>NC_053149.1:64365796-69365796 GCF_016808335.1 Panicum virgatum | reverse complement strand
CCCGGCGGCGGCGGTCGACGGCGACCGTGGCGGCGCCACTGCGGAGCTTGGCGGCGGCCCGGAGCTGGGGGGAAAGGGGAAGGGAGGCAAGAGGGTCCTAATGCGCCCCTTACCTTGGGCAGAGGTGAAGCGAGGAGACGGCTCCGCGGTGGCCGGCGGGGCTCGGCGGCGATGGTGGGCGGTGGCGGCGTTGGGAGCTCGGGGAGGAGGCTAGAGGTGGCGGTCGGCATCGTGGTGGTGAGGAAGCGGCGTAGGGGCCTATTTATAGATCGAGAGAGGCGGTGGTGCGGTGGTGGCCGATGGGGAGGCCGGCGAGCGGTGCGGGGCGGCTTTAAAGGTGCTCGGTGTCGCGGAGCGGAGTGGCACGCGATTTGCGGCGGCGACGCGACGGCTCGGTCAGGGAGAACGTGCAGGGGAGGACGCGCACGTGGAGGGACCGGCTGCTCAGCTCGGTGTCGCTTTGCGCGGCTCGAGCGGTGAGGCGGGACGCTGTGCGGCCGGCAGCGTCGCTACGCGCGGCCTGTGCGGCTCGGGCGGCGAGACGGCGGCGCTGTGCGGCCAGGCGAAGCGTCGGGCGGCGCGGCGAGTCTCGGGGGAGCGTGGAATGCATGCGGCGCGCACGCGGCGCGTGGGCAGGCGGGCAGGGCAGCCGTCAGCGGCGGGCGGCGTGGCGAGCAGCACGGCCACGCGGTGCGCGTGCGCACGCGCGGGCAGGGCTTCCGTCAAGGCGATGAGGGGCTCGGCGTGCAGGGGTGCGGCGCGTGCGTGGACGGGAGCGGGGGCGCGCGCGGCAGCGTGTGGGGCAAGGGCGGCGGTGAGCTAAGCGGCGCTCAGGGGCGCGCGGCAGAGGAGAGGGAGAAAGGAGAGAGGGAGAGGGAAAAAGGGAAAAGTAAAAAAGAAAAGAAAATAAAAGGGGAGGGAAAAAGAAAAAGTAAAAGAGAGAGAGAAAGAGAGAGAGATCGCGCCGGCGCCGATCGCGGCGACGACCGCGACTGCACGCGCACACGCGCTGGTCGGGCGTGACGCGCAGGACAAGGGCGAACAGGGAGACGGGACAGCGATGGATTCGGATGTCAGGATCGGTTTTTCGGGAGATTGGGAGATCTGGCGAAAAAATGATTTGAGCTCAACGATGACAATAATTTTGAAACATTTTAGCGCGTGAGTTATCTTGGTGAATTTTTGGGATGTTACAATTTTCTTTGGGAAGAAAAAGTTTAGGTTTGAGAAGTGGGGGCTCCAAAGGGATTCTTTTGGAGAGGTGATCCAAAAAGCCTGGGGAGCACCTTGTAATGAATACTCAAGTTTGGATACTTGGCAGTTCAGGATTAGGACTCTTAGAAGAATGATTAGAGGATGGGCCTCAAATGAAGTGGCTGCTCTTAACAAACAAAAGAATGATCTTGCTACTGAGTATAACTTCTTGGATAATGAAGCTGAACAGGGGAGATTGCCCCAGCTTGGACTTGACAGGCTGAAAGTAGTAGCTAATGAATTAGATAAAATATGGAGCTTAGAGGAAATCAAAGCCAGACAAAGATCCAGAGATATGAATATCTTAGAAGGAGATAGGAATACTGCCTACTTTCAGGCTTTAGCAAATCAAAGAGCCAGGAAAAAAACTGTAGACTGCCTAATGGGCCCCAATGGTCTGGTACATGACCAGTTTGGGATGATCAATATTGCGGTAGACTTTTACAAAAAGCTTTTTGCCAAGGACAGTAGAGAGGACTTTACCCTTCAGAGTGATTTTTGGGATACTGATGGCCTAGTGGCAGAAGCTTGAACTCTCTCTTAACTGCACCTTTTTCTGAGGAAGAAATTAAAGACACAGTTTTCAGTAGTTATGCTGAGGGCGCCCCGGGACCTGATGGTCTCTCCTTCCTATTCTATCAGAAGTTTTGGGGGGTTGTCAAACATGACTTGGTTAAGTTGTTTGATGATTTCTATAGAGGCAGCCTGGATTTACATAGACTGAATTTTGCTACGATCTCCTTGATCCCAAAAGTAGCTGAAGCAAAAGATATGAAGAATTTTAGACCAATTAGTTTGATTAATTGTAGCTTTATGATCTTTTCTAAAGTTCTCAGTAGTAGGCTTGCTAGAGTGGCTGATAGATTAGTGGATACTAACCAAAGTGCCTTTATCAAGGGTAGGTATATCTTGGAAAGTGTGGTAGTTGCCCATGAAACTGTGCATAGCCTTCATAGCAACAAAAAACCTGGTCTTATCCTCAAACTAGACTATGAAAAGGCTTATGATAGGGTGGACTGGGGATTTCTCTTTGAGGTTCTTGAAAAGAGAGGTTTTTGCAATAAGTGGATTAGTTGGATAAAATCAGTGGTGACAGGAGGTTTTGTAGGAGTTAATCTGAATGGAGAAGAAAGCTCTTTCTTTAGACCTGGCAAAGGTCTAAGACAGGGGGACCCCATCTCTCCTCTCTTGTTTAATCTAGTGGGTGATGTGCTAACTAGAATGTTGGGCAAAGCTGCTGAGCAAAATTTAATTGTAGGTCTCCTACCAGAGTTTAAAACTGAAGGAATCATCTCTTTACAATATGCAGATGATACTATTCTTTTCTCAGATAATGATGAGCATCATCTCAAGAACCTGAAATGTATTCTAATATGGTTTGAAAAGATCTCAGGAATGAGGATCAACTACCATAAGAGTGAGCTTATACCTATAAACTTAGATAAGGAAGCTATCCACAAAGCTTCCCATATGTTCTGCTGTCCAATAGGCGCCTTCCCCATAAAGTATTTGGGTATTCCTCTCCACTTTGATAAGCTTAGAAGGGAGGATATTAAGCCTTTAATAGACAAAATCCTTAGGAAAATAGCCAGTTGGAAGGGGAAGCTCCTCTCCCAAGCTGCTAGACTGGTTTTAATCAAATCTTGTTTAGCTAGTATCCCTGTCTACCTTCTTTCTTTTATTAAGTTTCCTAAATGGGCTATCAAGGCTTTGAATACCCATTTAGCAAACTGTTTTTGGAATGATTCAGAAGGGAATCATAAGTATCACTTGGCTAATTGGGAGAGTATTAGTATGCCAAAAGAGTACGGTGGCCTAGGGATCCCAAGTCTAAGGGATTTAAATATTTGCCTTCTAAGCTCTTGGCTGAAAAGATATAACCTCACTGATACTAAGCTCTGGAAGGCCCTCTTAGACTTCAAATATAATAATAGTAAGCCTAACATCTTTTGCTGCAAAGATACTGGAGCTTCCCAGTTTTTTAAGGGGTTTATGTGGGCTACTAAGGCAGCTAGAATAGGCTTTAGATGGAAAATTGGTGATGGTAAAAAAGTTAAGTTCTGGGAGGACAATTGGTTAGGCAATTCTAGTCTAGCTATTCAGTTCTGGGATTTATATGTTATTGTCAATGAGAAAAACAGCACTATTGCCGATCTATGGGATGGCAATGAGCTCAAATGCACTTTTAGGAGAACAGTAAGCCCCACCCTTAGCAGGAAGTGGTTGGAGGTAGTGCAACTTGCATCTACCATTGAATTGACTGGAGGTGAAGATAACCTCATCTGCCAATTTACCTCTGATGGAATTTTTACCTCGCAATCCATGTACAAGGTTATTAGCTTCAGAGGAGTCGTACCTGTTTTCGTTCCTAGTATCTGGGATTTGAAAATCCCACCTAGAGTTCACATCTTTCTCTGCCTCCTCTCTAAAAATAAGATCCTAACTAGAGATAACCTGGCAAAGAGACAGACCTTGGCAACAGAATCTTGCCTCTTTTGTTCTGAAAAAGAGACATCCCAACACTTGTTTTTTGATTGTGCTGTTGCTCAGCTGCTCTGGTCTCTTGTTTCGCAAGTTCTAAATATGAATATTAGCTCCTTTGTAGATGTAGGTGCTAAATGGCTGAGTGACAAAAAAATTTGCTGCTGTTAATATTATTAGCTCTGCAACTCTTTGGTCTCTTTGGAAACTGAGGAATGAGATGTGTTTCTAGAATGTAGGTTGGACGGACGTGCGACTCCTTCTTTGGAAGATAGTGGGGAGGGCTCAGAATTGGCAAATTCTGTGCCCCCCCCCCGAACTCCCAAGTAACTCTGCTGGCTTACATTTCCAATTTAAAGGACCTGGCAAAAAAAAACCCCAAGACTGACAATGGATTCGGCGTGAAGAAGAACCGGCCACACACATCCAGAAACTCTGATGAGAAACCAATGGACATGATCTACTGGTCTGCACAGCTGAAGGAAATGGAAGCTGCGGTGATCGTCTGATGGAAGATAGTTACCTACTCTCTGTTGAGGACGTGGTTACCTGGACTTATAGCTGTGGTGTTTTCTTGTTTCTTGTTGGGTTACTTCATTTTGGGTGACGGATATGTGCCGTTACTGCAAAAACTCTTGTACTCAAACGTTTTTCCTTCTGTCATAAGTATGACGGGGCTCGGCCCTATAACTCTAAAAAAAAAAATCCTCCGCGTCGACACCCCATCTGCGGCGGCGCAATCTTTCTTTATAATGGCCGAGCCGCGTCGGTTCTCATCTCTGTCTGGCCGGATCGACGCATCCCCAGGGTTCAAAATTTCGGTGAAATTTCGGTATTTTTTTCGTTTTCGGTAGTTACCGGGAAGTGGAATTTCGGTAAATTTCGTTTCAAAATTCAAAAATTTAAAAAAATTTGTAAAAAATATGATAAAAAACTAGGTGTTTTTCTAAGCAAATAGGACTAGAACACACTCAAATCTAAGATCATTTGCTAGGCTAAAATTAACATTTGAAACCGTAATTTGAATGACTCGTCATTTCATGTGCAAAAATTTGTTTTCTCCCCTCGACTTCAACTAGACTTTGGTTTATCATGATATTGGTGAGGTACCTATTCAATTTCATATGCATACCTACAACTAGGATGATGATCCATCGGCCGGCCCGGGTAGACTATACTCTCATCAGTAGACTAGTAGATCTGGTTTCCTCGTGCTGTCCAATTAGGCTCGTCGTCAATCTTGCTTCGCTTTTGCCTTTTGCATCTGCTTTTATATTATCATCTAGCAGCTCTTTTCTTTTGTATGTAGCGGTGAGATCGAATGAGATGGCAGCTAAAGCCCTCTGTCTGCTGTAGTCTATTATTCTTAACCAGGCCCTCGATCTGGCTCTTCTTCTAGCTTTGTAGCCGGTAACTGTGGAGACTTGGGAGTTTTTTTTTTTGAAGTTGTGGCCATTGCTGATACGTGTTAAATTCCATTGGCAATTCTTCTCCATTGGCAACTGCAGATTAAGTCAGTTGTGGCCTTTGATCTGCCTCCACTTCGTGGAAGAAAGCTTTGCATTGCAATAGTAGGTCGGTGACTGTAACCTTGATTCCAGTGAATTTCCTCCGACGCCATTCCAGTCCCGAGGATAAGAAGAGAAGGTCAAATTCTTGCATCCACAGCATGCATGTGACCAAAATCTTAGGCCACAAGAGAATTGTCACCATCTATAGAGCAGGGAAAAACTTTCCGTTGGAAAACTGCCGGAAAACACACCTTTCAGAATGCTTTAACAATTCTCTATACAAATTGAATCAAACAAAAAATTCAAACACTGTCACATGAATTGATAACCAATTCAAATCATGTTTGTCCTGGATTTAAAACAACTTTCAATTGGATCAACTAATGTCCCTAAAAATTTATAGGAATATCTGCCATAACAAGAATAATAAAAGTCCAGTTGAGGCCTAAGAGAGAAAATGAAAGTTGTCACATGAAATGACAAGACTTTTAATTGGTAGTTTTTGAAATAATTAAATAACTTTCAAACCATTGCTCAAATGAAAAAGTTCCTGAAACAAAAGTTGTAGATCTCGAAAAACTGAACAAAGTTGGTATTCAAAAGTTTTTCATTTGACCTCGGGAACAATACGAAAATCACAACGGACATCATTTTCCGGTCGAAATCACCGAAATTTCGGTCGAAATCACCGAAATTTCGTTTTTTGAATTTGAATTCTCTTTCCGTTCGGAATTAGCGAAATTCGGCGAAATTTCGACAGAAATTTCGTTTCCGGCAAACGTCGGGATTTGGAAAAAAACGAAAAAGTAAACCCTGCGCATCCCGAGCGAGGCCGTGTCAGCCTGCCCACCGCTACCAGACCGCTGCGCTGGCCATCACGTGGTGACCGCGCATGCTAGATCGCCAGGATCCCCAGACGCGTTCGTCCGCCCGTACCGACGCGGCGCCGCCGACGCTCTGCTCGCCTCCGCATTTGGTGTGCGGTGTGGCCGGGCGTTGGGTGGACCGGCGGCACTCTGCCCGTTCGGTGTCCCTGCCCGTTCTGAATCTTCTCCGACCTCTCGCAGGAACTCTGGACATCACATTCCGACATCCTCATTCCTCACATCACCCTGGCGCCTTGGAGTTGACTCGCCATCCTCAACTCACACACTTGAGAGCATCTCCAGCCCGGCATGGAAAATGAAGCCCCTACATTTCATTTTAAGAGCCAGTCTGCAAGAAATGAGGGTCCAAAATGAACCTCAACTCCAGCCGGACCTGCAAATGAGGCCCCTATTCGTGTGGGACCCGCAGAGCACGTCCAGAGCAGGCGGGAACTCGATCTCGAGGCGTGTCTTGCCGTCGTCCATGGCGCAGGCGAGGGAGCGCGCGGCGTCGGTGACGAGCAGGTCATAGGAGTGGGGCTTGTAGACGGGCACCCCGGCCCTGAGCACCTCCACGTCCCCCGTGCCCGCCTCCGCGCGCGGGGAGACGGCGAGGCGGCGGGGCCGGAGCCGCGGGTACGAGCAGGCGGTGGCCGGCAGCCGGGGCGGGGAGGGGGAGGGGGAGGGGGAGGGGGAGGAGGAGGGCGCGCGCGGCAGGCGGAAGTGGCGGGCGCAGAGAGCCGTGGGCGCCGGAGTAGCCATGGCCGCGCGCTCCGAGCGAGGTGTGGAGGAGAGCAGAGACGAGACGCAGAGCACGACCACCGGCAGGCACGTCCAGAGCACGCAGCACGCCACCGCGCACTCCGCCGCCGCCGCGCCGCTCCCGGTGGGGCCCGCCGGCGGAGCCGCCGGGGACGCGCCTGACACGGCCCGCGCGCACCGCCTCCCGGCCGCTTCTTCGCGGCCTCGGCGGGCGCCATCTTCCTGTGCGTCGCCGGTGTCTTCCTGAACTGGAGCAAGGCACTGCGCGATGAGTCAATGGCGACTCCGGCAAGGGCTGGTCGTGGCCATCGATCACTTGCCGCGTCCGGCGTCCACCAGGAAAAAGGAGCCCGGCGCACTAGTTCATGCTCATGCCGCCGTCACGCCGCCTAGTGCCACGCACATGTCGGCGACGGCTAGCCGGAGGCCCGGATTTCGGGCGGCCGAACCTCTGGCCCATGGGCGGCGGTGCGGCGCCTATCATCGCGATGGCGGAAGCGTGCACGGCGAGGGGACGGGCAGCATAGTGCGCGGGTCGCCGCGCGGCCGCGCCGGGCACCGCACGGAGCAGCGGCACGGTGGTGCACTGGCCACTGGCCGCGGACACGCGGCGCGCAGTGCCTTCCTGCGCGAGGCCGGCGCGGGGGGCCGGGGGCGGGTGGCCGGCGCGGGGACGGCCACCTCCGCGCGCTCACCGCGTCGACTCCGGGGGCTTCTTCAATCCCAATCCACCAGATCCAGAGGCCGAGCTCAGGCGGCAGGAGGGGCCCCGACGGCGGCTACGAGCCGCGCCGGCGGCGCTCGCGAGCCAGCGGCAGAGCCCGCGAGCACCGGCAGCGGCCCTCGCGAGCAACCGGCGGCGGTGGCTGCAAGCCGCGGCGGCGAAGCCCGCGAGCACCGGCGGCGGCCGCGCGAGCAATCGGCGAGAGGCGGCCCTCGCGAGCCCCGACGGGGGCGGCGGCGAAGCCCAAGTAGCAGCGGCGCCGGCGAGCCTCGCCGGGGGCGGCAGCGGCGAGCCTCGGTGGTGGCAGCGCCTCTGCGCGGGTGCGAGGCCCGGAGGAGGGTGAGCCCGGCGGCGGCGGCGCCGCCTCCGCCTCCGCCGGCGCGGTGGGGGGCCGGGGAGTGGGGGGCGGGCCGGGGCGTGAGGAGAGATGGGAGGCTGGATTGGAGCCTCCTATTTTTATGGATTTGGGGTGCTAATTTGAGAGCTCATTTAAAATAAGAATCCATTTAAAAGGTCTGCTGAGGTTTAATTTCTCTCTAAACTCTCAAAATTTAATTTAGAGTAGTAGCTTAGATCAGGACCTGGCTGGAGTTGCTCTGACCGATCCCCCGGAAAAAAAAAAAACTGTTCTGCCCTCTCCGAGTACATCCTTTGCCTGTCCATACGCTGATACGCCACCGACGTGGCTGCGGAGTGCACAGCATGTTTTTTTTATAAAAAAAAAGTACAGGGCATGTCGTTTGTCTGCCGCGACGACCATTCCCTACCAGCGTTCGCCGGAAAGTCAAAGCTGGATGCAAGCATGTGAAGCACCTGCGCAAGTTCTGTTTGGCTATGTTTAGTTTGTGAAAAAGTTTACAAAGTAATTGTCACATCGATTTTTTTACATACATGAAGTATTAAATATAATTGAAAAAATAACTAATTATATAGTTTAACTGATTACCACAAGACGAAATTTTTTAAACCTAATTAATCTATGATTAGATATTAATTGTTAAATAACAATGAAATATGCTATAATAACTAAATCCAAACTTTTTGACCAGCAAAACACGCCATGTGCTCCAAACACGGGCTCTCCGATCCTCCTCATCAGGCACGGCAGACAAACTGCGATCCTGCTCGGACGAGAAGATCTCTTTTTTTTAGTGAAATAAGGACGACAAGATCCAATCCAAGAACCGCAAGCGAAGCAATTCCCGGCGGCACTGTGCGCGCAGCAGCTTTTATCTTGTTTCCCTTGGGACAATTCGGGGCAGCCAACACGAAGGCGACATTTCCCTCTGAACCAGGGAATCCGATGATCGCATAGGCAATTAGGCATGCTGTTGAAGAACAGGAGGCGCAGTACAATTTCTGGTATGTTGGGTCCCCATTGGATCTTTTGTTTAGAAATTCTTGAACCCCCTACTGATAAACGTGTGTGTACCAAACCCCTGGCCCCTCCAGACAGTACCAGTAGCTCGCTAATCTCTTTCCCTCAAATCCGCTACGCCATCAACAAGCACCAGCGCTTTCTGGTTTTCCTTTCAATTTCTTTGGTTCAAAAACAGAAGAAGGAAAGCATTACACCAATCACCAGATGCCTTGGCTGCAATATCTATTTCCCAAAACCCCCTCATGAGCCATGAGCCCCACGACAGCGAATGATCATGGATGGCCCATGTGCAAAGGAACAATCCCTATCAGCACAATTTATAAAATGGAAAAGAAAATGATTGCTGGTGGGAGGGGAAAAGGAAGAAAAAGAACAGGACTGCAGAGGCAGAATATTTAAACACCATGACAGACATGCAAGGTGCAATCGGTAACAACAGGTTAAAGAAGTGAAGAAACCAAGGTTTGACGTTTTATTAAGGTATAAGACAATTAGACAAGTGAGAGGTCCAGTCCAAGTTTGGTGGAGGGAAAAGGAAAGAAACCTGACATCTGATGCGGAGGTAAACACCTCACCAAACATCCATTCAGGGAGCACAATTACATTAGTCTAATTAGTTATTAGAGGGGTTGGAGCAGGACTACAGCTCATCATTGGTGTGAGGAGAAAGGTTAGGAAAGCAGGAGGAAAAGGGGGAGATGCATTATCATATAGGAGTAGCAAAAGAAAGAAGAATCAGCCGCGGACAGCCTTCCTACCCTCCTTTCTCAGTCAGCCCTTTCTTCCTTTCAAGTAAGGAGAGAACATGACCTCTATTTCTTCCTGAAGCTGTTCCTGAAGCGACTGCATTTGATCTGCGTCGGTTGGAGGAAGGAGGAAGGAAGCCTAGGAAAGCCACCGCTCACCTTCTCGCTCGCTCCCCACCAAACGCTGCTTGGTAGGAGAAAAATTGGCGGAAAAGCTTCCCCTTGGCTGAGATCTCTTCTTTAATTACCCCTTGGGAGTTGGCGGGCTCATAAGAGCGCACAGGGAGAGGGTCGCGAGAGGAGAGTAGAGACACAGACAGCGGGTGCTCGCTGGGGAAGGGGCTTGTGGCCTTGTGGGAAGGATCGAGAAGAAGATGAGGCGGTGGGCTTTGGCCATAGCCATTCTTGCTGCAGTGCTCTTCCTTGGAGCTGAGGCACAGGCGGTGCAGCAGGGCCACCAGACAGAGAGGATCTCAGGTGAGGGACCTTTCTTTTTCATGTGTTCGTTTCCATCTTGCTTCCGAGCTTGATTGGCACATTCTTGTCAGTTTGTACAACTCGAGCTGCTTGTCTTACCTTAATACATCTGCTAGTAATTCGGTAAAGCAAGAATTTTGGCATCTGTTAGTATGTCAGTTTGATCTGTCAGGCCACTGATCCCGAATTCTTACGAGTTTGATCCCCATCTGAATGTGGTAATGGTGGGTTACAGATAGATGGAATCATGGCATGCAGGTGTATCATTTGGGATGGTCTAGGTTCATGGGTATCTGATATTTGATCCAGTTCTGGTTTAATTCAGTTAAAAATCACATTTTTTGACATCCACTACCACTCACAATCAGGTCTTTAGGTTTTTATGCTTGACTTACTAGGGCAGTCTGTATTGTCTGTCTGCCGTGGAAAATGTGGAATTGGGTGTGAATCTTTATTTCCTATAGCCTACCTCTTTCAGTGGTCTTCTCTTGGTAGTTCCTCAAGCCTAGACAAACAGGATAATACTCATGGAGCAGTCAATGGCACATGATGAAAATCATGATTCGTTCAGTTTTGCATAGCTGCAAAATTCACTTTAGACCTATATGATCCTGTCATATACCTTGCTTAGGATCAATGTGCTATATGGTCCTGTCATCCCTAGCATGGTACTAAAACCAAGTATATATTCTTTTCCCCCAGTTCTGTGCAAGTCCTAATTCTGTGGCCAATAAAAATGCAGGGAGTGCTGGTGATGTGTTAGAAGATAACCCTGTTGGGAGGCTGAAGGTCTATGTCTATGATCTCCCAAGCAAATACAATAAGAAACTGCTGAAGAAGGATCCCAGGTGCTTGAACCACATGTTTGCTGCTGAGATCTTTATGCACCGGTTCCTGTTGTCAAGCGCTGTTCGAACTTTCAATCCTGAGGAAGCAGATTGGTTCTACACGCCTGTATACACAACATGCGATCTGACTCCTTCAGGTCTTCCTTTGCCGTTCAAGTCTCCTCGAATGATGCGCAGCGCAATTGAGCTGATTGCCACAAACTGGCCTTACTGGAATAGATCAGAGGGTGCAGACCATTTCTTTGTCACACCACATGACTTTGGTGCTTGCTTCCACTATCAGGTACTGTACAATCACTAGTAGATTAAGTAGCTGTCGCATGCATTTATTTATTCTTGTACAGTTGTACTAATGAAGATTAGATGTAAAGCAAATATTTTAGCACAAAATTCCAGCGATTGGAACAAATGGGACATATCTAATTGCAGCACAGAACATGGGGGCCATGGGAGATCAAGATGCTTATTCTTGTTAATGAACTAATATTGACTAAATTAATTCAGGCTCCATATGTTCTTTTGTCCCTTGTGAAAGAAACATGTCCCAGATAGTGATTTTCTATAAGATGTCATGTTAATATTCAGATTCATGGTTAACTAACAACTAATAGAAATAACCACTTGCCATACTTCTGATTAACGCATTCTGTTACTGGCTGTTTCATTATCTTGATCTTTCTGTAACATGCATACCTCCGTTGTTTCAGGAAGAGAAAGCAATCGGACGGGGAATCCTTCCCTTGCTTCAGCGTGCTACACTGGTTCAGACATTCGGACAGAAGAACCATGTCTGCCTGAAGGACGGATCCATCACAATCCCACCGTTTGCACCTCCCCAGAAAATGCAGGCTCACCTTATCCCCTCAGACACCCCTCGATCCATCTTTGTGTACTTCCGTGGTCTGTTCTATGACACCAGCAATGATCCCGAGGGTGGTTACTACGCAAGGTAAATCATCTCCATGTCTACAAGCGATAGTCAACACACCTCTATATCTGCTTCTTTGTTCTTCCCTCCCGTTGCATCCTGGGTCTGGCCTCTGCTAATTATGCATTTTCTTTACAGAGGTGCTCGTGCGTCTGTCTGGGAGAACTTCAAGAACAACCCACTCTTTGACATCTCGACCGATCACCCACCAACCTACTATGAAGACATGCAGCGCTCCGTGTTCTGCTTATGCCCATTGGGCTGGGCACCATGGAGTCCCAGGCTAGTGGAAGCCGTGGTCTTTGGCTGCATCCCGGTGATCATCGCAGATGACATTGTCCTGCCCTTCGCGGACGCCATCCCTTGGGAGGAGATCGGTGTGTTCGTCGCCGAGGAGGATGTCCCAAAGCTGGACAGCATCCTGACGTCCATTCCCACAGATGTTATACTGAGGAAGCAGAGACTCCTCGCCAACCCGTCCATGAAGCAGGCCATGCTGTTCCCCCAGCCTGCTCAGCCGGGAGATGCATTCCACCAGATCCTGAACGGGCTGGCGCGCAAGCTCCCGCACGGTGACAACGTCTTCCTCAAGCCCGGGGAGAGGGTCCTGAACTGGACCGCCGGACCACCGGGCGACCTGAAGCCTTGGTAGCATCTGGCATACTATTACTAGAACTTTTTGGAAAGAGGAGATTGGGGACACATGATGATATACGTGCGCCTTTGAATTACCATGGCTGCATAGTGCTGACCACAAGCCAAATGTACATTTTTGTATGATCGTTACGTATAGCTGTTATACTATATATCTTAATTTCTTTTTTCTTTTTCCCTCTTTTATTAGGTGATGAGAATGTCAGCCTTGTCAATCATATGTGGATAGCATAATCGAAATTTACTCATGCTGAATGCTTGATCTCATTTTATTATACTCGATCAATGTCAATTGGCATCAAACGCCTTGTCCTTCGTTTTTGTGCTAGCTGCATGCATGACCTGGCTGACTTTGGTTTTCCCTTTTTATTGGTCTCTAAACAAATTCGATTATAAAGGTGGATTTGCTTTCTGAAGCAAGACCATGGAGAAGCAGGTGTGATTTACGACTGATCAGGCAGAGCATGTCGCTTCGGTCTTTATCTGAATGTTGCTGAGTTCTCAAGGACTGTTCCAGCAAGTTGTGGTGTGTGAGTACAGTAACCTAGAGAAAGATTGGTGGTTGTTACTGTAAATTGGAGGCTAGCTAGCTATGACTCGATGGATTAGAAATGGAGTCCGCATCAGCGCTTTTGTAGGTTTTTTTTACCATAAAAAAAATACCTACAAAAATACCTACAAAATTTTTTGTTTTGTAGGTAGTATCAATGGCTAGAAATTCATTACCGAATTATGAATCAACTTTTACGCAGTAAACATGCACATAGTACTCCGCGGCAAAAGAAAGCCGGTGAGGCGTGGATCGTCAGTGAGCAGGGTCAACGAAGGGGACGATACATTCTCGTGCCCCGCCGTGCGGTGCGCAGCCTAACCCTAAAGCTAGATGGAGAAGACGACGACAAAGAGAGACAGGAGTACCTAGCCTAACCACCAGGTCTGCTTGTGCTGATCCCAGCAGCTGCTGCTGCCCCCCACCGACAGCTTCTTAATGGCGGGAGCTGCGAGTAGTTGGCGCCAAAGAAAAAGAAGAGAGGGAAATAGACGCAGCAGCAGCAGTGGGCCGTGAATAAGCTTGGATTGGATTAGATTAATTAGAGATAAGCAGAGCAGAAAAAGGAGGATTAAGAAAGCGGCTGGTGATAATAACCCCGGTTTCTCCCCCGCGTCTCCCGCGGCCTGATTGTGATTGATCGCTCCGTTCCATCAGCAGTCAGGCCCATCAGCATTCAGCTGCCAAGCCTGACTGCTGACGCGTGCGGCGTTCCGTGTCTCGTACAGTTGTATTGTACCCGTATGGTGGCCGTATGCATACGCTCCCGAGGGGAAAACCTGGCACCCACACCACCTCCTGTCCACCGACAGCTCATCGCTGACGGCGACACCCCGCAACCGCAGGGAAGCCAAGCCACCACCACCACCGCCTCGCCTCCTGTCGCCTCCTCCCACACTTCTGCCCTGCCTGCCACCCTTTTGACTCCTCGCCCTTCACTCTCCTCCACCTCGCTGCCAAGCAATCACTCCCACTACCTTTCCCTCCGCCGCTTGTCTACCTCGCCTGGTCCGCTCCGGCTCTCGATCTCTCCCCGTTCCTCCTGACCGCGCCGCCGGGCGGTGGGGGAGAAGGCGGCGGCGGCGCTGCGGGTGGCGGACGGCTAAATGGGGACGGGTGGCGCGCCGGCGCCGGCCCTGGCGCTCGCCTTGCTTCTCGCCTGCGCCCACGTCGCCCTCGTCGCGGCGCAGGACACCGAGCGGATCGAAGGTACGCGGCGCGGGACTGCTCCCTTTCCCCCTCCCTCTCTGTTCCTTCGTGCCGGCTGGTCTGCTGCGAAACTTGTGAGGCGAGCGGGCGGGTAGTTGCCGAGATCTGCAGTTGTATCAGCTATTAGCACTTTCCTTTTTTTATTATTGTTTCCATGGTGATTCAGTGAACCAGCTCCTGCATACAGTTCACTGTTCAGCATACACAGTGAAATTCCATCCCGGCGATGAACATTACAACATCTTGAGATCAACCTATTACACTGTGATTATACTCTGGGCCGCTCGCTCAGCAGTGGATTATGATCCTCAACTTGCCTATGCCGAGCGGCTGAGCATAAGTGAAGTTCGATTCTTTTCAAAGTATGGTCAAGCTAGATACACTGTCAGGTAGCAAACTTTTGTAGCAGTTAGTCTAGCATTGTGATTTACTAGATAAGCAAGGGCACCTCAGGTCCTAGAAATTAGCAAATTTGTCGAACCATTTGGGTTGGAGTCCACTAATTACTCACATTGAATTACTGGACTCTTGATACAGCAACCAGGGATTCTCATAATCCTAACTTTATGTGATATTTAGCTACATCTTAATAAGACAATTATGTTGCTGGTTAGCACAGTACACAATCTGTTTCAGCGGTGGCTCATCAAAATTCGTAACTTTTATGCTGTGGTTATTAGTTAGTGTAGCTTGGACTGCTATTTGCTGGGACAGAAGAATGGATTTTGAATACCTGTTTGAATCCATTGAATTAGAATTGTGGTATTACAGTACATAATTCTCATATCTTCTTTGTGATTGCGATCAAATTTCAGGAAGTGCTGGTGATGTGCTAGAAGATGATCCTGTCGGGAGGCTCAAGGTATATGTGTATGAGTTGCCCACCAAGTACAACAAGAAGATGGTGGCCAAGGATTCTAGATGCCTCAGCCACATGTTTGCTGCAGAGATCTTCATGCACCGGTTTCTATTGTCTAGTGCAATCCGGACTTTAAATCCAGAAGAAGCTGATTGGTTCTATACTCCAGTATACACGACATGCGACCTGACTCCATGGGGTCATCCCTTGCCCTTCAAGTCTCCAAGGATAATGAGAAGCGCAATTCAGTTCATTTCCAAGCACTGGCCATACTGGAACAGGACAGAGGGAGCAGATCATTTCTTTGTTGTCCCACATGACTTTGGTGCATGCTTCCATTACCAGGTGCGTTGTGGAGCCATAAACCATGAATCCTTATATGTTTTTAGCAACGCAACATGGAATGAACGTAATCTGGAAACTCAGATCCCAGGCCACTTGTTCCCCCTACTCAATATTTTATCATTCTATTTGTGTTTACTTCTAGGATCATTCATCTAATGCGCATTCAAATATTTCCATTGTTCAGGAAGAGAAAGCTATTGAGCGAGGAGTCCTTCCATTGCTTCGCCGTGCGACGCTGGTCCAGACTTTTGGGCAGAAAGATCATGTCTGCCTAAAGGAAGGCTCCATTACCATCCCACCATATGCACCCCCGCAGAAGATGAAAACTCACCTTGTTCCCCCAGAGACCCCTCGTTCAATCTTTGTCTATTTCCGTGGTTTGTTCTATGATACTGCAAATGATCCTGAGGGTGGTTACTATGCAAGGTACGCATCTAAATTATGTACCTGACAAGTAGTCTTAATGAATCATTGAACCAAGCATGTTGATGCTCCTACCATGTGCAACACAGGGGCGCCCGTGCATCAGTGTGGGAGAATTTCAAGAACAACCCGCTGTTCGACATATCGGCAGACCACCCACCAACTTACTATGAGGACATGCAGCGTGCCGTCTTCTGCTTGTGCCCACTGGGCTGGGCCCCATGGAGCCCCCGTTTGGTGGAGGCAGTGGTCTTTGGCTGCATCCCAGTGATCATTGCTGATGACATCGTCCTTCCCTTTGCGGATGCTATCCCATGGGAGGAAATCGGTGTCTTTGTGGCCGAGGACGACGTCCCCAAGCTGGACACCATCCTGACCTCCATACCAATGGAAGTGATCCTCCGGAAGCAGAGGCTGCTCGCGAACCCATCGATGAAGCAGGCCATGCTGTTCCCGCAGCCCGCCCAGCCCGGTGATGCCTTCCACCAGATCCTGAATGGGCTGGTGCGGAAGCTGCCCCATGGCAAGGATGTGTTCCTGAAGCCTGGGCAGAAGGTGCTGAACTGGACCGAGGGCCCCCGGGGTGATCTGAAGCCGTGGTAGGTATAGTGGCATGCCAGCATCACCATGGCTGGTGTTCTCGTGCAAACACCAGAGCCAGTGAACCAGGAGAGAGGCTGATCAATGACGATGGATGAATGACGCTGATGAGTGAACCAAGCCATTAAATCGTTGAATGCATAGCCCCTTCTCTTCCTTGCCCCCCTGCCGTGCTTCTCTTTGAGGCAATGTGGCGTGCTTTCCCTGTATGACTGTGCCTATTTTAACCTTTATTTAGTGTTAGCCTAGATGGTGGGAAATGTAATGTATGGCCGTTGTATCATATATGTATTATATTATACAGTTTCAGGTTTGCGATGGGGGGAAATAAAGTTTACTCCAATCCAGGAACCTGCAACATTCTGTGCTTTTCAGTACTTGATTCTGAGTCAGATTGGTATCATCATGTGTTCTTGGTGTAGTGGCAAGCAAATGGATTAAACCCAAATCAAATCTGTACCGGATTCCGAGAAAGAATGGTATCATGTGTTCTTGCTGTGATGACAACTTGACAATCAAGGATTAAACCCAAATCAAATCCGCCGCCAGTCCGCAGATCCAAAACCAGGAGAGGTTTGGGCAGGGCAGCAAAAGAGGAATGGGCATGTGAGAGGTTTTTCGTGAGCGTGAGAAGGACGCAAGGCAACAGGGGCCGTTGTCCAATGTTTCAGCTTGACGAGCAAACTTGTGAGACATCTACGACGATCCATGTTGATGATGGTGCACAGATGCAGACTGGAAATAGGAGATGCACCTATCCGGAGGGAGGGAATTGGGGGCGAAGGGGAGGCGATGCGTACCGGTAAGTACCACGGCGTCACTGCCTCACTGGCGATGTTCCTAGCCTCCATGGACCATGGTGATCCGGCGTCGGCGCTGGAGAAGCCTGGCCGGCAGGCAAGATGTCAGGCCACAACTTTACCCATCTTGAATCTTCAATTAGCAACCATAGGCTTTCTTTTATATATTAATAAAAATAAGAAACAAACATAAGCGGGGATAGCTCAGTTGGGAGAGCGTCAGACTGAAGATCTGAAGGTCGCGTGTTCGATCCACGCTCACCGCACTCAAATACTTTATATATTTTAATTTTAACTAAAAAGGTTACCTATTTTAGCGTCTTTCAACCCTTTCTTTTCTTTTTTTATTTCCCCCTATGTTTTGGTTGTAGCTAGACTGCACGGGACCAACACAAATCCATTTTGCACCTCCTATTGACTTGGGCAAAGCTATGGTATTATATTCCAGGTCCGTTTTATGTTCTTGACATATATGTCACACTTGTGCTTGTTGCTCGGTCACGGTCTTGACAAGTTCTAGAACATAGTACGAGAACTAACGCATCAACAAATTGTCACTTATGGATGTTAATTATGTAGGAGTTTCTTCTAGCTACTGTTTTTATTGTTAAGGGTGCAGAGTTAGTTGCTGTCTGATAGTGTCGTCATCTGGTATGAGTATTCATTCCCTCATTCTTCCTTGCCTAGCTTTCCTGGAAGATATATAGTACTGTATATTTTCTGCTGTATATAATATGCATATTTTCTGTTGTATATACTGTATAACTAGGCGTGTAGCCTGCGCATTTGCGCGGCTAGTATTGAAAATTCAAAAAATTGTATGTTATTGTATCCTTACTTAAAGATTATACTATTTTTTTTACCATACATCACCCTGTCATTATCGTAAATTATGTTTTATTGTTGGTTAAAACAATTCAAATATGATCTACCTATAATAACAATTTGATTTGTTGAGCTTTAATAATATTATGTATATAATTATTGTTATTTTCATTTTATTTTGTTTGATTATTGTTAGCTTTAGTTTTTATTAACAGTATATGTTTGTAACTGATACATAGTTAAATGATATTTTATATTTAATTTTTCATAATGGTATTGGTGAGTGATTTTTAATTAGGTATAAGGGTATTTTAGGCTAATTTTATCATAATGGCAGTGGTGGGTAATTTTTATTTTTTTTATTTTTCTCCGATTAACGTGGGAATTTCTAGACCTTGAGAGCGAACGTGGAGGCTCCGTTTGTTGGCCAAATAATAAGATAATAATAGATATCGATTGATTGCATACTTCCAATGAACTTTATTAATCTATCTGTGCACAACTTAATTGGTCGATAGATATTCCCGGCCCATGCATTTTATGCTGCGTCAGTTCTTGACTTATGTGATGCTTGCGCTTGTTGCCCGGTCACAATATTGACTAGTTCGATCTGAATGGTCAAGAGAACTACTACTAGATCGAGAGCGACGTTCACAAAAGAAATTTTCATGCCATGAAAACAGACTTACTACACGTCACTGCTTTTGTAACCCTGTAATTAACTTCAGTTCACTGACAATAGATGTTCGGCTGACGGGAAAGCTAGCGAAGTTTTTAAAAGGAAATGCGTGCAGAGGCATATAATATGAACCAAAGTTGCGAAAAAGAATTCAAAAGACGTTGTTTTTTTTTTAAAAAAATGAAAGGATGTAGGAGTAGGACATGAATGGTGGAACAAGGCGGGGCCGATCCGTACCGTACGTAGCTTTTTATTTTTCCTGGTTTTATTTGAACCTGCCGTGCATGTTGTGGTACATAGAGCAGGCATGTCCACATGAACGGAGTTAATGAGCGGGTTCGTTAACGGGCAGAGCCCCCCGGGTGCACCGACACGGAGGCACGATGCACGCAGCTTGACGGAGTCGAGTCATTGCTGGTGCGCGTCTGATCCCTCTGCTTCATTCCGCAGCGCAGGCGCCGGAGGGGAATGCAGTGCAGGCGTGCAGCCGGCGGGCCGGCGCGCGCTGCTGCATGCGGGCAACGTGGGTGGAGATTCCTCGTCCGCGCTGTCGCGGGCGGCCTCCTCCTTGGCAATTCCCGTGCTGTGCACCATCGCCGCCGCGTCGCGTCACCATCGGCGTCACATCACATGCGTGGCCGGCGACGGATGGCCGTGGCCGGCGGGCTTATCTAAACTAAGCAGCCAGCAGCTAGTAAGGGCAAGGGTAATAAGAGGAGCTTTAATCCCCTCTCATATCATCTGGAGACATCACTTGAAGACATAGGCTACAATAATTAATGTGTCTTTTAGATTGTTTCTGGTAGAGTATAGAAACATTAAATTTTTACATACAAAAATAAATTAAAGTTCATGAAATGCGTGCGCAAGAGACAGGATGTGCTCCAAAATCGACTCTTATGCTTTATTTCTCTTGTTAGAGGCGTCTTTTATGTAAGAGCTCATATCACTCTCCCATCTTATTTTTTTCACGTCCATGTAAGACTGTTGCTGATATGGACGGACTAATAAATCCTTATTTTACCTGCTCTAATAAAGCGAGCAGCCAGCCCGTAATCACGGAGGAGGCAGTGGTCAGTGGCGGCAGGCTATTCGTTGGAACAGTGCGTGAACGGGTGAGTAGGCCAACCACCAAGACCCAGAAAGAGCAGCGAGCCACCTAACGGCACGGCGGGCCAACGAGGCGCACGCCTTTTTTTTCTCTACCTCTTTCCCCTTGGGCTTTCTCTCATGATGAATGATTCTTTTGTAAGAAAGTCTTGATGAATGATTTGCGGTGAGCTTCTTTTGCTTGGTCTCTTCACTTTACATCTCGGCCTCACGCCGTCACGTGTGGGAGCTCGGAGAGTCGGCGGAGAGTGCAGTCAGAGGGCCCAGCCGAGCAGGCAAGCCGCACGCCTGCCTGCGTACTCCTAAGTTCCAAATTATTACTGCTCAAAAAAAAGTTCCAAATTATTAAATTTATAGAATTGACTATGTACATATACATATATGTATAATAAAATTTATAAATTTGGAAAAACTAAAACAACTAATAATTTAGAATGAAAAAAATAGTAACTAGTTAAATCCAACCAATTAAGCGCGCCCTTCCAAAGGAAAAGAAGAAGAAGAAATAAAGCTCAACTGTTCTGGGCCGGGGTTGCTGCGCTGATTCGTGATTCCAGCACAAGATGTGAAGCTGCTTCTGGTGCTGCTACAGCGCGAGGGTACCCGCGGGGAGAAAAAAAAAACAGCTCGAGGGTGTGCTGTCCTGCACGTGCACGATGCACCTCATCTCACTTATAGAGTTTTTTTTTAGAAAAAATACAGCAGGAACAGTACTGCTCAAGGCTGCATCGCTCCAGCAAGCAACATGATTAGCTACTACTGCAGCTGCGTTCCGTGGCCGTCGCCACATGATTAGCGACACAAGTTGGGTGGGTTGTACTAGCAGTTGCGTAGCATTGGCACGAGAGGGCACGAGCACGACTCCAACCGCGCATTTGCCGATTGGATTGGACCCGGACCCGGTCGGCCGGGCCGGTCGCCTCCCTTCTCTTGTTTTCGTATCACGCCACCCGCCGCGGGCGACCCATGTAATACCGCGCTGCCCCCGCTCCTTTTCCCTTTCCCTTTTTTCTCCTCGTCTTCCTTCCCCCGCCCGCTGCTCTCCTCCCCTGCGTGCGAGAGCACCAGCAGCTTCCGCTTCCAATTCCGCCGCCCCCGCCGCCGTGCCTCTCCTCCATTGGCTCGCCGTCGCCGCGGCCTCGACCGCCTCGCCTCACCCGTCGCCACCGGCCTCGTCACCTCCTGTGCTACTCCGTGCCATCGGGGCCTGACAGGGACGGCCTACCCGCACAGCGGAGGACGGCGTCAGGACAAGCGCTCCCGAGCAACAAGTATCCCGGCAGCGCTTCGCTGCCGCTCGGCGCTCGAGCTCCACATACACCAGCAGCAGCAGCACGCCAGCACGAGCGGAAGCGGGAGGGAGCGCTGGCTGCTTGATTCGGTCAACTCCCGCGCGCTCGCGGCAGGATCAAGGCCAATGGGGCGGGAGAGGAGGCCGTGGCCGGCGGCGGCCGCCGCCGTTCTTCTGCTCGTCGCCTCCTGCGTCGCCGCGGCGCCGCTGCAGCAGCACCAGCGCGCCAGGATCACAGGTACGCGCCGCCCGCTTCCTCCTCCTCGGTTGTGAATTCGCTGGATCCGGAAATGCTCTCTCAGGTGGCGGTGGCTCCAGGCCCTCCTCCTCCTCCCCCAGGCCCTCACGCTCGCCGCTCGCCGGTGTCCCACCCTGGCCCGGCGACCACCTCCGAGATGGAGCGCCTCCCCTCCCCAGGCCCCCACGGCCCCACGGCCCCACCTCGCCGGAATCCCGCTCGGGTCCGGCGACCACGACCCCAGTACGCTCCTCCCTCTCCCCGGAGGCCACGCCATTCTACCCTTCCGGCGGCCGCGGCAAGCATCTGCGCTGGAAGGACGCTACCCCTTCTGATGGTGAGACCTCTCCCCCCTCCTACCGCGATGCGCTCCTGCGCTCGCCTCCACCTGCCGGGCGCGTGGCCTTCGCCTCCGAGCTGGCTGCGGGCGGTGCCCCGCTCCATGGCTCGGTCTTCGACCGCTTCAGCCCCCGCGCTGGTCAGCCTCGCCGGCGCCAGGAGGAGGCTGGACGCTCTGGCCGCCGCCAGGGAGGGCGCCGCGGCCAGACGCGGTTGCTCCACGGCCTCCCGCTGCGGCAGCCTGACCGGCCCCGTCCCCGTCCCCGCTCCCTTCGTTCTCCTGGTTGGTCGCTGCATTGCATGCCTGCTATCCCTGATACTGCATTGCATCGGATCGCCAGCGCCCGACAGCTCACCTTCCTAGTTTGATCCGGGTTTCGTGCTCACCGCCACCGCATTCCATCCGATGGTCCCTCCCCTCCGCCGCGAACGCAGCCGGGAATCGACAAGCCTCTTCTGGGATCATCAATCGCGGTGGCTGTCTTTAACGGCTGCCGTGTGCGGCCCGCCCGCCCTGTGATCCACCATGTGGCCGTACCAACTGTACAGAGCTGTACCTGCACTGGCAGGGCACTCTGGTGCCAGCAACTAGCATAAACCACTAGTATTACTGTAGGTAGGAAGGAGTAAATGCTATCTTCTGCAAGGGATCGAGCAATCCATGCTTAAATTGCTTTCTGCCAGCGATCGGTTCGGTTGGTCGCTCAAGTGAAGCTTGTACCATTGCCATTGCATTGCTAGCCTGCTATCCCTGATGCTGGCATTGCATCCGATTCGGATCATGCTTGCTACTAGGTCACAGTTAGCAGTGTGGATCATGGTTCAGATCTCTGGCTCTGACTGTACTGTGCTCTACCGTGTTCTTCCCAATTACGCATCCATAGTGCTGCTTCAAGCTAGGACCAGCCAAACTGTTTCCAGAATTGGCATATCTTGTGGGGAGAACTACGGGAGTGTGCCGCCTAACATGCAAGATCGTGTTTAATTTATTTAGTTGCATTTTCGGGCCTGCAACGCAAGAGCTTGAATTGGTATATATGACAATAAAGAAAGGATAAGTGGCAGCTAGATCGAGCGGTGGCCATCCACTCACTCAACTGACCACTGGCGTTCTGAAACGATTTTTTTTCTTGAACCGGACATGCTAACGACCAGATTAGTACCGATAAAGAAAGGGATAAGAATAACGTACCGTATCGTTAAAGTAGAGACCACTTGAAAGGGATCGGTATTCTATTGATTAAAGTTCAAATTTCGTGGTTGGTGGACTGCCGAAAGCAACGACTCCACTAACGATTGTAGTACTCATCTCTAGTGATTGCTTGCAGCATGGGCTGAACCATCACTGTGTGTTAACTTGTCTGAAATCTGAAACCCTGTTACCACTGAAACTGATTCTGTAAAGATATGCACATTTTAATTTAGCACATTGATCGATGATATCAGTTACATGAACGATGAATCCATTTTATTCTGAAGAATGAACTGCATGCGAAATGATTTGTTGCTGACATGAATGAATGAAACGAACGATGGCTGCAGGGGACGCCGGCGGCGTGCTGGACGACAACCCGGTGGGGAAGCTGAAGGTGTTCGTGTACGAGATGCCGCGCAAGTACAACCAGATGCTGCTGTCCAAGGACAGCCGGTGCCTGCACCACATGTTCGCGGCCGAGATCTTCACGCACCAGTTCCTGCTGTCCAGCGCGGTGCGGACGCTGGACCCGGAGGAGGCCGACTGGTTCTACACCCCCGTGTACACCACCTGCGACCTCACGCCGCAGGGCTTCCCCCTCCCGTTCCGGGCGCCACGAATCATGCGCAGCGCCGTCAAGTACGTCGCCACCACGTGGCCCTACTGGAACAGGACCGAGGGCGCCGACCACTTCTTCCTAACACCCCACGACTTCGGCGCCTGCTTCCACTACCAGGTGAGTGCACCATTGCCGGATGCATCATCAGGCTGCAGAACTGAATTGAATTGGTGAACTGATTGGCACTTGGACTGCTTGCGATTATTTAGGAGGAGAGGGCGATGGAGAGGGGCATCCTGCCGCTGCTCCGGCGCGCGACGCTGGTGCAGACGTTCGGGCAGCGGAACCACGTGTGCCTGCAGGAGGGGTCCATCACCATCCCGCCCTACGCCAACCCGCACAAGATGCAGGCGCACCTCATCAACCCCGGCACGCCGCGCTCCATCTTCGTCTACTTCCGCGGCCTCTTCTACGACATGGGCAACGACCCCGAGGGTGGCTACTACGCCAGGTAACAACAATCCATGCGCTTTTTTTGTTGTTGAATTTCTTGCATCTCCCGGTTCCCATGGATGCAATGCAAGTACCAAGTAGCTTGTAATGTGATTGACCATGGATGATGCAGGGGCGCGCGCGCGTCAGTGTGGGAGAACTTCAAGGACAACCCGCTGTTCGACATTTCGACGGAGCACCCGTCAACGTACTACGAGGACATGCAGCGCGCCATCTTCTGCCTGTGCCCGCTGGGGTGGGCGCCGTGGAGCCCGCGGCTGGTGGAGGCGGTGGTGTTCGGTTGCATCCCGGTGATCATCGCCGACGACATCGTACTGCCCTTCGCGGACGCCATCCCCTGGGAGCAGATCAGCGTGTTCGTGGCGGAGCGCGACGTGCCGCGCCTCGACTCCATTCTCACCTCCATCCCGCTCCAGGACATCCTCAGGAAGCAGCGCCTGCTCGCCGGCGCGTCCGTCAAGCAGGCGCTGCTCTTCCACCAGCCCGCAAGGCCCGGGGACGCCTTCGACCAGATACTCAACGGGCTGGCGCGCAAGCTGCCGCACGGCAAGGGCGTGTTCCTCCAGCCCGGGGAGAAGGTGCTCGACTGGGACGCTGGGCTCGAGAGCGACCTCAAGCCTTGGTAGGCGCAGCAGCGCCTGCCTTCACATTTGTTCATGTTCTTTTGTTTTGTTCTTTTATTTAAATCTTTCGATCGATGGATGGATGGATCACGCATTAGTTTTTGCACGACCAGTTTACACGCAGCAGCAATATAGAGCGAGATTTCTCGGGATATTTGTGAGAGGCAGCCCTTGTGTGATTTAAATTTAGTGTTCACTACATCGATGGTTGCCATGTGTTTTATTTAGCGTATGTATAAATCGAGCTAATTAACCTGTTCTGCTTTTACTTGATCTTTTTGGCCTGAACATCTGTCAAACTGACAGAAAAGCCGTTTCAGTTCAGGGGACTCTGTCAGAAAGAAAGAAAGAAAGAAAGAAAGAATGTTTGAGAAAAAAGAAAGAAAGGAAAAGGTCTTTTGTAAGCAAGCAGAACAGGTGTTACTGCACCTTCAGTTCGAAGGCTATCTGGAAGGCAAAGGTTGAGGGCAAGCATCGTTTCTTTGGATGGCTTTTACTTCAGCAAAAAATTCAGACCGCGGACATCTTATTGGTCAAAGGAATTCTATGTAACCCGGTGTGTTGTCTCTACGATCAAGCACCTGAAACAGTTGCTCATCTCTGCTTGCATTGCCTGTTTGCTCAGGAGGTTTGGTTCTTGGTTCACACTTGGACGGGGGCTCTTCTCTATGCCACCGTCGGGAGTGCAGGTTCAGGATTGGTGGAACGATGCTATGCGACTAGCTACAGCACATACCAAGCCCACACTTGCGGCCATTCTTCTCTACACGGTGTGGAATATCTGGAATGAGAGGAATAGGAGGATCTTCCAAGGGCTCATGCAAACTCCGGTACGGATCTTTGGCCTCATCAAGCAGGAGATGGCCTTCAGGCAACAGGCGTGCGCGGAGCGAGGGACTCCCTAGTGTTGTAATGTTGTTGTTTTCAATGAGTTTGAGTCTATTTAAGTTTTATGTAATCACAACTATTGTAAGAACTCACTTGCTTCTTCTTCTTAAATGATCTGGCAGTGCTCCTGCCTTTAGCTTAAAAAAAAGCAAGCAGAAATAGGGAAAGATTGCAAAAACTCTGAACATCTGAAGACCTGGATGTTCTTTCAGTTGCCAGTGGGGGCACCGGCAGCGCGTCTGCCGACAACATGTAGTTCAGCAGAGGGGGAGATGGAGTCTGGAGCTCGGTCGGAGGCAGGTCGCCGCAGCTTGCGCGGCCCGGATCAGCACGAGCAAGCAGCCAACAGCCCAAGAACGGCCACTGCAGAGCGGCCAAAGGGCAAGTTGGCCCTTGGGATGGGGTCAAGTTTCACGCACCACGCCCTATGGATGGAACCGCCCTGCTTCGCAGCTCATGCACAGCAAAAAGGGCTGCGGCTCTGCTGCCTGCGTCGAGGTTAACTGCATGTTTCGGCCCAGGAGTGTGGATGAGCGTTCATCCAGTTCTCTGCAGCCTCCTTGAGCACGGCCATTTTGTGTTGATGCACTGCATTTCGCGTTGATGCACTGAAACTCCTGAAATGCAGAACAGAAAATAGAAGAGGAAGAAAAGTTCTGAACTCGGACGGGTTTGGTGGTAGAATCGTAGCAGGCTAGCAGCCGCCTCCGGCGGTCCCACCTGCCAGCTGCCGCCCTGAGTTCATCGCTGGGGACTGACTGCTAAGCTTGAGTAGCAGCCAGGATTGTTTGGACTTTTCCTCGGCCCAAGGGGCGCTTTGCTTGCGTCGTAGCGACGGCACAACCTGACGCGTGAATACGAGGAAAGCTAGGGACCGGCATGCATCTTGCCTTTCTTCCGCTTCTGTTTTGTCACTGTAAAGAACTTACTACTCTATTCGTTCCAAATTATAAGTCAAAGTTTTACATGTTTGACCAAATTTATATAACAAGATATTAACATTTATAATATTAATTAAATATTAATAGATTCTTTATTAGTTATATTTTCATAGTATACCTATTTAATGTCATAAATATTTAGATTTCTCTTTATAATTTGGTCAAACTTTAAAATAGTTTGACTCTCTAAAATATTTGGAATGACTTATAATTTGAAACTGAATGAGTAGTACTAACGACATGACACAAAGTGTAAACGAAAAGATTGTGTATCCTCCAAACACCTATACAACATGCTGTTGGTTGTACATCATTTTTATTTCTGCGAGGAATTGTACATTGTCGATCAATCTGAAATATATTTGCCATTCCTATTTCAGAGTACACTGGTATGGCCCAATCTCATTAGTTAGCATTTTCATTAAGCGCCTAGTTTGGCCAATGGGAAATGTCAAAAATATCTTCAACAACCAAAGTATCAGAAACACGACCAATAACTCAAAAAAAAACACGAGCAATGACCTGCTGATTCCTCTTCTTGTTTGGTTCACACTCTCCTTTACCTTTCAAAGCAAAAAGGCACATCTCAACCTTACCAGGTGGCTCTAGCTCAACTATTTTTCCATTTCCTCCCATCGTTGTCACGAGAGGAGCTACCTCCAACCTGATGTCATTTTCAGAGATACCAAAAGACAGTTCGCTAGCTGCAGAAGTGCATATACATTGGTTGCAGTTTATAGAACACATCAAATATTAACCTGTCTTGTGTTGCTGTGCCTCGGAAGAGCTGGCGTTCAAGTTTGCCAAATGTTTAAAATGAGTATTAAAACTGTTTAAGATGGACACTTAAAATAGAGGAGGAAGAATAAAAGATGCACAATGGCGAGAGCCCCATTTCGAGCACAAAGAACGTTTTGTCGATTCCTATGCGTACGGTGAAAAGTGTGCGGTCCAAATAGCCAAATAGGTACCATGTCAATGTCACATTTTAAATGTTTGAAAACAACCGTGCGAAGATGGACAGGAACAGAAATATACATGAATGGGGGGACCTAGACGCAAAAGCCGCAGGCGAGAAGAAAGAAAATGCCTCTACCTTGGCTCATCTCACCTCCAAAACCTCGCAACGACCCCCGTGAGCGACCAAACCCATCCCATCCTCCCCTTCCTCGCAATTCCCACCAACCCCGGCGGCGATGACCGGCACGGTGTCCAAGCTGGCGGCGCCCCGGCCGGCGGCGGCGCTGCTCCCGCCGGCGTCCCTCCGCTCCGCCGCCCTCGCCTTCGCCCCCTCCCCGCGCCGGCTCCGCGTCTCCATCGCCGGCCGCGCCAGGAGCCCCGTCGTGTGCGTAACGCCCCCCTCCTCCCCCTCTCCTCTTCCTCGCCTTGAGCGCGCGCTGTCTCATTAGTGGGATTGGATTTGCGGTTTGGTTGAAGTAGCCTTTAATTTGCTCCGTGCGTGCGCTTGAGTGGGCGATTGATTTTGACGAGGTTTGGCTAGATTCGAGCTGCTCGTCTCTGCGTGCTTTGGATAGGAGGAGATCGGTAGCATCTAAGGTTGGATCGCGGGCTCATGCTCCTCCGCGTCGACGCGTGGCGTAGCCCGCCACGCCGCCTGATGTGGCGATAGAGACGCTCGGATCCGGGCCCGGAGCACTGTCCGTGTCTCCGGCCGCTCGATCGGGAAATGGACGGTGGCGAGCCTTCTGGTATACCAGCTTCTCGAGTCGCCGTGCGGATGCTAGATCCGTGTGGAGGTGGCGGAGACCAAGTGCTCCTATTTAGGTGCCGTGCCAGGAGCTGGTTGCATGCTCCATCACGGCTGCACACAGCCGCTTCCTGCTTCTCCTGAGGGTCGCTGACTTGCTTGTGCTGTATGTAGGCCTCTTTTTAGCAGGCACACGCAGCCAAAAAAAAGCAAACGCTTTCTATTAGCCTCAAAAGAATTCTAGTTGTATACCATCCCTGCTTGGACATGAGCTTACTTGGTGAAATGCAATTTTCAGTGCGATGGCTTCTGCCAAGGAAGGGAATGGTGCTCCGACCAAGAAGACCGCACTTCACGATCTCTATGAGCTCCAGGGCCTGTCCCCATGGTACGACAACCTCTGCAGGCCTGTCACCGACTTGCTGCCCCTTATTGCCAGCGGTGTTCGCGGAGTCACCAGCAACCCTACGGTAATCCTCCATTTCCATCTTTTCTGTGCATATTGCATGATCACTCACATATTTGTGCCTTCACAAAATTACACTCCTAATCCCGTCCTCAACATGATGCAGATTTTCCAGAAAGCCATTTCATCGTCAAGCGCATATGATGATCAATTCAAGCAGCTCATTTCAGCTGGAAAGGATGCAGAGAGTGCTTACTGGGAACTCGTTATAAAGGACATCCAAGATGCGTGCAAACTTTTTGAGCCTATCTACAACGAGACAGATGGTGCTGATGGGTATGTCTCTGTGGAGGTGTCTCCTAGGTTGGCAAATGACACTCAAGGAACAGTTGAGGCCGCAAAGTGGTTGCACAAAGTGGTCAACCGCCCCAATGTCTACATAAAGATCCCTGCTACTGCAGAATGTGTTCCTTCTATCCGGGAAGTCATCTCTAATGGCATTAGCGTCAACGTCACAGTAAGTGCTGAGTTCTGCCTTGCCACTGCCTCCTTATGGTATTGTTGTTGTAAAACTATGCCTTGCAGAACTGCTGTCAAGCTTATTGATCACAAGTTCATTGCTGTTACTGCAGCTTATTTTCTCTATTGTGAGATATGAGGCTGTGATTGATGCTTACCTTGATGGGCTAGAGGCTTCGGGTTTGAGTGACTTATCTCGAGTTACCAGTGTTGCATCCTTCTTTGTCAGCCGAGTTGACACCCTTATTGATAAAATGCTCGAAAAGATTGGAACACCTGAGGCACTTTCCCTTAGAGGAAAGGTAAATGAAATAAGAATCACCTGCTTCTTAATATAGGACTTGGTAAATGTCCATGAAGTTCTGCAATATGACATACCTCTTTTCTGCCAGGCTGCTGTAGCACAGGCAAAATTAGCAAATCAGCTCTACCAGAAGAAATTCTCTGGCCCGAGATGGGAAGCTTTGGCTAAGAAAGGTGCCAAGAAGCAGAGATTGTTGTGGGCATCCACTGGCGTCAAGAACCCTGCTTATCCTGACACCCTTTATGTGGACAGTCTGATTGGACCTGACACGGTGTGTTTGCACGATGAGTTTCATGGATGGAATTAGTTCGAATCATAGATATCTTCATTTTTCTATCATCACACAAGGGTCACAACCTTGGAATGATGCTTAACATGTGTTATTCCCTTTTGCTTTCAGGTCAACACGATGCCTGACCAAGCGTTGCATGCATTCATAGACCACGGCACTGTTTCAAGGACAGTTGATGCGAATGTGTCGGAGGCAGAAGGTGTATACAGTGCCCTGGAGAAGCTTGGCATCGACTGGGATGAGGTGGGGAAGCAGCTTGAGCTGGAAGGAGTGGACTCGTTCAAGAAGAGCTTTGACAGCCTACTTGTGAGTCTCCAGGAGAAGGGCAACAGCCTCAAGACGGCAAGCGTGTAAAACTGAAATGATGTGGTACCGGCTGGTGAACGATTACTAAATAAAATGCTAGCTCGCTGGCTCTCCTTAGTTTTGTGACTCTGCGGATGCTCTTGATTCTGTGAATCAGCTTTGTATTCTAGTCTTGCCTGGCTGTCATTGTGTAACCAATGTTCATGGCTTGTAACTGTTATGCGCTATCCAATGAATAATTTTTGAGCAAGTTTATAGAGTCCGGACATATTGTCTTTGTTTTATAGAATTTTTATCTGGGAAGGTACATCTTATTTTACCTGCGACATTGTGATTCCAGTGGATAATTTTTCCATTTTTAGGATTTTTAACCAAAAATTCTAATAAGACAGTACAAACATAATTCAAAGAAATAGCTTATTTGGTCACGACAGTCAGCTGGGCATACTGGCTGAGTGATACAAATCTACTTGGCGTAGTAATTTGGGTTGCCGTGATTTGCCTCTATTGGAATTTAGTTTTACAGGTGCTGTTAATAAAGATATAGATTAAAAAAATGGTAAAAATAAACAAATACGAGAGTAAGTCACTTGGAAATGTAGTTTTATGCATACTGTTATTAAAACTCATATTTTAATAAGGCTATATATATAATAAAAAATGCGAAGACTAAAGTTGGCTTACAAGTTACAACTATATTTGCTCCGCGATGAATTGTCTCCGGTGAAGAAACTTTGGGCAAGTATGGTCGATGCCTTGTAGCAGGATGAGCTCAGAGCATTTTACGCATTTAAGATGAACCATGCACCATCAGATAAGCAACAGAATCACCAGGCAATCACTATTAAAATCAGGTTAATCTGTGCTTCCATCCATGAACTACCATCTGAGAACGTAACCAAAGATCAGGCAAGCAAATTCTAGCACGAATTTTAGTAAGATCATCATTTCAGTACATGTAAGAAACTGATCTCGAGAAAGAGATCTATTTGGACAGCACATAACTATTATTTACAATTTCCCAGCATTCCATACTGTAGACAATTTCCCTTGCTCTGATGTGAGGTGATGCATGCAAAACAAAATGCTTTCATGGGCTCTCGCAAAACTCCATTTCCTGCAGAGCAATCAGATTGGAGGATATATTCCGTTTCAAAAAGATTGGAGGATATATTGTCACCTCAGCAAATAATATAAGAACTAAAGGAATGATGATAGGTGATTAGAAATTATTATCTCTGTTTGAGGTTTGAAAACTCTCAGTATCGTACCTTGCAACAAATTGGACAAGTATCACTTCTCTCCATCCATTCATAAATACAACCAAGATGAAAATGGTGACAGCATTTAGTTATAATTTTCGGATTGTCGGGGGTATATTCTGCATAGTGAAATCAATAGTAATGGATCGGTCAAAAAATGTTCAGACACCAAAAATAAACTGCTATGTGTTTAGGCTAAGTTATAGGAATACAAACCTTCCAGACAAGTAGGACACACATCCTCATCTTCTGAACCGACAACCGCATAGCTGCTACTATAAGATTTTGCCGACAAACTCTTCGTTGATTCAGAACGATGGACCTTATATTCACCTTCATTTTCAGTACTGCTGCGTTTCTTCTGAGCAGCTAAATGCTCAATACCAGAGCTGCTGCCATTGCGTCTAAGGGCTACTGACTCTTCTTGTGCGAGATTTATGGACTTCTCTCGCCTTGATACCAGTCCCTCTCTTTGAACACGGGCATATCTAGGATCAGTATCATAGGGGGGTGGTCTAGAAACAAGGTGATAAGTTTCAGCTAGCGAATTGTCATTTATGCTAGCACTTGGAGTAGCGGATCCCAGTGGAGCAGTCCCTTGGGCTGGGTTGCTTGGCCTAGATTCAAGCCTCTGGAATGTTGCAGTATACTACATAGAACAAGGAAATGGAAATGCTACAGTTATAACAAAAAATGGTCCAAATATATGATAATAAACAGACCGAATCCTGATAATTCACTGGAAAAAATGTAACTTGACAGACTTGCTTCATTACAATTATATCATTTATGTACAACACAACTACTCCCTCCATTCTCTTTTGATAGTCCTATTTCCAAAACTCAAAACTTCACAAATGATAGTCCTATTTGCTATTGATAAGGACCATGGCAATAAATAGCACCAGTAACGACGAGTTTCTAGCAAAGACATTGGAGGACTAGCAAAAAACCTTGTGTTACATTAATTAGATGATAAGCAAGGTTGCTTTTCCTTGGTCATTGTGTCAAGGTGAAATAGGACTGTCTGTTCCTCATTAATGGAGGGAGTAATAAATGAGCATCCCAAGGTGTACTAGCCATGTATGTCTGTTCCTCATTCCTCATCGTCCATTTTTGCCCCCCTTTTCTAAGGTAGTTTTTAGTCGTGTTCAGAAGATCATTGCATGTTCACTACGATTTTGTACCCTTATGCTCGATATCCATAACGGGTACTACCTAATACTCGAGAAAACGCAATACGGGCAGCATACATCATGTGATCAATAGAACATATGCATCCAGGCAATGGCCAGCATACATGATCTCTTGACAGAAACGAGAAAAGCGCACATGACTGTTGAAAATTATAGGTTAATATCTAACTCTTCACAAGCATGGTCAAACAACTGGATCATATCAACGGCAACGCGCTAGTCCCGATAGTGAGGTATAGCAAAATGCCAGCATATCAGCATTCTGTATGATGGAAGTAATGAGTCTGCATATAAATGTAAGTGGTGATGCTTTTGGATATAGAAATTACGAAAAACTGATTATGCATATTACCCCGCCAAAAATGTTGTGGAACAAATGCCTCAATGACATGCATTGCCTATAGATAGGGTTGCTGGGATGGACATATTCCTCAAAATCTTCTGTACTGAGGCAACAGCAGAATCCACCCATAATTCACTGGAAATTGCATTGATTAGAAGTATCAGAGTCTGAGTTAGCGAACGTCAATAGGACTAGTTCTGAAGCTCCCACGTCCAGAACATTATCATGCGTGGAGACAACCAAAGGAAATAACATAAGGTATAAGGGGAAAAAAATTACCTCTGAAGTTGCCCAGTAATCCCCCTGGACAAAAAGAAAATGGTTGGTACTAACTATGGAGCTGGAACAAAATTTCCAGGCGGTTGTGCAAAACTGAGTTTACCATCAAAGATAGCAGTAAAACATTGACCAATCTGCAACCAAAGAAAATGAAAGGTGTGATCTTCAGATTAGTGCACTAAGCAAAATCACAATAAAGGTTTAACCCCAAAAGTAACCTAGTGCATGCGCATGTTTTTCTTATAGGCCTTTCCAGCAGCAAGATAGATGCTTTCATTGTGTAAGTTTCAGGTACTATATCAGTTCATAGACACTTAACTTTGGGTGCTGAAATTCTAGATACTGGTTGGATCGTGGGTGCATTATACATTTATACTTGCATTGGCAGTTGGATGCAGGAAAAAGCATAGGAGTAACAACTGCACCCCAAAATGGTAACCTTGATTTTGTCTGTAAAAAAAGGTGGGCATATTTTAGGGAATCCAGAGGATGAAGCCCCTGGAAACACAAGTGATGTGCCCGTGTAGCATTAGGACAGCTGAAAGCATCCTAGGCTAGGCTGCTAGTAGATCCTTGCAGCTATGGAGGGAGCTAATAAGTAAGGTGCTTGCTCAGAGCATTGGCACCTCCGAACACAGTGACAAAATCCTACCAGCGGCCGATCTGCATCTTGTACCGATTGCCGATAGGCGTGCAGAGGAGTCCCACCGCAGCCAATCGGCGCCGGCGCTGGCACACTGGAAGGGCGCTGCGCGCTCTGCGGACGCCGCGAGGGTAAGGAGGACGAGCAGCGCCGACAGGCTGGTGGTTTCGGGGACCCAGCACCGGCTGACAGCGGCAAGGTAAAAGGAGGGAGGGGCGTGCGGCGTGGAGCTCACCTCTCCTACGAACCCGCCGGCTACGGCGGGAGCGGAAGGTGGATTCTGCAGGCCCCGGCGCCCCGGGAGGGGGGAGGGGAAAGCGGCGAGACGGGGAGCGAGAGAAGCGGAGGGGGAGGGAGTGTGCTGCTGTGCCGCGCCGCGGAGGAGTTGGGGTGGAGTGGAGGCGTGGGCAGCGCGGCGGGGCGGAGCGGAGGGTTGGTGCGCGTGCGGAGTCGGTCGCTCCCGGGCCGGTGCGGTGCGGTGCGGCGCGCTGTCGCTGTATGGTCACGCCACGGACGGACAGTACACGGACCCTTGCACCAACGTCACAGCTCCCAATCACCACCATGGTTAACCTTACCGGTGGGAACCGGTCCGGTTTGACCGGTCCGGACCGGTTCCGGTTCCGACCGGTTCCCAACCGGTCTAAATTCAAATTTTGAATTTGAATTCAAAAAAATGAAAAATTCTCAAAAAATTCCTAAAAATATTTCAAGGTGTGATGAATCTAATGGTGTCAAATTTTCTCAAAAATTCGTTCATTTAGTATGGTTTGCGGAATTTATAAGTTAAATAAAAAAAACGTGCATACGAAAGTATACAAATACAATGTAAAAGTAGTATAAAAAAGAGTTGGAGGGTTCATTTAGACTAAAATATGTTGTACAAATATTTATTTAGTATACTTTGTGGGCATTTGAATTTAAAAAAAAAGAAAAAAATTTGAATTTGACCTGTACCAGTCAAACCGGCCGGTTACCATCCAAACCGGCCGGTATACCGGCCAAACCGGCCGGTATACCGGTCTAACCGACCGGCATACCGATCGGAACCGGTTGAACGGGGAAGTTTGAATTCAAATTTGAATTCCACCGGTTCCGACCGGTAACCGGCCAAACCGGACCGGTATACCGGAACCGGAGGCCGGCGGTTACCGGTCACCGGTCGGATACGTGAACCCTGATCACCACCGCCGGTGCTCTCTCTGCATTTTCCTCTGCTATCTTATCTGTTCACCGTCACAGTTCTGTTCTGGCACATTATTTTTCATAAAAAAAATCTGGCATATTTTTCACAATGGCACAATTTGTGCAGCATGTCCTTCCGTCGTTCTCACAGATGAGCTGCCATTGCACGGAAACTGTTTTTTTCTTCACAAGTTTAAATCTTATTCGAAGATGTAAACCACCCATAGCAATAACTTGGTCCCTTAACCAATCCGCTCATCGTGTGCATCGTTATGCTGAAGCAGTTGGTCCCTAGAGGCGTCTACCAACTCGGTAGACGCCTGCAGGGCATGCTCGCTCTAGGGATGTAGGATGTTGCTGCCTGCCTTGTTGGTTGGTTGGTCGTCATCAGAAGAACAACGGAACACCCCGACCTGGCGGCCACATGCCGCCTCCGGACCTGCTGCTCTGCTTCGCTGGCTCCGTTGACTCGTCAGCGCGCGCAGTGCTCTCTTTTTGGGCTGCTGTAGATCGTTTTGGGCCGGAAACGAGTGAATGGACGGATGTGGCGCCTTTTTTATTTTTATATTTTTCGAAAACATTTTTTACAGAAATATATTTCTAATATCACAATTTACAGTTTTGTACCCCTACCGCCCGGCAGGGGGGCGGCAGGGGGCCTGCCGCCCATCAGCGGGGCGGCAGGGACTTATATGTAAATTAAAAAAAATTATTTGCTCGGGAGCCCTTGGCGGGAGCCTGCCGCCCCCCTGACGGGCGGCAGGGGGCCTGCCGCCCGCCAGGGGGGCGGCAGGCTACCAGCTATGGACAATTTGCTGTGGCCATTAGATGTGTTTTAGATATGGATACAAATAAAAATCATTAGGAAAGAACATGAATATGAAACGTATAAGCTAGCAATTCACACACAAACGCAAATGAGAACGAAATAGGTGATGTATAAGAACGAAATAAGTATAACATGATGACATGTCCATAACAAAAATACAGAAACAACTAGAAGCACATCCTAACCACCCCGGCCACCCCGGCCATGTCGACCTCTTTTACGCTGAGCGTGGACGTGGTCTGTAGAGTAGGTGTGTCGCTCTGGAAGCCCTACGTCTCTACCTGGACGTCCAGTGGGCACAGATGTCTGGAAGGTAATATCGGCCTGCAGGTTAGGTGTAGAAAATAACCGACTCCAATCTTCGAAGTTCGCCTCAAAGGTATCCTGTGTGGGCCCTATACAGTAGCAATTAAGATATCTTAATATCGTCTTATAAGTCATATATTTTGGTATATATTCATCATACGTACCTGGTGGTGGTGGATACGAGGAATGACCCATATCAGGAAGCTGGTGGTGCGATCCTGGAAACCGTTCAAATTATTTAAAATATTCATAGAGATAAGAAGTACATGATAAATTCGGGCTACAGATTAGGTATTTACCTTGCGTTCCTTCTGCTGTCGCCGTAGGGTAATACGAAGAAGGTCCAGCATCATACCCCTGTTGTGATCCTATATGTAAATACAAAAGGAATTAGACTTCATACCACAATTAATTGAAATTAAGATATTGACTATATGTTTACCGAAAGGTCGTGGTGGTGCCTGTGTTGGTTGAAATGACATCCCTGCAGCTGGTGCCATGGTACTAAACTGAGTCCCTCCGTGAGGTTGGTAAGGTGGGTGTGCATCACCTGTATGGACTGAGAATTAATTGTTGGTTTCAAAGTAAGAAGTTAGTAAGTATCCTCACGTACCTGGATAATGCTGCTGAGACCAATAAGGTGCTTGGGAAGACTGCTGCTATGTGGGACCACAAGAAAACGACGTCGAGGCTTGAGACGAACCGTACGAGTCATCGTACGATGTCCGGCTACCAAAGGCTTCAAGCATGGAATTGACTCTTTGTGAAACTCGGGTCCAGGCCGACTCTTGCTCATTCCTATCCATCATAGATCCCCCTCGAATCCTCATCAAATTCGCCCTGGCATCTAAGTCCATCAACCTGCACATTTCAAACTGCAAGCAAGAAAAAAAAGGCATTAACACTGTAATCCAAAGTATTTGAAAAGCGATGATAACTTTGACTCACCGCCCCAGCTAAAGCTTCGTCCCTATGTCGTGCGTACCCATCCTGTGCTGTCGCAACATGCAGCTGTGGTTGCATGTCAGCATATATTAAGCGGCAACGAGTCTGAGGCTGGTACCAGCTCAGGTACGCCCTGTACGAAGCCTCCGTGTGTGCAGGGGTCGCAAGCGCCACGTTCTCCTCTGCCTGGTCCCAGCCATCGACCCAAGGCTGCACCCTTGTCACCCACATGTTGGAGAAGGGTTGCCCAGTCCTCGATAAACTAAATATTGAAAACAATTTAGTCAAATATGATTAGTTAACTATACAATGCATAGTCACTGAAATAGTATATGAATTGTTACCTGTGGTCATGACGTTCGACCCGATCCAATGCTCCTGTTGTGTCAAGTTCATCCGCCGGGATGCAGAGGGGTGGCACGTCGAGGAGCGGGACCCTTAGGCTAGGGCGCTGTCGAGTTGTACACTTGTGAGCTGAGTGTGCAGCCTTTCTGTTTTGCGTAGACCGGTCTGACCGGTGGAGTTGGCAGCGGGGTGCCGACCGGTTCGACCGGTTGGGTGAACCGGTCCAACCGGTCGAGAAGGATAAGAACTGGTGATAGTTAGAATAGATGTAGGATCTTTTGGTTTCAAACTTCAGAGCATCTATTGTAAAGTTTTGTAAATTAATCTCATATATTTGAACTCGGTTTGTAAAACTTATTGTTTTGTTTTCATTGAGTTTATATTTTCAAGTAATATGCCGTGTTTGTACCATCTGCGCCCACCTTCGTGTGGGACTACCGGTGATGTTTCGATTGGGCCGTGGGTTGAGAAATGATCGCCAAATTAAGCCGTTAAGCTAATGCGCCCGATGTGTTCAAATGACGGTCATTACGCTTAATTAGAGTTTTAATTTGGCGGTTCCGTCACAGGTTTGCTTTCTGATCGAAACAAGTTTCAGAGGATGTTCATCAATGAGATCGATCGAGCACGTGTTAAATATGGTAGCTGCGGCCCACCCGCAGGCTGCTAGCAGCCACCGCCCACCGGCCGCAGTATCGGTAGGGGTGGTAAAGGGCGTTGCAATTTGGTCTAGAGAATTTAAGGGCCGGGTCTTAAAAGGGCCGGGCTTTAATCTTATATAATTTTGAACTAAAATATTTAAGGGTTATAGTGGGCTGTGAAGAGACCATTAGGGCCATAGCCCATTACCACCCCTAAGTATCGGAAGAGCCTGATGAATAGGTGTAGGATAGCACGTTACTGTGTCGCTCTCTGTTTTTGCCACGGACAACAACGTAACTGACGAAAGCACAGCAGGCATGCGCATGACAGCTACTACCGAGTCCGGCGGTAGGTCCGGCGATGCCGCGCCGGGCTATGACGGACATACATATACTAGGTAATACGCGCGCTACGCTGCACCCAAACTGGCTCGTGGAGTCTGCGGCAGGAGGCAGACCCACACGCAGAGGGCGAGGAGAGGCCGGCGCGCAGCGGAGCCGGTGGGGAAAAAAATGGGGTGGACACGGGGTCCATGGGAGCCCCCGTGCGACCCCATCTCTGATTGACGCCACCAGCCCACGAACTAAATAAGACGGTGACAGCTTCTGGACGGGAGGGAGCCGAGCCGAACCTTTCCTACCCCGCGAGGGAGGGAACCGAGCCTGGTAGCCGTGACCTGGGCGCAGGTGAGCCATCGCTGAGGGATGAGGACGATTTGCCTGTGCCTTCTGCTCCCTTCGCGATCCTCCTGCGCCCTTCGCGACCCCCCTTGCTCCGCCCTACCTTGTGCTGCTCGCGCAGCAGCCAGCAGGCAGTGCTCCATCTTCCCGAGCAGTACATCGCCACTGCCTCCGAGCAGACCACCGGTGTCTCCTCCCGGCCAAGATTCCGGCCACCTCGCTGAAGATCCCCGGCCGCCGATAAGCCCGGCGAACAGAACCCCCTCCGCCTCATCTTCGTTTTTCCCCACTCACTCGAGTCCCTCATGCAATAAATCGGTGGCAATTTGGAGCACCAGAACCACTGTCAGCCATGGATGTGGAAGATGTGGAGGCGAGCCGAGCGAGCGAGCGCAGGCGGAAGCCGAGCGGGCGCCTTGCGCGAAATCACGCGGGGGCCGAACGGCAGTAGGCGTCGGATTGAAAAGGCAGACATCAGGCATGGGGGTGCACGAGAGCGCCCCTGGACCGGAGTCCATCGAATTTTTTTCCCGAGGCGGTGCGGCAGCAGGGCTGCCCACACGCAGCAGGCGACGCGCGGGCCCCGCGAAACGACGAATCGACGAGCTGCGTCGGGCGTCCTCTCCTGGCACGTGTCGCTCAGGGAGCAGCTGAGCACTCCCGTCGCTCCCCTCCAGGCCTCATAGTATATAGAGTATACTTGCTGCCAGTCACAGTTTCTTTCTTCAGGGAAAAAGCCAAACTGCATGACGCTGCACATATCAAACACAATACAGTAGAGAGTTCTCTCTCTGTGTGTGAAGAAAAGTACAGTAGTGGAGTTCTCCATTGCATACAGACTCAAAGAAAGGGTTAGGTCCGTCCATTTCAGCACGTGTGTATCCACACGCGCATCTACTAGTTGCGATCGCGTCACTCCCTGAATACAGCCCAACGACTTTGCCTTCTGGGCGTCTTGTCGCCGTGCATGTGCCTGCCGGTTGCGTCTCGTCCTTGCTGTTGGGGCCATCCGGCAGCTACGCCAAGGCAGGCCCTTCTCCCTGTCCATCTTCCATTGGTTGGGCTGCAATTACATAGCTCATCGTCAACCAGCACGCGGCGCGCGTAGCCTAAACCACGCCTGTATCGATGCATGCTAGCAGGCAGCAGCGGAAGAGAAAGAAAAGAATTTTGGCTGTTTGGTTTAAAGCCACAGGTCGCCGCAACCAAAGTTCGGCAGCCACATAAATAGGTGAGCGTTTGGTTGTTCTCCTTGGGATGCGTCCGTCATATATTTTTGCGTGCGCTGTTGTGTGGCGAGTGTGGCGGACTATGAGCAAGGGTAATAAGAGGGCTTTTAAGTCTCTTCCATATTATCAAGAAACACCTTTTAAAAATGTATGTTATAATAATTTGTTTTTTAGATTGTCTCATATAAGGTATAGGGACATTAAATTTATACATACAAAAATAATAAAAACTCGTGAAATGCGTGCACAAGAGACAGATTGAGCTTCAAAATTGACTCTTGTGCTTTGTTTCTCGTGCTGGAAGCGTCTCTTAGGTAAAAACCCATAACACTCCCTCACCTCATTTTTCTCTCGTCCACGTAAAATTGTTGCTGACATGAACGAGCTAATAAACCCTTATTATACCTGCTCTAATGGCTCGCCGCAGTGTGGCGCAGGCTCCGTGGCGGTGGCAGAGTTGGGCAGTAAACCAAACAGAGACCAGCGGGTTTTCAGGCTGCAAGAAAGTAAGAGCTAGCAAGCTTTTCACAGTGAGACCGGCACAATGGCACAGTGGGTTTTAGAGAAGTATTATGGTGGGATGTAAGCAGATTGAATGCTGAGATGAAGAAGAAACAGGAGGAGAAAGATGAGAAGTGGGCTATTAGCTTACAGTCAATTTCTACACAAGAATAAAAAAATTGTAAAATAGACAAGTGAGCCATATATTAATTGTGGAGAGCTAAACCACTATACAAATGAGTTGAGAGATGAACTGCAAAGATTCTTGTAGCCAGCAGCAGACTAAATTATTAGCCTTGCTCTTAGGCCATCCCAACCCATAGTGTTTATAGATGATGTCTAAAGAAATAAAAAGAGTAAGAAACTACATATAGACACTACCTCTCCAATTCATAGTTTCTATGATAAATGAAGAAAATAAATATTATTCAATCCTCTCTCTTCTCTCTCTTAATCTCATCCTACCACTCTTCTTCTTTTTCTTGGTTCTTGTGTAGACATAGTGTCTTGGATGAGAAATCATATCTATCTTTTCTCTCATTAACTCACTTGTTATGTCGCTAAATTACTTATGTGGCATCATCATTAATGCTATGAAAACCATCTTAGTAGGAGGGTTGGGACTGATCTTACTCAGGTACGTCCATCCTGAAATGTAAAATATTTTACTTTATTTTTAAGTCCGAGTAGTCTAAGTTTGACAAAATTTATAGATAAAAAATTAGCATATAGCACATCAAATAATTAGAAATTCATAATAGATCTAATTATTCTTATTTTGACTATTTATTTCATAATAGATCTAATTATTCTTATTTGATAGTCAAAGTATTATCACTCTTTTCTATAAACCTAGTCGATGTTAGAATAATTTGACTTTACATTTTAGGACGTATGAAGTACTCCCTCTGTTCTTAAATATATGACACCATTGACTTTTTTTCTTCGTTTGACTATTCGTCTTTTCTACAAATATTTATGCAAATAGTTAAATCTTCAAGTTAGATTCAAGAGACTCTTGATAATAGATGTAAAGGTACTCATTTCACTTCATTTAACTAACTAATTAATTAAATAATATTGATCAAAGTTGAAGAAAAAAGTCAACGGTGTCATATAAAAAAGAACGGAGGGAGTAGCTAGATATGATGAAGCATGCTGAATTGGCCAAAATATCTAAATAAGTCTCAATCTTACTCTTGTTATGTATACTTCCAAAAAATAAGAGAGAATCTAATTGGGGAAGGTGTGAGCATAGAACATAAAAATGTTGCAAGTGGATCTAATGATTCCTTTTAGAAGAAACTGAATAGATAATTCCGATTAACCATGACACAGGACTCGACCATCTATGTAAGATTGATAAAATCATCGTACCTAACCATGACACAGGACTCGACCATCTATGTAAGATTGATAAAATCATCGTACCGTCTTGCTTGCTACTACCGACGAGCAAAGTCACTTGTCACTCAAAGAATAGTTGTAGCACTGATACTTAATCGGACCATCGGAGGCTCGAAGCAACCTACAGTATAGTATATAGATAGATTTTTCCTAAGAGCAACTCCAAAAAACTCTATATATCCATTCTAATTGTTAGGAATAGAGATTTTGATGGAAAAATAGCTTTCAAGAGCTTCTCTAAATGGTTATCCAAATATAACCATCATCATCTATTCGACTATTCTGGATTTCTTGCTAGTCAAAAATAGATAGCGAAAATGGCTCTCTAAAGTGTAAGCAAGATATAGAAAATCTGTTGGAAAATGAAGATGTATAGAGAGTGACTTTTGTATACATGACTCACCAAATGAGGATTTAGTAGTGAAATTTAGAAAGGCTCTTAGAGATGCTCAAAAGTACTCAATAAACAACCTAGATAGAAACCCTAGCGTGATGAAGATCTATCTAACATTTGTCCGTGTACCCACTGGTTGTTAATTGGGCCCTTCGGCCAGCCCAACCGCCAGACAAACCAATGTGCTGGCCTCGGTAAAAGTTACAGCCCAAATAAGCTCATTTGCATCAGCCCATTGACACAAGGTGAAGCTGCCGGAGTGGAGGGATTATGGCAACTTATGCGAGCGATGTGTGTGCCGGAGTGATTAGCAAGCTGGAGTTTTATGGAATCAAGCCTGCACGAGTCATATAGCAGATCGATGTTATATTTTTTTCGAACGAGTAGGCCAAAAAAACCCAACGAATCATCGACAGGATGAACGGCGATAAACAAACTGCAAGGAGAGGAGTTCGGAATTCCAGGCACCACAAGGCAAGCATCCCAACCCAAAAGAATCTCCGCCCATCCAGCAAACGAATTCCCAGTATATTTTTGTATTTACTACTATTTAGCAGCAGTTCAGTAAACTAGATTAGTGTAGAGGATGATTATTAGCGTCGTAATTAAAAGTATTAGCGGCCGTATTATTACTACTAGTAGCGTGGCAGCTTCGGTTTCCTGATCTCCTTCCACCCTCTTCCCTACCCTTCTTCTTCCCATCTCGCGCTGCTCGAGGAAGTGGACGGCGGGAGGACGCGAGGGGGTGAGGGAGCGGGGCGGCGACGATGGTGGACGTCTCGCGCGTGCAGAAGGAGCTCACCGAGTGCAACCGCGACCGGGAGGTCTCGGGCGTCTCCATCGCGCTGCACGACGGCGCTAACATCTCCCACCTCACCGGCACCATCGCCGGGCCCGCCGACAGCCCCTACGAGGGCGGCACCTTCGTCATCGACATCCGCCTCCCCGGTGAGCCGCCCGTCCTCCTCCGATCCCCCCACCCCCGCGCCTGCCTTCCATCGGATCCCCACTCCACCTTTCGGTTCAGCCCTCGCGCGAGTGGAATTGCAGATTCCGCTCCCCCCGGGAGATTCGTGGGTGGGTGGATAGATTGCGCGACGCGCGATTGCCTCTCCTGTGGAGGGGGTTAAGGTCGATTAGGGTTTGCTGCCTGCGAACTCTGCGCGCTCCTTCGCTGGTACGGATCCCGGATTAGGGTATGTGTGGGCAGACGTCTGTGGCCGCATCGCTGCTTGTGGATTCACCCTCCGCTTCGCCGTGCAATGAACCACCGCATCTGAACAGCCAGGCAGACGTGTCTGTTCCAAGTCCACACTTGTTATTGTTAACACGCACCACATCAATGTGCATTTCACTTATGTATCCGTTCTGATGTAACTATTCTGTGGTGTCGTGTTTATGCTACTTTTGTTACTTGTTCTTACTCCCAGAGCTGAATGTCTTGTGTACTGTCGGGTGCCAATAACTAGAATTCAGTAGTAAGAGAGAACGGTGTGGGAAAGCCTTACTGATTTCAATCTTTGGTTGGCAGGTGGATATCCCTTTGAACCTCCAAAGATGCAGTTCGTCACTAAAGTATGGTATGCAACCTTACTCCCGGTAGTTTGTATTGTGGACTTCTCATTCCCTTCACATAATGTTCCTACATGGCTACATATGTGTTGCGATATATCCTCAGATCAGGAACAACTAGCAGTGATAGATAATTCATATCCATTTCTTCAGATTTTTGATTGAGTGATCATTATCATCCCATTTTGTTACTTGTGCCCCCTTATTTTTTCTAAGTTCTGCTGCCGTCTCATAGGCTTTTTTATAAATTTTTTTTGGAAAAAGTCTGTATCACCCCCTCAACTATGGGGTTGGACTACATAACCCCCCAAACTATGAAATGGTCTATATCACCCCCTGAACTTTTCAAAACCGGTCAAATTACCCCCTAAATCAGTTTTGAAAAATCATAGTAAATCACAGAAAAATCATAAAATAGAAAATCGAATTGTGTTAGACTCCAAATGAGTAGATCTACACAATGAACATATAATATGGTATGCTTTAGTATATTTTTTTTGCTGTAGCTTTAGATCTATGTTTTTCTTCATAGCTGTAAAAAATTGTACTAAAGCATACCATATTATATGTTCATTGTGTAGATCTACTCATTTGGAGTCTAACACAATTCGATTTTCTATTTTATGATTTTTCTGTGATTTACTATGATTTTTCAAAACTGATTTAGGGGGTAATTTGACCGGTTTTGGAAAGTTCAGGGGGTGATATAGACCATTTCATAGTTTGGGGGGTTATGTAGTCCAACGCCATAGTTGAGGGGGTGATATAGACTTTTTCCAAAAAATATTAGAGCTCTGACTTCTGCAATCTATCTTAAAGGCATCCTAACATCAGCAGCCAAAATGGAGCAATTTGCTTGGACATTCTGAAAGATCAGTGGAGCCCAGCTCTTACTTTGAAGACTGCGTTGCTTTCCCTTCAAGCTCTGCTTTCTTCTCCTGCACCTGATGATCCTCAGGATGCTGTCGTTGCACAACAGGTCTGAACTCTGAACTGGTTGTTTCCTGTTTGGTTTTATTTATAGTGCGCTATATATTTTATTTAGCCAGTGAAGCTACAGTTGGTAGGGAGTTAAACTAACATAGACTGCCCTTTGTGGATTCCTATGAACAGTGAGTCAGAATGACTGTTTATCCAGAAAATATGTTTATGTACTTATGCATAACTACATCATCATGCCCTTGGTTGAAATTGAATAGCATCATACAGTTTTGCTGCAAAGTAAGTATGAATGTTCAAGGTGAGTTTTGTAGCATCTATCACATGAGAATGAGATTGCCGCCTGCAACACTAGGCAATTTTATAGAATCTTTTTCCCCTTGTGCAATGAGTTGGTTATTTTCTCCATCTAGTGTTAATGCAGATGCTAGACAGCAAGATAGGGTGTAAGGTAGTTCTATTCAGTTTTCAGCAAGCTCATATGCATTTAGATGGTCACATGGATCTATATTGCTGTATGGAAAGCTTGGTGTAAGAAGTTTCTAATCAGCTGTTTGCTATGTAAATTCCACTTCTGTGCTAAACTGTTTACTATTGCGCATGTCCCGAACTAAACTGAGGGTAGCTAATTCCAAGGAAATGCACCGTGTGTCATATTTTTAGTGAATTGTCCAGCAACACAGATAGGTGCTTTCTGTTGGAGTGTACCAGTGATATTTTGATGGTTACTTTGCTAGCCAGAATAGGCCAATAGGCTATTGGCTACAGGATTGTCCTTAGAGCAAGTATTATGGATCCTAGTCAGCAGGCTAAATAGCTATTCATGTCACAGAAATCCTAGCTGGAAGAGAGAGAAAGGAAGAGAGAGAGGAGGGTGGGCGACTGCTTACTCGCCGGCGTAGAGCAGCATAACCGAGGAAATGTCTCAGCGCAAAAAGCGGGCAGTATGCATTTGATAGGCAACAGTGAGCAATTTTATTATATGAGCATTCTTATGCCGCAGGCGTTGAGTGACGTGGCCTGCTCATGCGCCGGCTGCCGGCAGCCGGCGATTTCTATTATCCTTGCTCTTAGTAACTCTCTTCTGGACCTGGACGCACTGCCAGTCCAGTTATGCAGAGTGTAAGCATAAGCTCAGAGAATTCACTGCAATAATGAATGGAACAGTAGGCCTATAAAGCTGCAGATGAACTTATGAATCATTATTCCCGACCTTCTCCCATTAATTTCTTTGCGTTGACTCTTTTCTGCAGTACCTGCGTGATTATCCAACATTCGCTGCTACAGCTCGCTACTGGACAGAGGCCTTCGCAAAGAGCACGTCCACTGGCATGGAAGAGAAGGTACTGACAATACTGTTCATCATATCATTGCGTATGTAAGACATGTACGTGTTGATGAGCAGTAGTTACCTTTTGTTTGTGCTGATGAGTGCAGGTGCAGAAGCTGGTTGAGATGGGCTTCCCAGAGGATCTGGTGAGAAGTACCCTGAATAGTGTCGATGGTGATGAGAACATGGCTCTCGAAAAGCTCTGCTCTGGCTGAACCACCCTTATGGTGGATATATGAACTGTAAATTGCATCCCCATTGGTTATTATATTATATAAGATAAGAGAACAATGCCTGCTAATTCCCCTGCTCTGCCATTTCAGTGTGGCCATTTATCGAGACAATATATATAGGGGATTGGACCATGGGACTCGTGAAAACCGCCTTTATGATAACTTCAGAGTTCGTTCATTTTCTTGTCTCACATTTTGCATTTCTGTGCCCGGGAGCCCGAATTGTCAGCGCTGATATGCTTTTCATTTCAGTTATACTATCATAGAACCGAGCGATCAGAATGTGATGGGTAATCCCTCATATTTGCTTCTTATTTATGTGTCTGAATGTGATTGGTCATGTCTGCTACTAGCCGTTGTTGTCTGCTTATGTTTGCGTTGGTTTTGCTTGAGTGAGTCGGCCGTGGCGCGTTTCTTTTTTTGGACGCATCCTGCGCCCGGTTACTTGCGCGGCTGCTCAAATCCGAAAAGCGGAAAAGGGGAGAGGGATCGCATACTGCTGTTTCACGCAGGAAATGACTGGCACAGAATGTGTCGAAAGCTGATTCTTCCAGAAGAAAGGCATCAGGAATGAGGTTAGGATAAAGACATGACGATATCAAGTTTGATTATTTTTCTTGTAACTCGTGAGTTACTGCCTTAGGGGGAGTTTAGTTCCCAAAAAAATTTGGGTGAAAAGTTTTAGACAACGTTTGATCACTAATTAAAAGTATTAAACATAGACTAATTATAAAATTAATTACATGGATGGACGGGAAATCACGAGACGAATCTATTAAGACTAATTAATCTATCATTAGAGGTTGGTTACTATAGCACGACATTGTCCAATCATGGTCTAATTAGGCTTAAAAGATTCGTCTGACAATTTCACCCGGGGGTTGTGGACAAGACCGAGTATATGATGTACGATTTCAACGCGACTAGACATGAGGGGGGAGACGTTAGTCTAGATGGGCAAGTGGTGGTCCAGAATGATACCTTTCGGTATTTAGGATCGGTGCTACAAAAGGATGGAGACATTGATGAAGATGTTAGGCATAGAATTTCAGCTGGCTGGTTGAAATGGCGGCAAGCTTCTGGCATACTTTGTGACAAGAGGGTGCCACAAAAGCTAAAAGGCAAATTTTATAGGACAACAATTCGTCCGGCGATGTTATACGGTGCTGAATGTTGGCCTAAAAAGGCGATATGTCCAGCAACTGAGTGTAGCAGAGATGCGGATGTTGTGGTGGTTTTGCGGGCACATAAGGAGGGATAGAGTCCGGAACGAAGTTACTCGGGATAGGGTCGGGGTGGCACCAATTAAGGAGAAACTTACCCCGCATCGGCTGAGATGGTTTGGACATGTCCAACGAAGATCTCCTGAGGCGCCGGTGCGTAATGGGGTTCTTGAGCGGGTCGATAATGTAAAGAGGGGTAGAGGTAGACCTAAACTGACGTGGGATGAGTCGGTTAAGAGAGATCTTAAGGATTGGAATATCCCTAAAGAGATAGTTTTGGATAGGAGCGCTTGAAGACTAGCTATCAATGTGCCTGAACCTTAAACTTATTTCTTTCGGGTTTCATCTCTAACCTACTCCAGCTTGCTTGGGGAAAAAAGCTATGTTGTTGAATGTGTTTTATCAGTTATCCACATTTAATACTTCTAATTAGTGGTCAAACGTTATCAGTTACTGTAGCACTCAAAAAATTTTAGAAACTAAACGGGCACTTCCTGGGTTGTAAATTACTGCCGGGAGCCATGATTAACTTAGGATTACATGAAAATGATTGAGGCATCATTATCACCGCTTAGGTGCCCTGTTTTACCGGTAACACTGGCAGTGACCAGTGATGAGTGTTGTCATTCTTAACCCCGTGCTTTTACCAAATTGAGAGCGATTTACACACCTAAACATTACTCGCCCTTCGGCCCTTGTGTATCAGACAGCTTACTTATTGATGACGGAACACTGTGTGGTTTGGCTATCAAAACTGAAACCTGTGAAGTGTGAACTCTGAATAGTGTATGTGAACTCTAAATAGTGTGAGTTTATTATTCTACTGATAGGTGGCATAAGAATTGGCTAGCTACTGCACAGATATGCCCTATAAAATGTGGGATGAGAATAAAATTATCACCCTTTTTGGCCAGCAATCCATGGATGCTTTGGTGCAGGCCCCGGTCATCTCAGGACAAGGACCGGACATAATTTGCTGGAAGTTGACTCCTAATGGCCTATGCTCTTCAAAAAGTGCTTACAATATGTTGGCCAAAGAGGAGGCAGCAAGCCAACCCCCGCCAAACACTCCTCTGCAGGTTATACAAATTCTTAGACAGGTGTGGAAGGACAAGCTTATTCAACCTAGAGTCAAAACTTTTGCATGGAGGTTACTCAGACTCGCCCTTGGCACCGGCAAAAGAATACACCGCATAATTCAGAGGATTGATGAAAAATGCTCCAGGTGTGGTATGGTAGAAGATGACAACCACTTATTCTTTGAATGCAGCTTTGCTAGGCTACATGGTTTGGTTTAGTCCTAAGCCTCGTATCAGATAATCTGCCATCTTCTACAAGTGGTCTCCATGTTCAAATAGGCTCCTTGCTGCAGCAGGGTGCACCAAACATGACGGCAGGTATCATTTTCTCAATCATGTGGTGTCTATGGAAGGCTAGGAATGATCACAGGTTTAACAACGTGCATGGGACAACATCAAGACTTCTTTTCGAAGCGACTGCCATTGACAATTCTTTTGCAGCAGCAATGGAAGAACCCTTGCCCATACATGATCATGAAAATCATGGCCAACGTAATAACTTGTCAGGTATGAATTTAAATGCATCTGTGCAGATTCAAGAGGGCCCCAATATTTTCTGTGATGCATTTGTATGTGGGCAACAATCGGCTGCCTACAACCAAACTGGAGTTGGTATTTTCATTCTAACAACTCCAAGCCATAGTCTCTGTTCTGGTTCTTTTTTTCATGTAGGTATACAGTAAGCAATGGAGCCACTACAAGCAGAGGCAAACGCTCTACTCTTGGGGGCGAAACTAGCTAGAGCACTCAATTTACATAGGGCTAACTTGATTACAGATAACGAAGTGCTAGCCAAAACAGCCAGGACGGCCTCACTGCGACACAGCCCAGGCCATTGGTCACTGCGACCTGTTCTTGCTGAATTTGCAGATGTGACACATGGAATAAATTGCTCCATCCTGAAGATTAGCAGACAAAACAATAAAGTGGCTGACAAGCTTGCAAAGATGGCGAGACAGGCTTCGATTCCTACTTCTTGCCTTTTCTCTTGTAATGCTTTAAGCCATAATTTGCATTGTCCAGTAAGAGATGCATTGGCAAATCTTCAATGGGACAACTTTGCACTCATTTCTAACCTGCCTATGAATTAATGAAAATTGTCGGTACCCTACAACTGGGGTACCCACTCCTACTGTGTCAAGACTCGCGTAGTTATCCGTAACTACGCCCTAAGGAGCTGAGCAGCCGGACTCCTGGGTTCTGACTCCATCTCACCGGACCAACGGTCCCGGACCCGCTTCCCGTTCGGGGACGGGTCCGGTGTCACCGCGTGTCCCAGAGGTGGAAATGCTCAGCACCTGTGGCCGCGGACCCGGATCCCCGCAGGTGGGTCCGGGACCTCCACGTGCCATCCGGACTCCCGCAGGTGGGTCCGGGACCTCCACGTGCCATCCGGACCCCCCGTGAGCTCTCGGCTCAGCTAGCTGCTCGGGAGGGGTCCGGAGCCGCCACGTGTCGCGCAGACGCGGGCGCGGGCGCAAGCCTTTCGCTGGAAGCTCCCTCACCCACCCGCATTAAGTGCGAGTGGTTGAGGCAGGCTCTGCTGCCGCTGGGCACGGGGCAGCTTTTGTCAGTCCACACTGTGGATCGCCAGTTACCGAGGCGGCTCGTCAGTTACCAAGGCAAGCACTAAAGACGCAGCGCCGCGCCCAGGGGCGACGAGTCATGATGACCAGCTACTGACTGGAGCAACAGTGCACGCTGCTACAGTGGACTGAGTCAGTAGTTCGGCGCTTCATCATGACCTCGACGCGCGGCTGCAGAGGCTGGACTCTACTCTGACAGGACAGCTCAAGACCATCCCTGGTCAGAAGCTACGCACGGAAGCCGACGACAAGATCTCCGGATCTGAGGCATTGAAGGCCAAAATGTAGTTTATAATACATCGCCGGGTCCACATGTCGGGGCCCCGCTCAGTGTACGTGCTCCCCTTGGACATATAAAAGGGAGGGCACGCCCGCTAGAACACGGACAATCTCCACATCCATACAGACTCAAGCTCTCGCACCTCCTCACGCTTGTGGGAAGGCAATACAGCACACAGTGGATGTAGGGTATTACGCTCCGGCGGCCCGAACCACTCTAAATCCTACTGTGTTTCTTGTGTTATGGAGGGAGATCGATCTAAGACTAGCTACCCCCTGAGTACACACCCTCTGGGCTAGGGCGGGTGCCTTCCGCCACCCGGCCGTGGTTTGCAACCCTACGACATTTGGCGCGTCAGGTAGGGGCTTCTAGCTAGTCGCAGTTCGTCTCTTGCCCATCTCCATGGCTCGGGTGGTTGAGCACTCCCACCACCACGACGACGTGGAGATGACGGAGGGTGTGGCGTCATCCGCGCCACACGCCTCGCCTTCCTGCGCCAGGGGCAGCCGTGCCCGTGGAGCAGCCACCGTTGGCAGCGGCGCGCGCTGCACGTCGGCAAGAGTCAGGGCGCCCGTCAACTGCGCCAGGGGCAGCCGTGCCCGTGGAGCAGCCACCGTTGGCAGCGGCGCGCGCTGCACGTCGGCAAGAGTCAGGGCGCCCGTCAAGGGCCCCCTCACAAGCTGCGAGCGGCGGAGCGACAAATCCCAGCTCGCAGCATACCTCACTCATGTGAGGAAGCCCGCTCCGGCGGAAAGCCGACTCCGGTCGCACCAAGCCCGCTCCGGCGGAAAGCCGACTCCGGTCGCACGAAGCCCGCTCCGGCGGGAAGCCGACTCCGGTCGCACCAAGCCCGCTCCGGCGGAAAGCCGACTCCGGTCGCACGAAGCCCGCTCCGGCGAAAAGCCCACTCCGGTCGCGCTAAGCCGACTCTGGTGGCTCTCCGGCGGAAAGCCGACTCCGGTCGCACCCCCGACTCTACATCTCTGTAAGTCCTACCCTTAGAGGCCCAGCAGGGAATAAAGCCTTTTCCTTTGTAACTAGGTAGTACTTCCGTGTGGTCCAGTCCGGTGAGCCTCCCTCGTGGAGGGGTCCGGACCTCTGCGAACCAGGTTCAGGGAAGCGTACTCACCCTCCGGGGAGGTCCGGAGCCGTGTAGCTGCTTAGCCTGGTTCCGTACCCTAAGCCTGCATGCTCTACCTCCCTAGGGCGAGTACCGTAGTACCTAAGACTGGGGGCCCGGAGGTCCGGACAGCTCCGGCCTCATAAACCCGTGTTCTGGCTTACATCGCACATCTCATGTACATCTAGTTATAAAGGAAAAAGTTTATTCTCAGTTCGCCTCTAAGGATGTTACATTCCAATTTCAATTTACGCATTCTGTTTGCGCTAACCCCCACGTGGCTTCTTACTCTTGTGCGGTGATTGTGGTCCGAATTGTGTTGGCTAGTTAGTGACTTAGCTCGAGACCCCTCATGGAAGAGAGGGGTTTGGACCCCTGGGAACCTACAGGTTCAGGGAAGCGCACTCATTCTCTGGGGAGGTCCGGAGCCGTGTAGCCGCTTAGCCTGGTTCCGTACCCTAAGCCTGCACGCACCACCTCCTGTGAATGAGTGCCGTAGTACCTAGGACTGGGAACCTGGAGGTCCGGACTTTCTCTTAACCTAAAGGCCGGCCCCTTGAGCTCCGTTCACTGAACTTAGCTGTCTATCTCAAAGGATTACAGCCAACAGGATTTGGGACCCGTGGGCACGGTACTAAGCATCTACCTTGAGTCATGTGCAGGTCCAAACGTGATGATGCAGCAGGTGACCCAAAGGATGGACGATGCAGGGCAAGACCCTTGCGGCGCGCACCGCTGGGCGCTAGAAGCAGCCAAGTTGCTCACAGTAGTGGCCCCACCTGCGGGTTTGTTGCCTCTCCCGAGGCGGGCCCGGGGGCCTCTGTCGGTACCCTACAACTGGGGTACCCACTCCTACTGTGTCAAGACTCGCGTAGTTATCCGTAACTACGCCCTAAGGAGCTGAGCAGCCGGACTCCTGGGTTCTGACTCCATCTCACCGGACCAACGGTCCCGGACCCGCTTCCCGTTCGGGGACGGGTCCGGTGTCACCGCGTGTCCCAGAGGTGGAAATGCTCAGCACCTGTGGCCGCGGACCCGGATCCCCGCAGGTGGGTCCGGGACCTCCACGTGCCATCCGGACTCCCGCAGGTGGGTCCGGGACCTCCACGTGCCATCCGGACCCCCCGTGAGCTCTCGGCTCAGCTAGCTGCTCGGGAGGGGTCCGGAGCCGCCACGTGTCGCGCAGACGCGGGCGCGGGCGCAAGCCTTTCGCTGGAAGCTCCCTCACCCACCCGCATTAAGTGCGAGTGGTTGAGGCAGGCTCTGCTGCCGCTGGGCACGGGGCAGCTTTTGTCAGTCCACACTGTGGATCGCCAGTTACCGAGGCGGCTCGTCAGTTACCAAGGCAAGCACTAAAGACGCAGCGCCGCGCCCAGGGGCGACGAGTCATGATGACCAGCTACTGACTGGAGCAACAGTGCACGCTGCTACAGTGGACTGAGTCAGTAGTTCGGCGCTTCATCATGACCTCGACGCGCGGCTGCAGAGGCTGGACTCTACTCTGACAGGACAGCTCAAGACCATCCCTGGTCAGAAGCTACGCACGGAAGCCGACGACAAGATCTCCGGATCTGAGGCATTGAAGGCCAAAATGTAGTTTATAATACATCGCCGGGTCCACATGTCGGGGCCCCGCTCAGTGTACGTGCTCCCCTTGGACATATAAAAGGGAGGGCACGCCCGCTAGAACACGGACAATCTCCACATCCATACAGACTCAAGCTCTCGCACCTCCTCACGCTTGTGGGAAGGCAATACAGCACACAGTGGATGTAGGGTATTACGCTCCGGCGGCCCGAACCACTCTAAATCCTACTGTGTTTCTTGTGTTATGGAGGGAGATCGATCTAAGACTAGCTACCCCCTGAGTACACACCCTCTGGGCTAGGGCGGGTGCCTTCCGCCACCCGGCCGTGGTTTGCAACACTACGACAAAAATGTTTTACCCTTTCAAAAAAAAAGATATGCCCTATAAACAAAGTTTGGTTCTTCGTCCGGCTGTTCTGTTTGGTCAAACACGTTGAAAGAAACGTAACTCCAAGGGTTGACTGGATCGAAGAGGTCGAACACTCGGTCATATGTAAATGAGGGGACCGTCCACTTTGAACAAATTTGCAGCCCGAGGTGGATCCAGCGGTGGGTCCGGGGGCTCTAGGAGATGACAGACAGTAATTTATCACTGTTAGAGACAAAATAGAAAAGAAGAAGAAGAATCACAGCCACGGTTTCACACAGAAAAATCTGGAGGAGTCATATATCACAGGCACGATTTGACACGGAAATCCTAAGGCTATCTCTCTCGATCGCTCGAGTGCCAAGCGCCTAGTGGCAACTAAGATGACGAAAAGTAGCTGAAAATGGCCGTGCACTAGCGCAGCTTCCACATCTGTCTCCACCAAGCAAGCATACGCGTAAGTGTCGCCAACCCAATCACCCCAAACATCACGCGCGTCGCCGTCGGCCATTGAAGACCGGCCGGTCGCTTGCTTAACCCCAAAAGCAAGGCATCATCAGTAGTCGATGTGTGACGACTGACGAGCAAGCATTATATACATATATATAAATATAATATATATAGGGCTTGTTTAGATTTCAAAACGTAAAATGCAAATTTTTTGTAAATCACTTTGCATGATGTACTAAATGTAGTCAAAAAATAAATCGCATTACACAAATGGACTGTAAATCGCGAGACGAATCTAATGAGCCTAATTAGGACGTGATTAGACACTAAATTGGTACAGTAATGCTACAGTAAACATGCTCTAATGATGAATTAATTAGACTCATTAAATTCGTCTTGTAGTTTACAGACGAGATCTATAATTAGTTTTGTGATTAGTCTACATTTAATATTTCAAATATTGAAGATTCCCTTCAAAAAACACAAAAATGCAAAGTGAACTAAACACACCCATACTTATCCATGATTTACTCGATCATCATATATACTATATACAGGAGATATGCCTATAGGGGGAGGACTGGAGGAGGAGCAACGAGCCAACGACCATGACTGAAGATGACATGGATGCTGACACTGATCACCCAAGGCACGCAGATCAAGATTTCAACGAGGGGTTGGTGCCCCGGCGAGACTTTTGGGGTGGTGCTGGCTGAGGTGACCGGCCGGTGCCATTGCCGGCTGCCAACACCGGCAGCCGTGCGTGATGGTCTGATGGAGTTGGAACCGCCCAGTTGCACGGTGGATACTGGTTAGGCCGGAGTCGATCGGGAGTCACGGTGGATACTGGCGACTTCACTTTACAGTCAAAGCTCCACACGTTTTTCCCCCCTTTTTCAGAGAGTGGTTGGTCCATCAGAAACTCTGAATGGAAGGGGAATATGTCTGATCGTCTAAAAATCGGCATGCACCGATGGGTCAGGGTGTCCGGGTGCAGCCCGCAACGTTGATCACGAGTTCCTTCTTGGATCCTACGTTCTTCAGGCAGCTAAAATTACAAGCTGCTCGTGTTCATGTGTTTTCAGAACAGGCTTACAGTTCAGGTGCAGTAGTAGCATATCTAAAGCTCCAAAGCCCAAACAGTATGGCTAGCTGCACGGTAAAGTGCCGATGCGACCCTTCTGACGCTAGTCATGCTGCTACAGCATAGTACTACTTCGCTTTCTCCAACTGCCGTGCCAGATGGGGGTCCCGGCTGTACGATGGCCGATGCCACAGGCCCTCAATTTCCACGGCTACTTTTTTCTTCTAGGCTATACTGCACAGTCTACTTCCACGCGGCACAGTCCAGATCTTTTGGTGTAGGCCGAACTGAAAGCTCTTCGCCGCATGCCTCGATCGGCCACCTACGCGATAGTCCCCGATCAAGACGGTCACACCAGACGCCACCGCATGAATTTTTTGAGCATCGATCGATTTTATTTATCTCCGGCGGCTGCTATTCCGCCGTTTTTGTTGGTCCGTTCCGCCGTTCTTCCGGCTAGACCTGGACGGCTGGGTGCTTGAGCTGAGATACAAGTGACGCATCGAGTATTATTCGATCGAGGAGCGAGCGACTCATGCGTTAACCTACAGTAATTTTAATTTGGCAATTTTTTATTCCACGGTCTAGCGAGTTTAGTTATTTAATTATTTTTCTTCATTTTTGACATCTCATATTTCAATATTAACATCATATTTTTTCCTATGCTAATCGAGTAAGCTTCTTGCAGAGCCCCGATTTATACCGGCCCGGTCATCGTGGCGGTGAAGGCACACAAGCCGCCGAGAACATGGTCAACGGCTTACCGCTGCTGCCATGCATGCCCTGACCCGGGGCCACCCGCAGTGACCCAAGCAAGACGGCAGAGATTTGCTTCACTGGACCCTCAGGGCTGGCTGAGTGAGACTGGAAGATGACTGCGAAGACTTTCAGCCAGGTCTGGGTGAAATGCAGTGCGTAAGGAAAACAATTTCTTTTATGAGAAATTGACTTGTCGTCATACATGCGACCAAATAGGACAGAACAGCCACGATTTTGACAGCCTTCGTTAACACCGAGAGCAAAAGGAAAAACAAAAGATGTTTAAGGCTGTTTTGTCTTGCTGTCGGGGAGTAACTGCTGTACTTGATGATTAGGGGTCACAGTAGTCTCTGCTGTTGCCCCAGCGTCACTGCAGAATACAGGTACAGTTGTAAGTAACGGTGCCGTGGAACGGATGCACAAGGATGGCAACTCCTCAACAGACCGACTCAGTGCCGATACGAGACACATCTACACCCAACTCTTCCCCTATTTTTTTTCCTCTCATGGACAGTTTGGTCGAGAGGCCATGGAGAAAGAGAATCTTGTATATGAAATTATGGATGTTCAACTGTTTTCAGGTAAGCTCTTTATCTCCTAGACATACTCATCCACACAGGTAGATGGCAACTCGTGAACAACCGAACCCCCTGAACATGATCTACAGGCATCTAAACTATTTGCAGGTCATGGTCTGAAAAAGAAGGGAACTATTTGCAGGCAACCTCTTCGGGCATGATGAATAATCTTTAGGTTGCCTGGATATTGTTCAGTTGTTTCGACCAGATTCACTCTGTTCGCTGGGCTGGAGCTGGAGCCGGTGGCTGGAGTGGTGTGAAAGAAAAATACTGTTGGCTGGTTGGTGGTTGGAAGCTGGTGCTAGAGCGGTGTGAGAGAAAAACACTGTTGGGCTGGAGGCTGCTGGAGCTGACGAACAGAGTGATTAAAGGAGAAGGCAGCAGTTATGACCTACGAGGACTCCAGCACCAAATCTGATCGCTCGTGGAAGGATTTGGTGACCGGTTGGTGTGTGACTGAGCCGAGCACTACCACTTATCGCCCAATAATGATCTCCATCTTGCTGCGCATACCAACAGCAACAGCTGCTGCTGATTGCTAAATGCTGGGTCTTTCATCTTGCAGGGACCGATTCCATGCAACTAACCCTCACCGAAAGTTTGGCCGCCCACTCTCTCTCACTCACTTTTTTTTTAACAAACTCTGGTCCTTTTTAGTTTCCAAAAAAATTTGCACAGTGTCCATCACATCAAATTTTCGAACACATGTATGGAGCATTAAATGTAGTTGGAAAAAATAACTAATTACACAGTTTAACTGATTAGCACGAGATGAACTTTGTAAACCTAATTAGTTCATGATTGGACATTATTTGTCAAATAACAACGAAATGTTCAAAATTCAAACTTTTTCACCAACTAAAACACCAATGTGGGCTGGGCTGGCTAGATGTGATGTTACTGTTACTGTCAGTCGAGCTGTGCTGCTCGAGCCATGGCTGCTGGGTGCTGGCTTGAGCTGAGACGGGGCAGAGGTGCAGGCCCCGAGATCTGTGATCCTGCGCCCGGACCCGTCAGGGATGAAGAGAGATCACGATCGATGGTGCAGGGAAAAGCAGTAAAGAGAAGGCTGCAAAAGGAGGAAGGAGTATTTGCGCCGTGTTTGGATGCAAAATTTCAAATTCAAAAAAAAATCGGCACCTGCATGGAGATTTAAATCTAGACGAAATAAAAAACGTACTGCGACTGCTGTCTGTAAATGGCGAGACGAATCTAATGAACCTAATTAGGCTGTAATTAGATGCTAAATTAATACAGTAATACTACAGTAAATAATTTCTAATGGCGGATTAATTAGGCTCATTAGATTCGTCTCACGATTTACAGACGAGTTTTGTAATTATTTTTATGATTAATCTATATTTAGTACTTCAAATATAAAAAGATGTTTTTTCAAAAATTTTATAACGCGGAACCAAACCGAGCCTTATTTCGTTTCCTACTCTGATAGCTACTGTACGCGCATGCAGCGGGTCCATCACGCATGCATGGAAAACTGGGTTCCGGATCCAGATGTCCACAAGGAAAACAGCATTTGTTTGGAAGCTTGTTCGTATGGATTCTCTGACTAGCTGGCTAATGAGGGGAGTATTTTTTTTCTTTATAACTTGTAGTAGCAAAAATTCAGAACCAACTTGCGTGTACCTGTACATGAGTGACTTAATAAATTTTAATTGTTTTTTTCCGCTGACGATTAGTAATATGAATGAATGAACTGAAACATCTTTATTCCCGTATAAAAAGGAGCTTTTGAATTTTGACAGCACTTTCCGTGTCAAGTGTGAACCCCTTAATTCCGGAGGAACCTTTTCTCGTCAAACAGATAGGCCCCCATCATCAATCAACTCAAATCTTCAAACCCTAGTTATTAGGGATACAGAAGGACTTAACACAATAGGGTCACCCATGTTACTAGCTTTATTATCCATTTTTTAGCTTTATTGTGCTAAATTTGGCTCCGTCTAAGAAATCCTTCAAGATATGTTATTTCACAAAATTGTGTAAGGTCTTATTTGAGATGACATAAGAACGTTGAAAGAGTGCTCCCTTTATTTTTAAATATATGACATCACATTTTAAAAACATAGGGAGTATCATACCTGGTAACTTTTTCCTTATTTTTTTAATTAGCATATAATCAGTCGTAATAAAAAAACATGCATAGCTTAGGATCTTGAAAATGGTACAAAAGTATAAGGTGAAACTTGTTTTCCTTTTTTTTCTTTCTTTCACCGAGCTCTTGCTTGTGCTTATAGAGGTGCAGTTGAGGTACAAAAGTATAAAGTGACGACCTCCTCATTAAGCAAGCACAAGAAACATTGTGTGCAAAAAAAATTGTTTTCACATTTATCTAAAAGTCAAGCTGCACTGTAACACTCAGCCAGGTAGTCCAAAATCCAGAGTGCCAAACCGTCCTCACAAAAGACTCGTCACAAAAGAGTTGAGGCGGTCTCCCATTTCCCTCCCTCCTCCTCAACTTCCCGCGTCCTCCCGTGGTTTCCTCGCAACCGCCCCGCGCCGCCGGCGGTGACCACCCCCGCCGCACATGACGCGGCCCTGCCATGGGCTGCATCCTCGGTAAGCTCGCCACCGCGCCCGGCTCCTCCCTCTTCTTCCCCGCCGCCGCGGCCGCCGCGGGAGGAGGGGACAAGGCAGCAGAGGTGCAGCTCCAGGCGCCGCAGCAGGAGCACATAGCGGCGGTGAGGAAGGACGCGTCCGGGTGGCCGCTCTGGCTCTCCGAAGCCGCCGGCGACGCGCTCCGCGGATGGGCGCCCCGCGGCGCCGACGCCTTCCACAAGCTCGAGAAGGTGAGGACGATGACGATCCTTTCCGCCGCGCGCCCGTGCTTGATCGGCGGTTAATTACCGGGAAAGTTTGGCCTTTTCATGGAAACAGCGGGGTTGTTGGGGGAAAGATTTCAGCTTGCCTTTCTCATCCTTTGCTTCGATTTGTTTGATCGTCCTTGTCGTACATGATCGTCGGTTGCGGAATTCGGCAAGTAATTTGAGCTCTTGCCTTTTCTGGTCATCGTAAGTTGTTGGCGTATCACCTACTCCAAAGGAAGGAAAAAAAAAGATCTTTCTGGCTTTCTTGTTCTGAATTGAAAAGAGCAATGGGTTCTTTTTTGTTCAATTATGAGTTGTAAGCATCAAAGGAAGAAAATAAAGCAAATGGTGATCTCAACACATAAACAAGCTCCAAATTCCTAGAACCGGGTGCTTAAAAATAAGCAGAGATGAACAAATCCCCAGCTTTCCTGAGATTTAAAACGCCACAGCTCCATCATTTACGTTCATACTTTATGTGCTTGTCCGTGTTACAAGAATTCGTAATTCGTAAGGACAAATGGAAAAGTCAACTTGCAATGTTCGTATTGGTTGTGAGTACCTGTAAATGCTATCCTCTCTGGTCTTTTCAAAGAAACGAGTTGTTGCGGATTTTTTTTTTCTAACTTTTTTTTTAGAGTTAGAGCCGAGTCAATGAATCAGTAAACGAAAAGAAAGAATCAACTACTGTAAATTCCTTAGCTTTCCTCGTCCAATTGAAGCCATTTTTTTTAAAAAAATAAGTTGCGATCTTTTTTTTTTTCTGTGGCCTCGCAGATAGGTTCAGGGACATACAGCAACGTGTACAAGGCGATTGACGTGGACAGCGGCCGCGTGGTGGCGCTGAAGAAGGTGAGGGTGGATGGCGTCGGCGAGGCCGAGAGCGCGCGGTTCATGGCGCGGGAGATCGCCCTGCTCCGCCGCCTCGGCGACCACCCCCACATCGTCCGCCTCCACGGCCTCGTCACCTCCCGCCTCAACACCGCGCCGTCCCTCTACCTCGTCTTCGAGTACATGGAACATGACCTCACCGGCCTCACCGCCTGCGCAACTGCCTCCGGCCGCCGCCTGTCCTTGCCTCAGGTACGATCACTGCTTCTGCTACATACTGCCCCCCGTGAACATGAAACAATGAAGTGTACGAGCATCATCAGACGCCAGCTATACTGATCTCTCTCAGTTCCTGGAAATTAGTTGTTCAGTAGTTTTCGGAGGCGAATCTGCGTGCGACAAGCAATACGAGTTACAATCATTGGTGATGCACAAAATTGATAAACTAGCTACCTCTGATTCTGATTCATGATGTGGAGAGTTTAACCAACCCCCTTTTGGTTTCCTGATAGTCTGTGATAGGGAACTTATCACTAAAAGTAAAATTGGCATCATGCAGTTTGGCTACTTAGGATTGCCAGAAGTCAGTACTACTATGCTTGTGAATTCAACTGCGGCAAATGGATGATCTCTAATAGAACACAGAGTTCTTTGCTAAAATAAATTGCATGTGTTGGAAAGAACTTGGATTTACTATTTACTAATAACTTAACGTAGGCGTTGTCAGCATATACCTGCCAGTCAAGTCCTCTATTTGGGGGACCGAATACTTCGTAATTGATGTAACTTCTTCCTTTAGTTCTAGAAGAAGAATCATTGACTGATTATTTGCGGTGGAATTTTGCTTTAGCTTTTTGCCAGAAGCAAACACTGCCGTGATGTGGACTTGTAAACCTATTAGACTAAGCAGAGCATTTCCAAGGTCTAAACACATGAGTCCAATTGACATAGACAGGCATTTCATGCTTTTTACACGCACACTGCTTCCCCAAAATCCCTTCAACGAACTACAAAGATTTCAGCTGTCAACTTTGGCTGCAGTTAACGGACTGGACTTTATCTCTGAAACTCTCTATCCTGTAAAGCTCTGTATTGCCGTTTGGACTCCATGGAAATGGGTCAACCTGGTTCAGTAAAAATTGACTCACTGGCATTCATATAGTTGAAGGTTATCAATTACTTTCTTTTCTGAAAAGGAAGGCTCCAATTAGTAGGTGTTTTTCATCAACACAAATTACTGACAAACGTATTCCTGACTTCATTATGTGTCGTATTCATAAAGTCTAGCTCCTTGTTTGCAGGTCAAATGCTACATGAAACAATTACTTTCCGGGATTGAACACTGTCATAACAATGGTGTTCTGCACCGTGACATCAAGAGCTCGAACCTACTTGTCAGCAGCGATGGGATTCTTAAGATAGCTGATTTTGGACTTGCCACCTCTTATGATCCTGATAACGTGCGGCCAATGACTAGCCAAGTGATCACGCTTTGGTATCGTCCACCTGAACTCTTGTTAGGAGCAACTCACTATGGCGTTGGTGTTGATCTTTGGAGTGTGGGTTGCATATTGGCAGAACTGCTTCTTGGTCAGCCTATATTCCCTGGAAGGACAGAGGTACTTAGTTTGGTCCAGTTGAAATGTTAATTTTGGATAAATAGTGCAGGATATCACTTGATTTAGCTCTTAACAAGTGGTTTATTTAGGTGGAACAATTGCACAAGATTTTCAAGTTGTGTGGTACTCCATCAGAGGATTACTGGGAGAAAATGAAGTTCGCTCATCCTACGTTCAAGCCATATGAACGGTGTCTAGCTGAAAAATTTAAAGATCTGCCACCATCTACCTTATCGCTTCTCGAGACTCTCCTGTCAATTGACCCAGATATGAGAGGCACTGCAACTGATGCTCTGAACAGTGAGGTTAATCCTACCCTATCGACCCTCACCCAATTTAAAATAAACTGCTACATGGAACACATACAAAAGGAGAAGAAATAAAGAGAAAAAATATGGCAGACAGTATGCAAAAGAATGGATTAGGGTTAGCTTCTGATTAATTTTGAGTAGGAACTCATGAGGTGATCCTTTGTTCAACTGTACTTATCAAGCTCTCGTTTTCTGCGTGGACACAGTTCTTCAGGACAGAACCGTATGCCTGTGAACCATCAAGCCTTCCGCGGTATCCACCATGTAAAGAAAGAGACGTGAAACTGAAGTACGAGAAGCACAAAAGGTTTGGCGCCCTCATAGCACTTATTTCGTTGCTATATTTTGCTGAATGAAAACTTAAACATTTGTATATTTTCAGGAAGTCAAGGGTTAATGGGTCAGTAGAACGTCATAAAAATCAACAGCATGCTTCGCAAAATCCTGGGCGCAGAGTATTTACTCCAGATGTCAATAAGAAGCCGCAAGCGAATCCAAAGGTGTGTTTGCTGCCCGCTTTTCCTATGCAACAATCATTTACTCAAACCTCGACACCATCATGCTTATATTGCCACCAGTCCTGGGAATGTTGACGCCAAAAGGCACACTCAAGCAACTGTTTAGGCACAAAACAACGAATAAATGATGAAGTATGCTGATTTTATCTTCAGGTACCAAGATTGGTAACAAGCACGAGCACTACCAAACTTGAGAGATTTCCTCCACCTCATTTGGATGCGTCGATTGGATATAGCATAGATTCATCAGTTGATGGAACCACTGAAGAATTCTTCACATCTTCAGTTGTGGAGCTAAAGAAAATGCCAAGCCTATTATTCGGTCACATGAAATCTTACCTGAATAGCCCGAAGAAGGGCATGCAGAAGGCCAAGCCAAGCCTCAGTATGGCGCCTTCCGCTGTTCTCATCGGTGCATTCCGGCCTTACTCACTTGGCCATCCAATGGAAGTGAGAAGAAAGAATAGGGAGCAATTCAGAGGCAAAGGGAGAAATGTGGTAGGCCCGGTCAAATGACATTGTAACCATGTTCCCCCTTTTCTGGTCCTTTAATTTTCATAGATGCTAGTCATTAGCCAGTGATTTTCAACCACAGTGGATAGGTTTACTTGTATAGTTCGAGAGTATTATCAATTAGAGCTGTGTATAATATAATGCATTGGTTTTGCATAATGGATCGCAAAATTTCATCAGCAACAGAGTAAGATCTGAGAACATCCCCACCCAATTCTGTAGCTTCAATCACTGCACCAGAATGAGAGGGAAAAGAAAAGGAAGGGATCAAGGGGATGCTTAATGTCGTTGCTCAATAATCTCACACCAATGTTACAGCTACACAACCGTCTAAACTTTTGGGCGAAACAGCTTCCAGATTTGCTCTCTTTTCCGAACGCTAATTTGTGTTTTTCTCTATGGCAACAGTAGCAGTCCAGTGCTCATGCTCCTTACATCATTTACGGAATCAGTTTGTCAAATACAGGGTTAGTAGCTTTCAAGCACTAACCAAGAAGATTAGTAAGAAAACAGCAAATGATGCAGAGCTAGCACCGTGAACAGATGACTGAATCAGCTATGTTTTTTACAAGCTGAGACGTAGAAAATGAAGATCACATACAGCGCTGCGTGATCAGAGATGAGATCATACGGTTGCAGCAGCAGCAGCAGGGGGAGGATCATGTGATCCTGCAGGAGGAGGAGGCGAAGGTTTGCTGGTGTGGCGGCTGAACAAGTTGCACCAAGCGGCGGTGACCATCGACAAGCCTCTGAACCTAAGCCACCTGGCTCCCTCTTTATGCTCAGACACCTGCAGGTTTGTGCATCAGCAGTTAGGAGACACCATAGCTCCATCCGATCCACATGTGCATATGCAATTCATAATTTGCTACCTGGCTGGACTCGTGGGCAATGGTCACGGCGACCTCGTCCCTATTGCTCGCCTGGCGCGTCGTCGCTGCAGAGGAGGAGAAGGATGATCCAACAAGTGTCAGCACCAATGCAGCTCAAGCAACGAGCAACGAAGGAAGGGCAGAGCTGCGCGCGCGTCAAGTTGAATGAAGCACCTGATCGGTCGATGATGACGGAGCAGTCGCTGTTGTCGGCGTCGGCCACGATCTTGTCGACGGCCGCCGTCTTCTGGCAGTAGTACCTGAAGCTGGGCGAGCCCGGCGACGGCCGCAACGCCGCGGAGGCGGAGGCTTCCTCATGCTGCCCCTTGGGCTCGGGCGCCACCTTGCTGCCTCGCCTCCACCCCGCGGAGGACTCCGCCTCCTGCCCTTGCTGCCCCTGCGTCAGCAGACCCGAGGTGGACGCCTCGCTGTGCTCCAGCGCCCTTGCCCGCGCCCACCCCCGCCGCCGCGGCTCGGCCCCGCCGCCGGTCGACGCCCCGCACCCCATCGCGGCCCGCGAAGGGGAGGCCCGTGAGCGAGCACGGGAGCGGGAGGCGGGACCGGGAGCCAGAGCGTTGGATGATCGGAAGCGATGGTCCCGTGCGCCGCGCCGCGCGGCGGCCTTAGTAAGGAGACGCGCCCGCGGGCGGTTCAGACCGTTGCTGCCGGCGAGCGGCGGCGCGGGTTCCTCGGGGCGGAGCCCAGATTTGGCGGGCGGATGATAGAAGGGTCGGTCCCACCTGGCAGAAGGCGGCTCCGGGATGGGCTTTGCTGGGCCTGATGGGCTGTTATGTGACGAAGGTGCGCTACGCAAGATGGGGCCAACTTTTCGTCAAAAAAAAAAACCAATAGCCCGGCTCCTTCAAATGGTGTGTGCCCTGGCTCAAAAAAAAAAACTTCAAATGGTGGTCTCTAGGAGAAAAGCTTCTCTACCTGCATGTTTTTTTTTTTTTGTAAATTTCTGAACATGGGCAGGTAGAACTCGCTTGTATTGTTTTTTGAAAAGCTCTCGCTTGTATTGTAGTATGGCTCAATACTTTTACATCTTCAATTCAGTTAGATGTATTTGTTTTCCTCGAAACATTTTTGAGCTACGTGCAGGTAGCTCAACTGCTCCAGGCGATTTATGCGGCTCCATGTGAATGGAACCTACCGCTTGCTGAATGCAGCCTCATTCGTGACAGGTCCTAGGGTTTGGTGCGGAGCTAGGACTAGCACGTGAAAAAGTGACTGTGGATCTCGAAAAACCAGGACTAGAATCTGTTGCAAGTTATTGTTCTTCAGACAAAAGTTTCTTCAGAAGATGGTGCATTCCTTTCCTTCTTCAGACACACTATAGCCGTTAGGTTACACTTCAACACCGCTCCGGGCTGCAGTGAACAGACAACTGAACCTGAACGTTATCTTCTGCAATTTTATTCAGCCATTCTGCTATCCAGACCGCGTTTCGTGCATGGATCGGAGCTCTTCTGTTCACGTTCTAGAAGCCGTCCGTGATCTCCTCTCCACCCAATAATTCATCCCAGGATCCTGAAGGCAACCAAGCAAGCAAGCAACCCAACTGGCTGAACAGAGCACATTGATTGCGTCTCCCTGTTGCATTTTCAGGCAGGCAACCGGTGCACCTCACACACTGACACTGTGGAGGAGCCCTAATGGTATCCAGCCAGTGCTTTCATTGCCAAGGGCTAGCTTGCAGGCTTCGGCTAGGCAACTGCCATCGGCACAATGACACGCCCTTTCTTCTTCTTCTGCCTCCTGCTGGCGAGCAAAGTCATCAGCCATTGCCGGCCTTGCTGCTGTGTTGCTTTCATGTGTCTACTTGCTGGTTAAAGCTGATCGCCATCAGAGGATTCTCATGGGAGATGGAGACCCCTGGCTTGTTCTGTCTTGGATTCCCTTGGAGGGAAGGGAAGGGAAGGTAACCCAACCACCTTCCCTGCTGGTCAAGGTCTGCCGCCACAAGCCACAAGTGAATGGATGTGTTAATGGAGAGGGAGTGGTTCAGTTGCTAGGCTGCTGGCTATTCCGATCCAAAGGAAGCCTCTTCTTCCACTCCACCAACACCTTTTTCCCCTGTTCCTCCGGCCTCCACCGCCGTACCCCGGCCGCCCATCCCCGTGGGATCTGGGCTCCACTCCGGCCACCGCATGGGCATTTGGAGTGCCTGTGCTGTGCTGGCTTGGAAGAATGCTCACTCTCCCAGTCTCCCTCAACAGGCATTGCTCCCATGCAGAGCAGGTTCAGAGAGAGACGTCTCCTTGGCATTGGCATGGTACGGTCAGCAAGCGCCAACAAATTAGAGTTCGGGCCTGAGTTGCTTGTTGAGCCCTGCAAGCTGCTCGAGCTAGCACAAATCAAAGGGGGCAGTAGCAATCTCAACTTGGAACTTGTCAGTTCACGCATGTGTTCACTGATCATTTGACTGGTGATTAACAAACAAACCAATGGCCCCCAGCACACAAGTGGCGTTCACTGAACCCAACCCCAACCTGCCTATCATTGCGCCATCGATCGGTGATGAATGAGAGGAGAATGCAATGCACAGTTGTATTCCTCATCAAGATGTTGTACATATACATATACATGGGCAGTGCCCCTCGAGCGCAGCGAGCACGCGCGGAAGCCGCGGAACGTGGTGACCGCGGCGGGCGTGGCGAGCGTGGCGAGCGTGGTCCTGGATATCAGGAACGCCTAACTGACAGCCGCGAGGCAATCTATCTAGAGCGCGTGGAGCTAGCCACGTTGACACCCCCCAGTTCGAGCGTCGGTTACAATGATCAAACTGGTACAAAAATCATCAAACAATGCCGAAGGCAACCCCTTGGTCATGATGTCGGCGAGCTGCTGTCGAGTCGGGACGTGGAGCACGCGAACGTCGCCGACGGCGACCTTCTCGCGAACAAAGTGGACGTCCAGCTCGACGTGCTTCGTGCGGCCGTGGTGCACCGGGTTCTCGGAGAGGTAGACGGCAGAAACATTGTCGCAGCAGATGATCGTCGCCGTGTCCACCGGAATGTGAAGTTCACCAAGAAGATGGCGTAGCCAGCAGCATTCAGCAGCTGCGTTGGCCACACCCCGATACTCCCCTTCGGCACTTGATCGCGACACAATGGCCTGCCTCTTGGACGACCATGGCACCAAGGAGTCACCAAAGAACACACAGAACCCAGAAGTGGAGCACCGTGTATCAGGGCACCCGGCCCAGTCGGCATCAGAGTAGGCAACAAGGGACGGCGACGTCGATCTGCGCAGCTGAAGACCTTTGCTGGTTGTGCCACGAACGTACCGCAGGATGCGTTTGACGAAGCTCCAATGCACATCACGCGGATCCTGCATGTGCAGGCAAGCTTGTTGAACAGCATAGGAGAGATCGGGACGCGTCAGTGTTAGATACTGAAGCGCGCCCACAACGCTGCGGTAGAATGTCGGGTCCTGGAGAGGAGCACCAGAGGAATTAGAAATCTTGGGCTTGGTGTCCACCGGAGTTGGGGCAGGCTTGCAGTCGACCATGCCGGCGCGTTCCAGGAGCTCATCCGAGTACTGGGTTTGTGACAGGAAGAACCCACTGGAGTCGCGGCGAACTTGAATGCCGAGGAAGAAGTGCAAGGGGCCCAAGTCCTTTATGGCGAACTCATGGCCCAGCTGGTCGATCAGTCGATGCAGAAGAGCTGAGGATGACGCGGACAGTACGATGTCATCGACGTACAGGAGTAGATGAGCAGCTTCGGAGCCCTTTGAGTACACGAACAGCGAGCTGTCGGACTTGGAGGCAGTGAAGCCCAGCTGGAGCAGATGTGTGGCGAACCGCTGGAACCATGCTCGTGGCGCCTGTTTCAAGCCGTAGAGCGACTTCTGAAGGAGACACACTGCATTAGGCATGGTGGGATCGACAAAGCCGCTCAGTTGTTGACAGTAGACTTGCTCCGTGAGATCGCCATGGAGGAAGGCGTTCTTCACGTCTAGTTGATGCACTGGCCAGTCACGAGCAGCAGCAAGGTGCAGCATGGTGCGAATGGTTGCTGGCTTGACAACAGGAGAGAAGGTTTGGTCGAAGTCGAGGCCGGGGCGCTGAGAGAAGCCACGGACAACCCAATGCGCTTTGCGACGCTACAAGGTGCCATCGGCATGGAATTTGTTCTTGAAAATCCATTTGCCAGTGATCACATGAGCACGGGATGGACGAGGTACAAGTTCCCATGTCCCATTGCGCCGTAGAGCGTCAAACTCCTCCTGCATTGCCTGAAACTAAGCGGGATCACGCAGGGCAGAACGCACAGAGCGCGGTATGTCATCGACGGTGGCGATGTTGGCGTAGCGGGGGTTCGGCTTGATGATGCCAGCCTTGCGTCAAGTGACCATCGAGTGGCCCGGAGGAGGCGAGCTCGGCGAAGACGTGGCAGTAGGCTCGGGGAAGAGCACCGGTGATGTCGTCACGGTCGGGGTCGGCGCAGCGTCGTGCACCGGGAGTGAAGACAAAGCAGGATCCAATGGTGGCACAGCAGCAGTGCTCGGCGACGGGTGAGTCTGATCGTGGTTCGGTGACGACGACCGTGCAGGGGTTGGGGAGGATCGCCCGATCGGTGATGTTGCCGGAGGTTGGGCCACCGTAGGTGCTGGTGGTGCACGGGCAGGACGACGTCCAGGCTGCGCGGGCAGCAGAACCTGTTCAACTGGAACAGATGGTTGTCGTGGAGAAGCAGCAGGCACCTGCGACACCTGTTGAAAGGGAAACATCAGCTCGTCGAAAATGACGTGCCGAGATGTCAGTACGCGGCGAGACTCCGGATCTTAGCACCGGTACCCCTTGACATTGTCAGGGTAGCCAAGGAACACGCAGGGGCGAGAACGTGGTTCCAGTTTATGTGGAGTGGTGGCAGTGGTGTTGGGGAAGCACTGGCAACCAAACACGCGTAGGTGGGAGTACTCGGGTTCGTGGCCAAACAGAAGAAGGAAAGGTGTGGCATGGCTGCGCGAGGTGCACGAGCGTCGGTTGAGGAGATGTGTTGCAGTGTGCAACGCATCAGGCCAGAACGACGACGGTATGGAGGCGTGTATGAGCATCGTGCGAACACTGTCATTGAGAGTGCGCAAGATGCGCTCGGCGTGGCCATTTTGCTGCGAGGTGAAGGGGCAGGAGAGACGAAGGACGATGCCATGAGCAGCGAGAAAGGAGCGAAACGCCTTGTTATCGAACTCCTTGCCATTGTCCGTCTGGAACGCAAGAATGGGGCGATCGAACTGAGTTTGCACGAACGCATGGAAGCAAATGAGTGTTGGCAACACATCGGATTTGTGTTTGAGAGGAAATGTCCAGACGTAGTGGGAGTAGTCGTCAAGCACCACAAGGTAGAATTGGCAACCAGAGTTGCTGAGGACCGGCGAGGTCCAGACATCATAGTGCAAGAGACAGAAAGGATATGGAGAAACATGTAAAGGTTCATTGAAAGTTTGCCTAACATGTTTGCCAAGACGACAAGAAGTACAGGCATGTTTTTGGGAAGGAGTACAGGTAAAATCTAAGTTATGAAGCAGGCGCCTAAGAGCTGGATGTCCTGGGTGACCAAGACGAGCGTGCCAGAGATCGACTGAGGCATGGAGGCCGTGTGAAGGCGTCGTGGATGTGGACACGGGGTAGAGGTCGCCGTTGCTATCACTGTGGAGAATAACCTCCTTGCTGCGAAGATCCTTTACAGAAAAACCGAGAGGGTCAAATTCAACAGAAACTTGGTTGTCCCGTGTTAGCTTACGCACGGACACAAGATTCTTAATCAAGGAGGGAGAGACAAGAACGTCACGAAGATGCAAGGGAGAGGAAGATGTTGACAGGGTGGATGGGCCAGCACAGTGCACAGGCAAGGAAGCACCGTTGCCAACAACTATGCGAGAGAAGGAGGGATAGGTGGAGGAAAGCATACCCGCGTCGCCGGCCATGTGCGTCGACGCTCCAGTGTCGAACACCCAGTCACGGGCACTCGGTGGAGAGGGCTGGAGCGTCAAGCCGGTGAGAGCCTGGTAGAGCGCAGGAGGAAGAGTGCCGGCCGGTGCGTGTTGTGCAGTCAGGGACTGCGGGGGCGCCGATCCAGGGCGAGTGCCCAGAACGCCAGCGCCGGGCGCGCCGGGAGGAAGTTGTCCAAGGGGCCAAGCCTGGACAACGCCGGTCCAGGGATTGACCCAAGACATCACGGCGCCGCCATGCGTGGGCGCAGGAGCTGCGGCGGTCGGAGAAGCAGACGAGGCACCACCAGTGCGTCCTGACTGCTTCTTACGCTTGCGAGGGCGAGCGGAGCCGCTGTTGGAGCCGCCGGAGGAGTAGGGGTGGAGTTGTTGGTGACGCCGATGGGTGCATTGGTAGGAGCGCCGGTGGGGGTGGTGGAACGAGCCGTGGAAAGGAGAGCAGTGGAGGCCGTCTTCTGGGCACGATTAGCGATCCAGGCTTCGTCCTGGTGCAGGAAGGAGCGGGCCTGAAGGAAGGGCATCCTGGACGTGGAGATCGTGGGCGCGCAGTGGGCAAGCTTGTCGCTGAGGCCACTGAGCAGGGTGATGACGAGCTCCTGATCGGTGAGGGGGGATCCAAGATCGCGGAGGACGTCGACGACGCGCTTGATGTTGGCCCAGTAGTCGGTCACAGACAGATCACCTTGGCTGAGGGCGTGGAGACGCTGGCGAGCCTGGGCGGTGCGCTGGATGACATTATCGAGGAACTGCGAGCCGATGGTGGACCACACGGTGTAGGCGTCGTTGTTGGGTTGGATCACGGCGGAGAGCAGCTCGTCGGAGAGGGTGGAGTAGAGCCAGGAGACGATGCAGATGTCGATTTGGATCCACTCGGTGTCGTCGAACTGAAGACGGGCGTTGACGGTGCCGTCGACGTGATCCATGAGTCCGAGCTTGCGGAAGGCGATGAGGAAGAAGGTGCGCCATGTCCCGAAGTTGTCGCCGCCGAGATCAAGAACCACAGAGACGTGAGACTTGATGTTGATGAGCTGCGCGGTGGTGGCGGAGATGGCTGCGGGCGGCGGAGCGAAAGGGTTGGTGCCGGAGGAGGAGCTAGAGCTCGACATGGCGGCGGAGGAGGGTAGAACGAGAAGCGGAAGCCGTTGTTGAGGACCGAAGGTCGTCTGATACCATGAATGAGAGGAGAATGCAATGCACAGTTGTATTCCTCATCAAGATGTTGTACATATACATGGCATTGCTCCTCGAGCGCAGCGAGCATGCGCGGAAGCCGCGGAACGTGGTGACCGCGGCGGGCGTGGCGAGCGCGGCGCGAGGCGAGCGTGGCGAGCGTGGTCCTGGATATCAGGAACGCCTAACAGACAGCCGCGAGGCAATCTATCTAGAGCGCCTTGAGCTAGCCACGTTGACAGGTGCAAATAATCTCCCTTTTTTTTTCAGTTCGTCCATGCAGGGTAGCGTCTGCAGGACTGTCATTTTTTTTTTGTACCTTTTGCACATCATTCATTGGGTTCTTTTTCTTTCGTAGTACTAGCAGTGCGATGCATTTTGTTTTCCGCTGGTCCATGCCTGCCATGGGAGATTGGGAGATGATGACTCGGACGAGATGCCGTGGTGGGTTGGTTGTCAGTTGGTGGTGGAGGCTGGAGGTTGCTGTTGGAGTGATGTGAGAAAAAAATATTGTTGGTGGTTGGAGATTGTTATTGGAGTGGTGTGATAAAAAAATATTGTTGGCTAGTGCTAGAGCAGAACAGTAGAATAAGGTGGAAGAGGGTAAGCCCCACTACAGTACCCTCGGCGTCCTTGCCCTGAAAACTAGCGCTCGTTCCTTGGCGTGTGTCACGGTGTGGCATGGCCCGCGCTCCAGTCCTTTGCATCGCGGTGACGATGGCTTGCGAGGAGGAATAGGGATGGATTCGGCGACGATGGCTTGCGAGGAGGAATAGGGATGGATTCGGTGACGATGGCTTGCGAGGAGGAATAGGGATGGATTCGTATGGGATACGGATGAAATCGGATCCGAATGTTATTTTTTACCACATTTTAATTCGGATACGAATGCGAATGCAGATCTAATCGAATACGAATACAAAACGGATAGTTCGAATCCGAATTCGAATCCGGATACCTTCTCGATTTGAAACATAGAGCTATCGCAAGTATCAATTTATTTTGCCAACAATTTTATAGTAGATCAAAATTATTATACATGTAGGGAGTAAAAGATTAGAAGATAGCTAATAAAAAAATATAATTATCTAAGTATAGATTTTATATTAAATATATAATACTAAATTTAAAGGTAAAATAAATAAATATATAAGTACTTAATAATTAAGATATATAAAAAAGATTTTATCATTAAATAAATAATTAATTTGACTCGTATAAAATAATTTTAATCATGAAATAAATATATTAAATAGTTAAAGTTAATTTTTATATCATTACTAATTTTAATAAATATATTATTAGTTATCTAGCTTTCTAAATAATTTAAATAGTGTACATCATTAAGTAATTAGGTATAAAGATAAGTTTAAGATTATCTCGCTAGTCACTTTTTCTTTGCGAATACGGACGGATACGGATGTTATTGGATATTCCTCGAATACGAATATGGAATCGGATAGAGAAAAATTCTCAAAGTCGGATTCGGATGCATCCAAATGACATTCATATTAAAATCGAATACGAATACGAATATCCATATTTACATTTTAAGCGAATACGAATACAGATAATTCAGATGTTCAGCCATCCGGATTCATCCTTAAGGAGGAACAAGGTAGGTAGGGTAGGGCAAGGGCCGGACCCTGGTGTGGCGCCCATGATCCATGGACTTTTTCGTTGCCCTGGGCGCCTTGGCTGCAGGCTGAGAGGTGAGCTGGGCACGAGAGCGACGGGGCCAGTTCGTGGGTTGACATTTGATGAGACGGACGGAGGACGGGGGTGATGGATGGATTGACGGATTTGGTCTTGGGAAAGGGAGCAAGCAACCGCGCTGACACATCGCGCCTTGGAAAAGGGAGCTTGAGAGGTGGCGTCTGCCAAGCGCGACACGGCCGGCCGGCCGCCCCTGCTGGCTGCTGTGCTGCCGTCGGGAGTGCCGTGGCCCGTGAGCGAGCTCCCAAGATGCTGGCTGCTGGCGCCGGCAAGCAACTCCCCTCCCGGTCGGCGCGTCCCGGGGCAGCGTGCGGCCGCGCGCACGTAACCACATGCATGCCGTCGCCGAGCCCGGCCGGCCGGCACATGCGCTTGGTTGGTTAGTTGGTTGATCCGATCCGATCCGATGGACTAGCTAGCTAATCCATCATCTTCCTCCCCTGATCATTGATCAAGCGGCGGCCTCTGCCAATCACCACTCCTCTCGTCTCGGGCGCCGGCCTGTTCGTGCAAGCAACAACAAGCATGGCAACCGAAAGCAGGTGGGGGCATGTGGGTGATTAACTAGAGCAAGAGTAACAAGGGCCTGCGTGTGCTACTAATAAGTTATTAGCAGTAGTAATGTGCCGTGATACGTGCAGAGGCACGTTCAGAATCATTTCCCAGACAAGGCACCGCCACAACAAAACACTTGTGATTCAGAATCCATGTGCTATCTTCAGGCGCTCGTACTAAAGAAAGGGGTCAAGAATCCATGGATGGGGACAGGATCGTAAAAAGGGTTGTTCTACGATTGTGCACGGATTTCTTTCTCGCTCCTGCTGGCCCTGTCTAGTTTGCAAAAAAATTCAACAGTGTCCGTCACATCGAATCTTCGGATACATACATGAAATATTAAATACAGTTAAAAAATTAACTAATTACACAGTCTAACTGATTAGCACGAGCTGAATCTTTTAAGCTTAATTAGTTCATAATTAGATATTATTTACCAAGTAACAACGAAACGTACTACAATACAAAAAAATCCAAAATTTTCACCAACTAAACACATTAAAGTGTTCAAAATAGAGGAGACAGAACCGTTTTTGCTTTATGGTCACTTGAGACCCAAGAGGATGGTAAACCACTTTGTTTGTTGAGCCTCCTGGCATAAACTACCGCATGCTGTTGCTTTGACTAGCCGGGCTGTACGACGCATCCATGGCTCATCTCAAAATTCCTTGCTTCATCCACAATGTGTGACCTAACATGACTAGATTATCGTTTTAGGAAAGATGTCTGGCACCAATTAGCAACTTGTGAAATCTGAGCAATGCCGAGTTGGTCTGGCCAATGACCAGCAGGAGTATCCACACAACCCTGATGATTGACCTAATCATGATAGGATATACACTGTAGTATATCAGTGTATGTGACCAACTGGCAAGAGTTCTGGTTTTGCATTACAAGCAAGAGTGCTGGATGTTCCATCCATGGATGTGTTCGGCAAACTGGAGCTGGAATGGTGTGAGGAGAAAATACTGTTGGGCTGGCTGGAGCTGGCTGCCGAACGCATAGCGTTGGATGCAGGGAAGATCCACGATTTCTACCCACCTCATTCATTAGTTTACCATTGCTGTACTCGCTGTTGGCAGCCAGCCATCATAATTCCTCATCCTCGCTGCAGAGCCTATTCAGATTCAGATCCATCGCTGCCAACCTTTCAAATGCGGTAGTACTCGAAGTGTGGGATTCAAGCTAACCCGGTGCAAGAAACCACCCCAATCCGGGACGTTCTCCTTCCAGACGAGCTTCCTCTCGGTACCAACTGATCCTTTGTCAGGCACCGTCTCCGTGACATCAGAGTCGCCCGCCCGCCCGCCCGCCCGCCCCCGTTGCGTGAGAAGGGCACCAGGCACGTCGCCATCGCAGCCCACCAGCCGGCAGCGAGCCACAGTGCAGTGCATGGACTCACACCCATGGCTTGCTCCGGCGGCCAATGGCGTCGTCCCCTGTGGCCCTGTTGCTCGCGTTGCGTCCGTGGCCTGTCACCCCGCCCGTGCGACGCCGTGCTGCGTCGCGTCCGCGGCGGGCAAGGCCAAGGGAGCGGAGGCCGCCGGAGGCAGGAGGACACTCTGTACCCGCAGGGCCGCATTGAAACCGGGGAACCGTGCAGAATCAATCCGTCCAGCGATTGATGGCGATCTCTGCAGTGTGATTGCCGCTGTCTCATCGACCGCCCACCCCCCCCCCCCCCCCCCCAGCGCCTGCTGCCTGCTGCCTGCTGCCTGCTGGGAAGAAAGAGGAGAGGCTTCCTCTGTGCCTGACGACTGCGACGGCGGCGTCTTGCTTGGCGAACGAAATCATGAATTCATGGGTTGGGTGTTTTAGTTGCCTCGGGTAAAGTTTTTGAAAGGATATTTTTCTATATTTAAAATATTAAATATATATTAATCACAAAATAAATTACAGAACTCGTTTGTAAATCGCGAGACGAATCTAATGAGCCTAATTAATCCATTATTAGAGATTGTTTAATGTAGAATTACTGTAACAATTTAGCGTCTAATTATAGCCTAATTAGATTTATTAGATTCGTCTTGCGATTTACAGGCAAACCGTGCAATGCATTTTTCATTTTATCTAGATTTAAGTCATGCAGGTGCCGGAATTTTTTTTTTGAAATTTTAAACTTCACAACGAAACAAAGAGTTACTCTTACTGTCCAATCAGGACGGCTTTGACTCTCTTTGTTTCCCCGATGCTGACCAGCTATTAAACCGTCCGGTTACTGTCAACACTCAACACCTGCCTCCAAGGTCCAGACTCCAGAATCCCTTCCTGGTTTGAACCCTGATGAAACATGAAAGACATGGAGCATGCGGCGCAAGTCAAATACTCAAACTGCGAGGTTATGACAGCGATTTTCCTTCTTCCCCGTAGTTGAAAATTGAAATCTCAACTAGCGAAGAAAAACCTCCGGTGTTGTCTGTCTGCTAAGCAGCGGTTACACTACACGCGTCAGTTTCAGATGCTGCCGCTCACTTCATTTTCTGGAGCAACTCGGCGCCTCGGCGGTGACCTCACTCGTGCGTCATGACCACCGCGATCCCCTCCAAGCTGCATCACATATCGACATGGCCGCAAATGGGGCTCAATGGAGCCATCGGTTGCAGAAACGCATCTGCCTCTAGCTCTTAAGTACTTAGGGACAGCGACCGTGTGAATCAGCCGTCTCATAGCAAGGCTAATGATTTAGCCTTTCTGTTGGCTGCAAAAATCTTTGTAGCTCATCTCTTAGCTCATTAGTATAGTGATTTAGCTATTCACTGTTAATATATATCCCACTTATCTATCTCACAAATTTTTTTAGTTCTTGTGTCGAAGTTGACTGTAAGCTAATAGCCCCCATTTTTTCTCTCTTCTCCACCTCAGCATTAAGCTTTTTTATAGTCCACCATAATACTAGCTCTCAGTACGCGGGAACAATTCCCCCAAATCTTTCATCCCGCTCCAACAAATATTCGCCTCGATTTGATTCAAAGCGGCGCGAGGTGAGCTAGCCGCTTCCGCTTGTGCTGGGCATCTGCAGCAGTTGGGCCAGGACCAGACCGGACCGGAGCCATCAGGATTACACCGAGATTATTCCTATTCGTCTTCGTCTTCCTCTCGCCAGGACGCCAGCAGCAGGTTTCTTATTCCTGAGAGCAAGGCCCCCTGAGGAAGAAAGGTATCTGGCCTCTGCCTCTTGCCAATCAGTGAGAGTATCAGGAACCTTATCATCGTCTCCTTTCCGCATCCCCTCCCCTCCTCCTAAGTGCACTGCCCTTTTCTGGCCTGCCTTTCTCCCCCTGCTCAAATCCTCACCTTTATTCTGCCCCCTTTTTGTGCCTGATTCTTGCTTTGTATATATGCCCTGTCTTCCTGTTCCTTGCACTGAAGCTGTGCTGGGGTTGATCTCTGCTCGTGTCTTGCAATGCTGGGGCATCAGTTCCTTGTGGAGCTTGGCTTGCTTTGATTTCCATTTCTGCTTAACAGTGTGTTGAGATCCCACAAATTTCTCCACTCTTTCCAAACTTTCCATCACATCAAAATCACATCGAAATATTAAATATAGCAAATGACTCATGCATGAAGTACTAAATATAGGTAAATAAAAAAACTAATTGCATAGTTTTGATGTACGTTGCGAGACGAATCTTTTGAGCCTAGTTAGCCTATAACAAGACAATATTTATCGCAAACAAATAAAAAATGCTACAGTGCTACAGTGTCCGATGTGACTTTTTCTACTAACTTTTCAAGGATCTAAACACACCCTAAGTTATAAGTTATGTGCGCTTGGTTTGCAGTTGGCGCAGGTGTTTTGTGACAGCAAGAAATCGAAAAGAGGATGGGAGATGCGTCAGAGCATAGCGTCAGTGAGGTTGCTGTGGTTCACACTTCACTCCAGACAACATAAGATGGAACTCTGGGAGGACGTTGACACAGCAGACGATGATTAATTGCCAAAAGGGAACTGATTAATTTCTCGCTAATTAACACTCCGGATTCGCGACGAGCTCAAACATAGCAAAGCGATTCGCTTTTTCTTTTTCTGTCTTGTTTGAGCTCGATCTTCTTCTTCTCTCTATTGCTTGCTAGGTGCTTAGGATTCCTACGAGATCAGAAGGGCACGGGTGGGCGCGTTCATTAGAACATGGCGCCCGTGATTAACGGCCTAGTCAACTCTACTCCTCTCAATTTGAGGCGACGCTGCAGCTGCTGCCGCCGCCATTGCTGCTGCTTCCTTCGTCGTCGTCATGCTCCTGGTCGCCGGCCTCGGAGGTGTCGGTGACGCACGACGACGCAGACGACGGCGACGAAGGCATCTCCTCCGCATCGTCATCTTCCCGGCCGCGGTGCGCCGCCGGCTTGGTCCTCTTGAATATGCGGCAGACCACCCAGTCGGCCGCCGCGCCATGGCAGCTCACCTGAATCGATTCACCACGAAAGAGCAATTAGCGGCCGTCGCGATTCAAAGGTTATACCATCTGGACCATGAATGCTACAGCGCGCTTACATGGGTCGCGGTCGAGCTGCCGGCGGCGGCGCAGCCGTGGAAGGGGTGGAGGCCGGCGGGGAGGAGGCGGTACTCGTGCATGGCCCAGTCGGTGCGCGCGGCGCCGCGGGCGCGTCCGCGGCAGAAGACGAGCGTCCGCTTGGTGCCGACGGGGCGCTTGCACCGCGGCGAGACAACGAGTTTCTCCTTCCCGGACGGCCTCCAGACGCCGGTGCCGGCCGCCCTGGCCACGCCGCCGCCCTTTCGCCAGCACCGCGTCGCCGGGCGGTAGAAGAAGAAGCGCTCGCCGTCGGCGTCGCCGCCGCCGCCGCCGCCGCCGCCGCCTGCTGCGACCGGGCCGGTACGCACGGTAAGCTCGGATCAATGCCAATGCGGATAGCAGGGACGCGGCGTGGCGATCGAGCGCGAGAGAACGGCACACGGTACGGTACCTGGCGGCAGGAGGTCCCACGGGTGGAGGCGCGCGAGGTCGGCGTCGGGGATGATGCCGGCGGGGAGCGGGCAGGCGAGCGCCTTGCGGCGGAGGTAGTGCAGCAGCAGTTCCTCGTCGGTGGGGCGGAAGCGGAAGCCGATGGGCAGCCCCGCGACGGGCGCCCCGGCGGGCCCCTGCATCCGCCACGCGCCACCCGGCCGCCCCTCCATCGCCGGCGAAGGAGCACGCGAGATCCGGGATTGGCCTCCCGGTTGGGCGGTTGCTCGCTCGATCCGCGCGGTGGCAGCCGGCGGCGGGTAGATATTAGATAGGCCGTGATTTTTGGTTTGGTGGGATCTCGCGGCGGCCTCGTCCTGTGGAGGAGCGGAAACGGGGGCCGTCGGGCCGGCCGTTTTATAGGGGCCGCGGTGGCGTGAACCGGACTCAACCTCAAACTCAACTGCCCCTCATCTCGGGCTCTTCCTTTTTGGAGTCTCCTACTACTCCTCCTGCGACGAAACGCCTCCCCTCCCGAACAAGGCACTGCCACGAGGACCCGGACAGTGTCCCGTGACCGTGGGAGAAGAGCATTGGCCATGGCCATTGCTAGTGCCTGTTGAATTCAAGCTCTGCATTGCATTGCATCGCGTTGCTGCACAGTTTCAGCGTGGATTTTTTTCCTTTTCTTTTTTTGCAAAGATTAGTAGTAGAAGCACTGCTCTTTTCAGGCTGGTTCCAACGGGGTCGGTCGGTACCGACCCGGCTACCGACCCGCGCCGGTCGGTAAGCGCGGAAACCGAGAGCGCGGGGCGGTAGCGCTACCGACCGGCCGGGCGGTCGGTACCGACCGGCGTTGGAGCCGCGCAGCGGTCGGTACCGACTGGTCGGTACCGACCCCGCGTCCGGTCGGCTGCCACACGGCGCTCTGTGATTGGCCAACGGCTGCCACGTCAGCGCCACGTCAGCTAGACGTTGCAATTAGCCGTTTTTGACAGTTTGGACTCCAAAAAATTCGAAAAAAATTCCAAAAAAATCACAAATTTCGTCCCCAACTCATCTATAAATAGAGAGGGCTGGTTGGAGCTCATTCCACACCTCTCACTCCCCATTTTGCTGTGTCAATTTAAATCATAGAGCAACGCGTTCTGAAATGGTTAAGTCTGGAATGGAGAAGCTGACGTGGCGCTGATGTGGCTGTGGGCTGAGGCTGCAGGCTGACTGATGGAGCGCTGGGGTCGAGTGGGCTGGCGAGAACTGACGTGGCGCTGACGTGGCTGTGGGCTGGGGCTGCAGACCCGCTGTTGGAACCAGCCTCATGGGTTTGGGTTTCGATTTGCCCACGGAACAAGGCACCTCGTGTCGTGTCATCTGACTCATGTCTACTCATCTGCCCCGATTTACATGTCGCCCAGAAACGGAGATTCCCCTCACAGCCCCGATTTTCTAGTGGTTAAAGCGGGACGGAAGGAGTAGTTAGTAGTTATAGTTTGTTTAGATCATTTTGTATTTTATATTTTTATACTTTTGGAAGAGAATTTTTAATATTTAAAATATTAAATATAGACTAATTACAAATCTCGTCTGTAAACTACGAGACGAATTTAATGAGACTAATTAATCCATTATCAGAGCATGTTTACTGTAGATTACTGTAGCAATTTAGTGTCAAATCACGTCCTAATTAGGCTCATTAGATTCGCCTCGCGATTTAAATCTATTTGTGTAATGTGATTTATTTTCCGACTACATTTAGGACACCATGCAAGCGATTTATAAAAATTTTACATTTTGCGTTTTTTGGATCTAAACAAGACCTTAGTAGTTCAGTGCGCTGTCTGTGCTCTCTCTGGTTTCGAGGTACTAGTACTACGGTGCGGTTCCTTCCCGTTCATGGGCTTTCCTCCTTGCCCTTTTGTTGACGCGAAATTGGCCAACACACAAGCGCTAGAACGCGCAGAATCGCAACGATCGCAACCGGACGAAGTGCCCCGGCGACCGGTCAGACCGGTCGCGCCAACCGGTAAGACCGGTTGGGCGCAGAGAGCTTCGCGAAGACCTAGAACCTCAAGCTCGGGAGGGACCCCGTCAGAGCTCGAAGATCTAGGGTTGTCTTGAGGTCGGCAGGCCACTCAAGACGCCCTTGAACGCCATAGAGACGAGCAAAGAACAGCACGAGGTTGGAAAAGTTAGGGTTTGGAGAAAAATAGGAAAAGTGTAAATTGATTGATTCGATTGGGTAGCAGGACCTCAATTGGCCGTGGCCTTTATATTTATAGGCCGGGGAAGACGTACCCCTTCCAAATTGAGTTACAAACGGATTCCAAATTACAATCCCTAACTCTACTCGGACTCCACACGCCCAGACCGGTCTGATCGGTCGGCCCAACCGGTCGGCCTCGGTGTTTGCCAATTTTGGCCTCCAACATATTCCTCCTGCCTTTTTGGTGAGCTTTGCAAGCCAAAAAGTAAATACCAGAAGCTAGCCTAGTTACATAAATTTGAACAGAAAGTACAAGGCCAAAATAATGCTAAGGGCATGTTGACGCAAAAATCAACACACTGGAATCCGAGGGCAAGTGTTCGCCAAGCACGGAAAGTGAACCAAGCGTGCCAGTCAATTTGACCTGAAATTGACAAGGGAGAAAACAAAGTCAAATTCGAGAGCGTATCGGCTGGGATTCCGAATATCTCTCAGATGGGCGTATTGGCAAGCTTTGCCGATATTATGGACGCCGATACTTGAAAGAACTCGTCGAAAAAGAAAAGAAAAGGCGAAGTCGGTGAAAAGTGCAAAGGAATTGTAAAGTTTGTTGTATTGGATGTGTATCAAACTTTTTCGGTCCCTTACAACTCATATTTATAGCCTAGCGCTATCAAGTCCTAGCCGATTACGGCAAACGTTACTTGACCCTAAAGAAAAGACTATCTAAAAGATAAACTACTTAAAATATTACAACCGAATCATCAAGATTTTTGTAGAGTCCGGATCCTCTTCTCCTTCCTTGAATTCATCGGCAACTTTTCCATCGGCCGAGCATCAGAGCTGGCGGATTAGCATATTCGCAGAATATTCTCCTGGCCCATCGGACGGACTCCCATCGGCCGATTCCTACACTGTACATACTTTAGTTTCTTTTGAATCGGCCATCTTTCCTACACCGAAATCACCTTCCTTGGCACGTGTCAAAAAACGGTGTCAACAGGGCGATACTTTATACCGGCCGTCTTCATCTTCAAGCGTCTTGCCACACACTGGGGTAGTATTTCTTCAAGTATCTTCCATTAAGTGCTCGTGGAAGACGCTCTCCTTGCATCGTCTCCACCATATAAGAATTCCCAAAGATAACCTTGACGATCTTGTACGGTCCTTCTCAACTTGGCGACCACTTGCCGAACTTATTGCTCTTTGTCCTAAGAGGCAATATTGTATTCCAAACCAGCTCACCAACCTGAAAAGACTTTGCTCTTACCTTCTTGTTGTAAGCTCTACCACCCGAATCTTGTCCTTCTCAATTTCCTTCAAAACTTGCATCCGCTTGTCACTTACTTCATCAATATTGTCCATCATCAAGTTATAGTAATCAACAGCGGAAAGGTCATTTTGTTTAGCCAATCTACAAGCGTCCAGATTCACCTCAACGGGCAAAACGGCCTCTTGACCATAAACAAGCTCAAAAAGAGTTATTTTAGTAGCACCATGTCTAGATATACGATGAGCCCACAATGCCTCAGATAAAACCTCATGCCACCTCCTGGGATTCTCCTCTATCTTTTTATTGATGAGATTTATCAAGACCTTATTACTAGACTCGGCCTGACCATTGACCTGAGCATAATATGGAGATGAATTGAGCATCTTAATCTTGTATGATTCGGCAAAATCACGTATCTCCTTTGAAATATAAGATGAACCTTGATCCGTTGTCAAAGTTTGAGGAATACCGAATCTATGAATAATATGCTCTGTAATAAATTCAATTACCTCCCGGTGTGTCATATTCTTCAAAGGAACCGTTTCGGTCCACTTAGTAAAGTAATTCGTAGCAACCAACACGAAACGATATCCCTTTGAAGAAGGGGGATTAATCTGACCAATGAAATCCAACCCCCAACCTCTGAACGGCCATGACTTGATAATAGGATGTAATAACACAGCAGACACTAACTGAATATTACCAAAAATTTGACATTCTTCACACTCTTTATAATTTCTAAAACAATCCGCCATCATAGTTGGCCAATAAAAACCGGCTCTCCTCAGCAACTACTTCATTTTAGGAGCCGATTGATGTGTACCACAGATGCCTTCATGAACTTCCCCCATAGCAACACGGGCCTGATTAGAATCTAAGCACTTGAGAAGTACATCTTCGGCGGTTCGACGATAAAGCTCATCGCCGATCAAAATATATTTAAATACCAAATGCTGAATACTCCTTTCTGCACTATGACCAGGGTCCTTTAAATATGTCACAATAGGCACCCTCCAATCAACAACCTCAGCCTTCCCTTTGGAAACGGAAGTAGCGACCGACTTGCTATTTTCAGCAGGGAGACCGGTCAGACCGGTCGGGGCATCCGGTCTGACCGGTTCGTCCAGAATCAGTAACTCAGCTGTTGCTCGCATCGGCTTTCTCATGTTAAAATATTTTTTAGTAACATCATAACCAGATGCTTGCTGAGCCAGAGCATTTGCCTTCTTATTACTATCTCTTGAAATATGTCGGATTACAAATTCATCAAAGCAAGAGATAACATCAAGGCATTTATCAAGATATGCATTTAAAGACCCGTTATAGCATTCGCATACCTTTGACACTTGTTGCACCACTAGAAGTGAATCACTATAAGCTTCTACATGTTTAACGCCTATTGATTCCAAGAACTCCAAGCCAAATAGAAGTGCCTCATATTCAACTTGGTTATTCGTGCGCTCTTCTTCTAACCGATTTGAGAACTCAAAAATAGTACCACTCGGAGAAATCAAAACAACACCAATCCCTCGTATCCGCATCAATGAGTCGTCGGCCAACATATGTGATAACATATTTCTTTTCTTCGGTCTCTTGAGTCAAAACTGCACCAATATCTTTGTCTTCCGCAACCACATAAAGCCTAAAAGGAATACCTCTCTTAGGTGCCTTGAGAGCGCCTTGAGAACCGGTGGTGAAGACAAATACTTCTTGATCTTCTCAAAAGCCTCTTGCTGTTCTGTCCCCCAAGTAAATTCAGCTTCGTTCTTCAACCGAAGAATAGGAGTGAAAGCATCTATCTTTTCGGACAAGTTAGATATAAACCTTCTCAAATAATTCACCTTGCCCAGAAACTTTCGCAAGTCTTTCTTGCAAGCAGGAGCCTCTATTTTCTTCATGGCTTCAATTCTCTTTGGATCAATCTCTATGCCCTTCTCATGAATAACGAAGGCTAAGAACTTCCCAGCCGATACACCAAAAGCACACTTGAGCGGATTCATCTTCAATCCATACTGACGCATTCTCTCAAAAATAAACCTCAAATCAGCCAAATGATGACTCAAGCCGGCCGATTTGACCACAATATCATCAATATAAACTTCCAATATAATACCAATCAAGTCATGGAAGATCAAATTCATAGCTCTTTGATAAGTAACACCAGCATTCTCGTAACGTCCCGCCTCCCCGAGGCCGGGCCCGCTTACATCTGGCTGCTTTTTAGGACATAAACTGTCCTCACAGACCAACACCAGTCTTTTCTGCACACTTTGTCCTCACTCGTGCGCACCCGGGAATAACTTCCCAGTCGGTGACCCATCCCCAAATTTCTCCGGGCCAAGCACGCTTAACCTCGGAGTTCTTTGGAGACCGGCTTCCGGCAAAGAAGTTGCAACTTGTTGGTATGAGTATTCTATTAATCCTATTAAGCCCTGGGTCGGGGTGTCACATGCTCACCCCCTTAAGAGACCGACGTCCTCGTCGGTTAATCCCAAGCCAGGAACGTCCTCTCTTGGCCACGTCCCATACGTCCAGTGCCAGCAGCCCATGTGCCACGTCCGTGCATCCAGTGCCAACGGCGCATCCCAGATGCCCGCGCACTGACCCGCCACGCGCCCGTGCACATGCCGGTGGCATCTGCGCCCCACGCGCCTGTGCTCATGCCTCCGTACTTACACCCGTATGTGCCCGTGAAACCGCGAGAGTCGGCTCTGATACCAGCTGTAGCAGCACCGCCCAAATTAAACCGGCTTAAGTGCACTAACCATCATCTTAATACTTAATCAAGTTACTGTGCACTTAAAACGGTGTAATCTGACAGGCTGTCGGGTAATTCCCGATTAAACTACTGTACTCCAGGATCACAATTGCACTAGTAGACCCGTACGAAGACGAGCACAGATGATACCAGCATACAGAAGTCTTCAAATTAATTTACAACACCGGTTTTACATAAAAGGTTCGAATACAAACGATAGAGTTTAAAACACAGCGGAAGTTTAAAATTGAGTTCGAAATACAATACGATAACCACGACGACGATACAAGGTGAGCTCCACATCCTGCCCACCGATGTGATGCCAACTTGCCCGATCTTCACGGGGAAGACGGGGCCCACACGACGGTCCACCCAGGAGGAAGCGGTTGTCCAATCCAGGACGCACATACCTCCTCGAAGTCAGCGGGAACGCAACCTGCTTAGAAGGGTTACAACAACAACCCTGAGTATACTAATACTCAGCAAGGCTTACCCGACTTTGGGTATACTTAGCCCATTACCTAGACATGCAAAGCTTTTTGGCTCTGGAGTTCTTTTGCTGAAAGGCTACTAGAAGTGAATCCTTACTTTCAATATTTTAGCTCCATTTAGTACAGCGAGTATTAACTAAATTCGCCTAAACATCTAGAGCACACATGGTGGATCAGATTAATTCTTCAAAACAACAGGTACAACATTCCATCGCTACCTTTCAATACTTATTCCACTTCTTACTACGATGTGACGCAGTGACCAAGGTTCTCTTAACCGAGAGAGACGGCGAATCGATCCGATTTTAACCTTGCAAGGTGGACCTAACTCACACGACACGCGTAAACCCCGTCGGGCCACACACGTCAACTGTTCCAATCATCACCCCGACGTCTGAATCACGCCTGCCAAAACCCGGGTGAAGAGTCCCTCACGGCGAACTCCCGGAGAACCCGGAGGTGACATACTATCCAACACCCGCCATCATTCCACTCCCAGAGTAGCAGGTCGCGATTCAAAGTATCGTTGCAAATCAGGTAATTAGCTTACCGGTTTCGACTACCTCCTACTTCCGGCATGTGGTTAGTACTGTTCAAACTCGGTCATCAGGGCCAACAACGGTACGGTCCTCAATCGACACAGGCGGAAGTTCATTTTCTCATCTATTCCATACCAATACTCCTACTTATTTCCGCCCGGTCTCCAATTCCCTTTACTCATCAACTCATTTCAAAGCCATAGCTAAGGGATCAAGATCCTAAACTCGCGAGTGACAGTAATCACTCGACTTCTACCGAAATCCTATTTAGCAGAGCATTTCTATCGACACCTGCATACTAGTATAGGCCCACGGTACCTAGGGAAAACATGCATACTATGGTTCCATGCAACTCCTAGAACATAAATGCACCATACTTAAATAAACATTGAATACTTTAAATTATGGTTATGCTCCGGGGCTTGCCTTGCAGGTCAGCGGGGTTAACGAAATCTTCTAGAGCGGGCTCAATGGCGTCCTTCTGCTGCTCTTCTGCTCGTGGCTCCTGGACCGGCTCAGCAACTAGCTCGTGGACAGCTTCGTTCGCGGCGTCTACACGAATAAAAATATGCCATGCAACCGTTAAGACACAGTGCGAAGCATGAGTGCTTATGAGAAGATGCATTTCAAAATGAAGAAATGCTATGCAGCTCAGAAGTTCAACTCATTTAGCCTGAAGTGTTTCCTTCCAAAAACAACTACTAACTTGCTTGGGGTAGCAGGGATTAAAACAGAGGCTTGTTTTGCATGTAAGAAACAATTAACTAACAACAATTACAAAGAAAAGAGCATGGCTAGGAATAAATTATAAGCAAAACCCTAACTTGCTTACAATATCTAGCAACACAATTAAACAGTGTAACATGAAAGTAGTAAAGCATGCCTCACAAATTTTTCCAACAATTAACGACGATAGAAAAATATTTCTTTTAACCCTAGAAAAGGAAAACAACACTAACAGATCCACAACCAAGCACATAGGCCATGCATCTGAAAATTTTACAGTGGACTACACATGATAAGATGAGGCTACTAAAATATTTTCAGAATTTTTAGATCAACAGAACAGCAGAAATAAAATAGACAATCTCAAACACAAAGTAAAATCTAGTGGGGCATAAAACTGACATTTGACACCCATGGGTATTTTTCTTCTAAAGATCTCAGTTTTAGGAACCTAACAAAATTTACTTTGCATTTTTAGGAATTTTCTGCGAATTTCTATGCAATTTAGAACTATCAGCCGAATAAAGAAATGGAAAACATGAAAAGGGGGGCTGACAGCCGGGCCCCACTTGCCAGTGGCCCAGCCCGCCCCCACTCCTCTGTTTTGCGCCGCACGCCACAGGGCGCTGCCGGCAGCCCGCGGCGGCACTCCCCTCCGGCGGGGGCCGACCGGCGGCGTTGCGGCGGGGCCCCACGTCCGGGACGGGCAGGCTGCCCCGGGGCGCATGGCGGGGCCCACGCGCACGCACAGGACGGCCCTGCGACCGCGCGGCGGTGAGACCAGGCCGGGGGCGGCGGCGGCTAGCGGCGGCGCCGAGCCGTTCCGGCTACGGTGGCGCAAGGCTGCCACGGCAAGGGGCGGCGCGAACTTCGGGGAGGCCGAGCGGCTGCGAAGCTCGCGGTGGTGGCTCGGGAGCGAGCGCAGGGAGGCCCGGCGGCGGGTGCGGGCGGCGCGCAGCGCGTCCGCGGCGGCGCGACGGCAAAACGGCGGCGACGGCCGCGGATTCGGGTGGAGAAAGAGTCGGGGAGGATGAGTAGGCCGCGATTGGCCTCACCGTGGGTCGATTTGGGGCGGAGGATGGCCGGAGGAGCGGCTCGACGGAGAGGGGCGGAGGAGGTTTGGGACGGCGATGGCGACGGCGGTCTACAGCTTGTTTTCGGCCGGGTTTGGGTACAGTCACGTTCGTGGATGGTCGGAGTGGGTGGACGGCGAGTCTGCGCGGTTCCGGGTGCGACGAATCTAGGCGGGGTGGTTGGCGGGACGGAAAGCGGCGAGCTTTGCTCGACCTAGCTCCGCGTGAGCCCGAGGACGGGGATGGATGGGAGGAGAAATGAGAAATGGCACTGCGACTGGATAAGCTCGCGCAGCGCGGCGTGCGAGGATCGTCGACGGCCGACGCGTGGAGGAGGCGCCGACGAGCACAGTCGCCGGTATGGCCGGCGAGCGTCACAGTACCGAGAACAGTGAGGAACAGTGCCCCGGTTCAATGAATTGACTTGTTTTTGACCAAATAAAACTCCAAATTTCATATAACAACTTGAAATTTGGCCAAAATAAAAGTTGTAGAGGATTAAAAGATGTACAACTTTCGTTTTGGGCGGAAGTTGATTTGGAGCTCAGATCAAGGACAAAAACGAGATCGAAAACGGCTAAATAGATGTTTACTAAGCGAACGCGATTAGCGCTAACGACGTGCTCAAGCCATGATTAGCGATTAAACACGTGATTAGCGAGCACGATTAACACAGGGGTGTTACAGCCTTCCCCCCTTAAAAGAATCTCGTCCCGAGATTCATGCACGAGAGAACTCAAACAGGCGGAAAGGGTTCGAAGATGTAGTACCTGGATGAGCGTTTAAAAACTCCGGATACTTGGATCTCAGGAATTCCTCCTCCCAAGTAGCTTCATCTTCGGAGTGATTACTACATTGTACTTTGTAGAATTGGTTGGTGGTGCGACGAGTAACTAGATCCTTGTGATCAATAATCTTGATAGGATGCTCTGGATAAGTGAGATCAGACTCTAATTGAATCGAGTCACTTTCAACAACTTCAGTCGGAACTCTAAGGCACATTCTGAGTTGTGACACATGGAAAATGTCATGAACTGCAGAAAGATTTGCCGGAAGATCCAACCGATAAGCCACAGGACCGCATCTTTCCACAATTGGATAACGTCCCGCCTCCCCGAGGCCGGGCCCGCTTACATCTGGCTGCTTTTTAGGACATAAACTGTCCTCACAGACCAGCACCAGTCTTTTCTGCACACTTTGTCCTCACTCGTGCGCACCCGGGAATAACTTCCCAGTCGGTCACCCATCCCCAAATTTCTCCGGGCCAAGCACGCTTAACCTCGGAGTTCTTTGGAGACCGGCTTCCGGCAAAGAAGTTGCAACTTGTTGGTATGAGTATTCTATTAATCCTATTAAGCCCTGGGTCGGGGTGTCACAATTCTTCAATCCGAAAAGTCATAACAATCCACTCAAATAAACCAACGAAACCAGGACATCTAAAGGCCATTTTAGACGTATCTTCTTCGGCCATGAATATTTGATTATAACCCGCATTACCATCAAGAAAATTGATAACACGATGTCCAGAAGCTTCATTGATCAACATATCGGATATGGGCATAGGATATTAGTCTTTAGGAGTAGCTTTATGTCGGGTACCATGATTAGGGGCACCCTAATCAGGGGACTAAAATCGCCCTAAAAACGCAAACACATGTTAGGCAACTGGACCCACGAAGGCCTACAGCCTCCTTCCAATCTGGATCAACTCCCTCGAGAGAGCGAGCCTACCCTCGAGAGAGCGGATCGACTCTGCCTCGCTCGAGGCCTCCCCTCGACAGGAAGGACAAACGGCACTTCCGGTCACCCGCACGCCGTACGGAGGCATTAAATTCCAACCACTCCTCCACAGCATCCGGGTCAGACGACGTCAGGCAGCCACTCCGCGCAGTGGCTGTGACCGGAGTCTTGTCCGCCAACTCCGGTCACTGCTCCGCCATTCCGGACGCTGTGGCGACACTGTGGGAATCTGCGACGCAGTGCAAGACGTGCTCGGCACTGCTCCAGCCACTGTACTGCCAACTCCCCATACCTCCTTCAAACTTTCTCCTCCGCGGAGCCCTCGAACGGCATGGGCACGACCCTCGAAAATGGCTCTGGCCTTGACTAGGACAAGACCCTGGCCTGCAGGACCCTCGGAACGTCGCCACGCCACGCCTGGAGGACGGTACCCCTATAGCAACGACCACGCCATCTGCTGGAGCTACAAGGACGCCGGCGCGATCTCCGCAAGGCCAAGGACGACACCGAGGAAGACTGCCACGCCAGACGCCATACCCCACAGTGCACTTTCTACAGTGCTCGACCACTGCACTCTCGCGATTCGGGGAGAAGACGATGACTTCCACGATCTCTTGTGCATGTACACCGCCCCTCCTTGTGTCTATAAAAGGAGGAGACAGGCTTTATCTTAGGGGATCCATTCTGGCAGAACACAACACTCAGCACTACCCACAGAGCACATACGCTCCCCTGAGCCCCGATATTGGTACTCGCCTCAATCAACTCCTCCTCTAGCAGAGACCAGGGAGCTCCTCTCCCTCTCTCGCCCCGCTTGTACCCCCTACTACAGGCACCCCTGGTGCAAGACAGTACAGTGCTCTCGTACACCCCTTTGCTGGACGTACGGCCCCACGGCCGGAACCAGGATAAACCCGTGCGTGACTGTGTTGCCTCTTGCATCAACCATCTGGGACGAGGAACACGCAGCATCATCACTAGTTGGGTCCAGACCGCCGGATCTGGACGCCGACAGTTGGCGCCCCAGGTACGGGCCGATGCGTGACATTTCTCTTTTGTTTCCATTTGATCTCCAGGGATGGCGAGCAGATCCAACCCATTTGGTTCGGGAGTCTTGAGTTTAGGGCAACTGGCAACGGTTACCTCATGGAGCTCCTCTCGCTCAGACGCAACCCCGACACTCTGACTTCACCAGCCTGGCGCAACGGGCGCTCGGGCCAGCGCTCGCGACAAGCGCACATGGAGCGGCGCAGGGCAGCACGCCTCACCTCCCCCAAGTGGGTGGAGGTTGGCATGTCGCTTTTCAGCGTTACGGCCAACGGAGCCACCACTTCGTCATCACATGCTTCGGCGCCATCTGCGCCAGCACCACCATCGACTGTAGCCCCAGTGCCACCAAGGGAGGGCGCGACTGCGCCGTCGCCCTTTCCCTTCGGGATGCGCAACGATGCCACCTACGCCTCTTCATCTAGCACCAACTTCACCGAATACGAGGATCTGCCGGGTCATCACCTCGTCTCGATCCGCAACCTCATCGTGTCATCTCCTGACGACTCCTACCCCGAGATGGCGGGCACGATCGCCGACGACATCAATTTCTTCATGGACAACTTCACAGCCGAGGAGGCCGAGGACTACTCCGGGGTCCGTGACCTCGACGCTTTCCGCTTGATTCCAGCTCGCGGCGGCTTACTACCTCATCTGCTCCGAGGACTCCAGCGAGGGGTATTATGATCCCACTCGGGAGTGCTTCATGGTCCAGCTCGCGGATGGGCAAATCGGTGACGCTCCGGGCAATGATGGGAATGGCGGGGTAGACGCGCAGGCAAACCAAGCAGTGGTGCCTGTCGTGACCCCTTCTTCTTCGTCAGGCTCGGCAGCGCGGCAGGCACAGCTGGCGCAACTTAAGGAGCTTCAAGCCAGGCTCAACGAGCAGTGCCGGCATATGCAGGAGCTGCGCACTGCGCTCGAACAGCAGCGCATGGCATGCAGGCCCGGGCGGCAGGGCGCGTCGCCCGGGAACAATCCTAGCTGACAACGTCGACAAACCACCGGAACTGAAGACGGCCAGCAAGAAACTCGTCGCTGCGGCTTACCTACTCCAAGCAATGCCCGAGCCATCTATGACTCCGGGTCGCAACCTGCGCCACGAGGCACAGGTGCTCATAGAGGAAGCTGCTGTGTAGTAGGCCAAGAGATCTGCGTCTCGCATGCGCTCGACAGCCCCGAGGACTGGAGGTGCAGCGCACCAGGGCCCCGAGGCCTCGGTGCACTCTCCCCCGGAAGGAAAGGGCAAGGCAGCCGCAGCAGATGGGGCGAAGGCGCCATCGGTGCACGACCGCATCGGAAGGACTCCCGCAAGGGAGCGACTCCACGACACGTGCGGACACGCCGGTGACGGCGACGCCCGCAACATCATCAATGGCAAGAAGTACACCCCTCGACGGGGTGGTCGCTTCGACCCCGAGCCGGACAGGGGCGAGTCACCAGAGCCTCCGGGCACCCGTGTGTTCAGTCGGGAGATTCGTACCGCTCCCTTTCCCCCGCACTTTCGACAGCCCACCACCCTCGTCAAGTACTCGGGATAGACCGATCCCGCGGTCTGGCTCAACGACTATCGCCTAGCATGTCAGCTGGGCAGTGCGACGGACGACACGGTCATCATCCACAACCTCCCCCTTCACCTCATTGACGCCACACGAACGTGACTCGAGCACTTGCCCGCGGACCAGATCCACGACTGGGCCGATCTAGTCAAGATCTTCGTGGGCAACTTCCAGGGCATTTACATGCGCCCTGGGAACTCTTGGGACCTCAAAGGGTTTCGGCGCCCAATGAGTCCCTGCGCGACTACGTGCGGCGCTTCTCCAAGCAATGCACCGAGCTCCCCAGCGTCACCCATGTCGAGGTCATCAACGCCTTCCTCGAAGGCAGGACGTGCAGGAACCTGGTGCACGAGCTTGCGCGAAGCCGTCCCGCCAGTACCAACGAGCTGTTTGATGCCGCCACCAACTACGCCGCCGGCGAGGAGGCTGTTGGTGCCATCTTTGACGACAAGGCGAACAAGCACAAGGAAGATGCGCCCGCAGAGGCCAGCAGCGCCAAGACCAACGCCCCCGCCAAGAAGCAAAAGCGCGGGAAGAAAGGAAAGAAGCCGGCCCCACCGAACCAGCGCGGACCGGGACAGGCGGAGGACTCCGACGAGACCTTCATCACTGCCCCAGACCGCAAAGGATCTCGAGGCCCCCCCTCGAGGTGGTGGCGGCCTGTTCGATTATATGCTCAAGAAGCCGTGCCCTTACCACAAGGGCTCGATCAACCACACCCTCGAGAAGTGCGAGATGCTCCGGAAGTACTACAACCGCGTCGCGCATCGCGACGAGGACAAGAAGAAGGATGCTGGCGACAAAGGTGGAGATGACGAGTTCCCCCCGGTGGAGAACGCCTTCTTCATCTTCGGAGGGCCGACGACGAACATGACCTCTCGGCAGCGCAAGCATGAGCGCCGGGAAGTCTTCTCCATCACCAAGGACACGCCATCCTACCTCGACTGGTCGGAGGACACCATTTCCTTCGGCCGCGAGGACCACCCCGACTACGTCCCACACCCGGGACAGTACCCGCTTGTTGTCGACCCCATCATCGGCAACACTCGCTTCTCCAAGGTGCTCATGGACGGAGGCAGCAGCCTCAACATCATGTACGCCCACACCTTGGAGCTCATGGGGATCGGATTGGACAAGCTCCGCCCCAGCAAGTTGCCATTTCATGGCGTGGCGCCGGGGAAGCGAGTCCAACCCCTCGGCCAGATCGACCTACCCATCTGCTTCGGCACAGCAGCCAACTTCCGCAAGGAAGTGCTCACCTTTGAGGTGGTGGGGTTTCGAGGAGCCTACCACACAATCCTTGGTTGTCCCTGCTACACCAAGTTCATGGCCATCCCCAACTGCACCTACCTCAAGCTGAAGATGCCGGGTCCAAAAGGTGTCATCACCGTCGGCTCCTCATTCGAGCACGTCTACGAGTGCGACGTCGAGTGCATCGAGCATGCGGAGGCTCAAGCGGAGGACGAGGCCCTCGCAGCCACCCTCGACAAGATGGCAAGCGAGGCCTTGGACTCCACGCACCGGCACGCGGGCAGCTTCGAACCCGCCGAAGGTATCAAGAAGGTGCCCCTCAACCCGAATCACCCCAACGACAAGGCGTTGCAGGTCAGCGCCACGCTCGACAACAAATAGGAAGTGGTGCTCGTAGACTTTCTCCGCGCCAACGTAGACATCTTTGCGTGGAGCCCCTCGGACATGCCTGGCATATCGAGGGAGGTCGTCGAGCACTCCCTTGACATCCGACCCAACTCCAAGCCGGTGAAGCAGTGCCTGCGACGTTTCGACGAGCTCAAGTACCGGGCGATCGGCGAGGAGCTGCAGAAACTTCTGGCGGCCGAATTCATCAAGGAGATATTCCATGCCGAGTGGCTAGCTAATCCTATATTAGTAAAGAAAAAGAATGGAAGTTTTGATCGCCGATCTCAGGATCGCGTTTGTTTGCCTTAGGGCAAAGAGGGTAAAACTCAACCCCGAGAAGTACGTGTTCGGAGTCCCTCGAGGCATGCTCTTGGGCTTCATTGTCTCCCAGTGGGGCATTGAACCCAACCCTGATAAAGTCTCGGCCATCACTTGGATGGGACCGATCCGGGACCTAAAGGGGGTACAGAGGGTCATGGGATGCCTGGCGTCCCTTAGCCGATTCGTCTCGCGCCTCGGCGAGAAAGGCTTGCCTCTATATCAACTCCTGAGGAAATTTGAGTGCTTCACAAGGACCCCCGAGGCTCAAGAAGCCCTCGACAGGCTGAAGGCATCGCTCCCTCATGCCCCCATTCTCACACCACCTAGACGGCGAGCCCCTTTACCTGTACTACATCAGTGAAGTGTTGTCCGAAACCAAGACACGCTATCCGTAGATACAGAAGCTACTATACGCGTTGGTCTTGGCTCGGCGCAAGCTCCGCCACTACTTCGAGTCCCATCCCGTCACCGTGGTCTCGTCTTTCCCTCTGGGAGAGATAGTCCGCAACAGGGAAGCCGAGGGTAGAATTGCCAAGTGGTCCGTGGAGCTGATGGGAGAAACTTTCACCTACGCGGCTCACTAGGCAATCAAGTCCCAAATCTTGGCCAACTTCGTCGCTGAGTTACGGACACTCAACTGCCCCCACCGCAAATCCAAGCTGAATGCTGGACCATGTACTTCGACGGGTCGATGATGAAAACCGGCACCAGCGCCGGCCTCCTCTTCATCTCACCCCTCGGAGAGCACATGCGCTACGTAATTCGCCTACACTTCCCTGCGTCCAACAACATGGAGGAGTACGAGTGTGGCAGTACCGCCCTAATTAATCCGGCTCAAGTGCGCTAACCATCATCTTAAAGATAATCCCGGCTAACACGCACTTCAAACAGAGTAATTCGGCAGTGCTGTCGGGTAAAGTCCCGAAGAATCCACCTGAGCGTCGATCGAACCCAAAGCTTACATGCAACCCACACGAAGGTGAGTCCAGAGAGTACAACATTTCACAGATACATTACATTATAGAGTCTTAACTTAATTATTACAAACCAGTTTCGAAATCTCCGAAAGGTAATTGAAGTTCGAATTGAAAGTAGTTCAGAGTTCACTGCAGCGGAAATAAAACGAGTTCTAAACGACGATACATGATGTCATGATGAAGCCCGTACATGACATCACTCGGCATTGTCATCGTTGGCCGGAGTCGTATCCCACTCCACCGACCAACCAGGCGGTAAAACACACGGCCAAGTCAAACTAGCTATCTGATCTTCAAAAGTATCACTTGAAAACAAAGTGGAGCCACAAGCAAGGCTGAGTATACTAATATTCAGCAAGGCTTACCCGACTAGGATGTAATTAGCCCTCTAACTAGACATGCAAGGCTTTTGGCTTGAGGGGTTTGTCTTTGCCGAAAAGCAATAAAGAGTAAGTCCTTATTTTCCGATTTTAGCTTTCAAGTTCTAGTTTGATTAACCATTCTACATTAGCATCTACCCTAAGGCATGCATGGTGAAAAACAATTATTTTTCATCATTCAATCATATTTCTCATCATCATTGTTCCACTTCTTAGTCTATGTGGCAAAAGGGTTAAGCAGTCTCAATATCCGTGAGAGACGGACGATTCGAATCGAATTTGTTAACCTGGCCAGGCAGACCTAAACACACGCATGGGGAATGCAATCACCCACGCGACTTTTCCCCTTTTTCCCCGGGCATGGAACAGGCCCACCGCCCTAGGGTGCCCTGCACCCATGCGTGACCATAGACCAGACAGTGGGGAGTATGTTCCACGGCCGGTTCCATCAGATACTTAAGCTTACCGATTACCATATTCTCGGCATGTGGTTAGTACGTTCAAACGCTTAACCACCACTACCACACACCGCGGCCTTATCCATTTTCGCTAAATAGACGGGGTATCACGAGTACAACAACCCCGCCCGTAAACCTTATATTGCAGTGTGTAGTAAGCATTCAACTCCTATGAGCTCGCGAGTGACAGGAAATCACTCGACTTCTACCGAACCATTAGCATAGCCAACTAGCGACCTACACATACTAGTGTTCAAGCATAGGTACCTAGGATCATGCAACTAAGGTTCCAAACAATTCCTGCAACTTAAATGCACAAATAAATAGGGATACAATTAGTTGCATAAATTAAAATAGGTAGGACATGCTCCGGGGCTTGCCTTCCTGAGCGGAGCTAGCCTTGGGCTCTTCTGAACTCTGGTTCAGGTCTTCAGTGACTTCAGTTAGATTCACTTGAGCTTCACGCTGCTCACTCTCGGACTCTGGCACCAGCTCGTACGTACCGTCTGGGAGAGTAGTCGAATCTATATGAAATGCATATGCGTGAGTTACTTTAGTGATAACGATTTATTCAACGCAACTTAAGATGATTTGCAAAATATTCTGTTACATCATTTTGGGCAATCAGTTATAGAGTAATAATCATTATATCTGACTTCACAAAGTAACTAGGGTGGATTTTACCTTTTCTCCCTATGCATCAAAAGAAATGATTCTTCTCATTTATTACTAGGTTAAGCATGTCCTTATCATAATTAAAGTTACACAGAGATTCTGGGTTTGAAATTTTTATGTACGGTACATATCTGAGTAGCTTGCCTACTGTGAAATTTTCAGCCCATTTCATGTAGCCTATTAACCATGAAAAATAAAACAAACAGCTACTGCTAGAAAAAAAATGAATTTTACAGGTCAAACTATGCAAGTAATGTTAATGAAATTTTAACTGAGTGTTCTCCACCTAAACATGAATTTGCCATAAATTTTTCACCATTAAACAAGCATTGTACAGGGCATGAAAAATAGTACAATGCATCTCTGCATGGATCAAAATTAAATTCTACAGACTGTTATAGCAAGTTCCATAGCCTCATCTTTTACCAGAATGGTCATATACTCAAAGTTAAGCCCTAGAAAAATTATTAGAATTTTTTATGTACAGAAACTATTTTTAATGATTTAATGTATCTATCCTCTCCATAAATCATTTGGTCCAGATTGACTTAAATAAAAATTCTCAAACTTTTTCTCAACTGGGATAAATAAAACTGTAAAAGTACTGTAGACTCTGGGAACTAAAATGCAGCGAGCTTTGGTGGCGAGGGCGCCGTGCGGGCGTGCGGCAGCGAGCGGCGTCCGAGCGCGTGCGCACTCGAGCGGGGTAGGAGGGTCAGCGGCGCGGCGAGGCAGCGCGGCGGCAGCGAGCGCAGCAAGCTCGCGGCAGCGGTGCAGCGAGCGCAGCGAGGCACGCGTGGCGCGCTCAAGTGCCTGCGCGCGCAGAGAGGGGAGGGGCAGCGAGGGAGAGAGAGAGAGGAGAGAGAAAAAAGGGAGTGGAGAGAGAAAAACTAAGGTCCACCGTTTGACTTAGCCCAAACTCAAGATTTTCAAATGAAACTCGAAAAATTTTGAACACGAAAGTCGTTCAAAATTAAATTTTCTACAACTTTCCTTTCAGGCAAAACTTCATTTGAGCGATGATTTGAAAGTTTAAAATTTGAATTCAAGTTTAATGATCCCCGCTTGTTTTTCGGGGTTAACTCCAAATTTCATGTTGTAACTTGAAATTTTTTTTTACACGAAAGTTGTTTATCTTGTCAAACTCTACAACTTTTGTTTTGGGCAAAAGTTCATTTGAGCAAAGGCGCGAGAGTTGAGTTTTTGGTGTATTTAAACGGAACTCGGCTTTTAAGTAATCACCAAAATAGGGTTTACTGTGTCATTTGATGTTAATGGCATGTTTAAACAGTGCTAAACACCGGAGGTGTTACAACGAGGCCCTCCTCAGTGGCCTCCGCATCGCCATCGAGCTCGGTGTCAAGCGCCTCGACGTACGCGGTGACTCTCAGCTCGACATCGACCAAGTGATGAAGGAGTCTAGCTGCCATGACCCGAAAATGGAGGCATACTGCAACGCAGTACGCCGCCTCGAAGACAAATTCGACGGCTTAGAACTCAACCACGTCCCGTGTAAGGACAACGAGGATGCCGACGAATTAGCCAGGATCGTGTCAGGGTGGACCACCGTCCCCCCGAACATCTTTGCTCACGACATCGCCAAGCCCTCAGTCGATTTCAAGGATCCGGTGGAACCGGGCCCCTCGAACGCCGAGCCCCCCGGCGGGAACCCCTCGGCGGATGAGGCCGAGCCCATGGACACTGACTTCGAGACCTCCTCCATGGACGAGGCCGAAGAAATGGAGATCGACGAGGCTCCACTTTTGCAAGACTGGCGCGACCAGTACCTCGACTGGATTAACCGAGGGGTGCTACCCTCGGACCGTGCACAGGTGCGACGCATCGCTAGGCGAGCCAAGTCTTTCGTCGTGATCGACAGAGAGCTGTACAAGCGCAGTCCCTCGGGCGTCTTGCAACACTTCATCCCGATCCCCGAGGGCAAGGAGCTGATCTGGGACATCCACGCCGGCATCTGCGGTCACCACGCCGCACTGTGCACCCTCGTGGGTAACACATTTCGGCAAGGCTTTTACTGGCCCACCGTAGTCGCCGACGCCACCGACGTCGTACGAACCTGCGAGGGTTGCCAGTTCTACGCTCGGAAGACGCACCTCCCGGCCCATGCTCTGCTGACCATCCCCATCACGTGGCCGTTTGCAGTGTGGGGACTGGACCTCGTTGGCCCGCTGCAGAAGGCGCCCGGGGGCTACACCCACTTGTTGGTGGCAATCGACAAATTCTCCAAGCGGATCGAGGCTCGACCCATTGGCAAGATTAGATCCGAACAAGCTATTCTGTTCTTTACTTACATTGTCTTCAGGTTCGGGGTCCCGAATTCAATCATCACCAACAACGGCACCCAGTTCACGGGCAAGAAGTTCTTGGCATTCTGTGACAGCTACCACATACGCGTGGACTGGTCGGCTGTGGCGCACCCACAGATGAATGGGCAAGTGGAGCGTGCCAATAGCATGATCCTCCAAGGCTGTAACATCCCAGTTTTTATCACGATTAAGGGGGAGTGTTGAAATATATAATGCAAGCTTCTATAAGGTTCTATAAAAATAAGGATAAACCATGGCATAATTTTGTTCACCATGACAAGGTTCTAGAATGTTCCACAAGAATCATAAGAAGACATGAAGCTTGGATATTTTCTTGTCATGGTAAAATTTAGAATTTTCTAGAAATAGATATTTGTAGGGAACTTAGATATTTGTAAGGAACTTCCTAGAGTGTGACATGTGTCACTCATCCAAGAGGGTATGGGTGCCTATATAAGGAGGGTGCCACCCCTTGCCATGCCATACTACTCCACTCCATCCCACACACATCCAAGGGCATGGCAGAAGTGAGCATAGGTAGAGTGTGCTAGGTGTGTGTTCCTTTGTTGCTCCAATAAGGTAAGCATCTTTATAAGTGTTAGTCTCCCGGTTAAGCTTAGCACTTAGTGTATAAGTTGTGATCCATCGAAAGTTGGCTCTGTCACCCGGGATCACAAAAGGGTCTAGGCTTCATCGAAGGTTGGCTCTGCCACCCGGAAGCCAGCTTCATCTGTTGGTAGGCTCTGCCTCCCGGAAGCAAAAGGCGGCTCTGCCGTCAAAAAGGACCCGGTACACTATGTAACTAGAAGCTGAACGACTCTGAAGTGAGTTGGTGTAGATCCTTAACTTAGTAGGGCCACCTCAATTTCCAACAATAACTAAAATAAAACTTATGTTGCAATTAAACTAGTAACGTAAAATAATACTAACGTCATATGAAGTATTACATAATTACTAGGCAAACTATTTTATACTCTTGCCTTGCGTTAGTACATTCGTTCCCTCCAGTAACCAGCATACGCATGCTTGCACCTACGACAAAAATCATCTTGTCTCCATAAAAGCCTCTCGAGTCACCGTACCATGCCATAATTCCCAGACAATCATGACAGCGCCTACCTCCTTTGCCATAATTTCATCATTCCCTGGAAGCCACAGAGTACCCACACCATTGACCTTGAAATGACCCGTCATGGCAGCACCCACCTCGCCATAAATCGGGGTCGCCACGCACAGTGCCGGCCTAGATTTTTCCGCCGAACCGCCTCACCCGCTCGCTCTCACTCGCGCACGCGCGACACGCCGGCCCCACGACGGGACCGCGCACTGCCGCCGGCACCACGCCGTGCCGCTCACCTCCGCGTCCCCACCTTGCCCACACTCGCGCCTTCAGCGCTGCCACTGTTCGCGTTGACGACGAGCTGCCGCAGCCCACGCCGTCGCCCGTCCCTGCGCGACGCCGCTGCTGCTCTCCTCGCCTATAAAAGGAGCAAGGCCGTGACGAGCCCCGTCACCAGCCCAAGCACACCGAGCCGCTTCGCTCCGCCAGCTGAACCACTCCTCCCGAGCCCAGCTCACTCACGAGATGAAGCTCCAACAATTGATCCTCTTCCTCGAGCTGTTCCGCGCCAAGGTGAGATGGCAGGCAGCTCCTCCGACTATTAACTCCACAACACTAATAAAGGCCCAAAACACCCACCAGGCCGTGAGCACTTAATCCAAATCATTCTACCAACCAATACTATAAACTCAATATCTCCTTCATATCAACTCCTTTTCACGTAACTCTTTTTCCTAAACTCTCCTCAAATCATATACTATCTATTCCTCCTATTTTCATCTCCATTTGAGCTTATTTTATTGCTTGCTTGTGTTTGTTTGCCGGTTGTGCCATTTTCGCCCGTAGATCACGGAGTGACCGAGGAGGAGCCTGCCAAGGAGTACGAAGGCCAGTACCGCGAGCCGGATCCAGAAGACCAGTACCACGAGCAGGAAGCCGCCGTCGCCGACGCGTACGTAAGCGAAGGTAAGTTTCATCCACCCCTACGTGAGCGGTTGCATCCATGTGAGGACGTTTAGCTGTAGCCTGGGTCTAGGATCGATTACATATACCAGTACTTGAGTGATTGAGTGTGCTCATGCATGCATCTAAGAAGTCATGCATATCCAGAACTGAGAATAGGATACGAAGGGATCTGGCTGAGACCAGGGCAGCTGGGTATGCTGGAGCCGGCGCTACCGTGGTGGTAGACTGACAGGTGAGTGCTACCGTGGTGGTAGGCTCGAGTTGACATGTTGAGGGATGGTTGCTGCCCTGGTGAACCATAAGGACCGAGTTGTTTTGACATCTCACCTAGCTTACTTCAGTACGACCACAGGTTCTGGTATGGGCCGGACTTAGCCTAATCCCACTGGTTAGCCTGACGGTCGCAGGGATGGTTCACGGGTATAGACCATTGGGGTCAGGGCCCGAGGGTTTGTGCGGCCGGGCTGGGGCGTGACCACGGCTAGGTGTCGGCTATGTCGGTTGTCCGTTCGGGCAGCCTAGCGTGTGGGTACAGTGTACGACCTCTACAGAGTGTATAATCCATTCGAATGGTCCATGTCCACGGTATGGACAGACTACGGTGTGGTCCTGACAACTAGTGAGCTACCTACTGTGGGTTGTGTCGGCAAGGGTTGCATACCATTAGTTGCATTGCTAATGTATTGTGCTTAATTTGCATCGTGCATGTCATTCCCCTCCCGTAGGGTGAGGTGGAGCTTTCTGAGTACTTTTGTACTCACCCCTGTTGATTTTTCTCCAGAGGATCCTGACTTTGTGCCAGAAGACTATGAGTAGATCGTGTCCGCACCCAAGCTGATCGAGTGGAGCCATGATGGATGAAGAGCTAGTCCTGCATGTCGCTATGCTAGTTGTTATTCTATGGTTGTTCTGTGTAGCTTTGTGTTGTCACTTTACTCCTCGTGTACGTGTTAAATAAAGCTCTGTATGACTCTGGACTCCACTTGATGTAACATGTATTATGCCAGAGACTTTATTTGGTAATTAATACATGGTTTAGCCTTGATCTTCGGGTCGGGGCGCTTCAGGTGGTATCGGAGCCATGCTTGGTTGTAGGACACGAACCGGTAGTGAACGATGACCATAGGAGCCCTAGGATGGTCAATCCTTAAAACCCTATTACTCCTTAAAACTTTATCGTTGTTATGCTAACCCTACCCTTGAAAATCAGATGGTTGATGACTGGACCACCACATACTGCATCAACGAAGATGGATTCCCCAGAGTGCTTTATGCTGCCACGGTGCGACTTGGTATTCCGGAACGACCGGAGTACGTGGGTCGCGAGTTCATGGAGCATGGCACCGAAAGCTGTGAGGTCACCATCCATATTGGCGCCAGTGATAAGTACTTGGAAATGCAACCCTGGAGCGTCACCGCCACTGGAGCCCGTATGCCTGACACCATTCAACTTGCAGCTCGCAAGGCGATGCGGTACCTGTGCCAGATGTTTGAATGGCACTTGGGTTCCACCCCCATGAAGTACTTTTCCCCGCTGGATCGTAACCGTCCTGCTTGGGCGGTGAGGATCCGCAACCTGGAAAGCCCCGTAGGGACAGAGAAGAACCCCACAGTTGTCGCTATGTCTGGCTATTTTCTTAGCCTCGACGATTTGTGCGACCAATTGCATCAGCGTGTGAGAGATTTAATCCAGCGTGCTGAGGGAGCGGAGTCCCGTTGGCGTAGGGCTAAACTGGCCGTAGCCCAGGCAGAAGCCCGAGCAGCCGAAGCTGAAAGCCGCCTTGCCGTGGCCGAAGAGAACCTTAGGTAGCAGGCAGATCGCCACAGTCAGCTCCTTAGGGGTGTCTACCTAGTGGACCGTGCCAAGCGCAAGGAACGCCATCCCAGGACTGCCGCGGAGCCGCCAATCCTAGAGGGAATTCCGCTGTATCCCTTGTCCCAATGACGCAGGAGGATTGGTGAATCAGTGCCACCCACACCTCCCGCGTCTCCCCGAGATCCCGGAAATAGTGACCCCGAAGACCGTGTTGTAAGGTTCAGTAGTCGAGTCGTCCCGGCCGACCCTTAAAAGTCGAGCCATGTTATGGTAATCCGTCGTGTCATGTATCCCTGCTTGTTTGAATGAATGCTTGTGTGGTGCTTGAATGATTCGTTTATGTTGTGTGCTATTATATATATACAAATCTACCCCAGCAATATACTAGGGGAGTCACCTAATCTTGCCCTCATTGACCGTAGATGTCTCGTCGTTCGAGCCGAGTCCAGGGACTCCATGCTCAGGAAGACGGTGACGAGGTAAACCCGAGAAACCAAGCCCCTCTGAATGTAGCCCCAGAAGCACCAGAAAATGGACACCTACCCCCGCCACCTCCCCGTGCCCCAGCACCCATTGACTTGGCAGCCATGTTGCAGCAGCAGAACCAACTCCTCCAAGTTCTTGTGACCACTCTCACAGCCCAAGCTCAAGGCAATCCTGGCAACAATAGACCTGCATTGCATCATAATGGCAATGGCAGCAGAATTACAGATTTCAACCGCTTGCAGCCACCTAAGTTTGGAGGATCTGATAACCCTATTGAGGCAGATGATTGGCTGCGAGAGATTGAAATGAAGCTGGAAGTGGTCCATGCAGATGACAGAGACAAGGTTTTGCTCGCAGTACAGCAGTTAAAGGGACTAGCCCTTGCTTGGTGGCAGAGTTACCGGGAAATAAATGAAAACGCTAATGAGATTGTATGGGCTGACTTTGTCAAGATCTTCAGAGAACATCACATTCCCAGCAGTGTTATGAAGCTCAAGAGGGATGAGTTCAGAAAGCTTCGTCAAGGTGGTATGACTGTGACAGAGTATCTTCATAAGTTCACAGAGCTGTCTCGTTATGCACCAGAAGATATCAATGATGACGAGAAGAAGCAAGAAGATAGCATTGCATCTAAAATCCCCCGTTCTCCCACGCGGGAAACTGAGAATCCGACGCCAGTGGAGCCCATGTCATTGTAGCGTACATCGGCTGCATCTGCTGAGGAGGGAACAATGTAACCACATGACGCCTGTGCTTGCTTGACTCTCCCCTAGGAGATAAAGGTGCGCCTCGACGCGGAGGTGACCTCGGTCTCTTTTTTATGGGCCGATCATTTTGAGCGGCCTTTGCGTACTTGTTCAACAGTAGGCCAAAGGTAGGCTTCTGATTTGCAATCTTGCCCTGCACCTTTGGTTGGTTGGTCTTCCATGTACCCACTTCCGGACGCATCGGCTTGAATGTCCGGGGCTGACCACCAGGGCAGTCTGACCGGCCGTCAGGACCGGTCTGACCGGTCTCTGCTGAGCAGCAGAACAGTCACCTGAATAAAGAATCCTCTTGCCCCCCGAGTGTGAGAGGTTTGAGTATGATCCTCAGATTCTTCTTTCCATCAGGAGTCTTCTCCTGAATCACTTCTCTGGCCAGAATTTTGTTATTAACAGTCAACGGCCTGTCATCACCAATGATCACGTTCTTGCCTTTTGCTTCTTCGGCTTGATCCAGCCGAATCAGCACCTTTGCATTACTGAGATCAATGGAATGCACTGGGAACGAAGCTTTGTCTATCTTCATCTCCGGAAAGGTCAATCATACTTCATTTATGGTCGATTGTACCTGTCGACGAAATACATTACAATCATTAGTTGCATGAGATGATGAATTATGAAATTTAGAATAAGCACGCCGCTTTAGCTCTTCAAGCGGTGGTATAATATGAGTAATTTTCAAATGCCCAAGTCTTAATAACTCATCAAAAATGCGATCGCACTTGGACACATTGAAAGTAAACTTCATCTCTTCTTGCCGATTCTTTTGAGTCGGCTTAAGAGATGTACAAGTAGATGGTTTGGCCGAGGCGGGCCAAACAAACTCAGCAGCGTATACCTCTTTATCCTCATCGTCCGATGAATCGAAATCATATTCAACAATACGAGTGTTTGAACGATGGGACTTGTAGGTATCCTTTTATTTCTTAAATTTGGTCTCTTGATTCAAAGCTTTAGCTTGAAGCTGATTAATAGAATAAAAACTCGAACCATCAAGCTTGTCTCTACAATTAGAACGTAAAACCGCAAGAGCCAAATCAACCAAATCATTTTCGGAAAGTGACAAATTAAAGCATCGGTTCTTCATATCTTTAAATTTCTGAAAGTACTCTTGGATAGACTCATCTCTACTCTGTCTAACCGATGTCAAATCTGTCAACTTAGTTTTGTTATCTCCATTATAAAAATGATCATGAAACTTTTGTTCTAATTCGTCCAAAGAACGAATCGAGTTAGGAGTTAACGAAGAAAACCAAGAAAAAGTCGTTCCAGTCAAAGATAAAGAAAACATGCGAACGCGCAAAGACTTGCTAGAACTGACTTCTCCAAGTTGAGCAATATATTGGCTAATATGCTTACAAATGGATCGGTTATCATCACCGCTAAACTTGACAAAATCGGGAACACGCCAACCAGCGGGGTAGGGAATCAAATAAAAAACATCAACATACGGCCTACGATATAGCCGACTCCTACCCGCAACAAAGCCCAACTTTTCTTTAAACATATCGACCAGATCTTCTTTCATCCTAGCAAGATCGGCCTCATAGTTACCCGTGGACGTTTGGCCGAAACGATGTGTCGCAGGATCAGTAGTGGACATCGTTTGTGTGGCATACTGTGGATTAGCCCTAAGCCAATCATCCCAAACATCCTTGGGCAATGGTGGAGGGAAAGGTGGTTCACCGTATGACTTCGTCGTATACGACGACACAAAATCTGTCAATTCTCGCTCCAGGCTATAATCAGCTGAAACGGGAGGAGGCGTGACTTGTGGCTGTGACGCAGAACCGAGCACCATGGCACCGGTCTGACTGGTCTGACCGGTCCGCCCGCCGGGACACCGGTCTGACCGGTCGGTGCGACCGATCTGACCGGTTCAGCCCTGGACGGCCGAACTGAGCCTGGAGGGGGTGTCTATCCGCGAAGTAATTCGGCGGCATACCATACTGATAATTCTCTGATGGTGCGGTCGAAAGACTAGGGTTAGGGAAAAATTGAAATAATCATTGGCAGTTTTCTTCCCCTTGTTTTGCATAGTCAAGTCGATAAGCATATCTTGTGTAAACTTTTGTGACTGCTCGAATCGACTCAAAAAGGCATCGGCAAACTGCTTGATAGAATTGAAGGTAAAACTTGCCTCGCTTGGAGTGGAAGCAGATGAAGCAGCAGCTGTAGCCGTAGTAGATGGGTTCGGCGGCGGTGTGAACGTAGGCATCTTGAACTCCTTCTTGAATACGCCTTGCCGAGTCTTCCCGAAGCATGCAAGCAATCTATTCTTGGCGTCCTCCTGTTCCTTCTGGAACGCCGCCTCGAATTGCTTGCGCGTCTCCTCAGGTATGTCTTGGTACTGGATGTCGACGAGAGTCGCATCTACCTTGGAGTTAACCTTGTCACCGGCCATTGCGCCCGATCAACTCAGATCTGTTCCCCAGCGGAGTCGTCAAAAAGTATGTTGACGCGGAATTGGCTAACACACAAGCGCTAAAACGCGCAGGATCGCAACGATCGCAACCGGACGAAGTGCCCCGGCGACCAGTCAGACCGGTCGCGCCAACCGGTCAGACTGGTTGGGCGCAGAGAGCTTCGCGAAGATCTAGAACCTCAAGCTCGGGAGGGACCCCGTCAGAGCTCGAAGATCTAGGGTTGTCTTGAGGTCGGCAGGCCACTCAAGACGCCCTTGAACGCCGTAGAGACTATCAAAGAACAGCACGAGGTTGGAAAAGCTAGGATTTGGAGAAAAATAGGAAAAGCATAAATTGATTGATTCGATTGGGTAGCAGGACTTCAATCGGCCGTGACCTTTATATTTATAGGACGGGGAAGACGTACGGCTGCCTTCGCATTTGCAGCGAGAAGGACGGCAGCAAGGGAGGCGAGGGAAAGGAAAGGGGATCAAGGATGGCCCTGCGTGCACGGACAATCTCGCTCGCTCGTTCGTTCGACCCTGCCCGGCAGGCAAGCGAGTCCCCGGTCTGGTCACGGCACGGATGACGGATGCCTCTTCAACTTCCATCACATGCTGGTGGGTGGCGGCCGGAGTGCCCACAAGCGCGTACCGTCGCCGGAGGAAGGAGGCGCCCCCGCGCCTTGCCGGGCGGCGCAGCGCCGTTCGCGGTACGGCAGCCTGGCATGCGCGTTCCGCAGGGAAGCGACCACACAGCAGGCACAGGAGCAAGCAACCAACCTCACAAGGCTCCAATCCGACGGGTCGCGTCGTCTGGAATGAACCGCACGCATCGTCCGTACGCGTAGGGGCAACAGGCAGGCCAGGCAGCAGCCGCTTTTCTTGAGCACGCAGAGCTCTCTCCTTTCCTTGGCGGATCAGGACCACCGGCGCGCGCGCGACCGTCCACCCGGCGCCATCGTCGTCGTCCCATCCGCTGCTTGCTGGCACGGACGGAACGCGCCACCAGCTTCTTGGCTGCCGTGGCAACCCTTCCCTTCCCTGGCGCTGGCGTTCCGTGGAGCAGAGGTAATGAATGGTAACTTGAGCTCTTGCGCAAAGCACATTGCGTGCTGTCCTATGGACTCCGGGTTCGGTGCGTCGCTCACATCAGGAGAACACGGGCCAAACAAAAAAAACAAGTAAAAAGTTGTCTTTCCACATCGGCTCGGTAGCAGACAAAATGCTAGCTCTTGAGCATCTGGAACAAATTACTTAGTCTCTCTTCCAAATACCAAAAAAAGTTTAATATTTTGGTGATTAGAGTGCTCCAACAAATTATCAGTCCAATTCTCATTGTTATAAGTTTTTTGTAATTACTAAAGCATACCTCCCTCTCACCTAAATGGAGATAATTCATCCCTCTACTCTATTGTTATTGATTAAATTTTGATAATCTGTTGCCGCAACTATTACAAAAATACAAAATTAATCTATTCGAGATGCTCCAACCTCGAATTGCAGTGTCGAGCACAGCGACTTTTGGGCGGGATTGCTGGCCAGATGAAACTAGGCTTCTAGCCGGCCCAATCTTTGTTGGGCCCAATCCTTGTTGGGCCGATCATGCGTCATGGCCCACTAAAAGAAAATGGGCCCTACTTCCGCACTGGGCCGACATGGGAGTTAATCCACTTGCTGGTACAAGTACAGTTCCTGGTCCTCCTCAAAAAAAAAAGAGTACAGTTCCTGGTCCAGGCTGGTCAATACTTACTTCAAGACGATACAACAGTAGCAGTCACAAAAAAAAAACGATACAACAGTAGCGGATCGGATCATCCCTCTCCCCGAAAGCTTTTGACAGCGGAGCGGCTGTGGCTGTCAAAAGCGTGGGATGCGCGGCGGCGGCCAACTGGCTCCCCCGCTTTTCAGCCTGGTTTCACACCCTGCGCTGCGCTTGATGATGATTGCCTCTTTTTTTTTTTGCGAATTGCGATATCATATCATAATTTGCTTGCTGATTGATGATTGTTTCATCGCTCTCGAACCAGTCTGGCGGTCTCCTACTCTCTCCTCTGCTTCCAAGTTTGGTGATCACTTCGCAGGGAGCGCGATTTTTGCGGAAATTAGATTCGTGGTGGCGATGATCGCACAACCAACTACCATGGACATCGTATACGAAATCATTTCCTTTTCCTCCCCAGCCTTTCAATTTTTCAGTTACTAGTAGTTCTAGCTAGTACTGCACAGACCACCTGATTCCACCTGAAACATGCAGAAGAAGGGGGCGTTTGATTTTCCTTTGACCTGACAATGACTCGGGACAGTTGCAGCTGAACAGTTGAACCGAACAGCAAATTCCTACTAGTAGGCTACATTTGAACATAAAATTAACTGCCACAGATCTCAAATTAGTAAAGTATTTGGAGTCCCAACAAACCCTCCAAGCTTTGTTCACCAACTTGCCCCAAAATCTCCTGCCTGCCAGCAAGAATTCAGCCGTGCTACCCCAATCAAACAACTTCCTGCACACACAGAAAGTTGACACAAAACCATTTTATAATAAACAAAAAATAGAACTACTATATATATTCAAAGCTTGGTTGGCGGCCAAATTGTTGGCATGCCAACATTTTGGATAAGCAAAAGTTGCCAATTTTTTTGGCCAGCACTTGGTTTGCTACCAATAGCTGCCAATATCTCACGTTTAATTTACCAAAATGATGGCAAGTTTTTTTGCCTATATTTTGGCTTGCCAAAACTTTGGCATGCCAAAATTTAGGTAGCAAACCAATCACACCCTCAATAAGATACTGACTACTACTGAGGATCGCGCAAATGGCGGAGCTCTGCTGCTTGCTGCAGCGTCCAGCGAGCGGCATTCAGAAAACTCTGGAGGGCTTTTCTGCAAAAGATACTATCTCCGTCCCAAAATATAAGTATTTGTTGATTTTTAGTGATCGTGTTTGATCATTCGTCTTAATTAAAAAATTTGTGAAAATATTATTTATTTTTGTTATGACATGTTTTATCATTGTATATATTTGAAGTATATTTTAATTGTTTTTATTTTTTCTCAAATTTTTTGAATAAAATAAATAATCAAACATGATCTAAAGTCAACAAATATTTATATTTTGGGCCGGATGAAGTAAACGAGAAGGGACCATGGCACATATTACTACACGTCCCCAGCACAAGGCCCTTCCATTTGGTCTCATCTCTCTCCTCTCTCTCTCTCCCCCCCCTTGGCTTCCGACATCAGCGGCGGCGCAGCGGCGGGGGGCGCCATTGCGTGCTGACATCACCCGCGGTGCGGCGATCCCGGGGGGCGGAGGGAGGTGGCCGCGCCGCCGGCTATGTAGTGATCTGGGCCGTGATCTCGACGGCGATTCTCGGCCGAGCGGGCGGCGGCGATGAACGGAGCGAGCGCCAGCGCCGGGCCCGGCGCCGGAGCTGGCGCGGAGGGGCCGCTGGTGTACAAGGCCTGGAAGGGCAGCAATGTGAGCGGAACGCCCCTCCTTTCTCTATCTCTGTCTCCCTCCCCTCGCTTCTTTGGTGCGTGTGTAGTGTGGATCTGTGCGTTCTTCAAGTGGCGGCTCAAATTAACTGTTTCTTCCTCTCTAGGGACCGGTACTAGATTGACCTGCGTCGTGTGCTGGTGTTCGAATTCCCTTGTTGAGCTTGGTGAAATCGGCTGGTCATTGTTGGTCCAGAAAAAAAATTATTAGTCAAATTTCCCATTTATTTTATGATTCTGTACCTCAGAATGTAGGTTCTGGGACAGGTTAAGTGCCTGTGGTTTTGTCCAGGACAGAAAACCCAAGTGTTAGGACTAAGTACTAGTGCATTAATGATCCTTTGACGGAATGCCTATTACAGCTCACAGAATGATTCCCTGCGCCTCTTCTTTCTTGAGTGAGTTATGCATACACAAAGTTGGCGATGTGTCTTGAGAAAAGTTCTTTCTTACAGGATCTTCAGCTGTTTTGTGGTAACATAAGTGGAAAGTGTGATTAACAGTAGCTTCCATTCTTTTGCAGGTGTTTTTCCTTCAGGGGAGATTTATATTTGGTCCTGATGCAAGATCCTTGTTTGTCACCATGTTCCTCATTGTTGCGCCTGTATCGATCTTCTGTGCATTCGTTGCGAGGGAATTGATGGATAATTTCTCTTATGGCATGGGATTGTCGGTAATGATTGCAGTAGTTCTATTCACAGCATATGTGAGTATCATTCTTGGTATTTTTCCAAATCACCACCTCCATTGATTTCCTGGGTTTTGTAGTTCTACTACTTAGTATATGCAACTACTGGAATACTAGTTGACTCTTAACGAAGCTGACAGCTTCAGTTTTTTCAAACTATGGGTGTATTGTGGATCTGACTGGTTGTTGCATGATTTTGTGGTTCAGTTTAACTACGTTCAGAATATTTGATTAGAAACAGTAAATTGCCACTTTCCTTTTGCCTTTCTTATACTTTGCATGTTAATTGGGCAAGTGATCCGCTAGATGACATACAATTTAAGAATGACAAATTGCTCCTAATGGCATCAAACGGCAAATTCTGCCTTTATCGTGTGTCATGTGTTAAATGGCAAAGTGTTTCCTGATATATAAACATAACTGAGTTTGGATATCAATAAAGGATATTATTCCCGTTTTGTGATCAGAGATAGGAAATGTCCAAATCTGCTTTTGCATTTATTGTTTGGTTGCTTGTGAACTGTCATATTTAATTGCTACTAACAGCATCAAAATGGAATCTGCCTTTATTTTAGGCCATGTGTTAATAGAAGTGATTCCTGATTATATAAATGCAACTGAGTTGGATATCAAGAAAACACTATTTTTCCTTGTTGTACCCTTTTAACTTGCAGTGTTCTAGCATCAAGCATGTTTTGCTGGTCCTATTCCAATCTTTTAATTTGATACATAGACAAATCTATCTTCCATCATGGCCATGCTGGTAATAGAGAGAAAAAAATTATATAAGTAACATATCATCGAATGCATCGTGTCATTTTTCAGGATCTGAGTCTTTTGCTTCTAACTTCTGGGAGAGATCCGGGTATCATACCTCGCAATGCACATCCTCCAGAACCTGAAGGTTTTGATGGTAATGCAGAGGTTGGGGCTAACCAGACTCCACCTTTGCGTTTACCCCGAGTGAAAGATGTTGTTGTCAATGGAATCACTGTGAAGACAAAATACTGTGATACTTGCATGTTGTACAGGCCTCCTCGTTGCTCCCATTGTTCTATCTGCAACAACTGCGTGGAACGTTTTGACCATCACTGCCCATGGGTTGGACAATGCATAGGACTGGTAAGTTCATTAACTTAACATAATGTGACTCAGAAAACCTGTTCTGTTCTCTAACCTATATTGATTTGTCTGTATATGACATTCCTTGCTGTTTGTATACGATCTTTTGCCCTACATTTCATTTTAAATCTGGTATTGCCTGTTGTCTCATCATTAATTACTTTGATTATATTCATTTATTGCCTTGCATTATTAAAATATAGAGCAGCTTTGCTGTTTAGAATGCATACTCTCCTGCTTAAATTTAATGGGGTTGTGAAAGACTTCAAATACCTTACAGGCAGCATTTCTTATTTTTGTGCAGAGGAATTACAGGTTCTTTTATATGTTTGTGTTCTCAACAACTCTTCTCTGCCTTTATGTTTTCGGGTTCTGCTGGGTGTACATTGTTAAGATCCGAAATGCAGAGCAGATAACAATTTGGAAGGCAATGGCAAAGACCCCTGCATCTATTGCTCTAATCATCTACACATTCATTGCGGTTTGGTTTGTTGGTGGCCTGTCTGTGTTCCACCTGTACCTCATGAGCACAAATCAGGTAAAAACTGTTTCCCGCAAGGATATATTTCTAGTTTTGCATGGCAAATATGTCATGCCACTTGCTAATCAGTTGCCCCCAACGTTTGTAGACAACATATGAGAACTTCAGATATCGCTATGATCAACGAGCCAACCCATACAACAGGGGGGTTGTTGAAAACATCAAGGAGATCTTCTTTACACCCATCCCTCCTTCCAAGAACAACTTCCGTGGCAGGGTCCCGCAGGAGCATGGTCTAAGGCCTCGTGCGACCAATGGTTTCATGAGTCCAAACATGGGGAGAGCTGTCGGCGACATTGAGATGGGTAGAAAACCAGTAGCTTGGGATGAGCCAAGGATGGCAGCTGAGATTGGTGATTTAGGAGCAGGTCTGAGCAACTTGTTGGAGGACAAGGATGGTAGGTTTAGTAGTGCATCTCCAGATCTCAGCCGTGATGCCCTCGCTGTTGGAGGAGGCTTTGAAGAGCAAGGCTCCTCGGTGATGAACCCTGGGCGGACAAGCTGGGGAGTTGAAACCGGTCGATGATGGTAATGACCATGTAAGCAGCTGTAGTGAGAGGCTCAGGGCTGTTAGTGCCAGTTCGCTGCTAATTTGTTGTTTGGTTTGAGATTTGAGGTCACTAATGTTATAGACCAATGACCTGTACGGCGGCTGTTTCCAGATTTAAGTTTCTCCTTTCTCTTAGTTTGAGATGTCTTTCCTGTATGTTGTTTGAAGCAGTTGGTTTGTGACGTCTCAAGTTTGGCACTGTCTGATTTTGTCTGTATATATTGGCGCTGTAGACCTGAAACAGTTTGAACAGCTTGGCTTTCGATGTTGATGGTTGTGAACTACGGTTAACCTTGGCTGTTAATGAACATCGCTCTGTCCGAGAAACCAAGTTACGATCATCTTTCTTTGTTTCTTTTTGAGATGAGCTGTTGCTTATTTTGAGTATATATTTGAAAAATCTCTTTGAGTTAGTAATATGATGCAACCTCGTTCATGCTCAAAGAGTTTTGAGCCAAATAACTGATGAGAAGCAGGGTACTACGCTTTTTGGATCTACCAATTCAGGATCCTTTTGCAAATAACAGCACCATGAGTTCAGACTTTCACCTTGTAATGCTGGGACTGACAAAATGGAAAGAACAATCAATCATCTGTCGCGGTCGAGCGCGCGCACGGATTGCCAGGGGACCAATCGTGTCGGCGGCATGCTTAGGTTTTCGACCTCCTAACGATGAAGAACAAATTCTGTGAGTCAAAACATCCCAGTAAGTCCTAATTTTCACTCGAGGACTCCAACCTCGGTCGGTGCCAGTCGAGACTGCATGCCCTATCTCTGTTAACGAGGAACAAGCAACTACCGATGGGTTGACATGGACATGGATAATGTAATTATGACATGATTAACGGCCTCAATGGAGCCATCCGTCACAAGTTCTTTTGCCACAAGTTCATCTTCTGATTACTCCAACAATTCTTTCTTGGATGTTTACCGATTCATATTAAAGTTAGAAAAAAGATTACTGATTACCTAACACGGTCTGATGCTTCTGTAGTTTGCGGCGGCGCTGCCCCCGGCCGCTGTCTTGCGTTCGCATTGTTCCTGACTTCCTGTTTTCACATGCATCTCCGGCTCGTAATACTTAATTTGCGTTATCGTCTGCTCGTGATCTCGACTCTGACGACCCGCCATACTGCTGCAGCGTGATTGCTGCCATGGCCTTCGATACTGCTTCAAGGTGGCGGCCACCTGCATGCTGGTCCTGGCAATGGGCCAGCACTAGCAGATGCCCAATTCGTCGGCAGAGGGTCAACTCCAGGACGTCGCCACCGCACAAGGCCGCCGGCTGCTCGCACACGTCTCCATGATTTCTCGGCGGCGGCGCGGCTCATGAGAGTTGTGCTCAGGAACGCTGCGAAGGCGCGTCGTCGCGAGAGGAAGACGAAAAGGGCCTTCGCAACCTGCTGTTATCCGACACATGGATCTCGACCGGCAGTGGCGGATGCAGGGTTGGAGGCAAGGGGGGCTGAAACAATAGAGATGTTGATTTGTGTGAAGATTTAATGGTGATTTGAAGGTCTTGCTACAGTGTTTTACGTGTAATTAGGGGAGCTTAGGGGGGCTTGAGCCCCCCTAGCCCCCCTCATGTATCCGCCCCTGTCGACCGGACAACTGCGATCCAACGGTGGGAAGAGGCCCAAGGGTGGACGGTATTTCATTTATGGTCCACCCCAGGCTCAGGCCGGCCGCGGCGCCATTGACGGCGGCCACGCCGTCCAGACCTCCAACGCCAGATATCCTCGGCGCAAGGCGGTGCGAGACGTGTTCCCGAGCGCTAGGGAGAAGGCGGCGCCATCGGTCTGCTTCGTCGTGGACAGGAGGACGCCGTCGCGGCACCGCCCTTCGGCGCGCCAGCTGGACGCCGGCACGGGCACCGACCTTGAGCTTCACTAGCGTGTGCTGATGGAGCCACTCGCTCGATCAGATACAAATGGATGCGTTCAACGTGCCGGCTGGAGCTTCAGCGTGTGCTGAGAAAACTGTCATCGAAGCCCGTCACAGCCGAGGAAGAAGCAGGCATGGCCGCCGATCGCGGTCTACCCACCGAGGACGAGGAGGCCTCCCGCCCGCGGCGTCTCCCACTTCCAGCGCGTGGACGGACACCGAAGCCGCCGGCGCGCCCGCTGCACCTGCCTCGAGCACTTGCTATCGTTGCCGCACCTGCCTGTCTCTCACGAGTTGCCACGGCAGGTTTGCAGGACGCCGGATGAGCACAGCGCCGGGCCGGCGGACACGCTCTAGAAACTGCACCAGGGTATCGTTGCTGTCCACCCCGACAGGACATGGCACGTCCGATCGCGCCAGGCCGCAGGATGATGGTCTCCACGACGATGAAGAGGAACAGCACGGAGCCGCTGCTAGCGACGGTGCCTTCTCGCGAACATATGTATTATTGAAGAATGTGAATACATGAGACACGTGCAGGAATCAAGATCGAAAGTTAATTGTAACAAGCTAAGTTATACATACTTATTTCTCCTATTTGGGCGAGGGATTGATTGGTTGATCTCTAAACATAAGAACGGAGCGTAGCTTAGAGTTGGTAAGGTTCGTTGTAGTGAAACCTAACCATGCGGTTCGATTCCTCGATCGACTCGCCACGTGTGTGTATTTTTCCTATCAAAATTTAATTGCATTTATACCGTGTCTCGGGAGAAAAAATAAATATATTTTGACGGCCCAAAACTGGTCGATAGCCGCTTGGCGGTTTGGACGTTGACAGTTGATTTGACTAAAAGACCATTTATTAATCATTATACTTTCTCATACTAGGATGACACGTCACCCTACATTTCTTATGGGGATGCCGCATGTATAGAATTCCAAATGGGCCGGGTACGCGGCCCGAAGCACGACACTTAAAAGCATGGTACTAACTCGGCCCTAGGCACGATCCATCGGGCCACGGGTTGGCCCGACACATAGGGTGTTTGTGACTGAGCTGCCACTCCGGCCCATAGTGCCGGCCCGAAGCACAGCACGATAATGGCCGGCCCAATAGCGGCCTGTGTCATTCAATGGCCCAGCAGCCCACCTCCCATTCCCTCTTCTCCTCCCACATATTAAATCATCAAACCCTAATTTTTCCACACCACCCCAGCCGCCCCTCCCTCTCCTCCAGGCTCCAACCCGACGCCACTAGACCTGGGCATGGGCTGCCCGACCCGACGGACCCGACCCAACCCGCCCGAAAATAGCCCGACCTGACCCGACCCGAAGAGTTTGATGGGCGGGCTCGGGTCAAAATTTTTGACCCGGTATGACTGACGGGCCGGGCACGGGCTAAAAATTTTGACCCGAAACCCGAAAAACCCGAAGGAACCCGACATTTAACATAGGCCCGGCCCGGCCCGACCCGACCCGACTGGCTGTCGGGTCGGGTGCGGGCTCAATTTTACGGCCTGGCCACCGGGTCGGGTCGGGCACGGGCCGCTAGAAAAAACACCGGGCTTTTTTTGGCCCGACCCGAACCCGACCCGGCCCGGAGGATGCCCAGGTCTAGACGCCACCCGCGCTGAGCGCTGGCCGCCGCTGACTGCCCGACCCCGGTCCAGCCCCCGCGTCAGTCGTCGCCGATACAGGCCAGAGCCCGCGATGGCTGCCTCCGCCCCGGCCGCCTCCGCTCCGGCCGCCGCCGACCCGCCGCCCGCCCCGGCCGCTGCCAACCCGCTTGCCCCGGCCGCCTCCGCCCCGGAGCTCGATGGGCCAGTCAGGCCGTCGTGCAGGCCCGACACTATAAAAAGGACTTAGTGTCAGGCCTGGGCCGCCAGTTCAACCTGATGGCCCGATGGGCACGGCACTATCAGACCCGATGGTCTAATAGTGTCGGGCCGCTTTGGGCCAGGCCACATCGGGCTAGGGCCGGGTGGCCCATTTGGAAATATATAGCCACATGAGCCAAAAGTAATGACCAATAGAACCATCATCACAGGTCGGAGTGGCTTCCACCAGGACCGCCATAGGCGATGTCGTAACCAGGCACGTCCTGGTTCTCACCAAGAACGGCAGCATTGTAGCACCTGGGTGCTGTGACTCCAAACAAGGAAGGCCTGTCCCTTTTATCTGTCCCATCAGCGGCAATCGCGGTGTACGCTTTCACCACCGCTGAGGCTTGTGTTTAGTTATTTCAAAGTTTACAAACTTTCCATCATATCAAAATATTAAATATAGCAAATGACATATACATAGAACACTAAATATAGGTAAACAAAATAATTTATTGCACAGTTTAGATGTACGTTGCGAGATAAATCTTTTGAGCCTAGTTAGTCCATGCTAGAACAATATTTACCACATACAAACGAAAAGTACTACAATACTTTTCAACTTCACTTTTCGCAAATTTTTCACATCTAAACACAGTCTTAGTTGCCGCTGCATGGCAAGCGTCCATTGCCCATCACCGTGTCTGTATGGACGCCACCGGGCCTGGAGTTGTGCACGATGCCACCCAGCTGGTTGACAAAGGCCTCGTTTGGTTCACACTGCGCTATTCCATTCTACAAGAAAATCTTCTATGCATAAAGTAGTAAATAAAGTCAATTTGTAAAATATTTTCAGAAATAGATGTAATTTTTTGCGACGAATCTAATGACGATAATTAATCGATGATTTGCTACAGTGATGCTACATTAACCATCCTCTAATCGCGCAGCCAAAAGTCTCATTAGATTCTTCAGAGTCACTAGCGCGGGGGTTCTGAAGTTGGTTTTGTAAACTGGTTTTGTTTGACACCGTAATTAGCGGTCAAAATGTCATTATTTACTAGCACGCTACAAATCAAACGGGCCAAAGCTTTCCGGGAAGAATATTGGGAACAGTGTGTGCGGGAAGTAGCCGATGACCGTGTCATTCACCGAGACCCACCACGGCCTCTGACCTGAAACTCTGTGTATGCTCATGGTGACATAAGGTACACCGTCATATGTGATGGAGGAGCCACCACTGATGAAGCTCGTGCCGAGGGCAATCTTGTTAAGTTGTTATTCGTTTGAATGAACCCGGGGCACATAAGGTTGAAGCACTTATGATTCTTGCCACCATCGTTCTGCAATGCAAGCAGGGAAGGCATCATTATTGATCAAGATCAAGTTTAACTTGACAAACTGAACTTGAAATCAAAGCTAAGTTTTCCAGATAATTGTTACACACCGAGTAATATATGAAGAGGTTGGGATTGTTATTTCCGAAAAAAGATGTGCTGGCCTGCACGCATAAGGACAAACATCGGTAAGATGCTAGTATATCTTTCCTTACTAGTTTACTACTAGAATACTAGATGAACAAGCTAGAATATCAGTATCAGATGCACTCCGTTGGCTTGGTGCGGTTGCAGATGTCGAAAATATTTCTTTTTTCAACAACAATAACAACATAGTCTTTTTACCAAGCAAGTTGGGGTAGGCTAGAGATGAAACCCGAAAGAAATAAGTTCAAAGTTCAGGCACATTGATAGTTATTCTCCAAACGCTTCTATCCAAAGCTATCTCTTTATAAATATTCCAATTCTTAAGGTCTCTCTTAACCGACTCATCTCACGTCAGTTTAGGTCTACCTCTACCCCTCTTTACATTATCGACCCGCTCAAGAACCCCATTACGCACCGGCGCCTCAGGAGGTCTTCGTTGGACATGTCCAAACCATCTCAGCCGATGCTGGGTAAGTTTCTCCTCAATTGGTGCCACCCCGACCCTATCCCGAATAACTTCGTTCCGGACTCTATCTCTCCTTGTGTGCCCGCAAAACCACCGCAACATCCGCATCTCTGGTACACTCAGTTGCTGGACATGTCGTCTTTTTGTAGGCCAACATTCAGCACCGTATAACATCGCCGGACGAATTGTTGTCCTATAGAATTTGTGTTTTAGCTTTTGTGGCACCCTCTTGTCACAAATGATGCCAGAAGCTTGCCGCCATTTCAACCAGCCAGCTGAAATTCTATGCCTAACATCTTCATCAATGTCGCCATTTTTTTGAAGCACCGATCCTAAATACCGAAAAGTATCCTTCTGGACCACCACTTTCCCATCTAAACTAACATCTCCCCCCTCATGCCTAGTCGCGCTGAAATCGCACATCATGTACTCGGTCTTGGTCCTACTAAGTCTGAACCCTTTCGACTCTAACGTGCGTCTCCACAGCTCTAACTTCCTATTAACCACTGTCCTACTCTCGTCAACTAGCACATCATCAGCAAAGAGCATACACCAAAAGATCTCACCTTGTATATCCCCTGTGACCTCATCCATCACTAAATCAAATAAATAAGGGCTCAATGCTGATGGAAAATATATTTTTTCAAAAGAAAAAAATCAGGTGCCCTATGGATGCTAGCAGGGTTTACCTTTTCGGCGAAATTTCGCCGAAATTTCGGTGAAAATTTCGTTTCCGCTAGTAGCCGGAAAGTGAAATTTCGGTACTTTTCGCCATTTTCTGTTTTGAAATTTAAAAATTCAAAAATATTTATAAAAAATTCGGAAAAAATATGATAAAAAACTAGATGTTCTTCTGAGCAAATAGGACTAGAACACACTCAAATCTAAAATCATTTGCTAGGCTAAAATTGTATTTTAGTTAAAAAACAAGGTTATTTGTAGTCTAATGAGGTAGAATTTGAGTTGGCATGAGAGTTAACGAAATAGGAAAGCACACCTTTCAGAATACTTTAACAATTCTCTATACAAATTGAATCCAAAAAAAATTCAAACACTCACATGAATTGATAATCAATTCAAATCATGTTTGTCTTGGATTTAAAACAACTTTCAATTGGATCAACCAATGTCTCTGAAATTTTATAGGCATATCCGCAATAACAAGAATAATAAAAGTCTAGTTGAGGCCTAAGAGAGAAAATGGAAGTTGTCACATGAAATGACAAGACTTTAAATTGGTGATTTTTAAAATAATTAAATAACTTTCAAACCATTGCTCAAATGAAAAAGTTCCTGAAACAAAAGTTGTAGATCTCGAAAAACTGAACAAAGTTGGTATTCAAAAGTTTTTCATTTGACCTCCGAAACAGTAGGAAAATCACAACTGACACTATTTTCCGGTGGAAAATCACCGAAATTTCGGTCGAAATCACCGAAATTTCGGTCGGAATTCACCGAAATTTCGTTTTTTGAATTTGAATTCCCTTTCCGTTCGGAATTAGCGAAATTTGGCGAAATTTCGACCGAAATTTCGTTTCCGGCAGTTGGCGGGATTCGGTAAAAAAACGAAAAGGTAAACCCTGGATGCTAGTCAGCACGGGCTACAAAAGAATAGCTAGGTACCATGAGACCGGCAGCTATCTGATTGGTGGCATCCGGTGGGAAATCACCAGAGCGATGTTGTCTGGCCCAACTCCTATCCACGGTTCCAGCGATGGCGATGCTGGTGAGGGAGGATTCATGCCGCTCAAGTTTCGTCGGTCGCCACGATTGCAGTAATGCCGATGCGCCATGGTATGGCCAATTGACACCAAATGCCACAGCGAACTGCAGGGACACACATGGATCCGCTCGATCAATGATGTGAATGAAATGAGACATTCAAATTTGAATTCTACAGGCAAACCTCAAATTAACGTTTTATTTATAGAATGTCCATAGCACTGTAGTAACATAAGCTATTTATACTTGACAGCATGCACATGCACCATGAATAATATTTATTCAAATAGGGAAAGAAGATCTTTTTCCGATAAAATGGTAAACGGGCTAGGGGCAGGTAGTATATGCACCTCAGCTCTGGGAGAGTTGGAGTCATCTTCTATCACAATATTGCCATGGCTAGAAACAGAGAGCTCAGGTATGATAGTGAGGTTCGGGTTAACTGTGGTTTCTAGCATCCGACGAATGGGGATTGTTCCTTCAGGACAGCTCCCACTCCTATGCCATTCTTGCTCCAAGGGACGCGCCGCCAAACCATTGTCACCGCTTGATCGTTGTTTGATAGATCCCGCCGCATTGTTTTTATATACCTGTTGCATGCATATGCGACAATGGGACAATTATTTGCATGTGCGATCTCTATCATACACATATAGATAGATCATTTGCATACATATAGATAGATAGGGTCATGACAGAAAATGAAAAAAGGAATATTAGGTGGGGAGAGGGGGACAAGGGGGTCCCTTGGCAGTTCGCACTAAGGATCCAATCAATTATATGAGAGCACATATGCATGGAACATAGTCTTAACCTGAATTTTGTGATCCTTGAACAGGGGATGCTTCAGGGTCGGTTGCTTGTGTGTGTAAACACAGTCAATCACCACACCGTCTTTGCTCTACATGTACATATCCAATCTTAATAAGTATTGTTAGAGACACCACCATAATATTTACTTCTTTTAACAATATATATTAGTTCATGCAGATTTGTCCAAAATAAAGCTTTTAAACTTCAATTGACAGTGTATAGTTCCTCTGGTCATATGTATTTACAAAAATACATTATCTTAAATGAAAAGAGTTATATCTTAATAATCATTTTATATTTGCTAATGGCAATCTTCTATTATCAATCTATATAAATTTAACATATTATGTACTAAGACTTAGAACAACATAGATAAACTTACAATCCGAGTAATTATAGCCAGATATCTTATCTCAGTATAATACTTTAATTTGGTCAATAAATCAGCAACTAGCTACATGAAGGATGAACAGTGTTACAAGGTTCTAAGTTGGTCGATACCGTTATGGTTTTGTTGATGTCCTCCGCGTCGACATAAAATCCATCATGTGCCTGCACGGTTGTGGCCACGAGCAGCAGAGAAACAGCAAAGAGATTACTTGCACCGAGGAGACGATGAGTGGCTCCGGTCATCATTGATGTAGCTTAACTTGGGCAGGTTGGAAAAGGCAAATCAAGAGAACCAGTATGGCTTGCAAGCTGATACCTTGGCACCCTTTTTATAGCCGGAGTGTAGGCTTGAGGAAATGCACTATAAGGTTTATGTAGGCTGCATATCCTTCATGATCTCTATCTCTATCTCAAAGACTGGCTGCCAATGCTAATGGCTTCTATCTTTGGGCTTGGCTGCTCCTGTCACCACAATTTGTATAAAACATGAGACTTTACTTTTTTTCATAGACTTTAGGAATATTGTACCTGGGGATGGGGCCTGCATGACAGAGGTGAGCAGGCCTTGCATGGGATGGGGCCTCACCTTCAGGGTCTACATAGGTGACCAGGCTGCGGAAAAATATGCACCTCTTGAGTTAGTAATATGCTGCAACCTTTGGTTGTGCTCAAAGAGTTTCTGGCCAAATAGCTCATGAAAAGCAGGGTACTACGCTTCTTGGATCTACCAATTCAGTATCCATTTACAACACAATGAGTTCAGACTTTAACCTTGTAATGCTGGGACTGACAAAATGGAAAGAACAATCAATCATCTGGGGATTAAGAGAATTTGGATATTCATTGTTGTATATGATGCAGAAGAAACAACTCTGTGTACAAGCTGGAGCAGGCAACAAAGCAGGAACACACTGGGATTATCTGACATAATCAACCGAAAAAACTTCGGTTCTATTTTGGTCACCAACAATAATGTATGTATCGCCTCGCTCAATGTAACCATAAATGGTACTTCCTGACTGCTTCTAACAACTCACTTTATTTTTTTTCACTTCCTGATACATAGGGGTATCGTATCTGATTATTACAGCTTGGAGAACACAGGCTTCCGCTTCTCCAGGAACGCTCTGATGGCCTCTTTTAGATCGTTAGATCTCATCATACCCGCATTCCATGTGGCTACATGCTCCAGGCCTTGTTCTACAGTCACATCCCTGCTTCTCAGCAAAACAGCCTTGGTTCCCATCACTGCCCATGCCGACTTCTCAGCTATCTCTGAAATGATAAGCCAAATCCAGTTCAAACTGAGAAACAGGTCATGCATGTGTGTGCTCATGAAAATTTGCAGTTTAACCTTGTATGATGAACTAAGAAAGCACTAATCTGAAATTCAACATGCTTAACACCAAACTGATAGTTTCTAGGAGAACTTTGTCTTCTCATTATAGAAGGGGGATGAGCACCATAATCTATGGCCACAATCATTGAACACAAAGACCGCCTTATGGGTGTCCCTTGGAGATGGATCTATATGAATTCCATGGGCATAAGACTCAGATGGTCGAACCAATATGCAAGCTAGCAATCATCTTCAACGCTCCAAGTTCTTTCTTTTTTTGTTACGATTTTTTTTTAACAACACTTCAAGTTCGGTGCTACATAAGTTGTCAAAAAGGGCTGTACCAATCCTTTGCACGTCTACTAGGTGCTTACTGATGCACCAGTGCATTTGTTGCTTTCAGTTCTATACACATGAACTACATAAGCATCCAAAGGCATTTGAGCAATTCAACTCCTTGAAAAGATTACAGTTCTGAAGTCCCCAGTAACGTTATAACTTGAGATTGTTTAGTTCATCTGACACATTTTTAGCAAAGCAAGAACGACCATAAGAAGTTGTATGTGAAGAACTAAGAACAGATTGAGATGCATATATATATACCTTTGGCGATCTTTGCAACGCCGGCATCCAAATCTTTCTTGGAATCGAAGACCCTGCTGACGAGTCCCATCTCCTTGGCCTCCATGGCGGTGATCTTGCGCCCCGTGAGCGCGAGGTCCGCGGCGTTCCCGTAGCCGACGATCCGCGGCAGGCGCTGCAGCGCGCCGAGGTCGGCGACGATGGCCATGTCCACCTCCTTGAGCACGAACGTGGCGTCCCTGGAGCAGCAGCGGATGTCGCAGGCCGCGACGACGTCGACGCCGACGCCGCCGCCGACGCAGGCGCCGTGCACCGCGGCGATGACGGGCTTCCGGCAGCGCTCGATCGCCGTGAGCGCCCCCTGCATCTCGAGGATCGCGCGGCGGAGGCCCTCGGCCGCGGCCACGGTGTCGGCGCCCCCGGCGGTGAGCGGGTTCCCGGGCCCGCCGAGCTCGATGCCCGCGCAGAAGTGGGGCCCCGCGGCGGAGAGCACGACGGCGCGCGCGGCGGGGAGGCGGTCGAGGCGGCGAAGGCGGCCGGGCTGAGCGCGTTGCGCTGCGCGGGGCGGTTGAGGCGGACCTCGTAGAAGCCCGCGGACGGGTCCGGGCGCGCCACGGCGAGGGTCTCGAAGCCCCGCCGGAGCTCCGCCTCGGCCGCCGCCGCCGCCGAATCGGAGGAGGAGGAGGAGCCGCGGTCGCCGCCCGCCATCTGGGTTGCTGTGGCGTGGCCGCGTGGGGTTAACTGCGACCGGTGGGTGGGCAGTGGAGCTGCTGCTGCTGCGGCTGCTGCTGAATATGAAGCGGAGCCCGTGTTCCTTAGCGCTCTCTTGTTCTTGTTTCGGGCACACTAGGATGCATCGAGATAACTGATTATCCGATACAGTAATTGTGACAGAACCGTCAAGTTAAACAGTTTAATTAAGTGTATTGGACATCATTTGAACGCATCAGGCGCATTAGCTTAATTAAATGTAACATGACAGCCTGTTTCCAACCCACAGGCCCGATCGAAACACACCAGTAGTCTCGCACGACGGCGAGCGCAGACGGTACCAGCATTATAAAATTTTACAAAATAGTAAACAATATTAAGATATTTACAAAATGACTTTTACAAATTAAAGTTCACATAATAGATAATAGCAGCGGTAGAGAGAGTCTAACCTGAGGAAGATTTTCATTAGAAACCAACTGAAATAAAATGAAATAAAACCATAACTACGGAAACGTGAGGACGTCACATCGAGCCCACTGATGCGAACCCTAGTTAGCTTCTATACCTGAAACAGGGTAAACAACAAACCCTGAGTATACTAATACTCAGCAAGACTTACTCGACTTTTGGGTATACTTAGCCCACATATCTAGACATGCAAAGCTTTCTGGTTGGTGGATTTATTTGCAGAAAAACGTCTAAGGGTAGATCCTTAATTTCAAAATTTTAGCTCCAAATTATAGTTATAAAGTTGCTACACATCTATGATTTGCAGATCTATAACAATCAATGTGAAAACATAATAGATTAAATAACATCAACATGTATCATATAATTTCGTTTCATTTCCTTACTATGATGTGACTCGGAGATCAAGGTGCTCATGTCCGAGAGCGACTGGCGGCGAATCGATCCGATTTAACCTTACAAGGTGGACCTAACCAACACGGCACGTATTTGCCCCGTCGGACTATACGAGTCAACCATTCCCCTCCCCGCCTTGAACTACATGACCGCCCCACCAGCGTATAGTCAGCCGAGCTCAACGAGAGACCACCAAAAGTAAATACATGCATCCCAATTCTCCGCGACTACTCGACTCGCCCTAAGGGGTGGAAATGAGTCATGTACTTTCAAAGTGAGGCAGTACTCGGCTTACCAGTTTCGACTACCTCCTACTCTCGGCATGCGGTTAGTACAGTTCAAACATGATCAGCAGGGCCAACAACGGTACGGTCCTCAATCGACACGGACGAGGCTAAGACACCAGGAACCCTGTCCTGTTGCCATACCTATATCTCATCATCATTCCCCCGTCCGGTCTCAAATTTCCATTCATTCCATATTGCATTCCATATCTCATATACTGGAATATAAAGATAACTAAAAATCTCGCGAGTAACCAGAAATTACTCGACTTTTACCCTATAGCTCGCGAGTGACAGGAAATCACTCGACTTCTACCGAGATCTATTAAACATAGCAGTGCTATCGACCTATACATACGAGTATAAGACCAAGGAAACCTAGGGATCATGCAACTAAGGTTCCAGACAACTCCTAAAAATGTAATGCACAAGTAATACACATATAATAATTCATAATTTAAAATAGTAGGTTATACACCGGGGCTTGCCTGGGATTAACACTGAGTCAGTGTTAGTTAGATGATACTCGCTTGGCAAGTACCTTCCTTTGGGTCATGCACATCGGGATCCATTCATCCATCTTCTAGATGTGTCTACCATTCACCGTCTTCTGACTCGGCTCCAAAATCATGTGCTTCACCTCCATGCGTTGTACATCTAGCGTACCTAGATGAGATGCACCAATGCGGATGTCTGAATGCATGGCAGTGTAGTAGATGATACAGCAAAAAGGACAAGCGAGGCTGGCACAATGTCACGATTACATGGGCATGAGCATAATGCCATATAATGCGATACGATTAAAAGAAAGACATGACTGACAATCATTTATCGAGTAAACACAACAAACAAACTCAAAAGACAATTGGGTTGGTGCTGAAATCCTAGAGTTCATTTAATTTATTTTAGCCTGAAGTATTTCCTTCTAGAAAGCATTACTAAATTTATTTAGAAAAGCCAAGCAATACAATAAAGTAAGAAGGATTAAACTAGAACTTGATGTAACAAGCGAGCAAGCATAAGCAAGGTAAATAAAGACAAACCACATTTTGATATATCAGATTTAACATGATTTATACATGAACAAGAATTTAATAACTGAATTTACCATTCAGTATAGTATTTATAAAGAAATTTGTACAACTAGAGAGCAGACACAGGCAACATACAACGAGATGCTTATCAATAGTTGCATCAACCCTACACTAGCTTAACACACAAGCACTTCATACAACCAACAGGTCAGAGGTAATTAAAGTGTTTCAAAATTTTGTTAGACAACTCATGAAAGCTAGCTCCGATGACTAATCACCAGTCATGACATCATATGTACAAAACAAATGTTTATTTTCTTCTAAACCTAATATCCATATTCTTAATATTAAACAAGCCTATTATGAGGTAAATTAGTAACTCAGGATATGAAATTCTTACCTTAAACTACAAACATTATCACTAGTTTACCATGAAATTGCTAAAGCATTTGAATTGTTACAACTTCATTTAAGAAATTATTACAAATTATCCACATAAAGCATTAGCAAGCAATTATTGATTTCCAACAAAACATTAAACTAAAGCATGTCATTTTATCTACCCAAAGCATATATCTAGTCGTGAGGAGCATAACAAAATAAGTTTCGTCACTTATGGTTCAAACTATAATTTACTAGGCATTAAACAAGTTTAGCACATTTTATATTTTTACACCTTTCTATTATTCATAAAATTTATTAAGCACTATCCAACTTAAATCAATAACTCACTCATACATGCATCAATAATTCTGAAATTTTTACCACAGAACATACATCACATGACTAACCTACCATAAAAATTTCACAGCAAAAAGGAGCAACATAACTACATATATGATTTTATCCCTAACAAGCATGGAAAAAAATTCTAGGACAATATTTTCTACCAACACATGTCATATTATAGGTTCACTGCATAGATCTAATCACAAGGATTCCAAAACATCTTTATTTTCTATTTTATGATTTTTCTACAATTTTTAAACAAATTTACAAGTTTATTGCAAAATTCTAATAACAAAACTAAATATTGCATCTAGGTCCCTAGGTTTTGTAGAAAGACCCTGAAAAGAATTGGGGGCTTGCAATTTGGCCCTTGGCCGTATTGGAAGCAGGGGCGGCTGGTCCCGGCCGGATTCCAGTGGGCCTCCTCGCCGGCGGCGAGGGTAAAGGGGTAGAGGAGGTAAAGGGGGTCGGGCCGCACCTTTTGGTGGCCGTGAGGCGTAGGGAGATGGACGGAGGCGGCTTGCCGGCGTGCAGAGTGAGGGGGCGGCGGTGGTGAGCTCACTCCGGTGAACTCCGGTGGCCGGGGCGGCGGAGGAGAGGCCAAGGAGCTTCAGGGAGCCGAGGTCAAGCGGATTTGGGGGTTGGTGGAGGGTGGGGCGAACTCGGTCGTTGGAGAGATATTTTTCTACCTTGGTGGGTCCCACCTTAGTTTGAGCCTAAACAAGACTACACGTTGGAGCTTATTTACCTAACCTGACATTTTTATACGTGTCCACGCTTCAACCTTGCTAAGAAAATATACACTGGAGCTGCCCTAAGCGTTGCTGTCCACCAAAAGTCAGAGATCTATTTTGTGAGGTTACCGATGAATATGCTTTTTTTGAGAAAGTATGGCGTCTTCTTGCAGATGACAAACAATACCAATTCAGAGAGACTATTGGAAATTCAATGTATTTCGTACCTGATAAGGACCTCAGGGATTATTTATTAGATGATCTTACAGAATTATTCTTAAAGAATGGTAGCAGAATAGGAGATTTCAATCTACCAAAAAAATCAAGTGCCTCTCATTCCATCTCTGGTAATCGGCTTATTGATGAAGAACTAGCATATGATACACGTGAGCTTCTATTGGAGTCTGAAAATTTAATGGCAAGTCTAAATGATGAGCAACTAAATGCTTTCTACAGCATCACAGAAACTGTACTGAACAATAAACCTGGGTTTTTCTTTGTCTCTGGATATGGTGGGACCGGTAAAAACATATCTTTGGAATGCAATTATATCATATCTTCGTGCTCATGAGCATATAGTGCTTACCGTTGCTGCTTCTGGTGTTGCTTCCCTACTCTTACCTGGTGGTCGAACTGCCCATTCAAGATTTAAAATTCCTTGTGATCTAGAAGAAGGATCTGTTTGTGACATAAAGCGAGGTAGTATGCTCGCTGAATTAGTGAAAAAAACATCATTGGTGATTTGGGATGAAGCCCTAATGACACATCGCACTGCTTTTGAAACTTTAAATAGAACTTTTCAAGACCTACTTTCAACTGAAATAGAAGCAACTAATGCTCCTTTTGGAGGCAAGGTAGTCGTCTTGAGGGGTGACCCACGCCAAATCTTACCAGTAATTGAAGGAGGCACACGCCAGCAAATTGTTAACGCAGCTATAATAAATTCCCCATTGTGGTCTTCAGTACAGATTCTAAAATTAACAAGTAATATGCGGCTACGATCATCTGGATTGAGCAAAGAAGATGCAAATGAATTGGAATTATTTAGTAAATGGATTCTTGATATAGGAGAAGGTAAAATTCCTGCTATATCAAAACAAGGAGAGACAGAGGCTACATGGGTACAAATACCAAATGATTTATTGCTTACAACGAATGGTGATAAAATTGCACACATTGTTGAAAATGTTTATGAAAATCTATCTGAAAGGTACATGGATCCATCTTATTTGCGAGAGCGTGCAATACTAACACCAACCAATGACACTGTAGATGCTATAAACAATTACATTGTGTATTTGATACCTGGTGAGGCAAAACATATCTAAGTTGTGATAGAATATCAAAAGCCCCAGACAATCATGAATCCTTAGATATATTGTATCCTGTGGAATTTTTTATTCCCCTGAATGGCAACAATTTTCCGACTCATGAGCTGCAGCTTAAAAAGGGTGTGCCCATTATGTTACTACGGAATATCAATCAATCAATCAATTGGGTTATGCAGTGGTACACGTCTCATAATAACAGCTCTTGGTAACATGGTTATAGAAGCTCAGATTATGACAAGAACACATTCGGGTCGTACAGTTCTCATACCTCGTATCTGTCAAACATTGAAAAATACTAAGTTACCTTTTGTAATGGAACGGCCCCAATTTCCAATAAAGATATGTTATGCTATAACAATAAATAAAAGTCAAGAACAGACATTGGTGTTTATCTGAAAAGACCCCGTTTTCACCCATGGCCAACTTTATGTTGCTGTTTCTCGCGTAAATTCTAAAAATGGTTTAAAGTTGCTGATTGAAGATGAAGATGGGAATTGCACAGATACCACTAGAAATATTGTATATCCTGAGGTTTTTTCGAATATGTAGTCGTCCTTTTATCTCATATATGGTGCCCTAGCTAATGTTAAGGTACAACTATAATTGATTGCAAATTTTCATTATTGTTCTGTTTAATCTTACTGGCCAGTTAGCTTTGCAACGAAATGTGGTTGTGCTTTTCTTAGATTTTTTTTGCCTTTGTTAAATCTATTGCGCAGTTATTTAATATGAACAACTGTCTCTTTCCAATGTAGGTGGACAATGTCTACTAGCCCGTTATCTAGCTTGACTCCCAAGGATAGGCTAAAGACAATTTGTGTTAAAGTGTCACGGAGATGGGAGTTTCGGGGATTAAATGATGACGGCCCATTACAACATATTGACCTTGTGCTTGTAGACGAACAGGTTAGTTAAAATGCTGCATTATTTCATCTTTTGTTTTATTTTTACAACCATCCATATTTATTTAGCAAATCATCTCGTTTGTTTTGTTTATACTATTATTTTGACAGGGAAATTCAATCTATGCTAAAATCCCAGCATCTGAGGCAGAAAGACACGCTTTGACACTCGAGCAGGGGAAAGTATATACTATGAGTAGATTTATAGTTTGCAATGCTAAAAACTACTGCAGATCCCTACCAGGGCCATTCATGCTGGAAATCACCTGCCACACACGCATTAATTCAGCTCGTGACTCTGGATCATTTCCAGATTACGTATACTTTTTGACACCCTTTGATGAGCTTCCAGCATATATTGGGGATAAAAAAAAGTTCCATGGTTCGTATACTCAATACCAAAAAAAAAATACATTTGTTTGATCCAATTTACCTATTTCTAATTGCACTCCATTTTTGTAGATGTACTTGGACTTCTTGTTGAAGTTAGTGAACCAGAATTGGTTCACTTTACCAATCAAACTAATCCAAGCTTACGGAGGAACATTACCATAAGAAATGAGCAGTGAGCCACTTTACTGAGATAATAATTATACACTTAGTTTTCTTGCGATACCACATATTATTTCTTTGATTGATGAGATTTCTGTCATGATTACATCAGATTTAATGATCTTTTGTTTTTATTCCTCATGATTAGATATGCAGAACTAAAAGTATCTATATGGGGTCGTCGCGTGAGAGATTTTATGCCTGCTGATTTGCTATCAGATACTGAGGGTAGCTCGACTGTAATTTTACTAACTGGATGCCTTGTAAAACTGTACCAAGGCGATAACTACACTTCACCTTCTTCTTAGCTTTGTACCTATATTGTGCATGTATCAGATTTCATATGCTCAGGTATTAATATCTGTATTTTTTTTCTTGCAAGTGCAGGCCAGCCTTACCTTAGTGGAAACTCTGCCTGTCACTGGTACTTTAACCCAAATATACCAGAGGTTGCTCAGTTGCTCCAAACGTATGCAACATAACTCCTATATCTTAATTTCAGGAACAAATAACTTTACCTGCTATAAATATATAGTTAACACTGTGTTTCACCAAATTCAGCTTTCAAGGTAGCAATGTATCAATAAGACGTGTTGGAGTTCCCCTGGAAGAATCGAGTCAGCCACAACCTAGACCTCATGCAGAGGCTATGACTCTCCATGAAATGCAGAATATTGATCCATATGAATTTCCAGTAAGGAGATCTTCTTTTTTTTGCATCTGTGCTATTTCACATAATATGCCAGTTGAAATTCCATATTTATATGATACACTCTTTCAGGAGAAGGGATGCACGTGCACTGTTACAATTTCACGTTTGGTTGATGATCATGGCTGGTGGTTCCCCTCATGCAACTTATGCAACAAGTCTTGCAAGGCTGATGGCGCAGATTACACATGCTATGAATGTGGCACGACTAACAAGTTCACATATAAGTAAGCCTTCTTACCGTTTTTTTACTCCTTTGTTACATATTTTATATTCAAATTTTGGGTTTCTTCCAAGTATACAGCACATTTTCGTATCAAAATTTTGAATCCTTCTACAAGTGACATATATATTATTTACATAACTTCTTCTTTAGGTGCAAATTATGCTTCATTGCTACCGATGGAACTGATGAGGCTGAAATGATATGTTTCGGTGAAATTGGTCGACGTATAGTTGGAAAATCCGTTGAAACAGTTATGCGAGCTCCAAGAGGTCGTGATAATCTTCCACTAGATATTGCAGGCATAGTTTCATCTAAATACACATTTGCTGTTACTATGAGTGAAAAAAGTCTGAGAAACCCAAAGTCCTACCAGATTACAGCTATTATAACAGCTTTTGGAAAACAGAAAGCTCTTCCATAATTCCATTTGCCAAATCAAGTTAAGAATTATCAAACTGACTCGGCGGAGACTTCAAATCCAGTACTAACACCTTCCAAAGTTTTACAACTTAATGAAATGCACTTGGAAACTCCTCCGTTGAAGATAAGTACCCCACAGATCACAACTGATCATGCAAGTGGAAGGTAATGCAATTATTTACAAGTCATATGTAGTCATACTATTGTGCAATGAGAGTGCAGAAATTATGATCCATACCCAATCTTAAGGTACCTGATTGAAAGATTAGCAGACTACCTTGTTTGTTTTACTCAATTTTAGAAACCCAGTGCTTTACAGCTGTGGCAGAACCGCCAAATTAAACTGGCTTAATTAAGCGTAACGGCCATTAATGAACAAATCAGGTGTATTAGTTTAATTAAATGTAATTTGACAGTCTGTTTCAATCTACGACTTGATCGAAACAACACCGGTAGTCTCACACGAGGATGAGCACAGATGGTACAATATGACATAGCTTAACATAACCTTTTACAGACTGAGTACGACATATAGAGTTCTACAAACTAGGTTCCAATACACTCATAATTTTACAAGTCTGTCTGCCAATTAAACTAAAGTTTTGATAAACATAAAACCAACTACAATATGTAATTGCGAACAAGGTTATTAGCACGATAAAATGTTGAAACGTTGGAGAGCAGATTTCGTCTTGTAAACGTTTAAACGAACATTTAAACATTGTGACAAATAATATAGAAAAATATCAATATAAATAATCAATTCACATAATATACGAAGTTTAATACCAAACAACTAATTAAATACCAAACAACCAATGTAGGTTCACATAATAATAGTTCCAAAATAACATGTTCACAACCAAAGCAATTAAGCAAACAACAAAATAGAATAGTAGAATGGCAAGTCCACAAGCACCCTAATTTCACGAGATGAAACGACCATGCAAGCGTCGTTTAACCGAATTTCACGAGATAAAACGCTGAAAACGAACATTTAAACGTCATAAAACATCATTTTACGTGATTTTGGCAAAACGTTCAAGCGTTTCAAAATCCTCCAACATTTAATCGTGTAAACGACATTTTCACGACGTTTTAATAACCAGGATTGCGAAGATGAATTACACGTTCAGCCCACGAGTGTGCAATTCCGTACTTTCCAAAACTACGCGTCCGGGTCTTCGACGTTCCAGCCTTCCGCGTCCAGATGAACGAACTTGGCGCAACACGGGCAGAAATCCACGTGTGCAGGTCCTGAAATAATTGTTCAACGAAGTCCTGGGCAACTAATACTCAGCAAAACTTACACGACTATTGGTATATACTTAGCCGACTTCTAGTATGCAAGGCTTTTGGCTAGTGAGTTTATTTTGCCAAAAAGCGACTAGTAGTAGATCCTTACTTTCATTATTTGAGCTCAAGATTGGAGTTAAATAACTATTTTTCTAAAGTATGCATTCCTACAACAAACAGTGTGGAAAAACAATTTATTAGATAACATCACATTTAACCATCTCATATCCTTTGAATCCTTTACTACGATGTGACTCGGAGGTCAAGGTGCTCATGTCCGAGAGCGACTGACGGCGAATCGATCCGATTTTACCTTGCAAGGTGAACCTAACCAACACGGCACGTACTTGCCCCGTCGGACTATACGAGCCAACCATTCTCCTCTTCTCCTCGAACTACAGAACCGCCCCACCTACATATAGTCAGCCTAGCCCTACGAGACCTCCAAAAATAAATACATGCATCCCCAAATTCTCCAAGTTCTGTACTTTCGAGATGAGGCAGTACTAGGCTTACCGGTTTCGACTACCTCCTACTCCTGGTATGCGGTTATTTGTACAATTCAAATTTTATCAGTAGGGCCAACAACTGTACGGTCCTTAATCGACATAGACGGGGCTAAACAGTCCTCGCCCGGTCTCCAATTTCCTTTCTTTCTTCTTTCTTCTAGTATTCCATATACCCGAATTATAGAGACACCCTATATCTCGCGAGTAACAGGAAATTACTTATCTTCTACCGAATCCTATTTAGCATGGCAAGGCTAACGACCTACACAAACTAGTATTTCAACCAATGGAACCTAGGGGTCATGTAACTATAGGGTTTCATTAACGCCTAGAAACTTAATGCATATTAAGTAAATAGATAAAATTTCATAAGTTAAAAATCATAGGTTATGTTACGGGGCTTGCCTTCGAGCTGCTGCTCCGCACTATGGTCAACTGGACCTTGGGCCGGGTTCGCGCTAACCTCCTCCTGGGCTTGCTCTGATTGCTCCTGCGGTTCCGCGATTGCCTCATACATACGACTTCATCGGTCGCGGATTCTACATGAATGCATATGATATGAGAAATACATACAAAACCTCTAATCATCAAATCAGTATTACCCGAGAACAACTAATGACCATCTACTCAAATTACAGCAAACAACCCTGTTGTACCGGTCAGACAGGCTCATTCTACACGATCCAAGTGACGAGGGGCACACGGCCATAGGTGATGTACTCGACCAGAAGTGGCCGAACATGGACGGCGGCGTGCGGCCACGGCGGCATGGCCGGAAACGTGCGCAGAAACTCGACAAACGTGAAAAAACGAGGAGAGCATGAGCTTCAGTGCATCACCTAGAGGCGATTTGAGCAGCTGAGCGAAGAAAATGATGGTTGGATGATGGAGTTCGACGACGGGACGGATTTCCGGCGCACTGGTGGCCGGCGGCCGGAAAACCGGCGATTCCCGGCGACTCAGTCGATGGGCTCACAAAGGAGGGGTCGAGGGGAAAGCTAGGGTAGTGGATGAACTTCGGGTGCGGTGGATTTGGGATCCATGGAGAGGAGCTTCCGGATTCGGCCGACGATCACCAGTTGCTCAAACCCTAACCATGGTGGAACGGAGGAAGAAGAAGGTGAGCAAGGGAGTGAGCGAGTTAGGGCTCGAGCTGCAGGAGTAGATGAGGACGAGAAGGATGCCGGGGATAGCTGGAAAAGGGGAACGCATCGCCGCTCGCACCGCCGGCGTCGATGCTTGCCACGCGGCACGCTGCGATGCAAAAAAAAAAATGGTTTGCCGGAGAAGAAGCACCGGTCTGACCGGTCCCTAATACCGGTCGGACCGGTCTCGCCAAGTTAATTCCCCAATTTAGCTTTCAACTTCGAATTTGCAAACCTCTGGCTCTTACAACCGGCGTCAACATTTGTTTTATATCCATGTTTTTCAGGTGCGAATAGCCTTTATGCTTCAAGAAAACCTTTTGAAGTTAGTCAATACTGCTTAGTCTACTTAGAGCAACTCCAGTGGAGTGACCAAATGGGCTACCATCTCTATATTTGTTCGATGAGTGTAAAATTTGATCCCCAGTAGGCCTTCCAAATAGACTGCCATTTTGGTAGATCTTTCAAATTTCGCTCCCCAAATTTAGTGGCCCTTTGTTTGGGCTCGCCAGTGAGAACCTCTATTTTTCTCTACGCGCAGCCCCACCCACCCACCGATCCGCCCGTGACCTCGCTCACTCGCCGCACCGCATCCACCCACCACTCGCTCGCTCACCATTCCCCTTCCGCCCTCGTCGTCGCGATGAGGCGGCAGCAAGGCAATGGCGATGGCCTCCACTTACGCGCCGCCGCGGCGCGGGGGCGCTCGCGCCGGGAAGGGTCAGGGCCCGCGCGCCCGCCTGGGGGCTCATCTCAGCCCCTCCAAGGCCGGCCTCCCCCGCCCCCTCGCCCTCGCCAGGCTGCGGTGCGCTGCGTCCTCGTCGTCCGCGGCCCCCGCGCGGCCCCACGGCGCCGCGGTTCATCCAGCACAAGGAGGCCTTCTGGTTCTACGCTTCCTCTCCATCGTCTACTATCACGTCATCAACCCGGGCCACTGGACCGAGGACATGCGCGACGAGCGCTCGAGCCCGCCGACCTGTACAGCTGCCACCTCAAGGTCGTCGACGTCGGCAGCGGCACCAGCTTCACCACGCTCGGGATCGTCAAGCACGTCAACCCGAAGAACGTCACGCTAGTGTAGAATGACAGGTGGGGCCTAGTTGTTAATTGGAAAAATAGAAGCTCAATTTACTCGGTCTGCTAGAGTGGAGGTTTATATCTAAGTGAGTAAAATTTTGAAGTGAGTTTCTAAATGAATATTTGCTCACCTAAATTTAACAACTCTACTGGAGTTGCTCTTGTGTTCAGGAATTGGGAACTAAGTATTGAGGGTCCTACTCATAATTTAAAGTACATCGTTGCAACCAACCACTTTTTTTTTTACAAGAGCAATGCAACCTGTACTGATCCACCAGATCAAATTTATTAGGTATACTTATTAAGTCGTAAGACTGTCGCTAAGATTACTACTTAGATTATCTACTCAGTGCAAGCAGTGCACTGTTCTGATTGAACACCTTCTTCTTGTGAAGAACACTGCTGGATGCACACCGATGTACCAAGAAAAGAATTGACCTTTAATGCCTCTGTTTAGAGTGTTCTATGCTCATTAGCTATAAATGGCACGATTTATAGGTAATATGTCACTTAAAAAATATTGCGCCGTGTATATAATTACGTACTACCTTTACCTTCTTAGGCCAACTGCACAACTATATACATCTTGCTAGAAAACATATGTGCATTAAAGACCTTTGTGCACCTGGAGTAAGGTTGTCCACACTCGTTCTCCTCTATATCCATCCTCTAAATAGAATATTCCTACTCAGTCATCGAAATTTTCTCATCTATATTATATTTTCCTGCACACATCCATCCTCTAAATATCTACTCTATATCAACCACCACCAGATCCGGCCCACCTGTCATTTCCTCTTTTCTTCTCTCCTTCCTTTTCTTTTCCCCTTCCCGTCGTTCACTCCGCCTCACCGGATTTTGCCTTCCTCCCTCCCCTGAACCGGCACTCCTCCAGCGGCGCCACCTCCCCCTTCAGCAGCCGCCTCGCCTCGCCGCGCCGCCGCTCGCGCATGCCACCTTCCTCCCTCCCTCGGCGGCGCCATGGTTTGGCTCGGCTCGGCTCCGGCGGCACGCATGCGGCCTCCCTCCTCTCCCTCCCGGCCACGGCGGCGTGCAGCCTTCCTCCCGTCCCCTCCCCTGCATCCCCCGCCGGCGGCAAGAGCGCGGCCCTCGAGCTCCGGCTGTGGCGGCGGGCGTCAAGCTCAGAGCTCCCCAGGCCGGCGGACGGCGGTGCGCGGCGGGGCGGCATGAGGCCGGCCGCGACACGAACGCGCACGCGAGGCCGGCCCTCCTCCTCCCGCGCCATCCCTCTCCCCAGTGGCCGCGGCGGTGGCGTGCGCGCAGCGCTGGCGGGGTGCGGGCGTCCGCGACGGCTACGGCGCGCGGCAGACGCATGCGCGCGGCGAGCGGCGCGCGCAGGCGACGTCCTTGTGTCTGCGGCGTGCTTCCCTCAAGCTCCGCCGCGCACCATGGCGGGCCCTTGAGCTCCACCGGATCTGGAGCTCCCTCGAGCTCCGCCAGATCCTGGCGGCCATGGCAGGTCCGGCCACGACGTGCACTCCCGGCCACCGGTGGTCTGCCGTCGCCCCTGCTGTGCTCCTTCTGCGGCCGGGCGGAGGCAGCGACGGCGGAGGAGGTGGCCTAGCGGAGCGGGGGTGAGCGCCGCGGAGCCATGCCGTCCCTCCCTGCTCCCTCCGCGGAGCCACGTCCGGGGCAGTCGCCGCGGCGAACACCCGGCGGATGCGGATCCATGGAGTCCGTGCATGGCGGCGTTGGCCTGCGTGGCGCTCAGCGAGGGCGCGAGCCGTCCTCTTGCGTTGCGGCGGCGGAGTAGCAGGGCAGCGGCGGCGGAGGCCTCTCGCGGCGGCGGCAGCGCGGCACGGCGCAGGGGCGCGCACGACAAAGATGCTCCTGGTGGTTGGGTGGGAGGGCGCAAAAAGAGGCGAGGTGGGACCGCCGCGGGGTAGCGGAGGGCCGCTACCTTCGCTCAGAATGGCGGAACGGCGGGGCTCCCGCTTGTTTAGCGGACGCCTTCCAGTATGCCGGGGCAGCTCCAAAAACGGTAGCAAAGAATCTATGCGCGCGCAGCGCCCGCGCAATGTACTAGTCATATCATCATCCCCAGGCAGGCCGCGCGGCCCAAACCCATCCACCTCATCTAGCTCTCGCCGCGGGGGGTCAGGTCACGCAGCCAGCCAGGCAGCAGCAAGCGCCGACCAAGTAACAGACGCCTCTCCCCGAAAACTCCCCTCCCCACCGGGCCACCACCCCTCCCAGAGGCTCCCCCTCTGCAAATCCCCGATTAAACCCTAGAATTCCCCGCCCCCAATGCGCGCTCCCTAGGCGGCGTCCCCCGAATTCGGCACCGGCCCCGCAGAAGGTTCGGGATCTCTCTCGCCCCGCTCTCTCATCTCTCGCTGGTTTTGATCTAGCTCGGAGCTCGCTGCGCCGCTGCATCCCTCAGGTTCGCCGCGGGCTCTGGGATTCTAGAACTCCCTGGCGATTTTTTATTTCTGTCTGGGATGCTCGCACGTTGGATTTCCCCCCTGATTCGGTTGGGAGCCGCGCCGGGGAAGGATTTCTTCTAGTCTATCTCTATTTACGTCAGCTTGTTTTCCTCTGGTTTGTTTGTGATGTTGTCATGCGTCAATGTTGCACCTCTTCCTCTGCTCCTGTGTGTTTTCCGGGTGATATCTGTTATCAGTAGCTTCAAGGTTCTCGTTTGGTGTCGGGGACGGTCGCCGGGTCGCGTGCTGCTCCTGCTATTCCAGGAGTGTGTCAGGCCTTTGCTCCTGCTATCTCCAGGCCGGTAATAAGACGAGGTAGCTTTCATTTACGGCTCGCGTGGTTCTGCATCCTGTTTGGGGCTGCTTACTGCCTTGGTGAAAAGGTTGGAGTTTTGTTACCCTTATTTTGCAATGTCAGAGCAGGGCAATCTCTACGTGGGCAACTAATGCTTAGTTGGTGAGTTATGAAACGATTCCCATGTGGCTTCCAGGCGCCACTGTGGATTACTTTCTATTCTCTTTTAGTGGGTATCCAGTGCAATCATACTGCCAGCAATAACAAACGAGGATATTAAATTGCTTTACCAGTTCGTTTTTTCCATGACTGTTTTGTCTTCAGCGCACGATTTCAGTACCAAGTGCTTGTACCTCCCTTGTAACATGGACTTGCCCAATGCTATGTGTTTTGCAGGTGTGCAAGCCAAGCTCATACAATGAGCGCGGGTTTCAACAAGCAGATCTTGGCTCAGAAGCTCGCAAAACTTAATAGCTCACAACAGAGCATAGAGAGTATCCTTCTTGACAGTTTCTCAGCCGCCGTTAACTTGGTGATTTCTTTTCTGCATGTGTTTCACTGTAATTGTGACTAAGCTGTTATTTTTCCATGAAGAGGTTGAGTTAGACTTTCTCTAGTTACTCTCAGGACAACATACAACGTGATTTTCATCTTAACTTATCATAATACTTATTTCACGATTCATTGGATTTTATTGTTTCCATTGTGCAAAGTCATAGTTCCTGACAGCTTACAGAAAAAAGAAGGGTAATGTTGTTTATCTTACCATTCCATATCAGCGTGTCACAGTTGATGACCTTACATGCTGCATTATGACCAGGGACAACTCAGCTACTATTACTGATTGATTATTACTCATTCACACAATGTCATCCTTAACATAAGAAAAGCTTTATCACATTGGTGTGTCTTTCATCATCGTTACTGCCGACAAGTTGTAGAAACATGGGATTACGAGTTCCGTGTTGCTTCTAGTGAGAGGAGGCTATCTTTGCTGTACCTCGCAAATGATATTATGCAGAATAGCAGAAAGGAAGGCAATGGATATATAACTGAGTTCATGAGGGTCATCCCTGCTGCCTTGAATGAAGTGTTGACTATCAGAGATGATCTTGGACGGAATGTTGTAAAAAGACTGGTATGTTGTACATATTCTTGATATCAATGTTCATGGAAGAGCATAGTACTCATGTCCTTCATAATTGTGTTTTTAGTTATCATGTGCATAACAAATACGTTGACAACTTCATGTCTACTTCGATGTGCTTACATTGGGGCAAGGTTAATAGAATGGCAAATGCTAAGCTTATCACTCAATGATTTTTTTATTGGACTTTATTGAGCATTAGATATACAGAACATGCCCCTAGCGTTGTAGGGAGTCACGACTATGAGTTCTGACCACTAGGAAGGGGTGTGAAAAGCACTCCTGTTCTCTCCCTCTCCCTTTCCCTCTTAGTGTTCTCATGCTCTTCTTTATCTTTGTAATGATTCTGGCTATGCTCGGTGCCATACAAGCTGAGAAATATCATCTCTAGGTGCTGGTGAAGGCCAAGTGTGGACTGCAGTATGGCTTTAGTTGGTAGACTTTAGGCCGTGTTTGGAACAACGGGGTGCAAAAGCACGTCGTGGGGAAGCGAGAAGCTAGCAGCCCCGACCCCGCTTCTCATGTCTGCATGTTGAAATCCCGTGTTTTCCTTCCACCCTCAATCCTTTGACGCCCGTCCAACGCAGCCCATTTGGCCCTTTTTTCTCTCGCTTTTTTTCCATCGGACGCGGATGCTGAACCAAACAGGGCATTAGTTTTTTAATGATGTCTCTGTTATGCAATAGTGTTCTAGATTATGTTGATAGTGTCTTGTCCATTTATGCACTACTTATTGCGTGTTTGCATAAAAAACATACCTTGCTACCACCTCATCTTCCTTGCGTCACTACTTACTAGACCTGCCATCCTGTCGAGCGCTTCAATCCTCTACCCAGTCAATGCTAAGCTCTCTTGTAGCCACTCCCCATCCTCCATCCACCAAAGTTGAGCTTGTCTAACTCTAGGTAGGAGGGGGTAGCAGAAGAAGATGGGGATGGTGGTGGCGATGGATAGATAGGGAAAAAGTTTTTATGTGACTTGTGGCTTAGGGTTGCATATTGTTGCATATATTGCTTCCTGCCTAGTACTGTGCTTCTAGGTAGCTCTCCTCCTTCCCTTTTCCCTTCATTCCCATTCCATTTTTTCTCTATAATCACTGGTTATTGACCTCTTTCTGCATGAATTTTGGTACTTAGTCGAGACATCACACCTATTGCCTAATGGTCCGATACATTGCAAGCAAGGCATGGCATAAACCTAGTGTTGGACAACCAGAAAAGGTAGAAGAGTTGAAGAAGGAAGGTTGGTGTTAAAGTAAATTATTTCTTTCCCACACAAGGGACTATGCCCGAATTTCATTACTCAGAAAAAGCAACGAACTTACATAGTTTCCATTTTCGTACCCAGTTAATCAAACAAAAACTCACACATCTAGCAGGATAACTCACTGCGACGCTGCAACACAGAGCAAGTCCTAGAGAGTACACGGAGTGCACAGGTCTCCCTTGCAACTGAGCGGAAACAGAAAGCAGCCTCTGGGGGACTGGGAGCAGAAAAGCCACCAAAGCAGCTAACAAAAGAATCTACTGCCTAACAGGCCAGCTGGGCCTAACAGCTTTTGCCCAGGCGGCACACGTGATTCTTCTTTATAGCATCAGGTTGCCACCCGACCAATGGGCATCTCCGCCTCTGTCTGATCTTGTTCAGCAACATGTTTGAGATAGTAGGGCACTGTCTCCTTCAGCGCTTCAGCACTGTCCTTCATAGCATCCTGGTTCTCTTGCTTCTGCAGCCCTGCCCAAAGTATAAGGACGGTAAGCAAACTAGCAGAGGGCAGTCTCAGTAGGAGATTTAGTTTTCTTTTAGTTTTCTAAAGCTTTTTCTTGAGTAACCCCCACTGCTCCCAAACAAATGGTCATAGACTGATTTGACCGAAAACACTCCTGTTTTGTCCCAAATCCACTTAGCATTATCATATACATTCCATTTTTACTATCCAGTAAGTCTGCCATGCTTTGGTTTGCTTGTGCACCTTATGGCCCACGAGCTGAGCTCCTTGTGCCTCAAGCTTGAACCCTCATGTGAACTATGTTTTATTGATTTTGTTTTCTCAGATAAGATTGCATTTATTTATTTGTCTATACCATTTTTAATATAGAACTTAATATATTTCAGCCTTTTCTATAAGGCGCCTGAAGAAATATGAACTTTCCATTTATGCACAAGTTTCCATAGAAATAAATTCAAGATAATTCTGAGAAAACACGTGTCTGTTGACAGTCTCTTGCACAATTCATCATTTCATCTTCTGTTCTGAAACATGAGCAGAGGATGTGAACAAAAGTTTCTGCGGAGGAGAAATTGCCTGCACATGTACCAGGGTTAAAAAGATAAAAATTATCCTGTCTGTGTGGAGGGAATCACTTTATGTGGGCTTTTATTTGTATTCCGCCTAAAAAAAACTCTTCACCGATAGACAAAGGCAGCAGAAACATGTAAATAGGATTGAAAATTTTCTTTTCTGTGCTTGTGATTTTGGGTGTTGACCTTCAGGCTCAAGTTTGAGTCAACCTTTAGCGTTGAGCTTGGTTCTAGTAACGCTTGGGCTGAGCTTGTCATTCATGGCTCCTTATTCCTTAATAACACTCGCAAGCAATCTCCTTTCGGAATGAAACAATTTTTTTACATGTCATTTACAGTCCCTCTTAGGTAAGTTTCTTCTTGTGTTTTCTAGTTCTGTTCATTTTTCCCCTGTGCTGCCTACTGCTGAAGCGATTGCATGATAATCTTTTCTTCTCCTTATTTTGCCGGACTGATGTTAAGCTTGCCAAAAACATCCATTCTTTCATCAGATCTTCCCTAGTAAACTGTTTATGTGCAACTGCACAAGCTAGCATCAGAATATATGTGTGACCTCTTAAACTAACTACTTTCTGCATTTTTTTTTTGTCTTGCACATGCCCTGGTGAATCATGGTGCAAACATCAGAAAGTGATTGACTGATTGTGTACTCTTGTAAACCTTAGCTCCATAGTAAACCAATCACTTGGGATAACGGTTTATACCTCGCTTTTATGACATATATTTATTGTTTCATCTTATAAAATTTTCTCAACGCTACAGATTGACATATGGGAAGACCGTAAAATATTTGATACTCAGGGACAAAGCCTCAAGGATGACTTTTTCAGGAGGTTAAAGGACATAAGAAACAAGTTGGTAAGTTGATATGTTTCTATTTTCATATGACACTCCGACCTCTATTGAGGTGTACACTCATGATTTCACATATGTACAGAAAAATCCGGCTGGTGAGCTGCTGGAGAAGGTTGTCTCAAGCTACAAACTTGTACTGAATGCTCCTATGGATGAGGACACTCTGATGCGAAAATGCCAAGCTGCTATTATTAATTTTGATGAACTCAATAATAACTCGTTTTTAGGTAAATATATGAATTCAAAAGATATTCTCATGCGTTCCATTAGTATGTAGTAGTGATTATCAGGAGTTTATTTTTTATTCTGGTAGTCTGCAAGTTCCATAGCTGCAGGGTCTCCACAGAACCATCTAACAACCATGACCTCAAGCCATACACATTTGTGTTGACCTGGGCATGGTTTTATTGTAGGTCGATTCAGCTAATGAGCAAACGGTTTGCATCACACATGTGTTGCAACTGAGATACCCTCGAGCCTAGATGATTTATGTAAAGAGATGTATTGTATGTTCAAAACCGTCGTTTCCATCTCAAGCAAGAGGTGGTTCCGTGACTAGATTTTGTTATTGTGTTTCAACCCTCTTCCAACATCACCTCTAATGCTTGGCACAGTGGATACAGCAATTGTATCCCTCCGCCCTTGAGTTTCTTCAGCCTTGACTAGATCCGGGTGTCGGTGGAGGTGTCAGTCTTTCCTCTGAAGGGGAGAAAAATATCTTGCTTTTGATGACTCACTGTTAATGTATAGGCTGATCACAAACAGTTTCAAGGTTAACTTTGTGACCACAATGAAATGGACCACTTGGCTTTGGAGGGCAACACACTAAAATCTAAATAAGTGAAATTGAACATCTTATGTGTGTAGTGTTCCATGGAGAACTGATTGCAGGTGGATTATGGTCCTTATCGTAGAAACAAGTCACCCACAAAGAAGAGCCTGTCACAACCCAATCGCCATCCCAACCTAAGCCCAATCTGCATAGATCAAGCTGTATTTAATTCTGAGGTTGCAAGATAATCAACTAGATTTGATTGTCTTCTTTCTGCTGTAGCTTGAATTCTTCTGTTGCTTATTGGCAGGTAGCAGCAATCAATCTGGTGTTGAGGAGCTGCAGCAACAACATAGCATACTCAGAAACTTCATTGAACAACTCAAAGTGTCAGAATCACTGAGGGTCACTCTTATTCATCATTTGAAGGAAGCAATGAATGAGCAGGTGGGGAAGCCAATGGATTTGTAACGTTGATTTTGTTTGTTAAATGGATCTTTCAATGGTTACAACGATTTATTTATTTTCAGGAGCTCAAAGTGGAACAAGTGAGAGGCCAGCTTCAGGTACTCCTGCTTTCAGCATTGCTATTTCTTCTGATAAAAGTTCGATTTGTGGATTCCTATCCAGAATACACCTTGTGAAATTTTTTAACGTTGTGCTTCTGAAGGAATAGAATTTTTTTGTATCGTAGAATACTTCACATTTATGTGTTTTTTCACTAATGTCTTGGGCAATCTATTGGGTTTGATGAGACTGATTACTTGATTCCCCTTTGTAAAATGCTATTGGTTGTAAACAGTTTAGAGGCAGTGGAGGACTGGCTACCTGTAACCTCCAAATCTGACTGTTAAAGATCTTTATGTTAGGGAAAGAAATGCTTTACTGTATTACTAATGTTTTCCCATCATGAATCAGGCAGCTCAATCTCGATACAAGAAAGCTGGTGAGCTCTGCCGGGGGCTTGGAATTGACATGGAAAGGCATCAGCCATCTAACCAAGGGCTTAAATCCTGTCTCTCTGAAACGCCTGCTTCCATTGCCCCAGATTCAGCTAATACAAAATCTCTTCTGAGGGGACAGTCAAGTGCAGTGTTGTATTCACAGGAGGGAAATGGTGCTGGGCATAATGCTGTAGCATCTAATGTTTTGACGAAGCTTTCTGTAGGTGCTGTTTCAGAAAAGATCAGCGATAGTGTTTTGCCTTCACGAGCCAACGGGGGCAATACTGCAGTGAAGATAGATGAGCACTCTTCTGGTAACAAGAGGCAGAAGCAAGAGGATGACACACATATTTCTCAGCCTCAATCAGAGTCACCACCACCACCACCCCCGTTCCCGCATCCTGATGCATTTCAACCACCACCACCACCTGAGTATCCTCCATCACCAGAGCCTAGCCCACCATTTCAACCACCACCACCTGAGTATCCTCCATCACCAGAGCCTAGCCCACCACCACCGCCAACTTCAATGCCACCCCATATAATACCCCCGCCTCCGCCAGCCACAATGCCACCCCAAATGATCTCAGCTCTACCACCTACAGCTGGTACATTTGTACCTTTTCCTGCTGGACCTCCTGGTCCAATGTATGCCACTTTTCCATTTACTCCTGTGGTCAACTTTCCCATGAACATTCCACCTGGTTTCCAGAGTCCTGCAACCCCACCTCCAGCTTTTCAAGGATTATCAGGTACATTCTATGGGCCTGCTACATTCCCCACAGCACCCCCACCAACAGACAAGAAATAAGAGTCGTATCTTACCTTGAAATTTGTAGCTCCAGCCGCCAGCCAGCACATGAGATTGTAACATGGAGTTTTGCTTTGGCAAGTGTCATAGTTTTGTTTCATCGTAGGATATGACCAACGGGATGCATCACCATGTGTTCTGTGGAGCTCAGACTACTGCTCTAGTGTTGTACATTTAGTCAGCTATCGTGCAACAGTGAACTAATTGTTCAGGTCTTGGTCACAAAGTAGAACCTGTAGATTCCAACTGCCAGATGGAATTTGTCATTCTAAGAGCCGAGAGCAAATGCCTCCAACATAATTGACTGATTTAGTTCTGGCCTTGTTTATGGAGTAAAAACTGTAGATTTCAACAGCTAGAGAGAAAATATGAACTCAATAGGCGAGGCCAAATGTTGTACTATGACACGGTTGTAACTTATCATAGCTATGTTATTTGCTAGATCATCCGGGGATATGTAGATGTTCTTGTGATGTATGGAGCTAGTATTTCTGTTGTTTGATGTAAGATATAACTTCAGTTGCTGCCGATGGTTGAATCTTCTGCTCTGCTATAATTCTCCTTTAGAGCTCAGAGCTCTGCTGTTCTAGTGCCAATATTTTTGTCCCTATTTCCAGATGCGTCGATTGTAATCTTTTCCTAGCTTGGTCTCATGTGCAATGAGCCTACCATATTCTAATGCTACGATATTGCTTTTCTCTAGCTGCTTGAGGTGGGATGCAACTAGGCATATTGCTCCGAGTAAATCTCCAGCGAAAGTTCTTTTTCCGGGCGCAGGTTCCAGGTGGTGGTTGCTATGGGTACTAGCCATTTGTGCACTTGCCTGTCCTTGATGATTGTTCTTGGCCTCATTTCATGAGGACTTGTGAAGAATAGCTGCATAGGAACAATAATTCATTGCTTTAACCTTTGTGCAGTCCCACCCATTTCGGAAGTGCTCCATGGCTGACTTGCCCGAAATCTTTACCTTGCTGATAGCTCTTTTGTCAATAATGTAGGCCTAGATTCTGCAAAGATGTGCGCAATTCCTTCCATTGAGGGAACAGTAACAATCAACCCTCCCCAAGTCACTCTTGCTGACAGCGGATTATTGCGTCGCGTCGCTGTCGAGTGCCGACACACTCGGAATTATGCCACCCAAGGCCAAGTACCATTGACCAAGGTAGAGACCTATAGAGAAGATTGTTCGATTTCACACTGCACTTTGATGGCAGCATGGGCCTGGATGGAACTCTACCTGATGTGCCTGTCCATGGGCACACTCCGTATATATGTAGGCTCTTGGCTCTGACCTCATGGAGTTTCAGAGTCGCGACTCGATAATGAGCACACTGCCGCAAGTCATGACATGACCCCAAATAATTGCCACGAGGGAAAGGAACGTGACACGAGCACGGTTACTTTTTCCTGCCCTGGTGCTAGTTTTCTCGCACCTTTTCCTTCCTTCTTTTCGTGCTTCGATGGCTCTATAATTGTATGTTGCGCGGACATATATAATTTCTGACGTGTCTTTTTGAAAAGAAAAAAAAATAATAATCTCAGTCGTGCTGCATATTTTCATGACATCCTGGGCCCTGCTACACGTCCACGTTCCAAAACGGGGTAGGAGTCTAGACATGGTATCTCGATCGACATGAATGCTCGTATTTAGTTATTAACCATTTATTTCAATAATAGGTAAAATGTCCATCGATGGTAACGTGTTTATCGTGACTTTGTCAACATCAAATTTAATTTTTCGGCTCAGTCTATCTAGATGTTATCGAGATAATGTGATGACGTACTACTGTAGAAACGATTTGTAGTAACACCCTAATTTTTTTCTAGAAGCGGATCAAAATGTGACATGTTGCTACAAATGGAGTTGGATTACTGTAGTAACGACCCGCCCCTAAAAATACATTTTTAGGACCGGTCACCCCTACAAATAATTTTCAAATTTATTCCAGAAATATATTTAATTTTAAAAAATAGCAAAACACATAAAAAATGAAATTTGTATCATAAGCTCATTGTGATCTATAGAACTAAAAAAATATCAAAATTATATTTTTAGTGAATATAGTGATTATGAGTGTGGAAATCATAAAATAAGTATTGAGTTGTATGAGAGAGTAGAGTGAGTGGGTTATATATTATGGTTTCACACTCTTAACCATTATATACGTTGAAATATAGTTTTGATATTTTTTAATTTCTACATGTCACAATAGGCATGTGTACAAATTTCACCTTTTTATATGTTTTGTTATATGTTTTCATATAAACAAAATTCCAAATCTTTTTAAAAAATTATTTGTAGGTGCGGGTGGGGGCGTCAACTACCCCTATAAATAGAATTTGGAGGGGTGGGTGGGGGCGTCAATCGCCCCTAGAAATGGAGCTAGATCTGCGTGATGGGCAAACCTACAAGCCATTGGCTGAATCAAGTGATTGAGGATCAACAGGCCCACCAACCACGTCCCTCCTATCCCCCTCTCTTTTTCTTATCTCTTCCATCGCCCCCATCTCTCTCTCTCCTCGTCATCCCCTCCGCTTCCCTCCTCTCTCTCCTCTTGCAGCGGCGACACGAGCACGCGGTGGCGGCGGCGGAGCACGCGACGCGAGTGCCCGGCGCGGGGCCGAGGGGTGCCAGCGTGCGGCGGAGTGCACGACGCGGGACCGAGGGGTGCCAGCTTGCGGTGTAGTGGAGCACCGAGCATGGGGTCGGCGCCGTGCCCAGTGCAGCAGCCACTCCAAGCAACTGCTTCGGCTTTTTTTTATTTTTTATTCGATAAGTAGGGGCGGGTTGCGGCGTGGCACGTCCCTTAAAATTTATTTTTAGGGGTGAGTTATGTTCTCACCTGCCCTACAAATAGATTTATAGGGGCGGGTGAGGGAACGACTCGCCCCTAAAAAGGATTTTTAAGGGCGGGCATGTTACCCTCCTCTGCAAATAGCATTTTTATGTGTGAAAAGTAGGGGTGGTACTGTTTATATGGGTGGGTGATGAGGGCATAAACCGCCCCTAGAAATGGATTTTCAGGGGCGAGCCACGCTGTGATCCGCCTCTGCAAACAACGTTTTTAGCTGCGAAAAGTAGGGATGGGTGCGGTACTCGCCTCTAAAAATAGCTTTTTACCTGCCCTTAAACCCTTTTCGAGAAAAAAAGTAGTAGTATTGTTATTACTTACTAACTTACATACTCCTTTCATATTGTAAAGGAAGTCGTTTCGAACATCGACACGATCTAAAAAAAATAATTTTAACTATTATCTTTTTGCTAAATTTTTTTATAAATATAGTCAATATATATTTTTACGAAATTACATTTCAAGATGAATCTACTTACCTCGCTTTCATATTTTCAAACTCAACCCAAAAAAAATTATTTATAGTTAAAATTTAAAATGTTTGACTTAAAATAAATTTAAAACGACTTCCATTACAATAAGGAGAGAGTATAGTTTGATTTGGTCGCTGTATAACCTGCCACGTGGCACCTGAGCCCTCTGGCTTTAAGGCCAGAGTGATTCATTCCCATGAACTGCAACCGCTGGTCTTTTTGGCAGTGTGGTTTTCCTTGGTACTTTTTTTTCGAAGAGTTGATCTCGACATGCATGTCGTCACATACATGTGGTTGCATATACGATTTCTTTCTTCACAATACCCACATTATTCAAATTCCAAATCCCGCACTTTCGCCGGACAAGGTCAAATTATTACAAGACTTTGATTGGCCTGTGCCGGGCTCGGTCAATGCTCATCATGCGCGCACGCGTTGGCCTTTCGGTTTCGGCCGACCTCGCCGGCTGTGTGGCCATCCAAGGTCAAAGCTCATGGGTCGTCCAAGTCAGCCAGGAATATAATCCTGCTGTTCATCAAGAGCAGCTCCCCTCCAGTCCCGGCTCTGTGACGACTGACTGATGCATGAGCATGATGCTATCTGCATCCTGTGGTCGTGTTATTGCTAAGGAGACAAAACTTGGTGCAACCATGCATTTCACCCTGCTAATAGTTTAAAACCCAAACCCAAACCAAATCAAATTATTTTATTATTAATATATTTTAGAAACCAAACCAACCCCATCCACTTGCTATTCCACCCAAACCAACCCAAACCATTTACTTTTTTGTTCTAAAGCAAACCAAACCAATAGTTTCAACCCAAACAAACCGATTTCGAACTACTACATCAAATTCTCTCCAACTAGTTTTATGGCTCAGTTCTTGACGTGGGGTCCATGTGTAGTTCTAGCCACACTGTTTTGCACAGAGTAGCTGCCAGTCATACCGAGTCATCTATAACAAGCTTCGGTCAATTTTGATAAAATTTCATAGTGTGAACGCGAGGTTTTAATTCTAGAGTCCGGCTCTTCACGTGGGGTCCACGTATAGTTCTAGCCACGTTGTTTTGCATAGAGTAGCTACCAGTCATACCGAGTCATCTCCAATAAGTTTCGGTCAATTTTGATAAAGTTTTATAATGTGAACGCGAGATTTTATTTCTAGGGTCCGGCTCTTGACGTGGGCCAATGTATTGTTCTAGCCACGCTGCTTTGCACAGAGTAGCTGCCAGTCATACTGAATCATCTCCAACAAGTTTCGGTCAATTTCAATAAAATTTCATAGTGTGAACACGATGTTTTATTTCTAGGGTCCGGCTCTTGACGTGAGGCCCACGTATACTTCTAGCCACGCTGCTTTGCATAGAGTAGCTGCCAGCCATACTGAATCATCTCCAATAAGTTTTGGTCAATTTCGATAAAATTTTATAGTGTGAACGTGAGGTTTTATTTCTAGGATCCGGCTCTTGACGTAGGGTCCATATATAGTTCTAGCCATGCTGTTTTGTACAGAGTAGCTGCCAGTCATATTGGGTCATCTCCAACAAGTTTCGGTTAATTTTCGATAAAGTTTTATACTGTGAACGCGATGTTTTATTTCTAGAGTCCGGCTCTTGATATGAGGTCCATGTGTAGTTCTAGCCACGTTGCTTTGTATATAGTAGCTGCCAGTCATACTGAGTCATCTCCAACAAGTTTCGGTCAATTTCAATAAAATTTTATAATGTGAACGCGATGTTTTATTTCTAGGGTCCGACTCTTTGTGTGGAGCCCACATATAGATTTAATTGTATTATTTTACACAAAGTAGTTCCTAATCATATTGAGTTATCTTCAATAAATTTCAATCAATTTTAAAAAATTTATGATCTGAATGCGTGATTTTTAATTTAGAGTCAATGCAACATAAAAATATTCATTTCAATCCACCTCAACCCATTTCAACCCGTATCTACGTAGAACCCACCCCGCGCGCCGGCCGCTGCCGACGCCGCGCTCGTCCTCCTCGCCGCTGCACCGGAAGCTCGGGCCGCGCCGCCGCTCGCCGGCCGTGTCCGACGCTGTCCCGGCTGCGCTCGTCCTTCTCGCCGCCGCCCCGGACGCCCCCGCCGCGCCGCCGCTCGCCGGCCGCGAGCGACGCCGTCCCGACCGCGCTCGTCCTTCTCGCTGCCGCCCCGGAAGCCCCCGCCGTGCCGCAGCTCGCCGGCCGCGGCCGACGCCGTCCCGGCCGGGCCTGAACGACCATGGAGGAGCAGCTCCCCCGCATGCCTCCCGGCCAGCCGCCGCCACGGCCGGTCCCGCCCGGCACTTGCTGTCCATGGCCACGCCATCTCGACCTGACTCGCGCCGCTGGCCTGGCCGGATCTGTCCCGGGCTCGCCGCGCCATCGCCGACCCTGCGGCGGCCACGGCCTCGCCTGGTCACGAGCCCACCGGCCGGCCGGCCCTCGCCTCGCGTGGCCGGGAGCCTCTCCAGCTGGCTGCGCCCCATGCTCGCGCACGCTCTGGCCGGTCCAGCGCCGGGTGCGCGCGGCCATCCGGGTCGGCGCCGGGCGGCGGCATCTTGCTGCTGCTGCTGCGTCGCCGACTCCAGGCCAGCCCCGGCGGCGCGAACTGGCGAGCAGGGCAAGCGCGGACCGGCAAGCAGGGCGGACGCGGACCTCCGCCGGCGATGCGGACGCGACCTGCTCCGTGCGTAGCTTCCAGTTGGGAGGCTCCAGCCCAAGGAACGAAGGACCGACCTGGATTTGCATGCTCTAATTTGGGGAATTTGAAAGGAGTTCCATGTATTTTCCATATAAGCAACACAGTGACTATAAAAATCAAATTATACACTAGATCATCATAATTTATATGTCAAATAGTAAATTAAATAATTAGCAGACAGCTAAACAGACAAGTCATTGTGCGAGCTGTCTGTATGCAACAAACAGAGAGCAGCTGTCTAGACTTTGTAAAAAAAATCTTTCGCTGACGAGTGTTTCGTCGCTAACTCCTGACGCGCTTCTCCAGGTGCTGTACGTACGAGCCGTCATTCAAATCGAGAAGCTTAGAAACTTACTCCCTCCATACCCACAATTCTTGACGTTTAGGACATGATTGTGGTAACCAAGGAGTCATTAATTAGGGGTAATTTTTCCCTGTCTACCCCTATTAAATGTAGTTGCGGTATGCTTGACCTGAGAAATAAACCAAGGGTGGACTGGCTAGCCCAGCGTGATGGGCGCTGTGACCGGCGTGGCGCATGTTCGATTCCCCGCGGCCACAAAATTTTTGCTGCTTGGGTTTTTCATGGGACTGCATGGTACTGTGTGGGGCTGTCGCTGGACGTTCGATTTTTGCCGTTCGCGCTCGCGTTTTCGGCGTGGCGCTCGCTGGGCGTTTTTGCCGCTCCTTGTCTTCGCGATTTTTGCTCGCTGGATGTTTTCACGCTCGTGTTTTCGCTGGAAGTTTTTGGCGCCGCTCCTTGTTTTCGGCTTGGACGATGATTGGGTCCGTATATTTATACGCCCGGCCGGATTGCAACACAAACAAAACACCCGCACAAATGTGGCCTTCTATCTAAACGTGCCTGTACTGGACCTCAACGAGCCTCTACAGGAGGACATCGGTAAGTTTGCTTCTTTTCTTGCTTCTTTGCTTTCTTGTTTCCTTGCTTTTCGATCGGTAAGTAGAACATGTTGTAGATGACCACGACACCGCACCCTTGCCGGCGCTGGAAGACGACGGCGGTGGCATCGATGAAGTTGACGACGACGGCGGTGACTCGACGGAGTCGGCGACCTCCAAAACGGAGTCCGCGACGAGCTCGACGGAGGCCGGCACCAACTCGACAGAGTCCGCGACCTCCAGGACGGAGTTCGCGGCGACCTCGACGTCAACGGAGACCGGCAGAACCTCCTCGGCGACGAACTCATCCTCGGCGAACGTCTCATCCGAGTCTGCGAACACCGACGCCGAGCCGTGATCGAGCTTCCGGCTGGAATCCATGGCGGCGCTTGGCCAAGTGAGATGGAGCGAGGGAGTCCTGGCTGCGCGTGGAGACGGAGCGCGAGGGAGGTGCACGATCAATGCGCGCGGGAGAGAAACGAGGAGAGCCGCCCCACGCGCGATATCAATGCGACGGCATGCATGCGCGAGTGGAACCGAATGGACAGGGGCAATCGCGTCAAACCAGTCTCCCACGCGGCCAGAACGTCAACTTTTGAGAAAACGCGCATGTAGGCTAGAACGTCAAGAATTATGGGTATGGAGGGAGTATTTTCTCTTTTATATTGTTTCTTACCGCCACATCAGCTGACGATTTTGTCATGCCTTTGGAGGAGGCATGAAGAAATTGAATTGCGCTGACAATTGGAATTAATGCATTTCAAAAGTCCATCCTAGTTATGTGGCTAATGCAGGACTCCCAGCACCGTCTATTAATGCAAGTTTAGTGTACCAACGCTGCAGGATGAATATATTCAAATTCAAATTACTGTTGAGATGATGGTGAAAGGAATCGGGTGCTCATAGCCTAAGAGGGGGAGGAGTGAATTAGACAAACTAAAAATCTTAACCTCAAACTCCAACTATTTACACATAAATTAAACTAAGACATACTATCTAGATGTACGCAACTAGTGTTCTTCTAGTGTGAAAATCCTCATCTCAAAAGAGTCCTGCAACCTATAGCCAAACCTATCAAGATTCTACTCTAGAAAGTAAAGACACACAAAGATTGCAATAAGTAAATGCAGAAGATTAAATAGGAATGAGAGAAAGCAAACTCTTGACACGAGGTTTATCCCGTGGTTCGATTAGGCACTAAGCCACACCTACATTCACGTTGTTGAAGCACTCTATCAAGAGTATCACTTCTCGACCACCAAGTCTCTTCCGGGTCTCTCCTTGCGTTGCCACCAAGGCTTGCAAGTCACCACGGTCACCTTGGCCCCGGGTTCCACTAAGGAGCTTCTCCACTAAGGATGGGGGGTCTCCACGTCCCCCACACAAAGAGTGTCATCACCGTTCCACACCAAACCAGAGGGTCGAAGACGTTGCCGGCGAGCCACCAAGACTCCAAGGGGCCGGCACACCGAGTACAAGAGGTGGTTCTCTCCTAGAACCAAGGCACAAGGCACACAACTGTAACATCCCAAAATCCACTGAAATAAATCACACGCTAAAATTTGTTTCAAAAGTTTTTCGTCGTTGAGCTCGAACCATTTTCCCGCCTGATCTCCCGATCTTGCAAAGGGCCTGATCCTGACATTTGAACCCCGCGGTCACATTCCTCTGTTCGCCCCTGACCCGCACCCCGCCGCGCCCGCCACCGGCCGCTTCCCGCCCTCGCTCCTGCACGCGCGCCCTGCCCTGACTGACCCCACGCGCGATCCGCGCACACAGACACGCGCCACGCACCGCCAGCTGCTCTGCTCACCGCTGCCAGCTCCCGCGGAGCCCCTTCCTCGCTGCGCCCCAGCACGAGCCAAGGTAGGCATTAGAACCCCGATGTCCCCTCCTCCCTTTTCCTCCAGGTCCGGGCCGCCGTCGAGCCCTGCAGCGCCGCCGCCCGCCGCTGTGGAGCCGCCTCTACGGAACGCCATCCCTCAAATCATGGAGGCGGGTCAACTCCCCGTGGAGCCTTCCTCCTTTTCCCCTTGTTTCCGGCCGTCACAAGCCCCCAGGGCCGCCGGCCCAAGGCCGCCGGTGCCCTGCGCCTCCCTCCTCTGTTTCCCGTGAAGGGAGGAGGAAGAGGATGGCAACTTTGCCAAAAACCCCTCCCCTTTCTGCTATTTGTTAAAGAGCCCCTCCACCCTATTGGCATTTTCCAAAAGAAACCCTTTCAACAATTCTATTTCAAAATAGACCCTTCCCTCATATAAACTTAATTCTAAATAGACCCCTGACCTTTCCAGAATGATCCAGATGTTTCCAAAAATTATAAACAGGCCCTTGCCTTCTCGAGATTAATTACAAATAGGTCCCTAACTCTTTATTTAACCCCTAAACCTCTATATAACCTATCATTTCATGCGCCAAATAATCTCAGATTGATTTGAAACTTTACCACGCCTCTCATGTCATAGTTTTGGACATGCCATTAGGAAATCGCTCAACAATATTACTCCGAACTCCATATCTTAATTATTTCCGATTCGAGCTCAACGATAAAACTTTTATTTCTTTTTCTTGATTGTGTGTTTGTTTGTTTGCGTCGTAGACCACGGTGTGAACGAAGGAGAGCCCATTGATGAGCAGTACAGCGAGCCAGCGAATGAGGACCAGTTCTGCGACCCCGAGCCCGAAGGACAGTGCTTCGACCAGGACCTCCCCGAAGGATTCGAAGACGGCAAGTTCAATCCCGCCCTTTGATGCATGTTTTGTCCTAGTTTTTATAAACACAACCTATTGGCCTATTTTTTTATAAAATTGCATATGTTTTGCCTGCTGAAAACACGGTTGGATAGCCACCCCTTGATTTGTTATAACCATTCCTTGACCACCTAGATTAATGTCTGATTTTGTTTGGACGTTAATCGCTGCTAGAACGCTTAGGATCTTATATTCAATACAACCTGTTTTATAAAAGGAAAATGTGTGAGTGTGTGGGAAGGGATAAAAGTGGATTTTCGAAAGATAAGTCTAGACGGAATGGATGGCATTTCTGTGTGATTTGCCGTTTGGTGTGCTTGTGCCTGTGTGGCAGAGCAAGGAAGGGAGATGTCCATCTTGTCACCACTAAGGACCGAGTTGGTGTGCCATCTTGTCATGCATGCACAATGAGCAAGTGATTCGTGCTTCTACTGACCTGCTAGTAGGAAAAAGAAAACTTCTACTAGCAGAAAAAAAAACAAAACTGCCAGATCAATCTTCGTTCATGTATGTGTATATTCTACTTCTATTGGATCAATATTAGATCTAGTAAGTGCATGATACTCCCATACGTGCATGCTACTGTAGTTCATCTAGTACATGCATGATATGCTACTACTTCTATTGGATAAAAAATGCAGCATAAGCCTTACCCTCCTGTCCAGCAGATCGTACTCCTTCTGAGGCAGCAGATCCTCCTGATCTTGCAGGCGCGCCTCCATCTCTGGCTCCCTCTGATCTTGCCGGCGCGAGGGAGCGGGCGCGCGCGATTTTCGCGAGGCCGTGATGCGGCGCGAGGGAGCGAGGAGACGGAGGGAGACGGACGTTTTGCTTCCGTTGATGAGGAGTCGAGAATTTATTTTACAGCGGCGTCTGGGGAGAAGTCGAAGCAATCCGTTTTAATGCAGCAGCATCGTCCGCATCTCCTTGCTTCCGTGCACTGGATAAATACGTAGCTTATAACCGAACGGAGGGAGTACTTTACTACTCCCTCCTTCCCCGTTTATAAGGCATACACGTATATCAAGATTCAAACCTTCTCATCTTTGACCAATAATTTGACTATTAAATTTTTATTTTTATAATGCAAATTTCATATGATTGGATTCATAATCAAATATAGTTTACAATAATTATAAGTTTATAATCAAAAGTGATATAATATATGATAAATAAATGGTCAAAGTGTTGTTTAGAAGACCGTGTCATGTTCCACCATGCCTTATAAATGGGGAAGGAGGGAGTAATATACTTCATTTCTCATTTCGACGGAAGTCTACTGACTGTACCCTACCTAGCTTGTGGACTTACTATAGCGTGCCAATTGGCGGGTTTGGATGATTTTCAATGCCTGTGTCCGGCAAATAAATAGAAATCGCCTACTGCCTATCTCATCGTGCTATGGAATTCTATGTCAGTTTTCCTTCTAGAGTAGGAGTACTATTTAATGAAACAGCTGATATTATTAATATTGACAAGAAAACTCTCACCTTGTGCGTTATGTACTTATGCAATATTGACAAACACATGTACTTGATTAATTAGGATGAGATTAATTATATTTTACAGCGATCGAGATGAGACTTTTTTTTTCTACTTTTCCGGTCTTACAAGTTCAATGTTGGACTATTGGTTTGTTTTAAAATAAATGATTGTTTGTTTGCCATATGAAGTTGGTTGTCTAATATCAAAAAATATATTTTAGGGAATGAGTACTTGAACCTGTTTTTGTATGCGTTTGAATGGAGGTACCAAAAATAATTTAATTTCATTTTGATTCTTAAGCAATATAAGCAGGGCTATATATACGGATCAAAGATTCCAACCGGCGATAACTGTATTGGTGACACCAATATGATGAACAATGAACTGGTTTCATTCAGAATATTTCAACATACAAGCAGGAAAGGGCTCCCTTTTTCTCAGAACACGTAGAAAAAAGGGTCCGAACACACACCGAATCCACGGCTTGGGTTAGTAAGGAAAGGGCTCCCTTAGCTTTACTGGAACAAACCGCCACAGCTTTCGTTCTCCGATTTGCCTCATATTTGACTACTAATTGCGGAATCCTTGGCCCACTTGCTTGTGATCAAGAGAAGAGCAAATGAAAGGATGCATGAAGTATAACATGCGCATGCATGTCAACATGTCATGGCCGAATTCAAAGATGCACACAGTACGATCTGTGTAGTTTTCACAGAACATTCAACGCAAAGCGCTGTCGCCTAATCCTGCACGCTTCTTCTTTCCGTGCCCTAGCAGCTACCAGCAGAGCTCGATCAGGCCATCACTATTCACGCACAGTACCAGCGCTCGATCTGCAGCATGGTCGCCGAGGTTAACCCGGGCACCAGCCTCCGCCTACCCCGTGAGCTAGCGCCTACGTCTCCATCGCTCGGCGATCACTGATTCACTTCATGTCTTCATCATCAACAGTCAGTTGCAGGCTGCGTTAACTATAGCTCCTAGAGTCCTAGCTTCAAGAAGAACAAACAGAGTGAGAGATGACCCGAAAACCCAGCAAATTCAAGGGTGCAACGCATGTAACATATATACTGCTGCTGCAGTCTACAGGTATTGCAAGAAACAAACGATGTCATTTTCTGCTCCAAAAGGTGAAGAGGACGATCGAAGATTATATTGTTATCTGTATATATTCACTGATTTTCAAACTGAAAGCGAAGGGGTCAGGGGAAGGAACCACAAAAGTCAAATGCATGATGATACGTACGTCCATGCATTGATGAGCACTCACTCTGTTCATACACACATATAAGGACTTCTATGTTTGTCCCAATTCAAACTATCATAAATTTGATCGAGATTACATATGAGAGTACGTGTTAATTACAAGGTTTTAAATCTCCCGCTATAGCTTCCGCTATGACCCGCTATAGCTATTTGAGGTATAGTTCCGCTATTTGAACTCGTGTGTATTTTAGCCGCTATAGCCCGCTATAGCCTTATTTAGCCCGCTATTAGCTATTTTTTGAGTCCACCCGCTAAACCCCTTAGCCCGCTATTTAAAACCATGGTTAATTAACATCTACCGCATCATATAAGCAGTAAACTGTGAAAAATATATTTTATAGTGAACCTAACATTATTATATCTCATTTGATTTCGTAAATATCATTGGGGTTTTTTTTTCATAATCTTGGTTGAACTTATTAGGATATATAGTTGACTCGGTACAAACTTATATTAGAGGTCTTTGTATTTGTAGACTAAGAAAAAGGTCATGTAAACTTGAATAGAAAAATTAAATATCATTAGCTAGTTGGCTGTGGTTCTTTCCATGTTCATGTAGCTGCAGGCATGCAAGGCAGTGCTTCGTCAAACATACACGGCAGGCAGGCGTTGACCATTTGGAGTCTTGAAGATAGTATGCTGTGTGTGCATGCCACCACACAATTATTGAGCATGATTGTGCTTCTCACTCCGGAGCCAACAAAATGCAGCCCTACATATGCATGTACCTGTCCCATATCTCTCTCTCTCTCCATTGTCAAATTCTTATATATACTCACACTCTATATATAATTGTTATATATGGAAGTTAACCAAGAAAACACCATTTGTTTTTCTTATTGCCATCTCTTCTTTCTCCTTCCTCCGATCCTCTGGTCTCTCGTGTTTGCTAGCTGTCCACTCTCGCGTCGCCACCCATCTCCCTCTCTCTTAGCAGAAGTCAAGGATATCTGCATCAATTCGAGATAGGACAGAAGCTGCCTAGCTATAGATCGATAGCTAGATACCTGTTTCCATTAGCCTGGCGCAAGCATTAGCTAGCTGGCTGCCTTCTGTCTCCCCTCCTTATAACCTGATCCCACCCTCGCTGATCATCAGCTCAGCTCGGTACGCAGCAGTAGCAGCTTTTCTCGCACAACTAGCTCATCGTCTTTCTTGGGCGGCAGTGGCCGTGACCATACAAAAGCGGGAAGAAGGCCCCACGGCGACGGTGGTGACGACGACGTCGACGAGCAAGCCGGTCGCGAGGAAGAGCCTGATATCAAGAACCCTGCAGCGATGCAAGTCCGGGCTGAGCGCCGGCGGCGGCTCCGGCCGGGCGTCGCCGCCGCGGTGCTTCTCGGTGTACGTTGGGCCCGAGCGGGAGCGCTTCGTGGTGCGCGCCGAGTGCGCCAACCACCCGCTGTTCCGGCGCCTCCTCGACGACGCCGAGCGCGAGTACGGCTACGCGGCGCAGGGCCCGCTCGCGCTGCCCGGCTGCGACGTCGACGCGTTCCTCGACGTGCTGTGGCAGATGGAGCACGACGAGGCCGACGATGGCGGCGGCGGCCAGCAGTTCGACGCCGCCGCCTCGTCGCCGATATGCGGCTTGCACAGCGGCAGCAAGGGCCGCGCGGCGGGGTATCGGATGCTTAGCACGAGGTCGTCTCCGGTGGTCGGCAGGCGGAGGTGAGATCGAGCACACGGCTGGATCGTACCATTAACATGATGATAATCATGATTAATTAGAGAGCTAGTGGTGCTGAATTGATCTCTACTGCTATGTATGAATAGAGTCGTGCATAGCAGGGTCAGTGGCTTTCTGTCTTTCTGGTCAAAGTCGATCAGGTGCTCCCACTCGGTCGCTGCATACTATGATTCTCCTTTGTTGCTGGCATCTCTGGAATCATCGCCATGACGTGGTCTTCCGAGGCATGCCTCCGAACCTCCACCGGCTGCTCACCGCTTGCTGTGAAGCGACTGAACTGTGGCGCTGGCGTTTACCGGCTGCTCTGCGCTGCGAGCTCGAGTACTGGAGAAACATTTTTTCATGTAACTTACCCCAAGTTCTGTTGTACTTTACTCCACGAACAGCCTAACAAAGCAATGTAAACGCGCCATGTGCGGCACTCTCCATCACCAGTTCTCCGGCATCTATGGAAGTTGATTCAGGTGGGGACTGATCCCCCCCCCCCCCCGGTTTCCCCTCAGAAAAAAAGTCGATCAGGTGGTTTTACCATGTGCACGCAACTAAGCAAGAGCTATCCAACTGCATAGTTTAGATCAGTATACATAAGTTTGGTCATCATTAGTCTCAAGTCATCGATACAGGTTTAGTTTAGATCAGTAGCTAGATTTCTACATAGATAGAAATCAAATTTATGTGCATGTGCCGAATCAATTACTTCAAAGAGAAGTAATTCATCTTTTTTTCTTTGCCACGCATAGTTTTCTTTCTCGATGCATGTATATATACCAAGAGAATTGCTAATTACAAGGAGGTCAATATATATAGGAGACTCATACAGGAAGTGTCACAGGACAGTCCAAATAATACCGATCAAGTGCACCAATTAACCATTTAACTTAATCCTTCGATACTGCACTTCACCAGTACACCCAGACTGCCTGCTATAACCAGGATCGATTACACGGGAAATCTCACCAAAAGACGAGCACAAGTGATTACAAACAATAAAAGTTTTCAAACTTACCTTACAACCAGAGTTAAACAAAAGTCTCCAAATTAATTTACAATAAAGTTTAACAAGCCAGGGTTACGTTACATATATAGAGTTCAAACGCAGCGGAAAGTACAAACAGATTAAACAAGTTTCAAAATACATTACGGTAGATAACGTCGATGACAAAAGAAAAGCTTCACATCTTGCCCACTGATGTGAGGCTCCCCTGCCAGCACTTCACGGAGAAGGCGGAACCCACTCGACCGTCCAACCTGGAGGAAGAGGCTGACCAATCCAGGACACACCGATTTCCTCGAAGTCTTCCGGAATACAGCCTGCTCAGAAGGGTTACAACCAAACCCTGAGTACTCTAATACTCAGCAATGCTTACCCGACTATTGGTATATACTTAGCCGACTCCTAAATATGCAAGGCTTTTGGCTCTGGAGTTCTTTTGCTGAAAAGCCGCTAGTACTGGATCCTTACTTTCAATATTTTAGCTCCAATTGTGTTGATAGCTAGAAACTAGGTTTGCCTAGTTCTCTAGAGCATACATGATTAATCATATTATCTTTTCAAGAACATCAACATAAATACATTTTTTCTCTTTCTGTCCTTTCAATCCTTACTACGATGCGACGCATTGACCAAGGCTCTCATATCCGCGAGTCACGGTGAATCGATCCGATTTAACCTTGCAAGGTGGACCTAACTCACACGCCAAGTGCGACCCTGACGGGTCACACCGAGCAACTGTTCCCACGATTACCCTGAATCCTGAATCAAGCCCGCCAGCACCCGAATGATGAGCCCCACACGTGCGAACACCCGGTGAACTCGTGGGCCACTTCACCATCCGTCATCCCTACCCAGCGCCGCAGGTCGAGACTCAGATTCCAACGCAATTTAGGTAATTAGCTTACCGGTTTCGACTACCTCCTACTCCCGGCATGCGGTTAGTACTGTTCAATCCTCAGTCAAAGGGCCAACAACGGAACGATCCTCAATCGACACAGGCGGAGACTCAACTTTCCTTTAATCAACAACCATGTCCAACTTTCCCACCGCCCGGTCTCCAATTTCCCTTCTCATTGCATTATTTCTCATAACACTGCCTGAAGTAACAACCCTAAATCCCGCGGGTGACAGGAAATCACCCGTCTTCTACCGAGTTTACTTAAGCATAGTGGTGCTTGCGATAACTGCACTAGTAAAGACACTGGGTATTCTAGATTATGCATCTATGGTTCCAATCAATTCCTTGAACGTAAATGCACAATACTTTAAATATAACATGGAGTAATTAAAATAAGGGATATGCTCCGGGGCTTGCCTTGCAAGTCAGCGGGGTTAGCGACTTCTTCGGAAATGGGTTCGACGGTGTTCTCCTGCTGCTCTCCCGCTTGCGGCTCCGGGATCGGTTCGGCGACCAACTCGCAGACGGCTTCGCTCGCGGTGTCTACACGTATGAAAAGATGCCATGCTAGAGTCAGAACCAAAGCAGTGCATGGACGCTCATGATGCGATGCATTTTGATACAAAGCAATTGAAAGGACCGACAGAGCTGACATGCATCGACTGAGTAGCCATTACACGAAAGTAGCAACTGAACGATTTGAGTGCTTAGGTGCGGTTCCGAAGTTCAACTCATTTTAGCCTGAAGTGTTTCCTTCAAAACAACAGCTACTAAACTACTTAGGACGACTAATCACCCATCTAGAGCACAAGAAAAACATAAAACTACTGACTTAGAATTAACTAAAAACAAGAATCAGGAATAAAACCGAAGCTAGGAACTAATTAAAGATCAAAACTTAACACGCTACAAGGATCTAGTAGCACAACTTTTCTACCACGAAAAGCTACTGATACGAAGTGCATAAATAAATTACCAACGTTTGTTGATATAGAAAAGTATTTACTTTAACCCTAGAAAAGAAAATCAAACAACAAAAGATCCACAAACATGCACATAGGCCATGCACCTGGAAATTTTTCAGTGGACTACACATACAAAGAGTAATCTACTGACTAAATTTCACAATTTTTAGAGCAACGGAACAACCGGTATTAAATAACCTAGATTAAACACAAACCAAATTTTTAGCAGTGGCAAAAGTGACATTTCACATGCACCAGTATTTTTATTCTAAAGATCTTGACCTAAGAAACCCAACAAAATTTGGTTTGCATTTTTAGGATTTTTCTACACTTTTCTACGATTTTTGGAAGATTTCAGCTAAAAAATAAACAATAAAGAAACATTAAAAAAGGGGGCTGACAACCGGGCCCCACATTTAAGTGGGAGCCCAGCTCCCAGCCCCCCCCCCCTCCCCTGCGTTGCCTGCGCGGCCCGCCGTGGCCATGGCCGGCGCGCGGCCAGGTAGGCTCGCGGCAGCGCGGCGCTGGCCCCTGCCGGCGGTGGCCGGCCGGCGGCACGGCCCAGCCAGACCGCGGCCAGGGAAGCCGGGGAGCAGGGGCGCACGCGTGGGGGCGGCGCAGGCAGCGCAGAGGCGCGCGCGGGGCGGCGCCGAAGCAGGGGCGCGTGGCGGCGCGTGGCCGTTCCGGTCGGCGCGGCACAGGGCGGCGAAGGAGCGGGGCGCGGACACGACCAGGGTGGCCGGGCTGCGGTGGGGCGCACGGCGGCGCTACCCTAGCTCGCGCAGGAGCAATCCGCGGCGGCGAGCGCGGCGGCCACGGCGGCGCACGGCGGCCACGGCGGCGCGACGGCATCCCGACGCTGGTGGTGGGGGATTCAAGGGGGAAAGAGGTCTGGGAGGAGGAGGGGAGCACAAGGGAGCTCACCACGCGTTCGATTTGGGCGGAGGGAGACCGGGAAGGGAAGTTCGACGGCAAGGGCGGAGCTTCGGTGGAGCTTCAATGGTGGCCGCGGCGGCGAGGCCTGATTCCGGCCAGGGATTGACTCGAAAGAGCTTGTGGAGGGGCGGCATGGGTGCAGGACAAGGCGAGGGAGGTTGGGGCACGAGGAATCGATCGGGGGCGGCGAGGGGTGGCCGGAACAACGCCGGCGGCGGCTCTGCTCGGCTTGACTACGTGCAAGCGCAAGGGAGAAGACGAAGTGGAGGGGAAAATGGAGACTGCACCAGACCTGGATAAGCTCGGGCTCACTCGGCGGTCGGTCGTCGCGACGGCCGACGCGTGGCGTCGCCGGCGCGTCGCCGGTCGCGGCACGGTCGCGCACAGTGAAGAAACAGGGGAACAACAGTGATCTCGTTTGACTGAAAATTGACTCGCGTTTGACCGCCCGAAACTCAAAATTTGATATGGAAACTTGGAATTTGGCCAAAATAGAAGTTGTAGAGGGATAGAAGGTCTACAACTTTTGTTTTGGGCGCAAGTTGATTTGGAACTCGGATTAGAGAGAAAAACGCGATCGAACACTGCTAAATCGATGTTTACCGCGCGAACTCTATTAACGCTAACGATGAGCTTAAGTCCATAATTAGCGGGTTAAGCACATGATTAGCATCGCGATTAACACTGGGGTGTTACAGGAAGACCCCTCTTCCGATAAGCATTGGATGAGAGCCCCTTCCATCTTATCCACTCCTATCGCCCCCATCCCCGTTCCCATCATCTGCTTCTGCCTCCACCTCGATGCTTTTCTGACTCCGCCCCTGCTTCCTACCTCTCTCTCGCCGGCGTCACCTCGACGTTGGTGAGGACCGCCAAGCTCCAACCTCTCCCTTCCCCTCCGACCTCCGTCCGCCCGCATCTATCCCTGCCGCCAACCTCCCCCGCGTTGGCATAATCCTAGATGCCGGCGGACCGCCCTGCTCCTCCCCCTCCCCCTCCCACGCTCCCCTCCATTCCGGCCTCCGACCGATCACCCTCACCCCCACCGCTGGCACCACCCAACCATTGTCCACCACCCGCCCAGCAGAGCCCTCTCCGCAGCCTCGTCACCGGCCAATCCGCAACCACCGCCGGTCCAGCAACCTTCCCAAACATCCTTCAGATCCGACAGCCACAAATCTCCACCCCAACCCAAAACCCTAACCCAAACCTGAAATCCTAACATGAATCGAGCTTGCCAGAGAAGATGAGGTGCCTGCGACAAGAGGAGGAGGTCGATGGAGTTGGTTATTCGATTTTGTTACTTTTATCTTTTTCTTGTTACTTTCTTCTAGGTGGAATAGCCATTTTCGTCCCTCAACTATCAAGTCATGCTCAGTTTCATCCTCGAACTATCAAAATGGCCAATTTAGTCGTTAAAGTTTACTTTCAAGCTCAATTTCATCCCTAAACTATGAAAGGGTCATTTTAGTCCTCAAAGTTTACTTTTAGGGTTCACTTTCGTTCCTGAACTGTTGAAGCATCTAATTCAATCCTTCAACTTCTCTTTTAGGCTCATCTTAGCTCATCATCCTATGTGACATGCTACATTTTCATGTCTCGTTAGCTATGGTGCCGCTCATTACATGGCACACATATTTCGATTTGAGACTAAGTCACGCACTCATGCGTACACCATAACAATCTGCCGTCCGGGGCAATCTATCATCCATCATTGCCATGCACTCATGCTGCTTTTGATGTAGTTGGCATCCATATGCGAACATTAATTGATTGTGTGCACCACATGTGGTTATCGAACCTAGCTATGTCACCCAAGTATATCTAGCCTCTCTGGCGAAACAAGGCATATAGTTCTCTCAATAGCGATTGTCCACCTTCATTCACGGTGGTGCTATTATGAAAAACAACATGCTAATGAGAAGAGAGGATGAGCCAAAAAGAAAAGTTTGAGGACTAAAATAGCCACTTGGATAGTTCAAGGATGAAAGCGAACCCAAAAGTAAACTTTTAGGACTAAAATGACCATTTTTATAGTTCATGGATGAATTTGGGCCTAAAAATAAACTTGAGGGACTAATATGACTATTTTGATAGTTCAGGGACGAAATTGAACATTGGACGATAGTTGAGGGATGAAAATGACTATTTTGCCTTTCTTCTATTATTGAAGGTACTTCCTCTTTAGTTTCCCCTTTGTTCTACAAAGTAACAGAGAGAGCTCTCGATGTAGTTTATAGGATATATGTATTGCAGGCGATCGACGACCCTGTGATCTACAGTATTTGTTTGCTTGTTGCATGGCAAATGCGCACGCATGCAGTTCCACTGCTGCCGCATACATTTGAGACAGTGAGAGTTGAACCATGTCGGGGTGGACAGCCGCGACAGCCTGCGGCCGTTTCTAGAGCAGCACATCCGGCGTCCTCCCCAGCGGCGCGTGCAAACCTGCCGCGGCAAGGCAACTCGTGATGAGAGACAGGCACGCGCTCGAGGCAGCGGGTCGGCGCGCCGCCGGCTTCGGTGTCCGTCCATCCACGCGCAGGAAGCGGGCGCCGCCGCCGGCGGGAGGCCTCCTCGGTGGGTAGAGCGTGAACGCGGCATCGGCCGCCATGTCTGATTCTTCCCCTGCTGTGACGGGCTTCGATGGCAGTACTCAGCAGTCAGCACACGCTGAAGCAGCAGCCGAGCGTTGAACGCATCCATTAGAAAAGGTAGCTCCACCGGCGCACGCTTGTGCAGCTCGAGTTCGGTGCCCGTGCCGGCGGCCTGGCGCGCGCCGAACCGTGGTGCCGCGACGGCGTCCTCCTGTCCACGACGAAGCAGAACGATGTCGCCGCCTTCTCCCTAGCACTCGGGAACACGTCTCGCACCGCCTCCCGCCCAGGGTAGCTGGCAGTGGAGGTCAGAGCAGCGTGGCTGCCGTCGATGGCGCCAGCAGCCCTGACTAGCCTGGGCGGGACGGTATTTCATTCAGCGTCCCGGGGACGGGGAGGACGGTAAATGAAATACCGTCCTCCCCTTGGTCTCTCACGCCCGTTGGATCGCATTTTTACGGTCAAGATCGACGTTTCGGATAACTGCAGTCTACCAGGACCCCTTTCGTCTTCCTCTCGCGACGGATCAGGCGAGCAGCAGCAGGAAGGCATTCACCGCCGTTCCGCTAGCATTCACAGACAAGATTTTGGGGGCAGCGGCAGGCTAAGGAACACGCAGTGTGGTGGCCGTGGCGTCCGACGACAATGCTGCCTCCCGCCGGCTTCTCCTCAGCCGCTGCGTGTGCGAGCAGCCGGCGGCCGTGCGCGGTGGCGGCGTCCTGGAGTTCCCCCGCCACCGACGCATTGGCCATCTGCTGGTACCCCATGGCTAGGACCATGTTCATGTCAACCCATTGCCTGTTCCTCGGTTTCAGAGATCGAGCCTGCAGTCTCGACACCGGCGGAGGTTGGAGTTCTCGAATTAAACTTAGGACTTACTGTTACCGGGATGTTTTGACCCACGGAATTTGTTCCTGATCGTTAGGAGGAAGAATAGCTAAGCATGCCGCCGGCACAATTGATCCCTTGCAATCTGTTCGCACGCGCGTCCCCTCCACGTCGCCGACACCGCGCGCGGGACGGCCGGTCGCCGCGCACCGCCCGCTAGCCGGCCTCCCGTAAGCACACAGTGCGTGGTGATGCGGCGGCGCTCATTACCAACCATCGATCCCGGCCAGCCCATCCGGACGAGTGCGTGGCACCATCACGCGTCGCACCTCGCAGTCGCCGCCCGTCCGCTGGCATCGAAGCGCGCGCGCCGCCACGACGGCGTCGACCACGCCGGTGCAGATCGTCAATGGCGCCTTCTCCCTGCAAATCTGGAACACTTCGCGAACTAAATATAGCACCACGAGTGCTTGCAGTGGAGGTCTGGACGGCGTGGCCGTCGCCAATGCCGCCGGCGAGACGGATCCTAAAGGTTGTCGGTACCGTCCAGGGGTGGGGTGGACGGTAAATGAAATACCGTCCACCACGTAAGCCTCTCTCCGCCATTGGATCTCAGTTGTACGGCCGAGATCGACATGACGGGTAGCTGCAGGTTGCCCAGGCCCTTCTCGTCTTCCTCTCGTCTCGCGACGACGGGCCGAGCGCGTTCTGTCCCCCTCGACGACACGCCTTTGCAGCTAGCGTTCCCGCACAAAGCTTCCATGAGCCGCGCCGCCGCCGATAAATCATGTGGACGTGTGCGAGCAGCCGGCGGCCTTGTGCGGTGGCGACATCCTGGAGTCGACCTGCCGACGCCGACGCATTGGCCGTCTTCAGTCTGCTGGTGGTGACCCATGGACCAGCATGCAGCTAGCCGCCACCTAGAGTAGTAACGGAGGAGCTCCACCAACACACGCTAGTGCAGCTCGAGGACGGTGCCCGTGCCGGCGTCCTGGCGCGGCGAACCGTGGTGTCGCGACGGCGTCCTCCTATCCACGACGAAGCAGCGATGGCGCCGCCTTCTCCATGGCGCTCGGGAACACGTCTCGCACCGCCTTGCGCCGAGAATAGCTAGCGTTGGAGGTCAGGACGGCGTGGCTGCCGTCCATGGCACCGGCCGCCCTGAGCCTCGGCGGGACGGTATTTCATTAACATCCCGGGGGTGGACGGTAAATGAAATACCGTCCACCCTCTGGGCCACTTTTTGCCGTTGGATCGCAGTTGTACGGTAGGATTGACATGGTGGATAGCTGCAGGTTCCGAAGGCCCCTTTCGTCTTCCTCTCGCGACGGGGGACGGGTCGCGCGTGTTCTGCACCCTCGACGACACGCCGTTGCTGCGTTCCTCTACGCACAGCTCCCATGCGCCGCGGCGCCACGCACGAATCAAGCTAGAGCTGCTGCCAGCACACAGCACAGAGCAGCGGTCAGCACAGCAGGAAGTGGGCGACGCCGCCGGCGGGAGGCCTCCTCGGTGGGTAGAGCGTGAACACGGCAACGGCGGCCATGTCTGCTTGTTCCTCTGCTGTGACGGTCTTCGATGCCAGTCCTCAGCACACGCTGAAGCACCATCCGGGCATTGAAACGCATCCATTAGAAAGAGTAGCTCCACCAGCGCACGCTAGTGCAGCTTGAGGTCGGTGCCCGTGCCGGCGGCCTGGCGCGCCGAACAATCGTGCCGCGACGGCGTTCTCCTGTCCACGACGAAGCAGAACGAGGCCGGTGCCCGTGCTGGCGGCCTGGCGCTCGGGAACACGTCTCGCACCGCCTCCTTCCCAGGATAGCTGGTGGTGGAGGTTAGGGCGGCGCGGCTGCCGTCGATGGCGCCGTGAGGCCACCGTCACGGGGAGATCGACGTTGCGGAAAACTGCAGTCTACCAGGACCCGTTTCGTCTTCCTCTGGCGACGGATCAGGCGAGCAGCATCGATGGCACATGGCAGGATTGTTGTGCGTTAATTTAAACAGCAAGCACTGTATCCGTGAAACAATGATGAGTGTTCACTGGATCACTGTAACGTAACGCGCCACCAGCACAAACAACACGTACGCCTTCAACCATCCCGTGTGGATTCTGGGATCTGTCTCTCTTGCAATTCATGCCGCGGTCACCTCCTCCACGAGCCGCTGGAACTCGGCCATGGCGGCGGCCGGCAGCCCCAGCAGCACGCGGACGCCGCCCCGCTCCTCCCCGCACGACAGGAACAGCGCCACCTCCTTCTCGGGGAGCGCCGCGGGGCCGTACGCCGAGGGCGGGCCCCACCCAAAGTCGGCCGCGCGGAACGGCAGCCGCGACCACGCCGTGATCAGCAGCGTCGACGCGAGCGACGGCCGCGCGCGCGTCGCCTCGAAGTAGTCCACCGCGGACCGCATGTACGCGTCCGTCACCGCCTCCACGGCGCCGCGCACCAGCCGCACGGCGCGCGGCGGCGACGCCGCCAGCTCCCCCGCCGCGCACGCCGCGCTGGTGAGCACGATGGCGTTGCCGAAGTACCCCGCGGGTAGCGGCGGAGCGAACCTCGGCCGCCCGTCCACGGCGAACAGGAGCTTGCTCCGCCGCGAGGGCCCCATCCCCAGCGCCCGCGTGCGCGCGCTCCACACGAACCCGGCCAGCGCCTCGAACGTGGTGCACGGGCGGCCCTCCAGCAGCGCCAGCGCCTTCAGCCGCGCGATGGACGCCGGCGTGAACCGGAACGACCGGTGCAGGAGCGGCTCGCCGTCGTGCGGCGGCGGGGCGACCTCGTCGCTGTCGTCGTCGGTGATCTGCGCGAACTCGTGGTGTGGGAACTCGAGCTGCGGCGGGTCGCGCGCGCGGAGGACGGCGCGGTCGAGGGCCGGCGGGAGCGAGAGCGGGAGGCCGCGTGCCGTCTCGCCCCACGAGTTGACGAACTCCATGGCGCCGACGCCGTCGAACATGCAGTGGTTGATGGCCAGCCCGAGCACGAAGCCGCCACACTTGAACTTGGTCACCTGCCCGATCGATCACCATTATTACTCCATTAGCACAAACTAGGAATCAAACTCGATGACATGTTGAACTGAAATCGATCCAGATAAAAATTAAACGTGGCCGCGTTCGTCGTACCTGGGCCGCAAGCAGCGGCATCTCGAGTATGTTCTTGGCGCCGGGGACGCTGTACACGAGCTTGCCGAGCACCGACGGGTCGGGCTCGGTGACGTCGCCGATGTCCGCCATGGCGCAGTCCGCCTCGGCCTCCACGAAGACGGCGCCTTCGCCCGTGCAGTCGACGGCCAGCTTCCCCTCGCCGCTGATCGTCAGCCGGCCGGCGAGCGGATAGTAGTGGACGAGCACCTTCGCCAAGGACTCCCTCAGCACGACGCCGGCGCTGCTGCTGTCGCCGTCGCCGTCGTCAGCCCCGCTGAAGCAGTACACGGTCTGCACGATGACGGCGATGTTCTGATCCAGGTTGGAGAGGTAGTAGGAGCCCTTCGACGTCTCCGCCGCCGGCGGCACCAGCGCCGGCTCCCCTTGCTGCTTGACGCGAAGCTCAAACACACCCTGCGTGCATCCAGGCAGGCCCCTTAATAAATGGCGAGAAATCGATGAGCAAACCGGATGAACATTACCATTGTCAGTTAGAGGCAGATGAGCAGCGGAGCGGAGCACCGATGGATTGGGATTTGCAAGACCCAGGAGGGCAGATGATCGAGGGAGCAGCGGAGCGGAGCACCGATTGGAAGATTTCAGCTAAAAAATAAACAATAAAGAAACATAAAAAAGGGGGCGCGGCCAGGTAGGCTCGCGGCAGCGCGGCGCTGGCCCCTGCCGGCGGTGGCCGGCCGGCGGCACGGCCCAGCCGGACCGCGGCCAGGGAAGCCGGGGAGCAGGGGCGCACGCGTGGGGGCGGCGCAGGCATCGCAGAGGCGCGTGCGGGGCGGCGCCGAAGCAGGGGCGCATGGCGGCGCGCGGCCGTTCCGGTCGGCGCGGCACAGGGCGGCGAAGGAGCGGGGCGCGGACACGACCAGGGTGGCCGGCCTGCGGTGGGGCGCACGGCGGCGCTACCCTAGCTCGCGCAGGAGCAATCCGAGGCGGCGAGCGCGGCGGCGTACGGCGGCCACGGCGGCGCGACGGCATCCCGACGCCGGTGGTGGGGGATTCAAGGGGGAAAGAGGTTTGGGAGGAGGAGGGGAGCACAAGGGAGCTCACCACGCGTTCCATTTGGGCGGAGGGAGACCGGGAAGGGAAGTTCGACGGCAAGGGCGGAGCTTCGGTGGAGCTTCAATGGTGGCCGCGGCGGCGAGGCCCGATTCCGGCCAGGGATTGACTCGAAAGAGCTTGTGGAGGGGCGGCGTGGGTGCAGGACAAGGCGAGGGAGGTTGGGGCACGAGGAATCGATCGGGGGTGGCGAGGGGTGGCCGGAGCAACGCCGGCGGCGGCTTTGCTCGGCTTGACTCCGTGCAAGCGCAAGGGAGAAGACGAAGTGGAGGGGAAAATGGAGACTGCACCAGACCTGGATAAGCTCGGGCTCACTCGGCGGTCGGTCGTCGCGACGGCCGACGCGTGGCATCGCCGGCGCGTCGCCGGTCGCGGCACGGTCGCGCACAGTGAAGAAACAGGGGAACAACAGTGATCTCGTTTGACTGAAAATTGACTTGCGTTTGACCGCACGAAACTCAAAATTTGATATGGAAACTTGGAATTTGGCCAAAATAGAAGTTGTAGAGGGATAGAAGGTCTACAACTTTTGTTTTGGGCGCAAGTTGATTTGGAACTCGGATTAGAGAGAAAAACACGATCGAACACTGCTAAATCGATGTTTACCACGCGAACTCGATTAACGCTAACGATGAGCTTAAGTCCATAATTAGCGGGTTAAGCACATGATTAACATCGCGATTAACACTGGGGTGTTACAGGAAGACCCCTCTTCCGATAAGCATTGGATGAGAGCCCCTTCCATCTTATCCACTCCTATCGCCCCCATCCCCGTTCCCATCATTTTCTTCTGCCTCCACCTCGATGCTTTTCTGAATCCGCCCCTACTGCCTACCTCTCTCTCGCCGGCGTCACCTCGACGTTGGTGAGGACCGCCATGCTCCAACCTCTCCCTTCCCCTCCGACCTCCGTCCGCCCGCATCTATCCCTGCCGCCAACCTCCCTCGCGTTGGCATAATCCTAGATGCCGGCGGACCGCCCTGCTCCTCCCCCTCCCCCTCCCACGCTCCCCTCCCTTCCGGCCTCCGACCGATCACCCTCGCCCCCACCGCTGGCACCACCCAACCATTGTCCACCACCCGCCCAGCAGAGCCCTCTCCGCAGCCTCGTCACCGGCCAATCCGCAACCACCGCCGGTCCAGCAACCTTCCCAAACATCCTTTAGATCCGACAGCCACAAATCTCCACCCCAACCCAAAACCCTAACCCAAACTTGAAATCCTAACATGAATCGAGCTTGCCAGAGAAGATGAGGTGCCTGCGACAAGAGGAGGAGGTCGATGGAGTTGGTTATTCGATTTTGTTACTTTTATCTTTTTCTTGTTACTTTCTTCTAGGTGGAATAGCCATTTTCGTCCCTCAACTATCAAGTCATGCTCAGTTTCATCCTCGAACTATCAAAATGGCCAATTTAGTCGTTAAAGCTTACTTTCAAGCTCAATTTCATCCCTAAACTATGAAAGGGTCATTTTAGTCCTCAAAGTTTACTTTTAGGGTTCACTTTCGTTCCTGAACTGTTGAAGCATCTAATTCAATCCTTCAACTTCTCTTTTAGGCTCATCTTAGCTCATCATCCTATGTGACATGCTACATTTTCATGTCTCGTTAGCTATGGTGACGCTCATTACGTGGCACACATATTTTGATTTGAGACTAAGTCACGCACTCATGCGTACACCATAACAATCTGCCGTCCGGGGCAATCTATCATCCATCATTGCCATGCACTCATGCTGCTTTTGATGTAGCTGGCATCCATATGCGAACATTAATTGATTGTGTGCACCACATGTGGTTATCAAACCTAGCTATGTCACCCAAGTATATCTAGCCTCTCTGGCGAAACAAGGCATATAGTTCTCTCAATAGCGATTGTCCACCTTCATTCACGGTGGTGCTATTATGAAAAACAACATGCTAATGAGAAGAGAGGATGAGCCAAAAAGAAAAGTTTGAGGACTAAAATAGCCACTTGGATAGTTCAAGGATGAAAGCGAACCCAAAAGTAAACTTTTAGGACTAAAATGACCATTTTTATAGTTCATGGATGAATTTGGGCCTAAAAATAAACTTGAGGGACTAATATGACTATTTTGATAGTTCCGGGACGAAATTGAACATTGGACGGTAGTTGAGGGATGAAAATGACTATTTTGCCTTTCTTTTATTATTGAAGGTACTTCCTCTTTAGTTTCCCCTTTGTTCTACAAAGTAACAGAGAGGGCTCTCCATGTAGTTTATAGGATATATGTATTGCAGGCGATCGACGACCCTGTGATCTACAGTATTTGTTTGCTTGTTGCATGGCAAATGCGCACGCATGCAGTTCCACTGCTGCCACATACATTTCAGACAGTGAGAGTTGAACCATGTCGGGGTGGACAGCCGCGACAGCCTGCTGCCGTTTCTAGAGCAGCACATCCGGCGTCCTCCCCAGCGGCGCGTGCAAACCTGCCGCGGCAAGGCAACTCGTGATGAGAGACAGGCACGCGCTCGAGGCAGCGGGTCGGCGCGCCGCCGGCTTCGGTGTCCGTCCATCCACGCGCAGGAAGCGGGCGCCGCCGCCGGCGGGAGACCTCCTCGGTGGGTAGAGCGTGAACGCGGCATCGGCCGCCATGTCTGATTCTTCCCCTGCTGTGACGGGCTTCGATGGCAGTACTCAGCAGTCAGCACACGCTGAAGCAGCAGCCGAGCGTTGAACGCATCCATTAGAAAAGGTAGCTCCACCAGCGCACGCTTGTGCAGCTCGAGTTCGGTGCCCGTGCCGGCGGCCTGGCGCGCGCCGAACCGTGGTGCCGCGACGGCGTCCTCCTGTCCACGACGAAGCAGAACGATGTCGCCGCCTTCTCCCTAGCACTCGGGAACACGTCTCGCACCGCCTCCCGCCCAGGGTAGCTGGCGGTGGAGGTCAGGGCAGCGTGGCTGCCGTCGATGGCGCCAGCAGCCCTGACTAGCCTGGGCGGGACGGTATTTCATTCAGCGTCCCGGGGAGGACGGTAAATGAAATACCGTCCACCCCTTGGCCTCTCTCGCCCGTTGGATCGCATTTTTACGGTCAAGATCGACGTTTCGGATAACTGCAGTCTACCAGGATCCCTTTCGTCTTCCTCTCGCGACGGATCAGGCGAGCAGCAGCAGGAAGGCATTCACCGCCGTTCCGCTAGCATTCACAGACAAGATTTTGGGGGCAGCGGCAGGCTAAGGAACACGCAGTGTGGTGGCCGTGGCGTCCGACGACAATGCTGCCTCCCGCCGGCTTCTCCTCAGCCGCTGCGTGTGCGAGCAGCCGGCGGCCGTGCGCGGTGGCGGCGTCCTGGAGTTCCCCCGCCACCGACGCATTGGCCATCTGCTGGTACCCCATGGCTAGGACCATGTTCATGTCAACCCATTGCCTGTTCCTCGGTTTCAGAGATCGAGCCTGCAGTCTCGACACCGGCGGAGGTTGGAGTTCTCGAATTAAACTTAGGACTTACTGTTACCGGGATGTTTTGACCCACGGAATTTGTTCCTGATCGTTAGGAGGAAGAATAGCTAAGCATGCCGCCGGCACAATTGATCCCTTGCAATCTGTTCGCACTTCGCACGCGCGTCCCCTCCACGTCGCCGACACCGCGCGCGGGACGGCCGGTCGCCGCGCACCGCCCGCGAGCCGGCCTCCCGTAAGCACACAGTGCGTGGCGATGCGGCGGCGCTCATTACCAACCATCGATCCCGGCCAGCCCATCGGGACGAGTGCGTGGCACCATCACGCGTCGCACCTCGCAGTCGCCGCCCGTCCGCTGGCATCGAAGCGCGCGCGCCGCCACGACGGCGTCGACCACGCCGGTGCAGATCGTCAATGGCGCCTTCTCCCTGCAAATCTGGAACACTTCGCGAACTAAATATAGCACCACGAGTGCTTGCAGTGGAGGTCTGGACGGCGTGGCCGTTGCCAATGCCGCCGGCGAGACGGATCCTAAAGGTTGTCGGTACCGTCCAGGGGTGGGGTGGACGGTAAATGAAATACCGTCCACCACGTAAGCCTCTCTCCGCCATTGGATCTCAGTTGTACGGCCGAGATCGACATGACGGGTAGCTGCAGGTTGCCCAGACCCTTCTCGTCTTCCTCTCGTCTCGCGACGACGGGCTGAGCGCGTTCTGTCCCCCTCGACGACACGCCTTTGCAGCTAGCGTTCCCGCACAAAGCTTCCATGAGCCGCGCCGCCGCCGATAAATCATGTGGACGTGTGCGAGCAGCCGGCGGCCTTGTGCGGTGGCGACATCCTGGAGTCGACCTGCCGACGCCGACGCATTGGCCGTCTTCAGTCTGCTGGTGGTGACCCATGGACCAGCATGCAGCTAGCCGCCACCTAGAGCAGTAACGGAGGAGCTCCACCAACACACGCTAGTGCAGCTCGAGGACGGTGCCCGTGCCGGCGTCCTGGCGCGGCGAACCGTGGTGTCGCGACGGCGTCCTCCTATCCACGACGAAGCAGCGATGGCGCCGCCTTCTCCATGGCGCTCGGGAACACGTCTCGCACCGCCTTGCGCCGAGAATAGCTAGCGGTGGAGGTCAGGACGGCGTGGCTGCGACAGAGGTCTGATGAACACTGCATCGCCGAAATTTTGAACACTGCATCGGATAGCAGCGACGACGGCGAAGAGTCTGATGAGGTCCGGTTCGTGATGGATTCAATGGCCGGCAATACAGAGGTCCCGGACTCTCAAGAATGCACTGGACAACTCATCCGTGGGGTGAACTGGGCACCGGATAGCGACGACGGTGAAGAGTCTAATGATGTCCTGATGGAAGGCATGGTTGAAGTCAAGGACGTCGCGCTTACACTTCAATAGCTCGCGTCGATAGAGGTTAGCAAATTTGATGCCGAGAAGCAGCTAAAAAATGTAAAATATTTGATGCTACCTGTCTTACTTCCTCAATTGTATGGAGAGCACAATGAGCAAGTGATTCGTGCTTCTACTGACCTGCTAGTAGGAAAAAGAAAACTTCTACTAGCAGAAAAAAAAAACAAAACTGCCAGATCAATCTTCGTTCATGTATGTGTATATTCTACTTCTATTGGATCAATATTAGATCTAGTACGTGCATGATACTCCCATACGTGCATGCTACTGTAGTTCATCTAGTACATGCATGATATGCTACTACTTCTATTGGATAAAAAATGCAGCATAAGCCTTACCCTCCTGTCCAGCAGATCGTACTCCTTCTGAGGCAGCAGATCCACCATGCCTTATAAATGGGGAAGGAGGGAGTAATATACTTCATTTCTCATTTCGACGGAAGTCTACTGACTGTACCCTACCTAGCTTGTGGACTTACTATAGCGTGCCAATTGGCGGGTTTGGATGATTTTCAATGCCTGTGTCCGGCAAATAAATAGAAATCGCCTACTGCCTATCTCATCGTGCTATGGAATTCTATGTCAGTTTTCCTTCTAGAGTAGGAGTACTATTTAATGAAACAGCTGATATTATTAATATTGACAAGAAAACTCTCACCTTGTGCGTTATGTACTTATGCAATATTGACAAACACATGTACTTAATTAATTAGGATGAGATTAATTATATTTTACAGCGATCGAGCTGAGACTTTTTTTTTTCCTACTTTTCCGGTCTTACAAGTTCAATGTTGGACTATTGGTTTGTTTTAAAATAAATGATTGTTTGTTTGCCATATGAAGTTGGTTGTCTAATATCAAAAAATATATTTTAGGGAATGAGTACTTGAACCTGTTTTTGTATGCGTTTGAATGGATGTACCAAAAATAATTTAATTTCATTTTGATTCTTAAGCAATATAAGCAGGGCTATATATACGGATCAAAGATTCCAACCGGCGATAACTGTATTGGTGACACCAGTATGATGAACAATGAACTGGTTTCATTCAGAATATTTCAACATACAAGCAGGAAAGGGCTCCCTTTTTCTCAGAACACGTAGAAAAAAGGGTCCAAACACACACCGAATCCACGGCTTGGGTTAGTAAGGAAAGGGCTCCCTTAGCTTTACTGGAACAAACCGCCACAGCTTTCGTTCTCCGATTTGCCTCATATTTGACTACTAATTGCGGAATCCTTGGCCCACTTGCTTGTGATCAAGAGAAGAGCAAATGAAAGGATGCATGAAGTATAACATGCGCATGCATGTCAACATGTCATGGCCGAATTCAAAGATGCACACAGTACGATCTGTGTAGTTTTCACAGAACATTCAACGCAAAGCGCTGTCGCCTAATCCTGCACGCTTCTTCTTTCCGTGCCCTAGCAGCTACCAGCAGAGCTCGATCAGGCCATCACTATTCACGCACAGTACCAGCGCTCGATCTGCAGCATGGTCGCCGAGGTTAACCCGGGCACCAGCCTCCGCCTACCCCGTGAGCTAGCGCCTACGTCTCCATCGCTCGGCGATCACTGATTCACTTCATGTCTTCATCATCAACAGTCAGTTGCAGGCTGCGTTAACTATAGCTCCTAGAGTCCTAGCTTCAAGAAGAACAAACAGAGTGAGAGATGACCCGAAAACCCAGCAAATTCAAGGGTGCAACGCATGTAACATATATACTGCTGCTGCAGTCTACAGGTATTGCAAGAAACAAACGATGTCATTTCCTGCTCCAAAAGGTGAAGAGGACGATCGAAGATTATATTGTTATCTGTATATATTCACTGATTTTGAAACTGAAAGCGAAGGGGTCAGGGGAAGGAACCACAAAAGACAAATGCATGATGATACGTACGTCCATGCATTGATGAGCACTCACTCTGTTCATACACACATATAAGGACTTCTATGTTTGTCCCAATTCAAACTATCATAAATTTGATCGAGATTACATATGAGAGTACGTGTTAATTAACATCTACCGCATCATATAAGCAGTAAACTGTGAAAAATATATTTTATAGTGAACCTAACATTATTATATCTCATTTGATTTCGTAAATATCATTGGGGTTTTTTTTTCATAATCTTGGTTGGACTTATTAGGATATATAGTTGACTCGGTACAAACTTATATTAGAAGTCTTTGTATTTGTAGACTAAGAAAAACGTCATGTAAACTTGAATAGAAAAATTAAATATCATTAGCTAGTTGGCTGTGGTTCTTTCCATGTTCATGTAGCTGCAGGCATGCAAGGCAGTGCTTCGTCAACATACACGGCAGGCAGGCGTTGACCATTTGGAGTCTTGAAGATAGTATGCTGTGTGTGCATGCCACCACACAATTATTGAGCATGATTGTGCTTCTCACTCCGGAGCCAACAAAATGCAGCCCTACATATGCATGTACCTGTCCCATATATCTCTCTCTCCATTGTCAAATTCTTATATATACTCACACTCTATATATAATTGTTATATATGGAAGTTAACCAAGAAAACACCATTTGTTTTTCTTATTACCTTCTCTTCTTTCTCCTTCCTCCGATCCTCTGGTCTCTCGTGTTTGCTAGCTGTCCTCTCTCGCGTCGCCACCCATCTCCCTCTCTCTTAGCAGAAGTCAAGGATATCTGCATCAATTCGAGATAGGACAGAAGCTGCCTAGCTATAGATCGATAGCTAGATACCTGTTTCCATTAGCCTGGCGCATGCATTAGCTAGCTGGCTGCCTTCTGTCTCCCCTCCTTATAACCTGATCCCACCCTCGCTGATCATCAGCTCAGCTCGGTACGCAGCAGTAGCAGCTTTTCTCGCACAACTAGCTCATCGTCTTTCTTGGGCGGCAGTGGCCGTGAGCCCGTGACCATACAAAAGCGGGAAGAAGGCCCCACGGCGACGGTGGTGACGACGACGTCGACGAGCAAGCCGGTCGCGAGGAAGAGCCTGATATCAAGAACCCTGCAGCGATGCAAGTCCGGGCTGAGCGCCGGCGGCGGCTCCGGCCGGGCGTCGCCGCCGCGGTGCTTCTCGGTGTACGTTGGGCCCGAGCGGGAGCGCTTCGTGGTGCGCGCCGAGTGCGCCAACCACCCGCTGTTCCGGCGCCTCCTCGACGACGCCGAGCGCGAGTACGGCTACGCGGCGCAGGGCCCGCTCGCGCTGCCCGGCTGCGACGTCGACGCGTTCCTCGACGTGCTGTGGCAGATGGAGCACGACGAGGCCGACGATGGCGGCGGCGACCAGCAGTTCGACGCCGCCGCCTCGTCGCCGATATGCGGCTTGCACAGCGGCAGCAAGGGCCGCGCGGCGGGGTATCGGATGCTTAGCACGAGGTCGTCTCCGGTGGTCGGCAGGCGGAGGTGAGATCGAGCACACGGCTGGATCGTACCATTAACATGATGATAATCATGATTAATTAGAGAGCTAGTGGTGCTGAATTGATCTCTACTGCTATGTATGAATAGAGTCGTGCATAGCAGGGTCAGTGGCTTTCTGTCTTTCTGGTCAAAGTCGATCAGGTGTTCCCACTCGGTCGCTGCATACTATGATTCTCCTTTGTTGCTGGCATCTCTGGAATCATCGCCATGACGTGGTCTTCCGAGGCATGCCTCCGAACCTCCACCGGCTGCTCACCGCTTGCCGTGAAGCGACTGAACTGTGGCGCTGGCGTTTACCGGCTGCTCTGCGCTGCGAGCTCGACTACTGGAGAAACATTTTTTTCGTGTAACTTACCCCAAGTTCTGTTGTACTTTACTCCACGAACAGCCTACCAAAGCAATGTAAACGCGCCATGTGCGGCACTCTCCATCACCGGTTCTCCGGCATCTATGGAAGTTGATTCAGGTGGGGACTGATCGTCCCCCCCCCCGGGGTTTCCCCTCAGAAAAAAAGTCGATCAGACTAAGCAAGAGCTATCCAACTGCATAGTTTAGATCAGTATACATAAGTTTGGTCATCATTAGTCTCTAAGTCATCGATACAGGTTTAGTTTAGATCGGTAGCTAGATTTCTACATAGATAGAAATCAAATTTATGTGCATGTGCCGAATCAATTACTTCAAAGAGAAGTAATTCATCTTTTTTTCTTTGCCACGCATAGTTTTCTTTCTCGATGCATGTATATATACCAAGAGAATTGCTAATTACAAGGAGGTCAATATATATAGGAGACTCATACAGGAAGTGTCACAGGACAGTCCAAATAATACCGATCAAGTGCATCAATTAACCATTTAACTTAATCCTTCGATACTGCACTTCACCAGTACACCCAGACTGCATGCTATAATCAGGATCGATTACAAGGGAAATCTCGCCAAAAGACGAGCACAGGTGATTACAAACAACAAAAGTTTTCAAACTTACCTTACAACCAGAGTTAAACAAAAGTCTCCAAATTAATTTACAATAAAATTTAACAAGGCAGGGTTACGTTACATATACAGAGTTCAAACGCAGCGGAAAGTACAAATAGATTAAAACAAGTTTCAAAATACATTACGGTAGATAACGTTGATGACAAAAGAAAAGCTTCACATCTTGCCCACTGATGTGAGGCTCCCCTGCCAGCACTTCACGGAGAAGGCGGAACCCACTCGACCGTCCAACCTGGAGGAAGAGGCTGACCAATCCAGGACGCACCGATTTCCTCGAAGTCTTCCGGAATACAGCCTGCTCAGAAGGGTTACAACCAAACCCTGAGTACTCTAATACTCAGCAAGGCTTACCCGACTATTGGTATATACTTAGCCGACTCCTAAATATGCAAGGCTTTTGGCTCTGGAGTTCTTTTGCTGAAAAGCCGCTAGTACTGGATCCTTACTTTCAATATTTTAGCTCTAATTGTGTTGATAGCTAGAAACTAGGTTTGCCTAGTTCTCTAGAGCATACATGATTAATCATATTATCTTTTCAAGAACATCAACATAAATCCATCTTTTCTCTTTCTGTCCTTTCAATCCTTACTACGATGCGACGCATTGACCAAGGCTCTCATATCCGCGAGTCACGGCGAATCGATCCGATTTAACCTTGCAAGGTGGACCTAACTCACACGCCAAGTGCGACCCCGGCTGGTCACACCGAGCAACTGTTCCCACAATTACACTGAATCCTGAATCAAGCCCGCCAGCACCCGAATGATGAGCCCCGCACGTGCAAACACCCGGTGAACCCGTGGGCCACTTCACCATCCGTCATCTCTACCCAGCACCGCAGATCGAGACTCAGATTCCAACGCAATTTAGGTAATTAGCTTACCGGTTTCGACTACCTCCTACTCCCGGCATGCGGTTAGTACTGTTCAATCCTCAATCAAAGGGCCAACAACAGAACAGTCCTCAATCGACACAAGCGGAGACTCAACTTTCCTTTAATCAACAACCATGTCCAACTTTCCCTCCGCCCGGTCTCCAATTTCCCTTCTCATTGCATTATTTCTCATAACACTGCCTGAAGTAACAACCCTAAATCCCGCGGGTGACAAGAAATCACCCGTCTTCTACCGAGTTTTCTCAAGCATAGCGGTGCTAGCGATAACTGCACTAGTAAAGACACTGGGTATTCTAGATTATGCATCTATGGTTCCAATCAATTCCTTGAACGTAAATGCACAATACTTTAAATATAACATGGAGTAATTAAAATAAGGGATATGCTCCGGGGCTTGCCTTGCAAGTCAGTGGGGTTAGCGACTTCTTCGGAAATGGGTTCGACGGTGTTCTCCTGCTGCTCTCCCGCTCGCGGCTCCGGGATCGGTTCGGCGACCAACTCGCAGACGGCTTCGCTCGCGGTGTCTACACGTATGAAAAGATGCCATGCCAGAGTCAGAACCAAAGCAGTGCATGGACGCTCATGATGCGATGCATCTTGATAGAAAGCAATTGAAAGGACCGACAGAGCTGACATGCATCGACTGAGTAGCCATTACACGAAAGTAACAACTGAACGATTTGAGTGCTTAGGTGTGGTTCCGAAGTTCAACTCATTTTAGCCTGAAGTGTTTCCTTCAAAACAACAGCTACTAAACTACTTAGGACGACTATTCACCCATCTAGAGCACAAGAAAAACATAAAACTACTGACTTAGAATTAACTAAAAACAAGAATCAGGATTAAAACCGAAGCTAGGAACTAATTAAAGATCAAAACTTAACACGCTACAAGTATCTAGTAGCACAACTTTTCTACCACGAAAAGCTACTGATACGGAGTGCATAAATAAATTACCAACATTTGTTGATATAGAAAAGTATTTACTTTAACCCTAGAAAAGAAAATCAAACAACAAAAGATCCACAAACATGCACATAGGCCATCCACCTGGAAATTTTTCAGTGGACTACACATACAAAGAGTAATCTACTGAATAAATTTCACAATTTTTAGAGTAACGGAACAACCGGTATAAAATAACCTAGATTAAACACAAACCAAATTTTTAGCAGGGCAAAAGTGACATTTCACATGCACCAGTATTTTTCTTCTAAATATCTTGACCTAAGAAACCCAACAAAATTTGGTTTGCATTTTTAGGATTTTTCTACACTTTTCTACTATTTTTGGAAGATTTCAGCTAAAAAATAAACAATAAAGAAACATTAAAAAGGGGGGCTGACAGCCGGGCCCCACATGTAAGTGGGAGCCCAGCTCCCAGTCCCCCCCCCCACCCGCCTCCCTTCTTTGTCTGCGCGGCCCGCCGTGGCCATGGCCGGGGCGCGGCCAGGTAGGCTCGCGGCAGCGCGGCGCTGGCCCCTGCCGGCGGTGGCCGGCCGGCGGCACGGCCCAGCCGGACCGCGGCCAGGGAAGCCGGGGAGCAGGGGCGCACGCGTGGGGGCGGCGCAGGCAGCGAAGAGGCGCGCGCGGGGCGGCACCGAAGCAGGGGCTTGTGGCGGCGCGCGGCCGTTCCGGTCGGCGCGGCACAGGGCGGCGAAGGAGCGAGGCGCGGACACGACCAGGGTGGCCGGGCTGCGGTGGGGCGCACGGCGGCGCTACCCTAGCTCGCGCAGGAGCAATCCGCGGCGGCGAGCGCGGCGGCGCACGGCGGCCACGGCGGCGCGATGGCATCCCGACGCCGGTGGTGGGGGATTCAAGGGGGATGAGGTCTGGGAGGAGGAGGGGAGCACAAGGGAGCTCACCACGCGTTCGATTTGGGTGGAGGGAGACCGGGAAGGGAAGTTCGACGGCAAGGGCGGAGCTTAGGTGGAGCTTCAATGGTGGCCGCGGCGGCGAGGCCCGATTCCGGCCAGGGATTGACTCGAAAGAGCTTGTGGAGGGGCGGCGTGGGTGCAGGACAAGGCGAGGGAGGTTGGGGCACGAGGAATTGATCGGGGCGGCGAGGGGTGGCCGGAGCAACGCCGGCGGCGGCTCTGCTCGGCTTGACTCCGTGCAAGCGCAAGGGAGAAGACGAAGTGGAGGGGAAAATGGAGACTGCACCAGACCTGGATAAGCTCGGGCTCACTCGGCGGTCGGTCGTCGCGATGGCCGACGCGTGGCGTCGCCGGCGCGTCGCCGGTTGCGGCACGGTCGCGCACAGTGAAGAAACAGGGGAACAACAGTGATCTCGTTTGACTAAAAATTGACTCGCGTTTGACCGCCCGAAACTCAAAATTTGATATGGAAACTTGGAATTTGGCCAAAATAGAAGTTGTAGAGGGATAGAAGGTCTACAACTTTTGTTTTGGGCGCAAGTTGATTTGGAACTCGGATTATAGAGAAAAACGCGATCGAACACTGCTAAATCGATGTTTACCGCGCGAACTCGATTAACGCTAACGATGAGTTTAAGTCCATAATTAGCGGGTTAAGCACATGATTAGCATCGCGATTAACACTGGGGTGTTACAGGAAGACCCCTCTTCGGATAAGCATTGGATGAGAGCCCCTTCCATCTTATCCACTCCTATCGCCCCCATCCCCGTTCCCATCATCTGCTTCTGCCTCCACCTCGATGCTTTTCTGACTCCGCCCCTGCTGCCTACCTCTCTCTCGCCGGCGTCACCTCGACGTTGGTGAGGACCGCCATGCTCCAACCTCTCCCTTCCCCTCCGACCTCCGTCCGCCCGCATCTATCCCCGCCGCCAACCTCCCCCGCGTTGGCATAATCCTTGATGCCGGCGGACCGCCCTGCTCCTCCCCCTCCCCCTCCCCCTCCCACCCCTGTCTACAGTATTTGTTTGCTTGTTGCATGGCAAATGCGCACGCATGCAGTTCCACTGCTGCCACATACATTTGAGACAGTGAGAGTTGAACCATGTCGGGGTGGACAGCCGCGATAGCCTGCTGCCGTTTCTAGAGCAGCACATCCGGCGTCCTCCCCAGCGGCGCGTGCAAACCTGCCGCGGCAAGGCAACTCGTGATGAGAGACAGGCACGCGCTCGAGGCAGCGGGTCGGCGCGCCGCCGGCTTCGGTGTCCGTCCATCCACGCGCAGGAAGCGGGCGCCGCCGCCGGCGGGAGGCCTCCTCGGTGGGTAGAGCGTGAACGCGGCATCGGCCGCCATGTCTGATTCTTCCCCTGCTGTGACGGGCTTCGATGGCAGTACTCAGCAGTCAGCACACGCTGAAGCAGCAGCCGAGCGTTGAACGCATCCATTAGAAAAGGTAGCTCCACCAGCGCACGCTTGTGCAGCTCGAGTTCGGTGCCCGTGCCGGCGGCCTGGCGCGCGCCGAACCGTGGTGCCGTGACGGCGTCCTCCTGTCCACGACGAAGCAGAACGATGTCGCCGCCTTCTCCCTAGCACTCGGGAACACGTCTCGCACCGCCTCCCGCCCAGGCTAGCTGGCGGTGGAGGTCAGGGCAGCGTGGCTGCCGTCGATGGCGCCAGCAGCCCTGACTAGCCTGGGCGGGACGGTATTTCATTCAGCGTCCCGGGGAGGACGGTAAATGAAATACCGTCCACCCCTTGGCCTCTCTCGTCCGTTGGATCGCATTTTTACGGTCAAGATCGACGTTTCGGATAACTGCAGTCTACCAGGACCCCTTTCGTCTTCCTCTCGCGACGGATCAGGCGAGCAGCAGCAGGAAGGCATTCACCGCCGTTCCGCTAGCATTCACAGACAAGATTTTGGGGGCAGCGGCAGGCTAAGGAACACGCAGTGTGGTGGCCGTGGCGTCCGACGACAATGCTGCCTCCCGCCGGCTTCTCCTCAGCCGCTGCGTGTTCGAGCAGCCGGCGGCCGTGCGCGGTGGCGGCGTCCTGGAGTTCCCCCGCCACCGACGCATTGGCCATCTGCTGGTACCCCATGGCTAGGACCATGTTCATGTCAACCCATTGCCTGTTCCTCGGTTTCAGAGATCGAGCCTGCAGTCTCGACACCGGCGTAGGTTGGAGTTCTCGAATTAAACTTAGGACCTACTGTTACCGGGATGTTTTGACCCACGGAATTTGTTCCTGATCGTTAGGAGGAAGAATAGCTAAGCCGGCACAATTGATCCCTTGCAATCTGTTCGCACGCGCGTCCCCTCCACGTCGCCGACACCGCGCGCGGGACGGCCGGTCGCCGCGCACCGCCCGCGAGCCGGCCTCCCGTAAGCACACAGTGCGTGGTGATGCGGCGGCTCTCATTACCAACCATCGATCCCGACCAGCCCATCCGGACGAGTGCGTGGCACCATCACGCGTCGCACCTCGCAGTCGCCGCCCGTCCGCTGGCATCGAAGCGCGCGCGCCGCCACGACGGCGTCGACCACGCCGGTGCAGATCGTCAATGGCGCCTTCTCCCTGCAAATCTGGAACACTTCGCGAACTAAATATAGCACCACGAGTGCTTGCATTGGAGGTCTGGACGGCGTGGCCGTCGCCAATGCCGCCGGCGAGACGCATCCTAAAGGTTGTCGGTACCGTCCAGGGGTGGGGTGGACGGTAAATGAAATACCGTCCACCACGTAAGCCTCTCTCCGCCATTGGATCTCAGTTGTACGGCCGAGATCGACATGACGGGTAGCTGCAGGTTGCCCAGGCCCTTCTCGTCTTCCTCTCGTCTCGCGACGACGGGCCGAGCGCGTTCTGTCCCCCTCGACGACACGCCTTTGCAGCTAGCGTTCCCGCACAAAGCTTCCATGAGCCGCGCCGCCGCTGATAAATCATGTGGACGTGTGCGAGCAGCCGGCGGCCTTGTGCGGTGGCGACATCCTGGAGTCGACCTGCCGACGCCGACGCATTGGCCGTCTTCAGTCTGCTGGTGGTGACCCGTGGACCAGCATGCAGCTAGCCGCCACCTAGAGCAGTAACGGAGGAGCTCCACCAACACACGCTAGTGCAGCTCGAGGTCGGTGCCCGTGCCGGCGTCCTGGCGCGGCGAACCGTGGTGTCGCGACGGCGTCCTCCTATCCACGACGAAGCAGCGATGGCGCCGCCTTCTCCATGGCGCTCGGGAACACGTCTCGCACCGCCTTGCGCCGAGAATAGCTAGCGGTGGAGGTCAGGACGGCGTGGCTGCCGTCCATGGCACCGGCCGGCCTGAGCCTCGGCGGGACGGTATTTCATTAACATCCCGGGGGTGGACGGTAAATGAAATACCGTCCACCCTCTGGGCCACTTTTTGCCGTTGGATCGCAGTTGTACGGTAGGGATTGACATGGTGGATAGCTGCAGGTTCCGAAGGCCCCTTTCGTCTCGTCTCGCGACGGGGGACGGGTCGCGCGTGTTCTGCACCCTCGACGACACGCCGTTGCTGCGTTCCTCTACGCACAGCTCCCATGCGCCGCGGCGCCACGCACGAATCAAGCTAGAGCTGCTGCCAGCACACAGCACAGAGCAGCGGTCAGCACAGAAGGAAGTGGGCGACGCCGCCGGCCGGAGGCCTCCTTGGTGGGTAGAGCGTGAACACGGCAACGGCGGCCATGTCTGCTTGTTCCTCTGCTGTGACGGGCTTCGATGCCAGTCCTCAGCACACGCTGAAGCACCATCCGGGCATGGAAACGCATCCATTAGAAAGAGTAGCTCCACCAGCGCACGCTAGTGCAGCTTGAGGTCGGTGCCCGTGCCGGCGGCCTGGCGCGCCGAACAATCGTGCCGCGACGGCGTTCTCCTGTCCACGACGAAGCAGAACGAGGCCGGTGCCCGTGCCGGCGGCCTGGCGCTCGGGAACACGTCTCGCACCGCCTCCTTCCCAGGATAGCTGGTGGTGGAGGTTAGGGCGTCGCGGCTGCCGTCGATGGCGCCCTGAGGCCACCGTCACGGGGAGATCGACGTTGCGGAAAACTGCAGTCTACCAGGACCCGTTTCGTCTTCCTCTGGCGACGGATCAGGCGAGCAGCATCGATGGCACATGGCAGGATTGTTGTGCGTTAATTTAAACAGCAAGCACTGTATCCGTGAAACAATGATGAGTGTTCACTGGATCACTGTAACATAACGCGCCACCAGCACAAACAACACGTACGCCTTCAACCATCCCGTGCGGATTCTGGGATCTGTCTATCTTGCAATTCATGCCGCGGTCACCTCCTCCACGAGCCGCTGGAACTCGGCCATGGCGGCGGCCGGCAGCCCCAGCAGCACGCGGACGCCGCCCCGCTCCTCCCCGCACGACAGGAACAGCGCCACCTCCTTCTCGGGGAGCGCCGCGGGGCCGTACGCCTCGGGCGGGCCCCACCCGAAGTCGGCCGCGCGGAACGGCAGCCGCGACCACGCCGTGATCAGCAGCGTCGACGCGAGCGACGGCCGCGCGCGCGTCGCCTCGAAGTAGTCCACCGCGGACCGCATGTACGCGTCCGTCACCGCCTCCACGGCGCCGCGCACCAGCCGCACGGCGCGCGGCGGCGACGCCGCCAGCTCCCCCGCCGCGCACGCCGCGCTGGTGAGCACGATGGCGTTGCCGAAGTACCCCGCGGGCAGCGGCGGAGCGAACCTCGGCCGCCCGTCCACGGCGAACAGGAGCTTGCTCCGCCGCGAGGGCCCCATCCCCAGCGCCCGCGTGCGCGCGCTCCACACGAACCCGGCCAGCGCCTCGAACGTGGTGCACGGGCGGCCCTCCAGCAGCGCCAGCGCCTTCAGCCGCGCGATGGACGCCGGCGTGAACCGGAACGACCGGTGCAGGAGCGGATCGCCGTCGTGCGGCGGCGGGGCGACCTCGTCGCTGTCGTCGTCGGTGATCTGCGCGAACTCGTGGTGTGGGAACTCGAGCTGCGGCGGGTCGCGCGCGCGGAGGATGGCGCGGTCGAGGGCCGGCGGGAGCGAGAGCGGGAGGCCGCGTGCCGTCTCGCCCCACGAGTTGACGAACTCCATGGCGCCGACGCCGTCGAACATGCAGTGGTTGATGGCCAGCCCGAGCACGAAGCCGCCACACTTGAACTTGGTCACCTGCCCGATCGATCACCATTATTACTCCATTAGCACAAACTAGGAATCAAACTCGATGACATGTTGAACTGAAATCGATCCAGATAAAAATGAAACGTGGCCGCGTTCGTCGTACCTGGGCCGCAAGCAGCGGCATCTCGAGTATGTTCTTGGCGCCGGGGACGCTGTACACGAGCTTGCCGAGCACCGACGGGTCGGGCTCGGTGACGTCGCCGATGTCCGCCATGGCGCAGTCCGCCTCGGCCTCCACGAAGACGGCGCCTTCGCCCGTGCAGTCGACGGCCAGCTTCCCCTCGCCGCTGATCGTCAGCCGGCCGGCGAGCGGATAGTAGTGGACGAGCACCTTCGCCAAGGACTCCCTCAGCACGACGCCGGCGCTGCTGCTGTCGCCGTCGCCGTCGTCAGCCCCGCTGAAGCAGTACACGGTCTGCACGATGACGGCGATGTTCTGATCCAGGTTGGAGAGGTAGTAGGAGCCCTTCGGCGTCTCCGCCGCCGGCGGCACCAGCGCCGGCTCCCCTTGCTGCTTGACGCGAAGCTCAAACACACCCTGCGTGCATCCAGGCAGGCCCCTTAATAAATGGCGAGAAATCGATGAGCAAACCGGATGAACATTACCATTGTCAGTAAGAGGCAGATGAGCAGCGGAGCGGAGCACCGATGGATTGGGATTTGCAAGACCCAGGAGGGCAGATGATCGAGGGAGCAGGCATATAACGAGGGGTTTCTTGTGCGTGTGCACGAGTGGGTGGTTGGGACATTTGGATGGAGTGAGCCAAGAACGCGACCAGCATGCACATGGTTCTCCAGGCAGGTGAGAACCGGAACGGCCTACATCCAATGCAGCATCATACCGTATTCCAGATGGTGTTGTGATGGCTAAACGGTCTCACGACACCGACCAACACGGCCGTGTCGTTCCTACTATCATTGTGCAGAAACGTGAAGGTAGCCATGTTAAAAATGACAGGTAGACTTTATTTCAAAAAAAATGACAGGTAGACACAACAGAAGTTTCAGATAACTGAATGAATTAGCCAAACGGTAGACCAACTAACACGGTATTCTAGATTTCAAAGAGTTTAGGGTTTGGAAAATCGTTAGCCCGAGAGAAACCCTCTCGGTCCAGACGAGATGAATCGGTCCAGACTACCGAGATCAATCGATCACTCTATTCGTTCATTTGGTAGTGGTTTGGCTAGTTAGTGCTGATTCGTTATGAGAAAAAAATGTTGTTGATTGACTAGTGACTTGTGTTGATTCGATACGAGAGAAAAATACTGCTAACTAATTGGCTGACAAACCAAGCAAACAAAGTGAAAAAAAAAGTAACAGGTGCAAACCAACGAGCAAGGTACTACGTAGTATATCAAAGATGGTACCATCCAACTCTAGAGAACTAGCCGTACGAAAGAAACCGTGTTAGCCCAGGATATGGAGATGAGAAGATGTGTAGCTGCGGGATACACTGCAGCATCAGTACATTTCACGAGAAACATTTCATTCTCAGAAAGACCTGTCCATCAACAGCTCTTACAGATAAACCTTCAACATTGCACAAACAGAAACAGCACATATCAGGTGAACTGAAGAGAGGTGAAACCTAACACACTTGGTCAGTGATAACAATTCAACAAAAAACACTCACATCAGGGAAGCTTATGACTAAAACCTCGACATAGTGAGGGAATTAAGAAATGTACAAAACAGGAACGACTCAGAAAGATAGAGTTATACATTGATAAATGGACCAAACAAGCCAAGAATTATTGTGCATATTACAGTCAGGCTAGCTACCTAAGCAACAAAGCTACTAAACCCACAGCTATTGTACATGACCAGCAACTAGGCTACAGGTCACTACCTAGTTAAGCACAACTAGGTGTATATGGCTGTGTGAAATGGTTAACAATCTTGTACTACCCAGGTCACCAATTTGTTGTGGCGGTGCCCCAATTGTACAGAACCAACAAGATAGTCCTTCCAAGATCAATCCAAAGTGCTGGCATAATACAGATCTGACCAATGCATGCAAATCCAATCCATGGCATCACTTCTCCTCACCTCCATCAGGATCACTCTTTACCTTCTCTTCCTTACCATTGTCTTCAGCTTCATCTTCTGAGTCTTCCTCACCACCATCATCATCAGACATATTATTTATTACATCCTCAATGATGCACTTCACTTCAGCTTTTCTGTCCATGAGGTCCACCTCAAAATGGGTCCCTGGGTTGGAAAGATCAAAGTAATGTCAGTATATTCAATCAGAAATCTAATTTCTAGTAGCTAGATCAACAATTCAATCATACATCTACTCTAATGAACTTAATAAGGAACATTAAATAGTACCTAATTGTCTGAGAATATCAGCCAAAGTTGCCTACACAAAAGTATAACCAGTCAGGATACAAAGTAAGGAAAACAATGGACCAGATTCAAAACATAATCATTTGCTTACCGTGTTGAAGTCAACTTCCTTCAAAATTCTGGTAACAACAGCATGCAGCTGTTCAATAGTTGGGACAGGCTTAGCCTCAGCACCACCCTTGCCTTTACCTGGAGAGCAGAGAAGGACAATAGCTTATTATGGCTAGTCAAGTAGAATATATGGCATCTCAAAAAAACATAATCATACTGGGCATACACATAGTAGCAAAAAAAAAATCAGAAAGGCACTTGTATGGCCAGAAAAGGGTCGACTCAAGACACTGCCTGTGATAGGTATTACTGATCTTATACCTTTATTTTTACTGGATGTCTTAGCCACCTTATTGTTTTGGCTCTCTTTTCCATCAACCTTTTTTGATTTGGGTACCTTGTTCACCTTATTTGAATCTTGTGGAGCATCAGTTTCCTTAGAACTCTTTGCTCTCTTGCCAGCCTTTTTGACCTCTATATCAGGCTCATCTTTAATGTCTTGAGAAGGCTTTGAAGCACCTTTCACAGGTTTTGTAGAAACCCTTTTTCGTGGTGTGTCCTTTTCCTTTGCATTAGACCCAGTTTCCTTCTTAACTTGATTTACATCTGTTGACCTTTTCTTTGCTGGAGGCTCATCAGGTTCATCATCACTCACAGCATGATCATTTGCTTCAGATTCCTCATCACCTTCCTCTCCTGTTGATGTATCTTTAGAACCAGCATCTTCCTCATCATCATTCTCTTTCCCAGCTTCAGCTGCTTGTTTCTTGCCCCTTTTCCTTTTCTGCTTAGTATGACAAAAAGGAGCATCAGGATACCATTACTATCAGTAAAGGGGACAAGACACTAAAAATTTTAACTGGATAGATTAGATATTGTCCATCTATGTTCACTTATTTCCTTGTTCAGATAGTTAGAAATTCCTATGGGTAGTGAAGGAGAGCACAAAGAATATATGAACTCAAGTGTAGAGCAACAGTCCCAAAAAAAGGAGTACAGAGTGGGAGTGCTCACAGTAGGAGAAAAACACTGATAATCATAAAGGCAATATACCAAGTATTACATATTTAGATGAGTATATTCAAATGTATGTCCACATTCCCTTAGCTCATTTTCACAGAACAATCAACAAGGTTGTTCTGCTACGAAGCAACAAGTTTCCAGATAGTTTACAATGGTGATTACAAATAAATAATATACTAAATAAAAAGGAACTAGGAGACAGATTGTGCAATTATTTAGAACCAAAGGAAATGAAAGTGCTAAAGATGTTTGTTTCATTATCTATTTACTCCCTCCATCCCAAAAAAAAGTGTTCGTTTAGAAAATTTCAGACACATTACTAGTAGTGAGAAATGACCTTGTCACCCCTAATTAACTATAGCAGTTGGGATTCAAAACAGTGCTGTTTATTTGTTTCCTAGATCCTTAATAAATGCAAATGCATTGGAAACAAAAAAAAAACATCTACTTAAAAGTATTTGATTGGCTCCATGGCTTTCTCTATATAATAGTTTCTTGGTACTTGACATCACTTTAATTAGGTGAACCTCATTACAATCTAAATGAACACTCTTTATGGGACAATTTTTTAATGCTAAACGAACACTCTTAGTGGGACGGAGGGAGTATTTATTTATTTGAAGGTTAAGGGTGGTTGTTTTGGTTTTGGCAGGGCACTAAAAGAACTTCAGAATTTTACCTCCTTAGCATCAGATAGGATTACCTTCTCTTCAGAAGCACCTTCAGAAGTTGCCTCACCACTTCCCTTAGGTCTCCTCCCACGTTTCTTCCCTTTCTGAAATGGTGGACAAAAGAATAGACACCTCAGCTCTTTCTTTTTTTTTTGATGAAACCCTTCTGTATTTCTTAGATAAGGAAAACCAGCAGGTACAAGTACGAATACAGAACCGTACGAAGAGGATACAGAGGCAACTGTTCTAGCCAAACTTCGCAAAGGACCCTGAACAAAAGAGAAAAAACAATAAAGCCCCCAAGTCCTTCACGAGCCACCAGGGATGGACCTTCTCGCTGGCGATCGTCACCGCCAGAGAAGAAGACCTGCCACACCGTGAACTGGAGAAGCTCCATAGCACACGAGCGTCGATCAAAGTTGCATTAGAAAAGAAGCCATTGGCGGTTGCCCATCGACCGGGGCCACACCCCAACTCCTCCAGCTCCCAGATCCGCACTCGCCATCGACGGCCGCCGTCGCCGAGGGGAAGCCAAGCCAGATCCAGCCACCGAGCATCCACAAAACCCACAGCTTGCCCTAGATCCACCGAGCAAAACACCAACAAACTCACCTGCCGACGAGCCACCGTCCACAGACTCCTGAACAAGGGATCCACTTGGGGAAACCCCCCTCCACACGCTCGTCGACGGCGCCGAAGCGAAGCACCGTCAAGACAGGGAAGAGCACAAGAGGACCTTATCCCTAGACAACGTTGCCACCGCCACCTCGACACCGCCGCCAAAAATCGAAACCTAGAACTAGGATCTAATCTACACCGCCGAGCATAGAGACACCGTTCCCACACACGTCCGAGGGCCCAAAGGCCGCCGGAGGCGGAGGGGGACAGCAACCTCACCAACGGGAGCACAATTTGCTCCCCTTTCGACTCTCTCAACTGTAGCAGGTAGAAGAGAGGAGAGAGTTCGAGAGTTAAAGCCGGCAACACACCTCAGCTCATGGTGCCAAGGGTTTCCGCACTCCAAGAAAAGCAAGTCCAGCGCTAATAAGGGGTTTAATACTGTAAACATATAAAGCTGCCCTTCCAACCCATCTAAGTCCACATCCAGCCATTGGCATTATTTTTTGTGGTCCCAAGCAGATATAAATATGCTAATCAGAGGTGTCATATGGAAAGCATTGAAGGGATAGCAATTCAGTCAGAGGTCATACCTTGTTATCAGTGAGAACAACATCCCTAGTAATAAAAGGGGACTCCAAAAACTCCAAGACTTTGGCAGAAACTTCTTCCTGAATTTCAGCAAAGCACAAGCCATTACTAAAGGTTCCACTGCTCATGCTAACAATAAACAGGGGTTAGCTCACTAACCTTCTTTGTAGTTGCTTTTGCAACAGAAATATCCAGTATTTCACAAAAGTCGAGCAACTTCTCCTTGTTAAATTTGTCAAGCTTTTCCTTTATTTTTGTCCTGTGTTTTTCCTGACAACATTAAAACAGGGAAAACATGACCGGCAGCACATGAAATTCTGAACAATCCATGCAGGTCAGGTTACAACAGTATAGCACTAATAAAATGCCACAATTGTATCCGTAAACAATATACATGAGATAAGGACAACTTGCAGGAGCTAAAATTTCTACGGTCATAGTTATAAGCTAGTACAATATTACAGCTAACGCAGTGGGTGTTCACACAAAGGTTAACCATGGGTAATGGAGCTCAAAACATAATGTGGGTAAAACTTCATGTTTTACATAATATAATGGGATAAAAGAAAAACTTACTTGATTATCCGTCCAAACAAAACCAGAAAATTGAGATATGTTTCTCTTCAAAAAGTGGACCTGAAGAGAATCAACACAGTTAACAAAGTAAATGAAATAAAAAGAAACCACACTGAGATACAAGATTTTGTGGAAGCCTTACATTTGATTTCTTCCCATACATTAGAACATGAAGGCTTTGGAGGATATCATCTGCCTTTCTCTTTGATAGTTTGAAGGAAACTGGTATTGCATGAACAAAGGTGAAGATTATTAATTGGAAACCTTCAACTAGGAGTTTGCTAAACACAAAGAGAATCTCTCAGATAATAAAGCAACAGCTAAAAGGTTATGCATGTCACATGAAGAGTATTAATTGGAAACTTTCTACTAGGACTTAGCTAAACCCAAAGAGAATGTCTCAGACAATAAAGCACCACTAAAAGGTTATGCACATCACAAAACAAAACAAAACAAAACAAAACATTTCCATTTATTCAATGTTTTTCCTTTTCTTCTTTTCCACTGTAATTTTTTAAAAAAAAAACTTCCAAACAATATAAGAAAAGAGGTCATCACATTACTTAGGCATAGAACAACCTACCCAAGATCCAGATATAGAAGAACAACTTAAATTCCAAAGCATAAATAGGCACTACACACTAATCAGTTAGTTAAGGGTTAAATGTGGTCTAATAAATGAATCAGTAAAATGACTGAATTGTAAACACATTTAGGCAAGGATGAACATATATGCCCCATTTGTCTCCGCAGTTGGCAGCATCAGCAACAGAAAAGCCAAAATCCCACAGAGTGGTGCATGTTTCCACAATGCACTGTCGGAAATTATCAAACTTTGAACACAAACCGACAAAAATGCAAGACACAATAATCCCCAATTATCTGCATCGCACTTCTGCAGGAAGCACTGCTGCCAGACACAGAAACAAACAGGCCTATAACTTGTAGTGACAAGGAATATACCACCTCATCCTCATGGTCCCTTAAGTAAACAGAGTAACATACCAGCCTATCATTTATTTTCCGTTGGTTAAGCTTAGAGAGGATTTATTACCATGGCGTGGGGATGGCAACAAATTCTGCATTCAATGAAATAAATCTTGTGCAATGTAACTCAGGTTACTGGTTCCTTCGTATTGCGATCCACACCACACATTAGTATAAGTTCCTCACGCGGTCACACCACCCAACTAAAAGTTAATCTTGATTGCAATTTGCAAGCAAGAGACAGTCATATTAAACACACCTGTAGCTTAAGAAAGCCACATCAAATTTCAAGTTAACAATTTTTATATAAATTTGGTCAAATTTGAAATTGTTCCTTGGAAAGCAGAGAGTTGCATTCTTTTTGGGACGGAGGGAGTATCTAGCTGCAAGCTGGCAAACATATACTGGAGAAGATTATTTCAATTCAGCTTAGGAAATTCACCCCCATTTTTTTTGGTGGCGGTGGTGGTGGTGTGGGGGGTGGGGGCCTGGGGGGGGCAAACAATTTTGACTCCAAACCAGACAAGACAAGTATCGCATTCTACGGCTCGGCAGATCTTAAACGACATGGATTTTTTGGGGAAAAACAGCATGTCGCCACATAATGAAATGACATAAGCAAACAGGGAGACCACACTAGTGAAAGGAAAACAGGGAGACCACACTAGTGAAAGGAAAACAGGGAGGCCATGTTTGAGGAGCGAGCACTTACCATTGGGTATGTCTTTCAGCTTGGTTCCAGAGCCCTACAGCAGAGAAGTACGAAAACATCAGCATAGGAGCGCAAATCAGCAAATTCCCCAAATCCGAAGCACAGACCCCAAGCACGTAAAGGGTATGTCCAAACAAACATCCTCAAAGTAGCTATTTTTAGCAAGCTAGTAGCACAGTAGGCAGTAGCCAAGAGGAAAACCACGAAAAAACAGCAGATCAGGGGCGCGACGAACACGCCCGGGCGTAAAAGCGAGGGCTTCCTCACCTGGAGAATAGCGGGGGACTTCTTGACGGGCGTGACGCGCGGGGCGAGCTCCGAGTACCTCTCGACCGTCTTCCTCTCCCTGGACGGGCGCTCGGCCGCGGGGCCGGACTTCCTGGGCGTCGGCGTCTTCTTGGCCGCCTCCGCCTGCGCCTCCCCCTTCTTCCTCCGGCCCCGCTTCTTCTCCGGCTGCTGCGGGGTGGTCTCCTCCTTGGCGTCCGCCGGGGCGGCGTCCTCGGCGTCGGCGGCCGGCGGATCCGCGGCGGCGGGAGGGGAGGCGAACTTGGCGTCGTCGGAGGCCATGGGCGGGAAGGATCGGGGCTAGGGTTTTAGGCCCGTTCGCGTGGAGAGAGAGGGGGGAAATTTTTGGGAGGCGGAGCGGGGCGAACGGGAGGAAGGGAACTGGGGTGGTGCGCTTCGGCGCACGGCCGGGCTGATAAATGGGGTGACGTGTGCCGCGATGGGATGGAGATGGAGATGGATCTCGCCTCGCGCGGGGCGGCGCCGGGCGGGGCGGATTGGGTTTGGCGCTCAGCTCGATCCCGCGCGCGCCCGACGGCCCCCGCCTCTTTTCCGCATGCGGTTTGGTTTCCAGTCTTGTGTTTTACCCTTTTGCCCTTTTCTGTCACCACGTGTTTGGACAGACCCCTTTGACCTGGATCCTTGGAAACTATACTACTCCTACTCGAGTTGTAATCGTGTCACGTTACAGTTTTGAGACTCGAGAACAAGCGTGCGTGTGCTACTGCTACTCTCGTTCTTGGCGAAGTTTTTCCCGCCTGACTGCCTGAGAAATAAAATTCTCCGGAAGTTTTACCTTGCAAAAACAAGAACAACTTGGCGGCAGGGGCAGAATGGTAAAACGGGTCGTGCAGCGGCCGGCTGGGAGGGAGTGTCGGGCGTGCACCCTGGGCGGCAGGCGAAAAAGGCTGCGGTGGCGGCGGGGCGCGGTGGGCCGGTGGTGATTCAAAAATTTGGGGACGAAAATTTTGGGGAGGGGCGGCGGGACGGGCGTCCGCCACCGCACCGACGCCTACCGCGGCGAGCCAAAACTTTTTCCCCGCGCGCGCCTTCCCGTCCTCCGTCCCGCCGCCAACTCCTGTCTGGATGGGCCTCTGATCTGATTGGGCTCCCGTTTCTCAATCGGGCCTGAATGAAGAGGCAGATCGTGTTGATTGCCCAGCGGGCTGCATGGAATTTGGACAGAACTTGGGCCTTGATGAATAATCAGGGAAACATTGGGCCTGGTCTAACGTTACACGCGTAGCTTCATCTTTTGTTTCCATCGTTCATGGATTATTACAGCTGCAGATTAATTATTTTGCAAATTATCCGCTGAGGTCAAGTACATTGGTGTCGTTTTAAAGACGGTCTTATTCAGTGACACATGATCATGAGACGACCTACCAGATAACTTCTACAATGGTTTGTCTTTTAAGTTGTCTCGAAGCTATACCACACACTTTAATTTGTGAATAAAATAAAGTAATATTTTGAGTTACATAGCAACAACAACTCGTACAATGGTGGAAAGTAGCCTCGTACTCCTAAATTTTAACCTCTGAGACGGTTGTTTCGCGAGGCAACCACCTCTTTCTCTCACCTTGCTCTCTCTCCTTCACATCAGCAAAAATCCTATGTGCATTGCATGAGATGATCTTCGAGACCGTTGATGTGTAGCAATGTACCTACCCTGATATCACTTTTCCAAAGCTTTCTAGTTCAATCCTGGGCTTATACATCACCGAAGGCGATGAAATCAGAATCCGTTGCCCACTGTTTTCTTTCCTCCTCCGTCACACCCCTTGTCCCTCGCCCCAGCCGGCGTATCTCGCCGCCACGTCACACCGTCCGCCTACCATCCACTGCCGGCGCATCCCTGCCCTCCTTTAACCTCTCCGGGCTCCGGCACCACATCACCGCCCGCGACCTGGTCCGACCGCTGGCACCTACCACCCCAGCCACCGGTGCTCCACCTTGCTACCCAGCACACACCACTGCCCACTCCCTGTTGATTCCTCCCCCCCTCCACCCCACCTCTCTTCTAACACCAGCGGCCATTGGAGCTCCAGCAACCTCGGAACCCTAATCTTGCTGCCGGCCTCAACCACCACCCGGACGGCGACGATCTCGTTGTGGAACTGCCGCACCGGCACGGCAGCCAGCTTCACGACGAGCTTCTCCTTCGCTATCGTCGCCAAACGCAACAGCACCCGGGGGGATGGGATGGCATGGCGTTCTTCGTCGGGCCGTTCCCGCCGACCATGCCGTGGGAGTGGCCGGCCGGTCCGTACCTCGGGCTCTACACCGACCCGAACCGCCGGGGCTCGCCGCTGACAGTCGCCGTCGAGTTCGACACGTTCTGGAACGAGGAGTGGACCCACCGGGTGTCACCGACCACGTCGGCATCGACATCAACAGCATCAACTCCGACAACTACACGATGGACTTGCCGATCTTGGGCCTCAACGGCACCATGTAGGCGAACGTCACATACGACGCAGGCTCCGGGCTGATGGCGGTCAGCCTCCGGCTAGCGGACGGGAGTACTTACAGCGTCCAAACGTCGGTGGACCTCAGAGCCGCCGGACTGCCGCCGGATGCGGCCGTGGGGTTCTCGGCGTCCACCGGGATTTTCTTCGAGTCGCACCATCTCCTCTCTTGGGCCTTCAACTCAACAGACATGGCAACATGTAACCCCAACTCGATAGACACGGCAGGGGCATCAGGTATTCAGGTACCGTACGTCTAATGCCATTGTGGATGTTGCGCTGACGACAGATCCATCTTGCAAGACCAAACAACCATGGTGGTACCAGTGGTATCTGCTGAAGGATCCTGCTTGTTAGTTGCAATGGTTTACATTATTATACAAGCTCCAGCCAGACGGCGGCGCTGCTGCCTGGAGTTAGCGTTGCCAGCAGGTATAATATATAGGAAGAAGTTCAAATTACACCTTCGAACTATTGCAAAAATCCGATTTTCAACCTTCAGCTATAAAATCGGATTACACATACCATCCAACTGTTGAAACCAGACAAATTTGATCCTTTGGTTGATTTCCAAGGTGGTTTTGTATTTTAAAAAATTAAAAAATTCTAATTATTTTTAAAAAATCAAAACTAATTCATTTTGAGTCAGAAAAAATATGAAACTAGTACCAACTTTTTTCTTAAAATATAACATATTTATTATTGCTCTATTTGAATCTTAGTTATTTAAAAACAATAGACATAATTATAAGCAACTAAATATTATGAAAATAAAAAAATTGAATCTAGATAACTGAAAAATATCGTACCAATAGATAGGTTATATTTTTCAGAAAATATTTTATACCCATTTTGTTTTTTATTTAAAATGAATTACTTATGAATTTTTTAGTTTAAATTTGAATATTTTTAATTCTCACAATATAGAAAACTACCTTCAAAACTACCTAAAGGGCCAAATTTGCCCAGTTTTTACGGTTGGATGAGCTTTGTTATCCGGTTTTGTAGCTAAAGATTGAAAATCGAACTTTTGTGATAGTTCAAGGGTGTAAAGCAACTTTTCCCTAATATATATGGCTTTCTTTCTTTTATTCCCCACCTAAACCAAACATGTTAATAAGTTAGTAGAATATTATTATCATACATATGATTTTTTTCACACCCAGAGTTGACTTCACCGACCAGTAATTTTCTCAAGCACAGGACGGGGATCATGTTGCCAGGTAAATACAGTATCATTGGCTTTGCAGTCGATTCCAAATGTATGTTCGGTGAGATGGGTTTTAATCTGGAGTACTACAATTCTAGCGAATAGTTTGAATATTTATTTTATTTTTTCGATAGGAGGCACACCCCAGTTCCATTACTTAAGATGGATATATATACATATACACACATATGGAAAAGTTTGGTTTACGCCTTGAACTATCATAAAAGTCCGATTTTCAACTTTCAACTACGGAACCAGATAACAGAGACCATCCAACTATTAAAACCGCGTAAATTTAGCCCTTTAGTTGGTTTCGAAGGTGGTTTTTAATTTTCCGAGAATTTAAAATATTCAAATTAAACAGAAAAATCATGAATAATTTATTTAAATTAAAAATTACAAAATGGGTGTCGCTGTGGGAAATGGGCGACTACAAAACTACTCGATTGCTTGATTGTTGTGCGCTTGATCGAATATGGTCTAGCACGCAAAGACTCGAGGACTTAGACTGGTTCGGGCTTGAAAATACCCTACATCCAGTATGGGGGTGTGGTGTTTTTGCTCTATTCTCTCGTGCCCGGGTGCTCAAAGTTCAGAGGGGAACTTACAAGCTGGTCTAGTAGTGTCGAACCCGTGGGAGTCCAACCAATCATTTCCTACGTGGGGGGCCTTCTCTTTTATAGCCCAAGGTGGGGCCCCCATTTACAGTTATCTAGCGTTATGCCTTTGCACCGTCGGGGCATGAATCGTCCTTGTCAGTCGTCGGGGCCCACTCAGTCGGTCGGGAGTGGGCGAGCTTGATCCTGGCGATCTTCTAGTGCAAGGAATGATCCTGGCGATCTCCTTGAGCGGTGTGCCCCCTTGGCGCTATCCCATCTTGGCTCAGTCGGGGCGGCGCGACCACCCGGTCGGTCACTCGGGGGGTCTCCTTCGGTCTTGTGCGCCGGAGCCTGGGTTTTTTACCTGGGGGGCTATCTTACGTAGCTCTGTCACCAGACGGCGCGCCTGGCGAGGGGTGTCTTACCGAGGCCTGGGCGGGGGCGTCTGGTCACGATCGCTGGCGTAATGGAGTGGTGCACAGAGGCGACCATCATTACGGTGAGGGGAGGCAACATCTGTGAACGCCCCCTCCCGTTGTGTCAAGGGGCACGCGTGAGCGGCGCTGTCCCCTTGTCATGGAGGCATGCTGGCTTGGCCCTTGGCGCAAGATAAGGAGAACCGGCGCCTTGGGTCTTACACGGAGGCTGTCTTGGCCGGCACGGCTGTCAGGGGGCGCGGCGCCCTTGAAGCGCATGTCTCAGACCACCAGCCTGGCCTTGACCCGGGGCGCTAGGTCGGGGGGCTACCATGTGGCCGGGAGGTCGGGCTCCCAGACTCGTTCGCTTAGCAGCGATGTTCCGCTCTTCATCGCGTCTTCTTTCCCTAGTTTTTCCCTGCATCTCATGCATTTTACCTGTAGTGCTGGAGGAGGAGTTGGAGGCCGTCCGCGCGAGGCCCTGGAGGAGAGCGCTCTCGCCGTCTTCCGTGTGGTGGAGCCGCGGGCGCCCATGCAGGTGGATGTTGGCGCTCCTTAAGTACCCATTTTACTATATGATTAGGAGTTGTTTTTGGAAATTCTTCGGGATGATTCATGTACTAACCCGCCACTTAGCACCCGAATTTGACCGTTTTCGATTTTGTCCTGGATTTTGGAGCATGTTGCATTTTGACAGGAAATTGGACATTTTCGGAGATGTTTTGACGCATGGTTACAATTGGGCTAAGATGAGGAATAAGAGGAAGATTCAACACGCGAAAAATGGGACCGAAAGGGGTCGGAAAAGGCCTAGGCCGGCCGGCCTGGAGTCCTTGGGCCGGCCGGCCTAGCCCTTTTCGGAGCCCAATCGGTCTCGGTTTTCTTCAGCACGAAGTATGCGTCAACCCTAATCTATGTTTTACCAAAACCACCGACCATATCTGCCTATAAATACCCCAAAGCCGCCGTCAAAGAGAGGGGGGATCGCGGGAGCATCCAGAGGGATCGCAGAGATCGCAGAGAAAGAGTATCCAGAGATACATTCGAGTTAGACACAAGAGAAAGGCGACACCGAAGGCCTCATCGTCCCTCGGCGCCGCTGCAAGTTGGAGGACAGCAAGGGATCCATCCCTTGCCGAAGATTTCACCACCATGATCGACTACGCTTCGCTTAGCTTTATGGGGTAAAGTCCTCGTTTGTTCATGGGGTTGTAAGGAGATCTTGAGTTGTAATTGCCGAATCCTTTATGAGATTGATCTATCACGATTCTTGTTGATGATGCTTTGATGCCTAATAGTTCGCGACTTGGCTTTGGGTTTGCTTTGCTCTTGCATGGTTTACTTAGATTACATCAACTATCGTGTTCTTGTTGATTCGTTACCGATTATCCTCGTGTAGTGATAGTATGCGGGAGGGAAAGGTTTTGATCTGGGAACACACCTTTGGTAGATTAGATCCGTTCTTCGTTGCTTGGCTATTACATCTCTAGTGATCCTAGACCCTATGGACAAATGCTCTTCATATCTTGTGCACACATCTATCTTTGCTCACTAGTCTAGATTAGATTAGATTAGTTAGATTAGATCTATTTCACATTCAAACACTCAATATAGATCTTTTACCAACGTCATTAGTGCTTAGTTAAGCATAGTAATACACTTGTTCCGTGGATTGATAAACCTTGGGGGAATACTCTAAGGGAAAAGCTACACTATCCGTGCGCTTGCGGTACGTAAATTGGCGCTTTAAGAAGCGTCAACAGTGGACCAGCTCCATGCCCTTCCCGAGATCATCCGGTCGTCGGTGAGGCTGGGGATCCGCTGTGGCGCTGCTGCTGCACTGGCTGCCGTCCGTCTGCGCACCGGGACGCACCTCGGGGGGGTCGACCCCGGCTTCTTGGAGACCTCGAGCGCATCGTCTCGTCGACTGGCCATGCGAGACTTCGCCGGGTTCGGACGGGTCACCGCGGCGGAGATGGACGTCGACGACCTCCTGCAACGCGGCGCCGATCTGGAGCTGGATGGGCCGTAGGGTCTCGGCGGGACGGCGACGGAGCGTGGGGCCGGCCGGCGGCCACTTCTTCTTTTTAATTATGAAAGAGTATGTATGTGCTATGTCTCAAGCCGTTCGTGCGGCTCGGGAGAACATCTGGGGCGTCCACCGTGTGCGTGGCGCCCCTAACTATGTTTCAATTTATGTTCGTATTTCGTCTTTGCTCCGTTTTTCGCCTCGCCCGAGTTTTTCAAAAACGTTTTTACGTTTGCTTTTTGATTTTGTTGCGAGAGTTTTCGTATGTTTGTGTGACGAGGAAAAAAGATGTGTGCGCACTGCACGGTTTGTCCCAATGAGGCCCCCGAGCGCCTTGGCCTGAAAGTGTTCAAGGCAGGGGGCTATAGAGGCGGGAAGCAACAGAAAGTAAGATGGTCGAAGACCATGGTCTGGCCCCCGAGAACTCCGAGCCAAAATTTGTATGGGTCGGGGTGCTGGATACCAGAGAGCTTGTTTGTGCTGTGAGCATGCAAGAAAAAAGAAGACAGTTGTCTAGCCCCGAGTGATTCTGGGCAATGAGTGGCCAGGTCGAAGCGCCGAGTGAGTGCACTGTGTTGTGCGGGGAGAAAAAAATCGACAGGTGTCGGCCCCCCCGAGTGCTCCGAGCCGAAAGTGGCTGGGTCGGGGCACTTGGACTGAGCCGCTAGTGCTGCTTACGGAAAGAAGCGGCGTAATTGTTCTATGTTCCAAGAGTTGGTCAGAATGTTACCGTCAGAGTCTTTTAGCATGTAGGTGCCTGGTCGTATCACCTCTGCGATGCTGTAGGGTCCTTCCCATGGTGGCGAAATCTTGTGTTTTTCCTTCATCGTCATGACCCGTCGTAGCACCAGATCTCTGATCTGCAGCGTCCTTTCCCGTATGCGCCTCTCGTGGTACCTGCGTAAAGTTTGTTGGTAGCGGGCCGATCGGAGGAGCGTAGCTAGCCTTACTTCTTTCAAAACTTCCATTGCGTCCCTCTGGGCTTCGGCTGCCGTTGCTGGGTCAAAGGCTTTGACTCTTGGCGCACCGTAGTCCAGGTCGGAGGGCAGCACGGCTTCGGAGCCGTATGTTAAGAAGAAAGGTGTCAGCCCTGTTGATCGGTTGGGTGTGGTTCGCAAGCTCCAGAGCACTGCCGGCATTTCTTCCACCCAACGACCCGCTAACTTTTTGAGCATGTCAAAAATGCACGGTTTGAGCCCTTGGAGGATTAAGCCGTTAGCTCTTTCTACTTGCCCGTTTGTGCGTGGGTGTCCGACCGATGCCCAGTCAATCCGGATCCCATACCATTCTGCGAACTCTTGGAAGTAATGACCTGTGAAATTGGTCCCGTCGTCTCTGATGATGGAGTTGGGCACCCCGATCTGTAGACGATGTCCAGGAAGAACTTGACGGCCTCCTTACAGTCGATTGTGGTTATCGGTTTTGCCTCTATCCATTTTGTGATCTTGTCGATTGCGCCAAGTAGGTCGGTGAACCCTCCTCGTGCCTTTTTGAGTGGCCCGACCATGTCTAGGCCCTGTACGGCGAATGGCCATGTTATGGGGATGGTCCGGAGCTCCTGGGCTGGTAGGTGGGTTTGTTTGGCGTAGAACTGGCATCCTTTGCACGCACGGACGATGTCTTCCGCGTTTGCGTAGGGCTGTTGGCCAGTAAAATCCCTGTCGGAAGGCCTTTCCGACCAAGGAGCGTGGCGCGGCGTGGTGTCCGCAGATCCCGGCGTGTATCTCGAGAAGGAGATCCTTGCCTTGGACAATGGGGATGCACTTCATGAGAATGCCAGTCTTTGAGGGACTGCGCTTGTAGTGTTCGCCATCGATTACAGCGAACGTCTTGGCCCGTCGGGTGACGCGACGGGCTACATTGTGATCCTCGGGGAGGACTTCGTGTAGGAGATAAGCTAACAAGTCAGCTCTGCAGTCTGTGTTGTCTGTCTGGCTTGGGTCGGATTGCTCCGTGGCGAGACAGGTTGGGCCCCCAGGTGTTTGGTCGGGGGCTGGGTCGGAGGGAGCGTGCTCTATTTTTTGCACATGCTCTGTTTCCTCTGTTTTTGCCTTGTCTATGGCCGACTGTCTTTCACGCGTTGACGGCGTGTTCAGGTCGTTAACAAAGACGCCGCTGGGTGCCGGCTTGCGCTCGGCGGCCATTTTCGCGAGAGCGTCCACGTCAGGGTTTTGCTTCCGTGGGATATGGTGGAGCTCCAGACCCCGGAATCTCCCTTCCAGCTTGCGGACCTCCTGGTAGTATGCGTCCATGAGAGGGCTCTCGCAGTTAGAGTTCTTCATGACCTGGTCGATTACCAGCTTGGAGTCGCCATAGACGTACAGGCGGGTTGCCCCGATGTCGATGGCTATACGGAGGCCGCTGATGAGTGCCTCATACTCTGCAACATTGTTGGATGCGGGAAAATGGAGGCGAATCGCGTACTGGAACTTGCCTCCCTCTGGGGAGACCAAGACGACCCCGGCCCCCGCGTCGGGTCCCATGACCGACCCGTCGAAGTAGAGGGTCCAGTACTCGTGAGAGATTTCTGGAGTCGGGGCTTGGACTTCCGTCCACTCGGCGATGAAATCGGCCAGGGCCTGGGATTTTTATCGTCGTGCGTGGAACGAACTTGACGTCGTAGCCCATGAGCTCGACTGCCCATTTAGAAATACGTCCCACGGCGTCGCGGTTGCGGACAACTTCTCCGAGTGGAAACGAGGTGACGATCGACACCTCATGCTCGGTGAAGTAGTGTTGGAGTTTCTTGGCTGCCATGATGACGGCGTACAGAAGCTTCTGTGTCTGAGGGTACCGTGACTTGGTGTCCGTTAGTACCTCGTTGACAAAATATACTGGCCGTTGGACCTTCAGGGCGTGTCCTTGTTCTTCCCTTTCAACTACCAGCGCGGCACTGACCACGTGGTTGGTAGCTGCTAAGTAAAGTAAAAGGAGTTCGTAGGGCTCCGGTGCCACGAGCACCGGTGGAGAGGACAAGAGAGCCTTGAGGCGGTCGAGGGCCACCTGGGCCTCCTCCGTTCAAACAAAGGTGTCGGATTTCTTGAGGAATTTGTATAGGAGCAGGCCTCGTTCTCCCAACCGAGCGATGAATCGGCTGAGCGCTGCCAGCATCCTGTTAGTCTCTGGACGCCCTTGACGCCACGGATGGGTCCCATGTTGGTAATGGCCGTAATTTTGTCGCGGTTGGCTTCAATGCCACGCTCAGACACCATGTATATGAGTAGTTTGCCCTTAGGCACACCGAAACATGCATTTCTCGGGATTCAACTTGATGTTGAATCTCTTGAGATTTGAGAACGTGGCGCTTAGGGTGGCGACCAGGTCGTCCGCATGTGGTGTTTTGACGATGATGTCGTCGACGTAGACCGTGACCGTTGCTCGAGGCGGATCCGACCGGTCGGGATCGATCGGCAGGTTGATCTGGTCGGAGAAGCAGGATTGCATGCATCGCTGGTATGTTGCTCCCGCATTTTTGAGACCAAAAGGCATCGATACGTAGCAGTATGAGCCAAACGGCGTGATGAAGGATGTCGCGAGCTGGTCGGATTCCTTCATCGCTATCTGGTGATAGCCCGAGTAAGCGTCTAGAAAGGATAAGATCTCACACCCGGAGGTCGAGTCAATTATCTGATCTATTCTAGGCAAAGAAAAAGGGTCTTTGGGGCAAGCCTTGTTCAGGCTGGTGTAGTCAACACACATCCTCCATTGGCCGGTTTTCCTTCTTACAAGGACTGGGTTAGATAGCCAGTCGGAGTGGTAGACTTCTTTAATGAAGCCAGCAGCTAATAGCTTAGCTATCTCCTCTCCTATGGCCCTGCGCCTCTCGTCGTCGAAGAGCCGCAGTCGTTGCTGGACGGGCTTGGATCCCGGCAAAATGTGGAGCTCGTGCTCGGCGACCTCCCTAGGGATACCCGACATGTCGGACGACTTCCAGGCAAAAGTGTCCTTATTGGCCCGGAAGAAGTCGACGAGCGCGTGTTCCTATTTGGTCGGCAGCTGGGAGCCAATCCGCACCATCTTGGTTGGGTCGATGTCGTCGACCGCGACCCCCTTGGTCTCATCAGTTGAGGTGAAGGCCGGTACCTAGCTGGGCTTGCCAGGGTTGGAGCGGCACTCGGCAGTGGTGGCGCAAAGCTGGCCGAGTTCGGCCGATTTCGCCGCGGTAGTGGCGATATCGTAGTACTCGCGGCTACTGACGTAGGACTGCTCGAAGGATCCGCTCACGGTGATGACCCCGTTCGGGCCCGGCATCTTGAGCTTGAGGTAGGTGTAGTTGGGCACTGCCATGAACTTGGCGTAAGCGGGGCGCCCGAGGAGGGCGTGGTACACTCACTTCTAGTCCACCACCTAGAACGTGAGGGTCTCGGTGCGGAAGTTGGTCTTGCTGCCAAAAGTGACTGGCAAGTCGATGTTGCCGACCGGGTATGCCTTCATGCCCGGCAAGATGCCGTAGAAGGGGAAGGGGGAACCCCGCAAGCAGCCTCGCGGGATTCCCATGGCTTCCAAAGTGTCCAAGTAGAGGATGTTGAGGCTACTGCCCCCGTCCATCAGCACCTTGGATAAGCGCATGTTGCTGATGACGGGGTCGACGATGAGGGGATAGCTCTCAGGTCGAGGGATGCTTGCCGGATGATCGTCCTGATCGAAAATAATGGACGTGGACGCCCACTTCAACTTTCTAGGAATGGAACTTGTGGCTGCACATACCTCGCGGAGTTAGACTTTCTATAGTCGCCGGGAGCATTCGTCCTCCAGGCCGCCGATGATCATCATGCACCGGTCCACGTCCGGGAACTCTCCTTCTGTCGGCTTCTCTTTCTCCTAGCCGGCGTCAGGCCGCTTGTCGCGGTCGTCGCCGTCGGTCTTGGCTGTCCTGCGGAGGAGGCGCTTCATCATATCGCAATCTTTGAACTTGTGGTTCACCGGATAGCCATGGTTGGTGCACGGCTTGTCCAGGAGCTGGTAGAAGTGGTCGTTTCTCGAAGAACGCTTGTCCTAGCACTCGGCCGCCGTGACCTCGTCGGCGGCGGGAGGTCGGTGGTTCTTCTTGCTCCTATCCTCGTAGCCCGAAGGAGGCCTATCGCGGTCGCGTCGCTTTTCTTTCGCCGCGTGCTGGTCGCTCTCGAAGACGGCCCCGACCGCACCTCACCGGAAGCATGGTTTGTAGCAATCTCCAGGAGCTCGTGCGTGGTACGCGGCTTCTGGCACCCCAGTTTGTGGACCAGGGTCTGGCAGTGCGTCCCGCTGAGGAACGCACCGATGACGTCGGCGTCGACGACGCCCGGCAGCGAGTTGCACTGCTTGGAGAAGCGCCAGATGTAGTCGCACAGGGACTCACCGGGATCCTGCTTGCAGCTCTTGAGGTCCCAAGAGTTGCCAGGGCGCACATACGTGCCTTGAAAGTTGCCGATGAAGACCTTACGGAGGTATGCCCAACAGCCGATGGAGTCGGCGGGCAAGAAGTCCAGCCAGGCGCGGATGTTTTCTCCCAGGCATATAGGGAGATACTGGATGATGAAGCGTTCGTCGGACGCTCCTCCGGCTCGTCATGCAAGCCGGTAATCCTCCATCCACACGCCGGGGTTCGTATCCCGGTGTACTTCACGACGTTCGCCGGCGGTCGAAAGCGTTGAGGAAGGGTGCCCCCCGGATTGCTCTGGAGAAGGCGTTTGACTTGTACTCCGGTCATGATCCACGTCGGGGTCGCAGGGATGCCCTGCGCGGAGGAGCGGTGAGCGTTCCTGGTTGGGGGTATATGCCCGCGCATCTTCTGCTCGAGCGGCCATGCGATCAACGTCGGCGTGGTGCCTCGCCTGCTGCCGGCCTCGGATCACGCTGCGCGCGTTGTAGTTAGGACCGACGCGGTCATGGATCGGTGGCCTCGGCGGGAGAGGAGCAGATGCCGCCGCTGGGGCCGGCGCGCCGCCCGCGTCGAGCTGCCGTGGAGACGGGGTGCATTGCTCTTGAGATGGCTCTCGCCCACCATGGCTTGCGCCGCCAACTGGTCATGAGGCAGTAGCCTGCCGGCGGTGGAACGAGGAGCTCTCCACCTGCTGGACGGCGGCAAGTTCGACCAGATTCCTCACCTGACGGTGAAGGTCTCTTTGGGCCGGATCTTTCGGCTCTGGCAGGGTCTACAGCAGGATTGCGGCTGCTGCGATATTCTGACCTGCACGGAACTCCTACGGGAGCTGCATGCAGGCGTCGTTGATGATGTCGTGGTTGACCGCACGTGCGCGTCGACGCGCGGAACTTGTGGGGTTCACCTCCTTTGACCCGGAGGGGGCCCGTGGGGGCCGCTCCACAGGCGGAGGCACCTGCTCGCGATGGCGAAGGTCATCGCCGTGGGCCAGCGCATTGGCGAGTGCGTGCTCGCGATGGTCCACTGGGGCATGCGTCTGCTCAGACGGCACCACCTCTGGCGGCGGATCGACGTCGGCCATGGCACACATGCCATCGCAGCCAACCCGTGATATTTTAGTATCACCGGTTGAACCGACGCTAAGAAAATTACATACGTCGGTGCATTGACTTGGAGCACGTCTGGGAGTTTTGGTAACACCGGTTGAACCGACGCCAGGAAAGTTGAATACGTCGGTGCAATGAACTCAGCAGCTAAGGCAAAATCTATACCGGATGAACCGACGCTAGATATTGGTGAACATCGGTGTTGTTGTCCAGAGAGTTAGTTTTTCAGCAACTACACTCACCGGTTAAACCGACGCTGCATCGGTTGATTACGTCGGTCGATTGAGGTAGCCGTTGAAGTATAACGGCTAGTTGGAAAATGCACTCACCGGTTAAACCGGTGATGACAAAAACGGGAGCATCGGTTTAACCGGTGATAGCGCTTTTTGTCAGCCTTTTTTCCAACGGCTAGTTTGGGGTGTGTGGGCTATATATATGCCACCCCACGGATCTTTTGAGAGTGCTGGAGACCAAGGAAGTACACAAGAGCCAAAGATCATCCCCAACCACCTTAGAGCTTCATTGTACATCATATAGGCTTAAGCACATTTGTGAGAGTGCTTAGTGCTTGTAATAGGGATTAGTTCTTGCGAGGGCTTCCTTGAGAGAAGTCTTGCTGTGGCAAGCAATCCTTGTGATCCGTCGTGTGACCCTCCGACTTGGTGTGGAGTGGCAACGACACTTTGTGCGGGGGAAGAGGAGACCCCCTCCTTGGTGGAGAAGCTCCGTAGTGGATTTCGGCTGGGTGACCGAGAGAGACAGTGGCGGTGCACGAGACTCGGTGTCTTGTGGGCACTTGCCTTTACTTGCCGGCATCGCCTTGGTGGCGTAGTGCAAGACGGTGATCGGAAGAGCCTCGGTGTCCCGTGGACGTAGGCGTTTGTGCCGAACCACGCTACATGACCGTGTCTACTCGGGAGTTTGCATCCCTCTTGCACTTACCTCTTTACTTACCTTATTCCGTTTCCGCATTTACTTTATCTTGCGTGCCTTTACTTTCCTAGTTAGTTTGTTTAGGATTGGCTATAGGTTGTGTGACAGTCCCGCCTAAATTAATCCGGCTTAAGTGCGCTAACCATCATCAAAATGACAATCAGGGTTAACACGCACTTAAAACAGAGTAATCCGGCAGTGCTGTCAGGTAAAATCCCGATTAAACCACTTAAAACAGGATCGACAAAGCAGTTCAGAGCGTGCAACATTCCACAAATTTTACAGCTCAGAGTATGAAATTAAATTATTATTACAAACCAAGTTTGAGTTTATAAAAGTACAACAGAGTTCAAGTTTGACGAAAAACGAACGATAGTCTAGCGTCGAAACCAGACGTCATGATGAAGCCCGTACATGACGTCAACCGGATCCTCAGATGTAACACCTGAAAAACAAAGCCACAAGCAAGGCTGAGTATACTAATACTTAGCAAGGCTTACCCGACTAAGGGTATACTTAGCCCTTTATCTAGACATGCAAGGCTTTTGGCGTGAGGGGTTTGTTTGCCGAAAAGCAGTAAAGAGTAGGTCCTTAATTTCATATTTTAGCTTTTATGTTCTAGTTCAATTAACCGTTCTAGGTGAGCATCTATCCCATAGCATACATGGTGAAAACAATTATCTTTTATCATCCAATCAACCATATTCATCATCGTCATCTTTCACTTCTTACTCTATGTGGCAAAAGGGTTAAGCAGTCCCAAACCGTGAGAAGCGGACGATTCGAATCGAATTTGTTAACCTGGCCAGGCAGACCTAACACACACGTATGGGAACCAAGCCACCCACACGATGTCGGGTGCCACAATTAGGGACACCCTAATTAGAGTACTAAAACCACTTTCGAAAACACAAACACATGTTAAGGCAACTGGGCCCGCAAAGGCCCCCGGCCTCCTTCCAAATCTGGAAGAGAGGAAAGGACTCAAAGAAGCCCAGCATGTGGCCCATTCGCACCCCTCTCAGGCCCACCTAACAATCTCCGCCCCGCTCGAGGGTAGCGAATCTACCCTCGGGCGGGTCACTCATCTCCGCCTCGCTCGAGGGCTCCCCTCGGACCCTCGACCGTGCAATCGCATTTCCGCCTCGCTCAAGGACAGCGGACCTGCCCTCGAGCGGGTGGCCAGTCTCCGCCTCGCTCGAGGACAGCGGACCTGCCCTCGAGCGGGTGGCCAACCTCTGCCTCGCTCGAGGCCATCTCTCGGCACAAGGGACAAGTGGCCCCGCCGCCCAACCGACCGCCGTACAAAGGCATTAAAGGCCAGCTACTCCGCCACGGCTCAAAGGACGGGCGGCGTCAGACTGCCACTCCCGCAGTGGATGTGACCGGCGTCCCGTCCACTAACCCCGGTCACCGCTCTGCCACCCCAGCCGCTATAGCAGCACTGTGGAGCATTCAACGCGGTACAAGACAAGTTGGCGCCGCCCCCGTTACTGTCACGCCGACATCAACCATCCGAACACACCTCCCCCTGGGGAAGGGGTCTGGCGATGTCGCGTGCCCTTCCGGGAGGGGCACTCCGCATGCGCGGACGGTCCCGGACCTCCCTCTTGTGGGGTCCGGGACTTCCACGCGCCCCCGGACCTTCTAGTGCGCACGCTCGCACCCCGACCAGGGGGTCCGGGACCGTCCCACGCCATTACTACCGCTGGGACTCTGCAGGACGGCCGCCGCCATCTCCACGAGACCAAGGACGGAGCCCAGGATGACGGCGACGTGCGTCGCCTTCCCACAGTACACTTCCTACAGTGCTCGACCACTGTACCCGCGATTCAGGGGAAAACGACGACTTCCGCGCCCCTACACTCATGTACGCCGCCCCTCCTTACAACTATAAAAGGAGAGGGTGGGCTTCCTTTTGGAGTGGCTGATCGACTCTCTCCAACCAAAGGTTGGAAGTAAGTTCTCTGAACTCCCCCTCAGAGGACTCTCAGCACGACTGAGCACTCATCTCAACCAACTCCACCTCTAGCAGAGACTTGGGAGCTTCTCTCCCTCTCTCGCCTCGCTTGTATCCCCTACTACGAGCACTTCGGGTGCAAGATAATACAGTGCCCTCGCACACCCCCTTTGCTGGACGTACGGCCCCGCGGCCGGAACCAGGATAAAATCGTGCGTTACTGTGATTGCCTCTTGCATCATCATCTGGGACGAGGAAACACGCAGCATTTACTAGTTGGGATTCAGGCCCCACGGGTCGGAACGCCGACACACGACTTTTCCCCTTTCTTTCCGGGTTGTGGATCAGGGTCACCCACCTCGACTACAAGAATCCACTCCCGGCGTGCGCCTTCTTGTACCCGCATGTGAACCCAGTTCAAAGAGGGTGAAAGTAAAGTCCACTCGCCGGGCCGATCAGGTACTTAAACTTACCGATTACCATATTTCTCGGCATGTGGTTAGTACGTTCAAACGCTTAACCACCACTACCACACACTGCGGCCTTATCCATTTTCACTAAATAGACGGGGCATCACAAGTACCACAGCCCCGCCCGTGAGCCTTATAGTTACAGTATGTAGTAGACATTCAACTCCTATAATTCTCGCGAGTGATAGGAAATCACTCGACTTCTACCGAACCATTAGCCTAGCCATTTAACGACCTACACATACTAGTGTTCAAGCATAGGTACCTAGGAGTTATGCAGCTAAGGTTCCAAGCAACTCCTGTAAACTTAAATGCACAAGTAGATAGAACAATAATAGGTTGCATAAATTTAAAATAGATAGGACATGCTCCGGGGCTTGCCTGGGAATAACACTAGGTCAGTGTTAATTAGAGAACAACATCTCGGCGAGCATCTTCCTTCGGTCATGCACATCGGGATCCATCCATCCATCTTCTAGATGTGTCCACCATTCACCGTCTTCTGGCTCGGCTCCACGTCACATCCTTCACGTGATTCATCTATGCGTATCTAAATGCGCAACGCTGCCGCCCACGCCTCGTCAACCGTCGCTGACTTCATCGAGCGTGGGGATCTGCCGGGTTATCATCTTTGGTCGATTCGCAGCCCCATCGCGTCATCTCCTGACGAATCCTACCCCGAGACAGCGAGCTCGATCGCCGACGACATCGACTTCTTCATGACCAACTTCGTAGCCAAGGAGGCCGAGGACTACTCCGGGGCCCGCGACCCCGACGCTCTCCGCGCGTTCCAGCTGGTGACGGCCTACTACCTCACCTGCTCCGAAGACTCCAGCGAGGGGGATTTCGATCCTTCCCGGGAGTGCTTCATGGTGGACCTTGCGGACGAGCAAAATGACAACGCCCCAGGCAACGACGGGGAAGCCGGGGCGGACGCGCGGGCAAAGCAACCAGCGAACCCGCCTGCAGCGCCTTCCTCGTCAAGCTCGGCGGCGCGACAGGCCCAGCTGGCGCAGCTCAAAGAGCTTCAAGCCAAGCTCGACGAGCAGCGTCAACAAACCCAGGAGCTACGCGCCGCACTCGAGCAGCAGCGTGCCGTGCCTGGTGCACACGCCCAGGCGGCGGGACGTGTTGCCCGGGAGCGCATCCTGGCCGACGACAACGTCGACAAATCTCCGGAACTGAAGACGGCGGGCGAGAAGCTCGTCGCTGCGGCTTACCTACTCCAAGCTATGCCCGAGCCATCGACACCTTCGGGCCGCAACCTGCGGCGCGAGGCACAGGAGCTCATCGAGCAAGCTGCCGTGCAGCAGGCTGAGAGTTCTGCGTCTCGCATGCGCTCGAAGGCCCCGGAGCAGTGTGATGGGACTGCGCACCAGGACCGTGAGGTCTCCGTGCACACACCCCCAGCGGCGAAGGGCAAAGCAGCCGTAGCGCCCGGCGCGAGGACACCCTCGGTGCACGAGCGCATCGGGAGAGTTCCCGTAAGGGAGCGAATCCGTGACACTCGCGGGCACGCTGGCGACGGCGACGCCCGCAACGTCATCGACGGCAGGAGGTACACCCCTCGACGGGGTGGACGCTTCGACCCCGAGCACGACAGGGGTGAGTCACCAGAGCCTCCGGGCACCCGGGTGTTCAGCCGGGAGATTCGAACCGCGCCTTTTCCCCCGCGCTTCCGACAACCCAACACCCTCGTCAAATACTCGGGCGAGACTGATCCTGCAGTCTGGCTTAACGACTACCGCCTAGCATGCCAGCTAGGCGGCGCGACGGAGGACGCGGCCATCATCCGCAACCTTCCTCTCCATCTTGCTGACGCCACACGAACGTGGCTCGAGCACCTGCCTGCGGATCAGATCCACAACTGGGTCGATTTGGTCCACACGAACGTGGCACAAATCCAGGGCGAATGCTGGATTATGTACTTCGACGGGTCGGTGATGAAAACTGGCGCCGGTGCCGGCCTCCTATTCATCTCACCCCTCGGAGAACACATACGGTACGTGATCCGCTTGCATTTCCCTGCTTCGAACAATATGGCGGAGTATGAGGCCCTCCTCGGTGGCCTCCGCATCGCCATCGAGCTCGGCGTCAAACGCCTCGACGCGCGCAGTGACTCTCAGCTTGTCGTCGACCAAGTAATGAAAGAGTCCAGCTGTCACGACCCGAAGATGGAGGCATACTGCAACGCGGTGCGCCGCCTCGAAGACAAATTCGACGGTCTCGAGCTCAATCATGTCCCGCGCGAGTACAACGAGGATGCCGACGAACTGGCCAAGATAGCCTCGGGGCGGACCACTGTCCCCCCGAATATCTTCGCCCGTGACATCGCCAAGCCCTCCGCCGAATTCAAGGACCCGCCGGAGCCGGGCCCCTCGTCCACCGGGTCCCCCGGCGGGAACCCCCCGGCGGACGGGGTCGAGCCCATGGACATTGACTTTGGGACCACCTCCGCGGACGAGGCCGAAGCAATGGAAGTCGACGAGGCCCCCACCTCGCGAGACTGGCGCGTCCAGTACCTTGACTGGATGATTCGAGGGATCTTACCCTCGAACCGTGCTCAGGCACGGCGCCTCGCCAGGAGGGCCAAGTCCTTCGCTCTAATCGACAATGAGCTACACAAGCGCAGTCCCTCGGGCGTCTTGCAGCGATGCATCCCCCTCCCCGAGGGCAAGGAGCTGATCCGCGACATCCACGCTGGCATCTGCGGCCATCACGCAGCGCCACGTACCCTCGTGGGCAACGCGTTTCGGCAAGGATTTTACTGGCCCACCGCGGTCGCCGACGCCACCGACGTCGTGCGGACCTGCGAGGGTTGCCAGTTCTATGCTCGAAAAACACATCTTCCGGCCCATGCTCTGCAGACCATCCCCATCACGTGGCCGTTCGCCGTGTGGGGGCTGGACCTCGTCGGTCCGCTGAAGAAGGCGCCCGGGGGCTTCACCCACTTGCTGGTGGCGGTCGACAAGTTCTCCAAATGGATCGAGGCTCGACCCATCGGCAAGATCAAATCTGAGCAAGCAGTCCAATTCTTCACCGACATCGTCTTCAGGTTCGGGGTCCCGAACTCGATCATCACCGACAACGGCACCCAGTTCACAGGCAAGAAGTTCTTGGCATTCTGTGACAGCTTCCACATACGTGTGGACTGGTCGGCTATGGCACACCCACAGACGAACGGGCAAGTGGAGCGTGCCAACGGCATGATCCTCCAAGGACTAAAGCCAAGAATCTTCAACAAGCTGAACAAGTTCGGCCGGAGGTGGCTCACGGAGCTACCCTCGGTCATCTGGAGCCTGAGGACGACCCCGAGCAGAGCAACGGGCTTTTCTCCGTTCTTCCTGGTCCATGGTGCCGAGGCTATCCTCCCCACTGACTTGGAGTATGGATCGCTGAGGCTCAAGGCATATCAAGAGCAACGAAACCAGCGAGCTCGCGAAGACTCGCTGGACCAAGTGGACGAGGCTCGAGACATGGCGCTCCTCCACTCTGCGCGCTACCAGCAGTCCTTGCGAAGGTATCAAGCGCAGAGGGTCCGGCGCCGAGACCTCAACGAAGGGGACTTGGTGCTAAGGCTTCGACAAGACAACAGGGGCCGCCACAAGCTCTCACCTCCATGGGAAGGACCGTACATAATCGCCAAGGTGCTCAAGCCCGGCACGTACAAGCTGGCCAACGAAAAAGGCGAAGTCCCCACCAACGCTTGGAGTATACAACAGCTACGTCGCTTTTATCCTTAGCATTTCAAGCTATTTGTATATTGTTCGTACTCGCATTTTCAATTTCCTGAAATAATAAGGAAGTACGCTTTACTTATTGCTTTTTGGGAACATTCCCGACCCTCAAGGGCTCGGGCGCGCACGAACATCGAGGTATGCTCGGCTTTACCCTCGGCAAAACCGAGCCTCCCTCGGGGGCTACTACGGGGGGAACCCCCGAACGTCCCCAAAAAGTCGCCAATGTTTTTTCGAAATATCTCCGTCTCGACCCTAAGCTTCTCGTATCCTTGGAAAAACGGACGCGAGACATAAGCAACTACGGTACGGGGCTGGCCGAGTCGTGGGGCCGCCTACGCCTCCGGGATACGGCACCCCCCTCACCACCCTACGCCTACGTTGCTTATGAACGCGAACTTCCTCGCAGATGTTTATCTAAGTCGCATACGAAGAACACAGAAGTAAAGTAAAGAAACACAGGCTCGAACACACAAGGCCTCGACGGGCCACACATTCAAATTACAAAAACAAATCTCTTATATTCATAAAGTGCGATTACAAGGCGCGACTATGATAAACACTAATCTATTTACAATGGGCTTCGAGGCCCAACTTTCCTACAGGCATCCATCCCCCCCTGCGGGTCTTCAGGGGCGTCGAATTCAGCGATGGGAGGGATGTCTGCCTCGAGCTTCTCGGCGAGGACGGTGGCGAATTCCTCTGCGGCTGCGTCAGCTTCATCCATGATGACCGACGCGGCGTCCGCATCGGCATCATCGGGAACAACGTACCCCGACGACACCCTCTGGAGATCCATGAGGTAATGCGTCGAGGCCACGGCGAGAGCCCGCAGGACACCGAGGCGGAAGGTACTCTTGGCGTGTTCGGCAATCCGGCCGCCTAGCGCGCGCAGGCGGCTGATCACCGAACTGCCCGAGACGGCGCCCTCCCCCTCGAGCTCTTGACACACGCTCACGGCGGTCTGCTCCAGCTCAGCAAACTCCATCTGTGCCGCCGTGAGCGCGGTGTGGACCGCTTCCTTCGCCGCGGTCTCATCCGCCACCTTTTGCCTCAGCTCTGAGCAAAGGAAATCAACATTAGCCACGAAAGAAAGCAAAACGACGGAAAATCGAAGGTACTCACCCGCCATGTTCTTTTGCGCCTCCTCCCTCTGGGTACGGGCGGCCTCCTCGAGCGAGGAAATGGAGGCTTCCTTTTCCTTAAGGCTAGCCCCCATGTTCTGGAGGGCCACCTCCCTCTCTTCGAGGGCCACACCCTGTTCCTGGAGGGTCCCGGCGAGCGCAACCACGGCCACCTCTTTGTGGAGGAGCTCGGCTTTCTGCTGCTCAAGAGTGGCGCCGAGGCGTTGCAGCTCGGCGCTCTGCTCCTCCGCCTCCCGAGCTCTCTCCTCGAGCGCCGTCCGAAGGCGCTGCAGCTCGGCAGCTTGTGCCTCGGCCTCCTGGGCCTTCTCCTCCGCTGCCGCCCTCTGGACGTCCCGCTCACCAGCAACCCGCGCCAGCTCCTCCTCCAGCGCCCGCTGACGCGCTCCCAGATCGGCCATTTTGGTGTTGGCGTCGATGTTTTTGAGCACCAGCTCGGCGTTGTGTTGCCCGAGCTGGCTCATCTGGGAGTACAGCCGGTTCATCTCGACGCTCTTTTGGCGCGAGATTTCCCTCAGCTGCTGCAAAGGGGGAGGGTGTGGGTGAGGACGCGTAAAAGCTAAAACCGAATCCAAGCAATTTTCGGGGGGAAATATTTACCTGGCTGACCTGGTAATCCGCGTTCTGATGAAGCTGATAAGCGCGGTCGAGGGCCTGCAAGATCTCGCGCCCAACGCCCATCTGCTTGTTCCAGGCCTCCTCCTCCTCCTGCTCCTTGCGAAGGAACTCTGAGGGGACACCGGACGGGACGATAACCCCGAGGTGGCTCCCCTCCGACGCCCCCGCTTCGAGCACGCCCGCGCTGGCCGACGCGAACTCGGCAATATGTGCGGCGGCGCTCGCCGCAGCAGTGGGGTCGATATCCATCGAGTCCCCATACTCCTCGCTGCTGTCTGGCAGCTCCACCACCGCCGTTGCGCCCCCCTGCGCCGTGGGCACGGGCACTATCGCGGCGGTACCCTCGTCTCGGGCCTCGGTGGGCTCCGAGATGGGGGCTCCTTCTACCGCTGACGCCTCTTGCGCCATTTCTTCCGCGAGACCCTCGCCCTCGGCCCTCGAAGGCTCGAAGACGGGGGTCTCCTCCGCAGTTTGGCCGGCAGGGTGCTCCTGCGCGCCCCCGCCAGTTTCTCCTCCTATGTCCGGCCGGGCGGCGATATCTGCGTCGCCCTGACCGGCCCAACATCAATGACCGCTTGGGCGGCGCCACCGGCACCGCCCTGGCCGGTCTCCTCGGCGTCGGCCGCTTGAGCAGCCGCCTCGGCGCCACGGTGGCCGGCGTCACTCTGACCAGCGTCACCCTCCTTCTCCCGGGCTTGCTGCGCCGCCTGGGCCCCTCGGGCCACTGCCTCCCGTAGCCTAGCGGCCGCCGCCTCGAGATCCAAGGCGGGCGGGGGCTGCAGCGCCGTGTGCGGAGTGCTGCGAGCCCCGGTCTTGAGAGCCTTGGCCGGGGCAAGCCGCACTGCATCCTTGGGAACGGCCCCGGGGCTGGAAGTCAAGAGGTACGAGTTGAGCGGGATCGAGAAATTTACCAAGTACATAACAAAAAACGAAATCCAAAATGCTTACCCAGATCGAGCACTCATGCTCCTCTTCCTCGTGGCGCTCTTTCGAGCCTGGGGGATCGGGCTGTCCCTCGAAGACTGCCCCGAGGGCGCCCCCCTCGTGTCAGCCCGATGGCTCGAGGCTGCCAGCACGGACGACTCCTCTCCCGCCGCGGCCTCGTGGCCGCGGATTAGCACCTGGGGCGCAGGCGGCCCCTCGCCGGTCGCCAGCGAGGATGACCCCCGTACCGCACCCTCGAGGGTGGGATTCGCCGATGACCCCGCTACGGCCCCCGGCTCCTCTGGCGCCACGGTTGCTCCCTCTTCCTCGTCCCACAGGTAGAACGGTAGGGGGCTCGCGCCCTCCCCGTCCCCCCTCGGCGCGCGGTCCTCGGCATCCGAGGCCTCCTCCGAGTCCTCCTCCGAGGACTCAGGTGTGGCGGGTCGCGGCTTCCCCTCCGCCCGAGCGAGCTGGCGCGCCTTGTCGTGCGCCGCCTTCCTTTTCCTCTTCCTCTCGGCCTTGGCCTCCACCGCGTCCTTCCGCCTCTTCATCTTCTCCGCGTGGAGGCGATTGATCAGGCGCTGTTTTGAGACCGGAGGCCTCGAGGTGCCGCATCTCAAACCCTGTACAATACACACATATGGGGTCAGGAAAGGGGAACTACACGATGCACGACGAGTTCGAAGCCAAAACTCACCAGGGAAATATACCCCGGCTCGGGACGCATCTTGATCCTCCAAAGATCCGCGGGATCTTGGGGAAACTCCGCCACCGCATACTTCGCCCTTCGGGCGGCGTTGGTGTGGGAGAGAAGCTTGCTCGACGTCCTCGAGCCCTCGACCTTGCTCCCGGGGATGAGCCGGTAAATCGGCAGGGCCCTCTCCACAAGAGGGATCACCCTCTGCCGGTGAAAGTTCGCGATGACGTCCGCCGCTGTCAATCCCTTCCTCGCCAAACGCGCCAGCGCGTCGGTAAGGCCCTCGAGCCTGGCTTGTTGGGCTGGGGGCGACACCCCCCAGTCCCACTTCGCCGGACGCTCCCGAAGAACCTTGTTAGTAAACGCCGGGAGCGCGCCGCTGAAGTTTCGAAGGTAGAACCACCCTCGGCTCCACCCGGAGTTGTTTGTCGTCATCTTGCTTGTGATGTAAAGGTTCCGCCGGTTCGGGCGGACGTGGAGCGTCAAGCCACCGGCGCGTGCGAACCGCCTTGGCTGGTTCCGCGCGTTCTCGACGAAGAGCTCGCCGCGGAACAGGTGGATCCAGATATCCCAGTGGACGTCGATGCCGAGGTACCCCTCGCAGACGGCGACGAAGACCGCCGCCTGCGAGATGGAGTTGGGGCTGAAATTGTGCAGCTCCACTCCGTAGTACTCGCACAGCGCCCTCATAAACTTGCTGGCGGGGACGCCGAAGCCCCGTTCGTGGAGGCGCACGAAGCTCACAACATAGCCCTGCGGGGGCTCCGGCTCAGACTCGTCCGGGCGCGGGGAAATCCACGCCGGCGCCCCCGCGTCGGGGTTCCGCGGCAGCAGCCGATCGGCGACCAGCTGCTCCAGCACCGCGACGGTGGCGGAGGACTTCCCCCATGGCAAGGGCTCCTGGATATCCGACATCTCCGAGAGTCGAGGGGGGATGGAAAAAGGAAGGCTCCGAAATGGCTAAGTCTCTTCCTCTCTCTTTCTCTTTCTCCTTTTCTCCTTCTCGCTCTAGGCTATGGGTTCAGGAGGCGACGGAGGCGGAGAAGGCGAAACAGGATGAAGGCAAATGGCCAGGTGAACCCAAAACATCCCCTTCTTCTCCATATTTATGTACCACGGGGGGCGCACCCATAGCCACGGCCCAAATCTACCGCATTCAATGCGGTAGATTTTGCTATCACTGACGGGTGGGCCCCACGACCGCGGAGTTCCCCACGCGCGCACGCGGCGATAAATGCGGCACGGTAACCGGCGGGCGCGACGCGACTGTTGTGTTATCCCATCCGTCAGCCGCCGCCCACGCCGCTCCGTCTGCCCGAGGCCGACTGTAGGATCAAGAACACCGACTAGAGGGGGGGTGAATAGGCGGTTTAAAAAACTAAACCCAACAACACTAGAGAAATTTAATTAGTAACAAAGGAAAGCCCTATGTCAAGCTATTACAATCTCTAGATGGGTTTGCAACCTAGGGTGACAAGACACGAATTAAGCTCTAGTAAAGTAAATTGCTCAAAGTAAAGACAAGAATAAAAGAGAGCAAGAGTAGTAACCGAGCTTGACACAAGAATATATCCCGTGGTGTCGATGACTTGCCGGTCACCCCTAATCCACGTTGAGGTGGATTCCTAGAATCAACCGCTCCTCTATCAAGAACCTCTTGATCTTGAGCCGGCTTGAATCAAGGAACCGCTCCACACCTCGATTCCACTAGAGTTGCTCTTCACCACTCCGGTGAGGTGAGCACAAGACCTCTCACAACCGAAATCGGGGCTCCTCAACAATCTCCTTGGAGGTGCTCCACGAAATCCACTTCTCCAAGCCGTCTAGGGAGCGGCAACTCCCAAGAGTAACAAGTTGATGACGCTTGCTTGAAGTTTCCCTAATGCCACAAAGCTCAAACTCTTGATGCAATGCACTAGGAAGCTCTCACACTCTTAAAAATGCAATCTCTAAGCAAGTGTGTGTGAGAGAGGGATGTCTTAGCTCTAATGTGTCAAGAATGCTATCCAAATGGCCAAGAGAGTCACCCAATGGCCGGGCATTGGGTATATATAGACATCCCTCCAAAAACTAGCCGTTACACTCTTTTCTGCGAAGTCGCGGACCGTCCGCGATTCAAAAACCGGACTGTCCGCCGTTATAAACCAGTGAGTCAGAGTGCATTTAATGCATGTCAGAACTAGCCGTTAAGCCCTGGCGGACCGTCCGCGCCCCAGTGGCGGACCGTCCGCAGTTAAGAGTTCCAACCCCACCAGAGACTAACATCGTCTCTGGAACAACTTTGAGATTAGCCTGCGGACCGTCCGCGCCTCAGGAGCGGACCGTCCGCAGTTTAACTTTGAAGCCCACACCAGAGAGACACCCTTTCTGGTAAAAAATGAAATACAGTAGCGGACCGTCCGCCCACCTGGGCCGGACTGTCCGCCAGCCCACCAGAGCCTCTGCAAGCTCTCTGGAACGATCGCGGACTGTCCGCCCCTCTGGGCCGGACAGTCCGCCAGCCCACCAGAGCCTCTGCAAGCTCTCTGGAACGGGCGCGGACTGTCCGCCCCTCAGGTGCGGACTGTCCGCCGTTACTCAGTGAGCTCGAACTTAGTCTATTTCAAAACTTTTCAAAACGCCGTTAGCCCTCATGCATGCAACTAGACATTTTGAGCAAAATGGCACTAAAGACCCGTCAAGCATGAGTACACAACCCCTCTTGATAGTACGGCTAACTATCCAACAAATCCGGTCACTTTTCATCCACTAAACGCCTTGTGACCGGTAAAATGTAAAAGCCCTATTTTATACCTTTGCCTTGAGCCCGAGCTTTACTCATCATCTCCAAAACTCCATACGTTCACAACCAAATGTCTTTCATCCGTGAATCAACCTATACTCATCTTCTCAAATGAAATCGTTAATCCACAAACCGTTGTCATTAATTACCAAAACTAGAATTAGGGGCCTAGATGCTTTCAATCTCCCCCTTTTTGGTAATTGATGACAACACTAAATTTTGGAGTGATAAAAGTTTTCAAGTCAACTTTATACACTAGGCATAAGGTGGACTTGGAATTGAACTTTGGAAGAACTTACTCATTTTCTTGAAAATTTCAGAATATGGTATGAATAAATTCACCAAGTTCGATGAGTAGAGAGAACTCCCCCTTGATATGTGCATATAAATTTTCATGAATACCAAGAGCACATATATATATTTGAGAATTTTGACAGAGTTTTCCCTACAAGTGGAAATCGAGGCATACAAGATACAATAGATATATGATATGAAAGTTTAGCATGGTTAGCACGACCTCACAACCACAAGATGAACATAAATAGATAAGAGTAGCGCAAACTAACATAGTTCATCACACATTACAAACCAAGGTTCAAATCCAAACACAAGTCTCAAATAGAGTTCATGAAAGACACAAATATATAAAACATGTGAGGCAAGCGGAAGCTGAAAACGAATGATCTCCATAAGAAGTCCATGAGCTCCCCCTAGATCCAGGCACTCCAAAGCTCCTTCTCCCCCTTTGGCATCAATTGCCAAGAAAGTCAAACGGCTGGTGGAGGAGGTGGCGGTGGGTAGAACGGCTGGTGCGGATAGAACTCTGGAGGCGGCACTGGAGCTGGAAACACTGAGTAGAAATGATCAGAAAACCCTGTGAAGGCTGTGCTGAAAGCATCAAAGCGCTGCTCTAGCTGCTCCTGTCTCTGCTCAAGCTGCTCAAACTGCTCAGAGGAGGGCAAATCCTCAAAACGTGAGTCAAGGGCTGCTATATCTGAGTGTAAGCTCTCATGAAATCCCTGCATCTGAGTCATCATGGGCTGGAAAATCTGCTGCTGCATGTTCTGAAAGTTGAGGTTCATTTGATTCTGCATCTGACTGGCCAACCCCGCAATCTGAGAGGACATGCTTTCCTGCATGGATGCAAAGTATGGATCAAAGTAGCCAGCTGGAGGAGCCCACTGCTGCTGTGCTGGAGGATGCGGTGGTGGCATGGCATGCTGAGCTGCAGCTGCTCCCATATGAGCATCATCATCACTATCATCTTGCCCCTGTGCTTCGGCATCCATATCATCTCCAGGGAAGGGAGTCAAAGGCCTCAAGAGAAAAGCATTGTCATTCTTGAATGGCCTGAAAGGAGTGTGCTTGCTTTCACATAACCCTCTGAAGCTAGTCTTAACCTTGATGATGGACATAATGTATGGAGCAAAGTACAAGTTCATCTCCATGTTAAGCCTCAAGTCTGCAAGCTGATCCATGATAAGAGCAATGACATTGATTCTATTTCCATTCATGACATGAGATATCACATTCCAATAGTGTCCTCTAATCTTGTCCTTGTTGCCACTCTTAGGCATGAATGTGACTCTAGCAATCTTATTGATCACTGCAGGATGATGCCTCAGACCCTGAGTGCCCCCAAAAGTTCTAGCAATTCCAAGATGTGCAGGCTCATAGAACATGGGATAGTCATTCTCATCTAGAGGGTTTTCTAACACAATATTCATACTTTGCTCACTAGTGATGAGATTATAATCCAATTCATTTGCTTCAGCAAACTGTGCAAATGTAGCACCATAGGTTCTTTTCCCAGTTGTCCATCTAAAAGTTTCCTCAACCATGTTGATCTCTAGGGTGGCATAGAACTGGCGTATCACAGTTTCATTCCAATCACACCTATGCTGCAGAAAATTAGCTAACCCCATTTGCTGAAATCTATCTACTAGATCAGTCATGACTTGTTGTTGTCTCATGTAGCCTATGTCAATGGTCTGATGTTTGAATACATTTTTCTTAACTAGATGACCAAAGTAAACATCTTTTTGTACCTCGGTTTTGAAGAAAAGAATGTTGGTGTCACGAGGTAAGCTGAATTGATCCACTGCTCTTGCATTGGCATAGCTCTCTGCAGTCCACTGACGGCTAGGTAGATCTAGCCCCATTAAATCTGTAATATCATCATCAACCCCTTCAGTCTCTTCCTCTGAAGACTCATCACCTGCATCTCCTACTGAAGAAGCTGCAGCCATCTCACTGACATTTGGAGCATAGTCCACATCATCCGAGTCATCACTGTCTCTTTGTCTTTTGGAAGACATAGCCTTCTTGATTTTAGAAGCTACCTTGATGATCTTCCGGGGTGGCCTGAGATCAAGATTTAACCATAAGAACAATTACTAAAGCAATAGAATGAATCCTTAATGATATAACTCAATTCAGCACTGATCTGAAAATCTGATACTAGCGGACCGTCCGCACTTCTGAACGCGGACCGTCCGCGGTTCATGAACTACCACGGCGGACTGTCCGCGTCCATCAGGCGGACTGTCCGCGACCCATCTGTTCTGCGCAGGAACACAAAATCGCCCTCATCTTTGATTCATCCACATTTTGAGTTTTGATTCAAATCCACCAACCAAAATTAAACTATAGCATCTCCTCATCACTAGGAATAAGATCCCCCAAGTATTTTTAAGAATCCATGGCCAAAAAATAGATCGGAGCATCTAACCCTAACTCTTTCCAATAAAGAAATCCAAGAACAAGAGTTAGGGATTCATTGAAATACCGCGAGGACATGATGCACTATCTTGAGAAGAGTCCGGGGATGTGCTCGGACTGTCCGGGAACCACTCCAAAAGGGCTTGACCTTGTCGTCTTCCCCACGTGCTTGAGAGAGAAAGAGAGAGACACTTTTGGAGTATGTGTTCGGTTTGGTGGGGGAGGTGAGGGGGGCACCCATTATAAGTCGAGTCTGGCCGACCCCACAATTCTGTCCAGTCGCGGACTGTCCGCGGTCCTTTGGCGGACCGTCCGCCTTTGAAATTTTTTCACTGCAACTGACTGAACTTCCTTTGCCCAACATGCGCGGACCGTCCGCGGTCCTTTTGCGGACTGTCCGCAATGAATTTCTGCGATTGACAACTTCTCTGCAGAGCTTCTGGTGAACAAGTCCAATTAACGGCGGACTGTCCGCCTATTACCCGCGGACCGTCCGCGCTACCAAAAATCTGACAAGTCTGAATTCTGCCAATTTTCTCAATTCCAACTCCAATTTGGGATCATTGCTCTTACAAAAAACCAAAAATCTCAAATATTGCATGAAAACCTTCAAACGACTTATATGAGCAAGTTTCAACAAGAATTCAAAAATAAATCGAGTAGAATCATGAAAACTCATAAATGGCTCAAAAATACCTCAAAAATTCATAAAAATGAAACAAGAAGTGCATGAAAGAACCATATGCCACATGTGCTAGTTTTCAAGCCACATTTGAGAAGTCAATGATATTTAACTCATTTCTCAACTTGCAAAACCGAGATTCATCCAAAGGCTTGGTAAAAATATCGGCTAATTGATCATCCGTGCCAATACCATCAATCTTGATATCACCCTTGTTCACATGATCTCTAAGAAAATGATGGCGGATATCAATATGCTTGGTTCTTGAATGTTGAACCGGATTAGAGGCAATCTTCACGGCACTTTCATTATCACACAACAAGAGAATTTCATCAAATTTCACACCATAATCTAGAAGAGTTTGCTTCATCCATAATAATTGAGCACAACAACTTCCGGCCGAGATATATTCCGCTTCGGCGGTTGAAAGAGCCACGGAATTTTGCTTCTTTGATGACCATGATACAAGAGATCTTCCAAGAAATTGACAACCACCGGAAGTGCTCTTCCTATCAACCTTGCACCCCGCATAATCCGAATCCGAGAATCCAACCAAATCAAAATGAGCACCCTTGGGATACCATAAGCCAATATTAGGAGAATATTTCAAGTATCTCAAGATCCTCTTGACGGCGGTCAAATGACATTCTCTAGGTGCGGCTTGAAATCGTGCACACATGCAAACACTAAACATGATGTCGGGCCTAGATGCGGTCAAATAAAGCAAACTACCAATCATAGAACGGTAAAGCTTTTGGTCAACCGGGTTACCTCCCTCATCTAGGTCGAGATGCCCGTTTGTGGCCATAGGAGTCTTGATTGGTTTTGCATCTTCCATTCCAAATTTCTTCAAGATATCCTTCACATATTTTGATTGACACACAAAGGTGCCTTCCTTGAGTTGCTTGATTTGAAGTCCAAGAAAGAAACTCAATTCACCAATCATGGACATCTCAAATTCCCTAGACATCATTTCACCAAATTCCTCACAAAAACTTGGGTTAGTTGAACCAAAGATAATATCATCGACGTAAATTTGACAAACAAACAAGTCTTTACCAATATCTTTAGTGAACAAGGTAGTATCAACCTTACCAATTTTGAAGCCCTTAGAGATAAGAAAATCCCTCAATCTTTCATACCAAGCTCGTGGAGCTTGCTTAAGACCATAAAGAGCTTTAGAGAGCTTGTATACATGATTTGGCTTCTTGGGATCTTCAAAACCGGGAGGTTGCTCAACAAAAACAAGTTCACTAATTTTGCCATTCAAGAAAGCACTTTTCACATCCATTTGAAAAAGTTTAATGTTGTGAGAGCAAGCATAAGCTAATAAAATTCTAATAGCTTCTAATCTAGCAACGGGAGCAAAAGTTTCACCGAAATCCAAACCTTCGACTTGAGTGAAGCCTTGAGCGACCAATCTTGCCTTGTTCCTCACAACCATTCCATCTTCATTTTGCTTGTTTCTAAAGACCCATTTAGTGCCAATAACATTATAATTCTTGGGCCTCTCAACTAAATCCCAAACTTGATTCCGGGTGAAATTATTTAATTCTTCATGCATAGCATTCACCCAATCCGGATCTCTCAATGCTTCATCTACACGGTTAGGTTCAAGAAAAGATACAAAAGAATAATGTTCACAAAATGAAGCAATGCGAGATCGAGTTTGGACACCCTTACTAATATCACCCATGATTTGATCCACCGGATGATCCTTTGCAAGAACATGAAGAATTCTTTGAGGGATAATGGGTTCTTGAGTTGATGAAGAAGGTGCACTAGATGAACCAACTTGATCTTGTACTTGAGAATTATCATTACTTGAATCTTGTATATTTTGTTGTGCTTGATCATTTGAGATAGAAGTTGAAGGATTAACTCTAATAGAGATAGAAGGACCAACTTCATCTTCATCTTCTTCTCTTGGTCTAACATCACCAATTGACATATTTTTCATTGCATTTCTCAAACCATCACTTCTCACATCATCAAGATTTTCTTGTTCATTGTGAGACCCATTGGTTTCATCAAACTCAACATCATATGCTTCTTCAACAATGCCATGTGTTTTGTTGTAGACCCGATAAGCCTTGCTACTAGATGAATATCCAAGAAGAAAACCCTCATCACATTTGCTTTGAAACTTTGATAACCGAGTTCCCTTCTTGAGAATATAGCATTTGCAACCGAACACTCTAAAATATGATATATTTGGCTTCCTTCCAATGAGCAACTCATATGGGGTCTTGTTATGAAATCTATGGCAATACAATCTATTTGAGGCATGACAAGCCGTGTTGATTGCTTCGGCCCAAAAACTGTCCGAAACATTATACTCGGAGAGCATTGATCTTGCCATATCAATCAAGGTTCTATTTTTCCTCTCAACAAGACCATTTTGTTCCGGAGTGTACTTGGTTGAGAATTCATGCTTGATTCCTTTCTCATCACACCATTCCTCAACTCTTGTGTTTCTAAACTCACTTCCATTGTCACTCCTTACTTTCTTCACCTTAAGCTCAAATTCATTTTCGGCCCTTGTAAAGAATTTCTTGAAAGTGTCATATGTATCGGCCTTGTCATGAAGAAAGAAAACCCATGTATATCTTGAGTAATCATCTACTACCACAAGACAATAGCAATTTCCACCAATACTTCTATAAGTTGTAGGACCAAATAAATCCATGTGCAATAATTCCAAAGGTCTCTCGGTTGACATGACACTCTTAGTGGGATGAGTATTTGCAACTTGCTTTCCGGCTTGACATGCACTACAAAGCTTATCTTTATCAAACTTCACATTCTTCAAGCCAACTACTAAATCATGCTTCAAAAGACGGTTGAGTTGTTTCATGCCAACATGACCAAGCCTTCTATGCCATAACCAACCCAAAGATGATTGAGTGAATAAGCAAGTGGACAAATTTGCCTCTTTAGTTGCAAAATCCACAAGATATACATCCTCATGTCTAAATCCCGTAAAGATGTGATCTTTTCCATCCAAGCTAGTCACTACAACATCATCTTTAGTGAAACTACACTTATATCCAAAATCACAAAGTTGAGTGACCGCTAAGAGATTAAACTTGAGAGAATCAACTAACAATACATTTGAGAGAGAATGATTGCTTGAGATAGGAATTGTACCAACTCCTTTGACTTTGCCCCGGCTATTGTCACCAAAAATGATGTCACTATAGCCACCCACATTCTCATCTAGAGAGGAAAACATCATTTGATCTCCGGTCATATGTTGAGTGCATCCACTATCAAGCACCCAATGTCTTCCTCCGGACTTGTAATTCACCTACAAAGAGGAAGTAACTCTTTTAGGTACCCAAACTTTCTTGGGTCCTTGAGCGTTAGTGACCACATTAGTGACCAAGACTTTTGGCACCCAAATGGCATTCTTTTTAGCACCATTTATAGGTATCCCAACAAATTTTGCACTAACATTGCCATTTGAATTTTTCATAAGCATGTAACTTGAATCAAAGGATATGACTTTCTTGTTGGTGCAATTCTTCTCAACATGGCCAACCTTCTTGCATTTTTCACAATATGGCTTGCCACTACTCTTCACAAAGGCAGTTTTGGTTTGCACAAAAGCCTTCTTCCCTTTCTTAGGAATATATCCAAACCCTTGCTTGTTCAAGGTGAACTTTTGGCTTGCCCAACAATGATTAAATTTTGCTCTACTATCATAGCATTTTCTCAAATCATTAGTCAAGCAAGTAACCTCTTTCTTTAACAAATCATTTTCCATAATGAGAGATTTATTGCAATATGAGTTGTCTAGGTTGGTGCACAAAGAACTAGTAGAGCTAGAGCCACAAGATTTATCATCAATTAAATCACAACTAACACCAATGCTCAATGTTGCTTTTCTTTCATGACTAAGCAAGGTATTGTGAGATTCCTCAAGCTTCTCATGAGTTTCTTTGAGATTCTCATGAGAAGTCTTTAACTCCTCATAGGAATCTTGAAGAGAAGTAAACTTCAACTTCAAGTCCCTCAACTTAGCCTTTTCCTTTGTCATGAATTCATCGGCATCATTAAGCATTTCAACAAGATCATCATATGAAAGTTCATCAAGTTCATCATCTTGTTGTACCTTTGCACCACCCTTTGCCATAAGACAATGTGGTGTAGAGAAGAGTGATGGAGCCTCCTTGATGGCGATCCCGGCAACTCCCTTGGATGGCTTGTCATCATCATCATCATCATCATCGGAGCTTGCATCGGAATCCCATTCAACAAAATAAGCTTGGCCATTCTTTTTCTTCTTGATGAACTTCTTCTTCTTCTTTTCATCATTTTTCTTGTCCTTTTTCTTGTTTGGACAATTGACAATGATATGACCTACTTCACCACAATTAAAGCAAGTCTTGTCCACAAAAGGATTTTTTCTTGATGATTGACCTCTCTTGCCAAAGCTCTTCTTGCTCATCATTCTATTGAATCTCTTGACAAAAAGAGCCATCTCCTCATCCGATTCTTCTTCTTGGCATCCACTTTCTTCTTCATTTTTGCTATCTTGAGCTTTGAATGCCACACTTTTCTTTTTCATATCAATTTCTCCACCATGAGCTTCATCTTGAGATTTCTTGAACATGTCATGGGTGAGAATTTCTCCCAATATTTGTGTGGGAGTTGCGGTCTTCACATTTGACCTTACAAGTAAGGTCACAATTGTGTCATATCTTTCCGGAAGACATCTAAGAAACTTGTGGTTGAAATCCCCATCCGGTACCTCAAATCCAAGTCCCTTGAGATCATTTACAATGTCATTTAGCCGGTTGAACATCTCGGCTATGCTCTCATCCTTCTTCATGGTGAATTCACTAAAATTTCCTTTAAGCAAGTATAGCTTGGCCTCCTTCACCGTTGATGTACCCTCATGAATTTCCATGAGCTTCTTCCATATGTCATTTGCATTGGTGAGGCTCTTGACTCTATTGAATTCATTTACATCAAGAGCACTAAAGAGCACATTAACCCCTTGATCATTTAGTGTCTCATTTTCCTCATCTAGGGGTGTCAAACTCTTTGGGTCCAAAATGACATATCCATCATTTACTACTCTCCATAGCTTTCTACTCATGGCTTTGAGATGAGCCGACATCCTAGTCTTCCAATAATCATAATTGTTCCCATCAAAGAACGGTGGCTTCCCAACATGAATCCCATGATCACTAGTCATTGTTCTACTCCAAGATGGTTAAATCCTTAATTAATGGAGTACTTAGCTCTGGTACCACTTGTAGGATCAAGAACACCGACTAGAGGGGGGGTGAATAGGCGGTTTAAAAAACTAAACCCAACAACACTAGAGAAATTTAATTAGTAACAAAGAAAAGCCCTATGTCAAGCTATTACAATCTCTAGATGGGTTTGCAACCTAGGGTGACAAGACACGAATTAAGCTCTAGTAAAGTAAATTGCTCAAAGTAAAGACAAGAATAAAAGAGAGCAAGAGTAGTAACCGAGCTTGACACAAGAATATATCCCGTGGTGTCGATGACTTGCCGGTCACCCCTAATCCACGTTGAGGTGGATTCCTAGAATCAACCGCTCCTCTATCAAGAACCTCTTGATCTTGAGCCGGCTTGAATCAAGGAACCGCTCCACACCTCGATTCCACTAGAGTTGCTCTTCACCACTCCGGTGAGGTGAGCACAAGACCTCTCACAACCGAAATCGGGGCTCCTCAACAATCTCCTTGGAGGTGCTCCACGAAATCCACTTCTCCAAGCCGTCTAGGGAGCGGCAACTCCCAAGAGTAACAAGTTGATGACGCTTGCTTGAAGTTTCCCTAATGCCACAAAGCTCAAACTCTTGATGCAATGCACTAGGAAGCTCTCACACTCTTAAAAATGCAATCTCTAAGCAAGTGTGTGTGAGAGAGGGATGCCTTAGCTCTAATGTGTCAAGAATGCTATCCAAATGGCCAAGAGAGTCACCCAATGGCCGGGCATTGGGTATATATAGACATCCCTCCAAAAACTAGCCGTTACACTCTTTTCTGCGAAGTCGCGGACCGTCCGCGATTCAAAAACCGGACTGTCCGCCGTTATAAACCAGTGAGTCAGAGTGCATTTAATGCATGTCAGAACTAGCCGTTAAGCCCTGGCGGACCGTCCGCGCCCCAGTGGCGGACCGTCCGCAGTTAAGAGTTCCAACCCCACCAGAGACTAACATCGTCTCTGGAACAACTTTGAGATTAGCCTGCGGACCGTCCGCGCCTCAGGAGCGGACCGTCCGCAGTTTAACTTTGAAGCCCACACCAGAGAGACACCCTTTCTGGTAAAAAATGAAATACAGTAGCGGACCGTCCGCCCACCTGGGCCGGACTGTCCGCCAGCCCACCAGAGCCTCTGCAAGCTCTCTGGAACGATCGCGGACTGTCCGCCCCTCTGGGCCGGACAGTCCGCCAGCCCACCAGAGCCTCTGCAAGCTCTCTGGAACGGGCGCGGACTGTCCGCCCCTCAGGTGCGGACTGTCCGCCGTTACTCAGTGAGCTCGAACTTAGTCTATTTCAAAACTTTTCAAAACGCCGTTAGCCCTCATGCATGCAACTAGACATTTTGAGCAAAATGGCACTAAAGACCCGTCAAGCATGAGTACACAACCCCTCTTGATAGTACGGCTAACTATCCAACAAATCCGGTCACTTTTCATCCACTAAACGCCTTGTGACCGGTAAAATGTAAAAGCCCTATTTTATACCTTTGCCTTGAGCCCGAGCTTTACTCATCATCTCCAAAACTCCATACGTTCACAACCAAATGTCTTTCATCCGTGAATCAACCTATACTCATCTTCTCAAATGAAATCGTTAATCCACAAACCGTTGTCATTAATTACCAAAACTAGAATTAGGGGCCTAGATGCTTTCACCGACGCCTGAAAAGGCGCGCCCACGCCGCACCGCATGAATCGGGCCACGTTCGCCCACCACCAGCGGAAGACCCGCGCGCACGACTTGCGACTCTGCGTCGTTTCAAACCAAGACGGAATATTCCTTCAGGGGTCTCTTTACCCTCGAAGGAATCGCATTTCGAGGCCTTACTGATCAAGGGATCGAAGCCTGGCCCTTCAGGGGGTTCGACAGGCGCCCCAGATCACCGGAGTCAGGGACTGCAGGGATGTGCCATACAAGCTACCCTCGAATGCGGAGTTCGAGACATCCTACGCAGTGTTCAAGGCCAGTCGAGGGTGCCTAGAAGGGGGATCCCATCGAGGGAGAGCGTCGAGCCCTCGGACCCTATCGAATGGGTCCGAGCCCCGCCTAGTGAACCCTCGCAAGCGCTTTATGAGACGTGTCTATGGACCACGAGCCGACCCCTATCGAACGGGGCACGGACGTCCACTTGAACAACCCGCTAATAGCTTACTGAAGCAGCCATAGCTCGCAGCCCGGGCATGGGTAGCATGGTGCGCTTCACCCCTCCTCCCTGCGGAAGGGCGACGAGGGTCGTAATTAAAGTCGAGGGTTTCCCCTGAACGCCTTCACACGGGCCTAGGCTCGGGGGCTCCTCGCACACCACGGTTCAAAACCACACCCTCGAATAAATCGACAACCATCACTTATGAAGCTCCACGCGTAAACCGAACCCACCGCTATTAGCGTACGTCCCTTTAACGGCTAAAGCTGAACGCCAGATCGCCGTACCAGCACTAAGAGTGCCGAGGCCGGCTGAAAAAGTGCCGATGCCGGCTGAAAAAGACGCTGGACGGCCATCCCAGTAGAGCTACCCAGCGGGACAACGTTTATAGCCCTTGGACGAGCACAAACTCTCCTCCAAGGCCTCGGGGGCTACACCCGCGGGTGCGCTGACGCGCCCCCGCGAAGGTGACTTCACACATATTCGAGGGTCGTGACTCTCTATACACCCCTATACCCTCGGTAATCCTCCCCGCAGAGGAGAAAGGGAACTTTATTGCTCAAAAGCAAGTAAATATTACAAAGGATCACCGGCGCGAAGCCATCGAAAGATACAAACACATTGCCACCTACGTGGCAATTTTCCCTGTCTTGGGGAGGAGCGAGCGACGAAGAAAGGCACCAAGCCCCTAGCTGACGCAGCGGCGGGGCTGCTAGGGATGCGAGAAGCGGCCCCCAGACCTCACGGGTCCAGCGGGACGCTCTCCTCGCAAGCCTTCTTCTAGCGTCTCCCCCACCGAAGACCGCGCGGGGGGTCAAGCTGGCGGACAGCGCCCTCCGCACCGTCTCCCCGAGAGCAACCTTGTCGCCGGGGGGGACGATGCGAAAAACAGCCGCCGGACCTGGCGCCAGCGCCCCGGTCAGGCGTCTCCATCCCCCTTCAGGCTAGGGGACATCGCAGGAGCAGGACCCCACGGGCCCAATGCTCTTCCGCTAATCCCACTGAAGCTGAGGGATGGTGCGCACGCCCACTCCGGTCTTCCCCAACCGCTCGCAAGCATTCTTCTAGCGCCAAAAGCTTAAAAAAGCCAGGCCACCCCATCTGGGGGCCGGTCGCAAAAAGGCAATGGAAACATTACAAGATTTAGGCAATGCTGGAAGAAAGAGTCGGAAGGCTGGAGAAGAAGGAAATCCCACGACCCCTATTTATAGCTGTGCCGGGCACAAAGCTTCGAGCTTTCCGAAAAGCGGAGGCTTGTATCGCCCGTGACAAAGCGGCGCTCCACGAGCAAAGGATGTCCTCGGTCCCTGCGCCGAGACACGACCGAACGAAATAAAGCGGAGCTGAGTCCCCGGATGCTAAGCGGTGCAGCATCGGCCCTGGCCGGATGCCCTCGAACGGCGCGCCGTAAAGCAACCAGGAACGCTGGGGCCAAGGCCCTACGTACGGGACAGCACGATGGGAGCACCAGCTGCCAAGCAGCGGGTGCCACCGTCGCCCTGGCCCCCCTCAGTGCGCGGACACGTCTTGTCCTTCAAACAAACAAACAAAGAGGCGCGCGCCTCGAAGTACACCCCCCACGGGCGTACTATCCCGACCGGCGTGTTGTCGCACCCGCCGGGCCCGCGCTCAGGCGCGCCCAGCAGGTGCGCGACTTTGACTAAACACGTCGAGAGAGAAACCGCCGAATTACCCTTTGGACGAATCCCATGACTCGACCAAAGCCTCGGGGGCTACTGTCGGGTGCCACAATTAGGGACACCCTAATTGGAGTACTAAAACCACTTTCGAAAACACAAACACATGTTAAGGCAACTGGGCCCACAAAGGCCCCCGGCCTCCTTCCAAATCTGGAAGAGAGGAAAGGACTCGAAGAAGCCCAGCATGTGGCCCATTCGCACCCCTCTCAGGCCCACCGAACAATCTCCGCCCCGCTCGAGGGTAGCGAATCTACCCTCGGGCGGGTCACTCATCTCCGCCTCGCTCGAGGGCTCCCCTCGGACCCTCGACCGCGCAATCGCATTTCCGCCTCGCTCGAGGACAGCGGACCTGCCCTCGAGCGGGTGGCCAGTCTCCGCCTCGCTCGAGGACAGCGGACCTGCCCTCGAGCGGGTGGCCAATCTCCGCCTCGCTCGAGGCCATCTCTCGGCACAAGGGACAAGTGGCCCCGCCGCCCAACCGACCGCCGTACAAAGGCATTAAAGGCCAGCTACTCCGCCACGGCTCAAAGGACGGGCGGCGTCAGACTGCCACTCCCGCAGTGGATGTGACCGGCGTCCCGTCCACTGACCCCGGTCACCGCTCTGCCACCCCAGCCGCTATAGCAGCACTGTGGAGCATTCAACGCGGTACAAGACAAGTTGGCGCCGCCCCTGTTACTGTCACGCCGACATCAACCATCCGAACACACCTCCCCCTGGGGAAGGGGTCTGGCGATGTCGCGTGCCCTTCCGGGAGGGGCACTCCGCATGCGCGGACGGTCCCGGACCTCCCTCTTGTGGGGTCCGGGACTTCCACGCGCCCCCGGACCTTCTAGTGCGCACGCTCGCACCCCGACCAGGGGGTCCGGGACCGTCCCACGCCATTACTACCGCTGGGACTCTGCAGGACGGCCGCCGCCATCTCCACGAGACCAAGGACGGAGCCCAGGATGACGGCGACGTGCGTCGCCTTCCCACAGTACACTTCCTACAGTGCTCGACCACTGTACCCGCGATTCAGGGGAAAACGACGACTTCCGCGCCCCTACACTCATGTACGCCGCCCCTCCTTACAACTATAAAAGGAGAGGGTGGGCTTCCTTTTGGAGTGGCTGATCGACTCTCTCCAACCAAAGGTTGGAAGTAAGTTCTCTGAACTCCCCCTCAGAGGACTCTCAGCACGACTGAGCACTCATCTCAACCAACTCCACCTCTAGCAGAGACTTGGGAGCTTCTCTCCCTCTCTCGCCTCGCTTGTATCCCCTACTACGAGCACTTCAGGTGCAAGATAATACAGTGCCCTCGCACACCCCCTTTGCTGGACGTACGGCCCCGCGGCCGGAACTAGGATAAAATCGTGCGTTACTGTGATTGCCTCTTGCATCATCATCTGGGACGAGGAAACACGCAGCATTTACTAGTTGGGATTCAGGCCCCACGGGTCGGAACGCCGACACACGACTTTTCCCCTTTCTTTCAGGGTTGTGGATCAGGGTCACCCACCTCGACTACAAGAATCCACTCCCGGCGTGCGCCTTCTTATACCCGCATGTGAACCCAGTTCAAAGAGGGTGAAAGTAAAGTCCACTCGCCGGGCCGATCAGGTACTTAAACTTACCGATTACCATATTTCTCGGCATGTGGTTAGTACGTTCAAACGCTTAACCACCACTACCACACACTGCGGCCTTATCCATTTTCACTAAACAGACGGGGCATCACAAGTACCACAGCCCCGCCCGTGAGCCTTATAGTTGCAGTATGTAGTAGACATTCAACTCCTATAATTCTCGCGAGTGATAGGAAATCACTCGACTTCTACCGAACCATTAGCCTAGCCATCTAATGACCTACACATACTAGTGTTCAAGCATAGGTACCTAGGAGTTATGCAGCTAAGGTTCCAAGCAACTCCTATAAACTTAAATGCACAAGTAGATAGAACAATAATAGGTTGCATAAATTTAAAATAGATAGGACATGCTCCGGGGCTTGCCTGGGAATAACACTAGGTCAGTGTTAATTAGAGAACAACATCTCGGCGAGCATCTTCCTTCGGTCATGCACATCGGGATCCATCCATCCATCTTCTAGATGTGTCCACCATTCACCGTCTTCTGGCTCGGCTCCACGTCACATCCTTCACGTGATTCATCTATCGTATCTAAATGAAATGCAACAATGCATATGTATGAATGCACAGTTCCGAGTTGTTCAGCGATTTAGGTGTTATTATTTTTTTCTTCACGATAAAGTTGTAGTCCAACATAAAGTGAGTTGGTATGGGAAACTTATCAATTAATATTTCTTGGGCAATCATTTATAGAGTAGAAATTTTATCTATACTAACTCATAAAAGATCTGGGTGTGTTGCTTTTCTTATATATTAGTACAAAAAAAGCATTTCTACACAAAAATAATTCTCCGAGCTAGGGAATGTAAGTGCTGGTAATGATCTTTTAACTGAGGATTGGATTCCTTAAGATGAGCTTGTGGTAAAATTTTCAGGATTAAAAGAGCTACACAGCAAACATGAGAATTAAGATTCTTTTTCTAGGTATATATCTAACTAAAAATCTACAGAGTAAACTACTAAGTTTCAGTGGCTAAAATTTTACAGGCATGATCATGTACTGAAAACCAAGCTCTAGTAAAAATATGAGATTTTTCTAATGAAGGAAACTAGGGCTTTAGGTTTACAAAATTTATTCATGAATAAATCAAAAGGACTAGTTATACATTACTAAAAATTCCCAAATTTTTTATATAGCATCTAGAAACAAATATAAGGCTGTTGTAAAAATTTCAGCTCAATAAAACTAGTATAGAACCCTGTGAATTTAATTCTATTTAACAAAGGCATAAACCAAGATCTAATGAAACCTATAGCTATATTTGTCAAAATGTCCTAAAATTTTTACAGTAATCTATTAATCTAGGTTTTAGCACACTGTACAAAAATAAACTAAAGATCATGGATAGAACTTGAGATACATACAAATGTGGATAAAACTAATATTTAATATAGAGATAAAACTATTGGTCAAATACAAAAGTGGATGTAACAAAAGTTGTAGGTATTGTTGCAAGGATCCCAAAAGATTTGGATTTGTATTTTTATGATTTTTCTACCATTTTCTAGGTATTTTCAAAGTTCGCAGCTTTTGAGTTCTATAGTTCCTGTCGTTTTTACACTTGGACCCCTGGATTTCTATTTTCTTCTCAGCGTGGGTCCCTGGTCGGGTGAGGAACAGAGGAGGGAGGGCGCGGCTTTTCCCGGCGAGGAGAGGCTCCGGTGGTGGGGGCCCCACTGGGGAAATGCGAGAGGGGACCGAGGACTACCTCTAGAAGGTCTTGGGGCTCGAGATGGTGGCCTGCAGCGGTGGCTCCACGGAGAGGGGCGGACGGCGGTGGTCTGGACCGCGGCGGCGCCGCTCCGGCGAGGGAGAGAGGGCGGGAACAAGCAGGCCTCCCGAACGCCCTCGTCAACGCTGCCAGGGCTTCTTACGGCAAGGGCGCGGTTCTCGAGTTGGCTGACGAACGGCTGAACGGCAACTACGATGAGTGGCAGATGGAGCGCGTGCTGCTCGTCGGGCTCCTGTGTGTCCAGCCGGATCGCCAACACCGGCCGGGAATCAGAGATGCCGTCTACATGCTGTCGAATCCCGGACACCCGATGCCTCAACTTGGTTTCTGAAAGGTCGGCATGTTTGGTTGCCGGCCTTCAATCGCCGCGCCACAGTGTGGCGCAGTGTGGCCTGCCGCAACAGTGACGGCCGAATTCTCCGCCACAGCCTCACCACACTCGGCACACACTCGAAGACAAGCAGCAGCCAGAAAACAGGGAGACAAGGCTGTGATGGTCGAAACTTGATGCGAACCAAAGAGCAGCCGAAGTTTAGTCGAGGCCAGGTGTGGCTCCAAACCAAACAGCCCCACAATCAGCAAAATCTCTTTCTTCCTTTTTCATTTTTGGAAACGAGAACTCTAAAGCAGAATGTCAATCCTGAATCCTCTATCGCGTGTACGGCTGCTAGTAGGCAGTGTCTCTGCTCAATGTCTCGATCGCGCTTGTTTGTCTTCTTTTTCTTTGAATACGCAGGAGAGCTATGCATCATTGTATTAAATAACGAGAAAACATAGTGTTTACAGGTTCAACATTGGACGGATGCACGCACCAAATAATACCCTTGTTTCAGGCAAAGCCGTCGGCAAAGAGAAAAACACCGGCCAGAAAAACAGACCTAGCCTACACCTCACGGTTCAAACAACCTAAGCCAGTGGCTCCAGCCTCCACGCACTCTCCAACTTGATAGACTCAAGGAGCTGCTCTATGCTGGAAGAGCACCGGTTCCTTTGTTGTTTGGTTTGTAGGCGCCTGGCATGTGCCCACCGGCCACCAGTCCTGCTGCTTCGGCTGATCCGAGCGGAAGCAACATGTGCAATCCATCCACATCAGAGTCTCCCACCAAATTTGTTTGGCAAACGAGCAATTCACAGGTATATATGGTTGCACGTTTCCAACTCTTAATCGCACAGCCAGCAAGTGTCGTGGGCGTCAAGACCATGCCGACGTCGGTGATCACCGCTGTCCAAATCTGCTCCCTGGTAGCCAGCCAAGTGAAGAATTTCACCTTCGGAGGTGCCAATTCTTCCAAATGTGTGTTTGTCTTCAGAAGACAACCATCTACAGTATGTTGTGTGCATGGATGATAGTATTCAATGCATCGCACATTCGCACTCATAAGCACAAGCTTTTAGGGGACGAGAGACATGACAGGAGTGTGCTATCAGGGATTCAGGGCAAGGGGCGAAGGCGTCCACTCGTGCACGGAGAGAAGAGAAGCGCAAGCGCCCAAGAATAAATTTTCGATCGATGTAATTTTCAAAAGTCACGGTCGATCATACTGCTCTGCACTCCGCCGCCTTCTTCACTTTCCCCTTTCTCCTTGCCCCTTCCCCTTTATCTCTTCCTCGGCGGGGAGGCACAGTGGCGGCGCGGTGCCGGCGGGAAGGCGCGGCGAGGGCCGTTGGCGGGGAGGCCCGCCACCGCTCCAGTAGGTTTTTTTTTCCTTTTTTATTTTTATTGTTTTTTCCTTTTTCTTTTTTTTGACAAAACATTTTTACCCGGTTTTTTTATTTTTGGATGTAAAATTTTTCTCTTGTATGTCTTCAATTTATTTCATAAAACTTTCTCTTTCATATTTTCTTGTTATTTTTTCTATCTCTCCAAAATTTTCTTGAAATTTTTTTCTATCTATTCGAATTTTTCCTTGAAAAATATTTCTATCTCTCTTAATTTTGTCTTAAATTTTTCTCTAAACATTTTTTTATCAAAAAATGACAAAAAATACTAAAAAATAAATGGTCTGAAGATCGATCGTAGGGAATCTCTCCCTATGGTGGACCGTAAACTAGGGGTGCCCGCGCAAGCGCGGGGAGCCTGGAAGTTGATGGGCTGGATCGAGCCCAGAAATGGTTTTGATGGAAATAACATTCAATCTATCAAGCCTTAAGAGTTAAGATAGGGTGATATTTTGCTAAAAAAAAGTCCGGGTGATATTTATAAATTCCGAAGGAAAAAATTATGGGTCATTTTGTTTTGTTGATAATGATTTGAAAATTCCTATGACGAACGGATGTTCGAATGAACCACGTTCTTACTACACGAAATTATTCTAGGTTCAAATGAAAAATCATGTCTAAGAAAGTTGCAAACTAAAGTAATGGCAAGGGAGAATATGGATGTCTCAAAAAAAGGAAGTTCGATTATGAGCAACATATTGGCTCCATCACACCAGACGCAGCTTCAGCTCAGTAAGAATTAAAAGAAAATAATGATACGAGTATGCTGGTCCCTGGACATGGAAACTCTTCATTTATCCGTCTCCTGGACTGTCTTTTAGTTTACTAATTGATTTTAAATAATTGTATCGCTGTCTTAAAATTTAGTTTGGGGATCGTGTAGCATTGGACCAGTGAGGGATTGAAGCCGGATACTATTTCCATTATCTAAAATATCTACCATCTATAGGAATTTAGAGGTCCTTTCTAGCTTTCTAGGTGGGCTTTTCAACCCAGGTAACCAAGTTTGATCAAGTTCAGACTATTTTAGATTGGACTTTTTCCTCTTTGTCTAGATTAAACAAAGATATTATACCTAAAAGCAATTAGTCTTTTCCCTGATATATTATGTGATTATTATCACCTGTGTGAATATATGAAAATTTTGGTTTTCATGAATTAAAAACATATCCAACAGATTACTCATATTCCATATCCAAAATATATTCTCTCTCCATTACCAATAACTGCTTTTGTATTTTAGGTAATAGTTTACTGCAACAGACTACCAAAATGCAATCACCAAGAATAGGGAAGAGGAAAATCCTCCTACATTTAAGGAAGAGGGATGTGTGATTTGGTGATTACCAAAAAGTTAGGCCCCGTTTAGTTCCCAAAATTCCCAAAAATTTTCAAGCACTACAGTAATTTGTAACATTTGTCTACGGCCCTGTTTAGTTCCCAAATTTTTTCAAGCACTACATTATTTTTGTAACATTTGTCTACTAATTAGGAGTACTAAATATGAATAACTGACAAAATCCATTCCATAACCTCGGATGAAATCACGATACGAATCTAATAAACCTAATAATGCAATGATTAGACAATGTTGTGCTACAGTAATAGATTCACCTCGCCTCGCGATTTCCCGTCCACCCGTGTAATTAGTTTTATAATTAATCTATGTTTAATACTCATAATTAGCGTTGGAAAAGGTGCCAAAATTTTGTGCCAAAAAATTTTTGCTAACTAAACGGAGCATTATAGGTATAGGGATTTGATTAGTAATTGCTGGAGCACCTCCATCACCAAAACATTATTTTTTAGTATTGGAAAGAGGGATAATCTGTTGGAGATGCTCTAATTGTATGATCACCCTATTGATCCCATAAATGTATACGTAAACTTCTGTATTGCAATGAAGTCATTCTCGGTCAGATCCGGGGTCACGGGATACCTGACGAAACACGGTCCTATACGAGATGTAGGGTAGAACATGTTCTGTATCTGTATGTCATGTAACTACTCGTATCAATCTTGTATGTACCAATCGGTTTAGATAGAAACCACCCGATTACTCGGGAAGGACTTTAGGCGTCGTATGAACCTAGAGTTTCATGTAACACTGCTCCCCATCCTATATAAGGATGGGTAGGGACCCCTCCAAGGCATAACCTAGCGTAGACGTATCATTCATCATCCCTCCAATAATACAAACCATCACACATGACGTAAGGTATTACGCAACTCGCGACTCGAATCTGTCTAAACCCTTTGTTGTTTGCACCATCATGTTCCTTATCTCAGCGATCCCTTATGAACAAAATACTATCTAAGAATATTCCTAAGTAGATTTGCTAGTAAAACACCAGCATCCTCCCAACAAATTTCCATTCTATAATGACGACACCTCCCCTCCATTTTGGAAAACGTTTCTATCATCATGAGAGAGAAAATAGTTCACTAGAAAACAAATCCATGATTTATCTCTTCGTAGGCCCTCTTCTCTCGCCCCCATCCAAGCCAGCAGCCACAGCCCACAGCGCACGCCCGCTAGGCAAACCCATCCGTCGAAACGAGCAGCCAAAAAAGCCTTCCCTAAAAACACAGAGCTCCCACCCCCACCCAACCCAACCCAACCCGGCCACCCCCTCTACTCTTCCTGCCGCCTCGCCTTCGCCGGTGACCTCCACGCCTCGCGCCGCTCTCAAAACCCTAGCTCTGGTTCCCTTCGCCGCCGCCGCCCCGCCCCGTTTGCTCGGATCGCGCCGCGGAGGCCGCTCCGCTCCTGCCCGAAACCCTAGTTCACCCCCACGCTCTCGGATCTCGCGAGGCCGCGATGGCGGAGAGGAAGCTGGATCGACCCGCCGCGCTCGGGAAAGGTGAGCCGCCCGATCCGCGCGCCCCGAGACTTGGGAGATCCGATCTGCCGCGGCCCTGGATCGCCGCCGCGCAGATCTGTGATTGATTGGTGGGTGCTCCCGATTTGACGTGTGGTTGTTGCGTCGCGCAGATGCGTTGTCGCTTGGGATCGAGGAGGACAGGGCCGCCGCCGCCGCCATGGGGTTCGTCGACGATTCAAAAGGTAAGGATTCCTGCCCGGAACCACATGTTCCTTACTCCTCGCTGATTCAGTTAGGGATGTGCATTTAGCAGTCGATGGATTAGTGTAGCGTGTGCCGCATAAGTACGTAGGATTCGGTTGTTGGTTGCTCGTTCGTTTTGCTTTCGGTTCACGTGTGCCTGGGCGTGGGCTCCCATGCGTATGTGCGCATAGGAGTGTGAGTTTGTGCGTGAGTGGGCTGTTATGTGGAAGGTACGACCATGTTTTTCTGCTCGTTGACCCCGAATTGTTCTGCTATGCAGATCAGCTGCACCTGGATAACAGCATTCCTTTGTCTCCTCAGTGGCTCTACACCAAGCCGGCTGATGGAAAGGTTTGTAAACACTGCTCTCTCCTAGGTGTTTTACTGTACTGTATATTTGATTGATTCCTGGTAGAACCGTAGAAGTGCTTATTAATGATGCTGGATTCTCATCTGCAGATTTCACTGCCTCATGGGTCCTCCTTTGAACCTGCTGAAAGGGAAGTGAGGATGTTAGAAGGAACTATTGATAGGAAAGAAAGAAGGCGGAATGTATTTGATGCTGACAGTGGTCTTCGTTGGCTTGAAGAGGAGAGGGAAACAAGCTTGCTTGGGAGGAGGGAGCGCAAGAAGGAAGCGGAGCGGGATGTTGATAATCGGAAAATTGATCGCCGATCTGACAATGTTTCTTCAAGGGATAACACTGATTCACGTGCACCTCCTACATCTGAAAGGTGGAACGATGGTTCCACCCGCTTGGGGAATGAGGGTCGCCGTGATGGGAAATGGTCAACAAGATGGGGTCCTGATGACAAGGAGAAGGAATCTAGGTCAGAAAAGAAGGTTGACTCAGAAAAGGATGAAACACATGCTGAAAAGCAGACATTCACAGGAAGGCTGCTGCCTGAGTCTGATTCCCGTGATAAATGGAGACCTCGTCACCGGCAGGAAAGTCATTCTGTCGGGACGGCAACATACCGCGCTGCTCCAGGCTTTGGATCGGAGAAAGGGCGTGTAAAGGACTCAAATGTTGGCTTTGCCCCTGGGCGAGGCAGGGGAAACCCAAACTCAGTCACATCCTTCAGTCGGTCATCTTCTGCAGGACCAATTGGTGCTCCAGCTGTGCACGGGATGTCTGCAAAATCTGCTGTTAGTTTCCGCTACCCAAGAGGGAAGCTTCTGGATATTTACAGGCAAAAAAATATGATGTCATCCTTTGACGATGCTAAACTGGAGGAAATTCCTTCCATCACACTCTCTACTTCTGCAAAACCACTTGCCTTTGTTGCACCGGATACTGTTGAAGAGGTAGAGCCTGGGTGATATTCTGCATACTTTCTCTAACCTCTTTTAGCTGTATGTATTTTACATTTATTTATCTGCTCTTCTACTTTATAGGCTCTTCTGGAAGATATTAGAAAGGGTAAAGTCATTAGCAGTGAGGGAAGCAATGCAACTGGAAACAAAAAAGAGAGGGCAAAAGAGCTTGAAGGTATATATGCCACATGATGCTAATTGTGACATCATTTTTTGCTGATTGAGAAATGCAAATGTTAGTGTTACCGTCTATTGCATGGTTTGTTATCCATTGTGTATAATTTAAATGTTTTAATTGTTTCAGAACCTGCTTCTGGCATTGATGAAGACAGAGACAAGGTCGCTGCAGCATTTGGTGGGTTGGGTCAGGATGGATCTGCAACTTTAATCTCGGAGAAGGATGCCTTCTATGACAACCGGATGCTTTCTGGTGCTGTTGGTACATCTCCACCAAAGAAATCTATTGAGGAAAATGCTGCCTGTAATCAATACAGGATTGCTGGCATTCAGGATGGTTTGAAAACTGATGAAACCAAGTCAAGTACTGATCTTGATCTGAGCACTAAACTACCAGATGATTCAAACACTCTGTTTGATGTGCCACCTTTTGAGCATCATTCAGAACCTCCTATGACGTACCAAAATAGTGACATTGATATAAAGGCAGGCGGCCATGCTAGTTACCCAGAGGAGTTGACATTGTATTATCTGGATCCCCAAGGAGGTGTGCAGGGTCCATTTCTGGGTGCTGACATAATCTCCTGGTATGAAGATGGATACTTTGGTTTGGAGTTACCTGTGCGTTTATCTCAGGCTCCAGATGATGTTTCTTTCCGCCCACTTGTTGAAGTCATGCCACATCTTGGACAGAAGCTGCAATCTCATCCGCCTGCACTCTGTGATGAAAATGCTGAATCTTTGGATTCTGCTCAAAGTAAATTTGAAGCTGCAATCCTTACTTCTGCTTCTTCTGGGAAAAGTGACCAAGCCTCCAAATGGGATTCTGAAAGCAATGCAGTTGATCCTAAAAGAGGTGATCATGATGCATCATTACCTTCGCGTACTGGTTGGTTATCTTCACCTGAAACAGGAAAGGATACAACAAATATTAGTAGTCACCAGCAGAACATTCCTGAACCAGCAACTCAGGATGCTGAAGGTTTGTTTTCTTTATGTTTCGAGTTCTTATCTTTTGCTTAAAAGTTTATTTGTCCTGTTTGTATTTTTCTTGAGGTAAATGTTAATTTTTTTCATGTTCATGACAGAAGTTCTGTACACTGGGAGGCCTAATAGCAGCATGGGTCAATCTGTATGGGATCTTGAAAATGACCGTGCAGATTTCCAGTTGGCACCGCGTGATCCTCATTCTGCGGTGGGAGAAGCTAATTTGCCGCAGCATGATATCCCAAGAGAGAGTGATCTCAGTCCTCTTGGTTTACTTTGGTCTGAGCTGGAAGGTATGCATCCCAAGCAACCTCTCTCATCAAATGTTCTTGGTGCAAATGAGCGTAGAAATCCCAAGCCTACAGCACCCAAGGATATTGCACATGTAAACATGAGACATGGGCAACTTAGCAGGATGAATGAAGCTTCTAGTATGCGTGATGAATGGCCTGCAAACTTTGGGCGGCTTGATAGTATGAATGATGCAAATATTCCAGGCAGAATTCCTCAGGTTGAGGCCGAGCATCATTTGAATTTTGAGGAGCAACTGCTGCTTCAACAGATCCGAAGGGAGCAACTGCAGCAGGAGCAAATGATGGCACGTAACAATTTGGAGTTTCCTGGTCCGTTTCCAGGCCAGGTGTTTGATTCTTTGCACCAACACCGGCAGCCTACGAATCAACCACTTTCTGATGTGGAGCATCTTTTGAGAGTCCAGTTTGAACTTGACCAGCAGCAGCAACGTCGCCAACATCTCCAACAAGAGCAGCACCAAAGGCAGCTGCAGCAGCAACGGCAAGCCCAGCTCTTGCAACAGCAGCAACAGCAGCAGCAACAGCAGATGATTATTGAGCAACTGTTGCAGCAACAGTTGCAGGGTTCAAATTTTGGACCAACGAATATGGTTGATCAAGTCTTACTTCGGGAGCATGTATTAAATGAACTGCATCAACAACCTCACCATTTACAAAGGCAACATGATGCAGCGATTGAACAACTAATTCAAGCAAAATTTGGCCATGGGCTTCATAGGGAGCATCATAATGATATGTTGGATGTTCTCTCACGTTCAAACCAGAGACAGATGCTTCCTTTGGAGCAGCAAATTCTTTTAGGCCTTCAGCAGGAGCAGCTTCAGTCACAACAGCTGGCTAATGCTCTCCGGCAACATTCAGGCAGGGAGGAAGAAAGGCACTTAAGTGGGGTCTGGCCACTGGATGATGCAGCACAGTTTATCCGCCCAGGAACCAGTCCAAATCAAGGTCATGCATCTCGGCATGGTCGTTTCGATCTTCTAGAGAACCTTCAGAGATCTTCATCGTTTGAGCAGCATGAACCTCTGGACCGGAACTTGTCCTTACACGAGCGTTTGCATAGGGGAGGCCAAGGTATTCACTCACTCGAGCGGTCTGGTTCTTTGCCTGGTGGTGGTCCTGTACCAAACCCAGATGTTATTAATGCCCTAGCACGCCATCATGGACTTGGTCAGTTGGAAACACATGGTGATTTATATTCTTTAGGTCAAATGCCTATGCTTCCTTCAGGGGTTCACCCCCAGCAACATAGGCTTCAGGAGCAGCTTTCTGGTTCACACTTAGGAAGGCTGGAAAGGCATTGGTCGGATGCCAGTGGACAAATGCCAAATAGTCTAATGGAATCTTCACGTATCAACCAGTTGCAGATTGAAGCAGAGAAGCAGAGGAGGAATGTGGAAATGAACCTTTCTGTTGACAACCCACATGCATGGGCAGCACTTATGAACAAAGAGAGGAATGCGGAGCAAGATTTGAGTGATATGATTCACAAGAAACTTTTCCTTCAGTCGCAACAATCTTTGGGCTTCCCTGATGTTCCAGTGCCGGCATCGTTTGGGCGTAAAGATCAATTTGCACAGCCTGTTGTGGAGAACCCTTTGAGATCCCCAGTGGACAGGTTGTCTTTTGAGGAGTCTCTTTCAGAAAGGTCACTTTTTTCAAAAACAGGGCAGTCAGCGCAGGAGGGATCAGCCAACCTGGATAGTTTACCCATCAGTATTGAGAACAGTGGAAAATATAACCTTAGATCAAGCTCTGGATCAATGCTTGAGCAGAAGCATTTTCTTGGAATTGATGATGTTCAAAGGGACTTTTCAGATGTCACAGGTGGCAGAGCGTCAGCTAATCATTTGGTTGGGAGTGTCAATGAGTTGACCAGGGGAAAAAAGCAGGGTTCAAGTGCTAACTTGGTTGCGGATGATACTAACTTTTCAGAAGATGCCGTTAACAACTGGTATTATTCTAAACTTTGTAGCTGTGCCACTCTGTTATCTAGTATCTTTCTAAGTGAACCTTGATAGGATATCCCCCCCCCTACCATTCAAATAATTTATTTGGCTCAATACTTTATTCTGAGGACCTCTCATTGACTAATTGTAATTTGTCTTCTATTTTTTGCAAAGCCTTTTTTTCCCAGACCAAGGTTAATTGCTGTTCAGTATTTGTTAAGGCGTTTCTTCTCCAGTATTAACTACTTTGCTACAGTGTCCTGTGTCTGTTTTTGAATATTTTTTTGGGAGAACAAAAGTTGGCTTTCTACTGTATTTATAATATATGGATGCGCTTTGTGTTTCATATGCAGGTCTGATACTGGCATATCAAAAGGGAGCTCTCACTCCTTACTGAAGCGCTCCACAAACCAACATACAGCTACATCCCAGGCTGTTTCTACGGATCTATCAACAATCAGGCTGAAGAAGGCAGGCCTTGTGTCCTCTGATGGTATGAGTTTTCAAACTACATGGTTCAGTGGAATTGTCAAATTTTGATCTGGTTAATATAACTTTGAGAGTGTTTTCTAAAAGTGTGTGGAACCTGCTTCAATGCAACCTTGAGTGTCAACTATTACACATTGAGTATGTAGGGAATAAATTGGATGGCCACCTGATTGTGGATTCGATAGCTATATCTACCCCAGATGATAGTTTGTGCACAACGTCAGTGCTTAAGCTGTTACACATGCACTGGTGTAGCTGGAACATCCTAATTACCATGTTATTTACTCCCCCTGATCCAAGTATAAGTATTTTAGACGGAGACACAATGACTTGTATTTTTTATGAACATATGTAATTTCAAATATAAGCCTTTATGGTTCTTCTATTGATGGTCAAATTCACATTGAATTTATAGGTCTGCATTATATCATGGTTTTAATTTTGAATGATATCTGCTGTGCAGAGAATAAGATGGAATCAAGTGTTACCTTGGTAGCCCAGGCTATGGAAGCCTCTGTTCCTAGCAACAAAGAGACAGGGATGTATAGCATGCCATCAGCCACCAACAATCCAGATGCCTCTGGTCCTTCATTCAGCGAAGCGCTGAAGTCAAAGAAACCTCCATTGCAGTATGATACCTCGGAATCTGCTGACGGTGGCCCAGGTGGTAAGGGTGCGAAGAAGAAAACAAAGAAAGGAAAGCAGATTGACCCTTCTCTTCTTGGCTTCAAGGTCCACAGCAACCGGATCATGATGGGCGAGATCGTTCGAGATGATTAGCATGCTGTTGTGTGAGCACGCTCACTTCTTTGTAACTCCACAAAATTTTGTGCTGTGGCTCTTTTTTTTTTTGCCTAGATCCTTTTCTTTAGCCATAGTTTTTACCAGATTTGTCAAGATGTAATGAAATTAGGGAGGCTTTCTGTATATCGCTCGCAGGTTTACAGAAGTGAAATTTGTACAGGACAGACACGATCATCGTGTATTTTGGTCCATAGTTTTGTTGATCTGTCGTAAACTGTGAATGTATAGATGATAGCGCCTGAGCCAGGATTTTTTTGCCACTAGCATTGATTTGCTGTGCTGTTAGTTGTTTCTTTCTGTATTAGATAATGTACAGATCAGGCCACATGGTGGGAGAGGTATAAAAACTACGGTCTCATGCTGTTGTGTGGGACTTTGTCTGGTCACTGATGATGCGAGATCTGAATAATCTGATATTTTTCTGCTTGCCTGTTATTAGTTTTTATTAGCTAGCAGATGAAGAATCTGGATGTCATCGCAGTCGCCCGAGTAACCGAGTAACCGGAGATCTCAGCCGGGCAGCGTCCATCAAAGGAAGATGTTGCGTTTGCTTTGTTATGTTGCATCCTTCCCCCGTGACAAGTTGCATCAACTGAAGACTGAAAAATCTTTTTATTGTTACAATTTGCATGCAGATGGCCAGGCCCTTGGAATTCACAGACGATAGGGTTCATACACAACGGCAGACTTCAAGTAATAGACGGTAATATTGATACATGTATGTACATCAAATATGTCGTTATTGTCACTACGGCTAGAGTCCAATGACTAGTGTCAGTAAATCGGTTTGTATTTAAACTATGCACAGTTGAAGTAAAAACAGCATTAGTTCTTGTTCCTCAGAGATTGTGTGTGCACTGGTCCCGATGGTGGAGCAAAACTTGTGTTGCCAATGAACCAGTAGAGAACCCATTTCAGATTGCACAGCATGTACTTCAGCGCCTTGGTCCAGTTCTCGTCCTTATTGAAACTTAGGACGATTGTATGGCTCCCTACTTTGTCACCATCAATCCTGTAAAATGAAGTAATCTTAATTAACAGCAACGCAGGTGACATAAAAGACATAAGAAACCTTCCAATTTACTATCTTATCGCATCAAACTCATCATAACAGAGTTCCTACATGTGCGCTGCACCAATTGTTGTAGTAACTAAAGAAAGGTCCAAAGCCACAAAAATCATTGCAAACATGAAAAATTCGGATGCATGAATGACAACAATCGTCAAGGCACCTAAACATGGGGATTATGAGAACAATATATTTGCAAGAAGTCTTACTTATAGGGAAGCTTCAATGACTTCTCTGGTGGAACATTGTTCTCTTTATCCAAATTTATGGCAAACTCAGCAAACTCTTGCAGGCAAGTGAGAAACCATGTCATGGCTTTGTCAAATCGGGTGCTCCAGAACAAATTTACAGGGCCAAACCTGAACATCAACAGTGTGTTTTATACAAGGGAACCTTCAATCTTGCCAAGGCAAGAAGGTTAAAAAAATATGTTTGCCAGCAGAAAGCTTTACAGTTCATATGTATTGTTGTGGATGTCGGTGACTCTTGGATAGCTTCCCATAGGGTGAATCTTGATCCGGTATCTAGGGGAAAATGTTCAGGAACTCCATAGGAATATTTCTATTTATAACAATTATAGTGTGTTTAGTATTAAAATTTACGGTTTATGCACTTCATAAAATTTTGACTTAACCTATGCACTAAGAATGCTATTGCTGCTGATAGAGAACGAAAGGATACTGAAATTTCGGAGTGAAATATTGAGCCATGGTATGCAGCAACAGTGCAGCCTGACCCCAAGCAGCATTTATCTCATCCCACTCAACCTGCACATTCTTTCGAGAAGCACTGAATATAATGAATCATTGTGGTATTTATGCATTTTGTGACCTGCATCTTACCTCTCCATTTGAAAGACGTCCGAGGCGGAAGTTGTTTATTGTTCCAATTACACCATCATGTGAAATATGAAATGCATCATTGAGAACATTAGTACGCTTCAACAGTTCCAGATGAACCTGAGAAACTTCTATCTTAGCAAAAACTGCGTCTCTTTCTTCCTGGATAGTGCAGATGTTTTTCAGATAACGAAATGAAAATGTCACCAAGAATAAATCTGGCAAACTATTCAAGAATAAGAAAACATGCATATAGATAATAAATAAAAATTGTAATATATAATGGTATATCCAAACAAGAAGGAAGCATGAAAGATCCACAACACACAGTATTCTTTCCCAAAAAAAAACCCAACACAGACAGCATGCATGTCGCAAAAACATTGTTCAATTTCTGTCAGCAACTTATTGATGTGAAATAAATATATGATCACAAAATCAATGACACACTTTTTGGTTAATATTGCTTTATTTGTTAGCCTGTAACTGATATGGAACAAAATACATGTCTGTTCAAAAATATATTTGGCCTTGTTTGGATACATACTAAACCCCTCCAATCCATATGTATTGGGAGGGGATGGATTTATCCAAACAAATCCTTAGGGGGTCAACAAGAACAAAAGTTCAAGTATGACAGCAGCAGTTTGGTGTATTGCTATTCTGACACTAAGATATCCATATGCATATGGCTTGAAATAATTATACCTGGTGAGATGTCAACTGAAACTGAAAGCTGTTGAATTCATGCCAATACCTAATTCAAAAAAAATTACAGCATTAACTTTGCATGACAAGTATTTGAAGCATTAGAAGTGCAGGTAGTGCAAAAGTGATATTATTTCCCCGCAACTACAAGCGAATAAAAAATATTCAAGACTGTAGATTATAGACAAACAGCAGAGGTAATGACAGGAACATAACTAAAAGAATAATGACATCGAGAACAGATACTAACCGTTCTTCCAATTCCTCAAATTGTTTAGACTTTATTTCAAGATCTTTCATCTCGGAACTAACTTCTGAATATAGCTTTTCAGCTTCTTCAATAGCAGCTTTAAGTTTCTTTTCTTCTTCCTCGATCTGAAATTGTAGAGCACACAAATATGAATAGGATTTGTAAGAATATCACACATTCCAAAAAGTATTTCTGGCAAATCTACCATAGGATTGATAACATGGACTCGTTCCTCTGATGCGCAAGAATACAGCTGCATTTTTTTAAAGGAAGTTGTATTTATAGCTGATAGATTATGTTTGATTATCTCATAATATGTTTGAATACATCACAGTACACTTTTCATCTTGTGCGACTCGACATGATAACAGGGTCAATGGACCAAATATGGCCTCCATATACTGCTGCTAGTGGCTGCTTGAAGTATATCAATTAAACAGTAGAGTTTTCATCTTCTAACCTTAATAATTAAAGTTATCATCAAACCATATATATGCAACAGGAATATTACCTTTTGTTTCTCCTTCTGAAAGTCTGTTTCACTGAGTATGTCGTAGGGTTCCTGCTCCAAACGTTGAAGACAAGCCTCGTAAGCTTTAATATCCGCATTAACATCTTCAATCTCCTTATCCATCTTATCAGAAAGAATCCTCATACATTCCAGACAAAGTGGCTGCTCAACCTGCACATGTAAATGGAAAAGCATAAATGTATTCTTGTTAGTAGATACGTCACTTTAATAGTGCCTACACTTAGCAGGAAAAAATCAAGCACATCTGATGCATACTTATACAACTAAAACATGCACATATTAAGCAATTGATTGTACCTGAGTTTGTGAGCTAGCAATCTCAAAAGCTCTTTTCAGCACAGTAACACTAGAGTGAAATCCAGAGTTGTTTCCTGGTGAATGGTTACTGGAGTTTACACCCGGTGTTGTCAGCTGTGCACCGCCTCCTTCAGAGGCAGGTGTCTTGTATATGGAAGCAGCAGGAGGTGGAAGCACTATATAGGACCCCTCTATCACTCTTGTTGATTGGTTAGGTTCAGTGTGTGGTGCTGCGGCAGTTGGTGGGAGCGGGGGAATTCCAGGACCTTGAGATCTGTTCTGCCTGGATAGCACTACATAAGAATTGTCCATCCTGCTTGCACCCATGACACTGCCCTGAACAGAAGGTGCATGGTTACCTGCATTAATTTAATGGCATACTAGATAAGTTCGACGTGTACCACAGTTGCATCTTGAAGAGGCTCAATGGGTGGTGCTTGAGAAAAAAAAAGGAAATAACAGGATTCAAGGAAGCAAGGCATATGGCAGTATGCTAAATTGCTAATCCTGGTCTCAGCACCATCTCAACAGAGCAACTTACAATTGTTGAAAGCACGAAGCCGCTACGGCTTCCAGCATTAAGAAGACTAAATAATTAGGGATCATGGGCAACATGATCCCCGCAGCAGCTTCTCCTAGTTCTATTAATACAGATTCGTTACCCTGCAAGTCACATATTTTTTTCCCAGTATTCGGCTTTGGCCCTTTCGCTTATCCAAATACGGCCATGGAGGTTCAATTGTGTGTGAATCACATCTCCAGTGCAGGCTGAGACTCCTAGAGAAGCTTATTTGGCATAATCTGAGTGGTTTTAAGCACAGAAGCGACTCAAAACGATGGAGTGATTCACAGGTAAGTATAGTGATGGAAGGAGGGTTAATCGGGTGGGGAGACGAGGCACGGGTACCGGCCGCGGCGTGGGGCGGCAGCCTGTCGGCGTACGAGTCGACCCCGACGACGACGAGGGCGCGGCGGCACTCCTGGCACCTGAACCGCGGCAGCGACGGGTCGACCGTGCCTCCCTTGCCGCCGCTGGCGGCGGCCGGGGGCTTCATGGCGCCTGCCTCCTCGCTGAGGACGCCGCTCCCGCTTGAGCGATCTCCAACGAATCGAACGGACGAGCTGTGGCCCGCGCCCTGCTGCTGCCTGCGGCTCGTTCTCCGCCGGAGAGAGGGGTGGGGATCGCGGAGGAGATGGAGTGTCCCCGCAGGCACGCAGCAGCGAGACGAGACGGTAAGAAATTGTTTTTTTTTTGTCTCTCTCATAGTCTCATCCCACTGCGCTGTGAGTGCGTGCGTCAGATACTGGGCCGGGCTGAATCATGGGCTTTTCTGCACCCATAAACAAACCCTTTTGATGGAATATGGCCCATCAGTGGTCTGGCTGGGTGACCGGGAGGCAGGGGAGCAACGAGCGAGGCAGAGGAACACGAGGCGGACCAAGTCATCCAGCCTTAGCCAATCGCCAATAACGCACGCCTGCGCTCCAGCCAAGCCAGAACAAGATAAAAATTGCCGGCGCCTTTGTGGCAACAAGTATTGAAATCATTAGCGACCACCACCAAGTATTGCCGGCGTCCTTATTAAAAAAAAAAAGGCAAGACAAGGCAACAAGTATGCTCGATAAACTACCGCGCAAAAAAAAGGCAGATGGCATGATGCCTTCTTAATCCACTTATTACAATTACTGTAATCATTAGCGACCACCAGCAGTACATGGTTAAGTTGGCCCTGACCGACCAGGCAGTCATACATTCTTCAACATTTCAAAATTGAGCTTTTCAACATTTGATTATTGGTCAGCCAAATACAATTATTTCGCCAAAGGAGGTCCCAAATGGCATGAGACAGCCATACCATCCACAGCCAGTAGCCCAGAATCCACGCAAAATTCCTGCAGCTGGGCCTGAACGTCTGCACTCCGAAATCCTTGCCCAACTTGTAAGCGTAATGTGACAAGCTGCACCAAAAAAGCAAAAATCCGAGGTTCAATGCAAGGAAGCAAGCTTGTAGTCCTGCAACAGGTGGAACAAGATAAACAGTAGTTTAAAAACAAGAACTGAAGTGCTTAGTAAGTACGATAGATTTTATTCAATAGTGCACAGAATTAGCAGGGATAAGTTAAAATTAAAACTACTACTTCGAGTGAGACTCTAAGAACTTCAAGTGCGCAAGTCATTTTGAACTATTGGTCTCGCTAACATGTATGAATTGCTATCAGGCATACCAAATAGAAGAGTTGGCACCACAAGGCTTCTGTTTATTTGCCAACAGTTGAAAATGTACTCGCAGTACCATAAATAGAAGTAGCAGATAAGATTGACCCACCTGCACTACGAGCACCATTCTCGAGCATTCTGGAACATCCGCAGCCAAGGGCTGGGGCCACTCTTCTCAACCTGCCATTCCTTTGGATACCATGGATATTGCCACATCATGAAGCAACGCTCTGGGTGTGGCATCATGGCAAGGTGCCTTCCATCAGGGGAGCAAAGGGCTGCAATGCCTAGTGGAGAACCATTGGGATTGAAGGGATAGGTCTCAGTTATATTGTTAGCATCATCGCAATATCGCACAGGAGCCAGATTAGACTTCACAACAGTAGCTAGAACATCTTCATCTGGGAAGAAAGCTCTTCCCTCACCATGAGCACTCCAAACACCCAAGGTAGAACCTTCCATCCCTTTGAACATGATTGCAGGAGAATTCCCAATGGACACACTGGTAAACCGACATTCAAAACGACCAGATTTGTTGTGAATAAACCTTGGCTGGGACATTTCTCCACCTAAGCCAAGAGAACCTCCAATATCTGATCCTGGCACCCAGCCAAGAAGAGCCATAAGTTGGCAACCATTGCATACTCCAAGGCTGAAAGTGTCTGGCCTATGGTAGAAATCCTGGAATTGCTGAATGAGGGGTTGGTTAAATCTGATTGATGCAGCCCAGCCTTTTGCTGAGTCCAGCACATCTGCATAGCTGAAACCACCAACAAATGCAATTCCACGGAAATCCGTTAGAGAGGACTTCCCAGCCAAGAGGTCTGACATTGTGATATCCCATGGTTCAAATCCAGCAGCATGAAATGCAGCAGCCATTTCCCTGTCACCATTGCTCCCTTCTTCACGAATGATAGCGACCTTTGGTTTCAAGGATGCAATCAAAAGATTCTCATCTGTGAATTTGGAAGTGAAGGACAGAGACCATGATGGTGACGTTCTGCTTTTTAGCCCTTCTTTCTCAAGTTTGACACAAGATTTCAGGCGTTGTGACTCCTCAAGCTGGAAGCTCGTTTCCTCCCAGAGATCCCTGAGATCTGAAGTTTTTTCCTTGAGATGCAGATTGCCATCAACAAAAACTTCTATATCCGGCGAGCTAGTAACCTCTCCAATTACATTAGCGGAAACGCCTGCTGCTTCAAGCTTTTGCTTCACGACATTGAGATATTGTGATTTCACTTCAATAACGAGACCAAGCTCCTCTGCAAAAAGTCCTTCAAGAAGGCTCCTATCTTCCAAGTCTATATCCAGCTTTAAACCACAATTACCAGCAAATGCCATCTCAAGGACACTCACAATAAGGCCACCATCACTTATGTCATGGCCTGCTGAAATAAGCCGTTGAGTAATCAGTTCCTGAATGGCCTCAAATACTTTCTTCAAGTACGGCACATCATCAATGTCTGGGCAGTCATTTCCAATTTGATCAAATGCTTGTGCAAGAGCAGAACCACCAAGACGGCGATTACCTTTAGCGAGGTCAATATGCAGAAGAATTCCATCATTACCAAGCTTCAAATCAGGGGTTACTGTCAATGTTATATCAGGACATGTGACATAAGTACTAATAACCAGATTTCCAGGAGCTTTGATGACCTCACCATCACATTGAGCTGCCATGGAAAGACTGTCCTTTCCCCCATCTATTGCAATACCAAGTTCAATCATGCAGTCAGCCAATGCAACAGCTGCATCATACATATCTGCACCTTCACCGTCAAGCTTTGCAGCATACATCCAGTTCCCGCTTGCTTTGACATCAGCAAGCGATGTAACCTTTGCCCAAACAAGATTAGTCAAGGCCTCCCCAACAGCAAGTCTAGCCATGGCCTTAGGATTAAGCAAACCCTTTATTGGCTGTTCTCCAATGCTGCAAGCACCACCTGTGAGGTCCGTGTATGTCTGTGCAATCACAGCCACATCAGCAAGCGGGATTTGAAGAGGCCCAACTGTCTGCTGTTGTGCAACAAGACCTGTCACACACCTATCAACTTTTGTGGTTAAGAAACGCTTTGAACAGACGGATGGGAGCCTTAATACTCGCTTCAGAGTATCCAGCAGTGTTACCTCTGGTGCAATTTCTAAAGGCTCTGTGACTTGAGAAACACGCTTGAACTCGAAGGTCTTCTGAGGCATATCTCCTAGAACTTTTTCAAGCTCAAGTTCTTCAACAGGGTTTGGAGGAGGAAGGCCATTCAACTTGGCATGCTCCACAGCAGCGCTATCAATCAACACAATTTTTCCACAGCCATCAATTTTCCCAATGACAGCCATTGAAACCCTTTCCCTCTGACAAAGCGACTCCAGAAGGCTTCTGCTCTCAGGTTTCACAAGTAGTGCATCCTGCTCCTGGTACTCAGCACCCCATATCTCCAAGACCGACAATGTATGATCACCAACGACAACTGAGCGGATATCAATTTCAGCACCCTTAGGATATATTATTTCCTTCACAACATTACAATTTCCTCCTGCACCCTGATCATGAATGCTGACGATGGGGTTATTCTCTCCCATTTCTGCACATGCCCTGACCACACGATACAATTTCTGTGCCATCTCAGCATCTCCACGCTGAACTGCATTGAAATCAAGCTCTGCATCGTTCTGGCCACTAACCATACTTGAGGCAGCACCACCGCCCATACCAATTCTGTATGCTGGACCACCAATCTTCACAACTAGCATGCCAATTTCTGGATCACCCTTTGATATGTGTGCATGGTCAATTTGCCCAATAGCTCCACTGAACATTATCGGCTTCAACCACTCACGCCGCTCGCCATTTAGCAACCTCATCCCAAATGTTCTGGTATATCCCTGAATTAGAGGCTCACCAAACTTGTTCCCATAGTCAGACGCCCCATCACTAGCATCAACAAGAATTTGCAATGGAGATGCTAGGTTCACTGGGTAAGAAAATGAAGGGTCCTCCCAGGGTGCGTATGAACTTTCAATTCGAAGATTACCAACACAGTAACCAGCAGTGGAAGCAACAACAAATGAACCCTTCCCAGTGGCATGTGTGTCTCTTATACGGCCACCTGCACCTGTCTCGGCTCCAGGGTATGGTGCAACAGCACATGGAAAATTATGGGTCTCTGCTGTGAATAAAATATCAAGCTCACGCATCATGATGGATAATGGTGAAGTGGAACCCGGAATTGTTGGACGCAGCTGATTTACTGGGAATCCTTTTATTGCACTCGAATTATCCTTGAATCCAATGACAGAGTTATTGGGGTTGGCCTTCAAGGGTCTCTTCACTAACTGGAACAAAGTGTTTGGCATGGTTTCTCCATCTATTAAAAGCTTTCCATTAAAAAACCAATGTCTGCTGTGTTCACTATTGGATTGTGCAATATCAAAAAGTTCCACAGTAGTTGGGTTGCGTTTGATATCGTCTCTGAAGAGGTGTGTATAGTAGTCAATATCTTGTTTATCAAAAGCAAGCCCCATCTTCACATTTATTTCTTCCAATGCTTCTTTTCCCCTTTCAATGACTGGAACAACACGGACAGGTTCAGGAACTACATCTGACTGAAATGATGTGAGCTTGTTGGGATAGACACACTCTGTCATTCTATCATGAACCAACGCAGAGAATTCTTTGAGCTGACTTTCATCAAGCGGGTCACTACCAGGCTCAAGGCGCAAAAGATATCTTCTTGATCTCTCCAGTCGAGCCACTTCTACTAATGAGATAGATTTACAGATAGAGACAGCATTGGATGAGAATGCAGTCGAAAATGTCATCCGGGGACCAACCTCAACAATGACAGCACTTGAAATTCTAGACACTTCCTCCTCCAGAAAGCTCCTAGTTTGCAACTTCTCAGGTTCATAAGTTTCTGCTAAGAGCCAGTGAAGCGTGGAAAGCTTCTCAGGAGTAAGTGGATTGTCCAACTGAATGTTGAAGCACTGCTCAGTCATTATATCGGCAATATTAGCAGAAACCTTGGCCTTCACTTTCTTAAGCAGCTCCATGGTTTCACTTTCTTGAAGAAATGGTATACGGTACAAGTGAATAATTCCACCATTCAATGCAGAATCAGATTTCTCAACTAATGGACTGTCAAACCCCTCGGATACCACAGTGCCAGGAGATGATGACATTCTGATATTACGAACCATAACTCTTTGTGCACGTGGCCAACAAAGATGCTGCTGATGAAAGCAGCGTTGACTCATTCGCAGACTTCTTGACCCAAGACTTCGAGCACCAATTAAACCATATTGTTTTCCCTGTGTAGAGAACGAACATAAGAACAAGCTAATTGCAGGTTAAAAAAATGTTGTGCTATTTCATATTGCATACCATATTTCCAGGAAAGCCTTTGGTGTGTAACAGATTGCTTGCCGTCATTTGGCCAGGTGATGCCATCTCAAACCCAAAGATTTTTAGTGACGAAATGAACAGGAGACCTGCACCACATTGGTTGGGAATCAGTGTTCTGTTGAGTCTACAGTAAAACTAAAGAAGTCGTGCAAAGATATAAATGCATACAGTGGCAGGCCCAGGATCTCAGAGCTGGGTATTCAAAATTTCATATGATGTAAAAAGATTTCACAGCCTAAAGTACATATTTATTGCAGATAATTATAATTGAGTACTGACAACATAAATTGTTCATTACTTGAAATCGAACAAGTATTCAAGTTTCAGGAAAAAAATTCCTCACTGCATTGCTGCTAATTTTTCGCAAAGTAATCTGTAATCACAAATTGCAATGACATATTTTCACCTAAATCACCTTGGTTCACTTCTCAGGCTGGCTTCTTGCTCTGCTTTGTGTGCGAGTGCACGTGCGCGGCAGCCCTGTGCAGCACGGCAACCCTGCCCCCTGCGGCCCTGCGCGGCTGCGCTTGCTCGGCGCGCGCGGCAGGCGACCGAAGTCTGGCCCTTGCGCGTGCTCGAGCCGCGAGCGCGACGCGGCCTGCGCGCGGGGGCGCAAGCGACGAGCGCCGAGCGGTCGGGCGCTGGCCGCTGGCAACTGGAGGCGACGACCGCTAGCAGCTGGGGGCTCAAGGCGACGGCCGGCAGGGGCGACGAGCCCGCCGCTCAGGAGCTGGGAGACCGCCGCCGCTAGGGTTGCCGCTAGGATTAGGATTTGGGACTTGGGATACCGATGGAAGGGAGGTGGCTCAGTGGTTACCGAAGGAGAGGGGAGGCGACTAGGCGGGCGTGCGGGTGCGGGGTGCGGCGGCTAGGAAGGGGACAGGGTTTTGAGCCTTGAGGGAGGGGTCTGTTACATTACAGAGGGTGGTTCCTTACCAACGGAAGACGCACCAAATCGCCAGTCCAGCCGAGCAGAGGACTCGCCGGCGGCCCGGGCGCCGAGGCGTCCGGGACAAACTCGCGGGCAAGGCGGGGAAGACGACACGAGCAGCCGCCGCCGCGAGCGCGAGCAAAAAGGGTGGCGGAGAGAGGAGTGGTATAGATGCTTTCCGCTTTAGGCGCTTTAGGGCATGTACAACGCCATTAATTACGTCGTCTATATACGGTTTTTCATGATTAACGAGACGGTTCAGCGAGGAGACGGCCGATGCCGTCGTCTCGCGCGACGACGGCACGGGCTCGTGCTCCGAGAGATTAGCAACGGCGCGTCGCGCGTTGTAATGGGCTGCTGCGAGTGGGCGACGACGGCTTCGATCCGGTGCTCCACCCACGCTGTGTCGAGCTGCGCCGCCTGCGCCCGCCCGCCAGAGCGCCGCCGCCATTGCCAAGGCGAGCTCTAGCCGCCTGCCAAATTCGCCGAGGGCCGACCGTCTCGGTACAATTCCTCAGGCGTGGAGGACCATCACGATCTCACGTACCTTACTAGCCTCCCGCCTCTCGACCCGCCATTCACCGGAGAAGCCATCCCTGGCCGCCCGAGCCAAGCCTGCCGCCCGCACGGTCGCTAGATGCTGCATCTCACCGGCCACTGGACGTCGTGACACTCAAGCCGATCCGCCGAACGTCTGTCCCCCGTGCCTTGCTGCCGGCCACCGTGCCCAGATCGAGAGCAGATACGAGAAAGAGAGAAAGGAGAGAGTCAACGGGAGCCCCTGGCGGGGCGGCTGGTGACGAGCAGAGAGCCGCTGGAGAGAAAAAACAGTGGTCGAGAGAGACCCGAGCAAAGCAAGCCAGGTGAGATATTTCCATGTATTTTTACAATTGAGTCCCTAGCTATTTTTACAATTCAGCCTGTGTCAATGTGGTCAGTTAGTGAATATAAACAGGTTGCACAAATAATTTATTTACATCCACAAATGATTCTTTCTTCTTGTATGCCACAAAATAATACACAAAGATCCATTTCACATGTTTGATCGCCACATTTCATATATCTAGGCATGTATTTAATAACTTGTAGACAGCCACACAGACACACCATTGTACAAGTTATCTGTTTTGTCGTCTGCGTGCGGTATTCTAGACACATGCAGACGGTAGCCGTCTAGCCATTGTGCTTGCCCTTAGGGTGCAACGTGTGGTTGGGCCAGCCCGCGCGCGCACCACTGAGCCCATGACAACAAATTCGGCCTCGGTGGCCCAGTTTGGTGACGGGTGGTGTCAAGTGCCACGCAATGACGCTTTCTTCACCCCTCTCCCGGAATTTCTAACTAACACTCGAGTAATCATTCCCTCCTTCACCCCCTCGCTGGCGCGACGTTGAGAGGAAAGAGAGGCCGTGTTTGGTTCCTCCTAGGATTCTATAACGAGTATTCTAGTGTATGTTTGGCGGCCTAAATGAAATTTATTTACAAAATTTTTTTAGAGATGGATGTAATTTTTCGGGACGAATCTAATGACGATAATTAATTAATGATTAACTACAGTGATGCTACAGTGACTATTCTCTAATCATGTCTTATTAGATTCTTAAGGGTTCATAGTGCGGGGTTCTGAAATTAGTTTTGTAAACTAACTTTGTTTGATACTGTAATTAGCAGTCAAAGTTCATTCCATGCACTTAGAGTAACCAAATGGGTCCAGAGGGTCTGCAATGCCATGCTTGTTCCTCGAGTAGAGGCTCCGAGAGCTTCTTCCGTTCCCATGGCCAGATCCAGATGGCCTCGATGTGTAGTTATTACTGTGCATGTACGCGTGTCCACGTTGTGCCCCACGGTGGGCTTGAATATATAGTTGTCAAACAAGTTAATAAATAAATAAATAAAAGAAACTAGAATAATATTCTACAAAATTAATTTGTGAGGAAAAATACTCTAGAATGGCATGTCATCAGGGGTGGGCCCACTTGGTATGCATGAGTATTCTTTAAATACCCATTATTTTTGCTAATCTATAGTATTTCAAGGTATAATCAAATGTATATATGCTAATAATAGGTAAAACAACTATTTTGCTTTGTGTTTTGAATTTTTGAATACCCAACATTCAAATCCTAGACCCACCACTGCATGTCATTGTAACTAATCAGCTGATCCATAATGTTGTGGGGGTTCTAGGGGTACCCATAGCCGGGTGGCGGAACGCACCCGCTTATTCCCAGTGAGGGAGTACTCGGGGAAGTACTAGGCGATGGGGCTGAATCTACGCTGGGACAAGGACTCAAGAACACAAGATTTAGAGTGGTTCGGGCCGCCGGAGCGTAATACCCTACGTCCACTGGAGATGTATTGTTCTTGGTGGTGTGTATGAACCTATCCTCTGCCGACCTTGGCTCTTGCCGAGCCTGAGGTTTTCTAGCGGCGCCCCCTCCTTTTATAGATCAAGGGGGAGCGGATACATAGAACGTTGATGTCCCGACAGGTGGGCCCAACGTGACTGTGGCTACAGTGGTAGCGAATCTTTCCTCCGATATGAGTACTGCTGCTCCTCTGACTCAGGGGGGTCTTCTCTTGTCCCGTCAGCGAGGCGCCCGTTGGAGTAGCGTAGCTTGCGGCGTGGCCTGCTGAGGCTATTATGTAGCGTCATAATGGGCGAAGCTGAGCCGTCATATCCATCTGTCACAGCAGGCTGGCAGATGCGGTATGGGCGGCGCCAGCGGCTTCACTGCCTTGGTAATACGCGATCAATAGTGTCCCCTGGTCAATGAAACGCCTCAGCTTCTGCCATATCAATGCAGACGTCCACCTACCGCAATGAATGCAATAGTGGGTGAACGTTAGTAAGGAAATCCAAACGGCCATATCTTGCAGACACGTGGTGTCTCCAGACCACCCCGACGCGGGGTGCCGATTTCTTCCCTTAGTGAGGGGTCCGGTTACTATACAGGGGGTCCGGTCTCCTTGGGAGGTCCGGAGCCCCGGCTGCTTGCGCACGAGTTCCTGCCTCTTCCGGGACACGTGGTGTCTCCGGACCTTTCCCAACTGTGGAACGGTCCGGGCCGCTGCTGGGAGAACAGGACTCCGGACCGCAGGGGTCCGGCTGTTTGGATGTAGTTAAGGATAACTACAAGATCCTTGCCTAGACACAGCAAGAGGGGGTACCCCAGTCCTGGGGTACCGACAGTGGCCCCCGGGCCCACCTCGGGAGAGGTACGAACCCGCGGGTGGGGCCACTATCAGGATGTGTTTCTACGCAACTTGATCGCGTTGATGTGCTCGTGTAGAGAGCGGGAGTCCCGGACCCCTGAGGCCGGTACACCTGTTGCCAGATTTAGGTACTAGAGTGCTCTCCATAGGGCGACGAAGGTGTAGGCTTAGGGTACGGAACCAAGCTAAGCGGCTACACAGACTTCGGATCGCTCTGGGAGCAACCACCACTTCCCGGACCCGGCTTTTGTCGACCGTGCTTGGAGCGACCGTTGCTGACGATCTGATGAAGCATGCTACCAGACCTCATAGTAAGGTGTAAAGAAACCAAGCCTTATACTAGAAGGGAGCCCGGGACCTCTAAGGACAGCAGTCCTGGATACTAGAGTACTTGTAACAGGGTAGTGAAGTACGTAAACTTAGGGTACATTACCAGGCTAAGCTACGCGGAGCTTCTCTACCCCAGGATACAAGCACCACTTCTCCAGAGCAGGTCCTCAGGGGTCCGGACTGCCTTCCAACTAGAAGGGGTGTCTTCACCTGACCATAGCTAGCAGCTTAACTTGAATTGTTAGCAACAAGGGAAACTCCGTTCAAGAGGAAAGAATAGTTAAACCAAGGCGAATAAATGTAAACCAGGGCGGAGCCTAGGTAAAACTGAGAAAGAAAATCTCCTTTATTATTGTGGTTGTCACGGTATACATCAGAGGTCGGGATTACGAGGTCGGACCTCCACCGCTCCGGACCGTTTTTTGCCTGTTTGTGTGATAGGGCCAGAGGTTGGGTTTACAAGGTCGGACCTTGACCGCTCTGGACACACACGTAGGCGCCACGTTATTACAAAGGAGGAATTCTCTTAGTCTTTTCTTAGGAGTAACCTACGGCTGCATGCTATACAGCGTGTTCTTCTTCGGAGGTGAAGGCGCCCTGGACGTGCCTGAACCGCATCATCCAGCATCACCTCGGGAGCTCGGGGGACCCCTCCTTGCCTAAGAGCTGTCACATGCTTACATGGCATGAGACAAATTCTTTGGCTTTGAATGGAAGAGGCCCCCTCCCCCTGCCGTCGCCGTTGCCGATGGAAACCAGAACCCTTGCGCAGCAGATGGACCGGTGCGACGCGTGGAGAAGTGCGGTCGTTCGCCGGCTTGTCCTTGGTGCTAGCGCCAGGGGCCCCCGCGCGAGGTGGCGGGGTCCTGTCTGCAGCAGCACCGAGCAACGCTGAGGTGGATCTCTGGTGCTGGAGACGGCAGGACGACACGGTCAACTTCCTCCGGGATGGCTGTCGGCCCCAGGCTCCAAGTTGAGAGAAAGTCTTGAGCCGACGCCATGCCACGGCAGAGGAGGTGTGGCCGTTGCTTGAGAGAAAACCTTGAGTCGACGTAGGGTAGCAGCGCCCAGCGGCGCCCCCACTGTGTGCTGCCACGCCGGCTCTGAGGTGTTGCTGTGGCGACGCACAACAGACGCCGCTGCCGTGCGCCGCCACACCGTGGGCGTTGGTGCCCCAGTGCCATGGCACGTGGAGTGAGTGTGGCCCGGTCTTCCTTCATCTTCTCGCTCGTCGTTGCAGAGGATGAACACGGCCCAGAAGCCCGAAGATCCAACCTGCGCCTGACGATCCCCACGGACGGCGCCAAAATGTTGTGGGGGTTCTAGGGTTACCCACAGCCGGGTGGCGGAACGCACCCGCCTATTCCCAGTGAGGGAGTACTCGGGGAAGTACTAGGCGATGGGGCTGAATCTACGCTGGGACAAGGACTCAAGAACACAAGATTTAGAGTGGTTCGGGCCGCCGGAGCGTAATACCCTACGTCCACTGGAGATGTATTGTTCTTGGTGGTGTGTATGAACCTATCCTCTGCCGGCCTTGGCTCTTGCCGAGCCTGAGGTTTTCTAGCGGCGCCCCCTCCTTTTATAGATCAAGGGGGAGCGGATACATAGAACGTTGATGCCCCGACATGTGGGCCCAACGTGACTGTGGCTACAGTGGTAGCGAATCTTTCCTCCGATATGAGTACTGCTGCTCCTCTGACTCAGGGGGGTCTTCTCTTGTCCCGTCAGCGAGGCGCCCGTTGGAGTAGCGTAGCTTGCGGCGTGGCCTGCTGAGGCTATTATGTAGCGTCATAATGGGCGAAGCTGAGCCGTCGTATCCATCTGTCACAGCAGGCTGGCAGATGCGGTATGGGCGGCGCCAGCGGCTTCACTGCCTTGGTAATACGCGATCAATAGTGTCCCCTGGTCAATGAAACGCCTCAGCTTCTGCCATATCAATGCAGACGTCCACCTACCGCAATGAATGCAATGGTGGGTGAACGTTAGTAAGGAAACCCAAACAGCCATATCTTGCAGACACGTGGCGTCTCCAGACCACCCCGACGTGGGGTGCCGATTTCTTCCCTTAGTGAGGGGTCCGGTTACTATACAGGGGGTCCGGGACCCCATGAGGGGTCCGGGACCCTGCGGGGGTCCGGTCTCCTTGGGAGGTCCGGAGCCCCGGCTGCTTGCGCACGAGTTCCTGCCTCTTCCGGGACACGTGGTGTCTCCGGACCTTTCCCAACTGTGGAACGGTCCGGGCCGCTGCTGGGAGAACAGGACTCCGGACCGCAGGGGTCCGGCTGTTTGGATGTAGTTAAGGATAACTACAAGATCCTTGCCTAGACACAGCAAGAAGGGGTACCCCAGTCCTGGGGTACCGACACATAAAATACCACTTGTATCCACTTTCGTATCCTATAGACTTGTACGCTAAGGAAAGAAAAACAGGAAAAGAGTCAAAGACCAACGAACGGAGAGTCTCCGTCGATGGATGTTGCCACGACACGCTGCTGCGGGCACGATGGTCGCAGACCCCCGCCGTCGTACGGAGCAACCAAGCTAGGAAGGCTCGTGAGGGCATGTATAATGGTGCGAACAGCTGCCGTCTGTAAGTATATTGAACAGTATATACAAACAGTAAATAGACAATTTGTTCAATGGATTGTCTATTTAGCCGTCTTTAAACTTTTTAATGAATATTTGTAGCTATGATACAGTCTAAATGAGATTTTTATATACACTTTTGTTACTTCTTTAAAAATATTGAGACCAATCAAAACAAAATGAACATGATTACATGAAAAGATGAGATCAGTCGTGACACGTCGTCGCCAGTCGGCAGAGAACTAGAAGCGGGTCTCCACTCTCCAGGAGACCAAAGCTTCACGTAGATTAGCTACCTTAACAACGGACAGACGGACGGAATGCGTTGACGGCTGTGATCCACTTCCGGACTCATTGCAAAGTTTTGAAACAGGCTTTATTCCTACAAGAGCATCTGATCCAACTGCTAAAAAAAAGGCATCTGATCCACGTGAGAGATTTATGGACGTTTTCATCTAGGTCTGTCTGGCTACTGTTTGACATTATTATTGCTATGAATTATTTGCCAAAACGACATACGATTTGCGATGGAAAGAGAGTATAACTCGCAGTATTTTTTCCTTCTTTTCTCCCTGATGAATTGACGGCGTTAGCTCGTACTACCCATCAACCAAACATAATGTTATTGCTACTTCGGCATGCACCAAGGCAAAATACAGCAAAAAAACTAAGTTTTCAGCTGGAGAGGATAGCTTAATTCAGCCTTCCACTTCACCACGCACCTAGACAAGAGCGCAGAAGAAAAGCCTATGAGGAGATTGGGCGAGCACAAAGACGAAGTCACTCCAGAGAATACAGTGCCACCATGGTCGAGACAGATGCTGGTATCTCCGAGCACCCGGCTCCACCACTTTTGCCGAGAAAGGGCAGAAAAGGAAAAGTGACCTCCCGACTAGAGAGATCGTGACAAGATATACGAGGTTATTATAGTAAAGAAGCTTTTGCGTTCCACTGGGGTTGTCAGTTGTCACATTCTGACTGTAATCTTGTGCTAATCTAATCTTGTTAGTATTTTAAGAGAGACATGAGCCACATGACATGACACAATGATTCCATTCTCCAGTCACCACTATAGAGTACAGATGCTTCACACTAAAGCAAATACTACTAGAGCCAACTTGTACAAACATGGAGCGGCAAGGGGAAATTCGGCTGCAGTATATTATGTTTTTTCCCCCAGCAACACGCTGTATATTAGTTGTGCTGCAATCGAGCAATTACAGAAGACATAAGAAAGGAACACATGAAAGTTGACCCTATAAGATTCGAATGCAGTCCTATCCATCAGGCAGTTTCAGCAGAAACAAGATGTTTCAACTTAGAAAAGGGCAACACAATTAGCCCAAGGCAGCCGGGGCATTGGTTAAAGAACAACCACTAAAGCATCAGAAAACTCTCTTTCTTTCGAGAAGCATCAGAAAACTCTCTGACCGTTCTCGGCACTGAAAACCATAATAAAATCAGTATTTCATATGAATGCATAACTCCGCCTATGCTGACTGGAAGACTCTCTCTCCTGAGTCGTCTCAACATAGCCGGTCCCAAGCCCGGGTAAAGGAGGAGGGTTGCGTTAGGTTTTGGCAAACCAGCATAAAAAATGCCACTCTAATGGATATGAAACCTACAAGAAACTCGTTGGGGCGTAACCCTCTTAGCGACGCGCTACATCGGAACCCGGGTGTGGTGATAAATGGGCAAGGGCCGGGTCGCCATCCCCCAAGGGCGCATCGTATCATGACCTGGGTACGATGATAAGTGAGCAAGGGTCGGGTCGTCACCTGAATGGCGTGCTACATCTACGCCCGGGTGTAGTGAAAAATGAGCAAGGGTCTTCGCACTTCCCTCGACGGGTGCGAAGGGTAAGGAAGCTAGCCGAGCCAACTAGGTTTCGTATAGGTAGCTGGAACGTAGGGTCCCTAACGGGTAAGTTGCGAGAGCTAGTTGATGTAGCAATTAGGAGGCGTGTAAATATTCTATGCGTTCAAGAGACTAAATGGAAGGGCCAGAAGGCGAAGGAGGTTGAGGATACTGGCTTCAAGCTTTGGTACACGGGAGTAACTCCGGGTAGGAATGGTGTAGGCATCTTGATTGATAGGAGCCTTAAGGATGGAGTCGTAGAGGTTAGAAGGCAAGGCGACCGGATTATCCTAATCCGGTTGGTAGTTGGAGATTCGGTTTTGAATGTGATCAGTGCATATGCCCCTCAGGTAGGCCTTAGTGAGAGCACCAAGATGCAGTTCTGGGAAGATCTAGATAGTATGGTTAGTACCGTGCCTACCAGCGAGAAACTCTTCATAGGAGGAGATCTCAACGGTCATGTGGGTGCGACTAATGTAGGGTTCGAGCGAGTGCACGGGGGTTTTGGGTATGGTAGCAGGAGTCAAGAGGGGGAGGATGTGTTGAACTTCGCGTTAGCCTACGACTTGTTGATAGCGAATACCGTGTTTAAGAAGAGGGAATCCCATCTTGTGACGTTTCGTAGTGGACAACACTCGAGCCAGATCGACTTTATCCTTACTAGGAGGGAGGATAGACGTGATTGCTTAGATTGTAAGATGATACCTGGGGAGTGTGTTGTCCCTCAACACAAGCTTGTGGTGGCGGACTTTCGTCTTCGGGTACGTGTCCACCAGGACAAATGTACCAAGATTGCGAGAACAAAGTGGTGGAAGCTTAGAGGGGAAGCGGCACAAGCGTTTAAGGAAAGGATGCTAGGTGAGGGGCCTTGGGAAGAAGGAGAAGACGCAGATGACATGTGGCTAAAGATGGCAACATGTGTTCGGAAGGTGGCCTCAAAGGTGTTTGGCGTGAGTAAGGGAGGCAAACAGGAGGGGAAAGACACCTGGTGGTGGAACGACGAGGTGCAAAGGGCTATTAAGGAGAAGAAGGAGTGTTTCAAGCGTCTCCATCTTGACAAGAGTGCAGCCAACATCGAGGGCTATAAATTAGCGAAGAGGGTTGCAAAGCGAGCTGTGAGTGTAGCAAAAGGTAAGGCGTATGATGACCTGTATCAGCGGCTAGGCACGAAAGAAGGGGAAAAGGACATTTATAGGATGGCTAGGATCCGCGAGCGGAAGACAAAGGACATCAATCAAATCAAATGCATTAAGGATGGGACAGATCGACTGCTAGTGAAGGATGATGAGATCATGGATAGATGGAGAGAGTACTTCGACAAGTTGTTTAATGGGGAGAGTGAGAGCCCTACCCTTGAATTAGATGACTCTTTTGACGATACCAACAGACGTTTTGTGAGGAGAATTCAGGAGGTAGAGATCGGGGAGGCTTTGAAGAGGATGAAGAGAGGTAAAGCGTTGGGTCCTGTTGGTATTCCCATTGAGGTGTGGAGATGCCTAGGAGATAGAGCAATAGTTTGGTTAACTAAGCTTTTTAATCTCATTTTTCGGTCAAACAAGATGCCGGAAGAATGGAGGAGAAGTATATTAGTACCTATCTTCAAAAACAAGGGTGATATTCAAAGTTGTACTAACTACCGTGAGATTAAGCTGATGAGCCATACGATGAAGCTTTGGGAGAGGGTCATCGAGCATCGCCTAAGAAGAGGGACAAGTGTGATCCAAAACCAATTTGGGTTCATGCCTGGAAGGTCAACCATGGAGGCGATTTTCTTAATACGACAATTGATGGAGAGATATAGGGAGCAGAAGAAGGACTTGCACATGGTCTTCATTGACCTTGAGAAGGCATATGACAAAGTACCGAGAAATGTCATGTGGTGGGCTTTGGAGAAGCACAAAGTCCCAACCAAGTACATTACCCTCATTAAGGATATGTACAAAGATGCGACGACGTTTGTCCGGACATGTGATGGCAACACCACTGACTTTCCTATTAACATAGGCCTACACCAGGGGTCAGCATTGAGCCCTTATTTATTTGCTTTAGTGATGGATGAGATCACAAGGGATATACAAGGTGAGATCCCTTGGTGTATGCTCTTTGCTGATGATGTGGTGCTAGTTGACGAGAGTAGGGCAGGGGTTAATAGAAAGTTAGAGCTGTGGAGACGCACGTTAGAGTCGAAAGGGTTCAGACTTAGTAGGACCAAGACCGAGTACATGATGTGCGATTTCAGCGCGACTAGGCATGAGGGGGGAGACGTTAGTCTAGATGGGCAAGTGGTGGTCCAGAAGGATACGTTTCGGTATTTAGGATCGGTGTTACAAAAGGATGGCGACATTGATGAAGATGTTAGGCATAGAATTTCAGCTGGCTGGTTGAAATGGCGGCAAGCTTCTGGCATCCTTTGTGACAAGAGGGTGCCACAAAAGCTAAAAGGCAAATTCTATAGGACAGCAATTCGTCCGGCGATATTATACGGTGCTGAATATTGGCCTACAAAAAGACCACATGTGCAGCAACTGAGTGTAGCAGAAATGCGGATGTTGCGGTGGTTTTGCGGGCACACAAGGAGGGATAGAGTCCGGAACGAAGTTATTCGGGATAGGGTCGAGGTGGCACCAATTGAGGAGAAACTTACTCAGCATCGGCTGAGATGGTTTGGACATGTCCAACGAAGGCCTCCTGAGGCGCCGGTGCGTAATGGGATCCTTGAGCTAGTCGATAATGTAAAGAGGGGTAGAGGTAGACCTAAACTGACGTGGGATGAGTCGGTTAAGAGAGATCTTAAGGATTGGAACATCTCTAAAGAGATAGCTTTGGATAGGAGCGCTTGGAGACTAGCTATCAATGTGCCTGAACCTTGAACTTATTTCTTTCGGGTTTCATCTCTAGCCTACTCCAACTTGTTTGGGAAAAAAGGCTATGTTGTTGTTGTATTTCATATGAATGCATGCATTTTTGACAACTGAAATTCTGAATAACGGGATGTGAGTGTCAACAAACTGCCACGTCACATTTTCACAATCAGACAGACAAGGACTCCAGGCATCAGGCAGAATGGATGAGAATGACAAAGTCAAGGTACCCTCGGCAACACGCCAAATAAATGTGAGCAGGGTGGATAGAACCATGAAGTCACCAGCAGCCACAGCCACCAGAAAAAAAAAAGACTCAATAAAGGAGCAACAGAAATCTGTTTTATACATTTCAGCATAGGACAATGCTGATGTAGTGGTGCTAGCGTACCACCACCATTGACAGCCAGCCGACCATGTGCCCCCGACGATATCAAAAGTAACACAGTTTCAATTTATGAACAGCAAGCAAGACCCAACAGGTACCAAACTGATGTATGATTTACTATCTCATCTCATAAATGAATGTGGCAAGGACAAAACAGGTAATGGACATGAATGAACTCCATGCAAAAACAGATGAACCCAGGCAGAATATTTTTTTTACCACTAAGCAGCAATTGCAGTTGTTTATAAGAAAAGCAAGTTCTCCATAAACTAGTAAACCAAACACATAAGGCAACCACATTTGCCAACACAATCATGATGTCCACATAGAAAGGAACATCTTTTATGATCTCTCAGTGACTTTATCTAACATGCTGCTGTCCAGCTTAAAGTCAGCTCGATCTGGATGTTGTCTTCGGCATGTTGTTTATTTAGAGTGAAACGATACACAACAAGTACTGTTCAGATGATATGAACATTCTTAAAAAAATAGCATGTCCCTAATGCTACACTTTCTAATAGCTATTTCATCAACAATGAGGCCAACGCCACTTCTCTATACGCATAGGCTAGCCATATTCACCACGACAAAAGAATAGGGGAAAAACACTTAAAAGCTGGTCATAGAAGATGAGCCGAAGATGTTTGACATCCCCCAAATACAAGAACTGGCCAAGCCAATTATGTTTGACGTTAGCTGTTCATAAGACATTGTGCAAGGTCATTAACATTGTGGTGGTCTACTCTGTGATTTGGATTGCTAAACATGTCTTACCATTGCAGAATAGTCCAAGGTTTTGACATTCTAGTCTTGCTTCTGGTAATTAGATGTTAGTGTTTTCACCTTTGAAAGCTCAGAGATATATGTACTTAATCCTGACCAAGTGGAACTCAAGAATGTAAATTTTCCAGGAAATATCCGTTGGCAACAAAGCATCAATTTCTCTGAATGACCAAGTATGATTTTATTTCTAAGTCAAGTGCCATTTGGACGCCTTCTATATATTCTGTTTTGTACATGCATATTTATCAGTGGTGTCATCTACTGATATAAGCTCTTGATCCTTTACCTATTTATATGTAGTAGTATTAATAGACAATGCCACCTATGTACAAAAATACTTGCACAATATCAAGCGAACAACAAGGGTAGCAAACAACAAAAAAGAAATCTTGAAGGCAGAAACATATCACTGGCATGCCACAGAAGAAGCAAATAGGTATGGGGTAATCTCGTCACTAGAGTTGTACGTTGTATTTGCAAATGATGTCCAAATAGCGCAACCACATTTGCCAACACAATCATGATGTCCACATAGGCTGGAGGAGGATCAAATTGCTGGCAACTACCTCAATTATTTTTAATAAGTGGATCATCACTCCGATAAAAAAACACCTCTCTAACAGCAAAATTACCTGAATATCTACACACTTTGCAATAACAAATAAGCCACTCACTCAAGGGCGATTGATCCAATTCATCCAGCTTTCAGCTATTATACACCTGCAGGATGAACATAGCACAACCATCAATAGATACACTGAGCAGTCAATCATACTATCTTTCAATGAAAATCAGACACGGCACACTGAATGCAAAAGATGGAAATTTTACCTGGAAGTCCGAGAGAGGGCTCTGGGCGATCATCCACAGAATAGTGGGATGAACCACGGGATGATCTTGATCCAGCAAGTCCTCAGAGCAAAAGGCCTCCATTGAGTTTCATATCACACGAGAAAAAATGAACATAAAAATTCATCACAACTCGACGAACAATAATAACCCAAGAGTAGCAGAAGCATCCCGTGGCCTGCGTGCGGCGTGCATACACTTTCTCTCTCCTTTCTCTCCTCTTCAAGGAACACCCAGAAACTCAAGGTTGAACGGCTACACTACTGGCCGGACTCTTCATCGGACTCGCCGTCCTCGCGGTCGTCCTCACCGTCCTCCTGCTGCTGGTGATGGTGATGCTGGTGTTCGTGCTGGTGCTGCAGCTGGCCGCTGGCCCCCGCAGCTCCGACCTGGTGGTAGAACTGGCTGATCGACTGCGCGTGCGCCGCGAGCACGCCGATGTGGCCGTCCTGCGAGAGCCCAAGCTCGAGCCCCGGCATGGCGTGTCCTGAGAACATGGGCGCGAAGCCGATGTGGCCGCCGGCGCCGAGAGTTCCTCCGGCGGCGCCCCCGGCAGACATCTCGAGGCCAGCGGGGAGCCCCATCCGCTGCATGAGGCCGCCGATACCAGCGGCGTCGCCGGCGCCGGCGCCGGCGGAATTCAAGAAGGCCGGCGAGGAGAAGCCGGCGGACGCGGTGGGCGGCGCCCACATGTGGTGCGGGTGATGGTGGTGCGGCCTGGCGAACCCTGAGTTGGGCGACGGGAGCGAGGGCGCGACGGAGGCGAGCGCGGACGCCGGTATGGTGCCCGTGCCGGTGGCGGCGACGATGGCCGGCTCGGCCTGCTGGAGCAGCCACTGGACCGTCTCGCCGTCGGACTTGTGGCCGAGCTCCCTGGTGAGCTGGAAGATCCGCGCGGCGCAGAGCGCGGGCATCCGGATCCGGCGGCCCCGGCCGTCGACCTTGGTGTGGCGGTCCTTGTTGGAGCTCCGCTTGGGCGCGAGCGCCACCCTTCGCTCCCCTGCCGGCGCCGCCACCTGCAGCTGCTGCTCCTTGCCGCCGCCGCCCCCGTCCTGCTGCGGCGGCTGGTGGATTTGGATTTGCAGGTGGTGGTGGTGCTGCTCCTGGTGCTGCGCCGGCTGCTGATGCTGGTAGTCCTTGGGATCCAGCTGCTGCGCGGTCGAGGTGGTGGTGGTGGTCGTCGCGGTGGTGGGCTCCGCTTTGTTTAGCGGTGGGGGTGTGGGGAACTTGGGGTCCATCTCCGCGCACACAGACACAGAGGCACGCCTCCAACTGCACCAACCCCTCTCCTCTCGTCTCCTCGGCAACCAAAAGCAAGCAGATCAAATCAGGGTCTCGCCTCCTCCTTCCCCCTTCCCCTCCCTGCCCCGAGGAAGCCAAGAACAAGGCGAAGACGAAGGGCAAGGGGACGGATGGGGAGATGGTGACCGGTCAGGGAGCCTGATGGGGAGGGAGGAGAGGGGGTGGAAGAAGAGAGAGAGTAGAAGGAGAGAGAGAAGGGGGAATAAGAAAATCTAGAGAAAGATACCACGCCCACTTTCTAGATTTACTCTGCTATTTGGACTTTCTTTTTCAACTGCTGCTCCCATCTTTTTTTTTTCTTCCTTCCCCCCCTCACATCATTCTATAGGTCTTACTTTCACCTGCTGTTAATCTGCCTAAAGTGATGCTTTAGCTGCTAGTTCTTTACTAATTACTACTGCCCCGCTTTGGGAGTTCCCCTGAGGTTGGTAGGAGTCACTGGCTTTGTTTGGTTTTGTCCTGTTACTTTGATCGCTAATTACGGTGTCAAATAAAGTTGTTTAAAAAACTAACTTCAGAACCCCACACTAGTGACACTGAAAAATCTAATAAGACTTTGAACTGCGTGATTAGAGAATGGTACTGTAGCATCATTGTGGCAAATCATTGATTAATTACTGTCATTAGATTCGTCGCGAAAAGTTACACCCATCCCTTAAAAGATTTTAAAAATAGACTTTATATCCCTTAAAAGATTTTAAAAATAGACTTTATTTAGTATTTCATGCATGTGAAATTTTTTTCTCCAGAAAACGTGCGCGCTAGGATTCTTGCAAAACCAAACAAGGCGACTGTATGCAAAAGGATGAAAGGAGAGGAGAAAAGAAAGGGAAAGCTGTCAGGCACCAGCAGCAGCAAGATGAGAAGTGCAATTCTTTTTTCTGTTGCATACATCCACTTGGACCGGTAGCTGCTGCTGCACCAATGCTAATTAGTAATCAGAAGACTGTTGTACAGCCTGTGCCCGTGATAGTATCCTATTACTTTCGCCAGATGGAGCACAGTAACATACTCTCTTTCTTTAGTTAACTTTCACACTTAAAGAATAATTCTAGTGCCAGGTAGTGATCTGAATATAGTCATGTAACTAGAAGGCAGAAAATCTTCACGACGGCATGGCCTTCTGAATACACTTTGGGGAAGAACATTTTAGGCCATGTTTAGTTCCCAAAATTTTTCCTACGGTATCCGTCACATCGAATCTTCATACACATGCATAAAATATTAAATGCAATTGAAAAAATAACTAATTACATAGTTTAATTGTAAATGATGAGACGAATTTTTTAATACTAATTAATCCATAATTATATATTAATTTTCAAATAACAACGAAAGTGCTACAGTACCAAATTAAAAAAATTTCATATACTAAACACACCCTTCTAAGCTGTACACCGGTCAAGCTAATTCTTGGGGAAGTAAATCTTGTCATGCTTGGGCCGTGTTTGGTTACAAACTTCCAAATTCCAAAAAAATTTTCCGGCACCTGCATGGAGACTTAAATCTAGATGAAATAAAAAACGCATTGCGACTGCTGTCTGTAAATGGCGAGACGAATCTAATGAACCTAATTAGGCTGTAATTAGATGCTAAATTGCTACAATAATGCTACAGTAAACAACCTCTAATGACGGGTTAATTAGGTTCATTAGATTCGTCTCGCGATTTACAGACGATTTCTGTAATTATTTTTGTGAATAGTCTATATTTAATATTTTAAATATAGAAAGATGTCTTTTCAAAAACTTTACAGAGCACAACCAAACACGGGTACTTAGGAATTGCCCGGCTTTCCAGGGACCTGCGTGTTTTCATGCCATCTTTGACTTGCCGGCCGCGGCTGTCTGCCTGTCTGACCGGCGGTTGTCAATGAACCCTTGACTGGCTCCAGCACCATGCAGGCCTGCCTGCACTGCACACCCATTACTCTTAAATACTAGTACTAGCTGTTCAGTTCTTCGATAGCTATCGTATGGGAGAGGGTAATTCCCTCAACGCCATTAAAATTTTAGTCAATTTCTTAATTGTCATTGACCCTATATGTCATAGACATAAAAAAATCTCTTCAATGTCATTTAGTGGCATTCAAGGGATTGACGAAAATTTCATTAGCATTCAGGAAATTAACTCGGAGAAGAAAGTGTACTGTGAATTTACGAAGAAAGAGCTGTTAGACTGTGTTTAGTTTCACTAAAAGTTTCTAAAAATTTTCACTGATGCACATCACAACGAATCTTACGATACATATACATGCATGGAGTATTAAATATAATTAAAAAATATAATTAATTGCACAGTTTGGTTGTAAATGACGGGACGAATCTTTTGAGACTAATTACTTCATAGTTGGATAATAGTTGCCAAATAAAATCGAAATGTGCTACAGCTATGGTGCTGTTTTGAGGTCAGGATCAGTGATGTTTTGGGCATCTGCCCTCAGTACCCGTGTCCTCCGGGGGCGGTACAAGAGGAAGCAGTACATGCAGGCTGCAGTTCACCGCCGCTGCGCGCTGCCTGCCTTCGACTACATGGACGGGGGATTCCTCCGCTGCCAGGCAGGCAGGCAAGGGTCTTGTCATTCTTCCAAAACTAGCGCGCATATTTTTTCAAAAAAAAAAAAATCTAGCATGCATAAAATATTAAATAAAATTTATTTATAAATTTTTTAGAGATGTGTATATTTTTTCGCGACGAATCTAATAACGGTAATTAATCAATGATTGTCTACAGTGATGCTACAGTAACCATCCTCTAATCGCGCGGTCAAAGGTCTTATTAGATTCTTCAGGGTCACTAGCGCGGGGTTCTGAAGTTGATTTTGTAAATTGACTTTGTTTAACACCGTAATTAGCTGTCAAAATGTCACTATTCATTAGCACGCTAAAATCCTAGCGCGAATCAAACAAGGCCAAGACCGCAAGACTCCCACCTCCATTGCATTTTTTATGGTCTTATTTGGTTTGTGCTGTGCTAATAAATAGTAACACTTTGACCGTTAATTACGGTGTAAAATAAAGCCAGTTTACAAAATCAACTTCGGAACCCCACGCTAGTGACCCTGAAGAATCTAATGAGGTATTTGACCGTGCGATTAGAGGATAGTTACTGTAGCATCACTATAGCCAATTATCGATTAATTATAGTCATTAAATTCATCGTGAAAAGTTTACACCATCCTTAAAGAAAGTTTTCCAAATTGATTTCATTTACTACTTTATCCATAAAAGATTTTTCCGTAGAATGAAATAGCTAGCGAACCAAACGGCCCATGTGTGCGACGTCCCTGTCGATGATGGACGGATGGGTGCGAGTGCGATGGGATGGACGGAGGCGAGTGGATAAGCATGCGGGTGGGCCACCCCTGGGTCAAACTCAGACGCGATGCCCGCCTACGGCGCGACCAGACAAGCAGGAGGCTCGAGCTCGCTCGGCGAAGGAAGGAATCCACCAACCTCCCTCCGACCTCCGATTAGTCCTAGTAAACCGGCAGGTGACAGGTCTATTCGTCACCCGACAGCCTAATCCTCTTCTCTCCGCCCACCGCGTAGAGAGCTAAGCATAAGAACTTGCGATAAGCAGGCTAAATATTAAGGTGAAGAAAAAAATTGTAATTTTACATTCTTCAATATATGAAAAAATTTGTGAGAGATATGAGTAAGTCATATATTAATCATGAAAAACTGACTACGGTACGAGTTGGACTCAGACTGACCTCACCAGCGTACCCGCGTACCCGCGGCGCCGGCGCGCGACCCACCGCGCGGCGTGTCCACCTCACCAGCACGCGTGTCCACCTCACCACCACGTCGGTACGGGCCCGCAGCGTGATGGGTGTCCCATTGATTCGCGGGACGCTGGTGAGGTCAGTCTCAGACATAAACTGCAAAGATCCTTAAGCTAATCTCCATTGGAAATATCAAAGAAGTGCTATGACATAGGTATTATAAAATGGAGGAGATGGAGTTTCATAGGATACGAAAGGAATGTCATCACTATGATACTCTTCTAACTCGATTGCTTAATTTATAATTTTAACAACTGTACGAATACAATAACACTCTCTATTGAAATTGCCCTTACGATCAGCAACATAACTTGTTGCGCGACATAATCATTGGTGTGCACTCTGTCTCTCCCGTCCCCTCCTGCTACAGTCCCAGCAAGGCGAATCGGAGGCGACCGCCGTTCTGGCGCCACTTTCTTCGGTTCCCCCTCTTCTTCGGCGGCCACGCCGGCGCCGGAGAGGGGGGAACCGGGAGATTTGGCGGCCGGCTTGTATAGCTCCTTTCTAGCCTAGTTTTAGATAGAGTAGCTTAGGTTCCCCCCACGGCGATATGCTCATTGCGGGGCTTTTGTTTCTCGCCGGCGGCGGTTCTCCGCCGTGGGGCGTGGAAGGTCTTCCTGTGCGGTGGATCCGATGAGCGATGCCGTGGTGGGGAGGAGTTCGACTCCGGATCCAGTTCGGGGTTCGGCATCAGCTGCTTCCTCTCCTATGGCGGTTTCCCGGTCTGCGTTGGATGCGTCTGCATCAGGGTTAGGGTTCCTCAGCGGTTGTTCGGCGGCGGCGGCGGCGGTGGCGTCGCCTCCGGCAAGGTCGTCTTGAGGTTAGCTATGGTCCTCCTCTTTGCGTTGGGGAAGTACCTTGTGTGCCCCCTTGTGGGCTTCTTGGTCCGGGTCAGGGACTGCGTCGCCGGCCGCGGATCCACTGCTGGGCTTCCACTTCTCCTCGAATGTGGATGCGCCGGCTCCTTCTCCGGTCGGCCATGGCGGGTTCGGCTGGAGGTTGGTATTTTGCTCTTGGAGTTTTGCTTGTTATCCTCCTTCTTGGTGGTGCTGGGCTTGTGTCTGGAAGTTGCGGGGCAAGTGAAGGCGAGCGGCGTGGCCGAATCGAGGGGTCCGACAGCTGATGGGTGGTTACGGAGGATGTGATGCAGCTTTCCAATGTTTGGAGTCCGACCTTCACTTCGGGGGGATGATGGTGGAGGAGCGCTGCTTCTGTGCGTGACCCGGCGAACAGAAGGGGATCGACGACTTGCTCTGAGGAGGAAGATCTACAGTAGCAGTAGGGACTTGCTTGTAACTATTTTATCTTATGGGGTCCTTTCTGCAAAAGAAGGGTGTACGTGTACTGCTCTGTTCTTATCTTTTTAATATACGTGGCATCCGTTTCGTAAAAAAAAATAACATGTTGCATTATTAACGTTGCTCTAATCCATCTTGCTGAGCCGAGCCGAGCCTGTCCGGGTTATGGAAGAAGCCAGCCGGCTGGGATCCACCGTGGAGCTACTGCTTCGGTCGCATCGACGCGTATGGCATCCGCCCATTTCCATGGGTGGTGGGTGCCTTTTCGTTCCCTTTCATCTTTTCTTTTCTTCTCGGCCGTCTCCTTCGCTTTTGGGGATTGATCCACCCGACCGACGTGTCAACGGAAGAGATAGGCAGATAGCCCGAACCCGGGCGATGCACCATGCATCAATGCATGCACCACCATGTCTCCAACTGCTCGGCTCTGGTGCGGCGATCTTCCTTGGGATCGTTTCCGCGCCGCCTGACCTGCGCCGTCTCTGCCATTGATGCGATGGAGGAGGCAGACTGGCAGAGAGAGGAGAGGATGCGAGGCAGGCCGGCGGGAGAGAACGCCGGGGCCTTTTGTGTTAGTTGCATAAAAGTGAACTTGTAAAACACTGTAGCACTTTTGTTTGTATTTGGTAATTATTGTCCCGCTATGGATTAATTAGGCTCAAAAGATTCGTCTCGTAAATTACAAACAAACTGTGTAATTAGTTATTTTGTTTAGCTATATTTAATACTTTATGCATATGTTCAAAGATTCGATGTGATGGGAAATTTTATAAAGTTTTGGAATTTTGAGTGGAACTTAGGAGGAGGCGATCATGCCCCTGACCACCGCCACAAGGAGAAAAGGCGAAAGGCACAAGGCACGCCGGATGATGGGAGTCGGCCGGCCGGCCGGAGACAACGGCGATCGCCATCCTGCCGGAGCACAAGTACTCCGGAGAGAACGGTCGTGCAGTACGATGATTGATCGGTCAGCTGCAGCTGCTGCCTCGGGATCGGACGGCCGACCCATTGATTCAGCATTTCCGCTGGTTGATGTTGATCAGTTGAGCAGAGCAGTCCTTGATCGATCATGTCATGTCATGTCCGACCCAAGATTCGCGCCAAGTTTATTGGGGAAACGTGTTGGCGGCATGGCATCCGGCCGCGAGCCCGCGACACCGGAGGGGAGGAGCATGGCAAATTGGCAAGTGCCAGCCCGTGACTGACAAGGACGATGATGCCCGTCCCGGCCTAGAAAGCGACCATGGCGGCCGTGCTGCGGCGCTGTTTGATTTTTTCCTCGCTCGCCGCCCTAAAAATAGAGAGAAGACTGAATAATTGGCAGACAAAGAAAGGCATCTAATCACCTGAGCTCATCCACGGCCGAGTAGTAAGCTGACAGGGATGCCGGATGGCCGCTGTCTGTCCAGCGCCAAGCGTGTCTCCCCGCTGCAGGTCGCCATGGTTGGTTCTCTACTCTTCCAGCTCCGATCAGCGCCGCGTGCTGTGCTCGACGCCGACGCGACTCGTAAAGATTCCTTATCCTTCAGTCCTTTTGATTCCTCCATGTCTCCGTCGTCTCAAGCCTCTCTCTCCACTTCAACAAGCCAACAAAGGGGATGGGATAAGGAGGGGGGAAAGGAAGGCAAAAGTCCATGGGCCGTCGTCGACAAGTATTTCCTCAGAGAAGCCCATGGGCCGTAGACAGATAAAAAATTGCTTCAGGCCCAGCACAACCCAATAAGAGCAGCAACGCTCGGCGCGAACCAGCTAAACCCTAGCCCACTTCCTCCATCGCCACCGCACAGCCATCAATCAGGCCCCCTCGATCCTTCTCCCTCGCCGCTGGCCGCGTCCCTCCCGGCGCGCTCCTCGTCGGTCGACCAAGAGAGAGGTTGCGAGTTTTTCCTCCGCTGCGCCTCAGCCCGATGGAGGACGACTCGCTCAAGGGGATGATCTCCGCGATTTCCTGGGTGCCCAGGGGCGCCGCCAAGAACGTCCCCGTCGTCGCCGAGCCGCCCACGCAGGAGGAGATCGACGAGGCCATCAAGACCATGGCCTTGGGCGGAGGGTGAGCCCGCCCTCCTCCTTCTAGCTTCCTCGCATTGCGCGCCCTGCTGTAAGTCCAGCGGTACTGACGCGCTTGTTTGTCACCACGAACGTAACCTGTGTCCAGCGGCGGGAGCGACGCCGAGGAGGACGATGATGCTGGCACCATGGACCTCGACGGTGCCGAGGCCGAGGAGGAGGAGCTTGATGAGCTTGCCCGGGCCAAGGCTGTCGCGAAGGCGCTTGCCAAGGGCACCAGTAAGGTGGACGACGTCGCCGACGAGCTCCAAGAACTCAACATGGATGCTTACGACGACGAGGAAGAAGGTGCGCGTTTGTCTTCTCTCTACTCATCCTCCTACATTTTATTTGTTCGATCGGACCAGGTGTGGACGGTTTTTGAGCTGAGGTGAATTCTGAATTGTGAGGTTGTGATTATGTCAGGTATCGAGATTTTCAGCTCGGGAATTGGGGACCTTTTCTATCCCAGCAATGATATGGACCCTTACCTCAAGAACAATGACGTAATTGTCCTTTCTCCTCTAATTTACTTTTGTTGTTTAATGACACACTAGTGGACGCAAATTGTTGCACCTCCTCTTCCTATCTTATTAGGACGATGACGACGATGATGACGATGAGGAGATTGAAGATAAGATGATCAAGCCTACTGATTATCTTATTGTTTGTGCACACAGCGATGAAGATATCTTTTCTCTTCAGGCAAGTTTATCAGTCTTCAGCATTTCCGATTTTGCTAGAAATGATAATGGTGGTACTGTTTTAGTTGATTTCTTTTGTTGGTTATTATAATCTAAAGATATAATCTTACTTGTAGTAATAAAACACGATAAGTTGCCCACTGATTTATCACGTTCCCTCCTTGGTGACCACTGATTTATCATGGACTACAGTATGGCAAAACTGGCTGTAGTGAGTAAATATAGTCGATTCATATTAGTGTCTATTTCTCAACTTGGCAACCTCATTTCTCTGGCTGCTCTAGTCTTCTAGATGCTATCAATTTTGAAACTTATTGGTTAACTAATTATCAACCACAGGTCAACATACTTGAAGAAACTGAGGATGGTGAGCAAAATATGTTTGTGCATCATGATGTTCCTCTCCCTGATTTTCCGCTCTGCACTGCTTGGATGGATATTAATCTGAAAGGTGGTGACAAAGGTAAAACTGTGGCTGTCACCTGAGTGGCTGAGTTTGCATGAGGGGTGCCAATCTAACTTTATACTAAACTCATACCTAATTCTGTTGCTTTCTCTGTGTTTTTCATATTGCAGGGAATTTTATTGCTGTTGGAACCATGGATCCTGCCATCGAAATATGGGACTTGGATATGGTAATGTCTCTTGAAACGCATACGGATGTCATTTCTTATAACCATGAAATGTCTCACTGCAAAACAATTTAAATATTCTCTGGTGGATCTTTGTTTTTTCTTAACAGGTTGATGAGGTGCAACCTCACATGGTTTTAGGAGGACTTTCAAAAAAGAAGAAAAAGGAAAAGGGCAAAAAGGTTTGCTTCTAATTCCTGTACTGAAGTAGATTTGTATTTTTCATACATCTGTTGGTTATTTTACTAGTTGCAACATTGAACTTGTTTTGGAGTTGTCATTGCTTTCATAAGTTATTTTACTAGTTTCTGTGCTAAACATACATCCTCTTGCTTAAATACTTCTAGCATTCTCCAAACTAACACAGTTTCTGTTTAAAGCTGTTGATGAGTACTGGTATTCTTGCTAATGCTGCTATTTACATGTTTCTTCAATTTGTTTTGTGACGTTTGAGTTTAGCTTACCATGCGGTGCTTCTTTCTGGTTTCTGCCAGTATAAATTTTAGGCTAGGTTCACAAACAATTTTGACTTTGCATAACCCATTTAGCAGCAGGCTATTATACTCTCAAATATGCTAAAAGGAGTGCACGTCAAAATTATGTTTTGAGATCCGCCTTACTTTATCTAGGTGAATGCATGTGAAGTAAGATGGTTTTTTTTTTCATCTTATTGGCCATCTTCTTAAATGCAAGTGAGACCACACTGGATTCTTCTTAGGTTCAGTAAGATTAGTGATTGCTTGGTTGCTTCCGGTTATCAGATTTGATTACAGTAAAGCCAGTGGTTCCCATATGAATTCTTAGCTACATGATGCTGATTAGATGAATGTACTTGGCCGGGACAAGATTGTTAGAATGTTTTTCTTTCATGATATTATGATGCACATATGGATATATGAAATTGGGCATTCATTTATACTTTATGTTCAGTCTTTGTTAGCTGTACTTAAATCAATACTGCATGAATTTTCTATGACAGGGGAAAAAGTATAAGAAGGGAAGTCATAGAAGTTCTGTGCTTGGTCTTGCATGGAACAAGGAAGTCAGGTGATTTTCATTTCAGCTCAAGTGATGGTGCCTCTCTTCACTTATTAGCCCCTCTGATGCATGACTTCTTGTTATGAACTCCAGGAACGTTCTAGCTAGTGCAAGTGCGGACACAACTGTTAAAATTTGGGATTTAGCTGTTGGCAAATGTGCCGTCACACTTGAACATCATGATGACAAGGCACTGATTATGGATACCTAATTTCTGTCATTTTTGGTTAACATCGTGTTGCTGCATATTGAGTTTCCTTCCTCGGTTTGCAGGTTCAATCAGTTGCTTGGTGCCCACAGTCACCTGAAGTTCTTCTGAGTGGATCATTTGATAAAACAGTTGCCATGGTAATGCATGTGCCAGTTATCATGGGTAATTGATTATTATGGATTATTCTTTCCTGATATTTGATCCGAACATTTTTATCTTCAGAATGATATGAAAGATGGTGGACAGAGTTGCCATAAATGGTCTGTTGAAGCAGATGTGGAAAGTTTAGCTTGGGATCCACACAATGAACATTCATTTGTGGTGAGTAAATGAAACTCATGGTTTGTTTTCTGCATATCTGAACTCTGTTATCTGTCTAGGCCGGAACATGTGAAATGAAGAACTAGCATAAGCCTTAGGTAATCCATCAGAAAACAGCTTAGTTGAAATGTATAGAGTCAGAGTGACATGTAGTTCTGTCGAGAGTTGAGGATAGTGTTGAAACTAGGTGTAATATTAGCAGGCAGGCTATTGTCTCAGATTCATGATATAGTGAAAATTGTTTAGATTCATCTCCTGTGCTTATGCTAACAATACAGGCTACTCACTGTTTTTGGACCCTATAAGAATGACCTAGTGTTGGTTTTGCGAAGGCATTTGATCTGCAGTTTTCTTGTTATATCCGGTGAACATGCTTTGTTGATATTATGAAATCAGCACTTGCTCTTTTTTGAATGTTTTGTATGGTTAATGCTCGAATCAGTCTGGGGCTCTCTAATTCAAAGTTTTTGGTTTCCAGGTAAGTCTTGAAAATGGGATGGTTCAAGCATTTGATAAGCGAACAGCTTCATCAAGTTCTTCTGGCCGATCCACATATACTCTTCATGCACACGAAAAGGCTGTTTCATCTATCTCCTTCAGCCCGTCTACCCCTAATGTACGTTTTCTTTTTCAGTATAGTTGTGTAGTAAAATAAGAGAAACACCGTCCACTCGACTAGATTGCTGATGGTACCTTCTTTTCTTGCAGTTTCTTGCAACAGGCTCGACTGATAAAATGGTAAGGACATGATGACATATAGATACTGTTCAGCCAGTGACTAACCTATTTGTAAACACAGGTGAAACTCTGGGATTTATCAAACAACCAGCCATCATGCATTGCCTCTCTGAATCCCAAGCTTGTATGTTTTCAAATGAGATTGTTCTTTACTGTCGGAAGTAATTGCTTCAAACATCTTGCTTATACACTTGTTTGTTCCAGGGAGCTATTTTTTCAGTATCATTTTCACATGATAATCCCTTCTGGTTAGGCTGTGGAGGATCCAAAGGCAAACTAAAAGTAATCGACCAGGCTCGTCTCTATAAGCTGTTAAGCACTGCCTGTGATGTGTAATTGTCTTTATTAAACATTGTTTTGCATGTTTGATAGGTCTGGGACACGCTAACGGAGCCGGCAGTAGCTAAAAAATTTGGCAGAAAGAAGTGAAGGAAATTTCGTAGGCGCTGAGAGGCAATGTTTGTGGATCCACGAGCACAATAGCAGCCGAAGTTTGCTGGCACATGTTGTTTCCGGCGTATACATGTTTGAGTAGATTGAAGTCCTAGTGGAAGTTTTGTACGTGTGAGATGAAAGCCCAATTTTGGTGAATGAATGAAATCAAAGCAACTATGTATCTTAGAGCTTGTACAACAAATGATTCCAGGCAAGGTTTTGGAATGGAACTTTAAATTAGTGAAAGGATAAATGAAAGTTATCGCTGAATTTCGCGTGGAACAGCTCATCTTTTTTTTATTTGTTTTTTGGGAATGCCATACCTATTTTTTTTTTATACTGATGAGGCTCTACTTTCCACGTTCTAAAGAAGTCCACTTGGAGTATTTTACTTAAGTCTGCTAATGGTTTGGGTTGAAATGAATTTAATGGATTGGGTTTTGATATGGATTATGTTTGGATAGATTTAAATGGTTTTTATTACCTAATGGGGTGGGGTGGGGTGAGTTCTATGTAAATATAGACCGGAGTGGTTTGAGGTGGGCTGAAATGGATTCTTTATGCAAAATAGTATGATTATATATAAATGTCGGTTTGTAAGAGCCGGATCTTAGAAATAAAACCTCGAGTTCACATTATAAAATTTTATCAAAATTGATTGAAATTTGTTGGAAATGGCTCAGTATGACTAGCAGCTACTTTGTGCAAAGCAGTGTGGCTAGAATTACACGGGAGTCCCACGTTAAGAGCCGAACCCTATAAATAAAACCTCGTGTTCACACTATAAAATTTCATCGAAATTGATTGAAATTTGTTGGAGATGACTCAGTATGAGTAGGAGCTACTCTGTGCAAAACAGCATGGCTAGAATTACATGTGGGTCCCACGTCAAGAGTCGGACCCTAGAAATAAAATCTCGCGTTCACACTATAAAATTTTATCGAAATTGACTGAAATTTGTTGGAGATGACTCGGTATAACTAGCAGCTACCTGTGCAAAACGGTGTGGCAAAATCTACACTATAATTTTTTTTTGGAGAAACGAATTCTTATTGGGTTGTAACCATAGTTTGACTAATAATTTATTACATCATGAGCTGAAATGTTTGGGTTGGATTGGTTTATGGTGGTGCTGGTTTGGAGTGGTATGAGTAATATTAGTTTCTTTTATGAGAATGAATTGGTATGGATATGGTTTGGTTTTGAGCCCATTTGCAGGGCTAATTCTCCGTACGCTAATCCGATCATCCCTCCGTGGGCATGCGTCCGTGCACTCCCTTTTGCCACCATTTCTAATTTTATTTTAAATTTCCTTTTATCGCATCAGCCTCGGCGCTCCTAGTGCGTGCGCCTTTTTCGTGTCATGCCGTGTGGCTCAGAAAAGAATATGTGATCTCATCTCGAACCGGCCGGCATGCATGGGACTGACGCCGATCCGATTCAGCAGCTGCAAAAGCTAGCCGAGCCCGGGGACAAGTGGTTCCGATTGCTCGTGATAATCTACTCGCTTATAATTAAATTAATTGGATTAGTTTTGCAAGTACGTATCATTTTTAAAATATTCGAGTGAGTGTACAAGTGTTTCTGCGTGTATGGCATCATTTCACAAATCTGAATAAGCACGGCGTGTGCGCAAGCTTTTTCATCTTTTCGCCTTTCCGTGCATGAACATTCAGCATTGCGTGTGATTGATTTTATTTTATCTGATCCAACACGTGTGACATTTTTTCATCATATGAACGCATTCGTGTGCAGTGACGAAGCTGGAAAGCTTCAGAAGGTTACATACAAATTTGTACAGGTACATTATTGGCGCATGAGAAAAACATTCCAAACAACACAAGAATTGTGAATTTGCGAGCAGTGATGGAATGCATCAAAATTTTAATGTCATTACACAAGAATTACCATCAGAAATCTGCCAAGGTTAAATGAATTGCTTCAAAAAGAAGATTCAATAAATCTTAAAAGTAAAAAAAAAGCTTTATAAATTTCAAATAAATCCATATAGACCTTATCACGAAAATGCGAAGGTATTCTGTTGATTTAAACATCAGCATTCAAAACTTTGAGGACTCGAACATGGGAGATGCGACACCTCCCATGTCTTCATTGCTAAAATCTTTGCAGTGCAAAAGTGTACGTTCATGTGCAAATTTTTGAATTCCAAGTTGTCGCTTCATATGACTAGGCTTGATAAAGGGCCTAAAAAGTTTAGCCTACAAATTTTAAGGATGGTTTCAAGAAAAGCTAGGCTAAATTTTTATGTATTTGTAAGCAGAAAGTATAATTAAGGATTGAGTTGGATTGTTAAAAGGTTTAGGTCATGATCCACGCCCAAGTCATCATCCAACTCTCTTAATGCATCAATTTCTTTTCAGTTTTAGTGATTAAGTTGTCGTAATCGGGTAACCAACAACTTTATAAGCATCAGGTTGATAGTACAGAATCTCTTTCCCCAGTACATAAGTGCTATAATCATCATCATGGCAGCATGCCAATCGAGTCTTGACACAACGCAAGATAAGAGAAACACACAATGCATCACTTTTCTTCTTTTGTACTTTTCTCAAAGATCACACACATTCCATGTCTCTCCTTCCCTTAATACTTGACATGGTTACACCTCAGTGACACTGTAACTCTCCTACAGTGGAATGGGTCCATCGATCTCCTGACCTCCTCCTTACCTTTGACAACTAACATAACAAGACATGATCAAGGATAGCAGCACAAAGCTAGCCTTACAGATCTTTTTGGATGCAATCTTGCTTTAATTTGCATCTTCCAGACATAGTTATCGATCAACATCGAAGAAGCTCTTGGCCTCCAGCTTCCTTTGCTTCTTCACCCTTGCAATGAAGTCCTCCACTCTCTTGTGCAGCTCCTCCCCTTCCCCTTCCTCTTCCTTCACCTCCACTTCCTCCCCCAGCCCCACCACTCCTACAGAAGCGCTGTGGTCAGCCACCATAACCACTTCGGTTGCTGCCTTTGCTACCATTGCCATGTTCCTCTTCACATGCTCCTCATGTATCTCATTCGCCAAGGAAGGCTGATCGTCGTCCCTCCTAGGTGCCAGCCTAGACTCGCCAACCAGGAATGCGACGATGAGGTTGCCGACGACGAAGAGGCACTTGGGGCTGAGCAGGAAGGCTGTGACCAAGTCAGGGAGGGTGGTGAGGAAGAAGAAGCTGAGGAGTGAGCACAGGCTAGGGAACCAAGCAGGACTCGTGAGCAGCAGGCAGATGACAGAGGTGCCCACCACATAGATTGAAAGAGTACGAAGCTTCTGCTGCCTCCTGTTCTTGCTAAACTTGTTCATGGCCCTGATCTTCTCTATGCTAATGGGATCCATTTGGACACCAGTTGAGCAATCGGGTTCTTGCGACGAACAGAACTACACGGTACACGGGATGGATCTGCGCAAGAATGTATGTACAGAGAAAGACGTGTGTGTGTGTGGGGGGGGGGGGGGGGGGGGGTCTAGAGGCTACAATGACATGGGATGAAGGGGGTGAGAGGGTTTTATATGTGGAGGAGGGGGTGGTACCGTGGTAGGCCATGGAAAGTCAGGATATGTGCAGCGCCCAGGCAAGATGGTTCATATAACTGTGAGAGGAACAAGACACAGATCTGCCATTGGTGGTAGAGAAGAACTGGAATTGCAGACACATGCTGCTTTTGCAAGGGGCATCTGGGATTTGGTAGTGCTTTGTGTGTTGTGGGTGGGGGCAGCTGGTTGTCAGGAAAAAAAAAGATACTGTGGCTGCTCTTTACCTCAAATATCTTTTTTTGCTTTGGGTCCCTTTGCTGTTATGATCCTGATCCTTGACTCGATGCATGGTCTCCCATTTAGAATTTGGATGCCTGAGTGGGCAATGGATTCCATTTGGCAGCCTCAGTGACTTCGTGTTTGGGCGGCTGCATACTTGTGACTTGTCTATCCTGTTTTGGCGGCAAACAGCTCATCTTCAAATCTACAGCTATAAACTGTGCCCAAACCAAAGCAATGCCATGCATTACATCTTAATGTAGCAACTGTTGGTACTTGACAGCAAACCAGCAAGCACTATGTTCTTAGCCTGGCACTGACAATCTTGTGTGCCTTTTCCTTTAAAAGAAACACATGACAAGTATATCAATGTTATTTAGACGCCTCAAAATTATTGGCATATGATGGATTCAATATGAGAAAAAAATGATGATGCATGCGTGCGTGTCATATAATGAAGCAGGTTTGGATTTGCACTGTTGCGGTAATCAGTGCTAGTGCGCCAGTAATCAGTTTGGATTCTGTATTTCTGTTATATGTTTTTGTGTCGGAAGCTGAAGTGGACATGAGCAGGTGCTCAACAGTACGCTGGACTGACACAACTGTTTCCTCTTACAATGGTATGTCAATCTGGAACTTGAATCCAGAAGGTTTGTACTTACTCTTCAGGCAATTTGCAAAAACAAAAAAAAAATTGTAATAGCAAGTTCAAAGATGCAATGCCTAAATACCTCCTTTGACTGTAAGGTTCAGCAAAAGGGTGGTACCTTTTCATCGAGTCACAGTCTGAGGATTAAGAAGTCAAGATTAACACACAACAGTCTACACATTAAAAGTTCCTACCAGAATATATGTGTGCACTGGGGGTGATCTGAACCATAGACTTTTAGAATCACAAAGTTCTATCTTTTCCCCTCTTGTAGACTAATGTAACATTGGAATTAAGTTCCATCCTGAAATCCATATATTCTCTGAATTCTGAGAATAACTTTAAAATTATCGTTGCATCAGCAAATGGTATCAATACTCAACATAGATTCATTAACCGAGGAACCATTGCTACATCAACTAGCCAGAGACTTAAGGACTAAGGAACGAAGAGGTTAAACTCGGCCCAGTATGTCCAATCCAACAAAACCTAGTGCAGTAGTGGCCATTATCCTCTCACGAGGACCCAGCTCCTCTCTTTAGCAAATCAACCGAGGAGCCTACCAATTGAGTGCAGTGTAGAACTTGTCAACCATGAGCAAGGCAGTCACAAAAGTTTCTCTATGTCTCTGCAAATTGCCTGTCAAGAAAATGTGACATGCATTGAAAAGACAAGGAGGGCTGCAGAATTATGGCTCAGACCAACAGAATATGCTTTAGGATAATAATTGAGCAGAGAAAAGAGATCGCAATTGTTGATAAAAAGGGTTTCAATACCAGTTGTTTGCATCATAGCTTTACTATTATATGGCGTGGCCTGTGAAGTCTGGAAGCAAAGGCATAACTTGTGAATTGTGATAAGCATTGCTGCATGGGTAATGGATGGTTGATTCTATTGGTCCTTTCTTGGTTATGAACACAATTTTTCTACTGCTCATTCATACAGCTGCTTTGCTGTATATTAGGTTTGCCTACTCTCTATGAATGAATGAAGCTTTCCTTTTCCAATCCAAGGCAAAGATGTTCTCCACCAAAAGAGATTCCTTATAAAGATCTTACAAGCTTCTTAGAAATTCTACTGCTCTTGTTTCACAAAACGGAACCTATTTTCCATATGAGGCATAACTCGTGGGGGGAAGGCCATAAGCCTTATATATATATATTAGGTTTATGCTATATGAACATGCAAATTATGTATAAAAGAAGAAGAAGAAACTAAGTTTTTAGGTATTGCCTACACCAAGTCTAAATAGCAAATAAATGTGATTGCTCATATGATTTTTTATGTTTCACACATATTACTGTCGGCAAGCAATAACTGGAAAGTTTCTCAAAATCTGTATCCAAAAGACTGACAGGCAATGACTTTTACAGCACAAACAAATGCTGCATTTCATGAGAACATGTTTTTGCCCAGAAACATATTAGAATAGCTCAAGCATCCCGGGTCAATTCTGATCTTTGAGGGGGGAAAGATATCTTTGAGAAGATCTTAGCAATATTCTACTCACCAAATAGGATTAACAATAATAAAGTTAAAGGCACTCGTTGGCTATGACTTACAGCAATAAAAATCACAAGAACTAAAAACAATTGGAAGGTTCCAAGAAATGTGAGAAGGGAAGAAAGTTATGGCGTAAAGTGCTCAGTGAGTTTGTGGTACAGCTATTTCAGACATCATGCACATGCTTAACCACCTTACCTACAGCTATTGGTCGCTTAAGGTGAGTGAGCAGATGTATGGCCTCCACTATTTAAGCTGCGTTACTTTAAATGAACTTTGCAGGTAACATTAATGAAGCAGTATTTCTTATCCTGTAAGTTGTATCAACATCACTGTTGTCCGAAAAATGGAAAGTTAGTTCTTTGAAAGATAAGACAGATTTAAAATGTTTACAGTGACCCAGCGCCTGCCAAAAAAATTATTGGCATGGTAAATACTTGATGTCAAAAAAAAAATCACTTCAAGTAGAATGAAATGAGCTTTCAAAGATTCCATGGCACAAAAAGATTCTGCTTCTTGGGCACATGGAAAGAGAAGACAATCTAGTATCCGGCATACTTTCCGCCTCTCTCCATGATTCCACTTGCACAAAGCTTGAGGGAAAACAAGGTGGGCTCTCAATAATGTTTGACTTGGCACCATCATTCACCAGAGCTACCGACTCCATTTCAGGATGAGACATGGAAGAGAGAACAAACAGGGGCATGCTTCCTGATCTTAATTGCTCTTTTCTTCATATTGTGTTTCTTGACGAGTACTTGTTGTATTAGAGTTGAGGGGCCAATAAAAGGTCTCAATTATCCTCCGGTAGGCCAATTTTATCGGACAAAGGCCAACCTGAGGCTCATGCCCCTCTTTGCTTTGCTTAAGTAAAAGCAAGACAGAAGAAATCATGAGAAATAAAACTAGGACAAAAACACTGAAATGCCTTTTCCTTCTGTTTTTTGAACCTACCCTTTACTGCCCTACAAAAGCATTTTCTTTTTTCTTTTGCAGAAAAGAAGGTTGTTTCTAATAAGACCTAAACCATATAGTACACCCCCAGTGATGATGACGCTGTTCATCAGTGGCTTGATGTATTGCAACAATGTGGCATCTCTTGGATACCACTAATTTCAAGATTCAGGTCAGCTTGCGACAACGTCCATCACACCATTATACGTGGAGTTTGTGGTCCAGGAAGTTGGAATAGACTCCACTGTGACTCCAAAGCATAACAACCAGAAAAGGCACAACAGATAGACCACATCTAAACAACATCATGTAATATGACCTTTAATGGATCATGCAGTCTTACAAATTAGGGAGAAAATATCAAACATGGCTTGTGGGGAAAAAAATAAGAGAAATACTACACAGTAAGCTTATCAGCAGTCTGTGCTGACCTCAGAGTTTTCGTCTACAGCGGCTAATACCAATTGAGGCTCAATGGCTCCCTCTGCTCTTGCCTTCTTGCGTTCACGCTGCATGCGGAAGCACTCTCTCTTTCTTGCTCTGTAACTGTTTGGGTTTTCAGGCTGTTTCTCGTATGGGTAGACACTTACCTGTAGAAGAAAAGGTAGTTGGATGAACACACATCTTGCATACCCACAGACTTGCAGGTAAAAACTAGTTGTCAACAAGTAACAACCAAGATATAACTACCTTTTTCTTGTCTGGTCCATATTTCTCGAACTTGACTAGTCCATCAATCAAAGAAAAGAGTGTATGATCCTTGCCCATTCCAACATTATTTCCAGGATAGACCTGTTAAAAACAAATGTAAGAAAGACTTGAAAAGAGGACAAGAACAGGAATGGAATCAAATAAAGGGCACAGCAGTATACAACTTATCGTAACCCTAATACATAAATATCTAGAGCATTGGCAGCAGTGCTGCGGGGGTGCCAAGTAACTTATGCTGCTTTACGGGATTACATGGTACGTAAGACGGCAAGAGGGACCTATCAAAACCTCAAGCCATTACATGTTATTCATATTACCAGCAATGTCGTCAGTTCATACATTTCCCTTCTACATTAGTGTGACTTCCAATACACCTCCTATTGAGCAGCTATGTCTGATCATGCGTGTAGAGGAAGTTCATCACCAGTTGGCTCTCTAGTGCACTAAGGTGACAGTGTAAATAATGTTGATGCAATTAGGTAACATATATATGAATAAAAAGGCTGGTTACTTATTCCCCTCAAGCTATCTGAGATATGCAGAAATGGCAATCTTTTCTACCTTTGCAGAGTGTTAGACTAGAGTCGGGAAGTGCAGTTATGTACATTACACAATAGCAACATCCAGTGTGTCAAGTGCTATCTCCAATGGCCTGTATTTCTAGGTTCATCATGAAACTCCTACATACAAGTCTTTATCCTTATGAAGCTAGGTAGTTAATTCAGGCTAAAAAGTAGCCTTAGCGTGTAATGCTTAATGATCCGATGTTTACACTACAACTTGCCCCAATGCAGCAGTAATTAAGCACTAGACGAAGTTATCTCGCTGAATGAAAAACAAAAACATGACCAAGCAAGAAGGAAGCCAAGAGCTCAGCTCCCCCTTATCCAAGAAGCAGTAATGGGGAAGCAGAGCAAGAGGAGGGCAGGACCCTGGTGCCGCGCTGGCGGATGATGATGGCCCCGGGCTTGGCAACCTGGTCGCCGTATATCTTGACTCCCAGCCGCTGCCCCTTGGAGTCACGGCCGTTCTTTGTGCTCCCGGCTCCCTTCTTGTGCGCCATCTGGATGGTCAGCCGCCGCGCCGGCACCGGCACGCCCACCGCGGCGCCGCCGACGGAGAGCGCGGCACGGTCGCCGCGGAGGAAGGCAGGGCGCATGGAAGAGGAAGGGGACGCGAGGGAGAGGCCCTTGAAGGCTCCTGCCAGTGAGAACGCCATGGACGCCATGAGCGGAGAAGCCTTGGAGGGAGGCAACGGCAGTCGTGGTCGTGGGGAGGAGATGAGGTGATAACGGAGGAGTGGAAGGGGAGATTGGGGTTGGATCCGTGGGCTTCTAGTGGGCTCAAATTTCGGGGTTCAGGTTTTCTGGGCCTTCTAAGATGGGCCTATGGTGCTTACACCAAGTGGAACAATCTGGTATGGGCTCCTAAGGCCTAAGGGTATGGGAGTCACTCAGCATGTTATTTTAGGCCCATTCCGTACTTGTAACCCACCTTAAAAAAAATTGGCATTCCATTGGCTATTGTCAGCAGCATGGTGAAATGGTGACTCCCTTCGAAGGCATGGTGAAATTGGCATTCCATCTGACCGTCTTCTTTCTCCATCTGCAGTTTCTTTCAGAAAGAAAGCTGGAGGGAATTATAGCCAGGCATGGCAAGCACCAGTACTCATTATATTTGGATTTCGAAGGCGCCAGCAGGCGAATCGAAAGCTGGAAACGTGTGGTGCGAATCGATGGCTACTTCCAACTCGCTGAGGTGAAGTGACGGTAAGGTGAGAGAAGTGCAGTGGAGTGGAGTTTGGGCCACCGGCATGTGAGATGGCCGGGGAAGAAGCTACACGGGCTACGGGCTCTCCGCTCCTGTGGACGCTGGGGGAGCAAGAAGAGCCAAGAGCATGATGATCGCCTTGACCGGATTCCGGCAAAGGCAAAGCTGGAGGACCGATTCCTTGCATGGGCACGGAGCATCATTGAGATCCTTGACCAAAGCGTTTGGAGTCGAAATCATGCCCCCAAACACCACCACCACCACAACCTAGTAATCTTCCGTCCTGTGGTTCCTGCTGCTGGACTCTTTGGTTCTCTTCTTTACAAGAATTTTCCCTTCAAGACTTCTGATCATATCTATATTTTTATGTAATATCAATGTTGTAACAAACGGCATTCTACTTCTCCTTATATAATCCGGCAGTGCTCCTGCCTGTTTCTTCAAAAAAAAAAGACTTGTGATCATCGGAGGCATGGCTTGGAAAGCTGTAGTACGTTTAGTTTAGTGCGAGCACTAGCTGATGGAGATTTTCAATTGGCAACCGGTCCCTGAAAGCCAGGTCTGATGAACATTTTGAATGACACATTGACTGTCTGTCAGTCGGCCTGAATTTTTCGGCCTCGTTTGGTTTGTGCTGTGCTAATGAATGCTAGTCACTTTGACCGCTAATTACGGTGTCAAACAAAGTCAGTTTACAAAACCAACTTCAAAACCCTCGCGCTAGTGACCCTGAAGATTCTAATGAGGTTTTATAAATTATCGATTAATTACCGTCGTTAGATTCGTCGCAAAAAGTTACACTCATTCCTGAAAAAATTTTACAAATTAACTTTATTTACTACTTCATGCATAGAAGATTCTCTCACAGAATGGAATAGCCTATCGTAAATCAAACAAGACCTTCAGCACTTGGGCAAAGACCTGAAAGCCTGCACTTGCGAGCTGCATTACTGTTCATCTGGACTTCCTGATGGATTCTCGAAAAAGGAAACCGGAGGATTTCAAAACCGAGGCCTGCAGCCATCAGTCATCGGCATCATCAAGATCGCGGTCGAAACGAGGCTCCATCACCTATGTTGGCGTATCAATCAGTCAGTCAGTCGTATCAATCCATCCGTTCATCTGTTGGCGTCCGCCGTGCAGGGCCGTCCATCAGCTTTGACGGTGCTGCCGGCGGTGGGTCGCACGCTCACAGCGCGGCAGCAGCGACATTGACCGGCCGGGAGGGTGATGCGACGCCGGTGATCATTGCCTCAGCCGACGATTAGTCGGACACGATCCGGCAATTCTTCAGGTCCTTCTAGCACACGCGGTCGCCACCGGCGCCTCCCGCTCGGTAATTCTTCCGCCATCTTTTTTTCCCCTTTCTTTTACCGTTGTTGATCCTACTTGAGCTTCATTCAGCTGCAAGAGTTAAAAGGAAAGTTTACAGAAACGTCGGTGAAATAGAATGATCGATCTTTGACGGTGGATTGGAACAAACAATGATCGTCAAAAGGCAATTAAAAGACGTGTGTGAAAAGGAAAAGGCTGTCTGGGTCTAAATGAGAATGATCCTTCTAGACGCGACAGGATGCACTCTGAAACGTGACGCAAAGCAACGATTAGCCACCGGGTGGCCACCGGCACCAGTTGCAACCAGATGACAAATTTACCTACCGAGACCACAGCTCCACCATATGTTTTCTCTGGGGGGTTTGGAGTGTGAGATTGGTTGGGTTGGCTAGCTGATAAGCCTCCTGCCTTGGTTGGGTTAGAGGCTTTAGAGAATATAATGGAGTGTGCTTTTGTTGGCCTGGCCATCATGATGATCCATCATCATATCCATAGTTAAGCCAGTAGGAGATCAGAATACTGTGAGTTGCAACCACGACTGCTTACTACTCCGATCCGGTTTGTGTTCTCTGGTTGACAGGTTGAGTTTTGCCCAACCCAATTTTTTTGGTCGGACTCAACCCACCACCAGTGAGGAACTACAGAGACTAGTTTATTATATGTACGAAATAGTACCAGATAGTTGTTTCTCTCGAGGGGCTTGTTTCTCTGATTGAGGATTTATGTGGCTGGGTGCAGGTTACAAGCATCTTGCAGGTGTGGCGTCGGCCTTTGGTCCTGCGATGTAATTTTCCTTTGTTTCTTTTTTCGGACTTTGGCCCGGTTTCACATCTCCGAGACCATTTCAGGGTCTTGTAACTAAACTCTCTTCCTCTTAATGAAATAGTGTTCAGGCACGGTTGCGAAAAAAAGGTACCGAATAGACTTCAACTTTTGGTAGATGAAACATCTAGAGGTAGGAGATAATAAAATAGTATACTGCGTGTTCCTCTAGGGTAAATTATGGTCATGATGTGCTCGATCAATAGTAATCCAAGTGGTTTAATTGTCTTTCCAATGACAATAATGTGCCATGAAGACATAGGCCCTGTGAAAGATGTACTTTAGTAAAAAGAGGAGGAGAATTATCATTGCTAATTATTATTACCATACGCTAGCCAGTAGGGGCGCAAGGCAAAACCTTCAAGAACGCAATGATCCAAGGCATCCATCCAGAGAGGAGATGTCACAGTAGATCATCAAAGGGGGGAAAAGGCAGGGAAGAAATTCCCAAGAAGAAATAAAGGGGGAGAAAAGAAAATGATAGCTGGCCATGAGAGTGAGAGTGAGGGAGTAGAGTAAAAGAAAAATGATAGCTGGCCATGAGAGTGAGAGTGAGGGAGTACTGAGAGCGAGGTTCAACAAGGCAATGATCCCTACCATCCCAAAGCTAGCTCTCGGCTGTTGGATCCGAGCAAAAAGGAGTGCTGGTATTGATCGAGCAACGAAAAGAAGAAGGCTTTAGGGAAAGTAATCTTTGGATCAAGCAAGCGCCCCTACTAATTAGCAGCAGCCCGGCCGTGGTCAAGGAGATCTACCTCTCACTACTACAAAACAGGCCTTTGTTCCTGGCCATTTGTCCCGGCAGCCTTTGGGCCCGGGACAATAGGTGGCTTTTGTCCCGGGTCCAACGGCTAGCCGGGCCAGCGGGGGGACGGGGGCCTTTTGTCCCGGTTGGAGACACCAACCGGGACAAAATGGGAGACTTTTGTCCCGGTTGGTGGTTCCAACCGGGACAAAAGGCCCGCGTAGCCTTTTGTCCCGGTTGGAACCACCAACCGGGACAAAAGTCCCCCCTTTTGTCCCGGTTCGTGCCTCCAACCGGGACAAAAGGCCTTCCCTTATCCCCTTCCCTCTCCCCCCGCCCGAGCCATTCAGCTCACTTGTTTTCTCTGTTCTTGGCTCGGGATAGAGGAGTTCTTGCTCATTTCTTCACCACATTTGTGAAGATCTTTGATTCCCCGTCCATCCATCTGCTCTAAAGGTTTGGGGCTTGTTTTTCTCTTCTTCCTTGGCTTGTATAGCTCATTTCATACTTTAGAAATAGAGAAAATGTGTAGCTAGCTCATTTCTTGGACATTATTTTGCTAGCTAGATTGCATATATATGTAGGCGTAATTTTCTTTTAGATTTAGATGAGTATATGGATAGTAGAAATTTTTAGAATGAGTGTAGATACTTCATGTGATGTACTTGTATATATGACCATATTGTGGATAGTTGATTTTTTTATTCGTGAATGAATTAATGAAATGAGTATATTATAGAATTTTTTGTATTATGAATGGATTATTTTGACACTCTAGTGATGTATTTAATCAGGCTCACATTGAAACCATCTAGAAGCTAAAAAAATCTTTATTTCGAAACAAGTATACGTCGTTAATCTCCATCCAACGGTGATGGCACTACCTTTCAGGGATACACGATGCGCTATAAGGACGTCGCAAATCGGTTGGTCGCATCACCAGCACTTCCGATTGATAAGAAGACAGCATTTGACGCAGTCAGCATGCCGTTGTTGTACTGAGAGCATATGAACGAGCATGCTGCCTGTGCCAAGTGCTGTGCCTATTAATCGTAAATGTTGGTGCTGCGACTAGCCGATTGGTGACATCCTTGTACCGCACCGTGTCCCCCCGAAAGGCAGTGTCATCACCGCAGGGTTGAGGTTACTGACATATACATTTTCAGAAATAAAGGTTTATTTTTCTTCTAGAGGGTTTCTGGATATTGAAAAGAGTGTACTCCTGGAACTGAAGGGTGTCAAAGTAATTAGAAGTTATAGAGATTTCTTTCAATTAATTAGAGATTTCTTGAGGATTAATGATACATTTCGTCTTTTTTTATATAATTTCATTGTTATTTGCAAGAGTTATTAATCTGATCATTGTAATTGTAATAGTAAATAATTTTTGCTTTGTAATGGTAAGAATTTATAATTTTGTGGAAAATAAAGGTATTTTTCAGTAAAATATGGCTTCAACAGCTGGAGGGAGTGGCGCCGGTGGGGGTGATCGTTGTCCTTCTGGAGAGAAGGGCACAACTCGAGTAGGTCGTCGGTCCAAAAAACCTAGTGCTTTTCATAGGGCAGCGCTCCGTTATTTGGAAAAAGAATATAGAGAATGCATGGCAAGGGGCGAGGAACCTCCGTTTGATCTTGAGGATTTATTGCGGCGTTACGGTTCGTCACCACCAAACTCGGAGGTTTCAGCTCCGCCATCTTATTCTGCGCCAGCAAGAAATCCGTTAGAACATTCTGCGTTCCAACGCAAGGACGGTTGAAAACCTATGTGTTGTTGACCGAATTTTTAAATTTCATGTATAGTACTCCTTTGTTAAGTTCTGTAATGGATTAAGTACCCCTTTTAATTAATCAAGATGTATGATAGATATTGCATATCTTTTAATTATTCATGTTATGTTACATTTAGTTTAATTTAGGTTTGATATATTTTATTTATTCGATACGTGTAAAGAATTCAAATCGATTTATTTAAAATGCAGATGGACCGGCAATGGATGTACAATGCTGACCGACGTTCGAAAGAATTCATTGATGGCCTGCATTATTTTTTGTCTGTGGCTGAGGCAAACAAGCAGAATGGTTTTATGTGCTGCCCGTGTGTTCATTGCAACAATAACAAGGATTACTCATCTTCAAGAATCCTACACAGCCACATTTTCGCAAATGGTTTCATGAAAAAGTATGTTTGTTGGACGAAGCACGGAGAACAGGGGGTTACCATGGAAGACAATGAAGAAGAAGATTTTGACGACCACTTTCCCGGGAATGCTGGAATCGGTGCATTCGATGACGATATTCCCATGGAAGAGCCCGAAGTAGATGTAGCAGAAAATGATCCCAGCGACGATCTGGGGCAAGCATTGCACAATGTGCAGGCAGACTGTGAGAGTGAAACAGAGAGGTTGAAGTTCCAGAAGTTGTTAGAGGACCACCATAAGTTGTTGTACCCAGATTGTCAAAATGGATTTAAGAAACTTGGCACCACCTTGGAGTTGCTGCAATGGAAGGCGACAAATGGTGTATCCGACAAGGGATTTGGTGAATTACTCAAACTTGTTAAAAAAATGCTTCCTAAGGACAATGAATTGCCTGCCACAACGTATGAAGCCAAACAACTTGTTTGCCCTTTGGGACTGGAAGTGCAAAAGATACATGCATGCCCCAACGACTGCATCCTCTACCGAGGCGAGTACGAGAATTTGGATGCATGTCCCGTATGCAGTGCATTGCGTTACAAGATTAGAAAAGATGATCCTGGAGATGTCGAGGGAGAGCCTCCCCGGAAGAGAGTTCCTGCGAAGGTCATGTGGTATTTGCCTATAATACCACGTTTGAAGCGTCTGTTTAGAAATAAAGATAATGCTAAGTTGATGCGATGGCACAAAGAGGAACGCAAGAAAGACTCGATGTTGAGACACCCCGCTGATGGGTCGCAGTGGAGAAAAATAGATAGAACGTACCCTAAATTTGATTTGGATGCGAGAAACATAAGGTTCGGTTTGAGTACGGATGGCATGAATCCTTTTGGTGAGATGAGCAGTGGTCATAGCACTTGGCCTGTGACTCTTTGTCTGTACAATCTTCCACCATGGCTCTGCATGAAACGAAAGTTCATCATGATGCCAGTGCTTATCCCGGGTCCAAAGCAGCCCGGAAATGACATTGATGTGTACCTAAGACCATTGGTCGAAGAACTCTTATTGCTCTGGGGCGATGAAGGTGTACGGATGTGGGATGAATACAAACAGGAAAACTTCAACCTACGAGCATTGCTGTTCGTAACGATCAATGACTGGCCTGCTCTTAGTAACTTGTCAGGACATTCGAACAAGGGATACAAAGCATGCACACACTGTTTAGATGATACCGATAATATATGGTTGACTCACTGTAAGAAGGTTGTATACATGGGTCATCGTCGGTTTCTTCCCATCAGGCATGCGGTACGAAAGAAGGGCAAGCATTTCAAAGGCCAAGCGGACCACCGAACAAAACCGATGCACCGTAGTGGTAAAGACGTCTTCAACATGGTAAAAGATCTAGAAGTTGTTTTTGGAAAGGGATCTGGTAGCCAACCTGTTCCGAACGAAAATGGAATGGCGCCCATGTGGAAGAAGAAATCTATATTTTGGGAGCTACCATATTGGGAAGTCTTAGATGTTCGTCATGCAATTGATGTGATGCACCTCACGAAGAATTTTTGCGTCAACCTGATAGCATTCTTGGGAGTGTACGGAAAGACAAAAGATACAGTAGAAGCACGTCAAGAATTGCAACGTATGGAAGAACGAGATGCCTTACATCCACAACAGCGAGATAATGGACGACAATACTTAAGTCCTGCCAGCTATACTCTTAGCAAGGAAGAGAAAGAAACCATGTTTGACTGCTTGAGCAGTATAAAGGTTCCATCTGGATACTCATCCAATATAAAAGGAATCTTAAATTTGGCAGAGAAGAAATTTACAAATCTCAAGTCCCATGACTGCCATGTGCTTATGACCGAACTTCTTCCGGTTGTGCTGCGGGGGATTCTGCCTGATAACGTCCGGTTAACCATCGTGAAGATATGTGCCTTCCTCAACGCAGTTTCTCAGAAGATAATTGACCCGGAGAATTTGATAAAGCTGCAAAACGATGTGGTGCAATGTCTTGTTGGCTTTGAGCTGATATTTCCACCATCTTTCTTCAACATCATGACACATCTTCTAGTGCACCTTGTCAAAGAGATTGATATTCTCGGACCAGTATTTCTACACAACATGTTCCCATTCGAAAGGTTCATGGGGGTACTCAAGAAATGTGTTCGTAATAGAGCTCGTCCAGAAGGGAGCATCGCCAGTGCGTACGGAACTGAGGAGGTCATTGACTTTTGTGTTGACTTTATTGATGACCTTAAACTGATTGGAGTCCCTGAATCGCGATATGAGGGGAGACTATCTGGAAAGGGTACATTAGGAAAGAAATCTTATGTCTGCACAGATGATTTCTCATTCAAGAAAGCGCATTATACGGTTCTTCAACAATCATCCTTGGTTGACCCATATATCGAGGAACACAAGAAAATTCTGCTCTCCAATTTCCCGGAAAAGTCTGAGGCATGGATTACACGTGAGCACATGAACACTTTCTGTAGCTGGTTGCGGAAGCATCTAATGCATAACATGGATATAAGTGAACAACTGTTCTTATTGGCTAGGGGACCATCTTGGAATATCTTAACATACCAAGGGTACGAGATAAATGGAAACACATTTTATACGATAGCCCAAGATAAAAAGAGTACCAACCAAGATAAAAATTTCACCTAATATATTTTTGCATGGTCAAAATAACAAATATGATTTCAAAAAAGTTAGATATTTCATTGACCCAATCACTTGAATGAAAATTAATTATTTTTGTTGCGTGTATCAAGTTTATATAGAGATAATAAGAAATTTTGTTCCATAATTTTTGGAATCATAATTTTATTATCTGAATTAACATATGAAAGCCAATTTTAAATGAGAAGTAAAAAAGAAACAAAAACAAACATAACATTAGGCGGGAACGAGGGAAAACGGGCCCCTTTTGTCCCGGGTGGTAGATCCACCCGGGACTAAAGGTGGGCCGCGGGCTGGGAATTTTCCCGGCCCGCCCAAAAACCCCTTTTGTCCCGGGTGAAGCCACCACCCGGGACAAAAGGTCCTTTTGTCCCGGGTGGTGGCTTCACCCGGGACAAAAGGGGGGGCCTTTTGTCCCGGGTGAAGCCACGACCCGGGACAAAAGGACCTTTTGTCCCGGGTCGTGGCTTCACCCGGGACAAAAGGCCCCCCCCATATATTTCCTTCCTCCTTCGCCCTTCTCCTAACACTTGGTTTCTCATCTCTGCGCCCGTCCTGCTCCCCCCACCGCGCGAGCCGATCGAGCACCGCCGCCATCGACGTCGCCGCCGCCCAGAGCCCCGACCTCACGCCGCCGCCCAGAGCCACCGCCGCCGCCGTCCTGCTCCCCCCACCGCGCGAGCCGAGCACCGCCGCCATCGACGTCGCCGCCGCCCAGAGCCCGCCCCGACCTCACGCCGCCGCCCAGAGCCCGCCCCGACCTCACGCCGCCGCCAAGGTGCTCAAATTTAGTGCAAAGAAGTAGTAAAACTTTTGCATCGTTAAGGGAGTTAGAGGTTCAATTTCGGCACCTCATATTTTTGTACAACAATATTCTTATGCAAAAATTTTATTGTGATTTGAGCAAGATATTAAATTCGTGACGATTTCTACTTTCATTTTGTGATGTTTTCAGATGTTTGCCACAGAAACTGGGCCCAAACTAGAGTCCATATGGATTATTTGCAAATATATAATGAAAATTTATAAATTGTCATAGATCCTGTCTATTTATGGCAGTTTTCGTAAATTTCACCAAAAATCTATCATACATTTAAGGATTTCTTGTAGCAGTAGAAATGAGTTATTTTTTGATTCGCTCCTTAAAAAAAAGGGGTGTTCCTACAAATTATTTTTGTAGTAGTGATAAAAGGGTACACTAATAAGTCTTTAGATAGATGAAGTTTGAACAGGGGTGAAAAGACATATACTTAGGGTTCCACAAATTACTACAGAATATCAACAACGGTATTATGTAAAAAAATGAATAAATTAAAAGAGAGAAACAGTAAAGATATCAGCAGAAGCAGTGATTTGACGACTAAAGTACTAATTAACCCAGTAACAGAGACTAAAGAAATACAATTATTTTGTTGCAATTGGGTTCTCCAACGGAGAGTTAAAGAAGATGATTCATTATGTCGATTCACAAAGCAAATAGCCTTCTCTCAATCTTGAGGGGAATTTCAAAATAGCATCCGTACGAGATCAATACAAACACAGGTACATCATAAACTGGCCCAGCTTAGCTGGCACATGCATGACTCTTCAACAAACGCGCACACATGCAAACAATTCTCCGTTACTTAGTCAAATGCTCGCAAATATGTGGATTATTTAGATAATTTTTTAAGGGTTTTATTTGTATTCATATTTTAGTTACGATGGACCCGCGACACACAGACGCGGAAGACGAACAGTTCTTGTTGAATATGATTGGCGAAGGTCAAGGAGATGTCGCTGAACAAGCTGATGATGGCAGCAATACCGACATATATTTGAATATGTCCGGTGATGGAATTGAGGCACCATCTATTCAGGATGACGCTGCTGCTGAACAAAGTGCTAATGTACATATCACAACTATAATTATTTGTAGTGACAATCATATTTTCATCTGAATCTATATGAATACTATGAATGTTTTTTTATAGCCGTCTGGATCATCGTCGCAGCAGAAAAAGACGAAGCGAGGCCCAACAAAAAAACTGGAAGGGCGGTTCATTATAACGGAAGTTGGTCCAGATGGCGAACCGATCGCTCCAGAAGCTGCCGCCAAAAAATTCATAAGACAATCCGGATGTATTGTCAGGGACCACATCCCGATCAGCTTCAAGCTCTGGAAAGCTTCCAATCCAAGCGAGGAACGGGATGCGGTACCCGAAAGAGAAAAAGAATGGTGCTGGCGGGAGCTTAAGAAAAACTTCACGGTTCCAGCTGAATCCGAAGAGATATGCAAGCGCTGGACCCTGAGTAAGATGGCCGAACAACTGCGATCATTCAAGAAAATTTTGACGAAGAAATATATCAAGACCGGGACCACACCCGTATTTACCGGCGAGCTCGAAAAGCTCAGGGGTCACTGGGATGCATTTGTGGAATACAAGTCTTCAGAGCTTGGGCTTCAAAAGGTGCAGAAGGCCAAAGACAACGCCTCGAAGAAAGTGTACCATCACACTCTAGGCCAAGGAGGCTACAAGCTTGCAGTACCCAAATGGGAGAAGATGGAGCAGGATCTGCTTGACAGAGGCATCCGACCTGCGACCATGAACTGGCCTGAAAGGTCAAGGACCTGGTTTTATGGTCACGGGGGAAGCTTGGACCCAATGACTGGTGACTGCATCTATGGGCCAAACATCCAGCGAGCAGCCCAGAGACTACAGGAGGCCATACAAGCAGCGGCCGAGGGAACATTCCAGCCAGATAGAGAGAGGGACGAGCTGACTTACGCCCTTGGGAATCCAGAGCATCCGGGCCGCACAAGAGGCAAAGGCGTGGTTCCGTGGAAGTATGGGTTCAGGGATTATATTGATTCATATAGAAGCCGGCAAAGAAGAAAGAATGATGAGCGGGAGCACCTGCGAAGGCTAGAGGAACGGCTCATGTCACACGATCAAAGACTGGAGGAAGAGGTACAACGCCAAGTGGCCGTAGCAATGAGCCAGCAACAGCAAGCGCAAACGTTGCCTCCAGAGCCTAGTGTCGCAGCCGATCACCTGTCTCAGCGGAAAAGTAGCTGCGCTTCCACAGACGTCGCCGCTGCCGAGCCCACGGGGATCCAGGCCGCAGTTGAAGCGTCGGCCCCGCAGCGATTTCCAGTGGATGAGATCACCCACCGGACACCTTGTGACCTGCAGACTGCCGTTAAGAACTTAATGTTCACTGTTGCGTACGGTACCGCCATGCCAACCGAACCAGGCGACGTGTACCACGGGCAGCAAATTCCGCCTAGATACACAAGAGTTGGCGTGGAGCAGGTGTGCCAGGGTTGGGAGACGCTCGAGCTTGATATTCCTGGAGGCGATGGGGAGAGGACACTAGCAGAAGCCATTCATGGCTACATCCTATGGGATAAGCGCTACATTGTCCTAAAGTCGGATGATCAAACACCAAGACCGGCATCTCAGCATGCCTCTCCAAGACCGGCATCTCCGCAAAACTCCCCAAGGGCAGCACTGTCTCGGCAAGGTTCACCGGCACATTCTCCATCACCATCATCTCATGCGCCGATGAACACTCAAGCGTCACCGTCGCCTCCATGGTCACCCCCTCCGCCGCCGGCAAAGAAGCAGAAACGGCCGCCGGCAAAGAAGGTAGCTGCACCGGCTAGGGAGCCTCCAAAGAAGAAGGAAAAGAAGAAGAAAACCAAGGAGGCTCCTATTAAACCCTGGGACATGAGCCTTGAAGAATGCGATCGGATAACTCAAGAAAGAGTTAAAGAGCACTTCAAGCCGAAGCCGAAGCCGGAGCCCGAGAAAGTGATAAATCCGATAGATTTGAAATTTTTTAAGGGAATGTGCGAAGCAAATAAGAGAAAATTCATTCCGAGAGACCCCCCTTCAGACTACGAACGCACAATTATCAAAACTACTGAGAAAAAGAAGAGACAATCAAAGTCGTCGTCGTCCGACGTTCCACAGCTCGGAGCCCAAAAGAAACAATCAATAGAGCCTCTCGTAGTGGGACAGACGACGCAAGAACAAGACTTTGTTACATTTCTGAAAGAATCAAACCTGACGGCCGCTCAGATTGCAGGGGGAGAAGATATTCCAAAGGCCGATGTGGTCGTCAAATGGACGTTTGAGATCGGCAAAACTCTTGTACCCCCCGAAGTAGTGTCTGTGCTTCCAACGCAAATGTATAAGCTGCACCAGCACTACATGCGTGCGATGGCCGATTGCATCTTCATGCAGGGCGCAAAGATTAAAGATGATGATTTCTTACGGGGGGAGGCCATTCTATGGATAAACTGGGAAGAAATTTACCAACTATTCCATCAGGAGGCCCTCGACATCTCTATGGTCGCCTTGTGGGTTCTGTAAGTATTTTACTCTCCTTACGTATTGTTTTGCATGATCTCAACATACTGATCTCTTGATTTATTCGGTATCATGTAGAATGGAGATACATACTTGCAGAAGAAAGGGATACTCTCACCTCGGCTTCATCGACCCAATTACTTGTAATTGGAGGCTTCTACGCGACAATACCGATGAGATATTCCAAATGTTGTTCAAGTACATAAGCGTTTATCACAACAAGCAAATGATATTGTTTCCTTACAACTTTGCGTGAGTGATTCCTTCCGTCTAACTCTTTCTATTCTGTAATCGAATTGTTTAAACCTTAACTACCAAGAACTGCCTCCGTATAATCTTGCAGTGAACACTGGATCCTAATTGTCATAATTCCCGAGAAGAGCCTACTCGTGGTTATGGACTCATTGAGGAGACCTCCAGAACAATACGAAAATCTTCTTAACATGATGAAAAAGTAAATCTACCACTACTCCGTCGGTGACTGATAATTTGAATCACTTTGTTACTTGACTATAATTGTTCTAATCATGCACAGGGTTTGGAAAGAATTCGCTAAAAATCATCCAGGCAAATTTGACAAGGAATTGAAGATCAAGACAGATTTTCCGGTACGCGCTTGGATGATTCGTTGCACGATTTATTAGTTTTATTATATATTCATGTAAATACCTGATAATTTCTTCTCTCTTAAAGTGTATGAGGCAGAAACCAGGCACTGTATTGTGCGCATACTATGTATGCGAGAACATCCATGGTCTGGTAGGTCCTCCAAAGGGCTGGACAGATTGGGAGGAGGAAGTAAGTAAAAAAACTTGTTAATATTTGAACTCGTATTTTAATTAGTCGAAATTAATTATCCCCTTTTTCCATAGGTCGGGGAGATGCGCGATAAACTCATACCGGAGGAAAAGGTTATGGCGATTCAAGAACAATTCTCCGGATTTATTGTTGAGCAAGTCCTCGATCCAAAAGGCGAATTCTACTATGATGGAATATCTAATATTGACAATCACAGTAAATATGACAATATACGCGTATATATGTAATTAAGAACGAATATAACTATGTAAATATATATGTGTGTCTATGTATTAAATTTCTATTTATGAGTATGTATGTATGTATTAAATTTCCAAAAGGCAAATTCTACTATGTAATTAAGAACGAATATACCTATGCAAATATGATGGAGTATGTATGTATTATATATATAAGCACTCCAATAATATATATGTGTATATATATATATTTATATAATATTGGTCCTAGACATTTTCATATGTAAAGGAATTCACATGTATAGATATGTGTATACATATATATATAAGTGAATTAATTTATATATGAAAACTATCTAGGACAAATATTATATAAGTAACTATATATATATGTATATATTAGTGGAGATCATACACACTGAATTCCAATACATAAGTTTAATTGAAATGCAAAAGTATAATTGAAATAGAAAAAGAATCGAGAAAAGAAAAACATGAAAAAAAAAGAGACCTTTTGTCCCGGTTGGTAACACCAACCGGGACAAAAGGGTGCGCCAGCCACGTGGGCGCTGGCTGCACCTTTTGTCCCGGTTGGTGTTACCAACCGGGACAAAAGGTCCTCTTTTGTCCCGGTTGCCACAACCGGGACAAAAGGGCACCCCCTTTTGTCCCGGACAGGCGTTCCCGGTTGGGAAACCGGGACAACAGCGGTTTCCCAACCGGGACAAATCAACGTTTTTGTAGTAGTGTCTTCATCAATCGGACAGGACTGGGGCGTGTGAAAAGAATAAAGCGGGAATGTAGAGAAGGATTTGGATCAACCGTAGGTTGTATTGATGCACTGTATATATACATGTTTACAAGAGAGCTCTAGGCTAACGGACTCAGCTAGATTACAGGAGCCGCGGGTGAGCCATGCAGGGCGTGGCGAGCGCGCGCGCGCCTTGCGGGCGACGCCGAGCGGGGCGCGCGTGGAGCCGTGCGGAATGGAGCCGAGTGGAGCGCATCGTCCGCGAGGCGGGGAGCGCGTCGCGACCGCGTCGCTCAGGTACATGAGTTCCAACACCCCCCCCCCGCAGTCTCAGCTCGTGGAACCGACGCAGAGACTGGACCGGAAGTCTTCAAACAACGCCGTCGGCAGACCCTTGGTCAATATATCCGCGAACTGACGGGCGCTCGGAATCTGAAGAACGCGAAGTTCACCAATGGCTACCTTCTCCCGAACGAAGTGGATGTCGATCTCGATGTGTTTGGTTCGCCAGTGATGGACGGGGTTGCGAGCCATGTACACACTGGAGATGTTGTCGCAGTAGGCCACCATCGCCTTCGGAACGGCGTAGTGAAGCTCGCCAAGAAGTTGTCGAAGCCAAGAGCACTCAGCCACCGCATTGGCGACGCCACGGTACTCTGCCTCCGCGGATGATCTGGAGACGGTTGTCTGTCGCTTGGAAGACCACGAGATGAGCGCGTCGCCGAGGAAGACCGCGAACCCAGAAGTAGAACGGCGGGTGTTCGGGCATCCTGCCCAGTCGGCGTCCGTGTACGCGGTGACCGTTGGTGACTTGGCAGCATGAAGGTGAAGCCCGAGCGTCGTCGTTCCCTTGATGTACCGAAGGATCCGTTTGAGCATCGCACCGTGACACTCCATGGGCGCATGCATGTGCAAACATACTTGCTGAACGGCGTAAGATATATCGGGCCGAGTCAGTGTCAAGTATTGCAGTGCACCGGCCATGCTTCTGTACCAGGACGCCTCCTTCATGGGCACGCCGTCGCTGCTGGAGCACTTGGCCTTGGAGTCGGCCGGGGTGGTTGCTGGCTTGCAGTTGGCCATCCCGGCGCGTTCCAAAATGTCGAGAGCGTAGGCGGTCTGTGAGAGAGTGAATCCGTCAGCGGTGCGGCGAACATCCACGCCAAGGAAGTAGCTGACGGGGCCCATGTCCTTCACAGCGAACGCGGACTTGAGGTTGCCGATGAGCTGATGAAGCAGCGCCGGCGTGGAGGCAGACATGATGATGTCGTCGACGTACAATAGGAGATATGCCATGGACGCGCCCTGGCCGTAGACGAACAACGACGAGTCGGAGCGAGACTGCCGGAAGCCGAGCGAGATGGCGTGTTCCGCGAACCTGGTAAACCAGGCACATGGTGCTTGACGGAGGCCATAGAGTGAGCGGGAGAGAAGGCATACGGCGTCCGGCTGGTCCACGTCCTCGAACCCCGTCGGCTGCTGGCAGTGAACGAGCTCCGAAATGTTGCCGTGGAGGAACGCGTTCGAGACGTCAAGCTGGTGAGCGGGCCAGTTCTTGGAGGCGATCAACGTCAAGACGGTGCGAATGGTCGTTGGTTTGACGACGGGGGAGAAAGTTTCGCCGAAGTCGATCCCCGGCCGCTGATGAAATCCACGCACCACCCACCGAGCTTTGTAGCGCTCGAGAGTGTCGTCGGAGTGAAGCTTGTGTTTAAACACCCACTTGCCGGTGATGACCTGCGCGCCAGAAGGTCGAGGGACCAGCGTCCAAGTCTTGTTGCGTTGGAGAGCGTCGAATTCCAACTGCATGGCCTGGCGCCAGTTTTCGTCCTTGAGAGCTTCACGGACGGAGCGCGGGAGGGGTGACATCGCCGGCGCGGTGCTCGCGAGGGCGTACTTGGGGTTTGGCTTGAGGATGCCGGCCTTAGCACGCGTCACCATGTGATGCTGTGGTGGTTGCGTTGCTAAGCGCATCTCGACAGGTGCGGGCGTTATCGGTGTGGGCGAGGTTGGCGTTGGCGAGGGGCCGGAGTCGCGCGACGGACGCAGGGCCGGCGTGGTGGGGACGTGTGGCGTCGGTGGCAAGGAACCGGTGGCAGCCGAGAACGGTGACGCCGCCGCTAGTGGGGATGCAGGGACGGCACAGTACACCCGGCGGTGAGGGCGCGCGGGCCCCGGCGTCGTCGAGGTGGTTGGAGCGTCGTCGTCGGTGTGCACAGCCGTGGGTGTAGACGTCGTTGGCGTGCGTGGGGACGTCGCATTCCGGAACGGGAAGACGTTCTCGATGAAGGTAACATGACGCGAGGTGTAGACACATCGCGTCTCGATGTCGTAGCAACGGTATCCACGGTGGTCGCTGGGGTAGCCGAGGAAGACGCACGCCACGGAGCGCGGGCTGAGCTTGTTCGCCGTCGTTGGCATGACGTTGGGGTAGCAGAGGCAGCCGAAGACGCGAAGCTCGTCGTACAGAGGTGGTGCGCCGAGGAGAAGCTGGTGTGGCGTCATGACACCCGTGGCACGGCAAGGGCGCCGGTTGATGAGGTATGTCGCCGTGTTCAAGGCCTCCGCCCAAAGAGAACAGGGAGCTGCACTGTGAATTAGTAGCGTGCGAACACAATCGTTAATTGTACGTAAGATCCGCTCGGCCTTCCCATTTTGCTGTGAGGTATAGGGACAAGAGAGGCGGAAGCAGGTGCCCTGTGCAGCAAGGAAAGTGCGCAAGGCGTGAGTGTCAAACTCGCGTCCGTTGTCAGTCTGGAGGGCAAGAATGGGCAGCTGAAACTGAGTATGAACGTAGGAGAAAAAGGTGCGAATGACGTCCTGGACATCAGACTTGTTGCGAATAGGGAAAGTCCATATGTAATGAGTGTAGGCATCAATCAAAACAACATAGTACTTATAACCCGAATTGCTGTAAGCTGGAGATGTCCAAACATCGGAATGCACTAGCTGAAAAGGGAAATAAATGGGTGTATCTGAAGAAGCAAAAGGCAGCCTAACATGTTTGCCCAGCTGACAATGATGGCACGAGTGAGCAGCTGATTTATTACACTGGAAATCAAAGGACTGGAGAATCTGATGGAGAGCGCGCGAGCCTGGATGCCCAAGGCGGTTGTGCCACAGCTCCACCGTTGGTGACGACGAGGCAGTGAGAGCTTGGTGCTGTGGCAGCCGCATAGGGTAGAGGTCGCCGGAGGTCTCACATCAGAGCATCACCGTTTGAGTGGCCAGATCCTTGACAGAGAAACCGACGGGATCAAATTCAATGGAGACATTGTTGTCACGGGTTAGCTGTTTGACTGAGATCAGATTCTTAATCAGAGAAGGAGTAACAAGAACGTTATGGAGATGCAGAGAGGAGGATGATGTAGGAATGGTGGCGTCGGCTGTATGTGTGGCAGGCAACCGTGCGCCATTTCCGACAGTAACAAAGGAGGGAAAGGGAAGAGGCCGAGAGGAGGAAGTGATACCGGAGGCGGATGACATGTGCGAGGAGGCACCGGTGTCGAGGTACCAATCTGCAGAGCTTGGCGGCTGGGTGGCGACGCCGGCGTTGTTGAGGGCGGCGTAGAGGGCGCTGGTGTCCCAGGCTGACGCGCCGGAGGAGGAGGAAGAGCCCGGCGCGGGAGAAGGTTGGTGGTGTGCCATCATCGCCTGTTGGGCAGGGAACGGTGGACGGGGGCCCAAGACGCCAAAGGCAGGCACGCGGAAGGGCATGCCCCAGGCCTGGATGAGTCCAGTCCAGGGGTTGAAGTTGCCCATCCACGGAGCTGGTGGGCGCTAGGAGGCACCGCCTGTGCCGCCGGAGGGCGCGGATCTGCCGTTGGGACCGCGGCCGCGACGCTTGTTCTTGGTGCGGTAGCCGCGGTTGCCACCAGTGTCGCCGCCGGAGGAGCCGCCAGTGCCAGAGGAAGGGGCCCATGGCCAGAGGAGCCCCCGTGAGAAGCGGATCCGCCAGAGTTGGCGGGACCGCCGTGGCCGGCGAGGAACGCCTGACCGGCCTCTGTTTTGTCATCGTGCTTCAGCTGGAGTTCCTCAAGGGCGAGGAAGGAGCGCGCGCTCTGGAAGGTGTGGGGCGGGCGCCTGGAGGTGATCACCGGCTTGACGTGGCGGTACCTGGGGTTGAGCCCGCGGAGAAGGTTGAGCACTTGGCTCGTTTCCGAGACGGGCTGGCCGATGTCACGAAGTTTGTCGGCGAGGCGCTTGAGATGGGAGGAGTACTCGTCGATGCCGGCGTCGCCTTGCGTGATGGACCGCAGCTCGGTCTCGAGGAGGACAGCGCGGTGCATCTCGTTGTCGTGGAAGAGATCCTCGACGGCGCCCCAGAGGGTGAACGCGGAGACGCGCGGGCGGTAGACAATGTTGAAGACACTTTTGTTGACGGTGGTGTAGATCCAATTGACGACCGTCTGGTCGATCTGCCGCCACTCGGCGGTGCGCTGAGCCATGGGCGGCGCCGAGCGGACGAATTCGTCGAGGCCGAACTTCCCAAGGACAGACTCGAAGAGGCACCGCCATTGCTCGTAGTTCGCGGTCGGCAAGTCAAGGAGAACGGGAACGTGGGAACGGATGTTCACTTGCTGCACGACGGCGGCAGGAGCGGGCTGTGGTGCATCCGGTAGGAGGTTGGAGGAGGCAGAAGAGCTGGAGGAGGAGGAGTGCGCCGGCGACGACATGGCGGCGCGGTGCGCAGGAAAGGGGGAGAGCGGAAGCTAGAGAAGAGGATCAAAGGTAACTGATACCATGTAGAGAAGGATTTGGATCAACCGTAGGTTGTATTGATGCACTGTGTAGTATATATACACGTTCACAAGAGAGCTCTAGGCTAACGGACTCAGCTAGATTACAGGAGCCGCGGGTGAGCCATGCAGGGCGTGGCGAGCGCGCGCGCCTTGCGGGCGACGCCGAGCGGGGCGCGCGGAGCGTGAAGCACGTGGAGCCGTGCGGATCGAAGCCGAGTGGAGCGCGTCGTCCGCGAGGCGGGGAGCGCGTCGCGACCGCGTCGCCCAGGTACATGAGTTCCAACAGGGAAACAAAAGGGCTTGCACGTACTGTTGGGTTCACAGCTAGCTGATGCTGATTGCACCTCGGCCTCGCCCTCGGCCTCCACACGTGTGAGGGCCACCGTGCGGAACGCAAGTCCCTTTTGCTTTGCGATGTCTCGTTCTGAATTCCTCTTTAATTTGCACGAATCTATCGAAAATTCTCGGGGCAAAAAAAAAAAAAAGAAATATGAAAGAGTGGTACTCAGTCTTTGAAAAGAAATAAAGAATGGTACTCCAAGCATGGAAATGCATTACATTTAAATTTATCCTAAGTAAAAAAATAACTTGATTTTTAACTGCCCCTAGGTGTACCTTTCGATAATTGTAAATCATTCGTGGGGTCGAAGAATATACCAAATTAAAGATAAGGTTGTGAATCGAGCAATAGTATTCAGAATAATTAGAATTGTCGCGTCACTTGATTATCGCGCAAGAGAAATGCGATGAGATCGTCACATTTATGTATAACCCCCGGAACGTATAATAAATTAAGAAGAAGGTTATTAATCGAGCGAAACTATTCGGAATAACTAGAATTATTGCGCCCGCGCAAGAGAAATGTGACACAACATTATGTATTATGATGGCAATAATGCCATGTACGTATCATTGTATCTTGGCTACCACTGCATCTGTGTGTGCACTGAGTGCGTGGATTATATCGTCGTCGTTGCAGGTATTGATGATGGTGTATTGTATATGCGTGGCTCGTATTATACACGGGTCCTGCTGGCATTAATTTTCTAGCTAATAGTAATAATCTATACGCAGCTCGATGGTGCTTTTGTTCGTTGCGTTGTCGATGGATGGATCATGCTTGCATATCGGATGGTCAGGATCGATGATGATTAGGGCATGTTTAGTCCGCGAAAATTTTTGGGTTTGACTACTGTAGCACTTTTGTTTTTATTTAGTAATTAGTGTCCAATCATATACTAATTAGGCTCAAAAGATTCATCTCATCATTTCCTCCTAAACAGTGCAATTAGTTATTTTTAAAATTACATTTAGTGCTTCATGCACGTGTCCAAAAATTTGATGTGACGGAGAATGTTGAAAATTTTTAGGAACTAAACTGGCCCTTATTTACTTTGAGAGCTAGCGGCCGGGGAAGTTACCGCTGCGGTTTCATTCCAATCTGCCATGATGGCGAATGCATGATCGAGTAAATCCGATGCATCCGCAACGGCAGGCGCTAGCTCTCTTTATTATTAGCTGAGATGCCTGCCGCTTTCCTCATCATGGAAAGCTCACTTGGACGCTAGCTAGAACTTGGCCATCAGATCAACCACACTCCTATATAGGCTATAGAAGATGCGTTAGGGCAGTCCTAATGCAGACTCCACTCATAGAGTCTAAGCCTCAAAGACTCCATCACAATAAACTATACTTCCCAATGCAAAGTGTGTTACTTTAGTTTATGTGACCCACTTGTCTCTCACACATTTATTCTTGATTTGCGTGAAGAATTGGAGTCTAAATAAGACTTAGAGTCTCGATTTCTCTCCCTCTCTCTTCCATAAATATAATGCCACATTAGCAAAACACAATAAATAAGAGTCTTAGACTCCATAGTAGAGTCTGGATTGGGACTGCCCTTAGCAGCTACTACATACATCCCTCTAGCTAATTCACCATTACGAATAATTGCAACTGAAAGTATGGTGGTAGCATCGTCGCATCAATCATGCTGAAATGCTGAAATCTGAAGAAACAACGTTGGGATTATGAAAGTAAGTCTTGGGAGCAAGCAGAAATTGCTCTCTATTTTTCAAAAAAAAAGAAGCAGAAATTGCTCTGCTCGTCGTTGCTAGTTTTTTCATACGACGATCTTTGCAGACAGCAGCAGGGTTTCCCCACGGGATCCAAAATCCTTGGGCACTTTGAAGTCGTTGATGGCCTTGATTAGGCGCGCGCAGAGGATCGGGCTGGATGGGGACAAGTCTCTCGCTCGATCGAATCTGCCCAGTCGATCGAAAGCACTCAAAGCTACGCAACGAAAGATCGCCATGGGGCTGCCATCTTCCATCATTGTGTCCATCCATCCATCCAGCACGAACAACAATAATCATGCTATTTGACCATTTTCTTTCCTCTCTAGTGCATTGATAACATTACTTGACAATGGTTACAAAGTATTAGTAGTCAAGTTGATATACCCCCAACTATAAACAATTATCATGAAGGATCACAAAATTGCTGTATTGTATTGCAAATAATTTTATTGATTATTACTAATCAAATACCAATGTTGTCTTGTGAAGCCTTTCTCAATACGAACCTGCACTGTGGTCCAAACAGACAAAAGGATAACGCCCCTGTCTATTCTACACGAAGACGACGGCACCCTCCGAAAGGCCATGTCTGCTGCTTTTTTTCTATTAACTTACATGACCAACACACCCGCATTCTAATCCCACATCTCCATTTCTAATCCTCCACACAATAAAACAAAAAAAAAACACGATGCTTACTTAAACCGTACCACACGTCCACACCCAACCCAACCCCAACCCCAACCCCAACCGATAGTATAAACCCAACCCAGCAAGCAAGCCTGGAAGGACCAACCGCAACACAGCAAGGCGGAGGCGAGCGCGCACGCGACGGCGGTTCAGGCGTGTGAGGCGCACGGCGTCAGCTGCGGCCGCATTTAGCGAGGGGGGAAAGGGGGCCGACCCCGAGCGGAGCCCCCAACCCCAACTCGACCCGGGAAGGAGAGAGGGATAGAGATTGGAGAGGCCGCGGCGGGGAGGGCGCCGGCAGCGGCAGCCGGAGATGGGGGAGGTGGCCGCGCTGCGCCAGCTCGTCGGCCAGGTGCAGGAGCTCTGGGACCTCTACGGCGCCAACGCCCACCCGCTCCCCAGGCAACAAAACCTCCCTCCCTCTCGTTCCCCTGGTTACCACTCCGCAGCGCTCCCTCTCTGCCTCTCCTTCTCGTTCGCGCCCTTCGTCTCCCTCCACCCGCTTCGCTCGGATCTGCTTGCGGCGGGGTTTACCCGGCGGGTGCCGCGCCAATTTGCTGGCCTCGCGAGTTGTTTCCGTTTGCTGATCTATCGGAATCGGATAGGCACCTCGGTTTTGTTCTGGGGAAATTCGGCCGCGCAGATCCTTGGCTAGTATGTTCAGCACGCATGCTGTCTCTTGCGTCTTCGTGTTGCACGCGCTTTACATTTCCGATTCCCTGTCTCCACGAATTTGCCTACATGTGTTGCCTACTTTGCTAGATTTGTCCGTCCTTCCCGGGTAACTTGGACGAACATGCCGTGCGCCGTAGAAATGGACAATCTCGTGACTCCTTTGATTTTAGGTTAGACTTGCTGTTACCAGTTAATTATTACCCGGTTTCCGCGGTCAAAGTTTTGGAATTACCCGGTCTCACGGTTTCCGTCGTCACAAGTTTTAGCATTGCCCCAGGCATAGGACAAGATTAATTACTCACACCCGTGGAATAGAGCACGAGAAAGTCCACAGCCCGATGTTATGCCTAGGGTATGTGACACCTATAATAATGTTAATAAATCCTGGTCAGTTTGACTTTTGGGGCGCGGTTCACAGCTTTGTTGGCAAGCGACCGAAACAAAGGAAACAGGGAATCGAGTCGTCTAGTGTGGAGTAGTTTTTAAAGGCGGACCTGGTAAACATGGTCACTAGGCTTAGCTGGAAGTGCGGCGGGAACATGATTAGTTGCGCTAAAGAATCCTTTCCACCTCCGAGGCTGATTCTGGCAATTTGGCTCTTATGTCACTGCTATTGTTCGTGTATGTTATATTTCTATGTCAAGCAATTCACGCTATGCTTCGTTATGCATTGTATGTGCCAATCTTTGCTAAATTGTACGGACATGTCACATGAAAGATTACATGCCAATCTTTTGCCCATAGATCCGTTTTTTCAATAAAGAACTCATACTCCGTAAAAAGTTTCAGTGGTGGTTGAATGTCTTCTTAGATTATTCTCTCAGTGCATTTCTTATTGAACCATAAAGAATATCATTCATTCCCTTCATATAAAATCCAGTTTGTTAAGTTTACATTTCCCCTTACTATAGGATGTATGATTCTCTGAATAGCAATTCTAGTCCTGCTGAAAACATATGATTGACTTTGTGTGGTATAGCTTTGGTTTAATCAGGTTCCCTCTAATTACCATGGCAAATATTATAAATTTTATATCTATGCTTTAGAACGGCATGATGGATATTGGTGGGAAAATGGATGAGAAGCCTGATAGTTGTGCAGTATAGAAAGCCAACCAGTCAATCTGTTTGTATTTCTCATTCAACAAGCTGGAGAAACCATTTCGATGCTCTTATCTTTTGTGCGTTGCTACACCTACATGAATGGATCATACATGCAGTCCTTTTTTTGGTATGTAACTACATATGCATGAATGAATTGTACATGTAGTTGGCAATTTTGTTGATATGCAACTGTACATAAAAATGTATTTTGCTAACATGGCGCTTTTGTACCATTATTCCCATTTTTGTCTAAAAGAAGTGCTCAAAATTTAGTCTGGGAGGTGGAGCCATAGTTTCGTCTTTCCTTTGTGGCTAGCCAAAATTTCTTGTTCAAGTGCTTTACAGAACATTTTTCCCCATAACTAAGGTGGACTGATTGGGCTTATGCATGTTTTACAGATGGTATTTACTTGACTTTGAACATGGTTCAATCAAAGATGATTATTGTGGAGGACGGACTGGATACAACTCGGAATTACTGAAGATCATGGAGACTAACCAATCTCCTCCTCGCAAGCGACTGCGGAGAGATCGAAACCGCGAGAAAGAGCTCTGCTCAAACACAACTGCGGTAATGCAACAGGAGATTTGGAAAGAGTTCCCTGAAGATCTATTTGAAACTGTCATTACAAGGCTTCCAGTTGCTGCAATTTTTCGATTCCGCACTGTCTGCCGAAAGTGGTCTTCTCTTTTGGGCTCAGACAGTTTCTCTCATCAGTACTCTGAAGCTCCACATGGACTGCCATGGTTCTATACAATCACCCATGAGAATGCAAACAATAATGTTGCAATGTATGACCCTTCACTGAAGAAATGGCACCACCCATCTGTTCCTCTTGCTCCTACAAAGATAGTTATTCCAGTGGCATCTGTGGGTGGCCTTGTCTGTTTATTGGATCTGAACCACAGGAATTTCTACATTTGCAACCCTCTTAGGCAATCACTCAAGGAGATCCCACCCAGATCAGTCCAGGGATGGTCAAGAGTCGCAGTAGGGATGGTGTTGAACGGAAGAAGTTCTAGTCATGGCTACAAAGTAATGTGGTTAGGAAATGATGGGACTTATGAAGTGTATGACTCTACAAAGAACATGTGGTCTTGTCCAGGAGTTTTTCCTACAAGCATCAAACTGCCACTTGCTCTGAATTTCAGGTCACAGCCTGTGGCGGTTGGCAGCACGCTATACTTCATGTGTGCAGAACCAGATGGTGTTTTGTCATATGATGTAAGCACAGGGATTTGGAGACAGTTTGCCATCCCACTGCCACTGCATCTGACTGACCACACACTTGCCGAGTTCCAGGGAAGGGTCATGCTTGTGGGTCTGCTGTGCAAGAATGCAGCGACCTGTGTCTGCATATGGGAGTTGCAGAAGATGACTCTCCTCTGGAAGGAGGTGGACAGAATGCCAAATATCTGGTGCTTAGAGTTCTACGGTAAGCACATGAAGATGACATGCCTGGGCAACAGTGGTTTGCTCATGCTCTCCTTGAAGGCAAAGCGGATGAACCGCCTTGTTACGTACAACCTTTTGAAAAGGGAGTGGCAGAAGGTTCCTGATTGCATGCTCCCATGCAGCCGCAAAAAGCAGTGGATAGCATGTGGCACAGCATTTGATCCGTGCCCCTCTGCCTTGGCCTGACAGGTCTTTTACCTTCTTCAGCGAAGCATGTTGAAATTTTAGCAATTTCATATCATTGGCCAATGTTTAGATATTTCTATGTTGCTGTGACTAGGTTCTGTGTTGCACACAAATCCATGGCACTGTGGTTTCTTTTCACGCTCAAGCAATCGAACTGTTTTTTTTATCACCTATCAGAATTTGGGTCGGGAAGCTACGATGTCAACTGGGCAAGCTGACCTGAATATGTTCAAGGTTACTGTTGTCGAAGTTGGAATAGTTATGGTTTTTGTATGTTTGGTTATCATCTCGTTAAGTTTGTAATGTTTCTGGATGTGCATTCATCTGCCCAGAACTGAGTTTATATACAATAATAACCGGGATATTAATGTTTTGATTCTGGTGCACTGAGATGTAGTGGTACTTGTTAACATGGTGGCCTATGTTTCAGTTAGCCTGATACCTGTTGATTAGCTGAAAGCAGTTTCAGTTTGACGCATGAGATGTTTGGTGCAGATAATACGTATTCGGCAGCAGCAATTTTAAATCCATCAGCAGCTCCATGCCAAAGTTCATGATCTAAAGTGTAGAGTGTAGACCACACGAGGTGATATACACGATTATACAGTGCAAAGTGTCGTGGTAGCTGCTTATACGCTGCCAAAGTATCCCTGAATTAACCTTTTGTCATAAACAATTTAACAAGCGCTGCAGAATTCAGAAAATGCTGGAAAGCCCACTCTACAACTAATCCAAGCCATGGAATTGGCATGTAATCCATCGATTGATTGATAAAACGAGATGCTGTTCTACACGTTCAAGGAAAAAAGCAACTAAACGAAATGTATTTTCAGTTAGGGAGAAAAAAACACGCGTACTTTTTTACCCACTGCAACTGCAACAGAGATCAATTCACGGAAACAGTATAACAGCATAATTATAATTAACAGTTAAAAGAATGTGGAAAAATTCGCAATTGTGTCTAGGAGGCATATTTGTCATGGATTTCTTCAGCTCTTGATGCTTAAAGCATCTAGAACGAGAACTGTGCACATTGTACATTTAAGTCTGCAAACTCTTGACAGGAAGCTGCCACATCAGCACATGGGCTATATAATGTACAGTTCAAAAGACACCAGCGTGCAGTGGCGGAGCCAGGAATCACGGTAGGAGGGGCTGCTTCCCCTTCTTCCTCCTCTAACCCCTCCCCTCCTTCTTCCTTCTCAAATTCGTAGGAGGGGCCTAGGGGGGGCTTCATGGAGATTACAGCGGTAGGGGGGCTTGAGCCCCTCCCGCCCCACCGCTGCCTCCGCCGCTGCCAGCGTGAACCAACTGATGACAGGTTCAAAGAAGAAAACAGTTCCTAACACAAAACGAAAATACAGAGCAAGCACCAGCTTCAAGGGCAAACTTATTTAGCATCACCAGTCGGCTGGACCACTTGAAGTTCCTGTGGAGTTGAGCCTGGATCCAGTTCATAGCACCCCTTGGGAGCATTAGGAGCTTCTTCTCCAGTAAGGACATGGAATGGCACTTGGTGTGAAAACCGCAGCATCTCCTCCTTCGGAATCCTCCAGGATTTTTTTGCATCATGAAAGGGCTTAAACACTGACACAAACCCAGGAACTTTCACAATAGGAATTACAGAAATGCCTTCAGCTGGGTTGTAGCTATCAATGACCTGGACCAGTTCATACTTGTACATTGTATCATCAGGTGTAAATTCATCCCAGTCAGGGGACCAGTTCTGGTACAGAGCCCAGATATCACCCTTTTTAGGAAAAATTCTGATGATGCCACCAGGACCTTTGTCACAGTTGACCTTATGTGAAAATATATTCACTTGGTCAGTACCTTTGGGCGCACCAACCTTGAACTCACCACAGGTCTTGGAGTATCCATATGAGATCCAATTGGAAGATCCAAATTCATTGCAGTCATTTGCTTTGAGGTAGGCCAGTCTAGCTTTAAAAGGGTGAGTGGAGAGAACTTTTCTAATCAAAGCATAGTAGCGAGGCATACCATCTTCTTCATCATACATAGCCCATACTTGATCGTTTTGAAAAGAACTTTCAGAATGATCACCGAAGTTGAAGAAATCAGCATCAGGAACAGACATTTCACCAGAGCCTTTATCAGGAGATTCCTGGTTCAAACAGCCATTTTTGCCAGCCACATTGTGCTCTGTTGCTGGATTAGCACTAGTTACGCCATCCTCTAGTTCTTTCTTGTGTTCCTTGCGATTTCTCCTTGTATAAACTATATGCACTTCACGTGACCTCCACTGCCATGACTTCAACTTTTCTTCTTGACCAACCTGTTTGCTGCACTTCTCCCTCTGCATTTCTTCTGAATCAACTCTTTTGCTAACCAGCTTCGTGAAAGCATCTACTTTGGGATCAACTGAACTGATGCTTGGTTTCATCTCAATTTTATTGACATCAATTGTTGTGTTGCATACACCTTTTGTGCTGCTTTTCTTGCTATTCTGCATCTTTTCTTTATTTTTCACACTGGCCTTCTTGCTGTTCAATTCTTGCAATTTCTCCCGAATCCGAAGTTTCCCACTTCCGATCAGGATGCCACGGACATCTAACTGCATCAGCACTCTGCCAAAAGTTGTCCTTCCAGCAGCACCAGAGGATTCACAGTTAAGATCAGCAGAAGACACTTTACGTTTCTTGGCACCTGAGTTTTGAGCTGTAGAGCGAGGCCCTCTTTTTGCTGCGGGGATTGGTTTGCATCCATCACCGTCAGGACAAGTGCTTGCTGACTGCCAAGTTGCTTGATTGCCACCATTGACACGTTTTCTCTTAGCAGCTTCATGTACCCTTGTTGCTGCATTTGCTCGTTTGACAGAAGAGACTGCAGGCGCATGTTTCCTTACATCCTTCATAACCTCTCTGGAATCTGCTGCTTCATTTGTGGCAATATTAGCCTCACCTGCATTCCCTTGGACTGTATATCGAGTACGATTTGCACAGGTTGTAGATTTGAGCACTGCTGGATAACCATTCTGGTTGCTACATGAAACTCCTGCCTGTACTCCTGGTGTTGCCATGCCAGGAACTGTATTGCCACCAATGTCATTATTAGTAGCCATTGCTGTTGGCCCATGAGGGTAAATCGGAGAGCTTGGAGGTGGAACTTCAGCAGCAACAAACACCTCATGACAAACTGGACACTTCAAAAACTGGTTGACATATTCCCTGGAGTACTGAATGCTCCTAAAACATGATCTGCATTGTGTCCAGAATGTGGCTGGCACTTGGTGGGCAGGGTGGGGTGCCACCTTTGTAGGTCTGTCGCAGAAGCCATTCACACTTGATGTAGAGGAATTGGAAGTGTTACGAGCACTTGCTTTGTAGTTATTCTGTATGCCACACAGATGCCTCTTATGGTCATATGCCATCCTCTTGGTAGTATCGGACAACACACTCCAAGCATCTGAGATGAGGTTAAATGCAGCTTCAGCACAGATAGAGCTGTTCTTGCCGGGATGAGTTTTGAAGGCCAATTTCTTGTATCGCTTCTTGATTGCCTCCTCATCAGCCAAGGGTGATACTTTTAAGATCCCATACCAGTCATTCTCCCCTCCAATCTTTTCCTGTGCCCTAATGTGGACATCCAAAGCTACAATCATCTGATCAATTCCCTCAAGAGGCTTAAAAAGAGCCTTTGCTTTCAGGGCAAACCTCTTCGCACCTGCAAAATCATTCTCCCTGAACTTCCTTTCAGCAATACTCTTTGATCGTGCAGCATCATCTCTGTTGCACTCCATATCTGCAGATAGTTTTATGAGTGTCGTTTCATAAAGCTAGAATACATCGAAAAAAATATGACATGACATGGAAAGCAGGTCTCAACCAGAACGAAGAAACAAATGGGTTCAATACGCAATGTAGGGAGTGACAAATGTTCAGTACACTGCACATACATGTTTGTCAACAGTGTCAAATCCAATATTCAAAGGAACACCACATTTAAGGAATATAACCAGGCTTTCACACTTTTCACTGAAATAATATTCATGTTGCCATAAAAAACGACTCCGTTTCCATTTTAATCTGCAGAAACTGGATTCCGACCTCAACACTCACGTTTGGGCGCCATCTCGAATTTTAGGAAGAAATTGTTTCCCCAATTTCACGATTGAAAAGAACAATGCAGCAATCGGATTAGAAAACTTTCAAACAAGATCGAAACTCCAAACAGACTACATATCTAAGATAAGCAATGCAATTCGGATCGCAACGAACCGAATCGGTGAGGAGCAAAATCGCCTGCACCGGTGAGGACCCCTAACATCCGACGGGGACTGGGTGCCGCACTGACGGCGCAACAACAGTGGTCGCAAATGCGAGCGTGATAGGGAGGGCGGCGGCAGGGGACGACCATGAGATCGCTGCAGAGAAGGGGGAGGTGGGTTTGCGCTCACCTCGTCGGCGATGAGGCCCCTCCTCATCGCCCGAGAGTGGGCACTAGGGCGCCCGCGTCGCGGGGCGAGAGCGCCGAGGGCGAGATCGAATTTTTTTTTTTCAGACGAATTGTGGGGAGGTATTGGGCTAACTGAGATCGGGTCGTTCCAGATTTAAAGGCTAAACCATAGCACGGACTAGCTAGGTTTTGATCTTGGGTGGAGTTCTCAAAATTCTAGAAAATACTACTGCTCACAGCTTTCTAAAACTACAAAATTCGTTACTTCCAAACAACCCCCTGTCTTCCACGACCAAAATCAAATAAAACCGAAATGGCATTTCATTAATTTAGTTGGTTTTATTTTTCTGGATGTACCCTATTTTGATATTAAGAATGATTTTAATTGTGTGTTGCAGTATGCGAAGTTATTCACTAGGTAAAATATTTTCTTTGTGTTTTCCATGTGGTAGTTCAATGACACTTTGGCACTTTGTCAAATAGGCAGCACTAATGATGCGCACACTTTGAGAAAAACCATTTATGTTGTTACTACGGTTCTACTTCGACCTTCCATTGTGTCATAAAGAAACTTCCACCTTCGGCAATTAATCACTTACAAGTTTTATAATATTATATCCGTGTATTCGGTGAGAGTGTGAGGCATTTTGGATCATATAATGTGCGGTATTCAGCGCAACCACGTGTGCTAATATCATGCCACACGGATTGTGCGAATAACACTTTCATTTGTTAGTAGGTTTGTTTAATATTGATATTTTTAGAATAAAATGACTCCCATAGTTTGCTTTAATTATTTCTACAATGTTCACATTTGACAATGGGCGATTTAGCAATACCATCTCCATTGGTTTGATGCTTTTGTAGCATAGTATGATGAGTGTTCGTGCAATAAAGCAAGTGTCTGCGTGTATAACCTTACAGTTAAGGTGTTTGGACATGCTAGGAATGACGATGGGACTATTTGTGTGGATTGTTGAAACTCTGTTTGTTTGGCTGTTGATGATGGCTGTTGCTAATTTGTTACGAGAGAAAAGTACTGCTAGTTGGTTGGTGGCTGGTGCTGATTTGGTATGAGAGAAAAACACTGCTGGTTGGTTGGCTGACAAACCAAGCGAACATATAGTTTTATTTGGTTATTGGCATTTAACTTGGTTTGTCCTTGCGGGGCTGATGCTGATATTTACTAAGCTTAGTTGGGTTGAAAATAAGCTCTGTAGAATACGAGAGCAACAGTTGGTTTTATAGGAGACATTAACCCACTTACATCCACGCAGTTGACGTAAGCCTGGTTGACGTTATCACTGATGTGTCTAGGAGTAATGCTCAACCTTTGTTCATTGATAGCAAGGTAATGCATGGCATGCATGACCTCCTTCGTACTCTTAGTGAGTATGTTTTCCTCAGATTTGTATATGTATATATATGTTGCAGTTCTCTGAGAGCAAGATATCATCACTGCACAGATGAATCAAGATTTATTGTTTATAAAGATATGAATTCACCTAGCACAACAATGTAGGAACTTCTATGGTGGTGCTGACGTTTCATGGGTCCTCCTTAACTGCGATGTTGTTGATGGCATCAGGGTAGGGGATGACACAGTTCACACGTGAGTTTTCCTCTAAACTTGACAATGATGTTTCTCTTGGTGGTATTGCTTCCACTCGACTTTATGACACAAGATTTGATCTCAGCGATGTTACCTTCGGATTTAACTGTAGTACCAAAATAGTACCAGACAGGCATAAGCAAGCTGAAGAATAATGGCATGACAATCACGTCATATGCCATATATGACATTGCTTGTATCTCGTTTACAATTTAATGCATGTTGCTAGCAAGAATTTCGACCAATATGTGAATTAGCCATTGGATAAAAAGGGATGCAAATTCCATTCCTTTTTCAGTCATTGGATCGATACAAATTAGCATATTACTCTCTCCATTACAAATTATAGGTCATTTTAAAATTTTCATATATATATATATAGAAAATCTAAAATAAACTATAATTTGGACGAAGTACCTAATAAATTTAGAAATTCACCCCAAAACCATTCTTGGTTGCATACCTATTGCCTTCTCCTCTCGACGCATTACCAGAAGGGCATGCCAGTAAATGAGAGTGGTTCCAGGGGGCCAGCTCAACGAGAATTTCGCTAACCGCCTTCGTGCGCGCCATTTTTGTGGCGGCGGCTTAAGCTTAACCGACCATGTAGGGCAATGAACAAAGTGACTGGGCCTCATATAGCCCATCATAGGCCATGCCTAACTTTGCCTGTTCTGTCTGTCTGTGGCCGCGATTTTTTCATTTTTATATTAAAAAAAATAAAATTTGAAAAATATACGCCGAATAGGGAAATTTTCAAAAATGGGTGCCTGTCGCCCCCCTAATGGGCGCCCATCCATGGGCGACAGGACCTAAATGTAAATTTTTTTTACATTTAGGTTCTGTCGCCCAGGGCGCATTAAACAGTGAACTTTTAAAATTAATATAAAAATAAAAAAAATACAAACTCAACTGTTCTGGATTCTATGAAACAAGATCTACAACTTTTGTTACATAAAGTTTTTCATTTGATCAATGTATCTTGCTCTATTTTAAATACCAGTTTAATACACTTTTATTTAAATCTCAAGATCCATCCTTTGGATGCATGTCATCTTTGGCCAGAGTGTTTCATATGGTGAGCATAGGTTTGTACAAAATTGGTAGGCCCAGAAAACATTTCTAGAATAAGTTTTTAAATTAGATCTTGCAATATGTCTAGTTTAAATAGGTTATTTATCCATACTGCTATACTGAGTATTAGATGCCATAACTTTTACAGCACCATTATTTTATTTCCTAAGATCTATAAAAAAAGTTTGGTAAATTTTAGATAAGCACAACTAGACCAAATGAATTATTTTAGATTTTTCTAAGTACAAGAACTATTTTTCTTGATTTAGATACATTGATCAAATGAAAAACTTTATGTAACAAAAGTTGTAGATATTATTTCATAGAATCCAGAACAGTTAAGTTTGTATTTTTATGATTTTCTACGATTTTACAAGTTCACTGTTTAATGCGCACTGGGCGCCAGGACCTAAATATAATTTTTTTTACATTTAGGTCTTGTCGTCCATTGGATGGGCGATAGGCACCCTGTCGCCCATTAGGGGGCGACATGCATCTATTTTTGAAAATTTCCCCATTCGACATATATTTTTGAAATTTTGTTTTTTTAAATATAAAATGAAAAACACGCGTCTGTGGGCTAACTTCGTGCGCTCTCCCCAGCCCACTTAAGCCCAGTATCTCCGCCGCTCATCTCCGACGCCGACGAGCCATAAATCAATTGTTCCGATAAACTGTTCCATTGATTTGCATAGATCGTGCCCAATTGTTCTGGATTCATAATGGCGGGGCACGGGCTGACGGGGAGCCTCTGCGGCATCGACAGACAGGATGTGGAGGGGGTGGGTAACAGGGGCGAGAAGAGGGGGAGCAACGGCGAAGGAAGCGGCGGCGGCAATGGAGCACCTCCGATCGAACAAATCAGTGTGTCCTCTCGTTCGTCCTCCTAGGATCGGATCGGGTCAGTTTCCGATCGATTCCGTCGATTTCCTTTCCGATCTACTAGTAAGAAGGAAGGAGGAGGAAACAGAAAGGAAAAGCTTTCAGGATCGGCCCGAGGGTACGAGTGTTCTGCTCAAGCCCGTGTCCAGAACTGGGCTTCGACGCGTACTCTAGGCCCAATATTCTTCTTCCCTAGACGGGAATGAGAGCCCATATACCGTCTGAACGGGGGGGGGGACCTCGTTCGATTCGACGTTCAATTCAAATGGGAAAAAGAAATGAAAGAGAGACACTTTGGTGGACACAACTCAAGGGCGATTTGACGGCGGCGCCAATATACGGTACCCAATTCCAACCGGACGGACTTATGGGGATTACAGGAATAAACCGTATGAATCAGCCTAGAAAGTGCTATCGATCGAACACAACTGTTTCTCGAAATCAGAACAAGGAATGCTAGAATTCTGAAGAAAACAAACAAGGGCATTCTGGAATTCTAAAAGGCAAGGCAATGCTGCCCTGCTAGTAGTACGGAAGCTGAAAGAAAGACAGGCTAGTATGGGAGCTGACCTCAGGTTGAGCTTTTCTTCTTCTCCCAAAAGGTCCGGCGCGTTTTTCTGCAATGGAGTATGGAGGAGGTGGGGAGGGAATATGGGGGGCTGGTAAAACTTTGGAATGCCTATCGGTTTGGTTTCCCCCTTAAATACAATGCTAGTTTGTGAGATAATGTAAACCCTAGCACGTTTACTCGGTCACTTGTTCGGCCTAATTTCCATACCTTTTTTTATTTTTTGAGAGGAGCCTAATTTCCATACCTAGTAATAAGATAGGCAGCGCTGGACCTTGGGCCTAATAACCAATGCAGCCTAAAGTAACTATCCAGGCCTCCTAATTGCCTATTTCCGGCCCAAAAATACCAGCCCAGCCCATCAAGACTTTGCTTCAAGTGGGCTCAACTAAAAATCAGCTCCAGTTCGGCAGTTCCTTAGTATAGGTAGTTGGAGTTCCGGCAGTGCTCGCAAGATGGAGGCGGGGCTGCAGTGTTCGAATAAGATCCATCGGCATCTTCTTTGTCTCGCTGGTGAGTCGTACGAGGCCAGCGATGGGCCGGTGTGGTATGTGCCCCTGGATCTGGAGCTCCAGATTTTGGTGGGTATTTTGGTGCCTCCTTTGTCCACCTTTGGAGGTTAGTTTCTCCCTTCCTTGTCTCTGCTGCAGCGAAATCTGGAATGTATGTGTACCAACTCGTTGAGCTGCTGGGTTGGGTTATCGATCCCACCTCTTTTGGTGGTTCTGCTCCCCTTCAGGGTTCGTCACCGTCCGGTGACTTGGGGATTCTGATCCTTGAGGCGTCTGATTCCTTCAGGTCCGACGATGAGATGGCGGACTGCCATCGCTTCCTGCCGGGTCGTTCAGCGTATACAGAGCACGTCGGAGTCAGCGTGCAGCACAAGACGGCAACGAAAATTTGTTCTTCGCCGGAGAGGTGGTCGGGTTCAAGCAGTGCGCTCCGGCCGCCGGCGGTGAGGAAGACCGGAAGGAATTTACAAGAACCGAGTTGTAATTTCTTTTTCTTTGAAGGGTGTTCTTGTAAAATTTAGGCTGTAACCACCATCAGTTTTATGTGAAATATAGACCCGATTTCTAAAAAAAAGACTAATTCATAATTTAATAGTATCCACTCACAAAAAAAGAGTATTGAAAAGTGTCGAGCCGCAAATTTACCCATCATTTTTACGGCTTGCCGCTAGGGCGACCGAGCTAGCCGCGCAAGCTATACTAGTAGTGCTAGCAGAGACAGCGGATAGCGCCGGCAACCTGCGAAAGGCGTCGACGGCCGGGGGCAATGCTATACTAGCTATATAGTTATATAGTTATTGCTATGGATTTCCTCTGCGTCATTCTTTCACTGGCATAGGTATAGGTAAAGCCGGTCTCAATGAGAGTTCCATAGACATAGTTATATAGACTGGAAATTAGATAATTGTGTCAGATAAGTTTTATGATGATGAAACTCTTCTTATATTTCATATAACTCTATTTTTCTCTCTCCTTATTATATCAGTAAAATTAGTGATATTTAATGCTATAAAACTCTCTATAAAATTTCTATTAAAACTGGCCTAAGCGCGCCGGCAAAGCGCAGGCGCGCGCGCAGGGCCACGACGACGTCAACACGGCACGCCCACGCGCGACAACGTACGAAATTGATCGAAGAAGCGTTGCGCGCAGGTTGTTGCAGCAGCGTACGTGCGGGACGCTTGCGTCGTTGCGCGATATATCTGTCGCCGATCGCCACAGTGGGACGACATGCCGCATATGCGCGTGGCTCCTCGGAGTGACACGCACGTACGGTCGTCGTAGAATGATTCATTGCTTCAGCTAGCGGCCTAGCGTCGTGTGGGGCGAAGCTAGAATAAAATTAACTCTGGTGCACTTTCCATTGGATAGAAGGAATAATTTACATGGTAAAATTTGACTAACTAGAAATTTTCTTTTTAACCATGGTGCATGTGCACCAGGCAAACACAATGTGGCTTCGCCTCTCGTGTCATTCCATGTAAAAAAATCTGTTTAGATAGATTAAAGTTGAGTGTTTAGCTTTAGCATTTATTAATAGAGGCGGAGCCAGGAGCTGGGTTGGGTGCGTTGTAGCCCAACCTAGTTTATAACTTATCCTACTAGCCTGTCAACCCGTATATAAGAATGAGGTCAATAATTATAATTACGTATCTCACACTCTTTTTCATCAATTAAATATTCTAACACATAATCTAAAATATATATTTATTATTATTTAGTTACAATAGATTTCATTTTGCATCCCACATCCACATATATTCTATATATATATTTAGTTGAACCATTTTTTTATGAATTGGTAGTCTTATCTCTTCCATCATACATAAATACATGCTGACACATCGTGCGTAGTATTTTATATAAACAATAATATTAGTAATGATAGAAATTGTAATTTAGATTTTTATATTGATACTTTAATATTTTATTATGATTATATAATTTAAATTCAGATTTAGGAGTAATTTAACTTCTAGTAATGATATAATTGGATAATTTATATACAAATTTAGGGGGCTATTTGTATTATAATGGCATATGTGGGTAATTTACATGAAGATTAGGGGTTATTTTAGATTTTTTATAATGGCATAGGTGGGTAATTTAGATACATGTTTAGGGGGTTACTTTAGTCTATTTTCATAATGGCAGAGATGGGTAATTTATAGGAAAGATAACAGATCTGATGGCTATTATAATTAGAGTTGGTAGATTGATGGTTAGATGTTTCTGATTTTTGTGAGAATTTATAGGATTTCTCTATTTTTTAGAGTGTCCACCTATAGGTGGCTTCATGTGGAGACTTCAAAGGAGCATCCAATCTATTATCTTATTATTTAGCCAACAAACGGAGCCTCCACGTCCGCTCTCAAGGCCTAGAAATTCCTACGTTAATCGGAGAAAAATAGAAAAATAAAAATTACCCACCACTGCTATTATGATAAAAATTAGCCTAAAATACCCATGTGCCTAATTAAAAATCACCTGCCAATGCCATTATGAAAAATTAAATATAAAATACCATTTAGCTATCTATCAGTTACAAACATATATTATTAATAAAAACTAAAACTAACAACAATCAATCAAATTAAAACGAAAATAAGAATAATTATATGAATAATATTATTAAAGCTCAACAAATAAAATTGTTATTATAGGTAGATCATATTTGAATTGTTTTAACCAACAATAAGACATAATTTACAATTATGAACAAAGTGATGTACTGTAAAAAAATAGTATAATATTTAAGTAAGTATACAACGATATGCGAATTTTTTAATTTTCAATACTAGCCGCGCAAATGTGCGGGCTATACGTCTAGTTAGTAATAGTAAGATTAGCACTCCTGTTTGAATAGATTAGTACTAAAATTTAGTACTTTGAGATATTAGCTTTTGAATCCAAACACTCAGACACTCGGGATCGGCTAGACTCTAGAGGCAAGCGAGCGAGATTTCGAGAGCCTGCTGCCTACGCTACGCGTGCGTACGGCAAAAAGCAGCGTGCGTCCGATCCCCCTGTTTTAATTGATCCATCCATCCATCCGTAGATCGTAGTACGTGTTGCATTAGAGCTTTCTAGGTTATATACAGGATTTATTTCTGGTCTGAAGTATTATGTATAATAAAAATTAAAAAAATAAAATTTATATATTCCGGATCGAAAACTAATTGCGATAGAATAGATATGGAATGAATTCTTGATCTTTTTACGAATTTCTTGTTATACCTATTATTGTTCTTAACCCGGAATAAATCCTATATCGCTGAACAAGGCCCCTTAAGCCCCCAAATAATGCCCGGCCCCGTGTGGAGGAATGAGCCAGAAATGAAGCGTGCATGCGTGTGTGTGCATTCATCCCTGTGCACATTCTCGTCAGTGTTCATGCATGCGCATGGCACGACGATGGAGGGCGGACACAGATCGACGAGCAAGTGCACTAGCAGCTAGCCAGCTACAAGCTAGCAGACACGTATACGTACGGTCGATTGAGATTGAGATTGAGATTGAGATTGAGATAGGTCGCATATGGCAGCTGCAGCTGGCTCACAGCAGCTAGTATGCATGCATGCGTACACATTCGTGTACGCACGCGCGGCAACAACTAACGGTAATAAGCCTCGTGTACATACACGCAGCATGTACGTACTCCGCCTAGTATATACGTACGTGGGGACAAGCAGGCCGGGAGCGCATGCATTTAGATCCTGCGCCGCCGTGCTGGGTGCACGTACGCGTCGTCACGGCGTCAGTATATATAGTAGCTAGCAGTAGCATAGCAGGGTGCACCAGAGGATAAAAAGAAATGTTAGTCACTACTAACCAAACTCAAATTCACCATGCATGCATGTATTTTTGACAAAAAAAAATTATGAGTCCTTCGCGCCTTCGCCCCTGCATGCTCGGTACAGATCTCTACTACGACTGTATTCGCACATGGTAACGGTAACCCGGCCGCGATCGCAGTCATGCATGCATGCATGCATGATAATAATGAGATGCAGCAGGCATGCAGAGCATGTATGGACACGGCCGCGCCCACCCAGCGGCAACGTTCGACGGCAGGCATTGGAAAAAGTCTACTTCGTCGCCTCCAACTTTCACGAAAATCTAATTTTCCTTCTCCAACTACACAACCGGTCGTATGACCTCCTCCAATTCTTCAAAACCAGTCAACTTTCCTACCTGACTGGTTTGATTCTGAAGTGACAATGGTTTTGATTTTTTTTGGATTTTTCATATGTGCAAATTTAGAAGTAACAAAGTATAAAAAAGTTATGATATTTCACAAAATGCTAAACCATAGAGCATGGATAACATTACAATAAGATGTGCAAGATTTTATTGACGAAACTTAAATTGTTGAATTTCAAATAGACATAGAATCAAATTTTTTCTAATTTTTTAGGTACCCAAATGATTGCTAAAAATTTGATAACATTATATTTGTGTATCCTTTTAAACCTTGTTGATGTGGTATCTTTATTTGGCACATGCTATATATAATATATATTGTATATAGCATGTGCCAAACAAAGATACCAATCATTTGGGTACCATACAAATTTGAAAAGTTTTTATTAAGACTCCTTTTTAAATTTGAACAATTTAAATTTTATTCAACAAAATCTTGCACATCTTATTGTACTGTTATCTATGGTTTTTTTAGCTTTTTATAAAATATCATGATTTTGAGAGCTCTCTAAGTGATACTTTGTTACTTCTAAAGTTGCACATATGAAAAATAAAAAAAATTGTCAAAACCGTTGTCACCTCAGTCTCAAACCACTCAGGGAGGAAAGTTGTCCGGTTTTGATAAGTTGAGGGAGGCCATATGTCCGGTTTTATAGTTGGAGGAGAAAAATCAGATTTTCGTGAAAGTTAGGGGAGGCAAAACAGACTTTTTCCGCAGGCATTCGATTCGAGGCCTGCCTCCGCCTGGACGCATGTTGGGCTGGCTGCCTGCTACCCGGCCCAGCCCGGCCTACTGGCATCGTGCTGCTGCTACCTGCCTGGCTGCTGGATCTCCGGCACCGGCAGGCAGAGGCCGGTAGCCACTCCTCCTATGCCAGCCCGCGTCATACGTCACCACCAGGTGGTCCGTACGGCGCTGCATCTGTTTTACTCTCGTCGCCGGCAGCCGGCCGGATCTTCGTACGTAGTACGAGCCAACCGGAGGACAGGAACGGAACAGCACAGAACAGGGGGTCGTTTAATTTCATCTTGTCGTCGCAGATGGTGTGTGCCTAGCTGCTGGACTGCCTGCTGACCACCAACAAGATGATTTACTCCTCGCTCACCCTGCGTTAAGATGCAGCAATCATGACCACCTCCATCCGAGCGCTGCCCAGGTGGCCATCAGGGCCTGCAAGCCCTGATGAAAAGCGGAGCGATGGCACTCCAGGATCCGAGCCAATGCTCATCGCTCTGTCAGGGAAGAAAGCTAGCGTTAGAGAAGAGTGGTACCTCCCTCGATCGGTCCTGATCGTTCCTAGCTAGCTAGCTAGCAATCGAGTGTGGCCTTGACTTTCAGAATCTTCTTCAATTCCGTCACGGGCTGCTGCTGTCATTGAGGAGGAAGATGTACGGTGGTTATATTACTACGTACTGCTCTGACTCGAACTACCCTTTTCCGGCCGGGCCCGATCTCTCGCTCTCTGATCTCTTTATTGTCGATCTCTCCCTGTGCAAAGATCGGCTACCAGGAGGGCCGGCGTTGTTGGTCAAAGCTCTCGAGAAGGCAGCGCGCTTAGTTTACACACGCATGCATGTCTCCCTAATGCGCGCGGCTTGGAGTTGGATGATGCATGGTCGGTCGGTCGGTTGGTACCAAACTAACAGGGAGGAATCTCCGGCCCCGGGTTGCCGGAGGGATGCGATGCATTGACCAGCGCTGGATGATCGATCGCATCTCTCCTCGAGCAATTCAACCAAACCCAAACATGTGTGTTGTCTCCCGTACGTGCGTGTTCTTTATATTATGCATAAGCATAAATGGTCGACAGGATGAGTTACTTAATCCTATCCGCATGCACAGATCGACTAGCAGATCGATCACTCACCAGAGCAAAGCTAAGGCCTCGTTTGGGACGGCGGCTGCGGCGCGTCTGAGCGAAAGAAGCAAAAAAAAATCCCGCCGAATGATCTGTGTCCAACGCGCGTTTGCCGGCCGCCCACCACGCAAAACGCGGTCAAATGAACCGCGCGGAGCAAAATCACAAAAGCGGGCCGGGAGCCGCGTTGCGCTTATCGCGGTCGCGCTCATCCTTATCGCGGTCCCAAACAGGACCGAAGACGAGAGATGCCACCGTACGCATCAATCATGTGCCAAACAGTACAGCAGCTCCGGGCTGAATGAATAATCACTGTCAGCAGCAAGTGTTTACCATCGAATTTTTTGAAGACGATCTGACTGTGCATCGATGGGTTGTTTAGATCCCACAAAACCCCCCACATCCAAACTTTTCATCACATCAAAATGACATCGAAATATTAAATATAGCAAATAACTCATGCATGGAGTACTAAATATAGGTAAATAAAAAAACTAATTGCATAGTTTTGATGTACGTTGCGAGACGAATCTTTTGAGACTAGTTAAGTTATGGTAGGACAATATTTACCACAAACAAATGAAAAGTGATACAGTGTGCTACAATATCCGATATGGCTTTTCGCATCTTTTCCCTCCATCTAAACACAGCCGATATCTAGCTGCTCTACGTGTCTGTGTGTGGACGGCATTAATTATTAGCTGGAGGAGAACGCATGGTGCTGATGAGAGAGAGGGTCTTCTTCTATATATATACAGTATGCATCGTCAGTTGCAAGTTGCAACACATGCAAGGTCCTGCGGCTCCATTATTGAGCATCCTGTTTGGGTTTGGGTGGTAGGACACTAGCTAGTATAGCTACTGTTGGGTTGCACGAATAATGTACGCTAGTAGTATTTGTTTATTACTCCTTTTGCCCACAAGCTGCATGTTGTCCTTGTCCTCTAGCTAGTGCAATCCTGCAATGCATTTGTTCGGGGATGGTACCTCTGGTACCCTGCTACTGCCAGAATCTACGAGCGAGCTTGAGGAGGACTAATCATTCTTTATTTTGGAAAGAAATCGATCGAGGAGGACTCGGACTCAGACTCGCAAGCAAAAGTCCAACGCAAAAGGAAGCTACCGCGTGCATGCAACTGCGGCATGTTGCATCTGCCCGGGGAGCTAGAGAGCGAACTGAACTGTAAAAACATGCGTTCAGCAGGCAAATCAAAGAAAAGGCACATACTGTAGTAAGAGTAGAGGGGTAGGCTAATAAGCTCGCTTGGTCCTTGCCATCATTGGTTACCAAGCAGCTAGTGAGTGATAGAAGGATGGATCATGAATAGGGAGACCGGGTCTGAGGGGGCATGGCTGCTGCCTGCAGAGAGATCGATGATGCAAAAACACATAGCTAGTAGTATAATAATACAATGCGATGAAGCTAATAGCAAGCTGAATGCTTCCTGACCTAAAATTAAATGGTCCATCCAGTGATCCAGCTCCCGGGCTCCCCCCATCTTTAGGTAGCTTGTCTCTGTTCGCTTCACCACACATGATATATATATATATAAAAGAGGGCAAGGACGACGGGAGTGGAGGGACCCTTGTCACCTCCCGACCTATAAGCCCTCGGCCTTTTCTCCCATCTCCATCGCCGTCTGCATCTGCATCCCCCCATCTCTTTCTCCGCGCGCATTATTACCTCCACCGCGTTGGAGTTGCATGATCCTGTTGCATCACACATGAGAATTCAGACCGGAAGGATTGGAGCAAAGGGGAGGAAGAAGAGAGTACATGCAGCAGCTGCATGTCGATCTCCTGCATGCGACGACTCGATCGAAAAAAATCGAGATCGAGAACGATACAACAGAGATGCACCAAAAAAAAAAACAGAGCAACATGCTTGGGTAATAAACGAAGCGTCATTTGCATCGGTCACCTTTTCCGCGCCCTACCTAGCTAATGAATGCTGTTGTCACTGTAATTTGTGCTGAACTTAATCTTTCTTATCCTCCTGTAGACTGCATATGGGATCATCATCATCCATTATCTAATAATCCAGTTGTGTGTGGAGCTCTCTAATCGTATCCGGTAATGTATATCTGCTTTTCAATCTGGTGCCTTTTGACAATGTCCACTGCTGGTTATGTAATACAAACGAGCCTCGAAAATATCAGGGATAGAAATGGTTTGTTTTACCTTTTGTGTGGGTCCCATATATACAAAGGACACAAGATTAGACTTAGCAATAATCCCTCCTCATAAGTTGATGCCTTCTCCGGTTACTTTCACACTGTTAATCTTTCAGACATCACATCATGCCATGAAAGCAAGCCTAACTTGGGGAAGAAAATTAAGGGGAAAAACCCCATGCTAATGCTTTGTAGACCATGGCAGGAGCTACTTTATGATCGACAAGTTAGGTGCTGCAAGGAACATTCTTAATACTATTGTAATGGGCGAGTAATGCAAGTAATCCATGACCACGTGTCATAATTCCAGTCGAATGCGTGCTTTTAAGTAATGCTTTACTCCATCTCTATCACCACTTGGGCATTAAGACACGTACTTAATTAATCCAACCGCTCCCATATGACGTGTACTCTAATGCTTGCTGTCGAACGGATTCCATTAACCGAGCAGTGGGCACTTTATTTCTTAAAATCCAAACACCATCAAGACAAGCAAATGCTAGAAATTTACTATGTGTAGCTATATAGGTCTGCTTGAACAATATAATTATCTTGAGTGATGTATATATTTTACTAATTGGTATATATATAGTAGTAGTAGAATAATATTTATGACCCTAGGAGCGATGTTCCATATGTATAGGTCTCCATTGCAAGCCAAGGTTAGGTTTGATAAATTTTGTAGGAAGTACTTGCCTCATTCGTTTTTAAATTTATGCAAAGACGCTGGAAGGCAATATGGTCTTGGATCCACTATTATCTTGATTGTGGCCGGATCAAAGTAGCCTTGTATCCTCATGGATGCTTGTGAAAAGCAACAAGTATGGGGCTTTAGGGATTAACAACATGATTAGCACTAATTAATAGGGCTTTCTTGGAAGTGAGGTCCCTAGCTTTAGCATCAACATCTTGAAAAGACAAAGGGGTCGGATCAATAAATAAACAAGCGAGGGCAAAAGACCCATATGCGTGTTTATTAGCTAGCAGCTAGGCCTAATCAGCAAGTAAGCATCATGAATGGCCCAAGTTTTTCCAAGCCGAAGAATATTGTTTCCGTGCTTTCCTGTTGCTTCCTTGTGAAATCTGGTTCCAAACACACCAAACCGCTTGGCCCTACAGGAGAACAAATAAAAGCCCCAAATAAACACCACTGCTTGGATGGAGCAAAAAGAATGAAAAGAAGGGGTACGGTGGATGGAATTGTGTAGCTAGCTAGCCCAATAATACCATAAATCGATGCCTAAAGTACATTAGGAATAAAGCTGAGGCCTCACACACACACACACACACACACACACACACACACACACACACACACACACACACACACACACACAAGAGTACAAGTTTTAATGTAAAAGAAGAATGATCATGGTTCAGAAAGAAATACATGATAATTTAGGGTACCTTGGAACTAGCTAGCAAGAGCGCACGATCTTATATATCTATTATAATTCTTGGCATGCGAAAACAAGAAGAAAAAGAAATTCAGGAACAATTGTTTTAGCGAAACCTAGACGTAACGTACTTGGTACCACTTAGGATTGGTAGAGGAAGCAAACTACTGGCATGACAAAAGCATGCTTTGGTAATGGAATTGAAGAATCATTGTCCCTTATTAACATGGATCCTTTTAGAAGTATCAATCTTCCACAGGCATAATATATGTCATTGTAAAGCTTTTGTGCTAATGCACGTGAACAGGAAATACTAACAGACATCTATCTATCTGCATCGGTGGTAAAGGCGAGTGCGTGTTTGGGCATAAAGGGAAACTGATTTGGTTCGGAATACCCCCTAGTTCATTGCAGACGCACACAACTAGAGTTAGTAGAGCTGAGGAAGGATGCACACATCAGAATAACTAATTATCAAAAATGCATGGAGCATTTTTTTTCTACAGTACCCATCATATCGAATCTTCAGACACATGCATGGAGCACTAAATGCAGTTGAAAAAATAACTAATTACACAGTTTAACTGAATATAACGAGATGAATCTTTTAAACCTAATTAGTTCATGATTGAACATTAGTTTCTAAATAACAACGAAGTGCTATAGTATCAAAATCCAAAAATTTTCGCCAACTAAACATGGTCATATATGGAACTTTAATTTCAACATCATGTGACACCGATGGCCTCCTCTCGCAATTAAATGCCTTGCAAGGGACTCAACCATCACGCCCAGCAATTGGCAGGAAAGAAAGGACGCAACCAACCATGGCGGCAGCCGGCAGTGCTGAGCGCATAAAGCTAGCAGGGCTAGATCTAGGGTTGTTCTTCTTCTTGCTCCGGCCTCCTCGGCTTCCATTGGATTTGAATCTCCGGGCGCCGCCGTCCTTGTTACGTACCCTTGCCGGAGTAGATAGTATATATCTTATCCATGGATCGATCCCATCGTGCTCACATTCGCAGGGGCGCGACAGGGACGCGAGACCAGCCACTTGGACGCCGGACAACGAACCAGATAAGAACGCCGGCCGAGGCCTCCGTCGACCGTCTGTCCCTGCTGTCCGCGCCAAACTAGAGGGCCACACGGCGGTGCACAGGGCTCGGCGGCGCAGCGGGATCGGCGGATCCGTCCGGCCGGGTACGGTGGTGGCTCCACGCGTCGCGAGGCGAGTGGGCGGGGAGCCCGCGTGGACTGGAGGCATCTCTGCGGCCGTCCGGCCGGGGGAGTCGCTGTCCTGGAACGGCTGCGATGCGATGAGATGAGCCGAGCTGAGGATTGAGGAAGGTGGATGATGGGGTTGGTGATGAGCTAATCATGAAGCAGGACCATCAGCTCCCCAACATTTATATGAAACCTAAAAAGAGAGGCTTTTCGGAAAGGTGGCAGAATTATGCATGCCGTGAGCCGGGGTTGACAGGGATGATCTCATCTCATCCATCGGCCTCCTTTGTGGAATGTGGAAGAAACCATGCATGTGGTCATTTCCAGCAGTCCATATTAGGTTTAACTCCGCACGGCTAATTAGAGTTATTTTAAAAATAAATCATACAACTAATAATTATAATTATCTATCTCACGCACTCTCATCTATTTAATATTCTAACACATACTATAAAATATATATTTATCATAATATTTTATTTTGCACCACACCTCCATGTGTTTGATATATATATATATTAAATTAAACTATTTATTTATGAATTAGTGTTCTTATCTCTTTCGTCGTACACGAATATACAGTGACACATATCGTGGGTAGTATTTTTATATACATAATAATATAATAATAGAAATAATAATTTAGAATTTTATATTGATATATTTTAATATTTTATTAAAATTATGTATTTTAGATTTAAATTTAGGTGTTATTTTAACTTTTAATGGTGACATAATTGAATAATTTATATACAAATTTAGGGGTTGTTTTGCATTATTGTTTAATAGCATAGGTGGGTAATTTACACAAAGATTAGGGGGGTTGATGTAACACCCTATGTGTCTGCACAATAGTTGTGTATATTTTATATGCGTCATGTGCGTGAATTGCTTGAAAAAGGACCTTTTTGTAAATATAAAGGTTATATGTGTAATTATGATTTTATGCAAGGTCTTTTTTATAGTTATATTTGAATAGGTTGTGATTATAGCTTTTATGGAGGGTGTTTTTGCAAAATTCAATGCATTTATTGCATGGCAGCAAATTTTGCTTTTAAGTCTAAATTTGAAGTGAAATTGCATTGAAAAAGACAAAATTCCTAGAATCCAAAATCCCTCTTATGTTTTCAAAATTAGCTCTTGAATCTTTGATCAAATAAATTTTGCACAACATCAAAGTTGTAGATCTTGAAAAATTGAACAACTTTCATGTTGGGCACTTTTTCATTTGAGCCCTATTTTAAAAGTTATCATTGGTTTACAGTTTAGTCCCTGGGAATTTTCAGAAATTGCAAACTAGCCCTTATCCCCTTCCTCCAGCTCCCTGCTCTGTTCTCGCCGCCGCTGTGCAGAGCGCCACCGCCGGCGCCGTGGAGAGCCTTCCCGGCCACCTCTTGCTTCGCGTTGGCGCCCACGCGTCGCGCTCCTCCTCCTCCCCCGCCTGTTGCCTCGCGCTGGAGCCTCCCCTGCCGTGCCACGCGCCACGCCGAGCCCAGAACCGTCCGCGCTGCCGCCACCTCGCGCCGCACTGGCGAGCTCGCTGCAGAGACCACCGCCCTCTTCTAGCGAGCGCACGGGCACTACAAAAGCCCCAGAAATCCATTCCTCTCGCTCTTTTGCATTCTCCTCGCTTCCACGCCTCAGAACGCCGCCGCTCCGCAGCACGCTGGCGAGCTCACCTCGCTGTTGACCCGCCTTCCCAGAGCCGCTCCGCTCACACCAGCACCCCTAACAGCTCCGCCTCACCCTCGCACACCTTCCTGACTACTTCCCGTCGACCAATTTCCACCGGAGCCCCCTCGCCGTCGTAGCCCGAGCTCCGCCGCCGCCTGTCCGCAGTGGAACCCGTAGCTTCATAGCTCCACCGCCCACACTGACCACTCCAGCAGTTGCGCCTCGACCCCGCGTAGCTCCTCGACCACCTCCCCTCGCCCAACCCTCACCGGAGTCACCCCGCCGCCGTTCTCCTCCGCCGCCGACCCACCCTGCTCCGTCGAGCCACAGCCTCCGAGCCCCTCTCAGCACCCCAAGACCACCCTGAGGTGCATCTTGAACCCGTGAAGCTTCCACACCCCTCTACCCTCGCCGCCGGTGAGCCCCTCGCCGGGAAACGGCCGGTCAAACCCATGCTCCCCCTCTGACCCGGCCCAAGGACCTCGGGTTTAGAATTCTAGAAACTCCAGGGTGTTATTTGAGTAGGCCGTGACTCAGTTGAATAGTGCTCTAAGGACTTCTTTGTAATTTCTAGCAGTGAACTTTGAAATTCTGTAGAAATTCGTACGAAATTTGTAAAATAGTAAATCTTGATGTTTTGGAATCCTTGTGTAAAGATATATGCAGTAGAATCATAATATGTTAGGCTTTTGTTGAAAGTTTTGCTGTATAAATGGTTTTGTGTCACTAGGTAAATAAATACTAGGTGTTTTATCTTTTTCCTAACTGATGATTGAAGTCATTTCTTGCAGTGAAACTTTTATGGTAGTTTGTTCTTGTAACACTAGTATTTCTATAAAAATTTCGTGGTTAGTTCTCTTGTGTAGCTATTTATTTGATTTAATCTTTGTTTAGTAGACTTTAATTATGATAAATAGTTTGTGCTGATGATAAATCATGAAAATATTTCTGAGTGATCTTTTTGGATATCTTAGCTTGTACATGAAGTTTGAGCCCTATTTCATGACTAGAACAGGAGCTAAAAATGAATCTTGCTAATCTGATGTCTGTTTTGTTTGTTTTCTCATAATTAGTTCTGTGTAGATAAAATCATGGAAAATTTACAGTAGCTAACTCGTCACTATGTCGACCTCCTGTTAAATTTTGAACTTCTGATTTGCTCCAGTTTGACCTGTATAATTCAAACTTGTTCTAGGTGTTGTCTGAATGAATGATTTGTTGTGAATAAATGGCTACATGTTTTGGCATCATTTTTACAGGGTAGCTTAATATGTTCATTTTCTGTTTAGGGTAATTTTTTATAAATTTATTTATGTTTGTGCTTTGAGTTGTTTATTTATTAGCAAACCATGAATTACTTGTTATAGGAAATCACCCCCACTTGTTTATGAAGTTAGTAAACTTCATTTGTGCTGTTGATCATGATGTCTTGTGTAGTTAGATTTGTTGTTTAACTACTCTGTAAATGATTGCCCATGTGTGTTTATAATGTTGTTCTTACATTACATATAGATACGACTACTTTGTCGGACGGGATGTACGAGCTGATCCCGGAGTCTGACGGAGGTGATCCCGAAGCTCAAGTGAACACTGCTGAACTAACTGAAGCCCCGGACCAAAGTTCGGAAAGAGCCTAGAGCTGAAATAGTTAGCGACTACCGAGAAGGCAAGCCCCGGACATAACCTATATTTCAAATTATTATCATTTACTGTTATTACTTGCTTGTGCATTTACAGTTCTTAGGATTTGAATTGAAACCTTAGATGCATGATCCTAGGAACCTATGTACTGAACACTAGACCTGAGTTTGACTACTTGCTAAGCTTTTAGGACCGGTAAAAGTCGAGTGATTGCCTGTCACTCGCGAGCTTTATAGGAATTGCGTGTTTACTTTATGTTATCAATATAAGGACGACGGACGGGGTCGTGTTCAATATCATGACCTTTGGTGAGACTCCGTCTGTATTGATGAACTTGCTAAGGTCGCGGTGTGTGGTAGTGCTGGTTAAGTTTTTGAACGTACTAGCCACATGCCGTAAATATGGTACGCGGTAAGCCTAGTAACCGATTGGACCGGGGAGTGGATATAACTGACACTCTCTCTTAGGGATAGGTTTTATTTTTATGTTGCGCAACACTACGACTTCGAGGGACAAGGTTCGGCCTTGGAGCCCTGTAGTCGGGGAGAGTGTTCCTATCCACAAGCCGGAAAGAAAGGCAAATGGTTGTTTGGAAACGACCCGACGGTGTTCCAAACGTGTGTGTTAGGTTTGCCTGGCCAGGTTGAATTTTGATTCAGAATCGTCCGCCTCTCATGATGAAATGAGACTGCTTGATATCTTTGCCACACAGAGTAATAAGAGCAACATTATGATATTCAATTTTGATGTTTGCTTAAAGATCTACCATGGTTGGATAGTAGTTGCTTACATAGAATGGTTAATCAACTAGAATCTTGAAAGCTAAAACTTGAAAGTAAGGACCTACTCTTTATTGCTTTTTAGCAAAAAGAAAAACTAGAGCCTCACAAACCCTGCATAGTCTAGCTACAGTGGGTTTAGTATACCCGTTGACGGTTAAGTCTTGCTGAGTATTAGAATACTCAGCCTTGCTGTTGAAAACCTTTTCAGGTATGAGTTTTGAGGAGCAGATCACTAGCTTGACCTACCCATGCTCTTTGCCTCCTGGCTGGTTCGTCGAGTGGGATACGTCCTCGGCCGGCAATGACTTTGACGAGTGATACCAGGCTTGGGCTAGCCTGGTATACTTTTGCGACGTGTTGTAGCCATCGTGTTTTATCTTTCGCTGTTTAAACTCTGAAGTTATAGTTATGGTTTGTATAACTGTTTTACTAAGGTTGATCTTGTAATAATGCTTTAGAACTGGTTTGTAATAACTTTTGTGCCGGTGATGTAAAATTTGTGGTTGTAATACCTCTGGACTCGCCTTCGTGCGGGGTATGCTTGTTCGATCCAAGAACCGGTGGTTGTATCGGGACGTTACCCGACAGACCAAGGATTGTTCCGTTTGAAGTGCGTTTGAGTCGGTATTGCCTTATGATGATGGCCAGCGCACTTAAGCCGGGATAATTCAGGTGGTTCTGCCACAGTTACTTGGGTTTTTTATAATGACAGATGTGGGTAATTTAGATGCATGTTTAGGGGGTTACTTTAGTCTATTTTTATAATAACAGAGGTGGGTAATTTAGATTCATATTTAGGGGGTTCCTTTAGTCTATTTTTATAATGACAGATGTGGGTAATTTATTAGGAACATAACAGATCCAATGACTATTATGATTAGAGTAGTCTATGATTTCTCTATTTTTTAGAGTGTCCACCTAGGATCCTAGGTGGCTTCACGTGGAGGCTTCAAATGAGCCTTCAATTAGTAATAGTAAAATAGTCCATTTCAGAGTATTTTGCCCTCTAGCTAGGTCGAGTTTTAACATATGTTCCGTGTTTGCATGGAAACAAAGAGAAATGAGACTACAATCGTAAAAAGTTAGCTGCTATACAGTTCGTGCATGGAGACTTAAATGTGGACAAAAAAAACAAGTGCACAGTTGAGATATGTAAATTGCGATATGAATCTTTTGAGCCTAATTGTGCCATGATCTGACAATATGATGCTACAGTAAACATTTGCTAATGATGAATTATTTATGCTTAATAAATTCATCTCACAGTTTACAGGTGGAATCTGTAATTTGTTTTATTATTAGTTTATGTTTAATACTTCAAATGTGTGTCCGTATACTTTAAAAACTTTACACCAAAAAAACTGAACACACCTTTAGTCAATAGTTATAGTAAGATGCATGTTAGAATGAATGATTTTAGTTGGTACTATATAGTTTGCTTGAACAATTCTTGCTTAGATGGTGTAATGCACTCATTTGAAGTATTAAACGTGGAATTACAAAATAAATTACATAATCCATCTGTAAACTATGAGATAAATTTATTAAGTCTAATTAATTCATCATTCGAGCGTATGTTACTGTAGCAGTTTAGTGTCTAGTCACGGCCTAATTAAACTCATTAGATTCATCTCGCAATTTACAAGCAAACTGTGCCATTAATTTTTTATTTTATTTACATTTTATTTTTTTTAATTTAGGTGCCACAATATTTGATGCGATACTTCTGGATCCGCCGCTATCCATGACGATTAACTCCTTTAGTCAATAGTTGTAATAAGATGCATGTCAGAATGAAAAATGAATGATTTGAGTTGGTACTATATATTGTTCGCTTGAACAAATGAATATGCCTTATCCAGCACGCACTAAAACCCCTTCACCTCTTCCGTCCATCTTTTTACAATTCCCGCCAGCTTTTTTGTGCATGGTACTACATACGTGTGCAGGCAGCGTACCATGCTTGCGTGCTTTCGCTTTTGCCTCGCTCTCACCCCGGCCGGCAACCTTATCCACGCACCAAAGCAACTTCATTCACAGGAATCCAGCGCTGCAATCCACCTGTTGCCGATCCAGTGGACACAAAAGAGGGCGGCGGGATCGATCGGATCCATCTCCGCCCTCCCCCTCGCCCCTCGACGGCCGGATCCAGCCGATCCGCCGGCTGCCGGCGCGTTGCGGCATCGCGTCACGCCGGCACGACGGATGATAGAATAGCCTGCCCAGCCATCAGGCACGGCACGCACGTTCAGGATCGGGAAGGGGGGGAAAAAAAGGCAGCTGCGGCGGCGGCAGCACAGCACACAGATGTCGTGGTGCGCGAGCGCTGAAAGCAAAAAAAAGATATCACACTAATTAATTAACGTTTTCTCCGGAGATCGTCCTAGATAAGAATCATTGTGCAAACGGAGGAAGTGCTTAGTAAATTATTATCGTTTGAATCACATCTCATCAGACTAATAAGAAGCCGATAAATTAACAAGCAAGCCGGCCTCGTAGGAGTATTCGTCCATGCGCGCCATAAATTATGCTCCTAATTAAAGCACTGTTGGTACGACCGGGCCGGGGAATTTGACGCGCTCCAACTCCAACCATCTTCTCGAATTTAAAATCGGCAAGCAACTGGCCGGGACGGCCGTCTTTAATGTTGGCTTCTTTGTTCCCATTGTTAGGTTTGCCCATCCTTGAATGTTCCGTGATTTATAACTTTTTATGTTTTATTCTTGCTCGCCTATTATATTCTGCCATTCAATCTAGTACCAGTATATTTTTATTTTGTAACGATTAATTTACCCATGTTCCATGCTCGTGTATTTTGCCGTCTGCTCGATCGTTGCTGTGAACTAGAGCATGCAAATGATGCGCCAAGTGCAAATCCTTGCAAAAAGAATTTGTTTATTAGTATTTGATAAATGTGTTTCAAATGGGAATAATATAATTTCGCGCAGTACTTACTTACTATCCAACCTCAGTACAGCCGTGACCTCGATCAATAAATGAGAAATGGCTTGTTCTGAACTCTTTTTTTTTTGTTTGAAAAGTAACTAACTCTTGAATTTTTAGTAAGGGTTTTGCACTCTTGATTGTAAATGAGCGAGTTGTGCAAACAGGTTGCCCGTACAGTGAAACAGCTTTGCTCGCTCTGTCAAAATGATCTATGCTGCCATGATGTTATCTCTTTTCGCTACCATTATTCAGTGTTGTGTGCTGCCACCTTAACCGTTATTGTGTGCTGCCACCTTATCTGTTATCTCATTTCCATGCATTAATAACCATCGTATTATATGGAAATAATGTTTGTTTTAATAAGCTAGGCTCTAATATAATTCCTATATTGATCATAGAATTTCATGAAAGCGAACTTAACGCTTAATCTATTATCTTATTATTTGGCCAACAAACGGAGCCTCCACGCTCGCTCTCAAGGCCTAGAAATTCCCACGTTAATTGAAGAAAAATAAAAAAATAAAAAATACCCACCACTGCTATTATAATAAAAATTGGCCCAAAATACCACTGCGCCTAATTAAAAATCACCCACCAATGCCATTATAAAAAGTTAAATATAAAATATTATTTAGCTATGTATCATTTGCAAATATATACTATTAATAAAAGCTAAAGCTAACAATCATCAATCAAAACAAAATGAAAATAAGAATAATTATATGTATAATATTATTAAAGCTCAACAAATCAAATTGTTATTATAGTGATCATATTTGAATTGTTTAACCAACAATAAGACATAATTTACTATAATAAACATGGTGATGTATGGTAAAAAAATAATATAATATAACAATGACATGCAGATTTTTGAATTTTCAATACTAGCCACGCAAATGCGCGGGCTATACGCCTACTTCTAATATAAGTCGGAGAAAGGAAAAGGTCAACAACTTGTTTTGGTTGAGCCAAATATACTAGTGCCGGTCGATTTATCAAAGTTGTCACACCCGTGTAAAAACTCAAGCTTTTCAGTTGTAGGTAGGTATCAGAGATGGGTGCGCCTAGTGAGTACGACTTCCAGAATCTAGGCGTGCACTTGCACGATCCATTTCCACATGTTTTTTTTCTTCTAAAAAAGAAAAAGGAGGGCGCGGTGACGGTGAGATCGATATTAGCAAAGTCAATTATTCTCCCCCAAGTGATTCCTGCCCAAAAGAAAAGAAAAGAAAAGCCCTGGGTATCTATCCATCCATCTAATCTATCCTGGCTGGGTTGCCAGAAGTGACCAAGAGATATCTAGGCTTAAAAAAGTGCAGTGCTGGTATCATCAGGCAGCAGAGCAAGGAGGTTCTTGGAGGGTGCGTGTGCAAATTATGCAGCCTGCCGTTTGGTCCGGGCAAAAGGGGAAACGAGAAGAAGGAAAGCAACAGCCCCTGTCCTCCTCCCCAACATGCAGGATAATGTGAGGGGATGCATCTAATTAGAGGAGCAGGGCAACACCAAAGCCTCCAAAAAAGGGCATCCATGATTATTCCACTCACATTACTTTCTCATCCATCATCCTCTCTCTTTAAACAGCCCTGATCTACTAGTAGTATCTAGTTGAGAGCCAATTCTAGATGCCAAATCCTTCACAAATTTATGGTCCCTATCATACAAGCTAATGAATTTGCATCATCGATCCTGTGGCACGCAAGTAGTACTGGTAGTACACTCCAGTCTCCAGTGGCCGGTATCATCTCACACATCAATTTACCGCGCAGCCTTTCCTACTCCCTCATGTGCTAGCTTTTCAATGCCCCCCCCCCCCCCTGCGGCCCTGCTGAACACAACTACTATCAGAGATAGAGAGAGGCAGTAATAAACCCAAGATGAACAAGGGGGTAATAATGGTAAAATAAACTCCGCGTTAATTACTGTGCAGAAGAGTAGGAGTAGTAGGAGTGGTAGCCTTTTTTTACCGGATCTTAAGCTGCAGCGGCATGTGACCGTATGTTGATCCTGGTTACAGAGGGGTAATGTGTCAAAACCTGGCGACCTCGAGTGCTTAATTAATAATGACCCGGGAGGGGGGGGGGGGGTTGTTAATGCAACAGTGCACGTCCTTTGAGCTGCAGGGAGGGCCCAGCAGGCTGCGAATTACAAGCTCGGATCCGCTGCCGAGCACTGTGCATTTCACAGGCCGTGAGATGGCAAATCAACGACGCGGATCGGGTCGTTGACCGTGGTCGGATGGCAATTCTTTTGAATTTTGACACGTGCCGAGAATGAAGTTAATAAAAATCTGCTTTATAATTCAATCTCATGAAGTATTTGAATTATTTCTAGGGAAAAATTTAAGATGAGCCATAATGCGTGGCACTCCAACTACTATATATGCAAGTTGCATTGTTTATTGATACTAATGTTACTAGAATAATGGCCCATACATGTTACTACCTACTCCAACATGGTACTCCTAAGGTTACTAGATTCCACACACATGGCCTTGCGAGACGTCATTGACAACTGTAACGAGCGGCACCTGATGCTAATACAAAAGACACCCAAAAGCACGCCTCCCGAATCAGGTGCCAACACACAAACCCTGAAAAGAAAAACACAGCCCAGTCCAAAACACTGTCGACTATTATTTCCGCTGCTAGCCGCAATTGCAGAGAGAGAGAGAGAGAGAGAGAGAGGGCAGCCATATATATACTGTAGTACACACTAAGCAACATGTTACTCATATTTAATGGCGGCTTGATCCTTGGCACGGCGTGCTGAAACTTAGCCATTGGACAGACACGAGCCGAGGAGGAAGCTGGTTAATCACTTGCCGCGGCCGGGTCATTGATGAAGAACAAATCCGGATGGATCTTCCGCTGCTGCGGTGCGAGCCGCCAAGTAACTCGCCCGTTCAGCTTTTGTCGTAGCCTGCGCTTCCTTCCGCTCGCGCCCAGGCCTGCGGAACAGAGTACTAGTACTTCTCATCATCGCTGAGCGCCATGAACAGAGGCTTTTTCTTCTTGCTTGCTGGAGCTTGATTGCTTGAACAGCGACGCCAACTGCAGGTCACTGGTACCAGTTAATTAATACTCGTTCATAGCCTCGTCGCGGTAAAATGATGCCACTCCACGACTCTGCCACGCAATTAACAGAACGCAGGGGAGAGGGAAAACTAAACTGTGGTAGATGTATATTATATATATATATATATTATATACTATATGTATTATATATGTTATACTCAATTTGTTCGCTGGGATGGAGCTGGAGTTGATAGCTGGAGTGGTGTGAAAGAAAAATACTGTTGGCTGGTTGGTGACTGGAAGCTGGTGCTGGAGCGGTGTGAGAGGAAAATATTGTTAGGCTGGGGGCTGCTGGAGCTGCCAAAAAGAGTGACTATAGAAGTATTTGGTGCACATGCGCCGCAGCACGAAAGGGAAATGGAAGAAGAGGGAGGAGGGCATATGTGGCGTCCTGCGCGGAGATAGTTTTCGCTCCTTCCGGAGGAAACAGCGGTCTCGTCGGCATTATTGAAGCCGTGGGAGGGGGGCTAATTAATTTGCAGTAATAGCAGTAGTAATAATTGTAAATTCGGGGGATAGGATATTAATATTATTAATGGAGTAGTACGTTAGTGCGTTCTTGGATTTGACGTGCCATCAATCAAGCGGCTGTTCGTACTGCAGCTGGCGGAGCCTTGTTGTTCCTGCTTTGGGCTCCCTTGACCGTCCGAGCTGGCGCTGTCGTGCCACGTCAGCGAGGGGAGGAAGGAAGGAAGCTGTTGTTGTTCTAGGTTTCCTTCCCCGCACCAAGGCCCTTATCGGAAGGGATGAAAACGATCGAAAACATCTGGTGAAAGACTCCACCATTTTTACTTTCATATTTTTTTATCAAAAATGAAAGCGGAACGGTATTTTCAGAAACAAAAACGGCATCGGTATTCCGGTAATTTCGAAAACGGAAATATACGGTCGAGAACACATCAATAATGGTCGAAACCCATCAAAACGATATTTAAAAAATAATAAACATATCAAACAATAGAGCATAACATTAACAATATGACTTGACACATTTCATATGTAAGTAGTGAAAATTCGATTAAGATATTAATCCAAATATCGAACCAATCCGTGATAATTGACACATAGTAGCATGTACGATAGTATGGCACAAAGTTGCACACAACATACGTGACATAGTCATACATGATTATTAACCAAATTCAAATAGAGACTTAAACATATACTAGCATGCCATTAAAAATAGTACTAGTGCAGGGCCGCAGGCTGCCTATGCCTCCAGCTGAACCTCAGGCATGTCATCATCATCACTGGGTCAGGCAGTGGGGAGTGGGGGATTTTGGGGCTAGGGTTAACCTGAAAGGCTGGGCCAGCAGAGAAGCCCGCGAACTATTGGGCCGAGAAAATATGTGTTGGGCTGGGCTTTAAATACGGTAGAATCTCTAAAATATGGTAATACAGGCGGTAAATTACCGCATAAATACGGTAATTTTCGAAAATAGTAGGTAGAGGCTGAAATTATTTTCGCTTTCAGTTCCGGATAAAAATATCATTTTTGTTTTTATATTTTCGGTAGCCGTTTTTATTTTTATTTACACAGAATCTCGGTAAAACCTCGAAAATAGTTCCGGATAAAAATATCATTTTTCGTTTTTATATTTTCGGTAGCCGTTTTTATTTTTATTTACACCAGAATCTCGGTAAAACCTCGAAAATAGTTCCCCGTAATCGAAAATTTTCGTTTTTGTTTTCCACCCACTCGTCGGCACATGTCACGGTCCGGCCGCCGCAGGACTCACTCACTGTGCCCATCCATCCCCCTCTTTTAGCTTGTGGGCTGTGGCTGCATGCATCCATCAGGGAACCAAAACCAGATGAGGCGAGAGCTGAGCTTGGAGCGATCCATCATCATCCATCCACACTCACCTAAGGCCTAAGGTCCGTGCTGTCACGCTCTCTCTCTCTCTCTCTCTCTCTCTCTCTCATATAATTGGGGACGAAGACGGCTGGGTAGGGTAGCGTCCAACCTCCAACGGGGGCGGCTGGCTCCTCCTCCGCCTCCGCCGGCCGCTAGTATAGGGTAGTACAACAACAAGGCGAGCTCAGGGATGGGGGCGACGGCTGCCCGCGGCCCAGACGGAGAACGGATTGGAGGAGCCCAAGCTACAGCTAGAGAGGCAGCGGCAGGAGAGAGGACAGAGTGGAGCAGCAGCCAGCGGCCGGCCCGGCAGCGGCAGCTGATCGGCGGGCGCCGTCTCCTCCCTCCTCCGCCTGTGGAAGGAAGACGAACTTGTCCCCAAGTGCTGGCGGCTGCCTTTATGCGGGGCCCACCCGCCGTCCCGCTTATCGTCCCACACGGTGGTCGTCTCGTCCGCTTCCTACCTACTAGCTCTCCCGCGCTCCGTCCACCACCGCGCTCTACACGCGTAACATGTCATCCATTCATCCTCAGCTCCGATCCTGGCCTGACGCCCTCACACAGTCACAACTCACATGGATGGCTTTGCTAGCTGCCTTGCTGCTCTGGGTTACTTACCGTCCGTGCGGTTTCTTTAGTTTACTACGACGATATAATATAAAAAAACCACCACTATCAGTATAAGTACGTGTTAGAGGGCGTGGGAATCGTACTCGCTACCATTGTTTATCGCTTTCACTTTGATAGAGTAATAAACAATGTCCTTGTGGTCAAACCTCGGCATAAATTGGAATTGCTATTAATCTATTTAAATTTAATGGAAGTATTATTATTTAGCAAGTGGAGTACCAAAAAAGAATGTTTATAATATTATATTAAAAGCTTTGTTACAATGTGTAAATTACCAATGGGTACTTTAAAAAATTTTCTCACTGTTGATCAATGAAAAGTATTTACAAAAGTTAAATTAAATTAGTATTCGGTAAAAGTTTTTGGTACTTGGTTCCACGTTACTTTAATCTAGATACTTCCTACCTTAACCACCATATGATTCTGTCAGATGGGCGGCTTTTATTTTTTTAATCATTGTAAAAATTCTCTTATATTAAATCCAGCTCAAAAATTCAAATTATTTTAGAGTTCCAATTATACACGCGTTGATACTTTTTTTACTACAAACAATAATACGACAACATGGCACTATCTCATCTATAACTGTATATATTCCTATGGTGCAATTCATTAAATATCTACTACTTTACTTTCATGATATGCTAACGTATGCTAAAAATTAGATGTTAAACCGTCTTTCGATAAAAATTAGATGTTAATCCTGTTAGTTGTTCTCTGAGTTACGGATTTCGCTCACGTTTATGTAAAAAAAATATCCTAATAATACATGTTCTAATGAAACACTAGAAAGAATACGGCACCGAGATATTGGATCGATCACTCGTTGATGGAAGAGCTGAGCTGCGAATGAAGAAACCATACCAAGAGTTATACTCGGTCTTTCTTTTGAGGTGGAGTGAGATTAGTGAGCGAGAGGAAGGGGACAGAGCCAAAGGAGGGAGGGGGAGGGGGAGGCCCACCCCGGAGAGGAGAGGAGAGGAACCACTTGCGTGCTGGCCTCTCCCACTGTTGTGACTGGTGCCACCTCCCCTTCCTTTCTCCCCCAATCCCACCCTCTCCCCTACTACTGCGGTGCGGGTGGCTGCTCTGCTCTGCTCCCCTTGCTGCTTTTCCACCCTCCCCCCTCTCACCTCCTCACCTGCTTTACTCCTCCCTCTTCCAATCAGCCCAATCTCATCTCCCCCGTGTCCCTCCCGCTGTTCCGGTGTTCCCCTCTCCCACCCCTCATCCCCTAGCTTAGCTTCCTGTTCAGCTCTGCTTGCTTGGGTGCTTGGTTCCTGTTGCTGTTCTCTCCCTCGCTGCTCACCTCCTCCTGCCGCCTCCCTTCACAAGGTCAAAGCGCTGCTGCTTCCTGGAGGGGGGAGAGGAGAGGAGCCGGAGCCGCAAGAATCAGGTCGAGAGACAGGAGGGAGAAAAGGGAGGCAGGAGACTACTGCTGCTGCTGGTACTGGACAAGGGAGAGCCCGGGGTGGAGGGGCGGAGGCGCTCGCTCGCCTGCTCGCTCGGGGTCGGGGCATTCAATTGGAGGCAACAGTGGCCGGGTAGGCGGCAGCTACAGCACGGCGGCATCCATAAATTAGCGAGCTCCCCGAGTCGGCCCGGCCCTGCCCTGCCCCTGTCCGTCCCCATCGACTCCTCGATCACGCGGACGCCCGCCGGAGCATGCGCGCGGCGGGCCTCGGCCGCCGGAGCAGCACCACCACCGGCGCCGCCACAGCCAGGGAGGCGATGTAGCTCTGCAACCCGCGAGGAGATGACCGGCACAGCTCGCGGGGGCAGGGGCGGCGGGGCGGGGATGGAGGACAAGGGCGAGGCGGCGGGGCTGGGCTTCCTGGGGCTCGACAGGATGCGCCTCCTGCTGCCGCTGCCGCTGCCGGAGAAGCTGTCGGCGAGGACGCTGCGGGCCCACCTGTGCGGCTTCCACCTCAACTGGCGCTGGCGCTGGTTGCAGGATCGCTGGCGCCAGGTGCTCCTGGTCTGGGTGTTGTTCTGGGTATTCGCCTCCTGCAGCATCCTCTGGTTCATGACCAACCAGGCCGTCGACAAGCAACGGGAGTCGCTCGCCAGCATGTGCGACGAGCGCGCGCGCATGCTGCAGGACCAGTTCAACGTCAGCATGAACCACCTCCAGGCGCTCGCCATCCTCGTCTCCACCTTCCACCACTCCAAGAGTCCGTCAGCCATCGACCAGGTTGGTACCTGCAGGTATTGGATTCGATTTGATGTACGCCAGCCATGAATTTTGCTTGCTTATTGCTGCTGCTGCTGTCGCAGACGACGTTCGCCAGGTACGCGGAGAGGACGGCGTTCGAGCGCCCGCTGACGAGCGGGGTGGCCTACGCGGTGCGGGTCACGCACGCTGAGCGGGAGCAGTTTGAGCGCCAGCAGGGGTGGAGCATCAAGAAGATGTACTCCTCTAAGAAGCAGTCGTCGCCTTCGCCGGGGCCGGGGGATGCCGAGGTGCGGGAGCCGGCCGAGGAGTATGCTCCCGTCATCTTCGCGCAGGACGCCTACAAGCACGTCATCTCCTTCGACATGCTCTCCGGCAACGTGAGCACCCTCCGCCTCCACCCCTCTCAAGATTTCATCTTTTTTCACAGCGCAGGCCCAGGGCCGTAAAAAAAGCTGCAATCTTTGGCGATCACCATGTGCTCACCAAAGTTTCAGAAAAAAAATGCGCTTACCAGTCATCTTCTGTTGCCCCTTCTTTGTACTCCGGGACAGAATTACTGATGGTAAAAAAAAATGGTTCCTGTCATGAGCAACAGGGTTTGTCTATCAACTAATCTTTTGCCCTTTACAGGAGGACCGCGAAAACGTACTCAGAGCAAGAGAATCTGGGAAGGGTGTTCTTACTGCTCCTTTTAAGCTGCTCAATAATCGCCTCGGAGTAATCTTAACCTACACCGTGTACAAGACTGAGCTTCCCCCAAATGCCAGGCCGCAAGAGCGCATTCAGGCTGCTATAGGGTAAGCTTTCATGAGTCTGCCTGCCCTCCTATCACGATTCACACAGCTGAATTCCCATTGACTTTTATTTTCCCCTGCAAACAGCTATTTAGGCGGCATATTTGACATTGAAGCACTTGTTGATAAGTTGCTTCACCAGCTCGCAGGCAAGCAATCTATCATGGTGAACGTGTATGATACTACTAATGAGAGGCCAATCAGTATGTACGGTTCGAATGATACTGGCAGTGGCATGTACTACAAGAGCACACTGAACTTTGGTGACCCGTCAAGGAAGCACGAGATGCACTGCAGGTGATTAATTTGTTCTTGTATGAATCCTTGAATCCTGTAGCTGGAATGCGTTCAGAATGGCTCGTTGTCTGTGTAGCCTTGTTCTTTAAAAGACTGTGTCTGATCCGGTTCTCTTTAACAGGTTCATGCAGAAGCAACCATGGCCGTGGTTGGCAATTACATCATCTTTGGGAACTCTTGTGATTGCTTTACTGATTGGATACATATTTCAAGCTACTGTAAAACGGATTGCCAAAGTTGAAGCTGACTTTCAAAAGATGACTGAGCTCAAGAAGCGTGCAGAGGCTGCAGATATTGCCAAGTCACAGGTGATTAGCTTCACTGCACATAATGGCTTCATGTGTTACTGTTACTCCTCATGACCAGATGATTATGTATTACTTACCTAAGCTAAAATGACACCTTATTAATTCCATTTCATTGTTTGGATGCAGTTCTTGGCAACTGTTTCGCATGAGATCAGAACTCCAATGAATGGTGTTCTAGGTGAGTGCTTAATCTATCATCCGTACAATAATCTTCATTGTTATATAGAGTACAAGGATATGAACGGTTCCCAATTTTTCAGGGATGCTTCAAATGATCATGGATACTGATTTGGACACAACACAACAGGATTATGTTAGAACTGCACAGGCTAGTGGAAAAGCATTGGTTTCACTCATAAACGAGGTTCTTGATCAGGCGAAGATCGAGTCTGGTAAACTTGAGCTTGAGATGGTGCCTTTTGATCTTAGAACAGTTTGTGATGACATTTTGTCTCTCTTCTGTGGGAAAGCTCAGGAGAAAGGACTAGAGGTAAGCAAAGAGTATATCCATGCTGTCATGCACTGCAGTTTTACTCTATTTTGTCATAATGGCACTGACTTTATATTTGTTGTTCCTTACTATGGCGTACGATGGGAGCAGTTGGCAGTGTATGTTTCTGATCAAGTTCCAGAGACACTAATCGGTGATCCCGGCAGAATAAGGCAGATAATTACAAATCTTGTTGGGAACTCCATAAAAGTAAGATATTTGCTCTACATGGCAGTGTATATTTTTATTGATTCTTTGCTGGCTAAGAGTTTTATTACTTTCCACAGTTCACAGAGAGGGGTCATATCTACTTGACAGTTCATGTCATTGAAGAGGTCATGCCTTCTTTAGATGTTGGGACAGGAGCTCAGTATGCAAATACGTTAAGTGGCTACCCTGTGGTGAACAGGAAGCGCAGTTGGGAAAACTTTCGACTTTTTAATAGGGAACTGAACTCATGTGAGATGCCTTTTGCACCCGTTGCATCTGACTCAGTAAACTTGATAATATCAGTTGAAGATACTGGTGTTGGTATTCCATTCGAAGCTCAGTCCCGTGTCTTCACCCCTTTCATGCAAGTAGGTCCGTCCATTGCTCGCATCCATGGGGGCACTGGCATTGGATTAAGCATCAGCAAATGCTTGGTTGGTCTCATGAAGGGAGAGATCGGATTTGCAAGTAAACCCCAAGTTGGTTCTACTTTCACCTTCACTGCAGTGCTTACGAGGGCCTGTTCTAGCGGAAATGAGAATAAACCGTCAGAGTTTAAAGAGATCAGTGCATTGGTGTTTGATCATAGACCGGTCCGAGCCAAGGTTACCAAGTACCATTTGCAGAGACTGGGAGTTCAGACTGAATCGATGACTGACCTAGATCAGTATATTTCTAAAGTAAATTTTGGATTACAGGTTGCAAAGCTTGTGCTGATTGACAAAGAAACCTGGCTGAAGGAATCCCATTCCATGCCTATGTTGGTTAGTAAATTGAGGAACAAAGATCAGCGAGACTCTCCAAAGTTATTTCTTTTGGAGAACCCTAAAAGTTCTGTCATGAACAGTTCAGATATATCCAGGGAATTCCACTTGAATGTAATTATGAAGCCGCTTCGTGCAAGCATGCTTCAGGTCTCTCTACAGAGAGCACTGGGTGGGATAGATAAAGTCAACTGCAGGAATGGAGTAGTTGGCAATTCAACATTGGGCAGCCTTCTTCACAAGAAGCAAATCCTCGTGGTTGATGACAACATTGTAAATCTCAAGGTCGCTGCAGGTGCTCTTAAGAAGTATGGTGCAGAAGTAACTTGTGCTGACACCGGGAAGAAAGCAATCACACTGCTGAAACCTCCTCACAGTTTTGATGCTTGTTTCATGGACATACAGATGCCAGAAATGGATGGGTGAGTCTTATCCTTGGCTTCTCGTCATGTGACATGTCACCCTACTTTAGCTATTCAGTTAATACATATTATTTGTTCTTGTCATTGATTGCTTAGGTTTCTTGCGCAACTCCTTTATCATGCATGTGGTACCTTTTGCAGATTTCAAGCCACGAAAAGGATTAGAGTGATGGAAAGAGATCTCAATGAGCAAATAGAGCGCGGAGAAGTTCCGCCAGAATGTGCAAGCGTTCAGCGATGGAGAACTCCAATATTGGCCATGACGGCGGATGTTATCCAAGCAACATATGAAGAATGCTTGAAATATGAAATGGATGGTTATGTGTCCAAGCCATTCGAGGGCGAGCAATTGTACAGAGAAGTAGCCCGTTTTTTTCAAAATCAAGACCAAGTGCAGTAGGTAGGCTCATATGGAGTGTAAAATAGTGGAGGATATCACCAACCGTTCACCCGTCGAGGCACAAAGAATGTTGCCAAAGATTCCGTGTTCTAAAGAGTAAGTGCTTGACTTCTCCGTGCCTCACGAGCACAATATAATTCATAATATGCTGTGGAAAATGCTTCTCTTTTTATCTGTTTCTTTTCTGTTCACTTTGTTTTTTAGCATAAACACTGACCCAGTCACAGTGCATGCTAAAATATAAATAAGTAGTAAACATTTTTTGCTTATATCGTTAAGTTTTTGCATCACCGTGGCTTCACATTGCTATACAGGTGGGCAGCAATTTGCAGAGTTAGGGGCCCTGTTAAACGCTAGAATGCTGGGATGTGGCCTGCAGTTAGGTAAACTTATTCAAAACCACTGTTTAATAGGCATGTCATGGTGGATATTAAGCCAAAACATGACTTCGTCAATTTAAGATCAAAATGATGCTGCTAGACAACTATCAAGATCTAAAAATCTTAATATATCTTAGCACCACCTTTTTTGCTGAAGTTGTTGGTAGGGGTTCTAAAGAAATGTGATGCTTTCTTAAAGCAAGCTCTGGTGTTGATATTTTTGAGCTTATTGTATAAGTGCATGGAATGTAAGGTCCAATGTCATGATTTTTCTCGTCCTTTCAGGTGGAAAGACTTTATGCTGGAGATGGAACCACCCATGTTCAATTCCATTGTGCACCATCTGACCAAGCTGCAAAACTGAGTGTACAATTTCTTGAAATCAAGATGCATGTGCAGCAATTTACTCGACAATTTCTTGAAGTCAAGGCGTGTGAAAAAGTCCAGCAGCATTCACTAGCTGCAGATCTCCTCTGCCACTGTAATTTAGCCGTAGGGAGAGAAATTTTCGTTCCACTTTTTGCTCGGGAACTTACAGCTGTACATAGTAGGTGTTAGTTGTTTGTGCAGGCATTTTTTTGGCATTTTTGTATGCATCTTCTTCACAATGCATGGTGTCGTAGTGTGCAAATCCACAGCCGAGTGGCATAATGCACCCGTCTAAACCCTGAGGGTGTGTACTCGGGGGTTAGCTAGGATTAATTCAATCTAGATGTAAGAACACGACGAACACAGTAAGTCTAGAGTGGTTCGGGCCGCCGGAGCGTAATATCCTACGTCCACTGTGTGTTGTATTGCTTGCGCTCTCAAGAGGTTGAGAGTCGGGTTGCTCGGAGTGGAAACTGAGCTTGTGTTGTGTCTGTCTTTTCTTGGCCTTAGCTGAGTCTGTGTGTATATCGTGTCTTGTGTGAACCTATGTTTTAGCGGGCGTGCTCTCTCTTTTATATATCAAAGGGGAGCACGTACACTGAGCGGGGTCCCGACAGGTGGGCCCGGTGATGTATTATAAACTACACTTTGGTCTTCAATGCCTCAGATCTTGAGATTTTGTCGTCGGTTTCCGTGCGTAGCTTCTGACCAGGGATGGTCTTGAACTGTTCTGTCGGAGTAGAGTCTACCCTCTGGAGCTGCGCGTCGAGGTCATGATGAAGCGTCGAACTACTAACTCAGTCCGCTGTAGCAGCGTGCACTGCTGTTTCAGTTAGTAGCTGGTCATCATGACTCGTCGCCCATACGCCCGGCGCTGAGTCTTTAATGCTTGCCTTGGTAACTGATGAGCCGCCTCGGTAACTGGCGATCCACAGTGTGGACTGACAAAAGCTACCCCCGTGCTCAGTGGCAGCATAGCACGCCTCAACCACTCACACTTAATGCGGGTGGGTGAGGGAGCTTCTAGCGGAAGGCTTGCGTCCGCGTCTGCGTGACACGTGGAGGCTCCGGACCCCTTCCGATCAGCTAGCTGAGCCGAGAGCTCACGGGGGTCCGAATAGGCATGTGGAGGTCCCGGACCCACCTGTGGGGGTTCGGGTCTGCGGGCACAGGTGCTGAGCATTTCCACCTTTGGGACACGTGGTGACACCGGACCCGTCCCCGAGCGGAAAGCGAGTCCGGGACCGTTGGTCCGGTGAGATGGAGTCGGACCCCAGGGGTCCGGCTGCTCAGCTCCTTAGAATGTAGTTACGGATAACTACACGAGTCTTGGCACAGTAGGAGTAGGTACCTAGTTACAGGTTGCAGGGTACCGACACATGGGTCCGAACCGTAAAATGTAAATGACACAGTCAAAGATGGAGATTTTGTTTGACAAAAACACGGGTCTCCGTCGTCCCTCAGCTTGTCGCCCTGAAGTTTCTCACCAGCCGATTATTCTACTTGAAAACTGCCTGTTGGTGTGGCTTTATCTGATGAAATGCCTTTTGCCTGATGTCACGGAGCTTGTTTAATGTGTGGCCTGTAGCATATTGCGACGGTACCTAACTGCTGCAATATGTTAATCGCCCTGAAAGGTCCAAAGTGATGCACTGATTGCTGCTCTTTAAACTAATGCCAGTGGTTACAGGCGCCTAATCCTCTGGTTCCTGCACCTTCAATGGAGCCTGTCAATCGCCTTGTGTTTGTCTTTGTCCAGTGCTTGCACCAGTGGCTCGCACCCTGCGTGATTATTTATTCTATTGGTAGTTGCTTGAGCCATCAGAACTCTGATCAGCGAGAGAAGTTTAGTGCGACGAGTCCTCGTTGATCGTTGCTCCATTTGAAAGCTGATGCCAAAAGCATGAAACCACTGGTGCTGAACTGTTGGCATGTCAGTGTCCTGAAGAACTGGAGTGGGACTAGAGTTTAGCGTATTTAATTCTATTAATCTGCAGCGAGAAATGCAAAGGTGATCATCGTTCATCATTTGACCCCTTGTGTAAAAGAGATGGGAGCATTACTCGTTGGCAAATGGCAACTGAGATTCCATACATGATTCATTGTGCTACAGCAGCTTTGCCCATATTTACTACTAGTACGAAGTTACTGAAAACCTAGTACTCGTGAACACACGGTATATACACGATACATCGAACGAGGTGAGCTTCATCTCACCTCTGTCTAGGCCTAGCCTTTGAGGCTTCTTCATGTACAAAGCCCTTCACCTTTCTCGACTTTCAGCCGAAAGTCAGCTGTTGCACATGACGTTGCTATGTACACACACAGCGTTCAGCATGAATTGGAGACGGTACTCAGGATCCACTGTCCTTCCAGTCACCACAGCTTTACTCTTCACCAACGCAAACTGTTATTCAGATCCTTCAGCACTGGAGATAGAGAATAGTGGGTGGCTTGTGCTTGCTCCATCACTGTAGGCTTAACACAAGCACCACTTTTCATGGTCACCCTGCAATCGGGAAACTCCCTAGTAAGTCGAAATGAACAACAAAGGTACCTTTTCAATTCAAAAATTGTTTCACAGAACTTCTCATGCAAGTTTGTAATGGCCCACCATTAGCGGATTTCAAGCTTGTGACTAGAAATTCACCTTTACTTGTTGGAACCTCTGAAGCATCCTTTGGTATATTCACCTTTGCTTGTTGGTACCTCTGAAGCATCCTTCGGTACTGCTGCATTGCTTTAGGACTCCCGATGATGCATGATACCCTTGAAACAGCTTCATCAACGGCTGTTTCCACTCTTAGCTTCCGGAAAACTTTGGCAACGTCTTCTTCCACCTCTTCGTCAACTGGCATTGCTCCAGAATTGAAGCCCCGCAAACCAACCCCTTTTCGGTACCAGCGAAGCATCAACTTCTCAAGGACACCAACACTTCGAATTAGTTCCTTGTACTTCTTTCTTTCTTGATGAGCTCTCACCCGTGCCTATCAGGATGAAGATAAGAATTAGCCTATCAGATGTACAAAACCTTTTGATGTTTCAACCAAGGTAGTACATATGGTGATTCCTTTGCGCATGTTTTATTGTGCAAAATTACCTGTATCTTGATGACATTTTTCCGCAACTTCAGGAATTCTTTACGTTTTTTATAGCACCTGAAGTTCTTCTGTATCGATAAGGCAGCTTTCTCCAGCATACCATGTGAAACTGCAACTGTCTCATGAACGGACAAGCAGCTGTTCTGAAGAGCCGTCTCTTTCTTTTTCTTAAAGGAAAACACTCTGTACGCAGCTTGTATCCGCGCTGCAGCTTGAACAGCATTTCGGACAGCTCCTAGGGAATCCTTAAGCGCAAGCTGATCATCAGTTCCACCATGCACATGGGTGCTTTTATCTGATATTCTGTCCACAGCACTACGTATTCCACCTCCACTAGCTTTGCCTTCGCACTTTCCATTTTCTTTAGATTCAATAGAATCAAGATGAGTTGTTAATTGTGCTTCTGAAAGGAATGCGGAAAGGCCCTTGAAACCAAAAGCCAAAGCTATTGAAGCAGGTGTTTTGGCAGCGGGATCTTCTGACGTCGGATGTGAAAGTGCACCAGCTGCAGCCCCAGCAGTAAGAAGAGCCACAACCATATCCTCCCTATTTTTTTTATATTTATGACAAAGTCAGGAGAAACACACAGATTAGAGAAAGCCATAATACAAGACATGGACTGCATAGATTATGCAAGGAATATTTTGTGTCCGGTTGCAAAAATAAAAAGGTTCCTGGGAATTGATACATTGGAGGTAAACAGCACGAAAAATGTAACCAGCAAGATACTCTCGAAACTTGACCATAAAAAAATAGCACTATACCACATATGATCTAAGGAATTTAGCATACCTGCCAAATCTTGCAGCCCAATGTAGAGCAGTCCATCCATTTGGATCACGGTAGTTTATAGGCACTCCAGAACTAAGCAGTGGCTTCAAAGCTAAGTCATATCCCAAGGCTGCAATTGTATGTATAACACCGTGATATTGCTTAGGAAGCAAATGATCTCCATCACTATTCTGTTCACATCTGGATGACAGCCACTGCTTAAACTTGTCATTAAGCAATACTTCCATGACACTATGTAATGTCTTCTCAGGGTCTAGCTGCTCATATGTCTTCCTCATAATATCCATTTGGTTAACTAGGGATCCACAGCCAGGATTTGGGAGTTGTGGGCTAAATTGTGAAAATACGTCACAATCATGACCATCAAAAAGGATCTGCACATAATTGATCAGCAACAATAGCTCATCATTACTATTGGCAGGTGTCTTATGGACTTTGATATCTTGTGCTTCATTGCACGGTTTCTCATTTCCATCAATCATGCTCTTGGTAGGCTTCTCGTGGAATTCAAATTCCCATGCTTCACTGCAGGGTTTCCCGTTCCCATCAATCAAGCACATGGTCACTTTTCCAGCATTAAGGCATGGAGTGTGGCAACGGATGGCACCTTGCTGGATAATTTCCACAGGTACCTTAACATCACCAAACAGCATTGCCAATGAGCTATGAGAAGGATTGCAAAGGAAGTCTCCTAAAACAATAACCTGCACCAAATTTACATAAGTCTCCAGCCAGTGTAGTAATATCACTGCAAAAATAGTCTTAATGCAGGTTTGCCGCCCTAAGTAACAAATTCTTTTTCATGTCCTTGAAGACCATAGAATAACTTCGGCGTCAAGCACACTAAGATCATGATAGTTTTTATATAGTATTACCCTGTCCAATTCTAAAAGCAAGCCATCTTTTACTTCAGCACACTTCTCTAAATGTAAGTCGTTATAGGATTGTACCTACTTGTCCCTCACTTTTTCTTCTTATGCCCCTGCTAATTAAGTGCTATCACTCTTATGAATAAATGATGTATCCGTTCTAATGTACCATAATCGCAATACCCAATAAGGTTCTTAATTCCTTTGTACAAGTCTGAAACAACATATATTTTTCAATCAGAGTATACAAATACCACATGATGATGCATGACAAATGACAGAATTTTTCAATATCTTGCCAATAGAAAAGAAGAAAGAAGGATTGCATGTTGCAGTGTGTAATCTAGAATATCAGCTTATAGTTCCATATGTCACCTTTGTAATTTCAGAAGAAAATGCCGATTCTGGAGAAACCTCATGGATATCGAACCATTGGTTTTCGGTTAGTGCCATAGAAGCTGGATGCAGAATTGCCTCAAGTTGATCCTCCTCCAACCATGTGTCTGATTATCAAGAAATAAATGCAAAAGCTACCAATTTTAAGAAAGATTCCAACTATCTCTCAGCCAGTTCTTAGCAATGAAAGAATCAGAATGCATGGACATGGTATTTTTCTAGCATATGAGATTACTTCACCTGAATTTTTTAACACATCGATAGCACTGGGACATGGGTCTGTTCGAGTTTCTTTGGTATGATCTCCACTAAAGCCCAGTACATTAAAGATGTCCTCAAAATTTGCAGAACTGTCTGGCTCCCCAGTCTGAATCCCAGGGAAAATAACATGCTCATTATTTGTTGGAACTTCTTCAGCTATAACATATGAATCTTCTTTGTCTTCCAGACTCAGCTGCATTTCAAGTTTCCGCAAGGCTGCTTTATGTTGAATCCAATCAGATCCACTTCTACCATTGGATTCATTGTTTATGGTCACAGTTCGGGAACTAACTTCTTCTGCAGATCCTGGACTGGATGAATTGGGACATGGTAAAACTAACTGGCTTGTCCAACCGGGTGAACTGTGTACTTCAGCTCTGCTAGCACTGCCATTCTGATTCGACGTTGAAGAATCATTTCGTGCTGATACTGAAATGCTGCCCTGGTAAGCAATCAACAAATTAAGGTGAGACACGGCACAAACCAAAGTTCAAAGATGCAATCTTGTCTGGCTAGTAGTTGCCAGAAACGTCCTAATTGTTAATCATCCAAATTGCATATTTTCATTGCCAAAAAAAGAGAGAAAAGGAGTCAAACCTCTAGAACATCTCTATAGTGGACAAGAACAATGTGTTCATAAGCCCTGCAAAGATGAATTGCTCTTATCAAGAGGCAAATTGATTTACATACTGGCCAATGAGTTTCAACAAAATAGAAGGAGCAGATCATAATCAAAAGTAGAAGTCATATGTCATAACAACTCAGGTATAATACCATCATTTCAGCACTGTATTATGACTGGTACACTGCCATCAGCGCCTGGAATTTGTTAGTTCCGTAAATGCAACAGCTGGCTGGCACATCCTAATGAATGGAGGTTTTAGATTTTCAAAAACACAATCTCCACATCATTTTGCAGCAGCCACAAAAGTGTAAAAAAACTGGTATAATATTTCTTTTTGAAAACTGAACTGGTATAATATTTTATAAATCATAACGGTTTTACAAGGACATGCATGATGGTTTCTTCAATAAAATGGACTCAGGGCAATCTCTAGCTCTTGGGAATCTCAGATGTACAAGTCAACTAAGCCATTGGCATGAATAAATTGTGAATGTAAGTTAATGCAAAACATATAAGACACGAATAGTACTTTGCGTAGTTATGAAAAATGTAGATACTGCATGTAGTTATGAAAACGAGATGGTCGTATATTCCTCCATAAGTGAAAAGACCCAGAGGGTAAGAAACATTTTTATGAAGACTTTCAGAACCAGAAAGAACACGAAGAGAAAAGCGACTAAATAATTTCTTACGGATCAAGCATCCAATATATCCGCCTCTGAAATGTGGGATTTTTGTCTCCACGAGCATAGTAGCAATTCAGCGCATCCATGTTATCAACCTGAAATTTCCAGCATCAAAACAGAAATGGTCTTAGCTAGACATTTTAGTATGGAAGTGCTTATTGCCTGCCTAATTCATTTCTAACCACAAACCTATTCCCCGCCTCATTCAGAACCACAAACATCTATCAGTAACCTATCAGCTTATCAAGCTGATTACTCCTGAACATACCATGACTAGTAAAACATAACTATTAATTTTATGAAAGATCTTTAACCTAGACATGACCATTAGTTTGTGTTCAACAAAAGATAAATGAACGGACCTTGAGGCGCTCATGGGCTTCACTAATGGTCTTCCCATTCTTCTTCTTTTGCCATTCGAAACCATCGTTTCGGAAGTACCGAAGTACTCTTCGGTTGAAAAGAAACCAAGAACCACCTGCAGTATCGGGAACCGGGATTGGTTCGATGAATCACATTCAGGATTAAAGCAACCAAGCGCAGGCTTTGATCATATTTACAGGCTAAAACCAAAGGATGCATTTATTACTCGGTGGCTTCTGTGGGGGATTATGTGAGACCGTGAACAGCTCATGATTCCGTAGTATCTGCAGAACTTCTTGAGGCTTCAGCCAGCGGGTCTTCACTACCTGTTGTAGCTTGTGTATGTCCAAGCCTGGAACAGTAAAACCATAGGCAAAATTTGCTGATAAGATATTGGAAATGACAGCACGCCATACGCAAAGCAACTAAATGCTACACATAGAGGCGTCATTAAGACTACAGTCCAATTTGGTACATTAATTGATGGACAAATTCATAACCCTAAATCCCATCGCTACTCCATAATGGCTACTTAACAACAGAGGCGCCCGCCACTGAAGTGAGCGTGAGAAGTCCATCCCAAAACCACCCCCGTGGTCCCTCATAAATAAAAGAAATAGAAAAAAAAATTATGTTTTCACAGCAACTACACTTGATATCATCGTCCGTCAAGAGCTCGACTTGCTAAAAGCCATATATATTATGATGAGTTGTAGCATTCCGCTCCTGCTAATAGCAGAGCAACAAAACCCAAGATAAATCGGTAGCATTTTTTGGGGCCTGGCTCAATCTCTCCCTTCCCCCATCTCCTCTTCCAACATCGGTTCTTCAGGCCCGAAATCGCACTCGAGGATCGCTCAAAAGCATCGAAAGACTGCAACTTCGAAGCGAGGCGCCACGGGATTTGGCCTTACCTTGCTGCTGCATCGCGCGCTGGCCCGACGAGTCCGCGCCCCCGCCCCCGCCCCCAGCGAATCTAACAAGAACTCGCGGCGGTTCGGAAACCTGTGGCGCCTCCTCGCTTGTTCGTCAAGTCGCAGTCGCCGAGTGGCAGTGCCGCCTGCCAGCGATTAGTTCCCGCGACGCGCAAACTTATTGTTCGTCCCGCGACCGATTGACGGGGAGAGTGACCGGGGGCAGAGCAAGAACCAACGATGAACACGTGAGCCGGCGCAGGAAAGGGGGTAAAGTGCCCGGCAGATTCCTCCCTCCCCTTGCGCAACGCGGCGGTTGCTAAACATGGGGGGATTTCTTTTTAGCGGAGGCGGATAACTAAAGCATCGATCTGCTGGAGGTGGTTACACTAAGCACGCTGTCACACACGTCCCCTTCTGAACGACATAATAATTGCTGGTCGCCTGCTCCAGCTTGGGTTTGGTGGTGACGTACGGGCATGTTTTAGTGAAATTTGGCCCTGTTTGGACTCGTAAACAAAAAAAATGTGACATCGAATATTTAGACATATGTATGGAGTATTAAATGAAGTCTATTTACAAACCTTTTTGCATGGATGTGCTGTAAATCGCGAGACGAATCTAATGAGGCTACTTAATCCATAATTTGCAACAGTGATGCTACAGTAACCATCAGCTGATTATTAATTAATCATGGATTAATTAGTATCATTAGATTCGTCTCGTGATTTACAACCCATCTGTGAAAAAAAATTTGTAAATAGACTTCACTTAGTACTTTAAATTAGTAAGATTCTATCGCAAAAAAAATTCGTTTCATCTAAACAAGGCCTTTATATGCAGGTGTTATCCGGTGCACGATTTGATGTCTTAATCAGCGAACGGCATTAGCCCTTCAGGGCGCGTTTAGTTCCTCCAAATTTTTGGGGAAAATTATTGTAGCAATTTTCAACCGAATGTTAGGAGGGCTAAATATAATCTAATTGTAAATCTAATTACACAGATGGACGGAAAATCGCGAGACGAATCTATTAAACCTAATTAATCCGTCATTAGAGATTGATTACTTACACGGATGGACGAGAAATCGCGAGACGAATCTATTAAACCTAATTAATCCGTCATTAGAGATTGATTACTGTAGTACGACATTTTCTAATCATTTGCATAATTAGGTTCATTAGATTCGTCTCGCGATTTTGCCCGGGGTTGTGGAATGAGTTTTGTCAGTTATCCACATTTAACACTCCTAATTAGTAGTTAAACATTTGAAGTTACTGTATGAAGCGTCCCCTCATAAGAGAGAACTTAAATGTGATACAAACATCAGTCCCAGGAGGCTGATGCCACATTTATTACATCAGATGGTCCATTACCGTACAAACCTCCGAGGAGGACACTCGATACAGATGATACTAACAAGTAACCAAGCTACAACATAACACCAGACCGCAACCCATATGGGGTCTAGCTCGGGCTCAGAGTACTGCGTCAGCGAAAACATCTCGAACAGGGCCGGTTCCACAAGCAAGGTTGGGTGTAGAACGATAACCCTACTCGGCGTCGTCTGGTACGAAGTCTGGGTCTTCCTCTGAAAAAAGTAAGAATGGGGTGAGTACAAACGTACTTAGCAAGTCCAACCACACCCACGGAGGGGGTTATATCAGAATAATATGCGCTGGTAAATCAAGGGTGAGGTTACGGTATAATTTGCGGAAAGCTAAGTTTTATGCAGGGGTTTGTTTAGCTAAAAACATTTTAGAAATCAATTTTTATATTGAGTAACACGGGGTTCAAGTTTTAAACTGCTACCGGACTCCCGTCCAACGTAGCACACGGCACAACTGCCGGACACAATTCCAAAACAACTCACGCTAATCCATCCCCAAAGAAACACTAGTTATGTGACCACACCGTAACTCGCCCAATACCGTGGGCACGGCTATTCGAATAGCTTTTAACTCTGCAGAGATGTGCAACATTACCCACAAGCGGGTACCACAACACAAGCACCGAAGTGTCGGTGTAGATCCCGACATAGCCATTATCCATCTTAGCTAAACCTGACTAGCCATCACGGGATGCACCAAGGGGTCATCGACCGTTCACTTAGGTATAACCGGGCATAAGTCACTCGGGGCTTATACCTTCTCCTTAGTCACCCGTTGCTCTCAGCTCTCCTGATGGATATCAAATTAACTAGTGGGATTTATGCTAAGCCGTTGCCCATTCAACGGTCGAGTGGTTTGCACGAGAGTGGAGTTAGGTGAGATGACACACCAACTCGGTCCTTAGACACGACAAGATGGATATCTCCCTTCTTTGCCCTGCCACAATGGCACGAGCACACCAAATGACAAATCCATAGAAATGCCATCCATCCCGTCTAAACTTCCTTTACAAAAACACCACATTTATCACATCCCACATACGCACACATTTTCTTTATAAAAAATAAATCATATTATGAGTAAAGTCCTAAGCATTCTAATATCGATTAACGTCCGAGCAAAAATCAGACATTAATCTAGGTGGTCAAGGAATGGTCATCACAAATCAAGGAGTGGCTATCCAACCATATTTTTATGCAAGCAAAACATATGCAATTTTATAAAGCAGGCTATTGGGTTGTGTTTATAAAAACTAGGACAGAAACATGCATCAAAGGATGGGATTGAACTTGCCGTCTTCAAAGCCTTCTGGGATGTCCTGTTCTTCGGGCTCGGGGTCGCAGAACGGGTCCTCGTTCACCTGCTCACAGTACTGCTCGTTGACGGGCTCTCCTTCGTTCACTCCGTGGTCTACAGCGCACACAAACAAGCACACAATCAATACTCAGAAGATAAAGATCTATCGTTGAGCTCGAATCGGGAACACATAAGATATGGAGTACGGAGTAATATTTTTGGGTGGATTCTTAATGGCATGGCCGAAACTAGGTTAAGAAAGGCGTGGTAGAGTTTCGGGTTGATCAGAGTTCGTTTGGTGCATGAAATGATAGGTTAATCAAAGGTTTAGGGGTTAAATAAAGGTCCAGGGGGCTATTTATAATTAAATTTAAGAAGGCAGCGGCTTGGTTTGTATTCTAGAAATTATTTGGGTTATTCTAAAAGATTCAGGGGTTTATTTGTAATTATGTTTATATGGGAGGAGGGTTTATTTCGAAATACATTAAAGAGAAGGGTTTTATTTGCAAACATGTTAAAAGGTGGAAGGATTTTTGAGTAAATAGAGGAAGGGCCAGGGGGTTATGGGCAAAACACCCTGTCTTCTCCCTCCCCTCGCGCTGGGAAACAGGGGAGGGGGCGGCGCGTCGCCGGCGGTGCCGATTCCGGCGGCCAGGGCCTCGGGGGCGGCTCCGGGGTGAGAGGAAAGGGAGAGGGGGCCATGCGGGGTCGATCCCCGGCCGCAGCTCGGGCGGAGGCAGCCCGGGTCGGCCCGGTCGCGGCGGGGTGCGGTAACGGGGCGGTGGCGGCGGTGGGTCGACGGCTCGGAGTCACGGCGGCGGCCGGAGATGAGGGGAAAAGGGGCAGCGGGGTGCAGGGGTTCGATTCCCCTGCTCACCTTGCCCTGAGGCGCGGCGAGGAGGCGGGGCAACGGGAGAGGGCGGCGGCGGTGCTGATGGCGCGTGGCGGCGGCGCTGGCGCTGGGGAGGAGGCTAGGGCGGTGGGCTTGAGGTGTGGTGCTGCGGAGCGGCGCCGGGGGGCCTTTTATAGGTGCGGAAAGGCGGTGAGGGTTGGGCGGGGCGCGGGCGGAGGACGGCGGGCGGTGCGGCCGAGTTAAGGGCGTCACGACGCGGCGGCGCTGGCGGCGAGGCAGCACGGCGATGACGGGACGCGTCGGGCAGGCTGGTGCTGTGCGACGTCAATGGCGAGCTGTGGCGAGGCGAGTGCCGGCGATGTGACGCCTCGGGCAGGCGGCGCTGTGTGGCGTCAACGGCGGCAGTGGGCGAGCGGGGCCGGGCGGTCGGCGAGCGGTGTGGCTTTGCGTGAGCGTGTGCGCTGAGGCGGGTCACGGGGGTGCAGGGTGAGCGGGCGGGGTACGGGGTGCAGGGCGAGCGGGACCGGCGGCGTGGGCGCGCACACAGCTCGGGTCGTCGCGGTGTGGCGCGTGCGCATGCGTGGTCGCGCGGGCGGAGCGGGGAGCGCGCGCGGCGGGGTGGCGCACGGGCCGGTGGTGAGCCTGAGCGCGTGTGCGTGCGTGCGTGCGCGCGCGACGCGGCGGCGCTGGAGCGGGCCGAGCAGGAGGCGAGAGAGAGGAGGGGGGCCGGCCAAGCGGAGCAGAGCGGCCGAGCAGGGAGGGGCGGCGTGGTCGGGCCACGCGACAGAGGAGGGAGAGAAAAGAGGAAGGAGGGAGGAAAAGAAAAGAAGAAAAGGAAAAAGGAAAATGGGAGAGAGAAAAAGAAAAGGAGGGGAGAGAGAGAAGAGAAGAGAGAGATGGGACGGGATTCGCGGCGCCGACCGCGGCCGGTCGCGCAAGCGCACCGGTCGCACGTGGCGTGCGGGATGAGGGCTAAAAGGGAGATGGGACAGCGGGAGATTTAGATACCAGGCTCGGTTCCTCGGGGTATCGGGAGATTGGGCAGAACAGGGAAAGTTCCCGAAAAAATTAGGGTTAGGGTTTTAGGGAAAAACTTGAGCTCAACGACGGAAACTCGATTTTGAAACTGATTTGACTTAGCGAATTTTGGGATGTTACACTGTAGTGCACGAAATTTTTTGGAAACTAAACGGGCCCAGTTTATTGACAGTGTAATCAAGTACTTGTAGTATACTAAAGCTTGTAAAAAAAATAGTAGCATACGAAAGTGGTGGCGATGGCGGGTAAAGTTGCGTTTGACTCTCGAGGCATCAATATATGTATCATGTTTGGTTTGGGGTGAAAAAAATTTGGTGGATTTTTTTGTAGCTTTGACTACTAATTAGAGGTATTAAATAAAGTCTAACTATAAAACCATCTCTGCAACTATGGTATAGTTACTGTATCTAATGAGTCATTTGACCGTACGATTAGAGGATGATTAGAGTATGATTACTATAGCATTACTGTATCTAATCATTATCGAATTAGGTTCATTAGATTCGGCTCGCAAATTTACACCTATATATGAAAAGATTTTACAAATAAACTTCATTTGATACGCCGTCTATGTAAGATTCATTCGCAAAAAATATCGCAGTTTTCAAACCAAACACGGTTAATGATTTCAATTCACACGGGAGCATGCACTTGCCACTTGGTGATGTTTCAGCATATCCCTCCTCGTTGCAAACGTAGCCGGACTCCGTCTCTCTGATGTGCAGTAGACTCTGCTAGTGGTCTGGGGGGGCTGGCTGTCACATCGAAACCGCGCGCGGACTTGCCGGAACTAGTTGTTTCTGTCAAGTCTGAACTCGATCCCACGTCCGAACTGGGTGTGTTTAGATACACGAAAAAAGGTGGATGGAAAAATCACATTAGACACAGTAGTTTATTGTAGCATTTTTCGTTTGTTTGTGGTAAATATTGTCCTACCATGACCTAACTAGGCTCAAAAGATTCATCTCGCAACGTACATCAAAACTATGCAATTAGTTTTTTTATTTATCTATATTTAATACTCCATGTATGGATCATTTGTTATATTTAATGTTTCGATGTGATTTTGATGTGATGAAAAACATGAAAAGTTGGGAGGAGTTTGGAGTATCTAAACACACCCCTACTTGTTCCCACACACATTCATCAAGTTCCGACCAAGTCGGTCTCTAGGTTTGGCATTTATCTGCCTGTTGGTTTCTCAACTTGCAATGCAAGTCCAATATATTCAATTCACAGGTCGATCGGTCTCAACGACAATTCCTCAGTTTCAAATTGTAAATCATTGTAATTTTTCTGTGTGCAAAACAGTTCAATTTTTAATTAAATTTATACAATAAAGTGTTAATATTTATGATACCAAATAGATATCACATTATATTTTTATAGTATATCTATTTGGTGCTATAATTTTTTTAATCTTTTTTATAATTTTAATTCAAATATAAAATAGTTTGACTTCCTTACAATATGAAACGGAGGCAGTAGTACTTTGCTGACTTGCCCTTGATTGGGTGATTCCGTTCCGACCAAGTCGCTCTTGGCATCTCCGCGTCATCGCTACTACACTAGCTTTACGCTAAAGCAGAATACTGATGAATCTTGCCCACTTGGTCACCCTTTATTTTACCTTGCCCCTGCACTGCAGACTGTGCCGGCAGTACGCTTTACTTGCACTTGGTTTTCTTGGCCATCCATCTCTCAATTGAGTCAATTATCAGAGCATCGCTCTCTAAGTTATTACTTGGGAGCCTGCTGCATAAAAACCCCTTTACATATATATTTTTCACTATCCAATAATTTTTCTATATCTTGTGTACACTTAGAAAACCATTTTCCTTATATATTTTTACCTAGTGAGAAGTGTGGAATGGAGGGTGACTACATTTGGATAACCCCTTAGAGAAGTTGTTGGAGGGTATTTTTTTCATCAAATTTCTATTCCTAATAATGGAGAAAGATATAGAGAGTCTCTTAGAGTTGCTCTCGTACACAATGCATATCTGATATCTATCCTGTCCATCCGATGGTTAATTTTTTTTTCACCTACTCGTGTTTCTTTGAATTCCACCAATAATTCCCCGGCACTGCACGCACGAATCCTCTCTTCAACAGGAACAGATGGTGAGCAGCTTGGGATCGAAGGGCCAAGCGGGCACATTATTCAATTCAGACAAGGGTTTTGACTGATTAATTTCGTTGCTGGATGTCGTCCGAGCGATCGATCGATGTGCACTGCATGTGCCTAGCTGCCGCACGTTGGCATGCCATGCAGCACCATGCACATGCCTGCGGACCAGCCAGCCAGCCAGGCAGCTAGGGCTGCAGCAGGACGACGACATACTGGCATATATAGGGGCGATCGGAATTCAAGGCAAGGGTAAAACACACTGCAGCCGCAGCATGCAATGTAGATTGTCGAACGATCGCCCAGTCGCCAACTAGCATAGTAGTACGTAGTATATAGCTCTTACTTGGCTGGCATCTCATGATGATGGGTTGGTCCTACTTGGGCTGTCATTGGTCAGCACAATGTAGATAGTACAAAGGATGTGTGCTTGATAGCAGAGGCCCAGTTGCTGTACAGCTCATGCGACTTCAGGCCCGTCTCAGAGTTCCCCATCTACAATTGCTACAAGTCAGCCAGATGCGACTGAATTTGAAGTCAGGCTCAACAGAACTCAGATTGTGCAGCCGAAGGAGCACTTGCCACAGGAAGGTCAACCAGAATTTAATCAAACAGATGTCTTCATATGCAACAATCCTCCGGAAACAGCACAAATGAAGGCATAATCATGCTTCTCTGTTGTATACTGATCATTTGATTTATGATACAAATACAATCGCGACACTGACAGCCATGGTAATCATGGAGATTTCCAACCACCAATACTTTGACCAACACCGTGTAGACGCATGCGGGCGGTCATCCACTGCCGTGAAGTTTTATTACAGTTTTTTCTTTCTTTTCTCCTCGCAAGAATTAATTACACACCCAACATTTTCTTGTATCACGAAGATGACTGGAACATGCTCCCTGTCGTGCTTGCCTCGAAGCTTAACCCGCTCGTTTCAGGTAAGCCATAACCCCAAGCCCTGCAACTAGAGCCGCTCCGGCGGCGACAGCGCTGTACGCGGAGGCCCAAGCATCCTTTCTAGCGTACTCAAAATCTGAAGAACCGCCACCTCTCTTCCGACGGCCAACACCAACATAATCCAAGTGCAACCTCAAACTCTGCAAGAGAAGCCTAGATGAGCATCCTTGGCAGGAAGAATAATCATCTACTCATCTTTGCTAGAAGAATAGGAAATTACCTTCCAACCAATCTGTCTTGCGTGGTCAACAGCAGCTATAAGGTCACTGTCTGATGAAAGTATGACCTTATCATGATCCTCATCTTCATACTGTGAAGTGGTTCCGCAAATGAATAAAAACTTACAAATTTGAAATAGCGGTATGGGTATGGTTACATATTGACATAGGCATGTAGATTCAGCAAATTACCAAAATTTGCGGAAGGTTTTTTCTATCAATGTCATCGCCGACCCTCTGAAGAATGCTGGTTATCAGGTCTGTCAAGCTGCTCGTTTCTGACATTCGAAAGGCATGAAGTTCAGAATGTAATTTAAATCACTGAGACAAAATGATTATTAAAACCATATCACGTGAAGTAACATAAGGATATATATACCGCAGTTAAATCTGTGCATCCTGCCTTGCTTGTCCTGAATCTTGAACCCAAAAGTGCTTGATAAACCAGAAGCTGGAAAAAAGGCAGATCTTCCTATATCTGCTGCCTCAGATGCCACTTTTGTTGATCCTTCACTGAGAAAATGCAAGGTAAACTAGTCAGTAGTCATGTGGAAGACACCAGAGCCATCAGAATGTAAGATTGGGATGAAAGGGCAATTCTGACCTCCTGGAGTCATCATCATCATCTAGAGGTCCAATGGACATTGCTGAATCCCAGAACCTCTGCATCATGGCAGATGTCGCCTCAGATCCAGCTGCTCCGGTGTTCCCGACCTAAACACAAAAAAGTAATAACTAATAAGGCATTCAAGCATGATCCGTTGAGTAGACATCCACTAATATAACAGTCGTGTAACTTGTATTGCAGTATACAGAAAGTCAGTATAGTTACTTCTACATTGCAGTGCATAACAATTAATATGAATTGCACTAAAGTAACATATTTTATTTTGCAAACTGAACAGCTGAGTTTTGAGGGCACTATCATACAGTAAAAATGGCTTCTAATCTCAAACCCAAAAGCATGAGCATAGGAAACACAGATGTTCTGGACTAGATCCAAGCAGAAGAAGTTGCCACTCACCGTTGCAATTGCAGCATGAGTTATGTGAAGAACATCAACAACAGTCACAACATTTCCATCTGGATAAAGACAACATGTCATACACATTTAACAGTTTTACAAAAGATATCATTATCAGCTGAATTTAACCCATTCATGGTTCACAGACATACCCCTGTCTAGAACAGGCAAATGTAAGAATTTCCCATCATGCATTGTGTGAAGAGCATCAAGGATTGGGGTGTCAACTGTGGCACATTCAGGACTCTGTGTCATGACCTGTTGAAAGGAATTTCAAACATGGTTGCGGTTAGTAAAGAAGAAGGTGCAGAATAACAAAATATGACCGGAAAGTAATGCAAAGATAATTATACTGAGACTTGCCTTCTCAACTGTGGTGGACTCAGGAGGAAGATTTTGGGCGATAACACGCATCAATATATCTCTAGAGCTGTCATAGAAAACAAAGCAAGGCTTTTAGTTTGAAGCAGATGTAGAAATAGCTGTTACTATAATTAGATTGATAGAAGGAACTCACGTCAAAATTCCTCCAGGTTTATTTTCAATTGCTACAACAGCTGAACTCACTTTTAATTCCAGCATCTTCTTTGATGCTGTCAACACCGTGTCTGTTGGTGCAACAGTGACCACTCTAAGCAATCAAGATCAAGAAATAAGTTGTTCTGAACTGGCACTTATATATTATTTGAATGCTCAAGAAGGCACTTAATTTGAAAAAGAAAGGATATTACCTACTTTGAATTCTCAGAGATAATGGTAGACAGCGCTGGCCGAAACATCCGTTCTCGAAGAGTTTCGATAAAATTGTTAGGGCCTGCAAAATAAATAGAGAAAGGATTAAAGTGGAACACTGCCAAAGCCATTAAGGCAAATTTTATACATAACACAGGTGGTCAATACAGGTAAAACATAAAAGAGAAGGGTGGGGTGAAGCTGAATGCATAATTACTTCTTTTTTATAAAAAGAATGAAGATGAAAAGGGGCAGGGAAAATGTCAATTACTGACCAGATCCAGCTGTTCCCCAATGCTTTTCTACACCCTCAACAGCAGCGGCAATTGCTTTTCCTTTCTCTGCCGCCCTTTCCATCCGTGCAATAGCATCATACAGGCACTTGGCAATGTCCAGCAGTGCAATGACTTCACCATTCTCCACAACAGGCAGATGTCTAAACTTACCTGGAACCAAAAGGACAATTTTCAGGCAACATTAAGATATTGCAGGTAAGGTACGCAAAAAATGTCAGAGCATTCACATACCTTGCACCATCTTCTGCAATGCCTCGACTGCAAGCGTGTCTGCGAGCACAAATACAGGGTTTCTGGTCATGACCTTCGAGACTGGTGTCTCTTCCATCTTCAATCCACGAGCAATGACCCTTGTGGTTATGTCCTGGTCAGCATTGCCAAACGACAGCATACAGTGAGAAATCAAGAATCTCTGACGCAGCAAAGACATGAAAAGTGAAGCGGCGCATATTCCTCACCTTGTCAGTGAGGATCCCGCAGAGCAAAGCATTGGAGTCAGTCAGCAACACGGCATCGACCCTGCGTGAGGCCATCCTCCGACAAGCCTCGTGCATGGTTGTGTTATCCGGTATCGTCAGCGCCTTGGACAATCTCAGCCTTTTCACGGTTCTCTCGCCAGTCAGTGACCTAAAAACGCATTACATGAGGTGGCATTTTTCAGATATAAATCCCATAACTTGTGCACAAAGCTCTATCCATCTCACAGCAGAAACAATTGTTGACCAATCCGAGTACAGCAGCAATCAAGGTCGTTTTGTAGCCAAGCTATTGCTTCTAGTTAAAATGTGTATAGTTTACGTTACACAAAATTCCAAAAGCAGAGGCATGTTGTAACAGCTGGATGGGATCCAGCACTTTCTATTGCAACTGAAAGGAATCGTTAGGCTGAAAAGTACCAATCTCTCGACTCCTGACCAAATCCAGGCTACAGGAGCTCCTAGGCTGCAAGCGAAGCGAGACATGGAAGCTACTCCAGCTAATCAATCGCGCGACGCGAGGGTCGGACCGAACGCTCCTCCACACCCAACCACAGAGAGACACGGAAGCTACGGCCAAAAATCTGGAGCACCCAAATGAGCACGTACGGGGAGTTGGCCCGGGAGATGGAGGCGGAGGACCTCCTGGAGGCGGCGCCGTCGTGGCCGTGGCCGTTCTCGGCGGGCGGGAGCCTCCTCCTGGAGGCGGCGGCGGAGGATATGGTCCTCCGGCCGGGGCCGCCGTGCCCGGCCGCCCCCGCGCCGCCGTCCATCCTCCCACCGCGCGCCGCCCACCGGGGGAAGGCGAGGGGCCTCCGATCGGCGACGGCGCTGATCCGCAGGCGGGGGGCGGCGGCGGGGTGCGGTGCCTCCTCCCCCGAATCGGGAGCTCCCGCAAGATGGGGGTGGAGACCGGAGACGGAAGCGAAGGTCGCGGCCTGCGGCTGAGGTTTTCTCGGCCAATGGAATTTCTCCGAATTACCCTTCCCTTTCTTTTTTTTTTCCCAGCTCGGGTGGCTGCTGGCTCCTGGCTCCCGTGTTGATGCGCGCAAAAGGGTTGGATCCGTGCGTGCGCGTTGGCCACGTGGGTTTGCGCGTGTGGGTCCGGAAGCTGACGGCTGGGTCCGGATGAGATGCGTGAGCCCGAGGAGCACCGGGACGGTGGGAGGAGCACCGTTTCGGTCGTTGCTGGGTTGCGTTGGGTTCGTTGCTTGGGCCGGAGTCACGCCAGCTCAGATGTGCCGTGACTATCTAGTGTCATTTTTGTCGTCCTCGAAAAACAGTGAAAATCAAGTATCTATACATAATTACAAACCTATACACATCCACCAATACGAACGCATGCATACATACACATAGCACCTCTAATTCTTCGAGAGACTGAGTCGGAAGATCGAAAACACCCTAGGTATCATGCTGGTGACAAACACATCACTTACCAGTTAAAAGATAATGCTATTTTGATTCATAGAGTAAAAACAAAGAAAATGCAAGTCGTGCAGGGCCATCGTGGTCGTCGGGCCCCGATGAAATTTGCCAAAATCAATGAAAAAACATTGTTTACCATTGTCTATCTAGTTGACCGACCTCGACATTTAACGCTTCCGACCTTGGCAACTTTTTCGTCGGGCTTCGCCAATTATGACCTAGTACTCGGAAGCAGCTAAACATGCTCAATTGGCTTGCTCATCTCGTTTTGCATTGAGTTTCTTTATATCATTATTTTGTAGTAAAATTGTTATACGACACCCGCATAGCTTTGAACTATCCATATCAAAGTTTTTTTTCTTCACTCAAATTTATCCTTTCTTCGGCTTCGGCAAGATTGACCCCCTTTCTATTTCATCTCCGGTAGGGGGTTTTAAAGGTTGGGAATTGGCAGGCTATTGTGACGCTAGATCGAAAACTGGAGGACAAGGTGGGCGGGAGCGTCAAGGTCTTGTTTGGGGGAGTGTAGAGTAGAGTTGGTCAAAATGGCAAGTCGTTTGCTATTCATGTCGTAAGGGAGACAAATACTAATAAATTAAGAAGAACGGTGGGAGTTAGAAGAGAGAAAGAAATGGATGAAATGTTTGAAAAGAACAAGGAGCTAAAAGTTCAGATGTGACCATATGGGTAGCGTAGGGCAACACCCATGTCTGAACTAGATGGACCTGCTTCTGCACACACGCGACACGTGTTTGGTATGGAACTCCTAGGAAGTTTGGAATACTTGAGGCACTGTTTGGATCCCAACTTTTTTCAGAAGTCCCTATCACATCAAAAGGAATCTTACTATTTTATAGTATTAAATAAAATCTGTTTATAAATGTTTTTTGACAGCTGAGTGCTTTTTCGCGAGACGAATCTAATGAGCCTAATTAATTCATAATTTGCTACAGTGATGCTACAGTAACCATTCGCTAATTATGGATTAAGATACCTCATTAGATTCGTCTCGCAGTTTAGCCCTAGGGTTCTGCAGTTAGTTTTATAATTAACATTTATTTAATACTTCTAAATACTAAAAAGTCCCTGGGACTTTTTTTAAGTCCCTATTCCAAAACACCCCCTGAGTTTCGATGGAGCATCTGATTTGTGGTCCGAACTGTGAGCATTGACCTGGCTGACTGCTTGGATTTGAAAAAAAAAACGTGCATTTGATACTGACAGCAGGTCCTGCTACCAGTTTATGCTGGTTACGGCGTCAGTATGACCTGGCATTTGGGAAAGGTGGTGATTGTGAAGCGAAAATAAGCTACCACCTGGCCAAAATTATTGATGAACAGCGCAACACGCAGCATCCTCTAATTTCCAACAGAAACATTGGGTTGCCGGAAAAAAATAAGCCAAATTGAAGTTTTTGTGTACATGAACAGCTAAATTCTCAACTGACAACAGACAACTGTACTGTCTCTCACTCTGCTTCATTGAAACGAGCAGCAGGATTACAAGGGACTGCAGAAAACCGTACATCATCACCGTGTCAAAGCAGCCTGGGGATCGAGCTGGCTAGGCCTAGGCGGCGTAGACGTGGACGCCGATGGCGACGACGAAGATGGTGAGGAGGCAGAAGAAGATGATGGCGTGGACGAGGATGGCGATGGCGCTGGTGCCCATGTTGCCGAACTCCACCACCCGCGTCCGCGCGGGGAGCTGGAAGAGCAGCCCCGGCGAGAGCACCACGAACAGGATCACCGCCACGATGATGGGGCCCCAGTCCGTGCTCGGCCGCGGCGACATGCCGGCGTTCATGTCCTCCAGCGCGTACGGCTCCTCGCTCAAGCTCTTCTCGGCAGCTCTGCTCGACCAATGTCTGTATGTCCTAACGGATGCAGCAGGAAGCTGGAAGCAATGTACAAGGCCGATATGTAGTGAGTGAGGTTGCTTAGCGCTGGCTGCCTGGCTGCGTGGAGATGGAGAAGGATCTTCAAGGAAGGAAGGGGAGGAAGGAAGGAATGCCCTGCTTGTGCGCGAAGCAAGAGCGAGGGAATACATGTTGGACAGGAGGCATACAACGAGATGCCTTTGCTCGCTTTACAGTCTGAAGAGGGCTCCAGTCTCCAGAGAGGTGCTCCTTTGCAGTGGTTTAGGGCTTTAGGCCAGAGGAAATAGCTCAGCAATGGCTAGCAATCTTACCAAGAAAAAGAAGTGATTAAAGGCAACGCGTTTTGGCTGGCTGGCCTTCCAGGTGAGAATCATGAGATGCTGCCTTGCTCTAAACCGCCTAGCTGGTAGACGGAGACAGTCCCCTGAAGGCTGAAACCTGAAGGTTTGCAGAGAGTGCAAAGTTGCTTCTAGCTCGGACTCAGAGAGAACCAGAGAAGTCTCCGAGAATACGTGATCACACAACACATTTCGTTGGTGAAAAAGTTTGGATTTTGGTACTGTAGCATATTTCATTGTTACTTAACAAATAATATTCAATTATGGACTAATTAGGCTTAAAAGATTCAGCTTGTGCTAATCAATTATTTTTTTCAACTGTATTTGCTCCATGCATGTGTCCGAAGATTCGATGTGACCAGTACTGTGCAAAATTTTTTGAGAACTAAACAGGGCCTCACCAGCATCAAGTAATTGTTCAGAAACAGAGGACTCTGCAGGGGACAACATCCTGCAGAATCTTCTGGCTGCATCCCTGCAACAAGCAATGGATAATGGAGACAAGACCGTCGATCAATTCAGGGCGTGTTTAGTTCGTGAAATTTTTTGGGTTTGGCTACTGTAGCACTTTCATTTTTATTTAATAATTAATGTCAAATCATGTACTAATTAGGCTCAAAAGATTCATCTCATCGTTTCCAGCTAAATTGTGCAATTAGTTATTTTTTAAAATTACATTTAATACTTCATGCATGTATCCAAAAATTTGATGTGACGGGGAATCTTGAAAAATTTTGGAACTAAACAGGGCCTCATCTGAAAATTTCCACGCTATCTACATACAATAACTAGTGCCACTGCCAATAACAAGCAGAAGATACGTAGTTAGCTAATCTGTAACATCACGTTACAAAACACAAAGATATATGATCAGAGCAAAGCATTTCTCAGAATGCGCAGGGACTAAATAAAGTTCAGAAGCTGGAATGCCGAATACTGAGCTAGAAACAAAAAGGAAACATAGAAAAAAGGAAATCAAATTGAAGCATAATATTACTGAATTGAACTAATCAATGTGTTAAGCAGAGAAAAGCAAACAAACATAATGTTTCCTTTGTGGATCCCGGATGCCGGAGCAGCAAACATTCAGTGCTACTCTCCATGAAAGCAGAGACGTCCTTCTCAAATCAAACATTGTTTTGCTTCCTCCTCCCGCTAGGCTGTGACCGTGACGGAAACAGGTGGTTTGTGTCACATTCTGGTATTCTGCCTCAAGATGCTAGTCGACATGCAATTCTGGTGCCTGAAAACTAGTTAAACGCACAAATGGCGGTCATTCAGACTACGTTGTTAAAGCAGAGAAATAAATGATCAGGTGCATCTGGAGTTCTTCCCCAAGCCAAACCAATCGTGAGGGGACCAGTCTTTACTCTTAACGACAGGGCTTGTGTTGGGAGGATAGGTGGCATCAAGAATATTTTGGAAGTTTGGTTCAAAATCTTCCAAAACCATGAGAATTCCGAGTCGTCCCAAGTGCCATAATATCTTATCCTGAGTCCTGACCTAGTAATAAGTGGTGTTGCAAAGAGCTCAGACAGGATGCATGATCCGATCCCTACCAGAAACCATCTGATAGCGACAAGCAAACTATCCCCACCACACTTTTACACGTAATGGCCAGCTCGTGGGCCACATGCTGGTTACTTCTCTATCACAGCTGACGAACACGCTCAAAACACTCGCATCACTGTCCGGCATGTCCGCTCAGTACAGGCTTGTACACATCTCCCACCACACACATTTTTTTTTAGGACACCCACCACACACATGGACACAGCTTACCAGTAGCAAACTTGTACTGCTCCGTAGCTCACACGCTAACCACGTTTCGTGATCCAACGGATGAAGAAACTGGCAGATGAACACCACACCAATATGATTTCTCACGCTTTTGTATTGAGTTTTTTCCTTGTAATAATCATGTGTTCCATGACATCATTGGTGTTGTCATAGAAAAAGGGTATTAGCATCTTCATTTCTCCTCAACAAGAATATATATATTTTTTGGCGTTGCAACCATCAGAACAAATCAAAACATGGGAGTGTTAAAAACAATCACTTAATTCTTGTGCCGTTACCTTTAATCCACAAGCAAACGCCTCTCGGGGAATGACTTGTGAGAGCCCTACAACAAAGGGCGCATTTTTACAGGGATCATCAGCTCTCGTAGTAGTAATTGAGGAAGGAAGAAATCAAATCTACGCTGCTGCTGCTGCTGCTGCTGATTGAGCTACGCTACGAGCAAATCGGCGTCGATCGGGGAGCAGATCCGCCCCCGCGGCGAGGGCTTGCCGAAGAAGAAGCCCGAGGAGAGGTTGGAGACGGCGCCGGCGAAGCCGAAGAGCAGCGCGAGGCCGGCGACCCAGGGCATGAGGAGGAGGCCGATGGCGAACGTGACGGAGCCGCAGAGCATGAGCGCCACCGACGCGCCGAGGAGCATGGACGCCGCCGCGGCCGGCGACATCCGGCCCGGCGCCTGCGCCGGCATGGGGGAGACGAGCGTGAGCAGCAGCGCGCAGAGCTCGCGGATCTGCCGCGAGTAGTGCTCGTCGCCGCCGCCGCCGCCGGTCCCCGTCATGGCTCGCGCTGGGTTCCTTGTGGCTGTGCGGAGAGGCGAAATTGATGACTCGGAGCTTGGGCGAGCGGCGAGATGGATCAGCGCGCAGGAACAGGAGGCAAAACGAGCAAGGAACAAGGAAGAATATGGAAGGGGGGCTTGGCGCGTGGAACGGGTCTTTATAGACCACCGGTGGCCCAGGGGCCGGAGCGGGGCCCACCTGCAGCCCCCGTCGGGTCCACCGTCCACGCACGGAAGGCAAGTCACGGATACGTAGGGAAGGTTGTGGCTGACCCCACGTGCCAGTGGGGCGCGCGGCGGTTTGGGCCCGAGTGGGTGGGCGTTGGGACGGTGGTCGTGTGGTGCGCGGTGCGCCGCGCCGGATAGGCGGGAGACTAATTTACCGTGGACCGTACGGAAGGAGTCCGTACGATTGATTTCCGACAGCTACATTTTTTTTCCACTTTTACACTTTTAGTAACTTTTTTATTATTTTATGAAAGAGTAAAAAAAATAAAAAAGTTGAAGAAAAATTTCTGGAGAGCGAAAAAAAATTTCAAGGGAAAATGGAGAGCAACAGAATTTTTTTAAAAAAAATTGGCGACCACAAAGATTTTTTCAAAGAAAAAATTAAGGGAGAGGGGAAACTTTCAAAGAAAAAATTTAGAAGGTTGTACAGAAATAAATTTAAAAGTATCATGAGAAAAACTTTTACATAAAAAAATATCAGGTAAACATTTTGAAAAAAAAAGAAAAAAAACATGCCGGTGCGCAGGGGGTGGCGCTGCTCGTCGTCGCCGCCTCCCCGCCGCCAGGGGCGAGCTCGCGGGCGGAGCTCCCCGCCCCGTCGCCGCCGCGGGCGGATCTCCCCGCGGCCGCCACCGCCGCGCAGCGGGCGGAGCTCCCCCGTGGCCGTCGCCGCCGCGCCGCGCGCCTGGACTCGTGGCCGCCGCCGCCGCGCCGAGGATGCAGGAGGAAGGAGAAGGGCCGCCGCACGCCGTGGTTCTGAGAGGGAAGGAGGAAGGAGAGCTGCGGGAGGAAGAAGGGGCGCGGGATCCACTGAGAGGGAAGGAGGAAGGAGAGCTGTGGACTGCCTGAGAGAGGAAGGAGGGGTGCGGGATCCAGAAAATGGGAGTGGGTGGTGGGTCGCAACATGTGGGAGTTGTTGGGAAAAATCGACAGCCGAAGACGGAAGTCACAGTGACCGCAGATTGAGCTTCGTGGCCGGATAGGGCGAGGAGGACAGAGAGGCCGGGATGGACCGGAACGGATTAAACAAAAATGGACACGGCCCATCCCTTTCCGCCGCCGAGTCATGGCCGCCGCCGCATCGTTTGATTGGTGTTATCGCTTATCTGACAGGCCGGCCCATGCCGTGGGGCCCACGGGCAGAGGGAGGGTTCTGCGGCTGCAGATGTTTCGCACATTTTTTTTACAGTAAGAAATGTGAAAGGTAGGATGACGTGTAGCGGCGTAAGCGCGAGGTGACGTGGAAGATAAGAGGACCTGGGCCTGTTCGCTTTCCCGCTTTTGCGTCGCCATGGACCGGTTTTTCTGTTGCGGAGTTGTTTAGTTGCTAGTGTAAAATTGTAAAATAAAATTTTTGTATATTTAAAATATTAAATATAGACTAATTATAAAAATAATTACAGAACTCGTCTGTAAACTACAAGACGAATCTAATGAGCTTAATTAATTTATATAGCAATTAATGTAGCAATTTAGTACCTAATTATAGTCTAATTAGGCTCATTAGATTCGTCTCATAATTTACAAGCAAACTATGTAATTTATTTTTTATTTCATCTAGATTTAATATTTTATGCATGTAAAATTCTATCTAGATGTGATACATTTGGAATTTTGAATTTCGCAACTCAAGAGACACTTTTCTCTGTTCGCCCTGTGTCGTTGTCCCTACGATAATGTCGGTCGGATGGATGTGCCTACCATAATGTCGGCGGGCCGGTAACTGGCCTGGCCGAAACTAACGGAGGCGGTTTTTTCATTTTTATATTTTTTAAAAATTAAAATTTTAAAAATATATGTCCGTTTTGAAATATTTCAAAAATACCCCCCGGTCGCCCCCCATAGGGCGACAGGCCTTAAGTGAATTTTTTTTTTTCAAATTCGCAATCAGGTCCCTGGAAATAAAAAAAACTTGTCGCCCGTTGGGGGGGCGACAGGGGCCTGTCGCCCAGCCCACGAGCGACCGCCGGACGACCGGGGGTACCCCCCTATATAAGCTCAAGCCCTCCCTTTCCCTCCTCATTTGAGCCCGAAAATTCCACCAAAAATCCAGAAAAAAAGAGAGGAGTGAGGAGAAGTAAAGCGGCGAAGCCCTGCCGGATTCAGCACTTGTGATCTACAGGTTAGTACATTTAGTTTAAATATTGTTATATTTAAGTACTACGTATTTTAATATGAGTAATTTGATTTAATTAATGCTATAGTAGAACCATTTAAGTAGGAGTTCAATGATACTTTAGTTAGTTACGTAGTACTAAATTAGTTTAGAAAATTAGTAGAACCATTTATGCAGTATAGAATTTGAGTGTCATCACGTAGTTATGAATACTTATACGTTGTAATTGAATTTCATACTTAGTTTTTACGGATTATTGAATAAGGTAGTGAAGTAAAGAGTATAACTCGATAAGTATTATGTGATATACAGATATGTCGAGCAAGATGCAGTTTCAAGTATTTTATGGTGAATACAATGTTATGTATGGGCCAAATGGAGTAGATCTTTCTGCCTTTAAGCGCACATCTAGCGGCATAGATAAACCAATGGAAAGGAGTTTTGGTTCCATATGTAAGTGGCTGCAGCGTGGGTTCCATGTTGATCCGTTGACACATGTGATCACTGTCCAGTCTCTTGTTAATTGGGAGGTAGAAAGTGAATTATGGGAATTAATGATGATACACAGCACTGATGACTGGCAGAAGTACATGCAAGCAGCTCTAGAGCGTGGGTGGCCTCTGGCCATTCTTGTTCAAATCCGGGAGAAGACACAAAATGAAATCCAACATTGTGCAGATCAAGGAACTCCGAGTATTCGAAGAGAGACCAATTATGTTGAGCACGATGAGTCAGAAGAGACAGAGAACCAAAACATGGGACCACAGGGCCTTACTGATGAGGGAGAGAGGATACATAACATTGTGGACGAGATGGAGGCAGAAGACCAAACCGCAATAGAGATGGAAGAATATGAGGACTCATCTGATGACGAGCAGTACTCATTGCCAAAAGAGTGGAAAGAGCATGGTTTTGGCAATCATGTCGCAGAAGATGTACGAAATCAGGAGTGGGAGTACAGAGGGAATGAGGTAGTGCAAGGTGCAACATATCCAAACATTGAAGCCGTAAAAGATGCTGTGAGACTATGGGCAATCTCATTGAAACGAGAATTCAGAGTCGTAAAGTCTGGCAGTAAAGAATATGATGTGAAATGTGTGAATGCTGGATGTCCATGGCGAGTACATGCATTCAAGGTAAAATGGAAGTCAAACTGGAAATGCTCCATTGTCACAGAGCACACTTGTTTGCTGTCAGAAGTTCTTCCCTCGCATCGCAATATATCATGCGACTTTGTTGCAAAGTAAATGTATGGGTTTATTATGGACAACATAAATTATGAGCCAAAAATGATTGTTCGACACATTGAGCAGACTTACCAGTACACCATCAGTTATTTGAAGGCATGGCGGGCTAAACAAAGGGTGTTCGAGATGCGGTTCGGCACATACGAGGCATCATATGATAACCTACCTTGTATGTTATCCCAGGTTGCTGCTAGAAATCCTGGAAGCTTTTATGACACATATCTTTTACCAGCCGTGACTAGGGGACAAAGAATTATGCAACGAGCCTTCTTTTGCATAGGTGCTTCTGTTAGAGTATTTCAGTTTTGTCTTCCGGTGATCTGCATTGATGGCACATTTTTGACTGGAAGGTATAAATGTCAGATACTCACCGCAATCGGTCTAGATTGCAACAACCAAATTATTCCGCTCGCATTTGCATTTGTTGAGAATGAGAACATAGACAGTTGGTATTGGTTCCTTGAACGAGTGAAGAATCATGTTGTTGCTGCACGTCCAGATGTGTGCCTTATTAGTGATAGGCATGCAGGTATCCTGCAATCAATACTGAAATTGCAACGTGGAACTGCGACAACGCCTCCATTATGGCCTGATGTCCAAAACAGGTGGTGCATTAGGCATATGGGTGCAAACTTCTATGAACACTTCAAGAACAAGGATCTTAAGAACCTGTTTAAGAGGTTGTGCACCCAAAATCAACATAGAAAATTCAATGCATTATGGCAAATGCTTGATCAGTTGACTGCAGAGCTAGTGAAGATAAGGGCATCAGGAGCAGGCACGAGTCAGGCTGCAGAGGATAGGGATGTAATGAAATATGACAGGTATGTAATAAAGTATTATTGTATTTATGTGTCCAGTTTGTATGAAATATATATTTACCTATGTGTTCTCATATATTTTTGAATGCAGGTATGGAGATGGACTCCTTACTAGACCCAGTGATCGACTCGAGCCACAGGTCTTACTTTGCAGCTGTTGAGCACCGAGCCCTAGAGGTGCTACGTCCTCGTCCACCCGGCGAGGCGATCTCTATACACCATGATTGGTGTGACCGGTATGTAATGAAATATTATTGTTTATCACTTATGTATTCGCCGGTATTCCTTTGTTTCGACATTTTTTGTTTTTTTGCAGGTTACGTGAGGCCGGCCTACTGACTCTGAGCCGTCTTGTCGAGGTTGGGCCTATTGAGCTCGACCGATCCCTCCTGACGGCGCTCGTTGACAGATGGAGGCCGGAGACACACACGTTCCACCTCCCGTGTGGGGAGATGACTACTACGCTGCAGGACGTGGCCTACCTCCTCGGCCTCCCTATCGTCGGGGAGGCTGTAGGTCCGCGTGTGGTGGCGGCCTCATGGAAGGATGAGCTGGAGGCCCGTTTTGCCCTGGTTGACCGCGTGGAAGAAGCAGGTCCGATCAACCCGCACCCGCGAGCAGCAGGTCCTTCGAAGACCTGGTTCCTACAGTTTACAGTACGTATTCATTTCATTTATAAATTTAATTGTTACAATTCACATATTCCATTGATAGTTGAAACCATTAATCTTAATTGTTTATGCAGCCTGCCCTGTTGGCTGCGGATGCCGACGAGTACAGTGTGACCAGATCGCTGGAGGCGTACCTACTTTGGTTGTTTGGTTACATCATGTTCAACAACACTCATGGCAACTCGGTCGATAGGATTCTCCTTCCGTATGCACGGGAGATTGCGGATGGGGACGAGGATGTACCGCCCTACAGCTGGGGTGAGGCGGTACTTGCAGCCACTTACCGTGGACTCTGTGACGGCTGCATGAAGACGCAAGGGAACGCTATCCTGTCAGGGTGCCCACTACTGCTACAGCTTTGGTCGTACGAGAGGCTAGCCGTTGGTCGGCCCTTTGTCAGCCACGAGCCTTACCACGGGGGCATGTACGGCGACGAGGAGGACGAGAGGCCCACTATGGGAACTATCTGGATCTGGCGTCAGGTACGATCGCAACAAATCTAATTTTGTTATTCATTGTTACATGATATATTAGCGCACTTTTAATTTTACTTATTCGGAATGCAGAGGTCCTGGGCACATAAGCGGGTTAGACGCGCTTATCCTGAGTTTGTTTCGGAGCTCGACATGCTGACGCCCGAGGACGTTGTCTGGGAGCCTTACAGCCCAGAAGCTGTGGCTACCCGTGCACCAGCAGGCCTGTCTTCGCACTGCTCCGCGAATGCGAGCCTGTGGCTTACTTCCGCCGTCCTGGTTTATGACATCGCGGTTGAGGCATATTGCCCCTGGAGAGTCAGGAGACAGTTTGGGCAGCACCAGGAGTTTCCGGTGCCCACCGCGTTGGAGCGTGTCAGTCGCCAGGACCACAGGTAATTATGAATGAACTTGGCTTATACATTCGTGTCAAATCTAACGATTCTTCGTGGTCCACTTTGTAGGTTGTCAAGGAGTGGCTTGCCGTGCTCTGATGATTGGCTCACCAAGATCCAGCCGTGGGTGGACCAATGGGAACAGGCAGACGAGCTCTTGGTCCCTCCAACAGGACCACACACAGACAGCTCCTTTAGGGCTTACCTCACTTGGTACTTACCCCGGACTCGGGCTCGTCTGGTTTTTGTTGACACTCACCCGCAGCCACACCAGGCGAGGCCTCAGAATGGCTATGCCCGGCACCACGTGGAGGCACTAGCTGGCGCGGTGAGTCTATTGATTATATTTGCATATATATATAATCATATTCATAAGATAATTCATGTGTTTGTAACTGTACCTTTACTGAATTGATGTAGCTTCGCCTTTGCAACATGATGGAGACGGACTGCTCGACTTACTTGACGAGGGTACGTGCTGGATCCCCAATGACCCAGTTTGAGCAGACAGAGGCATGGTCGAGGCAGCGTGATCAGTTGCGTCAGGTAGTGCACAACTTCGGAAGCCGTGTGCAGTACGAAGACAGCCACGGGTCGTCTCAGGCCTCGTCGTCGTTCCCGTGTCCGTCGACCATGCACGGGCCGACGTCGCAGTTCTTCCCAAGTGCAGGTAACGTACATATCTATTTAAAATTACATCAACTGTTCCTACATATTTACTAATATCACATACAGGATACGATCCAGCTACAGCGTTCGGCCATACTGGAATGTTTAGAGGGACATCACCAGTTGGCAGACCGTATCCAGGGATGGTACCGGGGCCACAGATACCGGCCTACACAGGTTAGTTTATGTTTCGTATTTCGGTTTCTACATGGCATGACAAAATATACGAGCGGACGCTAACATCCACATTTTTTGCGTAGGATTCTACCCCCATGCGAGCGCCGAACCTTCTTCTTCCTCCTTTCGACCAGATAACGAGACCTTCACCTTAGACGACTTCGACAGCTTGAGTCCAGAAGAGCCTGCCGCGCAAGGTGACCCCGATGTCTTGGGGTATTCACAGCTAGGAGGAGCACCACTTGGTATCTCTCAGCAGCAGACACCGCAGGGAGGTCTCCGGGAGCGACAGGTGAGGTCTCCGGATGTTCTCACCTACGCCGAGGGACATGTCCGTGCCCAGCAGAGGGCTAAGAGGGTCCGACGCCCTAGGGGTGGTTAGATGTATCTGATGTTTATTTGTAATGAGATAGCTGTGGATCGCTTATTTGTATCCGATGTTTATGATTGTGGTAGGTTACTTGTCATTTGTTTCTATAGATATTATTGATGTGAACTTATTATGTTTGTGGGTTCCATAATGCTCGTGAAATAAGGGAAGTTCTTGCGATTTTTTCCCGTGATTTAATGAAGGACAAATTACGTGCGGTAGGAGTTAGCGGCCGAGATCTTGCCGACGATGATGACGAATACACGCTCGAATAGCTCAAAATAGGTCCCTGGAAAAATAAAAGTCCCTGGAAAAAAAAGAGGGCCTGTCGCCCCCCCAATGGGCGACAGGGGCCTGTCGCCCGAGGGGTGGGGGGGCGACAGGGTCCTGTCGCCCGTTGGGGGGGCGACAGGTCCCCTTTTTTTTTCTCCAGGGACTTCGTTGTAAATTTGAAGAAAAAAATTACACTTTGGGCTTGTCGCCCTATGGAAGGGCGACCGGGGTATATTTTTGAAATATTTGAAAACGGACATATATTTTTGAAATTTTAATTTTTAAAAAATATAAAAATGAAAAAACCGCTAACGGAGGGAAGCTACGACGGGCCGGATTAGGCCCAAAGGAAAAGATTGGCCACTGACTGAGTGAGGAACGTTGAAACGAACTAGCGTCCCGAAGCCATCGCTCGCACTCGCACCAGAAGCGTCTTGGCGAACTCGGGAGCGCAACCCACCGGCGTTGCGGTCCGTGCCCTCGGGTCGACGACTCCTCCTACTCGCCAAGGGCTATCGGCCTGAAGGCGGCAGCCGCCTTGCCCTTTCCTAACGAACCCCCCAATCCAGCCACGCCGCGTCGCTAGTCCCCCCGTAAAGAAGGGGAACCCACCGCTTGGGGGGCGCAGCCTTGCAGGTCCGACGTGTCGGCGGGGGCGCGCGGTGGGGGCGGTCCCGCGCCACCCGTCGCCTCGGGGCGCTGGCGCGGCAGAAAGCTGGGGCGGCCGCGCAATGGCGCGCCGACACGGCGGACGTAAGGACTAAGGACTATGGCCCTGTTTGGATGATTCGGGATAAATTTACCTCAAGGTAAATGTTTTACTCCTATCATTTGCCTCTAATAGTTTTACTCTATAAAAGTGTTTGGATTAGGGGTAAATATAGTTGGGGATAACATTCAAAGTTTAGTAGGTAGCTAGGCTTGGAAAGATAGCCATGAGAGAGCCATACAATAATTGTCCTATTTTTGGTGGGATCTAGGCAAATTTTACCCTATTTGACACCCAAAGAGGGGTAAAGAAAATTTGAGGGGTAAAACATTTACCTCAACTCCTTTTACCCTCATGTTTGGATGTTGAAGGTAAAAAGTACATTCTTTTACCCTTTTTACCCCATTTACCCCTCCATCCAAACAAGGCCTATATAACCCCAATTTCTATGAAATACAAGATGCGGGGCGCTGGCGCGGCAGAAAGCTGGGGCGGCCGCGCAATGGCGCGCCGACACGGCGGCGCGCGCCGTGCCCGGGGGCCTTTTTTTTTGTTCCCAGCGGCGGGTAAGCGGCTCTGATGTGTCGCTTGCCGGGCTGGACGCGGGCACCCCGCACCCGAGCCCATCGGGAGGCGGTCGCAAGCTGTCACCGGTATATATGTTGGAGAGAGTGGGTTGGGGAATGGGGAGCCGCGCTCGGGCGCCGGGACGCCGGCGTGGCGGAACACAGCGTGGCGTGGCGTGCCGGCGGCCGGGAGACAAATGGGCCGGCGAGGGCTTTTCCTGCGCAGGTACGTCGCCAGCGGCGGACGACTCGTCGCTCCTTTCGTTTATTTCTGCAGTGCATTACGCATCGCGCTGCAGTGACGACGCTCTTGATGGGCATTGAGCCATCGAGGCAGGTTGGCCGGCCATCGACTGACATGCGGCTGCAGGGTGAGTCGCGATACCCGCCAGGCCTCCAGGAGTCCAGGTAACAATAACATGCGGCAGCTGGGCCCCTTCTCCGTGCCAGCCGCCGGTGGCGTCGCGCGCGCTCAGCCTCTCAGGCGGTCATGGTGACCACCCCTATCGGACGGCACGGCGCACGCTGCCACCGCCTCGCACTGCCCGAGTGCCCGTCCATGTCATGGTCTCGCGCAAATGCGGCGCGTTGGTTGTTTCCTTGGTTTATTCGAGTCTGATAGCCGTGATTGATCAGGCAGGGGAAGAGGTCTCCTGAACCGGGCAAGCATCACCAGGCAGGCTCACCATTCATTCTTCCTGCGGCTCTAGGACGAGTTTCAGTGTCAGGTACATGATGCAACCTTTCCCGCCCCAACACCACTCTCTTGTATGATCTCTCGGTGCAAAATGGGCCGAGCACCGTGAATACTCAAAAGGCCAACATGTTCAGGCGCCCCGCTCTTGTGAAAGAAAACTAACCAAGGGAGACATGGGGACTCGGTAAAGGCCCTGTTCGCTTGTCTTTTTCCGGCTTATTTCGGCTTGTTTTGGCTTATTTCCTCTTACATGGTACTATTAAATTAGCCGAAATCAACCGGCTTTTCCACCAGCCGAACAGCCCCAAAAGTACTGCTAGTCGTACCATATGGGTGGATGCAGGAAATGAAGGTGGGGACTCATCTCCCTTCTCCTTCCTTGAGCCCGCTTTTCCTTTTCATCTCTATAATTTTTCTCTTCCTCTCCCCCCTTCCTTTCTCTAATCCCTCCTTCCTCTCTCTAATTTCCATGGAGTTCTTAGGTAGGGGACTTGAACCCCCAACCTCACGCTAGCTCCGCTGTTTAGAATATTATTCTCGCCAAACTTAATGAAAAAGTCAACCGTCAAATACTTTGGCAATTTGCCCGGATCGGATGCATTTCCTCTAGCTTCTGAAAAAGACATTAGATAGACAAGTACCTAAATCATTGCCGCAAGAGAAATAATAGTGAAAAAAAAAATAAAGAGCCACGGTAACATCAAAGTAGCCCAACCCAATAGCCAGGCCTGCTGGCTACTGCCAATCTGCCATATACCACCCACACACGACACCACACGCACAGCAACGGCTGCATATCAACACAGAAATCACCTCATATCCTAAGGCATAAAGAACCCGACGAGCTAACAACAGTTTCTGTCTCAAAACTTGTAAAACCATTGGGCTAGATTTAGCATGCTAACCAATTTCTGCAGATGAAATCATGCACGCCTACACCAGCTCAAAGAAATAACTCATGCACCTACATCTGTCAGGCACTCACCTGATTACAGCACCGAACTTTGCTAATCATCCGCTCTCACCAGAGGCAAGGACTCAAGTTGCAAGAAACCACAATTCCTCGAGGGTCACTGCATATTTGACAGATCCAAGCAAACATCACCAGGTTACATAAGCTCACAACCAGTATAAAGACCACTCAGCAAGCACAATTCTAGGGAACATAAGGTACAACAACATAAGGTCAGGTTCGGCAAGGCTGGCACCATTTGCGCATCCTGTTATTGAATTTCCTTTCCCTGCACACCTTGCCAGCAGCGTTCTCGACAGATCTCGGCTACCCAGCAATAGTAGGAGATACTGATAGCAACAGATGATGCATGCCCGTTTCATTTGCCAACTGCACAGAAGTCAGGGCACCTTGCTCTGTGCTGATTTGCTGAGAGCCAGTACTTAATCCTGTCTCGTAGGTCCATTGCTGTTCTGGCTGCTTGTACTTGCCCCAGCACCACCTTTATTTTGTTTTGCCAACATCTGCATTACATCAGGAAAAGTTAAAGCCTAGATCAGCATGCCTAGACTTCATTGAATTTAGCAATTACGCAGAATGGTCCAAAATAGGCAGCAGTATCCTTCCTTAAGGTTACTAACAAGCTTTATACTGATGAATGTTCCAGAGATGCCATTTCAAGCTTCAAGCCATTCAAACAGAGCATCTTGTGACTGCCAGTTCTTATACACCTATATGGTGTCTAGCTTACCAATGGTCTGGACTCTGGAATAGCAAGGCAGCAGAATCCACTTGTCATTGCAATCATACAAAATAGAATTTATACTGATGAATGTTCAAGAGATGCCATTTCAAGCTTCAGGCTATTCAAACAGAGCATTTTGTGAGTGCCAGTTCTTATACACCTATATGGTGTCTAGCTCACCAGTGGTCTGGAATAGCAAGGCAGCAGAATCCACTTGTCGCAATCATACAAAAAAGAAGCTTAATTACAATATAGTGAGAAGATCTTTTTGGCTCTTCGGTTCCAACATAACTAAAGAGTTGAGCTCTCCGACAGTGCTTTCATGAAAGACCCACCAGTTCTGCATCGAGGTTAGATCTCACTGCATGGTTGAGTAGTGCTAGCATGGCTTTTTTTTCTATCCTTTGTTTTTAAGTCAGGGACGTACTAACACTTCCAATGGTGAAACTGCACATACACAGGGTGCTGTACACTTCCAATGGTGAAACTGCGCATACACAGGGTGCTGATATTTGGGGTTACGGGAACTTATGTTCGTAAAGATCAACTGACGGTGAGCAAAATCTAAAGGAACATGACTCAAAATATTCATTTATTGTCGGCATATCACCGGCCAAAATTTCAGAACCAATCACACAATGTCTAGGTGCAATATTTCTATGGCATTATTCCAAGTGGCAAATTGACAAATCTATTACACAGCAATATCAGCAGGATATAAAAATAAATTGTATGCTGAATACAGACCCAGTTATAGTGTCCAGCTCGAAATAAAAAGCACAAAGCCAAAATAACAGCTGAGTCATGTCATTTTGGAACACACTGAACTAGAGTGACCCTTATCTAAATCAACTGAAACAATGGAAGAAAACAAAGCCACTCAAGTGTACCTTTTTGGTTTTGGTATCCCTCAAAGCATTTGTCAGGAGTTTCTCCAGTTTCTCTAGTTCATTGGGATCTGACTTGTCAGCATTGTTTCGTTCTGACCTGCAAGTTAGGTACGTTTCAACTTTTGCCACTTGAGGAACAAACAATTAAAGTAGAGCGAATGGCAAGAACTTAGGGTTACCATGTTGAGATCTGCCTAAGCTTGGACTGTAAATCTGAAGCAGCAGCATCCTGGTTCTGGACCAAAAAATACTGTAGTCAGCTATGCTTATCAGAACACTTGCATTGTAGCTCTTTTAGGCTCTATTACATGAACTGCGCAGGCAGTTCAGTACAAAAGAACATAGTGATGGCAAATGTAGCAATAGACTAATGGATTCCATAATATCATCATGGCTTGCTTCCAAATAATATATTGTATGTTATGCATCTAAAAAGCCATATTGAGATCTTTACATCGTTGTTATTTTGGTCTCCTTCATTCGCATTTCTTCCTGCCCCCGCAAATCGCTGGTAACGCTCATATGTATCTTCTATGCTGAAAATGAAAAACACGACAACAGCACATCAGCTCTATTTGCATCCACCTCCGTAAGAAGAGGTGGGATTATATCTGAATTAATGTACCCTTAGTTTAAGTTTGATTTATGACGGAGGAACCACCACATATCACGAATGTCTATGTTCTATGTAGATAATTACTAGATGTTTATATCTAAGAAAACAAAATTATGTGAGAAATCATACTTGATCACAAATTTTATATATTTCCACTTAAATAAAAAATTCCTTTGTTCCTCCCAAAAGACTATTGATTTCATTATCATAGCTTGGGAACATTAATTTCAAGTTTTCAATATTCCACCTAGAAATTGATTCTAGAGACCTTAGAGACCTTGTGAGGTTTAGCAAGAGAGAACAAATATCAATGAAATATATTTTGTGAGAATTGAGTTGTTCCTAAAAACGGAATAGGATCCTAGACAACAATTTTAAAGTCAATTAATGAGTAATACAAGCCTGAACAAGTTTTGGAGTTGAAGAATCTTATATAGAAAAACTTAGTGGGGGCATTAGACAAACTTGGAGATGTCCGTTTTGAATCGATTCACGAACATAGAGGAACCTTGTAGCATAGGGCCACAAACTATGGTGGTCAAGGATTTGGCTTCTTTTCCGCCCTCGATAGAGCTATCCAAAATATGTGTTTCATTGTCTAAGAATAGAACGCTGCCATGCTAGGTGACAATAGAACCAACAAAGAAATAGATAGGATGCAATTGAGAGAGCAAGGCGAAGACAAAAAGATTTCATATAAATGCATAGGATGATAGTTTATAGACTTGACGTAGAATTTCACCTCAAGAATTAAGGGCGAAATTGAAAGGTTCTTTAAAGATTCATAAGTCAAAGGCGATAGGAAGAGAAACCAAATAACAATAAGACGATGCTTCCCCTAATGACATCAAAAGACCTCGAATCAAAGTTTGGCAAAGATTTCATGGAACTTCCTTCTCCTTGAGAAGACCTCCTGAAGTGAAAGTTACGGAATTGGATTGCTAGAGCTTGATCAATAGATTAGGAAGTCAACATGTAATAATTTAGCAAAATAAGGTTTATTAAAGGTCAAAAGTAGTGGTACAATTGCTTGCATTGTGAAAATTAACTAACCGCAAAAAAAAATGCGGGCTTATATTCCGCACAAACAAGTATTGCATATTCTACACAAACAAATTGTTTGCTTGTTCTTTTAAAGGACAAGATCAATAAAATTTTGAAATAAGAAGATTGTATTTGGGGCTAGATGTATAACTATAAATATAGATGATACAAATTTATGATTTGTCTTCCCACAGTATGCAAACATCCAAATTTAGGTTCTCTTGTCCATGTCACAAGGTAGCTACATATATTTTTTTTCTTAGTTACTAGAAAAGAGCACTAAAATCAATTGAAAAGAGTGAGAAAGCTAACCACATTTGTTAGCAAGGACAAGAGGCTCGATAAAAGGAAGAAAAACCATCATGGAACTAAATAAAAGGAAGAAGCAAACATAACAACCTTTAATTCAACTTATATGTAGGCAATGGAACCATCTTTCTTCGTATTAGCAAACACAACCACCTTGAGTCCAACTAACAAATAGGCATTTTCTATGGAAATATTTTCACTTTTTCACATAATTTTATTCCTTAATTGTTAATTCCATGTGTGTGTTGTGCAAGGCACAAGTGCGTAACATAATTGGCACTTCTATGTATCCAACAATATTTTGTAAAATTGTGGTGTATGTGTGTTCCTAGTTGGATCATTTTCATTTTTGATGTAACTTGTAATGAAAAGAACACAATCAACATTTGGTTATCTTTGATTAGAAATCTTGAATATTTAAGGAGTGATGGAGTGGTGTGTGACCATTGGAACACCATGTTCATGCCAAATTAAAGAATTATAGCGTTGACGTATAAGTGAATTTTCCACCTTTCTTTGTTAGCTTAGCTTTTGGGTTGAATTGGTTTATGCACGTAACTCAATCTGATATCAGAGCTATAAGTGTCGAGTTCGAATTCTTGAAAGCGCGATTAAATAAAATAATTGTAGCCGATTCCTAATTTCCACACTTCAGGTCCGAGGGAGCCTACCCGTGAGGGGAGTGTTGATATATAAGCGAATTGCCCACCTCTCTTTATCAGTTTAAGCTTTCGGGTTGAATCGGATGGTGCATGCAATTCAATATATAGTACAAGCAGAAAGTTTTTTATATGCCACCTAATGTGGTAGCTAACAAACTCTTGTTTGCATTTCCTTGCCTAATTCTAACACAAACACATATTTTTACACCAAAGGTTTTGTTAAATGTCAAATAGGATAAGCAAATTCTAACACAAACACAAAAAAGATTGTTTGATCGAATCTGAATCAGCGATGTTAATAGAAGAAATTGTTTCTTTTTGTAGCACATGTATCTTAAAGACGAAGATGCTAATAGAAGAAATTGTTTTTTTTATAGAACATGTATCATAAAGACGAAGGCTGGTACTATCTTTTTTGTGTTTTAAATTAAATTAAATTATAGTTCATCATTTATGGACTGAGATAATTAGTTTCTATTGTTCTATTGTGCGCTATTAAAATGTACTCACTTATGGAAATATTTATTAACTCTAGTTATTACAGATCTTGAAAAGTCGCTCCCAACACCTTTGAGGGGAAAACCCACTATGCAAAATGGACCGTGTAGTTATTAAGGAGTGTTGTTCATTATTTTCTGAAATAATACTATTCAAATGGAGAAGTGTGAAAATATGTAACAAAATTAAAAAATAATGTGATTTCTTAGTCATTGGTATTTCAATTTCTAGGGATATGCTCCATCCAATAACCAACATACTACTATCAGCTAGTCGAGAAAGAATAGGAGGTCTAATTGTCCTCCACGTCGACCATTGGCGGTTGGGCCACTTAGGCTCCTATCCACGCTACACCAGCAAGCAAATAATGTGTAAAAAATATTGTTTTACCCTCATCAATAAACAATCCAAAAGAAATAGCGAATGTGTTTTAACATTAATTTTTGTTTGCAAACATGATATACAAATGTGTAGATTCCATTCTGCATACAAATCATGAGTTGGTGCAATATAATTTGTTTTGTTTAATTCAAAAGTGTCAAATTTTTTCTTATACAACATCATATTTTGGAAACTTTTGAGTTTTTTGCACTTGTTTAACTTTACAAAGAGATTCTCAACACACAACTTTGTATGTTGCAAATTTCATGTTGTTTGTATTTGTTTCACCTTCCAAAAGAAATATTAATCGTGATTCAAAATTGGCCAAAGTTTGCAAAAAAATATTATTTAAAATGTGCTAGTCCTATTTTGCAATGTGGTCATGAGTTGCTATTGAACAATTTTAGAAATGGATCTATATTTTCTTAACATATATAGTTAATTATAGGAAATTTCATATGTTTTCTCTTATTTAATGTTCAAAAGAAATAACAAACTTGTTCTACAATTCATCAAAATTTGCAATCATGTTATAAATTTATTTATTCCTTGATCTTGTATAAAAGTTGCTATTTAATTTCACACACAAATTGTTAGCCAGTCATACCCGCCAATTGACGCTTGGGCATCAGGTGGGCCCTAATGGCCCATGGAGGGACCAATTGCAATGTAGTAGTATGAGTGTATAACCCGCAAGTCCGCAAAGACGCCGATTGGTCCATTACCCAACCTAAATGTTAGTAAGGCATGGCGCAATCATCGAAGTTTCCCACCTATTTTTGTGAGTCTATTAAAATGGTATTGTTTTAGGATAACCCCCACATATGCCCCTCATGACAATCCTAAAGGGGTGCTACTCTTTTGGTAAGTAAATTAAGAGATGTATTCGATGTTCGTAAACACGGGATCGTGATCAAACAATCTGATTCTTCATCTTCCAACTCTACATGTGATGTTCACTTTCTCAAAGTAGCCTTCATACTTCCGTGCTTGTTATCAATGTCTAGGATCCGTCCATCTCTGATAGCGTAACATGTTGCGAGGTGCACTCCTACCTAACACCGCCAAGCCAATCCCATGTAGGGCTGGGCATCGGTTAGAACCGAACCGATCGGTTCAGTTCCTCAGTTCCTTTAGAAATTGGTTCTCAGGAAACAGGAACCGATGATTCTTTTCAGAAGTGGGAACCGAGGAATTTAGAACTGGAACCGAGGAATTTCAGTTTCAGTTAATTCGGATCGCTTCCAGTTCTAACTGATAGAACTAAAATTGTATACTGATCAATTAACAAACCAAGCTAAGCCAAAACGTGCAGCGTGAAGATGGATCTCTTGCAACATGATCTAGACGCCTGGGGATTCCTCCTCGTCGAATTCTGTGCAGCTTCCTGGGGTAAAATTATTTGCTGGAGGCTCGTGCGTGCGTGCATCACCGTCGCCGACCGATTCATCCCCCGAGCGAAGCTTTGGCGCCCCCCGTCCCCATCGCCGCCACATGGCTAGCACAAGCAACCGATCGTATGTGCCAGTCGGTCAGTCGGTCGGGCATCAGTAAGGCAGTCGGCTGCGAGGCTGCAGCGTGCGCCTGTGCCAGCGGCATGCCCGGCGCTAGGCGGCGAGCTTTGGCCAAGGGCATGGGCTAGAGGCGGCGAGCGCTGGGCAGTGATCGGAGCTAGGGCGGGCCGTAGGCGCTGGGTCGGCGGCGACCGGCGGGGTGGATGGTGCTGGCGGCGCCTAGTGGCTGGTGCATAGCATGGGATGTGTATGGAGGGATAGTGGTTGGGGGGCGGCTGGGACTGGTAGTGGGAGGCAAAACTGGGGTCGGGGTCTGTGGTAGGATGGGACTAGGGTTTGCCTGCCAGTTGGGCTAGCCGGTACTCTACTGGGCTAGTGGGCTTAATGAGTAATGGGCTAAATATTTATTAGTCTCGGTTCACTTAGTTAACTAGGAATGGAACCGAATTAACTGAGTAAATCTTGTTCCTAAGAAACAGGGACCGAATTTCTTGGTTCCGGTTCTTTTGGTTCGGTTCTCGGTTCTCGATTAAATTTACCCATCCCGAATTCCATGGGCTCACCCTAGCCTTTCACCTCCGCATTCGGTAGTCCTCCCTAATACATGGCCAGACTGACCTCTATCACGTCACCGTCTACCCCTGCGCAGTTAATCGTCATTAACTAGCTAGCCTGCGCGGCTTTCCCTTAAGCATAGAATACTTCGAAAACCCCTGACAAAGCCCTAACCTATTGCCGAGCTAGAAAATAAATGTTCACGCCATATTCTCGTTGCATCGGCTAAAGAAGATCCGCTATTTAAGTTGAATGAAATGTACAAGGTGTGGTTCTAATCTTACAAACATTTGCTAGTTCAGTAAGAGAAAATGTCAAGTAAATCTCTAGTTATATTTAAAGTTGCAAGTAACCTGTACATGAGCAGGAAAATGTCTCTAACGCGATTACTAATTCTACATTTTGATGGTCTGACGTGGATGCTAATCGTCAAACAATGTGATCAAAAGAAGATCAGTGGTGAAACAAGTTTATCGATCTAAGGTAACTTTTCCTGCACGCAAGAACAGTAAATCCCACTCCTGTAAGTCCAAATAAGGACGAGGAGGAGGAGCAGAGAAAAACGGATTGACCAAAACCGGGGGTACAGGACGCAGGGTGGGGTGCGCGCTTTGTTTGTCGGTGCCCGTGCTTGGGACAGTCGCGCACTAGCGAGACGTCCTCCCCTGCATCCCTTGCTGTGAACCACGTGCGGAAAGGCGAGAAGAAACAGCCGTACTCGACGCCATTGGAGAGCCAGAGGAGCAGCCAACAGTACACTCCAGAGGATCAGCCAACAGTACACTCCAGAGGCGCAGCGGCAGGCAGGATAGGCTGTGTTTAGATTCGTGAAAAACGGGTAGAAATGGTCACATCGGACACTATAGTATACTGTAGTACTTTTCGTTTGATTGTGGTAAATATTGTTTTATTATAGGCTAATTAGCTCAAAAGATTCGTCTCGCAACGTCCATCAAAACTATACCATTAGTTTTTTTATTTATCTACATTTAGTACTCCATACATGGGTCATTTGCTATATTTAATATTTCGATGTGATTTTGATGTGATGGAAAATTTGGAAAGTTAGGAGAAATGGGAGGGAAGTGAACACAGCCATAGAGATCTCGAACAGGTTCATGCAAGTTGGTACAAGCTAGGCCTCCTAGTCTTGGGGGATTGTCTCGAGCACATGGCGTGCGCGAGCAGGGCGGCTGGTGGATTGCAACGCGCGCGAGAGGCCTCGGAGCGACGGCGAGATTCCAAAATGGGATCGGAGTGAATCGAAGATCACCCTGCTGCTCTGCCGCCAGATTGGGCGGGGCTATTCCCCTGCTTCAGTTTACTTCGATCGACAACAGGGTGTAATTCTAGGGAGAGGGAGGCGGGGGATGCGAACCTGGTGGAGGAGTACTCGTAGAGCTTGCCGGCGGGGGAGAAGACGAGCAGCGCGACCTCGGCGTCGCAGAGGAGGGCGAGCTCGAACGCCTTTTTGAACAGCCCCGAGCGGCGCTTGGAGAAGCGCACCTGCCGGCTCGCCTTGTCCTCGATCCGCCGCAGCTCCACGCGCCCGCGTCGTGCCATCAATCGCCTCCGTCCCTCGGTGCGATGCGGCGGGAACCCTAGCCTCCACTCGCCCTCACGTCTCGTCACGTCGGTGATTGGAATGGAGGGGGGAAGACGGAAGAGCGCGGCGAGGTGTGGGGAGCAGGGGATGAGAACGACGGAGGAATAGGAGGACCCACAGCCCGGCTTTGGTGCTTGTACACCTCGGAGCGTCGTTCCTGTGTGTACTTATCTTGGGCTCCCAAGCAGCTACGAGTAGGTCGGTTTTGACTAGAACATTTGCTCCGGGTACTCCGAGAGTTGATTTTGTTTTTCCTCAAAGGTAACTCCTTGAGTTGATGACCAATGTACTCCTTGAGTTAATCACAACTTACCCTAGCATCTGCAGGACCAGTAGCTTCGTGGCCTTCCTTGGCCACCGCAAGTACTCACCATAAAAATATTATCAAATTACCTTGGAAAGGAAATTTAGTGATTTGTTGTTTCTCGCCTTAATTTATCTTGCTCAGAAATATTGCTTTGTTAGGCTGGTCACGTAGCGGCTGCTCTAGACTGGAGCTGCTGCAGCCAGCAGAAGCCGTGCAGCAACCCGACTGTCCCTCGTTCCAACCGGCCACTGTGACAGCTGAAGCCGGTCAAGTGAGTAGTTCTTTTCATCTCACTCATTTTAGCTCATAAAGGGTATTCGAGAAACAGGTCCTAATTTATGATATTGATGAAGCCATCAGTCATATTTGAAATCGATCAATAAACCTAAGCGACGACTATCCCATACCAAAGGCAAACTAGTTTGTGCGCAACGTGCACCGTACCGTTCATGGGCTCGTGCGTGCCTGTAGCATTTCGACCAATGCTCTGTCATGTATGGAAAGGTCAGTTTCCACTCTATAAACTCCGTAAAAAAACGTCACATCGAATATTTTGACACATACTAGTCTATTTATAATTTTTTTGTATGAATGGGCTGTAAATCGCGAGACGAATTTAATGAGTATACTTAATGAAGTTTTCGAAGAAAAAAAAACTCTCTCTCTCACGTACGGTTGGCCATGGCGGTGCGGTAAAAACGAAAAAAAAGCAGTGTGAATGGGGATGGTAAGGGACATGCTGAAGCAGGTGTGGCAGTGTGAATGGGGATGGTAAAGGACATGCCCGTCTTTCTCTTTTTTTTAGGTAAAGAAGAAAGAATAGGTACAGGATAAGGAGGAAGGCGGAGAGAGCCGGCGACGGCCGACGGACGACCATGCAGATGCAGATGCAGATGGAAATGCAGGTGCAGTGCATGCGACTGCGTCGAGCCTGCAAACAACCGAGGCTCTTTAGATCATAACCCGTAAGAGGCCGTTTAGTTACCAAAAATTTTCACCCAAAAATTTTCACCACCCCTTTAAACACATGTGTGAAGCACTAAATATAATTAAATAACAAAACTAATTACACAGTTTGGATGTACACGACGAGACGAATTTTTTGAGCTTAATTAGTGCATGATTAGCCATAAGTGCTACAGTACCCCCACATGTGCTAATGATGCGGTCAAAGGCCTCAAAAGATTCGTCTCGCGGTTTCCAAATGAGTTCTGAAATTAGTTTTTTAATTAGTGTTCGAAAAGCCCTCCCGACATCTGGTCAAACATTGACGTGATGCCCAAAAATTTTCTCGTTTGGGAACTAAACGCCCCCTAAAATCTTGTAAACGCGAAAAAAATGTCACATCAAATATTTAAACATATGCATGGAGTACTAAATGAATTCTATTTATAAAACTTTTTGTATGGATGGGCTGTAAATCGCGAGACGAATCTAATGAGCCTACTTAATCCATGATTTACAACAGTGATGCTACAATAACCATCCACTAATTATGGATTAATCATGGATTAGTTACCATTATTAGATTCGTCTCGCGATTTACAACTCATCTGTGTAAAAAGTTTTGTAAATAAAATTCATTTAGTACTTCAAATTAGCAAAATTCCTTTACAAAATTTTTACACGTAAACAACTAAACACGGTCCAAACCGCCTTGCAAACTCGCTGGGAACAAATGTACCCGACTTCCGATCCATTGCACGCTCTGATAAAATATTAAAAAATAATTAGTGCAACGTCGTGCGACATTAGAAATTAATATTTATAATATAAAAGATGATTTGTAAAATAACTATATCGTTCGACTCTATAATAAAAAAGGTAAAGACTTATTTACGGCCAGCCGTAAATTAAACTGGTCGGCATCGTTTTAGGAATACAATTATAAACTGGTCGGCATCGTTTTAGGAATACAATTATTAGGAATCAACGTGCGGGTAGTGACACGTGCACGAAATTTTAGAACTTAAAAAAGTTGTAGTTCTTAAACCACCCATCAAAATCAAAATCCGATTGCACATGTGTATGTCTTTAGAGGAGATATTTAAACAAAGATCCCACTTGAATATATTTCGACGATACTTTTCAAAACACATAAATTGTTTTATGTACAATGAAAAAAATACTCTAACAAAGTTGTCTATTATTGATTAGTCAAATGCCAAAATCAATTAGTCAAAATGCTCAGTCGATCTACTAAAGTTGGCTATTATTGATCATGCGATCAACATTCACCTACCTAACAAAGTTCTTTACCCTTATCCACTATTGACACTAAACATCATATCTTCACAATATGAACACCAATATCTACTTAACTGAACTGAGGCATGCAAAAGCAACATGATGTAAATCCATAAGCAATTTTTGCAAAAATGATAGGCAAATTAGAATACGCGAAAAAGTACTTTCTCTCAAAAAAATATGTCATCAAAATATAGTGGTGTGAGATCTTGTTTTGAAACTTTTATTGAACCAAACACACCTGTGCAATCAGATTTTGATTTCGATGCTCGGTGTTGAAACTATAGTATTTTTTATCTTCAAAATTATGTGCATGCATGCGCTTTTGGTTCTGTTATTGCCCCTTACATGCATGCACACATCACTGACAGGGGGCCGTACAATCGATCCAATTTACGGCCGGCCCTAGGTTAGCCGCGTGACTTATTTACGGCCGGCCATAAATCAGACTGGCCGTATGGCACCGTTTTAGGAATACAATGATTAGGAATCAACGTGCAGGCAATGACACACGCAAGCAATTTTAGAACTTAAAAAAGTTGTAGTTCTTAAACCACCCATCAAAATCAAAATCTGATTGCACAGGTGTATGTCTTTCGAGGAGACCTTTAGACCAAGACCCCACTTGAATATATTTCGATGATAATTTTCAAAACACATAAATTGCTTTAGGCACAATGAAAAAAATGCCAAAATCAATTAGTCAAAATTCTCAATCGATCTGCTAAAGTTGTCTATTATTGATCATGCGATCAACATTCACCTACCTAACAAAATTGTTTATCCTTATCCACTGTTGACACTAAACATCCTATCTTCACAATATGAACACCAATATCCACTTAACTGAACTCAGGCATGCAAAAGCAACATGGTGTAAATCCATAAGCAATTTTTGCAAACATCATAGTCAAATTAGAATACGCGAAAAAGTACTTTCTCTCAAAAAAAAATATGTCATCAAAATATAGTGGTGTGAGATCTTGTTTTGAAGCTTTTATTGAACCAAACACACCTGTGCAATCGGATTTTGATTTCGATGCTCGGTGTTGAAACTATAGTATTTTTTATCTTCAAAATTATGTGCATGCATACGCTGTTGGTTCTGTCATTGCCCCTCACATGCATGCGCTGTTGGTTCTGTCATTGCCCCTCACATGCATGCACACATCACTGACAGGGGGCACGTACCATCGATCCAATTTACGGCCGGCCCTAAGTTAGCCGCGTTCGAAAGAAAATTCTTACCGCGCAATATGAACACTATGTTTCATTCAACATTTATTATATAATATGTAGAAATTAAACAAAAGTTGCAACATTGATAATTAACTGTTGCAACATATTTATATCTATTTATAAAGCGAGTAAGGTTTCTACCTAAATTTTTGATTTGATCCGTCTTATGCCATTGACAAATGGGTCTTAGTTCATCCCATATGCGAGTCGGACTAGCTTTTCATCAATCGGACTCCTAACTGCAATCCAGAAATGATTCGAAATCCTATTTAGAACCCAAATAAATCGACTAGGGTCCCAATCGAATCCCAGACAATCAATGCCTCGTATGACCACAGCATGACCTGTACACGGAGTGAATGAGATGATATTACTTTGTCGATAATATTACGTAGATCTATTACATAGTACCCATAGCAATACACGGGCACTATGCTATCTATACATATATATTTCTAAAGCAAGTAAGGTTTCCACCTGAATTTTTGATGGTCCATCTTGTGTCATTGACAGGTGGGGCCTTAGTCCGTCTTATATGCAAGTCCGACCAGCCCTCCGTAAACAACTAATATATGTATCCGATCTTTATACCAACTCCGTCCGTAACAACGCACGCGCATAATTTCTAGTGATTTTAAATTTCAGACGACCATACTGTAGCATTATCGAAAACCAAAATAAGCGCGTATCGTGAATCCATGCATGTCATGACGGTGTTGCTCGCATCGATCGCAGCCGCCTTAGAAATCGGCAGCTCAAAACGTACCGAAATTATTCAAAATGCCGCGCGCGGCCCGCTGAATTTGTTCTGCTTATTATATTTCCAAATAAACAAGAGCCACCAGTTTGTTACTACAATAACATCGCAACCGGAGTCGGAAGACCGCGATCCGCCGCAGCTGACGCGTTTCTTGTCTGCATAGCAATGGTCGTCGTCGTTTCTTACGCTATCGCTAACGCTGGGCCTGCGCGTTAATTGGTGGAGTCCACCTCCTCTTCTCTCTCTGAAAAGAAGGAATAAGGGCACTCGGGCTGTGTAAATCCGCGAAAATCCGATAAAAAAAAGGTCACATCGACAACATTTGTAGTAAATATTGTCCTATTATAGGCTAACTAGGCTCAAAAGATTCGTCTCGCAACGTACATCAAAACTACACAATTAGTTTTTTTATTTACCTACATTTAGTACTCCATGCATGAGTTATTTGTTATATTTAATGTTTCGATGTGATTTCGATGTGATGGAAAATTTGAAAAATTTGAAGAAATTAGAGGGAAGTGAACACAGCCTCGGTGAAATAGTTGCAGGTGAATGCGTGCTCCCCACATACCGTATATTTTATGAGATAGTAGATCGGAGGGGTAGTGCAGAGAACTCCTGTAGCTCTCGTTCTCCGTGCCGTCCATGTGCTTTCAAAAATTTCAAAAGTTAAAGGTTTGTTAGTATACAAACAACCTGCAGGTCAATTTCAATAATATACGGTAGACACATATATGTGATTGCTCATACATATACATATTCTCTATTTTGGCTGTATACATGCACACGTACGCGTACGTCCCGCAAGCAAGCATGATAGATTATTCTCTTATACGGTATACTCCTACGCTTTTTGTGGATCCGGCGTTGTGGTCCACAGTACCTCTCTTCCCCTGAAAAGTAGGAAAGGCCCCAGTTATACCATTCAAACCTCTCTTGTAGCTAGCTCTGAAAAGTAGACAAGGCCCCGGTTATGCATTGCTGGTGACTGTGTGAGCCATGCATTTATACTATATTTTATGAGATGGATAGATAGATCATGAGGCAGCTCCTGTAGCTCTGTTGCACTGTCCGGCACGCCCATGTGCACCCAGCATTAGAAAATTAAAATGTACCGAATCGAACACTTGGGTAGCATTGCACTAGAAAAAGGTTTTGATATTTGGGATGCCTGTATCTGCGGACGTTTGTGACTTTACAAATATTCTTGAGAGAGAGAGGATTTGAAAAAGGAGTATAGTGAAAGTGGCATCTATTTGGAAAGTCGGACAAGGATGCGGAAAAACGACCAGCGTCCACGGGCAGAAAACGACCACCGCCGCCTCCAAAATATCCAGCCTCCAGGGGGGTAAGGACTACGGAGGCCTAACGTGGCCCACTGGCCCGTCGTCAGAAAAGGAAGGCGCCGAATCAAACAAACTATCTCGAGTTGAGACTCGAGAGGCGGCCCAGATGGGGCGCTTTTTTAAAAAAAAATTCAAAAATATATATCCGTTTTGGAAAATTTCAAAAGTATACCCCGGTCGCTCCCCCATAGGGCGACAGACCCTTGCATGGGCCTGTCGCCCATCCAGAGGGCGACAGGGGCCCGTTTGTAATAAAAATATTTACAACCAGACTTCTGGAGACTTATTTGTAATAAAAATATTTACGCATAGAATGGGGGGCCGGTCGCCCGTTCCACGGGCGACAGGGGAGGCCGGTCGCCCCCCATCAGGCGACAGGCCTCCCGCGTTGTTGTTTCCTGGTTGTTTGGTCCGGTCGCTGTTTGGTCCGGTCGCTGGCTCGTTGCTCCAGTTCGGTTTAAGTAAAACAAATGGCGAGGGAGTTTTGGATGGCTGCATGCGTCTTCTTTGACTTTGTGAAAGGGCGTGCATGCTCGTGGGTCCCACATATGCGACAGGCCTCAGGCCGTGGCAGACCGGCCTCACGCGCACTTGCTCGAGCACATCCACGAGCGGCCTCATAGCAGCAGGGCAGGCTAGAGTACAGCAGCAATAGGAGCCCAGCCAATAGCAATATTATGCACAAAGCTAGAGCCCACAACTGACTTTTCAAATTTTCACTCACCCAAAGGGAAGTGGCTGGGAAACTTGCACACGCTGCATGCATATGTGGGACCCCACGAGCATGCACGCCCTTTCACAAAGTCAAAGAAGACGCATGCAGCCATCCAAAGCTCCCTCGTCATTTTTTTTACTTAAACCGAACTGGAGCAACGAGCCAGCGACCGGACCAAACATGAAGACCAGGAAACAACAACGTGGGAGGCCTGTCGCCTGATGGGGGGGCGACCGGCCTCCCCTGTCGCCCGTGGAACGGGCGACCGGCCCCCAGTCTATACGTAAATATTTTTATTACAAATAGGTCTTCAGAAGTCTGGTTGTAAATATTTTTATTACAAACGGGTCCCTGTCGCCCTCTGGATGGGCGACAGGCCCATGCAAGGGGCATGTCGCCCTATGGGGGGCGACCGGGGTATACTTTTGAAATTTTCCAAAACGGACATATATTTTTGAAATTTTAATTTTTTAAAATATAAAAAAGAAAAAAGCGCCCAGATGGGCCTCGCCCAGAGCAAGCCCACAGGCCTAGTTCCCCCGCTTGGCCTCCCTCCTCCTGTTAGACCAAGAGAGGCTCCTACTTGACCTCCGGCTCGAGGCCGGATAGCTCGTAATGGAGGCCCAGCGAGCGGGATACGCTTTTTTCCTATCCAAACAGAAAAAGGCCCAGAGAGTAGGCAAACAAGACGGCCCAAGGCGTCGGCCCAGCGGAGAAGTGTTCGCCTCGCCGCCGGACGCGGCCCAGAGTGACGCCACACCCCAGTTTCACTCGACGCGTGCGGCCGCCGCCCAAGCAGCCGAAAGGTCCGTCGCGTCATCCTCTCTCCTCTTTTCTCCCTTGCTTCTGATGCAATTAGCGGACGTGTACGAATATGAACTGAAACTGCAGCCGGTTTTAAGCCTTGGATCAGTCTAGATGGATGACGCGGAGCTGAGTCGGCAGATGTCATGTCAATGGCTGTAGCAGATAGCAGGCGGAGCGGGGCTCCCCGAGGAACTAGAACGCACCATCACATGGCGGTCGCGTCTTGAGATTCCAGTAGACGTAACCGGACAGATGCCATATCCTCCATCGGCGCGGCGCGGATAAGCTCGCAGCAGCGCCGACGCTTTCAATCCTCCTCCTCCTCGCCATGGATCCATCTCTGCTTCACCTTTCCCATGGATTCCTACCACCGCTCAGTCAAGCCGCCGTCGCGAATGTCGCGAGAGGCGGCAGATGCGTATGAGGATCAACTGCTTCTGCTAGAAGAATGTACTCGTGATCGGAGAGGACATATGGGTGGTCGACGCGCCACGCTGTAAAGCTCCCCATGGCCGATCTTTTGCCGGCCAAAAAGCTTCAGGTTTTGTCACGGCTCTCGCCGATCATCTGGGTAGAGGCAGTAGTGGACGTCCCTTGCAACCTGCCCTTTCCTCCCAACTCCAAGTTTGAAGAAAAGATATTTCTGATGCTTTGCATGGACTAATTGATCATGTGCTTGTGCCACTTATATTAGTGGTCTATGCAGTGAGATTGCTAGAAAAAAAAAGAGCCCGTCAGAATATCGATTATTAAGGTTGCTCTTGTAGAGTAGAGTTTCAGTTTTTTTTTTGATGAAACGGGAGGGGATAATCCCCTACTACAATTGACAAGTACTCCTTTACTATATAGGTTCAGCTCTGGCTCGTCTAGTTTCCGCCGTCCCCTCCCTGCTCCGGCCCTCCTCCAGCTCACGGGCGGGACAAGCCACGCCGGCAGAGGCCATGGAGCGGTGGCCTTGAGCTCCGCCGGTGCATCCTCCCTCCTCCTCCCTCGCACTCCGGCGGCGGAGGCCATGGCGCAGCGGCCTCGAGCTCCACCACGCCGAGCTCGCGCAGATCTTGGCGGCTCCTCAAGCGCTCCGGACGCCTCGCTCCTCCCTCCTCCCTCCATGGCTGCAGCGGATCCACGCCGGCATCTCCTCCTCCCTCGCCGGTTTCGAGGCCACGGCGTGCGAGCGGAGCTGCAGTGGAGAGAGCGCGCTGGCTGCTCCACGGCGACACGCGACTCGGAAGCAGGGTTTAAAAAACCGGTGTTACTGTTTAAAACCGGAACAGTAGCACAAAAATTTTACTTTTGTATTTTTGGATTTAGAATCCTAAAATATAAAAAACCGGACCCGGTTTACTATCTCGGACCGGACCGGAAACGGAAAAAAATCCCGAAAACCGGCGGTTCCCGGACGGTTTCTGAAACCCTGCTCGGAAGGGTAGCGGCGCGTGACGCGGCGGAGGGCGCAAGGGCATTGGGGTGGGGCCCATGGGACCGGCCACCTCGATGGGCTCCCATACATCCGCTTGCAGTGGCGGAATGGGAGGTCTCCGCTATTTTAGTGGATCCTTTCCAGTAGCCCGATGTGACAATTTTTCCGCTAAACCGGTACTGGAGGAGGCTGTAGCGTGCCTCTCCCAGTACCGGTGCGGACAGCCTGAGGAGAGAACATATACACAGAATCAAAGCTAGTGATCAAGTGTTGTTTCATTGATGTATCAAAGCTAGTGATCAAGTGTTGTTTCATGGATGTATCAGAAGGGATAGAGAGGAATCTTTTGATCGACGAGGATGTGATAAAACTGCTCTGTTGCAACGTATTATCGAGAGGTATATTCAAATCAAAAGATCTTTTCTGATCTGGAAAATAAAGGAACGGGCCCCAAAGAACCTTGACCCGGATCTTATCAAGAGGACACAACTAACGTGTAATGTCATGCCATGGTGAGCACCTGCAGTTACAGAAGGATCACCGAGCTTTCTGACTACTCTCGCTCTTCACTGGACCCTTCTCATCTTGGGACTCGCTTGTCAGTCAATGACTCAATGTTGTAGAGATTCTTGCGTGCGAAACATGAATATACGGATGATAATAATTGATAAAGATGCGCATATCTCCGGCATCTTCTTGGAAAATATATGAAAGATGATTCCTTGATTCTTTTCTGCATGCATGTTATCCACTGGCGTCCAAAGGCAAAGTTGGTCACTGGCATCCAGTGGATCACACACCAACCTGCATATATATACAGGGGCTACCTCCAGTTGCATTGCCAAGCAACCACCACAACCATCCAAGCAAACAAATGGAGGCGATGACGAAGACTAGTGCTAGAGGTGCCAAGGGCAAGGTGGCGATGGTCTACTCTAAGTACGTCAAGCCCCAGAGCAACTCTGCTGTAAGTATTAAGCACCAGCTCAAGCCCTCTCCTGTAGGTGCAGCAGCAAGTGCCTCCTACATCGACGACATCGATGAAAGGGCATCGGCTTTCATTCTGGCCGTCCGGGAGCGCTTCAAGAATGAACACAGTAATATGTAGAAAGGATTTGCTCAAGAAAAAGATGGGTAGAAAGTCCAGAAGAGGTTATTATTTATAACAATGCCTCCTGGATTGCCAATTTGCCATGGACCTAGGTACAACAAGTAGGGCAGTAGCTCTTGATGTGTACTTCCATGGCCTTTTTCTGTTTTAAACTATAGTTTTGCAAGAAGAGTTGAAGGAGCCAGTGTAGCAGATCGTCTGAACTTGCTCCAATTTGTACAGTACTTTGTTGGGCTATCAATTGCTTCTTAAGGCCTGAAGGCCCTGAACCCACTGCCACTACTAAGCATAATCTGTTAGCACGTGTGGAATTGATCTGTCGCTTTGGCCGAGCTTTGCTCCAAAACATCTATTGCAGTATACGTATTCTTCAGTCCTAGATTGTTTTCAGACACAGGGAGCAGAGATTAAAGATATGAGCCGTGGAGCATAGTTGTCTCCAACAAGTTTGTCCCTACAACTCAGGCTACAGAAGTGGTCCATCAAGAACACTTAATATAATCACTGTTATCCAGCATGACCTATGCATGTGCAGCATGCGGAAAACAAGCAGATCCACGAGATTAAAGTAATCAGATATCTCCAGTTTTGGGGCGATTTCTTGACTTTTCAGTGCAGTTTGTTTTCGAAACAGGATTACCCCGCTTTTAAGAGAGCAATAATGGTCTGGATGGCACAGGGGTGGGCGCGTATGTGGCGCAAAATTACAGGGTCGTCAACATCATGATCCCAAAGACGCTACGAGAAGACCTACGGGAAGCAGGAAGCCCGCTAGTTTTGTCGCCGACGCCGGAATCACCGAAGGCTGAAGAAGAAGGCTGCCACGACGACGACGAGAGCAGTTGCTGCTACCGCTGCTGCTACGGCTGCTTATATGTAGACTGTAGTTTGCTTATTTCAGTACTAGATTAATTAATTAAGTTCCGGTAATCTACGTTTCATCTTGTTCAAAGTTTTAGTAAAATATACCTACTTCGTGTCTGCATTAAGTTTCGGTGATCTGTGTGGGTTATGTAAGTTTTGGTAATCTCTGGATATTGGTGAAATAGATGTGTATTTAATAAGTTACTAGTATATTGCCCGTGCTAACGTTACGACTCATATTAACCAAAGTTAACCAGTTGGGGAGCCACCTTCGTTGAGCCACCTTCGCTGAGAGCGAAGACGCCAGTTCAGGACGAAGCTTCCTCGGGCCAGCGCCGGCTCTATGATTTTGAGTGCCCCAGAGCGAACCAGACTTTATGGGCCTTTAGGCTAAATATTGGCATATATATAATTCTTAAAAAATAATATATATAATCTACTCTATATCTATTACTAAAGCGAGTAAGATTTTCACCTAAATTTTACCTATTACTAAAGCAAGTAAGATTTTCATCTAAATTTTTAGTTTGGTATATTGGTCTTAGTCCATCCTGTATGTGAGTCGAACCAACCCTCTCTATCCACGGTTCGATCACGTAGATCCCTACAAATTAACACACGGGCACCAACACATATCCGATACTTATACTAATTTTGTCTGTAGCAACACACGGACATAATTGCCTAGTACAAAATAAAAAGTGCAGCTAGCTGCAACAGTACAGCACTAGCACGCGGACAGGCTCGCCAAGCCCATCGAATCCTGATTCCTGCAAGGGTGCAGACTGCAGAGTTTGCTTAGCTTGTGAAGTCGTGATGGAGACAGACAGTGTCTGCCCTACGGCAGCTGGAGCGACAGGCATGTAGAGACCAGGGCATGTCGGCGACGGCGAGAGCTTCCTCCTCCTCCTCGTCGCTCGTATGCTCAATCGCCAATTAGAGGCTCGGAGCAGCGCGACGTATCGCTATCCGCTGATCAGCGATTAGCACATTTGGCTACCTGGGGATTCTCAGACATTGGGCCCCCTTCCGTGCTGGGCCCCCGGCGGTCGCCTCCGCCGCATGGTGCCTGAGCCGGCCCTGCCTCGGGCGAGAGCAAAGACATCGGAATGAAGACCCTGGTGCGAAGGCTTGTGATCGAGGGAGCTCGGACGAAGACACCGCATGACGTCTTCGAGTCTGGCGGCTCCTGTCCCGCTCTGTCGCGAAGGTACTGAGCGAAGACCCAAAGATGAAGGAGGCAAAGCCGCGCGGAAACTGAGCGGGTGCAGCGGGCAGCTCACTCAGCGAAGGCCTATTTGGCGGGGGCCTGATCAAAGATGCTGGACGGCGACGGATTCAGAGCAAGACAGAGCCCCACATATCGAGCCAGCTATAATCCACTAAGTTTGTATATCTGATATTACCAAATGACCCATGGAATATTCTGTATTTGGGGTAGTTAGGGGGCAATATGGGAATTATAGCAGGTGGGTAGGTGAACCGTTGGGCTATAAATACCCCATGTAACTGTACAAATCATTATGAAACAGAGAGCAAATGCTATCACTTTGATTTTCGTGCCATTATTGTGTCTTTTCCACTCCTTCGTAGACTTCGCTGTTTGTCAACCGAACTGTTGTGACCTCTTCATCCCGGAAAGCGTCCTACACCAATAGTTTTGGCGCCCACCCACAGTTCGTCCTCGACACGACCACATGGCAGCGAAGAAGAAAACAAACCCAGTGGCTTCGGAGGCTAATGCGAAGCCTTGCCCACGAACAACACCGTCGTTGTCGCGACACACGGCGACAACAACGAAGACCAAGCCGACGACCTCGAGATCAAGGACCTCGCCGACGGAGGCCTTGAGGTCGACCTCCACGATCTCGGCATCTCCGCCGAAGACATCCAAGCTATGAAGAGAATCGACGCACGCCTCGCAGAGCGACAACATCAAGCACAGCAAGCACAAGCCGGCCCATCAAATGGGCCACCACCTGCAGGAGCAAAGGGAAAAGGCCTCCAGCTCACTCCCGAAGAGATGGAGGACCAACTAAACAAGTTAAAGGAACAGGAGCTTTGCTGCAAAGCGATGCGCCAAGCCATTCGTGATCATTTGGTGATGATGAAGCCCCCTCGTCAAGAACCAAGACTAGTGCAACAAGTGCCTCAGCCTCAAGGGCTTCGCAGGCAAGCCCCCTTCATCGAAGACCAGTACTCGGACCATGAGGAAGGCGAGTACATGATAACAAACCAGCTTCGCCCTCAACATCATTACCCACAGCAAAATCCCACCACACCCCTCTCTGTAGAATTCGAAGAGATCCCGTGGCCTCCACGTTTCAACCCAACTATCCCCCCACAATTCGATGGGGACTCTGATCCAAGAGATTTCCTACTCAAGTACGAAACGGCCATCGAAGCGTCCGGAGGCGGAGCGGCTTGCAAAGTTAAAGCCTTCGTCCTCTCGTTGAAGGGCCTCGCTTAGCATTGGTACTCCAATCTCCCGGCAGGCCACATCCATACTTGGGACTAGCTCAAAAAAGAGCTCACCGCTGCCTTCAGGGCGCCGAAGCCTGAAGAGGTCAACTCATGTGCCTTCCACAACTTAAAGCAAGGGGGTGTTCGCTGCAAGAATATATGCACAGCCTCGTTAGGCTTCGTGCAAGAGCTCCGAATGTAGACGAGAAGACCATCATCGATGCCGCAATCGCCGGTTTGAGTCTCGGGACATGCTGAGAGTACCTCGAACGCCGCAGGCCGAAGACCCTAAGTAGACTCTTCGAGATCATGCAAGAGTACTGTGTTTCTAACATAGGAAAACATCGGAGAATAGAAGAGATGAATGAAAAAAGGGGGCGCAACCGCGACCGACAAAACCAGTATCAGTCCAATGAAGCGATCGAAGCAATTCCAATCGTGGTCGGAAAGAAAATTCCGGCCGAAAACAGAAAGTACCCTACTGCTGCATCCACGTCAGGGACAAAGGCCATTGGACCAATGAGTGCTTCCTCATCAAGGAGAAAAAAGAAGAGTTGGAGAGAGCCACAAATAGCGAACAGCCAGCGGAGCCCGTCAATTCTACACACACAAGCCAACCGCAAGGTCCACCTTCGCAAATTCAGTGGCAGCCTTCGCATCAACCGCAAGGTCCACCCTCGCAAATCCAATGGCAGCCTTCGCATCAGCCCCATTGGACTTCGGCATACCCCACCCTCTCGCCATCCTTCCCAACATTCCAATATAACCCCACATATACCCCGCCAGCCCTACCAGCACCTTCGGCTCCACATTTCCCACAAATCCAAAACCCTTCGGCGCAACATCAAGGGTGGCGTCCACAATCCCAACCACAAACTTCCAACTACCTCCCTCCACCCCCCGAAACTAGAGCCCGGCACAATCCCAGAGAGAGTCAACTACCCGGTCGGAGGTACGGTGAATGTCATCAACGCCATTTCCGGCGGATCAAACGAACCAATGCATGAGATGAAGCGTCAGAGGAAAGAATACCTCTGCACAGTCTCACACGTTTGTGAAGGCAAACAATTCCGCACCACCTGGTCTCATGTCCCAATTACCTTCTCCGAAGCTGACCTTAGGCTTCAACATTGCCCGCACAATGATCCCCTCGTCATTCTTGCAAACATTGGAAGAAATTCCGTTCACTTTGCGGGAAACGATGTCGGTCGAATCCTCGTCGACAACGGTAGCTCCGCGGATGTCCTCACCTGGCAGTGTTTTTTAAAGATGGGGTTCACAGAGAAGAACCTGCTCAAGTCCAAGTACCCACTCATCGGCTTCGGGGGCAAAAGAATCGAAGCCCTCGGCAAGATCGATCTGTATGTAACTTTTGGCGAAGGCAATACCCAAAGAACAGAAGTCATAACCTTCGATGTCATAGACATCGCCTACCCGTACAATGCCATCTTCGGCCGCAACAACATTATCAAGTTCGCGGCAGTAATCAACCAAGCCTACCTATGCATGAAAATTCCAACAGCCGGAGGGGTCATCATGATCCTCGGCAACCAGGAGGAAGCCAGAAGATGCGAAGACAATGCAGCGTGCACAATGAAAAATGTCTATGCCATTGAAGCAAGTAACAATGACACCGAAGAGGAGGAAGCGAAGCCACTTAGTTCCGGGCGGACTGAAAAAGAAGGTGTTACACCGGCAGAGCACACCAAAAAAGTCTTGCACTGCGAAGATGTGCCAGACCGCACAGTGACAATTGGCAAAGGCCTCGAAGAAGCCGAAGAGTCCAGATTGATACAATTTCTGAGGAACAATCAAGACGTCTTCGCATGGTCCTCCTCGGACCTACGAGGAGTCAGCCGAGAAATCATGGAGCATGAACTGAAGGTCGATCCGAAGGTCAAGCCACGCAAGCAGCGTCTTCGTACCATGTCCGAAGACCGCAAGAAAGCCGCTCAAAGCGAGGTTCAAAAGTTACTTGATGCGGGGGTAATCCGCGAAGTACAGTACCCAGAATGGCTGGCAAATGTAGTCATGGTCCCAAAAAATAATGGAAATTGAAGAATGTGCATCGACTTCACCACTCTGAACAAGTTTTGCCCGAAGGATGAGTTTCCCTTACCCCGCATAGACACCTTGGTAGACGCGGCTGCTGGGTCAGAAATGCTAAGCATGCTAGATTGTTTTTCCGTTTATCATCAGATATTCATGAAGAAATCAGATGAGGAGAAGATCAGTTTTACCACACCCTTCGGCACGTACTGCTACGTAAGGATGCCTGAAGGGCTTCGTAATGCTGGGTGCACGTTCAACAGAACCATCGCAGCAGTACTTGACACTCAGCTGGACAGGAATATCTCTGCGTACGTCAACGATGTTGTCGTGTGAAGCAAAAAGCGCGAAGACCACATAGTTGACCTTCGCAAAACCTTCGCCAACCTTCGCAAGCATGGGCTAAGATTGAATCCAGAGAAGTGTGTTTTCGGTGTCAGAAGGGGAAAGATTATGGGATGCATGATCACTGAGAGGGGCATCGAGGCAAATCCGATAAAGATCGAAGCCATAAGAAGAATGCAACCACCTTCGTCCAAGAAGGATGTGCAGAAGTTGACAGGCCATCTAGCTTCGCTCGACAGGTTCATTTCGCGCTCGGTGGAGAAATCTCTTCCATTTTTCAAGGTGTTGAAGGGCTCGGAAAATTTTCATTGGGGTCCTGACCAAGACAAAGCCTTCGAAGATCTGAAAAATTACTTGGAAAACTTGGCGGTAATGACAAGCCCAACTCTCGGAGCAGAGCTCTTGTTGTACATCGCAACTTCGAGCTCGGCGGTGAGTGCAGCTCTAGTCGAAGAAAGAATGATAGAGGGCACTCTAAAGCATTTACCAATCTACTTCGTATCCGAAGCTCTAAACGGATCGAAGCTCCTCTACTCAGAGATGGAGAAGATGGCCTATGCAGTGGTAATGGCGACTAGGAAGCTTCGCCATTATTTCCAGAGTTTTAAGATCAAAGTCCCAACAACTTTTCTCCTTCGGGACATGTTTGAAAACAGAGAGGCTTCAGGCAGAATTGGGAAATGGGCAACACTATTGGCATCGCACACCATTGATTTCATTCCGCGAAGCGCAATCAAGTCTCAAGTCTTGGCAGATTTTGTCGCCAATTGGACACCAGCAACACCTTCACAGAATCTTCCGGTCATTGAATCCATTTGGCAGTTGGAATGTGATGGAGCCTATTGCAAGAATGGGTCAGGCGCTTCGGCAATCCTCATGGCACCTTCGGGGACTCAATTGAAATACACCGCAAGGCTAGACTTTCCGGGGTGCACAAATAATGTTGCAGAATACGAAGGTCTGCTTCTAAGCCTTCGCAAGGCAAGGGCACTCGGCGCGAGGAGATTGTCTATCAAGTCTGACTCTAAACTCATCACAGACCATATTGGCAAAACATACAGAGCACTCAACCCAGAGTTAGCGAAGTACCTGGCAGCTGTTTGAAGCATGGAAAAATACTTCTTGGGTTTCAGCTTGCGAAGCTACCCTAGAACACAGAACAAACATGCAGATGTACTGGCGAAGGCAACAGCAGAAAATGACCCGTTGCCTCCGGATGTATTCTTTGAAACGATCAAAAGTGGTTCGGTAAATTGCGCTTAAGAGCCAGCGAAGTTCGTCAATGCTATTTCAAGCGAAGACTGGAGGTCAAAAATCATGGCTTACCTTCGGGGGCATTTCGTACCGGAAGATGAAAAGGAAGAAAAACAACTCGCCCTTCGGGCGCGAAGCTACTCAATAATCAGTGACACATTGTACCGAGGGGGTGTTTGCGCTCCGTTGTTGAAATGCATCTCACAAGCCGAAGGCAGACAATTATTGCAAGAGATACACACTGGAATGTGCTCCTCGCACATTGGAACACGAGCCCTAGTGGGAAAAGCTTTCCGCGAAGGGTTCTATTGGCCTTCGGCCATGGCTGACGCTCATGAAATCGTGATTCCCACCCGAAGAAGTCTGCCTCATACCCCCAGTCTGGCCCCTCGCGCGATGGGGCATAGATATAGTGGGACCCTTGCCAACAGCTCCAGGCAATTTCAAGTACGCAGCAGTAGCTGTGGAGTACTTCTCGAAGTGGATCGAAGCCAAAGCTCTTCGCGACATCACAGCCGCCACTTTGCAAAAATGTTTCTGGCAAAACATCGTATGCCGCTTCGGCGTACCCAGAGAAGTCACAGTGGACAACGGCAAACAATTTGACTGCACAAAATTTAGAGAATTTTGTCAGCATTTGGGCACCAAGCTGTGCTTCGCCTCAGTATACCACCCGCAGTCGAATGGGGCAGTTGAAAGAGCAAATGGGATCATCTTCATAGGGATCAAGAAGAATATCACAGAGCAGCCGAAGGGCAAGTGGGTTGACGAGCTGCCAAAAGTAATCTGGTCTCACGACACAACGGAGTCGAGGGCCACAAAATTCACGCCTTTCAAACTCCTCTATGGCGAAGAGGCCATGACTCTAGAAGAGTTTCGACACGGGTCTTATAGGACAGAAGCACCCGACGAGGACATCAAACCAACAATAGACACAATCGAAGCCATCAAAACCCAAGCGGCAATCAACCTCGGCAAATACCAGGACGAAACACGAAGGTGGCGCAACAAGAAAGTGAGTCCTCGGGAAATCAAGGAGGGTGATCTCGTCCTTCGACGCATCCCGAAGAGTAAGCAACAAGGGAAAATGCATAGCAAATGGGAAGGACCATTCTTGGTCGCTTCGATGGCAAGACCGGAAGCCTGCAGGCTTCGCACACTCGAAGGAGTCGAGGAGCCATACTCCTGGAACAAGGATATGCTCCAGCGCTACTTTGTCTAGTTCCAAGTTGTCTTCTTTTTTGAAATAATTTGTAATATTAATCCAGTTTATTTGAACAATGTATTCAAGGGCACATACTCTTTTCCTCACAGGGAAAGTCTTCGCGTAATCGCTTCGGTTGCCGAAGTTGTGAGGTTTTTAACAAGGCGGCAACCCATTGTAACCCCTTGTGAAATATAAACAAGGTCCCCATAAAAATATGGCTGTGAAAAAGCACCGAAGCATCTTTCCCCCTCCGTCGCAGTGAAGGGGGGAGTCATCGGTGCGATGTGTGTGCTTAAACACTTCTAGAAATGAGCCCAGGGCTCGCGGAGCTGAGTGGCCCGCAGCACCCTTGAGCCTCAGTTCTTATTTTTTATTTTTTATTCTTTATTCTTTATTTTCCAATTGGAAAAGACCTTCCGCGCAAAGCGCCGAAGGCAAGAAAAAGTCCCTCCGAGCCTAAGCGCCGAGGGCATGGAAAAGACCTTCCGCGCAAAGCGCCGAAGGCAACGAAAAGTCCCTCCGCGTCGAAGCGCCGAGGGCATGCAAAGACCTTCCGCGCAAAGCGCCGAAGATAACGAAAAGTCCCTCAGCGTCAAAGCGCCGAGGGCATGAAAAAGACCTTCCGCGCAAAGCGCCGAAGGTATCGAAAAAGTCCCTCCGCGCCAAAGCGCCGAGGGCATGCATGTGTCACTCCCAACGCACAAGAGCCGAAGGCCCAGGGCACATAAGTATAGATCAGCAAGATGCGTCTAACTCCTTCAATAACGCAGAAGGGGGGGGGGGGTGGCGCTTCGCAAACCTAAAAATTGAGTTCTTGCAGTCGTTAGCCACTTCGTAAATTAATCAGAAGCTTCGCAAGTTGAGTGTCCCTCCAAGAACACAGAAGGGGGGGTGGCACTTCACAAATAAAACAAAATGCGCCCTTGAAGGAACAAAGTAGGCTTGGCTTCGCAAAAGTCGAAGACTAACGATCTTTTCTTTAAAGTCACATCGCCCTCCAAGAACGCAGAAGGGGGGTGGCGCTTCGCGATTAAAAAACAATGCGTCCTCGGAGGACCAAACTCTAAAAAAGTCACATCATTAAGGGTGGTGCTTTCGTTTTCAGCAAACATTGTCCTCGAAGGGACTCTCCTGTCAACTAAACAAATAAAGTGTACATTAACATTTACATCGACAGAAAGGGCTTCGCCCATCAATTCATTTTACACAGTCACGTCTGATTCATTTACAATCACATTCGACATCTCCTCTTCGAAAATATTGCGTTCTACATCTTCGATGACCATGTGAACCGCACGGTCAATCATTTCTTCGGCCGTCTTCCGCAAATATGCTTCGAACCCAAGGCCTGTAAACAAGCGAAGTCCTATGTAAGTCTCACTCGGACATAAAGTCCCCTCTGAAACGATACGTGAAGCTGCCAACATCAGAAACATCATCGATGGGTTCAGGCTTAGGTTCAAGAAGACCCCTAGCAAGAAAGTAGGGGCGATCAGTGTCTAAAATACGCTTCGTCTCACGACGAAGAGCCCTATCAGCAAGAATCTTCGCTTGCTTTTCTGGATCACTCGAAAACTCGGCCCAAAACTTTTTGGACTCCGCGTTGTCTCTATCGTATCTCCGCTCCAAACGCTCCAACCACTCCGCAAAAGAACCCCATGGGTGCTCATAATGATATTTGGCCCACGCTTGACCAGCAACATGAAAAGAACTGAATCGCATCCACAAAGGCAATGTACCTTCGGTGACCCACGCAGGTTCCAACGCAGGGTCCTGCGCAATCACTGAAGGCATTAGTTTTTTACAAAAAATTCTCTCCAAAAATAGTTACATTCACAAATCATTCATCAGCGGCGTTTACTTCGTCAGTGCGAGGAGCGCCTTGTCCACCTTCGCCCTCAGCAGTTGCCGCAGCGCCGCTTGTTGAAGCACCACGAAGGTTCCCAGCATCAGCAGGACCAAGAAAGGAACGAGCGAAGGCTTCGGCATTATCTTGTAGCTGAGAGAGCTAAAGTTAGAGCCAGTTCAAAACAAGTCGACACTTTGCATAAAGGAAGAAAGCCAACCTGTCTCCGAAGTCGCTCAGCTTCGCCCCGGACGAGTTCCCTCCCATGGGTCTTGAAAAAGCCTGCGGCGAAATTCTTCGCAATATTTTTTGGAAGGGCAGGCAGAGTGTCCGGACGAACTTCTTCTGGTGAAGGCCACGCAAAGGATGAATCCCTCATTGTACGCAACTGGGCCTTCGTCAGAGAAGCTTCGCTACCGCCGCCTTCGGGAAGCATTTTGCAGATAGCAGCGCTGAGAGACCGCACTACCACTGCGGCGCTCAAGTCGCCTATTGCGCGATTGCCGCAAGTTGCCATAGAAATACAGGTGCGAAGCCAACGAAACAGTTCAGAAATCGAGATGGAATTGGCTGTCGGAGAGAGATCGGGCGGTGAAAGGCTCAAGGTCTCAAGGAAGGCCGCAATGTCACGCTGGAGAGGCTCTGCGCCAGCACGAACGGCTTCGTGATAGGCGTTGACCGCTTGGGTTGCAGCCTGCTCTCGACATTCCGCATCCTTTAGCTTGGCAGCCTTCGTCTCCAACGACCAACGAAGTTCAGCCGCCTCAGCCTTCGTCTCAACTTCGAGGCGGGCTGCTTGTAGCTCCCTCTCTGCGTCGGTGCGAGCAGTAGCAAGTTCAGCTTCAAGCGAAGCCTTATCCTCCTCCAGGCCACGAGCCTTTTGCTCCAAACTGGTAATGCGAAGAGATTGGTCACTCTTTGCATTCAACAGCCGGCTAGCACACCTCGCCGCAACATAGGACTTTAGAGCCAGATCCTCGGCACATTGTAGAGCATTCTTTGAACCAGTCAACATCAGCCTTCGCTCCATGAGCGGGAAGCAAAACGAGCCACCAGCCTCGGCGAGATAGTCCCGCTCGTGCTGCCCACTCTTAGAGCGAAGTTTCCCGACCACCTGTCCTCCAATCAGCTTCGCATCACTCATCCCAAGTTCTGCCGCAATCTCAGATGGAACTGACTGGCTAATCAGATATGCGCTGCTATCCGAGTCTCAGTCATCATCAGACGCAACTTCTTTTCCATTTGCATTAGCATCAGAATCCACAATGTTAACATCAGCTTCATCCTCAACCTCCTCTTGGCCGGAGGAAGACGAAGCCGTCTTCTCGGCGCGCTTCTCTGCCTCCACAGCCGAGCCAGTAGCAGCATGAGTCTTCGGGGCTTCGTTATCGTCACTCTCCGTCTCTGGCTCGCTGAATTGGACAGAGAAGGCGGGGAAGGTGGGCATCGCCCGCTCTGGAGCGGTTCCAGTGGGAGCAGCGGGGCTTCGCGGCGCAGCCGCACTGTCAGCACTAGACTCTTCAATTCTGTCCTCAGATGTCCCCTTGTTGCGAAGAGGTGACGGAGCCGGGGGCGGCACCACAATAGTGTCGAGAAGGCGGGAATGCTTCGTAGCGAGTTTTCCCCCACCCTCGTTCTTGCGTTTTTTTCTTTTCCAGGGCCCCGTGCTGCTGCCGCCTTTGGACTTCTTGTGCTTGCCCCCCGCAGCACCAGAAGCCTCCACCTTCGCTTTTTTCCTCTCCTCGGCCATAGCAAGCCGAGCGTTAAAAAAATAAATTATATATATATATATATATATATATATATATATATATATATATATATATATATATATATATATATATATATATATATGAAGGGAAACTAGGGGCTAACCATCCTTCGTGACCCCAAAAGATGTAGAGAAGTTTGGCATAGGAAGACTGCCCAAACGCTTCTCCTTTCCCACCCACGAAGTAATAGATCAACCTTCGTGAACGGGAAAGCACTTGCAAGCAACATATTCTTCAACAATATCTCTTGTAGAAAACAGCTTCGACACCTCACGGAGCATCGTAATGTGAGCCTTCGCTTCTTCCGTCCCTTCGTCAACTTCCACTGACGGAGGCTGTTCCGGGAGAAAACCAATCTCCTTCACCACCAGAGGATGAGTCCCGGATGATCCATCGAGGGCAACCTTGTGATAAAACCACATCGTCTGCCACGCGCCCCACCTGTTGCGGTACGCAACGACAGGGCTCGGTAGTTGGTTGTGAAACACGAAGGTATACACACCGAACTGGGGGTCCGCCTCTATCGCCTCAGCATCTTTGCTAGTTTTAACAAAGACAGTCTTCGGTTGATAGTGGCACCTGAAGAGGCGGGCGAAGCCCGTGGCGGAAGGCTTCAACTTGTAGGTCTTCGACAGCCACATGTACAGGTTCAGCCGAACGAAGCTCGTCGGCGTCATCTGGTGGGTGTACATGCCAAAGAGCTAGAAAATTTCCACCACCACAGGATCCAGCGGAAAATGAAATCCAGCGATGAAGAAGTCACGAAAGACAACGACTTTGTCACCTTGGGGCTTCGCTTCAATTTCACCCTTTGGAGGAGGTGAAAGCGATCGGGTGCTCTAGCCTAAGAGGGGGAGGGGGTGAATTAGGCACAATAAAAAACTTTAACCTATGGCTCCAACTAGTTTGCATAAAACTTAAACTAAAACAAGCTATCTAGATGTGCAACTACGGTTCACCTTAGTGTGTAACCCTCATCCCAAAAAGAGTTTTACAACCTATAGCCAATCCTAGCACGATACTACACTAAGAAAGTAAAGGCATACAAGTTGCAATAAGAAATGCGGAAGCTTAAAGGGAGGGATGAGAGAAAGCGAACTCTCGACACGAGGATTTATCCCGTGGTTCGGTTTGCCACAAAGGCGTCCCTACATCCACGTTGTTGAAGCACTCACTAAGAGTATCGCTTCCCGGCAATCAAGTCTCTTTCGTGAACACAATCACGGTCACCTTGACCCCAATTTTCACTAAGGGAGATTGCCCACGAAGGAGGGGTCTCCGTCCCCCACACAATGTCGTCGACGCCGCTCCACACCAAGCCGGAGGGTCGTTGTCGTGGTGTGCAAACCCATAGCCGGGTGGCGTAGTGCACCCGCCTAAACCCTGAGGGTGCGTACTCGGTGGTTAGCTAGGATTAGCCCAATCTCGGTGGAAGAACGCGATGAACACAGCAGTTTAGAGTGGTTCGGGCCGCCGGAGCATAATACCCTATGTCCACTGTGTGTTGTATTGCTTGTGCTCTCAAGAGGTTGATAGCATGGTTGTTCGGCGTGAAACCGAGCTTGTGTTGTGAGAGTCTTGGAGTGTCTGGAGTGTGCAGCGAGCGCCTCCCTTTTATATCTCAAGGGAGGCGCGTACATGGCCATTGAGTCACCGACAGATGGGCCCAACGATGTAGTTCAAAATAACATACTGTATAGACATTATGGCATTGCAGGCGACGGAGATCTCATTCCTGGATTTCCTTGCTCTGCCCGTGGGAATCTTCCGTCCAGCATAGCTTGCGGGCCGTGTAGCTTGCAGCGTAGGCGGTATGATGAAAAGGTGCCGTGTCGTCGTATCCATTTAATGCGGCAGACGGGCTCTGCACGGATGCGGCGCATGCGGTTGCACTGTGTACCTCGGTAATATGCGGTCTACAGTGAGGCCTGACAAAAGCTGCCCCGCGTGCCATGGCGACAGAGCACGCCTCAACCACCCGCATTGAATGCGGTGGGTGGGCGAGTCTTCCAGCGGAAGACTCGCGCCCGCGCCTGCGCCTGCGGGACACGTGGTGCCCCCGGACCCCGCCCCGGCGGTGTATTGGTTCTACGCGTGTGGGAGGTCCAGAGCTTCCCCTCCTCAGGAACACGTGGCGTCTCCGGACCCGTCCTAGAGCGGGGAGCGGGTCCGAGGCCGTTGGGCCGGTGAGGTAAGAGCCTGACCCGTGGGGCTGGCTGCTTCGCCCCTTAGGGCGTAGTTACAGATGACTACGCGAGTCCTACCTTGCGGTAGTAGGAGTGGGTATCCTTGCTACAGGGTACCGACAGTGGCCCCCGGGTCCACCTCGGGAGAGGCGACGAATCCGCAGGTGGGGCCACAACTGTGATTTGGCTCTGCATAACTTGAAGCCTCTAGCGTTAGACTATGCACGCTGCAGGAGTCTTGTCCGGCTTTGACCATCCATCGGGTTTCTTGCTGCCTCATCACATCGCAACGGCTTACTGACTCATGGCCCCCACATACATTGGTACACCTAGTCACGCGAGCGACGCTCGGCATTGTTTCGGCCGGGTTAAATGGGATCTTTACCACCAGCGTAGTTCCAGAAAAGCCTGGTCTTGCCAGCGCTTTGTGCACGCACGTTAGCTCAGCTTCCGCCTCGCTTCGCGTGCGGGCGACAGTTCAGATCCCACCTTTTTACACCTTCGTTTGTTACCCGCCTCCCCTGACAGGCGGGCCTGGGCCCCCTGGTCATGGACTGGGTGGCTAACGCCAGGCGTGAGCGTCGCTTGGCTTCCAGCGACGGTTCCGAGGCGCGCCGGATGAATCAGGCTTCATAAAGGACCGAACCGCATTCAGCGGTTACTTTTCCGCATTTGCCTTCTTCCTTCCAAACCTTTGCGCCCCTGTGCCTTCGAGCCTCCTCGCCCCTAGCTCTTCTGCGCATATTGTTCCTCGCCTCCACAGCAAGATGGTGTCCCTCGTTCGTCCCCGTCGTTTCCAAATCGAGGAGGAACTGAACACGGTGCGCCGCCTGCTTGGGTGGAGTCCACAGGAGGTTGCTAGGGGATTCGAGTAGGCTCGGTTCCCCTCGGCGATCTGCACACCGGGGAATTTGTGCTATTTATTTTGCACATTTCCACCGGCTTGGGGCTACCGATATCTTCGTTCTTCCTGCTGCTGCTAGAGGATTTTGGCCTCCAGCTCCAGCATCTCACACCCCACTCCATCCTCATGACGTCGATCTTCGTCCACCTATGCGAGATGTTCATGGGGGTGTGGCCCTGCATCATTCTCTTCCGCCACTTCTTCGTCCTGGTGAAGTCCGGGAAGGGCAAGGATGAAGTGGTGGCGTACTACTTCCAGACGAGGAGCGATTTGCGGACGCCCTACATTCCCGGGCTTACTGGCGGGAAGTGAGAGGATTGGCGTAAGGAGTGGGTGATCGCCACTACCGAAGCCAACGAGCGCCTCGTCATGCCGACCGGGGGACCCGCCTCCGACCGCCAGTCCTGGAGGGCCAAGCCGTCCCTGCCGTCGGAGTTTGACCCCGTGCTGAGCAAGATCAGGGCGCTGGCGGAGAGCGGCCTCACCTCACTGCACGTGCTCGGGGACTTCCTGAAGCGCCGGATCACCCCTTTGAAGCAACGGCCGCGTCCTGCCTAGAGCTTCACCGGACTCCAAGACTGCAGTAGGAGCCACCGCGGGGAGGGCAGCGATCTGACCCAGGAAGGCCTGGAGGTCTTGGTGTGGGCGGTGACGGGGGTGATCTTCATCCCAGAGCACCTGATCCTCCCTCAGGGCATCGTTCCCTCTGCGAGGACTCGAACCTGAGGGCTGCGGTGCTGGCCACCCTACCGACCCTCGACGACGGTGGGCTATCAGCGCGCCAAACTGGGGGTGTCCCGGACCGTGGGATCTGGATCCCTGGTGCGTCCGAGGAACAGGCCGTGCCGAGCGCCGCGGGGTTTGGCCCTTCTGCCAAGGGCAAGCAGGCCGTGGCTGGTAGCTCCGCCGCGAGCGGTCCCAGCCAGGCCCGGAGCAGCTCCGGCGCATCGCTGGAGGAAGCGAGCCGGCGTAGGTTGCACCATAGCGACGGGACCCCAGTTATGGAGCCCGCCTCAAAGCGTCAGAGGACCGCTGAGGACGCGGGCCAGGGTAGCTCCCGGGCCCCCGGCTCACGCGGGACCCCTGGAGTAAACGCGCCGCCGCCACCACCACCGGGAGGTGGCTCCCCCCGGCAGCAGCAGCAACAGCAGCCACGAGGTGCGCCTCTGCTGACACCACGGCAGCCACCACCACCGCGAGGTGCCTCTTCCCGGGTAAGTGTTCTTCCGTTCACTCCCCTTATTCCCAGTGCTTCGCTTTTTGCTGAAGGGCTTCTTCTCTTTGTTTGCCAAGGCCTCTCGCCCAGGCAGTTCTTCCACCGCCGCTGGCTCGTCAGCGGGGGTCCAGGCGACCGGCGCCTCGGCGGCAACGGCGGAAGCGACGGCGGATGTTGGGAGCTCGGGTGCGGCGACCTCCGCTAACCCGATAATGCTCGACACGGTGGCCCCCGAGGCCCCGGCTACGGCGGCATGCACACCGACACCGGGCTTGGCGGCGGCGAGCACAGTGGCAGTGGGCGCGGCAACGGCGAGCACCTCGGTACCCGAGGTCCCGACGTCTGTGCCGGATATCCCCTCCCCCAGCTCTCAACCTACAGCAGAGAAAGAGCTGGAGGTGGTCTTTGGTAGGCGGCTCTTGCAGGGTCCCCCAGAGGAGGATGCGGTTCCCCTCCCCCGGGTGCTGGTCCGGGTCCGGCGGACGATAGAAGAGGCGACCTCTACCGTCGAGGCAGCATTCCGGCGGGAGTGGGCAGCTCTTGAGAGCGAGCGTCAACGCCTCGGCGACTGGCATATCCGCCTGGAGGAGCGCACGAAGGCCGAAGCCTCCCGTGCCACCGCCGCCCGGTCCGAGCTTGAGGCCGACCTTGAGTCCTACAGGAAAGGGCTCTTTTAGCATTTTCATAAGAATAAACACGATTGAACACATTATCACTAAGAGAAGACAAAATTATGCATTTTGCGGTGACATCATATTGCTTCTCTTGTTGACCATTATTTTTTATGCCCTCACTCACAATTCTCCAAACATTTAGTCCCATTGCTTGGAGATTGGCTTGCATTAACACCTTCCAACGTTGGAAGCCCGTGCCATCGAAACATGGAATAGGTCTAAAAGGATCCATCCTTTCCCCCTAAGAGCTAACTCACTAGGCAGTGAAGCCTACCGATCTAATGAGCCGGCAAACACAAATTTACCAATGGAATTGGCTTTCTTTGTGAGAGAAGTGAGTCCTGGCTCTGATACCAATTGAAAGCGATCGGGTGCTCTAGCCTAAGAGGGGGAGGGGGTGAATTAGGCACAATTAAAAACTTTAACATATGGCTCCAACTAGTTTGCACAAAACTTAAACTAAAACAAGCTATCTAGATGTGCTACTACGGTTCACCTTAGTGTGTAACCCTCATCCCAAAAAGAGTTTTACAATCTATAGCCAATCCTAGCACGATACTACACTAAGAAAGTAAAGGCATACAAGTTGCAATAAGAAATGCGGAAGCTTAAAGAGAGGGATGAGAGGAAGCGAACTCTCGACACGAGAATTTATCCCGTGGTTCGGTTTGCCACAAAGGCGCCCCTACATCCACGTTGTTGAAGCACTCACTAAGAGTATCGCTTCCCGGCAATCAAGTCTCTTCCGTGAACACAATCACGGTCACCTTGATCCCAATCTTCACTAAGGGAGATTGCCCACGAAGGAGGGGTCTCCGTCCCCCGCACAATGTCGTCGACGCCGCTCCACACCAAGCCGGAGGGTCTTTGACTTGCCGGCGAGCCACCAATTGCTCCAAGGGGCGGTGCACCGTAATACAAGTGTGGTTCACTCTAGAACCAGCCACAAGGATCTCAACCTTGCTTGTTCACTCACTCAAGAGCTAATCTAGCACTCACACTTTACAAAGCTAGTGCTAAAACCTAAGGATATGATCAATGAGCTCTTGTATGGCTTGGAGGTGTTCTTGGGTGTGTATGAGATGTCTTGGGACTCCAGCAAACTCAAAATGACCGGGGTGAGGTGTATATATAGGCCACCAACTCAAGAGAGCCGTTGCTCCAACGGTCTGCAGAAATCAGCAAACCACCGGTTGAACCGATGCCTCTGCATAGGGTAGCGTCGGTTCAACCGATCACTCACAGGCTAAAACTAGCCGTTAGCTTATCTGACGCTTCTGCAGCTGAGCTGGCACCCATCGGTTAAACCGATGCCTTAGTGTCGGTTTAACCGGTGACTCTTGATCATCTCGTAGCCGTTGCCCTTGCTGACGTCATTGCTCCGACGCCTTGCTCCGACGCACCACCGGTTCAATCGGTGCTGAAGACTTCGCTCCTGCTCGCTTGACATCGTCTCTGGAACATGGTACGTTGAATACACCGATGCCTATCTTGAAGCCGTCGTTTCAACCGGTGCTTCACTTCTTTCTTTACTTGATCTCTAGAGGCGCTCAGTCCTGCACCAATGCCAGGGCGTCGGATCTTCCGACAACCATCAGATGCACCGATGCTATGGGCATCGGTTCTTCCGGTGCTACTGATTTTAATAGAACTCGTCCAATTCATCGTTTCTTTGAGTTCTTTCTTCGTGTTTTGCTTTGTATAGCCTTCTTACTTCATTCTTGGGATCTAGAAATGTTCACTTAACAAAACCATTAGTCTCATTGATTGCGTTGTCATTCGATCACCAAAATCACTCGAAATGACATAAACGGTGCCATGTTCGTTACAGGAGGCCGCGCCATACCAACCCCCAGCACGCCACATCTCTCCAGGTCTTTGATCATGTCGCGAGTCATGTAGCTTTTGCCAAGAATCTTCGTCGGAGGAAGATGGGTCCTGTCGCGGGATGCCATTTCCTCTGAAGAGTCTGTTGTGCCCGAGGAGTGTGAACGAAGCAAGACAGCCAGCCTGAGCCTCGCGAAGGTCTCGAAGAGTAAGAGCAAAGAAAACGCCAGGGGCTGGGGGGCTGAAAAGCAGGGGAGGTGAGCTCTCGCCCCCAGCGGGGGTCAACTTATATAGTGCCGGCCCCCCACCCACGGCGCATGGAAAAGCGCGCCGCCAACGCGAAATATCGATTTTGCCCATACAGAAAACAAAAAGAAAGCCGAAGAGTCGCGGGACATAGACGTCTTTTCACAAAAAATAAACAACCCGTTCTCAGTTTGGATAAATCTGTGTCAATCTCGTGAAAAGATTACAAACATTCCCTGATTTCGAGAAATATTTTCCTAGCTGCTTTCTTTTAATAACTCCACAGGTTCAGGACGTCCTCGCACGCTCACACGCCCGAAGGGTGGCGCTTGAGCCTATGTTCCACGCAAGCATGGTGTTCGAGCCTTCGAATGCCCCGAAGAGCAGTCGAAGCCTCGAGGGGCTACTATTGGGGAGCCACCTTCGCTGAGGGCGAAGACGCCAGTTCAGGACGAAGCTTCCTCGGGCGAGAGCGAAGACATCAGAACGAAGACCCTGGTGCGAAGGACTGTGATCAAGGGAGCTCAGACGAAGACGCCGCATGACGTCTTCGAGTCTGGCGGCTCCTGTCCCGCGCTGTCGCAAAGGTACTGAGCGAAGACCCAAAGACGAAGGGGGCGAAGCCGCGCGGAAACCGAGCGGGTGCAGCGGACGGCTCACTCGGCGAAGGCCTGTTCGGCGGGGGCCTAATCAAAGATGCCGGACGGCAAAGGATTCAGAGCAAGACAGAGCCCCACGTGTCGGGCCAGCTGTAATCCACTAAGTTGGTATATCTGATATTACCAAATGACCCATGGAATATTCTGTATTTGGGGCAGTTAGGGGGCAATATGGGAATTATAGCAGGTGGGTAGGTGAACCGTTGGTCTATAAATACCCCCTCTGTAACTGTACAAATCATTATGAAACAGAGAGCAAATGCTATCGCTTTGATTTTCGTGCCATTATTGTGTCTTTTCCACTCCTTCGTAGACTTCGCTGTTTGTCAACCGAACTGTTGTGACCTCTTCGTCCCGAAGAGCGTCCTACACCAACATAACCTATGAGTCATGCCCTTGTATCTAAGATCACCAGCCAGATTCAAGTGATGGACGCGTGTCAAATCTTCAGTTCAACAAGGAATTATTGAGAACTCTATGGATTTGTCAACCTCATGCCCTTAGCTGGCTGTGATTGCCAACATGACAATATTTATATGAGCAAAAAGATAGTATGTTCATTACTGAGATGAGAGTTGTACAGCTTTATTTCTGGATGCACATAAAAACAACCAAAAGACTCTTTTTTCATAGTTTAATCCGAAAACACTAATATGCATAACACTACAACAAAATTTCTTAATAGTTTCACTTCAATGCCAAATTGGAACAAGAAATCTCCTTACTGAAACTATCCAGATGCAATAGGTATACATGTTTACCTGTTACTGATCTAACATAAATCGTGGATAGGTAGCTTAAATGCATAAAATAGAATGTATAGTCTAGCTAGTGGAAATTTGCAAACACAGTTGCCAAGTAATAAGAGAATACTTCGTTCAAAAAAAGTAATAAGAGAGTAAAAAAGAGGTAATGATATAGGCAGCACCAAAATTTAATTAAAAAAATTGTGCAGAAGGCATTGACCTTACCTTTTTTTGTGCAAACAAGTGCCACGGAAAACTATACATTGTCTAAATAACAAGCCACTTGTGCTGCATATAATTATATATATAGGGACTGGCAACAGCTAAAGTGGCTGCTTATTGTAACATTCATAGATGTATTATTGCCTGGTAAATTCCTGCACAATGCATTGATAGTGGAAAATCATGGCCTAGTTAACACCTGAAGCTTATCATTTAGATGATCTTTTCTGTCACCATCTTGCTAGGTTTCAGCGTATGGCAGCACCCCTCATGCACTTGTTGCAGCTCCATTCTGAACTTGCTATATATGACGCGTCATGCCATGGACTATGCTAAAGTCGAATTTGCCCTCAACCTCAAAAATTTCAGGAGAAACTATGGCACAACAGAGCTTATGGAATTGTGCTTCCTTATACACGAGCTGTACAAAAATATTTCAGTCACTGGCTTCAGAACGGATTATGAAGCTTGGAAATGTCAATTTTTTTTTAACAAGGGAACATCACTTGGAAAGGAAAGGACAAGAAATAGCAATTTAAGAAATACAACGCAACTCCCTCCGACTCCAATTCTTCAGGACATATCATGCCGTCTCCATTTGAGTCCGCTGGACTGAACCTCTGCACTCCAAACAGACCGGTACAATACATGTTAGAATAATAACGAGATCGTTGCAAACAAACACATATGAGACTGAATGGACGATCACCTCTTCTTTGTATGTAACCTGTCCCCCTTCGATCAATACAGCTTGAACGCGACGCACAGAGGATGAGAAATCCAAATCAGCAATTTAGGAATAGACAATACAGCAGTAATGAAAGGCAGAAATCTGTGCAATATAGCACCACCAAATTTCAGTAGCATAATTTAATTGCAGGATGAAACCAAAAGGGAATGACAACATACGCAGAAGCCATACATGCATGATGGTATAAAGTCTTCAAAAAAACCACATATGCGACCCAGTCCATCTAAACAATGCCAGGCACAGCGTGGGGCGCACGCGCGGCCGGCCCGCCCGCTTGCAGTGCGTCTCGCATTGCATCGTGCAGCGCCACGGGGGCTCCCCAGGCAGTGATGGCCGCGTCCAGCGCCCGGTTCACCGCGACAGCTGCTCTGCCTCTGCGATGAGGGGCACAGCGGCGGCAGGGTGGCGTTGGACTTCGAGTGCACAAGACTGCGACAGGCACACACAGAGGCGGCGGCGCGCTAGGCAGCCGTCCTTGGAGATGCTCCCACGGGCCGCAGGGTGGCACCGGTGTGGCGGCTGCGGGGAAGCCTAGCCGGTGGAGCGGATGTGGGAGGCTGGTGGTTGCGAGGTACGCGATCGAGACCCATGGATGGTTTGCGGAAGCGGGATGTCCGCTCCGCGCGCGTGAATGGCGGCGATCGGGCGCTGGCGCGGGTGTGGGAGGGAGGATGACAGATGAGTTGACACACTTAATCTTGGCCCTTGGATGATGAGTGAGTGAGGAAAGAGAAAGTTAAAGAATAAATCTGACCGTTTATTTTGAAAGATGTTATTTTTCTGGGTACGTTTGTTGGGTGGATGAAGGATGAGTCTCTCAGCGGGGGACGTTTTTTTGTGTGGACCTAGAAAAGATAAAGTTGGTGAATTAATAGAGTAGAAATAATAATGCCAATATGTTTTGATCGGCCGATGAACACCTTTTGAATAATAATGCCAATAAAGATGCATTTTTTGATTATTTTTCCTTTTTTGACGAAATCCTCTTTTGATATTCGACTCCACGGTGTTTTTTCTGTTAGGTTTAAACTCCTGGTCATGCAGGACTCAGACTCTCGCGAAGTCTATGTGTTAGACAGTAAGAAATTTGTGTTGGATTTGATCCAATACTGTGGTCCAAGTTATAGAAGCCCGAGTCGGTGGACATTGCCGCCTCTTGAACCGGCTTTTGCGCAACGCCGCTCCACACGAAGACTATAGATCCTATTAAGCGAAGCTAAAATATATTTTGCATGGTAGATTAAGAGTTTTTTATACGTAAAATATACTTTCCATTGTAGATTAAGATTCTTTAGAGTTGCTTAATTTTTTCTTCCCTTAACTTAACGAGTAAAATGCACTGTAGGCCCCTGAACTTGCATCGTTGTGTCAAATAGGTCCATGGACTAAGAAACCAAATATCTAGTCTCTCAAACTTGCGAAACCGTTCGCCCCAGGTCCAAATGCCAAAACCAGCCCAGTTTTGCTAAAGTGGCATGTTCACTGTGGACTGGGCCCGCGCCATTTGTAGAACTTGGTTTGTTTTGGAACGAAGAGAATATTAAAAAATTATATCATCATTTGTTCACCGAGAATTATGAAAGCGGCACCAAGTCCTGGTTGGTATGCCAATGGTTTTACAAGAGGTAACAAATGATATCTGTTTTGGTGTGCACACATAGAGAGCCATAACCGTTCTCTATCTTTAACTAAATACGAATATCCAAAATAAAGGATGTCTATATTTGGAGATCTAATTAAAGAGGCTGTTGGAGGGAATTTTCTTCACCAAAATCTCTATTCCCATAAATGATAAACAATATAAAGAACCTTTTTCAAATTACTCTTAGTAAATCACATCACTTAAGTCGTCATATTAAATCATTAGCAAATTGCATCACTTAGATCCGTACCCCTATGATTGAAATCCTAGATCCGCCACTGGGATAAATGAAAGCGCATTCTGCATTAGCGAACCTGTATGGTGAAAAATAAAATGTAAAATTATACCGCCACAGTTATGTTATTTTAAGATTTTACATGTTAGATTGCATATATCTTCTCTAAAGCTATATGAAAGACGGATTAATAAACAAAGCATTATATAATATGATATATATTGATATATGTGGTTTTCCACAGCGGACAAGGAAAAGTTCAGACAAGCTAAATCACCTCCCAATGGACGAGGAGTACAAAGCAATGGTCTGGATTCCCTCCCTCGTTGTAATCAATTTCTCACAACGGTCAGCACCATCTTGATCATAATCCGCCATGGCAAAGCGCCCTGGACGAGAGAGCGGCGACCTCGTTCCTGCGCACGGACGGGAGGAGCAGCAGCGCTGCGCGAAAGAGATGCGGCGGCGGCGTGAGGACTAAGGAGACGGCCATTTTATTTTTTTAATTCCGAGCGAGACATCAGACATGAGCTAAATCCCGTGAGCTGCGCTGCATGCGAGAGAGTGGGCTGGATCCAAGCGAATTGGAAAGATTGGTTGGGCCAATTCGAATGGGCTGGACGCCTGAAATTTTGCCTTTTTTATTATTAGGGAGGAGGAATATATATATTAGAGATAGATAGATAGATAAATAGATTAGATTTGGTCCGATGCTTTTGTCCATGCTGCTGGAGCCTGAATCGATGAGCAAAAGTCGTTAGGGAAATAGGCAAGATTTTCTGAACAATATGTTTAGGTTTGCTATATTTATTAGTTATATGGTAATATTTTTAGATTTAGATTCGGCAAAATCAAAAACAAAATTAGGTCGGCCAGTCAAAAGTTAGTGACACAGCGTATCAAACAGAGTTTTCTATCTGCTTAAACGGAAACTTAGTTTTATGCCAGAACTTCTAGCAAAAAAAATAGCAGTACAAAACCTCTACAATTAGATGATTCCGTTGCGTTGCCACCGAATACCGCAAAATAGCAATACAAAACCTCTACAATTAGATGATCCCGTTGTGTTGCCACCGAATTCCACGGAGAGCCTATACAGAACTACCTCATCCCACCTACCGATCTTCATCCTCTTGTGTTCCCAGTGCCTGGCTGACATATGCCACTTACGCTTGGCATGCAGTTCTTGTAGACTTCAACAAATTTCTCGGAACAAATCAGGTCACGTAACTTTAATTTGTTGTGGAACCCCTAGGCCAGTTGCTTGACTTCATCTGAAACACAACAGCAAAACGGTACTTAGATAAGGCTCAGACAGATGGCAAGCCCTATTTAAGCACTGAGCATGCCTACACTGAATATGTATGCACCCAGGGGCGGATCCAGCGGTGGGTCAGGGGGGCTTGAGCCTCCCCTACCGCCGCTGGAGCCATGGAGCCCCCCTGAAGCCCCTCCATGGATTTTTGATGCTGGATGCAAGCTCTAGGGGGCTGGAGGTTGAAGATGACTCCGGGTTGAGTTGGGCCAGTAGTAGAATATAGCAGCCCACTCAAGGTCACGAGCACAAGGCCCAAGCCCAATAGCAGAAGAGTGGACAGAGCAAACCCTATCCCAGTCCATCCATCCGACCATCCCCATCGCGGCGCATCAGGCTCGCAGGGGCGGCGGCGGCGCACGGCGGGTCAGTCCTGCGGCGGGTGACTGGGGGCGAAGCGAGGCGCCGGCGAGCGGCAAGCGGCCAGGGGCGTGGCTGCACCTCCCTGCGCTGCGCTTGCGCCCGTGCACCACCCAGCCGCTGGACAGCACACCTGCGCGCGACGCAGCTGGGCGTGTGGCAGGCGGCAGCAATGCGGCGCTGCCGTGCTGCAGCAGTGGAGGTGCAGCTACAGGCAGGGGCCGCAGTGCTGCAGCAGTGCTGGTAGCTTGGTATGATTCAATTTCTAGGATTCAATCATTCAATTTGTACTTCTATTTGTCCGCGAATTTATGATTCCGTTTCTATTATCATATTTCAATGATTCAATTTTTGATTGGTACGACAGACTTCAAAATGTCGAAAAGAATCATACATACATATTTTTCAAGTTCTAGTTCTTCAACTCCACATACTAATGAGAGCACATCTCAACCAAAGAAATCTAGAGCAGAGTTTAGACATTCAGATTTAATTGGGGACCCTAGAAAGCGCAAACCAATTGATGATTATCAGCCTGAAATTAGAGATCAAGTAAAGAGGGCATATGCTTTAAATGGACCAACTCAACCTCTTGATCTCATCTCTCCTCGTAAATAGATGAGTGGTGAATTTAGATCTTTTTAGAAGTCTTGGTTTGATGAGTTTGATTGGTTAGAGTACAGTGAGTACAAGGATGCAGCTTATTGCTATCTCTTCTTTAATTCGGCAAAGCCTGAAAAGTTTCGTAGTTCGGTCTTTGCACATCAAGGAGATATTTAGAAAGATTGGTAATGAAAAGATCAAAAAGATGTTTAAAGAGATGAAAAAATGCCGTATGTTATTGCCTAAAAAATTAATGGTAAGCTTTGTTCTATTCTAAATTCATAATTTGGAGGTCCATATATATTTGACTAATCAATTATGTCTATTTCTATAGATTGCTTCTTCAGATGAATAATGGGTGTCACTGTCACGCGCGGCGTCTATTAGTTTCGTAATTTGGTTTTTCGATATGGATAAACCGCATCCGTTATTTTTTTCATGATGTATTTTGTGATTTTCATTGTCTACCGATGTTTTAATATAAAACTACTTCAAACTATTATATTTGTCTTTTGTGAGGTGTCGTAGTGGAGCCATGTCGTTATAGCGTTTTTTTTTTTCAGCCCCTCCTAAATTTTTTCTTGGCTTCGCCACTGTATGCACCTCCGAACTGCTGAAAACAAATAATGAGCAATACCAACAGGACTATTAACACATGCCACTAACGACTTCCCCAGCAAGTTAAATCCTTCAGAAACTTTATACAATGGGGGCCAAGCGGTGATCAGAATAGTTTAGTGATTCATCAGAGCCAAGAGCTGATGGAATCATACTGAAGCAATTGAACACGATCTTTATCTACATATGACCTAGCTGATGGAATGGAGCTTACCTATGTATCCTGCATCTGCATTGCAATTCTTTCCATCTTCTTTAGGATTGAGGAAACTAACAAAGATGCAGGCTCTTTGTTGATGTCAAGGCTAGATCTAGATACATAACTATATGTCGTAGTACAAAGGAGAAACATATTTTCACTTTTGTTGAACCAAGCAATTCAAAACTCTCAAGGAAAGCACCACGATCAGAAATAATGTTAGACCAAAACTGATGTGTTGAGGTGCCTAATCAACATATGCAAGTTGCAGACTGAGTATGCAAGATTCTGCACAATCAGATTATTTGCTAATCAACATATGCAAGTTTGCAGTGGTTACTATTGAAGGGCAGAAATAAGTGTAAAAAAGAGCAGCTTTTAAAACAGATTTTCCCTGACATGACTATACACAAAAAATGATGTTAGGTCTTGCATTATGTTTCTGAAACATGGAGAGCCCTAAAATCTCACTTATGAATTATGAAGGAGCACTGATAATTTAGCTAAATGGTGATACATGATGAGGTGAGCCAATGAATACCAGCAATGATATAACAAATGAAACATAAAGGAGAAGTGCAATTAACATTAAGAAAATCACAATAGTAAATGTCATTAGGAATTTGGCAGAAAGTCATCTGACCATCAGAGAATAGATAAAACATAGAGGCCAAAAACTTAGTTATGAATTACAATAATGAGGTGATCCAATGAAAACCTGTCACATCAACGTAACCGACCAAAGTTTTCCAAACGACTACTGCCCGTACATCACACGGGGTATCAGCCAAATGTATTATTTGTTCATCACTTAACGGGATGCATGAAAGTGCACTAGGCGAGGTCACCATGCTGTGCCTTGAGTTTGATGTACACCCAGAGTTGCGCCCCAGCCGACACCAAGCCGAGTAGGTTCGGTATCTGCATGAATGCCCATGTTATTTATTCAGTGTTTAAAATAATGGGCTAAGGCATTTAGCGGTTGGTGATTGTAGAGGCTAAGAAAAACTATAGCTGGCTATAGACTAGCTAACTCATTTAGCGGTTCTGTAAATACATGTGTTGAGAAGTCGACGCCCCTACCACCTTCATGTAGGCATTAATACGAGAGACCAACTCTATATGGGAAATCAACTCTTTATTCATTATAACTTAGTACAACACAATACTCTTGCACTCTTTATATCGCTACCCTACCATGACACTACTACACTACATGGCAACCTTGTCATCTTCTACTTGAGACCTCTTATGTCTTGGTATGGCAAGAGGGGGAGGGGAGCACCCCTATTTATAGGACTCTATGGCTCATATGGTTTTGTCATGTGTTCATCTTCTACACAATGCTTTACAAAATATCTAACTTTAGAATTTTTTCCATGCTTATCTAATCATACAAATATCTAATTTCTAGAGTATTCCATATTTCACCATGAAACATAGTAACCATGGTTCATGCATGCTCTCTAATTTTCTAGAAACTTCTCACAATTATACATTTCTATTTCAATATCATCTATAAATCTATGAGTAATTTTGCATATAAATATGAAATAAAGAAAATTTCATTGACTGAAGTACGTCTTGGGCTTCATTTCCCTCGTTACATCGTTGATGAAATACTAAGTTTTGTAAATGATGAAGTTCATTACTAAACTAATAATAAATAAAGACTAATTATATAATTTAGTTGGCTAAATTAATCCATAATTTAGCAGCTATAGTGGGATATAGCCGACTATTAGCGGATTTAGCCATTTAGAGCTAAGAGATGGATATCCTAGTTTTCTCCTCTCCCAAAAGCTATAGCAGGCTATAGCGGTGGCTATAGCCGGCTATAGCGGTGGCTATAGCCGGCTATTTAGAACTTTGTATTTATTGCATTCGACGCAGTGTAGCCGTAGCATGCAACAAAAGTGAAAGGCAGCGGCTGGCTGCACGTATCAGGATGAAGTAGTTGGAGAGAATGGACGCGTAGATGATCCAGAAGAATGCGTTGATCAGCATTGCCACGGACATGATGGGATTCAGGCCCTCCGTGCTCTCACTCTCGTACGCTATGTACTAATTAATCCATGCACATACAAGTATCAAGCAAGCAGAATAAGCATGTGTACATATGTTTCATATCAATAGAATTGCATAAGCAACGAAAGGGTGCTTACCGTGTCGCGTAGGGGCACGACATACATGGCGCTGCTAGATGCCGCAGCCACGTATGCGAACGCCTCATGGGACAGTCCAAACCAAGGTTCTAAATAGCCGGCTATAGCCACCGCTATAGCCTTTGGGAGAGGAGAAAACTAGCATATGCATCTCTTAGCTCTAAATGGCTAAATCCGCTAATAGCCAGCTATATCCCGCTATAGCAGCTAAATTATGGATTATTTAGCCAGCTAAATCATATAATTACTTTTTATTTATTATTTGTTTAGTAATGAACCTCATCATTTACAAAACTTAGTATTTCATCAATGATGTAATGAGGGAAATGAAGCCCAAGATGTACTTCAGTCAATGAAATTTTCTTTATTTCATATTTATATGCAAAATTACTCATAGATTTATAGATGATATTGAAATAGAAATGTATAATTGTGAGAAGTTTCTAGAAAATTAGAGAGCATGCATGAACCATGGTTACTATGTTTCATGGTGAAATATGGAATACTCTAGAAATTAGATATTTGTATGATTAGATAAGCATGGAAAAAATTCTAAAGTTAGATATTTTGTAAAGCATTGTGTAGAAGATGAACACATGACAAAACCATATGAGCCATAGAGTCCTATAAATAGGGGTGCTTCCCTCCCCCTCTTGCCATACCAAGACATAAGAGGTTTCAAGTAGAAGATGGCAAAGTTTCCATGTAGTGTAGTAGTGTCATGATAGGGTAGCGATATAAAGAGTGTAAGAGTATTGTGTTATACTAAATTATGATGAATAAAGAGTTGATTTCTCATATAGAGTTGGTCTCTCGTATTAGTGCCCAGGTGAAAGTGGTAGGGGCGCCGATTTCTCAACACATGGTATTTCCAGAACCGCTAAATGAGTTAGCTAGGCTATAGCCCGCTATAGTCTATCTTAGCCTCTACAAACACCAACTGCTAAATGCATTAGCCCGCTATTTTAAACACTGGTCCAAACCCAATCGCCCCCACCGCACCGACGAAGAAAAGCCCGCCCACGAGCATACTGAGAACAGTGTGGCGCATCTCATCATCGTCAAGGTAGTAGAACAGCTAGCCCGATGAAGTTGATCCACGTCACTGGATCACTGTTCTCAAGAACGTGAGCATACAGTAACCATATGCCACAGTTGAAGAGCCCGGCGATGTATGGGTACGGTGACACCTCCCCCACGGACCCGTCGCTCCTGATCCTTCGGAAAGTCCGCGCAGTGGCGCAGCAAAGAGGAACAGTGAAGCGACGTCGCCTGTATCAAACCAAAAAAACAACTTTTGTGACTAGAATTAGAATTGAGGTCTACACGGCCAAGGCGGCGCAGTTTTCAAAAAGAAAGGGACATTGATAGGTCGACATAGGTAGTACTCCATCCAAATAAAATTGGCTAAGTATTATAAATCTGAATCATTTACATTGCGTATCAAGTGATGGATAACAATTTCATTAAAAAGTAATAACATTAAAGGTACTTCAAATTTAAGCCTTGGTACATTTACTTTTAAATACAAATGGAGTAGGATGTTATTATACGGAATAGTTTCATCATATATACTCTTAAATACATCTACTTAGAATCATATATGAAATAACACGGAGTAGTTTCATCATATATACTCTATTTGTATTTCTAAGTCAGTGCTAATACATATTCTGCTTCCATAGAAGGCATTAAAGGCACTTCAAATTTAAGCTAGCAACTAGCAATGATGAAATAATTCTCAATTAGCAGTGATGAAATAATTCCAATGCATGAGCAGTGTATCATCCCACTGTCCCAATTCATAGTAAGTGTTGCACCAAATCATCGCCAAGCTTGTGGTAGTAAGTTTTTCCAGTGAGTCGATGTGCTCAAGCGTGCTGCTACCTTGCTTTGGTGGGGATTAGGAAGAAGATCAAAGAGAGTCTTACCGGCGATGGCAACCCAGTAGGCGGCCTCCGTGTTCTTGTCACTGGCAGCCGAGACCAGAGTGGCCAAGCCAACGAACAATGTGAACGCCATGGAAGCCATGGCTCTCCTCTGGAAAAAAAAATCAAGATGGTGATGCAACAAAGGTCAGATGCAAGCAAACAGAAAAACAAAAGATTAACATAAAACGGGGTAAGAAAAAAAATCGTTCAAAACTTCAAATCCCACCACACCTTCCCTAAAACCACATTCAAAAACAGCAATCTCTTTTTTTTCAGCAGGAGAGTTGCAGAGGTGCCTCCCGGTGCCAGCCCCGGGGATCGAACCCGGGCTGCCGGCATGGGAGGGGGCTCTAGGAGCCACTAGGGCTCAACCCCGTCCTCAAAAACAGCAATCTCTACATCAAAAAAAAAAAGCAATCTCTCAAACATGAGCATAGCAGATACCGAAACAACCACCCAAAAAAAAGATCGACAGATGATGGCCAGATGTATCCTCCAGTTGGGACACACATAAACGAATCATCAAGAACGATAAGGCGTTAAAGGATAAACGACGCCAAGCACGAAGTCCGCCAAGTTTCAGAGATCCAGAGCCTCGCGAAGACAGCACACATCCCAAGCACACAAAAGCAAAGGGTAGCCCGTATCAAGAGATCGAGACGAACCAGAAGAAGCAGTATCCCATCGGAGATCGCCATGCAGCCATCGGTGCCCCCGCGGCCCCCTCAACAACGACACTGCTACCAACAGCACTAAAAACACCGAGGAACAACTCACGCCAAGACCAAATCTGCGGGTCGAAATCTCGTGGGGTTTTGCAAATCCAAAAGCATCCGCAGAGCACACGAGAAGGAAAAACAACGATCTCTAAAAAATGCCGAGCATAGCAAATACCAAAACAACAACCAAACAAAAAAATCGACAGATCATGGGCACATTTATCCTCCAGTTCCGACACACAGACGAAGCATCACCGACTATAATAAATAACGATTAATGAAAAGGCGGCAGATTTTCGAGAGGAAACGAGGAAAAGTGAATCGACTTCACAGTGGCAGTGCTTGGTAGCCGCTCTCCGAATAAACTAGTACGAAAAGCAACAGCAAAACCATTACGGAAGCACACAGGGCCTCCAAACGACGGTGTTCACCAGCACCACAATACAATTCCCATGCACGCAAAAGCAAAGGGTAGCCCGTATCAAGATATCCTAATTCAATTAAAGCGCTGAGAGAACAAAACAATGGGAAGGATGACATCAGTTCAGACACTGGAGTGAACTTTGCATCTAGTTGTGTGCCAAAAATCTACAAAAGTTTCCAGGCCATGTATTTCATAAAATATTTGGAACTTGATAATATCATAAGAACATATTATCTTGATATGTTCTTGTGTGCTCCATCATTGGTGAGCCTAAGTCACCTCTGTGTGTGTCATCAGTGCCATGTGTGGCGTGAGGCGTGGTTGTGGAGGTATTTATTTGCTTGTGACGATTTCTTCGCCTTACGATGATTAGTTGGCTATAATAAACGACGGATTAAAATCGTCAAAATAGTACTGTATTTGGGCAATAAAAAAACAGATTAAATCGAAGGCCTCAAGGAGTGCCAGCAAGCCGGGTTCGTAACTTTTGCAGGAAGGCACGGAGAAGTCGACGTTCGGAAAATGGCTTTCAATTTGCTTTTGAAGTCGTAAGGGCAGTTGTTCGAATTCCAATTTCAAACCAAGCAGCGTATCGGGATCCACCTGCAGGGCTGCGAGGATAGGGCCGCTAGTACTGTGTCAGCCGACGCGGTACACTTTCTGTTTTACTTTTGCAGAGCTTCCTCCTCCCGTCCAAAAAAAATCCGATCGCTCCGGGACAAGACAAAGGCAGCTGACCGACGACGCCGTGAAACCAGTGCTCCGCTGCTCCGTACGAGCTCAAAGCAGAAACTGTGCCGCAGTCTCCGTGTGCCATGTGTCTTCTCTCCGACGTAAACAATCCATCGCCGAGTTAGCATCCAGAGGCAATCCGAGGGAAGAAAGAGGGTGATTCGGAGAAGAAACGAGAAAGAAGCGGCAGCAGGGGAAGAACAAGAGGAAAAGCAGAGAGGAAGCAACGGAATGTTCTTGTCTTCTGTTATTCGTTACCCCGAGTAGGACACCGGGTCTCAGTTTTAAACGGCACAGGCCGACTGGCTGGCCATAGCTCAACATGAGTTGGCGAAGAAATGGGCCAAGCCCAGATAACCAATACGGTCCGCTACTACTATGAGGCCCTGACATTCCCCCCTCCATAGGAAACGGCCTGTCCCCAGGCTGGGGCATCAGGAAAACGCCGGCGAAGATCATCTTCAGCTTCCCAAGTATCCAGGTGAGAAGGAGCAGATGTCCACCTGATCAAAACTCGGGAAGATGTGGCGCCACCATGAGGAACCAAAGCTCGACGTAGAAGCACCATGGGGCACAGGGGCGTGACAGAGTCCGAGTGTGCCGGTAGGGTGAAGCTAACCTAAACTGATGGTGGCACATGGAGCTTGAGTTGAGAAACATGGATGACAGGATGAATGCGACAGGTTGGTGGAAGCTCCAATTTGTAGGCAACCTTACCCACTCTGGCCAGAACTCGGAAGGGTCCATAGAACCGAAAGGATAATTTCCGGTTACTACGAGGGGCGACTGAAGCCTGCACATATGGTTGCAACTTGAGATAAACCATGTCGCCAACATTGAATTCCCGCTGAGAGCGATTCTTGTCAGCCTGTTGTTTCATCTGATGTTGAGCACGTTGAAGCTGCATCTGAATGACCTGAGTCAAACTAGCACGATCCTTGAGCCAGGCATCTAAGTCAGGCAGATCACAAACTGTCTCTGGGGTGATACCGAGCATCCTAGGAGGATGGCCATATAGGACCTCAAAGGGAGAGCGACCCAAAGCTGAATGCATAGTTGTATTGTACCAGAATTCGGCCAGTGGTAAGTAATCTTTCCATTTGCGAGGACAAGAACTGACCAAACAGCGAAGAAAGGTCTCCAAACATTGATTTAGGCGTTCGGTTTGACCGTCAGTCTGAGGATGATACGACGAACTCATCAACAAGGTTGTGTCAGAGAGCTTGAACAAGGTCTACCAAATAGTGCTGGTGAAAATCTTATCTCTGTCAGAAATAATAGCCTTTGGAAGCCCATGGAGCCGATAGATCTGATCAAAGTATAACTGAGCTACTTGTAGTGCTGTAAAGGGATGAGAAAGTGGAAGGAAATGGGCATATTTTGAAAGTTTATCCACAATCACCATGATAACAGTATAACCACATGAGCTGGGCAGACCTTCCACAAAATCCATGCAAACAATGGACCAGGCTTGATCAGGAATGGGAAGAGGCTGTAACAAATCTGGTGACTTGACATGTTCAGGTTTGGCCTGTTGACATGTGGTGCATGATCTGACATAATCCCTGATGAACTGTTTCATTTTGGGCCAAGCAAACAACTGTTTTACTCAATGATAGGTCGCTGGAAATCCAGAGTGTCCTCCAATAGCACTGTCATGTAAGGCTTGCAGAATGTGATTCTGGGCCAAAGTGTTATTGCCTACCCAAACACGGCCCTTAAACTTGATGATGCCATTAGTTAGCTCAAACCCTGCAGCATTAGGAGAGCACAAGCTGAGTTCAGTAAGGAGTTATTGGGCCTGAGAATCCTCAACATAGCCAGTGGTCAGATTGGTCAACCAAGTAGGAGTACTCAGAGATATAGCCAACAAGGGTGAGAATCCAGGCTGTCTAGATAGTGCATCTGCTGCCTGGTTAGTGGGGCCTTGCTTGTAGACAATAGTGAAATCCAAGTCCATGAGTTTCAGAAGAGCTTTTTGCTGAATCTTGGTATCGATTTTCTGATTAGACAGGTGCAACAAGCTTTTGTGATCAGTTTTGATAGTGAAAGGTCTAGCCTGTAAATAGGATCTCCACTTCTCCACAGCAAGAATGATGGCCAAGCATTCCTTTTCATATGTTGACAGTGCAGCATTTCTTGTACTGAGTGCTTGACTCAGAAAAGCAATAGGATGGTTATTCTGCGTGAGGACTGCACCTATGCCAAAGTCACTTGCATCAGTTTCCAAAACAAAAGCATGCTGAAAATCTGGTAAGGCCAAGACAGGAGCAGAAGTCAAAGACAGTTTCAGAGTCTCAAAGGCCTGTTATGTAACTAGTGTCCAAACAAATGGAACATTCTTTTTCAACAATTCAGTGAGAGGTCGACTCAACAGACTATAGTGCTTAATGAATCTTCTGTAATAACCAGCTAATCCCAAAAACCCTCTCAACTCTTTAAGGTTAGTTGGAACATACCACTTTTGAACAGCAATCACCTTAGCTGGATCAGTTGCCACACCCTGATCAGAGAGAATATGACCCAAATATTCCAAGGAGGACTGAGCAAAGGAGCATTTAAAAGCTTTGGCAAACAGTTGGTGAGTCTGTAAAACCTGAAGGACAGCAGCAATGTGTTGAACATGAGAGTCCAGGGAGGTACTATAAATCAATATATCATCCATGAAAACCAAAACAAATTTCCTCAGAAATGGTGCAAAGATGTCATTCATCAAGCCTTGAAAAGAAGCAGGGGCATTAGTAAGCCCAAATGGCATCACCAGAAACTCATAGAGACCATGATGAGTTCTGAAAGCAGTTTTTGGAATGTCTTGGGCACCAACTCTTATCTGGTGATATCCTGAACGTAGATCCAACTTAGAGAACCAACAAGATCCAGCCAATTCATCCAACAATTCCTCTACCACAGGCATAGGGTGCTTGTTTTTCAATGTAATGGAATTCAGCCTCCTATAATCGACACAGAAACGCCAGCTACCATCCTTTTTTCGTACTAGCAACACAGGAGATGCAAATGGGCTTGAGCTGGGTTGAATGATACCTTTACTAAGCATTTCCTGCAACTGCTTCTCAATTTCATTCTTCTGATCAGGAGGAAAATGATGAGCTCTTGTGTTTACTGGTTGAGCTCCTGGAAGTAATGGAATAGTATGGTCCCAATTTCTAGTTGGAGGTAAACCATCTGGTTCTTGGAAAACAGCTGAGTACTGTAGAAGAACATCCTGAACAGAGGGAGGACACTGGTGCCACTGATGCTCAACAGAAGTAACTGCATGCAGTGGGAAATCATGAGGGACTTGTCTGAATTGGACCATATGAGTCACAGCTTTTCTTCTTAAAAGGCCTTTCAGCTTGTGTCCTCCAATGGCTCTGCAAGAAGGTGGTGAAGTAGTAATGCCTTGCAATAGAATTTTCTTGCCCATGTAAGAGAATCTCATCTTTTTTAAAGCCTAGTGGACCCACATAGGACTATGACTCTCCAACCAGTCAGCCCCAAGAATTATGTCAAAACTACCCAGCTTGATGACTCTCATATACTGAGCAAAAGAATATCCCTGAGTCCACCATTGCAGCTCAGGGATCATTTGTGTACAAGAAACCGATCCTCCATCAGCAATTGTATAGAGTTCTGTAGGTATGGTGTCGACTGAACATTGCAAGGTTGTGACAATGTCCTCACTGACAAAGGAGTACTCACTACCAGAGTCAACCATAATCAGAACTTCCTGTTTCCCAATCAGGCCTCTGAACTGCATCGTTCTTCTATGTTTCTTCAGAGAGCTACTGTCATCTGAAACTGCCATCAGGGAATTCTCAGGAGGAGTGGAGATATCATCTGAATCAGATTCACTGTGATCAGTATAATCAATGACTTCAAGCAATTCTTCAATAACATGGAGAGGCACTTGGGGAGGACATTTGTGCTGTTTATTCACTTGTCGCCACATTTGAAACAAAGTCCCTTCTCTCTGCGATAAGCCATCAGAAAATCTAGTTTATCAGAGCGCTTGGGCTCCTCCACTGGTTTGCTCTCTTGACGGGATTTAGCCTTGTCCTGAGAAAACCCAACTCAGTGGACACCCTTATGCTGTTCACGCGGCTCAGATTTAGATGATGACTGAATTTTGCTCTTAGCCAGTTCATCCTCCTGCAAAATGGCAAGGGCACTAGCAGTATCAACAGAAGAAGGACGGTGTAAAGCAATAACAGATCGAATGTCATCCCGTAAGCCTCCCAGAAAGCAAGTAACAAAATAAGTGTCATCATAAGAGGGGTTATAAAGCAGGATGCTATGGGAAAGCTGCTCAAACTGCTCGTAGTACTCGGTCACAGAACCAGTTTGCTTGAGGGAATCTAATTGGCACAAGAAGGTCTGATACTGATCACGATCGAAGCAATCGCAAACAGCTTTGCACAGGGTGGTCCAACTAGTAACGCGACCACGCAACTCGTGAAATTCGGTAGCCAAGATGCGGCGACACCCGTGAAATTCAGAGCCGCGAAACGGGTTTTGAGGGACTCGGTGACTGAATAAAGCTCGAAATACATCTCACAACGATCAACCCAGAGGCGAGGATTTGTGCCATCAAACACCGGAAACTTAAGCTTGGGCACATGATTTGAACGAATGGCACGCCCAATCCCATCAGAATCAGAATCAGTGGAAGGTGGGGGATCTGGAGGCATACCCGTGACCGGGCATGGCGGATGGACTCCAAGGATCCCACCGCCATCGTCCTGGTGGCCGTTGACGTTGCCGTGCCTGCTGGGCCGCTCCGAGGCCGACGCAGATGGGCGCGTCGCCTGCTGAGGAGCCATGTTCAGGTCGAAGGGGTTGACCCAACGAGATGGTGGTTGCGGTGGTGCTGTCTGCGGACGAGGAAGAGCAGCAGGTGGCGGGGCGGATTTGAGTCGAAGAAGCCGCGACTCTATGCGCTCAGAGTGCGCCAGCAACCTGCCGGTCGCGTCCTCGGTAGAAGTCCGCCATGTTTCCAGGCTTGACAACTTGTCCAGCGCTTGGGTCATCAGCAATTCGAAGCTGTCAAACTTCTTCGTGAGATCATCCATGGCGGAAGTCATGTGGCCTTCAAACTTGGTAGGCTTCCGCGGCGCCAGATCGCGCAGTTGAAGACCCCACCGTGCTGAGCGCCCGTTCCGGGACTAAACCTAAGCGGCGCGAGAGGATGGTGGACGACGGCGCCGGAACGGCTAACCGGCGTTATGCGGTGTCCGCCGCCGACTGGGAGTCGGTGGGCGGGACGAGGACGCCGGCGTCGGGAGTGACGCGGCGGAGCAGACCTAGAACACCGAGGTGGGTTCAGATCAGGAACGGGAAGAAAACTAGCACGAATCAGGAGAAAAAATTTGGGGGATCGGTGGGTAACGGCTCTGAGTACCAATTGTTAGAATCCAGAGGCAATCCGAGGGAAGAAAGAGGGTGATTCGGAGAAGAAACGAGAAAGAAGCGGCAGCAGGGGAAGAACAAGAGGAAAAGCAGAGAGGAAGCAACGGAATATTCTTGTCTTCTGTTATTCGTTACCCCGAGTAGGACACCGGGTCTCAGTTTTAAACGGCACAGTCACAGGCCGACTGGCTGGCCATAGCTCAACATGAGCTGGCGAAGAAATGGGCCAAGCCCAAATAACCAATACGGCCCGCTACTACTATGAGGCCCTGACACGCCGCCCACCGCCAGACCATTGTGATTGTGACCAAGCCGCGACCATCCTCTTCTCTCCCTCCTCTATTTATAAAAAAAAATACGTGTAATATTTTTATCTTATAAAAAGCAGATTCAAGAATATTTATAATAATCTAATTATGTATTATAAATATTAATATATTTTAATATATATTTAATTAAAGTTATTTTTATGTCAAATTAAAGTTATTTTTAGAAAGCGTAAGTGAGATATTTAGGGACGGTGGCTAGAGCATTTCCAACAGTTTGGTAAATTTAGTTTTCCAAATCATATTGTTCACCAACTCGCAAGAGTTTGCCACAATTCACTCTCAAAATCCAAGTTTCAGTTATTTAAATGCAATAAAGGAAAAAAAGGACACACTTTTTTTGCAAAGTGAGCATAAAATTTTTCGTAAATTAACCAAGCCTATATATTATATATATAAATCTATGCCATTTACATATCGCTCCATCCACTCCTAGATCGACGCAGCGAAGCTGCTGGGAGCGCCGGCAACCAGCGCGACCTCGTTGCCGTTCCCGGCCTGTTGAACTTGGTGACCAGCGTGGCCTCGTTGCAGTTCCCATCGACGCGGGACCAGCACCGTCGGGGACCGTGTGACCGGACCGGAGCCAAAGGCGGAGAAGAAGTGGAGGTCGCCCCCGCGGGCAGCCATGAGCGCGGCGACGAGGATGTGCGGCTCCCCCGACGGTGTGCGCTCCCCCGACGCGCGTGTATTTGTGCGGATTGGTGGGTATTTGTGAATTAGCAAAAGATAGATGTTTTTTTTTCTCATTTTTACCGAAAAGATAAGGATGGGGCAGCCCTTCAAGTTAGAATATTTAAACTTTGTCCAAAAATTTCAATTTTTTTAATATGAAACGTGCATTTTAAACTTAAACCTTGCTGAATATTAGCCCCTTGGTTGATTTATTTATCAGAAAATAATATGAAAAAGTTGTTACCATGATAACATACAAGTATAAAAGTGTTTTGTACTCCCTCAGGTTGGTAAAGGAACCCGTTTTGAATAAGATTTGGATCAGGCTTTGGAATATAAATCATGACTAACTTTTGACTTTCGAAATGTGAAAATCATATGGATAGATTTATTTTTGGAATATATACTTTCATAAAAGTATAATATAGATCACTTTTTAATAAATATTTTTGAACAAATATGTAGTAAAAGTTACGCTTTGGCCCTAAACCGCAAACGACGAGCAGCAGCTGCTGGCGCTGCCGCCGCCACCCAGGAGCAGCAAGCGCAGCGGCAAAGGGCAAAGAAGAGCAGGCTTGGGAAAGAAGAGTCTGCTGCACCACTGCGGGACGGGGCCACGGGACTGGAGGCCAGTGCAGGTGCAGCTGGACCGGGCAGGGCGCTTGCGCCTGTGCGGAGAGGGACGCCACGGAATGGTGTATCTTTTCGAGATAAAAAGCAAAAAAAAATTGCATCTTTCCAACGGCAGTTTTGGACTCCTGGGAGCAGAAGCCCTCTGTAGTTCGATGTTTTTATTTACTAGTACTCCTAAAAGGATAGATGTGTTCAAAGTCTAACTAGTATTTTAAATTGAACTAATTTTTTAAAAATGGTTAATTAAAAAATTGTCATATAGTATCCAGGAATTTCTGAAGCCCTTGCTAGTTCCTGTAGTAGCAGTGTGCTCCTGCATGCTATCAGCTATGCAAAATGCATGTAGTGCAGCATGCATGCATCTGCACATGCACCATGCCTACATTAGTTTGTTCGACTACTACCTTGGGTATACCCCTAGATAGACTGCCGAGTATAATCAATCTACAGTGGCACGCCAGGTAGGGGGTGTGCATATCGACTCCATGGCAAGCAAGGCACCGATTTTTTCAAGCTCCGTGATTCCGGCTCTGGGGATGACATTCACCGTCGGCAACATCACTTGGACCCGCGGAGACGGCGCAGATCCAATCTGTGTCAAACGGGCCATCAGTTACCGCCGGGTCGATCGCTTGCTCCATCGACCCTACTGAAGGCGCCGACTTCATGGCGGCGGCTCAGATCCAATCTGGGCGGGCAATTCTTCACCTACTACGTCTCCGGTTGCACGCCCGGAGACACGACCACCACTTCCTCGCTACGAGCCCCGGTTCAACCATGACATCGACCACCTGCTCGAAGGCTTCGATCGCATCGACCCCCCCCCCCCTCAGAACTACATGCTGTGACAAGTCTTTTAAACTAGGACAATCCACGCGCCTGCTGCGTGAGTTCCACTGAATTTAAAGAAAGATAGCACGAAAGAAAGAAAAATGAAAAGGGAAAAATAAAAAACTGCTCCAGCTCAACCCCATCGAAAAAAAATCAGCCCAGGTCCACCGGCCACCGCCGCCGGCAGCCGGATCCGCCGCCCGCGCGCCTCCTCCTCGACGCCGCCGGCCCGATCCACCACCGTCCGGATCTGTCGCCTGTACGCCAAGTTCCGCCAGGGCGGAGGCCTGCAGCGACCGGGATGGAGCGGGGGGAGGGGGAGGGTGGCGGGGACCTTGACGGACGGCGGAGCGGATCAGATTCACCTCCGGCACGCCGCGGGTTGGATCCCCCGCCGGCGGTAGGGCGGAGCGGACGGCAAGGTTCGCAGGGTCGGCGACGGGGGAGGGGGTCGAGAGGTGGGGAACCCGGGATGGGGCGGCGGCCAAGGGAGCGCGGCCGGCGGCAGCGGAGGAGAGCGGTGGAGGGGGCTGAGGCGCAGAGGGCGGTGACCTGCGGCGGGGGCGGAGGGCAGCGGTGCGGCGGCGGGGGCGCTAGGGTTGGGGTTTGGGGAGGGGGAGGGGAGGGTGCGCGGGGGTGGGAGGGGTGTAGGGACAGTGGGTGTTTTTGAAAAAAAATCTGGACGGCGGGTTTGATTAAACACAAACTGAAGGGCATAGTCGCAAAATAACTAAAGAGCGGCCTGGATCACCTCCTGCGACGGATCGAACGGTCCGCGTTGGGCGTCTCCTCCAGCTGCGACACGCGGCACTCCCGGGATGACGGAGCGCTCCCAGCGCCCCATCCCCCGGGTGTATAGAGTATTCTCCCACACCCCTAGCCCTTCCAAGTTGAGGGGTCTTCTAAGGTTGATATCCCATCCCCTCCTACCCCAAACAGACGTCGGCCACTCTTGCATTTTTGTCACAGCAATAGTCATAAATTTTGGGGAAGAGGGTTTTCAGGGGCACTTCCCCTAACCAGGTGTCCTCCCAAAACAAAGTGTTCTGTCCATTGTTTACTTCAAATCTGGCTCCCCACTTTATTTTCGGCTTAATCATTTGAATATTAAGTGCAGTTTGTGTTTCTCACTGGAGTTGCGCTCTAGTTTTAGTACCAAGCAAGTGGATGGCCAAACATAACCTCCATACAAAATAAACAGAATTATCCCCAAAATTTCACAAATTCAACTGCGTAGGCTATGAAAAATACTACCCATTTACACTATTCTGGATCATAGTTTAAGGGATGTCCATAAATTAGAACTATCAGGATAAGCTGAAAGAATGGACAGGGCTTGTCCAAGTTTTCAGTATGATAAGACTACTGGTATTAGTATTACAACCGATATATTTGGTGAACAACAAAAGCGACTACCTAGCACCTGATTGATCAGAACTGGCCTACCACGATGAGAAAGGTATAGCCTGAATGGCCGCACCATCTGGGTTGTTGCCCTGATCGCCACCACTCACATGGTAATAGCCATGGTACTGCAGCTGCGTACCAGGGCCAGGAGAAGCAACTGCAGTGTGGCTGGTCGATGTGCTCAGAATGGATGCTTGCTTGCTGTCTCCCACCCTCGCGTTCGCGTAGGACATACCGGTGAGCGAGACGTCGCCGCCGTCGGGGAGCCGTGCTGCGCCGCCGTACTGCAGCGCCGCGCCGAGGGGCTGCGCGGTGGGGATCATGGTCGTCGTCTGTGCCCGTGTCGGGTTGTCTGACAGAAGAGAGAGAGCACAGTTGCCGTTGCTATGCTTGCTGCTGCCCTCTGAGGAAGCGGTGGTGATCGTGAAGGGCTGGCTGGCGAAGGCCCCTGCCGCGTCACCGCCATGGTGGTGGTCGGTCAGGAAAGGCAAGTGCTTCCGGTCCTTGCCGTGGAAGAGGGAGCCGGCACCGTTGAGGTGGAAGGGCGGGTAGTAATGGTCTTGGAAAATGTCAGCCTCCGTCTTCACGACCGGCCATTTGGGATCTGCCATGGATGAAGCGAAGAGCTGTGGGTACGATGTGAATCTTGCCACTCCTAGACAAGGCAAAAATGAACTGCAGTTAGATTTCTGGTGTTGCAGTAGATTTCTGGTGTTGCAAGTGCAGATGATATATACTAGGCCAGATCAGCATTCACCAGGTAGCCAATGTATCAACATTGCACGTACAGGGCCAAGTTTATTCAGGGATGAATTTGATTTGTGATTAACCATGGTAAAATGAAGTAAAAGCCATCTTTCTCTGATATTATCAGTTCATTGCCCATAATTGTTTTCACAAGTAGGGAGCTTTTGAGGAATTCATGTGCATATATGTTCCAGATTGGTTATTGATACAGGTGTTTCTTGGAAAAGGGGCACCCAAAGACCCAACTAAACTGAAGATTATGTTACTAGCTGGTTTCAGCGATATTCACATGCATGAAGTTTCAGAGAAATTTCTAGGCCACACAAATATATTCCGGATTGGTTATTAGTACAGGTATTTCTTGGAAATGGCCAACCAAAGACTAACTAAACTGTTGTTGCTTCCGAACAGCAGCCTAGGTTCATCATGGTAGTGCAGGATTAGTACTAGGCAAGCTCCCTTTCCCCACCTCTTGGTTAAGAACAACATTTGATTGTAGCACTTGGCACTTGCAATGTGCGAAATGAATTTTGGCATAGTGCTGACAGGTGAGGACTCGGTTCAGCATACGATCAATCAAATGCAAGTTACTGATCCTCAAAGTTCAATAAGCTGTGCCTCAGCTCAGCTCACAAAATATGAAAATAACATAACTAATTATAAGCTGCGCTACCCGTTTGTGCCAGGTAATAATCCTAATCCAAATGCAACCTTAAAAAACAAATAATTTTCTGAAATTTCTGCTTTAATTTCCTTACATCGATCAATTCAGTGTTGTGTTCTCTATAGTTAATTCATCTCGCTAAACCTTGTGTTTGATTTCTCATGTATGTATGTTCAGTGGCAGACACATGTTCGATTCAAAAATAGAAGTGATTGCCCTGCGAGGAGCCAAGGAGAAATGAATTTACCATGATGGTTAGCAAACAAGCCTCCGGGGTTGAGAGGGTCCGGCTGCGGCTTGCGGCGCCGCCGATTGTGCCCATCAAGGCGCTTCCTGCAGCTCCTCTTCGTGTCATCGAACTCACCAAGCGAATGAAACCTGCAAGAAGAAGCAATTCCAAAGACCGTAAGGACTTGGCAACTCACCACAAGCATAAATCAGGGAAGCCGGATTCACCACATTTCAAAAAAGTTTAGTGATAAGTTCCAAAATGGCAAGTTGGTGTCACGGTGGCGGACCCGGAGTGCGGCTCACACAAGTGAAGGCGGAAAGCGGGAACGCGAAGGCGGGAAACGAAAGAGTAGCGTGTGCGTTGCGTGCGTTGTATGTGGGCCCGGTTGGCCAGTGAGAGAGGGAGAAACGGTGTATAACACCGCACAGCTGTAACAAACGATTATCGATTTGCATTTTGAACTCTGGTTCTCGGGACAGGGTGTCCTCGGCCCGTCCCCGTATCTCTCTGCTTCCTCTTGCGTGCGTGCTCACGTCGCCCGCGATCGCCGCCGGCCAAGGGTGTGTGACAGTTGGTTCCTAAAGAAAAACACTGGCCTTGTTTGGTTTCAAAGCGCTACCTAGCGCTACAAAAGAATCTCGCATGCATGGTGTGCTAAATGAAGTCTATTTACAAAACCTTTTCAGAGATGGATGTAACTTTTCGCGATGAATCTAATGATGGTAATTAATTGATGATTTGCTACAGTGATGCTACAGTAACCATCCTCTAATCGCGCGGTCAAAGACCTCATTAGATTCTTTAGGGTCACTAGCGCGGGGTTCTGGAATTGGTTTTGTAAACTGACTTTATTTGACACCGTAATTAATGGTCAAAGTGGCACTATTCACTAGCGCTAGAATCCTAGCGCGCATCCAAACAAGGCCACTGCTGGGTTATTGACTCCGATCTGGTCAACTCTTCAAGGTATCAACTACAGTCTACAGCGAACATACTGCAGACCCGAAACCAAATCCTCGTAACCTTCACGGCACGCTCTGGGAAATTCAGAACTTGATGATGATTCTGAATGAGGAGAAGACAAACCGAGCTACCCCTACCTGGGAATTCAGGCCCTTCTCTTCTAGAACACAAGATCCATCGGAATATGTACCTGATTGAGGCCTTTGAAAACAAAATTATGGAATGTGGAAAGCATGGGCAAGCCACGCAGACAACGACGACGACAGGGACACACACGCACACATCGGAGAGCAGGAGGGAAAAAATTGTTGTCCGAGTGAGACTGACAAGGACGGGAGGCAGGGACCCTCAGCTCAAAGTCCAGTTCCATTGCATCTGCCGCGCTGCCCCTTGGTCTGCGGTGTCGTAGGGACACCCTGCGAGCACGGGCTCGCATGCAGCGGCAGCCAAGCACTAGCAGCCGGCCTGACGGTGGGTGGTGTTCAGACCTTGACAAACAAATTCAGGACCAGGAGCTGGGATTGCAGGCTAATCCCACGTTTACAACTGTAATAGGAGTCCGGTCGTCAGGCTCAATTCTACTGTAAGTTTGGCTGTCCAAATCGTGCTACTGGAATAATTCTGCTCCAACTTTTGCATAAAAATGGGATCTTTGGTCGGCGTTGCTTTGCTTGCAGTGTTTAGTAGGTTTATTACTTCTGCATTTGACCGTGCCGTGCGTGCGAGACAGACGGATGCCGGAAGTTTTGGCTGTCGCACGTCGTTCAATCAATGGCAAAGCGCCAAACATCACGATGGCAATTAAAGGGACACATACAGGAGCTGCTGCAGCTGACAGCGAGTTCTTGGTCGCCCAAGCAAGCGGTCCAGTGATCCTGAAGCTAAACCGCCGTGTTTAGTGCAGAGCAGTACGGTTGTACGTGGTGGTAATTAACTAGTAGTAGGAAAATAATTCACCCCCCGGGAAGGAACACGGATGCATACAAGAAAAAAAACACGCATGCGACAGCCATGGACAGACAGAGGCTGTGGCATCTAGAGCTCGGACTGAATTATTTGAGCAAGAAACCAAAAGAGAATCATGAGTTTGAAGGGGAGGAAGGAATCCAAGAATAAGTATGGTGCATGGGATGTACGAGGGGTGAACCTGCTGCACTGCTGGCAGAAGCGCTGCTGCTGGCCGGCGACGGTGACGACGGGCGTCTTGGAGTGCGCCTCGCAGACCTTGTGCCGGCGGTGGTAGTCGCGGCCCTTGGACAGGTCCGCCGCGCAGCCCACCACGGAGCACGCCGGCACCGCCTGCTGCGCCTGTCCCGGGCGCGGCCGCTTCACCGGCGCGGACGACGACGGCCGCGGCGGCGCGGGCGGCGACGGCAACGGGGCGGGCACCGGCGCCAGGGCCCCCGCCCTCCAGCTCGTTGGCCCGCCCAGCTTCAGGTCCAGCGCCCCGCCTCCGCTGGAGCCGGCGGCCGCGACGACACCGACCCCGCTGCTGGGGCCGACTACCGTGCCCAGGTCCCACGCAGGGAGCATCTTGGCGTCCCAGTCCATGGCAAGACCACCGCTGCGTGTCTCGGGATCTTCTCTTCTATCGGGACGCACAGAGAAGGGCGGCCCTGCCGGCTGGTTTGCAGCTAGCTCGCCCTGGCTAGCGATGGCTGCTTGAAAGGAAACTGCGACCGCCTGCAGCGAAGGAAGCACAGGTCGTCGGAGACAACTGAATTGCTGCTCCCCCGAAGAGTAAGGAAGGGACCAAAAAGAAAAGCTGATTGCGAGCAAAAGCTCCGGGAGGAGGACAGGAGGGGCGGGAAAAGGAATGGATGAGGAGCAGAAATGGAGAGAGAGAGAGAGAGAGAGAGAGAGATCACAGCAGCTGCGACAGCATGCAATTAAGAATCCAAGAACAGCAGGCGGCACCCGCCACCAAGGGGAGCTGAGGAAGGCGGGGAAGGAAGAGATCAGGGAGCGAGCCAGCTGCAGTGGGGGGTTTAAAGCGAGGGGAGAGGAGCGGAGGGGAGGACAAGGAGTCAAGGTCCAAGGACTGAGGACACGGATGGATGGATGGATGGATGGCTGCTGGCGGGACGCAGCGTCCCCGTAGAGAGGAGGAAAGGCCCGAGCGAGCGAGCAGGAAGGTCGGAGATGGAAGGAGAGGGAGGGACAGTGGTGGCAGACAGCACAGGAGGAGACTCCTATTGGAGGACTCCAAACTCCAAGGGTGGCAATAATTGCCGAGAGCTGGGGCAAAATTTTTCTTTTTTGCAACTAAACGGGCTCTTACCAATGCCAGTGACATACACAGTGAGAGAAGGTGCGTGTGGTTGGGGGAGTAGGTAGGTGGGAGGAAGAAGAAATGAACAAACTACAAGGAGATGTGGGGTGAAAATTCAGAAAGAAAAAAAAAACACAGCAGCAGCTACTCCATGTATCTGGATGGAGCAAGGAGACGAGAGGAGGAAGAGCCAGAACCAATGAAGCACAGGGAGGATTCGCCCTCTTTGGTGGTTGCTGCTAGCTGCTGCCTTTCCTTCCTTTGCTCTCTCGGCATCAGCCTAGTAGTAGGCTTTGCCTCCTTGAGGGTTGCTTTTTTTTTTAGGGGTGGAAGGAAGCTCGTTCAGTGCAGCTTTAATTTTCTCCCTGTTGTGCACCAACAAATGGGCAAGATGAGCTAACCAGCTGCCCGCACCACTCCCCTTAAAATACTGCTAATAGAGTCTCTTCAGAGAGAGATGGGGTGAGAAGGACTAATTAGGCCCTGTTTAGATTTTTACATGTAAACGCAAAAAAGCCGTAAATGCATTAAAGTGAAACAGAATTTTACTAATTTGAAGTATTAAATGAAGTCTATTTACAAAACTTTGTGCATGGTTGGGCTGTAAATCGCGAAACGAATCTAATGAGCCTACTTAATCCATGATTTGCAACAATGATGCTACAGTAATCATCCGCTAATTATTGATTAAACATGGATTAATTAGCATCATTAGATTCGTCTCGCGATTTCAACCCATCTATGTAAAAAGTTTTGCAAATAGACTTTATGTAGTACTTCAAATGTCCTCTTTACATCTTTACACAATTTTACAAAATGAACTAAACCCCCCTTAAGTGCAGGGCTCCTCCCTTCACCTTTTGTAGGGGGGTTGGAGGCAGGGAAAAAGTACAAAAGTTGGGAAAGGGATGGATACGGTCTACGGAGGAGCTAGGGCAAGGAAAATGAGGGGGGTAGGCAGCGCCATAGCTTTCTTTCCTTCTTTCTTTTCTGTGTTGTTGTGTTTGCAGCTGCTTCTGTGCTGCCTCATCTCAGCTGACATGATCATGTTCACAAATCACAGCCACAGGACCATCATGAAACCTGGTATTGCTTCCTGCACTTCCAAAAGTGTACATCCATTCTCAAATGCATCATCTGGCTATGGACACTGGTTTCTTTTCTAGTTCCCCTAGGGTTTGTACTACTATATACAATTTCAAACATTTAAACATGTGGTCTTTGTCATAGATTTTGATGTAGCGTATAGAATAGCTTCACCTAGTTAACAGGGCATTTGTTGGGAATGGCAGTAGTAGAGGTAGAAAGCAATATTATGACATGTCGCAATATGATATTATTTTCGAGATTCGCTCCAATATATAGTACGCGTATCTCATCGCTTTTCAACGGTAAAAGTACATGCTCCACACTTTAAAATACAGGGATCAGCAAATTGGCTTTCATGGAACTAAAACGAACTAATAACTTATTCCTAGTTGTGAGCAGCAAAGGACTTTGATTGCTACTACCCGGAAAAAGTAACATATATATTCTTAAAGCACCTAGGCTGAAGTTCCAGGCTTGTGAATATTGTGGCGTGTCCTACTAGCCGCCGCCTTGTGTTCATGACTGTGGTCCCTCTAGCAAAGCAGAGGTATTTGCGCCTTCTTTAGCATAGTTTTATTCCCCTAACGAAGATTATTAATGTCCGCTGCCGATGCACCTACGTGAGGTCCAAGTTCCAAGTCTTAACTTGTATAGCCGCTGTTCTGCCTTTCCTAGTTTTCACACGTTGACCAATGGTCAAGAGTCGTATCGTCTTCACGGCAGTAGTACTACTAGTAATCTACTAGTCCCCTCTGGCCGTGTTTGGTTTTTTTCATGGAATTACTGTAGCACGCTTTCACAGCTAATTTAGAGTATCAAATGAAGTCTGATTACAAAACCACCTCCACAACCCCCTTAAATCGCGAGACGAATCTAATGAGGCTTTTGACCGCGTGATTCGAGGATGGTTACTGTAGTATCACTGTAGTAAATCATCGATCAATTACCGTCATTAGATTCGTCTCGAAAAGTTACACTCATCCCTGAAAAAGTTTTGTAAATAGACTTTATTTAGTACTCTATGTAGACATTCGTCTTTTTGTGTAAACTTGATTTGATGGCTTACCAAACACGCCCAGAGAGAGTTTATTTTTGTGTTTGCCTTTACCCCACGAAGACCTAGAATTTGTAACAGCGTGTTGGCGAGGGTTAGGACGGTAAATTAATGGTCTAGGCATCCGAGACCCGGGCCTGGTCAAAAGCTTTGGTCGAAGGAGATATTTATGTTACGAGGCAAATTTAGGTCCTTGTTTATTTTTGTCTTTCTCTCTTCTTTTTAGCTTCCAATGAAACTTCTTTTTTTTTTGCGAAACTTGACGGGTTAACCAGAAAGGACATCCAACAGTTTGTTTTGATGACATAATGTGCACTTATATCTTATCTTACTAGTTACTACTACTGATTGAAGACTCTCTTGAAGCATTCACATGAAACCATCTAGAATTCTACGTAAACACTCTAAAAAATATAGAGAAATTCTTAGAAAAATTAGAAGCGTCTAACCTTCAATCCGATCTAATCACAATAGCATTGGATCTGCTATCTATTCTAATAAATAATCCAACTCTGATATTATGAAAATAGACTAAACTAATCCCTAATCTTCATATAAATTACCCATATATACCATTATAAAAATAATGCAAGTAACTCCCTAAAATTTCATATAAACTATCCATTTGTATTATTAAAAAGTTAAAGTAACCCTAAATCTAAACCAAAATTATATAATTGTAAAAATATTAAAGTCACCAACATAAAATTCTAAATTACTATTTTTATAATTATTAATATATTATTTATGATATGTGTTACCATATTCATGTATGATGTAAGAGATAAGAATATCAATTCACAAACAAGTAATTCCACTAAATATATATCAAATGCATATGGATGTGTGATGCGAAATGAAATCTATTACAATTAGATAATGATAAATATATACTTTAAAATATATGTTAAAATATTTAATATATTAAAGAGGTTGTGAGAAAATAATTATAATTAATTGTTATAAATTTTATTTTAAATTAATTCTAGTTAGTCCAAGCAGATAGTCAGTTGTCTTTAACAGTGGGCAAGATTTCAAATTTGCAGTGTCGTGGGATTTTGGGAAGAAAGAATCAACGGACTTTTTTAAGTAAAGAATCAACTGACTCCGAGGAAAGGGGAAAAAATGAACTCTGAGGGCACTCCCAATGGAGTATTAATGGTAGTTTCTATCTCTATTAAATAGTTTGTCAAATCAGCAAAATGGTGATATGGCAGCTTAATTAATAAGAAAAGAGAGCACAAATCATAGAAATGGTTTCCTCATGGAGAAACCATGTCTACTCTTGACCCAATGCACAAGAAACCATGAATTTATTATTGGGGAGAAACCACTAATTTCTATGGAGTTAATGCAACGCTTCCCATTAGTGGAATTGAGAGAGAGAAAGAGAAAACAATTATTATTCAAAGACACTGAAAAATGGTTTCTATAGATGATTTTTTTTTCAATGGAAACCGTGTTAGCTTAGGCCAGTCAGGTCTATCCAGGGCCAGACCAGGATTCGGCTGTGGCGCAGTACTGTGGATAGTGCCACTGCAGACAGATACAGTAGAGAGTAGACTAGTAGTAGAGTAGAGTTGCGGATGCGCCCAGGCAGAAGAGACATGTCAGCGGGGATGCACATGTGAGAAACAGCCAATGGGGTTTTGTGATACAACTACTAGTACCTGAACTACTACCACAGCTGCATGCTGTGCCGTACTGGTACTGTAGCGGTATCAAGCACAAGCAAGGTCAGCCTCTGTTCTTCTCAAGCTTTGATCCAAAGTTTTTTTTTTTGGGGACATGCAGCGGAGTACTCCTAGAGTAGAGTAGGAGGACAAAAAGGAAGCCATGGGTAGCCTAACAAGGCGGCTGCATGTCTTGGCTTTGACCGTTATACAGTGCGCGAGTGACCACCGTCCATCCCCGACATTCCAGAAACAAGGGCCATATGTTTGGTTATATGTCAAATCACAATTTGCACAAAAAGATAAACGTCCGCATGGATTACTAAATGAAGTCTATTTGCAAAATCTTTTTAGGAATGGATGTAAATTTTCGAGACGAATCTAATGAGCCAAGTTTCATCATGATTGTCTACAGTGATGCTACAGTGACCGCGCTCAATCATCCTCTAATCATGCGGTCAAATGACTCATTAGGTAGAGCAACTGCTACAGTACCATAGTTATGTAGGTAATTTTGTAATTAGACTTTATTTAATACCCCTAATTAGTGGTCAAACATCATTTATCTCTCATCAAAATATTTTCACACTTCAACCAAACATGGCCCTAAAAAAACGCAGCGGCATCCGGCATGTGAGCAACGGCAAGTGCAAGGAATTAGAAATCCGTCACGTTGCCTCCTCTCCTCCCTCCATGGCATTGACCCCCGGGGGACTCATGCTTGGGTTTCCCCGCTGCCATCATCATGGGCTGGCTATGGCTGCTGGCTTGTGTACGCCGCTGGTGTTGCTGCAAGCCTCTGCCCGTCTGCCTCTGCAAGGAAGGAGAAAGCTTTGGGTGACGTGGCTCTGTTTGGTTATCAGTAGCACAAATAGCGCAATATTTGCAAAACCGTTTTAGAAATGGATGTAACTTGAAGGTAATTAATTAATAATTAGCTACAGTAATGCTACAGCAACTATCCTCTAATTGTGCGGTCAAAGACTTCATTTGATTCGTCTCGCAAAATAACGCAGGAGTTGTGTAGTTAGTTTTGCAAACTATCTTCATTTAATACTAATAATTAACGATCAAAGTGTTTGTGCTACTTCTACCAAACACGAGGAGGCAGGTGGGCTGGGCTGGCTGGATTGGTCAAGTCACCCAAGTCCCATCTCCATCTCATCTGCTGATCTGCGGCTCCCTCCGCGTCGTCCTGTTTGGCCGGCCGTGTCGTGCTCTTTTTCGGGTTGCCTGCTTTCTGCCGCGGCATGCAGCTCTGGCCACCATTGGGGCCCCGGCCCCAAGCTGCTGCGTGCGTGCGGGCATGCATGTGTGGACAAGCATGCAATTCACTGCCGCGTGCGGCCCCAAGCTACTTGACTATTCGATTCGCCAGCAGCACATGCGTGCCACGACGCACTCACTGCCGCGTCGGGTATGTATTGTAGGGGTAGCATAGCCATGGAGACTGGCCAGCAAGCAGCGGGAGAGTAGTAGTAGATAGATGGAGCCGCAGGCGCTGCTGCCTTGCCTCCTGCCTCAACAGACAGTGATTCCGTTAACAACACGGCCCAAGCTAGTTGCGTGACGAGGCATGGCATGCAAAATTCCACCAACAACGTGACCAAACCAGTACTCGTTAGCCACGTTCTGCAGTCTCCCTTCCCTTGGAATCCCGGCCTAGTACTTTACTGGTTCACACATGACATGCATGCTGCATGTATCGTGGTTAAGTTTAAAAGTCCAGAGAGGCGACCGACGACCAGGGTTCTCCTTTTCGTTTTTGGACCGAATCCCGCCATCCGGCGGAAACGGAATTCCGGGCGAAATTTCGCTAAATTTCGGTAATTCCGACCGAAATGGGTTTTTGAATTCGAAAAACGAAATTTCGTTGCATTCCGACCGGAATTTCGGTTTTCCCGACCGGAATTTCGGTAATTTTGACCGAAATTTCGGTTTTGTCACCGTAAAATGATGCAAATTAACAGAAAATGATGTGTACATATGGAAAAATTGAAAATTTTGGCAAAATTTCCCCTGATTATGTGTATATTGACAGTTTATAATGCATAACATATATATAACTCCACAAAACAATGACAAATACACCATTTAACACATAACTCATGTCCAAAGTCCACACATACAACGTAATACATCCAAAGTCCATTACAATTATTACACATAACTCATGTCCAAAGTCCACACATAGAACGCAATACATCCAAAGTCCATTAGAATTATTACAATCCAAAGATACAAAAGAGGCAAAGGCATAGTCCAGAATAATCCATGTAGCATATTCTCTGCATTTAAATATTTATGTGAAATAAATTAAATAAGTAGAGGAAGCAAAACGTATAGATAATTTCTGTTGATAGGATAAGTACCTGCATTCTTCAGTCCTCAAATCTCTCTCCCGGTGGTCCCTCATACGGCTCGTCTGTTGGTGGCAAATACACGTACGTAGGTGGGTGATGTTGCAACTGTGGAGCTCCATATGGTAGGTAGCCGTGATAATCCAAATAAGGCAATGCTGCAACTGCCTGCGGAAGTGGCGGGTTCACCACCCCTGGTGGTGGCCACAGAAAGCCCCCTGCAGGGGGAGAAGTACTGTAAGGGTTGTAGTACTGACCACTGGAGGCAGAGTTGGAGCTATCTTCATCATATGCAAGTGGGGCCTGTCGACCATGTCGACTTGTCGATGTTGTTTGTCGTTGTGAAGTAGGTGCTCCATGATCTGTATCTTGTGTTGCATGGGTGAAGTCCTCCTCCCCAGTGAACCTTATAGTAGGAGATATACGATAACCACCACTTTCGCCATCACCATCATCATCATCATCACCATCATCATCACCATCACCATCACCATCACCATCACCATCACCATCACCATCATCATCATCATCATCATCATCATCATCATCATCATCATCATCATCATCACCAATGTCCTCACCACCACTAGGCTCAGGTGTGGTATCGTCACTACCTAACTCCTCCTCAGTGCGTGGTTTCTTCCCTTTTCTCATTTCGGGACCAATCTTAGTCTTCCTTTTTCCCAGATGTGTGTCCCCAATTGTTTCTTCGGCCCATGTCTCCACATCTTCATCGTGACCATGAGAAGAGCCTATGTCAGTGAACATCTGGCTCGGCAATGGAGTGTCAGTGAAGTCTGAGTCTTCATCAAATGCTGGGTCTCCATTGGACCTTGAAAGCTTCATCCAATTTTGAATTGCTGATGACTGCCGGTACAAAGAAAGATCCATGAAACTGCTAACTGGATCATAGTCATATGGATCGGCCCCTCTAGTAGCACGTTGCAGACGCAAGCGGAGGTTGTAGTTCACAAAGACCAATTTATCCAATTTCTGGTGGCTCAACCTATTGCGCAGTTTGGTGTGGATGTAAGCAAAGGTGCTCCAGTTCCTTTCACATCCACTAGAGGCTGCACACTGCGACAACAAGCGTCGAGCGACCCTTTGCAACACTGGTGTATCTCCCCCAAATGTTGCCCACCAAGCAGCTGGTGAAGTTTTCCGGTCAATGGCCATTCGCCTAGCAATGTCACTAGAGAACTCACCTTGCTTCGTCCTGAATATTTCAAATTCCTGCAATGCAATTGCTGCTGAATTAGTATTCAACATTTTCTCCAGACCGTTGCGCATTACTGCCATGACTGTCTGTGATGTGCCCAAACTATACTGCACGTAAGGGTTAAGAGCACAAGCAGTGGCCATATATGTGCCTGACATCACTGTGTTCATCCTTGCATCTATCACAGCCATGATCTTTTCAAACCGGGGGTAGTCATTGCTGAACTTGCTGGCATATGTTTGCCTCATGTTTTGATACTCCATTGTCACCTCACTCAAATTAGGTGTCTTGTCTGTGTCAGCAAATCTCAAAAACATGTACAGAGGCTCAACATCATTGATCACATACTCCATATTCGCCCACCATTGAAGACTTGTGATGCATTCGTAAATGTACCTTCCAGTTTCACTTTTGAAGTGGCGGGACCGTCGGAACTCAGGTGACACTAACCATGTCATGAACTGGTCCTTCTTCCTATACATGCTTTCAAGGAACATGTAGTTGGTCCCAAATCTTGTTACATTCCACTTGACCAACTCTCCTCCGATGGCTTCCCTCATCATGCTGTGTAAACTGTTGGAGTTGTAGAGCCAGCTGCAAATTCGTTGCGCGCTTCGAATACAAGCATCATGCTCCGGCCACTTCCCTATGTCCTTCAGCATAAGGTTGATGGTATGGGCAAGGCAAGGCTGCCATGCAATGGTAGGGAACTCATGACATATAATTTTGCAGGCTTTTTTGTAGTTCGAACCATTATCCGTGACAAGCTGAATCACATTGTGAGGCTCCACTTTCATGACCACTACTCGTATCTCCTGCACAACATTGCCAATGTGATATGCGTATGGTCCTATATTTTATGCCAAGGTGAGAACAATGCTTCGATACATGGACATACCTTCAACAAGTATTGATGGTCCTGTATTTTGTCGGACGCATTGATGGACTTCAAGAAATACATGGTGCCACCGCTATACACCAAGAAATTAATGACCGAGTTACGCATAGGCCCCGTCCACGAATCACACATGATCGTGACTCCACATTCATCCCACTCGTTCTTCCACTTCTCTATCTCTTTCTCTATCTCCTTCACATTCTCATCCAAATATTTTCCATCTATCTCCCTCCCTGATGGTATTTTGATTCCAACACCTGCGGTCATAGAAGAGAAAGCATTAAGATCACAATGAAGGATATGTAATGTAGCTCAAAATATACATTGTTACCTTGTTTCTGGGTCTCCACGATCGCAGCTTTAAAGTATGGGTCATCGACTTTCCGGCCGGGAATACCGACAGTATGGCACGCCTTCGCCCATGCCCTCCCTAGAAGCTCTCTTGATGTCCTCCCCTTGACAGTCCATGGGCCGGTATCAATCCTTTGCTGCCGTGGACCACTGCTCAACCCTAGATGGTAGTCCCTAACCCTCTCGGGGACTTGTGACTGGCTCCTTCTGAACATCGAAGGCAGCGGTCCACCACTGCCTCCAACACCACCACCCGATCCGCCACCCCTATCATATCGTGGCCCAGCTTGCTGCATAAATTCATACTCTTGGCGGGACTGGTGTAAGGCCGCTTGTAGTTCTGCATCCTCGTCGAGCCCCTGGCCTTCCTCTTTCTCTAGATCAATGTGCGGCCTCCTTGCAGATTGGTCCCTCAGGAGCTTTTCTCGGGCCCTTGCTTTAGCTCTAGCCTTGTTCCTGTCCAACTGCTCACTAAAGAAGGCCTTAACTTCGGCTGGAACCGAAGGGCAGTCCTTCACATCTTTCCCCCTATGTGCCAAATGCTCTTTGAATCTTTGAACCTTGTTGCTCCTCCCCCACTCTTCTCCTCCCTGCAATACTTGCATTTGAAACCACCCCTGATCTTTTGGCCATGCTCCCACACTAGGTCTGGCATTGTCCTACAATTACAGAAAAATAGTAAGGTGTAAGTTCATGAATAACACATGAAGTAGCAACTCATGTTCTTTTTGATGAATACCTACTAACAACCCATGAATATCACATAAACTAACAATTCATTAAAACTACCAATTCATACATTGAGACTAACATGAAAAAATTCATACATATCAACTAACTGATTTTTTCTATGCTTTCTATGTCACTTGGTCTCTAGAATCTCAAATCAACTAACTTAGATCGACATCAACAAGCATCAACATAAAAAAAAACCTTCTCATACCTTAGTTCCCGGAGCCGAGGCGAAATCCGGTCGGTTTCACCGGTTTTCCGCCGAAACCGCACCGAAATCCGCCCGGATTACGGATCCATTCCGACAGCGTCTCCCGGGAACGGTATCCGCTACACCCCGCCCGGATTTCGCCGCCTTTCCGCCGAAATTTCGGTGCGGGGAGGCGAAAATCGCCGCCGGCGGCGGAGGGGACCAGAGAGGAGAACGTGGTGGGGAAAAAAGAGCTCGGGCGACCGTCACCCCTCACGCTGACGAGCAGATAAGGTATACCTTGTTAACGGGTTAACGGGTCCACTCATCGTTAACGGGTCCGAACTCATTTAGTGATTTTAACCAATCAAATCAACTTATATTTGAACGATTTCAAGTGATAGTCGCTCAAAAATGCACCTAGTTTTTTATCATAATTTTTTCATATTTTTTTTACAAATTTTTTTAAATTTTTGAATTTTGAAACGAAATTCACCGAAAAGTAGCGAAATTCCACTTCCCGGTAACTAGCGGAAACGGAATTTTTTCCGGAATTTCGCCGAAATTCCGCCGAAATTGTGAACCTTGCCGACGACAGCCCTAGCGAGCGGTTGGCCGGTGCACGGCTGCCGGCTCCGCCTAGCTCCGTCTCCGGCTGGCGGCTTCGGTCCTACTCCTACGTACGCCGGGCGGGACGCTTGCTATGCCGATGCGGCACATGATCGACGTGCGTGCCAGCAGAATTAAGGAGGTCACCTGACCTAGCTACTAGTACAGCAGCTCCATGGATTCCACGCCGGAGGATGCATGCATGATGCAATTAGTGGATCGGAGAAGATAATTCAACAAGGACCTAGGGGTCGGTCCCGCGTGTCTCGCTGGCAACGGCGACCTACGACGCAAACCCGGCCGTCAGGTGCAAGGACACAAGGACCACGCGGCGGTGCGCGCACCAGAATCGCCATTCGCTCGCGCGCTGGCAGCAGGCCGGGCCGCGCGTCGTCGTCCACCTCTCGCTAGCTTGACGCCTGGACCATGCATCGCCTGCCGATGGATGCATATAGAAATAGAATAGAACCAAACGCGAGCGCCGAGCTGTGCCCCGTTCGATCAGCATCTTGGTCGACGACGGCGACCGGCGACCTAATGTGAGCCGGCCGGCCGGCGACGAATTCCACCGTGCGTGCGTCCAAGAACGCCCGTCGTCGTCGGTGCAATAATATACCCCGTCAAGGTCGAGATGAGATTATACAATTTTCACGCAGCCAAGACGATCCTGGAATGGGATGGTTTGCTGCAGAACGTATTTTAATTTCACTACTGGAAAAAGGCCCAAAGACACCGGTTAGGAAAAGACTTAGGTACCGATTTTTGAACTACTATTCGGAAACCAAGACCAAAAGTCATGGCCATTATTACTGGGTAAAATAATTGAATTGCTTCTTGTACGACGACCGGCCCGTCGGTTTCAGATCGATCTATCCATCATGCATGCATGCATCAAAATCGAATCTTTCTGGTTCATCACCAGTAGTCACCGACTGGTGGACCCCTTTGTCGGGTACCACGATTAGGGACATCCTAATCGAGGTACTAAGATCACCTTAGAAAAACACAAACGCATGTTAGGCGACTGGGCCCACGAAGGCCCACAGCCACCTTCCAGTCTGGAAGAAAGGAAATGACTCAAAGGAGCCCAGCATGCGGCCCATTTGCAATCCCCTCGGACCCGCGGGGCAATCTCCGCCTCGCTCGAGGGCTCCCATCGAGACCCTCGACTGCGCCCCGCATCTCCGCCTCGCTCGAATGTAGCGAATCTACCCTCGAGCGGGCAACGCATCTCCGCCTCGCTCGAGGGTAGCGAACCTACTCTCAGCGCCACTGAGCATCCGCCTCAACCGACTTCTCCTCTAGCAGAGACCTGGGAGCTTCCCTCCCTCTCTCGCCACGCCTGTATCCCCCTACTACAAGCACCACCGGTGCAAGATAATACAGTGCCCTCACACACTCTCTTTGCTGGACGTACGGCCTCGTGGCCGGAACCAGAATAAACTCATGTGTTACTGTGTTGCCTCTTGCATCAACATCTGTTGGGATCCGGACCCCGGGTCGGAACACTGACACCCTCGAAGGCTCGAATGTTGTATTACAGTAGCAAGACTCCGGCGAGCAGGTCTCCACACGTACGCACATGTGATGAGTGCACAGATGGACACGAGAGTGGAGATCGACGACTGCCATATATGCAGCGACGACCTGCGAGCTGAGGAAGCCTTGCAGGCTTGCAGCGACGGAGACCGACCGACCGAGGCACGGGCCGGCACCAGTAAAGTGTAAAGTGAACTGAAGAAACCCGACCGGCCGGGCGGCCCCCCCAGCAACGGGGAGCCGCCGCCGCCGCCGCCGCAGCCCGCCGGGGACGCGATGGCAGCAGGGCACGTAGGCCAATCCATGCGGAGCAAGAGTTCGGATGCGTCACGCGGCTTCCACCACCTTATTATTAGTAGCACTACTAGTATGTATATGGCCTGGACGGATCATCATACAGGTTATAGGAGTATATAAATCATTGAGTGATGGATGCTGACGTAAATAACCCTCCAATAATGGGTACACCAGGACACAATCGAGGCAGCATACTGCTCCTTGTGTGTGGTAACATGATAGTAATTAAACCGCCTACTCTTATCCTACTCCTACAGAATGATTAAGGAGGTTAATATATACAAGTACCACTCTAAGTCAAGGTTTTTCTTGGTATGTTGGTGGAGGTACGGTGTTTTTTGGGGCAAAAGTTAATTTAGTCAAAATAAATTGGAAAGCATCATTATTTTTAGAGTCACTTTGCTAGCTAAATGATCTGGACGGAGTATGGTCAAAATCACCATACATATATATGCCTTGATAAATCTATGAATATAGATCACATAATGAGACGTTAGCTTAGCCACGCATGAGTCAAACAAAGCATGAGACCTTTATTACCACGCAGCATGCACAGCATGCGTAGCCCCTAGATCGATCACAGCACTAACTAGACAACCAGCGTCAAAGAATGCAACTTGCAACAATAAAATAGGTACGGGCCGGGCGTGACAGTACATAGATGAAAGTACCCTCTTATCTCCTACTTCAATAACAACACACGCAAATGGATCGCACATTATATGTGCTCATCATCAACCCTAGCTCCAACATAATTATTACACACAAGTCACTCGATTATTGGGCCCAATCTCGCAAACATGCAGAGAAAATTACACCTCCGCCACTACTAATGGCATATAGTATGTGCATGCTCGCTTTATGTCTCTGCGTGTAGTAGATAATTAAGTTGTACATGCATGTTGCTTGCTTTATAGCAAAAAGGAAGCTTTGCAGAAATTAAAGGTGGCCTAGTATTTCGTTCTGCTCCAAAGTAACTGGATATATATTGTGTATATATAGTTAGACCTTGTTGCACAACACTACTGCCAGATCAAGGTCACTGAACACTACTAGCTTGACGTACGGTGATGATGATGATCCACGGCCGGGACAGGGCAAAGGCAAGCGTTAAGTACGGTTTCAGAGAGTAGTTGTTGTTTATACTAGTGTTCAGTGGCTACTTAAGCTTTTGGCGGTACCTTAAACTAAGCTATGTAGCCCTCAAAGAAAGAGCAGCCTAGCTACTATAGAATAACCAGTGAGAGCAAGTATTATGGTGGGCTATAAAAGCAGGCTAAATGCTGAGGTGGAGGAGAGAGAAGAGAAGGGAGAGGAAAAGTGGGCTGTTAGCTTACAGCCAGCTTCAACACAAGAATCAAGACATTTTGTGAGATAAACAAGTGGGCCATGTATTTATGGTGGAAAGCTAAACCATTATAGAAGTGAGCTAAGAGATGACCTGCAAAGGTTCTTGCAGCCAGCAGCAGACTAAATCATTAGTCTTGCTCTGAGAGATAGTCATCGTCTTGGCACGAGGGCCGACCGGCCGTGTACTAATCTCTTTTGTTAATTTTCTTGATTAAGACCTAGACCTATGCTTCGCGCACTAATCAAGTCGATCGTGCCTGTAGCAGCTGCACTTATTGCTTGAGCCACTTTAATCACCTTAGTTAATTACGTAATTTAACTGTTTTGTAACCTAGCTAAGCGAAGTGGCTTTTGAAGGCCACCCATCTGATGAGTATCTGTCATTCTACTCCGTCTAAAGTTGCGTATAGTTTCCTGTTTCGTTGTTCTTCTTCGTTCGGTAACTAAGTATACTTTTCTAGTGAACTTTATAGATACATACTTTGTGTATCCCAATTCCCATGTACAAGGTATATAATGTTTCACTAAAAATTGAAAAAAATGCAAAAAAAAAAACTGTATTCAATGCCGTAGGCTTCTCGTATTGCTCAGGTCCGTGGAAAAATTGAAAAACGCAAAATACATACTAATTAATATAAGAGGTAGGTCGTTTTTATACCATGCTGCAGACAAGCGAATCAATTTGCAGCTGAATCCGTACTTGTTTGCCAACTTTTGTTGGTGTATTTATTCATGCAGGCATGTTGTAGAACCAGCCCGCCACCTCGTACTGTCGCACATGCATGTTAGTACGCCCGTTAATTATACTGCTAGCCTATTAACCCATGCAACTGCACGAGCAAGTAAATTACAGTTATATGTTTCTAGTTAACACTCTTTTTATTTAAATTATAATTTATTTTGTCTTTGTCTAAAAATTTCATTTAATTTAACTAAGTTTATGGGAAAATAGACTGAGATATATTTAGTCCATCTAGTGAACCAAGTTTAATCTATTATCCTATTATTTGGCCAACAAACGGAGCCTCCACGTTCACTCTCAAGACCTAGAAATTCCCACATTTGCCTAAAAATAGAAAAGTAAAAATTACTCACCACTGCCATTATGATAAAAATTAGACTAAAATACACCTTTGTCTAATTAAAAATCACCCACCAATGCCATTATGAAAAATTAAATATAAATACCAATTACCTATGTATCAGTTACAAATATATTCTATTAATAAAAACAAAAGCTAACAAAAATGAATCAAAATAAAATGAAAATAAGAATAATTATATGCATAATATTATTAAACCTCAACAAAACAAATTGTTATTACATGTATATCATATTTGAATTGTTTTAACCAACAATAAGACATAATTTACGATAATGAATAGGGTGATGTATGATAAAAAAAATAGTATAATCTTTAAGTAAAGATACAATGATATGCGAATTTTGAATTTTCAATACTAGCCGCGCAAATGCGCGGGCTGTACGCCTAGTTTTGTAGATATTTATGGATTTTTTCTATAAACTTGATCAAACATAGAGATGTTTAACTTACAACCAAACTAAAATTATTTATACTTTGGAATGAAGGGATTAGGCAAATGGAGTTTTTATTTATACACTATAATACTTCAAATAATTTGAATATAATTTAACTATTTTTCGGGTAAATATACTTTAAGTATACATCACAATCATGACTAATGCGCTTGTAAGCCCAGCTCTATCTTAGTGCCAGTAATCTAGATCAATACCATGGCATGACGCTCATCACAAAAGCATCGAATGATTTTTGTTTTTGGAAAGGACAACATCTCTCTTATGACATAGACACATCTACACATATATATCTGATTAGTCCTTTGGGATAGACTCTTTGATTTAAATAAGGAGAATAGATGAAGAAGGATAGTTAGGGTAGATATATATGACGGGTACTATTTTATAGACTTAAATTTTTTATAGATCTAAATTAGGCTAGATCTATTTTTTCTGTAATGGAGCAAGTGGGTAACTAAAATATAGATATAGGATATAAATTAGGTTGGATCTATTTTTTCCGTAATGGCAGATATGAATATTAAGATATGGATATAGAAGGTTATGTCACCTGCACTATCTAGAATGGCTCATGGTCAACGATGAAAATTTCTTTCTTATGTGAAAAGTCGATAGATCAACGATTTGAGGCCTTTTTAGGCTAGTTCTTCATAATAGCATAGGTGGGAAATTTTTAGAGACAAAGTAAATCCAAAGGCTATTATTATCAATGATGATTACCATATAGTGATTGGTGGCTAGATATTTTGCTCTTTAGATAATTTTTTTTCATGGTCGCGAAAAAAAAGATAATTTCTTTTTTATTTTTCTAAAGCTAGAATTCGATATGATTTTTTATAGTGGGTTGGAAAGGAGTCTCCAATTAGTAATACTAAGTTACTAACATATATTCAGTGGCGTCCTTGCGTGCATGTGTTCCATTTCCCGGCTGCTACTACTTGCCGATATAATAATTGATTTGCTTTTCCTACGGTAATTATATGGTCCGCACACGCGCACGACCTCGTACTTATACTAATTAACACCGAGATCGGTGAGCCCTCATTGTCTCGCATGGCTTCTCTTGACAAAAAAACTAGATGGTTAAGGGACCATTAACGGTGACACCGGCCTAATGAGGCAGCATCTTGCACGCAGGTAGAATTATATTTATAAATGTGCGCTGGTGTCTTCATGCTGTTAAGTGTTAACTAGATGCCTCGCAAAAAAAAGTGTTAAGTAGATGAGCAGTACAAGGTTGGTCGTTTTTTAGATAGCAACAGGACAGGCCGTGTTCCTTAATCATTACTATCAATTTGAATGTTTTCAAGTATATATGTACGTTTCTGTTCTCTCTCGTACAGTACTAGCGTAAAGTTTAAAAGGTAATAATAATAATACAGCAGGCTAGCTAGGTGTGGTCTAAAATAAGCTGACATAAGGGCAGCCGCAATGTGGTAAAAAAGTGGTCATTACGCAATAAATGCACCTTTGAGGACTGGCTATATACATTGCACAAGTGGTCTTTATAGCAATGATTGCTAAAGTAGTTCATAGCCATATGGACCGGCCATAAGAGAATAGAATATATTAACTTTTGATTTTACTGTGTACAAATGGATATTAAACTGAAACAGTTGGCGTTGGAAATGAGGAGGTTGAGTAAAAGCAAAAAAAAAATTAACTTGTGGGACCCACCGTATGACCTACCTAGTTATTTGCACATTGTGAAGTAACTTTTAGACTATTGACACCTGGCGTGGCCCCCGCCTTATGGTCCATGCGGTCCTCTAACATTGCCCTCGCCCTAACAAGTTGGTCCATGGCAGGCTAGCTGGCAGCTTACAGGATTATATGAGCTGGGGTGGCCTAGATTATATAAAAGTTGGGGTGTGTTTTTTTTTCCTTGATGAAATGAAAGTTGGGGTGTTTGTTATTATATATTGACCACATGAGCTCATATAAGCTATATTATAAAGTCAAAATAAGTTGGATTATATAGGCCGTGGAGGTAAACAAATAGGCCCTTCCTTTTTTCTCACTTACTTTGATATATATATATATTTATGTTTTCTTTATGTTTAGTTCACTGTGTGACCTAGTTTTCTTTGGAAAGACTACTGCGCGTCGTCCCACCTTTCTAGTTTGCTGAGATTTAGCTTGCTTATAGCTGGGTTTCTGTAGAAAATAAAGTATTGTAAGGAAACATGGTTAATACACTCGTACCAGACAATTAAAAGTCTTAACCCTTAGTTAGGAGTTTTTATTTTCCATTTTTAAAAAGCAATATAGCAACAACTTGCAAGCCCATGCAGATCGACAGGTCTATAGATTAGTGCAAAAATAATCATCATGTTGATGTAAAGTCGTTCAGAAAGAAGTAGCATATACTACATGCATGTTAGAACCTTCTATTCTCTTGCACTGGATTGATTTAACAATACCAAAGAAAAATATGAGAATATCATGAGAACGTGAAGACACTAATAATGGGCAGAAACGAGGAATCACCTAATGCTAGCACAGAATTTTGCTGATACGTTTTCTTTTCTTAATACATTTAGGAAAAGTTGTTTCTTTTTCTTTTTCTACTAGATGCGCAAATAGGTTGCTTGTTATATATAGTTTATTGTGTAGAATCTGTGGCTGCCGTTGTGCATCAGTAGTTTTTTTTTTTTGACTCGGTGCATCAGTAGTTGATATATGAAAATATGAAGTGGTAGCATCCTATACATGAGAACGCAGGTGTTACTAATCCCAAGTTGGAATAAATAAATATATACTGTAATCATCCTATGAACGACATCAGTGCAAACACCAGACAGAGGCCAGCCCAGATACCAACATGTCCACCAGACTGATGGTAGTGTAGCACGCATTAGTAACAGCGACACACAGCCAACGCCCAACAGTCGCCCACTGCAGACGCATGCAGACAGGATGTCACCATTTGTGATCTGTGTAGCGTCTTGCATGCGTCGTCGCCTTGTGGCTCTCAAACATCTCGCCATTTCTGTTTGGTTCCGCGAGAGATCGATGAGCGAGAACCTGTAACATCGTCCTACTAGCTAGCTAGTCGTTCTGTGAACTGGAACCTGAATTCTGCTAGCCGTAGCTGCTTACAGAGACCAGCTGCCGGCCAGTCGTTCTCAAACGAAGTGATTACCAGCTGCGCATTCAGGCGGCCATATATGGGCGCAGATGTCGATCGATCGCCAACTTTTCTAGGCGCGTTATGTTGTTTATTCATGGATGCAGGCATGTTGTTGTTGAAGTTGAACCACTCGCTGCATGCAGCCGGTTAGCCCCCATTCAGTGTCGGCCGTACAGACCTAGTGTGTGGTCCGTTTCTTGCTACTCGATCAGTTGCCGACTGTGATTTGTTGCTACGGCTGTCACGGGTCCGCACAAACATGCATGTCTGCAGCTCAGTCCTAGGTTGCTGTACACGCTCAATGTCCGCACAACTTTGCTAAACATTATCTTGAGAAAAGTTGTTTCAATTTGGATTTATATATGTGTGCAACTAGGGCACTTGTGTTCTTTTGCTCCAGAGAATAATCTGCCCTTTTGGACACGCTTCTAGAGCGGACGTAGGACCCCGAGCAAATAACAAGGGCGCAGGAACCAACAGATTTGTCTTGAGGTCTGATGAATCGTTGTGCGCGTACGCGTGCCACAGCTGCTGGAAGCAGGGGCAGGCATCGCCGTCGGAACTGCGGAAACCTCCAGCCAAAAAATCACTCTGTTCGGCAGCTACAGTAGCCTCCAGCTCAACAGTATTTTTCTCTCACACCACTCCAGCATCAGTTTCCAGCCACCAGCTAGCCAATAGTATTTTTCTCTCGTACAACTCCAGCCACCAGCTCCAGCTGCATCACAACGAAGAGTGAATATGCATGTGCGCACGCACCGCGCGCGTTGATCGATGAGCATCGGCCGAGCCTGCAGGTAGCTAGTAGGCCTCGCTCGTTTTCGCATCCGTTCTTTTTTCTTTCCGATCCGTCACTGAGTCGATCCTAAGCTACTAGAGTTTCCCTCACGAGCTGCAACTACTAACCTGCAGCAACAGTGTGTGTATCTCGTACGTGCCAAATAAAGGCAGCGGCGCCGTGCCTGGTTGCCTGCATTGCAATTACAAGGGTTGGAGACAGCGCATTTGACACCAGTTTAGCGAGATCGAGGGCCTGTGGAAACAGCCCGGGCGGTCGGTGCAGTGCATTGGAAAGTATCAACCGGCAGGCACTCTTGGAATCTGAACCTGAACCTGTAAGGATTTTTTTTTTGAAAAGAAAACCTGTAAGGATTCTCAATGCAGAGCTAGCTACTGCCTATAGCTAGGGGCTACTATACCGGCGGCTAGCCAGTCCATAGATTGGACGATCCTTTGTCCACGGTGAAGTCGTGAAGAGAACTAACTAGAGAAGAGAAGGCATGCATGGAAACGGATAGAAAGCAACAAGCACCCCACGTGTTGCGTCTAGCGGCGCTTTCAGATCCAGAGAGATAGAGACGCGTCAGTTTAATATCACATCTGCACATACATGTTCTAATCATCAGCTAATCTAATGGTAGTAACGTAGTGCATTGGGGCAGTAAAACATCAGGCATTGCAAACTCAAGGCAAGGCAGTCTACACCATTCTGAACCCTCAATGGATCCATGTCGATGCACCACCATTTTTTTTTCTTTTTGCAACCATGTAGATGTTCCATTGGCTAGCTCACTGTCACTGCTGCTTCCCAGTTACCACGAGCATCAAGTGACTAGACCAATACAGCTGCAACGACGTCAGAGTGGCTTACCCAATAAGATCTAATGAACCTGCAGCTACGAAATTTTATTTGCCTGGTCTCGGGACGCATGCATAAACAATGGCGACCCGGTGGTCGCTGTCGCAAGGAAAGGTCACCCCCAATCCACGCACGCAGCAGGGCCGGTCGCCGTCGGCGACGTCGCTGTAAGCCTGCGGACGTGCGCCGATCCGAGCAGCGGGATCCGATGGCGCCACCATGCCTGCCCGCTCGCCGGGCGTGGTTTGGTTGCTGACTGGGCAACTGCACACACATGCCTTCGATCTCCTTCTTAGACCGGTGGTTGGAACAGATCAAATCTAGCTTTTCCTGCACCGCATTGTTCCTCCATCTTGGTTCGTCACCCATCACCAGGATGCTTAGAATATCCCGACATGGTCCTTGCCAAATCCGGAGCCGATCATCTTCTTTAGGGATCTTAATTCACCCTAGGTAACTAGATACACCTAGGCCCTCAGCAATGGCAGCTACTACCGGCTGGTCTGAATCGGCTGGGTGGTCTCTGACACTGACAGTAAAGCAGCAGCTGATCGACACGAGGTATGCTCCGAATTTTTTGGAAGGACCTAGACCTCTCTGCAGAAGATTAGTTGAATCTTTAAGTAAGCAGTGACGACGCTTGTTGCTGGGCTCCGTGCAGGTAAACCACTCAACAAAATATGGTCCATGGTGTGGCAGCCTGGCAGGACGTCGTCATTACAAAGTAATACGATCACTCGTGCTGGGCCATGTTCAGGATTTGGGAAATTTCGCTAGCTCCTAGACGCTACTACAGGCTACCGAAAATAGGAAAAACGCGACCCGACCTACTCTCCGACAATCCCTGGGGGGAGGGGGGAAAAAGGACTCTATAGAAGTAGCAGGTGATGTTTAAACAGCAGGAAAGCAATGTGCTTGAATCTGACCAACTCAAAAATGGGATTTCATGAAAATATTGTCTGTGTTGTCTGGATGGTGATACAAGTGAACGACTTTGCTGCTGTTCCTAGTTTTTGCGTGGGCCTGTGGGTGGCAAAAGTTCCACGAGTATACAGCAAAGCCCAAGAATTAGATGAGCCGACGGGCCTGGGTCCAAAGCCTGAACGAACGTTTCTTTAACTGGGCCTAGACAGCGGAACCATGAGCTCTGGGCCGAATTATGTGGCCAACATACGACCACAACAAAGCAAGCAGCATAAACCCAGCGTTTTTTTTTATCACCAGAACCGAGTAGGCCGGGCCATGAACAAAATTGCCGTCACTCCGACCGGGGGTACAAAATCCGGGCCCATGTAGGACCCAGCAAGGAAGCAAAAAAGCATCGACGACGCGACACGGAATTCCATGGCGAGGTGGCAGAAGATACCTGACACGATCGATCTCCTCCCCTCCGAAGAAAAGATACTCCGGCTGACACGAACACGAGCCTGCCTGCACGGAATCATCGTAAGCAGGCGCAGAGAGGCTGACGCGAAAGCGACCCAACTTGCTGCGCGTCTGCCCGCGCCGCGAATTGCGGCCGGAGACGTTGCCCCTTTCGGTGCCTGCGTCCGACTGCAGATCGGGTGGCAACCTCACAGGCTCGCTTTCGGGGTTCGCGGCCGCCTCGGGCAGCGCGGCGCGTCGACGGGTCATCGGCGGCCGTCGCAGATGCGGGCCAGGCGGCGCCGGCGCGGTCGGTGGCCGCCACCGGCCAAAGCGCCGACGCCGTCGGCATGAGCACGGGCCGTGGCCATCCGAAACCGACGGGTTCGTATCATCCGATGATGCCCGCACAGTCGCGGGATCTCAGGATTGTGTTCTGGTATGGTTGGGAGTCGGAGAAAGGAGAGGCAGCCAGTAGCCGCACATCCGAGATCCGACTGGGATGGGATCCCATCGGCGACTGTTCACCACTCGAGAGGATTGAGCGTGGACGTGAGCAGGCAGAGAGGCCCCTTGCGTTTTTGTGGTCCGACTGACATGCGCATCGCATGTTGTATAGTAGCAGCAGCATCCAAGCTTTTACAGCCGCCGTAGTAGCCCTGTTACCTCGTGAAATCACAACAGATACTGTACGGAGGAAGCATAGATCCAAGGGCTGTACACAGTGACGGAGCTGGGATTCAAATTGAGGGAGGCTCATTTTCCTTTCTTCTTCCTCCTCCTTCCTTTTTCTTCTTCTTTCTCCTCCTTTCTTCCTCCTCTTCTTCACTCATGCTTGAAAAATATTGAAAGGGGCTTGGGGGGCTCCATGGATTCTATGGAAGTAGGGGGGCTGGAGCACCCAGCACCCCCCCGCTCCGCCACTGGCTATACAGTCGGCACTCGGCAGCAGCAGTTACTTGCTGCACGCCATTTCCGGCGAGAGCTGAGCTGAGAGAGCTCGCTGCGCTGGTTGTGTGGACTGTGGTTGGGTATCCGAGGCAGGCACCTTTTTAAGCCGTTCGTGGTAGCAGAACGCATTATTGATCGGCGGTTGGTTAATCCGGGCAGGTCGGCTGCCAAGTTGCATGCATGGGCGCCACCATGTGATGACCCGGCCGGCCGCTCCTCCTCCACCATCATCTCCGCCTTTCCGGTAGCGCAGACTCGTGACCCGATTCGATTCCGGTTCCGGCGGGGTCACCAGCACCGCTCTACAGCCTCCCGACCTCCCTCCCCGCACTTCCCCTTGTCTGCTCCGATCGGTCGGTCCATGGCGCGACGAGGCTTCCCTGTTGCTTCCCCGCACCGTTGGGCAGCACAACTGCTGCTAGATTCCGCTCGGCCGAGAGCGCAACCGCAAGCCCGGCAACCACCGGCTGCGTGGTCCCGGACATGAGGCCTGGCGGCCGGCACGGCGGTGTGCGGGACGCACGCACGTATGATTGGAGCCGGCCGGCGGCGGTGCCCGCGACGCTGACACGGCGGCGACGGGTCAGCGGATTAATTCCGGTCAGCAGGCAGGTCGCCAGCTGCTTAACGGTAACCACCGGGGTTAGGTTAGAGGCGCGGCTGGCGTGGAGCGTGCGTGCGCTGGCTGCCTGAGAGGTCGCCCTCGCCCCGGCCGGCCGGGCACCGAGTCCTGGCGGCGGCCGCTCGCTATGGCGGACCCGTCCCCACGGCACGACCGCACAAGCTGTGGCTGGCAGCGTTGGTACGGTGTGGTACCAGTACTGTTGCCCACCAAACGGCGATAACACCAACTCGGCCGGCGGCCCCGTCACCATCAGCCGCAGATCAAGGTCTTCTTTAGTTGCAGGGTGTAAAATTTTTTGAAATAAAATTTTTCTAAATTTAAAGTACTAAATATAAATTAATTATAAAATTAATTACAGAACCCGTCTATAAATCGCGAGACGAATCTAACGAGCCTAATTAATCCATTATTAGAGGTGTTACTGTAGTGTTACTGTAGCAATTTAATATTTAATTACGCTCTAATTAGATTCATTAGATTCGTCTTGCGGTTTACAGGTAAACTGTGCAATACATTTTTTATTTCGTCTAGATAATCGCAGGCAAACTGTGCAATATGTTTTTTATTTCGTCCAGATTTAAATTTTCATGTTGATGCCGAATTTTTTTTTGGAATTTTGAATTATACAACTAAACAAGCGCCAACCCCCTGATAACGAGCACACGCTGTCTGAATGATATTGTTGGTATTCATGTGAGCTCGTTTTTACCGCAAAACAGCTGGGTTTTGGTGAAGCTATTCGGCTCAGCTGGCCAGCTGGGTTTGCCGCAACAGTACTGCAGACAGTACGGACATGTGGTGCCTAGCGAGCTTAGCTCCCGATGTGAACATAACAGTTACTTAGGCCGTGTTGAGATGTTTTGCAAAAAAAAATTGCGATGAAATCTTACTAATTTGAAGTACTAAATGAAGTTTATTTACAAATTTTTTTGCATAAATGGGTTGTAAATCGCGAGACGAATCTAATGATGCTAATTAATTCATAATTAATCAATAATTAGCGGATGGTACTGTAGTATTACTGTTACAAATCATGAATTAAATAGGCTCATTAGATTCATCTCGCGATTTACAGCCATCCATGCAAAAAGTTTTCTAAACAAGACCTTAACGGCACTTATGTCACACTTGAATAATTAGCGGATGATACTATAGTATTACTGTTACAAATCATGAATTAAATAGACTCATTAGATTCGTCTCGCGATTTACAGCCATCCATGCAAAAAGTTTTCTAAACAAGACCTTAACGGCACTTATGTCACACTCGCCTCGCCCCAACATTTCACCTCGCCTTGCTTGCTTTGGAGGGAGGAGAGAGGGGGTGGGGAGAGGGGGGCAAGTAAACGTGGTGTGGTGGCCTGGTGGTCGTCCCCCGAAAAGAGCGAGGGGGGCGCGCGTCCCCAGACAAAGATTTCAGAGCGCATATGCACTCTGCGGCTCGCGACAGGCGAGGTGGAAATCGGCAGCAGCGGCCGCACACCACCCATCCACTCGCCCGCCTCGATGCCATTGATAAATACGCGTCAGGTAGCAGCCCACGCCTCTCTTCCCTCCCTCCCTCCCCGCTTCCCCTGCTCTGCTCTGCACCTGCTCACTGTGCCATATGCCCCTGCGAGCCCATGGCATCCTGCTGAGAGCCTGAAATCCATTCCCCATTGCCGCTTGCAGCCGCCGCCTCGACTGGGTGTGGCTCCCAGATCCACGCCGCCGCTTCCCAGTAAAGCTGCTGTCGGCCGGTGGCGTCGCGCTGTTGTTGCTGAAGCGGCAATGGCGGACGCCGTGGAGGCGCTTCCTCCTCCTCCCCCGGAGAGCGGCGCCGAGTCCGGGAGGTCGTCGCCGTCCCCGACCGCGTCGCCGGAGTTCGAGTTCTGGATGGTGGGCAGGAACCCTTCCGCGTTCCCGGCCCCGGCCCTGCTCACCGCCGACGAGCTCTTCTCCGGCGGCGTCGTGCTCCCGCTCCACAACCTCCAGGCGGCGGCCCCCGACGGCGACGCCGCCCCTGAAGGCGACGCCGAGGGCGCCGCCAAGGACGCGGACTCCGCGGCGCTCCCGCTGCCAGAAGCGGAAGGCGAGGTCGCCGCGCAGCCGCTCGCGGAGTCCGGCATCGCGCCGACGCCTGACCTCCCCGCGGTCACGTTCAAGTGGAAGGACATCTTCAAGGCGGCCGGCGGCGAGGCCAAGGACCGCAAGAAGGTGGAGCGCCGCGTCAGCAGCGTCAGCGGGAACGCCGAGCTGATCAACATCAACATCTGGCCCTTCTCCAGGAGCCGCTCCGCCGGCCACTCCGCGGGCGGCGGCGCAGCGACGGGCTCCTTGAGCAGGGCCAAGCCAGCGAATCCGAATCCCAACGCCAGCGCCGGCTCCAGCGGGAGCGCCAACACCAATGCCGGTGCGAATGCCAGCGCCGCGAGCGCGCCGCCGGCCCCGCGCAAGGTGAGCAGCGCCCCGTGCTCCCGTAGCAACTCTCGCGGAGAGTCCTCCGGACCTGCGCCGGCCATTCCCGCCGCCGCTGCGGTTGCAGTTGCCGCCGCCGCCGCCGCCGCGGCAGCAGCACCACCGGCAGCAGAAGAAGATGCGACGGCCGCCCAGGCGGTGCCGTTGCCCACTCCTATCACCACCAGCAGCAGCAGCGCCTCATCCATGTTGAGGAGGCTGGTGCCCGGACAGGGCCGGAACAACAACAGCAACACCTCCGGCGGCACTGGCATCCGCGTCGGGCGCCCCAGCCCCGTGTGGCAGCTGCGGCGCAACAAGCTGCAGCAGACCGCCGCCGAGCAGAAGCATGCCAGCGCCAAGAAGAAGGCCACGCCCGCCCCAACACCCACAGCAGCCACCGAAGCAGCCGGCGACGACAAGGCGGCGCCGAGCGTGGCCGCGCCCGCGGCCGGGTGCCGGAACAACGCGGGTTGCTCGGAGGGCGCTGCCGAGGAAGGGAACCCGCCGCAGGGGCTCTTCGGGCTCCGCACCTTCTTCTCCAAGAAGGTGTACTGATCCACCGGCAGAGCAGACCACGGGCGAGGCGTTGTACATACAAATTCGAGCTCTAGGCTCGTTCTTCCACATCTTTACCTTACGTCCCTCTTCCTTTTCTTTTGCTTTTTCTCCGTCCTCTCCTCTAATTCAACTGCTAGTAGCTTCTTCAGCTCGTTCTCGTTACTGTACTGCAACCTCTGCTAAGCTCTTAGTGCTCACCTCAAGCAGCAAAGCTATGCATCTGATCGACCATGAATCAAGCACCCATGTACGAGTAAACGGTAACACGCCTCATCCATGCCACTGGTGTGCAAGTGTGAAATGGTGAGGGGCCGTTTAGTTCCCAAAATTTTTTTTCTCCTGCATGAAATATTAAATATAATTAAACAACAAAATTAATTGTAGGATGTACACGATGAGACGAATTTTAATTTTTTAAATCTAATTTGTGTGATTAGCTATAAGTGCTACAGTAATTCATATGTGCTAATAATGCGGTCAAAAGTCTCAAAAGATTCGTCTTATGATTTTTAAGAGAGTTCTAAAATTATTTTTTTAATTAGTGCCCGAAAAATACTTTTGATATTTAGTGAAACAATCCATGTGATCTTTAAATCAAAAATTTTCGCTAAAACATGGGATGATGGGTCGGTGGTGACTCTGGCCAGAGTGCCCTGGGACGACGGGACGTGACGAGATGCCAAATGATTTGGGGGCAAAAGGCTGGGGAAAAGCCGGTGGCAGGCCGCTGTTGGGCGTGGCCTCTGCAGCGTTTGTCCCGTCGGGCGATCGATCGAGCAGCGTGGGGTGGAATTGGATCGAGCGGCCGGGGACGGGACCGAGGGATAAGCAGCAGCAGCAGCAGCAGCGCATGCGGCCCCGCGCGTCGCAACAAGCTGCGGCGCGGGGGCGCATGGGTTCGTTCGTTCGGCACCAGGGCGCGCGACACCGGCCACGGCTATCCATTCCCACGGGCCGGGCGGCGCACGCCCGGAACGCACACGCACGCCTGCGCCGCGCGCATCGGGCGCACATGCTGGGATCTCGCTGGCTGGCGGCCGCATTATTCTACAGGTTCCTCCGTGCCACCGCCCATGCTGAATCGCTGGGCGCTCCTGCTGCTCGATTCGTGCCCGGCATGCAGCCGGAGCCAAGCACTGGATCCCCTCCCCGCTGGGCCCGGATGGTGCTGGACCATGCGCCCGTGCCTGCCTGTCGTCCCTGCCCGGGCGCCCTGCAACCAGATTTGCAACCATCAGCCAGCCCCGCGATGGATGGGATGGGATCGACCGAGCTGTGGCTGTGGCCTGTGGGAGCCCCAGCGCCGGTGGGATGAAGGGCCAGCCGGTAACAAATAACCCCACACCCCTACTTGGCTACTAGCATCTACCCTAGCGCAGCAGTAATGGCCGTGCTGGTACGCCGCGTTGGAAAGGTAAGATAATGATTTAGCTTGCTGCTAACTGTAAAAGTTCAGGCGTTTTACATGTTTTTGTAAAAAAAAATTGTATGGGAATTTTACCAATTTGAAGTACTAAATAAAGTCTATTTACAAAACTTTTTACACAGATGGGTTGTAAATCGCGAGACGAATCTAATGATGCTAATTAATCCATGATTAATTAATAATTAGCGGATGGTTACTGTAGCATCACTGTTGCGAATCATGGATTAAGTAGGGTCATTAGATTCGTCTCGCGATTTACAGCACAACCATGTAAAAAGTTTTGTAAATAGACTTCATTTAGTATTTTAAATTAGCAAGATTCCTTTAAACTTTTTTGTGTTTACAGTTTTTTTGTTTACACGGAGTGGAAACTAAACATGTTCTCATTTTTACCGTTAGACCTTCTCCAAAGGACTAGCGACGTCGCCGGTGGACGTGGAGGAGAGAGGGATGAGAAACCGGCGCAGGTACAACTTCGTGAAGCGTGCATAAGAGAGAGAAATGCATACTAGATATGCGACTATGGTTTTGTTTGGCTCCAGGATTTTTTCAGAAGTCCCTATCACATCAAAAGGAATCTTACTATTTTATAGTATTAAATAAAATCTGTTTATAAATGTTTTTTTACAGCTGAGTGCTTTTTCGCGAGACGAATCTAATGAGCCTAATTAATTCATAATTTGCTACAGTGATGCTACAGTAACCATTCGCTAATCATAGATTAAGATACCTCATTAGATTCGTCTCGCAGTTTAGTCCAAGGGTTCTACAGTTAGTTTTATAATTAATATTTATTTAATACTTCTAAATACTAAAAAGTCCCTAGGACTTTTTTGAGTCCCTGTTTCTAAACACCCCCTAAATTCTCGCTAGCGAGAGACTTTTAGCACTGTTGATTGAATAAAATATTGAAATGCATACTAGATATGCGACTAAGTTCTCGCTAGCGAGAGACTTTTAGCACTGTTGATTGAATAAAATATTTCTTCAGCTGACGATGTCGCCCATCATTAGAGGAGGTCTTATATATAAGTGGTTTAGCTCTCCACCATTAATACACGGTCTACTTATCTACTCTCTCCGTCTCTAAATAAGTGTCGTTTCGCTTCCCGAAAAATAATTTTATGTTAAAAAATATTAATAGTTATGATACATAATTAGTATCACTGGAAAGATATTTGAATCTAGTTTTTTAACAAAATTATTTGGAGACTCAAATGTTGCACATATTTGCTACAAATTGAGTTAAATTTGTGGCAAGTACACCAACAACGATACTTATTTAGGAACAGAGAGAGTATCTCCCAAAGTTTCTAGATTTTTATGTCGAAGCTGGGTGTCAACCTACTTTCCCTCTTTTTCCTCTTATTTCATCTCCACCTCATTATTCAGTTTGTTTGTGGTTCACCATAATACCTACTCGAAGTAGAGGCGGCGGATGTACCGTGGTTTGGCGTTAAAGGATCGCTGTCTCTTCTTAACTGCGCGGCTAGCCCAGCGTCTCGTACGAGCGCCGTGCCGGCGCGGCAAGGCGCCCGGACACAAGTTGGCTCGCAACTACTAGCTACGAGAAAAGCCGCGCGGTTCGCATCGAAGTCGATTGAAATTTAAGTTTAAGATTGACCTGAGGGCAGCATCTAGGCGAGTACAGCATCCGAGCCTGATGGTGACTAATCTAATCACGGATGCAGGCAGGATTAGGCAGTACGGGCCCGGGCCGTCGGATCGGGGCGCCACGCGAGAGCAACTGAGCAAGTGGGCCGGCAGCGCCTGACCCCGGAGCCTGGATGAGGAGTAGATTATGCTACGCAGCCTTCGCTTCGAGGTTGCTCACGACGCGCAGCACACTCACAATCCTTTCTGCTTTTTTTTTCTTTGGACAAAAGGTGCAGCCCGGGCCGGAAGAGGAGGAAGGTGGGAATCAAAAGGAAAATCAGCAGCTTTGACGTATCATGAGCCCCTTGAGATTTGGGCTGGGGCGGCAGAGCGACAGGGATGGCTCCGCTCGTCAGAGAGAGGGAGACGACTATGAATGGAAATGGGTCGGGTCGATCTATTGGATAGTTTACCCGATCCATAAAAATATGGCCAATGGGTTCTAGAAGCCGATTCTAAATTTCAAAATAAGTCAATAGAGCTGAAATCTATTTTTCAAAATGAGTCAATAGAGCCGAAATCTATTGACCCAATAGGTATTATGGGTCGACTCAATTGTCATATTAATAATTTTTTATTTAATTTATTGGTTTTCTTCATTCTTTTGAATAAATACAACTGGTCATAAGTTGTTAGATTCTATATACTTCAAAATATAGTGATGAATATTATACGTTAGAAGTGAAAATGAATAAAATTAAAATCATGGATCGCTAGTAAACATATTTAATTTGATGCATTGCTAACAATCTTAATATATTATTGTGATAGGTTTTAATCTTGAATCTTATCTTTTTTTAAAGTGTTGATAGTATTTATAGTTTAGAATTATAAAAAAAATATGAGTCGACCCATAATATCTAATAAACCATTAAAGTCATAACATATAGGAAAAATAGGTCAACCCACGACCTCTGGGATTGGCCTGGAGGCCATGGTGCCGGGTCCAACACCACCCGGGCCGGGTCGGCCCGTTCCAGTCTCGAGAGACGACAGACGAGAGGAACCGTGCTGCGGCGACCGGCGCCGATGCCGGTGGATTCGATCGATCGGCGACGAGCGAGCGAGCGGTGGCATCGCACTTAAGGCTGGGCCGCGGGGTGTTGGTGGTCTGGTTGCGTTGCAGGCAGGCGGGGGACGGTGGTGGTGCCAGCCCCAGGGCCGTGCGCACATGCCGTGTTGGGAACGGGCGAATCGGTTCGCCCGGATCCATGCGTTGCACGGATGGATGGTGCCGTCGCCGGATGGCTAGGGCCCCGGCCCCCGGGGTTGTTTCCTTTCCTTTCCTCTGAGGAGCGAGCGATTGGACGGACGGATAGACCAAGGGGATTCAGCTGCCGACGATTCAGAAGTGATAGTATGCGTCATGCGGTTAGGCTGACCACAGCGGAGGGAGCAAGAGCAAATTTGCTCCCTCCTCGTTTCCCATGCCCTCTCTGTCTACAGTGCCAAATAGTGCATCTACAGTGTCAAACAGTGTATTTACTCCTTCATTTCCTCCTTTCACTGTGGACGGTCTTATGGCACTGCCTGTCTCTCACTCTATGTCTGTCACCGTATGTGAGCTTTGGTTGGTAGTAGATAGTACTAGTAGTAGAGTTGGTAATGGTTTGAAGTTTATTTTTTAAACTTGCCCGAATGGTTCGAATCGAACACGGTTCCGATGAACGATATAGTGTTAGTACGAGCTTCTTGGGCTGGTGGTCGAGATGCATGCTTGTTAAGGTGTGAGCACAAAACACGGTTCCTCTTGTTTCTTCGCTGCTACTAGAACATGCTAACCATGCCTGCACCCCATGGTATATTGGCCCTGTTTAGTTCCAGCGCAAAAAAATTTTGCGTTGAAATCTTACTAATTTGAAGTACTAAATGAAGTCTATTTACAAAACTTTTTGTACAGATGGGTTGTAAATCGCGAGACGAATCTAATGATGCTAATTAATCCATGATTAATCAATATTTAACCCATGGTTACTGTAGCATCACTGTTGCGAATCATGGATTAAGTATGCTCATTAAATTCATCTCGCGATTTACAGCACATCTATACAAAAAGTTTTGTAAATAAACTTCATTTAGTACTCCATGCATGTGTCGAAACATTTGATGTGACGGTTTTTTTTACGTTTACGGAGTTTATGGGGCGGGAACTAAACATGGCCATTATATTATATAGCAGTAATAAGATCCACAGCCTGCGGGTTCGATTTGTCGGTGAACGTACGTGCAGTGCTACCGCATCGGTGGGTGAACCCGCACGACGAGGAAGGATCAGCTTCGGAACACATGGACGACGGATCCCTTTCGCGGGATGACAGGAGGGCCCGCGCGCTGCTGCTCCCGGTAACAGTCACTTCCCTTCGCGCTGCTGCTCAATCTCCAGTTGCTCGCCATCGCATTCGCATCATCAGAGGGGCCGGGCGCGCGCTGCCGCGGCCCCGCGTCACCATCAAAGATCGCGGTGGCATTAGGGATCCGTGTTTAGTTGGCGGATGGTGTAAATGTAAAAAAAATTTCGACAGAATCTTATCAATTTGAAGTACTAAATGAAATCTATTTATAAATTTTTTTGCACAGATAGATTGTAAATCGCGAGAAAAATCTAATGATACTAATTAATTCACGATTAATCAATAATTAGCGAATGGTTACTGTAGCATCACTGTTGTAAATAGACTTCATTTAGTACTTCAAATTAACAAGATTCCTTCGCAAAATTTTATGTTTTTGTGTTTACGGTGTGGTAAGGAGTAGGGGTCTCAGATCGATGCAAGTCGGGGGCGCAGGGAGGACGGAGCCCGAGTGAGGAGTAGGGGTCTCAGTTCGATGCAAGTCGGGGGCGCAGGGAGGACGGAGCAGTCACGGGGGGAGGACCGGAGGAGCTCAGGAGCAGGAGACCTTGCAGCTTGCACGCCGCAGGCCCGGGACGGAGGACCTGCTCAGCTGTTCCCGCATCGGCCGGCACATTACTCCGCGCCGCGCCGCGCCGCGCAGCTAGCGTGGGCGCGCACTGGGACTGGGACTGGACCTGGGCAGCTAGCGCGCGCGGCCGGCAGGGCACGTACGTGCGCGCAGGGTTGTCAGTGCCAGTCGTCACCCGGCGGCCCCCATGCCATGGCCATCGCAGATGCAGATCCAACGTGCATCGTGGTGGCAGTGGCACTGGGGTCTCCGCGCGTGCGCCAATCATGACTCAGTTGGTCCGTCTTGTGGCCTCCTGGGATCCCGTCCACGGCGCCGCTCGGACTCGGCAGTGGGCAGACACGGGCGCGTGCTCCTCCGTATTTATGCAGCTAGGAGTTTGTTAGTACCGTTCCTGAGACTGACTCTGATCCAACTAGGCCTCGGTGCTCATCTCGGCCCAAGCTTCCAAACATGTGTGTATCTGGCCGTGAGTGGATTCGGCCCGAGTAGTGGTGTGAGTGAGCTGGCGCCTGCGTGCGCGTCGCGTTGACGGGTTCCTTGCTTAAGAGGAAAGAAGGAGTAGAGCTCCGGCATGTATGAACAAACACAACAACTCTCTCATGGAGTAACCTGACCTCCGACCGAATTCCCTCTCTTCCTCTCGCGAACTCTTCCTCTGATCCGCTCCTCTCTCCTCGGTAGCTAACATCCTGGTATCAGATTCACTGTCCTGGATCCCCTTCCCCCTCACGATCACTTTACCCGACTCCAAAAGCGCGCCGGTGCCATGGATCCCGCCGTCAAGCTCGTCCTCAACGAGATGCAACAGCGGTTCTCAGAGGACCTCCACAAGGGCCTCTCCGAGCACGACGACAAGTGGGATCAACGATTCCTCAACCTCGAGCACACCCAGAGCGCTCGGTTGGATCGCCAGGAGGAGGCGGCGCAGGTGTTCGACGATTGGCGCCCGCGCATCGAAGCCACCGTCGACAACGTCAAGCTCGAGCTCGGGAAGGTCACCCGCTTCTGGGATCGCTCCTTCCGCGAGCGCGCCGTCCAGGAGCCTCCGATCTTCCCCAGCCCGCAGTCGGCGATGGAGCGCCTACCTGCTCCTACCGGCATCGACAGCCCCAATGGGCACCGTGTTGATCCACAACCCCGGGATGAAGGATTCGGATCCGTGCTGATCCAGTCCCACATCTCGGTCAAGGGTGCGTCCTCTCACTCATCCCCCAACCCTCACCCCCATCCCTCCCCGGTGTCCTCTGGTTTCTCGCGGGACAATCCGCTTCTCGGCAAACTCCCCAAATTACACTTCCACCGATTCGATGGCGACAATCCCCGCCTCTGGATCTCTAGATGTCAGGATTATTTTGAGATGTACTATGTTGATTCCAGTTTTTGGGTTCACCTTGCTCTGAATCAACTCGATGGTGCAGCCACACATTGGTCCCAATCTGTGGCCAAACGTCTTAAATAGTGTTCGTGGTCCGAATTTTCGTCTATGTTGCTTGAGCGTTTTGGTCGGGATCAACAGGAATCCTTGATCCGTCAGCTTTACCACATCCGCCAAACCACAACAGTCACTGATTATGTCGATCGATTCTCTGAACTTGTCGACCAGCTCATTGCTTATGAACATACCACTGATCCCATGTATTACACCATTCGATTCCGGGATGGCTTGCGAGATGACATTCGTTCTGTTGTACAAGTTCAGAGACCGTCTACTCTCGATATTGCTTGTTCCCTCGCTTTGTTGCAGGAGGAAGTGGCCGGTCCGGCGTCTCGACGGGATGCTCGTCGTCCTGATGATGGGTTTCAGTGGAGGCCGCCGCCTCCCAGAGGGCCTCTACCACTTCCGGCACCGCCTCGCGTGGACAAGCCGCCTGCTCCATCCCTCGTTTCAGCAGACGACAAGCATGCCGCCGACTCCGGCAAGCCATCGGTCGACAAGTTTGCGGCGCTCAAAGCCTATCGGCGCGCTCGCGGTCTCTGCGACAAGTGCGCTGAGCATTGGCGTCCGGGTCATCAGTGCGCGACGACAGTACAGTTGCATGTCGTGCATGAACTCATGGACCTTCTCTCTTCGGATGTGGGTGATCATGTTGGGCTGTCCGATTCGGCAGACACATATCCCGGCTCTTCTACTTCGAGTGATCAGGCACACTTGTTTGCCACTCTCTCCTTGGATGCTCTCGCAGGCTCAGATGGTCCCAAGACAATGCGATTCATGGGCTCTCTTCAGGGACAGGACATTCTGATTTTGGGCGACTCCGGTAGCACCCACTCTTTTGTGAGTATTTCAGTGGCCGCTCGTCTCCAGGAAGTCTATTTATAAAACTTTTTGCATGGATGGGCTGTAAATCGCGAGACGAATCTAATGAGCCTACTTAATCCATGATTTACAACAGCTACAGTACCATCCGCTAATTATTGATTAATCATGGATTAATTAGCATCATTAGATTCGTCTCGCGGTTTACAAACCATCTGTGCAAAAAAGTTTTATAAATAAATTTCATTTAGTACTTCAAATTAATAAAATTTCATCGTATTTTTTTTTCAAAACATCTAAACACGGGCCAAATGCGGTGGCGGCGACCCGATCCAGCGGTGGGAGCATCGGGTCGCGCGTGGCACTGACCGCCTACCTGCTTTGCCTCTCGTTCTGCCGGATTCCCATCCTGTGCTGCTCCGTTGATTTCTAGTGCAGTAGACCTCAATTGGTTCAGCATTTCCTTTTGTTCCGGGTTCACCCGCATGCGGCATGGAATCGGGAGCTAATTCACAAGATCTTTGTTTGGTTGTGTTTAGTTCCTCCAAAGTTTCCAAATTTTTCATCACATCGAAACATTAAATATAGCAAATGATGCATGCATAGAACACTAAATGTGGGTAAACAAAACAAATTATTGCACAGTTTGGATATACGTTGCGAGATGAATCTTTTGAGCCTAATTAGCCCATGGTAGGACAATATTTACCACATACAAACAAAAAATACTACAATGCTTTTCAGCTTTACTTTTCACAAATTTTTCGCATCTAAACACAGTTTTTCTATTTTTAAACATCAAACCGAAGTAAATTCCGGCATCTGCATCGAGTTCAGACTTGAAACGAAGCAGAAAGATCACGAAACAGTCCATATTTGACTGTACATTTACTACAGGAAGGATGGCCCCAATGGCACAACCACATTGGGCCTCCAAATGCTGCAACACCGCTTCAACAACGGCCTAGCCTAACAGTCCAAGATCAGGGCCCAAAGGTAACCCGTAAAGAAGACCGGGGGCCCATGAAAATCAGCCGACGGCCCTAGCCTAGAAACCTTCGCCTCCGTCGAACAAGACGACAGAAACGTTCGTAGTTTCCAACGCCGCGGCCTCGCGATTTCCTCCCTTTCCCGGCGCGGCGATGGCTCCTCCCCTCCGCCTCCCACTCCACTCCAACCAGCCAGCGCACCGCGCCGCCTCGACACCCTCGAGCTCCTCGCCGAGCCCCGGAGACTCCCATGAATTATTCGGCGGCGGTGGCGGCGGCGGCGGGGTGGCTGCTGTCGCCGTTTCTCAACAGCCTGAGCGACCGGATCCGCTCCTGCGCCGACGACCTCTTCCGCTACCTCCCCTCGGGGTCCGCCTCCGCCGACCTCGAGCGCCTGCAGGACTACATCGTCCGCCTCAGCGCCTATGCCTCCGCCGTGGAGCGCGCCCGGTGCCGCCCGCTCCACACCACCCTCCTCGCCTGGCTCAATCGCCTCAAGGACGCCGCGGACGACGCCGACAACATCCTCGACGAAATCCACTACAGGAGCCTTGCGGATGCACTCACCGCACCCAGCCCCGATCTCTGCAGCATCCTCGTCACCCCCGGCTCGGTCTGCGGCCACCTGGTATCAGTATGCTCCGACCACCCCTTCAAACGGTTGCCCTCCGTCCTCGACAAGCTCGCCACCGCCTGCGCGGACTACGCCGGGATCGCCTCCCTCGTCGGGCTCGACGGGGCCGGCTCTCCGCAGCGTGGGAACCGGCTCGCCAGGAACTCTAGCTCCATCATGCCGGCTGACGACGCATTCTTTGGCCGCCAACGAGAGCTCAACCTTCTGGTTGAAACGTTAGTTCGTTGCAATGGTTCTGCTCAATTCGGGAACCAGAGTGTACCGGTTGTTGGCATTGTTGGAGATGGTGGGATTGGCAAGACAAAACTTGCTCAGATGGCGTTTCATCATCCAATAATTCTGGAGCACTTCGATCTGCGGATGTGGGTGTGTGCCTCGAGTCATGTGGATGATTTGAGTCTTACTAGGGGGATCCTGCAGGTCGCTGCAGATTGGAAGGTGGACTATGATGGGATAGTGAATTTTGACAGGTTGCAAAATTTACTGGATTCTGCTGTTGCAGGGAGGAGGTTCTTGCTTGTCCTAGATGATGTTTGGGATGACAAGGAGATGACCATGCCGGCCAACAGGGAGAGGTGGAGGAATCTCCTAGCTCCTCTGCAGCGTGGGAAGCAAGGGAGCAGGATCGTCGTGACTACACGAATGAAGGTGGTTGCTGACATGCTAGGTGTGAGGATCCCAATGATGTTGGGTGGGTTGGGACTGGAAGAGAATTGGTGTCTGCTCATGAAGTGTGCGCTGGGTAGTGAGGATAGTCGTAAATACCCAAGTTTGCAGAAGATTGGGAAGAAAATAGCGTTAAATCTTAAGGGATCCCCTCTTGCTGCCAGACATATCGGTGGGATGCTCAGTAATACTCGAAGTGAAAGAGAGTGGAACAATATCTCAGGGACAGATATTCATGATGACATTTTCTCGACACTTTTATCGAGCTATTATCATCTCCCTCAGCATTTGCAGTATTGCTTTTCGTATTGCAGCATATTTCCAAAGAACTGGAAGTTTGACCACAAGAAATTGGTCAGAATGTGGATAGCACAGGGTTTCGTTCAGACTGAAAGTGGGAGCTTGGAGGATTTAGGTATGAAATATTTCAAACGGAGCTTAGAGGATTTAGGCATGAAATATTTCGAACAACTGTTGGCAAGATCATTCTTTCATACTCTTAGGCAGGGAAACAGAATGCACTATGTTATGCATGACCTGATTCATGATTTGGCACAAATGGTTTCCCACTCTGGTTGTGCAAGGGTTGAAGGCAACATGTCCAAAAGCATACCTTCAACTGTTAGACACATATCTGTTTCAAGCAACTTCCTCCCACACCTCAAGAAGCAATGTGACTTGAGAAGATTACGGACATTAATTGTATACAAAGATTCGTTGATGACCTCAAGTACTATCCCAGTTGATTTTCTCTCAGAGGTAAAGAATGTACGCACTTTAGATCTCACTGGATGTCTTATATCTGAGTTACCTGAAGCAATTGGTCATCTAATTCATCTGCGTTACATTGCACTTCCTGGTACTATCAAGGTGCTACCTGAATCTGTGAGCGTGTTACTGCATCTCCAGACTCTTGATATTCCAAAGAAGTGTCAACTAGATGCATTGCCTGAGGGTATGCACCAGCTGGTCAGCTTGCGGCATCTTGGCGTAGATTTGAAGTACATTTCAATGATAAGAGGTATTGGTAGCCTCGTTAAACTTCAAGGGTCTATCGAATTCCATGTTAAAACAGAAAGCGGGCATACCTTAGAGGAGTTGAAGAATATGAAAGACCTCCATGGTCTACTTCACATCAAGAATCTGGAAAATGTTCAATGCGAGGACGAAGCTTGCGATGCACAACTGTCCAATAAGGAACATCTTAAAATTCTGAAACTTGAATGGACCTCCGCAGGTTCAGCTTTTGGTCCCCCCATGGATGCTGAAGTATTACAATGCTTACAACCTCATAAAAACCTTGAAGAGCTTCATATCAAAAGGTACAAGGGGAAATCATCACCAAGCTGGCTGGAGCTAAAAAGTTTTGAGGTGGGATTTCTATCGGATCTAAAATCCTTGTATCTGACAAACTGCAGAAGGTGGAAGCTGCTTCCTCCACTTGGACAGCTTCCGTCTCTGAAGGTGTTGCACCTAAAGGAGATGTCCTCTGTTACTCAAATTGGAATTGAATTCTATGGTGGTGGCACTATGACATTTCCATCACTGAAGGATCTTGAATTTGATGACATGTCAAACTTAATTAGTTGGACGGGAGGAAATAGCAACTTAAATTTTCCTCGCCTGCGTAAATTGAAGATCTTAAACTGTCCAAAATTGGTCAAAGTGCCCTTGCTTCCTCCTACAACAAAAAGTGTGACGATAGAAGGAATTCAAAAGATTTCTAATCTCAAATTGACCCCTTACTGTTCATCTAAATCAGGTAAATTTGTTTTGGAAATTTCGTCTGCGAGCATGTTGGGAGAAGGGTTCTTGCATCAGAAACACCTTGAGGCTATTGAGGTTCTAAACATTAGAGGTTGTTGGGGTTTGATACTTGCTGAAGGATTGTGGTTACCTTCACTAAGAAAACTGCGACTATCACAGTTCAACATGGATGATGAACAGCTGAGTTTGTGTTTGGAGCACTTAACTGCTCTCACCTCATTAGACATAATTGACTGCCAGAATATCACATCTTTTCTCTTGCCAGAAGGTTCAAGGCATTTTGAAACACTCCGGCATTTGTGCTTTCAGGATTGCCAGATGCTTTCCTCCTTGGCTAACCTGGAAAGCTTTGTTTTCCTAAAAAGTTTGATCATTGAGAGGTGCGCAAGAGTTATGACAGAGTCCTTGCCAACTGAGCTCACAGGAATGACATCTCTTAACAAACTGAGCATTTCGCACTGCCCAGGGTTTCAATCACTACCGAGAAACATGCCATTGTCCCTGGAATTTCTTCATTTGATTGGGTGCCATCCATTGTTGACCCAGTGGCTTCATGAGAGGAACGGTCCAGAGTGGGAAAGATTGCCATTATCTCAGATCACAGTATACTAAAGTGATACCATCTGTTCTTGCACGGTATGCTATTACACTACATTGTTGGATTGCCTTTTATTGTCCTAGTGCATGATGATTTTAGAATTATTGTACAACGGTTAACATGAGTCGATCTTATTTTATCTCGAGGGCATGGTGTGACAGCTGTACAGTAGTTCTAGCCTGGTTTGAAGCATGATTGGAATAATAGGTCAATTGGCTTATTCAATCGTGTGGCATACTGGCATGGTCCTATTACAATAAAGGTTCCTAACCTTTTTCACCTCAAAACTAATCTTAATGAACACTACTTTTTTGCTTACCATTTGTATTTAATAGGTTTGAATATTGAACTTGATTTTTATGGTCTAATTGTAATTAGAGTCCACTAGATTGAGGGATGGATATTTTCTCATTTGAGTATTTCTGGCACCATTTTCTTTTTCGGAGAGCGACTAAACCATTCATATCACTTTTTTTAGTAATAATGGACAATAGATAGTACTCCCTTCATTTTTAGAAGGTTTATTTCGTTTCGTTAGGACAAGACCTTGACCAATGACTACATCAACATCAACATCAACAAAGCCTTTTAATCCCAAGCAAGTTGGGGTAGGCTAGAGTTGAAACCCAACAAAGACCATTATTCATGGTTCTGGCACGTGAATCGCGGCTTTCCAAGCACTCCTATCCAAGGACAAATCCCTAGGTATACTCCAGTCTTTCAAGTCTCTTCTAATTGTTTCTTCCCATGTCAACTTCGGCCGGCCCCTGCCTCTCCTCATATTACCTTGACCAATGACTACTCCATTAATATTTCATTTACATGACACCGTTTTAATCATAAGAAAGTATTTTCGAATACCGATCTCTTAACATCAATTTTGGTTTTAGAATACTGGTCATAACATCAATTTTGTGTCACAAACATTATGCATTAATAGAGTATCTGTTGGTCAAAGGTTTGTGCTAACAAAAGGAAATAAGCCTTGCAAAAAAAAGAGAGTAGGGAGTATATCAGTACCTCAGTGTACACTACCAATTCTAGAGAAAAAAACCCATCATAGATTAGACATCTATTATGTATGTTTGGGGGAGAATAGTCTCATGAAATGACATTACTAATAAACTCGACCTACTGCAAGATTCCATTATCTTCTGGGTATCCAATGCCTTGGCGCTACATAATTTTTCAAACCGATGTTGTGCCCAGTATCTTTTCCGCATTGCCCTCTGGAATACTGCTTAGCTAAATGCTAGGTAGTTCTATGAAGACTGCTCTCCCAGCTTGCCAGTTCCTTAGTGTCCTTGGTATCTGATGTCTGCATTGGTGGCTTGGAGGCCATGGTTCATTAGACAAAAGGCAGTTGCTTCTGTAGAAGGCCCTCTTGGTCCCATCTTTCATTTCGATAAAGCAATTCCCTGCAGTTCCATTGAAACACGGTAGCAGATTTTTTTTACTGTGGTTGTGAAGTGGCTGCACTGAGGGAGCCATTTAGCCATAATTCTTCTCTCCCTTTTTGGTAATGTGACGTCTTGCAATGTTACCACAGTGCTTCAAACCTCAAGTTATGGTTTTATGCCCATCATTAACTAGTATTGTTAAGATCTAGTTTCTCAACCTTGTCATTTCTCACAATTGAGCTTCCCTGTACCTCTTTTAGGTACCTGTCTTGCTGAATGAAGTAAGACAGTGGAATGGAGATTTGGATTTTGGACATGAAGCTGGTGCTTAAGGTCCTGTATACATTTGCAATAGGATGTCGGCAAACATAATTGCAGTGCCTTAAATTCGAATCGATGACTTCTCTTCAAAGCTTTGTAAGGAAACAATCATGAGGATACTTGGTGTTGCAATTGCATCTCAGGTTTTAGATCATGGCCAGCTCCAGTTCCCTGGATATTTTCACCACCTGTTCGCTTCAAAGCATCATCTGCAAGCTCTACGAGGATGTGGTATCCACTGCACTACTGCAGCATTCAAGTGTGGGAACCAGGGAAACCGAAATATTAAATATCTATGTCTTCATCTGTTCATATGTTACTTCGCTTCAGCGTTACAGTTAATCCAGAACATGATGGAGTTTAGGGCTCCAGGCAGCTGAAGTAAATCCAATTGATGTGTTTGGAGAATGAGATCACCGTCCTCGAGGGAGATGAGGACTAATTACTGTATATCTTGGCAAATCAACAATTTTGTGCAGTTTATGCCAGCCTGAATAAACCTGAACCCCATGTATGTAAATGTTTAAAACTAAATATTCTCATTTATATCAATCACTGCCACCACCGAAAGGTGTGCAATTCAGTCAATAGAGGATGAATACATTAGCTATTAGTTTACATGTAGAATAGAGTATAGGCCGACCCTTAGGTTAGATGAGACACAATTGGCCAAATCATGCTACATGAATACACTACATGCGAAATTCTACTTAAACAATTAAACTCAATGTGTACCTGGAAGAACTGAAATATGGAGTTTGAGAAAATGAAAATGGTGCTGCCTGGACTGTAAAAGGGTTTATTAAGAAGCCTGGAACCTGAAGCCCAGAGCCTCAGAAGAGACATACAGAAGAGGAATAGAGCCAGCTCATGCTCCATGGATCCTCTGCACTCTGCATAGAGGTGTTATCACACATAAGCAGTTGCGTGCATGACACAAGCTGCCAAGTTCAGGTTTGTTAAAAGCGCTTCATAGGTAGCGTTAGCAAGAGTCTGTTGCTACCTCATTGGTAGAGCATAACTCTGCCCTTTGTGAGGATCAATGGTAGTTACTTTTGGATGATGAGTGATGGATAACATTAAGTGAATTTGATGTATCTCTTGACTCGTGATGTGCAGACGTAGAATGCGATGTGACGGCTGACGGCATATGGTGAAAGCCAAGCGAAAGGTTCATGCCAAATGACCAAGGGCGGTGAATGGTGAATGCGAGTAGGCTTGGACTGAGGGACCCGAGAAGGTCGAGCGGAGTCATGGGCGGTTGACATGGTGCATGGAAGAGCAAGAGTACATGGTGATGAAGACGATGTCGGCCAAGTCGAGCGGGAAGGCAATGGCAAGTCTTGTAGGTGGCCCATGCGGTGGGAGCGCGAAAGACTTGAAGGCATCAAGACTCGGCGGGAGGTTGGACATGCGTCAACATCGGCGGTTTGACCTCCAAACCGGAGACTCAGTCACATCGTGCGGCGTCGTGCAAGAAAGTTTGACCGGTTTAGCGTCAAAACCGGGGTTCAGCCATGTCGTGCAGCAACGAGCAGAAGGGTTTCCCGGTTGGTGGCTCAAAAGGGGGGGGGGGAGTCCGGTGCGTCGGGTGGTGTCGGGTCGGAGGACGCGTGACACCATCACGAAGCTTGCGTAGAGGCGAAACAGCGTCGGGGTCCGTCCGATGCTCTGAAAAAAGGATGGACGGTTTTATCTTTGAGAGGTATTTAGGTTGTGCATTTCATGTAAGGGTGTTCAGATTTGCTGAGTGTCTATATATAACGGTTTTACCTTTGAGAGGTATTTAGGTTGTACATTTCATGCAAGGGTGTTCAGATTTGCTGAGTATCTATATATACGTGGAGAGGATATTGGGCAGACCGCCTCTTTGATTTCTCTTATTTGAAGGTCCTCTCTTTTATCTTGAGAGCTAGGGTTTGAGAGAGATATGACTCTTTGTTTGAGTTTTTGGCCATCTATGCTTTGAGTATGCTAGGAGTAGTTTGTAACCGGGACTCGGGAGTAATCGAACATCGAATTTGCGCTCAACCTCGTGCTCCCGAGCATTTTTTTCCCTGGTGATTTTCGGGGTATTTTCCTTACGATTTTCGATTCACGAGTTATACTTGATCTTTTCGTAAATTTCTTCGCGGATCTGCTGGATCTAGTTATGGCGATTCTATGCCTCAAACTTTATCTCGATTCGTTGAGTTTTGACGAAGTACTTTAGATCCAAAGTGTCGAGCTCTTTTGCGTGTGTTCTTCTCTGTTTTTGTGTGCAGGGAACCGCGTGCGTCGCAAGCACAAGTGGAGTGAGGGGAACGCGGCGCGGCTCGCTGCGCGCGGCGTGGCATGCTCGCGCGGTGCGGCCAGCGGCGGCGGCCTGCGCCGGCGGCGCATGGAGGCACGCCGTGCCTTGTGCTCGGCGACCTGAGCACGACGAGCTCGTGCAGACGCGCAGCACGCGCAAGAGCCAGCAGCAGGTCAGGGGCACGCACACGGCCCAGCTGCAGGCTCGTGCAGGCCGGCGCTCGGCTGGTGGCCCAGCTCAGATACTAGCGCTGGTGGCGCTGCTGGCAGGCCTGTGCGGGGCAGCGGCCCACGCGCTACCAGCAGGCTGGAGCGGCCAGTGCCAGCGGCAGTCCAGCTCAGGCACGGCCCGCTGGCCAGCGTGAGAGAAGTGCACACAGCCCAAGCAGCTCGTGGACACGTGCAAGGTCCGCAGCAGCACAGCTGAGCTAGTTCGCACGCCTGCAGGTGAGGCAGCCGGTTCATGCTGCATTGAACAGGTTTGCACTGAATCGATTCAGAGGAGCAAGTGATTAATTTATCGAGCCATCATTTTCATGCTATAGTAAAGCAACTGTTAATTCTTTTATTCAATATTAACTTGCTTGCTTGGACGGCAATTGGTCCGATCCTTTTAGTTTTAATCTAAATGCTTTGTCTTGCAGGCCCTGTTTGATTTGGGCCCTAGTACATGTAGCACAAATTTTGATCAATAATTAGGGCTATTAAATAAAGTCAGTTTGCAAAACTAACTCCACAACCCCTGCTACTTTGCGAGACGAATCTAATGAGGCATTCGACCGCACGATTAGAGAATGATTACTGTAGTATTACTGTAGACAATCATCAATTAATTACCGTTATTAGATTCGTCGCGAAAAGTTACACCCATCCGTGAAAATGTTTTGCAAATAAACTTCGTTTAGTACTTCATGCATGCAAAACAAAATTCGTGCTAGGAATAGCACAAAGAAACCAAACGGGACATATGATTTGACTGCAACTATTAATTGACCACAACTTTTGATCATCTTAAATCCTTAGGATTGAATTATATCTTCATGTCTTGGTTGATTAAATCTTGCAGCCTTGGTTAAGTGAACCTTTTGTGATAGTGTTGCTTGAGCAGATTGCCTTGAGTTTGCTTCCGCTTAGTCTCGAGCTTTCGGCGTTTTTTGCTTAATCTTTGCTTCCGCTATGTTGTGCCTTGCTCAAGTAAATTGCGTTTTGCTTGCTTTCGCTTGATCCCTATCCTCTAGGTACAGCGTTTGCATCAATAGAGAACTTTTTCCTCTGTATGAATCGATATTATTCCAATTTCGTCCCGAAACTTCCCAAGAAAAATCTCGAATTGGATCCAAAATTGACGGGTTAATGTGAGCTTATCCATGTGGTTAGGCACTTTTCAAATAGGAATCCATTTTCTAACTGGCTTTCGTGCTTTGGTGAGTCGTCCGAGATCCTTTCGATGACCTATGTTGTCTTGAAGGGATATCTATATGATCCGATCGATTGCATAAGACCCGCAGTAGCAATAGAACGGGGAAAGTATACAGAAAAGACAGTTCTTTTTAATTTCGATTATCTATATATTAGTTCGTTTCTATTTCTAGATATCTATTTCTATATATTAATATTAGTTAGTAGTACTATTCTATTAGTTAGCGATCCCGGCTCTGTGAGTTCTTTCTTCCGTGATAAACTGTCGGCACCAGTTCTACATTTTTTCTCTGTGGACCGAGGAGAAAGGGGGCTCCGCAGGAAGAGGATTGTACCATGAGAGAAGCACAGAGGTCAACCTGCTTCAAATATGGAACATGGATTCTGGCAATGCAACGGAGTTGGGTCCTCATATCGATCCGAATGAATCAGTCTTTCTGCAGAGGTCAATCTTTGCCTATTAGGCAAGAGGATAGCAAGTTCAAAATTCTGTCTCGGTAGGACATGGATTTCTATTACTATGAAATTCATAAATGAAAATGATGTAGTTAATGGGAGGGCTACCATTATCCTTTTTCTTGTATGTGTTCCTAAGAGAAGGAATTTGTCCATTTCATGTTTCGAGGTCTCAAAAAAAGGGCGTGGAAACAGATAGAAATTCTTGAATGGAAATTGAAAAGAAATGTAGCCCCAGTTCCTTCGGAAATGGTAAGATCTTTGGCGCAAGAAGAAGGGGCGACCCATATCATCTTGACTTGGTTCTGCTTCCCCTCTTTTTTAAGAATACCGGGTCGGGCGTCAAGTTTTGCCTAATCGTTCCTAAGATGAGCATGTCACCAGTTGACTCGTGTCATCTTGGCGATTAGAAGAGAGGTGTTTTGGTAGTGGATTGGAGTTAGCCTTTTCGGAGAGATTTTTATTGGCTCTCATTCACCCCCTCTGGTCGCTCGTCCCGATCCCACACTTTGTTTATCACACAAGAGACTCACGGGCAACTGAGATTAGAGGGGAATATTATATGCAAGAGCCTTTTTTCCCCTCCAGTTATGCATCTTGCGTCCTTCCGTAGAAATCAGTGCCACTTGGAGTTCTTGTTTTTCTATTTTGTGGATTCTTGGCTAAGTACCTTCCTTTTGAGGGCCTCGAAATTTCAGTTACTGTTTGACATTTAGTCCACTGTGACAAAAGTGATATTGTACCAATTTACTACCTGATTTTCCAGGCAGTAAATTTTGGCTTTGCTTGCGAATCCCTTGTAGGTAACTTTGGCGAGGTTGGTTGAGTTTGTCTCATTGAGTTTTGGGGCTATCTTTTGTTTCACAGCAACCTGGCAGAAACTTCGTCCCTACTCCATCCTTACAGAATGATTCCTTTGTCTCAAGAATCTGCAACTGAGAAAGGCATTGGGGAACACGAACAAGAGATTGCAAGCTATTTATGCAAAGGAAGCGCATGAGGAGATTACATCTAACCACTGCAAGGATGTTGCACATAAATCCATTGAAGAAAACAAAGGCCATCTGATCTGATGCATGAGACAGGTCAGATCAGATGGCCTTTGTTTCCCGACCTGCCACGGAGAAGGTGTACCTGGCAGTGGGGAATGACGAGAAGCAGTGCGAGTTTTTCCTGCTATGGGCTAAAAACTTCATTCCACCCCAGAAACCATTAGTCGTTCTCCACATCTACAGGCCAGCCACAACAATCCTACATGGTAAGAACTGCACCGTTCATGGCTGGGTCACTTCACTGGACCTAACATTTATTTTTACTGGATATGCATTATACCTCTTAAATTCTATAGCCATTATTTTCAGTGGGACTGGGAGCTCCAATGGTTGCAAGTATGTTAAGGGAAGATCTTGTTCGCGATTATCGGAAAGATGAGAGGGACAATATTAAGATCTCCTTGAAGAAGTGCTTGCAAAACTGTAAGGTGAATGCTGAATCAGGATGCCTTCAATGTTTCCATTTTTCTGCAAAAAGTACACTCTTTCATCTATGTTATTTAGGTCCAAGCAAAGATGCTGATTATTGACAAACATGATGTTGCTCTTGCAATTTTGGAGCTCATCAACAAGCATAAGATTACCACACTCATCATGGGAGCCAAAAACAGGTATGCTAAACTTACTACTATACAAGAAACATCTGCAACTTGCTAGTGAGAAATATGGAACATCACTCCAGTTTGATTCTTTGACTTGTTTTATGGGACCACCCATCCTTGATACAAAAAGACATGACGGGAAGAGCAAGACAGCAATCATTTTGGAAAAACAAGCTAATCCTTCATGCAACATTCTGTATCTCCATGAAGGGAGTCTCATTTCAAGCAGGTAAATTTCCTGTTCTTTTATCACATAGCTTCTTTTCAACAACCACTTAGTTCTGACATATTATTAAAGAAATACCGATGTTGACATGTAAAACCTGAAAGCATGACGTGTAGAAATCTCATAAATGAAGTTACACATGCCCACTTTTCTTGATCTCTAGATACAAGATCAACTGTGCCTTTCTTTTTTGCCAAGTCAAAATCTTTGGTTATGCCACCCTACAAGCATAAAATTAGTTTTTGGCCAATTGTTTTGTCATAGGGAAATCTTAGTAGCATTTTTAGCATCTCTTTGAACCGAAAAAATCATGTTCTTTTCTGTAAAGAACTGTCAATATTTCTCTTACACATTTGATATTTAACGGGCATCAGCGTGTTGATGTCTGCACAGCCAGAAAAAATGAGATGTCTTCTTTGGGAGGCTTCCACTTTTCAGGCAGCAGCAACACCACCACCAGTAAATCCTCTTCATTCTTCAACTCTCGTAGCACAGCCAACACCTTTGATGCAGAACAGTTGGATGATCCTTCTCTTGATATCAATCCTACACACATATTCAGTGACAACAGGTTCGACGCCATAATTGGTCTCAAGTCACTTGGCACTTTCAAGGAGCTAGTTAGCTGGCGAATTTCTGCGGAGAACTCAAGAGATTTGTACCACGAATTTCATTCCAAATACTGTGACATCTTAGCCAGGTGTGATTTCATTGGTGGCTTTGGCTCTGTTCTTGGTTTAGACTGCCAAAATTTGGGGAAAGCACACTGGAAGTACATGAGGAGCTGGCCTGCAGTGTTGGATTATATTGTCAGTATTATCAACACATTGCACATGCAACTCAAGCAGAAGCATCTTTCATGTGATGGATTTATACATGAAGATCTTTTAGAAGCAGCAAGAAAACCTTTGACTCGTCTGTTCACTGTTGCTTCAGCTATCTGTGCCCATGAGATCAGGGAGCCACCCGAGAAGCTCTTCTGCATATTGAACATTTACACATCACTCGCGGATGTCATCCCCACTCTCAGGAATGTGTTCCATACAGAGTCTATCAGTAGAGATGCTGAGGGCCTTCTTGCTAAACTGAATGACTCTGCGAGGGAAATAGTTAAAGAGGCTAAAATATTGATTCAAACTTATAGCTCACAAACAGCAGTGCAGGATGGAGGAGGTATCATGGCACTCACTGGGTATCTCATGAGGTACATCAAGTTGCTAGTAAAGCATAGGAGTTCACTTGATACCATTCTAGGACATGGTCACAGTGATGATCTGTTGACATTTGAGGGAATGAACTCAACATGTCGATTAGTATCTGGGCTTATTGCTGACTTGGATATAGTGCTTGAGAAACATTCCAAGTTACTGTCTTCTAAAGAACTCCAGTGCTTGTTTTTGATGAACAACACATTTCATACTACAGGAAATCAAGCAATCAGATGTACGGTTAATTGTAGGATCCAGGTGGATTGGAAAACGCCAGTACTGTATCAAGGAATACATGAAGGGTTACCTAACTGCAGCATGGGGACCAGTTACGAATTTGTTGACTGTAAAAAGCTTATCACCTAGTAAAAGGCTTAGGACAAATGTTCTAAGTTTCCTGTCTGCCGGTCCGACTCCCCTGCAGAATTTTACTTGGTCATTCAATGAAACTTGTAACACTCAGATGTGCTGGAAGGTACCCTGTCCAGTTCTCCGTGAAGAGCTTCGTGTAAAAATGATGGAGTTTGTTACTCCAGTCTACCATGCACACCTGGAAAGTTTAAAACAATTTGGAAGGGATACTGCTGCAGATTTTAAGCTGGGGTTGAAGAGCAAAATCAACGAATTGTTTGAAGGATGAATATTTCTTGCGGTGGAAAGGAGAAAACAAATGAAGAAAGCAGTGTAGTAGAGCCTTCAGATGTTGTGTCTTTTTTTCTTTTGTCCTTGAAATTTTTGTCCCTATAATCTATAAATGATGAACTGTGTACCAGCTTCAGCTTAACTAAAGGAATACTTATGTAAATACATACTTCCTTCTCTTCATATACCATTTTAGAATATGTCTGGTCAACTTTCTTACTCTTGATAGGTAATATCTACAAATTATTTAGATCCTGTGAAAAATGGACCTGACAGAATTGTTATGGAATACGCCCAATTTATAATGCTCGAGAAGTTTATAGACTATCCCCTGTGTCGGATGTACAAGGTTCTAGTTTGCAGACCTTTGTATTTTCAGTTGGGATGGTCTACATGTTGATATTTTCAGGCATAGAACCGAAGGCAGCAAGCGTGGAGGATAAAGACATGAGAGCTAAAACAACAATAACAATATTTTCCTTCTTCCAGGTACTGAAGCTACAAACTAAAATTTACATTTGTTAATGTAGTGAGGAGTGTTATCTTAACATGTGTACCAAGCTTTTTTTTTTGAACTGTACAGCAGGGGAGACCCCCACTGTGGTAGTATATTAAAATTAATAAAAATAAATAAAAAGCTGTACAAAGCATGGGGATGGCATGATCCCCATAAAAAAAAAAACCCAAGCTTTGTTATTTTTAAACCATATAATGAGCCCAATCTTTGTTGCCTTGTTTGTTTTGTTGGCTCTGGTTGTTCATTGGAGTTACCTTCTGTTTCTTACTACCCTGAAAGAGACTTCATCACCAGTCATCGTTGTAGAATCATTCCCTAGTGAACAAGAATGTAACATAGAAAATAGTGAGTGGAACAAGGAGAAACGGCCGGCCTCTAATATAAACATATCATCCAGTGGCGGAACCAAGATTTTAATCTTGGGTAGTCCAAACAAGTACATGTGTTAATATTTCCTATATTTTACATAAAAGTTTGTTAAATTATTAATAAGTACTAAAGGAAATCACAAAATTTAGGGTAGTCCTAGGACTACCGTGCTACCCTGCTGGGTCCGCCACTGATATCATCAGCAGCTCCTTTAGATGTTGAAAAAACAGAATCTAGTTTGGAGATATGGTAGCGGATATGGAGCGCCGGACGATGCAGCTGCTGCAGGCAGTTTTAGCACCAGAAGCAAGTGGGGAAGAAGAGAAGGTACACCTGGTGTTGTCCATGGAGGATGGTCACAAACTGCAACAGGCTTTGCAACTTGTTCGACCGCAGAGAAAAGTAGTCCTTGTCCATATCCACCGGCCGGCAATGATGATCCCAATCCCAACCAGTAAGAAACTCTCCTTACTGAAACTCTCTGTATGATTAGTAGAGAAGTTACATGGTTATACATTTCCCGGTTTTGACATCATTTATCACAATTTGTTTCAGTGGGTGGTACCGTACATGCAAGCATATTGAAAGATAATATTGTCAAGGGCTATAGGGATGAACAGAGGGATCAGGCTCTCCAAGCCTTAGAGGGGTACAAGGAAATCTGTACTAGAGCAGAGGCGAGTGATGAATCAAGAATCATTTTCTCTTAGTGGAATGCTCTGGTGAGCTATAAATTAATAGTGCCATAATTTTTTCTTCTAGATTCAAGCAGAGACGCTGATGACCGAGAACGACAATGTGTCAGCTGGGCTTCTGGAACTCATTGCGGAACATAAGATCACCACACTGATCATCGTTGGTATTGGCAAAAGTTGGTGCGTATTTTACAAGCTGCTGAGGTTCTTCTACTTCCTGTGGTTATTTAGTGAGGAACTTGCATCTTCTGTCACAGGGTAAATAGATCGAAGAGAAACTTAGCAGCAGCTTTGAAGAAAGGAGCTGACCCGTCCTGCAATATCTTGTTTATGCATAAAGGCACGCTCATCTCTGTTAGGTACCGATGGGTAGATTTCAAGTAAATCGTTTTCAATAAGGCCTCAGAATAGCTGCACGTTAGTGCAATCAAGGAAATATTTCTCACACAGCGCCTTCCTTTTGTGCAGTCAACATGATGGCAGTGTCTTTGCTTTTGAGACAAAAGGGACACCTTTTTCCATAAGCAGTCGCCGCCTCTCCCTCTCTTGCAGCAGCAACAGCAGCCCGTCTCCTTTCATGTGGAGCACACCATCTTCTCCCTCCATTTTATGTGATTCCTGGAGCACACCCGATAGTTTGGACCCTTCACAACTGGATGACCCCTCTCTTGAGATCGCTGGCTCCATAGTTGGTGATAGCAGGCTCACTGCTATTCTTGGTGAATCAATTGATACTTTCAGGGAGCTAACTGGCTACCTGAATTTGGTCAGAGATTCACATGAAATGCACCAGGCGTTTCAATCCAAATACTCTGAGATAGTGAGTAGGTGCCAGTTTATTGGCGGCATAGATTCGGTGCTCGGAGCAGACCCCGAGAATTGCGGGGAGGAATACTGGAAGACCATCAAGGCCTGGCCTGCAGCATTTGAGCATATTGTTAGCGTTCTCAACATAGTGCTGCAACTCGTTAAGCAGAACTGCTTCAAATACAATGGGCTCACACCCGACAAGATTTTTATAATTGCAGAGAAACTTATAGATCGATTTCTCGAAGTTGCGTCAGCTGTTGCTAAGGTGAGGAAGTCACCAGAGAAGCTATTCTGTACATTATACATGTGCAGAGCAATTGTTGATTCAACTCCCTCTCTCAAGAAAGTTTTCCCTTCAGATGTTCTCAGTAGAATCGACAGCGTCCACACGGTACTGAATGATTCTGCCAGGGGAATACTTCGGGAGTTTAAAGAGTTGATCCAGAACTACAGCTCACAGAAGGTAGCACAGGACGGAAGCATCTTGCTGATAACCGGGTACGTCATGAGATACATCAGAATGCTGATAAATCATGCTGGCTCACTTGATACCATTTTGGACTATCGTCAGAACAGCGATCTGTTTTTCTCAAAGGGGAACACCGGTCTGCTGTTGTTTGAGGGAATAAGCTTGACAGGTCGTCTGGTATGTGGGCTTGTTGGTGACCTGAATAAAGTTATTGAACAAAGGTCTAGATTATATGCTTCTGAGGGACTCCGGTGTTTGTTCTTGATGAACAATGCTAACTTCATAATCCAGGAGATGGAGCATTCGGATATAAAGCTGATCGTCGGATCTGAGTGGCTTAAGCAGCGCAGGGATGACTTTGATATGCACATGAGGGATTACATGTCCTCGACATGGGAACAGGTCACGTCTTATCTGACGGCTGCAGCAAGCCCCCCTCATAAATTACTTCGGCCCGGGCTCCTCAGTATCTTCCACACAAACGCACGCCGCTTGCAGAGTTTCGATTCTGCTTTCAAGGAAACCTGCAACTCTCAGATGAACTGGAAGGTGCCGTGCCCAGTTCTTCGGTCCAAGCTCCGTGATAACATCTCGGAGCATGTTACTCAAGCCTACACGGCGTATTTGGAAACGCTGAAACAGTCTTCGGCGGGTGTTGGAAGGGATTTTAAGAGCAAAGTTAGTGAACTCTTTGAAGGGTGAGCAGATATCGCATTCTTGGTTTCAACAAGACCAGAAGATGAAGAATCCAAGCCCTAGTCCTTTCGTCCCTTCCCTACCATTTTTTCCTATGATGATAATTCAGAGTAAAGTGTGCTTCAGACTTGAGTGGTGTAACTGTGTGCGTCCCCCCTCTGTAGCTGATTGTAGTGGAAGAATGTTCAAAGTATGACCAAAATCCCGACCGTCCCTTTTAACACGTGTATTGTTATTGCTATAAGTATTTGTACATGTACTAGGATGGGATAAAGCAGCCTCTCCGGCCAGAAGAATATACGGATAAGTAAGTGTTCAGGTTCGTGCCATACATTTCTGGGCGGAGAAGATTGGTGAATATTCAGCTGCTTGCATGCATAGAGGATGTCGATGTCTCCTTGTTGGGGTTGGGGAGATCCAGGAGTAGCATCCAACGCTGCCGCTACACCAACCCAAAGGACAAGGGAGTTTTTTTTTGCGGGTAAAAGGACAAGGGAGTTAAAAAAAACAAAGGACAAGGACTTTGCATAGTTTTTGCAGGTAGCTAGCTGATTGTTTTTTCTAGCAGACAGCACTGCTTGCGTAGCTTGAATCCCAAATGGTCTTAAAAGTTTAACAAGAATCATGTTTGTCCATGACGTCGCATTGGTCCGATCCAAATTGCCGTTGTCGTCACATGGCTTCCCGTTGTTAAACCCCAGCGTGCTTCGTAAAGAACGCAGCCAGCTCATCAATTCAAATTCCCGGCGAATATTACACTGTTCATGTTCTTACAGGCAGTATAGCGCAGCATCTTATCATGAAGGAGACAGAGATTTGTAAAGGAAAAAAAATACAAAGGCACGGTTCTTGTTAGAGAGATCTGGACCAGAAAAGTTTGTCACAATGGGCCCAACGACGTACGGCCCACAACACGGCCTGCGAACACCGAGCGGGCCTCCACGTCTCTCCGTGCTCGCACTCCAGGGTGTCGGGGAGTTTTTTTTTTCATTTTTATATTTAAAAAAACAAAATTTTAAAAATATATGCTGAATAAGAAAATTTTCAAAAATGGGTGCCTGTCGCCTGTCGCCCATCCAATTGGCGACAGGACCTAAATGTAAATTTTTTTTACATTTAGGTCCTGACGTCCAGGGCGCATTAAACAGTGAGCTTGTAAAATCGATATAAAATCGTAGAAAAATAAAAAAAATACAAACTCAACTGTTCTGAATTCTATGAAATAAGATCTACAACTTTTGTTACATAAAGTTTTTCATTTTATCAATGTATCTAAATCAAGAAAAATAGTTCTTGTACCTAGAAAAATCTGAAATAATTCATTTGGTCTATTTGTTCTTATCTAAAATTTACCAAACTTTTTTATAGCTCTTAGGAAATAAAATCATGGTACTGGTTATAGCTTCTAATACTCAGTATAGCAGCATGGATAAATAACCCATTTAAACTAGACATATTGCAAGATCTAATTTAAAAACTTATTCTATAAATGTTTTCTGGGCCTACCAATTTTGTACAAGCCCATGCTCACCATACGCAACACTCTGGCCAAATATAACATGCATGCAAAGGATGGATCTTGAGATTTAAATAAAAATACATTAAAATAGTATTTAAAATAGAGCAAGATACATTGATCAAATGAAAAAATTTTATGTAACAAAAGTTGTAGATCTTATTTCATAGAATCCAGAACAGTTGAGTTTGTATTTTTCTGATTTGTCTACAATTTTATATCAATTTTACAAGTTCACTGTTTAATGCGCCCTTGACGTCAGGACCTAAATTATTTTTTTTTACATTTAGGTCTTGTCGCCAACTAGATGGGCGACAGGCACCATGTCGCCCCCGCTCATTAGGGGCGACAAGCACCCATTTTTGAAAATTTCACTATTCAGCATATATTTTTGAAATTTTATTTTTTTTAAATATAAAAATGAAAAAAAACGCGTCGGGGCGCGTGGAAACTCACGAGAGATGGCCCACCCGTGGACGTGGTCACAGAGAGGCTTCTTCGTGTTGACTGGGAGTCTGGGAGTATTGGGTCCAAGAAATTCATGTATGGGCTCAAACAGAGACCTCATTTGGCCCATTAATGGACGAATACGGCTAGGCCCATCTGGCACCGTCGTCTTCTTCCCCTGCACAGCTTGCTTTGGCAAATCAGTCCCTTTCCCTCGTGTGCGCCGCCGCCGGCTCATTCCTTTTTTTTTTGTTCTTTTTTGAGGCAGTAGTGCCAAGCTCATTCCTTGGAACTCACGATCAGAATATCCGGAGTGCCCTACGGACCTTCCCAGAAGAAGCTTCGCCTCTGCCAGTCTCTTTCGTAAGGAATTCGCTCGTCTGTCATCGAAATCAGCGTCGAGGAGCCGTCAAATTCCAAGAGAAATGGCAGCTACTCCGATAGACAGATCAAGCGCGGTTTGCTTGTACTCGGAGGAGGGCATGAACAGAAGGTCCAACCGCGCAAGTAGCCGTCGTCCAAGATCCAGTATCCCCTGATCTAATGCAACCGGCGGCGGCAGATGACAAGATTTACCTGGTGATGGGGGGCAGTGAAATCCACTATTACATCTCTCTCGGCTGGGCTCTGCAGAATGTCCCACTGCACAAGACCGTGGTTCTCGTCTACATCTTCCGGCCGGCCTTCGACATCCCGATGCTCTGTAAGGAATTAATGTCTTCTCTGTGCGTTTGGGTTAGAACCGTAGACACAACCATCAAGCACGCCCTGTCATTTTTTCCTTACCCCTAACTGGTCTTCATCAAAAGGCTGGCATGTGAGACTTGTTTCACTGTTTCTCTCAGCACGCGTAGTGCAGCCCACCGACGATTTCCTTATTAGTGCATATAGAAGAGGCCGCAGGGAGCATATCTTGAGGTCATCTGAGTTGCATGTGAGGATCTGTGCACGTAAAAAGGTTAATAATTATCACACTAATCCAGATTGATGGGACCTTTTCATGGTGTTTGTGTTTCCACGGGCAGATATTCACACTCCAGATTTCTTCTAGGTTCGAGCAGAGAAGCTCATAGTTGAGAATGATGATGTTGCAGCTGCGCTTTTGGATCTCATTGTGCAACATCAGGTTACCACGCTCATCTTGAGTTCTGTAATAGATAGGTATATTGTAAACTACAATCGAATTGTTCCTGTTCTTGTATGTGGATGTTCCAGTTTCTTGCTTTGGTTAAGCTCATCTTGAATTGATACACATGACGCAGAATATACCGTTCGGAGGGAAAAATACTAGAAAAGTTGGAAAAACAAGCAAATCCATCATGCAGCATTTTCTATCTACACAATGGAAATCTCATTTCTACCAGGTAAATAATAACTCTCCTGTTGTATCATTAATACTAGTTTTTTATTAAAGTGCTGTACATAAACGAGAACTCCAATGCTACCTGTCTGACACATGAACAGAAAGCTAATCTCCTTAAAATCGGTACTAGTTTTGAGTTTGCTATAGACTTACACTGCATTTATAAGGTTATATTATTATATAAATACCACAAGTTAAAGAGCAGTGCTATAAGAATGTAACCAAAGCAAGAAACTGGAACATTTTCTGTCTTGACATGGACTTTCGCTTTTTAACGGATTGTGGTATTCTCAAAAATTATTTTTTCCCTCCTTAAAGACCTGATACTGACTTATACAAGTCTCCTGCAACTCTGCAAGGATGACATGGTGATAGTTTCTATGTAGCAGCAAATTAGTTTCCCTTTTCCATATGCTGATAACATATGCAAGGTAGGGTTTTGTGTTGAACCCTTTCACTACCTCCAATCCAAACAAACTGATTTGCTAGATTCCCGTACCTTGAGCGAACCATGCACCATCTGAGTAGAGTATACTTTCTTCTTGGTTTTATCCAGTAACAACAACAACCGTGACCGTTTTTCTTACTCTGGTTGTGCTAATGCATTTTACTACAACTTTCTTAAAAGCAAAAAATATATATATTACTCATCTAATCAGTAGTTCTTTGACCTTAATGTTGTATATCTATGTTTGGAGAACTTCAAACGCACCCAAAATAGTTCAAAATGGAATCACAATATCTAAGACATACTTTTGTACTATGCATAAACAGGCGGGGGCATGTCAATGTGTATGCGGTTGGAAGTGGAACATATGACTTACCTGCTTCTTCCGGAACCTCCCAGTGCCTCTCGGGTAGCAGCAACAACACCAGTGATACCTTGTCTTCATTATTCAGGGATTCGTGTAGCACAGGCAGCGGATTTGATGTCGCACTGCTAGATAATCTTTCTCTGGAAAACACAAATTCCATGATGCATGACACTAGGTTCAGTGTTGTCTTCGATCACGAGTCACTCAGCACTTTCAAGGGGGAACAGCTAGCCATCTGAATGTAGCTGGCCAATCAGAAGAATTCCACCAGGCATTTCACGCCAAATGTGTCGAGATGGGTATTGAATCAGTTCTGAGATTAGATTGCAAGAATTTTCAAAAGAAACAATGGATGCCCATCTATAGATGGCATCAGGTGCTGTTGTTTACAATCAGGGTTCTTGATGCAATACTTACGGAATCCAAGCAGAATCATATTTCAGAGGCAGCCAAGGAACCCATTCGTCTCCTCCTCGGTCTTGCCTCCAAAGTTGCTAAGGTGAAGAAATCACCTGAGAAGCTCTTTTGCATATTAAACATGCACAGATCACTGTTTGACGCCACCCCAATCCTCACAAGAGCGTTTGATGCAGAATTTGTGAAGATAGAGGTCGGGGGAGTAGTTGCAGCATTGAAGGACTCTGCAAGGGGAATGCTTCTTGAGCTGAAAATCTTGGTTCAGACTTACAGACCACAGCACGAACTAGCGCAAGGCAGCGTTCTAACGATAACTGAATTCCTCATGAAATACATCAAGTTACTGGTAAATCACACTGGAAACCTTGATCCCATTCTATGCCAAGGGCAGGCTGATGATCTGTTGAACATTGAGGGCGTGAATCTGACAGGTCGTCTAGTGTCCGGGATCATCGCTGATCTGGAATCAGTGGTTCAGGAATCTAGCTCATATGTATCTGAAGGACTGAAGTTTCTATTTCTGATGAACAACACGGATTTTGTATTGCGACAAGTTGAAGAATCGGATGTGCGCCTGATGGTAGGAGCCCAGTGGATCAAAAAGAGTCACAACAACATCAAACAGTACATGAGGTGTTACCTATGCTCATCATGGAAACAGGTAGTGCATCCTCTGGAGACTGCAACTACCAGTTCCGAAAAGAGGCTCAAGAACAGCTTCCTCAAGATATTCTACCCCACTCCTAGTCCCCTACGGAGTTTTGAATCGGCTCTCAACAAAGTATGCAAATCCCAGATGCACTGGAAGGTGTGTAGCCCAGTTCTTCGTGTCGAGCTTCGCAGAAGTGTCATAGAGTATGTTGTCCAAGCATACCGAGCATACCGGGACAACCTGGAAGAGTCTGTGAGTGGTGATCTTGAGGACTTGGAGCCGAACCTGAAGAGTAAACTCACTGACTTGTTTGAAGGTTAAATAATTACTAGTACCTTGGATAAACAAAATGCTGAATGTAAATGCCACTAGTCTGCACTATGGAGATTCCTTAAGCATTTGTTTGGTGGAATTTTACTCTACACACTGTTGTTTTATAGCTTTCCTCCAATTAAACTACCAATCAGCTATCTTAGTCCTACTAGGATTATCTTGTTTTTGCTTGTACGGATTAACATTACTTTGCAGGGTCAATCTACCTTTCTTCACCCCAGCCCAGATAAATCATGAGGGGTCCTTTGGCTTCATGGGATTGAGAGCATTACTGGACGACATTTGCTACGGTACACCGAAATGACTGTGGACCATTGATTTTATAGACTATTACCTCTTAGGAGGTAATAGTTTTAATATTTATTCTATGTATTTTAAATCCGAAAATTAAGGATTAGATCTAATTTGCATGCATGATTAGTTGAGATCTGTCATCCATGCACTGGTCACATAGTAAATGTGTCACGGTTAGTTGAGATCTGTACCACCTAATGTGCCATGACGTGACATTTGGCAGATGCATTTTTTGGCTGCTCCATGCCATGCACGTCACATTTTCCAACCAAATTTTTTTGTACCAAACGTTCTGCCGGCCATTAAATTGAGACAGAAACATTTTTTGTCCCCTCGAAGCGTTAGATGTGACATCAAATTATCTCTTAGAAGCATTTGAAACAGCATATTTTTTTTAATTCATTATTATAGACATGATTCATACATCAAAATTTATCTTGTGAGTCCAAGAAAATAGCACAGAGATGGTACAGAATACAAGGTAAATCCAAATTTTGAGACATGTTATGAATTCTCTAAAACAAATTAAAACATGTGTTGCAATAGGAGGTAGGACTACAATTTGATGACATGTTAATATTTATCAAATCTATCTAAAAAAAGTTGAAATAATTGAAACTCTTTTTCACCAAGATTAGGCCCATCTTACCCTAAACTAGTATCATGACACATAAAAGGTTGAAATAATTGAAACTCTTTTTCACCAAGATTGGCACATATGTATCATGACACAATCTAGTGTTACGTTAGGACTTGGTCTAACGTGACATGCCTGTAACAAATGACTTGGAGAGAGAGATGTATATATGTAGCGTTAGATCCAAGTGTTTATTTTCTATAGTGTGACAAGTGACATAAAGATCGTGCACATTTTATTGCTATTTTTGCGTGAGAGGCGTGCTATATTTTTTTTCCATGCAGGTACATGCATGATTTAGGTAAATCGCTTGCATGCATGATTAGAAAAATGAGATTTAGCACATTTCCATGATTTTCGGATCTGCATGCATGCAAGATAATTAAGCACATATATTTTTTATGTTTAAGATGGATTTAATCCTTGGAAATTCAATGGCTCAGATTCATTTGAACTCTTACCTCTTAAGAGGTAAATGGAGTACCGTAGCAGTGCCCCTGGACACATCGTGAGGGGGATTGAGAGCATTACCCGTGCAGTAGTCAGCTCCTAGTTATCTGTTGTGGAGAGTTCAGATGTGTGCTTTTGGAGAAAAGAAAGTGAATTGGTCCCGTGATGTACGAGCACGATGTTCTCCTGGACAGTAATGCACTAATGTATGGTGACTACTGATTGACTCGCTTATTCCAATTGTGAGCTCCGGCTGTCATGTCTGGAGTCTGACATAACTTATTGTCGCCATCCCATGTTTCAGAACCTGGAAAAATTTGCCGAGGACACATGTAGAATTGTGGCTGGAAGGCACAGCTGCGTTGTAGAACAGCTTGCCTTAGCTTCTGCAGGGCGTGGTTGTACTTTGTGATGCTGAACTCTACAGGATGCGTTTGCAATATGGTGAAGAATTCGCCGCTGAGTACCATGCGCAGCCGCAGCCGCAGCCGCAGCACAACAAAGAGCTTGTCAGGCGACAATTGCAGCTTTGTGACCTCATCCGCAAAGGCAAGAAGGCGAACTGCTTAGTGCGTATGACCATGCGAGCGCAATGCATGCTGGGTCTAGGGTCTTGGCCTTGATGTGGATCTCCTGCATGCACCATGGCATCAATCTCATGCTTGCCACTGCCATGCCGCAGCTGTGTGATCGCCGGCTCGGATACAGCTGACTATTTGATCGATGTTTCTGCAGGTGTTTGCATCAGTTTCCTCGGAGCCAACATAGACTGATAGACATAGCTACTGGCAGGTATGGATGTCGAAGAGCCTCGTGCGCTCGTGGGGAACACAAAAGACGCACCGCTAGATTGTTGGGGATCCCTTCATATGTATGCTCTAGGGGTAGGAGCACTATTTGATCTCTGCAGCTGCTGCATCAAGTGCTGCAATTTGTTGCTCGGAGGCAGCTCAGAGGTCTACTTTGTTTTCGTTTTTTTTTTGAAACTTTTTTTTGTTAGGAAGAGAGGTCTACTTTGTTGCAGCGCTCTATCTGGAAGCCCAACGTGGATGGGCCTGCCACAATTAATAAGGCCTAGAAGTGGACATGGGCTTTGGCTGCTGCTTGCCTGCTTCCAATCTCCTATTTTTCATGACTTCATTTTACAAATTACAGACCGCATGCCTTCACAAAATAAGCCGGCAGGTCTTGTGCACGACGACGCTTATGGATGGAAATGGGTCGGGTCAACCCATTGGTGTTACACCCTGAAATTTTTAAATTTCATGATGTGATTAAAATTCAAAATAAAACAATATTTTTCTCATAATTGTAAATTTTCTTCCCAACATTTATTTTCTTCACAGGGAATTTAGTATTTAAAAAATAATAATAATTTGTTGTTTTCTAAATTAAATAGGGTCTTTTTGTTTGTGTTGCATTCATGCTGCGGTGCATTGTTTATTTGTTTGAGTTTCAATTTGAATTTGAATTCCTTGAATTCGAATTTTAATTGAATGTGTTTGTTTCTTCTCAAGAAAATGCAAAACCTTTCTCCCTCCTCTTTCTCTCTTTCAGCCCAACCAAGAAACCGGCACAAATCTCCTTTTCCCTCTCTCTTTCTTTTTCCCGGCCCGAAACCTTCACCCCGCGGCCCAGAAACCACATCGCCGGCCCATTCTCTTCCCCCAGCCCAACCCGACGTCTCCCACCCTTTTCTTTTTCTCCACCGCTGACAGGTGGGCCCCACCTGTCAGGGTCTTCATCTTCCTCGTGAGCGAGCTGGACTCTGCGAGTCCGGTAGCCGCTCGCGTTCACGCGTCGTGACCTTTCTTGGCCCGCACGCCGAGGCCCGTCCTCCGCCCTATAAGTAGCGCCGCGGACTCCCTCGACCCGTGGACCAGTGCCGCCGCCTCCTCCCTCGCCCAAACCCTAGCCGCGGCCGCCATTGGAGCTCCGCCCGAGCTCGGGTCGACGCCAATCCGCCGCTCCGACGCTTCCTCGTCGAGTTCGACCCCCTCCGGAACTTCGCATCGAGGTGAGGCACGCCGCGGGACCGTTTCCCCCTCTCCTCTCGCTCTTCTTCTCGCGCGCAAGCTCGCTGGAGCTCTCGCTCTGCCGGTCACCGTTGCACGCCTTGCCCCGCCGCCTGGACCTCGCGCGGATGCCCTAGATGGTTTCGCCACCTCCCCCGCATGCTTCCCGACCCAACCCCGAGCAGAACCGAGCCCCTGAGTGCCCAAACGCCTTCTCCGGCGAAGCTCCGGCTGAGCGCTGCCGTCTGCTGCCCCCTTCCGCCCAGGGCCGTCCGATTCTAATCCTAGGGTTTAGATTAGATCCAATCCAAATCAGATCAAAGCCTTTCAGATTAGATCCAACGGCTCGAAACAGATTTGACCCGAGTCAAACCGTTATGTACCGGTCAACCCTAGGTGTTTTGCAAAGAAGCCCCTCAGTTTTAGGCAAATAAACCCGCAGTCCTCCTGAGTTCAAAATTATTTCTGTTTTAGTCCAAATCTTTATAGAAAACACCCTGAGTTTTTCTAAAATCGAGACCGCCGTCCAAAGCTTTAGTTTTTGCTTGCTAGCCCCTGTAGTTTAGGTTTAATCTCATTTTAGTCACTGGTTTCTTTAGAGCTAGCCCCTGGAAGTTTAAATTTATCGCAAACAAGTTCTTGGAACCTTGTTTTAGCCATAACTTTTCCGTTTTAGCTCCATTTTCATTAATTTTTGCGCTCACGTGATCCTTGTGACGGGTGCAATAGCTTTATCACTTTGTTATCCTTTGTGAGCACACTTTACTGTGCCTTGTAAATCCTTTTTGCTAGCCTTTCACGTCTATAGTTAAATCGCATTTAGGTCCCTGCAACCTTGTTTCTCCCATAGAATCGCCGTCCTAGCTTCGTTTTCCGCATTTCTTGCGCTCTCGTAACCGTAGCAGCGAGCCCTATCCATTAGTGCATTCTTTTTATGCCTTTCTTTTGTTTTGGTGTATTGTTCTTAGCTGTACTTGTTGTTTGCTTTGTATGTTTGCTCGATGATTGCTTCGAGTAGGCGGATCGTTGTTGAAGCTTGAAGAATCAAGAATTGCAAGTGAGCAAAAGCTGAAAAGCAGTGAAGAGCAGTAAGAGTAGCTTTTTGTTGGAGAAAGCCAAGTGACCCTAACCATCTTTCTGTCTATGCTTATTTACAAGATTATATGATTTAATTGGAACATGGAGAACCACCCAGGAAAACAGTACAACCACAATACTATATAGCTCTAGTCTTGGCTGATTAATTAGAAACTCTAGCTTGTGACAGTCTTATCGAAAGGGCAAGAGGGGATGCATCGATGGGGTATAGCCCGGTCCTCTTGGGGTAGCGGCCTTTGCTAAGGAGCTGACCATTAGGGAGGGTTATGCTCTGCTTTGACTTGAAACCTTAGCGGATTGTCATTTGTTAGGGAATCTTTGTAAAGGCCTCGTAGCGTCCCTATGCAATCACACCTCGGAAGTGTGGTATTGTGCCTAGTTAGCACATGCGTGGTTGGGCTCAAAGTTCTTCGGAACTTTTATGCGAATTGTGGTGAAAGTGTATAATCTCTGCAGAGTTAAAACTAACCGGTTAGCCGTGCTCACAGTCAAGAGCGGCTTGGACCCTCACATGATTAATAAACTTAAAGATGGATATAAATCATATTCTGGTTATTTCTTGTGGCCTTGCTGAGTACCAACCATAAGTGTACTCACCCTTCCTTACTGCTGCTCAGAAGAGAAAGTTGTTGTGAAGTCTTTTGAAGATGATGCTGAGTTCTAGGCGTACGCAACCCCCAGTCGATTGCCTATGAAGTTTGAAGCATTCGTTTCCAGGATAAGTTGTATAACTCTGATAGTCTTTTATTTGTTGTAATTCTCTTTTACGTGATACTATTACTGATTATTCACTTATGATGTTTCTATATGTATGAAACTTGATCCTGGCATATATATAGTTATACATTCGGTTTGCTTCTTAAAACCGGGTGTGACAATTGGGTAGTTGATCCGACACACAAAAATAGGGCCAATGGGTTATAGGAGCCGACCCTAAATTCCAAAATGGGTCAATAGGGCCGGTACCTATTGACCCGATGGGTATTATGGGTCGACCCACTTGTCATATTAATATTTTTGTATTTAATTTATTGGTTTTCTTCATTTTTTTGAATAAATACAGCTGGTCATAAGTTGTTAGATTCTATATACTTCAAAATATAGTGAGGAATATCATACGTTGGAAGTGAAAATGGATAAAAATAAAATCATGGACCCCTAGTAAGTATGTTTAATTGATGCATTGCTAACAATCTTAACATATTATTGTGATATATGTTAATCTTAATCTTATCTTTTCTAAAAGTGTTTATAGTATTCATGGTTTAGGATTATAGAAAAATATTTGGGTCGGCCCATAATACTCAATGGGCCATCAAGGCCATAACATCTAAGAGAAATGGGTCGACCCATGACCCCTAGAATTGGCCTCGAGGCCATGGGGCCGGGTCGGCCCATTCCCATCTTGAACGACGCTGATTGGCTCATGAAAGCAACTTCTAGAGGCGACATTATGAGCAGTAACTAGCTTTATTGGTCAGGCAACAGTATCGCTGCTTTCTGAACTCGATATTGGTCAGACAACGGTATCACTGCTTTCTGAACTCGACATCTAGCGAGTGAATCTGGGCCGTCTATTTATCACTTTAAACGATTTCTGCTGATTCAATCGGATAAGGCTTTTAGGCGCCGCTGAACATCTTCCTCTTTCTTCATTCTCTGCTGGCCATCCTCCGTCCCGCCTCGATCCTCCGCCCTAGCCGATGGCTCTCGCCACCGCGCCGCCCACCCACCGTCTCTTTCCACCTCCGCCTCCTTCTTGCCTCCGCCGCCAGCCACCGTCCACCGGTTGTCCGGCTCGGCCAGCCGGCGGCGCGGCGCCGCCTCGGACAAACCGCCACCACCGCCTGGCTGCCGTCCCCGATCTCCTCCTTTAGGACTGGTGGCCATTGAAACCCTGGAAACTCGAAACCCTAAAGCTCCGCCGTCTTGACCACCACCCCGTCTGTCGGCGACCTCACCGATGGCCGCTCTCCTCACCTTCCACTCCTTGTCGGCCATTGCTCCACTCCCTTTCCCTCCACTAGCTCGCCGACAGCCGCTCCCTTCCCTGGCTCGGGGAAGAAGATGAACAGGACCTTCTGCGATAGCTTCACACTAGTAGCATGCGTGGTAAATAGACTTTGCGTGAACTTGGCTGTGCGGCCTATTTTTTTTTCTCTAAAGAAAATCCATCTAGAAAAAGGATTTCGAGTGGATTGGAATTTACTCTCAAAATCCTTTTTTATCCTATAAACTTAGCATGCCTCCAATATGAACCTGTGCGGCGCGGCACGTTCTAGTGTTCTACAGTCCTACTCCATCCCCACCAAGACCAATATGCCACTGCTCGTTGTTCTTCTGTTTTTAAAAGGTTTGAGTTTCATAATAGCATTGACCTGAAAAGAGTCTCTCCATAAACTAAGAACCAGTTTTTATATTCAGTGGACCGTCATTTCACAAACTGAAACTAAATATATTCTAATCCTATACACCGTGACAAATAGCAAGCAATACAAAAGATATTTTCTCTCCAACCCTTTGCTGCCACTCGAAGTTTAAAAACGAAATGAGCGCCTCAATTATTTATTGGCACACTTTCCAAACCCCACAAGCAAGGCATATGCACACAACTGTCCACGACTGACACACAAACCCCTGCAACTGCAAGCTATACGCCACCGATCGAAGAACAAGTTAAGCGACCTGCATGCACCGCACCACTGCAAAAAACAAACGAAGCCTCTTCAAAAAGAATTGTGCCCATCCATCTAATCTAATGTGCAGAAAGACACAGCGATGAAGCTAGCTAGCTCCTCGTCCGCTAATGGCCAGATTAGCGCCTGGCCGATCTTAATTGTACGTGCTTTCCCTCCCCCTCACGCTAACCCATCCGGCAACAGTGTTTGACTCGATCACTTGCCCTAATCATGCAGCCCACGCCGCTTTTAATCAGTTCCCCATTATTTTACTCCGACGTGACACCATGGCGGTGCCTGCCGGGAGAGCTCATCGCGGCTGCCGTTGACCAGCGGTAGACTCGCCGGGCACTCAACCGGCTAAAAATACCAATAGAGGTTGCTGTCAGGGAACTGCAAAGTGCCCAGTGTACAGTCATCATTGTCGGAACGACGCCTTTTCTATCGTCTCTTGTCCTGGACGTATTGCACTGTTAATATCTAACCTTTTGCTGTGAGCCTGTGAATGTTTCTTCAGAGAACACAAAGGGAAACCTTCCTGTAAAAGAGTATTTGTTCTTATGCGAGTTGAGATGAGTGTTGGGAATTTTCTTCCATTGATGTGTGTCGAGGGCATGCATCTGATCCTCATCGGTAGAGAGCATATGTTCCTCGATCAATCGATCAGCACCTATTTTTTCCGAAGGACAACAGATCAGCACCTAATAAGTAATAATCGATTTTCAGGTTGCTATCAGAACTTATACCTCCACTAATTCTAGGGCTGGAAGGAGGAGTAGAAGGGATCAGCATCCTATTCTGTCTGTAACTTCAAAAAATGGCATGTTCTGGGCAAGGATTTCAACGTGTGCAACACTGCAACTTATATGATGACTGATTCAATAATGCCGATCCAGACTGTAATGACAAGACATTTTGAGACACAAGATATATATGTGTGCCGGACCTATATATTTGCGGTACAGTGGTAGGAATTCGGGTGTAAGAAGTAGGTGTTGTGTTAGGTCATGGGGTCTATACTCTAAGCATGGGTAGTAGCTGCCCTTGTTGTTTTCCATGCTTGTTCAGCATGGAAAGCGCATTTGCCGCAAGCAGACAGCTGACACGTGGTCCTGATGAACAAACCGGGAGGTTTTAGCATTTTGTGACCGAACAATGGCTTCTATATTCATCAATTATGCTACGGTCGACATGGACAGGATGCTGGACGATGCAGTACCAATTGGTCTATGTACACTTTACCTGCAGGGTTGCTTTCATGAGAGGACTGGTGATGCTTCTGGTTATGCAGTCAAATTTAACAGCTCACCTGATGTCAGGGCTTTGTCAAAAAAACAGTCTCACCGTTGGCGCAAACGCGCTTGGCTCCTCCCGTTTGTTGCTACCGCACCTGTGCTTTGTAAAGCCTGAACCTTTGCAGCATTGTCTGGAACCTAATCCAGTTTCGTACAAAAAGCGTCTAGTCATTTCTGGATTAACAATGCGCTTTTGGCGTCACCGATCCAAATCGAGATTAGTTGACAGATGACAAATTGCTCCAAACTGTAGTAGATCGCTAGGTCCTGCAGCGGTTGCTGTTCACCAGCGTCTACTCCCTGCTTGTTGTTTAACTTATCTTATCAGGGTTTGCTCGGTGTGGACTGCCTGCATCTGCATGTATCAGGCGTCCATTTGCCTGCTCCATGTCTGTTGACAACTCCAAGTTTAACAGCTCCTGGCCTTTTTAATGCTATCTTTTGAGCTACTCGGCTCACATGCATGCTGATGGTTTCCATTGCGTGGTTCTGAAGAGTGGTTCGACATGACCATGTCAGTGCGTACAAATGTCAGGGAAACAAAGCTGTGAATCATTCATCTCAGCACTAGTAGTAAGGCCCTGTTTAGATCACACCACATAAACCCCGTAAACACAAAAAACACATCACATCGAATATTTCGAAACATGCATAGAGTATTAAATGAAGTCTATTTACAAAACTTTTTGCATGGATGGTCTGTAAATCGCGAGATGAATCTAATGAGCCTATTTAATTCGTGATTTTGCAACAGTGATGCTACAGTACCATCCGCTAATTATTGGTTAATTATGGATTGATTAGCATTATTAGACTCGTCTTGCGATTTACAACCTATCTGTGCAAAAAGTTTTATAAATAGACTTCATTTAGTACTTCAAATTAACAAGATTCCAACACAAAAATTTTTACGTGTGGAACTAAACACGGCCTTACTTTCATTGCTTTTCTGAAATTTGGAGCAGTGCTGTGCTGACTGACATGCCGGTATCATGGGATGTTCCTTTCTCTCTCTCTTTCTTTACAGAGAAAAGCCTGCATCTGGAGCATTTGTAATCATAGTTCCCATCTTATTCCTTTCCGTCCAGGTGAATGAAATTATCATGCACATGGACTGGATTTCTTGGATGTATCAAACATCTCTTGGAGAGGAAAAAAAATCCAACTGGAGAATGTGATTCTACTGGCGCCTACCTGATGCTAATGGAGAAAGAAAAATGATCCATACGGTTCTTATACTGTATGGCAACAGTTTCATAGCTCCTTTTTGTCATCAGCAAAGTCAGTCTCTGATCTTGAAGCATCCATTTGCTAGTCAAAAGGTCCTGTCGCTGAAAATCACCAGTGCCTCGCAGGGGCGGGCCCAGGATATGAGGTATGGGTATTCAAAATTTTAAAGGCTAAAGTTTTTTAAATATTTGATCACTACATTACTATCTATTTATAAAAAAATTCAGGAGTATTTAACAATTGCAAGATTGCAAGAATCAATTCACAAAATATGAAAAAAATTCTTCACTTTTATTGTACTGCGGCCTGCTGCAGTGTTGCCGCCTTGATCCCTAGCCGAGTGCGAGTGCACCCGCGACCTGTGGAGACTGCCCTAGGCCGTGCATGGTCTTAGCGCGTGGGCGTGGCACTGCCAACCGCCGCGCCTGCACTGGGCCGCCAACTGCTACACAGAGCTCAACCTGGTCTACACGCAACTCGTTAGTGGCCCGTCGGTGTCCATCCTATGTCCGTGGCTGGCCGAAGTCCGTTGTCGCCTACCTGCGCCTGGCAGTTTGGGTTCCTTGGCAGCCGCTCAGACTCAGGCTCAGCTGTGGAGATGGGAGGTTTGGGGGTGAGGAGTCTGGCCACTTAGAGCAACTCCAATAGCTTGATTTTCCCCTTTTCTCTTTCCACTTTTTTCAATATAGGGGATTGATGGTGAAAAAACTTGCTCCAATAGATTGATTTTTTATCTCCCTTTCCCCTATATTTTTTCTCAATCCCCAATAACATTTCCCCAATCCCCAATAGAAAGGGGAGACAGCCGTGTCTCCCTTTCCTCGTTGCTTCCTCGTCCCGCCGTCGCCTCCCTGCCCGCCGTCGCTTCCCGCCGTCGCCGACGGCCGCCCCCGCCATGGCCGCCGACGAGCACACTCCGCAAAACGGACGCGTGTGTCCGTGTAGTCGTGCAGCTTGAGGCCCTCGACATCGACGGGGGAGTTGAACCACACGCTGTTCTTGGACTTGCGCAGCCGCGTCAGGATCTCAGCGCACCGCCTCTGCATCGCCTCCAGCAGTGCGGGCGGCGGGTCCAGCCTAGGGGGGTCCGCGGTGGCGAGGCGGCGGCGCTGGCCGCCGTTCTGCTGCGACGGCAACGCGTCGACGTGGGAGAGGAGCGCATGGAAGCGGCCGAGCTCACCGGAGAGGCGCGCCCGGAGCTGCCGCGCCTCGGCGGTGGTCATGTCCGACGGCCTGAATGCGACGCGCCCCGAGGGGGAAGGCTCCGGCTCCGGTGCAGCCGGGACGGCCCGCGGCGGCGTCGGCGGGCCGCCGGGGATCGGGTTCGCTGGGGCGGCTTGGCGGGGGCGCCGAGGGGTAGGGGCGGATGACGGCCGCCGGGGATCTCACAGCAGGCTGACCGGGTGGCGGGGAAGATCTCGGAGCAGGCCGACGAGGTGGCGGGAGAGATATCGGAGCATGCCGACGCGGCGGCGGAGGCCTCCGAGCATCCGCCATGAAGCCTCCACTAGCAGGCGCAACACGCGGAGCGGAGGAAGCGACCAAGCAATCAGGAACCATCACTTTGCCTTTGCCTACATCGCGCGGAAACAAAGGGGGGAGCACCGCCGAGGTCATCGCCGGCTGCGGGGGTGAGCTCGGGGGTGGGGGAGAGGAGGGGAGGGGATCGGGGGAGGGGAAAGTAAGAGAAGATGTGAATGACAGGTTGACCCCACGTGACAGGAGGAGGGAAAGGGGAAAGGAAAAAAATCTAGCTGCTGGAGCACTTCTCCCCTATAAGTTGAAAATAGAAAAGGGGATTTCCCTATATGATGAGAAAGGGGAAAGGGAAAAATCAAGCTGTTGGAGTTGCCCTTAGCTCGGTTAAGCAAAGCTTCAGTTGTTGGCCGTGAGGGCTATGTAAGCCATCTGATTGTGAGAGGGATGGGGGAGGTCAGGCCTGGGGGAGGTGGACTTGCTATTTTTATTGGATTGGGTGAGAGAAGGAGAAATGATAGGCCTATATACAGTGAAATTTTTGTTTTTTAAACTATATATATGATATACTACACGTACAAATTTGTTTGCTAAAAATCATGGGTATTTACTTGAATACCCTTGAATTACATTGGGCCCGCCCCTAGTGCCTCGTGCTGTTCCTGAGTTTTCCATTGGCTCAATGAGATATCGGGAGCTAGCGTTTCGTTTCCTTTGACAGCTGCGCATTGACCTAACCATGGAGGTAGGTTACTCATTCTTTCATCAGACGTCGTCCTGTTCGCGCTAGCCAATAATACTCGCCAGACTCATCAGTGCCTCAGCAATCTCTGTTGTTCACGAAACAAAGCTTCTTCTTCTTCTTCCGTGCGTGAACAGCGTAAACAAATGGACATCGCAGCTCATCGCCAGCAGACCCTGATCGACAAACAATCTTACTCGTCTAATCATGGGAGTCACGATCTTCCTGATGCGTCCGCTGTATTATTTTAGGGGGAGGTGACACCATGGCGGTGGCGGTGCGCCCCCGGCTGGGTGTGCGTGCGTGCGTTCATGGCGTCCTCTCACCATCAGATACGCATCCATCCACGTCACTGACATGTCGAACACAGTGTCTGTCACTAAGGGTGCATTCAAAGGAATTGGGGGAAAAAAAGGAGTAATTTCTTCCAGGTAGTAGGTGTTGCAGATCAAGTTTGGTCTGGTGTTTTAGCCATTTAATTGCAAGTTCAAGGTTCAGTTTGCTTGTCTTAAGCATGCATGGCCGTCATATTGTTATCATTGGGTAGCCATGACATAAGCCTATAGTACTAGAGATGTAGGCGTACAACCGCATAGCTGTTGGTGTGTTTGCTGTCAGAATTTACTTCTCCAAAGTATAAGGGGCTGTGTTCACTTCTCCAAACTTCTCCATACTTTCTAAATTTTCCATTACATCGAAATCACATCGAAATATTAAATATAGCAAATGACCCATGCATGGAGTACTAAATGTAGGTAAATAAAAAAAAATAATTGCATAGTTTTGATGTATATTGCGAGACGAATCTTTTGAGCCTAGTTAGCCTATAATAGGACAATATTTACCACAAACAAACGAAAAGTGCTACATGTAAATTTGTTTCTACATTGAGTGAATCAGCATCGAGCTAAAGTGCCAGAGCGATCTGATTAATCTAAGCACACTTGCACAGCTGCTACAGCTAACTCGTGCAACCACTAAACTACTGCTTCGTCTGATCCGACCGTTGCTGGTTGATGCCAGAGCCACACAGATCCTTAAAATTCCTCCAAACTGCTAGTGCTGAAGATGCCCTTTTGGAACCTTAGATGGCTCTCAAACAGCAAATCACAAGCCTACGGCTCTCTACTAACAGAGAATCATGTAGCTTGCAGGAACACATGTAGCCTTCCTACTGGCTATATATGAAAACCTAAATCATCGCGCGTTAAGCTCTTGGTCATAGACATGCTCATGTTATAGCCCAATAATTATACCTCGCAGGTCTCCTTTTCAAGCCATGGACGTCATGTCTAATCAGATGGGATGCGTGCCCTAATTGCTCGCCATGTCAATCCGCTTATTCAAAGCACAGTGACAGTATGCCGGCGCCTCCCGAGCGCTGGCTGCCATGACCTCTCGCTCTCGGAGGCAATGTAACATGCGACCTGTTTGGATTTTAGGGGTAAAGATTTATTCAAAGGTAAATGTTTTACACCTCACATTTGACTCTAACTAATTTACCCCATGAGATGTTTGGATTTAGGGGTAAAATGAGGATAAAAGTAGTTGAAAATAGCAATCAACGCCTCTCATATACCTAATTTTACCCCCAATTTGACACTCTAAGCGGAAAAGGGGTAAAGAGGGGTCAAATGGGTAAAGGGGCACATTTACCCTGCATGTTTGGATTTTTAGGGGTAAATAGAAGGCAAATTTACCTCTTTTACTCCTTTACCCCACCATCCAAACATGGCCATGAACCCCACATTCACCACCTTTCCAAGTATCCTTTATTTCTACCCTAGCTAGTCTGGTCTGGTCTGTTTTCCACACTGATCCACTACTACAAATGCGGCCTTTTGTCCCGATTCCAAAGGGCCATTTGTCCCGGTTCCAAAGGGTTTGTCCCGGGTGGCAGAACCGGGACTAAATGTCCCACACGCTAAAAATTTTTTTGCACCCCGCGGGATTCAATCCAAGACCTCTTGTCAAGCGCATGGTTTCCTTGCCAACTCACCTAAGTAGTACATGTGACTCAGTATAGAATAACTTCCTTTCGAATTGTCACATGGAGGGGCATTTTGTCCGGGTTGGTAACACCAACTGGGACAAAAGGGTCACCCTTTAGTCCGGGTTGGTGTTACCAACCGGGACAAAAGACTCATGTCTCCCCGCTAGCCCGGCTAGCCGTTGGACCCAGGACAAAAGCCACATATTGTCCCGGGCCCAAAGGCATGCGGGACAAATGACATGGAACAAAGGCCTGTTCTGTAGTAGTGATCTGACGGCGATGATTTAACAGAAAAAAAAGAACTTTTCTCCTAAGTTTGAGGGACTGATGTATACAACTCTTATTGTTGTTTGTATTTGCAGCATGCATGGACCAGGTCGTGCCGCTGGTAATCAAATAAAAACTGCTCATCCCTATTAAACACCTCTTTTAGGTAACCTTGGCTGGCTATAATGACCGCCCAAAACCTAATCCAGATCGTAATCAGGTTGGGGTTTGAAGAGTTGGTCATTGCAGATTGTGGTAGGTTGCCCCCATGTAGCATTCTCCTGCTTTTTGTGTGCGGCTGGCCCCCATGAAAGCATGTGTAACGAACATGTCACCATTTATGCCATTTCGAGTGATTTTGGTGATCGAATGACAACACAACACTTGGACTAATATGATTGTTAAGATGATCATTCTCAGGCTTTTAGGTTCAAGTGATGACAAAGAGAAAGAGAAAATAGGCGTAGCAAGGCCCGAAGGGCAGCCCCTACGGGGGTTCCGCTACCCGGTTAGCGGACAGGGGTTGAGGGGGAGCCGCCCCTCGCGGGTCTCAGGGCAGCGCCCTGAAAGCTCTTCGGATCAGGAGCACCGGAAGAACCGACGCCAGGGGCATCGGTGCATCCGACGCTTGTCGGAAGAACCGACGCTATGATATTTGGTGCAGGAGGGAAACAAAGTCAAGTCAGCCTATAGGCACCGGTTGGACCGACGGTCCAAGAAAGGGCATCGGTGCATTGGGCGTCCTATGTTCCAGAGACGATGTAAAGTGCCCAGGAGAAGTTTCTTCAGCACCGGTTGAACCGACGGTGCATCGGAGTATTGCATCGGTGCAATGACGTCAGCGCCCAGGAGAAGATTCTTAAGCACCGGATGAACCGGTGATGCATCGGTACAAAGCATCGGTTCAACCGGTGGTCTCTGCGTCAGCTGTCAGGACTTCAACGGCTAGTTCGGGCTATGAGTGACCGGATGAACCGACGCTACCCCGCCAAGAGGCATCGGTTCTTCCGGTGATACACAGAATTTCAGCTGACCGTTGGAGCAACGGCTACAAGACTTGGTGGCCTATATATACGCCTCACCCCGGCCATTTGAAGATTGCTGGAGTCCCAAGACACCTCATACACATCTAAGAACATCTCCAAGCCATACAAGAGCTCATAGATCATATCCTTAGCTTATAGCACTAGCTTTGTAAAGTGTGAGTGCTAGATTAGCTCTTACTGAGTGTGATTGCAAGGCCTTGAGCCTTTGTGCTGTGGTTCTCTAGTGAACCAAAACAAGAGCTTGGTGCGCCGACACCTTGGAGCGTGAAGCTCGCCGGCAACGTCATCGACCCTCCGATTTGGTGTGGAGCGGCGACGACACTTTGTGCGGGGGACGTGGAGACCCTCATCCTTTGTGGAGAAGCTCCTTAGTGGAACCCGGGGCCAAGGTGACCGTGATTGTGTTCACGGAAGAGACTTGGTGGCCGAGTAGCAATACTCTTAGTGAGTGCTACAACAACGTGGATGTAGGTGTGCCTTTGTGGCTAACCGAACCACGGGATAAACACCCGCGTCAAGAGTTTGCTATCTCCTATCCCGCTCTTTAAGCTTCCGCATTTCATACTAGCAATTTGTGTGCCTTTACTTTCATAGAATAGTTTCTTGATAGGAAAGTCTATAGGTTGCTAAACTCTTTTGGGATAGGGGTTTCACACTAGAACAACCTAGTTGCATATCTAGATAGCATGTTTTAGTTTAAGTTTTGTGCAAACTAGTTGGAGCCATAGGTCTAAGTTTTTATTAGTGTCTAATTCACCCCCTCCTCCTCTTAGGCTAGAGCACCCGAACACTTTCAGCATGAAAGGAACATTCCTGGACATGCATGTCGACCATCTCTGCAAGTTACCTGGAGGATCCGTCATGTTTGTTTCAATTTAGTACACACTTGATTACTTGCAAACAGCGTAATACAATGATGTGCAACAATTGATTAGTTTCAAACTTTGCAGGAAAAATAAAATAAAATGGGCCCAAGCACGCATGGCAAACCTTTATATGGCTAGGGTCATCATTCATCGGTTACTACTCCTGACGAACCGGCAAAAATTCAGACAAAACTGCCCGCAAGTTGACCTAAGGTAAGAATCTTTGAGGACAGTTAATTTGTCTGCTAACTGTATTTTACAGTGAGTTTTAGCGTTCCAACTGCCAGTTTTAATTTTCGGTACGGTGAGAGTGACATATCTAAGAGCGAGAAAAGAAGAGAGGAATTGAAAAAGGCTGCTTTTCTTGTCAAGCTCCGATTCCATGGAGACAATGCGCACAGCACTACAGCTGGAACCTTGCATTGACATGGAGAGGGGCGATGTGAATGTACATCGCCTGCACTATATATATTTGTGCGACAGTAACACCTTAGGCAACCAAACCCTAAAATCTACTACTACATACGCAACTGTCAACTGTGGCCAAAAGACACTGCCCAGGACTCGGACAGATACATCTCTGCAGCTGCAACTATGAACGCCGTTCTGGTAAAGAAACGTCCCGGCTTTCTGTCCATCTTTCGTTTGCCTGGCACAAGTGCTTCCTGGAGACGGAAGAGCTAGCAGAAGAAGAATGATCTTGTCCCAGGTCGTAACCCGTCACATCGACTCCAACAATACTGTGGAAGCAAAGTTTATACAGTTCTCTGCTGTGTTGAGTAGATATATAGATACCATAGGTTAGGTTACTTTCAGATTCTTCAAGTCTGCCAAACTGAACTCCTCATATGAAACTAACTTGTATTGGGAGGGCGGATTTACAGGGGGGGGGGGCTGAGGGGGCTCCAGCCCCCTACTGCCCAAAATTCCATGGAGCCCCCCACAGCCCTCCCTAAAATTTTGGAGACCATTGATGAAGGAAGGGAGGGAGCAAGGAAGAAGAAGAGTCACCAGCCCCCCTGCCTTCCATTCCTGGCTTCGCCAATTGGGAGTTCATGAGCTCAACTCTTTTGCTCCCAGACAAACAAACAATTAAGTAAATCACGCTTTAAGACCATGTCTAACGCATGCGGGTTCATGCCAACTTGGGGAGCTCGATCATGAAAAATAATGTATCTGTTAATTTACAGTTGAAACCTCATCACTTCATCAGTTGACAGTGAAAACCAGGGGACAAGCAGATTCAATATATAATTCGAATGTCGGTTTCAACCGAGCTCAAGTCACCGCGGAATTCATTTCAAATTGGGCCGTAATGCGAAAACGATTGGATCAGCCAGGATGTTGACATCATCATCAGCGGCAAGCTTTGCAAGCAATAAGCAAAGATCAATGAGCGATGGACTATTACTGCAGGTCAAACAGAAAGTAATACTCTTGTGTTTTACGTAAGAGAAGTAAATAAAAAAATATAGAGATCAGATGAGAGTAAAATTAATTAACCGGGCACTGCTGCATAAACACCAACGGAACTGCAAAATTCAGTTCTAGAACGCATGGTAGTTGTTTGGACGGCATTCTTTTTTAGGAACTGCAGAGATAGTGGCCATGTCACCCTATCTAATCACACATGAACAGTTTTGCTTACTTGCGCCCATTATCCTCCAATTGATCCGAATACTTAACGCCCTTGGTCTTGTTGGGACCCGTTAGTTTAAGGCGCCGTGGGCACACCTACTGACAGTGAACTTTCTTCGGCCCCGGGCAGCCCTCTGGACACCACACATTGCAGCAAGGTTAGCTTAACCAAAGACGGATAACATACATGAGGGCCGACCAGCAGTGAGACGATACTCATCTATCCCCAGATTTGTGGCTAGGAAATTCGCAACGTCTAAGCTAATACACATGCTTATATGCAAATAAATAACATATGGGAAAAGTCCATCCAACTGTTTTAAGGAAATTCCGGAACACAGCACTACAATCGACCCTTTATTTTGTTTCTAGAAGAAGAAAAAACAATATAAAACACAAATTAAAAACATATGAAACTGAGTCCAAATTACACTCGCGAACCAGAAGTTCGATTTTCAACCTTGAACTACAAAACCGGATAACATAGGCCATCCAATTATTGAAACCGGACAAAATTGGACCTTGGGTGGTTTCCAAGGTGGTTTTGTATTTTTTTTAAAAAATAAAAATTCTAATAAGCTTTAATAAAATCAAAACTAATTCATTTTGAATCAGAAAAATATGAAACTAGTACCAAATTTTTTTAAAAATGTGACCTATTTATTGTTTCTCTATTTGAATCTTAGTTATCTAAAATAATGCACATAATTACAAGCAACTAAATATTGTGAAATTAAAAAAATTAGATCTCAATAATTGAAAAGTATCGTGCCAATAGATGGGTTTTTTTAGAAAATATTTATACCAATTTTGTAATTTTTTATTTAAAATGAATTATTTATGATTTTTTAGTTTATATTTTAATATTTTTAATTCTCACAAAATAGAAAACTACCTTTAAAACCAACAAAAGAGCAAAATTTGCGCGGTTTCAACAAAATAATTAAAGGGTCGATGGCAGTGCTGTGTTCCGGGCGGAAGGTGTACCGTGGATTTATACTTTATTATAGGAGAGGTTCGGCAGGAGGATCCGGAGTACCAAGTTGGTGCAACCAATCGATCCTAGCCTGCCAATGCACCGACGCCGCCGCCGCCGCTGGCATCATGCTGCGGCGAGCAATTAAATTTGTATCCTTTTAATTTGGCCCCTTTTCTTTGCGAGCAAGGTACCAGTCGATCAAAGGAGCTGTAGGCTTTTGCTGCGAGCAATGCGGGCTAGCTCTCTCGACTTTTTATTTTTATTATTTCTGTACCTGAACAGTACACATTATAAAAACCATATGTTTAAAACTCTGCTAGCTACTCCGATCCGAGCCCTTTTCCCTTTATGATGATGACACTGTCATGCTCTTTTGAGCGGCCCTGTTTGTGTATATGAATGGATATATATTAGTAGTACTGCGTGTGGGCGTTTTTTTCTCTCCATAAGTTAGTACTGCATGCATGATTGCATGATGATGCTTTTTCAGTGTTCTTCCTCACGGCGTCGAAAACCTAGCTAACTAACTGCGCATGTGCTCGATCTAGAAGCAGTGTCGTCGTTTTTGTAGCCGCTCTTCTTGTCGTTTGACGTAAGCATGACAGAAGAGAAGGGCAAATGTAACACTTCTCCTTCTTGCATCGTAATGTGATGTATTTTTCCTTTTAACATCTAACATCTAACATCTTTTTCCTTTTTCCCCCTTGGGCTAGCTTTATTATTTCATTTGTGATGTATATATGCATACACGACACCGCGCACGAATCGGATCGGCTTTGTGTGTGACAGTGTGAGTGGGGTACAGATCGGATCGGACGTGCGCCACTACGACGGGAACCCGGTGCAACGAACAACGAGTAAGTGGCTAGTGCTTCGGCTAGGGCGCGAACCGTTCTGATCGTGGACGCTAGCCGTGATCCCGATCGACGGGTATATAAAGATAGCGCTGCGCGCACGTACACCAGGCCAGCAGGCGGCCCCTGCGGATGAGAGACGAGGGGTGGAGATAGATGATGGGTCAACGGCGCGCGAGAGTCCCGTGCCGTGCGCGCACGCGCCAGTGCGTGACCAGCAGGAACCAGCGTATGGACGCGGGGGGAGCCCCGCGGATTGGGTTCGAGCCGAGCCAGTGGCGCACCCGCGCCTTATCCGCAGGCGCAATCCCGGCGCGGCCTCCGGGTTGGCCGCGCCCGGCTCATCGCCACGGCATCCACACGCGCGCCCGCGGCGCCATGCAACCCGCCCGGCCCGGGCTCGCTAGCCGGCTAGCCCTCCACGTTCGCTCGCCTGGGCCGCACCTTCTTCTGTGTCGATCGACGACCAGGTCGAGATCCTCAGGTTCTAGAGCGGCGCGCGCGGCTTTCAAATCCTGACCAGTTGCGGCGTACGTCTCGGGGGGTTGAGATATCGTGTGCCGATGGTGAAACGAAACGGGGAACGTGAGAAAAAGAAAAAAAAAAGAATGCGGCGAGAAGCCGGCCTGGGATGAAATGAAAATATCGTGGCGCTTGTCCGTGGCGGGTTTGTGTGGTGTGGTTCGATGCCTCTGATGTGAGCCGGAGAAGAACATTCGTGGCCGGAGATAGCAACGGGTAGTTATGGGTCAAGCTGTGGGTTGCATCGAGCCAGCGGGACTGAAATAATTAAGGGCGCAAAAAAAAAGTAGCGGCCACGGCTATATCGTTCGTATTAGTGGCTAACCCTATGTGTTTGTGGCCGGTTTAATAAGTGGGTTTACTTTGCATATTTAAAAGTTCCTTCATTCTTTCTATATCTCAAGGACCTTACGCGTAGCAATCGATCGATAGACTAGAAGACGTTAGAATTTCGTCACACGGAAATCTTCGTGAGCGTTCTCAGCCGTAAACGCAAAATTGTCGTACTCTCTCCCAATCTCGTCAGTCTGCCTCCGAAGGAGACCAGCATTCTACATTGTTACGCTGCGATGTTTTGAGTAGAGAGGGAGGGAGGGAGGGAGATAGGATGCTGACTATATACGGTCTCCATGAACTAGGCAGACGTAGATCGTCGAAAGATACTCGCGCGAAGCACCCAAGCCGATACGGATCGCTACCCTCCGTTCCTCGCCATCTTCTCGAAGGAATTTGGCGGTTCCCCCTCCCTATTGTACCATACGGATCGCATGCGGACATGCAAGACCGCATTGCCAACGCATGCAGCCAGCTACGCCCCACCCGGCTCCGCATGCAGCCAGCCAGGTGTGCCTGGAAAAGATAAATACTTCCTGCCAAATCTTTAAAAAAAATGAAAAAAATGGAGCGGCCGGAGCCACTCCCCTGCGACTACTCCACTTCCGTGCTGGGGTGCTGGGCGCTGACCGTGCCCGCCGCGCAGGGGAATCAACCCTGCTCTCGTGAAGGCCGCGGCGCCACCCCGCCCCGCGACGATGCTCTCCTTGGCCGTAGCGAGCGGCGGAGCGGATGGATGGGTAGTAGACGAGTGAATGCGGCGGGGGAGAGGGGGGACGGACGGACATGGCAACGGGTGGGGGCAATAAAGAAGGTTGGGGGTGGTCAGGGTCAGAGGGCGGCAGGCAAAGCCGGGGCGGGGAGGGACCCGAGGCGCGACACATGGAGCGCACCGCATCAGCATCGCGCCATGCGCCGGTTCCGGTCTGGTCGACCCACCCACCCGAGACCTCACGAGGAGGCCGGGCCCGACCCAACCCAACCACCCGCGACCCAACCACGCGCCACCGCCACTGCCGGCGGCCGGGCTGAGCTCGCTTCGCTTGTGAGCTCACTCGCATTCAGCCAGGGCAGGGGGCCGGCCGGCCGGCCGGTTGGGAGCGCTCCCGCCAGCGCCCACCTGCCTCACCGATGCGGAGAAAAGGAGGCACCGCTTGTCCTGTTCCACGCGCGGCCGCATGTGGCTCCTTGCCGGGCATCGACGACTCGGCAGCGCCACCCCCTCACGTGCCGCGCCTAATAAACTAGCCGCCGCTGCGATTCCCCGTCGGGGAAATGTCCTGCCCGATCCGCGCCTTTGCTTCTGCCGGAAATATTTTTCCGCACGTACACTGCACGATGACAAGCTCTTTTTTAAGGAAAAAAAAGAAGTCGCAGATGCCAGCCCAGGAGTGATCTGCTCTTTTCTTTTCGAGATCAAGTCATTTGCTTTTTTGAACATTGCATTACCCATCCCGTGGCTATATAGCGCTTGATATCTTAGGGTGTGTTTAGTTAGTGAAAAAGTCTGAGATTTGTACTGTAGCATATTTTATTGTTACTTGACAAATAATGTCAAATTATGGACTAATTAGATTTAAAAAATTTAGCTCGTACTAATCAGTTAGACTTCGTAATTAGTTATTTTTTCAATTGCATTTAATACTCCATACATGTGTTCGAAGATTTGATGTGACGGATATTGTGAAAAAAAATTTAAAACTAAACAGAGTCTTACTCAAGAATAAAAAGAAAAGAGAGGGATAATCTAATAAGCAGGCTGGGGAAATTTAGTGAAACGGATGCATGTGTTCGGAACGAGCATACTGTACGAGTGCCATTATACCATACCCCCGTTCTGACTGTACCCTACTCCAGACGCCTCAACTCTCAATGAAAATTCAGAAAAAGGAAATGCAAAAAAGAGACTGTTGGTCGTAACGGACAGTGAGTAAAAGCAAGCGCCTACAGTACTATCGTCAATAAAGAAGAGGAAACTCCATGGCACCGCAAGCTGGCGGTAAAAAGGAGGCAGCTAGCATTGACGGGCATAGAGAGTTATCATGCGGTCAGCTCAGTGCACAATTAATAAAGGTCTTGTTTACATCTCAAAATTTAAAATATAAAATTTTTATAAATCATTTACATGGTGTACTAAATATAATAAAAAATAAATCGTATTACTGTAAATTGCGAGACGAATCCAATGAGTCTAATTATGACGTGATTAGACGCATAATTGCGAGACAAATTGATCTAAACACATCCAAAATCAGTAAAAATATCTATCAAAAAAAAATCAGTAAAAAAATTCCCAAAGCCTCCCCTTCTGACAGTCTGGGCCCACGCTGGCCCACAGTACGCACCAAACGCTCCTATTCTGGCCGTGTTTAGTTCCAACGCAAAATTTTTGATGGAATCTTGCTAATTTGAAGTACTAAATGAAGTCTATTTATAAAATCTTTTGCACAGATGAGTTGTAAATCGCGAGACAAATCTAATGATGCTAATTAATCCATAATTAATCTATAATTAGCGGATGATTACTGTAGCCTCACTGTTTCAAATCATGAATTAAGTAGGCTTATTAGATTCATCTCGCGATTTACAGTGCATTCATACAAAAAATTTTGTAAATAGATTTCATTTAATACTTCATGCATATGCATGTGTGAAAACATTCGATATGATATTTTTTTATTTACAAGGTTTACAGGTAAAGATAAACAGGGCCCTATATAAAAGCCCCTCCGCCTGCTCGCCCTTTTGCACACAAGCACCGCACCGCGCTCCCCTGTCGTCTCGGCCTCGCACCTGCGCCTGCTTCCCCCGCCTGCGCGCGCTCCCCGTCCGACTCCGGCGGCGACGACGACGAAGAACCGCGGGGAGAGAGATAGAGAGATGAGGACTAGGAGTGGCTCCCTGTATTCCAACAACGGAGGCGAGGCCGCCGTGGGGCAGAAGAGGAAGAGGACGGCGGCGCCTATGGGGCCGTCGGCCGTCGCCGGCGAGTGCGCCGGCGGCGCGCGGAGGAAGAGGCTCGCGGGAGGGCCGGACTACCTGGACGTGCTCCCCGACGACCTCGTCCTCTCCATCCTGTCCAAGCTCGCCGCCTCCGCCTCGGCGCCCTCCGACCTGCTCTCCGTGCACCTCACGTACGTTTCCTTGGCTCCTCATCAATCCGCTTCGCTCGCCCATGAGGCGAGAAACCTCTCGTGTTTCTTCGGATTGCAAGCGCCTCCCTCTCCCCTCGCGCGTTGCAGTATTTGAAATGCGTGGGGGAGTGGGATTGTCTTGCAGTTTACGGAAACATTTGAGGCGGGCGGGGTCATGGGGATAAAGTTGCCAGGCACAAGGATTGGCCACTGATGTCTCTCGCGTTTTCAGGTGCAAGAGGCTCAACGAGCTCGGCGGGCATGACATGGTGTTCGCCAAGGCCTCGCCGGCGTCGCTGGCCGTGAAGGCGGCTGCGTGGTCCGAGCCGGCGCAGAGGTTCCTCAAGCGCTGCGCCGACGCCGGCAACCTCGAGGCCTGCTACATTCTCGGCATGGTACGCCGCGCCCAGCAACCCTAATAAGATGCTAGTAGCGGAGTTGATCGTTGTGGTGATTCTGCTCCTCAACTTGATCTTGAGAGCTGACGACGAGCGTGTTTGTTTCTGCCTGCAGATTCGATTCTACTGCCTCGGGAGCCGGAGCTGCGGCGCGGCGCTGCTGGCGAGGGCGGCGGTCGGCGGGCACGCCGCGGCGCTCTACTCGCTGGCGGTCATCCAGTTCAACGGCAGCGGCGGCGCCAAGTCCGACCGGGACCTCCGCGCGGGCGCGGCGCTGTGCGCGCGCGCGGCCGCGCTGGGCCACGTCGACGCGCTCCGCGAGCTCGGGCACTGCCTCCAGGACGGCTACGGCGTGCGGCGCGACCCCGCCGAGGGCCGCCGCCTCCTGGTGGCCGCCAACGCCCGCGAGCTCACCCTCGCGCTCGCCACGGCCGCCGCCTCGCGCCACCCCTTCGCCGCGGCGCTCCCGCTCGGCGCCGCGGGCGCGGGCGCAGGCGGCTGCCCGCTCCTCTCGGACTTCGGGTGGAGCCTCCCCGAGGCGGAGCCCCACGCGGCGAACCAGTTCATGGTCGACTGGTGGGCCTCCCGCGGCGCCCAGGCGGCGGCCGCGAAGAAGGCCGGCACGGGCGGCGACAGCGACGGCGACGGCGCGGAGCTCCGGCTGTGTTCCCACGTCCGGTGCGGGCGGCGCGAGACCCGGCGGCACGAGTTTCGGCGGTGCTCCGTCTGCGGCGCCGCCAACTACTGCTCCCGCGCGTGCCAGGCGCTGGACTGGAAGCGCGCCCACAAGGCGCAGTGCGTGCCCATGGACCGGTGGCTCCTCGCCGCCGGCAACGCCGGCGAGGCGGCCCCGCAGTGACGCCGCCTCCGCCGCGGCGCACCTCCCCAACGGCTGACATGACGTACCACTACTACTACTAGTCCCCCCTACAGGCCCACCGCCCACGGCTCCGTAACCGTGCCCGGTGCCCCTGGTCCACCGTAGACCCGGCGTAGCGAAGGAAGGAAAGGCGCAGTAGATGGAAATGCGCCTCGGCTCTCTTTTTTTTGGTCCCTCTCGTTTTCACCCGTTGAGAATTCAGATGTTCTTGCCCTCTGCCTCTGCTGTTTGGGCGTCGCCTTGTCAGATGTACGTATTCTACTAGGGAAGAGGAGCCGAGGGATACCCGCGCCCGTTTCTGTTTTTTTTTTGAGCTCTTGTTTTGTCTCAGTTAAGCTAACGCTAGAATTCCAAGCCTTCTTTTCTTTTTTCTAATCGAGTTTGGGAGTTGAGGTTCCTCCTCTGGAATTTGTCGCCTTGTGTCTTGGAGTTTTGGAAGGATGCTGTGGAGGTACGGCCAGGCGGCAGCTCGGCGTTAATCTTTAATCTTGTGTGATTAGCAGCGGCCATCGGTTGGGGTGTGTGCCTGTGTCTCGGGGCCTGGGAGGTTTGGAGCTTTCTCTCTGGTTGCTCATGTTGTTGGGAGAGGCGAGGTGGTGACGACTGACGACTGACGAGGTGGTGGTGGTAGCCAGGAGTATAGTATAGATTACTAGGCGACCGCGCTGCTGGTGTTTTTGTACTAACCCCTAGGCTATGGAAAAGACGCGCCACGGTGATGAGTTCCTGGCCGCTTGGCTGGCTTTTACCGCTCCCAATACGCTATACCTGCGGCACGATATGTACTAGGAAAGATACGTCCTACTGACTGTGCTGCTCCTCTACTACGAAATGTCTACATGGACGTACATCATACATGGCAGCCCGGAACAATGGGCTACATCAGCAAAAGTTTTCTGGTATACTAGTAGTTTTTAATAATTATTAAAAAAGTACTTTATAAATGGGAAGTATAAAACGCCCAAGAGGGAAGCATGCGAAACCTACCGGTGCTGTACTGTATCCAACCATTACCTGCGAAACAGCAAAAGGCGGCTACATTGGCCTCCTGTCCCACTATCAGTAAACAGTATTCGGTAATGACATCCACTTCCAAACCAACAAAGAAAGAAAAGAAAAGAGGGCAGGCGCACCAGTGGTAGTACAAAACTTAGAGGCTCTGAATTCTACCGCACCACGCACGCACGCACGCTCCCTCCGGCCGGAAGTTCTCGCGGAGAACGAAAGGAAGACAGCCGGAAAGGCGCGTCCCCGCGGCGGAAGCAAACGCCTCGCCCCGCCCCAAACGCCGCGGCGCCCCCTGCCCTCTCGGCCGCCGGCACGGTGGTGGTCTGGTCTTCCACCCATTCCGCGACGTGGCACCCCTGCGGCCGTGCCGAGCTGCTCCCCTGCACTGCGCACGCGGGCGAGCCCGGCCGCGTCAGGGCAACACGGGGGGGGGGGGGGGAGGGGGTTCGTCGCGGACTCGTCACGGCGCGGCCGCAAGGCAACAACGGAGGCGTCACCGGACTGCGAAAGCAGCCGCGGCCGGCGCGGCGCGGCGCCAATGAGGAGGCGGTGCGTGCGCGCGCACGTCTAAAAATTTTCTCGCGCCCGGCCGGCATGATCTGACGGGATTCAAACCTAGCCGATCCCATCTCGGCATCTTGCTAGACCCTGTCCCGGGGCTCCGTCGCTGCCCGGAGCCGGATGGGATGGTGCCAGCGACGGCCGGCTGAAGCGTCGCCGCCCCTGTGCCCTGGCCGCTGCCGCCCGGCGCGCACAGCTCGTTCTCACGGGGATCGGATCGGATCAGATCGCTCCAAGACCAAGAGGATTTGAGATTCTACTATTTTAGCTCGTGCCCGACGGTGATCTGGCCACAGGAATGTGGACTTGGTTGTGGGTGACGGAGCTCTGCCGTGGAGGCGTGGGCGAACAGATCAGAGAGCCCGGGATCGTGCGCGCGAATTGGGATCGGAACATCCATCGGTTGTTGCATGCGCGAGGGAGGAATCGAATATCGATTGGGTCGACTCTTCGGTTGTTTTCGTGGGGCCTAGCGCGACAGTTGTGGCATTCTCAAGTGCGGGTCGGGGAAGTGTGTGAATCGTGGTTTCGTGCACGATCTCGGCATGAATTATACTTCCTCCACTTGACAACCTCTGCATTTTCTTTCCCCAATTCACCGCCACTACCCTAATACCTTGGTTTAAAAAAGTTAAAAAGTAGTTGAAAAAGTTTGTTACATAACAAATACTAGCTGCTGTTCATGTCATTAGCTAATATGGACGTTTATATTTATGCACGTGTTCAGCTTTGGATATGGGGGATTAACGATTTTGTCTCTAGAAGAGCAAAGACGCAACTTTTAATAATAAGTTACTAATGCACATGCATTATGCATTCCTTAAAAGAAAATTTTCGAAATTTCCCCGTTGGTCAAGCACTCCTGCTAAACCAACAATGGCGATGGATGATACTTCAGTTATAGTAGACACAAGTTTTTTTTTTCTTCAGCCGAACATGATAGATGCGGCTTCGAGTCATGAGCCCCTCAAGGCTCAAGGGACAGATTAAATTACCATGATCTTGCTCTGGTGGTCAATGCCTACCAAGGGACAGCATCTCTCGAGAGGCGTGTGTGCCGGGCGCCATGTAGCTTTGCGGTGATTGACCTTCGTGTTTAGCTTTTGCTCTTTTGTCACATGAACTGCCGCCGGCTCTTGTTGTTTTTTCTTTTCTTTTCTTTTCTTTCCCCCTTTGGTCTTTGGAAGACCTTGAGACTTGAGAGGCTGGAGTACACGAGGGAATCTTGTATGTAAAAGAAGTGTACGGGAGAGTTGTTGATGCACACGTACCGTGCTTTGCTGCAACTGCAACCGGTCCATGTTCAGTAGGAGTATAAGCAAATTCACCCTCGTCGTTGTATTTTTCTGTTTTAAGAAAGAAGTGTAATAACATCATTTTCGAAGACTGTGAGGTGTATTAAATTCCGAGAGTTCCTATTCCTTGTAAGCAATGCAGATGAGATCATGGCCGGCGCATTTTTCTTCTTCGTCCCGGCTTCCATCACGCCATGTCAATGGTTTTGGCAATACCGGAGGTCCGGAGCCCTCCATGATGTTCCATGCCATGTTGCCATATGCAGGGGAGCAAGGCAGGCAATCGGAAGGGGAGCAGCTAGCAGGCAGCGGACAAATCATTCTGCACAGCACGCTGAGACATTTGACCAAGGGGCTTTCGCTGCCATTTGCAAAGTTGGAAACAGATGGTACTGTTCTGCCACCGCAACATGTTGAAGCAAAATGGCAAAGGAAATAAAATTATAATCACATAACAGTTTCTGTTGCCCTTTCTCGTTTTCAAACAGTTAAAAACTACTGTTAATCTGCTGTAGATCGTCTTTTTGCAATGCAATTTGTAACGTTGACAAAGCCGAAAAGAAAGGGGATGGCCGGATGAGGCCAAGAACAAGCAGCGCTAGCTAGCTGTACATGCAGGAACCATGCATGCACAGCACCGGAATAAAGCTGAAAAAGAAGCTAGTATGCACCATTGGCTCCCCATTATCTCTTTCTTTCCTTTTTCTGCTTTCCTTTCTCTCCTTCCCTTTCCGGCTGCTTGATGCCTGCTGGAGCTGTTCGCAGCATGCAGGTACCATCTGGTTGATCTCTCACGGTCTTCGCCGATCGATCGATCTGCCACAATGCAGTCGGATACGAGTACTACTGGATCAAAGGAATCGTTTAAAAAAAAATCAAAGGAATCCAATGCGTGCGGTGCGGCGTCGGCAGCTGCACAATGTACAGTACACTGGTCGCTGGTCGTAGCAGCATCAGCAGCAGCATGAGGATAGCACCCGTGCTTTGCCTTGCCCCACCCGACATGCCACCAGGGTTAACGTATCCGACCGGTGACCGGTAACCGCCGGCCTCCGGTTCCGGTATACCGGTCCGGTTTGGCCGGTTACCGGTCGGAATCGGTGGAATTCAAATTTGAATTCAAACTTCCCCGTTCAACCGGTTCCTACCGGTATACCGGTCGGTTAGACCGGTATACCGGCCGGTTTGGATGATAACCGGCCGGTTTGACTGGTAACCGGTCAAATTCAATTTTTTTTCTTTTTTTGTTTAAATTCAAATGCCCACAAAGTATACTAAATAAATATTTGTACAACATATTTTAGTCTAAATGAACCCTCCAACTCTTTTTTATACTACTTTTACATTGTATTTGTATACTTTCGTATGCATATTTTTTTTATTTAACTTATAAATTCCGCAAACCATACTAAATAAACGAATTTTTGAGAAAATTTGACACTATTAGATTCTTTGCACCTTGAAATATTTCTAGGAATTTTTTGGGAATTTTTTTATTTTTTTGAATTTAAATTTAAATTTTGAATTTGGACCGGTTTCACACCCTGCATGCCACTCGCATCGGTGTGATCTATGGAGTTCATTTGCTGTGCCGGCTTGTGCTCGGATGGATGCAGTGCAGGGACTGCTGGATCGGCATGCGGGCTCGTTCGCTGCTCGAGCAACCGACGACGGCCGTTTTTGTTTGCCAGCATCTTTTCTTTTTCATCTTGGAGTGACAGCGAATAGTACTTTGTCTATTAGTGCATGTTAGCGATGTTCGGATTCAAACCTCGAACAGGGGTGTTTAGTTGGTGAAAAAATTTAGATTTAGCTATTGTATCACATTTCGTTATTATTTGATAATTAATATTCAATCATGAATTAACTAGCATTATTAGATTCATCTCGTAGGAATCAGTTAGACTATGATATTATTTATTTTTTCAACTACATTTAATATTCTATATATGTGTCCAAAAATTCGATGTAACGAATACTGCACAAATTTTTTTGCAAACTAAACGCAGCCTCATCAACGAATTGGGATCAGACTCTTAACCTTTTCTAGAGCAATCCGCTGACCCCGAAACTAAACCCCTGGGATTCTGACGGTACACGTATCGATTCAGAGGACAGCGTAGCAGTGTACACGGCAGAGCGAGCGATCAGGGAATGAGTTTTCGTTGCCATGGAGTAGTATCAGGGGATGTTTAGTTGGTAAAAAAATTGAGTTTGGGTACTATAGTATATTTCGTTGTTATTTAATAATTAATATCTAATTATATATTTATTAGATTTAAAAAATTCATCTCGTTTTAATTAATTAAAATGTGTAATTATTTATTTTTTAAATATATTTAATGTTTTATGTATGTGTTCAAAAATTCGATATTATAGGTACTGTAGTAAATTTTTTTAGACTAAACACCCCTCAGTCGTCATCAACCACGAGCGAGCATTGAAGAGGGCATTCAATAGCGGTCAACAACACAGCGCCCTGACCGGTGGCGTGTCTGGCAACTACATTGTATTTACTGCGATCCCCGTCTCTCAGAAAAGCCAGCCGGTTTTCTAGATTTTGCAGATCTAAACCTAGGCCTTGTTTAATTGCGCTGTATAAATTTGAAAGAATATTTTTTTATATTTGAAGTACTAAACATAGATTAATTATAAAATAATTATAAAATAAATTACAGAACTTTTCTGTAAATCGCGATTCGCGAGACGAATCTAATGAGCATAATTAATCCATCATTAAATATTGTTTACTATAGCATTACTGCAACAATTTAACGTCTAATTACGGTTTAATTAGGTTCATTAGATTCGTCTCGCGATTTACAGACAAATTGTGCAATGTGTTTTTTATTTCGTCTAGATTTAAGTCTCCATACAAGTGCTAGAAATTGTTTTTTGGAATTTTGAACTTTGCAACTTATTAATAAGGGGCTAGTCACATCGGGCACATTGTTTCTCTTGATGCTCACACGTTAGCCACATTTTTCTCTTATCACGCGCGCGGCAAAATCATCACGAAAAAAACTTGAAAAAAGCACCATCACTGATGGAAATATGGCCGGGGGACCACCGAGAGTCCGTCTCCGATTGGACGGGTGCCCCGGCAAGAGTGGTTAACGAAAAGCACACGAAAACAATACGGTTACACACGAGTAATGACACGAGAAAAGGCGCACCATCTAGTCCTAGTCTATTCCTCGTGCACTTGCCCTAAAAGTGCGCTCGTAGGGGGGACATCAGGGGTTCACAAGAAAACAGTAGAGGATGTGTTGTTCCAAAATTTCTCTCACCAAACTTCACCATTTACTTATCATATTAAATTTTTTCTATTTACTTATCATATTAAATTTTTTGTCTCATGCATAGAGCATTAAATGTAGATAAATAAAAAAACAAATTATATAGTTTTGATGTACACGACGAGACGAATCTTTTGAGCCTAGTTAGGTCATAGTAGAACAACAATTATCACAAACAAACAAAAATACTACAGTGTGTCACAATGTTTGATGTGACTCTTTTGACTCTTTTTACTATCATTTTACACATCTAAGCACAGCCAGAGAAGGAAATAAACTTGAGGAGAAGACGTGCAAGCACACACATGTGTGGCTTTTGTTGTTTTCTACTTTATTTTTTTACTCTCTCTCCAAAGGAAGCTGCACACGGGAGGTGTGAGATGTTTGTGACTTTGATCATGGCCTGCGCGCTGCGCCTGCTTTTTTTTTTCACTGTGATAACCTGCCTGCCTTTGCCTTTTGGCAAGTGCAATCGCCCTTGGTAATTGCCTTTGCGTCGCGGTTAAGTCGAGCCCTGACTTGCTCAACCCCGGTCAAAAAGAACACGGTAATGATGGACTTTAGGGTCTTCTAGTTAGAGTGGTAGGGTTCCCACGTTCCAAATGGGGCATGCGCTGATGATAGGTTTTTTGTTAGAGATCCAGTAGTGTTAATCTTGTGTTGCAGTAGGGGCATTGCGTGAAAAAAGGACCACCCCAAAGTTGATTATATGACCATGATACTAATGTAATTTTTTTAAAAGGACCATCTCCTTGCTTGGTATGAGGAATATGGATCAAACAAGAATACAGGATGGTTCTAGTTCTTATTATCCTTTCATTACTTTACAAGATTATTTCTAAACGTTTGTAATTTGCTCCCGTGATACTAATGTATTTTTTAAAAAAAGGTAGAGAGGAAAAAAAGTGATAAATACAAGGCGGAAGAGGCATGTATTGGTAAAGAAAGGGACAGATGGTAGTGGGAGCAGTACAAGGAATCCAAGGCCAGGAAAGCGCGCGCACACATGCCCACCATCGGATCCGCGCTATCCGCTCACATTCCCTCTTTCCCACCACCACTCCACCCCTTTTGGTCCAAATAAAACCGGACGAGAGCTTTTGTCAAAGGGGGGAAAAACGGGTAAAAAGGGGTAAGAAGCTTGGGAAAGAGGTGAAAGGATCAAATGTTTTTTTTTCCATTCCCCTTTCAAAAAAAATAAAGTCATTTTCAGATTCGATTCCGGCATCGTCACACAAATGGGCGGGACAAAAGTTTAAAAAAAGCAGTAAAAAAGCTAGGGATGTAGCATCACAAAGGAAAATATTCTTGGGTCGAGATAAGGCGAGGAAAGCTATTGCACCATGGGGTCTTCTTTATCCGGATTTCAAGCCCACTACCAGCAGAGGCCTAGGGCGTTCTCTGCTCTCCGGAGTGGAGTCGTGACGGCTGCACACCACCACGAGCGGCGCGGCGGCGCCGCTGATGACGCAGCCGTGCCGTGGTGGTGGTGCGGCTGCTTGCTTGGCCCTCCTCCGGTCGTCGCACGTGCAGGCGTGTGGATCAAGCCGCTAAGCTAAGCTGCTTTCACAAGTCATAAGCCACTGTCACAAGTGGCCAACCACATTCTTAAGAAAAGGAGGACCACTGGCTGGCTCGTCACGAACCAACTTCTCTCCCTGTCCAGTGTGAATTGTGCTGGGGGACCGAGATCCATGGAGCCGTGGAGTGACGAATTGAATGCGTCATCACTTTTCGTTTGGTTTATCAGCTAATCAGCAAATAATGTTTTTTTACACCAAATCAGCACTAGCCAGCTAGTAATATTTTTCTCTCATAACAAATGCTACCAGCCACAGCCAATTGAACAAAGTTGCAATGGGGAGACAACTTGAGTTGCAATGGGATGCAAGTTCTGCGTCATTGGGATGCAAGTTCGAGGTGATCCGAGTTTGAAAGAAGAAAAAAAAGATGCAAAGAAAATTCGCTAATAATAAGGTGGTCAAAGACACCACACTGACCCACGTCCCATGCACCACACCCAATTTTCATGGAACGTTCTGGGTCATTGCCGAAAGGGAACAGATCGTCCTCCCCTGAACATGGCTGCAGTGCAGACGGATCCACCACATGAAAGGGAGATGCATGAGCATGAGCCCCCCCTAAACAACGAAAGGGCAAGCGTGTTGTCAAAGCCACAACAGGACTCTGAAAAAAAAGGTGTGGACGGGCGTTTACTCTTATCTGTTCCAAGCTCAGATCATCAGCAAGCAGGACGACGTACGTACGCACGATACGAGGACAACTACTCAGCAGCACTCGCTCGATCACTTGGCTGCTGCTTCGCTTCACTTCGCTAGACCTACCTAACAGCGAGCGAGAAAGGGCGCGGGATCGCAGCAGGGAGCTACTCCTAGCTTGCATTCGAACTGGAACAGGCATGTAATCCAAAGGGGACGACGCATTGAAACGCGCTAAGCCCGGAGGGGATGATTGATTAGCTAGTCCTTGCCTTGATGAAAGCAATGCAAAGTGAGGACATGCGGATGGAGTTTAATGCAAATCTCGGGGGGGATTTAATCAGGGACGACGGATCCGTGCCTTGTGCTGCTTTTGTTTATGGCAACACTGGGGTGTGTGGGTACATGGCTTTATAACAGGCGGCAGAGCAGACGGGGCACGCCTATGCTGTACAGGGACAGCCGGGGAGTGTACCTCGGTACCTGCCTGCTGCAGTGCTGCTGCTCACAGGTAGCTTTTAGAGCAAGGGCAATATGATGGTGGGCCCCTGGCTGGGATGCCGGCCGAATGATGTGGGCCCCGCTGCTAGCTCAGTGCTCACCCAATAGCAGCAGGACGCCCAACGCGTCTCCGCACGCCTCACGGCCTCAGCCGGCGATTTGCGAGTCGCCTGATCTAGTCTCTCTCCTCTGCCACGTCGACTCCCCGCCGACTCTCAGCCGGCCACTATACCTGCTCTACCTGTAGTAGGTTTGGGTGCACAAGCACAGTGCAGGTACAGGAGGACATGGAGGGGCCTGGACACATTTATATATGCATCAGGGGGAACATTTTTCAGAGCGTGAATAAGTTACTGATACAAGCTCGGAGAAAACTTACAAGGGAATCACCACTTTATTAGTAGTATTTCAAGAAAGAAACTAGCATTTTAGCTCTGGTGCCAGCATCTGATGGACTAGTTCCATGATTGAGGAATGTTGAGTACCTTCTCCTAACTGTGATGAGTGAATTGTCAACTGTGCGGTGTGATCGTGTGTTTGGTCTTTGGTTGCATGTATACGGGCGTCGAGTGTCGACGGAGAGCTGCTGTGGAGGTGCTGTGGCCGATGGACCGTGCTGTGGACGGCGGTGAAGGGCAGCCGGGACCGGAGCTCGGGCCGGGTGACAGCTGTGGCGTCCACTCCTGGATCGAGGGCGCAAGCACCGGTGGATGGCGGGTTTCTTGGTTTGCGCCACAAAACCAAGTTGGCGGACGGCGGTTGAAGACGCCAAGTCGTGGAGGCACGGGCGTCGGTCTCGGGACTGGCAGAGGAACGGGCGTCGACGGCATCTAGGGCCTCGCTGCGGGCGAGGAGGTGTTGTCGGTCGAAACCCACCGGCGAGCAGCGACAGGCAACACGAAGAGCCGGGAGGTCGCCGGGGCGCTGGCAGGCACTGCTCCCTCGTCGACGGCCCGCAATTCCATCACGCGCCCGGAGAATGTATGGAAAGCCGGGCGTGCCACCTGACTTATACCCGATCAGGAGGGTGCGAACGTGCTCCAAACAGTTTCCTGCATAAAAAGACACGTGTAAACATAAGTCCGAGCCGTGGTCGGCTCCCCGGGACGACTCTTGCATCGGCTTTAAAGAGCCGATCGAGTCCCGGTGTCAGATAGGATCTGTTGCATCTAGATATTGTTGAATAAAGCAAATAACTATAATGCTGCTTCAATTAAATCTAATTAATCTAATCCACGACGATAAAAGCCTCACTGCTAGATCGGAACATCCTACACGTGACTAGGCCTAATGAACATAACAGACAACTAAACCATAACCCAAAACAGAGGCCTAAGAACTAGCAAGAGCTGATTCCCGGAACAATCCCTATCAAGGCTATGGTAATGCATCTACTACACCACCGGATCGTCCAACCCGTTTGCAAGGCCTAACCTAGCAGATATTACGCAAACTCTTAAGATAAGAGCAAATCATAACAGATCAGATCTATTAAACTCAAAAGAAGCTGGGTGTTGCCTCTGTGCAACTAATTCTATGCGACAAAAACTAGTATGAGATTGAAACGTGACTGCACAGAGACAACATGATATTCGTAGATGATAAGTAACGAAGCACAAAAGATCCACTAAAAGTCATGCTACGAACATCAAGATAACTAGCATTACTCGCCATCAAAAATGCTTCAGTACGAGTAATACCAAGGTAAAAGCAAGAACAACGCTGCCCTGATCGCGAGAAGTGATCAGGGCAGCATGGCGCTTACTTGGATGAAACCCTAGGATTAGCGGTGGCGATGCGCCGAGAGTTGTTGTTTGCGAGACGTGATGACGCTCTCCCTTACAAATAACAAAGGATACATATTTATAGTCCGGAGACTTGGGAAACAATCTAAACTAATCTTGTCCCGATCGGACTCTATCTCTAATCTTAAACTAAATCTAAGGATACATGGCCCATGTGGCCCAGATGCTCACGCAGGAGCCGATTTACAAGCCTTCTTAGTCTTCTGCTTTAAGCCCATCTTGCTTTCGGCCCATAAATTAATCCCGTTAATTTATGGCGATAACATTATCAGCCTGCGAAAGCAGTCAAAGGACAAGTACTGGCGGATCTTGTTGCAGACAGGATCAGCACTGATATTACTGCATTATTTATTCGTGCTTGGGCTATATTTTTTGACGGATCGGCTTGTGATGATGGGTGCGGTGTGGGAATTCTGTTGGTCTCGCCTCGTGGAGCGACTTACTCATTTTCCATCAGAATGACTGCCCCATGCACCAATAATTTGGTGGAATATGAAGCCGTTCGCAAAGGGATGGAACTGCTCCTCGAAGCTGGTGCAGAAGCGGTGGAAATTTTTGGAGATTCAAAATTGGTGATTTCCCAGCTCACAGAAGAATATAGATGTGAGAGCGAGGCTCTATTTCCGATATGGATGCAATGCCGTGAGTTGATGTCACAATTCAGGTACATCAATTTCCACTGGATACGCAGAACTCTGAACAATGAAGCCAATGGTTTGGCACAGATGGCTTCCGGGTACAGGGAAGCAGCCGATGGAGTTGACGTGTGTAAGCATCTAGGCCCTCAAGGTTTGTTTCGGTGATTAATAACAATCATAATTGTGACTAATGAGTTTGTGCAGCTTAATAGATCATTATCGCTCATTTGGTCATATGTCAAAAGAGGCCCCTCAATTTCGGTTATTCAAAAAAGGCGATCTCGGTTTTCAACTTATATACGTCAAGGCTAAGGATCTTTCTAGTCCTAAGTGTCACAAGGTTGAGAAGGACACTTAGGTTAGTATAGGTTTTATAGTTTTGTAGTGATCGCACTATTAAGAGGGGTTAAGGCTAAGTAACTTGACCATGGACATGGTCATTTGAAAATGGATGCACACTATGGTCACTCAGGTTTCTAGAAGTTCAAATAAGTGGTTCTCAACTTATATCTCAAGAATATTTGGATTTCATTCAAGACTCAAATCAGAAAAGGCAAAAATCAGAAAAAGTCTATACACCGGTTTAACCGACGCTCTCAATTTTCTATACGTCGGTTAAACGAAGTCTGCAGAGTCTGGACAAATTCAATACACCGGTTAAACCGATGTGTTTGAATTTAACGTCGGTGCATTAGTCCAGAGTTGGTTTTTCCAGGGTATTTCAAGTTCTATACACCGGTTAAACCGACGCTGTTTAAATGAAGACGTCGGTGCAATTGACCAGTGAGATGGTTTTTCAGAGGAATTCAAAAGTTGTACTCACCGGTTAAACCGACGATAGGTTTGAGTTAACGTCGGTGCAGTTGTCCAGAGACTTGGTTTTTCAGTTGATCAGTGGACAACTACACTCACCGGTTAAACCGATGATACGTCGGTTAATCTGCCCAAGTGGTAACGGCTAGTTTTCAGAAGAGGCAGTTTACATTCACCGGTTAAACCGACGATGACTATTGGAGGGACGTCGGATTAACCGGCGCTACGCAGTTTTCTGGCAGCTTTTCTCCAACGGCTCTATTTGTGTGAGCTGCCTATATATACCCCTCCAATGGGTCATTTCGCCCACTCTTGACACCAGGCAACATCCATACACTCATACTATAGTCAAGAGCCACATTGAGCTTCATCATTCACATACTTGTGCATTCAATCAACCAAGAAGCAAGATTAAGGACTTGAGTAGAGAGAAGCTAGTGTGCATCCGTTCTTGGTGATCGGTTCTTGCTCAAGTGAAGGCCTTAGCTTGTTACTCTTGGTGATTGGCATCACCTAGCCGATCTTGGTGATCGAGGTGTTTCTCGCGGAGCTTGCCAAGGATTGTGGGAGCCCGGAGAAGAAGATTGTACGTGGCTTGAGCTCCACCACGCCGGGATGGTGAACGGAGACTCTTAGTGAGCGCCCAAGTCTCGGTGACATGGGAGGTGACAAGACTCTTTGTGAGTGTCACAACGTGGATTAGGGGTGTGTGCCAACACATCGATACCACGGGAAAAAACCCGGTCGTCTCTTGTCCACTCTCTTTATTCAAGCATTTTCTTTCATGCAATTTATTCATGTGCTTGACTTAGAGATCATAACTTAGCTCTACCTTACTAGGCTTTACTTTGTTTTTATCTCTCTTAGCTTGTGTAGGTAGCTTAGTTATCCGGTTGGTGAATTGGTGCCCTACTAGCATTGCATAGGTTAAGGTTGCTTTACCTTGTTTTAGAAATTGAAAAAGGCCCAATTCACCCCCCCTCTTGGTCCATCGATCCTTACAACGTGGAGGTTCAGTTTCTAGAACCCGGAGACTGGAGAGCCGATATCTTCAATTACTTGAAGGATTCGGCTCGGGGGGCACCCAGAAGGATACGACCCAAGGAGAAGAAATACAAGCACCTAAAGGGATTGTATCTCAAGGGCTTCATCAATGACAAAGCCTGTGAACAGGATGTTGGTCGACACTGGTGCCGCAGTCAACCTGATGCCATACTCTGTGCTGCGCCGATTGGGTCGTTCTTCTGCCGATCTGATCAAGACCAATGTGATGCTTAATGACTTCAATGGACAGCCATCAGAGGTGATGGGGGTCCTAAATGTGGAGCTGAAAGTGGGTCGCAAGACTGTGCCAACATCGTTCTTCATCGTCAACAGCAAGAGTACATACACAGTACTGCTTGGGAGGGATTGGATTCATGCCAACTGTTGTATCCCTTCCACAATGCATCAGTATCTGGTCCAATGGGATGGCGATGAAGTAGAAGTGGTCCCTGTAGACGATTCCAGCGAAGTCTCGCTTGCAGATATGAATGCCTGGGACGTAGATGGACAAGAGCCGATCTCAGGGATCGCCCTGGAAGACTGTGATCGGATCGAGGCGACAAAAAACGGGCTGAGGCTGGTCTTATCCATTGGCCTCACAGAGTAGACGCATCCTGGCATGCCACGAGATGTAATAGAGATGGAGAGGCCGGTCCCAGCGACCGGCCCCAAAAAATAGAAAAATCCTATTTGGGTTCGGAATTGTTATATCATGTACACACGATGGCCTGCTCTAGCAGTTGGCCACTCATCGACTATTCAGTTTCGAATGATAATGGAAGTGTAGAAGCGGCCAGCCCATGCGGTTGGCCAAATAATTTTTCTTGTCATCTCCCTGTGTTTGCCGCTGATCTTGTGGATAACGAAGACTCGCTTGCGTTCGCAGCTGGTTTCTCAGATGACGGCAAACTCGGATACGGGTTCACGTCGGATGATGATTTGGAAGAGGTTGACATCGGTCCTGGGGATAAGCCACGGCCGACATTTATCAGCAAGAAGTTGGATCCGGTCTTGCGAGAGGAGATGATTGCACTGCTGAAAGAGTACCGGGACTATTTTGCATGGGATTACACCGAGATGCCTGGTCCGGATAGAAGCATCGCCGAGCATCAGCTCCCGCTTAAGAGAGGGTTTCGGCCGTTTCAGCAACGAGCACGTCAGATGAAGGCCGAAGTCCTAGAAGAAGTCAAGAAAGAGGTGAAGAAGATGTTGGATGCTGGGTTCATCAGGCCATGCCGGTATGCAGAATGGATCTCCAGTGTGGTACCGGTGCAAAAGAAGGATGGCCGATGGCATGTCTGCGTCGATTTCAGAGATCTCAACAGAGCGACGCCAAAGGACGAGTACCCGATGCCTGTTGCGGAGACATTGATCAACACAGCTGCCGGCCACAAGATGATGAGTTTTATGGACGGTAATGCTGGTTACAACCAGATCTTCATGGCCCCAGAAGACGTGAACAAGACCGCGTTCAGAGTACCAGGCGCGGTCGGCTTGTTCGAATATTTGGTGATGACCTTTGGACTGAAAAATGCCGGTGCAACATATCAACGTGCCATGAATTACATTTTTCATGATCTCATCGGCAAATTGGTAGAGATCTATATTGATGATGTTGTGGTCAAGTCCAAATCTGCTGGGGAGGGCATCTAGAAGATCTGTGCCAAGTTTTGGAACGGACTCGAAGGTTTGGGCTCAAAATGAACCCAAAGAAATGTGCCTTTGGAGTATCGGTCGGTCAATTTTTGGGATTCCTGGTGCATGAACGGGGAATCGAGATCGGCCTGAACAGTCAAGAAGCTGTGAAGACGATGAAGCCACCAATTACGAAGAAAGAGTTGCAGAAGCTCATCGGTAAAATTAACTTTGTGAGACGATTTATTTCTAATCTGTCTGGACGCATTGAGCCGTTCATGGGTTTAGTGAAGATCAAATCCGATGATGAGTTTCGCTGGGGGGCAGAACAGCAGCAAGCTTTCGATGAGATCAAAGAATATTTGTCAAAGCCTCCAGTGTTGGTTCCTCCTCAGCAAGATAGGCCGTTCTACGTGTACCTATCCGTGGGTGACACTTCTATTGCTTCGGTGTTAGTCCAGAAGCACGACGGCCAGGAGAGGGTGGTTTTCTACCTCAGCAGGCGCATGTTAGACGCCGAGACCAGGTATCCTGAAATCGAGAAGCTTTGTCTTTGCTTATACTTTACATGTGTGTAGGTGAACTACAAAGCCGGTGGAAAACATTGGGTACTTGATAGCGGTTGCTCTCAACACATGACCGGCAATGATAGCATGTTCACCTCCCTTGAAGACCCCGGCGATCATGAACATGTCACCTATGGTGATAACTCAAGGGGAAAAGTTTTAGGTTTGGGTAGAATAGCTATCTCTAAAGATTTATCTATTTCTAATGTTTTGTTTGTAGAAACACTTAGTTTTAATCTTATTTCTATTGCTCAATTGTGTGATCTTGGACTAACGTGTACCTTTGACAAGAATGGTGTTGTAGTAACTCTTGAAGAAGACAAGTCAATGGTATTCACGGGGTTTAGGCATGGCAACATCTATTTAGTGGACTTCTCTTGAAAGCAAACAAGTACCATGACATGCCTCTTCACCAAGTCTTCTCTTGGGTGGCTTTGGCATAGAAGAATTGCTCATATTGGCATGAGCAACCTCAAGAAAGCCCACAAGAGAGGGATGATCACCGGCTTGAAGGATGTCACGTTTGACAAGAACAAGCTATGTAAAGCATGTCAAGCCGGGAAGCAAGTTGCAACACATCATCCCATCAAGACGATGTTGTCTACCTCCAAGCCGCTCGAGCTACTTTACATGGATCTCTTTGGTCCAACTACATACAAGAGCATTGGTGGTAACCTCTATTGCCTAGTAGTTGTTGATGATTTTTCACGTTACACTTGGGTTATGTTTCTAGGCGATAAGGGTGAAACTCCGGAAATCTTCAAGACTTTTGCAAGAAGAGCTCAAAGGGAGTACAACTCCCCAATTGTGAAGATCCGGAGTGACAACGGCACCGAGTTCAAGAACATGAAGATTGAAGAATGGTGCGATGAAGAGGGCATCAAGCATGAGTTTTCCGCCACCTACACGCCTCAACAAAATGGAGTGGTGGAAAGAAAGAACAAGACACTCATCACCCTAGCTAGAGCAATGTTGGATGATTATGGCACGTCCGAGAAGTTTTGGGTGGAAGCAATCAACACGGCGTGTCATGCATCCAACCGAGTATATCCTCACCGACTCCTCAAGAAAACTCCATATGAGCTCATCACCGGGAAGAAACCAAATATATCATACTTTCGAGTCTTTGGTTGCAAATGCTTCATCTACAAGAAGAAAAGGCTCGGTAAGTTTGAAAATAGATGTGATGAAGGTTTCTTTCTTGGTTATGCATCAAACTCCAAAGCATATAGAGTATTCAATCAAACCTCTGGGTTAGTTGAAGAAACATGTGATGTGGAGTTTGATGAATCTAATGGCTCCCAAGAGGAGGTTGTTGGCTATGAAAATGTAGGTGATGAGGAGATTGATGAAGTTTTGAAGGATATGTCCATTGGGGATATCAAGCCGGAAGAGGTGCATGAAGGCAATGATCAAGGGGGAGGACCTTCCTCATCTACACCAAGCACCTCCACGGCGCCCCAAGTGGATGAAGATCAAGAAAAAGATGATACACAACCTCAAGAAGATGTGCCAACGCCAACACCCCAAGTTCAAGAACAAGAAGAGCAAAGTGTTCCACCACAAGTACAAGTCACCCATGATCCACCCCAACAAGCATCCACGCAAATACCGCTAGTGAAGCATGGTCGCATCTCCAAGGATCATCCAATTGGTCAAATCATTGGCAGTCCTTCCAAGGGAGTAAGAACTCGCTCTAAACATGCTTCATTTTGCGAATATCACTCGTTTGTCTCTTGTATTGAACCCACTAGCATAGAGGAAGCGCTTGAGGACTCGGATTGGGTGATGGCTATGCAAGATGAGTTGAACAACTTCACCCGCAATGAAGTTTGGGTCCTCGAAGCTCCTCCGAAAGATAAGAACATCATCGGCACCAAGTGGGTCTTTCGAAACAAGCAAGATGAACATGGGGTGGTGATACGCAACAAAGCAAGACTTGTGGCAAAAGGGTTCTCTCAAGTCGAAGGTTTGGATTTTGGTGAAACTTTTGCTCCGGTCGCAAGACTTGAAGCTATCCGTATCCTTCTTGCTTACTCTTCACATCATAACATTAAGTTGTATCAAATGGATGTGAAAAGTGCATTCTTAAATGGCGTTATTAACGAACTTGTTTATGTTGAGCAACCTCCCGGGTTTGAAGATCCGAGGAATCCTAACCATGTTTATAGGTTGCACAAGGCACTCTATGGGCTCAAACAAGCTCCAAGGGCTTGGTATGAGAGGCTTCGTGACTTCCTAATCATGCAAGGCTTCAAGATCGGGAGGGTGGACACCACTTTGTTCACAAAAGACGTCAACGGGGATCTTTTCATTTGTCAAATTTATGTTGATGATATTATCTTTGGCTCAACTAATGATTTACTAAGCCATGAGTTTGCTACCATGATGTCTAGGGAATTCGAGATGTCCATGATTGGCGAATTGACCTTCTTCCTTGGTTTTCAAGTCAAACAAATGAAGGAAGGGACATTCATCCATCAAGAAAAGTATACTAAAGATATCTTGAAGAAGTTCAAGATGGATGAGTGCAAGCCAATCAAGACACCCATGGCAACCAATGGGCATCTCGACTTGGATGTGGACGGTAAACCGGTTGATCAATCCCTCTATCGTTCTATGATAGGGTCTTTGCTTTACCTTACCGCATCTAGGCCCGATATAATGTTTAGTGTGTGCTTGTGTGCCCGCTTTCAAGCTAACCCAAAGGAGTCACACCTTTCGGCTGTGAATAGGATCCTTCGGTATCTCAAGCACACCCCTAGCATAGGCTTGTGGTACCCCAAAGGCGCTAGTTTAGATCTCTTGGGATACTCGGATTCGGATTTTGCCGGAAGCCGTGTGGATCGCAAGAGTACCTCCGGGGGTTGCCACTTGCTTGGGCGTTCTCTAGTTTCTTGGTCAAGTAAGAAGCAAAATTCCGTGGCTTTGTCCACCGCGGAAGCGGAATATATAGCGGCCGGTGCATGTTGTGCCCAAATCCTATATATGAAGCAAACCCTTTTGGACTTTGGTGTGAAACTAGATAGGATCCCACTCCTTTGTGACAATGAAAGTGCCGTAAAAATTGCCAAGAATCCGGTTCAACACTCTCGCACAAAGCACATTGATATTCGCCATCACTTCTTGCGTAATCACGAAGCCAAAGGAGACATATCTCTTCAAGGTGTGAGATCCGAGGAGCAATTGGCGGATATTTTCACAAAACCATTAGACGAGAGTACCTTTGTTAGGCTAAGGAATGAGCTTAATGTGTTAGATGCGGCAAACGTCATGTAAGTTGCCATGTCATATAGAAAAAGACATACATATAGGACACTTATCTAACCATGGTAAGATAGTGATGAGCAAGGGTTTAGCTAGAGGTGGTGGTCCACTTGTTTTCCTCTAGGCTTGTAGAAAGGCTCATCATGAAGAAGCTTCCCGTGGGTTCAAACTTGACAAGTAGATCTTAATTTCTTATTATGCATTTCTTGTCATATAGATGTGCACTTCATGTTTATTTTACTTTCGTATGTGGTTGTAGCTTGCACCATCATTGCATGCGTAAGGGTCACAAAGGAGATCACTTGATGAAAATGAGACTTGTTTCATATACAAGATCTTAATTCATGAAAAGTGAAAAGAGCAAAGTGTTAGGTGCGTTCTTGCCTAGTGAGTCATGTCATAATGAGTTTGAAGCTCTCTATCTTCAATATTCCTATGACAAGGCTCATACATTTTATTTGGCGCTTTGTCTTTCTTGCGGCTTTTTGTTGTGTTTGAAAAGAAAATTATTTTAAGCAAGTATGCTATCCTATTTATTTTGAGGGGTAAAGTCGCCTATGCAAGTCCATTAACTTGAGTTTATTTGAGTTTTATAAGTTTACTGGACTTAGCATAGAAGAGTGAGCTGAGTGTGGGGTTTTTGGCTTCACCGGTTAAACCGACGTTCAAAGGATCTATACCCATCGGTTTAACCGGCGTTACTAACTTGTGGCTCAGCTCAGTCAAGTTTCAGGCGTTCAACCGACGTATTCAAAAGTCAGAGCATCGGATCAACCGGTGATCATAAATACAGATCAGACCTAGCAATCAACCGGCGTTTTGATCAATCAACCGACGAGTTCACTTTTGACAGCATCGGTTCAACCGGCGTTCAGTTTCAGATCTGCAGAAGTCTCGGGTGAACTGCACCGACGCAATCAACCGGCGCTCAAACCCTAGGCATCGGATCGACCGGCGTTAAGGAAAATCGCGGGCCCACCTGTCATATATGTCTCTTGCCCGCACTGCCGGCCTCTGTTTCACTTCTCCCTTCACGCCGCCGCCGCCCGACTCGATCCCGTCACGCCGCCGCCTTCCCTTCGAGCCGCCTCCGCGCCGCCACCACTCGCCGCCGCTCGCCTGCACGCCGAGCCGCCGCCGCCGCGCTCCTTGCTCGCCGCCACGGTCGCCAACCGCCGCTTCAAGCCGCCGCCGTGCGCCCTCGCGCTCACCCTGCGCCGCTCCTCACCCGCGCCCGCGCCGCCAACACGCCGCCCGCGCGCACCTCCATGCTCCAAGCGCCGCCTGCTCAACCTTGCCAAGCGCCGCCGTGCTCCACGCCCCCACGCCTTCAACGCCGCAGCCCCACGCCGCAATCACAGCACCTTCTCACCAAGTGCTCGCCAGGTGCTCGACGTTTTGCCTGAGCTACTACTTTCGCGCCGCATTCATGTTTCGCACACCGTCAGTCAAGATGGTTCGCGAAAAGAGGAAGGGGAAGGAGGTCGTGGTTGAGAAGCCCGCTCGCAAGCGGACTCGTGCAGAGAAGGAGGCCGAGAGGGCCGAGATGGTGGCCAAGGCCGCCGAGGAGCAGGCATCAGGCCGTGCTCGTCCGTTCCAGATCAGGGAGGACCCCAGAGGCAGAGGCAGAGGCAGAGGCAGGGGTATGGGCAGAGTGAGAGGTGCCAGGGCCACCAGAGCCGCGACAGCAGCAGCAGCAGCGACAGATTCAGATGGTTCTGACTCAAAGGCAGCACAGTCAGAGGGGCAGAATTCTCCACAGCAATCGTCTGAGGGAGGTTCCCCGGCAGCGACAGAGCGTCGCACTGGACCGAGGACTCGGGGAGGACACCAGCCACAGGAGCCCCGCAGGTCAGCAGCAGCAGCAGCTCGCAGAGCCGAGGCCCTAGAGGCCGAGCGCGCAGTGTTCCGTATGGACACTGTTGTGCGTCTGGAGCCAGGTGTGATGCTCCAGAACTTGACCCGAGCCAATGCGGCCAAGGTCAAGAGGCTCAGGTGGAGTGTTGAGGAGGAGGTCTGGTTCCCAGTGACCCGAGACAGCAGAGTCGACAGGAGGTTCTGGACTCTGCTACAGGCCAGCTTCTACGAGACTTTCCAGTGGAGGGGCCACCGGATCTTCCAGCACAGGGTTCTTGACTGGGTCTCACTGAGGACAGCCGCAGGGGGAGCAGACGTGAGAGCACACTTCGCTCACTTCAGAGGACTGCCCAGGCTGCTAGAGATGGAGCAGAACCGTTATATCGAGGACTGGGTCAGAGTGTTCTACGCCACAGCTTGGATAGCTCCCGAGCGCAGAGCCGTGCACTTCATGTTTGGAGGGCAGGACTTTGGTTTGTCGAGGGCGACCATTGCTGGTATACTTGGAGTTGACCCGGTCGACGTCTCGCTGCACGAGAGGGTTTACGGGGACTCAGATCCACCCCGCAGGGCGATGGTTGGCGGGATTGCTCCTTCCCACGAGGCGATCACTCAGTGCTTCCGCCAGCCGTTCCCAGCCTCTTACGCCAGAGTGCCGAGCTTGCTGACTCCTGAGGCATACGCTGTTCACATGGCACTCCGGAGGACTCTGTTACCGAGGAGTGGCTACCCAGAGGGGTTCACAGGTTTGCAGCAGCTCTTGCTCCTACACATCCTCACTCACGAGCCATTTGATATAGTTGACTTTATTCTGGCTGAGATCGAGGATGTGATCACCGATGGGATGGGTGTGGTGCGACAGTTTCCTTATGCGCACTGGATCAGTTACATATGCTCTATGATAGTGCCAGCAGAGTCACCCAACAGCACCCCTTACCGTCACGACGAGGCTCCCAGGTTCCCTGTCTACCGACCCACAGCTCCACAGGACAGGAGGAGGGGCAGACACGCAGATAGAGCAGCGATGGCTCGACTGTCACCGGAGGTTCAGGCACGAGTGGCAGAGGAGGATGAGGCACTCCTGGCAGCAGAGGCACAGCTTCCCGGGGGAGATGATGAGATTCACTGGTCTGAGCTTGAGTCAGACTCCTCCGACGACGTAGAGTACTTTCCTTCAGCTGCCCCAGCCAGTCACGACCACGAGGCAGGAGGGTCCGGAGAGCCAGCTCCTCCGACTTCAGCAGCTGCTACAGTCTCTGAGTCCCAGGTAACTCAGCCGTCCGAGCTCACTGCACTACTACAGCAGCTCGTGACTCAGCAGAGGGAGGACCGACTTGCTCAGGAGGAGGCCAGGAGAGCCATTAGGCTCAGATTGCAGCTATTCAGAGAGAGGCAGCCCGAGTGCGTGCAGCGACAGAGGAGCGTTTTGTCGGCCTCATTGACAGAGTTTCACAGAGGACAGACGCTCAGTTCCAGCAGATGCAGCAGGGCATGATGGCGATGTTCGGGATGATCTCCCAGCTTTACTCTCACATCGGACTCGCCCCACAGCAGCAGCAGCCCGGACTTCAGGGTGTTGGAGCACCTCAGCTTGCAGTCACACCAGCTCCTCCTCCTCCAGTCCCTACTGCAGCTCCAGCCACTACAGCGACACCGGAGACCACGTTCTCGATGTCCGCACTCTTTGAGTCTGCCGGTCGTCCGCTCTTTTCACCACTGCCAGCGACCACACTCTTTCAGGACTCACCGTCAGCAGTTCAGTCGGTTGCCCTCCCTACCTCACTTCAGGCAGCACCTTCAGGGGGAGGAGCAGTACAGGAGTCCCTGCTTCCACAGTCGACGCAGCCGGCAGCCTCAGCGGTCACTTCTTCAGATGTTGATACTTCTTCTGCTGGCCCGGTTACGACTTCTACGGATCCTCTACCAGGCAGTGCCAGCACGAGAGCCTCCACGACAGTCACCTCCCCAGTGAGCTCAGACCCAGACCAGCAGCTTCCGTCTGTCACCGAGGGTGAGGGTTCTCCGTCCGACGACGACGACGACGACCCGGACCGCTTCCTCGCCGTACCACGACAGCACGACCCGTAGCTCGCCTTTTGGTGTTTTGATGCCAAAGGGGGAGAGGTGTTAGGGGGAGCCACAGAGTTAGGGGGAGGGTAGAGCTAGAGAGAGCTCGTAGTTATCAGGACTTTGATTCTTTGTATCACATTTGGTGTTAGTTCATGGATATGTACATTTGTCGCTTGAGTATGCCGTGCTTTGAAACATATCTATGGATTTCGTTTGAGCCGTTGAGCTCTTTGGTCCTGCTTTCGAGTTTTGCTTGTGTTTATCCTGTTTTATCTTTCTCGCTCTCTCGTTATTTATGTTTGTGTTGTCATCAATCACCAAAAAGGGGGAGATTGTAAGCATCTAGGCCCTCAAGGTTTGTTTCGGTGATTAATAACAACCATTATTGTGACTAATGAGTTTGTGCAGCTTAATAGATCATTATCGCTCATTTGGTCATATGTCAAAAGAGGCCCCTCAATTTCGGTTATTCAAAAAAGGCGATCTCGGTTTTCAACTTATATACGTCAAGGCTAAGGATCTTTCTAGTTCTAAGTGTCACAAGGTTGAGAAGGACACTTAGGTTAGTATAGGTTTTATAGTTTTGTAGTGATCGCACTATTAAGAGGGGTTAAGGCTAAGTAACTTGAGCATGGACATGGTCATTTGAAAATGGATGCACACTATGGTCACTCAGGTTTCTAGAAGTTCAAATAAGTGGTTCTCAACTTATATCTCAAGAATATTTGGATTTCATTCAAGACTCAAATCAGAAAAGGCAAAAATTAGAAAAAGTCTATACACCGGTTTAACCGATGCTCTCAATTTTCTATACGTCGGTTAAACGAAGTTTGCAGAGTCTGGACAAATTCAATACACCGGTTAAACCGATGTGTTTGAATTTAACGTCGGTGCATTAGTCCAGAGTTGGTTTTTCCAGGGTATTTCAAGTTCTATACACCGGTTAAACCGACGCTGTTTAAATGAAGACGTCGGTGCAATTGACCAGTGAGATGGTTTTTCAGAGGAATTCAAAAGTTGTACTCACCGGTTAAACCGACGATAGGTTTGAGTTAACGTCGGTGCAGTTGTCCAGAGACTTGGTTTTTCAGTTGATCAGTGGACAACTACACTCACCGGTTAAACCGATGATACGTCGGTTAATCTGCCCAAGTGGTAACGGCTAGTTTTCAGAAGAGGCAGTTTACATTCACCGGTTAAACCGACGATGACTATTGGAGGGACGTCGGATTAACCGGCGCTACGCAGTTTTCTGGCAGCTTTTCTCCAACGGCTCTATTTGTGTGAGCTGCCTATATATACCCCTCCAATGGGTCATTTCGCCCACTCTTGACACCAGGCAACATCCATACACTCATACTATAGTCAAGAGCCACATTGAGCTTCATCATTCACATACTTGTGCATTCAATCAACCAAGAAGCAAGATTAAGGACTTGAGTAGAGAGAAGCTAGTGTGCATCCGTTCTTGGTGATCGGTTCTTGCTCAAGTGAAGGCCTTAGCTTGTTACTCTTGGTGATTGGCATCACCTAGCCGATCTTGGTGATCGAGGTGTTTCTCGCGGAGCTTGCCAAGGATTGTGGGAGCCCGGAGAAGAAGATTGTACGTGGCTTGAGCTCCACCACGCCGGGATGGTGAACGGAGACTCTTAGTGAGCGCCCAAGTCTCGGTGACATGGGAGGTGACAAGACTCTTTGTGAGTGTCACAACGTGGATTAGGGGTGTGTGCCAACACATCGATACCACGGGAAAAAACCCGGTCGTCTCTTGTCCACTCTCTTTATTCAAGCATTTTCTTTCATGCAATTTATTCATGTGCTTGACTTAGAGATCATAACTTAGCTCTACCTTACTAGGCTTTACTTTGTTTTTATCTCTCTTAGCTTGTGTAGGTAGCTTAGTTATCCGGTTGGTGAATTGGTGCCCTACTAGCATTGCATAGGTTAAGGTTGCTTTACCTTGTTTTAGAAATTGAAAAAGGCCCAATTCACCCCCCCTCTTGGTCCATCGATCCTTACAACGTGGAGGTTCAGTTTCTAGAACCCGGAGACTGGAGAGCCGATATCTTCAATTACTTGAAGGATTCGGCTCGGGGGGCACCCAGAAGGATACGACCCAAGGAGAAGAAATACAAGCACCTAAAGGGATTGTATCTCAAGGGCTTCATCAATGACAAAGCCTGTGAACAGGATGTTGGTCGACACTGGTGCCGCAGTCAACCTGATGCCATACTCTGTGCTGCGCCGATTGGGTCGTTCTTCTGCCGATCTGATCAAGACCAATGTGATGCTTAATGACTTCAATGGACAGCCATCAGAGGTGATGGGGGTCCTAAATGTGGAGCTGAAAGTGGGTCGCAAGACTGTGCCAACATCGTTCTTCATCGTCAACAGCAAGAGTACATACACAGTACTGCTTGGGAGGGATTGGATTCATGCCAACTGTTGTATCCCTTCCACAATGCATCAGTATCTGGTCCAATGGGATGGCGATGAAGTAGAAGTGGTCCCTGTAGACGATTCCAGCGAAGTCTCGCTTGCAGATATGAATGCCTGGGACGTAGATGGACAAGAGCCGATCTCAGGGATCGCCCTGGAAGACTGTGATCGGATCGAGGCGACAAAAAACGGGCTGAGGCTGGTCTTATCCATTGGCCTCACAGAGTAGACGCATCCTGGCATGCCACGAGATGTAATAGAGATGGAGAGGCCGGTCCCAGCGACCGGCCCCAAAAAATAGAAAAATCCTGTTTGGGTTCGGAATTGTTATATCATGTACACACGATGGCCTGCTCTAGCAGTTGGCCACTCATCGACTATTCAGTTTCGAATGATAATGGAAGTGTAGAAGCGGCCAGCCCATGCGGTTGGCCAAATAATTTTTCTTGTCATCTCCCTGTGTTTGCCGCTGATCTTGTGGATAACGAAGACTCGCTTGCGTTCGCAGCTGGTTTCTCAGATGACGGCAAACTCGGATACGGGTTCACGTCGGATGATGATTTGGAAGAGGTTGACATCGGTCCTGGGGATAAGCCACGGCCGACATTTATCAGCAAGAAGTTGGATCCGGTCTTGCGAGAGGAGATGATTGCACTGCTGAAAGAGTACCGGGACTGTTTTGCATGGGATTACACCGAGATGCCCGGTCCGGATAGAAGCATCGCCGAGCATCAGCTCCCGCTTAAGCGAGGGTTTCGGCCGTTTCAGCAACGAGCACGTCAGATGAAGGCCGAAGTCCTAGAAGAAGTCAAGAAAGAGGTGAAGAAGATGTTGGATGCTGGGTTCATCAGGCCATGCCGGTATGCAGAATGGATCTCCAGTGTGGTACCGGTGCAAAAGAAGGATGGCCGATGACATGTCTGCGTCGATTTCAGAGATCTCAACAGAGCGACGCCAAAGGACGAGTACCCGATGCCTGTTGCGGAGACATTGATCAACACAGCTGCCGGCCACAAGATGATGAGTTTTATGGACGGTAATGCTGGTTACAACCAGATCTTCATGGCACCAGAAGACGTGAACAAGACCGCGTTCAGAGTACCAGGCGCGGTCGGCTTGTTCGAATATTTGGTGATGACCTTTGGACTGAAAAATGCCGGTGCAACATATCAACGTGCCATGAATTACATTTTTCATGATCTCATCGGCAAATTGGTAGAGATCTATATTGATGATGTTGTGGTCAAGTCCAAATCTGCTGGGAGGGCATCTAGAAGATCTGTGCCAAGTTTTGGAACGGACTCGAAGGTTTGGGCTCAAAATGAACCCAAAGAAATGTGCCTTTGGAGTATCGGTCGGTCAATTTTTGGGATTCCTGGTGCATGAACGGGGAATCGAGATCGGCCTGAACAGTCAAGAAGCTGTGAAGACGATGAAGCCACCAATTACGAAGAAAGAGTTGCAGAAGCTCATCGGTAAAATTAACTTTGTGAGACGATTTATTTCTAATCTGTCTGGACGCATTGAGCCGTTCATGGGTTTAGTGAAGATCAAATCCGATGATGAGTTTCGCTGGGGGGCAGAACAGCAGCAAGCTTTCGATGAGATCAAAGAATATTTGTCAAAGCCTCCAGTGTTGGTTCCTCCTCAGCAAGATAGGCCGTTCTACGTGTACCTATCCGTGGGTGACACTTCTATTGCTTCGGTGTTAGTCCAGAAGCACGACGGCCAGGAGAGGGTGGTTTTCTACCTCAGCAGGCGCATGTTAGACGCCGAGACCAGGTATCCTGAAATCGAGAAGCTTTGTCTTTGCTTATACTTTACATGTGTGTAGGTGAACTACAAAGCCGGTGGAAAACATTGGGTACTTGATAGCGGTTGCTCTCAACACATGACCGGCAATGATAGCATGTTCACCTCCCTTGAAGACCCCGGCGATCATGAACATGTCACCTATGGTGATAACTCAAGGGGAAAAGTTTTAGGTTTGGGTAGAATAGCTATCTCTAAAGATTTATCTATTTCTAATGTTTTGTTTGTAGAAACACTTAGTTTTAATCTTACCTGCTGCGGCACCAGTGTCTCTCAGGGGGGTTCGACCTCGCCGTCGCCCTTCCCCTTTGGGATGCGCAACACCGCCGCTCGCACCTACGCTTCATCAACCAGCGCTAACTTCATCGAGTATGAGGGGCTGCCGGGTCATCATCTTCTGTCGATCCGCAACCTCATCGCATCGTCTCCCGACGAATCCTACCCCGGGACGGCGAGCTCGGTCGCCGACGACGTCAACTTCTTCATGAACAACTTCACGGCCGAGGAAGCCGAGGACTACTCCGGGGTTCGCGACCCTGACGCTCTTTGCTCGTTCCAGCTGGCGACGGCCTACTGCCTCACCTGCTCCGAAGACTCCAGCGAGGGGGATTTCGACCATTCCCGGGAGTGCTTCATGGTCCAGCTCGCGGACGGGCAAGACGACATCGCCCCGAGCAACGACGGGGACGGCGGGGCGGACGCACAGGCAAACCAACCGGTGGTCCCTCCTGCAGCCCCATCCTCGTCAAGCTCGGCGGCGCGACAAGCTCAGCTGGCGCAGCTCAATGAGCTTCAAGCCGAGCTCGACGAGCAGCGTCAACAAACCCAGGAGCTGCGCGCCGCACTCAAGCAGCAGCGTACCGCGCGTGGCGCACATGCCCAGGCGGCGGGCCGCGTTGCTCGGGAGCGCATCCTAGCCGACGACAACGGCGACAAATCTCCTGAACTAAAGACGGCCGGCGAAAAACTCGTCGCTGCGGCCTATCTACTCCAAGCTATGCCCGAGCCATCGACGCCTTCGGGCCGCAACCTGCGCCGCGAGGCACAGGAGCTCATCGAGCAAGCTGCCATGCAGCAGGCCGAGAGTTCTGCGTCTCGTATGCGCTCGAAAGCCCCGGAGCAGCCTGGTGGGACTGCGCACCAGGACCGCGAGGTCTCTGTGCACACACCACCAGCAGGGAAGGGCAAGGCAGCCGTAGCACCCGGCGCGAAGGCACCCTCAGTGCACGAGCGCGTCGGCAGAGTTCCCGTAAGGGAGCGAATCCGTGACACGCGCGGGCATGTCGGAGATGGCGACGCCCGCAACATCATCGATGGCAGAAGGCACACCCCTCGACGGGGTGGACGCTTCGACCCCGAGCACGACAGGGGTGAGTCCCCGGAGCCTCCGGGCACCCGGGTGTTCAGCCGGGAAATCCGAACTGCATCTTTTCCCCCGCGCTTTCGACAACCCAACACCCTCGTCAAGTCCTCGGGCGAGACTGATCCTGCAGTCTGGCTCAACGACTACCACCTAGCGTGTCAGCTAGGCGTCGCGACGGTGGACGCGGTCATCATCCGCAACCTTCCTCTTCATCTTGCTGACTCCACACGAACGTGGCTCGAGCACCAGTCTGCGGATCAGATCCACAACTGGGCCGACTTGGTCCATATCTTCGTGGGCAATTTCTAGGGCACGTACGTGCGCCCTGAGAACTCCTGGGACCTCAAAGGGTGTAGCCAGAAGCCCCGCGAGTCACTGCGTGACTACGTGCGACGCTTCTCCAAGCAGTGCACCGAGCTCCCCAGCGTCATCCACGTCGAGGTCATCAACGCTTTCCTCGAGGGTACGACGTGCAGGAACCTGGTGTATGAGCTCGCGAGAAGCCGACCCGTCAACACCAATGAGTTGTTCGACGCTGCCACCAACTATGCCGCCGGCGAGGAGGCTGTTGGTGCCATCTTCGACGACAAGTCGAGCAAGCACAAGGACGATGCGCCCGCGGAGGGCAGCAACGTCAAGCCCAACGCCCCCGCCAAGAAACAGAAGCGGGGGAGGAAGGGAAAAAAGCCGGTCCCACCGAACCAGCGCGGCTTGGGGCAGGCAGAGGACTCCGAGGAGGCCTTCGCTGCCGCCCCGGACCGCAAAGGACCTCGAGGCCCCCCCTCGAGGTGGTGGTGGCCAATTCGACGACATGCTTAAGAAGCCGTACCCTTACCACAAGGGCCCGGTCAATCATACCCTCGAGCAGCGCGAAATGCTCAAGAAGTATTACAACCGCGTCGCGCATCGCGACGAAGACAAGAAGAAGGACGCGGGCGACAAAGGTGGAGATGACGAGTTCCCCCCAGTGGAGAACGCCTTCTTCATCTTTGGTGGAGCAACGACGAACATGACTTCTCGGCAGCGCAACCGTGAGCGCTGGGAAGTTTTCTCCGTCACCAAGGCCACGCCATCCTACCTCGATTGGTCGAATGATACTATTTCCTTTGGCCGCGAGGACCACCCCGAGTACGTCCCACATCCGGGACGCTACCCGCTCGTTGTCGACCCCATCGTCGGCAACACCCGCTTCTCCAAGGTGCTCATGGACGGAGGCAGCAGCCTCAACATCATGTACGCCCACACCTTGGAGCTCATGGGGATCGGACTGGACAAGCTTCAACCCAGCAAGTCGCCATTCCACGGTGTCGCGCCGGGAAAGCGAGTCCAACCCCTCGGCCAGATCGATCTGCCTGTCTGCTTCGGCACGGCAGCTAACTTCCGCAAGGAGGTACTCACTTTTGAGGTGGTGGGGTTTCGAGGATCCTACCATGCCATCCTTGGTCGTCCTTGCTACGCCAAGTTCATGGCCGTCCCCAACTACACCTACCTCAAGCTCAAAATGCCGGGTCCAAAGGGCGTCATCACCATCGGCTCTTCGTTCGAGCACGCCTACGAGTGCGACGTTGAGTGCATTGAGCGCGCGGAGGCTCAAGCGAAGGATGAAGCAGCGCCTACGACGCTTCGACGAGCTTAAGCGCCGGGCGATCGGCGAGGAGTTGCAGAAACTTCTGGCGGCCAGATTCATCAAAGAGGTATTCCATCCCGAGTGGCTAGCTAATCCAGTATTAGTAAAGAAAAAGAGTGGGAACTGGAGGATGTGTGTAGATTACACTAGTTTAAATAAGACATGTCCGAAGGTTCCCTTTCCTTTACCACGAATAGATCAGATTGTAGATACTACTGCGGGATGTGAACTCCTATCCTTTCTTGATGCTTATTCCGGTTACCACCAAATCAAGATGAAAGAGTCCGACCAGCTCGCGACTTCTTTTATCACACCTTTCGGCATGTACTGCTACGTTACGATGCCCTTTGGCCTCAGAAACGCTGGAGCCACATACCAGCAGTGTATGCTCCACGTTTTCGGAAACCATCTCGGGTGCAGCGTAGAGGCATATGTCGATGACATCGTTGTAAAATCCAGGAAGGCGGACGACCTGGTTGCTGATCTCAGGATCGCATTCGATTGCCTACGGGCCAAAGGGGTAAAACTTAACCCCAAGAAGTGCGTGTTCGGGGTGCCTCGAGGCATGCTCTTGGGCTTCATTGTCTCCCAGCGGGGCATCGAACCCAACCCTGATAAAGTCTCGGCCATCACTCGGATGGGACCGATCCTAGACCTAAAGGGGGTACAGAGGGTCATGGGATGCCTAGCATCCCATAGCCGGTTCATCTCGCGTCTCGGCGAGAAAGGCTTACCCCTGTATCGACTCTTGAGGAAAACCGAGCACTTCACATGGACCCCCGAAGCTCAAGAAGCCCTCGAAAGGCTGAAGGCGTCACTCACTCGTGCCCCCATTCTCACACCACCCACGGACGGCGAGCCGCTCTACCTGTACGTAGCTGCGACGACCCAAGTGGTCAGCGCAGTGATCGTAGTCGAAAGACAAGAGGAGGGCCATGCATTTCCCGTCCAGCGGCCGGTGTACTACATCAGCGAAGTATTGTCTAAAACTAAGACACGCTATCCACAGATTCAGAAGCTGCTCTACGCAGTGGTTCTGGCTCGGCGCAATCTGTGCCACTACTTCGAGGCCCATCCCGTCACCGCGGTCTCGTCTTTTCCTTTGGGAGAGATAGCCCGCAACCGGGAAGCCGAGGGTAGAATCGCCAAATGGTCTGTGGAGCTGATGGGAGAGACACTCACCTACGCCCCCCGCAAGGCGATCAAGTCCCAAATCTTGGCTGACTTCGTGGCTGAGTGGACGGACACTTAGCTGCCCCCATCGCAAATCCAGGGCGAATGCTGGACTATGTACTTCGACGGGTCGGTGATGAAAACAGGCGCCGGTGCCGGCCTCCTTTTCATCTCACCCCTCGGAGAACATATGCGATACGTGATACGCCTACACTTCCCTGCGTCAAACAACATGGCGGAGTATGAGGCCCTCCTCAGTGGCCTCTTGTAACACCCCGTGGTTATTTTTTTTGGTGCTAATCGTGTGGTTAGTCGCTAATCAAGGTTAATCGCCGTCATTTGCGCTAATCAAGTTTCCAGAGTAAACTTTTGAGTTAGCCGCGTTCGATCTCGTTTTTGTCCTTAATCCGGGCTTCGAATCAATGTTCGCCCAAAAGCAAAGTTGTAGACCTTTTTGTCCTCTACAACTTTTATTTTGGACAAATTTCAAGTTCCTATATGGAATTTTGAGTTTCAATTGGTCAAAGTCCGGTCAAAAATCAGTCAAAACGATCACTGTGCTACACGGTTCATCACTGTGCTTGCCGCGACCGTCACAGCGCCGGCGACCTCCACGCGTCGCGACCGCCGGCGAACCTCGCTCTCCGCGCGTGTGTTATCCGCTCGCGAGCTCTGGAGGCTTCTCGTCCTCATCTCTTTCTCCTTCCTCGCGTCCTCGTCAAGCCGAGCCCGAGCGAGCAGTGATCGTCGCCGTCGCCGCTCCGACCACGCGACCACCCCCTTGCCGCTCCGCTCGATTCCTCGCGTCCCGACCTCTCCAGCCTTGCCCTGAACCTTCCCCACCTCTCCTCGAGCTCAGCCATGCCGTTTTCCCGGCCGAATCGAGCGTTTCCGACCGCCGGCCGCCATCACCGAGCACGCCAAGCTTCGCCCCTCCTGTCGAACTCCCTCTCCCGGCCCTCCTCAGCTCGAATTGAGCATGCGGTGAGAATCCTCGCGACCTCCTCCTCATTGACCTTTTCCCCCGCGGAAACCGCCGCCACCGCCGCCGGCTCCCCGCCGCGCCGCCGCGCGTGCCGCCACGGGGCCGCCTTGCGCGGGGCTAAAAGCCGCTGCTGCGCGCCCCTAGGCCGCTAAGCTCCGATGGCCGTGGCGCTGCTCCGCCCGCCGCTGGCCGGCCTCGCCGCCGGCGAGGAACGCCGCGCCACCGCCCCTGCCCGCGAGCAGCCGCCGCCCCTGGTTCTTGCGCCGCCGCGCTTTTCCTCAAGCCGCCGCCCTGCGTGGGCTGCGTGCGCGCTGGCTCCTGCGCGTGGGCCGCCCGCGCCGCCCCGCTGGCCGGCCGGCCCAAGCCACCGCCGCGCGCGCTCGGCGCGCCGCCGGTGAGCGGCCGGGGTAGGGGCAGAGCAGGGGAACCGCCCCCCTCTCTCTCCCTGTCAAGTGGGACCCGCGGGTCAGAAGATTTTAGGGTAGTTTTATTCTTTTTGTTGATTTTTGGCTGAAATCTTCCAATATTCATAGAAATTCCTAGAAAAATCCTAAAAAGGCAAAACTAGTTGCTTTAGCTTCGTAATTTCATGCTCTATCTGATAGAACCATGAAATGGAGAGTTTTGTTACTTTTGTTAGGTGGTTCTGCTTAGGTTTGTTTAATCGCTGCTGAGATTTAGACATTTATTTATCTGCCTCAGAGTTGAGCTTGATTTGAGCAAGGGCAACTCCAGTCTTCTTTGAGGGAGACACTTCAGGCTAAAAGAAATTAACAACTAAAACCCCATCTCAGCACTACACCATGCTTTTGGATCATAGTTTTGAGAGTGCTGTTTTGAGAGTGCTGTTTATCGGTCATGCCTATGCTTCCAGTTGCGAGTGTTGCATTTCATTGCATCATTTCATGCGTCTCATGCATGGCATATTCTTATTCGTATAGACGCTGGAACCGAAGTCGCCTGCGAGCTGATCGCTGAGCCAATCCAAGAACCGCAAGCAGGGGAACCGCAAGTCGAAGCAGCCGTCGAGCCAGATCCAGAAGTCGCTAACCTCGCTGACTGGCAAGGCAAGCCCCGGTGCATAACCCTTAATTTCAGTATTCAATAATTATTATATATTTATTGTGCATTTAGGTTTCTAGAAGTTGCTTGGAACCTTAGATGCATGATCCCTAGGTTTCTTCAGTCACTCTACTAGTATACAGGTCGTTAGTACTGCAATGCTTAATTAGGATTCGGTAGAAGACGAGTGATTCCTGTCACTCGCGAGATATAGGTCTTGTTACTTATGAAAAAGTTCTGGAGAACGAATCTTTGAGAAAATGAAAGGAAAAATGGAGACCGGGCAGAGATGGATTGATTATGGATATGGAAGTTATGGAAAGTAAGCCTCCGCCTGTGTCGATTGAGGACCGTACCGTTGTTGGCACTACTGATCGAGGATTGAACAGTACTAACCGCATGCCGGAAGTAGGAGGTAGTCGAAACCGGTAAGCTCAGAACCATATGTGCACCGGTAGGCGGACTTGATACTGTCTTCACTAGTGGAGCTAGTATACAAACTCATGGCTGACCCTTCGTTGGTATCGGTGGGGCTAGCAGTCCCGAGTCGCAGGGCAGTTCGCCTATTCGGTGTGCATATGTGAAGGGTTGGTGTGTATAGCCCGACGGGGCATATACGTGCCGTGTTGGTTAGGTCCACCTTGCAAGGTTAAATCGAATCGATTCGCCGTGACTCACGGATATGAGAACCTTGATCTCTCTGTCACATCGTAGTAAAGAAGTGGAATGAGTTTGAACTGAGAATGGTGGCTGTGATAATCTGAAAAGATAATGTGATCAACCATGCGTGCTCTAGATGTTAGGCAAATCTAGTTGGTACCTGATAAACTTAAATTGAGCTAAAATATTGCAAGTAAGGATCCAGTAATAGTAGCTTTTCAGCAAAACAAACTCCAGAGGCAAAAAGCTTTTCATGTCTAGTTATTGGGCTAAGTATACCCATGGTCGGGTAAGCCTTGCTGAGTATTAGAATACTCAGGCTTGTTGTTGCCATATATTTTAGCAGGTTACATTCCGGAGGGCTCCGAAGAAATCTGCGCCTTGTGGATCGGTCAACCACTTCCTCCGGGTTGGTCGGTCGAGTGGGTCCCGTCTTCTCCATGAAGTTCGGGCAGGTGAGCCTCACATCAGTGGGCAAGGTGTGAAGCTCGTCTTTGTCTGCGACGTTGGTTATCGTACTGTATTTTGAAGCTTGTTTTCAACTCTAAATTGCTTTCCACTGCAGTTGAACTCTGAAGTTTGAATTGTAAAGCTGGCTTGTAAACGCTTGTTGTAGTTTAAGTTGATGCTTCTGTTTAACTCGGGTTGTAAATGACTTTAAACGCTTTTGTTGCCGGTAATCATCTGTGCTCGTCTTTTGGCGAGAGTTCCTGTGTAATCGATCCTGGTTAAAGCAGGCGGTCTGAGTGTACTGATTGAGTGCAATAATTCTGGGTTGAGTTTAAGTGTTAATTATTGTACTTGATTGGTATTATTTGGACCGTTCTGTGACAGCTGGCATCAGAGCTAATTGCACTAGGGGTGATTACTGTTGTACTTAACTACGTTAAGTAAACTTTGTTTTGCAAAAAAATTTGGGTTTTCGAAAAATTGACGCTTGATGCGCTAAGGAATAGAGTAGATAGTTTGTATGCCCTAATTATATTCTATAAGTTAGGTGGCATCTAAATATCTATTTTATTCCAGCACTTCCAGCATTTACTTCTCGTTAAACCTTACTTTTACGCACAACTACTGTTCTGTAACGACGCACCTACGCTGAGGTAAGCAAGGTGAGTATTCTGATAGTCCTTAGAATAGCCCACGTGTTTCATACGTGCGTGGGTCCCGTATGTTGAGCATACGAGGAGGTGATAAGACTCAATTCAAACGAGCCTGTCGCTATCTGCCGCCTGATATGGAGTGCGGATTTCTTACCGTGTGATTGTGATCACGGCCATCTCGTAAGGCAATGTTACGAGGTGAAGACTCGTTATGCAGTTGGTCATAACTGTGTACCTTGGGACACGTGTACCCTTGGGTGTCCCGTAAGGCGATTTGTACGGGAAGTGAATACGTTGCTTCGGTAATGTATGCAGCGCTGCCCATTCAGCGTCGAATGTTTGGGTGCCATCTCTATAGTGGATGGTAATGTATATGTGAATATGTGAGAAACTGCATATGCGTTACCCGTGTGGCGTAGGACACATGGGGGCCGTTCGTGTGTGCTGGCACGAAGGGTCCAGAAATGGATATTTATATCTATCTCTTGTTGTCTTGGTTTGTTGCAGGAACACTAACTACGTAAGCACGTTATGAATCCTTGATCGTAGGAACGACTAGTATATATAGGGAGAGTACGTAATTGTGCCACTAGTCGTCTTCGTATACCATATTTTGGTAATTGTTTGGGTGAGAACGATAGAACGTGCATGCATCTTGCATATTCGAGTTGGTTGGTCGCTTCGTGCTTAATAATTGTGCAACCTTAAGACTGCAACGTTATAGCTAACCGAGTTACCAACCTGTTGTTCAACCCAATCAGATGCGGTTTCCACAGAAGCAAACCATTATGTTCTCTTGGTGAACTATATCGCGATGGGAACGATTCATGCTGTCTGTTCATATTAGTTATGCACATTCTTTACTTGCATGGATTAGTCCCGATAGCGGAATGGCTAACCAAGGGATGGTGCTTTTGCAGATGGGCAATAACAACACTGCTAACCGTGGAAATGAGGGTCAAGGAGCACAGCCACCACCGTCTCCCTCCTTGACTTAGGCTATCGCGGCTCTTATCGCCGACCGCAATGAGCAGACTGAATTGTTGAGGCAACTGGTGCAAAGTAATGCCGACAGAGGTCGACAAGCACCACCAGCAGAAACAGACTACGTCGGTTTTCTTGCTACTCAACCACCTCTGTTTCACAAGGCCGAAGATCCCCTTGAGGCAGATGCTTGGATTCGCACCATGGAGGACAAGTTTGGCATTCTTAATTGCACAGAAGTGGACAAGGCTGCCTTTGCCGTGCAACAACTGATAGGCCCGGCAAAGATATGGTGGGCAAATCACTTAGCTATGCAACCAACAGAGAGACAGATTCTCTGGTCAGAATTTAGAGAGATTTTTAGGGCACATTATATTCCAGAAGGATTCATAAAAGTGAAAGTGGAGGATTTTCTAAATCTGAAACAAGAGAACAAATCAGTGATGGAATATGCCAACATTTTCAATCATCTTGCACAATGTGCTGCACATCACATAGATACTGATGAAAAGAAGCAAGATTGTTTCCAGAAAGGGTTAAATACCGAGTTACTCATGCGTTTAGCAGTGTGAACATTTACCAGCTATAGTGACTGGGTCAGTAAAGCTATTCTCCAAGAAGATGCGATGCTGAAGCATGAAAAGGCGAAAAAGAGGAAGAAATCACCTATTGGGTCTTCTGAGAATGTTGTGCAACGCCTACACCTAGGGTCCACTAGTTTTTCCCAAACTCAACATCAACTACGACAGGGGATTCCTGAACTTGTGGCTCCTCCATAGTTGGAGCAAAAGAAATCCGTATTGCAGCATGTTTTTCGCTCCCACCCTGATCCGTGCAAGCATCAACTAACCGAGGGTTGCCATCACTCAGAGGATATCTGTTATACTCCACCCAAGCCGAGAAAAGGCTCTAGCAATACAAATAAGAAAAAGAAGGTGTCGTATATTAAGGATGGTTGTGTGAGTTACACCACTTGTGAGGACGTGCCAGAAGGGGAACACGTGATGGCGGATATATTTTCCCTCAATGATCATCCAATTAGGGTTCTATTCGACTCTGGTGCTTCGCATACATTTCTTAGTAAAGCTTGTGCAGATAGGCACGGATTGAAAATTGAGTGCATGAATACTTCATATAAAATTCAATCCCCAGGTGGTCAAATAATCACAAACCAAATGGCAAGAATGGTACCAATCAACTTGGCTGGGAGAATCTTTCCGACCAATTTTATCATTCTCCCACATCAAGGGATTGATATCATATTGGGTATGAATTGGATGAAGGCACATGGAGTTGTGTTGGATACTCAGGCGCATGTTGTTCATATCAATTCAAGTGCACATGGTTCTACGGTGTTACTTTTGACCAAGTACAAGACACACAATCCGGCCATAAATAAATTGGAGGGTAAAAGCTTAGAGGAGATACCTGTAGTATGCAATTATTCAGATGTCTTTCCAGAGGATTTACCTGGACTGCCACCTGATCGGGACGTTGAGTTTGTTATTGAACTCCAACCGGGTACAACACCTATCTCTAGAAGGCCATATCGGATGCCACCAAATGAATTGGCAGAACTGAAGGTACAATTGCAAGACCTACTGAATAAGGCTTTCATTCGTCCAAGCTCATCACCGTGGGGATGCCCAGCTTTATTTGTGAAAAAGAAAGACCAAAGTTTGAGGTTATGTGTTGATTACCGGCCTCTAAATGCAGTTACCATCAAGAATAAATACCCATGGCCTCGCATTGACATTCTCTTTGATCAGTTAGCCGGAGCTAAGGTATTTTCTAAGATAGATCTTCGATCCGGTTATCACCAAATAAAGATCAGACCTCAGGACATTCCAAAGACTGCTTTCTCCACTCGCTATGGTTTATTTGAGTACCTAGTCATGTCTTTTGGATTGACTAACGCTCCAGCTTACTTCATGTATCTTATGAATTCGGTTTTCATGCCTGAGTTGGACAAGTTTATTGTGGTATTCATTGATGACATCTTGATCTACTCCAAAAATGAAGAAGAGCACGCCAAGCACCTTCATATTGTTCTTCAACGTCTACGAGAGCACCAGTTGTATGCAAAATTCAGCAAATGTGAATTTTGGCTTAAAGAAGTTCCTTTCTTAGGCCATGTCATATCTGCAGAGGGTATTTCAGTTGATCCAGGAAAAGTTCAGGATGTGTTGGATTGGGAGGCTCCGATATCAGTTAAGGAAATCCGCAGCTTTCTAGGACTAGCTGGGTATTATCGTCGATTCATCCCAGAGTTTTCAAAAATTGCTAAGCCTATGACCGAGCTACTCAAGAAAGGTGTCAAGTTTCATTGGAATGACAAATGTGAAGAGGCTTTCCATACTCTGAAAAAGTTTTTAACTTCTGCACCTATCCTGGCTCAACCCGATACGTCAAAACCATTTGACATATATTGTGATGCTTCTGGTACTGGTATTGGTTGTGTCTTGATGCAGGAGAACCGAGTGATTGCATATGCATCTAGGTCACTCAAACGCCACGAGGAAAATTACCCAACTCATGATTTGGAATTAGCTGCTGTAGTTCATGCTCTGAAGATATGGAGGCATTATCTCTTGGGTAGTCCTTGTCGCATCTACACTGACCACAAGAGACTTAAGTATCTTTTTACTCAACCTGATCTGAACATGCGCCAAAGGTGATGGTTGGAACTAATCAAGGATTATGAACTTGAAGTGCATTATCATCCGGGTAAAGCGAATGTAGTTGCAGATGCGCTAAGTCGCAAAGCTCACTGTCATTGCATCTCAGCTATACCATTAAGCGAGTCTCTTTGCTTTGAAATGGAAAAGCTGAACTTGAGCATTGTACCACATGGCACGCTGGCCCATCTAGAACTCACTCCTACTCTTCGTGATCTAATCATCACAGCACAAAAGAAAGATAAAGGAATAAAGGAAATTCAGAGGAGATTATCAGAAGGAGATTCGAAAGTAAGTTGTTTTCACCAAGATAGTGAGAATGTGTTATGGTTTAAGAACCGATTAGTGGTGCCTAAGGATTTTGCACTCAGAAAGCAAATTTTTGATGAAGCTCATACCTCTCGACTATCAATTCATCCTGGTAGCAGCAAAATGTATCAAGACTTGAAACAACAGTTTTGGTGGAGTCGGATGAAAAGAGAGATTGCCAAGTATGTGTCAGAATGTGACATCTGTCGTAGGGTCAAAGCTAGTCATCTCAAACCAGTTGGAATGTTGCAACCCTTGAGTATTCCTGAATGGAAATGGGAAGACATCAGCATGGATTTCATTGTCGGTTTACCTCGAACTCAAAAGGGTTATGATTCGATCTGGGTCATTGTAGACCACCTGACCAAATCCGCACATTTTCTTCCAGTTAGAACAATCTATCGAGCAAAGAAGTATGCTGAGTTGTATATGGATCGCATCCTATGTTTACATGGAGTGCCAAAGACTATCATATCAGATCGAGGGACCCGGTTTGTTGCTCGCTTCTGGGAACAATTGCATACTTGTTTAGGGACTCGATTGATCCGCAGCTCAGCTTATCACCCTCAAACAGATGGCCAAACGGAGAGAATTAATCAGATTTTAGAAGATATGCTCCGTGCATGTGTTTTAGCCTACCCGCAGAAATGGGATGAATGCTTGTCATTAGCTGAATTTTCTTATAACAATAGCTATCAAGAAAGCATTAAAATGGCACCATTCGAAGCTTTATACGGTCGTCGATGCCGTACTCCACTGAATTGGTCCGAAGTTGGAGAGAGGACTATTTTTGGACCTGACATGGTTAAAGAAGCCGAGGAACAAGTTCATCTAATTCAAGAAAACTTGAAGATTGCGCAGTCCCGTTATAAGAGTTATGCGGATAAGCGACGTGACCCACTTGTTTTTGAAGTTGGTGACCACGTCTATTTGAAAGTATCACCTTGGAAAGGCGTGCAAAGATTTGGGATAAAAGGAAAGCTAGCTCCCCGCTACATTGGTCCATATCCAATTATCGAAAGATGCGGTCCTGTGGCTTACCGATTGAACCTTCCTGCAAAATTTTCGGCAATTCACAACTTCTTCCATGTGTCTCAGTTAAAGAAATGTCTGAGAATTCCAACTGAAGCTATTGATAGTGACACCATTCAGTTAGAATCTGATCTCACTTATCCTGAGCGTCCAATCAAGATACTTGATCGCAAGGATCGAGTTACTCGTCGCACAACCAACCGATTCTACAAAGTTCAATGGAGTAATCACTCCGAAGAAGAAGCTACTTGGGAAAAGAAGAATTCCTGAGATCCAAGTATCCGGACTTTCTAAGCGCTCATCCAGGTACTTCACATTTCAACCTTCTCTTCTTATATGTTTCTATCGTGCCCGAATCTCGGGACGAGATTCCTTTAAGGGGGAAAGGCTGTAACACCCCGTGGTTATTTTTTTTGTGCTAATCGTGTGGTAGTCACTAATCAGGGTTAATCACCGTCATTAGCGCTAATCAAGTTTCCAGAGTAAACTTTCGAGTTAGCCGCGTTCGATCTCGTTTTTGTCCTTAATCCGGGCTTCGAATCAATATTCGCCCAAAAGCAAAGTTGTAGACCTTTTTGTCCTCTACAACTTTTATTTTGGCCAAATTTCAAGTTCCTATATGGAATTTTGAGTTTCAATTGGTCAAAGTCCGGTCAAAAATCAGTCAAAACGATCACTGTGCTACACGGTTCATCACTGTGCTTGCCGCGACCGTCACAGCGCCGGCGACCTCCACGCGTCGCGACCGCCGGCGAACCTCGCTCTCCGCGCGTGTGTTATCCGCTCGCGAGCTCTGGAGGCTTCTCGTCCTCATCTCTTTCTCCTTCCTCGCGTCCTCGTCAAGTCGAGCCCGAGCGAGCAGTGATCGTCGCCGTCGCCGCTCCGACCACCCCCTTGCCGCTCCGCTCGATTCCTCGCGTCCCGACCTCTCCAGCCTTGCCCTGAACCTTCCCCACCTCTCCTCGAGCTCAGCCGTGCCGTTTTCCCGGCCGAATCGAGCGTTTCCGACCGCCGCCGCCATCACCGAGCACGCCAAGCTTCACCCCTCCCGTCGAACTCCCTCTCCCGGCCCTCCTCAGCTCGAATCGAGCACGCGGTGAGAATCCTCGCGACCTCCTCCTCCTCACTGACCTTTTCCCCCGCGGAAACCGCCGCCGGCTCACCGCCGCGCCGCCGCGGGCGCTTTGCGCCGCCGCGGGGCCGCCTTGCGCGGGGCTACAAGCCGCTGCTGCGCGCCCCTAGGCCGCTAAGCTCCCCTGGCCGTGACGCTGCTCCGCCCGCCGCCGGCGAGGAACGCCGCGCCACCGCCCCTGCCCGCGAGCAGCCGCCGCCGCCGGATAGATGCAGATCCAATCTGACACCAGGACTCGATCGGCTCTTTTAAGCCGATGCAAGAGTCGTCCCGGGGAGCCGACCACGGCTCGGACTTACGTTTCCACGTGTTTGTGTATGCAGGCAACTCGTCGCAAGCACGTTCGCACCTTCCTGATCGGGTATAGGTCATGTGGCACGCCTTACGTTGTCCGGAATCTTTGGCGTGTGCCGAATTGAGGGCCGTTGTCCGAGGAAACAGTGCTGCCAGCGCCACGGCGACCTCCCGGTTCTTCGTGTTGCCTGTCGTTACTCGCCGGTGGGTTTTGATCGACAACAGAGGGGAGGCGGCGGCGGCAGGATCAAGGGAGGCGAGGGGAACCGGTGGCGGCGCTAGAGCAAGAAAGGAGGAGATCCGGCATTTTGCCTCGCGTTGTTGGAGACTATCAATTTTGCGTGGGGGAAGTGTTCACTGTACGCAATGCAAACATTGGAATGCATCCCGCATTTTGGCCATGTTTAGTACGCAAAAAATTTTTGCGACGGAATCTTACTAATTTGAAGTACTAAATGAAGTTTATTTACAAAACTTTTTGCACAGATGTGTTGTAAATCGCGAGACGAATCTAATGATACTAATTAATCTACTATTAATCAATAATTAGCGGATGGTACTGTAGCACCACTGTTGCAAATTTTGGATTAAGTAGGCTCATTAGATTCGTCTCGCGATTTACAGCCTATCTATGCAAAAAAAAATTATAAAGAGACTTCATTTAGTACTTTAAATTAGTAGGATTCCTTCGCAAAATTTTGTGTTTTTGCGTCTATTGGGTGGGAACTAAACAGTGCCTTTGCTTCGAATTGTTGGAGGCAGTTTAACTCTGGAAACCAGGCACGCAATCAGCAACAAACACCGACCTAATCCATGTGCAATGCAGGCGTGACCTCCCAATAAGGCAGTAACTTACCATGGCAGGCAAGGCAGCGGCAGTACCAGGCCCTTGTCTCTGACTGTACTCTTTAGGGTAGGTGAGTACACTCCTCCACTAATCTCCCGGCGCTGCTGCTGGGCTGCCTACCCAACCCAACCCACATCAATTGCCTCTGCCCGAGACCAAAAGGCTGCAGCGCCTTTAACCGCACCACATGATCACTACGACCTATCGGCATGCAGCAGCAGCTGCTGCTCCTACCTCACCGGCCACAGGTTTGGTTACTTCAGGTTCAGGCAGCCGCATCCTTGTGTTGTGGGTGTGGCTCATCATCTGATCTGATCAGACCCGACCACCACACCGCATGAATGTGTGGGGTCTCGGGGGCACGGCACGCACGACATGATCGATCGATCGATCGCCTCGAACCCCTGGGCGCCTTGCTCGGTAGCTGCCAGAGGTGGATGTGGATTAGAGCGCACGAAATCGGAGCAGATTAGCTGCTGCCTAATTCTGACGTTTTGTGCCTGAAACCCTTCCTACCAGTGCCTGTGATCTACGTTCTGGTTGGCGTGTTATCAACTGCTCTTCCGTGGTTTCATCAACCTAGAACCTGCTGCGAGCTTGGTTCTGGCAAGTATCTGTTTTTTATAAGGAAAAAAATAATCGACTTATGTTTTTATAGGGAAAAAAAGGGTGCTGTCAACGAACTGCTCTTCCATGGACTATGTTTTATTTGAAAGGAAAAAAAAACAATCCACACACACAGTGTATCTTCCCCGGCCCTGGACAAGTGTATTGTCATGGAGAACCGGAAACAGGTGGGGCCGGGGCGTGTGTTCTTTATGACTTTTCGACTCTTTCTTCGTCGTCGTCATGAAATGCTGCCATACATAGACTTGAGCTGCCATTAACTTGAAATGCTGCCATTTCCAAACAAGGCCGGACAAGACCATCAAACAACAAAAAGCTCACAACAAAACCACAAACCAGACAATTAGAGGACTAATTAAGTGGTTTAAGGCACCCTTTTTTCACCCTCTTCCAATCAAGCATGTATATATGCTAGTACTACCGAAAAGTTAGCAAAAAAGTGGCCGCAAATTATTTTCTTTTGGCGCAGCGAGGTACCAGAATTAAAACAAAAGGGCCTGATCTCTGCATGCATGCATGTGAGGCAAGAGGACACGCATCAAGGCCAAAAATGGCGCCGAGGGTTGGTTGGGTTTTTGTACCACCAAACAAGTGTAGTGCAGTGACTGGGGGTGAGCGAGGGAGTCCTCTAGGTTTCAGGGCCCCAACCGGCAACCGAGCTGATGAGAGGAACACCCAAGTCAAGGGCATGAGCATCTGCCCGTTGCTGTCCAATTAATCAGCTTCCTTGCTATCTCAGCCAAAGCAGCCGGCCGCGGCCGGGGGAAAGAAGAGCACAAGTGAAGGAAAGGGGCAGCCCCAGGCAACGAAATGCTGCGGCCCGGGCCACCAGCAGCATGCCCGGCTAACTGCTTAATTGCAAGTGCAGACAGGGGGGGAAACACAAGGAATTGATCGTGCACGACCGTCCAAAAGGTGTGGTCTCGCATGCGTGATTGCAGTGGATTGGAAATTGGAGGGATGGCTTCAGAGCTTCCTTCACATCTCGTGGAAATGATGGCGTCTCACATGCGTCGCAACTGTCATTTGTGTCTGGATCCACTGTTAACACTGCTGTTTGCCTGGGGCCAGGACAGATAGATGGATGATGGGGGGAGCATCAGGTGTGGCCGGCATGGTGGTGTTGCCCTGATCACAAGGGAAAGCCACTGTTTACTGGACTTGATCGGTGCATCACAGCATCAGGACGACACAGACACGCACTGGCACACACAGAGAAATAGCTGCATCATGCCACTGCCATGTAAGCATCTTCTCCTGCTACATGTTTGGTGTGACAGTGTCATGCACATTGATCGGCCGGCTCTCAGCAGCAGCACCTTCTGTGTCATCTCTGTGTATATGTGCCTGACTGCTTGTGCCATGCATGATGCTTGGTATGTTACAAAGTTTCTGTTTGTGGGTGCAGTGCATGCACCATGGTTGGTGTCACTGGCCACCATCATGTTTGAATCGGGGGCTCACGCGGGTACAGCGCGCGGGGTCTCCGTCGTCTACACCCTCCTCAGCTGTCCGGTGGCCGCTTGCTGCTACTGCAAACTAGCTAGCCTGTCTCCCGTGGGTATAGGAGCGCTGTTGTTCCAGCTCGTTCGTTGACGAGCTGATTCTTGGCTAGCTACTCGCCGGCCGGTCCAACACGAGAGGAAATCGGAGTGCCCCTGGATGGCTCCGAGAAAAATGGGACCCGTACGGCACCGGCAGCACGCAGCAGCAGCAACGCCGCGCCAATGGCCGGCGAGATCTGAAGCGTAAATGTCTCTGACGACGCATGTCGTCCGAGCCTGACGTCGGGCACAAGGAACCCCACCTCCTGTCCCAGCTGCACGAATTGATCCCCGTCGATCCTATTATTGCTGAATGTGTTGACAAAAACGCAATCAATTTGGTATGCTGCTGAAGCTGAAGCTGATGGCGGCCATGCTGCGTCGTCCGTGTCCTCACGTGAGACGAGAGGGCCAGCCAGGTGGATCGATCGATGCATCGCTGCGTGCAGCGCACTCATGTCATGGTGCATGGATCCGGCACGGAGCGGTGATGAGAGGCATGGCCGGATGGCCCCATGCATGCGGCGTAGGTGCTGCCCATGCATGCGCGCCATGCCCCGGTCGGCACTGCTGCTACCGGCGCCGCTCCTCCCTCCCCGCCGCCCGCAATCATCAAGCGTGAGGAGGAAGCGTTCCTCCGACCTGCCCGGTCGTTCGCGTGGATCGATCCCTAGTCCCTAGTCCCTACCACCCCGAGCCGCGACATGGATCCTTCTTGAATCTTGAAGGCGCCCTCGTTCGCGGCCGGCCGGCGGCGGGCTAGCGACGTGATCATCGGCCCTGAGCAGGGTTTACAAAACCGACCGGTCCGGTCAAACCGCCGCCCTCCGGTAGCGATTTATCGGACCGGTTTGATCGGAAACCGATTGAATTCAAATCTAAATTCAAAAGCACATGTGTAACCGGTTCCGACCGGTATACCAACCGGTTTGACCGGTCCGATCTGACCGATTATCGGTGTTTTAACCAAAAAATCCGACAGTTTAAAAGTGGTTTCCCGGTTTCACCGGTTTATCCGCCGCCATATGCGGTGGGTCTTAATGGGCCGGTCCATTTTTTCTTTTTTTTATTTAACTTCATATGCCCGCAAACTATACTAAATGGATGATTTTTTTTAAAAAAATTGACACCATTAGATTTGTCGCACCTTGAAATATTTTTAGAATTTTTTTAAGAATTTTTCATTTTTTTGAATTTAAATTTGAATTTTAAATTTAAACCGATTTGGTACCATTACAAACCGAAATCAGGCCGGACCCATTTGACCAATAACCGGTCAAACCGGACCGGTTCCACCGGTTTGGTTAACCCTGGCCTGAGTGATGGCCGAGGGACGTGGGTTAGGTCCTAGGAGACTGGCCGGTACCTGCAGTTACGGCACCAACCCGTCTCATCACCGGCGCGCGACGCCCCGGCGGGGCCGCCCGGAGCTTTTGGTGATCTGCCAGGAAGGCCTGCCTGGGTTTAGGTGTACGCAGGTGGTGACGGGAGGATGGGATGCTATAACATGGAGCAATCACGGCCGCTCGGGGTCGGGGGCCAGCGACGGGGACGGGACGGAGGCCCACGCCCACCCACGCGGCGGCGACGAGGAAAAATGCGCCGTGGGGCATGTGCGCCGCGCCCCCTACCGGGAGACCTGCCCCGTCAACAGTTGGGTGACTGATGGCTGGCTGAGGAGACCGCCGGATGGATGCACACCAGATCAGATCGTCTGAGAACAACCCGTCGGCTAATGGCATCGGTGCACCCGATCTTTTTCAGTCGTGGCAGTAAAGGCTGGCTACAGATTGGTCCGCATCCCATGTCTGAATCCTCAAATAACGGTTTGTTTAGTTCGCCAATTTTTTTTAGATTTGGGTATTGTAGCATTTTTGTTGTTATTTGCAATTAATATTCAATCATAAACTAATTTGACTTAAAAGATTTATCTCGTCATTTACAGTTGAACTGTGTAATTAATTATTTTTTCAACTGTATTTAATATTTCGTGCATGTGTTCGAAAATTCGATTTGATGGGTACCGTAGGAAAATTTTTGTGAACTAAATGATAAAAATTGCGATGTGTCCGAAGCAGGTATGCTGGTCTTTGGGCGTTCTGCAACCATAAAAGTAGTTGCAGTTAACATTCTTCTTTTTATAAACTATACCCCCTCTGTCATGAAATGTAAAATATTTCAAAATTCTTGGAGAATAAAAGTTTTTGAAGTTTGACCAATTTTTTTTAAAAAATAATAAAAATTTATGACACCGGACAGATATATTATAAAAATATATTTAATTGAAAATCTAATGGCACATATTTGATATCATAAATGTTATTATTTTATTATATAAATTTGTTTAAATTTGAAAAACTTTAACTCTCCAGAAATTTGGAATGCCTTATATTTTAGGATGGAGGGAGTACTACTATAATTACCATTCAAGAATGTCGAGCATAATATAGCAAGCTTATTTTTGAGAGGAGTGTAGAATATTGAATTGAGCAGCAATAGCAAGATTATTTCCGGATTCAATGTTCCTCGGCCCATCGGTCCAAATCATTTTCAACTTGCTGGCCCAATATCAACTCCTTTCCTTTCTTCCTTGCCTTCCCTCTTGGGCCGGGCCGCCGCTAACTTTGCCTGTCTCTCAGGTGACCCCCGCACTAAATTTAATGAACTCAGGCGGCCAGGCGAAGCGACGGGCAGCGCGGCGAATCCCGGGGGCGCGTTCTGCGCGCACGTGGCGCGTGGGCAGGCGGGCAGGGCGGCCGTCAGCGGCGGGCGACGCGGCGAGCGGCACGGCCGCATGGTTCGCGTGTGAGCGGGAGCGCGCGCGTGTAACACCCGGTTTATAAAAGAACATAAACCGAGCAATCATATACGTGCCAGGATCAAGTCACACGTATATACAACAGAATGAACAGTATATCACAGCACATATCACGAATAAAGATATAATAAAACGAATACGAATATTATTTATTACAATAATGACAAAATGTCTGATACAGCGGAAGCGAAGTACAAATACGAATAAAGCTCTCCGAAGCTGAAGCAGGGCGCCACAGGGACGTCGACTGGGAGACGAACGCCTAGAAGTCCTCGTAGTCCTGGTAGCGCTGAGCGAACTCCCTCGCGTCGGCAGGAACTGAGCAGCAGTAGCGTATCCAAGAGGAAAAAGTAGAGAAGAGGTAAGGGTGAGTACACAACTTGTACTCAACAAGTATAACACAAACTATGAGGCTCTAAGGTTGGCTGACTCAACTGCATTAGCTTTTAATCTTGGCAAAATTTTATTAAAGCTATTTACTACGAGTGGATGAATTACTATTAACCCAGTTACATAGTAATTAGTCAAATTTAATCATGATACTACTGAGAACCATACCAAACCAAACCAAGGTAAACCCCGAGAGGCACCCCCTCGTCGGAAAGGAGCTAACCCCACTAATCAAAAGGAGGATCTGGGCCGCTCATAACCGTGGGCACGGCTAGTATACCAGTTTTACACTCTGCAGAGGTTGCACATCTTTACCCACAAGTCGTGAGCTACGCCAGTTGTTCATCACACTTCCTTAGGTGAGATGACTAGCAAACTCACTACGAGGCCGTTACAAAGGACACGTTGGTAAGGTGTAACCGCTAAGGATTCGGTCAATGCAACGATGGTACCCACCTCGAGGAGGTACAAGACACACAGACCAGCCTCGTAGCCTGACCACCATTGAAGCTCGACTCCCCTCTTGCCCCGTCGGTAAGTTACTCCCGAACCAAAATGGCCTAATTAGTAAGCCAAGACCGTCCCATTCCAGTCTTGTGGTAGCGCTGTTGTCCCAAGTTGTCGCTCTATGAACCGGTCCTTATGGAGAGTGGCCAACCAGGCAGTAAGCACCGTGCTGGCCCCCTAAACCATGTTTCTAACAAAACCAATTTTAACGAGAAGTGAGCCACTCAAACCACATAGAGTGCCACTCTCAGAATTAAATTCAAGTAAACCATTAATCAATTTAATTAAAAAGGACCAGAATATGTTGTAGCGCAGCAACCTAGCACAACTAACCAAAATGCAACCCAAAAGATATATATAAACTATATAAAGTGGCTAGGAAATCCTTATAGGCATACAGTATTAAAATGCAGTATGAAAATGTATTTAAAGTGATAGGTTGTTCATGTTACACTTGCCTTCCTCGTACTGCTCCTGTTGATGCTCAAACTGATCTGAAGACGGATGCTACTCCGGGTACTGATACTGGGTCTCCTCAGATGGATCAACGTCTACTCACGATCACATGGCCAAAAACAAGGCACAACATAAACATACAAGCAAACAAAGGCTAACACTAATAAACAGTACAACAATACATAAAAACAGCACACTAAACTAGTCTAAAACTATTCTACGCGTTACAATGATCGCGTGGATATAAGGAACGCCTAAAACGGAGCTAGAACGCAAAATCTAGGCTAAAAACAAGGTTCAGGGGCTTATTTGTAAGAAAAACAGGGTTCCAGGGACTTTTCTGCTAAAACCGAGGGCCTAAATGTAATTAACCGTTAACTCCAGGGTCTAACTCGTAAAAGAACAAGTGCTGGACGGCGGGTACTATTTTGGGAAAGCTCAGGGGCTTAAGTGAATAAAACAGGCCTAATCTGTAATTATTTTTGAATGGCTGTGGACCGCGGGTTGAATAGGAAGAAAGGTAGGCGCCCTTATGCAAAAAGAGCGGCCGAACCGGTATCTTCAATTATGGGCCGTCAGATCGCGATCTGGCGGATCAGATCGGATCGGCCCACGTTCTAATTGGGGCCGTTGTTTCGGGATCGGGCGGCCCAGGGAGGTTGGGCGCGGTGCGGCGGCGCTGACCGCCGGAGCTGAAGCTCCCGCGGTGGCGCGTCGCCGGAGCAACGCGCAAACGCGTTCTCGGCCATGGCTCGGGCTCGGGTTTGGTCCTGGAGAACGGGCACGGCCTGGGTAATCTACCTAAGCGCTTAGGACGGTGGATGGGGATTCGGCCGGGGTTCGCCACGGCGAGGGGCGGCGCTGCTAACCCCGGTGAGCCATCCCACGCGCAACAGAGGGAGGAAAAAGAGGGGAAACAGGCCCGGTGTGTGCGTTACCCCCACGTGAAGCTTTGGCCGGCCGTAGGCGACAACGAGCGGCGGCGCAGAGGCGGAATCGGGATGGCGCAGACACAGCTCGACGGAGCTTCTCCGCTGGAATCCCCGTGCGCAGCGGGGCCGGGGTCGGAGAAGGAGAGCTCGGCGAGGATCTTGGTCCCACGGCAGAGCGGCGGCAGTGCCTCGCGGTGGCGGAGGTGCTGCGGGACGCCGAGTACACGGCGGCGCAGTGCGGCTTCCGCTCCGAGCTCCAAGATGCGGTGGCGGCTAGGTTTTGGGGCTGTGCTGGAAAAGGAGATGAGGTTCAGGGGTCGCGGGGGTGCGATTTAAGGAGAGCGGCCGGGGTTTCCTGGGCGTTCGTGCCGTTGAGTGTGGGCGGGATGCTCGGCGGGGATCTCGGGTGAGCGGGCGCGCTGAGGGAGAGAGAAAGGAAGGTGATGACACCTGGGGCCGGGCCGTCAGCGGAAGGCGAGTGAGCCGACTTGCGGGCCAAGGGAGGGTACGCTTGCGGGGTGACGCTGGCGTGCGGGGCCACTGGCAGGAGCGGGGAATGCGTCGCGCGGAGCGGCCCGAGTGCGCGGGAGAGGGGGTGCGACGGTGCTGGGCTGGAGCGAGGTGTTGGGCCGGGCGCTGTGTTGTGCGCGTGAGGCGGGGTTGAGCTGGAGCGGGGCGCTGGCTGGTGGAGCCGGATGTGGGAGCGGGGCGCCGATGCGTGGGCCTGGGCGCGAGTGAGGGCCGCTGGCGAGAGAAGGAAGCGCGCGCTGCGGAGCGAGCGGGAGGTGAGGGCAGGCCGGGCCGTGAGGGAAAAAAAAGGATGGGCCGAGGAAAAAGGGAACTGGGCCGGACGCGGGAGGGAAGGGAGGAGAAGGCGGGCTGGGTTGCCTGGGCTGGCTTGGGCCGGTGGGGTGGGCCTGGCGCAGAGAAAAGAAAAGGGATGTCCATGGGCCGGCTGGGGTTTGGCAGTTTGGGCTGGGTTGTGTTTCTCGTTTCGGGTTTGGGCTGGGTCTTCTTTCTCTTTTCTTTTGCAAACCTCACTCAAGCTATTTGAATTCAAATTTGACTTTGAATTCACACAAGCACTCAACAATTAAAACAATGCTCCAGCATGATGCACAAACATGTTGTCCCTAAAATAATTTTTAATTACTTATGCAACAAAATTAGGTTAAATGCAAACTAAGCCAATTAAATCCTAGAAAATTAAATAAACCAATTAGATTTATTATTAACTAGGAAAATTAAGTTAGGGTGTTACAGCGCGTGCGTGTGCCTCGCGTGTGGCGCGTGGATGGGAGCACGGCGTGTGGGGCAGGCAAGCAGGGTGCCAGGGAGGGGAGGCCAAGAGCGGGCGTGCGTGCGCGCGGGCGGCGCCGAGCGGCACTCGGGGGCGTGTGGCAGGGAGGAGAGGGAGGAGGGAGAGAGAAGGAAGGAGGAAAAAAAAGAAAAGGAAAATGGAAATGGAGAAAAGAAAAAGAAAAAAAAGAAAGAGAGAGAGAGAGGAAAAGAGAGATTCGCGGCCGGCGACTGCGGTCGGACGCGCACGTGCGCCGATCGGGCGTGACGCGCAGGACAAGGGCGAACAGGGAGACGGGACAGCGATGGATTCGGATGTCGGTACTAGTTTATCGGGAGATCGGGGGATCGGGCGGGAAGGATCTGAGCTCAACGATGAAAAAGTTTTGAGAGATATTTTAGCGTGTGATATACTTTAGTAAATTTTTCGGGATGTCACAACCTCCGACTATCAGTATCTCTCGGCATCAAGCGACTACTTGTCTACGGCGATTCTTGTCGATGCCCTGACTCGGGGGTCCGGATCCCAACTAGTAAATGCTGTGTGTTTCCTCGTCCTAGATGTTGATGCAAGAGGCCACACAGTAACGCACGAGTTCATCCTGGTTCCGGCCACGGGGCCGTACGTCCAACAAGGGGGTGTGCGAGGGCACTGTATTATCTTACACCGGAGGTGCCTGTAGTAGGGGGTACAAGCAAGGCGAGAGAGGGAGGAAAGCTCCCAGGTCTCTGCTAGAGGAGAAGCTGACAGAGGCGAGTGCCAATATCGAGTGTTGAGCGTGGTGCTTGTCTCAGGACGATCGCGACCAACGTCCCCCTTTAAGGGAGCCCGTCTCCTCCTTTTATAGTCACAAGGAGGGACGGTGTACATGAGCAGGAGATCGTGGAAGTCGTCGTTTTCCCCCGAATCGCAGGGTGCAGTGGTCGAATATTGTAGGAAGTACACTGTGGGGCATGACGTCGGGCATGGCAGTCGTCCTTGGTCTTGCGGAGATCGCGCCGGCGTCCTGCCAGCCCCAGCGGGCATCGTGATCGTCGCTGTAGGGTGTATAGTCTTCTAGATATGGCGTGGTAGCGCTCCGTGGGCCTTGCAGGTCAGGGTCTTGCGTGCACCAGTGACGATGAGGCGCGTGGCGGTCCCGGACCCCCCTGAACGGAGTGCTGGCGCGCGCACCAGGAGGTCCGGGTGACACACGGAGATCCCGGACCCCTTGAGGGGGAGGTCCGGGACTCCTGCTGCGAGTGCTGAGCGTCCCTCCTTGAGGGGCACGTGGCGACGCCGGACCCCTCCCCGGGCAGGGAGCGGGTCCGGGGCCATACGTGTGGTAATGTGGAGTTCTGTCAGCCAGAGTTGGCAGAACAGTAACGGGAACTGCGCCGAGCATGTCTCATCCCGCGTCGCAAGCTCCACAGTGCTGCTACAGCGTCCGGGATGGCAGAGCAGTGACCGGAGTTGGCGGACGGGACTCCAATCACAGTCACTATGGGGAATGGCGGCCTGACGCCGTCTGTGCTGGGCGCTGTGGAGGAGTGGTTGGCATTCAATGTCCCCGTACGACGGGCGGGTGAGCGGCAGGGCCGTTTGTCCTTTACGCCGAGGGGTGGCCTCGAGCGAGGCGGAGATGAGTTGCCTACTCGAGGGTAGGTTCGCTACCCTCGAGCGAGGCGGAGATGTTTTGCCCACTCGAGGGTAGATTCGCTACCCTCGAGCGAGGTGGAGATGCTGGGCGCAGCCGAGGGTCTCGATGGGAGCCCTCGAGCGAGGCGGAGATCGCCCCGCGGGTCCGAGAGGGGTGCGAATGGGCCGCATGCTGGGCTTCTTTGAGTCCTTTCCTTTCTTCCGGATTGGAAGAAGGCCATGGGCCTTCGTGGGCCCAGTCGCCTATCATGTGTTTATGTTTTTTAGGGTGACCTTAGTACCCCGATTAGGGTGTCCCTAATCGTGGCACCCGACAGTAGCCCCCGAGGCTTTGGTCGAGTCATGGGATTGAGCCAAAGGGTATTTCGGCGATTTGTCCCCTTTGACGCGATCGGTCGGTGCTGTGCACCCGCCAGGCGCACCTGGGTGCCGGTCCAGCGGATGTGACAACTCGTCGGTCGGGGTAGTGCGCCTGCGGGGAAAGTACTTCGAGGCGCGCGCCCTTCATGTTTTGTTCCGGGGACAAGATGCGTCAGCGTGCCGAGCGGGCCTAGGCCACGATGGCGCCTGCTGCTCTGCGGCTGGTGTGTTTGCCACGCTGTCCCGTACTCAGGGTCTCGGCCCTGCTCCCCCTGGTCGCCTTGCGGCGCACCGTTCGAGGGCAGTCGGCCAGCGCCGATGCTGCGCTGCTCAGCGTCCAAGGGCTCAGCTTTGCTTTGTCGCGTCGTATCTCAGCACGGCGACTGAGGGTATCTTTGCTCGTGGAGGGCCGCGCCGTCACGGGCGGTCCAAGCCTTCGCCCTTCGACAGGCTTGAGGCTTGGCGCCTGCCGCAGCTATAAATAGGGGTCGTGAGACTCCCTTTCCTCTCCAACTTCCCTGCTCCTACTTCTAGCATCGCCTAAGTCCCGTAATGTTTTCCTTTGCCTTTTGTGACTAGCCCCCAGATGGGGTGGCCTAGCTTTTTTAGGCCTTGGTGCTAGAAGAATGCTTGCGAGCTGCTGGGGAAAGCCGGAGAGGGTGTGCATACCATCCCTCAGCTTCAGTGGGACTAGCAGAAGAGCATTGGGCCCGTGGGGTCCTACTTCTGCGATGTCCCCTAGCCTGAAAGGGGATGGAGACGCCTGATCATGGCGTTGGTGCCAGGTTTGGTGGCTGTTCTTCGCATCGTCCCCCCTGGCGACAAGGTTGCTCTCGAGGAGACGGTGCGGAGGGTGCTGTCCGCCAGCTCGACCCCCCGCATGGTCTTTGGTGGAGGAGATGCTAGAAGAAAGCTTGCGAGGAGAGCATCCCGCTGGACCCGTGTGGTCTGGGGGCTATTCCTTGCATTCCTAGCAGCCTGGCCGTCGCGCCAGCTAGGGGCTCGGTGCTTTTTTTCGTCGCTCACTCCTCCCCAAGACAGGGAAATTTGCCTCGCAAGTGGCAATGCATTTGTACTTTTCGACGGCATTAAGCCGGTAGCCCTTTGTAATCTTTATTTGTAAAGAGCAATGAAGTCTCCTTCTCCTTCGCGGAGAGGACGACCGAAAGTGTATGGGTGGGTGCCACCCTTGCAGGAGATTTCGGTCCTCGAATGTCTGAAGTTTCCTCCGTGGGGGCGCGTCAGCGCACCCGCGGGTGTAGCCCCCGAGGCCTTGGAGGAGTGTTTGTACTCGTCCAAGGGCTATAAACGTCGCCCCGCTTGGTTGCTTCACTGGGGCGGCCATCCAGCATCTTTTTCAGCCGGCATCGGCACTCTTTCAACCGCCCTCGGCATTCTCCGTGCTGGCGCAGCGACCCAGCATCCAGCTTAACCATCAGACTGGCGTGCGTTAAGAGTGGGAGTTTTGATTAGACACATGGAACTTCACAATCGACGATCGTCGACTCATTCGAGGGTGCGGCATGAGCCGTAGTGTGCGAGGAGCCCCCGAGCCCCGGCCTAGTAAAGGCGTTCAGGGAACCCTCGACTTTGGTTACGACCCTCGTCGCCCTTCCACAGGGAGGAGGGGTGAAGCGCACCACGCTACCCATGCCCGGGCCGCGAGCCATGGCTGCTTCGGTGAGCTGTTATCGGGTAGTTCAAGTGGACGTCTGTGCCCGTTCGATAAGGGTCGGCTCGTGGTCCATGGACACGTCACATAAAGCGCTCGCGAAGGTTCGCTAGGCGGGGCTCGGACCCACTCGATAGGGTCCGAGGGCTCGATGCTCTCCCTCGATGGGATCCCCCTGCTAGGCACCCTCGACCGGCCTTGAACACTGCGTAGGACGTCTCGAACTCTGCGTTCGAGGGTAGCTTGTACGGCATGTCCATGCAGTCCCTGACTCTGGTGATCTGGGGCGCCTGTCGAACGCTCGACGGGCCAGGCTTCGAACCCCTAATCAATAAGGTCTCGGAATAAGGTTCCCTCGAGGGTGAAAGGCCCCCGAAAGGAATATTCCGTCACGATTCGCAAGCGGTGCGGAGTCGCTTGTCATGTGCGCGGGTCTTCCGCTGGTCGTGGGCGACGTGGCCCGATTCATGCAGTGCGGGCGCGCCTTTTCAGGGAACAACACAATAGTCTTGCCGTGCCCGTCGATTACCGTTCCGTAATTATTGCCGAGTGCGCGCGTGGGAGACTCGGGGGTCGTGGGACCCATCCGTCAGCGATGGCAAGATCTACCACATTGAATGTGGCGGATTTGGGCCATGGCAGCGTATCCGTGCACCGTGGTGAAATAAAAGCAAGAGAGGGGGACTGTTTGGGCTCACCTGGCCATTTGCCTTCCTCTCCCTTGCCTTCCTCACCTCCCCTGCATCCTGAGCCCACAGCCAAGAGCAAGAGGAAGAAGAAGGAGAGAGCGAGAGCATACCTTTGGCGCCACAAAGCTTGTCTTCCCACACCTCCCCGTAGTTCAAAGCCATGTCAGATATCCGGGAGCTGGTGCCGTGGGTGAAGTCCACCGCTACGGAGGCGGTTCTGGAGTAGCTGGCGGCCGACCGGCTGCTACCAATGAACATTAGCCCGGAGCGGCCGGCGTGGATTGCCCCGCGGCCGGAGGAGACCGAGCCAAACCCCCTGATGGCTACGTCGTGAGCCTCGTGCGTCTGCACGAGCGGGGATTTGGCGTCCCCGTCAGCAGGTTCATGCGGGCGTTGTGCGAGCACTACGGAGCAGAGCTGCACAACTTCGGCCCCAATTCCATCTCGCAGGCGGCGGTCTTCGTCGCCGTCTGCGAGGGATACTTGGGGATCGAGGCCCACTGGGATCTGTGGATCCACCTCTTCCACGGCGAGCTCTTTGTCGAGAACGTGCGGGGGCAGCCGAAGCAGTTCGCACACACCGGAGGCCTGATGCTCCATCTGCGCCCGAGCTGGAAGAATCTCTACATCCCGAACAAGATGACCACCAACAACGCCGGGTGGACTCGTGGGTGGTTCTACCTGCGCAACTTCGGCAACAAGCTCCCGGCCTTCACCAACAAGGTGCTTCGGGAGAGACCAGCCAAGTGGGACTGGGGGGTGTCACCCCTAGCGCACCAAGCCAGGCTCGAGGTCCTCACCGAGGCGCTGGTGCACCTGGCGAGGAAGGGGTTGACCGCGGCTGCCGTCATCGCAAACTTCCACCGGCAGAGAGTGATTCCTCTGACGAAGAGAAGCCTGCCGATCTTCGGCCTCACCCACGGGGTCGAGGACGTCGATGGTACTGCTCCCTCGAGGCATCACTGCCCGGAGGGCAAGGAATGCAGTGGTAGAATTCCCCAACGACGCAGCCGATCTCTGGGAGATCAAGATGCGTCCCGAGCCTGGGTTCCTTTCATTGGTAAGTCTCGATTTCGATCCGTTGTCGATTCATGTTGTCCCTTTCTCCTTCCTGTTTTCTGACTCCAACTTGATTGTGTCTTGTAGGGGGCGAGCCGCAGGTGCCACCCCTCGAGGCCTCCGATCCCGGAGGAATGTGAGGTCAACCGCCTTCACGCGGAGGTGGTGAAGAAGCGGAAGGAGGAGGCAGAGGCTGCCGCTGAGAGGAAGAGGAAGAGGAAAGCGAAGCACGATAAGGCGTGCAAAATCGCTCGCGCGGAGGGGAAACTGCGGCCCGCCACGCCCGAGTCCACGAACGAGGAGGAGGATGCCTCGGATGCCGAGGCCAACCTCCCCGGTTGTAACACCCTAAGTTAAATTTCAATATTTAATAATAAATTTAATTGGCTTTATTTAATTTTCTAGGATTTAATTTGCTTAGCCTTGCATTTATAATTTAGTCTTGCTTCATAAAATAATTAAAATTTATTTCAGGGCTAAAATGTCTGTGCATTCATGCTGGTGCATTGTTTTATTTGTTTGAGTGCATACGGTTTGAATTCAAATTCAAATTTGAATTCAAATAGTTTGAGTATGGTTTGAACAAGAAAAGAAAAAGGAGAAACCCAGGAAAAGACAAACCCAGTCCGGCCCAACCTTTCTCCCCTTCCCCGCCAAAGCCCAACGCCGGTCCAACCCACCTTGGCCCAGCTCGCTCCTCCCCGCAGCTCAGCTCTGCCTAAAGTCCGCGCGCGCGGCCCACCAGTACAGCTCCCTCCAGCGTCCCCTCTGGCTGACAAGCAGGCCCTGCGTGGCAGCCTCCCACCGACGCACCTCGCGCTCAGCCGCAGGCTCTTCCTCACACTGACCGACCGGCCCCGCGCCCTGCTCGGCCCACCTAGCAGCCACCGCAGCCCAGCAAGCGGCCGGCCCAGCTTCGCCGCGCTTTCCCCTTTCCTGCCGCTAACAGAAGGACCCCGCGCGTCAGCCGCACCCCTTTCCCCTCCCCGCACTCTTCCTCTCTCTCTCTCTGACCGAGCAGTCCCACCTGTCGGCGCCCTCCTCTCACCTTCCTTCTTCTTCCCCGCGCCGTCCGCCGAAGCTCGCTGCCGCGATTCCCTCCTTCCCCGCGCGAACCCCGCGTGCCCGGGTCTTCCTCCTCCCCTCTTAATTAGCGCTCGAGCCATTCCCCTCTTCCTATCCCCCACTCCCGGCCCTCTCGCTTTGCGTAGCACCGCCGTCTTTGCTCCGCCGCCCGAGAGCCTCACCGTCGAAATTCATCGCCGGCCGTGCCGCTCCGACCGCGCCGCTCTGCCCACCAGCATCGCCGGAGGCCCTCGCGATGAGCCATCGGAACCAGAAGCTCCGATGCGCTCTTCTCTGACTCCTCCGCGAGCGCCGCCCGCAACTCGCCGCCGATCCTCGCCATCGACCCCTCTGCATCGACGCTTCTTCTACTTCCAGGGTCTGGTGAGCATCTCCGCGGCCTCTCCTTTCTTTTGCGCTAGCTATGGAGGCACCTAGAATCAACCCGAGGCCGGAACACGGCTCGCCGGCGAACCCCACGGCGCGGATCCGCCGCCGCCGTTGCCCCCGACACGTAGAGCCTCGCTGTGCCCGCTCTTGACCCTAGTGGGTTACGCATGCCGCGCTCTCTCTTTTGCACCAAACCGCGATCCAAACGAATTCCTGTAGCCCCCAGACCTTTTACTCCGGCCGAGCGCCGCCGCGGAGCTCTGCTCCGGCGGTGTTCCGCCGCCGCCCCGCGCGCCCTTTGCTTCTGGGCCGTTAGATCAAGATCAGACGGCCCAAAACAAACCAGCCCGGAGTCAACCTAGGAAGAAAACGGTCAGCGTTGGCAGACTTGAAAAGTAGCCCCTGTGTTTTCCCAAAAATAACCCGCAGTCCAGGCGTGTTCAAAAGTATTTGCATCTACGTCCTGTTTTTATCGTTTAAGCCCCTGACCTTTTTAGAATTAGTGCCCGCCATCCATCCTTGGCTGTTTTATGCACTAGCCCTTAGATCTAGTGTTTAATTACATTTAGGTCCTTAGTTTTTGCGCAGAAGCCCCTGGAACTTCAATTTTCTTGCAGTTAAGCCCCTAGACCTTGTTTTTGCTCTAGATTTCACGTTCTAGCTCCGATTTAGGCGTTCTTTATGTCCACGCGATCGTTGGAATACGTAGAATAGTTCTAGCATAGTTTTGTTTGCTGTTTTCATGTATTGTTGTACTGTTTCTTAGTTTTTGCTATTGTTTGCATGTATGTTTATGTTGTGTATTGTTTTGGCCATGTGTTCGTGAGTAGACGTTGATCCATCTGAGGAGCCCTAGTACCAGTACTAGGAGCCATCTTCGGAACAGTTTGAGTAGCAGGAATAGTTTGAGGGAGGCAAGTATAACATGAACAACACCTATCACTTTAAATATATTTTCATACTGTATTTTAATACTGTATGCTTATAAGGATTTTCCTAGCCACTTTATATCCTTTATATATATCCTTGGGTTGCATTTTGGTTAGTTGTGCTAGGTGCCGCGCTACAACACACTTGGTCCTTTTTAATTAATTTGATTAATGGTATATGCAACTTAATTCTGGGAGTGGCCCATTTGAGTGGCTCACGTCTCGTTATAAAATGGTTTTGTTAGAAACATGGTTTAGGGGGCCACACGGTGCTTACTGCCTGGTTGGCCACTCTCCATAAGGACCGGTTCATAGAGCGACAACCTGGGACAACAGCGCTACCACAAGACTGGAATGGGACGGTCTTGACTTACTAATTAGGTCATTTTGGTTCGGGAGTAACTTACCGACGGGGCAGGAGGGGTGGTGAGCTTCAATGGTCCCTACGCTACGAGGCTTGGTCTGCGTACCCCTCGAGGTGGTCACCATCATTGCGGAGCCTGATTCCTTAGCGGTTGCACCTTACCAACGTGATCCTTTGTAACGGCCTCGTAGTGAGTTTGCTAGTCGTCTCACCTAAGGAAGTGTGATGAACAACTAGCGTAACTCACGACTTGTGGGTAAAGATGTGCAACCTCTGCAGAGTGTAAAACTGGTATACTAGCCGTGTTCACGGTCATGAGCGGCCCAGATCCTCCTTTTGATTTGTGGGGTAATCTTCCTTTGATGAGGTAGGTTTCCCCGGGTGGCTTGGCTTGGTTTGGTATGGTTCTCAGTAGTATCATGATTAATTTTGATTAATTACAATGTAACTGGGTTTTATGGTAATTCATCAACTTGTAGTAATTAGCTTTAATAAAATTTTGCCAAGATTAAAAGCTAATGCAGTTGAGTCAGCCAACCGTAGAGCCTCGTAGTTTGTGTTATACTTGTTGAGTACAAGTTGTGTACTCACTCTTGCCTACTCTACTCTTTTTCCTCTTGGGATACTCTACTGCTGCTCAGTTCCTGCCGACGCGAGGGAGTTCACCCGGAGCTACCAGGAGTACGAGGACTTCTAGGCGTTCGTCTCCCAGTCGACGTCCCTGTGGTGCCCAGCTTCCGAGAGACTTCGTATATATATTCTACGCTTCCGCTGTATCATACATTTTGTCATTAATATAATAAATAACTTTCGTACTCACTTTATTATGTCTTTTTATGTGATATGTGCTGTGATATACTGTTCATTCTGTTGTATATATGTGTGACTTGATCCTGGCACGTATATGATTACCCGGTTTATGTCCTTTTATAAACCGGGTGTTACACCGGTGATGTCGAGGCGGCAGCAGGCGCGAATTCCCCGCCGGTATATCTAGAGGCTGGCGACGAGGACGCGCCAGCGACACCGCATGAGGCGAGGCCCGCACCATTGCTATCGGCGGACCCGCCCCTCGTGGGGATGGAGCGAAGGTCGCCCACATCGGTGGCGGGACGAGGGTCACCCGCGCCGGCAGTGCGTGGAGGATCGTCCACGCCCGCGACAGAGCGGAGGTCGCCCTGCCAGCAATGGGAAAGGGGGTCCCCGTGCCCACAATGTCGACGGGCGGCAATGGGTCTGCAGCGAGCGTGGAGACGTCCGCGCAAACGGCCTCGAGGCCACAACCTGTCCCGAGGGTGACACCCTCGGATTAGGCGTCGAGGGGCGTCGGTGTGCCGCGGGCCCGAAGTAGCGGCATGGGCAAATGTAGCATGAGTGCCCGGTCTGGGTAAGTGTTTTGGTTTTGTTTGTTGTGTTCATTTGATCACTCCCCCAGTCCTGCTAACCTTGGCTTTCCTTAAGAACGAGGCGCGAGCCATGCCGCACTCAGCGCCGCAGCCCCCGCCCGTCGTGGATATTGTGTCGGAGGCCGCGAAGCTGCGGGAGGCGATGGCTCGCGGGGCCCAGGCGGCCCAACAGGCTCGAGTGCCATGGAACGGGGGCGACGTCGGCCAGAGTGGAGCTGAAGCAGCCGCTCTGGCTGACGCCGTGGGGGAGGCCGGCCGGGGCGGCGCAGATGACGCCGCCAGGCCGGACATCGAAGCCGAGGTCGGTCGGAGCGGCGCGGATGGTGCCGCCCGGCCGGTCACAAAGGAAGGATTTGGTGGGGGTGCGCAGGAGCACCCCCCAGCCAGACGGAGGTGGAGACCCTCGTCCCCAAGCCCCCAAGGGCTGGGGTCGAGGGAGTCGCAGAGGAGGAGTCGGCGCCGAGGGCGCCGGTGGTGGAGGAAGCCCACGTCTCAGTGCTCGCAGAGGGCCAGGGCGAGGGTGTCGTTGCGGCGATGACGACGCAGACGGTGACGGCGCAGGTGGCGACGGACGGCGTGATCCCGGTGGTGCAGTTGCCGGATAGCAGCGAGGAATACGGGATTCGAGAGACAACAACCCCGCTGCTGCGGCGAGCGCCACCGACAAGATCGCTGAGTTTACATCGGCCTGCGCGGAGGTGCTTGGCGAGGGGACATCCGAGAGGCCCCAGCACGGGGCGATCGTCTAGTCCGTGGTCTCCCCGGAGTTTCTCCGCGATGAGCGAGAGGAGGAGGACGTCTGGCAGGCGCAGATCGAGGCAGGTTCTCAGATTCAGAACCACCTCGATCGCGCCCTGGAGCTCCATGGGACGACAGATTACCAGATCAGCCAGGTAAGCGGCTCCTCCCCAAGAATCGTTCGTATTTTGGCCCTGATTTTATTTGTTTTACCCACGCCTTTCCTCTTGCAGCGGCTGAGGGACATCTTGCGCAAGAAAAACACCGAGATGACCCGGTTGTACTCCCAGGTACGCTGGCTTGGGCAGCAAAATGCTGGCCTGGTGCTCTAGAGTGTCGACGCCAACACGAAGATGACGGATCTGGAGGCGCGTCGGCAGGCACTGGAGGAGGAGTTGGCGCGGACCGCCGGTGAGCGCGACGTCCAGAGAGCTGCAGCAGAGCAGAAGGCTCAGGAAGCCGAGGCGCAAACCGCCGAGCTGCAGCGCACCAGGACGGCGTTCGAGCTGAAGGAAGCCGAACTCCAGTGCAAGGAGGCCGAGCTCCAAGACAAGGAGGCCGAGCTCCAGCGCGAGAAGGCAACCGTCGCCACGCTCACCGGGCCCCTCGAGGATAAGGGCAAGGCCCTCGAGGAGAATGAGGTGGCCCTCCGGAGTGTGGAGGCTGCCCTCAAGCAGAAGGAGAACTCCTTGTCTTCCCTCGAGGAGGCCACCCGTGTCCAGCAGGAAGAGGCGCAGAGGAGCATCGCAGGTGAGTGCTCGAAATTTCGATGTTGTTAGGTTGTAGTTTTTCTTAACTCATCCTTGTTTCTTTGATCAGAGTTGAGGCAGCAAGTGGCAGACGAGACTGCTGCAATGGAGGCGGTCAACACCGCGCTCATGGCGGCATAGTCGGAGTACGCTGACCTGGAGCGAACCGCCGTGAGCGTGTGCCAGGAGCTCGAGGGGGAGGGCGTCGTCTCTGGTAGCTCGGTGATCAGCCGCCTGCGGGCGCTAGGTGGCCGGATCGCCGAGCATGCCAAGAGCACCTTCCGTCTCGGTGTCCTGCGGGCCCTCGCCGTGGCCTCGATGGACTACATCATGGATCTCCAGAGGGTGTCATCGGGGTACGTCGTTCCCAACGACGACGATGCGAACGCCGCGTCAGCTATCATGAACGACGCCGATGCAGCCGCGGAGGAGTTCGCCACTGCCTTAGCCGAGAAGCTCGAAGTTGACATCTACCCGATAGCCGAGTTCGATGCTGTTGTAGATCCATAGAGGGGGGATGATAACTGCTGTATGTTCCAAGCGTTGGTGAAGATTTCGCCATTTTCGTTCGCTAGCTTGTACGTGCCGGCCTTGAGCACCTCAGCGATGATGTATGGGCCTTCCCACAGTGGTGAGAGCTTGTGGCGGCCCCTGTTGTCCTTTCGAAGCCTCAGCACCAAGTCCCCTTTATTGAGGTATCGGCACCGGACTCTCTACGCTTGATATCTTCGCAAAGACTGCGGGTAGCGTGCAGAGTGCAGGAGTGCCACGTCTCGAGCCTCATCCACTTGATCCAGCGAGTCCCCGCGGGCTCGCTAGTTCTGCTACTCTTGATAGGCCTTGAGCCTTGGCGACCCGTACTCCAAGTCCGTGGGGAGTATGGCCTCGGCGCCATAGACGAGGAAGAACGGGGTAAAGCCCGTGGCTCTGCTTGGGGTCGTCCTCAGGCTCCAGATAACCGAGGGTAGCTCTGTGAGCCACCTCCGGCCAAACTTGTTCAACTTGTTGAAGATTCTTGGTTTCAGTCCTTGGAGGATCATGCCATTGGCACGCTCCACTTGCTCATTCGTCTGTGGGTGCGCCACAGCCGACCAGTCTACACGTATGTGGAAACTGTCGCAGAATGCCAAGAACTTGTTGCCTGTGAACTGGGTGCCATTGTCGGTGATGATCGAGTTCGGGACCCCGAACCTGAAGACGATGTCGGTAAAGAACAGAACTGCTTTCTCGGATTTAATCTTGCTGATGGGTCGAGCCTCGATCCACTTGGAGAATTTGTCGACTGCCACCAGCAAATGGTGAAGCCCCCGGGCGCCTTCTGCATCGGACCGATGAGGTCCAGTCCCCACACGGCAAATGGCCACATGATGGGGATGGTCTGCAGAGCATGGGCCAGGAGATGTGTTTTTCGAGCGTAGAACTGGCAACCCTCACAGGTCCGCACGACGTCGGTGGCATCGGCGACCGCGGTGGGCCAGTAAAAACCTTGCTGAAACGCGTTACCCACGAGGGTACGTGGCACGGCATGGTGACCGCAGACGCTAGCGTGGATGTTGCGGATCAGTTCCTTGCCCTCGGGAATGGGGATGCATCGCTGCAGAATGCCCGAGGGACTGCGCTTGTACAGCTCATGGTCGATTAAGATGAAGGACTTGGCCAGCCTAGCAAGGCGTCGCGCCTGAGCGCGGTTCGAGGGTAGGATCCCTCGAATCATCCAGTCAAGGTACTGGGCGCGCCAATCTTGCGAAGTGGGGGCCTCGTCGATCTCCATCTCTTCGGCCTCGTCCGCGGAGGAGGCCCGAAGTCAATGTCCATGGGCTTGGCCTCATCCGCCGGGGGGTTCCCGCCAAAGGGCCCGGCGGTCGAGGGGACTGGCTCCGCCAGATCCTTGAATTCGACGGAGGGCTTGGTGATGTCGCGAGCGAAGATGTTCGGGGGGACGGTGGTCCACCCCGACGCGATCTTGGCTAGTTTGTCGGCATCCTCGTTGTACTTGCGCGGGACATGATTGAGTTCTAGGCTGTCGAATTTGTCCTCGAGGCGGCGCACTGCTTTGCAGTATGCCTCCATCTTTGGGTCGTGGCAGCTAGACTTCTTCATCACTTGGTCGATGACGAGTTGAGAGTCACCGCGCACGTCGAGGCAGTTGACGCCGAGCTCGATGGCGATGCGGAGGCCACTGAGGAGGGCCTCGTACTCTGCCATGTTGTTCGACGCAGGGAAGTGCAGGCGTATCACGTATCGCATGTGGTCTCCGAGGGGTGAGATGAAAAGGAGGCCGGCACCGGCGCCGGTTTTCATCACCGACCCGTCAAAGAACATGGTCCAGCATTCGGCCTGGATTTGTGGTGGGGGTAGCTGAGTGTCCGTCTGCTCAGCCATAAAGTCAGCCAAGACTTGGGACTTGATCGCTTTGCGGGGGGGGGGGGGGGCGTAGGTGAGAGTTTCTCCCATCAGCTCCACAGACTATTTGACAATTCTACCCTCGGCTTCCTTGTTGTGGACTATCTGAAAGGCCCTTGTTTGGTTTTGGTAATTGAGTGACAACTTAGGTGGACTAATAAGTGTTTATGTCGAGATACACATGAGATTAGTCCACACAAAGACACTAGTATGAGCGACATGTGCCACGGAGGAGAAATGGCTAAGGGTTGATGCTATGCTCATATAGTGTGATGGAGGAACTCATTGCTTATGAGACATGACATGAAGTTATGTGACTAAAGTGGAGAAGATCAAGACAAGGCTTGGCTTGATGGACCGGTTGCAATGGAGAAGGACAAGTCAAGGCTTTGAAGCGAGTGACCGCGAGGCGGTGAAGCTTGGGCAAGATTTGGCGCCGATGGACCGAGGCAACGATGAAGAGGGAGCAATGTCAAGATCGATGGACCAAAGAGTTCATGTGATGATATGGAATGGATCATATCATTCAAGGAAGATCAAGCCAAGTGTTGACTCATGATGATGATCAAAAGGCTTGATGGAGTTTGGTGCTTGTGTGGCATCAACATTTGGGAAGATGAAATGAAATGCGCAAGGCAAAGGTATGACTTGTAGGGCATTTCATTTCACCGGTCAAAGGTTGTGTAGAGAAGTGCATGACCGGATTCAAGATAGATGGCCGTACTATCAAGAGGGGCAAACTTGTTTGCATATCGGTCATCTAGTGCCACTTGAGCGATCTAACATTGCGATGTTGCTAGGATTGAGTGGCGTGGTGAGATCAAGTGAAAGTTCTTTGAAAATGATTGTGAAATGCTAACACACATGCACATGGTGGTGTTGGCACATTTACAAAGGAGAAAAAGTTGGAGTTGATGTTTATCAACTTGGGGAAGCAAGAAAGGCTTTTCGGTATTCTTCGGAGATTAGGTTGGTTCTTGGAGTGAAATACTTCTTTGATCCATTGTGTTTTGGATCAAATATTTAGTTGGGTTATGTAGCCCTCTGAATAAGCTTTCCATAGAGTCCAAGATCACCAAATTTGGACATTGGAGCTAAGAGTTATGGCTGTTTTACCGAGGTACATTTCTGCTGGAAATAGACCTGCGGACGGTCCGCTCCTGTGGGGCGGACGGTCCGCCGTTATCTCGGATGTGCTCGTACAGAACTGTTTTTGGCTCTGTTGGTAGTCCAAAATGAAATGCAGACCGTTCGGTCCATGGGGGCAGACGGTCCGCTTTTAAAAGCTGAAACAGGCGCAGAAACTTGGTAGTTCTGTCTTGGGTGTCCAAATTGTACTGTGGACGGTCCGGCACTTTGGGGCGGACGGTCTGCCTCCTACTGAAAATTCTGGGACAGAAACACTGCAGTTTCTGTGTGTGCTCACTTTTTGAACGGCGGACGGTCCGCCCCTGGGGTGCGGACAGTCCGCCGGTCACTTCCAGATTTAGTCAGAGACATTTGCAAATCAGTTAGTTCGAAGTTTTGAACCGCGGACGGTCCGCCCAGGGGTGCGGACAGTCCGCCCGGGGCTCTAACGGTCGACTCTGACACATAATCATTGCAGTTCTAGCCATTGGTTTTGAATGGCGGACGGTCCTGTCTCTGTGAGGCGGACAGTCCGTGAAATCTCTGTTTTCACGGGATTTGAGTGTAACGGCTAGTTTGGGGCCTCCCTCTATAAATAGAGGGTGTGGCCAGCCATTTGAGGTTGCTGAGCACCTTGGTGACTTGGTGTCCATGTGTGAGAACGCTTGAGAGCCCTCTACTCACTCTAACTTGATAGTAATCATCCGATCGAGTGAGAGAGCGATTCTAGTGTGATTGCTTTGAGAGATTGCATCGAGTGGCACTAGGTGATCGTGTTGCAAGCCGGTGTGCTTGTTACTCTTGGAGGTTGCCACCTCCTAGACGGCTTGGTGGAATGAGGCTCCGTTGAAGCCCGCAAGAAGATTGTGCGGTGCTCCGGAGAAGAGATTGTGAGGGGTATTGTGCTCACCCCGCGGGAGCCGCGAAGAGCAACTCTAGTTGAGCGAGACATAAAGAGCAACAAGTGGTTCGGCCGGATCATGTGCTAGAGCTCGGTGTGAGCACTCCACGTGGGAGAGTGTGACTTGAGAGTCACCACTAAAGCACCTCCAAAAAGATCCTACACTATCTCTCCCAAAGGGAAAGACGAGACCACGGTGACGGGATGGGCCTCGAAGTAGTGGCACAGCTTGCGCCGTGCCAAAACCACCGCGTACAGCAGCTTTTGAATCTGCGGATAGCGTGTCTTAGTTTTAGACATCACCTCGCTGATGTAGTATACTGGCCGTTGGACGGGCAGAGCATGGCCCTCTTCTTGTCTTTCGACAACGACCACCGCGCTGACCACTTGGGTCGTCGCGGCTACGTACAGATAGAGGGGCTCGCCATCCGTGGGTGGCGTTTGAATGGGGGCGTGAGTGAGCGATGCCTTCAGCCTGTCGAGGGCTTCTTGGGCTTCGGGGGTCCATGTGAAGCGCTCGGCTTTCCTCAGGAGTCGATACAGGGGTAAGACTTTCTCGCCGAGACGCGAGATGAATCGGCTAAGGGACGCTAGGCATCCCATGACCCACTGTACCCCCTTTAGGTCTCGGATCGGTCCCATCCGAGTGATGGCCGAGACTTTGTCAGGGTTGGGTTCGATGCCCCGCTGGGAGACAATGAAACCCAAGAGCATGCCTCGAGGGACTCCGAACACGAACTTCTCGGGATTGAGTTTTACCCCTTTGGCCCTTAGGCAATCGAATGCGATCCTGAGATCAGCAACCAGGTCGATCGCCTTGCTGGATTTTACAACGATGTCGTCGACATATGCCTCTACGTTCCGCCCGAGATGGTCCCCGAAAACATGGAGCATACACTGCTGATATGTAGCTCCGGCGTTTTTGAGGCCAAAGGGCATCGTGACGTAGCAGTACATGCCGAAAGGCGTGATAAAAGAAGTCGCGAGCTGGTCGGACTCTTTCATCTTGATTTGGTGGTAACCGGAGTAAGCATTAAGAAAGGATAAAAGTTCACATCCCGCGGTTGAATCTACGATTTGATCAATGCGTGGCAAAGGAAAGGGAACCTTCGGACCTACTTTATTTAAACTAGTATAGTCTACGCACATCCGCCAATTCCCATTCTTTTTCTTTACCAATACAGGATTAGCTAGCCACTCGGGATGGAATACTTCCTTGATGAATCCGGCCGCCAGAAGTTTCTGCAGCTCCTCGCCGATCGCCCGGCGCTTGAGCTCGTCGAAGCGTCGCAGGCGCTGCTTCACCAGCTTGGAGCTGGGTCGGATATCAAGGGAGTGCTCGGCGACCTCCCTCGGTATGCCAGGCATGTCCGAGGGGCTCCACGCGAAGATGTCTGCGTTGGCGCGGAGAAAGTCGACGAGCACCACTTCCTATTTGCTGTCGAGGGTGGCGCTGACCTGCAACGCCTTGTCGTCGGAGTGGTTCGGGTCGAGGGGCACCTTCTTGATACCCTCGGCGGGTTCGAAGCTTCCTGCGTGTCGGTGCGTGGAGTCCAAGGCCTCGCTTGCCATTTTGTCGAGGGTGGCTGCGAGGGCCTCGTCCTCCGCTTGAGCCTCCGCATGCTCAACGCACTCGACGTCGTACTCGTAAGCATGCTCGAACGAAGAGCCGACAGTGATGACACCCTTCGGACCCGGCATCTTCAGCTTGAGGTAGGTGTAGTTGGGGATGGCCATGAACTTGGCATAGCAGGGACGACCAAGGATGGCATGATAGGATCCCCAAAACCCCACTACCTCAAAGGTGAGTACTTCCTTGTGGAAGTTGGCTGCCGTGCCGAAGCAGACAGGCAGATCGATCTGGCCGAGGGGTTGGACTCGCTTCCCCGGTGCAACACCATGAAATGGCGACTTGTTGGGGCGAAGCTTGTCCAATCCAATCCCCATGAGCTCCAAGGTGTGGGCGTACATGATCTTGAGGCTACTCCCTCCGTCCATGAGCACCTTGGAGAAGCGGGTGTTGCCGATGATGGGGTCGACAACGAGCGGATACCATCCCGGGTGCGGGACGTACTCGGGGTGGTCCTTGCGGCCAAAGGAAATGGTGTCCTTCGACCAGTCGAGGTAGGACGGCATGGCCTTGGTGACAGTGTGAAACGAACATGGCACCATTTATGCCATTTCGAGTGATTTTGGTGATCAAATGACAACACAACACTTGGACTAATATGATTGTTAAGATGTTCATTCTCAGGCTTTTAGGTTCAAGTGATGACAAAGAGAAAGAGAAGATAGGCGTAGCAAGTCCCGAAGGGCCACCCCTACAGGGGTTCCGCCCCTCGCGGGTCTTAGGGTAGCGCCCTGAAAGCTCTTCGGATCAGGAGCGCCGGAAGAACCGATGCCTAAGCATTGGTGCATCCGATGGTTGTCGGAAGAACCGATGCCATGACAGAAGGGAATTGAAGCCAATTCAGCCTTTAGGCACCGGTTGAACCGACGGTCTAAGAAAGGGCATCGGTGCATTGGGCGTACTTTGTTCCAGAGACGATGTCAAGAGCCCAGGAGAAGTTTCTTCAGCACCGGTTCAACCGACGGAGCATCGGAGTATACCATCGGTGCAATGACGTCAGCACCCAGGAAAAGATCCTTAAGCACCGGATGAACCGGTGATGCATCGGAACAAAGCATCTTTTCAACCGGTGGTCACTGCGTTAGCTGTCAGGTCTTCAACGGCTACTTCGGTTTATGAGTGACCGGAAGAACCGACGCTACCCCTGCCAGAGGCATCGGTTCTTCCGGTGGTACGCAGATTTTCAGCTAACCATTGGAGCAACGGCTACAAGACTTGGTGGCCTATATATACGCCTCACCCTGGCTATTTGAAGTTTGCTGGAGTTGCTGGACATCCCACACACACCCAAGAACATCTCCAACCACCATAGAGCTTCATTGTACATCATATAGGCTTAAGCACACTTGTGAGAGTGCTTAGTGCTTGTAATAGGGATTAGTTCTTGCAAGAGCTCCCTTGAGAGAAGTCTTGCTGCGGCAAGCAACTTGTGATCCGTTGTGTGACCCTCTGTCTTGGTGTGGAGTGGCAACGACAATTTGTGCGGGGGAAGAGGAGGCCCCCTCCTTGGTGGAGAAGCTCCGTAGTGGATTACGGCCGGGTGACCGAGAGAGACGGTGGCGGTGCACGAGACTCGGTGTCTTAGGGGCACTTGCCTTTGCTTGCCGGCATTGCCTTGGTGGCGTAGTGCAAGACGGTGATCGGAAGAGCCTCGGTGTCCCGTGGACGTAGGCGTTTGTGCCGAACCACGTGACATGACCGTGTCTACTCGGGAGTTTGCATCCCTCTTGCACTTACCTCTTTACTTACCGCATTACATTTCCGCATTTACTCTATCTTGCGTACCTTTACTTTCCTAGTTAGTATGATTAGGATTGGCTAGGTTGCAAGTCTTTTAAGGGTAAGTAGAGATTAGCATAGATAAACCTTAGTCATAACTAGCATGTATAGGACGTGTTAGGTTTATCTTATGCAAGTAGTTTGAGCCCTAGGTTAAAAAGTGATTAGCGACCCTATTCACCCCCTCCCCCTCTAGGGTCGGACACCCCAGTGATCCTTACACGGTGAAGACTTCCCAGCGCTCACACTTGCATTGCCGAGAGGTCATGTTCGTCGTTGGTCCTTCAAAGATGAAGAAGGCGTTCTCCACCGGGGGGAACTCGTCATCTCCACCTTTGTCTCCAGCATCCTTCTTTTTGTCCTCGTCACGATGCGCGACGCGGTTGTAGTACTTCTTGAGCATTTCGCACTGCTCGAGGGTGTGATTGACCGAGCCCTTGTGGTAAGTGCACGGTTTCTTCAGCATGTCGTCGAATAGGCCGCCTCCACCTCGAGGGGGACCTCGATGTCCTTTGCGGTCCGGAGCGGCGACGAAGGCCTCGTCAGAGTCTTCTACCAGCCCCGTTCCACGCTGGATCGGAGGGCCCTGCTTCTTTCCCTTTCTTCCCCGCTTTTGCTTCTTGGAGGGGGCGTGGGTCTTGAGGTTGCCGCCCTCCGCGGGCGCATCTTCCTTACGCTTGTTCGGCTTGTCGTCGAAAATGGCACCAATAGCCTCCTCGCCGGCGGCGTAGTTGGTGGCAGCGTCGAACAACTCATTGGTGTTGGCGGGACGGCTTCGCGCAAGCTCGTGCACCAGGTTCCTGCACGTCGTGCCCTCGAGGAAAGCTTTGATGACCTCGACGTGTGTGACAATGGGGAGCTCGGTGCATTGCTTGGAGAAGCGTCGCACGTAGTCGCGCAGGGACTCATTGGGCTTCTGGCGACACCCTTTGAGGTCCCAAGAGTTCCCAGGGCGCACGTATGTGCCCTGGAAGTTGCCCACGAAGATCTGAACCAAGTCGGCCCAGTTGTGGATCTGGTCCGCGGGCAAGTGCTCGAGCCACGTTCGTGTGGCGTCAGCGAGATGAAGGGGAAGGTTGTGGATGATGACTGCATCTTCCGTAACACCGCCCAGCTGGCACGCTAGGCGGAAGTCGTTGAGCCAGACTGTAGGATCGGTCTCGCCCGAGTATTTGACGAGGGTGGTGGGTTGTCAAAAGCGTGGGGGAAAAGAAGCGGTTCGAATCTCCCGGCTGAACACCCGGGTGCCCAGAGGCTCCGGTGAATCACCCCTGTCGTGCTCGGGGTCGAAGCGTCCACCCCGCTGAGGGGTGTACTTCCTGCCGTTAATGACGTAGCGGGCGTCGCCGCCGCTGGCATGCCCGCGCGTGTCGTGGAGTCGCTCCCTTGCGGGAGCCTTTCCGATGCGGTCATGCACCGAGGGTGCCTTCGCGTCGTGCGCCACGTCTGCCTTTCCTTTCCCTCCTGGCGGAGCGTGCACCGAAGCCCCGTGGTCCTGGCGTGCAGTCCCACCGGTCTTCTCAGGGGCTTTCGAGCGCATACGAGACGCAGAGCTCTCGGCCTGCTGCACGACAGCTTGCTCGATGAGCGCCTGTGCCTCGCGGCGCAGGTTGCGACCCGAAGTCGTCGATGACTTGGGCATCGCTTGGAGTAGGTAGGCCGCAGCGACGAGTTTTTCGCCGGCTGTTCTCAATTCTGGAGGTTTGTCGACATTGTCGTCGGCTAGGATCCGCTCCCGGGCAACACGTCCCGCCGCCTGGGCATGTGCACCACGCGCGGTACGCTGCTGCTCGAGTGCGGTGCGCAGCTCTTGAGTCTGCCGATGCCGCTCATCGAGCTTGGCTTGAAGCTCCTTGGGCTGCGCCAGCTGTGCCTGCCACGCCGCCGAGCTTGACGAAGAAGAAGGGGCCGCAGGCGGCACCTTCGGTTGGTTCGCCTGCGCGTCTGCCCCGCCGTTCCCGTCATCACCCGGAGTGTTGTCGTCTTGCCCGTCCGCGAGCTGGACCATGAAGCACTCCCGGGCGGGATCGTAATCCCCTTCGCTGGAGTCCTCGGAGCAGGTGAGGTAGTAAGCCGTCGCCAGCTGGAACGAGCGGAAAGCGCTGGGGTCGCGGACCCCAGAGTAGTCCTCCGCCACCTCGGCCATGAAGTTGTCCATGAAGAAGTTGATGTCGTCGGCGATCGAGCTCGCCGTCTCGGGGTAGGAGTCGTTAGGAGATGACGTGATGAGGCTGCAGATCGACAGGAGGTGATGATCCGGCAGGTCCTCATACTCGGCGAAGTTGGTGCTGGATGAAGAAGCATAGGACGCAGCGTTACGCATCCCATTGGGGAAGGGCGACGCCGCAGTCGCGCCCCCCCTGGGAGGCACTAGAGCTGCAGTCGAAGATGACGCCGGCGCTGCCAACGCCGAAGCACGTGATGACGAAGCGGTGGCCCCGTCGGCCGCGATGCTGAGCCGCGACATGGCAACCTCAACCCATGTAGGGGAGGTGAGCCGTGCCGCCCGGCGCCGCTCTGCGCGCGCTTGTCGCGAGTGCTGGCCCGAACGCCTGTTGCGTCGGGCTGGTGAAGCCGGAATGTCCGGGTTGCGTCTGGGCGAGATGAGCTCCATGAGGTAACCGTTGCCCGTTGCTATGAACTCGAGACTCCCGAACCAGATCACGTATCCTGCTGGGAGCGGATCCGAGATGCCCATGAGGTATGGGTTGGATCTGCTCGCCATCCCTGGAGATCAAATGGGAACAAAAGAGAAAATGTCACGCAGTGAGCCCCTACCTGGCGCGCCAACTGTCGGTGCCTTGACCCGGGGGTTCGGATCCCAACTAGTAAATGCTGCATGTTTCCTCGTCCGAGATATTGATGCAAGAGGCAACATAGTAACGCACGGGTTTATCCTGGTTCCGGCCACGGGGCCGTACGTCCAGCAAGGGGGTGTGCGAGGGCACTGTATTATCTTGCACCGGAGGTGCCTGTAGTAGGGGGTACAGGCAAGGCGAGAGAGGGAGGGAAGCTCCCAGGTCTCTGCTAGAGGAGAAGCTGATAGAGGCGAGTGCCAATATCGAGTGCTGAGCGTGGTGCTTGTGTCAGGATGATCGCGACCAACGTCCCCCTTTAAGGGAGCCCGTCTCCTCCATTTATAGTCACAAGGAGGGACGGTGTACATGAGAAGGGGATCGTGGAAGTCGTCGTTTTTGTGACACCTCAGGTATCAATACTTTTAAATCCAATCAATACACCTTAGTTAAAGTTAAAAGAAAATTTGGGAAAATAATTCAAGAGAAGGGTTCAAATAAAAGACCAGTTATTGCATAAGAAATGAAACGAGAAAGAAAAAGGGTGAAAAGCTATTCAACAGTTAATTCAAAAATATGCACAAAATTGTAGTTGGCTCATGGGAGGTGTTTCAATTGACATGTGCTCAATTGAACTTCAGCCAAAATCAATTCAAAAACTGAATAAAACTAAAGTCCTTTTGTGCAAATATGCAAATGTACCAATAGTTCAAAATGTGAGATTCAAATGAAAATTTGCATAACACAAAAGTTGTAGATCTTGAAAAGTTATGCAAAAGTGGTATTCAACACTTTTCCATTTGAGCCCTCCAATTAGGAGATAATTTTAGTTTACCGAGAGGTCCATGGAAATTTCAGAAATCGCAAAAGAGCCCCCATCTCGATCTCTCTCTCCCGGCTGGCTCTGTTTCGCCCGCCGCCCGCCGTACGCCGCCGGTGGACTTCGTCCACCGCGCGCCCGCGGCCAAATGGACCCAGGGAGTCTCTCAGCGCCACCTGGCCCGCCCCTTGGCATCTCCTCGCGCGCACACGCGTCCCAGGCCGCTCCCCGTGCCGCCACGACACCCTCCGCCATGCGTCGCGCCGCTGCCGCTCCGCCCGCTCGCCGTCGTGCGCCCCTGACCCAAATCGACCTCCCCCAGTCACTGCACCCCTCGCCCAGGAGCTCTATGGCCTATAAAGACCCCCAGAGCTCCACCGTCGCGCCCCTTCTCCCCCTTCTTCCTCCTCCCGCCGCTCCGCCATGGCCGCCGAGATCCAGCTCGCGCGGGCCGGCTAGCCCAGCCCCACATTGCCCCCTCCGACCACCGCAGAAGCTTCTCCACCTCCTAGTTACGCTCCACGCGCGCGGAATCGAACCCAAACCCCCTCCCGACGCCGTTCCCCTCTTGCGCCGCCGCCGGCGAGCTCGGGCTCCCCGCGGACCGGCCAGCTCCGAAGGAGACCGAGCCCGACAGCTACCCCAGAAGCATCCATGAGCTCACGCGGTGCTCGTGCGCGCCTTGTTCCCCTACCCCGAGCCCTCCTTCACCTCCAGCGCCGGCGAACCGAACAACCGACCCGCCATCAACGCCGACGAGCTCAAACCCGTGCACCAAACCCTCGAACGTCGACCAGGGTAGGTGTTCCTCGATCCTTTCTCTCCCACGCGCCTCCCCGTGGCAGCCCCGGTAAGCCCTGCACCGCAGAACACCACCGGCAAGATGCCACGGCGGAGAAGGCCGGCGAAGGACCCGGTTGTAATTTGTTTTTTTTTTCGTTTAAGGGTGTTTCTGCAAGTTTTTCAGTGTATACCAGTGAACTCCTAAAATGCGAAACAAATCACAGAAAAATCGGAAAAATGCAAACTCAACTGATCTGGATTCCTTGTAACAAGATCTACAAATTTTGTAACATTCACATTTGCAGAAACTCAACCGAATTTAATCTAGGGAAAAGAATAAGAAAACCACCTTATGCATGTTCATGAAGTTCTACCCATCAAATGACCTTGATTTTTGTATATGTTGTCATTAAGGGAATTTTAAGATCACAGTAAAAAGATGCCACCCAACCAAAGCAGTATCATATGGGAACAATCAAGATTATCTAATCTGTTGTTAGCTTTTTCGATTTAATTCAGGAAAATATACACCTGAACTTGCTCTGAAAATTTTACTACAGACTTGTGCCACCGAATCCCTGCTAATCTCTAAATTTCAAATTTATTAGAGTTCATGTGCTATATACCATGATTTATGCTGGTTTAATCAACTTAATTCCTCATATATAGTTCTTATGCTCAGAAAAATCTATATTTATTTCTGGAGTCTCTTTTTAGCTCTGTGTTCCTGTCTAAAAATTTTGAGCTGCAGTTACTGAGTTTTGCTTTGTTGAATAATCATGCTTAGCATCTTAGGGCTAGATTTACTATTTTTGTTCTGAGTAATCTACAATGTTTCTGATCATTATTTTTGGGCACGATCTTTTCTAGAGTATGCTCTACCTGTAATAAAAAGTTCATACGCAATACTGGTTAAATACACCTTGAGAAAGTTATGCAAACTCATGCTAAGTTCACTGAATAACTAATTTATCATAGTGAGTTAAATCTTGAAAAATTTTCTGGAGTATGTTTAACTCATGGATAGTCTCTGGTAAAAATTTGAGAGCCATATCCCTAGTAAAACTCTCTGTAGAATTAATCTTAGTTACAAGCTTGCTGTTTTTGTTCTTTTTATTACCTCAGTTACATAAGTGAATAAAATCTGGAAAAATTTCAGTGCTGAGTAGATGCTATGAGGTTGCTCTCGTAAAACTTGTAGTACCAGAACCCATATTAAACGTTCTGTACAAAAAGATGAAGTAACTAGAGTGATCTACTTGCATGAATAGTTATAGTTTTTGCTTTATGGTTAAATGCTGAAATCTATACCATAAGTACTTATTTTGAATCTGGGTTACTTTAGTGTTTCATCACTAGCTCTTTAGTAGTTGTGTTGATAAGAAATAAGGGAAGCATGCTATATGTTGAAATTGAAAAATGGAAACTAAAACCCCCCACTCATTCATGAAGAAACGTAGTTAGGTTTACTACTCTATAAATGACTGCCCATGAAATAAACTGTTGAAATCATCACTTAAGTAACTTTTGTTGGACTACAACTTTATCGTGAAGGAAAGAAATTGTTATCCATGAATAACTCATAATCTTGCATGGCATATAGAAACGGTTAATCTCGCGGACGGTGACTACGAACTGGTGCCCGCGGACTCTCGTGCGGATCAGGAGGTCTCCTTGAACTGTACTAACTTGTCTCAAGACCTGGGCCAAGCCCCAGAAGCTTTTCTGCCTGACAGTGCCCAAGAAGGCAAGCCCCGGAGCATAATCCCACTATTTTTCCGAATTATCATTCTGCTATTTATTTATTTATGTATGGTAATAGTTGGTTTTCTGCATTTAAGTTTTCTAGGCGTTGATCGAAAACCTTAGATGCATGATCCATAGGAACCTATGTTTGATACCGGATCTTTGTATCGACTAGTTGCCATGCTAAATAGGTACGGTAGAAGTCGAGTGGTTTCCTGCCTCTCGCGAGCAAATAGGAATTGTACTGACTTTAATTCCTGTTGAAATGTAAGGACAACGGGCGGGGTTGTGTAGTTGTGATACCCCGCTGGTGTAGTCAAAAATGGCTAAGGTCGCGGTGTGTGGCTCATTTCGTTAAGCGTTTGAAAGTACTAGCCACATACCGAGAAATATGGTAATCGGTAAGCTGAAGTACCTGATTGGACCGGCGAGTGGAACGATCTCGCACCCTCCTGGTAGAAGTAGGATTTATATTTTTGTCGCGACGTACGGGTGCAGAGTGGTCGGACTCTGTAGTCGGGGAGGGTGTTCCGGATCCACGGACTGGAAAGAAAAGGGAAAAGTAGCGTGGGCAGGAGTGAAGTCGATCCCCATGCGTGTGGTCTAGGTTCCCCTGGCCAGGTTGAAATTCGATTCGGAATCGTCCGCCTCTCACGGCATGAGATTGCTTAATGATTTTGGTCACATAGAGTAACAAGTGGAATATGATGATGATAATACTGCTGGTTGATTAAATGGTTGCTCTACCATGTTTGAGTAGAGTTAGTTGCAAATTTAGAATGGTTAATTCCACTAGAATCTGGCTAAGTAAAACCTGAAAGTAAGGATCAACACTTAGCGGCATTTTTGGCAAACAAACCCTACCAACCAAAAAGCCTTGCATGTCTAGTTATCGGACTATGTTATATCCGGAGACGGGTCAGTCTTGCTGAGTATTAGTATACTCAGCCTTGCTTGTGGCACTGTTTTTCAGGTACTAACTTTGAAGATCTGTTTGCGAGTCTTACTTGGCCTTGTACTCTGCCTCCGGGTTGGTCTGTTGAGTGGGATGGCCCTTCAGCTGGTGCTAATCACCCTCCCGCCGAGTGACGCATTCGTACGGGCTTTACCGATGCGTCACGTTATCTCGCTAGTTATCTTTGCTGCTTCCGCTGAACATGAGACTTAAATAATTGAGTAGTTGGAACTCCGTGGTACTTTGTTACCCTGAACTTGGTTTGTAATAAATTTTCTTTCCGCTGCAATCACTCTGAGATGTATGAAATGGTTTGTGTTGTAATCTCTGGGCTCACCTTCGTGTGAGTGTTGTCTGCTGATCCCGGAATAGCGTGGCTTTTATCGAGGCTTCACTCGAGGAACTACCGGTGAGTGCCAAATTGGGTCAGAGTTGCTTAGCAACAAAGATCAGTGCACCCGGGCCCAGTAGTTTTGGGTGGTTCCGCCACAGCTGGCATCAGAGCTCGCAGACAGCCTACCAGGGATGGCAACCTCGGTTTTCACAACAACAACTTAAAACTTGACTTCAAAGCTACTAAAGTTTTTGAAAGAGTTTAGGATATCCAAGGACAAGTCTAGGACGTAAAGCCCTAGGGAATCTTATGGGTATAATCAGGTGGCTTATTTTGTATGGCTAACTTCCAGCACATTACCTTTCAGTATTTAAATTCTGTAATTTAAATTCTGCAACTACGTCGTCGCCACGAAGGTATGCTTACTCAGTCAGCTGAGGGAGCCTGACCTTCCCGTCGGTGATGCGAGCCGAACGCTGGAGCTCAAGCAGTGGCCTACTTGAGCTGCTGCCCATATACCAACTTCGGTTGAGTATATGGGGAGTAATGGTTCGAAATTGGAATTCAATTCCCCGTCAAAGACGATACTCAGTCAATACGTTGTTTCGATAACGTATGCTTAACGTTGTCCATACGGCGGTAATGGTATGGATGCCGATTCTATAGTGATCGGTAATGTATGGGGACGCTTTCGTGAGTGCTGGCACGAAAGGTTCATTTTATATACTGTCAATCTTCTGCAGGTACGCTAACTCAAAATCGAATTATAGGCTATCTAGCTATATCGAGTAGCTATATAGTGAGAGATGTAATATGTATGCCACCAAAGTCATTGCGTAAGACCAAGGTTACTTGGCAATTTTTCCTTGGTGAGGACGTATAGGTTCTGCATTCATTCTCAAAAAGATTAGCAAATAAATCTCTGGGGAAATCGCAAGCAAATCAGCTAAAACACCATCCTAAGGAGTATCCAGAAAGTCTGCAACCTGGTTTCCACGAATTTTAACCTTCTGTTAAGTTACTCAAATCGACTTGGGGTATTAAGACTAAATGGTGTTTCCTAAGTTATCCAGCTGCTGTAAAAATTTGAAATTTTTTGAAGCCTTCTAGCATGGTATTTGTATTTTTGGATCAACCCTGTGTAAAACTGTTAACTCTGAACAGTCTATACAACTGAAATTTTTTCGACCTTCATAAGTTGTTCAAACTAAAAATCGTTCAACATGAAAGTTGTAGACAACTAAGTGATGAGCTTACCATAAAAATTTGAAATTTTTTTGACGTCTGGGTTGAGAGTTATAGTCAAAATACACCCTCTCTGGACACTCAGTTTTCCTGGTTGACATCACTCTGAATACCTGAGCATATCACCCCCATGGAATCCGAATTGAGCTTAGTGATGACTAGATGAATTGTTCCTTAATATCAGAGGGATCTTTTGTAAATTTTTGAGAATTTTTGAAGCAAGTTCTCTACAGTTTTGGCCATTTCTTTCACTGTTCCAGAGTTAGTAGTTCTTGTTACCATCAGCTGATCCATCGGTCTTTTGTTGGGACAGATGGAAGAGCTGCTGGTCGTTGACGCGCAGGGGCACGTGCACTCCGCTTGCCTGCACTGGGACGGGTTTCCCCGCCGTCTTTGGGAGCTTTTGAGTGCAGCCGGTTACCTCCAGCCACCGGTTTACGATGGCCACGAGTTTGTGGAGGACGGAGTTCGTCGCTGCAGTGTGACGATGGTGATCCCGCAGCACCCGCTCAACGGGTGGGAGCCGATCGTGACTCAGATGGTCGGTCACTACCTGCTGGACACCTGAGAGCTTACCGCCATGAGGGCGATGACCACCTTTTGCTCTTTGCGCCCTCTGGAGGTGGTTCTGACCGCGTTCGGGTTGTTCCCTGCACCTGACCCGGCAGACCCGCTTTGGCTCGACCGGATGGCACACGTGGACGTGGTCGCTACCCTTGACCCGGTCGGGGCCCTTCGGACGACAGCGAGGTGCTTGGACGGTCTCTACAGACTTCACACTTACCAGGGTTACGCCGTCGCTCAGTTGGTGGACCACGCTCAGGCCCTGCACCTGGCGGTCCAGCTGAGAGATGGGCAGCTTCAGGAGGCTAGTACCGAGCTCGAGAGCAGGGCTACTCTTATCGCCCAGCTCCACGGCCAGGTTCACGAGCTTCAGGACACTGTGTCGGATCGTGACGCTACGATCAACTTCCTGGAGGACCAGTTTCACGACCTGCAGCTTGAGATGGACGAGGCCCAGGGGCAGCTCCACGCGATACAGCACGCGCAGGATGCCCTTCACGCACCTCCCAATGAGATGCAGGTGGACGAGGAGGACGAGCCCCAGGAGATAGAGGGCGTTTCAGAGATGGACTCCGAGGACCAGGCGCCGCAGCCCGCGCCGGTTGAGGTTCACACTCCCGCAGCGAGTGAGGCATCGGTCAACATGTAGACCGAGGCGCGGTTGTCTAGCTTTTGTAGACTCCTCTTAGTGTGGCCTACTTTTGGATCATGGCTACTAGGCTAACTTAGAGTTGAGTAACCCCCTTAGTACTGATGTTAGGAGTAACCAAGTAGAAATGAGAGGATGATGGATGTAATGAATCCCTAATGCTACTAGTGTTAATTATCAGTGATCTGTGAAAAGCTGAAAGTAGCAGCTAGTTCGAATTTTTATCCTCTTTTCCTTTCGGATTTAGCTCCTCAATTGAATACCAAAGTTGTTCCAATTTTCATCGTGGAAATACTCGCAAAATTTTAGCCCAAACGGATCAGTAACACGGGAGATAATCGCCAATTACAGAAGCTCTATTTTCTGTGAAACAGAAAAACCAGAGGAGGAGTAAATGAATTTTTCGACTAACCTACTCTGGAAATCTGACTTTGTGATGACTACCAAAGTTGTAGCTCGTGAAATTATATATCTCCTGTAAAAATTTCAAGTTTATATCATGTACGGAATTCCAGTTATGAGTGTTTTTGTATCACTGGTTTTCTGCACGACGTGATTTAAGCAATTCTGAATATTTACATGTCATCTTGAGTTGAAATTCCCATTCGAGATGATAATAATGATGAATCTAATGCGGAAGTACTCACATTTCAGATGGTGGGATCGACTCGAGGCACCCCTAGTGGTTTTGGAGCCGGGGGGAATGGCGATCCACCTCCACCTCCTCCACCAGTGGGTATTGCTGAGGTTCTTGCCGCCCAGACGGAGATTTTGCGGCAGCTGGTTCAAGCTCAGCAACAACCGCGGGGTGGGCATCATGCTCATCACGCGCAGGAAGCGAGCTACCAAGATTTCCTCAGTACTCAGCCTCCGCTGTTCAATAAAGCGGATGAGCCTCTGGACGCGGACGCTTGGATTCGCACGATCGAGTCCAAGTTTTCTCTATTGACTACTCCTTGTTCCGAAGCGAACAAGACTCGCTATGCCGCGCAGCAGCTTCGTGGATCAGCTCGTATGTGGTGGGATCACTACCACGGGATGCTACCGACTGATCATGTGGTGAACTGGAATGAGTTCAAATTGGCTTTTCGAGATCATCATATTCCAGCTGGACTTCTTGACCGTAAGCTCAACGAGTTCTTGGCCTTAACTCAGGGCACTCGTACTGTGGTGCAATATGCCCAAGTATTCCATCAACTGTGTCAGTATGCTGGACATCACGCAGATACCGACGCTAAGAAGCATGAACGCTTCCGTCGAGGCCTTAGTACCAAGTTACAGGAGAGGCTAAATCTTGTCCGAGCAGACTCATTCAATGAATTGGTGAATATGGCTATATCTCAGGAGGATCTGATTTCTGCACACCGCGCTGAAAAGAAGCGCAAGGCACCTGCTGGACCCTCGAGTGCCTCTACATCGAGGTATCGTATTGTGCAGAATAGCCCACCCGCACCCTCTCAGAAGGCCCCTCAGCCAGGTCGTTGGATTATTCGACCTCCTCAACAGCAGCAGCAGACTCGATTCGGGTTTCCTCAGCAAGCTCGATTTGCACCTCAGCAGCAGCAGAACGGCCCTAGGCCGAATACTCAGCCAGCCGCTCGCCCCGATAATAATAACCGCTGTTTCAGATGCGGGAGTCCAGATCACTTTGCCAAGATGTGCCCCCAGGCGGGACAATCTCAAGGGCAGGCTTCTCGCAGAAATGATCAGCACAAGGGCAAGAGGCAAACCATTCAAGTCAGGCAGGGCCGACTTAACTTCACCAACCTTGCTGACCTTCCTGAGGGAGCACCAATCATGTCGGGTACATTCTCTATAAACCAACACCCCACTGTTATCTTATTCGATTCTGGTGCATCTCATAGCTTCATTAGTTCTAAATTTGGAGCAAGGGTTGGGTTAGATTTCTGTCACACAAAAGGGTCATTCATGATATCTACCCCGGGTGGTAGAGTCGCATCAAACCAAATCGTTCATAATGCACCACTTAGTTTGGGTAGTAAAACTGTTCCTACCACTTTAATCTTGTTGCCACTAGAAGGTATGGACATTATTCCGGGAATGGATTGGACGAACAGACATGGGGTAATGTTAGATATCTCTTCCCGGGCCGTTGAAATAAATTCTCCAACTCATGGTCATTCGGTTCTATATTTACCACATCATCAATGTCACAACTCTTGTGCCTATGCCATGAAAGATATTCGCCTCAAAGATATTCCGGTAGTCCGTGAGTATGCAGATGTTTTTCTGGAAGATTTACCTGGTATGCCACCAGACCGGGATATCGAATTTGTCATTGAACTTCAGCCTGGTACAGCACCTATTTCAAAAAGGCCATACCGAATGCCGCCTAAAGAATTGGCTGAACTAAAAATCCAGCTACAAGAACTGTTGGACAAGGGTTTTATCCGCCCTAGTGCTTCACCTTGGGGCTGTCCAGCATTGTTCGTAAAGAAGAAGGATGATAGTCTGAGGTTGTGTGTTGATTACCGGCCTCTCAATGCGGTGACCATCAAAAATAAATATACACTTCCCCGCATTGATGTATTGTTTGACCAGTTGGCTGGGGCAAAGATCTTCTCCAAGATTGATCTCCGTTCGGGGTATCATCAAATTAAAATCCGGCCTTGCGATATTCCCAAGACCGCCTTCTCAACCCGATATGGTCTCTATGAATATTTGGTTATGTCTTTCGGTCTCACCAATGCTCCGGCTTATTTTATGTATCTCATGAACTCGGTATTCATGCCGGAACTTGACAAGTTTGTCGTGGTTTTTATCGACGACATTCTGATCTATTCCAAGAATGAGGCGGAACATGAGCAACATCTGCGCATTGTTCTTCAACGTCTCAGAGATCATAAGCTATACGCAAAATTCTCCAAGTGTGAATTCTGGCTGGACACAGTCAAATTTCTGGGTCACACTATATCTAGTGAAGGCATTTCCGTTGATCCCAGCAAAGTACAAGAAGTGATGGACTGGGAACCTCCTACTTCAGTTCATCAGATCCGCAGTTTTCTCGGCTTGGCGGGGTATTACCGCAGATTTATTTCGGACTTCTCCAGAATTGCTAAGCCCATGACAGAACTACTAAGGAAGGATGTCAAGTTTAAATGGAGCGCAAGGTGTGATGAAGCATTCCATACATTGAGAGCACATCTAACCACTGCACCAGTCTTGGCTCAACCTGACAACAATAAACCCTACGATGTTTATTGTGATGCTTCAGGTACTGGTCTTGGTTGTGTTCTGATGCAAGACAATCGGGTTATAGCATATGCTTCCCGAGCTCTTCGGCCACACGAGCTAAATTATCCCACTCATGATCTTGAGCTAGCCGCAGTTATTCATGCTCTCAAGCTTTGGAGACATTATCTTATGGGCACTCATTGCAATATTTATACCGACCATAAGAGTCTCAAATACATTTTCACTCAAAGTGAGCTGAATATGAGGCAACGAAGATGGTTGGAATTAATCAAAGATTATGACCTGGAAGTTCATTATCATCCAGGCAAAGCTAATGTGGTAGCCGATGCGCTCAGTCGCAAGGTTCACTGCAATTGCCTTTCAGTGGAGTCGTATAATGACACATTATATGCTGAAATACAAAGGCTGAAATTGGAGATCATTCCTCAAGGTTCTTTGAATCATATTTCGGTGGAACCGACACTTTATGACAAGGTCATCATAGCACAATTACAGGACAAAAGTGTTGGTGTCATTAAGCAGAAGGTAGTAGAAGGTGAAAATAAATATAAGTGTTTCCGAGTGGACCATAAAGGAATTTTGTGGTTCGAGTATCGCCTAGTCGTTCCCAAGAATCCTGAGCTGCGGAAACAAATACTGGACGAAGCACATCTCTCTAAATTCTCTATTCATCCGGGTAGCACCAAGATGTACCAAGATCTCAGACAAAATTTTTGGTGGACTCGCATGAAGAGAGAGATTGCCAAATATGTCGCAGAATGTGACACCTGCCAGAGAGTGAAAGCTAGTCACTTGAAAGTTGCTGGAACTCTCCAACCTCTACCAATTCCGTCTTGGAAATGGGACGATATCAGCATGGATTTCATCGTAGGCTTACCAAATACTTCTCAGCACCATGATTCCATTTGGGTCATTGTTGATAGGCTCACAAAGACTGCTCATTTTATTCCAGTGCATACTGAATATCAAGCCAAGAAATATGCTGAGATCTATATTGATCGGATTGTCTGCCTACACGGTACACCCAAAACAATTATATCGGATCGTGGTCCTCAGTTTGTGGCAAGATTTTGGGAGCAACTCCAAGGGGCTCTCGGAACTAAATTAATTCGAAGCTCGGCTTACCATCCACAGACTGACGGACAGACCGAAAGGGTGAATCAAATTCTTGAGGATATGCTTCGAGCATGTGTCATCCATTATGACAAGAACTGGGACAAATGTTTATCCTTGGCGGAGTTTTCTTATAACAACAGCTATCAGGCCAGTCTGAAAATGGCACCCTTCGAGGCCTTGTATGGTCGACGGTGTCGAACTCCTTTGAGTTGGTCTCAGACTGGGGAACGTCAAATATTTGGACCCGAATTAGTGGTCGAGGCTGAGGAGAAAGTAAAAATAGTACAAGCTAATCTCCGAGCAGACCAGTCTCGGCAAAAGAGTTATTTCGATAAAAGAAGGGATCCTTTGAAGTTCATGGTTGGTAACCACGTCTATTTACGAGTGTCCCCAATTCGAGGCGTTCAATGTTTCGGAGTCAAGGATAAGCTCGCACCTCGCTATGTCGGGCCATACGAAATCATTGAAGAATGTGGACCCGTGGCTTATCGTTTGCGACTTCCTTCACGACTTGCCGCCATCCATAATGTTTTCCACATATCCCAACTCAAGAAATGTGTTCGAGTTCCTACGAAAATCATTGATCAACAGGAAATTTTAGTGGAGCCCGATCTCTCATATACCCAATATCCACTCAAAATTCTGGATCAAAAAGAGAGAGGTACTCGTCGAAAGGTGGTAAAAATGTATAAAATTCAGTGGTCTCATCGCACTGAGGAAGAAGCCACCTGGGAGACGGAGGATTATCTTAATCGACATTATCCGGGTTTCCTTAGCTCTACCTCAGGTATATCATTTTCCCCACCTAAATCCAATCATCCAATCTCGGGACGAGATTCTTTTTAAGGGGGGTAGGTTGTGACACCTCAGGTGTCAATACTTTTAAATCCAATCAATACACCTTAGTTAAAGTTAAAAGAAAATTTGGGAAAATAATTCATGAGAAGGGTTCAAATAAAAGACCAGTTATTGCATAAGAAAAGAAAGGAGAAAGAAAAAGGGTGAAAAGCTATTCAAAAGTTAATTCAAAAATATGCACAAAATTTTAGTTGGCTCATGGGAGGTGTTTCAATTGACATGTGCTCAATTGAACTTCAGCCAAAATCAATTCAAAAACTGAATAAAACAAAAGTCCTTTTGTGCAAATATGCAAATGTACCAATAGTTCAAAATGTGAGTTTCAAATGAAAATTTGCATAACACAAAAGTTGTAGATCTTGAAAAGTTATGCAAAAGTGGTATTCAACACTTTTCCATTTGAGCCCTCCAATTAGGAGATAATTTTAGTTTACCGAGAGGTCCCTGGAAATTTCAGAAATCGCAAAAGAGCCCCCATCATCTCCATCTCTCTCTCCCGGCTGGCTCTGTTTCGCCCGCCGCCCGCCGTACGCCGCAGGTGGACTTCGTCCACCGCGCGCCCGCGGCCAAATGGACCCAGGGAGTCTCTCAGCGCCACCTGGCCCGCCCCTTGGCATCTCCTCGCGCGCACACACGTCCCAGGCCGCTCCCCGTGCCGCCACGACACCCTCCGCCATGCGCCGCGCCGCTGCCGCTCCGCCCGCTCGCCGTCGTGCGCCCCTGACCCAAATCGACCTCCCCCAGTCGCTGCACCCCTCGCCCAGGAGCTCTATGGCCTATAAAGACCCCCAGAGCTCCACCGTCGCGCCCCTTCTCCCCCTTCTTCCTCCTCCCGCCGCTCCGCCATGGCCGCCGAGATCCAGCTCGCGCGGGCCGGCTAGCCCAGCCCCACATTGCCCCCTCCGACCACCGCAGAAGCTTCTCCACCTCCTAGTTACGCTCCACGCGCACAGAATCGAACCCAAACCCCCTCCCGACGCCGTTCCCCTCTTGCGCCGCCGCCGGTGAGCTCGGGCTCACCGCGGACCGGCCAGCTCCGAAGGAGACCGAGCCCGACAGCTACCCCAGAAGCATCCACGAGCTCACGCGGTGCTCGTGCGCGCCTTGTTCCCCTACCCCGAGCCCTCCTTCACCTCCAGCGCCGGCGAACCGAACAACCGACCCGCCATCAACGCCGACGAGCTCAAACCCGTGCACCAAACCCTTGAACGTCGACCAGGGTAGGTGTTCCTCGATCCTTTCTCTCCCACGCGCCTCCCCGTGGCAGCCCCGGTAAGCCCTGCACCGCAGAACACCACCGGCAAGATGCCACGGCGGAGAAGGCCGGTGAAGGACCCGGTTGTAATTTATTTTTTTTCGTTTAAGGGTGTTTCTGCAAGTTTTTCAGTGTATACCAGTGAACTCCTAAAATGCGAAACAAATCACAGAAAAATCGGAAAAATGCAAACTCAACTGATCTGGATTCCTTGTAACAAGATCTACAAATTTTGTAACATTCACATTTGCAGAAACTCAACCGAATTTAATCTAGGGAAAAGAATAAGAAAACCACCTTATGCATGTTCATGAAGTTCTACCCATCAAATGACCTTGATTTTTGTATATGTTGTCATTAAGGGAATTTTAAGATCACAGTAAAAAGATGGCACCCAACCAAAGCAGTATCATATGGGAACAATCAAGATTATCTAATCTGTTGTTAGCTTTTTTGATTTAATTTAGGAAAATATACACCTGAACTTGCTCTGAAAATTTTACTACAGACTTGTACCACCGAATCCTTGCTAATCTCTAAATTTCAAATTTATTAGAGTTCATGTGCTATATACCATGATTTATGCTGGTTTAATCAACTTAATTCCTCATATATAGTTCTTATGCTCAGAAAAATCTATATTTATTTCTGGAGTCTCTATTTAGCTCTGTGTTCCTGTCTAAAAATTTTGAGCTGCAGTTACTGAGTTTTGCTTTGTTGAATAATCATGCTTATCATCTTAGGGCTAGATTTACTATTTTTGTTCTGAGTAATCTACAATGTTTCTGATCATTATTTTTGGGCACGATCTTTTATAGAGTATGCTCTACCTGTAATAAAAAGTTCATAAGCAATACTGGTTAAATGCACCTTGAGAAAGTTATGCAAACTCATGCTAAGTTCACTGAATAACTAATTTATCATAGTGAGTTAAATCTTGAAAAATTTTCTGGAGTATGTTTAACTCATGGATAGTCTCTGGTAAAAATTTGAGAGCCATATCCCTAGTAAAACTCTCTGTAGAATTAATCTTAGTTACAAGCTTGCTGTTTTTGTTCTTTTTATTACCTCAGTTACATAAGTGAATAAAATCTGGAAAAATTTCAGTGCTGAGTAGATGCTATGAAGTTGCTCTCGTAAAAATTTTAGCACCAGAACCCATATTAAACGTTCTGTACAAAAAGATGAAGTAACTAGAGTGATCTACTTGCATGAATAGTTATAGTTTTTGCTTTGTGGTTAAATGCTGAAATCTATACCATAAGTACTTATTTTGAATCTGGATTACTTTAGTGTTTCATCACTAGCTCTTTAGTAGTTGTGTTGATAAGAAATAAGGGAAGCATGCTATATGTTGAAATTGAAAAATGGAAACTAAAACCCCCCACTCATTCATGAAGAAACGTAGTTAGGTTTACTACTCTATAAATGACTGCCCATGAAATAAACTGTTGAAATCATCACTTAAGTAACTTTTGTTGGACTACAACTTTATCGTGAAGGAAAGAAATTGTTATCCATGAATAACTCATAATCTTGCATGGCATATAGAAACGGTTAATCTCGCGGACGGTGACTACGAACTGGTGCCCGCGGACTCTCGTGCGGATCAGGAGGTCTCCTTGAACTGTACTAACTTGTCTCAAGACCTGGGCCAAGCCCCAGAAGCTTTTCTGCCTGACAGTGCCCAAGAAGGCAAGCCCCGGAGCATAATCCCACTATTTTTCCGAATTATCATTCTGCTATTTATTTATTTATGTATGGTAATAGTTGGTTTTCTGCATTTAAGTTTTCTAGGCGTTGATCGAAAACCTTAGATGCATGATCCATAGGAACCTATGTTTGATACCGGATCTTTGTATCGACTAGTTGCCATGCTAAATAGGTACGGTAGAAGTCGAGTGGTTTCCTGCCTCTCGCGAGCAAATAGGAATTGTACTGACTTTAATTCCTGTTGAAATGTAAGGACAACGGGTGGGGTTGTGTAGTTGTGATACCCCGCTGGTGTAGTCAAAAATGGCTAAGGTCGCGGCGTGTGGCTCATTTCGTTAAGCGTTTGAAAGTACTAGCCACATACCGAGAAATATGGTAATCGGTAAGCTGAAGTACCTGATTGGACCGGCGAGTGGAACGATCTCGCACCCTCCTGGTAGAAGTAGGATTTATATTTTTGTCGCGACGTACGGGTGCAGAGTGGTCGGACTCTGTAGTCGGGGAGGGTGTTCCGGATCCACGGACTGGAAAGAAAAGGGAAAAGTAGCGTGGGCGGGAGTGAAGTCGATCCCCATGCGTGTGGTCTAGGTTCCCCTGGCCAGGTTGAAATTCGATTCGGAATCGTCCGCCTCTCACGGCATGAGATTGCTTAATGATTTCGGTCACATAGAGTAACAAGTGGAATATGATGATGATAATACTGCTGGTTGATTAAATGGTTGCTCTACCATGTTTGAGTAGAGTTAGTTGCAAATTTAGAATGGTTAATTCCACTAGAATCTGGCTAAGTAAAAGCTGAAAGTAAGGATCAACACTTAGCGGCATTTTTGGCAAACAAACCCTACCAACCAAAAAGCCTTGCATATCTAGTTATCGAACTATGTTATATCCGGAGACGGGTCAGTCTTGCTGAGTATTAGCATACTCAGCCTTGCTTGTGGCACTGTTTTTCAGGTACTAACTTTGAAGATCTGTTTGCGAGTCTTACTTGGCCTTGTACTCTGCCTCCGGGTTGGTCTGTTGAGTGGGATGGCCCTTCAGCTGGTGCTAATCACCCTCCCGCTGAGTGACGCATTCGTACGGGCTTTACCGATGCATCACGTTATCTCGCTAGTTATCTTTGCTGCTTCCGCTGAACATGAGACTTAAATAATTGAGTAGTTGGAACTCCGTGGTACTTTGTTACCCTGAACTTGGTTTGTAATAAATTTTCTTTCCGCTGCAATCACTCTGAGATGTATGAAATGGTTTGTGTTGTAATCTCTGGGCTCACCTTCGTGTGAGTGTTGTCTGCTGATCCTGGAATAGCGTGGCTTTTATCGAGGAACTACCGGTGAGTGCCAAATTGGGTCAGAGTTGCTTAGCAACAAAGATCAGTGCACCCGGGCCCAGTAGTTTTGGGTGGTTCCGCCACAGTTTCCCCCCGAATCGCGGGGTGCAGTGGTCAAATACTGTAGGAAGTACACTGTGCGGCATGGAGTCGGGCGTGGCAGTCGTCCTTGGTCTTGCGGAGATCGCGTCGACGTCCTGCCAGCCCCAGCGGGCGGCGTGATCGTCGCTGTAGGGTGTACAGTCTTCCAGATGTGGCGTGGTGGCGCTCCGTGGGCCCTGCAGGTCAGGGTCTTGCGTGCACCAGCGGTGATGAGGCGCGTGGCGGTCCCGGACCCCCCGGAACGGAGTGCTGGCGCGCGCACCAGGAGGTCCGGGAGACACACGGAGATCCCGGACCCCTTGAGGGGGAGGTCCGGGACTCTGGCTGCGAGTGCTGAGCGTCCCTCCTTGAGGAGCACGTGGCGACGCCGGACCCCTCCCCGGGCAGGGAGTGGGTCCGGGGCCATACGTGTGGTGAGGTGGAGTTCGGTCAGCCGGAGTTGGCAAAACAGTAATGGGAACTGCGCCGAGCGCATCTCGTCCCGCGTCGCAGGCTCCACAGTGCTGCCATAGTGTCCGGGATGGCGGAGCAGTGACTGGAGTTGGCGGACAGGACTCCGATCACAGTCACTGTGGGGAATGGTGGCCTGACGCCGTCTGTCCTAGGCGCTGTGGAGGAGTGGTTGGCATTCAATGCTACCATACGACAGGCGGGTGAGCGGCAGGGCCGTTTGTCCTTTACACCGAGGGGTGGCCTCGAGCGAGGCGGAGATGAGATGCTTGCTCGAGGGTAGGTTCGCTACCCTCGAGCTAAGCGGAGATGTTTTGCCCTCTCGTGGGTAGATTCGCTACCCTCGAGCGAGGCGGAGATGCGGGGCACAGTCGAGGGTCTCGATGGGAGCCATCGAGCGAGGCGGAGATCGCCCCGCGGGTCCGAGAGGGGTGCGAATGGGCCACATGTTGGGCTTCTTTGAGTCCTTTCCTTTCTTCCGGATTGGAAGGAGGCCGTGGGCCTTCGTGGGCCCAGTCGCCTATCATGTGTTTGCGTTGTTTAGGGTGACCTTAGTACCCCGATTTGGGTGTCCCTAATCGTGGTACCCGACAATTCTCTACTCATCGTTTAACAAGTCAATAAAGAATGGGACGTCAACAAGGATACAATGGACGCATACATTGCAGAAATCAGAATGCTCGAAAACAAGTTCTCAGGATTGGAAATCCACCACGTCGATCGCAACAACAACGTGGGAGCTGATGTCCTCTCCAAACTTGGGTCCACTCGAGCAGCTGTTCCGCCAGGAGTTTTTATCCATGAACTTCACCACCCATCAGTCAAGGAACAAAGCTAACAAGCCATTGACACGGAGGCCCCGGCCACAGTCAGAGAAGTGCTGATGATTGATGAAGATTGGCGAACTCAGTTTATTGATTTCATCAAGAAATTTAAGCTTTCACCACATGTTGATCCTAAAAGCGCTGAAGCTGCCCGCATCACCAGGCACAGCAAGGGTTTCGTCCTCGTTGGTGACAACCTATACAAGCGCTCTGCTTCAGGCATCCTCATGAAGTGCGTTACCCTTGAAGAAGGTAAAGACATCCTCCGAGAAATACACGAAGGAGTTTGCGGCAACCATGCTGCATCAAGGACACTAGTCGGCAAGGCGTATAGGTCAGGATTCTTCTGGCCAACAACTGTCTCGGAAGCAGAAGACCTGGTCAGACGGTGTCCTGGCTGCCAATTCTTTGGCAAGAAGACTCACATCCTAGCACACAACTTGATAACAATCCCTCCATCATGGTCGTTCGCCTGTTGGAGTTTGGACATGATCGGACCACTAACCGTCGCTCCAGGAGGATTCAATCATGTGCTGGTAGCAGTCAACAAGTTCACCAAGTGGATCGAGTACAAGCCCATCGTCAAGATTGCATCAGATAGAGCAGTGGACTTCATCTCTGACATTATCCATCGGTTTGATTTTCCTCACACCATTATTACAGATCTTGGCTCCAACTTCACGTCACAATCTTTTTGGGATTTTTGTGACAACTCCTGCATTGAGGTCAAATATGCTTGAGTAGCTCATCCTCGGGCAAATGGACAAGTTGAGCGCATCAATAGTTTAGTACTTGATGGCTTGAAGAAAAGACTCTATGATGCCAACACCAAGAAAGGTGGCAAATGGATTCAAGAACTACCTCATGTAGTCTGGGGGCTGCGAACCCAGCCTAGCAAAGCAACTGGACAATCTCCTTTCTTCCTCACTTATGGGTCAGAGGCTATACTACCCGCGGATATCATGTGGAAATCCCCAAGAGTAGAAGCATATCAAGAAGGAGAAGCAGATGAAGCTCGACAACTTGAGTTAGATTCAGTCGAATAAGTCAGAATCAATACTTTAACACAATCAGCTAGATATCTTCAAGGAGTCAGACGTTATCATGATTGCAATATCCAGCAAAGATCTTTCAATATTGGAGATCTAGTCTTATGAAGAATCCAGGATGAGACTGGACTGCACAAGCTAAATTCCAGATGGGAAGGAATATTTATCGTAACCAAGGTTACAAGACCAGGATCATACAGAATCACTGATGCAGATGGCAATGAGGTACCGAATTCCTGAAATATTGAGCACTTGCGCAAGTTCTACCCTTGATCCACGTAATATGGTGACGTCAGTTGATTTCTTTAATAAAGCAAGGGACTTTACTGGCATATTGACTACATTAAAGGCAATTTCTCTAGCTGACAGCATCACCAGTTCAAGATAAGCTTACACGGTTTTCCATCAGAACAACTACACAAGCCACATCATTTCCTTTAATACAAGGGTACAACTCTTTTCGCCTATCTCGAGAGGGTGAATGGATACCTTTACTAGTTGTCCATCTTGGGTAACTCGACGGAGTTCATCCTAACAGGTCAACTATGAGGAACTCCAGCATTACTATAAATGCAAAACTACTCGCTTGCTCGAGTACATTGTGGATACTACTATATTTTGTCCATCTTGGGCAACCCGACGGGGTTCGCCCTAATAGGTCAATCTTAGTAGTTACTCCAGTCTACAAGTTAGACACCTTACTCGCCTCGCTCGAGTAAGTTTCAGATATCTTTCTGGTATTTACGTCTTGGATAGCCCGACGTAGTTCATACCTAACAGTTATGCCTTAAGGATTACTCCAGCCCTTGGTTAAAGGACGCCTTACTCACTCTGCTCGAGGAATTTTTAGATATCCCTTCGACATTTACATCTTGGGCAACCTGACGGGGTTCGTACCTAGCAGTTCTGTCTTATGGATTACTCCAGTCCTTGGTTAGGACATACTACTCGCTTGCTCGAGTAGTTTTTGGATATCTTTACAAGTTTTTTCTATATGGATGGTACGACGGGACTCATCCTAAGTAATTAACTTTAAGAATTACTCCATGCAGGTATTCTACTCGATTGATTGACTAGTTCATACTTATCCTACAGTATCAGATTATACTTCTGAAGACATATGTTAACGCTCCTTAGCACCCCAATTTATATACCGCAAGCGCACGGATCGTGGTAGCTTTTCCCTTAGAGTATTCCCCCAAGGTTTATCAATCCGTGGATCGACAATGAACTACCGAAGGTTTTCCATCTAATCTAACGGATCTATCCTAACATGAAGCATGGATTGCATATAAAGGGTAAACCTTTGATAGATATGAGTGATGTACAAAGGTTGATCTCATCCATGAACATCGGTAAGGATAAAGCATGACCGAAGGCATGACTAAACCGATCGCTCGCATTCTAGTTGTAGTTCTAGCTAAACGAGTAAGCACAACATGCATCTCATCCAAAGACTCTTTAAACCAAAACCTCCAATCCAACCCCTCGGGAACCCCCCTACTCAGGCCACGCCCTGTCACGACACTCCCTTTGGACAAGGGCACCCACAAGCACGCTAGTGTCGAACCCCCTGGGTAGATCCGGTATAAACTCCTAGCCACCATAGCTACAAGAACACCCCATGCAATCTATCTCGCGAATAGATCTAGGAATAAGCACACCCTAGGAAAGAACGAAATCAAAGAGGAGAGACATGATCGCTAAATAGATCGGATGACATGAAGACATTACTCACATAATAGATTCGTTTGGATCGTCATCACCGCGTATACACCATTGACGACTCCAACTAGCTCATGAACTCCACCATGACAACCACACAGGGAGGCCATGGCGGCTAGGGGTGGCCTAAGTCATCTCCTAGACAACTTCGAAGACTTGTGGCGGCCGTCGTCTCCCTCCGGTCTTAGCCCTAGGTTTTCGTCGAGTTCTGGGTGGATGGATGCTGCGAGTTGAATAAGGTGCGAGCTATTTATAAGCCGAGGAAGTCACCGGTCCAAGGAGAGGCCGAACCGCCTCAGAAACGGGCTACGCCGGCCGGCCTACCCCCTTTCGGGCTCGCCTCGGTCTCATCTTTTGCGTGTAGACTCCTCGCATCTTCTAGAGTTTATGTCCTTCACGATTGCACCCCTTTGGACATCGTTATCTTGGAGATATCTTCGGGGAAAGGATAGGATAGGGAATCCTTCCTTAAATCTTCATTTGCTTTGCTTAATCTCGAAGTATCTTGATATCATCTTTGTGGGCTTGGTCCTTTGGGCTCTCCTGGAGGATGGATGTGCGTGAATGGGCTTCGAATCAACATGGGCTTTGGTCCTCCCTTTGGGCTTTGGCCTTCGTCTTTCTCTGTGTTAGCGCTCAATCACGGGCCTCGTCATTTCATGCTCCAAAATAGGCCAAAAACCTGCAAAAACAAAGTTCCTCCAAAATATATGTGCAAACGTGAAAATGGCCAATAATTAGGCCGGGGTTAGGACAGTTAGTGATTTTGATATTAAATTCATGCCATTATCAAGGATAAACAAGGGATAAAAGGGGTACTTAAGGAGCGCCAACATTCCCCCATGCTTAAACCTTGCTCGTCCTCGAGTAAGTCTAGGAGCTTTGCCTATAAGGAAATCAGCGTTGCCCCTCAATGTCCTCTCTGCACTTAGTCATACATAACAAGACATATTGCTCTCTCAAGTATTTAGCATTTAAGTTCATGTTGTGACCGGCTACTTTTTCATTATGGAAGATAGACTAGCAATTAAAGAACAAGCCACAATAATAAATAAATGCAATGCTCTCAAACTTAAGCGAACTTCAAACCTTTACCTTGTTTCATCGTGAAGAGTTTTCAAAAGAATGCATATCAAACATAAGTGAGGTTCTCTTGCAAAAGATCATGGAAATACTCATCAAGTCTCTCAAGCCTACATTAGATTGTCTTCAACCTATTCTACTCATATATAAAAGTGGAAGGCTTATGTGGAGCTTGGTAGGTAAAAACAATCCTAGCAAAACATTATATCTAAAATATTGTCAAACTAAGAGAGAGATCTAATGGAATTACCGAGACTAGTCAAAAAGGCCATTGGAAAGTAATCTAGGAGAGGGAGAAAGATGAAACACACACATTTAGATAGGTGGACATGTGCAAGTGGCAAATGGATGATCCCGAGACACAAATGAAGTTCTCGTTATCGGATTGCACATGGTTGGAAGATTTGAGTATGGAATAGTTCTTCAAAGTAACTTGGAAAATTAATGAAGCCAAAAAGAACTAAGGAGCGTTTTATTCTTCTCTTTTTTCTTTCATTTTTCTTTTCTTTTCTCCTTTTTTTCATTTTTCTCTTTCTTTCTCTTTTTTTCTTTCTTTTTACTCCTTAGAACTTTTGACAACATAGAATACTTACCCAGCCATCCCCCCATGCTTGAACGAATGCTCGTCCTCGAGTATGAATAGTGGGAGAACCAACTAGCTAGGGTAAGTATCTAAAATTCACCATCTTCTTCGTAGAACCTCTTGAATCACCAGGGAGCCTTGTCTCCCAAAACTTTTCTTTATATGGTGCCCTTGATTCTTTTGATTCCGTCGAAATGATAATCCATACTCAAATTGGGTTGTGGTCAAGGAGGTAATCACAAAAAGATATTTTTGGTTTAGGGTGGATATCCAGCGAGGTTTGCAAAATTTCCGAAGTAGAAACTCACAATGCATGGATAAATAGGCTAGCAAAAAGAAGGTTACACAAATAAAACAGAATGACCAGCTTCTTAGTCTCATACCAAAGAAATCAATCTTAATCCAACTCATCAAAATATAAGTTTGCAATCTAAAGGTTTCATCATGAAAGAATATGTATGTATAGGCTTTGGTGGGTAGAACTTTGCAAGAGATTCACAAATGTAGATAGCATAGGAATTAAGTTTTCAAATTAAACAACACAAGGTGTAAGGTCATCGGTAGACTTAAATCAAGAGCAACATAGAATATGTGGGTCTAGAATTTAGTCATTTAACCTCCACAAATAAAAGAGCTAGTATTTAATCATTTTAATTCCATTTAATTGAGAGCAAAGGGTCAAGTCATATACAACATAGCGTAAGTAAAATAAAGCAGCAACTTTCATCACTTTTCCATAAGCAAGAGCATATAAGAATATCATCGTGGTGAGCTCGAGGTGATGGTGGTTATCATTCATTGAAAACAAAAAAAATCTAGGTTGTACTCCTAGTAGCCATGTTATTATAGGGAGAGATATACAAAGGTTGCATCTTTGGTTGAAGACATATATGTACAAGCATTTAGAAAATGAGAGAGTTGAGGAAGAATTACCGTCTGTCTCGATGCTCGTAATAAAGTGTAGCGCGACCTCCCCCATACTTAAGCATTGTGCTAAGCATGGAAGAAGAATCATGAGCATCTTGTGGCAACCGTGATTATCTTACTCCATGAGATCTTTCTTCCTTGTCCACAAAATCCTCCCACATGCTTAGCATGATGCTAGGCGTGGAAGGAGAAGATGGACCATCTTGCAATTCTTGAAGTTCTTCCCTCAAGTGTATGAATATCATCTTCAATGTGTCTTCACCTTTGTTGCCTCAATTTCCTTCAACTTCTTCTTGTACTAAGTCATGGTCACAATCCTTGCTTCTCATCGTCGTGCCTCCTTCAATTCCTCGTTGTCCCATTGCTGCCTCATCTTCACAAATTTTTCTTTCAATTTCCAGAACAGAACATATACTGAAACATTGCTCCATTGCTAAGTGCATGAATTTTTCTTTCCAACGAGTCATTATTCGCCCAAAATTGATTCCGAACATAAGAGTTATGTCCATTTTATCCCAGCGCTGCAATCTGTTCCGAATTTCAGAACGCGCAGCATCTAAAGTTTTTGCCATATATCCTTGTACGGGTCTTCAAATTCATTGATCTTAGATGCGTTGGAATGGGAATTTCATGGAGCTTCTGAATATCAACTTTTTCTTCCTTGTATGTCTCTGTCCATGTGCAAAATTTGATGAAAACAGTGGGGCTTGCTCTCGAACTTTGGAGATGTTGACGAATTTGATTTCTTCTTTGATCATGAATTCATGGGAACGCTTTGTCATGCCTGCAAAACAATTCAAGTGCACAATCTACCCCCAAGGTGACGGTCAGGAGTAGAAACAAATGTCAACAAACCCACCATTCCTAAGATCTCAATTTGTGGCATAGCTAGCTTAGCGAAACTAGTGAGTGTACGTGTGTGCTAGTGTAAATGCAAATGAGAGGAAGGTATATAAACAAAGACAATATTTACACCTAGTTCTAAACACCATGTTTACAACTAGGTTGCCGAACTTCTCCATAGCCAAAAAGACTTATTTAACCAAGGTCAAAACACCATGTCTATCCCAAGATCAATAGGCCTTAATAGCACAAGAAAAAAAATAAAGCGCATTGCAAAGCTTATAAACCAACCAAATGCAACCTCATATCTTGATAACTAAATGATGATGGTCTTCAATCATGTCTAAACACCATGTTTACACAAGATTGCAAAAGGTAAATGCTATCATGATTAGCATTACATAGATAGGAAAGCATACATCAATAAGATTGAGACCAAGCTAGCAAAATGAGGGCATGAACAATGGAATGGATGCAAAGTGCAAATGCAAAGTTAGCAAAAACTAGTGTTAGCAAGGTTGAAAGGACATTTCGATGTTGTTCCGCAACTAGCTTATTCAAAAACAATTGCTAAAAGTGACAAAAAGCATTCGCGACACTTCATAAGAAGTGAGGCTTTTGTCAATGAAAAGGTTATTTATCAAAAAAAGGATCAAGCAACCGAGCTAACAAGGTTTTAGAAGTAGGTTTATGGGTTTCCTATATTTTTGACTTAAAACAAAAATTTCGAAGAGAGAGTGTTGGGTATAGAAATTCTATATAAGGTGGTTTCAAAAAAAACTAGAGAGAAATAAAAGTTAGATTTTTTTGAATGAAAAACATACCCTATGGTTTTCGGATTGCTCTATGAGTAGTTTTCCTAAGGGTTTTAGGATCTCAAAAGCGAGGCTAGTCAATGTTTTTTAGAAAAAAGTTTTTTTAAATGCAACATGCAATGCAATGCAAGGGTGAGACGAACAACAAGTTATGCAATTCAACACGGGGTGGGTGAATAAAATGATATGGCATGATGAGGTGGTCTAAAACAAAACAAAAAGTTAGCCTAAGTTAACTAGCCACAAGTTTAGAATTAAAGGGTGGTGCAATGCTTCATAAATCTCTCTAAAAAGACACAAAGAAAAAGACTCAAAACGCTAATAGGCACACAAAAAGGTCTACAAGTTTCCCAAGATCAAATAACAAAGTGCTCCCTTAATAACATTTAGAATGAACAACATGAAGTTGTGGTTTTTGTTAGAGCAACAGTACAATGTTACTTGATATTCCGATTAAAGAGTGCAATGTAGATGGTCATATTAATATATATAAATAAAATGAACAGGTTGTCTCCCGCAAAGCGCTTCATTTAAAGTCATAGAGCTTGACTTTCTCACATACCTTCTCATTGATGTGAAGCCATGGTCCTTCGTGCGAGAATCCGAAGTTTCCATGCAGCTTGATGTCGCCTCTTGTAATCCATCGTGGTTTGCTTGCAACATCTTCATTTGTCGAAAGTCGACCGCTTGTGTCTTCATTTGCTAATTTCATTGGGGTTCTTCCTCTGCTCTAAGCCTCTGAATTTTATCATGGACGCTTGATGAAAGCGTTGCCCAAGCTCCTCCTCATTGTTGTCATCGTCATCTTCTCTATCTTGTTCTCATCGTGTTGCTCCTGCCTCTTCTTCATGGAATCTCTCATGTATACTCAACAGAACATATACCAAAATATAGCTCTATTGAAAAGTTTATGAAATTACTTTTCCAACAAGTGGTCATTCGCTTTAAACGGAGTCCAAACGAGTGAGTTATGACCGTTTTACTTTAGCGCTGCGTGCTGTCCAGAAATTTTCAGAGTGCACAACCTTCAATGTTTTGGCCATACCCGCTTGTAGGAATCTCTGATTGACTTGGTTCTTGATTTGTTGGAACGGGAACTTCGTGGAGCTTTTGAATCTCCAAAAATATGCTGCTCTTTGCTTCTGAGGTCGGGCTGGACATTGATGAGAACAATATCTTCTTGTGAATTCGCCCGAAGATGTCAATGATCTCGATCATGTGGTCTTTGGAGCGTAGTGTCGTGCGTCCCTAGGCTTCAAGGTCATCACCATTGATTAACCAACAAATATCATGGCTTCAATGATGTGTCTTCTCCACTGTCCTTGCTTTACCCAAGGTGTCGGGATTGGAAGATGCTCATGTGCTTCGTGTTGATGATCCGAATGGTTTCCTTCCTTAATAGCATCACTCGATTAGAAGTATATCGAGCATCCCACTTGAGAAGATAGGTTGTGCCGTGGTTCTTCTAATCTTGTTGCCTCCAGCTTTGGTTAACTTCAAATCATCATCTTTTGCGTACACGGCCTTCCAATCATCCTTTGACATCATCATCACTTTCTTCGTTGGTTGCTACTGCCTCTGTCCTCGTTGAATTCCCCTTCATCCAGTGTAGAACATGTACCAAACTTCTCCTCCATTACAAGGTGCATCAAATTATCTTTCCAACAAGTGGTTATTCACCCCAATTAGACTCCGGATAAAGAAGTTATGCTCGTTTTATTGCGGCGCTGCAATCTGTCCAGAGGGATTTCAGAACGCGCAGCGTTGAAAGATTTTACCATAACTCTTCACACCGATCTCCAAAGCTGATGGTTCTTAATCCGTTGGAAAGAAGACTTGATGGAGCTTCAAAATAATCTATTATTTTATTATGGTACTTCTCTGATCTTGGACAAAAAACTCATCACAACAGTAACACTTCATAGATGTTGATGATCGCACGATTTTCTTCGCGGGCATGCTTCATACCTATTGCTTGAACAAACAATTCTTCCCAAAAACATCAGTCTTTAAAATTAATTGACACAATGGCGTACCTTATTTATCATCTTTTGCTTTGGGAAGTGGGGACTTGATAGCGGATGCTGGGCCACTAACAAAAGTTAGCACCTACCACTAAAGAGTGAATCTTGATGTTGTTGCCGTCATGTCGATGTGGACGTTGTCGATATTCCATGACGAGGCTCCTCGATCATCTTGTTGCCGATTGTTGAAATTTGTCGAAGTGGATTATGGACTTCTCGAAGTCCAAGTTTGGTGTCTAGCTTTTTCCACCTGCTTTCAAGGACACAAACAAGAAAACAAGGGTATATGCAATAATAAAAATTAGGGTTAGTCCAAAAACTAGATAGATCGCCCTAGTGTTCGAGTTGCCGATCCCCGGCAATAGCGCCAGAAAAGCTTGTTGACGCTCCTTAGCGCCCCAATTTATATACCGCAAGTGCACGGATCGTGGTAGCTTTTCCCTTAGAGTATTCCCCCAAGGTTTATCAATCCGTGGATCGACAATGAGCTACCGAAGGTTTTCCATCTAACCTAACGGATCTATCCTAACATGAAGCATGGATTGCATATACAGGGTAAACTTTTGATAGATATGAGTGATGTACAAAGGTTGATCTCATCCATGAACATCGGTAAGGATAAAGCATGACCGAAGGCATGACTAAACCGATCGCTCGCATTCTAGTTGTAGTTCTAGCTAAACGAGTAAGCACAACATGCATTTCATCCAAAGACTCTTTAAACCAAAACCTCCAATCCAACCCCTCGGGAACCCCCCTACTCAGGCCACGCCCTGTCACGACACTCCCTTTGGACAAGGGCACCCACAAGCACGCTAGTGTCGAACCCCCCTAGGTAGATCCGGTATAAATTCCTAGCCACCATAGCTACAAGAACACCCCATGCAATCTATCTCGAGAATAGATCTAGGAATAAGCACACCCTAGGAAAGAACGAAATCAAAGAGGAGAGACATGATCGCTAAATAGATCGGATGACATGAAGACATTACTCACATAATAGATTCGTTTGGATCGTCACCACCGCGTATACACCATTGACGACTCCAACTAGCTCATGAACTCCACCATGACACAACCACACAGGGAGGCCATGGCGGCTAGGGGTGGCCTAAGTCATCTCCTAGACAACTTCGAAGACTTACGGCGGTCGTTGTCTCCCTCCGGTCTTAGCCCTAGGTTTTCGTCGAGTTCTGGGTGGATGGATGCTACGAGTTGAATAAGGTGCGAGCTATTTATAAGCCGAGGAAGTCACCGGTCCAAGGAGAGGCCGAACCGCCTCAGAAACGGGCTAGGCCGGCCGGCCTACCCCCTTTTGGGCTCGCCTCGGTCTCATCTTTTGCGTGTAGACTCCTCGCATCTTTTAGAGTTTATGTCATTCATGATTGCACCCCTTTGGACGTCGTTATCTTGGAGATATCTTCGGGGAAAGGATAGGATAGGGAATCCTTCCATAAATCTTCATTTGTTTTGCTTAATCCCGAAGTATCTTGATCTCATCTTTGTGGGCTTAGTCCTTTGGGCTCTCTTGGAGGATGGATGTGCATGAATGTGCTTCGAATCAACATGGCCTTTGGTCCTCCCTTTGGGCTTTGGCCTTCGTCTTTCTTCGTGTTAGCGCTCGATCACAGGCCTCCTCATTTCATGCTCCAAAATAGGCCAAAAACCTGCAAAAACAAAGTTCCACCAAAATATATGTGCAAACGTGAAAATGACCAATAATTAGGCCGGGGTTAGGACGGTTAGTGATTTTGATATTAAATTCATGCCATTATCAAGGATGAACAAGGGATAAAAGGGGTACTTAAGGAGCGCCAACAACATACCAACAGGATACAAGCTATGAACAACGACAAGAGCTCATTGAAGATTATAAGAGTTGTTACGAGCAGTCTACTCTGCCATGTTCTTCAGAATTTCCTCTGCAATTACTTCTGATTTCTTACAATACTCTCGGAATTTCTCATCAGAGCAACTGGGAGCTATTCCTATCATGTGGGTTAGATAATTCTTCGAAGTATCTGTCATAACATCAAAAATTTTCTGGGGAGCTTCTTCCAAATGCTCCACCAAGGACTTGCTACTTGACGACTCTTCTTCATTATCAACCACATCCACAAGAGCTTGAGCTGCTGCTATTAGTCGAGTATGGTCTTCCGGAGAACCTGATGGGAAGATATCTCAGATATTGATATGACAAAGCAAAATTAGGACAAAAGATCGAGTGCTTACAGGCTTGGGCAGTCTGTAATTGCTTCTGAAGTCTGGAATTTTCTTCTTGAAGCTTTGATCTTTCTTCCTCAAGGTTCTTAATCTGGCGCTTCATGTCACAAATCTCCAGATGATGCTGCTAACTTGCTTCATAAAGTTCGTTCCGAGCAGCAAGGGCTTCATCCAGTCGTTTGGCAATCATGGCCTTTTGCTCCTCTAAGATCTTCCGATTGTCTACAGTCTTATATAAAGCATGAGACTTCAAGAAAGATCGATTGGCTACATCCTGAGAAATACAAGGCGAATCTGGTCAGACATCAACAACTACTCGACAAGTAGTGACAGAAGACTCACCTTGGTAAATTTAAAACTCCACTGCATACAATATGCAAGTTTCTTCATGTTGTCTAGAGACAACAGTGGATCATCAAACAGCTCATTTCCCAACTCTTCCTGGGCGGACTGAGGCATAGACTGGAATAGTACCAGTCGAATGGAAGGACCTTTTGACCCTTCTGCTCCACTACTCCTAGATCCACTAGCTTTGGAAGCTCCTTCAGCAGCCGCAGGAGTATCAGATGTTTCAGGGCTTGGTTCGCTTGGTTTCTCAGCTGTGTCTGCACTCGGGAAACTGGCAGCTGGGGTCTCGATCAACCCAATTACAGGAGAATCGGGGGCTGATCGACTAGTTTCTTCCGAACCACTCGACACCCAGTTGCGAAAGTCTTGGACTTGATCTTTTTCATGCGCCGAAAGATGTTGGACCCTAGCCAAGCAAGATTCTGAATAAGAAAGCTGAGGCAAATGGGATACAATTAACAAAATATTATATACTTACTCGCCGGCATCGAGATGAGGGACTTTCTTCTGCAACATTGTCCGGGAGCCACCTTCCATTTCTTGCTGTTGTCAGAATCAGCATTTGCAGAAGTCGGAGGCATACAATACCAGGATTTATAATTGTTCTGCAGAAAGAAGCCAATACTTAGTCAGAAGATCAAAAAATAATTAACTATAAGTACTCGACATGGTATCCAAAGCACGTATCCTGGCATTCTAGGGAGGATTTTGTGCCGAGAAGAGTGTTGGAAGCGTCAAAGACTTGTCGAAGTTATCGAGTACTTTGCAGCATCTCTTTACGACTTCAGACTGAGCCATTGGTTTTGAGGACATCCTAGTGGGATCCTGCGTACCTTCATATCTAAAGGCAGGATGCTTTCGCAGCTGGAGAGGCTGCGTACGGCGACTGATAAATGAGAAGACCACATGATCTCCAGTGATTCCTTTCTTCTTAATAATGGCAACCGTACGAAGAATGGCTTCAACTTGCTTGCTGCCAGGTCCTCTACTCGATCAGCTCTCCTGGACTTGGAGGGGCACCAGTAGTCCTTTCTGGAAGTGTGGATTCAAAGTTCCCAACATGGAACCAGAATTTCTTCCATTCGGCTCCTTGACCCGCCGGATCATAAGCCAAGTACTCGCCTCGGTTCTCAGGGCGGAGTACCAATTCACATCCCCCAACGACGGCGGGATTGGTGGCATTAGGGATTGGAACAAGGAAGAAGAAATATTGGAAAAGGTGGAAATGTGGGAGAATTCCAAGGAATGCCTCACAGAAGTCTATAGAAAAATTCTTACACGGGAAGAGTGAGACCACGTTCTACAAAATCGCGAAACATAATGGTCTCAAGGGTACCTTCCTTGGGGTAATCTTCTCCTTCACCCGCGCGCCACTGGCTTACGCCTTGCTCTTGGAGGAGACCCATACTCTCCAACTCCCGGACCAGTGACTCAGACATCTTGCTTTTACGCCAACCTGTGGACATATTGGCGATCGTTCCCTCTTCAATCTTGGACTTAATCTTCTTGGGAGCCATCTCGCAGTCGCGAGTTTTCGCTGGGGGCTACGAGAGGGGCTTTTGGATTTTGACTGAGAAGAGACAAATGTGAATCTGAGTTTGACAGCGGCCAGGAGTTCAAGGGGTAAAACCTTTGGAAATTTTCAATTGGCTTTATACGGTCTTCAAGAGCAATTTTGTGAATATTTGGGATGCCAACGAATGTTTTCCTTCTCAGGGAAGTTTTTAATTTTTACCACGAGTTTACATTGATTCTTAAATCTAAATGGAGAAATTTAAATTTAAGACTCGGAGGGCTGCGGGATATGTGTATCAGAGATTTATTTTTCAAATTTTTTAAAAAATAAAGAAGGAAAAAAGATTGAAGTGACCCTCAGCCTGATTCTGCGATTCAACCTAAGGCTCGGGGGCTACTCCATATGGAGCACGAGTACTTCGCGCACCATATATGATCAAGATTTTAGGGCTTGAGCACCTCACAGCCTCGGAGCAACCACGAGTACTTGGAGGACTACTCGGCGCATCAGAAGGAAGATCCAGAAGCAATCAGAAGGATGTTCTGACTACTTGAAGTACTCGAAGACGCCGTCCAAGTACTCGACGCTTGCAGGACTCGGCTACGAAGAGCTCGGGGGCTTGTCAGACCCGGGACAGTGGGACTGCTCACAGGCTTAGAATATTCTAGAGTAAGGGATAGCTCATGGAAGTATCTTACCTCTTTTGTAACTACCCGAATAGGCGTAGTACTAGCTGCAGTACAATGAAACTACCCGATCGTGTTGTAGAAGGACTCCAACTGTACTCGGCTAGGACTTTTCGTGTAACCCTGTCCCCCCGGATATATAAGGGCGGGCAGAGACTCCCTCGAAACACAGCTACACCTAAGGCAATACAAACCACCACACAGGACGTAGGGTATTACGCAACTCGCGGCCCGAACCTATCTAAATCTTTGTGTTTCTTGCACCATCGAGTTTCAGAGCCGTCGATCTCTACCTACAAATCCTACTGCTAAGAGTATCCCTGAGCAGGCTTGGCGGTAAACACCGACATACTATAATATTAATGTAGTCAATCATGAATTAATTACCGTCATTAGATTCGTCGCGACAAGTTGCATCCATATGTGAAAAAGTTTTACAAATAAATTTTATTTAATACTCCATGCATGCAATTTTTTTAGCGTGAGTAGCGCAACTCATGACCACCATCAGATTTGGATCGGGGGCTCGTGTGGGTACAGGCCAGCACAGCGGGGTTTCCGTCGCCTACACCACCGCCTCAGCAGCTGGCCGCTTTGTTGTTGCTGCTGCAAACTAGCCGTAGGTATAGGAGCGCTGTTGTTCCGATTTTCTTGGCTACTCGCCGGCCGGATCAACACGAGAAGAAATCGGAGTGCCGCTGCGTGCAGCGCACTCATGGACTCGTGGTGCATGGATCCGGGACGGAGCTAGCGGTGATGAGGCAATGGCCCCATGCGCGCCATGGTTCGGCTGGCACACTGTTGCTGCTGGCTTCATGCTGCTGCCGGCGCCGCTCCTCCCTCCCCGCGCGCAATCAGCAGGCGTGAGGAGGAAGCGTTCTTCCGCCCTGTCCGTCCGTGGATAGATTCCTACCACCCCGAGCTGCGACATGGATCCATGATGGCACGCGCGGGCGCCCTCGTCCTCGCGTCCGGCCGGCGGCGCGATCATCGGCCATGAGTGTCATGGGCGAGGGGACGTGGGTTGGGTCCTAGGAGACCGCCCAGCCGGTACCTACAGTTACGGCACCAACCCATCTCACGGCTCATCACCGGCGCGCGACGCCCTAGCGGGGCCGGAGCTTTTCGTGATCTGCCAGGAACGACTGCCTGGGGTTAGGCGGACGTAGGTGACGAGATGCTAACATGGAGTAATCACAGCCGACCGATCGGAGCTAGCGACGGGGACGGGACGGAACCCACCCACCCACGCGGCGGCGACATGTGCGCCGCCGCCGGGCCCCCTACCTGGAGACCTGCCGCGTCAAGAGTTGGGTGACTGATGATGGCTGGGGAGACTAGATGCGCCCCATATGTCCATATCGTTTGAGAGGCTAGTAGCATCATTCCTCTTCCTCACAGCTTTGGTCAGTCGTGACAATAAAAGGCTGGCTACTCCTCCTTAGTCCGCATCCCATGTCTGAATCCTCGAGTGTAAGCGGCTATAATTACCATTCAGGAATATTGAGCATGATATAGCAAATCTTATTTTTGAGATGAGAGGAGTGTAGCAAATGGGATTAACAATAAATAAATAATATCGAATTCAACGTTCCTAAGCCCACCGGCCCAAATCATTTTCAACTAGCCGGCCCAATATCTTCTCTATTCCTTTTTTTCGCCTTACCTTCTTCCCTGCTAGGCCGGGTCGCAGCTAACTTTGCCTTTCTCCCAGGTGGCCCGCGCTCTAATAAAAGACCTCAGGAAAGCCACACAAAAATCGGGAGCATCTCCTGTGATGAACTGATCCTGCGCGATGAGGACAAAGAGTGAATCCCACGCCTCGGCGATGGCTGTGATCGTACCGGCGGAGATAGCAGTGACCAAATCGCGACGAGGGTGAACAAACCGTCCATTCGGCGGCGACAACGAGATCAGCCCGCTTCCCTCCAATCCACAAGACCACAACTGGTTCGGTGACGACAGCATGCCGCAACTGATGCTGCAGCTCTCTGTTGCACTTGCATTACTAGAGAAATTACAATGCATTCACACGTTTAATAAGCAAGAAGTAGCTCTGCTGCTCCACGTCGGCCGCAGGAAATGGCAGCGACCAAACCTTTTACATCTCTGAAATTCGACATCCAAGTTGTTGCAAATGTCCATCAATCCAGCTGTTTTGGCTTAAAATAAATCCATGATCCAGCAAGATAAGTTACACACGAGCACTTAATTAAACTCAGCAACGACAAAACAAATTTCACCTAGAGGTGACCTTATTTCTCCTTAACAAAACGAGGGGGAATTAAAATCAGATACGAGGTTTCAACAAAAACGAATGGGTCCCATGTAGCAGAGCAACTAGGACTTCTTCCGAGACATCTTTATATGAGCTTCGACATGTATATTCCCATCTGAAAGGCAAAACGAATGGCAGCTCAAAGCTTCACCGCAACATTCATTCAACGCAGTGCACCACCTTGCATTTGCATGAGCAGATTTCACCTGAACGGAAATGGTTACAACATGTGGCCGTGTCAAATTTTCTTGCAGATACAAAGGAAATGTAAACGCTATGTACAGAAAGCAATAGCAGATTTTCAAATTGGTAATTGATATCGATACCTCTTGCACCGGTAATGAAATGTTGTGATGGTAACATTTCCCAGGTATCTATCCCTCTTCTTCATCTGTGGAACTCTCTTCCGCGTCCTCCTCCATTTCTCCCATGATAAATACCCTAGGATGATTGGGGTTGGCATTTGCTTCATTCCTTATGGCAGCCGCTGCAGCCCTGCTTTCGGAAGATGTCGCACTTCCTTTGTCAAGTATAGAAACATTGGCATGTTTCAGACATGGAAGATGGTTAATACCTAATCTAAACCCATAGGCTTTTGCCACTGACACAAAGAATGGCACATCAAGCTTCTCGAGCTTTGGCATTGCCCCTTCTTCAAACTTCAAATATGTGTTCCATGGGATATCAGGAAGACTAAGTGAAACATAGAATTCCTTCAGACATGGGAATGCATGGCCTCTGACAATAATCCTTTCATTTTGGGCACCATAGAATGACAACACCAGAGAAAGCAAGGCACGCATCTCTCCAAGTATGTGCAGATCCTCCTCTGTTATTTCCACTAAATTAATGTCTAGGTACGCAAGGCCAGTGAGTTTTGGCGTAATCCACTTTGGCATCCTCGGAAAACAATAGTTAGTGGTCATCTGAAATCTTTGGAGAGATGATGGCAGAGGGGACCAAGAATCTAAGAACTGGAGTGGTGTCGAGTTGGCAGCACGTACTCGGAAAGTCTGGAGTTGCCATCCGCCAAGCTTGCATAGAGAGGAAAGTAACATGTCTTCATGCCTTTTGTATTCCTGGGACCCTCCGCCGTCCAGCTGTAGATGGAGTTCTTGCAAAGCTGTCAGATTCCCCAGCTCCTCCACTGCACTTAATGAACTCTTGATAACATTAAAGCCTGAGATCTCCCGTAAGTTCCTCATATTTCCAATCCCATTTGGAATCTTCAATCTACCTTCAGCTCTAGAATATAATCCCTCGGATGCAAGTAAATGCTGTAGCTTAATGAGTTGAACAATCTCGGGTGGCAACTCTTCGATGTATGTATCTCTAAGATCTAGCGTCTCTAGACCATATAGCCTCACAATTCCTGATGGTAGCTCCCCCATGTCAGTGTCCCTAAAGCTCAAGTACTTTAGCTGGAAAAGTTTATCTATACCATTCATATCATACAATTGCATATTTTGGCAACCTTGAAAATCTAGTACACGCAAAGCTTCAAACTCAGCAAGACTAGGCAAGTGTTTGATGCAAGCTGATGCTGTCACCGTTAGAGATCGAACATGACTTAAATCTTCATTTGCCAATACAGATGCCACCTCTTGGTCAATATGATGGACTGACAGTCGCCGAATGAGACCTTGGCGATTTGCAAGATCAGTCTTCCCGTGGCCCACGGAAGCGATGAAATTATCTTCAACTGATTTTGAAATGATGAGCTCAAGCATCATGTCGTGGACTTGACAAGCACGAGCCTTACCATCATAGCCAATTCCCACTGGTTGGACCATGCTCTTGTTGATTAGCTCATAGAAGTGGTTCTCGGCAACCTCTTGCTTGCTCTGTTCGCGCTCTTCACAGATAAAGCCTTCTGCTATCCATCGCCTCACTATGCTCTCTCTGTTAATAACTGTGTCCTCCGGAAATATACTTAAATACAACAAACAGGTCTTCAGATTAGGTGGAAGATCATTGTAGCTAAGGGATAGTATTCTATTCATTCCCTCCAAGCTTGGGTTTTTGTCCAATGCAAAACCAATAGACCTACTGACCCTCTCCCACTCGTCTTTGACCTTCGGTCGGTTTGCCAACAAACTTGATATACTGATAAGTGCCAATGGTAGGCCTCCACATTTCTTCAATATTTTATTTGAAACTTGTTTTAGCACATCAGGGCAACAGTCCTCGGAACCAAATATTCTTTTGAAAAACAACCTTTTGGAGTGAAGATCACTTAGGGCTTCCATTTCATAGATGCGGTCAATATCACCATGCGGACAACATGATCTTGCTACATCAACAATTCGTGTTGTAGCTATAATTCTGCTAGAAAGGTTATTCTTTGGGAAGGCATATTTAATAGCGTCCCATGCTGGTATTGACCATATATCATCAATAACGATGAGGTACCTAATTGATAGAATTAAATATTGTTAACCAATTCTGAAAAGAGTTCAAGTAGGAACAGAATGACATGAACATGATGGTAAGGCTAGTCTCTATGGGGAGTTCCATTTTGTTGTTTTCAAAAGTGGCACACCATCTATAGTGGTTTGAGTAGAAGAATGAAAGAATTTGTGTTGTTTTGTTGTTTCATGCTAAGAATGAAAGTGGCACACCATCTATAGTGGTACATTTACGTGTCCTTTTTTTAACACTAATTCTTTTTCACGGCAATATAGTCCGTCTATTTACCTAAAAGAAATATATAGTTGGTGTAGTATTAAGGGATGATCATAAAAACTAAATAGTTTCTTGAATGAAATTACCTCTTATCTTGCAGCAGTTGCCTTAGCTTCGCAACAAATTTCTTTTCATCCCAAGTGTCAATATCTTCTATAAATTCTTTCTTGCAAGGCACTTGGGAGATCACATCCTTCATAATGTTCTTCACATTCGGCTTTTGAGAGATTGAGACGAAAGCGTGACAATGAAAATGCCCTTGGATCCTGCGACATACCTCCTTCGCCAACGTCGTCTTTCCCAGCCCCCCGAACCCAACAATAGATAGCACCTTGAGATTCTTGGTCGTGCTATCTTTCTCTTCCACCATCCAATTGACAAGGTCGTCTCTTGGACCATCGATGCCTACAATGTGTTCTTCCTCGACAAAAAGCGCAGACAACCGAGGATCCACAGCGGAACGCTCAACGGTGCTACCAGCAATATCATCCAGCTTGTAACTGCTCTTGAGCTCTTTCACCTCCTTGACACGAGCCTTCAAGTCATCAATTTGGTTGGCTATTCCACGGCGAGACCCAAGAGTCTTGAGTCGGCGAGCAGTCTTCCGAAAGAACTCCTTGAAGCCACCGTGGTGAGTCCCGTTGCCATGGTGGTGTACGAACTTGTCAATGACATCCTCGGTGTCATAGGCCAGCTCCCTCACCAGTGCTATCCATACCTTCCCTTGGACATCAGGATGTTGGAGCATGGCATACTTCTGAACTGCAGCATGAATGCTCATCAGCTCAGATCTGAGTGACCGGATCTCACGGCGGACACCTTTGAGGCGGACAAACTCGTCGGCGAGCAGGGAGTTGAGCTTCCACAGTAGGGGACCCAACACGCCATGAGAAGCGCTCACCACCTCCATTGATCTGTGTGCTCAACTAAGCTCTGCAATCCATGTGGCCAGTGGCCTGTGTTGTCTGTGCTTGGAGCGGAGAGAAGTGAGGGAAGGTTGAAACAAGAGCATACAGGACCAAGCAGTAGTAACGATGGCTAGTTCAAAACGTCAAAAGTTTAGGGATGGAGGGAATACCTCGTAAGCTGCAAGCTTTTCATTTTTAGGAACGTATCTAGTGCAAACCACAATCTTCGTGAAAATTCGTGCAAACTACGGTAAAAAAGTCGTCTAAATTCATAAAAAAAATCACACATATAAATGATATAATGATACACAATTTTTTAAAATATCTTGTCCAAACTCGACTTCGTTTGTGAGATATAAAAATAACAAATTTCTAGCCAGAAAGTTGTCTAGATGATTTGGTTGAAATTTGTTATTTTTATATCTTACAGACGAAGTCGAGTTTGGATAAAATATTTTACAAGATTGTGTATCATCATATCATTTATATGTGTGATTTTTTTATGAATTTAAACGACTTTTTACTGTAATTTGCATGAATTTTAACGAAAATTATAGTTTGCACAAGATATGTTCCCTTCATTTTTCACTCGTCTAAGGATGTCTACCAGGTGCGCTTGGTCACGCACGCCTCACGCGCTAGCAGCCAAAAAGACTCCATCAACCATGCATCCTGCCGGCCACTTGTACATTTGATTGGGCTTCGTGCTGGGCCAGCAATTTAATATGCTAATCATCCAAATATAATCATACTCAAACCCCGATTAGCTACTGATCCCAGCTTTCATGTCTGGATCCACGTGCCGGATGAATTATATATCGTCGGATGCTGCTAAAGCCCATCTTACGTTTGTGAAACCATGGACCACAAGTTCATGCAATTGAGAGCATCGAAATATCAGCAGAGAGCATCAACCCGTCATCGTCGGGAAGTAACATCATGAAACTATCACGCCCGACTTGAGGCTTATCATCTGTTCTTTCTAGTATCTACGGAAGTATTACAAATCAGCTGTAAGCAATGTGGTGGTTCTTAGCGAGCGAACGAGCGTAAGTGTATGAATACATTCCAGCTGCTTCAGTTCAAACTTGTTGCATGATCCATTAAATTATGTTACAGGCAAGAAATAAACTATGTTTGAGAGCTAGAATACCAATGCAGGGTGACGGATAGTTCAAGACAATTACCAACAATGATAGAAGAACGAGTGGAATTATGCAGAGATTGCAAATCGGAGAGATTACCAGCTTTCCAAGCCAATATGAGATAGGGGTAGCACCTGGGTCCATGTACCAGTCAAAATTGGATTTGGGCAGCCGAAGTATTGAACGCGTTCGCCAGCTCGTTTATGATTCCACGCTGCCATGACACTGAGATTCCACGGCAAAAAGCCAGGCCATTTAGCTGGGCACGCCAGGGTTACCCAGCCGTGCTGAGATGCAACATTCCGTGACATAATCGTATACATTTATTTCATGCATTGCTAAAATAGGATACCACTTGATGTGTGGTACCTTCTGATAACATCCGGTATCAAAGTTCACAGAACTAATATCGCAGCATGCAATGGTTTTAACCTCAAAACAGCAGTAAGGTAGGCAACTACAAAATTATCCAGCACGGTACGTCCGATGATAATGAGGAAACCTCATAAAGGCTCTACGGGGAAAAAGGCATGAAAAATTTGACCAAACCGTAACAAGGAAATACCATTTCCTCCTCTGCATACACAAACTAACTCCTAGCAAGATTCATGCCCGAGGCACTTGACATAGGCATGCCACGTGCAAGGTTCTGTCGGTGGTGCATCCAGTTCACCTGGCTGGAGGCGGTGGTGGAGGGGGGATGTTTGCTCTGGCCATTCCAACCCAAGCAAAAATGCCAACACCAAGGATCACCCATCCACAAACATCGTACCAGAAGTCAGTATCCTTCTTCTTCTTCCTTGATTGCTGAAAAGATATAATATTATCAGATTAGACAAGGGTAAGGCACTTGTCAAGCAACAAGGCATATGAAACCGTAACACTACAAAAAGTTAAAAAAAAAACTGATTCATAACTTCTCTGATTTTTTACCAATGATGGCTTATCATAAGATTTCATGGACCCTAGACCTCAGAACAGGGGCTCAATGGCCAGAAACACTGGGCACTGTTTTGAGTACCCTAGATCAAGGCTGGCAGGCTCAGTCTAGAGCAGCATAGGAATCCTGCCGCAATCCCTCCAGCACAGGTGGACACAGAAGGGGTAAAATCTCAGCAGCCAGCCCAACATGGTTGCTCCACTACTCAAATCTCTATTCTATTGTGCTCACACTGTATATTGACTGGCATACAAAATCATAATTTAAGAACAGCAGTGGGAAAGAAAATCAGCCTTGATTAGTTCTTAACTGAAGAATACTTGCAAGTAAGAACCAGAGTATCAAATACTGGATTACTGAAGCGTATAAGCATATAACTAGAAAAGGAGGGACCAACATTTGATTTTAAATATACGCAGCTGAAATGCTAGTTGAAAAATGATATAACTTGTAATGACTAATGAGAAAAGTACGACAGAAGAATTTTGTATCATTTAGGTTTAGCTACTGAATTAAAACCCCACGATTTGAGTGCTGAAGTAGCAACCTAGGCTGAAAGAGCAGTATCTTATTAACAAGAAGTCTTATCATAAGATCACCAGTCCAATACACAAGAATGATGTATGTAACTATCTCAAGCAACTACAAAGCATTTAAGTAGTTATTCACAGCAATATAGATTTACCCGTGGATTTGAGGCTGAGGATGCTTGTGGCGCTGCCGCCTGAGAAGCCATTTGCCTATGGATCTCCAAATGCAGTTCAGGTGCCTGATATGATTGGAAGCAAATGTTACAACAACAATCTTATACAAGTGATTATCACTTATACAAGCATGACAGTAAAAATGCTGCCGAAATGAAAAATCATAACCAAGTTATCAAAATTATGTTTTATCACTGCAGGCTGTAACAAGCACAACAATTAGATGTAATAAGTCAAGGAAAAGAAACCCGATTTCTTACACAAAACTCAAATCCAGTAAGATTATTAACTTAGTTTAGGCTCTGGTTACAGTTGTACGGATGCATTAGCATTATAGCTTAACAGCCTATATTTCCTGCAGAACAAAAAGGAGAGCATAACACACCTTAGCTGACAAGTCCAAAGACTTCCTGTACAGATCATTTGCAGGTTCCTACAAACATGAGCGCACATCAATTTCCAACAAAACTAAAGGGAACAAGAGGCAACAGCAGAAACCTAAGTTTGTAACATTGGATGGCGAAACGTAAAAATAGTTCTTCCATGAACATTCTTCCAGATGCTTTCCATGTCAATCTGACTTCATGTGGCGGTCAGCCCACATAGAGAAGGTTACATAAGGAAATGGTGGAAATGCATATAAATGAACAAACTAGCAGCGTAAACATACCACATCAACAGCCTTCTGGAAACACTCTGCTGCCTTCACAAAGTACTCATTTGCCTTCTCTGTGTCTGGAGTGAAGAATCCATGAGAGGTCTGAGCATTTCCCAAGCACCAGAGTGCATCAGCCTTGCTGGGATCAATTTTCAGTGCCTCCTCCAGCTTGGATTCGGCATCTGTAACAACATTTATACAGTTAGCAAAACACTTAGAACCCTGTTTAGTAACATCTACATAAGGCTACATAAGGTGAACACAACATAATCCTATACATGAACTATCAAATAGTAAAATCTAGAAAATACAGCTTCAATTAACCACCAAAATGCAAAGTGCATCATGAAATGTGAAAATCTGTACCTTGCATGGTGAAATATGAACAAGCAACCAATCAAAAGAAAACTTGAAGCAAGCAACTATAACAAATATATGAAGTTATGCACAATGCCACTGTAAGCTTCACTACATACCAAACAATTACGAAAAGAAAAATGGAAGCAAACAGGCAGTTCCCTGATGGATAGTACATATCACCTGGAGTGTTTTGTTCACAACTGCTTACAGAGGATTCAAAAGCGCCACTGGATTTCAGCAGTATTCAATATGCCGAACACCAAGTATTATTAACAGCTTTTTATATACAATTAGACACTTTCCAGCAAATACCCAAAGCTAAGAGCACTAGATACCCATCCATAATGTGAACTAATGAGGCAGAAAAAGAAGGGGCTAAAAATCACTGGAGAAGCCCGTCTGTTAGTCCAAAAACCACTAGTACAGCTGCAGTTTTCTGAGCATGGCTGCACGGATTGAGTCACAAATTTTCTGAATGCCTGGAACGACAGCACAATGGATCGCGTAGCAATCGTGCATGGCGGGCCAACACTGCCAGCATACAGCTCAAGGGCCTAACAAATGGCGCAAAGCTTGAACACCGGATATATGGATCCATAAGGCACCATATTGAGATCCTAAGCTCATTAGACCGGACTGCTAACAGAAAACACAAAACAAAATTCATAACAAAGGGCTCATCCGAATCGCCCAATCTATAATAAGAGGAATCGTCCAAATCCGACGAAGGAATACCTTCAAGGCTCTTGAGGCTGTCGGGGCCGGTCCGCACCTGCGACAGCTCCAGCAGCGCGCCTCCCCACCGCGTCAGGTTCTGCACGCGCGCACGAAACAAAGCACCAGGTCAAATCAGATCAGATCGCCCAGAGTTCGAGCCAGGCGGCTAAAAAAAGGTAACGGGAGGAGGAGAGTGCGAGATGCGTCGTACGTCGGCGTCGAGCGGGTTCTGCTCGTACGCGGCCTCGGCGTTCCTGCAGGCGAGCTCGAAGAAGAACATCCGCTCCGCGTCGCTCATCGCTCCCATCTCCATGGCGGCCGGGGGGCGGGTTCCGCTCTCCGGCGGCGGGATCCGATTCGGGGGTTAGGGTTTTAGGCTCTCCTCTCTCTCGGCCTCTCCGTCTCCGATACTTGTCGCTTGGATTTGGGGGGAGGGCCGGAGCGGTGGTGGGCGGTGGGGACGTGGCGTCCTAGCCTTCCTTGCAGGGGAAGGAGAGGAGTTTTGGAGTTGGGAGCAACACGGCCGCAGAGGGACGCTGACGTGTGGGCCGAGGGCGCGCGGGACTCACATGTCAGAGGCAGGTGAACGGGACCAATGACTGACTTGCGAAAGGGGTTGGTGGAGAGAAATATCTCGCGGCCCACGAAGCCCTAGAATTGGAGCCCAGATGGAACGGGCTCGGTGTTCAAGAGGAAACGGCCCAGTGAGTCTCATGGTTTTACCCGGCCCATATGTCGTCCTCTTGCGTCGGCGCGCTGCCGCGGCCACGCATGGCGCTCTGCAAGACTGCAAACCACCTGCCGGCTTCCTGTGAGCCCGCGAAGCCGGTGGTTACGAGCGACACATCTGAGTGAGATCCGCGCGCGCCTCAGTTCTCGGCTGCGAACGACGGACCAAAATAGGGTGACGGGATGAGCACAGATCGGCGCATGTGGATGAAGAAAGAAACCAGGAAGGGCTAAACCGTCGAGAGGTAGAAGAAGGGAAGGGAAAGGGAGCAGAGCAGCGGCACAGAGCCATGCAGGCTGTGCGGACGCGGCCGGAGCAGCGCGCGGAGGCGGCGGTGGAGGCGAGCCCGCTCGCGAGCGCGCGGTCGTGGAGCCCCGAGGCGGAGATCGGCATGCGCGTGGAGGACATCTGGGACAGCTTCGACGTGCAGCAGCAGCAGCTCAGCCACGGCGACAAGCTCAACAGCTGCTTCGACAGCATCCCGGTCGCCTCCTTCCCGCACACCTTCGACGGCGCCCAGCTCGTGGAGATCCCCTCCGACGCCACGCTCGCCGAGGCCGTCGACATCCTGTCGCGGAACAGGATCATCAGCGCGCCCGTCAGGAACGTCGACGCGCCCGAGGACGCCAGCTGGATCGACCGCTACATCGGCATCGTCGAGTTCGCCGGAATCGCCGTCTGGCTCCTCCATCAGGTGGGTCCTTCATAACCTCTGCTTCTGTTCTGATAATGGCCTACATGCACTGCCCAGTGCATGATTATGATTGTGATGGTGGTGTTCGCTTCGGCACTTAATGTATAATTGCTTTCTTCTTAAATGATAGAGCAGAGCTCCTGCTATCTTTTCCAAAAAAAAAACTGAACATGGCCGGCTCGGCTGTTATACTTTTCTTCAGTCTGAAGCCGCGGCGAAGGCCGACGTCGGCGCCGACGAGCTAGCGGCGAAGCTGGGCACCGTCACCCTGGAGGGTGCCGCGGCCGCGGCCGCGAACGTGCGAGAGCCCAAAATGGCGGAGTCTGAAGGAGCGATCGCGGAAGTCTTCGGAGCCCTGCCTTCTTCAGACCTGTTCAACAAAACAAAGGTGGTCTTGCCGTGCCGCTTCCTGACCAAGTCTGTCAGATTTTTTCGCAAGCCTGCGAGAGAGATCAATCAATGGCCAGCTCCACCACCTCCATTGATGGATTGATCGACATGGCAGGTGAAGGACATCTCCGGGTCGTTCCGGTGGGCGCCGTTCCTTGCGCTGCAGAGCTCCGACACGTTCCTAACGATGCTGCTGCTGTTGTCCAAGTACCGGATGAAGAGCCTGCCGGTGGTGGACATCGGCGAAGGCACCATCAGCAACGTCATCACGCAGGGAGCCGTCGTGCACATGCTCTCCGAGTGCGTCGGCCTCCACTGGTTCGAGGAGTGGGGCACCAAGACGCTCTCCGAGATCGGACTGCCCATCATGAGGCTCAGCAAGATCGTCAAGGTACACATTTTTCTTGTTCAGATCCCCTGTTTTCCGGTCGCGGAAAAGGTGCGCTTCGCGCTTCCCGGTGATGATCCTGGAGGTGAAATTGGCAGGTTCGCGAGGACGAGCCGGCGCTCAAGGCCTTCAGGCTGATGAGGAGAAAAGGGGTTGGAGGCATACCGGTTGTGGACGATTGCGGCAGGGCGGTAGGCAGCATAATGATCAAGGATGTCAAGCATCTCCTTACGGCATCGGAGGCAAACAGAGACTACAGGTCCGATATAGTACATGGTTTTACATGGCAACATCATCGCTTTTACTTAGAAACACTGTTCAACAGGAACTATTAGTGCACGTGCATGGAAGATGTATATCGAAACAGACAGATCCTAGGTTCAAAACAACCATAAGATACAACACAGAAGCCAAGTATACTAAACAATGTACCACTTGCAGGACACTAAAAGCGAAAGAATTCATTGCGAATGCACGACAGAGCTCCGGCGAAAGGCAAATGAGCATCATAACGTGCAGCAGAGGGGACAGTGTCAAGGACATAATATTGAAGCTGGATGCAGAAAAGAAGCAGAGGATCTATGTGATCAACGAGGAAGGGAACCTAGACGGCTTGATCACCCTCAGAGATATCATCGCCAAGTTGGTGTATGAGCCACCTGGCTATTTTGGGGACTTCTTCAATGGTGTTATCCCTCTACCACAAAACAGCAGGGTTTGAAAAGTTTAGACAAATCAGGAATTACTTTTTGTCATGCTCTCTATCGATTCATTGTCTGTAGGACGTGATTATTTTTTTCCTTCACATTTCTAGTGTTCATAAGTATTTAGTGCCTTCTATGTAGATAAATAGTTTGTCATAATGATTCCATGTGTGGAACACTAATGCTTGTTTAAGTTGAAAACAAGTTAAATCCTGGAATTCAGCCATGCTAGCTTCACTTATTTCCCTATTACTATGTATCCTGTTCCTGGGACTAGGTACTAGCTTACCATTAGCTCCAGTTTACCTGCCACTTTTATTTAGTGCCTAAATCCAAATGGTTTTCAGGTTGCAATATCTTAAGTATTTTTATGTCAAAAGTAGCATATTTCCTTTTTTTCCTCCCCTTTTCTTTTGTCCTTTGATACATAATTTTAGTATTTACAGTGTCTGTAGTTTCCATTAAATACGTTGCCTAATTATGGAGGTCCCTAACCTCTCCCACATAGGTGTCAACCATGTATCTGTACATTAGGCAATGCAAGAAGTAATGAATAGACACATGACTCTTCTATTCTGTCAGATATTTACTTAGACATCACATATGTTCTGCTTCTGCATATGAACAGGCATATACACGACCACACTATGCAACCTCAGGCAACTATAGAAAACAAAATCCGGAAGGCACATGTCAAAGTATGAAAGATAAAACTAGGGAATTAAAGGAAAGGTCTCAATGTCATCATCAATCAGATAGCACATGCACAATAACAAATGCAACTAAGTTGGATAAACAGAGAACGCTTATGAATTGACAAGACTAAGAACATCCTAAGTCATCATGAAGTTGCCAGCCTTACGATCAGAGGTTGATAAGATAATGTGATCGATTGCATGTTATTACCATTAGTTGCCTGACAGGTAACTGTACTTTTTGTATATTATGAAAAAAATGGATGGACTTGACTAACGTACGGCCGGCCGTAATTTTGGCCGGCCGTACGGCCTGTTCTTTTTTGGAAACTGGAATCATTCAGTATTTATCCACTTTCTTTTTTTTTGGAAAAAAATATGGCATCTATTACAGGATGAACCATGACAAAAAAAAGCAGTATTATAAATTCCAGTACGCTGCTCAAAAACTACACAAACATCATTCAATTCTCTGACTAAATGCCAAAGCTAGATAAAATAAAATGCTAACGGAAGATGAACAAATTGCTTGGTCAAGTTGCCTAAATGAGGACGTTCTCCAGCTTCAAGTCTTTGTAGACCATTCCAAGCATGTCCGGGTACTCCAGCAAGCAAGAAGCACTTCTGCAGCGTAGAACCTACAAGATTGATATGATCATACACCTCATAACAAACTAATTTCGGTACAATTCAACCATAATTTAGCAGAACGTTTAGGCAATCTGTATCTGTAACCTTTTAACTTAGGAAAAGAAGTAGGGAAGCCATTAGTCTGTCAGAGTTTCAGACTCGGCAAACAAAATAATTATCTGAAGCTTGCATATCTCTCTGTGAGCTGCGATAATTGATTGTGAACCTAGCAATTTGGTGTTGTGTGCATGCATTTGCCGCCCCCCTTAAATCCAAATTGCATCACAAGCAAAATAGAGATCTACTAGGCATATTATCACAAATGCACGTTATCTTCATACTTGCATAACTGATTATCTCCTTTCATGACCTGTCATACAATAAGGAAAAAAAGAACCAAATCAGTTAGAATATAACATGCAAAAAAAGGTCCTAGTGCCATAAGCATTTAGATTAATATCTATTATACATTTTAATGATACCAATTAAGCATTTCAGATGTCCATTCCAAGTAGTTGGTTGCGTAATGAAGTATATTGATTTGTATAATCCAGAACCATAATATTTCCTAATTCCCTCCCATATTATTGTGGGAACCGTAATTTTGTCTAACAAACTACATTGTTTTGCCTAGTTATAACGGTAAAATTGTATAATTAGAACCACATTATTGCCTACTAAATAAACTATATTATTTTGGAAAATTGAGCGAGTTACGCCAGCATAGCTCTAAGACAAAGACATAGCAAAATGGTGGGCTTGTTACCCACACCAAAACAATTTCGCCAAGATCAAAAACACACAAATAGAACTGCTATGATTAGGTTCAGCTGTACTTTATGCAGAGTTAGCATTTTTCACAAATAATTACATATATTTAATGATGATATTTTCCATTCAAAACAATGCTAGACGGCAAAACGAACAATATGCTTGTTGATTTAGCATAGGCAACCTTCCAGTAAACTGAATGTTTAGTTAATAAATTATAATATTGTCTAATAAATACAATATCATTGCCTATATCATATTTCTAAATTGGCTTTGAATAATCACTGAACTGCTTGGCTTCAACTTAAATGCTAGAAATGATATATTAGCAAATGATACTAAGTTTCTTTGTCTTGTTTTGTGTCCACACTTGCTTATTTGGAATTTTTCAGGATCAACAACAAAGGTAGTGTAGTTTATTAAGCATAACCATTCATGAATCTAACGATTTTGGTAAGTTGAGTTTTACTCCTATGTGAAATTTTTAGTAAATGATGATTGCACACATAGCATTTACTCCTGTGTGGTCAGATAAGGCTAAAAGAACTAGATTATGTATTAAATACTAGTGCTGATAGTAGTATATTACTTACTCTCTCTGTCCCAAAATAAGTGTACTTTTAGGAGTTGGGCACAAGAATTAAGGAGGGATAAAAAAGTAGAGAGTACATATGACAGAGCAGAATAGTACGGAGAGTGCTTTGGCATGAAATGGAGAGGAGACACTACGGCTAATGCAGACGATTCCAAATGAACAAAACAGTATCATGATGGAAGTGCTTTTCTAATAACAGAACTTTGCCAAACCAATAATAAAACTTTGCATAACTAAACATAAAATTTTGCTTATCGGATAACAGTACTTTGCCAAACTAATGACAATACTTTACCTATCTAAGTACAATATTGTCGGTACCCTGCAACTGGGGTACCCACTCCTACTGTGCCAAGACTCGCGTAGTTATCCGTAACTACGCCCTAAGGAGCTGAGCAGCCGAACCCCTGGGGTCCGACTCCATCTCACCGGACCAACAGTCCTGGACCCGCTTCCCGCTCGGGGACGGGTCCGGTGTCACCATGTGTCCTAGAGGTGGAAATGCTCAGTACCTGTGGACGCGGATCCGGACTCCCGCAGATGGGTCTGGGACCTCCACGTGCCTATCCGGACCCCCGTGAGCTCTCGGCTCAGCTAGCTGATCGAGAGGGGTCCGGAGCCGCCATGTGTCACGCAGACGCGTGCGCGGGCGCAAGCCTTCCGCTGGAAGCTCCCTCACCCACCCGCATTAAGTGCGAGTGGTCGAGGCAGGCTCTGCTGCCTCTGGGCACGGGGCAGCTTTTGTCAGTCCACACTGTGGATCGTCAGTTACCGAGGCGGCTCGTCAGTTACCAAGACAAGTCGTGCGCATGGGCGACGAGTCATGATGACCAGCTACTGACTGGAGTAACAGTGCACGCTGCTACAGTGACTGAGTCAGTAGTTCGGCGCTTCATCATGACCTCAACGCGCGGCTGCAAAGGCTAGACTCTACTCTGACAGGACAACTCAAGACCATCCCTGGTCAGAAGCTACGCACAGAAGCCGACAACAAGATCTCCGGATCTGATGCATTGAAGGCCAAAGTGTAGTTTATAATACATCGCCGGGTCCACATGTCGGGGCCCCGCTCAGTGTACGTGCTCCCCTTGGACATATAAAAGGGAGAGCACGCCCTCCTTCTAGCGGAGAGATCTTCAGACAGACACAAGCTCTCCACACACACACCAGCCCCGGTGAGCTCGCTCGCTCTCGGGGAAAGGCAATACAACACACAGTGGACGTAGAGTATTACGCTCCGGCGGCCCGAACCACTCAAAATCTTGCTGTGTTCATTGTGTTCTTGAGGGAGATCGATCTAGACTAGCTAACCCCCGAGTATACACCCTCTGGGCTAGGGCAGGTGCCTTCCGCCACCCGGCTGTGGTTTGCAGCACCACGACAAATATATTGCCTAAGTGTAAATAGTATTTTGCCTAACTAATAATAACACAAACTAAGAAGGAATGGATAATTAGTTGCAGGAAATCATTGATGGATCATTCAATCACTGGCAAATCATTGATGAAAAAATTGCTTGAATTGAACACTTAAAATGCTATCTTAATAGTAATTAAATGCCAACTAAATTTTATTCACATGTTTCTAATAATGCTAGTAGAAAAGTTTATGGGTCGCATGCATCCAAAATGTAGTTTTGCACTTACTTAGTCAAGCCATCATGCTGATTTACAGAAAATGGGAATGAAAAAACAAAAAAAATCACTCACAATTAAAAATGCTACCGAATTAAATGTGTAAGGAGGAGCTGTACAAACAGGAATGCTTATTGCTTGACTATCGGGCAGCTACACGCAAGGAGTAGATTGTTCAATGTTTTCTCTTACGTATCTACCTCCCTTTCAGCATACTATAGATTTGTGCTTGACGATGAGATGTTTGTTACTTTGTTATATAATATTCTATAGGTTTGCAGAAGATGAAAAAAATGATGCATAGAGAATGTACCCTTCCCCATCACAGCTTGAAAACAATCCTACTACCCATTAATTCTGAACTAGCATAGAACTATAGGAAGTACAAACTAATATTAGCCAAGTTTATTCAAGCTATGTGTAAAACTAATAACAGTAAACTACCATAAGTAAACTGGTAGCACAGATCTAGAATATGTCATTAGATACACCTCCGCTAATCCTACCAGTCAATAAACTGCAAAACATCATACAAAGTAGGGCTATCTCTTGCTTGCAACAGTCAGGTAAAGCACAATCTACATTAAAAATGATGGATATGCTTGACTCACCTTTCTGCTGCTATGTTCAGAAAATCTACTCTCTCAACTTCAGGTTGCCCAGCTTAAAAATTTGTAAAAAACGAAATAGAATCAGAATAAATCTGGGTGACAAGATTTGACACCAAAAGAACAGTAACAGATTGCTCGCCTGATGTGAGCCTGTTATTTTGCCCCATCGATGGACAGAACAAAAATCACCTGGAGATGAGCGCGGCTGACCTAGAGTCAAACTCAGCAAAAAATCATGTGTGTGAGGATTTATGGTGTGCGGAAGGACATGCACTAACCTGGTCTCCCCCCACCCCCTCTCTCTCCCTCTCCTACTGAGTATGTCGCCGAGTTCCAGGTGATTGCGCTCATAATCTCCAACAAATCGAAAACGAGAAAAAGTCGCACATCAAAATGATAAACAGGGGAGGAGATCTGCGAGCGTGGTGGCTGCGTAGGTGAATGCACTCACCTGTTTCCCCTCTCCCTTCCCCTGATTAACTCACGGATTCCAGATGCTTTGCTTTGTTGGATCTCCACCAAATCAAAATGGGGGAAAGCCAGACATCAAAACGACGAACAGGGAGATTTTGCTCGGGCGTGCAAGGGAGGGGGAATAACTTAACTGAGCTCCCGAACTGCTGCAGATGCCCGCAGGATCCAGAGAATGGCGCCGATGTAGGAGATGCGAGCGGATGGAGGCGAATCGCTGGCCGATGTATGCGATAAAAGAGGAGAGAGATTAACCCTAGAGAGAGAGGAGGAACGAAATGAACCGGCGCTTGGAATAAAATTTCTCCACCACTCTACCACCTGCCTTCTGGAAATGTGGGGCCGCTCGATCAGCTGCACATGGGTGCAGCGCGGATGAAGGGTGGAGCGGCTGCGAGAATAGACAAATATACGGCCGGTTGTAATGGAGTCCTTACCAAAATGAATACAACCAAAGGCTGCAAAAGACATGCTGAACATAAGAAACGTTGCCACAAGTTAAATGTGAACATAACTGCTAGTATAATCTCTATCTCTATCTATACTACTAAAAAAATGATTGGGAGAAAAAAATCTTGGTGTGACCCTAACCCTCCTCCCGTGGTGGTTCTGCCATGCCATCATCTGGACCGTCCGATTGAAGTGCCGCTCTTTTCCGTGCGTCCATCACCCATGTTGCGCTTCCATCCCATGCGTACGCGAAATCCGTCCCCCATCCCACGCCCTCGCGATCCCCTTCCCCGATGAATCCGCGCGCGCAATCGCCGTCGCGTCCTCCTCCTACGAGCCGGCGGCCTCCCGAAACCGCCTGCGCCGTCGCGTCATCCTCTCCTCCGAGTCCGACCCGGTGGCCTCCGGACGCCACCCTCGCCCTCGCATCCTCCTCCTTCGAGCTGGCGGCCTCCCGATGCCGCCCTCGCCGTCGGCTCGCCCGAGTCGACACCTCCTCCCCGACGAGGCGATCTGATCCGATACTGCTGCCCTGCCGGTCCTCGCCGCCCGTCGCTCGCCCCGGAGCGCCTCCGAAAGACGAAGTCCAATTCGCTCCTGTCGGAGCTCGTCGCCGGGCGCCGACCAAAATCCAGCCGGAGTTCTTGATCCTCCCCGTGCCTGGTGAGGTCACAAACGAGATCCCCTAGCTCTCCTCTTCCTGTCCTCCTCCTCACCCGGGCTGGCCAGACCGCCGTGGATACAGATCTCCTATCCACCATGAACACAAAACACTCCCCGTCGCTAGGAACTGCTCTGCCTCGAACTGCCGCGCCACTCGTCCGCCGCATGAACTTCTCTTCCCGGACCTGCCGTGCCACTCCTCTGATCCGCCCCGATCCGGACTCAACGCGGAGGAGGAGATCGTGGTGGTAGGCACTGAGGTGCAGCTGCGCTATCTCACGGCTGGCTTCCAATCCCGTGTCGTCGAGCTGCAGCATGTTGTCGTAGTCCGCAATAGTAAGGTCAAGGTACGGGGTTATTCTATCAGTTGACATGAGGACTGCCAAAATTGAAAAAATTGCAATATTAGGACTGCAAACACTGACCACTCGTAAATTTGCTACTCCCAGTGAATGACACGGTGGGACCATCTATGCCTATGAAATGTGGGGCCAATGGCAAAACTGCAAAGACCAATGTTTGCGGTCCCATTTTTGTAAATTTTTCGCCAAAATTGGTGTCAGTTGAGTATTGATGATAGGTTTAAAGCTCAAAATCATGTGTTTAATAGAGTAAATCTTTCAGCTCTGGTAGATATTTTCTATGCTCCAGTTCTATCATTTTTTAAAGATATCAATACTTCAATTCTGAACAAATATCAACAAGGAAATTTTGAGACACTTATGCTTAGGTTTTGAGCTTTTACAGCCTGTGGTAATAACCTAATCTATTCTACATTATCAATGATTTCTGGTTAGTTCTTTGATTGCAGTCCTATTGGCGTTTGCAGAATCTGCTTCTGGACATATGGTACCAGCGTATTAGAGAAGCTGTATACTATCTTGATTCCTCAATTCATCTTGCATTATTCCTCGAAAGGTGCTAATTGTCATATGCATGTTTCAGAGGAGAAATTGATTTTTTTTTAACAAACTAAAGCAGTTGGATATTCATGTGTTTATTCATGAAAAATATTCTATTACCCGAAGCAACGCACGGGCATTCACCTAGTTGTACATAAAAATGCCAAGCACCAACATTCTTTGAAGTCAAACAATAGTGACCAGATGTTACAATCAACAAAAGAAGGGCAAAGTGTAAGAATCGGATTACACAGCTCATGACAGATTCAGTTGTCATAATTCCTTGTGCAAGCCTCAATAATGTCACCACTCACCTTGACAGGATCAAGGATGAGAAGCTAAATCATTCAATTTAGGTTGCTTTGCAGTTCACTTCATTTCGGTCAGTTCAGGAGAAGTTTATATTTCCATCTTCAGACCTTCAAAAGACGTATGGAAGGTCAAGTTCCCTGTACAGTAGTGCCAATAAAATTTGGACGGGACTTGGAACTAGCATCATCAAAATTTCCATGGGACTTGGAGGCATCATTGATATGAACATTCCTGAACATAGAAAGGGTCAGAAGATTAGCTTCTTGGCCAGACTCACAAAAGTTTTTTACTATCAGAGTAACTAACATTAACTGTTAAGTGATGAACTTTTGGGGAAATAATCACCCCTTCATTAATTTGCAATTTTATTATCATGAACGTAATCCATCTATGAAGGACAATATGCCATGCCAGTATTCTCTTATAAGAAGCACATGAAAGCCAATTAAACTTGACATAGTGTTCTAAAGGAATTGTGCAAAGCTCTGGCTAAACTGTGGTTCTCAGTTAACATGATGTTCTCAAGCCATAAAAATGCAAAAAAAAAAAACATCTTACAGGATAAACTGTGGTTCTCAATTTACATTAAGTTCTCAAGTGCAAGGATTACAAGAAACATATGCCCTTCTGGAAGTGAGGCAGCTGGAAGAAACATCTAGAGGGAATTCAATTATGGGATTAAGCATTCAGATCTCCAGGAGAATTTTTTGGATCATTTAAATTTGCAGATAAGAGCTAGTAAATTATTGCCAACTGATGTATCAGAATCCCTCAGGACATCACTCAGTTAAGTACGAAACTTATAAACCATTGAAGAATCTAGAATAAATATTGCTTACTAAACTACAAAACTACTGAAAATATATAACTGTTTGCTGCAATTTCATGATCTATAAAGTAATATAAAGATACAATTTCAATAAAATATAAACAGAGTCTGGGAATAGCACCTACCTTGACCATCAAGCATTTGGCCTTTTCCCTTCAAAGAAATCTGAAACCTGGTTCTCTAAATCCTCAGGGTTGTACTTTATGTACCTTGCAGACCCCCTCCCTCCCTCCAACTGGCCCCGAAATCTCCCAACAAACGAACGGTATGCAGGAAGAACCTTCTCCGAGATGGAAATCTTCAGCTCTTCCCTTAACTGAGGATCCACAACCCTCCATGATGTCTGTGTCCTGTACAGCTCCTCAAAGGCCAAGTTGAAATTCTTGAATCTATCCTTCAGTGCGTTCTTGAGTGCACTTGATGAACCCATTGTCTGTGGCAACCCATCATCTCTCAGGCAAGCTAACACCCTAGTCCATGACGACCGGAGATACCCTGTAGAGTATTGCCTTATCTGACCACGGCGTTTGCGTATCCAGTTATCACCAAGCAATGTCTTCAGCTCTGAATCCTTCACCTTCTGCACAATGTACAGCAGATTGTTCATCAAAAATATGTTCTGCAGCGCCTCATCCTCATACAGCCTTGATTTCTCATCAATTTTGCTCTGTAGGTGTGTGATCAGCATGAGCACGCAATGCCCCAATGGAGTCATGTTTGGATTATCACCCCCATTCAGCTCAGTGTCCCAATATTCGAGAAGTTGATTCAGCGAGGCACTGTAATCTGCAAGAAGCCGTACATAGTTCATAACATAACGTGTGAGGGGGTGGATCTCCCCACCGGGCAGCGGCCTCCGAGAAGTCTCTCCCTGTATGGCACTGGCAAACTCAGCAATCGTGCCACGCACTGCATCACCAAGCCGCACAAGTATCCCCTCAGCCTCTTCCTTGATGAAATCTTTGGCCTCACCTGAGAACAAACCCTCGAGCTCTGGCAGCACATCAGCCAACGCTTCATACATACCAAGGATGCGGAACAGCTTCTCAGATGATCTCTTCCCAATTGCAATGGCATCACCAAAGTTGAGCAGCTGCAGGACGCATCCCTTGGCAGCCTCAGCGAAGCACTCCTCCTCAGCATTTGGGTCAGCCGCAAGAATCTGGCTGCAGATGCGGCGCTCCTCAGCGAGAAGGCCCCGGACGACGACCTTGAGCGCCTGGATCCATTTCTTCATCTTGCCATCAAGAACGCCCCATTCCACGCGCTGTACCTCCTCGAGGCTCATCTTGTCGACCCCAAGCACGGCGAGGCACTCCATGAGCGTGTCCCGGCGCACCTCCCCGTAAACCTGGCACAGCTCGGGCGCGTAGCCCGCGCGCAGCATGACGTCCGCGATGTCCCTGAGGGCGCCGACGGTGTCCGGAGCGGTGAGGTAGGGCGAGATCTCGTCGTCGGAGACCGAGCTCCTGCCGGCCGGCTCGTCCCGGCCCTCGCCGGCGTGGTTGGCGAAGGAGGGGCAATCTAGGTCTACGGCGGAGGAGTTGAAGGAGGGTACCGTGAGCGAGAGCCGGCGGAGGAGCGACGCCTGCAGGTCCTCAGCAGCGAGCGGCGAGGCCCCGCGGATGAGCAGGTGGCGGAACTCGTCCTCAAGCCGCGCCATCGCGGCCTGCAGCGCGGCCTCGGCGCGCGGGCCCGGCGCGCCCGCGAGGCAGGCGGCCGCGGCGAGGTACTCCTCGGCGTCCTCCCGCGTGCCGAACACCGTCCTGTCCCCGGCGGAGGGGGACTCCCAGCGCTCGATCACCTCCGCCGCGGCGTCCCACTCCTGCTCGGCCCGCGCCGCGGCGGCGTCGTCGGGGTCGGGCTCGTCCTCCTCGTGCCCCTCCCCGTCCCCCTGGGAGGTCCCCTCGTCCGCCTCGAGGATGGGACCGCCGGCCGCGGCGCCGGCGCCGGCGCCAGGGGGCGGGGGGAAGAGGTCGGACATGAGAGAGAGGCGGTTGTCGAAGCCGGAGAGGATGCGGATCATGTCGTCGGCGGCGTTCTTGGAGCTGGCGAGCGACTTGACGATGTGCTGCGCCGCCGCGATCACCTTCTCCTGGCCGTCCGGCGGCGCCGCCGCCATCCCGGGTCGCCGCTGGCTGGATCGGGAGCAGGAACCCGCCGCTTCGACCGGGTGTGGGGGAAGCCGGGGCGAAGGCGAAAGGAATGGGAAGCGAAATGGAGTCGACTACCACTAATCGCCCTGCCCGCTGTGCTGAGCTGGGCGGTTTTGAATCGGTCAGCCGGGTGGTTTTGCTGCTCTCTCTGTCTTTCTCACTCGCTTGAGGGGTTATTACCACGACCACGACCATAGCTGGCCGATATCGCTGGATTCTGATCTACGGATGGGATTCGGATTCGCCTCGGACGGCCCGATCATCTACCGCAACAAAGCGGCTCCAGCTGTCTTAATGTGGACTACCAGTATCAGTATCTGTGTCTATATAAGGATGGAAACGGATTGGATATCTCGAAAATTTATTTTTCTGTTTCCTTCCAATTTACACCTGCTAGAATGGAAATGAATCAGATACACATAGAAACGAATTTAAATATCTCGAATATCCATTTTTCTATTTTCTTACCATTTCCATCTCTATCTTTGTACAGGGCCGTACCGGCAAATTCGGGGGCCCTGTGCGAAACAATGGACTGGGGCCCTGGTGACCTAGTGAAGGATCATGAATACCAAGCGATATCAGTCGGCAAGCGCGATATGCTGTGTGAAAGCACAAATGTTAGAAGTCACATGAGTGCGATGTGCTGTGTGGAAGCACAAATGTTAGAAGTCACACGTGTGACTGATAGTTAAATCATCACATAAGGCCCAATAACTATTTTTGTTCCGGAATTTTTTTTGTTGCTGGAACAATTGTTATTGTTTGGGCAACAAAAAATTTTTTCCGAATTTTTTTTTTCTAGCAACAAAGCATTGAGGGGTCTGATTTATTAGGCCGATTTTATCTCCAAAACACGAAATCTTGAAGAGGTTGGGGTGCTGTGACAGGTACACTTGAGATCACACACGTGACCCCAAACAGCACCCATGTAAAAAAAAGTGGCAAGTGATACGTCTACAACGATTTATCTTTTAGGAGCAATTTGGGCCATGTTTTGCCACAATTTGGGTCAAACAATCAACTAAATTAAAGTGTTTGCATGACTATATCTAATATATACATAATATTTTGGGGGCCCTTCGAATTCGGGGGCCCAGTGCGGTCGCACGGCCTGCACGTGCCCAAATACGGGCCTGAGTTTGTAGCAGGAAAGATGCAGTTGATAGCAGCATGCACCAGCACCAGCACCTGATACTATGGTAGTGTGATTGATGTCGCAGCACCGACGGCTTCAGAGGTAAAGCCAAAGCGAAGACGAGTGCTGAGCAACTGTAGCACTGTGAATTTTTTAGTCACTCCTCGGAGTATCTATGTTGGCACAGTAGTTTAGACGAACCAAAGACGCGTTACCAGTTGGAGCCGTTTGATTGCCATGCTAAAATACTTGTCCGTCTCATCGTTAGGAAAAAAACGTGCCCATCCTATGATTGCCGCTTTTCCCCCCTGCCTTGATGGCTGATGGCAAACACCCAAATGATTGATTGAGATATCCATGCTCAAACTCGTCCACTCCATCCGCTTAGCTGAGCATGTCATATTTTACAAATAATATGAGAAAGATTGTCGTGCCACTCTAAGAGGTGCTTTGCTTGAGAAATCACCTCGTCTAGAATGCAATGGTCCATCATGAAGTCACTCCATAGTTTTTGGTGGGACGAACTCATATTCCTTACTAATCACTCTGTTCACTTGGCTGTGGTTGGTGGCTGATGTTGATTTGTTATGAAAGAAAAATATTTCTAGTTGGCTGGTAGCTAGTGCTGATTTGGTGTGAGAGAAAAACACTACTGCCTGATTGGCTGACAAACCAAGCGAGTAGAGTGTCATTAAGCTAAACGTGTCCTCATGAGGTACTATTAACTATTGAGGTATCAGGTAGTATAAATCAGCCAATTCTATTCTCCAACCCAAAAAAAAATTTAAGCACACAAACTCAGTTCCGCAATGCCGTTTCATTCAGCAATGTGACCCGATTGACAGCCACCATCAGCATCATGCTTTTGCTTGGCCATTTTTAGGAGGAAATGTCTCGCTCAAATGGAACACATCTATCCCGGTACTTTGCACGGCCACGCAGGACACCGTCCCAGCTAGTCTCCTAAGTCAGCCAACTAATATCATTATTCTCTAGTTGTTCCGTTGCAGTAAACCAAAAGTTTCTCAGGCTGCAAGCACATGGCCTCGTGCCCGTGCGTGCTGTTTGCTTGTCCTCTGGAAGGAATCATGGAGGGGTGGGTAACCCTAGTATATATATTCCCCCAAGATCAAGCGCCAACCAACCACTGCTTGCAACCAAGCACGCATTGACAAAAAGAATGATGCATAGGGCTGGGCATTCGGTTAGTGCGGTTAAATCGGTTCGGTTAATTCGGTTTTGAAATATTTCGGTTATGACAAATTCTTAACCGAAATTGTAGCTAGAAATCTTTTAACCGCGTAAATTCGGTTGCGGTTAAATCGGTTCGGTTTTGCGGTTAACCGTAATGTATACAATACATAAATAACAAGCAAATTAGAATGAAATTATGACATCAACTACAAGCTATTGGCCACTAAAATAAGCTTAGAAAGCTAGAAAAACAATTAATGTAGCCTCACTTAGATATCTTAATTATGAAAACCAAGAATTCTTGATATCTCACATGATTATGCATATATTTAAGACATAAGATAAATACATATTACACTCAACTTGCTAAATCGGTTAAATCGGTTAGTGGCACATCAAAACCGAAATAATATGCGGTTAAAGAATATCTCAAAAATTTTAACCGCAAAATTAACCGTTAACCGAATTAACCGACTTTTGCGGTTAAAACGGTTCAGTTCGGTTCGGTTAATCGGTTTCGGTTATATTTTGCCCACCCCTATGAATGCATGCGCACCGTCACCCCTCTTCACCTTCACCTCCGCAGCAACAGGTCTCGTCTTGGGCGTGTCAATGTCAATGGTCTCCTACTGTTTGCTGCTGTTCCTGACCCTGATGGCCAACCAGGCAGGGAATGGTCAGAGCCCTCCTCCTGGGACCAGCTTATAGCAGTGCAATAAGATCTTAGTACAGTACTTGGCGTGGCTAGTCAAAAGTTTAAGCAGGCAGTTCATACATGTCATGGTTCTCAACTCCTACTGTTTTTTTTTACTCCTGATTTTCGTTCACAAGACATTGAACTAGGACAAGAATAATAAACGTACAAACGAAGCTCTTGTGTGGACTGTGATAGTGTGATGACGTGTCCGCATCTGCATGCCCAATGCAAGGTACCTATGCCTCTTGTGTTTAATCAAGTGCGCAACTGCAGATTAGCTTGGAAAACTGTTATTGAAAAATTGCAAGCTGAAAAAAAAAGATATGCTCCCCAGCAGGCTTACAAGTTACAATGATGATTCCCGAGCGGCAGAGCACCTTGGATTGGAACAAACGTTCCTTTCATCCCATCTTTTCAGCAACCTTCTTCCTACATTCTAAACTAATAAAACCAGAGACTCAGATTCACATCTGATGCATGATCAGGTTTGCTTAGCGACTAATGCAGGATCCGACAAACCTAAGAAGGTTCCAACAGAATTCACACCATCTCACCAACCCAAGGTGAAACTCAGTAGAATGATCAAGCTAAGCAGAGAAAACTTTGCTATTGAAGTCAACAGATCCATAGCACAAGCAACCACTGAGATGAACGGTATATCTACCAGCACGAACAACAGCAATATACTGCAACTTTCAGCATCAAAGAAGATACATATATCCTATTTGTCAGGTAAGTCTTCACTCGCTATAAATAATATTTGTTCCCACTATTTTGTAGTTTCAGGGGAAAATATACTTATCCTGTCAAAGAATGAACCAAAAAAAGGTGTGATATTGTCAGTTCCCATCACACAATAGTTGTGGGCTCGGTCCTTGGATCCTAAGATGAGCACTGGTTCACAAGGAATGATCACGCACCAAAAATAACCAGGTTGGTAATATGTACTCAAAGATTATTATCCCCACCAGTCTGGAATTTTTAGTCTTCTATTCCTGTGAATAGCAAGGTTAACTGCGGGGATTTTGTGTCTCACCTGCCGCCATATCATATTCACAGCATCACCTGTCCTGGGGGGATACTGAAACTCATAGTGGTGAGATACATTTTTTAGCTTCAACCACATCTCAACCCACTTCTTTTTGGAGATCTGCCTGAGCTGGTTGAGCAAGTAATCAGGTCTTAGAGCTTCTTCAACTGAGAAGAAAAGGGAGAATTCGCTGTAATCAATCTCATCTTCAAAAGGGAGCTCAATGCGACTGCTCACAATCACAGGAACACAGTGACTGACAATGGCATCAAACAGGCGGCACGAGGAAGGAGTGTCCCCAGCAGGGTGAAGACAAAACTTCGATGACTGCATACCTTCTGTAGACTGTCAGGATCAAACAGATTCTGTAAATTTTATGTATCCATATCAAGATGTCTTATCAAAAAAAAAGTTAATATGACCCAGACGAAGTAAAATTATAAATAAAAGGCTAACCTATAGTCAGAAAACACTAATAAGGTGAGGGGCATATTCATTTGAGATTATACCACTAAGTAGAGAATAGAAATGAAAAATGTGCCTTACTATTTTAATGCCACCGCCTGTGGCAAGGCTATTCTCAAAGCGCACACCATCCTTTCCTTTTAATATCTTTGCAAGTTTTGCCCGGATCTTCCCTTCCTGGGGAAAAAATGAATGCCATAAATGTCAAATTTCTGAAACTTAACCTTAATGTTGCTTTATATCTAGAAAAATTCCACTATGGGGAAATCAGTGAACCAAAATAACAAATAGAGGAGGGCCAGAGCCCAGAGGGAGTTATTACTGTCATAAATCAGTTCCATACATCTTTCCTGACAGTACGGCCTCGAAAGAAAAGTAGTGTATGACGAGCCTCAAATGGATCAGGTGGATCATCATCAATAAAGGAACCCACAACATGCACATATGGTGCCACAACATCTTTCCTCAACAAAGCCAGTTCCTTTGTGTATCTCCCAAAGTCTGCAACTATAAGAATAGATGCATTCACCATTTCTCGCAGGAATCTGAAAGCATTAGGGTGATGCATGGGAATCACGTGGTCCCGGCCTGCAGATCGTTGCCAATATTTAGACTTCCATAGAATGTCCATAAGTTCAACCTACACGAGAATGATAGCAAGACGAATTAAAACTGTTTGATTACATGAAATTGCATTTTCTAATGTTACAATGAACTGGGACCGAAAGTCTTTGTGGTTGTTAAAATAAACTAGGACACAATCATATACTTCACAAGGCAAGACACCACCACAGATTAGCTCAATTATAATTCTAACATATCAGAAGAGTTGATTTTTTTTTTCTTTCGCACATGTGCATTGCGCCATGCAACAGTTCGAAACTTGCCAAAGATCTTGAAAGGAGCCATCAGACCATCAAACAGTAGAAGAACTGCACCCAGCTACATGCCCACATCACAGTAGAAGTTTAATTGCAGTGACTACCATAAACCTGATTGCGAGCTATAATTTTCATAAAAAACCATCATAGCTTGATTGCTAACTGTAAGTCTGCAGAGGTTGGTATTAGTTGTGTACTTGTGCTTGTGCACATCAAGTCAGCCGCAGATTCCCTGTTCACAAGGAGCAACATCTGCTGGCCTTATAACGTATATAGGAAGCACCATACTGTCTCCAGTCAAGAAGACAAGAATCTCTCCTGACAGATTTAACCATTCACAATACTATCAACCTTAGCAGGTAATAGGTAAATGCAGCATTTCATATCTCAATTGGTTACAGTTTTGCAGAAACATCCTTACAGTGATCAAGGTGTAAGCAACCAGAAATCCTAAACTTCTCTCTTGTTCTATGAAGAAATGAAACTTCTCTCTCGTTCTATGAAATTCTCTCCTTCTCTCTCGTCGTCATGTCAACAAAATTGATGATATGACATAAAATTTAATGTCATACCCAACGTAAATTAGCACTTTAAAAGGTCTACTACTAATCACATTGTTAGTCAGATTTGTTATGAAGAAATTAGAATTAGTGATCAATTTCTGTAATAGTTAATAAGATTAGTCAGTAGGCGGTTACCTTTTCATGAAAGAGCCATCACAAAAGGGCCAACTCACGAAGGAGGCATACCGAAAAGACATGTCCCTTCAACCTCCCTTGTTTTTTATATAAACAGTAATCTCTATCAATCAAAAAAATCCAACCATTCCATTCACTTTCACTTCTAACACGTTATCATGCACTTTGCTCTCCACTCTCCACTGGGAGAAAAGCTCGCGGAGTCGCCTAAACGCACGCTCTAATCTTCTGCGCACAACAAGAAACAAGAACAACACAATCACCGTGGAGAAGAACTCGCCGAATTGCTGCATGAACAAAGGCCGATAGGCCACGCTATTTCGGCCTATGCTGGTCGTCGTCGACGAGGCCGCCATGGTCGGCGCTCCCGTGGTGGTCGCGAACGCCGTTTCCCCACTGGACGCATGGGCTCGCCGGTGACATGCTAGGCCAAGAAGAAGACCGCAATGAATAACGGCCACTCGCCGGCGATGACAACGGGCGCCATCAACTTCTTCATCCATGAACTCTGCAGTCGCCATCCCGAACAGAGGCCCGACCTCAACTGCAGGAATAAGAATCGAAGGATAATCGCCCAAAGCAAAAGAGCATAAGAAAATGAAAGAAGAATTGAAAACTACAACTATCGGCCAGCCATCATCTCAACCTGTTTCTTCAAAATTTCTTCTTTCTTTACTGTTATTTATCACAAATCGAGTACATGCAACAACATTGAGAATCAAGTATTTGGTTTCTCAGCCTTGATAGAGAAGAGGAAAAGAACAGATGCGTTTTGCCTCATCGACATCCATGAAAATGGAAGAAGCAAACCATTTTCTCCGCCCAGGCAAAGAACCTGTCAACGCCGAAGATGCACGGTGATCTTCCACGGCGCCTGCTCCTCCCCGACCAGGGGCACCCTCCGAGCCATGAACGACCGGCGGGCCGGCCAAGCCCGGCGCACGGGGGAGGGGAAGAGCAAGGAGAGGAGGCGACGCTACAGCGCTGAGCACGGCGCACACCGGAGGTCGCAGCGCAGAGGCCATCAGGCGGTGCGCGGCGGCGCTCTACACCGGCGGTGGCGCACCACGGCCAGCGACGGCGCGACCAAGGGGCGGCTGCGCGCCTTGACGGGATCGGCGGCGGCGGCGGTTACAGGGGTGGAGGAGGCGGCCCCCCTCTCTCCCTTTTAAACGGGCCGGCAACTGCCAGGCCGGTTTTTGGGTCGACTTGGGCCAGATCGGCCCACAGGCCGCCACGCCGGGCCACTAGCAGGCTGCCTGTTGGCAGGCCGTCTCTCTCTGCAAAATTGCGATAAGGCTCTTAGAACTTTATCTTTTCACGTTTTAGATTATTTAGTTCTATATTTGAGACCTTAAATTGATACGTTTTAGCCCCTAAACTAATACAACACTGCAATATATTGCATTTATAATTAAAAATATAAATGATTGTTTTAGACTTTGTGTTTAAACAAAAAATGATGCAAATTATTTATCTAGAGTAAATATATAGTTTTTGAGACCTATGAGTCTTTAAAAATTGCATTATAATACATTATATTGCGGAGATTTTTACTATTTAATATTTACATATATTTTTCTGTGTCTATGATTTTCTGTTTTAGTCGTGGACTCTAACAGAATTGTATAGTAGAATCTTTACTCCTATACATTATTTGCTTTTGAGACCAGAAAGTTGTATATGTAAATATAAATAGTTTTGATTTTGTTGGTTGGCAATTATTTTAATTGCAATAAAATCGGATCCTTTTAATTAAGTGATGCTTAATTAATGACAGTTGTATTTAGGCTCATATTGGCCTAGTCTAGAAAGGACAAAATGGCAACCAAACAATTTTCGCTAGTAACGCTAACATAAAAAGTGGAATTTTGCTTTAATCCCTACATAATTTGCGCAAAATTATGCCGCTATGCAACTATAGCACTATGTGCTTAGTACATTTTCTGTTTTAGTCTCTAACTTAAACAATACCAATACGGTAAAGTACTTTGTTAACCTTGTTAATTTGGTAATTTTTCCGTAAATTGCATTTTAACAACGGTTGTTTCTCTTAATTAAGAATTTCTTAATTAATGATGGATTATGCAAAATTGTTATATCCATATCCTATATACATCTGGGATCCCAACACAAGTAATGGAGTTCTAGGCATTGGCTGCGCTTAATTCATATTGAATTATTCAGCCCAGAGACCGTGCCTATGACAGCGATTATTCGCCCATTGCTAAGAGGTCTACATCATATTTATTTGAACTTGATGATTACCTATATTGTGTTCTTCCAGATAAGTGTTTTGGTAATATACGAATGGTACATTTTTATGGTGACTACCATCATTCATTATTAAAGGTTACACCCTAATAGAGTCTTAGGCATTGGCTGCGGTATATTCATGTGAATATATCAGCCTAGAGACCATGCCTATAGCAGCAATTTATTTGCCTACTACTGAGAGATCTACTCTATGTTTTTGGACATAGAGATTATCTACTATGTGTGTGTCATATTAATAATGATTGTCTATGAGGTCTACACAACTTATGACTACCTCTAATTGTTGTGAGGTTTAAAGTTCGTCGACTACCTCCAACTATCCAAAACAAAAAGAAGATATGGATCCCCTAAATTTTGCATTGGAAATTACAACATCAAAGTGATTTTTAATTTACCTTAAGTGTAAATTAATTAAATCATTGGTCTGTCACATGTTTTGGATATTGACTTCAGAGGAGTCTATTGAACTCGCTCTTGATGGCATCAATATCCCACATAAATAATGGACATTAATATTGCTTTTATCCCATAAACTAATAAAAGAATTTAATGACCCTTGATTGGGGTTGTTTATTATAGATAACAGAAAATGTGCCTTGCTATTGTTAAGGCACTACATCCATAAAGATTATCGATAAGAATATTTTATGGAAGGAACAATTTATCTATATTAAACATCAATAAGGGATAAAATAGGAGTTAGGACATAAGATTTGAAAGTTTTTCAATCTGAAATTTTAAGCCCTCTAGGAATTTGATTGTTTTTGCCAGATCTTCTAAGATCGCATAACAAAGACTCCCATTTCTATCATAAGAGAACATAAATTCATGGACAACAAGATCATCGAACATAATTCGAATGACTTGTTTTGAGATTTGAGAATAATCTCAAGGTCCATTGATATTATTTAGTCCATCAAAATATATTGTAACATTTGTTATCAATGCATAACTACTGTGAGTATCATATTGATGAATTTGATACTTGACAATACTTATGGATTTTTCTATATATTAGACAAAAATTCCATTGAATTCTTGCCATATATAGATTGTACGGGAATCACTCCAATTTGAAATAATATGTCTCTAGTGGATAATTTGTACCACAAACTTTATAATTATGGAAGCAAAATATTCCTGGTTCTTATGACAAGAAGAGGGAATAATTTTGGCTATCGCTAATGCGATGCAATGATAGTTTGGTCGACTCTTCTCCACTATCATTCTTCCTAAGGATATGAGTAAACAATTGATGACATTTAATTATGTCCTAATTCAACTCATATTTTACTAAAGTATAGAGATATCAACATGTGTTTTTAGGAAAACACAAAAAGACAACTTTGGATATGGCATATAAGTAATGAGATGGATCTCATTTTTGTTGTATTATGCATACAACCATCCCGTACACCATGTTGCGTATCCAAATTTTTCACACGGTTGATCTATTCAATTTGAAATGATCAACCTGGGCATCCAAAGAGATGCGTGAGAAATTAATGGCAATTCATTTGGTCCTGACTTTCCCAAAGTGTGGATACGATAAATAACATGGGGAAACAGATTTTAAGACTCTCTTATCTTAAAATCAGGTTGACTTTATTAAATTTCTTAATCATATTCAAAAGAATATGTATGGGTTCGTACAAAGATTGTATGGACAGTTCAGGTGTTTCATGGTTGTATAGATACATCTATGAGATGATCTAGAGTGTGTAAAATTTACACACTCAATCATGCATTTGGTAGATAATGGTTCTAGTTATGAGCATTATCTTGAACATTACTAAACCTTTATACCTTCAATGACGATTGCTTGGTATCACAAGAGTTTAGTTACATATCCAAAAGCATAAATTGGAATCTATAAGTATAACATTAAAGTCATAACAGGATCATCATTATTGGATTGCTATCATCAACTTCGTATTGAAGTCAGGTAGATTTACACACTCCTGACTTATGATTAATTGCATATCTCCCATATACATATAGTACATGGAAATACATGAAGATTTCCTATTTGTGTAAGATTGAGTTACGTTGTATACGTACCACTCTCACCACCACAGCATACATTGATGGGTTCACACAGAAAATTGGGGATCATCTGAGATTTCAAATCTTCGTCGATTGTTCAGTATCTCGATCTCTTAGAGAGGATCTATTTACAACCTATATGCTGAGTTTTAGTATAAATGAGCTTTTCCAGGCATTAGGGGGAGATTTGAAGTACCATATATAATGCCCGGAAAACATTTGAATGCATAAAGCATTTCAAGCTCAGGATCACGTACTAAATTAACTGAACTTTGAGTTCAAAGATTTTCATAGTATTGCAAATAAACTGTCACATGCATTTACTAATCATTAATCTAATGCAAGTATGTGCCAGAAAGAGTAGTGGTACTAAGTAAAACCACTCAACTCCCAATTGTAAATAAGAGGGGGAGCAGTATTGCCATAAAGCAGGATTATTCATGCTAGCAATAGAAGACTTTTCTTCTAAATTAGTAAATACAACTCAACCTTTGGTTGAAATATACCTAGGGGACATTTATAATCCACAACCCAGCTTAGAGGTGCACCAAAATACTGATGCTGGGATATCGGAAAGCTCTGACTCTCGTTTAAGGAAGTCACGATGAGTCATTCAGGGTCCATTTTTGAGTTTTGATAACCGGAGAATTATATCATATAAAGGCTACATGAGTCGACTCATACTTCTCTGAATAAATTATATACATTATTCAAAGTTATCCAGTTAATAAGACCATGGCAGAGTGCTTTGTCACTCTTACTGGAACTTGACGAGTAAAGTTATACATACAGAGATAGTCTTGCTCACCAAAAGAGAGGTGTTTGGTAGTAAAGCCAACACCTAGACGTACCTTTACTGTGGGTACAAAAGTGTTTTCATCCTAGAATGGATTGAGAACAATGAGGTGGTGAGATTAAAGCAAGACTAGTAGCACAAGGGGTTTACGCAAAGCTCAGAGCATTGATTTTCAAATGCAAGTTATTCTCTATAGTAAATTATAAAATTTCCGATACTAACTTTTGACTGGCAGTACAAAAGCATCTATATTTGCAGTTGACAGATGTAGTGATTACATACGATCACTTGATTTGGTATATTGTGAAACTTTCGGGAAGGAGTTCACATATCCAATACTTATATATATAATCACAACATATACCGTATATTACTTAAGTCGATATATGGCTTAAAACAGTTAAGTCAATTTTGGTACAATCGACTTTGTATGTATTCTTTATATTGAAGGGATACATGATTGATTACACGTGGTGTTCATTTCAGAATCCTTAATTGGAATTTCTAGTATGATATGATTGTCAATAAACTTGACATCATTGGTAATGAACACTTGTGAAGAACATGTTATAATCTATAGACGGAGTTTAGAGATGGGAGATACGGTCTTCTCCCAGGTTTTTGTAGTAAAGCTATCTATATCCATATCATATTGAATCATTTAATATGAAAGGGAATTCTATGGTGGTTCTACCTCATGATAGAAAAGATATGAGGGGAGATTGTTTTTATGCTATAGTGATTGAATTAAGATAATGGGACATGTGATCCATTATCTCTGTGCTATTTATGCGTTAATATATATATTGCAAAAATTTCCGGCCGGATATTGTCTTTGCAATAATTTGCTATCTAATAGTTGCGCTATTCTACCTAAGGCTAGTAGATTCAAGTTAAGAATATCTTTGATATCTTAAAATATCACATACGGATTTGGCCGATTACGTGGATATCATGATTCTGGTTATCTATAAGATCCCCAAAATCCCAGATCATTGAAATAAGCTTTACATGAATATGGAAATACCATTATATAATAGTATTTAAGTAGACATTTAATGGTCAATTCCATTAATTATTCTGACATTGTACTATACAAGACTGCGCATGAATGTGCATAGCTTGGTAGAATGAAGTTATGTGGTATTGATTCTATTGAATCAAATGTCATTATCTATAAAGGTAATGCAGCTTGTGTTGTTTAGATGGAGACAAGTTATACTTAATGCAATACTTTCTGTTCCATAGGTCATATGGACATATGAACATTTGCAAACTAAGTATTGTGATAATCTCGTTGAGAGTTTCACATAGTCTACCATATTTCATATTTTATATGCGTTGAATACATTGGTATGAAAGGTTTGCAAGTTTCAGGGGGAGAGTCTCTCGCCTCTCTGATTAATAACTTGTTGAAAACATCATATTGCACTCATTTCTTTGTATGAGTTTTCTCTTCGGGTTTCTCATATAAAGTTTTTAATGAGGCAATATCAACACAAGACTATGTCATATCATCCATTTTTTCCGAAGGGGTTTTTGGTGGATGATATTGGGACATATGATACATTGTACTCTTTTCTTTATGTGAGTTTTTCCTTTTGAGGTTTCTCATATAAAGTTTTTGATGAGGCAATGACAACATAAAGTTATATGCTATGTCATCTTGTTTTCCCCACCGGAGTTTTTGAAAGATGATATTTGAAGCATATTGACCATAGGGTCAAGGTGTTATTAGACTAAGACTTTGGATTTATCTCAGGGGTCTACTAACATTGGGTTTTCAAGGAGTTATTCGATTGATTACAAGACCACAAGAAGGACAAATTGATCAAGGGGGAGTGTTATGAAGAAATTAGAATTAGTGATCAATTTCTGTAATAGTTAATAAGATTAGTCAGTAGGCGGTTACCTTTCATGAAAGGGCCATCACGAAAGGGCCAATCCACGAAAGGGCCAACTCACGAAGGGGCCATACCGAAGGGGCATGTCCCTTCGACCTCCCTTGGTCTTGTATATAAACAGTGATATCTATCAATCAAGAAAATCCAACCATTCCATTCACTTTCACTTCTAACAAGATTAATCATCAGAAGCAAACTTTAAGCACATTTCCCTCCCTATTAAGAGAGAAAATCCCTTTAAAATACCGGATAAGGTATATGCTTTCCTTCTTGTTTCATAACAACAGTTTTTCCCAAATAAATGATGGGAAATTCCTCAGTACTCTAGTGCAGACGAGTACTGCATGCTTGGACTTCGGAGCAATGGTACTACCACCGTACATAAATGACACTGACGCGTGAATCAAAGAGATCAATTGCAGGAGGCCTGGCAAAACTAGGAATTCCGTTAATTGATCGCATGTGATTCTCCGGCAGGACTACGATTGTTCGAGTATGGCAGTGCTGCTCTAATAAATCTAACAGGCTGCTACCAGCTGGGTCGTGTGCTTTATAATACGAAAAAAAAGAACTGAAAAGGAAGCCAGTAACTGTGCATTATTAGGGGAAGGGAACATTAGCTCCAGATCTGGTGCTCCTCGCTATGATTAGAATCCAGAAGACCAGATGTGAGGACACACGCAGTCTTCAGGACAAGTACTTTGCTTGCAAGACGGGATAGATTGATGCTCGCAGGCGCAGCAAGCAAGACACAGTGACACACAGGGCCTACGTTACCGAGTGTTAAAACGATTCCTAAACACATGTAGTAATGCATTGCGTTGTACCACTAATTGCTCGTACCTCTGGAAAATTGAAGTCGCCAGCCTTGCTTGTCCCCGTATACTCATCATGCACGATGCACATGGCGAGGAAAATTCTACAATTTGATATTTGAACGCGAGATTCGCGCGCGCGCCGTGGCGAGCTCAGTTTTCAATTCACATCCAACTCAAGACGAGCTTGGCATTATCGAGCCGTTTAGTTTGGAGTTTGGACCGGACGCGTGCGTGATTGTGGCAAATAAAAGAAATCAAATCAGCGCCTAATAAACCTGAGAGCGACGCTAGCTTAGCTTGTCATAGCTATTTCTCCCGGCACTGTAGTTAGCCTGCATTGGGTGATGAAAGAAACTAGCTAATAATAATAACGGCGTGTCGTCGTCGTTATTTTCGTGCCGATGTCTCTTTCGCTGAAGATGATCGTGCTTCCATTTGCATTGATTGATTGGTGTGTTGCAGTCGTACAGAGTGTTAAAACGATTTGTAAACACATGTCTGCATTGCGTTGTACCACTAACTCTGTCCATCATGTTCCCTCAGGACAGTGTACAAATCGCCAAGCATGTAAAGGGCGGTGCAGATTACCTCCATCAGAGGCTCGATAGCAATCGCAAGTACAGCTCCACAGTTCAGCTTTAACGAAAAAGGAATAGTTAACGAGCTTTCATTGTTTGCGGTTTCTATAAGCTCATACTTTACGGTGATAGAGAACGGAATAGTGATGTCAATGTGTAACTAATTCTAAACAGATTGACCAGGAGTAATTCTAGTATGCTATGAATCAAGTTCCCTCACTTTTTTGGTTGAAGTCGAGCCAAACAATGGCCACCCCCCCCCCCCCCCCCATTCCATTTGAATTGCCCCGGGTATCTTCTTCTGTGGTTGCTAGCCATGTATATCTCACCTATGCAATGTCGGGTACGACTCTGCCATGATAAGAACAAGAAGTGAACTCCATCCAGTAAATGACCGTGCACCCTTTCCCTTTCCCTTGTTCTTCTGGTCAAAGTTTTCCCAGAAGAAACCAGTTTCATGGTAATTCTTCACGATATTCCTGTAAATGTTGAGCCGGGAAGTAGCATTAGCAGTATATTAGACAAGCTGCAGTTCTGCACTAATAGGCTTTAATGGAGGGAAAAAACTAACACACCGGATAAGATTTGATCTTAGCTTGTCATATAATTCTCCTGCCCTGCCCTTGTATGAGCCATCCTCTACAGTAAAGCACAATGTTATATCAGCGTGCCAACATAGAGATTTGCAGTGGGGATAAAGTGGCCAATTCAAGAGCTTACCATGTGAATAATGATGTAGTGCTGAAAGAATCATGTAGTTCATGTTTATCCAAATGGCACCTCTCCAATATGGGGGATCATGCTCCGTATTACGCTTCATGTATATTGAACTGGACCATGTATCAACAGATAATTCAGGCCTCAGTAGTTGGATGAGCAAATAATGATGTTACAATAACCATCTCATCAGAAGCTACATTTGTGTGTGTGTGTATTGGGGGGGGGGGGGGGGGTAATCTACTCATACAGCCATACTTCAAAACTTACAGAGTAAAGAACAAAATCACGACCATTTATACCTTGTTCTAGAAAGTGACCGAAGGCCATAATCTGTCCACAATATAGAGGTATTGGATATTAGATCGAGCTGTTTCTCAAGAACCCATGATTCCTGAGCACAGTTAAATGGCCATTATTACTTAGGATGAACATCAGAAAAATCATTGAAGTGACAAACAAACAGACAGAAGTAAAGAGTATACAGGTGGAATAGCTCCCATCATGAATGGGAAGAGGCTGACATAACCAACATGGGGTACTAATTGCAGCTGAGGGGGTTGTAATGTTTCTCGCAAGAGCTCTCGTCTCATAGTATCCCTGTCTTGGACATCATACCATCTCAATCGGACCTACAAAAATGACCTCCCATCACAATCAAAGTTGAGAATAATGTGTGGCAAACAAAGTGTCAAAGCTAAGAGGAAGCAAAACGCCTAACCTTTTCAGTATGGTTACCATAGTCGAAATAAGCACCAATTTTGTCATCCAAGTGCCACTGTAAAAATGCCAACCATCGATCAATTTTGGAAGTAAACATGATACTGTATCATAGAAGGCACAAAACAGGGTTCAGAACATGACCATTATAATAAAACCCATATGATTTGGGGCAGAATTTTGATAAATGTATAACTCTGTTAAATATTACATAAAGGCAAAATTATTGAGAGTTCCGCACTCAAGAGGAGGGATTTTAGGTTTTATGGAGCCAAGATAGGCCTAAACACTCAGAGGTCTCCAAAATAATAATTCCAGTGATACAAAATTTAAGGAATTGACAGCACAATACCTTGTTAAGTGTTCCAAAATCTGAAAGTTGATTTGACATCTTATAGTAATCCTGCAAAAATTCAACAAAGTTTTCCAAAAAAAGAGCCAAAGTCAATGGTTGAGACAAGTCAACTTGAAATTAGCAATTCATGTTCCCACATCCATACTGAATTACTTTCTCAAGAGCGCTATCCATTTTAAGAAACTCCGCAATTGAACGAATGCAGTTTGTAGCTAGAAGCATCCAGCAACGAAGGTCAACATGGCGTTCATCATCGTTAGGGTGAGATGCACGAGGATAATCATCCAATCCAGATGTCAAAGTCTGCAAAGTACTTGGGAAAATTAGGTGAGTGCAGAGTGAAGGAACTCTAATCAGTACAGGAGCAAGCAACAATGAATTATGCAAAAAAAAAAACCTTTGGGTTCAACTCCTTTGTTGTCATGTTGTCTCTTCCATGCCAATAGAAGGTGCCTTCGTATTTACCTATGGACAATTTAGGATAAATTAGCCAAAGAGGGAAGCGGTGACATGACAAGTAGACAAATATACGGAACAATCATATATCCATGGTCATTTGGCCTTCACAAGGGCATAGCTTTTACTACAATTTTGTAGGACAAATATCTCATATCTTACAGCCTACACGGATACAAGAAAGCTCTAGACTCTAGTGCACAAAGTGAAGCCACATGGTGTTTATCTCTTAGAGGATCAACAAAACACACAAACCATTCCCTACCAAAGTGCATGCTTCCTAGTGAGCAAGCAGGCCAGGTCCCTTAGTTGGACCAGAAAGTACACAAGTATTCCAACTTCCAAGCTTTAAACACTCAAAACAGTTGTCACATTTCTTTCTCATTGGACCAGTGGATTTGTGATATAAGAGCTACTGAACTAGTTGAGCATCACACTTGCAAAAATATAGTTGAGAACCAAATATATATTTTTGTTCACAAACTTGAGGCCAGAAAATATAGAGAAACCAGAAATCACTTCTGTAAATGTGATATTTATCTCAAGGGAGAAAGGTAGTCTAGCTGATCGACCGATATGACTCTGTCAGATATGTCAATAATTTATTTCTGATCAAGCTTAGGTTTGGTCATACACTCCAAATAATTTATTTCTGATATGACTCTGTCAGATTGTCAATATTTATCTTACCAGAAACTTATGCCGACCACAATAAGTGAACTGAAGCCAGCAGTAACAGGGTAAAATTTCTCAATCCAACCGAAAAAATTAATAGTACCCAATTAAGGATTTGAAGGCCAAATCATATCACTTGTGATTTTTTCTGTCATACAACCACTGTGCCTAACAATAGTCAATTGAGCTAGTGGTTCTCGTTAGGCTTTCAACTATCATGTCAAAAGACCATATTACAGCTTGTTGGTTTGGCATGTTTGGATTTCTCAGAAAATAATCATGGAAATAGCATCAAACTCCAACCCACACACTAGTCAGTGAGTACAGAAAATTAAAGTGGAACAAGTAAAGCTTACCTGATTGTGTACTGTTGAACCACTGGAACCAAGAATTCAGCCGTATATAAGCCCTTTCAAGGAAAGCGGAAATCTTTTCAGCTTCATCATCTGAAAACTGTTGTGCATGTATTCCACTTGCCAAATCTGTCCAAAGAAAAAGGGCATACGGCAAATTAATTGAATATTCAAAAGCAAGATTTGACTATAGACCACCATCCATTTAACAGACCTGTGGTGCCTTCCAGTCAACAAAATTTCTTACCATTTGGTGTTTATAATTTGATAAACATGCAACAAAACTGTACAGACCAAAAGAATTTGCAAGATTTGTCATAATAGAGAACTTCAGTTAATAAATATAGATTCATTTAATGTGTTATTCTTCAACATTTTTCAAATAAAGGCATGAAAAGAATGCACATTACACTAAATGTGGAGAAAAACAAAGAACTAGAGATATCAGCACTGATAAATAAAACATCATCAATGTAAAGAGCAAGAAAGAAAGTAATGCCTTACCACGTATCGCAAGAAATAAAGTTGGAGGGTTTCCACTGGAAGGGTACTGCAGAACAAATTCCTCAGGAACTTTACTGCATGATTGCAGAAGTTGGATGATATAAGACATGTGACACTAGATTTATCACTGGTTTTGACCATAGTCCATAGTTCATAGCGGAAACTACCTTAAAGCCTCAGCTCCTAAGATTTGCTCCCTAGGAATCCATCCATCTGAATTAAGCAGATCTAACCAATGTCCAATGATATCCATTGATATATGCACATCCCAACGCCTGTACATCACCACCGAGGATGTGTGTTAGAGCAGAAAGTGATAAAACCAGCACAGACCAATAAACTTACTGAACTGCATTATCGCAAACCCTTAACTGAACACTGGGATGATGGAATATTACCAAATGACTAATTGATGGAAGCCCTCATCCCACAGAAATCCCCTTGGAAAGAATGAGCGGCTGGGTACAGCAGTATATAACGCAGCTGGCCAATATGGAATATATTTATCCCCGTTTTTTTGCTGGGAGAGAAAAAAATAAGCATTAATGGTTGTCTGTGGTAATCATCTTAAGATTCAGATGCAAAATACTACAAACAACATGAAACTAACACACTGCCAACAACAGAAATAAAAGTAACCTGAGATAGCCAAATGGAATTGATGTCAGCTGAAGCCCTAAAACTTACTGTAAAACCTTTTGGAAGCGCAATTTTGGACTGCCCATAGAAGTAGCCAACACCACCAAGAAGATTTGACAAGGCAGCTCTACCAACAGATAATTCTTTGGAATCAATCTGAATCAAAGTAAAAACCACATCAGCGTAGGTCCAGCACAAAACTTTAGTCAAGCTTCACCGATTATCTACAATATTTGTCAAGGGTGTTGGGCCCGAGCGTGGCTGGCCCTCGACTACGGAGCTCGTAATCTCGACCGATAATGGCGTCAGGGTTTTCCCCGGAGCGCCCAATGGTGAAGGGGGTGAGATTGAGAGGAAGAGGGAGATTAGGGAATGGTTTATACTTGCTTAAACTGATAATCCCGGATCACATCAAATAAATAGTGTCCTCTAACCAACTTGGAAAGCAATCGCTAGAATTAAGGGCCTGATGGCTGGCGGCTAACAGACTTGCTGCATGCTCAGCAATACACGCACACCTACGGCGCAGCGGCAGTGTCTTGCGCGGCCCTAGGCACGTCCCTGTGACGGGGCCGGCGCATATAGTGTCACGCCCACATGACAATATTGCTTATCTCACAGAAAAAAGCAATTAAATTTTAAAATGCTTTTCAACTGTACAATGAAGCGCGCTGACACTTTTAATTGAATGACACTACTGCACTACCGATATACACACAAACGAATACAAGAGTCATCCCTTGGGGAAGACATTTGAATTAAGAAACCACATATATTGTAATTGTTAGATAAGTCTCGCATATGTGTGTCTATGTATCTATCTATATTACTAGATAGGGCTAGGTATAGCACCCCCCCCCCCGGGTGATCTCGACCGTCGATGGGATCACACGGAGGATTTTCTGGCCTCCAGTGGCCACCTAGGTAGGACTGGGTTGAAGAGGTGACTTGGCTAAGTCTCCTCCCCTATATATGCAACCCAGTGCCCCTTGGACCAACGGGTCGAGAGAAATAGATTTCATTTGGGCCAACAGTAATTTGTAGGAAATAGTAACATACAATGAGAAGAGAACAACTGCAGATACTGAAAAAACAAAACAATGTGGAATGGAAAACAGGATGTTCATCCAACAGAGTGTACCTTATTATTGACATTGAATATTTGATCATATCTCTCTTCAAATTCCTTTTGTTTTGATTCAAGACGAGCGCTCAGCATGGGACCTGACATCATCAGTGACTAAGACAATGAATATACTTGTGCCTCCAACATTGTCCATTTCAGATTCACTGAAAGCATAAGACGTACGTAAAAACAGATCTGACAAACTACGCAAGAGTGTAGAACAAGTCGAAACTCAAGAGCCCAAGTAGATTTGTTTTGATAAAGAAGTTTCTTTGCACCTCATGACAAACACACACGAAAGTATCAGTATGCAGTATGCAATATGCAGCAGATCACCTGTTAGCTTGCTAATCCGTTCTTCAACCGTTGGATTTTTCGAGGCAGACCCTGACAAGAATACTATATCTATTTGAGCAGGAGTCTTTATGGAAATCTGCAAAAATAAAAGTAAAGTACAAATCATACTTTCATAGCTCACAAGAAACGACATGAGGCCTAAACCAATACAAACATGGATCAGAAGTCCAAACAACCTTAGTTGTATCCTCCTTGGTGCTAAATCCATTCTTTTTTTGTGGAGATATAATGCGCCCATACATATTTATATACATAACAGTGCGCATAGCTAATGTGCTAATATTATTTTTCTACCACACTGCATTTTGTGGATGCTTTATGATGTGCTAATGATCAAAGTTACGACATGCAACACCTGCTTCCAGATATTAGTGAGGAAACAAATACATGCAGCACATCATTTAATCTTTTAGAAAAAGTTAATAAGAGGATGTTGATAATTCTTTCTATCAAAAAGGCTTCACACATACATGAGCATAGACATTATAATGACTGAACAAATTTCCTTGTCCTCTTCAAGTTACCTGATAGATCATTATATTTGAAGAATCTTCAGTCGTGTCTGGCAAGTTAAGGTTCCCAGTTTGCATTGCCTAGAGAGAAGTCCACATAAGTAGCAACATGGAAACGTAACTTCATAAAACATAAAATGTACAGAATTTTTCCATAAATAATAAGGTAGATGGTGAAGAGTTTAAATACATTAGTTGCAACGGCCTGTTGTACTAGGTCACTCAGATTATGCATACTCATTGATTTGAATCCAGCTCTGTGAATTTCCAGATTGTCCTGTGAGAAAAACAGAGTTACATATACATCCATATAAAAGTTAGCCAAATGGAGTTGTGTCAGCACATCCCAACAGCACGCAACACTGAAGAGTTAACAAGGTCAGAAGATATCAAGACATGGATACCTCAGATCTCAAGTACAATTCCCAATCACCAATCTCATCGTGCGATCCAGATGCCAAAAGAACAGGGCCCCTTGATGAAGATACATGTGACCCCATAGTGATTGACTTTCCACTTTCGTCAGCAACGTAGAAAAATAGATGTGTGCTGCTTCCTTGAGAATCACTTAAACTTGACCTAGACAAATTTTAACATGGAATTAATTCTTTTGGTTTGATTATTTTGCAGGGTTGCAAATTATTAATGACAGGGTAATCCTACTGAATTGGGATCAGGCAACAAAAAACGACACAGAATCATCATTCTTTCCATCCAGTGTTTAATATGTTTAGAAATTGAGAAGCACTTACATCTTTTTAGTAAAAATTGAAATGCTCATTTTTACAGATAATGAATGTACGCTTACCTCTCACTGTTAGCATTCAATCGAACTGCCCAGTCTCCACCATAACCACTGCCCTCTCCTTTCTCTTTAAGAAAACTAGTAGTCAAGAATAGACCATGATCAACCAGCACCTGATGTCCATAATCCCTACCATTGTGAACTGTCCACCCATATGTGCTCAGCTCATCAGAATCTTGGCAAACATGACGAAGAAAATATTGCCCATTTTTCAAGCCAATCCACATCAATCCAGCAATTAAAGACAGAGGAGATCTGGAATACAAGTAATAGTAGCATAAAATTCTCAAAATGCTTGATTCAACAGAACTTTTATTGCATAGAAATTATACTTTCAACTAATAGTAAATAACACTACGCACATACAGTACTGGAATCAATTAGGGGGGAGGGGAAGGGTACGAAAACATCATCAAAGCTAAAGATACAAAACCCGTGAATTTCAAATGTATTCATAGACAACATGTTATAAAGGAGAATACAGAGGTGTTGCAGCAGTTAAGCACCTTGAACGAATTCCAAGATACACATTTGGTCTGTAAGTGCCCCAATACAAGCTTTCCTTGTGGTCACCTTGGAACTGCAACCAGTTAAACATGAACCACCATAAAGCTAACCTGTTTACAACCAAAACTTAATGATGCGAAGAAATGAGAGCCTTTCAAATTTGCATTATTCAGAACAACTGATAGATGGAGAGTGAATTAACACACCTAGATGAGAAATTCAAATGCATATCAGCAGACGAATTAGAAAATATAGTGTATATTTTATCAAAAGAAGTGCTTGGTAACCAAGAAAGTCTAGCTAGCCATCCTCAAATTTGGTTAGGCTTGTTGATCAGTGGCAACATTTACTAATGTGTTTCAGATAACTCCATCATCAATCTAATATAAACCAGTGATGCGCCACTAGTAGTTCATGCTTCCCAGAAAACAAACTTGGTTAGGATTGTTGATCCATAGCAACATTTACTAATGCGTTTCAGATAACTCCATCATCAATAAAATATAAACCAGTGATGCACAACTACTAGTTCATGCTTCCTAGTAAACAAATTTGATTAGGCTTGTTGATCAATGGCGGCATTTACTAACGCATTTCAAACAGTGATGCACACTAGTTCATGGTAACAATACCACTTCATGCTAAATCAGTAATCACCATTATTTTACGGTTGATACTTGATACCAATTCAAAATCAACTAGAGGTTCCCGTGGCGTGCTTCCCCGCTAGCATAGCTCTTGTGCCATTTCAACCTTCAGGTTCTACACACTGCAACTTAATATATAACGCTCGAAAAAACAAAATGGAAAACCAATGGGCATCACCTGAGGCAGATCCATCATCCTGGGCGCTGGCAGCGGCGTGACGGAGCGCATGACCCTTCGTAGCGTCGCCGCGCCCTCCCCTTCCACCTCCTCCCACCACCCGCCCGTATACGCCACGAAGGCAACCAACATGAGGGCGAAGGAAGCAATCCCTAAGAACGCGAGGGTTCGGCGCCTCACGTCCATGATACGCAGGGGGCCATGGTCGCCACGGCCACGGCGCCGCGCCGCTGCGGCCGCGGCTCGGCGAGCGTCCGGCTCCGGCTCCGAGGCGTCGGAGGGCCTACCGCGGCTCCTAGCGGCGGCGGACGGACGCCGGGTGCTGCCTCCGCCGCCGCCGGTCATCGGGAAACTCTCGCCGGCGATCTCTCCGTTCTGCTGGGGACCGTGACTCCGTCGAGTCGTTCACTAGGAGACTGGAGTCTGCAGGGGAACCTTTGATTTAGGGCAAAATTTGCCGTAGGACACCGGTAAAATGGTGCTTTTGCCACAGCCCACTAAAAAACATGGTGTTTTTCACACTGCTGAAAACATGGTTGAATAACCACTCCTTGATTTGCTATAACCATTCTTTGATCACCTAGATTAATATCTGAATGTGATTTGTTTGGATGTTGATCGCTGCTAGAATGCTTAGGGTCTTAAACACGGTACAACTTGTTTTATAAAAAGAAAATGTGTGAGTGTGTGTGGGAAGGAAATATGCGGAATTTTCAAAAGATGAGTTTAGACGGGATGGATGGCACTTCTGTGTGATTTGCCGATTGGTGTGCTCGTACCTGTGTGGTAGAGCAAGGTGGGGAGATATCCGTCTTGTCACAATTAAGGACCGAGTTGGTGTGTCGTCTTGCCTAACTCCACTATCGTGCAAACCACTCGACCGTTGTATGAGCAACGACTTAGCATAAACCCCACTAGCTAGTCTGATAGCCATCAGGAGAGCTGAGAGCAACGGGTGATCAAGGATAAGGGATAAACTCTGTGTGACTTATGCCCTGGTTAAACCTTAGTGATAGGTCAATGGCCCTTTGGTGGAGCTCGTGTTGGCTAGTCAGATCTAGCTAAGGTGGGTAATGGCTTTGTTGGGATCTGCACTGACACTAAGTTGATCGTGCTGTGGTATCCCGCTTGTGTGTAAAGTTGCACACCTCTGCAAAGTTAAAATCTATTCGAATAGCCGTGCCCACAATACTGGGCGAGTTACGGTTTGGTCACACAACTAGTATTTCTCCTGGGAATGGATGGGTTGGCGTGAGTTGTTTTGGAAAAATATCTGGCAGTTGTGTCGTGTGCTACGGCGGATGAGAAGTCCGGCAGCAACTTGAAACTGGGATCCTGTGTCGATCAATCCTATGTGTTATCCAGTGCAAGATAATTGCGTTTGAAAATCCATTTTCTTTCAAATAAACCCCTGCACAAAAGATAGTTTTTCGCAAATTAAACCCTAGCCTTATCCTTGATTTATCATGTGCATTATATTCTATTTATACCCCCTCCGTGGGTGTGGTTGGGCTTGCTGAGTACGTTTGTACTCACCCCATTCTTAATTTTTACAGAGGAAGATCCAGACTTCGTTCCTGAAGACGTTGAGTAGAGGTTCCGTCCTACACCCAACCTTGTCTGTGGATAGGGTCACCCGCAGGGAGCTCCGTATGGCGCAAGACTCTGATGACCTCTATGTAGTTAATGCCGTGGTGTGGGTTTTAGTTGTTATCCTCGCGATAGTGGCGCTTTACTGCCTATTACCGCGTAGAGTTGTATGGTGATATACCATCTGATGTAATAAATGTGTCATCAGCCTCCTGGGACTGATGTTTGTATCACATTTAAGTCTTCTCTTATGAGGGGACGCTTCACCCATGTAATAAGTTAGTACTTGTAGTAATCGTACTTTTGGATTAAGAAATCTGCTAATGTATATCGACGGTGTGGCCCATCGAGGCCTTGTGCGTTCGAGCCCTCATTTTTTCCTACTTAACTTCCATGTTCTCGTATGCGTCTTAGATAGGTTTCAGCGAGGAAGTTTGAGTTCACAAATGACTTAGACGTAGGGAGGTGAGTGGGGATGCCGTATCCCGGAGGTGTAGGCGGTCCCGCGGCTCGGCCGATCCCGTTACTTAGTTGTTTGCGCCTTGCGTCTACCTTTCCAAGTATACGAGAAACTTGGATACGGAAATTTTTCGAAAAAGCATTCGTGATTTCGGGGACGTTCGGGGGTTACCCCCGTAGTAGCCCACGAGGGAGGCTGGGCTTTGCCGAGGGTAAAGCCAAGCGTACCTCAGTGTACGTGCGCATCCGAGCCCCCGAGGGTTCGGAAAGTTCCCAAAAATAAATAAGTAAAGTATACACTTTATTGCTTCGGGAAAATTTAAATGTGAGTACAAATGATGTACAAAGAGCTTGAAATTCTAAGGATAGAAGCGACGTAGCTGCTGAATGTTCCAAGCGTTGGTGACGACTTCGTCCTTTCCATTAGCTCAACTTGTACGCCGGTGCAGCACCCGGGGGTAGCCTTCGAGGGTGTAGCCCCCGAGGGTGGCCCCCGATGGTACAAGCGACGGAGAGGGAGACCTGTAGAAAGTCGGTGGCTCGTAGAGCCCATGTAGATAGATTAACAATTTATCTTAAACATGTTTCTGTGCGAGAAAACAGATTAATGTGAACCGATAGCGTGGCCGCTTGAGGCCTCGTGAGTTCGTGCGCACCGTTTTTGTTACTAAGTTTTCGTGTTCTCGTATGCGACTTAGATAAATTTCTGCAAGGAAATTCTCGTATGCGACTTGGAATTTAAGGATAGAAGCGACATAGCTGCTAAATATTCCAAGCGTTAGTTCTGGGCGCCGTTCGTCGGAGTGGCTGTTGTGGGCGCAGCGGAGTTTCGCCAGTGGCTCAACTGGTCAGTTCGTCGGTGGGTCCGCCGTGTCGTTTGCCACGTCGTTGCCCCGCTCCGCCAGCTCGGCCATGGAGAACTTCCGAGCGAGATCGCAGTCCTCCCCGCTGGAGTCATCGGAGCAGGCGAAGCAGTAGTCCGCCGCAGCTTGAAACGACAAGAGTGCTTCGCGATCGCGGATCCCGGAGAAGTCCGGAGTGACGCATTCACGCACGAAGACGTACCCCTCATCCGCGGAGTCTGGGTACGAGCTGTCAGGTGGCGGTGCGACAAGGTTGCGGATTGAGATCAGATGATGACCTGGCGAGTCCTCGTACACGCCTACGTGGGGGCTGACGGATGAAGCGTGGGTAGCAGCGGGGTGTGCATCCCGAAAGGAAGGGGCGACGTCGCGGTCACGTCCTCCTCGGGAGGCACCGTCGCTGCAGTCGGTGGCGGTGAAGCGGTGACGTCCTCCACACGGTGACGGGCTGCGACCCGCTAGCCTCGACCCGTGTGGGGGAGGCAAGGCGAGCCGTTCCCGCAGTCGGTGATAGTGAGGTGACGATGTCCTCCGTCGCGGCGCCGGACTGCGACTCGCTTGCCTCGACCCGTGTGGGGGAGGAAAGGCGAGCCACTCCGCGCCACGCCATGCACACTTGCCGCGCGTGTCGGCGAGGGCACCTCCCGTGCCGGAACGGTGGTGTCGGTGTGTCAGGGTTGGCTCCAGACGGGAGGATGTCCGTGCCGTAGCCGTCGCCGGTCGCGACGAAGTCAAGACTCCCGAACCGGAGCGTCGTGCCCGCCGGGAATGGGCGCGACTCGTCTGCTGTGGCGGAACCACCCAAAACTACTGGGCCCGGGTGCACTGATCTTTGTTGCTAAGCAACTCTGACCCAAATTGGCACTCACCGGTAGTTCCTCGAGTGAAGCCTCGATAAAAGCCACGCTATTCCAGGATCAGCAGACAACACTCACACGAAGGTGAGCCCAGAGATTACAACACAGAACATTTCATACATCTCAGAGTGGTTGCAGCGGAAAGAAAATTTATTACAAACCATGTTCAGAGTAGCGCAGTACTACATAGTTCCATCTACTCAAATTATTCAAGTCTCATTGTTCAGCGGAAGCATTAAAAGATAATTAGCGAAACAACGTGATGCATCGATAAAGCCCGTACGAAAGCGTCACTCAGCGGGAGGGTGGTCAGCACCAGCTGAAGGGCCATCCCACTCAACAGACCATCCCGGAGGCAAGGTACACGGCCAAGTAAGACTCGCAAACAGATCTTCGAAGTTAGTACCTGAAAAACAGCGCCACAAGCAAGGCTGAGTATACTAATACTCAGCAAGACTGACCCGTCACCGGATATAACATAGTCCGATAACTAGACATGCAAGGTTTTTTGGTTGCTGGGGTTTGTTTGCCAAAAATGTCACTATGTGTTGATCCTTACTTTCAAGTTATACTTAGCCATTTTCTAGTGGGAGTTTAACCATTCTAAATTTGCAACTAACTCTACTCAAACATGGTAGAGCATACATTTAATCATACAGTAGTATTATCATCATCATGTTCCACTTGTTACTCTGTGTGACCGAAAACATTAAGCAATCTCATGCCGTGAGAGGCGGACGATTCCGAATCGAATTTCAACCTGGCCAAGGGAACCTAGACCACACATATGAGAACCAAGTCACCCACACAACTTTCCCCCTTTCTTTCCAGTCCGTGGATCCGGGTCACCCTCTCCGACTACAGAGCCCGACGTCTCTGCACCCGTACGTCGCGACAAAAATATAAACCCTACTTCTACCAGGAGGGTGAAAGGTCGTTCCACTCGCCGGTCCAATCAGTTATTTAAGCTTACCGATTACCATATTTCTCGGCATGTGGCTAGTACTTTCAAACGCTTAACGAAATGAGCCACACACCGCGACCTTAGCCATTTTTGCCTACACCAGCGGGGTATCACAACTACACAACCCCGCTCGTTGTCCTTATATTTCAGCAGGAATTAAAGTCAGTAAAAATTCCTATTTGCTCGCGAGAGGCAGGAAACCCCTCGACTTCTACCGTACCTAATTAGCATGGCAACTAGTCGATAAAAGAATCCGGGTATCAAACATAGGTACCTAGAGATCATGCACCTAAAGTTTTCGATCAATTCCTAGAAAACGTAAATGCGCAAATAAAATATTACAACAAATACAAATAGTAGAATGAATATAATGCGTAAAATAATGGGATTATGCACCGGGGCTTGCCTTCCTGGGCACTGTCAGGCAGAAAAACCTCTGGGGCTTGGCCCAGGCCTTGAGATAAGTTAGCACAATTCAAATTAACCTCCTGATCAACACGAGAGTCCGCGGGCACCAATTCGTAGTCACCGTCCGCGAGATTAACCGTTTCTATATGCAATGCAAGATTATGAGTTATTCATGAATAACGATTTCTTTCCTTCACGATAAAGTTGTAGTCCAACAAAAGCTAATTCAGTGATGATTTCAACATTTCATTTCATGGGCAGTCATTTATGGAGTAGTAAACACAATTACGTTTCTTCATGAATGAGTGTGGGGTTTGGTTTTCATTTCCAATATTAAAACATAGCATGCCTTCACTATTTCATATCAACAAATCTACTCATGAGCTAGTGAAGAACAATTAAAGTAACACAGATCAGATACTCTAGCATCTATGGCATAATTTTAGCATCTAATCATAAAGCAATTATCCATAACTAGTCATGTAAGTAGATTACTCTAGTTGCTTCACCTTTTTGCACAGAATGTTTGACATGGTTTCTTGTACTACAAATTTTACGAGAGCAACTTTATAGCATCTACTCAGTACTGTAATTTTTCCAGATTTTATTCACTTATACAGCAGAGGTGATAAAATGAACAAATTTAGCAAGCCATAAACTAAGATTAATTCTACAAAGAGTTATACTAGGAATATGATTCTCAAATTTTTACCAGAGCCTAGTTATGAGCTAAATACACTCCAGAAAAATTACCAAGCTTTATATCAACACGATAAATTAATTATGTAGTTAACTTAACATGAGTTAGCATAAATTTCTCAAAGTTCATTTGACCAGTACTGCATGTGAACTTTTTATTATAGAGATAAAATATTATAAATAAGAATATGTCCAAAAATCATGATCAGATATGGTGTAGATAACTCAGAACAAAAATGGTAAATCTACCCATGAGATGCTAAGCATGATTTTCAACTAAAGCAAAACTCAGTAACTGCAGCTCCAAATTTTTAGGAAGGATCACAGAACTAAAGTGAGACTTCAGAAATAAATATAGATTTTTCTGAGCACAAAAACTATATATGAAGAATTAAGTTGATTAAACATGCATAAATCATGGTATATAGCAAATGAACTCTAATAATTCTACAATTTATGGTTTAACGAGGTTTCAGTTACATATACATGCAGTAGAAATTCCAGAGCAAGTTTATGTATATGTTTTCCAGTATTAAATCTTGAATGTCAACAACAGATTAGAGAATCTTGATTGTTCCAACATGATAAATGTTTTGGTTGGGTGCCATCTTTTTACTGTGAGCTTAATATTCCATCAGTGACAACATATTCAAAAATCAAGGTCGTTTGTTGAGTGGAACTTCCTGAACATGCATAGGTTGATTTTCTTATTCTTTTTCCTAGATTAAATTTGGTAGAGTTTCTGCAGATTTGACTATCACAAAACTTGTAGATCTTGTTACAAGGATTCCATATCAGTTGAGTTTGCATTTTTACGATTTTTCTGTGATTTGTTTAGCATTTTAGAAGTTCACTATCATACACTGGAATTTTTGCAAACACACCCTTGAACAAAAAAACAAATTACAACCGGGCCCTTCGCCGGCCTTCTCCGCCGCTGCATCTTGCCGATGGTGTTCTGCTAGGCAGGGCTTACCGAGGCTGCAGCGGGGAGGCGTGTGGGAGAGAGGAGATCGAGGAACACCTACCCTTGTAGCGGTTCGGGTGGAGGAAGGTCGGAAACGAGCTCGCCGGCGTTAATGGCGGAGAAGATGTTCGGGTCGCCGGCATTGTAGGCGAAGGAGGGCTCGGGGTAGGGGAACGTGGCGTGCACGAGCACCGCAAGAGCATGAGGAAGCTCTTGGGGTAGCTGTCGTGCTCGGTCTCCCTCTGGGCTGGCCAGTCCGCGGTGAGCCCGAGCTCGGCGGCGGCGGCGCAGAAGGGGAACGGCGACGGGAAAGGGTTTGGGTTCGATTCCGCATGCTTGGAGCTTAACTGGGATGTGGAGAAGCTTCTGGGGCAGATGGATGAAGCAATGCAAGGCTGTGGTGGCCGGTCCGCGCGAGCTAGATCTCGCCGGCCATGGCGGACGGCGGAAGGAGGAAGAAGGAGGAGAAGTCGCGCGACGGCGGGGCTCTGGGGGTACTTATAGGACAGAAAGCACCTGGGCGAGGGGAGTGGCGTCTGGGGGAGGCTGGTTTGGTCCGGGGCAACTCGACGGCGAGCGGACGGGCGGCACTGCGCATGGCGGGGTGTCGTGTTGGCTCGGGAGGACGCCCAGGACGCGTGTGAGCGTGGGGAGGTGCCAAGGGGAAGCCAGGTGGCGCTGGAGGGCTTCCCCGGGTCCATTTGGCTACGGACGCGCCGTGGACGAGGTCCACCGGTGGCGTACGGCGGGCGGCGGGCGAAACAGAGCAAGCCGAGAGGAGAGAGATGGAGGTCAGGCCATATCTGCGATTTCTGAAAATTCAGGGACCTCTTGGTAAACTAAAAATATCTCCTACTTAGAGGGCTCAAATGAAAAAGTATTGAATACCTAACTTGCATAACTTTTCAAGATCTACAACTTTTGTGTTATGCAAATTTTCATTTGAAATTCACATTTTGAACTATTTGTAAATTTTCAAACTTGCACAAAAGGACTTTGGTTTTATTCAGTTTTTGTTTGGTTTTTGGCTGAAGTTCAATTGAGCACATGTCAATTGAAGTACCTCTCATGAGCCAACTAAAATTTTGTGCACATTTTTGAATTGAGTTTTGAGTGGCTTTTTACTCCTTTTTCTTTCTCCTTTACTTTCTTTTGTAGACTTTGACTTTTATTTCACCCCTCCTCTTTGAATTAATTTCCCACATTTTTCTTTTAAGTTTAAATGGGTACAATGATCTGTATTTAAGTGTACTGACACCTGAGGTGTCACAACCTACCCCTCTTAAAAGAATCTCGCCTCGAGATTGGATGATCGAATTTAGGTAGGGGAAAAGAGATACCTGAGGTGGAGCTAAGAAAACCCGGATAATGTCGATTAAGATACTCTTCTGTCTCCCAGGTGGCTTCTTCTTCAGTGTGATGAGACCACTGAATTTTATACATTCTAACCACCTTTCGACGAGTACCTCTCTCTTTTTGATCCAAAATTCTGAGTGGATATTCGGTATAAGAGAGATCGGGCTCCACTAAAATTTCTTGTTGATCGATAATTTCAATAGGAACTCGAACACATTTCTTGAGTTGGGATATGTGGAACACATTATGGATGGCGGCGAGTCATGAAGGAAGTTGCAAGCGATAGGCCACGGGTCCACATTCTTCAATGATTTCATATGGCCCAACATAGCGAGGTGCGAGTTTACCCTTGACTCCGAAACGTTGAACGCCTCGAGTTGGTGATACTCGTAAATAAACGTGGTCACCAACCGTGAACTTCAAAGGATCCCTTCTTTTATCAAAATAACTCATTTGCCGAGACTGGGCTGCTCGGAGATTTGCTTGTATTATTTTTACCTTTTCTTCAGCCTCGACCACTAATTCGGGTCAGAATATTTTGCGTTCTCCAGTCTGAGACCAACTCAAAGGAGTTCGACACCGTCGTCCATACAAGGCCTCGAAGGGTGCCATCTTCAGACTGGCCTGATAGCTGTTGTTATAAGAAAACTCCGCCAAGGATAAACATTTGTCCCAGTTCTTGTCATAATGGATGACACATGCTCTAAGCATATCCTCGAGAATTTGATTCACCCTTTCGGTCTGTCCGTCAGTCTGTTGATGGTAAGCTGAGCTTCTAATTAATTTAGTTCCGAGAGCTTCTTGGAGCTGCTCCCAAAACCTTGCCACAAACTGAGGACCACAATCAGAGATAATAGTTTTGGGTACACCGTGTAGACAGACAATAAGATCGATATAGATTTCGGCATATTTCTTGGCTCGATACTCAGTATGCACTGGAATAAAATGAGCGGTCTTTGTGAGCCTGTCGACAATGACCCAAATGGAATCATGATGCTGAGAGGTATTCGGTAAACCCACGATGAAATCCATACTGATATATTCCCATTTCCAAGACGGAATTGGCAGAGGTTGGAGAGTTCCAGCAACTTTCAAGTGACTAGCTTTCACTCTCTGACATGTGTCACACTCTGCGACATATTTGGCAATCTCTCTCTTCATACGAGTCCACCAGAAATTTTGTTTGAGGTCTTGGTACATCCTGGTGCTACCCGGATGAATGGAAAATTTAGAGAGATGTGCTTCGTCCAGGATTTGTTTCCGCATCTCATGATTTTTGGGAACGACAAGGCGATCCTCGAACCACAAGATTCCTTTATCGTCCACACGGAAACACTTGTATTTACTTTCATCTTCTAATACTTTCTGTTTGATGATTCCAACACTTTTGTCATGTAATTGTGCCATGATGACCTTGTCATACAGTGTTGGTTCCACAGAAATATGAGTCAGAGAACCCTGAGGAATAATTTCCAATTTCACTTTTGCATTTCAGCACACAATGTGTCATTATACGACTCCACTGAAAGACAATTGCAGTGAACTATGCGACTGAGCGCATCGGCTACGATATTAGCTTTGCCCGGATGATAATGAACTTCCAGGTCATAATCTTTGATTAATTCCAGCCATCTTCGTTGCCTCATATTCAGCTCACTTTGGGTGAAAATATATTTGAGACTCTTATGGTCGGTATAGATATTGCAATGAGTGCCCATAAGATAATGTCTCCAAATCTTGAGAGCATGAATCACTGCGGCTAGCTCAAGATCATGAGTGGGATAATTTAGCTCGTGTGGCCGAAGAGCTCGGGAAGCATATGCTATAACCCTATTGTCTTGCATTAGAACACAACCAAGACCCATACCTGAAGCATCACAATAAACATCGTAGGGTTTATTGTTGTCAGGTTGAGCCAAGACTGGTGTTGTGGTTAGATGTGCTCTCAATGTATGGAATGCTTCATCGCACTTCGCATCCCATTTAAACTTGACATCCTTCCTTAGTAGTTCTGTCATGGGTTTTGCAATTCTAGAGAAATCCGGAATAAATCTGCGGTAATACCCCGCCAATCCGAGAAAACTGCGAATCTGATGAACTAAAGTAGGAGGTTTCCAGTCCATCACTTCTTATACTTTGCTGGGATCAACTGAGATGCCTTCACTGGATATAGTGTGACCCAGAAATTTGACTGTGTCCAACCAGAATTCACACTTGGAGAATTTGGCGTACAGCTTATGATCTCTGAGACGTTGAAGAACAATGCGTAGATGTTGTTCCTGTTCTGCCTCATTCTTGGAATATTTCAGGATGTCGTCGATGAAAACTACGACAAACTTGTCAAGTTCCGGCATGAATACCGAGTTCATGAGATACATGAAATAAGCTGGAGCATTGGTGAGACCGAAAGACATAACCAAATATTCATAGAGACCATATCTGGTTGGGAAAGCGGTCTTGGGAATATCACAAGGCCGGATTTTAATTTGATGATACCCCGAACGAAGATCAATCTTGAAGAAGATCCTTGCTCCAGCCAATTGATCAAACAGTACATCAATGCGGGAAAGTGTATATTTATTTTTGATGGTCACCGCATTGAGAGGCTGGTAGTCAACACACAACCTCAGACTGTCATCCTTCTTCTTTACGAACAATGCTAGACAACCCCAAGGTGAAGCACTTGGGCGAATAAAACCCTTGTCCAGAAGTTCTTGCAGCTGGATTTTCAATTCAGCTAATTCTTTAGGTGGCATTCGGTATGGTCTTTTTGAAATAGGTGCCGTACCAGGCTGAAGTTCAATGATAAATTCGATATCCCGGTCTGGCGGCATACCAGGTAAATCGTCCGGGAACACATCTGCATATTCATGGACTATAGGAATATCTTCGAGACGAATATCTTTCATGGCATAGGCACAAGAGTTGTTGCACGGGTGATGAGGTAAATATAGGACCGAATGACCATGAGTTGGAGAATTTATTTCAACGGCTCGGGAAGAGATATCTAACAGTACCCCATGTCTTTTCATCCAATCCATCCCCAGAATAATATCCATACCTTCTAGTGGCAATAAGATTAAAGTGGTAGGAATGGTTTTACTACCCAAACTAAGTGGCGCTGTTCTAACCAATTGGTTGGATGCTACTTTACCACCAGGAGTAGATATCAAGTAAGAGCTTTTGGTGTGACAAAAATCTAACCCAACTTTTGCTCCAAATTTAGAACTAATGAAGCTATGAGATGCACCAGAATCGAATAAGATAACTGCGGGGTGATGGTTTATGGAGAATGTACCCGACATAATTGGTGCTCCCTCAGGAAGGTCAGCCAGGCTGGTGAAGTTAAGTCGGCCCTGCCTGACTTGAACTGTTTGCTTCTTGCCCTTACTTTGATCATTTCTGCGAAAAGCCTGCCCTTGAGATTGTCCCGCCTGGGGGCACATCTTGGCAAAGTGATCCGGACTCCCGCATCTGAAACAGCGGTTATTGTTGTCAGGGCGAGCGGCTTGCGGAATATTCGGCCTAGGGCCGGTTTGCTGCTGCTGAGGTGCAAATCGAGCTTGCTGAGGTAGCCCGAATCGAGTTTGCTGCTGCTGCTGCTGAGGAGGACGAATAATCCAACGCCCTGGCTGAGGGGCCTTCTGAGAGGGTGCGGGTGGGTTGTTCTGCACAATACGATACCTCTGTGCAGAGGTACTCGAGGGTCCAGCAGGTGCCTTGCGCTTCTTTTCAGTGCGGTGTGCAGAAATAAGATCCTCCTGAGAGATAGCCATATTCACCAATCCATTGAAAGAATCCGCATGGACAAGATTTAGCCTTTCTTGTAACTTCGTGCTAAGGCCTCGACGGAAACGTTCACGCTTCTTAGCGTCGGTATCCGCGTGATGTCCAGCATATTGACACAATTGATTGAATGCCTGGGCATACTGCACTACAGTACGAGTGCCTTGAGTTAATGCCAAGAACTCGTTGAGCTTACGGTCAAGAAGTCTAGCTAGAATATGATGATCCCGAAAATATATTTTGAACTCATTCCAATTCACCACATGATCAGCCGGTAGCATCCCGTGGTAATGATCCCACCACATTCGAGCTGATCCGCGAAGCTGCTGCGCGGCGTAGCGAGTCTTGTTTGCTTCTGAACAAGGAGTAGTCAATAGAGAAAACTTGAACTCGATTGTGCGAATCCAAGCATCCGCGTCCAGAGGCTCATCCGCTTTAGTGAACAGCGGAGGCTGAGTACTGAGGAAATCTTGGTAGCTCGCTTCTTGTGCTTGATGAGCATGATGCACACCCCGCGGTTGTTGCTGAGCTTGAACCAACTGCCGCAAAATTTCCGTCTGGGCGGCAAGAACCTCAGCGATAACCACTGGTGGAGGAGGTGGAGGTGGATCGCCATTCCCCCCGGCTCCAAAACCACTAGGGGTGCCTCGAGTTGATCCAACCATCTGAAATGTGAGTACTTTTGCATTAGGCTCAACATTATCATCATTTCCCGAATCGGGGGCGTGCCGTGACAGAATACTGTAGAAAGTACACTGTGCTGCACTGGAGAGTAAGGCGCCGGGCGTGGCGGTCGTCCTTGGTCTTGCGGAGATCGTGCCGGCGTCCTGGCAGCTCCAGTGGGCGGCGTGGTGGTCGATGTAGAGGGTACCGTCCCCTGTGCTCGACGTGGCGGTGTTCCGAGGGTCCTGCAGGCGGGGATCCTGATATGGTCATGGCTTGGGCCGCACCCGAGGGTCATGCCCATACCGTTCGAGAGTCCTGCAGCGAGGAAAGTACGAGGGAAGTACAAGGGGTTGGCAGCACAGTGGAAGGAACAGCGCCGCGCACGTTCGCACAGTGCATCGCAGGTTCCCACAGTGGTGCCACAGCGCTAGGGATGGTGGTGCAGTGACCGGAGTTGGTGGATAAGACCCTGATCACAGCCACTGTGCGGAGAGGTGGCCTGACGCCGTCTGATCCGGGTGCCGCGGCGGAGTCGTGAGCATTCAATGCCTCCGTACGGCGGGCGGGTGAACGGATGGACGTATGTCTTTTCTGTCGAGGGGTGGTCTCGAGTGAGGCGGAGTCGACCCGCGTGCTCGATGGTAGGCTCGCTACCCTCGAGCGAGGCGGAGACGCGGAGCGCTGTCGAGGGTCCCGACGGGGAGCCCTCGAGCGAGGCAGAGTTCGCCCCGCGGGTTCGGATGGGCCGCACTGTGTACTTGGGCCGTGGATTGGGCTTTTTTTATTCCTTTCCTTTCCTTCGGATCGGAGGGAGGCTGTAAACCTTCGTGGTCCAGATTGCCTAATGTATGTTTTGCGTTTTAAGGGTGATTTAGTCCCCTGGTTAGGGTGCCTCTAATCAGGGTACCCGACAACGTCGGTCGTCGTCTGTTCGCTTTGGCCGCGCGGAGAGAGCGCCGCCGGAGATGCACGCCAGCACTCCTACGTGCTGGGAGGAGCGCCCGCCGGGGTTGCGCTGGGGAGGAGAAGACGCCGGGATCGCAAGGGAAGGGGCTGCAGGTGGGGCCGCCGGGGAGGAGTCGCGCCGTCTCGTGGTTCGCAAGCATGAGAGAAGAGAGGTCCGTGGATGGGTGAGGGTGAGGACAAGGCAGCGGGGTAAAGTTGCCATTTCACGTTATTCTCCAATTGAATTGAATAAAATAGTAGGTGCGGTGTCTCCTAGCAAAGAATCATGATTTTACGTGTCCCTGAGCAGCAATCGAGTTTTTTAGTGGCTTATAGCAAAAACGCCATTTTAACGGCATCCGCAGGCAAATTTTGCCTTGATTTAGGTAGTTGCTTTATTTTTCCGCCTTGCAACTGGGGTTGCGTATTCTTGTTTTTACGCCTAATAGCCATGGTAGCGGACATCGTGATTGCATTGTGCTAGTTGGGCCTAGCCGCCTAGGCCATACCCATCCATCTACAGGCTAAGAAATTAAATATTGTAAGGCATTTGCGCCCATCTAGTAGGATCCTGTTTAGTTGCTCACCCAAAATTTTTCACCCATCATATCAAAGAAAATCTTAAATGCATGAATTATTAACTGTAGATAAAAATAATAATTCATTATATAGATGGACTGTAAATTACGAGACGAATTTAATAAAACTACTTAATCCATAATTTGCAACAGTGATACTACAGTAACCATCTGCTAATGATTTCTAGGCGAGATCTGTAATTACATTTACCACTTCTAAATTGTAAAATTTTCTTTGTACAAATTTTTTGTTAAATTTTTTTACCAACTAAACACCCTCTAGGATAAATATTTTTGTCACAATCTGAAACTCTGAATACGATGCCTATTATTTTCAAGCATTTCTAGGTCTGATCAAAGGCTCAGAGCATGGCCTTGTTTGGTTTCGTTCTGGATTTCTAGAACACGTCTCCCGAGAAAAGAAGCTCGCATGCATAGAGTACTAAATGAATCTAGTAATAGTAATTAATCGATGATTTGTTACAGTAATTATTCTCTAATTACACGGTTCAAAATCTTATTAGATTTTTTAGGGTTTCTAGCGCAGGGATTCTACAATTTGTTTTTGTAAACTGACTTGGTTTAATATTATAATTAGCGGTCAAATTATTTCCTAAAATTTTAGGAAACCAAACGGGGCGCATGTCTACGATCGACGCCGATGCTCTTCGCCGCAGCCAGCCTGCCACGACGCGCTCGCCGATACGCCGATTGCCTAGCACCACGTCGGTGGTTGCTACGCCGCCAGTGGTCACGGAGGCCGCGTCGGCATGTGTACATTGGACATGGGCCGTTTATTCTCTGGGCCCCTCATTTGTGCAGTACTACTACTCTATGCGTTAAAAGGGCCCATCTCAGGGGGGAAAGTTACTACTCTGGGCTCATGAGTCCGTATCGAATCAAAATGGATTTAGACCTTGTTTAAATTCACTCAAAATTTCAAAATTTTACAAAATTCTCTATCACATCAAATCTTTCAACGCATGCATGAAGTATCAAATGTAGCTAAACAAAATAACTAATTACACAGTTTGACTATAATTTGCGAGACGAATTTTTTGAGCCTAGTTAACCCATAACGGGACAATAATTATCAAATACAAACGAAAGTGCTATAGTATTATCACTCAAAACTTTTCGCATCTAAACAAGCCCTTAGGAACTTGCGATCCGATCGATTTCAGTTGGCGGCTCTAATGATTCGCGTGGTGGATTTAGTTACCTAATCGACATGCTGCCGTCTGATCAGACACAGTCCCTCGCGTATGAGACAGTTTAGCTTACCTCGCCCATAGTGGTTACAGACGTACAGTATCCTCATTTTATTCTGTTGATGATCAACAATAAATCCAATTACTCCTAGTCATTATTAAAAAAGAATGAAACCAATTAGTCGTCTTCAAAAACGCTACTTATTTCAGAAGGAGTAAGGGCACGTCTCTATCATACAGTATAACCAAACGAACACGTACAAATAATTTGGACACGGACAGAACAGATGGCTAGGCGTGTGAAGCGTGATTGCGTTGATATACCAAATGGAGTTTGGCAGAGATGTATCGTGCAACTGCATCTTAGATGAGGTAAAGCATGTTGAGATACCCAGCTGAAGAAGATCTTGACATCTGTTCAAACTGGTGGTTCGGGGGCAACGGTTTCAACATCCCTACAATAAGGGTTCGACTGCTGGAATTATGAAGTTTATTTGTACAAGCCCGGCAGAATTGAGTCCCAACTAAGGGGAAAACAACTCCATATGATCGCAACTGGTTCGGGGTTAACTTATTGTTTCAGTTGTTCTTTCCTCTTGCATAATATTCATCCAACCCTTCATCTTCTCAAATGTCCTTGATTCTGTAGGCAACCATGATCCATATCCGCCCATTGATTTAATAGACCGTGTGGTCACATATGCACATGTGAAAAAATCAAATATAATGCATACATATACACGTATCCGAAAATTCAAATGCATACATGACCTAATGTGCACCGTGTACCATTTCTGAGTTATGAACAGGCAGACGCTCGCGCAGTCTTCTCTCTGCCGTCGCCGGCCGGTCACTCGGTCAGTGTATGCAGCGTCCTCCCTCGAACGTCCAGCCGATCTTCCCCATCCGGCGCTCCCACAGCGGGTGCGCCATGTATCGCTTCCAGTCCGCGACCACCCTCTCGAGGTCGAACAGCTTGTTCTCCAGCCCGATGCAGCAGGTCATGTGCACGGTGGCGATCCGGTTCAGGTCCCGCCCCAGCTGGCAGAACCCGCTGACGGTCGCGGCGTCGATGAACCGGATCCGGACGCCGAGCTCGCCGGCGAGCTCCCGCTTGATCTCGTTGAACACGAACTGGTCGTGGTTCTCCGGGAACCGCCGCCGCGCCGCGTGCCAGTAGGCCATGGCGCGGGCGTTCCGGGGCGTCGACTTGAAGTGGATGAAGCCCGTGTTGGGGAAGTTGCCCAGGTCGTCCGGGTCGCCGAAGTAGAAGTCGCTCGACGTCGTGATGTCCGCCGCCATCGTGATGTGCACCAGCGGGTTCCGGAACCACGCCACGTCAACGTCCTGCGCCACTAACGTAACCGCATCAGTCAGTCACTCAACGAGCTAGTCTATATAGCGACGAACTAGCCTAGAGATCGATGCATTCATCGATCGCATCGGAGATGGATGCAAGGAAATAGAATAATCTAGTGTTGTGTGTGCGTGCCGTGAAGAGGAGGTTGTAGCCGAGCTCGAGGATGCGCTGCTGCAGCTTGAGCTTGCTCCAGACGAGGTCGAGGTAGTCCTTGGTCATGTAGCTCTTGGCGCCGGAGAGGTCCAGGCCCTCCTTCTCCGGCAGGAGGAGGTGGCAGTGCGGGTGCACGGCCCGGCACCGCCGGAACGCGCCCTCGTCCATGGCCACCACCACGATGTGCTTCACGAAGTGCGAGACGTTCTCGCCCACGCGGAAGCTCTCCAGGAACGAGTCCAGCAGCGACCCCGGCGCCGCCCACGCCTCGTTCACCGACGTCATGATCACCGTCCGGTCCTCCATCGCCGCTCGCCGCAGCATCCGCGCGAACTCCGACTCGCCGTCGTCGTCGGCGCCGGTCTGCAAGCGAAATCAAAACTCCAATAATTAATGCCCGACCACAAACATATGATCTGCTCTCTCTCGGCCACAAGAACTACTAGTAAGGAGGAGTGCAGCATTACCTCATTAGCCGGAGGAGCTGTCACTCCGACGTGCTGCTCTGCTCCGGCCGCGCCGTTTGCCCGTGGAGTGCCGCAACGCACACTAGCCGAGCCAGGCACCTCCCCTCTTCTCTGAGCACCAGCCTCCAGCGCGGGCCACGCGGGCCTCGCCGCCGACGTGACGAAGAAGATGAGCACCGCGGTGGCCGAGGCCGCCCCGAGGAGGAAGACGACCACCGGAGACAGAGAGGTGCCGACCTTGGACTTGGAGGTCGTCGCCATTCCTGCTGCGAGCCAATAATGCTGCTACTCGTGTCGGTGTGCTCAACTTAATATGTGATGTGCATCGTGCGTCTGTTGCGAGCTTGACTTTTTGTGGAGCGATGATAGATGTGCCAGTTCGTGCTACCCAACGCTCGTGTCTCCTGCAGAATTTATCTGAGCTTATTCGACCTGTCTGGTAGCACTTGTGCCAAACGCAGATATTTATATATATCCTCTAGGGGCTTCCTTTGCACTTGTAAACAATGGGTCTTAAAACTCTTAAGTCCCAGTTTGATATTATGTATATAAAGAATATTTTTTGGAGCAACAGTGAATTAAAACGTATGGATGAGTATGCGTGCCTGCCTGGACAACAGCGGCCGCCCTTGCTTCATTATATAGAGGCTTCACGATACAGGGATCACTGAGTCCTAATTAGTTACAGATCGTAATTGATCTTATTCTATCTTTAGGACTTCTATCTCTAGTAGGACTCGGTGTATTTTTTATTACAACTCATGCGCTACTATCTATTCTAACATCCCCCCTCAATCACAACTTGATTAAGTTGAGATTGTGTTGAAATTCTAAGAATCTTCTTTGAGGTAGCGCCTTAGTGAAGCCATCAGCTAATTGATCTTCCGTAGATATAAATCTGACATCAAGCAGCTTCTTACCAACTCGGTCTCGAACAAAGTGATAATCTATTTCAACATGTTTCATCCGCCCGTGAAAGATAGGGTTCGATGCTAGATACTTGGCCCCCATATTGTCACACCAAAGCCTTGCACTTTTTGGAGATGAAATATTCAACTCGGCTAATACCGATTGCACCCACATGATCTCAGCAGTAGCATCTGCCATTGCTTTGTATTCAGCCTCGGTACTAGATCGAGAGACTGTTTTCTGTTTCTTAGCACACCACGAGATCAAGTTAGGACCAAGAAAAACCGCAAAACCACCTGTAGATTTCCGGTCCTCAGTACACCCCGCCCAATCGGCGTCAGAGAAGGCACTGACCATGATAGAAGGAGACCGCCGAATGTGAAGGCCAACGCCTATGGTGTGCTTAAGAAATCGAAGTATACGCTTGACTGCAGTCCAATGATCAGTTGTTGGTGAATGAAGGTATTGACAAACCTTGTTGACTGAGAACGCAATATCTGGACGGGTAAGTGTGAGGTATTGTAAAGCACCAACAAGACTCCTGTACTTGGTAGCATCTTCAGGTGACAAGGGCTGACCTTCATGTGCCGAGAGTTTCCTGCTGGCAGATAATGGCGTCGGAACTGGTTTACACGAAACCATAGCCGCACGATGCAAGAGATCATTAGTGTACTTTGTCTGTGTAAGAATTATACCAGAAGAACCATAATTGACCTCGATGCCCAAGAAATAGTGCAGAGAACCCATATCTTTCAGTGCAAAGTCATCTTTGAGAGCACGAAGCAGAGCATCAACAGCATACTGAGAAGACCCTGCCACTATAATGTCATCGACATAGACAAGAAGAAATATTGTTACCGAGCCCTTGCAAAAATAGAATAATGATATATCTGCCTTGGACGGAAGAAAACCAAGAGACTGCAATTTATCATTTAATCGAGAGTACCACGCACGAGGCGCTTGTTTCAATCCATATAAAGCCTTGTCCAACTTGCAATGATATGATGGAAACACAGGATCAATAAACCCAGGTGGTTGCTTCATGTATACTTCCTCCTCTAGAATGCCATGAAGGAACGCATTCTGCACATCTAATTGGCGAAGTACCCATCCGTGAGACACTGCAAGAGATAGAATCAACCGAATAGTAGCAGGCTTAACAACTGGACTGAACGTGTCATCATAGTCAATGCCAAGACGCTGCTTGAATCCTTTAGCAACAAGCCGAGCTTTGTGACGATCAATGGAACCATCTGCTTTATATTTCACTTTATAAACCCACTTACAGTCAATTAGGTTACGACCTGCTTGAGGAGGAACCAGATGCCAAGTCTTGTTGCACATTAATGCATCATACTCAGCTTGCATAGCAGCCTTCCACTCGGGAGAGGACAATGCTTCCTGCAGATTATATGGTTCAGCAGAGGTGGTAAGACACGCATAGCGGATCGTACCATCAGTATAAACCTTCAGCTTGCGAATCCCGTCCTGTAGGCGTGTTCTTGGTGCAGCAACAGGAGGTGGCCCCGGGATGGGATCCAGTGCTGATGTAGAAGAGCCGGGCAGCGGAGTCGAGGTAGATGGCATGGACCTGCCAGCAGCTGCATGTGCTGCACCGGACGCCGGGTCAGGTGACGATCTTGAAGTAGGTACCCTGACTGCTGTCGGAGACAATGCGGGAGCGCCGCCCGAGGTTGATGCGCCAGCTGTAGGCGCAGGCGCAGCTGACGGATCCACGCCAATCGGAGGCGCTGTCGGCATGCAAATAGATGGAGCTGCGCCAATCAGAGGCACTGTCGGCATGCAGGGAAACTGTGCTGATGGACACGATGGACCATCGACATGGTTCTGTTCCTGGCGTGGTCCTGTAGCAGAACTGGTCCCTGGGAGCTGCGGCTGCACAACAAGGTCAGCAGGCAAAACAGATATAGCAGGATCATTAGTCGAATTAGTAAAATTAGTATCCCCTGAATCTGTGGAAGGAAGAAGAAGGATGTCTGAGGTATAACGGGTGCCGGCACTAGGATGAAGGGAAGCAAATGGGAAAACGGTTTCATCAAAAATGACATCCCTCGAAATATAGACTCTGCCCTTAGATACATCAAGGCACTTGAACCCCTTATGCATGTTACTATAGCCCAGAAAAACACAACGTGTGGATCGGAGTTCAAGTTTGTGCTGAGTGTAGGGACGAAGGTTAGGCCAACAGGCGCAACCGAAGACACGGAAGCTGGAGTAGTCAGGTGTGGCGCCAAGAAGTTTCTGTAGTGGAGTTTCATAGGCAAGAAGCTTGGTGGGAGTGCGATTAATGAGATAGGTGGCGGTAAGAAAAGCTTCATCCCAATATTTGAGAGGCATGGAAGCATGAGCAAGTAGGGCGAGGCCCATCTCAACAATGTGACGATGCTTGCGTTCGGCAACTCCATTTTGTTGATGGGTATGAGGACATGAAACTTGATGAGAGATGCCGATTGAGCGAAAAAAGGAATTAAGTTTTTCATATTCACCTCCCCAATCAGACTGCACAGCAAGAATTTTTCGATTAAGTTGGCGTTCAACGAGTTGTTGGAACTCAAGAAAATATTTAGAAACCTCAGATTTATGACGCAACAAATAAATCCAGGTAAACTTGCTGTAATCATCAATAAAGCTAACATAATATTTTTTTCGACCAAAGGAATCTAGTGCCGGACCCCAGACATCTGTAAAGATAAGCTCTAAAGGAGCGGACGACCGACTAGTGGAGACACTATATGGTAGCTGATGGGCCTTGGCACAGGCACATGCATCACAAACAGACTCATTAGTACTATCAAAAGAGGCACACGGCAAATTATTTTTGGAGACTACCCGTCGAACAATATCACGGGAGGGGTGACCTAAACGACTGTGCCATCGATGACTGGAAATTTTGATGGCACTGAACACGAGCTTCCGAAACTTGGATGTGGAGGGCGGTAGTGGGTAGAGGCCACCCCTACATGGTCCGTGCAGCAGCACCTTCTTCGTTTTTCGATCCTTAATCAAAAAGAAGTAGGGGTGAAACTCAATAAAGGTGTCATTATCAAGAGTAAAGCGATGAACGGAAATCAGATTTTTGTGTGTGGATGGGACATGAAGGACATGATTAAGAACAAGATCACGATCGGAAGTGGGAATAATAGTTTTACCAATGCGATTAATGTCCATACCTGACCCGTTTGCTGCATGAACTTGATCGTTGCTGGTGTAAGGCTCATGCATGGTGAGCCTGTCGAGATCGCCAGTTATGTGATCGGTAGCACCAGAGTCGGTGTACCAATTGTTGTCGCCGGTGGTTGCTACAGCCGCAGTGCGCTGTTCAGGGGCATCATCTTCATCGTACCGGTACCAGCAAGTCTTGGCACGATGCCCAAGCTTACCACAAATCTGACATTCTGGTCTGGATGAGTTACCAGAGCCACCACCCCGGTTAGATGAACCGCCACGGCCACGACCGCGAGCCCGGCCACGACCACGACCGCGATCATAACCAGCAGGGGCACGGCCAGCACCAGGACCACGACCGCGGGAAGCAGACATGGCCGAGGATGGGCCGCCAGTAGATGAATTTGCCTGAAGATTAGTGTGATGCTCAAAACTGAGAAGTTGGCTATAAAGCTCACTTGGTTTGATGGGATCCACCCGGGCAACCACCGCAGTGAATACTGGATTGAAGTCTTCATTGAGGCCGGCGAGAATATACGCGACGAGTTCATCGTCACGAAGCGGTGCACCAGACGCCGCAAGCTCATCGGCGTAGGTGCACATCTTGGCGTAGTAGTCAGACACCGACAGGTGATTCTTCTTTGTTGTAGCCAGTGCAATTCGCGTGTTCACAGATCGTGCCCGCGATTGCGAAGCGTAGAGGTCGCTGAGGAGACTCCAGACTTCCGCCGAAGTCGGGCACCGAGCGACATGCAGCATGGTCTCTCTGGTCAGAGACGCAAGGAGATACCCGAGGACAGCTTGGTCCCGGATAACCCAATTCGTGTACGCCGGGTTTGGTTGTTTGACGGTTTTACCGTCGACGACGACATCAATAGTCTTCTCCGGCGGCTTTTCAGCGCCGGTGACGAGATCTTCAAGCTGTGCTGCTCGAAGGGGCGGCATTACCTGAGCACTCCATAGGGGGTAATTGGATTTCGTGAGTTTCTCGCTGATCGGGACGGCGAGGATGGAGGGGATGGCGGTGGTCGATGAGGTTGATGGCACGATGGTGGAACCCATGGCGAATAGCAGTTCGTCGCTGGAGGAGGTGCTCGGCGGGATTGGATGTGTAGAGGAGTTGGCTCTATACCATGTAAAACGTATGGATGAGTATGCGTGCCTGCCTGGACAACAGCGGCCGCCCTTGCTTCATTATATAGAGGCTTCACGATACAGGGATCACTGAGTCCTAATTAGTTACAGATCGTAATTGATCTTATTCTATCTTTAGGACTTCTATCTCTAGTAGGACTCGGTGTATTTTTTATTACAACTCATGCGCTACTATCTATTCTAACAGGTGTGCTCAACTTAATATGTGATGTGCATCGTGCGTCTGTTGCGAGCTTGACTTTTTGTGGAGCGATGATAGATGTGCCAGTTCGTGCTACCCAACGCTCGTGTCTCCTGCAGAATTTATCTGAGCTTATTCGACCTGTCTGGTAGCACTTGTGCCAAACGCAGATATTTATATATATCCTCTAGGGGCTTCCTTTGCACTTGTAAACAATGGGTCTTAAAACTCTTAAGTCCCAGTTTGATATTATGTATATAAAGAATATTTTTTGGAGCAACAGTGAATATAATATAATACATGGTTCCACTCCATCATTGGGAATATGGGATCCACTTGTGGCGCTGCTGAAGCTTCTGCAACAGCGTGGTATTATAACACGCGTCACAAATACTTAGACTCCAAATTGCGTGGTTGTTGCGGATCCAGTTAAGAATTCATACGGAACTAGGGGACTGTCTCTGTAACTGCGCGCAAAGGACGGAGTAGACAGGTCCCACGAGTCAGGCTCTTTCCTCGCCAGACCAACAGCCCCGGACCCGTTCCCCGCCTGGGGATGGGGTCCGGAGACGCCACGTGTCCCTAAGGAAGGGAAGCTCCGAGCTGACAGTCGAGGCCTCGGACCCCCATAGGGGTTCGGGATCTCCTGCGTCCATCCGGATCTCCCTTACCGCGCGGGGGTCCGGAGCCGCCACGTGTCCCGGAGGCACGGGCGCGGGGTCGTGCGCGAGTCTTCCGCTGGAAGACTCGCCCACCCACCGCATTTAATACAGATGGTTGAGGCGTGCTCTGTCGCCGCGGCACGCGGGACAGCCTTTGTCAGGCCTCACTGTGCACCGCGTATTACCAATGTACACAGTGCAACCGCCTGTGCCGCACCCGTGCAGAGCCCGTCTGCCGCATTAAATGGATACGATTGCACGGCGCTTTTCCTTCATGCCGCCTACGCCGCTGTGACACCTCAGGTGTTAGCACCTTTAAATCCAATCAATGTACCATTAGTTAAAGTTAAAAGAAAAATTTGAGAAATTAATTTAAAGAGAAAGGATCAAATAAAAGACAAATCATACAAAAGAAATTAAAGGAAAAAAAAAGGAGTGAAAAGCTACTCAAAATTTAATTCGAAAATGTGCACAAAATTTTTGTTGGCTCATGAGAGGTGTTTCAATTGACATGTGCTCAATTGAACTTCAGCCAAAATCAATTCAAAAACTGAATAAAACTAAAGTCCTTTTGTGCAAATATGCAAATGCACCAATAGTTCGAAATGTGAGTTTCAAATGAAAATTTGCATAACACGAAAGTTGTAGATCTTGAAAAGTTATGCAAAAGTGGTATTCAACACTTTTCCATTTGAGCCCTCCAAATAGGAGATAATTTTAGATTACCGAGAGGTCCCTGGAATTTCAGAAATCACATTTATGCCCTTATCTCCATCTCTCTCTCCCCCGGCTGCTCTGTTCGCGCCGCCCGCCGTACGCCGCCGGTGGACTTCGTCCACCGCGCGCCCGCGGCCAAATGGACCCGGGGAAGCCTCTCCGCGCCACCTGGCCCGCCCCTTGGCACCCTCCCACGCCCACACGCGTCCCAGGCCGCTTCCCGAGCCGCCACGACACCCCCGCCATGCGCCGCGCCGCTGCCGCTCCGCCCGCTCGCCGTCGTGCGCCCCTGACCCAAATCGACCGCCCCCAGTCGCTCCATTCCTCACCCAGGAGCTCGTTGGCCTATAAAGACCCACAGAACCCCACAGACGCGCCCCTTCTTCCCCTTCTTCCTCCTCCCGCCGCTCCGCCATGGCCGCCGAGATCCCGCTCGCGCGGACTGGCTAGCCCAGCCCCACATTGCTCCCTCCGACCACCGCAATAGCTTCGCCACCTCCTAGATACGCTCCCCGCGCGCGGAATCGAACCCAGACCCCCTCCCGACGCCATTCCCTTCTTGCGCCGCCGCCGGCGAGCTCAGGCTCACCGCGGACCGGCCATCTCCGGGGAATACCGAGCCCGACAGCTACCCCAGGAGCATCCACGAGCTCACGCGGTGCTCGTGCGCACCTTGTTCCCCTACCCCAAGCCCTCCTTCGCCTCCAACGCCGGCGAACCGAACAACCGACCCGCCATCAACGCCGACGAGCTTGAACCTGTGCTCCAATCGCTCGAACGTCGACCAGGGTAGGTGTTCCTCGATCTTTTCTCCCCCACGCGCCTCCCCGTGGCAGCCCCGGTAAGCCCTGCACCGCAGAACACCACCGGCAAGATGCCACGGCGGAGAAGGCCGGCAAAGGACCCGGTTGTAATTTGTTTTTTTCGTTCAAGGGTGTCTCTGCAAGATTTACAGTGTATACCAGTGAAATTCTAAAATGCGAAACAAATCACAGAAAAATCAGAAAAATGCAAACTCAACTGATCTGGAATCCTTGTAACAAAATCTACAAATTTTGTAACATTCACATTTGCAGAAACTCAACCGATTTTAATCTAGGGAAAAGATTAAGAAAACCACCTTGTGCATGTTCATGAAGTTCTGCTCATCAAATGACCTTGATTTTTGGATATGTTATCACTAATAGGATGATAAGGTCACAGTAAAAAGATGACACCAAACCAAAACAGTTATCATGTTAGAACAATCAAGATTCTCTAATCTGTGGTTAGCTTTCTCGATTTAATTCTGGAAAATATGCACATGAACTTGCTCTGAAATTTATACTGCGTGCATGTAAAACGAAAACACTGCTAATACCTAAATTTCAGATTTATTAGAGTTCATTTGCTATATACCATGATTTATGCTTGTTTAATCAACTTAATTCCTCATATATAGTTGTTATGCTCAGAAAAATCCATGTTTATTTCTGGAGTCTCATTTTAGCTCTGTGTTCCTGTCTAAAAATTTTGAGCTGCAGTTTCTGAGTTTGGCTTTGTCGAATAATCATGCGTAGCATCTTATGGTTAGGTTTACTATTTTTGTTTTGAGTAATCCACAATGTTTCTGGGCATGATTTTTGGGCATGATCTTGTTTAGAGTATATTATATCTGTAATAAAAAGTTCAAATGCAATACTGGTCAAATGCACCTTGATAAATTTATGCAAACTCATGCTAAGTTAACTGAATAATTAATTTATCATAGTGAGTTAAATCTTGAAAAATTTTCTGAAGTATGTTTATCTCATGAATAGTCTCTGGTAAAAATTTTAGAACCAAATCCTCAGTAAAACTTTCTGTAGAGTTAATCTTTGTAAATGGCTTGCTGTTTTTAATCTTTTTATCACCTCTGCTATATAAGTGTATAAAATCTGGAAAAAATTGCAGTGCTGAGTTCATGCTTTGAAGTTGCTTACATAAAATTTGTAGCATCAGAATCCATGTGGAACATTCTGTACAAAAATATGAAGTAACTAGAGTAATCCTTTTGCATGATTAGTTATAGTTTTTGCTTTATGGTTAAATGTTGAAATCTATACCATAATTACTTGTTTTGAATCTGAGTTACTTTAGTGTTCATCACTAGCTCTTTAGTAGATGTGATGTTAAGAATTAATGAAAGCATGTTATGTGTTGAAATTAAAAATGAAAACCCAAAACCCCACTCATTCATGAATAACCATAGTTATGCTTACTACTCTATAAACGATTGCCCATGCAATGAAATGTGAAATCGGCACTAAAATAACTTACGTGGACTACAACTTTATCGTGAAGGAAAGAAATTGTTATCCATGAATAACTCATAATCTTGCATTGCATATAGAAACGGTTAATCTCGCGGACGGAGACTACGAACTGGTGCCCGCGGACTCTCGTGCGGAGCAGGAGATTAATCTGAACTGTACTAACTTGTCTCAAGACCTGGGCCAAGCCCCAGAAGCTTTTCTGCCTGACAGTGCCCAAGAAGGCAAGCCCCGGAGCATAATCCCACTATTTTCCGAATTATCTTTCAGCTATCTATTTATTAATGTATTGTAATATTTTGTTTTCTGCATTTAAGTTTTCTAGGCGTTGATCGAAAACCTTAGATGCATGATCCCTAGGAACCGATGTTTGATACCGGATCTTTTTATCGACTAGTTGCCATGCTAAATAGGTACGGTAGAAGTCGAGTGGTTCCCTGCCTCTCGCGAGCAAATAGGAATTGTACTGACTTTAATTCCTGTTGAAATGTAAGGACAACGGGCGGGGTTGTGTAGTTGTGATACCCCGCTGGTATAGTCAAAAATGGCTAAGGTCGTGGTGTGTGGCTCATTTCGTTAAGCGTTTGAAAGTACTAGCCACATACCGAGAAATATGGTAATCGGTAAGCTTAAGTACCTGATTGGACCGGCGAGTGGAACGACCATTCACCCTCTTGGTAGAAGTAGGGTTTATATTTTTGTCGCGACGTACGGGTGCAGAGTGGTCGGACTCTGTAGTCGGGGAGGGTGACCCGGATCCACGGACTGGGAAGAAAGGGGAAAAGTAGCGTGGGCGGGAGCGAAGTCAATCCCCATGCGTGTGGTCTAGGTTCCCCTGGCCAGGTTGAAATTCGATTCGGAATCGTCCGCCTCTCACGGCATGAGATTGCTTAATGATTTCGGTCACATAGAGTAACAAGTGGAACATGATGATGATAATACTGCTGGTTGATTAAATGGTTGCTCTACCATGTTTGAGTAGAGTTAGTTGCAAATTTAGAATGGTTAATTCCACTAGAATCTGGCTAAGTAAAACCTGAAAGTAAGGATCAACACTTAGCGGCCGTTTTGGCAAACAAACCTTACCAATCAAAAAGCCTTGCATGTCTAGTTATCGGACTATGTTATATCCGGAGACGGGTCAGTTTTGCTGAGTATTAGTATACTCAGCCTTGCTTGTGGCACTGTTTTTCAGGTACTAACTTTGAAGATCTGTTTGCGAGTCTTACTTGGCCTTGTACTCTGCCTCCGGGTTGGTCGGTTGAGTGGGATGGCCCTTCAGCTAGTGCTAATCACCCTCCCGCTGAGTGACGCATTCGTACGGGCTTTACCGATGCGTCACGTTATTTCGTTAGTTATCTTTTAATGCTTCCGCTGAACATGAGACTTAAATAATGGAGTAGTTGGAACTCCGTAGTACTGTGCTACTCTGAACATGGTTTGTAATAAATTTTCTTTCCGCTGCAATCACTCTGAGATGTATGAAATGGTTTGTGTTGTAATCTCTGGGCTCACCTTCGTGTGAGTGTTGTCTGCTGATCCTGGAATAGCGTGGCTTTTATCGAGGCTTCACTCGAGGAACTACCGGTGAGTGCCAAATTGGGTCAGAGTTGCTTAGCAACGAAGATCAGTGCACCCGGGCCCAGTAGTTTTGGGTGGTTCCGCCACAGCCGCAAGCTACGCAGCCCGTTCAGCTACGTGGCAGGCAACGCCGCTAGCTATGCCTGGCGCCGTTCCGACAAGACAGCGCCTGGACACGCTGAACGGGGAACTCCAGGAGCAGACAATGGAATCCAGGAGAGAGATCTCCTTCGCCCGCGACGCCATAATTATGAACAGTACGTTATCTTGTACTACATCGTTGGGCCCACCTGTCGGGGTCCCAACGGCCATGTACGCGTCCCCTTGAGATATAAAAGGGAGGCGCTCGCTGTACACAACAGACACACAAGAACACACAACACACAAGCTCTCGTGGACTCTCTCGAGGCAAGGCAATACAACACATAGTGGACGTAGGGTATTACGCTCCGGCGGCCCGAACCACTCTAAATCCTGTGGTGTTCATCGTGTTCTTGAGCGAGATTGAACTAGTCACTAGCTAACCCCCGAGTACTCACCCTCTGGACTTAGGCGGGTGCCTTCCGCCACCCGGCTGTAGTTTGCCACACCACTACAAGGACGATTTCACAATTATTAGCATCATAAAATTTATCCCAAACAGAAGATGCGGAGAGCCTGCTGTGGGCACATGTCTCGCAAGGAGGGCGGCCTGTCCCCATCATTTAGCGGTAAGAGTTTCGATCGATGCCATGTTCCATGGGGTATTGATAGTTTACGGTCAACCGCACGGGAGGCTCCGTACGGTCGATTTTCCAACCGTTATTTTTTTCTATTTATAGAATTTTTTTTGTCGTTTTCTGATTAAAAAAATACAAGAAAAATTTTGGAGATAAAAAAACATTTCAAGCAAAATATTAGAGCTGGAAAAAATTTCAAGTAAAAAAATTGGAGACCAGAAAAAAAGTTTCAAGAAAAAAAAATTGGAGAGCACAAAAAATTTTAAGAAATTTTTTTTGCGTCATTAAAAAAAATATTCATCCGAAAAAAACAAAAGGAATTCAAAAAAAAATTGTTGAAATTTTTTGCAAAAAAAATGGAGGCGCGAGGCGGCGGCGGATCTGGGCGCCTCCCCGCCGCCGCCGGCCCGCCCCGCCGCGGGAGCCGCCGCGCCGCGCCTTCCCGGCGCCGCCGGCCCGCCCCGCCGCCTCCCCGCCGCCGGATCCGCCGCGCCGCGCCTCCCCGCCGCCGCCGGCCCGCCCCGCCGCCGGATCCGCCGCGCCGCGCCTCCCCGACGCCGCCGGCCCGCCCCGCCGCCTCCCCGCCGCCGGATCCGCCCCGCCGCCTCCCCACCGCCGCCGGCCCGCCCCGCCCCCTCCCAGCCGCCAGAGCCGCCGCGCCGCGCCTCCCCGCCGCCGCCGGCCCCGGCCCCAGCGCTCGCCTCGCCTGGATCCAGAAGGAGAGAGAAAAAAGGAGATAGAGAAGGAAGGGAGTGGGTGAGGAGGAGGAGGAATCACGGGAGTGGGTGTGTGCGGTGGGGAGAGGAGATATGTGAGCACAGTGGGGCCCACCATGTGTTTGGGTGGAAAAAAATTGACCGGGAGAAGGGAAAGTTACGGTCAACCTGAAAATCTGCATCGCGTGTTCCATGATGCAATTGACGCTAGCCCAAGTCCGTTCGCCTACATGCCTAATGATCTTAACGTGCTTGAATTGAACACCGCCAAAGAGATCACTAGATCGGCGGAACAACTCGCGATCCATTTCCTCACTTCCATTTAAGCCGATCAAGACAGGTTTCTGAATGGAGGTGTCGGTCTCTCTCTCTCTCTCTCTGAAACCGTAATGTTTTTGTCCACAGCAACGATATACTCCTCGAGTAGCACTGCAATTAACAGTTTGTGGGAAGGACAATGTACGTGGTTGCCCATTTCTCTGATCTATGTATAAATTGCAATCTACTTGTCTTCTTTTTCAGAAAAACAGCAGTAGCAACCATGATGAGGAACCCAATTTTTGGAATGCCGGAACAGTGCATGAATCCAGCACAAATTTGGCAGGAAACTGTCCGATCCCAAACATGAGGAGCCCAATTTCACCTTCTCCGTAAAAACAATTTTCTTCCAAACTAGACTAATTTTTAGTAGATCAGGTTTGAGAATGGTTCAATCGAATCGGATCGTTGTGGTAGTCTGATGGGCTACACATACATGTCCTGTTGGGCTTCGGTGGGTGTGGATGAGGTAACCCGAGAATTCTGTCTATCTTCCGAAAGAAGAAAAATTACCTGTCTTCAAATGTTCAGAAAAATTGTACTAAACAAATCCTCTGAAAAAATTGTAAGTAAATACTACTGTTCACCAATTAACTTGATTATCGTCTAGTGGAGCTGACTCTGCCATCTCTACGGCTTTCGTAACAACAACAAAAAAGGCATCTCACGGATCTATCGACCAGTCCTTTTTGTCCGGCGTACCGCACTTGGCGGGATTCTTCCACGTGAACTTGCGGGTCTTCTTCTCCTCCGGCGTCAGGCCGGTGTAGTTCCTCCACTGCCCGAGCACATCCCTCAGGTCGTGGAGCTTGTTGCTGAGCCCGAAGCAGCAGTTGGCGTGCATCGTGCACGCCCCGCCCATGTCGCTGTGGTAGATCTGGCAGAAGCCGCCGAAGCGCGCCGTGTCGAGGAACCGGATGCGCACCCCGAGGTCGCCGGCGAGCTCGCCCTTGATCTCGTTGAAGATGGCCTGCTCGTGGTTCGGCGGGAACCTCGCCCGCGCCGCCCGCCACCGCCGCAGCATCTCGACGGCCCGGTCCGTCGCCCGGACGTAGTAGAACCCGGTGTTGGGCAGGTTGTCGAGGCTGCCGGCGTCGCCGCGGAAGACGTCGCTTGACGTCGTCATGTCCGCGAACACGCTGATGTGCCAGAACGGGTTGCGGAGCCACACGATGTCCACGTCCTGCACGTCGGCGAGCTCGATCAGCCATTCATTCAGACATGCATGCATCGTCAGGCCAGACGCTAACTGAATATATGTACAAATCGTTTCAGATTTGATCGTGTTTTAGGCGCGGCGGCGTACCGTGAAGAGGAAGCTGTAGCCGAGCTCGAGGACGCGCTGCTGCAGCGAGAGCTTGGTCCAGACCAGCTCCACGTAGGCCTCGCTCATGAACGCCTTGGCGGAGCTCAGGTTCATATTGGACTGGACTTGGAGGAGGTAGCAGTGGGGGTGCATGGCCGTGCAGTGCGCGAACGCCATGTCGTCGACGGCGACGACGAGGACGTGGTCGAGGAGGTGCTCGATCCCCTCGCCGGCCCGGAAGCTCTCGCGGAAGAGGTCGAGCAGCGAGTTGGGCCGCGCGAACGCTTCGTTCACCGACGTGATGATCACCGTCCCGTCGTCGGTGGCGACCTTGGGCAGCAGCTCAGCCAAACCTGCAAATTCGGACTGCGCGGGTGCAGCTGCTGCATCAATCACATTCAACGGCGGCACACAACAAGAGGATCGGGAGACTACTGCAGCATGGAGTAGAATATAATTTCCTTTAATTTGCACGGGCGGGCGTACCTCCTGACCGTGGGTAGCAGCAGTTGGAGCAGCAGCGCCGCCGGCTGCTGGTGCTGGAGTGTTATTGGCCACCTGAGCCGGCGGGCTGCCAGTGCCAGCCAGGGCCGGCAGCTGGGTCCGAGTACTCCCCCAGCTGCTGGAGATGGTGGACAAGCCCACGCCGAGCCGGTCGGACCCGAGGAAGACGAGGAGGGCGGTGGTCAGTGTCGCGCCGATGAGGAAGGACACCACATGCTGGCAGGCCTCCTTGCCCCCGAGCCCCAACCCCATGCTGTTTTAGGTAGCAGCAGCTCACGTACGATCGAAATGGAGGCTTAGCTTGTTCGGCCGGCCGGCAGTCCAGGTCCGGCCGTCACCGGAGATGGATAAGCTAATAACTACACTGCTAACAGCTAGCTCCTATGTATATAGCATCGTCGTCTCCGCCTCGCTAGCTAGCTTGATCTCGGTCGAGGCAATTGAGTAGCTAGTAGGAGCAGTGCACATCAGCACATGCGCAGTTAATGAACGAGCACACGGTGGTAACTGGGGAGTACAACGTACGCTATTCTGAGCTAAGCACGAGGTTTGCCCGCGTGCTCATCTGATTTAATCATTTAATTTTGTGCACCGACGACACGCAGCGCGACGCCATCTGTAATTCTTTAACTTGGTTAATTGCCAAGGCCGCCGTTCATCGTCAACGATCGATGGTGATCGGTTTTCAAGACCTCATTTGGATCCGTTGTTTTCAAACACCAAGGCCACTTCACACATATGGACCATGGAGATGGACTACTGCCGCTGCTACCAAATATGTCTTTGTTCCAGGCCATTTGTCCCGACAGCCTTTGGGCCCGGGACAATAGGTGGTTTTTGTCCCGGGTCCAACGGCTAGCCGGGCCACAGCGGGAGGACATGGGCCTTTTGTCCCGGTTGAAGGCACAAACCGGGAAAAAAGGCCCCAACCGGGACAAAAGGGTGGTCTTTTATACCGGTTGGTGGCTCCAACCGGGACAAAAGGCCCGCTCAGACTTTTGTCCCGGTTGGAGCCACCAACCGGGATAAAAGGCCCCCTTTTATCCCGGTTGGTGTCTCCAACCGGGACAAAACTCCTTGGCCCCCTTATCCCCTTCCCTCTCCCCCCGTCCAAGCCATTCAGCTCACTTGTTCTTGCTGTTCTTGGCTCGGGAGAGGGGAGTTCTGGCTCATTTCTTCACCACATTTGTGAAGATTTTTGATTCGCCGTCCATCCATCGGCGCTAAAGGTTTGGGGCTTGTTTTTCTCTTCTTCCTTGGCTTGTATAGCTTATTTCAAGCTTTAGAAATAGAGAAAATGTGTAACTAGCTCATTTTGGACATTTAGATTGCATATGTAGGTGTGATTTTCTTTTAGATTTAGATGAGTATGTGGATAATAGAAATTTTTAGAATGAGTGTAGACACTTCATGTGATGTACTTGTATATATGATCATATTGTGGATAGTTGATTTTTGTATTCATGAATGAATTAATGAAATGAGTATATTAGAATTTTTTGTATTATGAATGGATTATTTTGATACTCTAGTGATGTATTTATTCAGGCTCACATTGAACAATCTAGAAGTTTAAAAATCTTTATTTTGAAACAAGTATACGTCGTTAATCTCCATCCAACGGTGATGTCACTACCTTTCAGGGATACACGATGTGCTATAAGGACGTCGCGAATCGGCTGGTCGCATCACCAGCACTTCCGATTGATACGAAGAAAGCATTTGACGTAGTCAGCATGGCCGTTGTTGTACTGAGAGCATATCAACGAGCACGCTGCCTGTGCCAAGTGCTGTGTTCCTATTAATCGTAAATGTTGGTGCTGCGACTGGCCGATTGGTGACATTCTTGTACCGCACCGTGTCGCCTCGAAAGTTAGTGTCATCACCGCAGGGTCGAGATTACTGACATATACATTTTCAGAAATAAAGGTTTTTTCTCTTCTAGAGGGTTTCTGGATATTGAAAAGAGTGTTCTCCTAGAACTGAAGGGTGTCAAAGTAATTAGAAGTTATAGAGATTTTTTTCAATTAATGATACATTTCGTCTTTTTTATATGATTTCATTGTTATTTGCAAGAGTTATTAGTCTGATCATTGTAATTGTAATAGTAAATAATATTTGCATTTTAATGGTAAGAATTTATAATTTTGTGGAAAATAAAGGTATTTTTCAGTAAAATATGGCTTCAGCAGCTGGAGGGAGTGGCGCCGGTGGGGGTGATCGTTGTCCTTCTGGAGAGAAGGGCACAACTCGAGTAGGTCGTCGGTCCAAGAAACGTAGTGCTTTTCATAGGGCAGCGCTCCGTTATTTGGAAAAAGAATATAGAGAATGCGTGGCAAGGGGTGAGGAACCTCTGTTTGATCTTGAGGATTTATTGCAGCGTTATGGTTCGTCACCACCAAACTCGGAGGTTTCAGCTCCGCCATCTTCTTCTGCGCCAGTAAGAAATCCATTAGAGCATTCTGCGTTCCAACGCAAGGACGGTTGAAAACCTATGTGTTGTTGTCCGAATTTTTAAGTTTCATGTTGAGTACTCCTTTGTTAAGTTCTGTAATGGATTAAGTACTCCTTTTAATTAATCAAGATGTTATGTTACATTTAGTTATTCATGTTATGTTAAGCAGATCATATATTCATTTTTATTAATGGATTAAGCAGATATTTTAATTATTAATGTTATGTTACATTTAGTTTAATTTAGGTTTGATATATTTTATTTATTCGATACGTGTAAAGAATTCAGATCGATTTCTTTAAAATGCAGATAGACCGACAATGGATGTACAATGCTGACCGACGTTTGAAAGAATTTATTGATGACCTGCATTATTTTTTGTCTGTGGCTGAGGCAAACAAGCAGAATGGTTTTATGTGCTGCCCGTGTGTTCATTGCAACTATAACAAGGATTACTCATTGTCGGGTGCCACAATTAGGGACACCCTAATTGAGGTACTAAAACCACTTTCAAAAACACAAACATATGCTAAGGCAACTGGGCTCACGAAGGCCCACGGCCTATTTCTCCCTCAGAGGAAAGGAAAGGACTCAAAGAAGTCCAGCATGTGGCCCAGCCACATCCCCCTCGGGCAGGTGGCCAATCTCCGCCTCGCTCGAGGGCCCCTCTCAGGCCCACCGAACAAACTCCGCCCCGCTCGAGGGTAGCGGATCTACCCTCAGGCGGGTCACTCATCTCCGCCTCGCTCGAGGGCTCCCCTCGGGACCCTCGACCGCGCAATCGCATTTCCGCCTCGCTCGAGGGCAGCGGACCTGCCCTCGAGCAGGTGGCCAATCTCCGCCTCGCTCGAGGACAGCGGACCTGCCCTCGAGCGGGTGGCCAATCTCCGCCTCGCTCGAGGCCATCTCTCGGCACAAGAGACAAATGGCCCCGCCGCCCAACCGACCGCCGTACGAAGGCATTAAAAGCCAGCCACTCCACCACGGCTCAAAGGGTAGGCGGCGTCAGACTGCCACTCCCGCAGTGGATGTGACCGGCGTCCCGTCCACCGACCCCGGTCACCGCTCTGCCACCCCAGTCGCTGTAGCAGTACTGTGGGCATTCAATGCGGCACGAGGCAAGTTGGCGCCGCCCCCGTTACTGTTCTGCCGACATCCATCGCCGGACCCATCTCCCGCTGGGGAAGGGGTCCGACGATGTCACGTGTCCTGCCAAGAGGGGCACTCAGCACGCACGGGCGCGACCCCGGACCTCCCCCTCGTGGGGTCCGGGACTTCTACGCGCTCCCGGACCTTCTAATGTGCACACCCGCACTCCGGCCAGGGGGTCCGGGACCGTCCCACGCCATTACTACCACTGGTACACTGCAGGACGGCCGCCGCCATCTCCACGGGACCAAGGACGAAAATCCAGGACGACAGCGACACGCGCCGCCTTCCCACAGTACACTTTCTACAGTGTTCGACCACTGTACCCCGCAATTCAAGGGAAAACGACGACTTCCGCGCCCCTACACTCATGTACACCGCCTCTCCTTACAACTATAAAAGGAGAGGATGGGCTCCCCTTTCAGGGGGACGGATCTCTCCAATCGAAGGGTGGAAGCAGGCTCCCTGAACTTCCCCTTTCAGAACTTTCAGCACGATTGAGTACTCATCTCAACTAACTCCACTTCTAGCAGAGACTTGGGAGCTTTCCTCCCACTCTCGCCCCGCTTGTATCCCCTACTGCAAGCACCCCGGGTGCAAGATAATACAGTGCCCTCGCACACCCCCTCTGCTGGACGTACGGCCCCACGGCCGGAACCAGGATAAACTGTGCGTTATTGTGATTGCCTCTTGCACCATCATCTGGGACGAGGAAACACGCAGCATTTACTAGTTGGGATCCAGGCCCCCGGGTCGGGACACCGACAGTTGGCGCGCCAGGTAGGGGTGCTGCGTGACATTTTCTCTCTTTCTCCCATTTGATCTCCCGGAATGGCGAGCAGATCCAACCCATACCCTATGGGCGTTTCGGATCCGTTTCCAGCGGGACGCGCGGTCTCGTTCGGGAGTCTTGAGTTCAGAGCAACCGGCAACGGTTACCTCAAGCAGCTCCTCTCCTCCGAACGCAACCTCATCGCTCCGACTCCGCCAGCCCGACGCAACAGGCGCTCGGGTCAGCGTTCACGACAAGCACGCACGGAGCGGCGTCGAGCGGCCCGCCACAGCTCCCCCACGTGGGTCGAGGCTGGCGTGTCGCAACTCAACATCGCGGCCAGTGGGGCAACCGTCTCATCATCGCGTGCCTCGGCGTCATCCGCGCCGGCACCATCGCCTGCGGCAGCACTAATGCCTCCCAGGGGGGACCCGACTTCGGTGTCTTCGTTCCCCTTCGGGATGCGCAACGCCGCCACCTGCGCCTTGTCAACCGTCGCTGACCTCATCGAGCATGAGGATACGCCGGGTCATCATCTTCTGCCGATCCGCAGCCTCAGCACGTCGTCCCCTGACGAACCCTACCCCGAGACGGCGAGCTCGATCGCCGACGACGTCGACTTCTTCATGAACAACTTCACGGCCGAGGAGGCCGAGGACTACTCCGGGGTCCGCGACCCCGACGCTCTCCGCGCGTTCCAGCTGGCGACGGCCTACTGCCTCACCTGCTCCGAAGACTCCAGCGAGGGGGATTTCGATCCTTCCAGGGAATGCTTCATGGCGGACCTCGCGAACGAGCAAGACGACAATACTCCAGCCAACGACGAGGACGGCGGGGCGGACGTACGGGCAAAGCAACCGGTGGTCCCGCCCGCAGCCCCTTCCTCGTCAAGTTCAGCGGCGCGTCAAGCCCAGCTGGCGCAGCTCAACGAGCTTCAAGCCAAGCTCGACGAGCAGCGTCGGCAAACCCAGGAGCTACGCGCCGCACTCGAGCAGCAGCGTACCGTGCCTGGTGCGCACGCCCGGACGGCGGGACGTGTGGCCCGGGAGCGCATCCTGGCTGACGACAACGTCGACAAATCTCCGGAACTGCAAACGGCCGGCGAGAAACTCGTTGCTGCGGCTTATCTACTTCAAGCTATGCCTGAGCCATCGACACCTTCGGGCCGCAACCTGCGCCGCGAGGCACAGGAACTCATCGAGCAAGTTGCCGTGCAGCAGGCCGAGAGTTCTGCGTCTCGCATGCGCTCGAAGGCCCCGGAGCAGTACGCTGGGACTGCGCACCAGGACCGTGAGGTTTCTGTGCACACACCCCCAGCAGGGAAGGGCAAGGCAGCCGTAGCACCCGGTGCGAGGGCACCCCCGGTACACGAGCGCATCGGAAGAGTTCCCGTAAGGGAGCGAATCCGCGACACTCGCGGGCACGCTGGCTACGGCGACGCCCGCAACGTCATCAACGGCAGGAGGTACACCCCTCGACGGGGTGGACGCTTCGACCCTGAGCACGACAGGGGTGAGTCACCGGAGCCTCCGGGCACCCGGGTGTTCAGTCGGGAGATCCGGACCGCGCCTTTTCCCCCGCGCTTCCGACAACCCAACACCCTCGTCAAATACTCGGGGCGAGACTGATCCTGCAGTCTGGCTCAACGACTACCGCCTAGCGTGCCAGCTAGGCGGCGCGACGGAAGACGCGGTCATCATCCGCAACCTCCCCCTTCATCTTGCTGACGCCACACGAACGTGGCTCGAGCACTTGCCTGCGGATCAAATCTACAGCTGGGCCGACTTGGTCCATGTCTTCGTAGGCAATTTCCAGGGCATGTACGTGCGCCCTGGGAACTCCTGGGACCTCAAAGGGTGTCACCAGAAGCCCCGCGAATCCCTGCGTGACTACGTGCGGCGCTTCTCCAAGCAGTGCACCGAGCTCCCCAGCGTCACCCACGTCGAGGTCATTAACGCTTTCCTCGAGGGTACGACGTGCAGGAATCTGGTGCATGAGCTCGCGAGAAGCCGACCCGTTAATACCAATGAGTTGTTCGACGCTGCCACCAACTTCGCCGCCGGCGAGGAGGCTGTTGGTGCCATCTTCGACGACAAATCAAGCAAGCGCAAGGACGATGCGCCCGCGGAGGGCAGCAACGTCAAGCCCAACGCCCCCGCCAAGAAACAAAAGCGGGGGAGGAAGGGAAGGAAGCCGGTCCCGCCGGACCAGCGCGGGACGGGGCAGGCAGAAGACTCCGAGGAGGCCTTCGCAGCCGCCCCGGACCGCAAAGGGCCTCGAGGCCCCCCTCGAGGCGGTGGTGGCCAGTTCGACGACATGCTTAAGAAACCGTGCCCTTACCACAAGGGCCCGGTCAACCATACTCTCGAGCAGTGCGAGATGCTCAAGAAATACTACAACCGCGTCGCGCATCGCGATGAGGACAAGAAGAAGGATGCTGGCGACAAAGGTGGAGATGACGAGTTCCCCCCAGTGGAGAACGCCTTCTTCATCTTTGGAGGGACGACGACGAATATGACTTCTCGGCAGCGCAAGCGTGAGCGCCGCGAAGTCTTTTCCGTCACCAAGGCCACGCCATCCTATCTCGACTAGTCGAAGGACACCATTGCCTTTGGCCGCGAGGACCACCCCGACTACGTCCCGCATCCGGGACGTTACCCGCTCGTTGTCGACCCCATCATCGGCAACACTCGCTTCTCCAAGGTGCTCATGGACGGAGGCAGCAGCCTCAACATCATGTACGCCCCCACCTTGGAGCTCATGGGGATCGGATTGGACAAGCTACGCCCCAGCAAGTCGCCATTCCACAGCGTCGCGCCGGGGAAGCGGGTCCAACCCCTCGGCCAGATCGATCTGCCGGTCTGCTTCGGCACGGCAGCCAACTTCCGCAAGGAGGTACTCACCTTTGAGGTGGTGGGGTTTCGAGGATCCTACCATGCCATCCTCGGTCGTCCTTGCTACGCCAAGTTCATGGCCGTCCCCAACTACACCTACCTCAAGCTCAAAATGCCGGGACCAAAGGGCGTCATCACCATCGGCTCTTCGTTCGAGCACGCCTACGAGTGCGACGTCGAGTGCGTTGAGCGCGCGGAAGCTCAAGCGGAAGACGAGGCCCTCGCAGCCACCCTCGACAAAATGGCAAGCGAGGCCTTGGATTCCACACACCGACATGCCGGGAGCTTCGAACCCACCGAGGGTATCAAGAAGGTGCCCCTCGACCCGAGCCACTCCGACAACAAGGCGTTGCAGATCAGCGCCACCCTCGACGACAAATAGGAAGTGGTGCTCGTCGATTTCCTCCGCGCCAACGCTGATATCTTTGCGTGGAGCCCCTCGGACATGCCTGGCATACCGAGGGAGGTCGCCGAGCACTCTCTTGATGTCCGACCCAACTCCAAGCCGGTGAAGCAACGCCTGCGACGCTTCGACGAGCTCAAGCGCCGGGCGATCGGCGGGGAGTTGCAGAAACTTCTGGCGGCCGGGTTCATCAAAGAGGTATTCCATCCCGAGTGGCTCGCTAATCCAGTATTAGTAAAGAAAAAGAGTGGAAATTGGAGGATGTGCGTAGATTACACTAGTCTAAATAAGGCATGTCCGAAGGTTCCCTTTCCTTTGCCACGAATTGATCAGATTGTAGATACTACTGCGGGATGTGAGCTCTTATCCTTTCTTGATGCTTACTCCGGTTACCATCAAATCAAGATGAAAGAGTCCGACCAGCTCGCGACTTCTTTTATCACACCTTTCGGCATGTACTGCTATGTTACGATGCCCTTTGGCCTCAGAAACGCCGGAGCCACCTATCAACGGTGTATGCTCCACGTTTTCGGAGACCAGCTCGGGCGGAGCGTAGAGGCATATGTCGACGACATCGTTGTCAAAACCAGGAAGGCGGACGACCTGGTTGCTGATCTCAGGATCGCATTCGATTGCCTACGAGCCAAAGGGGTAAAACTTAACCCCGAGAAGTGCGTGTTCGGGGTCCCTCGAGGCATGCTCTTGGGCTTCATTGTCTCCCAGCGGGGCATCGAACCCAACCCTGACAAAGTCTCGGCCATCACTCGGATGGGACCGATCCGAGACCTAAAGGGGGTACAGAGGGTCATGGGATGCCTAGCGTCCCTTAGCAGTTTTATCTCGCGTCTCGGCGAGAAAGGCTTGCCCCTGTATCGACTCTTGAGGAAAACCGAGCGCTTCACGTGGACCCCCGAAGCTCAAGAGGCCCTCGAAAGGCTGAAGGCATCGCTCACCCGTGCTCCCATTCTTACACCACCTACGGACGGCGAGCCCCTCTATCTATACGTGGCCGCGACGACCCAAGTGGTCAGCGCGGTGATCGTTGTGGAAAGACAAGAGGAGGGTCAAGCTCTGCCCGTCCAGCGGCCGGTGTACTATATCAGCGAGGTGTTGTCTGAGACCAAGACGCGCTACCCTCAGATTCAGAAGCTGCTCTACGCAGTAGTGCTAGCTCGACGCAAGCTGCGCCACTACTTCGAGGCTCACCCCGTCACCGTGGTCTCGTCTTTCCCCTTGGGAGAGATAGCCCGCAACCGGGAAGCCGAGGGCAGAATCGCCAAATGGTCTGTGGAGCTAATGGGAGAGACACTCACTTACGCCCCCCGCAAGGCAATTAAGTCCCAAATCTTGGCTGACTTCGTGGCTGAATGGACGGACATTCAGCTACCCCCATCACAAATCCGGGGCGAATGCTGGACTATGTACTTCGACGGGTCGGTGATGAAAACTGGAGCCGGAGCCGGCCTCCTCTTCATCTCACCTCTCGGAGAACACATGCGGTATGTAATCCGCTTGCATTTCCCTGCTTCGAACAATATGGCGGAGTATGAGGCCCTCCTCGGTGGCCTCCGCATCGCCATCGAGCTTGGCGTCAAACGCCTCGATGCGCGCGGTGACTCTCAGCTCGTCGTCGACCAAGTAATGAAGGAGTCCAGCTGTCACGACCCGAAGATGGAGGCGTATTGCAACACAGTACGCCGCCTCGAGGACAAATTCGACGGCCTCGAGCTCAATCACGTCCCACGCAAGTACAATGAGGACGCGGACGAACTGGCCAAGATAGCTTCGGGGCGGACCACCGTCCCCCCGAACATCTTCGCTCACGACATCTCCAAGCCCACCGTCGAGTTCAAGCAACCGACGGAGGCAGGCCCCTCGTCCGCCGGACCCTCCGACGGGAACCCCCCGGCGGACGGGGTCGGGCCCATGGATACTAACTTCGGGACAACCTCCGCGGACGAGGCCGAAGCAATGGAAGTTGACGAGGCCCCCGCTTCGCGAGACTGGCGCGTTCAGTACCTCGAATGGATGGTTCGAGGGCTCCTACCCTCGGACCGCGCTCAGGCGCGACGCCTTGCCAGGCGGGCCAAGTCCTTCGTTCTAATCGACAACGGGCTATACAAGCGTAGCCCCTCGGGTGTCCTGCAACGTTGCATCCCCATCCCCGAGGGCAAGGAGCTGATCCGCGACATCCATGCTGGCGTCTGCGGCCACCACGCCGCGCCACGCACCCTCGTGGGTAACGTGTTTCGTCAAGGCTTTTACTGGCCCACCGCGGTCGCCGACGCCACTGACGTCGTGCGGACTTGCGAGGGATGCCAGTTCTATGCCCGAAAAACACACCTCCCGGCCCATGCCCTGCAGACCATCCCCGTCACGTGGCCGTTCGCCGTGTGGGGACTGGACCTCGTCGGTCCGTTGAAGAGGGCACCCGGGGGCTTCACCCACTTGCTGGTGGCGGTCGACAAGTTCTCCAAATGGATCGAGGCTCGACCCATCGGCAAGATCAAATCCGAGCAAGCAGTCCAATTCTTCACCGACATCGTCTTCAGGTTCGGGGTCCCGAACTCGATTATCACCAACAACGGCACCCAGTTCACAGGCAAGAAGTTCTTGGCGTTCTGCGACAGCTTCCACATACGTGTGGACTGGTCAGCTGTGGCTCACCCACAGACGAACGGGCAAGTGGAGCGTGCCAATGGCATGATCCTCCAAGGACTAAAGCCGAGGATCTTCAACAAGCTGAACAAGTTCGGCCGAAGGTGGCTCACAGAGCTACCCTCGGTCATCTGGAGTCTGAGGACGACCCCGAGCAGAGCTACGGGTTTCTCTCCGTTCTTCCTCGTCTATGGCGCCGAGGCCATCCTCCCCACCGACTTGGAATACGGATCGCCAAGGCTCATGGCATATCAAGAGCAACGAAACCAGCGAGCTCGCGAAGACTCGCTGGACCAAGTGGACGAGGCTCGAGACATGGCACTTCTGCATTCCGCGCGCTACCAACAGTCCCTACGAAGGTACCAAGCGCAGAAGGTCCGGCGCCGAGACCTCAACAAAGGGGACTTGGTGCTAAGGCTTCGGCAGGACAACAAGGGCCGCCACAAGCTCTCACCTCCATGGGAAGGACTGTACATAATCGCCGAGGTACTCAAGCCCGGCACGTACAAGCTGGCCAACGAAAAAGGCGAAGTCCTCACCAACGCTTGGAATATACAACAGCTACGTCGTTTCTATCCTTAAGCATTTCAAGCAATTTCTATATTGTTCGTAATCGCATTTTCGATTTCCCGAAATAATAAGGAAGCACCCTTCACTTATCGCTTTTTGGGAACCTTCCCGACCCTCGAGGGCTCGGGCGCACACGAACATAGAGGTACGCTCGGCTTTACCCTCGGCAAAGCCGAGCCTCCCTCGGGGGCTACTACGGGGGGAACCCCCGAACGTCCCCAAAAAGTCGCCAGTGTTTTTTCGAAATATTTCCGTCTCGATCCTGAGCTTCTCGTATCCTTGGAAAAAACGGACGTGAGGCGTAAGCAACCACGGTACGGGGCTGGCCGAGTCGTGGGGCCGCCTACGCCTCCGGGATACGGCACCCCCCTCACCACCCTACGCCTACGTTGCTTATGAACGCGAACTTCCTCGCAGATGTTTATCTAAGTCGCGTACGAAGAACACGGAAATAAAGTAAAGGAACACAGGCTCGATCACACAAGGCCTCGACGGGCCACATATTCAAATTACGAAACAAAATCCTTTATATTCATAAAGTGCGATTACAAGGCATGACCATGATAAACACTAATCTATTTACATGGGCATCGAGGCCCAATTGTCCTACAGGCTACCATCCCCCCCTTGCGGGTCTTCAGGAGTGTCGAATTCGGCGATGGGAGGGATGTCCGCCTCGAGCTTCTCGGCGAGGACGGTGGAGAACTCCTCTGCGGCTGCGTCGGCTTCATCCATGATGGCCGATGTGGCGTCCACGTCAGCATCATCCGGGACGACGTACCCCGACGACACCCTCTGGAGATCCATGAGGTAATGCGTCGAGGCCACGGCGAGAGCCCGCAGGACACCGAGGCGGAAGGTGCTCTTGGCATGTTCGGCAATCCGGCCGCCTAGCGCGCGCAGGCGGCTGATCACCGAACTGCCCGAGACGGCACCCTCCCCCTCGAGCTCTTGACACACGCTCACGGCGGTCTGCTCCAGCTCAGCAAACTCCATTTGTGCCGCCGTGAGCGCGGTATGGACCGCTTCCTTCGCCGTGGTCTCGTCCGCCACCTTCTGCCTCAGCTCTGAGCAAAGGAAATCAACGTCAGTTACGAAAAGTAACAAATCAACGGAAAATCAAAGGTACTCACCCGCTATGTTCTTCTGCGCCTCCTCCCTCTGGGTACGGGCAGCCTCTTCGAGCGAGGACAAGAAGGCTTCTTTTTCCTTAAGACTAGCCCCCATGTTCTGGAGGGCCACCTCCCTCTCTTCGAGGGCCACACCCTGTTCCTGGAGGGTCCCGGCGAGCGCAACCATGGCCACCTCTTTGTGGAGGAGCTCGGCCTTCTGTTGCTCGAGCGTGGCACTGAGGCGCTGCAGCTCAGCGCTCTGCCCCTCCGCCTCACGAGCCCTACCCTCGAGCGCCGTCCGAAGGCGCTGCAGCTCGGCAGCTTGTACCTCGGCCTCTTGGGCCTTCTCCTCCGCTGCCGCCCTCTGGACGTCCCGCTCACCAGCCACCCGAGCCAGCTCCTCCTCCAGCGCCCGCTGACGCGCTCCCAGATCGGCCATTTTTGTGTTGGCATCGATGTTTTTGAGCACCAGCTCGGCGTTGTGTTGCCCGAGCTGGCCTATCTGGGAGTACAGCCGGTTCATCTCGACGCTCTTCTCGCGCGAGAATTCCCTCAGCTGCTGCAAAGGGGGACGGCGTGGGTGAAGACGCGCGAAAATTTAAAACCAATCCGAAGCAATTTCCAGGGGAAATACTTACCTGGCTGACCTGGTAATCTGCATTCTGATGAAGCTGATAGGCGCGGTCGAGGGCCTGCAAGATCTCGCGCCCGACTCCCATCTGCTTGTTCCAGGCCTCCTCCTCCTCCCGCTCCTTGCGAAGGAACTCTGAGGGGACACCGGACGGGACGATCACCCCGAGGTGGCTCCCCTCAGACGCCCCCGCTTCGAACACGCCCGCACTGGCCGACGCGAACTCGACGATGTGGGCGGTGGCGCTCACCGCAGCAGCGGGGTCGATATCCATTGAGTCCCCGTACTCCCCGCTGCTGTCCGGCAGCTCTACCGCCGCCGTCGCGCCCTCCTGCGCCGTTGGCACGGGCACTATTGCGACGGTACCCTCGTCCCGGGCCTCGGTGGGCTCCGAGATGGGGGCTCCTTCTACCCCTGGCGCCTCTTGCGCCATGTCCTCCGTGAGGCCCTCGTCCTCGGCCCTCGAGGGCTCGAAGATGAGGGTCTCCTCGGCTGCTTGACCGGCAGGGCGCTCCTGCGCGCCCCCGCCAGTTTCTCCTGTGGCCGGGCGGGCAGCGCTGTCCGCGTCGCCCTGACCGGCTTCAACTCCAATAGCCGTTTGGGCGGCACCACCGGCACCGCCCGGGCCTGTCTCCTTAGCGTCGGCCGCCGGAGCGGCCGCCCCGGCACCACGCTGGCCGGCGTCGCCCTGACCGGCGTTACCCTCCTCCTCCCGGGCTCGCTGAGCCGCCTGAGCCCCTCGGGCCACGGCCTCCCGTAGCCTAGCGGCCGCCGCCTCGAGATCCACGATGGGCGGGGGCTGCGGCGCCGTGTGTGGAGTACTGCGAGGCCCGGTCTTGAGAGCCTTGACCGGGGCAAGCCGCACTGCATCCTTGGGAACGGCCCCGGAGCTAGAAATCAAGAGACGCAAGTTAAGCAGGATAGAGAAGTCTACCAAATGCATAACAAAAAATGGAATCTAAAATGCTTACCCAGATCGAGCACTCATACTCCGCTTCCTCGTGGCGGTCTTCCGGACTCGGGGCATCGAGCTGTCCCTCAAAGGCTGCCCCGAAGCCGCCCCCCTCGTGTCAGCCCGGTCCCTCGAGGCTGCCAGCGCGGACGACTCCTCTCCCGCCGCAGCCTCGTGGCCATGGATTAGCACTTGGGGCGCAGGCGACTCCTCGCCGGCCGCCGGCAAGGATGACTCCCGCGCCACACCCTCGAGGGAGAGGTTCGCCAACGACCCCCCTGCGGCCCTCGGCTCCTCTGGCGCCACGGTCGCTTCCTCTTCTTCGTCCCACAGGTAGAACGGTGGGGGGCTCGCGCCCTCCCCGTCCCCCCTCGGAACGTGGTCCTCGGCGTCCAAGACCTCCTCCTCGTCCTCCTCCGAGGACTCGGGTGTGGCGGGCTGTGCCTTCCCCTCCGCGCGAGCAAGCTTGCACGCCTTGTCGTGCCCCGCCTTTCTCTTCCTTTTCCTTTCGACCTTCACCTCTGCCGCGTCCTTCCGTCTCTTCATCTTCTCCGCGTGGAGGCGATTGATCAGGCGCTGCTCTGGGACCGGGGGCCTCGAGGCGCCGCACCTCAAACCCTGTAAAACACACCCGAAGAGGGGGTCAGGAAAAAGGGAACTACACGACGCACGACGAGTTCGAAGCCAAAACTTACCAACGAGATATACCCCGGCTCGGGGCGCATCTTGATCCTCCAAAGATCCGCGGGATCTTGGGGAAACTCCGCCACCGCGTACTTAGCCCTCCGGGCGGCGTTGGTGTGGGAGAGAAGCTTGCTCGACGTCCTTGAGCCTTCGACCTTGCTCCCGGGGGTGAGCTCGTAAATCGGCAGGGCCCTCTCCACGAGGGGGATCACCCTCTGCCGGTGAAAATTCGCGATGACGGCCGCCGCTGTCAGCCCCTTCCTCGCCAAGCGCGCCAGCGCGTCGGTAAGGACCTCGAGCCTGGCTTGTTGTGCTGGAGGCGACACCCCCCAGTCCCACTTCGGCGGTCGCTCCCGGAGAACTTTGTTGGTAAACTCCGGAAGCGCGCCCTTGTGGTTCCGGAGGTAGAACCACCCTCGGCTCCACCCGGAGTTGTTCGTCGTCATCTTGCTTGTGATATAAAAGTTCCTCCGGGTCGGGCGGATGTGGAACGTCAGGCCGCCGGCGCGCGCGTACCGCCTCGGCTGGTTCCGCGCGTTCTCGACGAAGAGCTCGCCGCGGAACAGATGAATCCAGAGGTCCCAGTGGACCTCGATGCCGAGGTACCCCTCGCAGACGGCGACGAAGACCGCCGCCTGCGAGATGGCATTCGGGCTGAAATTATGCAGCTCCACCTCGTAGTAGTCGCATAAGGCCCGCATGAACCTGCTGGCGGGAACGCCGAAGCCTCGCTCGTGGAGGCGCACGAAGCTCACGACATAGCCTTGCGGGGGCTTCGGCTCGGTCTCGTCCGGGCGCGGGGAAATCCACGCCGGCGCCCCCAAGTCCGGGTTCCGTGGCAACAGCCTGTCGGCGACCAGCTGCTCCAACACGGCCACGGTGGCGGAGGACTTCCCCCATGGCAAGGGCTCCTGGATGTCCGACATCTCCGAAAGTCAAGGGGGGATGGGGAAAGGAAGGCTCCGAAGTGGCTAAGTCTCTCTCTCCCTCTTTCTCCTTTCTCCTTCTCGCTCTTGGCTACGGGTTCAGGAAGCAACGGAGGCGGAAAAGGCGAAGGCGAAGGCGAAGCTGGATGGAGGCAAATGGACAGGTGAACCCAAAACGCCCCCTTTCTCTTCATATTTATTTACCACGGGGGGCGCACCCACCGCCACGGCCTAAATCTACCGCATTCAGTGCGGTAGATTTTGCTATCACTGACGGGTGGGCCCCACGGCCGCGGAGTCTCCCACGCGCGCACGCAGCAATAAATGCGGCACGGTAACCGGCGGGCGCGGCGCGACTGTTGCGCTATCCCATCCGTCAGCCGCCGCCCCCGCCGCTTCGTCTGCCCGAGGCTGTCGCCTGAAAGGGCGCGCCCACACCGTGCCGCACAAATCGGGCCACGCCGCCCGCTACCGGCGGAAAACCCGCGCACACGCGTGGCTCAGGACTCTGCGACGTTTTCAGATCACGACGGAATATTCCTCCATGAGGTCTCTTTACCCTCGAAGGAATCGCATTTCGAGGCCTTACTGATCAGGGGGTCGAAGCCTGGCCCTTCAGGGGGTTCGACAGGCGCCCCAGATCACCAGAGTCAGGGACTGCTGGGATGTGCCGTACAAGCTACCCTCGAACACAGAGTTCGAGACATCCTACACAGTGTTCAAGGCCAGTCGAGGGTGCCTAGAAGGGGGATCCCATCGAGGGAGAGCATCGAGCCCTCGAACCCTACCGAATGGGTTCGAGCCCCGCCTAGCGAACCCTCGCGAGCGCTTTATGAGACGTGTCTACGGACCACGAGCCGACCCCTATCAAACGGGGCACGGACGTCCGCTTGAACAACCCGCTAATAGCTCACTGAAGCAGCCATAGCTCGCGGCCCGGGCATGGGTAGCATGGTGCGCTTCACCCCTCCTCCCTGCGAAAGGGCGACGAGGGTCGTAATTAAAGTCGAGGGTTCCCCCGAACGCCTTCACACGGGCCCGGGCTCGGGGGCTCCTCGCACACCATGGTTCAAAACCACACCCTCGAATAAATCGACAACCATCACTTATGAAGCTCCACGCATAAACCGAACCCACCGCTATTAGCGTACGTCCCCCTAACAGCTAAAGCTGAACGCCAGATCGCCGTACCAGCACTAAGAGTGCCGAGGCCGGCTGAAAAAGTGCCGATGCCAGCTGAAAAAGACGCTGGACGGCCATCCCAGTAGAGCTACCCAGCGGAACAACGTTTATAGCCCTTGGACGAGCACAAACTCTCCTCCAAGGCCTCGGGGGCTACACCCGCGGGTGCGCTGACGCGCCCCCGCGAAGGTGACTTCACACATATTCGAGGGTCGTGACTCTCTATACACCCCTATACCCTCGGTAATCCTCCCCGCAGAGGAGAAAAGGAACTTTATTGTTCAAATGCAAGTAAAGATTACAAAGGGTCACCGGCGCGAAGCCATCGAAAGATACAAACACCTTGCCACCTATGTGGCAATTTTCCCTGTCTTGGGGAGGAGCGAGCGACGAAGAAAGGCACCAAGCCCCTAGTTGACGCAGCGGCGAGGCTGCTAGGGATGCGAGAAGCGGCCCCCAGACCTCACGTGTCCAGCGGGACGCTCTCCTCGCAAGCCTTCTTCTAGCGTCTCCTCCACCGAAGACCACGCGGGGGGTCAAGCTGGCGAACAGCGCCCTCCGCACCGTCTCCCCGAGAGCAACCTTGTCACCGGGGGGGACGATGCGAAAAACAGCCGCCGGACCTGGCGCCAGCGCCCCGGTCAGGCGTCTCCATCCCCCTTCAGGCTAGGGGACATTGCAGGAGCAGGACCCCACGGGCCCAATGCTCTTCCGCTGATCCCACTGAAGCTGAGGGATGGTGCGCACGCCCACTCCGGTCTTCCCCAACCGCTCGCAAGCATTCTTCTAGCACCGAAAGCCTAAAAAAGCCAGGCCACCCCATCTGGGGGGCGGTCACAAAAAGGCAAAGGAAACATTACAAGAATTGGGCAATGCTGGAAGAAAGAGCTGGGAGGTTGGAGAGGAAAGGGAACCCCACGATCCCTATTTATAGCTGCGCCGGGCGTAAAGCTTCAAGCCTGTCGAAGAGCGGTGGCTTGTATCGCCCGTGACGACACAGCGCACCACGAGCAAAAGATATCCTCGGTCCCTGCACCGAGACACGACCGAACGAAATAAAGCGGTGCAGCATCGGCCCTGGCCGGATGCCCTCGAACGGCGCGCCGTAAAGCAACCAGGAACGCTGGGGCCAAGGCCCTACGTACGGGACAGCACGATGGAAGCACCAGCTGCCAAGCAGCGGGTGCCACCGTCGCCCTGGCCCCCCTCAGTGCGTAGACACGTTTCGTCCTTCAAACAAACAAACAAAAGGGCACGCGCCTCGAGCACCCTGCCCGCAGGCGCACTACCCCGTCTGACGAGTTGTCACATCCGCGGGGCCGGCGCCCAGGCGCGCCTGGCGGGGGCACGACAGTCTCCGATCACATCGAAGGAGAAATCGCCGAAATACCCTTTGGCCGAATCCCTTGACTCGACCAAAGCCTCGGGGGCTACTGTCGGGTGCCACAATTAGGGACACCCTAATTGAGGTACTAAAACCACTTTCAAAAACACAAACATATGCTAAGGCAACTGGGCCCACGAAGGCCCACGGCCTATTTCTCCCTCAGAGGAAAGGAAAGGACTCAAAGAAGTCCAGCATGTGGCCCAGCCACATCCCCCTCGGGCAGGTGGCCAATCTCCGCCTCGCTCGAGGGCCCCTCTCAGGCCCACCGAACAAACTCCGCCCCGCTCGAGGGTAGCGGATCTACCCTCAGGCGGGTCACTCATCTCCGCCTCGCTCGAGGGCTCCCCTCGGGACCCTCGACCGCGCAATCGCATTTCCGCCTCGCTCGAGGACAGCGGACCTGCCCTCGAGCGGGTGGCCAATCTCCGCCTCGCTCGAGGCCATCTCTCGGCACAAGAGACAAATGGCCCCGCCGCCCAACCGACCGCCGTACGAAGGCATTAAAAGCCAGCCACTCCACCACGGCTCAAAGGGCAGGCGGCGTCAGACTGCCACTCCCGCAGTGGATGTGACCGGCGTCCCGTCCACCGACCCCGGTCACCGCTCTGCCACCCCAGTCGCTGTAGCAGTACTGTGGGCATTCAATGCGGCACGAGGCAAGTTGGCGCCGCCCCCGTTACTGTTCTGCCGACATCCATCGCCGGACCCATCTCCCGCTGGGGAAGGGGTCCGACGATGTCACGTGTCCTGCCAAGAGGGGCACTCAGCACGCACGGGCGCGACCCCGGACCTCCCCCTCGTGGGGTCCGGGACTTCTACGCGCTCCCGGACCTTCTAATGTGCACACCCGCACTCCGGCCAGGGGGTCCGGGACCGTCCCACGCCATTACTACCACTGGTACACTGCAGGACGGCCGCCGCCATCTCCACGGGACCAAGGACGAAAATCCAGGACGACAGCGACACGCGCCGCCTTCCCACAGTACACTTTCTACAGTGTTCGACCACTGTACCCCGCAATTCAAGGGAAAACGACGACTTCCGCGCCCCTACACTCATGTACACCGCCTCTCCTTACAACTATAAAAGGAGAGGATGGGCTCCCCTTTCAGGGGGACGGATCTCTCCAATCGAAGGGTGGAAGCAGGCTCCCTGAACTTCCCCTTTCAGAACTTTCAGCACGATTGAGTACTCATCTCAACTAACTCCACTTCTAGCAGAGACTTGGGAGCTTTCCTCCCACTCTCGCCCCGCTTGTATCCCCTACTGCAAGCACCCCGGGTGCAAGATAATACAGTGCCCTCGCACACCCCCTCTGCTGGACGTACGGCCCCACGGCCGGAACCAGGATAAACTGTGCGTTATTGTGATTGCCTCTTGCACCATCATCTGGGACGAGGAAACACGCAGCATTTACTAGTTGGGATCCAGGCCCCCGGGTCGGGACACCGACAGTTGGCGCGCCAGGTAGGGGAGCTGCGTGACATTTTCTCTCTTTCTCCCATTTGATCTCCCGGAATGGCGAGCAGATCCAACCCATACCCTATGGGCGTTTCGGATCCGTTTCCAGCGGGACGCGCGGTCTCGTTCGGGAGTCTTGAGTTCAGAGCAACCGGCAACGGTTACCTCAAGCAGCTCCTCTCCTCCGAACGCAACCTCATCGCTCCGACTCCGCCAGCCCGACGCAACAGGCGCTCGGGTCAGCGTTCACGACAAGCACGCACGGAGCGGCGTCGAGCGGCCCGCCACAGCTCCCCCACGTGGGTCGAGGCTGGCGTGTCGCAACTCAACATCGCGGCCAGTGGGGCAACCGTCTCATCATCGCGTGCCTCGGCGTCATCCGCGCCGGCACCATCGCCTGCGGCAGCACTAATGCCTCCCAGGGGGGACCCGACTTCGGTGTCTTCGTTCCCCTTCGGGATGCGCAACGCCGCCACCTGCGCCTTGTCAACCGTCGCTGACCTCATCGAGCATGAGGATACGCCGGGTCATCATCTTCTGCCGATCCGCAGCCTCAGCACGTCGTCCCCTGACGAACCCTACCCCGAGACGGCGAGCTCGATCGCCGACGACGTCGACTTCTTCATGAACAACTTCACGGCCGAGGAGGCCGAGGACTACTCCGGGGTCCGCGACCCCGACGCTCTCCGCGCGTTCCAGCTGGCGACGGCCTACTGCCTCACCTGCTCCGAAGACTCCAGCGAGGGGGATTTCGATCCTTCCAGGGAATGCTTCATGGCGGACCTCGCGAACGAGCAAGACGACAATACTCCAGCCAACGACGAGGACGGCGGGGCGGACGTACGGGCAAAGCAACCGGTGGTCCCGCCCGCAGCCCCTTCCTCGTCAAGTTCAGCGGCGCGTCAAGCCCAGCTGGCGCAGCTCAACGAGCTTCAAGCCAAGCTCGACGAGCAGCGTCGGCAAACCCAGGAGCTACGCGCCGCACTCGAGCAGCAGCGTACCGTGCCTGGTGCGCACGCCCGGACGGCGGGACGTGTGGCCCGGGAGCGCATCCTGGCTGACGACAACGTCGACAAATCTCCGGAACTGCAAACGGCCGGCGAGAAACTCGTTGCTGCGGCTTATCTACTTCAAGCTATGCCTGAGCCATCGACACCTTCGGGCCGCAACCTGCGCCGCGAGGCACAGGAACTCATCGAGCAAGCTGCCGTGCAGCAGGCCGAGAGTTCTGCGTCTCGCATGCGCTCGAAGGCCCCGGAGCAGTACGCTGGGACTGCGCACCAGGACCGTGAGGTTTCTGTGCACACACCCCCAGCAGGGAAGGGCAAGGCAGCCATAGCACCCGGTGCGAGGGCACCCCCGGTACACGAGCGCATCGGAAGAGTTCCCGTAAGGGAGCGAATCCGCGACACTCGCGGGCACGCTGGCGACGGCGACGCCCGCAACGTCATCAACGGCAGGAGGTACACCCCTCGACGGGGTGGACGCTTCGACCCTGAGCACGACAGGGGTGAGTCACCGGAGCCTCCGGGCACCCGGGTGTTCAGTCGGGAGATCCGGACCGCGCCTTTTCCCCCGCGCTTCCGACAACCCAACACCCTCGTCAAATACTCGGGCGAGACTGATCCTGCAGTCTGGCTCAACGACTACCGCCTAGCGTGCCAGCTAGGCGGCGCGACGGAAGACGCGGTCATCATCCGCAACCTCCCCCTTCATCTTGCTGACGCCACACGAACGTGGCTCGAGCACTTGCCTGCGGATCAAATCTACAGCTGGGCCGACTTGGTCCATGTCTTCGTAGGCAATTTCCAGGGCACGTACGTGCGCCCTGGGAACTCCTGGGACCTCAAAGGGTGTCGCCAGAAACCCCGCGAATCCCTGCGTGACTACGTGCGGCGCTTCTCCAAGCAGTGCACCGAGCTCCCCAGCGTCACCCACGTCGAGGTCATTAACGCTTTCCTCGAGGGTACGACGTGCAGGAATCTGGTGCATGAGCTCGCGAGAAGCCGACCCGTTAATACCAACGAGTTGTTCGACGCTGCCACCAACTTCGCCGCCGGCGAGGAGGCTGTTGGTGCCATCTTCGACGACAAATCAAGCAAGCGCAAGGACGATGCGCCCGCGGAGGGCAGCAACGTCAAGCCCAACGCCCCCGCCAAGAAACAAAAGCGGGGGAGGAAGGGAAGGAAGCCGGTCCCGCCGGACCAGCGCGGGACGGGGCAGGCAGAAGACTCCGAGGAGGCCTTCGCAGCCGCCCCGGACCGCAAAGGGCCTCGAGGCCCCCCTCGAGGCGGTGGTGGCCAGTTCGACGACATGCTTAAGAAACCGTGCCCTTACCACAAGGGCCCGGTCAACCATACTCTCGAGCAGTGCGAGATGCTCAAGAAATACTACAACCGCGTCGCGCATCGTGATGAGGACAAGAAGAAGGATGCTGGCGACAAAGGTGGAGATGACGAGTTCCCCCCAGTGGAGAACGCCTTCTTCATCTTTGGAGGGACGACGACGAATATGACTTCTCGGCAGCGCAAGCGTGAGCGCCGCGAAGTCTTTTCCGTCACCAAGGCCACGCCATCCTACCTCGACTGGTCGAAGGACACCATTGCCTTTGGCCGCGAGGACCACCCCGACTACGTCCCGCATCCGAGACGTTACCCGCTCGTTGTCGACCCCATCATCGGCAACACTCGCTTCTCCAAGGTGCTCATGGACGGAGGCAGCAGCCTCAACATCATGTACGCCCCCACCTTGGAGCTCATGGGGATCAGATTGGACAAGCTACGCCCCAGCAAGTCGCCATTCCACAGCGTCGCGCCGGGGAAGCGGGTCCAACCCCTCGGCCAGATCGATCTGCCGGTCTGCTTCGGCACGGCAGCCAACTTCCGCAAGGAGGTACTCACCTTTGAGGTGGTGGGGTTTCGAGGATCCTACCATGCCATCCTCGGTCGTCCTTGCTACGCCAAGTTCATGGCCGTCCCCAACTACACCTACCTCAAGCTCAAAATGCCGGGACCAAAGGGCGTCATCACCATCGGCTCTTCGTTCGAGCACGCCTACGAGTGCGACGTCGAGTGCGTTGAGCGCGCGGAAGCTCAAGCGGAAGACGAGGCCCTCGCAGCCACCCTCGACAAAATGGCAAGCGAGGCCTTGGATTCCACACACCGACATGCCGGGAGCTTCGAACCCACCGAGGGTATCAAGAAGGTGCCCCTCGACCCGAGCCACTCCGACAACAAGGCGTTGCAGATCAGCGCCACCCTCGACGACAAATAGGAAGTGGTGCTCGTCGATTTCCTCCGCGCCAACGCTGATATCTTTGCGTGGAGCCCCTCGGACATGCCTGGCATACCGAGGGAGGTCGCCGAGCACTCTCTTGATGTCCGACCCAACTCCAAGCCGGTGAAGCAACGCCTGCGACGCTTCGACGAGCTCAAGCGCCGGGCGATCGGCGGGGAGTTGCAGAAACTTCTGGCGGCCGGGTTCATCAAAGAGGTATTCCATCCCGAGTGGCACGCTAATCCAGTATTAGTAAAGAAAAAGAGTGGAAATTGGAGGATGTGCGTAGATTACACTAGTCTAAATACGGCATGTCCGAAGGTTCCCTTTCCTTTGCCACGAATTGATCAGATTGTAGATACTACTGCGGGATGTGAGCTCTTATCCTTTCTTGATGCTTACTCCGGTTACCATCAAATCAAGATGAAAGAGTCCGACCAGCTCGCGACTTCTTTTATCACACCTTTCGGCATGTACTGCTACATTACGATGCCCTTTGGCCTCAGAAACGCCGGAGCCACCTATCAACGGTGTATGCTCCACGTTTTCGGAGACCAGCTCGGGCGGAGCGTAGAGGCATATGTCGACGACATCGTTGTCAAAACCAGGAAGGCGGACGACCTGGTTGCTGATCTCAGGATCGCATTCGATTGCCTACGAGCCAAAGGGGTAAAACTTAACCCCGAGAAGTGCGTGTTCGGGGTCCCTCGAGGCATGCTCTTGGGCTTCATTGTCTCCCAGCGGGGCATCGAACCCAACCCTGACAAAGTCTCGGCCATCACTCGGATGGGACCGATCCGAGACCTAAAGGGGGTACAGAGGGTCATGGGATGCCTAGCGTCCCTTAGCCGTTTTATCTCGCGTCTCGGCGAGAAAGGCTTGCCCCTGTATCGACTCTCGAGGAAAACCGAGCGCTTCACGTGGACCCCCGAAGCTCAAGAGGCCCTCGAAAGGCTGAAGGCATCGCTCACCCGTGCTCCCATTCTTACACCACCTACGGACGGCGAGCCCCTCTATCTATACGTGGCCGCGACGACCCAAGTGGTCAGCGCGGTGATCGTTGTGGAAAGACAAGAGGAGGGTCAAGCTCTGCCCGTCCAGCGGCCAGTGTACTATATCAGCGAGGTGTTGTCTGAGACCAAGACGCGCTACCCTCAGATTCAGAAGCTGCTCTACGCAGTAGTGCTAGCTCGACGCAAGCTGCGCCACTACTTCGAGGCTCACCCCGTCACCGTGGTCTCGTCTTTCCCCTTGGGAGAGATAGCCCGCAACCGGGAAGCCGAGGGCAGAATCGCCAAATGGTCTGTGGAGCTAATGGGAGATACACTCACTTACGCCCCCCGCAAGGCAATTAAGTCCCAAATCTTGGCTGACTTCGTGGCTGAATGGACGGACATTCAGCTACCCCCATCACAAATCCGGGGCGAATGCTGGACTATGTACTTCGACGGGTCGGTGATGAAAACTGGAGCCGGAGCCGGCCTCCTCTTCATCTCACCTCTCGGAGAACACATGCGGTATGTAATCCGCTTGCATTTCCCTGCTTCGAACAATATGGCGGAGTATGAGGCCCTCCTCGGTGGCCTCCGCATCGCCATCGAGCTTGGCGTCAAACGCCTCGATGCGCGCGGTGACTCTCAGCTCGTCGTCGACCAAGTAATGAAGGAGTCCAGCTGTCACGACCCGAAGATGGAGGCGTATTGCAACACAGTACGCCGCCTCGAGGACAAATTCGACGGCCTCGAGCTCAATCACGTCCCACGCAAGTACAATGAGGACGCGGACGAACTGGCCAAGATAGCTTCGGGGCGGACCACCGTCCCCCCGAACATCTTCGCTCACGACATCTCCAAGCCCACCGTCGAGTTCAAGCAACCGACGGAGGCAGGCCCCTCGTCCGCCGGACCCTCCGACGGGAACCCCCCGGCGGACGGGGTCGGGCCCATGGATACTAACTTCGGGACAACCTCCGCGGACGAGGCCGAAGCAATGGAAGTTGACGAGGCCCCCGCTTCGCGAGACTGGCGCGTTCAGTACCTCGAATGGATGGTTCGAGGGCTCCTACCCTCGGACCGCGCTCAGGCGCGACGCCTTGCCAGGCGGGCCAAGTCCTTCGTTCTAATCGACAACGGGCTATACAAGCGTAGCCCCTCGGGTGTCCTGCAACGTTGCATCCCCATCCCCGAGGGCAAGGAGCTGATCCGCGACATCCATGCTGGCGTCTGCGGCCACCACGCCGCGCCACGCACCCTCGTGGGTAACGTGTTTCGTCAAGGCTTTTACTGGCCCACCGCGGTCGCCGACGCCACTGACGTCGTGCGGACTTGCGAGGGATGCCAGTTCTATGCCCGAAAAACACACCTCCCGGCCCATGCCCTGCAGACCATCCCCGTCACGTGGCCGTTCGCCGTGTGGGGACTGGACCTCGTCGGTCCGTTGAAGAGGGCACCCGGGGGCTTCACCCACTTGCTGGTGGCGGTCGACAAGTTCTCCAAATGGATCGAGGCTCGACCCATCGGCAAGATCAAATCCGAGCAAGCAGTCCAATTCTTCACCGACATCGTCTTCAGGTTCGGGGTCCCGAACTCGATTATCACCAACAACGGCACCCAGTTCACAGGCAAGAAGTTCTTGGCGTTCTGCGACAGCTTCCACATACGTGTGGACTGGTCAGCTGTGGCTCACCCACAGACGAACGGGCAAGTGGAGCGTGCCAATGGCATGATCCTCCAAGGACTAAAGCCGAGGATCTTCAACAAGCTGAACAAGTTCGGCCGAAGGTGGCTCACAGAGCTACCCTCGGTCATCTGGAGTCTGAGGACGACCCCGAGCAGAGCTACGGGTTTCTCTCCGTTCTTCCTCGTCTATGGCGCCGAGGCCATCCTCCCCACCGACTTGGAATACGGATCGCCAAGGCTCATGGCATATCAAGAGCAACGAAACCAGCGAGCTCACGAAGACTCGCTGGACCAAGTGGACGAGGCTCGAGACATGGCACTTCTGCATTCCGCGCGCTACCAACAGTCCCTACGAAGGTACCAAGCGCAGAAGGTCCGGCGCCGAGACCTCAACAAAGGGGACTTGGTGCTAAGGCTTCGGCAGGACAACAAGGGCCGCCACAAGCTCTCACCTCCATGGGAAGGACTGTACATAATCGCCGAGGTACTCAAGCCCGGCACGTACAAGCTGGCCAACGAAAAAGGCGAAGTCCTCACCAACGCTTGGAATATACAACAGCTACGTCGTTCCTATCCTTAAGCATTTCAAGCAATTTCTATATTGTTCGTAATCGCATTTTCGATTTCCCGAAATAATAAGGAAGCACCCTTCACTTATCGCTTTTTGGGAACCTTCCCGACCCTCGAGGGCTCGGGCGCACACGAACATAGAGGTACGCTCGGCTTTACCCTCGGCAAAGCCGAGCCTCCCTCGGGGGCTACTACGGGGGGAACCCCCGAACGTCCCCAAAAAGTCGCCAGTGTTTTTTCGAAATATTTCCGTCTCGATCCTGAGCTTCTCGTATCCTTGGAAAAAACGGACGTGAGGCGTAAGCAACCACGGTACGGGGCTGGCCGAGTCGTGGGGCCGCCTACGCCTCCGGGATACGGCACCCCCCTCACCACCCTACGCCTACGTTGCTTATGAACGCGAACTTCCTCGCAGATGTTTATCTAAGTCGTGTACGAAGAACACGGAAATAAAGTAAAGGAACACAGGCTCGATCACACAAGGCCTCGACGGGCCACACATTCAAATTACAAAACAAAATCCTTTATATTCATAAAGTGCGATTACAAGGCATGACCATGATAAACACTAATCTATTTACATGGGCATCGAGGCCCAATTGTCCTACAGGCTACCATCCCCCCCTTGCGGGTCTTCAGGAGTGTCGAATTCGGCGATGGGAGGGATGTCCGCCTCGAGCTTCTCGGCGAGGACGGTGGAGAACTCCTCTGCGGCTGCGTCGGCTTCATCCATGATGGCCGATGCGGCGTCCACGTCAGCATCATCCGGGACGACGTACCCCGACGACACCCTCTGGAGATCCATGAGGTAATGCGTCGAGGCCACGGCGAGAGCCCGCAGGACACCGAGGCGGAAGGTGCTCTTGGCATGTTCGGCAATCCGGCCGCCTAGCGCGCGCAGGCGGCTGATCACCGAACTGCCCGAGACGGCACCCTCCCCCTCGAGCTCTTGACACACGCTCACGGCGGTCTGCTCCAGCTCAGCAAACTCCATTTGTGCCGCCGTGAGCGCGGTATGGACCGCTTCCTTCGCCGTGGTCTCGTCCGCCACCTTCTGCCTCAGCTCTGAGCAAAGGAAATCAACGTCAGTTACGAAAAGTAACAAATCAACGGAAAATCAAAGGTACTCACCCGCTATGTTCTTCTGCGCCTCCTCCCTCTGGGTACGGGCAGCCTCTTCGAGCGAGGACAAGAAGGCTTCTTTTTCCTTAAGACTAGCCCCCATGTTCTGGAGGGCCACCTCCCTCTCTTCGAGGGCCACACCCTGTTCCTGGAGGGTCCCAGCGAGCGCAACCATGGCCACCTCTTTGTGGAGGAGCTCGGCCTTCTGTTGCTCGAGCGTGGCACTGAGGCGCTGCAGCTCAGCGCTCTGCCCCTCCGCCTCACGAGCCCTACCCTCGAGCGTCGTCCGAAGGCGCTGCAGCTCGGCAGCTTGTGCCTCGGCCTCTTGGGCCTTCTCCTCCGCTGCCGCCCTCTGGACGTCCCGCTCACCAGCCACCCGAGCCAGCTCCTCCTCCAGCGCCCGCTGACGCGCTCCCAGATCGGCCATTTTTGTGTTGGCATCGATGTTTTTGAGCACCAGCTCGGCGTTGTGTTGCCCGAGCTGGCCTATCTGGGAGTACAGCCGGTTCATCTCGACGCTCTTCTCGCGCGAGAATTCCCTCAGCTGCTGCAAAGGGGGACGGCGTGGGTGAAGACGCGCGAAAATTTAAAACCAATCCGAAGCAATTTCCAGGGGAAATACTTACCTGGCTGACCTGGTAATCTGCATTCTGATGAAGCTGATAGGCGCGGTCGAGGGCCTGCAAGATCTCGCGCCCGACTCCCATCTGCTTGTTCCAGGCCTCCTCCTCCTCCCGCTCCTTGCGAAGGAACTCTGAGGGGACACCGGACGGGACGATCACCCCGAGGTGGCTCCCCTCAGACGCCCCCGCTTCGAACACACCCGCACTGGCCGACGCGAACTCGACGATGTGGGCGGCGGCGCTCGCCGCAGCAGCGGGGTCGATATCCATTGAGTCCCCGTACTCCCCGCTGCTGTCCGGCAGCTCTACCACCGCCGTCGCGCCCTCCTGCGCCGTTGGCACGGGCACTATTGCGACGGTACCCTCGTCCCGGGCCTCGGTGGGCTCCGAGATGGGGGCTCCTTCTACCCCTGGCGCCTCTTGCGCCATGTCCTCCGTGAGGCCCTCGTCCTCGGCCCTCGAGGGCTCGAAGATGAGGGTCTCCTCGGCTGCTTGACCGGCAGGGCGCTCCTGCGCGCCCCCGCCAGTTTCTCCTTCTGTGGCCGGGCGGGCAGCGCTGTCCGCGTCGCCCTGACCGGCTTCAACTCCAATAGCCGTTTGGGCGGCACCACCGGCACCGCCCGGGCCTGTCTCCTTAGCGTCGGCCGCCGGAGCGGCCGCCCCGGCACCACGCTGGCCGGCGTCGCCCTGACCGGCGTTACCCTCCTCCTCCCGGGCTCGCTGAGCCGCCTGAGCCCCTCGGGCCACGGCCTCCCGTAGCCTAGCGGCCGCCGCCTCGAGATCCACGATGGGCGGGGGCTGCGGCGCCGTGTGTGGAGTACTGCGAGGCCCGGTCTTGAGAGCCTTGACCGGGGCAAGCCGCACTGCATCCTTGGGAACGGCCCCGGAGCTGGAAATCAAGAGACGCAAGTTAAGCAGGATAGAGAAGTCTACCAAATGCATAACAAAAAACGGAATCTAAAATGCTTACCCAGATCGAGCACTCATACTCCGCTTCCTCGTGGCGGTCTTCCGGACTCGGGGCATCGAGCTGTCCCTCAAAGGCTGCCCCGAAGCCGCCCCCCTCGTGTCAGCCCGGTCCCTCGAGGCTGCCAGCGCGGACGACTCCTCTCCCGCCGCAGCCTCGTGGCCATGGATTAGCACTTGGGGCGCAGGCGACTCCTCGCCGGCCGCCGGCAAGGATGACTCCCGCGCCACACCCTCGAGGGAGAGGTTCGCCAACGACCCCCCTGCGGCCCTCGGCTCCTCTGGCGCCACGGTCGCTTCCTCTTCTTCGTCCCACAGGTAGAACGGTGGGGGGCTCGCGCCCTCCCCGTCCCCCCTCGGAACGTGGTCCTCGGCGTCCGAGACCTCCTCCTCGTCCTCCTCCGAGGACTCGGGTGTGGCGGGCTGTGCCTTCCCCTCCGCGCGAGCAAGCTTGCACGCCTTGTCGTGCCCCGCCTTTCTCTTCCTTTTCCTTTCGACCTTCACCTCCGCCGCGTCCTTCCGTCTCTTCATCTTCTCCGCGTGGAGGCGATTGATCAGGCGCTGCTCTGGGACCGGGGGCCTCGAGGCGCCGCACCTCAAACCCTGTAAAACACACCCGAAGAGGGGGTCAGGAAAAAGGGAACTACACGACGCACGACGAGTTCGAAGCCAAAACTTACCAACGAGATATACCCCGGCTCGGGGCGCATCTTGATCCTCCAAAGATCCGCGGGATCTTGGGGAAACTCCGCCACCGCGTACTTAGCCCTCCGGGCGGCGTTGGTGTGGGAGAGAAGCTTGCTCGACGTCCTTGAGCCTTCGACCTTGCTCCCGGGGGTGAGCTCGTAAATCGGCAGGGCCCTCTCCACGAGGGGGATCACCCTCTGCCGGTGAAAATTCGCGATGACGGCCGCCGCTGTCAGCCCCTTCCTCGCCAAGCGCGCCAGCGCGTCGGTAAGGACCTCGAGCCTGGCTTGTTGCGCTGGAGGCGACACCCCCCAGTCCCACTTCGGCGGTCGCTCCCGGAGAACTTTGTTGGTAAACTCCGGAAGCGCGCCCTTGTGGTTCCGGAGGTAGAACCACCCTCGGCTCCACCCGGAGTTGTTCGTCGTCATCTTGCTTGTGATATAAAAGTTCCTCCGGGTCGGGCGGATGTGGAACGTCAGGCCGCCGGCGCGCGCGTACCGCCTCGGCTGGTTCCGCGCGTTCTCGACGAAGAGCTCGCCGCGGAACAGATGAATCCAGAGGTCCCAGTGGACCTCGATGCCGAGGTACCCCTCACAGACGGCGACGAAGACCGCCGCCTGCGAGATGGCATTCGGGCTGAAATTATGCAGCTCCACCTCGTAGTAGTCGCATAAGGCCCGCATGAACCTGCTGGCGGGAACGCCGAAGCCTCGCTCGTGGAGGCGCACGAAGCTCACGACATAGCCTTGCGGGGGCTTCGGCTCGGTCTCGTCCGGGCGCGGGGAAATCCACGCCGGCGCCCCCAAGTCCGGGTTCCGTGGCAACAGCCTGTCGGCGACCAGCTGCTCCAACACGGCCACGGTGGCGGAGGACTTCCCCCATGGCAAGGGCTCCTGGATGTCCGACATCTCCGAAAGTCAAGGGGGGATGGGGAAAGGAAGGCTCCGAAGTGGCTAAGTCTCTCTCTCCCTCTTTCTCCTTTCTCCTTCTCGCTCTTGGCTACGGGTTCAGGAAGCAACGGAGGCGGAAAAGGCGAAGGCGAAGGCGAAGCTGGATGGAGGCAAATGGACAGGTGAACCCAAAACGCCCCCTTTCTCTTCATATTTATTTACCACGGGGGGCGCACCCACCGCCATGGCCTAAATCTACCGCATTCAGTGCGGTAGATTTTGCTATCACTGACGGGTGGGCCCCACGGCCGCGGAGTCTCCCACGCGCGCACGCAGCAATAAATGCGGCACGGTAACCGGCGGGCGCGGCGCGACTGTTGCGCTATCCCATCCGTCAGCCGCCGCCCCAGCCGCTTCGTCTGCCCGAGGCTGTCGCCTGAAAGGGCGCGCCCACACCGTGCCGCACAAATCGGGCCACGCCGCCCGCTACCGGCGGAAAACCCGCGCACACGCGTGGCTCAGGACTCTGCGACGTTTTCAGATCACGACGGAATATTTCTCCATGAGGTCTCTTTACCCTCGAAGGAATCGCATTTCGAGGCCTTACTGATCAGGGGGTCGAAGCCTGGCCCTTCAGGGGGTTCGACAGGCGCCCCAGATCACCAGAGTCAGGGACTGCTGGGATGTGCCGTACAAGCTACCCTCGAACACGGAGTTCGAGACATCCTACACAGTGTTCAAGGCCAGTCGAGGGTGCCTAGAAGGGGGATCCCATCGAGGGAGAGCATCGAGCCCTCGAACCCTACCGAATGGGTTCGAGCCCCGCCTAGCGAACCCTCGCGAGCGCTTTATGAGACGTGTCTACGGACCACGAGCCGACCCCTATCAAACGGGGCACGGACGTCCGCTTGAACAACCCGCTAATAGCTCACTGAAGCAGCCATAGCTCGCGGCCCGGGCATGGGTAGCATGGTGCGCTTCACCCCTCCTCCCTGCGAAAGGGCGACGAGGGTCGTAATTAAAGTTGAGGGTTCCCCCGAACGCCTTCACACGGGCCCGGGCTCGGGGGCTCCTCGCACACCATGGTTCAAAACCACACCCTCGAATAAATCGACAACCATCACTTATGAAGCTCCACGCGTAAACCGAACCCACCGCTATTAGCGTACGTCCCCCTAACAGCTAAAGCTGAACGCCAGATCGCCGTACCAGCACTAAGAGTGCCGAGGCCGGCTAAAAAAGTGCCGATGCCAGCTGAAAAAGACGCTGGACGGCCATCCCAGTAGAGCTACCCAGCGGAACAACGTTTATAGCCCTTGGACGAGCACAAACTCTCCTCCAAGGCCTCGGGGGCTACACCCGCGGGTGCGCTGACGCGCCCCCGCGAAGGTGACTTCACACATAGTTGAGGGTCGTGACTCTCTATACACCCCTATACCCTCGGTAATCCTCCCCGCAGAGGAGAAAAGGAACTTTATTGTTCAAATGCAAGTAAAGATTACAAAGGGTCACCGGCGCGAAGCCATCGAAAGATACAAACACCTTGCCACCTATGTGGCAATTTTCCCTGTCTTGGGGAGGAGCGAGCGACGAAGAAAGGCACCAAGCCCCTAGTTGACGCAGCGGTGAGGCTGCTAGGGATGCGAGAAGCGGCCCCCAGACCTCACGTGTCCAGCGGGACGCTCTCCTCGCAAGCCTTCTTCTAGCGTCTCCTCCACCGAAGACCACGCGGGGGGTCAAGCTGGCGAACAGCGCCCTCCGCACCGTCTCCCCGAGAGCAACCTTGTCACCGGGGGGGACGATGCGAAAAACAGCCGCCGGACCTGGCGCCAGCGCCCCGGTCAGGCGTCTCCATCCCCCTTCAGGCTAGGGGACATTGCAGGAGCAGGACCCCACGGGCCCAATGCTCTTCCGCTGATCCCACTGAAGCTGAGGGATGGTGCGCACGCCCACTCCGGTCTTCCCCAACCGCTCGCAAGCATTCTTCTAGCACCGAAAGCCTAAAAAAGCCAGGCCACCCCATCTGGGGGGCGGTCACAAAAAGGCAAAGGAAACATTACAAGAATTGGGCAATGCTGGAAGAAAGAGCTGGGAGGTTGGAGAGGAAAGGGAACCCCACGATCCCTATTTATAGCTGCGCCGGGCGTAAAGCTTCAAGCCTGTCGAAGAGCGGTGGCTTGTATCGCCCGTGACGACACAGCGCACCACGAGCAAAAGATATCCTCGGTCCCTGCACCGAGACACGACCGAACGAAATAAAGCGGTGCAGCATCGGCCCTGGCCGGATGCCCTCGAACGGCGCGCCGTAAAGCAACCAGGAACGCTGGGGCCAAGGCCCTACGTACGGGACAGCATGATGGAAGCACCAGCTGCCAAGCAGCGGGTGCCACCGTCGCCCTGGCCCCCCTCAGTGCGTAGACACGTTTCGTCCTTCAAACAAACAAACAAAAGGGCACGCGCCTCGAGCACCCTGCCCGCAGGCGCACTACCCCGTCTGACGAGTTGTCACATCCGCGGGGCCGGCGCCCAGGCGCGCCTGGCGGGGGCACGACAGTCTCCGATCACATCGAAGGAGAAATCGCCGAAATACCCTTTGGCCGAATCCCTTGACTCGACCAAAGCCTCGGGGGCTACTGTCGGGTGCCACAATTAGGGACACCCTAATTGAGGTACTAAAACCACTTTCAAAAACACAAACATATGCTAAGGCAACTGGGCCCACGAAGGCCCACGGCCTATTTCTCCCTCAGAGGAAAGGAAAGGACTCAAAGAAGTCCAGCATGTGGCCCAGCCACATCCCCCTCGGGCAGGTGGCCAATCTCCGCCTCGCTCGAGGGCCCCTCTCAGGCCCACCGAACAAACTCCGCCCCGCTCGAGGGTAGCGGATCTACCCTCAGGCGGGTCACTCATCTCCGCCTCGCTCGAGGGCTCCCCTCGGGACCCTCGACCGCGCAATCGCATTTCCGCCTCGCTCGAGGACAGCGGACCTGCCCTCGAGCGGGTGGCCAATCTCCGCCTCGCTCGAGGCCATCTCTCGGCACAAGAGACAAATGGCCCCGCCGCCCAACCGACCGCCGTACGAAGGCATTAAAAGCCAGCCACTCCACCACGGCTCAAAGGGCAGGCGGCGTCAGACTGCCACTCCCGCAGTGGATGTGACCGGCGTCCCGTCCACCGACCCCGGTCACCGCTCTGCCACCCCAGTCGCTGTAGCAGTACTGTGGGCATTCAATGCGGCACGAGGCAAGTTGGCGCCGCCCCCGTTACTGTTCTGCCGACATCCATCGCCGGACCCATCTCCCGCTGGGGAAGGGGTCCGACGATGTCACGTGTCCTGCCAAGAGGGGCACTCAGCACGCACGGGCACGACCCCGGACCTCCCCCTCGTGGGGTCCGGGACTTCTACGCGCTCCCGGACCTTCTAATGTGCACACCCGCACTCCGGCCAGGGGGTCCGGGACCGTCCCACGCCATTACTACCACTGGTACACTGCAGGACGGCCGCCGCCATCTCCACGGGACCAAGGACGAAAATCCAGGACGACAGCGACACGCGCCGCCTTCCCACAGTACACTTTCTACAGTGTTCGACCACTGTACCCCGCAATTCAAGGGAAAACGACGACTTCCGCGCCCCTACACTCATGTACACCGCCTCTCCTTACAACTATAAAAGGAGAGGATGGGCTCCCCTTTCAGGGGGACGGATCTCTCCAATCGAAGGGTGGAAGCAGGCTCCCTGAACTTCCCCTTTCAGAACTTTCAGCACGATTGAGTACTCATCTCAACTAACTCCACTTCTAGCAGAGACTTGGGAGCTTTCCTCCCACTCTCGCCCCGCTTGTATCCCCTACTGCAAGCACCCCGGGTGCAAGATAATACAGTGCCCTCGCACACCCCCTCTGCTGGACGTACGGCCCCACGGCCGGAACCAGGATAAACTGTGCGTTATTGTGATTGCCTCTTGCACCATCATCTGGGACGATGAAACACGCAGCATTTACTAGTTGGGATCCAGGCCCCCGGGTCGGGACACCGACACTCATCTTCAAGAATCCTACACAGCCACATTTTCGCAAATGGTTTCATGGAGAAGTATGTTTGTTGGACGAAGCACGGAGAACAGGGGGTTACCATAGAAGACAATGAAGAAGAAGATTTTGACGACCACTTTCCCGGGAATGCTAGAATCAGTGCATTCGATGACGATATTCCCATGGAAGAGCCTGAAGTAAATGTAGCAGAAAATGATCCCAGCGACGATCTGGGGCAGGCATTGCACAATGTGCAGGCAGACTGTGAGAGCTAAATGGAGAGGTTAAAGTTCCAGAAGTTGTTAGAGGACTACTGTAAGTTGTTGTACCCATATTGGCAAAATGGATTGAAGAAACTTGGCACCACCTTGGAGTTGCTGCAATGGAAGGCGACAAATGGCGTAACCGACAAGGCATTTGGTGAATTACTCAAACTTGTTTAAAAAATGCTTCCTAAGGACAACGAATTGCCTACCACAATGTATGAAGCCAAACAACTTGTTTGACCTTTAGGATTGGAAGTGCAAAAGATACATGCATGCCCCAACGACTGCATCCTCTACCGAGGCGAGTACGAGAATTTGGATGCATGTCCCGTATGCAGTGCATTGCGTTACAAAGATTAAAAAAGATGATCATGGAGATGTCGAGGGGGAGCCTCCCCGGAAGAGAGTTCCTGCGAAGGTCAGTGGTATTCGCCTATAATACCACATTTGAAGCGTCTGTTTAGAAATAAAGATAATGCTAAGTTGATGCGATGGCACAAAGAGTAACGCAAGAAAGACTCGATGTTGAGACACCCCGCTGATGGGTCGCAGTGGAGAAAAATAGATAGAACGTACCCTGAATTTGATTTGGATGCGAGAAACATAAGGTTCGGTTTGAGTACAGATGGCATAAATCCTTTTGGTGAGATGAGCAGTGGTCATAGCACTTGGCCTGTGAGTCTTTGTATGTACAATCTTCCACCATGGCTCTGCATGAAATGAAAGTTCATCATGATGCCAGTGCTTATCCCGGGTCCAAAGCAGCCCGGAAATTACATTGATGTGTACCTAAGACCATTGGTCGAAGAACTCTTATTGCTCTGGGGCGATGAAGGTGTATGGATGTGGGATGAATACAAATAGGAAAACTTCAACCTACGAGCATTGCTGTTCGTAACGATCAATGACTGGCCTGCTCTTAGTAACTTGTCATGACATTCGAACAAGGGATACAAAGCATGCACACACTATTTAGATGATACCGATAATATATGGTTGACTCACTGTAAGAAGGTTGTATACATGGGTCATCGTCGGTTTCTTCCCATCAGGCATGCGGTACAAAAGAAGGGCAAGCATTTCAAAGGCTAAGCGGGCCACCGAACAAAACAGATGCACCATAGTGGTAAAGACATCTTCAACATGGTAAAAGATCTAGAAGTTATTTTTGGAAAGTGATCTGGTAGCCAACCTGTTTCGAATGAAAACGGAATGGCGCCCATGTGGAAGAAGAAATCTATATTTTGGGAGCTACCATATTGGGAAGTCTTAGATGTTCGTCATGCAATTGATGTGATGCACCTCACGAAATTTTTTTGCATCAACCTGATAGCATTCTTGGGAGTGTACAGAATGACAAAAGATACAGTAGAAATACATCAAGAATTGCAACGTATGGAAGAACGAGATGCCTTACATCCACAACAGCAAGATAATGGACGACAATACTTAAGTCCTGCCAGCTATACTCTTAGCAAGGAAGAGAAAAAAACCATGTTTGACTGCTTGAGCAGTATAAAGGTTTCATCTGGATACTCATCCAATATAAAAGGAATCTTAAATTTGGCAGAGAAGAAATTTACAAATCTCAAGTCCCATGACTGCCATGTGCTTATGACCGAACTTCTTCCGGTTGTGCTGCGGGGGATTCTGCCTGATAACGTCCGGTTAACCATCGTGAAGCTATGTGCCTTCCTCAACGCAGTTTCTCAGAAGATAATTAACCCGGAGAATTTGATAAAGCTGCAAAACGATGTCGTACAATGTCTTGTTGGCTTTGAGCTGATATTTCCACCATCTTACTTCAACGTCATGACACATCTTCTAGTGCACCTTTTGAAAGAGATTGATATCATCGGACCAGTATTTCTACACAACATGTTCCCATTTGAAAGGTTCAAGGGGGTACTCAAGAAATGTGTTCGTAATCGAGCTCGTCCAGAAGGAAGCATCGCCAGTGCCTACGGAACTGAGGAGGTCATTGACTTTTGTGTTGACTTTATTGATGACCTTAAACCGATTGGAGTCCCTGAATCGCGATATGAGGGGAGACTAACTAGAAAGGGTACATTAGGAAAGAAATCTTATGTCTACACAGATGATTTCTCATTCAAGAAAGCGCATTATACGGTTTTTCAACAATCATCTTTGGTTGACCCATATATCAAGGAACACAAGAAAATTCTGCTCTCCAAATTCCCGGAAAAGTCTGAGGCATGGATTACACGTGAGAACATGAACACTTTCCGCAGCTGCTTGCGGAAGCATCTAATGCATAACATAGATATAAGTGAACAACTGTTCTTATTGGCTAGGGGACCATCTTGGATTATCTTAACATACCAAGGGTACGAGATAAATGGAAACACATTTTATACGATAGCCCAAGATAAAAAGAGTACCAAACAAAACAGCGGTGTTCGTATGGATGCAACGGACAATAATGTAAAAAGGACACATAATACGGCTACATTGAAGAGATATGGGAGCTGGATTACGGTCCCAATTTCAAGGTGCCTCTATTTCGTTGCCAATGGGTTAAGCTATCTGGAGGAGGGGTAACAAAAGATGAGTATGGGATGACAATAGTTGATCTCAACAATCTTGGGTATAGAGACGAGCCATTTGTCCTAGTCCAGGATGTCGCTCAGGTTTTCTACATTAAGGACATGTCCAGCAAGCCAAAGAAGGGGATAAACAAGCAAAAGGATGAGCCTAAACGACACATAGTTCTATCAGGAAAGAGAAACATCGTTGGAGTGGAGGACAAGACAGACTTGTCAGAAGAATATAATAATTTTGTTGCCATTCCACCTTTCGAAGTAAATGCTGATCCATGCATCCTGCTAGCCAATGATGATGCTCCATACTTGCGCCGTGATTATAATCAAGGGACATTTGTGAAGAGAAAATCTGTTACCGCTAATCCTTCTTGTACTTGAATCATTTTATATTATTGTATAAAAAAGTAATCGCAATTCGAATACTTTTATTATATATGTACTGTATAATTATACTTTATGTGTTATATATATCATTTTTTATATTTTTCACTTAATTACCAGACTCAATTATAATTTTCATTCAATAATGGATTACTCAACTAATTTTATTTATTTCCTGAAATTACATTCACATTAACACACTATACTCTGTCACTAACACACATAATCTCGCTAACACACACACTATCTCTCAAACTCACACAAACTATCTCTCAAACTCACACACTACTCATTAATATCATGAAATTGCTTAATTTTATGTAAAATTCACTTTTTAAACGATAATATCATGATAGAATCCACTTTCTGTCGAAAAGCAACAGTTTGAAAAAATTTGTTCACCTAATATATTTTTGCATGGTCAAAATAACAAATATGATTTCAAAAAAGTTAGATATTTCGTTGACCCAATCACTTGAATGAAAATTAATTATTTTTGTTGCGTGTATCAAGTTTATATAGAGATAAGAAATTTTCTTCCATAATTTTTGGAATCATAATGTTATTAACTGAATAAACAAATGAAAGCCTATTTTAAAAGCGAAGTAAAAAGAAACAAAAACAAACATAAGATTTGGCGGGAATGAGGGAAAACGGGCCCCTTTTGTCCCGGGTGGTAGATCCACCCGGGACTAAAGGTGGGCCGCGGGCTGGGAATTTTCCCGGCCCGCCCAAAAACATCTTTTGTCCTAGGTGGAGCCACCACCCAGGACAAAAGGTCGTGGCTCCACCCGGGACAAAAGCCCCCCCATATAACTCTCCTTCTTCCTCACCCCCTCCCCCAACACTTTGCGATTTTCTTGATTTCCGCCGGCGCGCCGTCGTCCCGTTGCTCGAGCTTCACCACCCCATCGTGCTGTCATCGCCGACCATTGCCCCCGTGCCGGCCCCGACCTCGCCCTCCACCCGTGCGCGCCGCCCGAGCTCGCCGGGCCCGCGCCGTCATCCCGGACCCCGCCCTCGACCTCCACCGTGGAACCACCGCCCCGCTACACCAAAGCCCGCCCGAGCCACCGCAGGAGCTCCGCCCCGTGCCCAGGACCTGCTCCGAGCCCACTGCCCTCGGTCTCCGCCTTGCACGCACCGAAATTTCGCCCGGAGCTCAACTCAGGTGAGCCACTCCGCCGTGGAATTTCCTCGCCGCCGGTGTCCCCCCAGCCGCGCTGACCACCTCCCTGGCTTCGCATCGTGACGCAGAACCCGCTCGTGGGGATCAGAAGCCCGGAGCCATCCTGCAATGACCTCGCCCACGAGCTCTGTCGAGCGCCGCCGCTGGATCTCGACGCTGGCCATCCTGCACTGCAACATCCTCCACTTCAGGCCCTCGGTGAGCACCACGTTGCCTCCCTGATCCTTTTTACGCCGGTTCCGGTAGGCCGTAGCTACCCCTACAGCCAGAACGCGAACACCGACGCTCCGCCGCCGCTGCTCCACCACGGCCATGCCCCAGTGGCCCTGCACAGCACCGCACCGACCCGGTTTCGCGTCATCCTTGCACTGTGCACGCGCACACGCCCTTTTGCCCAGTTCCCGTGCCCAGAACTGCGCACGAACGTGCTCACCGGCGAGCACGCTGCCGCAGGTCCGCCCCCGCAGCTGTGCCCACTGCTTCGCGCCCCGGCGAGCCCCGCTGTGACCCCAGGTGGGTTACGCGTGCCGCACTGAGCCTCCCTGGCCCTTTTCCCACTTGAATCCCAGCCTAGAGGACCGAGTTTGGCCAACTCCGGCAGCACCCCGCCGCGGGAGCTCTGTCTCCGGCGAGCCTCGCCGCCGACCCGCGCTCCGATAAGCCCTGGCCGCCCGATCCGCATCCAACGCTCACGATTAGATCCTGAACCGTTATGATCCAAGCCGTTCGATCGCGATCCGACGATCCGGACCCCTTGGTACCGGTTCGTCCTGGAAACTTAGCTAAAGAGTCCGTGGATTTTTCTTGAATTAACCCGCGGTCCACGTTAGTTCAAAAATAATTCCAGATCAGCCCAGAATCTTTCACAGAACCCCCTGAGCTTTCCAGTTTTTGGGTCCACAGTCCAGCCCCTGTCTTTTTGCACGTTGGACCCTAGATCTAACCTTTAATTATGTTTAGGTCCCTATTTTTTGTGCAGAACCCCCTGTAGTTCCAATTTTCTCGCAGTTTAGTCCCTGGACCTTGTTTTAGCCCTAGATTTCGCGTTCTAGCTCCGTTTTAGGCGTTATTTATGTCCACACGATCGTTGTAATGCGTAGAATAGTTCTAGCTCAGTTTTGTTTGCTGTTTTTATGTATTGTTGTACTATTTCTTAGTTTTTGCCTTATTTGCATGTATGTGTATGTGCTGGACTTTGTTTTGGCATTGCGATCGTGAGTAGATGTTGAGCAGTCGGGGGAGTACCAGGAGCCACCTTCCGCGGGACACTTCGAGCAGCAGGAGCAATTTGAGGAAGGCAAGTTTATTTCTTGAATTACTTAGAGAATATTACTCGACCTCATCCATCAATCGGTACTTAGTCAAATGCTCGCAAATATGTGGATTATTTAGAGAATTTTTTAAGGGTTTTATTTGTATTCATATTTTAGTTACGATAGACCTGCGACACACAGACGCGGAAGACCAACAGTTCCTGTTGAATATGATTGCCGAAGGTCAAGGAGATGTCCCTGAACAAGCTGATGATGGCAGCAATACCGACATATATTTGAATATGTCCGGTGATGGAATTGAGCCACCATCTATTCAGGATGATGCTGCTGGTGAACAAAGTACTAATGTACATATCACAACTATACTTATTTGTAGTGAAAATCATATTTTCATCTGAATCTATATGAATACTATGAATGTTTTTTTATAACCGTCTGGATCATCGTCGCAGCAGAAAAAGACGAAGCGAGGCCCGACAAAAAAACTGGAAGGGCGGTTCATTATAATGGAAGTTGGTTCAGATGGCGAACCGATCGCTCCAGAAGCTGCCGCCAAAAAATTCATAAGACAATCCGGATGTATTGTCAGGGACAACATCCCGATTAGCTTCAGGTTCTGGAAAGCTTCCAATCCAAGCGATGAACGGGATGTGGTACCCGAAAGAGAAAAAGAATGGTGCTGGCGGGAGCTTAAGAAAAACTTCACGGTTCCAGCTGAATCCGAAGAGATATGCAAGCGCTGGACCCTGAGTAAGATGGCCGAACAGCTGCAATCATTCAAGAAAATTTTGAGGAAGAAATATATCAAGACCGGGACCACACCTGTATTTACCGGCGAGCTCAAAAAGCTCAGCGGTCACTGGAATGCATTTGTGGAATTCAAGTCTTAAGAGCTTGGGCTTCAGAAGGTGCAGAAGGCCAAAGACAACGCCTCGAAGAAAGTGTACCATCACACTCTAGGCCAAGGAGGCTACAAGCTTGCAATACCCAAATGGGAGAAGATGGAGCAGGATCTGCTTGACAGAGGCATCCAACCTGCGACCATGAACTGGCCTGAAAGGTTAAGGACCTGGTTTTATGGTCACGGGGGAAGCTTGAACCCATTGACTAGGGACTGCATCTATGGGCCAAAGATCCAGCTAGCAGGCCAGAGACTACAAGAGGCCATATAAGCAGCGGCCGAGGGAACATTCCAGCCGGATAGAGAGAGGGACGAGCTGACTTACGCCCTTGGGAATCCAGAGCATCCGGGTCGCACAAGAGGCAAAGGCGTGGTTCCGTGGAAGTATGGGTTCAGGGATTACATTGAATCATATAGTAGCCGGCAAAGAAGAAAGAATGATCAGCGGGAGCACTTGTGATGGCTAGAGGAACGGCTCATGTCACACGATCAAAGACTGGAGGAAGAGGTTCAACGCCAAGTGGCCATAGCAATGAGCCAGCAACAGCAAGCGCAAACGGTGCCTCCAGAGCCTAATGTCGTAGCCGATCACATGTCTCAGCGAAAAAGCAGCTGCGCTTCCACAGACGTCGCCGTCGAGCCAACGGGGATCCTGGCTGCAGTTGAAGCGACGGCCCCGCAGCGATTTCTAGTGGATGAGATCACCCAGCGGACACCTTGTGACCTGCAGACTGCCATTAAGAACTTAATGTTCATTATTGCGTACGGTACCGCCATGCCAACCCAACCAGGCGACGTGTACCACGGGCAGCAAATTCCAGCAGGATATACAAGAGTTGGCGTGGAGCAGGTGTGCCAGGGTTGGGAGACGCTCGAGCTTGATATTCCTGAAGGCGATGGGGAGAGGACACTAGCAGAAGCCATTCATGGCTACATCCTATGGGATAAGCGCTACATTGTCCTAAAGTCGGATGATCGAACACCAAGACTGGCATCTCAGCATGCCTCTCCAAGGCCATCATCTCCACAAAACCCCCCAAGGGCAGCACTGTCTCAGCAATGTTCACCGGCACATTCTCCATCACCATCATCTCATGCGCCGATGAACACTCAAGCGTCACCGTCGCCTCCATGGTCACCCCCTCCGCCGCCGGCAAAGAAGCAGAAACAGCCGCCAGCAAAGAAGGTAGCTGCACCGGCTAAGGATCGGAGCCTCCAAAGAAGAAGGTAAAGAAGAAGAAAACCAAGGAGGCTCCTATTAAACCCTGGGACATGAGCCTTGAAGAATGCGATCGGATAACTCAAGAAAGAGTTAAAGAGCACTTCAAGCCGAAGCCGGAGCCGGAGCCCGAGAAAGTGATAAATCTGGTAGATTTGAAATTTTTTAAGGGAATGTGCGAAGCAAATAAGAGAAAATTCATTCCGAGAGATCCCCCTTCAGACTACTAAAGCACAATTATCAAAACTACTGAGAAAAAGAAGAGACAATCAAAGTCGTCGTCGTCCGATGTTCCACAGCTCGGAGCCCAAAAGAAACAATCAATATAGCCTCTCATAGTGGGACAGACGACGCAACAACAAGACTTTGTTAATTTTTGAAAGAATCAAACCTGACGGCGGCTCAAATTGCAGGGGGAGAAGATATTCCAAAGGCCGATGGGATCGTCAAATGGACGTATGAGCTGGGCAAATCTCTTGTACCCCCCAAAGTAGTGTCCGTGCTTCCAACGCAAATATATAAGCTGCACTAGCACTACATGCGTGCGATGGCCGATTACATCTTCATGTAGGGCGCAAAGATTAAAGATGACGATTTCTTACGGGGGGAGGACATTATATGGATAACCTGGGAAGAAATTTACCAACTATTCCATCAGGAGGACCTCGACATCTCTATGGTCGCCTTGTGGGTTCTGTAAGTATTTTACTCTCCTTATGTATTATTTTGCATGATCTCAACATACTGATCCCTTGATTTATTCGGTATCATGTAGAATGGAGATACAAACTTGCAGGAGAAAGGGATACTCTCATCTCGGCTTCATCGACCCAATTACTTGTAATTGGAGGATTCTACGCGACACTTCCGATGAGATATTCCAAAACTTATTCAAGTACATAAGCGTTCATCACAACAAGCAAATGATATTGTTTCCTTACAACTTTGCGTGAGTGATTACTTCCGTCTAACTCTTTCTATTCTGTAATCGAATTGTTTAAACCTTAACTACCAAGAACTGCCTCCATATAATCTTGCAGTGAACACTGGGTCCTAATTGTCATAATTCCCGAGAAGAGCCTACTCGTAGTTATGGACTCATTGAGGAGAAATCCAAAACAATACGAAAATCTTCTTAACATGATGAAAAAATAATTCTACCACTACTCCGTCGATGACCGATAATTTGAATCACTTTGTTACTTGACTATAATTGTTCTAATCATGCACATGATTTGGAAACAATTCGCTAAAAATCATCCAGGCAAATTTGACAAAGAATTGAAGATCAAGACAGATTTTGCGGTACGCACTTGGATGATTCGTTGCATGATTCATTAGTTTTATTATATATTCATGTAAATACCTGATAATTTCTTCTCTCTTAAAGTGTATGAGGCAGAAACAAGGCACTAATTTATGCGCATACCATGTATGCGAGAACATCCATGGTCTGGTAGGTCCTCCAAGGGCCTGGACAGATTGGGAGGAGGAAGTAAGTAAAAAATTTGTTAATATTTGAACTCGTATTTTAATTAGTCGAAATTAATTATCCCCTTTTTCCATAGGTCGAGGAGATGCGCGATAAACTCATACCGGAGGAAAAGATTATGGCGATTCAAGAACAATTGTCCAGATTTATTGTTGAGCAAGTCCTCGATCCAAAAGGCGAATTCTACTATGATGGACTATCTAATATTGACAATTGCCGTAAATATGATAATATATGTGTATATATATAATTAAGAACGAATATATCTATGTAAATATATATATGTGTGTATGTATTATATTTCTATTTATGAGTATGTATGTATTATATATTTAAGCCCTCCAATAATATATATGTGTATATATATATGTTTATATATGGAAACTGTCTAGGACAAATATTATATAAGTAACTATATATATGTATATATTAGTGGAGATCTTACACACCGAATTCCAATACATAAGTTTCATTGAAATGTAAAAGTATAATCAAAATAGAAAAATAATTGAGAAAAGAGGAACAGAAAAAAATAGACCTTTTGTCCCGGTTGGCACCAACCGGGACAAAAGGGTGGCGCTGGTAGCACCTTTTGTCCCGGTTGGTGTTTTTTGTCCTGGTTGGTGTTATCAACCGGGACAAAAGGGTGCTTTTTGTCCCGATCTGGCGTTCCCGGTTGGGAAACCGGGACAACAGAGGTTTCCCAATCGGGACAAATCAGCGTTTCTGTAGTAGTGTGCTCTCCGCTTCATACGAGTACTATACGGGATGTTTTTTAGTCCATTCAGGCAAACCAGTGCCGTTTTCTAGGCTAATGTCAGTGAGAAGTGTCATCGTACAATTGCTAAGAGTACCACATTAGATTGACACTGAAATGATATAGTCACTCACAGTGCTGCCATGGCACAGTTTTATAGACAACTTACAGCAGTAAATAGTACAATGGTCGTGTGATCAAATGTGCTATGACTCAACGAAGATCGGCCTTAGTGGGAGTGTTATCCCCATGTCATGGCTTGGCAACCGTGCCATGAGAGGGTCATGGTAACAGCTCAGGTCATCTCTCTTCTCTTAACACTGTTGCCAAATCAGCAATTTTGTTGATATGCCATAGTTTTTAATACTTACGACACTCTTATGACACTAGCACTGAGACTGACCTTAGTACATATGGATTTGGAGTGCTATTTCCTGAACATAGTGAGAACCAGTGCTGTTTCCTTAACCCCCCTTAGAAAATCCTGTTCCTCTCTAATCTAAAACGAAGACTCGAGATTTATATATGACAGTTCGATAGAGCTTTTGACTATTTTCCATCCTTACAGTTATGCATTTAAATTTGTCACTAATACGTGTGGTTATCTTTTTGGTTTTAATTATGTTACTGAAAACCTATTTAAATACATTTGGATCAAATAAATTCAACCCACAATTGTTGGGGTCATGAGTGATTGTCATCTCTGGATGCATGTTCATGATGTCTGTCCTCACAAAAGGGCCGAATGTCCTATCACAAAAGGGTCTAATGTCCCTGGCGATGGGCCACTTCACGAAATGGACTGATGTCCTTTTGCGAAAGGGCCAGTTCATTTCATTGAAGGACCCCTTGTTCCTTTGTGAAAGGACTACTTGAAAAAACATCATATCCATTAGACAAGTACAAATACAGCCGAAGTTTTGTGTGCGTAGGGCCTTCGTGTGAGCAGGCCTCTAGAACTAAGATCTAATCATCCATCCATCGGGTCAGATCATGTTCGGGTCGGATCAAAAGAAAACATCAGGTCAGATTTTTGGATCGAAGCCTGACCCGGTACATGGTCGGGTAAAATCTAATTTTTCATGTATAATGTTTAGATCAGGTAAGATTTTTGAATCTTGGGTTGTAAATTTCGCCTACCCATACATTCGTCAGGTCAGTTTTTTTTTCTGGCGGATCGAGTTGGGTTCATCAGGTCAGTTTTTTTTTTTCTGGCGGATCGAGTTGGGTTCATCGGGGCAGGGTGGCCCATTATCAGATCTATGTACCTCATGTGAGACTATTATGGAGTAGTGGGCATGCATGTCATCTGGCCCGGGATTTCGCACTTTCTAATTAGGACAGACTCGTCAACGACAATTTACACGTTCCAACCGATTGTCTTCCAGCACCTAGCCGGGGGCGTCCACTTGTTGAAGACCCCGTTCTTCCTCTCCTCCGGCGTCAGCGCCGTGTAATTCCTCCAGTCCGCGGCTTTATCCCTGAGGTCGAGCACCTTGTTTGCCAGCCCGATGCAGCAGTTGGCGTGCATGGTGCAGACCTTGTTCAGGTCGTTGTGGAACTCGCAGAACCCGCTGAAGTAGGCCGTCTCGAGCGCCTCGATCCTGCCCTGGAGCTTGCTGACGAGCTCGTGCTTGATGTTGTTGAACACCCCCTGCTCGCTGCCGTCGGGAAACCTCGCCTTCGCCGCCCGCCAGTACCTGATCATCTCGATGCTCCGGTTCGTCGACTTCATGTAGTAGAACCCCGTGTTGAGCTCGTTGTTCAGGGGAGCAAATGTGTCCATGAAGTAGTCGGTGGACAGGCTCATGTCGGCGTAGACGGAGATGTGCCGGAACGGATTGCGAAACCACAAGATGTCGGCGTCCTGCAAGTAAACGATGCATGATCTATATCAATGGTAAGGTCCAAAAAGTTACCATATCGTAGGAGGCCAATATAATGCAAATTCAACGATTCATCGTGAGTCTTAATCTGGAAAAAATCATCTTGCCGTGAAGAGGAAGTTGTAGCCGAGCTCGAGGATGCGCTTCTGGAAGGAGAGCTTGAGCCACACCAGCTCGAGGAACTCCTTGGTCATGAACCTGTTGGCCGAGCTCAGGTTGGTCGGCTTCGTCACGTCCAGGTGGTAGCAGTGAGGGTGCACGGCCTTGCACCGGTCGAACCCGCCGGCGTCGACGGCGATGACGAGGACGTGGTCGAGGAAGCGCTCCGTGCCCTCGCCGTTCCTGAAGCTCTCGCGGTAGATGTCGAGCAACGAGCCGGGCTGCGTCCATGCTTCGTTCGCAAGCGTGAGGATCACCGTCCTGTCCTCCATGGCGACTCTCGGGAGCAGCTCAGCTAGGCCCGCGAATCCGGCGACCTGGGGGCAGAGTTAATAAATAGAGGGGATTTTAAACACGGGAACATATATGGTGGAAACCACACCTCCGTGAAAACCCGTGCAAACCACGGTAAAAAAATCATCTAAATTCACCAAAAAAATCACACATGTAGATGATATGATGATACACAATCTTGCAAAATATCTTGTCCAAACTCGACTTCTTTTGCGAGATATATATAAAAATAACAAATTTCTAACAAATCATCTGGACAGCTTCTGGCTTGAAATTTGTTATTTTTATATCTTACAAACGAAGTCGAGTTTGGACAAATTATTTTACAAGATTGTGTATCAACATATCATCTACATGTGTGGTTTTTTTTGGTGAATTTAGACAACTTTATTATCGTGGTTTGCACGGGTTTTCACGGAGGTGCGGTTTTCACCAGATATGTTCCCTTTTAACACATGTATGTTAGATATAGCAATATTTAATTAATAAATGAAAAGTTTGACTGTTGAGGTTCCTTTATCAGGTGTGCTCATCGAACATACAGGACAACAAATATGATGAAAATTTGATAGTTTAGATTTAAGTGATGATGTGGCTTCACGTGGTTGCATTAGAATCAGAGTTAACGATGCTTAGTGCATTCCATCTATATAGGATATATAGATGGACGCCACAAGTTTGCTTGTTGTAAGGTTGCAATCGATGATCATAAGCCACCAAAAATATATCCAATGTAAGGTTGCAATTGTTGTAGAGTTGAATCTACACTGGATTGTTTACCTCCTGATCACGAGCCTCCTGAGCCGGCGGGGCAGCCGGCTGCCCGGTCGTCCCACGACTCCCCCAGCTCATGGAGATGCTGGACAGGCCCTCGCCGAGGCGGTCGGACGCCAGGAAGAAGAGGAACGCCGTGGGCAGAGCCGCGCCGAGGAGGAAGGACGCCAGGTGGCTGCCCAGCTCCTTGCCACCAAACCCCATGCCGATCGCCTCCGGGTCGTCGAAACTGCAACCGCAACGAAAACGCTCTATCTATACTTGTATCTGCACCTAAGACTCGATCTGGATGACTGGATCTTGCAGAAGCCTGGAGATCGTACGCACACGCATATATACTATGCTACTGTTCGTCTCTTCCACACCTCGTCCCAACCTACCTCTCCCGTTTTAAGAGAACATGTCTCTGATTCTCTCCTCTGTCTTGCCGACTTGTCGTTTTTATAGGACGAACAGGTCGCTGTGGACTTTTTATGAGACAATTAAGAATCTAAGATGCAGTTGTTAGCCGAGTACTCACTCTGTTTATATCGTATTAGATTTATCGTAAATCAAATTTCGTAAATTTTAACCAAACTTATAAACAAAAATAACAACATTTATAAATACCAAATTTGTAATATTGATAGTACTGTATATGTTGGATAGCATAGTTATTAATACATTTTTCTATATAGATTTGGGCAAAGTTATTAAATTTAACTTACAACAAATTTTATACGATATGTAAATAAAAACAAAAAATAAAAACAAAGGGAGTAGTTGTACGTGCTCTTATATCTGATCTAGACATCTAGTAGTAGTATATCAGTAAGTAGTTTAAGCCCACAATTTGCACGCACGCATGTGCGTACGGGTGGGCGCAACTAACGCAATGCCAGTTTGACCCGCGAATGAACAGTGCCCGAGGCAAAACCAGTGCCCCGCCGCCAATGGCTATCTCGCTCTCCTTGCCATTGCCAATGCCAATCAAGTAATCAACTCACCAACCCTACTACTCGGCGAGCGCGCGAGCGTTCCAATTCGCTAGCTCTGGCAGCGGTCCTGCAGAAACCAGCTGGCCACGCAGCTAGCAGCGGGCGATAGATAGGTTATCCGGAGGATCAGTATCGAGTTATATATTGACGCATAATCATGAATCATCTGATGAAGATTCCGTCACCCTCTGGCCTTTTGTCAGACTCAGACGTGCAGCGTTCATCGCTCGGATTTGGAGCCGATATCAGAGACGTCCGATAAATTTTTGAGCCGAGCCCAGGAATCTACATCATGTTACAAATGTGTGTGTGTAAAACTCTTTAAGCATTTGATGGGCCATTCAGGGCCACTGCAGAAATTCAGGTGGGGACACTCTCCCCTCCCGGTGACCTTCAAAAAAAAAATGTGTGTGTGTGTATATTTCGGCTAATTCAATAATATTCCACGAGAGAGAATAAATCGAAACCGTAATAAGCTGAAAATAGATCATAAGCCGAACGCGCGCCTCTATCGAGGTTTGCGCCAGTGGGACGACTTCCGGCACCTGTCCGGGTACGTCCACTTGAACTCGCCCTTCCTTTTCTTCCTCTCCTCCGGCGCCAAGCTCGTGTACTTCTTCCAGTCCGCGGCCATGTCCCTGAGGTCGTGCACCTTGTTCTCCAGCCCGATGCAGCAGTCGGTGTGCATGGTGCAGGCCTTGTCCGGGTCGTCGTGGTACTCGCAGAACCCGCCGAAGTACACCGTGTCGAGCGGCTCGATCCTCACCTGCAGCTTGCTCACGAGCTCGCCCTTGATCATCACGAACACCGACTGGTCGTGCCGCCCGGGGAACCGCGCCCGCGCCGCCCGCCAGTACCTGACCATCTCGATCGTCCGGTTCGTCGACTTCATGTAGTAGAGCCCCGTGTTGAGCGGCTGGGCCATGGGAGCGCGCGACGGCTTGAAGTCGTCCGACGAGCAGCTCATGTCGGCGTACAGCGCGATGTGCCGGAAGGGGTTGCGGAACCATATCATGTCTGCATCCTGCACCGCGCTCGTTGTTCTTCAGATCTAGCTAGTTTCATCAATTCAGAAATTAAAAATGGTTCAGAGGTCTGTGCATGATGATCGATCGATCTTGCCGTGAAGAGGAAGTTGTAGCCGAGCTCGAGGACGCGCTGCTGGAAGGTGAGCTTGGTCCAGACCAGCTCCAGGTAGTCCCTGGACATGAACCCCTTGGCGGAGCTCATGTTCGTCGTCGTCGTTGCCTGCACCCGGAGGAGGTAGCAGTGAGGGTGCACGGCCTTGCAGCGCTCGAACCCGAGGGTGTCGAGGGCGACCACCAGGACGTGGTTGACGAGGTGCGCGATGTCCTCGCCGTTCTTGAAGCTCTCCAGGTAGAGGTCGAGCAGGGACCCAGGGCGCGCCCATGCCTCGTTCACCGGCGTGATGATCACGGTCCTGTCCTCCATGGCCACCTTCGGCAGCAGCTCAGCGAGGCCCTCGAACTCGACCTACATGCATTGTGTCAAAATTATACAGTAAGTAGTTTGGACTTCAAAATTCCACCAATTAATTCTCGTCGAGATTTGGTCAAAAAGATTTCTACTATCAAGGGGCCGTTTAGTTCCCAAACAAAAAAATTTTGGGTGTCACGTCAACGGTTTGACCAGATGTTGGGAGGGCTTTTCGGACACTAATTAAAAAACTAATTTCAGAACTCACTTGGAAACCGCGAGACAAATCTTTTGAGGCCTTTGACCGCATCATTAGCACATGTGGGGTTACTGTAGCACTTATGGCTAATCATACACTAATTAGGCTCAAAAGATTCGTCTCATCGTGTACATCCAAACTGTGTAATTAGTTTTGTTATTTAATTACATTTAGTGCTCCATGCATGTGTCCAAAGAAAAAGTCACAAATTTCGAGGTGAAAATTTTTGGGAACTAAACGCGCCAGTAGTGGTTCGTACTTTTCAATATATTCAATGAGCATACAGTTTGGGTTCGAGTAGTCAAACAAGTACTCCCTCTGTCCTAAAATAAACGCAATTCTTTGACTCTTAGAAACTGTGTTTGACCGCTCGTCTTATTCAACTTTCTTTTACAAATATTATCACTTTTGTTATGACTTATTACATCACTAATGATATTTTAATAATATTTTATTTGTCTTATAATTTACATAAAAAATTTGAATAAAACGAGCGGTCAAACATAGTTTCTAAAAGTCAAAGAATTGTGTTTATTTTGGGACGGAGGGAGTAACGTATGGCAAACGGACCTGACGAAAGCACTAGTATTTGGGCTAAGATGGGCTAGCTTAGTTCGGCCTGCTGTCTCATAGGCCCGCCATGTGTACCGGCCCGGGCTGTTTGGGGCATTGTTTAGAGAAGAAGTAAAATTTAAAAATCCATCAAATGCCTAAGGTCACTAGCGGCACCCCCGCGGCCGGGGTTCGATTCCCGTGTGGAGCGAATTTCCGGTCCGTGGGGTAAAAAAATACCATCGTCTGTTTCCATTTTTCAAAGCATGGTTTGAGGTCCGGCCTAACTCACAAGGCGACGGGCCCCCGTGTACAAGTGGGGCAAGGGTTCGGGAGTTTTCTTGGCCTGCTGTGAGAAGGTCACAATGAAAAAGGCCTCAAATGTTCGGCTAAATATTTTGTATAGGGATCAAAAGGACATAATGAAAATTTTAGATAGTAAAATGTTTTTTTATTAGACTTAATTAAGTCACAATAACTAAAACAATTCAAGTTTGGGTTAGCTAGGCAAACTCTTTGCGAAGTACTCCGTAAAACAGAGCTAATAAGCTCCCTGTAACATGATAGAGTTTGCGTTACGGTTACCTCTTGATTTTGGTTAGGACCAGCAGCATCAGCAGCCGGTAGCTGGGTCGTTCCAGCGCTGCCCCAGCTGCGTGAGATGCTCGACAGGCCCTCGCCGAGGCGGTCGGACGCGAGGAGGAAGAGAAGCGCCGTCGGCAGCGCCACGCCGAGGAGGAACGCCGCCGCATGGCTGCCGCCCACCTTACTACGGCTCCCAAGCCCCAGGCTCATGTCGCTTGACGGCTCGACCGATTTGCCTCTTTGGAACTCGATCGCGAGCTGAAGCTGCTAATTATCAACCGGTCCATCCGGTGGTCTCTACTTAAACGCCCAGCTCCATGGATCCTGTTAGTGCCTGGTCTCGCTGTCAGGCGAGACACACACGCCCGACGAACCAATAGGATGCGAGCTCCGCCAGGCCACGCAACGGTTTGACGCGCGAGGGGTCTCGCGTCACTGCTTGGGCGTTTCATGTATTCCCCCGTGTCCCGTGTAGGTGTAGCGATCGGAGGAAGACCGGCGCAGCTTCAGGCGGCTAGCTAGCCCGGCCGCTTTGAGTGTTGATACGGAAACATGTGTGGCCACCCAGACTTTCTGATCCCTTCGTTCCTACACGATTGGTTGGAAAGTTCCCGGCTAGACTTTTATTGTATACCATGAGTTATATTGGAGCGAGATAACACGAATATTCTTTTTTTTTCTGAACGCAAAACAGACAAATTATAACCGACAAAGACACGCACATTTAATTTATATATATGCACACTTCAAGAATAGGACCAGTTGATGTGAAGTTCAAAAACATCGGCGAATAACGAGGTCCCAACCAATGGTTCCAAGGCTAGGAGTAGGACCGCTTGTCCGATTGACGTTGGCATGAATAAATGTTTGTTGGCATCAAAATTATCCTTGGGCAAGTTGTCTTGTCCTTGTGCTATTTGCTTGAGAGACTATTTCAATATATCCGGATATTTTACCTCCTCCTCAAGGTTTTATATATGCGACTAACTTAATTTAAATTTCTTAGTACAGTCCACGCAAACCGGGTATGATTTAGGTTTGTATTATTATTGCTAGTTGACTCGAAAGTTCCACTGCCTAGTAGATTAATTCGAAGGTATATTTAGGATTATTTTGAAATGTGAGTTTATTGTGATTTTGAAATGGATATTGTTTCCAACAGTGCCATGTGTGCAAATAATAAAGGTGTAAATGGGGTGTCCCTTAGGGTATCCATTTTGAAATGGATATTGTTTCTCAAAATGAGCTCCCACACTTTGAAAAACCAGTATAAACATTTGGACTAAAGAGGGACGGTGGATACCCTTAGGTGCACCTATTTGCACTCCTATCTGCAAAAGAGCATTCAACTAATGAATTCTTGTATTTTTGTTGTTTCATAGGGAAAATAAGCATGGGAGTATTTTGTGTTTGGATTGGTGCCTATGTAGTTTCATCTGGGAAAAGCAAGACCACATGTGTTATCTAAACGGTCCATTTTTTCTCACATGATATCTATTATCAATGGTTGATCTCTCACTTACCGGGCTGGTTTCATATTGACGAAACCCCAGTTCTTCTTTATGGTGCTATCAGGGGCCAAGAAGTTAGGTTGCCTTTTTTGCGAGTTGTTGCGTTTTTTTTTTCCTTTTCTGTCTTTGGTTGAGCCTTCATGTAATAGAAGCTGAACTTTCATGTCTTTGGCAGATCTTCCCTGCTGGTTCGTTAAAAAAAAAGTTGAGCTTGTTCAGGCACTGCGCTTTGTAAAACCTTTTCTCGAACCTATTAATACAAAGATACGCAGCTCTCAGCTCTCCTGCATATCCGAGAAAAAAATTCTTGTCTATATAATATACTAATGTGCCAAGATTTGGAGCATCCTCATGAGTCGGGGGCCCACTGTTCATGCGGGGTCCATATGGGACCCGTACTGTTTAGGTGGGACCCACACGGGCCCATACTGTTTAGGTGGGTCCCACGCGGGACCCGCGTACTGTTTAGGTGGGTTCCACATGGGCCCCGCATGAACCGTACGTGGGTCCCACATGGGACCAACATACTATTTATATGAGGTCTGCACATAAAATATATTTAATTATTTTCTATATACCAAAATAGTAAAAACATTATATATACTACATTCACATGTGGTAGCTCTACTATTTATTGGATTTTGTTTCCATTTCATAAACTCATAAAGTATAATTGAATCATACATTCATTTTTAATTTATCTTTTTTCTAGCAAAATCAATAATTAGTGTAAGTCAATCCGTCAACTATACCTACTAACATAAAAAAATGAATTTCTATTTATACAGGACCCACGTGTGACCCGCGTATTATTCAGGTAGAACCCATGTGGGGTCCGCATGCTATTCAGATGGTACCCACGTAGTATTCAGTTAGAATCCATGCATAAAATATACTTAATTATTTTCTACATATGGAAATAATAACCACACTTCATATACTACGTTTACATGTGGTAGTCTCTACTAAATATTTATTAGATTCTGCTTTCACTTCGAAAACTCGCAAAATATAATTGAATCATCCATTGATTGCTAATTATCTTTTTCCCCAACCAAAACCAATAATTAATGTAAAACAATCCATCAACTATACTGTGACATCCTGGCTCAGGACTTAATAGGATTGATAGAGTACTCATGTCAACAAGTTGCAACTTCTTTTCCGAAAGCTAATCTCGAAAGAACTCCAAAGTTAAACGTACTTGGCCTGGAGCAATTTTGGGATGGGTGACCGACCGGAAAGTTCTTCCCGGGTGCGCATGAGTGAGGACAAAATGTGTAGAAAAGACTGGTGTTGGTCTATGAGTGTACTCTATGTCCTATAAAGCTGCTAGAAGTAAGCGGGCCCGGCCTCGAGGAGGCGGGATGTTACAGAATGGTATCAGAGCTGACTCTCGCGGTTTCACGGGCACGTACGGGCGTAAGTGCACGGGCATGTGGACGGGCGCGTGGGGGCGCAGATGCCACCGGCATGTGGACGGACACATGACGGGTCAGTGCGCGGGCATCTGGGATGTGCCATTGGCACTGGACGCACGGACGTCGCACAGGGACCGTTGGCACTGGACGTACGAGATGTGGCCAAGAGAGTACGTTCCTGGCTTGGGATTGACCGACGAGGACGTCGGTCTCTTAAGGGGGTGAGGATGTGACATCCCGGCACAGGGCTTAATTGGATTGATAGAATAATCATGTCAACAAGTTGCAACTTCTTTTCCGGAAGGTAATCTCGAAAGAACTCCAAAGTTAAGCGTGCTTGGCCTGGAGCAATTTCGGGATGGGTGACCGACCGGAAAGTTCTTCCCGGGTGCGCACGAGTGAGGACAAAGTGTACAGAAAAGACTGGTGTTGGTCTGTGAGGGTAGTCTATGTCATATAAAGCTGCCAGAAGTAAGCGGGCCCGGTCTCGGGGAGGCGGGATGTTACATATACCTACTAACATAACAAAATGAATTACTAAAAAAAACTATCTGAACATCTAGCGTGCTCTCAGACTTTAAACTACTACGCCGATCTACTGGAACTTTCAGATTTCATTCCATACATCAATACAATGTTGCTTTAAAAATTGTATACGATAACATTTTTAATATTGCTTTACATCAAACTTTGATACAGGCGCGCACGGCGGGCGCGCCTGTCTAGTTAATTTTTATTGTATCTTATCACCTCATCAGAGATAATGACATCACATCTGAAAATGAAACCTAACACATCCGAGGGCTCACCAACATTCAAATTATAAGGACGTGAGTTTAAAGTGTACCAGAATACACCTTTTCTATTTTCTCCAGACTACTAGTGAGTTTAGATAGCATATAGACCTAAGTAGTTTATTTAGATCTCAGCGTTAAATTTCATATTTTCCATCTGCCCATCATGTTACAAGTGTACCGGCCGCGAAATACTACCCACTTGAGACCATTGCGTGTCTCAAGGCCTACGCCACCCCATGGAATCTCGACACCTGGTCGGGTACGTCCACTTGAAAGTTGAAACCACCCTTCTGCCTCTGCTCCGGCGTCAGGCTGGTGTAGTTCTTCCAATCCGCGGCGACGTCCTTGAGGTCGTGCACCTTGATGTCCAGCCCGATGCAGCAGCAGGCGTGGATGGTGCAGACCTTCTCCGGGTCGTCGTGGTACTCGCAGAATCCGCCGAAGTAGACGGTCTCCAGCGGCTCGATCTTGACCTGCAGCTTGCTCACGAGCTCGTGCCTGATGTTGACGAACACCGCCTGGTCGTGCTGCCCCGGGAACCTCTCCCTCGCCGCCCTCCAGTACTTCATCATCTGGATGGTCCGGTTCGTCGACTTCATGTAGTAGAGCCCGGTGTTGAGCGGGTTGTCCAGCGGCGCGCGCGACGGCTTGAAGTCGTCCGACGAGCAGCTCATGTCGGCGTACACGGGGAAGTGCCGGAACGGGTTGCGAAACCACACCATGTCGCAGTCCTGATCGATCGACCATCCATCGATTGTTCTTCAGATTCGTTAATGAAAAAATGGAGACTGAAAGTGTTTGGGGGTATGATTGATCTTGCCGTGAAGAGGAAGTTGTAGCCGAGCTCGACTGCTCGAGGACGCGCTGCTGGAAGGTGAGCTTGGTCCAGACCAGCTCCAGGTAGTCCGGGCTCATGAACGGCTTGGCGGAGCTCATGTCCACGGACGTGGCGTTGAGGAAGTAGCAGTGAGGGTGCACGGCCTTGCAGCGCTCGAACCCGCGGGCGTCGAGGGCGACCACGAGAAGTTGGTTGAGGAGGTGCGCGATGTCCACACCGTTCCGGAAGCTCTCGAGGTAGAGGTCGAGCAGGGAGCCGGGCTGCGCCCATGCCTCGTTCACCGAAGTGATTATCACGGTCCTGTCCTCCATGGCCACTTTAGGTAGAAGCTCAGGTAGGCCCTTGAATATGATCTGCGTGTCAAATAATAAGAGAAGGGGAAAAATCAGTTTACACACTCGAATTATCAAAAAAAATTCTAATTTTCAACTTCAACTGTAAAATCGGATAAGAAAGGTCATTCGACTGTTAAAACCAAATAAATTTGACCCTTTCAGTGGTGTACCAAGTCTCGATTAGCTATCTTGGCACACACAATCTTGTATAAATGGAAAATGATCATAAAAGAGAGGAAAATATTTGCAAAAGGGTATGTAGCCTGGTGGTTACAGGAGGCTTAGTAGCATCTCAGGTCCGGGGTTCGAATTCCTGTGGAAGCGAATATTTCAGGATTTGATGGCGTTGTGCTTTCAGTGGTAGGCGACGTTCCCGTCGATAGCAAGGCACCTATGGTGACTTTATCAATCTCAATGATTTGCTGCCTCAGTCTTTGAAGATGCTCATAGGGGTATGGTTTGATGCTCATAGGGGTAGGGTTTGCGTGATTTCGAGGATTTGCTGGCTCAGTCTTCGAAGATGCTCATAAGGGTAGGGTTTGCGTGTGTTCGTAGGGGTGAGTGTGCTACCTTGTGAGTATCTGAGTTACTGTGAAATCGCAAAAAAAAGAAAAAAATCGATTCTTTCTAAGCTCAAACTATTCAAATGGTCCTATTCACCCCCTAATGGATTTGTCTTTTATTTGATGCTCCATGTACATATATGTTTCTGGTTCAAAACTTTTTAGGGGGATTAGTAGGCATCATAATCTATTTTCGAAAAAATATTTTGTTTTCTTTGTTGTTATTTCCCATGTATATTCGTACCTACAGTGTTGAAGTATTGTTGAATGCTTCTAGTCGATAAAATAATTGGACAATTTCTCACAAATAAAATTGTGACATAATGCCAGCTGTCACCCAACAAATTTTGAAACCCAAACAAAACTTGTACGTGGAGGGGAAATGAAGACAAAGTTCATTAGGGGGTGACTTGGTCCAATTTGAACTGTGCTGAGGAGTCAATCGAATCGATATTTTGTTTGGAGGGTTAACTGAATTGTTTTTTTTTGAAAGACCTGGAACATTGTCCAGCATTCATTGATAAGAGAGGAGAAGGCGCCAAAATACAGCATCCCTCCCAGGCAGATCGCTGGAAGGGCCATAAAGCAAGGCTAATTACTCAATAAAAATACTACCAACTAGTGAATCCAGGTGTTTTGCACCAGCAAAAATCCAGGTCCTAACTTCATCGCGTAGCAGGGCAATGAATCTTGGTGCCGATAGCTCCTCTTGCTTGAAAATTCTATTGTTTCTCTCCTTCCATAGGGACCAAATAACCAGCAGTACCAAAGTTTGGAGTCCCTTTCCTTGGTGGCCACTGACGGTTGTCAAAAGTTTGAACCATTTTTGTAGGTCTTGGTCAGCAGTCCAGCCGTCTGGAGAGAGGTTAGAGCAAAAGGGCCAGGTTGCCACCACCGACCACACCTGTTTGGAGAAGGGGCACTCGGCCACCAGGTGAAAAGCAGTCTCGAGGTTCCGATAGCAAAGGGGGCAAAAATATGAGTTAGGCCACTCCCGTAGCATCAGCCGGTCTGCTGTCCAAATTCGATTTTGTAAAAGGAGCCATAAGAAGAATTTGCATTTGTTTGGTCCCCATGGCTTCCAAATCGCTTTGGCCACCGGCGATCTGCATTTGCCTTGCAATTGTAGATTGTAGGCTGATTTTGCCGAATAAATGCCTGTGGCAGTTGGTGTCCAAGTAATCTGGTTGTCGTCCTAGGAGTCCAAGTTCAGGTTTTGAGCACCAATTTTGGTCCAAAAACCAAAGAATTCAGACAGCAGATCATTGGTCAAATTATGTGCGATGTCCTTGATCCATCTGTGATCCGTGAGAGCATCATACACAGTCCTCCTCTTTCTTCTGCTGTGTCTGTATAGGTGTGGGAACAGGTTGATCAGAGCGTGGCCATCTAGCCAGCTTGAATGCCAAAAGAGAGCCTTTTTTCCATTATTCACCCGTACTCGTGTAGCGGCTGCAAAAAGAGACCTATCAGTATTGTCCACCGGCAATTCAGAGGTGGACCAAGGTTTCTCAGGATTAGTCCAGCTAAACCATAGCCAACGCAGCCGCAGAGCTCTTCCAAAGCGTTCGAGATCCAAAATACCCAGGCCGCCAGCAGCAGTTGGCAAACATGTTGTCGGTCAATTGACTTTACATTTGCCTCTGTGGTACTCTTGGTCTCCCGCCCATAGGAAACGATGTCGCGCTTTGTCCAACTCTCTGATGAAACCTTTGGGAACTTTGAGGGTGGTTAAAAGGTAGATCGGCATAGAGGACAGGACCGACCGGACTAGCTCTCTTCGGCCGCCAGCGGAGAGAAGCTTGCCTTGCCAACCAGCAAGTTTGGCTCTGACTCGGTCCAGAGTTGTTTGCAGATGTACCGTCTTTAATCTGCCCAACGTTAATGGGAGGCCCAGGTAGGATAATGGAAAATTAACCCGCATTCCTGAAAAAATTGAAAGGATGGTCTGCAGATTAAGTTCAGCACAACGGATCGCCGCCACTGAGCTCTTAGCCAAGTTAACTCTCAAGCCCGTAGCGGCACCGAAATGTTCCAGGATTGCCAAGGTTATGTCCACTTCTTCTTTGCGTGGGTTTAGAAAGAGAGCAGCAGCATCCGCATACAAGGACAGACGAATAGAGGCGTGTCTTCCGCGAAGCTCCGTGAGTTCACCTTCTTCAGTGGCCAGATCAAAAAGGCGGTGCAAGGTATCATTTGCCAAGATAAAAAGGTAGGGCGATAGAGGGTCACCTTGGCGTAGTCCACGTTCATGGTGGAAAAAGGGGCCTGGTACGCCATTGATCATGACCGAGGAGGAAGAAGAGGAAAGGATCAAGGAGATACAGTTCCTCCACCTGACGGAGAAACCTCTTTTTTCCATAAGCTCGAGGAGATATTCCCAAGAAACTGAATCAAACGCTTTGGCAATGTCGAGTTTGAATAGTAAGGCTGGCGTTTTGTTTTTGTGGTAGGCTCTGGCCAAATTGCGTACATACAGGAAGTTGTCCTGGATGCAACGCTTCTTGATGAATGCACTTTGTGAAATGGATATGAGTTTATCTATTTGGGAGGAGAGCCTGATTGCCAGGACTTTGGAAATGAGTTTGGCGAAGGAGTGGATGAGGCTAATTGGCCTGAAATCAGTGATGGTTTCGGAGGTTTCTTTTTTGGGAACGAGGGTGATAATAGCCGAGTTCATTCGCTCCAAGGGGCCGGTGTTGAGGGAGTACAGACAGTTAAAAGCATCCAAGACCTCTGCCTTGATGATGTGCCAACAAGACTTACAAAACGCACCGGTGAAGCCATCCGGCCCTGGCGCTTTATCCGAAGGCAGACAGGAGATGGCCTTTTTTATTTCCTCCTCCGTGAAAGGGTCATCCAACCCCTCCTCAATTACTGGGAGTTGCAAAACGTCCCAGTTAAGCGAGCGAGCTCTGCTCACTTTGGTGCCCAGCAGAGTCTTGTAGTGGTCAAACGCTTCTTTCTCCTTTTCATCATGGTTCCAAGCAAAAGTGCCATCCCTTCTTCTCAATGCCGGAATGAAGTTTCGTCGTTTCCGAGCTGACATCCTTAAGTGGAAAAATTTTGTGCAGGCATCGCCATTTTTGAGCCAGGCGAGGCGAGAGGTCTGTCGGCGTCTGGCGCGTTCAATCGCCGCCAGCCCCAGAACCCTCACCTTTAGGTCTTTTAGTAGTCCAGCTTCTTCCTCCGAAAGCCGATTTGATCCAGGCGAGATCCTAGGGGTACTAGTTCTTGTGCTTGATCCAGGCGAAAAATGATTTCTTGAACCATATGTAGTTGCATTCTAGCTTCGCCAAAAACACTGCGACTCCATTTCCTTAACTCTGCAGCAGTGTTACATAACTTGTTTAGGATCATCATGGCGTTTCTGCCCCCAACCGGCTTAGCCCATGCAGCTTCAATTACTTGGAAGAAACCTGGAATTTTTGTCCAAAACGTTTCAAATTTAAAATGTGCCTTGACACGAGGTCTGTTCTGTTGGCATAAGAAAAGCGGACAGTGATCAGAGATGGAACTGGAGAGCGCTTGTAGGCAGAAGTTGGGAAATAGGGTGTCCCATTCCAGGTTGTAAAAGAATCGGTCCAGCCGAACCAGGGTGGGGCGGATCTGTCCATTGCTCCAGGTATAGCGTCGATTTTGCAGATGCAGCTCCAACAGATCACAGGCGTCGAGGGCATGTCTGAACCGCCCCATCCACCGCCTGTTGAGGTTAAGGTTATTTTTGTCTTCCGCCGAGTGAATGAGGTTGAAATCTCCCACACATAACCACGTCGTATCTTGGGGAGGCTTGAGATCTATTAGTTCCTGGAGGAACACATACTTGTGCTGATCCTCCGCAAGTCCATAAAGCACCGAGAGGGAGAAGGCAGCATTAGACGATTTGCAAGTTACCCTGGCAGTGATAGAGAAATGACCAAAAGCGGGATTGGATACATCAAGCAATTCCTGAGAGGCAGTGGAGGCCTGCTCCTTGGTGTGATGAGTGATTGCCAACACATGGAGTGGACTAACTGTGTGTAGTCGCGACTCTGTGGAGATTGCGCCAGTTCTTGGTCTGTGGTGTGCAGGTACACGGATGGCGCGGTTGCAGCGAGTCGGTTTTGACAAGAGCGTGGCGCGTGCCGATGTACCATGCGGCGGCGTTGCGGTGGTGGGAGCTCGACGACCATGCGGAGGCGGGAGACCTTGCGGTAGCGTTGGAGGCCCAACCGGACGACCGTGCGGTGGAGAAGGGCGGCCCAGATGCTTGGGCCACTGCTGGGCCGCGAGGCGATCCACTCCTGGCGCCAAGGCGGGACGGCGTGGAGTTTGTTGGTACCTCGGGAAAAACCAACGGCGGGATGCGTCGACGTCGGCCAAGTCGAAGAGGTTTCGGCGGGAGGTCGAACACGTGGCGTCATCGGGCTTGGCGGGTGTGCCCGGAAACATCGCGCGGGAAGGTTTCGCGGTTCCTCCAAAACCGCACCCGAACTCGGTTTCGGCAGTTTTCCCAAAACTGCCCCCGCGAAGATTCCAGAAGGACGCGTGGCGACATCGGGAAGATTGCGTCGGGTCGAAGCAAACTACTCCAAGTCGTCGCAGCCGTCGGATGATCTTCAATGTATCTTTTCCAGTTTTGCCCCTAAGGGCCTTGTAGTTTAATTTCAGCACTTAGGGGTAGTCTAGTCATTAGAGGATGGCTTGGAGAGAAAGGAAAAGTGGGAGGGCAGCTGGCCTGGCTAGTGAAAAGGAAGGCGCCCCTCCCTGGGTTGCTCTTGCGCTGGACATAACAGAAGAAGAGAGCCAGGCACCACCTCCTCCCAGCCCTCTCTCTCTCAAGTTCTTCTTCTCCCCTTCCATCTCTAGGATTCTTGCAATGGATTTTTGAAGAACTTGTAAGGAGATCTTGTGGGAAAGGAGGCCCATCCCTCCTTGTGCCCTCGGGGCTTTGAAATCAAGGTTCGTTTCATGTTCATCTGAGCTCTACATGCATGAATCATCCTAGTTCTTGATTTCCTTGTTCTGGTGTTTCTACTACTTGTTGCTGTGGTTCTTAAGGTTTTTCTTGGCGACTAGAATCATCCTAACCAAGTGCTAGAATTCATCTAGATCGCGAGCCTTCAAGAACTCAGTTTTAGGAAAATTCTGAAAACCCCGTTCTTGCCTCTTTCTTCGTCGATTCCTCACAATCCATGGAGTGGATCGTCGATTCCTTTGGTGGATAGGTTCACAAGGTCTTTGTGAGCGTGCCTGCGAAATTTGGTTAGATTTCGACTTGATTTGGGCTTTCAAACGTCAAATCTCTCTCAGGTCGCGGGCTGGAAAAACTCTGCTCCGCTCGGGCAGGATTTTTCCTTAACGCCGGTTGAACCGACGCTGGCGTTCCTGAGCGTCGGATCAACCGGTGAGTGCTTTTGTCACGGGTTAGGGTTTTTGGGGTTTATGTGTGATTGCACCGGTGCTTTGATCTCCCCGACGTCGGTTTAACCGGCGGTACTATTTTGGTTCGCAGTTTTGGGCGTTTGACCGACGTATAGGGTTTTGCCTACGTCGGATCAACCGGCGTTCATTTACTTTGGTTTTGTTGTCTCTCTGGACAACTGCTCCGACGCTTGAGGTTTTTGAGCATCGGTTTAACCGGTGTTCATTGCTTGGTTTGGTGCATTTTGTTGATCCTCTGGACAACTGCACTGACGTGAGTTTGCGATTTTGTCGGTTTAACCGACGTTCGATCACCGGTTTAACCGACGAGGTTCAAAACCCAGCGTCGGTTCAACCGGTGCTCACTGGTTGTTTGCTGCAGGCTCTGTATCACCGGTTTAACCGACGTCGTTCAAACGTGTGCGTCGGATCAACCGATGATATATACCTTGCTTGGTTCTTGCACTGCTTTCGTGCAATTGCTTCCGCGCTTGATCGCTTTGGTTCCTAGGCTTGTTTTGTGTTAGTGTAGCTCCCTTGTAGCTACTCTGCACATCGCCTAGAACTCTGGGGTTGGGGTGCACTCTTGAATTGTGAGCCGAAGTTTTTGATCGCGATAATTTTCGAAGGCTCCCATTCACCCCCCCTCTGGTCGCATTTCTCGGTCCTACAATTGGTATCAGAGCCGGGACGGTTTCTCTATAGCCTTCTCCGGTTCGAAACCGTTGTGCGACCATGGGTTCACCGGGCAAACCCCCGATCTTCGATGGATCCGATTACGACTATTGGAAGGTGCGCATGCGTGCCTATCTTTTGAGTCTAGGTTCCGAGGTCTGGGAGATTTGCGTGGACCCTGATTATGTGAACCTTGCGGTTCGCACGACCGAGCTTCAGGTTAGGAGACATGAGGTCAATAGCAAGGCGTACAACGCTCTCATAGCCTGTCTCTCTCGTCCTGAGTTCGATCGTGTCAGCGACCTTCTCACAGCTCGGGAGATCTGGACACGGTTGGCCAATTTCCATGAAGGAACCAACCATGTCAAGTCGAGGCTGTATGAGACTCACCGGCGGGAGTACGAGAACTTTTCTCAGTTGCCGGGTGAGAGCATCGACACCATGTTCAGTCGTTTTCAGTCGATTGTGAACAAGGTGCGTGCGAACCAGCCACAGGGCACCCAGGCCTACTCCGATCATGAGAAGGCTATGAAGCTTCTCTATGCTCTTGATCGCAAGGTCTGGGAGGTGAAGGTCCAGACTATCATAGAGTCTGCTAGCTATGAGACCCTCACTGTGGATGAGCTGTTCAGTAAGCTCAAGGCTTCGGAGGTGGAGAAGCTCTCTCGAGCTAAGATGGAAGGCAATCATGCTGATGCCTCCGCCTCCAAGTCTATGGCCCTGGTAGGCAACTCTGGAGCTAACCCTGATCCTTCTCTTGGAGGTTTTTGCTTGTCTTCTCTTGTGTCTGTGACAGATGAGCAGCTGGAGGTGCTGGGAAACGAGGAGCTTGCATTGATCATCCACAAGTTCCAGCGTGCCTTCAACAACAGACAAGCACGAGCGAAGACCTGCTTCAACTGCGGCAAGACCGGCCACTTCGCCGTCGAGTGCCCCAGGAAGAAGAGTTCCAGGGATGATGACGGCCGCTCCAAGCACGAGGAGTACCGCGAGCACCGCCACAAGCACAAGAGTGGGCACTCCCACAAGAAGAATGGCGGACGTTCCAAGCGGCACCACGAGCGGAAGAAGAAGAACGTCGGCAAGTACAAGGACAAGCAGGCGTTCGTCGCCCGGAGCGAGGATCACTCCTCCACCAGCCAGAGTTCGACGTTTTCGTCCTCATCCAGCTCCAGTGACTCCGACTCACACCACCGCGGCGAAAAGAAGCGGAGCTCCAAGAAGAAGGCCACAGAGGGCTTCACTGGCCTTTGCCTCCATGCTGGGAAGGCGGCCGGTCTCTGCACCATGGCCATCGACTCCGACGCCGACGGAACTCCTTCCACTACTGCAGAGCTTGCACCTCAGCTAGAGTCAAGCTCTGAGGTACGTCCTGAGCACCCCACTCCTGAGGAGTTGGAGGATCTTTACACTGCTTTAGATAATCAGGATTTGATCATTAAGGATGCTAAGAGGCAGTTTAGGGCGTTGAGACAGGAGCTGAAGGAAGCTAAGTTAGCTTTAGAGATTGCTCAGTCTGCCCCCGTAGTGGAGGATTGTGTTGAGGAGGATGAGTGCAGTCAGTGCATCGGTTTGATGTCTGACCTGTCCGAGCTCAGGAGCAAGTATGATGAGAACTTGCTCAAGCTCGAGGAGGGCAAGAAGGCCATGGATGAGCTCAAGTTCCGGCCTACCCTCTTGGGTGCTTGCAAGGAGTGCCCAGCACTTAGAGAAGAGCTTAAGGAGAAGAATGCTGCTTTGAGGAAGTTGGAGAAATCCGCAGTTCCTAGCTCTTGCTCTGCTGATTGTACTGTGTGCCCAAGCCTGATCACTGAGCTTGAGGAGGCACGGAAGGACAAGACCCGGATGGAGGAGGAGAACTCCCACCTTCGGGAGATTCTCAGTTGGGTGTCCGCCCGCGAGCCTCAGTTGGGCATGATGGTTCAGCAGTTTAAGCGTCCTGATGGTGTTGGGGTTGGTTTTGCTTTTACTCCTGCTGACTTTGTCCAACCCTATGGTAAGATTGGTGAGATACTTGAGCCGAGTGTGAATGTACTCTCTTCCACAGCTTCACCAGTTCCTAAGCCAGCACCAGTTAAGGACGGAATCCTCACTGAGCCACCTAAAGCTCCACCTAAAAATCCAGTGTGGGTTCCCAAGCCTAACCATCTCAAGAACCGACTGGATACACTCCCTCCTAGTGGTAAGCCAATTCCTAAGCCCAAGGTGAGGACTCAGTCCCCCAGAGTTCCTCAGAGAGCTTCAGCTTCTACACCACAGCCTACACACAAGAGAGAGCCTTACCTATGTGAGTGGTGCGAAAGGGAGGGTCACTTGGCAGAATTTTGCTTCCGGAGGTTGAGGTTTGAGCGCAGGCAGTCTGAGAGGCGCGCTCCGGAAGTGTTCCACCAGGCTACAGGTGGACACACTCTAGCTCGACGTGGGCAGAGGCGGGATGCCAGGCCACGTCATGTAGGTGGAGGAGGGGGAGGCGGTGGTGGTTACCGTGCTCCTGTTGGTGGTTTCGCCGGCCCCGGTCCACACCGTGCTTTCGGTGATGGTCAGCGTGGCCGAAGCTTTGGTGGCAGAGGCGCAGCACGTTTTCCTCAGCGTGGTGGTCGCCAGCCACAGTTTTCGTTTGAGGATACTTACCCTGCTTTCGAGCAGATGGCACGACACTGGTTTGCTTCTTTCTGTGCTAACCCCAGTGTCGGGCCATTTGCCCGCTCTTTCTCTTCTTACTGAGCAGGACACTCGAGGCCTGGAGGACATATGGCTCATGGACTCCGGTTGTTCGCGCCACATGACCGGAAGTCACAGATGGTTCTCCAGCCTCACCCCGATGAAGGACAAAGAGTACATCACCTTCGGGGATAACAGCAGAGGAAAGGTACGTGGAGTTGGCGCTATTCGGATTTCAGATGACTTCACCTTGAGAGAAGTTGCTCTTGTTGATAAGCTGGGTTTTAATCTGCTCTCTGTTTCACAACTTCTTGATGATGGGTTTGAAGTGAGTTTTAAGAGAGGTTGCTCGCGTGTTCTTGATTCCAGAGGAGAGTTTGTGTGCGGCATTGTTCCTTTTGGCCGTGTGTTTCGCATTGACTTTTCTGGATCTTCTTCTAGCACCTCTCACTGTCTGGTGACTGGTCAGTCTTTTGAGCTCTGGAGATGGCATAGGAGACTCGGTCACTTGAGCTTTGATCTACTAGTTAGGCTCAGCTCACTTGGTCTGATCCGAGGATTGCCCAAGCTGAAGATGGACAAGGACCTTGTGTGTCACCCGTGTCGTCACGGGAAGATGGTTTCCCTTCCACACCCACCTGTAAATCAGGTGATGACATCGCACCCTGGCGAGCTTCTTCACATGGACACCGTTGGTCCTGCTCGCGTGCGCTCTGTCGGTGGGAAGTGGTACATTCTTGTGATCGTTGATGACTTCTCTCGGTACTCTTGGGTTTTCTTCTTGGAGACTAAGGATGAGACTTTTCAGCACTTTCGTGATCTTGCTTTGAGGTTACAGAACGAGCTTCCACATGCCATGAGGGCTATCCGCAGTGATAATGGAACTGAATTTAAGAACGCTCGTTTTGATGACTTCTGTCGTGACTTTGGTCTTGATCACCAATACTCCTCTCCTTATGTTCCTCCACAGAATGGCGTGGTTGAACGCAAAAATCGGACCTTAGTGGAAATGGCCAGGACGATGCTCGATGAGCATAGGACTCCTAGGCGTTTTTGGGCCGAAGCGATCAACACCGCATGCTATGTTGCCAACCGCATCTTCCTTCGCTCATTCATGAAAAAGACTTCGTATGAGTTGCGGTTTGGTCGACAGCCCAGAGTGTCCCACCTGCGTGCTTTTGGTTGCAGATGCTTTGTTCTGAAGGAGGGAAATCTTGATAAGTTTGAGTCTAGGAGCTATGATGGCATTCTTCTTGGCTATGCTCTTCAATCCAGAGGCTATCGTGTTCTTATTCTTGAGACTAACCGGATCGTCAAAACTTGTAATGTAACCTTCGACGAGTCCACTCCTTCTTTGTCTGCTTCTTTGGAGTGTGCAGGTGATGAGGAGGTTGGCCAGGACATCTTTGAGGATGAGGATGAGCCTTAGGCCTTTGAGGATGATGGTGGTGTCCCTGCGCCGGCTGCAGGCCCACTTCCTGGAGATTCGAGTTCTGACGACGATGGCGGCCCGCTCCCCACAGCTTCGACTACGGCCGATCCACGTCCAGCTCAAGGTTCTTCCTCCGGGACCCATGTTGAGGGCGGTGGCGAGGCGACTTCGTCAAGAGAAGCACCACGACACATTCAGCGTCGTCATCCACCTCAACAAATGTTAGGTGACCTCAACGAACGAACCACGAGGTCCAAGGTAACAAGTATCGCTGGCTTTGCTCATTCAGCGTTTGTTGCCTCCTTTGAGCCCAAAGATATTGGACATGCTTTATCTGATTCTAACTGGGTCAATGCCATGCATGAGGAGCTAGAAAACTTTGAGCGAAACCAAGTCTGGGTCCTTGTAGAGCCTCCACCAGATTGCCACCCTATAGGTACCAAATGGGTTTTCAAGAACAAACAGGGTGAGGATGGGATGGTTGTGAGGAACAAGGCTAGGTTAGTAGCTCAGGGTTACAGCCAACAGGAGGGGATAGATTATGAGGAGACCTTTGCACCTGTAGCTCGTTTAGAGGCCATCAGGATCTTTTTAGCCTTTGCAGCTTCGAAGGGGTTCAAGCTGTATCAGATGGATGTTAAGAGTGCCTTTTTGAACGGGTTTATAGAGGAGGAGGTCTATGTGAAGCAACCTCCTGGTTTTGAGAGTCCCAAGTTTCCAGACCGAGTCTTCAAGCTTCAAAAGGCTTTGTATGGTCTGAAGCAAGCCCCTAGAGCCTGGTATGCGAGATTGAGAGCCTTTTTGCTTAAACAGGGGTTTGTCATGGGATCGGTAGATAAGACTTTGTTTCTCCTCAGGCGTGGTGCTGATTTTCTGTTGGTTCAGATTTACGTGGATGACATTATCTTTGGTGGCTCCTCTCACTCTCTTGTTTCTAGTTTTTCTGATGACATGAGCAGGGAGTTTGAGATGTCTATGATGGGTGAGCTTCAGTTCTTCCTCGGGTTGCACATCAAGCAAACCCGGGATGGCACCTTCGTCCACCAGGCCAAGTACACCAAGGACATGCTCAAGAAGTTCGACTTCGGGGAACTCAGTCCCATGCCGACTCCCATGAGCACTTCTACGGCGCTGGATGAGGACACTGAAGGTGTTGCTGTGGACCAGAAGGAGTATAGGAGCATGATCGGCTCGCTCCTGTACTTGACGGCCACCAGACCCGACATCCAGTTCGCGGTCTGTCTCTGCGCGAGGTTCCAGGCTTCTCCGCGCACTTCTCACAGGAACGCTGTGAAGAGGATTTTTAGGTACCTTCGATACACTCCTGAGTTTGGCTTATGGTACTCTTCTTCCTCTTCTCTTGCGTTGGTTGGCTTCTCTGATGCTGATCATGGTGGGTGTCGGATTGATCGCAAGTCGACTTCAGGCACTTGCCAGTTTCTTGGAACTTCTCTTGTGTCTTGGTCTGCCCGCAAGCAAACTAGTGTAGCCCTTTCCACCACAGAAGCCGAATACATAGCTGCTGCTAGTTGTTGCTCCCAGATCCTTTGGATGAGACACACTCTCAGTGATTATGGCCTAACCTATGGCAGAGTTCCCATTTTCATTGACAGCACCTCAGCCATTAGCTTAGCCAAGAACCCTGTCCTACACTCTCGCTCCAAGCATATAGACGTGAGGTTCCACTTTCTGAGAGATCACTATGAGAAGGGTGATGTCGAGCTGACCCATGTGTCCACTGAAAATCAAGTAGCCGACATCTTGACCAAGCCCCTAGAACAAGCCACCTATGCTCGCTTGCGGGGAGAGCTTGGCGTGTGCTACCCATTTTGAGTTGGGTAGTTGTTTTTGTAGTTTAGGTTTTGTTTTTCCTTCTTTTTGCTTTTTCTTGCATTTTGTGTACATACCATCTTGCATTGCATTTGCTCATATGCATTACACTTGCACTAAGCTTCTCATGTATGATATCTGCATTTGCTTGTGCCTTGTGCTATGCTATGAGTTGTATATATGCTTTGACCATGAGTAGCTAGCTCCTTTGAATATGTTGTATATTGGCTCTGAGCTTAGCTATTTTATTCTTTGAAAATCATAAAACATGGTCACCTTCTGGATCTGCTACTAGCATGTGTAGGTTTGTATGCTTATGCTATCTTGATCATGCTTAGTGGCTAGGTCCCTTGCTCTCACATGCAACAAGATGCCCTCTTTTCTGTTGGAATAGTTTAATTGGTATCTAATTTCAAAAAGTCCAACAATTTGGTTTATCTTGGGTTGCTTTGAGTGAAAAGATCCAGGTGGGATTGCTTGCAACACTGTTCTTGTATCGAGACTGCTCCTCTGGAGAACTTGGACAAGGCTGTGGATGACTGAGAGTGGTGTCTTAAGCTTCTGATGGTCCTTGACCTAGGCTTGGCACATTCGTTAAGTTAAGCGCCTGCAAGCTTTCAACCCCTGGCACCGAAATTTGAAAGTTTTCAATTGGTATCAAGGCTGCTTGAGTGGCAGTTGCTGTGATATGGTTTGGGTAGCTCACCTGTATGTTCTTGCTAGCTCTAGCATGCTTGCTTGCCTTCTAGTATGCTAGGTCCTTTATGGTGATGCTTTTCCTTTACAAATGACAAATGCTTGCTCATGATCTGTATAGATATATTCTTATGAGCTTCTTTATGCATTGTCTTTGTATATGCACCCTCATATGCTGTGCTGATTTGACCCTTGCAAATGCTCTTGTTCTGTACCTGGAAGCTTTTAGGCACGCATGCACTTCATGGCATATTTCCAGGGGGAGCATCTAGGCAGGGGGAGTTTCCTTGACGTGTGCCTTGTCAACAAGGGGGAGAGAATGTTGTTTTTTTTGTCTCACCTTAGGGGTTAGGGTGAAATTTCTTGATCCTTGTCCAAAGGGGGAGAGTTTGTTTGTTTGATCTCAGGGAGAGATTCAGACTTTGAGTGTGCACACATCGGGGGAGAGTTGCATAGTGAGGGGGAGCTGCATTTCAGGGGTAGTTTTTGAGCTTTTTCATGCTCTTTGCTGGTTGCGTTGAGCTTAGCCTCTTTCTGGAGGAACCAGATTTGCACATGCTTGGCTGTGTTGAGCCTTGCCTCTTTCTTGAGGGGTCAAAAGCATGTTTTGGAGTCAGTGCGTCGAGCCGTTGCCCTTGTCTTAGGGGCTGACTCTTTTGGCTTTGCTATCTTCAAGTGATCTTTTCTGGCTTTCATTCGCTTATGATCACTTGAGTTAACTCTCTTTGTTTTCTATTTCTTTTTGGTTACCCTTTTCTTTCACCAGTGCCCGTGAGGGGTATGGTGTTGACAATGCACTCATCAAGGGGGAGATTGAGAGGCAGTGGAGGCCTGCTCCTTGGTGTGATGAGTGATTGCCAACACATGGAGTGGACTAACTGTGTGTAGTCGCGACTCTGTGGAGATTGCGCCAGTTCTTGGTCTGTGGTGTGCAGGTACACGGATGGCGCGGTTGCAGCGAGTCGGTTTTGACAAGAGCGTGGCGCGTGCCGATGTACCATGCGGCGGCGTTGCGGTGGTGGGAGCTCGACGACCATGCGGAGGCGGGAGACCTTGCGGTAGCGTTGGAGGCCCAACCGGACGACCGTGCGGTGGAGAAGGGCGGCCCAGATGCTTGGGCCACTGCTGGGCCGCGAGGCGATCCACTCCTGGCGCCAAGGCGGGACGGCGTGGAGTTTGTTGGTACCTCGGGAAAAACCAACGGCGGGATGCGTCGACGTCGGCCAAGTCGAAGAGGTTTCGGCGGGAGGTCGAACACGTGGCGTCATCGGGCTTGGCGGGTGTGCCCGGAAACATCGCGCGGGAAGGTTTCGCGGTTCCTCCAAAACCGCACCCGAACTCGGTTTCGGCAGTTTTCCCAAAACTGCCCCCGCGAAGATTCCAGAAGGACGCGTGGCGACATCGGGAAGATTGCGTCGGGTCGAAGCAAACTACTCCAAGTCGTCGCAGCCGTCGGATGATCTTCAATGTATCTTTTCCAGTTTTGCCCCTAAGGGCCTTGTAGTTTAATTTCAGCACTTAGGGGTAGTCTAGTCATTAGAGGATGGCTTGGAGAGAAAGGAAAAGTGGGAGGGCAGCTGGCCTGGCTAGTGAAAAGGAAGGCGCCCCTCCCTGGGTTGCTCTTGCGCTGGACATAACAGAAGAAGAGAGCCAGGCACCACCTCCTCCCAGCCCTCTCTCTCTCAAGTTCTTCTTCTCCCCTTCCATCTCTAGGATTCTTGCAATGGATTTTTGAAGAACTTGTAAGGAGATCTTGTGGGAAAGGAGGCCCATCCCTCCTTGTGCCCTCGGGGCTTTGAAATCAAGGTTCGTTTCATGTTCATCTGAGCTCTACATGCATGAATCATCCTAGTTCTTGATTTCCTTGTTCTGGTGTTTCTACTACTTGTTGCTGTGGTTCTTAAGGTTTTTCTTGGCGACTAGAATCATCCTAACCAAGTGCTAGAATTCATCTAGATCGCGAGCCTTCAAGAACTCAGTTTTAGGAAAATTCTGAAAACCCCGTTCTTGCCTCTTTCTTCGTCGATTCCTCACAATCCATGGAGTGGATCGTCGATTCCTTTGGTGGATAGGTTCACAAGGTCTTTGTGAGCGTGCCTGCGAAATTTGGTTAGATTTCGACTTGATTTGGGCTTTCAAACGTCAAATCTCTCTCAGGTCGCGGGCTGGAAAAACTCTGCTCCGCTCGGGCAGGATTTTTCCTTAACGCCGGTTGAACCGACGCTGGCGTTCCTGAGCGTCGGATCAACCGGTGAGTGCTTTTGTCACGGGTTAGGGTTTTTGGGGTTTATGTGTGATTGCACCGGTGCTTTGATCTCCCCGACGTCGGTTTAACCGGCGGTACTATTTTGGTTCGCAGTTTTGGGCGTTTGACCGACGTATAGGGTTTTGCCTACGTCGGATCAACCGGCGTTCATTTACTTTGGTTTTGTTGTCTCTCTGGACAACTGCTCCGACGCTCGAGGTTTTTGAGCATCGGTTTAACCGGTGTTCATTGCTTGGTTTGGTGCATTTTGTTGATCCTCTGGACAACTGCACCGACGTGAGTTTGCGATTTTGTCGGTTTAACCGACGTTCGATCACCGGTTTAACCGACGAGGTTCAAAACCCAGCGTCGGTTCAACCGGTGCTCACTGGTTGTTTGCTGCAGGCTCTGTATCACCGGTTTAACCGACGTCGTTCAAACGTGTGCGTCGGATCAACCGATGATATATACCTTGCTTGGTTCTTGCACTGCTTTCGTGCAATTGCTTCCGCGCTTGATCGCTTTGGTTCCTAGGCTTGTTTTGTGTTAGTGTAGCTCCCTTGTAGCTACTCTGCACATCGCCTAGAACTCTGGGGTTGGGGTGCACTCTTGAATTGTGAGCCGAAGTTTTTGATCGCGATAATTTTCGAAGGCTCCCATTCACCCCCCCTCTGGTCGCATTTCTCGGTCCTACAATTCCTTATCCCATGCCAGCAGAATGCCGCCTTTGGTACCATCAGCAGGAAGATAGAAAGAGATGTTCAGTCTTTGCCCAACCGTCTCAACAGCAAGAGAATTAGTGACCACCTGTAATTTGGTTTCTTGCAGGCAGACCAAAGTTGCCCTACTGTCTTGCAAGAGCAATCTGACTGCTTCCCTTCTTGCCGGTTCATTCAGGCCGCGCACGTTCCAACATAGCAGATTTAAGTTGTTGTTACTCATAAGGAGAAAAAGGAGCACTATTCAGCCAACACACTAAGCATTCTATTAAGAAATGACACCAGACCATAGCACACCATGGCGGGGAAGCCAACCACCAACGAACCCAAGACATGGCTCCCCCAAGAACGGTCCACAACCCCAACGATGCAGAAACAAACACCTGACCTAACTCGACCGACCGAGTGTCGGCGTGTGTTGGCACTACTGCAGAAAGAAAAACAGACATCTGGACTAACATAAAACAACCGGACAGACAACTACAGCAAGGAAACCGTCGCCGGTCACGCTGCTTCCAGAGCAACCGCCGCCTCCTCCTCAGCCAGGTTCTCCAGGGCCGAAATTGCCGCCTTGTTGTCCAGCCGAGTGGCTGAACGTAGAGCTGCGATAGCCTTGGAGGGGAGGGTGTCCTTGTAAGTGTCGATGTAGGCAGTCAGGACATCCTCCCCCACTGTTTCCTCCTTGGAGATGAAATTGAGCTCACGGATGAGCCGATGCTGCGCCCGCTTGGACGCCGGAATGGGTGTCGGACGCGCCGCCAGCCTGCTACTTGATCTCTGCGCCTTTGCCTTGAGGCGAGCCGAGGGCTCTCTGAGGGCCACCGCTTCACGACGCAGAGTTCGTGCCGGTGGAGGAAGCTCAGCACAGGGCGGGGCAGAGAAGACACGGTCGATGAAGGTGTCGGTCCTCGAAGACGGCGGTGGAGGCGTTGGTTCCGGCCCAGGCGCGTCAATCTCCATGCGTGTGACCTGGGCCGAAATGTCTTCAAGTCCAGCCTGGTGGGCCTGGCAGTCCAACTGCACACCAGGCCCAAAAACAACATCCGTATCCTGACCCGGTGCCGGAACAAACAGACGAGGGCTTGGCTCCCTCCCCGCCCTGATGCGCTCTGACTTGTGCAGCACCGGCGGTGTCCACAGCGACGACACCGGCCTGTACTCCGGGGAGCCCTCAGCCACCTCGAGGCGCTCCGGCGAGAAGGATAGTGGCCTGACCACCAAAGTCGAGGCGAACGAAAACTCGTGCAGCATAGGGTCGAAACAGACAGGTGAAGAATGCCTGCTCACAGGAGAAGGGTCGTGGTCGAGCACCTTGTAGAAGTCGGTGATAGGGTCGGTCTCCAGCGGTGCCAGGATGGCCGAGTGACGATGAGCAAGGTGAGGGGAACAGGAGCGACGTCTCTCCCACCCCTCGTCATCACGCCGCTGAGGGTCGCGCGGCCGCCACACCCGAAGTGGTGACCTGACCGAAGGGCGCCCACGGAGCTCCGTCTCCTGGAGCTGGCGGTGGCGCCCCGCAGGTGGTGAACGGGAGCGGCGTCGCACGATGTCCCCCTGGCCACCATTGACCAGGCGAGAAGAAGCAGGGGCGCGCCCGCGGTCCAGCTGGTCGTCCTGCGGGCGCGGGGGCACTGTGGTGGTCATCGGGGTCCTGGTCCCACCATATAGGCTCCGTCGTCGGGCGGCAGCCCCCGAACTGGCGAGTACGGCCAAGGGTCGGGGGGCGACCATCCAAGACACCCGCCGTCTAAGAGTTCCAAGGCAGAGGAAACCTTTTCGCCGGAGGAGGAGGGAGCAACCAAATTGATGGCGGACGGTGGAGCGCGTCCCTCCACCACCCCAGCAGCCACAGACTCCGGCAGGGGGGAAGTGAAGGTGGTCTTCGGCGTGCGCTCCACGGGACCGACTTGCTCAGATCCACCGGCGCGGGTGCAGTCACAATGAAGGTCGGAGTAACATCCTCGGGCACGCAGATCGGGGAGCAATCCCCAGCAAGGGCCATGCCAGGGCCGTAGGCGCCATTTTCATCATCAATACTTCCCCAATCTAGGGGCTCCGGGCTCAGATCCGTATCCGAGGTCTCGATATCGGTGGAAATCTGCTGGATCTGAGGAGGATCGAGCTGGGTTGACAGGGGGGTCGCAGGGCGGCAGGACGCCGGCGCCGACGGGGTGGCCGCTCGTGCCGGAGTGGCGGTCGAGCGGGCTGGGGAGGGGGTGGTGAGAGCCTCCGTAGTAGGGGTTGGGGAGGTGGCAGGGGCCGGCAAAGCCGCCGGCGGCCGGCGGACGGGCGCTCCGGCGTGTGGGCGGGCTGGGGGTGCGTTCGCACTCCATCCTCTTATTCACTGAAGTTCTCAAGATCGTTAACTGAATTGTTGAGAGTAGTAAATTAGACTTTTGCAATCCGCGGAAAAAGACTTGCGTGACAACAAAAACAAAATCCATGCAAAGTGTAAGAACAAGCAAGGTGCATGTCACGATACATACGACGCGCATCCAAATAAAAGATTGCACGCACCGGCATGTGCATGCCTCATGGAGTACACTATATACATCAGGTGTGAATCGCGAGATGCTGGACAGCCCCTCGCCGAGGCGGTCGGACGCGAGCAAGAAGAGGAGGGCCGTGGGCAGCGCCGCGCCGAGGAGGAAGCTCGCCGCGTGGGCGCCCGCCTCCTTGCTCCCAAACCCCAGCAGTCCCATGTCTCGACTCTCCACGCGAGCAGAGCCGCAAATGGGCGAGCGAGGTGGCCGATCGATCGGCAAGCGAACACAAAAGTATTTGTATATACATGTCCCCCGGCTACTATTCCATCCATCCATTTCTACAAACGTGGGCTCGTTTTCAAAGAAGCAACGTGCGATCAGGCAGCCAGCCAGTAGGCAGTGCTCCGCCCCGCCCCGCCACGCCACGGTTTTGACGCGCGCGAGGCAGCCAGCGGCGTACGTCCGCGGGCGGTCGGTTTCCTCATGTCCAGCGTGAGAAGACTGGACTGGACGGGCCGTGGGGCGGCGGCGCTGGTGGTTATTCGATCAGGTACGAGGTACCCAGCCGGATTTGGTCCGTGCGATCTTGTACGTTTCAGCTGGAGCTTCTGCTTTGGACTATCTTGCAACTAGATATTACGGGAGCTTCTCAAACAACGAGAGAAAAGTCTCAGCTTTTGATGTACTCCATATACCGGGTTAACATTTACCATATCGTGTTACGTACGGTTTGCTAGTTTTTGATCGGCGCCGGCCGGGCCGGTTTGGCGCGCCGCGCCGCCCTACACCGCGTCGGGTACGGCCAGCTGGCCTTGCCGGCCTCCTTCTCCGCCGGCGGCAGGGCCGTGTAGTTCTTCCAGGCCGCGACCACGCCCCTGAGCTCGCGCACCTTGTTGTCCAGCCCGATGCAGCAGTTGGCGTGCATCGTGCAGACCCCGCCGTCGATCCCGTCGCGGAACTCGCAGAAGGTGCCGAAGAGCGCCGTGTCGAGGAAGGCGATCCGGACGCCCAGCTTGCCCGCCAGCTCGCGCTTGATGTTGTCGAAGATCTTCTGGTCGTGGTGCGGCGGGAACCGCGGCCGCGCAGCCCGCCAGTACCGCACCATCGCCACCGTCCGCTCCGTCGACTTGACGTAGTGGAAGCCGGTGTTGGGCGAGTTCTTCAGGGACTCGGGCTCGCCGGAGAAACGGTCGCACGACATGGTCACGTCGGCGTACTGGTTGATGTGCCGGAACGGGTCGCGCAACCACATCACGTCCACGTCCTGCTTGCATTGCAAGTGATCGTTCCATTATTATCGATCAGCTCAATAATTCAGAGCTACCTCTGGGTTTGATCTATTCGTTTCGTGAAATAAACCAATCAATTACGTACAGGTGCAAATTAGTGATTCTTATTAGATGCATCTCTAATTCTCTTTATTTCATAATTTTATTCTATTTTTAAAATTTAATTTAATTTTAAGAAAGTACTACAAGATTTTAAACTAAAAAAAAGTTGAAGGTACATCTAAAATCACCAATTAACACCTCTACAATTACGTACCGTGAAGAGGTAGTTGTAGCCGAGCTCGAGCACGCGCTGCTGGAGCGAGAGCTTGGTCCAGACGAGCTCCAGGTAGCCCTTGCTGAGGAAGCGGTTGGCGGCGCTGACGTTGGCCGACCTGACCTCGAGGAGGTAGCAGTGCGGGTGCACGGCCCTGCAGCGGTCGAACCCGCCGGCGTCGACGGCGACGATGAGGGTGTGGTTGAGCAGGTGCTCGATGCCCTCGCCGTTCCGGAAGCTCGCGCGGAAGAGGTCCAGCAGCGACCCCGGCGCCGCCCACGCCTCGTTGACCGACGTCACGATCACCGTCCGGTCGGCCGTGGCCACCCTCGGCAGCAGCTCGGCCAGCCCGGGAAACCTGTCGACGTCCTGCTCCTCCTGCAGCAGAAACATGGCCCAGACTTACGTACGTCAGCCCGTCACCAGGAAGCCCAGGATGTGTGTGGGCTCACTGGGCCGAGTCCTGCACAGAAGCGCTGCGGCCCATGGAAATAGCATATAGATCGCGTTGCGACTTTGTGAAAAATATTACGAAGCCTAACTAACCTCGTCGTCTCCGGCAGGTGCCGAGAGATTTGCCTGTCGAGCGGGGCAGTTCAACAGATACCCATTCCCGATGCTCGATATGCTTGTCAAGCGCTCGCCGACCCTGTCGGAGGCGAGGAAGAAGAGCAGGGCGGTGGGGAGGAGAGCCCCGAGCAGGAAAGAACCGGAATGGCGGCCGAGCCCGCTCCGCTTGCTCATGCTGCCCATCTGCGTGCGCTCCCGGTGAGGAAGGCAGATCGAGAGGACGGAGACGATGACTAGATGGGCGAAACTGAATGCATATGCTCGCATATTAGTAGGCCCGTCGCGCAGCTGCCCAAAGATGGCAGCAGGGGTTCCCAAACGCCGCCGACCAGCAGGCGTTTCCACGTGCACTCCACCATGATGTGCGTCGATGCAAACTAAAGCTCGCTCGCCTTTGAGTACGCCTTTCTTTCCTTCAGGTGATGGAACTGTACTCGCAATCTGAGCCTGCTTTGAGTGTTGTTCGGGTTACATGCATGGTTTTGTGATGAATCGTTTGATGGTTTAGGCTGGATCTGAAAGTATTTTATTTGTCTCATTGACGACGTATCTGGAATCTGGCTCAAGTTTCTAAGTTGGACCTTCGCCCCTGAAACAAAGATGCGTAAGATCACTGTAGATTTGGTGATGCTTCAGATTATATTCATGAATCAACAGCGTTACTTACTTTTCCACAAGAATGTAACGTCGCAGCGCAGCATGAACCGCTCGTGGTTCGGCGGGAACTGCGCCACCGCCGCACCGGCTCCACGGCCCGCCTCGTCGCCTTGACGTAGGGCAACGCCGTGTTGGGCCAATTGTACCCCCAGGTTGTCGACGTCGCCGGCGGATAACACCTCGCTCCACGTCGTCATGTCCGCGAACACGCTCATGTTTTTAGGCTGGTTATTTCCTAAAGCTGGATATTTGGAACTTGTTTCGGGCCTGCTAGTTAAGCCAGTCTTAGTGAGAAATGTCATCATACAGTGACCAAAACTGTATACTAGCTAACCGAACTATAGAAAGTATCAGGTGACGACACTTCTCTCATATCCTATAACACTTCCTTTCTCTCTTTTCTACCATATGAGCAATTTAATACTCATGATACTTCCATGATACTCCCACTAAGAGTATGCGAAATCGTGCAAATTAAACTATCTCATTTCCCCGATTTTATACAAACAATCATAAAAATTACAATAAACTTATGTCACCATCCACGCTGCGCAATCGTCACACGCGCACGCGTCGCCGGGTGGCCTTCTCATCGCCGCGAACCCCTGCTCGATATGATCAGTGGATGCAAATGCCGGGCACCTTCCAGCGCACCGGGCCCCGGCTGCGCTCCCCTTCGTCCATGCTCCGGTACGCGCGCCACTCCCGCAGCAGGTTGCCGAGGTCGTGGAGCTTGGCGCCGAGCCCGACGCAGCAGTTGGCGTGCATGGTGTAGAGCGTGTTGAAGTCGCGGGTGTTGTTGCAGAACCCGGCGTTGTGGTCCGTGTCCAGGAACTGGATGCGCAGGCCCCGCGTGGACACCAGCTCCACCTTGATCTCGTTCAGCACCTGCTGCTCGTGCTTCCCCGGGAACGACTCGCGCGCCCGCCGCCACGCCTCGAACGCGCCCACCGTGCGCCGGCTCGACTTGGCGTACAGGAACCCCGTGTTCGGGAGGTTCATCGGGCTGTACGGGTCGCCGAAGAAGAAGTCCGACGAGGTCACCATGTGCGCCGCCACCGACATCCGCTCGAACGGGTTGCGGAACCATAGAATGTCCACGTCCTGCACCAGCAATTTGATTTCACTACACCGTAAGCTAATGCGAGAAGTTCATGTAATGCGAGAAGTTCATGAATGAACAGTTCAGTTTTTTTTAAATTGTTGGAAAATATCCACGTTCTAGACATTTCAGTCTTTTGAGGAAGGTAATTACGAGGTAACATCTGAAGGGTAATTTTGTAAATGTGCGCACATTGGATTGGACCAACTGTTCCTTTGGTCTGTTCCGAGAACTACTATTCCAACCAAGTCCAACTGCGGCTGCGTACGTACCGTGAAGAGGAAGTTGTATCCGAGCTCGAGGATCCTCTGCTGCAGCCGGACCTTGCTCCACACCAGGTCGATGTAGTCCTTGCTCATGAACACCTTCTCGTCGGAGAGGTTGCGGCCGGTGGCCGCGGGGAGGAGGTAGCAGTGCGGGTGCACGGCGCGGCACCGCTCGAGGGCGCCGCCGTCGAGCGCCACCACGAGGAGGTGGTTCGCGAAGTGCGAGATGCGCTCGCCCGTGCGGAAGCTCTCGAGGAAGAGGTCCAGCAGCGAGTCCGCCGCCGCCCACGCCTCGTTCACCGACGTCATGATCACCGTCCGGTCCTCGTCCGCGACGGCGCGCAGAAGCCGCTCCAGCTCGTCCTGCTCCGGCGCAGGCGATCCCTGGATGAGGCAAAAAAAAGGGGGAAAATCAGCTGCCAAGACAGATATAATCAACAAAAGCTGCTGCCTTTGCGACCAGAAAAAAAGTAACCTTTGCTTCGGCGTGAGCAGGAGCAGCAGGTTCTCCTGCCGGGCTCGCCTCCTGGGCGGAAGCGGCATCAAGCGCCGTGGTTCCATTGGCCCAGCTCGATATCCCCGTGAAACGCGCGCCGCTACTCGCCGACGTCAGGAAGAAGAGCAGGACGGCGGCGGCGGACGCCCCGAGGATGAAGGACACGAGCTGGTGAAGCGCGTTCTGCTGGCTCCACATCGCAACCCGCGAACGGCCAACGCCACCGAGAGAAGCCAAGAACAGAGAAGGGGTACAGAGGAGTGCCGTAGAGGGGAAACTGCCTGCTCAACTCTTTGGTTCGTTTTCCTTCCCCCCCTTTAAAAAATCCTACGAGAGAAACTTAACAATTTGGTGCGTTAGGGTGTTGATCTTGTCAAGGAGGGTGACATTAGCCAATGAGACCGATTCAGTGGTGTTACAAACAGCGTAGGATATTGGTGTATGGTTATGTCTCACTGTCTTTACATGTGCATTTCTAATGCTCATGTGGAGGGTCAAACTTCTCGGCCTTGATTATGGAAATGTCCTGTGCTTCTTCAGTAATCTGAGTCTGCAACCTATTGGTCCATGTGCATCAGATTCAGAAACTTCCTACTGGATATATATTGTACTACGTCGCTACCAACCATCATTCTTTTATTAAATGGCAAATTTTGCAGCGTGATGTGCTGTACATTCTCAGAGGTGGCGGTATTTTTTTACGTGGGCTCATACTAAAGATTTTATGCATGAGTAATCACTGCTTTTCCTTTCTTTTTAACCATGCATGTAGGTTAATCTCGTTCTGCCCGTTGGACACCTCAGCAGCCTGCACTACTAAACACCTACAACCTTCTATCGCCTGTTCTGCTGTTCTTAAGTACAGTAATTTATTAATTTGTTCAAAGCTTCACGCTACTACCTTGTTCTAAAAATACGTTAATTAATGAACTATGATCATCTTCGGTTGCTTTCATACGATTTCGCGTGGCCCTTGCTGAGCGAAGCCCGGATAACGCAAAATAAAGATGATCTAACTGGGGGTGACGGGTCGAGCTGGTTTGTTGTTCCAGCTGAATTATTGCTTGGTCTTGTCATCTTGTCAAACTCGGATGGCACCGTGCGTTGACGAAATGTTGGTGACCTACTACTGAATACTGATACCTTCCGGCTCCGGAGCAGTCAGTCTCCTTTTTTCCACCTCGCGGATCAATGACCTTTGCGGAAAGTAGTGGTAAACAAAAAGTCGCGATTGACTGGTTCCGGAAGGTTAAAAAGCAGGGTATATGTTGTGGCTTGTTTATTCATCGAGAGCATTTCGTGACGTCACCTTTGGTTGAAGAAGAACGAAGACAGAGATTCCCGGAGCCCAACCAAAGTCTGGCCCACGGAAGGCTCGGCCCGTTTCACCGCGTGGTCAATTTATACGGTCCGCAAAGTCACAACGTGACGACTTTTTTTTTTAGCACATCACAAGAGCTTTAATAATCAAGAGGGGTTACAATGTTCTTGATAGCTTCCTCTAGCCTAGTCGGGAAGCAGTCCGACCAAAAGAACTCAGGATTTGACTCCGTGGGCAAGCTTGCACATACATGAGCCGCCACGTTGCCTTCCCTGTTTACATGCAAGAGTTTGAAACCGCTGAAACCCCTACCTAGCTCTCGGATCTCCTGCCAGAGTCCTGAAATGACGCTGCGACCGCCGTCTTCAGAACATAGCAGATTTACCAACACCAAGTTATCTACCTCCAGGATAACATTTGCATGTCCTTGCTCTCCAGCTAGCTGCAAGCCATCTCGTGCTGCCAATGCTTCCCCAGTCAGAGCGTCAGGGATATGCGAGTATAAATGAGCTGCTGCTGAAAGAAGGCGACCATCCGAGTCTCTGATCACAACGCCCCCTGCCCCGGTCGCGGAAGATACATGGAAGGCCGAATCAGTGTTCACCTTGATCTAATTCTCCTGCGGTTTGGCCCAGCGGCCCGACACCCTTGTCGGTTTAACTGCCGGAACTTCAAGGCACAGGAGGTCCTCCACCATGGAAGCCACATGTCTTACTGTCGCACCCAGACTCCAGCGTGTTCTCCCATGACGCCGTGCATTCCGTCCTGTCCAGAGAGACCAAACTCCACAAATAATGAGAGCAGCATCCTTTTGCACACATATATCAGATGCCAACAGGTCCCTAGTCCATGTCGCTGGATGAAGTGGAGGTAACTTACATCCAGTAATTTCCTTCACAGCTTTCCAGAATTGCACCGCATAAGAACATTGCAATGCAATATGGTACAGAGTCTCACCCGGTTCTCCACAGGTTTCGCAATGATCTTCGCCGGCAACATGTCTCCTTTTTAGTTCACCCTTGGTAGGAATGTAGCCATGTACTGCCCTCCACCAAAACACCCTAACTTTTGGCGGGATTTTCAAACCCCACAGCTTCTTCCACCACCGCGCATCATCTGATGAGCCGGCGCTGGCGGTTGCATATGATTCTGTTGTTTCCTGTTCCTTTTTCAGTGCTCGGTAGCAGGAACGAACAGAATAAACTCACGTTCTTTCAAAAGCCCAAGCATCCACGTCCTCAAGCATCCTGGCCCCCGGCTTGATCTTTAGTATCTCCAGCGCATCTCTATAAATGAAGGAGGAGCGGACCAGCTGCTCATCCCACTCCCTAGTACCCGGTCTGAACAGGTCTTGCACACGTTCAACAGAGACCGACTCCAACCTAATTGTAGGTTTGAAAGAATCCAACCCCACAATCCAGTTATCTGTCCAGATATTAACTGTGTCCCCCGGTCCAATCCGCTTGATCATGCCTAATTTCAGAGCTTCTCTCCCAAATAAAATCGCTTTCCATGTTTCCGAGCATTTCCTCTTCCTGGTTGCTGTCAAAAACTCACCATTCGGGTAGTACTTTCCTTTTATTACCCTTGCACAGAGCGAATCAGGACGAGTCATGAGTCTCCATCCTTGTTTACCGAGCATAGCCTTGTTGAAAAGAGTTAAATCCCGAAATCCCATTCCTCCATCAGCCTTTGGACATGATAACTTAGACTATTTCTGCCAATGAATCTTATGATTGTCTACTGAACTCCCCCACCAATAGTTTGAAATGTAAGTTCTCATCTTTTGACAAACATTGGCAGGCAACTTGAAACAACTCATGGGGTAAGTAGGCACTGATTGGGCATTTGCTTTGATCAAAACCTCCCTGCCTGCACAGCTCAAGAAATTAACGTGACGACTCGCGCGCATGCTATGCTAGTGATCGGCAATGTCCGTTGACGTCATGACGCTGCATTGTTGCCAGTCCATCTCACGCATATTTCGCACCAATGAAAGAACACGAAATTACAGTGTCTTTTCGAGTAGTTGACATTTCAGGGCGTGTTTAGATCCAAAATCCAAAATTTTTATAAATCGTCTGCATAGTGTATTAAATATAGTTGAAAAATAAATCGCATTACACAAATAACAAATAGACTACACAAATAGATTGTAAATCACGAAATGAATCTAATGATCCTAATTAGGGCGTGATCAGACACTAAATTTCTACAGTAAATTTACAGTAAACATGTGCTAATGATAGATTAATTAGACTCATTAGATTTGTCTCGTAGTTTACAGACGAGATCTATAATTAGTTTTATGATTAATTTACATTTAATACTTCAAATGTTGAAAGATTCCCTTCCAAAATCCAAAAATCCAAAATTCAAAATGAACTAAACACACCCTCAACCCTTTTTTGAAGAATACGCAGGAGCTGCGTATCATTGCATTAAGAAGAAACAGATTGTTCATAGTTTACAACGCGGACCAAAAAGAGCGCGCACACACCTCAACCGAACTTTAAAGCACTATACAGTCCTAATAAACAATCGAAGAACACCCGGTCGAGCCCAACCAACTAGCTAGAGGTGACACTTCCCCTAACGACGACCGAAGAGGTCAGCCAATTCCAGCTAAGTTTCATCGCACCGGCCTGAATCCAATTGCCTCCCTCGGCTATGATGTCGGACAACTAACAATTTGGAGTCCGCTCAACATTGTTAAACACCTCTTTCCACCCCATCCAAGAGACGAGTATCACGGCTGTATCTAGTCCCTTCTTCTATTATTTGGACAGGTCTTAACGCAAAGTAAGCCACCACTCCAGGAAGCTTAAATCTGCAGTAGGCGGAGGGCTTTGCATTGGTAACCAAGCAAGTGAACAGGGAGTGCCAAACCTGCTTAGTGAAGCTGCAAGTGTAGAGGAGATGATCAGCTATCTCAACCTCATGGTCACACAATCGACAGTCTGTATCCGTAGTTAGCCCACGACGATGCTTACGGTCAGCTGTCCAAAATACAACCTTTGACTGCCAACCAAGTAAAAAATTTAACATTCAGGGCGCCCAACCATTCCAAATTAGTCTTGCTCCCTTGAACCGAGTGCTCCCATGGAAGAATGCCAGGTAAGCTGACCTAGCCGATTGAACCAAGCTAGGAGCAAGAGCAATGAACAACTGATCGAAGAAGATAGCGTTGCTTGTTTGTTCCGTCCCAGGTGGCATTCATCAGCAGAAAATAAAGAGTATCATTAGCTGACGACCAGTTAATCCTCAGGTTTCTCGCAAGCAGCTGTTGCTTTCGTTAGCGTGAGCAAGTAAAACGGAGTTTTTTTATTTTTATATTATTTATTTTTCGATTTTTCAAAAATATATACCTGAATTTTTTTTTGCAGATCTGGCCTCCTGTCGCCAGTTCAACTGGCGGTAAGGGCATACCGCCGGATGAACCGGCGATAGGGGGTACTGTAGCGATATTATCGCCAATTCATCCGGCGGAATTTCTTTTGACCTAGGCAACTCACTTTCAAAAAATCATAACTAATTTATATAAACTTGGATAGAGATAAACTTTATATGAAAATTGTAGATCTCGACGAGATCTACAACTTTTTAGTTCAAACTTTTTTCATTTGGAGCAATCTTAGTGCTCAAATAATCGACACAAATTTCAGATCTGAAATTTAAATTTTGGTCTGAACACTAGACAACACACCTTCAAAAAATCATAATTAATTTATATGAACTCGTATGGAGATAAACTTTATATAAAAATTATAGAACTCAACAATATCTACAACTTTGTAGTTCAAAATTATTTCATTCGAAGCCACCTTGGTGCTCAATTAATTGTCACAAGCTTTAGATCCAAAATTAAATTTTAAATCTGGAGCATTTATCGATTATTTGAGCATCAAGATGGCTCCATGTGACATCCCGAAAATCTACCAAAATAAATCATGCGCTAAAAATAGTTTTCGAAATTCTTTTCATTGTTGAGCTCAGACCTTTTCCGCCTGATCTCCCGATCTCCCGAAAAACCGGTCCCGACATCCGATTCCATCACTGTCCCATCTCCCTTTTCTCCCTCGTCCTGCGCGTCACGCCCGACCAGCGCTCGTGCGCGTCCGGCCATGGTCGCCGCCACGATTCCCGCCATATCTCTCTCTCTCTCTTCTTTTTCCCCATTTTTTTCTTTTTCTCCATTTTTCTTTTCCCTCCCTCTCTCTCTCCTTCCTCCCTCTCCTCCCTGCCGCGCGCTCCCGAGCGCCGCTCGGCCCACGCACGCTCAGCCCCCGGCTCCCCGACCTCGCCGTCCTGCACGCTGTCGAAGCAGCTCGCCGCCACCTTCCCCTCCACGCGCCCCACGCGCTGCACGCGTGCGCCCACGCGCACCACGCCGCCGCCCTGAGCTCGCCGCGCCGCCCGGCACAGCGCCCCCGCCTCGCCGCCCGGGCCACACTGCTCTCGATCAGTGCCCGGCATTGCTCAGCCGCGCCGGCCCCTCCTCCACGTGCTCGCCGATGACCTCGACGCTCGTGCACTTGCGCTGCCGAGGACAGAGCCGAGTACGGCGCCCCGCCTCGCCGCCGAGCCGCACTGCTCGCGCACAGCGGTCGGCCCTCCCCCACATGCGCCTGCCCGAGCCGTCTTGTCGTCCTGAGCCGGCCTCGCCGCCCGCGCACCGCTCCGCGACGCTCGCAAGCGGCCAAACGCCATTAATGGCGCCCGTGAAGCTCGCCAGTCGACCACATCGCGGCCACCGCCCCACGGCTCTCCCCAACGCCTTACTCGGCCTATAAAGAGGCCCCCGCGCCGCTTCCCCAGCTCCACAACCACCCCCACAGCCGAGCGCCCTCCTCCTCTGCGCAGTAGCACCACCGCCGTGAGCCTGCTCCGCCACCGCGCCTGCTTCCCGTGGCCGGCCCGCTCCGCCGCCTCCCTGCTCGAGCCAAGGGCCGAGGTAGGTGCCTGGGCCCTCCCACTCCCTTTTCCCCATGAGCACTCGCCCCTGGCCACCCCTACTCACGCTGCCCATGGCCGCCGCCCGCCGCCGCGGCCATGGCCGTCGCACCCCTCCCCGCGGGCCCCCTTTCCCGAAATTGAGGAAGGGGATCGAACCCTCACGTTCCCCTGGCCCTTTTCCCATTTTTCCCGGCCGCCGCCGTGGCCTAGGACGACGGCGCCCCAATCCCCCCCCCCCTCCTCTGTTCTCGGTGACTAGGGGAGGAAGAAAGGCAGTTTTGCCTTTAGGCCCCTTCTTTCTTTTCTTTTATGAACCCTTTCCACTTTAGATCTTTTTCAAAGAAGCCCCCTATTCTCCCTTATTACGGATCAGCCCCTCCACAATAAAGAAAATAATTATGTTTAGATCCTTACTCTTTCTAAGAATGACCCTGATATTTTCTAAAAATTACAATCAAGCCCTTGCCCTCTCAAAAATATTTACCAATAAGCCCCTGATCCCGGTTTAACCCTTAAACCTCTCTGTAACCTATCATTTCATGCGCCAAACCATCTCCGATCGACCTGAAACTTTATCACGCCAATCCTAACATAGTTTTGGCTATGCCATTAGGGAACCGCCCAAAAATATTACTCCTATCTCCATATCTTAATTGTTTCCAAATCGAGCTCAGCGATGAAACTTTTATTTCTTTTTCTTGATTGTGTGCTTGTTTGTTTGCGACGTAGATCACGCTGTGAACGAGGGAGAACCCATTGACGAGCAGTACTGCAAGCAAGTGAACGAGGACCAGTTCTGTGACCCCGAACCCGAAGGACAGTACCGCGATCAGGACTTCCCGGAAGGCTTTGAAGACGACAAGTTCAATTCCGCCCTTTGATGCATATTTTGTCCTAGTTTTTATAAACACAACCTATTGGCCTATTTTATAAAATTGCATATGTTTTGCCTGCTGAAAATATGGTTGGATAGCCACCCCTTGATTTGTTATAACCATTCCTTGACCACCTAGATTAATGTCTGAATGTGATTTGTTTGGACGTTAATCGCTGCTAGAACGCTTAGGACCTTATACACGGTATAACTTGTTTTATAAAGAAAATGCGTGAGAATGTGTGGGAAGGGAAAGCGTGGAATTTTTCGAAAAATAAGTTTAGACAGGATGGATGGCACTTCTGTGTGAATTGCCAAATGGTGTGCCCGTGCCTGTGTGGTTGAGCAAGGAAGGGAGATATCCATCTTGTCACAACTAAGGACCGAGTTACGGTGTGGTGGTCACATAACTAGTGTTTCTTCTGGGAATGGACGGGTTGGTGTGAGTGGTTTTGGAAAAGTGTCCGGCAGTTGTGTCGTGTGCTATGGCAGATGAGGAGTCCGGTAGCAGCTTAAAACTTGGATCCTATGTGGGTCAACACTATGTGTTACCTGGTACAAGAAAAACTTGCTTTGAAAATCCTTTCTTTCAAATAAACCCCTGCATAAAAATTTGCTTTCCGCAAATTAAACCCTAACCTTATCCTTGATTTACCATGTGCATTATATTATGTTTATACCCCTCCGTCGGTGTGGTTGGACTTGCTGAGTATTTTTGTACTCACCCCATTCTTAAATTTTTACAGAGAAAGGTCCAGACTTCGCTCCCGAAGACGTTGAGTAGAGGTCCCGTCCTGCACCCAACCTTGCCTGTGGATAGGGTCACCCACAGGAAGTTCCGTATGGTGCAAGACTCTGATGACCCCCTCTTCGTAGTTAATATCGTTGTGTGGGTGTTAGTTGTTATCCTCGCGATAGTGGCGCTTCACTGCCCACTTCCGCATAGAGTTGTACGGTGATGTACTATCTGATATAATAAAGTATTATCAGCCTCCTGGGACTGATATTGTATCACTTTCAAGTCTTCTCTTATGAGGGGACGTTTCAGGTGGTATCAGAGCCGTAGGTTGGCCGTAGGACATGACCCTAGGACTGAGACCCCGTTTTCTAGTCTTTCCACATTAGGGCTTTTCCTTTCTTAATCCTTCTTTCACACAACCACTCACAGCTGATTCTTGTCCTGTTCCAGATGGCTGACAATGGATGGAGTGGCAAAATCTGCCACGCAGAGCCCGGCCTTCCTAAGATATTGATACTCAGCCTGGAATGCGTTGGAGTTGTGGACCCACCAGAATATGTCTAACGGGAGTACGACTCCAGGGGCACTCTTCGATTCGACCTGATGATCTTCGTGGGAAAGAGCACCCGCTACCCTGACGTGGACCCCTGGTTCATCTCCACCACTGGCTTTCGCTTCCCAGACACCTACCAAAAAGCCGCCCGTAAAGCCCTGTGACGTCTGCGTGTGGTTTACAAGCATCATCTTTAGCGGACTCCTATGGGATTTTTTCCGCCTGCTGAAGGAAGAGGACGCTCATGGATTGCCTGGATGAGAGTACTTGGGAGAGAAGAAGAAGACCTAGAAGATACGGTCTCCCACCTATCCATCTACCTCACCGGCCTGAATGAGCTCTACCACGAACAGGCGGCGCAACTGAAGCACCAAATCCACAGGACAAGAGCCGTACAAGCCGAGTATTCCCTAGCCGCTCTCCAAGCCCAATGGCAAGAATACGAGGCTCGCATAGAAATAGGTGGGTGGATAGAAGAAGAACCCGAAGAAACCCATTGGGATAGGGGTACTCAGACTGAAGATGATGTGATGGAGCAGTGTCTTCCACCAAAGAAACGCCCTATCTAGACCGAAGAAGAGTCCCCATGATAGGAGTAGCACTCCGAGCTAGAACCCCTATCCTAATAATCGTGTATCCAGGAAATCTGTATCCCACCATGTTGTAATAATAAATACCATCTATCCCCTTTGTACCCAAATATTTGTGCAAAACTTGTTCACTTTATCTTTGTTTTCAGATGGCTGAGGAAGGATGGACCCAGGGCTTTTGCCAAGCTGCACCTAGCTTCCCCAGCCTCTTGATCAATGCCCTAGAAAGTCCTGGCATTACGAAACGCCCAAGGTACTACAACAGAGAGTACGAGCACCATGATACCCTCCGCTGCAGGGTGATCCTGGTCATCGCCAGAAGTGACCGCTACCCCGACATCCAGTCATGACGAGTGACCGCCACAGGGTTTAGGCACCAAGACACCTATCCCTTAGCCGTCAGGAAGGCACTCTGTTATCTGTGTCGGATTTTTGAAGGACACCTAGCCCCCACACCAATGAGGTTCTTCCCTCCGGCCATCAGAACCCCAGTTTGGGAAGCTCGTATGAGAAGCCTGGAATGGCGCCGCCATGAAGAAGACCCCCTGTACCAGGTGGCTACCTACTTAGCCTCTTTGGATCAGCTCTTTGATGAGCAAGCCAGCATCCTGAGGGAGCAGACCCATCGAGCCGAGCAAGCAGAGCTCGCGGTAAGACTGCAACAGATCCGGGCAGCCCAAGCCGAGGCAAGAGCTGCAGCCGCAGTCAGCAGCGAAGCGGTTGCCCAGGAGAGCCACAGGCAGGCCCGGGACCGGCGTATGCAAGAATGGACCAGAAGTGGAACGCCAGTCCTGGCAATTGGGGAAGACCATGTCCTACTTGGAACGCCCGTCATAGGATGGGGACCACTCTTGAGAACCCCACAAGTCCCACCCGAGAACCCTGAAGGGTCTACTGCCGCCGTTGAAAGAGAGGCTGCTGCGCAACCCCGGGAAAACAGAAACCTAGAGGACGGCGAGCAAGGACTGCTCGTTCCCCTGGAAGCACACTCCGAAGAAGGCTCGCCCCGTGAGTAGCATGCCCCGAAGCCGCCCCAGCCCCTTTGGCCTAAGTTGTACCCTTAAATGTGACCCTATACCCAGACGTGTAGTATGCGTTTAGCCTTGCCCCAGTGTTGTACCCCCTTGCAGTAATAAAGTTGTTTGTGCTTGTTGCTTGCTAGCTTATGTGCTTGTTGTTAGCTTGTGTGTTTTTTGGCGGAAGGTAGATTCTGCCTTTTCAAAAATATGAATTAAACAACTTAAACATCACTTAATTCTAATCACAATCTCACAAAGACTCTACCCAATCTACAGATGGCTTCCCGAAGCGGTACGAGGGCCTCCCACAACCGGACCCCTGCAGCCGCTGGCGCGGGAGGACAACCTAATGGATAGAACCCTCCTCAGAAGGAACAGGAAGTGAGCCAGAACGGAGGAGAAAATCAAGAAGTGCCACTGCCACCACCACCCCCCCTCGGGGACCTGGCACAGATAAACACAACCAGACCCTCATACTGGAAACACTGGCCAATGCCCTCGTAAGCAAGCGGACACGAGAGCAGACCATGAATGACAAGCTAACAGCTTTTCTGAGGATGCAGACGACTGGCTGCGTGTGATCCAGAGAAAGCTCGAGCCGTTCGAATGCCAGGACCGACACAAGGTTCTTCTGGCAGCCCACCAACTCATCGGGACTACCTTAGCCTGGTGGGAGAATTAATGTGCCACTGCCGAAGACGCCTCCACCATCACTTGGAAGGAATTTGTAAAGGAGTTCCGCCGCTAGCATATCCCCTCGGCCATCATGAAGCGCAAGGCGGATGAGTTCCGCGCACTGCAACAAGGAAGCATGTCAGTAGAAGAGTACACTCACCAGTTCATGGAGCAGGCCCGGTATGCACCAGAGGAAGTGGACGATGATGAAAAGAAGCAGGACATGTTCAAGAAGGGATTGAATCCAGAACTCCGAACCTTACTTACCCCTCAGATCTACCCGGACTTCAACACTCTGATGAACAAGGCCATTCTCACAGAAAGGACCAAAGCTGAAGAGAGAAAGAATAACAAGCGCAAGTTTATGGAAAGCAAGGCCCGCCAGCAGGACCGCTTTCAGAAACCAAGAAGCTTCAGCTATCCTACACCAAGATCTCAGGTCCCAATGCAGTATAGGACCCAGTCTCAGGTGACAGGCTCCCAGGTTCCTACCACACAGTTCAGAAGCCAGAACACCCTGAAGGCCCCGCAGAGCAATGCCAGCCAAGTCACCACCAACAACAGCAATGCTAGGGCCTATTTCAACTGCCGTGAGACAGGGCATTTCATTGCCAACTGCCCATATGCCAAGAACAAGCTTGCTACATCAGCCTTCTCCAACACGGTGAATGGACCAAGGCTAGTTCTGTCAGGTGCCAACCGAGTGCCCATCCGCAACAACAACAACACCAACAACAACAGTCAGTAGATGAGGCAGCCCCAGTAGTCATTTGGACGAGCCCGCGTCAACCACATCAACGCACAAGAGGCTCAAGGAGCTCAGGGCATAGTGCTCGGTGAGTACCTAGTCAGCTCAGCTCTTGCAACAGTACTATTTGATTCTGGAGCATCGCACTCATTCATATCCTCAAGTTTTGTGGAAAAACACAATATACCTACAGTACTACTAAAAACACCCCTATTAACCCGGACACCTGGAGGTGACATCAAGTGTCAACTAGGTTGTCTGCGGGTAAGGATCAATTTAAGTGGGGTAGAATTTCTAGCAGACCTAGTAGTACTTAAGTCTAAAGGAATAGACGTGATCCTTGGAATGGACTAGTTAAGCCGACACAATGGTCTCATAGGTTGTACTAACAAGGTAGTACACCTAACGAACCCAGAAGGAGTACGAGTGACCTGCCATACCCGAGAAGGTGGATCTGACCCAATGTTGTTTAGCATAGAAGCCAAGTCCTTGGAAGAAGTCCCGGTAGTAAACGAATACCCAGACGTTTTCCCTGAAGAACGTCCCGGAATGCCACCAGATAGGGATATAGAGTTTGTCATCGACCTTGTCCCTGGAACCTCTCCTATAGCCAAGAGACCCTATAGGATGGCAGCCTCTGAATTGGCAGAATTAAAGAAGCAATTGGAAGAACTACAACGAATTGGCTTGATCAGACCAAGCTCGTCGCCTTGGGGAGCCCAGTCCTATTTGTCAAGAAGAAGGATGGGAGTATGAGGTTGTGTGTAGACTACCGGGAATTGAACGAAGTTACCATCAAGAATAAGTACCCCCTCCCCAGGATTGATGACATTTTCAATCAACTAAAAGGAGCCAAGTACTTCTCCAAGATTGATTTGAGGTCAGGATATTTTTAGCTCAAGATTAGAGAAAGTGACATTCCAAAGACAGCTTTTGTCACCCGCTACGGACAGTTTGAGTTTACGGTGATGTCTTTTGGACTCACCAATGCACCTGCTTATTTCATGAATCTCATGAACAAGGTGTTTATGGACGAGTTAGATAAGTTCATTGTAGTCTTTATCGACGACATACTTATTTACTCCAAGAGTGTCCAGGAACACGAGCAACATCTGCGGGTAGTATTGGAAAAGCTGAGAGTACATAAGTTATATTCCAAATTCAGCAAGTGTGAATTCTGGCTCGAGAAAGTAGCTTTCCTTGGCCATATTCTGACCGCAGAAGGAGTAGCACTGGACCCTGAGAAGGTCGAAGCAGTCTCCAACTGGCAGCAACCAACCAATATTAGTGTAATCAGAAGTTTTCTTGGATTAGCTGGGTATTATCGGAGGTTCATTGAAGGATTTTCCAAGATAGCCCGGCCCATGACAGAGCTGCTCAAGAAGGATAAGAAATTCACCTGGACAGAGTCATGTGAAAAAAGTTTTCAAGAATTGAAGAATAGGTTGACAACCGCCCCAGTGCTGACCCTGCCGGATATTCATCGAGATTTTGTCATTTATTTTGATGCATCCCGACAAGGCTTAGGATGTGTCCTCATGCAAGATGGGAAGGTAGTAGCTTATGCTTCCCGACATCTCAGGCCCCATGAGCAGAATTACCCAATGCATGATCTGGAGTTTGCAGCTGTAGTGCATGCCCTTAAGATTTGGAGGCATTATCTAATTGGAAATAAATGCGAGATCTACACCGACCATAAGAGTTTGAAGTATATTTTCACTCAGCCAGATTTGAACTTAAGGCAAAGAAGATGGTTAGAACTGGTTAAGGATTATAATGTGCAAATTTATTACCACCCTAGCAATGCTAATGTGGTAGCTGATGCCTTAAGCTGGAAATCTTATGGACCCAAAGATGCCCATCTACAGGAAGAAATGTCACGATTGAATGTGCACATTATCCCTCGAGATTCCATTCGCAAGATAAGCATTCAACCCACTCTGGAGGACAAAATTAGAAAAGCCCAAAGTTCGGACAAGGACTTGATGGGAATCCGAATGCAGACTGGAGAAAATAAGGCACCGGATTTTAGAGTGGATAATGAGAGAACTTTATGGTATAAAAATAGAATTTGTGTGCCCCAGAAAGGAGACTTCCGGCAGATAATTATGGATGAAGCCCATAACTCGGCCTACTCCATCCATCTAGGATCCACCAAGATGTATATGGACTTAAAACAAAAATATTGGTGGAAAGGAATGAAGGCGGATATTGCACGGTTTGTCGCCCATTGTGATACTTGTCAAAGGATCAAGGCCGAACATCAGAAGCCAGCAGGATTGTTGCAACCCCTACCCATCCCGGTTTGGAAATGGGATGAGATAGGAATGAACTTTGTAGTGGGTTTGCCCAGAACACAGAAATGACATGACTCCATATGGGTAATAGTGGACCGACTCAATAAAGCGGCTCATTTCATACCCGTACAGACCAATTACGGTGGAGAAAAGCTAGCCAAGCTTTAAGTGAAAAACATAGTAAAGTTGCATGGTGTGCCTAGCAGAATTGTTTCAGATAGAGGGACCCAATTCACCTCTAGGTTTTGAAAAAGTTTGTATAAAGCCATGGGCACCAAATTGGATTTCAGCTCCGCCTATCACCCACAAACGGATGGCCAAACAGAAAGAGTAAATCAGATTATGGAGGATATGTTGAGAGCATGCGTCCTTACCTATGGCAAGGATTGGGAGCAGAGTTCGCCCTATGCGGAATTATCATACAACAATGGTTATCAAGCAAGCTTGGGCATGTCACCATTCGAGGCTCTTTATGGGAGAAAATGCAGAACTCCTCTGATGTGGTCAGAAGTTGGAGAACGTGCCCTAGTTGGACCCGCACTCATAAAGGAAGCCGAAGAAAGAGTGGCCGAGATTAGAGAAAAACTGAAGGCCAACCAGTCTCGACAGAAGAGCTACGCAAACAAGAAGAGACGAGAAATAAGATTCAACCCGGGAGAGTTCGTCTACCTTAAAGTTTCACCTATTCGGGGAACTCGAATATTTCAGGTACAAGGAAAGTTGGCCCCTCGGTACATTGGACCGTAACAAGTTCTGAAGAAAGTCGGAGCCGTAGCATACCGACTGGAGCTACCAGAAGGAATGTCAGATATACACTCCGTGTTCCATGTGTCCCGGCTAAGGAGATGTTTGAGAGTACCAGAGAAAGAGCATGTGCCAGAAGAAGAGATAGATCTACAGACGGACCTTCGGTACCAGGAAGTACATGTCAAGATTTTGGACACTGTCACTAGGAGGACAAGAAACTCCGAAGTACGGATTTGCAAAGTTCAGTGGAGCAGACACGGAGTAGAAGAAGCTACATGGGAGCGCGAAGATGCTCTGAAGAAGGAGTTTCCCCATCTGTTTAGGAGCCAACCGAATCTCGAGGACGAGATTCATTTTAAGTGGGTAGGTTTGTGACATCCCGAAAATCTACCAAAATAAATCACGCGCTAAAAATAGTTTTCGAAATTCTTTTCATCGTTGAGCTCAGACATTTTCCGCCTGATCTCCTGATCTCCCGAAAAACCGGTCCCGACATCCGATTTCATCGCTGTCCCATCTCCCTTTTCGCCCTCGTCCCGCGCATCACGCTCGACCGGCGCGCGTGCGCGTCCGGCCGCGGTCGCCGCCGCGATTCCAGCCATCTCTCTCTTTTTTTCTCCATTTTTCTTTTTCCTATTTCCCTTTTCTTTTCCCTTCCCTTCTCTCTCCTTCCTCCCTCTCCTCCCTACCGCGTGCTCCCGAGCGCCGCTCGGCCCACGCACGCCCGGCCCCCGGCTCCCCGACCTCGCCCTCCTGCACGCTGTCGAAGCAGCTCGCCGCCGCCTTCCCCTCCACGCGCCCCACGCGCACCACGCCGCCGCCCTGAGCTCGCCGCGCCGCCCGGCACAGCGCCACCGCATCGCCGCCCGGGCCGCACTGCTCTCGCGCAGTGCCCGGCGTTGCTCAGCCGCGCCGGCCCCTCCTCCACGTCCTCGCCAACGACCTCGACGCTCGTGGACTCGCGCCGCCGAGGACAGAGCCGAGTACGGCGCCCCGCCTCGCCGCCGAGCCGCACTGCTCGCGCACAGTGGCCGGCCCTCCCCCACATGCTCCTGCCCGAGCCGTCTGTCATCCTGAGCCGGCCTCGCCGCCTGCGCGCCGCTCCGCGACGCTCGCAAGCGGCCAAACGCCATTAATGGCGCCCGCGAAGCTCGCCGGCCGACCACACCGCGTCCACCGCCCCACGGCTCTCCCCACCGCCTTACTCGGCCTATAAAGAGGCTCCCGCGCCGCTTCCCTAGCTCCACAACTACCTCCACCGCCACGCGCCCTCCTCCTCTGCGCAGCAGCGCCACCGCCGCAAAGCCTGCTTCCCATGGCCGGCCCGCTCCGCACCTCCCTGCTCGAGCCAAGGGCCGAGGTAGGTGCCCGGTCCCTCCCTCTCCCTTTTCCCCACGAGTACTCACCCCTGGCCGCCCCTGCTCACGCTACCCATGGCCGCCGCCCGCCGCGGCGGCCATGGCCGTCGCACTCCTCCCCGCGGGCCCCTTTTCCCGAAATTGAGGAAGGGGATCGAACCCTCGCGTTCCCCTGGCCCTTTCCCCTTTTTCCCGGCCGCCGCCGTGGCCCAGGACGCCGGCCATAGGGCCGCCGGCGCCCCAATCCCCCCTCCTCTGTTCTCAGTGACGAGGGGAGGAAGAAAGGCAGTTTTTCCTTTAGACCCCTGCCCTTCTTTCTTTTCTTTTATGAACCCTTTCCTCTTTAGATCTTTTTCAAAGAAGCCCCCCTATTCTCCCTTATTACGGATCAGTCCCTCCACAATAAAGAATATAATTATGTTTAGATCCTTACTCTATCTAAGAGTGACCCTGATATTTTTTGAAAATTACAATCAAGCCCTTGCCCTCTCAAAAATATTTACCAATAAGCCCTTGATCCCGGTTTAACCCCTAAACCTCTCTGTAACCTATCATTTCATGCGCCAAACCATCTCTGATCGACCTGAAACTTTACCACACCAATCCTAACATAGTTTTGGCCATGCCATTAGGGAACCGCCCAAAAATATTACTCCTGTCTCCATATTTAATTGTTTCCAAATCGAGCTCAGCGATAAACCTTTATTTCTTTTTCTTGATTGTGTGCTTGTTTGTATGCGTCGTAGATCATGGCGAGAACGAGGAAGAACCCGTCGACGAGCAGTACTGCGAGCAAGTGAACGAGGACCAGTTCCGCGACCCCGAACCTGAAGGACAGTACCACGATCAGGACTTCTCGGAAGGCTTTGAAGACGGCAAGTTCAATTCCACCCTTTGATGCATATTTTGTCCTAATTTTTATAAACACAACCTATTGGTCTGTTTTATAAAATTGCATATGTTTTGCCTGCTGAAAATATGGTTGGATAGCCACCCCTTGATTTGTTATAATCATTCCTTGACCACCTAGATTAATGTCTGAATGTGATTTGTTTGGACGTTAATCGCTGCTAGAACGCTTAGGACCTTATACACGGTATAACTTGTTTTATAAATAAAATGCGTGAGTATGTGTGGGAAGGGAAAACGTGAATTTTTTTGAAAAATAAGTTTAGACAGGATGGATGGCACTTCTGTGTGAATTGCCAAATGGTGTGCTCGTGCCTGTGTGATTGAATAAGGAAGGGAGATATCTATCTTGTCACAATTAAGGACCGAGTTACGGTGTGGTGGTCACATAACTAGTGTTTCTTCTGGGAATGGACGGGTTGGCGCGAGTGGTTTTGGAAAAGTGTCCGGCAGTTGTGCCGTGTGCTACGGTGGATGAGGAGTCTGGTAGCAGCTTAAAACTTGGATCCTATGTGGGTCAACACTATGTGTTACCCGGTACAAGAAAAACTTGTTTTGAAAATCCTTTCTTTCAAATAAACCCCTGTATAAAAATTTGCTTTCCGCAAATTAAACCCTAGCCTTATCCTTGATTTACCCTGTGCATTATATTCTGTTTATACCCCTCCGTGAGTGTGGTTGGACTTGCTGAGTACTTTTGTACTCACCCCATTCTTAAATTTTTACAGAGGAAGACCCAGACTTCGTTCCCGAAGACGTTGAGTAGAGGTCCCGTCCTGCACCCAACCTTGCCTATGGATAGGGTCACCCGCAGGAAGTTCCGTATGCGCAAGGCTCTGATGACCCCCTCTTCGTAGTTAATATCGTTGTGTGGGTATTAGTTGTTATCCTCGCGATAGTGGCGCTTCACTGCCCACTTCCGCGTAGAGTTGTACGGTGATGTATCATCTGATGTAATAAAGTGTTATGAGCCTCCTGGGACTGATATTGTATCACTTTCAAGTTTTCTCTTATGAGGGGACGCTTCACTCCAAATGGAAAAAGTTTGTACTACAAAGTTGTAGATCTCGATCTAAGTTCATATAATGTTCATATAATATTTATCTCCATCCAAATTCATATAAATTAGTTATAATTTTTTGAAAATGAACTGCCCAGGTCAAAAAAATTCCGCCGGATGAATCGGCGATAACATCGCTAGAGTACCTCTACCGCCGGTTCATCCGGTGGTATGCTTTTACCGCCAGTTGAACTGACGACATGAGACTAGATCTGTAAAAAAAATTTGCGGTATATATTTTTGAAAAATCAAAAAATAAATAATATAAAAATAAAAAAACTCAGTAAAGCGGCACATTCCAAACAACTCGTGCCAGATCATCCAGGCCTCGCGCGCCACTGACCACTAGTTCCCAAATGATTCGCGCGCGTCTGAAGATGGGCCCCATGGGCCGTCCACATCGGCTGGGCCCCTTTTGGGCGGAGCCGTGCTGCCATGCCATGGTGGGCTCGTCACTCGTGGGCTACTGGCCAGTGCCGCGCACTTGCTTCCTGAAGTGGACGGCCCACCTCGTCGCCGCTCTCAGGCTGGACGGCCCGGATGGCGGCAGCTCGGGGACCGAGCCTTAGCTCGGTTGGTGTGCTCTCCAGCTGCGGAGGCCACCGGTCGCGGATTGGAGCCAGGGTTTACGTTTTCGTTTTTGAAAAAAATTTCGGTGGCCACCGAAAACGGTATATCGGCCGAAATTTCGCGGTTTTCCGGTAATTTCGACCGGAAAGAGCTCTCAAATTCAAAATTCCGAAATTTCGGTTTTCCGGCCGGAATTTCGTTGCATTTTACCGGTATTCCGTTGCTTTTCACCGAAAAATGATGGAAACCGTCGGAAAATGATGGGAAGTGATCTCAAATTCAAAATTTCGAAATTTCGGTATACCGGCCGGTTTTTTCGGTGCATCTCACCGGTTTTTCGGTGCTTTTCACCGAAAAATGATGGAAACAGTTGGAAAATAATAGGGAAATTATGTATTTATGAAAAGAAATTGAAAATTTTGGGGAGTTTGTCTATATTGATAGATTATAATGCACAATATATAAGAAACTCCAGCACACAATGAGAAATACGAAAACGAAACACATAATTCATGTCCAAAGTGCACACGTACTTAGTCCAAAGTACAAAGTCTATTAAAATTATTACAATTAATTCCATAGTCCAATTAATACAACACATTGCAATTTGGTTTTTAGCCCATTTAAACCGGTTTTCAGTTAATTGAATTTGAAAATCGGAGTTGGAACAACTCGTCATTTCATGTGTAAAATTTTATTTTCTCTCTCTGACTTTGTTGGGATTTTGGTTTGTTATGATTTGTGTGACATGCCCATGAAGTTTCACCTTCGTTCATTTTGTGGTTTGCAAGTTATGCGATTTTCCTGACTTAGGTTTATAACGCTAAAACGTAGACTGTTACATGCGCGAGCAGAGGGAGAGCGTGGGTGAGCGCGCGGGAGAGGGAGGAAGGAGTGGGTGAGGCCGTTGGTCACGGGGAGTGAAAGGGGAGTGGATATTTTCTTAATGGGTTAACGGGTCTGTAATGGATATGAACCCAAATCATCAATTTAACCTACCAAATTAATTTAGATTTGAATGATTTCAAATGCTATTAGCTAATAAAAACCTCTAGTTTTTTATCATAATTTTTGCTGATTTTTTAATGGTTATTTATAAATTTTTTAATTTTTTTTAAATTCGGAACGAAAAATTCCGAAAAACACCGAAAAACCAAAAACCGGTGAAGACCGAAAACGAAAAATACACCGAAATTTCGGCGGTATGCCGCCGAAATTTTAAACCCTGATTGGAGCTCTGCTCGTCCCGGGATTTCCCACCGGAAACAGTACATTCTCGTTGAATTTCGTTGTCTCTCACGCGTGGAGTTACAAAGAGATTGCGATGTGTCTGTCGCCTACGGAGTCTTGGATGGACCCGGTGGTCTGAGTGTAGTTGTAGGTTTGTTTGTGTACATATGGTGTGAGCGTGATGTGCGTGTGTAGATTTAATATGAGTTGTATATGAATAAATTTTACAGCTGTATCCAGATGAGAGGCTTAAAAAAAAGGATGGCGGCAGCTCCTTGCCCCTTACGGGCATCCCCGGCTCCCTACTCTTCTGCCCGAGCGACGGGGGGAGGTTGTGTTGTCGCGCTCACCGTGCTCACCTTCTACAACCTGTGTCCTTGTGCTCAGGCTCAGCGGCGGATGCACGGGGGCTGGGGGGTTCCAGCCCCCTAAAGCAACTAATCACACTTAAAATACTGTAGCAAAACATTAAATCACCATTAAATCTTCATACAAATTAACAACTCCATTGATTCAGCCCTCTGTCCCCCATCCTACCTCCGCCACCGCTCAGGCTCCAGCGAGTCTCGCAAAAAAGGACAAAACTGGCCTTTACCCGTTTTATCCTTCAAGATTTTGGGTTATTCGATGACTCATATAATTTGCAGTAAACCTCTGGTCACAGTTTAGTATTATTCATTCACTATGAGTTTGGCCAGCCGGCATCCAAAGATGCTGGCACCTTCATAAGTACTGGTAGTCCTTAGACTCGTGGTTGATTTTCTGATCGAATACAACGGGGGCTGTGTGTTAGTTCCCTGAAAAAACACTGTAGTGCTAGAAAAAACACTATAGCATACTGTATCACTTTTCGTTTGTTTGTGGTAAATATTGTCCTACCATGACCTAACTAGGCTCAAAAGATTCGTCTCGCAATGTACATCAAAACTATGCAATTAGTTTTTTTATTTACCTACATTTAGTACTCCATGCATGGGTCATTTGCTATATTTAATGTTTCGATGTGATAGAGATGTGATGGAAAGTTTGGAAATTTTGTGGGAACTGAACACAGCCTGGGTTTAGTATGTGTATGATCCAAATAAAATTGCCGATTTACCGCTGTAATTCTTCCTCATCAAGAAACATGGATCACATCAGTTGGGGACTTGGGGTATAAACAGTTGTAAACCCCGGCAGACGTCTCTGTAGCGGATTCCACTCTCCAGTCCAGGCCTACAAAGAGGAGCACGTTCTTCTTGTTCCCTAAGCCAAGAAGCTGGGGGCTATAAAGGTAATTTGCCCGCACGTCTCCTTCCCCCCGGCATCCGGAAACCCCCCCTCGACGCCTCTCGATTTGAAATCCCCACCCCGAAGTCGGAAAAAATTAGAAGAGGAAAAAGGAAAAGCTCTCGATCTAGGGATCCCCTTCCCGTCGGCCTCTCGTTCCCCTCCTCCCCCCAAAACCCTAGGCCAGCTTAGCGGCGGAGCTCGCCCGCCCCGGACCATGGCCGAGGACCACTACTCCTCCGCGTCGTCCGCCGCCCCGTCGGCTGCGGCGGCCGCGGCGGCCGCGGCGGCGGCGGCGGTGGGGTCGTCGGTGATCCCGATCGTCAACAAGCTGCAGGACATCTTCGCGCAGCTGGGGAGCAGCTCCACGATCGACCTGCCGCAGGTGGCCGTGGTGGGGAGCCAGAGCAGCGGCAAGTCCAGCGTCCTCGAGGCGCTCGTCGGCCGCGACTTCCTCCCCCGGGGCTCCGACATCTGCACGCGCCGCCCCCTCGTGCTTCAGCTCGTGCACCAGCCGCGACGACCCACAGACGCCGAGGCCGATGAGTGGGGCGAGTTCCTGCACCTCTCGGGCCGCCGCTTCTACGACTTTAGAGATATCCGGCGTGAGATCCAGGTCGGCACTCCCTTTTCTCACCACCGCGTTCAGCGATTCAGCCCATCAGTATTGGAAATAATCAGTTGTTTTGGCCTTTGCTTTCAGTGGATAGGATTGGTGCTAGGGAGTATAGTGACAATAATGTTGTGCTGAGACCGTTTGCTAGGGTTTGAGATGTTTGTTTAGGAGTCATGATGGTGCTCTGGGACTGTAACGATGGTAATGCTGGGTTATGTGGCATCATCTCTCGTGTTTAGCGTTAGTGGTGATGCTGTTTCGTTGCTTGGTCCTCAGATGATTTTGTGGTTGTATCAGACTACATAATGTCATCTTAGGGTTACCTAGTCATTTCTAGGTTGGCCCTTGCGGAGTTGTCTTAACAATTTTTTTGGACTTTGAAATTATTTGGATCATCTGGTAGTTTCATGTGGATATACTTGATGCTATTTGCAGTGCAATTTGGTTGCCATCTGTGGTTGTTAGGAAGATTTGTGGATATGTGAAGTTGTGAACTCTAACTTGGGAGTGCAGAAGCTTTCTGGGTTCATGCAGTATTTGATAAAATAACAATATTATCAGTTTGGTATTGTTTTACTTCAATTATGATGTTTTATTTATTTATCGTGGGGGTTGATGGTTGAGTTGCAATAATTGCTAGATTATATGAACCCGCTGGTAAATGTTCCTCTTCTGCATATATGCAGGCAGAAACGGATCGGGAGGCGGGTGGTAACAAGGGTGTGTCAGATAGGCAGATCCGTTTGAAGATTTTTTCACCAAATGTTCTTAACATTACTTTGGTCGATTTGCCTGGAATCACTAAGGTGCCAGTTGGTGACCAACCAACTGATATTGAGGCCAGAATAAGGACTATGATAATGTCGTACATCAGACACAAGACATGTATCATCTTAGCTGTTTCACCAGCAAATGCAGATTTAGCAAATTCTGATGCTCTTCAAATGGCTCGGGTTGCTGATCCTGATGGTACGTGAGCACTGCAAAATCCACGTCTAGTCCAGTAGAACATTTCAGTTCACAGTTGTATATCTTAGTAGGCTGATTTATTGTTCTTGTAGGTTCTCGAACAATCGGTGTTATCACAAAGGTTTGTTCCTGAGCCTTAATTTCAAGTCCACACTCCACAGGCTTTTTATCTATATATTGTCTCCTCCTCATTGTGGTCTTGTCTGTTGTTCTATTGCTTCCAGCTGGACATAATGGACAGGGGCACTGATGCCTGCAACTTTCTGCTGGGAAATGTGATCCCTTTAAAACTCGGCTATGTTGGCGTGGTAAACCGAAGCCAGCAGGTACTTTTTCTTTCTTGGTTAAGATCAATTCACAGAATCTTGTAACTGAAGGGTTCAACTGTATTAAAATTTTGGCTGTAGCCGTCTTGTTGAAATAGTTCGATTTTGTATTTACTTGGATAATTGAAACATTCAGTTGTTGAATTTCTGCCTCCTAGTTGCTGGTAGTGGATGAAAACTTTGTAGCTTTACGAAACTAGCAAAGAACTCTTTATATTTAGTTAATAAGATGAACGATTATTATCTGAATCTTGCTTTACCAATCAAATACATGCATTTTCCTTGGTGTTGTCGAAGGTTTTTATTTAGACTAGTTTATACCTTGTTAATGATGCAGGATATCAACTCTGACCTTAGTATCAAAGATGCTCTGGCTCGTGAAGAAAAATTCTTCCGTACTCAGCCGGTATGCTGCTCTAGAGTTTGCTTTCTTTTATTTGGTTTTTCTGTCACAATCCTGTTTTCCATATTAATGGAATTTGTTTGCCCCTTCTTAGGCATATCATGGTCTTACTCAGTACTGCGGAATACCGCAATTAGCAAAGAAGCTAAACCAGGTATGGTTTTGATTGAGATGCCCATTCTAGTACAGCTTTTATATTGTGATTCAAAACTAATTCCATTTATATGGTTTCAGATCCTGGTCCAACATATAAAAACAGTTCTGCCGGGGCTTAAGTCACGCATAAGCAGTCAATTGACTGCTGTTGCTAAGGAGCTTGCTATATATGGTGATCCTGTTGATTCAAAGGTCTGTTTTACATTAGTTTTCTTTTGGACAAAGTGATAACATAAATAGAACTACCTGCTTGTTTGTTTGTTTCTAGTTCATCTGTATTCTCATTCCTTTTGTCTCCTTGTGACGGCCCATCAATATGTTTCATGGTTGCAGGCCGGGCAAGGTGCGAAGCTTTTGAACATTCTAGCTAAATACTGTGAAGGTAAATACTGAACCATGACCATTTTTACATGGAAGCTATATGTATGCCTCTATAAAAGATAGATGTGTCTATTACTTTCTTGTGCTGTGTCTTTATTTTTAAGCATTAGGTTGTTAATAGCTTGTGTATGCCACAGCGTTCTCCTCGATGGTGGAAGGAAAAAATGAAGATATATCAACCATTGAACTTTCTGGAGGAGCAAGAATCCATTATATTTTTCAGTCTATCTTTGTAAAAAGCTTAGAGGTGCGTAGTTACAGTTGATGTGCTGGCTTGTTTTCTTTTGTTCCATACTGCATAGTGTTTTTCATTATATGTGCATCGTACAATAACATATTAACATGAGTATAAAATCTGTGCCTCAACAGGAGGTTGACCCTTGCGAGGATGTTACCGATGAAGACATCCGCATGGCTATCCAAAATGCAACTGGTCCTAGAAGTGCGCTGTTTGTACCTGAAGTAAGACACACCTGTCTTTTTGCGTGCATTGTTGAGACATACCATTAGCCTTTGAACAGTTTAGCTGACAATTCTTTTGAAAACAATCTCTTAGGTACCATTTGAAGTCCTTGTACGTAGGCAGATCAGCAGATTGCTTGATCCAAGTCTTCAGTGTGCACAATTCATATATGATGAGCTAGTAAAGGTATTCCACATCAATTTTATGGCCTTTTTTGGACAGTTTTTTTATTACACGCCTTATATGATTTCAGATTTTGTAATGTATCTAGGCATGACAATTCCTAATAATGTCCAGTTGTATATTTTTGGAAACTGAAATACGTATTTGTTTGATCACTTTATTAGTGTGCTATCTAACATACTGCTATACTCTTTCTATTGCTACTTCTCATAACTTCACTCTTTTGTTGTAGATGAGCCATCACTGCCTTGCAACAGAGCTGCAGCAGTTTCCTATACTCCGCAGAAGCATGGATGAAGTAATTGGGAAGTTTTTGCGGGATGGGCTTAAACCAGCAGAAAGTATGATAGCACACATTATTGAGATGGAGGTACACACTCTTGCACTGTGGTTATTAACTTAATTTTTCCCTGGCAGCTGCCTGACTTCTGAAACTTGATATGCTTACCCATCCCTGATCTGAAGTTCTGAACCTCCAAATCTATTCCTTACTGCGCACTAAAATTGTGAATAATTTAAGAAGAATTGGGTAAATCTTTGTGGTTTCTAATGGCCTGTTTGGAAAAGATGGAGTGGTGTATGAACTTTTGGGATTTAGTTTACAGTAGTTTCTACTAAATCCTAGGGAGTTAGATCCTAAAACCACCTTTCAAATAGACCATAACTGTAATCACCTGCATGATACTTTACCTGACTCTTTGCATTCATACATCTTTTCTTGTTTTTCTTCATTAGCAATGATATAAATTGTGCAGGAGGATTACATAAACACATCACACCCAAATTTTATTGGTGGCAGCAAGGCTGTTGAGCAAGCACAACAGCAAGTTAGGTCTGCTAAAATGTCATCATCGGTGGTAAGAAAGGTATGCATGTTACATCTACTGTTATTACAAATCTAGTTATGAGTGACCTTTAGAATCTATACCAGCAATGATATATTAACATCACATGTTCCATGTCCATGATTTTTTAACATTTTTGGAATAGTGCATGCAAATGGGGGTAGTCTGTTATGCTTATGGACATCAATAGATTGATGTCAAACTTTATTTTTTTTCTCATTTGGAATTTTTTTGGCAAATGGTTAAGCAAAATCGTAGGACCATGCTACAACTCTTGGTGATAGAATGAATAATTGGAGTTGTGACCACTTGCTGTTTCTTGTTTGATGAGAAAGGCAGTAGGTTATCTTTGGGACACTTTTAGCGTTATGTAGGTTTATTCCACTTAGTCTGCTACTTATTTCTCACGCGCCTTTGGCCTTTTATTTTGTGGAAAAAGTTGCTTTTCTCTTATTTCCCTCGTTTTTAAATATATATGGGCTTAGGACAAACTAGTCTGTTCATACATTTAGGGCAAGCTAATGAGTTCTTTTGAACTAATTAAACATCATATATTGTAAAATGAAGTATTTTTTTGGAGGCCTTCTATCACGTAGTTTTTTTTATTATATTCTCTCAGAAGTTGTTTGCAAGTTAGTTCAGCTCACGTCTTACCGATTATCCACAAATATTTAATAATATATTGAATCGCAGGATGGAGTTGATGCTGATAAGGTACAGGCTTCTGAAAAAACTCAAAAAACACGCGCAGTATTGGGTAGAACTGTAAATGGAGTAATTACTGATCACATCCAGGTTTTTCTCATCACCATCTTTTAGCTGTTATATGTCTGTTCAATTAGTGGAATTTTTTTGGCACCTGTACCTTGACTGTTTCCTCTTTTTTAATTACAAGGGTGTAAGGCCTGCGTCCGAGGCTGAGAGACCAGGATCTTCTGGTAAGGAATTTTACTGCAAATGTAAAATATATGTTTTGTGTGTTACCATGTAGAAGAAAGTTCTGTGTCTTTGATTTCTTTCTTTCTTTCTTTCTTTCTTTCTTTTTTTGCTTTTCTTTTTATGATTTTTCCTGCGCATTTTTATTGGCATGGTGTTTTTGAAACAATCTATCTCAGTCCAATTACCTGGCATCTTTTATCATCCTAGTGTTCTGAAACCATTTATTACTCCAAATTACCTGGTATCTTTAGGTAGTGGAAGCACATCCTTTTGGAATTCAATATTTACTTCCAATGAGGACCGTACACATGCATCTGCAAAAGATAATTCAGCTAGCAGATCGTATGCTGTGCCTGCACCCAATCTGGAACATTCATTCTCCACGATACAGTTAAGAGAGGTGAGGAATCTTATTAATTTTCCCATTAATGCTGTTCACATACACTGAGTGATGGAGGGACTTTTGTTGAACAGCCACCAGTCGTCCTTAAACCTTCAGAACACCAGTCTGAGCAGGAAGCACTCGAAATAGCAATCACAAAATTGCTATTGAAGTCATATTACAATATAGTCAGGAAAAATGTGGAGGACTTCATACCAAAAGCAATTATGCATTTCCTGGTATGTGATTACTAACCAATTTGTCCACAAGATTCTCTATTTCTGTGTGCATGTCATTTCTTATGCAATCCTTGTGCTATATTTTTAATGGCATGCATAGGCTTAGAGGGAAGTGTTATGAACCCTGAATCTATTGTATCAACTGTATGTCTATATCAAGTATGGTTGATTACCAATAGCACTGTTATCCTTGGTGGGGCCACTACTGTTCTGGATTGATCATGTGTGCATGGTCATTGAAAATCAATCCTTCTTTAAGTGATTGGTTTCTTCATCAGTCCTAAACATTGCATTCCAGTGACCAGATTGCTCCTATACGTTCCAAATTTCTTTAAGAAAAATGGGATATGGATTTGAGAAAGTTGTCTTGTAACATTTCACTGATCTGTGACACTGATTCTGTTGCAGGTTAATCACACAAAAAGGGCGCTGCATAATTACCTCATAACAAAACTTTACAAGTAGGTACATGTTTACTCTTGTTTTATTAAACTCTATTCTATGTATAAGCAAATACATTTTATGTGCTATGGTACAATTTCACTCCAAACGCTTAAATATTCTCTATTACCCAATTCAGAGATGATCTCTTGGAGGACTTGCTCAAAGAACCTGATGAGATAACCATAAAGAGGAAGCAGATAAAAGAAAATCTTAAGGTTCTTCAGCAAGCTTACAAAGTATGTTTTCGTGACTAATTCCTCCATTCAAAAGTCTGGTGCCACTTGTTTTCACCAACACCTGCTTTTTTTCACCTCACACGTTTCTTCTGCATTATTCAGACTTTGGACGAGATACCACTCGACGCTGAGGCAGTTGAGAGGGGTGGCTACTCCCTTGACTCTGATGTGATTGGTCTACCAAGGGCCCATGGGATTTCCTCATCCCTTCATAGATTCAATGATGGAAGTTCACCATATTCAACCCCAAAGCAATCAAGGTCAAGGAGATCCAACCATTCAGGGGAGCAGCCCCCTTTCAATACCAATATGAGTGGCAATGGTTTTTGATGCCACATTTCACTCTCGCCACTCCCAGATTGGTGATTGAACCACATCAAGTTTGTTGGCACCCATAGATATGTTTTTTTTTCTAGTTATATTCTTTGTAGCGCTGCGCCGATGAAGCCTGACGTGGTGCGAGTTTTGTCATTTTGCCTTTCTGTACAGTATATCTTTGCCCAGTCATTTTGTCTTCAATGATATCAGTGATGGGTATAGTTTTGTTCGGACGGTCGGACCCATGGAAGAAGCTATGGAAAATTCTGCTAGGTGTAGTAGTGCCGAGGGCCTGTATGTTACCACGGATTTGCCGTGCAAAATATGACATGGCTGGTATGGTGGTACAAAAAGTTGCGACGTCACACTTGTTCCTTTTTTTTCTACTTTGAATTGTGAAGCCTTCGTTTAATAATTGTGATTGTTAATCAGTATTGTGATTTGGTGAATAATTTTTAAGCAACAGGATCGTTCTTTGTTTTACATAATGCTTCATGTACTGCAGTTCTATACTTGAGACTTGAGTTAGGAGTAATTTTTAATTGTGATTGCTCATGAATAATTTTAAATTTCAGTAGTCATTTTAAACTTGTAGGTCCAAAATTGAAACGCCGTATTGCATTGCAAATAACACAGGAAGCGGCGTTCAGTTTCGGTTCGCAAGTGCAACTCAGCTTTCAGTATCTAGACACCTACTCTCGTTGCAGCAGCAAAGACATGGCGCGAGAAGTGCAATCCGCTTCTCTTCCTTCCATTATCTACTTTGTTGCAGCAGAAAGAGATGGTGCGAGCAGCGCAATCTGGTTTTCTTCCTGAACTCATGGCATAACCAAAGATGTGCAACTGTAAAAAGGATTTCCTTTTTTAACGAAGTACAAAGGATAAGCACAATGGAGGAGCTCCATCGTATACATGCAAACTATAGTTGTATACTTGTATCTGAACAATATACAGTGAAATACATGACATAAAACACAAACTACATTAAGCGACTGCAGAAAAAAAAACAGCAAACGACCTACTAACTATATTTATACAAAAGGACCTCCTCGCTGTCTGAAATTCCCGCCTCTAGTTGTCTGCACACTGCTGATAGTGCATCTCGGACACGATCACCCTAACAATCTGATAAGCTGCCCCTCTTGGACGGCTACATTTTGGATTATTAGAAATAGCAAATCAACAGTTGGTGAAGATTCATCGGTTGAGTAAAATAGATTCGTCGGTTGAATATATTGAGCAAGTTTCTCTGAGTTACCTTGTGTCAAAATTACCATGAGCTAGACAGCTAGTCACGCGAAAGGGTGCCTAGCCGGATTGGTTAGGTGGCATCAGTAGCACTCCTCAGGTCCTGGGTTCGACTTCCGGTGGGAGCGAATTTCAGACTGAGGTTAAAAAATCCCCTCGCCTGCCTACACGCCAAAGCACATGGAAATAGGTCCCGGCTCACCCCGGCCCGCTCTCACACGGGTTACGGTATGGGTTACGGCGCCCCTGTGTAAAGGTGGGGCAGGAGTTCGGGGGTTTTCTCGGCCTACGTGAGAGGTCTTCTTCTTACATTAATGCCCGGGGCGCGGCTTGCCCCTCGCAGGTCAGTTTTTTTTTAGACAGCTAGTCACAGATCATTGAGCTGATTGGTTTGGAGTGTGTAAAATTCCTCAGAGCGCCAATGACAGTATTCCATGCTATATCTGGAATTCTGGATCAGCATTAAAGATTTGCCAAAACTCTTAGGTCATAACACTTCAGTCTTCCAGTTACAGTTGGGTTAGCCTGCCGTTATAGTCTACTTGGCCTTCTTCTTTTTTGCTTTCTTCTTTTTCTTCTGACCAGCTTCTGATTCACGTTTGAAGATTGCCAGGATTTCAATGCTGCACTAGCAATTCCATTTAGTATGATTCAAAGTTGACAGTATACACATCAGTAAGCACATCGGTTAGATATGAAATGATGGCAAAATTCCTTGAAAAATTCCAGATACGAATACAACACACAAGAATGATCAACTTTACTACAGAAAATTCAAGTCTATAATGACCCAAAACAGGTGGCAATTAGGATCAATCATAATTCATAGCAGCTTCAAAGTTGGAAGGGCCAATTTTTCTTCTTGCAGTCCACAACTTGGTGCGACACGCAAGGATATTTGTTGCAGTAAAATATCGTTTAGTGCTTTCTAGTCAAGTAGCAGACATAGTTACCTATCTGTGCCAGGGAAGAAGTTAAAAGCATGGGCATTCTCCAATTGCCAGGCCTTGCTGGATATCAAGCTTTTGCAGTCCTGCAGAGGAAATGATTACAGATACCAGAACGTCACACGACTGAGTCCAAAAGGTGTAAACTGGGCACTGCTTAGAAGTTACATAACTAAACCAGGTTCTGGGTCTCACCTTCTTAAAACTTTCCCACCCACAGCTAATGTATATAAGGGTTTCAGGCCAGGTTTCGCTGCTCTCTTCTGTCGTCGCATTATCAACATGAACAGCTGCCTCCCTTGCCCGTAGGATCCATGGTCTCTTCTCATCCTTAACCTTTGCAAGTGAACTGTGTTCATAAAATTAATATCTTATTAATAAAATTACCACAAGGAGAAGGAATTCAGAATCGCAGAAAATTAGCACGCATATTAGTAGAAATAAAAGCAGGAAAGTACAAAAACAATATAATGCTGCTAGCTACACCTTTTAGCCTTGTATGCCTTGCGCTCAGATAAAGCAACTTTCTGCAAAGCAGTGATAACAGATGGATGCAATCCCTTCCTGGGAGGATCCACAATAACAACGCTTGACCCTTCAAGCCAGTGAACAGGTTCCTGGTGCCATGATGCAAAATTGAATATTACAATGAATACCTAATATAAGATATATGTACATTAGAAATACAAGATTGATTGCTTACAACTGAAGCATCAGTATTGTGCCAAGTGATGGTGCAACCCAGGTTCGTTGGAAGTCGGCTTGCTGATTTCTCAAAAGACATCTTCAATTGTTTGTTAATCTCAACACATTTCACAGATCTGGAAGTAGAATGACTTTTAAATGAAAACTGGGTAGGAAAGCATTCAACCTAAAGTAATGTGCTGAAAGTAGGCATGCCCAATTGGATATGGACAGCACTGAACTACAGCGTAAGGCACACATTTTTGTGTGTGTAAATGTTAGGTTTTATAATAAAATATTTCTTAGCTTATTAACAATAGTTTGTTTTCCCATGCTTATAGCTCAGTCAATAATAGGTCTCCAAAAAAGAAAAGAAGCTGGGTTTGGGACCAAATCACATAAGGCAGGACCAGACTTGGTCTCTGGCCTTTGGCCTATTCAGCCGAGGCCTTTAGAAATAAAGTCTGAGCAGTACCACACTCAGCAAGGTCTACCACATCAGTACTGGTTTTGGCTAGTTAGCTGCCTACAACTAATCAAACATATAATGCGATGCCGAACCGCTGTGGACAAAAGATATCAACCAAGAAACCATATGGAAGCAAAAGCTCTTAGAATTAATGCATGCATTAAGACATTACATCAGGTTGCAAATATTTTAGCACGTGAAAGCATATTGAAACGTGGCTCTCAGTGTACTAATGCATCTGTCCTGACCAGCATATTTGATTTACCAGATGTAATACAGAAATAACATCTGTTCCTGTTAGGGTGCATTTATCTCACCTACATTTCCTTGAAGCAGCAACCGATAGCCCAATAACACCAGCACCGGAGTACATATCAACAACTGTTGAACCACGTGGTACATACTTGTTCAGCTTATGCAGCAAAGAGTTAAATGACTGCAAAGAAAACAAAGCACTGTGTAATAGCAAGAAAATAGCACGAGAAACTTCACATAAACTGTAGCACTGTAGCTCCAGACATATCTGAGACATTTGTGCAAGTACACAACAATGCATGTGGTGCATGGAGCTCTCAGGGTATCAAGTAGCTTGTAGAGAATTGAATTGCCAAGACAATATATCAGGAAATTTTGCTACATGAGCAGGCATGATTTAATCGCACATACCAGAGTATTAGCCTGGCCAAAGCTACAAGGGTCCAGCGAAATATCAACTCCTCCATAATGCTCCCACAGGTCTCTCTCCCCTTTGAGATGTCTCCATTTATGCCCAAAAATTATCTGAAGAAGCCACACATTGTTATAAAGAAAAAAAAAACATGTTCCCTTTTCCCGCGAAGAAAATCATATACTGAAGTGAACAAATTGGTTGCTCAACAGATCTGGCAGCTAATATTTGATCAAGGCAAACAACTAACAGTAACAAAGAAGGAAGAACAACAGAACCTTGAAATTTTGACAATCTAGTTGACTAGTCCAACAGGATTATTTACCCGCTCTGTGCATCTCGTACATATACTGGTATACATACAACTTGCATAGATGTGACTGCTAGCATATGTAATCCAATAAGGCAAGGAAAAGTGGTCTTGGTACACCTGGAAACTCAAACCAAGGACATGACCTAATTCCAGCTGAAATTCTGCTAGATGCTGCTTACAAGTGGGCCCCGATATCTGGATTTTTTGACATGTGGGGTGGTTACCAACTTACCATATGTCTACAGGGATTATCCACTTCTAATTCCTAACTTCATCTTCACTCTGTTTGATTGTCTCCCTTTGCAGAAAAATACAACTATTTACAGCGACTGTAATGATAATGCCAAACAATGGGTGTGTATTATTTGCATGCAGCAGTATAACTGTATAAGAAGTATAGGACATGGTTTGCATTCACAAAAACTAAGAGAAAGGTATCTTACATTGCTTGTTGATGTCTGAAAATTGGCCCATATGGAATGGATCAGATGAACACTACCTTTTGGCCCACCATTTCTCCACAAGAACTGTCATAAGAAGTATATTCACAATGATTAAATGATACAGCATGCAAAGCAGGGGAATATGTTGGTACCAGATTCTCAAGGAAATATATGGAAAGTGAACAGGTGCATGTGTTGCAGAACCGCAGTTTCAAGTTTCAACAACTTACTTCTATCAATAAAGCCAGCTTCTCTGCATTTTGGGAACGCTCATCTCTTGAATTCCAAACCAACGAAACTTGAACTCTCCCTGAATGGTAATGGGATTTTTCGATCACTTTGGCCATGGAGATTGATGAAAAGAACATTTAGCAAATGAAGAGTTAGAGAATCAGACTAACCTTGCTCATATCTTTTATCAACTGGAATAGATGTGTTGTACATTGTCACAGCCATCTGGAGAACATGGCAAAACAAATAAACTCCATTACAGTAGGGAAGACAACTACACTCTATGGTATCTGCATTCTATATTAGAAGTTACAAATTCACGGGTGGAGTATAATGCTGGGCCTAGAAAAACATAAAGTTTCTTCATATGGTTATTTGTTACTTCAAGAAAATTAACAATTACCTGAACATATCTGAGTTCACGAGTTCCAGCATCTTCGTCATATGGCTGAATATTCAACTCAGATATACCTACAACTCCAATATAGTAAGCTTCACTTGATAGGCTGAAGAAAGTATTTATGCACGTCCACTGAAGAAAGCATGTATTTACGATGGTAATGTACCTTGCCTTAGCAGCTTAACAGCAGCATTAATGCTTGGATGGTGAGCTGAAAATTTGTGAAAATAAAACGGATTTATTTGCAAACAGATAATGTGTAACATTCCAGAGCTGAAACGAGTTTTGGTAACTTCTTTAAATAACTATTATGAATTTATGATTAGTAAATTATGATCGCTAACCTCTGCATTCCGGAATATCTGTAACGACATGTGTCCCTTCCTGGTATAAACCGATCAACGGGTTCTCTGGTGTTCCACGAACTGCTAACTTTGCCCGGCACCGCCATTGGGACTAAAAACACAGTTGTCCATTTACCAATAAGTAAAAGCACCCAAGTAACGGCATGTCCACTTTAGTTGTCAGATAATATACGTTTTTGGACATGGAAGAAATAAGTTAGAGGTTCTATTCACAAGTGAGTGTTTCAACGAGAACCACAAAAACGAGTATATTATTGGTTGACAACGGCTAAGATAATTACAAAATTGGAGCAGAGCTCAACAAACCGCCCAAACAGCATACAACTGCATGGCGACTGGTAAATTGGATGGGACCCAGAAGGGATTTTTAGAAGCTACACGACTGGATGGAGTGCACACGTACCAGCCTACCCCTGCTGAAGGTGAAATCTCCGACACCGTGGCCCTTGAAGAAATTCGCCACCTCCTGCAGCACCGGCGGCTTGTCGAGGTCTACCTCGTGCGTGCAGCCTGAGCACCTTCGAATTGGGTCAATGATAAATTAACTCACACGAGCGGCGGCACGGGTGGGTGTGTGAAGAGGGAGGGAGGGAGGCATACTTTCCGAAGTGGACGCAATCGAGGCAGGTGGACGACGAAGACGCGGTGGAGACTGTGTCCGGAGGAAAGGGGGTGGAGGCGGCGGTTGGTTTTGGCGCGGCGGGTTCGAGGCGGGGCGGTGGTGGCATCGTAGGAGGCGGAGGGGGAGGAGGAAGGCGGACGCGAGTGTACGGGGGAGGAGGAGGCGGCGGGCGGACGCGGGCGGTGCGTGGAGGAGGGCGAGTCGGCGTTGGGGTGGTCAGGCGCGTGGTGGACGGCGATGGCCAGGGGAGCAACCCCGCCGGGGGAGGCATCGCTCGCCGGCGGTGAGGTGGGAGGCGGGAAGCGCAGAGCGGCAAATGGGGATAAGAGGACAGAGACGCATCCTCCCTCTTCAGAGCACAGATATTTTTCAGTGGGCTTAGCCTGCTTTGGGGGCCCAGGCCCCGTTATTTTTTCTCGGAATACGGCCCATCAACCCTTGTCGGAATACGGCCCATCAAGCTCTTGTCGGGTAGTCTTCGAGTCGGCTCCCAAAACATTGATGAGGTTGACAGGACGCACTCCCCCCAAACCGAAGGAAGAAGACGACGCCCGCGAAACAAAGCAGCAGCGAGGGGAGGAAGCAAGAGGAGGGCGCATCAACTCGAATTGAAGCATGTAAGCTGCCCAATTCCATCTTCTGCTGTCTGTATGCGCACTCTAGATTGATCCCCAAACAGTTCTATCAATGGTTTCCCGAAAATTTTCTATGCCCATCTTTTTTTGCCTGAGAAAAAGATTTCTGATTGTGATGCGCTGGGGCGATGGTTTTTGGCAGGAGAGCTTCGATTAATCGGCCACCGACGCCGAGCGCGGAGGAGGATCGGGATAAGGAGCCCTCCCTCGAAGAAGCCATCAACATCAAGGTACTAACTAGTACTGTTCCCCGCCTTTGCTGAAATCGAGCAGGAAAATCGTGGATCGCAGGCTTTCTTATTTTTTTGGCTCGAAACTAGAGGTCTTAATGCTCACAAGCTGGAGTCTGTAGCTTCTGGCGTGTGGTCCAAGTAGATAGTCTCCGTTAGATTTGGTTAGGGTTTGGTTGTAAGGAAAGAGGAGGTTCTGGGTTAGTTGAAACGAAGAGGAAACAATGAGTTTTACTTCTACCTCTGCTGTTGTTCTTTGGGTGTGGTAATAATGAGATGGGCTTTGGTTTGTGAAGTTGGTAGAGAGTGGGGAGAAGGAGAAGTTAATGGAGCTCCTCCGTGAGCGGCTCGTCGAGTGCGGCTGGAGGGATGAGATGAAGGCGCTCTGCAGGTTTGGCTTCTCACCCATTAAACTAAAATGTCATTTGTGCGGAGTGTATGTTTGCTATTGACAAAGTATGTTCAATGATTCATAGTAATAACTCGCATTCATCTTAACTGTATTCAAACGATGCTGAGCAAGTGGTTCACATTCCTAGGGTTCTGAGCTGTGCATTAAGCATAGCAAATTTTTGGACTTTTTGAGAAAACATGATGTTTTTGTCCTACTTACCAATGATTGTCTTATACTCAACTGACTTTAGTAGTTTGGTGAATTGCTAGTTTGCTACTGAAAATGTGTGAAAGCCTGAAAGGTACACGTTAATCTGTCAAAACCCTTAGTTCTATCTTGCTCAAAAGTACAGCTAAATTCTGAAGAAGAAGTAAGTGTTTCCTCATGAAAATAAATTGCAGGGGTTCTGTTACTTCATAATAAATTGGATCATTTGTAAGATCTAATGCACACACAAGTTAATTCCATAGAACAACAACTTACGGCTGGTTTTTCAAAACTTTCTAGTAAATAATAGTTGCAATGATTTTACAAGATGGCTACTGCGGTTATAACAATCCATGCAAAATCTGCAATTTGTTTCTGTGTTCATTCTTTTTCCTGCAAAAAATTTCTCAGATAAACATGTGTAGAGATTAAAGGTTCGGAGTAACCCACTTAGCACATACTCTTTTGCATATACAGTTATTGCTCATATGAGGGATTTAGGGTTTAACCACTTAGCACATATACTGACATGTTTCAGCTGAAAGTGGGTTCTTTTATTAACTGTCCAAATTCTGTGCTAATCCAATAAGATTCAATCTAATTCTGGAATCTTCAAAACCCTAAGCTGCCACTAGCGTTTGAAATGTGTGCTACATTACACATTACGTCTGTGTTACCCGGACACCCGTGTCTTGATTTTTTTTGCCGAGTCGGATACCCCGCATCCGTGTCGGATTCCGACACCCGTGTCGGATTTCAAGTGTTATTTGCCGTGTCCCCAAAAATTCTAACGAATCGGACACCCGCACCCGAGTCGGACACCGACACCCGCACCCGTGTCCATGTAACACTGCATTACGTAGGATAGGAATAAAGAAAGTGTGGTTTTAACTGGATACTATGTATCTTCCCCATGCTCAACATTCTCTTTTGTGCATCTCCTTTTTGTGTTTGTCTGTAGGGCATATGCAAGGAAGAAAGGAAGAAATAATGTGACAGTAGATGATCTTATTCATGTTATTACTCCGAAAGGAAGAGGTAACTGATTTCACTAAATGTCAAAAATACAATTTGGAGTGTGTGTTCATATGCATTCATCTTTCTTTGCGTCCTTGGAACAAAACAATTCAACAATCCATAATGCATACTCTTGTCTTTTTGCCCCATAAAAAATGCTTATTGTTGGGCAGTTTTACACTTTTATTTTCCTGGTCGAGAAAATTTGCTCCTCTTTGTTGTGGCCCCTCATACAGTGTTTGCAATTATTTCGCATGTGAAACAGCATCAGTGCCTGATTCAGTGAAGGCAGAACTCCTGCAACGTATCCGGTCCTTCCTCACGTCTACCTCACTTCGGTAGTCATTTATCCTGACGGTTGGAGCTACATGTACCATTGTACGAATACTGGGAAGTTGACCTTGTTGTGGACAAGGGTGCAGGAAAACAATGCATATGGCATTATCATGACATGAAAAGAATCAGATTGATCTTCATGAGGCTGTCCACATGTTCCTTGGTCAGACAGGTAGTTAGCGTGATATTCGGGTGTCCAAGATACGGTGGTTGTAATCCTTGAATACTGTATTTATTAAAGGAACCTGAGCTTGTAATGCTACAGTGTTATTATCGCTCAACCGATGCTTGATTTCACAATTGGGAAACTGAAATATCTTGATATAAATGATAATGTCCATGTGAAACCTGGAACCTGGATTGGGTCATCTCCAGTGTTGTCATGTTTGTTGATAGAATGGGCTTGTTGCTGCTGCTCACTTCATTGTTGGAATTTGCTGTTCTGCGTCCGTGATGTGCATAATGTCTGCACTTCCAGTCAGACTTGTCTGTTCAGCAACCACAGAATTTGCGGGTCATTTGGCCATCCATGTACACTTTGACGATTATTCCTGAATTATTGCGTGGTGGTTAGGGGAGAACAGAAATGACGAAGGCAGTGCTGTAATCTTCTGCATTCTGAGCAGATAGCCTGTCCTTGTCATAAGCTCCATCAGTGCTGAAAAAAAAATGCACCCGGCTCGATTCATGACACCAATCCCAATTATTTTTTAGAAGAAAGTTCTCATGTTATGCCATGGCCATTGCACATATATGAGGGGCAAACACAAAGGGTACACTTGGTACAGGATAGAGCAATACATTTGTCTGGCGTCAATCATGCAAGAGCCAAGAGGGCATCACAATTCAATCACATTATATGAACTGTAGAAAGGTATGGTATCCGGTATCCCACATGCCACGTGCCCTAGCTCAGCTGGCGGTTGACATCTGGAAAAATATATGTTTATACCCATAAAGATTCGAGAAGGTACGCACAGATAGGGGTAATTTCTTGAGCTAAATGCTCTACTCTCACAGCTGATCAACATGCAGTGCACATCAATTTTACGAGTACATCCACTTGATTCCTACAAGGATAGAGTACTCTTAATACCCCCTCCCCCTTCTTTACAGTAGCTTCAGGGTCCGGATCGGGTAATATGTCATGCTAAATACAGCCGCTCAGGGCAGGATGGCACTGGAGCACCACTGTCAAACAGCACATGGCCTGGAGCTCACTTTCTGCCCCCTCTCACCCTCATCTAAGGTCAGGCTATGAACAAAACTCGGCAGGCAACAGCGCCCGGTGTACCACGCCTTCTCCTTCCGGCCCTTGGTGACCATGGTCGGTGTCGGTTCTGTACTGCAAGCGGAGCTGGATGTGGATTCAGACACCGGCTTCCCATCTACGGCGACAGATTGTAATTGCTGCTTCTCGTCCTTGCTGACAACATAGGTGCTTTCTTCATCGCCGCTCTGCATTGCCTCCTGCAAGAGCTCAGCTAATTTCCTCCGGCCAGTTGGAGAGGCTTCCGATGATTTGGACTTGTCCAAATTGTCAGGTCGGAAGATGTTAGTCATCACTGTTTGCGTTCTGGGTTGATAGTTTGGTGTGCTGCCACGAGATGGAGTGAAATCTGCATAAGAGCACAACTTATGATTATGCAGCAACTAAAGCAAATCCCATCACACGGGCTGACAGAGGTATGAGGTATCTACTTGTTCAACTATTGAACTTGAGTGCATCAGAACATCAAAATCCATAAATGAATGTGTTGTTTTCCCAGGATAATGCTAGAGTGATTTGATAATGGACCACAAGGTATAGGTTATGAAAATTAAGGTGGGGGTCCATGTGACCATGTCCTTAATGTTAGATGATAAGAAACATGATAGCGTCCAAAGACAAAATCAAAGGCATCGCCTTTTTGTTTCGGTAGGCAATCAAAGGATAAGTTAGGCCCCTTAGATTCTAGAGAGAAGTAGAGGCTGTATCATCAATAAACCTATCACAGCACATGCAGTTTGGGCGTAACAAGTGGAACAATCCACATGCACATGCTACTAATATAATAATAGGACAACCTAAAAAAGGTAATGGCATGAGCATGATAAACTAAACCACTGGTGCAAATGTAATCACAATATGATGGGCCAGGACAACTGCACACAAGAATAGAAGAAAACTATGCTCATCTAAAACTAGACTGAGGGGGTGTTTAGAAACAGGGACTTCAAAAAAGTCCTAGGGACTTTTTAGTATTTAGAAGTATTAAATAAATATTAATTATAAAACTAACTGCAGAACCCTGGGGCTAAACTGCGAGACGAATCTAATGAGGTATCTTAATCTATGATTAGCGAACGGTTACTGTAGCATCACTGTAGCAAATTATGAATTAATTAGGCTCATTAGATTTGTCTCGCGAAAAAGCACTCAGCTGTCAAAAAATATTTATAAACAGGTTTTATTTAATACTATAAAATAGTAAGATTCTTTTTGATGTGATAGGGACTTCTGAAAAAAGTCCTGGAGCCAAACAAGGCCTGAAGCTTCTTTAAGCAGTTACTAATTTAAACATGCGCAACGGTTTGATTACCTCCATTCACACTGTAAAAGTCATCCTCGCAGTCTGAATCTAACCAAGCTCGAGATTCAAAGAACATTTCATCATTGCTACCTGCAAATTAAATTCAATAAGTTGCAAATTTGACGAAAAGAGCCACTGTATTCAGGTTATTGTACTTCCAGCTAACTGGATAGATAAATTGAATCAGCTTGATAAATGAGCGAGTTTCAGTGAAGAGAACAATTTCAGCTAAGCGAAATTCAGAACCACAGAACAAACTTTATGCTTCCTGTCAGATTGATGATTCAGGAGCTAGAAATTTATTATGGGGAAAGAAACACTGAAGCACAGCCCATTGCAACTAAGATATTCAGGAGGTTATTGAGCAAGCTCTTGATTTGCCACAACAAAGTTGTTATTTGAATTTAGGATTTAGTCAGCAAATTTTACACCAAAAAAAAAACTCGCGTCCATCCTAAGGAGCTTAACCAAACAACGAAGTAATCAGGCTAAGAAACCTCCAACCAATAGAGTAAGTACTTTGGATAGAAGAGCATCGTCATTTAGAAAGTGTTAACTTTTCAAGAACAATAAATTGTAACAACTAGAACCCCTTCTTCCATTAAAAGAATAAAAAATCAGACAGTATAAACAAATATCCTTTTCGGTTCAAGATCATCAGCCCCTGCAAAAATAGGAAGCTAACTGATCTCCAGAAGCGATTAGTGCAGAGATAACACAACACCACTTCGCTATCAAATCTTCCAGAGACCAATAAATAAGTAAGCGAACCCAAAAGGTCCCTTTTCATAGACTGACCATCTGATTCTTTACCTCCAAAGATCTTCTTTAAACTGTAGTAACTGATTAAAAAGATAAAGATCGGTACCTCACTTCAAAAAAAAAACACCAGAGAAACCAAAGATTCATCACGCGTACCAGAATCCGGGCTCTTGGGGCCAAACCCTCCCCGCTGTTGCTCCGCCTCGATCTTGGAATTGAGATCACCAAAGCCATCGCCAACCGGAGCAACGCCGCCGCCCTTGCCGTTGGCGGCCTTCGCCTTGGTGGTCGACGCAAGAAACTGCTTCTTGGGAAACCCTGGATCCTTCTTGTCAACCGATGCGCAAGAACCCATCCCCGTTTTTCTCCCCTTTCAAGCCGCAACAATAAGCATGTCCGTGCAAGTGCGCACACGAGGCAGGCTACTCCTATCCAAAGATCCTACGGAGAAAGAATCGAGAAAAGGAGCGAGAGAAGGATCGACGCGGGGTAGGAAAAGGTGAAGAGGCGGATGCTCGTGCAGGGAAGAAACGAAGGCCAGAAGCCAAGGGGAGGACGGGAGGGGAAGGGGAGTAGGCTTCTTTACTGCGAGTGGGAGCAGTGCGGCGACGCCGGGGCGGCCATGCCTCTTCCTTTTGAGATACGAGCGTGGGAAGGGCCTGGGGGGCCTCGGCCCTCAATTCTGAAACTGCCACGCGCGGCGGCGTCCTAATTCATGAAATAATTAATTGTGGCTCACAGTGTATTTCTCTCTCTTTTTTCTTTTTTTGAAATCCTCTCTCTTTTTTCTTGTACCGCACAATAGTACACGAGGGGATCAGATTGGACTTTGGGACAGACTATTTTCCAATGGTGATTTTTTCACAAATGGCAACTATATATAAACTAACAAGAATCAAATATCCAACATTGAACGTGGAAAACCTCATGATCATCACTGGTCAAAGCATTTCACATTTTCTACGGAAGAAAAGGAACTTTATGCAAGATGCCAATAATTGCTCGTAGAAAATGTTCTTCAATCACCCTCTTGTATATATCTTCGCCGCCGTCTCATCCTAGATATTTGCTGAGCAAAAATTTGATGAACTGATGCTCCAACTATATTTCCAAGACCATGTTGATGTCCAAAGTAACAATTTCCTCGGGTGTGTTGTCTGACAACCGGACCAACTAGTCGTGTGACATAGGTTTAAGGTGTGTCAAATCCTTGGTTATAGCCAAAACTTTTCAAATCTATGTAGTAGAGATATGCATATGACTTAAAAACGTCGCCCTTTCAACAAATCACGAACCAGCTGCTACATAAATTCTAGAGAAATATGATGGGCTGGGGGAGCAGTTAATCAGCTGATACACCAGGAAAGCGAAGTTTATTGCTTACAAAAATTTCTTTGTCATGTTCCGTCGGGTCGTCCGCTCTCTCTGTCCTACTAAGCTAGCGGAATGGCGACAGGGCCGTGGATAGACCTTGACATTTTGGAACCACGCCCAAGTGCGCGACGTCCACCCACGACGGCGAGCGTGGCGGGGCTTGCAGCTTGCTGGCGAGACGTGCGTGATCTTTGGGCATGGGCCACGGGGTTCTGCAGTTAGCAGAGAGCAACATCGATGTTGAATTCCCGGCTCAATTCAGGCTTCAGACATCGCTCTCCTAGTGTCGTGCCGTATCCTTCATGTGATGGATGTAGAGATGGGATGGCCTCCTCTCTTGTACTCGGGTCATGTAGCATATCTGATTCCATTGCAATCAGGTGTTGAATTCCATTTCCACACATCAAAGGTAGTCATAGTTGTTATGCAGACACTTGTACTGTGTTTTTGTTCAAAGTTCAGAGTTACCAACAGGCCATAAGAAATCTGAACCTTATGCAGGTTACTTTCTGAATGTTAAACACGGAAGAAAAATTAAATAGTACTTTCTCCCTGCGACTGCAGTGTCAACTGATTGTCCTGTTTGCCGGTGGGGGTCGATTGCCCTTCTCGGAGAGGATCCGCTTCTGTGCCTGCCTTTGATTAGTTCCTCTACATCGTCCAGGTCGCGTTGGTCGTCGGTTGGCGGTTGCTTTGCCGCTGTACTGCTCTAGCGGATGCTTTGCCGCCGTCGTCGTTGGTTGGAGTTTTCTTCGGGCGGATGTTTTGCCGCCGTTGTTGATTGGTCGGGTGGATGCTTTGCCACCTTGATTGTGTTGCGGATCTTCGCACCTTTGGCGATGTAGTTTCTTTTGCAGGTTCAGTTGTTGGTTGGTGCTGGGTCGGCCTCGATTAGGGTTGTAGGGTTGGAGGTGTTCTCCCCCGTCCTGCTTCTGCTGCTGTGTGTTTGTTCTGGTTGTTGGGTGTTTGTCTGTGTTTTTTCAGTCTTTTCTCTGTTTTTAGTCCTTTGTGATCTTGTGCCGGTCAAGCACGGTTTGATCGCATCAAGAATTGTCTGTAAACTGCTTCTTCTTAATGAAATACGTGCTCAGGCACGGTCGCGAAAAACTGATTGTCCTGCACGATACGGTGCACAGGTCAGGACGCCCCGTGCGGCAGGTAACGGGAAGCTAATCCAATTCAAGGATCTTGGTGCACGCCTCCAACCCTGATTGTATTTTATTTTACTTACAAGAGACGAAATTATCATGTTGACGTGTGGAGAGTTAGCAGTGTTGGCACACCGCCCGGAAACCTGCCGATGTGTCCAACAGTGTCAGTGCCAATAGAATTGCAGAAGATTCGGGTAGTCAGTACTCCATCCTAAATTCCTAATAATAGGTGTAAGGTGTGAAGAGGCCCGACAATCGCCATTGGGCGGTGGCACGATACAACAATGCTGGCTGCTGATGAGTACCTTTTCTTTGTCTCCATCTCCACGCTCAAAATGTGAAGGACAAAAATAGAGGAGCCAACATGGAGAAGAAAAATTCAAGGTGACATGGAAAAAGACATGGTACAAATATATATATATATATATATATATATATATATATATATATATATATATATATATATATATATATATATATATATGCCAGTCGGACCGTCACTTTTTTCTGACAGACAAAAAATACGCGAATTGTTAAAAAAAAAGTGGCGACGAATATATATTCAGTGAAGAACAATCACTGAATGAAACTTTTAAATATAACTTTCAAAAAAAAGAAACTTTTAAATATGTAGAATTAATAACGGACATGTCCAAGATGGGGTCTCCATTATTGAACCCATAAACAGTCACCCTGAAATAAGCAGGCCGTATTTTTTTCCCGAGACCGAAATAATAATCCAGGACACGTCGAACAAGCACCGAGTGAGATGCATACACATCGCGTCGGCAATGAAAAAAGATAGTCGATGGACTGACGCCACCGGATCGATCGTTAGGGAGATGGGCACGGATGATACGTCATGTGGGCATCCGGCCCGCGGGTGATCGGGGGGAAGGGAACACGAGCGAAGGGGTGCCACTTGCATGGCGTAATTTGGGTTGGATTATTTGATAGGTAGGTCCGTAGGTGGGTCTGGGTGACGGAAAACGACATGCAGCTCGATCGTCTATACAAAGCAGTAAGTATGGTGGGATCCAACAAAAGCAGGTAGCAGTTGTTCAAAGTTTCACATTGTATCTTTACCTACCAGTAAATAAGGCGTAAGTGGCAGCAGGCGAGAGCAAACTGAGAGGAGAGGGAATAATTTGTTTTTTATTCTTACTACCGGGTCATAGAGCTACTACCGGGTATTAGTTATTGTCTGCTTTCACAGTGTTTGCTACCGGGTAATAGGGGTGCATTTGTCTGCTTTCACAGTGTTTGCTACTAGGTAATAGGGGTGCATTTATTGCTTAATTACTGCTTTTTCATCCCATTGCTGATGCCCTAAGTATGTCAAACAAACTTTAAAATCCCTGCGCTAGAAACCCTGACAAAATCTAATGAGGTCTTTGATTAATTACCATAATTAGATTTGTCGCGAAAAATTACATTCATTCCTAAAAATGTTATGCAAATAGACTTTATTTAGTACTCTATGTGTGCAAAATTCTCGGCTCGGGACGCGTATTCTAAAAACTCTATAACAAACCAAACAAAGCCAATACATGTTCCGCGTTAGGTGTGGATGATGCATCGTGTACATGGCATGCTCGTACAATAGGATTCATTCAAGGGCCAATCGTCTTGTCTTGTGTCGAGTCATGGCTCGTGAATGATGTCATGGTCAGTAAACAACCTACGAGTCAGGGAAGACGGAGGAGGCTGGCAGGGACCATGAGCTGAAAAGATCTCGAACAGTCACCCGTTTCACTTTTTTCTTTTTTCTTTTGCGAAAAAGGAGAGAGCTTTGTTAAACGGTTTGGACAGTTACATCCTGGGTTACAAGATGCTCGTTTCACCTGTGGCCGTGAAAGACTGAAAGTGTTTGGTTGATGCAATGCTTGATTGATCAGGGACTCAGGACGCTCATCTGCAAGCTGGCTTTCATGCTGCCAACGGCTCGTGATCAGGTATTCAGGTGATGAAGTGATGTTTGACGTTTCGACAAAAAAAAAGGTTGCGCTGTAGCAACGCGACTACTGCAGAAGCTGTGTGTATGCTCCTCAGAGTCTAGAACTGAGAGGCCGGCATGGATTGCTGCATGAGGCCCACAGGCCTCCGCCGGCGACCTAGTGAGAACCAGCCCACAAGCAAGATCGTTCCGTTCCCCAGTGGGAAAATCGATATAACGGGCCGTTTTTCCCACGGCTTGGCAGCTCATATCGCGGCCCATTTCCCGCGCAGGCGCACCAGCCCAGACCGCAGGCGATGCACCGGGGCCCGCTCGGGAACTTAAGTCCGACTAGCGACTATGAGCGATCGCGTCGCTGAAGGCTAGCTGCGGCCCACGAGCAGCTGACTCCCGCCGCCGCCGCCGCCGCCGCCGACAGCTTCTCGTGCTCCCCCGGTCGATGCCTGATCCACCGGTTGTCTTCCCGAAAATCGGCGGTCGGTGGCTCCCGCCGCCTAGCCGCACCGCGCCACCGCCGTCAGACCTCTCTACCACCCCCTCCCTCTCCTTTTTAAGGCTGGAGACCTGGAGTCTATTGGAATGCCGGCAACCCTATCGCCGAACTCCGGCGGCGAGCTCGCGGAGAAGAAGAGTGACGCGCGCTTCTGGATCCGTTGCGGACGCACCCGCGCCCGCCCGGCGCTGCATCCCACGCCTGCGTCACTGCGTGGCGGCTGCGGCGCGTCTCGCTCGACGTGCCCCCGGGCACGTCAGCCTGCTGGCGTGTGGGCGTGTGGCCGTCGTAGTTTTGCGAGTCGGGCGGGATGGGATGGGTCATGGCCTCATGGGATCGCCGTGGCGCGTCCACAACCACTGCCTGGCCGGTTTCTAGATTCTACCCGTCCGCCGGTCACTCACTGCAGTCTGCAAAGGCGCGTGCTCGGCCTCGGATCCGATCGACGGCGATCACCAGTCGGAGGCACACACGCCACCGGAGCACACAGTCCGGTCGCCGCCTATCGCCGTCGTGCTCGCCTGCCCACGCCGCCGTGCCTCCAGCCAAGCCACGCATCGAGGTTAGGTGAGGTCTCAGGTCTCCGTCCCTCCTCGGCAGTTCCATGACAAGTCAGCACGGCCGGAAGAAAAAACGTCCTTTCGGTGCGCCGCGGGGCCGATCCGCGACCCAAACTGCCCTCGATCATGCATGATTGTGCCGCGCGTTCGGTTTGTTTTTTTTTTCCAACCAGGCCAAACCAGACTTGTGATTGGCGATGGATAAGGTTGGCGATTGGGCGTGCCAACCAATTGACACGTCGGACGGATTACTGCAATCGAGCAGGAAGACGATTGGGCGATTTGTTTCCAATTTCCTTGGATCATACGTGATGCCATTCTTTTACTTGGCTTGCGGCGTCGACACCAGGGACGACTTGGCTTGCAGCGGACCACGGTGGGTTGTTTAGCTTGGCTGAGTTATCCGGTGCGTTACATCATCGGAAGACGGCGCAAGCGACATCTTCGGCTTGCGGCCATGGTGGTGGAGATTATGTTTCGTGGGTAAAGCAAAGAGATGAAGTTGGCCTGGGGTGGCGGCTCGGCGTTGTTGGAGATCCGGGGAAGTGGGGCAACTTTACTCTTCGCCTCTGATGGTGACAAAAGAAACGGAACCGTGTCGTGGAGTATTGTGGCGGGTGTGGCAAGGCTCCCGCGCGTGGTGTTTCTTCGAGGCGATGAGAGTGAGGTCCAACGGCGGATGCGGTGAGGCCCCCGCACGTTGTGTTTCGTGGTAGTGGCTGCGAGGCAGCCTACGAGAGGCTCGGTTTCGGTGGTTTCACTCCGTCAGGTGGAGGGTGTTGTTGCAGCGGTATGGCGGCAGAGGTTCTCGCATAGCGGTGGTCTTCCTGGTGCAATACCGTCCTCTTTGGGTTCCCTGTCAATGTAGGGTCACATATGAAGGTTCTCGACAACTACACGAGTGTGGATGTTTGGTGGGTGTCGGGAAAAAACTTCGGTTTTGCTGCGTTTGTCGTGCGGTGCTTTTTCGATCGGCCTCAGTTGTCTCGTGCAGATGAGTTGTGCGGCTTGCGTCGATGTCCCAATCCGACCAGGCTGAGTTGTTGAGTAGAGTTAAGTTTGGCGCGTGTTGATGTCTCAGTTCAACCCGTCGGTGTGTTTTTTCTTTTTTGGTACCTGGTTATGACCTTCCAGGGACATAACCTTGTATTTTTCTGCTATATCAATAGAAACGCACTCGTCGAGTGTTATTTGTTTAAAAAAATAGGCGACCGCTCTGACGTACATCGATTCATCGACAGGGCTAACGGAGACAACAAAACGACCGAAAACGATAGTAGATGTTAGCCGAGAAAAAAAAAACCAAGGTGACGTTCGCAAGTGGGTTTAAAGTAGTATGTCTGATGAGAATGTCTGGGGACCAATAATGACATGCATTTTGACGTACATAAAATTTGTCCTACCGGTGGAAAATTTTCTGGTGGCGTGCGGATCCGCCCTTGAAACTAATCATATTTCATTCTCTGGCGGTGATAACGCCGTTGGTTATGATAATTATATCCGTTGTGCTCTATACTTTTAATAAAGGATAAACTGGTCTCTATATCCACAGGGTGTGGGGGATATATACAACCAATAAATGGCACACAGATCTGACCTCAGAAGTAATCGTCTGTTTCAGTCTCTGGTGATGATAGTTTTGTTTTCCATCACTCTAGCACTTTGGTCGATCGTTTTTATTGAAACTGTTATTTTTTATTTTCAAAAGCATTATCCAATGCCGTTAAAAAGAGAGAGAAAACAGACAAGAGTCTACGATCACGATAACACGTTAAAAAGGAAAAAAGTATTAGAGTCACTAGTATAAACGTACACCAACCTCGCCGAGCAAGATGAGCGAAAGCTCCACAACCATGCCGTATGATACTGTACTAACCAATCATCGTCAAGTCCTTAAGCAAATCCGGTGACGAATCTAACAAACACACCTAAAAAAAGGCTCATTTTTCTTCTCATCTTCTTCCTCCCCTTCTTTTCTTCTTCTCCCCTTCTTTCCTCGCAGAATCGCCAGCGTCCCGAATCTTAAAGCGTCGGAGCCAATTTAAGCTTAAGCACCCGCATTAGCTGCCCACCCACACCCTTTGTCATCATCTTCTCCCCTTCCCCTGCGCGGCCACCCCCACCCCACCGCTCGGCCGTGTTTCTCGCGTCTCGTCTCGCTCCCGCATTCGCATCGCCCCCGCCTCCCATCGTTCGTTCACCGGAGCCCAGCGCTCGTCGGACTCCGCCGCCCGCAATTCCCCCTGCCCCTGGCTTTTAATGGGCTTTCCCTCCCACCGACATGGCCGGCGATCCCCACACCCGCGCCGCCGGTGACCGCCCCGCCTCCTTCTCCTTCGCCGCCCCCGCTGCAGGAGGCGGACCCCGACCCAGACCCAGCCTCGGCCCCTCCAGCCTCCTGCTCCACCTGCTCCTCCTCCACTCGCTCTTATAGCCCCATCAGGCGCCCCGCGCGCGCCCGCGTATGGCCGCCGTCTTCTTCCACCACGTCGTCGGCGACCTCACCGTCGGCAAGCCGGAGGTCGCGGAGCTCCACGACACCGACACGCTCGATGACGCCGCGCGCGCCATCGCTTCCAGCCCCGAGGGCGCCGTGCCGGTCTGGCGCCCGCGGGCCACGCCCGACGACCCGCCGTCCGGGGCCAGGTTCATCGGGATGATCTCCGCGCTCGACATCGCCGCGTTCGTGGCCGCCGCAGGGATCGGGGACCGGGCCATGCGAGCGGTCGTCGGCGAGGTCGTTCAGCCCAATCCCGGGCTGCTCAGGGAGATCGATCCGGGTACCAGGTGAGGTCTCTGCTTGATCCGTGGTTTATAAAGCGCGATCTCTTCTAGCTGCTGTCCTATATCCAGAAAATTCGGTTCCGAGTGCGTACTTCGACTGATTCGTTACCATTGGGATGCTTATGCCCAATATCTAGAATCCAATCATACGCGGTAATTATTGAACCGATCAATACGCGCGCGATTCCATGTGTTTTTCACTGATCAGTGAGCGGAATTGAATCTTCCCATGTTTTGGCCGCTGAATCATGTTCAACTAGTGCCTTTATGTGTATCTATCTATAGGCATCTGTCAGGGAAGCAATTTCACGTCCTACGGTGCGCCGATATGTCTTCTAGTCTTCTTTTTTTTTTGGGAAAAGTTTTTTTTACTACGGCTCCTGCTCTGCTGGATCACTGTTTTTTTACTGCTTTAGCGTTAGCCTTTTTTAATTGGATCTGGTGGTTCATCTTTGTCTTTTCTAAATCGTAGTAGTAGTTTGACCTTCCGAGGACGATGTGGGCAAAGTTTGTTCCTCAGTCCATCTCAATTGTTCTTAGAGATCACATGGGTTTGTAGTTAATTTACTCCTTCGATCGGGGTTCCACTCCAGGTTGCTGTTGCAGAGTGCAAATGCTAATTGACTACCCAAGCTGCCTACCTTCCTCTCTTTGTCATGGATTTTGAGGCTTGGATAACGTCTGTTACGTCATGTTGCTAGTATTTATCAATGTAGTCCACATCACATGATAGATCATGTTCATTTTGAGGCAGCATTAAAGAATGCTGATTCAGCATTTTTTTGGACAAACTGAATATGACTTTCATTTTGCTTTAGATTTGATCTTTTGAGTTTAGGATTGATCTTAAGACTCAATATGAACATAGATGTCTCTTTCAGGTCTTCGATTTGTTTTCTGTATGCCGCTTAGTGTCCATGTAGATTTGATCAGTCGTCATGGGAACAACCTGAAAGAGCAAAAGTTTAAACGGTCATCAATTTCTGTTACAAATACAATCTATGAGAAGAGTTGGATGGGACTTTCGTATGGAATAGCGTAGGCGCGTATAGCCCTTCCTTCACAGATTCCTCAAGCTTTTGTTTGATAGGCAAAACAAAGTCATCAATGAAAAGGCAATCAGCTACCTTAATTACGGCTATGAGTGTAATGTAGAAGTGTTTGTTCACCACAAAGATTATTTAGTTCATCACGAAAATATATTACTCAGTCACTATAAATAGGTAGGGCAGTTCCATTTGTTCTCATATGCATCCGACTTCATGCACCGGTAAATTCTTGAATTTTATGACTTCTGAGCTTACATTTTCAGAACAAACTGGCAACTGAATGGTACAATATCAGAAAACAAACAAAAACACTCTGATATTTAGTTTGTAGCTACAAATGCGCAATGGTGGAACTGAATAAATTTCAGTATATAACAGACCCCAATCATCTGCTGAGCTGTGCAAGTTTTCTTCATGAAACGAAAAACAGCAGTTTCATGTTGTAATGTGATGGTGACAGCTCCAGTTGTTTGGCATGCTCTTACAAACTCACACAAGCCGGATGGGGTTTCATGTGGCACAGAACTTGTCTTTCTGATTTTGTTTACCTAAAGAGGAGCAAAGTGGGGACATGAGTCCATTTCACAATGTAATGTCAGAAACATGAAGGTGTGTGGAACAGTGGAAGGCTGTACATGCTGTAACCGATACATGAGTAAAATACAATACATGAGCCCATGAGTGCATGGCAAATGCAAGGCAGTACAATCACGTGTCAGTGATTTTTGGAAATACCCAGAAATGGCAACAGCTCATATTCTAACAAATAACTAGATAGTTCAATTGCAAAAAGGGAAAGAACTTCTGAATGTTTACACAACCTGAACCTGCATTTCCCGTTATGTTTTTTCTGTTTCAGAAAAGAGTCTACTCATGCCATATTCCCTGCATTGTTTTTTTCTTTAACTTTTCAAATGTATTATGGTCCATACTGCCTGTTACTTATAAGTTTCTTTTGTTTTCCAAGGCTGATTGATGCACTGGAGCTCATGAGGCATGGAGTGAAGCGCTTCCTTGTTCGCAAGAGTGGGAGCTGGAAAGGCATTACCAAGAGGTTTTCAGTGCTTTATAATGGCAAGTGGCTGAAGAATATGGAATCAACTTCTCCAAATGCAGCCAGCAGCAGCAGACAGCTGTCCTCATCTATGGGTTTAGCAGACAAGTTTTGCTGCCTTTCAAGGGAAGATGTTCTCCGGTTTCTAATTGGATGCCTTGGAGCTCTTGCGCCCATCCCACTGACTCAGATATCTTCCCTCGGAGTCATCAATCCACAATATTGTTATGTAGAAGCATCTGCGCCTGCCATGGAAGCAATTGAGAAGATCCCGCAGGACCCATGCGCCGTTGCTGTAGTGGAAACGATGCCAGATGGAACTCGTAAGATACTAGGCGACATATCTACTTACAAACTGTGGAAATGTGACTATGTTTCAGCAGCATGGGCGCTGGCAAACCTGTCAGCCGGGCAGTTTGTCATTGGCGCTGATGAGAATGCAGCGATGTCCATGTCTGTCCTCCCGGAGCCTCCTGTCAGCCCATCATCACCAGTGGAAGAAATCAGTCCTGGGCGCTCACCCAGGGCGAAGAAGTTCAGCAGCAGGAGCATCGGTTTCCAGGCGAACCAGATGTCGGCGTGGCGGATGCGGAGCTCGTTCCACCGGGGCAGGAGCACGCCACTGACCTGCAAGAGCACGAGCACCCTCGCGGCGGTCATGGCACAGATGCTGTCTCACCGGGCCACGCACGTTTGGGTGACGGATGCAGAGTCGGAGGAGGACGGCGTTCTCGTCGGCGTGGTGGGCTATACCGATATCTTCAATGCCGCCACCCGGAGCACCTGCTCCAGCCCGACAACTTCTTGATGGCTTGATGCACCACACCGTAATGTACAGTACTGTGCTTGGTTGATTGGTTGGTGGTCGCCCCTGGGTGCACGCTTTGCACCGAACTGTAAACTGCACTTGGTTAGTCTGTTGGTTCGTTTGGAGAGTTTTAGATATTCTTGGTCTGCATAGCGCAGGACTTGGTGGTATATTGTTGCATTCGTTGGACGGTTCAAATAAGGATTGGGACTTGCCTGGGAGTCCACTCCATTTTGCATGCTGCCAAATGTACTTATGGATGTTAGCTTGCTCTTTCCATGTATAGAGTATAGTTGAGTTGCTGTGCATGCTTTGAATCTGATGTGGTACAAAGGGCCTGATTGGTTGGCTGCCAAATTATTGGCATGCCAATATTTTGGTTAGACAAAAGTTGCCAATTTTTTGGCCAACACTTGGTTTGCTACCAAAAGCTGTCAATATCTCACATTTAGTTTACCAAAATAATAGCAAATTTTTTGCCTATATTTTGGCTTGCCAAAATTTTGGTAGCAAACCAATCAGGCTCAAAATCCAGACTTCCATTGTTAGATCTCAGCGTGGTTAACGTTTCCATCAGTAGTTCAGTACAGGAACACAGTGGAAAAATGTACTGGTAAGAGCAAAGGACTGAATAATATACAGCCCTCAAGTGGCCGTATTTGAAAAGGAAAGGAAAAATGCGAGGACTGTGGGCCGTTCTTCTCATGTTGCCTGGCTCGGTCCGAGTTCTTGGGCCGTCGGTTTGTTCATGTCCTTCGGTTGCTCGCAAGCAAAGCAATTCTGAATTTCCTTCTATTTTTGACATGACATGACACCCGCCTTCGTACTTTCTACAACTTGTTCTATTGAAATCGCTCCTACCGCTTTTGCCCATCCATGATCCATCTCAAACGATTTCTTCTTGATTTGCGAAAGGTAGGTTGGAATTCAGAGAGATTCAGGTTCAGGACACGGCAGGAGCACACAGGCACAGCACTAGTCAATGCACGCCTTTGCGCGGAGACACGGAGTTGGCACAGGCGCATAGCACTCGAGCCGTGCCTTCGCCGACGAGCCGAGACAAAGCGGGGAGACCGGCAGAGCCTACACTTGTCGGTCGGAGCCGGAGCAGCGTGTCCTACATGCACATCGCGATCTGGTGGCCGGGCGCCTGCGCCGGCGTGGATGGGATCCGTATCATTCCGCTCCGGGTACTCTTGTCCTCCCGTCTCTCTCCGATCCGTCGCCGCCAGCCTCGGTTTCATCGACGGCACCGGAACCCGGCTGTGGCCGCCGTCCGCAGCCCGCGTGAAGACAAGCGCTTGTTTTTACCGGCCAGGGCGTACGCTTCTGCCCCCTGCGCCGCGCTCTTTTCCTCTTTTGGCCTCTTGCTGCTGCGGGGCGGCGGCCGCCGCGCGCCAGCCACGTCCCACGTACACGCAGGGCAGCGGGCGGTGGCTGGACACGGACTTCCCGCGGAGGCGCGGAGCCACCGCACACCTGTCACCGGGGCGCCTCGTGTCGCGGTGGCTGGCTGGCTGGACAGTGGACACCCGCGCCGCGCCGCCGCAGCCGCGTGGCATGGGGCTGCGTGCCGTGGCCTCGGCGCGCGGCCGTGCCGAGACGTGACGCGAGTGCCGCGCGGCCCGGAGCGGGAGACGACGTCCGGTGCCTTTGGCGCGGCGCTGCCCGCCGATCGCCACCTACTATACTGCCACCACCGCCCCCCGTCCCGACGCTCCCCTGCGTCAGCGCGGGGTACTGTACTGACTGAGCCAGTCACTGAGGCGAAACTGGCGAAGCGAGACGTGCCCCGCCGTGGACCGTGGGACTGTGGGGGTGCACGGTGGCTCTCGCTGCGCTGGTGAAAATCTAGGCCGGGCCCGGCCGTGAAGATTCGCAGGATTCTCGAGGGGACGGTGGTGCCCCTGACTCCCTGAGGCTTTTGCCCACCAGCGGGGGGTCTTTCAGAAGTGATCTCCTCGTTAATCCAAGGCAGCACACTTGCCTTTCGGAAATCTTGTCCAAAGGCGATCTTGCCCAGCACTCGACCGGAGACAATTATCCCACCCACCCTCCCGTACTCGTTTTTCTCCTTTCTCCAAGCGTTTTATTCGCTGCTAGAGACAGCGATTTTCAGCATGGCCGCAGAACGGCCGCACGTTTCAGTTACCCCCCCCCCCCACACACACACACTGTTTAGTCTAGGGAAATGTCAAATGTCTACATTAGTGTTTAGTTCATTTGGCAAAAAAGTTTTAAAGAAAATCTTGCTATTTAGCAGTGTTAAATAAAATCTATTTACAAAACATTTTGCACGGATGGATTGTAAATGGCGAGACGAATCTAATGAGTCTAATTAATTCATGATTAATGGATGGTTACTGTAGCACCAATGTTGCAAATTATGAATTAAGTAGGCGCATTAGATTCATCTCGCGATTTACAACCCATCCGTGCAAAAATTTTGTAAATAGATTTTATTTAATACTCCATGCATGTGTCCAAATATTCGATACGACATTTTTTGTGTAAAATTTTTGGATCTAAACATAAAGGTCTCGTTTGTTTTTTCAGTTTAAGTCATAAGTCTCGTCATATTGTATTATTTAAACACTAATTAGAAGTACTAAATATAGACTTATTACATAATTAATTTTATAAGTCATGACTTAATTATGAGACAAATCTATTAAGCCTGATTAGTTCATAATTTGACTACTAATTGAGTAACCATTCGCTAATTATGTATTAATTATATTTAATAAATTCATCTAGAGCTCTAATTGCAACTTATACAATTAGTTTTATATTAAGTTGGCATCCGAACTTTCGAATTAACATTCAAATATTCAATGTGACTACTTAAAAACCAAATGAGACCTAAAACAAATATGATCCTCTGGTTTTAGATTGATGAGGTCATCACACGTCTCATTTTTTTACTAAAGAACAAGACTCAAATCCAAACAGAAATGTTCCACCACAACAAACAACAAACACTGTTAACATTTTTTGTGTAAAAAAAATCATAGCTTTCGCATGAAAAATAATTGTCACATTAAATGATAATCGTGTTTGAGTGTACATGTGTTACGGAGAGAGCGCTGCATGTCATCCAAAAGATCAATTTGTTGCTATACATGCATGTTCCATCAAGGGCGTGCAATTTCAAAGGGTGGAGCGAATATCTACGGGGATCTAGAGAATTTCGATACTCCTAAGGCGGCCACGACGGCTTGTCTCTTGAGAAGGAGAGACGTGTGCTTCCCTTTCTTAATTCCCACTCAAAGTACTAAGCCGAAGGTTTAGCATAGCCGGTTAGCCACCTTGGTGAAAGAGAAGAACAATTTGACTAGTGAGAATAAGTATTATAACAGGCTGTAAACAGACTGAATGATGAGATAGATGAGAGAGAAAGCGGGCTGTAAACTTACAACCGGTTTTGACACAAAACCAAAAAAAACTTATGAGACAGATATGTGGGCCATACATTAATGACGAATAGACTAAATACTATACAAATGGACTGAGAGGTAGACTGCAAGTATTATTACAATCAGCAGCGGACTAAATTATTATCATTGCTCCGAGACGGAGAAATGACAAGAAGTAGCAAAGTAGAAGGTGAGAGTGAAATCGCAGGGGCGAAACGGTCATTCCAGGGGTGGAAAGGGACATAAATACGGCGCCCGTGCCGAGTGGCATCCAGGCCAGCCGTCTGCAAAACCCAAACGGCCAAACCTGAGGTGGAGATCGCACGCGGGGCACCCCATCTCTCGTACCGCCGTTTGTTCCGCTCGCGCTCGCCACCACCACCACCCACATCCCAATCTCTCGGCCACGAGCAGCAGCAGCAGCAGCGGCGGCGGCGCCCTGCTCCTTGGCGGCGGACCGCGCGGCTCCCCAATGGCCTCCAGGATGGCGCTCCGCCTCAACGACGTTACGCTCTGCCTCTCCCCGCCCCTCGCTGCCCGCCGCCGCCGCCGCACCGGCAGCGTCAGGGTCTTCGCCGTCGCCTCCACGCCCTCCACCGTCTCCACCAAGTAAGCCGCTCGGGGCCTGGCTCGCGGCCCCCTCGCCTCTCGGAGTCCGTGTTCCTCCCATTGATAGATAGATTGGTTCCTCGGATTGGATGAGCCGCTTTCTCTATCTATCTGCGCCACTGAGCAGGAAGGATTTAGGCGCGTTCGTGCCGGATTGGTAATCCGGCGTTGCCGCGTCATAATCGCGAGGTCTGCCGCCGCCTCCGGGTGCAATGTTGAATTGAATTAGATTCGATTTTTTGTTCTCCTTTTCGTTCTCGTCGTTCTGGGTCGGCCCCCGTGTCAGGCTTGTCAGATTCGCTCCTGCCTGTGCCGAACTCCCCTGGTCTCGGTGGCCGCGACGTCCTCACACGGGCGACACCATTCGCTGTCTCGGCAGATCAGGCGTGAAGGTTGCAGCCTGGCCATTAAGTTCTGCATGGGTCGGTCGTTTTCTCTCGCGGCGGGGGCGGGGGACCGGCGCCGTTCTGGCGCCGCGTTCGGTTGCTTTGCCGTCGACCGCAAGCGAAGCGAGCCCCTTTCCGTTGTGCTGGTCCCTTTCAGATTTCTTTTGATGCCGTGTTTCCTCGGCATTAAATTTACCTTGGACCTTCAACTTGAGAGGGGACCCTGGCAGCTCGTCCTCTCGGTGTATCTCTTAATGGCTTGCATTCTAGAATTGTTGGAGGCCTTGGTACCATATATCACCGTGCACAGTTGCACTGCGCCGATGTAGTGGTTGTGCTGGCTATAGAAGTTTGTGGTTCAGTGCAAATGTCCACGGGGGTGCCCATCATGGTTTTGTGTAGGTTGCGTCGGAGGTGAAGATGCCTGTTTGCTGTCGAGGTTGTTCGATGTGGTAGCTCTGTAGCCCGTACCATTTTTTTGGTGGTCTAGTTTGGTGGAATTTAATTTGACTCTCCCCCACAGGACCATTGAGCTCTTGGGTTGCTGGTTCGTGGCGGCTCTTTGTTGTTCATCTGCTTGGGCCGACAGGGTTTATGAAGTCAATAAATACCGTCCAACGTTGGATAAAATAAACTGCTTCTGCTATGTCATAGGCATATTAATTTGAAAACGGAAGCCCATCCAGGGTTCTATTCTGGGACATATTTGTTAACTTATTTATTTATTTACTAAGAGGTGGTTCAGAAACCACGATACCATAGGTATTGCTGTGTGAAGTTTATCTAAGTAGGTTTTCCTGCTAATTCTAGCTTAGTCAAGGCTACTTTGAGCCACGTGTTGATTTTTGTAATCGATTTGGATGTAAGGTTAGAGAACCATAGTTGACTAGTTGCACCCGTCTTATTTACACCTTTGGAACTTTTTGTGTGTGTGTTTTTTTAATATAAATCTAAGGGACAGTGATCTGTTGAAGTATGTACTTTGTGGGGATCACATCATAATTTGTATGGGATTCCATTGAACAAGTATGCCAGTTTACATGTGCACGGGATTCCATTGAAATCATTTTAAGGCCAGGCTTGCTTACACAGTATTTTTATATTCAATACATTGGAGAACAAGTATGCCAGTTTACATGTCGGCGCAGTTATAGATATGAAACATCTGTGTGCCTATCTGATGCAATACAGTACATTAGCATATGCATACCTTATACATACCAATGTGAGCCAGCAAAATGGTCTGCATATCTGAGTGCTTATAAATATTCTCAATGGAAACAAACTGGCAAGTAGTGCAGGTCTGCTGGGGCTTAGATGTGGTTTGCGGTCGTTTCATTAGTGACTTGAATTCTGCATGTTATCTGGCTGAATTTTTGAACCACGAGCTCACCTGTTCCAGATTTGCTTACGTGAATAGCGAGTGATGGAGCCACCATGTAATTGATAACTAATCATACCTCTTCACCTAAACTGTTCCAGGGTTGAGGTTAAGAAGTCATTTGCTCCTCCAAGGGAGGTACATGTCCAGGTTACACATTCAATGCCACCCCAGAAGATTGAAATATTCAAGTCTCTTGATGACTGGGCTAGAGATAACATCTTGACTCATCTCAAGCCAGTCGAGAAGTGTTGGCAGCCACAGGATTTCCTCCCTGACCCAGCATCTGAAGGATTTCATGATGAAGTTAAGGAGCTCAGAGAACGTGCCAAGGAAATCCCTGATGATTACTTAGTTTGTTTGGTCGGAGACATGATTACTGAGGAAGCTCTTCCAACATACCAGACTATGCTTAACACCCTCGATGGTGTCAGGGATGAGACAGGTGCAAGCCCCACCGGCTGGGCAGTTTGGACAAGGGCATGGACTGCTGAGGAGAACCGGCATGGTGACCTCCTAAACAAATATCTGTACCTCACTGGGAGGGTGGATATGAGGCAAATTGAGAAGACAATTCAGTATCTTATTGGCTCCGGAATGGTAACATATTCTTCCTCCTTTTTCCAATTTTTCTTACCTATTTAACGTTTCTTACCATCAGCTATTCATGCTTCCAAAGTGTTTATTTTGGTTAGTTGAGAGTTTGGTTCTTTCATGATTTTTTTTATGATGTTTATTTACTATATGCACCATACTTGTGACCTTTGTTGTGAAAATTTTCAAGTAGTGGTTCAATTTTCAGCTGTGTCATTAGTTAATTCTTTCTCTCACTTTGGAAATTTTCTGTCTTGGCTGCTGGTTATAAATAACTGAGAACAATCCTTACCTTGGCTTCATCTGATGTGCCCTTTTCAGGATCCAAGGACTGAGAACAATCCTTACCTTGGCTTCATCTACACCTCATTCCAAGAGCGTGCGACCTTCATCTCACATGGGAACACTGCTCGCCATGCCAAGGACTATGGTGACCTGAAGCTCGCGCAGATCTGTGGTATCATCGCTTCAGATGAGAAGCGGCATGAAACTGCATACACCAAGATTGTTGAGAAGCTGTTTGAGATTGACCCTGATGGCACTGTCGTTGCTTTGGCTGACATGATGAAGAAGAAGATTTCCATGCCTGCCCACCTGATGTTTGACGGGCAGGACGACAAGCTGTTTGAGCACTTCTCCATGGTCGCACAGAGGCTTGGTGTGTACACCGCTAGGGACTACGCCGACATCCTTGAGTTCCTTGTCAACAGGTGGAAGGTGGCAGACCTGACTGGTCTGTCTGGTGAGGGGAACAAGGCCCAGGACTACCTTTGCACCCTTGCTTCAAGGATCAGGAGGCTGGACGAGAGGGCCCAAAGCAGAGCCAAGAAAGCTGGCACAATGCCCTTCAGCTGGGTATATGGCAGGGAAGTCCAACTGTAAGCGGGGAACACCATTGCGACTGGATGAGTTCCAGTGTATGCATCCTGAGATGCAAGCGAAGATATCCTCTGGTTTGCCGCACAGCGTAGTTCTTGAGGTCGACCAAATGGTCTGGGCGCATCTGTTGGTTGGTGTGGTCTCGTAGAGGATAGGAGAACGTTGGTCTCTTCTAGCTTTGTTTTCTGCTTTAATGTACAACCTATGGCCGCTTGAACTGGACATGGACATGGAGCAAACATGCTGTTGTTGGCGGTGTGTTTCAATATGTTATTTCTTGTTCAGATCTGTTGAAATTTTGTGAGCTATGAAGTTATGTTGCTTCTCATCGTCTGACACCCAAACCTGAATTCTGGCAAGCAATGAGCTCGTACTATATGTGATGTAACTATCTTTCTGTCTGCAGATAAGCAGCACATGATTCACCAATCATCAGTTCATTCAGTGGTATTATCTGCATAAGTTGGTCTTTGCAGTCCTTAGATGTGGCTAAACTGACACCGCTGTTAGTGCACATCGGAGATCGACATTCGACAGTACTCTTTTCTTTTTCTTTTTTTTTCGAAGAACCACAGACCGACAAGACTCTGGTCTGTGGACAAGAGAATATCCGATTAAATTAATATGCACATCTCTTTCGCTCATTTGGTTATGCAGAATACAGATTAAAATATACGAAATCCTGTACCAAGATAAGATAATATGCTCCCTCAACAGTTGACATTCGCTTGCCTTAGTATTGCAGCCATATACACTGTACAAGTGGAGGTGGAGCAGATAGCAGAGCTAGGACAAAACTGCTTCTGACCACTCAATCTTGCCATTTGCAGGCTGCAGCAACTGAGCTCTGATTTCTTGCCACTCGTTTACACCCTGTCTTCTGCCCATGAGTGATCCATGCATTTGTTCCAAACTAACGGCTGCGAGTATTTGTTAAGAAACGCGAAATTCCTATTTTGGGTAAAGTTTTAGAATGATGGTAAATTAATAATGAGTTCAGCGAAATGCAATCACCCTGAATTTACATTTCATGGACCTTCCACTTCCAGTCTACTAATCTGAATGACTGAATGTGCTTGACAAAGTCTTCAGTGGTAGCCGTGACAGAAGGGCTCCACAAAAAGGCTACTATTTGGCCCCACCTGAAGAGCGGAACAAGAGGGAGAACAATTCCTTTGCGCGATCATGCTCTGGAACTGAGAGGCAGTGGAGGCCTGCTCCTTGGTGTGATGAGTGATTGCCAACACGTGGAGTGGACTAATTGTGTGTAGTCGCGACTCTGTGGAGATTGCGCCAGTTCTTGGTCTGTGGTGTGCAGGTACATGGATGGCGCGGTGGCAGCGAGATGGTTTGGACAAGAGCGAGGCGCGTGCCGATGGACCATGCGGCGGCGTTGCGGTGGCCGGGAGCTCGACGACCATGCGGAGGCGGGAGACCTTGCGGTGGCGTTGGAGGCCCGACCGGATGACCGTGCGGTGGAGAAGGACGGCCCAGATGCTTGGGCCACTGCTAGGCCGCGTGGCGATCCACTCCTGGCGCCAAGGCGGGACGTCGTGGAGTTTGTTGGTAGCTCGGGAAAAACCAACGGCTGAGATGCGTCGACGTCGGCCGAGTCGGAGAGAGATGGCGATGGCGTCAGGGATGACGAAAGCGCTAGGGTTCTGGCGGGAGGTCGGACACGTGGCGACATCGGGCTTGGCGGGTGTGCCTGGAAACATCGCGCGGGTAGGTTTCGCGGTTCCTCCAAAACCGCACCCGAACTCGGTTTCGGCGGTTTTCCCAAAACTGCCCCTGTGAAGATTCTAGAAGGACGCGTGGCGACATCAGAGGAATTGCGTTGGGTCGAAGCAAACTTCTCCAAGTCGTCTCAGCCATCGGATGGTCTTTAATGTATCTTTTCCGGTTTTGCCCCTAAGGGCTTTCTAGTTTAATTCTAGCACTTAGGGGTAATTTAGTCTTTAGAGAAAGGCTTGGAGGAGAAGCAAAGGGGGAGAGGGAGTGGGTGGCGCCTGGACAAAAGGGGCGCCCTCCTCTCCTGGGTCGGGTGCTGGACAGAACGTGAAAGCAAAACAGAGAGCCAGCCGCCAGCCTCCCTCCTCTTCTCTTCTCCCTCCATGTTCTTCCTCCCTTCTCTCCTCTAGGTAGGATTTTAGCCATGGATTTGTGAAGATCTTGTACTGAATTTTCGTGGGAAAGGAGGCCCTTCCCTCCTTGTGCCCTCTGGGAATTGGAGTAAGTTTTCAATCTCATACGCTTCATGTTTTGGTTGTGACGATTTGTGATTTCGTTTGTTGGATCATGAAGTGCGAGATTGGTGTAGTTCTTTGAGCTCTTTGACGTGATTCTAACCCTTCTTGTCTAGTGCAAATCCTCTGGAAATCACGAGCTCATTAGGATCTTAGTTCTTGAGCTTTTTACGTTTTTGAGAAAACCCCGTTCTTGTTCACTAAACCTGCGATTCCCCCCAAACCATGGAGTGATTCGTCAATTCCTTGCGTGGACATGTTCACAAGCCCTTTGTGATCATGCCTACAAAATTTGGTAAGGTTTGGACTTGATTTGATCCCTTAAACTGTGAGTTTTGGATCGAGCCGAGAGGAAAATAGAGTTTCTGGGCTTGGACTGGATTTCTTCCTAACACCGGTTAAACCGACGCTCGAGTTCGAGGTCGTCGGTTCAACCGGTGAGTAGGTTTCTCGCTAGTTGGGGTTTTCTGCGTGTTGTTGAATTGCACCGGTGCTTTCTCTCTCTAGAGCATCGGTTCGTCCGGTGTTGCTTCTGTGTGTGTTGTTTGACCGTTCGACCGGCGTATACAAGTTTCCTAGCGTCGGTTGAACCGGTGCTCTGCACTCGGCTTTGTCAGTTGTTGCACGTCGGTTTAACCGGTGCACACTGCGCGGATTTGGTGCGTTTTGTTGCCCCTTTGGACAACTGCACCGACGTCAGTTTCTGATTTTGTCGGTTAAACCGGCATCGCTCACCGGTTGAACCGACGCTATTCAAACCCGGGCGTCGGATCAACCGGTGCTTGCTATCTGCTGCTGCCGGCTCTGTATCACCGGATAGACCGACGTATTTAAGCTGTATACGTCGGTTCAACCGGTGATAGTATACCGTGCTGTTATCGAGCTGATTTCGTGTGTTTGTTTCCGCGCTCGATTTCACTTGTTAATAAGGTTTTTAGTGTTCGTGCAGCTCTTCTATAGCTACTCTGCAATACGACTAGACTCTTGGGTTGGGGTGCGCTTTTGGATCTTGAGCCGAAGTTTTCAATTGCGATAAGTTTCGAAGGCTCCCATTCACCCCCCTCTGGTCGCATTTCTCGGTCCTACAATTGGTATCAGAGCCGGGACGGTTTCTCTATAGCCCTCTCCGGTTCGAAACCATTGTGCGACCATGGGTTCACCAGGCAAACCCCCGATCTTCGATGGATCCGATTACGACTATTGGAAGGTGCGCATGCGTGCCTATCTTTTGAGTCTAGGTTCCGAGGTCTGGGAGATTTGCGTGGACCCTGATTATGTGAACCTTGCGGTCCGCACGACCGAGCTTCAGGTTAGGAGACATGAGGTCAATAGCAAGGCGTACAACGCTATCATAGCCTGTCTCTCTCGTCCTGAGTTCGACCGTGTTAGCGACCTTCTCACAGCCCGGGAGATCTGGACACGGTTGGCCAATTTCCATGAAGGAACCAACCATGTCAAGTCGAGGCTGTATGAGACTCACCGGCGGGAGTACGAGAACTTTTCTCAGTTGCCGGGTGAGAGCATCGACACCATGTTCAGTCGTTTTCAGTCGATTGTGAACAAGGTGCGTGCGAACCAGCCACAGGGCACCCAGGCCTACTCCGATCATGAGAAGGCTATGAAGCTTCTCTATGCTCTTGATCGCAAGGTCTGGGAGGTGAAGGTCCAGACTATCATAGAGTCTGCTAGCTATGAGACCCTCACCGTGGATGAGCTGTTCAGTAAGCTCAAGGCTTCGGAGGTGGAGAAGCTCTCTCGAGCTAAGATGGAAGGCAATCATGCTGATGCCTCCGCCTCCAAGTCGATGGCCCTTGTAGGCAACTCTGGAGCTAACTCTGACTCTTCTCTTGGAGGTTTTTGCTTGTCTTCTCTTGTGTCTGTGACAGATGAGCAGCTGGAGGTGCTGGGAAATGAGGAGCTTGCACTGATCATCCACAAGTTCCAGCGTGCCTTCAACAACAGACAAGCACGAGCGAAGACCTATTTCAACTGTGGCAAGACCGGCCACTTCGCCGCCGAGTGCCCCAAGAAGAAGAGTTCCAGGGATGATGACGGCCGCTCCAGGCACGAGGAGTACCGCGAGCACCGCCACAAGCACAAGAGTGGGCACTCCCACAAGAAGAATGGCGGACGCTCCAAGCGGCACCACGAGCGGAAGAAGAAGAATGTTGGCAAGTACAAGGACAAGCAGGCGTTTGTCGCCCAGAGCGAGGATCACTCCTCCACCAGCCAGAGTTCGACGTCTTCATCTTCATCCAGCTCCAGCGACTCCGACTCACACCACCGCGGCGAGAAGAAGCGAAGCACCAAGAAGAAGGCCACGGAAGGCTTCACTGGCCTTTGCCTCCACACTGGGAAGGGGGCCGGTTTCTGCACCATGGCCATCGACTCCGACGCCGACGGAACTCCTCCCACCACTGCAGAGCCTGCACCTCAGCCAGAGCCAAGCTCTGAGGTACGTCCTGAGCACCCCACTCCTGAGGAGTTGGAGGATCTTTACACTGCTCTAGATAATCAGGACTTGATCATTAAGGATGCTAAGAGGCAGTTTAGAGCTTTGAGACAGGAGCTGAAGGAAGTTAAACTAGCTTTAGAGATTGCTCAGTCTGTCCCTATTGTGGAGGATTGTGTTGAGGAGGATGAGTGCAGTCAGTGCATCGGATTGATGTCTGACCTTTCCGAGCTCAGGAGCAAGTATGATGAGAACTTGCTCAAGCTCGAGGAGGGCAAGAAGGCCTTGGACGAGCTCAAGTCCCGGCCTACCCTCTTGGGTGCTTGTAAGGAATGCCCAGTGCTTAGAGAAGAGCTTAAGGAGAAGAATGCTGCTTTGAGGAAGTTGGAGAAATCCGCAGTTCCTAGCTCTTGCTCTGCTGATTGTACTGTGTGCCCAAGCCTGATCTCTGAGCTTGAGGAGGCACGGAAGGACAAGACCCGGATGGAGGAGGAGAATTCCCATCTTCGGGAGATTCTCAGTTGGGTGTCCGCCCGCGAGCCTCAGTTGGGCATGATGGTTCAGCAGTTTAAGCGTCCTGATGGTGTTGGGGTTGGTTTTGCTTTTACTCCTGCTGATTTTATCCAACCCTATGGCAAGATTGGTGAGATGCTTGAGCCTAGAGTGAGTGAACTTTCTGCTTTCACAGCTCCACCAGCTCCTAAGCCAGCACCAGTTAAGGATGGGATTCTCACTGAGCCACCCAAAGCTCCACCTAAGAAACCAGTGTGGGTTCCCAAACCTAACCACCTCAAGAACCCACTGGATACACTCCCTCCTAGTGGCAAGCCTATTCCTAAACCCAAGGCGAGGACTCAGCCCCCCAGAGTGCCTCAGAGAGCCCCAGCTCCTACACCACATCCTACACACAGTAGAGGGACTTACCAGTGTGAGTGGTGCGAAAGGGAGGGTCACTTGGCAGAATTTTGCTTCCGGAGGTTGAGGTTTGAGCGCAGGCAGTCTGAGAGGCGCGCTCCGGAGGTGTTCCACCAGCCTACAGGTGGACACACTCCAGCTCGACGTGGGAAGAGGCGGGATGCCAGGCCATGTCGTGTAGGTGGAGGAGGGGGAGGCGGTGGTGGTTACCGTGCTCCTGTTGGTGGTTTCGCCGGCCCTGTTCCACACCGTGCTTTCGGTGATGGTCAGCGTGGCCGAAGCTTTGGTGGCGGAGGCGCACCACGTTTTCCTCAGCGTGGTGGTTGCCAACCACAGTTTTCGTTTGAGGATATTTACCCTGCTTTCGAGCAGATGGCACGACACTGGTTTGCTTCTTTCTGTGCTAACCCTAGTGTCGGGCCATTTGCCCGCTCTTTCTCTTCTTACTGAGCAGGACACTCGAGGCCTGGAGGACATATGGCTCATGGACTCCGGTTGTTCGCGCCACATGACCGGAAGTCACAGATGGTTCTCCAGCCTCACCCCGATGAAGGACAAAGAGTACATCACCTTCGGGGATAACAGCAGAGGAAAGGTACGTGGAGTTGGCGCTATTCGGATTTCAGATGACTTCACCTTGAGAGAAGTTGCTCTTGTTGATAAGCTGGGTTTTAATCTGCTCTCTGTTTCACAACTTCTTGATGATGGGTTTGAAGTGAGTTTTAAGAGAGGTTGCTCGCATGTTCTTGATTCCAGAGGAGAGTTTGTGTGCGGCATTGTTCCTTTTGGCCGTGTGTTTCGCATTGACTTTTCTAGATCTTATTCTAGCACCTCTCACTGTCTGGTGACTGGTCAGTCTTCTGAGCTCTGGAAGTGGCATAGGAGGCTTGGTTACTTGAGTTTTGACCTACTAGTTAGGCTCAGCTCACTTGATTTGATCCGAGGATTGCCCAAGCTTAAGTTGGACAAGGACCTTGTTTGTCACCCGTGTCGTCACGGGAAGATGGTTTCCCTTCCGCACCCACCTGTGAATCAGGTGATGACATCGCACCTAGGCGAGCTTCTTCACATGGACACCGTTGGTCCAGCTCGTGTGCGCTCTGTCGGTGGGAAGTGGTACATTCTTGTGATCGTTGATGACTTTTCTTGGTACTCTTGGGTTTTCTTCTTGGAGACTAAGGATGAGGCTTTTCAGTACTTTCGAGACCTTGCCTTGAGGTTACAGAACGAGCTTCCACATGCCATGAGGGCTATCCGCAGTGATAATGGCTCTGAATTTAAGAACGCTCGTTTTGATGACTTCTGTCGTAGCTTTGGTCTCGATCACCAGTACTCCTCTCCTTATGTTCCTCCACAGAATGGCGTGGTTGAACGCAAGAACCGGACCCTAGTGGAGATGGCCAGGACGATGCTCGATGAGCATAGGACTCCTAGGCGTTTTTGGGCCGAGGCGATCAACACCGCATGCTATGTTGCCAACCGCATCTTTCTTCGCTCTTTCATGAAAAAGACTTCTTATGAGTTGCGGTTTGGTCGACAGCCCAGAGTGTCCCACCTGTGTGCTTTCGGTTGCAGATGCTTTGTTCTAAAGGAGGGAAATCTTGATAAGTTCGAGTCTAGGAGCTCTGATGGCATTCTGCTTGGCTATGCTCTTCAATCTAGAGGCTATCGTGTTCTTATTCTTGAGACTAACCGGATCGTCGAAACTTGTAATGTAACCTTCGACGAGTCCACTCCTTCTTTGTCTGCTCCTTTGGAATGTGCAGGTGATGATGAGTTTGGCCAGGACATCTTCGAGGATGAGGATGAGCCTGAGGCCTTTGAGGGTGATGGTGGTGTCCCTGCGCCGGCTGCAGGCCCACTTCCTGGAGATTCGAGTTCTGACGACGATGGCGGCCCGCTCCCCACAGCTTCGACTACGGCCGATCCACGTCAAGCTCAAGGTTCTTCCTCCGGGACCCATGTTGAGGGCGGTGGCGAGGCGACTTCGTCAAGAGAAGCACCACGACACATTCAGCGTCGTCATCCACCTCAACAAATGTTAGGTGACCTCAACGAGCGAACCATGAGGTCCAAGGTAACAAGTATCGCTGGCTTTGCTCATTCAGCGTTTGTTGCCTCCTTTGAGTCCAAAGATGTTGGACATGCTTTATCTGATTCTAACTGGGTCAATGCCATGCATGAGGAGCTAGAAAACTTTGAGCGAAACCAAGTCTGGGTCCTTGTAGAGCCTCCATCAGATTGCCACCCTATAGGTACCAAATGGGTTTTCAAGAACAAACAGGGTGAGGATGGGATGGTTGTGAGGAACAAGGCTAGGTTAGTAGCTCAGGGTTACAGTCAGCAGGAGGGAATAGATTACGAGGAGACATTTGCACCTGTAGCTCGTTTAGAGGCCATCAGGATCTTTTTAGCCTTTGCAGCTTCGAAGGGGTTCAAGCTGTACCAGATGGATGTAAAGAGTGCCTTCTTGAACGGGTTTATAGAGGAGGAGGTCTATGTGAAGCAACCTCCTGGCTTTGAGAGTTCCAAGTTTTCAGACCGAGTCTTCAAGCTTCAGAAGGCTTTGTATGGTTTGAAGCAAGCCCCTAGAGCCTGGTATGCGAGATTGAGAGCCTTTTTGCTTAAGCAGGGGTTTGTCATGGGATCGGTAGATAAGACTTTGTTTCTCCTCAAGCGTGGTGCTGATTTTCTGTTGGTTCAGATTTACGTGGATGATATCATCTTTGGTGGCTCCTCTCACTCTCTTGTTTCTAGCTTTTCTGATGACATGAGCAGGGAGTTTGAGATGTCTATGATGGGTGAGCTTCAGTTCTTCCTCGGGTTGCACATCAAGCAAACCCGAGATGGCACCTTCGTCCACCAGGCCAAGTACACCAAGGACATGCTCAAGAAGTTCGACTTCGGGGACCTCAGTCCCATGCCGACTCCTATGAGCACTTCTACGGCGCTGGATGAGGACACTGAAGGTGTTGCTGTGGACCAGAAGGAGTACAGGAGCATGATCGGCTCGCTCCTGTACCTGACGGCCACCAGACCCGACATCCAGTTCGCGGTCTGTCTCTGTGCGAGGTTCCAGGCTTCTCCGCGCACTTCTCATAGGAATGCTGTGAAGAGGATCTTCAGGTACCTTCGATACACTCCAGAGTTTGGCTTATGGTACTCTGCTTCCTCTTCTCTTGCGTTGGTTGGCTTTTCTGATGCTGATCATGGTGGGTGTCGGATTGATCGCAAGTCGACTTCAGGCACCTGTCAGTTTCTTGGAACTTCTCTTGTGTCTTGGTCTGCCCGCAAGCAAACTAGTGTAGCTCTTTCCACCACAGAAGCCGAATACATAGCTGCTGCTAGTTGCTGCTCCCAGATCCTTTGGATGAGACACACTCTCAGCGATTTTGGCCTAACCTATGGCAGAGTTCCCATTTTCATTGACAGCACCTCAGCCATTAGTTTAGCCAAGAACCCCGTCCTACACTCTCGCTCCAAGCATATAGACGTGAGGTTCCACTTCCTGAGAGATCACTATGAGAAGGGTGATGTCGAGCTGACCCATGTGTCCACCGATAATCAAGTAGCCGACATCTTGACCAAGCCCCTGGAACAAGCCACCTATGCTCGCTTGCGGGGAGAGCTTGGCGTGTGCTACCCATTTTGAGTTGGGTAGTTGTTTTTGTAGTTTAGGTTTTGTTTTTCCTTCTTTTTGCTTTTTCTTGCATTTTGTGTACATACCATCTTGCATTGCATTTGCTCATATGCATTACACTTGCACTAAGCTTCTCATGTATGATATCTGTATTTGCTTGTGTTTTGTGTTGTGCTATGAGTTGTATATATGCTTTGACCATGAGTAGCTAGCTCCTTTGAATATGTTGTATATTGGCTCTGAGCTTAGCTATTTTATTCTTTGAAAATCATAAAACATGGTCACCTTAAGGATCTGCTACTAGCATGTGTAGGCTTGTATGCTTATGCTATCTTGTTTCATGCTTAGTGGCTAGGTCCTTTGCTATCATATGCAACAAGTTGCCCTCTTTTGCTTCCTGTTGGTGTGTTTTAATTGGTATCTAATTTCAAAAAGTCCAACAATCTGGTATATCTTGGTTTGCTCTGAGTGAAAAGATCCAGGTGGGATTGCTTGCACCACTGTTCTTGATCCGAGACTGCTCCTCTGGAGAACTTGGACAAGGCTGTGGATGACTGAGAGTGGTGTCTTAAGCTTCTGATGGTCCTTGACCTAGGCTTGGCACATTCACTAAGTTAAGCACTTGCAAGTTTTTCAACCCCTGGCACCAATTCTTTGTGTTTGAGAATTTTTCAATTGGTTTCAAGGATATCTGAGTGGCAGTTGCTGTGATATGCTTTGGGTAGCTCACATGTATGTTCTTGATAGTACTAGCATGCTTGTTTACCGTCTAGTATGCTAGGTCCTTTATGATGATGCTTTTCTTTTACAAATGACAAATGCTTGCTCATGATCTGTATAGATATATTCTTATGAGCTTCTCAATGCTTTGTCTTTGTATATATGCACCCTCATATGCTGTGCTGTTTCGACCCTTGCAAATGCTTCTGATCTGTACCTGGAAGCTTTTAGGCACGCATGCATTGCACTTCATGGCATATTTCCAGGGGGAGCATCTAGGCAGGGGGAGTTTCCTTGACGTGTGCCTTGTCAACAAGGGGGAGAGAATGTTCTTTTGTGTCTCATTGTGTCTCACCTTAGGGGTTAGGGGGAGAATTCCTTGTCCTAAGGGGGAGAGATTGTTTGTTTGGTCTCAGGGAGAGATTTAGACTTTGAGTGTGCACACATCGGGGGAGAGTTGCATAGTGAGGGGGAGCTGCATAGTGAGGGGGAGCTGCATTTCAGGGGGAGTTTTTGAGCTTTCTCATTCTCTTTGCTGGTTGCGTTGAGCTTTGCCTCTTTCTGGAGGGACCAGCTTTGCACATGCTTGGCTGTGTTGAGCCTTGCCTCCTTCTTGAGGGGTCAAGCATGTTTTGGAGTCAGTGCGTCGAGTCGTTGCCCTTGTCTTGGGGGCTGACTCTTTTGGCTTTGCTATCTTCAAGTGATCCTTTCTGGCCTTCATTCGCTTTTGATCACTTGAGTTAGCTCACTTTGTTTTCTATTTCTTTTTTGTTATCTTTTTCTATCACCAGTGCCCGTGTGGGGTGTGGTGTTGACAATGCACTCATCAAGGGGGAGATTGAGAGGCAGTGGAGGCCTGCTCCTTGGTGTGATGAGTGATTGCCAACACGTGGAGTGGACTAACTGTGTGTAGTCGCGACTCTGTGGAGATTACGCCAGTTCTTGGTCTGTGGTGTGCAGGTACACGGATGGCGCGGTGGCAGCGAGATGGTTTGGACAAGAGCGAGGCGCGTGCCGATGGACCATGCGGCGGAGTTGCGGTGGCTGGGAGCTCGACGACCATGCGGAGGCGGGAGACCTTGCGGTGGCGTTGGAGGCCCGACCGGATGACCGTGCGGTGGAGAAGGACGGCCCAGATGCTTGGGCCACTGCTAGGCCGCGTAGCGATCCACTCCTGGCGCCAAGGCGGGACGGCGTGGAGTTTGTTGGTAGCTCGGGAAAAACCAACGGCTGAGATGCGTCGACGTCGGCCGAGTCGGAGAGAGATGGTGATGGCGTCAGGGATGACGAAAGCGCTAGGGTTCTGGCGGGAGGTCGGACACGTGGCGACATCGGGCTTGGCGGGTGTGCCTGGAAACATCGCGCGGGTAGGTTTCGCGGTTCCTCCAAAACCGCACCCGAACTCGGTTTCGGCGGTTTTCCCAAAACTGCCCCTGTGAAGATTCCAGAAGGACGCGTGGCGACATCAGAGGAATTGCGTTGGGTCGAAGCAAACTTCTCCAAGTCGTCGCAGCCATCGGATGGTCTTCAATGTATCTTTTCCGGTTTTGCCCATAAGGGCTTTCTAGTTTAATTCTAGCACTTAGGGGTAATTTAGTCTTTAGAGAAAGACTTGGAGGAGAAGCAAAGGGGGAGAGGGAGTGGGTGGCGCCTGGACAAAAGGGGCGCCCTCCTCTCCTGGGTCGGGTGCTGGACAGAACGTGAAAGCAAAACAGAGAGCCAGCCGCCAGCCTTCCTCCTCTTCTCTTCTCCCTCCATGTTCTTCCTCCCTTCTCTCCTCTAGGTAGGATTTTAGCCATGGATTTGTGAAGATCTTGTACTGAATTTTCGTGGGAAAGGAGGCCCTTCCCTCCTTGTGCCCTATGGGAATTGGAGTAAGTTTTCAATCTCATACGCTTCATGTTTTGGTTGTGACGATTTGTGATTTCGTTTGTTGGATCATGAAGTGTGAGATTGGTGTAGTTCTTTGAGCTCTTTGACGTGATTCTAACCCTTCTTGTCTAGTGCAAATCCTCTGGAAATCACGAGCTCATTAGGATCTTAGTTCTTGAGCTTTTTACGTTTTTGAGAAAACCCCGTTCTTGTTCACTAAACCTGCGATTCCTCCCAAACCATGGAGTGATTCGTCAATTCCTTGCGTGGACATGTTCACAAGCCCTTTGTGATCATGCCTACAAAATTTGGTAAGGTTTGGACTTGATTTGATCCCTTAAACTGTGAGTTTTGGATCGAGCCGAGAGGAAAATAGAGTTTCTGGGCTTGGACTGGATTTCTTCCTAACACCGGTTAAACCGACACTCGAGTTCGAGGTCGTCGGTTCAACCGGTGAGTAGGTTTCTCGCTAGTTGGGGTTTTCTGCGTGTTGTTGGATTGCACCGGTGCTTTCTCTCTCTAGAGCATCGGTTCGTCCGGTGTTGCTTCTGTGTGTGCTGTTTGACCGTTCGACCGGCGTATACAAGTTTCCTAGCGTCGGTTGAACCGGTGCTCTGCACTCGGCTTTGTCAGTTGTTGCACGTCGGTTGAACCGACGAAGTGCCTCTGTGCACGTCGGTTTAACCGGTGCACACTGCGCGGATTTGGTGCGTTTTGTTGCCCCTCTGGACAACTGCACCGACGTCAGTTTCTGATTTTGTCGGTTAAACCGGCATCGCTCACCGGTTGAACCGACGCTATTCAAACCCGGGCGTCGGATCAACCGGTGCTTGCTATCTGCTGCTGCCGGCTCTGTATCACCGGATAGACCGACGTATTTAAGCTGTATACGTCGGTTCAACCGGTGATAGTATACCGTGCTGTTATCGAGCTGATTTCGTGTGTTTGTTTCCGCGCTCGATTTCACTTGTTCCTAAGGTTTTTAGTGTTCGTGCAGCTCTTCTATAGCTACTCTGTAATACGACTAGACTCTTGGGTTGGGGTGCGCTTTTGGATTTTGAGCCGAAGTTTTCAATTGCGATAAGTTTCGAAGGCTCCCATTCACCCCCCCTCTGGTCGCATTTCTCGGTCCTACATGAACCAAATGGGAGGGGAGATGCCATCTCCATTTTGCAGCAAGGCCGTCGCCGTGTGAGCCTCTGTTCGTGCCGAATGCTGCAGGGGGGCATGATCCGGCGGAGGCAAAATTCCCCTCTGCAACCGAAGAGGAGGAAGCCATTCGCCCGTTGCAAGTTGCCTGGGGCATTTGCAATTGCAGCATGATCGCATTGGAGGATGCGGATGGAAGTAGCAGATGATCTATCGATGGGACTTGCGTTGAGACGGATTAGGATTTTGGAACTTCTGTACTGCCTGCGTGACCAACCAGATGTTTCAACTTGTCCATCATATCATGTGGGCGTCAGCAGTTGGTTCCATGCATCGATCAAACAAAGCAGCATCAGCATCAGCATGGATGGATGCATTTGGGGATTAATTCCCTAATCCTCTCGGAATATATATTGTGGACATCGCTACCTTGCTTGTCCTTTGCCTCATTTGCTGAAGTATTCCTATTTCATAAAGAAAAAGGAGAATATTATTGCCTTGGTTTCTGAATTAGGCCGGGTCTTTACGTGTGCCTTCATATGCTAATAACCCTATTGTGTTTATCTGTGTCCTCAATGCAGGTGGGCATATTGCATCATGATTTTAAGTTCGTCACATGCTACTTATGTTCTAGTACTAATCGAGTAACTTTGGTGTTTGTTGTCTGACTAGAACTGCTACTTTTGTTTGGTGCTGGGATGCTCTTGAAAAAACACGACTCTTGGTCAGCGGATATTGTTTAGATCCAAATTTTTTTAGTATTATAGTAACTTCGAATGTTTGACCACTAATTAGGAGTATTAAATATGAATAACTGACGAAACTCATTCCATAACCCCCGGGTGTAATTGCGAGACGAATCTTTTAAATCTAATTGGAACATGATTAGACAATATCGTGCTACAGTAACAACCTCTAATGATAAATTAATTAGATTTAATAGATTCGTCTCGCGATTTTTTGTCCATCCGTGTTATTAGTTTTATAATTAGATTATGTTTAGTCCCTCTAATCTTCGGTTGAAAATTACTACGGTAAATTTCGTCCAAATTTTTATAGAATCTAAACATGGCCTAATGATCTCCAGCCTTTTGACCCTAACCGATATAATATCAAAAAAACATTCGCAGTCAGAATTTTGAACATTCGACAATTAATAATAAGGGTCTTCGAGTGCGTACAACTTTGCCCCTAACTTCTTGTATGAAAATGATCCTAAAAACTTATAAAATTCATATGTTATGAAAGTACTTTCATAACATATCCATGGTATATGTTCCAGGACTCTCTTGAAAGCCAATACAAAGTGACATCAATGCCATTCATTTCTCGTTTCACGAAAAAAAATATACAGGCATGATCGAAGCACCAAAAATAATGAAAAACAATAATTTGGACAGCAGGCAAGGGCTAGGAAAATAAGTGAATAACCACGTACTGACCGCTGTACAGTATTAGTTCCTTTGCACCAATATATGCTCTGATCCATCGGTGAACCCTGCATAGGATTACGTCTCTTTTTGTCTCTTCTCCATTACGCGCGAGCGAATATGTGCCCGTGAGAATTGTAGCTAGGGTTTGCTTTGTCCACCTGCAGGAGTGATCCTACTTGTAGGGCGCTTTTGCAGCAATGCCGACCACCCGAGACGTTGAAGCGTCAGAGATTCAGAGAATGAATTCTTCTGTATGAAAAGATCGAGCTGCTTATGAGTGCTTTTTCAGTAGGGTGTTTTCAGTAGTGAAAAATCGCGCGCGCACGCGCCTTCACCGGACGGTTGCCACTCTGATCATCAGAGCACGCATGAGACCGAAAGCTAGCGAGACCTCACGGACTCTGCTTTCGGCCACTGTCACGCGCTGAGACTCTGTAGTCTATAGAGCTCTACCTCCCTATCTCTAAACCTCACATCTCGCTTTCGTGCTTATCGTCGCTGATATTTATTCCATGCTCTCGTTTCAACGGCCAGGATCCACCGACCCATGCATGCACCCCTAGCTAGCCCAATTGCCCCTTGTTGCTGACGCTACCTGCATGCACCTGACGTCGTCGGCTTCCTTCTATAGCTAGAGCTCGCGCTCTATAAAACTCTCCACCCCACACACCCTGCCTCTCACACTGCACATCGCTTCGCACTGTTCCTTCTATAGCTAGCTTTGCTTGCTGCTGACCGGATTCTTCATCGATCGTCACCTAGCTATCTAGCTAGTAGCTAGCTGAAAGCGCTAGCTCGATCGAGAGAGGAAGAAATCCATAATTAAACAAGCAGCAAGCAACCTGCTGCAGCCAGCGATCGAGACGATGATCGGGTGGGGCGACGTGTACAAGGTGGTGGCGGCGACGGTGCCGCTCTACTTCGCGCTGTTCCTGGGGTACGGGTCCGTGCGGTGGTGGCGCATCTTCACGCGGGAGCAGTGCGACGCCGTGAACCGCCTGGTGGCCTTCTTCGCGCTGCCCTTCTTCACCTTCGAGTTCACGCTGCACACGGACCCGTTCCAGGTCAACTACCGCGCCGTCGCCGCCGACGTCATCTCCAAGGCGGTCATCGTCGCCGTCATCGCCTGCTGGGCCAGGTTCGCCGCCGCCAAGGGCGCCGGCTGCGCCGTCGGCTGGTCCATCACCAGCTTCTCCCTCTCCACGCTCACCAACTCGCTCGTCGTCGGCGTGCCCATGGCCCGGGCCATGTACGGCGAGTGGGCCCAGCAGCTCGTCGTCCAGCTCTCCGTCTTCCAGGCCATCGTCTGGCTCACGCTCCTGCTCTTCGTGCTCGAGGTCAGGAAGGCCGCCATCGGCATGTACGTCGCCGCCGCAGACGACTCCTCGGCGGCCGTCAAGGACGTCGAGGCCGCCGCCGGTGCCGCCGTGCCCGTCTCCATCGTCGGCGGCAAGCCGTCGCTCTGGGCGCTCGTCAAGGTGGTGGCGCACAAGCTGTCGCGCAACCCCAACACGTACGCCAGCTTCGTCGGCATCACCTGGGCCTGCGTCGCCAACAGGTACGCCTACGTCGTCGATCGTGTCCATGCATGCTGAATGCACTCCGGCCAGATATGATCTGCACAACGTTGCAGGCGTGATTCGATGGCTTGTTGCTAGGGATCATTCGGTTTGCCGGACGGCTGGCTTTTGGCTAGTGCGAAATGTGTGGTAGCCAGGGTGGCTAGCTAGCTGCCAGAATTGTGATCTGACGTGTAGCACACCTGACGTTCGTGACCGTAGCTATAGATGCATGGTGATGCTGCTCTGATCGATGCTCGAGCTAATGCAGACTCCACATCACATCTAATTTCAGTTTCTTTAATTCTTGCCTCCGGTTAATGCATCACATAATGCATGATGTGAGCTTACACCGAGTTTACTTACATATATTGATATATATAAATCAGAGTCTTGTATCTGAATGCGTATCTCTCTGGCGATGCAAAATTATATTGTTTTTGTCTCTGAATGGAACAGGCTGCACATCGAGCTGCCCAGCGCCTTCGAAGGCTCGGTGCTCATCATGTCCAAGTCAGGCACAGGAATGGCCATGTTCAGCATGGGTGAGTACACTGACTGACTCATGCAAAACATAAATAAATGTGCTGCAAAAACTAGCTTTATGCATGTACGCTTTAATTTCGCTAGATTCAATCGTTTCAAACTAGATGTACTGAATGAATAACATATTCTATCTCCTCCAAAAATGGTATACAACATATATAAAAATAAGATGTAGACAAATTAACTTTTGGTACAAATTAAATAAGAGTGTTGTCGAATATAGGACTGAATATACTGATAGATCGATCTGTGAAAATTATTCAGGCAGCAAAGCTACTAGCAAATAATGCTTAATCTATACGCATGATACATGTACACTAGATAAATCTTTTTCTCGAATGACTCATTATTCCCACTTTCTCGTATCTAATACTTCAGCCATTAATACATATTCTATTCGATAATCACCGAAATAATACAAGGAATAAAAAGGAGTAGGATTAGGAACCGAGCAAGGGCATAAATTCTATCTGCCGCATGAGTGTGTTGTAACGTAATAACTAAAAAGAAAGTGAAAAACTTCTTTAAAAAAAAGTGAAAAGCAATCCGTTTAAAAAAAACAATCCGATTTACCACATTAAAAAAAGCGTTTCCTTACTCATATAATAATAACTATAATGAAGCCCCAGCCACGTATAGTGATTTGCGACGGTTTACTTTCTGAGTTCTGACGGCCGGCGCGCATGTCATTTTCTGTTGTTGCATGGCATGCAGGGCTGTTCATGGCGCAGCAGGAGAAGGTGCTGGCGTGCGGGCCGTGCTTTGCGGCGCTGGGCCTCGTGCTCAAGTTCGCGCTCGGCCCGGCCGCCATGGCCATCGGCTCCATCGCCGTCGGCCTCCGCGGCGACGTCCTCCGCGTCGCCATCATACAGGTACCGGTTTGCAGCTCGCTTGCCTCTTTGGATTATAAATTTAGCATTGAAATTTAAAATAGCTGTATGTATCACCTTTGGCAATGGTAGGAAAGAAATTTGCACAAAAAAAATTAGTTGCTAGTAATTATAATAGTGGTTCGCATTGGAATTTCCTACGAAATTCTTATGGATTTGTGAAACAGACAGAGTAAGAAATTAGCTTACGAATTGCGGAGCAAATATGATGGTTTATTACATAGTAATTAACCTCAGGAGGAGGCAGTTTCTGGTGGTGGTCGCTACGTAGAGTTGATGGTATGATGACATGTCAATCTACCTACCTTCTGTAGGCGTGTTAGCTGTAACTTTTACCAACACTTTAGACCGACGTCTCGCAACTTTACTTTTGACAAAACGTCCCTTGACGATTCCCAATTGAACGTCGCGATGCACACGACTGATAGGTACATGCATGGACATAATCCTCAACTTTCTAGTTATTACTTCCTTTTTGGATATAGTAGTTTAACTCCTGGGAAAGAAACATTTCCCAAGGTCAGCCATCATTATTGCATTGCGCCGACATTACACTGCATCCACAGAAGAAAAAAAAATCGCACAAGCCGCCCGAACGTTTGTGTAGACGGGTCAGGAATAAAGGTCACCGGAAACCGGAGTAGCCTTTATAACAAATCAGAGGTATGGTTGGCAATGTCAGAGGTATGGAGGATCTGATGTCAAAACCACAAAATCACCACATTGAGATTCGAGATGAGCTTGTCAGCACCAGGACAGCAGAGCACCACTAACCTTACCCAATTGTGCTTTAAGACCAATAATGCTTGCACAGCCATAAACATGAACCTTATATGTAGCTTAATAAACAGCGGGCCCAAAGGCGCAATAAGAGAGTAGTTAATTAGTCCCGATGTTTATGCAAGTGCGCATTCCAAACAATGGTTGTTATCATCATTATTTCAGTATAAGCATATTGGCTATCCTGATCTTGTATAAGACTGCAGAGCAATCAGGGCTTGTTTGGTTGGTGCCCTGGAGAATCTGCCTGCGCCAGGCAGGTCCATCCAACCGCAGGCGAGCAAAATCGGACGCCTGGAGACGCTGCCTGGCCCAGGCAGCTTTCCCAGGGTCCGATCCAAACAGACCCTCATACTTTCATATCACACAGAAACATGGGTCAAATATTAAATTTTCCAACACTGAGCAATGCAAGAATCCTATTCCAAGAACATGGAACACAAAACCAGTAATGCTGTTGTTGTCTGAAGATGTAGAAGATCACTTTAGGGTAGTGTTTTCTTGACAAACTTATCCAGCGTGAGAGTGGGCTGGCCTCAATGGGTCGGTGCAGCCTCACTTTTCATAACAAGATGTGCATTTCCCTATTGCTTCGCCACATTTTGACTCCTGCCAAAGAAAAGAGATCATTGAAGGTAAAAAATGATTGTTTTTAAAGCATACACAGAGCAAACAGAACTTTGTTCAAGAAAGTGCAGCATGATCATTACACCAGAGTAGCGCATCTGTTATTGGCATGTTCTGGAGCCTGTCCCCACACAATTCATGGTCATCTGCCAAGCAAAATGCCATGTCAAAAGCATCAACTCGGGAAGTCATCATCAACCACTCATCAGAAGCATAATGCATAATGATGGATCAAACTATATTAATTAAACACGGGTCCAATATGTTAATAGAAATATAAAGAAAGTCCAACGACATAATTCAGCTGAAGGTTTTAAAACCCATTAGTTGCTCTTGTGGAGCGTCCACTTGTAAAATGCACTAGGGCAACCTGATAAAAAAATTGGTTTGCTTTCTTGGGAGAAAGAAAGGTTTTTATGTGGAGCACCGTCAAATAACAGAAGAGAATGCTTTGTTCTGTTCCCCGTATCGACTGATGCCCCATTTAGATTTTAGACACTTCCAGTCATATATATAATATGATAAAAGGATGTAAAATGGTATCAGTTTTGCTTTAGAGAGATAGGAGCTTCCGTATGCTCAAAGATAAACATTATTTCCGTTCGCCAAGTTGGAGTTACCGTATGATAAAAGGATTTATTTTTGAGAGTGGATTTGGTGCCCCATTGTGTTTTCAATTTGTTTCTAGTGAGTAATGCGAGCATATGTGTACAATATTGATAACTTGAGATTTTGTTTCCGCCTGAAGTATGGAATTTATGCATAGGCTAATATCTGTACAAACTTTCTGCAGGCTGCACTACCTCAATCCATCACATCATTTATATTCGCAAAAGAATATGGGTTGCATGCTGATGTTCTCAGTACTGCGTAAGTATTTTGATCTGGCTACAGGTTGGTAGTAGTCGAAGGCTTGCTCCTGAAATTTCCTAGCCTTAACCGTATTGTTGCTCAATTTTGCAGGGTTATTTTTGGGATGCTTGTCTCCTTGCCGTTGCTAGTTGGATTTTATATTGTTTTAGAGTTAATTAGATAGACAAGGGTGCACAGTGTTAAGCCTACTGATGAAACTCGTTCTTCCCTTGAAGCTGCCCAAACATGCATACTGACAACAAGTGCTAAGAAATGTCTGCTGCTTTCTTTCCTCATTGCACAAAACTGCAAATGGAGTTATTGAGTAATATCAAATATGTTTTGACATGTATTATGTACGAAGAATGCTTATTCATTCTGTTACTAAAATGAATGTGTAGCATGCAGATTTGATTTTGGTTTTGTTATCACTGAGCCAGTCTAAGCAGGAAAAGTTGATGGTTATAAAAAAAATAGCAGGGATATAAATTCATTATTGCCTAACTTTATTAAGAGCCAACCTAAGTTTGCCCATTTGAAAACTTATCAGAGGAGGAAAGCAAGAAACAGGATTACCTCAATATACTTTTGACTATATTGCCTAACTCTTCACCACGGTCCTCCTGCACATGGTGCCCTGCCTGCACAAGTCATTGCACAGGAGAATACGAATTAATATAATATGAAATGAAGAAAAAGTAAGAAACAAATTCAGAAATTGCATCATACGTTCATACAGCACAAACCACACACTCCCAGCCACATACAAGCATGAAAATGATTAAACATGAAATAAGTAGTTTTCATGACAAACCATTGGCAGCTCTACAATCTTCTGGTTTAAGCCCCCAAAAAACTCTTCCACCCCATCATAGCTGAGCCAACGATCTCTCATGCCCCAGCATACTGTCGTCTTTGTTTTCCACGAATCACTTCCTAATATGCTTCTCATGGATTCAATGTATGCCTGTGTTAGAAACATCCAATTTAGAACGTATAAATTCAATGAAGCAAACACAATGAGATAGATGGGAACCACCTTAAGGTCCTTTTTCATAGCTTTGCTTATTGCATTCAGCGCAAACCCAGAGGAGCCAGAGACAAGGTATGGCCTTCTATACACCATAGCATCTTCCTCCTTCATCATGTATGGACCACAACTAGTCAGTACCTTATCACTAGCTCTGAGAGGGTCCTGAAAGAATTCAAGGAAAGGAATTACATCTGAATGCAAAACCAAATCAGTCAAATAGGGTTCAACTCAGTTGACATGATGTCTGCAAACCTGAGAAAATATCTCGCCCAACAAGAAGTTACTGAATGAAGCCAGGGGAGATGGAAGGCTCACATGTTTATCAGTTATCTATAATATAAAAATATTTCAAGATCAGCGTACAACTATGAGGATTGTGAAGGAAGAACTGTATTTATGACTGTAACAACTAACAAGAACTAACCGGTGGATTCACTAGAACAAGATGGTTCAGTTTGTCTTGATGTTCACTAGCATATTTGACTGCAACTGGAGCAAAGTAGCCCTGCAAATTTACATTCTTATGCAACAAATATCGTAGAGATGCATACATAAACACTGTCACAATGAGAAGAACCTGGACAACAATAGAGAGCTTATCAGGAGCAACAGCATTGACTAGAGATCCCAAGGACGCAGTATACTCTGAAAAATAGGAGTTGATATCATTATGTTGTTGACTATGCGCATATTTGGGTAAACAGAACAATCAGTATGTTTCGATCATTTTACCGTCAAGAGTATAGTCAAAACCATATTTCGGTTGAGGCTTATCAGAAAATCCAAATCCTGCAGACAGAAACTTCTTTGCGTTCAAATTAGATAACCAAATCATTCAGCGCCCCAATCCCAATACCAGGGAACAGAGTAGCAAGATTAAACAAAATGGGATTTTAGAAGGTTATAATGTTGCTGCGTGATTTTACAGGAGGTAGAATTTGCAGATGGCAAATTATAACCAAATGTTGGCTTGTTTTTGAGTTTTGGTGCCAAAAGATCATATTTGGTACAAGTGACGACTCTGTATGGGTATATATATACTCATCAGGCATAACTATCAATACTCCAAAACATTTGCGCCACCGGCAACATTAATATATGCACTGGTTCTTCTCCCTGCCAAGTCAGAACCTTTTGCATTAATCGGACTGCAAGAGATGTGTGTAACTCACCGAGCCAATCAAAAGCAATGGCATGATATTTGTCTGATAGTAAAGGCAGCACATTGCGATAAGAGTATGCCTGTAACCAAGTATAGTAGCAATAAATCATGAAATTATATAGATCAGCTCAGCCAATTTCAGTTTAAGAGATCTCTACAGTTTCATAAAGCAACTGCAGGTTTTGAAGAACTTAGCAATGCTAATTTAATTATAGACTCATAATTTTATTTCTACTGACATTAGCCAATCTTCAATAGGGCACATGAACTCAGGTAAAGACATATCTCATACTTTCAATCAACCAATCTGTTAGTCATGCAAGAAATAAGCAATAAGCAGATAAAACCCCACCTGAGATGGCAAGCCATGAATTAAAAGCACTTTAGGACTAGAAGAGCTCCCAGCCTCCACACAGAACCATCTGCATCACAGTGAAAACACAAACGACAGCTGTTTTCTGTAATGTGTCAACATACTTCTCAAGAAAGTAGACACACGGCATAAAAGTACAAGATTGAATGCAATACACATTTTTGTACCTGACACCCTGCTAACCAATATAGCTCAATTCACCTGAAAACATCATCTGAAGGTTGAGATCCTGATCCCATCGTCAGGCCAAAGAAGGGGTCCTTTGCCTTCCCTTTGTCCCCATATACAGGGTAAGCATTTACCTGCATTGCAATTCAACGCCATCAGATCAAAATTGAAGGTCTCTACTGCACCTAATGCATCCGCAACTAATTGCATCACACCAGCATGTGCGCACACAAAAAATGGAACATCAAAATGCACCCTGCAGGATAAAGGCAGATATTCATGGAATTAGACTACATTTCAAAGAAGAGGCGCCAACATGTTTCCCTTTCTCAGCTTGCAAATGTGAAATCCGATGTCAGAATGTCAGATGGAACCATTAGCCAATTACAAAACAGCCACGAAAATAGAGCAGCAGCATACCATTTTCCCCTGAGCAAACCACTCGTCCGACTTACTTGGTCCTTCCCCATATTTCCCTGCACCAATAACGATTTAACGAAAAGGAACAAAAACAATATTGAGCAACCCAAATCGAGCCCGCTTGACAAAAGCCCAGAATTCAGTCATTGACAAGCCCTAACCTCCACTGAAGGAGAAGCCGTCCCCAATGGACTCCTCCGCATCGATCAAGTAGTAATCCTATACATCAACACACACTTAAATGAAACTTCCGATCACAAATGCGGCATGGTAACATGATCGGCTCGCATCAGTGCGCGGGTTTGTGATCGTGCGAGACCTCGTCGTTGGGGAGGGCAGCCCGGGGCCAAGAGGGGAGCTTCCGCGGCCGTAGGCGGGAGGGGAGGGCGGTGCGGAAGCTCGGCGCGGCTACGGCCGGGCCAACGACGGCGAGCGGCGGCGCCATGGGAGGTGGTGGATGCTGCCATGGGGAATCCGATTCCGTTGGTGTTTTGGAGGGAGGAGGCGAACAGGGGATAGGATTTGCTTGGTTGGCGCGCCTTCCGCCCCAGCTCCAACTGCCGTGGGCCCCAACTGCCACCTCCTCAAGCCCAGTTTCTTTTGTGGGCCGTCGGCTGAATAGAGAGAGAAAATCGACTGTAAAATTTCACACCAGCATCAAATCCTTTGTGGGCCGCTGGCCCGTGGTGGATATCCTCGTCCGTCCAACCAATGCTAAATGCTGCGCATGAACAGAGAGACAAATAAAGAAAGAGAAAAAAATGTGACAGCATGGCATGACGTCTGGTTAATCTTTTTTTTAAAGAAACACAGACGTTGACGGTTCGAGAGATTGATGAAGTCACCAACAACATCTCGCTGTCGATGGATACGTCATCTACCACGGAAAGAAAAGTGCTGGTTAAATTATGAAATAAATCAAGAAACGCTCGTGTCGCCCCGGGGCGGCTCGGGCGGACCGCCGCCGCCTCCCCAGAGCCCCTCCCGTCGCCGCCCCTCCACCACGCCGTCGCTGGAGCGTGCCGCCGGAAGTCCGCGCGGGCGCAGGGACGGCGGCGGCGAGGCCTCCATCCACGCATCTCCCTCTCCCGAGTTGCCCTCCCCCAAGCTCTAGGTCTCTATGGCTGGGTGTGCTCCACGCGTGGTGCAGGTCCCGCAGGTCACCGGCGAGCAGATCCAGCCCCTTCACGGCCGGATCTCGCGTCCTTTTCTGCCGGTACCTAGGTGGGGTGCTGGGCGGGGCTCCGGTGTCCGGGCGGGGCTCTGCCGGTGGTGCCAGTCCTGCAGGTCACCGGCGGGCAGATCCAGCACCATCCCGGCCGGATCTCGCGTCCCTTGTGCCGGCGCCTAGGTGGGGCGCTGGGTGGGGCTCCGGTGGCTTGTTGTGCTCTACCAGTGGATCCAGTCCTGCTGGTCGCCGGCAGCTAGATGTGGCCACTTTCTGGCCGCCTGCGCCGTGGGGAGCCAGTACCTGTGTCGCTGTTTCAGAGCTCCTGCATTGAGCTTGCCTGCTAGTGCGGGAGCATTGGGAGAAATCCTTGCCTGGCGTTCTGCCGGGCGGCAATGGCGACACTGCTGTGCCGCGTTCCTTGTTGGAGGCTTTGTCGCAGCGCTCCCTTACCTGCAGGCACGCATGCCGGTGCCTTCTTGAAGGCGTCATAAGAGGGCCTCCTCTTCCTTGCGCCATTGCCACTGGTGACGACCGTTGCTCCACCGCTGTCTTCCACAAGTGTCCGCTGTTGGTGCCTCTACTTCATCGACGCTCTCCTTGTTGTTGGAGATACCATATCAAATGCCGGGCGTCGCCATTACCAGCCCTCCCTCCTTTGGGGCTTCCTCCCCCCGAAGGGCGTTGGATGGCGGTATGCGGCGTTCGGATGTGCCCCACCGGTATTACCATCAGTTCGAAGGGAGATCGTCGTTTCCTGTGACGTCTTGGTCAGTCTGCTCCTCCCCACCCTTAGCCCCCATTCTGTTGGCAATCCCTCCCAGTTCGTTGGAGGGTGGCCACAGGACGGCGTAGTCGCGACGGGTGTGGTGGTGGCACTTTGGCTATGGTGAACCTAGCAAGTAAGTATCTCGGCAGTGGCTCCCTCGGAAGACCACCACTCCCTCCTTCGTGTCTGCCAACCATTTTACAAGCCTGTTGGTGTTCCTTTGGATTCTGCTGTTGCTTCACAAGTACCAGCTGCTGGCGCCTCTACTTTGTCTGTGCTTTCCTTGTTGACGGGATATCAAAATCAAATGCCGGTCGCCACCTCTATCGGCCTTCCCTCCTTTGAGGCTTCCTCCCCTCCAAGGGCGTTGGATGGCAGTATGCGGCGTCTGGATGTGCCTCATTTGGTAGTACCGTCAGTTTGAAGGGAGGTTGTCGTCTCCGGTGACATTTGGGTCAAGATGCTCCCGCTTACCCTTAGCCCCCATTCGGTCGATAAACCTTCCCAAATCGTTGGAGGGTGACCACAGAGCGGCGTAGCTGCGAGGGGTGTTGTGGTGGCACTTTGGCTGCGGTGAACCTGGCAAGCAAGTTGTTCGGCGTTGGTCCCATGGACGATTGGTAGAATACATTTGGTGTACTCTTGAGCTGTATTAGAATTTGTGATGTGTCCATGTAACCTCTCCTGTATTTTCTCTCTTTCCGGCATAGCCGACCTCACGTTGTTCTCCCTCGGCTTGCCGAGATAATCGTTGTAAGTGTCATTGTAACGGCTCTGTCTCGGAGCTCTTTCGATCAATGAAATAGTAGGTGGGGATCTCTCCCCCCCCCCCGAATCTGTTCGAAAAAAATAAATCAAGAAAGAAATGTGATCATATATATTGAGTCGGAATTTAAATTCGGGTGAGTAGGTTCGACCATAAGAAACTTTACAGTCGAGCCAGGCTCAATTCGGCGATGTCAGATTAATCTAATGTCTCGTCAAAGCAAGAACTTATCTGAATGTGACAACTCGATGGATGCGAGTATGCGACGAGTTTGAGTCTTGTATTGAAAAGCGCAGACGTGAAAACTATGTTGGGATGATGATCTGTGAGCTTAAACAGTAAGCTCATTAAATGATCTACAGTAAAACGATAAGATAAACTAATGAAAGAAAATTATGAAACGGGAACGAACGTTCCCGTCCCGTCCTGATCGGGGACGGAAACCGACCATGGGATGTCGGTCCCCCCCGGTGGGCGGCATATAAATAGAAGGGGGAAACCCCGTTCAAAAACAACCGATCCGTGCGTGCTGCCATCCCCAGGGATCACCACCGACATACACAAACACACACATATGCTCACACAGAGGCAAAAACGAGAGACAAGATCTAAGAAAGAAGAAGATGGGAGGCCCTAATGACCAAGGTATGTTATCTATGTGGATCCATTTTGAGCTTAAGATCCTAGAACAACTAACAATGACATCAAGAGCTTGGTTAGCATCGAATTGGAACCCTATATAGTACTCTGAGCACACAAATCATGCTCAACCGAAGTGATTTTGTTCATATTTTTTAAGTTTATGCCTCTGTCATGAAGTTTTGCGCCCAAATCGTGCAGCCCGAAACCCTAAATCCACTAAAGAACCCCCCAAATCCCACTGCCGAAACCCTAACCCTAGAAAAATCCCCAAATCCTAACCCTAAGATCCAAAGAAGAGGCCATGGGCTTACCTGAGCGCCGTGGTGGCCGCTGTCGTCGCCATGGCAACCCTGATGGCGAGCGCTCGCCCGGGACTTGGTCCCGAGCGGCCTCGCGAGACCACTGTGCCGGCCGGGGCCACCCCTCACGCCGGCGACTGCCGGATCTGAAGTTCGCCGTCGCCGCCGCTGCGGATCTATGCGCGGCCGGTGAGGAGCCCTTAGGGCACCGTCGAGCAACGCTCAACGGAGCTGCGCGCCCGCATCTGCGGCACGCAGCTCCGGCGAGCGGAGCTCGGCGGTGCCGTCTTCCTTCGCTGCGCCGGCGAGGCGCTCCGCGCCGCTCGCTCGCCTGCAGCCGTCGAGTGAGGAGAGAGAAGGAGGGGGAGAAATGATTTAGGGTTTGGGGGGTCGCGGCCGGGCGGCTTTTTAAGGTGGCGCGGGCGCGACATCGACCGTCGGATGAGATCCGACGGCGCGCGCGTCTCGCGGCCGGAGCGGGCCGGTGGGAGGCCGGCGGGGGCGACGGTTTCCTGGCCCGGGCCCAGGTTTTTGGGCCTGGAACCCGGGAAGGGTAAGGCGGCGCTTAAACGGGCCGAAATTTGATGTTTTGGCCGTTTTTTTATTATGGAAAATTACGAAATGTATAATGGGCTGCATAGTGTTGGGTTTAAATGCTTTGGGATGCATAGTAATGGGCTGAAAAAGTTTATGGGCCAAAATAATATTGAAATTAAGGTTACAAATATTGCTTTATGTTTTATTGTTTCATGTTTTTATCTTTAAAGCATTATGATAAGTGTTATTTCATGTTTAATTCTTTAAATATGTTTTGTTGTGTTTTAGAAAATAATGATACAAATAATAATTAGATTTATTATGAAATTTTCTTATGTTTATTTAATTTTTATGATGATTGCATTATGTTTATTATTCAAAGTTATCATTTTATGTGTTATAAATTATTTCCGCTGCAAATAATTACTCTGATTAAGTATGACAAATAATTGTCATTCTGGCCAAAGCTGATTGACGCTTATTTGATCACAAAATTTTATTAATTCAAATCAATTCTGTCCAAAGCTGATTTGATTGAATTAATAAAAGAAGTTCATGAAATTCAATAAAGTGTGGTTTGTATTTATTATTCTGGCCAAAACTGATTAATAAATATTTATTCACAAAATTTTATTGTTCTTATTCATTTCTGGCCAAAAGCTGATTTGGATTTGATCAATAAAAGGAGATGGTTATTTAATGATGTTGATTCTCTCTTATGCAGCGTCTCAAATTGCCAGTGTTTTAGGCAATATTGAGCAGCTTAATGGAAGCAATTTTGCTTCATGGAAGGAGAAGCTGGAAATCACTCTAGCTCTGCTGGATATTGATTATGCCCTCCATAAGGATCCTCCGGTTGAGCCTAAACCAGAGGATGAAAATTATGAAGTCCTGAAAAAGGAATATGATGAAGAAAAGGCAAAATGGAGCATTTCAAATTGAAAATGACTTATGATCATTAGAAGCTCCATTATTGATACAATAAGAGGAGCAATTCCTGATACTCAGTCTGCCAGGGATTATCTTACTAAGATTGAGGAGCAATTCAAAGGCTCCTCTAAAGCTTATGCCACCACCCTCATCAAAAGGTTGGTGGGTTAAAAATAGGATGCTACTGGCAGTCTAAGGGAGCACATTATGAAAAAATGTCACATGGCTTCGAAGCTTAAGTCAATGGAGATGGAAATTTCTGATGGTTTTCTTGTCCATTTCATTATGTCTTCACTGCCCCAGGAGTTCTCTCCATTTGTGATCAACTACAACTCTATGAAAATAAAGTGGGGTATTGATGAGTTGATTGCCATGTGTGTGCAAGAAGAAGAAAGGCTTAAGGCAGAAAGGATTGATCATGCTAATCAATTCAAGCATTCTGAAAAGAAAGGTATAAGAAATTTAAGAAAGAATACTTGAAGCCTAAGCCTGGTCAATTCAAAGAAAAGGGGCAATCTTCTAAGCAAGGCCAGCAGAACAAGCCAGCAGGTGGCTCCAGTGCAGAGGAACAAGGAAAAGATCCCGAAGGATGCCACTTTTGTGGAAAAAGTGGACACCGTCAGAGGGACTGCATTGGCTTTATGAGATGGCTCAATAAGAAAGGTACTGATGTTATAACTTTTGTTGATGAATCCCTTTATATTAATTATGCCACCGACTCTTGGTGGATTGACTCAGGTGCAACAATTCACGTTGCAAACTCTTTACAGGGATTCGCTACGAGGAGGACCCTAAGAAGAGGGGAAAGAAGAATTAGAGCTGCTAATGGAGTCGAAGCAGAAGTCAAGGCCATTGGAGACTTCACTCTTACTCTTCATACTGGCTTTAGACTTCAGCTAAATGGTATTCTTTATGTACCCTCTATGAAAAGAAACTTAGTTTCTGTTTCATCCTTAGATGATAGTGGTTATCGTTGTACTTTTGGAGACCATAGATGTATAATTATGTATGACAATAAAGAGGTTGGTCTCGCCGTTAGACGGGAACAACTTTATAAAATATCTTTATGTGATGCCACTTATCATGTTGATTCCACCTCAAATGCAAACGTCAGTACCAAACAAAAATATAATAATAATGAGACTTCTTCGAAATTATGGCACTACCATTTAGGCCATATTTCGAGGGGGAGAATTGAGCATCTCATTAAAGAAGATATCCTCCATCCTTTGGATTTCTCGGATGCAGATGTTGAACATTGCATTGATTGCATCAAAGGGAAGTATACAAAGAAAATCAAGAAAGGTGCAAACTAAAGCACGGGAGTTTTGGAAATAATCCACGCAGATATTTGTGGTCCTTTTAATGTAAAACTAGTGGATGGTTTTGATTCATTCATTACATTCACCGATGACTACTCCCGTTATGGATATACTTATCCAATCAAAGAAAGATCTGAGGCATTAGACAAGTTCAAAATTTTCAAAGCAGAAGTTGAGAATCAACATGATCGGAAGATCAAAATTGTAAGGTCTGATCGTGGTGGAGAATACTACGGAAGGCATACACCTTATGGCCAAACTCCTGGACCTTTTGCAAGGTTTTTGGAAGAAAATGGCATAAAAGCCCAATACTCTGCACCGGGTGAACCACAACAAAATGGAGTAGCTGAAAGGCGTAATCGCACTCTAATGAATATGGTACAAAGTATGATGAGTCACTCCATTTTGCCTGTGAATTTATGGATGGAAGCTCTAAAGACAACTGCACACATTCTTAATAGAGTTCCCAGCAAATCAGTTCCTAAGACACCTTTTGAATTATGGACTGGGAAGAAACCAACTCTAAATTATTTACATGTGTTGGGCTGCCCTGCTGAAGCTCGAGTTTTCAATCCAAATATGAGAAAGTTAGACCCCAAGACAATCAGTTGTCATTTTATTGGTTATCCTGATAAGTCAAAGGCATATCGATTTTATTGCCCGAATCAGTTTACTAAGTTTGTTGAAACAAGACACGCTGTGTTCTTGGAAGATGAAGTAATCAGGGGGAGCATGACTCCCAGGGAAATTGATTTAGAAGAAAAATGGGAATATGTTCCAATGCCCATAACTCAAGATCCCATTTTCCCTATGCATGTTGATGTTGCACCTCAAGTCCAAGGGACTGTTGATTCAACATCTGTTGAAACTCCCGCAACCACTTCAAGTGTTGCACCTAATAATGAGCCTAATGAGCATATTCAACAGCCTCCAGTTGTGATGAATGAGCAAAATAATGAGCAACCACTAAGAAGGTCACAACGAGAAAGAAGATCAGCTATTCCTAGTGATTATGTCACTTATATGAGTGAAGATACGAATGAGTTGATATTGGACGATGATCCCATATCATTTAAAGAGGCCATGAATAATGAGCATTCATCTAAATGGCTTGATGCTATGAAAGATGAAATGGAATCCATGAATGCTAATGAAGTATGGGACTTAGTAGAAATCCCTAAAGAAGACAAAACAGTAGGCTGCAAATGGGTCTACAGGACTAAACGTGACTCCAAGGGTAATATCGAAAGGTTCAAAGCAAGACTCGTGGCAAAAGGTTTTACACAGAGGGAAGGCATTGATTACAATGAAAGCTTCTCCCCTGTTTCTTCTAAAGACTCATTCAGAATCATCATGGCACTTGTGGCTCATTATGATTTGGAGTTGCATCAAATGGATGTTAAAACGGCATTCCTGAATGGTGATTTGTATGAGAATGTATACATGGCACAACCCGAGGGTTTTGTTGTGGAAGGAAAGGAACATTTGGGATGTAAATTGAAGAAATCCATTTATGGGCTGAAACAAGCGTCAAGACAATGATACCTTAAGTTTGATCAAATTATCAGAGAATTTGGTTTTGAAGAGAATAAAAGGGATAACTGCATTTATGCTAAGGTCAGGGGGAGTAAATTTATCTTCTTGATATTATATGTGGATGATATACTCCTGGCCAGCAGTGATAAGAATTTACTACTGGAAACAAAGAGGTTCCTTACCTCCAAATTTGAGATGAAAGATCTCGGTGAAGCCACTTATGTTCTGGGCATAGAAATTCACCGAAATAGATCCAAAGGGATCTTGGGGCTATCTCAGAAGACATATATTGAAAAGGTGCTGAAAAAGTATAATATGCATAAGTGTTCAGCCTCGCCTGCTCCTATTGTTAAGGGCGATAAATTTGGAAAATTCCAATGTCCAAAGAATGAGTATGAAGCTGCGCAGATGAAGTCAATTCCTTATGCCTCAGCTGTCGGAAGCATAATGTATGCACAAGTGTGCACTCGCCCTGATTTGGCATTCGTGACCGAGATGCTTGGCAGATTTCAGTCAAATCCAGGACCAGAACACTGGAAATTAGCCAAAAAGACCTTTAGCTATTTGCAAGGCACTAAAGATCTCATGCTCACATATAAGAAGTCTGATAACCTTGACGTCATAGGTTACTCAGACGCTGATTTTGCGGGATGTGTTGACACTAAGAAATCCACGTCAGGTTATATCTTCACACTCGCAGGAGGAGATATATCGTGGAAAAGCTCCAAACAAAGTGTTACTGCATCATCGACAATGCAGGCTGAATATGTGGCATGTTATGAGGCTACCGGGCAGGCAGTATGGCTAAAGAATTTTATCCCGGGACTTAGAGTGGTTGACAGCATTTCAAAGCCACTCACATTATACTGCGATAATCAACCAGCAGTAATCTATTCGAGTAACAACAAGTCAATGAGTGGTGCCAAGCACATTGACATTAAGTACCATGTTGTGAAAGAAAGGATCCAGGATCAGACAATAAGTATTAAGTATATAAACACTAAGTATATGTTGGCGGATCTACTCACAAAGGGTCTACCACCAGTGTATTCAAAGATCACGTTACCGGTATGGGTCTGGTAAATAAGCCCTTGATCCTGGATTAGTTGGGACCAATATGACATCATCTCCCCATAATCCTAATGTGGACTTCCTCGGAAATTGTTCAGGAACCATAGTCACTTAGTTCAGTAGTACTTAATTGACTATTGTAACATAGTGTCTTGGTGTACTGTCTGTCAAAGAGTGAGTCTGTAAGTTTGTATAAGTCTGATGTAATAAGTTCATGGAGCTCCTAAGTTAAAGAAGTTTGTTTCGAAATAAAGTAGTATGTTATAGTCACTGGGTTAAATGGTGTTTGTTATTAACCATTGTAATCCTTTTGTCTTGATGTACTATTTTGTTAAGAAATAAACTTATAAGTTTAAGCCCTACGATCAAGGGGGAGAATGTTGGGATGATGATCTGTGAGCTTAAACAGTAAGCTCATTAAATGATCTATAGTAAAACGATAAGATAAACTAATGAAAGAAAATTATGGAACGGGAACGCACGTTCCCATCCCGTCCTGATCGGGGACGGAAACCGACCATGGGATGTCGGTCCCCCCCGGTGAGCTATAAATAGAAGGGGGAAACCCCGTTCAAAAACGACCGATCCGTGCGTGCTGCCATCACCGGGGATCACCACCGACATACACAAACACACACATATGCTCACACAGAGGCAAAAACGAGAGACAAGATCTAAGAAAGAAGAAGATGGGATGCCCTAATGACCAAGGTATGTTATCTATGTGGTTCCATTTTGAGCTTAAGATCCTAGAACAGCTAACAAACTAGAGATTCGAAACTGAATTTGATTCCTGGATGGAAAGTCCCATTCAGTCAACACCTTACAGTAACAGGATTCCTTCTAGCATCATTTTTTCCTTAGAAAAAAAGAAAGCAACTTCGCAAATAATGGTGAGGGAGCTTCCTCGATCTCCTCTGTACTCTCTCGCTACCTTTTCTTCGCTCTGATTTATTCAGTGTTCAACGATTTATATTCATGGATTGGTCAAAGGGAATGCGAGGTTGCACTTGAACACTTGGGAAAAACTTGTAATATTGCAAGTAGCAACACGGCATTTGATTTTTCTCTTCTCATGACAAATCGACTGAAGGCACAGCAGCTACTGAAATATTGTTCTGCGGCAACCTTTGTTCAGAAGCAGAATCAGTGCCGGCCTTTAGGCAGCGAACCGTTGCCGAGGGGCATCGTGCAGGACAAGTCCAATTTCGAGATGGTCCAGATGGAGTCGCTGGGTGGCGATCCTGAACGGAAGGACGACGCCAGGCCGCCGAAGAGCCTCCTCGCCGTCCCCGCTGGCATCAAGCAGAAGGCGGTCGTCCACAAGCTCACGGCGCGCGCGCGGCAAGGCGGCGACGTTCACCGGTGGTTCTACAAGACGAAACGGATCGGAGCGGCAGGTGCGACGGCGGCAGCACGGGGCCGCCGTGCGCGGGGTGGGTGGAGATGATGGTGCCGGTGTTCTCGCGCGCGGCGTGGCGGTGCGCGTGGCACATGGTCGAACGACCTTGTCTACGGGTGGGGGGTCGACTTGGTACTGCGCGCAGGGCGATCACAGCCGCAATATCGGTGTCGTCGACAGCCAGTTCGTGCTCCACCGAGGCATCCCCACGCTCGGCGGAGGCGCGGCGCGGCGCGGGTGTCGGTGTCGACGCCGGCGACAGACCGGTCGGCTGTGCGGTAGAGATCCTCCACCGAGCTGCATATGTTCAATATGAGATGGAACGAGGCCGTCGCGGATGACGGGTGCTGGACCGACCCTTATCCGACGACGACGACCAATGGTTGACCGACGGATCGATCAATGCGTCGCCGTCGCCGGTCTTGCCAAGATTGATACACGATACATTTGCAGGTTAACAGAGCGGGTAGTTCCATATGTAAATTCGCACCAACAATATTGACAGGGAATCTTTGGTGAGGAAGAACAAAACTTCCACTTGGCTGCACCTGCACTGCACTGCCCCCGCTGGAATCATTGGCCACGGAAGCAGAGACTGCCCCGCTGACGGTGGAGCGGGGGCCTGGAACTTCGCCAGACGTGTTTGCGGTCGCTCCGCCGCCGCACGTCTTCGCCGGCGAAGGGGAATCCCGAATCCCCCTCTGCTTCTCCTGAGCCGGCGGACCACCACGGCTTGAGGAGGAAGACGACTCCGTCCCTTATGTGCTGAATCTAGACCGTACAAGTCCGATCGGACGGACAGTGTGTACCCAGGGGGCGGACGCTATTTCAAATACCGTCCACCCGGTCGGTATTCGAAACACCGTCCACCCCCTGCGTCGCGACGATCGTTGCCTCCGCTTCAGGCCATGCCTTGCCGGAGCTCCGCCGCACTCAGGCCGCTCCGTCTTCCCCTCTCCCTCGTAACTGTGGACTCTCCGCCGCCGCCCCGTATTGCCTGGACCGTAGGTGACTAGGTCTCCAAGGGGTGTTCGGTACCTGAACGACGACCCGTCGACCAACGCTTGGGCGCACAAGGGAGGCCCCTCGTCGCCTCGCTCCCAAACTCGCCGCCGGAATCCGGTCTGCCTTTCCACGCCGCGCGCTCTTCTCATTTCTCGTGGAGGTCTCGCATTCGCCCGTCCAGCGCCCTTCTCATTAAGCACACTGTTCTCTTCAGGACCATGAATGGCGGAACGAGCACGCGTCATCAGTGTCTGCAGCGGCAACAGGGGCGTTGCAACATTTCCTTGCAAGGGTGCCTGCCACCGGCCACCGGCCGTCGGCGGCGGTGGACATGGCCGGCACGATCTCCGCCAGCTGTGAATGGCCACGCTCTCAGAGCATCCCGCACGCACGCCGCGCCACGGCCGCGCGCCGCCTCCGATGGACTCGACGCTCACCGCCGTTCACGGAGCACGGACAGGGCGCCACTCGCCGGGAGACATGTCCGACCTACCGGAGGCCTCCAGCAGGGCGGACGAGACGGTGCCCCGAATGGAGCGGCGGGAACGCAGCGGCGTAGCGACCCAGCGACCCCGGGGTGGACGGTAAATGAAATACTGTCCGCCCCCTGGGTGCTTCCCAGCCGTCGGATCGTACTTGCACGGCTGATATTAGCACCCAAGATGGTTTGGGGAGCTCCTTTTCTCCTACCGGCCACCGCACCGAGCAACGGAGCAAGCGGAAGCCAAGAACTCGCTCGATTCACGATTCACGAGCCAAGAACTTCACCGACGGCCAAGAACTCGCTCGATTCACGATTCACGAGCCAAGGAGAAGCGAAACTGGACGCTCATGGGGCTGGTCATTCGACGGTGCCGCGCTGCTCACTGCACAGCCTGGCCAGCGCCCACAAGCAGATTCGGCTGATCAGCTTTTTCTTCCAGCAACATCGGCCGCCGGTGGCGACGGAGGGACGGAAAGCATGTTGAGAGGTCGAGTCGAGGTGAGAGGAGACTCTCCAATCTCTCTCCAGCTGCTGGGTGGATTGGCTGGCGCGACCTCCGCCGGCGAACGAGCACGCTCAGAACATCCCGCTCGGGCGCCGGGCTCGACGTCGTCGCGCACTGCCCCTCTCATTTCTCGTGGAGATCTCGCAGCCGCGCCCGTCCAAGGTCCATGCGATCTCGGCGCGCGGGTTAGGTAGCTCTTCTGCGGGACTGCAGCTCGGCAAGCTCCAGTGTGGCAATGCATATTATAACTGTGACATCGATGGCTTGATATTGTTCTGCGAATTCTTCCCGTGGCATAGTGCATGGACTTCACATCTGAAATTTTCACGAGTGCTCTTCTTGCATAGCAGGTCACGTATCAGGAATCTGAGAATTGAGATTACTCTCTCCGTTCCAAAATAAATATAATTCTAAGAGTAAACACATAAACTAATACTAGATGTAAAATTACAAAAATATTTTTTTGTCTTTTGTGACGAATAGATGAGGTGTTAGTTGTCTTTTGTGAAAATATTCTGAAAATTATCTTGTCTTTTGTGATAGGTAGATCAAAGTTACTATTTTTTTTGAACAAAAGTTATCATTTTTTGTGGGACAAACTTTAAACTCTATAGTTGCAATTATTTTAGGACGGAGGGTGTACATTGAATTATCGAACTGAGTTCTCAGGCTGGTTTGAGGCAGTGGCTGCTCTCCTGGAAGTTTCGTGATGTTCTAGTGTCGAAAAGATAAACAGACTGTTGACGATCAAAATTGGCAGACCGGTCTGACCGGTGCCCATAAGCAGTCTGACCGGTCGAACCTATTTTAGATCCGGCAAAGGGCCGACCAGTCTAACCGGTCAGACCGGTCTACCTGGAATCCGAGTATAACTATGACTTTTTGTAGATTTAGATCTGTAATAGAATTCCTAACGGGATAAGTCCATCCCATCCTATAAATATAAAGGGTCACGGCTGATTGAAGGTATCCAATCGATCAAACAATACAACTTTTATCCTTTTATTTTCTCTTGTCATAATATTTTCAATCTACTACTTGTTGTTCCTCCTTCGTCTCTACGCCGATTGAGGGTGTTCTAGGTGGCCTGCCGACCCTAGGACAACCCTGCGTGCGCCTGCCCCGACGGGTCTTCCCGGGCTAGTGTTCGAAGGTTTCGTCACCGATTCTGCCGGCGGTGACCGGTCTGACCGCTCCTTAAGACCGGTCTGACCGGGCTGTTCGGCGCGCTGCATCGCGCGTTTTTGCTTGCTGCATGTTCGAGTGTGTTTGTGTGTTGGCCGTAGTTTTGCGTCAACACACTTTTTGGCGATTCTGCTGGGGATAGAATCAATCGGCTGACATGGCTGGTAAAATTCCTAAATCTAGTGATGTTGATGCCGCCAACATCAAAAGAACGACTGTTTAGCAACTTTCAGACAAACATCAGAAGGCTCTTGATGACATCCAAAAGAAGATCAGAGAAGAGAAGGAGAATGAGATCCAGAAGCTGGAGGAAGAAGCCGTGAAGCAGTACATCTCGCACTTCTCCATCGACCGTCAAGGGAAGGTCACACCGGATGCCGCCTTCGATGCTTCACAGTTTGAGGTACAATTCGATGAGAATGAACAGCCTGCTCTTACTTCGGAAATAGCTAATGCTATAGATGATGTTGTTTCTTCTCATGTTAATAATAAGTTGGAATTTATTGGTCAAAATATTCATAATATATTTGATGATCGATTTAGCCGGATAGAATCTCATCTTGGTATAAATCATATCGGTAGTTATAACAATGCATCTACATCTAATACCGATAGGGCAATGGATGGTTCGGCTAATTGCAAAAGTCCAACTAATAATGCTATAGTAATTAAATCGACTAACCAGTGTAACCGAATTAATTATAATTCAGCACCTTATGCAAATGTGCCACATGGAGCAGCAAGTTCGTTGCAGCATTCTACACCGCCGAACTTTGCTCAACATCATGGTACACCTATTGTAAATCAGCATATGGCTGATGATTTTGGATCTGGCAGCATTAAAGATGAAGTGATTAAAATCTGTAGACAAACTTTTGGTATAGATCCAAAAAGGAGATGCCGATCATATAAAAGACCATACCCTAAAGAATATTAGCATGTTGCATATCCACAGGGTTTTAAAATTTCTGAATTTGCTAAATTCACTGATAATGATAGTATAACTACATTAGAGCATATTGGCCAATTTATTATACAATATGGTGAAACTAGTACTAGTGATATTTACAAATTGAGATTATTTCCTTTGTCTCTGTCGGGTGCTGCATTTACTTGGTTTATTTCATTGCCACCCAATTCAATTCGCACATAGGCCGATTTAGAGCAGAAATTTCATGATTATTTTTTTAATGGTGAAACTGAATTGAAATTATCACATCTTACATCGGTGAAGCAAAAGATACATGAAGGTATCGCTGAATATATTATAAGATTTAGAGATATTAGAAACCGATGCTATAGTTTGACAATTTTTTATAGAGATTTGATTGATCTAGCTTTTGCTGGTTTACTTGATTTTCATAAAAAAAGCTAAATGGATAAGAATTTCTAGATGTTAGTCAAGTTCTGCAAAAGGCTCTGTCTAATGAAAGACGAGCTAAAGAAGCTTTGCAAAAGTCCAATGGAAGGATTAATCGTCCTGTTTATGTTCTTGGTTGTGAATCAAATTATTCGGATGATGAAGGCAAGGATGTTTATGCTGCTGAATTTACTTGGCCTTCTAATGATAAATCTTGCACTTGTAGTTCTCTCAAATCTATTCAGAAAAATCGGCAAGATAATATTAAGTTTACTTTTGATGTATCCAAATGTGATCGCAAATTCGATAAATTAAATAGATTAGGATGCATCAAATTGTCTCATACTATTCCGCCGCTTGAGGAATTAAAGCGGCGTGCTTATTGCAAGTGGCACTATTCATTCTCTCATGCAACCAATGATTGCAATGTGTTTAGAAGGTAATTCAATCGGCTGTTAATGAAGGACGATTGGTTGTTCCACAAATATAAATTGATAATAATCCTTTTCCTGTGCATAGTGTTGAATTACAAAATCCTAAGGTTTTAATTCGGCCAAATCAAACCGAATCAACAAAGGAAAAAAATGTGATAATTGGTGAATCAAGATCCGAACATGTCAAGAAAGTCGCAGAGAAGAAGTACCATGAAGCTTCATCAGAAAATTCAACGTTCGGGGGGCAAGAACAGAAGAAGGGCGCCAGGTCTGTACAGACCAGTCTGACCGATCGTTCTGAGAGCTCTGGAAAAAATTCCAGAAACGCCAAAAAAAAAGGCCGAGTTTCAAACAACTCTTGACCAAGTATGAGGAGAAAGGAGCTACTCAAAAAACAGAAAAAGCGACCAGATCAAGCTAAAGGTACAAATCCATCATCAGAGCATCGTAAGCAATCGGCTTCTCATGTGCAACAAGGTAATAATGCTTTTGCGCCATATTCATTTGGTGGGCCGGTTGCTCCATGGTTCTGGTCGTATTCTTACTACTACACACCTTTGGATTATAGTAGAATGTATATGCGTCCATACTTTATTCAATATTCTTCTACATATCCGAGTTATGGTGTCTCTCAAAGACCGATTGTTGCTAGCAATAATCTGGTCAAAAGCAAACCTGACTGTAGCAAGGAGGGTGAGAAAGACATGAAGCGAGGCAACCAATATTTACAGCCGAGGTGGTGTCCCTTAGGCTTATCTCACACCCAAAAGAGGAGGCTGCAACGGAGGCGTAAGAAGGAGTCCATGGAACAGCAAGCGGAGGTTGTACCAGCAAGGTCGGCGACCATGAAGCAGGTATAAAGGTCAAAGCAAGTTGTTTCATCATTAGCTTGAAAAGGAAGCAAGATACAGCCGATAGAATTTATCGTCCTTAGAACAAAAAATAGCCGATGTAAGTTTATCATCGTCCTGAGATAATTTTGGTCCAGAAACTTGTTTAGGCATGCAAGCATTACCAAAAAACAGGGGGGCATATGTTGACGACCAAAATTGACAGACCGGTCTGACCGGTGCCCATAAGCGGTTTGACCGGTCGAACCTATTTCAGATCCGGCAAAGCGCTGACCGGTCTGACTAGTGGGTCTGACCACCAGTCAGACCGGTCTACCTGGAATCCAAGTACAACTTGGACTTTTTGTAGATTTAGATCTGTAATAGGATTTCTAGCAGGATAAGTCCACCCCACCCTACAAATATAAACGGTCACGGCCGATTGAAGGTATCCAATCGATCAAACAATACAACTTTTATCTTTTTATTTTCTCTTGCCCTAGCTTTTCAAATCTACTACTTGCTGTTTCTCCTTCGTCTCTATGTCGATTGAGGGTGTTCTAGGTGGCCTGCCGACCCTAGAACAACCCTGCGTGCGCCTGCCCCGACGGATCTTCCTAGGCTAGCGTTCGAAGGTTTCGTCACCAATTCTGCCAGCGGTGACCGATCAAACCGCTCCAGACCGGTCTGACCGGTCTATGCGGCGGTGCTGCATCACGCGCTTTTACTTGCTACACGTTCGAGTGCGTTCGTGTGTAGGCTGTAGTTTTGCGTCAACACAGAGAAACACGCACAAAGACGCGATTATTCTGAAATGAATCTAAATGTTGTGAATGTTTAGAAGCGCTGCTCATACGCCAACTGGATACTCCATCCGTCCCAAAATAAATGCAATTCTATTGTTCAAAATTTGCTCACAAAGAATGCAACTTTGACCTATCAACCACAAAAGACAAGAGTCTCTGGAAACTTCTCATACAAAAGACAAGCCAATATATAGATTTTTTTAAAAAAATAAAGAGCAATTTGGTAATTTACATTTAGCATTAATTTACGTGTCTAGTACTAGAAGTTATATTTATTTTGTGAAGAGAGTACGCAACAACGACTACCAGCGGTGTCAACATTGACAAGACCTGCTGCTAGTCTGTCAGTCTGTCACTGTTGCTGGTCTGTCAGTCTGTCACTGCTGCCCTGGTCGGCCTGCTGCGAAACCTCCCTGCCGCGCTAACATGCTTTGCTTGCTGGTGCCTTTAAAATTTCAAAATTTTATAAGATTTCTCGTCACATTAAATCTTTGAACCCATATATGAAGTATTAAATGTTACTAAACAAAATAACTAATTACACAATTTGTCTATAATTTACAAGACAAATCTTTTAAACTTAGTTAATCTATGGCGGGGCAATAATTAAATACAAACGAAAGTGCTACATCGTCTAAACAAGGGGTTGATGGGTTTCGTGCAGGCGACCAGCATGTAAATGGTACCGATATTTTCTAACCGATCGTTCGATCGGTTTCGTGCAGGCGACCAACATGTAAATGGTAAGGATATTTTCTGACCGATCTTCGATCGAAAGGGATGGATATTAATTCGAAGAGTTTTTCTCTGATATCCGGGTACTGTTCCGAATATCGGATCGGATATGAGATTCGGATATAATGTGGCCAATATCCAGCGGATATCAGATATCCAGTCGGATAGTCCAGATAGTCAATTCGGATACTAGATTCGGATAGTTGTATTATTCTAAATATATAATAATAATAATCTGATTTAATTTCTAAAAATTCATAACTAATTCATTTTTTATTAGAAAAATATATAATTAGTACCAAATTTTTTCTAAAAATACAATCTATCTATTGGTACTATATTGGAGTTGAATCTTATTTATTTCTATTTTCAGAATTAACCTTGCACTCTGCCAATAATTCAACAATAAAAATTAGACTTGTTCTATCTTTTTTTCAAAATACCCAATATCGTATAATAATTCAAACTTGAATGTAATAATTTGGAGTGACAATATCGTGTAATTGAGTGCTCAAAATGGTATGTGATTTTTGTTAAATCGGTTAACCAAGCACGATTTTAGTTTGAATCTGGCCTTCTTGAACAGATGAATTGATTCGATTGCTTGTTAAGTATCATCAATGTGATAAATTATAATTTCTTGAATTGAGTGCCTCCAATCTAAGGTATATTGCAAGTTAGAATGACATGTAATTGAATCTCTCTCGTCTACTTAGTAAGTAGAAACATGCAATTGTTTGTTAAGCATAATCCAGTTAAAATTTGGGTTCGTAGGGTGTTCGAATGTTACAACACGTGTGATATGAGTATATGTTGCTTTTACTCAATATCCGAAGTAATATCTGTATCTGATATTAACCGCATCTGATTCGCTACATATTCGATACACTCTATTCGTATTTGTAACCGAAGCAGTCCACATTCGTATATATCCGAGCCTACCTGTTTTCGAATCCGAATCCGATAGAAAATACGAAAGTAAGTACAATATAAGTGATATTTGTCCGTATCCAATCCGTTTACATCCCTACCTGCTTGTAACGGCCAAATGGGCCCATCTTGTCAACTAATAATGCAGCCCAGTTCCCCCTCGTGGGCTGTTAGTCAGCGGCGGCACATAACAGCCTCGGTTTGGCCCGTTACATGGTTCGGCCCAACAAGAGGCGCTAGAACCGGGAAAGAATGGGCCCATCGACCAACTAATTTGTAGTAATTACTAATTACTAGCCATGTAAAGGTCATATACCGTAATGCGATGTGGCTTTGATGGAGCACAATCTTAGGTTGAGATGATGCATGCGTTTGACTGAATCCAGCTACTTCAGCAGGGTCAATGTGATTATGCCACAATCTAGTTTCCGCTTTTCTGGATCTCGCTTTTTTGAATCTCGCTTTTTTGATAATCAAGATTCTGAGATAAGTCTGCTGTCCGGAGAATCGGCTGTCTGGATAAGCTGGGTGTTTGGCTATCCTGATTATTTTGAGTCGAATCTCTGAGTTAAGTGGTAAAATATCTAAAATGCCCCTAAAGCTGGTGATATCTCATTTTTTGCTGAATACGAGGAGAATTCAATAAATTTTATATTTTTAGTATCTTGACTACTTAATTATATTACAATTAGATCAATATAGGTTAATGTAAAAAATTTCACGAATGTTAATGACATGTCACGGCAGCAAACAAGAACTTGGGGAAAAAAGATAGAAAAAACAATGACTAAGATGGCAGGGAACAAGAATGGGAGAGGTAGGCGGCGTTGCAAATTTAATCGAAGCGTTTGGTGGGGATTTTGGCTTATTTCGATCGAGAATCTGCTTATAAGCGTACCCAAACAGAGCCCCACTGCTCTTGGTCTTGCACTCGTATGTTTCCAAGTGAAATTCGCGTGTTACCATCATATCCGTCAAACAGCTTGTAAAATCGGACCACTATTCTCCGAATTCGTGAAACGACTATGATCCCGTTTGTTTCAGCTTCTGGCCAATTTTGAAGGCTAGATTTTGTGAAATTCAAAAGTTGAATGACTCCCAAAATTAATATGGGTTGCACGACGAGCAACGAGCAACGAGTTTATCTGACTGCAACATACTAGCGTTTTAAGGGAAGCCACAGCTATTTTGACACGCACAATTGAACTAAAGCTATTTTAGCATTTGTTGAAGGTAGCTTTACAGGTTCTGAATCATCTCATTACTGAAAAAGTTCAGAAAAAATTGCATCATCTTTTTATGCGCGCCTGCTTTTTCCCCTTGGAGATCAGAGACGGAAAAAAATTACAATCTGTACATCATACATGAGCTTGCTCTGAGCTCTCTGAAGCTGTAAATATGGTGTACAATCTATCATCTAGGCAAGGTCAATGTAACAGCTACTGATGACTACTGTATTGTACCTCCCATCCTGGCACTATCTCAGGCCGTCGGACGGTCAGCCGGTGGTGGTCGCCGGATCGGGGTAAGGGTCGGTCCAGCAGCCGTCCTCTGCCACGGCCTCCTTCCACCTCCTGTTGAACACCTTCAGCTCGGTGTACGACCGCTGCCTCACCGCCAGCCGGTCCGTCGCCGACGCCGACGCCGACGTGAACGCAGACACCTGCGCCTTGCCGCCATCGCCGAGCGTGGGGATGCCCCGGTGGAGCACGTACTGGCTGTCGACGACGCCGACGTTGCGCCACCGGTCGCCCTGCGCGCAGTACCCGAGCTTGAAGTCCATCCCCCACGCGTAGATGAGGTCGTTCTGGATCATGTGCCACGCGCAGCGCCACGCCGCGCGCGAGAACACCGGCACCATCATCTCCACCCACCCCGTGCACGGCGGCCCCGTGCTGTTGCCGTAGCACCGGCCATGCCCGTTCGTCTTGTAGAACCGCCGGTGGACGTCGACGTTGCGCGCGCGGGCCGTGAGCCGGTGGTGGATCTGCGACCGGCGGTCCAGCGCCGGCTGTGAGATCTCGAGCCCTTCCCTCCTCACGATCCGCAGGTACTTGAGCGGGTCGAAGCTGTCCACCTCGATGTCCTCGTCCCAGAGGAAGATGTACTCGTACTCCGCCACCAGGTCCGGGTGCAGGAACCTCTTGGCGAACCACCACTTGGTCTGGTCGCGCACGGAGACGTGGATGGCGCGGTCCGACCACTTGAGGTCTCGCCATCCGTCGACCACGCCGTCGTAGTGTAACAGCATCACGATGAAGTTGGCAGCCGGGAACTGCACGGTGATCACTTTAGTCAGGCAGGCCACAACGGCAACAGAGCACGGCGCTACTACATGAAGATCGAAGCAGGGCTGAACAATCGAGGGCAGCAAAGCGTATCAGAATTCAGAGGGAGGTTACCTTGGCGACAAGCTTGTCGACGACCGCCTTCTGCTTGATGCCGACGGGGATCGCTAGGAGGCTTTTCGACGGCCTAACAGCCTCCTTCCGTCCTGGATTGCCGCCCAGGGACTCTGTCTGGAAGTTGGACTTGTCCTGCACGATGCCCCTCGGCAAGGCCTCGCTGCCTGAATGTCTGCATTGGTTCTGCAGAGTTTTTAGAGCAAGAGTTCTTCAGTAACTGCTCTTGTAATATCCTCAATTGTCAAATTGTCATGAATAGTAAGAAGCAGCAAATGGATATGCTTTTAACCTCAGAGAGGTTGGGTTCCTCTGTTGGCTCAGCGCGCGACGCGCTCGTCGCCGGAGGCCTGATCTCCTCAGTTGCAAACGCTTCTCTTGGATGCAGCTGCAGTATCGACAAGTTCTGCAGAAGCACATCGAGCAAGAACGAGCTTTCAGAATTCAGAGTATATACCTGAAAACGTCCAAGAAAACACATACCTCCTTGCGATCAACCGTGACAATTGCACCAGCGACGAATATTAATACGAAGAAAAATATCAGCGCCGCCGGTGGCGCGATGCTGAAGAACCGCTTATGCGGCGCATCGTTGGAGATCGGACCCTGGGGCAGGTCATCAGAAGGAACAATGGTTGAGGGCATCATACATGCGGTTGCAATTGCATTGCGTCAAGATTCAACATGTCTGAACTCTGCAGCCTGAGCTGCTGAAAACTATACTTGACCAGAAAGCAAGGACTTCTCACGGAGGAAATCGGTTCAGGAAGGACGAGGCAAACTCATATGCCCGGGAAACCCAGTCCAGGAAGGTAAGCTATGCTAAAACTCACTCTGAAATCTACTGCAAGTGTGACCTCTACGCAAAGAAACTAACAAGGTTAAAAACTCAGCAACCCCAGCCTGCTGCACGAGCTGTATTCAGACTTGAGAGGAGGAAAGCATCCAAAAGACATGCACAAGAGCTGTATTCAGGGAGACACAGCAGGCAAGGATGATTCCGCGACCGACGATGCGTGCCTCGCCGCAGAGGAAGGGGAGATCGAGTATGAGCCTAAGCAGTGGCGGACCTAGGATGATTTTACCATTTACAATTGATAGTATGGTAATTCTTAAATTCAGAATTAAGCTAGAAACGGTGACAAATCATAATATAAACAGTTCAAATTAAGATTTCAAAAAATCAAATGAAATATAAATAGTGGTATGTCGAACTAACTCACGAACACGAATTGAAGTCTGAAACCAATACCCAAGTTTTTTTTGTAATTAGAATTAAAAAGTAGATGATCAATACCAGGAAGCCGTCGTGCGTCGTGGGCTCGTGGCCGGCGTCCCGCCTCCCGGCGTCCTGGCCGGCAGGCCGGCGCTCCGCGCCGACGCCCGACGCGCGAGCTGCCGATGCCGAAGCCGAAGCCGAAGCCGACGACCCCGCCGTCAGCCGTCCCGCGCCCGCCGAATTGCCGAAGCTCCGGCTCACCGCGGCCGCCTGGCCGGCCGCTTCCATGGGCGCGTGGCCGCCGCCGCGCCGTGAGAGACGAAGTCACCAAGTCGGAAGACGACTCGACCTTGCTATTCGCGTGCAGTTGCACTCCGCCCGCGGGCGCTCGTGCGGAGCAGCGGAAGCCAAACCGACTCGCGTTTCTCGCTCTCTGCGTTTCCTTCTTGCTTTTCCTACAAACACTGCTTAAGTGCCGCACGTGTTTTTAAAGACATCGTAAATAAGTTTTTTTTTATGTTCATAGAAAGTCTATTAAACAATAATTTTGTATTTACAGCAGAAATCTATACACGAATAGGATGTATTTATCTTTCTCCAATTCAACTTTTAACAAACTAAGAATCTTATATTGCTCCGTAATATAGGACAGTATTCATAAATGTGCAAAAGAAAAAGGAAAATGGAGCAACTAAAGGTGGGTCTACAGTAAGCACGGCAGGGTCATGTAACCTCACTCAATTTCTCATCTGCCACAGTAAATTGCAAACACTATAGATGTTATGCTTGTCATATAATTACAAGGACTCAACTTAGTGCTAAACTACCTTGCTTTGATGGCGTGTCGTTTGCAACTTTGCATCCATTACCAAAGCAGGTTATGTACCATTTCTGTGAAACAAATTGAAGGACCTATGATCCTAAAGAATCCAAGGTCACCACAATTTCTATTTTTAGAACAGGACACCAAAATTTCTCACATAGTCAATTTCATAACTTTTATAGCTTTTTGTTACCATCAAGAATTAGGAAGTATCCAAAAATTTAGCAATGCCTTAATAGAAGCGACAACAGTTCTCATTTCTCAAATGAGAGACAACAACCCTTAATAGAACCACACAAACTGGAACAAGATAATTATATTGCCTACATTAACTATTTGAAAATGCCGATGCCTATTTGATAATTCTTCCTCGGTGGCGATGGTTGATCATATCCAACGAAGTGGCTTCTCTAGTATTTTTTTAAAAATAAAATCTCATGATCAGTGCCATGTTCTCCATTTCACATGATGCATTGATGCCATGCCCACATGCAACACTACAAATAAAAACTCTGTTCGGCTTGTCTCCTTTCAATTTATTTCGGTTTATTCTCTCTCATAGAACACTACTGAATCAACAGAAATCAATCGGCTTTTTACGAACCGAACAGATATGGGTCTGGCTCGCTGCCTAAGGGGCTGTGGCGGCGGCACTTGGCACCGGTTTTCCTACCCTCACCAGACCCTTTGAGGGGAGCTAGGTCCGAAGCGAGCGGATCTCGTCTAGGTGCTGAGGGGGTGTTTGAAAGAGGGGACTAAAACTTTAGGCTAATTTTAGGTATTGAATACAGACTAATTACAAAACCAATTGCGAGGTTAATTGACGAGATGAATATATTAAGTTTAATTAATTCATCACTAGCATATATTTACTGTAGCACAACATGGTCAAATCATGAACTAATTATGATTAATAGATTCATCTCGTCAATTAGCCTCCATTTGTGTAGTTTTTTCTAATTCGTCTATATTTAGTACTTCTAATTACTGTCCAAACATCTGATGTGACGGGACTATAGTTTTAGTCCCTCCTTCTCCAAACACCCAGCACGGTGAGAACTCCGATGACGAGGACGCAGACGCGGTCTCCTGCGGCTCACGTGTGTCAATTTCTGCATCTAATTTCTTAGATGAAGCTTTATTGCAGCATCTCTAGCAGTTTCATATTCACGGGAAGAATATATATACTAATAATATTGGATTATCTCCAATAACTATCGCAACAAACTAATAATACTGGGAAGAAGATATATACTCCAGCACTTCCCCCAAAATCTCCCCCTTTCCCCAATAATTATTGGATTATCTCAATATTTCACCACAACTCCTCTCAAATAAAGAGAGCATTTTAGCTCCCCTAATACGTTAGTTGTATTGGGATAAGGTTATTGGGGAACTGTAAAAGCATCTCTTCCAAAATCTATACAAGTGGTATTAGAACATCACAATACTATCTTATTAAGAGATATTTATTGGAAAATTGATGGAGATGTTTTTTGGTGGATGAGATCCAGCGGGCGGAGAGCCTTTCTACTAATGGGGTTTCGCTAAATTTTGACTCTGCTAATGTGGGAGCAGATTAGGCGAAACACTACCGGACTTTAGCCTGGAGAATTGTGGATGCGGTGGTGGCAACGATCGTCGGCGGTTAACATGTGGAAGGGTCTGCTCCCAAAGAGAAGGCAATCTCATATTCACGGGAAACACAATCTAGAAAGGTAAGTGTTGAAAATAACAATGCATACTTCAAGTAGAAGGTTGCATGATAGCCGTATAATGTAGTTGCATTATAGTAGTGTAGCCACATAAAAAGTACAAGAGTCTTATATTGTACTAAGTTATAGTAAATAAAGAGTTAAATTCTCTTGTATAGAGTTGGGCTCTGTTTTGTTGTCTAGGTCAAGGTCTCCTCTGTGTAGTGTGAGTTTATGATCCACAAAAGAAGCGACATCATACTACTTTCATGGCCCGCAAAAGAAGTGGTAAAAACTGCGTTTACAAAGAGAAGGAAGCAACAACATAATTCAATCTTGAACATAAAACGCCCACTATTCATGCATACATATCATGGTTTCATGATCCACAAAAGAAGTGAATTAGCAGTTACTTCTCGATTTAAACTAGAAAAGTGGTTTCTGTTTTCATTCAACTTCCTCATGTTAGAACCTTTTTTATGGAAACCAGTTTCTGATCCATTAAACTAACACCCCATATTGAACTTGCCGGTTCAAGAACCTTCCAACTATATCAACAGAGAAAAGCAAAAGGAAAACAATGATTGAAACAAAACTTTTCTAGAGTCATAAAATTCATTCTTTCTAACGGAATTTAGTGGATTTGGTTATCAAATCAATAATAGAATAGTAGCAGGATAAACATACTGCAGAAATGAATCGAATAGATTCCACCAGCCAGCTCCTCACCATTAAAAAGCAATTGAACAGTAATTCTTGTAATAAATTCTTACTAGAATCAGCACTTGCTCACAAAGGCTGGTGAATTCCAATTTGAAGAGATGCACAGTCCCTCACCATTGACCATAGGGGGGATGGCGTGGCCAGAGAGCTCCGGGAGCTCCACCCCCTCCCGTCTGCGCACCTCTAACCCATTGCAGGAACAGCTGCCAGATTACCCAGTTACTCGCTTCCCGCTTTCCTCCCCTGCAACACCGTTGCTCGCTCCGCTAAGCATGACAGTTCCTCTCCCCTGCTGCAAGGTCCTTGAGTGGACACTGCTTCTAAGGAACTGCCGCCCCTTGGCCGTCCAAGGTCTTGTCACCGACCTCGACTCGGCGATTCATTCCCACCTCGACTCTAGGTGTGTCCTTCTATAATTTCCTTCTCGCAAATTTCTATGTCGCCTCTCCCGTGGCTTGCCGTGGTTCGTCTACGTGCCAAAGTAATGGAAGGAGAGCGGCTTCCAATCCAAAGAAACCGAAAGAAAAAACCGATAGAAGCGGAGTCGGTTCAACTCTCATCGTCTTCCCCCAGAAGAACACCTATCAATCTATCGAAACACCTCTAGGACAAGGTAGACCCCTGAAGAAATCGCATGGAGGGTTTGGCGAGGAAAAGAAAAATAGAGGAGAACGAGGGGAATCGCCATACCATCTAAAGGATCATGAATTCTTCGAGAAGCTGCTGCTGATGGAGACGATTATTTGCGGGCTGGAGTGATCAATCCGGGACTGCGCCACAATTGGAATTTCTGTGACGGCGAGGCAAAAGCTGGATTTGGAAACATAGAAGAAGAGGGAGATGAGTTTGGGGGAACAATGAGAGTAACAGAGATATTTGAGTAGTCTAGCCCTCGTGGCTTTCAGTTTTGTTTCATGCTACTAGGGCCTTTTTCCTATTGAACTCCTTATACTTTGCCAATTTTATGAAGTGTCACTTTCATGTCTAAACTCTAAAGTCTTGTACAATCATTCTTGGGAATCTAGGACACTATACATTCTTGACTTCGATCTTTTGTTTTGCAGCAAATCAAATACTTATTAATTGCTTTCCAAGATATATGGATTTAGCGAAATTAAAAAGATAATACATATTTTCTTGTATATTTACATTTTTTAAAACAAACTGGCATGAGATTGGCGATTTTAATTAATATACAAAAAGGTATATTTACATGTCCTTATCTTTCTGATACCACTCAAAACAAAAACCTCACTACTAGAGTACTAAATAATGTTTTCCCTTGAGCGTGTTCTTGCCTAGAAATATGCTCTTTTACGGCTCCGACATAGTCTTTTTGTTTCATTAATATAATAATTTTTTAGAAGTATACACTCCTTATGTAAATGATTATAAAAGATAAGAAAACACTATGCTAAAAAAAGATAAGAAAACACTAGAAAACATATGCTTTTTTCTCATCTTCACCATTACTTATTGTTCGATGCCATCGGCGAGCCTAGGCTCTTCAACAACCTATAAGAGACATCAAACCTTGTTAAAGCTATGTCATCCCTCGGAAGTAGAAGAGGAAGAGCATATCTCACTGGCCTTTCATCAGGGTTGAATAGAGGCACAATAAAATAGGGAAGAGATCGAACAACCTTGTTCCATAGCGGCAACGTCGTTTGTGTCTCTCCATCGTTATCAAAACACCTAAATCTCTATGCCGCCTTGCCCCGGAATTACTAATGTCATCGCCGTCACCACCACCTTCATCAGATCTGCCATGAAGCAATCAAAGCCACTGTACATCCTTGTCATCATCAAAGAAGAGAGTGTATCAAAAAATACCCAACACAAAAAGCTTAGGGTAGGGGAGACATAAATCCTAAACATAGAACTCGATCAACTAGTTGGAAAGTGGATACTAACTTTCTTTTGTTTTTGTTTCTTTGCATGAAAAGGAGCTATTTTTAAGCATTATAGTCTAGACACAAATTTACCAACTTCATTTAATTTCAACCCATCAATAATGTCCAAGGGAAATTATTTTAAAAAAGCAGGGGGTCAATGTTTAGAGATGAGTTTGCACCGGTCCTACTTCATTTCCCACCAATATCCACTATTCGAGTGCACCATCTGTAATGTTTAACTTAGTTTGTTTTTGGAGTGGAGTGGTACTTGTTTAATATTAGGTAGAGCCTAGCAAATTGAAATGAGCAATTTAATTAAGGAAAAAGTCTAAATTACTCCCCTCAACTATACCTAAAGTCTAGACAATCCTCTAAACTATTGTTTGGTTCAGTTTACTACCCCCCCCCCCCCCGGGCGCCAAACTATACCATTTGGCTCATTATCCCTTAATATAATTTACTTTTTTATTTCTCCATGCATAAGTGAAGTTTTAAGTTAAATTTTACAATATGATAGTAAATATCATAACATATGTTAGAAAAAATGCATCATAATTTTTATCAACATTTTGATAGGTTAGGATATTTAATAATAAATTAACTACTGGGAATCAAAATTACATGAAAAAGAACTATGAAAACATTATAATAATTTTAAAATTTGCATTGTGATGTCCACTATAATCTTGTAAAAATTGAAATTAAAATTCAACCTGTGTATGGGAAACAAAAAAATATATATTATAGGGTAAAATGAATTAAATAGCATAGTTTATGTGTAAATTGAACCAAGTTATAATTTAGAGGTTATTCATACTTTTAATATACATGAAGGGAGTAAATTAAATATTTTCCTTTAAGGAAACTGTAGAATGTCACGATTGTAACTAGAAAAAAATGAGAAAGACAAGGGGCTGATTGCGAAATATGCTGGAATACCACTCGTGGAATTCAAATGGATGCCACCAGGCCAGTGAGGCCACATCCTATCGAGAACCCGTGCCTCATCAGCTTTCTCCCACCACCTAAGTAGAAAACGCCTATAAACCCCTTTCTAACAGTAACAATAGTGTTCGAATAACTACAAGAGGAAAAGGTGCAAATATCCTTCGTTATCTTTAATATGACTACATTTGCATAGTTAAATAGAAAATAAAACAGCCTATTTTACTTAACTATTTGATTTGTGCTCGTAACCCCTCGTACACAATAATGACTCGTTCACTCGATTAACCTCTCAAGCCCCAATCTATTTAAACTAGAACCATTCATCCTAATGAAATTTTTCTTTGTTTTGGTTAATTCATCATGTGCTATGCTAGAAACACATATTATTTATCTATATACGAATACATTTACATATCTCAACCAATATCAGACGGTCCTATCGTATGACCATTCCAGACATTTTGTGTCACGGAATATGATGCTAACTTGGGGGGGATCCAAAATTCAACTAGTATGAGGATAATTTTGGAAAAATCATAACAGGACAAATTGGCCCAAATTAAATAGACTAGGAGGTTAAATAAGAAAAAAATTGTTGGACCAAACAACAGAAAAAAGCAAAGCTTAGTGCTAGTTCCAAAATGGTGGTGATCACAAGAATAAACTTCAATGTATTGTAAAACTTTTCAGCTAGGAATCTCGAGAAGCACATGTGTGTCTAGTTTGGTCCCTTATCTTTAAGGTGAACCCAACAAGGGGCATTGAGGATTTGCCCCCTCCTCTAATTTTCCAAATCACGTAGAAAATAAACCAAACTTGAGAGCTCAATTTCACAAATTGACACAAACTATACTAACTATGCGCTCATGAATTGCGAGGAATCAACATGAGTTTAACAGATTTTTAATAAATATGTTAATGATGTCATATTCCTGCAAAAAAATATTTGCATAAAGACATTTTGTAAGCAGTGGTTCCATCATCTACCACAGTAGTACTCCCTCCGTCCCAAAAAAACAAGCCATTCTAGGGTTCAAAATCTATCCCAAAAAATATATCATCTTACCCTATTTAGAAAGTGCATGTGCATGTATGAATCAATCAGCGTTAAATATGGATAGTAAATAGGAGCAAATATGGTCATTTTATCTTCTTGTTAATTTGTCCTAAAATTTTTAGGATGACTTGTTTTTCGAGACGGAGGGAGTAGACAATAAGATCAATTATTATTAGCTAGTTGCCCCTCAAGGAAGCATAAAAATTGTGACCTTTTCAAGATGTACCATGAAGAAGTAACTTTTTTATAAATTATCTATAGAAAGCTAGGATAAGTCCCCAGTTGGATCAGAAAGCTATCTCCACCACTGAGATGAAGTTGTTGTGACGTGAGGATATGCAGAATCGAAAATATACCAAAGGAAAGTATTCCCATCGTCTTCAAAGGCCACAACTCTCAGACATCACCTTTATTTTATTTTCTATATGAGTGATTTTGTTCATTTGACCTGCATGCAACATATAGTCTGTTATGTTCTCGTCAGTCGTCGCTTGCAATAGAGAGATTAATATTTAATAAGGCATGGGTCTACATCATGATAACCCATCCTAATCAAGCTACGAGAGAAGACAAAAAAGGAAGAAAATTCCATGATATAATTAAACACTCCTGGCGTCACAGATTGACAGGTAGCACACAAGTTACATCGGAATAATTTTGCAAATCTCCCTTTAGAACAGATGGAATCATGAAATTCTTGTCTCTGATGAAACCATAAAAAACTTACAGAACAACCATGAAGGGTCAGGATGACAATGAGCTCTCTAGCTGAGAAATTGGTTTGAGGAGGGACAGCGTCAGGATGCCCAGCCTGGACAGCCATGAAGCGGCTCCATTTGGTAAAGATTCATGTTCTGGTAGGCAGCAACATGCAAAAGGGTAGAGCAGCAACGCGTCAGTACCAGAATTGGACAATTTTGCAACTTTGGTTGGGAGGTCGTTGGAGACAAGTACATGAATTGGGGCATCAGAGCAGACGAAAAATAAAACAGGATAGTTCAAAAAAGAAAAAGAAAACATGAATTGGACAATTTTGCAACTTTGTTTATGAATTATTCCACAGCAGAAAAGGAGTATTATTTTCAGTAAAAAAGGAAAGCATTTACTCACAGATTCTCATAAGCACCAACAGGAGGTTGATGGAATTTTGCATAGGCACCCAACTTTCATGAAAAATAAGGTCGAAAAGATAATCATTTCATCCATTCGACGCCCCCTGACAACCGTTGAGGCCACCGCTTTCCCTAGCTTATCCGGGCTAACGCTGGTACACGCCGGGTGCCCGTGTGTTTGACTTGATAAGCAGCCAAAGGAGACTTGCACACTGGGAGTCGACGTGATGGTGATGCCGTGGCGTGCCGCAATTCCTACATGCCTTTAGCTGATCCGATTTCGCAGCCAAAAACCGAAATGTTCAGAGCTCACAAACAACCATGGAGGAACAAGTCCAGTTTTGCGTGCTTTGCTACTGAAGTCGACGGGAAGAGCTTCGCATGCTCTGGGCGTTTAGCAATAGCAAAACTTTTGCAGCCCTGTGTGCTGTTGCTTTGTTGTAGCTTGCTGTAAAAGACTTTCTTTTTGTGCACCCGCAGTACTAGAACTCCCTGGTGGGGAGCTTCCCTTGACTGAACACAGCTGTTGTAATTTCGTTGCTCTTGGGTAATGAAATTTCGGGTTCACCCGGGTTGGGAAAAAAAAACATGAACAAAATGATAGATATTCTTCAGAATATTTATCCTGCATCTAGAAAAGGCGCTAATACTTTTCGAATCCCCAAATGTTTTTTTTTTCATTTGCTGTCTAAATCCCAAAAGGAACCTTTTCTTTTTATACTAGAGAGATGCAGGGCAACCCAACACTGCCCAATCCACTCGAGAAAACACAAAGTGGTTCTGGGTTGCTATAAGGAATTGTCCACTCGATGCCATTGGCGCCCTACTTGATAGATTAGCAAGGGTAGGACAGGTCTCACTAATTTCTCAAAGCAGGCTAGCAGGCTGTACGAGGGAGGCGTTACCCGGCGGTGACGCAAATGGGTGTTGGGGACCTGGGGTGGAGGGAGACTGGAGGCGATGGGAACGTGCTTGGTGGCCGCGTGGTGGCGTCAACGTCGGCATCATTTCGGTCACCGCTTTCCCTTATCCCGCGCCCACGGGTGCCCCTTGCTTTTGCTTTGGGCTAAGGCCCTGTTTAGTTCCCACCCCGTAAACGTAAAAACACAAAAATATAAAATTTTGCGAAGGAATCTTACTAATTTAAAGTACTAAATGAAGTTTATTTACAAAACTTTTTGCATGGATGGGCTGTAAATCACGAGACGAATCTAATGAACCAACTTAATACATGATTTGATACTACAGTAACCATCCGCTAATTATTGCTTAATCGTGGATTAATTAGCATCATTAGATTCGTCTCGCGATTTACAACCCATCTATACAAAAAGTTTTATAAATAGACTTCATTTAGTACTTCAAATTGGCAAGATTCCTTCGAAATTTTTTTTGCGTTTACATGTAAAGGGAACTAAACAGCAGGGCCTAAATAAACTGGACGGCAACTGACAAGTGACAAGCACCCGCTGATGAAGACGCGACCCGGTGTTGCAGCGCATTGTTCAGGCACGCAAGAATCCCTTTGATCCATCAATTGATGGGCAGCGTCACCATCACGGGCCTGTGGTTCTTCCTTAGCTGAGTGGCTGATCGATGAGACGATGAACATCCAGGCCACGTTATTTTGCTTCTAGATTATTGCTCCTGCTTTGTTTCGATCAAGCTGTGGTGCTAGCCAAAGGTGACATTGATTTTATACGCTGATGAGTGATGACTAGAAGAGGATGAAGCAGGAGCGATTTTGTAGGAATTTCATAGCTGTTTCTCACATGACTTAAGGAGAACCTAAAACTTCATGTGTTGTGTTCCAAACAAGACCCAAATCTCATGATGCTAGCAGAATAGTAATGGGCTGGATAACCTGCCGATACATCTATTATGCCCCTCCCCCGGCCCATTGGAAGAGGTCGGTCCGGCTATGACTGTCCAAGCCCAAAACTTCGGATCAGGCAGGCCACGCCCACACGAGCAGAGAGATCACGCCACTTTCTTTCCTCCAATGAAACTTCTGAATCTCGTACAAACCTTTCATGGGCCCTGAGGCAAGTATCCAAGGGCCCATGCTGAACGAGCCACGCCACTTTTTTTCATCCAATGAAACTTCTGAATCTCGTACAAACCTTTCATGTGCCCTGAGGCAAGTCTCCAAGGGCCCATGCTGAACGTACAGCCACGTTCCTTCCGTAGTAAGCACATGACAATCAATATACCAGCAAAACTTCACGTCGCACCACATTTCACATCCCAAACAGAAAGGATAAGATACTGCGTCGAACATAATAACACCCACATCCAGATGATACTAGGATATACCTTACTGAGGATACAGCTTGGCATGATGTCCCACATGCGAGGGCAAAACCACTTGTTAAATCACAGTAATACTCTATTGCTATCGATAAGCCTCTCTAAATAGCTCCGCCATACAATCGCCACAATGTGGTGAAGGTCAGGTGCTGCACAGCTTGCTCCAAAATGACTATCGGATTACTCCGTTGTCGGGAGGTATACCCGGTGGTGCTGGTTTTTATTAAGGCTCTTTCGGCAGGTAGGGCACTTCTTCTGAGCCTGAATGGCAGCCTTGATGCACTTCTGGCAGAAAATGTGACCGCAGACAGTGGATGCTGCTTCTGTCAGCTCATTCATGCATATAGGGCAGGTGAACTTTGGCTCCTTGGGAACCTCCTTCACAGGTTCAGGGGGTGCCTGGATCAACATTGGTAGAATTATTTAAGCAATCAATACAGAGCTGACATTTACTGACATTACATTGATCAAGTTCTCCGTGAATTCTTACCTTAACTTCTGGAGTGTCCACTAAACTTATTACAGGGCAAGTGCTAATTGGTCTTAGAGGCAGATTCCTACGGTTTATGCCCAGGGATAGCAGTGTATTCACATGCTCATCAAGAGCATCCCCTAAAAAGAATGCAACATATGCCAAGTTATCATATATGAAACAGAAACGAATATGTTGTCTTTTAGATTACATTTCTACAAGCTTAGCATACTTGAGCAAAATTAAGAACAAAAATCTATAAGGTGATATTTAACACTTATTTTCTTAGAAAAGGAAATGCATTACTAAGGCTATGATCATATTACCTAAACACTTAGTGCATCCACAACTGACCAGGCAAACCAAAATTTCACGAGGCAGACTGAACCAAACCAACTGAAACGGGAAAAGATTAATAATACCATGCTCCATGGTCACACAGCTTTTACTACGACAGTTCTTGTATACATTGATATCCAACACCACTACGCAACACAGAATGGTTATGTGAACATGCTCATGCTATTCACCTTCAAGACGAACAATGCCAACCAGATTTTTGGGGTTCAAGTCTTACTTTCAAATTCAGCCCATTGAAAGACATCTATGATTGCAGTACATGAAGTGCTAACTTGCTACCATGTGGAATATCAGACATATCAATAAGATTCTGTAGTTGCATGGGCATCTAACAAGTAGCCACATAAAAAAAAGGAGCTACATTATGACGTACTAACACACATCGCAATTCTTTTTATGCTTAGCAAGCTGAACTGTGAGTAACAGAAGTTACATCATGAATAGCAGGCAAAACATCACAACTACTAGAGAGTGAAGAGGGCAGTCCAGCAGAGTAGAACTATATACTACTGTATGTAAAATGAAAATTATGAGTACAAAATAACTAGACAGTTGCATTCAAATGACTGGAATGCTTCAAAGAATTCATGCTGGGGATATCATCAAACCTGCTGGTTCTGGGTTCGTTTCAGAATCATCATCTATTATCACAGTAATACGTTCAGTCCTGGTCGACTGTTGTCTTGCCTGAAACTTTAAAGCAAACAACTTGATTATCAGTGTCATTCTTCCGCTTTAAACAATCATATAAGAAACAAAATTTGACTAAAATAAATATGCAAATGTACAAATAGAGACTAGAAAAAGGCACAATAACATACTTGAGGGAGTGATCTTGAAGAATAGATAACAACATCATCATCAATGGCTTCCACATCAATGGGGCAACTATGCATGCCAATATGTGGCTCATTAGTAGCAGGTGGCATGCTACTGGAAGCCTGGCTGTGTGAGACAGGCATACTGCTGGAAGCCTGGATGTGTGAGACAGGCATAATGCTGAAAGGTGAACCCCCCTCACCAGCCCCTTCAGCAGGGGGGCAGTTCAGGTCAAAAGGCTGTGAAAGCGGCTTAGTCGTCCGTCGCCTCTTCGGAATCCGCCTTCCAGCGCCAGGGGAGTTCATAGTGTTGCAGTAAAAGATACAGGCTTGAGCGAAGCCAACAGGACACTGTACGTTTGCAAAGTTCAGCATCAATTACAAGCAAAATTCCAACTTTAGTCTGAAATGAAGGGGTAAAGTTTGTTCTTGAGATGGCATGGTACGACCTATCTAACATGATTTAAGAACATAGACCAAGATTATAGAACAATGGAATCGTCCTTTACCCATATTCTCTATAGGAATGGGCATACATAACACATATGGATACAAAACTGAGATAAACTACGCCTGATAGAGAAGCAGACCCTCTAAAATGAATTATCTTGGAACTCATCCCCCCACAAGACCCACTGCAATCAACAAAACGAAATCTACAACTCAATCGAACCTTTCGAATAGGCCTCTCAACGCCCAATTGCCTTCCTAAAGCACCAGGCACCGCTTCAAGCAGAAGGGGCTAAAAAAATCGCACCTTTCCACCGCTTTCCCCAATTCCCCAACCCCTAAACATTTGGGCGGAGAGAGAAGTCAAAATTCCCTCCCAAAACTCCGTCTTTCGCCCAGTAATCGTCCAAACCAGCCCAAATCCGAACATTTGCTCGCTCCCCACCTCCATCCGACCCCCAGAAAAATCAGAAAATTTTGGGGAAAATCCCAAGACGTACAGGAGGATACAGGGACATCTAGGGGGATGCAAAAGTTACCAGGAACGAATCGAGCCCGTCGTCTGAGTCGCGAGGAGCGACTAGGGTTTGTGGTTGCGAGCTGGCAGGAAGACTTGTGGTTTTTTTTCCTCTGCCCGCCGACCATTTCGCCGATTTAAATAAGAAACCGGACGCGGACGGGGCGTCAGCGCAGGCAGCGACGCGGACGCGTGCACCGGGTCTACAGTAACCTCATCGTGGCCGTTCGAGCGCGTGGAGATCCGTGCGGGTACCGTTTGGTCCGTGCGCCCGGTGCATGGAGGGAGGTACGCAGGAGCGGGAGGGTGGTGAGCGACGCGGTGGAAGTCTGGAAGAGTGGAAGACATACTGATGTCAGCGCCTACGTGCGAAATGCAGTTTGGGTGAGTGACATGTGGAACCGGGACCCATCTGTCATTGGAACAACATCCTACGGGACGTTGGATGGGTTCGATGGACGGCTTTACATTGGGCTCGGCCTTTTGTTTGGCGGACGCGTGAGTTAAAATGCACAAAGTATGTAAGCTAAACTTTGGCTATGCAAAGTTTTTCTTAGGTTGCAATCAATAAAAATGTGGTATAGTTTGATGAAAAGAAAATGTGGTGCGGAAAGTCGGTAGGCGTTGCCACATTTTAGGGCGTTGCACCGTTTCCCAATTTTAAGTATCGTAAATAAGAAGTAACGAAATTACGTCTGCTTTACCGGATATCTAGTTTGGTCTGTATTGAAAGAATCATAATAAGAAGTAGCAAAATTACGCCTGCTTTACTGGATATCTAGTTTGGTCTGTATTGAAAGAAAGGAAAAAACGCCCACAGGTTTTCATATGCTTTAGTATTCACCTAGCTCTTTTCCAATGCTTATCAAAATGTACCAGCCATATTTCATGATTGATTCCAACTCATTCATAATTTTGGTATGACTTAATTTGAAGGCTGCTGTCCATGTATTTGCTGTCACTTTGGTATGTATCTCCTCTCACTTTCTCAGTTTGTTTTTGTCAATATAGGTGGTATCACCTTAAATCCGCTCTTCTTGCCCATCACAAATGGAGTGAACCTTATTTGAGATTATTAGAAATTCCCTTCTTAGTGTGGAGGATTTTGTTGGCCCCAACGAGCAGATTCAGTGTGGAACCTCCCAATTCCTAGTATCGTTTGGCAGTGCAAACAAGTTCAGAACAATTTGCAGTAAAATCTTTTAACGCATTGTCAGTGGAAGTTGAACCACGTCTTTAGCCGTGAGACATGGTGCCATAGGCCCATACATGCTTTGGACTAGGGTCGCGCATTACATGCACCGTGCTGCATGTTAATCAGTCTGGCGCCATGGACGACCTGTCACGTCTTTTGTAATTTTAAAGGACTTTGGCCGTGTTTAGATGCTGTAAAGGCAAAACATAAATTTTTTATAAATTATTTGCATGATATACTAAATGTAGTCGAAAAATAAATCGCATTATACAAATGGACTGTAAATCGCGAGACGAATCTAATGAGCCTAATTAGGACGTGATTAGACACTAAATTGCTACAGTAAATATGCTCTAATGATGGATTACTTAGGCTCATTAGATTCGTCTCGTAGTTTACATACGAGATTTGTAATTAGTTTTGTAATTAGTTTATATTTAATATTTCAAATATTAAAAATTCTCTGACAAAAATGCAAAATGTAAAGTGATCTAAACACACCTTTGTATCACTTGTTTACTACCCTCCACCTCCATGGTTAAGGCTGGCTATCGAGCCGGCTTGGCTTGGCTTGGCTCGGCTCGGCTCATTACCAGACCGAGCTAAAAGTCAGGCTCGGCTCGACTCGTTTAGCAGCTCGAGCTAGCTCGTTTGGCTCGTGAGCCAGCTCGAAAAAAACCAGCCAGCTAGCCGAGCCAAAGCCTAGAGTCTGGGTTCTCCTGTGCTTGGTCTCGAGGGTCTTCCTCCATTGCTGTGGGGAGAGGGGGCCAGCCCCGGTCGCCATCACGCCGAGTAGCGTAGGGGCTGGGCAGTGCAGGGGGCAGGCCGGATCGCCGGAGGCGCACAGGACGACAAGATAGAACCAGAGCCGTGGCCGGTGGCGGCAGGGGTGCAGGGCGGTGGCGCGGCGCTATGGCGGCATGGCGGGCAAGGAGCAGGCCGGTGGCGATGGGAGTGCAGTGTAGACTGTGCAGTGCGTCGTTGTGGTGGCCTGGCGGGCAGCGAGCGGGGCTACAGGGGCCGGTGGCGGCGGCCGGCGGGGGTGTGGGACTGCAGGGCGGTGCTATGTGGCGGCTTGCGCAAGAAGCGCAGGGGGAAGGGAGGGCTGGGAGGGGACGCAGGGTGCAGGGTGCAGCCGCCGCCGTGCAGTGCAGGGGACGGGAGGGGCTGGGAGTTTAGGGTTTCAACATTTCTTTGGTTGGGCCTTTGGGGGGCGTTGGGCAGCTGGGCCGCTTGGTGCCTGGGCCGACTTAGTAACTTGGGCTGGCTCGTTTCAGCTCGCGAGCGGCTTGCGAGCCGGCTCGAGCTGGCTCGATAAAATGCCGAGCTAAAACCTTGGCTCGGCTTGTTATTTTTTTTCAACAAGCCGATCCGAGCCGAGCCACTAATGAGCCGAGCCGAGCGAGCTAGCGAGCCACAAGCTTTTCGTTCAGCCTTATCCATGGTCGCTTTGACTTTTGAGAGTTGCAAACGGCGCGTGGATTCACACCAGCTGTGTTTAGATGGAGGATGGAGGGAAAAGGGGATGCGAAAAGTCACATCGGACACTATAGCACACTGTAGCACTTTTTATTTGTTTGTGGTAAATATTGTTCTACCATGACCTAACTAGGCTCAAAAGATTCGTCTCGCAACGTACATCAAAACTATGCAATTAGTTTTTTATTTAACTATATTTAGTACTCCATGCATAGATCATTTGCTATATTTAATGTTTCGATGTGATGGAGATGTGACGGAAAGTTTGGATTTTGGAAGGGGTTTTGGGGCATCTAAACACACCCAGTGTAGCCTTTTCACACCGGCTGGCTGACTCTCTGCTGTCTCGATGACTGCGATGCTTTGGGCCCATACGATGGTTATTGTGCAGCCCCGACCGGTACTAGTATTGGCCCAGTAGACTCTTGGATCGAAATCGACAGGGTCGTATATTGGCCCATGTTATTCTGCCCGAGCTGGCCCATGTATGCAGTAAGGTGGGCCACGTACAAGGTGCCACAACAAAAACAGTACACGCAGGTACACACATACATGATCCACTCAAAAAAATGATGCATACATACGTAGCATGTTATGAATAGGCGCAGCCCGGAAGCCCCCCGTCGAAGAAAATAATTCTACCATACCAGCCAGGATATGCGGTGAATATTCCGGGGATAGGACCGCGCATGGAGTGCCCCGACGGAGATGAGGAGGGACAGCGACGCGGGCGGCGCAAGAGGGCGTGCGCCGACGGCGAGCGGTTTGTCCCCGCCTCCCCGGACGCCGCCTGTGCCGTGGGATGCGCGCGTCACTTCCGCCACGACATGCGTTCGGCGGCCGGCCGGCGGCATGGGCGGCCGCGGGGTGGATTTCGACCGGGTGACGCAGCGCGTCCACATACGTAAGCATCGTCACCCGCACGAGGCACGAGCGCGCGTCCACTTTTTTTTTTACCCCGTAGCACGAGTGCACGAGAAGAGTTGCATTTTGCACAGTAAAGAACAAAAAAAAAAGGGAAAGGTGAAAACCGTAACCGCCGAACGCGCAAATCGAAGCGACGGCAAAGCTTGCGGGGCCCAGCCCGCGGCGCGGCGGCTCGCTGACCCAGCGGGCCCGTGCCAGGGGCAAGCGAGGCCGGCAGGGCCTGCCCGTCCACGTGTCGGCCGCGGCGCGCCCCTCTCATCCCCCGCGCCGCGCCTCCCTCCTCCGCCGCCCGCGAGCGGCAACGGGAGGCCCCCCTACAACCGCGGCCACCGCTGCAACCGCATGCACGGCACGAACCCTCCCCCACCTCCGATGCTGCGGTGACGCGCGGGAAGTGCGCGCCTTTTCCCCTTCTTCCCCCCATTCTCTCTCTCCCTCCCTCCCTCGATTGCTTCCGGTTAACACTTGCCACCTCTCTCACGGGCGCTTTCTCCCTGCCCCGCCAAACAAGAGAACCGAGCAACGGCCAGGGAAGGGCTCACGCGAGACGCAAAAGGGCGCGGGGGGACAGAGGCGTGGGTGCCTGGGTTAGTTATTGCTCGTGCAGTGATCTGATCGAGAGCGGTCGGGGATGGCGGGGAACGAGTGGATCAATGGGTACCTGGAGGCGATCCTGGACAGCCGCAGCGCGCCGGGGGGAGGCGGAGGTGGTGGCGGAGGGGGAGGGGGACGAGGGGGTGGCGGCGGGGATCCCAAGTCGCCGGTGGCGGGGGCGTCGCCCCGCGGCCCGCACATGAACTTCAACCCCACGCACTACTTCGTCGAGGAGGTCGTCAAGGGCGTCGACGAGAGCGACCTCCACCGGACATGGATCAAGGTCGTCGCCACCCGCAACGCGCGCGAGCGCAGCACCAGGCTCGAGAACATGTGCTGGCGGATCTGGCACCTCGCGCGCAAGAAGAAGCAGGTCCGAATTCCCATCTCTATTCTCTTCTCTGTGCTTCCTTTATTATCAATTTGTTTTGAACATTTGTTCTGTAGTGTAAATTTCATTCATCTCTGAATTGTGTTATTGCGCTTTCTAATCTCTGTTCCTTTCCTTACCTCGTGACCGTCGTTCCCTTGTGATTTCCCGGCCGTTTTTGGTGGCCGATCCGTTGAATTTTCAGTGTTCTTCCTGGCGGAGATGCTTATTAAATTGCATCCTGCGTGCACGAATTAAACGTTTGAGAAAAATTCTGATACTCTTTTTATAAACTCGTGCTTGATTGAAGTCTAGATCAGACATGCATGGCGCGCTGTGCTTCCATAAATTCAGAACTGCGTGCTTAACTGATGCCATATCTAAAAAGAAACTTTAGTTTGGATCTCCCCTATCTCACTGTTGTGTATAGAAAGGTATCCCTCTGTAGCATGTACCATGCATCAAGGCGGACACATGGTGGTACTCACGGTTTGAGTTTGCTTTGCCTTTTCCTTTTGTTGAAGTCGAACTCAACGTGTTGGCTGTGAGAGCAGAGAGTTCTGCTTTTTCCCCCCGAACACCCAAAAGCTTTGTGTGCCAAATTCACAGAAGAGGCCGTAAGTGGGCCGAAACAGTTCTGTTTGTTCGTACCAGTATTCTTAAGTTTGCTGATACTTCTGAATTTTCCTATGAGCAGCTAGAACTGGAGGGACTCCAGAGAATGTCAGCGAAGAGGAAGGAGCAGGAGCAGGTGCGCCGTGAGGCAACAGAGGACCTGGCCGAGGATCTGTCAGAAGCCGCGGACACCCTCGGCGAGCTGGTGCCGGTGGAAACGGCCAAGAAAAAGTTCCAGAGGAACTTCTCTGACCTCACCGTATGGTCTGATGACAATAAGGAGAAGAAGCTTTACATTGTGCTCGTCAGGTCTTAACACCACTTGAACTTGCATATTGCTGCCCTGTAAAGAAATTTATCTAGCTGCAGTTGGATCCTTGTACAGAGCTTACTACTTGAAATATTGATGACATTTTTAGGATAAATAATGCATACTAATCCATGGAGTTTGAAAAATTATTTGCATTTTTCTTTTGCAGTGTGCATGGTCTTGTCCGTGGCGAAAACATGGAACTAGGTCGGGATTCAGATACAGGTGGCCAGGTAAACATCATTGTTATTTTACTCGGAAGAGACCTTCTGTTGAGCCAAGTTTCCTTTCTTTTGGTTTCTTGTCTGAGTGTAACTGATATTCCAACATCGCAGGTTAAATATGTTGTTGAACTCGCAAGAGCGCTGTCAATGATGCCTGGTGTCTACAGGGTGGATCTCTTCACTCGTCAAGTGTCGTCTCCCGACGTGGACTGGAGTTATGGGGAGCCAACGGAGATGTTAACCACCAGTTGCATTGATGGAGAGGGGATGGGTGAGAGTGGCGGGGCGTACATTGTGCGCATACCGTGCGGGCCAAGGGACAAGTACCTCAAGAAGGAAGCACTATGGCCTTACCTCCAAGAGTTTGTTGACGGAGCTCTGGGGCATATCCTGAACATGTCCAAGGCTCTGGGAGAGCAGGTTGGCAATGGGAGACCAGTCCTGCCTTATGTGATCCATGGCCACTATGCCGACGCTGGAGATGTTGCTGCTCTTCTTTCCGGAGCATTGAATGTACCGATGGTGCTCACTGGTCATTCCCTTGGGAGAAACAAGCTGGAGCAACTGCTGAAGCAAGGGCGCATGTCCAAGGAGGAAATTGATTCAACCTACAAGATCATGAGGCGTATTGAGGGTGAGGAACTTGCCTTGGATGCATCAGAGCTTGTCATCACGAGCACAAGGCAAGAGATTGATGAGCAATGGGGATTGTACGATGGATTCGATGTCAAGCTTGAGAAAGTGTTGAGGGCACGGGCGAGGCGCGGTGTTAGTTGCCATGGCCGTTTCATGCCTAGGATGGTGGTAAGCATTCAAACCTCAGTTGTAGCAAGTGGTATGCACTGCTCACCATCTGGCAATTTGGTACTTGTGGCGACTTATGTGGTTAACAAAGAGTTGCCTGTGTCATCTATATTGTGGTGATTGGAGAACTTTCTTGGCAGGTGATCCCTCCTGGAATGGATTTCAGCAACGTGATTCCAGAAGACATTGATGGAGATGGTGATGGCAAAGATGATATCATTAGTTTGGAGGGCGCTTCACCAAAGTCTATGCCCCCAATTTGGGCTGAGGTTGGTGCTTGATTCTGAATCCCTCTGCAGACCTACAAAAACTACTTTCATAGGAAGCATAAATCTTAAAATTGCTGCAATACAAACTGCTTGTGGCAGGTGATGCGGTTCCTAACCAATCCTCACAAGCCGATGATCCTGGCGCTGTCGAGGCCTGACCCAAAGAAGAACATTACCACCCTCGTCAAAGCGTTTGGAGAGTGCCGCCCACTCAGGGAACTTGCAAATCTTGTAAGGGACTGTCAATCTGAAGCAGTCATTTTTCATAAGTAAATTCAGTAGTATAAGTGTCTCTGTCTGTGTTTGCTAAAAGAAAAATTAGCAGTACAATCCGAGCAAATAAAGTTTGTAATTTATATTTTTTCAAATATCAAGTGCTATCCATCATGATCACAATGTAGGGACTATATGAAACCTAATATTTTCAGTAGTTGCATGTATTCATTGTATTGACATGGTAAAGGAATTTTCCTGTTTTTTCAGACTCTGATCATGGGGAACAGAGATGACATCGACGAAATGTCTGCTGGCAACGCAAGTGTCCTCACCACAGTTCTGAAGCTGATTGACAAGTATGATCTGTACGGAAGCGTGGCATTTCCCAAGCATCACAACCAGGCTGATGTTCCAGAGATCTACCGCCTTGCAGCCAAAATGAAGGTTTACTGCATACCACGATCCTTCATTCAGCTTTGGCAACTTACACTTCTCAACGGTATATATTGTGGCTTTGTTCCCTGCAGGGTGTCTTCATCAACCCTGCCCTCGTTGAGCCATTTGGTCTCACCTTGATCGAGGTCGGATTCAGTGTTCTAACCTCAAAGACTTCTCCTATAGCCTTCAGTGAGGGAAATCAAAATTGACTTCGAGAGATGTGTGGCTTTCAGGCTGCGGCACACGGACTCCCGATAGTTGCCACCAAGAACGGTGGTCCTGTCGACATTACAACTGTGAGAATCCATGTTTTGCACATTAACTCCGTGAAACCAACCTCTATTCACCAGTAAAACAATGCATAATTGTGTGCGTGCATGGCACTGGCAGGCGCTGAACAACGGGCTGCTCGTTGATCCGCACGACCAGAACGCCATCGCCGACGCGCTGCTGAAGCTTGTGGCGGACAAGAACCTGTGGCAGGAGTGCCGGAGGAACGGGCTGCGCAACATCCACCTCTACTCGTGGCCGGAGCACTGCCGCACGTACCTCACAAGGATTGCTGGGTGCCGGTTAAGGAACCCGCGGTGGCTGAAGGACACACCGGCCGATGCTGGCGCTGATGAAGAGGAGCTCCTGGAGGACTCCATGGACGCCCAGGACCTGTCGCTCCGTCTGTCCATTGACGGTGAGAAGAACTCCCTGTGCATTAATGAGCCCCTATCGTCGGACCCACAGGATCAGGTGCAGAAGATCATGAACAAGATCAAGCAGTCATCGGCGCTCCCGCCATCCATGTCCTCGGTCTCAGAAGGTGGCAAGAACGCAACCGAGGCTGCCGGCAGCGTCGTGAACAAGAACCCACTCCTGCGCCGTCGCCGTCGCCTGTTCGTCATCGCCGTGGACTGCTACCAAGACGACGGCCGCGCTAGCAAGAAGATGCTGCAGGTGATCCAGGAGGTCTTCAGAGCTGTCCGGTCAGACTCCCAGATGTCCAAGATCTCGGGGTTTGCTTTGTCGACTGCGATGCCGTTGTCCGAGACGCTCCAGCTTCTCCAGCTCGGCAAGATCCAAGCAACCGACTTCGACGCGCTCATCTGCGGCAGCGGCAGCGAGGTGTACTATCCTGGCACATCCCACTGTATCGACGCCGAAGGAAAGCTGCGCCCAGACCAAGACTACCTGCTGCACATCAGCCACCGGTGGTCCCATGACGGCGCGAGGCAGACCATAGCGAAGCTCATGGTTGCTCAGGATGGTTCGGGCGACGTGGTCGAGCAGGATGTGGCATCCAGCAATGAGCATTGCGTCTCGTTCCTCATCAAAGATACCAAAAAGGTTTGCCAATTATTTAATTTAGAAGTGTATCTTTAGATCTGCCTACTTATAATCTATTGATGTACGAATCTGATTTCTATTTGACTGGTTAGGTGAAAACGATCGATGAGATGAGGGAAAGGCTGAGGATGCGTGGTCTCCGATGCCACATCATGTATTGCAGGAACTCGACAAGACTTCAGGTTGTCCCTCTCCTAGCATCAAGATCACAGGCACTCAGGTAAGAATATGCACCATGTAACTCAAAGCTACTGTAGTATTTCAGACAGCAAAAGCAATTAGCCTGCCCGTCAACCTGTTACCGAAAATTCCTTCCATTTCAGGTATCTGTTCGTTCGCTGGGGTCTGTCTGTGGGGAACATGTATCTGATCACCGGAGAACACGGCGACACCGACCAAGAGGAGATGCTATCTGGGTTACACAAGACGGTGATCCTCCGGGGAGTCGCCGAGAAGGGCTCAGAAGAACTGCTGAGGAGTTCCGGAAGCTACCACAGGACAGACGTGGTTCCGTCCGAGAGCCCCTTGGTATCTTACACGGCTGGTGATCTGAAAGCCGACGAGATCATGCGGGCTCTGAAGCAGGTCTCCAAGACCTCCAGCGGCATGTAAAATTGCTGCTAGGGAGGCTAGTCTCTAATATTATTTTGTTGCTCATAACTGAAAAGGCAGACTCATTTTGACCTTTTTCTTCACTACATAACTTAAGAACAGTATCGCGACTGTATATCTTGCAGTGAAAAAAACTAGGGACACTGCTAATTTCTACTTGCTGCTCACATAATTGTGAACAGTGATTAAATAATATTGCGCTTCTTGAAGATCTGTTGCCAGAGCATGCAAGATTGTTTACTGTGTTTCACAAGAAGTTCCAAGTTCCAACTATCACGATTTTAGTACTTGCTCGGAAATGCGATTATCTGAAATAATCTCAGTCAGTGTGCAAAACCTGAACAAGAGAACATTGCTGGATATGTTCATATCAACTAACATTGTTGTCTAACATACTTGGAAGATTCTTATGCGAGAAGCCAAGAATAGCATCAGTCTTTCTAAATTTCACTCTCTAAATTATTATTTGGAGATCATTATGCATAAAAATCATCACTTTTTATATGTTTTCTTCCTCCAATAAATTTTCTATATCTTGTGTACACTCGAGAAAGCTATTTTCATTATCTATATTTAGCTAGCGAGAATGGGGAATGGAGATGGCTACATTTGGATAGCCACTTAGAGAAATTGTTGGAGAGTATTTTTCCATCAAAATCTTTATTCCTGACAATGAAGAAAGAGAGTCTTTTGGAGTTTATGAAGAAAGATACAGAGAGTCTCTTGGAGTTGCTCAATTTGGGATAATAGTAGGCACTATATGTTCTTTCTGTTATGTTCTGTATCAGTTCCCTTCATACTACAGATAGGCTTTTTCATGTTTTCTAGATTTTTTTCCTTCAAAAAGACGGCAACAGGTTTGATACAGTCTCTACCTACCCAGACCATAGGGGTGCTTTCTTGTCATTCCCTTTTCACAGCATGATTATTTAATCGGTGGTCGAGAATGTTAGGCACGTTTTCGAAAGGTCGTGTTGTACAACTATTATTGTCCTCCCCAACCCTCCATATAAGATGTTTTCATAACATTAAATATACAATTACATAAAACTTTTAGCTTACGTGGGCAGTGGTGGAGCCAAGGGGCTCCAACCCTCCTACAATTTTCAACTATAAATGAAGAGTACTTAGGAAGAAGAAAATGAGGAGGAAGAAGAAAAAGAAAAAGAGGGGGGAGGAAGAAGAGAAAAATGAGCCTACCTAAATTCCAATTCTAGATCTGTTATTGTACTTGGCACCATAATAAAGAAGAGAGTAGAGGAGGAAGATATCGCGTCTCATGCAAGATCCAGTGTTAACAGAAAATCTGTGCGCTAGACACTATTAAGTCAGGCATTGGAAGTGAGCTGGTATCTTCATAATAAATGGAGAAGAAATATGATAGATGGAGAAAAGAGAGTGAATTTAATATCACACCAAGATATCACTAATTTTAGAGTGTAGTTTCTATAAGTGATGTCTCGATGATATGACAATATAGACATTACTCATGGACATTATGGGATGGGATTTCCCTTAGTACAACGAAACACAATTTTCAAGCTAATTACTCTCAACCTCTCTTTTGATTTCAACCCTATAATGTATGGACAAATGTTTCAAAACACTGAGCACTAATAAATCACATGATGTTTCTAAGCAAAAGACACCTCAAATATTGCATCAGTAGATTTTTTCCCTATTGAGTAACACACTATTAGATTCTTGATCAGGGGTACTATTTGCTAGAGATACTGCTAATATCATAAACAAAAAAGAAGCAAATAGTAAAAAAAATTGATGAGCAGTAGATAACCTCAAAAAAGGTTGGTCATTGCTAAATTTTGTATAGTTGCATTTATCTTTGGTTTAAGGTTGGCCACATTGATCGTCTGAAGCAGTGCTAGGCCAATGTGTTAGATTGCTCCGCAAAGAATTGAAAAGGCGAATGCAATGCCTTGGTACATCCTGAGTTCTGAGTACTGACAGTGACAGCAGGGATACACAGATGACATAGTTGCCATCTAAATTCAAAGCGAAAAGAAACTATTAAAAGTCTGAAACTAAAACCCAACCACGCATGCAAATGCAGATCCTGGTTCTGAATGTGAGGTCCTCCAAATTTAGCAGGCCAAGCCGCCAAGGCACAGCATCCGCTACTCTTGAGCGACACCGCAGCAGCACGGACGCTGGTCCTGAAACCTCTCCCCTCCACCGCTCTGCTCCCCTAGCTCCTGTTATAAAAAGCCTCCAAGAACACACCATCTCCACCATAACCAAGCCGCGATCCATCCGAATAAACCGCAGACTTCCTTCCCTGCCAATCCCGTCGTATCCGATGGCGTCCAAGTCCGGCGAGCTGCGCATGACGCTGCTGGGCGTGGCCCTGCTGGGGCTTCTGCTGCTGAGCCAGCACGCGGCGGCGGCCGAACCCACCGGTGCCCCCGCCACCGGCAAGAAGACCAATAGCTTCAGCTTCAACAGCGCCGGCGGCCGCACGCTCACCAGCTTCACCATGAACGCCGCTGACCCCGAGAAGAAGCAAGGTGGCAAGGGCGTCTGATGGGCGCGCCCCACGATGATCCACGGCCCCTGGCTGCCGGCCACATGCCTCGCCTTCGCCTTCTATATGCATGCGACTGTGGGATCGCGCCAACCGGAGCTCCACCGGCGTAGCTGCCGTGTTGTCGTAGTCGATCTCGTGTTTTTTTTTTTCTTTACCTGTTCTTGTGTTGGATTCGATTTTTTTTTTCTGGTTTCCTTTTGACTAATCTTGGCTTCAGATGCATGCATGCACGCATGCGCCGGCACCAGTTTGTTGTTCTTGTGTGTAATTCTTGGATCAAGTAACGATCTGTAGTAATTAAGGGTCGTTTGGTTTGTGTGTGTGTGTATGAAAAATTGTTGCTGGAATTAGTAACTCGTGATCGCCTGCTCTGTTTCAGTCCCTTCTTGTTTATTGGTTCTGAATCTTCAGCAATATATTTGCAGCAGCAACAATGATGTTGTAAAAAGCACAAATAGAACTCCAAATAAAATATCGATATGCCAGCCAAGAAATATGTGATCCTAGGCAGCGTCAGTGTACACACGTCAGCAAGTACGGCGGGGTATTTGTATCCGTCAAAAAGTATACCCACGAACATGTACGTGCCGTGCAGGTGTACACTGCATAAGTACGTGGGTGTACATGTACAGCACGTGCCGTACAAATAATGTACACACAAGTAGCTAGGTATTATAGGTGTATATACTGTATACTACTAGTACGGGTACGCGTGAGGAAAAAAAAGAGAGTCGTCGACAACAAGAAAGGTCGAGACTGCTCACTACTGCCGAAGAAACTACCGTACCTCCAGGTGCTGGCAAGGGCCCTGACGCTCATATAGATGGTGAGCGCGATCCAGATCCCGACGAAGCCGCCGTGCGCCGAGAGGAGGATCAGCGACGGGATGCTCACGGCCGCCACGCCGACCATGGAGTAGGCGGAGAAGGCGTAGTCGGACGCCCCGAAGTTGATGCCGTCGAAGACGAAGGCCAGCGTGTTGAGCGTCTGCGTGCCGGCGACGAACTGCCATGGCGGATCGATGTGCCGGTCGAGCCGGTAATTAGCATGCTGTGATTGGTTTGACCTAGCTAGCTAACCCGAGATTAGATCACTGTGTGATGTGATTCTTACCGGAACGCCCTTCTGGACGGTCCTGATGACGGCAGCGTCCTTGGTGAAGACGCCGGCGCCGAACTGCATACCGAGCCCGAGGATGACCGTGAGGGCGGCGCCCAGGACGACGCCGAGCTGCAGGACACGGGCGGTGGTGGCGGCCACCTTGTAGTGGTCTTTCCTGGCGAAGGCGCTCGCAATCATGGCCTGCATTGCCACACAAGCAGAGGTGTCAACAGGCTAGCCATGGCGGTGGCATATGTATCAGCAGAAGTGCAGAACAGATGAGCTAACCTGGCCCGCGACGGCGAGCCCGTCGGCGAGGAGGGACGTGGCCAGCCAGACCTGGGAGCAGATCTGGAACGCCGCCATGGCGGTCGGCCCGTGGCGAGCGGCCAGCGACGCCGCCATCGTCACGCAGAACGTCACGGCCACCACCCTGCCCAGCAGAAGGAACCCTGCATTCAAACACGTACTTGAACATAAGCATTGGTGCCAATCTCTCATCTCGTAATCGATGAATTCAAATGCAAACACCCACCGCATCCGAGGAAACGGCGGAATTTGAGGCATCTCAGGCTGGGCGGCACGACATCGACCTTCCTCACCAGCTTGCTCAGCATTATCAGAGTTATCAGGTACCTGCGACGAGCAGTTCCTCCCTGTCAGTCGCTGCCGGCAGGATGTGCCATACCAGTGCCACCACAAATCATGTCGGCACGCCGCGGATTGCATGAGATCAATGGGCTTACTGAGAGAGAACATGGGCGATGGCGGCGCCGACCACGCCCATGCGGCAGCCAAATATCAAGATCGGATCCAGCACGATGTTCGCCAGGTCGCCGGCCACTGGAGATCCAAGCAAGGGGGAGAAGAGAGCCGTATTAGTAGTTGAAACTCGTGCACGGTAAGAAATGGACGAACCACATTGGTTTGGATTTTTTTTTCCGGCAGATCAATCACGATGGTTTGGTGGTCAAGCTCAACTGCTCGAGCAATGGTGATCTTACAGGTGGCGTATAAAGGCGTCTTGGTGTCCTTGAAGCCTCGGAAGACGCCTTGCATGGCGAGAGAGAGGAGCACGGCCGGGGCACCAAGCGCGCGCAGCGTCAGGTAGCGCAGGGCGGGGATCACCATCGACGAACCCTGAAAATTGACCAGGACTCATGTGTAAGCATTGCTCATTGCAGCGACAAATCTGCAAACGCCGCCGCCATTGTTGTGGGCAGCAGTGGGCACTGTGACTGACCGATTTGACGCCCATAAGGCGCAGCAGCGGCTTCCCGGCGGCGACGAGGAGGACGGTCTGGAACAGCCCCAGGAACGCGCCCACGATCAGCGCCGACGTCACGGACGACACGAACCTCCTTTTCTTGCTGCTCTTCCTGCGGACGACGGCCGGGGCGCATCCCTCGGCCACGGCGAGCTCGGCCGGCGACGCGTCGCCGGGCTCAGCGTTGGAGTCGCCGTTGTTCTTGGTGGCTTCTTCAGCTGACTGTTGCTTCTCCGGGTCCGTGGCGGCAACAGCAGCGTGCTGATCTGGATCTTTCTCTTCTCCTTCTTCGTCGACGACCTTGGCGCCGTCTTTGCTGAGGATGGAGTCCTCCTCGGCGACGAAGGACGTGGTGACGCTGACGAGAGGGTAGATGCACACCTTCATGACCTGGTTGAACACGGCGATGGCGACCCCGACGGCCGCGATCTCCACGGACCCCAGCCGGCCGATGAAGGCCGTGTCGATCAGCGAGGCGAGCGGGTCGGCCGTGAGCGCCAGCGACGCCGGCACGGCGATGCCCAGCACCTCGGCGCCGAGCTCGTCGAGCTTGAACACGCTCCTGAGGTTCATGACGAAAAGGTGCAGCCCCGTCCGCCGCGGCCCGCCGAGCAATGCGGTCTCCATTTTCGCCGCCGGAGAGCCGTGCCCGCCCTCGGCCGGACCCTCACCGTTCTCTGCCGCAGCCGGAGCGACGGCCACCGCCAGCACCACCTGCGGCTGCTTCTGCTCCGGTGGAGGAGGCGGCATCTGCTCGGCCTCAGGAGTGGCGTGAGCAGCTGACTGGTGTTCTTCCATGCGTTCAGTTGGTCCACGAATCGAACCCCCTCTTCGATCTCTCAAGCTTGCAAGCCCCTGGCCCCTGCTTGTCGATTACATAATTCAGGCATTCGGGAGTCAAATTAACAACGACTGATCGCAGCATTTTCGAAGAAAAACAAGGATCAATCTGATCACCCACTTGTTCTTCTATTCAACTTCTACGTGTCAAATTAAATAACGAGGACTTTTACTTATACTTATACATTGATGCTAGTCGATCAAAACATACATTGATGCTAGAATCGTTAATCGGAATCGAGGCTCAGATCATCATCAGATCCCCGGATTCTTAAATTAACAGCGACCGTGTCGCCCGCCCGGCCCTCTTGTTCGGGAGAAACAAATTTGGTTTATGTACAGTTTATATGACTCATCAGATGCATGATGAGTACTATCAAAAATTGACGAAATGCATGGACGACATTAACAATGTCCTACTCCAAGATGATGCTGACTAGTGATCATCAGCCAGAGAAAAAAAAAAGATGGAGGTGTATATGAACTTATGAAGGCAGATGGACTAACCAGAACTGGAGATCACGCGAAAAGAGCAGAAATGAAGCAACGGGGAGGAAGCTAGCTAGAGATGCACAAGCGATGATGGACAGGCCGTGAGCATCCATCGTCCTTATATAGACGGCGAGCTGAGTGAGCTGGAGATCTTCTGACAGATGGAGAGAGAAAGGGTTAGTGTGCCTGCACTAGATGACGCCCGGGCGTTCTGAATGAAGGGACCACCCTGTAGTGATACTGCTAAGTGCTAACAACCACTCCCTACCGGTGTCTACTGTCCAGTTGTCCACACGTGGAAGAAAATAAGGAGATGCATGGTGGGCCTTTAATTTGACTCGTGAGAATCCTGGATTGGTCTGGTCTAACGTGAAATCATCGTATAATAAGTTTATTAGTGAGATAATAACGTGCCCGTTTCTACTCAAACGATAGCGTGGTGCCAAACAAAAGAGACCAGTGCATACGAAGTCGACTTAATTTAGTGATGGCATATCATATCCCTTGCTGATATAGGTCAAGCTGCTAATGGTTTAGGATCTAAACCAAAACCCCACCAAACTATTTTTATTAAATATATTAACATAAAACTCCAAACCAATCCACACCATGTAAAAATCAAACCAAACCACACCATATGAACCTGCTAGAAGGTTAGATTGAAATAAATACTCTGTGCAAAACAGTATAATTATATATACAAATGTAAGCCCTTTGAGAACTGGATCCTGTAAATAAAATCTTGTGTTCACACCATAAAATTTTGTCGAAATTGACTGAAAATTGTTAAAGATGACTTCGTATAACTGACAGCTACTCTATGCAAATCAGTGTGGCTAGACATACATGTGGGTCCCATGTCAAGAGCCAGACCCTGGAAATAAAACATCGCATTCACACTATAAAATTTTCTCGAAATTGATTGAGACTTATTGGAGATGACTCAGTATGACTGGCCGCTGCTTTCTGCAAAGCAGTGTGGCTAGAACTACACGTGGGCCCCACGTCAAGAGCCGGACTCCAGAAATAAAACCTCGTGTTCACACTATAAAATTTTATTAAAACTGACTGATTTTTTTAGAGCAGTCGCTCGGTGGTATTAATGACTCAAACCAAAGCAAACCGTTAATCTTGTGAAACCAAACCAAACTGGATTGATTGCTAGAGAAACCATTTCCACCGAATTGAAGTGGACCCAATACAAAATACAAACCACTACAACCAGTTTTAACACAAACCATTAGCAGGTTGAGATATAGGATTTTCCCCTACTTATTATTCCTTAGTAATTAAACGCTGTCCGTTGCATCACTTACATATGGATCCAGAGACATCTTGTTAGTGATAGAATAGAAATAGAATCAAGGATTTTGCAAGGTTGTGTGGCGCAAAAGGAGAACAAATCACACATACAATATAATGTAAGTAATACCATATATTTACAGAGCAAAAAAGCTTAAGGGTCACTATACTAGGCACAATTAAAAACAATACACTGCCAATTGAAAAGTAATTGAACCTAGATGTTAGAGGAGACCAGGTCAAAACATACACCAATTATTTGAAATTTAAATCTACATTTCAAATAGAAAACTCAACATATATATGAACATGCATACAAAAATATTAATGTGCATGTACCGCTTCGAGTGCCGGGCACAGGTTTGCCGTCAAGTTTCATGATCAAGATGTTTCAAAATTGAAGTTCTTTCCCGGATACGGCCTCAGTTTTGATTCAATAACATGAATGTCACTTTTCCTTTCAATTATTTTGAAATTTCGACCCACTTCCAATTCTAATTTAACTTCGACCTTTTAATTTTCCGCAGACAAAACCACGTGTGCGGACCTTTTAACTTCGACCTTTCCAATTTCGCCGTGTGCGGGCCCTAATGCACTCGGCAAAGACAGACCATGGCGTGTGCCTATGCTTTGCCGAGTGCCGGATATTTGGCGCTCGGCAAAGGCCTCAGCATACCAGGTACTTCAATTTTCCGATAGTGGTAGTAATAAAAAACTCTGAACACATCTTTCAAATAATTCACCAAAAAAGCATCTGTTGAATTCAAATATATTTGTCGTGGGTCTCATATATAGCGCACAAATTAATAATCATGTGTTTAGCGCTTTTTTCTCCTTTTTGGGGTGAAAAAATTGGAATTTTTTTATTGTACACGTGATCAGCTAGAGGCCATCGTGTAGCGCAATATGACCCCAAATTTTGTTGTTTCATGCAATGCTGACATGAAACTCTCATCTAGAATCAACACAGTGGTTTCCGTCCAATTTTATGGTCAAACAGGAAAAACGTGCACTACGTATTAATAATTGTGCCGCGCACCACCCCCTGCAGGCAGACGGGCAGCTGCTGCCTGCTGATTGAGGCTGAACCAGGCTTGTGGGATGCAGGCACCGCTAGTTTGGTTGCTTGCTCCAGCTGGTGAGCAAGGCTCCGAGCGACGGGAGAATCGGCCGTTTCAGCCGGATCTGGCTGGCGCGGTGCAGCGGCAGGTAGGAGGATAGATAAAAATTAGCTGATGGAAGCAGATAATCAAACGTTATTCCTGTGTATAGAGATTTTAAACAAACATGCAACCAATCAATACCCCTTTGCATGTACCGAGCCTGAGGAAGTCTGGCTGGCTGGGACGACCCAGGCTGGTCCATCCAGTCAACCAAACACGTCCGATGGGGTCGCTTCAGCCTGCTTGCCTTCCCCGGATGGGCCCTGCCCGACCTAGCTACTCAGGTATGGCTAGCCTAGACTAACCCAACCTAGCTAGGCGCTGCTCTTGGACGGAGCAGGAGAGAGACGCCATCGTCTCTCCACGAAGAGCATGGGGTAGGTAAACAACAAACATATTGATGGACAGATAAAAAAGAAATAAACTTGACTTCGACTCCGGCTGGCCGCGCCCGGTGACGCCGTAGTAGACAGGTGCTATCTGATATACGCCTTATAAAAGGGTCCGGAGAGCACTCCTACGTACGTACGGACACCGGGACACGTCGGTCTGCCCCGGCCAAGGAATCATTCAGATGCCCTAGTCCGTCTCGGTAAACGACGATGGATCTGCCGGCCAAGGGCGAGCCGCGCTGAGATAGCGCCTGGCTCAGATCACAGCCCACCTTTTTCAGCAGCTCTGCCTTGCTTGCTTTTCAACCGCCCGCCCGCCCAGTACTCCAGGAGGCAGCTGCCACAAGGCAGCAGCTGAATGGCCATGTTTGGATGATTCCACAAAAACTTTTGCACTAAAAGACGAATCCATGCATGAAGTACTAAACGAAATTTATTTGCAAAACCTTTTTAGGAATGGGTGTAACTTTTCGAGACGAATCTAATGAGCCAAGTTTCATCATGATTGGCTACAGTGATGCTACAGTAACCGAGCTCAATCATTCTCTAATCATGCGGTCAAAGACCTCATTAACTAGAGCAACTGCTACAGTACCACAGTTGTGGAGGTAATTTTATAATTAGACTTTATTTAATACCCCTAATTAGTAGTCAAAGCATCGTTTCTCTCTCATCAAAATTTTTCCACCATCCAACCAAACATGGCCAATGATGGGGCAGCGAGACGACTGCCGTGTCGCGGGACGGCGGTGGGGAAGCTTTGCTTTTCGGCTGCTGCAAGTTGGAGCTCCCGAAACCGCTGTGGCATGGCATTGCGTGCAAAAGATGCTCCTCTCCCGGAAACTCGATTTTGTTCCCGTCAACCGCGGTAGTGTCAATCCTGGCCGCACGGTTTCCTTGGAGATCTGTGACATTTTGTCTCATATGTTGTATTACTCTGTATTACTCTATTTTGTTTAGCATGTATTTATTGTATTATCTTGAATTGAGTGTACAGAAAGTACATGATGACGTCACTATTGGTCAGTTACTTTTCGGATCGCATGGTATTGTTTCTGCTATGCAGGAAAACATGGCTCGCACCCAGCAGGGCCTTATGCTGGACCTGCTTACTTTGCAAGGAAATACCGCTTCGCCACCTGAATCGGTTAAGGCGCTCATCCAGTGTTGATTTTGTGGATTGCTCATTCCACAACTTTTGGAAGCAAATACCTGCTTACTTTTGTTCGGTGGGGTACTTTCTGCATGCTCACGGAATATGGCAATGGATCTGCACTCTAGTATTAGGCATGTGGTAGTTACATACAGACCAACTTAGTCTCTGATGAATCTGTGGCGCTCCTATATCTGCTTAAGTAATGTATCCTTTATACCAGACTCTATTTATCCGTGCGATCTGTTGATGACGTTGAGTGGTTTACAGTATGACGCCTTAATCGGACTTAAAATATGTTCTTGGTTCTTTTGGTTCGACATAAGAAGCTTCAAGATTTCTGAACTTAGATAGATAATAGTCAATACAAAGTTTAACACAACCTGCGTTTCGAACAGCGTGGCAAAAGTGTGCAGGTTGCAGAACCTACGATTCCACAATATTACATCAACTCCTAACTTCAACGAGTCCACTAGTACTTGCTAATCCCACTATTTCTACGCTGAACAACTACTAGTAAAGCTGGGACATGGCCCTCGTGCCAAAAGATGGCACCTACATTATAATGTAGCCAACCAAAGCTATGATAACTCCAACCAGGATGACCACCACCGGGAGTAGGTCAGTCTCCGATTCTGGCTGAGCAAATGCCGGGCCAGGCTCACCATCCCCTCCAGGTCCATCAAGTAGAGCTCTAGGACCATGGTACCCTGCTCGACCAGCTTCCACGAACCCGCCGGCTTCCGGTACTTGTGGACCTTGTTGGACGTTTGCTGGTGCAGCAATGAGCTGGTGGGGCACTTGGCTCTGCGATTCACCAATCTTTCCAGTGGCAAAATATGAAATATAGTCGGCCACAACTTCCTCCTCTGTTCCGTATCCACGGAACAAGCAGTTACTGTAACCACAAACCTGCTGGTTGCAAGTTTGCCAGTTGTTGTACACTCCTGGTTTCCTACCGCGGAAGACGACGTACCAGGTCATTGCTTGACTTCTGAAATGAACAGATCCGAAAGTTAGCTTAATCCGTTAGAACCTACTTGGATCCAACCTACTTCCACATTCAGTATACTAAGCATCATAATGTTGCATCAACCACTACGCTAAATGAGTGGGAAAAGCAGAATACCAAGAACATACCATTCTATTTTACAGATCTAGGCAACCCTACACCTGGTATCAACAGGAATCGCCAAGCTACTTAATCGAGATCAACTTACCAGTGTCCTTCACTCTTTGTTTCGCTCCTCCTATCCTCCCCTCTCTTGTGGTTGCCGGCCTCGTTTTCTGCTGGTGGTAGAACTAGTTTTGGGGAGGAACAAGACAGAAGGTGCGTCGGAGGAGTCTTTGCTCTGGCACAGGGTGGTGTCTGGTCCGTGTATTTATTGACATTGCTGATTGCATGTTTGCGTGTCGTTTTAATGAAGCCGTCCTGATGCCGTTCTGTTTTCTCAACCTTTTTTAATATTTTCTGTTGAAATGCTTGATATTCACATATGTATGTATATATAAGTATGTTTATATATATGTAGGTATGTATATGTAAGTATGTATATGTATTAACATGTATATGTATGTATATTTATTTGTGACTGGTCTCGTGCGGACGTTGGAGTGCACATATGTATGTATATATAAGTATGTATATGTAATCCCATATGTATCTGCATAAATTTCTATTTGTACATGTATATACATATATTTTGGTGGCTTGGTGCCTCCCTTTATGTGTATACTGTTCAGATCACGAAACAAGTGCTGCTGGTTTCACGATGCCATAAACAAGTACATGATGCCATCCCAGATTAGAACATAATGCAAGTCACTTTTGCCGCCCCACGAACCGATTTCATATAACTACATAGCCTTGATTACCAGAATACCTGTGCCACACATGCAAGCACCACAGCCTACCTGTTTGCACCACAAATCCATGATAACCACAACAATATGAAACAGATTAGTAGACAGTATCTGACACCAAATTTACACCAAGATTCACTGAATGTATGCCCAAATTCATGCTTATCAACAAGCAGAAAAGTAAACTGGCTTCCAGCCCTTGTTTGCTTCCATTGTCATCAGATCATAGAAAGCATTCATCCTCCCATTGCGCGCTTTACGCTGCAATCGTGGAAAACATAGTTAGTATAGTCAGGCAATGGTGGTTCATAGAACGTTGTAAGCTCTTCTCCACCAATAGTGAAGCGAAGCTCCTCTCCATTGATAGTGAAGGTAAGCTTTCTCTATGGATACAGATTACCTCATCAATAGTGAAGGTAAGCTTGTCTCCATCGAACCACTTTATGTAATGTGTCACATAAAACGCTGCGTCCATCCTGCCAATTAGTGTAACTTTAGCAACCAATAAAAAAAACCAACATTACGTATATTGCAGAAAAGGAACACCCATCCATAGTAGCTTACTTTTTGGCTGGCTCGTGAGTGAAATTGTAATAAACACTCTTGTACTTCATGTGATCTTCCATCCACCCAGCGAGCAGCTCTTCTATCAACTCAACCATTTTCCCGTGCAAACACGCGATTATATCAGAATGTGATGCAGCTTGATCACTGCGTCCTTGACGGCCTAATACAGGGTCAAGGATATGGATCCTTTTTTCCTCCAAATCCCATACATACAAGCACCAGTGTCCTGTCAGACTAGTGGGCACCATTACCTAGAAATGTTAAATCAGACCTTGTTAGAATAGGGTTATGCAATATAGCTGTGCTGATACATCCATATCTTAATACGAAAAGTTTGTTGCGTTATATGAGGTACCATTCGACAGTGCTCCACGTTACTCGATAGATGATGGCCAATGAACATCTCTGTGATCCTGTCGTCAAATTTCCCAGCTTCTGGACTTAGAATGTATTCCTGTCATTATTTTCACCAAGAGTTGTTTTAAAATTAAGAAGGCATATCATCATTTGAATAATTGAATCAGTTAGACATATGGAAAAAGGTACTCACAACAAATGAAGCAGGCAATATATGGCGCCATTGGCGGTGATGGCAATCAGAATTTTTGTACATTAACATGTCCTGATCTTGTAGTAACCTGGTTATAGCATCGAATGTGGCAATGCTTATAGGCCGTGGCCCTACTAATTCCTGCCATAGGTCTCTTCCTTTTATCACTATTGGCCATGGTATGTCATGCACAAACCAATCCCTTCAGAGAAATTGTGAACACATCAGAATTGCTACATGTTCAGGGTGAGCAAGGCAACAGATGTACACAATATGACACATACATATCCAGGTCTTCACCATCATGTTCCATGAAATAGTTGAATTTTCCCTCGATTAAGCTTAAGCTTCGCGTACTAGGAACTAGGTTCAGGTCAAAAGGAGAAGGAGGGATCTCCCTCGATACAACCATTCGTTTGCATGGGGTTATGCACCCCATTTCTATGTCTCCGGTCAGAGGTAATGCATTTATATTCATTTCAGTATAGCACTGTTTGTTGTTTTGGGTCCGACGTTTCTGTGAGGTTACCTTTGTGACCAACGTGTGATTTGCAGTGGCATCCACTCCTGAAGATAACTTTCTTTTCTTCACTCCTAGCTTAATCCGGCTACCGGCTGCAGCACGCAAAGAAGTTTGTGCAAACTAGTATATCCATAATTTTAATTAACAAAAAAATTAAAATGCAGTTTTTAGTTAAATCTCCATTTCACATGTACACTGTTATATAAATGTGCATACATGTACCATGCTGTCCTGCAGCAGCAAAATCAGTTGAAGTTTCTTCATTTTTCCCTGGCACATGTCTAATTCCTTCGATTGAATCTTGGCCCCCCGCATACATTACTACATGTGTACAGCAAATATGTATTATGCACTAATTGTACCTTCAATTTAATATTCAAATATGAGGCCACTCTACACATACCTTGTATGTTTGGTGTCACATCATAAATAGGAAAGTTCTCAGCACCACCTTTATGCCACATCGTTGCAATTTTTAGAAATCAACCATGAAAAAAATGGAAACAAATTACAGATGCTGCAATCTTTAGTTCCTCACCAGTGTTTGGCGTAGGCCATGTGCAGTTGTTACTTGCATCACAGAAACTTTTTTCCAAATTTTCTTTCATGTCCGTTTTCCCTGCATCCATCAAATCTACAGCGGCATCTTCTGTATGCCAAAGAAAATATTAATTTCTTCCTTTTTTCGAATCCTAAAGTACCTACCTGTGAGCCTGTATATCATTACCTATTGGTGTCAGGTCAAAATGTGGTAAGCCAACTCCTCTAAGTTGACATGATGTGCCTTCCTGCACCATGTTATCTGGTTGAGTTGCATCCTCCTTCAGGTTATCTTGCTCTACAGATTCAGCTGCATACACAATATTTCACTTGTATTATTATATTTATTGAATAATCTCTCCCCTCCAAATTATGGTTCCACCTACCTGTATCTAACTTGCTTCTTTTCCCATCTATACAATGTGCATCATAGGTTGCCCTTCTCTGTTCCTCGCGTTACACAGCATGACCAACCGTGTCTTCATTGTCCCATTTACCACCATTAGGGACACACTTATTAGCTGCATTCCCAGGTTGTTTGCTACCTTTATGGTCAATTTTATTTCCTGGATCTGCAACCATGAGGACACATTACATCCACACTAATGATTTTCTTAGTTGGAAACAATTCTTGAGCTAAATGTGCATGGATAGGCCTTTACCTTTCACACATGATGCTGTAGGGGCTGTGTGAACCTGCACGTACTTCCTGACAGTACGTGTGATATTCTCATTAAGCTTATCAACAAAGTTATGCATATCGGCAAACAGATCTTTTAATCTAACTTTCTGTTCTTCATAGTTCCTTCTGTTGTCTTCATACGCTTTTTTTGCAATCTTGTCCAGTTGTTCTTTCACTCTAGTACGCACATTTTGTACTTTGCCCAAAAGTTCCTGCATAAATATATCGATTTGCTGTCTGCAGCTCATTGTTATAATATTGGATTTAGGAATCTGCTTTGAGCGACATATATACTAACCTCCATCTTTTGGACAGGAACTGATCCGTTCACTGTGTCATGCGGACTGGATCCTCCGTTTCTCCCAGAGTTACCTTGCTCTGGCATATCTTGTTGCGCATCCGTTGATGTCCCCGGCTTGCTCTTATTGTCGTCACTTGTTGGGACACGCCGCTGATGAATTTTTTGCCGCACAAAAAAATACTCCTTTCAGCCTTGGTTCCAAATTTTACTAATGATTTCTTGCAATGTATCTAGCAAAATAATTTTACTTCCTTACCTTCCTATTCAGGTACGCCTCCTTCAATTTTGGGCCTTTGCACTTCTCATAGCACTTTGTGAAGTCATGCAGCAGCTGTGTCTCATACCATAGCACTCGTGGGTAGCAGTGCAACGGTATGTTGTTGTCACCAAGGTCAATGCTGTCCATATAAAGTAACTGCCACACATATTCTTCAGGTCAACAAACACATATTTATCAGTACATTAGTAAATTCCTAATCAAAGTAAAGAATTGGGTTAATACCTCTAGGTACAACCAGCAACCACCTAACTTAATAGAAGTTGGGTTATTGCTCAAATTCATCTGAACACCTCTAGCACATGTTTGTATCACGCTAAGCACATAGGCACCCCAGTTGCAGTTCAATAGGTTTGCAGGATCTGAAATAAACTCCCACATATCCCTAGGGACTTCTGCAGTTCTTTTTGGTGGCCCGAACATATAGGCACATACGAAAGCAGCAAGTGCGATCATAAAAGTCTCCTCTTCATGAACCATCATTTCTTCACCATAGTCCTTGCAAATAATCCTTCTTAGGTAATCTAAATCTGGTAGAACATCACTTTGGCCAGTCTGGAAGCGCTCTTGCAACCTTGACTTGGCACACTCCGCGACTTTGCCATGGTTACTCACCACATTGCTTCCAGTACACCTAATCCCCAACACTCTTTGTACTGATTCTAGATCCAACTGAATTTTTGAACCATCAGGCATGTTAATGACCATTTGGCTAGCATCTAGTTTCTTATACAACCAGAACACTAAATGGCGGCTATGAGTTAATCCTGGTTTCAGATGAATCAACCCATTGAAACCGATTCTATTCAATAGGCTTATTTTTCTGGCCCCAAATGTGCTTACTATTTCCTGAACTACACTGGAGGAAAAACTGCCATGGAACTTATCTGGGCAAAAGTCGATTTCTTCTGCTTCGCTATCACCTTCTCTTCCTTTCATTTTCAGCCGTTCTACACGCTTCCTCCTGCTCATTTCTTCTTGCACTCGCTTGATGCCGCCAGAGTGGTTCCCGGGATCCTCTGTACCCGATGGTGGTACCGCTCTTGTTGACCGCTTCTTAGTCACACTCCTCGTGACTGCCCTATGATTTGCAGCTTCAGTGTATCGATCTTTCGCTGTTGTGGCCTCTCCACCAGCCCTCCCCTCGACTTGTTTCGCTCTACCTTGAACCATCCTACCACAGAAAGCAGATCTATAAGCTACTTTCCTCACCGATCCACGATGTTAGATCTGTTTTTTTAACACATTTAGAGAGGATTGTAGCACCGATTGAGTTTATACGGATGTATACATACCTAGTTTTCATCGATTTTGCTCCGCCAGTGCTGTTCGCCTGGGTTCCTGAGGTGTCGCCCCTTTTCCCCTCCCCCTTTCTATCGAGCAACTGTGCCTGTCCTTTGAACTCCCAGGTACCAGTTGACCTATTTCTAACAGTAACTCCACCCCCTCTTGTTATATGGTGGTATGACGTTTTTTGTAACATTTATTACCAGGCGGCTATCTCCTGATTTACCGGAACCACTCGTTTTACTAGCGGTAATTAAAAAATAATGGAATTTATCTAATGCACCACCAACCATTCATCATTCATCATGAACAGATTAACATTACACATCCTGTCCATTCAACAAGCTCTGTTGAATACAAAATGGCTACATGTGCATAGATCTAATTAGGTGGTAACCAAGATTTTTTAAGATCAGCACTAAAAAGTACAGGCATGCACAAAAACTATTCAGCAAAATGCCGCCGACGCTCATCTAGTTCAATCTGGCCCTCTTAGCTTTGGCGGAGCTGGCGTCATCTTCTTCCTCTGTGGCATCTTGCTCATGTCCCTTTACAGTGAACGCTGCCGACTCTGCATCGGACATCTCTGGTAGCAACGAAACATTGCTACTTCCACTTTCCTGATCATCTGTTTCTGCAGTTTTCTCCATGCCATCACCAATCCCTTTTCCGTGGACCTGTTTGATACAAACTGTTTGGCAAAATCCTTGAAACCCAAAGCAACAGAGAAGCAGTACAAGGTTGTAACCTGGGGCATGTCACAAGGCACCGCAAGCCCTGTACCGATCGCACAACCAATTTGACCCAAAACCGATCCCTGTGCACCAAAAAGAGGGAAAATTTTGGTCATTTCCTATTATTTTTATACATAGTTGAATATCAAACGGAGCTCTTACCATATCAGAGTAACTAAGAACACCAGAGGCTGTGCTCGTAGGCCTGACCTCCTGCACCACATATTCGTGAACTGGGTCGCCCTTGTTACCGACTCCTACTTGAACATCGGAACCCTTTCAGACAGGAAGAAAATTGTTAATCGCACGCTTCGAACAACATCAATTTTGAACCAAAGAACGAAACTCAGGATTTACCTGGGACACCAAGCTTCCAGAATCCATGGACGACATAATTGTTTATTGCCCAAATACACCAACGCATGACGCGGCTCTTAAACTCTAGAACATACTAGTACCTCTATACCCAATTGGTCTCTATATACAAGGGTTTACCGCTTAAGGGGGGTGTGTTTCAAATTTTGAATTAGCCCGCGGCAAAGTGGGCAGTAGCTGCCCTCCACGCGAGAAGGTGACCTTTAAATGGGATCACTGCTCAGTCTTACATCCCAAACGTTTGGCCAATTTAAATTTTTCCTCTTTGCCGTCGCGTAACTAGTTCCCTTCTAACGTTTTCCCTTTTTTTGCATCGTGCTATGCATTGCAATTAACTTTAAATTGATGATACTAACCTTTTTAGGTCATGAAGTTGTATCTTAAAATTTACACTCCATTGAAGTTGCTGGTGCCCAAAGCACAGCGCATTGAGTATATATATACATCAGGGGGGCTACTTATTTTTGCATAACTATGCTTAGGAAAATATTTACATACAGGATTTCCATTTGCATTTACAAGGCATCCTATATTCATTTCGTGCTGGAACAAAATAGCCATTCCAAGTCTGGGCAAATACATCATTAAACAACAACACATGTATAAGAAGTAAAACATGTTGACCCTTGCTTACGATTGCCACTACATGAACATAATCTCAGTGGGTACCAGTTGCTTATGATTGCCAATGCATCGATCGACAGAGTGGCCCATGACTCCGCAGCCGCTACAAGTAGCTGCCTGCCTAGGCTTCTTGGTTCTTGGATCACGCTGTGGGCAAGTTTTGAGTGTGTGCTTGTCACTGCGGCAGAGGCTGCAGAAGCGTGGACGCTTTGACAGTTTCTCGTGACCAGCTTTTTGCCTCTTGTTGGTTGGCCGCCCCCTTTCGCATTTCTTCTTTGGTACTCGCTGGGGAAAATTATCAACTCCCGGGTCCTCGGCAACTCCTTGCTCACTAGAAACATGGTCATGAGATAAACCTAGACCATCTTTCACTTTCGATATTTCTTTTAATGCCTCTATACCATCATCTAACAATTTCATAGCCATGGTGTGGCTCTGTGCATTGCTGTCCCCCATTTCTACAAAACGTAGAGCTTTCAGCATTAATGACGAATGCCTGTATGTCTGAGACAGCAATGCAGGATTGTCTTTCTTGTACTGTGACAGCTCTTGTGGAACAATATGTCTTGCTGACTTGCTCCATCACTGCATGATCAACGAGTCTGGGATTTTCTGCATGCCATTAGTAATCAGGACCTAGGATTTGGATGAAATGTTAGCTTCAAACCAGCAAATAGCTTAGTAACAGACATCTCAAAAATAAATTAAACAAGAAGATTCACCCTTAAGATATGGCTACATGGTAAGCCAAAGTGCTCGAATAGCCCACATTCACACTTGTAATTTTGGGCACCATCTGTCACCTGAACTTTGTACCGCCCTTTGCACCAACGCTGGACACGACTAAGATCATAGTGCTCTGCTATATACTCCTCTCCTGGAATAACCTCCATTGCTCTGTAGAACTCAGACTCTTCCTTTAGTTGTGAGAACAAACCAAATACTTTCAGCGTGTAAATGTTATGAGCATGTAGTACGAGAGGACCTCCGGTGCAAACTTTCTTGGAATTCTGCAAGCACCAAACAATTTATGTGATCGAATAAAAAAGATCAACCAATAAACAAATAATACAACAGCTCATATTTCACTCTGCATAAATGTAACTAGCACAATTAAATGAATTCTCATACCAGCTTGTTACGCCTTTCCTCATAGTTCTCATCCTCATCTCTAATATATTGCATCTTCATGTACTGCTGTATGAACTGATGCAAAGGACAATTAGGAGCAACTATATTCTTTAGCATCATATTAGCGCTCTCGCTTCTCTGAGTACTAGTCATTCGAGCACAAAACACACCCTTGAAGTAACTCTTTACCCATTTGTGCCTTGTTGCATATATCTGGTTCAAGAAAGCATTATTTGTTAGCCCATAATCCTTGAGTAGCTGAGCCCAGCTCGATTCAAACTCTTCTATGGTCAACATTTCATTCAACATCAAATGGAATTTGTCCCTGAATTCCTTGTTGCTAGTATACTTTGTTCCTACGCACTCTTTAACTCTCTTCAAGACATGCCATTTGCACCAACGATGCACTGTGTCCGGCCATTCTTCTGCAATTGCCACTTCCATTGCTCTGCATTGATCTGTTGAAAATGAATGTTAGTTTCAACAAAAGGTCATAACCAAATGTTAAATCAGTAGATTGTTCTTTTAGAAAAATGATTTGAACACTAACTACCTGTGAGTATAACCTTAGGAGTGTGGCCACCCATTAATGATGCAAACTCTTTGAACACCCACTTGAAAGTGTCAACTTTCTCATCTGTGGTAAGAACCCCTCCAAGCAAGACTGTTTGGAAATGATTGTTGACTCCCACAAATAACCCAAATGGCATATCATACAAATTTGTCTTGAAAGTAGTGTCAAAGCTTACAACATCTCCAAAATGCTCATATTGCATCCTGCTCCTGCTGTTTGTCCATAACAAAGTCTTAATCCTTCCATCCTCATCTGTGTCCACACTGAACATGAAACCTGGATCTGATTCCCGAAGTTCACGTACAAGGTCCAAAGTCTTCTTTATGTCATCATCTGCTTGTTCTCGATTAATCTTGTGACAAACTGTCTTAAGACATCTCTTAGTGGCTGGTACATTCTGCATACTTCCAAAAAATGTCCCTAGAATACTGTACAACTTGGTAATACCTATGTTGTTCTCTCGAAGCATACGTACCAAGTCTTTTGAGAATTTATCTAGATGATGATGAGATGGCCACTGTTTTTTCTCTCCATAACATTGGGAGAGAGGATGATTATGATCAGCTACATGTTCCACTACAATCCAGCCATGATCCGATGTTCGATGAAGCCGCAACATTGCGCGACAATTTGTTTTTGCTGAACTTGTCTTCACATTTGCTTCAGGGTGCCCCTGCACCAAATAGAAAATATCTGTAATGCTAAATAGTTCCTGGTGGAGTATGCATTTCAGCCTACACATTGCACCAATGACTAACAGTGGGATAATAGTGGAAACACTTACCCGACAGCTGCAGTAAAAATCCTGAGCTAGCTGGTATGGTTTTGTTTCTGGACTTTGCCTTTTCCTTTTCCTCTCCGACCATCGCTTCTTGCCCCAGCGGATTCCAAAACCACATTCCCATGAATATAAATTGTAGTATTCAAAAGCCTCCTCGCAGTTATCAAACTCAGTACCAACTGCTGGATTAATGATGTAATCACTTGTCCGATCTGCAAACTTCATCAACGCTTGCTGCAACGCACTAGGCTTCCCAGGTAAGGGATCCCTATAGTCTGGCCCCTCAAATGTGGTGTTCCTTCAACAACAAATTATCACACAGCCAATGAGTCAAACTATCGGGAAAAAACTTGTAAGAAAGCATCACTTCTGACATACCTACGTTTCCACCCCACATTTTGAGTACCACTGACAACCAGGGATCCTCCATGTGCTAATTTAGTTGCATCCAAACATATTGTAGTCCCACTCTCAATATGTGGCAAATCATTGTATGCTTGTTCAACATTCAAGTCTATGTCAATCCCAACATATTCTAGCTGGCAATTCGAACTGGAAGATCAGAGGTCCAAAATAGAATAAAACATCCAGAATTAATTACATATTCAATACTTCACAATTCACTGTTTCATTGTTGACATAAACTTACACACAACTGGAGGACAGGGTAAAAACACAAAATGATAATATACCTCTGTACTGAAGTAATAGCATTATGGGCTGAGCTGTATCCATCAGTATGTACTATATCTCGTGTACCCTGAACTTCAGTTTCATTTTCATTGCAATATGTTGTGAACCCAGATTTCGCATACTCTGTATTAAGATCCAGCATTTTGGAGGCTGCAGCACTAGTCGACTGCCTCGAACGGCCATCGGTTAACCTTTTTGTTTTAAAAATACGAATGAACATCAATGCAAACCAAGTCAGGAACCCAAAGTTTTCATATGTAATGGTGTACCTGCAACTCTTTTTTGTTGTTGAGCAAATCTCCATAGGCATCCATATCCCCCTTCCCCTACAAATAACAATTAAACCAATTTAGGCCAAACATTGTTTCAAATTCTCATTATACTGATGGTAACTTTTATTGCGGTCAGGACCAATCATAATATACCGTGGCCAAGTTCACCAAATTACAGTTTCTTAAAAAATTAAACAAACTCTATATACATATTGTCCTCAGACTACCAGCCCCTCTACACCTTCATTCCTGCTGCAGCCCCTCTAGACCACACAAATATGATTTGTTCGTACTTTAAAAACAACTACACAATGTGCTAAAAAATCACTGTTATATAAATATAAACATACGCATGCTGACATTATCCCTACTAAATACTAAGTAAGAAAAAAATTACAATAGAATCCCTTACTCAGTAGTTGACGGTACCACTTTACTGTTGGATATATGACCTTGCAAATCCAATCCATCTGATACACCACCTTGCTCACTGCAACGCCATGTATATGATAGTTAATAAATAACCAGGGGAAAAGTTGCTGCTGTTCTGAGGAAAAGTATATACGATATTTACAAAAACAATACCTTCCACAAGACACATTCAAATCAATTGCACCAGATCCCATTAACAAGGTTGTTCTAGTACTATCCTCCTTTAGCATAGACTCGACCCATTCCAGTTCGTTTTCCACTAGACAACTGAAATTGAGGATACCCATGAAGGTCGAACAATCCATAAAGCATATCCTGGAATGAATCGGTATAAACAAGGCCTAATCAAGTACAAATGGAATAATCCTTCCTACGGCAAAGTTAAACGTACCCCTGAGACCAAAAATTTGCTGCCGAACTTGAGCTTTTCTCCACGGAAGAGGTCGCATGGGGTTCCGCTTCGATGCCTAAATGAGGCAGATTCCCAGATGAAGCAATGCAGGGAGAGGGCGAACCTGATGAATCTCGAGCAATCCGTGGTGCCCACTTCGAGTACTTGGCGCCGGCTGCTTCACTCCAATACGAACCATCGCCGTTGGCCAGACCCCCCGTGGACATCCTCTTCCGCAATCGCCGTCGCGCACTATCCAACTGGAGGAGCTGCGAGTGGGATGAGGGAATGTTAGGAACGAAGCGGACCAAACAAATATATTAAACCGCCCTTGTACTTTGAATTTTGAAATCGTGTTCCGACCGAACAGAGCAATAGATCACGGTACAGAATCCATCTCACAAAACTATAAGTACCTGACACATCGTATTTCATAGGTATTGGACATAATGACCTTTTTTTGAATCCATGTAATATATTTGTTTTAAAACACCATTTTGATTTGTCACATATCTCGATGACCTTATAGAGGGCTAGGATACCCCCTCCCATGGTACCCGAGAACTAAAAATCCTTGTCCCTCCTCTCCGAACAATTAACAAGCCAATGCAAATTAAAGCAGGCCGACCGAGGAGGCCGCATGCGGGAGGACGAAGCTTCTGTTGGGTTGATCCCCACCAGTTGGCTCAACGGCCAATTGGACCTTTGACTCGCGCTCTGATCGGGAGCGCCCAGCCCAATGCAAGGCTGGTGGGCTCCCATCGTGCAGTGCAATAAATAAGAGGTGGGGAACTAATGGCACGATGGACGAGGTTCACCGCCGTCACTGTTCCCACCGGCCTAACCCTAATCCGATCTAGAGAGGGCACTGAAACGACGGGAAGCACCACCAAGCTGCCGCCGCCGCCCCTGCACTGCGCCACCGTAGTCCCCTACGACTCCGGCAACCCGCTGCATCAACCGTCGCTGCCCGTGCGCAGAGCTCCACTAACGAACCCGCGAAGGCGACTGCAGCGGCCACCAGCAAGGTCTTCCCTCAGTTAAAGTAACTACCCACCCAATCTACTCCTAGAGATCCCAAAGAAGTCTAACATTGGTACCAGAGCCGATCTAGTGAAGTGGATCAATTTGGGGATGGATCCGAACTCGGATCGAAAGAGTCAGAGAAAAGAAGGGTCTCGGTTCGACAAACCCTAACCCTAATCGCCAAAAAAGAACAAACTGTTCTCGAATCGGAAGAACAGAAAAGAAGAAAGAATGGATTCGATTCGAATTGAACTCGGTAGACCCTAACCCTAGCTAAGGAACAGAGGCGGCGCAGACTTACCAGGGTCTCTCCGCAGGGCTACGTCCGACCGTTGCTATACGGGACAGCCTCTAGAGGCGCCGGCTTGCCGGCGCATTACCGCCGGTCGCGCGGGTAAGGACACGAACCGCCGTGCTCGAGGGATCTCCTTGCCGTTCGCGTGCGGGACAGGGCACCGACGCGGAGCCACTCGACGGCGGCGCGCTCACCCTCCGATGGACGCACTCGCCGGCGAGGGGGCCCGCGGCGGCGCCGCCATTCCTCCTCTGGCCACCACGGTGGCTGCCGCCTTTTCATCGCTGTCGCGCATCGCTGGGCATGAAGAGGAGGAAAGGTAAAGAAGAGAAACTAGGAGCTCGAGGGTCGCCAGCCGGCGGCCGGCGGCCGGAGCTCGCGACCGCGCCGGCGAGAGTCTCCGGCGACGGCGCCACTGGCTCCGACCGGGAAAGGAAGGGCGAAATGCCCTAGGGTTTGGGGAGAAACCGCTCGGCCGGCGGTTTTGATCGGGCGAGAACCGCGGACGGCCGTCGGATTCGATCTGACGGCCAGCGTCGACCGAGCGCCTCACGGGCTGCTTTCGGCCCAAGAGGGGATCGCGCAGAGTCCGAATGCCCGGCCCAGGCCCAGGTTGTGGCCTGGGACGCGGGTGCGCCGCCCGCCTGAGCAGGCCTCAGGCCGATTTCGGCTACTGGGCCACATGCGAAGGGGCGGGCAGCTGGGCTGCATGCACAGAAACGGCCACATGCACAGTAACGTCTGAAAATTGTTTCATTCAATTTCAGAACCATTTAATTGATGAATTTTGTACTGTTTTGACTCTCTAATCAATTTGTACCACAGTGAAAATTGTTTAGAGAGTGAATGAATACAAAGATGCTTCTGAATGAGTGTTTTATCCAGTTCCAGTTGCAAAGTAAAAGTATGTTCTCTATTCAAGTTTGTACCAACGTGTATTTTGATTGGAGAGAAAATATACAGTAATGCTTCTAAATATAGAATAGAGTTTTACATGTGTCCGCTGCAAAGTTTTAAAGTTGTTGCTCTTAGTTTTAATTCAAACCGACAGGGGAATTATTTTTTTTAAGAGCATGATTAAAGAGCTTACTTTGAGTAAGTTTTGTACAGTCTTATCTCTATTCAATTTTGAACCAACGAGATAAATTGTTTAGAAAGAAAATGAATACAAAGTATTCTTTCTGAAAAGAAAGAAAAGTTTTCCGCTGCTATAAAAGAAAGACTATTGCTATCTTTCAATTAAGTCGGAACCAACGAGAAGAATTAATTGAAAGAATAGTCTGAAAAGTCCTAAATGAGTTTTTTTCCTGTGGGTAAAAGATGGAAAGGCTTCCGCTGTTTAAAGTCAAAGTTGAGTTTTGGCATTATTGAGCCAATTGAAATCTTAAAGTTGAGCCTTACTGGAATTGTAAAGATAATTCTCAAAGTAGAGAAATTTAAAGTTAATTATTGTATTGTTATTTTCTGACCAACGTTGATGATAACAATACTATAAAAAATTATGAGTCATAGCTTAAAGTTTAAAGTCTTTGGTAAATATTGCATCAAAGTGACCATTTTCAGAGATTAGATAAAGAAATGCTCTTAAACTAGATAAATGTATTTTTCTAGTTTCTGCTGTAATAAAGTTGATTATCCTCTAATTAAATTCGAACCAACGAGAGGATTTAATTTTGAGGAGCAAATATATGGTTTTAAAGTTTATTGAGTTTTCCATACGTTAATTTCGTTTCTGCCCAACGGTGATATGGAATTAATGTAAAAGATTATTCTATTTCTGCCCAACGGTGATATAGAATAGAACTTAAAGTTTTAATTGTTGTCTTTTCAGACAAAGATTTGCATGTAGTCCTTCTTGAAGGGACAAAAGAAAATGAACTAAGTGCTTGTGACTCATAAAGAAAGAAGGTCATCACATGAGAAAGTGTATTCTCTTTAAAGAATGTCTTGAAAAGAAAGTTACTTATGGATATTGATCCAAGAAAAGAAGATAGAGTGATAAGAGATTGTTTTGAGAAATGTCTCTTATGTACTCTCTATCAAGTTGAATTCATTTTGAGTTCATTCAAAGTTGTGATAAGTCATACATGTTTAATTTGACCAACGTCGGATTAAGCATGTGTGTCATGGAATATTCAGATTTATTTCTGTCGTGGTGATGCAAACCACAGCCGGGTGGCGGAAGGCACCCGCCTAAGCCCAGAGGGTGTGTACTCAGGGGTTAGCTAGTCCTAGTTTGATCTCGCTCAAGAACACGATGAACACAGCGGGATTAGAGTGGTTCGGGCCGCCAGAGCGTAATACCCTACGTCCACTGTTTATTGTATTGCCTTGCCTCGAGAGAGTTCGCGAGGGCTTGTGTGTGTCTGTCCAGCCTGTTGTGTATAGCGAGCGCCTCCCTTTTATATCTAAAGGGGGCGCGTACATGGCCGTTGGGACCCCGACAGGTGGGCCCAACGATGCAGTACAAGATAACGTACTGTTTATAATTATTGCGTCGCAGGCGAAGGAGATCCCTCTCCTGGATTCCATTGCCTGCTCCCGGAATCCCCCATCCGGCGTGTCCAGGCGCTGTCTTGTCGGAGCGGCGCCAGGCATAGCTAGCGGTGTTGCCTGCCACGTAGCTGAACGGGCCGCGTAGCTTGCGACATAGGAGGCATGATGGAAAAGTGCCGTGCCGTCGTATCCAATTAATGCGGCAGACGGGCTCTGTGCGGGTGCGGCACAGGCGGCTACACTGTGTACCTTGGTAATACGCGGTGCATAGTGAGGCCTGACAAAGGCTGTCCTGCGTGCTAAATGCGGTGGTGCGCGAGTCTTCCAGCGGAAGACTTGCGCACAAGTCCGCGCTCGTGCCTCCGGGTCACGTGGCGGCTCCGGACCCCCCGCGCGGTAAGGGAGGTCCGGATGGACGCAGGAAGGTCCCGGACCCCTATAGGGGGTCCGAGGCCTCGGCTGTCAGCTCGGAGTTTTCCTTCCTTAGGGACATGTGGCGTCTCCGGACCCATCCCCAGGCGGAGGACGGGTCCGGGGCCATTGGCTTGGTGAGGAAATAGCCTGACTTGTGGGGCCTGGCTACTCCATCCTTTGCGCGCAGTTACGTATAACTACGCGGGTCCTGCCTTGCCGCAGTAAGAGTGGGTATCCCTATTACAGGGTACCGACAGTGACCCCCGGGCCCACCTTGGGGGAGGTACGAACCCGCAGGTGGGGCCACTACTGAGATTTGGCTCTGCATAGCTTGAAGCTTCTTACTGCAGGGGCCTTGACCGGCTTTGACCATCCGTCGGGTTGTTTGTTCTGAGCATGGTGCCAGAAGTAGTGAAAACTTGGACTCAATTGTGCGAATCCAAGCGTCCGCATCCAGTGGCTCTTCTGTCTTATTGAATAGAGGGGGCTGAGTTGCCAAGAATTCCGGGTAACCAGCAGCTTGAGGTTGATGAACATTGGGTCCACCCCGTTGCTGTTGCTGTTGTTGCTGCCCCTGGACGAGTTGACGGAGTAACTCGGTTTGGGCGGCCAGATATTCCGCAAAGTTGGGTGGCGGTGGTGGCGGTCGCTGCGAACTGCTACCATTCGCGTCCCCGAAACCCTCGGGGTTGCCACGTGTCGCTCCCACCATCTGGAATGGCAAATTCACTCATTAGTAGGATGACATATGACAAACCCCAAGAACAGAAGGGTAAGCGCGGAAAAGTAGAACTGAAAGGAGCACGTAACAATAGGGACAGCAATGCTGTTTGTTACAAGAAAATTCATAACTCGCACTCTGTTCATCGAAATGTGCCCAAATTTTTACAACAGATAGATAATTTATCATACGACAACTTTGGTATTCAACTCCAAAGCTGAATCGACAGTTAAGGTGGGCGAAAAATTCAATTTCTACTGCTCTGTCCAGTCTGTTTTTCAGCAGGCCGAGGTGTAATGTTCGGGCCATAACTTTTGACACACAGGTCTAAAAATGCTGAAATTTGGTGAGCACTTAGATTATGAAATTCCCAACCACTTTGGTATTCAACACACAGCCCAGAAATGCAAGGAAACATGGATAAAAATTCAGACAAGTTTCTGCAGCGATAGACTCCACTGCAATTAAACCATTACAACCATTCATCAAGTTCTTAGCTAAAGCCTAAACGATTAAGATACTTTTACATAGGAGTGGTACTCTTTAACAAAAGCGAGGTACTCAACTCTTAGTTAGCCTATTACATCACCATCCAAAGTTAGGCTACCCTACAGAGGAGTATGCGCGAACGACTACTTAAGACATCATCTAAAAGTCGTCCAGGTTGTTGACGGAAGACTCGCTCCTCACTGGAGAGTGAGCTCCCGGAAGTGGTGGCAGGGGCACTCTAGACGTAGTGTCAAGTCCTGAGATACCCTGAACCTCCTGGGGCTCCTCCTCCATGGCCTCAGGCTGGGCCTGCTGAGCCTCCAACATCTCAATGTGATCAAAGGCAGCATTCAACTGAACTTGCTGGGCGGTGAACTGCTGCTCCAGAAGTGCAAAGTCAGCATCCCTGTTGTCCAAGAGAACATCACGCTCCTCAATCAGACCCTCCAGTTGGCCAACATGGGCATCCAAATCCCTGATCTGCTCATTCTTAACAATCACTATCTCGTGGCTAGTCCGTGCAGAAGCAATGATCTGGGTCATGGCCTTGGCCTGTAAAGTCTGCAAGCGGTAAAGTGCATTCATGCACTTCACTGACATGGAGATAGTCTCTGCAGCTCTATTCTGCTGAAGGTACCCAGTGTGTCCGACCCGACTAAGCCAGTTAGGGTCATTGGGCTGCTCTGCTGGGAAGAGGCCAATAGGAGCTAGTGTGACAGCTGCGTAATTCTTCTCACAAAACTTGTTGAGTGCTGTCATGGCTGCAACTTCCCAAGTGTCAACCAGACGGTGTCCAACTACCTCCAGCTCCAAGGAAGCCCAGTGATCTGGAAAAGGGTGGGGAGAATGAGTCATGCGCACGCGACAGCGCGCAACTCCCATCTCATGGAACTCCTCGCCCACATAGCGCGGGGGACTGGGATATCCGGCATCGCGCATCACCTCCCAAAGAATGGAGGGAAAACCCTGCCAGTGTGTGCACTCGGAGTGTGCACGCCCATCCTCATCAAACACCAGGAGAGCAGGGGCAGCCATCTGTACCAAAGATGTGTGATGGTTGAAACAGATTTTGGGTAGTGCACGAAAACGAGTACAACTGGAAGCACAGAGCTCTAGAAATTCTCAAAATTTACAGGAACATTCCTAAGGTTTTTAGGAACAACTTTTCTAGTCAACTCAAGATCTAAATCAGATCCTAAGAAAGTCTTATCCTTATAGTTTTGCTTTGCTGTCAGCCCAAAATTTTCAGTGACCAGAGAGCTAGTAAACTGAGTGCTGAGGACAAACTACTAAGCCTAAATTTACCAATTTTTTACAGAAGCTTGGTGATTAAATTTGGCGCAAGTTTTGTGTTGAACACCTCTGCAGAAAACATTTCTAGGAAGGCCTAAAAATTCGTGCAACACAGGTGCTCAAAGCTGACAGAGAAACAGGGTGTCAAAGTTTCTAGTGTACCCTACTGTATACCAGTCGAAAAATTCTCAAATTTAAACAGAAGCTAGTAGACAAGTTTTGGAGCAAAATTATCCACTGGCGCTTCTACAGATAAAGTCATCTACCATGTCAAATAAATTCATCTTCCAGGCCATAGCAGAAAATGACAGATTTCTAGATAGACCTTAAGTGAGAGGTGAGGAACCGTGCTCACGTGCAACCTTAACATTCCCGACTAACCCACATCTATTTTCTTTGGCTTTCAATTTTATGAGCATGATGCATGCACGACCTAATCGTCCTCCCAAAGAAAACAATTGCCAAATAGTTTTGGGCTTACGGGGTTAGCACCGGTGGCATGGCACAACTTACGTCTCTCCCTATATATATTTCTAGCCGAGTTCTAACCGTGCTTAACTTACGTAATCGCGGTTAGTGTACCTGCAGAAAATTGACAGATATAAATTTCATTGAACCTTTCATGCCAGCACACATGAAAGCGTCCCCATACATTACCGCTCACTATAGAAGCGGCATCCATGCGTCCAACACTGCATGGACAGCGCTCATACGCTACTGAGGTGACGTATTCACGTTCTCTTTTACTCCCAATATAATCGACCGATGGTCGGTATATTGGCAGCAGCTCAAGTAGGCCACTGCTTGAGCACAGCGTTCGGTTCGCATCACCGACGGGAAGGTCAATCTCCCTCAGTTGACTGAGTATACTTTACTCCCAATATACCCAACTAATAGTTGGTATATTGGCAGCACCTCAAGTAAGCCACTGCTTGAGGGCAGCGTTCGGCTCGCATCACCGACGGGAAGGTCAGACTCCCTCAGCTGACTGAGGATCCTTACCGTCTTACCTCAGCGTAGGTGCGTCGTTACATAATGGAAATACTGAATTTAAAATACAGAAAGAAATGTGCTGGAAGTCAGTTATAAATAAACCATAAGTTAGCTACCCACCTAGTAACTCCCATAATTTTCCCTAGGGCTTTACGTACTATACACAATCCTTAACGAACCAACGTATTTACCAAACGCGATTATGTGGCTAAGTTTTAAGTAAAACTTTTAAAAATCTAGTCGCACTCTCGGGTGTGCGCTTTGTTCGGCTCTGATACCAGCTGTGGCAGTACCGCCCTAATTAATCCGGCTCAAGTGCGCTAACCATCATCTTAAAGACAAGCCCGGCTAACACGCACTTCAAACGGAGTAATTCGGCAGTGCTGTCGGGTAAAGTCCCGAAGAATCCACCTAAGCGTCGATCGAACCCAAAGCTTACATGTAACCCATACGAAGGTGAGTCCAGAGAGTACAACATTTCACAAATATATTACATTACAGAGTCTTAACTTAATTATTACAAACCAAGTTCGAAATCTTTGAAAGGTACTTGAAATTCGAAATGAAAGTAGTTCAGAGTTCACTGCAGCGGAAATAAAACGAGTTCTAAACGACGATACATGATGTCATGATGAAGCCCGTACATGACATCACTCGGCATTGCCATCGTTGGCCGGAGTCGTATCCCACTCCACCGACCAACCAGGGGGTAAGGTACACGGCCAAGTCAAGCTAGCAATCATGTCCTCAAAAGTATTACCTGAAATAAAAATTTAGCCACAAGCAAGGCTGAGTATACTAATACTCCGCATGGCTTACCCGACTAGGATATAACTAACCCTCTAACTAGACATGCAAGGCTTTTGGCTTGAGGGGTTTGTCTTTGCCGAAAAGCAGTAAGTCCTTATTTTCCGATTTTAGCTTTCAAGTTCTATTAGGCTTAACCATTCTACATTAGCATCTATCCTAAAGCATACATGGTGGAAAGCAATTATTTTTCATCATTCAACCATATTTCTCATCATCATTGTTCCCCTTCTTACTCTATGTGGCAAAAGGGTTAAGCAGTCTCAATATCCATGAGAGACGGACGATTCGAATCGAATTTGTTAACCTGGCCAGGCAGACCTAAACACACGCATGGGGAAAGCAATCACCCACGCGACTTTTCCCCTTTTTCCCCGGGCATGAAACAGGCCCACCATCCTAGGGTGCCCTGCACCCGTGCGTGACCATAGACCAGACAGTGGGGAGTATGTTCCACGGCCGATTCCATCAGGTACTTAAGCTTACCGATTACCATATTCTCGGCATGTGGTTAGTACGTTCAAATGCTTAACCACCACTACCACACACCGCGGCCTTATCCATTTTGACTAAACAGACGGGGTATCACAAGTACAACAACCCCGCCCGTAAACCTTATATTGCAGTGTGTAGTAAGCATTCAACTCCTATGAGCTCGCGAGTGACAGGAAATCACTCGACTTCTACCGAACCATTAGCATAGCCAACTAGCGACCTACACATACTAGTGTTCAAGCATAGGTACCTAAGATCATGCAACTAAGGTTCCAAACAATTCTTGCAACTTAAATGCGCAATAAACAGGAATACAAATAGTTGCATAAATTAAAATAGGTAGGACATGCTCCGGGGCTTGCCTTCCTGAGCGGAGCTAGCCTTAGGCTCTTCTGAACTCTGGTTCAGGTCTTCAGTGGCTTCAGTTAGATGCACTTGAGCTTCACGCTGCTCACTCTCGGACTCCGGCACCAACTCGTACGTACCGTCAGGGAGAGTAGTCGAATCTATATGAAATGCATATGCGTGAGTTATATTAGTGATACGAATTAATCAATTCTTTACTATAGAGTTGTAATCCAACACAAACTCAAGATGATTTGCAAAAGATTATGTTACATACTTTTGGACAATCCTTTATAGAGTAATAATCATGATAACGGACTCCACAAGTAACTAGGGTGGATTGTACCTTTTATCCTTATGCAGCAAAAGAAAGAATTTTTCTCTCATTTATTACTAGGTTACGCATGTCCTTATCACAAATAATGTTAAACAGAGATTATGGCTTTGAAATTTTTATGAAAGATACACCTCTGAGTAAAATGCCTACTGCGAAATTTTCAGCCCATTTCATGCAGCCCATTAACCATAAAATAACCAGCTACTGCTAGAAGCAAAAATGAATTTTACAGGTCAAACTATGAAAGTAATGGTAATGAAATTTTAACCGAGTGTTATTTATCTAAAGATGAGCCTGCCATAAATTTTTCACAATTAAACAAGCATTCTACAGGGCATGAAAAATAGTACAAAGTATTGCTGCATGGATCAAAATTAAATTCCATAGACTGTTATAGCAAGTTTCAGAGCCTCATATTTTACCAGACTGGTTATAAACTCAATTTCATCCCCTATAAAAATTATCAGATTTTTCTATGCAAAGAAACTATTTTTCTTGATTTAGTGTAAATATCTATACTATTAATTAGTTGTACAGGTTCCACCCATCTAAAATTTCTCAAAATTTTTGTACAGCAACAAAACATCAAGTTAAAGGTACTGTAAAAGTTTGAGCTCAGTAAACCAAGTTAAACAGTATGTACAAACAAACTAATTTAAATAAGGCATAAAGCAGTATTTAAATAAACCGATAGCTAGGCATGTCAAAAGTCTATGAAACTTTTACACAAGGTTATACATCTAATATGTAATCCACTGACCAAAAATGGCTAATAGCTCATGCTTGTAAATTGGCATCTAATATAAAGTACATTTTCTTTGTATTTTAAATGAAATAAAAACTATTGAGCAAATGAAAAAGTGCATGTAACAAAAGTTGTATATCTAGCCACAAGGAACTCAGAACAGTTGAGTTTACATTTTTCCGATTTTTCTACGAATTTATATAGATTTTACAATTTCGCTGTTTTGAAAACAAAAGAAAACCAAAACCGACTCTCGCATATATGCCCCTGGGAGGTTTTGGGGAATTGCAAATAGGTCCCTGCCGGAATTAACAGGGGAGGGGCGGACCTTGGGGGCCGAAATCCGGCGAGGTCACTCGCCGGTGGCGAAGGGGAAGTGGGGGAATAGAATCAGGGGTTCAAGATGAACACGTAGGTGGTCTCGGTGTGCGCTGGGGCGGGCCGTGGCGCACCGGCCACGGTGAGCAGGGGCAGGCGGCGGGCGGCTGTGGCGGCAGCGGCGCTCCGGCGAGGGAGGGGCGGCGAGGTCCGGCCGGGGAGGTTCACTGGGACATGTGGAAGCGGATGGAGCCTTTCTTTTGGGGAGGGAGCGGCCGGAGCATAGGCCTCCGCGGAGGGGCGGCGGCCATGGCGCGTCGAGCGGCGACGGCCGCGTTCTGCGCCGAGGAGGGGCGCCGGGCAGCAATGGGGGGTTCGTTGAGCTGCCGGGGAAAGTGTGGAAGCTAGCTAGAGCGTGTGCGCGGGTGGAGGAGGGCCGGGAGCAGGGGCTCCACGGTGAGGTGTTTGCAGCGGCAAGGGCGGCCGCGGCCGGTTTCTGGGCAGGGCGCAGGGGAGAGCTCGGCTCTGGGCACGGCTTGGGGCAGCGTGGGAGGAAGGGGAGGGGGCAGGGATGGGTGCGCCTGTGAAATGGGATGGGGAGAGCAGGAGGAACGGGCGCGGGGAGAAGAGACGCCGACGACCGTGCGCGTGGTCGTGCGGCAATGGCAGAGGCGGACGGCCGCGTGGCGTGCGCGAGCAGGACCGTGGCAGCAGCGCGGGGCGGTCGCTGAGGCGAGCGGTGGCGTGTGCGCGCGCGGCATTGATGGCCGGCCGCGGTCAGCAGCTCAGGCAGCGCACGGCCGGCCCGTTTGGGCACCCTGGCGGCAAGGGCGGCGCGTCGCCGAGCGCTTGGCGCGGCGCGCGCGTCAACGGGCAGGGCGCGGCAGCGAGCGGCGTCCGGGAGCGTGCGCACTCGAGTGGGGCGGGGGTCAGCGATGCGGTGAGGCAGCGAGGGCGCGGCAGCGGCGCAGCGCGGCAGCGAGCGCACGCGCGCAGAGCGGGGAGGGAAGTCAGCGGGGGAGAGAGAGAGGAGAGAGAAAGAGAGTGGAGAGAGGAAAGAAAATGTCAATGGTTTGACTCAGTCCAAACTCAAGATTTTCAAATGAAACTCAAAAAATTTTGAACACGAAAGTTGTTCAAAATTAAATTTCCTACAACTTTCCTTTTAGGCAAAACTTCATTTGAGCAATGGTTTGAAAGTTTAAAATTTGAATTCAAGTTTAATGATCCCGCTTGTTTTTCGGGGTTAATTCAAAATTTCATGTTAGAACTTGAAAAACTTTGAACACGAAAGTTGTTTATTTTGTCAAATTCTACAACTTTCATTTTGGGCAAAAGTTCATTTGAGCAAAAGTGCGAGAGTGGACTTTTTGGCGTGTTTAAACTGAATTTCGGCTTTGCAGTAATTGAGAATTTGGGGGAGGGTTTAACGTGTCATTGCATGTTAATTGCTTGTTTTATATAGTACTAAACACCGGAGGTGTTACAGCCTACCCCCCTTAAAAGAATCTCGTCCCGAGATTCAGATAAGTAAACTAAGCGAGGAAAAAGATGTACCTCCAGTGGAATTCAGAAAACCGGGGAAAATTTGATTTAGGTAGCTTTCAGTTTCCCAGGTAGCTTCCTCTTCGGTATGGTGACTCCATTGAATCTTGTACATTCTAACGGCTTTTCTTCGAGTGACCCTTTCCTTTTGATCAAGAACCTTGATAGGATACTCGACATAAGAGAGATCAGGTTCCACCAATATCTCTGTTTGTTCAATGATCTCGGTGGGAACTCGAACACATTTCTTGAGTTGAGAAACATGGAAAACATCATGTACTGCTGCCAGTCGAGGAGGAAGTCGTAGTCTATAGGCCACGGGTCCACAAATCTCAGTGATTTCATAAGGGCCAACATATCGGGGAGCTAATTTGCCCTTCACGCCGAATCTCTGTACACCCTTGGTTGGCGAGACTCGAAGATAGACATGATTACCTACTTCGAATTGTAAAGGGTCTCTCCTTTTATCGAAATAACTCTTTTGCCTAGACTGGGCGGCCCTTAAATTTTCTTGTATTACCCTTACTTTCTCTTCTGCCTCTGTTACGAGGTCGGGTCCGAATACCACTCGTTCTCCGACTTGCGACCAGCTCAAAGGGGTACGACATCGTCGACCATATAAGGCCTCAAATGGGGCCATTTTCAAACTCTCTTGATAACTATTGTTATATGAGAACTCCGCTAGAGCTAGACATTTGTCCCAACTCTTGTCATAATGAATGACGCAAGCTCTCAACATGTCCTCCAGGATTTGGTTCACCCTCTCAGTTTGCCCATCGGTTTGTGGGTGATAAGCTGAGCTTCGAATTAATTTTGTCCCAAGAGATGCTTGCAACTGTTCCCAAAAGCGTGCAACGAACTGTGTCCCACGATCAGAAATGATTGTCTTAGGTACCCCATGCAAGCAAACAATACGATCGAGATAGATCTCAGCATACTTCTTGGCAGTGTAAGTAGTATGTACCGGAATGAAATGTGCCGTCTTGGTGAGTCTATCCACGATAACCCAAATGGAATCATGCCTCTGGGATGTGTTGGGTAATCCAATGATGAAGTCCATACTTATATCTTCCCATTTCCACGACGGAATAGGTAGAGGTTGAAGCAAACCGGCTACTCTCAAGTGGCTGGCTTTGACTCTTTGGCAGGTGTCACATTCCGAGACATATTTAGCAATTTCCCTTTTCATCCTAGTCCACCAGAAATTTTGCCTAAGATCTTGGTACATCTTGTTACTGCCCGGGTGAATAGAAAATTTGGAAAGATGTGCCTCGTCGAGAATTTGCTTCCGAAGATCATGATTTTTCGGAACAACTAAACGACTTTCAAACCATAGGACTCCCTTATGGTCCTGACGAAAACACTTATACTTCCTTTCTCCTTGAGAGAGTTTCTGTTTAATGATCCCCACACCTTTATCCTGTAATTGGGCCATAATGATTTGATCATGAAGGGTTGGTTCAACTGAAATGTGATTTAAGGTGCCTTGGGGAATCATTTCCAACTGGAGCTTCCTCATCTCATGACAGAGGGTTTCCGAATAGGATTCCACGGATAGGCAATGGCAATGAGCTTTGCGACTGAGTGCATCTGCTACAACATTAGCCTTGCCTGGGTGATAGTGCACCTCAAGATCATAGTCCTTGATTAATTCTAGCCACCGTCTTTGTCTCATATTTAGGTCAGCTTGAGTGAAGATATATTTGAGACTTTTGTGATCGGTGTAGATATTGCAATGAGTACCCATAAGATAATGCCTCCATATCTTTAGAGCATGAATGACCGCTGCTAATTCAAGGTCGTGAGTAGGATAATTCTGCTCATGGGGTCGAAGAGCTCGTGACGCATAAGCAATAACTCTATTGTCTTGCATGAGCACACAACCAAGTCCAGTACCCGACGCGTCACAATACACATCAAAAGACTTGGTATTATCAGGTTGAGCTAAGACAGGTGCTGTAGTCAACTGCTCCCTTAGGGTGTGGAAAGCCTTTTCACATTTTTCATCCCACACAAACTTTACTCCTTTCTTCAATAGTTCAGTCATTGGCTTAGCAATTCTGGAGAAATCCGGAATGAATCGGCGATAATACCCGGCTAAACCAAGAAAACTGCGAATCTGATGGACGGAGCTAGGAGGTTTCCAGTCCATCACCTCCTGTACTTTGCTAGGATCTACGGCTATGCCTTCGCTGGAAATAGTGTGGCCCAAGAATTTCACACTATCTAGCCAGAATTCACACTTGGAAAATTTAGCATAGAGCTGATGGTCCCGAAGACGTTGGAGAACAATACGCAAGTGTTTAGCATGGTCTTCCTCATTCTTGGAATAAATAAGGATGTCATCAATGAAAACCACGACGAACTTGTCGAGCTCAGGCATGAATACCGAGTTCATGAGATACATGAAGTAGGCAGGTGCATTTGTGAGACCAAAAGACATGACTAAATACTCATAGAGTCCATACCGTGTGGAGAAGGCGGTTTTGGGAATATCACATGAACGAATTTTGATCTGATGATAGCCAGAGCGAAGATCAATCTTTGAGAAAATCCTAGCTCCAGCCAGTTGATCGAAGAGAACATCAATGCGGGGAAGGGGATATTTGTTTTTGATTGTCACCGCATTGAGAGGTCGGTAGTCCACACACAACCTCAAACTATCATCCTTTTTCTTTACAAAGAAAGCTGGACAACCCCAAGGTGATGCACTGGGGCGAATGAAGCCTTTGTCCAGAAGCTCTTGAAGTTGGATTTTTTAACTCGGCCAACTCTTTAGGTGGCATTCTATATGGCCTCTTTGAGATAGGGGCAGTGCCTGGTTGTAGTTCAATAATAAACTCAATCTCTCTATCTGGTGGCATTCCTGGCAAGTCATCCGGGAATACATCGGCGTACTCGCATACCACCGGAATTTCTTCTGGGTTGGATGTGCTCATGGCAAAGGCACAAGAATTGACACACTCTCGGAAGGGTAAATAGAGAGTAGTGGCTCCGTATTTTGGCGAATTTACTTCAACAGCTCTGGCGGGAATATCTATTATAACCCCATGCTGAGTCATCCAATTCATCCCCAAGATGATATCTATACCCTGAAGTGGTAGGAGTATAAGGTCGGTGTTGATGATTAGGCTACCCAACTTGATTGGCACAAGCCGTATTATTTGGTTTGAAGCGATTTTACCCCCTGGGGTTGATATCATGTATGACCCTTTTGTGTGAAGAAAATCCAAACCCACTTTTGCACCAAATTTTGTACCAATGAAACTATGCGATGCACCAGAATCAAATAATATAACTGCAGGCTTGTTGTGGATAGAAAATGTACCTGTCATCACTGGTGCGCCCTCAGGAAGTTCTGCAAGAGTGGTGAAATTGATACGCCCTTGCTTGACCTGAACAGTTTGCCTTCTGCCCTTGTTCTTGTTGTTTTGATTAAAGCCTTGGCCCTGGTTTTGTCGCCTGGGTTGCGGGCACTCACGGGCGAAATGAGTTGAGCTCCCACAATTGAAACAACGATTTCCCTCACTTGGACGGGCTGGCGGTGGAGCAGTTGGCCTTGGGCCAGTTAACTGAGGAATAGGGAAACGTGCAACACTTTGCTGCAGTGGAGGCCTGATAACCCAACGCCCTGGCTGAGGGGCTTTCTGAGGAATCTGGGGTGCAACATTCTGTACTATGCGATATCTCTGTGGCTGCGCACTAGAGGGTCCAGCTGGCGCTTTCCTCTTTTTCTCAGCACGGTGAGTCATGATACAGTCTTCTTGAGTGAGTGCGAGATTTACCAGCTCATTGTATGTGTCAACCCTAATGGGGTTTAGTCGTTCCTTGAGCTTGGTGTTTAAGCCTCTACGAAAACGATCACGCTTCTTAACATCTGTGTCAGCATGATAGCCCGCGTACTGACAGAGATTGTTGAAAGCTTGGGCATATTGGAGAACTGTACGTGTCCATTGAGTAAGAGCCAGGAACTCATTCAGCTTCCTATCCATGAGTCCTTCTGGAATATGGTGACCCTTGAATGCAGCCTTGAATTCCTCTCAAGTGGCAACGTGATCAGCTGGGAGCATGCCAAGGTAGTTATCCCACCAAAGACGTGCCGAACCGCGAAGCTGTTGCGCGGCAAAGCGAGCTTTGTTTTGTTCTGAGCATGGTGCCAGAAGTAGTGAAAACTTGGACTCAATTGTGCGAATCCAAGCGTCCGCATCCAGTGGCTCTTCTGTCTTATTGAATAGAGGGGGCTGAGTTGCCAAGAATTCCGGGTAACCAGCAGCTTGAGGTTGATGAACATTGGGTCCACCCCGTTGCTGTTGCTGTTGTTGCTGCCCCTGGACGAGTTGACGGAGTAACTCGGTTTGGGCGGCCAGATATTCCGCAAAGTTGGGTGGCGGTGGTGGCGGTCGCTGCGAACTGCTACCATTCGCGTCCCCGAAACCCTCAGGGTTGCCACGTGTCGCTCCCACCATCTGGAATGGCAAATTCACTCATTAGTAGGATGACATATGACAAACCCCAAGAACAGAAGGGTAAGCGCGGAAAAGTAGAACTGAAAGGAGCACGTAACAATAGGGACAGCAATGCTGTTTGTTACAAGAAAATTCATAACTCGCACTCTGTTCATCGAAATGCCCCCAAATTTTTACAAAAGATAGATAATTTATCATACGACAACTTTGGTATTCAACTCCAAAGCTGAATCGACAGTTAAGGTGGGCGAAAAATTCAATTTCTACTGCTCTGTCCAGTCTGTTTTTCAGCAGGCCGAGGTGTAATGTTCGGGCCATAACTTTTGACACACAGGTCTAAAAATGCTGAAATTTGGTGAGCACTTAGATTATGAAATTCCCAACCACTTTGGTATTCAACACACAGCCCAGAAATGCAAGGAAACATGGATAAAAATTCAGACAAGTTTCTGCAGCGATAGACTCCACTGCAATTAAACCATTACAACCATTCATCAAGTTCTTAGCTAAAGCCTAAACGATTAAGATACTTTTACATAGGAGTGGTACTCTTTGACAAAAGCGAGGTACTCAACTCTTAGTTAGCCTATTACATCACCATCCAAAGTTAGGCTACCCTACAGAGGAGTATGCGCGAACGACTACTTAAGACATCATCTAAAAGTCGTCCAGGTTGTTGACGGAAGACTCGCTCCTCACTGGAGAGTGAGCTCCCGGAAGTGGTGGCAGGGGCACTCTAGACGTAGTGTCAAGTCCTGAGATACCCTGAACCTCCTGGGGCTCCTCCTCCATGGCCTCAGGCTGGGCCTGCTGAGCCTCCAACATCTCAATGTGATCAAAGGCAGCATTCAACTGAACTTGCTGGGCGGTGAACTGCTGCTCCAGAAGTGCAAAGTCAGCATCCCTGTTGTCCAAGAGAACATCACGCTCCTCAATCAGACCCTCCAGTTGGCCAACATGGGCATCCAAATCCCTGATCTGCTCATTCTTAGCAATCACTATCTCGTGGCTAGTCCGTGCAGAAGCAATGATCTGGGTCATGGCCTTGGCCTGTAAAGTCTGCAAGCGGTAAAGTGCATTCATGCACTTCACTGACATGGAGATAGTCTCTGCAGCTCTGTTCTGCTGAAGGTACCCAGTGTGTCCGACCCGACTAAGCCAGTTAGGGTCATTGGGCTGCTCTGCTGGGAAGAGGCCAATAGGAGCTAGTGTGACAGCTGCGTAATTCTTCTCACAAAACTTGTTGAGTGCTGTCATGGCTGCAACTTCCCAAGTGTCAACCAGACGGTGTCCAACTACCTCCAGCTCCAAGGAAGCCCAGTGATCTGGAAAAGGGTGGGGAGCATGAGTCATGCGCACGCGACAGCGCGCAACTCCCATCTCATGGAACTCCTCGCCCACATAGCGCGGGGGACTGGGATATCCGGCATCGCGCATCACCTCCCAAAGAATGGAGGGAAAACCCTGCCAGTGTGTGCACTCGGAGTGTGCACGCCCATCCTCATCAAACACCAGGAGAGCAGGGGCAGCCATCTGTACCAAAGATGTGTGATGGTTGAAACAGATTTTGGGTAGTGCACGAAAACGAGTACAACTGGAAGCACAGAGCTCTAGAAATTCTCAAAATTTACAGGAACATTCCTAAGGTTTTTAGGAACAACTTTTCTAGTCAACTCAAGATCTAAATCAGATCCTAAGAAAGTCTTATCCTTATAGTTTTGCTTTGCTGTCAGCCCAAAATTTTCAGTGACCAGAGAGCTAGTAAACTGAGTGCTGAGGACAAACTACTAAGCCTAAATTTACCAATTTTTTACAGAAGCTTGGTGATTAAATTTGGCGCAAGTTTTGTGTTGAACACCTCTGCAGAAAACATTTCTAGGAAGGCCTAAAAATTCGTGCAACACAGGTGCTCAAAGCTGACAGAGAAACAGGGTGTCAAAGTTTCTAGTGTACCCTACTGTATACCAGTCGAAAAATTCTCAAATTTAAACGGAAGCTAGTAGACAAGTTTTGGAGCAAAATTATCCACTGGCGCTTCTACAGATAAAGTCATCTACCATGTCAAATAAATTCATCTTCCAGGCCATAGCAGAAAATGACAGATTTCTAGATAGACCTTAAGTGAGAGGTGAGGAACCGTGCTCACGTGCAACCTTAACATTCCCGACTAACCCACATCTATTTTCTTTGGCTTTCAATTTTATGAGCATGATGCATGCACGACCTAATCGTCCTCCCAAAAAAAACAATTGCCAAATAGTTTTGGGCTTACGGGGTTAGCACCGGTGGCATGGCACAACTTACGTCTCTCCCTATATATATTTCTAGCCGAGTTCTAACCGTGCTTAACTTACGTAATCGCGGTTAGTGTACCTGCAGAAAATTGACAGATATAAATTTCATTGAACCTTTCATGCCAGCACACATGAAAGCGTCCCCATACATTACCGCTCACTATAGAAGCGGCATCCATGCGTCCAACACTGCATGGACAGCGCTCATACGCTACTGAGGTGACGTATTCACGTTCTCTTTTACTCCCAATATAATCGACCGATGGTCGGTATATTGGCAGCAGCTCAAGTAGGCCACTGCTTGAGCACAGCGTTCGGTTCGCATCACCGACGGGAAGGTCAATCTCCCTCAGTTGACTGAGTATACTTTACTCCCAATATACCCAACTAATAGTTGGTATATTGGCAGCACCTCAAGTAAGCCACTGCTTGAGGGCAGCGTTCGGCTCGCATCACCGACGGGAAGGTCAGACTCCCTCAGCTGACTGAGGATCCTTACCGTCTTACCTCAGCGTAGGTGCGTCGTTACATAATGGAAATACTGAATTTAAAATACAGAAAGAAATGTGCTGGAAGTCAGTTATAAATAAACCATAAGTTAGCTACCCACCTAGTAACTTCATTTGAGCAATGGTTTGAAAGTTTAAAATTTGAATTCAAGTTTAATGATCCCGCTTGTTTTTCGGGGTTAATTCAAAATTTCATGTTAGAACTTGAAAAACTTTGAACACGAAAGTTGTTTATTTTGTCAAATTCTACAATTTTCGTTTTGGGCAAAAGTTCATTTGAGCAAAAGTGCGAGAGTGGACTTTTTGGCGTGTTTAAACTGAATTTCGGCTTTGCAGTAATTGAGAATTTGGGGGAGGGTTTAACGTGTCATTGCATGTTAATTGCTTGTTTTATATAGTACTAAACACCGGAGGTGTTACACTGACGCCCCACTCCCTCCTCCTGACGTCCATCTTCGTGCATTTGTGCGAGATGTTTGTGGGAGTGCGGCCCTGTGTCATCCTCTTCCGCTACTTCTTCGTCCTGGTGAAGTCTGGAAGGAGCAAGGACGAAGTGGGGGGTACCACTTCCAGATGAGGAGTGACCTGCCGACGCCTTACATTCCCGGCCTTATTGGTGGGAAGTGGGAGGAGTGGCGCAGGGATTGGGTGATCGCCACCACCGAAGCCAACGAGCGCCTCGCCCTGCCGACCGAGGGACCTGCCACCGACCGTGGATCCTGGAGGACCAAGCCGTCCCTGCAGCCGGAATTCGACTCTGTGGTGGGCAAGATCAGGTCACTGGCGGAGAGCGGCCTCACCTCGTGGCACGTGCTCGGAGATTTCCTGAAGCGCCGGATCGCCCCCCTGAAGCAGCGCTCGCGCCCCGCTTGGAGCTTCACCGGCCTCAACGACTGCAGCAGGACCCACCGCGGAGAGGGGAGCGATCTGACTCAGGAAGCCTTGGAGGTCCTGGTGCGGGCTGTGACGGGGGACGCTTTCATCCCGGAGAACCTAATCCTCCCCCAGGGTATTGTCCCCCTCTGCGAGGACTCCGCGAGGGTGGCGGTGCTGGCTACCCTGCCAACTCTTGACGACGGGGGGCTGGCCCGACGCCAGACCGGAGGCGATCCGAACCGTGGGCTCCGGATCCCTGGCGCGTCCGGGGATCAAGCTACGCTGAGCACCGCGGGATCCGGGCCTACTACAAAGGGGAAGCTGGCTGTGGCCAGTAGCACCGCCACAGCCGGTTCCAGCCAGGTGCGGGGCAGCTCCGGCACATCGTCAGGAGACGCAGGCCGGCGCAGGTTACTCAGGGACGACGGGACCCTGGTCTCGGAGCCCGCAGCGAAGCGTCAGAGGACCGCTGAGGGCGCGGGCCAGGGTAGCTCCTGGGCCGCCGGCCCTCGCGGGTCCTCCGGGGCAACTGCGCCGCCACCATCGCCGCCGAGAGTTACCTCCCGTCGGCAGCAACAGCAGCAGCAGCCACGGGAGTAGCAGCAACAGCAGGAGCGGAGGTCGGGCCTCCGAGGACGCTGGGTACCCGGCACTTCTGGGTTAGTGTTATCCTGCTCTCTTCCCTTGTGCCGGGTGCTCTGCTTTTTGCTGAAGGCTTCTCCACTTTGTTGCCAGGGCTCCTCGCCCAGTAGTTCTTCTACCATCGCCGGCTCGTCGGCTAGTGCCCCAGCGACCGGGACCTCTGCGACGATGGCGGGAGCGACGGCGGGAGCGGGAACCTCAGGTGCAGCGACCTCTGCTAGCCCGGTGGTGTCCGACACGGTGGCGACGAGCGCAGTGGACGCAGCGGCAGCGGAGGCGCCAGTGCTAGGCGCAGCTGCGTCGGACGCAGCGGCGGCGGAGGCGCCGGTGCTGGGCGCAGTCGCGGCAGGCAAAGTGGCGGCGGGGGCGCCGGTGCTGGGCGCAGTCGTGGCAGACGCAGCGGCGGCGGGGGCGCCGGTGCTGGGCGCAGCCGCGGCCGACGCAGCGGCGGCGGAGGCGCCGGTGCTGGGCACAGCCGCGGCCGATGCAGCGGCGGCGCCGGAGCTGGGCGCCGCCGCACCTGATATGGCGGCGGCGGGGGTGCCGGTGCTGGGCACAGCCGCGGCCGACGCAGCGGCGGCAGGGGCGCCGGTGCTGGGCACATTCGCTGCGGGCACAACGTCTACTGAGGCCCCGATGTCTGTACCGGAAGCTCCCACCTCCAGCTCCGGTCCTGTTGCAGAGGAGGAGTTGGAGGTGGTCTTTGGCAGGCAGCTCCTACAGCTCCAACCCCCGTAGGAGGAAGCGATTCCCCTTCCCCAGGTGCTGATCCAGGTCTGGCGGTCGATAGAGGAGGCAACCTCTTCCGCCGAGGCTGCCTTCCGGCGGGAGTGGTCTGCCCTGGAGAGCGGACGCCAGCGCCTCTCTGACTGGCACACCCGCCTGGAAGCGCACACGAAGGCGGAAGCCTCCCGTGCTGCGGAAGCCCGGTCAAAGCTCAAAGCCGATCAAGAGGCCTATCGAGCCAACCTTCTGAAGGTGTTCAACCGGGAGCTTGCAATATCGAGCTGGGAGAAGGCCCTGGCCCAGCGGGAGGAGACCTTCGCCCTGGAGGTTGTTAGCTTCGCGGCTCAGCGGTCCGACCTCGAGAGTCGGCTTGCTGCCCAGCAGTCCGAGCTTGAGACCCGCAGCCAGGGTCTCGAGATCCGCAGGCAGGAGCTGGACGAGCTCTCTGGGACCCTGGCTGGATGGCAAAAATAGCTGGAGGAGAGGGCCAGCAAGCTGGCTGTTGCCGAGGTGGAGCTAGAGGAGGACCGGAAGTCCCTCTCCAAGCGGGAGTCCCACGCCACCGGCATAGAGAAGGAACTTGGGCACCAGCGGGACTCCCTCAAGAAGCTGAAGGAGTGGTCGGAGAAGAGGAAGGCCGAGCTCGAGGAGAGGTCCCGCGAGGTGGAGGTGGCCAAGGTGGCTCTGGACTCCTGGATGCAAGAGGCGGTCCGGAAGCACCAGGAGGACCAGTGCGTGGGGGCCCAGCAGATCGCTGACTGGGCGGCCGAAGCGAGCCTAGCACTGGTGCCACTTGGAATGGGCCCAATCCAGGTGGCGGAGCCGCCAGCTTCGATAGCTGACGCCCTCCCAGTGCTGAGTTCTGCTTCAGATAGGCTCCGGCGTCTAGAGCCGGTCCTTGCTGGTCAGCTCGAAGCCGAGGGTCGCGAGCTGATCCGGATGGTGGCAGAGCACATCCTGACCTGCCTCCGGAGCCACGACCCGGCCATCTCGCTGACGCCCGTGGTCGATGGTCCTGTTGCGGAGATGGAAGCCGCCGCTCGGGACAGCGTGCGGGAGGTCGTCGACTTCGTTGCCGCCTACTTCAAGCGGGAGCCTGCAGACCCTTGAGCTGGGCTTTGTATCTGTTGCGTTATGTAACAAACTTTGTACTAGTTGAAATTTTTGAAATAGAAGAAAACTTCAACTTAGCTGTTTGTCAGTTGCTGATTTGCGGTATGCAGCACCCCGGCGCCCTGGCCCCCTGGCGGATAGGTTCAGTTGTTTGGACCTGTCTGCCACCTGAGCCGTAGAAGATACTCCGGATCTCCTTGGGCATAGGTGCCGCATAGTTTGCAAGGCGAGCAAGCGTCTTGTTCGCTGTGTAGCATACAGAACTACAGAGAGAAGAATCAAATTCGCTTATACGGTAGTAATGATACTGCAACTTAGCTGTTTGACACATGCAGAATCTATTCATGATGTCTGGGACAAAGCGGATGCTCCGGGCCCCCTGGGAGATAGACTCAGTTGTTTTGAGTCTGTCTACCATTGAGACTGGACCTTGATCTGCATGAAACCTTTGAAGCGGATGCCAGGACCCCCTGGTAGGTAGGCTCAATGGTTTGAGGCTGGTTACCATCAGTCAGGGCTTAACCTGTGTACCACTTCAAAGTTACAGCTTAGTAGCAGGCCCGCGGGACTCATCCTGGACCGGTCCCAGGCTGGTACCAGGTCCGGAGCTCTAGATGCACAGGTCCAGGTAGCTCAGTGCTTGTTACAGAGTGGTGGAGTGCATAGACTTAGAGTACGGAACCAGGCTAAGGCGCTACACAGGGCTCCGGACTACTCCAGGAAACAACATGATCTTTCCGGACCTGGCTTCATCATCCCAGACCCTTCGCAGCAGTGGGTGAGGTCACTTTGTTGTACTCGATCCTTTGAGATATAGGGCTGGACATGCCGTGTAGGACTTAGGAAGCCAACTCTTGAGCTGGAACGAGGTCCAGGACCCTAATTACCCAGCCCCGGGTACTAGGGCACTCATTACAGGGTGGTGGAGTGCGTAGGCTTTGGGTACGGAACCGGCTAAGCGGCTACACAGGGCTCCGAACCACCCCAGGAACAAGTACCCCCTCTCTAGAGCTGGTTCTTAGGGGTTCGGACCTCTCCCCCAGCAGCAAGAGGATCCGGATCTGTACGGCAGTCCAGCGACTCAATACAGATCTTAGTTGTAGCAACAAGAGTAGAGGTCCACGCGGGGGTTAGAAAGGTAAAATCTCGAGAATCAGAATGCGAAATTAAATTTTGACACAAAGACAGAACTGGGAGAAAATCTTTCCTTTGCAATCTTGATGTATATGGCTTTGCGCGATGGATGCAGAGGCCGGGTTTACGAGGTCGGACCTCTACCGCTCTGAGTCGCGCGTTAGCCGACGGTGCGATGGATGCCAGAGGTCGGGTTTACGAGGGTGGCCCCCAACCGCTCTGGGCCGCACGCTAACTCTAACTTATTACAAAGGAAAAGTTTATTTCCCTGCTCTGCCTAGGTGTAAAACTTACGCAGATGCTCTATGTTCCATGGGTTGGGCAGCGGCACTCCATCTTCTGTGGTGAGGCGAACGCATCCGGGCCGGCACACCTCTGTAACCTTGAAGGCCCCTCCCAGCTGGGGGAAAGTTTGTGGAGCCCTACTCGGTTCAGAATCCGTCTGAGGACGAGGTCACCAGCCCGGAGCTCCCTACTGTGCACGAACCGTTGATGATAGCGCCAGAGCGCCTGGTTGTAGCGTGCATTTCGGATTGCTGCTCGCCACCTTCGTTCGTCAACAAGGTCCACGTCGTCACGCCGCAGCTGCTCCTGCATGGATTCGTCAAAAGCCTGGACCCATGGTGAGCCCAGGTGAATTTCTGGGGGAAGGCATGCTTCAGCCCCGTAGACCAGGAAGAACGGAGTCTCCCCGGTGGCTCGGCTGGGTGTGGTCCGGTTGCCCCATAGTACACATGGAAGCTCATCAACCCATTTGGCACCATGCTTTTTCAAGCAGTTGTAGGTGCGGGTCTTGAGTACCCTGAGGATCTCTGCATTCGCTCTCTCAACCTGTCCATTGCTGCGGGGATGTGCCACGGACGCAAAGCATAGCTGGATGCCGATGTCCTCGCAGTACTCTTGGAAGAGTCTGCTTTTGAATTGGGTCCCGTTGTCCGCGCTGATGCGGTTTGGGACACCAAATCTGCACACAATGGACTTGAGGAATGCGACTGCTGATTTCTTTGTGATATTCACCACAGGGGTAACCTCCGGCCACTTTGTGAACTTGTCGATGGCGACGTAGAGGAACCGGTACCCGCCGACGGCCCGGGGGAATGGCCCCAGGATATCCACACCCCACACGGCAAATGGCCATGAGGGCGGAATTATTTGCAGAGCTTGAGCCGGTGTGTGTATTTGCTTTGCATGGAACTGGCATGCTTTGCAGGATTTTACCAGCTCAGCCGCATCCTGGAGTGCTGTTGGCCAGTAGAAACCATGCCGAAAGGCTATGCCAACAAGCGTGCGAGATGAAGAATGACTTCCACACTCGCCTCCATGGATCTCCGCGAGTAACTCGCGGCCCTCTCCCTGTGAGATGCATCGCATGAGGACACCATTGGCGCCACGGTGGTAGAGATCCCCTTCTACCACCGCGTAGCGTTTAGCTAATCTGACTATGCGCTCAGCGGACACATCATCATCAGGGAGGATGTTATCTTTCAGGTAGCCCCGGATCTCGGAGATCCATGCATCGGGAGTTCCCTGAGCAAGTGGGGGTGGCTCTATGAGGTCTCCAGGATCCTCAATAGAACACACAGCCCAGGTCGGGCACCATAGGTGGAATGCCGCCGGGACTGCTAGCTTCGAGGTGCTAGCATGATCCCCTTCACCCAGCTCGGCTGGCTGGGCGGTAGGTCTCAGCAGCCGCCTTTCGAAGACGCCCTCGGGCACGGATGCCTAGGTAGATGCTCTCGCGGAGAGATCATCTGCTGCTGAGTTGAGTTCGCGGGGAACGTGTTGCAGTTCCAAGGCGTCGAAGTCCTTCTCGAGCTTCCTCACGTGTATGAGGTATGCCGCAAGCTGGGGATTGTTGCAGCTGCAATCCCCTCGGACCTGCTTGATGATTAGCCGAGAGTCCCCCTTCACCAGAAGCTGGCGGACCCCCAGAGACAGGGCTTGCGTCAGACCAAAGATCAGAGCTTCGTACTCCGCCATGTTGTTGGTGGCCTTGAACCCAAGGTGCACCATGTACTTCAGCTGATCTCCGTCTGGGTCGATGAGGACCACACCAGCTCCGGCCCACTTCTCGCGGGCAGACCCGTCGAAGAAGAGTGTCCAGTGGGGCTCTGTGAAGACTGGTGTCCTGAGTTCCGGCTCCGAGGGCCCGGCGTTGAAGTCCGGACCCCCAGAATTACTTGGGGAAGGAGTCCATTCCGCTATGAAGTCTGCCAGGATCTGGCTCTTGACTGCGTGGCGAGGCTGGAAGTCCAGTTGGAACTCAGCCAGCTCTGCTGCCCACTTGGTGATATTGCCCGTGGCGTTGGAGTTGTGCAGGATCGCTCTTAGCGGATAAGAGGTCACTACAACAACTCGGTGTGCCTGGAAGTAGTGGCGCAGTTTCCTAGACGCAATAAGTATCGCATAGATAAGCTTATGCGTCTCAAGATACCTGGCCTTCGCCTCGTGGAGGACTTCACTGACGTAGTGGACTGGCTTTTGGATGGTCCGGACCCTGATGAGCGGGTCCGGTTCGCCCTTATCCTCCACGTCATGTCCTTGGGCCCCCAGCGGTCCTGGGCTTCCACTGATACGAGGCTCCTCCGGACCCCCTTGTCCGGGTTCCGGAGCTTCAGGCAGAGGTGAGGCTGACGGGCCCCCGTGTCTGGGGTCCGGCTCACCATCCTTGGCCGGGGAGACCCTGGTGTCCCCCGGCGAGTTTGCTCCATCCTTTCGGCGACCAGCACCATGCTGACCGCCTCCGCAGACACAGCAAGATACAGAAACAACGGCTCACCAGGCTCTGGAGCCACCAATACTGGCAGTGAGGTGAGGTGCTACTTCAGTTCCTGGAAGGCTTGCTCAGCCTCTTCGGTCCAAGAGAATGAACCGGACCTCCTCAATAGTTTGAAGAAGGGGAGGGCCCTCTCAGCCAGCCTCGATATGAAGTGGCTAAGAGCGGCGAGAGATCCAGTAAGCTTATGGACGTCCTTGATGCGGCCGGGAGGCCTCATCGCTTCGATCGCCTTGATCTTGGCTGGGTTTGCCTCGATGCCTCGATGAGAGACCAGGAAACCCAGTAGCTTCCCCGCTGAGACGCCGAAGATGCACTTCTCGGGGTTCAGCTTCGTGCGCGTGGCGCGGAGCCGGTCGAAGATGAGGGACAGGTCCTCCACTAGTGTAGACCCTACCTTGGTTTTGACCACAATATCATCAACATACACCTCAACAATATCTCTAATTAAATTACAGAAGGTTTTGTTCATAGCTCGTACAAACGTGGGTAAGGCATTCCTTAGACCATACGGCATGACAATGTAGCAATAAAGCCCATCTACTGTTACAAAGGCAGTATGCTTCCTATCCCCTCTAGACATCTGAATCTGGTGAAAACTAGAGTATGCATCTAGGAAAGACAAAAGGTCACACCCGGAGATGGAGTCCACGATCTGATCGATACGTGGAAGAGGATAGGGGTCTCTAGGACATGCCTTGTTGAGGCTAGTGTAGTCGATGCACATCCGAAGCTTCCCATTGGCCTTTGGAACGACGACCGGGTTGGCCAACCACTCAGGGTGGTGGACCTCCTCGATGAAGCCAGCGTGTAGGAGCTTGTGGACTTCTTCGCGGATGAAGTTCTGCTGCTCCACAGACTGCTTCCGAGGCTTCTGGCGCACCGGCGTGGCGTCGGGGTAGATCCTCAGATTGTGCTCGATCACTTCCCTGGGGATCCCGGGCATCTGCGACGGTTCCCAGGCGAACACGTCGACATTTGCCCGGAGGAAAGCGATGAGCGCGTCTTCCTATTTCTCCTCCAGGTTCCCCGCGATGCGGGTGGTCCCGGAGGAGTCCGCCCCGATCTGGACCGTCTTCACGGGGACATCGTCCGGATTGGATGGCTGAACCCTGGGTGTCTTTGCAGGCGCCCTGGGTTGCGAGGGGGATGGATCCTCCTCGGAACGCGCTGCCTCCGCCGCCAGAGCATGCAGTCTCTCGACTGCAGCGATAGCAGCGGTGCGGTCGCCCTGCACGGTGAGGACACCGGCAGGGGAAGGCATCTTCAAGACCAAATACCCGTAATGAGCAATGGCCATGAAGCGGTAGAGTGCTGGCCGGCCAATGATGGCGTTGAACGGGAGGTTCACCTCCGCAACATCGAACAGAACGCTCTCTGTGCGGAAGTTCTCCTCGGTCCCGAACGTGACCGGCAGTGTGATGCTCCCCAAAGGGAACACCGGATGTGGACCCACTCCGGAGAATGGGCGAGAGGGAGTCAGCTTGGACTCCGGGATCTGCAGCTGCTTGAACGCTGCATAGCTGATGATGTTGAGGCCAAACCCCCCGTCGATCAGCACGTGATAGAGCCTCACGTTGGATATAACAGGGGCGGTGACTAGAGGTAGTACACTAGCCCCAACCATATTCTCCGGGCAGTCGGATGGCCCGAAAGAGATGGTGGTGTTCATCCACCTCTGGTGCGGCGCCGCCTTCGGGACCCCTGGCTTCACCGAAAGGACCTCTCGGCAAAGGGTCTTCACGTCCCACCGGGAGACAAGCTCCCTGCTTCCGCCATACATTACGTACAGCTTCTTGCGGCGGTCGCCGTTGTCGGAATCGGAGTCGTCATCGTGGTAGACGCCCTTCAGCTCCCGAGCGGGGGACTGGTACCCCAGCTCCTTCTCCCCAGCAGCGGCTCCGCTGTCGGAGGCCTTCTCCTTGCCAGGCCGCTGGCGAGGAGGGGGCGAACCGTCCTTGGAGGACTGCTCACGCCACCCACTGACCCGCTTCGCGAGCTTCTGGATCTCGCGGCAGTCAGTGGCGCTGTGGCGAGCGGTGGGATGCACTGGGCATGAACCTCCACTTCCACCTTGCGGGCGAGGGCGTTTGCCATGTGCATTCTGGCCCCCGGCCGCTGCTGCAGCCGCTGGTGCTGCTGCTGCAACGACTGGTCCACCAGAATGCGGCTCCCCGCGACTCCGGTTCTTGTTCTTCTTCTTCTTGCCACCACCCTGAGCAGTAGCACCGGAGCCACCAGCCTTGGTGTCTCTGTCCTGGGGGCTGAGTGCCATGCACGGCCCTCAGCGGCCCTGGCACACTTGTCTGCCAGGGAGAAAAGCGTAGTAACGCTTTCCACCTCGTGCGTCGCCAGCTTCTCGAGCATCTTCTCGTCACGTACCCCCTGGCAGAAAGCAGTGATAATAGATGCATCGGAGATACGAGGAATGGTACCCCGTACCTTGGTGAAGCGCGAGATGAAGGCCCGGAGCGTTTCTCCGGGTTTTTGCCTCACGGCGTGAAGGTGTGCCTCCACACCATGTTGCTGGTATGCGCTGGCGAAGTTCGCTGTGAACCTCGCACAGAGCTCCTCCCAGGACTGGATCGTCCCAGGTGTGAGATTCATGAGCCAAGTCCGGGCTGGCCCAGACAAGGCTACATGAAAGTAGCTCGCCATGACGATGTCATTACCACCAGCTGCTGTGATGGCGGTAACGTACACCTGCAGGAATTCCGACGGGTTAGTGGTACCGTCGTACTTCTCCGGCAGGTGCGGGCGGAACTTGGACGACCATGCCACTGCGCGGAGGTGCTCTACCAGCGTAGCGCAGCCCACCCCAGCCACCGGGGCGCACACCTGTATCCGGGCGTTCACTGGAGGCTTGGGTGCTGCCACGTCCAAGTCGGCGTTGAGGTTGCGTCCCTCAATGTTGAGACAGCGCTCTCGCGCCCTCTCGATGGAGATGCGGGCATACTCTCCCGCACGCCGGCGGTTGATCTCCGCCCGCAAGTCTTCTGTCCGTGCACCCCTCAAGGTGGGGGAGCGCACAGATGCCGACACACCGCCCTGGCGCTAGTGGTAGGGTACCACCCCATTGCCGGGCGGAGGTCGTTGCCCAGTCCTTGCAGAACTGGGGGAGGCCTGAGCCAGATGGAGGAGACGGTCAACGTCGTCCCGCCACTGCCTCAGGGCATCTGGCGAGGCTGCAGCAGCCGGAGGGTTGCGAAACAACTCCCTAGCCGCCGCCAGCGCTCCGCCGCTCGCAGCCTGCGAGGGGGCCCGTGACGGCCGCCCTGTCCCTTGCCGTCGAGCAGCGCGCGCTGCCGCTGACGGTGCCTGCCCCATAGGCACAGTTGCCCCTGGAGCAGGAACTCGAGAGGCGTGTGGCGTGGAGGACGCCACACCCTCCGTCATCTCCACGTCGTCCACACGAACCATGGAGACGGGGAAGAGATGAACTGCGACCAACTTCCCCCTACCTGGCGCGCCAAATATCGTGGTGCTGCAAACCACAGCCGGGTGGCGGAAGGCACCCGCCTAAGCCCAGAGGGTGTGTACTCAGGGGTTAGCTAGTCCTAGTTTGATCTCGCTCAAGAACACGATGAACACAGGGGGATTAGAGTGGTTCGGGCCGCCAGAGCGTAATACCCTACGTCCACTGTTTGTTGTATTGCCTTGCCTCGAGAGAGTTCACGAGGGCTTGTGTGTGTCTGTACAGCCTGTTGTGTACAGTGAGCGCCTCCCTTTTATATCTCAAGGGGGCGCGTACATGGCCGTTGGGACCCCGACAGGTGGGCCCAATGATGCAGTACAAGATAACGTACTGTTTATAATTATGGCGTCGCAGGCGAAGGAGATCCCTCTCCTGGATTCCATTGCCTGCTCCCGGAATCCCCCGTTCGACGTGTCCAGGCGCTGTCTTGTCGGAGCGGCGCCAGGCATAGCTAGCGGTGTTGCCTGCCACGTAGCTGAACGGGCTGCGTAGCTTGCGGCGTAGGAGGCATGATGGAAAAGTGACGTGCCGTCGTATCCAATTAATGCGGCAGACGGGCTCTGCGCGGGTGCGGCACAGGCGGCTACACTGTGTACCTTGGTAATATGCGGTGCACAGTGAGGCCTGACAAAGGCTGTCCCGCGTGCCGCGGCGACAGAGCACGCCTCAACCATATGCATTAAATGCGGTGGGTGCGCGAGTCTTCCAGCGGAAGACTTGCGCACAAGTCCGCGCCCGTGCCTCCGGGTCACGTGGCGGCTCCGGACCCCCGCGCGGTAAGGGAGGTCCGGATGGACGCAGGAAGGTCCTGGACCCCTATAGGGGGTCCGAGGCCTCGGCTGTCAGCTCGGAGTTTTCCTTCCTTAGGGACATGTGGCGTCTCCGGACCAATCCCCAGGCGGAGGACAGGTCCGGGGCCATGGGCTTGGTGAGGAAATAGCCTGACTCGTGGGGCCTGGCTACTCCGTCCTTTGCGCGCAGTTACGGATAACTACGCGGGTCCTGCCTTGCCGCAGTAAGAGTGGGTATCCCTGTTACAGGGTACCAATAATTTCTAAATTTGATATGAGCCAATCCTGACATTTATGTCTAGAAAAAGTATGAACAATACCCGTATGACGGGGTAAAGTTGGCAAATGGCTAATTCTGTATGGCGAGAGAAAATTGTGATGACTCATGTGCTGGTTTATCCCACACTGGAAGAAAAGTTTGGAGTAGCTTTGCTATTCTAGAATTAATCGAACACTTCTATTGTGTCATAGTGATTAAGCACTCAATGAGTTTAAGAAGAATGAAAAGTTACATACGAACCCCAAGATAAGAATGATATGCGAGCGTGACTTGCAAAAGGTCTGAAATAGAGGACTATTTTAAGTCCTTAAAGTGGAATGAGGGAAAGAACTGTCATATGAAATAAAGGGCTATGTTGAGTTGTTAAAGTGAAATGAGTAAAATGTACTCTCACAAAAGAGCAAAAATTACTTTATTTTGCATGATGTAAGTATGTGGATGAAGTAAGTAATAAAAGTTTCCTCATTCACAAAAGTTGTGAATAGTTTTCGAAATTGTGGCAGAAAAGTTCATGCCACATTTCGAGGGGAAGAAATGTGAGATAGTTAGAAAGATACTCCCCTGTAATGTGCATTGAAAAGTAAGAAATGATGATCTATTTAAGAATGAATGTGACCGTCAGAGGGAGTACAACGGTCACTATACTGATACCCCTATGTAAAGAAATGGCTAAATTCTAGTAGTTATGCTGGACGACCCTCAAAGATAGTAAGATGGTGCTTACGGAGCACATATAAAATCTTTAACAGATGGAACCCAAACAAAGAGATTTACCGATATGCCATCTTTACAAAAGATGGCAAAATCTGGAGGAGCATGGTATATAGAGACCTAAAACTTGAAGAGAAGTAGAAATGTGTGTCCACTTCGATGATTCAAGAGCAACAAGGTTCTCATGCTAGCTGATGTTGTATACAACACCTGTTGTTAGCTCTCAAAGAAAATGAATAAAGTAAAGCGGGATCTTGTTAGTCCATTGCCATTTGGCAAAAATGAGCAACAACAGACCTATATATATAAAGTAAAGAAAATCAAACAGATGTTGATTACATCCCATTTGAAGAAGTCATGAGAATTCATGGGTTAAGTCCATGAAAAAAGGAGTAATTCCTGAGAGAGCCATCACAGTAGGTTATAATGGACCTACAAACGAAATGTGACTCCAGAAGGAATCTTGAAAGATACAAAGCAAAACTTGTGACAAAGGTTTTACTCAAAGAGAAGAAAGAATGTGTGGATACCACAACAACAAATCCATTTATGGATTGATGTAAGCCTCGAGACGGTGGTATCTAAAGCTTATTGAAATAGTAATAAAAGTTGGGTTTAAAGAGATTGAGGAGGACAATAGTTTCAGGCAAAGTAAAAGAGTGGGAAATTTGATTTCCACATCTTAAATGAAGATAACATCCTACTTTCTAGTGGTGATGTTAATATATTTTTATAGATAAAGAATTCTTGTCCTCAAATTTTGATCTCGGTGATGAGTTTTTCATTCTATGGATTGAGACTCATCGAGATACAAGAAAGGGGTATTATGGTTACTGCAAAGGCATACTCAGAAAAGCTTCTAAAGAAATGAAGTATGCAAATGAGTAAACCTACGCCTGTTCCTATCGTCAAGGGTAATAGTTTGGGAACCTTAGTGTTCCAGGAACCAATGTGAAACGGAAATAGTCCCATATGCTTCAGCTGTTGGAAGCTTTATAAGCGCGCAAGTAAAGAACTTACCCCGACATAGTTTGTGTATCCGGATTATTTTGGTAAAAGTTCAATCCAGATATAGATCATTGGAATGAAAAAGAGAATGTCGGCCTCATGCTAAGTTGGAAAGAAAAGTACTCTCAAAAGGTTGTGAGTACAAAAGTAGAGCTTGTGAAATGTGTAGCGAAATCCACAATTGTCGCTAACTTTCACACTTGGAGGTTTTGTGTGGAAAATCTCCAAAATAAAATAATTATCATCAATGTGATGCAAAGACATGGTATAACATGATACGAGGCCGAGGGACAGGCAAAAATGGTTAAAGGAACCTATACCCGGAGTTGATAATGGTTGACAGCAGCAATAACCATTAAAGTAGTTTGCTCCTATGACAACGAGTCAACTGTGGTGCCAAACACGTTGACACAAAGTTATACGTTGTAAAAGAGAAAGTCCGGAATCATGATTGAAATGGATTGTGAGTTTAAATGACAGAAAGTGTTTGCGGGTCCGCTTACTAAAGGCTTGCCGCCTAGTGTGTACAGAGAACACACAGTAGATATGGGTTTATGGTATAGCCTATGTTTTCCGGACAATAAAGGACCCAAAGCTAAAGAATCTATTTCAGAACAGAGACGTGTATTGTAGCTGTTGAATCTATCGGCAACTGACCGTGATGATGAAGCTGCTCTATGCATTAATCTGTGAAGAAATATGAAAAGAAGTAAAAGGTATGAAGGTAAAAGTGGGAGAATGTTGGGTTGATCTCCACCAGTTGGCCCAACGACCGACTGGGCCTTTGACTCGCGCTCTGATTGGGAGCGCACAGCCCAATGCAAGTTTGGTGGGCCCCCATAGCGCAGTGCAATAAATAGGAGGTGGGGGCTAATGGCGCGACGGACGAGGTTCACCGCCGTCACTGTTCCCACCGGCCTAACCCTAATCCGATCTAGAGATGGCACTGAAACGACGGGAAGCACCACCAAGCTGCCGCCGCCCCTGCACTGCGCCACCGTAGTCCCCTATGACTCCGGCGACCCGCTGCATCAACCGTCGCTGGCCGTGCGCAAAGCTCCACCAACGAACCCGCGAAGACGACGGCAGCGGCTACCAACAAAGTCTTCCCTCAATTAAAGTAACTATCCACCCGATCTACTCCTAGAGATCCCAAAGAAGTCTAACAGCTTCCTGGGCCTCAGATCCTGCTCGACTTTTTAGTACTTAAGTTCGCTGAATATCCAAGCCAAGCGCGTACCACCACATGCAAAGCACCGAGCAGGAGCTGATTTTGGGCGTCGTCATGCAATACAGGTGCTTCGAGGCCAATGCAAGTTACGCACAAAAGGTACGGTGGCCGGCCGGGGTCGAGGACGATAATCGATGCTCACGGCGCATGTACCTGGACACCATACCCGCGTGCAGTTGGGTGACTCAAAAGCCGCAAAGTTGTTGGCGGCATGGACGACGCCTCGTCTTTGACCATTGAGTCGCACAGCCTATGAATGTCTCTGTTAAATCCTAACGTCGCAGGGGATGTAGCTCAGATGGTAGAGCGCTCGCTTAGCATGCGAGAGGTACGGGGATCGATACCCCGCATCTCCATTTGCAATTTTATTTTTGTGTGTTTTCATGGGGGGCCCAATTCTTTCGTCGAGCACAGCCTGGTCTGCCCGTGCGTCGGCCCGTTCGTAACTCGCGCGGCCCGCGATCCAGCACCGTACTCCTCATCGGGCCGAGGAGGCACGGGCTGGCCCAACCCAACAGCCAGACGTGCGCCGCTCTCCGACCTCCGCAACCAAAGAAAAAACAATCTTTTTCTTCGAATTGTCCGAAAAGTTTCCCAGAATTTTTACTTCAACGGCTAATTCAGCCTCTCGTAATAAATTTCCTTTCCCACGCCACCTCGACGCTCCCCGTTCGCACCACCCTTCCAAATTCCAGCGGAGGAAGTCTCAAAACGGAACCGAATCACACCAAGGCCGGCCTGAAGGGTACCACCCCAGAGAGAGGCCAGAACGGGTGCCACCCCCGCCGAGATGGACACGGGCTGCCCCTACCAACCCGGCGACCCCTCCGGCGCCGACGCCGACGACGCTGCGTCTTCCTCGGCGGCGTCGGCCTCCTCCGCGCGCGGCTCTGCCTCCCGGACCACCCGTCTGCGCAGGGGGGTCCGGCTCCGGCTGCGGCGAAGGCGGCAGGAGCCAACCCTGTCCGCCGGGGGCGGGGGCGGGGGCGGGGGCGGCGCCGGCGTGCAGGATGACCTCGCGCTGCCCCTGGGGATGTCATTCGCGGCCGTCCTAGCTCAGGTGCGTCCGTGCGTTCCATTTCCACGGGTCGGGAGGGCTTGACGGATGTTCATGTCCTTATTTTTACTCTTTTTTAAGCGTTCTGCTCAATTACGACCCTGTTACCGATAGCTACAAACCGTAAAGATTTGTATGGTGAACTACCGAAATCAATTTTGTTTTGCGGTTCTGAGCGATGGCGCTTGAAATGTGATGTGGTAGCTTGGGGGCTGGGGCTAGTGAAATGATACGGCACACAAAGGTGCATCCTTTGAGGGGGAGGAAGAGGAATGGACATGCTTTCGTTTGCTAGTTTCTAGATACTAGCTCCCTGCTTGTCATTGTTTCATGATGTTGGATAATGGATATTAGTTAGATTCCTGTTTAGGCCAGTAGATGACTTAAATATCGACCAACGTCTTCAAAATTAATTGTTACCCCCTTCTGTATGACTTGTGCCTTCTTCGCAGTTAGTGATCATGAGATTCTCTCTTATCTGTTTCAAAATCACATGGAAGCAGCAAGGTACTAAAACTCAGACGTTCACCATATTCACTGATTATGGGATCAAAGAGGAGAGAAATTGAGCATAATTGTTGTATGCCCATATGGGCTTTGCAGGGCTTTTCCCACAATAAGTAGTAACAAATTTAATATTGCTATATTTGCTAACCAATTTAAAACCACACATAGCTTTACGTTGCAAATTCATAGTGACCACTTGCAGGGCTTTTCCCACAATAAGAAGTAACAAATTTAATATTGCTATATTTGCTAACCAATTTAAAACCACACATAGCTTTACGTTGCAAATTCATAGTGACCACCAACCACAGTAAAATTCTGGTAGTCATGTGTGCTGTCCTTTTCTCCTACCCTTCCTAATCACTATTATTACGATTGTATGCTCACAATGTGTCATCTGTTTCTGTTCATCCACTCTCGATTTCACATGCATAGTTACATCATCAATGTGCACAGAGTGCACTGAAGCATATCCTATAATTTCACCAATTTACCCGCATACAACTTGACGTTAGCATGATCATGTCATATTTTGTACATGTGTTAAGTTTTTTTTGTTCAGGTCAATAAGGATAAACCTTCATTGTCTGCAGGTTGTCAATACAAAGACTCGCTCAGGGGAAAGATTACAACCTGCACTCCTTTCGAAGGTTAGTGTACTGCAACTTGACTAAAACATCTACAAAACCAAGTCTGAAACTGAGTATGGATTTTCGATGCAGATCTGTACATTGGCGGTGAAGGAATCATTGAGAAATGTAAGCCTGGTTCCCTTTATTATCACACAGCTCAGTTGTTACTAAAAATCCTGATATGTCTTTCACTTATCATCTGTGTAGATATATGGCGACAAGTTAGACAGTTTTATGAGAAATTTCGAGAAATCATTCAGCAGCACACTGACGACACTCCATCTTGTTAATGAGATGCCTGTTTATGAACAATGTCATATTCCTCAATGTTCTTTTAAGCATGAAGACTCTGCAGCTGCAAGCATGTTGAGCACTGGTGGTCTACAAAAGCCCTCACAGGAAATCAAGCAGGACATTTCGGTCTCAGTAGAAAGTCAGCTTGTTCTTTATGCTGGTGGCAATCAGCAGCTGAACCGTCGCACTCGTGGCATATCTTCTACTGAAGCTGATCAGCAGATCCTTAATGCATTCGAGAGATCTTTGAAAGAGCAAACCCGGTCAAACGAGCTAAAGGAATTTGAGATAGGCCTTAGCATGAGAAAATTGCAACTAAAACAGTCTCAACTAGAACTTAACTCCTACTCACACATGTTAGAAAAGATGAAGTTATCCTTGGGATTTCAGAAAGCTTCCTTCCGAGGGGAGAAATTGAAGACCGAGATGCAGGACGCAAGGCATGCACAACTACTGAGGACACTCACAGATTTTCTTGTTAGTGCAGTGATTATCATGTCGGTATGCTTTGGTTACGGAACTTATATTTATTCATACCAAAGAATAACTGATATTACAGCAGTGTGTTCAGTCACTTCGAGGGTAAGCTCATCATCTGTCTCATATTCTTTTTTTTAATCAGTGACCAATAAATAATACAATCTCAAGAAACCTGTGTGATAATCAGAAAGATTCTCTCTCTTTTGCCTCCTCTTGCAGGGATCTAAATCATGGTGGGTGCCAAATTCAGTGTCAAACTTCAATTCCGGGTTGCTCTTCTTAAGATGTCATTTCATAGCAGCAACACGTATGGGTTTTGGCATAGTAATGATTGTGTCAATTGCTTGGTTAGCGTTCCAGCGTTCTGCAGTGTCTGGAACAAATATGCCAGTAACTTTCAATTTCATTCTGTTGGGAGTTATTTGCGGCTTTGCTGGAAGGTTTTGTGCAAACACTCTTGGCGGTGATGGGAACATCTGGCTCATATGCTGGGAGGTTCTTTGTTCCATCCATTTACTTGGAAATTGTTATCCATCTGTCTTGTACCGAGTTCTTCATGGTCCTAGATCAGTATCTCACACCAAGGAAGTTGTTTGGTTCCCATATTGGATTCGCCGGTGGATATTTTATGCCCTGCTGGGGTTTATTATCCCAGCCTTGACTGGCTTCCTGCCGTTTGCTTCTCTTTCAGACTGGCTTCATCATTTCAGTCAAGAAGTAAAATCCATCTTTGTTGGTGAGGAAATTGAAGCCTAAAAGATCTTGGCTGCAATGATTAGCATGGTTATGCCCTTTTGTGTCAGCTGGGCAAGCAGGTTTGCTGGAGAAGTGAAATCACTCTCTGAGAAAAGCTTCAGCAATAAGCAAGGAAAGCTTATTCGATGGGACTGCACAGAGGAAGAAAAGTTGTCTGTAGTTCTGCAGCAGCTACAGAGCATATTGATCCAACTTAATGTGCTCCCATCTTTGGCTAATATAATGGGATAGTTCTGTAGCAGCTACGGAGCATATTGATCAACTCAAGAGTCAAGATGTTTGGCTAATATGATGTGATGGATATCTCCTTCCACCGAAGTCGAAACTTCTGAGGATTTAGGCTTTCACTGTTGTGATCTTACATCAATTGGATTTCAAGTGCCTCGTTTAGCCATAGGCCTTTGATTTCACGGTGCAAGTTCACAATACAGCACAGTAGACTTTTGTCCACCAGTTGGAAACTCTGTCGGTCTATCAAAATCCTTTTGTTGTCTTTGTTGTAGCTTGATAATTTCTTTGTTCATTGTAAATATCATGAGAGCCAGTTTGTATAGGCATTGGACGATTATTCTATATGTTTACTGCTTTAGCAAGTTGTGTGCTGAAGGAGATCTCCGGGCATGAGTGAATTTTTGAAGCTGTACTGACAAGCTGGTACATCCGTTCGATGTTTTCATCTGCTTACTAATTTTTTACACGCGCTTGCATTCTAGCCCTGACAATATGCATACTTGCGAGTATGCGGGTTTGCTGGAGAGTTTGATGTATGTCTGTCCAATTATTCGTATGAACAATACACACCAACCCTGTTCTTATTCAGCACTCACTGTAGTTGCTGTCATGCAACAAATGCAAAAATTACAGACTTTCTAGGCTTCTGAAGGTAAAATTCCAGTTACGGCCATTTTGATATTCACAGATAACATCTTTCCAGTTACAGATATCATGCCAATCACACGGATGTACACAGTACACGGGACTGCTGAAGTGCAGCATACAGTAGCTGCATCAACAATTGCCTCCAAGCAAAATTCTATGGCCTTTTGGCTGATGAAGCCTACATGACCTCTGGAACATACAATCAGGCATGACAATTTACCTCACCTCTGGAGGATGCCTTAAGCGGACTGATGCCGCGATGCGTGTTTTCAAAGGTTTGTTCGTATTCTCTGCCGCGACCGCGAAGCGTGTTTTCGAAGGCTTGTGCGCATTCTCTATCACCGAACTCTTTTACATGAAAGCGAAGCGATCATCTCCTCCTCCCGTGCCCGCTTTCCATTTGCATTTACAAAGCTGCAAGAGAATTTAACCGGCTGCTGTGTGTCTACTCCATCGATTGATCACCGAATAATGCAGGAAGAAACAGAAAAGAGTTTAGAATATGTTCTCGATTGTATATGAATAAATATAAAACACTAGTTAGTTAACACATGAGAATTTGTCAGTTGCATTGTCACTCACCTGAACCGTGCGCCTCTTGCTTAATCTTTTTTGCTGGAATTGTGTCATCCAATCTGAGTCTTCTCTTCAAACCAAGGACGATTTCTTCACCAAGTACATCATCACCTCTTGATCTGTTCTCTTGAGGCTTGGTCCTCTTGGAACGCCTTTCTACCTCGAGTCCAGATTTTCGCTTTGAGGACACAAGAGTTATAGGATCTGAAAAATTCAATTTCGCAGACCAAACGACTATGTGAGTATCTGAAATGATCTTCCACAAGTGTAATATACGCCATAATGTCCACTGTTCACACGTTCATGAATATGTTTAACGAATCAACGTGCAGAATCAGAGTAGTCCAGTAATTTAGAAACTTTGGTGGTATTCGATCATTCAAAATCTTTTTTTTTTGAAAAAAAAACTAATCATTCACAATCTAAGTAGCAGCAATTTCGTTAACCCCGTTGGTATTAATGAACGTTGAAGCTGATAAGATCACATGAGAAACCAACCAGGCATAGAATCTGCACGATCCTGAATACTACAAAACAAAACTTCACAGGCGTCGATCATCCCCACTTGATCCCGGAACCCCGACCGCACATTGTAACATCCAGTAATCCAGAGACATTGCTCCGTACTCCTCTACCAGTTAGCAATCGTATCAATCAAGGATTAACAGTTCCTAAACGAGGGGGAGGCCTGAGCCTGAACGCACCTGAGGGCGGGGCAGGCGGCGCGGCTGGCTTGCCGTCCACGGCGACGGGCGCGGCGGCGTCGGCGCCGGTGGGCAGCCCGCGCGCGGCGAAGAAGTTGAGGAGCGCGCGCCACGTGACGGCGGAGCAGACGTGGCCGGGGCCGCGGCTGAGGAAGTAGCCGTTGGGGCGGACGGAGGCCGGGTCCAGCCCCAGCGCGAGCCCCACCCGGGCCAGGTCCACCCCGGAGCCGCCGTCCACCGCGATCGCCACGGTGCCGCCCGGCGACGAGGACGACGAGCGGCGGAGGTGCACGGTGCGGAGCGGCGAGCCCATCGCGAGCGGGTGAGGTGATGCTTCGGAAGGGCGTGGCGTGGCGGGGCGGGGCGGGGAGAGACACGGAGAACGGTCTGGACTCTTGTCGCTGCCTCTGCTCCGGTGCTGCTGCCTGCTGATGCGTGCTCTTTCCTTTCTGGGGGAGGGCAACAAGTCTAGAAGCGTCGCCGCGCGGTCGGAGTCGGACACCCCCGTCCGTCGCTGAATCCTGGGCCCCGTCGCGTTGTTGGGCGGCAGCAAGTAGGTTTGCCCGGCCCACGCGGTCATTGAATCCAGCGTCGTTATGGGCTTTGTTTCTGGATGGGCCTTGGAGATTCGCTAATCAACAACAATACTCCACGGGCCATGTCGGTTGAGGACGAATTGTCTTCGGCGGGACGAATATCTATTACGGCAGGCCCTGAACTTTTTTTTTAAAGGAAGGCCCTGAACTTTTTCAAGGTTCGAACTCATAGACACACAGCCACACAGGAGAAAGAAAAAGGGAGTACACAGTAAAAAATGTTGGCTGATGTTAAAGTTATTTCAAAAATGTTGTTAAAGAAATTATTAGCACTTATATTAAAGAAACTATATAGTTCAAAAATGTTGTGATGGTTGATGTAAAAGTTATTGCCGATACTCTATGTTATATTGATTGATGAAAAATTATGTACCAATAATGACGAAAAGGATAGAGAAAAACGTGATAATATTATGTGGCTGCAAATCGCTAAAATGGCCATTAGTTTGAATATTGTGGTCGCTTAACCTAAGCTAGGCTTCGGGCATGTCACAAATCTACAATCATTTGTCAACACTAGTAATCATATGCCGCACATACTTTTTTTTTAACGGGATGGCAGGAGCTCTGCCTTTTAATTAAGAAAGAAAGAGAAGATGTTATATATACAACGCTCGGTGGCCTAGCCGCGAACCGAGGAATAGGGTCGACCCCGAAAAAACACATGAAACAGCCCCAGTGTTACAACCCAGGAGTCTGAAACTAAGACGGTGTGTTACTAAAAGCCCTCTTGTAAAGCACAAGATCCTCCTTAACTCTTTCCGCCACCTGTTACACAGATTGGAGTTTGTTGTCAAAAATACGCCGGTTCCGCTCTTTCCACAAATTCCACATAATGTATATCACCAAACCGTTGAAATCACGACGCTGATTCCTGTGCACAGTCTTTATTGCTTCCTCCCACCAACCACTGATGCAATCAAAATTTGCCGGATTGGTATGTTGGGGGAGAGACCAGTTCTCCCAAGATAGGACCTGGCTCCAGACTGCCTGGGCAAAAGGGCAAAGTAAACAGAGGTGTTGACCAGTCTCTATAGGTCCATTGCAGAGAGTACAAGAGGCCTGATGCGGCCAACCCCGATGCGCAAGATTGTCAGCTGTTAGGACTTTATCTTGGATAAGAATCCAAGCAAACACTTTGCACTTGTTTTCAGTCCTCGCGCGCCAAATGAGCTCGGTGTTGAAGTTCCTAAATGATCTGATAAACTGAGCCCGATATGTTGACCGCGCCGAATAGATGCCATCCGGTGTCCATTTCCTTGTGATGGTGTCCTCAATCTCTGAATTTAGGGCCACTCCCTGAATTCGAATCCATAACGATACAAACTCCTCAAGTTGGGTGGCATTTGTTATTTTATATTGTAGCGCGCTGATCCAAGAGTTGTTTACCAGCTCTTGTGCTACTGTTTTGTGCTTTCTTTGTACCAGTTCAAAGAGGTGTGGGGCCAGATTCCTAGGCGCCTCTCCGTCTAGCCAGGCGTGGTGCCAAAATCTTGTTTTCTTTCCATTACCGATAGTTATGGTGGTGGATGCATTGAACAAGAGACGATCCATCTCAGTGCAAGGAATTTCTAGGCCGCCCCAAAGTTTGTTCTCAGCATGCCACTCCTGCCACATCCATCGCACCCGAAGAGCTCTACCAAATTTGTCCAGGTCCAACACTCCAAGGCCGCCCAAGTCCTTCGGCCTATTGACAGTGGACCAGTTAACCAAGCAATGGCCACCATTTGCAACCTCTTCGCCTTTCCAAAGGAAGGAGTGTCGTATCTTATCAATTTGTTTTCTTGCCCAGACTGCTAGCGGGGAGATTGCCAGATGATATACCGGCATGGAGGATAGCACTGAAGTTACCAAAGTTAACCGGCCAGCACGGTTCAGGAGTTTTCCTTTCCAACCTTGGAGGCGCTGTCCGATTTTTTCAATCAAAGGTCGCACATGAATTTTCTTTAGAGTGCGAGTGTGCAGTTGGAGGCCTAGATATTTGCATGGGAAGGCCATACGAGCCCCAGGGAAAGGTTGGAGCACATGGTCGAGGTCAATATTCTCACATCTGATTGGATGGACGGAGCTTTTCTCAAAGTTTGTGACCAGGCCGGTTACATTACCAAACCTTTCCAAGATATCTTTGACTGCGTGCACCTTATTTTGGTTTGGGTTGATGAAAATTGCAGCAGCATCAGCATAAAGAGAGGTCCTAAATTTTGCCGTTGCGAAGGGGAGTGGTGTGAGTACTCCTTGCTGCGTTGCGAGGTCAAGAATTTTTTGTAGTGGATCAATGGCAAGGATGAAGAGCATGGGGGAGAGAGGGTCACCTTGTCGCACTCCCCGTTTATGCGCAAAACTGTCATCTTGGCTGCCATTAAGAAGTGCTCTCGACGTTGCCGTGCTGAAGAGGAAGGAGATCCATTCACGCCATTTTGGTCCGAAGCCTAATGTTTGCAGGACCTCCAGCAAGTAACTCCAATTAATGGTGTCAAAGGCTTTTTGGATATCCAGTTTCAAAAAAAAGGCCCGGTTTGTTTAGTCTGTGAAGTCTCCGCACTGTGCTTTGGACATAGAGGAAGTTATCTTGGATGCAACGTCATTTGATGAAAACACTTTGGCAGATTGAAACCAGCCTGTTGAGGTGGGGGGCGAGCCTGTTGGCCAACAATTTAGAGAAAATCTTTGCGAAACTATGGATCAGGCTAATGGGTCGATAGTCGCCCACATGTTTTGCATCCAACTTTTTCGGAATGAGGATAATGTTGGCCGAGTTGAGTAGGCTGAGGTGCTGGGCATTCAAATTATGTAGCTGGTTGACGCAGCTGTCAGGTCATACTTTATTATCTCCCAGCATTCCTTAAAGAAAATACCCATGAAGCCGTCAGGCCCTGGCGCTTTATTGCTGGGCATGGAGAAGATTGTGTCTTCAATTTCCTCTTGTGTGAAGGGGGGCTCGAGTGAGGACAGGTCATGCTGCTGGTACCCTAGTAAAGGCCAGTGGAAGGTGGCTGGCCTAATTGTGGATGTGCCAAGGTGCTGTCGGAAGTGGTCGGTGATCACTTTTTCCTTGTCTTCATGTCGGAACACGGGCCCTTTAGTAGTATGCAAGCATTGGATGAAGTTTTTTCTTTTCCTTGAATTTGCTCGGAGTTGGAAGAATTTTGTGTTGGCATCCCCAAAGCGGATATATGTGAGTCTAGAGCGCTGGCGTATCCTTGATTTTTCGATCATCGCCAACCCCACCGAGCGAACTTTTAGTCGCCTGAGAAGTTCGAGTTCTTGTGATAGTGATTTGTCCTCTTGGGCGGTTTCAAGGCGTAGAATGATTTCTTTAACTATTGCTAGCTGTAGTTTTGTGTCTCCAATTTTTGTTTTTTTTCCACCTCTTGATAGCTTTAGCTGTCCGTGCCATCTTAATGTGCAGGCGTTTTAAAGGCTGCTGTGATTGCACCGGTTTGTTCCAGGCTTCTTGTACTACCTCCTTGAATCCTTCCATGTGTACCCAGAAATTTTCAAATCTGAAAAAAATCTTCGGCGTGTGGTTGAGTTCTCCTTGGAGGAGCAAAGAGAGTGGTCAGACATGAGGGACGGCAAGGAGTGCAGGTAGCAGGTACTATATATAATATGAGTGGACAACTCCCAAACAATGATTTAATTCACAACAATTCATTATAATCACATCATACTGTATTCAAATCAAATTTGAATCAGTTGTTATGGCTTTTTATAAATTTATTTACACTCGCAGATATAATACATTATCGTTTCATTTACGAACCAGTTTCCATTGACATTATTAGAAAGAAATAATAATTATAAACTCAACCTGGATAAGCATGTCCACCTCCGCTATGGACAGAAGTTAGTCTCCTGCCATGCTATGTCACTGACCCTTTCCGTTGAAATTAAGAAATTTCTCTCGCATGTACTCGTGAAAACCACATATTGATATCCTTCTTTGTCATAGCACAATTAGGCTAGATAATCTGGATATGTTAGTCGCCGGGGCTGAGGAGCAAAACTGTGGCAGTCCCGTCTAAATTAATCCGGTTTAAGCATGCTAACCATCATCAAAACAACAATCAGGGTTAACACGCACTTAAAACGGAGTAATCCGACAGTGCTGTCGGGTAAAATCCCGATTAAACCACTTGAACAGGATCGACAAAGCAGTCCAGAGAATGCAACTTTCCACAAATTTTACAGCATAGAGTATCAAATTGAATTATTATTACAAACCAAATTTAAATTCATAAAAGTATAACAGAGCTTAAGAGTGACGGAAAACGAACGATAGTCTAGCGATGAAACAAGACGTCATGATGAAGCCCGTATATGACATCATCCATCCTCAGATGTACCACCTGAAAAATAAAGCCACAAGCAAGGCTGAGTATACTAATACTCAGCAAGTCTCACCCGACTAAGAGTATACTTAGCCCTTTATCTAGACATGCAAGGCTTTTGGCTTGAGGGGTTTGTATTGCCGAAAAACAGTAAAGAGTAGATCCTTAATTTCAGGTTTTAGCTTTCAGGTTCTAGTTTAATTAACCATTCTAAATGGGCATCTATCCAATAGCATACATGGTGAAAACAATTATCTTTTATCATCCAACCAACCATATTCATCATCATCATCTTTCACTTCTTACTCTATGTGGTAAAAGGGTTAAGCAATCCCAAACCGTGAGAAGCGGACGATTCGAATCGAATTTGTTAACCTGGCCAGGCAGACCTAACACACACGTATGGGAACCAAGTCACCCACGCGACTTTTCCCCTTTGTTTTCGGGTTGTGGATCAGGGTCACCCACTTCGAGTACAAGGATCCACGCCACGATACGGCGCCGGGTCGTGAGCCTCCTTGCACCCGCATGTGGCCGCATGAGAACAACATTCAAAGAGGGTGAAAGTAAAGTCCACTCGCCGGGCCGATCATGTACTTAATCTTACCGATTACCATATTTCTCGGCATGTGGTTAGTACGTTCAAAAGCTTAACCACCACTACCACACACTGCGGCCTTATCCATTTTCACTAAACAGACGGGGTATCACAAGTACCACAACCCCGCCCGTGAACCTTATAGTTGCAGTATGTAGTAGACATTCAATTCCTATAATTCTCGAGAGTGACAGGGAATCACTCGACTTCTACCGAACCATTAGCCTAGCCAACTAGCGACCTACACATACTAGTGTTCAAGCATATGTACCTAGGATCATGCAGCTAAGGTTCCAAGCAACTCCTGTAAACTTAAATGCGCAAGTAGATAGAAACAGTAATAAGTTGCATAAATTTAAAATAGATAGGACATGCTCCGGGGCTTACCTGGAATTAACACTAGGTTAGTGTTAGTTAGAGAACAACTGCTCGGCGAGCATCTTCCTTCAGTCGTGCACATCGAGATCCATCCGTCCATCTTCTAGACGTTTCCACCATTCACCGTCTTCTGGCTTGGCTCCAACGTCACATCCTTCACGTGGTTTATCTATCGTACCTAAATGAAATGCAACAATGTATACGTATGAATGCACAGTTCCGAGTTGTTTCGCAATTTAGGTTTTATTATTTTTCCTTCACGATAAAGTTGTAGCCCAACATGATGTGAGTTTGATGTGAAACTTCTTAATTAACATTTCCTGGGCAGTCATTTATAGAGTAGTAACTCAACATATCTAACTACACAAGGCATCATGATCAACAGCACAAGACAGCTATACTAACTTCCTAAACAAGTGGGAGTAGTTTCCTATAGCAATTAAATCATGGTTTGTTAATAAATTAACAACTCAGAGAAAAAATAGTAATAAATTTAGAAAAAATTACACTAAACAGAATATGAACAGAGTAAACTATCTTGTAAATTTCATGCCAAAACATGTAGCCATTTATTCAAAACAATTCATTCATTCAGACAACACCTAGATAAAGATTGAATTATACAGGTTAAACCAGAGAAAAACAGATGCTCAAAATTTAACAGTAGGCTTAAAAAGGGATTATTTAGACACTGTGAATTTTTAATGATTTTATCTACACATAATTAATTCTGAGAAAATAAACAAAACATACATCAGATTAACAAGATTCATTTTTATCTCCTGTTCTAGTAATGAACTAGTGCTCAAACTTCATGTACAAGCTAAGATTTTTAAAAAGAACACTCAGAAATATTTTCATGATTTTTCATGAACAGAAACTATTTACCATAATTAAATTTTACTAAACAAGCATTAAATCAAAGAAATAGCTACTCATGAGAACTGACTACGAAATTTTTATAGTAACACTAGAGTCACATGAACATCTCACCATAAAAATTTCACAGCAAGACATGGCTTCAAACAATAGTTAAGGAAAAGATAAAACAACTAGTCTTTATGTACCTAGTGACACAAATCAATTTGTACAGCAAAAACTTTCAACAAACTCCCATCATATTTTGATTCTAATGCATAGAGATTTTCATAAGGATTCCAGAACAACTGGATTTGCTATTTTACGAATTTTCTAAGAATTTATATTGAATTTCAAAGTTTACAGCTAGAAATAACAAAGAGGTCCTTAAAGCACTATTCATCTGAGTCATAGGCTATTCAAACAACCCCCTGGATTTTCTAGAATTTCAACCCGAGGTCCCTGACCGGTTTGGGTAAAACAGAGGACCGGCGGCGGCCGGATTTCCGGCGTGTTTACTCGCCGGCGGCGAGGGTTAGGATGGGGAAAAGGAAAAGGGGACTGAGCCGCACCTCTGGGTACCCTTGGTTCGCGGGGAGGAGGTCCGAGGCGGCGGCTCCACAGGCGCCAGTGGTCGGCGGCGGCGGTTCACGGCGAAGGCGGCGCTCCGGCGGCCGATTCGGGGCGGGATCGAGCCTAGGAGGACCAGTGTGGACCGGTGGAGCTCGTTAGGGGTTTGGATTTGGCGGAGGAAGGCCGGAGCTAGGGGCTCCACGATGACCTAGGGGCGGCGGCGATGGCAAACCGCGGCGGCGGCGCTCCGAAGGGTTGGGGCGGCGGTGAGCGGGCTTGGGAGGATCAGTGAGCCGAGAGGGACTCGTTCCCGGGGGTGGCTTGGGTCGAGGGGGGACAGAAGAGGGGGCTCCGCGTGGAGGCCGTGGGCGGCGGCGCCATGGATGCGAGGACGAGCTCCCTGGCGCAGGGAAAAACTCGGGTCGGCTCTGGAGAAAGGGAAAGGAGTGGAGAGGGGGTCGAGCACGTCTGCTGCACGGGCCAAAGGGGAGGAAACGGGCGAGGGAGGAGGCGAGGCGCGGTCGGCCGTCGCTGCACGGCGTCGCCGTGGTGCTTCGACGTCCATCCTCGGCGTGCGTGCAGGGGACGGCGACGCGTGGCGGTTCGAGAATCTCCAGGAGGGCACCAGGGGCGCGGAGAGGGCTGGGGCGCGGCGCGTGGCCAGCGGCCTCGACGTCCGGCGGCGAACGGCGTCACGGGGGAAAACAGAGAGATGAGATGGAGTGAGGGCATTTTCGTAATTAAAACAAAGTTTCAAAACTCCAGCTCATAAACTCAATTTTTCTCCCTATTCTAAAGGTCAAATCAAAAACTTTTGAATATCAAACTTCTTAAAATTTCGAGATCTACAACTTTTGTTTTAGGCACTTTTTCATTTGAACACTGGTTTGAAAGATAAAAAAAATTGAAACTTGAATGCATTTGAAAATATCGTATATGCTTCGGAAATCACCCTTTTCTCCCATTTTTGTGTGGTTGGTCGTCTTTTGAAAACCTTCAACTTTGGTTTTGAACAAAAATTGATTTGAGCAACAGTTTAAAATTCATTTTTAATACCTGTTCGTTACGATTTGAAAGATGATTTAAACGTTAAAAGCTGTAATTTGAAGAACTCGTCATTTCATGTGTAAAACTTCATTTTCTCCCCTTGACATCAACTAAACTTTGGTTTATCCTGATGTTAATGAGATGCCTAATCAATTTCACATGCACACATGCATCGGTTCACAAGTTATTTAAGTGTTCTCCCCTGTGTTCACACACACAGACACACATACATATAGACATTCATGCATACACATGCATTAATTCAAGGCTTCCTATTTAATGATGCATGATTTGGTTCTACTTACCCTAAATTGGCTATTTAAAAACCTGAGCTGTCACACAAACCATATATAACAAGCTGTAGATTTAGTCTGACATAAGGCACCATTTTCCCTTAATTATCATGTCAATCAGCAAGAGTTATAGGGAAAGGATACCCCAGCCTACATAAAACATAATTGTCAGTGCAATAACTTTATTTTACATCTTTCACCTTCATCCTTTTGCATCTCTCTCATCCATCTAAGCTGTAAAAGAATCTAAGAGAACTAAAGCTCTCTCTTTGTGTGTGAGATACATCTCGAATTCCAGATCCTTCCCTTATTCTACCGTAGAGCATTGGAGGCAGGACCTTATCTCCCTCTCAGCTAACTCGTCGCAATCTCCAGCTCAAATAGCAGACGTTCTCTCTCAAATCTGGCATCTCCTTCATCTTTCTTCTTAATTAAGCAAGCTAGCAGCTTGAGCTGAATATGGATCTCAATTAGCAAGCCTTTCGATATTTGATACATAATTCATAACCCTTCCTGTATTTGATATTGGGTAAGCAAATTTTTTAATTTTAAATGTTTCTCTCTATTTCACTTCCTTTTTTTATTTTCTTTTCGTCTCCTAGCAATTCTTAACTGACACATTTACCCCTGCCCTTATCCGCTTTCATCGATTCAATCCGGCGAACGCCAACCGGACGCTCGCTGTCATCTTTGTTTTCGATCGCTCGTTCTTGGGCGAAGCTGCCGTGACCTGCATCTCCTCTCCCGCTCCTTGTTGCCGCCTTAGTGTCGTGTCTTCTCTTCTCACCGCCTCCCCGATCTACATGCCGTCGCCTCCGTCCATATCTCAAAACATGCCGCCGGCCAACGCTGCCTCCGTCTCGAGCTCCTTGCGCAGCCTCGGCCTGCTGCTAAGGCCTCGCCTGGCAAGCTAGCAAGGATTTCCTTGCCAACACTGGACTACTGGAAAGCCAAATCGAGCCTACATCACAGCAAATCGGGCACCTTGGCATCCACCTTAAGCTTGCATGCAACGAATCCTAGCATCCACCTCAAGCTCGCATGCGACAAATCGATGGTGGAGGCAAGCGCCAATGCGGTGGGGCCTGGATTCAGCGCTGCGGAGTAGCACGAGCGGCCGGGATCCGCAGCGCGAGCAGCAGGACGGACCGCGGGGCCGGCGGCCGCGGGACGGCTAGGGTGGGAACTTCGCCGTAGTTGATCGCAAAGGGGTCCGGCGTCAGTCAGCAGCACAGCTGCTGCTGCTGGCGCTGCGCCGGCTTGTATGCCTTCTCCGTTTTTCCTTCTACCGATTCTTGCAGAGGGCGCGGTGACGGAAAGCTAACTGCACGCGCGTGGCTGGAGGCGCCGACGATGTGCGTTTGGGCTGACCGCCGGCATGAGCTCCGGCGAGGATTTTGGGTGCGAAGAGAAGGGGGAGTGTGCCGCTGGGGGCTGCAGCATGAGAGCAGGGCTATCGCTTGGGGAGTGGGAGCGTAATTGCGTCGCCACAGTATGATCTCCGGCAGGAATTTTTGAAGGGGTGGGCACGGTGGGCGGGTAAGCCGACGGAGAGGTCACAAAAATATATTTTTTTTTCAGAAACATTCTCTATCTCGCGATTTTTATGGTTTCCATCCTCTCCCAATCACCTCGGCCCTGATATGCGGGTCCAGCGTGAGGAGTATAGTGAACTCAGTTTGGGTGAGAAATATTTTTAATTGTTTTTTATCTTTATAGTATAGATAGATAGATGAGTCGCTGGTTTCAATAAAAAAAGTTATTTCACACGTTTTTTGTGAAAACAGAAGGACAACCACAACTTTGTGAAAACTTGTGCAAATCACGATAAAAAATGGGTCTGTCTCGGTGTAAAGTGACTGATTTTTTGTTAGTCATAAGTCACTATATTTTTTTCAGTAACTTATTTTTTGTTAGGCGTAAGTCACTGCCTTTCTTTGATTGACTTATTTTTTGCTTATGTGTAAGTCACTTCTTGGGCTACACAAAACCAGAATGGGTGTTGCAGTGGGCTATTATTTGAACTGCTTTTGGTTAGCCGTTAGTCTCTGGTGGGGTCTTAATTGGCATGTGGGCTCTATTGACTATTGGTTTGGTACTGTGCCCATTAACAATTCTTTGAACTATTTTGGACTAGCTGTTGATCCGAGATGAACTTGTTTTTGGACTGTGAGCTCTCTAGGCTAGCCGTTGGTCTGTGGTGGACTGGTTTTTGGACTATGAACTCTCTGTTGACTGTCTTAATCAACAAAAAATCATAGAACAACTCTGAATCAAGTGAGTAGCCCCCAAAAAATATAGTTGGGCTTCACTTTGTTTTGTAAGCGTTGAATTCAAATTACAAGACAGCAGAGCAGAAACGTGTATTAACAACCTAATCCCCACATATGAACAGCCAAAATAACAAAAATGTAATGTCTTAACTAAAAGTTATACAAACAAAACAGAAACAATTTTGTCTCAAGATAGAAGACCATGAACCACAATTGTTAGTGGATCTGGTTAGATAAAAGGCTTCCAAAAACCAAAAAAATGATAATTGACTAAAGAAAAACATTCCAACAATGAAAATAACCACACTTAGTGGATCTGAACAGATTTGATTTCAATTCAAACTTAAATATTACACATATGGTTGCTTGCCAAAAGTAGATAGTAGAATATCAGTTTGCAACTACATTTCAAAAGCTGGTCTTTTCCTCACCAACTCTGACATTATGCCATCCAAAATAACAGACCAATCAAACTACTATACAACTAAACTACTATCCGACTCAGTTGCAGGCCCTTGGGTGCTGGTTGGTATCATCATAGTAAGGCATCTTCACAACACTTTTCACTGACTCGAAGAACTTGGTGTCGCCAACAATGACATACCTAGCCCTCAATTCCTCAGCATCAACATGTTCAGGGCATAGAATGAATGCAAAGTTGCCATCTGGATCAACAACAACACAGTAATCTCGAACATTACGAAATCCAACTAACCTCTCCAGAGCACGAACAGACCACATCCAAAAATTAAATGCATTACATACATAATTTACACAAAGACAATTTGATGTAAACAGAGTACAAATGGACTATAAATTCAAAGTAAACATTAATTAACAGTATTGAACAAACTACAAATAAGCATACTAAATTGTAAAATGAACATTTCCATGAAAAGACAAAATTCATCACCTGAGTTCTCCTTCCCTCAACTGATAAACTCCAATCCTACAAATCCCAGAAAGTAATCACATCTGGTCATATGAAACAAAAATAGTAAGCTACAACAGAAACTCCAAAAAAATTATCATCCTCACTAGAGAGCCAATAATCAATAAAGCAAAACCAAATCTACAGTTAAATGAATAACGGTGGCCCATCTAGATTTCAAAGTGATGTATGTGTGAGAGATCAAAATCTGAAACTCTATATCAACAAGAATCCTCAGCTGATCACAGACAAAACTCGAGATCACCCGCAATAACTCTAGAACAATAAATATGGAGTGAAGGATAGGAAGATGAGAGTAGTATCGACAAAAACATTGTCAAGTGACTTACTTTTGCTTATGTATAAGTCACTGTCTTTTTTGCATAAAATGACTTATATATTATTTTCCCGTAAGTCACCCATCTTTCCTGTAGAGTGATTGCTTCCGCATACAAGTCTTAATGTTCCTATAGTGTGTGCCTGTCCCTAACAGGTCCGCTATATAATGTGTTGCACCCGTTAGATTTATTCGGGCTGCTATGAAGCATCTGTTGGCAACAGACCCAACAATAGTGTAAGGGCAATGCAGTTCATATCTTTTGAATGAAAATTTAAAAAAATAATAGGCTGGCCAATTGTGGCCCAATCAGTCAGTACTAGGTACTATTGACACATAGTATTTTTGAATAAAAAACAAGCCTAAAGTTATGTCTGTGCATTCAAAGATAAAATGAAATAAAAAGGAACACCAAGTAAAATTATACAATACATAGACACTACCATACTAGCTTGTCCAGCTCTAGAAGACTAGGGCAAAAGTAGTTGGGACAGAAATGAAGTAACCACTCACCTTACTGTCACCACAACACTAATAGCACAACACAGGAAGGCCATGGCCAAGAATGACAACACCATCGGCCATGGTAGCACTGAGAAATGGAGCAGTCATATTAGACTATATCCGTACAAGCACCTATGGAAATAACAAGTAACAAAATTCAACATTTCATGATTAGTTTCTGGATATAAAAAATCTAGACATGAAAATTATATTATTAAATGTGAGTGTAATTATAGTATAAGTTACTTGTAGTTTTCTAGACATTGATCAGGAGTGCTAATTAACCAAAAACAAAACTGGCCAATCAGCAACCACAATGAACAAATACTGTATGTAAGACCGTACTACTCATTAACAAAAGTAAGAGTTAATATATCAAACTAATAATCCCCTAGCCTCTAAAAAATGCTTCTATGGTAACCAAAATAGAAATGCAAAACTCTGAAACTAAAGTATGTGCAGAAAAAACTTTAAACTCAAAGTATGTTCATATAACATTAAAAAGCATACTAAGTTCTAGAGTAAAATGCACTATGGGTACATGAACTTGTAGTGCTGTGTCAAATAGGTCCATAAACTTAGAAACCGGACATCTAAACCCTCGAACTTGCGAACCCGTTCACCCCAGGTCCAGTCCGGTTTTGCATGGCTTGCATGGCACTGTGCGCCCGCGATTTGCTACAGTAAACCCGGATTTGCTACAGTTACCGCGGTTTTGTTTTTCCTTTTCTAATTTATTTCGGCTGAATCTTTGAAAAATCATAACTCTTTGATACAACATCGGATGAAGATGATTTTTATATGAAAATTGTAGCCCTCGACGAGATCTACAACTTTCTAGTTTTGAGTTTTTTCATTTGATGAAGTTAATTTGCCCAAAAAAATTATACAAAAGTACAACACCATAATAATCACGTACTTCTGCTTGTCGCACTAGAAAATTAATATATTTTTCTGTTTGTTGTCAAATGAAGACACTTGTATACTAAAATTTTAGTACTCTAAAAGATCTGGATTCTTAGAGTTTTAAGTTTTTATATTTGAAGTTGTTAAAATGTCGATAAAACAGTATAAAGCAGCATATTAAGTACGCAAAAGATGTTGAGGCTTTATATTATTTTATCGACATCTTAACAACTTTAAATGTAAAAACTCAAAACTACAAGAATCTAGATCGTTAAAAGTGTTAAAATTTTGATATACAAAGTGTCTTCATTTGACAACAAACAGAAAAATATATTAATTTTCTAGTGCGACAAGCAGAAGTACGTGATTATTATGGTGCTGTACTTTTGTATAATTTTTTTGGGCAACTTAACTTCATCAAATGAAAAAACTCAAAACTAGAAAGTTGTAGATCTCGTCGAGGGCTACAATTTTTATATAAAAATCATCTTCATCCGATGTTGTATCGAAGAGTTATGATTTTTCAAAAATTCAGCCGAAATAAATTAGAAAAGGAAAAACAAAACAACGATAACTATAGCAAATCCGGGTTTACTGTAGCAAATCGCGGGCGCACAGTGCCATGCAAGCCATGCAAAACCGGACTGGACCTGGGGTGAACGGGTTCGCAAGTTCGAGGGGATAGATGTCCAGTTTCTAAGTTTATGGACCTATTTGACACAGCACTACAAGTTCATGTACCCACAGTGCATTTTACTCTAAATTCTAAGATGAATATTTGCAGCAAAAGAGAAGTTCTTCACCTGAGTTCTCCTCAACTCATCAACTCCATTCCTGCAATCCTAGAAAGTAACAGGTCAGGGAGAAACTAAAATACTTGGGTATATTTGGCATCTAAAATCCTAGTGAAGTATTGCTCACTATTATGTTTTATAGTAACAAACTACAAAATTACAACACTAAGGAGGGTGTATTTGCAGACTGAGTCCACAATAAATCTTAAGCTCTCAACTCACCAAACTAAAAGAGTAAGACACGCTAGTATTTCTGTTGCAGCCACAGCTTTGGTATTATCTTGTTCTCTTACATATAGAACGGTAAAAGAATGCCTTAGTGGAATATGCTAATGGCCATGATGGCCTCTAAAAACTGAGGATACATCCTGTCGGTACCCCAGGACTGGGGTACCCCCTCTTGCTGTGTTTAGCCAAGAGCCTTGTAGTTATCCTTGACTACGTCCAAACAGCCGGACCCCTGTGGTCCGGAGTCCTGTTCTCCCGGCAACGGTTCCGGACCTGACTCATGGCTGGGAAAGGTCCTGGAACGCCACGTGTTCCGGGAGAAGCGGGCGCTCAGCCCGGACAGCCGGAGGCTCCGGACCTCCCGTGGAGGTCCGGACCCCCAGGGAATCCCGGACCCCCCATGGGGTCCCGGACCCCTCACCCAGGGAAGGAATCGACACCCCGCCTCGGGGTGGTCCGGAGCCGACACGTGTCTGCAAGCACAGGCACGTATATAAGGCTGCTTGGTCTCCATATTAAGGCCCACCAACCACTGCATTCATTGCGGTAGGAGGACGACCGCATTGATGTAGCAGAAGCCGAGGCGATTCTTTGACCAGGGGGCACTATTGATCGCGTATTACCAAGATGCATAGTGGGGCTGCTGGCGCCGCCACGCCGCGCCTATCAGTCTGCCATGACAGTTGGATTTGACGGCTCGGCTTCACCCATTATGACGCCTACATAATAGCCTCAGCAGGTCACGCCGCAAGCTACGTTCCCACAACGGGCGTCTTGCTGACGGGACAAGAGAAGACCTCTTTGGTCAGAGGATCAGCAGGGCATGGAAGCATGTCGGAGGAAAGATTCGTAACCGCTATAGCCATTTAGGTACTCTGCGCAGTATGCTGCACAGTACGTTGGGCCCACTTGTCGAGGCTCCAACGTCCTATGTATCCGCACCCCTTGGTCTATAAAAGGGGGGCGCCCGCTAGAAGAAAGCTCAGGCTGGGTAAAAGCCAAGACCCGGCAGAGGATAGGTTCATACACAACCAAGAACAATAGTTCTCCCAGTGGACGTAGGGTATTACGCTCCGGCGGCCTGAACCACTCTAAATCGTGTATTCCTGTGTGTTTGCCTCAAAGCTAGTCCAGCCCAATCGCCAAAGTACTTCCCCGAGTCCTCCCTCACTGGGAATAGGCGGGTGCGCTCCGCCACCCGGCTGTGGGTACCCAAGAAATCCCACGACATTTGGCGCCGTCCGTGGGGAGTCAGGCGCTGGTTGGATCTTCATGCTTGTGGGGCAGTGTTCATCCTCTGCAACAGCGAACGAGAAAATGAAGGAAGGCAGGGTGTCACCCACGCCACATGCCGTGGCACCGGGGCACCAACACCCAAGGTGCGGCGGCGCACGATAGCGGCGTCTATTGTGCATCGCCACTGCGACACCTCAGAGCCGGCGCAGCAACGCACAGCGGAGGCGCCGCTGGGCGCTGCTACCCCTACGTTGACTCAAGGTTTTCTCTCAAGCAACGGTCATGCTTCCTCTGTGGCGGTATGGCGTCGGCTCAAGGCTTTCTCTCAACATGGAGCCTGGAGCCGACGGCCATCCCGGAGGAAGTTGACCGTGTCGTCATGTCGTCTCCAGCACCGCCCCAGGCTCTTGGTGCTGCTGCAGACAGGACCCCGCCACCAGGCGCGGGGGCCCAGGCGCGAGCACCAAGGTGCTCGTCCATACGAGCACCCAGTCTCGTGCTGCGCCGCCGCGGAAGTCCAGATTCTGCCGCAGTGAGCGGCAGGCGGGCAGGCTTCCGGTGGCAGACGACGACGGCAGGGGGCCTCTTCCATTCAAAGCCAAAGAATTTGTCTCATGCTACCTAAGCATATGACAGCTCTTAGGCAAGGGGTGGCCCCCGAGCTCCCGAGGTGATGCTGGATGATGCAGTTCAGGCACATCCAGGGCGCCTTCACCTCCGACGACCATGAAGAACCCAGAAGGAGCGGTACCGCTTCCAACCAAAGAAGAACATGCTGTATAGCATGCAGCCGTAGGTTACTTCTAAGAAAGGACTAAGAGAGTTCCTCCTTTGTAATAGCGTGGCGCCTACGTGTGAGTCCAGAGCAGTCAAGGCCTGACCTTGTAAACCCGACCTCTGGCCCTATCACACAAACAGGCAAAAATCGGTCCGGAGCGGTAGAGGTCCGACCTCGTAATCCCGACATCTGATGTATACCGTGACAACCACAATAATAAAGGAGATTTTCTTTCTCAGTTTTACCTAGGCTCCACCTTGATTACACTTATTCGCATTGGTTTAACTATTCTTTCCTCTTAAGCGGAATCTTCCTTTTATTGCTGACAATCCAAGTTAAGTTGCTGACTTGTGGGCAGGTGGGGACACACCTTCAAGCTGGAAGGCAGTTCGGACCCCTAAGGACCTGCTCCGGAGAAGTAGTACTCGTATCCTGGGGTAGAGAAGCTCCGCGTAGCTTAGCCTGGTAATGTACCCTAAGTTTACGTACTTCTCTACCCTGTTACAAGTACTCTAGTATCCGAGACTGCTGTCTTTAGAGGTCCCGGGCTCCCTTCTAGTATAAGACTTGGTTTCTCGCACCTTACTCTCAGGTCCGGTGATATCTTACATCGGATCGTCAGCAACGACTCAAGTCCACTCCGGTGGCCCGCTCCGGCGGAGACCGCTCGCCACGGTCGACTCAAGTCCACTCCGATGGCCTGCTCCGGCGGAGACCGCTCGCCACGGTCGACTCAAGTCCACTCCGGTGGCCCGCTCCGGCGGAGACCGCTCGCCACGGTCGCTCCAAGTCCACTCCGGTGGCCCGCTCCGGCGGAGACCGCTCGCCACGGTCGCTCCAAGTCCACTCCGGTGGCCCGCTCCGGCGGAGACCGCTCGCCACGGTCGACTCAAGTCCACTCCGGTGGCCCGCTCCGGCGGAGACCGCTCGCCACGGTCGCTCCAAGTCCACTCCGGTGGCCCGCTCCGGCGGAGACCGCTCGCCACGGTCGCTCCAAGTCCACTCCGGTGGCCCGCTCCGGCGGAGACCGCTCGCCACGGTCGCTCCAAGTCCACTCCGGTGGCCCGCTCCGGCGGAGACCGCTCGCCACGGTCGGCAAGAGCCAGGTCCGGGAAGTAGTGCTTGCTCCCTGAGCGATCCGAAGTCTGTGTAGCCGCTTAGCTTGGTTCCGTACCCTAAGCCTACACCTCCATCGCCCTGTGGAGAGCACTCTAGTACCTGAACCTGGCAACAGGTATACCGGCCTCAGGGGTCCGGGACGCCCGCTCTCTCCATGAGCACACCAACGCAATCAAGTTGCGTAGAAACACATCACAGTAGTGGCCCCACCCGCGTGTTAGTACCTCTCCCGAGGTGGGCCCGGGGATCACTATCGGTACCCCAGGACTGGGGTACCCCCTCTTGCTGTGTCTAGGCAAGGGCCTTGTAGTTATCCTTGACTACGTCCAAACAGCCGGACCCCTGTGGTCCGGAGTCCTGTTCTCCCGGCAACGGTTCCGGACCTGACTCATGGCTGGGAAAGGTCCTGGAACGCCACGTGTTCCGGGAGAAGCGGGCGCTCAGCCCGGACAGCCGGAGGCTCCGGACCTCCCGTGGAGGTCCGGACCCCCAGGGAATCCCGGACCCCCCATGGGGTCCCGGACCCCTCACCCAAGGAAGGAATCGACACCCCGCCTCGGGGTGGTCCGGAGCCGACACGTGTCTGCAAGCACAGGCACGTATATAAGGCTGCTTGGTCTCCATATTAAGGCCCACCAACCACTGCATTCATTGCGGTAGGAGGACGACCGCATTGATGTAGCAGAAGCCGAGGCGATTCTTTGACCAGGGGGCACTATTGATCGCGTATTACCAAGATGCATAGTGGGGCTGCTGGCGCCGCCACGCCGCGCCTGTCAGTCTGCCATGACAGTTGGATTCGACGGCTCGGCTTCACCCATTATGACGCCTACATAATAGCCTCAGCAGGTCACGCCGCAAGCTACGTTCCCACAACGGGCGCCTTGCTGACGGGACAAGAGAAGACCTCCTTGGTCAGAGGGTCAGCAGGGCATGGAAGCATGTCGGAGGAAAGATTCGTAACCGCTATAGCCATTTAGGTACTCTGCGCAGTATGCTGCACAGTACGTTGGGCCCACTTGTCGGGGCTCCAACGTCCTATGTATCCGCACCCCTTGGTCTATAAAAGGGGGGCGCCCGCTAGAAGAAAGCTCAGGCTGGGTAAAAGCCAAGACCCGGCAGAGGATAGGTTCATACACAACCAAGAACAATAGTTCTCCCAGTGGACGTAGGGTATTACGCTCCGGCGGCCTGAACCACTCTAAATCGTGTATTCCTGTGTGTTTGCCTCAAAGCTAGTTCAGCCCAATCGCCAAAGTACTTCCCCGAGTCCTCCCTCACTGGGAATAGGCGGGTGCGCTCTGCCACCCGGCTGTGGGTACCCAAGAAATCCCACGACACATCCTGAGGAGAACAAGTGGCTCTCCTGACTCCACTCTCTAAAGACTAGGAGCTGCTAACAACACTGACATGTTTAGCTAATTAGCTCATCGACTGCTAACTGAATTAAAATAGAAAGATACACAAAGACTCGACACTACATACTTAACACGAGACATGTGTTACTGTCATAAAAATATAATGGACATAGGAAGAGGAACCAATCTGTTAGGTTATGGAACACAGAGAACGGTCAGATTGCTAAATAGGAAACTGGTGTTGCAAAAAGTCAATTTGAATAAGCTAATATGAAAGAACATTTAGCAATGTAATTGGCCCTACTTCAAATATTCTCCCATAATGTGATTTGGATATATCAACAATCATGTTTCCACAACCTATCCCAAATACAGCTATATGAAGAACTGATGTGAGAAAATTACAGTAACCAAAATACAAGCAGCTCTAACATTTTACAGTAACAACCAAGAAAATTACAGTAATGAGTCAGGTTGTAATTCTAGTATAAGCTATTTATAATTCAAAGTTTCAATGAATGACGTTTTCAACCTGGAATGAGTAAACCAATGAAAGGGATAGGACAGGCAAGAAAGGAAAAACATTCAGTCACAGATTAGCATATTTGAAAGAGTTCACATGGACCAAAATGCTCTACTTCTAATTGCAGTAGTACTACATGACTCAGGAAATCAGACAGGGCAAACTATAGTGTTAATTGTATGTACAAACTATATATTGCAAGATCCACTGGATGTAATGACAATTTGAGAAGGAAGTGAAGTTGCAAGGAATCTATATATATCACAACAATTCAAGTCTAGGTAAACATTGTTGTATTTGTCAACATTTAACGAAGCCCCACTTAGAGTCGGAAAGCAAAAGGATGGCAAAAATATATAGATTGCAACTGACTAGATTAAATGAAACATTTCAGACCAGAGTGCAGATAATCCAAGTAAAAGATGGAGCATCACAAGCATAGATGCCAAATGAAAAAAAAAACTGGACATGGTAGTTCCTCAGCTTATAAACTACTAGACCAACAATCAAATATATGTTAGCTTGTAGCCTGGTGGATGAAACAATGTTTAGTATAGATAAGTGACAGACTCTGAAGTCATCCAGAGGGGCCCAATCTAAGAGATATAGCTTGCTAATTAGCATATACAAGAAAAAACTAGCTGCAGAAAGGAACACTCTCCGGTGGCAAAATAGCGACAGTAATAGCTATGCAAGAAGTTTTGCAAAAAAACATCTCTTTTACTTAATAAATCATGAGATACAGTCAGAAAACAAGAGACACCAAGTGTATTTTTAAGAAGCTTGACAGCTGAACAAAAGAAAACATCAAATTTCATGGTCTATTTGACAACATTTCTCACAGATAACAGTTGAATAAGAATAGACAGCTTACACACAGTTTGCAGCTTGGCAAAATATCAAATTCCACTAGACAGATTAAATACAACACTTCAGATATTTCAAACCAATGCAAGTATGGATAGGAGATAAATAGATGGCAAACATACTTCACCTGGTACTTCCTCTAAGCCAAAACTGTAAAACTGCAGATAAAAACTCTGACCTTGACAACTTCTAGTCTGATGAAAACAAAAGACAAATAGAACTACAACCTTGACAACATCTATCAGACTGCAGATATTTGAGGCCAATGTTGGTTCATTACAAGCACAGGTGATCAGGTGGCCAAAATATAAATTGAAACTGGATAAATTAAATACAACATTTAAGATCAGTTAGCGCATCACAAGCACTGGTTTAGGGTTTACTGGTGTTCAGAATTCAAAACCACATGTAAGCCTAACCAAAACCGCAATGAGAGGTGTGCACATCTTGCAAACGATCCATACACATCCTGAACATAAGTAAAATAGTATTTAAATGCACATGGAAATAGGTTTATGCTCACGGTGCTGCCATTTTAAAGGCATGGAAAACAAGACAAACAGCACACGAAGGTGTGAATTAACAGGGAAAAAACAACTCTGAAGTAAGCGTCCAAAAACAAAGATCAAATTTCCAAAAACAGGGGGTGGCGGCTGATAGAACAACATGACTTATACTCGTCAAATAATATGGGGGGTAATGGACAAACACAGGGGAAGAGAATCCCCAACATCTGAAACCTGACTGCTGGAGATTAATTGCAATCGAGGTCGATGACACAACAGCGTAGGCCTCTGATTCACACCCCACTCGTCGATCTCAGTTCAACAACTACAAAGACCCTGAACTTGGAACTCTAATCAATATATAATCCTCAAATGCAAGCCACATACATCTCAATTCAACATCGAACACCTACAATCTCGATTCGAATCCTAACAAATCCTGACTGCTGGAGATTAATTGCAATCGAGGTCGATGACACAACAGCATAGGCCTCTGATTCACACCCTACTCGTCGATCTCAGTTCAACAACTACAAAGACCCTGAACTTGGAACTCTAATCAATATATAATCCTCAAATGCAAGCCACATACATCTCAATTCAACATCGAACACCTACAATCTCGATTCGAATCCTAACAAATCCCAAATCATCAGTCTAACAGCTCCTCACGAGAGAGGAACAAGAGAACAGGAAAGAGGAAGAAGTTGATGAGGAAGATACGCATGGCCGATGGAGTTGAGACCGAGGTGGTACACCCACCGGAGTACTCCGCCAAGCTCCGGCTGCTGCCGCCGCCGGCGCGGGCGGCTTTGCACCCGTGGCCATTTCTCTCCGGCCGCGGCGAGGAGGAGGCCCGAGTTCCCGCCGGCCGGGGCGGCGACAGAACAGGCGGAGGCAGCCATGAGGAGCTACGAGTGGAGGGACCGCGGGGGCATCACAAGGGGCGCCGGGTGGAGTCTCGGCGAGGCGAGGCTCCGCGGCAAGGGCGCATGGAGGCGAACGGGAATGGATAAGAACGAGAGAGGAGAGAGTGGATCGGCACACTAGTTGAATGGACACCAAGCAAACAGATAACTACTTACCACCAGCCCACTCGGCGTACAGCGCAGGACAGAGAAAGCCAGACCCGGTTGGCCATAGATTGAACGGCTCTCACGATCGACTTACACAAATACAAGAAATAAGTCACCTTAAAATGAGTAAATCTGTAAAAAAATTGTCTAAATTCATCAAAAAATCACACATATAGATGATATGTGATACACAATCTTATAAAATATCTTGTCCAAACTCAATTTCGTTTGTGAGATTCTTGTAAAATATCTTTTCCAAACTCGATTTCGTTTGTGAGATAATTTTCTCACAAACGAAATCGAGTTTGGACAAGATATTTTATAAGATTGTGTATCATCATATCATCTACATGTGCGATTTTTTTGATGAATTTAGACGACTTTTTGTCATGGTTTGCACGAGTTTTTATGAAGTTGTGGTTTGCACCCGATACGTTCTCCTATTATTATGCCGTTGTACTATCTTTGGAGCGTAATTGCTATTTTGATTTGTGTTCTTTTATCTAACCACTTGGCCAAAATAGGGGGTTAGAAAATACGTTTAGAGCATTTCCAGCAATAACTCCTAAATCAGACTCTCTAAATATTAAATGAGGGTTTTTCTATTTTTTAAAGATTTCTAAATTTATTTCAACTCCAACAATAACTCTCAATTGCAATATATAATAGAAGGCCTCCTAGAGACCCCTTAGAAATGGAGGGTGGAGAAGGGATTTTGGAGACATTCTTAAAATAGAGTGTGAAGTAGAGGGTCTGCTGGAGTGTATTTTTTGGTTTAGCTCTCTAAATTTGGGACAGGGAGTTATTTAAAGGGTTTGCTGGAGTTGCTGTTACCAGTTACGACGCCAATGCGCGTGTGCGCCCAGTCCTAACGTGCAACCGCATCGTCTCCCACCACACCGCCCCACACACGTCCGTCCGTTCGATCGCACGACGAAGAGACGTGAAGGACTCGCCGCAGCGGCCGGAGTCCGGACGCGTCGCATCATGATTCATGGGCATGGCCCCCCGTCCGTTCCGTTCGCACGAACCGCTCCCACGCTCCCCGCCCCCGTCCGTTCCGTTCGGACGCAACAGGATAACTCCGCCGCCGCACACCTGTATGCGCCGCTGCGGGGCCCACACGGGCGCTTGACCCGGTTCGCGTGCAACCCACGCACCGCACCGGCCCACGAAGCACGGCGGGCGCGGGCGCACCCGATCCGGATCCCGAACAGCCGCGCGCGCATTCGGGCCCAGGTACATGCGGGCCACAGGGTTCTGCGCAGGGAGGATCCGGACGCCAACCTCGTATCAAATCGGGTTATGGGCAGCCGTCCTATAAGAGCCCAAATCCGCCGGCGCATCGCAACCCAACCCCCAACCCGCTCCGGCCGCCACCACCGATCGATCGCCCGGAGATCGCCGGACCCCGCCGCGAGTCTAACCCCTGCTGCGTTCGTAGCCTTCGACGACGATGTCGGGAGCCGGAGAGGAGGACAAGAAGCCGGCGGAGGGCGGCGCCCACATCAATCTCAAGGTCAAGGGACAGGTATGCTCGCCGGCGGCTCCCCCCTTACCTTCCCTGCTGCGTAATAGAGTAGTAGCACGGTTTCGCTCTTGTGGCGATCGTCGCGCTGTAGTGGTTGGTTTGGCTTGCCTCGATTCTGGGATTGATAGGGTTGCGATGTTTGGTTGATGTTCGATTCTCGGCGATTGCCTTCGCCATGTACATTAGGTACCCTAGGGTCTAGCATGTAGCTTCGCAGGTTGCGATCATCACTTTCCGCCTTAAGATTGACTCTGAGTTGACCCGATTTAAGATTGGATTTGATCATATTTGAGATAATATTTGTATGAACATGGCATCAATTGTAGATCAGTCAATCTGTACTGGTACTATGGCACAATGTTCGCCATTTAATTTAGATAGAAATTTGTAAACAACAGGAATTCGGAACTCTGAAGTGAGCCTTGTTCTCATATATAAAACCTTAACCTGATCATCAGTCTGGGTTCTGCATGTTTATTATTCACTCTGTGCTGAAGAATGCCCCATGGAAGTGTTAATACTCAAAAGAAATCATCTTTTCTAGGCTGCAAGGTTCGATATGCTTGACAACTCAACTGAGTATCAATCTGTAATAGGGGCCTGGCGGAATTCTCATATTTTAAGTTTGAGTTAGATATTTGTAACAGTTTCGCAGCACTGTAGATTAAGTTCTGATCTTATTTTTAGCACTGGATATTTGGTTATAGTATTTTAATGCCACACGATCCTGTTTCAGTCGCTTAAAGTATTAAGCGTAGGTATAGTGAATAGTGGCTGAAGTTCAAATTTACAGAATCATACTTGTTTATGCTTGCTATTTTCTAACTTGCAAACTTTTGCCTACTGTTGGAGGATACGAGAGAGGTTTATCTATTCTACTCCCTCCATTCCAAATTATAAGTTCTAAGAATCTTGGAGAGTCAAAAATTTTCAAGTTTGACCAAATTTATACAACAGATAATAACATTTACGATACCAATTAAGTATCATTAGATTCTTTGTTAGTTATATTTTCGTAGTATACCTATTTGATATCATAATTTTTTGTGTTTCTCTCTATAATTTTGGTCAAACTTTGAGATGGTTTGACTCTCAATATTTATAATTTGGAACGGAGGGAGTAGTTACTATTATCTGTTACCTGTATGTTTTTTATGCCAAGCTTGGCTCAGATTGCGTAAAGTGTTTGCCAGTCTTGGTTACTGCAACCCTTGTAGCAAGATCTTTCAAGAATTGTTTTAGTACCTGCGCATGTCGGTTTTCATGCTGGAGAACTACACTGATTGCCTACCTAATTGGTTGGTGTGTTTCGGCTATATACTGCTTTATTACTGGACTGGACACTTGAAACACTTGTCTGACCCTGGCCTGTGCGAGTCAGTTGGTTTGTGGTTTTGCTGGATTGCTTTTAGCAGTTTCAAGCATCGCTTTGCTTAACCAGCATGGGTGACCCTAAGGTTATACTTAAAAGTTTTCCACAGCTCTCTATTATCTTTGGTTCTTCCTCTGACCCTATACTTCCTTAAATATTATATAGAAATCTAGCTTCCATGTCTTAGAAATGAAAGCTGATCCTGCATTTAACTGAGTTTTTGGGTAATTCGTAGTGATTGATTGATTGATTTTGAATGTTAAGAATGCATCATCTCTACACGGATGTATGTATGTATTGTTGGATGTTGCTGTGTTTTCCATGTCAGATTGGAATTGTTTTAGGTTATCTTATGATTTCTCAGTGTCAAGTATTATTTTTCACTTACCCTCTTGTATGATAGGATGGCAATGAGGTGTTCTTCCGTATTAAGAGGTCCACCCAGCTGAAGAAGCTGATGAATGCCTATTGCGACCGCCAGTCTGTGGACATGAATGCCATTGCATTCCTTTTTGATGGCCGCAGGCTTCGCGGTGAGCAGACCCCAGATGAGGTGCGTGTGCTTGCAGACTCACTCATCTTGTATAAACTACCCTAACATTGAGATGAAATCGTGACTGATATTTTGTTTCTGTGCCTAAAATTGCTTCAGCTGGAGATGGAGGATGGTGATGAGATTGATGCCATGCTTCACCAGACCGGTGGCTACGTGCCTAGTGCTTAGAAAGCCCTTGTCGCAGCCTCGTTTTGCTGCGCTGTGCGCTCTACCTTCTGTAGTAAACCAAAGAAGTCATGGAGGAACTTGTGAGGCTCTGGCCCTATGTGTGCCATTGCTGAAGGACATCGGTAGTCTTGTTTAGTAAGATTTGGTACTTCGGCGTGTCATGACTCGTTTATCTATCCCCTAATATATCCTCCCCTGTGTGTACTCCCAATGATCGCCCATGATTTGTTTATCCTGCTCGAAGTGCGCCTTGCTTTGCTGACCTACCGTTGTGCGTGGTGCCGGGGGTATGGTTAGTTTTGTGTTGCTGAGGTGCAGGAAATCGTGAGCTGCACGTGTCGCCATTATCATTTTGATGTTAATAAGCCATTGATAGCCTGTGATTACCATGAGCAGGCCATGGGGATATGCTTTATATTTCTTTGTATTTCTTTTAGTTGCATCTCTGCCGCCAGACTTTTGTCTGTATCGTCTGCTGCTCCGGTGAGTGAGGAATGATGATATCCTTTATTACTGCCTGGAACGTGAAATGACCTGAACATGCAATGGATGTGATCAGTTTGCATAATTTATGTACAAATCGGTGAAATGACCTGAACATGAAATGGATGTGATCAGTTTGCATACTTTATGTACAGATCGGTTTGCTTGATTAAAGTGCATCTGTCAGCTTAATCGAGTACACTGACTTTGCGAGAAAAGAAGACATAGGATGAGCAAGGATAAGATGGAGTGCAAATTTCCTTTGTCTGTTCACGGAATTTGCAAATGCAAAAAGAACTAATAGGAGCACCAAGGATAAGATGGAGTACAAATTTCCCTTTCACGGAATTTGCAAATGCAAAAAGAACTAATAGGAGCACCAAGGATAAGATGGAGTACAAATTTCCCTTTCACGGAATTTGCAAATGCAAAACAAGGACATAAACTTTTCGCCTATTGGACTAATCAAAGATACTACGCAAAAGAATTGGAAGTTCCAACCCCTAAAATTTCAAAATATCTTCGTAAGAACTCGTCGTTTATGAAACAAATGCCTCTCTGTACACGGCGTCCGATCTACTCATCGTAAGAAACTAAGAATTGCAGTACTTTGCAAACGGATCCTCTCTACACATCGCCGTCCCGATCTGGTTTGCAAACGCCTCGCGAATACTTCCGGCGACCCGACATGTGCAGCCAGTTCTCGTGAGAAAATAAAGGTAGCTACGCGGTCCACGAGGCATGGTCCCGTCGGTAAACTCGCCGGTAAACAGATCTGTGATCCGTCGCTCCATCAGTAACAACCGAGATCAAGATCCAAACCCAATCTTCGCATTATCTTTTTAGCAGTTTTTTTGACCGACCTGCGCAAGTGGCAGTTTACTACTGAAGCTTTTTATCCGCACCAGCTCATCACGCACGACCTGGACTCTTTTTTTTTAACTCGTCCCAATCTTAAGGCGATTTAAGATCATCTTTGATTAATCGGAGCCGACGAATGAGAGCAGCTGACATTCTTCGAATTTTACTGTTCACGCCAAAAACACCCCATGTGCGCCCTACCAGCAGTGGCGATTCTAGCCCGAAAATGTAGAGGGAGATCATGTCCATTCTTTTCTTCCTCCTCTTCTCTTCTTCTTCCTCCCCTCTTTCTCTTCATTGTTTCATCCCAAAAATCAAAAGGAGGGCTTAGGGGGTGTCCATGGGTATTAGGGAGGTATGGGGGCTTAATTCCCCATAAGGCCCCATGTGGATCCGCCCCTGCCTACCAGGTAGTATCCAAAAAAAACTGTGACATGCCGCTGCTTCCGGTCGAGATCGTCCTGTAATTTTGTGCCCCTGCCTGTAACAACAGAATGGGATAGGGGGCTCCCGACATGTGGGCCACGGAATAGATAGATCCAGCGGGCCCACCTCCCAGTGTCGGGCTCGCCGCCGGTCCTGGACCCGTACTACGGAGGGGAGGGAGTTAATTCCTTGCCATTGAAATTTTTCTCAATCCCTTGAATGCCACTGAATGACATTGAATAAATTTTTTTATCTATAGCATGTGGGGTCCATAACATTCAAAAAATTAGTGAAAATTTTAATGACATTGAGAGAATTGGCTCAGAGGGGCAGCCTTCTTTGTTCTTGTCTTGAATGCTCCGGATCACATGAACCCTCAGGGGTCCGCTGATAATGGCCACGATCTACCTCCGCACCTGCGTATTTACTGTTTGGTGCTCATGCCATTTCCGCCGCGACAAATAAATCTCATCTTCATGTAACGCCTTGGGTGTACACGAAAACATTTAATACTGTGGGTAATTTATTCAATTATTTCCTCCCTTCAACTTTGGAAGTTTACATGAAACTTGTTGGCAGCAGTAAATCTTCGGAATTACCAACCCCCCCCCCCCCCCCCCCCCCCCCCCCCCCTTTGGATTTCACTCTGGGCTTTGGCTTCCTTCCCGTGCAAGCTTCCAAGGCCCAGTCAACAGCTTCCTCGGCAATTTTCACGGCCTAGCGAGAGGCCGTTCCTGCAAATGCTCTGGTAACCGCCTTTTAAAATCGCGATCAGATACAGTTAAACAAATGCGCGGCTCGGCACTCGGCAGGATCATCGCGTCGCGGGAAGGGGCCCGGCTGCTGGGGATTAGTCATAAGATAATCAGTGCCTTGCCGCTTTCGTCCGCTGTGTTTGTTTGCCTCTTCCGCCAATCAACCAGCAATATTATTTTTTCATACTAAATCAAAACTAACTATCCTACCAGTCAGTCAACATCATTGTTTTTTCATAATAAATTAGCACCAACCACCACCGACCACAGCCAAATGAACATTTTCCCTATTCGCTGTGCTGGTGCTGGTGCTGGAGACTGTGGTTGGAGTGGTGTGAGAGAAAAAAACTGCTGACTGGACTGGTAGTTGGAGGCTGCTGCTGCTGACTGGACTGGTAGTTGGAGGCTGCTGCTGAAGTAGTGTCTGAGAAAAATAGTGTTCGCTCGTGCTCAATCAGAACAGCAGGGTTAATTGTGTTTCCGTCGGCCTCCGTGCCACTGCGCTGCAGACTGTGTGCTGTCACATTGGAGAGAGAGGGGGGAGATAAAAGCATCGGATTTTTTGACTTGTCTAGAGAGAGAAAGGGACAGGAGGCAGAGGGAGGGAGGGAGGGAGAGCGGCGAGCGCTGAAACTGCCTGCTGCCCACCGCTCCCCACCCCGCACTTCTTCTTTCTTCCACCACCTCTTCCTCTTCCTCCTCCTCACCTGGCCCCTCCTCTTGGCGCGGAGAGGGGGAACCTTTCGTCCCTATCGTTGTCTGTCGACGGAGTGCTAGCTGCCCCGCATCGCGGATCCAGTCCGTGGCCCTCGGCGCGCGGGGATGGATTTCGACGGCGCCATTGGTGATCAGGGGTGAGCTGCTCTCTCCGGACTTTTACTCTTGCCGCGCGTGATTCGGGTCCGTACGGCGAGATGCCGCGGAGAAGGCGGCGTTTTGATGGCTGGGCTGGGGGACGAAACCGCGGTTTATCTCTGTTTTTCCGCTTCGATTGCTGCCACTGCTGATCCCCAATTTCACCCTCTTTGCTACGGGTGTTGGGTGCAGTCCTAGTGGAAGATGCTACCAACCGAGACTTTTTTGGTGATCTTTATGGAGCTTATGATGATGTTGGATAGCAGGGTAAAGACTTCTAATTATGGGGGAAAAGGATCGTATTTTCCCTTCTTTTGTACGAAGCTTTTGTTGTGGCGTTGGCTCCTTTTGTGGCCTGTTGCGCCTCTGTTAGTAGCAGTTGTGTGTGTTTTTGGTTCTTGCGGTTAAACCCTAGCTACCGGTTGCTGTTCGTCGTGTTGGTCACAAATTTCGCGCCGTATTATCTAACACTTTTTATGCATTTGCCTTCTTGTCCAATAATTTCTGTTTTTTCCTCGTTATATTCCGTTGCATTGTTAGATTATTACCGCAAGCATTTGGCCTGCACTATTCTGCTGTCTGAGGTATCTGAGAAATTTTGCCTTCCACAAAGAAACTCTAGCATGTTGGCGTGCTGTCCGCATGATGGAAATCTTGCTGTGTCTCTTTGTGGCTGCTGCTCCGCCTTCTATGTCAGTTAGTACTTAGCACAGCTGCAGAATTTATCATCTGTATTTAATATTTCTCAAAGTTCAACATTGAGTTCAGGTCTTCAGTACGATTCACTGTAAAAATTATACGATTTTTATTCCCCAGTATAACATTGAGTTCGGGTGTTCAGTATAATTCACTGTAAATTTTTTTTGCCGTTTCTGCAATATTTGCTTGGACAGACTTTATACTCTGTGCTTTCACTTGTTGATCTGAAATTTTCTTCAAGTCTTTGCATTATGATTCACTGTAAAAAATTATGCGATTTATATTCCCCCAGTTTAACATTGAGTTCAGGTGTTCAATATATAATTAACTGTAATTTTTTTGTCCTTTCTGTAATATTTGCTTGGATAGACTTTACACTCTGTGCTTTCACTCGTTGATCTGAAAATTTCTTCAAGTCTTTGCATGAGTACCCACTCCTAACTGTGCTCGTCATTGGGAAACTTCTTACAGTGAGATTTGGGGATGGCAAAGTCAGGAGTATAGTCTGCAGAAAGATCTGTTAGCTGGTTTGCACCACACTTTGTACTCATTCTGTCCTAAAGATGTATCCGCCCGAAGAAGCTGAGCATCTTCTATTTCTGATTTGTCAGATCCCTGTAGCAGCTTGTGGGCTGAAGTGAGCAACAATGCGAGTGATGATTGGAGCATATTTGATGAGCAAACTCCAATTAAACATTGTACCGAGTTCGAGTTTCAGTTCTGCGATATAGGAGGTAATATCCTTTTCTCATGGTTATGAGATCAACAATTATCAGTTATCACCTTAAATGTGTATTCCGAACAATTTCACCAAGTTATCAGCACAAATGGTTTTCTACTTCCAATATCCGTACTAAACCAGTTTGCAACTCTGCATACAACCAGTTGCACCTTCCTTTAGATGTTACTATTCTATCTAGTTGTGTTCGAGAAAAAAATTATGGTATCTATAATTCTCTCTGCTACCAGTAACTTGTAAGTCCACAATGTACATATACAAAGCAGAATGACTAATAAAATAAAAAGGTCAGCTGGTTGTCATTTCCCTCTTGCACATGTTTACTCTTAACCAGTGTTAAAATTACCCTATATGCAACTGTTGTAGGATCTTACATAATTATTACAATGGACTCCACTTGGTATTTCCTAATTCCATTTTGTTTGGCCTCTTTGGAAAACACTGAAATGTGCTTCAACATTAGCTGCATTTTCTGAAATAGTTAAGCTTCAATGTAGATATCATTGTCAAGGACTTCGAAGAAGGGAAGGAAACTTTACAGGCTAAACGCAGACGCATGCTGCAGTTCTGTCCAGAAAATGTTGAGGTAGATGCTCCATGATGGATCTATCAATGACCCCGTTTTAGAAATGAAGTTAACTGCATAGTTTTTATGTCGGAAACTTGTCAAATTATTTATGGCATGACGTGGTATATTGTATTGCCTTCATTGCTATAATGCCTTACTATTTCTAGATGACCTGTACTACGACTGAAGATGGGCTTTCAGAAAATCTGCAAGTGATGGATTTTCCAGGTATATTTTCAATCATCTCTGTTAGACTTCTGGTGTTTAGTTGGGTGTATTCTTTTCTGTTCCTCCTAATTATAGTGGTATCTCCAGGTGCCAACTGTTTATTGAACTCTGACGGGACAGATGAACTGCCAGAAGAATGGTTAGTTGATTGCTCACAAGATAGCGAGCCTCATTTCCCTGCTGAAGAAATGTATGCTATTCAATCCATAAGTACTTGGCTTTATTGGTTGTTGAATTAATTGTCACTGAAGATGCAATATTGCTTCTTATGGTTTCTGAACCTTCTTAACAGGGCTAGCCCTGCTACTGCCCTGGTAGAAGCCAACAATACTCCAGGTTGGTACAAACCTCTCGTGAGTTTTTAGTATTGCAGTTTATAGCAGATTCAGAGTTGCTGATAAATCAATGCTATGCTTATTTTTCAGTGAATCAGAATTCTTCGCCTTGTGAACAAGCTATTGTAGTTCACAACAATCCTGTGCAAGCTAGACCTACACCTCTGAAAGGTGTGCCTAACTCTTGTAATGTTTGCTTAATTGTCGTGGCTTTTATTCTTCCTTTTTTCAAGAACATTGCGTACTAGTCGTATCTCCTACCTATTGAATCCATTCACTTTTCTCTGTTCCTTAGCTGGGAGAAATATTATCAGAGCAAAGAAGGTGAGAACATCGGTGGCCTTCCCTTTTGAGCTTATCAAGCCATGTAGTATCCTTGGGGCCGTCACACTGAATGACATAAACGAGAAGATCCATGCCCCGCCACCTTACAAGATCAAGCACAAGAACGACGAAGAGCCCAACTCACACCAAGCTTCGGCTATCTCCGGGAAACCTGTGGTCCACAAGACGAAGATCCACACCGAAGGGGGAAAGGGAAGCATCACGATCAGTAGAACCATAGGCTAAGCTGACTATTGCGATGTAGGAGCTTTGATTTTGCATTTCTAGTGCTCTGGGTTTGCCCCCAATTGGTCTGTGGCCGAAGAAATGCATACCCTTAGTAGACTGATTGTAACATTTTCCCCCTTGGGGAGCATTTGCCTGTGCTTGCTGTTTGTGGGATAGATGTTAGAGTTTAGATAGAGCGTGCTTGGTTTCTGTTGTTGAAAGGCGAAATAGTTGGTGTAACCAGATTAGTATGGACAAATAGGTTTGAGATTATATAAGATCTGCAAGATGTGAGCTACACAGACTGAACTCACTTTTGTCACCTATTGATTGGGGGCTGCTCATGTCTGAAACTTGATCATACGTGAAGTCCAATGGCAGAGACAGTATTTGTCCAATGCAAGGACTCTAGCAGGAGGGTAACAGGGATGGACCGCATCTTGCTCGCCGCTGTTGTGCCACTGCTCACTCGGCAGATGAGACATTGCAGCAATGCAGCCTTGCCGATGCCATGAATCCATGGTCCCGTCGTCCCGCGTCCTTGGCTTGCGCGTATCTGTCAGGATTCGCAAGTGCGCCCAAGATCGCTTGCCGGATCTCTGGCGAAATGATGACTGATCCATCCATCTGCTCCCCGTCGTCCGGGCGACGGCACGGCCGTGGCGCTGGTGGCTCGGCTTGTGCCAGCGGCGCCGTTGGGTGCGCGCACTGCACCTGACGCACGAACCGGAGCCCAAGAGCAGGGCTCGTCAGGTTCCGGACGGGCGCTCACCATTCCTGAGTGAGCCTGAACTCCTCGCCGGGCGGCCCGGGGCCCGTCAAGAGGGGCTCTGCTCGATCGCGATCCGTGCCTCGCGTCCGTGCGCGACGCCGGACCCCTGCGCTCGACAGCGGCACGGATGGCGCGTCGCGGCGTGCGGCCGTGTAACAGGACGGTCCCTGCGGCACGGCGAATACGGGCGCGGCGGATGTCTGCAGCCACTGCGTTCCGGTTGAACGGGAACGATCCACTTTCACCTTCCTTTGCACTTTGCAGCTACGGCCACAGTGATATATCCATTCTTCGTTTCTTTTTCTTTTTTCTTTTTTTTCCTGAAACGTGGCCACCCCTTTTTCTTTTCTTTTCTTTTCCTTTCCTTTCCTATTTTTCCTTTCTTCCTCTCTTGCTCAAAGAGCGTGGATTTTAATCAAGCCATTGTCAAGGCTCAACAAGAGGACAATGGTGACCAAATCACATAAACTAGACGTATGGCCCGCGCATTTGCGCGGCTAGTATGACAACATTCAAAATTTTGCATGTCATTGTATCCTTCGTATTTTTTAAAAATTATACTATTTGTCACTATATATCATCTTGTTCATTATCGTAAATTATGTCTTATCGTTGGTTAAAACAATTCAAATATGACCTACCTATAATAACAATTTGATTTGCTGAGCTTTAATAATATTATGCATATAATTATTCTCAATTTTTTATTTTGATTAATCGTTGTTAGCTTTAGTTTTTATTAATAGTATATGTTTGTAACTGGTACAAAATTAAATGATATTTTATATTTAATTTTTCATAATGGAATTGGTGGGTGATTTTTAATTTAGGCTCACGGGTATTCTAGGCTAATTTTTTATCGTAATGGCAGTAAATTATGCCTTATTGTTGGTTAAAACAATTCAAATATGATCTACCTATAATAACAATTTGATTTGTTGAGTTTTAATAATATTATGCATATAATTATTCTTATTTTCTTTTTATTTTGATTTATCATTGTTAGTTTTAGTTTTTATTAATAGTATATGATTGTAACTGATATATAACTAAATAGTATTTTATATGTAATTTTTCATAATGGAATTGGTGGGTGATTTTTAAATTAGGCACACGGATATTTTAGGCTAATTTTCATCGTAATGACAGTGATGTGTAATTTTTATTTTATATTTTTTTCAATTAACGTAAGAATTTCTGACCCTTGAGAGCGAACGTGAAGATTTTATTTATTGGCCAAACAATAAGATAATATATATTTCCGTTAGCTACGACACAGTGTTGTCATGTCAGATGAAGTAACCGCCACCTGTTGCCGTTTCGACACGGAAATACCACCAGCTATAGTAAACATCCATCCGTCAGATGCTGACGGATCTCTTCTCCTAAACTAGAGATCGGGCAGCAACTTGGCTGCGAGACCGGCGCCGGCCAAAGCTCTACGCTACCGAGAGAGGGAACACGAGGCGGGATCTGGCGCCCCTGCCGGGGCATGGCAGGAGGCTCGCACGTGCCGTCGCCGTTGCCGTCGGGGAGGAGGCGGAGGCAACAACAAACCCCCAAACCGGCAAACCCCATACGCGTACGGCCACAGCCTGGCAAGGGGGAGAGGCTCCTCCGCTTGTTGGTGGCGCGGCGTTTTCCGGGCGCGCGGAGCGCCAGGTGCCCCGACGCTTCGCATCGCTGCTCCGGCGGCGGATCCATCCAATCCGGATGCTGGCTTTGGCATTTCTCCGGTGCCATGCCGGCCTCGTTTTGTTCCGTAGCGCGCGGGCGGGCGGGCGGCGCATTATTGGCGTTCCAAATTGCAATCAGCACCTCACTCACATGGAGCACCGGTTGGCCACTGCACCACTCGGATCATCGCTCTCCTTTCGTGATGAAGCCGCACGGTGCTAATGATTCCCTGTGTTGGGATGAGAAGACCTTGGCGGCGAATCATGTTCGAGTAGAATCCTTGCATGGGTTCAGTTCAGACTGCAGCGCAGCAGGAGATGGCAGGTGAAATTCTCTCTGCCTCACCAAACTCCCCGATTACATTACACCTAAACAGTGAGGAGCCAGCCTTGGCAAACTGCCGATTAGCCTAACGCGATCGGCAGCTGTGGAGAGGTCAACTAGGGTGGTTGCAGTAGTAATCGACAAGAGGCATTATTGATTTGATTAATTCGCATCAGGGCAGCGCAGCGTGCAGAGGGAGTCCCTGACACTGAGGTTTCTCTCTCTTTTCTTTTTTCATTTTCTAATGGCCAGTCAGACAGACCTATCTCGATTAAAAGCTTCGGCATATACCACCAAATACGCGCACGTACGCAATGCTGGTAGCTTATCCTGGTAGCAGCAGGTAGAAGCGACGTCGTCGTCCTCCAACCAAACACAAAACTGCTGCACGGCTATCATAATGTTCTTCTGATGGAGGATGAATGGGGAGCTTCAAGGGTACATCTCCCCTGTTTGGACTTTACAAGTTGAGTCAGCAACACTAGACGTTCATAAACTGCAGCAGGTGGTACTACTCTTAGTCCTTGTTTAGATGCGCAAAGTTTTGGGTGTAAATTACTGTAGCATTTTCGTTTGTATTTAATAATTATTATACGATCGTGGGTTAACTAGGCTCAAAAGATTCGTCTCGTAAATTATAGACAAACTATGTAATTAATTATTTTGCTTAGCTACATTTAATACTTCATGCATGCGTTCAAAGATTCGATGTGACGGGAAATCTTGTAAAGTTTTGAAATTTTGAGGGCAACTAAACAAGGGCTTAGTACTAAAGTACTAGAGATCAAAAGATAGAATTTAATCAAGCACGCTCCAAGGTTCAATTTTGACGAAGCTTTGGATTGGGGAAATTGTAAAAGAGCTAGCGTGGTACATTCTGATTTTGTTTTCTGTCGAAGAGGTAAAAAAAATCGTGTCGTGGACTCGTGGTTCGAGGATCAGCGCGCACTCTTATGCCTGGTTAACAGTAAATAATGAACAACCAGCCAGACTTGCCGTTGCTTACACGCACCACGCAAAATCTGTACGAGTAGCCACATCAGGAATGCAGATGTTTATTCTTCAGGTTGTTAGATGTGCAGGATCATCTAGCCCAAAAAAAACCACAAAATTAAAATGGGATATTAAACATACCTTCATTACTTGAGCCTCTCATCTTTCTTCTTTGTTGTTCTTGCTTCTAGTGCTAGAATTAAGTAGAGAAGGCAGTCCTCCTGTGATTTCTGTGATTAGCTGAGATTGGGCAGCTAGGTTTTTTTAGGGGAGAAGCTAAAACATAGAGTCTTATGTCCATAAGGACTCTCTCCTATTTATATTCACAGCATCACAGGTGGGATAGCACCTTTCAAGGGCCTTCTAGTGCCCTCCAATCAAGAGCTCAAGTCCAATTTAAACTTATTCATCAGCAGCTATTGATTAGCTATGATATTTTCTAAATGCTGACATCATCGCTGACATGATCAACCCAAAATTCTCCCCCTTGATCATAAAGGTTAAACTTATAAGTTCATTTTTTAACAAAATGGCATACCAACATAAAATGATTACAATGGTCAATTATACATACCATTGAACCTAATTACTATAGCATGCCACCTTATATCAAATGAACTTCTTTAACTTAGGAGCTCCAAAACTTACTCTTTATCGTTATACAAAACTTATGGATTCATTTCTCAAAAGACGGTATACCAGACCAATCAATCACAGCAGTCAATTAAGTACCACAAGACTAAGTGACCATGGTTTCCGTTCAAAATCAAAATGATTCCTCTTAGGCTTATGGGGAGATGGTGCTACAATAGTTCCAGAGTGCAGTTTGTTTTCATATACATACATATATTCTTATGAACTTTATGTGTGCACTTTAAAATTGAAAATCAAACATATTCCAGAATCATAATTTGTCCCTGAATAATAGGCTGCCATTTGTAATCTTTATGCCGGCAATATTGTGAAGGCAAGCCTCTTAAACTATAATATGATGCTTAGCACTTACATTTTAACACTTAATGCTTATATCTTAACACTTATATACTAAGCACCAAACTTAAACACATAATGCTCAACACTTATGTCTTTAATACTTATTTGTTGAGCACTAAAACTTAAAATCTTAACACATCATTAAGGCCTTGAAACATGTAATGTTTAATTCTGGAATGATTCTTTCACAATGTCTTGTACTTGGCAATATCCTTTGACATGTTACTCGAATAAAACTGCACTATTTACATAATAAGTTTCGGGATAAATTTATTAAGAAATCCCTTATTTTCTCAAAATAATATGGATTAGGGACAAAAAACCCATATATCAGCTTTTGGGATTAAACATGCCACAAAATAATCTACATCTTTCATGATGTTCTGAGATGGGTGAAACCATTCCACAATATGGCTCCCCCTACAAGGGTGCAACTTTTTTGGACATTAATACACCTTTACTAAGAAACATTATTGTCTGAACACCCCATAACTTGGTGGTTACCAGACTTTCTTAAAAGTGAGCATGTAATCCCTTAGTGCTATACTTATAGCACAAAACTTATTTAGCACTTATGGCATAAGGCAGTGCATTCTAAACAATTTTCTAGGGATCCAGTCCTAGACTTATATTTGCCAGATATTCCGGTCTTTAAAATTTAAGGGCATATCATAACTTAGGTATATCCATCACTTATGCCTGCCACAACATAAGAGAACTTATTGCCCTTAATGGGAGTAAACATAGTTTTGGGGATAATACTTAATACTCCCATTTTCTGGACCAATCTTGGTGAATCTTAATACTCAAATAATGTAAGGAACATCACCAAGAATAAACTTAATTCCCTGAGGATAAAACTCATTCCTTATAATATACAATATCCCTATTGCTTGTTGTCAACAAGACGTTGACTAATTCAAAATTTCTTATTGAACTTTATTTCATCATTCTAAATGCTTATACCCTCAAAGTAATGTGCAATAATAAGCATTTCTTTTCTTTAATATATTTTATCATAATAATCAATTCCTTATTTTACATGAACCTTATCTAATGAACATAAAATTGTATCTTTCATTATTCTATTTTATAGTAATATTTAGGCATTGTCTCCATTAGAAAAAACTTAACATAACTATTAGAGACTTAAAAACTTCCATTCCATGAGATGGAAAAGATTCTTAAAACTATATCTTAGTTAGGAGGCAATTATGTGAGGTTTATCATTAAAAGATGCACAAGTATTAAAAACAAGGCATAACTAAGATTAGCATAAAAATGAAACTAATTATTCTTAATCACCCTTGCCTTAAAGTTAACATTAGGTATACTTAATTCAGTGAGACAATAATACTCCTAAACATAATGGAAGCTAAGTAATAAAACCAAGATACTAATAAATACAAAATCCCCACATATACATAAGTGTCTTAAATTTTAATATCTTTCATAATATAATTATGTAAAGGAATTACTTAAAGAAATGAAATATATACATACCTGATAAAGTATTTCCTTCTTTTATTCTTAGTGGGAAGTTCAACTCTCCCCCTCGAAATATGGGCTAAGCGATAGAGTCATATTTCGATGAACTTTCATAACAAAAATTTCACATTATTGGGATGAAGAATGCAAAAACTTTATGCTAATGGAAAATATTTCCAATAGCCTAACATTAACCTCCGATCCACTTTTTAACACTTGAGAACTTTATCTCAAAGCTTTTATATTCATGAGGCCATAATTTCATCATACTCGTAATATATTATGAGTAGAAAATCATTTGAGCTTCAATCATAATATTTTACGATTGACAACATAATAAGATGAACTCCAAAGTTCTAATGATTCTTTATATCTTAGCTTTATACTTATGATCTTTACGCTTTGAAAACAACTTCTCCATTATTGCCAGAGAAATCATAACACAATTGTACTGAGAAATTTGCTCCCCCAGATCCTTACTGGCATTGATCATAAGATAGATTTCTTTAAATTGCTCCCAATAGATATTAATAGACAGATTTCTTATCAATTTCTTAATTACCAAGGCTTCTCTAATAGACGCTTATTGCGTTTGTCCATACAATCATAATTAATGACTTCATGAACAATGTATTCTTATGTACTTAGTCTATTTCTTATTGAGGGTACTTAAAACAGCCAAGAAAATTATGGCTAAATTCAAACCATCATCAACAGGGACACTTTAATTGATAATTTTTTTGATAAAACTTTAGTTATTCTACTTTGCATCACCTTTGGATAGAAACAAAGTAGAGCTTAATATGAAAATAAACATTAATAATTCTTCATCTTATTATAATAGGTATAAAAATTTCTTATGCAAATATTAATACTCAGGGAATGTCATATCAATATAATCAACTTTGATCATGCTTGAGACTTGGAAACTTAATTGATCTGGGAATTAAATAATGACACATGGCTATAAATAGCTTTGATCATAATATAGTCATAAGTCACATATATAATCATAAAACTTATCAAGTCTCAAGAACACTTTAATCAGAGGCATTTATTTGCGGAAGCATAAACATTTGTTGCTAATATTCACTTATGGTTACTTAAATCTTTTGCCTTTAGCATAATTCCCCAATAATGCATCAATTATTCTTGTGGCCTTATATAAGAAAGGATCCATAAGCCATTCATGCATTAAGATTTTTCCAGATCATTAATCTTCTTTTATTGATCCAATCCACATCAACTTTGGCCAGAAGTAGATAGGAACAATAAAATTCTGTGAACAAGTATTCATTAATCAGCTTTGGACAGAATAATAAATACAAGTCACACTTTATTTGACTTTAATCTTCTTTCACTGATCTAGTCCACATCAGCTTTGGCCAGAAATGGACAAGAGTAGCAAAATTTTGTGGTCAGATATTCATCAATCAGCTTTGGCCAGAATGACAAATATAAGCCACACTTAATTAAAATTACATGTCTCTATGTACTTCTTTTATTGATCTAGTCCATATCAGTTTTGGCCAGAAATGGATAAGAACAATAAAATTTTGTGAATAGGTATTTATCAATTAGCTTTGGTCAGAATGATAAATACAAGCCACCTTTATATAATTTGAGACATGTTTAATGAAAATAACCTAATTAAATACGCATGGCTTAAGGACATGAATCCATTATTAATGGGCATTAAATTATGACACTCTATTATACACAATTTTGGTTGGTATATAACCATGAAAAGTTAACATTAGGTATACTTAAGTCCAATACTTTAGTTCAGAACTAAATTTTCTATTGATTTGATCATAATCTTGACATATGATTAATCATAAGAGGCCACTTATTTTTCTTAGGAATAAATCAATTACTAACATTAAATTTAACAAACTCATTTATCATAAAAGGAATTATTCAAATAATACATCATTTTGGGCAACAAACATTAATTACTTTATTTTGGGTTATTTATTATAAATAAAAGGGTCATGATTTCTTATTATGGAGAATAAGCATACATGGGTCAAAAACCCTAATTTTATTGCCCAAAATAATAATATTTGATCTTAAATCATGAATCATATTAGTCTATGACCCTAATATTCTTATGGGACAAAAAGCTTATAATTTCATAAAATAATACTCAAAAACAAAACTTAATTTTGTATAATATTATTTCATTAATTTTGAGCATAAGCATAATAATTAATTCCAAAAAATATGTAAATTTCATCACATAATAAATGCATTTATTATTCTTGTCATAATTTACTAAGGTATGACAAAAGATCTTTAAATATAAATTACAATCATAATCATAAAACTTAAGAGTGAAACAATATTTATAATCTAAAAACAGCATTATCTTAGCCCATCAATTCATTTGGCCCATCACTATGCAGCCCAATATTTATTTCATAATTTTTCAGGAAAAATGTCAAAGAAATTCGGCCCAAATCCTCTTTTCTGAGCTGGGCCGATTCCGGCTTGGCCCATTTGGCCAAACCGCCTTCCCTCCTGGGCTCCAGGCCCAAAAACCTGGGCCTGGGCCGGGGAGGTGGCGCTCCCGCGCCGGCCTACTAGGCCTGTGGAGCGGCCGGCCACCGTGAGCCGTTGGATTCTGATCGGACGGTTCACGTTGCTCCTGGCCGGATCAAAACCCGGCGCTCAGCCGCCTCCCTCGAAACCCTAATTTTATTTCTTTTTCATCCCCTTCTCTCCTCTCCCGATAGCGGCGGCAGGCGAGCGGGAGGCGACGGCACCGGCGACGCGGCCCGTGGTGGAGGATGTGGCGGCGCCGCCGAGCTCTGCTCGGCAGAGGTGGGCGCGGCCGTGGCTGGCGCGCAGCTCCGTCGAGCACCGCTCGTTGGTGCCCTAAGGCCTCGCTCCCGCGCGCGAGCGTGGTCTGCCGGCGGCGGCGGCGGCGGCTGAGCCAGCGCGCGGTGCGGCAGTGCGGTGAGGCCTAGCATGGCGTCGACTTCCTCGGCAACAGCAAGTGCACGAGGAGGCCCCCGGGCCCGAGCCAGCGCGGCGGGCTGCGAGGCCGCTCGGGGACCATGTCCGCGAGCGTGCGCTCACCTTACGCGGCGTCCATGGCGACACGGTGGTCGGTGCCGGCCATCGTGGCCCTCAGGTAAGCCCACCGCGCCCTTTATTCTCCTTGATTTTAGAGTTAGGGTTTCATAATTTTGGGGATTTCACTGTAGTTAGGGTTTCGGATTTGGGGAAAACTTAGGGCTTTGCTTTAATTCGATTTTCCCCCTTCCATTTAGCATGCTTGGACCGAAACTCTAAATTCTTATGCTCACTGATGCGGCATGTTTACATAATTTGGGCATGAACATAAGCAATTTTGGGCTAAATAGGGGCATGTTTGCATGTACTTGTTGAATATGATGAACAACATAAACTTGGCCATAATTTGCTCAAACATAACACGAACTTAGGGCGAGAACATAAACATGATCACATAGACATGAACATGAACACTAACAGTAGCTTGTTGACATGAAATTCAACACTTAGAGGGTTCAATCTTGAGACTAGGTGGCTCTGGTGCCATTGTTAGATGTGCACGATCATCTAGCCCAAGAAGGAACCAAAAAATTAAGATGGGATGTGAAACATACCTTGATTACTTGAGCCTCTCATCTTTCTTCTTTGCTGTTCTTGCTTCTAGTGCTAGAATTAAGTAGAGAAGGCAGTCCTATGATTTCTGTGATTAACTGAGATTGGGCAGCTAGGTTTTTTTAGGGGAGAGGCTAAAACGTAGAGCCTTATGTCCATAAGGACTCTCTCCTATTTATATTCACAGCATCACAGGTGGGACAACACCTTTCAAGGGCCTTCTAGTGCCCTCCAATCAAGAGCTCAAGTCCAATTTGGACTTATTCATTAGCAGCTATTGATTAACTATGATATTTTCTAAATGCTGACATCATCGCTGACATGATCAACCCAACACAGGTTACAATCTGTACTCTGAATACTAGAGAGTTGCTGCTGTAGACAGTTTTCGATCTCATAGCTCAGCAATTGGCACATCAGAAACATATCATCAAGTAAAATTCGGGAGATGGCTGACTTCGATTTTCATTCAGGCCATGCTCGTATCTAATCGAAAGCAAAATTCTCACCTAGAACTAGGAGGGTGTCTACTGTCTACAAACCAAAAGATGCCGGTTCAATGTCAGTCCCAAGTCCCAATCATCTCGGGAATTCAGATTTCACATATGTCTTTGCCTTCAAAATTCCAAAATTTTATAAGATTCTCCATCACATCAAATCTTTGAACGCATGCATTAAGTATTAAATGTAGCTAAATAAAATAACTAATTACATAGTTTGTCTGTAATTTGCGAGACGAATTTTTTGAGCCTAGTTAACCCATGATCGAATAATAATTACCAAATACAAACGAAAGTGCTACAGTACTTTACACCTAAAATTTACACAACTAAATAAGGCCTATATATGGCACCTAAAAATTGGTGCTACGCATCTTGAAAAGTCCCCTACCCAAAATTAGGAAGACTGACTGGCCGTTGATTACGCGAGCATCCATGGCAGCACGGTAATTTTGCCCCAATCGCCCGCCCGTCGCGGTAATTGTATAGGGCAGATTTTATAAGATTCTCCATCACATCAAATCTTTGAACGCATGCATTAAGTATTAAATGTAGCTAAATAAAATAACTAATTACATAGTTTGTCTGTAATTTGCGAGACGAATTTTTTGAGCCTAGTTAACCCATGATCGAATAATAATTACCAAATACAAACGAAAGTGTTACAGTACTTTACACCTAAATTTACACAACTAAATAAGGGCTATATATGGCACCTAAAAATTGGTGCTACCCATCTTGAAAAGTCCCCTACCCAAAATTAGGAAGACTGACTGGCCGTTGATTACGCGAGCATCCATGGCAGCACGGTAATTTTGCCCCAATCGCCCGCCCGTCGCGCTAATTGTATAGGGCAGATTTTATAAGATTCTCCATCACATCAAATCTTTGAACACATGCATTAAGTATTAAATGTAGCTAAATAAAATAACTAATTACATAGTTTGTCTGTAATTTTCGAGACGAATTTTTTGAGCCCAGTTAACCCATGATCGAATAATAATTATCAAATACAAACGAAAGTGCTACAGTACTTTACACCTAAAATTTACACAACTAAATAAGGCCTATATATGGCACCTAAAAATTGGTGCTACGCATCTTGAAAAGTCCCCTATCCAAAATTAGGAAGACTGACTGGCCGTTGATTACGCGAGCATCCATGGCAGCACGGTAATTTTGCTCCAATCGCCCGCACGTCGCGGTAATTGTATAGGGCAGTTTAAAAAGCCCGCGAGACCCGCTCCAGCATGCTACCATGTCCAACGCGGCACGCCCCTCTCCTTCCCCTCATCGCGCGCGGCGCGACCGTACCCGGCCCGGCCATAAGACGCCACCTCCCCGCATCTACCGCCACCTTATCGCCTCGCCCTCCAACACCGATCGACACGAGCCAGGCACCAAGCCACCAACCCGCTGCGGCGGCGGCCCAGCGAGAGATGGACGGCGGCCGGCCGGAGATGCGGCGGACCATGACGCTGTCCGAGCAGCTGTCCACGCCCGACCCGGCCATCCGCGACTTCCTCAAGATCCCCAAGGACGCCGACGTCGGCGGGAGCCCCGGCGAGGACGGCAACCCTGCGGCCAGCGGCGGCGGCGGCTGGAAGCCGCTCCGGGACCGGCTCCGGCTCCGCCGCGCGGCGGGCGCCTGGCCGCCGCCCAAGCCCCGCGGGCCCGCGGCCGCGGCCCACGCCCGGACGAGCAGCGGTGACCTCAGCAACAGCACCAGTGCCAACAGCCGCAGCAACAAGTACAACCACGCCGGCGAGGCGGCGGCGGCGTTCTCCCGCACCTTCTCCCGCGCGCCTTCGCTCCGCGCGACGCCCACATTCTCCCGCGTCGCGTCCACCCGGGTCGGGCCCAGCTCCTCCTCCCGCTCCACCTCCAGCTCCAGGCGCCCCGGGTCGTCCAACTTCCGCGACCATGAAGAGGAACGCCGTGACGACGGCGACGGCGAGCACAGTGAAGATGATGATGATGACGAGGAGGAGGACGACGAGGAGGAGGGCAAGGAGGAGGCGCCCGCGGCGCAGATGTCGCTGATGGCGCTGCTGGAGCAGTCGGACAGCCAGTGGGACGACGACGAGGACGAGGATGCCGGCGGCGGCGCGCGGAAGAACGGCGAGGGCGACGACGACGATGACGACGGCGAGGGCCGGGAGGAGGAGATGGTGCACGTGTGCTGCGTGTGCATGGTGCGGCACAAGGGCGCCGCCTTCATCCCCTGCGGCCACACCTTCTGCCGCCTCTGCTCACGCGAGCTCTGGGTCAGCCGCGGCAACTGCCCACTCTGCAACGGGTTCATCCAGGAGATCCTCGACATCTTCTGACCGGCCGAGCTTGCCTCCGCCATTGTTCATCAGCTAGGCCTTGTCACGTCCATTGCATCATCACAATCACCACCGTCTCCCTCTGCCTCCTCTTCTTCTTGGACGAGGAAGTGACACGGAATCTATGAAACCGAAATCCCTAGAAGGATTCAATTGATCGAGCTGGCGGTAACTAACGCTGGTGTTTGCAAATGCATTCAATTTTTTTTGGATGTGGTTGATTATATGTTAAGGATCAATAAAAATTGATATATGCAATGTTTGTATGTGTATATGTACATTTCAGAGTGTGGTTGTTAGGTTGACTAAACATCACCAACAAGAGCCTATGATTATACCTGTTCCCAGAGTAGCTACCCAGGCTGTTCTTATTTTTCTTGGTTGGAGGTTGGAACTGAACTATCAAATTCGTTCCGATCACCATCTGAGCATCTCCAAGAGTTTGGCAAATCGAGTTGCCATATTTGATTTTTGGCAAAAACATTAAAAATACTCCTCCAATAGTTTGGCAAAAGACTTGGCAATTTTTGGCAACTAGGGAAAAACCAGCCTCCAGTGCGTAAATATACGCGCACGGCGCGCGGTTGGCATCGTTGTTTCTAGTCAGGTGGGAGGGTGAAAAAAGAAATAAATAACAGAGAAGGGTTCCTGATTTAAGTTTTCAAGAGGTGGAAGGGCATAAATATAATTTTGTTTCTCTCTCAGGGCTCCTGATGTAAGTTAGATCTGGATTTGGCAAGTGAATTATGCCAAACTGTTGGAGATAAGCTCTTTTTTTACTTGTCATATCATTTTAGAAGTTGGCAAAACACAAGATATGCCAAGTAAAATATGGCAAACTCTTGGAGATGCTCTTGATAACAAAACTTTGTCTGTGGTCCGTTCAATTGTAAGCCTGATCTTCTCAGCTTTTCTCTTCACTGCAATTACAAGTTTATCCCCATATTTGCGTACTCTTTATCAGGAAAATACGGCGCCCAAATGCAAGTAGACTATTCAGTCTTCTGTTAAGGAACATTTCTTAAAATCACAAGTTTATCCCCATATTTGCGTAGTACTCTTCATCAGGAAAATACGGCACCCAAATGCAAGTAGACCATTCAGTCTTTTGTCAAGGAACATATGGGCCCTTCCCCTGAATCCTACCCCAGGTTAAGTGCTGTATTAGTTAGGCCCAAGTTACGTTGACGTAGTCAACCACCCATGTTTTTTTCCGGCCCAACTCGCAGTGGTCAAGCCCACCTCATGATTTTACTGGACCCGACCGCCATGTGTTCCTTTATCAATTTCTTTTTCTTGGAAGCCAGATACTGACGGAGCCATTTTTTTCGTGGTATCATGAAACTACCGCAACACACTAAGCACGCATTATCTATAGAAGTAAGTCGTGTAAAATCGATCTGCCTGCTTTTACCATACCTGAACTTCTCTGAAAAACGGAGAGAACTTTACGTGCGCGCGCAGCAACGCGTGAGCGCAGTCGAGAGCAGGTCCATTAGCAAGGTAAAATATTTATTCAAGAAAAAATAGAATGGTAAAATGAGACGGTAAACCAGTCATCCCAGTGCCCCCAAGTGCCAATGCCCATTGGCAAAGCTGGAACGTGGAAAGATCGCGGGTGCGTGACACGAACACGGCCACGCAGACCAGGACCACGGCGGCAGGGAGCGTACACGCCGCCGCGTTCCAGGTTCAGACTTGAGACTTCTTCGGGAGGCTGGCCGTCCGGTGCGGCGGCCACGGACAGAGACGAAGACGAGAGGAGGAGCGGTTGGGGCACTCGCGCTGGTCCAGGCCGCGGCAGGCGCGCGAACGAAACCACCGGCGGCCGGCGGGGCGCGCCTCCCGGCCGCTTCGGCTCACCCAACCCCCGGCCCATCCGCCCATCCGTGCGCGTGTCCGCCGCGACCTGCTGGGCGCTGGCTGCTCCTGCATTTGCGCCGCAAGGCGTTGGGGTTTCGGGTGGCGCGGGTACCGAACCCAACACCAACCAACCCAACCCAAACCCCATCCGCAAACCACTCCGCCCCGGCCCCGTCTGTTTCCTACCCAGAGGAAAGCACTGGCAGGCGCGCGCGCACCGCGCCGCTGCCGTGCCAATATAGTAGTAGCAGAGCACTAGCCGTATGCCATGGTAGTGGCGCCACCACTTGTACGCCTATAGTATCCGGCCGCCTCGCCTCGCCTCGCCTCGCCTCTCTTCCATCCCCTGCCCGCCGCTGAGCACCAAAGTCGAAGTGGCTGGGGCGACCAGAGGCCGGCCGGCCCCAGCGCCGAGCTGCTGCGCGCGCGTGCGGACCTAACGCGCCCTTTCCGCTGGAGTAAAGGCTCGCCACCTGCCCTGCTGCTGCTACTATCTGCTCTGCTTGCTCCAGCAGCAAGCCTAAGAGGAGGCAGTGACGGTCGGGTCCGGCGGGCACGTCGCGGGTGATCCGGCCGGCGGCGCCATGAGCAGGGAGCACCAGCAGCCGCCGCGGCGGTTCATCGCCATCCCCTTCTCCTCCGGCTGCCGCTCCCACTCCAGCGTCGACGTCGTCGACACCTCGCGCCACGCCGGCAAGAAGCCCCACCCGCAAGGTGCGTTGCGTGCGTGCCGATTGACAAAAACAAAAACAGCAGTTTTGATTCTCCCCTAGTTTCTGAAATTTGTCGATTCGATTGCCATATTTATCAGGGATTGAGTTCGGGGTGGTGCCAGGCGGCGCGTCGGCGAGGCCGACGGCGGCGGCAGCGGCGGGCAAGGGGGAATCGCTGGTGGCGCGGCTCCTCCGCGGGTTCAAGAACCTGTCCCAGATCTTCGCGGTGTACGACGAGGACGACGAGGAGGAGGAGGAGCGGGAGATGGTGATCGGGCTCCCCACGGACGTGAAGCACGTCGCGCACATCGGCTGGGACGGCAGCACCAGCACCACCACCAGCCTCCGCTCCTGGAACCGCGCCGCGCCGCCTCCGCCACCGGCATCCTCCTCGTCGTCGTCCGCGTCCGCGTCCGCGTCCACCTCCGCCGCCGCGCCGCCTCAGCAGCAGCACCAGCCGCCGGAGCAGTACCCGCTGCCCCTCCCGGCGCTCGACATGCGGCAGTTCGAGCTCGCCATGGCCGCCCAGGCCGCCGCCACGAGCGCCGGCACCAGCGGCCCCCACCGGCATCACAGCTAGCGTCGAGCCAGGGAGGAGTTGGTACACCCTTGGCTCGTCAGTCGTCACAGGCCGTCGTCCGTTTCTGCCGTCCACCTCCGTCCCCATGTGGAGCAGGGTGGGGGCGGGCGCGAGCGAGCGAGAGCGCCCGGGCGATCTGGCCTCCACCTCGGCTCTTCCTCCCGCCCGTTCCCCGCCCTGGTCGCCGCCGTGTCGTCGGAGTTGGTGCATGCTTCGTTTGCTTGTGCTTTGGCCATTGCTGCGGTGCGCTGTGCTGTACGTAGCCCATTTTTCGGATTTCTTGTTGGCTTGCTATTTGTTCTTTACTGCCATTTACGAAATCTTAATTGCTCGCTTTACACGGTACTCCATGGGCTTAACTTAATGGCGCCTCCTCTCGTCGCCGGCGCTGCAACCCTTTTTGTTTGTCCGGTTGCCTCTCGCGCCGGTGTGCCGCGCCGTCGCCTGCTCGCCTCGGTGGTTGAGTTTGGTCGGGCTAGGCTGCCGACTGGTGCGGCGCCGGCGCGGGTTCGGGGGCGCGCATGTGATCCGCGGCCGCGCGCGCCTCGGCAGTTTGCGTGCCCCCACCCGTGATCTCTCGTGCCGTTGCGCTGCGCTCGCTCGCGCGCGCGTCGTGGCAGCCTTGGCGCGCGTCCACGGCGCCGGCCGTGCAGCTGCCGCCTCGCTCGGGTCCCTTCCGCCCGGCCGCGTCCATGTGAGGCGGCGTGAATGCGCGCGTGCACGGCCACTGTTCCACGGTCACGCAGCCAGCCTGCCGGTCAGGGGGGCAGGGGATGTACCAGGCGTGGTCGTCGTGGTGGTGTGTTCGGTTCATGGGATGTGAGCGCCGAGGAGCAGTGTTGTTTATCCCTGAGGCGCCTGCACCCATACATGCGTGCCGTTTATGGGTGCGAGCGCCTGTTCCGGCTTGCGGGTGTCGGGGTGTGGACTGTGGAGTGGAATCTGATGTCCTGATCTCGAGGGTGACGTCTCCAGGCTCACGGCTCAAGCCCAAGTGCCCAATGCAACGACTCCGTATACGTACTAGCTTCAACAAAGTTTGAATCTTGCAGAGTACTACTACTAGGAGACATTCCTGCCTCCTTTTTCCTTCTCTAGGCTAGAGGAAATTCCACGGCGATTCGCCCTCCCGTACAACGGCACGAGGTCACGCAGCACACCGAGTTGGCCATGAACGATCTTTTCAGTTCCTTTCACCACCCCAATTGTATGTAGCCTTGACGCCTTGTGCCGCCCATCCTATTCCTGCAGCATCTCAAGTCTATTCACGTGACCTCGCCATGCTTGAAAGGATCATGCCGAGGCTCGCAAACTGCCGGTGATCGACAACCTAGGGTGGGGTGGCTTGGCTGGCATGGCATCCGATCCGACGCGAAACTGGATAGAACGAACAGCCCTTGCAGCTGCTGGCTCCTCCCGGACATCTGCGGCACCGTCGTGCCGGTCGCGCTCACAGGTCCGGAACTCCCAAACCCATGCCGCGCCAGGCCACCACCTTCGCTCTAGTTGTGGCCTTGGAGTTGGACGCTTCCGGTTCACGTGACCCGATTTGGACGGCTCAACTAATCAAACCGGCCATGGCTCGCCGTCTTCCTCTGTCCTCGTTCTGGCGAGCAGAGCACAATCCCGATGTAGGATTTACAGTTTCTTGCACAAAGTTACCGACCATTTTTTTTATTTGCGCGGAGAAACTGCAAAGATACGGCTGGGGTTTTACGTGAATTCCCGTATCTTTTTCCCCATCTGATACGGCCTTTGCTGTCGCTGGCAAGCGGGCGCGGCACGCGCCGTTCAATTTCCACGGTCCCATGCGCCGCTGTCCCGTACTTGGTGGATTCGGTCCGCGCCGGAAACCGCGCGCCCGCCGCCGCGGTGGCAGCGGGCGGAGGCGTACGTGTCCGTGACAGCAATAACCCCGTCGCCGGACGCGCCGGCCGTCGCCGCCGTCCGCGCTGGCGCTGCGTGACCCGCGACGGCCGCCCTTAACTCGCCGTCCCTCTCATATCAGGGCCTCTCATATCGTTTGGTAGCGGATTGATTAGGGCCGGCCGGCCGATACGGTCAGGCGGATTCGTGTGGCGTACGCTCCGGCGCTGCGCGCGCGGCCGGGGCCCAGCCCGTATGCTACGCGATCCGGGGGCAGCAGGGCGACGGGGTCTCGGCTCGCGCGGGCAACGGGGGAGGGGTGCTGGCGCGCCACGCACGCGCTCGCGTCCAACGGCATGTGAGTATGGGACCCCGTTCCAACAGCGTTTCATCTACGGCCGGTCACGTGTCGGATCACACGCGCATACTCGTACGGAGCGGGGAGGCTGTAGCGCCGCCCGTCGCTGCAGATGCATGCATCGCCGCCGTTCGTCGGGGCCTCGGATCGGTCGGGTTCATGATTGGCGACCGTCGCTAATCAGCAGGAGGCTGTGGGTTTCAGGCATACTTTCAGGGTCTGATTGGTTCTCTGCTGCCGGCATCCTAGCTCGCGCTAGCCATGCAGGCCCGTGTTGACCAGGCTCGCAAGGTACAGCTTCAAGCTGTTTGGTTCACGTTTCCCCGCAGCTAGGCTAAGCAGAGCAACTGATTGGTTATATGCTCAATAAGCTTGACCAGCCACTTTTGTTTGTCTGGACGCTGGCCCCCACGCTCGCTCCTGCATCACAGCAAACCAAGCTCACCGCGTGCGACCGTTTTCACGTTCCTCCGGAGCAAGGCTGGTGGGAGCCTTGCTAGTCTCGCTACCTCGTGCAGGTATCCAAACTGGCTCACACTGCACCCCATGAGCCTGGCTAGAGGTTGATATAGGGAACCAATCAAGCCCTCAGGCTCAGGGTTTGGTGACCTGCCTGCCAGCATCTGCCTCCTGTGACGCTCCAATCAGCAGCCCCAGCTGCTGCCCAGTGAGTGGGCTACTTGCAGCTACGCTCCTGCTTGTCTCTTGCTCGAGCCGGCGGCATCGGTTCCTGTTCTGAAAAAATTCGTGTTCCCGGCACGGGCGTTTGTTGGCTACCGCTACACCCGGTCCTACTGCCACCTCAGGTCGACGCCGTCCGCTTCCGCGACGCGGCGCACATGGAGGATACAGCAAAGCTGATGCTCGTCTCTTTGTTTAGTATATGGTTTGCGCGAGCGCACCCTGCGGGGTTAGTCGCTTGCTTTGTCCAGCATATTTGTTTGCGGATTAATCCATCACCTGCCTGTTGACCCGTTTCTTGTTCTATCGGTCGAGTTCAGTGTGCACCCAGCAGGCGAGCGGATCTCTTCTTGCAGGAGCAGCAGCAGCACTGCAGCAGAGCGAGCGCTTGCCTGCAGAGACAAGTGGATTTGCAGTCGGTTTTAACTGGGCCTCAATGAGACCAATCCACTAATTGGCTGCGTTATATTCTGCCTTTGTTTTTTTGGCTTTGAGGCTGCATCATCATCATCGGTATCAGTAAGGATATAAGCTGCCTGCAAGAGGTCAGATTGCATCTCTTCTAGATCTCCAAGGGCTGATGGCTGGTGTTGATTTGTTATGAGAGAACAGTACTGCTGACTGGCTGGTAGTTAGTGGATGATGTTGATTTAGTATGAGAGAACAATACTGCTGGCTGGTTGGCTGACAAACCAAGCGAACACATGGAGCCACCTGAATCCCAAGCTATGGGCAGTACTTGTAGATCCTCTAGTCACATGACTCGTGATCCGAGCCGTCAGAATGCTCAAACACCAATGTATGCTCCTTCACCCAGCCACTCTTTGAAGCCTTGAGATTCATTCACTTCACTTCGCCTGCCATTGTGCCAATACCGCAGCGGTCAGTGGAGTGGTCTGCATGATTCAGGGAATGTAGAGGCCCCGGACGCCGCGCCAGATCGAATCCAGCGACGTGCTCCACCTGTCCTTCCCATCCAGTTCAGTTCTTCCTTCCTATCTCCTCCACATGTTTGCTTCTGCCCGGCAAAGTTGCATAATAATTCCTACACAGCAGTAGCACCAATAACAATACCTGATAAATCAGGCCAAAATAGCATCGACTGAATCTGAGGCTCTGAGCAAAGGACCACGAGTATAGTACTAGCAATTCTGCGTAGTAGTACTCAATTATACAAGTAGTTTCAGTCAAAGCGGCAGCACAAGAGACAACAAGTACTGTACAAAGGAAAACCCAAGGGTCGGATCTAACATAGGTAAGAAATAAAGAATGAATCTAGAACTGGCAATTATGTCAAGTAATTCAACACAGGGAAAAACGAGAAACTTCAGTCACTACAGCTTCTGAGCTTGTCAAACACACCCTGCCATATGAATACAAGCTAAGAAAGCGCTTGGGGCCAAGATTAAAAGGTCACACCATTAACTAGAGTGTACAGCCTCAACGTGAGCAGCATTAGTTTCTCTCATTACAGTCACCAGATAGCTCACTCTACAGCTACAAGGAGCCTACATTATTACATCAATAGCAAGAAAACATCCGCTGCCTGCTTTACACTTCCCTAGTTACTGCCACCACCAGAGGTCCACATTCCATTGTCTGGGCCATCTTGAGGCCCTTCACCACTTCCAGCATGCTTGGTCTCTTCCATGGCTCGTCGGCAGTGCAGTCCCTGGCAATGGCAAGCACACGGGCCATCTGTTCCCGCCACAAGCTTGATACTGGCAAACAAGGATCAAACAGTTCATTCTCCCTACCATGTGCCATCATCCACCGCACCCAACCAACTAGGTTTCCACCCCCTTCCCCCTCCTCTTGCCCTGTAGGTGGGCGCCCAGTGAGCAGCTCCAGCATGACAACACCAAAGCTGTAGACGTCACCTTTCGCGGAGGATTTCATGGTCATGCCGTACTCTGGAGGTATGTAGCCAAACGTACCAGCAATGTCAGTGCTGACATGAGTCTCGCATGCGCTGATTATCCTTGCAAGGCCAAAGTCAGAGACCCTCGGCTCAAAGTTCTCATCCAACAGAATGTTGCTTGACTTCATGTCCCGGTGGATGATATGGGGTACAAAGCCATGGTGCAGGAACGAAAGGCCACGGGCAGAACCAAGGCAGATCTTCAGGCGGTCTGGCCATCCAAGTACTTCAATGGCATCAGCTCGGTTCCTGAGCCACATTTCAAGACTCCCATTCTCCATGTATTCATATATCAGGAACCGTTCATCACCACAAACACAGTAGCCAAGTAGAGGAACCAGATTAGGATGTTTCACCTTTCCAATTGTCTCCATTTCAGCCAGGAACTCACGATCACCTTGGAACTGATGACCACCATGAAGCCTCTTGATTGCAACTCTCCTGCCCTCAGGAAGTGCAGCCCTGTAGACAGTGCCAAACCCACCATCCCCTATGATGTGCACCTTACTGAAATTCTCAGTGGCTTTCAGAATGTCATCTGCAGTGACCCTCAGAAGAGCATGTTCAAATGTTGCAAGATTGATACTCAGGGGTTCCCGAAACTTCTTCCCTAGGAGTTCATCACTTGAGGTTGGCTCAACGGTAGCCTTGGCCTTGCTGGCAGGTACAAGAGCCAATGGCCTGTTTCTCAATAGCTTCCATCTCAGAAGAACCAGCAGAAGAACCAAGACAACGATGACAATGACTAAACTGACACAGATTATTGCTGCTTTTGAAACTCTTCGATCCGATGAATGAAGCATCTTATGATCAAAACCATTTCCAGCACAAAAGCCTTCGTCAGCACAATCTGCTAAGGTGTACATGCCAATGTGATTACCAGAGAAGTTGGCAAATGAGAGGCCAAATATATTGCAGATACCACAAGGGATGGCACCATGGAAGTTGTTGCTAGAGAGGTCCAGATAGTTCAAATAACTGAGATCAGAAAGGGAAAAAGGCAAACTTCCAGTGAGGCTATTGTTGTGGATATCAAGAGAAGACAGTTTTGTGAAGTTTGAAATAGACTGATCTAGGTTCCCTGAGAAATGGTTACTGCTTCCATTGAAGAATATCAGTGAGCTTGAGGATTCCTTTTCTTTAGGACAAGAGAATGGGATTTGTCCAGAGAGGCTGTTATTACTGACATCCAAATAGGTTAGGTCATCAATGCAGAGTAAAGACTCGGGTAGAGTTCCAGTAAATGCATTACTGGATAAGTCCAGCTTAGCAATTTTGGGAAGTATTTTGTCAATATCAGTAGGAATCGAGCCACCTAAGTGGTTATTCGAGAGAAAAAGACCTTGCAGTTGTAGTAAAGGTTCAGACCAGGGAAGCATGGGGCCAACTAATGTGTTATAAGAAAGATATATGGCTGTAACATTTGCAAGTTCACCAAGTTCTGGTGGAATGGTGCCATTGAGCATATTTCCTTGCAGGTTCAGCACTGTAACCATAGCACAATTCTTGATCGCTGTTGGGATATGACTGGTCAATCGGTTGTATGAAAGATCAAGCAAGCCATGATGCTGAATAAATTCCGAGTCTGGGTGAGCTGCATTCCCAAATCCAACACAGATCTCGGCAGGAATAGCACCAGACAACTGGTTACAAGACAAATTCAAGGTGTTGAGAAATGTCAACTGAGATATGGTCCTTGGGATGTGGCCAGACAGATTGTTAGAGCTCAGGTCCAGAGTAACAAGGTTTCTGCAGTTGAAGAGCTCTAGTGGAATGTTCCCAGAAAGCCTATTGCCATGTAAAGATAGAGTTGTCAGATTCCTTAGAGCGCCAATTGACCGTGGGATAGGTCCTTCCAAGTAGTTATTGCCAATCTGTAGCCTCTGCAAAGTGGAGAGCCTACCTATGCTTTCAGGTATAGGGCCAGTAAGCTGATTGTAGCTGAGTGCGATCGCAAGAATAGTTGATGATTCCCACAATTTTTCGGGCAGCTTCCCTGTGAAGTTATTTTGGGACAATTCCACACTTACTAGTGGTAGCTCAGACAAGTACTGCGGTATCTCACCATGAAGATGGTTTCCTTGCAGGTTAAGTTCTGTAAGGTTTTTGCACCCTTTAAATGCCTCCATGATATTCCCAGTCAGATTATTATTGTGCAACAGCATTGACTGCAGCGATTTGCCCTTGCATATCTCAACAGGAATAGAACCAGAGAGCATGTTGGTTTCTGCAGAGAAAGAAACCAGATGCTGCAGTGGCAACACTGGAAGGGGCCCATAAAACATGTTCTGCCCCAGCGATATGGAGCGAAGATTCACCCAGTTCTTGATCCACTCTGGAATATGACCAGACAGATTGTTCTGTCCCACATTGAAATTAGCAATGGCTTCCAAACCTGCAAGCTCTTCAGGTATAGAGCCAGAAAAGGAGTTGGTAGAGAGATCAATATGCACAAGCTTCTTGCAGCTACCAAGCTCTCTCGGAATACTCCCACTGAGTCCAGCACCCTTTGCAAGCAGATGAGACAAATTCCCCAGGTTGCCAATAGATGCTGGGAGTTTGGTATCGAAATTGTTCCCTGATATATCAAGAAGCTTTAAGCTTCTGAGACCACCAACTGTCCAAGGGATGCCTGTGAGTTTGCATCCAGGAAGTATAAGCTCTTCCAGCAGCTTTAATTCACCGATCTCTTCGGGAATGCTTCCACTGAAACCATTATGCCCCAATATTAACAATTGAAGACTCTGTAGCTGACCAATCTCCCTAGGTAGTGGCCCCACCAAGGCATTTGATGAGAGATCAACTGTCACAAGGTTTGCCATTGCAGTTATTCCTGGGAATATTGACCCTCCAAGACTATTCTGGCTTGCATCAAGATGCAAGAGCCGAGACAAATTACCGAAAGATGCTGGTATTGACCCATTGAGTGCATTCATGTGAAGGTCCAGGAACTCCAGATTCTGCAGACTGCCCAGCTCCGGAGGAAGGGCACCGGAGATGGAATTCATGGATACAGATAACTTCTTGAGGTACTGAAGCTGTGCAATAGCAGGACTCAATTGCCCGGAAAAGTCATTATTGTCAAGCACCAGTTCTTGCAATCTCTTCAGTCCATATAACGAGACAGGAAGGACCCCTGTAAGCTGGTTATGGCTCAAGTCAAGGTAGCGAAGATTGTGCAAGTTCCCCCAAGCATCTGGGAGCTCACCAGAAAACCCACAACCACTAAAGTTGAGAAGAACAAGTGATTGGAATGACCCGACACATAACGGGAATGGGGTGTAAATTGGCACAAATGATAAGTCTATTTTCACAACAGTATGCCCCACACAAGCTATACCTGACCAGTTGCATGGGGGTGTTTCTGAATCAAACCAGTTCCTGAGAAATCCTTTCCCTTCAGTGACTGCATCCCTCAGGTTGAACAGGGTGCTTATATCACTGTATCCAGCCAAAGCAGACCTTGGGATAAAACATATAAGTAGGATCAAGGTGAACAAACCATGGGATCCCATTGCCCACAGTGTTTATTGGAATCTGCATGAAGAAAATAGTCAAGTTATTACTGCAAAAGATCCAAACAACATTAGCCTAGGCTCTAGCATAATTTCATCATATCAATGTATCAACATGAGCTGCAGGACAAAAGATGTTCTAAACTTATCCCCAACATACAAAAGAAGTCAATAATAGCAGAAATCCGGTTTTCAATTGTTTTGGATCAAGCCAGATCCTCACTGAAATAGCTAGTTTATGACCAAGAACATGTGTGAAAACTTGACTATGCCTCCAACAAAACATTAAGATCTTTTCTTATGTTGATCATAAAAGAAGAGCGCACAGATGACTAGGAGACCAGTAATAATATGTTTGTTTATCTCATTCTCAGAGTTTAGAATTTGAACAATTAATCCCTGAACTACGTAATTTTTGTAATATCCAAACTGTATCCATGCAATGCCCTAGCTATCTGTGAGAAACTGAAAGACAGAAAGACAGCTGAATGCACTTTTGGACAAAATGAAACAGTAATAGCATGTCAATACCTTTTAATCTGACAACCTTCTTCCTTCAAGTGGCGCAGAAGAAAAGGAGCAACAACCAAAGCAACAATGTATACTTAATACACATCCTGGAGGAAAAAGGATGGTTAGCCTTAGTTGAAAGTCATTACGTTTGATAGCAAACTTTAAAATTGTAGAGGTAATGATAGAGATCAGATAGAGATCAAACAGAGTCATGTCAATCACTGCAGATGCATTAGGTTTTGCCAAATAGCAACCACAATAACAACTCTACAACTACAAGCATACAGCCCAAAGAAGCGAGTAATCAAATTACCCTTGGAACTATGGCTCTGGTTTCCTGTTCTCACACGCTGCCAAAGTAGCGAAACAGGTGACTCATTATCAATCTAGGGTGATCTCCCAGAAACATGACCTGAAGAAAACAGAAGGATGGCACACTCAGCTTCATATAATCATCAGGTCAACAGGTCAAGGTACAAGAATAGCAAACAAGCACGCCCATCCTACTTCAATCAGAGCATCATACGGTATAAGCCGAAAATAAATATCAAGTCTCCCTTAGAAATCCAGAGTTACGAAAATCTAGTCAAGAATACAATGCCAGTGCATAGTGTAACGCCATCTCTTCCCGCAAAGATACATCACTGTGTTCGCTTGGCTGTGGCTAGTGCTGATTTGTTATGAGAGAACAGGTAGCTGGTGGCTGATGCTGATTTAGTATGAGAGAACAATACTGCTGGCTGGTTGGCTGACAAACCAAAGAGCGACAACAGAGCGACAGTACTAGTACCATACTAGCCTCCCCCACCCCCCCACCCCCCACCCCCGGGGAAAGACACAACATCATCATGTCTATCGCTATCTCAGATCAGCACGAATAAGAGCAGAAGTCACGGAAACCCCTCCCTAAAGCCAAAGAACCAGGGCGGACCGGCATAAGAAGCCCATGAAACATCCAGCTATCATAAGCCCTCAGCTATTTTAGTAGTACAAGAAAAGAAAGGGTCCCTAGTTCCCTACACCAATCCAGCGTGCTAGTGCTACAGCTTTACATCTAATCAGATGAAACAAAACCAACCGATCATCATAAAGGTGGACATGCATGCCACCTCCCGCGCAGAAGCCAGTAAGCCACACTCTCCATCTCCAGACTCCAGGGCACAGGAATCCTAACCCCACACACAACACCTCGCCTGAAATCTCACCTCACCCGCAAGCTCCAACATAAGTGAACACAACACTCGACACTGGCATGTTATTTACTCCTGCGCCGCTGCAGATTCAATGAAGCCAAGCATAGCAAACCCCACAAGAATATCTGGAAACTCAACCCCATGCCAACCCCACAAGAATCTCTGAACCCTCCACCCCCACTGACTGGAAGAAGCAGCCAGCAACAGTATTGGACCAGACCAACAGACAAGGTAAATAGCGACAGTGGCTATAGATTTCAGGGGGATGGCTATCTGAAACTTGCAAGAGACTGAGAGAGACGCAGACTTTTTTTTTTGTCTTCACCCGGTTAATGGACTGTTGGCATGACGACTGGGGAGTGTGGATGTTTCTTCCCCAGTGATGCCATCATTTGGGTTGTGATTTGTTTCTGGGGCCGTGTGGGCGAGCTGACCAACCAAGTACAATTAAAATAGTTGCATTCAATAGCAGCATTCCATCCGCCCCATTAAACAATGGCCAGTATTAGTACTGCTAGCACGTATCCCGAGACAGCACGAAGGAATTGAAGCCACGGCACGGGGAGCGAAACGGGGGCGGAATTTGGAGGACTGAAAGGAACGCCTTTTCCCAAGCAAAAAAACGCAAAACAATTAAACCAAAAAATCTTAGAGACGAAGACCAGAATCATCTGAAACCAGAGATTAAAAGCAGCGCCCAAATCATCTGAACCCTTGCTCCTCCCTACGATTTACCCGGATCAAGCCCAACGGTGGCGCCACCCGACGACTGCAACGGCAGAATTCCGCGCCGCGCCATGCCCACCGCGGCTGGCCGGGCCATGAACCAGTGCGCGGCAGAGCATGCCAACAAGCGGCAAGAGGCAACGAGACCGAACTCGGCGAGAGAAGTCAGTAGCAGAACAACGCCACAACCACGAGCCCTCACTCGCAACGCAACGCAACGCAATACAGCAGCCGCAGCGTCTCTATCCCAGGCATCGTAGCGCCGCCGCCGCAGGCCGCAGCAGCAAGCAGGGATGGAGAAGCGGGGGAGGGAGGATCATGCTTTACCTCGCCGCCTCGCCGGGGGTGTCGCGGGCACTCAGCAATGCCGGCCGCCGGCGGTGCCGTGCTCCCGCGGGGCGCGGCGCGGCGCGGGCACGAGGGAGGCGTGAGGCGCGAGCGGCGAGAGGGAGGGGGGCGGCGGGGGAGTTCACGAACTGGGGTGGGGAGGGTGCGTGCGCGGGGCGACGAGGGGAGAGGGAGGGAGGCGGTGTTGGGGCCGGTGGGGTTTTCAGGCTTTCTCGGTTGCCTTTTGGCCTAGTTCGCGTTCGTCCTTTGTGCTTATCTCGCCTTCCTTTTCCTGCAAAAGCTAGCCGCAGGCGCGTCCGTTTTGCAAATTGCAAGCTGGTGGCCTCTTCCGTTTCCGCTGTTCGGCGGCGGTGCGTGTTCGTTTTTCTCCCCGGGTCTTTGTTTACATGTTGTTGAAGTCTTTGAGAGAGAGTCAGACTGCAGTTATTGGAGGTGTTTCATTACGCACAGCTGTTTAACACGGAATAAAATGATTGTTTTAGATGGTTATATACAGAGTTGCCGTTATAATCGTGCATGAGTTTATTTCATTATGCCACGCATTTATAGAGGTGAGAGTGTCTCAATTGTACTGTGTAATCATAAAAAAATTGTCAGGCACAGGCATACACCACACACATGTGGGTGCCTATACAAAAACGTTTTTGCAAGGACTGTCTAGTCAAAACTTCAGTTACTATTAAGTGACAACTGTAACTTCACAAAACCGGAAAAGACTTTACATTATTACATGGTGGAGCCTTTCAAAAACAGTCAAAGCGTAGTTATTGTAATATTTCACGATATATGAAAAGTGACTAGACGATTATAAGTTTTCCCTTTTAGTTTGATATACACATGATTCATTGTTAGTACTGCCTTCTCTGTTTTTTTTAAGAAAAAACGCAAGCACTTGCTATCTTTGCGCTGTTTACGTGATTTCAAATGGACATGGTTTCCTGCATTTAATAATAGCGTTGGCAGGTCTCTTTGGAATTTCAGTTAAATAAATCAGAGCAACCTGAACAAAAACATTGAATGGAAAAGACCAAAAGTAGCTGGTTTCGGTGGCTTCTTGCTCTCATTCAAACGTCAAAACTGCGGTTACTACTTAACTAGCATAGCATGGGACAAATGTGGTGACTCCAGTTTGTAACCCAAGATCTCACATCACACGACTTGACATTCTTGCTCACCAAAGTGCATTTGCATGTGCTTGAACGTGGAAAACTAGACCATCACAAGCATAAATGGAGGCGTAAAGAAAAAACTTGCACCTCTTCCAAAATCCAAACAAACTACCAATCACAATTTTCCTCCCATGAGGCATCTGCGCATCTGCTTCCGTTGAAAAATGTAGAATCCATGTCAAATCAAATTTTCGAACACATACATGAAGTATTAAATATGTTTAAAAAATAATCAATTGCACAGTTTAGCTGTAAATGATGAGATAAATCTTTTGGGCCTAATTAATTTATGATTGGACAATAATTATCAAATAAAAACAAAAGTGCTACAGCAGCCAAACACAAAAGATTTCGCGAACTAAACACGGCCTCCAGTCTCAGCAGATACAGAATCAAAACGCCCCACAAATAAAAAAGTTCCCCACAGTTGAAAGCTCCAGGTCTCAAATAAAGCCGCACCCACGTTCACTGGTTGCCAAATGAAGGTGCTGCCTCCGGCTGCTTGGCTCGTTAACGCCCTTGCCTCATTTTGCCGGGTGAAATCGACACGCAAGTGCGCTATCCCCAAGAGCCGAGCCGAGGACCACACGTCCACACCAGTACACCACACGTCGCAGATTCTCACCGGCTGACAGGCTCACAGGCACAGGCGGGGCGCGCCGAGCCCGTGATCGCGGCAGGGCCAGAGATTCCGATCGGCCGAGCGCCATCCGGGGCAGTGGGGCTCGGCGCCGCGGGAGGGACCGGACGGAGGGTTCGTCGTGACCCGTCCGACGGGCAGATGGATGACGGTGCGCTGGGCAGGTCGTCGGGTCAGCTCGAGCCGGACAGGTCGGTCTGGGTCCGGGCTGCGTACCGTCTCGTTCAGAGGAGGCGCGTGCTCCAACCAAGCCTCCCCAAGGGAAGGGAGCGGGGAGGCACGGGTAGGCCCGCGGGGTAGCACGGCGGGGGATCGATCTCATCTCGTGATGATGGCGCGGATCGGATGGGTCGCACAATCATACGGCTCGGAGCAGCTTTGCTGCTTTGATCGCCCTTTTGACTGCGACTGGACGCGGACACTCGGTTGCTCGATCCTCAGTTGCTGCTGCACTGCACCGCACCTGCTGCCCACCCAGCCCTCTTTCTTGTGCATCGCGATGAAAAAGGTCGGCACTGAGCGCACATGATTGTTCCTTCGTGTTGATGTCCCGTGGTGGATGGATGGATCCCCTTTTGGGAGGCAAGAATTCTACAGGTCTCACCGGAAACCACCCAAACTATTCCGAACTTGAGAATCCGCCGCATTTTGTTCCAGCTTCGAAATTAACCGGTTTATCTTACCAAAAATGCCTGCCTCGCTATCCACATTTCACCATGAGCTGCCCCCGATCGCTCTCTGCCTCCTCGTCTCCTGGGTTGAAATGGCCTTGCCGCTGCTTCTGTCACTTGACTACTGGAGTGGCGTGGGCGCGTGGCGATCGCAGAGGACGAGGACTACTGCTACGAGGGAGAGGGGTGGACGCATTCACCCATGCAGGTGCCGCCACTGCCCACTGCGCTTGCCTTGTCCTCCAGAGTCCAGACCACAGCTTTGCGTGCTCCGCTCCGCTTCAACGCTTGGCCCCTCCACTACGCATCAACAAAACACGATACGCTACGCCGCAGGCCGCCACGGTAGCTGTGTCCGCCACTCGCCCCGTGTTCGAGTGCACAGCGCACACTACCGGAAACGGGCCGACTCCTGACGGTATATGCCGAACGTCAGGAGCCCAGCCCGGAGCGCGGTTTTTTTTAATATATTTAAAAAAAATTAAAATTTCAAAAATATATGTCTGTTTTGAAATATTTCAAAAATATACCCCGGTCGCCCTCCCATAGGGCGACAGGCCCAAAGTGTAATTTTTTTCTTCAAATTTGCAACGAAGTCCCTGGAGGGAAAAAAAAGGGGGTCTGTCGCCCGTTGGGGGGGCGACATGGCCTTTATTTTTTTTTTCCAGGGACCTATTTTGAGCTATTCGAGCGTATATTCGTCATCATCGTCGGCAGGATCTCGGCCGCTAACTCCTACCGCACTTAACTTGTCCTTCATTAAATCACGGGAAAAAATCGCAAGAACTTCCCTTATTTCACGAGCATTATGGAACCCACAAACATAATAAGTTCACATCAATAGTATCTATAGAAACAAATGACAAGTAACCTATCACAATCATAAACATCGGATACAAATAAGCGGTCCACAGCTATCTCATTACAAATAAACATCAGAGATACAAACATCAGATACATCTAACCACCCCTAGGGCGTCGGACCCTCTTAGCCCTCTGCTGGGCACGGACATGGCCCTCGGAGTAGGTGAGAACATCCGGAGACCTCACCTGTCGCTCAGGACGCGCAAGGGGCTGCGGTGTCTGCTGCTGAGAGATCCCAAGTGGTGCTCCTCCTAGCTGTGAATACCCCAAGATATCGGGGTCACCTTGCGCGGCAGGCTCTTCTGGACTCAAGCTGTCGAAGTCGTCTAAGGTGAAGGTCTCGTTATCTAGTCGAAAGGAGGAAGAAGAAGGTCCGGCGCTCGCATGGGGGTAGAATCCTACGCAAAAAATGTGGATGTTAGCGTATGCTCGTATATTTTGTCATGCCATATAGAAACCGAAATACGAAACATAAACTAACCTGTGTATGCCGTTATCTGTGGCCCCGGTACCATCCCTGGATACGGTCCGCCAACTGGTGCTGTCCCTCTAAACATTCCAGTATGGCCGAACGTAGTAGCTGAATCGTATCTTGTATGTGATATTAGTAAATATGTAGGAACACTTTATGTAATTTTAAAGAGATATGTACGTTACCTGCACTTGGGAAGAACTGCGACGTCGGCCCGTGCATGGTCGACGGACACGGGAACGACGACGAGGCCTGAGACGACCCGTGGCTGTCTTCGTACTGCACACGGCTTCCGAAGTTGTGCACTACCTGACGCAACTGATCACGCTGCCTCGACCATGCATTTGTCTGCTCAAACTGGGTCATTGGGGATCCGGCACGTACCCTCGTCAAGTAAGTCGAGCAGTCCGTCTCCATCATGTTGCAAAGGCGAAGATGCATCAATTCAGTAAAGGTATAATTACAAACACATGAATTATCTTATGAATATGATTATATATATATGATCAAGAGACTCACCGCGCCAGCTAGTGCCTCCACGTGGTGCCGGCCATAGCCATCCTGAGGCCTCGCCTGGTGTGGCTGCGGGTGAGTGTCAACAAAAACCAGACGAGCCCGAGTCCGGGGTAAGTACCAGGTGAGGTAAGCCCTAAAGGAGCTGTCTGTGTGTGGTCCTGTTGGATGGACCAAGAGCTCGTCTGCCTGTTCCCATTGGTCCACCCACGGCTGGATCTTGGTGAGCCAATCATCAGAGCACGGCAAGCCACTCCTTGACAACCTACAAAGTGGACCACGAAGAATCGTTAGATTCGACACGAATGTATGAGCCAAGTTCATTCATAATTACCTGTGGTCCTGGCGACTAACACGCTCCAACGCGGTGGGCACCGGAAATTCCTGGCGCTGCCCAAACTGTCTCCTGACTCTCCAGGGGCAATATGCCTCAACCGCGATGTCATAAACCAGGACGGCGGAAGTAAGCCACAGGCTCGCATTCGCGGAGCAGTGCGAAGACAGGCCTGCTGGTGCACGGATAGCCACAGCCTCTGGGCTGTAAGGCTCCCAGACAACGTCCTCGGGCGTCAGTATGTCGAGCTCCGAAACAAACTCAGGATATGCGCGTCTAACCCGCGCATGTGCCCAGGACCTCTGCATTCCGAATAAGTAAAATTAAAAGTGCGCTAATACATCATGTAATAATGAATAACAAAATTAGATTTGTTGCGAACGTACCTGACGCCAGATTCAGATAGTTCCCATAGTGGGCCTCTCGTCCTCCTCGTTGCCGTACATGCCCCCGTGGTAAGGCTCGTGGCTGACAAAGGGCCGACCAACGGCTAGCCTCTCGTACGACCAAAGCTGTAGCAGTAGTGGGCACCCTGACAGGATAGCGTTCCCATGTGTCTTCATGCAGCCGTCACAGAGTCCACGGTAAGTGGCTGCAAGTACCGCCTCACCCCAGCTGTAGGGCGGTACGTCCTCGTCCCCATCCGCAATCTCCCGTGCATACGGAAGGAGAATCCTATCGACCGAGTTGCCATGAGTGTTGTTGAACATGATGTAACCAAACAACCAAAGTAGGTACGCCTCCAGCGATCTGGTCACACTGTACTCGTCGGCATCCGCAGCCAACAGGGCAGGCTGCATAAACAATTAAGATTAATGGTTTCAACTATCAATGGAACATGTAAATTATAACAATTAAATTTATATATGGAATGAATACGTACTGTAAACTGTAGGAACCAGGTCTTCGAAGGACCTGCTGCTCGCGGGTGTGGGTTGATCGGACCTGCTTCTTCCACGCGGTCAACCAGGGCAAAACGGGCCTCCAGCTCATCCTTCCATGAGGCCGCCACCACACGCGGACCTACAGCCTCCCCGACGATAGGGAGGCCGAGGAGGTAGGCCACGTCCTGCAGCGTAGGAGTCATCTCCCCACACGGGAGGTGGAACGTGTGTGTCTCCGGCCTCCATCTGTCAACGAGCGCCATCAGGAGGGATCGGTCGAGCTGAATAGGCCCAACCTCGACAAGACGGCTCAGAGTCAGTAGGCCGGCCTCACGTAACCTGCAAAAAAACAAAAAATGTCGAAACAAAGGAATACCGGCGAATACATAAGTGATAAACAATAATATTTCATTACATACCGGTCACACCAATCGTGGTGTATAGAGATCGCCTTGCCGGGTGGACGAGGACGTAGCACCTCTAGGGCTCGGTGCTCAACAGCTGCAAAGTAAGACCTGTGGCTCGAGTCGATCACTGGGTCTAGTAAGGAGTCCATCTCCATACCTGCTTTCAAAAATATATGAGAACACATAGGTAAATATATATTTCATACAAATTGGACACATAAATACAATAATACTTCATTACATACCTGCCATATTTCATTACTACATATTACAAATAATGAAATATAATTGTGGATCATGACACCGAATGCCTTCCACGAGCAATTCTCGCTGATGCTCGTCTGAACGTAGGAGGCGCTCCATCTCTGGGATTTCCGGAAGGACCGACGTCAGCAGCATCGTGAAGTGCATTCTGAGGACACTTCTTGTAGTTGTGACTCAATGCTCCACATTGGCTGCAACGCTTTTGTGCATTCCTTGCTTCCGACTCGTCCATACCATTCCGAATACGACGTGTCTGATGGCGGCCTTTGCCTTTCTTAGTGGCTGGATCAGGAATAAACATCTTATTCTCATTATCCTGAGTGAAAGGCCCCACAATTCCAATTCCGTATACCTCATGTCCCCATGTGGATACAGCTGCTTCCTTGCTGAAGTACGGTGAAACAAATAGTCCTGGCTGTAACGCAGACTCTGCACATGCCGCAATGAGATGTGAGCATGGCATATGCAATAACTTAGGCTTCATGCAGGAGCAGAAGACTTTGCCATCAACTGTAATCAAACTCTCCTGTACCACCCTATCTCTACGGATACCCAAGGTTTTAAAAAACGTTGTGCGTTGTGCGTGCGCTAGCCTATGGTTTAGAGTTTTGGAAGTTTAAACGTAGATTAAACGTGATTAAACGTTTTTTGGTTTTTTTAGTTTTTGGGCAAAATCAAGAGTAATAACACAACTAGAAGTGATAATAGTGACCATACCTCTTGCTGCACACTTGTTTTTGACATCATTTCCTTTCCTGCTTGGTTTCTTGCATTCAACAGCAACTAACAATCAAAGAGAGACAAGTTAATAATATGAAAACAGAAAAATCAAATAGGTAAAGAAACTCATCTATGAGGGCAACAGGCCAGCAGCACAAGGCAAAATATCACAAGAAAATATACACACGAGTACATGACAAGACACAACAATCACAGATTCATAGTTCACATGCTGACATGCCTTAATGGTCCACAAAGGCACAAATAAATAGCAGTACAACACACAATAATGGTCTTATGGTCCACACACAAATTGAAGATAAGTAGTCAAGTAGATATTAATATTTAGATAACTTGGCAGCATGCTGCCAGCCTGCCATCATGCAATCTCCTCACTTCACTACGCAAATGTAGTGCAATTCAGAATTGTTACTTCATCGTCATCATCCTCATAGGGAATGTCATCATCTTGATAATTAGGATCTTCAGGATCAGATTCCCACTCCTCTTCATCCACCTCTCTAGCCACTCTTGCACTCCTTCGAGGTTGAAGCTGTTCACTAGTTCCCATTGCTTCTCCAATGACACTCCATAGTATCCCTGTCTCTGGCATTTCTTCTAACTCATCTTCCTCATCCCTAAAGACAACCAATGCATGAGCATCCCCTCCCTCAAAGAAAAATCTTTGCGCTTCAGAAGCTTCACTACTTAGGAGCACTTCATAGTTACTTTTTCTTTTAATCTTCTCCTTCTTGGACAGCAATCTGTTATTGAATTGGATGAATACTAGAGAGTTGAGGCGCTCTGTTGTCAGCCTATTCCTTCTCTTTGTATGATGCTGTACAAGTATATTATAAATTAGAATTCCAATATCAGCACATATACATTAAATTGGGAATAGAGAGCAATTGATTGATACTACAAACTGACCTGTTCAAAGACGCTCCAATTCCTTTCACATCCAGATGAGCTAGAGGTCAGTGAGAGGATTTTTATAGCCATATTTTGCAAATCTGGTGCTCCACCTCCATAAAGCCTCCACCAAGATGCTAAAAATGAAGTGAAATGACTCAAACATGTGCAAAATTGATTGCAGAAAATTCTGGACAGAATTATTTGCATAAGAAATCTGGACAAAATTGATGCAATAGTTTACCCGGACTGAACTCAAAGCGTTCGCAGCTCCTTGCCATCTTCTTTGAGAAGTATCCTTGTCTCTTTGAGAATACTTCAAAGTCCACATTAACAGCCCTAAATGCCTTGTCATCATCACCAGCATAAAAGGTCTCTGCACATTGTATGAATTTTTCCACTACAATTGGATCAGAGAAGATTGCTGAATTTTGGTAACTATAGTATGGATTCAGCCCCCACTCCCAGCCTATATCAGATGATTTCCTCTTTAGGTGGTTGTCAGGCTCGGCGGCTTCTAGAGTGGCTGCCATAGAACCACCAGCAGCAGCAGCTTCGGACATCGACATCCTAATCCCCAACAGATCAATGCAGCATGATGAGGACTAAGGAGCTATTGACCTACTAAGGCAGACAGGCAGTAAACATGTGATCTTAACCCTAAATCCCCAATCCAATCCATCAATTGAGTGATTGACATGCAGAAATCAAATTATATAAGTATATATTGATGCCACTTAAATTAAACAGCAAACAATGACTTAACACTGGCAATTCTTAGCATGCAAATTCTTAGCAACAGCCACACAGCAAGTAGCATAGAAAGCAGAGCAATTAGCATAGATAGTAGAGTAATCATGTGCGCCCTCTGTTTTCTATGCAAATAAACAAGCATAAAGGCTAAAGACAAGGGCCTGGTTACTCTTTAAGAAACAGAGGAAGAGGGGAGAGTCAGAGAGAGGATGCGGCATGCGTGCATACCTGGACAGGTGAGCTTCAGTCTTCGGCAGTTCGGCTCACAGTCGCAGCTGGCTCAGAGGAAGCTGGTCGGACGGAGGTGCAGGCAGCAGGCCGTCGGACGGAGGTGCCGCGCGGCAAGCGGATGCGGTCGCCGGGCGGGTACGAGATGCCCGTGCTGCGCAGCGACTTTTGTCCGCCGGGCGGGTGCGAGATGGTGCAGAGGAGCCGCAGGGGGATGCGACGCAGGTGGCTGAGGCGGGCTGCAGTGCGGGAGGCGGAGGCGGAGAGGCGGAGAGGCGGGAGGCGGGCGGAGAGGCGGGAGGCGGGAGGCGGCCGACGGGCTGCAGTGCGGGAGGCGGAGGCGGAGAGGCGGGAGGCGGGCGGAGTGGCGGGAGGCGGCCGATGGGCTGCAGTGCGGGAGGCGGAGGCGGGCGGAGAGGCGGGAGGCGGGCGGAGAGGCAGGAGGCGGCCGATGGACTGCAGTGCGGGAGGCGGAGGCGGAGAGGCGGGAGGCGGCCGACGGGCTGCAGTGCGGGAGGCGGGAGGCGGGCGGCGCAGGAGCGAGAGCGAGAGCGACGAGCAGGGGATGGGAGGTGGACTGGATTGGCGATGTTTCTTGCCGTCGATTTTGCCGCGGACTGCCGCTCAGGCCCGCCGTTTCCCGCGCTTCTCGGTGCCCGCCCGTGCCTCCTTCCCGCACAGATATTCCCGCTCGGGACAACGCCATTATTTCCCTCTTCCCGCGGTCCCGCCCCAGCGCCGCGCGCTTCCCAGATTCAGCGCGAGCCGCGCGATTTTTCAGCGCTTCCCCGCGTTTTTTTCCCGATTCAACGCCGTTTAAACACTGCAGCGCGTTTAGACGAACGCCTAGGCACGCACAGCGTCTAATTGAACGAATACCGCGTAAACGAAACGTTAGGGTGACGTTTAGCGTTTAATCGCGATTAAACGTAGTTTAATAACGTTTTTTTAAAACCTTGCGGATACCACGACCACTTCTATCCTTACATAGAACCTCAAATCTATGCTCCATTGTACATGTGGATATGACGCGGTGCAGTTTGACCTTTTCAATCTTCTCTTGCATATACTGTGTCACTCTTTTGCAAAACTGAATTTGGGGGTTGCTGATGTTTATGCTTGCAGCCGTGTAACGCTCTCTGAAATACTTCATGCACCCATACATGATGAACTCAACAATTCCCACAAGTGGAAAGGCACGACAAGAATGCATAACCATATTGAAACACTCTGCATGGTTCGTTGTCTGAATATCATACCGTATTCCGTTGGTATCATAAAGAAATGACCATTTCTCCTTAGGTGCACCTTGAATCCAGTGTGAAAATGGCTTCTCAATTGAATCCCTAGCCTCTGCAGCCTGACTCGTGCCTGCTCTTGATGCCCTTACCTTCACTAGCTCTGCAGTCAACTGATCAAGCATCTGCCATAATGCATTAAATTTTCTGTATTGATTTTGGGTGCACAACCTCTTAAACAGGTTCTTAAGATCCTTGTTCTTGAAGTGTTCATAGAAGTTTGCACCCATATGCCTAATGCACCACCTGTTTTGGACATCAGGCCATAATGGAGGCGTTGTCGCAGTTCCACGTTGCAATTTCAGTATTGATTGCAGGATACCTGCATGCCTATCACTAATAAGGCACACATCTGGACGTGCAGCAACAACATGAATCTTCACTCGTTCAAGGAACTAATACCAACTGTCTATGTTCTCATTCTCAACAAATGCAAATGCGAGCGGAACAATTTGGTTGTTGCAATCTACACCGATTGCGGTGAGTATCTGACCTTTATACCTTCCAGTCAAAAATGTGTGTAAGCATCTAGGCCCTCAAGGTATGTTTCGGTGATTAATGACAACCATTATTGTGACTAATGAGTTTGTGCAGCTTAATAGATCATTATCGCTCATTTGGTCATATGTCAAAAGAGGCCCCTCAATTTCGGTCATTCTAAAAGGCGATCTCGGTTTTCAATTTATATATGTCAAAGCTAAGGATCTTTCTAGTCCTAAGTGTCACAAGGTTGAGAAGGACACTTAGGTTAGTATAGGTTTTATAGTTTTGTAGTGATCGCACTATTAAGAGGGGTTAAGGCTTAGTAACTTGAGCATGGACATGGTCATTTGAAAATGGATGCACACTATGGTCACTCAGGTTTCTAGAAGTTCAAATAAGTGGTTCTCAAACTATATCTCAAGAATATTTGGATTTCATTCAAGACTCAAATCAGAAAAGACAAAATCAGAAAAAGTCTATACACCGGTTTAACCGACGCTCTCAATTTTCTATACGTCGGTTAAACGAAGTCAGCAGAATCTGGACAAATTCAATACACCGGTTAAACCGACGTGTTTGAATTTAACGTCGGTGCATTAGTCCAGAGTTGGTTTTTCCAGGGCAATTCAAGTTCTATTCACCGGATTAACCGACGCTGTTTGAATCAAGACGTCGGTGCAATTGACCAGTGAGATGGTTTTTCAGTGGATTTCAAAAGTTGTACTCACCGGTCAAACCGACGATAGGTTTGAGTTAACGTCGGTGCAGTTGTCCAGAGACTTGGTTTTTCAGTTGATCAGTGGACAACTACACTCACCGGTTAAACCGATGATACGTCGGTCAATCTGCCCAAGTTGTAACGGCTAGTTTTCAGAAGAGGCAGTTTACATTCACCGGTTAAACCGACGATGACAAATGGAGGGACGTCGGATTAACCGGCGCTACGCAGTTTTCTGGCAGCTTTTCTCCAACGGCTCTATTTGTGTGAGCTGCCTATATATACCCCTCCAATGGGTCATTTCGCCCACTCTTGACACCAGACAACATCCATACACTCATACTATAGTCAAGAGCCACATTGAGCTTCATCATTCACATACTTGTGTTTTCAATCAATCAAGAAGCAAGATTAAGGACTTGAGTAGAGAGAAGTTAGTGTGCATCCGTTCTTGGTGATCGGTTCTTGCTCAAGTGAAGGCCTTAGCTTGTTACTCTTGGTGATTGGCATCACCTAGGCGATCTTGGTGATCGGGGTGTTTCTCGCGGAGCTTGCCAAGGATTGTGGGAGCCCGGAGAAGAAGATTGTACGTGGCTTGAGCTCCACCACGCCGGGATGGTGAACGGAGACTCTTAGTGAGCGCCCAAGTCTCGGTGACATGGGAGGTGACAAGACTCTTAGTGAGTGTCACAACGTGGACTAGGGGTGTGTGCCAACACATCGACACCACGGGAAAAAATCCGGTCGTCTCTTGTCCACTCTCTTTATTCAAGCATTTTCTTTCATGCAATTTACTCATGTGCTTGACTTAGAGATCATAACTTAGCTCTACCTTGCTAGGCTTTACTTTGTTTTTATCTCTCTTAGCTTGTGTAGGTAGCTTAGTTATCCGGTTGGTGAATTGGTGCCCTATTAGTATTGCATAGGTTAAGGTTGCTTTACCTTGTTTTAGAAATTGAAAAAGACCCAATTCACCCCCCCCCCCTCTTGGTCCATCGATCCTTACAATGTGCCATCAATGCAGATCACCGGAAGACAAAACTGAAATGCTCTAACACAAGCACCTATGCAAAAGAAGGCTCGTTGCATAATTCTTTGTCCCCTAGTCACGGCTGGTACAAGGTATGTGTCATAAAAGCTTCCAGGATTTCGAGCAGCAACCTGGGATAACATACGAGGTAGGTTATCATATGATGCCTCATATGTGCCGAACCGCATCTCGAACACCCTTTGTTTAGCCCGCCATGCCTTCAAATAACTGATGGTGTACTGGTAAGTCTGCTCAATGTGTCGAATAATCATTTTTGGCTCATAATTTAGGTTGTCCATAATAAACCCATACATTTGCTTTGCAACAAAGTCACATGATATATTGCGATGCGAGGGAAGAACTTCTGACAGCAAATAAGTGTGCTCTGTGACAATGGAATATTTCCAGTTTGACTTCCATTTTCCCTTGAATGCATGTACTCGCCATGGACATCTGGCATTCACACACTTCACCTCATATTCTTTACTGCCAGACTTTACGACTCTGAATTCTCGTTTCAATGAGATTGCCCATAGTCTCACAGCATCTTTTACGGCTTCAATGTTTGGATATGTTGCACCTTGCACTACCTCATTCCCTCTGTACTCCCACTCCTGATTTCGTACATCTTCTGCGACATGACTGCCAAAACCATGCTCTTTCCACTCTTTTGGCAATGAGTACTGCTCGTCATCAGATGAGTCCTCATATTCTTCCATCTCTATTGCGGTTTGGTCTTCTGCCTCCATCTCGTCCACAATGTTATGTATCCTCTCTCCCTCATCAGCAAGGCCCTGTGGTCCCATGTTTTGGTTCTGTCTCTTCTGACTCATCTTGCTCAACATAATTGGTCTCTCTTCGAATACTCGGAGTTCCTTGATCTGCACAATGTTGGATTTCATTTTGTGCCTTCTCCTGAATTTGAACAAGAATAGCCAGAGGCCACCCACGCTCTAGAGCTGTTTGCATGTACTTCTGCCAGTCATCAGTGTTGTGTATCATCATTAATTCCCATAATTCACTTTCTACCTCCCAATTAACAAGAGACTGGACAGTGATCACATGTGTCAACGGATCAACATGGAACCCACGTTGTAGCCACTTACATATGGAACCAAAACTCCTTTCCAGAGGTTTATCTATGCCGCTAGATGTGCGCTTAAAGGCAGAAAGATCTACTCCATTTGGCCCATACATAATATTGTATTCACCATAAAATACTTGCAACTGCATCTTGCTCGACATATCTGTATATCACATAATACTTATCGAGTTATACTCTTTACTTCACTACCTTATTCAATAATCCGTAAAAACTAAGTATGAAATTCAACTACAACGTATAAGTATTCATAACTACGTGATGACACTTAAATTCTATACTGCATATGCCAAATTCTATTCTAAATCATAATTAATTTATAAACACGTCTCTAATAGTACTGCAATTGTAATAATAAATGCGTAGAACTAATTTTCTAAACTAATTTACTACTACATAACTACAAACTAAAGTATCATTGAACTCCTACTTAAATGGTTCTACTATAGCACTAATTAAATTAAATTACTCACCCCTACTTAAATTACTCATATTTAAATACGTAGTACTTAAATATAACAATATATAAACTAAATGTACTAACTTGCAGATCACAAGTGCTGAATTCGGCAGGGCTTCGTCGCTTTCCTTCTCCTCACTCCTCTCTTTTTTTCTGGATTTTTTGTGGAATTTTCGGGCTCAAATGAGGAGGGAAGGGGAGGGCTGGAGCTTTTATTGGGGGGGCGACATGGCCTTTTTTTTTCCAGAGACCTCATTGCGAATTTGGAAAAAAAATTACATTTAAAGTCTGTCGCCCTATGGGGGGCAACCGGGGGTATTTTTTAAATATTTCAAAACGGACATATATTTTTGAAATTTTTATTTTTAAAAAATATAAAAAAGAAAAAACCACGCCCGGAGCCCTACACCAACACCCCCACCCCTCAAAAAAAAAAGGACGGGAACTGCTTCTCACCAAATGGAAAAAACTATGAGACGACCCGTCGCGATGATGTGCGAGCACGCGTCGCGTCAACCTATCTCGAGTCTGTATCCACAGCCCAACAAACCCATGTGCTAAATTTTGCTCTGCCTTGCGCTCAGCGTCTACGGCCCACCGATTTCATACGCATGTGCCCAGATTCGGCAACCTTCATATCCACGCACAGCAAGCAAGCGTAAGAAGAAATTGACTTTTTCTTACATGAATCTATTCTAAAAATATTTTATCTACTTCGTGTTACCTCCATTTTGAGAACTGATTTCACCAATGTGTTCTACGCAACGAGACGAATAAAACTAGATCCCACTTGCATATGTTTTAACAATATTTTACACTAGTAGCAACTTATGTGATGACTTACTCTCTTTTCTCTAGCAACTTATGTGTATATCATATTACTTTAGTAACAACTTATGTGTACTATATCATATTTAGTAATAAGAACTTATGTGTACAACAACTATTATTTTGTAGCAACTTATATGTACAAGTTTATTATTGATTTCATTTGCAGTAATTTGTATCTTATATGTGTGGCAATGTATAATAAATGGTGTTTTGTGACAACTTTTGTTTTATATGTGTGAATTTTTTATTTTTATACAGTTTATATATAAACTTATGTATATAATAACTTTTTTTACTTTTCATGTGCATTTTTTAGATTAAGGAATACTACTCATGTATATGATATTTTATGTTTGTGATAATTTATGTATGATATTGGTTTTATTTTTGTGACAACTTATATTCATAACAAATTATGATTTTATTTCAACTTTATTTTTTAACAACTTACAAATATTTTTCTAAATATTATCTTATATGTCTGGTAACTTATATCTTCCATATGCGACAACTCATGTACATAATAAATTTTATCTTTTAGCAAGTTTTGTTTTATGTATATGACAACTTTTATTTCTATGACAATTTATATATAAACTTATGAGTTCGATATTTACTTTCTTTTTTTTACTACTTATATGTATAACATTTTGTGTTCGTAACAATTTATGTATATCATAGATTTTGTTTATGGCAACTTATGTTTATGACAGATTAAGCTTTTGTGATAACTTTATTTATATGGTAATTTATAAATATTTTCTATGGCAATTTTTATCTTATTTGTGTGGCAACTTATGTGTATGAAAACTTGTATTTTTGTGGCTATAACATATAGCAACTTACTACCAGTTGAAAACATCATCAAAATATATGCAAGTGCGATCTAGTTTTGACCGTCTTATCACGTAGAACACAATGGTGCAATCAATATTCAAAACAGAGTTCGTACGAAAGAGATAAAATATTTTTTTAGAAAGCTAATTTATACTAGAAAGGTTGAAAATGACATCACCTAGATATCAGATATCAGGGGGGGAAACTAGGCATTGAGTAATGAGTACTGCGCGTGAGAGACACAAGCGCAGGAAGAAGATGCTCCACGTGCAGGGACAAGATGCAGTACACGTGGAAGGTAAAAGCACATGGGAGAGGTCGCGCGCTGCGCTCTCCGCGCGACCAGTCGCGCCTTAACGTCGTCCCACCCAAATCTGGCTGTGTTTAGTTCCAAAATTTCTCTCTCCAAACTTCACTATTCATCTATCATATTAAATCTTTTGCCTCATGCATGGAGTATTAAATATAGGTAAATAAAAAAAATAATTGCATAGTTTTGATGTACACGACGAGACGAATTTTTTGAGCCTAGTTAGGTTATGATAGAACAACAATTACCACAAACAAACGAAAAATGCTACAGTATGCTGCAGTGTGCTGTAGTGTCTGATGTGACTCTTTTTACCACCATTTTACAAATCTAAACACAGCCGATCCTCTCCACTCCACCCTGCTCCTCACAGACCTAGGTCGCCGCCGCCGCCGCTCGCTTTCCATGGATCCCTAGCCTCATGAAGCATCCCCTCATAAGAGAATACTTAAATGTGCTAACAACACCAGTCTCAGGAGGCTGATGACACATTTATTATATCAGATGGTTCATCACCGTACAACTCTACGCAGTAATGGGCAGAGAAGCGCCACTATCGCGAGGATTACAACCCACACGCACACAACGATATTAATTACAAAAAGGGGGTCATCAGAGTCTTGTGCCATGCAGTATCTCCTGCGGGTGACCCTAATCCACAGGCAAGGCTGGGTGCAGGACGGTACCCTACTCAACGTCCTCTGGAACGAAGTCGGGGTCTTTCTCTGTAAAAATTAAGAATGTGGTGAGTACAAATGTACTCAGCAAGTCCAATCACACCCACGGAGGGGGAATAAACAGAGTATAATGCACAGGGTAATTCAAGGATAGGGTTAAGGATCGAAATGCATATATAGAACATCTAATTCGGAGTCCGGATGAGTAAGTTATGCCTCCCGGAAGACCTGCAGCCCGGTCAGACCAGTCCAGAGACCGGTCCGAAACGCCCAATCCGAGTTAGGAGTTGTATTTTGACACGGGATTTGATAGGGTTCCGACTCTTAACGGGTACAGACCTCCCCACTATATATATATATATATATATATATATATATATATATATATATATATATATGAAGGGCCACGGCCGATTGAGGGCAATCCCAATCAATTCACACATTTATCCTTTACTTTTTACTTCCAAATCCTAACTTTTCCAATCTCATCTACTGTTCTTCGCTCGTCTCCACAGCGTTCGATGGCGTTCTGAGTGGCCTACCGACCTCAGAGCAACTCAAGATCCACGAGCTCCGACGGGGTCCCTCCCGAGCTCGAAGTTTTAGGTCTTCGCGGCGTTCTCTGTAGAACCGGTCTGACCGGTCGCCATAACCGGAGTGACCGGTCCATGCGCAGGGAGCCCGTTGGTGAAGATCGTGTCGACGATCAACGCGCGTTCTAACGCATTCGAGTGTGTTGGCGTAAATTAGTGTCAACACAACGCACAAAAAAAGATATTAAAAAGAACGATTGCATAAGCAGAGGAAATAAAAAAAATACAACAATTTACTTGCCTGTACGCATGGTTTCTGAACATCATCCATTGCTGAAGCTAGTGTAATAATAACCCGATAATGAGGGTCCTGGAAAGAATTTAGTATCATCACCTTAGCAGAGCGCTCTGCAATCTGAGCTATGGTCACCAGTGCCGCATGCCGTCTCTTCCAATCTTCAGAGGAGAAAAAATGTTGGATGCCCTTTACTAAACTTTAGTCCCCGTCACATTAAATAAGAATCTTATTATTTATAAATATTAAATAAAAATTATTTATAAAACCTTTTCACGGATGGGTGCTAATTCGCGAGATGAATTTAATGAACCTAATTAATCCATATTTTGATATAGTAATGCTACAATAACCATCTGCTAATTATAAATTAATATACCTCATTAGATTTGTCTCACAAATTAATTCTGGCACGAATTGTGTGACCCAAATGCGGACATATATATTAATACTAACACACTATTGCAAGGAAGTTAAAGCAGCAAAAGAAGGCCGCTTGTTTTCTAGCTTAGGAAATTGAAAATGATTTCAAATTTGGGTGGTAAGAAAGTTGAGGTGTATCCGTTTAGAATTTTTTTTTTTTGAGGTGTATCCTTTCAACCCTACTTTTATCAGTTATGCGTGTACTTACCATATCAGTCTTGAATTTGTTATCAGTTACTCCTACCATTTTTTATATATCATGCATGTTTGTTTTATCCCAAGTTAGACTTGTTCAATTCTAATCAAATTTATATAAAAGTAAAAAAAACCTATACTGGCGAATATATGCTCTATCGAAATATATTTTATGGTAGATTCAATGCAATAAATTTAAAATTGTAAATATTATCATATTTAACTATAAGTTTGATCAAAGTTAAAAATTTGAATTAGGATAAAGATATATGTATGTGTGGGTCCAGTCAAATAGAAGGTACAGCACGTGGTTTGAGCAACGCTAGCTAGTTCAAAGTGCCCGCCTTGCTTAAAGCGCACAATAATCCAAACTGTTTTTAAAAAAGTGGCTTCACCTAGCTTCACCAGGAAGAAGCTCTTTCGCCAAATATTTTGCAAAATGGCTTCAACTTTACTAGAGGGCTGCTTCACAAAAAAAGTTGTTTCACTAGCTGTTTCAAAAGAAGCCGAAGATCAAGAATGTAGGTGTTTGTAGCTGTTTCACTAGCTCTTTCGCCAAATATGTAGGTGTTTGTTTGTGTTTCTTCAGCTTTTTTTTTATTTTAGTCCTTTGTGATCTTGTGTTGGTCAAGTTTTGTTTGGCCACATCAAAAATTATTTGTAAACTATTTTTTTCTTAATGAAACACGTGCTCAGGCATGGTCGCGAAAAAAAAAGCTGAAGATAGATCTTACTGTGTAGCTTGGGGAAAGAAAACTCGAGAGAGGTGGTGGCCTCACTCAGTGGGAAGGGTAAAGGCAGAGCTGATCGTGGTGGACCCAAAGGCGGACAACGTCTGTTTTGGCCCAAATATAACTTTGGGCTTTGCATGAGCTCATGTGCATGGAACAGGCCATGGTCCATTTAAGTCTATCTAAAACCGCCGCGCATAAAAACACCTTACCCTCCTTCTCTAAAAAAAAGATTTGTAGTACCACAATCCGCCGAATTTTCGTCAAACAACAGAATCTCCCGATCACGATGATATCCCAAAAACACTCGTAATGCCTCATCTAAAGAACGCCCCCACAACCTTCTTTTTGTTTGTTCTGATCATGAAGAAAATTTGAAGGGGACGCGAAAGGCATAGAAGGAAGAAAGAAAGAAATCCACCCCACGAGATTCCGTGCCTGCCGCCGCACGCTTTTTTCCCCCTTCGGAATCGGAAGTGGGCGCGCGCGCATCTGATGTGTCGCACGCGTCCGGCCCCTGTGATCCGGCACCACGATCGGCCGGCGCGACGCGGGTGACCACTAGAACGGCATACACGCCGCCGCAGCCCGCAGCGGCACGGCGACATGGCATGGCATCCATCGAGCACCAGGCCCGTGGTGACCACCGCCGCAGCGCACGACGCGCGGCGCCCGCGTCGCGTGCATGCGAGCTCGGCTTCGCTTCGCCTCCAAGCGTCGCCGTAGGAAGAGGACCGGGCTCGGAGGCCACCGCCGCCGAATCGCGCACAAGTGGTGGTCGGTGACCACGAGCGAAAGGGACAGGCTCTCGGGGGAGATACACGGCAAGGGATCGAGCGGAAATAAAAGCCGAAAATGCCAGAAACCGGGAGAGGGAGAGAGGGCCGGGCCGGGGCGGCGGAAAGGAAAAAGGAAGCCGGAACGACTGGCTGAGGTCACTCCGGTCGCATGCCCTTGCTCCTCTCCTCACAATTCACACCCGAACAAAAAGATGGCCAGGAAGCGAGCGCATAAAAGCCGGGGCCGAGCTAGAGGAGAATGGGGAAAAAAAGAAAAGAAAAGAAAAGAAAGAAATGAGCAGCAGCCCCGCACTGCGAGATGCATACAAAAGAGCACTGCCAAATTGTTAGGTGCACCAGCGCGTGTGTTGGTGTTCATTTTGTGAGGAAGTTATTAGCGATTCTATATATATGTACCTCCTAAAAATGCATGTACATTTTATTTTTAAACTAATTAGTTTATCTAACTATCGTATATCTGAGTACGGAATCGTATTTTTTGGATTGTTTTGAGAAATACAAAGTGTCGTGGGCTTTTGGGGTACCCACAGCCGGGTGGCGAAACGCACCCGTCTATTCCCTGAGGGGAAGTACTCGGGGAAGTGCAAAGCGATTTGGCCGATCTAGCTTGAGGGCGAGAGCGCAAGAACACACGAATTTAGAGTGATTCGGGCCGCCGGAGCGTAATACCCTACATCCACTGTGTGATGTATTGCTCTTAGTATGAATGAGTCTATCCTCAACCCAGCCAGGCTTCTTCTGGCCTTTTCCCTTCTCTAACGGGCGTCTCCCTTTTATAGAGCAAGGAGGACGTGTACATAGGCGTTGGACCCCGACAGGTGGGCCCAACAAGGATGTATACTATACTGAATAGACACTGATGGTGCTACAGTGATGGAGAATCTTGCCGGATATGCTTCATCGTCCTGTAGACTCTCTGACCGAGGGGGGTCTTCTCCTGTCCTATCGGCGAGGCGCCCGTTGAGGTAGTGTAGGTTGCGGCGTAGACTGTCGAGGCTACCGTGCAGGCGTCATAATGGGCGAAACCGAGCCGTCGTGACCAACTGTCATTGTAGACTGACATACGCGGCGTGGGCGGCGCTAGCGACTGCACTGTGCGCCTTGGTAACACGCGACCAACAGTGCAACTGAGCACAAACCGCCTCGGGCTCTGTTCCGCCTACCGTATTGAATGCGGCTAGTAGGCGAGTCTTCCAAGGGAAGCCTCGCGGTCCCGTGCTCGTGGCCGTACCCACTGACACGTGGCGGCTCCGGACCAGCCCCAAGCGGGGTGTCGGTTCCTCCCTGCTGAGGGGTCCGGATAGTAAATATGGGGTCCGGAGCCGGCGGGGGTCCGGAACTTCCTGGGAGGTCCGGTGCCCCAGCTGTTTTGGCTGAGGGCTACCTCCTCCGGGATACGTGGCGTCACCAGACCCTCCCCAAGCGGGGAGCGGGTTCGGGGCCGTTTGCCGGGAGAGTAGGGCTCAGGACCACAGGGGTCCGGCTGCTCGGCCGTCAAGGCGTAGTTAAGGATAACTACGAGACTCTTGCCTAGACACAGCAAAAGGGGTACCCCAGTCTTGGGTACCGACACAAAGTAATAGGGGTTTGCGCACATTTTTAGGGCCTGTTTGGTATGGCTCCAGCTCCAGTTTAAAAAGTGGTGACGTGACGTTAGCGTTGGGATGTGTATGTTTACTTTTTTTAGGGTAATTTGATGAACTGAAAACTCATTAAAATAAATTAATCCAGATTTGCAACTAAGATAGAATGAAAATGTACTATATCAACGACCTAGGCCGTGTTTGGTTACCAAATTCAAAATTCCAAAAAAAAATTTCGACACCTGCATGGAGACTTAAATCTAGACGAAATAAAAAACGCATTGCGACTGCTGTCTGTAAATGGCGAGACGAATCTAATGAACCTAATTAGGATGTAATTAGATGCTAAATTGCTACAGTAATGCTACAGTAAACAACCTCTAATGACGGATTAATTAGACTCATTAGATTCGTCTCGCGATTTACAGACAAGTTTTATAATTATTTTTGTGAATAGTCTATGTTTAGTACTTTAAATATAGAAAAATGTCTTTTCAAAAACTTTACAGAGCGCAACCAAACACGGCCCTAGAACAACCCAGTGATATCCCTGGCAAGCATGTATCTTCAGCATACATCGTCTTACCTTCATTTGTATCCAAAATGAGCGATGACACCTAAATTGATGTCCACTGCCAATTTATCCCATTTTCTTCTTGATGATGTGGTAATAATTGCCACCTTGACTTGAAACATCATGTATAACATCACGTTCTTTGATAAAAATAATAAGTGTCCAACAGATGGAATCGCCATATTGGTTAGTGTTTAAAAGTAAATGACAATACTACTGGCTACACATGTTGTACAGCACAAGTGTATTGTGGTCTTGTTTGGTTCTATACTACTCCCACGAAAATTCATTTTCCGCCAACAGTTTTAACTGCCCTCGTTTTTAAATCAAATCAAAGACTTGCACTTTACCGTACAACTACAGCCAAAGAGGAGCCCCGCAACGTCACGCGCGAGTGCACGTAGCAAACCGCGTCCCGGAAAGGGGGAGAGAGAGAGAGAGAGAAATAAATACGAGGGGCAGGGCCCTCCTCCCCCTTCTTCTCTTCTCTACACCGATCACTCGCTGCTCCCCTCCCTCGCCGGAGCCCAGGGATGGCGGCAGCAGCTCCTCCCGCCGCCGCGATCGCGTGATGGAAGCCGACGCCGCCGCTCTCCGCCGATGGACGACGCTGGAAGGGCATCTGCTCCCGCGGCGGTGACAGTCTCCGCCACCGCCGCACCCGTGCATCCCCCGCCCTCCGCCACCGCCGCCGACACGCCCTCCCCCGACCCCTCCGCGCTCTATGGAGGTTAGGGCTTCATCTCCTCTCTCTGCTCGCGCTCGAGTTGTGGCGCGGTCCGGTGAATTGGGGTTTCGATGCATAATTCCCCGTGTAGGTTAAGCTCAGATGCTCTGTTTTTCCATATATTTTTCGTGGAATCACTGTCAGTACTATTTTGTTTTCCATAGATTGCTAATCCGAGTTACTTTAGCGGTGAAATCTCTCTGTTTAGGATGGTGCGGTGATCTTCGCGTCGGCTTGAAATTGGGCCGATTGTTTTTTTTTTCTCTAGCCGGGCGGCTACTAGTTCATAATGTTTCTACCTCTTCTCTAGTCTGTGTAGCATCCGGATTTAACGGATGCTTTGTTAGAATTTTGCTAATAAAACCACTGTAAGATATTGATGGTTTAGTTATTTTCTGGGGGTTATTTTTTTCACAAAGAGCGGTGCTGGCAAAATGTGGATAGTTTCATCGCTCGAAAAGACCTAAAGTGAAAATTTCACGTTGCACACTTGTTGATCTTAATATTCAAATTATACTGATTTCTAGTCAAGTTGTAAGTGTATGTGCAATGTTGGTTGCAGAGGGGATGTGGGAACAGATGGCCATGAACAGCGGTGCCACAATGCAACCTGGGCCATATCCTGAGCGGCAGGGTGAACCGGACTGCACCTACTATCTCAGGACTGGATTGTGTAGATTTGGCATGTGCTGCAGGTTCAATCATCCTCCGGATAGGAATCTGGTGAATATCTTCTTTTCCAAACTCTTTATGTGCCATGTTGTTGTGAATCACCAGATATTCTTCTATTATCTGGCATCTTTGTTCTGATGTACATGGGTAGCATTGTTAGGAACCAAGTGCGGTTTGGAAGAAATTTTGTCCAAGTACCAAATGTATTTTAGTTGCACCACTTAACAAAATGCAAGGAGCAATGTTTGAAAAGCAAAGCTGTGATGATGTGTCTTGATAAGGTTTTGTCTGAGGTGCTTATTAGTCTATGTGCAGTTTAAAGTTTCTGTCAATCTGCTAGTCCTGTGGTCTGTTGCAGATAAACATCGTGTGAATGTAATGCAGAAGAACTGTAGTTTAGCTTGCAGGATGTCCATATGATTATTTTCCCCTTGTGATCCATCCTTGCTTCTATTCTGTTCATATTATGGCGAGGTTGGTGCTATTTGTCCCATGTGACTTAGTATTTTCTGTTTGTATGGCAATCTGATCTTTGAAGCATAGTTTATGAGCTGTTGTCTGTGGCTGTCACCTTCACCCAATCTGCCAGAATAGCTCAATTCCATATTAACAAAGTTAACAGAACAGAGTCACCTATTTGTCTCATAGTTTGCTTTAGTTACTCCTGAGAGCTGTGATGTTGTGTTCTTTAGTGATGCTTTACACTGGGAGGTGCTGGTTGCTCCTTGTATTCCTTGTAAATTTACATTTTTCTTGAACTAATCGTTGTTTCTTTACTTCATATCCCATTTTTTTGTTCTCAAGTTAGGTTGAATCTGTTTAATTTTAGGCTATTGCCTCTGCCAGAATGAAGGGAGAATATCCTGAGAGATTGGGACAACCAGAATGCCAGGTAACTCCGAGTAACTAACTCCTCTGTCATTTAGAAACATGATTCAGTCATAAAAGTGTTACTTGTGGCAATGATTTTTCAGAAATGTGATTTATTCATTGAAGTTTTATATTTGTGTCGATCATTTTGTAATTGGCAGTGCTATATACTGATTGAATGGGTTGTGTTCTTCTTGTGGGATGATTTTAAGAAAATGCTTAGGTTATTAATTCACTTTCGATGAAAAAAGAAGCAGAGACAGGACTATAGTTTCAGACTATAGATCAAGGTTCTGGACCCTTGGTAATTCATGCAGCTAGAAAGAAACTTGGGCATAGTCTTCAGATTTCTGAACGATAATCTAGATTGTGATTGTACTCGTACATTAGACTTTTGGCTATTTCTGTTTGTCTTGACATTTCCCTGGGTCTATATCTTTGATCATTCAATCTACGAGTGCCTTAGGTTATGTACATGTTCAAGTTTGAAGCTGAAAATTGCTTAACATTTTTCCTGTAGTATTATCTGAAGACAGGAACATGCAAGTTTGGCCCTACATGCAAATTTCACCATCCCAGGGAAAAGGCTGGAATTGCAGGAAGGGTGCAGCTAAACACATTAGGATATCCACTCCGCCCGGTTCGTTCTTTTCTTGGGGGACAGTTATGCATCCTTCTTTTTCTATGTTTGTCTGTTTGCTGTACTGAAAAGAAGTTTGCTTTACTTTTGTAGAACGAAAAGGAGTGTGCATATTATTTAAAAACAGGACAGTGTAAATATGCGAATACTTGTAAATTCCACCATCCAGAACTTTTCAATGTGGTGCCTTCCTCACGTGGTTCTCCTATTTATCCTTCTGTACATTCATCTGCGAGCACTGGTCCTCAGTCCTATACTGGAACTATGGCAAGCTGGGCTTTTCCACGCGCTTCTTTTATCCCAAGCCCTAGATGGCAAAGTCCTTCAAATTATGCACCAATGATTGTACCTCAGGGTCTTGTTCAAGTGCCAAGCTGGAATTCATATCCTGTAAGTTCATTTGCTCTAGTGATGCAGTTTAATTTTACAATCATGGAGTATTCACGATTTTGCATTTATTAGCTCTGCTAATTTCCTTTAAAACTTTATTAAACATTCTCGAGAGATCCCCTAGGACAACAGGGAGTGCATAAGTATATTGTCTGGGTACCTAGTTAAACTCGTTTCTTCTACTTATTTGATCTCTTTCATTATTTGTGACACTGATTTTCTCATCTTACATAAATTAGGAAGCTAGTATTTAGGGTAGGTAGTTGCTGATTTGACTTGCCTCTAAAGTGCCAAATGCTATCTGTATCATCTTCTCAGGGTCAAATGCAGTCACCAGGGGCTCAACAAACCTATGGAACCTCTCAACAAGGCGAAGCTAGTACAGGAAACCAGGGAATGTTATCACCCTACAGATCCAGTTCATTTCCTGTGCCTCAATATGCTTTGCAGAGAGAGAATGTATTTCCTGAGAGACCTGACCAACCAGAATGCCAATATTACATGAAGACAGGAGATTGTAAATTCGGTGCAGTGTGCAAGTTCCATCATCCACGGGTTAGATCACTACCGCCTCCAGATTGTGTCTTAAGTCCAATGGGTCTTCCAATACGTCCTGTAAGTCATTAGCCACAACCCTGTACTGTTTCTGTTATATTTATCGTTTGTTTAGACTTTTTACTGCTTGGCAGTTCTGCAGTCTGAGAATTTTAAAACCGAAGATGTGCTGTGTGTGTATAAAGGGCTGACTTGTGGCAGATAAAGAAAATGAAAGACGTCTAGCACATGCTGTTTCTCATGATTGCAGTGGCATGATTTCTGCTAATGATGTCTGATTTACTCCATTCTTCTAGCAATAAATGCACACTAGTAAAGAAGCTGAAGACACAGATTCAAGATACCATTTTTGGACCATTCGTGATATCTGTCGGTTGAGTACTGTTTTGTCATAAAGAACTTTTGAGGGTTTAGCCATTAAGCCCACTATTTTACACGAGCGTCATTGTTTATGCCTGCAGTGAATAGAGCATTGTTAAAAGTTAATAATTTGTTAGGACAGGTATTAAGTATCTCTGTTTACTCATCTGGTAGCATACAAGTTATTTATTGAGCAGTGGGTATACTGATGTCTGCTTACATATAGAGACTGATCATGTTTAGCCTTTAACTAGACCTTTTGGTGCACTTGCATGGTCTACTTCCTTTGATAACACCATCCTATGTTTATTTTTCCAGGGTGAAGAACTGTGCAAATTCTATTCGCGTTATGGCATCTGTAAGTTCGGAGCCAACTGTAAGTTTGATCATCCAATGGCTACTCCAATGGGAGTCTACGCTTACGGTTTCTCAGCCTCAGCTTCTGCATCCGCATCAACTAATGTACCTATGGCCCGACGCCTTCTGGGATCCCCTTCTGGTTCTGGATACACATCCTAGATGACATTTGTTTTCAGTTGACCTACTTTGATGTATAAAATCCACCGCGCTGTCTCAGGCGCTGTGAATGTTTCTCCTAACTCCCTGCCGGAATCAAGTCCTGTAAATTGAGTTGCTACTGGAGATGTACAGCCCCCTTTTTTTTGTGTTAATCCAGATCTTTTGGGAGGACCGCAATCTGAATAGTTTTTTTCGCGAACGTGCCTGAGCACGTATTTCATTAAGAGAGAAGCAAAACGACCGTTACAAACCTTACTAGGCAGATGCTATTAAGGCGATTACAATGCACCACCAAGCAAGTGGCAGGCGACCCCAACATAGAACAAGAGCCGCAAGAAGAACAGGGGAGGGAAACTCACACGAACCCGCGAACCCAGGCACGACCAAACTCCTAAGCCTGCTAAAGATACACCATCGTCACGAGAGCAAACAGTCTCCAAACTCGAAGGTGGCAAAGCATCCACCGACGAACCAACCAAGGTGGCAAAGCATCCACTGAAGCGATCAACAGCCAGCTCGACGACGGCGGCAAAGCTTCCGCCAGAGAAGAGGAGCGGCAAAGCATCCGCTACCGAAGAAGGGCGGCAAAGCATCCGCCAAAAGACAACCTGCACAGAAGCAACTCGGACGAGGTGGACGAGATAAGGCGAAGCCAGGCACAGAAGCAGGAGCTCCCCGAGGAGAGCCGACGACCACCACCAGGACCAGGCGACACCGATTCCATCGGCAACCAGCATGGCTTCCAAGACGACGCCTCCAATGAGGGAGCGACGCCATAGGCGCCGTCGTCGTCCGACCAACGTGGTCAAGGTTTTCACCTGAAGAGCACACCGGAGAGGAGGGAAATGGGGAACGAATGATGCCTTCAAGAAGGTAAACGGCGCCCGAGGGCGTCGCCGTCTCGGCCCGCAAGCAGGCCCTAGGCTTTCGCCTTCGCCCACTCCCTCCTCGGAACCGAAGAAACCGCCGAAACGCCTGGGCAGGGCACCCATCCCACCAAGTGGCAGAAGGGAGCAAGGGACCGCCGGAGAAGGCGCGGCCGCACACCCTACCGCCAGGAGGCGGCGGCACACCAAGCCACACCCCGACCAGACGGGGCAGAATGCGGCGGGATGCCCCGGCAAGGTGGAGCAGCGTAGCGCCCGACGGGCCGGCCACCGCCACCAGCTGCCACCAGGGGCAAATCCCTACGACGTCCACGAGGGAGAGGGGCCGAAGGGCGCCCCGGCGAGTGGGAGGGGGGCTCCAACGGCCAAGCCCGCGACGCCACCAAACGGAACCGAAGTCTGCGCCGGCAGCGCCACCAGCGGCCGCAAGGAGGGCCACCAGTGCCCGCGCCCGCAAGCCCCAGCAGCGCCGCCGCGACGACGAGGGGGGCACCATCAGCCACAAGCCGGTCGCAGGCCGCGGGCCCCGACGAGGGAGGGCCGACCCCGTCCAGCCCCGCCGCAGGGGCCTAGATCCACCCCGGGGACGCCCAGATCCGGTGAAGGGGACACCGGATCCGGTCCCCGGCGGCCGGCGGCGGCGCACGGCCGGGTTCGAGAATCCGGGGGAAAAGAGCGAGGGAGGGAGGGAGGAAAAGGGAGAGGGAAGGCAAGCCGAGCTGACTTTAGCTCAACTGCCGGCCGCCGCCGCCGCCCGGCCGGGCGCCGGCGGCGGCCACCGAAGGCGGCCTTGGGGAGGGAGCGAGAGGGGCGGCGCGGCGGCGCCCCTCGAGTCGCAAGAGACGACGAGGGGGGGGGGGGCAACCAGTAATTTGAATAATCTTTAAAGGAAGACTTGAACAGTTCCAGTGTTCAGGTGCCTGCACTATTTGACTCTACTGCACTATTTACCTGTTTGCGAGGTAGGAAATGCTCCAAATTGAAGGAGCTGAAGCCTGGAGGCGATGATTCTTCTGCAGTACAAATTATATCATCGCATGGATTTAGGCCCTGTTTGTTTACAAGCAAGATTATATAATCTAGCTTATAGGTGATGAGTTATATAATCTAGATTATTATAAATTTGAGAGAAATAATCTGAGCTGTTTTGCAACATAGATTGTTTGAGGTCTAGATTACTATAATTGAAACAAGCATGTTTTCAGCAGCTTATGGATTATTATAATCTAGAGGTGTAGATTATATAATCTGATGAATAAGCTGGAGTGTCTGTTTCCTTGTGAGATTATTTTTCGGATTTTAAGCTGGATTATTTAATCTAATGGGCAAACAAACAGGGCCTTTATCTGAGACCTGCATTTGTGGGCTTTAGCAACAGTAGCCAGATATTGCTGTGAATGTTGATTTGCTGCTTTGAGCAAATATCCCTACAGGCAACAGCAAGAGTGAGAGGCTCGAAAGTGATTCACTGCTGAACCTGAAGCATCCTATCGACATCCTCAGCATCGAGACCTCAAACCACACAGACAAGATAAAATGGAGATCAAAAGTGAACCCAAGATCGCCCGTCGCATCGCAACCATTATTTCGCACACATGGACTCTGATGTAAGCACCCCCTCCAATCCAAGGGTCCAACAACCGAGATTTATGTGGTCATGAGAAGGCGCCTAGCCTGGTCCGACCGCATTTCTTGTGGTCAGGCGAGCTTAAGCAGTTGCCTCAAAACTATGGTCATCGTGTCATGTGCGGACTCCGTATTTTGCACAGACATCGCAGTTGTTTCACGGCATGTCTCTGGTAATTTCTCTGTTTCGTTTCTGTCATCATCTTGGTCCCGCGTTCAGGTTGCTGTACATCGAGGCGTGGCATTAGACTGGATCACTGGACTGGCAGACCAACCTGCTGGTAAAATCTAACGGACTGTCATTCTGTCAAGATTCTCGAGATCGGCCATCGGATCTTGATCGGTGTTCAGGACCCGACAGGTTTACTCCATCAGGCACACGCGCGTACCAGCGCTGCGACTGGTGGATCCGCTCCATCTGATAGCACTAGCACCACTAGCAGTTGGGTTGCCGTCAACCAAAACAATTCAGGAACCTCCCGCATTGCATCCTACTCCTACTGCAATGTCACCCAACCACGTTGCTGATTGCTGAAACCTATGCTGGATCGTGGATCCCCTCGTTGAGCGTTAACACCTGAACTAAGGGCATGTACAACCCAGAGGCAGACCATCGTCTCTAAGAGATCAAAATCTCATATACAGACGGTTAAAAAGATGGATGGTACAGCTCATAGACAGGAGACCGTCTCTAAGCAGTTTAATGCTTTGCATGTAGTCAATACGTACACTGGTGTGACTTGTGAGAGAAAGTGAGGACATAAAATCCATGCGCCGTCGAGTCATCATACAACGCTGCTGGAGCTGGTGTCTCAGCCTTGGGCCACGGTCCTTTCCCGTCGCCTCATGAGACGACGAGCCCTCCGTCTCCATGGATCGGCGGGGCTCTATTTGCAAAAAGTGCATCACGGAGACGGCTTGAAAAGACCCGTTGTACGTGCCCTAAGGAGACACGTCGATCGAGCGCCCTTTTTTACGGGTCAGGTCAGCCCTCCGGTAAACTGCTCCCTCTCCTGTCCGCCAAAACGCCACCGCACCGTCGCAACGCAGCAGCCCAACCATGACGCCATCCCATGCGTGTGCGAACGGGAGGTGTTTGTTTTCCAAATCCAAATCTCCCATCCCGAGCCGCGGCCTCGCTCTCCCCGAAAAGAAGCCGAGGCGCCCCGCGCCCTCGCCTTTTCACATCCTCACTTCACTTCATCCGGTCATCCCCCAGCTTAGCTTCCCCTTTCCTGATCGCCTGATCCCTCCCAGGGTTTGAAATTTCGGCGAAATTTCGCCGAAATTCGGCGAAAAATTTCGTTTTCGCTACTTACCGGGAAAAAAAATTTCGGTATTTTTCGGAAAATTTCGTTTGAAAATTCAAAATTCAAAAAATTTCGGCCAAAAGTCACCGAAATTCGCCGAAATTTACCGAAATTTCGGAACGAAATTTCGTTTCCGCTAATCACCGGGATTTGCAACGAAAACGAAATGGTTAACCCTGATCCCTCCAGTCCAACCCCTTTCCGCCACCTCCTCCAGCTCCTCTCTCCCCCCCTCGCCCGCATTCCCTTCCTCCTCCATCCATCCACCCGCCCCACTGCAACCGCACGCACGCGCGCACGCCTCCTCATCCCAGGCCAAAACCCTAGCCGAGAAGCCATGCCCAGGCTCCTGCCTCTCCTCGTCTTGCTGCTCGTCTCGTCGGCCGCGGCCTCCAGCGGCTCCCAGGTACGTCGGCGTCTCCAACCGGCCAACCCCCGCTGAATCTAGCTTGGATTTGCTGCAATTCCGCTGACATTGTGCCTCCCCTCGCGGCGCAGGCGCAGGGAGCGGGGTCCGGGGCGCCGTCTCGGCGGGGCCTGGTGCCGGTGGCCCCGTCGGAGGCGGAGCTGGGCGCGATGGCGCTCGGCCTTAACGACACGCGGCGGCGGCTCGGGGGCAGCTTCCAGCTCTGCGCGCCCTGCACCTGCTGCGGCGGGGACAGGCACACCTGCGTCCTCTCGCCCTGCTGCTACGCCATCAACTGCAACATCCCCAACCGCCCCTTCGGGTACTGCTCCTTCATGCCCAAGTCCTGCGACTGCCTCGGATGCAACCTCTGAGGCGGCGGCGGCTGTCCGCGGGATTCATTCAATTGGTCAGAGTAAGAGTAAGAGAGTGGGGTAGTGAGGAATATGTATAAATTCCCCACCTGCTTAGTTAAGTGGCGATTGCTATTACTTCTAGCTAGTATTTTGCTGTGATCATTACTACGTTGTGTAGCTGCTACACTCGATTTGGTTGAAGAAAAAAAAAGAAGGGGTTGGATTCATTTGGAGATCACTGCTAGGGTTTTCTTCAGTATTCTTGGTCCTCTGCCTGTGGGATTTTGTTTATCCCTTTCCACACATGGATGTCTGATTAGGATACTACTTGTTGATAGTGGCTAGTTGATAGCTGGAATAATGGTTGTTTAGGTGTGGGGATTTAGTGCCTTCAGCCTTGTAGTGGATGCCATCTCTTGCATCTCAATCGTGTCATGGAATGTGATAGCTCATCAAATCGTGGCAACTCTTTTTCATAGTGACTGGATCGGCCAGACCTTATTTATCTGCTCATCTATTGTATCTGTTCCTCCTTTTCACTTTTGTCTTCACAAAATATTTGACAGATCCAACATTCTGATAATTAATAGTGAGTGCTTACCTTGTCTTATGGCTACACTATATGCTAATAAGTTATGCTTCAGAAATCGTGTTCTCTTCACTGATTTAGCAATTTTGAAATATCTGGGATATTTACAACTCATGTTCTTATTATTGTCCATCAATAATACACGCAAATTAAATATTATTCTTGTGCTTTACGTCTCACTGGTCCAAATTTATCCTACTATTACACAACTTTAAATTTATGTTCCTTGCCAATTTGTTAAAAAAAAACTGAATAATGCCCTGCGCATTTCAAATTGGTCGTAAGTTTAGCTATAGATTTTGTTTTGCTAGTGAAGCTTAATTATTTATGTAACTTGCATCATGACTCCTCGTGTTGCAATGCACCTCCATTCCTGTGGAGGATGTCTAATTTCCCATGTAGCAAAAGTACACATGCATAAACATTCATCTTATGTCCATGCTTCAAAGACGACTCAGAAAATTCTCTTTTGCTTGAACTTATGTTGTCAAAATTTCTGTACTGAATGCATTGTTTTTTCTTCCCCAAAGAAAAGATTTCATTCAGCTAACTCCAGTGTCAATATGTGGCTAGAACTCAGAAATCCGTTTTCTTGATGAAAATGTGTATTTCCACACTGTAATATTCTTTTCCCGAAAAAAAGAGCATCTTCAGGATGTTCGAGTTATTTAAATGCAGAAACATGCCAAAGGGTAAAAGGTAGTGCCTAAGTTGTGCATAGGTGATGTTTGAGTCGCCGAAGAAATGATTAGCTCATGTGCAAATCTTTCCAGAGTAATCAAGATACAACTTTTCCTCTGATATCTGATTGCTAGCTGAAGGGCGGGCCTGGTGCAGCGATAGAGCCTACCGTATGTAACCGGAAGGTCCCGGGTTCGAGCCCCAGCCTCTACACATTTGTGTGGGTAAGGCTTGGGGCTTAAAGACAACCCTTCCCCAGACCCCGCACAGTGTGGGAAGCCTACGGCACTGGGTACGTCCTTTATCTGATTGCTGGCTGCAGAAGTACTCAAAACTTGAATCTTACTTTACCACCGCTACTCTTCCTGTTGCCACTCCTGCATCCAATCTTGTTCAGAATACAACAGGTTCAGCTTAAGGCTCATGATTACATAATGACTTTTCAGCTGCCAAAGTGACAAATCTATTTATGATGGATATCATCTCATTCCCAAATCTATTTTATCTTCCCATTCACATGGAGTAACCTACTAACCTGTAAGCCAATAATGTGCATGGTGCCTGTGGGTAAATTGTATTTTGATGCTACAGAAACGTGTCTTTGTTCTGTATATATATGCAGTTGTTTGTATCAGGTGACACCTATATGTTTTGAGATGAATGCCGTGACAAAATTTCTCCAAAATTAACAGCCGTGACATGTAAATATAAATATGGTGGGAGAAATGATACAGTGCATGGAGAAATGATTAAGCGTGCTATGTTCCCTGTGGGACAGAGTGGCAGTAGCATTTCCATGTGCACAGGGCATCGACGGAACCTGGAGACAGTGCCGATGGATGCTAGTTGGATTCATCGCTCAGTTTTGACTCCTGATCTCTCGTGCTTGATGTGTTCTCGTGCCTGGTCCAGCTGCCTGCCTGGCATTGTTGACGTTGCCGTCGCACAGGCTACCCAGATGCTCATCGCAGAATCACGATTCAGGAATCAAGCCTGTGGCAGCTGTGCTCGATTCGCCGCAAGTTTCGGTTGTGCAAAGGCCTGTACCTGTAGGTCATGTATGTCATGCAGTACTCGTCATCAGCTAATCAACACAAAACAGAGGTGTTGCAAACCCTGATCAAGTACGGATCCCGAATTTCTTCAGGAAGGAATTTCCGAGGGAGCACGCTGATGAATTTCAGCCTAGATGACTGAAATGCGTATACAAAGGAATGGATTCCGTCGTATTCAGGCCATGTTTAGTTCTCAAAAAATTTCAAAATTTCATGTCACATTGAATTTTTGGACACATGCATGGAGCATTAAATGTAGTTTAAAAAATAATCAATTGCATAATTTAGTTGTAAATGATGAGATGAATCTTTTGAGCCTAATTAATCCATGATTGGACACTAATTATCAAATAAAAACGAAGTGCTACAGTAGCCGAATCCAAAAAAACGCTAACTAAACACACCCTCAGTAAGTTGTCGCCCGTCTGTCAGTGATCCTAATAACAGACTAAAGATAACGGCCGCTAAGCTTGTTGAAGTTGAACTGCAAACAGGAGAGTAGAGGACCACGACGAACTCTGCCACATCATTCACCATAAAAGCTATTTACATTGCTGTAGTCCGAGACAGCCAACACATTACGGACAACATATACTCCGAAGCCTCAACAAAGTTCAGATCTGTAGCAGTATCTGCCTGACTGCTTCAAGTGGTAAAGTGAAAAAAAAAACAGAGAAAAGAACAGAAAAGGTCACTTGGTAGCCAAACCCTCAACTATCTAGAATCCTGATATAATTCAGGATGGCATACATCACACCGCAATGCAGGGGCAAACAAAATGATTATAGTCCTCATGCCCATGGATGAATACCAAAAACAAAAACAAATATCAGCATTAAACTGTTTATTTAAAACTCGTAAGCTAAATACTCCAGCCTGTATCAGTTCTTATCCAATCTACACACAAAGATGGCAACCCTTCGCAGCAAGCTCACGCAAGATGCCCTGAACACATTTGATCTGTAATCTTTCATGTTGATTTTTTTTTTGCTTTTTTCTGTTTCTATTTATTTATCGAAGCCATTCTGCAAATAAAATCCCAGGGAGAATAAGAGAGAGGGGCAAGGAAGACAGCACCAACCCACAAAGCTTTGAGGAGACATAGTAGATTCCACCAAAACAGCAACTCTTTGTTCATCGTCTCCACACACAAAACCAGATGCACATAACCATCAAAACATCCATTTTGGGGAAGAGTGAACAATGCTCTGCCGAGGTTTTGTGGGTTGTTGCTGTTCCATGGAGTTCCTCTTCTTCATAGCTGAGGAGACCGTTGGGCTTAAATAGTCGTGATTCCTCTGTGGTAGAGCTGTGTTCTGCGAGTGTGTCTTCCGCACAGGGATCAGCGTATGCTGCTTTCTCAATGTTCCATTTTGCATTGATGATGTTCTTGGAGAGCTCCACCTGCTGTAGGTGACGCAGCTCTGGCTCCTCCCCACATGCTTTTCCCTGGGGCTTGGGATGTTCCTGCTTTCCATGGTTTCAGCTGAGTACATTGTTTCCTCTTCGCTGCTATAATGATCATGACCTCTATACTCCAGTATCTCAACAGGTGACGAGCTTGACTGCCCCTCACTGCTGCAATCCTCGCGCCGAAGAGCTACTGGAGGGTCCCGACACTCAGCCTCACTATTACGGTGCCACATCAGCCCTGATGGGAAACCATTGTCTTTCGACCGATTTTTAGGCTTGGATGTTTCAACATTGTTCTCATCAGAAAGCATTTGCTTCAGAGGCAGTGGTAGAAAGATAGTATTTGGAGCCCTGGGTGGGAAGTTGATGTCCAAGAGTTGACCTGGTGCAGCATCCTTCTGAGCCTGGCAAGGCCTTGGCGACTCATAGATTTCTGGTGTTGCAATCCCCTGTTCACTGCTAGTGCGCAGATCAACTAGAGGATTTGCTTCATGTGAAATCCTTGCAGTGGCCAAGCTTCCTGATGCCTGCTGATATTTAGGCTTTGAACAAACAGAGGCATCATCATTCTCGTCTTCAGGCTTGAACACATGACGACGAGTAAAAGAGGTGCTTGAGTGATCACTCCTGCTGGACATCAGCCGAACAAGAGGTAACTTTGGCTTGCTAACCTCATCCAAGTTGCCCTGCCAATGCTGATACAACCAATCGCAAACCACGGATATGGGGATCCCAAATTGCATTGGGTGATCCTTCTTCCACGAATGTGATGAGGATGAGGATGCCGAGGATGATCTTGCGGTGGGAGAAGACGACGCCAACTTCATTGGATCACAAATCATGAAAGCTAGCTTCCCTTGGGCATCAAAACCGGCAGATCCAGGGCACCATGTCACCCCATTGGTTGCGAGCTTAATGAGATTGTCTGTGCCAATAACTACTTTGCCCTCACCAATGACCAGTTCCTTTTTCCCTGTATGTCCCAGTAGGTACACAGCACTTCCATGATCTAGGCTTGGTTTGCAGCTTGTTTTCAAATAGTGAGGCTGCTGGCTCTGCAAAGTTGAGTCACCCTCTGTGTAATCCAGACCCACTATTGTAAGGTCAAGAATTGAGCTTGTAATGAAGAATCTGCACAGAAAGAAAACCATTTCAGAGAGAAAGTAACGCTGGATACATAAACAACAAATATTGGGAAGGCCGTAATGAAGAATTTTATTCAGGAAAAAACAACGAATACAGATAAAACGTGCACTTTTCAGACCCAGTTTCTGACTGAGGAGCGAAGTTCACCTGAGGTGACATAAATGTAAAAACAGGTCGCTTTGCTTTGAACTTTTTATGATCCAAGGTTGTTGGTTGCTGCTACTTTTTCATCATGAACCACTTATTGTTTGTTGGTATCATAACTCATATATTTTCTTGGATAGCCTCAAAAGCCTTTTCAAAGGAATAAAAACAAAATTTAAACAGTACTACACTAAGCAAAAAAACAAGAAAGATCTGTGCAACCTTCTCCAAAATACCAGGGGCGGTTGCCACAACTAAAAGGCATCATTTACACTGCTCGAGCTTTGTGAGCAATGAACACCTGCTTGAGGTGTAGCTCCTGCCACTATCAATACAGCGACGATTGCTAGTACCAACTACCCAACAGAAACCCCACAATTCAGAAGCAATTCCCTTTCCTAATCAGCCGCATTACTGCTAATCATGAGCACTAGCAACAGCTCGCCCACCACCACCGACAAATCCAGGAATGCCGCCGCGAGGGGACCCGCTCCGCACAGCAACTGGTCATGCCTGCTCGGCCGCAGGCGGAGCGGGCAGATCTGCAATCACTGCCAGAGCCAGATAACCACAGGCTCCGATCCCACACAAGCGCAAGCGCAAGCAATCCTAGAGAAGTTGCAGCAGTTTGGATGGCGTCAGGAGGTGGAAGAAGACTTTCAACCTGTGAGGCTCGAGTCTGGCGACGAGGCGGCCGTGTCCGAGCCGCGCCTCGGCGTCCTCGGCGGCGGCCGCCGAGGGCAGGTTGCCGTGCGTGGTGAGCAGCAGGTTCCGGTGGATCAGGAGCCCGCTCCCGCTGTCGCTCCCCAGCCCATTGACCTCCGCCAGCGCGGGGGACCTCGCGGAGAAGATCGCCGCCTTGACCCGCTCCGACCGCCCCCCGTCGTCGCCGCCGCCGGAGCAGAAGCACCACCCCGCGCCCTCCCTCCACACCCACATCACTCTCCTCCCGCGCCCCCACGGAGACGGACCCGAGCCGAGCCCCGCAGCTAGCTACCGTTGCAGCGGCGGCCCCACTGCCCCTCGCCGCATTCCCCTGCGCTGCGGTGCGGCGGAAGCTGGTCGCTAGCCCCCGTCCGCGGTCCGCCTCGGGCCTTCGGCACGGAGGCTTCCACTGGCTGCTGTATTGTTTTGTTTTCTTCTCCATCGGGACTGAGGCTGGGTTCGTATTAAAGGGCTGTTTGGTGTAGTGCAAGCTATTTTAACCAACTTTGACTAATAATTAGAGATATTAAATAAAAATATTTTATAAAACTAATTTCATAACTCCTGTGCTATTTTGCAAGACGAATCTAATTAGACATCTGACCGCGCGATTAGAGGATTGTACTGTAGAATTACTGTAGCCAATCATCGATTAATTATCATTATTAGATTTGTCGCGAAAAATTACACTCATTAATAAAAAGATTTTACAAATAAACTTTGTTTAATACTTCATGCATTGAAGATTCCCTAGTAGCGCTAGTTGGCTAGGAGCATCCAAATAGGATCTAAGAGCATCTCTAGCAGTTTGGCAAATCGAGTTGTCATCTTTGATTTTTGGCAAAAATGTTAAAAATACCCCTCCAACAGTTTGGCAAAAGATTTGGCAATTTTTGGCAACTTGTGAAAAACCAGCCTCCAGCGCGTAAATATACGCGCGCGGCGCGCGGTTGGCATCGTTGTTTCTAGTCAGGTGGGAGGGTGAAAAAAGAAATAAATAACAGAGAAGGGTTCCTGATTTAAGTTTTTAAGAGGTGGAAGGGCATAAATATAATTTTGTTTCTCTCTCAGGGTTTCTGATGTAAGTTAGATCTGAATTTGGCAAGTGAATTATGACAAACTGTTGGAGATAAGCTCTTTTTTTACTTGGCATATCTTTTTAGAAGTTGGTAAAATACAAAATATGCCAAGTAAAATATGGCAACCTCTTGGAGATGCTCTGAACTGCTGACCGCACTGACGCCTCCTGCGGCGGGATCAGCCACCCCTCGCAACCTAACTATACCCAATGACGTGTGGGTCCATGTTAACAGAAGCCCCACATGTCGGTGAGCGTATGAGCAGGAGGCGGCGGAGCGGAGGTGAAATTAGTGGGCCTTAATTAGGGAGTGGCGCAGCGAAACTGCGGTTTCGTTTTCGGGTGGGAAGTAGCTGGGGGGGCCGCCTCCGCTCCGCTCACCGACAGGTTGTAACGGCGCGTGACGGTGACAAGTGGGACCATGGGCGGCTCCCCGCGGCGCTGAGCGGTGGGGTCTCGGTGAGTGCGCGGCTTCGGCCTTGTTTTCGCTTAGCTTGTAATCTAAGCGTGGCCGAGAGAAACGAAGATTTTCTCGCTTCTCGATTCTTGTTTCTCGTCGTTCAAATCTCTAAAGCGGATTACCAGAGAAGCGAAAATAATCGAGATGTTTGGTGGAATTATCACTTATTTCCACCGATAAACTGATTATAATCGGAAACACAGGGCCTTCATCCGGTCACGCGACCGGTCGCGTCTGCGCCTCCCGGCGTAACATGCCTGTAATGATCAGAGCATGATATTTGGGCTGGTTCAGCGGGAAGTCAGCCAGTTTGGGTTCTTTTGGCAGATTAATAAATATAAATCACGCTGCATAGTTGCTCTCCTTTTGACACGAGGCTTCGACACAGATAAAAGTTATTATATATATATAATGACCCCGTTTGGTTTGCAGCGTATTAGTAAATAGTGACAGTTTGACCGCTAATTACGGTGCCAAATAAAGTCAGTTTACAAAACCAACTTCAGAACCCCGCGCTAGTGACCCTGAAGAATCTAATAAGACCTTTGACGCGTGATTAGAGGATAGTTACTGTAGCACCACTGTAGCACAACATCGATTAATTACCATCATTAGATTCGTCGCGAAAAATTACACTCATCTCTGAAAAAGTTTTATAAATAGACTTTATTTGGTCTTCCATGCGGAGACCAGAAGAGACGTGCTAGGAATCTAGCGCGCGAACAGGCCAATGAAGCATCACGTTTAGCTGGTTTTAGCCGCTCGAAATGATTTCGGTACTTGAACATGGCCGTATAGGGCATGCGTTCATGCCAATGCCGTCATGCCATCTACTAGTACTCGTAATGCTGAGGCAGTCCATGCTTGTACTTGCGAACAAAGATGCCAGCACGGCACGTGGAATTTGCAAGGAAAACGGGTGTCCCCCGTGCCCCCAACGATCCACGCACTGACGCACAGTTGTTTACCGGTACACTGGCATCAGAGCGCACAAGGACACGAGGGACCGAGACCAACCAGGGCTGTGTTCTCTTCTCCAAATTTTCCATCACATCAAAATATTAAATATAGCAAATAATTCATGAATAGAGTACTAAATGTAGGTAAATAAAAAAACTAATCACATTAAAAAAATTCATGCATGGAGACGAATCTTTTGAGCCTAGTTAGTCTATAGTAAAATAATATTTACCACGAACAAACAAAAAATATTATAATATACTATAGTATCCGATGTGACTTTTTTTACCAATTTTTCGCGGATCTTAACCCACCCCAGAGGGGGCGCATGCAGGCACTGCAAACCATCATGTCTCACGGAGGCTGCAGTAAACGCCGGCAAAGCGAGGTGGATTCGTCCGCGGCCGTGCGTCCCTGCTCTGTAAAGACGAGGCCGTTCGCGCGCCATCTTATATTCTTATCGTGTGGCCGTCCCTGATCGCATTCAAAGTTGGCTGCGCCGCCTTTTCTCGCCTGCATCTTTTTCCATCCGTGCAAGGTGCAAGAAACCGAGCAACTGACGTTCTGACCAATCAGCCAATAGCTTCCTCGCAGAGAAAAAAAGACCAATTATTACCTGTTTAATCTCGTGAACTAGCTGGAGGTGATAGCCAGGATGCTCTACGAGTACGGTGTACCCTCTGGAAATGAGAGAGGCAATACATTGATAACCTGCAGGCGACAACAAACGGCGTACCCGTACTGCACGTACGCAAGTATACGTGGTACATTAATCCCTCTCCTAGATCAGTCGGTTGCCCTTGATTTTTAAATTTTAACCAAAGCAGGAGACCTGAATTCGTTTCAGTTAATAAGGAGTTCGGCTGAGGACAATAATACTAGGGATGAAAGTGGTAATCTGAACTGTTAGAACAAATTTAATATTTTAAAATAGATATGTATAAAATTGGATGGTGATCATTTCTTACATTATCAAGCACATTATTACAAATAAGAATAAAATTTTGCATAAATTATTTTATGCATTATTTGCTCCCTACAACAACAAAAAGTGAAAAAATACCGAATTTGTTTCCGAATCCATACCGAATTTTATATCTATCATTTGAGAAAATATAGGATGAATTTGAGGTTTACCTTTTATGAATCTTTACAAGCTCAATGCTCAAAACAAGAATACAAATTTGTATACAAGATTCTATATCCTATTTATTCGCAATCAAAGAAAAACGACCAAAAAACTGATTACCGAATAATTACCGTTTCCGACCGTTTTCAACCCTAAATAATACACTGAACACTACCGACAATGATCAGCACGGCTTAGATATACGGAGCTTGAACCGTTTGTCGAGTAATCAGGCGCTGGCCGTATATGATCTGCACTACTCGCTCTTGCTTTTCTTTCACCATCGGTGGGGAGGATCTACCTATACTGGAGTTGTTCCTAACTATTAAGAAGCTATATAATTTTTAATAATTATTTTTCACACAAAGCTACGTAGGGATGAAAGCGGGAACGGGAAAATCCCGTACGGACCGACACCGTATCCCGATTTTCCCGATCGAATGCCGTATTTTCGGGGGGGATTCGGGAAAATTCAGCGAAATCGGTTGGGGACTTTTCCCGACCGAATTAGCGGATCTCGTTTTTAACTCGGTATTTTCCCGCGGTATTCCCGAATTACAACAGCCCACACCAGCCAAAGCCATCGCACCTCACGGCCCAAGGCCCATTCGTGCGCCCACCCTCCACCAAACCTTAACCTCCCGAGTCCCACCCTCCCAGGCTCACTCATCCCTCCGACACCCAGCCGCGGTGCCGCACGCCCCCATCCCCATCGCGCCTCCCCCCTCGCGCAGTCGCGCGCCCGCGCCGCACGCCCGCACGACACCTAGCCTCGGCGCCGCCCGCCCCCATCGCGCCCTCTCCCACTCCGACCGCCGGTGGACGGTGGTGCACCACCTGACCGGCCTCGGCGCCCCTCCTGTCCTCCCTCCGACCTTCTCGCTCGGTCGCGCGCCCGATTTCCCCGGCACGGCTGCGCCCTGTCGCCCTCCACCTGCCGCCGGCAGGACCAAGAGCCCAGGAGCAAAGGAGCCAGCTCGTCACCTCGGAGGCCCAGATCCAACACAGCAGCACCTCCTCGCCAAAGCGCGCGCCACGGCCGAGTCCTTGCCGCCCTGTGCCCCTGTCCCTGGCGCTCAGGATGTCAGGACCCATGAAGCTGTGGACCGAACAAGGGCCATCTTCCGGTTCAACTTCTGCATCGTCCGCCACAAGGCGTCTCTTCCTGGAGCCGGCGCCGCCGGTGAACAGCAGCACTCTAGCTCCTTTTCCAGCACCAGGTAATATACGAATTTGATCAATGTACATGTTTTCATATTGATGTGGTTCTGTAGAGTGTAGTCAACAAGTTAATTAGTTTACTAGATGCAAGAGGTCTAGATCAGCAAGTTAATTAGTTTACTAGATACAAGTTAATTGTTGCAATCGTCTTATACATTTAAGCATTTCTTATCTTTATATGATGCAAGAGGTCTAGATCAGCAAGTGGAAGCCCTAGTCAGGATCTAGGTTTGTGTCTATCTTCAGCATCTGCAAATGGGACTCCTGCATCTAGCCTGCCATCAGCCTCTTTGCCAAGTCAAGGTGGGAATGATGCCGGTGGTGAAGCCAAGAGTGATGCTACTACTGGAGATGGTAGTGGAACACAAATGCAGGGACAGCAAGGGACACAAGTGCAAGGACAGCAAGGAAGAAACACTACAGATGCCATAATTATTGAGGGTGATGAGCATGTGCAAGATGGAGATGTAGATGAACCTCTTGTTGGTGGAAAGAGGCGAAAGAGATGCACATCAAATGTGTGGGAATATTTCACAAAGAAGCAGGTGATCAAAGAGGATAATAGAAAGACATATCTCCAAGTGTGGGCACATTGCAAACAACCTGGTTGCAAACACAGTGCCAGGGCCGAGGGCAATTATGGGACAACGGGTTTTTAGACCCACCTAAGAACAGCACACAGCATAGTGAAGGGTTAGTTGCAGCTCAAATGTGAAAAAGATGGTGAAAAGAACATCACTACTGTGCGGCCCTATAGGTATGATGAAGAAGCAAGTTTGAAGAAGTTTTACTTGGCAATAATCATGCATGAGTATCCATTTAACATATCCGAGCATGAGTACTTTGTTGATTTCATTAAATCCCTGCGTCCCAGTTTTCCCATTAAGTCTCGTGTTATCGTAAGGAAGGAAATTCTGAACATGTTGTTGCAAGAGAAGGAGAAGTTGTACACTTATTTCAAATCTGTCCCATGCCGCTTTAGTGCCACAATGGATATGTGGACATCAAATCAAAATAAGTCATATATGTGTGTCACCATACATTGGATAGATGACAATTGGTGCATACAGAAAAAGATTGTGAATTTTGTGCATGTAGAGGGCCGCCACACCGGTAGCAAGTTGTCTGAGACCTTCATTGGGCTCATGGTTAAGTGGTACATTGATAAGAAAATGTTTGCACTCACTTTGGACAATGCAGCAGCAAATGAAGTAGCAGTAAGAGACATTGTGGCTGATCTCAAGGCCAATGGTTCATCTTCATTGGTATGTGATGGCCTATTCTTTCATGTGCGGTGTGCATGCCACATTTTGAACCTAGTTGCTAGAGATGGTTTGAGTGTCATTGCCCACACAATTGAGAATATTAAACAACTTGTACTAGCTGTTAAAGGATCTCCATTGCAGTGGGAAGAGCTTATGAAGCGTGCAACTGAGTGTGGATTGGATACAACAAAAGGTCTTTGTCTTGATGTCTCAACTAGATGGAATTCGACTTACATGATGCTGCGAGATGCTTTATACTACAAGGCTTCATTCATGAGGTTGAAATCATCAGATCGACGTAGGTATGAGAAAATCACTCCATCTCCTAATGAATGGTCCATGGCATTGAAACTCTTTCAATGCTTAAAGAAATTTTTTGATCTCACTGAACTTCTCTTTGGTACTTTATATCCAACTGCAAATCTATTCTATAGAGAGTTTTGTGAGATAAAGATCTTACTTGATGATTTGTGTGATAGTCAAGATACCACTATTAGTGCAATGGCTACTTCTATGAGCAAAAAGTTTGAAAAATATTGGAAAAAGTCCAGCACCACCCTTGCTGTTGCATGCTTCATAGATCCTAGGTATAAGAAAAGGCTAATAGAATTCTACATGAGAAAATTTCATGGTCATGCATATCAGTCCCATGTTGATGAATTTGAGGATGTTATCAAGAATTTGTATCAGTTTTATTGTGCTTCACAACCATCAACTTCAAGGGCTAGATCGGGGAGTGAACATATGCCTAGTGATACAATAGATATGTTAGTGGATAATGATGAGGAGGAGCTTAAAAACTACTTATATGAGTCAAGTAGACCAGATGGGGCTGAATTGAGTGAGCTGGATAAATATATGGCAGATGCACCTTTGAGAATTAGTGGTCAGTTTAATATTTTGGCATGGTGGAAGAATCAGGTGGATGAGTATCCTATTTTGTCCCAAATAGCACGAGATTTGCTGGTTGTTCATGTTTCAACTGTTGCATCTGAGTCTGCATTTAGTGCTGGTGGCCGTGTAATTGATCCATTTCGCTTCCGTCTGGATCCTGAGATGGTTGAAGCTTTAGTATTGCACAAAAGACAGGGTTGTTGCAACAAAAAGGGGTAACAATAACTCCTTAAATTTAGTACTTGTACATGAATTTTTCATAATTGTCCTTTGCGGATTTTTATCTTTGTTTATCAGATAAAAGAGTTGGTTCAATTGTTGCTGATTTAGAAGTTATAGAAGCCCTTGCTGCGAAATTAACAATTCAGGTTTACTGATTTACTATATTGAATATATTATACTATTTATGCTACTAAAGTATTGATGTAGATTTTGTAATTACAATATTATAGGATGATGAAGTCGCAGATAGTGATGAGGAGGCTCATGCAGACGACTTGGACTTTGGCTTGGACATCTAGGTTTTTGGATTGGCTCATAAGATGTCTTGCTACTGTTGTTCAAGCTGAATGGTGTATCGTGTTTGTGTGTGTCGGTGTGTGACTGTTTGTGGACAGTGGACCTATTCACATATTATTTGTATGAGTGTGGACTTTTATTGTGTTGACTGTGATGGCATGTTATCGGTTATGACAGTATGAGACTATGTCATGTTATTTGTTATGTGAAGGCTTAATGTTATGTCGTGGTGCTATTTACCTATCTACGGATTATAGTTTTGCTTCCCTATGTATTATGTATGTATGGTTGAATCTATTGCGTCGAGTTCTACGTTTGAAGTGGTTACATGCATTGATGTTCCCGCTTTTAAATACCGCTTCCCGACCGTTATCGACATGCTTCCGATCGAATTATTTCGATTTCGTTTTCCCGTGTATTCGATTTCGTTTTCCCAACCGAGCTCTCCCGTTCTCGTACCCGTTCCCGCATAAAAAAATATGAAAACGAAAGTGGTTAGAGTATTTTCCCGATCGTTTCCGACCGCTTTCATCCCTAAAGCTACGAGCCCACCACTAACCAAAAATATATTGTATGCCATATATGTGAAACTTAAGATATTTCCTAGGCGGTATGTCCGCAAAGTTAGATCATGTTTGAAGGAGCTAAAGTTTGAGTGCTAAATTTAGCACATATTAGTAGTACTCATATACATATAATAAAGTTCTTGAGATTTGGCTAAAGTTTAGCCATGCATTAGCACTCCCCATGTATGAGCATGTGCTAAAATTTAATACTTTCACCTATTAGGAGTCAAGGAGCCTATTCATTTACTCGTAAAAAAACCTATTCATTCGAGAAATATTAGGTTCTCATAGTTCTTTGATAATTTGATATAACTACGTGGAACTAATCGATATAAGCGCATCACTATATAATTTTAATGTGCCGTAAACACTATATATAATTTTAATGTTGCAGTTGACCTATATGTAGGCCCGTCGAAGGCCATGTCCGAGGTGGGCGGGCCCAAATTGTTCTGTCAAAATCCATAGCAGATGGCAGTTTAGAACAGCAACGGTCCATATTCGCTGGAACTAGTGGGAAATGAAGCAACAGTGGCCCATTGCCGATTTCTTCCACGCGAAGACACTGTCGCCATCGCTAATGGCTTCGTTCAACCGATCGACGTGAATATTGACACTGTAACCGCGTCGCTTGTCGCTCGATGGCCGACGCCCATCCGTGTCAAGGTCGAGGAGCCGTCTCAGATCACCGCGCCGCTGGTCGCACCGTCGCCGGTTTGCCGCGCTGCGCCGGCACCGTTGCTGCGCCGCTCCATCGCCGGCTCGCCACACCACGCCGTCAACGCGGGCCGGCTCGCCACACCACGCCGTCGCCGCGGGCCTCCACTTGCTTTTCGCACACGGGTCTCCAAATCCTGGAGACGGCCCTGCCTATATGCATGTACGGGATTTTGAAGATTGATGGTCTTGTTTGGTTCACGTTACGCTATTCCATTCTACAAGAAAATCTTCTATGCATGAAGTAGTAAATGAAATTAATTTGCAAAATCTTTTCAGGAATATGTGTAACTTTTCGCGACGAATCTAATGACGGTAATAAGTCGATGATTTGCTACAATGATGCTACAGTAACCATCCTCTGATCGCGCAGTCAAAAGTCTTATTAGATTCTTCAGGGTCACTAGCGCGGGGGTTCTGATGTTATTTTTTAAACTAGGGCCGTGTTTGGTTGCCTCCCGTAAATTTTTTGAAAAGGCATCTTTCTATATTTGAAGTACCAAACATAGACTAATCACAAAAATAATTACAGAACTCGTCTATAAATCGCGAGACAAATCTAATGAGCATAATTAATCCATCATTAGAGGTTATTTACTGTAGCATTACTGTAGCAATTTAGCATCTAATTACAGCCTAATTAGGTTCATTAGATTCGTCTCGCCATTTACATACAGCAGTCGCAATGCGTTTTTTATTTCGTCTAGATTTAAGTCTCCATGCAAGTGCCGGAATTTTTTTTTGGAATTTTGAACTTTGTAACCAAACATGACCTAGCTTTGTTTGACACCATAATTAACGATCAAAATATCATTATTTACTAGCACGCTGCAACCAAACGGCGGCACTAGCTGAAGTATATACGTCCAATCTGGAAGGTCGACCGCTTTGATCGCACGAGCAGCCAATGGCAATGAGCCAACGAAAACAATCGCACGCCTCTGTTTCCACCCATTTTCTGCATTCTTGATCCGTTTACGCCTCTACTGTTTTCCGTGTTCATAATCGCAAAACGGCAAAAGCCCAGCCCGAACAGAACCGAAGCAGGGCATCATCGCGTTCTCGCACACGGGGACCTCCGTCGCCGTCTTCCCCCCTTCCCCATCTCTCATCGCCAGTTCGCCACCACCCCCACCGATCCTGCTGCTCCTCTGTCCTCGGCACCTCCCATGAAACCCTAATCCCCCCAAAACCCTGACCCCCACCAGCACTGCCTCCGCCGCCATGTCGCCCCCTCTGCAGGCGCCCGACTACAAGCACATCACGGAGGAGTGCCTCCGCGAATGGAAGGGCCAGTCCGCCGGCGCCTTCCGGCTCCCCGATCCGGTCCCCATGGCGAGCTTCCTCTACGAGCTCTGCTGGGCGATCGTAAGCTCAAGACAGTTCGGACTGCTTCGTGATTAGGTTTCGCTCAGCCCGCTGGTCCTTCCGTGCTGATTGGGTGGGTTCGGCCGCGCAGGTGCGAGGCGACCTGCCGCCGCAGAAGAGCCGCGTGGCGCTGAAGTCGGTGGTGTTCGTGGAGGAGGCACATCGGGAGGAGGAGCTCGGCTCGGTGCTCGCTGATATCATCGCTCACCTAGGGCAGGATGTGAGTATATGCAACTCGTATTGTTGCCGTGTCGTGGTTAATGGGTTGGTTCCTGGGTGCGTATTTGATTAGTCAAGTTTCTCAGTCTGGTGTTGTGTTTCGGTGGCACTAGGTGCCTGAGTATGAACTGAATTGGCTACTCTGTCAGTCTGTTGGGCGTCTATTGCTTGCTGTGGTGGCTAGGTCAACAATCTAGCTGAATTGATGGGTAGTTTGAACAGCTTTTCAGTGGCATTGTATACGAGAATTAGCTCTGGGGGTTCTATTCTTTCATGTACTATGAATGTGACCGCGATAAAAAGTTTCAGCTGAACTTGTAGCATAAACAAATTGAATCCATTCTGTTCCAGGTCAATATACTTGAGTGCACTTTTTGGTAGGTCAGAAATGAACCAGATAATTGTCAGGTAAATCTGTTATAACATGACCTAGTCAGCAGCCTTGTACACATGAACGTGCATTATAGTAGCAGTAGATAACTTTTGTTCAAGAGATCATGAGTTGTTCAATGAGCTTCTGTGCTAACAGGAGAAATCTTGTTCAGATAATGAATCATATTAAGGGTCAAAAGTTCATGCACATACTTTACATTTCCGGTTTGGTGATTAAAAACTGAACACACATGGTGCTATGCCCTTTTCAGCATGATTTATCCAAATTTTATCAGTTCCGAATACATAACAATTACCCAAAATTCCGAATACATAACAATTACCCAAAAAAATTGAATTAGCCCTGATTTGTCAGTAGGAAGTTCTGTTTCTATGTATGTCTTCAAACCAAAAGGTGGACAGTAGAGACGGCACTTGATAAAATGCAAATGCGTTTATTTCATTTGGTCTCTTGCCATGCCCTGTATATTGTTTAATATTTTCTTGCCTCAATTGCTTTGTTATTTATCCGCTGCAACAGGGGCATTGATTTTTTACCTATGATCTGCTGTTTTTACCCCCGATATATCCCTTTCCACTTGTGCGGTGTGCCCCTTGTTGGCAATATTTTTCTTGTTGTGTCCTACTTTGTGGGATTCCTCTTACAGTGTTTAGTCAAGCTGACATCTTCAACCTGCAGATTACAATCTCCGGTGAATATCGCAGCCGTCTTGTTAAAATGGTAATATCCTAGGCATAACTTTTAGTGCAAACGCACAATTCGTACGTCTTGCTATCAACTTTTCTTCCGATTTAAGAATCTCGAGTGTCTCATTAATTTTATTTCAATACTCTTCCTTCAGACTAAGTCATTTGTGGAATCCTCAATTACCGCACCTAGGCTTCTGCAAGAACGATGTGAAGTGAGTATTGTTATTTGTGCTAGTGCACTTTATCTCTGTTGACCTCAATTCAAGATAAAGAGCTGATACATGCTTTCTATTTCTTCCACCCGTGGACTCAAAAGGAAGATTTCCTTTGGGAGGTTGAACAGAGTAAGCTGAAAGGCCAAGATTTAAAATCCAAGGAGGTATGCTTAATGTACCAATATGTCAATGTGACATATGCTTTGAATATTGCCAGGATTTCAGTATTTCACAATCAATGCCTTTTAAGCTGGTATATTTTTGTGTTTTTTATTTAGCTTAACATCTGCTGTATGGTTGATTGATGTTGGTTTTAAATAATTGGTATAGGTTAGGGTCAACACACGGCTTCTTTACCAGCAAACTAAATTCAACCTCTTACGAGAGGAAAGCGAGGGCTATGCTAAGTTGGTATGTATATCTGCTTGTCCTGATTTCTGCTTTTCTCATTTTTGTTCTTTGTAGTGCTTGTAGAGGGGCAACACATATTCTGCTCAATTGGGTACCTATAAAACACATGATGCACTTCTATTTTCTACACTGGGTTGTGGGCTTGTTTAATACTTGAATGTCATGCTCTGCAATGAATAAAGATAACCATAATCCTGTACTTTGAATCATACTCAATGGGTTTGCCTGCCATACCGCCCTGTGTATCTGGCTTTTGTCCTTGGCAGAAAGTGCATGCGCAGCTCTTGTGCTAGCCTGATTGAATTTCACTGCAGCACATATTGCACAACGAGTGCCGTGACTGATCTGATCATTCTTGTAGCCGGCAGTTGTGCCTGTTCACCACCTCTTAGGGTGAGGAGGTGTACATTGAGAAACCAATATAATCTATATGTGAGAATAAGTAACTTGTTAGGGTGACGTCAAAATTTGGTAATATATCAGTTTTTATGTTTTTCCTAGAGTTTCTTGGAGAGGACAGAGAGTGAACGAACCAACCAACAATCTGATTATTTAAAAACGTAGCAAGCAAGTGCACTGTTCAGTAGTTGTCTATTAAAAATAATAAGCCCATCTTGTTTCATTGATTCTAAGGATTGGAGTTTAATGTCAAAATGACAGGGAGCTATGAGTTTATAATTCCCAAGGTTACTGTTAGAAATGCATTTGATTAATTCTAGATGGCATACTCCAATTTTGTCATTTTGGAAAGAAATGCGAACTGTGACTATAATTAGAAGTGCCTCGTACTGTATATTCTTAGGAGTATAGAGTTCTTTATGTATACATTAGTAGAATCCTCTTTGTGTAGTACTCATGTGCTCATATATATTTCCCACATGGTGCTATTATTGAATACAACTGCTATTCATAATATATGTATGTATGTATGTATGAGTACTTTCCACTGTCTGGGATTTAGTCCTACTCTTCCTGTAGTTCTCGAAGGTTCTTTGTAATGCTTATTAAAGTTTAGCAGGTTTCTAATCCTACTCATGTGTCTGCATCATTCAGGTGACACTCCTTTGTCAAGTTGGTTCAGATCTGGCCTGCCAGAATTCTTCTTCAGTTACAATCAGCATTATAAAGGTTGTCATTAGGCCTTAATTTCCACCTTGCTGTATTTTTAGGTTTTTGTTAGTAGTACTGTGTAATAACATATTGTTATTTGTGACAGTCATTGATTGGTCATTTTGATCTGGATCCAAATCGTGTATTTGATATTGTGAGTATTCATACTATGGCACTGTTGCTAAAATGTTGGACAATATGCTATTGAAGTTGTATAATTTCTATCTGTTCTCCTTGTTGTCAGGTGTTGGAATGTTTTGAAGTCTATCCAGATAGTAACATCTTTCATCAACTCATTCCTCTTTTCCCAAAGGTATTTTTCTGTTAGAACCAGTAGCGTATATTATGGTCATAATTCATGTAGTATTTTCAATTTTCTGCCACATCTTACATGATTGTTATCATAATTCATGTAGTGTTTTCTCTGTATCTTACAATTTCCTCTATTACAGTCCCACGCTGCTCAAATTTTGGGGCTCAAATTTCAGTACTATCAACGATTGGATGTCAACAGCCCTGTTCCATCAGGACTTTTCAGAACAGCAGCTTTATTAGTCAAATCTGGTTTCATTGATCTTGATAATGTGTATGTTTCTTAACAGTCCTCTTAGACATAGTTATTCACATATCTGTAATTTAAATTTCTGTCTGATCATGTTTTATTTTGTTCTGTGAGGTTTTCTAGCTTTGAGTTGCAAGGTGTAACCCACAGGAAATATTTTATCTCCATTTCTTAGTTTCTCAATTTCACTATTATTTCAGTACTCGTAGATGTGTATCAGTTCATTTTCCTCAAGTTATGGCAAACATAGCTGCTGCTGAACCAAAGAAAACTCATGAATATGATTTCACTGATTGTTGTCTCTATTTTTGTTTTTTGTTGTGTAACATAGCCTGATTGCTGCCAGATGTATTATTTGTGATTAACCTTCTCAAATGGGTGTGTTTCATGACTTTTTTCCCAGCTATTCTCACTTGCTTCCGAATGATGACGAGGCATTTGAGCATTTTGATTCTTTCATTTCAAGAAGAATTGATGAGGTTGGTCTCCCTTTAAATTGTGGAAAGTTTATATCTGTAACTGTGCAAGGAATGTGACTATGTTATACTTGTTGCATACATTCCCCCCACCAAATAGCGTGAAAGGGAGTGACATAAAAAGGGTTGAGGGGTGAAAGGTTTGGAAAGTTTTGTTACACATTGTTGGCCAACTACCTGTACTATACCATGCACTAATAAAAAACTTAAAGAGCATTTCTCCTTTGTTCCTTAACCGGAACAATTACCACCTCCATGCGTGAATTTGTTCTTGCATTACCACTATGGTTGTACTGATTTCTTATTTATTATTGTTGGACTGATTGAAACTATTACTGATGAGCTTACTCCTCCTTTTCTTGAATGCAGGCTAATAGAATTGGCAAAATCAATCTTGCTGCTACAGGAAAGGACCTTATGGATGACGAGAAGCAAGAAGTGACTACTGATTTTTACACAGCATTGGAGATGGAAAATGATATAGTTGGGGAGCGAGCCCCTGAGATGGAAAAGAACCAGAAACTTGGGCTTCTTCTTGGTTTTCTCTCTGTGCACGATTGGTAATATACATTTATTCCATCATCTTCCCTTGCTGTGTAATTGAATATATTGAAATATATTTCTATTGTTTATTCATATATTGCAATCAGATTTCTTCTGCAGTAAATGCACTAGTATATTTTTGGCATTTTGTAAATACAATTGTATAATCATGCTGTGAAGATATTTAAAAGCAATTTTTAGCCTAGTCAAACTTGATTGGGACACAAAAGGCTTTGTCCTTGTTGTAAGTATGGACTGATTGATTCCCTCTGTTCTTTCCCAGGCACCATGCACAACTACTCTTCGAGCGTCTTGCACACCTAAATCCTGTTGAGCATATTGAAATTTGTGATGGACTATTTAGGTTTGTTTTATTATTTTGTTCCAATGATTGCATCTCTATTTTTATTCCATCGTCTTCGTTTAGTTTAATATTTATTTTTCTTTATGCAGAATGATTGAAAAGACAATGTCTTCAGCCTATGATATAGTTTGTCAACTGTATTATTATTTACCTCCTAAGAATGATGCTGATCAGACTGTCACATCTGCTCTGTCCCTATGTTCATTTGATCTACCAAAAGAGTTTTTCCAAATGCTCACCGCTTGTGGACCATATCTTCATCGTGATACCCAATTACTTCAAAAGGTATCTTCAATCTTTCTACCATTGTTACATCATTACATTGCTTCTGCCATCTATACCTAATGGTTTTGTTCAGTGTACTGTTGTCATATATTATTGATTTGTGACATTAGAATTCTTCCAGAAGCACCACATTAGGAGTATGTGCATTGCATCTATTAAGTCATGACTAAAATTTCACTTCGCAGCCTGCATTGTTTCAACAAACGAGGAAATTAGAATATCGTTGTTGTTGCCTAGTTGTAACAAATCAGCAATCAAGTTTTGCAGCCTTGCAGATCAACATGTTATGATTTTGTTATTTTCTAATGCATTTGAATAGGGTTTGCTATGAATATCTTTGAATGGAAATTGCAAGTGTCCTGTTCCAACTGTTGGATGCTATCTACTTGGTGATTCATCATTCGTGTTGACTTTTCAGGTTTGCAGAATACTAAAAGCATACTACCACTCATCAAAAGAGTCTACACGTGCAGCAAATGTAGTTTCACCAGAATTTCGGATTGAAGAGGCACTTGGGTCGTGCTTGTTTCCTTCACTGCAGCTTATCCCTGCCAATCCTGCTGTTGATATGGAGATATGGGGGGTTCTTTCACTTCTTCCTTATGAGGTTTGTCATATTATATTATTTTTACTGCTCTATTCATGTTTTAGCCATTTGGTATCTTGACTATCCTTAGTTTCCAGGCACGCTACCGTCTATATGGTGAATGGGAGAAGGAGACCGAACAAAACCCAATTGTCCTTGCTGCAAGGCAAACTGCAAAGGTCATATATTTATTTGTCCAACGTTTTTTTTTTCTAATCTATCACTTAATGTCAAGTTTATTCATCCTTCTTTTTACTAAATCAGCTGGATACCAGAAGGCTCTTGAAACGGCTGGCTAAGGAAAACCTGAGGCCACTTGGGCGCATGGTGGCTAAACTTGCTCATGCAAATCCGATGACTGTGCTTCGGACAATTGTCCAACAGGTACGTGCAACATAAGCTGCGTGCATGTTATTGCTGTTGTGTTTCCTTGGGAAAACTTAATCACCTTACTTTTCTCCCATCAATTGTTGATGTTTTTGCATGTGACTTCTGCTTCTGTTTAGATTTTTCAAAGTAATCATCCTCTCAGTAGTTCAATATCATCTTCTTGTGCATGAGATGTGCCAATGGCCATGATGTTCTTTCATGGCACATCTGCCACAAGGTGCTGTTCCGCGCTCGCCTAGGTGCGCTTATGCACTGGCGGCGGGGCACCACCTTGCCTAGGGGGGTAGGCGCTACCCTAGGCGGCGTCAGCTCATCGGTGGCGAAAGGATGGCCAGAATTCCATCCCTGGTGGCCACCGCGCAGATCTGCGTAGATCGAGGGAGGAAGGGACATCAAGCGGAAGTGGTGGCGGAGGAGGTGAGAGCCTGAGAGGAGGAGGCAGCGGCGGCGGCGGCGTGCTTATGCGCTGGGCAGTGGTGGAGGAGGCTGAGGCAGAGCGGGTGTCGGAGGAGGAGATGAGGAGGGTCGACGTCGTCCTGGGCAGCGGAGGAGGAAGCAGGGGCGGGAGGGTGGCGGCGGCCTGGGCAGCAGTGGAGACGGCGGGTGTCGGAGGAGGAGGAGGATGAGGAGGGTCGATGTCGTCCTGGGCAGCGGAGGAGGAAGCAGGGGCGGGAGGGTGGCGGCGGCCTGGGCAGCAGTGGAGACGGATGGAGGTGGAGGCAAGGTGGTGTGGCATTGAATGGATAAGGTTGAGGCTAGGGATAAATTGGGGTTGAGACTGGTGTTCGGCTGCTTTGATGGGCCTTCTATCTAACTTTAGGTGATTAGGTCCACTATTCTCTGGTTTTCCTTTTCTTTTAGAGATAATTGATGTGTATGGCAAGGAGTGTCTACATATACAGCACCGCCTAGAAAACCGACTTGAACCGCCTAGGTGCGCCAGGTTCTAGGCGGTGGGTCACCGCCTAGAGAGCGCCTAGCGCCTTTTGCAACATTGCTTGTACTACTGCCTAGGATGGAATCTACAGTTATAAAAAAAATCAGAAATGTCATAAAAGCATGTTTACCTCTTCAATGCCAAGTCACCTCCATGTAATTCTCCCTTGTTCAACATAGTCCAAATGTCCAATTGACAGCGGGGTTACTACCACCCTGAGGAACACAAGGCATGGCTTGAAGGGAAGGTACTGTGACTGTTGAGTTAGACACTGTAGACTGGACTGCGATGTTTTGAGGAGATTGAGACTATTCACTCGTCTTGATTCATTATGGACATCATTGGGAGGCCCATAGGGATGATGAGATAATATCCGATTTTTGGAAACTTCATGTGGAATATAGACCCAAATATTTTCTAGGATTTTAGCTAATCTTGCACTTCTGGGCACTGCAAACCAAACATTACTGGTCGTGTTACTAGTCTGGAGAATTACAGAGCAAGGACACAGTTTGTCAGGGTGTTTCTAAATTGTGTTATTTATCATTTTATTTTTTTCTAATTCTAAGTGTTGAAATATCTGTTAACATGCAATTCATTTGCTCTGGTACATTTTTTTACCGTTATCCCTGTTTTGACTATGTTGTCTTCAGTTCTGTGTTTACTTAAAACGATATGTTTACACTTGCATGTCAAAATTTGCAGGTCGAAGCGTATAGGGATATGATCACGCCAGTTGTGGATGCTTTTAAGTACTTGACTCAGGTAATACCTGTTATTTTGATTTATGTATTATGCTTATGTTATTGCTTGATTTATGAATGTACCTGTACCCCGTTTACTGTATCAGCGGCAATTAATTCGACATGCCTTTGTATTATCATCTGTTTATCATACAGCATTGTTCTATTGTGTTTTACAGCTGGAGTATGACATCTTGCAATATATTGTAATTGAACGCTTGGCTCAAGGTGGCCGTGCAAAACTCAAAGATGATGGTCTTAACCTGTCAGATTGGCTTCAATGTCTAGCATCCTTTTGGGGCCACCTGTATGTACCTTTTGACTTTGCTGTTATTTTGTTCTGGTATTATACATGTGATATTGCTTTGTTGCACTTTATTACTCTTTCTTAGTACCTTACATTCATAATTACTGTGCTCCTAAATCTTAATTCTAAAGTATATCCCGCTACTGAGTCTGATTTGGTCCAATTCTTTTTTGCAGGTGCAAAAAGCATAATGCTGTGGAGCTGAAAAGCCTTTTGCAGTACCTTGTTAATCAACTAAAGAAGGGTGTGGGCATTGAACTTGTTGTCCTGGAGGTCTGCTGTCTGTCCTTTTTAAGCTTCATATTGCCTCTGAATTGTATGAGCCTTAAGACTAAAGACTAACATAACGAGTCATGTAGGAGCTCATTCAGCAAATGGCGAATGTGCAGTACACTGAGAACATGACGGAGGAACAAGTTGATGCTATGGCAGGAAGTGAGACTTTGCGGCAGCAAGCTTCACTATTTGGAGCAACAAGGAACTATAAGGTTGTGAGGGACATGCTTTTCTATCTCGGTAGCATATTAAGGTCAAACCATTCTTTTACTGATAAATGAAATTCTTTTGTAGGTGTTGAGTAAGTCTACAAACAGATTGAGGGATTCATTGCTTCCAAAAGAAGAGCCCAACCTTGCAGTTCCTATGTTACTGCTTATTGCTCAGCATCGATCCAAGTATGATTTTTATTAATAAAATTTACATCTCCACATTGTTGCTTTGTTGAGCTGTGCTCAAGTTGTCTGGTCTTTAACTGTAATGTTCAGCACAATAACTGCTATACTCCGTTAACATATATTAGACTGTATCAGCCAATACCAGGAGGTGGTGTATCTCTGCTCATTATAATATAGTTCATTATAATTTATAATTTTCTTTGATAGGTTGACGCTAAAAATTGTTTGTCTGAAGCACTGTGAGACATCTTGTCTTGTGTTTGTTTCATGAGCTTTTTGTTCTAATTTCTAAACCATGTTAAAGTAGATGCAGAAACATGAAATGGAGTCATTACTAATGAAATTATATACAACAAAGAAAGTGATGACTGGAGTGGGATAAAGCATTGGTTGTCATAGATCAGTTAAACCATACATTGATTTGGCAAGCATGGTGCTAATTTCCCACTGCTAACTACGTACAGTTACAGAACAGCACAGCACAGCTTAGCAATGGCAAATTGGCCTTTGTCTCGCTTGCGGATCTCCTACAGTAAATTTATGTGTTTGCAATAGATCCTGTCATATTTAACTCTAGTTTTTTTTGCACCAATTTAAACCTTGATAACATCATTTTTGTTCTCAGGATCATAATAAATGCTGATGCAACATATATCAAAATGGTCAGTGAGCAGTTTGATAGATGCCATGGAATACTTCTTCAGTATGTTGAGTTTCTTACAAGTGCCGTAACTCCAATCGCCTATGCTCAACTAATACCTCCTTTGCAAGATCTGGTACACAAATACCACATTGAGCCAGAGGTAGTACATTTCAGTTCCTACTATCTCTGCTCCCTTGCTCACTTTTACTGTTGTTTGTGGGTTTTGGTGGTGCTACTTATTTTGGTACTGTTCTTCAGCATGGGTAAACAAGTGGTATTTATCTTTAAATCCAGGTTGCTTTCCTTATATACCGCCCAGTGATGCGACTTTTTAAGAGCACTAATGGTGGTGACACTTGTTGGCCTCTTGATGATAACGAGGAAGGAGAATCTGTATCATCTGATGATCTTATCTTGCATCTTGACTCATCTCAGGAACCAATCATGTAAGTCTTCCATGATTAATTTGATCATCTTTGACCAAAATGCATGTTTCTCATTACATATTAGTTGGTTTGATGGAGAGATGATATGACTGTACTGTTGTAGTATAATATAATCCGTGGGCATTCTGTAACTGGGATTAATATGCACCGTTGTTCTACTAACTTGAGCCATTGGAATCTTTACAATGCAAGATTTAAATCTATTTCTTCATTTTTTTCTCGAATATGCAGGAGAGCTGCTATTTGTTCGTTTTGAGTATCCATTCCATAGCATGTGGTATTAGTGTCACACCCTATGTTATTTAACTTTCTCCTCTTATTGTCATTTTCCATCCCCCCCCCCAAATTATGGGGCAATTGCCACGCTATCGTTTATTCCAAGGAGTACAAACTAGCTAATTGTTATTCTTTTCCTGTACCGTTCCTTATCTGATATTTACAAGTTACAACTGTTGAACTTTTGAAGTGATGTTTTACATTGACATTTTGTCATCATATTGGTGAAGTACAACAATAAAAATTAAATAGAAATAAAGGGAAGTTTTGAGAGAATTTGGAAAGTCAAAGCACAATTACAGGAACTGACAACTCTTCCTCTACCGCTTGAATGAGGAATTATTATACACCGAAATCTATGAATCAATTTTCAACCCTGTGGTTAATATTGGTTCACAAAAGTTAGTGGCAGTTACTACTTAAAATATTTGGACTGTTGTGGTGGTGTTTTTTCTACACCTTAACCTGGAGGATCTTACTGTGCATTATTTGTGTATGCATGTGTGCTTGGATGAAGTGCATGGTTGTACTCAACTTTTTGGCCTAATAATCATCTTGGAAATTGTGTAATTTCTGATTTAGAGATAATTAGATTGAGAATATTGGTTAGCTCAATGAGTATAGTTCAGAAACTCAATACATGTGTATTGAAGATCTGCTGCAACGTACGGGTACCTAATTAGTATTTTATGATATGTTATAAGGTTTCCACTCATGTTTTCTGTTTTGACTACAGGTGGTCAGATCTTATTAACACAGTCCGGTCAATTTTGCCAGCAAAAGCTTGGAACAGTCTTTCACCAGATTTATATGCTACTTTCTGGGGCTTAACGCTCTATGATCTTCACTTCCCAAAAGACCGTTATGATACAGAAATCAAGAAGCTGCATGAGAATCTCAAACAATTGGAGGACAACTCAGATAACTCTAGCATTGCAATTTCAAGACGGAAGAAGGACAAGGAGAGAATCCAAGATTTACTCGACAAATTGAACAGTGAATCTCAGAAGCACCAACAGCACATTGCATCTGTGGTCCAAAGGCTAGCCCGTGAAAAGGATAAGTGGTTGAGTTCGAGTCCAGATGCACTGAAGATTAACATGGAGTTCCTACAGCGCTGCATATTTCCACGCTGTGTTTTTAGTACGCAGGATGCTGTATATTGTGCTACATTTGTCCAAACACTACACTCACTTGGGACTCCATTCTTTAACACAGTCAATCATATTGATGTCCTTGTCTGTAAGACCCTACAGCCAATGATATGCTGTTGCACAGAATTTGAAGCTGGCAGGCTTGGAAGGTTTCTTCATGATACATTGAAGATGGCCTACTATTGGAAGGTATTCTAACCCTTGAGGTCTACCACACATTTATCTTCATTGTATTCATGGTAGTACAGAATGGAAGTCTTGGTTATTGTCTTTTCGATGCTTTCTAATTGTTTATCTCCAACACCTTGCAGAGTGATGAATCTGTGTATGAGCGTGAATGTGTAAACAAACCGGGTTTTGCGGTATACTTCAGATACCCAAACAGCCAGAGGGTATCTTATAGTCAGTTTGTTCGGGTAGGTTTTATCCGTCCTTGAAGCTATATTTAATGTTGCTTGGAATTCTTTTCTTATATGTTCTGCCATTTATCATGTTATAGATGAAAGGAAAAAACATATTTTGCATCCTTCAAGTATTATAAAAGTGTGACATTCATCCCTGGTATTTTATATGGTGCAAATTAACCCCTTAACTAACTAAATCGGTGCATGTATTGATGTATTATCCTCATCTTAGTTTAACAATGGTTCAGTCCTATCTAATGACGATTTATGCCACGCAAATCATCTGATTAATCCTTGCTTGACCATATAATATGCTAAGTTGAAGATATAAAGCCCATAAAAAATTCAGTAAATCCTCTCAAATAGGTACCATAAAAATTTATCCAAAAAATTAACAGATCTGATTCACACCGAATGATTATAGCGATTGACTAGATGTGGCTAAGCAATGATTAGTTTTTTTCAACATCACATTAAAAGGATGACGACAGGTACAAGCTCAGTGCAACCCCTTGTTACAAAAGGGCCCCTAAGTAATATAGAAATGATATCGAGGTCCTTCCGCCTCGCATCGTGATGCCGAAGAACCCACTGAAACGCCAGCTCTGAGGTCCAGAGATCACCTCCACCGTCTTCGCCTCGTAACCATATCAGGAAGCCGACCCAAATGAAACCGCACGAAATCCTCGGGACTAGAGCATCGACAGTCAGGCCTCCCAATCGACAACCCCACCTCTGTTCCTCCGGTGAAACTTGGATCCCAGCGCAAACGAGAGCAACGAGCAAGTCGGCACACGAAGAAATAAATCCGCAACCAGCGCAAAAAGCATAGGCCCGGAAGAAGAAGCTCACCAGGGAGCATAGCAGCCTCACACACCGAGACGACCTGAATTTGTTGCCATCCGCAGCGAAGAACTTGTCGCCGATGCAGAGGAACAAAACTTCGCCAGATAAGAGGGGAAGGCCCCCTCCAGACCCAGAGAAGAAACTTATTTGCCTTCATTGCAGCTCCATCGCCGCCATCACTCTCGGCTCCGTTATCGCCACCACGAGCGGAAAACCTAGCTCCACCGCCAACTCCGGCGACGAGCAGACCCTAGGACTAGATAGACCCCTACCAACCCTATATACAACCGCACGCCACATCCGCGGTCCACCTCCCTCTCCAACACCGGCCCGGCCGTCGGAGAGGAAGGGGATCGACGGACACGCCGTCGGAAGACAGAATCGCCTCGAGTTCTCCCTTTCCACCTCTCTGCACTGTAGTTGGGGATAAGGATCACTCGAGCGAACGCCAATCCGTTAACCAATTATTTGTTAGATAATTACTTAACCCAAACCAATATTATATGATACTAAATCATTATTAAGCTAATGTGGGTGATAAATGCGCTGATTTAGTTTGTTAAGGGGTTAATTTGCACCAAATGAAACATGAGGGATGAATGTTACACTTTTGCAATATTTGAGGGATGAAAAATACACTTTTTTCTAGATGAAATCATGATAGATGTTTTTTTTGCATGACTTACAGTAACTTAGAATAAATGCCTTTATAATAGTATATTGTTTTTGATACACCAATTCGGTAGTAATGACAGTTCCCGTAAGTTCTCAGTGTGATCCAAGTAGGGTTTACTCTTATATTTTGGTCTTGACTTGAGAATCAGGAAAAATGTGATGCCTAATTTCTTAACGTGTTTCTGTTATTCCCTTGTCTCCACAATGTATGGTTTTCATCATATTTATTATTTTGTACTTCTGTGTTTCTTTAAAGGTTCATTGGAAGTGGAGTTCAAGAATCACCAAGGCGCTTAACCAATGCATGGAATCAAAAGAATACATGGAAATCCGAAATGCCCTTATTGTGCTTACAAAAATTTCTAGTGTCTTTCCTGTGATTCGTAAAAGTGGTGTCAATCTTGAGAAACGGGTGAGTCCCTTACCAGCCATTGCTTATGTTATGCTGCTCAGCTGTTGGCATATTTCTCACCAACTTTTTTTACCAGGTGGCTAAACTTAAAGGGGATGAGAGAGAAGATCTCAAAGTTCTTGCTACTGGTGTAGCTGCTGCTTTAGCTGCTCGCAAGGTAAGTTTGACAATGCTCCTAATTAGTGTTTTTCCCCTATGCAGTAGGAAACATCTCTTTATATACAATATATTCAAGCACATTGTTCATATAATATATTTAAGCACAATGTTCTCTATTGTGCAGAGTTCTTGGCTATCTGAAGAAGAGTTTGGCATGGGCCACATTGATCTGAAGCCAGCAACAACAAGATCTGTGCCTGGTATATGGAAACCTATTAAGTTGTTTCTTTGTTGAAGTGTTATGATTATCTTGAGCATCATTTATCTTTGGATCTCCTCAGGAAACCAGTCAGCAGATCCCTCGACGGCAAAAGATCAAAATGCTCGTGCAAAGTCTGAAAGTAGGCATGAACGGTTAGAAGGTGCTATTAAGCCTGATGTTCAACAAAAGAAGAGCTCTGTGTCCGCAATTGGATATGATAATCAAATACCATCTTCCGCCGTACAAGGGAAATCTTCAGGGGTTGTACGTGTAGCGGATGAACCTCCAAAACCTGTATCTGATGAGGGGGTTAAGGTCTCTGCGAAGCCTAGTTCAGAATCTGAGGTATCTCCCAGAGTTTATATTTTGTTAATATGTATTGGCCATCACATTTTACTTTACTTTGTCGAAAAGGAACAGAAACACACAAGAATGCTTAGCAAACATCACTAAATATAGGCAGGTTTTCACTTGGACCATGCATCTTTATCAAATTATCATTATGGTTAATCCATATGGTTTTACTTTCAGTAGCACTGAGAGTTTTTAAAAAATGACTGCATGAATCCATGGCAACCTGTGTTTAACAACAGTGCGTAGCAAATTCCTTTTTACTCCATATTTTGATGTGATTTTTTTAACATTTATTCAAAAACTAGTTTGCCTATCCTTTGCCCTTTATATGTTCATGTAACACTGCCCAAGTCTTAAGTGCTATTTAGATCATGTCATTTGATACTCTCGTTTTACAGTAACTGTAAACATGTTAAGCTAACAAAATATGTGTAGCATGGAAAGAGTTTAGGTTCTCATATCGCTTTAGGTAATACCTGGCTAAACTACAGGGAAGTGAGGTAGCTTCACAACTTATTGTATCTAATTATTGAATTTATTCTGGACATAGCTTGTCCAGAAATTAACCATTATGCCTGAATGCATATTGGTGAGCAGTTCTGTGTTGGGCATGAGTTGTTGGAATTTATTCCAGCTGTTCTTTTATACAACAGACAAGGGCACCACAAAAGCGTGCTGCACATAATGCTGGGAAGGTACTGAAGCACGATGTGGCAAAGGAAGATGGAAAAGCTGGAAAATCTACCAGCCGGAATTCAAATCAACAAGCCTCTACTGTTCCTGTTGACAGAGAAGCTTCTCAGGCAGTTGATTCTGTCCAAGATACCAATTCTGCTAGTAGCAATGGTAACATGCATCCAGCGCCGCGGAAAGTTTCATCCTCCCAAAGAAATGCAATGTTGGCTACACATAATGGAGCAGTTAATCCCTCTGGTGAGTCTACTGATCTGACTGACTCTACCGTGAGACAGCAAAAAAGATCTGTTCCAGCTGAGGAGCAAGATAGATCAAGCAAACGGAGGAAAGGAGAAGCTGAACCCCGAGATACTGATTTCAGTGAACACCATATAGACAAGGAAAAGAGTTTGGACTCACGTGCCGGAGATAAGTTTCGTTCTGTGGATCATGAGAAGAGTGCTAATGAGGAACAGAACTTGAGTAGGGCAGAAAAAATAAAAGATAAATTTGATGATAAATATGACAGAGATCCTAGAGAAAAATTGGATCGAGCTGAAAGGCGCCGTGGGGAAGATGCCATTGACAGAGCAACAGATAGATTATCAGATCGGAGAGAACGTTCTATTGAAAGGATGCAAGAGAGAGTTTCAGATAAAGCTCCTGAAAAAGGAAGAGAGGATAGAAATAAGGATGAGAGGAATAAAGGTAAATACGCTGAACCTTCAGTTGACCGGACACATTCTACTGATGAACGGTTCCGAGGGCAAAGTCTGCCACCACCTCCACCTCTTCCCACAAGTTTTGTACCCCAATCAGTTGGTGCCAACCGAAGAGAAGACGACACTGACCGAAGGGGTGGGAGTGTTAGGCATATTCAAAGGTCATCTCCCAGGCGTGATGAGAAAGAAAGGAGGCAGTCAGAGGAGAATGCTTCGTCATTTCAGGATGATGGAAAACATAGAAGAGAGGAGGATCTTCGTGATAGAAAGCGTGAAGATCGGGATGTTCTATCAAATAAGGTAAATGACGCCTTTAGCTGTTTACTTACTCCACCATCTGGTTTGTTATTACTGTGAGTTTTTCTTTTGCTGTAACAGTATATATTTTGTTTTATACTAGATGCTTGTTAGCTACAATTTGACAGCTGAAGAACCCTGGTGCTGTGATTTCACATAAGCCTTGTGAGATTGCTGTAACTTGAAGAACCACATGTTTGACTTACGAATCCTTCGTTGATTGTATAGGTAGATGACAGAGACAGGGAAAAAGGGACTGCTATGAAGGAAGACAGCGACCCAAACAGTGCTTCCAAACGAAGAAAGATTAAGCGAGAACAGTCTTCTTTAGAAGCTGGGGAATATGCACCTTCTGCTCCTCAGCCTCCTTCCCATGGAACTGGCAGCTCACAAGTATCTGATGTACGAGAACGAGAAAGAAAAGGTCCAATTTCACAGCATCGCAGCTTGCACAATGATGACCTTCCTAGGATGCATGGCAAGGATACAAGCAAGCAAAGTCGTCGAGAGGCTGACCAGTGAGTTCAATGAAGAATAATTTCTTGTTGAAATATGCATTGCTCAGTTTCCAACAATTTACTCTTTCCCACTTTGCAATTTGCACTGTGTTTCAATTGGTTTAATTGTTATGTGAATTGCCTTCTGGAGTTTTTGTGAATACTATCAATTCCATTTGTAATTTTGTATACTTGGTGTTGTCTTTTCTCAAATGATCCTAACTTGGTTTAACACTTCTCAACTGCAGAATGCATGATAGGGAATGGGAAGAGGAAAAGCGACCAAGAACTGAAACAAAAAGGAAGCACCGGAAATAGCTGATCAGTGCTGGCATGGATTCAGTCGAGCATCATAAAATTCCTCCAAGCATTGTAGCGGATAAATTTCATGTTTTCTTCAGTGAGAAAACATATTTCAGTATAACTAAGCAAACCATTTAAGAGTATACTGCTGGCGCCAGTTAGGGAGATGTGAAATATCTGCTTAGGAAGACTATAAAGTTTCTGCTCAGTACCGCAGATAGAAGCTAGTCAATGCGAATTTTACCTACAGAGATGGGGCATGTTTAGCTTCATACATTTTGTGCTGTAAACAATGTGGAAGGTGAAGAAAATACATATGGGTAGCTTACAGTGATTTTGTACTTGTGAAACATAGATGTGTGGCTCACCATCCGGCTACTTTGTATTTTGTAATTACTAACTGCTAACATCTTTGTTGTAGGAAAGCATTTGAATCACCATTTTTTTGCACGTTCTAGGAATAATGTTAGGGAGACAGAATGATTGAAATGTACATAGTGGTCGGAAATTTTTCTTAGTTGTTTTTCTGTTCAGTTTTATTAAAGTTGGCTGTGTAGTTGTGTGTGCTGCATGCTTGACGTAATGTGCTGTTGTTCTGGTTAATCTTGTCATGGTTGTGAGCATGTTGGGGCGAATTCCTCTTCCCGTGTTTTGACTATTGACTTTGCATGGAGAAATTTCATCTGCAATGTTTGAAAGATTTTTGTTGAAACGGTGGGATTTATGTAGGAGTCGGGGAAGATTCCTGTTCCTATTTAGCTATTATTAGGCCCATTACTGGTGGACGGTAACCTGTGTGCTGGTTCTCTATCTGTCCGCAGCGTTAGAAACCGGTAATCGTTGCAGAATCAGTATCTTTTTATATATATAATATGCCTGGCCGAGCTTGTAATTGGGGTGTTACAGATCAGATACTTTTTCATATTTCTTCCACATCATCAAGAATCTTACACCTTAAACATATGGTGATGTGCAGTAGCTCGAACAAGTAGAGATTGGTCAAGAGACAGTGCACAATGTCAGGGAGAACTTAGTACTTCCAAGTTTGAGTTGAACACACGGCGCAAGCTAGGCGTGGCGCGCTAGGAATATCTTGCATGATCGAAATCAAATAGCATTTTATATTTCCGATGTTCCAACAAATTCAGCGCAGAATTCAAACCATGTAAACCCAAAAATCTGTAAAGACCCTTCCAAAAAAACACTGTAAAGACGGTGTATCATGGCTCTCTGTCTCTGGCTATGCAATGAGTGTGTTGATGGCTGTTGGCCACTGATCCGTCGTGGTGCTGACTGCTGAGCGCCTCAGCTCTCTTCACGCGCCTTCTCTTCGGCGTCGCAGTCAGTTCACTTCCTGCCCTTGTTCTTCTTCTGCTGTTTAGCTGTTGATCGCCAAGAAATAAAAAAATTAGTTACTCCAGTTTGAGTCACGCACCAAGAAATCAAAAAAATTAATCGCTACCATAAGGAGTTGCTAAGAAAAATCAGGCAGAAAGAACGAAGCATGACATTGAGCGACAATCAGAGACGACGGAAGATGTGACTATCAATTACCAAGTCTCCTCTTGGCATCGGATTTGGCGAAGAATTCCGCCCACTCGTCCGTGAGCACGAACACCGGCTCCTCCTCCTCGTCCTCTGCCCCCTCTGCGTGCAGCAGCCCCGGCGCGGGATCCAACTCCGCGACGTCCTCTCCTACGGCGGCGGGGGGCGGCTCCGGATGCCAGGGCGCCGCGTTCCCGTTGGTGTTGGGGAAGAACACAGGAGCCGGGACCTGGTGCTGGTGGTGGAGGTGGGCCGGCGGCGCGGGAGCGAGCAAGTGAGCGCCGTGGTGGTGGTGGTGGCAGAGGTGGATGTGGACATGGTGGTGATGGCGGGGGTCAAGTTGGAGGTGGAGCAGGTGGTGGTGGCGGCGCGGAAGGCCGGGCCCCGGGTGCGGTGGATTCATGGCGCCTGTCTTCTCGGCGGAGTGGGCGAGTCAGCGGCGATGGGCACGGAGGGTTTTAAGAGGAAACCAGCTTTTGCGTGGGCAAAAGGGGCGTTTGGTTTGAATGTAAATTTGCACAATCTGATGACTGTGTCAGTTCTGTTCATTTGATACTCCATCGTATTGGGAAATATAAGGCAATAAGAATTACAACATATAGAACTATCAAAAATATATATTTTATTTCATTGGAGCTAAATAATATAAAAATATTTTCATAAGGAGTCCAGTATGCCAAAGGTGTTGTTATTTGTTAATGCAAACTTCTATTATTCACAGCAAAAATAGTTATTTTTTTCAACTCAGCATACACCTAGATGGAGTTATTTCGTTTAACGACTTCTCGTGATTTTGCAAGAATTTGCAATAAAATCTTAACCAGGATGAAAGGCGATGAGTACCCAACTGAGCTTCAAACCATTTCAATCGCTTACTATAGGGACCCAAGCTGCACCTTCGCACAGTTTTCATGTGGAACAAAAACAGCTAGGCATAAAAGATTGCAGGTGTTCAAATAGTACCGAGCATCCGGAGTACACAAACAGCAGTTCAATCTTTAGATAGGAATCCGTCTTTTTCAACATGAAAACAAATTTGCAACAATTGGATTGATGGCTGAACACATAAACCACACAAACAATATTGGCAACCAATTTTTTGATAATCAAGTGATATTTCTATACACATTGCGATAGATAGGGATCTGAAGTAATGTGCTCGAAATTTGCTATGTTCGTCTCATGAGATACATGAGACCATGCACCCTTCAAACCACCCGCCAGCAAAATACGGTAGCTCCTGAATTGCACTAGTTCAACGACTCAACTTCAGAACACAAAATAGTAAAACATGATTAAGGCCTCACATAAGCCACACATCAGGCCTGAAGTCCATTATTTCAAATACTTTTATAGTTAGCAAACTTTTAAAAGGTATCCTGCCGCCCTCCAGAACCATAGCTTTGGTTGCCTCCACCAAAGCCGCCGCCGCCATAGCCGCCACTACCATAGCCACCTCCGCCAAAGCCGCCATCACCACCACCACCACGGTTCCCTGCAGGCCTGTCATTAGCAAAGTTCACACGGACACTCCGCCCTTCAAGTTCCTGCAATTGTTCAGGTCTCCATTTAGACAAAAGCTGCTACAAGCTTATAACCATACTAGAAAGACAGGAGCAGACAGCAGAGGTGTGCAATCTTTGACCCAGCATTTGTTTCAGGTCTCCGTCTAAACAACTACAACACACTAGTAACCAAACTCCAAACATAGGACCAGAGGTCTCGCTCACCTGACCATCCATTTGGCTCATAGCCGCCTTGGCATCATCACTGTTGCTGAAATTCACAAATCCAAAGCCTCTTGACTTACCAGTATCCCGGTCTGTGATGATCCTTGCTGCAACACGAAAGTATTAACATTTTAAAACAGAAAACGGACGATGAAACAACAGGTGAGCAAAACAAATAAGAATTACTCGATCAACTGCCAACTCAACATTTAATTGTATATACTAACCTTCAGTAACCTCTCCGAAGTTGCTAAATGCTTGTCTCAAAGTCTGCTCATCAGTACCCCAGGAAAGACCTAGCCAAATGATACCGGATTAACATAAAGCAAAAGTGATAGATTAGCTTCTGAACATAAATCAAAGAAAACCAAACAACAAAAACTCACCACCAACGAAAAGCTTGGTGGACATTAGCCGAGCAACATTGAACAAAGCAGGAGACGAGCTGGCAGGGGCACCGCTTGTCAGAGTGCTGTGCCTTAGAAGGCTGCCAAGCTTGTTGAAGGCTGCCATTGAGCACTAAACCTGGCCATTGAACAGATAAGTGAGACAGACCCGGACTAACACTTGAGCATCACTTTGATAGTTTCATAGGAACCCTTATACAACACACTGGAACAAGGCACTGCATAAACTACAGCAAAACAAACGGGACGGCAACATATCTAAGAGCATCTAAACAGCATACTAGGCATTTAACATAGGAGACAGATGAAGCCCAAACCAACTGGGACTAGATAGAAATCACATATAACAGCAATTTACAGGATCTGATTTCTTCCAGCCGAGGATTTCAGCCAGGTTATATATGCAAACTACAGAACTCCAATCGAAGCCTAATTCGCATCAGCCAAGTACATTTCACCAACAAAACTACAGAACTCACATATCAAAACAACTCAGAGGATCTGATTCCGGGCGAGGATATCCGGCGAGGTTACATGTAAAAACTACAGAACTCCAGTTGTAACCCTGAAATTCTCCCCAGCCAGAACATTTCCCCAACGAAGATACACTACCAAACAGCACGCGTGCGAAGAAATTCCCTCTACCCTACCGGAGGGGGACGAGATCCACATACAAACAGCGAGCATCCGAAATCCCCTCTCCTCCACCCAAGGATCCAAACATTTCCGCTCTGCCCCCCGACTGAATCAATCTAAGGAACACATAGATCACGGTCAGATCAAGCGGAACAAGGCGGCGGATGGAGACCTACCTGAAGATTGGGATGGGTCGAGGCGACCAGACCAGGAGAGGTGGTGGAATGGGGGAAGAGTGAGCGGTGGAGGCACGGATTGGGGTTTAAGAAAGGAGGGGAAGGCGGCTAGGGTTTTGTTGGGCGTTGCCTCTTGAGGATTTTGCCAAGCTCCAGCTCGGCGCAAAATATCTGGCCCGTTGGCGGCGCCACGAAAATATCCACTGCCTTCTGCCTGGGTACACATAAAGTAACTGAAAATTCCAACGCGCACCCGGCTCGTACCAGAAAAGTATGGGAACAGCTTAGGCCCTCCACGCCGTGTGCCTAGAGTGATATTTAAGGAGAGATAGAGGCTCCTTATACCAGTCCTAGTGTAAGTTTCATAGATGTTTCATATACGTTAAATGAGGTACCACATAGGCAAAAATAATGATATGGCAAGAAATTTATGAAGAGAGAGAAGAAATGAGTTTCATCTAGATGAAACTTGGGTTACACTGTTTCCAAGACTATGAAATTTGATGAAATTACCATTGGGGGCTAGAGAATTTCATCTCATCTGATTTCAACCAATCATGTTTATAGTAATTGAATGCAATGGCTCGTCTATGAAATCGTGAAATGAAACTATGCATTGGGAGGTCCTATTTCATCCATAGTTTCAAAAGACTTTTGATGATATATCACTCTTGGTCATCGTGTATTGAAACTTTGCACAATCAGCCTTTTCAGCTGATAAATTTGGCAGGAACCAGCCAGCTGGACAAAAGTCTGGGCTGGAGATGACATTCCCTGTTTGTTTTTGGTTGTAGCACAACTAGCATAAATTTTGACCAATAATTAGGGATACTAAATAATGAAAGTTTACAAAACTAACTTCACGAGACGAATCTAATGAGATCTTTGACCGCATGATTAGAGGATGGTTGCGGTAGCATTACTGTGGCTAATCATCAATTAATTACCGTCATTAGATTCGTCGCAAAAAATTACATCCATCCGTGAAGAGGTTTTGCAAATAGACTTTGTTTAGTGGGCCATGCATAGAGATTAGCACGAATCACTGTTCATTAGCACAAGTAACCAAACGGGGAATCGCCCAGCGGAACAAGCCGAATGAGGCTGGCGATGCCAACTCTTAGCGGTGTTTAAAAAATATGGAGCAAGGTAAGAACATTCGCCGATGTCTTATTAAATAAAAAATAAAGAAGAAGAGAGATGATACAAGTGAGTGATGCTGAGATGGGCAAACACTTAACACTACTGGCAACTTTTAGATATTTTATTTTTCCCTAGCATTGTTAACATACTGCAACATATTATCAGCCTGTTCGGCTGGATCGCTGGGGCAGCCACGGCTAGCTTTTTTCACTATAGCAGTAGCGCTTTTCACTGTAGAAGTACCAGCTGCTACAGGGTCGTGCTCTCAGTAGCAGCACCCAGCGAACCGAACAGGCTGCAAGAGTTATGCCAATTTCACGTGTATGTTCTATTTTTTCTGGCACCACTTCATTGTGGAGGACCTTAACTTACTCAATTTTTTTCACATTTATTGTTAATGATGTAAACAAAGAGTGTAGAATAGTTAAGAACATAAACCAGGTAAAGTTTTTGTGAATTATATTATCTATCAAAAAAAAGAATGAAAACTGCCCTATTGTTTTTTCCTCAAGAAATTAACAGGCTAAGAACACATTTTATGATCGCTATAACTCGTGTTCCCGTAGCATTTCGCTTTTGCGGCGGGTCCAGTGGCAACCGTGGGACCCACGGAGCTTTCTAGGGAAGATTAAATAAAAAACAAAAGAGAACGACTAGCCTCATCATCTCGTATTCTCTCGTCGCCTGTATGTGGTGATACGTCCTCAGCCCAAGAAGACCGAGTCTTGGACTTATTTTGATGTGGGCTCCTCGATTTTGCTATTTAAGCCCGGCCCACCAGCCCTGCGGCCCACGTTATTGGCAAGCAAGCACCGAAACGCGCAGCGTTACTGCGATTAACTAAGCACGCATCACAAGACTTAATCACAAGTTATATATAATTATCAATTTACCATGTCAAGTACATATCTGGTGGCAAGCAAAACAGTGGACATCCCTGATTAAATCCCGAGCAATACATGCAACTAGGAACCAGCAACACTCAAACATTCAGTAACAAAATCGGCAGCTTAGCAACATGTAAGTATGCAGTAAGGTTTCAAGCCCTCTGCCTAATTCCTGCCACGAGAGCGACCGCCATGCCTAGGAGGCACAACAGTCCACCCATCGGAGTCAGGTGCAGGCCTCGAGGGTCTTGGTCTGTCCACCGCCATCTCCTCCGGCGCAGCAGCTGCTTCATCTTCCATCATTGACTCGCCATCATCATCATCATCTGAGCTATCACTGTCATCATCATCTGCTGCTATCTGCTGATGAGAACAAAACAAATCAGAATGTGCCAAGAATTACTCGTGGTATAATAACAATTTGCCAAGAGAAGAAAATATCAGGAATGAAACCAACATTACAATAGCAAAAAAGAGGTTTTAATCTCCGCTGAGATGAACTATGTATCAAGGTGGATCGATGATGCTTTGGAAATGAAGACTGGTCATACTTTGATACAAAATTGCAGAAAAATGTTAGTTAAGAAGTGTGAACAGATGCAACACTAAATTACAGAGCAGGCAAAGGGAGAGAATGCAATGACAGTAGGTACATGTGCACTCTGGGAAACATATGATTCAATGAAGTGCAAAAACAGCACATACCTGTCTACTTTGAGAAACAGCATTCCCCTGAACACGCAAATTCCTTAACTTCTCTATTGATGAATAGTTGCTTTGCAGGCATTCTTCATGTATAATCAATAATTGTTCAGCGACCTGTTTAAAGAAGTGATTGAAACTAAAAAAATATACAATGTTTTGTATGACTAAATGAAAAACACTTAATACCAACAGAAACACTACATTGCTTATTGTAAGAAGTTTTTTTTTTTATTTGTGTGATATGCTACAGAACGGCCCCATAAAGACAGAACTGATGAAGTAATGTGTAATATAAAACAAGGCCTAGTTCTTCTGAAGAAATATTATCTACTGCTGAGTGATGTCATAAACAGCATAAGATCTCCCCAATGCAAACGCTCATTGTGTAAAATTGAATGGTACAATCCATATCCAAATTTCCATCCATGTACTTGTCAAACTTTGCTTAGGCTACCTGTGTGGCACAAAAATATGTTTGGTCCAATAAGGTGAGAGTATTAGATTTGCTCACACACATCTTAAGGTCATGTGAAGCTGAATTGCCATTGAATAAGATCATTCAACATGTAAAAAAGGTCAGGTACAACAAATCCCAATGTACTAATTAAAAACATTAAATGACATCCAGGTAACCCAACATACCCAAATTAATTTAAATATTCCAATAATGAAAAATTGAACCATCCTTTTTGCAAGGAACATATCACACTACAAAACAGTCATACAGTGTGCCGATAGAGTTTTAACTGGAAATGAGTAGACAGGGGAAATAAATTACCTCCTCAACACTATTATCCTCAAAGTCAGCATTGAAAGAATCAGATACTGTGTCGTACATCATATCCACCAAGTCTTCAAAATAGTGCGGACCTGAAATAGAAACCTTATCAATACAAATGGACCCCAAAAGTTCTAAGCTGATGAAATTGAGTCCACAGCCAATTGAATAGATATAAAAAAAGCCCTTTGATTTCCAAAAAACCAAAGCTGAAAAAAATGGAGTGAAATCCATTCTTTCCTGACTAAAAAATCCTGCGTAAAGGAATGCACTTGTGCACTTAAATTTAAAACCGCTAAAGTAAAAGAAGAATAGTACAAACATGGCTCGGAGCTGAAAGCAGAAATGTAAACATTACAAAATGCTCCATGGTAGACATTTTTCCATGCCGGCCAAACAAGCTTTAATCCGTGTCGATCTTCTCAAATCATACATATAAGCAAATAGATATTAAGACACTCATCTGATGATTTATACCAACAGTAACTGGCTGGTAGTCCCCGATCCTGAGGACCTGCACACGTTTTTAAAAACTGGCCTATCTGCATTGATTCAAAGAATTGGCTAATTTCACCAAACTCTAATTCTTTTTTTTTCAGAAGTGTAAATCTGCTCCAAGTGTACCATAAGGAGATAAAAAGAATAAGAAGCTTGCAGAAAAGTAGCATTCTATAATCGTGGGATTCAATTTGCTAGTTGGAATGTTTCAGGATAAGATCTAGGATGCATTAAGTCACTGAGATATCTGGTAATATGGGCACCAGTATCATATTTATGAGAAAGGTATAGATGGGATCCAATAGGCTATGTAGTACTTAGTCGTGGATTAGATGGTTGCGCCTTGACTCCTACAGGCTCACAATGCTGAACCTAAGAAGTGTCCATGAAGTCACAAGTGCCTCTAAATCGATCCCAATAAGTGTCTCATAAATCTCTCACAATTTGGCTAATAGGTTTCCACAACCAAAATGAATGGTGACATGGTGCACCTAGGCATTTCTTGCTGACTACTGAAGGCATCAACCATCCAAACAATTTTTTTTGAGAAATCTGAACCAGTAGTTTTGGGGGTAATTTAACAAGTCCCTATTTATGAGTATGCATAGCCTATAGAAGCTAATGAAACTGATTCTTTAAAGTTTACATTGGCAGCTTTTGGAGTAAAAATTGACAGCTTAACGCACAGCAGCTAACTGGTCCCCATATTATTCAGCAAATGTATATGTCATCCAAGATTTCTATTTGGAAAAATATTTTCTTTTCTTTAAGGATATACGAATATATGTTCAACTATTTGGATCGAAATAATTAAAAAGGACAACCCCCACGATGAATCAGATAACCTTAAGTTTCTCCACACCTCACATTCAATAGCCACAACATACAATTATAATGATCAATTAATACAAGCACAACGCCATTACCCGTAGCAAATGAAACTTTTGCACACAACCAGAAACCTAAATCCTCGCTAGTTAAGCCACAGCTACAGCTATATGAAACATAGCAACTTCGTACAGCCGAGCCCAATTCCAAATCCTCAGACCGAGATATGAGAATTTCAGCGACTGAGATTTGAGAATTCAGCGCGTAAACTAAACCCTGTCAACCTCACTACCGGAACCCGCCTCGAGGAGCAGTAAATTGTCCGAGGATGCTGAAGGAGCTGTACGTACCCCTGGAGCGACAGAACCAGGAGTGGATGGACTCGCCGAAATGGTCGGCCTTGGCGCGGGAGTCGCGGCCGCCCCACTGGTTCTCCACCGCCATCTGCAGGGCCGTCCAGCGCCCGAACACCAGCCTGATGCCCTCGCCAAGCGCCGCCGCCGCCTCGGGGGAGATCGGACCGCCGCTGCCGCTGCCGCTGCCGCCGCCGCCGTTGGATGCGGCCATGGTGTCGCGGTGTTTTTTTTTTTTTGAGCAGGGTGTCGCGGTGGTTGGGACGGAGGAAGACGGCTAGGGTTTTTGCCTCTCGGAGCCCTCGTTTGGTTTGGCAACAAATCTAGCAAGCACGCTTTCCGGAAAAAGAATCTCGTATGCATGAAGCACTAAATGAAGTCTATTTGTAAAAAAATTTCAAGGATGAGTGTAATTTTTCGCGACGAATCTAATGACGGTAATTAATCGATGATTTGTTACAGTGATGCTACAGTAACCCTCCTCTAATCGCGGGATCAAAGGTCTCATTAGATTCTTCAGTGTCACTAGTGCAGGGTTTTAAAGTTGATTTTGTAAATTAATTTTATTTGATACCGTAATTAGCGGTCAAAATTTACTATTATGAGCGATAGAAAGCATCAAACAAGGCCAGGCCAGAGTCTCAGTTGCGCTGCCGACTGTTTTTTTCTCTCGAGATAAATACAGTAGAGGAAAAGGCTCGTGTTATAGGGCCAGGTTTTGGGCTTCATGGGTGCGTATCCGTTTTTGGGCTTTAGGCCTGATTATCTTTCAGGTCCATATTTTAGAGGCCTGGCCCAAGATGGACCGTCGGGTGAAAGGTCGGTAACACAGGAACCTTCGAGGCCACGGAAACGATGAAGCCGCGTCCGACCCGTTCAACGCGTTCGCCTTCTGCTATAAAAATCCAGTTTCCCCACCACCGCCTCGAGGCCTGCGCAAAATTCCCAAATCCCCGTCGCCTGCTCGCAAAATTCCCAGTCCCCGTCGTCTGCCTCCGCAAGCGCCTCGGAACCCTAGCCCGGCGGCGCCTCCAGATCCAGCGCGCACATCCGGCGCAATCGGCCGCTGCTACCCCCAGTCGACGCGCTCCGGCACCTCCGCTCCCCGTCGTTCTCCACCCGACTTCTCCGCCTGCGATCTCCCCCCGGCGGAGTCCAGAGGAGTCGCTTGCTGGAGGCTTCTTCCGCACCCGCCAGGCGCCGAATCGGAGGGATCCGCGAGCCCGCCGTCGTCGCTGATCGCCGATCGCCGATCGCCTCCCCGTAGATCGAATTTGATCTGTAGCCCTTCGAATTGTGTATTTCATCTGAGAAAAAAAATATTCAGGCCCTCTCGTTCAAAATTGTGAGAAAGGCCTTTTGCGAGAAAACAAACTCGCCATCCATCATGGGTGTTGTGTATTACCAATATAAGAGTGAAAAGGAGATCTGTTCCATGCCTGTGCCCCATACTTTTATCTCTGTCTCTGAACTCAAGCAGCTTATCATGACGAGCGGTAAGTACGGCCGTGGCCGAACCCGCGGCCGTCCCATGGACGATATTGTCATCTCCAACGCCCAGACTGGCGAAGGTTCGTTTTAACGTGCTCGATTGTACTTGATACTAGTGGTAAAATTCATCGTAGGCCATATGCTGCACGATAGATTCTGCAGCCTGAAAAGCATGTGTAATTAGCGTTTTGTTATCACGATCATCACGATTTTGAGAGATTAGTAGCTTTGCCACTGAGATGTTCGGATTCATGCAGAGGGCATTGTTTCGATAACGTCAATTTCTTTGTGATCGAGATTTTATGGTTCTTGTTTCCTAGGTAGATGCTGTTTGGGCTATGAATCCGTACAGTGGTCATTTGTTACTTGTTTTCTTGAGCACTGTAATTCTATTTGTCTCCTTTTTTTTTGTATGCCCATGCATGGGATTTGCTCCTGAAGGTGTCAGGAAAGCATCCGGGATAAAAGATGATCCATATAACTGGACATCCTCCATTAGATTGCGCCTTGCAATCCTTATGGAGGGTTTATAAATTTATAAATTGTGATCATTTGTAACATTGTGTTCTCTTTTCTATTTTTCCCGATACTGCACATGAGTCCAATAGATAAGAATAGCGCTCCAATACCAATTGTGAACAAAAGTCAATGCTATTCAAAGATCGTAGTCTAATTCAATAACATCTCAATTTTGATGTTCAGTTCAACGCATCATTTCTCTTATAACTTGCAAGATTATGTTTATTTTAGTGGATTGATTGACATTTTTCTGTTTTCTGTGCTTGTTCCTGAATTCAGAATATGCAGATGAAAGGGCAATGGTACTACAGAACACACATGTTCTGGTCCGCAGAATTAACATTCCTGGACAACTGTCAGACAAAATCGTCTTATCCCCAACGTAATGTCTCCTCTTAAATCTTTTACTTCACAGTCAAAGTCACTGTTTCCCTGTTTGGATAGAGAGGTTAAAAGACGGACATTTGAAATTCACTTTTGAACATTATTGTATTATCTGCTCTGCTTAGATAAATGTGTGCTTTAAGTCTGAATAATTGGATTTCACTATGAAACCAGCAAAATAATTCTCGATGTCCCTAATATTTACATGTCTTCTCTGCCTCCTTGAAAAATATGGTTGTTTCCTTCAAGCACTCCCTGTCCACACAGATTTTGCAACAACACATAGAGCTCAAGCAGAACATGCAGGGCAGAAAAATGATGACCATGTATACTAATTTTATGTAATTAATTGCAGGCGGAAAGTCACAGAAGGATGTCCTGTACCTTCAAGCGAGTCAGTGGTTACTGATGTAAACTCAAAATCGTGTTCCTCCATAGGAGTGCAAGATGAAGATGCTGCAATCACCGCGGTGATTGATGCAGCTGAACTCAAATTGTAAGCATACTATATTCGCTTTTCACCCAAAATGCTAGTAGTTTTTTTGTTACCTTCATTCTGATAATCTTGCTCCATGGTGTCTGTAGGGAACAGTACCCAGCTAAAAGAGAACAGGGTAGTAGAAGGTTTACATCAGGAAGAAACTATGGACGGGAAGTGGAGACACCTCCACTAGGGTATGTCTGCCGCTCTTGCGGTGTTCCAGGCCATTTCATTCAACACTGCCCAGAGGAAAGCAAGACACCTCCACCTGGATACATCTGCTACAGATGCCGAATCCCAGGGCATTTTATTCACCATTGCCCCACCATTGGGGATCCTAAGTTCGACAATAATAAATTGAGTCGGTCCCTTGCGCCAGTAGTAACTGTAAGTCCTGTTAATGGCATTCTGGAAGCACTTGTCCCAGCTGCACCGGTTAGTGCTGTTGATGACTTGCCAGCAGAGCTCCACTGTCGACTGTGTAATAAAGTGATGATGGATGCAGTATTGACAAGCAAGTGCTGTTTTGACAGTTTTTGTGATAAATGTAAGTGGTTTTCATATACTCCATATGTATGTATCTTAAATCTTTATTTTCATACACTCCAAATTTGTTTAGTAATAGCAGTATCTAGCTGTTTCTGGGTCAAGTAATTACACTTCGGACAATATGAGGAACAACTTTCTGTTTACCTCTGTCAGGCATTCGGGATTACATTATTACGGAGTCGAAGTGCATTTGTGGAGTCAAGGCGCTAGCAGATGACCTCATTCCCAATCAAACACTTCGGAGCACAATCAACAATATGATGGGAACAAGAGCTTGCAGCGGTGGAAGTGGCACAACAACGCACAGAAGTTCGTCAGGCAGCAACCCTGACCCCAGAGTACAGAGCCACACCCCTTCTGCTGCCTCAGAAAGGGTGATGAAGCAATCGACAGACCTTGAGCTGTCAGCAGCATCTGCACCGGATGATGGACTCCAGGTTGCAACAGGAGGTGATCTTATAAATCAACCTCGAGAGAAATTGGCAGCCAATGTTGATATCATGAGCAGAGATGAAGGCAATTCCACAGAAGTGTCAACAGAGAAGACTATAGCAGGTTCTGAGGTAATTCAAGTAAAAGATGGAAGTGGATCAACATCAAAGGTCACTACTGTTTCGGGGGCCCTAGAGCACAATGCCACAAGGACAAATCAACCGAAGAAGAAGCGGAAGGCAGACTCAACAAAGAATGTTCAACCTAACAGTGTTGACTATGGTTTAAATGGTTACAATGTTCCATTTGACCCAGCTTATTACAACCCATTCATCAGTGGGTATTCTTGGGTAACTGAACCTTACATGTGTGGCTCGATGGGAATGCCTTACGCTGGTTATCCAATGGTCCCATATGGTGTAAATTACTTCAATGGTATGCCACCACAGGCTCCTGGAATGCCAGGCTATCCAGCAAGCTATCAGAGGTATCTGTTGTCCTAGCATCTTGTGTTCATAATGCTCTTTTTTTTATTAATTATAGTATGCTATAATCTGGTTCCAGTTTCCAGAGCTCCCCTTTCTATTGCAATGCTAATAGTCCTTGTTGATTTCTTCAGGCCTGAAACTCAGCCCACAAATCACCGGGGCACAGAAGCTGTTGCGTCACATTCAAGACAGGCTGAGAGGCCCAAGAACACTCGTGTTCACCCCCAATCTTCAGAGAACAACCACCAACTGGGTTCTCATGGTTCAGAATCGAGGAACAGAACCAGGTCAAGCTCTGAGAGAAGGGACCATGGGCGTCCTGACAGGTCCTCCGACGACTACCACGAGGATCAGTCAAGTAGAAAGAGAATGCGGGATTCTTCTCCAATATATGGCGACAAACACAGCGGTCGGAGGTCGAGAGACAGTTCCAGGAGTATGACTCGTGAGGAGGATGCAAGCGATGATGAGCGCAACTTCAAGAGGAGGTGGGGGCGCAGATCATCAGTTGGCGTGGGCACAAGGCACTGAATGAAGAAAGAGGTCAACTTGGTGGAGGACCAAGTGGAGGATTGCTGATCCGCGATGCTCTCTATAGATTTTCTATTACTTGTAATTGTATGTATGCATCTGGAAGCTATGGGAGCTTCTGAAAACCTGGGAAGAACTTGCAGGTTTTCCCCAACAGAAATGTAATCAGCTATTCATAAATCTGTACTTGAGAGCATTGCCAGCTCTCGCCTCTGTAATGCAATGTCTCCAAAGATGAATGGAATTGCTCTGATTGCTGAGTTAATTTTGCATTTCTTTGTCATACTTCTACCCAGGGGCGGAGCCACGTTGATCAAGGGTGGTGCACTGGCACCAGGGTTTGAGGCATGTTTTTGCTAGTAAGTATCATATTTTACCGTTTGTGCACCACCCTTGAGCAAACCTGTGCACCAGGTCGATGACCGCGTGGCCCATCCATCTACGATGCTAAGGCACCAGGTGTGCTTTGTGCCTTCACCTAGCCATGAAATGTGCACCATACACCTCAATATGTTTGTCTGATATATAGCATCGAAAGCTTTAGATTTCTCTCATCTTCTGGCCATTTAGAATCTTTCTATTTTAAATTCCCATATTAACACATATACATATTCAGGGACATGTTATTGCGCTAGCGCCTAATTTTTAACTCCCTAATAAGCATATATCATAGGATCTTCATGGGACAATCTTGAGCATTTCTTCTTCCTCCCAGCTTTGGTACTGTGCTTCTTCTCCGGCACAATAGCTACTCACGCGTGCTCGCTCCAACCTCCGATTCCGCCCTTTCCTCGTCCGTCCCCAGTTACTTTGTGTTCATTGGATTCGTCTGGCGAAATTACACCCATCTTTAAAATAGGTTTTTAAATAAATTTTATTTACTAGTAAAATTCCTTCGCACTAATTGTTAGCACTAACCATTAGCGCGCTAACCAAACAGACAATGCCCAGTTTTTCTCACGCTGCAGCTGATCCCGTCAATTCCTGTTTCCTGCCGCAGGGCCCTTCTAATTTTCAGGCATCACTTGTACACTGTGGAGGTATGGAGGGCCTAAGAATGGATGTACTAATAATGTCGTGAGCCGTCTATTTCTCCCCCAACCATTGTAAAAAAAATTGATATACATAACATATAGGCAAATGAATACAATGTTAAAGCAGTGCACCAGGGTCATCCCAGCTCTAGCTTCGCCCCTGCTTCTACCCATACATGCCCGTTTTGCTGTTGATACGCGTATAGTCGAATGTGATGTGTTGCGTAGCAATGCATTTTCTCCAGTAGTTCACCCGTATAATTCTAAGTAGTTCACCCGTACAATTCAAACTTTATTTAACACTGTTAAACTCCTGCTAGTTGCGTTAGCTGCGGTGACCTGAAAGATTCAGGGGTAGACATCACCCTGTTTAAGAGTTCATTCCTACCAGTTAGCTGCGGTGACCTGAAAGGTTCAGGAGCAGGACATCACCCTGTTTAAGAGTTCATTCCTACCAGTTAGCTGCGGTGACCTGAAAGATTCAGGGGCAGGACATCACCCTATTTAAGAGTTCCTTCCTACCCTGACAGAAGCATGTCCATTTCAGCGCAGTAACTCAATGCAAAACGATTGAATTACAAGCCCGCGCAACTGAGCTCGGCAAAACCTGCAGTGTGATAACAGAGTTGTGAGGGGTGATGATAAAAAAAAAAAAAGTTGTGAGGGGTGCCATCTACCACGAAGCGAATGAGAGTGATTTACTAGAAATCACGAGCACACAATTATGGCTGGGCAAAATACCCGAAACCCGAAGCCCGAACCCGAAAAACCCGAGCCCGAACCCGAAAAACCCGAACCCAAAAAACCCGAACCCCAATTCGGGTTCTAACCCACGGTACCCGAAATTATTACGGGTAGTTCGGGTATTGGGCTACGGTACCCGAATTACCCGAACTACCCGAAATCAGCCCAGCCCATAGATGTGTTTATTCATTGTATGAAAATCAGCCCAGCCCAGCCCATGAATCCTCTTAACCCTAACCTACGCACAGCGGTCAGCGCCCCACCCACCCCACCCCGGCACCCCCCGTCCCCCACCGCCCCACCCCAGTCACGCCGCCACAGGCCACAGTGCCCAGCCGCCCCCTCGCGAGTCGCGAGTCGCCCGTCCGCCCCTCGTGCTCCGTCCGCCGTCACCGGCTCACCGCGCCACCGCCCCTCACCCGCCGGCCGCCATAACCGCGCCACCGCACGCGACCGCGGCCTGCTTCCTCCGACGGTGCAGCTCGAGGCGACCCCCTTGCTCGCGGCGACCCCCGGCGGCCTGATCCAGTGCCGGCCCTCCCTCTCCTCTTCTCCGACCGGATCCATGGAGGCATCCGGCGCCTCCCGCTCCTTCCTCTCCCTCCTCGGCGAGCAGGCGAGCCAGCGCAGCTTCGGATCTCGCCCTCGCCGCAGTGGCCGCCGGGGCAGCCGCCTCACCGGCTCCCTCTGCGCCGGGCCGACGGGCGAGGAGCTGCGGCCTCCTCACCTACGCCGGGCCGAGGGAGGAGCTGCACCGGCCGGCGCGGGCGTGGGGTGGGGCCAGCCTCCCCTGCTCCAAGCGGCGCGGGGCGAGCGGATCCCGGCCGCGGTGGCGGTGGCAGAGGCCACCGTGGGCGCGTGGCGGCTGCGGTGGCGTGCAGAGGCCCCCGCGGGCACTGCTCGGCGAGCGACGGGCGAGCGCGCGGCTCCGAGTTCATGGCGGCGGCGGCGCGGCGAGCCATTATCGGCCCTCTTGATATCGGGTAGTTCGGGTATTACCCGAACCCGAACCCGAATTTTCGGGTACCCGAAATGTCGGGTTTTTGTTATTTCCGGCAAATTTCGGGTATCGATTTTCAAAACCCGAAATTTCAAATACCCGAAAAGCCCGACCCGAAATTTTCGGGCTACCCGAATGCCCAGCCATACACACAATATCAGACTTTAAAGCGGGCGGTAGAATCAGAAATTCAGAACCGAGACATCTTTTATTAAGCTCAAGCTCTCATGAAACCATGGCTTATTCCAGTGGCAGTAGTCACAGTACAAGATGAAACACTGTATAATACCATCTTAATTACAGTGCATACAACAAGGACCCCCAGCAGACTATTATGCCAATCCATGACCTTAGATCCATATATCAGACGTGCAGTCCCCACCAGGATATCTCATCTCATGGGCTAAGGCAGGACCATCAGGCTCCTTGCTAAAATCTACGAAGAAGTTGGGGTTGATAGCCAGTCCTCCTTTCTCAGTGTCAACATCGATCTGCAGCATGTGGGAGCCCTTCTTGACAAGATCATCACCATAGAACTGCTCATCCCAACGGCTGAAAAGTGAGTTGGTTACATATATCCTCTTGCCATCCAAGCTCAGCTGAATCATCTGAGGTCCACCTCTAAGTCGATGCCCCTGATTATAGAACACATAGTAAATTAGATTATCTTATTCTCAACAATCTTGTCCCGTAGTGTTTTCCTCCTCAGTATATTTAGAAAGAATATCTTCAGTAAGATTCAAGTGTGCTAGATTTCAATGAAGATAAAGTGTGCTTTTGAACATGACAACTGACAATGCAAATCCAGTGTGGCAAGATAGATGCTGTGTATTCTTTGGTACTTCACACTTCATTAGCTTACAATTCACCATGTGCAACAACCAAATTACACTTCTCAATTAAGAAGGTTCCGAGGGGAGAAATTACCTTGACCTGGGGCACATTATACTGTTCTTCTTGGCCATCATCAGTAACATAGACGACATCGCTGCCCTTCTGAAGAAGCCCACCAACCCATACTTGTCCCGCCAAGACAGGCTTGGCAGGGTCCTCAATGTTGTACTGCCTGATATCCCCATGAAGCCAATTGACCAAGTAGAGATAGCGGTCATCAAGAGAAATAACAAAATCAGTTATCAATCCTGGCATTTCTGGCAGAATCCAGTTGCGGACCTTCAGTGGTTTTACATCGATAGCAACCTACAAACATGATCATAGGAAGTGTAAGAGAGTTGGAAATCAAGTTATTAGGTGGGAAGAAAAACTTTAGCATGTAGCATGGGCAAACCTCGTGGCTCCATGATCCATCTGCAGTTTTGAAAAATCTAACCATGTTGCTTGTCAAAGCACATCCAACGTAACCAGTGTCCTTTGATGGGTCATGTAAAAACCTCACCTGAAGGAAAAACAAACAGAGAATTGTAACCAGTTGTTTTACAGAATTGCTGTTTTAGACAAACTGCACTTAAGAAGCGGTGTAGAAGTCCCATTTTTTTTAAAACTGGCAAGGAGAGTTTTAATCACGCATTACAAAACTGGGGCATGTCAGCCTCCAGCTGCAGGTATCAGATGAGTTGGTTAAAACCGCCCCTGGAAGAATACTACAAGCGCGACTATTCTGGTAGCATTTACAGGAAACAAAGACATCTCAAAAGTAAAAAAAATGGTCTGAGGAAACCTATTCCGACAGTAGTTGCTGCATTTTTAACATTATATTACCTCAAGGGGAAGAAGTCCCGTGTCTCCTAAATCAAGGGTCTGCTTGAGCTCACCACCAGGCCAGTCATACACATGAAGATGCCTTCCGTAGAGACCATCCTGGACATGTTGAAGATTGAAACCTGTCCTGAAGGCTGCAGGGGCTCCCCATGTTGAACTGATCATCGTCTTGTGACGAGGCTGGTACCAGAAGTCATAGCCAAACAAGGGGCTGTGACCTGGCTTTTCCCAACTACAAGTAGAAAAGATCTAATCATTAATCAAGACACTAAGAACAACATTATGAATCTGTCTGTTTATCTTGTCAATTGTCATGTAACAATTTGTCATGCATGAGCTGCCATTTCAGAGCACCCTACATCCATAGTAAATTATACAAGTATGGATCTTGTTTGCTCATATTTTACTGCATATAATTGGTTATGCTCTGTAATTGTCCCTAGTCGCATGTTATTTTTCCACATCAATGTGCCTATATCGTGAAAAGAACTTACCGCCCTTTGACATTAAACTCTGAATCCAACAGGAGGAAGCCATTGCCGGCTGCATTCCCCTCCTTGTCCCCAAGGCAAGATATCATAATGTCACCAGATGCAAGGCAATGCGATGTGTGAGGAAACCCAAGTCCAGTCTTCTCAGCAATGTCCTCGGCCTGGACCACCTTATGCAAGGACGGCGCTCTCGGGTCTGTAGCAGTGTCAACAACATACACACGACCTGACCTGCAGATAGCCATCCAAGCCACATCAAAAATTCAGTTCTGCGTATCAGCACTCCAGCAAGTCAATTAATTCATTCATCCAAAAATGTGGTCATCTCCATTTGATACTCACAGCAATGAAGGCAGGATCAAGAAGCGGCGTTCCGCTGATGGATCGCCGTGGCAGGAGCTGCAAGAATTCCAGCCAGAGTGATGCAGCTCATCGCCAATGTGGGTCACCGGGAGCCTGTGGATCACTTGGGAGTATGTAGGAGAGTTGGGATCCAAATCCACCGTCGCAAGGTAATCTGGCTTGTTAATGCCTGTGCCTGCACAATAATACATACTCGTAAGCACAAAAACCCCGTTACATTGCAAGATTCACAGCTCTCTTCATTATCACGGGGTTTCTGTGGTCTTAAGAAATTCCCAAGGCAGAAACCATGTGAACTTCTGCCAGTAACCGAAACTAATAGACAGTCTTAAATTATGATATCGGAAACTAATAGTCTTAAATTATGATATCGGAAACTAATAGACAGTCTTAAATTATGAAAACATACACAGGACCACTCGTACAGAATATTTCTTTGTCTTGACTTAATTTCAGGTTAATTTTGAAGGGTCGCTTTCTGCCTTTCCATCCTAACAACCCGTATTTAAGAACTGCTAACGCTCTATTAGAGGTGCTATAAAAACCCGATTAATCCTCCAAGATCTGCCTGTATGGTGATGAGTGATGTGTAGTATGTCAGTATCTCCATGATCCTTCCATTCATGGCTTGTGGCAGGACGACGGATGGGGTTACGCAGGAAGCAAGCTCACCGTTGTAGACGCAGGTGACGTAGATGAGCTTCTCCCTCGGGCCCTTCTCCATGGCCTCCAGCGGCGTCGCGTACCCGGGCCCCTTCGCGGCGTGGCAGCACGCCCCGCCGTTGGCCGCCGCCGGCGCCGGCACGTCGACCGCCGCTGCTCCGGCCATCTTCTCGCCGCCCCTGGTGCTCTCAGGTCGCGCACCAACCGCCTGCAGAGAACAGAACGAACGCAGCCTTTCCGGTCAGCTCTGCTGGACCAGGATCTCGGCCACCGGAGCGCCGGAGATGAGGAAGACGAGGAAGCGAAGCTGCTCACTCACTCGCGCGAGCCAGACAAGAGGGAGGTGAGGAGATGACTTGTGTGCTCGCGTTCCAGAGTTTGGTGAGGAGGGGGGTGGGCACAGGGCAGGGTGGGCCGGCCAATTATAGTGCCGTTGGTTGCGCGCCGCGATCCGTGCGGACGGGGAGAGAAGGCTGCGTGAACCTGGGCCCCACGGCGTGGAGGTGGGTGGGATGGCCGTCGTATCTGGACGATAATGCGGGGAGGTGGGATCCACCGCTGCGACGCACGGGAACGGAAGGCGACGCCGGGCTAGCAGCCATCCCGGGCGAAACGACACGGCCGATGCCACCGCGACCGCGCGAGAGCGCGACGCCGGCCGGAGCGGGGCGCGGTGGCCCGCCCGTGGGCTTACCCTCTCGCGTGCACGGCCATTTCCGAGCAACTTTTCCTAGCGAATACCGTCGCGTTGCTCGGATCCACGTCAGGGCGTGTTGGTCCTTCCTCCCGGGTGGCTGGACTGGGCCAGCAGCTGATTTCCACTGTCGTGGCATGGGTTCAGCGTCACAGCTGGTGTCATCTGCACTTGGACGCTTTCTGAACAATGAGTGTGCCGTCGCGATCAGGTGAATTTGACTCCGAATTCCGAAACAAAAGTAGGACGCTGCACAGTCAACTGGTTTCACGAACTCGCTTGCTTCTTGCTTCCGCCCCTGCGTTGCGCTGCTTTATCTGAAATTTTTTTTTTTTTGCGAAGGTGCTTTATCTGAATTCTGAACATCCTTTTAGTCAAAGCAGGGGAAACGCTAAAGGGCGTCAGACCATTCAGAACATATCCTATCATCAGTAGACGGATCATGGATAGGATTGGCAGATAAGATTAAGGACTCCCAGAACACGTCAGACAACAAATCACACCCGTTAACTGTCATCCCACACCTTCAGTTCTCTAGCACAAATCCTGCAAAGCATAGCATGGCGCCGGCGCAAGACTGCAAGAGGAAGATGGCTGCACGCAAGATGCCACTGACAGATCAGGGCGGATCTGACGGAGCTGATCGCAGACGCTTGCAAGCTTGCTCATGTCTCAAGGGACTTTGTCATGAGCTTTGCATTGCTGCCCGAGGAATATAGTATGCATATATGGGCCGTGCCCACATTATCATTATCTTATGTAGGAGGCGGCGAGCCACTGATCGGCGGATCAGAACTCAACGGGTTCTAAATATTCTCACACTATTTTATGCTTAAAATACGAGAGTGATCACGACACGAGATATTTAATTTTTACAAGTTGAGTTCAAATACATAAATAATTTACAAGACTAACTTTTACAATGGATATGACTGAAGTCGAATATAAAGATCATACAACTACTCTAGCTCACATCAGTTCTGATCCATCAAGACCGGTCAGACCGGTGCTCCCAACCGGTCGGACCGGTCAGCACTACCTACCGACCCTACCGGTCAGACCGGTCCCACGGACCGGTCAGACCGGTCTGCGCAAAACAGAAAGGCTGCACACTCAGCCCCAAGTGTACAACTCGACAAAGCCCTAGCCTAAGGGTCTCTCTCCTCCACTTCCCACCCCTCTATATCTCTGCGGATGAATTTAACGTAATAGGGGCAGAAATCGACGTTCGGGTGTCCTGAAATAATAATTGTGGCAACAAACCCTGAGTATACTAATACTCATCAAGGCTTACCCGACCAGTGGGTATAACTTAGCCCACATATCTAGACATGCAAAGCTTTCTGGCTGGTGGTTAATTTGCATAAAAAGCTTCTAAAATAAATCCTTATTTTTCCACTTTTAGCTCCAAATTTAATGTACAAAAATCATTAACTAGTATTTGCACCTGCTAATCAAATCATGACAAACATGGGATAATAATTCATGATAGTCATTTCCAAACATCACTTAAAATTCCATATATCATTACTACGATGCGGTGCTGCGATCAATGTGCTCATATCCGAGAGCGACTGACGGCGAATCGATCCGTTTTAACCTTGCAAGATGGACCTAACCAACACGGCACGCAAAAGCCCCGTCGGACCCCACGCACCAACATTTCCCCTCCTCGCCTCTAACTACAGGAACCAGCCCAACGACATATGGTCAGCCGAGCTCAACGTGAGACCACAAAAAATAAACATATGCATCCCAATTCTCCGTGACTACTCGACTCGCCCCAGGAGTTGGGTGCGGGTTCCTGTACTTTCGAAGCAAAGTAGTACTCGGCTTACTGGTTTTGACTACCTCCTACTCCCGGTATGCGGTTAGTACTGTTCAAACTCAATCACAGGGCCAAACAACGAACGGTCCTTAACCGACACAGACGGGGCTAACTTTTCCCCGCCCGGTCTCTAAATTCTTTTCCTTTCTTACCTAATTCAATATTCCACATATTCAAAATAAATAAAATACCCTATATCTCGCGAGTGACCCGAAATCACTCGTCTTCTACCGAGTTATATTAAGCATAGCATTTCTATCGTCCTCTACATACTAGTATAACTCGAGGAAACCTAGGGATCATACCTAGAGTTCCAAACAATTCCTGAACCTAATGCACAAGTAATAGAAACATAAATATATATGTCATAATTTGAAATAAAAGGATGTGCACCGGGGCTTGCCTTGCGCCTGCTGCTCAACACTGGGGTGAGTGGGGCTTTGGGCCGACTCCCCACGATCCTCCTGCTGCGGGGCTTGCCTCTGGGGCTCCTGTGGCTCCGCAACCACCTCGTATACGACCTCCTCTGCCGCGTGTCGGTACCCCAGGACTGGGGTACCCCCTCTTGCTGTGTCTAGGCAAGAAGAGCTTTGTAGTTATCCTTAACTATGTCCAGCAGCCGAACCACTGCGGTCCGGAAGCCCTGTTCACTCGTCAACGGTCCCGGACCCGTCCTCTGATTGGGAAAGGTCCGGGAGCACCACGTGTTCCGGAAGAAGCAGACGCTCAGCCCGAACAGCCGGAGGCTCCGGACCTCCCGTGGAGGTCCAGGCCCCCGCGGAATCCCGGACCCCCTTTGGGGTCTCGGACCCCCGGTATAGTAATCGGACCCCTCGCCAAGCGGGAAGGAATCGACACCCCGCCTCGGGGTGGTCCGGGGCCGCCACGTGTCTGCAAGCGCAGAACTTGTATATAAAGCTGCTTGGTCTCCATATTAAGGTTCACCTACCGCTGTATTCATTGCGGTAGGAGGACGTCCGCATTGATGTAGCGGAAGCCGAGGCGATTCTTTGACCAGGGGGCACTATTGATCGCGTATTACCAAGATGCATAGTGGGGCTGCTGGCACCGCCCACGCCGCGCCTGTCAGTCTGCTATAACAGGTGGATACGACGGCTCGGCTTCACCCATTATGACGCCTACACAATAGCCTCAACAGGTCACGCCGCAAGCTACGTTCCCCCAACGGGCACCTTGCTGACAGGACAAGAGAAGACCACCCTTCGTCAGAAGGCTAGCAGGGCATGGAAGCGTATCGGAGGAAAGATTCATAACCACTGTAGCCATTTGACTACTCTGCGCAGTATGCTGCACAATCACGTTGGGCCCACTTGTCGGGGCCCCAACGTCCTATGTATCCGCACCCCTTGGTCTATAAAAGGGGATGCCCGCTAGAAGAAAAACTCAGGCTGGGTGAGAGCCAAGACCCGGCAGAGGATAGATTCATACACAACAGAGATCAAAACCTCTTCCAGTGGACGTAGGGTATTACGCTCCGGCGGCCCGAACCACTTTAGATCGTGTGTTCTTATGTGCCTATCTCAGAGCTAGATTAGCCAATCGCCTAGTACCTTCCCGAGCACTCCCTCTCTGGGAATAGGCGGGTGCGTTCCGCCACCCGGCTGTGGGTACCCTAGAAATCCCGCGACATTTGGCGCCGTCCGTGGGGAGGTCAGGCGCTGGCTGGATCTTCAGGCTTCTAGGGCTGTGTTCATCCTCTGCAATGGTGAACGAGAAGATGAAGGAAGGCAGGGTGTCACCCACTCCACATGCCATGGCACTGGGGCGCCAACGCCCACGGTACGGCGGCGCACGGCAGCGGCGTTTGTTGTGCGTCGCCACGACGACACCTCAGAGCCGGCGCGGCAACGCACAGCGGAGGCGCCGCTGGGCACTGCCGCCCCTACGTCGGCTCAAGGTTTTCTCTCAAGCAACGGCCATGCTTCCTCTCCAGCGGCATGACGTCGGCTCAAGGCTTTCTCTCAACATGGAGCCTGGAGCCGACGGCCATCCCGGAGGAAGTTGACCGTGCCGTCCTGCCGTCGCCAGCACCGCCCGAGGAGCTTGGTGCTGCTGCAGACAGGGCCCCGCCGCCAGGCGCGGGGGCCCCTGGCGCTAGCACCAAGGACAAGCCGGCGAACGACCGCACCTCTCCACGCCCCGTACCGGTCCTTCTGCTGCGCAAGGGCGTCTGGTTTCCATCGGCAGACGACGACGGCAGGGGGGGCCTCTCCCATTCAAAGCCAAAGAGTTTGTCTCATGCTACCTAAAGCATATGACAGCTCTTAGGCAAGGAGTAGCCCCCCGAGCTCCCGAGGTGATGCTGGATGATGCAGTTCAGGCACATCCAGGGCGCCTTCACCTCCGACGACCATAAAGAACCCAGGAGTAGTGGTACCACTTCCAATCAGAGAAGGACATGCTGTATAGAATGCAGCCGAAGGTTACTCCTAAAATAGGACTGAGAAAATTCCTCCTTTGTAATAACGTGGCGCCTACATGTGAGTCCAGAGCGGTCAAGGCCCGACCTTGTAAACCCGACCTCTGGCCCTATCGCACAAACAGGCAAGCTACGGTCCGGAGCGGTAGAGGTCCGACCTCGTAATCCTGACCTCTGATGTATACCGTGACAACCACAATAATAAAGGAGATTTTCTTTCTCAGTTTTATCTAGGCTCCACCTTGATTACATTTATTCGCCTTGGTTTAACTATTCGTTCCTCTTAAGCGGAACCTTCCTTTTATTGCTAACAATCCAAGTTAAGTTGCTGGCTTGTGGCCAGGTGGGGACACCCCTTCAAGCTGGAAAGCAGTTCGGACCCCTAAGAACCTGCTCCGGAGAAGTAGTACTCGTATCCTGGGGTAGAGAAGCTCCGCGTAGCTTAGCCTGGTAATGTACCCTAAGTTTACGTACTTCACTACCCTGTTACAAGTACTCTAGTATCCGAGAACTGCTGTCTTTAGAGGTCCCGAGCTCCCTTCTAGTATAAGGATTGGTTTCTCGCACCTTTACTCTCAGATCCGGTGATATATTTCATCGGATCGTCAGCAACGACTCAAGTCCACTCCGGTGGCCCGCTCCGGCGGAGACCGCTCGCCACGGTCGACTCAAGTCCACTCCGGTGGCCCGCTCCGGCGGAGACCGCTCGCCACGGTCGACTCAAGTCCACTCCGGTGGCCCGCTCCGGCGGAGACCGCTCGCCACGGTCGACTCAAGTCCACTCCGGTGGCCCGCTCCGGCGGAGACCGCTCGCCAAGAGCCGGGTCTGTGTAGCTCCCCGAGCGATCCGAAGTCTGTGTAGCTGCTTAGCTTGGTTCCGTACCCTAAGTCTATACCTTCGACGCCCTGTGGAGAGCACTCTAATACCAGGACCTGGCAACCGGTGTTCTGGCCTCCAAGGGGTCCGGAGCACCCGCTCTTGACATGAGCACACCGACGCAATCAAGTTTGCGTGGAAACACATCACGATAGTAGGCCCCACCCGCGGGTTCGTACCTCTCCCGAGGTGGGCCCGGGGGCCACTGTCGGTACCCCAGGACTGGGGTACCCCCTCTTGCTGTGTCTAGGCAAGAAGAGCTTTGTAGTTATTCTTAACTATGTCCAGCAGCCGAACCACTGCGGTCCGGAAGCCCTGTTCACTCGTCAACGGTCCCGGACCCGTCCTCTGATTGGGAAAGGTCCGGGAGCACCACGTGTTCCGGAAGAAGCAGACGCTCAGCCCGAACAGCCGGAGGCTCCGGACCTCCCGTGGAGGTCCAGGTCCCCGCGAAATCCCGGACCCCCTTTGGGGTCTCGGACCCCCGGTATAGTAACCGGACCCCTCGCCAAGCAGGAAGGAATCGACACCCCGCCTCGGGGTGGTCCGGGGCCGCCACGTGTCTGCAAACGCAGAACTCGTATATAAAGCTGCTCGGTCTCCATATTAAGGTTCACCTACCGCTGTATTCATTGCGGTAGGAGGACGTCCGCATTGAGGTAGCGGAAGCCGAGGCGATTCTTTGACCAGGGGGCACTATTGATCGCGTATTACCAAGATGCATAGTGGGGCTGCTGGCACCGCCCACGCCGCGCCTGTCAGTCTGCTATAACAGGTGGATACGACGGCTCGGCTTCACCCATTATGACGCCTACACAATAGCCTCAACAGGTCACGCCGCAAGCTACGTTCCCCCAACGGGCACCTTGCTGACAGGACAAGAGAAGACCACCCTTCGTCAGAAGGCTAGCAGGGCATGGAAGCGTATCGGAGGAAAGATTCATAACCACTGTAGCCATTTGACTACTCTGCGCAGTATGCTGCACAATCACGTTGGGCCCACTTGTCGGGGCCCCAACGTCCTATGTATCCGCACCCCTTGGTCTATAAAAGGGGATGCCCGCTAGAAGAAAAACTCAGGCTGGGTGAGAGCCAAGACCCGGCAGATGATAGATTCATACACAACAGAGATCAAAACCTCTTCCAGTGGACGTAGGGTATTACGCTCCGGCGGCCCGAACCACTTTAGATCGTGTGTTCTTATGTGCCTATCTCAGAGCTAGATTAGCCAATCGCCTAGTACCTTCCCGAGCACTCCCTCTCTGGGAATAGGCGGGTGCGTTCCGCCACCCGGCTGTGGGTACCCTAGAAGTCCCGCGACACCGCGGCTGCTATACGTATGCATAATGATATGAGAATGCATGCATGGGTTGCAATCTTAAAATAGCCAATGAATAGATGCAACCACAAGTAATTTACACAAAAATTGTACTCCCTGGTCCATAACATTCCCCAAAAATCCGGAGTATCCGGACGAATGCCCGGAGTATCTGGACCCCCAAGTCCGGAGTTTCCGGGCCTATACCCAGAGTTTCCCCCGGAGTATCCCAAACCCGGAGTATCCGGGCTTATACCTGGAGTTTCGCCCGGAGTGTTCAAAACCCGGAGTATCCGGGCTTATACCCGGAGTCTCCGGGCTTGACAGCATTTTCGCCCCAAAAACTGAAATCTTGATTTTGACAAAACCAACCCACCAAAATCAAAACCCTTTTAGATCCTAGTTGAGGGATGCATATAGAGTTGATTGACCAAAAGAAATCACTTAGAACCTCCTAGAAACATAGATTGGGGCGGCACAAGTTTGAATACCTAGGATGAGCTTTTCTCCGCGCGAAGAACTTGGAACCGAGGGCACCCCGGGAAGGAATACGTGGGGAAGATGGCCCTCCACGCGGATTCGAAGTCTCCTTGCTCTTGGGATCGATTCGGGGTGGGGGATTTGGAGTTTGGGATTTGGGGAGAGGGAGAGCTCGTGAGGGGGGTGAGGGAGAGAGAGGTAACGGGAGAGAGTGAGAGTGAGGGAGTGATATTTTCTATTTAAATGATTGTGGGGCCCAGAGAACAACAATTACATGAACTAGTAACTCTATGTCCGGAGTATCCGGGCAGGGTGTTACAACCTTCATGCGGATAATATATTCAGTATTCTATAGTATTAGTAGGACAATAGGGGGGATTGGTGAAAAAATAATTGGAAAACATGTTGCGCATGTTAGAGTAATTGAAAATCGAGGGGGGATTGTGTACCATATGTCTATCAATGTACAAGATGTCTCTTCAATTACTCAGATGATGAGGAGAGAGATTCCCCAGCTATACACAATCAGAAATCGGTAAAGTTGAGAGTATTGCACTGAATTGTTTCTGTCCTTTATTTACTGATCCTTTTCTGTCGTGGTATTGTTAGCAAGCATGTAGCGCAGAGAGTAAACGTACATACATTATCATCCTAGTGTAGCACGATAATATCAGATTAGATGAAGAACTGAAGCTGTACTTCGAAAATGCTATTCAGATCGCAAAGTAGTTTGTGGTTTCTGGGAACGATTATCTGACAGCCTGGGGGCAACAAATTGCTAATGGCAGATGGAATCAGCAAGTTGATTTTAATCAGCTCCACTGCTACAGAATAAAGAAGATGCTGCAGGATCACGAGGGAAGCTGACCGCAGAGCACGTCCAAGAGCTTATGTAAAACAAATAGACTAACTAAAAATAGTAAAATTGGGATAAAAATCGCATCCAACGTTCTCTCCAAAATCAACTGCTCGCTATCTAGATTGGTATACTGCCCCTCCGTTAGCCATCTTTCACGAGTCCCTCCACTCACCATCCCTCATCCCGCGCGCTTCGTCCTCGTCCTGCGCGCCCAGCTCGTCCTCCCACCGCCACCTCCATTGTCGCCGCGTCCGATTCAGCTAGTCTCTGCCACAACACCCGAAGTCAATTCGCACGCCACGACCACGAGAAGCCCGTCGCGAAGCATTGCAGGTGCCCTGCCGACCTCGGCGCCATGCAACAGTTCCTCAGGCCCACACCATCCTCGAAGATTATCCTCGAGCAGACCCGCGCCGTTCGCCGCCGCTGGGTTGAAGGCCTTTGCGGAGCCAGCAAAGAGCAAACTGAGGGACCAAAACCGGCGACTAGAGGAGGGTGAATGGGAGCCGATCAAAATTTCTTTCGAAATCGATCCGTCGGCTTACATCCCAGAAATCACCTTAAGCCCTCACACCTAATAAACGAGAGAATAGCTATGGACTAGCTATCTCTGAGCAACAACGTCCTAGGGAACTACGCGGAAGCAAAAGAAGTCGAAACACAGAACTGGACTGCAGAGACCGGTCAGACCGGTTCAACTCTCAGGTCAGACCGGTCACACCGGTTAGACGGTGGAAGGGACCGGTCAGACCGGCCGCTCCCAGAAAACTCGGGAACAAGACTTCAAAAGTTGAATCTCGAGCAAATAAAGTCCAAATCCAACGAAACTTGGAGGATACCTTCACAACTGTCCCGTGAACATATCCCCAAGAGATCTTTCCCAAAAGATTAACAAATCGTGAGAAATCAAGGGAAGATCAAACAGGATTGGGGTTTTCTCAAGAACTCAAAATCTTCAATCCGTGAGAACTCGCGATTCCAGGGGGTTTGGCACTAGGCTAGATGCATAGAAATCGTCACAAAGAGTTCAACAAAGCACGAATTCAAAGGGTTGTCTCCTCCAAACACAAAACACACCAAAAGAGGAGTATTCGAACTCAAAACGCAAGAGAGGATGGAGAGGACGAGAACTCAGCACACAGGTGAATCTCAAACGAATTTCATTCATTAATCTCAAAGAAATTCACCTATGCAAAGGCTAGAGCCATCCGCCTATCATCCTACCCACTAATTTGAGAGATTAGCTAAACACTAACCCTCGTTTTGCGTTGGAGTCCTTGGCCCTAACCTGGAGCAGGAGGAAGGGGAAGGAAAAACGAAAAGGACTCAAGAAAACTCAAAAGACTCCACCAGTCACGGGCTGCTGGGGGTATTTCTACACGCCGCCCGACGCCCGTCACCTCCTCGCCCGCAGTGAGGCCCTAGACGCCGTCGACGCCCGTCGCCTCCGTCAGTCCCGAGACCGATGCCCGTGCCTCCACGACTTGGCGTCTTCAACAGCCGTCCGCTTCCTTGGTTTTGTGGCGCAAACCAAGAAACCCGCCTTCCGTCGCCGCTTGTGCCCTCGGTCCAGGAATGGACGCCACAGCTGCCACCCAGCCTAAGCTCCTCTACGGCAGCTCTCCGTTGACACTCGACGCCCGTGTACCTGCAATCCAAAGACCAAGCGCACGATCACACCGCACGGTTGACAATTCACTCATCACAGGTAGGATATAGTACTCAACATTCCTCAATCTCCCCCTTGATGAGTGCATTATCAACACACCACCTGAAACCAGAGAAATGATAAAATAGAAGCAAGAAAGTGAAGAACTCAAGCAAGTGACAAAAAGCTCAGAAAAGCAAGACCAGTCACTTACTCAAGCACAGATCGATCCCCTAAGACAAGGGCAGCGACTCGACACAATCGATCAAAAGCCAAAACATGACTCCTCAAGACAGAGGTAACACTCGACGCAGTCATGCAAGGAGCAGAGGGAAAACGAGGAAACCAGGAGCCACAAACAAAGCAGAAACTCCCAATGCCAAGCTTTTCCCTCTCACAAGTGCAACTCTCTCAAAAATAATGCACTCTAAAAGCCCTGTGCACAACATGTTTTTCAAAAAAATCAGACAAGTCTCCCCCTTGTTCGATCACTTCTCCCAAAATTCTCCCCCTTGTTGGCACATGCACACATCAAGTCTAAAAAGATATAAAGCTCCAACTGAAGCTGAAACTCCCCCTGAACAGATACTATGCAATAAATGCAATGCAGGAGGTGTAAGTGAAAGCATTCAGGGATACAATGATATGAGCAACATCTAGTCACAAGCACGTGTGCATCCATAAACAAGACCTGCATCTAGCTTAACAGGGTATATCAAATCAATCTAGAGCTAGACAAATTCAGTTTATGAGAAATAAAAGCATCACCCAAGATCTAGCACTAACAAGTAGGGAATGGAAAGCAGTGCTAATCATACTCATACAGATGAGCCAAACCAGCCAAAGCATGTTGCAAACATTCATTTTTCAATCAAATTATATCAAGCAATTCTTAATGCTAGGGGTTGAAAGCTTGTCATGCTTTACTTAGCAACGAGGCCAAGCCTATGCCAAAGACAATCAGAAGCTTAAGGCACTCGTTTCAGTCATGCACAGCCTTGCCCGGGTTCTCACAAGTGCAAAGTGAGCCGTCCCGAAAGCTCGATCAGTGCGACAAGCAATCCCACCTGAATCTTTTCAATCCATTTCAAGAACAGCTTAAGCAATTTTATCAAATTTATATCATTTTAAGTATGAATTGCTGAACGAAAAGCTACACTAGCATGAATAAGATAGCAAAGAATATCAACACGCCCTAACATGCTAGTAGCCAAGACAGGGTGACCATGTTTTCAGATTTTCAAATCAAAATAGCTTAACTCAGATGATGTCATATACACAGTGGAGCAAGCTATATATGATCAAATTTATCAACTCACACTAGCAGGCACTAGAAGATCATAGCAATGTATACTAGAATGCTAGTGCAAGTGAGACAATGCAAAATGCAAACATGTACAATGCATATGCATAATGCAACTACCAAACCTATAAAACGAAGAGAAGCAAATAAAACCTACAAAGCTAACCAAAGAAAAGTCAGCGATCAAAAGGGGTAACAAACCCCAAGCTCCCCTCGCAAGCGAGCAAAGGTGTCCTGCTCTAGCGGTTTGGTTAGGATATCTGTGGTTTGCCTCTCTGAAGGAACTTGGATCAAGTTTATGTGGCCTCTCTCATGATTGTCTCGCAGGAAATGGAACCGGATATCTATGTCTTTGGTTCTGGAGTGTAGGACAGGGTTCTTTGCAATGCTAATGGCTGACATGTTGTCTACAAAGATGGGAACCCTACCGAAACTCAAACCATAATCCTGCAAGGTTTGTTTCATCCAAAGTATCTGGGAGTAGCAGCGGCAACATATTCAGCTTCTGTGGAAGTAAGCGCTACGCTAGCCTGCTTGCGAGAGGACCAAGACACCAAAGATGTATCGAGAAATTGACAAGTGCCGGATGTCGACTTGCGATCCAACCGACACCAACCGAAATCGGCATCAGAAAAGCCCACCAAAACCAGAGAAGAATCCGCAGAGTACCAAATACCAAATTCAGGTGTGAATTTTAGATACCTGAAGATGCGTTTCACCACCTGCCCGTGGGAGGTGCGCGAAGAAGCCTGGTACCGCGCACAGAGGCAGACGCCGAACTGAATGTTCGTCCACGTAGCTGTCAGGTACAGGAGAGACCCGATCATGCTCATGTACTCCTTCTGGTCCACCGCCTCGCCATCCAAGTCCTCATCAAGCGTCATCGAAGTGCTGATCGGAGTCGGCTGAGGTAACAAGTCACTCATGTCGAACTTCCGCAGAAAGTCCCTGGTGTACTTGGCTTGATGGACGAACGTGCCCTGAGGAGTTTGCTTGATCTGCAGCCCGAGGAAGAACTGCAGCTCACCCATCATGCTCATCTCGAACTCCCTGGACATCTGCTTAGAAAACTTGGAGACAAGAGAGTGAGAAGAGCCACCAAAGATAATATCATCCATGTATATCTGAACTAACAGAAAATCAGTGCCAGACCGCATGAGGAACAAAGTTTTATCCACACATCTCATTTTAAAACCCTGAGCCAACAAAAATATTTTCAGTCTATCATACCAAGCTCTAGGTGCCTGTTTCAAACCATAAAGTGCTTTCTGAAGTTTATAAACACGGTTTGGAAACTTAGGATTTTCGAAACCAGGGGGTTGCTTCACATAAACCTCTTCTTCGATAAAATCATTCAAGAAGGCAGATTTAATGTCCATTTGGAAAACTTTAAAATCCTTGGAAGCAGCAAATGCAAGAAAGATTCGAATAGCTTCCAAACGAGCAACAGGGGCAAAAGTCTCCTCAAAATTAATATCCTCTTTTTGGCAAAACCCCTGGGCAACAAAACGAGCCTTGTTCCGAACAACCAACCCATCCTCACCCTGCTTATTTTTGAAAACCCACTTCGTTCCGATATGATTACAGGCAGGTGGAGGCTCGACTAAAACTCAAACTTGGTTTCTTTCAAAATTTTCAAGTTCCTCATGCATGGCATTGACCCAATTAGAATCAGAAAGAGCGTGTCCAATATCCTTGGGCTCAAAAGAGGCAACAAATACTGAATGAGCAAAGCCAGCGATACTTGTTACCTTGGACCTGGTGACTCGCTCATTGAGGTCACCTAGCATCTGTTGAGGTGGATGACGACGCTGAATGTGTCGCGGTGCTTCCCTTGTCGAAGTCACCTCCTCCTCAACCAAATCTGGTGTCTCCTCAGGTGCAGCTGGTGAAGCCTGAGTCACCTGCTCGATCGGTCCCCGTGAAGTAGACATAGTCGGATCGGGGCCGTCATCATCGTCCGAGCTCGTGGCGGAGGCAACTGGGTCCACAGCACGTGTGGTAGCCTCAGCCTCACCCTCCGCAGCTTTTTCCTCCTCATCTTCAAAGATGGATGTGCCGAGCTCATCATCTCCTGCAACTTCAAAGACAGAAGAATTGCACGGTGCAGTCTCGTCGAAAGTGACTTCACAAGTCTCTCTGACGATGTTAGTATCAATAATCAGCACACAGTACGCTCTAGAGTGAGAAGCATAACCGATAAAAATGCCGTCAGACGAGCGAGACTCAAACTTATCAAGATTTCCATCTTTCAGCACAAAGCACCGGCAACCGAAAACTCTGAGATGGTCAACACGGGGCTGGCGTTCAAATTGCAACTCATAAGAAGTCCTGTGCATGAAAGCACGCAAGAAAATGCGGTTGGACACGTAACAAGCGATGTTAACCGCGTCAGCCCAGTATTTGCGAGGAGTCCTATGCTCATCGAGCATCGTTCTCGCCATCTCAACCAGCATCCGATTCTCCCGTTCTACAACTCCATTCTGCTGTGGAGTGTAGGGAGAAGAATACTGGTGTTCAAGCCCTTGATCACTGCAAAAGGCATCAAAACGAGTATTTTTGAATTCTGTGCCATTATCACTGCGAATCGCTCTCATGGCCTGGGGTAGCTTGTTTTCCAACCTCATGATCAAGTCTCGAACAAACTCGAAAGTCTCATCCTTGGTTCTCATGAAAAGACCCAAGAATAGCGAGAGAAGTCGTCCACGATCACAAGAACGTACCACTTCCCACCAACAGACATCACCCTAGAAGGACCAACTGTGTCCATGTGTAGCAACTCTCCTGGGTGAGTGGTCATCACCTGATTAACAGGCGGATGTGAAGTAGCAATCATCTTCCCGTGGCGACACGGATGGCAAACAAGGTCCTTTTCAAACTTCAATTTGGGCAATCCTCGGATCAGGCCAAGTGAGCTAAGTCTCGACAACAAATCGAAGCTCAAATGTCCAAGTCTCCTATGCCACTTCCACAAATCAGAAGAAGGACTAGCCAACAAGCAACGAGAAGGGCCAAGAGGAGTTCCAGAGAAGTCAACCAAGAAAACCCGATCGCGAGGTGTAATCCGGCAAACCAAATCTCCACTGGAATCCAAAACACGCGAACAACCCTCCTTGAAGCGAACCTCAAACCCCTCATCAAGAAGTTGCGAAACAGAGAGCAAATTGAACCCAAGGTTCAAAACCAAAGCAACCTCTCTCAAGGTAAAGCGATCAGAAACTCGAACAGCGCCAAGTCCACGTACCTTTCCTCTTCCATTATCCTCGAATAGAATGTACTCCTTTGAGCGCATCGGGGTGAGACTGGAGAACCATTTGTCATTTCCGGTCATGTGGCGCGAACAACCGGAGTCTATGATCCACCTGTTCTCCAAGCCTCCAATCTGCACATCAGCAGGGAGACAAAGGGTGAGCAAATGTCTCAACACTGGGGTTAGCAAAGTGAGAAGCAAACCAGTGTCGAGCCATTTGCTCTACAGAAAGGTTAGCACAACCAGTCAAAGCGTATCCCGCATCCCGTCTAACGCGTGACTGACGAACACCACCACGTGGAAAGCGTGGTGCCTCAAAACCTCCTCCAAAGCCTCGGTCCTGTGGTCCATAGCCGTACTGAAAACGACCAGGAGCACGTCCGGCAAAGCGACCACCCGCTGGAGCACGGTAACCACCACCGTCTTCCTGACCTCCACCTACACGGCGCGCCCTAGCATCTTGCCTACCACCACGCCGAGGAGGACCATGCACTCGAGCAGAGTACATGTCCGCGTTCCGTCTCTCCTACTCACGCCTCACAGCCCGCTTCCTTCTGAAGCAAAACTCCTCCAGGTGACCTTCTCTATCACAGTACTCGCAGTGGTACATCATCTCACGCTTGGGAGGTGGAGGCCTCGCCTGCGGACGGGGAGGAGCAGCCCTCTTCTTCTGGGCAACCTGGGCTGCGGCAGCAGGGAGCGCATCGAGGGGATTCTTCAGCTCATTGGGCTTTGGAACCCAAACCTGCTTCTACGGAGGTGCTTTCGGTGGTTCTTTAAGCACACCATCCGCGGGGTCAACAAGCGAAGGCTGCGTGCTCGTACTAGCAGTGTTTCCAGCAGCCTTGCCGATCTTACCATACAACTTGTCAAAGTCTGACTTTGTGTATGTGTAACTGACCCCAAACCCATCACCAAGTTTGAACTGTTTGATCATCATGCCCAACTGCGGCTCACTAGCAGAAACCCAACTAAGAATCGCCCTAAGATAGGTATTCTCATTCTCCAAATTGGCTTTCTCTACCGCAATGTTATCCAAATCAGAGATCAAACCAGGGCAAACAGAGCAGTCAATAGGTGGGCTAGACTCCACGACCTTAGTCTTCCCTAAAGACTTAATCAAAGCGTTTTTCTCATCTAGCCCCAACCTAAGCGTGGGACAAAGCTTGCAAGCACCAAACAGAACTGGCCTAGACTTCATCTCCTCTAGCTCGCACACAACAGTAGCAAACTTGGACTGCAACGAAGCTAGATCGGACTTAAAGATAGGACACTCATCACATTCAAGCACATCGCTAACAATAGGAGCGTCCTTAACCAGTTCTAGTTCATGCTTGGTGTTAGCGAGCTCATGAGACACGTCAGCAAGCGAAGTCTTAGCAACATCTAAGTTCGCAACGTTCTCATCATACTTGGCACAGAGAGCAACAAGATCGTTCATGTGAGATATGCAGCCAGCGCACTCATCCTCACCAGATCTCTCCCTAGCACAAGCCAGCTTAGCCCTAAGCTTTCTACGCTCTCTAGCTGCTTCCTTAAGCAGCCTCTTCTGGTTGTCGAGAGCGGCGTACAACTCCCTAACCTCCGTATCAAGCAGGTCGATTGTGGAGTTTACCTATGAATCGCTCTCGGATCCAGGAGAAGAGTCGACGTGCGTCGGTGTAGCATGTCCACCCGAAGACGCACGAGCACCATCGGCTTCACCCGCCATGGTGCAGAAGCCCTTGCGTCGACCAGCCGCCAAGCAAAGGCCGATGAAGCCGGTGGCTTCCTTGTCCCGCTTCTTCTTCTTCTTCTTCTTCTTCTTCTTGTCGTCGTCGTCGGTGGTCGGTGAAGAAGAGCGGTCGGTGTCGGAGCTCTTGTCGAGGTCGCTGAGCTGCGCCAGAAAGGCCTTCTCCCGCTTCTTGGCCTTGTACTGGAAGCGTTTCTTGAGCAACTCCTTGTCGAAGCGTCCTCCCCGGTCACGACTGCGGTGCTTGTGGCACCGACGCTCCTTGTTGGAGCCTCCCTCATCGCGGTCGCGGTGGCGGTAGTAGTCGAACTGGTTGTTCTGGCCACCGCCGGACTTTTTGGGGCAATCGGCGATGAAGTGGTTCAAATCGCCAATGTTGTAGCACCTGGGGTTCTTCTTCCTCTGCCTGTTGTGGTAGACGCGCTGGAGCTTGCTGATGAGGAGGCACAAGTCGTCATCGCCCAGCGTCTCCAACTGCTCATCTGTAACAGAAGGCAAAGAGGCAAGAGAAAAGCCAAGAGCAGAGTTAGCGTTGGAGCTCGATCCACCTGGGCCAGTCACAAGAGCGATGATCTTGGAAGGAGGGGGCACCATTGAGCTTGGCTCGTGTCTGGTTATCCACCTCTGTGGCCTTGAGTTTGCTGAAAAGTTCATTCACAGTCAGAGTCTCATAGCCAGCAGACTCGATGATCATGTTCACCTTGAGATCCCACACAGAGCGGTCAAGTGCGTAGAGCAAATTGAGGGCCTTCTCATGCTCTGTGTACTCAAGGGCATCAGCAGATCTGTTCGCATTGACCTTGTTCACAATCGATTGAAACCGACTGAACATGTCGCCAATGCTCTCACCCGGCCCCTGTGTGAAGTTCTCGTATTCACGCCGGTGAGTCTCGAATAGTCTGGCCTTCACCTGAGGTGTGCGCTCGTGGTAGTTCTCAAGGCACGTCCAAACTTTGTGGGCTTCCTAAAAACCCTGGACGCGTGAGAACTCCGCACGAGAAACGCCAGCGAACAAGGCATTGACAGCCTTGGCGTTGGCCTCGTGCTCGGACACCTGAAGAGGTGTGGTCCGAACGGCAAGCACCTCGTAAGCCTGGTTCCTGGTAATCTCCCAAACCTCGTCTCCCATGCTTTGCAAGAATGCTCGCATACGCACCTTCCAATAATCATAGTCCTCGCCGGCAAACACAGGGATCTTACCAAGACTCGCCATGGTCGCCAAGTGGTTTTCGAACCGGTTAAGGTACTGAAAACCTCAACCAAGCTCTAATACCAATTGAGGGACCGAAACCGGCGACCAGAGGGGGGGTGAATGGGAGCCGATCAAAATTTCTTTCGAAATCGATCCGTCAGCCTATATCCCAGAAATCACCTCAAACCCTCACACCTAGGAAATGAGAGAATAGCTATGGACTAGCTATTTCTGAGCAACAACACCCTAGGGAACTACACGGAAGTAAAACGAGTCGAAACGCAGAACTGGACTGCAGAGACCGGTCAGACTGGTGGAAGGGACCGGTCAGACCGGTCGCTCCCAGAAAACTCGGGAACAAGACTTCAAAAGTTGAATCTCGAGCAAATGAAGTCCAAATCCAACGAAATTTGGAGGATACCTTCACAACTGTCCCGTGAACATATCCCCAAGAGATCTTTCCCAAAAGATTAACAGATCGTGAGAAATCAAGGGAAAATCAAAGAGGATTGGAGTTTTCTCAAGAACTCAAAATCTCCAATCCGTGAGAACTCGCGATTCCAGGGGGTTTGGCACTAGGCTAGATGCATAGGAATCGTCACAAAGAGTTCAACAAAGCACGAATTTAAAGGGTTGTCATCTCCGAACACAAAACACACCAAAAGAGGACAATTCGAACCCAAAACGCAAGAGAGGAGGGAGAGGACAAGAACTCAGCACACACAGGTGAATCTCAAATGAATTTCATTCATTAATCTCAGAGGAATTCATCTATGCAAAGGCTAGAGCCATCCACCCATCATCCTACCCACTAATTTGAGAGATTAGCTAAACCCTAACCCTCGTTTTGCATTGGAGTCCTTGGCCCTAACCTAGAGCAGGAGGAAGGGGAAGGAAAAATGAAAAGGACTCAAGAAAACTCAAAAGACTCCACCAGCCACGGGCTGCTGGGGGTATTTATACCCGCCGAGACCGGTCAGACCGGTTCCATGGACCGGTCAGACCGGTTCCATGGACCGGTCAGACCGGTTGGTTAGACCGGTTAGACCGGTGTCAGGGACCGGTCGTCTGCAGCACCCCCTGTACACGATCTCATCTGGCGGCTGAGGTTCTTTCTTCGGAACGAAGTCTTCTCCACGATGCCGCCATCTTGATGAAGATCTGGTCCACAGTTTTAGAAGGTCCGTGAAACCCGTGTAGATGGACGGTTTTGAGAAAACCGCCAAAACTTCACGCGCGGGAAGATTCCCGCCTCCACGCCGTGGCCCTAGACGTCATTCCCGCCTCGGCCTTCTGACGGCCCTAGACGCCTCCCGACGCCCGTCACCTCCTCGCCCGCAGCGAGGCCCTAGACACCATCGATGCCCGTCGCCTCCGTCAGTCCCGAGACCGACGCCCGTGCCTCCACGACTTGGCGTCTTCAACCGCCGTCCGTCTCATTGGTTTTGTGGCGCAAACCAAGAAACCCGCCTTCCGTCGCCGCTTGCGCCCTCGATCCAGGAATGGACGCCACAGCTGCCGCCCGGCCTGAGCTCCTCCACGACAGCTCTCCGTCGACACTCGACGCCCATGTACCTGCAATCCAAAGACCAAGCGCACGATAACACCGCACGGTTGACAATTCAATCATCACAGGCAGGATAGAGTACTCAACATTCCTCACAAACCAACCCTGCACACCCTTCTGGTGATCCCCTCCGACCACATTTGACCCTAGCTTTTGCCCTCACATCGATCGCATTGATCCTCTCGTACTCCCCACCACTTACCCAACGCCGGCAAGCCCTCCTCTCGCTAGAATTTCACCTCCATAGCCATAAATGCAACCATGCCTGAGGACTATATTGCAAATCCCAAGTTCTTTCTATGGTGTTTAATGCAAAATTCAGAGATCTCGTTTGTATTTTACATTCTCAAGATCTACCTAGTCTGTTGGTTTCCCTACCATTTAGGAGACTTTATTTTTTATAGAGTTAGAAAACTCCTAATTTAGTTAGAAGAATAGCAATTTCCCATGGAGCGCCCCCCTAGCCCCCCTCCCAAAAAAAAACTACCGTGGAAGGACAAGGTTCACCAAACCGGTGGGAACCGGTCCGGTTTGACCGGTTACCGGTCAAACCGGTCCGGCCCGGTTCCGGTTTGACCGGTTACCGGTCAAACCGGTCCGGCCCGGTTCCGGTTTGGTCCGGTACCCAACCGGCCAAAATTCAAAATTTAAATTTGATTAGATTAGATTAGAATTAATAATAGTGTTTTTAGCGTGTAATTAGATTAGATTAGAATTAATAATAGTTTTTAGCGTGTAATTATTTGAGTATAGTTTGATGTGTAGAAATTATTTTTTTATATGTAGAAATATTAGTTTATATGTAGAAATTATTACGATATAAAATCGTAGAACATGTAATTGAAAATATTAGTTTACATACGAATATAATTGAAAATATTAATGAGTTCAAACAGACATATTTGTCGCATAAAAAATAATATTAATTAATAATATATTACAAAAAAATAGAAATTGTTGTCAGTAATAAAAATTGTAGAGAAATAATTAAGATATATGCAAAAATAGCAGAATTATTTTTTAGCGTTGATTAAATTCTAAGGAAGAGTAATTATTGTCGTAAATATTGACAGGCATGTCAGATGATTTGTATTTTCAAGTGTTCTATGGGTCTGGAGAAGTTAGATATAGTCCTGAAGGGGTAGATTTGTCAGAGTTTAGCTCGATCACAAAAAAAATACCCCGAGCTAGAGAGAGGACTTGGATTTCAATATCCAATTGGCTATTTAAAGCTTTTGGCGGTAGGGCACTGCCAGCTACAGCCGGCTGTAGCAGCCGGCTATAGCCGGGCTACAGCGCGGCGGTAGTACTTACCGCCGGATCAATTGGCGGTAAGCACCTACCGCCGGTTGAACTGGCGGTAAGGCCCCTGGGCCCACGGCCCATGGAAGGTACTGCCGGATTAAACGGCGGTAGCTCCTTACCGCCGAACCAACCGGCGGCAGGGTGATATTTTTGAAAAAAAATTATACCCACATATATTTTTGATAAATCGACGAAAAAAAATATAAAAATAAAAAAAATTCGCCCCCTTGCGCAAAAGCCCAAAGGCCAAAGCCCAGCAGCAGCAGGCCCGAGTCGGCCTTTTTTTCTCTCAATCTCTTTTCCCCTCTCTGTCGGTCTCTGCCTCTGGCTCCTCGCGCCTCGCCCTCTCCTCCACTGCAGAGCGCTCCTAGTCCTAGGGTTAGGCAGCTCCAGCTCCGCAGCTCGCGGCCGGCGGGCGGCTGCTGCTCCTGCTCGGCGGCCGGGCGGGCTGCGGCCTGCGAACGAGGCCCGACGTGGGCAGGCGGCGCCGCGGCGGTCGGTGGGGGCGCGTGGCGGTGGGCGCAGGCGCGCAGCGCAGCTGTGCAGGCGGGCGGCCGCGCAACAGAGCAAAGCAAGGCAGCAAGCATATTTGGCTAATTGGCTTGTCATAGGTAATGCCGTAATGGAATTAGTATTACTACTCAGTTTCAATTGGCTGTTTGCATTGCATGCGTATGGTCTTATCCAAATGCCCAATGCCCATGTGTTGATCTTGTATTTAATTTGCATTTCATGGCAGATCTTTGGCTTGTCTGTGAAGAACTCAAAAATTAAAATGTCAAAAAGAGGGCTGCACACATATTATTCGAGTTCAAGCAGTGGGACTCTCTTTGGCCACGTAAATTGCATAATTTGTTTATTCTTATGATGTAAAACTTCAATGTTGGTTTTATATGGAATACCATGAACTCAAACTCTCTTATACTTCAGCCCCCCTATATATTTTTTCTGGATTCGCCATTGTCCATATCTCACCCTATCATCCACGAATAATCACTTTATTGGCAGCTCGTAGAACTGGAGCAGTACACAGTCAACGCATCTCAGAGTAGGCAGGCTCAGGCATGACAAGAGCTTGGAGGGGTCAGAATCTTGCAATGCCGACCGACTCCAACAAGCGATTGCAAAATGGGATAGGCATTCGGTGATATGCATTGCGCACGGAGGCCGGCTCGGGCAGGCAAAAAGCTTCGTCTCCAACAGCAGGAAGGAAAAAGAGGCCGTCCTCGCTCTCCTCCGGTCCGCGCCGCCCCCTCCCCTTCATCTCCGGCCGGAGCCGCCCCCTTCTTCCCCACCACCACCTCCTGTGCCATCCCCGTCTCCTCCAAGGTCGCGGACCATCGTCATCGGCACCATCGCCGTCACCTCCAAGGTCGCGGCGCCGGCGGTCGCCGCCGCCGAGGGGAAGGGCGCCGCTGCTGGGGTACGACCGGCTCCGGTCCTTCAACCTCTCCCGCTTCGCCACGCCTGCGCTGGAGCCCGCCGTGGCCGGGGCGGTGGATCTAGGGTACGAGAAGCCCCCTGCTTCCGGCGGTTGAGAAGGAGGAGCCCGTGGTCCAGCGACGGCATGCGGCGAGGCGGCGGGATGCGCCGCGCGGATCGAGCTCGCAGGCGCGATTCGAGCTTCCCGAAGCGAGGCGGATCGACCCCATGCCGGCGGCGCGGATCTGCGAGGACAAGGCCGGGCCATGGAGGTCGCAGCGGCCGACCTCCTTCCCCTCCCCTGCGCGCGCGGCGGCCTCGTCCCCTTCATCTCTGTCTCCGTTCATGGCGGCCGGAAGCGTTCGCCGCACCGGCGTCCGCGCGCCGGCTCCTCCGCCCCACCGGCCGGCTTCGCTCCCCTACTCCACGGCGCCGCCTCTCGTCCCCGGTTGTTGGGTGGCGGCGTAGCGGAGGCCGCCGCAAGATCGACGCGCCGCCGGAGCTCCCCGGCCCTCTCCCTCCAGCTTGAATGTCTTTGAGGAGAGAGGCAATGCAATTTTGCATCCCCTCTCTCCTCCAAAGGCAATTTGCCTCCCGCGTTGGCTCTGCTGTTGGAGGCTCTACCGTGCGTGCACAATGGCCAGCGCGAGGTAAAATTGATTTTGCCTCGCGCTGCAGAAGTCAGTCTTACATATTGGAATCTGAGGGAGCTACACAGCTAGCAGGAGCAGAAGAGGACACAAGTTCGGGGCCTTTGCATTTCGGCCAGGCTTGGGCCAAAACAGAATCTTAGGCCGAACTCGAAATTCCGGTCTACGGGCCTAACCATTTCGTTCAAGCTTGGGCCAAAACTAAGCCCAATCCAGGACTAGACCTAGCATCGTCGTCTCGTCACACGGACCATCTCCTCTCTCCTCCGCTAGCGGCCAGCCTCGCGAACAGACCCGCCTCCGGCGTCCTTCCGCCTTCCGCCGGTCGGAGAACGCTAGCTACCTCGAAGGCCCTCGCACTCTCCTGCTTTGCCACTCCCTGGTGTTGCCGGATTGACGCGGACCAGAGATCCATCCTGACATGGAATTGACCCCTTTTCCTGGTAAACCCTAATTCGACTTTTGCTAAGATTAAGTTTTGTTAACAACCGTGAGAGTTAGAATCCCACACTAAGTCCGCTGCTATCCTTGTGCACTCCATATAATGAATTGAACTTGGTTTTAAGATTAGAGTATAAGTTTTTGTTGTTTGCGGCGCGATTTGGAACCTGTAGTGCTGATAGCTTATGCGAGTGCGGTTTCTGCTCGGAGACTGCAATTTGAATGGATTTGGATACTGATACTTGATATGATGTAGCGAATGGAAAATTCATAAGTGAGGTAGCTTTAGACCTTTAGTTAGGCATGAACTGGATGTGTTCAGAATTCAGATTAGTGGAACCATGACAATGTCTGCTTTTGATTAGAGCGAAACAGTGAGAATTGTTAACCTAATTATGTGCTGATGTTGCTATGCTTGTTGCCTTGTGCTGCAGATTTTGAGATTAAACTCCAGAAGTTCAGCTAGGCGCGCATAACATTTAGCTGTTGCTCAACCATGGATAACTCTCAGAATCAACCATTACCACCTGGTGTTGGAACATGGCCACAGGCACCTCCCAATCACCCGCCACAGTTCCATTCTGGCCCACAGTCTTATCATTCTCCATTTGACACTAGACCTGACAATGCTAGTGCCAACGGTAGTGATAGTGCAGCAAATATTGAGTCAGCTGTCCAAGAGGCTGTTCTTCACGCACAGGTATAGATATCCCCCAGATCATATTCCGAGAGTTGCTGTTATGTTTCTTTTTTATTGATTGCTGATAATTGTTTCTGATTACTAGGACATTGAGACCCAGCAAGTCATACAAAATCAAAGGTGTGTTTTGTCCCATTTCAGTCTTTACTAGTTATTGGCAGCTGCTTTATGTTTCTATTACACCTTTTTTCTATCAGACATGCAAACACAACAAGTGAACCTACAACCTATGGGGAAGACTTACTGTCTAACCGCCGTGACCCTAATGCATTGAAGGTGATTATATCGATCGCTGGTCTTTTTCTTCTTTATGGGTTTTCGGTTTTCTGCATCATGTGCTTTGTGTATGACTTTCATTCTTGGTTTTTTAGGAACACTTGCTAAAGATGACAGCTGATCATCGTGCAGAGATGGCAAACAAAAGGGGGAAGCCACTTCATCCAAACAATGGTCATTGTTTTTCCATGATAATGCTGTATTTATTTTCAATTGTCTACTTCTAGAGCGAATAAGCGACTATGATGATTTTGATTTGAATCCTTACTGAGTCATTAAGATTAGTGATTCTGTCTCAAGACTTATGCATCTTTCTGCTAACTGGAGTCATTTTGTCTATTTCTTCATTATGCAGTTGTGAAGCTTCTTGTTACTTACTAATTTTTTACTATTATATATTGACGTATCTCTTTCCCAAATCTGATGATTGAGCACATTTACAGGAAATGTTGAAATTGGCAATGGCTATGGTGTCCCAGGAGGGGGTGCTTATTATGCTGCAAACTTGCCAAGTGCTCAAATGAGTATGCCACCTCTCTAAGCCATTGCCACATCTCTAAGCCACTTTCTGGTTCCAGTATTATAATTAAGTGCTAACTATTATCCTTTTCTTCAGACAAACCTAGAGATGAATCTGATAAAGAAAAATGTGGAAATGATCTCCCTGATTTTTTGAAGCAGAGGTTAAGGGCAAGGGGAATTCTCAAAGATGAGACAACAAATAAGAATAGCACGGGTACACAGAAAGTAAGTTACTAGGGGTAATTCCTTGGAAATTAAACTGGGAGGTTGGGAAATAAATACTTGTAGCTGTCAGGACCTTGATCTAGTACCAGCAGAATCTTATTATTCAGTGGTAGGCATGGATTATTTGTTATAATCTAGGATCATGCGTATACATTACTTGGGCATGGAGAAGATATTATCTAGCATATGAACTTATGAAAGCTATGTGGTTATTAAAAGTCCACTTATGGTACATAATTTCAGAAGAACAGTGGGAAATTTGATGATACTGTCTGAGCATATATGTAGATACTGAAAACGGTTGGCGAAAGATACCTTTTGTCTTTAGCCTTAGCTTCTGCATCTGTCAGCCTTGATGTTCAGTTGACATTTTATCTAGCACATATTTAGTTTTGATTAATAAATCCTTCATTTCATGCCGCTGAATGACAGGTGGATTCTCAAGAAAACCAGAACAAATCTGTGCATGAGTTGCCTCCTGGTTGGGTGAGTGTGCTCAAGTGTTTTCTCCTTTTTTTTTGTTATTTTTCTGCCAATTTCATGTGGTTATCAGTCTCAAATGGTTGGTCAATATATGTCTTCTTCATCAGTTTTTAGTGCGCCTATACCATCAAGGCATCAACAATACAACTTTCCATTTGTTTCACTATGGTTTATAATAGAATAAGAGGATAATAGTTACTACCATTATTCCATCCAAGAGTACCTGCAGCCGCCAATTTACAGATTTGACCATATGCTGAGGTATTTAGATGTGCAAGTTATAATGAATTCTAATAGATTTCTCACCAAAAATACTTCCACTTCATTATCTTTTAATAATTTTTGTTAACATATAATTGGAGAGAGTAATGTTCAAGGTGTGTGCTGGAGATTGTTTTATGTCCAAAAGGATAGGTAATACAGAAGGATGTAGTATGGCCCCACAAGGAGCTGGTTATCTGTTATTACTTATTAAGGCTAACTTGTCTGGCTTCAGGTTGAAGCAAAGGACCCGACAACCGGTGCTCCTTATTTCTACAATCAAAGCACCGGAGTGAGTCAATGGGATCGTCCCGTTGGTGCTGTGAACACCATGCAACATCAAGTTTCTTCATCCTTGCCAGAGAATTGGGAGGAGGCAATTGATAAAACAACAGGTATAGGAGCAAAACAATTCTAATTTATCACAAACCTTATGACTCATGTGCATCTTTAGCCCTAAACTTTTGAAGGTTCCAAAAGAATTTGAAATGTCCAGATGCAAGACCAAAAACATCAAACGTTGTTAAACTATAAATAGGAAGTTGAGCTGGGCAAGGTATCCTTTAAAATATTCAATAAAAGCACGAGACCCTTTCGTGTCCTAAATTATTCTTTTTTTCCTTGCTTCTGCCTCCTGGGAATGTGTGTGTGTGGTTTATCATCCTCAGTTTAATGTGATGTGTGCATTATTTTAGGCCACAAATACTATTATAATACAAAGACACAGGCCACACAGTGGGAGCCTCCTACTTCTGTGAACACCATTGTTACACCTCATGTTCCCACCAACACTGCAGTAGAGCCAGTCACTCAAACTGCAGATATTTGGGACTCTCAAATGCAGAGATGTTCAGGCTGTGGTGGTTGGGGAGTTGGTCTTGTCCAATCTTGGGGATACTGCAACCACTGCACAAGGTAATCTGTTTAATCTCACCCCTTAAAGGAGATCAAATGTTTTGTTATGAAGCTTGATTTATCATTATCTCTCTCATATAGATGACATGATTTTGTACAAAACTACACTTTTGAATGGATCTCTGTGATCTGAACTATATTCGGGATATTGTCATTGGCGATGAGTTAACAGTCTTGCATGCTTTGTCTTTATGTTATGAACTACTATTAACACCAAATCCAATGTATAAACATCGAGAACACATAGCTAAATGTTTGCTTTTAAATACTCATGGCAGGGTTCAAAACCTCCCTTTTCAACAATATCCATCTTACACAGACAATACGGCGCACTCTGGTAACAATGGTACCAGAACTCAGGGGAATGTTGCAGCTAAGGACAGGTATAATGGTATATGCATTTTGCTCATTAATGGGTTCGCTGAGTATTCTTCTTCCATATGATCTACAGTACATGTGGTACTTTATTACCCCCCTGCGGTCAACTACTGTAGCAGAAAAGTGTCATTTGTTTCATTTACATGCAGATCAAGCTCAAAACCACCCTCTGGGAAACCAAACAGAAAAGATCACCGCAAAAGAAATCGCCCCGAGGATGATGAGCTTGACCCGATGGACCCAAGTTCTTACTCAGATGCTCCACGGGGTGGCTGGTACATGATATCTCTCTTCCTTGTCTATTACTATTCAGTTGTTTTTCACAAGCTTTGTGGTTTTTGCATTAAGATATTCTTATTTTGGCTTTGTGCAACCAACGAAGAATTGTATACATAATAAATTAGCTGCCTCTGAAATAACAGGCTAATAGCGCTGTGCTTTTGTTTTTGCAGGGTTGTTGGTTTGAAGGGTGTACAACCACGAGCAGCAGATACTACTGCAGCTGTATGTTTTTTTTTTATTTGCAAACTTTATGTCCTGAAGTTGTTTTTTTCTCTCTCTGTGCAATTCGCACAGACATGTTATGGGTGGTTAGGATTATGTGGAATGTAGTTAGGGTATTATTATTCCCATGCAAGCCTGCAATATCTTATAAGTTATAATGCATCCATAGCTACCGAATTCGTATTTTGTTTATACTTAGAATCATGGAGCCTCATTTTTTTCATTTAATTTGCAGGGACCTTTGTTCCAACAAAGACCATATCCCTCCCCAGGTGCTGTTTTGAGGAAAAATGCAGAAGTAGCAACCCACGGCAAGAAACGTGGTGGTATGGCTCCGATAACAAAAAGAGGAGATGGCAGCGATGGGCTTGGGGAGGCGGATTAGTCTTTTGATGAACTGAAATTCTTGTGCAATCAGAGTATTTTCTGTGGTTTGGTTTCTGGAGCTGCTGAACCATGGGTGCAGTGCAGTATGGAGAAAATCAACAGAATTATGGGCAGCCAATTTTCAGGAAGAAACTGTGCAGCAGCTAGAGTATATAGTGAACTCACTGGACCTAAGAGGCTACAGTCTACAGAGCAGTCCGCTCACCCCGTTTTGTAGAGGCCATTCACTGTGCCCTGGTTTGCTTGGAATCTGTAATTTGTAAGTGGAAAGAGACAATATCTCGTAGTTTACGCAATGTTCCTATAGAGATAAGGAATCAAATTTTCCAAAGAGACAACATTTTTAGTTGCATCGAGTTTAATCTGCGATGTACGAAGCCAGTAAAAACATAGGGCGCCTTACCATTTCATTAGAAAATGCATGTTGCCACCTGAAAAGAGATGCTAATCAACTGAATTCGAGCCTCACTAATCACTACACTCACAATCTATATCCGTCCAATTATTCGCCATCTTTTGCGAGCGATGTATGCGGTATGCCCTTTTCGGTGCTCCACTTTAACGCGCTTCCAAGGCCCTCTTACAAATAAGTACCACACAACCTCAAACAGTAAGACAATTTTACCCTACTGCTATCTTCAATATCACTTAGATTATTAACATCTTATCTTATATAATATCTATACAAGAAAATGCCATTTGCTCTAAAACTCACCCCCTCAATCTCTGATCCTACTCGCTGCCAACCTCTAGGCGTACCTATGATTTCATAGAGGGTATGCCATAATATTTTTTCTATATATAATTCGATAATAAACTTTAAATTTCACCAAAAATTTCAGTTACCAAGAATAAAAATTACATTCTAAGTCTTAAATTTAATAGTTAAATACTAATATTTTATAAATTATAATACAAATAATCCAAACATACTAGTTCAAATGAACGAAATAAGCTACTTCTTGTTTGGTCTATGATTTCTAAAGTTCATGAACATCTCGATTATATCATTTTCATGCACCTCAAAGAAAATATCCCGCTCAATGAATGTGACAAGACAATCATCCAAAAGAGTATCAGCCAACTTATTTCTTTTCTTAGTTTTGACTAAAGCCATTGTATAAAATACCTGTGCAACACTTGTCGTCGCTACTGGTAGAAGCAATACCAATTTGAGAAGCGTGTAAATCATATCATACAACGTGTGTCTATTTGTTTGAACAAGCTTTACTAAGAGGTCAACAAGATTCACAAGGCCTTTGAAGTTATCATTTTGCATCATATCATCAATATAATTGTCAAGTTGCAATTCAAGTTTCATAAAATCATGGCCTTTAATGTCGTTAGGGTAGAACTCAGCTAGTCTACGTACCTTTTGTGCATTAAAAGAAGCAAATGAGTTGGAAGGATTGAAGGCCGATAAGCAACTCCATGTTTATCACAACAAATCAATAATCAAGTTCTTAACTAATTTGATCGATGACACCAATATATATTTCTCTTTTGAAGTGATCATCATTTGTTCGGTTCCGAGCATAACGTGATGATTTTCCATAAGGCACATAATTATCCTCCATAGCTGGAATTCGGACACCATATTTGTTACAAAACAAAGTAACTACTCTTTCAAGGAATTGTTCCCAACCATTAGTCCTTAACAAGAGTGATTACGAATATATATCTTACTCTCTTCTTTGCAAACACTTAATTCATTTATGTATTTAGGTATTCTTTGTCACATTAACAAGAGTGCTTGTATTTTTTACTAGGTGAGCCAAAATGTTTAGGTATGGCATAGGTGGCCCACCCATTGGGTACGCCAGTGACCTCTTGGTGCCCTTCATTTTCCGAAAATTCCATCTCACACTTGCGGACCTAACAATTCCTTCCACCGCTGCATCTCCCATGTTCTTTCCAAGGTCGGCGTTGAAATAAACAAGCGTATGTTCATCCTCTTTGCTCTTGGCATCCTAACCGTCGTCTCCTTATTTTCCAACAACCTTTCTCCCTAGACTTCTTATCTTACTATATCTACGCTACTGATCGTCCTCCATGAAAATATATGCAGCCATAAATTTGACAAGATATGAAAGTGCTCTGGAATAAAAATCATAGGATATCAAATTTATATGTAATCGTGTATAAATTCTTAGAGCAAGTATTGCTCAAATATTAAAATGTTTAAAACTTAGGTTGAGTGCATGCCTTATATTTTCAGATGAAGTTATTACTAAAGGGTTTTATTTTGACTTATTTGTATTTATCATAACATCAAAATCCATGTCTAAAAACTTCAAATAAAGCACATTTAATATTAAGAATTCACATTTCCCGTTTGAAATGCAAATCCAGCAAGGAGTGGAAGATAAAAGAGTTTCACAACAGTACTGGACTTCCCTTGCAAAACAAACCAACTCAATACTGGAGTAAAACCAGGGAGGAGACCACTTCAAAAAAAAAAAAAAAAAACCAGGGAGGAGAAAACGTAAAAAAGAGAGGGGAAAACTAGACCCCCTCTCCTCTGCTCCCTCGCTAATCCCGATCCCGATCTCCCCGCAAACCCACCTCGCCGGCTCTCCCCCACTCGCCGATCCAGATCTCCTCCACCTCTCCACTTCCCCACTCCAACCGGACGCCTCCGCCGTCGCCGGCGGCGGCCGCGCCCCCCGAGGAGGAAGCCTCTGCCCTACCGGGAGCGGGCGCCGGCAATGGAGCAGCTGCGGACGATCGGGCGGGAGCTGGCGATGGGGTCGCAGGGCGGGTGGGGGCAGTCCAAGGAGTTCCTCGACCTCGTCAAGTCCATCGGCGAGGCGCGCTCCAAGGCGGAGGAGGACCGCATCATCGCGCGCGAGCTCGAGCACCTCAAGCGCCGCCTCGCCGATCCCGACGTGCCCCGCCGCAAGATGAAGGAGCTCCTCCTCCGCCTCGTCTACGCTGAGATGCTCGGCCACGACGCCTCCTTCGGTCACATCCACGCCGTCAAGATGACCCACGACGAGTCGCTCCCGCTCAAGCGGACCGGGTACCTCGCCGTCGCGCTCTTCCTCGACGAGCGGCACGACCTCGTCATCCTCGTGGTCAACACCATCCAGAAGGACCTCAGGTCCGACAACTACCTCGTCGTCTGCGCAGCACTCACCGCCGCGTGCCGCCTCATTGGCGAGGAGGCCATCCCCGCCGTGCTGCCACAAGTTGTAGAGCTGCTTGCACACCCTAAGGAGGCTGTGAGGAAGAAGGCCGTCATGGCGCTGCACCGATTCTACCAGCGATCCCCCTCCTCTGTTTCCCACCTTGTCTCCAACTTCCGCAAGGTTCAATTTTCCCCATTATCCATTTACTTTGATAAAATTCATGCTTTTCTTATAATTGTTACCATAGCAGAATAACCTGTAATGATTATGCATTTGCTCCATGGGCTACAACTTTGTTTCAATCTACTGCCACTTCTTTTTAAGGTGTCTGTTCTCTGGAGTATGCATTTACAAATGTCTCTGTATGCTAAATTGAAGCAACTAGCTGTTGTATCCAATTGCATTTTGTTGAAATGAATCATGTGACTTTGTATCTTTGGCATGCCCTGGATGTTGAGGATATGCCATTTTAGATATTATAGTCAGTCATTGGTTGCAATTTGGACAGAATATTAATCTTTGCTTTCCTTTGTAATTTTATGTAAGCTAGAGTAACTTCTCATCTTTAACTGCGGCACAGAGGAGTGTGTGAGGTTCTGAGTAGTGGTGCGTCTTACTGTGCAGAGGCTCTGTGACAACGATCCTGGCGTGATGGGTGCAACCCTGTGCCCCCTCTATGACCTGATCTTGGAGGAACCAAATTCATACAAGGATTTGGTTGTTAGTTTTGTTAACATCCTCAAACAAGTTGCAGAGAGGAGGCTTCCTACTTCCTATGATTATCACCAGATGCCTGCACCGTTTATTCAGGTACATGATCTATTATTTGATTTATTATGTGTTGATAGGTTTCCACTGCATTTTATGTTTTTTCTAGTAGTTTTGAGTCTAAAGTTGGTACCATTCTATTCCCCTTAGATTTTTCTGCCATTATCTGCAGATAAAACTATTGAAGATACTTGCTGTGCTGGGTAGCGGTGATAAACAAGCAAGTGGACATATGTACACGGTATTGGGTGATATATTCAGGAAGGGTGACACTGCAAGCAATATTGGAAATGCTATACTGTATGAATGCATATGCTGCATTTCATCCATTTTCCCAAACCCTAAGATGCTAGAGGCTGCAGCTGAAACGACATCAAAGTTTCTGAAGGTTTGCACATAATTCATTATTATGGGACAAATAAATGGCACTCATTTTGGCCCCAAGCTAACCAACTTGATACGTTACCGCCGTGGATTGCAGAGTGATAGCCATAATCTTAAGTACATGGGTATTGATGCTCTTGGCCGGCTAATAAAAATAAATCCAGATATTGCGGAAGAGCACCAATTGGCCGTTATTGATTGTTTAGAGGTAAGGGATATGTCAAACATTGATGATTCTCCAATGTCTGTTTCTCGCTGCAATAGAATGAAGCTAAGACTCTTTTATTGTAATCATGTTCTAGTTTCAGAACTTAATGTGAGGAATGTTTCTAGTGCTTTTATTGTTTATGGTTATTATTTCCAGCCTTTGCTGATACATTTCTTTGTGTCAGCAGTTTAGCATTTTAAATTTGTTCTCAGTAGCACTCTATTTTCTCACTCACTGGATTTGTGAATAGGACCCTGATGACACTTTGAAGCGCAAGACTTTTGAGCTTCTTTATAAGATGACAAAGTCAACAAATATTGAAGTGATTGTTGATAGAATGATTGAGTACATGATCAACATAACTGATCATCATTACAAGACAGAAATCGCATCACGTTGTGTTGAACTTGCAGAGCAATTTGCACCTAGCAATCAGTGGTTCATCCAGGTAATTACATGGGCCAACGTGTAAATGTTGTCAAACATCTTCAGTTGATTCTTAACAGCAGAACCTTTATTTTCCTCTGTTTTCGTACAGACCATGAATAAAGTCTTCGAGCATGCTGGAGATCTTGTCAACATAAGAGTGGCACACAATTTGATGCGGCTTATTGCTGAAGGCTTTGGTGTGGAGGATGAAGGTGCTGACAGTCAACTAAGATCATCAGCTGTATGTACTCTGAACTCCAAATTTTTGTTGCATCCACATTCTTAACACCGAATGTTATTATTATGGATAAATACATCTTCAGTTGCAATCTTTATCTGGTCAGTTGATCATGAAATCATAAAAACAAAAGGAAAGCTTAAGGATTAAGTTCTACCTTGATTTATCTTGTCAAATTCACTTTAGTTTCCCACATGGAGACTGGGCTGACTAAAGGAGAAAATCACATATTCTTGGTTTCTAACCGGACTATTGAGGAAAATTTCATGATTATCTTTCATGCTTACATTCCAGCTATGTTAACAATGTTTTGAACAACATTCACAATTGTTTGTCTCTGATGTCCACCTCACTTGATCTGCCAGTAAGTCAGTAACACTTTTACATTGTGCTTAAACAGGTAGATTCCTATCTCCGCATCGTGGGAGAGCCAAAGCTTCCTTCTTCTTTCCTGCAGGTAGTTATTAACTTATTTTCTATTGCCATTTGTGTTCAAAATTGTCATTTCTGGTATAGTTAATGTTGATTCATTTCACTTTCAGATAATATGCTGGGTTTTGGGAGAATATGGAACGGCAGATGGGAAGTATTCAGCTTCTTATATCATTGGAAAGTTGTGTGATGTTGCAGAGGCCCATCTCACAGATGACACTGTCAAGGTATGTTTTTGTATCTTAGTTCATGTTTCATCGATTAGTTTACCTTGGCCTCGTTATATCCTGCATGCTCTATACTAAAATATGTCTGTTGGGCTCGATTGGATAATCTGAAACAATTAGGCTTGATTTGATAATCTGGAATTGTCCCTGAGATGTTTTTTTGTTGTAATATCATATTTCTTTTTTCTGCAATTTAAAGAGTAGTACACACAGTACATTATTGTTTGATAGTATAAACATGGTGTGCAGTTCAATCTATTGACCAATTCTTTAGCGGAACTGTGGCCTTCGGTCAGTTGCCAAGTTGAAATTTTATATACCAAAATTTGACATATACATGTTTTTGTACGTACAAACATATGTTGATGTAAACTGGCCACGGTGTACATGGCTGAAGCTTCTTCCTCCATATGTCCATGATCTAGCATTAATTCGACACTGGATATTACTGACTCGTTCTGGAAATTTATCATCTATGAGCACCTATATTCTGTTGCTGATAAGTTCTTTTGTATGCTGTATTTGACGTATGGTACTATTGTTTATTTGGTTTTGCTTATGAAGGCGTATGCAATCTCGGCGATTTTGAAGATATTTGCATTTGAAATTTCTGTCGGAAGGAAGATTGATATGCTGCCTGAGGTAAATGGAAATAAAACTTTTTTTACAGTGCGATTTCATCAGTCCATATCTATTCATAGCAGCTTTAGTCTGTTTGGAGCCACGAAAGTTCATTATATGGGTGCATTCAAGTCTCTTGCTTTGTTCATTACTTTAGCAAGGACTTGCATCATTAAGGCTGGTTATTTATGGAGACAGGAAAATCAGCTAAGAATGGGCTAGGTAAAATCTCCATGCATTGCAAAGTTGAAGCACCGCTGAGTAAATAAAGCTCATGAGTATTCAACCTCATATTTACACATATCCTGTGATTCCTGCATTACATATGATTTGATAATAATCTTTTGCTAAACTAATTTATTATCATGGTGTTTGTTGTCAAAGAACCAAGTACATTCATTGAATAGTTATGTGATTTAATACCGGACAATATGAAGCAACGGATATAGGAATCAAGTAAAACATTATTGTTAATTTGGTGCCATTATTCAGTTTCTACTTCAAATATTTATGGATCTTCCCTGTTCTTGCAGTGCCAAACATTGGTAGATGAATTGTCAGCTTCGCATTCAACAGATTTGCAGCAACGGGCATATGAACTACAGGCTTTACTAGGTTTGGACAAACGTGCTGTTGAAAGTGTTATGCCCGCAGATGCAAGCTGTGAAGATATTGAGGTACTGTTATACCATCCTTGGAAATTAGCTTGGTCCTTCTATTATCTTGTTCTTATTATGAGATGTTGAATGTTTGGGCATATCTTTCCTGATCCCTGCACAAATAGGAATGTGAGACGAATTTGATTTCTTTTACATGTCTGAACCATACCTACATCGCTGAATACATGACTATATCAGTTTTCATTACTTGGTTCTGGGTGATGTAGGTATTCAGCGATGTAGGTATGGTTCAGACATGTAAATTGTAAATTGTATCTTTACGTGGTAATAAATTGTATCTTTACGTGGTTGTAGATTGTAATAGGTCGTGTCTAAAGCCAGTCTGTTAGGAGCCCTCATAATCATCCTTTTTTTCAGTTAAGTAAGGAAAAGGAAATTTTCTTTTATGGCTCAATGTTCTGTCCCCATTCATGGTCCCATCTTTCTCCTAAGATCCCTCCCTCAAGCTGTTGTCACAATTGGGATAGGAGTAATGGGGTTAATCCTAACCCTAGGCTGAGATTCCTAGTGTGGTTCTTGTCAGTTCTTGTGCACATGAATCTGCCCGTACTTTTCAAAGAAAGAATCTGACCGTTTTGTAAATATTTCTTTCCATTGCAGGTTGACAGAAACCTCTCATTTCTAAACAGTTATGTGCAGCAAGCCTTGGAAAATGGTGCGGCCCCTTACATTCCGGAGAGCGAACGCTCAGGTGTGATGAGTGTTGGCAGCTACAGAAGCCACGAACAACAGGAAGCATCTGCCCATACTCTTAGATTTGAGGCCTATGAGATGCCTAAACCTTCGCTGGCACTAGCAACCTCACAAGTCAGCATGTCCACACCACCTACTGACCTGGTTCCAGTTCCAGATCCTGGTTACCATAAGGAAGACCACCAAACATCAAGGTCCCAGCCTTCAGGTGATGCGATTTCTGGTGAGTTTGGTGTCAAACTTCGTCTTGATGGGGTTCAAAAGAAATGGGGAAGGCCAACCTATTCCTCTTCTACACCTTCAAGCTCAGCGTCTAGCCAACAAGCAACCAACGGGGCCTCTCATTCTGATGGGGGAGGCTTAACCAGTTCGCAGGCGCGGGAGTCCTCCTATGGTTCAAAGAGACAGCAGGGCACAGAAATTTCAGCAGAAAAGCAACGGCTTGCTGCTTCGCTTTTTGGTTCAGCAGCTGCTAAAGCTGACAGGAAAGCACAAGCTTCTCGAAAGGCTTCAAAGGAAAGTGCATCAGCGGACAAAGCAACTGTGAGTAGTGCAGCACCCCAACCCATTAAAGAGCAAGTAATCCCCGCTGCCCCACCGCCTGATCTGCTGGATCTGGGTGATGAGCCAGTCTCATCAAGTCCTCCGTCAGCTGACCCTTTCTCACAGCTAGAGGGGCTTCTTGGACCAGCATCGGCCACTCCGGTGGTTTCTGGAGCTCTGGCTACCAGCACTTCCAAAGCACCAGATCTTATGTCGATCTTCTCAGATGATGTACCAACTGGAGCGACCAGTGAATCCTCTGATCCTGCTCTAGGTGATGTTAATTTGATGAGCTCGCTCAAAGGAGCAACTGCAGCGGCTGCAAAGAAGGGTCCTAGCCTTCAAGATGCCTTGCAAAAGGATGCGACTGCACGACAAGTAGGTGTGACACCAACAGGGAACAATCCCAATCTTTTCAAGGACTTGCTAGGCTAGAGGATACACCAGATGCTGTGTGGTCTCTTTTGAGCAAATGGAGCTAATATCCAACATGGTCCGATCACAGAAATGGCCATGATCGATCTTGCTGAGGTTACAAGGGGTATATTTGTTGAGTCACAAGACACGACATTCCCCCCTTTTCAATTGGGAGGGGGATGTGCTGCTGAGATTTGTGGATGGTTGCGGGTATTTTTCTTTCCTCTTGCGTTTTTTCACATGGTAATTTTCTGCTGAGACTAGTGTACATGATGATGATGTGTAATTGTACATGAGACCATGGTCCAGAAGTGTGTGCCGGCGCTTTTTTTGTTCAGCTGGGAGAGGGGGCCTGTCCATCTGTGCTTTTAGAGTTCCCAACATTGGATGATTGGATATACAGAGTACAGTACAGTAGCTGGCACTGGAAAAGTAGAATAGTCGTGTCATTTTCTCTGGGACTGGGTGGAATAAAATGTATAAGGTTGTTGGTCACGTCCGTGTTGTTTTAGCTGATGAGAAGCTTTGCCGGATTTTAACGTATAGCTAATGAGAAGCAACACCGGTGTTTGTTTTTTCAGATTCAATCAAACATGTTGCAACGAGGTAGGGCCATGGGATATTCAGTGTTTATTCATGAAAGAGATTGTCTTTTATTTTCTGGCTCATAGCAGACCTAGCGCAGGGCCTGCCCCGTTTCTTTTTAACAATAATATTGGAGCACACTGTGACGAGCTAGGACTCTGGGCAGCAGCCCAACAATATACAGCAATGTAGAATGTGCATGACTGATGATACCACACACGCAAGCACAACAAATCTGTAACTAAGCATCCTTGGTTCCTGCTTCAATTTCATCTCCGTCGCGTAATGTGTATGCTCCAGTATATAGTAGTAGTAGTAGTAGGAATACATAACAAAAGCAAACAATAGTGCGAACCGTGTATTAGATGTGATTGCCATGTCATGTCAGGATCTTTCCAAAATGTCAGGTTTCAGGTTTGTCATGGTCACCCGTGGCCCCGTGCTTTGCCCACTCGCAGCTCGAAACAAGAGAGTAGAGACCCCTTCTGGGACAGGATCTGAAACACACCGTACCGTGACCCTGATTGTGCTAACGTGACTTCGATCAAATGATGGTTGATGAAACCTGAGTATGCTGCACATTGTACATTGTAAAATTAGCAGCACGCAGTATGCTGCAGACATGTACAGGTCTCATGGATCTTTTGCCAAGATGAGTCAAATGCTTACGGAGATGCATCTAGCTAGTACTGTACGTAGCACGCGAAAGTGAAAGGGTACAGAACAATGGATCACTGCAAAAACTAGTGACGCGTGCAAGTATGGTGACATGTAACATTGTGTATCTCGCAATGCAGCAATCTACGGCCACTTCTCAATTAGTGTCATCATAGTTGGCCTACTTACTCATCCTTATCTATCGCCTGCCGGCCGGTCTGTGCTTGTTCCGATCTGCTAGTCAACTGCAAGTTAAGTGTCAAGTCAAGTGGCAGTATGCCAGTATCCATCTGGATCAAGGTGCGTGTACACCTCAGAGCTGGTCGTCAGCAACGACGTCATCGGCCTATACGCCGTGCGTGCATGCTTGCGTACTACGTGACGAAAAAAAAACAATGTGGATCACGTACGCTAGCTAGCTGTATCATCACCAGCCGGCCATTTACTGGCGACACCACCACCGATTGGGCTAACAAAATTTGAGACGTGATCGGCTAGCTGAAGACGACGCGTTGGACGTAAAACTGTAAAAGTAATAAAAAAAGGTGTCTGTTTGGAAGATAAAAAATTTGCAAAGTGACTGCTGAGTCGGATCAGTAACGTTGATGCACACGACATGTGAAAGTAGCACGCGCGAGCACAGCTTTCGATCGACGATCGCCCTCAGGAAAACTTGGCGCGAGGGCATGGCCTTCTTCTGCTTTAACTAACAATTCTAACCTTGCACGCAACCGACGGGTCAATGGTTTACCCATGACGAACGCCGCTCTGCTAACTCAGCATCATTATCCCCTTCCCCTCAACTACTATCGATCTCGCCGGGCAGCAACAATTTGGCATACAAGATATATATTTGTATATATTCCAACCCATGAAGGAATCCATCTTCATTCGCAAAAAAGAAGAAGGAATTCATCTTATTATAAGCCCATTAGCAGGGGTTATCTCCTCTCCTAATTTGGTTCACGCAACGTATCGTTCGTTTTTATCTTGAATAATACGGTTTTTTTTTTCAAGTTGACTTGGTTAGATGGCTCCAATAGTACTCGTTCTGAGTTCGACTCCCGGTGAGAGCGAATCTCAAACTGAGGTTAAAAAAATCCCTCTCGCTAGCTAGAGAAGTTAAGGTTCGGAAGGTTTTCTCAGTCGGGAAGCTGAAGTCACTTCCTCCTAAAGAAAAATGGCCTAAAGAAAAACAGCGGAGGCCGTCATGCCCCCTTCGATCGAGTTTCAATAGTACAATATTTTTTGCAGGAATAATACCGGTTCAATCAGTGTTTCGCCTACCTCTTGAGAATGACTAGCAGTGCTAATTTAGCATGCACCTAAATATGGGCATGCCTCTCATAGATCTGCCACGCACATCCGATCCGCTGATGGTTGCTAATAATATTATGTGTTATTGCGCTTTGTTTAACTATAAACCCATACATGTCACGGCCACACTCTGAATGGTTGGAATAGCACACTGCAGATGATACCTAACCATCTTTGTAAACAAAGATTGGTCATGTGTTGATGGCAGTAATGGGCTGACGAATGACTGTAATAATCTCCTTTGGTTTTTCTTGTGGATCAAGATATGATGCTGCAAGTTGGATACATGCCGGTAGGGTCTGCTTCTTCGTTCTATCTCAAGATTGGTCAATGGAAATTTGCGCACCAACAATTAATTTTTTTTGTTAAGTTGAGCGTCGCATTATGATATAGTTAATTGTATCTGTGATGCACACCAGTATCCAGTACATACAAGTGCATGTAATAAACTAGATTTGCAAGTCTCTTGTTAGGAAGTACACAGCTAGGGTAGGCACACCCATAAGCATCTGAGTAGTCGTTCTCGTCAAGATGGTTTTTCTCTAGCTTGTCAATGGCTCAATGCTACCGAAGCTATGACGAAGCGCGAAAGTTCTTGCGAAGTTCCCTGTTGGATTGGACCTGGCGTCCAAACGCATGATGCCTTGAGACATCTGCTTATTAGTACGGGCATGGACAGTGACAGTGCATGGATCTTGCATTCCTAGGCTGTCGTTTCGATCAGATCCAAGTAGGGGTGTTAATTGGTGGCCCTTAGGTATTTTTCAAATTAAGCTCTCAATTTGAAAAATTACTACAAACCTTTGAACTAAAAAGTGTTGGAGGTGCATCTAAGGATCATCAATTTGCACCTCTAGATCTAAGGCGTGGAGAGGTAATGAATATTAGAGTTTTGTTTTTATAACCAACAGATTATTACAGCTACTATATAAGCTTTTTGATGTGATCGAGACCCAAGCTTCGAAAAAAATAGTTCGGATCTTGACCTTTGAGACTGAATCCAAGATCAGGGTCGTCAATCCGGGCCTCCTTTGTGGTGCAGAAAGAGGGAGAGGTAGTTCTGATTTCTGCGCGCGAGAGAGCAGAGAGAGTGTGTGAGAGAGAGATGATTTCAGAATGAACCTGTGTGCTGATCGATGCTTCTTTTCTATGGATCGAAATTGTTTAATTTGGACTGTTTCTCATGAGCAAAATAAATTTATGCAGAGGGTGACGAAATTGGGCACCACGCATGCTTGTGCTTGACGAATGTCTTGGAAAAAAGTGCATTTTTCTCTTGACTTCTGCTGGGTAGACGTTGACTTGGAGCCCTACATATATGTCCAGCACACTGCTTACTACTCGACTGTGCTCATTGCAATTTGCAAAGGCGAGGCCGCTTACGGCAAAGGGTACGAACGCGTGCATGCTGCCAAATAAAGCCACTTCTTTTCTTCCCTTCAATTTTTTTTTCACTTTTTACTGTTCTACTGGAGTCTCCAAATATCTCTTGATGGGCTAGCTTTTGTTTCGGAATCCATCCTGTATTCCTGTTTAGTTAACGTGCAGAAAGTGTTCTTTTCGTATGTCGTAGGATCGATCGAAGTAACCACGCATCGCTTGTTTTCTGATGAACTGAAATTAGCCCATCAGGTCAATAGGTCCGAGCTTGCTTATTAGTATCTCTTGTTTGTGTGGGTATAGCATGCAGGAGTAAATAAAGAGCTAGAGACAGCAGGTCGACCAGGATACACCCCATGTCGTACTGGGGCAGCAGATCACACTTCGCCGGCGGCCAGAACAACGGCAACGACCAGCAGGACGGGTACGGTGGCGGCCAGCCGCAGTATGAAGCAACCGGCGGCGGCAAGAAGCGCGGGTCCTCGAGGCTGAAGAAGAGCAGCGGCAACAAGAGAGACGCCGACGCCGACGACGACTACCCCAAGTCGTACGCCAAGGGCAGCACCGACGAGGCCGACGACAACGGCTACAACAACTACAGCAGCAACGGCGGTAGCGACGACTACAACAATAGCGGCGGCAACCGCTACAACGGCGGCAGCGTAGTCCTAGGCCCCTACTACGGTGGCGGCGGCGGCTACGGAAACAGCTCTCCCTACCGCGGCGGCGGCGGCTACGGCAACAGCGCTCCCTACGGCACCGGCGGTGACGGCGGGGCGTTCTGGGCTCCGCAGGACGGCAGCAGGTCCCCCTTGTACATCAACACCAGGGAGGTGAACGTGTACGGCGCGCCGGGGTACGACAACGACAGCCAGAGCAACGACCAGAGGAGGAGAGGCGGCGGCGGCGGCGGCGGCGGGTTCTTCGGCCCGGCGTTCCACGCCGTCGGACACTTCTTCGACCGCAAGTTCGGCCTCAACGACAGGGACTGACGCGCCTAAGGCTGGCCGTGCGTATTCCTGCGTGCTCGCCTCGTCGACAGATCTATCTGCGTGCAATTTCAGACCATCTTCCACAGTACTACCCCTATAGGCCTAATAAGTGCTAAGCTACTTTTCCAACAAAAAAAAAACTAAGTGTTTCTCAAAGGGCTGCGGGCATCTTACTGCTATCGTTTACAATTCCGAGTGTGCCAGTGTTTTCCTATCCTTTTTATCGTGTGCTTGGTGATGATTTGTATAGGGTATATATAGCGCGATTGCAGATTAATGCAAGTCTCAAGTATGGTGTACTGTTTTTATTTTTTTTAAGGTATGCACATATGTACATGTTTGCATTGCTCATATATGTGTTCTTTTTAGAAAATTGCAAAAGTCACACTGCCCAGTGTCATTTCTACGATACATGGTCTTCATCGGTGAGGCTAAAAAGTAGCTTCACCGCCTTCTAGTTCATTTCTACCACAGCTTACAAAAAGACTCCACACTACATGGTCTCGTTTTGTGCAAAATAGGTGAAGCCATGATAAGCCATCCCAAATAGACTGTGGGAATTTTTGCCTCTTCACCAATTTAGATGAAAAGTCACGATACTTTTATAATAAATATAAAATTCCAACATGTGCAAGTGGGTACCCAATAATATTTTTTTGGATCAGCTAATTAATTACGATGAGATGACACCCTAGTTCATTTTCCCTTCCACATTATTTACATATAATATCATTCTAGTTCATGTTATTAACTTTTTAGATCAACCCAATAATCCCAAAATTATCTAACTTGCACCCCTAGCTATGTGCAAGTATACCTTCGGAGCTTACACCAATGGAACCACCACTTCACTTGTGTTCCACTACTGATGTGCAACCACTGCGACCCAAGCTAGCCGAGTCAAGTTGTTCTACCAAGCTAGCATTTGGATTATGCACGCTCATCATATATATCTTGCAGAAAATAAAAAGTGAATCGAGCAACCGGCCGGCCGGGACATTGCAACAAAACGTACGTCATGGGGATCAAAGATTTAAAAAACGTCATTTAGAGTGGTTTGGTTTGCTATCGTTCCTTGATTAATGTATCTCGCCCTCTTTTTATTGTTCAAGGGATCCAACGGATGGGTTTAACACTTTAACTAGTTGGACTCCACGTCGATGCACAATCATCTACTCCTTCCGATGACCGGTTGCATGCATTGACTAGCCACCAAGCCTGCCTGCTGTAACCTCAAAATGACGCGCGCCACGACAGCGATGAGTCCTGTTGTTCTACACTTCTACTTACCTCCTACGGTTATTTAATTACGTACACGCGGGCAAGAAGAAGCGGTTGCACTGGCCACCGTTGATCGCGCCTACCTACCTCTCGTGCTAAACAAACAATCTACCCGTCCATTCCAGCAGTGTTCCAAACTCGCAACCTCACAGACGGGCTGGGCTGGCTCTCAATCTCAAGAAGGCCAAAATGCGGCTTCTAACACAGCCCAATAAAATCAACTAACAACAGTGTCTGGAGAAGGCCGAAATCCAATAAAAGCGTCGTTAAATGGGCCTTACATGGCGGTTGGACTAGAAGCCCATATAAGCAAATCCCAACTGAATACGGACGCACGGCATTTCGAAGTCAGAAAGAACTACACGAGGAAGACGAAAGTTCTAGCGAGTAGCGACTCGGTAGCAGCGAAGCAAGCGCCATGGGGAAGAGGCGGCAGCTGATCTGCCTCGCCGCCGCGGCCATCCTCCTGACAGGTAACGATGGATTCTTCGTCTCGATCTCGACCGTCTTGTCCGAACCGTTCGCCGCGCTGAGATTTGTTCATTTTCGTCTGCCTGCCTTTGACGTGATTTGCTTGCGATTTGTCCCCAGCATCGGCAAAGAAGATCGGCGACGTCACCGAGCTTCAGATCGGCATCAAGGTGCGTACTTTGTTACCGGGTCAATCCTCTCCATCTGTTTAATTGCTTGTTATTCTTACGGGTTCGGGGGATCTGCGACTAGAAACCTGCCGCGGCTTTGGCGCGCCCTCCGGTGAGATAGCTAGTGTTTTAGCCCTGTCCTCCTATGAGTTGAGCTAGTGTTTTACGGTGGGAGAACAGAAAGTATTACAGAAACCTTTTTGAACAGAGCTATACTATACATATTTGAGATATTTATGTAATATTATATTTATGTGATCCATGGATTCTTCGATAAATTTACATACTAAACATAAATTTATGAATTATCTAAATTGAATCTTCAAATGTTATCGTTTGTGCCTATAAAAGAGGAAAGAAAGCATATTAAAGATGTTTGTGCCCATAAAAGAGGAAAGAAAGCATATCAAAGGTAGTAAGTAAAGTCCCAACGAAATCACATGACCAATTGTCTTGTGTCGTAGTACTACAATTGATGTGGAGTTTAGTTTAAGCATATAATAATTATTGTATGTAGGCAAAAGTATGTTTTCATGAGTAACGTAGGTAAGATAAATCCATTGCTTCGTTATTTTCGTATAGGTGTCATGGTTTGCATCCTGTTGTTGCACTTGGTATATATTTTGAGCATTTTATTGTTGTGACACGCTGACACTACTATTTATGTAGTATATTATATTGGGTATCGAAATGGATATATGATATTTTTTGCTATATTTATTATGGTGAAAGGAGGGGTAAAATTATTTATTAGGGAGGCTGGTTCACAACTAGCTGTAATTGAGAAATGAGGAGATTTCGACCTTTAATCATGTAAACGTGGTGGTATTTTTTTAAGTCAGTGATCGTTATATTAAAATATGATGCGTTAATGTGGAGGTAGCATGAGAAACCATAAAAGAACAGTGGTATGATATTATATTTTTAGCAAAACAGGATTTTATGTTGAACGAATTACAAAAATGCTTTGAACTACACTTTTGTTGTGTAGCAAAGCTCTAGATTTCGAAAATTTGAGCAATGTTTGTATTCAAAGTTTTTTTTAAAGCACTTTGAATTTGAAGCTGTACTATATAATTAAGATGTATATTTTAAATTATGAGAAACTTTTGTATTGAATATTTTTTAATTTGAAGATGTTTTGGTGTTCAAACTGTAGGTACAATGGATCACATATAAGCATTTATGCAAACGAATTGCGAGAGCATTTTGAATTTTATAATTTGCTCTGTAATAAAGTTTTAGTTCTTGAAATTTTTTATAAAATTTTATATTGAACAACTTTTGATTTCAATACGCTTTGGTGTTCAAATGGTACGTATAATGTTGCTCGTGTATAAGTAACGAGTACAATGTATTGTTGTTTATTTAATTCAAATATGAGGGTTCTTCTAAAAAATTGCTGAGAGAGGATTAGGACGACGGGTTAATTTCATGAAAACCTTTGCAAATTTCCATAAACTATGAAGGTTGGACTATGAAGGTTGGACTGCGAGTTGATTTTGATAACAGTTGTGAGAGGAGTGATTTCGCTAAAAGCAGAGTTTTTTTTTTTTGCAAAATGACCGGAACTCGTATGATCTCAACCGCACGCCCGATTGAATGATTCTTAGGCTCTGTTTGGATGTTGATATTGGATGCCTTAGCATTGAATTGGGTTCAATGCCAAATCAGTCTAGTATTGATATTATATTATAATACCAAAGTCATTGTTTGGATATAATGAAATTGATCGATGGAATCAAAGAAGCTGGCAAATACGATTCATGTTTGGATGTCAGGATGTGCCACGTCAGTCCCATTTCCCAATCGTTTAAAGACGTCTAGCAAAAATAAAGCTAGAAAAAGGAGACATAAATACCAAATGAAAGACTCCAAAACTAATTAAAAGGAAGAGAGAACTTAAAGAAGAAACAAAAATGCAATTTGATCATAAGACAAGCCCAAAAGCATGTTAAAACTTAAATCACGCTAAACAATGGCACGATGATATCAAATGTGAGGGATTAAAGCATTGTAAAATGATACCAATTAAATGAATAAAAGTTTGGACTTGTAAATATGGCCACTAGTTACAACGAATTTTATACAAATGATAGCAAATGAACAATATACCACTTGAACAAGCTGAAGTATATAGAGGATCATGGCATAAAGTTCACATGAATCACACACACTATCATGAAAAGATCACTAATTCACCAATATGTCTTACAAAGCTAGCATGAAAAGATATACATGAGGATAACACATGCTAAAAAAGAAAGGTGGCTAGCCTACCAAGGTATATACACAACTAGTATGGTGCAAGATTAGCAAAGATTCGTGCTAGACAAGCCATAAAGGCATAAAACAAGCATATACATGCAAATAGTATATAAGTGAGCACAAGAGTGTACAAAAGTTAAAACTAAGAAATCAAGCATAGTGTACAAAGCCACTGAAAGGTCATCCAAAAGGTATGGAGAACCATTAAATCTTGATCATATAAAGACCAAGATCTATGGGCATGTTCTCCACCTCCGTCCCTGTACCAACCAGGGTTCACCAAACTGGTGGAAACCGGTCCGGTTTGACCGGTTACCGGTCAAACCGGTCCAGTCCGGGTCCGGTTTCCGGTTTGGACCGGTACCAAACCGGCCCAAATTCAAAATTCAAATTTAAATTCAAAAAAATGAAAAATTCTCAAAAAAATCCTAAAAATACTTCAAGGTGCGACGAATCTAATGGTGTCAAGTTTTCTCAAAAATTTGTTCATTTGGTATAGTTTGCGGGGATTTGAAGTTAAACAAAAAAGCGTGCATACAAAATTATACAAATACAATGTAAAAGTAGTACAAAAAAGGATTGGAGGGTTCATTTAGACTAAAACATGTTATACAAACATTCATTTAGTATACTTTGCGGGCATTTGAATTTAAACAAAAAAAGAAAAAAAATTTGAATTTGGCCGGTTACCAGTCAAACCGACCAGTTACCAGTCAAACCGATCGGTATACCGGTACGAACCGTTTGAACTGTGAAATTTGAATTCAAATTTGACTTCCACCGGTATCGACCGGTTTCCGGCCAAACCGGACCGGTATACCGGTACCGGACCGCACCGGTTTGGCCGGACCGGTCGGTAAGTAAAACCCTGGTACCAACATATGAAAGGACAAACAAACTCGAGTATTGGATCCCCAAGGGTTAGCAAGTATGGACTTGGGAACTCAAGACTTGGCCACAAAGGTGTAAGTAGCATTCAACTTATCACGTGGGTTAGCATAATGCAAATACCAGTTTGAAAGAGATATTTTTAGTGCACCCTTGGAATCATGCCTCAAAATAGCATCTAAAAAATAACGAGTGATACCATTAGCAAAAAGGCAATGAAATCTTTTTAGAAGAACCAACACAAACACCATGTGAAACATGTCGTGGACTGACACAAGAATGACTAGAAGCATGACCACGATCATGGCCTAATCCATTAGAAAAGCAGTTATAAATCCCTTGAAAATGGTGCGCTTTCTTACTTGGCTCATAAGTATTCATGCCATGGAAAGGGCTATGAACAATCAAGGACCTAGAAGCACGAGCTTGCCACAAGCGTCTTGCATGGCGATAGCAAATTCTCTTTTGGTACCCAACTTTCTCACATTAAGAGCAATGGTAGAAAGGTCTATATGGAGGCACGATCCGAGAGGACGAAATACCATTCTTTCTCAAGTGAGAAGTCCCTTAAGACTTAGAGCAAAAAGCATCAACACTCAACTTGGTGCCCATAGTAGAAAAACATGTGAAGGCTACATGGCTTCCTAAAAGCTTTGGCACGCACATGTTGCTCATATTTGGCACAGGAAACCAAAACTTATCGGATGCCTATCTTTCTTGAAAAAATGTGCAATGAAACTTTGGTTTAGAAGTTTGAGTTTTGAAAAAAGTGAGAAGCACCCTTTCCACATGAATTGTCTTGGGCAATACCATAAGAAGTAGCAAGCTTAGAAATAGCTATAGAAGAGCTATCCGAAGCACTAGCACAAGTGCCGACATCCAAAGACTCGCGCTCCAAGAAAAAGTATCTGACTCCGGTTGGGAAGAAGCAATTTTGAAAACACTAACATCGGAGTGACAAGAGTTGCATGAATCAAAAGACTTAGCACTAAGACTCCTACACCTTTTGAACAAAACCTCATTTTCAAGTTTGAGGCGATCACAAATACCATATGGAGATTTTTTTTTCAAATTATGCATCCCCTTCTTAATGCACTTAGCATATGTGGCACACAAGAGATCATTTTCTTTCGCAAAGTTGGCACTCATCTCATTGTGCTCAACCAACTTGTGTACCACAATGAGATGAGTTTACCTTTACTCATGTTGTGAAGCTCAAAGTTCATCTTCTTGAGGCATCTCTTCCATCAAAAGATGCATCAATGTCATGCTTCATCATCCTTGTTTGGTTTATCATGCTTCGTTCTCCACTTTTGGTCATCCTTGGATGCGACCGCACCACCTAAGGATAAAGAACCAATAGAACATAAGCTTGGCATCGTAGCTCAAAGCACCGGTTAGGATTAGTTGAAAACATGCTCAAATCTAGAAAATCAAATCCACTAGCAAAATCATTTTCTCTAATCGTCCTTCAATTGGTATCATAGCTTGGTTAAGGATCACACAACCTTAATCGTCCTGTGAATCACAAAGCTGATTAAGGTTGTGTGATTCTTAACCAAATTATGATACCAACTGAAGGACCGGAATAGACAACTAGAGAGGGGGTAGTGAATGGGAGCATTTAAAAAGTTCTCCAAGAGAACAAGGTCTATATCCCGAATACAACTCGACACACTTTCTTCTAGCCGTCAAGGTGACACAAGCCAAGTAGTGGCGAGCTTACTCTAGAAACGATTAGGAAAAAACTCAACACAAAGTGAAAGCAAACAAATGATTCACTCAAGTAAGGTTATCATCAAAACTTCACTAAACCGAGTGTGCACAAGCAAAGCTACGACTTACACTTCATTTAACCAAGATTGCAAAGATCTAATATAGATTAAGCAAGAACAAATACTTACCAAGCATGCAAAGGTTATCAAGTGTTAGTGACACAAAGGAGCTATGACGAGGGAGTAAACCCGGGGTCCCTAACGAGCCCGACTCGCGTAAAGGGAGGCCCAGCAAACTTACTGGGCCTAGAACGGGACGGCCCGCTAACCGGCGCGGGAGCAGCCTTCGCTGCTAAGCGAACGAGCCCGGGGGTCCGACCTCCCGGGACACGTGGCAGCCCCCCGACCTAGCGCCCCGGGTCAGAGCCATGCCGGCGATCCGGGACGTGCGCTCCAAGAACGCCGCACCTCCTGACAGCCATGCCGGCCAAGACAAGCCTCGTGGAGGCCCCGGGACGCCCGCTTCCCTTATCTTGCGGCGAGGGCTTGGGCAGCTGCACCCCCTGATAAGGAAACAGCGCCACTCGCATGGGCCCCGCGACACAACGAGAGGAGGCGTCCACAGACCCTGCCTCCTCCCCGCTGTAATGATGGTTGCCTCTGTGCACCATCTCATTACGCCAGTGAGCGTGACCGGACGCCCCCAGCCAGTCCTCGGTAAGACACCTCTCGCCAGGCGCGCCGTCCGGTGACAGGAGCTACGTAAGATAGTCCCGTGGGTAAGGAACACAAGCTCCGGCGGACAAGACCGGAGGGGACCCCCGAGCGACCGTCCGAGCGGTCGCGCCGCCTCGATTGAGCCAGGATGACACAGCACCTGGGGAACGTGCTGCCCAAGAAGATCGCCAGGATCATCCCCTGCCCAGAAGATTGCCAGAATCAAACTAGCCCACTCTCGGCCGACCGAGTGGGCCCCGATGTCCGACAAGGATGAATCACACTCCAACAGTGCCAAGACACAACACTAGATATCTGTAATAGGGGCCCCACCTTGGACTATAAAAGGGAAAGCCCCCCACGTAGGAAAGGGTTGGACTCTCATGGGTTCGACACTGCTTGACCAGCTTGTAAGCTCCCCTCTACACTTTGAGCACCCGGGCTTGAGAGCAATAGAGTAAGAACACCAACCCCCATACTGGACGTAGGGCATTTTCGGCCCGAACCAGTCTAAATCCTCGAGTCTTTGCGTGCTAGACCATATCCGATCAAGCGTACAACCAACGAGCAATCGAGTAGTTTAGTAGTCACCCATTTCCCGCAGCAATAGTTTTGGCGCCGTTCGTGGGGAGCGCTTTGTGCGTTCACTGCTTCGGCGATCGGATGGTTTCGATCACCCAATTCACCGCTCCGACGGCGAGCCACGGTGAGACGATCTGTTTCGGCTCCTTGGAGTTCCCCGCGATCCCCCGCGACAGATCGCGGGCGCCTCCACCGTTCCCACCTTCCCAGACCCTCCGCTTCGGAAGTCTGGAGTTCATCACCGACCAGCTCGGTGCACTGCGCCTCCACGAGGAGGAAGCCGCCCCGGAGGCCACAGAGGAGCCCGCTCCTCCCCCCAAGCCTCGCAACCTGAGGCGTCAGCGATCAGTTTGCTGGCGCATCAAGAAGCATAGGCCATCACAGCCAACCCGAGCGGTGCTCCGCCGCATCGCGCTAATGATGGCCTCCAACCCCACTGTCGAGGATGTCAATCTGGTCCTCTTGTCTCTGGCCAACGTCTCTCAGCAGCTCGCGGGCGGACCTACGCTCCCGACACCCCGCTCATTCTCAGAGCGACTCCCGTTCGGCCTATGCAACGCCGCGAGCGTCTATGCTCGGGAGGTGCGCAAGGCCACCCAAGGGTTCCAGCCCACGTCACAGTTCATGGGCATGACAGAGAGCTGCCCTGACTCCGTCCACGACCTCTTGTGCTACGAGGATCCCCCGAGTGATTCCTCCAGCACGAGGGACAATCGCTTGGAGGAGACATCTGCGCCACCGCGCATGTGCGCCATGGCCGACGGCGACCCGCCGCCGGAGGTGGTGCCGCCCGAACAGACGCACACTCCAGTGGACCGCCGTGAGCATACACTCATCAACGCGCGGGCTCACAGCGAAGACCTCCTCAATCGTCAACAGACGCCTCCGCCCGTGGAACTACCTCTGTGGGTCCCCTCCGGGTCAAAAAGGATAAACCCCATGAGTTCCACGCGCCAGCGCGCACGCGGGGTCAACCGCGACATCATCAACAACACTCGCATGCAACTCCCGCATGAGTTCTGTGCAGGACAAAACATCGCAGCGGCCGCAATCCTCTTGCAGACGCTGCCAGAGCCGGAGGATCCGGCCCAAAGAGATCTTCACCGCCAGGTGAGGAACTTGGTGGAACTCGCCGCCGTCCAACAGGCAGAGAGCTCCTCGCTACACCGCCGACAGGCCGCTGCCTCGTGTCCCGTTGGTGGTGCGAGCCACGGTGGGCGGGAGCCATCCGAACTACAGCGCACCCCACCTGCACGCCTGGCCAACGCGGGCGGCGCTGTGGCAGAACTGCCCAAATTAATCCAGCTCAAGTGCGCTAACCATCACCATAAAGACAATACAGGTTAACACGCACTTCAAACGGAGTAATCCGGCAGTGCTGTCGGGTAAAATCCCGAAGAATCCACGTATGCGTCGATCGAAACCCAAAGCTTACATGCAACTCATACGAATGTGAGTCCAGAGAGTACAACATTTCACAATTATATTACAATACAGAGTCTTAACTTAGTTATTACAAACCAAGTTTGAAATCTCAGAAAAGTACTTGAAATGCAAAATTTAAATTAATTCAGAGTTCAACTACAGCGGAAAATAAAGCGAGTTCTAAACGACGATACAAGATGTCATGATGAAGCTCATACATGACATCACTTGGCATTGCCATCGTTGGCCGGAGTCGGATCCCACTCCACCGACCAACCAGGAGGTAAGTACACGGCCAAGTCAAGCTAGCTATCTGCCTGAAAATAAAGTTGAGCCACAAGCAAGGCTGAGTATACTAATACTCAGCAAGGCTTACCCGACTATGGGTATACTTAGCCCACTACCTAGACATATAAGGCTTTTGGCTGGAGAGGTTTGTTTCGCCGAAAAGCAACTAAGAGTAATTCCTTAATTTCAAATTTTAGCTTCAAAATTCTAGTTCAATTGACCATTCTAAGTGAGCATCTATCCAATAGCATACATGGTGAAAAATAATTATTTTTCATCATTCAACCATATTCATCATCCTCATTGTTCCACTTCTTACTCTATGTGGCAAAAGGGTTAAGCAGTCCCAATATCCGTGAGAGGCGGACGATTCGAATCGAATTTGTTAACCTTGCAAGGCAGACCTAACACACACGCATGGGGATCCAGTCACCCACGCGACTTTTCCCCTTTCTTTCCGGCTTATGGATCAGGGTCACCCCCTTCGGCTACAAGAGCCCCACGCCATGGTCGACGCCGGGTCGTGACCACGGTTGCACCCGCATGTGGCCACATGAGAAACAACGTTCAAAGAGGGTGAGGGAAAAGTCCACTCCCCGGGCCGATCAGGTACTTAAGCTTATCGATTACCATATTTCTCGGCATGTGGTTAGTACGTTCAAACGCTTAACCACCACTACCACACACTGCGGTCTTAACATTTTTCACTAAACAGACGAGGCATCAACAAGTACCATAGCCCCGCCCATGGACCTTATGATTGCAGCATGTAGTAGACATTCAACTCCTATGAGCTCGCGAGTGACAGGAAATCACTCGACTTCTGCCGAATCATTAGCATAGCTAACTAGTGACCTAAACCAACTAGTGTTCAAGCATAGGTACCTAGGATCATGCAACTAAGATGTCAATCAACTCCTGTAAACTTAAATGCACAAGTATATAGAAACAATAAGTTGTATAGAGTTGAAAGTAATAGGTCATGCTCCGGGGCTTGCCTTCCTGAGCGTAGCTAGCCTTGGGCTCTTCCGAAACTTGGTTCGGGTGTTCAGTGGCTTCAGTTAGATTCACTTGAGCTTCACGATGCTCACTCTCGGACTCCGGCACCAGCTCGTACGTACCATCAGCGAGAGTAGTCGAATCTACATGAATGCATATGCATGAGTTGTTGTGATGGTAACAAAACTTATATTAATCCACTGTAGGATTATAACCTAAGTAACCCAAGTTAAGTTGTAAAGCAACTCATCTACCAAATATTGGGCAATCGTTTATAGAGTATTAATTATCATGATTTAGTTCATAAAAGAACTAGGGTAATTTTTCAAAACGCCACTAATTCATTCCTAGTCATATAACATGTGCGAGCTAGGTATAAAGTGAAAGTGTAGTTAATTAAATCCTATAGTCATGAAATTCCCACACATGGTAAGAAACTTAATTAACATCCTACTGTAATAATTTCAGCAAGTTTCATGTAGCAAAAAAAACATGATAATTATTTTACACAGCCACGGCTAGAAACAAGATTAATTTGTATAGATCAAACAAGGTAAGTACTTGTACTGAAAATTTAACTAAGTGTTTATGATCCTATTATGAGCCTACTGTAAATTTTTCAACTTTAAAGGAGCAGTACACTAGGCATGAAAAATGTAATAAAATAGAGCTACATGGAAAACAATTAATTTTCACAGCTAGTTCTACTGAGTTCTTGAGCTTCAAATTTTTCCAGCATGATACAGTACTCAAGTAACAGCTCTGGTAAAAATATCAGATTTTTACATGCATAGGAACTATTTTCCTTAATTTAGTGTAAATATCCATGCTATTAATTAGTTGGAGTGGTTCCACTTATCTAAAAATTCTCAAAAAATTTGTACAATAACTAAACATCAATTTAAAGCCTTTGTAAAAGTTTCAGCTCATGAAACAAAGTTAACCAGAAATTTAAAGCAAAATTTAAATAAACCTATAGTTTGGAGTGTCAAATGGACATCAAATTTTTACAGAGTCCTACACTTGCAGTATACAACAATCTGTCCAAAAATCACCTACAGATCATGGCTAGAACTTGAGATCTAAATAAAGGACTAATAAATTTGTATTTAATCTAGAATAAAAACCAGTGAGCAAATGAAAAGTGCATATAATGAAAGTTGTAGATCTAGTAACAAGGAACTCAGATCAATTTAGTTTTCATTTTTCCGATTTTTTCTACGAATTTATATCGATTTTACAACTTTGTTGTTTTTGAAAACAAAAGAAAAAGAAAACGAAATCTTGCAGTTGGGCCCTTGGAATGATTTGGGGGCTTGCAAATATGCCCCTGGCCGGAGCCTGGAACAGAGGAGGCAGTGGCCAGTCGACCGGAATCCCGGCGAGGAGATCGCCGGCGGCGAGGGGATCGGGGTGGGGCAGCAAGAGGGGACCGAGAGGGACCTTGTAGCGGCCTCGGGGCGAGCTGGTGCGGCTGGAGCAGGCGCGCCGGCGGCGCACAGGGAGCGGCGGCGGCGGCGGCTGCAGTGGGCGGCGGCAGTTCGGTGGCTGGGGGGGAGGGGCGGTGGAGGTGTCGGGGAGCTTCATGGAGGCGAGGAGAAGCTAGCTAGGGGGTCCATTGGAGGCGAGGAAGGGAGGGGAAGGGGGCTCCGCGATGGGGTGGTGCTCGACGGCAGCAATGGCGTGGGCGGCGGCATTCCAGGGCGCAGGGAGGGGAGTGGGGGCTTGGATTGGGGTGTAATGGAGAGGGGAGGAGCGGGAGCACGGGGTGGTGAAGTAAATAGGGAGGAGAGGGGCCGCAGAGGGGAGCTCATGGTGACCCGCTAGGGGGCGGCCATGGTGGATGGCGGGCGGCGTTCCTCGGCAAGGGAGAGGAGGAGAGGCTCTGGGAGAGGGAGGGAAGTGGAGTGGGGCTCGGGCAAGGAGGCCGGGCAACTCGGACAGGGAGCCGGGCAGGGACTAGCCGAGGCGGCGAGCGGCGGGTTTGGCGCCGAGTGCTTGTCGTCGAGCGACGGTCGAGAATCAGGCGCGTGCGCGTGCTCGATGGAGCAGCAAGTCAGCGGCGGTGCAGGCGATCATGGCAGCAGTGGTGCGTGCTTGATGGGGCATCATGGCCGGGCAGTGAGCAGGCGAGGTGTGCGTGCGCAGCGACGGTGCAGCAGCGGCAGGCGACAGCGTAGCGCTTTGCTCTGCTCTCGAGTGCCGGGAGTGAAAGAAGAGAGAGAGAGAGAGAAGAGAGAGACGAGGAAGTCAACGAGTTTGACTCAAAAATTGTCAAAATTTTCAATTGGAACGTGAAAAAGTTTAAATACAAAAGTTGTTCAAAATTCAAAAGCCTACAACTTTCATTTCAGGCACAAACTCATTTGAAGCCTAGTTAAAGAGTTAAATTTAAATTCTTGAGGAAAAAACATTATTGCCCTATTCGAGTTTGAATTCAAATTTTTCTTCAGTTTTTGTGTAGCAACTCGAAAATCATTGAACACGAAAGTTTTTCAACATTTAAAACTCTACAACTTTGGTTTTGGGCAAAAGTTTATTGAGCTATGTTTTAGAAATTATTTTCAAAGCATATTTGTTTAAAATTTGAAAGATAGTTAAAATCTTCGAAAATTGTGATTTGGATGACTCATCATTTCATGTGCAAAATTTTATTTTCTCCCTTTGACTTCAATTAGACTTCGGTTTATCACGGCGTTACTAAGATGCCTATTCAATTTCACATGCATACTTGTATTGGTTAAAAGTTATTGAAGGTTTCTGACCTATGCACATATACACATAAACACACATACATACACTTGCATTTATTTCCACGTTTCATGGTTAATAATGCATGATTTGGTGCTAATGACCCTGGTTTAGCTAATTAAACACCTAGGGTGTCAGCCCGTCCCAGCGGCGGCATCCACTCCTTTCCCGCCGAGGCCACCGGTTCGCGACCGCGTCGGTCCCAACTACGATGCGCGCAGCGTGATCCAAGGCCGGCAGCAGGCGAGACACCGTGCCGACGTCGACCGCGTGGCCGCGCGGGTGGAAGACTCGCGGGCATACGCGCCCGACACGGAGCGCTCACCACTCCGGCGTGGGGGACGCCCCTACGACCCTGACGAGGATCGCGACCAGAGTCCGAGCCCGGACCCCACCGGGCCGAACGCCTTCTCCAGGGCGATTCGGGGGGCGCCTTTGCCCCATCGCTTCCGACCGCCGGCGAACGTCATGAAGTATACCGGCGACACGAACCCCAGCGTGTGGTTGGAGGATTACCGGCTTGCATGCCGGGCTGGAGGGGCAAACGATGACCGCTTCATCATCCAGTACCTCCCTATTTGCTTGGGAGAGAGCGTCCACGCCCGGTTGGATTTCTTGCTCACCGACTCCATCGGCAGCTGGGCAGATCTCCAAAAAGTATTCATCGATAACTTTCAAGGCACATACGTACGCCCTGGAAACTCTTGGGACCTCAAGAACTGCAAGCAAGAGCCCGGCGAGTCCCTGCGCGACTACATCCGGCGCTTCTCCAAGCAGTGTAACTCACTGCTGGGTGTCGTCGACACCGACATCATCGGTGCGTTCCTCAGCGGAACGCGCTGCGAGACCCTTGTCCACAAACTAGGGTGCCAGAAGTCGCGCACTATACACGAGCTCCTGGAGATCGCCACCAACCACGCCTCCAGCGAGGAGGCGGTCGGGGCCGTCTTCGAGCGCGACCAGCACGCGGCGAAAGAAAAGCGACGTGACCGTGACAGGCCATCCTCGAGCCGCGAAACAAGAAAAACCGTCGATCTCCCACCGCCGGCGAGGTCGCGGCGATCGAGCGCCCGCCGAGAAACGATCACTTCAACCAGCTCCTGGAAAAGCCATGCACCAACCATGGCTATCCGGTGAACCACAAGTTCAAGGATTGTGACATGATGAAGCGCCTCCTCCGACGGACAGCCAAGGCCAACGGCGACGGCCGTGATAGGCGGCCGACGCCAACCAAGACAAAGGAAAGCCGGCGGAGGGAGAGTTCCTGGACGTGGATCGGTGTCTGGTGATCATCGGCGGCCTGGAGGACGAGTGCTCCAGACGACTGCAGAAGGTTCGGCTCCGCGAGGTATGTGCTGCCGCAAGTTCCATTCCTAGAAAGTTGAAGTGGGCATCCACGCCCATTATTTTCGATCAGGACGACCATCCGGTCAGCATCCCTCGGCCTGGAAGCTATCCTCTCGTCGTCGACCCCGTCGTCAGCAACATGCGCCTCACCAAGGTGCTGATGGACGGAGGCAGCAGCCTCAACATCCTCTACGTTGACACCTTGGAAGCCATGGGAATCTCGCGAGCCTGCTTGCAGGAATCTCTCTTCCCCTTCTACGGCATCCTGCCAGGCATGAAGGCATACCCGGTCGGCAACATCGATTTGCCGGTCATGTTTGGCAACAAATCCAACTTCCGCACCAAGACCCTCACGTTCGAGGTGGTGGACTAGAAGGGGGTATACCTTGCCATTCTTGGGCGCCCCGCCTACGCCAAGTTCATGGCGGTGCCCAACTACACCTACCTCAAGCTCAAGCTGCCGAGCCCGAACGGGGTCAGCACGGTGAGCGGCTCCTTCGAGGAGGCCTACGTCAGCATCCACGAGTACTACAACCTCGCCACCACTGCGGCAAACTCGGCCGAGCTCGGCCAGCTTCGCGCCAACACTCCCGAGTGACGTCCTGACCCTGGCAAGCCAAGCCAGGCACCGGCCTTCATCTCAACCGACGAGACCAAGACGGTCGTGGTCGACAACGCCAACCCGACCAAGACGGTGCGGATCGGCTCCCAGCTGTCGGCCAAATAGGAGCACGCACTTGTCGACTTCCTCCGCGCCAACAAGGACACTTTTGCCTGGAAGCCGTTCGTCATGCCGGGCATCCCAAGGGAGGTCGTGTGACATCCCGGTCTAGGCTTAATAGGATTGATAGAATACTCATGTCAACAAGTTGCAACTTCTTTTCCGGAAGTCGGTCTCCAAAGAACTCCGAGGTTAAGCGTGCTTGGCCCAGAGCAATTTGGGGATGGGTGACCGACCGGAGTTATTCCCGGGTGCGCACGAGTGAGGACAAAGTGCACAGAAAAGACTTGTGTTAGTCTGTGAGGGTAGTCTATGCCCTATAAAGCTGCCAGATGAAAGCGGGCCCGACCTCGGGGAGGCGGGACGTTATAGAATGGTATCAGAGCCGACTCTCGCGGTTTCACGGGCACATACGGGCATATGTGCGCGGGCATGAGCACGGGCGCGTGGGGGCGCAGATGCCACCGTCATGTGGACGGGCGTGTGGCGGGTCAGTGCGCGGGCATCTGGGATGCGCCGTTGGCACTGGACGCACGGACGTGGCACAGGGTCCGTTGGCATTGGACGCACGGACGTGGCCAAGAGAGGACGTTCGTGGCTTGGGATTGATCGACGAGGACGTCGGTTCTTTTAAGGGGGTGAGGATGTGACATCCCGGTCCAGGACTTAATAGGATTGATAGAATACTCATGTCAACAAGTTGCAACTTTTTTTCCGGAAGTCGATCTCCAAAGAACTCCAAAGTTAAGCGTGCTTGGCTCGGAGCAATTTGGGGATGGGTGACCGACCGGGAAGTTATTCCCGGGTGCGCACGAGTGTGGACAAAGTGCACAGAAAAGACTTGTGTTGGTCTGTGAGGGTAGTCTATGCCCTATAAAGCTGCCAGATGAAAGCGGGCCCGACCTCGGGGAGGCAGGACGTTACAGGTCGCCGAGCACGAGCTCCGCATTTTGCCGGGATCCAAGCCCGTCCAGCAACGACTGCGCCATTTTGACGACGAAAGGCGCAGGGCCGTAGGGGAGGAGATAGCTAAGCTATTAGCTACTGGCTTCATAAAAGAAGTCTACCACTCCGACTAGCTCTCTAACCCAGTCCATGTAAAAAAGAAAACTAGTCAATGGAGGATGTGTGTTGATTACACCAACCTGAACAAGGCTTGCCCCGAAGACCCTTTTCCTTAACCTAGAATAGATCAAATAATCGACTCCACCTCCGGGTGCGAAATCTTATCTTTTCTAGACGCTTACTCAGGCTATCACCAAATAGTGAAGAAGGAATCTGACCAGCTCGCAACATCCTTCATCACGCCGTTCGGTTCGTACTGCTACGTATTGATGCCGTTCGGTCTCATGAATGCAGCGGAAACATACCAGCGATGCATGCAAGCCTGCTTTTCCAACCAGATCGACCCGCCGATCGACCCCGACCGACCGGATCCGCCTCGGGCGACGGTCGCGGTCTACGTTGACGACATCATTGTCAAGACGCCGCGGGCGGACGACCTGGTCACCACCCTAAGCACCACGTTCACGAATCTCAAGAGGTTCAACATCAAGTTGAATCCTGAGAAATGCACATTCGGCGTGCGTAAGGGCAAGCTACTCGGATACATGGTGTCCGAGCGTGGCATCGAGGCTAACTGCGACAAAATCGCGACCATCACCAACATGGGACCCATCCGTGGCGTCAAGGGCATCCAGAGGCTAACCGGGTGCCTAGCGGCGCTTAGTCGGTTCATAGCCCGGCTGGGAGAGCGAGGACTGCCGCTGTACAAACTCCTCAAGAAATCCGACACCTTTATTTGGACAGAGGAGGCACAAGCGGCCCTCGACCGCCTCAAGGCCCTCTTATCCTCTCCGCCAGTGCTCGTGGCACCGGACCCCTGCGAACCCCTTTTGCTTTACCTCGCGGCCACTAACCATGTGGTCAGCGCCGCTCTGGTGGTCGAAAGGGAAGAACAGGGACATGCCCTTAAGGTCCAACGGCCCGTGTATTTTGTCAACAAGGTACTGACTGACACCAAGTCACATTTCCCACAGACACAAAAACTCCTCTACGCCGTCATCATGGCGGCCAAGAAGTTGCAACACTACTTCACCGAGCATGAGGTGTCGGTCGTCACCTCATTCCCACTCAGGGAAGTCGTTCGCAATCGCGATGCAGTGGGACGGATTTCAAAATGGGCAGTCGAGCTAATGGGCTACGACGTCAAGTTCGTATCACGCACGGCGATAAAGTCCTAGGCCCTGGCCGACTTCATCGCCGAGTGGACGGAAATCCAAGCCCCGACCCCAGAAATCTCCCACGAGTACTGGACCCTCTACTTTGACGGGTCGGTCATGGGACCCGGCGCGGGGGCCGAGGTCGTCCTGATCATGAAGAGTACGCGGTCCGCCTCCATTTTTCTGCATCCAACAACGTTGCAGAGTATGAGGTGCTCATCAGCGGCCTCCGCATAGCCATCGACATCGGGGCAACCCGCCTGTACGTCTATGGCGACTCCAAGCTGGTAATCGACCAAGTCAAGAAGAACTCCAACTGCGAGAGCCCTCTCATGGACGCATACTACTAGGAAGTCCGCAAGCTGGAAGGGAGATTCTGGGGTTTGGAGCTCCACCATATCCCATGGAAGCAAAACCCTGATGCGGACGCTCTCGCAAAGATGGCCGCCGAGCGCAAGCCGGCACCCAACGGCGTTTTCGTCAACGACTTGAACGCGCCGACGGCAAGAGAGAAACAACCAGCCGCAAACAAGACAAAAACAGGGGAAACAGAGCATGCAGACAGAATAGAGCACGCTCCCTCCGTCCCAACCCCCGACCAGGTACCCGGGGGCCCAACCTGTCTCGCTACAGGACAATCCGACCCAAGCTAGGCAGACAACACAGATTGGAGAGCCGATCTATTGGCTTATCTCCTCCACGAAGTCCTCCCAGAGGAACGCAACGCAGCCCGTCGGGTAGCCCGAGGGGCCAAAACTTTCGTTGTAATCGACGGCGAACTCTACAAACGCAGCCCCTCAGAAGCTGGCATTCTCATGAAGTGCATCCCCATTGCCCAGGGCAAGGAGCTCCTTCTCGAGATACACACTGGGATCTGCGGACACCACACTGCGCCACGTTCCCTGGTTGGAAAGGCCTTCCGACAGGGATTCTACTGGCCAACAGCCCTGCGCAACACCGAAGACATCGTCCGTCCCCTGCTTCTGGGTATCTTCCTCAGGCACTGGAAGACGGGCCATGATCTCCTTTCGTTGGCCATGGTGTCTTCCAGTCGCACCACTCTAACCGCGCGCCTAGGGAGGGAGGCGCGGAGACCCATCCTGACTGCAAGACCACCCTGCCTTATGAGAAAGAAGCCCATGACCGTCCCCTGCTGCCACAAAGCACAGCACCGAGCTGTGCAGCCTTCCAGCTGTAGCTGGAAGATGAGGCAGCGGATCCGCGGCTCCGCGTCAACGACGCGTGAGATGCCCACCCGAGATCTCGGGGGAGCGGCAGCCGCAAGAAGGACGCAGAAGGGCGACCCCCATGGTAGGGAAGGTCCGCACTACCACCAAGTCTCCGAGCCGGCGCCAAGAGGAGTCCAAGGAGGCCACCAGAAGCTGGGAGCCCCCCTCGCCGATTGGCAAGGGAGCAGGCAGACCAGTGGCCTGGCTTGCCTAACTCCAGCAGGAAGCCCTCAAACTCCTCGGCGCCGGGCGGCGTAGGCAGGATGAACTCGTCGGCGAGTTCATGCCTGAGGAAGATCCCCCGCCGTTCGCAAGCATTCTTCTAGCACCAGAAAATTGAGCCATGCCCTCTCTCATCTGGAGGACGGGTGTGGGGTGTGAGGAAGAGAACTGTCAGAGGGATTTCCATGATCCGTCTACTTGTGTGGAACCATGTATCCGCATTGCCCCTATTTATAGGCAAATGTGGGTGCTAACGGCCCCAGCGGTCAGTGGGCCGGTCGAAACGGGGCACACCAAAAGCCCTTGCCCACTCAAACCCCCTCTTGAATGCCGACGGTACAGCGCCAGCGCGCCCAGCAACCGCCGCACCACTCGGGGCACGATCGCCGCACGACCCACCAATGGGAGGCAGTCCCGAGCGGGGGAAAACGAGATTTGTTATTTGTTATTTTTATATCTCACAAACGAAGTCAAGTTTGGACAAGATATTTTACAAGATTGTATATCATCTACATGTGTGATTTTTTTGGTAAATTTAGACGATTTTTTTGCCGTGGTTTGCACGAGTTTTCACAAAATTATGGTTTGCACCAAATATGTTCCCAAAGATCAAAGTGCAAAAACAAAAAGGCAGGGGTGGGCCCCATTGAATTCAATGGTATTCAGTTGAATACCAATTATTTTTGACAAAAAAATTTGTATATATAGTGTATGTTAGGTATATGATACAAAAAAACAAAAATAACACAACAAATCTGACTACCAAAGTCCCAAATTCCTCTTTTAGCCCAAAACAACCTCAACAGCCCAATTCCCTCCACCCCCGCCGGCCCAGGTACACCCCATGGCCCAAAATTTCTCATTACCCCAGCCCAATCCCTCTCCTATCCTGTCCCGACGGCCGACGCCCCCTCCCGCGATTCCCCACCCGGCGCCGCCCTAGCCCCTAGACCGCCGCCGCCCGCCAGCGCCAGCTCGCCATACGCCGGCCGCTGTCGTCCGGCCGCCCGGCCCGGGCTCGTTGCCCCAGAGGCTCGGGCCCCACGCTCGCAAGCCGCAGGGCGGGGCGGCGACTGCGGCCTAGGCGGGCAGGCGGCAGCACCGCAGGTCGGAGGCTCACAGCAGCAGGCCAGCAGGCAGCAGCGTGGACGCCAGGCGCGATCGGCGCCCAGGTTCCCACTTCCCAGTGGCCAGCGGCCAGGACGCCGGGCGGCCAGGGCCCAGGGGGCGCAGGCTCGGCGCCCATGGGTCAGGGGACAGGTGCAGCAAGCTTAACCAGGATGCCGGGCGCAAGGAGAAGAAGACAGCCAGAGCTAGATCCAGTGAACCAAGGCGAATTAGTTATGGTTGTGGATTTGTGAAAAAATTAGCAGCAATCTATACTTGTAGACATGTAGTCAGAATTTTTCTGAATCTTGAATACTTGTAATTTATAGGTTTGAACTATGAAAAGGAAGTGGGGTGGCAGTGCCGCTACTGATTTGAGATCGTTCTTGCAAAGAGCTGCTGCAAAGAAGAAACCTCCTGAGGCAGAGGTTGTTAGTCCACCTACTAATGAAAATCAAATGCAGATAGTGGTATTTTAAGGACAGAGTACCAGTGGCAGTGGGAGAAACACCATACCTCTTGAAGCAAAGAGAGATGAGTAGCAGCAGCCACCAGCTAACCCCACAATAATTGAAGATGATGAATCCATGCCTATAGCTGAATCTGACTCCGGCGATGAAGATGATAGTAATTATAATATAGAGCATGATCCGGGATTGAGGCCTCCTATCTCAAGCTATCCTGTCAATGATAAAGATTCGGTTAGAAGGTCATACATTGCATTGGGACCATGTCAACCAAGAATGAAGAGAGAATTATTTCCCCAACATGAATGTGGAGGTATGCGCCGATTCCAACCTAAATGGTTTGATGAATTCAAGTGACTAGAGTATAGTATGCATACAGGTGCTGCATATTGCTTTGTTTGCTACTTGTTCAAGGATAGTAGCAAATATCCTGGTGGAGATGCTTTTGTTAATGAAGGTTTTCGAAATTGGAATATGAAGTGCAGAATTCGTAGGCATGTTGGTTCTATCAATAGTGCTCACAATGATGCTGAGGAGAAATATAATTTGTTCATGAAACCTAGGACTTCAAATCGTGAGTCTATAGGCTCAAACAGTGCAGATTTCAAGGCTAAGTATCTAGCTCGTTTGACATGGTCACTAAAGTGCATAAGGTATCTTTTGCGTCAAGGGTTAGCTTTTCGTGGTCATAATGAGGGAAAGGATTCAAACAATCAAGGGAACTTCAGGGAACTTTTGGCTTGGCTGGCAGGGAATTTTGAAGAAGTTAATATGGTGGTTCTTGAAAATGCTCCACACAATTGCCAGATGATTGACCACAAGATTCAGAAACAACTTATTGCTGCTTGTGCTCATGAAACAACCAAATTTATTATAGAGGAACTTGGTGATGAATGCTTTGCCATTCTTGCTGATGAGTCTAGTGATGCCTACCAACAGGAACAATTGGCCCTTTGCTTGCGTTATGTCAATAAAAATGGAGAACCTGTTGAGCGGTTTCTTGGTCTTGTGCATGTTGAAGATACTACATCATTGACTCTTAAACAAGCAATTCAGTCGTTACTTATCAAATATCAGTTGCCTTTATCCAAGATACGTGGTCAAGGGTATGATGGACCTAGTAATATGAAAGGTCATGTCAATGGTTTGAAGAAATTAATTATGGAAGAGTCCCCTTCTGCATATTATGTTCATTGCTTCGCCCATCAACTTCAGCTGACCCTTGTAGCTGTAGCTAAAGAGAATATTGATTGTCAATGGTTTTTTGGGCAACTTGCATATTTGTTGAATGTTCTAGACATGTCTTGCAAGAAAATCCGCATGCTTCGCATAGCTCAAGCTGAATACATGATTGAAGCACTGAAATTGGGTGAAATTGAAACTGGCCAAGGATTGAATCAAGAGATGGGCTTAGCAAGACCAGGTGATACACGTTGGGGATCTCATTATAGAACTGTTATGCATGTGATTCATTTGTATCCTTCAATCAAGAAAGTGCTTTTTAGAGTTGGGAAAGAAGGTAAAGGGGTTGAGGCATTAGGAGCTCAAACTATGCTCAGAGTATTTACCTCATTTGAGTTTGTTTTTCTGCTCCACATGATGAATGAAATATTTGGATACACAAATGACTTATGCAATGCTTTGCAAAAGAGGGAGCAAGATATTGTAAATGCAATGGATCTTCTTGAGCTCACAAAGGTGGAATTGGATGTTTTGAGAAGAGATGTTGGATGGGAAGAATTTCTTAAGAATGTCACTTCTTTCTGTGAGAAGAGCAAAGTTAAAGTTGTTGATATGGATGGAAAGTATATTCCTATTCAAAGATCAGCTAAGTTCTATAGAGGTGCCACAAATTACCACAGGTTTCATGCTGATATGTTTTTGGGTATCATTGATAGGCAACTTCAGGAGCTGAATAGCAGGTTTGATGAGGTAAACACAGAGCTACTTAGATGTATGGCAGCATTCAATCCAGCTAATTCTTTTTCTGCCTTTGATAATGAGAAGTTGGTTAAGCTTGCTGGGTTCTATCCTCATGACTTTGATTTTCAAGAGAGGAACCAACTTCGTTTTCAACTACACAACTATATTAATGATGTGAGGAATGATGAGAACTTCAAAAATTTGAGAAGTCTAGCAGACTTGTCTATGATGCTAGTTAAAAGAGATATGGTTTCTCGGTATGACATTGTGTACAAACTTCTCAAATTAGTTCTAGTTCTTCCTGTTGCAACTGCTGGTGTTGAGAGGATTTTTTCTGCAATGAACACTATCAAAAACAAGTTAAGAAGCAAGATGGGACATGATTTTTTGAATAATTGTTTGACCACATTCATTGAAGGGGAATTCTTCTTGCAAGCGAAGGATGAGGACATCATCAATTATTTTCAAGCTATGAAGGACCGAAAAGTTAACTTGTAATTTGTAAGCATCCTTATCAATGCCATTTATTGTTTTAGTACCTCTATTTTCTATATGTTGAACAATTTCAGAATTCAGATTATGAACAATTTATGTTGTTAGTGCTAAATCATGTGCTACTAATATGTATGTTGGGCTGTTAAATTTTTTTTCCACTACTTACAATTTTGAATACCAAGGTCCCAAATCCTGGGCCCGCCCCTGCAAAAAGGACTACTACTGCACAAAAGAAGCTTACCTACGCTGCTCACCTTTTGATTGCTGGTCCATGCAGGCATGTGCGTGCTACAGCAGCAGCGCTCCCCACAGCGGCGGTGGCTACACCAACAGCACCCCCCATGGCGGTGGTGGTGGCTACGGCAACAGCGCCCCCTACAGCGGCAGTGGCGGCTATAGGAACAGCGCGCCCCACGGCGACGGTGGTGGCGGCGGCTATGACAACAACGCCCCCTACGGCGGCGGCTACCGCAAAAACGCCCCCTACAACGGCGGCGGCTACCGCAACAGCGCCCCCTACAGCAGCGGCTACGGCAACAGCGCCCACTACGACGGTGGCTACCGGAACAGTGCTCCCTACAGTGGCGGCGGCGGCGGCTACAGGAACAGCGCCCCCCTACAGCGGCGGCTACGGCAACAGCGCCCACTACGACGGTGGCTACTGGAACAGTGCCCCTACAGCGGCAGCAGTGGCGGCTACAGGAATAGCGCCCCCTACAACGGCAGCTACGGCAACAGCGCCCACTATGACGGTGGCTATCAGAACAGCGCCCCCTACAGCGGCGGCTACCATAACAGCGCCCTCAACGGCGGCGGCTACAGCAACAGCGCACCCTACGACGGCGCCTGCTACGGCAACAATGTCAAGGCTCTGCAGGATGGGACTGGGTCCCCTTTGTACATCAGCACCAATGAGGTGCACGTGTACGCCGCGCCGAGGTACGACCACGATGGCCAGAGCAACAACCAGAGGAGGAGAGGCGGTGGCAGAGGGTTCTTCGCCCCAGTGTTCCACGCTGTCGGACACTACATCGACTGCCATTTCGGCCTCGACGATAGGGATTGACACATCTAAGGCTCCGTTTGTTTTAGCTTCTGGCCGATTTTGAAGGCTCGACTTTGGAAAATCTGTAAGTCAGATGACTCCCAGAATTGAGAATCGAGAGTCCAGCTGATTATGGATTCTCGATTCTAAATTATGGTAGTCATCTGACTTTTGAATTCTTTTCAATCAAGTTTTCAAAATTGGCCATAAGATGAAAGAAACATGATCTAACGCATGGGGGTGCGGGCATCTTCGTGTTATCGATTACAATTCCAAGTGTGCCGGTGTGTTTTTCTATCATTTTTATGATGTGATCGATGTACCACATGTCTGCAAAATGCAGATGGTTAAGAATACATTTTATCGTGTGCTTGGTGATGATTTGTATAGGGTATAGCGATTGAGATTAATGCAAGTCCTCAAGTATGGTGTACTATTTTTATTTTTCAAGACATGCACATATTTACATGTTTGCATTGCTTGTAAAATCACACAAAGTGCCATTTTGATTGTGAGAATAACTCGAATAAGATATGTTTTATATTGCAAAGCCTACCCCGCTGCTCCCACCCATTAGTAATAGTGAGAGGTTGTTTGGAAGGGTTCTTCCACAATGGCTTCACCGGTGAAGCAAAAAAAAAATGGCTTCATCTGACTTCTAGTTCATTTTTACCCCTGCTTACAAAACAACTTCACGCAATAGGATCTCGTTTTGCGCCAAACTTGTGAAGGTGAAGCCACGATAAGCCCTCCCAAATAGGTCGTGCGAGTTTTTGCCTCTTCACCTATTTCGATGAAATGTTATGATACTTTTATAATAAATATACAATTCCAAAATGTGCAACTATACGTTCGGGGCTTACACCAATGGAACCACCGCTTCACTTGTTTCCACTGACGTGCAACCACTGCGACCCAAGCTAGCTTAGTCAAGTTCTACCTAGCTAGCATTTGGATTATGGCCATGTTCAGTTGCAAAAAAATCTACGGTACCAATCACATCGAATTTTCGGACACATAAATGAAACATTAAATGCAGTTTGGAAAAATAACAAATTACACAGTTTAACTGTAAATGACGAGACGAATCTTTTAAGCCTAATTAATTCATAATTAAACATTAGTTGTCAAATAACAACGAAAATACTACAGTACCAAAATTCAAAACTTTTTGCGAACTAAACATGGCCTATGCATCATCAGGGTTAAAAAACCGGTGGGAACCGGTCCGGTTACCGGTCAAACCGGTCCGGGCCGGTTCCAGTTTCGGCCGGTACCCAACCGACCCAAATTCAAAATTCAAATTTGAATTCAAAAAATAAAAAATTCTCAAAAAATTCTTAAAAATAATTCAAGGTGTGACGAATATAATGGTGTCAAATTTTCTTAAAAATTCGTTCATTTAGTATAGTTTGCGGGGATTTGAAGTTAAATCAAAAAAGAAAAAGGAAAAATGGGTCGGCCCATTAAGGCCCACCGCATATGGCGACCGGTAAACCGGTCAAACCGGCCGGTATACCGGTCGGAACCGGTTACACATGCGATTTTGAATTTAGATTTGAATTCAACTGGTTTCCACCGGTTTCCGATCAAACCGGTCCGGTAAACCGCTACCGGAGGGCGGCGGTTTGACCGGACCGGTTGGGAAAAAAAACCCTGTGCATCATATCTTGCAGAAAAAAAGGTGATTTGAGCAACCGGGACATTGCAACAAAACATCATGGGGATCAAAGTTTTTTTTAAAAAAAAATGACATTTAGAGTGGTTTGGTTTGCCATTGTTCCTTGACTAATGTATCTCTCCTCCCTTTTTATTGTTCAAGTGATCCAACGGATGTGTTTAACTAGTTGGACTCCACGTCGATACACAATCATCTACTCCCTCCCATGACCTGATGCATGCATTGTCTTACCGCCAAGCCTGCCTGCTGTAACCTCAAAATGACGCGCGCCACGACAGCGATGGGTCGTGTACTCGTGTTGTTCTATTTACCTCCTACAGCCTGCGGTTATTCAATTACACGCGGCCAAGAAGTTTTTTTTTATAAGAGCATTGGCCACCGTTGATCGCGCCTACCTACCTCTCGTGCTAAACAATCTACCCGTCCTTTCCAGCAGTGTTCCAAACTCGCAATCCACGAAGCAGTTACCGGTTGCTAGTCGCAGTCTCACAGACGGGCTGGGCTGGCTCTCAATCTCAAGAAGGCCGAAATTGCGCCTCCTAACACAGCCCAATAAAATCAACCAACAACAGTGTCTGGAGAAGGCCGAAATCCAACAAAAGCATCGTTAACTGGGCCTACATGGCGGTTGGACCAAAAGCCCATAGAAGCGAAACCCCAACTGAATACGTACGGACGGCACTGCGAAGCCAGAAAGAACTACACGAGGAAGAAGGTTCTAGCGACTCGGTAGCAACGAAGCAAGCGCCATGGGGAACAAGCGGCAGCTGATCTGCCTCGCCGCCGCCGCCGTCGCCGCCGCGGCCATCCTCCTGACAGGTAACGAAGGATTCTTCGTCTCGATCTCGACCGCCTTGTCCGAACCGTTCGACGCACTGAGATTTGTTCATTTTCGTCTGCCTGCCTTCGACGCGATTTGCTTGCGATTTGGCCCCAGCGTCGGCAAAGAAGACCGGCGACGTCACCGAGCTTCAGATCGGCGTCAAGGTGCGTCCTTTGTTACCGGGTCGATCCTCTCCATCTGTTTAATTGCTTGTTATTCTTGCGGGTTCTGGCGGATCTGCGACTACTCGGTTCTCTGATTTAGCAAAGGGATGTCTAGTCTTTTAACAAGTCTGCGGACTCGGATGCGGTGGGCGTGAGCAAATGTGAATTACATGATGCTAGGATAGGGAGCTACACAGATCTGCAACTGCAAAATCGCCCCCCCCCCCCCCCCCCCCCCTCCCCCCTCTCTTTACGCAAGGTCGTGAAGTCGTCGAATGTACTTAGTTTCACTTGACTTATGGCATTCAAAAGATGAATTCTGAACATGATTGTGGTACTGTTTGTTGATCATTGCTCCTTAATTTTCTTATAGTCGGTGGACAAACTAGAAGAGGTCTAAAAGTACATTTAAACAACTGCCTGTATTGAAAGGGGTATGTCCCTCTTGCTACCTCTAAAAAAGCTTGTATTGGGCTGCTGGTACCTTCTATCAAGGTTCTGGACCATGCTGAGTGATGACACATTCCCTCAGCCTCAGGGACTCACAGTCAATGAAAGCCACATTGGGACCTTAAGTGATATAAGCATTTGAATGCTGTTGAACTTCTCTGTCTGGGGCCTTATCATATGCTTCGATAGAAATGATATGTATCATTTGTTCTGGATTTTGGCTACCATTTCAAGATGAAAAAAAACCTAAGTCATTGAAGCATGGTAATAATAAATGGAATATTCAGTTACAAACTGTTGCGTGCCTTTGGGAATGTGATAGTGGAGATCTACCATTTCAAGATGAAAAAAAACTAAGTCATTGAAGCATGGTAATAATAATATTCAGTTACAAACTGTTGCGTGCCTTTGGGAATGTGATAGTGAAGATTGCATGTCATCAGATCTGCTTTCAGCAATCTATTTGTTCTTTGCAAGTTTTGTTCATATCTGATTTATAAATGAGAATACCACCATACGTAGGCTACAGCCTTTTTGCTGTTACGTTTCAAATGGAGGTATCCTTTCGACTCTGATTGACATATTGTCTTCTCTTGCTCATCATCTTCCTTTCAGTACAAGCCAGAGTCATGCACCCTGCAAGCGCACAAAGGTGATAAAATTAAGGTCCATTATCGTGTAAGTATCTGATCCGCATATTTTTTTAGCCTTACTGTATCTCCACATTGTTTTTTCAGGGATGTATAGCCCTGTAAAGGATTTGCACATGTAGGCATACAGATATACCTCAACTTGTGCCAATTTAGATAGCTATATGCAGGAGAAGTGTGCTAATTGCTTGGCAGTATGGTCTTTGTAGATTCAATATCTTGTTTGATTAAAGCACTTCTTGATACTTCTCCTGTAGTTTTTTTTTTTTACTTTTTTTGAATCATAGGCTGAAAGGCTTGATATGATGCAGGGGACACTCACTGATGGATCAGTATTTGATTCTAGCTATGACAGAGGTGACCCATTTGAATTTACTCTTGGAAATGGCCAAGTGATAAAAGGTTATTTTTCTACATGTAACAATATACTTTCTATGTTTATCTGTGGTCCAATAACCATACTAGGCTGTGTTGGGCACTTGGGCTAGAAGAATATGTCATCAGAACGATGGGTGAAATGACATATGCTATTTATGTCACACGCAATCTTAAATCCGCCAACCGACGTTGTTGGTTTCATCTATAGGTTGGGACCGAGGATTACTAGGTATGTGCGTCGGTGAAAAGCGGAAGCTAAAGATACCTGCAAAGATGGGTTATGGTGAGCGAGGCTCCCCACCGAAGATTCCAGGTATGGCCGATCATTTGTTTGCTTCCTTGCTGGTTCCATGTGAAGAAATTGTGTGGATAGATTCTTTCATCTTCAGTGTGGCCATTTTTACCTCGCCATGGATTTCCATTTACAGTCTATTCTATTCAATATAAAGCTGTATAGGAGTTCCAATAAAGCTAACCATAAGTTTTGTAATGAATAGGTGGAGCAACTCTGATCTTCGACACGGAGCTTATCGCTGTCAATGGAAAGACATCTGGTGATGCAAAGGCAGAAAGCAATAGCGAGCTTTAACACATTGAAGAGTTTCATCTTGAACGTGTAGCAGCTTCACTAATAGTGGCTCGCGCGAGTTCACTTGATGAAAGGGTTGTTGTGTTATGATTTAGATGTTACAAATGCAAGTCTGGTTAAGCTCTATGATCTATGTCAGCGACTGTTCATATACTGTGGAAACTTTTTTCGCTTGGTTGGATGAGAATTCGATTTGCGTTGTTGCCACGGTCTTCGACACAACCTGCTCCTTCTTGCATTACTGTTGCTGTCGACGCAGGTCGACGCCTTCTAAATCTCAAATGTAACCAGTGTTAGAAATTCAAACCAGATATTTTTCACATGAGAAGTATTCAGTGATTGCCAGTTTTTGCTTCAGTGATGTTTAGCTTTCCTGTGGACGGGAGAATGCGTAGGCCTCATGCAGCCTACTGCTCTGCTAAAAACATTATCACGAGATGTTCAGACTGAGCTGAACCGGCCCAGAATCTGAGGCAACAAGCCAACAACAGGCCAACAGCAACAGTGGGCAACAGCCAACAGAGAACCAGCATCTTGCGCTCGGATCTCATGCGATTTGTCATCGGCGCATAGGAATAAGAGTGTTGCGCTTCAGCATGTCCTCTGCATTCTCCTCCTGCGGCACGAACCTCACCTGTTCTGTTCAGCAGGAACTACAGTCTCGATGCGATGCAGAATTGCAGAGGATGAGAGAATAAACAGTCGTTAAAACTCAAAAGGCAGGATGGCGACTGTCATCTGAATCTGATGCAGCATGCGTGCGTTTGACACTATAGATCTTTGACCTCCGCAGCTGTTCCACGCAACAGGAATTCGGTCAAAGCTGGTGCAACGCCGGCCAAGTGGCCGGACCGTCTGAGCAAAAGGCTGTTCCTCTGAAATGCGGCCATGGATTCACGACGACACCGTCTGAAAAACATTCTTGGTTGCGAGCCTGAACGGGGCACGAAAGTCTAGGACCAGGAGCACATTTTGAGGCGCTAGATGATCGATGAGCCGATTCACGCACCCGTTTTGACCAAATTCCAAGTTTCCGACGCGAAGGACGCCGAGAGTCATGCAATGATGGACGAAAAATGGACGCGCCGCGCCGAGGCGTCTCGTCTCTTCAGAGTTCAGAGTCTTTCTTCACACTGGCCTGCAGGCATCTCGTTTGGTTTCAGACGAGATGGAGCCACGAGCGGCGAGCCCACGGCGGCTATGCGGAGTCGTCAGTCAAAGGCTCAAAGCTAGTAGCTGCTGGCGCCACCGGACGGGTCCCGACCCGACGTGCTTTCGCGCATGGGCGCAGACACCTTTCTCCCCTCATGGCTTTTGGCCTCCACTCACGCACGCACGGGCACGAGACTGTTGGCCGCGGCCTCGAACGGGGGGCCCGCGCCCTCGTCTCGGCGTCGCGTCTTTTCCATGGGGGCAAGCGGACAAGCCCTGCCGTTTCCCATCGCGCGTCTCGGCGACTGTTGCTGACCTGTAGCTGCGCGCATCGGCACGAGCCGGGGACGGAGGCGACGCACGCCTCGCCGACGACGACGCCAGTGGCGTGCCCGGCTCCGTTCTTGCAATGCATTCCCTTTCGTTTCTGTTGGCATGGTAGTGTAGCTTGAGCATTGTCTGCCCAATTGCCATTGCTACGATTGTTATGCTACGTCATCTGAATTGTCGAAGAATCCTCGATAGTTTTTGGACATTAGATTCATAATTTTTTTTGGCGACGCTACGTCCAAGCTTAGAAAGAAATACAAGTGTTGGCGTGGCGAGAAGTTACCGCATCGCTAACCTTTCTGCAGCTTTGGATTTACAGAAAAATACCGCAAGGAGAGCTGTTCTTGGACATATCGGGCCCATCGTATCAATTCCCCACGGATTTCCACTACAGTGACAGCAACAGTGCCGCTCCCTCTGCGCGTTCAATGTTCAACTGAACTGTACTTGACATGTTGCGCACACAGTACAGTCACAGCATCTCTGCTGGACTGCTCCGCGTCGTGCCGCCGCTCAGACGCTCACAGTGGCGCCGGACCGGCGGCCAGCTCTCCCTCCACCCTCCCTCCACTTTACAGCAGCCGTGCTCGAGCTCGAGGGCTCTGCTAGTGCTTGCCAGTGCTCCTCTCCTCGGTTTTACTGGGACTGGGAGAAAGGGGAATGTCACCTGCCTCCGCTGCCGGTCACGGACACAGGCTCACAGCAGAGAGAGAGGCAGAGGGGGAGGGGAGACCAATGACCATGGCCTACCCCCATGATCCACGACCGGTCTACAACAGCGGCACCAGCGCTGCCTCCTGCAGCGAAGCAAGCCCCAATGGCATCCCTGTCCAATTAGGGTAGTAATCAAGCCCGCCTGCCCCTCCCTATCACCTCGCCGCTGCGCCATGTCAGGAGGCCGCGTACGGTGATTTCATGATTCCACATTTCCACCTCCATTAACGGCATCACCAACTCTCTCTCTCACGCTCGCAGTTACCCGATAATTATACTGCTACAACTACAGATACAGCAACGGACAACTGCATCAGCATCACAGTGGTCTGGTCTCGGTAGCAGGTCTCTCTCTCCTGCCCGTCATCTCAATGATTGGAGGCCATGTTACCGAGTCGGAGGAGCAGGTGGTAGAAAAAAATATGTCTGTCACAGGCACCGGTAAAAAAGGCGGCAGCTTTCTCCTCTCCACATCATCAGCAGTGGAGTCGCAGGACGAGAGCACCCTGCCGTTATTTTTTTTAAAAAAAAGCTGCGGCTTTGCCAATAATAACTAGAAGTAATAAACAATTAGTTGAGCCATGCTCCATCGATCGCGATGATGAGTTGTAAACAGCCTCGAGCGCCCGGCCGCGATCGCCCGAAAAGACAGCGTTAGATTCAGCCCCATCCATCGATCGCGGCTAACTGGCGATCGCCGGGGAGATTAGCCAGCCGGTGGGGCCCCGGCGGGGGCGACGTCGTCCAATGGGCACGCGAGATGCAATCAGCCAACCTCGACAGGACTGGATCGCTGACGGGGAGGCGGAGGCCCCGGCGATTAGCGGTGGTTAGATCTTGACCGGGCGCCGGGAAGGATTATTAATTATCTTTTTTTTTCTTTCGGGATGGATTATAATAGTCGTGTGTGTCTCTCTGTACACTACGCCGCGGCGGAGGGACGCGCCCGGCGCGGCAGCCCCCACATGGCCGGCGGGATAAACTAGCCGCCGGCGGCCGGCCACTTACCCCTCGCCCCGTTTGCTGCAGTGAGACGCCGGGAGTTCCCCTTGTTTAATCGGGGAGCGTAAAAACAGCCTGCATTCAGAACGGGATGGCAGGATGTTGGCCAGCAACGCGTCGAGCTTGTGTCGCTTCCGGCGGCAAACCTTGGACCACGCCACCAAACCCGCCGGCCAGTAACCCACCGGCGGCACCTGCCACCACACCACCAAACCCGCCGGCCGGTGACCCACCGGCGGCGACCGTCTTGACCACCGGCGACCCGCTGGGGGAGGAAGCCCTGGACCTCCATTGCTACTCTGGTTCGGAGGATGAGGAGGACGGCCCGGAAGACGAAGCCCTGAAGACCGCAGGATTCCCGGCGGCGGAATCTAAGGAAGGTAGTAAAGACGGTGAGAGGATTGGCCGCCAAGTCCGTTCGGTCGTTGTCAAACCTGCGACACATCGAGTCTCCTACAAGGAGGCGCTTGTAGGGGTCAGAACCTTTCGGCCGAGATTCAATGCGGCTGCTCAGGATAAAGGAGGGTGGAGTGTGGAGCTGAGGAAAGAGCGTGGAAGAAAGCCTACCGTTTGGGATCGTCTTCAGCCTGTGCGCAGGAGCATTCATGATCGGGTTGGGGGGAAGGTGAGCATTCATTCCGGCGATACGAGCCGTCCCTCTATCAAGGAGCGTTTTGGTGGACGGGAGCCTTCCAAAAGCAGTTTGCTTCTGCTTCTCCATTCCAAGGCTGAGAACAGGTGCTTCAACTGCTTTGCTCGAGACCATCGCATAGCTCAGTGCAGAGACCCCCCGCGTTGCGTCTTGTGCTCCAAATCGGGGCACAAGGCACGCCACTGCAAAAGAGCTCACGAAGCTAACAAGGCTGAGTGGAGGGAGAAGGGAGCGAGGGAGACGGAGAAGGAGCCGAGCAAGAAGATGGAGTTTGTTCCTGGGGAGCCGGAGCGGAGGCCAACGACGGTGACTGCTTGTGCTGGCCGCACGGCAGCCATCAGGGAGGCGGAGCGCGACCTCGAGCTGCACTCGCTCATCGGCGTGCAGCTGGACGCCAGGCAGCAGTTGACCTGCGGCCAGGTGCATCAGGACCTCGTCCGGCAGCTCCGCATCCCGGGTTATGCGCTGGGAGTGACGATGCTGAAGAGTGCAACATTCATCTTGAGGTTTGGGCAGCCGGCGCAGCGCAATGCTGTGCTGGGGCGCGGGCCTTTCGCTGTTGGGCGAACTCGGATGCACATCATGCCATGGACACGCCAGTTTGGAGCAGCGGCTACGTGCAAGCTTAACTATCGGGTACGTGTATGCATTGAGGGGATACCAGGTCATGCTGCAGATGTGGAGATAATCAGCAAGCTGTTCTCGGCCACGACGATCGTGAACTGTATTGATCAAGAGAAGAGGAAGGCGGAGGAGGAGGCATGCGTCTGTGTGTGGATCACGACGCGTGACCCGGACAGTGTGGCAATTGAAGGAACCTTGCAGCTGGAGGAACCGGTCGAGTTCACCAACGACCAGTACCATGATTTCTGTACAAGCCTCGGCAACATGGAGCTGCCGGAAGTCCACCCTGGGCCGGCAAAGCTGCTGAACTATGAGGTGCTGTTACATGTGGATCAGGTCCTGGATTTCTCACCGCTTCCGGACAGTCCATCTTGGAGAAGTTACGAAAGTGATACTAGCGGGATTCCGGATGGATCATTGGAGGATGAGTGGCCGGTGAGGCACAATTTCTCATGGAGGCTGGGGGTGCCGGACAGGGGAAGATCACCAAGGCGAGCGACGGTGCATGAAAGGCTAGGGGGATTTCGTCGGGATAGATCTCCAGATAGAGGTGCTGGGGGAGGGAGTGGTCAGATGCAGGTTCCGCCGCCGCCGCACACAGCGTTCAGGGGCGCCGGGACCAGCGGGCATGGTGATCGCCGTTCGGGAGGTTCAGGTGCAGCTGCTGCTGGAGGAGGACGTTACAGAAGTCATGCCATGGAGGGCACTGCAGCCGGCAGCGTTCCTGCCGGTGTTGGGGAAGACGACGGTCTCGCTACGGCTGCTGGTCAAACTATGGGGCACCCCACCGATGCCCCGACTGAGGGGGAATTCAGGCCTACGGAAGGGCAGCCAGACCTAGCTTTCCTATTTCGTGTAACTTCTGATAATCAAACAGAAGACTGGGACCCAATGCTTTGCGAAAAAATTGTTGTGGGTCACGTGAAAGGAGATAAGGCTGGACTGAAGGAGGTGCAGGAAATTGAACAGGAGTTGGAAGTGGTGCGTGGTGATGGGCAGGAGCAACATGTCTTGGCATTTTCTTGGTTCGACCCGATGCAGGGCGAAGCACAGTGTGGTGACAAACTGCTGCTCTTTGATCACATGGGTGCGCACGATAGTGCTCTGAAGACAACCCAAACTTCATGTGTCCTGCCAATGCCAGAAGCAGCAAAGGGTGTCGGGGTCATGGAGGCGACAGCGCAACAACGTGATGGTCAAGGTGGTGATGTGGATCTTCTGTTTCAAGGAGGGGGAACGACAGAGGCAGAGGAGGTTGCACTAATACGGGCCGAAGTCTTTGGGCCCGATGCAGAGTATACTGATTTGTCTGAAGGCCTCAGCGTGTTGACTGTAGCTCGCCCGACAACAGAACATGGAAATGGAGAGAGGACTCAATCGGTGGAAGGAAAAGCTAAGGGAGGCACAGACAGTGGAGGTGACATGCTCTCCTCCGACGCTGTGGTTACTAGGGAGGAGGGCCGGGAGCCTGCAAATGACATCATGGATGGCACTGTCACTGTAAGCGGTGGCCGTCAGGAAGTGGCGCTGCCGCCATACGCAAAAAATCTTCAGGGATCTTTGATGGGCACGCCTGAGAGGTCTATTGCTGGAAGTTCAAGAAAGGGGGCGGCAAGCACAAACAAGGAAATTGCTTATGTGCAAGCTTCAAGGAAAAGCACCAGACTGGCAAATAGGCCGACGAGCGGTATGACGATGGAGGAGCAGGCAACTGCATTGCTGATGAAGAAGAGCTCCTTCCTGGAGCGTGCGCAGAAACCGGGACTTTGGGCGGCTGAGGACATTGGCAATAAGTTCGCAGTCCCCCTGCCAGACGAAGAGGTGACTGAATACCGAGAGATCTTTGGTCTGAGCTGTGGCGTTGGAGAAGGCACAGACGCACTGCGCGCGGTGGCCGTGCTTGCTGATGCCTGATGTTTCCCCATTGTATGCCTCTTTGTTTGGAGGTGGGGGGGATGTGTGTGTTCCTTTTGTGTCTGTTTCGATGTGTGTTGCAGTGGGTGTGGGTTGTCAGGGTAGTGTTTCATCGTGTGGCTCTATCAGAATTACTAGTGTCTGTATGGAGTCTGTTGTCTTTGGTACTGCCGAATCAGTGTGTTTGTGTAGTGTTTGTGGTCAGCTTTTGGCTCAAACATGTGTGTTCAGAGTGTTGTTGTTCCCATGATTGATCAAAACTGTGTTCTACTAAACTGGAATGTTAGAGGGATGAATAATCCAGCAAGGAGGAAGGTGATAAGGGATCTTTCAGGAGAGAAAAGATGCACCATTGTCTGCATCCAGGAAACTAAGATGCAGCTTATTGATCAAGCGGTGGTAACTGAAACCCTTGGCAACAATTTTGGGACAAACTTTGCAGTGTTACCTGCAGCTGGGACAAGGGGTGGAGCTTTGCTTGCGGCGCATGATGATTTCTATCAAATTATACAGACTGAATTGCGTGCGCACTCAGTTTCAGCAAGGTTACAGTCAAAGACTGGTGTTGTGGAGTGGTGGCTGACTGTGGTTTATGGCCCACAAGATGACCAAGAAAAAGTGCAATTCCTGCAGGACCTGAGTGAGCTAAGGAATAGTATAAATGGCAAATGGCTGGTCATTGGAGACTTCAACCTCATTTTACAAGCACAAGACAAAAGCAACCAAAACCTCAACAGGCGTATGATGGGGATTTTCAGAAATTGGGTCAATCGGATGCAGCTGAAAGAGCTGAAACTGTGTGGCAGAAGGTTCACATGGTCGAATGATGTAACACAAACAAGAATTGATAGGGCTTTTTGCACTGCTGACTGGGATATGATGCTGCCTGGATGTCAATTACAAGCTTTGTCCTCCTCAGTTTCAGACCACTGCCCCCTTCTAATGGTAGGACAACGTGAGATTGCTCGATACTCAGGCTTCAGATTTGAGGTGTTTTGGCCGCAGGTACAGGGATATGAGGAAGTGGTACAGGACGCTTGGAACAGAAGTCTCTCGTTAACAAATCCATATTTGAGATTGCACACCAAATTACAGCGAACAGGGAAAGCTTTAAAGGCTTGGGCGAAGTCCAAGATTGGGCATGTTAAACTTTTACTGTGTGCTGCCAAGCAATTAGTGAGAATACTCGATGTGGTGCAGGAGTTTCGACAGTTAACGACACAAGAAAGAATACTGAAAAGAGATCTGAAAATGAGAATCCTGGGGCTGTCGGCTGTAGAAAAGTTGAGGGCAAAGCAGCAATCTCGGCTGACTGCAATAAAAGCAGAAAATGCAAATTCCAAGTTGTTTTATTTGAGAGTCAATGGAAGAAAGAGGAAGAATTTCATCCAAAGTCTACACACTGAGCGGGGCATGGTAACTGATCATAAGGAAAAGGAGCAACATATACATGACCATTTCAGCAAACAATTTGGGGCTCCTGTGCAAAGACAGTTTACACTAGATTGGGAGGCACTAGCAATGCATAGGCATGATTTGAGTGTTTTGGAAGAAGATTTCACTGAGGAGGAAGTGCACAACGTGGTGCGCGACATTGCTTCGGATAAAGCACCGGGTCCGGATGGGTATATTGGGGCTTTCTTCAAGGCTAGTTGGCAGGTTATAAAGTTTGATCTAATGGCTGTGATCAACTACTTCTACAGCCAGCATGACAGACACTTCAAGCAGCTCAATTCTGCACACATGATACTCATCCCTAAGAAGATGGATGCACTTTCTCTGGCTGATTACAGACCGATAAGCCTTACACACAGTGTCGCAAAGCTGGTGTCGAAGTTACTTGCTAATAGGCTGGCTCCATACCTCAATCAAATCGTGTCTAGAGCACAGAGTGCATTCATCAAAAAGCGAAGCATACATGATAACTTCCTGTACACACAAAATATGATTAGAGAACTGACCAGAGCCAAGATTCCGGCATTATTTCTAAAGCTGGATATTGCAAAGGCATTTGACACTGTCAGATGGGATTACCTGCTAGAAGTACTATCTGCAATGGGGTTTGGGGCACGTTGGTGCAGCTGGATTTCAATCTTATTGTCTACTGCTTCAACCTCGGTGTTCCTGAACGGCTCAAGAGGGAAATGGTTCAAACATCACACAGGATTGAGACAGGGCGATCCTCTATCGCCATTGTTATTTATACTTGCAATGGAACCTCTGCAACTTCTGATACAAAAGGCAGTAACTGATGGTGGTCTGCAGAATATGAACGTGCCAAATGCAAGGTTAAGGCTAAGCCTGTACGCTGATGATGCAGCAATGTTTTTGAAGCCAATAAGAGAAGAAGTTACAAAGGTGCAGGAAATACTGGCGGCGTTCGGAACAGCGTCTGGTTTGGTTGTGAACACAGCAAAGAGTGCAGTATACCCGATGTGTTGTGGAGACATTGACCTTAATGAAGTTCTGGAGCAGTTCAGGTGCCCAATCAAGACTTTCCCATGCACGTATCTTGGGTTGCCTTTACATACGAGGCATCTGCGCAGGGTGGATATCCAGCCACTGATAGACAAGATTGCAGGGAGGCTTCCGACATGGAAAGGGAAATTTCTGAATCGAGCTGGCCGTCTGACCTTGGTCAGATCAGTACTGTCATCCATACCCACCTATTTTCTAACGGTGTTTGCGCCACAAAAATGGGCAATTAGGCAGGTCGACAAAATTAGAAGAAGCTTCTTGTGGAAGGGTACTGCTGATGCTAATGGAGGCCACTCTCTGGTAAAGTGGAGTCTAGTGAAAAGACCAAAGCAACTGGGTGGTTTGGGAGTGCTAGACTTGGAGATGTTCAGTAGAGCCCTAAGATTACGCTGGCTCTGGTATGAATGGAGGGACCATGACAGGCCTTGGGTTGGGGGAGCAGTGCCGATTAATGAAGTTGACAAACAGTTGTTTAGAGCCTGCACTTTGGTCAAGCTAGGAAATGGTGCTACTGCAAAATTTTGGGATTCTAGTTGGCTACAAGGGAGAGCGCCAAGGGACATTGCACCAGCTTTATATAAGCTAGCGTGGCGTAAAAATCTGACAGTAAACGCTCAGTTGGAGGACCAGAGTTGGACTAGGGGGCTTTGGCGAATGCAAAGTGTGGAGGAAATGGCAGAGTTTGTCAAGCTTTGGGACATGGTACAGGAGGTGCAGTTGACTGCCGTGGAAGATGAAATCATTTGGAAATTCACTGCGGATGGGCAATACACGGCGAAATCAGCATATGAAGTGCAATTCAGGGGTTCTTATTGTAGTTTTAACTCCCAACGTGTATGGAGGGCGCACGCTGAGCCAAAGCATAAATTCTTCACTTGGTTATTGGTGCAAGAGAAGATTTTGACAGCGGACAGGATGCAACAACGGCATTGGCCGTGTGACCCTTTGTGCCAGTTATGCCGACAACACCCTGAGACGGCAACTCACTTATGCTTGCAGTGCCCTTTTGCACAGCATGTCTGGGAGCACGTTCAAGCGTGGACAAGCAGCCATGTCAAGAAGCCATCTGACACTATGAGCATGGAAGAATGGTGGACTCAGGAGGTGCAATTACCAACAAAAGAAGAGCGGCGAACATTTGCGGCAATCAATATGTATACGGTTTGGAATCTGTGGAAGGAAAGAAATCGAAGAATTTTTGAAGGAAAAGAGGCGGATCCGGTGACTGTCTTCCAGTTCATAAGGGAGGAGATGGGTCTACGCGCCCAGGCATGTGGAAAGCCAGTGAACTTTATTTCCTAATGTTAGTATTAATGGAGTTCAGAGTTTATGCTTTTTATTCATGTAATAAACCAACTGTAAGACTAGACTTTCTTTTTCTTCTAACATGATTTGGCAGTGCTCCTGCCCCTATTCAAAAAAAAATAATCGGGGGAACGGGGGCGTGGGGAACGAGGCAATCATTGACAGCGGATTAGATGCCCTGGCCAGTCAGAGTTGTTTGTTCTCCTGGTGATTTTCTCCCCCCCCCCCCCCCCCCCCCATTTGGTTGGTTCCTCCGGTGGTGTCCGTACAGACTGCAGAGAGAGCCAGTGGTTTTTACTGGCTGACCGGGGAGCTTTTAGGGGAGATCCTTGGGGTAATTCCTGTCGTTAGCAGACTAATCTAATGATGGGCGTGTCTGCTGCATGGCAGGGAATCATTGTCGAGTTCGACTGGGGGAGTGTGCAGGCAGATACAAGTACGGGGTACGTATGCCAGTTGCCGCGGCCGCGGCAAGCGATCCGTCTCAGGCTCTCAGCACTATCTTCCTTCCTTCAGGGCCATTACAGTTGTTGCTCGAAAAAAATGGGCCATTACAGTTGTTGTGCTACGCTATGGAGTCGTGCTTGATTTCAACCAAATTGGCCGGATCGAGAACTAAAATGGTTAGCTGAGTTATTCGTACTATCTTCCATTTGTGAACTGAACCTCGGATTGATCTCTATGCCTCTCATCAAAGTGATTATTTATTCGTTGTTAGAGTATCTCCAGCAGTTCCCCAATAAACACTTCCCAATAAGATTTTATTACGATGTTCCCAAGAAGTACATACTACGTTGGGGTAAAAGAATTTGGAACTCCACCAAAGCTCCAAATCCAGCCTAATCAAGTTTATACCTTTTGTTTCGTAATATTTTAGCCTCCTGTCTTTGTTTTCTCTTCATGAGCCCGCAATTAGTGCTGATGCTGCTGACACTGAGGACATGAGGACAAACTCCTGGTTCCAGTGATGAGCTGCGTGCATGCATCCCACCCTTCACAACTCATGAAACCTTCCACTGGATCGGTCGCCTGATTAAACAAAGCCGAGGGAATGGTTGAAGCAAGCAATATACAAGTACCAGCACTGTACTCTACATCACTTTATATTCACAAAAACAAAGGGCTCCAGATCTGGGATTCAAACAGCGCTGCACCGTAACCACTTGGCGTCCATTGCTTGGCCGCCGATTTGTATATTGCTGTCAAAGGCGTGTGCAAAAAGATGCCGCGAGACAGGTGTTTGAACAGGGGCAACATCTGAATACAAAATTGCCCGGCTTTTGGCTTCTAAAGATGCAGAGGAATTAGAAACAGCCTTAGCCTACCTGGCCTGTTGGTGGCCCTTTTCATCAGGGATCAAGTACTTTTGTACTGGTACCCAAGTGGTAGCTAGCTCATCTCAGAAATTTTAAATGGGTGCATTTCACTTTGTTTCAGTGCAGACATGAATGTAGAGAAATCTGAACCTGTTGTACAAGAATGAATCACATCATAAAATGTAGCTCGATTGGTGTTGAAGTGATGTGATCCGGGACAATTCTAGGGAATCGAAGGGTACAGAGTCCTGCATGCAACTACTGTGAGTAATGCGCCCACCCATTCTGGATTGGGACTTGGGGAGTTTCATTCAGTTCAGCGCCTCTAATGATTTGATTCCCGTGTTACTCAAAGAAGAAAAGATGCCAGGTCCAACATGGAAGCGTGCTCACCCAAGCTTGTCTACAAAGGATTCCCAAGCACAACCTCGGTGGTCGCCTCGTCATCATGTTACAAACAAAAATGTAGGCCAATGATACCATGTTATGCTAGAAGAGGAAAAATATCCGCGCGAATCTTAGAGGCATTCGACTGATCTGATGGCTCGAGACGTCCTAGTCATTTATTCATACGAATTTGACCGGTACACCGCAGTTTTTTTTTTGTTGAAAGGACACGGCAGAAAATTTGGTGCCCCACGAACTTATTAGCCGACATGTACTATATACGACTATTCGGGCCCTACGATTTTCCCAGTATTTAAGGGGGGCATCTTTTTAGTATTGATCATGCCTGCCATCAACTTGAAGCAACTGATGCTACAGGCTACTTGCAGGTATCCAAACAAAGACTGAAAGAGAAACATCAAGGGTGTGTTTAGATCCCAAAAACTTCCCCCTAACTTCCAAACTTTCCATCACATCAACATCACATCCAAACATTAAATATAGCAAATGATGCATGCATGGAGCATTAAATGTAGGTAAATAAAAAAACTAATTGCATAGTTTTGATGTACACGACGAGACGAATCTTTTGAGCCTAGTTAGGTCATGGTAGGACAACAATTACCACAAACAAACGAAAAGTGCTACAGTACGCTACAATGTGTGATGTGACTTTTCGCATCCACTTTTTACACTCTTTTTACACATCTAAACACACCCCAAGAAAAGATCAAGATGATATTTTGTTGTTTCGGGCATGGAAAGAAATAGCTCCTGTTCGGGCGAATACGGTCTCTCTACAGAATACAGTCCCGAACATATGATAAACAGGCAGAGCTGCTCCAACCATGCATCTGATCAGAATATGCCAAATTGCCACTGAATCATGCATGCATGCATGCAACGGATCATTGAGATAGCCAGGAAAGGACAAATGATCTTCTTAACCTGGGCCCGACATGAGACGCTGCAGGAAACACAGAGGAAGGCGTCTGCAAGTGTAATTTTGAACTCGTCTGGAACGGGATTAAGAACTCTAAAGCCAAGGTTTAGGCCGCCGGCTCCCGGGTTTGTCAATTGGCATCTTTGCTCTGATCGATCTCTGAACTGCAGAGGTCCAACATTGTTCGAGATGCTCTCCGTACATGTAGTCACCGGAGAATTAATCTACTCTAACGAATCAAGAGCTCTCCGTCCCTAGCGATTGGTGGCATCGTCGCCGCCGGGCGCTGGGCGATGGTGGCGCGCTATTGCTCGACGCCGATCCCCGACACGACACGCGCTGGCTGCCTGGCTGCAAGTTGCGCGCGTCGCGGTGGCGCTGTCATTGCCAGGGCTCGATCCGGTCTCCCGAAGAGGGAGCCAAATCGCCCCGGCGCGAGCCCCATCCCCAACAAAGGCTCGTTTCCACCCGGATATTGCCGCGATCTCGATCTTCCTCAAGACCTCAATGCAACGCACGTCAACTCGCCAGGGCGTTTTCACTTGTTCATGGCCTGCCCACACATCCTCTGCGCTGCCGGCTGGTGCGGTAACATCATGTGGCTACTGAGACACAAGTACAGACCGGGCAATGGGCTTCGCATTTGCGAGACGGATGCGTGCCCAGAGCGTGAGATGACACGGTTGGTGGCGCCAATCAATTACCGTGTGTTTGGTGCGGCATCAATGAGTTGGGTTGGATCCAACCCAACCCAGATTTTGGGGACGGAGCCGACTCATTTATTGTTTGGTTGCATTTCTGATTCTGGAACGGAGTGAACCCATTCCATGTTTGGTTCAAATAATTGGGAATACGGGTTGGATGGCATGATAACACCGTTAATGAGGGTCCCACTTACCACCAATGGACCCCACTTGTCAACCTCTCGGCGAGCTGCAACCGGCGCGAGACTGGGCGCGCGCCACCGCCACCCTGCTCCGCCCCGCCGACGGAGTCCGTGTTGCCGCCGCAGAGCTCCACCCTCCACCGGGCTCGCCGCTGCTGGCTGGGCGAGCTCCGCTGCCGGTGCGACCTCCGGTTGGGCGGACGCGGCGCTCGCGGCCCTCCTTCCTCCACGGCGGCGCCATGGCGGGCAGACGCGGGGCTCCGCCGGCCGCGAGATCCACCCGTCCGCGAGCTCCGTCGGCCGCGCGCGCCGCCCTGGAGCGGCTCCTCCCGTCCTGCCGCGACATCCGCCCGTCCCGGCCGCGAGCTCGTGTGTCCCGGCCGCGAGCTCAGCCGGCGCGAGCTCCGCCCTGGCGGCTCCTCCCGTCCCGGCGCGAGCTCCGCCCGTCCCGGCCTCGAGCGAGCTCCTCGAACGCGTGGAGAAGGGGAGCGAAACGGAGACGACGAACGGAGGCGCGCGCGAGGACGGAACCCAGCTGGGTTCGCTCCGTCCGCCACTTTTCGGAGGACGAAGCCAACCCGCATCTGGGCAGAATATTCCCTCCTGGAGCCAATCCAACCTTACCGTCTTCCATCCAAACAGCCGCGAGGACGGGTCCGCTCCGACCCGGCTCGCTCCGCTCTCCAACCAAACACACGGTTAGGGGGCTCCCTTCTTGATGAGCGAGAGGAACAGGACTGCAGTGCAGCTCCATGGTCCAAGCGGCTACCTTTTTCAGATTGCTGGGTTTACTCTGGACCCCCGGGAAAAAGGCTCTGTACTGTACATGCACGCATTCAGTGCTCCTCTGCATGCATGCTCTCGCTCTACTGTCTACTCCCTCTTCTCGTCGGCCGCCCCGGTCAGTCACTGTGCCTGGGAATCTACTGTGGCTTGATCCGCTGGGGAGACGCACTGTTGCTGTCACTAGCAGGTGGGCCCGCCAACAACATGGTATGGTCTCATGGTCCGCGCCCTCTGGTTTACAGAGCTGCGTGTGCGTAGATTTGGAAATGCATGTAGAATAAAGAGGTGGAAATGGGTCTGAGTTCAGTTCAGAAAAAGAAAATGGGTCCAGCTCCCTTCCAGAAAAAAATACATCAGAGAATCTCTCCGAATACATCAGAGTCCAGCTCCCTTCCAGAAAAATACAAAAGTAATCAGACTCCAGCTCAGGCAGGCTGTAGACTCATAGCACTGTTAGGTATTAGCCTCTTAGAGCTATGCTAGTACTAATGCGAGTGTGCCAAGCCTAATGCAGTAGAATTGACATTTTGTTCAGACGCCTTACTGCCGTGCGTGATCTGCTTGGCCTGTTGTAGTATCATCACCAGGAAGAGCTCCGTGACTCCCGTCTACTCGAATCGTACGAAAGCAACCGAAGAAAATTATCTGCATTTACGGTTGTCAGTGAAACCAGTGACAATTTGTATGATTTTAGAATAAGTTTTGAAGTTAATTCCATGTAATCTGATCCTGGTCTCAGTTTTTTTTTTTTGCAAAGAGCTACTACAAAACATAGCACACGCAAACATGAGACACCGAATAAAGTAATCAACTGATGTGTACTTACGACGGAACAAGAATTTGGGAGCACAAGATGGAATTGGCAAACTAAACAACGCCAAGCCACTACTCACGTAGCTACGCCTCCCAAGCAGGGCAGCTGGGTCGCAACAAGCTTGGGGGCAAAGAGATTTGCCAGCAAAGCAGAGAGAAAACTGCCTTGGGCCAGCCAAGGAGGGAGACCAACGCCAAGTTTTCAGCCACGGGCTCTAACGGCGAAAAGTCTCCCCCCGAACCCCCCCTGCCTCGCTCCCGTGGGCGACTCGGGGGGCGCCCCGCGCCTCTTTCGGGGGCCGGCGGCGGCGACCGGCGGCCGAGCCGAAGTCGGCTCCGCCCGCATCCACACCTCTCCTCTCCCACCCCCTCCTCCCGCACTACTACCTCGCCGCTTCGTTCCTCGCCGCCGCCGGTCACCGGGGCCGGATCCGGCCTCCTCCTCGCCGGATCCGTGCCCCCCATGGCCCGATCTGCCGTCGCCGCCGCCGGTGTGGCCTCGTCGATGTGGCCTCCGCCGCCGATTCCTCTGTTGCCGTTGCCGCCTCCTGCTGATCGAGCTTGGGGCGCCCATGTGCTCGGCGGTTGCCGCTCGACCTCATGTCCTTCGCCGCGCTCGGCGGCTCGCTGCTCCGGTCACTGCGCTCGTCGAGGTGCTAGGTGGGTGCGCCGGATCTGTGGCCGCGCTGCGCGCGGCTTCCGGGGGCGCCTCCATGGCTCGCACCTCGCTGCCTCGGGTGGCGGTGGGGGCTCTGCCGCGCTGCCACCCTTGGGGGGCCGTGGCCCTGCGGCTGTCGCCGCCGTCGCCCTCCCGTGGCGTGGGTGGCCGGGGTCTGTGGCCCCGCCGCCACCCCTCTGGTAGTCGGTAGGTCGACTTGCGCCGCCCATGTGGGGCCTGGTTGCCGGCTCTGCTTGGCATGGAGGATATTGCTCCGGGTGAAAACTATGTCCGTGCTGCGGATTGGCGACGATGGCGTCTAGTGCGTCATGTCCCTATTGGGGGTGTCGTCATGGGACACCTCCATGCCTCCTTTGCTGGTCTTGGCTGCCGCACCTCCGCCGCCGCCTTCGGGTCGCCTTTGCGCCGGCCGCTGTCGCGGCGTTCCGCCCTGGCTTGGAGGTTGGTTCCCGGTGAAAACCATGTCCGGTGCTCGGACTGGCGACGATGGCGCCTGGCGCGTCATCGTCCCTCTTGAGGGCGTCGTCTTGGGACTTCTTCACGCCTAGGGTGGTCGGCCTTTGGGTGTTACCTACCTGTGCTCTAGTGACGCTTCATTGCCATGGTCTGCTTGTGTTGCGACTACCTTGACGGATGCTTTGCCATCGTTGTGCTGGCGGATGCTTTGACGCCCCTGTTTCGCTTGGTTCGGCGGATACTTTGCCGCCTTTGTAGGTCGTCTCCGGTGGATGCTTCGCCGCTATGGAGCTGCTTCTTCTGGTGGATGTTTGGCCATCCTCTGGTTGTTTTCGTGGTCTCAGTCGGCGGCTTCGGTGATGTTCTTCATGTAGGTTCATCTGTGTTAGGTCACTTGGTGGGTGTTGGTGAGGTCTTCTCTTCTGTTCTGTAGTCGTCGTTCTGCTAGTTCTGTAGCCGTTTGTTTTCGTTAGCCTTTCTTCAGTTTTTCTCTATTGTTAGTCCTTTGTGTGCTTGTGCCGGTCAACTCCTATTTGTCTAGCATCAAGTTATGTCTGTAATCTGCTTTTTTCTTAATGAAATACGTGCTAAGGCACGTTCGTGAAAAAGAGAGAGAGACGGGATCACAAGCAGTTTACCATACTCCATTAGCTTAATTTCACAAACACCTCCGTTAAAATACACTGGTTTCCCCGGGGTGAGAAGCATCAGGTCAGACTTCCAAGGTTTAAACTGCTATATACAATCCCCACCCTTAAACTATCAACCAAGCAAAAATAAAAATACTACTACTCTAGCAGCTGTCATCAACCCCAAGAAAACCGCCTGCAAAATATCATCAAGGCCATTTTCAATTAGTGCACGTTTAGTTACCAAACCAAAAAATTTTGGTTGTCAAATCAACAGTTTGATTAAATATCGGGAGCACTTTTCGGATATTAATTAAAAAACTAATTTCAGAACTCACCTAGAAACCGCGAGACGAATCTTTTAAGCCCTTTGACCACATCATTAGCACAAGCGGGTTACTGTAGCACTTATGGTTAATTATGCACTAATTAGGCTCAAAAGATTCATCTCGCCGTGTACATCCAAACTGTGCAATTAGTTTTGTTGTTTAACTACATTTAGTACTCCATACATGTGTCCAAAGAGAGAGACACAAATTTCGAGATGAAAATTTTTGGTAACTAAACGCGCCCTTAGCCACTGACATTGTACTCTTCCAAGCTAATAGCAGGATTTGTATACTGCATCTGCTCTGATTCACTTGTCCTTTCAGATTCGAGCGTGGAAACAGTCTCTGATGCAAAGGATGCGATTTTCTAGACTCCAAGGTACCATATGTGATATGTTGACACTTGACAAAAATACTGAAACAACTGCACTTTTGATACAATAATTTATAAATAAAATCCTTAAACTACCATGCATGATAGAATTTTATTTTAAAATTATAAAAAATAAGTTTGACTGCACGCATTCTTGGAGTATATCTATTACTGCAGTTTGCTGCTTTGCTCTCTGCCCCTTGTTGACAGTGGGAGCTGAGACCTTGAGGCCTCAGAGATTTGCTTGCAGCTCACTCCAGTGAGGACTGAGGCGAGCACGAGCAATTGAGCATCCCATTCGCTCCCCTCTCACTCACTCCCATCTAATTTCGCTGCTGGCCTTTCCGGGTCCCAATGATTGCCGGCCGGGGAGGGAGATGGTAACTGCCGCCCCGGCTACGGGGCTCTTTGCTTGCAACCAAAGGAGCAGGGCTATTGAGTAGTACTGCCCCTGCCGCCGCTGCACCGGCTGCAACACAACGCAACCACAGGGGGCCAGGCGAAGGCCAAGGCCAGGCCCTGTGGCTGCGGGTGACGAGCCGATGGCGACGCGATGCACAAACAAATGGTCCCAAAGCCGGTGTCTGCCGATCGCTCAAAGTGGCCTCAAACGTGTGCTTCCATCTTACTTCAGCCGATCGTATCATTCTACGCGCGAAACGTCGGATGATAGCCTCCAGCCTCCCCGCGCGCGCGTGCGTTTCTCAAAGGGGGAAGAAACTAAAGATTTACTAGGTGAAAACAGTGTGCAACAACTGAACATGTCTTGGCTCGAATTGGGAGCTCAGTCAATCAAAATAAACCTGAATTCTACTGTGACTGGACTCTCAGTAAACGCTAAACAGCTGTCTGTTTTACTTTAATGCCGGTGTCGGCTCTGCAAATGGAGCTTTACACTTTACAGTGGTGGAGAAAAGTCATGGGGGCTTATATGCATGGTCCTCGGCTTATTGTGCATATGACCTTTGTTACAAAGCGCGCGATGTCGTTGTTAAGGCGCAGGGGAGAGCTTTTCTTGTACGTGGCCTCTTTTGGGCTCCAATCCGAGGTTAAAGTAAGAGCCCAAAAGGCAATGACAGTGAGTAAAAGGGAGTAAGGCCCTGTTTGAAATAAGTCACCAACTTATAAGTTAAAAAGTGCAAAAAAGTGACTTATTTTGTCAAACATCTCTAACTTATAAGTCACCCCAACTTATAAGCAATAAGTTGCTCCACCCCAACTTAAAACTTATAAGTCACCACTTTTCGTGTGGGGCCCACACCTTTTTTTGCGTGGGGCCCATGGCCAACCATATCCCCCCACCCCCGCGCCCTGTCTCGTGCCGAATCCCCCGCCGCCGCCGCGCCCGCAGCAGCTCTGGCCGCCACACTTCCTCGCTGCGCTGCAGTAACGCCGGCTCGCCTGGCTTCCTCGCCAAGCCCCCCTCCTCCCGTGGGGCGAGGCCCTCCTCCGCCCGCGGCAGCGTTGCTCACCCCGCCCGTGGCGGCGAGGAGCGAGGATCTCGCGCCGTCGTCGAGTCCGCGTCGTGGCCGTGCCGAGCTCCGTGGAAGGGAGCAGAGGAGATGGACGCCTCGCCATGGACGCCTGTAGCGAAAATGGCCTCTCATGCCATATTTCAATATAATGTTTTAGTGATTGAAGACACACACAACACTTGGACTAATATGATTGTTAAGATGACCATTCTCAGGCTTTTAGGTTCAAGTGATGACAAAGACAAGATAGGCGTAGCTAGACTCTTCGGTCCAAAGGACAAGAATTGAAGAGACCGTGAAGAAATCCAAGTCAAAGAAATCAAGACAGAGATACTTTAGTATCACCGGTTGAACCGACGCTGAGAAAATCACATACGTCGGTGCATTGACTTGGAGTACACCCGGAACTTTGGTTTCACCGGTTGAACCGACGTTAGGGAAGTTGAGTACGTCGGTGCGATGGACCCAGAAGCTGAGGCAAGGTCTATACACCGGATGAACCGACGATCGGGTCTTGGTGAACGTCGGTGCAGTTGTCCAGAGAGTTTGTTTTTCAGAGTTCACAGGACAACTACACTCACCGGTTAAACCGACGCAGCATCGGTTGATTGCCCGTACACGTAACGGCTAGTTTTTGAGGCGGGCAATTTAGTATCACCAGTTGAACCGACGATGGCTATTGGAGGTGCGTCGGATTAACCGGCGTTAAGTATTTTTCTGGCAGTTTTTCTCCAACGGCTATATTTGCTTGTGCTGCCTATATATACCCCCAAGGCCGGGTCATTTGAGAGTGCTAGAGTTGCTGAAGCCTGCTACACTTGAAGAACACCTCCAACCACCTTAGAGCTTCATTGTACATCATATAGACTTAAGCACATTTGTGAGAGTGGTTAGTGCTTGATTAGGCTTAGTTCTTGAGAGAACTAGCTTGAGTGAAAGTCTTGCTGCGGCAAGCATCTTGTGTACTTGTCGTGTGACCCTCCGACTTGGTGTGGATAGGCAACGACACTTTGTGCGGGGAAGGAGACCCCTCTTGGTGAGAAGCTCCGATAGTGAAGACGGTGCCGTGGGTGACGCTTCGAGAGAGACGGTGGCGGTGGCCTTGTCTTGGTGACTTGGGGTCACTTAGCCTTTGCTTGCCGGGAGCCTTGGTGGCGAACGCAAGACGGTGATCAAGCGGAGAGACTCGGCATCACACTTGTTTGTGTTGGACAAGTGGCCGTGGACGTAGGGAAGGACTTGGTGTCCTAACCGAACCACGTTAAATCGTGTGTCTTGGTGTCTTCACGGGAGTTTGCATATTCTCTCCCTTACCTCTTTACTTACCGTATTACGTTTCCGCATTTACTCTATCTTGCGTACCTTTACTTTCCTAGTTAGTTTGATTAGGATTGGCTATAGGTTGCAAGTCTTTTAGGGGTAAGTAGAGAGTAGCATAGATAAATCTTAGTCATAACTAGCATGTGTAGGACGTGTTAAGTTTATCTCATGCAAATAGATTGAGCCATAGGATAGAAAGCGATTAGCGACCCTATTCACACCCTCCCCCTCTAGGGTCGGACACCCCGGTGATCCTTACAACGCCGCGGCGCGCGGGACGCCTCGCCATGGATGCCGCGGCGTGTGGGACGCCGCCTCGCTATGGCGCCTCGCCGGCAGAGGAGCCGAGGCGGGCGCGGACAGCCGAGCAGAGGAGGGGGAAGGGGGATGGAGGGGATGGGCGGAGGGCAGAGGGCGCCGTCGCAAGGCCTGCCATGGCCGGCGTCGAGGAGGTTGAGGGCGCGGATCTCGCCGCCACACGCTCGCCGCTGCGGACCTCCTCCACTGCTTCGTCCCGGCGCCTGGCTCCGGCCCCCACCTCCGTCGGTGGAGGGGCGCGGCGAGGAGGCGGAGGTCCGACCTCCTCGGCCGCTCCGCCGGTGGTGAGGAAGAAAAGGGGCGGGGGTGGGGGACCTATGCCCCGCGCCTCCTGCTGGCTGCTGCTCGTCGCCGTGGTGGGGGCGTCAGCCATCCGGGTCCCATGACGGCCGTCTTCTCCATCCTCCGCCGGCCTGGGGATTGGGGAGAGAGGAAAAGGGAGGAGAGAGAGAAAGGGGGAGGGGGAGGGCGACGGGGTAGGAGAGAAATGACTTATAAGTCATATACAACCAAACACACATGATTTATAAGTCATTAATTTTAAATCACCTGACTTATGAAAACCAAACAGGGTCTAAACTAATGTAAGACTTGGAAAGAGAGGGTAAAAGGTTGGTTAGTGTTGGACTAGCCAACTGGTGCTTTAGGAGAGGACACAAGGGCAGGGGCACTGCTCCATTGGCTGCAGTCCCTTCCATCCACGGGGAGATGTTTTGTTGTTCTCACTCTGTTCTCTCTCTTGATTTCTTTTATCATTTTATATGCTCTGCTTTTCTCAAAGGGAATTTCTCTTTATTATACTGGTATTTTGTGTTCTTCTCACCAACATGCATGTGACTGTCAGCACCGATCCCGATGCAGCGATTAGAATAAGCTGCGCGTCATATCTGTAAAGAAATGTTTAGGTGCCCAACTGTCCGGTGGTGGTGCCTGCAGTAATTAACCGGCGCTAATCCCTTCTCCATCACTTCATCCCCACAACCGTACCGAGCCAGTTGCAAAGTTCACATTCCTGTTTGCAGGCTCATCACACAAAAGTCAATGACGATTTGCAGGTTAAAATAAGCCTGCAACTAAGAGAACAGCAAGCTGCCTGGCCTTTGTTTGGTTAGGCGCGCTGGATTCTAGCGTGTCTATTCTAGTCTCCGTATGAAAAATCAAATGAAGTCTATTTGCAAATTTTTTTCAGGGATGGGTGTAATTTTTCGTGGCGAATCTAACAACGGTAATTAATTGATGATTCGATACAGTGATGCTACAGTAACTATTCTCTAATCGCTCGGTCAAAGGTTTTATTAGATTCTTCAAGGTCACTAGCGCGAGGTTCTGAAGTTGGTTTTGTAAACTGATTTTGTTTGACACCGTAATTAGCGGTCAAACTGTCACTATTCACTACCACGCTGCAAATTAAACGGGGCAGGCTCTCCCTCAAATGCTACCTATAAACTACACCAAAACTTCAACTTCTCAAAGCTTCTGAAGCGTACATCTATCCATGGAAAATAAATGGCAATTCTTCCAAAGTAGCAGCGTCCAGAAACATTTCAAGCCGGCCATTGACAACATGTCTGTTCTTGTCTCTTTGGGAAAAAAGGAAATAATAAAAAGAAATAAATGTGGGCTGTGGTACGGTGGAGAAGCGGTGTTGGACGCAGAAACCGGGGGGTGCTGCTGGTGCCGTGCATTAGAGCATGTACAATAACGGCGTTAAGGCGATTGTGCTCTGATTTGTCGGACGAAAAGGATGAGAGAGGGTCGATAGTAGTTGGATTCGGCGTTCGGCGCTTGGACTGTTTGTCATCCCGCAGAGTCTCTCCTCTCTGTGCGTGTACCGAGGAAAAATCAGCGGCTGTGGATAAATAAAAAATTAGGAGAGATGAATCGGTTACTGTGCTAACTTTAGCTTGGCTATACAAGTTTTATTGGGATTGCTCTAGGGCAAAATTAAATCGAACTGCGACAATTTAATTCCGGAGGCTCATCACTGGTAGGTGTGGTGTGGACACCGGACAGGCACAGGCACAGGGCTTGGCCCTTGGCCCTTGGTCTTGCTCCCCACCTTTCCCTCCAGCTCCAGCCAGTCCTTGCAATTAGCGATGAAAACAGACAGAAACGGATAGAAAAATCTCATTTCTACTTTTGTTTTTATATTTTTTTTTGGCAAAAACGGGATCGGGTTCGGAAAATACGGGTACAGAAATGGTATCGAGTTACGCGGAAGTACGGAAACGAACCAATACAGACGTTGAGCCGAAAAGAATAACGCGATCAAATATTTTCGAGTATACATTAACAAAGTCACAAAATAATATATACGTACGAAGTTATTAGTCCAATATTCACTAGTATGCCATGTGTTAATATGTTAACATGCATACTTAGTGATTGGTATATTTTTGAACATATCAATTTTTAGACATATCTTATGTAGATTAAAAATAGGATGAAAAACAGAATAAATACGGGTCAATTCCATGTAAAAACGGGATTCCTCAGAAACAGACGGAGAAACCTCATTTCTATTTCCGTAAATATGGAAATGAGATCCCACAAATACGAAAACGGACGGATAAAAATAAAAAACAGAATCCAAACCAGAATATTTCCGTGCATTTTCAACCCTACATCCAATGCCTATACGCCCCTGTCCCGTCCCGTCTCGTCAGCCACCACCCCCGGGAAAGCGAGCGACCACGTCCACGGTTTCCTTGGATCCGCTTCGTTTCATTGGTTTGCTTCGGAGGCGGTGGAATTAAAAAAGGGAGGCCATTTCAATTAATTAATTTATTTATTTATTTATTTATAGATCGACCGATCGAGGAGACAAAATTCTCCAAGAGATGGTTAGAAACCCCGGACGTGAGAAGATGAGGCACCGTAGCCTACTTCATTTTCCCTTTTCGTGCAGAGGGGTGACCATGGTCATGGTGCTAGTAGAACATTCCAATCTTTCTAGAAATTTTGGGGACTAATACAAGTCCACAAATCACGAGAATTGTTTAAAAACACACACACACACACCTGCATCTCCTCCCTACTGCTTCCGTAAAGCAGTTAGTAAACGTACAGTGTTCTGCACATCAAAACTGTAATTAAATTTTATTTAATACTTCCAATAGCAAAAAAATTTTAATATAATACAGCTAAAGTTTAACATGCGAAAACTAACAGGACCAGGATGAATTGAAGTGAGTGCTGACAAAAGAGTTTTTTGAAACCAAACGAGAAAAGAGAGAGAGATGGAGGAAGAGAGTAGTGCGGCACAAGCAAGCATGAATGAATGACTCCCGTCTCCATCCTTTTCCTTCCGGGATAGCTTGTGCGTAAAGGCTTTATCATTTTAAGGCAAAGGGATTGACGGGGTTTAGGCCAACCACAGCGGAGGGAGCAAGACCAAATTTACTCCCTCCTCGTTTCCCACGCTATTTCTGTTTACGGTGCCAAACAGTGCATCTACAGTGTCAAACAGTATATTTACTCCTTCATTTGCTCCCTCCACTGTGGACGGTCTTACCCGGCCTACCACCCTGGTGATTCCCAGGGAGACATTTTCCCGTGCCCTCGCAACGGAACAGTGGCCCTATCCGTAAGCGCCACTGTTTGGCTTGTATACCGGAAGAGGCAGCGCTACTTGTTCGTACATTTGGCTCCTGCACGGCTGCCTCGACGGATTTGGGATGGAAATGATCTCGGTCCACGGAGGGCGCGTTTAGTTCAAAAACAAAATTTTTTGGATGTCAAATCGACACTTTGACCAGATGTCGGGAGGGTTTTTCGGACACTAATTAAAAAACTAATTTCAGAACTCACTTGGAAACCGCGAGACGAATCTTTTGAGGACTTTGACCGCATCATTAGCACATGTGGGTTACTGTAGCACCTATGGCTAATCATGCATTGATTATGTTCGAAAGATTCGTCTCGTCATGTACATCCTAACTGTGTAATTAGTTTTATTATTTAATTACATTTAGTGCTTCATACATGTGTTTAAAGGGGAGGTGAAAATTTTTGGGTGAAAATTTTTGGGAACTAAACGGGCCCGGAGATGGGGAGGAGCTCCACCACTTCCACTTGTTGACGCCGTTTGATGGTTTATTAACATCATTTTTGCGTTACTCTCGAGGTAGATGTTGTTGCTGGGTGAAGGAATCTCATGCCACTAGGAGTTGTCTCACGAGTCTGAAAAATAGGACAGCATATGCTATGGTAAAAGGAACGTGGGGGTTATTCCCTCCGTTTCATTTTTAATCAGCACTAGCCACCAACCATCAGTTAGCTAGCAGTATTTTTTAATCAGCATAATAAATCAGCACCAGCCACCAGCAATAGCCAGCCGAAATGAGCAAATATAAGGTGCATCTTGCTTTGGCAAGACATTTATGCACATATTTTTATAGAAATTATGATATCTAAGAATTAGGCTAGCTGTGTTTATTGTAGCTCTGCACGGGCCGGGAGTGTTTGGAGATTTCCACGTCATCTTGATGCTTGAAACTAATAAAACTTGTCATTTCAAAAAATATATTTTTTTCCTAAAATTTATGACATTTGAAACATTTGCTCTAAATTATGTGATAAGCTAATTACCACATAAAATTTCGACATGACAGCAAAATTATGATGCTTGAGACGAACTTGCTGTCAAACTCTAGTAGTCTAAATTGTGTTTTACGATAGCAACGGCGCCAAGTGCCTGGTATCCACTAGACACTGCTTGTAGCCTAGTAGTTCAATGCTCTCAGTATTATATATACCGTACAGTGTACGTGTTCATGTTTAGTGGACAGATGGAATTGGACAGATCTCCTGGCTCAATCCTAAAGACCTATCGTTTCTGTTCGTTTTCCATTTCCATTTTAATGCTTGTCTATCAATCTACTCCCTCAACACTCGAAAAGAATGTCATTTTAGATAAGGTTTGGGTCAAACATTAGAAATATAAATCATGAATAACTTTCAAGTCGTTGAGATTCAAAATACAGAAACTATATGAATAGATTTGTCTTAAAAATACTTTCAAAAAAATATAAATATATAATTTTGTGATAAATATTTTTATAAAAATAAAAAGTCAAAGTTAAACTTTGAAGACCGTGTCGCAGTCCAAAACAACATTCTTTTCAAGTATGGAAAGAATATGTCCTATAGAGGTCTCTACATTAAGTACTCCTAGTATGAGTTTTGTAAGCCATGTATCTATTTTTACTAGTGCCACCACGAACCCATATTTTGCACTTTTTCCCTGTAGTTTATATTTATCTCCATTCATTCTCAAATATCTCAACAAGAATGAATGGGTTTTGGACAATTAACCCAGAAAGATTTCTGTGTTATCTTTGTCAGTCTTGGAGATTCATGGACACCATTGGCGGGCAAGATAGAATTACTATTAATAAACTGATGGTGCAGAGTATCCTTGGGTCAAAGCTCTGTTATTTGTCTTACTCAGTGAGAAATAAAAGCTTTGGTTTCATTAGCAAGGACAGGGGAGAAGAATGCATGAAGATGAACAGGTAAAACTCAAGAACATATAACAAAATTGAAATAGGTTTGGAGGAGAAAAACAAAAGTCATTACCATGGTGGATCACTCAAATTTCCCAAGAAAAAAATAGATAATTCAAAATCCAAACATAGTGCTACTACAAAATGATGGGCTTCAAGTAACTTCCACAACATATCCATTTTTAACTTGTCGTTTAAATCTCAAGTAATCAGAGCACATGTACTTAGGGTGAGACTCGGCTGCTAACAAGAACAGGCAGGCAATTCCAATTTTCCACTCACGCTAAGGCACCAACATCATCGAACAGAAGGGGCTGAAAACCTCAATCAGCCATAAAAAAATTGTCACAGCACACAAACAAACCACAGCGGTTCCCATCCAATGGGCTCCTTGTTCTATCCTTGAATTAAAAACTGAAAAACCATAAAAAAATATTTTGGTTTTTGGCCAGTATACGATCCATCTAACCCAGACTACCAAGCATCCTTTTGTCCCCTTGTGGCCTAGCCCACTCCCCGATTTAATGATTGGTTGATCCCTCAATTTCATGAGCCAAACAACACACCATCCCTGCTTGTGCTTGGGGACCATCACCTTCATCTAAAAAAGGTTCCAGGATCAGAAAACAAAAACGCAAGCAAATTGCACGCATTGTTTTTTCCCCGGGGGGTTTACAGCACAAATAAAGGCGGCAGCAGTGCCATCTCCCTTTCCCCCTTCTCTCCACCTCCAGCAAGCAACTCACCGCACCCGCACCGCACCACCACCACACTCCTCTCTCCATTGCTGCTCCCTCTAGCTTCTTCCTCCCCACCCCCTTTCATGGCAGGAAAGGCTGGGGTGATGATGCCCATAAGCCATCCAATTTGACCCATGCCATCCTGGACCTATATACATACTGCCCCTGCGCGCACGGCGCACACTCGCAATCTCAACTTCTCTACCACTGCTGTGCTAGCTCCTCTCTCTCTCTCTCTCTCTCTCTCTCTCTCTCTTCCTGCTTTTGCCTGCCTGCTGCAAGCTTTTGCTTTGGTTTAGGTGCTTCTTTTCCACTCCTTTACTGTTCCCCCACTTTTGCTTGCTTTGTCACGCACACGAAAAGCTCCTGCCTTTACCTTCTCGGACCTTATCTCCGGCCCGTAGTGGGATTTGGTGGGAGCTGCGCTGCTTGCCCCTCGCGTTTCTTTGCTCAATTGGGGGCTCGCGGGTGCGCGCGCTCGTGCTCGGAATTCGGGTTCTTTCGGTGGGGATTGCGTGGTACCCTGGGCGATTGCGGACGCCCGCTGCAGATCTTTGCGCAATTCCGGCGAGACGGAGATGAACTGTGGGCCGCCTGACCAGCTGCCGCCGGCGTCGGCGCCGGCGCCGTCGTGCTTCCTCAACCTCAACTGGGACCAGTCCATGGCCGCCGCCGCGGCCGGCGACCACCTCGACCCGGCGCTCAGCTCGATGGTCTCCTCCCCGGCGTCCAACTCGACGGCCGCCGCGGCGACTGATGGCCTCGCTCTGCACGGGATCTCGCCGCAGCCGCAGTACGGCGGCACGCCTCTCAGCTCGCCCCCTAAGCTCAACCTCTCCATGATGGGCCAGTTCCACCACTACCAGGCGCCGCAAGTCGGTGGCGGCGGACCCGGCGGCTTGCCAATCCTGGAGAACTTGATGCCGATGGGACACCTGGACCAGTTCCTCGCCGACCCCGGTTTCGCCGAGCGCGCGGCGAGGCTTTCCGGCTTTGATGGCCGCCCCGGTGGAAGCGGCTATGGCGGCGCCGTGCCGGGACAGTTCGGCCTCCCGGACGCGGGCCCTGTCGGTGCATTGAAGGAGCTGGAGCTCGGGAGCGGCCGGGATGAGTCATCGGTGTCCGATCCAGCGTCGGCCAGCGCGGAGATGGCGTTGAAAGGTCCTTCCGACGGCAATGCAAAGAAGCGGAAGGCCAGCGGGAAGGGGAAAGGCAAAGACGGCCCTGGGTCCACCGCCGCAAAGGATCCCGCCAAGGTACGTGCGCAATTGCGTTAGTTCGGTGCCTCAATTCTCGACACAGTTCAGTTTTGGAGCAAAAGATTTCATTTTGGGAGCGTTTTACAGGAGGAATCCAGTGGGAAGCGGTGCAAATCGGCGGACGAGAGCAATGGCGCGGAGGACAACTCCGGCAAGGGGAAGGCCGCGCAGAGCAACAGCGAGAATGGTGGCAAGAAGCAGGTGAAGGACTCATCGAAGCCCCCCGAGCCGCCCCAGGACTATATCCATGTCCGGGCGAGGCGCGGTGAGGCGACTGACAGCCACAGCCTCGCTGAGAGGGTACAATTCCTTGGGGCTTACTTGCATTGTTCTTGCTATCATCCTTGCTCTAGGTTCATGTTTTGATTTCTCTCGCTCCTGCTGAACAATTCAGGTGAGAAGGGAAAAGATCAGCCAGAGGATGAAGCTGCTGCAGGATCTTGTGCCGGGTTGCAACAAGGTAACAGAAAAATGCCCTCATAATCGATGTCAGGCACTTGCTGTCCCCAGAGTAGTCTGTTGTGCTCAGATTTGAAATTGGGAAATATTACTGGTTTCAGGTGGTTGGCAAGGCAGTCATGCTCGATGAAATCATAAACTATGTGCAATCCTTGCAACGGCAAGTCGAGGTATGTGCCCACTTTCAACTCACAGCTGGAGTCATTGTGAAACTGCAGTTTTTGCCATTTTAGAATGGAACCAACGTCGATATATGCTATCTGAACCCTTTCCTTTAACATCCATTTTGCAGTTCCTGTCCATGAAATTGGCTACTGTGAATCCCCAGCTGGACTTCAACAATTTGCCTAACCTCCTTCCTAAAGATGTGAGGACAAGCATACATGATTGATCGCATTACCGTGTTTGGTTCCTCTTATTGAGGCAACAATATTTCACCCTATCTCATGTTCTAATTCTGTTTGTAATCAGATACACCAGTCCTGCGGCCCGATGCAGAACTTGCATTTTCCACTGGAGACCTCTGGTGCACCGCTGCCATACCTTAACCAGTCTCACCAGGGGAGCCCTCTAGGTTGCAGCCTAACCAATGGCATGGACAACCAAAGTAATATGCACCCACTTGACCCAGCATTTTGCCGGCAGATGAATTCTCAACATCCTTTTCTCAACGGAGTTAGCGATGTGGCCTCGCAGGTAAAATGTGCACCAACTTTGTGAGCTTAAATTATCACTATCTGTATGCAGTGACACTGAGATGAATAAACTACATACATCACAGGTTGGGACTTTCTGGCAAGATGATCTTCAAAGTGTTGTTCATATGGATATTGGGCAAGGTCAGGAGATTGCGGCCACCTCTTCGAACAGCTACAATGGTACACAAACATCAGCATCCTTGTGAGCCAATATCTTAATTGTCAAACATGGCCTTATATGAATTCTGATATTGAATTACCGCAAATCAGGTTCGTTGCAAACAGTCCACATGAAAATGGAGCTTTGACATAGCTGAAATTCAGTCCAAAGCTCGATGCCCGTGTATATAAAGACGAGAGATCAGCTTGCAGCGGAAGCACTCTGAGATTCAAACTAACAACGTTGGGCCCTAGCAGTGTTTTAGCTTCTAATTTTCCCCTTGGTGTAATCATTCTTTGAACAAAATGTGAAGAGCACCATGAATGACGGTTGGTTACGCCTTTGCCTGTTTAGCTGCAAGATCGCACGCAACGAAATGGTGCCTGCCGTACATGCTCAATCAGACCCTTATCCTCTCAAGCGAGAGGGAAGACCTGTAATATCATTTGTATTGCCATTATATTTGTAGCTGATAAATATATATATAAATTTAAGATCCCTATTACTGTCATTCCTGGTCTCCGTGAGCTGAAATCCTTGCTTCTGGATGAATAATAGACTTGTTTCTGATTCCTGCATCTCCTTGAGTAAGGGTGTGTTTAGTTCATTTTGCAAAAAGTTGTAAAGATGTAAAGAGGCCATTTGAAGTACTAAATGAAGTCTATTTGCAAAAAAAATTTCATAGATGGGTTGTAAATCGCGAGACGAATCTAATGATGCTAATTAATTCATGTTTAATCAATAATTAGCGGATGGTTACTGTAGCATCATTGTTGCAAATCATGGATTAAGTAGACTCATTAGAATCGTCTCGCGATTTACAGCCCATCCATGCAAAAAGTTTTGTAAATAGATTTTATTTAGTACTTCAAATTAGCAAGATTCCGTTTCACTTTAATGCGTTTACGATTTTTTTGCGCTTACATGTAAAAATCTAAACAGAGCCTAAGAGGCGTAGCATTTGTTCTAGTTGGTGCTTTGAGCTTCGGAGCTAGGATTTTTTTTTGGTTCTGGAATATATTCAGCCAAGAAGAGGGATCCTGTGAAAGGACATGGACAGAAGGAACAAGCAACTTGGGCTGGGAGTGGATTTGTGGGTGCTTTTTAGCTGTATGATAAGAACCCGAAGAAAGGGACAGCACTCCACTAGGGCAGAGGGGCGAGCTAAGCTGAGGAGGCCATCGTTCCCCTTTTTGAATTATTTCTAGACTGGTTTTCGCAGAGATGCCATGCCAGGCGTGCATCAGGCACGCAGTGCGGTGTGCAACGGCATTCAGTGGCGATGCTATGCTGCTCCTGTTCATCTAAAGCTACATCAAACAAGAAAAAGAAAAGAAAAAAGATCCATCCCTCTTTAGTCGTTAAGATGTTTAGGATCGGTGCTACCGATCCACTTCAGCGCGTCCAAATCATCCAGGCTGTGATCACGCGCGAGAACGGAATCAGCGGAGCGAGCTGTTCTGATCTCTCCCTTTCCTGAGCCTGACCGGACGATCTTGTGCAGGATATAGCTGAGCCATCTCCGGATCATGGCTAAGGCCCCGTTTAGTTCCCAAAAAGTTTCTCACGCTATCCGTCACATCGAATCTTCGGACACATGTATAGAGTATTAAATGCAGTTACAAAAAATAACTAATTATACAGTCTAACTGATTACCACGAACTGAATCTTTTAAGACTAATTAGTCCATAATTAGACATTATTTATCAAGTAACAACGAAATGTGCTACAGTGCCAAAACCCAAACTTTTTCACCAACTAAACACACCCTAAATTACACACCTCCCAAATCCTAGCAGTGCCCGATCACTCTTGCTCCGATAACCTGTTACCGGAGCACTTACCAGTTACCACGGCTCTGTCTGACCAGATGCAATCGCACTGCAGCACGAGCTGTAAATTCGCAGCAAAAATGAGTGGGACAAGCTCGTAGTAAGTCGCAAGGGGATTGTTCTGCAGCCGGGAGGGGACAGACAGAGGGAAGGTGAGACAGGGGATGATACGTTTATAAATACTGGAACAGGGAAGAAGAGGACGGTACAACGTGATGTGTCTCGTACAGGAGTTCGTTCGTGGCCTCGCCACGAGACTGAGAGATCGTGGTCGCCACGAACAGCCAACGCTCCCCGCTTGCCTCCCAGATCACGCTCTGTCACGAGCAAGAACAAGAAACATTTTTTTCTACAAAAAAATTACCCCATGGCATGACAAGTGGTTCCTTTTTTTTTCTTAAGAGGACAAGGCGAGATGACTGATACGGGCAGATTTTCTGGTGGGTGTTTTGGTCAGAGTGTGCGTATGGCCCTCGTCGTCGTTCCATGTCGAGAGGTCTGCAACTGGAGTGAGACGTAATTTTCTGTTAGCTTTGAAGCGAAGACTAGTGCGTCACCTGCCGCGAAATGCTGCATCGCAAAGGGGATGTGATGCGATCGCAACCATAACAGCAAGTCAAAGGCCCTGCTTTTTGTTATGAGAGATTTGTGTATCACCAGCTGGCCCAGATCTGGACACCATATTCCCGGAAAAAAAAAGGAGTTAAGGTCTGCGCCTGGCCTCCACGGTATGAACTGAATTTTTGAGCTAAGTAGTCTCACGATGCATGGCGTCACCGTCAGCATCCATCGCAAGAGATTCATTAGCTTTAGCAGTTAGCACTAAACACTACATCAACATCCGTTCATACAGCGTCAGCCTCTTCATCCGCTGGCACCATGACTCCATGAGCCCTCCTCGAGTCCTTTCAAGGGCGATCCGATGGCACCTGCAGACTGCGTAGGCATGAGAGAAGTGCCGGGCACTCGGGCAGCTTTTCTGAAGCCATCGATTCTGAATCTTTCTCGCCTGCATACATGCAAAAGAAAGGCGCCCGAACTGTCCATATCCGCTCCAGCTTTTGCATCATCGGCCACCGCAATCATGACATGAGCGGCGAGATCAAAGCGAGGCCAGTGCTGACCCTACAGAGTTAGGCTGTTTTTCACCGGAAAGAAAAAAAGAATCAGGCTGTTTTTCACCGGAAAGAAAAAAAAGAATCTGAAACCGAGCCACGAGCCCGTTCATTCTGCTTTGCATTGCGTTCGCTGAGGCCACGTTTAGTTCCCAAAAATTTTAGATTTCTCGTCACATCAAATTTTTGAATACATTCATGGTGTACTAAATGTAGTTTAATAAAATAACTAATTATACAGTTTATTTGTAAATGATGAGATAGATCTTTTAAGTCTAATTAATTCATGATTGAACACTAATTATTAAATGAAAATGAAAGTGCTACAGTAATCGAATCCAAAAAATTTCGCGATCACGAGGGGAAGAAGGCACGTCAGCTTCAGGGGCGTGAGGGGCCGAGGGCCCTGCGGATTAGTCCTGGTGGCAACCAAAGCCACAGCAGAGCGGACCAGCGCTGCGCTCGCGGTTGGCGTGATGGAGATCCCCCTCCTAATCCCCGCCCGCGCGCGCGCGCCATCTCATTCTCATCTCCCACCCGACATAAGCCAGCAGCGCGCGAGGCCAGGGGGGGGGGGGGGGGGGGCGCGCATCGCATGCACAGTCGCCTTCGCGCCGGCCGGCTGGTGGCCCGTCGGCGTTGCCGCAAATCCCCATCGCTCGTCGGACAGGTACACAGACGCCGATCATTGCGTCCAACCCAAATACCCAGTCCACACCTTCGTACGCGTACAGTTAAAGACAGTCCCCTTTTGAAAAGGAAAAAAAATACTGACAGACCATGCACATCCCTCTGAAACGAACGGGACACGGACACCATGGTCATCCGCTGTGATTTCCCGTGCGGCGATTTGTATGGCGCAGGAGCCCTGCGGGGGTGAGTGGTGGCTCGACAAGTGCCCTATCTATCCAGGGTCACTCCTGTTCCAGTGGCTTGCGTGCGTTGATATGGGCCTGTCAGCCCGGCTGCGCCCGTGGCCCCGCCACCATGTGTGCGTGTCACCACGGCCCAGGGGACAACGCGCCCCCGTAGCAATAGCGTCTTTTTTATTTTTACATTTTTCAAAAAAATTTTTTACAGAAATATATTTTGGTTTTTAAAATTTACAGTTCTATACCCCTACCGCCCGGTAGAGGGACGGCAGGCCCCCTGCCGCCCCCCGGGCCGGGCGGTAGGGACCTGTCTGTAAACAAAAATAAAATTTATTTGCGAATCAGGCCTTGGAAGGGGCCTGCCGCCTCTCTGTCGGGCGGCAGGGGGCCTGCCGCCCGGCAGGGGGGCGGCAGGCCCCTCCAAGTATATAAAAGGTCCACCCCTTCTTTGGCGCCGTCATTTCCTGCCCACGAGATCCAGAGAGGGCAGAGGAAGAGAGGAGGGGTCCGAGAGGTATTTCCACCGGCGAAGCCCTGCCTGATTTTGGATCCAAACCGCAGGTAAGTAATCTTTTTGATCTATTATAGACTTGTTTCTAAAATAATTATGAATTAGAATAGATTTAGTTTTTGAATAGTGAAATATAGAATAGTAAACTTAGAATGACAGAACCTTATTATTATTGCAGCATAAGGCAATGGCTGCCTCCAATTCTATTGGATTTTCATGGACCGAAGAAAAATCTAGTATATATTTCTTGACATCATGTCACATCTTGTAATCAGTAAGAAGTTGGATCCATTAGCGGATGGTACGATAGAGATGGTGTTGTCCAAATTAGTTGAGTTTAAAGATTTAACATTGTTTCGAGGTATTACAATGCAAGATTTAAAGGAACACCTGCTAAAACGTCGGAAGATATACATGAGGGTATGTGAACTAGCGAATCATCATTATGTTATTGGATTCTTACAAACTAATTGTAAGATATGGATGCGGCCAGAAGTGTATGAGATGCACATTAAGGTAACTCTTATTTAGTTCTAATCACGTCCGTTATTTGTAATCCATATTTACAAAATAGTAAAAGTATTGTGTAATTATATGCTAGGATTACCCCGAGGACACGGAGTTGATTAACAAATCGATACCAAATTTCCGTAAATTGGTATGTATCTTTGGTGGACTTATGCCGCAAACTAGACGAAGGAGGTGGATAAGATCTTCGGGTGATAGTACATGGCCTGCGCAAGAACAGATGCCCGGAGGTTCATCGAGTCATGATGCAGCACCTCAACCACCAACTTGTATTAACTGGAATGACGACATGGATGACTTCATGCCCCCGAAACCATGGCCTCCAACACATGATGTTCCTCCCCCTTTACATGAACCTAGAATCAGAAAAGAGACAAAGGGAAAGACAAGAGGTTCATCAAGTCATGTTGCAGCACCTGCAGCACAAACTTGTGTTAACTGGGATGACGACATGGATGACTTCATGCCCCCCAAACCATGGCCTTCAACACATGATGTTCCTCCCCCTTTACATGAACGTAAATCCAGAAAAGAGAGAAAGGGAAAGGGAAGAGGTTCGTCGAGCCATACTACACCACCTGCAGCACCACTATCTGTCAACTGGGATGACGACCTAGATGATTTCATGTCATGATCTATAAAATATGATGTTCATCGGTTTAAAATGTATTCGCATTTAATATTGTTAATGTTGTATTATGCTTGTATGTATGTCTCGTACCTAACTTTGCATTCACTGGACATGTACATAATGTCGAGTTTGAATCGTACTTAGTCGTAATGGAGCATCGAAGTATAAACATACCATCTATTGTATGTAATGGAAAATACGAGAGTGATAAGAGGCGAACGTTGAAGTGTATAAATAAGCGGTCCATAGCTATCTCATTACAAATAAACATCAGAGATACAAACATCAGATACAAACATCATAATACAACGATAATGAAACACACATCACACATGCAGTGGCATGGCAGAATCCGTTGCAATCTATGGTAAACAGATTCCGGACTAACCTAACATGCCTTAGGTAATTTAAAAAAAACAGAACAAACACAACGATGCAGCATGTCACTAGCACTAGGGTAGTCCTAGTAGCCGTACCCCCACGTAGCAAACTGCGTTGAGGCTTCTCCGCAGTATCCACCCATTGCAGGTGGTGCAGGCGGTGGTGCCGGAGGCGCAGGGCCCTTCTTCTTGTGACAAGGGCAGTTGCAGTAAGGAATAGTGCATGGTTCCTCCTGTGAGCCGGCAGCATTGCTGGTATCATCGACTTCATCGTCTTTGTTACCCTCGCTCACTTCCTCATAATGGTTCACCTTACATTCCAAATCAAAGATCTTTATCTAGAGGTACTCGATGAACTCCTGAACTGAATCAATTGGTGCAGGATCGACCCATCTGGTAAAACCACAGTTTTCTAGAGCATCTGAAGACTGCAAAATAAATTTCATGTAAGGTATCTCAATGAAGATAAAGAAATAAAACAACCGAGTATTACCCATGCGTGTGGGCATTTGAAGAAATGCCGACCGCCATCCATCCCGTCGGTGCACATCTGCACTAAGCAGTCCTCACCATGTCTGCATTTTGGCCACGGTTCTCTACGGTCATCGTATTGTCATAGAGGAGTTTCATTGGTAAAATCACTCTTGTGTTGTGGCGGAAACTCAAACACTGGTTCCGGAAAGGAATCAGGTCCAAGAGGCCCCTCCCATATTATGGGGTCTCCCTTTCTTCCCCCTTTTCCTTTCCCAAAACTGTAGTAATTCTTCCCGCTAGACCCACCTCCAGACATTGGGTATAAAATGAGCTTTGGTGTTTGAGTGCTGCTGGGAGTTCACAAACTTCGGAGTATTTATAGGCGCACAATGGTCTGATACCCGGAGTGTGGAGTGTAAATGCACCTAAAAAGCCTACATGATAACACAGTGAATAGGCTAGATGACCTAACACTGAAAAGGTTAGATTCGATTCTCGAAATGACTACTCGATGCATCTCTGTGCATGCTGACTCACAGCACTGCATTGCTGCCGCTCGGTCGATCGCGCCTAGATTTCGCCTTCCCCACTACACGCCACAGACCTTCACTGTAGAATGACAGGTCCGTCGTCCTCACCAGAGAGACTGCTTTAAAGGTGAGCTGATGTGGTAGCTGCATTGTCACATCTTTTTGATATGGTGGAAGGGCACTGCTATTGGGTTGTCGTCTTTTGTCACGTATGTTTGGGCAATGAATGCGACATTTGGGAAACCCGTGATCGCCGTGCTGAGCAGTAGCAACCTGTGATCTCCTACTCGCACCTAACTTGTCCTTCATTAAACCACATAACATATTACATTGAAGGTTTCATTCGTTACAACCAAATTCGAGACAAATACATAATATACTTAGTTTCGTACACACAAATACATTGCAAGCTGTTACGTGCACAACTAGATGCGGCGAATTCTTGTAGGTGGAGCCGATCCATCCATGGGATTCCCGGAAGGTCCAACCTCGGCAGCAGCAGTGGGTACTGAAAGTTGTGGGCACTTCTTGTAAGTGTGACCATCCGCTCCACACAAGTTGCAACGTTTTTTTCTCTTTCCAGCCTCCGACTAGTCCATTCCGTTCCGGATCCGACGTGTTTGCCGTCGGCCTATGCCCCGCTTCGTAGTTGCATCAGGGATGAGCATTGGATTGGGATTTTTTTGAGTGAATGGGCCTAGAATACCGATGCCGTATATCTCATGGCACCAAGTTTGTGCTGCGGCTTCTTTTGTGAAATATTGAGAAACATAGGACGCAGCATCTAATCCAGATACAGAACAAGCCGCGATGACATGGGAGCATGGTAAGTGATGCACCTTTGGCTTCTGACATCGGCACAACACCCTCCCGTCAATGGTTATCAAAACTTCTTGAATTACCCTTTGTCTGCGGACACCCTGTCCGGTCCTGTCCCTGCATGATCCCTCAAATCTTTGCTCCTTTGTGCCCATCGATATGACTGAGTGAAATCGAGACTTTTCAATTTTTTTCTCCATGTACTCATTGACCCTTCTGCAAAAATGCACTCCTGGATCATTAAGTAAGGGAGCGGCTGATGCGTATCGCTCCCGAAAATACCTTATACATCCATACATGATGAACTCAACAATGCCAACAAGAGGAAATCCACGAACACGACGCATTACCATATTGTAACATTCAGCATGGTTGGTCGTCTCGATCCCAGAACGTCTCCCATCTGTGTCATACAGAAGTGACCACTTCTCTTTAGGAGCACCATCAATCCACTGTGAAAATGGCTTAGCATGTCCAACTAATGAATCTGTAGAACGTCTCCTGCTGGATGATGAGGCCTGGCTCTTAAGCAATTCAGCGCTCATGTCATCAATTATACCCCACAAAGCATCAAACTTCCTCTGCTGATTCTGAGTGCACAATCGCTTGAACAAATTCATCAGATCTTTATTCTTGAACCGCTCATAAAAATTAGCAGCCATATGCCTCACACACCACCTATTGACAACATCTGGCCATATAGGACGTGAAGATTGACTACCTTCTTGGAGCAGCCTTATAGCTGCAAGTAGACCTGCATGTCTATCACTGATAAGGCAAACATTAGGCCTTCCAGCAACAACGTAAATCTTCAGACGTTGAAGAAACCAGTACCAGCTTTCTGTGTTCTCATTCTCAACAAAGGCAAAGGCGATGGAAACTATCTGCTTATTGCAATCAATTCCGATTGCCGTCAATATTGTTCCCTTATATTTCCCTGTCAGGAAAGTGCCGTCAATACACAGAACATGAAGGCAGTAAATGAATGCCCTCACACATGCTCCAATGCAGAAGAAAGCTCGCAGTAGAATGCTTGGCCCCCCTGACAAGCTCGGTACACTGTATGTATCAAAAGCACTTCCAGGATTTCTGTGCACAATAGCTTCAAGCATACGAGGTAGGTTGTCATATGATGCTTCATAAGTGCCAAACCTCATCTCAAATACTTTTTGTTTAGCCCGCCAAGCCTTTGCATAGCTGATCACATACTGGAAATTCTGTTCAATGTCCCTAATTATCAATGCAGGCTCATAATCCATTTTGTCAAGAATCACCCCATACATCTTCTTAGCCACGAAAGTTGATGTGATATTACGATGATGTCCCACAACACCTGTCAATCTATAAGTATGTGGTGTAACAATTGAACATTCCCAGTGTGTCTTGAACTTTCCCTTATATGCATGCACTCGCCATGTACAGTCTCTATCTGCACACCTCACCTCGTATTCTTTGCTGCTAGACTTCAGTACTCTGAATTCCTTCCTCAGAGATACAACCCAGAGTTTCACAGCATCCTTCACATCCTCAATGGTACGATACTTTGCCCCTTGTATGACCTCATTCACTCTGTATTCAAACTCTGGACATCTAATATTTTGTACCACTGGATTACCAAAACCCTCTTTACGTCATTCACCTAACACTGGGAAGCGCTCATCGTCCTCATCGTCCGATGAGTCCCCACATTGCTCTATTATTTGTGCATCCTGGTCTTCTTTCTCCATGTGCTCCACAATTCCAGGTATCCGCTCGCCTTCATCTGCTAAACCTTGTGGTTGTTGTTGTGGTTCTTGTTCTGGAGCTTGCATGTTCTCTTCTTCTTTATCCTCTTCCATCTCTTCATTGCAGTCAGATGTTGTGTGTGTTGACCCTTCACCTAAATCACCGGTCTTCTGGTGAATCTGAATTACCATTGCGAGAGGCCACCCACTTTCAAGAGCTGCGTGCATGTAATGTTGCCATTGTTCCGTACTACTTATATGCGTCAACTCCCAGAAATCCCCATTAGCTTCCCAGGAAGTCAAGGTATGAACCGTAAGAAATGGGTCTTTAAATTCACATTGAACATCTTGTGAAGACATTTCCGTATGGACTCAAAACTCCTCTCTAGGGGTTTGTCTAGACTGCACTGTCTTCTTTCCAATGCTGATAGATTTACTCCATAGGAATCATGAGTAATTCTATAGAAGTCACCGTAATGAACTTGAAATGCCACTTTGCTCGACATATCTGGCCATGCAAAGACTTCATTTTAGTTAATCTAATATCTACAAATATACTATGCCTTCAATTATAACCACTAATCCGAACCCTAAGTGATTACAATAATAAAAAATACTAATCATAAAATTATAGATGCAAAAAAACTGGAATGACAAAGTTGAGAAATATTGGTTACCTGCGGTTTGGATCCAAAATCCTGCAGGGCTTCGCCGGTTTTTTTACCTCCCTCACCCCTCCTCTCTCCCTCTCCCCTCTCTGGATCTCGTGGGCACAAAATGAGGGCGCAGAGGAAAGTGACGGAGTTTTATATTTGAGGAGGGAGCCTGCCGCCCCCCTGCCGGGCGGCAGGCCCCTACCAAGGCCTGATTCGCAAATAAATTTTATTTTTGTTTACAAACATGTCCCTACCGCCCGGCAGGGGGGCGGCAGGCCTGCCGCCCTCCTGCCGGGCGGTAGGGTAAGGGTAAAAAACTGTAAATTTTAAAAACCAAAATATATTTCTGTAAATTTTTTTTTTGAAAAATGTAAAAAAAAAACGCGTAGCAATACGAGCGGCCTGGGTCCGGGTCTCCCCTGATGACGCTCGGTTACTGTTGGTACCGAGCACTGGCGGGGCGATGGTGAAAAGGTGCGGTGGCCGGACGACGGGCCGGCGACGGCGACGCGGCGCGGCGCGGTACGCTGTCCCCCGTGCGCGCGAGACCCACGCAATCATGCCGTGCGGCGAGCTAGCGAGGTGCTCCGCGCGCCCGTGGCTCGTGCCCGGTGACGCGCGGGGACGACGTGGCGCGCGGCCGCCTCGCGCACCGGTTGCGGTTGCCCACGAGGTCCCGGGTCATCCCCGCGCGCCCGCGGGGCGCGCGCGCACGGGGGGCGGGCCGGTCATGAAGCCCGGACGGCGATGTCCTCCGCTCCCCGCGGGATGGGTTTGTGCCGCACGGACGAGGCCACGGAGCCGGCACTGGAGCGCGCGCGCGACGCGGCGGACGCGGCGGCGGAGGCGCAGGGGCGGCGCCGTGCCCGACGGCCCGTGGCCACGGTGCGGCTCGCATCGCTGCTGGGTAGGAGCGGAGCAAGCAAGCGCGGCGCGGGGAGAGGACGTGACACGGTTCCGGGATGACACGCGACGACGCATCGCATCGGGCGCGGGGTGGTGACGGGACCGACCGATTTGAGAGGTCCCTGCGCCCGCCCGACAGGCGCTGTGGCGTCGTGGCCTGATTGAGCACGCAGGGGGAGCAGGGGGCTAGGGGCTAGGGTTGGACTCCTTGCATTGCGGTGGCTGGCTCTACGTAGTGCGTAGCGTGATAGGTGCATGGTCCGGTCTACGAGACCGGTAAGAGCTCGTCTCCATCGCTGGCGGTGGTGTACTTCAGGGGCTGACGACGTGCACAGGACCGCAGCTCGGACTTGGAGAGGGCATCTGGGTTCAGCCTACCTACACCGGCTACAACTGATGGGTCACGTGGCCTAGCGAATAACGGAGCATCTAGCAAGGTCCAGATGAAAAATGCTGCGAGAGTTGTTGTTCAGAATACCATTTCCCATCCCGAATTATAATGCACGGCTGAGATACAAACATGTAAGCAACATTTACTGTCGGGAAAGGACTAAAGGAGGCCTGCACGTACTGCAATCAATAACCATTAGCCAGCTTACACAAGGCAAGTAGGCAGGAACTTACACATGCTGTGTACACCGTAGCGCGTTGATGGAACTTTAAACTAGGAGAGCTATTTAGTTGCTAAATTTTAGCGTCTATTAGCATTTATAGTTTTGTAAAGTTTTAAAATCTTGATAAAGTTTAATCCTATTTAGATGAGCTAGTGCTAAAGTTTAGCATTTATACTCTCTTCGTCCCACAAAAACTCTTTGTTTAGTCACAAGGCTTAAGGTCGCTAGCTTGGTCGAGGACGTCCAGTGGCACCCCCACGGCCAGGGTTCGATTCCCGTGTGGAGCGAATTTCCGGTCCGGGGGTAAAAAAATCCCCTCGCCTGTTCCCATACCCAAAACATGGTTTGAGGTCCGGTCTAACTCACAAGGCGACGGACCCTGTGTACGGGTGGTGCAGGGGTTTGGGTGTTTTCTTAGCCTACTGTGAGAAGGTCATTCTACCTCTCAAACAATGCCGTGGGGGCGGTCTTATCCTGCGTTGGTCAAGTTTTTTTTCTTTGTTTAGAAAACTTTAGGAAGAATACCTATATAATTATAGCAGTTGTGATTCAAAAACACTGCTTATTATTCCCAAAATCCTTAATAATTGCAAATGCATTAGAAATAAAAAAATAACATATACTTAAGTATTTGAGCGGTGCCATATCTTTCTCTACATACTTGATATTGCTTTAATTAGATGAAACTCATTACTTCCTTTGGTTTTATTTACATGTCGTATTAGCTGTGTCCTTAGTTAAACTTAGCTAACTTTAATTGTATTTATAAAGAAAAATAATAACATTTATAATACCATATTTATTTCATTAAATCCACCATTAAGTATATGTTGAGCAATAAAATTGTTGCAATATTTTTCTATAGACTTGATCAAAGTTGGATAGCTCTGACTTAGGATAAAATTAATACAACATGTAAATAAAAATGGAGGAGATTCATGGATATAGAGGCCGGATTTTATCTATTATCTAAAAAAATAAAAATGGAGGAAGTGCAACCTAAATGAACAACCATTTTGGGATAAATTTTAGAAGCTAAATGAACAATCTTTGTAGAACAGAGGGAGTAAATATTAGTACTTGGATCCAAATACTTTATAAGGATGCACTTCAACTACGATAGGGCATGTAGCGTGGTGGTTACAACACCTCAGACGTTTCTACCAACAATGAGATGTCTATAGTGATTTCATCAATTTCGAAAATTTGTTGGCTCTATCTTCAAAGATATTTATAGGGATATGATTTGCATATGTCCGTTCATAGGAGCAGGTGCGCGTGCGTTGTGATTGATTGCTGAGTTGTACTCTCTCCATTAACGTATAATAGTCTTATTTTAAAATCTAAAAATTTCAAAATTGATAGTCTTATTTGAACCCATGCATCCATTGCCTTTCAGGCCATTAACTGCGTAGGAGTAAATTCGTGCATCGGAAAACGACATAATATAATGAAAACCAGCTGCACGTACGAGGGTGTTAAAGACTATTTGTTTTCACGAGGTTTAAGCATTAAAGATCGCTTAATTTTACTAGGTAAAATAATTACGGAATAAGCAAGATTGATAAGTAATATTTTTTTACTTTGATCATTGTGCTCATGCTAAATAGGACTATCATCTGTGAATGGAGCGAGCAGTAAAGAAAAAAAGCATTGCAACTATGAAAACCGGTGATAGATGCAGATGAGGCATACTCCCTCCGCATTTTTTAAAAAATATTTATAAAAAAAGTGATATACGTAATTTTTTATGAAAATATTTTTCAAGACAAATCTATTCATATAATTTTCACATTTGTAAACTCAACAAATTAAAAGTTATCGATGATTTATATTTCCAATAAACCCAAATCTTGCCGAAACAATTTTCTTTATCAATACAGAGGGAGTATGCCGGTGCACGATCACCATCATCAAAATAAGAGCAAGTATTATGGTGGGCTAAAAACAGACTGAATGCTGAGGTGGAGTTGCGAGAAGAGGAAATGGAGGGGAAGTTGGCTGTTAGCTTACAGCCACCTAAACACAAGCACTAAGAAATTTTGTGAAATAGACAAGTGGGCCATATATTTATGATGGAGAGATAAACTGTTATACAAATAGGCTGAGAGATGAGCTGCAAAGGTTCTTGCAGCCAGCAGCAGCAGGCTAAATCATTGCTCTAAGAAGAAAACGGTGCGGACCAAAGTCATGGATGTCAGACTGTCATCTTCTGCAGTGGAAATGTAGTTGAACTGAGGAGAAAAGAAGAAAGGCTGGTAGAGTCATCCATGGGGTCGAAGTGGAATTCATTGCTAGTTAGTTGGGCCATCGGTTTCTATATGGGCCATCGTGGCCGATGAGCCCAAATACTTCTGCTTCGTCAAGTGCGGCCCAGCCCAACTAAACAAGCAAAACCAACTCCACTGGCCCAGCTCATAGCTTGACGCCATCCCGTTCGTCGAACACCCGAACCCCGTAAATCCAATCCAACGGCGCGAAATCGCCGCACCGCGCCAACGACAGCCCGCGCTATCGAGCTCCCGTCCCGCGCCCACCCGATTTCCCCAAATACCCCACGCGTTCCCCAAATTCTCCTCACGAACGCGACGCGTCCGAGCGAAGCCACAGCCATCCCCGAAACCGGCCGAGACGCGCGAGCCAACCCCTCCGGGCCCCACTACCACCCCACCCGCACGTGGAAGCTCGACTGCGCGCGGCGCGGCGCGGCGCGGTTAGAGTTTGGCGGCCCTTCTAGTGGAAGAAGCTTTGGGCCCCGATCGGCGTTGGCAGCGATGCTCTCAAATTGCGGCAGCGGCGGCGGCGCCGCTGTGGCCGCTGGTGAGGAACAGCGCGCACCCTACCCGCTCCCTCCTACCCATCCTCGGCCGCAGCAGCTCGGCGCGGCGATCGATGCCCTGCTGCTGAACCCCGTCCAAGGTTCCGACCGCTCCGAAACCCACTCCTGTCCTCCCGCCGACGCTCGCAATTCAGTTCGATCGAAATGATTCCATGTGTTTTGGTTGGTATTGGGGTTCAGTTAACGAAGGCACGCGCCTGGAGATCGCGCAACAGAGTTACAACTCAGGGGATTACAGAGCGGCGCTTGAGCAGAGCAATGCGGTGTACATGGAGAACCCGAGGCGCCTGGAGAACCTCATGCTGCTCGGCGCTGTTTATTACCAGGTTTTCCGGCCAAATTCAGCCTCATTTTGCTGATATGTGCCTTTGCGTGTTTTCTAGAGCTGTATTGATGCCTTTGTTTCCTTAAAAAAATAAATTGTCTAGCTGCGGGAGTTTGACATGTGCATCGTGAAGAACGAGGAGGCTGTGGCAATCCAGCCCAATTTCCCTGAGTGCTTCAACAACATGGCGAATGCATGGAGGGTGAGCTCATTTTCTCTGGAAAGTGTTGGTGGGAATGTGTGGTATATTGTTCGCATGGCTTAATGCATTTTTGTTTCTATTGTCTGTTGCAGGAGAAAGGCGATATGGATCGTGCCATCCAGTACTATAAGCATGCAATTCAGGTAAGCGTACTATCTGATGAGTGATGACTAGGTATGTGTGTTCACTGTACACTTTTTTGTTTGAACTTTTTCTGCTACTTTTTTTTTTGAACTTTCAGACTAATGCAACATTTATAATTTTGTAGCTGCGACCGACCTTTGCTGATGCATTTGCAAACTTGGCAAATGCTTATACTCGAAAAAGGAAATCTCATCGAGGCAACCAAATGTTGCCATCAGGCGCTAGCACTAAATCCTCTTTTGGTAATTAAAAATTGCCTTTGTTAATTGGATGCTAATGAATAAATCTTCAAAGTTGACCGGGCCTTCTGGAGGTTTTGATTTGACAAACATTGCAAATCTAGGTTGATGCCTACTGCAGCCTTGGTGACGTGTTGAAGGCACAAGGATCATACAGAGATGTAAGTAACGTAGGGAGGGAAACAAAACCTTATCTGTTGTCCATGGCATAATTAAGCAATCTGTATCAGATTTTATGCCTGCGTATAATAAAACAGGCATTCGTACAAAGTATTCCATGGGATTTCCTTTTATAAGTGATTTTCATTTTAGTAATCATGTAGTAGTCATGCTTCGTTTCATACCAAGTTTATTGTTTTTGCGTATTGGTAAATAAATTATTTTATTTACTGCTAGCAAGTTCAACTAACTTAAATTGGGTCCATTTGTTGCTGATTTTATCTTTGCAGTTTCTAGCCCCAAATGAAAATCACACACTTTGCCTATTATTTTCCCTTGAATTAAGATCCTTTGTAACACTACTTCATCTTGATCAAAGAGACACAACATCTGTACTGGTACGAACCATGATTTGGAGGTTGATGCGATTTCCATCTTGTGCAGGCATACAGTTGCTTTAGAGAGGCTGTAAGCATATCACCTAGTTGTGCAACTGCGTGGTATAATATTGCAGGACTTTTCATGAAATGGGGAGACTTCAATAAGTCAGTTCTCTACTATAAGGTGTGTAATTTGCACTGACTTGGCATTGCTTCTTGTTTATATCTTCTCCTTAAGAACTAAATATCACTGTTTTATTGTGATTCATGAATGGATAAGTTCACCAAGGAACAACAAATAATTTGATTATTCTGGAGTTTATAGGCATGTGGGTTCTTGTGTTAGATATTTCAGTTTTTTTCCTAATTCTCTTGTGGTGTAACCGCCACCTTTCGTTTCTTTAGGAAATTACCAGTGCAACTGCATTATGACTCTCTTAAGTTTGACTATCAGGAAGCAATCAAATTCAAGCCGGCATTTTATGATGCCCATATGAACTTGGGCAATCTTTACAAGGTACCGTCCCATTTATATTAAATGGTGGTTTCATGTGGAAACATCTTTCTGACATCTCAGCGGGAAACATTGTTTTTTAGGCTGTTGGAATGTGTCAAGATGCAATTTTATGCTATCAAAATGCAGCACAGGCATGCCCACAAAATGCAATAGCTTATGGTGAGTCTATATTTACCTCTGGTTGATATTAACTAAGAATAAACAATTTAACCTTAAATTCCCAACTGTAACCTGATTTCTGAGATATCCATACGAGTCATTTTTACCAAACTGTGCGATATTATTATTTGGATGAATGCAAGGATTATTTCTTAGGATGTCGCAGTTATCAGTTATATTTTTTTTGCTGAAATGAATGACACACAAAACTCATTATATTATTTGGCCATTAACTCGTGGCTCTGTGATGAGCTTGTGGGTTCATCATGATGATATATTCTCTGTTTGCAGGTAACCTTGGTGATGCCTACTATGAACAAGGCCAACTGGACTTAGCTATTTTAAGTTATAGACATGCCACTACCTGCAACCCATCATATGTTGAAGCTTATAATAATTTGGTTCGTTTTTGACATTCACTTATGCTGTTAGACCTTCACTTTTGATCGCTAAGCATGACACTTGGTATGTATTATATTCAACCTGGAAGGGAAATGCTTTAAAAGGATCTGGAAGATGCGACGAGGCAATCGGTTGCTACCAGGTTGCCAACAACTTTCTTAATTTTTCTTTATGTTCTCATCTATTTCAATCCTATGATGCAAATTTGGCCTGTCGTGCACTTTGATGTTTGTAGACATGCCTTGCTCTTCAACCTAATCACCCTCAAGCTCTGACAAACCTTGGGAACGTTTATATGGAAAGGTGAGTTTATTAGGATGTGGATCATTTATTTGTATTGTGCGAGAGTTATATTTTGGAAATACTTGCAGGAGCATGCTGGACATAGCGGCTTCACATTTCATGGCAGCGCTTACAGTTACTACTGGATTGTCTGCACCTTATAACAATTTAGCGGCGATTTACAAACAACAGGTACTTGTGTTATTGAACTGCTTCATTCTGCCAACTAACTATTTTGGATGCATACTTTTGTTTAATTTACAATTTATAATTCTTCATCATTATCTTTGTGTGTACATAATAGATTCTACCTAGAATATGATAATATTTTTCCTCATTGTTGAAATAGGGAAACTATGCTAATGCCATAGCATGTTATAATGAAGCACTCTGTGTTGATCCTTTGGCTGCCGATGGTCTTGTGAATAGAGGGAACACATTGAAAGAAGCAGGCAGGGTCAGTGAAGCAATTCAAGACTATTTGCGGGCTGCTGCAATTAGACCGACCATGGCTGAAGCTCATGCAAATTTGGCATTTGCGTATAAAGAGACGTAAGTGCATTCCTGTCTCAACTACTTCAAGGGGAAGTCGCACTTAAGACAACTGAGCCTTACTCCATCGTGCTTAATTGCTGTCATCTTATATCATCATTTGCAGGGGCCTAATGGAGTTGGCAATTATCAGTTACAAGCAGGCCTTGCAATTACGTCCAGATTTTCCAGAAGTTGCCTGTAATCTCTTGCACGCTCTACAGGTGCGGTGAAATGTTTGCCACATTAATGACTCTCCCTAAACAGTTTTAATTAATGCATTTGCTGTGGGGAACTCCCCCACAGTTTCAGTCAAAAAAAAATCTTCAATCATGTATCAATGATAAACAGGAGTGAAAGTTATAACTTATTTCCTTTTTACCCTCTGAACTTTTGCTGCTGTACTAATTTTACATCAGAGTGGGACACAATTTGCGAGTTCAAAATGATTTCCATAGAACTTAGGCTAGGACTATTATCAACATGAAACCTGAGAGCCAATAGAGTTTCTTTTGTTTGGTTTACAATTTTTGCAGTGCGTATGTGATTGGGATGATAGAGAAGAGAAGTTCATCAAGGTAGAGGGGATTATCAGACAGCAAATAAAGGCATGAGCCTTTTACATCTTCCTTTTTTTTTCTTTTTTTTTCTTTATACTCGCTTTAAGGAGTATTTCTCTTAATAGCTGTCATTCTTATTTGGTCATTTCCAGATGTCCCTTCTCCCAAGTGTACAACCATTCCATGCTATGGCATTCCCAATCGATCCAACTCCTGCACTGGAGATCAGGTGAGACTCCTTTTCTGTTCTGACCTCTGTAATCTTTGTAGAAATGAATAAATGGTAATTCAATAGCCACACATTAGAAGCACAACGTCTTGACTTTTTTTCGTTTTAGTAAAAAATATGCAGATCATTACTGATGGTTGCGTCACGTTTTGGGCTTCCTGCATTCTCACACTCCTCACGTGCTCCTATCAAGACTGATGACATAACTTCTCGCCTTAGGATTGGGTACATTATCTGTTGTCGGTACCCTGTAGCAGGGATACCCACTCCTACTGCAGCAAGGCAGGACTCGCGTAGTCATCCATAACTACGCCCTAAGGGGCGGAGCAGCCGGACCCCAGGGATCCGGCTCTTACCTCACCAGGCCAATGGCCCCGGACCCGTTCCCCGCTCTGGGAACGGGTCCGGTGACACCACGTGTCCCTGAGGAAGGGAAGCTCCGCGCCAACAGCTGAGGGCCCGGACCCCCTATAGGGGTCCGGGACCTCCCCGCGTCCGTCCGGACCTCCCACGCACGTAGAACCAATATACCGCCGGGGCGGGGTCCGGGGGCGCCACGTGTCCCGCAGGCACAGGCGCGGGCGCGAGTCTTCTGCTGGAAGACTCGCCCACCCACCGCATTCAATGCGGGTGGTTGAGGCGTGCTCTGCCGCTGCGGCACGCGGGGGCAGCTTTTGTCAGGCCTCACTGTAGACCGTATATTACCGAGGTACACAGTGCAGCCGCATGCGCCGCATCCGTGCAGAGCCCGTCTGCCGCATTAAATGGATACGACGGCATGTCACCTTTTCATCATACCGCCTACGCCGCAAGCTACACGGCCCGTTCAGCTACGCTGCAGGCAACGCCGCAAGCTACACCATGGCGCCGTTTCGACAAGACAGGGCATGGCTATGCCGGACGGAAGATTCCCACCGGCAGAGCAAGGAAATCCAGAAATGAGATCTTCGTCGCCTGCAATGCCATAATGTCTGTACAGTATGTTATTTTGAACTACATCGTTGGGCCCACCTGTCGGGGACTCAACGGCCATGTACGCGCCTCCCTTGAGATAAAAGGGAGGCGCTCGCTGCACACTCCAGATACTCCAAGACTCACAACACAAGCTCGGTTTCACGCCGAACAACCCTGCTCTCAACCTCTTGAGAGCACAAGCAATACAACACACAGTGGACGTAGGGTATTACGCTCCGGCGGCCCGAACCATGGTTCTTAAGGCGTCGCCTAGGCGACGCCTAGTCGTCCAGGCGCTCAAAAATCCAAGGCGTCCGCCGACGCCATGCCAAAAGAGAAGCCAACTGAGAGGGAGGGTGAGGGAGGAGGGAGAGGAAGAGGAGGGGAAGGATTTCGACGATCTGCGGGGGAAGGGGAACAAGAGGGAGGGGGTGGCGGCCTACCTGAGCATGGTGAGGAAGGTGGGAGAGGGAGCGCCGACGAGCTTCGGCGGCGCGAGGGCCTGGCGACGGCGCGCGGGTCCGGTAGTGGTGTCGCGCGGGGCTGGCGGCGGCGTCTGGCCGAGCAGCAAGGGCGGGCCGGCGGCGGCGTCGGGCGGAGGAGCGACGGCGGGCCGGCGGCGCGAAGGGAGAGGGAGAGCTGAGAGGGCAGAGGGAGAGCTGAGAGGGCCGGCGGCGGCGTCGGGATAAGATCGAGTGGGAGAGCTGAGAGGGCAGAGGGAGAGCTGAGAAGGGAGAGTGGAGATGTTATTGTTGGGCTGGGCCCTTGCCCTCTTCTTTGTCTTTTTTACTCTTTTTATTTCCTACTTCTTTTCATTTCCTCCCTGTGGCATATGGGTAAGGCGTCGCCTTGCTCGCCTAGGCGTCCGCCTAGGCGTCGCCTCGCCTTGCAGACGGGGTCGCTCGCCGTGCCTCGCCTTAACGCTTTAAGAACTATGGCCCGAACCACTCTAAACTGCTGTGTTCATCGCGTTCTTCCACCGAGATTGGGCTAATCCTAGCTAACCCCCGAGTACGCACCCTCAGGGTTTAGGCGGGTGCACTACGCCACCCAGCTGTGGGTTTGCGCAACACGACATTTGGCGCGCCAGGTAGGGTCTGCTTGGCTTTCGCTTAATCATCGGCTCGGCATCACCATGTTTCAGGTGGCGAGCGCCCGGGGGCCAGAACTCGCACGGCAAGCGCCCGCATCAGCAGGACGGCGACAGCGGGTCATGCTCTCCCAGCTCGTCATCAAGCAGGTCTGGGGAGAGCACAGCTTCAACAAATCCCAGCTCGCATCATACCTCACTCATGTGAGGAAGCCCGTTCCGGCGGAAAGCCGACTCCGGTCGCACCAAGCACGCTCCGGCGGAAAGCCGACTCCGGTCGCACCAAGCCCGCTCCGGCGGAAAGCCGACTCCGGTCGCACCAAGCCCGCTCCGGCGGAAAGCCGACTCTGGTCGCACTAAGCCGACTCTGGTGGCTCTCTCCGACGTTAAGCCGACTCCGGTCGCACCCCTGACTCTACATCTCTGTAAGTCGTACCCTTAGAGGCCCAGCAGGGAATAAAACCTTTTCCTTTGTAACTAGGTACTACTTCCGTGTGGTCCAGTCCGGTGAGCCTCCCCCGTGGAGGGGTCCGGACCTCTGCGAACCAGGTTCAGGGAAGCGTACACACCCTCCGGGGAGGTCCGGAGCCGTGTAGCCGCTTAGCCTGGTTCCGTACCCTAAGCCTGCATGCTCGACCTCCCTAGGGCGAGTACCGTAGTACCTAAGACTGGGGGCCCGGATGTCCGGACAGCTCCGGCCTCATAAACCCGTGTTCTGGCTTACATCGCACATCTCATGTACATCTAGTTATAAAGGAAAAATTTATTCTCAGTTCGCCTCTAAGGATGTTACATTTCAATTTCAATCTACGCATTCTGTTTGCGCTAACCCCCACGTGGCTTCTTACTCATGTGCTGTGATTGTGGTCCGAATTGAGTCGGCTAGCTAGTGACTTAGTTCGAGACCCCTCATGGAAGAGAGGGGTTCCGACCCCTGGGAACCTGCAGGTTCAGGGAAGCGCACTCATTCTCCGGGGAGGTCTGGAGCCGTGTAGCCGCTTAGCCTGGTTCCGTACCCTAAGCCTGCACATACCACCTCCTGTGAATGAGTGCCGTGGTACTTAGGATTGGGAACCTGGAGGTCCGGATTTTCTCTTAACCTAAAGGCCGGCCCCTTGAGCTCCGTTCACTGAGCCTAGCTGTCTATCTCGAAGGATCACAGCCAACAGGATTTGGGACCCGTGGGCACGGTACTAAGCATCTACCTTGAGTCATGTGCATGTCCAAATGTGATGATGCAGCAGGTGACCCAAAGGATGGACGACGCAGGACAAGAACCTTGCGGCGCGCACCACTGGGCGCCAGAAGCAGCCAAGTTGCTCACAAGAGTGGCCCCACCTGCGGGTTCGTTGCCTCTCCCGAGGCGGGCCCGGGGGCCATTGTCGGTACCCTGTAGCAGGGATACACACTCCTACTGCAGTAAGGCAGGACTCGCGTAGTCATCCATAACTACGCCCTAAGGGGCGGAGCAGCCGGACCCTAGGGATCCGGCTCTTACCTCACCAGGCCAACGGCCCCGGACCCGTTCCCCGCTCTGGGAACGGGTCCGGTGACGCCACGTGTCCCTGAGGAAGGGAAGCTCCGCGCAAACAGCCGAGGGCTCGGACCCCCCATAGGGGTCCGGGACCTCCCCGCGTCCGTCCGGACCTCCCACGCGCGTAGAACCAATATACCGCCGGGGCGGGGTCCGGGGGTGCCACGTGTCCCGCAGGCACAGGCGCGGGCGCGATTCTTCCGCTCGAAGACTCGCCCACCCACCGCATTCAATGCGGGTGGTTGAGGCGTGCTCTGCCGCTGCGGCACGCGGAGCAGCTTTTGTCAGGCCTCACTGTAGACCGCATATTACCGAGGTACACAGTGCAGCCGCATGCGCCGCATCCGTGCAGAGCCCGTCTGCCGCATTAAATGGATACGACGGCACGATATCTTTTCATCATACCGCCTACGCCGCAAGCTACACGGCCCGTTCAGCTACGCTGCAGGCAACGCCGCAAGCTACACCATGGCGCCGTTTCGACAAGACAGGGCATGACTATGCCAGACGGAAGATTCCCACGGGCAGAGTAAGGAAATCCAGGAATGAGATCTCCGTCGCCTGCAATGCCATAACGTCTGTACAGTATGTTATTTTGAACTACATCGTTGGGCCTATCTGTCGGGGACTCAACGGCCATGTACGCGCATCCCTTGAGATATAAAAGGGAGGCGCTCGCTGCACATTCCAGATACTCCAAGACTCTCACAACACAAGCTCGGTTTCACGCCGAACAACCCTGCTCTCAACCTCTTGAGAGCACAAGCAATACAACACACAGTGGACGTAGGGTATTACGCTCCGGCGGCCCGAACCACTCTAAACTGCTGTGTTCATCGCGTTCTTCCACAGAGATTGGGCTAATCCTAGCTAACCCCCGAGTACGCACCCTCAGGGTTTAGGCGGGTGCACTACGCCACCCGGCTGTGGGTTTGCACACCACGACATCTATCATTGCTGCATATTGCTCTAACTTACAAGTTATTGCTCCCTGGCAAAATCCTGTTTGTCCATTTGGTTTTAAGATATGTGAGTAGTAACTTCGGGAATCATCCTCTGTCTCATCTCATGGGATCTGTATTTGGAATGCACAATAAAGACATTGTAGAGGTTGCTTGGTTTTTTGCTCTGCCATGTTGATATACATATCATAATTCCTTAAGAATTCTGTTGAATGGCGAAATAGTTATTTATCAATAACTCTTCAGGTTTTCTGTTATGCGCTGAGCCGGGATGATGGTATGGAATGGAGACAACGTATTAAGGGTGAAGTAGAGCACTTCATGGATGTGTTAGAGATGTCATCTGATATGATTGCTTAAGTTATCAACGAAGATAAGATACAAATTCTTATAAATCTTAATGGATATACAAAGGTAGTATTTATTTTCCGTGACAATCCGTGATCATTCCATTAATTTAATGCTATGCAAATAATGACTTTTTTCTTCAAATTTTCATTTGTTTTGGTATTATTGATTCAATTATATCAGTCTGATCTGTTGGCTTTCTGCCCTCAAATTGGTCCGGTTTCCATTTCCATATGCTGTGTAATAAGAATCGCAACTGAGCTTCACTATTTCAGTTGGCGCCAAGCATCCAAGACTCAAGACTAATATGGGAAATGAACTTTAGTAGTTAAATCGTAAACTTAATTATAAAGGATAACATTGGAATTGTTGACTAAGCTATGCAACTGTTATTTGTGCACTACTTTGTAAATTATAGTTTTTTCTGTTCTCCGCAATTTTAAAGCTGTGTAATCTGGTTCTCCTGTGCTGTATATTTTCTAGTACAGCTTTCTGTTCCTAGTGAGGTAATGGCATCCATTCATTTTTTTCAGCAATTATTTTTACCTTTGCAATAAATTTGTATGTTTTTTTCAGGGTGCACGCAATGAAATTTTCGCCATGCAGCCAGCGCCAATCAAGGTTTCTTACATGGAATTTCCTGCAACTACTGGTGCAAGTTATATTGATTATTTGATTACGGATAAGGTAAACATATTGAAGTTCTGTGCCCTATTTTATTTGACTGGCATGTCCTTTCTTTGCCTTCATATTAATTTAAACTTGTTGCTAAAAGGCTATGTTGTTGTTGTTGTTGTTGTTGCTCTGGCAGTTTGTCTCTCCGTTAAAATATTCTCATATTTACTCAGAAAAGCTTGTCCACCTTCCTCACTGTTAATTTGTGAATGATTATAAACAGGTATGTATTGTGTCATACATATCAGGTAAAAGTTGCTTTAGTCCCAGCCTTTGAAAGAGCAGATTTCCTCCTTGCTTCCACTATAATATATTTATTTCCAAAATGATTCATAAGATAAAGTAACACTGGAGGGATAAACAAGGGGTTTATGCCTCATATGAAACAACTAAATGCCATAAGTTTTGTCTCTGTATTCTGGTTTATATTCATAACGTTGATTGCTTTGTCATAGAAAAATCAAGACGTTCTTGATCCTGTTTGCCCACACAATCGAGCTGACTATGGCCTGCCAGAGGACAAATTTATTTTTGCATGCTTCAATCAACTCTACAAGATGGATCCAGATATATTCATCACCTGGTAAATCCATTTATGTCTTGCTGCTAATATGCATTGCAAGGACATATTATTACCAATATTAAAGAGTAATTATGTGATAAGTCACCAAAAGGTTATGTTTTGAATGCTGACATGGTCCACAAAGGCAACTTCAAAATCAACTAATCGATAGAAATGTTTTTTAAATTGGGACCCCTTTTAAATTAATTTGCATATATAATCTTCACTTAATTAATATAAATATCCACGAATAGATGATAATCGGGATTAAAATGTTTTGATGCAAAATACGATTTTGTTTGTTTCTTCCAACAGTTCTAGTAGTAATTACTATTCTCCCTGACATCACGCTGAAGGCTTTTGTTAGTTTTTATATGATCAATAAGCAGTTCAGATGTGTATGATGCCCTCTGTTGCATCCCTCAAAAGAAATCTGTAGTAACATACATACCAGGCATGTTTATCAGAAGTATTAACTGATGAATCAGGTGCAATATTCTGAAGCGTGTGCCAAATAGTGTCTTGTGGCTCTTGAGATTTCCAGCTGCTGGAGAGATGAGATTGCGTGCATGTAACATTTCACTCCTGTTTTTGTTTTTTGAACTGAATCCCACTCCTGTTCTCTCACTTGCGGTTGCGGATTCACCTGCCTACCTTTGTTTTCTTAACTTTGCAATTTTGGCAGATGCAATTTCAAAAGGAGTAAGGGCAGACCAAATAATATTTACAGATGTTGCCGCAAAAAATGAACATATAAGGCGAAGTTCCTTGGCAGATCTCTTTCTTGACACGTAACCATCCACAATTGCTTATGATAAATATTGTTCCTCATTGTTTACTTTTCTTGTGAAGCTCTGACTTTACCCATTGCTGGATGAACAGCCCGTTGTGTAATGGCCACACTACTGGTACAGATGTATTATGGGCCGGCCTCCCAATGATTACTCTACCTCTGGAGAAAATGGCAACAAGGGTTGCAGGTTCCCTCTGTCTAGCTACTGGGGTCGGGGAAGAGATGATAGTCTATAGGTTAGAATTCTAGCCAAACATGTACCTTTTACCTCACATAATTGAACTCTTTTTTCTATAACTAACATTTGCTATTATTCAGCCTGAAAGAATACGAGGAAAGGGCTGTATTTCTAGCCACGAATCCATCAAAACTCCAAAGTCTTACAAACAGGCTCAAAGCTGTTCGGATGACCTGTCCTTTGTTTGATACAGCTCGATGGGTAACATTACAGTCTTGTTTCTGCCCCATACCTTAACTTTTCAGGGTTGACAATTTCACCTTTGTAAAAAAATGCAGGTAAAGAATCTGGACAGGGCATATTTGAAAATGTGGGACCTGTATTGCTCTGGTAGGCACCCTCAACATTTTAAAGTGGTAGAAGAGTAGAAGACAATACCCAGTTTCCCTTTGACAGATAAACACAGTTAGCCGATGGTGTAAATATCATGAGTTACGAGGTAAGTATATTAGGGGCTGTCATATACTGATACAGTCATACGGGAGGCGATTTCATTTGAGGCCTCCACCAGAGCTAAGAGGGACCTGGACCTGCGTAGAGGTAATAGAAACCTTTCTTCAGTCTAACGCTTGAACTGAGAAACATGCCCACATAAAAAAAAATCTTGGGGTACAAAACTAACTTTGTGTTTTATGCATAATAATGACTGTGTCAGCTTGTTGGACTCTTAAGGGAAATCTTACTTTCTATTCTGGCGGTCCTGTTGGGAGCTCTCTCTCTGTCTCTCTAGTAGTGGACATTAGCCTGCTGTTTAAGCAGCAGAGCAACACTTCTCTGATCAATGCGTGGAGTGGAGCGAGACTTGATCATCAACTCACTAAAGCGAACAATCTCCAAGCTTTACGGTCTGTCAAGGCAAAAGTCAGGCTGATGTGAATGCATGGCTGTTTGGCATCATTTTGGTGCTGGTACTTGTGGTGTGTTGATTTCGCCGTTTTGCTAGTACTGACTTTTGAACGAGACGTGCAGATTGCTTCATGCCCGAGGTGGTTCAATGTCAATTAGGCCGCTGATGCACCTGTCGGAACTGATGATGACCGGCCTGCGTGACGTCTGCTCAATCTGTAACGTTCACTGTTTTAGGCTTCTACTGTTGTTGCAGGTTATCGCTCCCTTCTTCGAAGCGGCGAAGCTGGTCTGGCCAGTTTTCATTGCCTTCCATTGTGTGTGTCGGAGTCCTAATCCGGCGGTCCGGCACCAACTAGTGAAATGCTGTGTGATCCCTCATTCTGGATGGTTGATGCAAGAGGTAGCACAGGAACGCACGGGTTTATTCTGGTTCCGGCCACGGGGCCGTACATCCAGCAAGGGTGTGCGAGTGCACTGTACTATCTTGCACCGGGGGTGCCTGTAGTAGGGGTACAAGCGAGACAAGAGAGGGAGGTAAGTTTCCAAATCTCTGCTAGAGAAGTTGATTGAGGCAAGTGTCAATATCGATGCTCAAGAGAGTGGGTGCGTGTGTTCTGAGTTACATGTGAAGCGCGGATGATGTGATCGTGTGTAAGATGGTGCCCGCCTCTTCCTTTTATAGACACAAGGAGGGCGGAGTACATGTATGGGAAGATCTAAAGTCGTCGTTCTTCCCCGAATCGAGGGTGCGCAGTGGGCGACTACTGTAGAAAGTACACTATGGGGCACTGAAGAGCATGGCGCCGGGTGTGGCGGTTGTCCTGGGCGACGTCCTGATCTCGCGGAGATCGCGCCGGCATTCTGGCAGCTCCTGCGGGTGGCATGGTGGCTCCAGTAGAGGGTACCGTCCCCTGCACTTGACGTGGCGGCGTTCCGAGGGTCCTGCAAGTGGGGTCTTGATCAGGTCAAGGTTCGGGCCGCGCTCGAGGGTCGTGCCCATGCCGTTCGAGGGTTCCACAGCAGAGAGTACGAGGAGTAGACAGCACAGTAGAGGGAGCAGTGCCGAGCACGTCCGCACAGTGCGTCGCAGGTTCCCAGAGTGTCGTCACAGTGATGGCGGAGCAGTGACCGGAGTTGGCGGACGAGACTCCGGGCACTGTTGCTGTGCGGAGTGGCGGCCTGACGCCGTTTGACCCAGGTGTTGCAGCGGAGTTATTGGCATTTAATGTCTACGTACGGCGGGCGGGTGAGCGGATGTCTGTTTGTCCTTTTCGTCAAGGGGTGTCTTTGTGCGAGGCGGAGACGCGGGGCGCTGTCGAGGGTCTCGGCGGGGAGCCCTCGAGCGAGGCGGAGATTGCCTCGCGGGTTCGAGGGGTTTCGGATGGGCCGCACTGTGTTCTTGGGCCGAGGATTGGACTTCTTTGAGTCATTTCCTTCCTTTGGATTGGAGGGAGGCTGTAGGCCTTCGTGGGCCCGATTGCCTAACACGTGTTTGCGTTTTTAGGGCGATTTAGTCCCCTGGTTATGGTGCCCCTACTAATCATGATACCCGACAGTGTGCACCACTCAACAAAAACAAGGTCGAGATTAGTTCTCTCATACAGCTCCTAGTGGAGCATCACAGGGGTTTATGGTCCACAAAGATCATGAAAAAATACAATTCATCACCGAGATTAGTTCTCTCAGACAGCAGATGCATTCTAGTTGGGTCGTTTTGGGGGATTTCAATCTCATTTACAGAGCCTGTGATAAGAACAATGATAGAGTTAACAGAGGCATGATGCGCCGGTTTAAATCTGCACTTGACATATTGGAGCTCAAAGAGATTTAGTGGAATGGCCGGAAATACATCTGGTCCAGTGAAACAGACAACCCCACTTTGACAAAAATTGACCATGTTTTCTGTACGAAGGAATGGGAGCTATCACATCAACACAGTTACATGCAGGCTTTGTCCACATCGACATCTGATCATTGCCCTATGCTACTCACTTGCAACCCATTTCACAGGAACTTCACTGGATTCCGTTTTGAACCCTACTGGTTACATCTACCAGGTTTTGCTGAGACAGTGGTCGATTCCTGGACAAAACCTTTTTCCTCAGCTGATAAGATCAGAGTGCTTCATGTCAAACTCGCTCGACTAGGCAAGGCGCTCAAAAAATGGAGCCGCAGCATGGTGGAGGAGAAGAAGCTAAGAACTGAAATAGCGCAAGAGGTTGTGTTGCGCTTAGACCAAGCACAAGAACGCAGGCCACTCACACCAAGGGAACTTTCACTACGGAAAAGAGCAAAACAAAAGATCTTGGGGGTTTGTAGCATTACGGCGAATCAAGATAAGACAATGGTCCCGACTCACATTGATCTGGGAGGGTGACGCGAATACCAAGCTCAACCACATTAGAGCTACGGCACGCCGGAGGAAGAATTATATCCCTGCTTTCAGAACAGCGAATGGCATGGTCACTGCACACCATGATAAAGCCCATGCTCTGTTCAATCATTACACGCAGCAGTTAGGATCCTCCCCAACACGTCTACGTACTTTGGATTGGGACCTTCTTGACATTCAGACACACAACCTTGATCATCTAGATGTGCAACTAACAGAAGAAGAGGTTCGACGTGCAGTCCTTGACACACCGGCAGAGAAGGCACCGGGACCAGATGGGTACAATGGCCTTTTCTACAGAACCTGCTGGCAAGTGATCCGCCATGATCTCATGCAGGTGTTGCATTAGCTCTTCAACCTGCAAGCTCGGAAATGGAATCTGCTCAACTCAGTTAACATTGTTCTTCTCCCCAAGAAGGATAATCCGGAGGCAATCATTGACTACCGACCAATCAGTCTGATGCATAGCGTCGCAAAAATTTTAGAGAAAATGCTAGCGAATCGTCTCGCACCGCATCTAAATGATATGGTGTCCCGCAGCCAGAGCGCATTCATCAAAGGCCGAAGCTTACATGACAATTTTCAGTACATACATAGGGCTGTCAACCATTTCCACAAAACAAAAACTCCTATGCTCTTCATGAAACTTGACATAGCCAAAGCTTTCGACAACACCAGCTTGGAATATATGCTGGAAGTTCTGGAGAGGTTGGGATTTGGCCAGAGATGGCATGATATTATCTCACTAATTTGGTCCACCTCTTCATGCATCCTTCTCAATGGTGAACTCGGGCAACCAATCAAACACCGTCGCGGTCTGCGACAGTGCGACCCGCTATCGCCGATGCTTTTCATTCTAGCAATGGATCCACTCCAGCGAGTACTTGACATAGCCACGGCACAGGGGCTCCTCCAACCGATTGGGACTGACCCAATAAAACTACGGACAAGTTTGTATGAGGATGATGCAGCTCTCTTCCTCCGCCCCTCTAAACAAGATATGACCAATCTGCAACAAATTCTACAATGTTTTGGGGAGGCAACAGGTCTGTTCACCAATATGCAAAAGTTAGAAATGTACCCCATAAACTGTGAGGAAACAGTTTTGGCGACCATCACACCACCGGCTTCACAGGAAGGGCATGCCAGTTCCCTTGCTGGTACCTCGGCTTGCCATTGCGCTTGGGGCGCACAAGAAGGGCCGATGAACAAGTTCTCATTGATAAGATTGGTGCTCGACTTCCGGGCTGGAAAGGCTGTTTACTTACCAAAGCGGGAAGATTAACCTTGGTACCTTCTGTCCTCTCATTCATACCAACATATCACCTCACGGCTTTCCCGTTATCCAAGTGGGCAATTAGGCACATCGATAGGATCCGCCGCAATTTCCTTTGGAGGGGTGAGGAATCAGCAAAAGGTGGGCACTGCCAAGTGAATTGGAAGAGGGTGTGCCGGCCAAAAAAAATAGGAGGACTTGGCATTCCTGAACTAAACAACTTTGCAAGGGCCCTCCTGCTTCGTTTGCTCTGGCTACACTGGACCGACAGCAATAGACCTTGGTCAGGTTTCCAAGTCAATGTCACACAGGTAGAGCTTGATCTCTTCAGAACTTGCACCTCCATAACAGTGGGTAATGGCGAGAGAACATGTTTTTGGAAGGACAGATGGCTTTCTGGTCAGGCTTCTATGGACATTGCCCCATTGTGCTACAGACTAGCATGGCGTAAAAACAAGACAGTCGCCCAAAGTATGCAACAGAATAGCTGGATGCGGGGGCTGCAACGTATCAGCACAAGTAAGGAACTTTACCAATTTGTCGACCTCTAGGAGAAGCTTCAATCTGTTCATCTTACATCCCAACCCGACCAGATCACGTGGCGGTTCACAGCAAATGGTGAATACTCATGCCACTCCGCCTACCATTTTCAGTTCAACAGCTCCCGCCCGGACTTCCACTGGGACAAGATCTTTGCATATTGCCTCGAGGAGTTGCCAAAGGTGATATGTATCAAGACGTATCTTTGAAAATTTCTCCTCCTCTTGTATAGAGAATCTGTAAAATCTTTGTCTATGCTTTCAAACAAGAGGTCAATAACACGACGATTACACAACAAGCATTCCTTTTCTTTGCTTGACAAATTGTTGAGGTCTTTAGGTAGAATGCTAGTTTTAATAGCTTGCTCAAAAGGACCCATGATCCTTAAGACATTAAGAATATGAGCAGACCAAGAAATGTAGTTTAAGCCATTCATACCAAGGGGCTCAAACGGAACCTCGCAAGATGTCGACATTGTGATTCTCCAAGCGGTTAAACTTCAATCCGGAGACCAATGCTCTGATACCCATTGAAAGGATCTTGATCACACGATGTCGTAGTCTAGAGGGGGTGAATAGGGTTTTCTTCAAATTTCAGCACTTAACTCCTGCTGACACTGCCTGGACGAGTCAGACCGGTCCACCAGATCGTTCAGACCGGTCTAAGCAGACAGGCAGTCACCAGCAGGGAAAATATCCCCCTTCTCGAGCTTGAACCTATATGAAACTTGAAGTGTATCTCTTGCAGAGTATTTCTAACAATTTAACTAGTTTCCTACACACAAGTAGAGCACACCCAAGTAGATCGAGCGGAAGCACAATTCAAACTCAAAGACTATGACGCAAGGTAAGCAAATCAAACCGAAATAAAGATGAAGCAAAGAAGATACAATGATTTGTTTTAACAAAGTCCGGATTCACCCCGTGCACCCACGTGTGAATCCTAGTCTCCATTAAGGTGGCTTATGGAGACCACAAGGTCAAGCTATCTCCTCTCTCCACTATATGACCATGCGCCCTCGTGGCACATAATCGCTGCTGCAACAAACTTGCCGCTGCTCACCACAATCTTGGGAGCTAGCCGGCGACGCCTAGCCGTCTAGAAGCCAATGCTCCAAGAGTAACAAATGCTTCAATCGAATTGGCCGACGCAACCGCAAGTGCTCAAAGCTAGGGCTGAATCTCTCTTTCTCAAATGGCTCTCAAGGATTTGATTCACTCAACCCAACTCAAGGATTCAACTTGAATCACGCAAATCTCACAAAGAGATGTTGGGGAGGACTCTCCAAGTGCTCACAAGGCTCTCACAAGTGTTCTGAATGGAATGGCATCAGCACCCACGAATGGGTGAAGTCATGGGGTATAAATACCCCCTCTCAAAAACTAGCCATTGCCCCTGTCAGTGTTATACTGGTCAGACCGGTCCCTCAGACCGGTCTGTTTTTGAAAATTAGCCGTTAGGGCCACTCCCTGTCTAGACCGGTCCCTCTCTGAATTCTGCAGTGTTAGCTCTCTCTCCGGCTATTCTCTCTAGGGACTTGTTCTGAGCACTTTTGGCGTTGTCTAAACCCACTGATGTTGCATCCCTCTTGATAGTATGACATACCTATACTCAAGTGCATAAATGAAATATACAATTCTCACTTGAGCTTCGCATTATGATCAAGCCGACCTTTCTTCGATCAATACCGTGAGGGCATCAACATCTTCATTCTTTGAGCATACTCGTTTTGAGCTAGTGACTTTTAATCTTCAATTTGCATAGGAATGAAATCCATTTTGATTCACAAGTCACTTTCTTCACTTGAATAATGACACTCTTCAACATAGAGCTCTCCATGACTCTAGGATCTCCAGTCTTTGACCCATATCAGTTTCTTTGCTCTCCCCAAGCCGTCGCTTGTGTAGCTTCTTGAAACACGCCTCTCGGTCCTCTACTTTTATCCTAGCCGTCCATCTTGAACTCATGTTGATTTATGTCATGCATGAAATCTTCTTTATCAATTTGAATTCTCAATTCAATCTCATATGCAAGCTTTCCATTTTGAGACATCATATATGCATAAGCTTATGTCTCATTCACTTTTGTCTTGGTTGCTCCTTTTGTTAACCATCATCTATCACAAATGACAAGTTCTTTCCAAGCTTGAGACTATGCACAAGCATATCGTGTCTCATTCACAAAACCTTTACTTGTCATTTTGAATCCCATTATAAATCGAACAAGCCTTCGCAAATATTAGAGCCTCTATATAACCATGAATATCTTGCTCTATCTTTTCCTTTTTCTTGTTTTGCTTGTCACGTATATATAATGCCAATGGGATAAGCACACTTGCTTGCAACACATGAGCATCTCATTTAGTACCAATTTCTCAATTAAATTCCTGCTCATAATCTCATGCAAACAAGTTAGTCCTCTAATCATGTTGTCAATCAATACTCCAAAACCCACTAGGGGCCTAGATGCTTTTAAAGGCGATCACAATGATTTGTTTATGCTTTGGATTGGAACAAATGACTCTAATTCGTCCACGCCTGCGAATCAGTCGACATTTTGTACAAAGTTTAGGAACACCTAATAGGAATGGCTAACATTCTAGTAGTGCTCTACCCATGGAAATGCAAAGTCTCCGCCCTAGGCATACTAAAAGTTATCAACCAAATCGACCAAGTAGGCTTGGGTCGATGTGGACTCTTGGGGAAGATCAGCCTATTATCCCTAGAATAACTTTTATCTGTTGAGAGCACTAGTTTAATTTAACAGGACGTTGCCGCGCTCAGCTTAGCGCGAACTTTACCCCTGTAAAGAGTTTTTTCCAGTATCCCTGTTGGTGTTTTGGCGGTCGAGTCTTTTTCACCGCCTTTTTCTTATTTCTCTAGCCTTATGTTTTGAGTTGTAAATTTTTGTTTTTGTCTACTACTATAATGAAAAGGCAGAGCACCTACCAATTGTCCTAAAAAAAACAAGGTCGAGTAGGCTCGCAGCCGAGCAGGCACGTTGGACAGTGCAAAAACTTCTCACGTACGGACAGGAGCTACGGATCGGAGGCCAGACTTCTGGCCTACCAAAGATCATTTCGTACAAGGCCAACCGGATCAGCAAACGCTCGTCAGAATTGGTTACCTACACAGTGAGACGATGACTACGGCCAAGCCGCAGCTGTTTTGAGTTGTGAACTGGTTTGGAAAAACCAGCCGTCTTGTGAGAAATAGTTGTGCCACGTACTCATATGTTTTTGCTAAACATGACATGGTGAATCTGCGATTCTGTGTAGGTATGCCCGGTCGAGTGTAACTTTGCATTGTCGTCATTTCATTTTCTGTCTGTCCTCTGCTGGACGCCTGCACTGATGCCCGATGTAGTGAACACGCAGCTGCACCGCGATGCACAAAACCTTGGTCGTCATGCCTGCTGGAAGAAAGAGCAATGTATTTTCAAAATAAAAAGGAAACTCACCTCCCTTTCCGACTCGAAATTTGCCGGGAGAAACGCGTCGCGCGCGCTTGAAACAACCTACTCGAGTTCGTCTCGGTTTGGCGCTCCAAGTCCGACTGCCGGCGCCGCGGCCATTATAAAGTCACCAGTCGATCGGGGCATCTGGCACATTCTCTCCATCTCCCTCTCCTTCCATCCATCGCATCAATCCGCTACTCGATCGCGCGCGCGCTAGCTAGGGCAGATCTCGCGAGTCGCGAATGGCACTCCGCCGCTGGAAGCCGTTCCTGGGCGCGTTCCCGCACATTGACACCGCCATCAAGGCCGCTGACGCCGACGGCCTGCTCTCCCGCGACGAAATCCGGAGCGCGAGGGTGCGGATCATTGAGACGCTCTGCGACGCGGCGGACGACGACGACGAGAAGGCGGAAGCGCTCTGCGCGCTGCTGGACGAGGCCATGGCGGCGTCGCTCGCCACGCTGCAGGCGGTGCCCGCGGAGAGGATCGCGCTGGCGTCCGGCGACCTCGTCGGCGTCGTCGGCGCGCTGATGAGGGACCATGCGTCGGAGCGGGCTCGCGGGCTCGCGCGCGACGTCGTGCGCGGGTGGAAGGCGGGCGTCAAGGTCCAGCTCGCCCGGGCCAAGGCAGCCATGGACGTGCTGGACGGCCTCTCGTCTACTCCGCCGCCGGGCAACCCAGGACTCTGACACAAAGGCGAAAAAGATCCCGGAGGAGCAGCCTCGTCCAAGGAAGACCGCCGTCGTGAGCAGCTGCCGTATCAGTACGGTGTAGTCGAAGAGGATCCCGGAGAAGGAGCCTCGTCGTCCAAGGAAGACAGCCGTCGTCGTTAGAAGCTGCCGTGTCAACACGGCGGAGTCCTACGGCCCATTGCCCAAGAACAGAGCTCCGGTCGTGAGCACCAGCTGCGTGAAGCCGTCGTCAGCGAGCATGGGAGCTCCCGCGGTTGTCCCAGTCCCAGCACAGCCGAAGAAGATGCCGCCCGTCTCCGCCTGCAGCGTCTCCGTGGAGAAGACGGAGGCCACGAAGCGCAAGCTCCACGAGCGGTACCAGAAGGCCGAGGACGCGAAGCGGCGGCGCACAGATCCGATCCTCCAGGTGATCAGGCCACCACGGCCACCGACGGCCACGGGGCAAAGGCAGCGCAACGCGCACCCCGCAGTGAGGGCGCGTGCGCCGGCGAACTGCGCATAGTCACTTGTCAGCGGTTCTAGTTCCTGCATGTAGACGATTCGACCGCTAGAGTCGTGTCTTGACTGAATACTGATTGTCCAGCACTCCGGCTTGTCCTGTACATGTAAACTGAATGTCTGAATTGATGCTCCTGCGATCTGCTGAAAAGCATTGAACTAAATTTCACGGATTGTGCCTTTCCGAGCTGCTGTGCTGACACCAGAAACTCCATTTAGAATGGATATATACTCAGAAGAATCAAACTGAGTCAATCAGAACTTCCTCAAGCAACTCATGTCCAAAGCTTCTCTTCTGGATTCCTGCAGGCAGATAATGTCACAATTCCTTAAAAAAGATAATGTCACAATTAGATTCTCACCGCATTCCGAGTTTTTTTTCTGACTTATGCCTCTGTTCCAACACAGAACATGCCATGTCTGTTGTTTTGTTTGTCACTCAAACGGAGGAGTAAAACAAGGAACAATACTTTTGACTTTCGAGGGTGAAATATTTCTACCCTCATGCACAACATGAAGGAATGAAACAAGGAACAATACTGGAAAAAGGACCAGATCCCAGATACACATCGAAGGGAAACCTTCCTTCAAATGAAAGTTTGAAAGATTACATTGCTCTTTCTTTTTCTGCACAAAAGACACCCCCCCCCCCCCCCCCAATTCACTAATCTGCGACTAACAAAGATTACCTAACAAGCTATATTTTACTAAAATTTTTCGAAAGGATGGCAAGAGTTTTGCCGTGGTTTTATTAGAAGATAATTGGCCAGTCTTTTAAGGAAAAAATTATGGTAGAAAAAACTAAATAATAAGGAGGAGGGTACCATAACCCACCAACAATGATCACAACCCACACACGACTGTTACACGGAGCGCAGCTAAAAGCAAATTCACAGGGAATAGTTACACACCAACAATGCTGGCATGCAAAACAGCACGGGCACGTGAAGGTTGGTGAAAGGGGCGGGCATGCTGCGCTGCCCGGAAGCTTCACGTGGATTATTGCTGCTGTCCTGTCCGGCGTAGCTCGCCGACGACCGGGTGAAGCGTTTCAAGCGAGTGGAACAGATGTTGGCAGAACGTAAGATTATTTCCCGCTGATGATGGTGTGGGTTTTTCTATATTGCTTACAACGACAGTGTTTGCCATGTTTGGTTTGGCTGTGTTAGTAAGTAGTGCAAAGTTTGTTCGTTATTTACGGGTATTAAATGAAGTCAGTTTGCAAAATTAACTCCATAACCCCTGCGCTACTTCGCGAGACGAATCTAATGAAATCTTTGACCGCACGATTAGATGATGGTTACTGTAGTATTATTGTAGACAATCATAGATTAATTATCATCATTAGATTCGTCGCGCAAAGTTGCGCTCATATGTGAATGGTTTTGCAAATAAACTCCATTTCATACTCCATGCATGCAAGATTCTTTTTGTTCCGTGAGTAGCGCAACAAAAACAAACAGGGCCGCATGACCAGCTGTGTTTTTCCAAGTAGACAATACAAACATGGCCGCGTGATCTTTGCTTGCTCAAGAGTTTGGCTCTGGTTCTGAAGCAAGAGTGCAAGACGGCGACCTTAGCCATGGGCTCCAACAAATGGCCCTGGGTCATCACTGATTTGGATCAAAGAGCGCATACATGTAGCATCCTTGTAGAAGCACAGCGTTTTATGTTAGAATCTTTAGGACCATCTAGCAGTAGATCGGAGGGACTACTCACTGGTTCTTGAAGAAGAAACCGTCCATGGTCGATGACGAGCATGATGACGGAGTCCAGAGCGCCGCCGCTGTAGTCGTGGATGTGCCGCCGGAGTGGTTCAAGTCGAAGACGACGTGCAGTACCAGTGCTGGTGGCGGCGCCGTCGAGCTGCAGTGGCGGCAACGGCGGTTGCTTGGGGGCAGCGGGCTTCCGGTGGCGCAAGTGGCGAGGTCGCAGTGACAGCGGCGTGGAATCTTCCCTTTGCTTCAGCGCCCTCTCTCAGATCGGATCGAGTCTAGGGTCCTAGGAAAACTGAGGCACGGCGAACCTTGATCGCCGTGCCCCCTCGTCATCCTTTCCTTTATATTGGCGTTGCGCAAAGGGGGGCCCACTTGCCAGCGAAAGGGCAAGAGCACCCCCGATCAGGGTGCGTGAGAGAGGTCTGACTCAGTCGTTGGACTGGGTCAGATGAGATCAACCTTACATTCTCCCCCCTTGATCTCACTCTGTACTTTAAACTTATCTCTTTACTTTCTCTTTACTAGCTTTGCTCTTGGCCTCATCTCATTGCAGATCAGTACGTAGAGCGTGCCTCATCATGACGGTTATTAATTACCGTCAGACTTAACAGCCACAATGTACCTTTCTGTATTGAAACAAGACCTTAACCTTTATTTGGGCCCTTTAGTAATCCAGAAATCGTAGGCTTCCCGTAAAAACCCATGTCGACTTGGGCGGTAGGCCTTTTGGTAAGCGGATCCGCAAGCACTTGCTTGATACTTTGGTGCTCCATGATTTCATATGATTCTGGATTTTCTCCTTTGCAACATATAACCCATTGTCAATGTGTTTGGCAGCACACTTGACATGTTGCCATAGGAGTGAAAACATTCGAATGGTATATTGCTGTTGTCTACCATTATCAATTCCGGGTAATGGTTTCCTTAACCATTTCGCCTGTCCTGTAGCCCCATATAATGCCAAATTTTGGGTACACAACCCATGAATCACAACTATTTTGCTTTGGAGCTTTTCCACAATAAAACTCCAAGCGCGAGTGTTAGCTACTACTGTGGGCTTCACTAAACTCGCCAAAACTTGATTCTTTTTACTCACAACCTTTTGAGAGTAAATGTTTCTTTCTTACTTAGCATGAGGCTGACAATATTTTGTAAAATTGCAAAACATTCTATAACTCCATTCCATTGATCTATTGCTGGACTGGACTTCTGCCAAAATGTCCCGGATACTTGCACTATGTCAGGGTAAATTCTTCTGAGCACAAATTTTGCTTCCAACAGCTGAAGCACATAGAACCTTTTCTTTTGATCGATCATATAATGGTTCCTGGAATCCTGAAAATTCCAAACCTATTACCCTTGACAATAGGACAGGCGTAGGCTTACTCGCATGCATATATATCTTTTAGAACTTTTTTCTAAATATGCTCTCTGCGATAGTCCTGATACCCCCTTTTTTCTTTTATTCCGGTGAATTTCCTTTCCTAGAGCGAATGACTGTTTACCGAGATTATTCTTATCAAAACTAGAGGTCAAAATAACCTTCTTTGAATCTTTTCAGGAAAAGGATTTCCCATCTTTTGAATTTTGCATATTTGCAAATTGTCATTTTGCATTGACCTTTACTTAAAACCAAATTTTTCTTTGTTCTCATAAAACTTTAGATCCTACTATTCTATGATCTGATATCATCAAGTGATATCGCAATATTCTTTTCTTTTCACAACAAAACCATTTTGGTTATGTCATGTATATACTTTCTTGTACAAATCTCCGTCGTGAGATATTGATCTAACATCCATCTGATGCAATTTAAAAGCAGTATGCCATTAATTGCATTATGATTCTAAAAGAATCCTTTTATGAGACTGAATAAAATGTCTCATTATAACTTATTCTTTTCTTTGCACAAAACTTTTTGCCATAAGTCGTGCTTAGCAACTTTTCATGTTTCCTCCGGAGTCACGTTTCAATCTTGTAGACCCATTATAGCCTACTGTCTTGGCTCCATTAGAAACTTATTACATGTTCCAAAATAAATTTGGAACTTTTAGGTCTCATTATATCTTCCATTGCTTCTCGCCACATCGATGAATGAGACAACTCAATTTATGACGTTCATACAACGTGAAAACATATGTTGAGACAATTTCAGTGCTTGAATCATAGGAGTGAACATACAGTCTCACTTCTCTTCAAGCCTTAGTTCTTGACATACTTTACTCCCCCAGATTATCCCATCTATTGCAAAGATGGAATATCTTCAAACTTTTGTTTGGGTTTGTTCTTTACAAGCTTCGGTTCAGTTTTTACAAGCCTCATAAGGTGCTTCAAGCACCACCTTTTTTTCGGTTGATTTGAGGCTTAACTATATTTTCTCCCTATTTGGAGCTGAAAACTCCAGAAATTTCACTTACTTTATTGTTGGGGTATTAATATTATGACCATTGTACTCCCTTTTCGGTCGGTCATATTCACTTTAATAGATCATCTTTGCTTTTAAAAATGCATCGCATTTAACTTTACGGGGAAATTCTCTATAAATTTTAATCTTTCTTATCTTTCTAATCTTTCTCCCCCTCGAAATATAGCACAAACTTTATTGCCATAATTTCGAAACTATTTTTAACACTTGTGAACGAGGAGCCTTTCATTACTAGAACTTTATTCATATGACCAAGTCATATAAAATAATGGGAGTACTATTTTCTTGTTCCTTTTCAAGAGCTCCTCAGAGTTCTTGATTTGTTGCATTTTCAAGAACTCATCAAGTTCTTCATTTTGCTATACTTTTGCAAGTCATGCTTGCAATCTTTGTTCGCATACAACTTTCTTTTTGTCCTTCGATTCTTTTCAAGTCAATATCCAACATGCCACTATAGTAGTGCATGAGAATTGTTGGGATAACTTTAAAAGCTCCCCCAGATTTCTTCACTTTTATGTGATACTCATGTCACACGTGAGTCATCACAAAAACTTTCCCTGTCATGCAGGATATGAATGGCACAAGTGCCAAAACTTTTCCGACTTGCGGTAATAAACTTTAAATGCATTGGTAACACATGTTTAATTCAACGTTGGTCAAATTGAACATGCGTCAAACTCATTTCAACCATTATCTTTACTGTAGTTGAAGGACGAAGAAACTTTGGTCACAATGACTAAAACATGCATATATACTTTATTTTCTGATTAAATCTTCCCGTTGGTTCCAATTTAATCAGAAAATCTAACAAATCTCTATATTACAAAAACTTTAGTGAGAGAAAAACCAAAAACCTTTCCGAATAAGTTGCATCTCTTTCCCATATCAACTAAAAATCAGAATGGAACTAGCACTTTTCTTTCTTAACCTCAACTATACAACTGAGTAACCTTAAAATTTATCTGTAATGTTGATCGGAATCAATTTTTTTGTTTGTTAATTTCTCTCTACTTGGGAAGAATTGTATGTCTTAATTTAACGTTGGTCAAAATTAAAATATACAACTTTCCTTTACTTTCAATTCTATATCACCGTTGGGCAGAAATAGAACACATGACAGGAATAAAAAATTATAATATTGCCATCATCAACTCTGGTCAGAAAATGACAACATCATAATAAACTTTAAATTTCGTTTCTTTTAAGAGCAAACTAATGTTCAACTTGGCACTTACAATGGTAAAATGGTGCCAAAACAACCTTTCTTTGACTTTCAACAGCGGAAGCTTTTCTTAACCTTAAAATTACAGGCTTCTATTTCCCACAGGGAAAAACTCATCTGAGTTTATCTTTCTTTATTGTAGCGGAGAACTTTTCTTTCTTTCATAAGCTTTTCTTTGTCTTTCTCTATTCTCTGGAAAAATGATCACTATGATGCAAAAATATCAGAGAATTAACATTGAACTTAAAATCACAATGAAATTATAATATTGTTATCATCAACATTGGTCAGAAAATAACAATACCATAATAAACTTTAAACCAAATATCTTTCTACTCCTCTATTTAAATTTTCCCGTTGGTTCCAATTTAAATAGAGGATGAAACTTTTACTTTGCAGCGGAAACTTAACAAAATTCACTTATTCCGAAGCATTTTTGAACTCATCTACTCTCTAAACAATTTATCCCGTTGGTTCAAAATTGAATAGAGACGATCAAAACTGTACAAAAGTCTTCAAATAAATGCTTCCGAAAAGGAATAAAACAATTTGCAAACTTTACTATTAAAGCGGTCCATCTTCCAATTCGGCCCGCGGCCTGCTCAGCCCGCTCGGCTCCCCACTTTCCCTTGCGTACGCGGCCCAGAGGCCCAGTCGCCGCAGCAAGGCCCAGCAGCCGGCACCGCCCCCTGGGCCGGCAGCCCAGCTCGTTGCTCGCGGCTCCTCCCGGCCGTCGGATCGAATCCGACGGTCGCCCGTTGTTCTCGCGGGATAAAAAACCGGCCACCGACCGGGACGCCTCAAACCCTAGCTCCATTTCTTCTTTCCTCCCCTTCTTTCTTGAACCCGAGCGGCGGCGGCCGATGTGGCTCGCCGGAGGGGAACGGCCAGCGCCGCCGCTGGCCCTCACGCCACCGCGCCGCCCGGTCCGGCCGCCGCGCCATCGCCGGTGGCCCCAAGCCCTCTTTCTCTTTTCTTTGTGCCCTCTTTTTTCCCAGAGCAGGGGCCGCTCATGGCGGCCGGAGGAGATGGCGGCGCCGCCACCGGCCCCCTCGCCGGCGCGCGCGCTCTCCTGAGTGAGAGTGCGTCGCCGTCGAGCGGCCTGGGAGCGGTGCCCTATGCCCGAAACCCGCACGCGAGTTGAGGTCGCCGGTCAGAGTGGCGGCTCGGTTCTTTCCCGCGCGATGGCGGTCGTGCGCCAGCGAGCCGGCGCCTCTGGTGTCTTTCCCGTGCGGCGGTGGCCGACGGTGGTGCTGGCGGCGAGATCCAGGTGAGCCCGCCGCCTCTTTCTTTTCTAGGGTTAGGATTTGGGCTTTTCTTTTCTTTGTTTCTTCTCGATCCAAGATCGGGACTCTTTTTCTTTCGATTCGTGACGAATCCAAACTTTTCCCGTTTCGATCTACTCACTAAATCGGCTCTTGATACCGTTGTTATATTCTTTAGATCGACTAGGTAGTAGATCAGCGGGTTACTCACTGATTCTTGAAGAACATACCATCAATGGTTGAATACGAACCCGACGCCGATGTCAAGAACGCCGGCGACGGAGTCTGTGGACGAGCCGGAGAGATTCGAAGTCGCGGGCGTTGGCGGCGTGGCGCAGGGGCGGTGACGTCCTCGCTGTGTCGAGGACGGTGGCTTCGGTAGGCTTCCCGCCGCAGCAACAGCCCCCTCTCTAGATCGGGTTAGGGTTTAGGACGGTGGGAACACTGTGGCGGCGACGAACCTCATGACCAGTGCCGCAGTCCCCACCTCCTCTATATATGGCACTGCGCGACGGGGCCCACCAGCCGTCTATTGGGCTGGGCGTCCCCGATCAGGACGCGAGTCAAGGTTGGCCCAGTCGTTGGACTGGCCCGGTGGACATCAATACTAACATTTTATTGTTACCCTCATCTCTCTTTGTACAAATAGCCTTCAGACAGAACATCAGCTGCAGCGCAAAGTTATTGGTCTCCACTCTCCTCTACTAAACTTGTACAAAAACAGAACTTTTATTCGCTCACCAAAGTCTGCGAGAAAGCAGACCGGCCAAAAGTCACGGACGGACATAGCACTCAAAGGGTGCCGCTACACTTATTTCGGGGCGGCCGGCGCGAACCTGAGCAGGGTGCGCGACTCGAGCCAGGGCTTGACGACGACGACGGCGTCGAACACGCGCTCGCCGCCGGCGTTCTCCGCCGCGGCGGCGACGCGGAGGTAGTACTTGAGCCCCGACACCACCTGCCGCTGCGCCGCGACCACCCTTCCGAACTCGAGCCTTTCGCCGCCGACGCGCCGCCGGTTGTACTCGGCGACGGAGAACCGGCCGAGCTCCTGCACCTCCCCGTCGCGCTCCACGTCCCGCACCTCCGTCCTCGCCCCAACCTTCCTCCCGCGGTACTCGCCGCCCCGCTGCCGTATGCCGCTCCGCTCGTCAGCACGCGCGGGCGCCACGGCCGCGAGCAGGACGGCGGCGAGGAGCACGCCGCAAGCACCGAGCAGCCGGCGAGCCATCGCGCACTGTCGCCCGTGGTTGCGTACTCTGCTCCGCTCTGTTTACCTCTAGCTGTAGCGTGCTGTGGTTGTTGTTGAGCTGTGATTGCGGTCGAGTGATTCCTGGGCAGCGCACAGCGGCGCCATTATATGTAGCCGCTGGGTTTGGAAGGGTGGCGTGCATGGTGCGCCGCGCGGGTGCGGCCAAACGCGGCGCGCAGTGGGTGCATGAACTGCGCGTCCCGAGGCGGCGACGGATAGGGACGGGGGGAGGCGGGCGGAGGACACGTCGGGCGTGATCGCGTGAGGCGTGGCGCCACGTAGACGGGCTGCCGGGAGGTTGGTGGGGCCGGCTCCTCGAGGGGCTGCTGACCCCAGTGGCGGAAGCAGCAGTGGGTCTAGGGGGCTCCAGCCCCCCTGGACCCAAAAACACCATGGAGCCCCCTTTAGCCCCCTTTTTATTTTGGAGAAGAAAAGATGAGGAAGATGGAGAGGAAGAAGAGAGAAAAAAAGAAATCAGCCCCCCCTTTAAGAATTTCTGAATTCGCCACTGGCTGACCCTAAACGGATATGGTAGACGCTGTACCGGCAGACTTCGAGCAACGTTGAGTAGGCAGACTTCGTTCGCCGCAGCGACGGATGGAGGAGCAGAACATGGTTACTAGCTAGTATTCGAATTCGAACAACGACCTAATTTCAGTATATACTGTTGCAAGCTTACAGAACAAACACCAACCAAATCCTAGTGACAGTGATATATGATTGACAACACGGCGTACCTGCTGCTAATCCAGGATCATGGCACATTCCTCCCGTGAGGTAGGTGTGGCCAATTTTCTTCGACCTTAGCTCATCAAGCTCTACAAACTCCAGCTAGCCAAGAAAGTCAAGGGGAATTAATAAGAACAAGCATAAAGAAGCGCGTGAACATGCAGCAATGGACGATCAACAGAAACGTCGAACGGAAGAGACGGCGATCGAGAAGCCAGCTCAAGAGCGATGACGGCGGACGCGGGGATGCGCGTCGCCTCGCTCTTGCTCCTCTGCCTGCTCGCCGCCGTCTCGGTCGACGGCCGGCCTGCTACACCAGAGGCCCAGTCCAGACAGGCCTTCTAAACGAAAGTTGCTCCGGGATCAACCGCAAAAAGGCCCAGTAAACTACCTACAGCATTTAGGCCCACGGTGGGAAGCCTGACCCAAGTGACCGCGTCTTTTTTTATATTTAAAAAAATAAAAATTTCAAAAATATATGTCCGTTTTGAAAAATTTCGAAAATAGCCCCCGGTCGCCCGACATAGGGACGACAGGGGTCCTCTCGCCCAAGCAACGGGTGACAGAATCTTAATGTATTTTTTTCAATTTGCAAAGAGGTCATTGGCTGGGGGTGTGTGGAGGGAGGGGGTCCTGTCGCCCCCCACGGGCGACAGGGGTCTCCCACCCTATATAAGCCATGACCTCCGTTCCCTTCTCATTTGAGCCCAAAAATTACACAAAAAATTTAGAAAAAAAGAGAGGGGTGAGGAGAAGAAAAGCGGCGAAGCTCTGCCGAATTGCGCACTTGTGATTTACCGGTAACTTCCGTATGAATCCATTGATATTGTATAACAATTTAATTTAATTTAATTAGCGGATTAGCTGAATTAGATTCGGTGCTTTAGAACACTCGTTTAGTATTACAATTTCAGTACTATTACAAATTTGTTTTTAAATTAATTATGAATTAGAATAGAATTATGACAATACCTTATTGATATTGCAGCATAAGGCAATGACTGCCTCCAATTGTGGAGGATTTTCATGGACCGAAGAAAAATCTAGTATAATACTTGATATCATGACCCATCTTGTTATCAGTAAGAAGGTGGATCCATTAGCGAATGGTACGATAGAGATGGTGTTGTCCAAAGTACTAGAGTTTAAAGATTTGACACAATTTCGAGGTATTACAACGCAAGATGTAAAGAGACACCTGTTAGAACGTCGGAAGATATACATGAGAGTATGTGAACTAGCGAATCATCCTAATATCATTGGATTCTTACAAAGTTCTTGTAAGATATAGATGCGACCAGAGGTGTATGAGATGCACATTAAGGTAACTCTCATTCAGTTCTAATCCCGTCCGTCATTTGGAATCCATATTTATGAAACAATAACATTGTTGTTTAATTATATGCTATGATTACCCCGAGGACACGGAGTTGATTAACAAATCGATACTAAATTTCCGTAAATTGGTATGTATCTTCGGTGGACTTATGCCGCAAACTAGACGAAGGAGGAGGATAAGATCTTTGGGTGATAGTACTTGGCCTGCGCAAGAACATATGACCGGAGGTTCGTCGAGTCATGCTGCTGCACCTCAAGCACCAACTTGTGTTAACTGGGATGACGATATGGATGACTTCATGCCCCCCAAACCATGGCCTCCAACACATGATGTTCCTCCCCCTTTACATGAAACTAGAACCAGAAAAGAGACAAAGGAAAAGATAAGAGGTTCGTCAAGTCATGTTGCACCACCTGCAGCACAAACTTGTGTAAACTGGGATGACGACATGGATGACTTCATGCCCCCAAACCATAGCCTCCAACACATGATGTTCCTCCCCCTGTACATGAACGTAGATCCAGAAAAGAGAGAAAGGGAAATGCAAGAGGTTCGTCGAGCCATACTACACCACCTGCACCACCACCATCTGTTCTAAACTAATTTACTACTACGTAACTAAAGTATCATTAAACTCCTACTTAAATAGTTCTACTATAGCACTAATTAAATTAAATTACTCTACAATACCAATGGAAAAATACATAAGCTAAATGTACTTACCTTCAGATCACAAGTGCGCAATCCGGCAGGGCTTCGCCGCTTCCCTTCTCCTCACCCCTCTCTTTTTTTTTCTGGATTTTTGGTGAAATTTTTGGGCTCAAATGAGGAGGGAATGAGGGTCAAGGGCTCATATAGGGGCGCAGGAGCCGGTCGTCCGATAGGGGGGGGCGACAGGCCCCTCGTGTCGCCCGTGGGTGGGGCCCCCCAGTCGCCCGAGGGGGGGGGGGGGCGACAGGCCCCCTTGTCCCCACGCGCCACCCGGTCAGGGACCTATTTGCAAATTGGAAGAAAAAAATTACAAACAGGTCCTGTCGCCCCTTGGGAGGGCGACCGGGGTATATTTTCGAAATTTTTCGAAACGGACATATATTTTTGAAATTTTATTTTTTAAAATATAAAAAAGAAAAAATCGCCAAGTGACCAGCCCAGCGCCCACGGCCCGGCCTGCCGCATCCGCTGCGACCGACGTAGGCTACGGCCTCTCGAAGGCTTCATTTCGCATGTGACGGAGGAGTAAAGTGGCGGATCTACCGGTGGGGCGGCCGGGGCAAGCCCCCCTACCGCCGGCGAACCTGTGAAGCTGGAGAGAGGTTTGGAGGAGCTGGAGGTTGAAGACGATGGAGTGATGGACTCCCTCCGGTATTTGGGCTGCTTGGCTAGCGACTTGGGCCAGATTTCTCTCCCACGCCAAGGCCCAAATGTGAAGCCCAGAACTGGCCTTTTTACCCGTGGTTTTTATATTTTTATATTTTTCAATTTCGTTTTTTACAAAAATATATTTTTGTTTTCGAAATTTACAAGAATATACCCCGGCCGCCCCACTGCCGGGCGGCCGGCACCTGGCCACCCCGCTGCCGGGCGGCAAGGGCTTTTTTGCAAAAACTTTCGCAAAAAATTTGCGCCCGGGTCCATGGAGGACCGGTCGCCCGGCAGCGGGGCGGCCGCCCCCCAGGCCGCTCGGCAGTGGGGCGGCGGGTCTTGGCCGCCCGCCAGCAGAGTGACCGGCTCCCCCACCCTTATATAAGGGTTGCCTGGTTCCCCCACCCCTCATTTGCATCACTAAAATTTCAGAAACCATTAAAAGAGAGGGAGAGAGGCGAAGCCCTGCCGGATTTTCGAGCCGGCGACTGCAGGTAACCAAAATTCTTCTACGCTTTACAAATAAATTATGTTGTAATTATTTTTGTTGACACAGTAGATTAGCAATCAGTTTAATATCATTATTGTGTGGCCAGATATGTCGAGCAAGCTTCGTTTTTAAGTTTATTATGGTGACTACTATATTTCTCATGATGCGTAAGGAGTAAATCTATCAGCTTTTGAACGCAGAGAGTGCAGAATAGATAAACCCTTAGAGAGGAGTTTTGATTCCATACGCAAATGCCTTCACGAGATATTCAATGCGAATTCAAAGACCCATTTTCTAATCGTTCAGACTGTGACGAATTGGGCAACTGAAGGGGATTTCTGGGAGTTGATGCTTATAACAAATACCGAAGAATGACGGACTTACATGCAAGCAGCTCTTGACCGCGGATGGCCTCTTGCAATGCTAATTCAGATTCACCAGAAGGTAGCTCATTTTCGTGAAGGGTCAACAAGTATATCATCTCATATGAACCAAGCAGTGGAATAAGAAAATGAAGATCAGAACATGCATGGCATAGAACCTGAGCCGCAAGGTATAGCTGATCAGTTAGGAGAAAAAGAAGATCAGAACGTGCATGTCATTCAACCTGAGCCGCAAGGTTTAGCTGATGAGGGAGAGCGGATATCTGGAATAGTGGAAGCTGTAGATAATGAAGACCAGGAGGCTCGAATGATGGAAGAATGTGGGGACTCATCAGACGATGAGGACTACCCGTTGCTAGGTGAATGGCGAGACAAGGGTTTTGGAAATCCAGTGATACAAAATATTAGGGGTAATGTGTACGAATATAGAGAGAATGAGGTTGTGCAGGGGCAAAGTATCCTAGCATTTAAGTTGTGAAGGATGCTGTGAAGTTTTGGGCTATATCGTTGAGGAAGGAATTCAGAGTTGTGAAGTCTAGCAGCAAAGAATATGAGGTGAAGTGTGTCAATGGCGATTGTACATGGCCAGTATATGCCTACAAGGACAAGTACAAGACACACTGGGAGTGTTCAATTGTTACACCACATACATGTAGATTAACTGCTGTTGCGCAAAATCACCGTAACATCACATCCACTTTCGTGGCCAAAAAAATGTATGGGGTGATTCTCGACAAAATTGATTATGAGCCAAAATTGATAATTAGGGACATAGACGACCGTTTTCAATACAAAATCAGCTATACAAAGGCTTGGCGAGCAAATCAAAAAGTGTTTGTGTAACGAACATGGCACCATTGATGCCATTTCGAGTGATTTTGGTGATCGAATGACAACACAACACTTGGACTAATATGATTGTTAAGATAATCATTCTCAGGCTTTTAGGTTCAAGTGATGACAAAGAGAAAGAGAAGATAGGCGTAGCAAGGCCCGATGGACTGCCCCTACGGGGGTTCCGATTCAGGAGCACCGGAAGAACCGACGCCAGGGCATCGGAGCATCCGATGGTAGTCGGAAGAACCGACGCCTTGATACTTTGGTGCAGAAGGGAATCGAAGCCAAGTCAGCCTATAGGCACCGGTTGAACCGACGGTCCAAAATAGGGCATCGGTGCAATGGCCGTCCTTTGTACCAGAGACGATGTCAAGTGCCCAGAAGAAGTTTCTTCAGCACCGGTTCAACCGACGGTGCATCGGTGCATACCACCGGTGTAATGACATCAGCATCCAGGAGAAGATTCTTTCAGCACCGGTTGAACCGGTGAGGCATCGGTGCATTGCATCGGTTCAACCGGTGGTCTCTGCGTCAGCTGTCAGGACTTCAACGGCTACTTCATGTTGTGAGTGACCGGATGAACCAACGCTACCCCACCAAGAGGCATCGGTTCTTCCGGTGATACGCAGATTTTCAACTAACCGTTGGAGCAACGGCTACAAGACTTGGTAGCCTATATATATGCCTCACCCCGTCCATTTGAAGTGTGCTGGAGTTGCTGAACATCCCAAACACACCCAATAACATCTCCAACCACCATAGAGCTTCATTGTACATCATATAGGCTTAAGCACACTTGTGAGAGTGCTTAGTGCTTGTTATAGGGATTAGTTCTTGCGAGAGCTCCCTTGAGAGAAGTCTTGCTGCGGCAAGCAACTTGTGATCCGTCGTGTGACCCTCTGTCTTGGTGTGGAGTGGCAACGACACTTTGTGCGGGGGAAGAGGAGGCCCCCTCCTTGGTGGAGAAGCTCCGTAGTGGATTTCGGCCGGGTGACCGAGAGAGACGGTGGCGGTGCACGAGACTCGGTGTCTTGTGGGCACTTGCCTTTGCTTGCCGGCATCGCCATTGGTGGCGTAGTGCAAGACGGTGATCGGAAGAGCCTCGGTGTCCCGTGGACGTAGGCGTTTATGCCGAACCACGTTACATGACCGTGTCTACTCGGGAGTTTGCATCTCTCTTGCACTTACCTCTTTACTTACCGCATTACGTTTCCGCACTTACTCTACCTTGCATTCCTTTACTTTCCTAGTTAGTTTGATTAGGATTAGCTAGGTTGCAAGTCTTTTTAGGGGTAAGTAGAGAGTAGCATAGATAAACCTTAGTCATAACTAGCATGCGTAGGACGTGTTAGGTTTATCTTATGCAAGTAGTTTGAGCCCTAGGTTAAAAAGCGATTAGCGACCCTATTCACCCCCTCCCCCTCTAGGGTCGGACACCCCGGTGATCCTTACAGTTTGAGATGAGGTTCGACACATATGAGGCATCATATGATAACCTGCCTCACATGTTGTCAGCAATTGTGCAGAGAAATCCTGGAAGCGCGACTGATACCTACATTGTACCGAATTTGTATGGGGGACCTGGATTTCTGCTCCTTGCTTTCTTCTGCCTTGGTGCATGTGTGAGGTCATTTATGTATTGTCTTCCTGTTCTGTGTATCGACGGCACATTCTTGACAGGGAGATATAAGGGGACAATACTGACAGCGATTGGAGTTGATTGCAACAAGCAGGTGGTTCCCATCGCCTTTGCTTTTGTTGAGAATGAAAACACAGAGAGCTGGTACTGGTTCCTTGAATGTGTGAAGATTCATGTTGTTGCTGCAAGGCCTGATGTTTGCCTCATCAGTGACAGACATGCAGGTCTTCTAGCAGCAATAAGGCAACTACATAAAGAAAGTCGAGGACAACCTCCTCTATGGCTAGATGTTGTGAGTAGGTCGTGCATAAGGCATATGGGTGCAAACTTTTATGAGCGCTTCAAGAATAAGGAACTTATGAATTTGTTTAAGATGTTGTGCACTCAGAATCAGCAGCGGAAGTTCGATGCTGTGTGGCAGGTGCTAGATAATATGTGCGCCGAGCTGCTAAAGGAACAAGCTTCAACCTCCAGCCGTAGACGTTCAGGTGGCGGACCTTTCACATAGTGGATCAAGGATGCACCTAAGGAGAAGTGGTCAATTCTATACGACACTGGTGTGCGTCGATATGAGATCGAGACAACCAACCACGCAGAGTGTTACAACATGGTAATGCGTCATGTTCGTGGATTTCCTCTTGTTGGCATAGTTGAGTTCATCATGTACGGATGCACAAGGTACTTCAGAGAGCGGCACCAGGCAGCTGTTGTCTTACTTAATGATCCACGAGTGGTTTTTTGTAATATGGTCACTAAATACATGAAATAAAAAATTGAAAAGGCTCAATATCACAGAGTGGTCTCCATGGGCACAAAGGATCAAAGGTTTGAGGTTTTATGCAAGGACAGAACAGGTCAGGGTGTCCGTAGACAAAGGGTGGTTCATGATTGCTTGATAACGCCGGAAGACAAGGTGTTTTGCAGATGCAAGAAGCCACAATTTCTTCACTTACCATGCTCCCATGTCATTGCGGCATGTTCAGAATCTGGGTTGGAACCTGAGGTTTTTGTTTCTGAATATTACAGAAAAGAAACCGCTTTGCACACTTGGGACCATGAGATATATGGCATAGGCAGTCTGGGATAATTCACTACACCAAATATCCCTCCAATGTACATTCCCAATCCATCTGTTCTTCATGCAGCATTCGTTGCCACCTTTCTGCAGCCCACTTTGCTTGACGCTCAATATGGTCCTTATCCTACTGAGATTGCTCGGTGTCTAACCACTACACGAAATCACATAGAGGCGGTGGAGTCTTTCCCCCAAATCATGTTAGAAGTCATTACCAGATCCGAAAGTAGCAAACTCTGATAGTGTTTTGTAGTACCTTTACTCGATCCTTGCCGTAATGCTTGGGCGGATCATACTCGTAATTCTCGCATATGAAGAACCTCATGCCAAAGTCATCCCCCAAAACTCTGGATTTCATTAGCTTGCACAAGGATCCGCAAAAGCACATAGGCACCTGGACTCCTTGGGGGACTGTTTCCATCACCTTACTCCATGGAATGTCGGTGGATCCTGAGGAGGCCATGGTGTTGAGCTCTGGCCGGCTCAAACTGATTGCTAATCTACTGTGTCAACAAAAATAATTACAACATAATCTATTTGTAAAGCGTAGAAGAATTTTGGTTACCTGCTGTCGCCGGCTCAAAAATCCGGCAGGGCTTCGCCGCTCTCCCTCTCTTTTCTTGGTTTCTGGAATTTTAGTGATGCAAATGAGGTGTGGGGGGACCATCCAACCCTTATATAAGGGTGGGGGAGCCGGTCACCCTGCTGGCGGGCAGGCAGGACCCGCCGCCCCACGAGGGCCGGCCGCCCCGCTGCCCGGCGACCGATCCTCCAGGGACTCGGGTGCAAATTTTTTGCGAAAGTTTTTGTAGAAAAGCCCCTGCCGCCCGGCAGCGGGGCGGCCAGGTGCCGGCAGCCCGGGGTATATTCTAAATTTCGAAAACAAAAATATATTTTTGTAAAAAATGAAATTGAAAAATAAAAAAATAAAAAAACTGCCTTTTTACCCTCTCAATCTCTCTTCTCTCTCTCGAATCGATCTCTGGCTCGTCTCCTCCGTCTCCGTGGATCTGCATCTGCTCCTGCTCGCCCGGACTGCGCCCGGCGGATCGCCTGCTCGGCCCGGTGGCCGGTGGCCGGTCGGGGGCGGCGGGCGGCCGGATGGGGGCAGGCGGCACCGCGGCCGAGCGCATAGCGCGGGCAGGCGCGCAGCGCAGGCCCGCAGGCCTCAGCGGCCGAGCGGGCAGCCTAGCCGCCGAAGGCCGAAGCAGGCCTGCAGCACAGCACGCGCAGGCGCAGGTAACGAAAACATTTCTACTAGCTCAAATGCTCAACGTTAGTGCCTAAAAAGATTAGTAATGAAAAAATATGGTAGTATGTTTCAGCAATGAAAAAAATATTTCTAGCTCTGCAGCACAAAACTATTAATGAAAAAATAATTAAGAGAGTTGAAGATATGAAAGAACGTCGTATTAGTGCCTAAAAAGAATATGGTGGTATGCTTCATTCTACTCTTGTTTGATAATTTCAATTCTTTCAAGTAAAATTTAGGTTTGTCTCTTATTTGTTGTATTATTTCACTGTGTGTAGATTGATAACTTCTCATGAAGATTGATTTGCATAGTAATAGGCCTCTCATGTCATCTACTTCGTTGGGTACATATCTATGTAAGCACCGATTTAAATCACATAATATAATTTGCTTGTTCTAGTGTTGTAAAACTTTAATATTCGTCTTATATAAAATACCATGAATTTGGACTCTCTTATCATTCAGCCCCCTATTTTTTTTCTGGATCCGCCACTGCGGAGGACTATGGCCTACGGGCAGGCGATCGTGGGCTCGTAGCGACGGCAAGGCCCGGTCAACATGAAAGGCATGGCGCAGGGCGTGATCAAGCCGTACCCGTACGCCACTGGGACAGGCGGCGGCGGCACCCTGCGGCGTGCTCATGCGCCCTTCACCAGGCCTCGGTAAGTAGGCCTGCCAAGGGAGCGGTTCGGTGCGACCCGCCTGCTGCCCCTCTGCCCCGCCAGAGAAATAAGAGGTTCGAGGATCGACCCGACCCTCACGTCAAAAGAAATCTACTGGCCCGCGGTGCACCCTGGATCGAACCCACACAACCTGTACGTTCGTGTACGAGAACCCACACCCACCGGCGCTTCCAGGATCAGTAGCTAATAACTACGTGCGTGGTTACTGCATGAATGGGCATATATTGAATGTTTGAACCAGCTTGACCCTGTACGTATTGATATCAAGCAACTAATAAACAACTATACAATGTATTCATAATTCAAGCAACGCTAATTCAAGCAACGCTAATAAAATATAAAGGTAGCTCGTAGAGTCATCATAAGGGTCTAAACAACTATGCAATGTATTGATATCAACGTCTCATTATTCCAAAGGATAACTTAATAATGTCTGATGAGAAATTTTTATTTCTCCTTCCACTTCCTGCTGTCTCTGTCTGTTCCTCTTGTTTTTCCAGTTCATCTTCACTCTTCAGTGTTGGTTCAGGAAGCTCTCACTAGCCTTCATCTTCACTCTTGAGGGATCTGAACTAAGTCAGCATGTTCGAAATTAAGGTACCTGCTGCTGCCCGGTACCAATCCTGAGTGCATATTAGTGCTTCAACCATCTCGGGGGCTAAGCTGCTGCGATGGTCACTGATAATTTTTTTCCTGTGCTAAAAGCTGACTCAGATGCTACAGCGGAAGCTGGAACAGCTAGCAAATCCCGTGCTATGCGACCAAGAGTTGGATACTTCAATGAGTTGCCCATCCACCACTTCAATATATCGAATTCTTCTGACCGTGGGATTGGACTCTCCTCCAAATATCTATCAAGCTCTGTGGCCATATGAGTTTCATGGTCATTGAGAAGTTGCTGATCCCATGCAGCCCATACATCTTCCCCTACTGAACTCTTTTCAGCATTTTCAGCTTGCTTTACTTGCTGCTCTGCTTGCTGAGTTGAATATGATGAAAATAACCCAAGCACAAGTTTTTTCACTTCATCAATATTTTGCTTGCCAGTGTTAGGATAGGACTTGGTAAAAAGAAATTCAAGAAACTTAAGCTTAAACCTTGGGTCAAAAACCACAGGGACAGCTAGCAGTATATATGATATTCTCCAATACTTCTTGAATTTCTTCTTCATCCCTTCCAATACATTGGCAATTTCAGCAACTTCTATGTTTGACTCTTGTTCCAAAGTTAGCTTGATCTTCCACATGTGATGGAAATAGAGGTTTGAGGTAGGGTATTCTATGCCTGAGATGACTTCAGTTGCATCTTTGAAGACTGCCAGCACCTTACAAAGTACTTCAGCTCTTGTCCATTGTTCAGCAGAGGGTGCAGCCATAGATACATTAGCCCCATGAGTCTCAGGTTGGTCACTATTGTTGTTACCATCGGCACCATCTATTTCAACGTCTTCTTCAAAATCTGTTAGCAAAAGAATTCAAAATGTTTGATTTTATCAACCACTATTGTTTTGAATGTTCGATTGAGCATGTAGAGGGAAATGGAGACATGAATCTCACCAGCAAATGAACTCGTGCCAATTGTTGTTGGGGAAGTGGGTGCTCGTGGGGAGCCCACACGTTCCTCACAAGCAAAGTAGGGACTTTCAGGGTACGATGGGGAAGGACACGGATCAATATAAGGTGGCAGAGGAGTAATAGGCTCTTGGCTTCGGCTTGCATGGAGCCCTTCATTGTGCCCGGGGGAGATGGCCAAGGCCAATCGGTCAGGAGATAAGATCGGGGATTCATCCATCAAATACCAAATCTGTTGTTCAAAAAATAATTAAATGTAACAAATTACTGTAATCTACTATAAATGTAGACATTACTGGAACAATACAGTAATAGAAGTGCCATGTAATAAAAGTGCAAGCAATAGAGCAAAAGTAAGAAATACAGAAATATAGATTCATGAGTTGCATCTAGACTGCCACGCCTGAGTTTCTAGTGAACAAGAGAATGAATCATAGGAGCACTAGGCCGCCATCCAATCAAATCCCCTGGAAAGAAAGAAAGCAGGCGAAATCTGAACCTGCAATCGTTGGTGGCGGCGGGTGCGGGGACGGAAAGCTTGCTGTTCCAATCTGAGAAGGAGCGGATCTCATCCAGTTCTTGGACAGAAGCTTGCAGTTCCAATCTCATCCAGTTCTTGGACAACAGAGGCAAGGCAAGCAGAGGCGAGGCGGCTGGGTCGCCGCTCGCGGCAGGGTGGGGTGGATCGATTCCGACCCTAGGGTCTCCACGGTTCGATCCTCTTTGCCCCTCTGTCTCTTAGGGTCGGCCCGAACTGAACCGTGGGCCAAATTGCGGAGCGGAGCGAGTTCAGAAACGGGCCAAACCGCTCCCTTTGCAGGCCTATCGGTAAGGACGGCGGCGTCACCTGACCTGAACGCACGGCGCGCCCACCGCCCTGCTCAACCCCAACGAGGGAGGACCGGAGGAGGTCGCCACGCTGGAAGATGCGGCGCGGGCATGGAGTTCTCCTACCTGGCCGTCATCACCAGCGGTGACGGCCTCATCGATCCACGGTCACCTACACTAGGGTGTGAATAAGAGATGCAGGTGTAGTAACCATATCATATAGTCATATACCAGATCAGCACAGTAGGGTACAAAATAAAAGCCCAAAGGGACATTTCACCCATCCAAATACAAGAAAAGAAAAAAGAAACGAGGGCAAATATCCCAAATGGCAGTATAATCAAGTGTCTAACGTTTGGAGTTCTATTTTTACGAAGTTGATGTTTGGAATGGCAAAACTGCGAAGCGCAACGTTTGGAGTCCCAAATATGCAATTTTCTCAATTATGGGTGCAATCGGGTCTCGATATACTTGATCCCGAATCAAATAAACTAAACAGAATGCGAGCGATCATAATTATCCTCTTATAATGCTCGCTTTACACGTTGGACACTTCATGATCAATACTAGTGCTGCAGGATGTAGTCTTTCTTTTGCAAAGTCCAAGCAGGAGGAGGATCATATCTGATCCGAACGGAAACGGAAAAGGGCCGAGCAGTCTGCTGCTGGGGGACAGTATCATGATAACCATTTCGATTTTTATGTGTTAAATAAATAATGTACCCACTCCTCCAATCCGCAACCTTACTTTAGGTTCTATTATTGAAGGTTTTTTTTCTTTGTACAAATTGGAGCGTGACACATAGTGATAATCGAGATTGGGATATAGCGGATAGAAACCCACACTTTGTGGTCAGGGGAAATGCCGCATAAGATCAGGATTATATTAGCAACATCATGCGCATGAACGGCCAGCACATACAGACACGCTGAACCTCGATGTCACGTCCGTGTATGCCCTACACATTGAAATAAAGTTTAGAATAATACCAACTTTATGTACGTAATCACCATATTTCTCTCTCATTTTAGATGTCCTTGAGCATCGTTTCAAAAAGAAATCGTTCCGTTTCAAAAAAAAAAGTCGTTGAGCTAACTAGTTCATCTGAACGTCATTTACTTAAAAAGCGGATGGATTCTTGTGGCATATATGAAATGTGCTCATTTGCAAAAGGAGCTCCGTAGCTAAGGTGCGGATTTTATTTGAGAAACTCCGATAGTGAGATTATAAATTAAAAAGGACACCTTTTCACTAGCGCTTAGTATATTTTATATGGGAACGTATCTAGTGCAAACCACAGCTTTCATGAAAACCTGTGCAAACCACGATAAAAAAGTCATTTAAATTCACCAAAAAAATCACACATGTAGATGATATGATGATACACAACCTTGTAAAATATCTTATCCAAACTCGACTTCATTTGTGAGATATAAAAATAACAAAATTCTAACAAATCATCTGGACAGTTTTTTGGCTTGAAATTTGTTGTTTTTATGTCTCACAAAAGAAATCGAGTTTGGACAAGATATTTTACAAGATTGTATATCATCATATCATCTACATATGTGATTTTTTTGGTGAATTTAGACGACTATTAAAATCTATTTTTCAAGTTTTCTTTGTAGAAAAGTAGGAGCATGATTCATTTTGGTGGGCAGAATGTTGGTTCCAAACATAGCACAAGTGATCTTCTTGCACGTTCCAACTATTAAGCTCGCTCGTCTCCTTTCCTGCGTGCAGAATGTTGGTTCCAAACATAGCACAAGTGGTTTTCTTGCACGTCGAGAACGATGACGAACTGACGAATTATATGTAGAAACTATATTGACACAGCTAGCCCAAGAACATGTCATCACTACCGAGTGCCGACCCGATTGGGACAGGGATTCTCTGCAGTAGTTACTGCTACATTTGAGTCACTGACGTGTGGATCGGGATGCACGTATAAGCGACTCAACCCGTTTGACAGGGCCTTTGACTTGGACCAGCGTGCGCGCGTGGTGATTACGACGCAGATCGCTGGATCACCCGGCGTGATTCATCGTGTACGGCCTAGTTTGGGAGGGGGGTACCTAGCCCAGGGAGGGAAAACCCAGGCGGGAATTTCCCTGTGCGCTCAGTTCCTTGGGCGCCTTCCCCCCGAGAGCTAGGGGGTTGAAACCCCGGAGAGCAAAACTAGCCTCCAAAACAAGCCTCCAGAGATCAGAAAAATCCTCATTGCTCGATAATTTAAAAGTAAGTTCCAAATACAAAGAGAGTGAATTCCCTGATCATCCATACAATGCAATCAACAAATACAAATTTATTACATAAACTTAGGCGATTGTGCATTGACCCTGATAAATTTTTGTTTGTATCCAACTGAATTGTACATCACATCACTTCCAACGTATAAGCGCCAAGTCAAACTTCATCACAAATTTAAAAACAAGCTCAAAAATTTCGATCCAAAGTAACAGCTCGCCCGTGACAATAGTGCTAGGTCACAAGCAGCTAGCATGTCGAGCAGACATACATAAACCTACCACCAAAAGTCTCCTCGCTCGGCATGAAGCCGGTACCTGCACATAGAAGAATATAGATATTGTCAACAACTTTGCTAAGTTACTAGAAATCTACTAGGGAATTGGAGTGCATACCCCTGTAAAATTGAATTAGCACTCCTGTCACGAAATAACTTCTACCTTCTATGCACTATTTGCAGCAAGTGCTCTACAAAATAGCACAAAAAAAGTTTGCATTAATTAAATAATTACCAAAACACTGGTGAAAAAGTAATGACACAAAGCTTCAAGCATGCATGTCATTAATATACCCGCTGCTTTACATTAATAATATACCCGCTGCTTTACATAAATAATGTACCCGCTGCTTTACAACAACAACAACATAGCCTTTTTCCCAAGCAAGTTGGGGTAGGCTAGAGATGAAACCCGAAAGGAATAAGTTCAAGGTTCAGGCACATTGATAGCTAGTCTCCAAGCGCTCCTATCCAAAGCTATCTCTTTAGAGATATTCTAATCCTTAAGGTCTCTCTTAACCGACTCATCCCACGTCAGTTTAGGTCTACCTCTACCCCTCTTTACATTATCGACCCGCTCAAGAACCCCATTACGCACCGGCGCCTCAGGAGGCCTTCGTTGGACATGTCCAAACCATCTCAGCCGATGCTGGGTAAGTTTCTCCTCAATTGGTGCCACTCCGACCCTATCCCGAATAACTTCGTTCCAGACTCTATCCTCCTTGTGTGCCCGCAAAACCACCGCAACATCCGCATCTCTGCTACACTCAGTTGCTGGACATGTCGCCTTTTTGTAGGCCAACATTCAACACCGTATAACATCGCCGGACGAATTGTTGTCCTATAGAATTTGCCTTTTAGCTTTTGTGGCACCCTCTTGTCACAAAGGATGCCAGAAGCTTGCCGCCATTTCAACCAGCCAGCTGAAATTCTATGCTTAACATCTTCATCAATGTCGCCATCCTTTTGTAGCACCGATCCTAAATACCGAAAAGTATCCTTCTGGACCACCACTTGTCCATCTAGACTAACGTCTCCCCCCTCATGCCTAGTCGCGCTGAATCGCACATCATGTACTCGGTCTTGGTCCTACTAAGTCTGAACCCTTTCGACTCTAACGTGCGTCTCCACAGCTCTAACTTCCTATTAACCCCTGCTCTACTCTCGTCAACTAGCACCACATCATCAGTAAAGAGCATACACCAAGGGATCTCACCTTGTATATCCCTTGTGACCTCATCCATCACTAAAGTAAATAAATAAGGGCTCAATGCTGACCCCTGGTGTAGGCCTATGTTAATAGGAAAGTCAGTGGTGTTTCTATCACATGTCCGGATAAACGTCGTCGCATCCTTGTACATATCCTTAATGAGGGTGATGTACTTAGTTGGGACTTTGTGCTTCTTCAAGGCCCACCACATGAGATTTCTCGGTACTTTGTCATATGCCTTCTCAAGGTCAATGAAGACCATGTGCAAGTCCTTCTTCTGTTCCCTATATCTCTCCATCAATTGTCGTATTAAGAAAATCGCCTCCATGATTGACCTTCCGGGCATGAACCCAAATTGGTTTTGGGTCACACTTGTCACTCTACTTAGGCGATGCTCGATAACCCTCTCCCAAAGCTTCATCGTATGGCTCATCAGCTTAATCCCACGGTAGTTAGTACAACTTTGAACATCACCCTTTTTTTTGAAGATAGGTACTAATATACTTCTCCTCCATTCTTCCGGCATCTTGTTTGACCGAAAAATGAGATTAAAAATCTTAGTTAACCATACTATTGCTCTATCTCCTAGGCATCTCCACACCTCAATGGGGATACCATCAGGGCCCATCGATTTACCTCCCTTCATCCTCTTCAAAGCCTCTCCGATCTCTACCTCCTGAATTCTCCTCACAAAACATCTGTTGGTATCGTCAAAAGAGTCATCTAACTCAAGGGTAGGACCCTCACTCTCCCCATTAAACAACTTATCGAAGTACTCTCTCCATCTATCCATGATCTCCTCATCCTTCACTAGTAGTCGGTCTGTCTCATCCTTAATGCATTTGATTTGGTTGGTGTCCCTTGTCTTCCGCTCGCGGATCCTAGCCATCCTATAATATATATGTTGTGGGGATCTCCCCCACAGTTTCAGTGTTGGAATCATTTGTTGTGCAGTTATGATTGGGCCAAGTATCTAGTACCTATAACTGACCTAGAAGAAAGGCATATATCGAGGGTCGGACGCAATCTTGACATGTGTTTGGTATGCATCTGGAAGCTTCAGAAACTTGTGAGTAAGGGCTGGAACTATATCAAAGAACTCTGTAATTTTCCTATGTATAGTCTCACCACTATGTTGGAATCTTTTTTTTAGCCTCTCGGTGCTTGCATTATGAGAGAGCATGAACATAAACATTACAAATTGCTCTTCAATCATAACACCACGTGTGTCACATAATAGACTCTCCACTCTAAGAAAGTGTACTATAGCTCTAAAAATCTGACTCCATCCTAAAGTCCACTTTACACCACCTCTCATGACCTTCTAAGACTTCTTTGACATATTTTGGACCCGTCAAAATTGAGGTGTGCTCTGGCTCTTTCTCATCATACATGCCCAATTGAAGTGCGGGGACTAGAAAAAAATTCATCATCCTGTTCTTCTTCCTCTAACATGAATCTCCTAACTTCCTCTTCCCAAGAGCCCATGATCTAGTATATAGATAATATTATTTAGTAAAATATTTACTAACATGGTACAAGGCATTAACAATACTTGTATGATAATGTAGCAAGGACATAATAATAACTTGCTTCTAAAATTTTTGATATCTGAAAGTATGCATTCATAACAATTGCCAATAACCAGTTTGTACAGAACATGGTTTTTAATAGTCAAACTGTCTTGTCAAGTGTGAACTTAAATGAGTCAAAGTCTGTCATATGACAAGCAACAAAAAACTGCAGATATGCTAAATAATTCATAAACTTGAAAATAATTACTGCTATATATAATAATAAGGCAAACAATCTTCCATTGAGAAGTCTGAACTATATGGTTAAATAATCAGCAAACAATCAGGTCTGGACCTTCTCTATATGTTTAAATAAGTTGCAGCCTTAATTAAGCCTTCCAGATTGTCATTGTCGTGGAAATATCTTGTCTAATTTCACTTTGCTTTCAAATTCAGGAGGAAATATCTTGTCTAATTTCACTTTGCTTTCAAATTCAGCCTTAAATAGTGCGCACAGGAATAGCAATGCAGGAGCTTCAATCAAGACATAATAAACAATATATATTGGAGGACAGGAGACAAAAGCATAAGCAAATTCGAAAGACAACAAGCGAGGTAGGCTGTGCAATGGGTAGGGAGAACAAGCTAAAAAAAGGGTCTTACTAGTAAGCATGATTAGGCATTTTGGCAACATGCACGCCAAAATCCTACGGGAGTTAGCTGGAATGCAACATCAGAACAGTATGTCAGGACCATATCTATAGATCGATATTTTGTAAACCCTGTACATTGAATCTGTATTGCATTCTATCTGCACATACATTTTGTTTTGACCTGCAAAGTCTAGTTCATCATCTGGGAATCATATACCCAATGATAACACAAGATTGGACTGCATACTCCTACCCTACACCGTGTGCGGCCAGTGAACGGAGGCGCAGCGCGACGCGGACGGGAAGACGAGACGACGCCTAGGTGCATGTGCGTGCGGGGGGTGATGCGGAGGAGTGCGTACATACCGACGAAGTGGCCCCGGAGCTCGACGTCGGGTCCCTCACAGCCGCCGTAGGCTCCCTCGACTGCGATTTTTTGCAGGATTTGCAAGAAAAGGTGTGAGGAGAGGAGAGAAGAAACCCTAGCATGGGAGCAAGGAGATGCAGGGGGACGGGGAGAGGGGAATCACCTGATGCGAAGGAGGAGATGGCTGCAGGAACACCGGGAGGAGATCCAGGCGGCGGCGGCGTTCTCCGCTCGACCTCGCGGAGTCGCCCCGAGCGAGACGAGGGAGGGGAGCGGCGCCCGATGTCTAGAGGCCGGGCCAGCTTCCACGGGGAAATTGGGCTTACCCGGACCAAAAAAACCCCACGCACAAGGCTTCCAAAAGCACATAATGGGCTTCGCGTGGAAGAATTCCGCGCGGGCTGCCGACGCCGGGAATCGACGGGTTCCCAGCGGGGATTTGGGCTTCCAAACTAGGCCTACGTGGACGGTTTCCCTGCCGGAATCCTATCTATCTTCCGGAAGAAAGTTTCTTAAACATCGTCCACTTTAAGATGCATGCACGTAGCTAAGCTAACGGACTAGATGCGAGCGTGGGCAAACCAGGATGACGTGGTCTGGCGTAGGTGTGGTGGACCAGCAACTGTTGGGCCGGTCCTGGGAGGGAGCGGGTGGACAGATGGGAAGTCGCAGGAAATTGATTAGCTCACACGAGATTTGTTTTCCAAATTTAAACTTCTTTATCTCTCTAACGCCTCATTTATTTTCAATTCTGATTCAACCATCATCTTTCTTAGAATTTTTCTAACAAATTGAGATCTGACATGATTACATATTTTTCTGTTTTTTAGTTTCAACATTTTAGATATACTATTTCAACATTTTAGATATACTATTTCAACATTACTATATAAAATGTTGTGGCAGTTTATTTGAAATGTTGAACAAGATCTAAAGCAATGTTGAATAAAATATTCTGAAATGTTGAAATAATATATACTAGCTCAACATTTACTCATGTTTTCTTTTGGTTCAAAAAGGAAAATTGGGAGTTACCAGCTTCAAGTACAACCGGAGCAAGAGAAAATAAACAAATAACAAAAGGTGGTGCAGTACTACCCATGGCAGTACTGTGCTCCGCTTCGTTGCTACTGTGCTTATGTTGTTTATGGGCCGTTATGGACCTACTAATATACATGTTGGGCTTTTGCTGGATTATAGATACACAATGTAATCATCTTCCACAAGATGAATAGGAACCCCCGTTTCCCTGCCTGCAGATAAGGTCGTCTCGTGCAACGTTAACGTGTCAGCCACGAGCGTGACCCTCACGTCAAACTCTTAGCTGCTGGGGACCCGGCCGGATTAGCTCTTCGCGGCCGCGCGGGGCACCCGACTGTTCCGCTCGACCTCATCATCACCTCAGTCCCGTGATCGTTACACACCTTTTGCTAACTTGCCTACCGTCTGGCCGAAGAAGAGGCAAATGAACTGAAGATGCGTACGTGGACGGTACGGGGTCCATGTGAGCCGTGACAGCGCCTAAAACTAACGCTCAGATTTCGTTGCACGGATTCACCTAGGAGCTAGTAGTACATTGTGTCAAACTGTGTCAATGCTTTTTTGAGTAGCAGAAATAAACTTGATGTCTGAGATGAGAAAGCGTGGGCAATTGGGGCTGTGCACTAGGCACTAGCTACGTGCGTGTGGGCAAGTCGCCGTAGGTTCACCGATAAGCCACTGGCCTCAAATGCTATGGGTGGTGCATCAGTCATTGCTGCGTGCTCGATCGCAACCTTTTCGGTCACCAGGCCTGTATTGCCCAACTACTACTAGTAGCATATTCCGTGCCATTAGCTGGCGATCATATCCACTGCTCCATCTGTTAGATTTGTAGGATCACTAGCCTAAGAGAGAACCACAAACAGGGCTTGGATTAGGGTGTCATACCATCGATCTTGAGCTCCCATTGCCTCTTATTCCTCTGTTCTTCTCCTCTTCCTTCTTCTAGCCACCTTAGGGCACGGAAGAGCCATTCCCAATGTTTCTTGTGCTCTATTGATTGGGTTCTTAAAGGGGGCAGAGGCTTAGGGCAGTCATACTCACCACCCTCTGCCCCTGGGGTTCATCCCCTTATATTCATGAACACAGCACACTGGGGGACACCCCTGGTGTGTTCTAGGGGCTCCAATCAAATCCCTTATTAATTATTGATCAAAAATAGTGGCTCGCCAGTTTAAACTGGTGATCACCTGTGTTCACACCAACCAACACGATCATTGTACAGTACCGTAGCAGGCCACTGATCCGTATCCAGCTGCTCTTGACCGCCACACCACGCATGCATATATAATGCTACACAGTAGCTCATTGCTGCTTACCGGTCATTAAAAATATTATCTATCGATGCATGTCAGTAATGTCGACCGATTAAGGGAAAAACTGCAGGTCGGTCCCCTTCCATAACCAACCTCGCAAGTCGCACCGGGCCAAGTCCCCGTCCAGGTGCGCCAAGAATGCATCGCCCGTTTCGTTTAGCTAGCGAGGCCGCTGGGCGTTGGGAGGAACGATTGCATTGCAACTCAAGCACGCTGACGCAACGCCGCAGCCACAACAACCGTACAACGACCACAAAGGAGGCCAGGAACATCCGGTGAGCGGACAGGTTCGCTGCATCTGGACGCCATTCCCATTGACACCGATCGAGTCCTCCAGTCCGGCCCTGTTTTTTTCTCCGTAGCACCAATAGCGCACACGATTATCGAGAAAAAAATCTTATATACATAGAGTAATAAATGAAATTTATTTGCAAAATCTTTTCATGAATGGGTGTAACTTTTCACGATGAATCTAATGACAGTAATTAATCGATGATTGACTACAGTGATGCTACAGATACCATCCTCTAATCGTGCGGTCAAAGACCTCATTAGATTCGTCTCGCGAAGTAGCGCAGAGTTGTGGAGTTAGTTTTGTAAATTATCTTTATTTAATAACTTTAATTATTAGTCAAAATTTTTATGCTACTTGTACTACTCCAAACCAGCCCAAAAAATCACGTCGACGATCCCTTCCAGAACTGGCACCGGCAGCGCCCTGCCTCCCAGCGACAATTATATCTCAGTGCCAAAAATGCAGCAGTAGAGTGTTTTAAGCATAATTTTGCTATGGGCCCTGTTTGGTTCGCATTAGTTTTGTAGCGCGCTAGTGAATAGTGACACTTTAACTGCTAATTACGGTGTCAAACAAAGCCAGTTTACAAAACCAACTCCAGAACCCCGCGCTAATGACCCTAAAGAATTTAATGAGACCTTTGACCGCGCGATTAGAGGATGGTTACTGTAACATACTGTAGCAAATCATCGATTAATTACCGTCATTAGATTCGTCGCGAAAAATTACACCCATCTCTAAAAATATTTTACAAATAAACTTCATTTAATACACCATGCATGCGAGATTATTTTTTCGAAAAACTTACGCGCTAGAATTCTTGCCGATCCAAACAAGGCCATGGTTATCCATCCAGCAAAGGTTAGGAATGTTGCCCCTATGGCCCTATGACTTCATGGCTAGAAAACTTCGGTAACATTTAATTACGTGTAACTTTGTAACTTTTTTTTAAAAAAAGTTTAATATACTCCATCCAGCAGGAGATCTCCCCCTCCTGTTCCATCAAAACAAAAATCTAACTGCCAGCAACCTGTGTGCTGCACCAGAAAGCAAGCAAGGCCCCATTCAGAAGGCCTGAAATTCTGCACAATATCTGTGCCAGAGTCCTACAAAGTTCCTGCCGCATTCTGCGTGAGGTGAAGAAGTCCATGCACAAACCACCCCCACTACGACCTTCACTAAAGTTCGTTTTGTTCCCAGATCCGGAAGGTGAAACCCGGCGCGATTCAAAAGCTTGGAAACTTAACTTAAGGGGCCGTTTAGTTCCCAAAAATTTTCACCTCCCATTTAAACATATGTATGAAGCACTAGATATAACTAAATAACAAAACTAATTACACAGTTTGGATGTACACAACGAAACGAATCTTTTAAGCCTAATTAGTGTATGATTAGCCATAAGTGCTACAGTAATCCGCATTTGATAATGATGCGGTCAAAGGCCTCAAAAGATTCGTCTAGCGGTTTTCAAGTGAGTTCTGAAATTAATTTTTTAATTAGTGTCCGAAAAACCCTCCCGACATCTGGTCAAACTATTGACGTGACACTTGGACCAAAAATTTTCACCAACTAAACACCCCCTGAACCAAACCCTTTCTCGTAACATCAACGGAGAAGAAAAACGCGCATGGATGCCCAAGCCGACTGCTGACTTTGCCAGTGCCGAGATGATGCACGATGAATACACACGGAGCCACGCAGGTGGGGCGCCGGGGAGACCCGCGGTCGGGAGGGACAGCGCCTTTGGCGAGGCGGGGGACAGCCGGGACAGGGATGGATGCCGGCGAGCCCCCGCGCCCCGAGAGCGAAAGGGCGGGTCCCCATCGGCCGCCACGGCCAGTAGCGATGCCGCGCGGCCGCGGCCGCGGCCGCCCCCACCGCCGCGCCAAGGGCCAAGCGCGGCCCTGACCTGGCCCAATCGCGCCCTCCCTGCCCCCGCAGGCCCGCGTGGCAGAGGATAAAGACCCGCGATGCCGCCGCATATCCATCCCACCGCCACCGGCCCTGTTGTCACGGCGACGGCGGCGTGCCCGTGCCTGCCCCGAACCCAATCCGTGAAGAAATCTGTCGAGTCCCGGCGGCAAACGGACGCGTTTGATTAGTCACGCGCTGGGTTTCTGAATGCAAGACTTGCCCCAGTCAGTTACCTTCGTTTATTCCCAAATGGACCGCGAATATGCTGCCGCTTCGTCCTTTGGAGGCCAAAGGGTCGCTTCTAGATCCTGTAGAAAAAGATAAGACTAGGACACATACTCTGTACAAGCTTTGTTAGTAGTACTTTACTTTCCCCTTGGACGCTAAACAATGCAGACGGCGAGGCATGTCTGCCTCGGAACACGTGCCTGAACTTCACGAAGCAGTTACTGAAAACCTCGACATGTAAACCGTGATCAGAAAGAAAATAACCGTAGGTGTGACGAGATTTACACGTTGCAGCTGGCCCGCCGTTGACTGCATGACGGAATGGGACTAATCCCAGAGTGGCACACGACCGAATTAGCTAGAAGGCTCTCCATCTTTAGCGCCCGGATTTCCCAAAACGCCAATCAGGCGAGAGCATATTCCGAGGGTTCGCCGCTCGAAACCCCGTTTCCTCAAACAATAATCGCGTCCCCACCCCACTAACGCCACGGATAATCCACGGAATAAACCCTCCGCCCCGTGGGGCGCCCGTCGCCGAGCCAACCACCCTATAAAACCCGGGGGCTCGCCGGGAGTCCGCCTCCACCACCTCACCGTCGCAGCTCGCACCGCCGCCTCCCCGGGAGAAAAAAAGAGAGACGCGCGCGCACCGGGCCGCTCGCCGGCGAACATGGCCGTGTACATCCGCCTCAACGACGCCGTCCGCGCGCGCCTCCGCGGGGACGCCGCGGCCGGCGCGGGGTGCACCAGCAGCGGCAGCGACCACGACGCGTCCGCCTGCCTCTCCGGGCTCGTGCAGGCGTTCCTCGAGACGGACGCCGGCGCTGCCGAGGAGGGGGCCGGGCCGGCTCCGAACGGCGCCGGGGGGTACGATTCCGATGGTGGGGACGGGCCTGAGCGGGCGGCCGCGGCCGCGGCGTCCGTGAGGGAGCTGCTCGACCCGCCGGCGGAGGAGGACGTGTTCCGGATCAGGCTGGCCGCCGCGGTGGCGGCGGCCATGGAGGCGGAGAAGGCGCTGCGGGCGCACGGGGCGGCGTTCCGGCGAGCCGTGGTGCGGCGGCTGCGCGGCACGGGGTACGACGCCGGCGTGTGCAAGTCGCGGTGGGAGGCGTCCGGCGGCATCACGGCCGGGACGTACGAGTACGTCGACGTGGTCGCCCCCGCGGCGGCGAGGGGCGCGGCGCGGAGCAGGTACATTGTGGATGCCGACTTCCGGGCGGGGCTGGAGGTGGCGCGCGCGACGCCCGAGTACGCGGCCGTCGTGGCCGCGGTGCCGGCGTCGGCGGTGGTCGCGCGGGAGGAGTCCGTGGGGCGCGCCGTGCGCGTGGCGTCCGACGCCGCGCGGCGCTCGCTCCGCGCCCACGGCCTGCACGTGCCGCCGTGGCGCAAGACCCGGTACATGCTGGCCAAGTGGCTCGGGCCCTACAAGCGGTCGACCACCACCTCGACGGCAGCCGGCGGCGCAATGCCGATGGCCGGCGCCGCCGGCCTGGACGTCAAGTGCCGCGCCGTCGGGTTCTTCCCGCATCCGGCTGCGGCGCCGGCGGCGAGGATCAAGTAGCTCGCCCTCACGGCGTTCTCCGGCGAGATCATTGAAAACTGTTTGTACAAAGGAGAGATTTTTAGTGCGCGAGAGTTCCGTTTTGACTTTGATTTGCTCTCGAACTTATTGTACATGAATTTTTGTTCGAGATTTTCGAGAGAAAATTGTTCCTGCACACCACCTTGCTTTTGAAAAAAGAGGCGGCACGAGAAATAATTTAGTACAGGATCCTGATCTCCCCCCAGAAAACGTTGGAGAGGAAGAGATCGGAAAAGAAACGGTGTACGCGGCGGGCAGGTGGTGTTGCATCGGATGAGCACGATAGCATTGTTTATAGACTCTAGCTGCGGTGTGCTTGTCGGCGGCGAGATTTAGGTTTCTATTATACTTGCTCTGTGATCTGCGTTTGATATTTTCGCCTTTTGAAAACCAGTAGCATCCTGATAAGCACATGGTAATGGTAACCATTCCAACAGCAACCCTCTTGTCGCCTGCAGAGGCCACCAAATCTTGTTCAGCCAGTGACACCGAGCTCCAAAAGGATTCCTGAACTCGTTGCCTGATGGAAGCATCAGGAGACCAGGGACTCGTACATCCTTTGCTGGAAGGATCATACAATGTCGACACATCACGGGGCGCCGGTGCCCGTGATCTCAACTTCTGACGATGCAAAGTACTGTACCATGGTCCATGGCAGCTAGCCAAGCGTGGGGTTCGGGTTCGAAAAATGCGAGAGAGAAAAAAAACTCATTGCCATCAAACGAAACGGATTGGGTAGGAGAAAGGCGACGGAAATTATTGTCAGTGGTCCAGGGTTAGATGGATAAAATGGAATAATTGTCTTGTTTGGTTGGTGCTAGAATTCTAGCGCGCTATGAATATTAACAATTTTGACCGCTAATTACAGTGTCAAACAAAGTCAGTTTACAAAATCAACTTCAGAACCCCTGCGCTAGTGACTATAAAGAATCTAACGAGGTCTTTGACCGCGCGATTAGATGATGGTTACTGTAGTATCACTGTAGTAAATCATCGATTAATTACCGTCATTAAATTCGTCGCGAAAAGTTACCCATTCCTAAAAAGATTTTGTAAATAGACTTTTCATTTAGTGCTTCATGCATATGAGATTTTTTTCGGAAAACGTGCGCGCTAGATTTCTTGCCGAACCAGAGGCCAATGCGACGACGAGACTGCTTGTCACTTAAGATGGAGGGATCATCCTGCCGACGAATGCGGGGCCATACGTGCCCACTCCAAGGAGAAGAGTCACAGCCTCACAGGCGGCCCCGGCAGCTTTGGCGAGGCTCCGGCGCCTTCGTGAAGCCGCCTGCTGGAAGGGCGCCACGGCGGCGGCAGCGAAGCGGCGAGGGAAAGGGACGCGGGGGGGACACCTGTGCCCGGGCCGTGTGGGGGTGGTGGGGCGGCAGGGTACGGAGGGGGGCTTATCAGTTATCACCGTGTCCCCTGTCCCCTCCTCGCTCCCGGCCGGTGCCGGATGGTTCCAGCCTCCTTCTTCTGCTAATGGTGAAGCGGCCACACAAATTATCTAGTATTATAGGCATCCCATGGTGAGTTAGTTGATTGCCACTTATACTGATGACCGGAGATGGATGTGGAGGTGTTGAGTCATTGACACGGATGCGTCGTCGAGAGAGACGTCGACCATGGTTAATGGTTTCGATACATTTTAAGGTTAGTATATCTCAGGTCAATTTTGTTTAGAATGTTAATTTACTCTTGCGAAGAAGGTTTTTAGAAATGTCACTAAGAGTGTTTCGGGTTCATTTTCAATAGTTGTGTCAAACCAACCCGAAAAAGAAAGGAAAAAAAAGATTCTGAAAAGAAGCTCGACACTCGCTTAAGCAACCAGAAGGACTGAACTCAAGCCACTGAATGGACAAATACAAATGCCACTCCGATATCTGAAACGACTGGCTGCAACTACGCGCTCGAGTTCGACAGCTGCATGTGCATTGCCGTAAGATACTTTCTTTTTTAAAAAAAATATTTTCATGTTGCGCCGGTCTATTTGCTTTGGACACAAGATCAAAGAGGTCGACACAGTGTGTGGCATTGATGCAATGCAACTGCCCCTTCACCAGCTGCTTGGTCGTATTCAGATGCGGTGGAGATATGGGCAGGTGCCATGACTCCTCTAGTGGCCTGTGGATCACTCGTATCATTGCATGACAAGTGCTCCATGCTTGTCTGTTCGTCGTCTCTGTGTGCTGAAACGCGGGTTCGGTCTACACCACCAGCCGAGCCGGATACATGATGGTAATGGGCTACGGCCCTAATACTCTCTTCACAATTCTATTTAGTTTTTTATTTTTTTAACTCAAAATTGAATAAAATTATGGCCCTATTTTTTAGAATCCGGCTCTTAAATTATCTAGATAAAAAATTAAGACCCTTTGCCGTACAGCCGCGTACATGCGTCAACCGGCCACTAGCATACGAGAGATCATGGATAACGCACACAAGATTGTTGCAGAGCCCGGGCACAGGTGATGCGGCACGTGGGCAAATCACACAACGGTGATGGGCCCGGTCTGAAGTGACGAATTTGTGAAAAGCTTTCAGTTTAATTGTTAATAATTCAGTGGTGAAAAATGCCTGGTCCTCGTCCAAAGTGGCAAATCTCCTGGGTCAAGCTCTGCTCTGAAAAGATCGGGGGCATGGCATGCCGGGTATTGACCTCGTGGATGTCGTTGGATTAGGACATGATTTTTGCGGTTTGATTTCAACCGGTATTGAACTTGTCGTTCTTCGTTCTTTACGTTACCACTTTTTTCTTCTCCCTTATCGTACGGTGGATGTACTAGCTTTGTTTACTTAGCGCATGACTCTATGGGAATTGCTTGAACTGTTCTGCTGGTTTTTTCCATTTTGGAAAGGAAAAAAAAAACTACAACTTGTATGTGCTGAAAGATTCTTTGCTCATCACGGGATGGCAATTGCCTATTGGAATTACGGTTTGGAGACAAGTGTTTTTTATGGTCATTCCAGCACACATTTAGTACAACAACTTGCTGATAGTTTGGCCTAAGATGACACACGTATACTGATCCTCATTTTGGATAATGATAGTACTACTAGTGATTTTCCAAAAGAAAAAAAAAAAGAACAACTATACAGTACTAGTGTCGCATTTTTACTCAGCACGCCGCAACACGTATTTCTTTTTTTGAACTAAACAACAGGTATTTCCTGCCGCACACAGTGTGCTAATCCTTCATCTTATCACTTCACTGGGGCTAGTGGGCAGCTGCCAAGGTCCTAGATTAATAGCACGCAGCTCGCATGGTTACCTGAAAGGCGAGCAAGCAGCATCCGGTTGACGAGATACTATGGCATAAAGAGAGCCCTTTGAACAGGGGGCTTTTACATGTTTACCATTATTACAAAGGGCACTCATCAGATTATCATTATTACGGTGACACATACATCTATACCATAAGAGAGAAGTTTGACTTACAAATTTACCACATTTGAGGATGTGGCAGCCACGAGACCGGTCCACACTGGTGCTGAGTCAGCAGGCACCGACGCCGTTCGGCCCCTGTTACTGCGCGCTGGGCCCGGTTGACGCCGCCGCCGCTAACCCTATCCGGCCGAATCGACCCCCCCTCTCCTCCCACTTTCTTTCGCCGCATTCTTCTTCTTCCTCCTCTTGCTGCGCTGCTCCTTCTTCGCTGCTCGCCCCACCGCCGCCTCCAGCTCCCCTCCCGCCGTCCCTGCACTAAGGTGGCCATGTCCCACAGGGCAGAGTCTTCGAGCGGCAGTAGGTCAGGGAGGAGGCAGGAACGCGGCGGTAGCTCAACACGCGTGCATGCTGTGGCGTATCCAACCGGCAAAGAATCTGGACTTCATTTGATTGAATGCCCCGACTGCGGCCTAGCCCGTGTGATCGAGCTTTGCGCGAAGAAAGAAATAGTCAACAACGGGCGAACCTTCTTCAAGTGTCCGAGGAATGGGGTCAGTTTCTCCATCCCTCTATGTTAGTGTGTTTGGCGATTTGATTTGGAGCATCACAGTTTCGATTTGGTGGTGTTTGCAGAATCCGAAGTATTGTGACTTCTACCGATTTCAGAAGGATTACTTGGATGAGCTGATTCTCAAGAAGATTGTCATTATCAAGTGTGAGCAGATCGAAGAAGTGGAAGAAGGATCGCACGGCAGCGTGAATGATGAGGAAGAGAACCGCAGTAGGCTAGAGAAGTTAGAGAATCTGACATGGAAAATGAATTGTGTGTTTGTTGTTTTCGGCATTGTTATGTTAGCAATGGTTGTGAGATCAGTTCTAATGGCTTGAGTTGAGCATTGTGTCTGTTGGAGCCTGATGTATGAACCATTACCTGATGTATGAATCTTTTGCAATGCACCAGATGTATGAATCTTTTGCAATGAACATGATGTATGAACCATTTGCAATGAAACATATTATGGCAACTTGAGTCCATAACATCCCTAACATTAGATAGCAATTGTTGGCATACATATTGTTTTGTGCCATTACAGACCATCATCTAGCATCTCCAGCAAAGTGGTTATGTGCCCAACATTACATAATAAGGCCATGCAAGTGACAGTTTTGGCCGTTCAAAAGATTGTTTTGGCAAAAGAAGAAGAGTGAGGCTGGTCATTTCTTCTTTGTGACTCCTTTCTTCTGAGGTGTCTTCTTCACCTTAGTTGCCAATTTTTTTCTTCTTTGGAGTCATCTTCCTAGGTGCTTGCACTTCAACCTCCAGAGCATCTCCAAGAAATAGGGACCTGTGCAAAGTTATGCTAATGGTTATGCTAATGGTTCATGTGTTGCAAAAGTATTGTTGCATTTCAGAACAAAAAGTACCTCCTAGTTCTTGTTGTCTGATTAGTGGCTTCTGGGAGTACAACTTCTAAGGCCATCACATGTTCCTCCTCAGCACCTTGTGATGTTGAAAGTGCAAGTCTTGCAGCTTCTCTTTCTTGCCTTGCTGCTGCTTCCCTTGCTGTTGCAGCCTTGAGCTCAGCTTCCATTGCTTCTTTCCTTGCCTTTTCTGCTACTTCTCTTGCAACAGCTACTCTGGTCCTTGGAGTTGTTGTTGGTTCTTCAGTAGCAGTACCTTTCTTGTTTTTTTCCTCCCAGCCTTGGCTTTGGTCTTTTTTGTTCTCTTTCTACATTAGTGATATCATCAGCTTAATATGATATGGCATGGTGAAACACAAAAAAAAAAGATTACAAAGAACCTTTTCTTGGTGCCAGTGAGTGGACATCTCTAGCTGCCTGCCCTATGACCAAGCTCTGTGCAGTTAGAACACCTCACTTGCCTAGTTGCCTTACCACCTGTCTCCCTAGCCGACTTGATTCTATTTTTTCTCAGTCTTCCACATGTTCTCTTCTTCTGGCATGGAGGGGATAGTTTGAACCCTTTCTCCACCTCAGGCCACTGGTTCCTGTCTGTGATGTTTGGAATTATGCCATCATATGCTGCTTGAAACTTTTGCACTGAGTAGTAGTGGTCAACAAACTTCCCCATGTTTGGTTGCCTAGTCCTAGTGATCACAGCCAAGGCATGTGGACATGGTTGTCCAGTTATCTGCCACTGCCTACATGTGCATATTATTTGAGATAGGTACACCACATGCCTTCTAACTTCTTCATCCTTGTAGACTTCTGTAACCTCAGCCTGGTCTGGGTGGCCCTTGGAAATCTTTAGATGACCTAATCCTCTAGATGCAGCATTTAGTTGATGGATGATCCCAGATAGTATACCAGGTGGCAAAGCTCTAGAAATCTTCCTTCTTTTGGCAAACAAGATCATTATCTTCTCTCTTATTGCATCTGCCATGCAATGCACAGGTAGATCTTTGTGCTCTTTGATCCAAGAATTCCATACTTCTGCTAAATTGTTGTTGATATAGTCACACTTGATGTCATCTGAGAATTTACTTCTAGCCCAAAGAAATGGATGGTGCAGTGTCAGCCATTTATGCACATCTGGACTAGCTTCCAAGACTTTATCAAAGAAATACTTGAATTTGTGAGCTGAATAGGCTCTAGCTGCAGGCCACATGTTATCATACACATCACCAGTGTAGTATTTTTTTCATGTTATCCATCAAGTGACTGAAGCATTCTCTCATCTCTGCATGTGGAAACACTGCCTTCACGGATGATTCCAACCCTTTACATGCATCAGTGCAAATGGCTAGCTTATCCATGGGACCAATAGCCTTTCTAAGTTGTTCCATAAACCAGATCCAGTTTTCCTTGTCCTCTGAATCAAACAATCCAAATGCCACAGGAAACATCCAATTGTGGCCATCTAAACCTAAAGCCGCTGGCATGTGACCATTCCACATCCCATTGAGTGCAGTGGAATCTATACTAAGGTAAGGCCTGCAACCATTCAGAAAGCCATCTATACTAGCTTTGAATGCACAGAAAACCTGCTAAACCTAATCTTTTCATCATTGGGGTCGGTGACAGTATCTATCTCTATAACACTCCCAGGTGATCTCAACTCTATCTCAGGCTTAAACCTATACAACCAATCAAATGAATCATCCCACTTACCAAAAAGCTTATCAGCTGCCCTCTGCCTACCATTGTACATTGTCTAATATGGTATCTCAATCTTGTACTTGTAATTAAGCTCTTCTTGGAGTTTTTTTGCCCCCATCTGTGGGTTCCTCTTGAGAAGTGGGATTGCTCTCTCTACCACCCAACTTATATTGGCCATCTTGCTTACAACCCTTTGGGTAGATGCACAATTATGGTCCCCTTGATTAATTTGAATCTGCATATTGAAACACAAAATGTCATAAATGATCTCAAAAAAAAACATGGGAATAGCAACAAGAAACACAACATAAATAGTTTATTTACATAAAAAAATTATACCCTGACACTGCCATCATGTTGGGTTCTAGCCCTAATAATCCATGGGAAGCCAACAGCAGAACATTTAGCCCTGAACCTGTCTTTGTCTGAATGCTCAGTATCATACTCAAACTCATGAACTATTGCATGCTGCCTAATAGCTAGCCTGAACTCCTTCATGCTGGGATACAATGTGCCAACACTCATTTCTGGATTATCCCTATCCCATTCATGCATTGGTTCTTCATGGACTATGTCATCAACATTAACAGCGGCTTCCTCCATATCAGCCTGCATCTCTGCTGACATATCTGGGATGGGCACATCTTCTGTACCTTCTTCTGGTGTTGGCTCTACATCTTCAAATCTCATTGCCTCATAAACCTTGTCCTCATCAGCAACGGCTTGTGCAAGACCATCATCATCAGCCTGCCCTATTACTGTTAGAGTAGTCCAGTCAACTGCTATAGGCAAATCAGTAGGTGCTTGTTGTGGGGAACTATAGGTATCACCATAACCTTCAGCATCATCAGCACTTTGTCCTCCATTACGCTCAATAGTGACACCAGAGACACATCTACCTTTTGAAGCACCTGAGCTGGCATTTTCAGTGTAGCCATCCTTCGTCACAACATCTACTGCAATCACAGCCAACCTCTCATCCCATCTGTCCCGAATCATCTGGTCAAAGTGCTCATCCCTCCTAATCTTCCACTCAGACCTAGTATCTTGGTCAAGAACCCACAATGCAAGTGTTTGAGATGGCCCCCAGATTATTTTTGTTGCTAACTCATCGTGGAATTGGGCCAACGAATTCTTGCAGTTTCTATCCAGCCATAAGTCATGTTGCTGCTCGGCCATATCAACTAGCCCGTACTCGCCATCAGCCACAAACTTAGCAACCTTAACGACTAGTCTAAACACATTGCCAGGATCGATCCTGGCATCAGGGTAAACAATCAAAAAGAAATGAGAAATTAGACGCGACCAACTCCTAAATTCATCCTAGACAGTTTTGTTCAGTACGAACTTACCAAGGAGGGCATTCACTGCTACCCATTGCGACACAACCACCTCTCCCACTACATCAGAAGCCTAAGAAACAATGGAAAACGATCATCCCAGGAATGCAAAGGCCCAACACAAACTCGGCGTCCATGATATCTAACCCTAAGTCCAATGCAAATTGGATCATGGCGCACCGCGTGGCCGAGTTAAGGGTACATACCTTTAATCCGTCACGGAAGGCCTGGGGACATGGCCACCTTTGCGCAGGGACGACGGGAGGGGAGCTGGAGGCGGCGGCGGGGCGAGCAGCGAAGAAGGAGCAGCGCGGAAAGAGGAGGAAGAAGAAGAATGCAGCGGAAGGAAGTGGGAGGAGGGGGGATCGATTCGGCCGGATAGGGTTAGCGGCGGCGGCGTCAACCGGGCCCAGCGCGCAGTAACGGGGGCCGAACGGCGTCGGTGCCTGCTGACTCAGCGCCAGCGTGGACCGGTCTCGTGGCTGCCACATCCTCAAATGTGGTAAATTTGTAAGTCAAATTTCTCTCTTATGGTATAGATGTAGGTGTCATCGTAATAGTGATAATCTGATGAGCGTCATTCGCAATAATGGTAAAAATGTAAAAGCCCCTTTGAACAGAAATTAAAGTTGCTAGAGCAAATGGCTGTAGCCTGTAGGAGGAGATAGCATGGGGCCAGGGACCAAGTGGCATATTCCGGGCATAGAACCTAAGGGGGTGTTTAGTTGGTGAAAAAGTTTGGGTTAGAGTACTGTAGCACATTTCATTGTTATTTGACAATTAATATCTAATTATGAATTAATTAGTCTTAAAAGATTCGTCTCGTGGTAATCAGTTAAACTATGTAATTAGTTATTTTTTCAACTACATTTAATATTTCATGTATGTGTCCGAAAATTTGATGTGACAGTTACTGTGGAAACTTTTTCACAAACTAAACTCAGCCTAACCGATGAGATCAAAGCTCCGATGACAGCTGACAAAACAATGTTATCTTGAGCCCCTGCTGCGATTGACTGGAGAAGGGTCACATCACATGGCCATTGTTTAGGCTAATCATGGGAATATAATTTTTTGGGAGCAGCGCCCCTTTTCCTTGTTAATTTCTTCCTTTCCGGATGAACCAATAGCTGATCTGGAACTGAATTCCAGAGGACAACCAAGCATTCGGATAGCTGCTGCCTTTTTGCACTTGACGATTGAAACTGGGGTTAAGAAATTACTCTGGACGTACAGTATATAATACTCTCTTACAGAGCAGCCTTTTCTTTTCTTTTCTTTTCTTTTCTTTTTTTTTCTTTTCTTTTTCATATCGAGTAAGAAGGCAGTTGCGGTTGAATTCCCTTGGGGAACATGAATTTGATTAGCCTGCCAGCTATGCTTTTCGAAAGGACTAGATGCACCAACCATTGGTACCAGTCTGCTAGAAAACTAATGACAGTCACAAACTCACAATACGCAGTTTGTGCTGACAAAAGATAACGATCTCCACCAAACCGATTAGTAGCATTAGAATATACCTTATCTTTTACTTTTTGTACCCTTGCTTTCTAGAACACCACTAACACGTCAGGATCATATAGTACTATATAATTGAACCAAAAGACCCGTGTTAGGCAAGACCAAAACCATGCGCACTGCAATACCTGCAACAGAACAGCAAGTATCTCGCAAAAACACTGGAAGTGCAGTTAAAGCCTGACAGCCTGTTATCGTAGCAAATATATCAGCTTACATTCTTGCGTTTTCAGTTAACACTTTGTACTGAATACTCCCTTTAGCCGGTTACATCCTCATTCTCTTCTACCAAGCAAATTAGTACACGGACAGAGACTCAATTCCAGTTTACACTATTGTGCTTACAGTTCCACAAAATCTGCCAAGAAATGATACATCAGAGAATGTGTCAGGCAAAAAATACACAGAATCTTACGTATCGAAAGCTATATTCCTTCCTATGTGGTAAGAACAACATGCTACATTCCTTCCTATGTGGTAAGAACAACAACATGATAAGTGCCACAATACACGCCAAGGTGTTTCGCAGCACACAACATATCATGTGATGGCGAAGTAGACAGCAAGTTCTATCTTCAGCTTCTATCTCTCTCGAACTCTCTTCGTATGATCTCTAGCAACATCTCATTCCATGTATCTACTGGCCCTGGCATGCACCAATGCAAGCAATCCTGAGGTGGAGGCTTTCCATCTGGTCCTCTCTGTGTTTTCTTGTTTGGGTCTGGACTTCTATATGGACCAGGATGCCCATCAGCCCTGAAGGCAAAGGGTTCAGTGATGTCCATCAATTTCAACCTAGAACTGTGTTGCCCTGCATTCTTAACTGCCTTCCTGAAGCCTTCAACCTGCTTACTATACATCGCATCAGTAAAGCCGTTCCTCACCACCTCATCCAAGGGCTTGACTTTTCCTGTGCATGATCCACCAGTGTTCCATGCTCCACCTTCATAATGATCTGGTGACCATGTGCGCACAATAGCTAGGCCAGTGAAATTTGGGTTAGTCACCACAGAAGTCAGGCAAGTCTCAACAGAGACACCAAAAGCATCAACATTGTTCATCTGCATCTTCCCTGCTTGCCGAGGCCACCAGAGCTGCCCTCCAACAACATTGCCATTTAGGACATAGGCTGATCGTTTGGCGAACCAGTGCCCGGAGGAGAGGACGATTACATCAAACCGTGGGAGAAAATCCATGAAGGTCTCATCTGGGACATCCAGAAAGACCTTATCAATACCCTTGGGAGCAATCCCCACAGCTTCAGTTGACCTGTGTACTAACCAAGAAGACCAGACACGGGCAATAGTCGTTGAAGTTGACTTGAACAGCCACTTGTGCATCCTTTTGTTGCCACGGTTTTGTGGGACGTCTACCTGTGAAAAGGAGAAAACCAAATGGTTCAAGACAAAGAAGCAGCTAAGTGTTGCTTGATGACATAAGGTACAAATACACTCAGTATAGGAGTGCAAAAGTTCTTTGAAGTTAGCCTTCATATGACATCTGCACTGGTCTAGGAAGAAAAAACCCTTGAGAAGTGCTCATTACAGATGAACATGTCAAACATGAACAATGAAAAAAGAAAAGTAACTAATCTTTATAATAGTCTCCAAAACTCCTACAAGAGCAACTTCCGAAATAGGAGCCTCATATGTTGACGCTTGACGAAGTACACCCTTTGAAAAAATTCTAAGTCATGGAGCCACCTGTCTGTAAGAGTATGCAAGAAATATTCCAAGTACTTCACATTCTTTTGCTTATTAGTGGTAGTTCTTCAGCTTTGATAGGCTTTTCGTGCAAGCTTATCTTAGGTTTTTATACCGAGCACTTCCACATTCCATGAGAAAACAATAGCTGACAACATTCAATTATATATATAAACTCTAAACCTGGTACCTGGGTTCGTGAATGTTAAACTTCTACTAAATATGACAGCATTCCTGCCTGGTTGGCAGACACTAAACTAACCTGATGTTTGGTTCAGCACCACCCAAATTACTGATGGGAGGAGAGGGTAGGGGCACATCAAGTTGGCTAGAAATCTAACAAAAACTGGGTGGTTGTAGCATGTTGCAGAAACTATGTGCCTGTGTGAACCTAGTGTCAAATTCTTTTCAGTTTAACTCAAAATTCTAAATAATGTCGCCGTGGACAAGCACTGAAACTACTAGATGTTAAAAAAAACAATGGTTCATCGGTAACTCCAGAACAAACCCTAACTTAGGGTAAATCATCAGCAGAAACACCTAGGAATTTGTACTTGTATACCAATTTGCAGTGGGAAAAAACATAGAGGTCGCCAAAACAGGCAAAATTAGACACAAAAAGCATCTAACAGGTCATGGCTATCTTCCATGAATTACATAGTTTGAATGTTGGATCATGAACAATTTCAGCCGGTGTCTCACCTGCCACAGAAGGCAAACAAGGGACTCCATCTGATTCCGAGCAACTGAATCCCCAACAAATGCAAGTGTCTTGCCTCTCATCAACTCCAAGAACTTCCTTGCATCAAAGCGTGGAAGAATGCACTGTTCTGGTTTCCATCTCCAGTTCTCATATTCCTTATCCGGCCGCCCGTTTCCTTGACAATTTTGCATCTGCGTGATGATAGGGCAAGAGTTGTTTGTGTATAGTGGCCCAGAAGTATCAAGAACCCACCGTCCATGGTATAGATCACAAGTACCTGTACAATAAAAAAGAGGATCAACTTCTGCTATCCCAGTTATTCCTATGTGAATGTGTGATCATAAATCTAATAAACCACCACAGTACAATGGCAATAACATCTCATCCATGTTGATGAAATGCCGTACGGAAATATCAAGGAATGGAACTAACACTTCACCTTGCTCAGCGTTTGGAGAGTCCTTTGATGAATCCTCATCGGGGGTCGACGTGGTATCACCGGGATCAACTGGATCCGGCTCTTTCCTTTCAATTTTCTCTGTAACAGGAGATGGTTGGCCCGAATTCACGTCAACTCCCTGACCGTTCTGCTCCACCAAGGGTTCCCGGCCACCCTGCACCAACTCCTCTCCAACTGCAGTGCTATTCCTGTTTCCACCAGCATCCTCCGGCGACGAAAGCTTCCCCAGGCTGCTAACTATGACGGGGAGGTAATCCTGCAGCGACGTCCGCGGCAGGGATGAGCCAACCGAGAGCGATATCACCACGAGGGTCAGCACCAGCGCCAGCACCGACACGACGATGGTGACGAGGCACCGCCGGACTCCGGAGACCCCTGCCGGGGCCTTCCTCCCCGGCAAGCTCATGTGCACGGGCCCTCCCCCGAGATCAATCCTCCCATCCGAACCGCATCTGCCCCACGCGCGACGAAATTCAGATCCAGGAAAGGAAAGGGAACGCGATGGAGGGCAAGGCAACGAGGAGGCGTACCAGCGTGGAAGATGGAGGTGGAGAAGGGATCGGATTCGGGTGGGGAAGCGGCCGGCGGGAGCGGCGCGGCTATGCTCGGGGGTGCCTGCAGGAGAAAACGATGGGGGAGGGACGGGCCGTGGAGGGGGAAGATGAATAATAATTACTGATCATGCGGCTTGTCAAGGTTAATAAAGGTAAGTTTGCAGTGGTAAACACCCATCATCTTCATCTAGTGGTCAAATAAATGCACTGGGAAGAATCTGAGGCGACCTAGTGACCTCTCTTTCCGTGGGTCCAACGCTCCAATTTTCTGGTAAATAAACTCACTGCAAAATTGGAAAAGAGGATTTCCTGTGAATTTTACGATATTTTCGTGAACATTTTAAATTTATATAAGCGTGGTTTTGTTTAGAAAGACTAAAATGTGAATTACCTGGCCATGGAATTGACGCGCTCGACTCGACCGCATTGTATGGACAATTTGTATCTTAATCTTAGTAAATTTGGATTATCTCTTATCTGCACAACTAACATGATGATTAGACTCATACCACATCATGCATGAACTACCCTATAGCCATTGAGCTCATGCTCCTGCTAGCTTTTCAAAAATAAAATCAAAAATAAAAAATAGAGCTCATGCACCTTGTTGCTCCCCTTTATTTTCTCTCCCTCTCTAAAGCCATTGGGAGAATTAGGTTTGTGACGTTATGTCAATTACGTATTCGATGTTTGTCATTACTTCCGTGATGATTAGACTCATTTCACCGATGTATAAAACTTGTTCCACATATGCCAATATCGTATCACTTTTGGTGACATGAATCAAAAAAGTTTTACCACTAAAATTCCAAATTCAGTGCCGTATCAAATACCGTAATTGACATTATTGTGGCATACGCCTTATTTTCCTAGTTGCAACTGTTCCACCGTGAAAGACATGTACATCCAACATCCAGAACATGGAGTAGCTCCTTACTGACAATATGAACTTTACATCGCGTGTGATCCATCATATTAGGAGCAAATATCATCTAACTTTGTTCAAATTTGCATTAACCTTACGACTTTGACAAGCCGTGTGTACTGCAGCAAGCTAGTAATCAGTTAACCACCCTTTGTGTGTTGTATACTGGAAGAAAGCAAATATCTAACCGACTATCATGCTATTGATTGGCATGTTTTCACCCAAAACTATCAGATCGATGATCACATGTCTAGCTAAACCGAAGTCCATGTCAAGCCTGCAACCAATGCCATCATATCAACCAGGAGCATCACATACAGCAGGTTACACCTTGGCGTTCCAGAGCTGACTGAGCTCCCCTCTTTTCGCACCAAGCAAGGTGATAACTCCTGCACCAGTTCATCGCAGACACAGTTGTTAGAACTCCAATATATTATGCGCTTAAGTGTCGAAAACGGCATCAAATTGCTGCTAGCCTGTGGTACCTAATGTTGAAGGAACAAGGTAGAGCAGAGCAGGCTGGCCGCTATTCATAAGGTACAGGCCAACATATGTGCATGACAAGCCTGCATTAGCATAACAGTGTTTATGTAAGCAGCAATTTTCTTCTCTGAAACTGAGATTCAGAGATGGACTGACTACTACATACCGAAGGCGTAACCGATCATTAGGCATAGAAAGTAGCCGTCAGTCAAGTCCTTGCCGTTCGATCTGTCAAATCTGCAGGTCAGGGACAGTTAGTAGGTTTCAGAAGAAGAAACAACTGATCATCACTACAATAATTTTTTTTAAAAAAAGAACTGATTATTAGCCTATTGTTCTTTAACGACATTGCTGGTAGATTCAGAGTCCAGTTCCGGTTTTACCTGAAACTGAAAGCAACAAGCAGTCCTGGGAAGAGAATGTCCCCAAATCCAATCATGTCGTACCCATTCCATGAATCGAACTCCTTTGGCATCTTCAACACCATGGGAAGGCTCGGCCCATCGTCACTACCACGAGCAACCTGAATTTTGCTGTATTTTATTTACACGATACTAATACTTGTGTTTACTCCTTGCCTGTTTGTAAAATCAAACTCACTGTGATCATGACACTTTTCTTGAATATGAGGGGTGAGATGAACACCCAAAATATGTCGTACAGAAAAGCAGCGATGAGGAGCGCCGATGCAACCTGAAAGTCTGAAGATCGTCAGATTTGTAGCAGACAAGACAGATGAAAAAAGAATGCCGACTGCTAAGCCTCTTAAACCATAGCATAGCATGTTCATAATGTTCATACTTTTATATTTGGCATATGGACCACTTGCAATACAAGAATCATCATACAGATGCCCTGAGTGAAGAAGAACCTTGTCAGTGAGCACAAACACTGATGGTCGAGCAAATATTCCTGCACAACGAAGCACACTGGACTCGGGGCACATGCATATCTTACCATGATGTTCTGACCAACCCAACCAGACGGTGAGTTCTGGTGTGCAACCCAGGTACCGGCAAAGATAAAGGCTAACAACAACGTAACTAGTGTCAGCACCTTCACATTCCCTATGCCAGGAAACTTCACTTTCGGTTCGCCACACCGGCTGCATGCTCTGCACACACCAGTTTTTGCAACAGTTAGGCGCAGAACAAGCAGAACTGCAGAAGTACCATACAATGCAAAAGATTTGGTGCTAGTTATCATTCACACCTTATGACAAGAGATGATGCGACGTATTCCATTCCCTGGAAAATAGGTGATGAATCAAAGATGAGGTGAAGCAATCCAGGGCATTTGCTCCATGGATCAGGTGAACCAATGCAAGGTCACTGGAATTGGGTGCGTACCTGGATAGCGCCAACGCAGAAGAGGAACACCAGCAACCACGCGGACCAGCTGGACTTGAAAAAGAAGAGGAACAGCAGGACAAGCGACGACGTGACGATGAACACCAGCGCGGTCTGGGTCTGCAGCTCCACGACCTCGGCCTCGGGATTCTCCTCCCCGCCCAGCGAAGCAGTGTCGTTCTTGTTAGGCTAGAGCGTTGCAGTAATCGTGGAGATTTCGTCAGTAAAATTCTTGCAGGATTTGCAGAAATTGAGAAACTGTGCCCGAAATTTGTCAGGAAATTTAGTCTGCGCGTACCTTTTCTCCGACGACGGCGACACTCCAGACGGAGGCGCAGGCCACCGTGCCGACGGCCATCATCCAGAGGAAAGGTATGGCGCCATCGAAGGACGGCTTCTGCGGCGCGTACATGAGAATGTCCACTGCAAATTGGAAGCGACGCGGCACAGATTGTAAGGGATCAGAACCATGGATTCCTGTCACACAAACACAAGAACACCAAGAACAATGCAGCTCAATGCACCCTTGCTCCCGTCAAAGAGGGCTGACTGAATCTTGTCGCCCGCGGACTTGGACACCATGACGACGGGGATGTTGATGTTGGGAGGCGGGTCCTTGTCGGTGCAGACCATCTTCTGCAGAGCTGCAGCACAACAAGGTAGCCCCCCGTCAGTCTTCCTTCGTTGCCATGGACGACGTTTCGCTACGACTACGAGGACGACTGATGTGATGGGAGAAACGCCGGCCGGTTGCGCGACGTGACGGACCGTCTTCGTCGTTCATGATGAGCAACGCCGCGGCGCCGCCGGCCTCCGCCGTCTTGGCCTTGTCGATGAACGTGCACTCCCCGCGCTCCGCCACGGCCACGGAATCGGACAGTGGTTTGGCCGACTTGGCGCAGCTGTCCTTGGGGTCGGGTTGGACGGCCGGCCGCTTCGGGCCGTCGGACGCGGCGGTGTCCGGCAGGACGGCGCCGAACCTCGCGCTGATCCCCGTCAGGCTGCTCTGCTCGTCGCCGTTCACCCAGTACATCACCTTCACCTTCTGGAGGGTGTTGTCGCAGCCGGGGAACTTGGGCGAGGTGCCGTCGTCGAACTCCGAGGCGGCGCCGGCGCCGGCGGTGCGCGCGAGGAGGAGGACGGAGAGGAGGCGGAGGAGCCCGCGGCGGGGAGGGGAGGTCGGGATCGCCATGCCGTGCCGGCTCGACACAGGCCGTCGTGCGCACGTCGTCCTCCGCCCCTGCGCTGCGAATCAGCAGCTGCATGCGCATGCGCCGTGCGTGTAGGCGGTCTTGCTCCGCGATTCCATAATTAGATTTCGCTTCCTTCCATTCCGCGCTTCCCTTTCTTTGCGATGATGACTGAGGAAGTGAGGCTATCCACAGTGAATGGAGCAAATGGAGGAGCATTTGTACTGTAGATGCACTGTTTGACACTGTAGACGCACTGTAGACAGTAAATATGTGAGGGGGCGTGGGAATCGAGGAGGGAGAGGAGCAAATTTGCTCTTGCCGTTGTGGACAGTCTGAGGAGGGAGGAGGGAGGGTGGTGCCATTCACCCAAGCCCATGTGATTTCGCGGCCCGGATCAATTGAGCCACCTACAGGCCCACGAGAGCTCATGGGTACATTGTGGAAATGGGCTCATGCGAGCACATCAATACATCATAACTAGCCCAGAATAATCCCTCGGGCCTCGAATTTATTTATTATTTTAAGTAAAATTTACTCTCTTCATTTCAAATTATAAATCATTTCAAAAAATTTAGAGAGTCAAAATTTAACCAAATTTATATAATAAGATAATAATATTTACGATATCAATTAAATATTATTAGATTTTTTATTAGTTATATTTTTATAGTATATCTATTTGATGTCATAAATTTTTGTGTTTCTCTCTATAATTTTGATTAAATATTGAAATGATTTGAGTCTTCAAAATTTTTGAAATCACTTATAATTTGTAACGGAGCGAGTTTGAAGTCGCCATGCCCGATCGATGCCGGCTCCGCTTCTCGCCGTCGCGCTGCCGACGCTCCTCTCCCGCCTCCGTGCGTGCAGGTCCGCCTCCCACGCGCTCCAGTGCCACGCCCTCCTCCTCACCTCCGGCCACCTCGCCGCCTCCCCGCTCCGCCTCTCCAACCTCCTCCTTCTCGCCCTCGCGTCCGTCTCCGCCCCCGCCGCGCACGCGCACGCGGACGCCGTCTTCGCGCGCCTCCCGGAGCCCGCCGCCCGCGACCCTTTCCCATGGAACACCATCGTCCGCCTCCACGCTACAGTGCGCCCCCGCACCGCGCTCCTCTACTTCGCGCGGATGCGCCGTTGCGCCGTGCAGCCCGACGCCTACACGTTCCCGGCCGTGCTCAAGGCCTGCGGCTGCGCGCCAGGTTGCAGGGTCGGGCTCCTGGTGCACGCGGAAGCCGTGAGGAGGGGGCTGGACGCGGACCTCTTCACGGTGAACGCGCTCATCAGCTTCTACTGTAGGGTCCGGGACTGCCGCTCGGGTAGGAAGGTGTTCGATGAGGCCAGTGCCTTCTCACGGGACCTCGTCTCGTGGAATGCCATGGTGGCGGGGTACGTCGGGTGCGGGGAGATGGAGCTTGCGCAGGAACTGTTCGACGGAATGCCGCAGAGGGACACGTTCTCCTGGGCGACCATGATCGACGGGTACGGGAAGCAGGTTGGTGGTGTGGATCGTGCACGCGAGATGTTTGATCAAATTCCTAAGAGAGATTTAGTCTGCTGGAACTCGATGATTGATGGTTATGCGAGGCATGGAAGGATAGATGAGGCGAGGTCACTGTTTGAGGAGATGCCGGAGAGGAATGTGATCTCATGGAGTGTTATCATTGATGGGTATGTCCGGTGCGGGGAGGCAAAGGAGGCTTTGGAGCATTTTCAGAGCATGCTACGGTGTGGTGTAAGGCCAGATAGGGTCGCTGCGGTTGGGGCTGTCACGGCTTGTGCTCAGCTTGGTACTTTGGAGCACGGCAGGTGGCTGCATTCTTACTTGGAGAAGAAAAAGGTCTTATTCGATGTTGTGGTGCAGACAGCTTTTATAGATATGTATATGAAGTGTGGGCGCTTGGATCTTGCCATGTCGATCTTTGAAAATATGGCTGAGAGGAGTGTGGTCACTTGGAACGTGGTGATTGTCGGACTTGGAACTCATGGTTATGGTCTAGAAGCCATCACACTATTCCATCGGATGGTGGCTGAAAGAGCTCCAATGGATGATCTAAGCGTACTTGCCGTGCTGACTACTTGCACACATGCTGGATTGGTCTCAGAAGGTTTAGGGATATTTCACAGAATGAAAAAGGATTTGGGGATAGATCCCAAGGTAGAACATTATGGTGCATTGATTGATCTTCTTGGCCGTGCTGGATGTTTGGATCAAGCTAGGCATACTATAGAAACAATGCCCATGGAGCCAACTCCGGAGTTGTGGGGGTCTCTTCTTGCTGCCTGCCGAAGCCATAGATGTGTTGAGCTGGCTGAGTTATCAGTTGAACGTCTTGCAGATCTCGGAGCTGATGATTCAGGAGTCTATGTTCTTCTGTCAAATATCTATGCTGATGAAGGAATGTGGAATGCTGTCTTGAGAATTCGGAAACTGATGAGTGACGAGGGGATGAAAAAGGATATTGGGCGCAGTGTGATTGAAGTAGATGGGGAAATACATGAGTTTGTTAATGGAGGCAGCTCACATATTTGTAAGGATGAAATTTACTTTATGCTGCGGAATTTATCTAACATGGCAGCATCTATATGACTGCTCTTTTGTGCACTATAAATTTCTGTTGATTTAACATTCTTGACATACCAAATTGCATCTGATGGCTCAGAGCCCTGATGGTAACTGGCTGCTTTTCAAGATTCTGTTTACCAGCTCAAACACAAGAAGATGCCAGGTTAAAACATCACTGGATCTCTTAATACAATGATATGCAGCTCTCCTGCGTGTTCAAGGAAAAAAATATCACTGGATCAATGGACATCTTGAGTGTCCACATGCTATGATACGCGGATACTTCGCAAAACTCACGTACCAGTATCGGATACCGTATCGGATACCCGTACTCCACGGATACTCCCGGATACGTATCTCGTAAGTATCAGACTATTTAGGTATTTTCAAATAATAAAAATAAATCGGATACTCGTGGGATACCTGTGGATACCTGTCCGATACCTTCAAACCCTAACAACACCACTCAATCACTTCGTATAAAGGTCCTCCGTTCAGCTGTGCCACCTCTCATCCCCACTCGCGCAGCCGCAGGCCCGCAACAGCCTCGCACGGCCTGTGCGGCCGGTAGAGAGGGAGAGGATGAGCCGCGGCCTCCGGAGAGGGAGAGGAGCCGCGGCCGCCAGAGTTTGGCCGCTACAGAGAGAGAGAGAGAGAGAGAGAGGTTGGGGAAGAAGACGACCGACATCCATTCGTGGAACAGACGAACAGGTAAGATAAGGTTGGTTCTTTTTCCTTTGCCCCTTCCTTTTTCTAATAATTATAGAACATATGAATATATGAGTTTATGACGCATTATAGTCCCTGGAACTTCTATTTTCTCACATTCTAGTTCCTGAAACTTTTATTTATTTTTATTTTTTATATATATTGGCATATCCCCGTATCCTTGTTTTTGGAAAAATGGCGTATCGGAGTATCCCCGTATCGCGTACCGGTATCCGTATCCGCGTATCCGGGCAACATAGTCCACATGCAGTTCATTTTATTCAATTTTTTCTGGACTTGCTTGCACAGTGGGGACTGAACATGTGATTTCGTGAAGAAGCTTTGTATTTGAGGCTGCATTTGCTTACTCTAGTCAGTTCAAAAGGGTACATTGCTAACTATTTGGGCCATCCGTGGATTTTTGGAGTAAAAGTCGGTTTCAGTCTTTCACATGAACAAGTTTGGTCCTAATTGAGAAGCCTCTGCACCCCTGTTGCATTGTTCTTACATCAGTATGAAGACACATGAAGTTGAGAATGAAGACTGAAGCCTTCAAAATTGTATGTTGCTGATTACTTCTTTCTACTTGCTGCATTTCATTTAGTAGCCATGCTGTTTGCTGATTACAAAATGAGAAATGGCTGATCTATGAATTATCATAAGCTAGTGGCAATAGTCGACAATGCAGACTCTGAACGATGCCTTCTTTTGGTTATTTGGTTTCAAAGTTTAAAATTAACTGCTTTCTAATTACAGATCTGCTTTAAACACATAGTCTTGACTATGTGACTGTCAGCATGACTTTTGTGATTTTGCAATGCATTTGTGTTGTTTCTTCAATCTGGCATGAATGAGACATCAAAATGGTTGATCCTCTTTGCTACCAGTGTAGAAGTTCGCTCAAGCTTAGACCTACCCTAACAACATTAACAATGATGAGCACCATCAAGATACAAAGGTGCTGCTGGACCATGGGTTCACTCTGTGTTGACATCAACCTTGGTGCATGATACTCAAGCAGGATTTGATGCAGGCGTCTTATGCATGCAAAACAAAATAGCTCGAATCCTCTTTCTTACATTCATGTGAAACTCTCTTAGATCCGGGACCACCTCAAAGGGAGCTATTATGACATATTCTTGTTTATTTAAGACAAGCGGTGAGATCTCATTCCATTGCCAATACTGGGACCAATACATGTCAGCAATTTCGCCCTCTTGCCATATGCATCTCCTCTCTTCTCTTGGGTAACTCTCAGGATACCAGTCGATTCTTTTTTCCCTTCCGCTGTTTTTTTGGGAGATCTACAAGTATTTGAAGCTACAATCATAGTATATGGTAATTATTTCTCTCTTCACATGTGATTAGTCAGCATAGTGCGATTTACTTGAAAATTCGATTTTGTGAAACATAACTGGCCCTTTAATGTGTGTTTCAGTTTTTTACATGACTAATGGCACCTTATTCAGAGCTTCCTTAGTGCTGATTTCTGAAAGCTATGGGAAGGGACTTTTAAAATTAATGCATTCTCCTAACAAATCCTCACTGGATGTCTTTGATGAATAACTGGAAATTTGCCGAACCTGTTTATCTCAAGGCTCCGATGAACCTTGTTTCATATTAACACATTTTTAACATGTCTTGGTTTTGGGTGAACCACTAAAAAATTTAATGATTTGTAATTCTCTTACTGTGGTATCCTTCTCATAATCTGCACGCATTGCAGTTGCGCTCTGGAGTGGCATCTAATGCGCAGAGTTCTTGTTAATAAATATTTTCAGTTGATTGAAATCCTTCACAAGTTCTGTGTTGGATATACAGAGCAACCTGCAGGCTTTCTACTAGCAAACTTTGCTCTTTTTGGCATTGATACGTTTATTGCTTATAATAAAGTACCATATGGGAGCTATGCATAATTGCATATTAGACTAAGTTGGAGGGAAGGGGGTGATGGTATGACATGATTTCTCAGACATCGTCTTAGTTGAACTTTAAAATGAAGTCTTGTTTGATGGGTTGCAGGCTGCACAAAAGCATTCCCTTTGCATAATCTTCGTTGCCATGGCCTTTCTTCTGTGATTCATCTAATTTAACATACTGCTCGTTTGTACACAGGCACAGGTGGTTGTTACTATGAAAAAGAGGAATGACATGAATGTGCATAAGGCAATTAGAACTGGCAGTGCTCAGAATGGATAAATTGGATCGTTAGGTGAAGAATATTTAAATAATTTACTCAAGTTAAATGTTGGTATAAAAATGAAGCTTAACAGCTACAGAAGATCCAAGATCTACAATGCTATTCAAGCAGATGATACATTTTGAGGTCAGTTCAATTTTTCACAGACTTGATGCATCGTAGCCATAGGTAAAAATAAAAATATTACATATGTACTAAAATAAGGTGGCCACTTCATACTGCTGATGTCAAAATTTCTAGCCATTTACTGGCAAAATAGTCCATAACCTGAACTAAGCATTTTTAAAGTACAAAATGCCCCCTCCAGACACAAGTCCTCTACTAGCTAACCTCTTTTAAAAAAAGGAAAGGAAAAAATGCCTTTTCAACAGAGAAAAAAGAGAATAGAAGGAAAAGAAGAGGAAGAACAACAAATGGAAGAAAATTACTACTCTTCGCTAACACATACCGTCAGACAGAAGCTCCTCCTACATATTAAAGATCCTACATATTAAAGATCATCTGTGGCAAACACACTTGTAATGGTAAGCACTGTTCATGGGGTCATTTGCATCCACTGGGACTTGCTCAGCAGTACACTTGAATCGACACCCTCTACACTCATTGTATGTGCACATTGGAGCAATTGAGCCGATCAACATTCTCCTTGCATACTTGGGTAGTATGTCCTTGTTTTCACCCTAATACGAGGCATTTGAGAAAAAATCATGTTAATTATAATTTAAGATCTTTGCACACTTTGTGGGTTAAACTGGGTTCATGCCTTTTTGGTTGTTCTAAAAATCTTTTCTTAGTAATAATGTAGGCTATGTTGCCCAGATAGATACAGGATACATCATTCTCAAGAAAAATACTGATTATATATTAAGTAATACCTTTTAAAAGGAAATAGAGAAACAGCTAATAATTGGCTATTTTACCTCTCACACTTATCATACAACATGCTATTGGGCTGCCCTTTCTTTTTTTTCCTGGCCCACACAGCCCAACTAAATAGCGTGTCCTAGCTCTCCCAAGTCCCTGAATGCATATGCAGAGCCGCCACCGCTGAAATATCTTACCACCAGCCATCATCTCACATCAAGTACTCGCAAATTCAATTGCCTCTTCCCTCCTCCTCTATCTGGTACTCGTGCTTCCTTGGAGACAGTATTTTGATGTTGATGGTGGCTTGCCCTGTGGACTACACTGCCATGGTTGTGGTTGTCTTCGTGTCAGACACCAGGAGCCTTGTTGGCTCTTCTCTGGTCAGCTCATCATTAGGGTGGTAATGAATCATGACCTTAGTGCTCTCTTCACAATTCAACTTGGCCGGTTGGCCCTTATATATTTTTTAGCTTAAAATTGTATAAGATGAAACTTGACCCTTAGATTATCTAAGCTAAAATTTGAGCCCCTTTAACACCCCTCATTGCCCCTCTGCCTCTTCCTCCCATCTCAGTATCTCCTCCCTCCTTCCCATCCTCTCCTTAGGCATCCTCCTCATGCCTTGAAGCTAAGGATACGTATCCAGTAAACCAGTACAGGTGACCAAACCCAATGTGTGTCTGGCACTCTGGATTCTGCAGTATGCAGCCGATACATATCCGCTGTGTATCTGTATCAGATGTGCTATACACAACCCCCTGCTGCTTCGGTGCATCACAGCCCCATACGAAAAGCTCCATACATAGTACAAAATTTCCGCAAAGCAAGTTGGCATTTAAAGTAGGAAAAGTTTTCGTCACATACATGTATAGAAGAAACAGAAGTGCTATAAGGTTTTGAAAATTGAGAAGCCTTAATAACGCCAATAAGCAATAGTTAAATGAGCAATAGTACCTTCATGGTCTCTTGAGAAACTATATGTTTGTCAGGCAATTCCTGGTGGGGATATTGCTCTACATAATCTGCACCTTCATAACAAATTGGATTGAAATGAGCGAACAAGCACTGAACAAAAGCAAAGGTAATAGCTAACAAGAACTAAAGGGGTCTCATGCAAGAAAAAGAGGAATAACTAACTCACTGTTTGTAAGGGGGAAACAACCTGATGGTCTGCCATGGCGACCATGGTTGCAGAAATCATGACTGATAATCAGGCAAGAGAGAATGAAGAGGAGGAGCAGGGAGCTTGTGGTAGTTGTGGGGCAACCATGAGCCATGCTTCTTGTTCAAACAAGCAATGGATAGAAAATGGGAGATGCTGCTGTGTTTGGATTCAGAGAAACAGCACAAGGGAGCAAATGTTGAAGGCTATATAAACCGGAGACTGGTGCAATGGCTCGTGTGTGGCCGCTCTGTGGCTCTGCTCATGCCTTGCATATGCATATCCCTGTGCCATACCATGCAGAGACACTGATATGGAGAGGGAACAGTGGGGACTGCGGAGACCACCAGGTGGGTCCCCCTCATTTGCACGAACACACGGGATGACAGATGCGTCTGAAACCTAGCAACGAGGGTCCTTGCTTCAATTATTACCATAGCATCACTTTGTCTTCAATGCATGTGCTTCCTTGCATGCTATTCGGTTCCCCATTTTTTGAACGTAAGAGGTCAATATTATGCTTTATATGGCTATTTAGTTAAATATTTATTGTTCCCTTTGTTCTACAGAACCAAGACCTGTTGAAAGAGACGTGACAATTATTTGCACAAGGCGCAGCGAGTATAGCATATAATAAAACTCAAGCAGGAAAATGCAACCTTATTCGGTAAGAGAAGATGCTTGAAAGAAGGCAACTTATAAAGGGGAAGCTCTGATACATGCAGTATCGTTTCTGAGCCTGCAAAGGTAAACGAATGCCAGAGAAGGGCGAGGAGCAGAGGATTCGCGTGCACTGGATACTGCATCTCTGCATGGCAAGATTTTGCGCTGTCGACCACCGCTGCCCTGTCCATCTCCTGCGGCCTCAAGGGATGGGCTGCGTCTGGATTTCAATTCAGAGCCGTACCATGTACAGTCTATTGATATCTTGTAGATAGCAATCGTTGGAAGCTCTGGATCTGCGACGCATTTGTTCTACCTTTTATGTGGCTGTCCATATGGTGGAGATGTTGGACGCGGATATGGGCAGGGTTCAGCTGCCGTTGCTTTCAGTTTCAGAGCTGGTACCGAGCTACCACGGGGAGATGCTGATGGTCACGAGGCCGTAGCCGGGTCAAAGCGTAGTCAAATTAATTTGTTTGGTAACATGCAGGCGGACACGGGACACCGCCAGTACTCAGTAGGCCGCCTGCGCTGCTGGTTGTCCAGATCAGGACATATCGCCAGCAATGGAAGCACTCGGCGGGTAAAAAGCCTTACCTGTTACCACAAGTTACTGAATTTATATTCATCACTAGCTGAGCACATTGTGTGTATCGTATCTGCATTCTGCACCCATTCGTCGGATTGTGCATGTCGCAAAATGGTTCAAAGTGCTGTATCTTTTATACTATCATATAAGAGGAAGACAAGTCAAATTATGTGGTCTTCATAAAGCATAAATAGCTCGTCCTGTGATTTCGGTTTGGCGCCATGAGTCTTCTGTGATATTCTTGCATTGTGGATCAAGGACAGAAGGCAGTAATGAATCATGAAGAGTTTTTTTTTTTGACACCAACGGTGTTGTGTTTGTTTGCATCATAACTGTGTGCATGCTGGTGGTTGTCTGGTTGACGACTTGATTTTGTTGTGCAAAAAGCGGGGCCAAATAAGGATCTGGTCTAGTTCACAAAAATTGCAGGGGCATCTTGCAAATAAAGCAAACAACAAATTTTATTATCGCGACAGGGTTGAGGTGAACACACAACGTAATGGACGTACAAGAATTCAAGAAACACGACAGGTACAACCTGGACCTAACACGGATAACCTGACGAGCACAAGCACGAACGCGAATCACCAACCTGCAGCACGCCACAAGCATTAGCTAGCTAGCTAGCTTGTGAGAACAGGAGAGCAAGGCACGATGACATAATAATAATAATCAATCGACACGAACACGACATAAAAACGATGGCTGTGGCTAACGACGGCGGCATTACTGGAGTGCACCGGCCGCCGGATCCAAGGCTACGGCTAGCTCTACTAGCAGGAGGTCGGCGCGTTGTCGAATTTGCACTTGGAGGGGATCTGCATGACGCGGTCGCCGTCGATGTAGCTGGGGAGGTTGCCCCTGAGGTTGCACATGCACCTCCACCTGGCGCTCCTCACCTGGTCGCAGCAGTCCTGGCTGGGCGCCGCCTCCGTGCTGCCCCTGTTGCAGTAGGACTGGCTCGCCGCCACCGCCGCCTGCATGTCGATGCCGCAGAGGCCGGCGCCACCGGACGCGGCCGCCGCGGCGGACTTGCCCGTCATCGCCTCGCCTGCTTCCTCCCGGCGGCCATTATTCTATCCGAGATCACCGGCCGGCGGCCGATCACGTACCTCCGATGACGTGACTGTGTGAGACTTTCAGCGAGCGAGCGGGCGTGTGATCTCGTCGGACGACGGCCGCCCCGCCGCCTTTAAATAGCGCGGGGGGTGGGTTAGCGTGGCCCGTGACGTGCATGTGCTCGCGCGCTTGGCTCCGTGCGTGCCAATCGCCATGCGTGCAGAGATGCTCTTGCAGTCTTGCTCGCTTGTGCCTTGGCTCTCTACCGGTGCATGACGCAGCGCACGCGGGCTATGGGCATGTCGACGGTAACGACGACGCTGGCCTTGCTGGAATCGGATGGAGTCTGGTCCGGTGGGTGTCGTCGCTTCGTGCCAAGTGGGGGCGTTTTCAATCCAAGCCAGCATGGATGGAGCTCGGACGTCAGAGCATCGTCGCCGATTACGAGAAGGAAAAATGGTGCGTGGTCGGCAAACCGGACACGATTGGCTGACTTCGAGCTGCTAGATGGTAATGGGCCATGGTTCTAATGCTCCCTTCACAATCATATTTGATCTTTTATTTTTTACTCAAAATTGAATAAAATTATGGCTCTATTTTTTTAAGATCTGGCCCTTAGATTATCTAGAAAAAAAATCAAGACCCTTTACCACCCCTCTGCTGGGAACACGCCTGTCGAGCGTGCGTGCACATACGCGCAGTACGTGTATGGTCGGCAAATTTGATGTGGAGCAAACTACAAGCGCATCGGCCGATCAGTGTGTGCCCGTGACTGACCGACTGCTAGCTGGATTGGTCAGGCTCGGAATTGCCATAACTACATTTTGACTTGTTTTTTTGCGTTCTACATCATCTCTCTCCTGCAGAAGTCATATACTCCTCTCTACTAGACTACTACTATCAGTTGGAGTTGAAGAAACCAAACTTTTTTTTTGTTGCAAATCTGCCAAATCCTGAAGCTTCTGAATTTCTGGTCTTGCGGATAGCACCGTGGAGCGGGGAAATCAAGTGCTATAGAGACCGCATATATAGACTACTATATGAGGAGTCTTCTTTGTTCATCGCGGAACATTTTTTTTCTTAGCCACAGGAACATTTTGTTATGAAACACTATTTTTTTAGGGTAAAAACCACCTTTTTCTTTTAATAGAACTAGGCGTATAGCCCGCGCATTTGCACGGCTAGTATCGAAAATTCAAAAATTTGCATATCGTTGTATTTTTACTTAAAGATTATACTATTTTTTACCATACATCATCATATTCATTATCGTACATTATGTCTTATTGTTTGTTAAAACAATTCAAATATGATCTACCTATAATAATAATTTGATTTGTTGAGCTTTAATGATATTATGCATATAATTGTTCTTATTTTTGTTTTATTTTGATTGATTGTTGTTAGCTTTAGTTTTTATTAATAGTATATGTTTGTAACTGATACATAGCTAAATGATATTTTATATTTAATTTTTCATAATGGCATTGGTTGGTGATTTTTAATTAGGCATAGGGGTATTTTAAGCTAATTTTATCATAATGGCAGTGGTGGGTAATTTTTATCCTTTTGTTTTTCTCCGATTAATATGGGAATTTCTAGACCTTGAGAGCGAACGTGGAGGCTCCGTTTGTTGGTCAAATAATAAGATAATAGATATTTTCGAGGACAACTTTCTCCTAACCTGAAAGTTTCTTCTTATATTCCATCCAAAAAAGATGGGCCATAACTTTTCTTCCTGCTCGAATATTGAATTATGTCTTTGAACACACGGCCTTCCAAGAAAACTCTGATATATACACATGATCCAAAGACTTTACACATTGTTGATTAATCGTTTGTCTCAAGTATGGACAGGCCGTATAACCTATAGTCTTTTTAGTGCCATATTAGCATTTGTGCATACGTGGACCTGTAGTGAACAATTTAATAAGTTTGTGGATCCAGAAATACACTTTCGGAGTTGACGGACCTAAGTGATATACTTTTAGAAGTTTGTGATCTAGAAATACACTTTCAGAGTTGACAGATCTAAATAGCACACCTTTACAAGTTTAGGAACCGCCGGTACATTTTACTCCTAGTTCAATTCACTCCCCCAAACACCAACTATGTAAATTGGTCCAACCCAACCCTTGTATAGATGTTTTTTTTCTCCATGCACAAATAGAATTTTAAGCTAAATTTTATATGTCAATAGTGGGCATCATAGCTTATGTTAAAAATATATCATGAATTTTTCACTATCTTTTTCATAGCCTACAACATCAAATAACAAATTAATCCTAGAAATAAAAAAAACACATATAGCTATCAAATGGACCTTATAATAGCAAAATAATGAAGAGCTCGAGGTGCAAAGCAGAGGGTCAGCCTATTCTCAACACCCCATATCATTTTAGTGCCATGTTAGCATTTCGTGCATACGTGGATCTATAATGAACAATTTAACAAGTTTGTGGATCCAGAAATGTACTTTCGGAGTTGACGGATCTAAATGCACACCCTTAGAATTTATGGATCCAGAAATGTATTTCAGAGTTAACAGATCTATGATACACTATTATAACTTTAGGGACCACATGTGCATTTTACTCTTAGTTCAATTTACTCCCCCAAAACCCAACTCTGTAAATTGGACCAATCTAACCCTTGTTGTGTTTTTTCTCCATGCACAAAGAGAGTTTTAAGCTAAAATTTTATATGTCAATAGCCGATATCGTAACTTATGTTAAAAATATAGATCATAATCTTTCATTGTTTTTTTGATAGCCTACAACATCAAATAATAAATTAATCCTTGACAAATGGACCTTATGATAGCAAAAGAAAGAAGAGCCCGCAAAGCAGAGGCCAGAGGGTCATGCCTGGTCCCGACGTCCCATATCATGCTATTCCATGGCATACATGCTTAGAACAACAGATCAGTCAATTTTTTACTAGTTTGTGCACACAGTACCAAAAGCACAAACGAGCTTATTAATATTACACAGAATGCAACTCGGTGGAGCTGCAATTGCAATATGGTGCAGAAACATACTCCACTAGCTGATCATAATCACGAGATCAAAGTTCACAAAAAAAAAACAAAGAGGATACATGACGCATATATAGCACCGGCGTACGGTACAAGAGTACAAGCACAGACACAACACAACAATATGGAGGAGCAGAGCAACGGATCGGATGATCATTACCAGCAAAGACGGCATACAATGTCATCGTTGCATCGAAGAACAATTCAGTCCGGGATGCGTATTGATCGTGATCCCGGTGTAGCTGCTGGCTGGTGGCTCCGAGATCGATCCAGCATCTCCTAGCACGACTTGCTGATGCCGCACCTGGACTTGATCTTGTTGGCGCAGTTGGCTAAGCTGGGGTAGTACTGGAGCTTGCCCCAGTAGTTCTTGCAGAGGCAGTCCAAGTTGGCGCCGTTCGTGAGCGGGCCGCAGCACGCGTCGGCGTTGCCCCCGCTGGAGCAGTAGGACAGGCACTTGTTCATCGTGTCCCTGCTGACGCCGCAGTCCTGGGCGGCGGCCGCCGCCACCAGCACAAGCATGGCCACCAGCGCGGCCGCCACCGCCGCGCTGCTCGCCAGCTGCTTCCTCCCGGCCGCCATCGATGGGGTCGTGGAATGTGATCGGCAAAGGAGGCTGGGCTCGCTCGATCTGCAGTGTTCACCGGGCTCTTGCGATCGACGAAGGCGGATGGAGGTTTATATAGAGCGCGGGGAATGAAACGGCGAGATCACAACGGCGGCGGGGCGGGGGCGGCGTCGCCCGTGACGACGACGACGTGCGTGCATGTGCGGATGTGCTCGCGAGCTTGTCACCATCAGGACTCGGCTCATCAGCGGCCAAGTCACGGGCCATCTGTGGCGCGCGGCGCAGGCCGTACCGACGGGCAAGACGACGCGGTAGCGGCCGTGGCTTATTGTTGGAGCTGGAGCTGGACGCATCCCGCGTCAAGTGGTGGGCGGCTCCCGGTCGGGCCGGACGGCGAGAGATCAGAGATGTACGCGTGGTCTGCTGCGGGGGCACGGGCTCGCGTCCGGTAGCGCCGTAGTGGCTAGCGCCTAGCGAGGGGTAAAATAACCTATCGCCATGACGCCATGCCTGTGACTCTTCCAGTCAATTCAGCCCTTATTTAGTTGCATAATTCAAAATTTTAATTTTTTTTCCGGCACATACTTAAATCTAGACAAAATAAAAAATACATTGCACAGTTTGCCTGTAAATCGCGAGACGAACCTAATGAACCTAAGCAAGCCACAATCAGACGCCAAATTGCTACAGTAATGCTACAGTAAATAATCTCTAATGGCGGATTAATTAGGCTCATTGGATTCGTTTCACGATTTACAGACGAGTTTTGTAATTAATTTTGTGATTAATTTATGTTTAGTACTTCAAATATAGAAAGATTCTCTTTTAAAGACTTTACACGAGACAACTAAACAAAACCTCAGTACATTGTACATAGCTAGGAGTAGGAGCAGAACCTTTTCGCTGATGAAGAAGAACATGCCCAGCCGGCCAGCCTAGCCTGTACTCTCGACATGGATCGAAGAGACGGAGATCCCTCCCCCTTTTCTACATTCGGGTTCCTTTTCTCCTCTCTCTCTCTCTCTCTCTCTCTGCCAAGTCCCAAGTTATAATTCTCCCATTTTGCTGCAGAAATTGATTGAAAACTCCGCAGTAGCAGTTAGCAATGCAGACACATGCATCCGAAATGGAAAAATCCACGCGTGAATAATTCACTTCTTTCAGAAATCTGAAAGCTGCATCAGTTGTAAACTAACCTTCCTCAAACCATATTTTGATCGCTCCATGCATCTTCTACGCACACTACTCTTCTTCCAGCAAAGGCAGCGACCTACTATACATGTCCACAGCCCTCCCTTTGTTCAAACTTGAAAAAGCAACAGGACAGGCCAAAGCAAGGCACGGAGACATGCATGCAGAGCCGGGTGGTCCCATTTGTCAGTTCGTACGTTGTGCCATGGCAAGGCAGAGCCACGCAGCGAGAAAAGCCAAGTCTACTAGCCCTACGCACACGTCACATGGCGGGAAGGGAACTAGGGAAGACGAGGACCAGACAAAGCGCTTGCCGCTGCTTTCCTCCTCAGTCCTCACGCTCATGCACCTTCCCTCTCCGCTGCACAAGTGCTGCTCCCCTCCCTGGCTCCCTGAAGTCGAAATGGCACCCAAAGTTTACACAAAAAGAAGTAGTGGCCCCGGCGACATGTTGCGACTAGTACTTGGCAACACAGAGCTTCGAACGCAGAGGGAGTTCGGCAAAAAGCTGGAAGAGGCTGAGGAATACACTCTGCTACAGCACCCTGAAAAAGTTTCAGGCTCAATTGAGCAAGCAGAAACGAGAATCCAGTGGATCACTTCCTCCCTTGGCTCGAAATGTTCGACATTCGTAATTGCAAGGTCACAATAGAATGAATGAATCATCTCCCAAAGTTACAAACTCAGAGGAATTCCGCATGCTGATAATTTCGCATTGGTGCATCGTTCTGCGAAATTTCGAGCTCGGATCGAATTCGTCGGAGGGAAAGGCGTGAAGCAGTGCCTGGCCATTGCTTCAGACTCTGACGCCGGTCGCAGTTTCAGAAAGGCAAAATAGGCAATTTTATCCCTCAACTTTCTTCAAAAGCTCAAATTCATCCTTCAACTATCATAAAGACCAATTTAGTTCTCAAACTATTCATTTGAGCTCAATTTCAACCGTGGTATGATGAGGCATGCCTACGTGGCATACCAAGTCATCCCAAAGTACATTAGTAAAGTTCTCAGTATGTTACCAAATGCAACACATGTATCAATTTAAGTGCCAATTAACCCATAATTTTTTTGATATGGCAAAAAAAGCTATAGTTAATCTTATGTCAATGGATAAAAGGTTACTCTTTTGTTTATTTGTGCATTCTAATTGACTACTTAACCTCTTTTTACGATGCATTGAACGTGAGGAAAAATCAAAGGTTAAAGAGTTTATTTATATCTATTAACCATTTATGGTAGGTCATTTTTTTATCGTACGTCATCTATTGTTGACTACGCATGTCTTGTGGGATTAGGGAAGAAAATGAACCCAAATAGAAGGTTTGAGAACTAGATTGGCCAATTTTATAGTCGAGGGATAAATTTGAGTTTAAGGCAAAAGTTGAGAGATCAAATCATCTATTTTGGCTTCCAGAAACTGAAGCGAGATCCCCTTCTATGGCTGTCTGTGGACTTGTGCTGCATTTCATGGCGCAGACCTTACAAGCAGTAAGGCTCTGTTTAGTTCCAAAAATTTTCCTACAGTACTCATCACATCGAATCTTCGGACACACATTCATAGAGCATTAAATGCAGTTGAAAAAAAACAACTAACTACACAGTTCAACTGTAAATGACGAGACAGATCTTTTAATTCTATTAGTCCATAATTGGGTATTAATTGCCAAATAACAACAAAAGTGTTACAGTACCCAAATTCAAAAAAAATCGCGAACTTAACATGCCCTTAAAAGGAAATCAAACTATTTGACTCGTTTGATGAGTAGAGGAGGAAGAAGGAAACCAGAAAGGACCAGCAAGCTTGCCGCAAGCAAGCAAATGCAGCAGCAAGAAAAGCAGATCTGGGTGCGTCAATTGGGGCGGCGGACATCCGCACTGTCCCTAAGCTAGCTGATCTACATCAAAAGCCTAAACTGAGAGGAGGGGCAGCGGAACAAGCTTTTAATCAAAAGGAGCAGAGAGCACCTGTTAAAAACCTGGAAAAGAGAAAGGAAAAAAGAGAGGAGGGAGAACTGAGAAGGAGAAGCTCGCTAAGCGGGCCGGGCTTTAGAAAAATCGCCAGGTTCCTGAGGTCGTCTTTGTCAAAAGTAGATATAGATTCCGAAAGGTTCTTAGCTGGCCCAACAAAAAGGCCCATCGCATATGCCTGCATATCCGTCCGTGTGTACTCCGCGGTATTTTTTTATTTTTTGTTTTTTGTTTTTTACAAAAATATATTTTTGATTTGAAAATTTACAGGAATATACCCCGGCCGCCCTGCTGCCGGGCGGCCGGGACCTGGCCGCCCGGCAGCGGGGCGGTAGGGGTATTTCTGAAAAAAAAATTCGCGGAGAAAATTGCGCGCAGGTCCCTGGGGGCCAGTCGCCCGGCAGCGGGGCGGCCGGCCCTGGCCGCCCGGCTGCATGGCGACCAGCTCTCCCACCCTTATATAACGGTTGGCTGGTCCCCCCACCCCTCATTTGCATCACTAAAATTCCAGAAACAAAAAAAAAAGGGAGAGAGGCGAAACCCTGCCAGATTTTCGAGCCGGCGACTGCAGGTAACCAAAATTCTTCTACGCTTTACAAATAGATTATGTTGTAATTATTTTTGTTCAAACAGTAGATTAGCAATCAATTTAATATTATGATTGTGTGTCCAGATATGTCGAGCAAGCTTTATTTTCAAGTTCATTATGGTGACTACTATATTTCTCATGATGCGTATGAAGTAGATCTATCAGCTTTTGAACAAAGAGAGTGCGGAATAGATAAACCCTTAGAGAGGAGTTTTGGTTCCATACGCAAATGGCTTCACGAGTGTCACAGAACAGTCCAAATAATACCAATCAAGTGCAATAATTAACACTTAAACTCAACTATAATTACTGCACTCAACCAGTACACTCAGACCGCCTGCTGTAACCAGGATCGATTACACAGGAACTCTCGCCAAAAAGACGAGCACAGATGATTACCGGTAACAAAGCGATCAAAGCCACTACAACCCGAGTTAACAGAAGCACCAATTTAAACTACAACAAGTGTTTACAAGCTAGTTTTACAAGTCAAACCTCAGAGTTCAACGCAGCGGAAAACAATTTAGAGTTTAAAACAAGCTTCAAAATACAGTACGATAGATAACGTCGATGTCACAGAAGACGAACTTCACATCTTGCCCACTGATGTGAGGCTCACCTGCCCGACTTCACGGAGAAGACGGGACCCACTCGACCGACCAACCGGGAGGAAGTGGTTGACCGAGCCACGAGGCGCAGATCTCTTTGGAGTCCTCCGGAACGCAACCTGCTAAAATATATGGCAACAACAAGCCTGAGTATTCTAATACTCAGCAAGACTTACCCGTCCATGGGTATACTTAGCCCATTAACTAGACATGAAAGGTTTTTTGGCTCTGGAGTTATTTTGCTGAAAAGCTACTAACAGTGAATCCTTACTTTCAGTATTTTAGCTCAAGGTTATTATACAATACCAACTAGATTTGCACCAACATCTAGAGCACGCATGGTTGATCACATTATCTTTTCAGATTACCACGGCCAACATTCTCAGTTCAAACTCATTTCACTTATTTACTACGATGTGACAGAGAGATCAAGGTTCTCATATCCGCGAGTCACGGCGAATCGATTCGATTTAACCTTGCAAGGTGGACCTAACCAACACGGCACGTATATGCCCCGTCGGGCTATACACACCAACCCTTCACATATGCACACCGAATAGGCGAACTGCCCTGCGACCCGGGACTGCTAGCCCCACCGATACCAACGAAGGGTCAGCCATGAGTTTGAATACTAGCTCCACTAGTGAAGACAGTATCAAGTCCGCCTACCGGTGCACATATGGTACTGAGCTTACCGGTTTCGACTACCTCATACTCCCGGCATGCGGTAAGTACTGTTCAATCCTCGATCAATAGTGCCAACAACGGTACGGTCCTCAATTGACACAGGCGGAGGCTTACTTTCCATAACTTCCATATCCATAACCAATCCATCTCCGCCCGGTCTCCATTTTTCCTTTCTTTTTCTCAAAGATTCGTTCTCCAGAACTTTTTCATAAGTAACAAGACCTATATCTCGCGAGTGACAGGAATCACTCGTCTTCTACCGAATCCTAATTAAGCATTGCAGTACTAACGACCTGTATACTAGTAGAGACACTGAGGAACCATAGGGATCATGCATCTAAGGTTCCAATCAACTCCTAGAAACCTAAATGCACAATAAAATATATAACAAATATTGAATACTGAAATTAAGGGTTATGCACCGGGGCTTGCCTGGGAGTAACACTAAACTAGTGTTAGTATTAGCAAGGCCTGGGGCCCTTCTGACTTTGAGTTGGGTCTTCGGTTGCTTCCGCGGGTCCTTCACTCTTCAGGACGCGTCCACCCAACACCGTCTTGTGGTTTAGTTCCACCAGCACGTGCTCCATTTCCACACGCGGTACATCTAGCGTACCTAAATGAGATACACCAAGGCAGAGGTTTGAATGCATGGAAGTGCAGTAGATGATACCGCAAAAAGGACAAGTAGGGCAGATACAAAACCACGCTTGGATGGGTACGAACATGATGCACTGCAATGCGATACGATTAGGAATAAAGATATGACTGGGCAATCATATACGAACAACCATGAAAAACTAGCGATAAAGGAAACGACTTGGTGCTGCTTGGCAGGTTTAATTTCCGACTGAGCCTAGTCTGAAGTGTTTCCTTTCAACAACACTACTAAACTTGTATTAAGAAAGCTAGGTGCACCACAAACAGAAAGAAGCAATAAGGCATTGCTTAGCCACGGTGAAAATAAGGAAAGACTAAAGCTAGGAACTAGCTAAACACAAAAACTTAACAAACCGCAACGATCTAGCAGCACAACTTTTCTATCATGAAAAACTACTGATAAAGAGTGCATAAATAAATTACCAACAATTGTTGATATTGAAAAGTATTTCTTTAACCCTAGAAAGGAAAACAAACAACAACAGATCCACAAATAGGCACCAGGGCTATACACCTGAAAATTTTCTAGTAGACTACACATACAAAGAGTAAATTACTGGATAAATTTTATAATTTTTAGAGCAACGGAACAACCTGGATTAATTAAACTAGCTTAAACACAACCCTAATATTTAGCAGGGGCAAAAGTGACATTTCACTAGCACAAGTATTTTTCTACTGAAGATCTTGATTTTAGAAACCCAACAAAATTTATTTGGCATTTTTCACATTTTTCTGTGAATTATTATGCAATTATGAAATCTCAGCTGAAATAAAACAAGTAAAAAGGAAAACAACAAAAAAAGGGGGGCTGACAGCCGGGCCCCACATGTAAGGGAGCCCCGGCCCGCTCCCCAGGCGCCTCCCCCTCCCCTGCTTTGCCCCGCGCGGCAGCCGGCGTGCGGCCAGGCCGACCGCGGCGGCGCTGCCTCGCCGGCGGTGGCCGGCCGGCGGTGCGGCCGGGCCGAGCTGTGGCCTGGGCGGCTGGGGGGTGCGGGGCGCATTCGCGGAACAGGGGCGCGGGGGCGCAGGGGCGGCGGCGGCGGCATACGCGGGCTGGAGCGGCGGCGCGGCGTCGGCGTTCTGGCGACGGCAGAGGGCAGCGGCCGCGGGGTGAGGAGACACGACGTCCAGCGCAGCCGGGCGGGGCCAGGGCGCGCGGCAGCACGGCGCAGGGCCGCGCGGACGGGGCCCGCGGCGAGCGGCGGCGGCGGCAGTCGCGGCGACGGCGGCGGCAGCCATGTTCCGGCACCGGCGATGCACGAAGCAAAGGGGAAAAAGGCCGGGGAGCACGAGTGACTCACCACGAACCCATTCTTGGAGAAGCGGATCGACGCGAGGGAGGCGGAGCTCGGGTTGGCTCCAATGGCGGCCGGCGGTAGGGCTAGGGTTTTCGGCCAACTCGGCCAGGGAGGAGCTCGGGTGAGGGGCGGGGATGGTGGAGGAGGTAGTGAGGGAGCTCGGGGCGCGAGGAATCGAGAGAGGATCGAGCAGGGGCGACGGACTTCGGCCGGCGAGAGCGAGTGGCGCGAGCTCGGTCGAGCTCTGCTCGAGGAGGAAGAAAGGGCCAAGTGAGGAAGCGAAGATGGACTTGGACGCCGGGGCAAGGATAAGATTGTGGTGCATGACGAGACGGCGGCGGCACGGACGCCTAGGATGGCCGGCACATGGGCACGGCGTCGATCACGGCGTGTCACGCAGCGAACAGCGGAGGAGATGGAGCAAGGGCATTCCTGTAAATAATTCAAAGTTCCAAAGGCCAGTTCGTAAACTCACCTTTTCTCCTTCTTGATGGCCTCAAATGGAAAACTTTTGAATACGAAAGTTGTTCAAAATTTTGAGATCTTCAACTTTTGTTTCAGGCACTTTTTCATTTGAACAAAGGTTTGAAAGATAATATTTAAAACTTGGGTGCATTTGAAAAAGTCCTATTCAAAGCAAAAATTAAAGATTTTCTTTAAATTTCGTGCTGAAACTTGAATTTTGGCCAAAATGAAAGTTGCAGAGGAAAAAAAGTTCTACAACATTGATGTTGGGCAAAAGTTGATTTAGAGCTCGGATTAGGGAGAAAAACAAGATCGAACGTAGCTCAGTCGAAAATTACTATGCGAACTCAATTAGCGCTAATGACGAAGATTAGCCTTAACTAGCGATCAAGCACAATGTTAGTGTCAAAATTAACACCGGGGTGTTACAACGAGATATTCAATGTGAATCCAAAGACTCATTTCCTAACCGTTCAGACTGTGATAAATTGGAGAACTGAAGGGGATTTCTGGGAGTTGATGCTTATAGCAAACACCGAAGAATGACGGACTTACATGCAAGCAGCTCTTGACCGCGGGTGGCCTCTTGCAATGCTAATTCAGATTCACCAGAAGGCAGCACATTTCGGTGAAGGGTCAACAAGTACATCATCTCATATGAACCAATCAGTGGAATAAGAAAATGAAGATCAGAACATGCATATCACAGAACCTGAGCCGCAAGGTATAGCTGATCAGGTAGGAGAAAAAAAAGATCAAAACGTGCATATCATTCAACCTGAGCCGCAAGGTTTAGCTGATGAGGGGGAGCGGATACCTGGAATAGTGGAAGCTGTATAGAATGAAGACCAAGAGGCTCGAATGATGGAAGAATGTGGGGACTCATCAGACGATGAGGACTACCCGTTGCTAGGTGAATGGCGAGGCAAGAGTTTTGGAAATCCAGTGATACAGGATATTAGGAGTAATGAGTACGAATACAGAGAGAATGAGGTTGTGCAGGGGGCAAAGTATCCTAGCATTGAAGCTGTGAAAGATGCTGTGAAGCTTTGGGCTATATCGTTGAGGAAGAAATTCAGAGTTGTGAAGTCTAGCAGCAAAGAATATGAGGTGAAGTGTGTTAATGACGATTGTACATGGCGAGTACATGCCTACAAGGGCAAGTACAAGACACATTGTGAGTGTTCAATTGTTACACCACATACATGTAGATTAACTGCTGTTGCGTAAACTCACCGTAACATCACATCCACTTTCGTGGCCAAGAAGATGTATGGGGTGATTCTAGACAAAATTGATTATGAGCTAAAATTGATAATTAGGGACATCGACGACCGTTTTCAATACAAAATTAGTTATGCAAAGGCTTGGCGGGCAAAACAAAAGGTGTTTGAGATGAAATTCGGCACATATGAGGCATTATATGATAACCTGCCTCACATGCTGTCAGCAATTGTGCAGAGAAATTCTGGAAGCGCGGCTGATACCTACATTGTACCGAGTTTAGATGGGGGACCTGGGTTTCTGCTTCGTGCTTTCTTCTGCCTTGGTGCATGTGTGAGGGCATTTATGTATTGTCTTCCTGTTCTATGTATTGACGGCACATTCTTGGCAGGAAGATATAAGGGGACAATACTGACAGCGATTGGAGTTGATTGCAACAAGCAGGTGGTTCCCATCGTCTTTGCTTTTGTTGAGAATGAGAACACAGAGATCTGGTACTGGTTCCTTGAACGTGTGAAGATTCACGTTGTTGTTGGAAGGCCTGATGTTTGCCTCATCAGTGACAGACATGCAGGTCTTCTAGCAGCAATAAGGCAACTACATGAAGGAAGTCGAGGACAACCTCCTCTATGGCCAGATGTTGTGAGTAGGTGTTGCAAACTTTTATGAGCGCTTCAATAATAACGAACTTATGGATTTGTTCAAGAGGTTGTGCACTCAGAATCAGCAGCGGAAGTTTGATGCATTGTGGCAGGTGCTAGATAACATGTGCGCCGAGCTGCTAAAGGAACAGGCCTCAACCTCCAGCCGGAGACGTTCCGGCGGCGGACCTTTCACACAGTGGATTAAGAATGCACCTAAGGAGAAGTGGTCCATTCTATACGACACTGATGGTCGTCGATATGTGATCGAGACAACCAACCACGCAGAGTGTTACAATATGGTAATGCGTCATGTTCGTGGATTTCCTCTTGTTGGCATAGTTGAATTCATCATGTACGGATGCACAAGGTACTTCAGAGAGCGGTACCAGGCAGCTGTTGTCTTACTTAATGATCCAGAAGTGATTTTTTGTAATAGGATCACTAACTACATGAAAGAAAAGATTGAAAAGGCTCAATATCACAGAGTGTTCTCCATGGGCACAAAGGATCAAAGGTTTGAGGTTTCATGCAAGGACAGGACAGGGCAGGGTGTCCGCAAACAAAGGGTCGTTCAGGATTGCTTGATAACCCCGGAACGCAAGGTTTTTCACAGATGTAAGAAGCCACAGCTTCTTCCCTTACCATGCTCCCATGTCATTGCGGCATGTTCAGAATCTGGGTTGGATCCTGGGGTTTTTGTTTTAGAATATTACAAAAAAGAAACTGCTGTGCACACTTGGGGCCATGAGATATATGGCATAGATAGTCTGGGATCATTCACTACATCAAATATCTCTCCAATGTACATTCCCAATCCAGATGCTAGGAGAGGGGTAGGTCGACGGCAGACACTTCGTATGCGTAACGGAATGGATGAGTCTGAAGCAGGAAAGAAGAAAAAACGATGCAACCTGTGTGGAGCAAATGGTCACACTTACAAGAAGTGCCTTAAAATACAAGAAGATAATGCTGGTGCTGAGGTTGGACCTTCTGGAAATCCCACCGATGGATTGCCTCCGGATTTTGGAGCCCGTCGCGTCTAGATTTCGTTATGTGTGCATATGTATTTGAACCAGATGTATGGATATGTATTCCGACTTGTATGTGATAATTACATTTCGTTATGTATGGATATGTATTTGTACCAGATTGTAGCATGTAATATTACGAAGGTATTTGTGTAGTAAGATTTCTTGGTTGCAGTTCTAAATGCGTAGGTTGGTTCAATTAGATTGCTCACTGAATGTAGTGTACTGAAAATAGAAGGGTAGTTACAAATCATAAATTTTTGGTTTGCAATACAGTTTTGTAAACAATGCTACGATTACAAAGCAGAGGCCTAAGGCGTTCGTACTACTAGGTACTTGAATAATGAAAAGCATGTCATGTGCAACACGATAACCTCGTGTTGTGAGTAAACCTAACATGCCTTAGGAAATATAAAATGTCGGGATTACATGGTGGTGCTTTACTGAGTGCACCGGGAATATTTTCCCTTCCTAATAGCTTCAGACCCTGCTTCCTTAGCACGGCGGGCCCTCTCTCGCTTCCTCTCCCTATCAGCTTCACGTTCCTCTGCCTTCTGACGTTCCACTTCTGCAATCCTCTTCTGAATCACTTCCTGGTTTTTCTTGCGCTTCTCCTCCATCTGTTCTTCATGCAGCATTCGTTGCCACCTTTGTGCAACCCACCTTGCTTGACGCTCCACGTGGTCCTTATCCTGCTGAGATTGCTCGGTGTCTAACCACTGCACGAAATCACATAGAGGCGGTATAGTCTTTCCTCAAATCATGTTAGAAGTCATTATAGATCTGAAAGTGACAAACTCTGATAGTGTTTTGTAGTACCTTTACTCGGTCCTTGCCGTAATGCTTGGGCGGGTCGTACTCGAAATTCTCGCACATAAAGAACCTCTTGCCAAAGTCGTCCCCCAAAACCCTTAATTTCATTAGTTTGCACAAGGATCCGCAAAAACACATAGGCACTTGGACTCCTTGGGGAACGGTTTCCGTCACCTTACTCCATGGAATGTAGGTGGATCCTGAGGATGCCATGGTGTTGAGCCCTGTCAATCACAAGTGAGCAATCAGATTGCTAATATACTATATCAACGCTAATCATTATCAGTAACTACACCTAAATGTACCACTAATCACTCCTAATAATAATAATTAAACTGATTGCTAAACTACTATTTCAACAAAATACTTTCTACAATTTTCTAACATTTTCTAAATTTTTTGAATATTATCTTCCAATTTTTAAGACTTTCTAATACTTCTCTAACAATTTTCTAGTACTTTCTAATACTTAATCTAACACTAAATGTACTGTATCAACGCTAATCATTACAAGTAACTGCATCTAAATGTATCACTAATCACTCCTAACAATAATTAAATTGATTACTAATCTACTGTTTCAACAAAAATAATTACAATATAATCTATTTATAAAGCGTAGAAGAATTTTGATTACCTGCAGTCGCCGGCTCGAAAATCCGGCAGAGCTTCGCCTCTCTCCCTCCCTCTTTTTTCTTGGTTTCTGGAATTTTAGTGATGCAAATGAGGGGTGGGGGACCAGCCAACCCTTATATAAGGGTGGGAGAGCTGGTCGCCCTACAGCCGGGCGGCCAGGGCCGGCCGCCCCGCTGCCGGGCGGCCTGGGGGGCCCGGCCCGGGCGACCGGCCCCCAGGGACCTGCGCGCAATTTTTTTCGCGATTTTTTTTTCAGAAATGCCCCTGCCGCCCCGCTGCCGGGCGGCCAGGTCCCGGCCGCCCAGCAGCTGGGCGGCCGGAGTATATTCCTGTAAATTTCCAAATCGAAAATATATTTTTGTAAAAAATGAAAATAAAAAATAAAAAAACCGCGTGTACTCCTACAAGGCTTGGGCCATTTTTTTTTTGCTACGCATAGCTTTAGACTTTACTCCCTCCTTTTCTTTTTCTTGAGCGCATGAGAGGGTCAGGGTTCACCAAACCGGCCGGAACCGGTCCGGTTACCGCGGTTACCGGTCTAACCGGCCCGGACCGGTTCCGGCCGGTTTTAAACCGGCCCAAATTCAAATTTTAAATTTGAATTCTAAAAAATGGAAAAATCCCAAAAAAACCTTAAAAATACTTCAAGTTGCGACGAATTTAATGATGTCAAATTTTGTTAAATATTCGTTCATTTAGTATACTTTGCGAGCATTTGAAGTTAAACAAAAAAAAACGTGCATACAAAAATATACAAATACAATGTAAAAGTAGTAAAAAAAGGGTTGGAGGGTTCATTTAGGCTAAAACATGTTATACAAACATTCATTTAGTATACTTTGCGGATATTTGAATTTAAACAAAAAAAGAAAAAAAATTAAATTTAGCGTGTTACCAGTCAAACCGACCGGTTACCGGTCAAACCGACCGGTAACCGGTCAAACCGGACCGGTAAACCGGTCTAACCGGCCGGTTAGCCGTTCGAAACCGGTATAACTACGGGTTTTGAATTCAAATTTGAGTTTGACCGGTTTTTACCGGTAACCGGTCAAACCGGACCGGTTAGCCGGAACCGGGCGCCGGCGGTTCGGTCCAAACGGTCGGATAAAAAAACCCTGGAGAGGGTACACCAGATACCAAAGTAGCAGAGGAGCAAGCCATCGGTGACCTGCAAGCACTACCAATTAATCGTGATTTAATTACTACTTTGCTTCGCTGCCTTCGTCTCTTCCAATCGGTGACCTGCATGTAGGGGTGGTAATGGGCCATGGCCCTAATGGCCTCTTCACAGCCCAATAAAGCCCTTAAAATTTTTAGTTCAAAAATACATATGTTTAGAGCCCGGCCCTTTTAGGGCCCGATCCTTAGATTTTCTAGTTCAAAATGTTGGGCCCTTTACCACCCCTAGGCTGCATGCACTGAAAACAAAGAGGCACGCCCAACATATCTAAAAAAAGAAAGAAATTGTAATGCGCCCAAGAAAAAGAAAAGGAGGGAGTATAGTACAGTGTGTCTTTGCGCATTAGCGGCAACAGGGTAACTGCTTTAGTTTGCAAAGTAATGTTAGAGCATGTATTGGCCAATCAGGGCATGATGAGCAAATTGTACCAGAAAGAACACAGTGATAATCCATAATAAGCAATGGATGTTCGTCCAAAAGAGACTTGAAATCATGACAATTTTCCAAAAACGGAGAACTCCGTTTAAGAGAGCTTTTGTACGTGTTCAAACTTCAAACCATCTGGCGTAGTGAGTGAGTGACACCCCGAATGACTTGTAGTAAAAGGGAGGTGACACGCATACAAAAGGGCCCATCGGTCAGCGACTCTTACGCGCACGACGGTAAACATGACCAACCGAGTCCAACTCGTGAAAAGGGTCTACCGTATTCTCCCGTTCGGTTAGTTACGGTCAATTTTCCAACTCACGAAAGCAGCAGCCATCAAGTACACGATTAGACAGGACACACAGGAGGGGGGGACTTCACGCACGGCACTGATAGCACTGACCCTTTTCTCTCTCGCTCTTCGCCGGCTGCGTGTGACGCCGGTGGAAAGGGAAAGCTCTCCCGGCAAGGTAAAGCGCGGCGCGGAGGGGGGCACGGCCGGAACCGCACGAATCATTGTGGTTTCGCCATGGTTCCGAGCAAAAGCGGGTGGCTTTTGCCGCTTTCCCCTCCCATGCCCATGCGTGGGCGTGGCCGGCCCGGCCGGCCTTGAGACTTGAGACTTGAGACTTGAGAGCTGCTGCTGCTGCCCGGCCGCCGCGGCAGGAGCTGCCGGGGAGACGACCGCCATCCGTCTCGCTCCGCGGGCGGATTGGATGGACGGACGAAAGCACGCGCGCGCGACAGGCACGCACACACACTCATTGTTTATCATGCCGCGGGTGCCAAAAGCCGGCAACTTTACAGTCCTCACTGGAGTGACCCTGCGTCTCTCTCTCTCTGCTGTGCGAGTGTGTGTCTCTGTGACTGCGTGTGAGAGAGAAAGAGGCACCAACACACACACACACACTTGCACACAGAGACAGACAGAGAGAAATAGGTAACTAATCTGGCCCAGTGAGAGGCAGCGAGCACAGGAAAGACGAGCATCATCACTGCACTAGGGACACTCCCTGCCGCCCCTTCGCTGCGCTCTCCTCTCAGCGAGCGGAGTGCTGGTACTCATTGCCTGCCCGCTGCCCGGGCTCGGCTCATCAGTAGCGGCTGAACGCTAGCTGCCGCTTTGGGCTCTTGCTTTTCCCCTGGAGGGCTTTCTGAAAAGGTCCGGTACGTGTGCCCCCACATTCTCCTCGGCCCGAGCCTTTGGGGGCGGCTATGTATAGAGCAGAACCCCCCAGCTCCTCCGGCCTCCTCTGCAGCTGCCCAATCCCAACACAGCCTTCTTTGACTGCGCCTGTTCATCTTCCTCTTCTCGCGCCTCGGCCACACCTGCTTCAGCAACTGCAGGGATGGAGGTAAGCCAAGCATGCATCCCTGTTGTGTCTTCTCGTTCTTCTCTCGTTTTCCTTAGTCATTACTAGAAAAAAAGACATGTTTGCATTGTATTATACTTCAGTTCTTCAAACTGTGCGTGCATGTTCTGCACTTCAGATACTGAGATGCATTAGCTTCACTGCTGTGAGGTGCTCCATCCTTTTGCAACGAGAAGCGACTGTACATCTTGTACTAGTCAACAGAGAAACCTTGTCGTGGCATTAGGAAATATGCTCATCACATAGACTGTAGTTGTCTACTGTAGATCTGAAATATACTCTACTCGTAGCAGTATAAATTCTCTTTTTAAACAAGTACGTAGTACGTTAGAAGCCCTGCATTGACATGCATGCTATAATAAGGTCGCTTCAAACTCGGCTTCCTCATGTCCATTTCAGTCTGCATAAACCTCCACTCTAACCAGACAGGTGCTGTACTATTCAGTTCTTATCAGAGGAGTAATTTTTGCTGCAATTTTTGACAGGTGCAGGACGACTACAAATGGCGCCAGATCCCGGCGTTCGGCGACTGGAACCTGTGGGACGACATGCCCGTCACCCAATACTTCCAGGCAGGACCCTTCTTCTTCACAGCGCCGGTTGACAAAGACGACGAGGACCTATTCAAGGTGCCCCAGTTCCCTGCCAAGCCCTACAGCTACAAGAAGGTCAAGCAACCACGCAGACCATTCAGTTCTTAGCACATTTGTTTTCAGCATTCAGTTTATCATCTCATTTTGACCTCACTTTAACTGTCAGCAAAGAGACTGATAATTCTGCGATCATTTTGCAGTGTGTCGTGCGAGTGAAGGGAGAGAAAACCAATGCTGTGCCGGCGAGGAAGAAGGGAGGCAGGAGGCAGTATGTGAACGAGCAGCAGAAGTGGAAGCCGAAGGGAGCAGTGGACGAGGACCTGTACAAGATCTCCCCACAGCTTCTCTGCAAGGTGAAGAAGGCAAGTACCCTGTAATTCTAGTTTGCTGCCTGATTAGTGCCTCTTTTACGGGTACCACGTGTAGCTAAGTGGATTTACTTTTATCCGGTTTCTTGTCATGTGATTGACACAAGCCTTTATCTAGCCTAAGCTGAACTTTTGCAAGTAGCTTTTGTTAGGATAATAGTAGAACACCAACATTTATCAAAGATGTGACCTTTCCTCAAAAGCTTAAGCACTGCATTTGTAGCAAGCATTCTTGGAGCTTTTCTAGTTTTCTTTCCTACTAAAGCTGGGTAGTAATTTCAGCAGGATTTTAGCTGAAAGTCGATGTATGATGATTTTATTCTCACAATCTGTTGTTTGTGTTGCAGAAGAAGCTGCTGAGGAATTTACTGGGGGGCTGCCTGGGCTTGAGCTGCATCGCCTGAGAGTAGTGGCAAAGCTTAATAAGTCTATGAGGAATTCGGTTGCTTCTTTAGAGAGCTGTATAGTGTCTATGCTAATATGGGATTAATGAAAACTTACTACTGCTTTGCACTCGTTTGAATGTAACACCTGCATTCGATCTCTCCTGATGTTGCTTTAGTTTTAGTACTTCACTTTAGTGACAAAAAGGCCTCCACATATTCAAGCAATTAAGGCGCATAGGGATTAAAAAAAATCAAACTCAAATTTGAAATGCCTGAACACGTTACTTTTCCAATTCCCAAAACTTATTATAAGTACTTTTAAAAATGTACGAACTCGACCTTATCACAAGTATACTAGGATTAAAGATCGGTACAATTTCATCCTGGATTATCTGATACCTTCGGCAGGAATTGTAAGCTGGCTCATTACAAGCAAAAACCTTTCGGCGTTCTTTTAGAATGGAATTGGGGATGATCCTCGTTTCGAAAAAATACAAGCAAAAACTTTACTACATCTCAACTATAAGTAAACATGCAAGTCCTTGTTCGAAGCATGTCACTTTTATTAGAACAAAGTGAAATACCCCGTGATCCAGTTTTGATCTTAACAAAGATGTACTTAGTCAGAACATTACTTCTCCCCAGGCTTTGCTACGGTACTCTTGAATAATTGCGGACCGTCCATTTAATTAGATATTAGTACCTCCTAGAAGGTAATAGATTAATTGTTTATTTACTGTGTATTTCTTATTTGCAAGAATAGAAAAAGTATGAGAAATATTTCCTTCCTATTCGAACTAGATACGAATCCTATTAGAACTAACGTGACAGGTGTTTTTATCACCTAACGTGAGGAGGTAGCGTGTCACGAGGTAACATTATTCGTGTTGCTAGGCTGCTGAGCTATATCATGGTTTCCTACGAATTACCATATACATTTCAATAAATTTTACAATGATTGAAAAAAATAAGAGCTGTCCATCTAACAGAATCGTACGGTGGTCAAGATATGAAGTACCTAGACTAAAGTACCTGGTGGTACAAAAATATAGGACCAAGTACTAAAAAATGAGACCGAATACTAATTTAATTTAATTTAATTTTTATAAATACCTTCCATTGATCAACGGCTGTAAAAAATTTCAAGCCAAAAGTACGTGAAAGTACCTATTGATACTTTACAATCGTTATAACAAAGCTCATATATATTTCTCAAGTCTAGAAAAAAAATAAATTCAATGCATGATTTAACTATGGATACTGTTAGATGGATGCATGACTTGGGTATCGTGTAGGACTAGGAGAAAGAGAAACAATCACTCTTGCTTAGCATAAAAATTCACAAACAATCGGATTTTTCTTTTTGGGACGCAAGCAATTGGATTTTTTGAAGCAATCATATCATGTAGGAGTATCAGGAAAAGGAAGCCCCAGTTTGCGCGATCCGCTAGCACAATTTTGCCGCAAGCGAATCTCTCATGGATAACCTGATATCTGCACGTTTTTTCCTTTCTTATTTCTAAATCAATAATATATCTAGTTTTTTTAGATCAATCGATCTCGCTTATAAAATTCAATGGCTCAGATTGTTTTGAACTCTTACCACCGTAGCTCCTACGCTTTCTTGGGAGGTTCCGGCCGGAGTCCGAATCCGAGAGACACGATACTGTGATGAGTGATCTATTAATTAAGAAGACGATCAGATGAGAGAAGCCTCCTCCTGCAATAATAAGCCATCCAAAGTCCCTTCTCTTCCAGGCCTCCCCCCTGCTCTGCAATTTCCCCCGGGCGGCTGATCGAGGAGCCCCTGCCGGCCTTGGCAGCGGATGCTGTTGGAATGACAAGAGACACTCACCGCCACCAGGGGTTGGAACGGCCGTCGAAAGAAGCCGCCGGAGAACGGCGCGGCCCCGTCCGATCCCGCAACGGAATCGATCGGGATAGATAGCCGTGTAGCAGATGGATTGCGCGCCATAATTGCCGATCCGTGTTCGAACGCAATCGAATAACGCGTCAGTGCCGCATCGCCGGGTGGATCTCCTCTAGTCCGAGTCCGAGTCCCGTTGTCCACCGGCCACCGCCGGCGCCCGGCGCCCGTGTGTTCTATGTACCCCGTATATATATAACGTGTGCCCTGCGCCGCGCCGGACAACCACAAGATCGCAACTCGCCCCGCGCCGCCGTGTCCTAGCCAGCCACGCGCCGGGTACAGTACAGCCGCCGCCGACGCCGCGATGCCGCGCCGAAAGATCGAGATGGCCCTCATCGACAAGGCGCCGTCGCGCGCGAGGACCTTCAAGAGCAGGAAGAACGGGCTGAAGAAGAAGGCGCATGAGCTCTCGGTGCTCTGCGGCGTCGACGTGGCGGTCGTCTGCGCCGGCCCCGGCGGCGGCGCGCCCGCCGTGTGGGAGTTCGGTAGCCCGGGGGTCATCGGCAGGTACCGCAGGCTGCCGGCGGACAAGCGGGCCAAGCACACGCACCTCAACTACCTCAACGCCGAGCTGGCCAAGGTCCGCAAGGATGAGGCCAAGCTCGCCAAGGAGCGGCAGGAGGGGCCCAACAAGCTGGCGTCGCCCAGCGCGGCGTTATTGAAGGGCATGGACCTGGAGGAGCTGCTCGGGTCCATCGACGCGGCGCTGCTGGCCACGGCGCAGAGGCGGAAGGCGCTGGGCATGCCAGACGATGGCCAGCTAGGGCAAGGCGCCCCGCTCGTCGGCGACGGCTTGGACGGCGACATGGAGGCCTGGATCGACGAGCTCACGTGGCACGGCGTCGACCAGAATCCGCTCGATGCCAGCATGACGATGCAGCCTGCAGCATCCGGCGTCCAATACATCAACGGCGGCAGCTTGGCCGACATGGGCGGCAACCAGTGCCTGCAGCAGATGGGAGGCAATGGTGAGAACGACCACGGCCAACAGCCATGGGACACGAACCAGCTGCACAACACCGTCTCGTGCCCTGATTACTGCTCATACTCAGACATGGCCGGCTGCCCCCGGATGCCGGTAGTGCCGAGCAATGCCATTGCCTACGACGGCTGCTGGTTCGATCAGGCCACGTGGGGCACCGACGAGTCCCACCGCGACGCCGTCGTGCCAGCCGAGTACTACCACCCCGCCCTGGACATCACCTGCAACCCTGTGTACATGCCGTCGGAGCACTCGGGCATGGGCGTACCGGCCATTGGCCTGGACGGCGGCTTCATGGATGCAAGTGGCCACGGGTACGGGACGCAGTGCTTGGCTGATTACTTCCAGTGGCCGGACGCCACCCAGCAGTATGGAGACGAGCCGCTGCATTACCTCAGTGATGTGGCCGACGGCGTCCTCAGTTGCAGCTCCGGGACGTCCGAACTCTTTGCTCAGTGTCGCAGCAGCTCTGGGGCACTACAATTTAGCTCAGAGCAGTCCCAGTCAGATGATGCGCGAGATCAGGATTCAGGAGTCCAGAAATTTTTGGTGGTGCAAGGATTCAACTGAGCAGTCCCATTCAGACGATGTTCGACAAAAGCGACATCATGATTCAGGACTCCAGCAATTTTGAGTGATACGTGGGCGGTGGGCTACCTAGGTTCTTTCTATCTGTCAACAAAAAGGCCGAGAAGTTTGTAACCGGGCAGCTCAGCTCGGAGAAGATCCAGCAATTTTGTACAAATAATAGAAGGCACTTTAATGGCATTATTACATTGAATCGAAATATAGTCTAGTTCCTGCCATCAATATCTTTCTATATTTTTTTCTGTCATTTTACCGGGAGATTAAATTACAGTTTGACAAACAGCAATAAAACCGACATATTTAGCGATAAACTCAGCCATGCTTCCATGCTAGGTTTAGCGAAAATAAAACCGACCACACATATGGAGCAAACGCTCTGCAGGCCCACACTTCACAATTTGTAGCAAACGCTTTTGCTAAGAATGTAAAATTGGCCGGTGTACAAAGCAAGACTCTGCAAATGAAACTCATACCATCATCACCTCCGGAGCTGGTCGAGTCACTTTCATTGCCATCACTGCCACTGTTCCTCCCATTTCCACACTTCCGTTCCCACTGCTGCTGCACCTGCTAAATCTATATTATCTGCTCCGCATTCCGTCTTCTGCATTCACTTGGCCTCGAAACACCTCACCAGCTTCATACATTTACATAAGAAATTTTATCATCCATATCGTCCTTATTTGGTGAGTTGATGTTGAAACTGTGAACTGATGCCCCTTGTCTTGAAGCTATGTTACCGGGAGACCAATTATAATTGTCATTACCAACAATGTAGGTTCTACTCTTCGTCATTTGGATCATCTGAAAAGGATAATGGTTTTGAAATAACAGGGATGTGTAGTGCTCAATATTGTATCTTGGAAATGCAACGAGCAATGGGCATGAGGGCAATTGAGCACACATGATAAATCGCGTCTGACAAAATTAGTACATTTAGCATGCTTGTAGAAAAAATATAAAATCTCCAATATAACCTTATCTATTATTACTCCTATAAAACTATAGTACCCTTTCATGTCTGATATATTGCCTTTCCTCTGAAGTAATGAAGTATGCCTGTGAATTTTAGTATAACATATACATTTGGCGACATGAAGTTGTGCCTTTGGTACTGACCAGGGGAGGGACTAGATATCTTCTCACGATTACTTGTTTCCAGATATTAAAATTTCCCTCCTCATTTAGAGGGTCGCAGACAAGTAATGGCAACTAACTCTTGGAAACCTAGGAAAATGGAAGTAATAGATATTAATGGAGGTATGCTACTTCTTTCCCGGGAAAATCTATGCCCATGCCCAGAGGATGAGGATGTAGCTATGTTCAATAGGAGTGTATGATTTAGAGGACCCTTACACACAAATGTCTTCCTCATCAAGCATGGAGCTCGAAAAGAAAAATTACCACCAAACAAGAAACAGAAAAACATATGAAAGCCTTAAGGCAATGCAAAAGCCCTGGTTAATGAATAATGATCATGTACCTATCACAAAAACTATTGCATACATAAGAGTGCCTTATACTCATTTCAGTGCAGATGTGGTTTCAAGAGTTTCCAAGGCTGAATCCCAACTCCACTGTTTGTACAGTTCCACCCTAAGCTTTCTTCAGCAGTCCAGGTTCTAAAGCTTCAAACTGGGACATACACACAGCTGAGACTAAGGAAGACCCAACACGTATGTCTGGTGTTTCTCCATGGTCGATCATCTCCTCTAGCCATAGCAATGCATCATATGTTCTGCTGGCAGAACATAAACCTTCAATAACACTGTTGAATGCACTTCTGTCAGGACGGTGATGCCCCTTCACCATCCTCTCCATTAACTTTGATGCATCAATGAACTTGCTTTCTGAGCACAACCCATGCACCAAGATAGAGAACGTGTCCTTTTGAGCAACACAACCAAGTTGCCTATCCATCTTCTTGAGTAATTCAAGTGCCCTCATTGATTGCATTGTGTCACAAAGACCCTTAATTAGCAAGTTATAAGTTGTCACTGTTGGAACAAGGTCATTCTTGGGCAACTCCTCCTCCACCACCTTCACAGCGTCATCCACATTCCCGTCTCTGTATAAAGCAGTGATCTTTGCCTCATACATGCACATTGTTGGCTTGAAACCCTTCTTGGCCATGTCCTCAAACAATTTTTCCACCTGATCAAATCGACCCTTGTCGTAGAGGTCAAGAATCATGGACTCAAAGCTCACAACAGTACGCCCACCTCGCACAGCCAATGCTTGGTCAATGGCTTCCTGGGCATCGTCGAGGTTAAGCACAGCAAGCATTGGCACACGAAGAGACCGACGACTACCTGGTGACCTCAGGCCCTTCCTGAGCACCTTATCCAGAACAGTCTCAGCCTGCTCACCCCGGCCAGCCGCACAGAGTGCAACCAGCAATGCCCGGTACACCACAACATCCGCGCCGCAGCCCTTCTGCGATACGCCGATACGCGCCACAGCATGGAATAGAGGACATGCGTGGCCTCGTCAAGCATGCCAGCGTCACAGAGAGCAGGCACGATCGCGCGGTACGCGTCCCTATCCGGTGCAAGGCATAGGTTCGGCATTTCGTCGAGCACCTGCAGCGCGAGGTCAGGACGCTGCACGCGGCAGAGGCCAGATATGAGAAGAGTAAGGTCTCCGGATACTACCGAGACTTCCGGGCGCCCGGCGAACTCAGCGAAGAGGCGGGCGGCCTCGGGGAGGAGACTCTCGGAGACGAGGCGGCGGAGAAGGGCGGAGAAGGAGAGGGACCAAGACGGGGACGGGGAGGAGGGGAGCGAGGAGCGGAAGATGGAAACGGCGGCCGCTGGGGAGAGGTTGGGGATCGAAGCGGCGAGGAGGGAGTCGGCGGAGGGGGAGGATGGGAGGATCCGGCGGAGGAGGGACGGGAGTGCGGGGGAACCGGCGGCCGCGGCGAGGAGGGAGGAGCGGACGTCGTCGTTGTGGCGGTAGGAGGAGGGCAGGTAGCGGCGAGGCGCGTCCGAGTACAGGTGGACGGCTTCGAGGGGGTTCTTCTGCCGGCGAATGGCCCCGGCGAGCTGTGATGGGGTCAGCACCCGCGGCCACCGCACCGGCGTGGCGCCCATTGCCGGTGCTGCTGCAGCCTCTAGCCTGTGTGGGGCGTCGTCGAGGCGATCACGCGATGGATCGGTCCGGTCCGACCAACTTGTGCAGCGACCAGGCCAGGGCCAGTGGGCCACAATGCTCTTGAAGCCCACACAATAATTGGGCAGGCGCAGGCCCATTCTTCAACAGTTCAACCCCCCGCTGGCTCTCGCGACGACCGCCGCCGCTGTTCGCCGGAATCCGGCATGACGCCTCGGGCGCTGCTCTCCCGCCTGCGTCTCGCCCCTCTCCTCCACGACGGCCACCACCTGCGACGCTTTCTCTCCGCCGCCGCCGCCGCCCCACCACCACCACTAGATGAGTCGCCTCCCGGTGCGCCGCCGCCGCTTTCCAACTCCAGACTCTTCGTCGCCGGTACCACTCTATTCTCTCGCATCCGGGTTTGTCTCCCATCCGATCCCCGGTTGCATCAGAGCTCGCCTCTTATTACGTGTCGGTTTCCCGCTTGCGCGCACAGGTTTGTCGTGGTCCGTCGACGAGCGCTCCCTCACGGACGCCTTCTCCTCCTTCGGCACCGTCACCGAAGGTACGAAACAGAATCGCAAACTGGAACCTCACTCTTACTGTACTTAGGAGTGCTCAATTTGTGTGTGGTTAATAATATAACCTCTCCGCAATGGGGTTTTTGGGTTCGGTTCGAGTTCAGATGGCGCGCGTGCTAGGTGTTCGAAGAGATGCCGTGGAGGTGGTGAGCCACTCCACGACGCCCAGCCCCGCGAACTGTTTGATGAAATGCTTGTTAGGGACGTGGTCGCTTGCTCGGCGGCGATCTACCGGCATGCAAGGAGTGGGTCGTTCCACCAGTCAATTGGGCTGTTTGTCAGCATGATGAGGGAGGGGGTGTGCCCAAACTCGTTCACCTTGGTCGGTCTGTTGCTTGCGGCAGCTCGGCTAGGTGACGCTGTGCTTGCCAAGTGCATCCATGGGTGGGCTGTGAAGAGTCGGCTGGAATCCAACCCTTTTGTTGCAACTGCACTGGTCGATGCATATGCGAAATGTGGGTGCCCCATGAATGCATGGGCGTTTTTCAGTGATTTGAGGGATCCCAGTGTGGTTTCCTGGAATTCTATGATATCCGGGTTAATGCACAATGATTTGTTTGAGGAAGCATTGTTGGTGTTTAAAAGGATGTGTTGTTGTTTTGGGCTACTTCCTAATAATGTTGTGACCATGATTAATGTGGCTCAAGCTTATGCTGGTTGTGGTGACCTTGGAATGTGCAAGAGTGCACATGCTTATGCAGTTAAGATGGGCCTTGATATAGATGTTTCGGTGACAAACTCAATACTTGGCATGTACTTGAACTTTGGCGACATTGAGATTGGAAGAGAGATTTTTAGAAAAATCACTGTTCATGATCTTGTTACTTGGACAATGATGATGGGTTTCCTTCTTGAGCAGGCACATGCTGGTGAAGTTATAAGTCTCTTTGTACAGATGAGGTCAAATAGCATAGTTCCTGATAGGGTAGCAATGGTCAGTTTGGTGCAAGCTTGTGCGCTTCTAGGTGATGCAAGGAGAGGAAAATTGGTTCATAATCAAATGGTCATCCGCGGTTTTATTAGAGAGCTTCCTGCAGCTAATTCTTTAATCACAATGTATTCCAAATGCAAGGATTTAAGTTCCGCTAGAGTGTTGTTTGATGGAATAAGGGAGAAAAGCTTAGTTTCATGGACTGCAATGGTGTCAGGGTATGTAGGAAGTGGAAAAGCACTAGAGGGGATACATCTCTTTGGTAAGATGAGGTGTGAAGATGTTTTTGTGATTGACTCTGTGATGTTAGTCATCTTATTGATTGGTTGCTACGAGATTGCTAAGTTTGAGCTATGTGTTCAGCTTCATGGGTATAGCTACAAGTCAGGTTTATATCTGCATAGACCCGTCCCTAATACTCTCATGGCAGTTTATGGTAAGTGTGGATATGTCAGTTTAGCCCGAAAAGTATTTGATGACATGATTTCTCGAGATGCTGTCTCATGGAATACTATTATATTATCCTATGGCATAAATGGCCAAGGAGAGCAAGCAATAGCACTTTTTAACAGCATGGAGGAATCTAGTGAAGAGCGAGACAGTGTAACATACTTGAACACAATGCTGGCATGTAGCCATTCTGGACTAATTGATGATGGGTTGATCACATTCAGGGGAATGATTAATGAGAAGCGTATAAATCCAAGTCAGGAGCACATCGGATGCCTAGTAGATATGTTGGCAAGAGCCGGTCGCTTGGATGAAGCAGCAGAAGTGGCTAGCTCGACCAACAAAGAGGGAGCAAATTCTTGGAAGGCTTTGATGGGAGGAGGTCACCTGCACAGTGACACAGGGTTAACTGAAGTTGCTGCTAACAAGGTGCTGAACATGGAGTCATTTGATTATGGCCACGTGGTGTTACTGTCTAATGCTTATGTATCAGCTGGGAAGTATATTGTTGCTGAATCTATCAGATCCTGTTATTCAAATCAAACAAAAAGGAAGACTCTAGGGCTGAGTTCCATTGAGGTCATGCCATCCAGCACTAGATAGCACTACTATACTTATCTTGATGGAAGGGAAAAGATATGTCTGAAGCTAGTGCCTAGTGGGGATATGTTTTAGCCTTTCAGGCATGAGCAATGGAGTTTCACTTTGCCAACAGCCAAGTCCCATGTGATTAAAAGAGACATGTCAATAATGAGGCTGTAGCATGGTTGATGCAATGGAGACTTGCATTGTTCCTTGGATTGCTACAGGTTATACAATTTTTCATCTCAATTCTAGCATGGTTGAATCAGGAGGGAAGCCTTATGCCATGTGAATATGGAGGAATTTGGAGTTTATCTGATGGTATTCTAAACCAAAAGAAAACTTGTTGACTAACCATCATTTCAATTACATCATCTGTGGTTTTGTTTTTCCTTACTAATGTAATGGCAAGTGGGCCGACCTAGGCCCACGAGTACTGTAGCGCATGCATAGTGCCGGATCAGATTTGATTAGGTTAATTTGGTTTATTCGGAAGGAGATAAGATAGATTGATTCGGTTAGGATATTGCTTAGGGGTCAAGTCAGTCGTCTCTATAAAAGAGACTATCATGTATCTCTTTGAGGCAAGCAAGATTAGAACCAAATACTTTCCAGAGCCTCCAACGTGAGGGCGGGTAGCCTCTAATCCTGCTATCCACCATATCATTTGGTATCAAGAGCCTTCGTTTCTGCGACCACCAAATCCCTCCCAATCCCACCCATCGATCCTTTCCCTTGCGCCCAGATTGGATCGATTTCACCCCTGTTCTTCCACGAATTTCATCTATTTCCACCCTAGATCGCATCTGCTGTCATCATGGGAGTTCCCAAGTTCCACGTCCCAGACTTCGATGGTAGTTCCGATCCCTTGCCGTGGCTGTACTGCTGCAACCAATGCTTTGATGCATGGAGGACTACAGAAGAGGACAAGATGTGGTTTGCCACACTCCGATTGACGGGCGTGGCTTATCAATGGTACTGCAAGATCGAGAGGAACCGTGGCATGCTGACGTGGGAGCAATTTGCCGGCAAAATCAGCCACCGGTTTGCGCAGCTCCCAGCACCGGTCAAGCCAGATGCGCCGCCGGCATCGCCTCCTGGACCGCCACCGGCCGCGCCTTCTCCGCCAGCACCGGTGGTGCCCACGCTGTCGGCGCCAACCCCATCTCCACTGGGGGCCCTGACGGTGATGCCTCCTTCGTTGCCCGCGCCATCGACACCGACGCTATCGTCACCAGCAATCCCCGCGCCGTCGACGCCCACGCCATCTCCGCCATCGACCCCTGCTCCACAGGCGCCGTTACCACTGTCCCCTGCTGCTCCACAGGCGCCACCAATTGCGCCGCCTGCCGTCATCGATCCACTTGTGGCTGGGAAGCAACAGCTCCTGCCCGTCATGGATCCGTCGCCGCCAAACTGTCGCCGCCTGTTGCCGTCTTCCTTGGCAGCCCAGATCCTCGTCGGCGGCGTTCCTGGCCGTCGCGGATATGGCTGCCCCGTCCGTCGCGGCGTCCATCCCCAATCACATTGGATCCATCCCCGCCCGTCGCGCCCCCGTCCGCGGCTGTCTGCGCCCATCCGCGCTCGTCGCGCGGCGCCCATCCGCGCACCTCCATCTGTGGCCGGCCGCGCGTCGTTCGCGCACCTCTGTCCGCAGCCGTTAGCACGCCGTCCGCACGCGCCTCCGCCTGTCTGCGGCCGCCCGCGCGTCCGTGCGCGCCTCCGCCCGTCTGTCCACCTGCTACCGTCCGTCGGCGGCTCTCCAGCGCCACAGTTGGGGCCGGCCCATCCGCGTCCATCCGCGTCCGTCGCGCGGCACCAGTCCGCCCTGTCCGCGCTCCCCCATCGCGCGGCCCACGTCCGCCCCGTTCGCGCGCCTCCGTCCGCGGCCGACCGCGTTCAGTCCGCGCACCTCCGTCTGCGACCGCTCGCACGCGAGCAGCTCTGACGGCAGCGGTAGAAGCAGAAGCAGAGGTGCATCGAGACGCTGCGCAGCGCCATGGTGTGCAAGCAGCTGCAGGTGTTGTTCGTCACCGAGCTACTCGGCTGCATCTACTACACCGACCTCGCCAGGCCCGACCACGGCATGCTACCGCCCAACACCGCCGTAGCCGTGCACGACGTCGTGTTCGGCGGCGTGCTCGCTGGGCAGTTCTTCTTCGGCTGGCTTGGCGACAGGCTTGGCCGCAAAAGCATCTGCGGCAGGACGGTGCTGTTCACGGCCATCTGCTCCCTCATGTCGGGCTCACGTTGAGGAGCTCACCCGCCAGTGTTATGGCCACCCTCGGCTTCTTCCGCTTTTGGACATCTTCTCCAACAACAGGCTACTTCCATCCTCTGCTTTTAGTCTGAGCACTATTGCAGCTCGTCCTCTTTGAGGGGTGGAGAAGTGTTATGGCAAGTGGGCTGACCCATAGTCACAGGATTCGGGGTCGATGCCTCGTCCCTCGACCCGGGAACGTCGTTCCGATTCGAGGGTCGGGGTCGAAGAGGGTCAGTGTCCCATTCAAGGTTGGATCGTGTCCCGGTTTGAAAGGGGTCGCAGCCCAATTGCTAGCAGATTTAATTGGGATAAGGAGGTTAAGGACAGTGGATTGATGTGGTTTTTGTTAGACAATGAGCTGAGTACGTGTAGCATGGTCTAAATGTACTCTTTTATATGTTTCTTATATGCTTGTGCAGATTAGTTTCTTCATTAGTAGCATATATATAGTTTTTGTCTTTATCGACCCGAAGATATCGACCCCGATAAATCAGGGTCGCGTCCCACATAATAATTTATCGTTCCATAGATGTATACCCCATTCGTACCATAATTTTATAAAGTGACGACCCTCGACCCTCAACCCCGTTCCTCGACCCGGTCGACCCAGGAACTTTGTGACTATGGGCTGACCTAGGCCCACGAGTACTGTAGCGCATGCATAGTGCCGGATCAGATTTGATTAGGTTAATTTGGTTTATTAGGAAAGAGATAAGATAGATTAATTCGGTTAGGATATTGCTTAGGGGTCAAGTCAGTCGTCTCTATAAAAGAGACTATCATGTATCTCTTTGAGGCAAGCAAGATTAGAACCAAATACTTCCCAGAGCCTCCAACGTGAGGGCGGGTAGCCTCTAATCCTGCTATCCACCATATCAACTAACCACTGAGGTCTGATCTGTATCGATATCCTCCTCACTTTGCTAACCAATCTTTGAATACAAATATTTACTAAAACGAGAACAAGGTTAAAGCCTATGGTTCATGTTTCATTGCAAAGAGTTGGTAAAAGGCCTGAGATACTATCTGTCTGAGCTTCTGAGAGTACTTGATTTTAAACAATATATTAGGGTGCAGCTCATCTGTACAATGCAGCCTGTGAGTTGTGGCATACAAGTAGCGCCTAGGCAATTGAAAAGTGATAGTGTTGATTTTACTTAAGTATTTGATGAAATTTATGGCTCATGTGCATCCATAGACAGTTTGATTGCAAATGTGCAAGTATTTCTGCCACATATTGTATTTGCCAGTCCCTATTTATCAGACACTTATAAGGTTTAACTTGGGTGTGTGCTCATGATTTTTCTTTTTGCGAGAAAGTTCATGAAATTAATCATGTGGTACCTTTTGTGTTTTAAAGTCAATAACTTTAACATTAATGAGATCAACACTTTGTGTAAAAATGAGCAGTTGATGGTCCTCTATTTCATGCCTGCATGTAGTTTTGTTCATCCACATGAGTTATCACATCAGTATTCATATACTTGAAAGAAAACCAGTGGGTAGAGTTGTTTACGTGTTTACCTGGCATTAAGCTAGTGTGATAAGAGATGGATTTTTTTATACCTTTGCCCTATGTTTTCCACAAATTTGTAGCAATTTTGTATTTTTTAGATTTAAAATAATTTATCAAAGTTATATAGGAACTTTTTTTTTTGCTTTTGCAGTTAGAATAACGTATGACAAAAATTCTGGAAGGTCAAGAGGCTTTGGATTTGTTCACTTCTCAAATGACCATGAAGCTAAGTGTGCCAAGGATGCTATGGATGGAAAGGTATAGCTGTATAGTTCTGAACACATGTTAGCCATTGTGGTTAGGAAGGATTCAGCAAATTAATTAACCTAGTTAATTCTACAGGTAATGCTAGGGCGGCCATTGCGAATAAGTTTTGCTCTTGAAAAAATCCGTGGCGCACAAGTGATTGTTCCTCGACTTTCTATGGTGAGGAAATTTAATAGCTTACAACTTCATGTTTACTCCCTTCCTGGAAACAGAAACGTGCCTACTAACAACTTGGTCTATAGAAACATTGTTTTTAAATGACTTTTTGGCATTTCCATATCTAAAATCTTTTTACAAGTCAAAGCTGTAAACTGTAACAAATTGAACTTTTAGTCAAATTGGCTGCTGTCTCTTGTTCTTTGTATTAGATATGTATAGCTGTATATGTCTTCTATTTGATTTGTAATTGTCTTACTTGTACTCCAAGCCTATATGGCCTATATATACAAGAGGTCACCCTCCTCCTAGGGTGTGTGGTGTTTACCCAACTCTCTACATGGTATCACGACTTCGGGCCTCCTGGACATCTCGGCAGCCCCTACGTGCACCATCTTCATGCACCTATTCGAGTTAGCCGGTTCAGTCCGTCTGCTCGAATGTTGTCGCCGCTTCCCCCACCTCGGCGCCCCATGCGCGGCCCCATCGCTGCCTCCAGTCTTGCAGCGCTTGACTCGACTCCAGATAGGCACCATTCAGCTTGTGAGCTATAAGAATTTGTCTGCCAGACATCTGGTTGCTTCTCCGATATCGTCAACTATCGGAGCTATGGCTGATGAATACAAAGCTCTCATGGATAATGGCACCTAGCGTCTTGTCCCCTTGCCCACCAGGGGCTAATGTGGTTACATGCAAGTGGATTTATAAACATAAATTTCATTCAGATGGTTCTCTTGCTCGCCACAAGACCTGATGGGCTGTTCGAGGTTTTTCACAGCAACATGGAGTTGATTATGATGAGACCTTCAGTCTAGCTGTTAGGCCTGCGACTATCAGGGTTGTTTCTTAGCATTACAACATCCTGTCATTGGTCAATCCATCATCTTGATGTGAAAATGCTTTTCTTCATGGTCAATATGAGACAACCTACTGCCAGCAGCCGCCAGGTTTTGTTGATCCAGCTCGTCCTGATCATGTCTGTCTTATGCAGAGGTCTCTCTATGGTCTGAAATAGTCTTCTCGTGTGTGGTACCAGCGGTTCGCCACATACATACAACAGTTGGGTTTTGTTCCTTCGGGTCCGGCACCTCCTTGTTTTTGTACAAGGATGGCGCTCAGTTGGCTTATCTGTTATTGTATGTGGATGACATTGTTCTCACTGCCTGCTTAGATGCCCTACTTCACTCTATTATTGGTCGACTTCATACTGAGTTCGCTATGACTGATCTTGGAGCTCTTTATCACTTCCTGGGAATTTTAGTTACCATGACCTCTGATGGTCTATTCTTGTCTCAACGGCAGTATGATTTGGATCTCCTACAACATGCTGGCATGAGTGTCAATCCACCACCACGCAAGTTGACTGCAAGCCCAAGCTTTCTGCATCGGATGGACCTCCTGTTGCTGATCCTTTTGAGTATCGGAGTATTGCTGGTGCCTTGCAATATCTCACTCTTACTCGTCCTGACATCGCCTATGCTGTCTAGCAAGTCTGCTTGTTTATGCATGATCCACGGGAACCACACCTTGCACTTGTGCATCCTCCGCTATGTCAAGGGCACCTTGTCCTCTGGCCTTCAGATTGGTACTGGTCCTGTGGACTTTCTCACGGTCACAGTATATTTTGATGCAGACTGGGCTGGTTGTCCAGACTCTCGGTGTTCTACCTCTGGCTATTGTGTTTATCTTGGTGACACTCTAGTTTCGTTGTCCTTAAAGCGGCAAACTACGGTGTCTCGTTCTAGTGCTGAGGCTGAGTACCGAGCTATTGCACATATTGTGGCCAATTGTTGCTTGATTCAACAGTTGCTTCAGGAGCTTCATCTTCCTCTCTCTAAGGCTACGGTCGTCTATTGTGACAATGTAAGTGCGGTCTATGACCGTCAACCCAGTTCACCATCGACGGACGAAGCACATTTGAGATTGATATTCACTTTGTGCGCGAGAAGGGCAACAGACGAAGCACATCGAGATCGATATTCACTTTGTCCGCGAGAAGGTTGCTCTGGGACTGAAAGAGAGTATGATTGGGAGAATTAGTGAATTGATTATGAGAGAGCCCAAGGCTCGAGTACATATAGGCAAAGGTGTCCCGTGAGTAAGGAAACAGCTAATCATGGGAGAGCCTTGCCATAGCCATAACCAACTAACCAAACATAGGAGGGATGCCACATAAGGCAGTACAATCAGGAGATGCGCTCACCCCTGTGAACCCAGAATACATCACGCTAACAGGGACAAGCTCGAGTCCTTCATGTTCCTTCCTCGCATCAGTTTGCTGACATCACGACTAAGGGTCTCCGTGTACAGTTGTTTACTGATTTTAGATCCAATCTTGGTGTCCACCAAGCTCCCCCTGTGACTGCGGGCGGATATTAGATATGTGTAGCTGTATATGTCTTGTATTTGCCTTACTTGTACTCCAAGCCTATACGGCCTATATATACAAGAGGACCCAGCCCCCACCTAGGTTGTGTGGTGTTTACCGAACTCTCTACACTTTGTTAACCCTCAGTTCATAAGTTATTTAAGCTGATCTGCTTGTATTGGCCATAGCCCAGCAGCTGTGCTAGAAGCTAGTTTGAGAGAGATGAATGCTAAGAGCTTCAGGAACTGGTTGGAAATACTGTACTGAGACAAGCTAGTTTTGTATTTTTTTTAAAAAAAAAACATGTGATGGCTAAACTGCTGTTGACTAGTCAAACGAGCTGCTTGCTGTCTCATGCCCTTCCCAAGTTTCTTCTCCCTGTTTTCCTTTTCAAGAGAGGTCTACTTAGATTATGAATTTATCTATGTGATGATTGCCCATACTGTACGCACTCACCTAAAAATATCAAGTGAAATTTGGAACCTCATGTAATTAATTTGGCAATTTTAACTTCTTCAGATGTTAAAACTATTGGGTTACATGTTAATGGAGCCTACTGTTTTATCCAATTACTTCCTGTAACTGGCTAGTTGTGGTTAGTTGTGTGAACCTTGGTCCCAATGCAATATACAGGTAATTAGACTTCTACATACAAAATGCAGTAAAATCTGTGAAGAAATTGGTGCATTCTGCCTGTGCTTACATGTTACACATATTACAGGCACCCTTAGCTTCTACTGGAGTATGACAGACTTTGTTAAAACTTAATGTAGTTCCAAAATAATAGACCTTATTTACTGTTGTTTTGATAACAGAGTCACCATGGCTGGCTGAACTGTAATTCACTTCTTCATAAGATAATTGTTACTATAAGGCATCTTACAAACTGAATCTTAATTGTCACTAAGTCTGCATACTATAAATCACCATTGAAATTTTCATTTGCTTGTTGCACTTGTGACGATCTCGATCTCAATCTCTGTAGCTGCTTCTTCCTTGGCATGGGTTTTGATGGACTCTTCATCATGGAATGACATGTCCTTATATTGATAATAGTGAGAGCATACAAGGAAGTAGAAAAGATTCAGTACTCCCAGGATGGCAATAAGATAATAGTAATAATCAAGTTTGCCATTGTTGATATTGTCTGTTAACCAACTTGTGTTACCATTTCTGGCAGTAACCTTTCTTGTGATGTTTACCAGCGCAGTGCTCACGTAGCTTGCTCCAGCTATACTACAGAACAATAGGGATCCTGCTAGGGTTTGCATATGCTCTGGAAACTGCTTATTGTAGAATTCTATTTGTCCAACTGCGTTGAAGGCCTCAGCAATACCTATTAAAACCAGTTGGGGTGCAAGCCAGAAAACTGTCATAGATGATATACCTCCAGTAGACAAAGCTGAATCCCTCCTTTTATGCTCAACAAGTCCTGCTACCACCATAGAAATTGGAGAAAGCGCCAATCCTACACCCTGTCTCTGTAGGAGTGTAATTCCACCTTCCAGCCCAGTCAATTTTCTTGCAAGCGGTACCATAAGCTGGTCGTAAATGGGGATGAACACAGTTAGGGCAATAAGTGAGATGGATGAAACAGAGCCTGCAGGAATTTCAAAGTGTGGCCCTAGGTGACAGTCCATGGTGAACGCTTGAAATATTATAAAGGTGTATTGTTGAGCCATTGCAACAAAACATAGGATGCCAGAAAAAGAAATAGGCACAATTCTTATCAAACATTTGACTTCCTCTATTTGCTGGATACTGCAGAGTTCCCATGAGTTTCTTGCAGAACCGTCATCGTTTATATCACCATCCAGCATAATTGCACCTTTGTTCAGGAACCTGAGAATGAATAGGAATTTGGACTCATCAGACAATCCTAGCATGTTGCCAACACTGCTTTTCACTTCATTCAGGCATGTATGCATAGAGCATGGTCTAAAATAATCTCTATATGGCCTGTATGTTATTTGCCATTACATGGATTTCATCAATTGGCCTAGCTCAGTTGGTTCCAGCCCTCTTCAGCTTGAATTTGATGCCTATTTCTTAAATTTATATGGCCATATTGTGCCTCCTAGGCTAGTCGTTTATTTAATATCTTCAACTCGCGAATGGTTTCATGTCAGTTTGTTAATTAGACAGATTCACTTGCAATTAGGGTATACATAATACTTACTCTGTCCTTTTGAAATTATAATATGTATTTCATTTCTTATGACAAAACTTCGACTGACAATTGCTCCATTAAAGTATCACCATGTGATAGAAAATCACAACCATACATAAGTATTTATTAATACAAACCTAATAATATTGAAATTATGTCACAAGAAATATGTATTGATGGAGTAATTGTTGGTGAAAGTCTTATCCTAATGAAACAAATTACGGCTTGTAATTCCAAATGGGAGGGAGTATGACTGAAACATCCTGCTTTTCAATTATTCTAGCTTGTCGGAATAGTGAGGAAATACTAATAGTGGCTCTTGGCCGGGTTGATCTTTGAAAATTGTTTTATTCTTGGGAGAATCAGGTTGCTTTTGGAAATATTTCAATATGCATATTTTCAGTGTGATAGATTCATTCTGGCTAGTTCTTTAGAGGATTTTCCTGTACTATGTATGTTAGGGCTAGTGAAAGCTTTTGATCTTTGCATACCGTACTCATATATAGGGGTAGGGATGAAAACGGACGGGAATGGCGGGAAAACCCCTCAACCATTTCTGTTTCTGTTTTTTATTACGGAAAACGAGAGCGGGGGCGGAATAGCCGGATATAACGGTTACGGAAACGGACAGGAACCGGAAAATCTACCGGAATGCATTATTAATTAATCACCATTCATTGTGCATGAATATAACACTAGACACTCCTTTACACAAGCTATTTTTAAAAAATATTATCAATATTTCTTGTTTCCTACTATTAAACCGTGAAATATATGTATTGATATTGAGAAACATGAGAGAATATATGGTGTGCCTATTATTTTTTCCCCGAATTTTACAAATACGGAAAAAATACGGGATTATCCCGGCTAAAAACGGGATCCCGCAAATACGGGCGAGATACACCCCCTCCCGCTTCCCGTCCCATTTCCGTATTTTTCCGTAAATACGGAAACGGGCAGGATAAATATAGAAATACGAACGGGACGGGACGGGGTTTTTTCCGTCCGTTTTCATCCTTATATAGGGGTGATATATATTTTTTTTACCTGAATTTTGAAGTAAGTGGCAGTCTGAAAATGCGGCCCGTTGTGGGAGGGTTGTAGAGCATCAACTCTTGTTCGCTTATGTCATGAGAAGATGGAAGATTGAGTCTTCTCTTTTTAAATGATGCCACAAAAACTTGCGCAATTCCAGAGAAGATGCTTCCCTCTGGTGATACATGGACATAAAGTCTGGCACCGGCGAAGAAGATGATAATTGCGAAGAACATGAAGAATGTGGGTATGCCAAATCCTATTGCCCAGCTGATGTTTGTCTGGATGTAGATGATAACAGTCATAGAGAACACCAGAGCAGCAGTACTTGTGGTATAGTACCAATTATAATAGCTATTTAGGCCCTTTCGACTCTTTTCATCAGTCTGATCAAATTGGTCTACTCCGAAAGGTAAGCTGCAGGGCCGTATTGCTCCACCACCAATAGTTAGCAGCCCTAGTGAAAGGTATAGCACTCCCAGCTGCAGTGTTGATGGACTATCGCAGTGTCCACCTAATTGGGATGTTTGATTGCATACCGCTGGTTTGAGGGCAGGAAGTGACGCAGTCAAAGTCAGCCCCAGTGTCCCCTGTTTTGAATAAAAACACACAAATTAGAAAGAAGCAATGCACAACTCCATCAACTTTTGATATTTGCAAGCATTTATTAGAAAATCAAATACAGTTGTAGTCATGCATTTTGGGGGGGGGGGGGGGGGGGAGGACTTGTGTAAGGTTGCCTACCAAGTGACTGTGAATGTGCAATCCAAACTACATTATGCATCTTGATCTAAAAGGGTTTGAATCGTGTATCATGTGCTTATAATCACCTAATCTACATGAAGCACCGTAGGATTCAGCATGATAGCATGAATCAGTGTATACGGTGGCCGTAGCATGATTTTGCTGGGATCTATGTACTGTAACTCCTTAGAACAGCTTAAACCAGTACTAGTTCTGAGATATCAAGTTCTGTCAACTACTAGAACCAACTGAGTGTTAATCTTTGGGCTTGAATCACTCATCATTTCATCCTGAGTTTCATTTTATGGAGCCTTTTACTAAAACTGACAACTGATTTTTTTTTCATTTCATTTTTGTGCTGACGAACAGTCGAGCAGGTGAAATGAGCAGAAGCTTCATGGACTGATATGACAATGACATACCAGGAGGGTCGCGAAGCACCCATAAGCTAGGGTTTTGAACCTTCCCAGGTAGGAATCGGAGATCAAGGCACCTAGCAATGGTGTGAAGTTCAGCGTGGCGAAGAAGATGTTGGTTACGTTGGTCGCCTGGAGTTGCCCGATGTTCAAGCGCTTCACAAGGTACGTTGTCAGGTTCGCTGCCACTCCGAATGAGGCTGCCTTTTCGAACGTCTCGTTTGCTGCACATCAGAAGAGAGCAGTATACACTTTTTTGAAAATTGATCCGTGTAAAGACGATGGCAAGCGTCACTGCTGTAAAGCAGTTATAAATTAATAAGAGAGTAAACCGCCATGCTTCTTCACATTCAAGTGGAACATAGCTACTGTACAGTATACAGAATTCATCAAGTGGACAATTCAGGCGGTTTTAAGGGTTCCAAATCCCAGTGGGAGCCAGAGGAATCCCAGTATTATCATCCAGCATGTTGTGGGTACAGAACAAAGAAGAGGGTTATCCGACATGTGAAAGATGAAAGCTCCGTATCAAACGCTCACGCCGCCAGGCACGCCCTCATAAAGAAATAAGCATAACTGATGCAACACAGAAGCGAACCTATGATGAAGGGCATGCACTTCCACCCTTGCGGCTTCTTCTTCCTCGCGGCCACCGCCGGCTCGCTCGCACTGGCACAGTCGATCTGCATCGCCTTCGCTCCCTCCTCTTCGGCTGCCATGTCTGAGCCTCGCTACACTACACTCCAGCGGCTGGAGGGAGCAAATGCCAGCGCTGTTCCCAAGTCCCAGGTCGTCGACACCGCCTATAAGAAGCCTCGCGCGGTACGGAGGGACAGTCTTCTGGCTGCGAGGCGACGGGCGGCTGGGCTCTGCGCTGTACGTGGTCGAGCGGAAGCGAGTTTGGTCTTGTCATCTTGGACTATGGCTGTGTTTAGATGAGGGAAATTGGGGGAGAAAAAGTCACGTCAGTTACTGTAGCACACTGTAGTACTTTTCGTTTGTTTGTGGTAAATATTGTCCTACTATGATCTAACTAGGCTCAAAAGATTCGTCTCGCAACGTACATCAAAACTATGCAATTAGTTTTTTTATTTAACTACATTTAGTACTCCATGCATGAGTTATTTGCTATATTTAATGTTTTGATGTGATAGGAGATGTGATGGATGTGATGAAAAATTTGGAAATTTTGGTGGAACTAAACACACCCTATAGATGGATTGCGGCAGCAGCGACAGGACGCCCATGTGAGTGAACAGGACGCTTTGTTGCGTCCGCCCAGCCCATGCTCCACAGTAACACTCCGTATGAATGATATTATGATCAGTGTCGTTTTGTGTTGACATTGTAGTGCCGGCGTGCGCTGAACGTGGTCCTGGCATAGCACCTACGAGCTTCGGCATGTCGACGCCGTGTGGACGGCGCGCCGGGTGCTTGGCGTCGGAGGAACCGGCCAAGGTGCCGGACGGCGCGTGCGTACACACGAGTGGAGCCGAACCGTGAAGGTGACGGTCGAGTGGATGTCACATCGTAACCAGTTGGGCCTGTAGACAGGATTAATTATTGGGCTCCGCGAGGACGAGCTTTTGTGCGGACGAGCCAGAAGATTGTGACGCCGGTCATATTGGGCCTGCGCAGATAATTGGGCTCGGTGAGGACAAGCTCTTTTGGACCCAACTCCGATGATTATCATTGACTGATCGATCTCTCCTCGTCCCATTTGATTATCCCACAGCAAACAAAATCAGTTTAATCAAGCTTCCAAGACAGGGCCCGCGGGCGAGCTCGCTACCTTCTGTTGCATCCATCATGATGCGTCCCTATACTAATCCTCAAACCAAAGTTACGGCCTCTAAACCTCGTCATTTCACTAACGCGACTAATTTAACTAGTAGAATATTTGCACATAACGTTAAATAGCAAAAAAAAATGCAATAACATGGCACACAGCTGACCAATAGAGAAACAAACTCTTAACTATTCTAGTGACCTAGTGACTTGTCAGCAGTGGGATCTAAGGAGGGCTCAAGCCACTTACCTTCCTAACATCAATGGATACCTCCTCAGGACCTCTCCATTTTGGGAAAGAAAGAATAAAGATAGGGAGATTAAGAAGAAAAGAAGGGAGATGAGCCCTCTATTCATAGGTTGGCTGGATTCGTCCCTCTTTATCAGTCAGTGTGTGTCGGCGTTTGTGCGTATGAATGTCTGCATTTTGAAAAGAAAAGTAATAATCTTAATTAGCAACAAGGGTGTGATGACCGGGTCCTGCTGGCCGCCGGACCTCTCTGCCTTGGCCTCTAAGGGCGACCACAATATGCTCCAAAAGCACTTCATAGAGACTAAAATATTCCAATCAACATACCTCAACCATTATGAAAGGTGGTCCATATAGCAGTCTGTAACAAAAAGATACACATAAATTTATGGGTTATCCATAAGGAGTAAAATATTAATTTATTTCACTCCTTATATCTCTTTCTCTCCCTCGCTCTTCTTTCTTTTATTTATCTGTGTCACCTCACTAATACTTATTTTTCACTGAATATTGTGAACTTTGCTATATCTATAGCCTACTGTGAATGGAGCCCACCATTAAGACCAATCTCAATGGGAGTGTCATAGAAGTGTCATGAGCATTAAATTTTCTGTCATGACAGGGGCATTATGAAAAGAGAAGGGGGAGTTTTATGAGATGTGAGAAGAGTGCCATCAACATGACACTACTCTGGCTCGTATATCTAGTTTATAGTCTTGGTAACTATGCAATGATACTCCTCACTGAGACTGGCCTAAGAATTACATGGCCCAAATATACTGGTGTTGAGTGATCGTGGTTATTGAATAGGCTGGAACAGGCAGGGGATGGTTGGATGAATAGTGGCGGAGCTACGTGAGCTGGTCCCGCGACCCCGACGAAATCTGTGAAACTCCATATAAACTACTGTAGATCTCTGCATTCGACCCCGGCGTCCTAATAGAGCCGACCCCGGTGGCACAATTATCTGGCTTCGCCCCTAGATGATCTCACGGATCAATGGATATCGCCATCTCTTTCAGGAGAGGTGCGTATTAATATATTAAGAATGTATATCGCCATCTCGATGGATCCAAGTACAGAGTTTCTGTCACCCTGCTGCCGCTACGACGACTGTGTCGTGGGCCTCCGTCTTTCAGACGACATGATCATTGGTCGCGCACACAAATTGGTGTACGTCCCGTCCTTCCTTTCCTTGTGCATGGTGGCAATCGGCATATCGATCCATCGCCGGCCGTGGGCCATTCACTGGTTTTTACCAACCATGGTGGCAGACATGAATCCTTTTTTTCTCTCAAATAAACTTTTTTTCGCGAACGTGGCTGAGCACGTATTTCATTAAGAGAAAAACAATACGACCAGTACAAACTTTAATAGGCAGAGGCTATTAAGGCGAAAATAGAGCCACCACCAAGCAGGTGACAAGTGACTTGAACAACAAACAACAACAGCAAGAAAAACGGGGGAGACATGGATGACCCCGCAAACCTAGACACGACCGCAACTGAAACTTGCAAAAGATACTACAACGCAAGAGGTGCAAGGATCGGCTACACGAAAAAAGTGGCAAAGCATCCACCCAATCCACCAAGGCGACAAAGGATCCGCCCAAAACGATCAACAAGACGACAACGGCGGCAAAGTATCCGCCAACGAAAAGGGCGGCAAAGCATCCGCCAAACAACGACCATTGCAACCCGGATGATGTTGATGAGTGAAGGCAGGCGCACAAGCAAAAACCCTCCGAACAGAGCAGACAACCACCACTAGCAGAGCTTTCAAGATGACGCCTCCAGGAAAGGAGCGACGCCGCAGGCGCCGTCGTCATCCGATCAGAAAGATGAAGGCTTTCGCCCGGAAAACTCACCGGAGAGGAGGGAAGATGCGGGAAAGATGACGCCTTCAACAAAGTAAACGGCGTCCGAAGGCGTCGTCGTCATGAGTCCGCGAGCAGACCCGAGACTTTCACCTCCGCCCCAATCCCTCCCCAGAGCCGCCGTCACAACACAGGAGAGCCTGCCGGCCGGCCACCAAAGGAGCAGCAAACCGGAAGGCACATGTGAGACGACGGCTCGCCTGGGGCAGGCGGAGGTAGTAAATGTCAGCAGTCGAGCTCACCAACCTGACTAGTTTAGCCATAAACCAGAGATTAGGTTATCGAGTAAGTTCACCTATAGGCTATAGCCGGCCGGCGAAGGACTAAACAATGCTGGTTAACTACTCCGATGGACAGTGATGACTGATGAGTTACATCTAGGTACAGCATCCAGGTTGTCTGGTTCCTGTTACATTACATGGCATGCATGATGGGCACTGGCGCCGGCTCTAGCTTGGACAATGATTCTCCCTTTTTGCTCCAAATCATTCATGCATGCAACTTGATGAAACAAAAGGCACCAGGGACCTGCTGGATTTAGAGAAAGAGAGGGACAGAGCGAGAGTCCAGATTGTTCATCTATCTCCTCTTTGTTTTTTTTGGTAAAGAAATAAACAAAAAGAAAGAAAGAAAGAAAGAAAAACCACATATTTGCTCTCCTCTCGAGGTGCTCGATCGATCCATCCATCTTTCAGCGAACTCTGAAGTTTGGAGCATATGCACATTATGCACACATCCTATATTAGTTGGCCTGCATTTGTACGGCCGTCATAGGATATGCGGAAAAGGAGAAAAGAGCCTTCCATGGCTCCCTTGCTGACAGTGGCGGAAGCAGCAGTGGGTCCAGGGGGCTCCAGCCCCCCTAGACCCAAAAACACCATGGAGCCCCCCTTAGCCCCCCTTCATTTTGGAGAAGAAAAGATGAGGAAGAAAGAGAGGAAGAAGAGAGGAAAGAAGAAATCAGCCCCCCTTTGGCGTGTGAATCCCGTATGGTTTTTGCGCCCGGATCCCCCGCTGTTATTATGCTGCTCCCCCGACAGGTTGTGGTCGCACATAGCGATGAAAATGGATGGAAACGGACGGAAAAACCTCATTTCTATTTTTATTTCTATATTTTTTTGGCGGAAACGGGATCAAGTTCGGAAAATACGAGTACGAAAACGGAATCGGATTACGCGAAAGTACGGAAACGAACTAATACGGACGCTGAGCCGGAAAGAATAACGCGATCAAATATTCTCGAATATACATTAACAAAGTCACAAAATAATATACACGTATGAAGTTATTAGTCCAATATTCACTAGTATGCCATGTGTTAACATGTTAACATGCATACTTAGTGATTGATATATTTTTGAACATATCAATTTTTAGACATATCTTATGTAGATTAAAAACGGGATGAAAAACATAATAAATACGGGTCAATTCCATGTAAAAACGGGATTCCTCGGCAACGGACGGAGAAACCTCATTTCTACTTCTGTAAATACGGAAACGAGATCCCACAAATACGAAAATGGATGGACAAAAATAGAAAACAGAACGGGTCGGAACGGAAATATTTCGGTCCGTTTTCAACCCTAGTCGCACACTCTCGTCAGGGGTAGCTGAACATGAACTCCCTGCATCATGAACAGCAGCTACCAGATCAGTGACAATGTTTCACAGGCCCCGGGATTGCATAATGATAATGCTTCTTCTTTGTTTGTTAACGACCTTAATCTGGTGTGATGTCCTTAATCTGGTGTGATGTTTCGTGGCCTTTTCAACTTAGTTGGCATAATGATGTTTTCTGCTCAGCGTTTGAGTACGGGAAGGGTGACAGCGCTGGCTATCCTTTGTGTTGTGCAGATGAATGAATTCTCCGTTGCGTTTGAGTACGTTGGGTGAATATCCTTGGGGCAGGGTACTGGGACGTCAGAGTGAGTATGGAGGAGCACATGGCTTGTAGGACGGTAGCGTGCAAAATCCGGACGCGGAACCAGTGTATTTACGTTGCCCACTTGGGGCTGAACAGCTGAGGGCAGCAGGCAGAACCTAATCTTTCCTACTGACAGACAAGAAACAGTGTCCCCAAATCCATCATGAAGATTCAGCGAGGACATTACTGTGGACTGTGGAGTAACATCGTCTTCGCCAACCTGTTGGCAGAAACCATCTTCACTTCTTCAGCAAAATACTCTAGCCCGGAGATGCTTCCTTGGTCCATGCAGGCTGCCGGGCCCGTGGCCGTGTCACGGCGCACGTTTTCCCGTAACATCTGCTGCGCCGTTTTCCCGTAACATCTGCGCGCGGCCAGCCTGCCCATATGTTTGCTTGTTTGTCAGCCAATCAATCAACAATAATATTCTCTCAAATTAAATTAGCATTAATCATCAACTACCAACCAATCAATCAGTTAACAGTATTATTCTTTTGTAACAAATCAGCACTAACATCAGCCACAGCACGGCGCATGCGGAGGCGGAGGCGCCGCTCCACGCCCGGCGGTCTCGCCCTCGGGTTCCTCCTTTCCGTCCGCGCCCCTTTCTTTTCCGCCTTGTTTGACTCGGCGATCCCCGCCGTCAAACCACCTGCGCGCCTCACATGCCACCCCTCACCTCCCATGCACAACAGTGCCGCGGTACGACGCCGCCGCGCCGCGCCGCGCCGCGCCGCGCTCCCATGGCTCGTCGTGCTCCCGTGTCCCGACTGAACCCGACTCGAATCAACACGGCCCGCAAACCCAAGCCAGCCGAAACGAAACGGCCAATCCGAGGGACACGGAGGCAATCGCGCGCCGGCACCCTGGGATCACGGAAGCCCCCCGCGACCGAACCGGCAGAGAGCCCTCCCCGTCCGCCAGCGGCCAGAGGCCAGCCCCAGCCAGCCGGCGGCACCACCACGCTAATCATGATTAAAACACGGCCGCGGCGGGTGCTAATCGCGCGGCCATTCCGGCCACGGTCACCGGCAGGCGGGCCCCACGCCCCCGTCCCCATCTGTTCCTCTCCTCCCCGATCAGCCAATCCATCACCCGACCCTCCTCCCCCGAGTTCTATTTCCCGTTTCCCACCTCAATTATTGTCTCGTCTCCTTCTCCCCGTCTCGGGCGCTCTCTCCTCCCGCACCCCCTTACCGTCCCACCTCCTCGCCTCGGGAATGGCGGCCGCGGTGTGGGCGCTGCTGGTCGTGGCGGCGGCGCTCGCGGCGGGGGGGCGCGGGGCGGCGGGGGCGACGGCGGCGGCGGAGGCGGCCAACGCGGTGCTGCGCGCGCACCAGCTCCCGGGCGGCCTGCTGCCCCAGTGGATCACGGCGTTCCGGCACGACGCCGCCACGGGCCGCTTCGAGGCCGAGCTGGGGGCGCCCTGCATCGCGCGATTCGAGGTCGACCTGCGCTACAACGCCACCGTGGCCGGGGTCATCAGCAGCCGCCAGATCGCCTCCATCTCCGGGGTCGCCGCCAAGGACCTCTTCATGTGGTTCCGCGTGCAGGACATCAGGATCGACGACTCCTCCGCCGGCGTCATCATCTTCAACGTCGGCGTCGTCAAGAAGCACTTCCCGCGCGCCGTCTTCGACGCGCCGCCGCCATGCACGCCCGACCCGCTCCTCCGCACCACACCGCAGGTACATATGCCTGCCACCCGTCCATCCAATCCAAGATCCTTTTTTTTCCTTCTGTTTCCGCGAATCCTTCGCGTTTCCTCGAGATATGCGAATGAATGTAACCGTTCTGCGTTATTCTCGGGCGCCGCAGCGGCTGGAGGACATCGACGGGGTGCTCACGGGCGGCGCCGCGTCGCAATGATGGGACGGCCGATCCGGCGGAGCCGGGACCACCAGAAGCCCAGTTTTGAGAGATGATCGCCGGCAGGCCGGCCGGCCGGCTTCCGTGCACATAGAAGATAGCGTGGGCATTCCTTCTGTTTTCGCCTACTCCTAGCTAGCGACCAACCAAGCCCGTCCGCATCGTTTCGTCACCTCTGTTCTTGTTGTCGTCCATGTCCGTGTCCTTTGCGGGCGGAAGCCGGCGGCGGCCGGCGGCCACGGAGAAGCCTGCCGATTCGGCAGGCAGCGACGGGGCAAGGAAGGATGCTCGCTCGGGCGGTCGCGTTGCCTGCGTGAGTGCGCGCCTTCCTTCTTCACCTCCTCATGCTCCGGTGGCCTGGCCGCGGCGGCCGTCGGCGATATTTTTCGCCGTAATGGATGGTTCTTGTACATTCTCATGTCCAGGGTCGAAATCATGATTGCTTCGATACGTTGGTGCCTCGCGGAAGGAGTTGCCACCGCGAACTCGCGCCGTTCCTTCCTGGCTCCTGCACATCCCTTCCCTGCCCGTTTGAATGCTCTGCAATTCAGAGACGAGCAGCGTCGTTGTCTCGCCGCTGCCCGCACCGGCGCCGCCGCCGCCGCCGCCGCCGTCGACTGGATTGATTGATGCCCGTGATGCCGTCTCTGTCCGTTCCGTCGTGGCATCCAATGCGATCGATCGCCTTGCCGTAGCTGCCGGCGCCTCTTGCTCATCCTAATGGTCGTCGGAGAGAGGTCTGAGAAGGTCAGTGCTTCGCCATGACGCGCATGGCTGCTGATCTGATTGGTGAGGTGGCTCCTCTCTCCGTTGCTCGCCATACGCTGCCTCGCCGGCAAAAGTGCACTCGCTTTGGGAGGATTGGACCAGTCACCGCACCACGCTGCACCACCCTGCACGAGCAAATTTGACTGCTGCAATGCAAAAGGTGCCTCGACCCACGCTACAGTATCGCTAACTAACCACCAGTAGAATCTCTAATTACTTTTCCGCTAACCAATAGGGTCACTACGACTAACGATTAACGAAGGGCATTAATCGCAAGGATCCATGATTGGGTGGCATGGCTGTGGCTGGTACGCAGCAAGCATGTGACGAGTCCGGCCTGGACAATAATTCCCCTCCTCTCCTGGGCCTTGGCCACAAGCGGACAGGATGATGCGCATGGCGACCCTGGCCTGGCGCTTCCAAGACCCCTGTTCGGCCAAACCAACAGCTCAGCAACATCTGGATCCCCTGCGTGTGCAGTGCAGTGCCGGTTGCGCTGGCTGCTGCTTCACTCTGCCTCACGACGGCGCTGCCCAGATTTGACCGGGGTGTTTGTTTACTTACTGCTATCTTAACTTTATTTAACCACAGCTCTTAGAACAGATAACTACTGCGTCCGTAATTCTTACCGGAGCGTCATCTTCTTCATGAACGGGTCGAAAATTACTGCTGACGAAACACATGGGTTGAGGTCGCCAGTGGCCTGTGGGTCCACGGCTGCGGGGATCTCGCGGGCGGCAGAGGGTGTTGGGGGCGAGGCGAGCAACTGCAGGTGACGGTACGTCCTACGTGTCAGTGCTGGAGTGGGGAGCGACAGGTCACAGGCAACAGCGACGTGACGGGACGCGATCGGCGAGCGGAGACATGTGCGAGTGCGGGGGAAGGCTGGCTAATGATGGGAAAGGGACAAGCGTATCGGCCGCAGCGCGCCTCCTGCTCCTGCAGCAGCTGCCGCCGGGGTTGGTTGGTGCAGTTGGTGGTGGTGGCGGCATGCCGCTGCCGGCCCGCCGCCCCGGGGTGGGGTGAATCCGGCGAGGGAGCTGTGAGCCTCGGAGACACCTGGCCACCAGCTGGTTCACCTGCGACTGCACCAGGTGGATTTGGTGGCGGATTAGGTGGTCGGGATAGGGATGGAGGCGGAGGGAGAAGCCGTCCGGGATTTCATGGGGGTCTTGTTCAATCTTCGGCACGGCTGGCTGGGGCTCAGCTTGCCTGCAGCCCTGCACCGTTGCTGCATGGCGTCGTAGTAGTTGAGGATGCGTGGAGAGGTCGTGACGTAGCTTGTGCATGGTGGCAGCGCGTGGATTGGGTGGCGTGGTGGTGACTGCGATTCGTGGGCGACTGGTTTGTCAGTCAACCCATCAACAGTATTTTTTCGCATACCAAATCAACATCACTACATCAGTCAATCAGTACCCAGCCAGGCACCAGCGTTTGGCCCGAATTCAGTGTACCACGTTTGGGCTGAATTCACATTTGACTCAAAATTGGCCTGTAACCTCAATCCAGCCACTTTCAAAGAGGAGCCCAGCCCAGAAGTCCGAAACTCCAGCGTAAATAGAAGATTCGAAGCCCCCACTCCCCCCTCTTCTCTCTCTCTCTCTCTCTCCCACAACATGTCCACACGCGACGCCATGGCACCATGGCACCTGGCGCCCCTTGACCGCATCGCCCGTGGCGCGCTCCCGTCCGACCACCCGCCGCCGCCGCCCGCCGCGCTGCACGCCCACCTCCTCCGCTCGCAGGCCGCGGCCACCGAGCCCGCTCTCATCCGCTCGCTCATGAACAGAGCCATCAGCCGCCTCGCCAAGCCGCGCCCGCGCGCCGCGCTCGGCCTGCTCCTCCTCATGCCGCGCCTGCCCGTCTCCCCCGACCACTTCACCCTCCCGTTCGCGCTCAACGCCGCCGCGTTGCTCCGCATCCTCCCGCTCGGCGCCTCCCTCCACGCCGTCGCCATCCGCCTCGGGCTCCTCCCTCTCCGCCTCCCCGTCGCCAATGCACTCGTCGATCTCTACGCAAAGTGCGAGGACTTCCCCGCTGCGCACGCCGCGCTCGCCGACATCCCCGCTCCCGACGCAGTCTCCTTCAACTCCCTTCTCTGCGCGCACGCCCGCAACGCCTCCGTGGCTTCCGCCGAGTCCCTCTTCACCGCCATGCCCAGCAGAACCTATGTCTCCTGGAACGCCATGGTGGTCGTCTACGTCAATGCTGGTGACCTCGTATCTTCTCGCCGTGTGTTCGATGAAATGCCTACAAGAGACATGACCTCGTGGACGGTGCTGATTGTTGGGTACTGCAAGCGCGGGTTGGTCCAGGATGCGCGCGAGCTGTTTGATAAAATGCCGGAAAAGAATCTTGTGGCTTGGGCGGCAATGATTAATGGTTATGCACAGACTGGGAGGCCAAAGGCGGTACTTGCTTTCTTTAGGAAATTGGAGTCTGCTGGGTTTGAGCCTGATGCAGCCACAATGGTTGGGGTTATTTCTGCAGTTGCACAGATGGGCAGCACGGATTTGGCTGTGTGGGTTGGAGCTTATGTTGACAGGAAGAAGATCGAAAGGAATGTGAAGATTCTTACAGCATTAGTAGATATGCATGCCAAGTGTGGCAATGTTGAGCAGGCACTGAATGCTTTTAGGGAGATTGCACAGCCTGATGCCTATCCATACACAGCATTGATTAGTGGGCTGGCAACTCATGGGCATGCAAAGCTGTCACTTCAAGTGTTCGAAAGGATGCAGGCTCATGCCATCTTGCCGGACCCTATCACCTTTGTTGGTGTGCTTACTGCGTGCAGCCATGCGGGGCTTGTCGATAAGGGACTGGTGTATTGGGAGGCAATGGTGCGGGATTATGGAATTGAGCACTGTGCGGATCACTATGCCTGTGTCGTAGACATGCTTGGGCGAGCAGGGAGGATTGAGGAGGCATTCGAGATGGTTCAAAAGATGCCAATGGGGCCACATCCAGGGGCTCTTGGTGCACTGCTGAGTGCCTGCAAGACATATGACAATGTTGAGATTGCAGAAATTGTTGCAAACAAGCTTTTTGAATTGGAACCTGGGAACACTGGGAACTATATACTGCTTTCAAATATATATGCTGGGAAAGAACTGTGGGAGGAGGCAGAAAGAGTCAGATCTCTAATGAGAACAAAACTGCCGTTTAAAAAGCCAGGATCCATTTGGGTTGAGGATCGACAGAGGGAGCATGCCAAGATGTCTGTAATGGCTGAGAATCAGTTGAAATAGGAACACTGCTTTGGATTTGGAGATAGTAGAGGCTAGGCAGTCTTGAAATAAAACATAGCTATTTACCAGTTAGCAAAGCAAGAGCTTCATATCAGCTTGCCACTCAGGTATCTTTTCTCCCTTCACAGCTCATGACTTCATGTCATACATGAAACATACTGTGATAAATTATTTTGATCCACATAGGTGGTGACCAAGTTGATTTCTTATACGAAGTGTAGTTATCTCCTAATATACTTAGACAGCAGAGCATAAAAACCTAACACTTGCAGCGAAGCTCTACATCTAGAATAGGTGCTAGTGCTATAGCAAGAGGTCTTATATATGATTAACCAAGTTTTAGTAATAGGAGTGCTTATACTTCATTAGAATTTATATGGTACACCTTAGTGCTTGTTACTCACGGGGTTCAGCCAGAGCACCACATGATATAGTTTTTCAAAACATGCTGAGTATGAAAGACTAGGATCATTTGCAAATTACTAATATCAGAAAGCAGTATCCTCATGAAGCGAAATTATTATTTACAGTGAGAACTCCACATGAATGAGTGTATATTGGCCTTGATGACTGATAAATCATAAGCAGAAGAAGAAAAATAACATTTTTTCCCTTCACGTTGAGTATCCACTTCCACAAAAGGGTGTGGCCCATTCAGAGTGTACACTACTGATGAGTGATGACATACTAATTCGTGAACATTTTTCAGGGTATTTCTCAGCTTGACTTCACTATCTCGATGGCACGAGCTAATTCATCGATCTTGGCACCAGTGACCTCCTTGACAACCTTCCCATCCTTGAGAATCTTGAATGTTGGCACAACCTTTATGCCAAGCTCTTTTGCAAGAGGCTGCAAGTAGCAAGCATCAAGGTTTTTCAGCATGTCATATCCTACAGAGCACTGAGTAGTAAATACACAGAGAGTAAGGTTATCCCAACTGACCTTGTTGTCCTGGTTGCAATCGAGCTTAAGGAAAACAACATCGAGATTCTTCTCAGACATCTCCTGGAATTTTGGTGCCATCACCTTGCAAGGGCCGCACCTGTAAACAAGAGTGTCAGACAGTCATCAGATTCTACAATCTACAGTGAGGTGACACCTGTTCTCTTCTTGGTCTTTCATCCTGGCAAAAAACTGAAACGTAGAAGAGATTGGTAGAGAGCTCAGACGGTACCATTGAGTGTACATGTCGAGGACGACAACCTTGTCTCCTGCTGCCTTGACGATTGGCCAGAAGGTATCCTTGCTCACCTCCGTGACCTGTCCGGTAACTGCCTCAGCTCCCACCGACGTCGTCTCCAAGCTGCTCGACCTCACGGGGGTCACTCCCCTCATCTCAGAGCCTGTCATCACCGTCAGGCTCCTCTTGTGGGACGCTGCAGAGCCACCAAGCAAGGCTGGAAAGCGCCCGCAGGCGACCGGCCGGCATGTGGAGATGGCCGGCGAGGAGGCCGGCCCGTGAGACGACGAGATGGAGAGGCGTAACGCCATTGGTTGCTAGAGCTTTGGACGGTAGCTGCCAGGCGGGTGAGTCTGGTAGGAGAGGGAGCTTACAGCAGCGGTGGCGACCGACGAGTGGGTGAGCTTGAAAGGATATCCTCCTGGGCTGCTCTGTGGTATTTATCGGCTTCCAACGAGTGATAGTTTCTTGTGGGAAATGACATAACTGTCCCCTGCAGTTTATGCACTTTTGTGGTGGTGATGGTGTGACACGCTCTGTTCTGGAGTGCATTTTCGGTATCTGGACCATCAGATTGTGTGGTTGCCTGATCAGTTCTCTGGTTTCATGAAGGACATGTTTCAAGTTTTCATAGCGTATGTATACGCACTCGTGTCTGTAACTGGTGGTCCCCGAGGAGAATGAGCCCATAGGTCAGGGACACAATCTCCTGTATAATAGTAACCCTTCGCGCTTGATAGCATGCGGCCTCACAATGGTTGTAATATCAACATGGAATCAGCATCATAGATTCTTCATTCTTGTACGCCTACATGTAAGAGGCAACTGTTTTGTATTCTTGTCATTGACATGGTCTACACTCATAATTTTGATTATTAGTTTTGTATGGGAAAAATTCATCAACCCTTTGTCTGGCATAGCTTCCTTTCTCCTTTTTCTTTTTCTTTTATCAGCACTTCCATAAGAGAAGAGGTCGTGCTGTCAAAAAACAGATCAAATTTCATCTCATATATCCATTTTTCTTCTTGTGGTTTTTTTTATATAGGAGCACAGTTATGTCAGGGCCGAGTAGATGAAGTCATAATTTGACACGGCACTTGGCAATGAGCTCAGGAGCGTTCAATTGCTCGGTTCATATGTTGTTCCAATCGCGTGAAAAAAAAAAGAGAAAGCAATCGACGATATTTTCAGAAAAATGGCCAAATCCACGATATTTACACGTTGCGTAATTTCGTAGTCACAGGAAATTTATCAGTTTGGGCCACTGGGGTGAAAAAAAATCGAAAAGTGCCCGGGATATTATCGGAAAACGCCAGACATGCGTCTTGTTGCCTGCTACGACTGTGACACGAAGATGGAATGCACCGTCATGGATGACTACGGCAAAGGAGGAAATACGTGGTTCAGTCGCTAAGGGGAATGAATCAGGAACCAGAACTTGGCTGGCATGGCATCTCCATAAATCGTCAAGGCCGGGATCAATGGAATTCGGCCCACGAGGCCTAGTGGCGAGATGATCCGTAGGTTTCGACACAAAATAAGAAGGAAAATTTCCATTGGTACAGTAAAATGGCAATCCGATTCAAGTCATTTTTACCTACTAAAAATGTATGCGCTTAATATTCACTACTATAAGTGGCAGCATGAAGTCATGACTGCCAAATTAATAGCTCACACGAAAAAAAAGGCCAGACTAATATCAGAAGAATGGAATATCTGTTGGATTTGATCTCCACAGGCCCGATCCAAAGATCGGGCCGGACCCCTTGAACACGCCTTGATCGGGGGCGTCCAACCCATATGGCTAGTGGGCCCCCGTCGCCCTCGCTATATAGAACGGGAGAGGGGTCGGGGCACTTGACACGAGGTTCAACGCCGCCACAACCCTCTCCCACATCCCTACCGATCTAGGTTTTGCGCGAGGCCGACAGGAAGATCCGCCAGCAATGCGACGTCCACAACGACGACCGGATCCGACACTCCCGTCCTCGGCCGATCCCATAGGAAGCCCGGAGGCAACCGCCACCCGCGTCGCCCATCGCCGCCGACGGTTTGCGCCTCCCACTTCCCCCTCTCCCTCTCTCTCTCTCTCTTGTAGATCAGGCATGAACAACTCTTGTATTCTACTCAGAATATTTCCCCATACCCGATTTGTTTGCCTAGAATAGATCTTGTACAGAATCTCAGAAAGATTGAACCTAACAATGGTACCAGAGCCGATCTAGCGCATAGATCGGGTTGTTTTGGGGAAGAATCAAAGAAGTTGAACCGGATTCAACCACGAATCGATGAACTAGAGAAGAAAGAAACCCAAATTCGATCTCGAATCGATCAAGAACATCAAGAACAATAACCCTAGAAACACCAGAACCCTAACCCTAGCCAAGAACAGGAGGTGGTGGGCTTACCAGAGCTTTCTGCCGGTGCGCACACCGGCCACCACCGCGCGCGCAAGATCCCGGCCGCGGCGGCGCACACGAACAGATCGTGCCTATGCTCGCCGCGGCCTCCAGAACCCGCACGAGGGCGGCTCGGGCACCGCCGTCAGGCTGCTCGACGACGGCGCGCTCCCACTCGGTCGAGCGCGCGCGCCGGAGAGGGGGCCGGCGGCGGCGCCGCCGCTTCTTCTCCAACCGGCCATGGCAGCTCCTCAGATGCGGGCGAAGAAACCGGGGGGAAAGGGCGACGAATGAGCTAGGGTTTGGGGGGGCCGGCCGCCGCCGTTTTGTTCGGGCGGAATATCCGGGTAGCCGTCGGATTTGATCCGACGGTCTGCGACGGTCGGCGGTTGACGGGTCGGATTCGGCCCAGGCGGGCGTCGCCGGCAGGCCGAATTCGAGGCCCAGGCCCAGGCCCAGGTTGCGGCCTGGGCGCGCGGAGGGGCGCGTTGCGCTGAGTAGGCCTTGGGCCGTTTTCGTTCTCGGGCCGAAAGAACATTACGAATTGAGTTTTCTTTTTTCTTTTCCAGAAGCAATTTTGAATTTAGATTTGATTAGAATTTGAAACTCTGAAAATAAATACACCAACGTGTATTATTTAAAGAGCAGAAAGTTACAGAAATATGTTCATGAATATTTAGAATTTCACGTATTTCCGCTGCGAAGAATTGTGATTTATTCTTTCTCTGCGTTAATTTGAACCAACGGGATAATTAATACAGAGGAATATAGAATTTTGACTTGAATACAGAATTTTGTGAATTATGATATTGTAATTTCTGACCAAAGTTGATGTTATAATATTATAATCTTGTCAAGAAATTTTATGCATTTTCTCTATCTCTGCCTAAAGGTGATTTAGACTTAATGCACAAGAATATTGTATATTTGAATTTTGAATATAGAATTTTGACTTGAACACAGAAATTTATGAATTATGATATTAATTTCTGACCAAAGTTGATGTTACAATATTATAATTTTGTCCAGAAATTTTATGCATTTTTTTTCTATCTCTGCCCAAAGGTGATTTAGATTTGATGCACAGAATATTGTATGTTTGAATTTTGACCAAAGTTAAATTTAAACATGCCATTATTATTATCTTGAATTTGTACTCAAATTTCTGAATTTTGTGATCCAATGCTATGTCACATGTGAACCCCATTCCAGAATTAAATGGCCAGAACTATGGGAAATAATTTTCAGAAGTTACGAATTGCTCTGGCGATGGCTAATATAGATTCGGCCATCATAATGCCAGCACCAGAAGAACCAGAAAACCCAGTAAAGGCTCAGAACGAAGCAGATGATGCATGGGCCATTCGAGAGAAAGCCCATGACATTGCTTGAAAAATGGGATATTCAGTAGGCACGTTGGTATATTTCAAACCGCAAGTGCCTAATGATTATCAGAGGTTCCATTTCAGATGGAATAAGAATGGCAATCCCAGAATGTACCACCGCTACTGAGTATCTAGCAATGGTGAAGAGTCAGTTTATGACCAAGAAATATGCTGGCGGTGGAATAAGAGAATACATTCTAGAAATGAGCCACATGGCAAACAAGATTAAGACAATGAACATGTCTCTTTTAGATCCCTTTGTTATTCAGCTGGTGTTCAAGTCTATTCCCAAGGACTTTTCGACTTTTCATGTCAATTATAACACTCAGCCAGAAAATAGGAACGTTGAGAAACTGTTTACCATGTGCAGTCAAAAAGTGGATAGACTCAAGGCTGCCAATGGGGGTGAGCTTGTCTTCCATGTTCAGCAGAAAAACAAGAACTATCAGAACAATAAGAAACTTTTTCCACCTAGTACAAATCAGAAGGAATATGACAAGTCGTTTTAGTGATGGCAAGTGTGAAATACAATTTAATAAAGAATGTGTTGGTCTTGCCTTCCGACAAGACAAGATATACTTGCTTTCATTATCAGAGAATGTCAATGTTGCAAGTTCTAAGAATAAGAATTCTTCCTCATAAGAGAATGTTACAAAGAAACGCAATCGAATTGATGCAATCTCGTTGAAATTATGGCACTGTCATTTAGTCCATATTTCGAGGGGGAGAATATAGCGCTTAGTGAAAACATCAATTCTTCCGCCATTGGAATTTTCAGAATTAGAACAATGTATTGATTGCATTAAAGAAAATTTGCTAAGAAAACAAAAGAACAATTGGAAGCATTGGATAAATTCGAGATATTTAAAGCAGAAGTAGAAAATCAATATGATTTAAAGATCAAGATAGTAAGATCCGACCGTGGGGCGGAGTAGTACGGTCGGCACACCCCATATGACCAAGTTCTTGAACCTTTTTGTGAGGTTCGTTATGGAAAATGGCATAGTCGTCCAGTATTCTACACCGGGCGAGCCTCAGCAGAATGGAGTAGCAGAAAGAAGAAACTGTACCTTGATAGATATGGTCAGAAGTATGAATTATGGACAGAAAGAAAACCCTCGCTTAATCAATTTCGCGTGTGGGGCTGTCCAGCTGAGGTTAAGGTATTTAATCCAAACACTGAAAAATTAGATCCCAAGACACTCAGTTGCCATTTTATTGGGTATCCAGAAAAGTCTAAGGGATATCGCTTCTACTATCCTGACAGACACACGAAGTTTATAGAAACAAGACACACTGCCTTGTTAGAAGATCAAATGATCGGGGGGAGCATGGTAGCCAGAAAAATTGATCTTGAAGAGAAGTGGGTACTCGTTCCCACTCCGATGACTCAAGAGCCTTATTTCTCGTTGCCTATTGTTGTGGCACAGATAGTGCAGGAACTGTAGTGCCAACGCATGTTGTCAGTTCTTCTGACGTGGCAACAAATGGAAATGAGGATCCTTTTTCTCAAGACCAAACAGAACCCGTTGCCATGGATGAGGGGGAGCAGCAACAACCTTCTGTGCAAGAAATACCAGTTGTAGTGGCCCCGAGTAGACCGCAAAGGATCAAAGGACAAGCTATTTATGATGATTATGAAGTCTATAATAGCAAAGAAATTCAAATGGAGGATAATCCCACCTCTTTTGAAGAAGCCATGAGAAGCATGAATTCATCCAGGTGGACTGCAACCATGAAAGATGAAATGAAATCTATAAGTGCCAATAAAATTTGGGACTTACAAGAAAAATTCCTAAAGGGACCAAAACAGTAGGCTGCAAATGGATCTACAAGATGAAATGTGTCTCCAAAGGGAACGTAGAAAGATTTAACCACAATTTGCGGCGAAAGGCTTTACGCAAGGAGAAGGGATAGATCATAACGAGATATTTTTCCCGGTCTCATGTAAAGATTCTTTCAGAATAATCTTAGTGGCACATCATGATCTAGAATTACATCAGATGGATGTGAAGACGACATTTTTGAATAGGGATTTATATGAAAATTTCTACATGGCACAGCCGAATGGCTTTGTCATGGAAGGCAAAGAAAACTTAAGTGTGCCGCCTGAAGAAATCGATTTATGGCTTGAAGCAAGACTCAATGCAGTGGTATTTGAAAATTGATGAAACAGTAAGAAAGTTTGGATTTAAAGAAAATAAAGAGGTTCAAGAACGAAAAATTCATTTTCCTTGTCCTGTATGTGGATGACATTCTACTAACTAGCAGTGATGTTGATCTGTTATTGGAGACAAAGAAATTCTTGTCTTCGAAGTTTGATATGAAAGATCTCGGTGAAACTTCATTCATTTTAGGAATTGAGATTCACCGAGACAGAAGAAATGGGGTGTTAGCATTATCACATAAGGCATACCTAGAAAAGATATTAAAGAAATATGGTATGTATATGAGCAAACCCACACCTGCTCCAATAGTCAAGGGCGACAGTTTCGGAAAACATCAGTGTCCCAAGAACAAGTACGAGCTCGAACAAATGAAGACAATGCCTTATGCTTCAGTTGTCGGAAGCTTACAGTATGCACAAGTGTGCACACACCCTGACTTGAGTTTTGTTACCGGGATACTTGGCAGATACCAGAGTGATCCAGGCATAGAGCACTGGAAAATGGTAAAGAAAGCTTTACGCTTTGTGTAGGGTACAACAGGCCTCATGCTGACATATAGAAAATCAGAATCTTTAGAAATAGAAGGATATTCAGAATCAGACTTTGCAGGAGATGCGGATGATAGAAAATTCACGTCCTATCTTCACTCTTGCAAAAGGGAGCAATATCGTGAAAAAGCTCCAAGCAGTCAGTCACAGCATCATCCACGATGTATGCTGAATTCGTAGCATGTTATGAGGCCTCAGGGCAAGTCACATGGCTTAAGAAATTAGTACCCCAGATAAAAAGTGGTCGACAACATAGAAAAACCACTGAAATTATACTGCGGCAATGAGCCAGCAGTATTTTGTGCTCATAACAACAAGTCGAGTGGTGCTGCCAAACACATCGACATTAAGTTTTATGTTGTTATGGAGCAGGTCCAGGATCAAACGATTTGTCTAGAACATGTCAGAACAAGCAAGATGTTAGCGGATCCGTTTACAAAAGGCCTACCACCCAAAGTGTTCAGAGAACACTTAGCCGACATGGATTTAAGAGAAAGCCTATGATTTTTGGACAAAGAGGGCCCAAGAATAAGACTCTGTTTCAGACCAGAAAGGTGAATGTGGCTATTAATCTGACGGTAATAACTGTCATGACGAGGCACGCCCTATACACTGATCTGCGATGGGATGGACCAAATTCAGATACAGAACAAGAATAAGAACAATGAGAGATCAAGGGAGAGAATGTTGGAGTTGATCTCCACGAGCCCGATCCAAAGATTGGGCCGGACCCCTTGAACACGCCCTGATCGGGGGCGTCCAGCCCATATGGCTGGTGGGCCCCTGTCGCCCGCGCCATATAGAACAGGAGAGGGGTCGGGGCACTTGACACGAGGTTCACCGCCGCCACAACCCTCTCCCACATCCCTACCGATCTAGGTTTTGCGCGAGGCCGACGGGAAGATCCGCCAGCAACGCGACGTCCACAACGACGACCGGATCCGACACTCCCGTCCCCGGCCGATCCCACAGGAAGCCCGGAGGCAACCGCCACCCGCGTCGCCCATCGCCGCCGACGGTTTGCGCCTCTCTCTCTCTCTCTCTCTCTCTCTCTCTCTCTCTCTCTCCTGTAGATCAGGCATGAACAACTCTTGTATTCTACTCAGAATGTTTCCCCATACCCGATTTGTTTGCCTAGAATAGATCTTGTACAGAATCTCGGAAAGATTGAACTTAACAATATCAACCGTTTGTGAAAGTCCAAAATCTCTTCCACTTAAGATGGTGGCGCGCCTATATGAAACAATTTTGCTAGACATAATTACATGCAATGTATATACACAGGCTACAACATCAGGAGGTACACAGGCTACATCAGGAGGATTCGACGAATCTTGTTGAAGCTGGTGCGCGGATCACAGAATTGTTTTCAAAAACTGTACAATGAAGTAGATCACAGCCAGCAAAAGCCCAATCTGGTACACATCTTGATTGAATCCATCATCTGGCCTTTGAAAGAACTGCACCCATAAAACCAAAATAAGTTTCTGAATAACTGGCATAACTGAACTGACCTCTTCAGAATTTGGGGAGTTAGAAGTGATCAAAGGATAGCTATATAAGCTGGAGGTTATCAAGTTGCGGCGCAGTTAGATTGATGTACCTTTGTAGGATCACCAGAAGGATCCAGATAAGCCTCTAAATTCTGATCTTCCTTTGTTGACAGCTTTGATGCCGTGCTCTTAGCAGCTTCGATTGTATCCTTCCCGGACTCAACAGTGGAGTAAACCCTTCTGGACAACCAGAAGTAGGTCTGGGCAGGAAAAGACGAGGCAGAGAGGTCCCAGGAGTCAACCTGTTCGAGTACCTGGCCACTTATCTGATTCAAGACAAACTGTGATTCAACACGGACAATGACATCTCCTCCAATGGTTGCAAAGAATGGATTCTTAGGCTTCCCTCTAAATGCCCACTTGATGGTCAGATTACTTGTCGATTGCATTGACATTTCCTGGACTGTCTGACACAATAGCAAGAGTGCTGATTAGATGCTATCTGAATTTTGGAGAGGGATCATGCTTGATACAGGTAAAGTAATAACATGTTGTGTGCAGCAAGTTTGGGCTCAGGTACCTAATACCTGAAAGATATCCCATGGTTCTTTTTTCTAATGTTCAGAATAATTCAACAAAAAATCATGCATTGCAATGAAATGACTGGAACACGTCATTGCATCTAATCAGTTCTTACCACTACAGGGTTTTCCAATGCCTTGGTGATCCACAATGGCCTCTTGTACTTCTCACGCCCAACAAATGTCCTGAGCGGATCCTGAAAGAAGACAAGTATGGAGGCACTGGGTAAGCAGACGTGTATTTGAAGGATGAAAGTTAGGCCAACACAAAATCAAGAGCGCACAGTGGCAATTTATTTTCTCACATGGAATTTTTTGTTGAAATCGATGAACACAGTTCAAAAATCTTAGTGTATGACTATTTACTTTCTTGTTTCCAACTTCCAACTATTCAGTCATTCAATACAGCAAACGATTGCTACATGCAGGCATAAGCCACAGCTATTTACGGATTGCATTTGCTACACATTGGTTCGTTCGGTGAACATTCACTAATTAACTAGTGACTAATTAACTTGTCTGAGCAAGAGAAGCTGGCCAATATGCTTAATTGTAAATTGGGCAGCTGGCCAATGAGATACTTGGGTGTTCCCATTTCAGATTCCAGGATTGGGATTTCAGGTTTTGGGGGGCTGAAACAAAAGATGGCTAAAAGACCCGATCCTTGGAAAGGTAAACATCTTTCCTCTGGGGGAAAGCTAGTGCTCACTATTTCCTGTCTGTCCAGTTTGCCCATTTTCATGATGGGCTTCTACCTTCTCCCAAAGAGTGTACACAAGTGGATGGACTCACTGAGAGGGAAATTCTTCTGGCAAGGAGCTAAAGAAGAATTTAAATATCACATGGCCAGCTGGGACTCAGTGAGCAGACCAAAAGACAAGGGTGGTCTGGGTATCATTAACACAAAACTTATGAATGAATGCCTTTTGGTTAAGTGGATCTGGAAGATTACTAAAGGATCCTCAGATGTTTGGTTCAAGCTACTTGATGCTAAGTATGTGCAGGAAGGGAATTTTTTCACCTCCAGGACACTGGGTTCTTCTCAGTTTTGGCAAGGGCTACACAAAGTAAAACATTTATTCAAGTGGGGGGCCATTCACAAGATGAAAGACGGATATAAAACTTCTTTTTGGAATGATGTTTGGATTGGAGACTCTCCTTTAAGACTGCAGTACCCTTCGCTTTATAACATGTGTAGAGATAAAGAGGCGCTAGTGGCTGACTATTATAAGGATGGGGATTGGGAGATAGAGTTCAGAAGAAGTTTGCTTGGGTCTGAATCAGAGTGCCTGGACCTATTAATTCAGTACTTGCAGCATATTCAGGTTGACACTGAGCAGCAGGATGATGTGGAATGGGCGCTGGACACATCTAAAAGCTTTACCACAAAAAGCCTGTACAGATTCCTCACACGCAGGGGTGTGCAAGTGAAGGAAGCGGATAATATCTGGAAAACTAGCTTGCCAATGAAGATTAAGGTCTTTCTTTGGCAGTTATCTCACAACAAATTACAATCAGTAGTGGCTTTGAAGCGAAGGGGCTGGAAAGGTAGCACTCGTTATGTTCTGTGTGGGAGGCACGAATCCGTCTCCCACATTTTCTTTACCTGCTCTTCGGCTCGTTTTGTCTGGGCTTGTCTCTCTGAGGTTTTTGGAGGGACGATTCCCTGTTCTTGGGATGAGTTGCATGGGGGCAAACTCACGAGCATGTTTAAAACTAACATGAGGCTGAGCCTCTTCCTGTTTGCAGGGATCGCATGGTCCATTTGGAGGACTCGCAATAAGATGGCTATCGAAAAGATCTCCCAAAATCCTATTGATGTTGTGTACTTGGGTATCTCTTTTGTGCAGAAATGGTGGAGACTGTTGAAACCTGCTGATCAAGAGAAGCTTTCCAAAGCAGTTGACACAATGCGGGGCTGGTTGCGAAGTTACAATCCCATTTCTCTTGTGGCGTCGGATATCGTGGAAATCTAGTGGAAGCAGTCCCTAGTTTTTTTTGTTTTTGCTCTGTTTTGAGCAGTGAACTTTGCCGAGTGATCTCTTTCAAAAAAAATTAACTAGAGACCAGCAAAAAAATTTGTTTCTACCTTTAATTAGCTGGAAGTTGGAAACTAAAAACCGACCATTTAAAATCTTCAAGTTGACACTAAATTGGCTTACAGTTAGTCTTGCTAGATCCCTAACCAAATGTAAAATTTTCGAAAGATCACACGAGCATCAGCACCTTGTATTTGACGGAGACAGCATAGCAGTTGAATGCCCGGTTGTCCTCCCGCAGCTCGAGGATGTCGCGCGCTAGCTGCCTCGCCGTGGACTCCACGTAGGGGCTGCTTATGCACTCGAATTCGTTGCAGAGCTCCCCGAAGTCCATGCCGTCGACCATCTTATCCGTCCGAGACCTCTCCTCGGGAAGATCGGCGGCGGCGCGCGTCTCCACCTGCACCTCCTTCGAGTCATCGACAACTGCGCGCGCGGTTCACCACAACGTCAGCACACACGTTGCGGCATGCGTCATCATGGAAGAAGGCACGCACAAGGCACAAGGGTCCCGAACTCACCGTGCAACGGCGCGAGACGAAGGCGGCGGCGGCGGCGGCGGCGAGGAGAATGGGCCCCGGAGACTTGCGCGACGCTCGCCCGGCGGAGCGCGGCGGGGGAGCATGAGGGCGAGGGGCGGCAGGAGCAGGAGAGCGCGGCGGCGGCTGGCGTGGCCATTGGTGACCCATGGCGCGGTCGGCGTGGCGCGAAGTGAAAAGGCGCGGGGGGATGGTTGATGCGGATAAGACCGCGGCGCGCTACCGCCTCTCGTTTCGCCCGGGGTCGGTCGCCTATGTGGCCTGCGTTCAACACTGGCCCGCGTGGCATGGCCCAACGCAGCGGCCTATTTTTAAGGAAAAAGTTTTTTTTTCTCCTTCAATTTTGAGCCGAATCTACTTTTCCTCCCTGGACCATAAAATCATCCGTTCAACCTCCTCAAACTCACAAAACCGTTCATATAATCTCCCTGACCGGTTTTAGGGTGAGGTGACCGCAGTTTTTCTATTTTTCTTTTATTTTTTATTTTGACTAAATCTTTGAAAAATCACAGTAAATCACCAAAAAATCATAAAAGGGAAAATCTAATTTTGTTAAACTCCACGTAAGTAGATATACGCATTGAATATATTATATGATATATTTTAGTACATTTTTTTGTAATTTTAGATATATGCTTTTCTGTAATTAATTTATAGTTATAGTCTCCATCATCAAATTACGATGAAAATTTTATGGTGGGCTAATCATTATATGATTGAGCTATAGTATAAATTTTATAATTATTGGATCATGTTTGACTGAGCTATAGATTTATCTATATAAACATAGATAAATGTAGACCAATCTATAGATAAACCTAGATAAATTAATAACTCAGTCATACATGATTCAATAGTCATAAATTTTTTACTACATCTCAACCATATAATTATTATACCACCATAAAATTTTCATCGTAATTTGACGATGGAGATTATAACTATAAATTAATTATAGAAAAGCATATATCTAAAACTACAGAAAAAAATTAGTACTAAAGTTTATCATATAATATGTTCAATGTGTAGATTTACTTACGTGGAGTTCAAAAAAATTAGATTTTCCCTTTTATAATTTTTTGGTGATTTACTGTGGTTTTTCAAAGATTTAGTCAAAATAATAAATAAAAGAAAAATAGAAAAACTGCTGCCACCTCACCCTAAAACCGATCAGGGAGGTTATTTGAACGGTTTTGTGAGTCTGAGGAGGCTGAACGGACGGTTTCGTGATCCAGGGAGAAAAAGTAGATTCAGCTCAAAATTGTGGGAGGCAAAAAAGACTTTTTCCTATTTTTAATGGAAAACTGAGCGCATTCCTTCCTTTTACTAGTGGCGGGCCTTCTTCTCGGCCCAACTGGTGGGCGTGGATTTCTCATCTATTTTTCCTAGTTCAAACCGGAGCTAATTAACTACTCCCGTATGCTAGTAAAAAAAAGCTAACTACTCCAGTGCATATATTATATTTTTAAAGTAAGTATGGTTTAGAAAAATTCAACCGTAGTCCCTCAGTTCCATTTGAGATGGTGAGATCACGACTCCTGTGCGTTTTTTTTTTGAAATAATGAATGCCGAATTGTGGGCTCGATCAGCTGCAGATGCAGCTCAAGCTCAACCCAAATGATAGCTCCCCGGCAAATGGGCGACTTGGCTGCCGAGTTGAGGGGCGGTGTCGAGGCGAGCGCGTAGCCACTGCCACCTGCGGCAACAGTAGCTGCGTGCCCCGTTCACGCCGATGTTGGTTTGGTTACGAGTCATCATAGGTCCATATCCAAACTCTGTACCGAGTCGACATTGATCTCTTGCGGCGAAGAATGTACAGCATAGTGTAGCACAGACTAGACTGTTTCCCACCCCAAAAAAGGAGAGAGATGTTACTCCTGGATGAAATCATATACAGTGTGCTGATACAGCAGCGTGTTGTCCTCCTTGTAGTGCAGGAGGTAGTGGCATTTGATGCAGAAATAGCAGGGGTTGTTCAGCGCCCACTTGTCGTCGACCGTCATCTTGGTGGCAGGGTAGATCTGGCACACGGAGCACTTCTGCAAGCGCTTCTGCAACTGAAACGTCTGTAGAGGGTAATCTGTTTGGTTCTGCGAGTCCTCCTGGTGGATCAACCTCATGTCCCTTATCACGATCGTATGCTTGCAGCTCCCCTGAAAATGTGGAACATAATGCCGGAAACATGGTTAAACGGACTGATATCTCTGTTTCGTCAAGCACTCAAGTTAAGCATATTTATAGCCAAATAAACATTTCTAACATAAAATATCTATAAAGCAAGGAAACGGGAATTCTCTAAAGGCATTAAGGCAAGAGAATAGATGAGAGAACCTGATGGCAGTAGAGGTACCCAGCACCAGGCCGGAAGTGCAGGTCAGAGAAACGAGTTGTTTGCATTCTTTCAGATTTAAATTCAGGCATGTTAGAAATATTCAAACCCCTCAGTAGATCCTTCTGCCGTTTCTTCAAAACACCAGATGTTATGGTATCCCACTTCTCTGAAACCTCATCACTGGAATTCTGAAGCCAATCTAGTATGGGTTTACTGTAATCAGTGGCAGAACGATGTCTCATGTCGTTGTAGAACGTGTCCTGACATAAGAAAGTGGAGATTAAAAACGTAGCCCTAGTTCTTCAAGAACATGTATTCAATTTTCAAAGAGGAAAAGCATACCTCAATAAGGAAATATCCGGAATGATCATGTTGTCCAGCCACCTTCATCAGCTTATCAGTCAAACAACAAATATTATCCCTCAGATCAGTAAGGAACTGGCTTCCCAACACGAGAAGTTCCTGGCACTGCAAGGTACGCTACTCACCATAAAACTGGGGCCTTCACCTTAAAATTAATTATGTGTAATAATTGAAGGATAGGCTATTACCTTCACAGATCCATATTTCTTCTGATAAATTTCAACACAAAGAATTACTTCTGGATGGACCACAGGCCTGTGCTCATCAGATCTTAAAGGTTTGTTCTGGAAACAAAATAGATTGTAAGATAAAATTCCAAAGGTAGAAGCTTGTGAAAAGGCGTGCTACAGATGAACTGAGATAATCCAAACCTTCCAAGGAGCGCCGACTAATTTAAGAGATGTCGCTATTTCAATTTTCTCAGATGATGTTTTGGAACCTTTAGACTTCACAGAATCGCCACTGTACCAAAGAATCATATTCATTTAAAACTGCGGCAAGAAAAGGATCAAATGGAATAGACTAATTTATGGTCTCAAGTGCATAACGATAAAACAGCCATGAGCTTCTCCCTCAGTTTGCTCGACTTGAATGCAGTATCAGTCTGTTGCATCTGTTCTAGAATATTGTTTCTGCCAACTTGTCATTGCTTGCATATTAAACATTCCATAGAGATACGATTCCATCCTTATAGAACACTTGCCAGGAATGCCACATTGCCCATTGCATCAGAAACCTTAGAAAAACCTCACTAAATATTTGATTTGCATTAAGGCAGACCAGTAACAACCATTCCATCCTTATAGAAGAGCCTTTGCCAATGTTGCTTCTAATATGACTTGCCTAAACCACCATAACAATACAATCAATCAACCACACTACCAAAGTAGACCAACCAATCCATGGTCAATGCAGGCCACCTACCCTTCATCAAACGTTTGCTCCTCTGGTTGTGGTGGAGTGCCAGAATCCAAGTCCTCCTACAAACGAAAACCATCAGAGACTCAAATCAAACTGCAATCCAAAACGAAGTGATAAAAAGCAAGCTGATTAGCAGTAGATAGGTTACCTCCATTGCCTCCTGGAGGGCGCGCTCCACCAGCTCCTCCTCGGAGAGCACCCTCAGCTCATCGACACTGCCAAAAGAAAAAAACAAAACAAAACACCCAGAGTAAATCAACACATTATTCGGCATAGGCACAAAGGGAAAAGGATTGTTACTTCGATACAACAGGATGAATCATGGAATTACCAAAGCTCATCGTCGAATTCGTCGCCAGGGTCTCCCAATTCAGCTTCCAATTACTGGTCGCAAACGAAACAAGCAGAGAGAATCATACCCAAAACTCTGGGGGAAATCAAGGTTAGGGTTCTAGGAATAGTTGCAAGGTGGGGTTGGTTGGCACCTGGAGCTCCTGGAGGGCGGAGTGCATGAACCCTGAGGCGTTGGAAATGGGTCCCGCCATGAAGGGAACGAACAATGGGCCCCCCCGAGCGAAGGACACGCTCTGCCGCTCGCCGGCGGCGGAGCTCTCGGCTCCCTCTCCGGTGGCCGCCATCAACGCGAGCGGTTCTCTTCTGCTAATTGATGATGTACAGTGTTGACGTTGCCGCTAACCTCGAAGACTGGAGATGAGCACAGAAACAGCGGGGACGCAGTCCGCCGCGCACTGGCCTGACAGTGCCCTCGCCGCCGCCCGCGTCGCCGCGTCGGTTGCCCCGATCGACGGCTGCTGTGTTGGAGCGCCAAAATCCGCGCGCCCGGCAGCCAGAACCCCTCGCCCCGTCACCTCGCCTGCCCGCCCACACGACGACGGGCCTCCCACCGTCCCACGCAAAAAAGGCCTGCAGAGCACGCCGCCGCGCCGCCGCCACCCGCGCTCGAATCGTCGTCGTAATCGCCGTTGCGGCGGGTACCTTTTCTGGCTTACTGGGCCTTGGGGCTGTACCTCGGTTCAATGGGCTTTGCTTGAGAAATTTGTTTTATGTGTATCTTTTCGGCTCAATGGGCCTAGCCCATCCATCTTGGCGTGCCTGACGACGGTCATTGCCTTCCTCGCGAAACAGCTGACGACCTCCTTGGGGCACGCACTGACACCATATCTTACAACGGCAGTTTGATTCACATCAGGATCACAAGATGTTCGCCTTTGTCCTGGATATGCTGCAAAGATCTTGGGTATAGTATAGAGAGACTAGGATAATCTTCGTTTTTCTTAGGCAAAATAGCTAAAATTATCCTTGAATTATAGGGCTCGGCTCAATTTGGTCTCTGAACTATGAAAACGTCTAATTTAATCCCTGAACTATCTTAACCGGATCAACTTCGTCCTTAAATTCAAGGGGCCTTGCGGCGGCGCGGGGCAGAGGGGCGCAGTCAGCTTGGGGTATGAAATACTTGTTTTACCCTCCTTCCATAAAACAGATTTAACATATAGGCAGCTTCCAAGCCATATCGAGCTGAGCTGGCTGGGAAGGGGTAGTGTGCCGGCAAGGATAGGGTGGCGAGGGGGCGGCGACATGCACTACTTGAAAGGGGCGGCGACCTGGCAGAGGAGGGAGCGGTCTAGCTCGATAAGAGTTGCAAGCTGCTTGTGTTAAACCTGCCTATGGATGGAGGATAATAAGGGTATTTCACACCCCAAACTGACCGTGGGGCGACGTGCCACATTGAATTCAAAGATGAAGTTGAGGATAGTTTAGGAACTAAATTGGACGTTTTCAAAGTTCAGGGACCAAATTGAGCCGAGCTCCATAGTTCAGGATGACTTTGGATATTTTGCCTTTTTCTTATATCGTCATCTAGAAAGTACATACCTTAAACATGCTTGATGCATTGCTCATCTTCGTAGTATTGGCCTTAAGTTGGGTTTGCTCGTCATGAGCTATACAATTTTCACATTGTTCAGCTTTACTCATTTTAGCTGCTCTCGGCTGCTTCTGCCTGGGCTGAGCAGCCCAAGCCGTTCGGCTGGTCCACAGCAGACGTTTGGCTGGCCTACACTAGGCAACCGCCCAAAAATAGCAGACTCGGTCGTCGTCCGCCTCGCTCTCGAAGAGTCCTTCAGGCCGGATCCAAGAATCGCAGACGCTAGGTTACGCTCCGCCGCCCACGCTTCGCCGCCGCCATTCTCGTCGTCGCCGCGGGAGGCATCGGCGTCCCTCTGTCTGCCCCACCGTCTGGACCGTGCAGATCCAGCCGGGTCCGGGCCGTTCCGCGCCGCTGCTGACCGATTCGGCCCCACCGCCGGCTCCCTCACGCTTCACCCACTCCTCGGTGTCCCCTGGCGCCGGCTTGCTCCTCGTGCTCCAACCGCTCGTCGTCTGCGCCGCGACCGGCCTCCTCCCGCGGGCGCTCGCGACCGCCCTCCTCGCTGTCATTGGCACGTGTTGCGGCGGTCTGTGGCCGCCGCCGCCGCAATTGACCACGACGACATCGAGTGGGCGGCTGCAGGGTGCCGTCTTCGCCGTGACCTACTACGGCCGTGGGAGCTCGTTGCTGCAGTACCCCCTCGTGCAGGTCAGTCCATTGGGGAAAGTTAGAGTTTCTGATTTTGTGCAAGCCAAAGAAAAGAACTAGTTGTATTTGTACGTGCTCATTGTACTGCATTCGTAGATGGATTTGCTTTGAGTGCTGAATCAACTGTGAGCTCTATGTTCACCCATAGGTCGTGCCATTTGGAGAAGACAGCGACGTCAGTCACAGGGCTGGCAACTTCTTCTACAGGATCATGCTCCTCGCCTTCAGCTCGACAGTACAACCTGCGTGCAAAACGAGCGAAGACCACAGTCAAGGCAAGTTTTCGTTCCTTTGCATTCCACATCTCTTATGTTGTTATTATCTGCTGCTTCTCCTGCCCCTTGCACCCAAAATTGTACAATGCCTTTGTCCACAGATGGATCGAGACCGTTGTAATTGGGACGGGCCAACTACCCGATTGTTCCTTGACCTCTGTATTGCTGAGAAGGAGAAATTCAACTTCACTAATCAGGGGTTAACTAGGGACGGGTGGCATAACGTGCAACGCAGTTTCAAAGAACGTGCAGGCGCTCGATATACAAACAAGCAGATGAGCAACAAACTGCAGGCTTTGAAAAAAGATACCGAGCCTGGAAGGAACTACACAAGACCAGTGGCCTAGGGCGCAACAAGAGTACAGGTGGTGTTGAGGCTGATGCCGATTGGTGGGATGAGCAACAAACCCAACAGGATGCTAGAGAGACGGAGGTAAGTCCAGTCAGATACTATCTCATTTGCTTTGTTTCTCAATTCGGCATTGGGGCAATCTCTTTGAGCTAACCACCTCTTCGCTGCAGGATACCGCAGAGGCTACTGAACCGTGTGGTGCACCACCTCCTAACCTTGACCAACTGGATATTCTGTTCGGATCCCACCAAGACAGGGGATCATTCATGTATGCCGGTGGTATAAGTGAGTCAACCACCCCTCCAAGCCACGATCCTGCTGACCCCTCCTTCAAAAGAGCAGTTGAGGACAACGAGGTTAACAGCCCACCAAAGAAAAAGTGCTGCAGTATGGAGGACTACATGAAGGAGATATCTGAAAGCATTGTCCATCGGAGGTCTCGTGAGCATACCCGTGAGCAGGCGGAGGTTTTCGAAGTCATGGAAATGCTGAAACAAGACGGTGTTCCCGAGGGGTCCGAGCTAAGCATTGGACCTGTCAAGAACTCGGTTTGTCGTGCGTAGTACAAGAACATGCAAGACCCAGCAAATCGCGTAGCTTGGATCGAATGGACCTGGACGAACGGAAAGCTAAAATAGCATGGGTCATCATTTGCCAAGTTGTTAGCCGATGTTGTTATGGAGTGTACTAGTTTTAAGTTTTCTGATGTGCCTAGCGAACAATGTTTGTAGGAATCTATGTTTCAGTAATCAAACTTGGTTTGTAGGTGCACTAAAAATTTGCCTATGTTCATAAGCTTATTCTGCTATTACTCATGTCACTGTTTCTTGTAGGTGAAATGGAAACTGTGTTACTGTTTGTAGGTGCCATGGTAACTATGTGTCCCTCTATCCTACTTTGTTTCAGGCTGCTGGACTAGTAGGTGAGGACTACCCACCCCTTGGCCTAACCATGTCGACTGAAGAGACAAGTGACACGTCCAGTGATTCAAGCAATACTTTCTGGGATTTGGTGACGTGTGCTGCTGGTTACGGAGCATATGTGGCCTCAGTTCCTAGCACAACGGACATCCAAAGTGAAGTCCCAGAGGTGGCCATGCCATTTGTTGTGCAAGAGGCAAATGGCCGACAATGGGTGGAAGCTTGTTTGCAAGATGCAGGAAGATGCTATGAGAATTTCCGTATGTCTCCTGACACGTTCTTTGCATTTATTTAGTCTATAATAGGGTGTACTGTTAATATTTGGTCAGAAGCATAGAATTTTATTTGGTTTCTTTGGTGGAGCTAATAAAGTGTCATCGGTTTCTGGTTGTAGGTATGAACCTCACAACCTTTCATAAGCTGCATCGAATTTTAGTTGTAAACCATGGCCTGCAGTCTACTCAAGACTTTGATTCTATAGAGGCACTAGGCATGTTCCTATGGGCATGCGGTCACCGGCAGTGCATGAGGCAAATGAAAGAAAGAGTTCGCAGGGGTTTGGGCACAGTAAGCTAGAAGTTTGGGGCTGTGCTACGAGCAATGGTGTCGTTTGCAGATACAGTCATTGTGCCAAAGGACCCGACTTACAGCACCGTGCATGAAAGTCTGCGAGAGTACTCACCTTTATTCGACGGATGCATCGGCGCAATAGATGGAACACACGTACCTGTATGTGTCGCTCGGGAGTCACATGATGATTACACAAACAGGAAAGGATGGGCAAGCCAGAATGTACTAGCTGTTGTTGACTTCAACATGCGGTTCACGTTTGTTGGTGTGGGGATGGCGGGAGCTGTGCATGACATGGCCGTGCTAAGGAAAGGGTGGGAGGCACCAACTTTCCCACACCCACCACCAGGTTTGTTGCCTTAAACTACAAGTGTTGTGATACAAGTGTATTTGAGTAAACTGAGCATGTGGTTGCTTGTTTGTAGGAAAGTATTATTTGGTGGACTCGGGGTATGCACAAGAGCAAGGATATTTGGGCCCACATCGCATGACCAGGTAGTGGAAATAGGAGTTTAAGCGTCGGGGTCCGGAGAGGTTGGAAGAGGTGTTCAACTTTCATCATTTGAAACTGCGAAATGTAGTTGAAAGATCATTTGGGGTGGCCAAAAATAAGTGGCAAATGTTGAAAGGCGCGGCTCACTATCCTCAGGACAAGCAATGTCAGATTATTGTGACATACTTTGCACTGCATAACTTTGTAATGGGCGAGAATGCATAGTCACCTCCAATGAACATGATGTCAATAACTGGAGTAAGTGACTTTTCCTATCAGTGGGTTGAGTCAAATGCGGAAGATGACATGTCAATTGTCCGTGACTGGATAACTACTGGACTTGGACTACTGGGATACAGCTATGTGAGTTTACATCATTCTTGGGCTGTCTATGTTGTAATAGTATGAAGTTGATGATGTATGATTGAATTGGTGCCTTGCAAATTTGTGAACTTGCAGGTGACACATCTGTTTTGTGATTGGCACCTCCATCTCATGGTTTTGGAAAGCAGCAATCCAGCAAAGGCCCAAAGGCATGCTGAATCTGCTATGAAGGGTACGATGCAGTTGAATGTGTTGCAATTATGGGTTGTGTATGCCTACAGTTTGGCATCTAGTTTGGTTGTAAGAACTTTGAGACCTTTCGTAATTAGCAGAATATCGTCCTTTATTATGGCTGTAATGAACTTAAATGACTTGGTGTAATCTAGTTGTGTGCACATTTCGTGCAAGTGTGCACCGAATTGGCGCCCAAATTTGAATTCAAAAATAGCAAATTGCATGGTTGCACTGCGCATCCATGGTACAGTGCCCGGCTACTGTCAGCAACAGCCCAGCTGCTCTGCTGCTTATGGCTGGAAGAGCTGCAGCCTAAACCAGCCGAGAGCAGCCAAAAATAGTTCAGCCGAACGGACGCTTTGAGGTATAAATTTGTCTTGCTAAAGAAAACTTAGAGGAGAAGGGACGATGGTATTGTGCAATGGAGAAAGAAATAGTTACAATTTATCTATTTTGAACTGTGCCATCACAAATTTACAACTCTTCGAAACATATCATTACTTATCTCTTCGATATGTTTATTGAAATACGAGTGACTTGCGCGCGCCTTGGCGCGCGTAATTTATTTTGTTGTTTCCGTTTGGCAATATAAGTTTATATAGAGGTTTGTAGTAGATGTATAGACAAATAGATATATATAGATAGAAATAGTATATTTATTTTCAAAGCAAAAAAGACAAAAAATAGTAGCTGAAATCCGACGTCTCAATCTCGCCGTCGAAGGCGGTCGGCAGCGATCCTCGGGCATCTCCTCACCCTGCAATGCGCGGCTATCACGCCCGACCTGCGGCACCGCGGCGTACCGGAGCTAGGCCGGGTCGCCCGCCGATGACGGCATGAACTTGCCGCACCCGTCAAGGACGTGCCCGGCGGCCCGCCCAAACTCGACGCGTGGCTCTCTGGCCTAGCTTCACTGCCGTCATTGCAGTACAGCACACACCCATTCGGAGGCCACCAAAATTACCGGTCGAGAGTTCTAAATTCAGATATTTTGCAGTGACCTAACGGAGAGCTGACGCGTGGACTATTCGTGTCTCAAGGCCTCAAAGGTATGGCACGGCCAATCGCATGCACCGTCAATTTAGAATCGAATGTTGGAAATCTTTTTACCGATGTGGCCGGTCTGCTCTTGCGCCGACCTTCGGGGCATTCACATATAGAAACTTGGGTCGTGATTAGATTCAAAAAATTTACCACAAAAAACGTCACATCGAATATTTGAACACATGCATGGAATATTAAATAAATTATTTACAAAACTTTTTATACAGATAGGTTGTAAATCGCGAGACGAATTTAATGAGTCTACTTAATTCATGATTTGCAACAGTGATACTACAGTAACCATTCACTATTTTTGAGTTAATCATGGAGTAAGTATGCTCATTAGATTCGTCTCGTGATTTACAACCCATCCGTGCAAAAGGTTTGTAAATAGATTTTATTTAATACTCCGAAATAGAAACTTGGGCCGCGGTTAGATTCAAAAAATTTACCCTAAAAAAATATCACATCGAATATTTGAACACATACATGGAATACTAAATGAAATCTGTTTACAAAACTTTTTATACGGATAGGTTGTAAATCGTGAGACGAATCTAATGAGCCTACTTAATCTATGATTTGTAACAGTGATACTACAATAACCGTTCACTAATTATGAGTTAATTATGAAGTAAGTATGCTCATTAGATTCGTCTCATGATTTACAACACATCCGTGTAAAAGATTTTGTAAATAGATTTTATTTAGTACTCTGAAATAGTAAGATTCTCTTCCATCCGTAGCCATCGGATCGCGATCGAACGGCCGAAATAATTTTGGCCGACGTGGCCTGCCTGGCCGGCGGCGTAGCCTCGTGGGTTTAACATGTAGTACAAAATTTTTTATACGGATAGGTTGTAAATCGCGAGACGAATCTAATGAGACTACTTAATTTATGATTTGTAACAGTGATACTATAGTAACCGTTTACTAATTATGAGTTAATTATGAAGTAAGTATGCTCATTAGATTCGTCTCATGATTTACAACACATCCGTGTAAAAGGTTTTGTAAATAGATTTTATTTAGTACTCCAAAATAGTAAAATTCTCTTTCATCCGTAGCCATCGGATCGCGATTGGATGGTCGAAATAATTTTGGCCGACGTGGCCTGCCTGGCCGGCGGCGAGCCTCGGGGCTTTAACATATAGAAATATGGACCAAAATACCCTCTTCTTCTCCGTCTCATCCCCTCTCATTCCTGCCTCTCTCTCTCCATGGCTCAGGCAGATCCACCGCCATGGACCAGCGCCCCTCTACCCAAATTGACAGTGGAGTATCCCAAGTCCACGAGAAGCTTACCAAGCTGAGCTTGACCTTGTGCTCGAGCTGGCGCCTGGCGGATTGCCCCTGCATCCTCTGCTCGAGCTCCCTGAGGAGCGCCTTGACCATCCGCACGGGCTCCCCCTCCTTCGCCTCCTCCTCCCACCACCACCTGGCTTGCCCACTGACGCCCCTTCACGAGGACCACGACTCGGCCTCGAAGGCCTTCCCGATCGCAACAGGTCAGCCCCGTCCGTGCGGAGGAGGCCGAGGAGGAGTAGGCGCGGTATAGGTGCGGGAACAGCTCGACCTCCGCGACCGGCGTGTTGAGGAATGTCTCAAGTTCCCCGGTCTGCGCGCTGATGAGGCGGAGGCGTCCCTGTGCGCTCGCCGGCAAGTTCCTCGGCCGCCCGATCTCCTCCGGCAGACCGATGGCGTCCCTGTCGGGATGCTCCGGCCTCGAGCTCGCCGTCGGCAGCAACGGCTTCGGCCTCAGACTGACCCCAACACGTGAGGCAAAAGCAAAATGCATCTTCGGTAGCTACTGTGCATGTTCTGCACCTTCTCCAACAGGCGAGGCAAAAGCGAAGGCAAACTGCCGTCGCTGGGGAGAGAAGGTGCAAATATACACTCCCTCTCTCCTCAAATGCAAATAGACGAAGATGGGGGCGGCACGCAGGTTGAGCTCCGCCGGCCTGGTCCGGCGTTCGCCGAGCCACTCGATGCGCCGCCGTCGGTGGGATGGGAGCGGAGGAGAGGGGTCCGGGGAGCTCCGACGGAGGAGAGCACCGGAGGAGGACGGGGCTCCGCTGCCGTCTCCTCCCGCACCCGCCGCCCCTCCACCGCCTCCGAGCAGGGAAAGGGAGGGCGCGGCTCCGGCCAGATCTGAGCCCGAGCTTAGACATGGCCTCCGCCGCGCGCCTTGCCGCGCGACCGCCCCCTGGAGCTCCCCGCCCGCATCCGCGCCGCCCCGCCCGCCCCACGTCCGCCCGCTCCGCCGCGGTCCGCGCCGCCCCGCCCGCCCCGCGGCCGACCGCTCCGCTCGCAGCGCTGCGGCCGCGCCGCGCGGGCCTCTGCCTCCTCCGCGCGTCGCCGGCCCGCCCGCGCGCTCGCCGCCGCCGCCGTCACCACGCGCGCGCTCGACACTGCCGCCACACACGCGATGGGATGCAGGGGAGGAGGCGGTGCGGCCCGCGGCTCGCCGGCGGGGGATGCAGGGGACGGGGCGACGTGGGAAGCGGCTCACCGGCGAGGGAGCAGGGGAGGTGGCGGGGGGCGAGGCCGCCTGCGCGGGCCTCCCGGAGGCGGCGGCGGAGGCCGAGCCCTGCGGCGGCAGGGCCTCCCGGCGGCGGAGGCGGAGGCCGAGCCCTGCGCGCGCAGGAGGGAGGCGGGGCCGGCGCGGATGGAGGCGGGCCGACGCGCACGGAGGCCGAGTCAAGGCGGAGGGCGAGCGGCGCTGGTGGCGGAGGTCGATTTGCCTCTCCGAATTGGCACGGCTGTTGGAGTCGTCTACAAAATTTGCTTCTTCTCGTTACTGTTCACATGAGGCAAACTCGATTTGCCTCTCCAAAATGCATCTCTGCTGTTAGAGTCAGTCTCAGCCTGCTGGGTGCATCGGCGCTGCAGCCCCTCCCGACGCCATGGAGAGAGAGGGGCAGGAAGAAGGGAGGGGATGAGAGGAGGAAGACAGGGGCATTTTAGTCCACAAAATTTAAGAAACATATCGAAAGGGTAAGTAGTGGTATATTTTGAAGAGTTGTAAATTTGTGATGGTAAGGTTCGAAATAGACAAATTGTAATGGCAGATCAACTTGAAAAATTACAATGGCATGCATCCAATTAACCCGAAAAAATATTGCCTAAATTCAAAAAAAAATATTGTCTCCAGTATGCAATCTTTTAAACGTAGCTTTTTTACTATTAACAGGCTGATGACTAACATATAAGTTTCCTCTCGCTTGAAAACGGTTATACACACACTTCAGCTAGTCATTTGGATAACAAAACGCGCACTTTACCATTTTTAAAAAAAATAAGTTCTAATTCTTCAACGGCGGAACCCATGTCATTTGTAAGGCAAAACCAAAATCGAGAAGTTGAGCGGGTTTGGTTCGTTGCACTTCAGCTAATCAAAAGATCTTTTCTCTCCCAATACTAAACCTCATTGTCAAAGTTTGCAATCCCGTAGAAATTTCAGTCATATAAGTTTGCAATCTCTTTGTTTCAAACAGTACAGGCAAGGGAATTCCCCATTGTCCAACCTCTACAAAGACTGTTCCGAAGTAAGTGTTGCAAACCGTTCCTGACTGCACAAATTGCTTTGGCAAAAGGCATCAGAGTACTGTGGTGTTCACCTAGATACCAAATCATGGTTAGTGACGAAGACCGAACAAAAATAATGGTGCGATTTGATCTCGACATGACCATCAAGTAAACTGATTTCTCTGTAGATTGGCTGCTTTGAGCAGATTCGCCGGATAATTTCCGGTCTGTTAGATTCATATGATTGCAACTCTTCACAACTCACTAGCACATCAATACCAAATTGATGCTATCAATTGAGCTAAATTCTTGTCGAGGACCTGGGATTGATAGTCCCTAATGCTAATCTACAATGTCACTGATCTACAATATCCAACCTAGGAGTACGCAGCACTGGTGAATTGCTTATTCACAAAAGGAGCTTCCCTTGGAGACGATTGGGAGTCCAGCAAAGCAATCACCCAAAATTGCCGAGCTCGACATGGCGGTGGGCCGGCCGGAGTCCGGCGAAGCAGCGTAAGAAGTCGCCGAACTCGTGGATTTGCCCCGCTCGGCACCTAGGTAGCGCACACTTGCAGACTTGCTTTAGGAGGTTGGCATGGTGTTGTCCCATGACCAGAGCTTCAGCGGCTCGCCGTCGTCGTCGTCCAGAGGTTTGGGCGCGATGCACGGCGGAGGCATCCCGAGGTCGAAGCGGATGAACTCGTAGGCATCGAGCTCCATCACGAACCTGCCCACGCTGATGTACTCGATCCGGGTGCGGTACGCCGCGGGGTTGTACGGCTGGGGCCTTTTCTTGATACCATCAACAGGACCCCGCATCCACTCGGCGTCGGCGTCGGCGTCGCGCGGCGGCTGGAGTATCTGCACCTCGTCCCCGGCATCCTCGGCATTGGGCGAGTTGGGGTTTTTACTAGGAGGTGGGGGGAGCCCTCCGCCACCGGCGTCGGCTTCGCCCCGCGGCTGCGGCCGCGGCGGCACAAAGATGCCCACGGTGTCCTCATCGTGCACGAGAACCGACAAGAACGTGGCGCGATCGGCGGCGCCGCCGAGTGGCGCCTGCAGCTCCAGGACCCTGTTTTTCGTGGCCACCAGGGAGCCTTCGATTGAGGCGAGCAGCTCCTGGAGCCTCTCCTCGGACACGGCCTCGAGCGAGCCGTCCCACGACCCGAGCGCGCCGGCCACGCCGCCCTCCAGCGCCCTGGCGAGCTTATCGCGCTCTTCCGCGAGCCGGCGGGCGACGTCGGCGGCGAGGTCCTCCGTGTGCTTGGCGCGCTGCGACGGGTCGAGCGCGCTGTACCGCCTTGCCACCTCGTTGGCCGCCTCCTTCGGCGGCCAGCAATCCAGGTCGCCCCGGCCGCCGGGGCCCGTGCAGACCACCATCACGTCGACGCCGCAGCGCGTCGCCAGCGCTTCGGCCTTCCGCTTCAGCCCATCCTTGCGCTTCATAAACCTCGCGAGGGGGTCGCGGAGGTTGACGGCGGCCCTCATCGGACCACCCTTGCCGCGAGTCATTGCTCCCTTTCCCCCTCTTTCCCCTCCGCCCCCCTCGTCTTGGGGCGTGCGCGTGAGGGATGGCGGCCAACTCGACGCCGGCACCAAGGCTCCGCTCGGCTCCCGCTCCATATTATTATATATCCGATTTGGCGAGCGGCATTCCCATTCGGGTCGGGTACGGACCCGCACAAATTGGCTTCTCTATTCTCTCTCTCAACCTCTGTACCCGAATCGGATCGGGCTCGAACGCACCGCACCTGTTTCGGAAAGGAACGGGTACTCGCGCCACCGCCGCCGCCTCAACTATGGCGCCGGCGTTCTCGGCGCACATCCCCGCGCTCCGACGTGGAGCGCTGTGCGTGCGGTGGGTACCCGCGGCGCTGTTCTCGTCGGGGATGCTCGCCGGCGACAAGCCCATTCTGGTAAACGCCGAGCCTTTTTGTTTCCGGTCACTCTGAGATCTCCCTGCAGCGGTTGCCACGGTGGTTGTGAATGACATGGGGGGTGTCGCAGGTGCGCGACTTCGTGAGGTCTGCGCTGTACGACCCCAACCATGGCTACTTCTCCAAGCGGGCGGGACCGGTGGGCGTGCTCGACGCCAGCATCCGTTTTAATCAGCTCGAGGGTGGTCTCCTTTGTCCTGATCATTTCATCAGCCCTTTTCTTGCATTGCATCCTCTATGAGGAAGTTTGGTGTGTGCTCCGGCAATTACAGGGATGAATTATGGCTGTTTTTTTATTGTTCGTCGGGTTGGCATTTCAACAAACAGCTTGTGTGCGTGTGACATTTGGGACTTGGTGTTTGTTTTCTAAATGCTAAACTACATTGCTGGTTGTCTGATGGTGGTTCTGTGTCATGTTGTGTTAATATGGTGCATATTTTGTTTAGGATGCGAATAATTTACTTTTATATACTTGGCTTTAAAAATCATTTGCTTTAATACCATGTAGGGAGGAGTGCTTATATGCAGCATCTTGATAAGCTGTATAAGAAGCATGATATTGCTTGGTTTACTCCTGTGGAACTCTTTAAGGTATTTTCTATGCTTTAGTGGTTGAAGAGAATGAGGTTCTTTCAGTTTGGTCACTGATGCACCTTTTCCCCCTCTATGATGCAGCCATGGTATGCCTACGCAATAGCAGCATCGATTCTGCGTACAGCAAATCTTTCAGTCCCGTTGAAGGTGCGGTCTCAAGATTTCCTTGATGTATCATTACACTCCTGAATCTATATTTGAAGTTATAGAATTTCTTTTGTCCATTTTCATTAATATCAAGAAGCATTTTCATCCATTTTTCCTTACGAATCGAATTCTTGTACTGATCAGATATACGAGATTGGTGGTGGTTCTGGGACATGTGCAAAGTGCATACTTGATTACATGATGCTTAATGCACCGCCCAAAGTTTACAATGATATGAAATACATGTAAGCATTTGTATCTTGATTTCTTGATTTCGTGGATGTCATATAAAGATATATAGTACTGGCAGTGGTTGGTTGGTTGCTCTTCTTGCTGCCATGCTTTGCCATTCTAGCATTTTATGTCATGAGCTCAAATATGCTTTGACCTTGCCTTATCTTCATTTGCTAGCTCAGTAGAGATTAGCTCCTATCTTGCTGAGAAGCAATTGGAAACTGTTGGCGAAGTGCAAAGCCATTTATCGAAGTTTTCAGTGGAGCACCGCGATGCGACTTACAGATCTGGATGGGGTAAGATTCCCCGCTATTGTGTAGGGCAAACTACCTTGACATGATTGTATATAAGTCTTCCTTCTCTATTATGCAGGCCGCAAGGATCCACATCCATGTTGGGTCCTCATGCTTGAGGTGAATTCTGATTGTACTTTCTTCTCACTTCAGTTTATTCTTGTGTTTATGTGATCATGTCATATTCCCCCCAATATGAACTGAAGTATGTGTCCAGTTGATTCATTGTAGCTAGAAGCATAAAAGTCTAGTATCCTGTGGCACACAAAATATTATGATGCAGAGAAACACATAAATGCTTCAGAATCTATGTGCTCATTTTACACTGCAGTTGAACTCTATTTATTGACTGCCAAATTTAGTTTTATAGTAATATTATGGTCACAAAACAACATGCGACTACTAGCTGTAAAAATTATAGGAAACAAGCACTTCTTGTTATACCTTTACATCGTATCCTTGAAAAGCAAAGATTGCATTTCAAGGAAGATTATAATAGCACCTCCAACAGTAACTTCCTTTCTATGGAATATCAGGTACTTGACAATCTACCTCATGACCTCGTCTATTCACCAGATCAGGTCTCTCCATGGATGGAAGTGTGGATTGAAAAAATAAACGGCAGGTTTGTAACTTTTGCGTTTTCAGAATATTGGCAGAATATAGCTGTGAACCTATGCTCATACTACTACAGTTGAAGAGCATCTATGTTTGCTTTTATGTTCATTGTTTATGTGGGATTTCAAGTTAGATCATTGAGATACATTAGTGTTGGGGAAATATGATGAAACAAAAAGGGATATGCTGCCCATTAACCACATTTTGCTGGATCCTTTATCAAACCATTTAACCGACTCTTTGTTGCTACTTAACTCATGATTGACGATTGTGCATGGTGATGACAAAATATGTTTCATTCTTTGTGGAAACAATGGGAACCTCTTCCGGAGATGGCTGTATGGAAGGTTGTATCCTCATGCTGTGCTTTTTTTTTAATGCTTGACTTGTGTTAGAATGTTTGCTATTTTAGCTATAGTATTATTCAAGGGTTACCTCCTTTTCCCTTGTAGGGCATACATTCCATCCCTGTGCTTATGGATAACCTCTGTGGGAACTAAAATATTGCATGCATATTTGTTAACTTGCTATTGTTGAGATCCTTGAGGATGAACCTCTTTTCTACTATTTTAGAAAATCGCATAGCTACTTCTCTGTGATTAATCTGTCCTGCGTGCCTTTCCTGAAGAAAGTTCACAAGCCTCCGAAGTCTATAAGCCACTACAAGACCCATTAATTTCCCGCTGTGTTGAAATTACTGGCATGAATGAAGACAAAGCTTCTGTAAGTGAAAAACTAGCATTTGCTGCGAAAGGAGTTCTATCAAAAGTACTTCCAAAGCCTCGTAGAGCTTGGTTGCCGACTGGATGTTTGGTAAACTTTCAGAAACTTAAATTTTTGTGATCTTAGATCTTTGTGAATGTTCTGACTTGGAAACTATTTCTGATCTTCAATCCTTATGCAGAAACTAATGGATACTTTACATCAAGCTTTACCAAGCATGTCCCTTATTGCTTCAGACTTCAGCTATCTTCCAGATGTTAGCATACCTGGTGACAGAGCTCCACTGGTTTCATCAAAGGTTACATGTCCTAATACATGTCCTGATTATAGTTTTGTACATTGTCATGTGTGTTAAGCTATAGTGTTTCCAACTACTTGCTGCATTTCTCCAGCTGAGCATAAAAAAAAATTACTTATGATCATCTCACTAAGCTTGTTTCCTGAGAATGGTTATTAGCGACCATATGTGCTGATGAGTCAATTTACCATTTTATTATTTATGATTGAGGATCATGGCTTTTGCTTCTGATTATCTCACTGAGCTTGTTTTGTCCTTGTAGAAGGATGGGAAAACATCAGATCATTGCAACTACCTGGATGCTCAGGTACATTTTGTTCATATACTAGGTTCTGTGTATGGCCCCATATACATCGGGATAATTTGTTTATTCCATCATCTAAAAAGTCCTGTGTCTACATGCCATATTCAGACAACCTACCAGCTGTGTTAGTCTAACATTGGCTTTTTGAAAGCAATTGATTGGGAGGATAACTTTTTTTGCCATAGGCCATAGGAACCAAATATTACTTGAACTAGTGAAAGTTTGTGCCACTACCTAGATTCTACAGCGCAACATAGCAAAGCAAGGACCATCAAATTGATATAAGCCGTCAGAGGGGTTGGGGGTACATTAAAGTTTTAAGCAAGTACTTGTTTTTTTTATGAAACTCGTAAGTCTCACCCGTACCACCTTACTTGTGTTGTTACTGTATATGAGCCAGCATACTGGTTGCATGCCAAGGTGAGGTGAGGTGATGTAGGTTACTTCCCAACTGTTTTCGGGCGTTAACTGCTCTGTGTTTTCAACAATCAAACAAGCGCTGCATATGGCTATATTTATTTACTGGGCAGGGTGACGCAGACATCTTCTTCCCAACCGATTTCCGGCTCCTGGAGCAGATCGACCATCACTGCTCTGGCTTCTCGAAAGAGCAGAAGAACCCTGGCGCATTTAAGCCTGTGAAGAAGAGGAGGACAATTATAGTAAGCTCTTACCCTGTGCTTGACAGCTTTCCTCTGCAGTCCATTCGCGCCAGCTTTCCTGTGCGTATATCTCTGACGAAATTAGGCTTACTAATCTGTCGATCATCGTGCGCATTCAGCTTGATACTGCAGCGTTCATGGAGGAGTTTGGCCTGCCATTGAAGACAAGGACCAAAGATGGGTATAATCCGCTTCTTGAAGATTTCAAGAACACGAAGTTCTATCTCAGTGTTCCTACCCACAACAGGAAGTAGTTGTCCTCTGCTGCTGCGTCAAGTTCGCTGGTCAGGACAAGACACATCTGCCACAATGAATAGACTCCAAGCCCAGTCTACTCGATTGGAGTCCACAAGCGAACTTGACCAGCGAACTGAACAGCACGCCTGTCCATTGCTATACAGCTTGGAGTCTTGTCAAGCTTCATGGAACCGTACTTTCCGCAGGCCTTCTTTCAGTGGTTGCACAATTTATTGTCTGGCCACAAAAGGCTCTACTTTTTTTATATTATTTTTGACATAAGAAAATGCAAAAGGTAGAAGAGTGAATAATGTCGTGATACGAACCGATAAATTCCGTGCATCAAGGCTATTTTTTATGCCTCGCTTCTTCAAGTACAAGCTGTAAGGCGTAAGCTATTTATTTTCACGCTACGCTGTTCATTGCCAACGTGATTGCAGTAGCACCCTTTTTGGAATTTTACTGTATGACAACGCATGGCAGACGAATGGTAAGACAAGTACAGGTCAGGTATTCACCTCATATGATGGAACAAAATGTATAATTGGTACAAATAGATGGATTTATTCTTTGCGGCTGTTCTTTTCATTGCCAGTACAAGGTTGCAGCTCCAAGCTGCACGGAAGTCAGCGTACATTTCATTTTCTGTAGAAAAAAGAATGGTTACATCGAATGGCTCTAATATACAACTTCTCACCATGCTATCAGCAAAATCGGGCAAACAAAAAAAAATTATATAAGGGCATGTTTGGAAAGAGGGCAATTGGATTCAAATCCAAAGGATTCAGTTCAAATTTGAACTAAATACTACAGCTCCTATAGCAATCCCTTTCTTCTAAACATGCCCTAAATGAAAGAAGCATCTGGTATACTAGGACCTCCATTTCCATTACAGAAGTTTACTGGTACGCCGCTTGGGCCCTCCCGGGAAGAGCTTCATTATCCAGCCAAGCACCCGTTCCACAACCTGGGCAATATTCTGAGTCAGACATCTACAAAGAATGTCTTCAGGGTCACATGGACGTATAACACGCATAAGTAAAGAATGTTTGGTTTCCTTGGCTTTCACTCTTATTCAAACAAGATAAAAAGAAACACAGCAACAATAGGCCTGGACACACGTGGGATTTCTTGTAAAGTATAAATCAAGGTGAGAACACATAATGAAAAAACTCCAAGGATTTGCAGTAGGATCAACTAGCAGATTTCCACTAGGTACTTGGAGACAAACACTCACCTCATCTCCTTCATCAGCATACATTGTTGCATCATTGATGGAGCGTGTATCAATTGGTTTTGCCAGGACATTCTCATTAGCCATCCTTTGAGAAGTCAATAGCTCAAGCCTTTGTGTTTGAGACTCCAGCTTTTGGGTTAGGTCCTTATTCAACTCCTTCAGGATATAAGAGTAAATCGTATTAGCAGATGCACCATTACAGAAGTAACACATGACAAACCTTGCTCTTCACAAGTTGACCAGCAATCATGTTTTCCTATATATCGAAAGCTTGATGCACCAGAACCCAGGGCTTAACTGTCATATGGAACAGGCATCTTATGAACATTAGTACATGAGGTAGAGACTACCTTCAGCTTGGAGCAGTTGGATGACTCAATTCTCAGTGCCCGCAGCAGCTCTTCTCTCTCCACTGCTAACTGCAATTAACAAAAAAGATTATCATAAACCACATAGCTTTTACACCAAAAAGTAAGGAAGCTAAGGTTATTTAGAAAATTCTGATTGGTGCAAGAAAAATATTGGATTTCTGTACATCAACAAGATTACCTCTGACATCAAGGAATTGATGTTGTCGATCATTCTAAGCTGATCATCTGGAATGCTAGATGAGACCTCTTCTGAGGAAGGAAAGTCAGACATATTATTGGACCGCAAAACAGATGTTCCAGCATCTTCCAATGTGTCGACAGTGCTGGTCAGTGTTTCTGAAGAACTGATTTCCCCGGTATCTATATAAACACATTTGATGTCAGAAGAAAAATAGTTGATATGCATTACGATGAAGAACTAGAAGAGAAGATTCTAATATTCACACCTAAATCCTCTGTCATGGTTGATGCATCTATTTTATCGGCTGAAGGTTTCTCTATAGCAGTTTTTGCCTTCTCATTCACAGGAATGTTCCTCAGTTTGGAGTACAAGAGCTTCTTTTCTGCCCAAATAGAGAGAAACGGAACACAAATAGGTGTATCAGTGCATAAGGCTAAAACAAAGGCACAATAAAGTGTGTGCAAGACTCACACACCTAATAACCGAAAAGGAAAATTTCAGAGGTTAACTACATAAAGAAGAGAACAAGAGCAATATATGTGTTAGATTGCAATGAAAATACGACCTTCTTGAAGAGCTTCAACAGCAGTTTGAAGATGCTGGCGCTCCTTCTCTAGACTAGAAACTTTGCGCCTGTGGATGATTAATGGGAAAGATAGCAAAAAAAAAAAATTTGATATTATCAGCATCTGGACGTTCAGCTTATGTGTTCAGTAACTCATGTCAAGTATTCCTAATTTGAATGTGACATTTTATTTGCATAGCGCTTCTAAAAATGCCAATGTGGACAGAAATGTGAATTTCAATTGTTACTTAATCCTTTAGGATCATTTCACATATCATGAAACACAAGAGAACTTGGCACTCTATCTTCAGATAAAACCGAGAAAAGAATAGGCACTCATACAATTGCAGCATGGGGCTTAGTAAAATCAGTATAAAGTTTCACCTGTAAGAAGAAATCTCAGAATGTAAACCTTCAACTTCCTTTTCAAGTTTTAACTCACTGGACCTCAGTTTCAGAGCCTACAAAACAAACATATTTATCAAACTGCTAAAGTTGGGACTGGTTGAAAAATGTTAGTTTGTATAATTTTTGAAGCTCGATATGTATTGTATATATAGTGCACACATCCAATTCAAATCCAAGAGAGTTTCATAAAAAATGCAGGCTATGAGGCTACTAGAGTAAAACTGCCCTGTGAACTTAAGAGTAAATAAGCATGATCATGCCTTATAGCATACAGAGTGGATACGAGATAAGATATTGCCACAAAAAATGACATAGTTCACTATCCATAAGGTTTCAACAAGAAAGCATGGAATATTGAGTACTTTACAATAAGATACGATGAGCCTGCCTGTATGACCAAACCTATAGAGCTCACTTCCCAAGGATTGCAAATTATAGATTTTATTCCTGTACTTCATGTGAAGGGCTGCTTCTTATTATTTGGATTCGTTCCAACATGACTAAGGTTTACACACTCGATGTACATGGCATATTCTAAACAAGCTGCCATGATGCCAGGGTCCATTTTTAAAGATGTTTCATAATGGGTACAAAATAAACAAGATAGCTAATCACCTTATCTTCTAGTAGAATGACTTCAGCTGCAAGTACTTTTGCCCTTTCATCTGCAGCACTGCATTCCAGTTGGGCATTAGCATATTCAGTCCTGACAGACTCCAGAGCCAGCTGTTGTATAAATAGGGTTAGTACAGGGATTCTGATAGTAATAGTATAAGATGACAGATGTTGTACCGCGAGAATGACAAAAACTAAATAGTAAATAGAAATACTGATACATATATACAGCAATAATCACAGACATTATGCTTAAACTAACAGATACATCACTGAAAAGTTAAACATCACAAAACTGACCTAGCGGCATCTGTTTGACTGTTTCATAGCAACCAGTTGTGGTGCGAGTTTAAAATCAGTACAGTTTATCAGCATACTTCATTTCATGATTATGTCAAGCACCAAAAGGCAAACAATTTTGCATGGCATGTACAAGATGTTTAAACAATAAATCTGTAGAAGAGAAGATAGGAGAGAATAGTAGCTTGTATTCCTCCAAACCCTAGAAGGGTGGGATATATAGTTCCTATACATGGGCCTCTGGATGGGCCTCTATACATGGGCTCAATATACTCCAACACCCCCCCGCAGTCTGAACTACCGGCGCAGCGGTGTTCAAGACTGGACAACAAGAAAGCTAACATCCCCCCGCAGTCTGAACTACCGACGCAGCGGTGTTCAAGACTGGACAAGAAGAACAAATAGAGTACAAAGGGCAAATACCCCCCCCCCCCCCCCCCGCAGCCACAACTAGCCACCAGCTACGTTGAGGCTGGATCGAAACTCCGAGAAGGTCGACGATGGCAGCCCCTTGGTGAAGATGTCAGCAAACTGGGAGGTAGTCGGGACATGAAGTACCCGAACATCGCCGATGGCGACTCTGTCGCGCACGAAGTGTAGGTCGATCTCCACGTGCTTCGTCCGCTGATGCTGGACGGGGTTGGTGGAGAGGTACACAGCGCTAACGTTGTCGCAGTAGACGAGCGTGCTCTTGGCGAGCGGGCTGTGAAGCTCCGCCAAGAGCTGTCGTAGCCAGGACGCCTCCGCCACGCCGTTTGCGACAGTCCGGTACTCCGCCTCGGCACTGGAGTGGGAGACAACTGGCTGCCGCTTGGACGACCAGGAGACCAGGTTGCCGCCCAGGAAGACGGCGTAGCCGGAGGTGGAGCGACGAGTGTCCGGGCAGCCAGCCCAGTCAGCGTCGGTGTAGACCACCAGCTCAGCAGAGGACGAGCGGTGAAGTACCAGGCCGAGGTCCACAGTGCCACGGACGTACTGGAGGAGACGCTTCAGCGCAGCAAGGTGTGACTCTCGGGGATCATGCATATGGAGACAGACCTGCTGAACAGCGTAGGTGAGGTCCGGCCTGGTGAAGGTGAGGTACTGCAAAGCGCCGGCCAGACTCCGGTAGGCAGTAGGATCAGCCACCGGATCACCCAGATCAGCAGACAGCTTCGCCTGAGTGTCGACTGGAGTGGAGCAGGGCTTGCACTCAGTCATCCCAGCCCGCTCCAGAATATCGAGGGCGTACTGCCGCTGGTGAAGGAGAAGACCAGACGGGCGAGGCTCAACAGTGACGCCCAAGAAGTGGTGGAGCTGACCGAGATCCTTCATAGCGAACTCCTGCTGCAGAGAGGAGATGACACTCTGAAGCAACTGCTGACTGGAAGCTGTGAGCACAATGTCATCGACATATAGCAGCAGATAGGCAGTCTCATCCCCACGGCGGTAGATGAAGAGAGACGTGTCAGACTTGGCCTCGGTGAATCCCAGTGTCATCAAGAACGTGGCGAACCAAGAGTACCAAGCCCAAGGAGCCTGCTTCAGACCATAGAGACTTGTTTAGCCGGCAGACCATATCCGGACGACTCGAGTCCACAAATCCCGCTGGCTGAGAGCAGTAGACAGTCTCTGACAAGGTGCCATGAAGAAATGCATTCTTCGCGTCCAGCTGGTGCACAGGCCAAGTGCGCGAGAGCGCAAGCCAGAGGACCGTGCGCACCGTAGCGGGCTTCACGACCGGGCTGAAGGTCTCATCATAGTCCACACCAGGTCGCTGAGTGAACCCCCGTAGGACCCAGCGAGCCTTGTAGCGCTCCAGTGTGCCGTCAGCCCGACGCTTGTGCGTCCAGATCCACTTGCCAGTCACCACATTGCAACCAGACGGACGCGGCACGAGATCCCATGTTTGGTTGGCAAGAAGAGCCGCGTACTCCTCTTCCATCACGCGACGCCAGTGAAGATCCGCCAAGGCGTCGCGGACAGAGGAGGGTACTGGAGAGACCCGCGGCTCTCCCTCGATGGCGGAGAGAGTCGCGGCCTGGGACGCCATCCGCCGAGTCACCATGGGATGGATATGCCGAGGATCCCGATGGATGACCGGCGGGTGGTACACCTCCGGCTCGGCTCGAGAGGGAGCCGGAGGTGGCGGCGGCGGCGACGGCTCCGGTGTCGGCGTCGCAGGTGCCTCTGGAGCAGGAGGCGGCGCCGGTGTCGACGCCGAACGACGCCGGTACACCTGCACCGGCTCAGCGTACCGCTGCGGTGTCGGGGTCGGCGTCGAGCTGCGCCGGTACACCTGCACCGGCTGAGCGTACCGCGCAGGTGCAGGGAAAGGCACCAGGGCCGCGCGTGGCGCAGCGGGTGACACCGGGTCGGCGCGCGGCACGACCGGAGGTCCGGGGACTGTGCGTGGCGCGACCGCGGGCATCGGGGCCGCGCTCGGCGCAGCAGGGATCACCGGAAACGGTGCCGGCGTGCCGGGAAAACCTGCAGGAAAGGGACAGACAGGTAACGGTGGCTGAACCACCGGGTCAGTCGGAAACAGAGACTCCAGCTCGGGGTCAGGAGAAGGTGTAGAGGAGGTGGAGTAGGGGGAATCCGACTCGTCGAAGACGACGTGTCGGGAGATCAGGACGCGGCGAGTGGTGAGGTCAAAGCATCGGTACCCCTTGTGGTCAGGGGAGTAACCGAGGAACACACGAGTCGAGCGGGGCGCCAGCTTGTGAGGAGCGGTGGCGGAGGTGTTAGGGTAACACGCACACCCGAAGACCCGAAGGTGGTCGTAGCGAGGAGGGGTACCGAAGAGAGCGTGGTGTGGAGTGGGAGCAAGAGAAGCAGTGGACGAAAGGCGGTTGAGCAGGTAGGTGGCGGTGTGGAGGCTTTCAGCACAGAAGCACGAGGGCAGGGAAGCTTGGATCAGAAGGGTGCGCACGACGTCATTCGTCATGCGAATCATCCGCTCAGCCTTGCCGTTCTGAGGAGAGATATACGGACAAGACATACGCAGCTGAACACCCCGAGACAGGAAGAAAGAACGGGAGGTGGAGTTGTCAAACTCCCGCCCGTTGTCACACTGGACGGCCTTAACGGTGAGGCCGAACTGAGTGGACACCCAGACAAAGAAGTGGAGGAGGGTGGGGAAGGTCTCAGACTTGGCGCGCAAAGGAAACGTCCAAGAGTAGTGCGAGAAGTCGTCGACCACCACCAGATAGTACTTATAACCAGAAATGCTAAGTACAGGAGAGGTCCACAGGTCACAGTGAACGAGATCGAATGCACGCATCGCATGCGAAGAAGAGGAAAAAGGGAGCCGAACATGACGACCGAGCTGGCACGCATGGCAGAGGGGCTGAGCAGGAGCCCTAGTACCAGGAACATCGGTACTACGACCGAGCTGAGTCAGAACGTCGCGGCCATGGTGACCAAGACGACGGTGCCAAGTGGTGGAAGACGGCGTCGCGGCAAAAGCGGCAGACCAAGACGGCCAGGGTGAAGAAGAAGATGAGAGTGGTGCAGCGGAAGAAGGAAGGCGAAGGGTGTAAAGGGGCCCCGTGCTGTCACACCGGAGTAGCGGACGCCGGGAGGCCGAATCCTTTACAGTGAGGCCAGAAGAATCAAACTCGATGGAACAGGAATTGTCAGCTGTGAACTGACGAATGGAAAGAAGGTTATGAACCATCTGAGGAGCAACAAGGACATTGGGAAGGAGAAAAGAACTAGGAGCAGAACCCACGGCGGTGACAGGAAGACAAGACCCGTCACCAACCATGATGGAAGAAGGACAAGAGGGGTGTGGGGGTCGGACAGAAGAGAGGATACCGACATCTGGGGTGGTGTGGAAGGAGGCACCCGAGTCGGCGATCCACTCGGTGCTGACCGGCGTCGTCCGCCCCATGGCGCTGAAGGACTGTGCCAGTGCGGCCTGGCCCCACCCCCAGGCCAGGTCGGCTGCTGGCTGGGTGGAGCGGGCGGTGTCCAGAGCGGCGCGAACAGGGGAGCAGTAGCGGCGAGCATGGCCGCCGGCTGGGGCCGAGGACGAGGGCCCGCGACGGCGTGGCCCGGCGCGGCGTGCGCGACAGCCTGCGCAGCGGCGAGAGAGGCAGCGGCCCGCGCGGGGTCCCTGGGCGCGACGACATGGGCGGCGCGTGCGGCAGGCGCGACGACCTGCGCAGCATGCGCGGCGGCGAGGGAGGCGGCGACCCGCGCAGCCTGCGCGGCGTGCGCGGCTGGCACGACGGCGGCCACAAAAGCGGCGGCGGCGGCCAGGTCGGCGGGTGCGACGGCCTGAGCCTGCAAAGCAGGGGCTGGCGGTGGCTTGGCCTGGGCTGGAGCGGCGGTAGGCGCGGTGGTGGCGCCTTGGTGCTGCCACGCGCAGCCAGGGAGGGCCGCCGCGGCGACGGTCGATGCCAGCTGAGGCGGTGGAGCAGAGGCAAAGGGTCCCTGAGATGGCGTCGCGGAGGTGAAAGGCCGCTGAGGCGGTGGCGCGGCAGCAAAGGGAACCTGGGACGGCGGTGGACCCCTGTAGCCACCCATTGCCGCGGGTTGCGCGGCCCCGAAAGGGGGTGCCGCAGTACCAGGCTGAGGCAGCAGCGCTCCCTGCCGTGGCGGCGGGACGAACGGGCCACCGGCAGCAAAAGGTGGAGGCGGGACGGCGGCGCCGGGCACGAAAGTTGAGACAGGGCGGCCTGGCGGCGGCGGCCTCTCGTTCCCCATAGGCGGCTGCATCGCGTCGAACACCTGCATCGGCGGCGAGTCGGCGCTCCGGCGGCGACGGCGACCAGCACGCCGACGGGTGGGGCAGACGCGGGCGCCGGGGGCAGCAAGGGCGGTCGGGGAGGCCGGAGCAGGACCCCAGTGGCCAGCGCCCGACCACGCGCCCAGAGCAGGGGCGCCGGCTGCAGCGCCCAGAACAGGGGCGGCGGCTGCAGAGGAAGAAGGAAGGGGAGGGAAGGCGCACGGGCCAGCAGGAGAGAGGAGATGCCGGGGTAGGAGGAAAGAGGAGCGCCGCACGCGCCTGCTGCGCCCGCCCCGCCCGCGGCTGCGCCCGTGGCGGCGAGCGCCACGGCGGCATACGGCAGCTGAGCAGCAGAGGAGGTGGCGCTCGGGATCCAGGCGCATGGGGGAGCGGCAGATCCGGAGGAGGAGAGGTAGGGGAGGGGAGGGAAGGGCGGCGGCGCCGGCTGCCGGCCGGCCATGGCGCCGGCAGCGGCGGCGGCTACAGTAGCCAGGAAACCCTAACTGATACCATGTAGAAGAGAAGATAGGAGAGAATAGTAGCTTGTATTCCTCCAAACCCTAGAATGGTGGGATATATAGTTCCTATACATGGGCCTCTGGATGGGCCTCTATACATGGGCTCAATATACTCCAACAAAATCATTCCATAGGTTCTCATTTAGCACATAGACACTTAAGTAGTTATAACAGTAGGATGGTTTTTTTTCTGTTTTTTGGTGGGTGGGGTAGGGATGGGGGTGGGACCATTGAATAAATGAAAAACACATAACAGATGGTCCAGGCCTTAGACATCTGTGAACAGCCGCAGTGCACAGCATGCCCAAGGAACATGGCATCAGAAGCAACATAGGTGAGGCAAAGGGGGAAGATACGATTTAGTTAATATGTATGGGTGGTTTACTTTGATATATTCCTGTTAGCTTAGTTAAGCCTCATCTCTCCTTATAAAGGTACTCAGTTGTGCTAGGGGGTCTAAGCAAAGTGATAAACAAAGTTAGTGCTAGTATAGCAACATCTCTTTATCCTGGTCCTCAAAACCTTAACCAGACATTCCCAACCAATCTATATCAATACTGACATGACAGATACTGCAATTACATAGTCGTAATATTATTGATACATTTTCTCCAAATTGAAGTGCTAGAAAGGTACAGCAGGCCTAACCAGTTGAGCTTGAATTTCTTCCTGCAATCTCTCCATGTCAGATGTCAACTGGCTGATTACATGTGCCTGATTTTGAAAATGGCGGGGAAAAAAGAATTATAAAGTATAGTAATTAGTAGTTAATAGCGAATACAAGCATGTGTGTAATAAACATTTATTTCATCAGAATAAACCAAGCTGCATATATAATTAGATGGTATTGATCAAGCAATAAGGATAGCTATTTGGTTAAGTCTCGAGGTTGCTTAATATTACATTCTAACTTAGCACCTTTCAGGCTTTCACCTCAGTTCTGGTTTTCCCTACAACACTGTTATTACTAAGATTAACTGATAGGATTCTGTGGATACGTTCTACTCAAAAATCTGGATAATGAAACATATGCAGCAATCACCTTTCTGACAGGTTATGCTAGAGATTTTAATAAGTGAAACTGAAACATCTAATAATTTACAGGAAAACCAGAATTTTGATTTCATAATCAATCATGGAAGAAACTAGTTTCAATGTTAAGCAAACATTGCCTTGTTTATAAAACTACAAATATGATGAGGAAGGGGGGATACCCTCTGCTGTGAATTTCTACCGGTCATCAGTGACAAATTTCATTAAACATTAGAACAAATCAAACTTGAAACTATTCCATAATCATCAGGAAATATGCACACACCTGTTGATTGAACTTATCAGTTAGTGCAGAGTTATCTGTGGCCAAATTTTCAGCTAATTCTTGAGATTTCTGAAGAGTACGTTGCAAGGAAAACTTCTCTTTTGTCAAATCTTCGATGAGCTGGCAACCAAACCAGAGAAGCTATTAGTAGTATGTTGATGGGCCTAAATAAAAAAGTACATATGCAAAAGCATCACACTAAATTATGCAAAAGCACTAGTTACAGACTTCTTAGTGATAGAGACTTCATAAAGAAAAAGGCTTAGATGTGTAAAAATACACATATCCAAGATAAAGTAGATAATTTCACAGAACCTCTCTATCCTTTAATCTTGACAACAAAAAAATTGCATGTAGTGTACAGTCACAATGCATGATAGTGCCATGTATAAGTATGGAAACAATTATGAAGCACAGAACACAGAAAAATGTGAGTACTTATAAGTTGTAAAATATCACTTATTAAGTGAACCCAAAGAGTAGATAGAGAAAATAGTTTCTTTTTTCCATAGATATTAGTTCCCCACAGAGAAATAACTAGGCAATTAGCACACTAGGCTTCATGTTAGTGGCTTAAAAGCAGACAATACAAGTAAACAGTTAGATTCAATATATTATGTCTATTATGCAGTTTGATAATGATATGACAGCTCTAATAATATAAGAATATCATATCCTCAAGAAAATACATCAAACAAATTGGAAAAAAAAAAACATTCATCAGTCATCACCTGCTCTAGTGCTGCAAAATCATCATCTTTCCCATGAGTTGTGAAGTTTTGGGGTGTTTGATTACCATGCTGTACACTTCTTTCTTCTTTTGAAAGCAAGAAATCAGGAGGTGTGGGGCTGCTATATTTCTCATGACTATATTCTTGACTCCCTGATGAAAGAGAAATATCTGCAACATTACTTCCAGTGTACTCTTGATTTGATTGCTGCAAAAACGAACTCTGGTAATTTGAATTGCTGGATAGTTGATTAGCCTTTGCAGGCTCCCCATATGAGGCTTGAGTTGTTGGAGGGGTTCTTTGTACTCCAATTGAATCAAGAAATGATGGCCTTGATCGGGTGTATGTAGTTGGATAACCAGATGACAGAAAAGGATCCTGTTTTTCAAAATTAACAGGTGTGGAATCTGCTGCATTCCGAGCTCCAATATTTGTATCATGATCTACAGTATCAGCAGTCCTAGAGCTATTGAAGGTACTGCCATAATCCCAACTGCTTCCATACACAGATTGCTCCACTAGGGAAGAATCTTTGGATGTAGCTACATAGAGCAAAAGGAAGAGCCCCAGGCTCAAGTTATTAATTATTCGATGTTGCCATATACGCATAGAAAAATAAGAGACCAAATTTACCTCTCAACCGACCAAAGATGTCATTGTTTGCAGAGTAATCCTGAGTGGAAGCACTTTCAGATTTTCCAGAAAAGCTGCTGGATGAGTACGAACTAGTTTGATTGGTATCACGTACTTGACCTAACAAAGAATTTCTTCCCCAACTCGGCAAGGTGTTGGTAGAAGAAGGTAAACTCAAACTGTTGGTGTTCCCAAAGGCACTTAATTTAGGTGCTGATTGCACATCCTTCTCAGGACTGTGCTGTTCCCTTTTAAGGGCAGCGTCACTTCTCCAATTCTCATGATGACCATTAACAAAGTCAGAGAAGTTCAAGTTCCCATAGAACTTACTTCCTCCATCACTAACAGCGTCTTGCTGGGGTCTAAAATTATTAAACCCAACTGAAGCATTTACACTGACAGGACCATTTGACAGTGATTCTGCACTTCTGGAAGAACTTGCTGGGCCACTCTCATATACAGCAGATGGCACAGAAGACGTGCTTGCTTGGTTTGGCTCTATATCAGACACTAGCCCATCTCCCGAGCTAGCTGTACTGGCTATTGGAGGAGGGTTCTCCACTACATCAGTAACAGGCGGTTTTGCCGGCTCTGCGCTAGCTGCTATGGCAGTGGCCTTCTTTGCCGCTTTCTTCTTGCGGAACTGCTCGAGCTGGATCAGTGAAAATAGAACATTGTTATTCTAAAGCCAATTTCTAGTCAATATTTGATGAATAGGCATTTGAGGTTAGCTGACCGCGTAGCGAGATCTATGCAGCTAAATTTCAAAAGTTGCAAACTGAACCTCAGATATTGTGGCCATTCATTTGAATTCCCTACAGCAAGCAAAACAGCCTGAGACAATTTGATAGCAATTGGCTTCTCTACCGCAAGCAAGACAATTGAATGAACGATAGCCATCGCGCTAAGCAACACGATGCCCCCGATTCCTCTACGCTGCACTCTAACATGCTGCTCAACAATTAGCGATTGCGTGTGACCAAGGTCTACATTTCTCGCTACCAACAGGCAACAAACAGGCATACCCGCTTCTTCCCGGCCTCGAGATGCTCCTTGCGCGACGGGGCGGCGGAGGAGGAGGGCGCCTGCGCCGACGCCATGGCTCCCCGGCTCCCACCAACCCAACCCGGCCCAAACCTCGGCGAGATCTCCCCGTCCCCGATTCGCCGGCCGCCGCTGATTCGATCGAGCCCCGGGGAGGGGGCGCGAGATCTGGCGACGAGATCGGGGCCGGGGTCGGGATTGGGGGATTTGGGATGCGCGCTGCGCAGCTTCCAAATCCGCTCGGCCCCCGAACGTTTGGGCCTTGGCCGCCTCCTCTGTTGCTAGTATCTTTTTTTGGTGCGTCGCCGTGGAGTCCGACCGGTTTGAGTTCCCTGCCTGCTGCTGGCAGTTGCGTCGTCGCGGTCGCTCGCTGGTGGTAGGCAGCAGTGCAGCACGGTGGTGGTGGGGGCGTTGTCCCGGCGACGCATCTGGCTGGGATGGTTTTGCTGGTTTGGGTTCCGTTTGCCGGCGATCCATCGGCGTAGGCGCTGCAATGTAGCACGTGGCTCCATCTTCGAAGCAGGCTGGCAGTTTATAGCATTGTGAACAACGAGTCTTTTTCTACATCTACAAAATGTGTAAAGAACAAATTTAGTGGTTGGATCATAATGGTGGAAACAACAAGATTAGTTGCTGGCTGCAAAGATTACGGAGTACGAAACTATGTGAATATTAGTTTTAATTTTTGATTATAGATTATAGAAAGTAAGATTATTATTTTTCTTGTACATGTCCAACTCTTATCGAGTTGTAACAAGTATTTTTTTTAAAAGAAATAAGTTTATTATCATATTTGATTTTTGCAACTGTGTATTTCAAATGCAGTTAGATATGATGAGATATATGCTAAGTGAAAATATATAATGTGCAGCATGTACACATACAATACAAAAACCAACCACAAGAATCAATAGTATCCTGATTGCTACCTTTGTCAACGAGTAGGTGCCCACCAGTAATTTTATTTCAATGACTAATTATATAGACTATTATATAATTTTCTGATATCCTTAAGGAAATTTAGAAGCACACGTGTCAGCCCCGGCAAATTCATTGTACTTTTTTCCCATAAGTCACTTATGATTGGATTTTTTTAAAACATGAGAAGATGCTAAATGAAGTAAGAGAATATGCATAATACACAAATTCTATCACTATAGATGACAGAGAAAATTTTCAAACGAGAATCGAAGAAAATAACCAGCACTGGTCCTTCTCAACCTATTCATCCATAAGGTATCAATCAAGCGCGAATATTTTATAGTCACCAATGAACTATTCACTGGTCACCACATGTGTCGTCTCATAGTCTCAAACACGTTAATCTTGTAAAATAAGGTGTAAAATAAGGGCACTAGCAATGTATAAAGACTACTTGATCTATATAGGTTGAATCTTTGACAGCGGTCTCTAGTTTATTGTCATCCTCACAATGTATGTAGATAGAGGTGGTATTAAGATGGACCCACAACTGAATTAAAAAATAAAGCTTCAGTTGTCATCTGTTTCTCATTCTCCATGCCATCAGATGGAGAGTATCTAGAAAGAGACAATATTATTTTTTTATTCTATATGGTCAGCCCATAGCGTTGTGGGTGCCTTTAGCATTTGATTGGTATAAAGACGACCTCCACTGTGGCTATAAGTACTCATAAGAGTTTAAAGACAACTCTTATTTCCACATTGCTACATCGTTGCAACCATCGCAAATTGCCAAAATTACTAGTTGCATAAATTTTCACATGAGTCAGAGAGAAACGACTCCTCCTTGGTTACCCATCGAATGTTGTGTCTTAATGATTCAAATTCATGAAACCTAACTATCAGACTTCTCAACTTCAATGATATAAAATTGTATTACTAAATTAGTCTTCAGATCTATTTTATACACTAAGTGATTATATATACAGTTGACATGTATAACACATATTCGGATAGTGTAGTACTCAAAGCTAGCTGGCATGCATATCCCAAACATCGAACAAATTTAAATGCACAAGAATAAGTAATTGATTGTTGTGATACTAGCTAGTATTATACGTATCTTTCACTAAAAGATTTTTCTTTTGGTGAAAATTAAAAGTTTCTTGGTAGCAATTAATGCATATTCATTTAAGATATATTTTGAAATGGACAGTGAAATGAAAACCCGACCATCTATACACACTATCCAAGACGTTCGTCATCTTTGTAAATGCAGTTACGTTTAACTTCTTTAGGTGGGAAAATGCTAAAAAAAATATGATACAAGGAGACAAAAGATGAAGTAAGACGTGAGATGCAATGGCTACAGATTATGTCACTCTGAAGAGGAAGTTTTCAAATAAAATTAATGGAAACCCCCTCCCAACAACCTATGTGCATCCACAAGCAAGTGCGGACGTCTTTGGGCTGCCGGTGAGCTGGCCGCTGCAAGTCTCTCATGCATGGCTACCCCGTAACAGGGGCGGAGCCAGGAATTTATTTTTTTCATTATTAGAAGGGGCCAACTATACTAATTTATATAAAAATTTAATCAAAATTCAAATGCTCAATGTAAATTTGGGGACCATAGGGGTGGCCAAGCCCCTGCCCCCCTGTCTCCGCCCCTGCCCCGAAAGGGCTGCAACCAATAGAAGCATTCCACATCGCAAGTCACCAAAGTACCCAACCGTGTAGGCTTCACGCAGTGCGTATAGAGAAACTCCTCCATCGTAGGCAAGCCTCCGGTACCCACCGAAGCTTCTATCCGTCGGATCAGGCGGAGTCTCTATCGGACGGCCTAGAATCGTTCCAACACTCGGCCCTCAGTCGGCGCGCCGGCGACACGGGCATCCTACGGCGCCGAAACAGCTACGCGCACCCTGTTTTTCCACGCACGGACTCGCGGGCCCACGCCTCATCGATACAGCCAAACATGCGGTTTCGAGCGGTCAAATTTAGCACGCGCCGAAGTTTTGCACAAACGTCACAAACACATTACATTGACATGTGGACCAGCACGATATGGCCCACCGTCAGGGACCGGGAGCGTGCACAGAGAGTCTTCACCAATAATGGTTACCTTTATATCCATGACATATGGGCCCAACAGTTACAGGACCCACGCGTCTGGGAGAGATATTGGGCGTGCGCCAGGGGCGAGAAGAAGGGTGGCCGAGGAGAGGCTGGCGTGGGCGGTGGAGCGCTCCCCACAGTCCCCGGCGGCCGCCACGTGTGCCACGCAGCCGCATCTCGGTTCCCTCCTCTCTCCTCTTCCCCCCTCCACCTCCTGCTTCCCCTGTTCATCTGCTCAGTAACTGCACCCACCTCCACACCTACGCAGAGAGACGGCGACACATCTCTCCTCCGTCCGTCGCCGTGCCTATCTGCATGGACGCCTGCGCCGGCTCGTCGCCACCGCACTCCCAAGAGAACCCGCCGGAGCGCGGTGGCGACCTGGGGGAGGCCCCGGCGGAGGAGATCGGTGGGGAGGCGGCGGATGACTTCCTTTTCGCCGAAGACACGTTCCCGTCCCTCCCGGACTTCCCTTGCCTCTCGTCGCCGTCCAGCTCTACGTTCTCGTCGTCGTCCTCGTCCAACTCCTCCTGCGCCTACACCACCGCGGCAGGAGGAGCTGGCGGCGGCGGCGGCGGCGGCGCTGACGGCGCCGCCGGCGAGCGGTCCGGGCCTGCCTCGGCCGGTGAAGGGTTTGATGCGCTCGATGACATCGACCAGCTCCTCGACTTCGCGTCGCTGTCCATGCCGTGGGACTCCGAGCCAACGTTCCCCGAAGTTAGCATGAAGCTGGAGGACGCTATGTTCGCGCCGCCGCATCCCGTGGGCGAGGGCAGACGCGAAGGTAAAGCCGTGCTGGAAGGGACTGGGGGAGAAGAGGCCTGCATGGATGCGGGGGCGGCGGGGGAGAACCTGCCGCGCTTCTTCATGGAGTGGCTCACTAGCAACCGTGAAAACATCTCGGCCGAGGATCTCCGCAGCATCCGCCTCCGCCGCTCCACCATCGAGGCCGCCGCCGCCCGGCTCGGCGGCGGGCGCCAGGGAACCAAGCAGCTACTCAAGCTCATCCTTACCTGGGTGCAGAACCATCACCTCCAGAGGAAGCGCCCTCGCGACGGTTTGGAGGAGGCGGCGGGATTGCACGGCCATGGCCACAGCCAGCTCTCCAGCCCGGGGGGCAACCCCGGATATGAGTTCCCCGCCGGCGTCCAGGACATGGCGGCCGGCGGCGGCACATCCTGGATGCCCTACCAACAGCCGTTCACGCCACCTGCTTACGGCGGCGACGCCGTCTACCAGAGCGCCGCAGGCCAATACCCTTTCCACCAGAGCTCCAGCACGAGCAGCGTGGTCGTGAACAGCCAGCCGTTCTCCCCGCCGGCGGTAGGCGACATGCACGCCGCGGGCGGTGGGAACATGCCCTGGACGCAGCAGTACATGCCGTACCCTGGGGCATCCACAGGCTCGTACCCTCTGCCGCCCGTCGTGCCGCAGCCGTTCTCCCCCGGATTCGGCGGGCAGTACGCCGGCGCCGGCCACCCCATGCCCCCCCAGCGCATGATGGTTGCAGTGGAGGCTTCCGCGACCAAGGAGGCCCGTAAAAAGCGCATGGCGAGACAGCGGCGCCTGTCCTGCCTGCAGCAGCAGCGCAGCCAGCAGCTGAACCTGGGCCAGATCCAGGTCCCCGTTCTCCCGCAGGAGCCGTCCGCTCATCAGTCGACGCACTCCGTGCCGGTGACGCCGTCAGCCGGTGGCTGGGGGTTCTGGTCGCCGGGCAGCCCGCAGCAGGTCCAGAACGCGCTCTCCAAGTCCAATTCCTCAAGGGCGCCGATGCAGCAGGTGCCGCGCTCCCCGGAGGCGGCGCCGCCGCCGCCACCGGCGAAGCCGGCGCCGGGTGCTCGGCAGGAAGAGAGCCCCCAGCCCTCGACGGCTTCAGAGAAGCGGCAGGTACATGCATGCAGAGCTTGACACCCCTATCTAGCACGAGAGCTACACCGATCTCTTTCTTCTGTTTCCTCGTGATAGACGCACATCGCTGTCCATGCCGTGCGTTCGCGACCGGATCGACCGAATGCGTGTTCCCCCGGACTTGATGCGGAGATCTGATGAACATGTATGTGGTCATGCAGGGGGCGAAGACGGACAAGAACCTGAGGTACCTGCTGCAGAAGGTTCTGAAGCAGAGCGACGTCGGGAGCCTCGGCCGCATCGTGCTCCCCAAAGTGAGACAGACGACGCCCTTCATGATCTGCATCATATCTACCCCACTTGGACATGCAAATCTTAAATTTCTAGATAGATCCGCAATTGTGCAGGCATGCATATCCACTTGCAAAATTTTCTTAAATTAAATTTGCCGTGGATCTGTGCTTTGCAAACTCTTGAATCTGTTCTTCAAAGGGTGCTTGCACCGGTGGTTCGGCATTTCTTCTAAAAGTTGTCTCTCTTCTCTTTTGGACGATTTCAGAAGGAGGCGGAGGTTCACCTGCCGGAGCTGAAGACGAGGGATGGCATCTCCATCCCCATGGAGGACATAGGGACATCACGCGTGTGGAACATGCGGTACAGGTGAGTGTCCATTAGGCTAGGGATTTGCCGTTTTGAGATAGCCAATCCACCATGGATGCTGAAATCCCCTTTTTGTTTTTTTTTCTATAAATCGTGTTCTCTCTTCTCTTCTCTTCAATGTTTTATAAAATACAAATTAAATCGTGTTTAATTAGATTGCTAATATCTCACTCTTGTTTTTCTCTTCCCTTTCCCTTTTTTTTTGGCTCGTGCATGTTGGCTTTTCAAACTCTACCCTGACCCAAAACTTGCTCGAGGGTTCTCATTTATGTCGAAATTAAATCGTGTTCTTGTTCAATTGAGGCAGGAAGTAGATATAGCACCACTGGGCCAGAAATAGTAAATGACATGAGTACTGAGATCACTGTGCGATGGTCCCTTTCCTTTCCCAATTGGGCAAGTGGTGGGTCATATGAATATACGATGAGAATCTGGGAGCAAATAGTGGCATGCAGCACTGGTGCTCCTCTACGTCCATTTCTGCACGCCATAAACGTGTTTCTTCCAGCTTGCTAATAACTTGTTCCAATATAATGCGATACTAAAAGTCTAGGTCGTTCTTCATTCTTAGTGGTAGTTCTGTGCAAATGTTTTCTGAAAATGGACTGCTGACAGTGACATGATGAGTGGCCCCCTGCATGCAGGTTTTGGCCCAACAACAAGAGCAGAATGTATCTGTTAGAGAACACGGGTGAGTGGAAAACAAAGCATTACTATAGTTTGTCATGTTATTCGCTTCTAAAACTTTCTTGTTTTTCTCAACTCGCAGGGGAATTTGTTCGTTCCAATGAGCTTCAGGAGGGAGATTTCATAGTTATCTACTCTGATGTCAAGTCGGGCAAATATGTAATGTTCACCCTGTTTATTTATTAACTTATTTGCCATGCATGATTGTTTTAGATACATAAATACATTGTATTCTTCCTTTTAGTACAAATCAAAGAAAAATCACTCTTCTCACATCCTCGGTCAAGGCAAAGTCAACTGCCTGAATAGATACAGCTGTTTTGCATGCCACTTTTCTTATATGTGAATGGCAATTCTCAATCGAGTGGTAGCATCTTTGACACTGTAGCGTCTTCGACATTGTTGTGCACTTAGTTTCAGCAGATCGAGTGGTAGCATCTTTTACCTTGCTTGTTGTGCACTTAGTTTCAGCAGCAGCTAACCTGAAACACTCTTCCGTCTATCAACAGCTGATACGGGGCGTCAAGGTTAGGCCGGCCCAGGAGCAGCAGGGCAACGGTTCCAGCGCGCTAGGCAAGCACAAGCATGGGTATCCAGGTCCAGAGAAAGCCGGTGGTGCTTCTGATGACGGCGGCGCCGACGGGACCGGTAAGCCTGACGGCGGCTGCAAGGGGAGGTCCCCGCAAGGTGTGCGGCGGGCTCGCCACCAGGGAGCCACCTCCATGGCCGTCAGCATCTGAAGGAAAGGGACAACGACAGCTTCGCTCCGATCCGTCCCCCACCATTGATCTCAAGTTAGCTAGTACACCTGATGATGACGGTCGTCACCCCGTCGTGTGTTAAGCATGTAGTGCGCTAGGTGATGATATTAAATCAAGTAGCCCGCCTGCTGTGACGCTAAACTGTGCATGGTTTGGTTTGTGATGTTGAACACCTTGTCGTCAAGTAGTAGTCCTGTACATGCATCGTCGGCATGCCTGAATTGTCGTGTCGTCGTCGTGCCATTCGGCTAACAACATGACAGCATCAAATGCTAGCTAGAACATCGTTTGTGTGTGTGCCATCATGATGTTTGATTGGAATTTGCCCTATATGATTGATAGTATTTGTTTGCATGGCTCTTTGATGAGCAAGTGCCGATGAATCGAAGGATATATAGCAGTGATGAGCAAAAACAAGGTACGCGTAGTGGCCACACATCTGCAAGTATACATATATGCAAAATAATGAACAATATATTTCGATGGCTACATATACGGCGGTACTAATATTATAATAAGCTTTGCATGGATATACACGCCACCAAATTACTCATGGTGATTCTCGTTGTTGTTGACTGTCAAAATTGGCATCAACCGGTCTGACCAAACGGTCTGACCGATCTGATGCTGTAGCTGATCCGGTAGGAGTCCGACTGGTCTAGAAGGAATTCGACTGTAATTAGAGTTCTTAATAGATTTAGATCTGTAATCAGGATTTTTCTTGCGGTGTAAGTCTTTCCCACTTTATAAATATAAAGGGTCATGGCCGACTGAGGATCCAACCCAATCGAATCAATCACATATATTTATTTTGTATTGTCTTTACTTTTTCTGAAACATTAGTTTTTCCAACCTCGATATGCTGTTCTTCTCTCGTCTTTATGTCATTTGAGGACGCCCTAGCTAGCCTGCCGAGCCTAGGGCAACCCTACACGCTTGCCCCGCCGAGATCCCTCCCGATTGAGTGTTCGTCGGATCGTCGTCGTTCTCCACACAAGGGGAGCTCCTCTTCACGCCCGTAAGGCGTCAACAGTTGTCTGATTTTTTTAAATAAAAGAAGAAAAAAAAGGGCGCTCCTGGTTGACTAGAGATCGATCATTCTGCATCTATCATCAGTGCATCACTCAACCTGGTCGATTCCCTGATGCACATCCCTAGATTCCTCATCTGGACTAGGCATGGACGGGGGTGGCCTGGCATGCATGTCCGGGACTTGTTCGTGCGCATGCTTTCCCTGTTTCGTGAGCGCTGTTGCTGCGACGATCGAGCGGTCCCGTGTGGCGGCGAGGCGCCAGCGGCCAGGCTGTCCGCGCCGAGGCGTGATCGCCATGTGCGGCGCTGGCGTGGGGAAGAGACACGACGGGATGGCGCGCTCCGGTTCGCCGGGGGGCGATATGATAAACTACTAGCGCAGCAGCCACGGCGGCTGGTCGACGGAGGAGCTCCCTCCGGCCGCCATGTACCGCGCGCTTAGCTTACCTGCTTGGGCGACTGACAAGCATTGTAGGCGAAGGATTGATGCTGGGAATTCGTGGTGTGTCCGTATGCACGGTGATCATACATCGATCCCGGAATATTTTTTTTATTTCTAACCTATTTTTAATTTTATTTTAAAAATAACCCACCTAGACAAATATTTGCAGATCTAAACTCTTTGATCGTGCCGGTCCGCGTGGCGTGACAAAAATATGCTGTCGTGCCACATGCATTGGCATAACAAGATGTGCCACGTTGGCATACTTCGGAGCGCTCGAAAGAGGTCTGCCAGTGCATATTCCACGTGTCAAGCTTGTCACACCACTTCCACCGGCGTGACAGTATACTCTTGTCACGCCACCCCGCCGGCGTGACAAGGTTGGACCTTAGAAAAATTATATCTTTTTCATACAAACTCGGACGGAGATGATTTTTATATAAAAATTGTAGCTCTCAACGAGATCTACAACTTTGTAGTTTTGAGTTTTTTATTTGAAATCATTAAGATAACTAAATAATTGATTTAAATTTTTAACAGCATATTAAGCACTTGTACCTCTATCGGATCGTCTCTTAACTTGACATGTTTATCATGATTGTACAAATTAAGCTCTATATGATGTTTGATATATGAAAAAATATGGACTAAATAATAATAATTTGATAAGAAATACAATGAGAAATAAAACTATATCATCATTTGAATATGGAATATAATGAACACTCTAGAGTCAGTTTGGACGGTTAGATTTTCGTAAAATCCAACGGTGTAAATTCTTCTCTTTTTTTAGATTAACGTGGAAATTTCTAGATCCTCTCGGCGAACATGATGACTCTTTTTTTTATAACAACACTTCCTTATTAATATAAGTGGGATCACTGGGAGGCACCACGAGCGATGATCTTGGCTAACCAAAGGATGGAGATGATATGGTGGAAAAGAAGACTATAGGATGGAGAACAACTAAAGGTACTCATTTTATCTAAACTACTGAAGTACTAGTATAAAACCTACACATTTGTATTTTTTTCAAACTATTATCATATTTTAAAGTCTTAATCTTTCATAAAGTTACTTGATCTAGCTTATAGCTATAATTAATATCTAGGGTGTTACATTATATTCCATGCACAATGATGATATAGTTTGATTTCTCGTTGTATTTTTTATCAAGTTATTATTATTTAGTCCATATTATTTCATATATCAAACATCATATAGAAGTTAATTTGTAGAACTATGATAAACATGGTAAGTTAGAGATTATCCGATAGTGGTAAAGTGCTTAATATGCTGTCAAAAATTTAAATAATTTATTTATGCCTCTTAATGACTTTAAATGAAAAAACTCAAAACTACAAAGTTGTAGATCTCGTTGAGAGCTACAATTTTCATATAAAAACATCTCCATCCGAGTTCATATGAAAAAGATATAATTTTTCTAAGGTCAGACCTTATCACGCCGGTGGGTGGATTGACAAGACTATACTGTCACGCCGGTAGGAGCGGCGTGACAAGCTTGACACGTGGAATATGCGCTGGCAGACCTCTTCCGAGCGCTTCGAAGCATGCCAACGTGGCACACCTTGTCACGCCAATGCATGTGGTGCGATAACATGTTTTTGTCACGCCACGCGGACCGGCGCGACCAAAGAGGTTAGATACGCAAATATTTGTCCGGATGGGTTATTTTTAAAATAAAATTGAAAAATAGTTTAAAATTAAAAAAATATCCCGCGCGCCCACCGGACGACCAGATGGGGCGGAGTTTGTGGTGGTTTGTTAATTTGTGGGTTCTTTTTCTTGGGTTTCTTTGATTTGTTTATTGTTTCTCCTCTTTGTTTGAGAAAATAGTATTAAATATAACTGGAGGCTGGAAAGGGTTGTGATGTGCGTTCGTAAAGGATAAGGCAATGATGTGATCTGTTGGGTGAGCTCGCTCTGGAAACGGTGACGTGTGCTCGCGCCAACAATTGGATGCTCTAGAAGAGAGTATAGCCGCAAGGTCCCGTATATATGGGTGTAGCCATTTTTAAGTGTAGGAGGCTAGTTCTTCTTGGGAAAACAAAGCAAGGTATATCCCTCAAGGATAACAACGTTAGTATACATACTCTTGATCGATATACCCCATCACCATGGACCAAAAAGAGGTATAAATGTAGAGACGATTATATACTCATATACCCCAAAGGAACGGGGGACACTTCCTATAATGTTCTTCTTCTTCCTAGCTTCTTTTTCTTTCTAGCTTCTTTTTCATCCACCACCTCGTCGGAGCTCGCGCTCGCCGCCGGCGCCGCCCTGCTCGTCTCCGGCGGCTCACGCCGCTAGATCCGCCGTGGCCGTCTTGACCTCCCCCATCGCCGCCGGAGCCTCGACGCCGCAGCTCGCCCCGCCCCGACCCTGTCCAACCGCCGTTCCCCACCACCCGACCGGCGGCGCCCTCGCCGCTGCGCCTCGCCGCCCCGCGCCTGCCACCTCCGCCGGGCCGGCCGGCCACCCCCGGCCTCCCTCTATAGCCGGGGAACTCCGGCGACCCCAGCAACCCCAAAACAAGAAGGCTGCCGCCTCCCACCGCCGCCCACGGCCGGCGGCGACCTCGCCGCTGACCGCCCGCCCACCTACCGCCGGGCTGTTCGCCGCTACCGGTAGCGACGCGTGCGCGCTCTATAAGAAATTCGCAAAGGAACTCTCTATATCTGGAGTGTTATATGCAGTACTAGTACTACTCTATATATATATGCAAAGTTGTATATGTGCACTGTATGCCAACAAAGTTCCATCACTTGGTCAAACCTGGCTGATCTTGCCGTCTTGCGTAGAGATCGATCAAGATGGTCACAGATTACTCAAGAGTCAAGAGTAGTCAATGTATATTTCAGTTTTCCGCCGGAAGAGCTGGAGAGGGGCTGAATACTGCTGATTATATATCATGAATTTTATTGGACTTTAGTTATGAATTGAAGGTTATTTCATCGCCCAGACGGCCCGGACGCAATTGAATCCCGGTCTCTTTGGTAACGTACTCTAGTTCTAGCAGTTAATTCCCAAATAACGACAGCAATGCCAAGTCTACGCGCGTGTACGTACGCATGTAGCGCATGTATCAGTACTCTAGATGACTAGATCCATTTCACGGGAACTTCTGACTAGACTGAGTGGCCGAGTGCTGTACGCGAATCTTTGTTTGTTTGTATCAGATCTTTGTTTCTGACAAGCAATAGAATGCTTCTCTCTCTCTCGACAGGTACTCGCGCATAACATTTTTCATTATATATCGAAATCTCCGGGAAATTAATTTCTGGCTAACTTTAGGTAGCATACAAAATCAATATAAGGTTTCTATACATGATGACTAGTTAGTGCTCTGTCCATGTATTACCTTGGGGCCGGCCTTGGCGGTGTTAATGACTCATGATCCTTATTTTTTATTGATTTTGTGAAATATGATTCCGTTTCTTACCTTCCTGGATCACATTTCACAATAAGTTAGTAGTATTATAGTCATCGCAACATTGCGGCTATGTTAATATATATATGGACCAAGACAAAAATGAGAGAGGAAAAAAACACCCACAAATTTCAAAAAAGAAAAACTACTAATTTATCATGACTCCAAGCCACCAACCACCAACTATCACCCTGTTCGGGTCGCCGGGAGTGGCTGGGGCTGGTGGCTGGGCTGGGCCCCGGTTCCACCTGCCCGCCGCTGCTGCCAGCCACCAGCAGAGCTCAAATCAACCACCAGTCTAGCCAATTCTGCTCAGCCGAACGGGGCGTATGACGCATGGCCCTGTTGGCTTCAACGCCCGCCACAAGGGCAGCAGCAGCACCACGAGGTTCATGAATCACGACCACAGAGAAGTCTCCCCGTGCCCTCCCCGCGACCAAAGCCAATCCAAAAACCCCATAGAAATTAATCATAGCCATACAATTTCCAAAATCCAGAAAAATTCCGCCAGCACACGGAGCCTTGCGGAGCGCAAACTCGCTCGTGGAAAATAGAAAAAGCACACAAACTTTTAAAAACACGCAGAAAAAGACAGGAAATCGAGGAAGAAGAGAGAACACGCCAGGGCTGCCGGAGGAGGTGGGAAGAGGCGTCGCGGAGGCAGTGCCGCGCGCGGCAACCCAACCCGGCTCAACTCCGGCGAGGGCGCAACCGCGCACGTCCCCCTCTTCCCCCAGCTATTTGAAGTGCCACGACCAGGAATCGGAATCCGGATCGAGCATCACGCGCGAGGGGGGTTTCGAAACTGCGGAATGCCGCCACCGGCCGCGATGCTGCTGCTCAGCCCGTCACCGGGTGTTCCCTCGCTGTCGCTGGCCCTGGCCCCGAGGCGGGCGCCGCTGCGGGCCGCGAGGCAGCGGAGGCTGGCGCTTCGGCCGGTGAGGATCCGCGCCGCCGCGGCGATCGGGGGCGAGTTCGGCGGCCTGGGCCGGCGCCGCGTGGTCGTGGGGGAGTTCATCGAGCGCCTGCGGAACGTGCTTCCGGGGGGCAGCTGGTGGCGCCTCGAGGACGGCGACGAGGCCGGGGACGGGGGCGGACGCGCCGAGGGGAGCGGGACCACCGCGCTCTCCGCGCTCAGGCGGATGTGGGGGCTCGTTGCCGCCGACCGCTGGGTCATCTACGCCGGCTTCGCGTCCCTCGTCGGCGCTGCGGTAATGCGAGCCAGCCATGACACATGGCAGTGCTGCTGCGGTTGACTTTGTCGTTTGTCGAGTTTTTGGTGTCTGATGATGAGCGTAGTGATGTGCTGTGATTGCAGCTTGCGGAGATCGCTATACCCCATCTCCTCGCGGCGTCCATTTTCTCTGCGCAGAATGGAGGGGCCGTGTTCTACAGAAATGCCAAGCTTCTAGTTGTCCTATGTCTGGTTTCCGGAGTGTTTAGGTCAGTTATCTTTTGTTCAGATTGTGCTCATAGTGTCCATGGTATAAAATGATACACAACTTAGCCAATTGCTCACATTTGATTGCTGACCATAGGCATTATTGCTTATATCAGTACAATGTAATTACTGCAGATTGTATAGTCAGTAGTGTACGATTCTGAAACCTCTGCTAGTCAGCATAGCAATGTTTGGAGGAACAATCTGAAACGTTTCTGTTTTTTATTAGCATAAAGTTTTGATAGATGTGCAATGCGATAGATCACTGGGAAAATTGGACTTGAAGTTATAAGATCACACTTTCCATTTAATCACATGCTCTTGTAATCTCGCCTCGCTTTCTTCTTAAATGAATCAGCAGTGCTCCTGGTTTTGTTAAAAAAAATAAAAATTATACAGATCACTATGGAGATGCACATACATAAACAAGTTTGCACACATGGAAGCAAGGAACTGTTCATGATAATTCATACAGAATTGTTGCCTTCTGTGTTTTTATTTGAGAAACAAATGAGGTTGCTTATGTAGTGGTATCCCTCATTTGCAGTGGTGTACGAAGCTGCTGTTTTGGTGTTGCAAACATGATATTGGTAAAACCATGTTAGATTCCTCATGTCCTGACAAGTTTGTTTGTTCCACACAACACTTCCATTTGATTTGTCTCTAACAGTCATCATCTGAATTTTTCTCAGGTCAAACGGATGAGAGAAATGCTTTTTGATTCTATTCTTTCTCAGGTAATAAAGAAAGGGAAAAAATATTGAAGCTGGAAGAAAATTGATCTATGCATTTCTCAGCTCGATCATAACATTAGGATTTTAACTGTAATCACATTGTGCTAGGATATTTCCTTTTTTGATGAGGAAACCGTCGGTGACCTAACAAGTAGGCTTGGTTCTGACTGCCAACAAGTGTCTCGTGTTATAGGAAATGACCTTAACCTGATTTCCCGCAATGTACTTCAGGTGAGAATTTGGTTTGGAGTTCTATTAAACATCGCCCGCCCAGTCTTCCAAAAGCTCACACATCATTTCCTTAATGTATCTCAGGGTGCAGGTGCATTAATTTATCTGCTAGTCTTATCCTGGCCTCTTGGGTTGTGTACACTGCTAATTTGTGCAACTCTATCAACAATTATGCTAGTTCATGGACGGTACAAATTTGCTTTTTTGACTCAAGTTATCTGTTCATTTGCTCCAGTTTCATTTTACTCCATTCTTCCTGCTGCTAGAGTGGTGCATTTTTGAAAAGGCATGTCAGAGAAATTTATTTGTTGGTTTGCATCTTTGGTGCATATGAGAGAACTTGGCCCATCACATTGCTACTTGATTGGTAGGTTTCAGAAAAGAGCAGCAAAATTCGCACAGGAGTTCACTGCAAGCGCCAATAATGTAAGATTTGTGATCATGCAAATATGCCATTTTCAAAAGCCAAATCCATTTTCCACCCTACGCATTAATTTCCTTTTACATTAATTTAAATCAGGTTGCTCAAGAAGTGATAACTTTGGTTCGGACAGTGAGGGTGTACGGAACAGAAAAGCAGGAGTTTAAAAGGTAATTTCTACCCCCCCCCCCCCCCCCCCCCGTGGTCTCCTAAGGTCCATTATTGTTAACACTTATCTTGTATGATTAATATCTTGTACTGTGAGTCTTTAATAGGTATGCAAAGTGGCTCGATAAGCTATATGATGTAAGCTTTCGGCAGACAGTGGCTTATGGAGGCTGGAGCCTGAGCTTGAACTATCTATACCATTCTACTCAGGTATCTCCGCTGTTCCTGTTGTTCAGAAATCATTAAACATCATAGTAACTTGAAAAAAAATCTGATGGTGTCAAAGTCTGAGTCTGGTATTGACACTATCTTACACTACTGATGAAGTACTCTTGCAAATAAGCTTCGCGTAGGTCATCGGAGTGGTGATTGGAGGACTAGCTATCATGTCTGGGAAGTTAACTGCTGAGCAGTTGACAAAATTCACACTCTATGCTGAATGGCTAATTTTGTCCACATGGTGGATTGGAGACAACTGGTCCTCCCTGATGCAATCTGTTGGAGCAAGTGAAAAAGTATTCCGTTTGATGGATCTCCTGCCTAGCAAGCAGCTTAGCTCCAAAGGCAAGAAAAATCCGTGCATGACTGTAAAATTATTTTCTTTGGAAGCATAACTATTAGGTAATGTAAAGCTTTTTGTCATTGCAGGACTCAAGTTAGAGAAATTGGAAGGGAGAATTCAGTATGCTGATGTATCATTTTCATATCCATCAAGACCTACGGTATGCTTACACTGAAGTTGTTTGTGCATTCTCTGTTTATGAGTGCTGTTCACAAACTGGTGCTTCTGATCTTAACATTAAATATTGGGGAAAACTTGAAGGGAAAAAAAAGGAAAGGATAAAACTTTAAAGTATGGGCATTTTGAATGGTTTTGTTTTGTCGTAACCAAACCATGTGGCCCTTAATTTATCAATCTTTTTTTCTCAACAGGTACCAATTTTGAGAAGATTGAATCTGACGCTGAATCCAAATGAAGTAGTTGCAATTGTATGGACTTACATAATATGGTTTTCTTTTTATAGAAGTGAACTATCACAAATTGTGCAATTTTTGATGTATTAAACTCTGTGTTTATGTGATGGACCTTGATAGGTTGGTCTCAGCGGAAGTGGCAAGAGTACTATAGTCAATTTACTGCTTCGATTATACGAGCCTACAAATGGGCAAGTAAGCTATTCCAAATTGTGGTCTCAGCTTTTCACACCCAAACAGCTATCCTATGAGTGTACTAGCACCTTATTTTTCTTATAGTATATATATCTCACACTTGAAAGCCTGGTGTGTTGATGCAGATATTAGTTGATGGTGTCCCACTTACTGAACTTGATGTCAGATGGTTCCGAGAAAGAATTGGTTTTGTTGGACAGGTTCCAAGTTAATCAAATCATCATACATTGTGATACCACCTGGAACTTTATGGTGTACTAAGCAACCATGTATGCTTGCTATATGCAGGAACCACGCTTATTCCGGATGGATATTAGCTCTAATATTAAATATGGTTGCCCAAGAGAAGTCAGTCATGAAGAAGTGGTGTGGGCTGCAAAGCAGGCCTATGCTCACGATTTCATAATGTCTCTGCCCGATGGTTATAACACCATTGTTGATGATGCTCTTCTTAGTGGTGGTCAAAAACAACGTGTTGCTATTGCCAGGGCCCTTCTGAGGGAGCCAGCTATCTTACTACTTGATGAAGCCACTAGTGCGCTCGATGCTGAGAGTGAACATTATGTGAAGGTGAGCACTTCCTGAAGAACTTGAACGTATGCTAACTTCTGCACCTAACAGCATATTATAATTTTTTTATTGGACAGCGTATTATAATTGATTCATGCTTATGCTATTCTTGATACTTCTTACTAGAGTGTCATCACAAAAGTTAGTCGTGACTCAAGGACTAAAAGATCTGTGGTAATCATAGCACACAGGTACTGTTTACTTGGCACAAAGTGTTTGCTATCTTGACTCTTGGATGCGTCAGATAATTAGGGTATTGGTCTTTTTTCCTGTTTAGGCTATCTACAATTCAAACAGCTGATAGAATTATAGTGATGGAAAATGGTAACATTGTGGAGGTATGTTTTCAATATTGCTTTGTCATTACTTCGACTGCAAACTCATTACTCATGGGACTGTTGTGATCTTTTGGAGATAAATGATCGCATGATTATTGACAGCAACCTACAATATCATATTTTGGCTTGTATGGTATTGCAGGATGGTAAACACAGTGAACTTATTGAGAAGAATGGTTTATATTCAAGACTAGCAAGGCGACAAAATGACAACCTCGACTCGTCCTGAAATCACAGAAGGTGGTTTACTCCACGCCCTTTTTTTCAGTGGATTGACAGGTAGTGAGAGTCGTCTGTCATTGGTGTATTCTTTACGAGGACTGACCTGGACCGGGGAGCTCGAATAAACTTGCATTGTTTTCCCCACGACCAAAAGCGGTTTGCTACTAATCAAGCTAAACCATAATGGTTTTCCCCACAAAGAGGAGCAAGACAGTAAACAGCTAGATCGGCATTACGGAGAGCAGGGTAATAAGAATCCAGTAGTTTGTAAAGAAATCTGTCACACTAAATTTTCGTTGGATCCAGCATGTAACTAGAGGTGTATAATGCATAGTAATCTTAGTCTTATTTTACACATGGAGAAAATGCTCCAATTTTGACGATGTTACCTCATTTATGAATTTCGGGTAATGTGACTCAACGGCTCAACGCGCATATGCTGCCATTCGCTTAATATCGTGCTAGCCTGTATTTTATTTTATGACCATTCGTGTCGTTGGTCGGTTGGTCCCGCTGATAGTCCGTCCCCAAAATGGTGACCAGCTGATTCGTGTCGTTGTTCGGTTGCCTCGGTTTGACTAAATAGGATTCTGCAGTCTGCACCGGTGAGCTCCCTGTTGCTCGCTACATCATCCTGCCGTGTGTCGTCGAATAGCTGGCCGTTGCGTATCGCGCCACCGTGCGAATGTGTGATGACTCTGATCGATAAGAATTTTATGCTCGGATGCACCCTGTGTTGCCCATTTCTATCTTCATATGGTAGTGTAATCTGAGTGAGCGAATGCCTACTGAGAGTATAAGATAAATTGCTTACGTTAACTCATATGCTGTTGTAATTCTCGGTCTGACACATAGCCAGCATTATACTGTTGTAAATTCCAGTAAATCATTTGCGGCTTTTTAGTAACAATCATTTTAGGGCGAGAACTAATATTGTCGCCCTCCGCAAATATGCATCTACTACCTCCATGAAATTATAAAGCTTTTTTTTCTTCATTTTGTTGACATAAGATTTGGATAAAAAAAATACTCAATAGGTAATTTTAGTGGTACAATTTGATGTTATTAGATTTGTATTACAAAATACCTGTGATTATGGCTTTGTATCATATAAATAACAAATTAATAATCATATTGGTAAAGACTTGTCCTCATGAAATTGAAATACACATGGTATTTACAAGTTCCAAACTTTATAATCCTTGACCAATGATTAATCTAAGATAATGTAAATTCTATATTAAAGGAAAAAAAAACAATAGAATTAGGTTGATATTAGAAGTACTTTCCTATAATCATGATTCTGTTGCTACAAACATTTATGGTGTAGGCGAAAACTAGTTTGGGATGGAGAAGTAATACATGGCACCTCACGATTGGCCTACACGTCAAAACGAAACGACGACTTTTAAATAAAACTTGACCTGCGGGGGGTAAGACCACCCCACAGCATTGTTTGAGGTAGAATAACTTTCTCACAGCAAGAAAACCCCTGAACCCCTGCCCCACCCGTACACAGAGACCCGTCGCCTTGTGAGTTAGACCGGACCTCAAACCATGATTTGGAAATGGAAACAGACGAGGGGATTTTTTTACCCCACGGACCGAAAATTTACTCCACACGGGAATCGAACCCGGCCGCGGGGGTGCCACCGGACGCCATCGACCAACCAAGCTAGCGACCTTAGGCGAAACAACGACTTTTGAGTCATCAGCGCACAAAAACTTCTTCCTCAAGGTTAGGCTCCATTTACTAGTGCAACAATATGTGAAGCCAAATGGCAGAGATGAAAACATAAAAAGAGAACAGCGTATCATCACCACATCTGGAAGGGCGAATTATCATATTAATTCTATGATTAAACATCAATCTATTGAGTCATCAGTGCATCATCGTACATGAAGGTGAGGTCCTACTACTCATCTACTAGTATCAGTATTCTGAAAATCCAACTGAAATAAACCAAGTCTTCCCTCAAAACTCAAGTTGCTCAAGAAAATCTTGGGAGCGGTCAGAGTACCAAGCAAATACATTGAGAACCCAAGGACTCCAATTGCCACCTCAAATATTGATGATGGGGAAACATCTGATTGCATTGTTCACTATGCAGTCTTCTGTTTTGTCGACACTGAGGAAAGGTAGGACAGGGTCCTATGGCCCACAAACACAAGGAAGATGCCGAGGAAGCCAAGGTACTTCAAAGTTGTGAAAAGATCCAACTGCCCAGAATGGAAGTGACGATCAGCGCAAGTTCTCACAAGTGAAATACATTATCGACTCCACAAAAAAAGAAATACATTATCAACACAAGGGATATGCAAACCTTGAGCCAGAAGAGAACATAGAGCAGCAGGACTGCTCCTATTCCTGCATGGAAAAGCGATGCAAATGCAGCCGGTCCTGGCAAAGATGGGAAGTTCTTCAAGTTCACTCCAAGACACACGAGCTACAAGAGAATGCCGTCAATCGGATGTGGATGTGTTAGATATGATTCAAAGCAAATGTATGGAACACATGAATCACATGACCTTTTTACCCACCCCAATCAAGAATCCGATAAAAGGCAGAAGTGTGAGACCCGTGAATGCAAGTGAGAGTTCCTTGGGTGGCCTCTTCTCTGGTGAACGGAATATGTGGGAAATCTCTGCCTTTGGCCCAAATTTTGAGAATGGGTCAACAGCTTGTGCAGGAGGGCGCGGGGCTTTTTCTGGGGCTTCTGGCAGGTCCAACTCCAAGTGGCCAAGAGGTCGCAGAAATGAATTTTCCTGAGCACATAAAGAAAATCAGCAATGCAAAGAAACTGGGACTGTAGGAGTAGGACAAAATTATATAGTTACATACCATTGCAGCATCACCAACTGCAAGCTCAAGGTCATATCTTCCAGAAAGGTAGTAAAATTTCTCCACCAAACCTAGGAAGTCCTACAAGAAGTCAAAAAGGCATATAAGGAATCTTGTCGAAGCATCAATGTAGAATATTTGATCCCTTCAAAACAATGTTAAGGACATGAAGAAGCATTCAAGCAAATTATGCTACATACACTCCATTTAACAAAATCTATTTTCATAAAAAATTGCGAGTGGATGATGTTTTCATTTAGATGTCATTTTCAGTTGCCACCTACATACCAACAATGTTGCTTCACAAAAGCATGACTTGACACATAATAAGAAAATAATTGAAAACAAGCTACATTGGCTAACTAATTATCTTTCGGGATGAAAAGGTGAGTTGGTATGTGCAACCTTTTGACATAATTAAGTGGCTTAAGTGTTCCACCTAAACAACCACACTGCCGCAAGCAATAAAGAGCGATTGTGCAGAACACTAACAAAGCAAATTCCAGGGGGGAGGGGAGGGGGGAGATACTCAACTAGAACAATTTTGAACTGCCTTGCAGAACCTGGCACCACAAATAAGTGTTCAACATTGCTTTCATGCTTCAACTTCAAGAACACCTGAAGACATTTGCTAAATCATGTCAGGAAAAGAATAAGCATCAAGGACGTCAGAATATAAAAAAGAGCGGTAACCTGGTGAGGTTTAAATGTGTGCCCAAGCGGTGTAGTTAGCTGGAAAGACAAGCGCAACTTCTGCAGATGGTTTGCAGAAAGAGATACTTTTGTATCTTTCAGAAGATCTAACCTGAAATAAAGCAATTCAAAAATTAAAAATACATACGATAAGTTGTTCTATATAAAAAATATAGAACTTCCAAATGTTTCATATAGCTATGACAAGATCAACTATTGCAACACTGCATGGATAAATGATATAGACATTATAGAAATTGACAATTCATTAAGACAAGAACAAAATGTCTTCAAAGTTTTAGGCAACTCATTGAGTGAAATGGCATGAACTCAAATCACTTTAAAAAGCTTACTTTTGGACTGACTCAACGGTTCCAGCATCATTGTCAGAAATTCCAATTTCTGCCTTGTCAACTTTGATCAGTCCTGTGATAAATACATTCTCAGTGTTTCTCCCTCCAGTAGCATAAACACTTTCATGCTCTGGTTCCTTAAGTGAAATCTGGAGTACAGAAAATCACGACCGTTAGAAAGAATGCCAACTACAAGCACATCAACAATATGCAAACTAATAGAGTGAACGTATGAGGTACCTCAAAAACTAGAGAGTATTTCCCAACATCTATTTTCAATGGAGCAATGTCCAAGTAATGAACATTGTTGTCAAGGTCAAATTGAAGTTCCTGAGACAAAAAAGGAGAATGATATGAAGAAATTGGATCTGCAACACAAGCATTAACTATAATGACAAGAAAGTTGCTTAAGCTTGCCGCTAATTAAGCTATATACCTTGTTCTCACTGGTGATGACCTTAGAATCAGAACCCAGCACCTGTACAAGATTAACTTTGAGCGGAGGTGCAGCAGATCCGAAAACTGTTGTGACTTCAACCTGTAAAGAATAGCAAATAAGGAAACAAAATTAGAGCTAGATAACATCTAGTGACACAACAAACTCAAAAGCAATGAGTACTGCATCAAGATACTGTACAATTTTACTGACTGCATACTAATTTCGAACTATAGGAAAATTGCTCAGTAACACCAGGAAGTGTGGAAATCAGAAAATCAAATTAAAGACCCATCCTCACATTTGATGTTTTTGTTTTCTTATAGTTTCCACACTTTTTTGGTTTTATTGGGCTACTTTTCTCTCTTAGCAATAGCTAATGTAGTAGAACTTCAGCTACAAGTACCACATAGGATGGTATGCAATAATCACCTTAAGCTGATCTTTTGAAGTCAATGAAAATACTTTGGAAGGAAGTGACAGTATCAAAGGAGTGAAGACCCTGTAAATTGAAGAAAATAGATGAGCAATAAAAAAAACTTGATGGCAAGACCAAAAAACTGATATGTTGAATAACCAGCATGCAAGAGGAAATTCTCTATCATAGCAAACAGAAACGGAACAGATGTATGTATCACTAGCAAGAAAAGAAGAGCAATAAAGAAGGGAGCTTGCCTATTGTTCTCCAGGAATGACAAAGACTCAATCTGATTAAAACAGTCCTTTGCGCTACCAGGAAGCCCTATACCAAGAAAGAACTTTCCCAAGCCAAGTACTTTCTCACTAGGGATCTGTAGATTTGAATGTAGTTACATGAGAAAGGTGCTTGCACATAAATTTACTGAACAAGTGCCAAAGGTTTAAGATACTCACATTCAATTTCCCAGGAGCAACAGTTGCAAAAGAGGTAACACCCCGTACAACTGAAGCAGAAGTCATTATAGGGCCCTTGTATTCAGTAGCATCAACATGCTTCTCATCGAAGTAGAAGGTCCCATCATCTAAGCACAGATACAGTGAGAAATAAGTATATCAAGAAACCATATAATATTCAGGTGAAATAGGTTCGCTAGTCTAAAACCTCCCGTCCCAACCCCCCATCCAAAAAGAATGGAAAGAAAATTTCCTGTGGTCTGTGGTCTTATTAATGATCACATAAATCTGTAATTCAGTGTCCTAAACTCATGGGGTATTCTATCCAAGCTCAGAAGTCAAAAGTTCACAAAAAGAGAAAAATTTCCCACTCGTTATCTGTACTTCTGAGGTTAGAGTAGACAAAATACCATAACTCTTGATAGTGTCAAACAGCTTCACAATGTCATTTTTTACCACTCCTACCTGATGGAATTAAAATCAAGATTATCAATCATTAGAGTGTCAAATACACAGAAATGATAGTGTTAGAAACAAATGCACAGCTAAAATAAATATAAATCCTAAGAGGCGGATATGTGAGAGTTATTCACTGACAAATTCTAAAAAAACAGAGCATCCTACACAAGCATGCACCTAAATAGCCTGGGATGATCTTAAGAGCAAAAGCACATTGTACGCAAAGAATGCAAGGATGCTCCTCTTTTAACAGGTTTATAAATGATGTCGGATTCATCATATCTAAGATACTGAAATGAATGGGGATCATGTTGTGTATTTGAGAAAGATAAGCTGGTGGCATCAACAACATGGTGGGCAAGGTCTAAATTATTAGCCAAGAAAAGAGTGAATACACACCATGGATGGATCAACCTCAGCATCTGCTAGAGCAACAACACCCGCCAAAGCTTCTAGTGCGATACCTGTGACAGTACATTGTTATGAAAATCAGTGGCTATGCATTACTTTTGCATTAGAATCACCGTGGAGCTGATAACAAGATTCAGAAGGAGATGGACCGACTTAACATGTGTAGAATGCTAAATGTTAATGCCTTTTTCATATTTTATACAAGTCCCTTTTGTTGGTGGCTCATGTTTGGGTGTCATCTCTATCCTGCCCCAATTTGCTTGGGACTAAAAGGCTTTGTTGTTGTTGTTGTATTGTCAATTCCCAGGTCGCGATCTATTTTATTCCAGGTCAACAAGAACAAGAACAATTACCAGCAGCAAATGTGCTAGATTCAGCACTGTTAGTGTCATAACGCCATCTCCCATCACTTTGGCTAAGTGCCTACAGGAACAACAATAAAACATCAGATAATGCTGATTTGAAGAGGAATTATGTTTGTACATTGCAAAAACTACATAACGAAAATTGCATTGACGTTTTGAAATGCGGTCACCTTAATGGCGTGAAATGTGCTCTCTGCGTCAGATAGAACAATGTTGTGTCCTTGTTCCTGCAGAAAGAAAAGGAATAACAACAAAATTGATCAAGTACCACATAAAATTCAGACAAGTACCTAAAACTAGTCAAGAGCAACTAACAAGTATCAACATAAACTACAGTGGTAACCTTGATGCTAAGCAGACCTCCCACGGAATAGTAGAACTCCAGCAGGGAGTTGGTGTCCTTAATCACTGCCTTGAGCCTCGCGACGACACCCTACCAATGAAAAAACTCAAAAACATCATGAAACATGACAGTACAAGTAGCAACACCGAGATCTCTAAAGCTAACACCCACATCATACACGCCGGCATCAACACTGCATCCGAGAACGCCGCTAATCCGGGCGGCGTGGAACAGATCTTTCGTAGCGGATGAAGCGGGGGAGGCCAACTTCTCCGCGGCAAACTTGCACGCCTCCCCGGTCACACTCTTGTACTTCAATCCGAGTATCTGGAACGTCCTCACCGCCTCATACGTCCTCTCCAAACTGCACGGTGCACATAGACCAAAACCACCAGGTAAACGCAAATAAGCGCGAGAATTCCAACCATACAGATCGATCTGCACCCAGCTGGAACAGCTACTGCGTCCAGGTGGCTGAGATCGGGAAGACGAAGGTGCTCGCGAGTGGTTAGTGCACTTACTCGCCGAAGGATCCGTCGGCGGAGGGGGCGAAGAGCTCGGCGGCCGCGGATCTGTGCGCGTCGGATACTGGGCGGACGGCGGATGAGATGGGAGCGAAGGCCGCGGCGAGGAGGAGGACGAGGAGGGCCGCCGGGGCAGGGCGCCTCCCGGCCATGGCGATGGCAATTGCCGTCGCCGAGAGAGAGATGAGTAGGGTTTAGGAGACTGGGCGTGTGGGAGTGGCCAGATCTGAAGGTTGAAGGAGGGGACGACTAGAAATATTTCGCCGGATCGGCCTGGCCTGCCGCCCCCGAGTCTCGACGTCTGCGCTCCGCCGGGGGTGGGGTGTGCTTTGAGATTGGTGGAACTGTTCAAGATTTCAGCGTAATCCCGCGAGAGAACCGTTTTTTTTTCCTTCCAAAATGACCTGGGGCCTTTTAGCATTTGGCTTAAAAGAAAAAGGAATTTATAAACTTTGTCGGTACCCCAGGACTGGGGTACCCCCTCTTGCTGTGTCTAGGCAAGGGCCTTGTAGTTATCCTTGACTACGTCCAAACAGCCGGACCCCTGTGGTCCGGAGTTCTGTTCTCTCGGCAACGGTCCCGGACCTGCCTCACGACTGGGAAAGATCCGGGAACGACGCGTGTCCCGGAGGAGGCGGGCAGCCCGAACAGCCGGGGCTCCGGACCTCCCGAAGGGTCCGGACCCCTGCGGAAGTCCCGGACCCCTCATAGGGTCCCGGACCTCTTGTATGGTAACCGGACCCCTCGCTAAGGGAAGAAGTCGACGCCCTACCTCTGGGTGGTCCGGCGCGGACACGTATACAAGGGCGCTTGGTCTCCATACAAAGCCTCACCCACCACTGCATTTATTGCGGTAGGTGGACGCCCCGCATTGATACAGTGGAAGCCGAGGCGATTCTTTGACCAGGAGGCACTATTGATCGCGTATTACCAAGGTAGTGGAGCCGCTGGCGCCGCCCACGCCGCGCCTGCCAGTCTGCCATAGCAGATGGATACGACGGCTCGGTTTCGCCCATTATGACGCCTACATAATAGCCTCAGCAGGCTACGCCGCAAGCTACGCTACTCCAACGGACACCTAGCTGACGGGACAAGGAAAGACCCCCTGGGTCAGAAGAGCAGCAGTACGCATATCGGAGGAAAAGATCCGTAACCACTGTTGTCTTTTAAGTACTCTGCGCAGTATGCTGCACAGCACGTTGGGCCCACTTGTCGGGGCCCAACGTCCAATGTATCCGCTCCCCCTTGATCTATAAAAGGGGGAGCGCCGCTAGAAGACCTCAGGCTGGGCAAGAGCCAAGGCCGGCAGAGGATAGATTCATACACACCACCAAGAACAATATATCTCCCAGTGGACGTAGGGTATTACGCTCCGGCGGCCCGAACCACTCTAAATCGTGTGTTCTTGAGTCCTAGTCCCAGCGTAGATTCACCCCCATCGCCTAGTACTTCCCCGAGTACTCCCTCACGGGGAATAGGCGGGTGCGTTCCGCCACCCGGCTGTGGGTACCCCTAGAACCCCCACAACATTTTGGCGCCGTCCGTGGGGAAGTCAGGCGCAGGTTGGATCTTCAGGCCTCTGGGCTGTGTTCTTCCTCTGCAACGACGAACCTGAAGATGAAGGAAGGCAGGGCCACACTCTCTCCACCTGTCTTGGCACCGGCGCAGCAACGCCCTCGGTGCGGCGGCGCACGACAGCGACGCCTGCTGTGCGTCGCCACTGCGACACCTCGGAGCCGGTGTAGCGGCGCACAGCGGAGGCGCCGCTGGGCGCTGCTGCCCCTACGTCGACTCAAGGTTTTCTCTCAAGCAACGGCCACACCTCCTCTGCGGTGGCATGGTGTCGGCTCAAGGCTTCCTCTCAACATGGAGCCTGGAGCCGACGGCCATCCCGGAGGAAGTGGACCGTGTCGTCCTGCCGTCTCCAGCACCGGAGATCCACCTCAGCGTTGCTCGGTGCTGCTGCAGACAGGACCCCGCCTCCTCGCGCGGGGGCCCCTGGCGCTATTACCAAGGACAAGCCGGCGAACGACCGCACTTCTCCACGCGTCGCACCGGTCCATCTGCTGCGCAAGGGCTCTGGTTTCCATCGGCAACGGCAACGGCAGGGGGAGGGGGCCTCTTCCATTCAAAGCCAAAGAATTTGTCTCATGCCATGTAAGCATGTGACAGCTCTTAGGCAAGGAGGGGTCCCCCGAGCTCCCGAGGTGATGCTGGATGATGCGGTTCAGGCACATCCAGGGCGCCTTCACGCGCTGTATAGCATGCAGCCGTAGGTTACTCCTAAGAAAGGAATGATAGATTTTCTCCTTTGTAATAGCGTGGCGTCTACGTGTGTGTCCAGAGCGGTCAAGGTCCGACCTTGTAAACCCGACCTCTGGCCCTATCACACAAACAGGCAAAAGCGGTCCGGAGCGGTGGAGGTCCAACCTCGTAATCCCGACCTCCGATGTATACCGTGACAACCACAATAATAAAGGAGATTTTCTTTCTCAGTTTTACCTAGGCTCCACCCTGATTACATTTATTCGCCTTGGTTTAACTATTCTTTCCTCTTGACCGGAGTTTTCCTTATTGCTAACAATCCAAGTTAAGTTGCTGGCTTGTGGTCAGGTGAAGACACCCCTTCTAGCTGGAAGGCAGTCCGGACCCCTAAGGACCTGCTCTGGTGAAGTGGTATTTGTATCCTGGGGTAGAGAAGCTCCGCGTGGCTTAGCCTGGTAATGTATCCTAAGTTTACGTACTTTACTACCCTGTTACAAGTACTCTAGTATCCAGGACTGCTGTCTTTAGAGGTCCCGGGCTCACTTCTAGTATAAGGGTTGGTTTCTTTGCACCTTACTGTGAGGTCCGGTAACATGCTTCATCGGATTGTCAGCAATGGTCGCCCAAGTCCACTCCGGTGGCCCGCTCCGGCGGCGACCGCTCGCCACGGTCGCTCCAAGTCCACTCCGGTGGCCGCTCCGGCGGAGACCGCTCGCCACGCTCGCTCCAAGTCCACTCCGGTGGCCCGCTCCGGCGGAGACCGCTCGCCACGGTCGCTCCAAGTCCACTCCGGTGGCCCGCTCCGGCGGAGACCGCTCGCCACGGTCGCCCAAGTCCACTCCGGTGGCCCGCTCCGGCGGAGACCGCTCGCCACGGTCGCTCCAAGTCCACTCCGGTGGCCCGCTCCGGCGGAGACCGCTCGCCACGGTCGCTCCAAGTCCACTCCGGTGGCCCGCTCCGGCGGAGACCGCTCGCCACGGTCGCTCCAAGTCCACTCCGGTGGCCCGCACCGGCGGAGACCGCTCGCCACGGTCGCTCCAAGTCCAAGTCACTCCGGTGGCCCGCTCCGGCGGAGACCGCTCGCCGGTCGCTCCAAGTCCACTCCGGTGGCCCGCTCCGGCGGAGACCGCTCGCCACGGTCGCTCCAAGTCCACTCCGGTGGCCCGCACCGGCGGAGACGCTCGCCACGGTCGCTCCAAGTCCACTCCTCCCCGCTCCGGCGGAGACCGCTCGCCACGGTCGCTCCAAGTCCACTCCGGTGGCCCGCTCCGGCGGAGACCGCTCGCCACGGTCGCTCCAAGTGCCGGCTCCGGGAAGTGGTGCTTGCTCCCTGAGCGACCCGAGGTCTGTGTAGCCGCTTAGTTTGGTTCCGTACCCTAAGCCTACACCCTCGTCGCCCTGAGGAGAGCGCTCTAGTACCTGAGCCTGGCAACAGGTGTACCGGCCTCAGGGGTCCGGGGCACCCGCTCTCTGCATGAGCACACCAACGCAACCGAGCTTGCGTAGAAACACATCACGATAGTGGCCCACCCGCGGGTTCGTACCTCTCCCGAGGTGGGCCCGGGGGCCACTGTCGGTACCCCAGGACTGGGGTACCCCCTATTGCTGTGTCTAGGCAAGGGCCTTGTAGTTATCCTTGACTACGTCCAAACAGCCGGACCCCTGTGGTCCGGAGTTCTGTTCTCTCGGCAACGGTCCCGGACCTGCCTCACGACTGGGAAAGATCCGGGAACGACGCGTGTCCCGGAGGAGGCGGGCAGCCCGAACAGCCGGGGCTCCGGACCTCCCGAAGGGTCCGGACCCCTGCGGAAGTCCCGGACCCCTCATAGGGTCCCGGACCTCTTGTATGGTAACCGGACCCCTCGCTAAGGGAAGAAGTCGACGCCCTACCTCTGGGTGGTCCGGCGCGGACACGTATACAAGGGCGCTTGGTCTCCATACAAAGCCTCACCCACCACTGCATTTATTGCGGTAGGTGGACGCCCCGCATTGATACAGTGGAAGCCGAGGCGATTCTTTGACCAGGAGGCACTATTGATCGCGTATTACCAAGGTAGTGGAGCCGCTGGCGCCGCCCACGCCGCGCCTGCCAGTCTGCCATAGCAGATGGATACGACGGCTCGGTTTCGCCCATTATGACGCCTACATAATAGCCTCAGCAGGCTACGCCGCAAGCTACGCTACTCCAACGGACACCTAGCTGACGGGACAAGGAAAGACCCCCTGGGTCAGAAGAGCAGCAGTACGCATATCGGAGGAAAAGATCCGTAACCACTGTTGTCTTTTAAGTACTCTGCGCAGTATGCTGCACAGCACGTTGGGCCCACTTGTCGGGGCCCAACGTCCAATGTATCCGCTTCCCCTTGATCTATAAAAGGGGGAGCGCCGCTAGAAGACCTCAGGCTGGGCAAGAGCCAAGGCCGGCAGAGGATAGATTCATACACACCACCAAGAACAATACATCTCCCAGTGGACGTAGGGTATTACGCTCCGGCGGCCCGAACCACTCTAAATCGTGTGTTCTTGAGTCCTAGTCCCAGCGTAGATTCACCCCCATCGCCTAGTACTTCCCCGAGTACTCCCTCACGGGGAATAGGCGGGTGCGTTCCGCCACCCGGCTGTGGGTACCCCTAGAACCCCCACAACAAACTTTTTATAATATTTTTATAGAAACTTATAATGACTGCTGACTTGGTGAGACTAGTGAAAGATATGCGCATTATGCATTTACATAGTGAATCCTCACATCTTCCTTTACAATTTAGATAAGGGGGCAGAATGGCCTTTGATGCTGAAGGAAGCATAGGATTGACAAGTGACATTAAAGAGGTTTAAATTATTAATTTTTCAAAATAGATCACATCAAGCTAGCTCATTCTTTAGCTAATATTCCTTGCTCGGAGGTGTTGATATATTTCACAACTATACTTGATGCAGAATGTAACCTTGTTTTGTTCTAATAAATCTTAAAAAAATCAAGGACGAAAATTTAACACCTCATCTATGTCGACACGATCCTCCAGCGAAACATTTAGGTCTCAAGAGGTTAGAAATTCAAAAAAAAATTAAGAAAAGCAGTCTATTTGTGCAGGCTCCCAACTCCCCAACGTTCCAGCCGGGCCTCGTTTCTCATCCGCAAGCCCCCTGTCACTACAGTCCATAAACCTACAAGTAAACACACGAGCCCAAGGGAAGCCCTTCATGGGCCAGGCAGGGGGGAGGGGGATAGCGCGTGCGCGGCCTGTTTTCTCAGCTGGCCCGTCGCCTTCGCCAACTTGCGTGAAGCGGTGAAGGACCGGGCTTCCATCATGGACCGACAGACCCAGGGAATCTGACGCGTGGGTCACACGAACCGACCCCGTCCGTCCCCGCACGCCACCAAGGCAACCCAACAAAAAGCATCCCACCGCGTCTCCGCCCGCCGCCACCAGCAGATCCATCCCCTCCCCTCACCTTTACCCTCGAGCTCGGCGGCGACCTCGACCCGCTCGCTCGTCCCGCCAAGCTCCTTGCCCCTCCGGCCAAGCCCGTGCCCGGCGCCATGAACCCATACGACCTCCGCTTCGCCGACCCCTTGTCGTACCACGACAGGCGCAGGTACGCGAACCCCGATCCCAGCTTCTCCGATCCGATTTGAATTCTGACCCGACTCTGACTCGATCGATTTGGTTCGTTTGCGCAGCGACCTGGCCGTGGCTCCTATTGTCGCTCCGCCGGTCCTCATGCCGGCGGCGAACAATTTCGCCGCCGCGTATCCGCCCGTGCCTGCGGCATCCGCTGGCGTCGATTACGCGCGCTACGGGCAGGGCGGCAGAGGCGGTGGAGGAGGAGGCAGAGGCGGTGGAGGCGGCTATGGAGGTGGCGGTGGAGGCGGCTATGGTGGCGGCAGAGGAGGGCGCGGCAGGGACGGGCTTGACACGCTCGCGCTGCCCAAGCCTGACTTCCGGAGCCTGATACCGTTTGAGAAGAACTTCTACGTGGAGTCTCCCTCCGTGCAGGCTATGTCGGATGCGGAGGTGGCGCAGTACCGCCGCCTACGGGATATCACCGTCGAGGGCCGGGATGTGCCCAAGCCAGTCCGATACTTCCAGGAAGCCAACTTCCCAGGTTTACTCTAGCTCCAGTATTGCCTGCCCGTCTGTTAAGACTTAAGACTAATTCAATATCTATCATTTTTTATATTACGGCGTTTCGATGCCTTCAACAGATTACTGCATGCAAGCAATTGCCAAATCTGGGTTTGTGGAGCCGACACCTATCCAATCTCAAGGTTGGCCTATGGCTCTGAAGGGTAGGGATCTGATTGGTATCGCTCAAACAGGCTCAGGGAAAACATTATCTTATCTGCTACCTGGGTTGGTTCATGTTGGCGCCCAGCCTCGCCTAGGTTTGTGTTCTATTAACTTTCTGTTTGCTTTCTATGTGCCTTTTTGGCTGTCCATTCCCCTTACTCATGCATGACTGTAATGGCTGTAGAGCAAGGTGATGGCCCGATTGTATTAATCCTCGCCCCAACAAGAGAACTTGCTGTTCAAATACAGGAAGAATCCACAAAATTTGGATCGTATTCAAGAACTAGAAGCACATGTGTCTATGGTGGTGCACCTAAGGGTCCACAAATACGCGACCTTAGAAGAGGTATCTGTGCACTTCCTACCCACTTTAATGCTTTTAGGTGAATATTATTTTTTAAAAGCTAAAGCATGGTATCCGTACTTTCAGGAGTGGAAATTGTCATTGCGACTCCTGGGCGGTTGATTGATTTGCTGGAAGCTGGTCACACAAACCTACGTAGAGTGACATACCTTGTGCTGGACGAGGCAGACCGGATGTTAGATATGGGGTTTGAGCCTCAAATTCGAAAAATTGTTGCACAGGTATTGTTTCCTTGAAAATGCAGAATGCTTATCAGTATTCATTGTCTAGCCAATCTCTAATGTTTGTTCCATACTTACGCTATCTGTAGATCCGGCCAGACAGGCAAACCTTATATTGGAGTGCCACTTGGCCTAGAGAAGTTGAAGCCTTAGCTAGACAGTTTCTGCAAAATCCTTACAAGGTGCACAATGCTCCTGCTGTTATTGTTATTTTCTGGTTTACTATATTGATTTTGACACATCTTTCAGTAACATTTGCTTACACTGCAATATAGGTAACCATAGGATCACCTGACCTTAAAGCTAATCATTCCATACAACAAATTGTTGAAGTCATTTCAGAGCATGAGAAGTACCCGAGGTATGTATGGTTGGCATTGCTGTACTGAATATTATAGATTACAAATTGACACAATGTGAGTTGATTGTCACTTCTTTCCCACAGACTCAGTAAGCTCTTGTCTGATTTAATGGATGGGAGTCGTATCTTGATATTTTTCCAAACGAAAAAGGACTGTGATAAGATCACCAGGCAACTTAGAATGGATGGGTGGCCAGTATTATCTATACATGGTGATAAGGCTCAAGCTGAAAGGGATTATGTTCTTGCAGAGTTTAAGAGTGGCAAGAGTCCTATAATGGCTGCCACAGATGTAGCAGCACGTGGTCTTGGTATGATTATTTATTTGAATTTTAGGATTAGGTAGTAGTTCCAAGTGCTCAAGGATAAGTCGGAGGACTGTTCAGCTGTGTTTGGTTGAGTGAACTGAACTTGTGGATTGGTGGTGTATACCAAGGTGCCATCATGTCAAAGGTAGATCATCTTTTCCTGTGGTTTACCTCACTTGAGCCTGAGCATTGGCAGTGTTACCTGGGCACTTCAGCTTTCAGATGACGGTAACTTTCCTTTTCTTGGTTGGCCCAAAAAAGCAGAAACATGTTCCTTAAAAAAAACAGAAACCTGATAGATCTTCTAGGGAGCCTTACTTTTTGATAAAATGGATAACATGAAAAAGGACTGTGCAAGAGTACATGCATTCAGCACTGAACTTGATTCATTCCTTCATCCCTGAACATTTAGGTTTAATGGCATGCGGCTGCTTGTTTGTCCTAAAATTCTACTCTTATTGATCCCTTCTCTCCATATTGTTCTGTAAAGCATGCTGAACAATCACTGTACTTTAGTGCATTTGTTTATAGAATTGGTGGGAGCAATATTAGTTTTGCACATGTATGGCAAAATTTTATGAAGGAATATTGTTTGTGTAACAATGGTATTATAATAAATTCTAATAAAAATACTTGCACAACCATCGCAACTAGCACCTTTAGATTTCATTGTGACAACTAAATATGTTAGAACTGCCTTTGCTAGTTTGCTTTGTCTTTAGCTTTACATATGATTCTGTAGAAGCTTGCTCTGGTTTTTGGTCAAGTGCCTCATCATCGGTATCACTGCCAAGTGCCAACTGGTCAAAAAATGGTTACAAGAGTAATTAGCATTTCTTTTCAGTGGGTTCCCATAGCGACCTCTGATGCAGCACCTTAATCATTACAGCCTATGTTGGACTGGCATGCTGGACAGATTTTGTTTGGGTTATACGGTCTTGCGGATATTAGATGCTCCTTATTGAATAAATGGTTACCCAGGCATGCCAGTTGCAGTATTCAACATTTCCTAATAAAGGCTGAGAGGTTAATCACCATCAATTCCACATCCAGCAGTGATTGATACCCGGTTCAGTTTTTCAGCTCCTTCGACTTGTGTTTTAGAAATTGGAAGTGCAGCACTGTGGATTTTATTTTTGGTGCTTGTCTAAACCATGTACTGCCTTCTATGGAGATCGACAATGTTGATGTTCCAGTGGTCCAGCGTGGTTTTCAGGACAACACATCAATCTTGATTAAGTACTGATAACATTTATTAATTTTGCAGATGTGAAGGACATAAAATGTGTGATAAATTATGATTTTCCAACAACACTTGAAGATTATATTCACAGGATAGGTCGAACTGGCCGTGCTGGTGCCAGTGGAACTGCATTTACTTTTTTCACACATGCAAATGCGAAGTTCTCAAGGAACCTAGTCAAGATTTTGCGGGAAGCTGGCCAAGTCGTGAATCCTGCACTAGAAACCATGTCCAAATCTGCGAGTTCGATGGGAGGAGGTGGGTTCTTAGTCCTGCACTAGAATCCATGTCCAAATCTCAAGGAATTTCTAAGTCTTGTTACTTGGTTTCTACATTTCTGCATTGATGCATGTTCCTGGATCTTCCCTGGCTTCTCCTTTAACTTGTGAGTTTTGTTTTCAGGCAATTTCCGGTCGAGGGGCAGAGGTGGGTTTGGTAACCGGGGTCATATGTCTGGATCAAATACCTTTCCGTTAGGAGGAAGAAGGCCATACTAATGGGTGCCAAGGAACTATGGGACTTCTATTTGTATACTATTAGGCATTAAATGCATTCTTCGGGAAATTTCAGAGAAATTCCCTCAACTTCTATAGGACATCAAATCAATTTGCTTCCGTTACTTATTGCATCTATGAAGCTTATGATCACATGGAACATCAAATTTTATCATACCATTTGCATTCAAGTCAAACTTATCTTTTGGAGTCCCTTCGATCTTTTAAAGTCTAGTTGTATACTGTACTTCAACCCATGTTGCTGAAAAAAAAAAGGATGCTTCTGTGTCGAGTATTTGTTCTAGTGCTGGATTGACTGATGCCAAAGTTATCTATTTGATTTCCCCGTTGTACCGGTTGATGTTGGTCTAGTTTTCAACTGGCAAAGCTACATGCTCAGGAGTTCGTTGATGTGTACTCTGAAATTGCCATTGGTGCTGGTTATTTTTCGAGGGAACTACAGTGGATAAGCTGCCAGCCTGAACAATGTATTATAAGATATATTATAAAGTGTGGTTTGTATAAGATGCCAGCCTGAACAATATGTTATAACAGCTTGAACAATATATTATGAAGTGTGGCAAACCGCGGAGTATAGGAGCAAGTCAGCTCGATGTAAGAGGAGCACTAGGAGATTAGTGCTGGTTATCGTCATCCTATTTCTTGCTTTCTTTTTATGATTCTGTTGTAACGTTCTGAGCGGTTAACGATTGGATCGTAAATGTGTCGTGAAGTTAACGTGTGATTTTTCGTTCTAATATGAAGCCGGAATCGATGAGCAAATAGTTCTAAACCCGTTGTTGTAGTTTTTTTTTTTACACTACCCGTTCTTGTAGTAAGCAGAAAGTAGCTCGAAAACTTTTTTTTTTAGGGTAGTAGCTCGAAAACTAAGTTGGGACCTCACACACTCCAAAAAAAAAAAGAACAAGGAGAAAAATATGTCCAATTTTTGTGTCCAAAAGGCCCATAAAAAATCTGTGTCCAATAGAAAAACCGGACTTGTCGGCCCAACATCGCAGCCTGCTAGGTCGCCCCGCAGCCCCGCTGCCCTACCCTGGCTACCCTGTAACCGTCGCACTGACTGCTCCCTTCCTAAACCCCAGCGCCGCCTCCGCCCCTTCGCCAGTCGCCACCGCCACCGTGACGAGGCCTCCGTGCGGTCGCCTGCTCGCTCCGGTCCCCGCCACGCTCTGCACCGTTGGTCGCACTCTTCCCCTGACGTAGCCGCGCCGCGTGCCGCCTCCTGTTTCTCCGACAAGAGTAGCTCCCCATCATGGCAGCCGCCGCCGAAGCCAACGGCGAGAGGAAGGCAGAAATCCTCGTACGGTAAGCTCAGCAGTTAGATGCCTTTCCCCGGCGTAAGCAACTAAAGAAAATTTGACACGGCTGTTTGTTGCTCGCAGCGATGACGCGCCGAAGCTGCTCGCCGCCCTCAAGGAGATGAAGGACGGATTGGACCTCGTTAGGGGCAAGGTCGAGGCCGTCACTCGAAAGGTAATCTACCCATGTCTTCCCCTTGCAAGATTCCATCCCCTCTCCCAATTTCTCCAACTTCCGGAATATCGTACGATGGGAGAATGAACTCCGGTTTGCCATCCTGCTGCCTTTGATTCAATTTTTTTTTCTCTGGTAATGGCGTTTGGATAGGTCAAGGAGAATCAGTTGCCGACGGCCAACGGGATCGGGTACCTAGAGGCGAAAAACCACCTGCTCCTTGGTTACTGCCAGGACATCGTCTACTACCTGCTCCGTAAGGCCAAGGGGCTCTCGGTGGATGGACACCCTGTTGTCCGGAGTCTTGTTGAGATCAGGCTCTTTCTAGAGAAGGTTTGGGCTCATGCCTTTGATGTTGATTGTTCATTCGCCTGCCTCGATATAGTTGGTTAAGTAAGTGATGATGTTCTGTTGAATTTGGTGCGGTAGATTCGTCCTATTGACAAGAAGGCAGAGTACCAAATCCAGAAGCTCACCAATGCTGCTGATGGTGCAACTGCTCGAGAGAAGGCAGGGACTGCAGAGGCGAAGGGGAAGGGTGAGCATTCTGATGAGGAAGACCTGCTGAGGTATAGGCCAAACCCAGATATGATGGACACAAAGTCTGCTCCTGATGGGCAGGTGATGTTTTTCACTTGCTTGCTGATGCTATACACATGTTATTCCTACATTCCTAAAGAGATGTCAAATGTTTTCTTTTATGCATGCGCCAAACCACCTACATGAATTAGTTTCTGAAAGAAATATATTAATTGAATTGTGTGCACTCATGGATTAGCCGAAATATCACTAAGTTCCATGTCATTCACGTGAGGCCAAGTGTTCCCATCTTTTCTTCTACTGTAATATGTCCTTTGTAATATAGTTGTCGGTTGTCACTGGTAATAATGAATCAACATCCCTTTTGAAAAAAAATGATGGTCATCCCTACAGTATCGAATTTGATTGCAGCACAAAGCTTTGCTTGACCCTTTAGAAATTCACCTATTTGTGTGGCGTTTTATGTATGTATTTTACATCAGCATGTTTGAGATTTGTGGTTGCCCTGTTTTTTTTGTTTTTAAAGTTTGGATATCGATATTCTGCTTAAGTGCTGAATGCAATTTTTTTATTAACTTAACTATGTCATTTTTGTTCCAGTTCCCTATTTGCTGGATCGTTGATGTTCATCTCAAAGTTAGTGTGGCATATTTGCTTTATGCAGCACCTTCTGTTCTGATGTATCGCTTGATTTCAGAATAATGATGGTGTTTACCGTCCTCCGAAGTTTATGCCTACTATCATGGATGATGAAGATAAGCGTCGAAAGCAAGATTCAAGGAGAGAGAAAGCAATAACACGAATGGCAAAGGAAAATCCTTATATTAAAGAGATGATCGATGATACTGCTGGCCGGCCTGAGGAGGTTTGCTATACATTTGTTAGCAATGGCTGCAAGCTATCACAATGTGATAGCCGAGGCCGGTTTTCCTTTATCTAAAAAATATACATTTATTAGCAACTTGTCTTGCATGCCATCTTTTTTTCTTGCTAAATAATCTTCTACAATTTACAGTGGAAGGAAACAGTGGGTGATGAAAGCAGGGAATTCGTGAAGTACATGCGGCAGAGAGAGGAGCAAGAGAAACAGGAAGAGGATCTGTTCACTCGTGCTCCAGTAACCAAACGTGATAAGCAGATTGAGAAGCGGATCAGGAGACAACTTCATGGGTATGTTCAAATTTCAATATTTTAGAGTTCATACGGTTGATCTTGTGCTGCTGTAGTGCTGTTTATTTCCTGTATACACATAATTGGTTTTGGGATTTTCAGTTTGGTTTCTTAGCCACCTTACACAACCAACTGATGTCTGATTCTGCCAACAGGTTAGGAGGCCTAGCAGATGGTTTTGACCTTGGAATGAACATGCTATTCGACGGAGACAAAGAAGATGATGGCGGTTCAAGCAAGTCACATGCCAAGAGTGGAAAACGAAAGAAGCATCTGAAAAGCAGCAGCAAGAAGAGGAAGAAGCATTAGTCTTGACACACTGATAACCCTTTGTGCTCGACTGGTTTTAGGAAGATGACGGCTCAAGCAAGCCAAATGGCAAGAGTTGAGTAGGAGAAAATAGCAGGGAAACAAGTAGAGAAGATCAGAAGAGTATTAATTCTCGAACAGAGAACATGATCTGGGCCAATGAAACAGTATCAATTATATTTAACATATATGGCTTCTACATGTTTAGAGGCACAAATTTGTGCATCTTCTTAGGGATATGCAAATATTGATTTCACTGGGTTATTTGGTTGACTCAAATCTCAACCAAATGATCTAATCCAACTTTGAAAGCTAGAAAATTGGGATGAAATGATTTAAAGGAATGCTCTAGAACTATCCATCTGGTACCGGCTTACATCCATAAGATGATTGGTGCATGCTTACGAACTGTTTCTCACGGTTTCTGTTTCATTTGATTTTTGTAACCCGTACTTGTGGATGCCCACGATAGGTGAGAATCTCAATTGCTGTATCCGCCCTTCACCAGATCCATGAGAAGTATTTGTGCAAAACCAGCAAGTGAGGTTCGTCAGGCATGGCTGCTGGATACTAGAAAGGGACCTTATCACATCATGAAGGTAGGGTGAAATGCGATGCAGGACGAGACGCAAGTATATATTCCCATTGGCTAAATGATAAGTATATTCTTACCTGACCCATCGCTTCTACCGAAGGTCGCATACGAACAGTTTTTGAGACGAGCCGATAAGCACTTTGCCTGGTAACTACAGGTCTGTGCTGAATTTAGTGTTCTTTACCACTGAGTTGAATCTATTGTTTACCAAATAAGCAGCTACGGGGTAGCAATTGTTTGCAGGATTACAAAATGCCCCTATATACATGTTCTGAATCAGCTATTTCCTCATCCACAAAGTATTCCTAATAATAAGAATACAACTAAACAGCGTATCAACGTGACAAAATTGTAATTAAAAAAGGGCCCTAGCTACCCAAAGAGTATCTACTCGGCCAATACAGTTCAAATACTTCTAGATCAATGTGCAAAAGGCGAAGAAATAAAGCACACATGTATCTTTCTCCCTCATGAACACATTATTCCTACTCGAAAAAAAAAAGATGAACACATTATTCCTACTAAAAAAAAGATGAACACATATATTCCTCACTCCACTCATGTACTTCAGCACTTCAATTTCCTCGCTATAAAAGCGCACACAGCCCTTGTATCTAGCACACAAATCTCACACAGTCCACAGGCACTTGTAAGCACAGCCAGTGCACAGAAGCAACCTAACAGCCATCAGCATGGCTCACTACCAGGAGGTGGACTACTGCTCGGAGGAGGTGAGGTCGGTGGCCAGCCCGGCCGGCTTCGGCCGCCACGGCGGCGTCCAGCAGCACGTCGTCAGGGAGAAGTTCGAGGAGGTCGACAGGGTGTCACGCACCGGCAGCCACGGCCGCCACCACCACCACGGCCACCACGGCCACGGCGGCTCCGGCCACTTCCTGGTGCGCGAGACCAAGGTCGAGGAGGACATCAACACCTGCACGGGCGAGGTCCACGAGCGCAAGGAGACCTTCCTCGTCCGCTCCGACTGATCAGCTGCTTCACGCGGGCTCAGCTCCAGCGACGACGACGCACGTATCTGGATTGGACCGGAGGCACGTATCGCATACGTACGTGCGTGCTCCCCGTATTTAGTTATGATGTACAAAATTTGTGTGCAAGGTCTACCGTATCCGCGTACTTTGCTGGCTTGCATACGCACCCAGTCTCTGTATGTTCTACCAAAATAAGCTCGTGACCTGAATAATCAAGCTTCTCCGGTATGAAGTAATGTGCGTTGCTGCATCGACCCAATGCAACTATCTCCAAACTGAACATGCGACGACCAGACAGAGTTTCTGAGTTTGGGATCCTCAATCCAAGGCTCGCCGGTGATGAGGGAACAGGGTTTACGGCGAGGTTTGGGGTGAAAACACTGAAACTCTAGCTTGTCAGTAAAAAAGAACACAAGTCCAGGGCTGATGGCTGCAACAGGGGGCATACGATAGAAACAAAAAACCCCAACCTAGTGAAATCAAACGACACATCGACCAAGAGCATTGAGTTTAACTCGCGCTACTGATTAACATGCTTATTATCTGCAGTTCCTCAACAAGGGAAAGGAACATGTGTGCTACCTGCACATGCGCCAGAAAATTGCAGTGACGAGCAAATTGAACATATATGGTGTTAAATAAGTAAAACATTCAATCACGTGTTCAGGCTAGCGTTATTTTGGTTAACTGTGTAAATAAAGTTGTACATAGACTGTCTATGTTTTAACATAAATTTGATTATCCAGATCCCTCATCACCCGAGAGCATATGCAAATAGTTTCTCTTGTTTTTTTTTTTGCAGTCTGCACCTGTCAGTAGTTCATATTCCCCTCTGATAGTAGTTTAACAGATCAGGTCAGCCTCTGCTGTCATAAACGAACAAATTGGGTTAGTAGATAGCAATCCCATGCATGCTGCACATGGATGATGGATCAAGATTTCAGGATTAACCAAATTCAAATAAACAACCTTGCAGTAAAATGAAGATAAGCGACCAGTGGAACAAATTTGCAGCAAATTCCTTTGAACCAGCACTGCAGTGATTAAAGCACTAATGCAGCTTGATGTTTTCTACAAAACTTAATATAACTCCTGTGAACAGCAAAAGTGTGGATCTCGGTTGTTGATTGCGCAGCTACCCTCAGCTTCCTCATTCAACTCTTGTCAACCTTTTTGTCATGTTTACTTATTGTTATGAACACAATTAATTATAGCTCATTCTCCTGTCAATTTTTTTGTTTAATTTGTATATCCTTCTTCCTTCCGAAAAGAATAAGTATATATTGGGAAATTTTAGTTTTAACCAAGGGAAACCGATTACTAATTCTGAGAGAGTAACATGTGTATCACTTTGTTTCCCAGACACATTTTGCAAAACTGTAGTAAAACATGTCCACACAGCACCCTTTCCCCCTCCCCCTTTGTCATGTACATACTATATCTTATCATGAATGAAGGAATTGTGATTCTTTTTCACCTACAAGCCACGCGCTGTCCGGTGCTAAGGCGGCTTGCGGTCATCAACTCTAGTGAAATGAAACGCGGTTCTGGTGCAGGCCGAGACGCAAGTATATATTCCGGTTTGCCAACTGAAAAATATATTCTTATCTGACCGGTGAGACTGACATTTTAGATGAGCCAAACCCTTTTTGCTTGCTAATTGCATATCCTTTTCCTTTCTTTAACGGAGTTGTAACTCACGGTTTTACCAACAAGCAGCTGATTTAAGTGGATGCCCTGCATACCTATGTCTATACATGCTGTTTTCTTCTCTTATTTTTCACATTTATTTTAGAGTAAAATGCACTGAGGGTCCTTAAACTAGTTGACCTGTTCTGTTTAGGTCCATGAACTTCGAAAGTGCATTTTTAGGTCCACGATCTATTTAAGTGTGTCAATTGAGGTCCAAAACGTCTCTGACCAGTGTTGACCGCTTACTTGGACCGCCACGTCGGATCTAACGTGGACTGGGCCTGTTGCGAGAGCGTGGCATATATGCAAATCACCCCCTCTCCTCCCCGCCGCGCCCGCCTGAGCTCCGCCTGCTCGCGCTCGGTCGCAGCCGAGCTCCGCCGTCAAGCATGTCCTCCACGGGGCCATGGCGGCCGGCATTCGCCCTCCCCTGCTCCCTCCGTCGCGCAGCGGAGTTGAGGCGAGGCGTCCCCATCGCCGGCGCCACTCCTCCCCCTCCGCCCCCTCAGCTCGCGCGCGCCGGCCGCTCGCAGTGGAGGCGTGGCGAGGCGAGGCGCGGCCGGCGAGCCGCGAGCTCACAGAGCTGAGGTAGCACGCGCTCGGGCCACGGCGGGCTCGCGGAGCGGCGGCGGTGTGCGCTCGGGCCACCGGCGCACGAGGTCGAGGAAGCCCCGCCGGCCACACCGCGCGCCGGCTACGACCCTCCGCGGCTCGCGCACTCCTGCTCCGGCGGGAGAAGGGGAGATGGAGCTGCGGCGGCCCCTCCCTCCTCTCCTCCCCTGCGCCAGCTCCGCTCCATCCCCTGCTCCATCTGTCGCCGCCCCCTGCAGCTCGCGCAGGGCCATGGCGGCGGCGGCCGGAGCCGAGCGTGGCTATGCCGCTGCCTGGACGCGCACCCCCACAAGCCCGCGAGCCTGCACCGGCCTCCCCGCGCGCCGCCGATCCCGCGTGCTGCTCTCCGGCGCGAGCGCCGCGCGCCGCGCGGGGATCCGCCGGAGGTGGTTCGCGCTCAGGAAAGAGCCGGCGAGGCACACGCGGCGGCCAGGCAGGAGCCGAGCAACAGGGCTGCGGCGGCCGCACGCTGCTCCGCGCCGCGTGTGCAGGGGAGGGCCGGGGATCCGCGGAGCTCGAGCGGGAGGGAGGGAGGAGGGATGGAGAGGGAGGGAGAGTGAGGGAGGAGGGGCCGCCGTCGCCATGGCCGGCGGCCAGAGAGACGGCCCGAGCTCGGTCCGCGCTGCCGGGGGCAGGGCAATGCCGCGCCGCGCGCGGATCTGGCCGGCGGCGGGGCGTCTCCGCGCCACGGGCCTCCGCGGCGAGGGAGGAGGAGGAGGACCGGGGCGGCGCGGCGAGGGAGGAGGGGAGAGGCCGCGGCGGCGCGGAGCTAAGGCCGGAGGAGGGGCGCGCCCATGGCCGGCGCGGGGAGGGAGCAGGAGCGCCCATGGCAAGGCGCGGGGAGGGAGCCGAGTAGCGGGGCTGCAACAGCCCGGCAGTGCGGGAGCAGAGGAAAAAGGATGGGGGAGAATTGAGGAGGGCTCGGCTTGAGAGGGGTGATTTGCAAATATACTGTCCACGTTGGATCTACATGGCGGTCCACGTAGGCGGTCATTTGGACCTCAAGTGACACACTTGAATAGATTGTGGACCTAAAAATGCACTTTCAAAGTTGATGGACCTAAACAGAACAGGTCAACTAGTTTAAGGACCCCCAGTGCATTTTACTCTTTATTTTACCTTCCACACTTGCCCCACCCACCCAGTGTCTAGATTAGCTATTTCCTCTCTGTTTTCTTTGGAACACAGCACAGGCATAGACGCTCAATCACATGTATGCCAACACAATTGAATTCCGTAGATATGTTGTATCCTTATTACTAGATAAAATTGAAATTCATATTACCATGTAAAATTGTAATTTATAATTCTCTAGCCACCCTAGCATGTAGCATCCACTTTGTTAGTACATTCCATTTCCAAACACTTGTAGATGGATGGTAAAAAGCCAAGAGAGCACACATTAATCAATAAAGCGGTTGCACACACGAATCTTTCTCCCTCATGTGAACCGGTTTTTCCACGCGCTTCCTCGTTATAAAAGCTCACACCCAACCCTAGCATACAGCACACGAGCCATCTCATACAATTCACAAGCACTTCACTAGCTAGGCACTACACAACAACAGGAAGCTTGCTCCAAGCATCCCCAGAAATAATGGCTCACTACCAGGAGGTGGACTACTTCTCGGAGGAGGTGAGGTCGGAGGGCAGCCCGGCCGGCTTCGGCCGCCACGGCGGCGTCCAGCAGCACGTCGTCAAGGAGAAGTTCGAGGAGGTCGACAAGGTCTCGCGCACCGGCGGCCACGGCTCCCGCCACTTCGAGGCGCGCGAGAGCAAGTTCGAGGAGGACATCAACACCGGCACCGGCGAGTTCCATGAGCGCAAGGAGAAACTTTGCCGTCAGGGCCGACTGAGAGATGACCGGCTTCACGATCATCTCGGGACCTGAGGCTGTGAGGCACGTACGTGTCACGTATATACTTATGTGCGTGTGCTCCCCATGTGTATGATAATAGTATGAGTAGTGTATCCGGCCGGGTATATGTGTGTGTACGTGGACGCGCAGCCTGTGTACGAACTACGAAAATAATAAGCTTGTGATGACCTAAATATATTAAATAAGAGTAAAGTCCATTTTTAGCCATTCAACTCTGGTCTCGGTTTGGTTTTGGCCATCGAATTGCAAAACCGGGTATCTTTGGCCCCTCAACTATCAAAACAGTTCGATTTTGGCCATTGGCTGGTTTTGGCTGGCGGTTTTGCTGACGTGGTAATGGGGCCCACAGGTCAGCCGCCACCTCAGCGCTCTCTCCGTCTCCTTCCCGCCGCCGGCTCCCCCTCCATGCTCATCCCCACCGCCTGCACTTCCTCCGGTGAGCGAGTCTGGCTGAGCTGGCGAGCGGCGCGGCGGCTCCACAGTCGCGGGATGACGCGGCGCGGCGGGAGGGAAAGGGAGGCCCGCGGCGCGGCAGGCAGGAGGAAAAGGGAGGCTGGCAGCGCGGCGGCTCCACCGCCGCGGGGCGACGCGGCGCGGTGGCCGGCTCCCCCTCCATGCTCATCTCCACCGTTTTTCAATCCGAAGATACCAGGAGAAAGAGGAGAGGAAGGGGAATCCGTCCCAAGGGTTCTTGATGTAGGTTGAGCCGTCGAGGAGGGCGCGCCGCGGGCAGCCATAGGAGGCGGCTCAGAGCTCCGTGGCAGGCCCTGCTCGAGCGAGCAGAGTAGAAATTGGAGGTGAGCGGAGGTTGAGGAAGACGTGGTTCTCCTCTCTACCGATTTAATTTGAGAATGGAAGCCCATATCCATGGATTGGCTCACCGACCGGCCTTTCACAGCAGAACAGAGAGGTGGTGCTCGCCGTGCGTGGGGAAGGAGGTGAGGGTGGGGGAGGCGCTGCAACGACGGCTTTCACCCTGGGCAGCACGCTCCCGTGACGGCGGCCTCGGGCCTTGCTCCCGTCCGCCCAGCGCCCAAGCCAAGCCCGCGACGGCAGCCTCGCTCCCCCGGCGCCCAAGCCAAGCCAGCGGCCTCGCTGCCGCCTGCCCGGCGCCCAAGCTCGCGCCGACGGCCGAGCTCCTCCTGCTGTGACACCCAAGCCCGCGCCGGCCGTGGCGGCCGCACTCCCGCCCATGCTGGCCGGGCGGCTGCGTGATGAAGGTGGCGGTGATGAATCCGGCGTTTCGAACGGATGGAGACAGGGATGTGGGAAGGTGGAGAGGGCGGCGGGGCGGAGCGGAGCTGGTGCGCCCTCGATTGGGGGGAGGAGGTGTGACACTGCGGCTCGCGGAGCTTTCCACGGCGACGGCGCCCTCGTGGCGTGCGGCGGCCAAGGAACGGGAGAGAGAGGCCCAGAGTAGGGGGGAGGAAGGAGAGTGAGGTGGCGCTGGCATGATGCGCATGCCGGCGGGGAGAGGGGATGTCGGAGGCGGTGGAGCTTGGGGGCAATGGCCCTGGCGGCCATGGCGGGCGCTGCTGCTGCTCTCGCGCTTGGGGCAGGAGGCAAGGGAGTGGGAGAGCGAGGGGAAGGAGAGTGAGGCGACGAGGCGGAGAGGCGGGGAGGCGGCGCTGGCGGCTGTGGCAAGGCTCGGAGGCAGTGGAGATCGGGGGCAGTGGCCATGGCGGGAGCACTGTTGTTGCTCTCGCGCTTGGGGCAGGACGCAAGGGAGCGGGAGAGCGAGGGGAAGGAGAGTGAGGCGATGAGGCGGGCGCCGGCGGCCGCGGGGTGGCTGCGGCTCGGGGGAAGGAGGATGGGGCAAGATGGAGAGAATGGCAACCGACATGTGGGCCTCACAGCCACGTGGACGCCACGTCAGCGAAACCGCCGGCCAAAACCATCCGATGGCCAAAGTCGGACGGTTTTGATAGTTGGGTGGCCAAAGATACCCGGTTTTGTAATTCGATGGCTAAAACCAAACCGAGACCAGAGTTGAATGGCTAAAAATAGACTTTACTCATTAAATAAAGCTTCCCCGTTTACTATACGTACAGGCACGCCGTAGTTTGTGGTGTGAATCAGACCATGCATCTAGATACATTGGTAGTATATAATATACTAAGATTATACCGTACATCTGGCGCCCGCATGGCCGCATCATTCACCGTACCGTACCACGGTACCAGGCATGACACCCATACTCGCGCTTGCTCATCCTTGCTTGAACATGCTCCGTGTTGGCCAGTATCGTCAGATGAGCGTACATGGTGACAATACCGAAATTCATGGGAAGATCGATCTCTATCTAGAAAATTGTTGTTGTTGCACTAGCTCATGATCTATTAGTGCTTGAAGGATGGAAGCACATTTGCACAAAACTCAAATGACACTCAAAAGGGGGCAAAGAAGAACACGTTTTTCTGCAGGTGAACAATTATTGTAGTAGGGAAAACTTATGTTTACACCATCAAACCGTAAAATTCTATTTTTAACATTCAAATATAAAACCGGATAACGAAGATCATCCAACTGTCGACACCAGACATGTTTGGCCCTTATGGTGGTTTCAAAAGTGGCCGTTCATTTTTAAAAAAATTAAAGTATTCAAATATAAACTAAAAGTTCATAAATAAAATATTTTAAATTAGAGAAATATGAAACTAATACCAAATTTTCTCTAAAAATGTAACCTATCTATGGGCACTGTACTTCTCCATTGTTTGGATATTTCTAATTAGATTTTTTTATTTTTAAAAAGTATAAAACCACCCTGAAATCATCGTAAGGGCCAAACTTATCCCGTGTCGATAGTTGGATGTCCTTCGTTATCCGGTTTTATAGTTGAATGTTGAAAATCAAACTTTAATAATAGTTTGAGGGTGTAAACTAGATTTTTTCCATTTTTACAGTGATCGCCTATCTAGACATAAATGTTGATAAATCAGTAAAATCTTAACTCCGCGTGTTCAAGCCAGTATTCTTTGATTAATTGTGAAAATAGAGATGTTTATAGATAACGTAGGTTGTGTCATATTGTTTATAAAAAAATATTTCATCATCTGAGAGTCTAAGACCATGTGTAGAAAAATGGGCGAATGGCTTATTTGTATCCTCCTGGACTCCTTTTGTCCGGAATAGACATGAGGGGATGCATATCGTTGTGAGATGCATTTTGATCGAATATAGTTAGGTTAGTAGATAGCAATTTCATGCATATTATGAACGGATGATGGATCAAAATTCTGGATTAACCAAAGCCAAATAAATAGAGAACCTTGCAGTAAAAAAAAGAGTTAAATAACCAATAGACAAAAGTTGTAGCAAAATCTCTTCAACCTTAACCATACTGATTTAAGTACCAATTGTGCTTCATGATAGAACAAAATATGATTCCTGTACATGAAAACTATGGATTCAGTAATTTGCCAGCTGGCCTCAGCTCCTTCATTCAGTTTCTATATGTCCTTTTTGGTTTGTAGTTGTCATCAACAAATTATAATCAATTCTTATGTTAATTTGTTCTTTTTGTCTTGTCATGTTCTTGTTCCTCATACAAATATTAATATTGGATTTTTTTAATTTATCGCTGCTTCTGGTCAAATAAAATATCTATAGTAGTACAATATGAACATAATAAAATATACTGACAATATAAACTGAGGAAAACCGTCTGAACTAAGAATCAAATATACTGACAATATAAACAGGTCATCATCAGGATGACTATCATTTGCAACAACAACAAAAAAACTGACCTTGCCTTGGACACATCTTGATATCTGCCTACCATCCATGCCCTTTTGTTATTCCATTTACACTTTGCTTCCATCCAAAGCTCGCTTCAAGCTTTTTATCTCATTCAGAAAAATTCCTGGCGGGCATCGGTCTGTGTAAAAATTCGCCTCGAGGTTTCTTCCATCTTCGATCCGAACGTGCAGGTGGCACGGCTCGGCAGAAAAGCAGTGAGCGCGCGCTATCTTTCAGAACAAGTTCCCTGCTCCACTCATGCACCACGTCCGATCCTTACCGCAGCATTCCTTCCAGCATCTCAATCATGCTGCGTGAGCTGCTAGCTTGCACACTATAAAAGCCCGGCCCAGTCCATGTATCCCGCATCCATCGTCGATCAGGTCTCAGCATTGCAGATCGAACAGAACAGACCAGTACTGAACAGTGAACGCAGACACTTGGCCGCTGTTCACTGCAACTCAAGTAGTGACGCACCATCGCCATGGCGTACTACTCGGAGTCGGGCTACTGCGCGGAGGACGTGAGGAGGCCACACGCCGAGCCGGGGTACTACCACGGCGAGGGCGGCGAGCGCTACGCCGTCCGCAAGGAGTACGAGGAGATCGACGAGGTGGCGCGCGCCGGCAGGGGCCACTACTACGGCCACGGCCACCTCGGCCGCAGCGGCAGCCACCACCACCACCACGTCGGCCATGGCGGGCACGAGGGGTCGTGCCACGGGCACCACGGCGGCGAATACCGCGAGCAGCACCACCTGCACAGCCACGGCCACGGCGACGGCGGGCGCCACTACGACGCGTGCGAGAGCAGGCGCTACGACTCGTGCACCGGCCAGTACTACGCTTGAGCTCGGATAGATCGGACGGCCAAGGTGAACGTCACGGTCATCACCATAATATCAGATATCACATCAGGTCTGCTGCCATCCGAGTCCTGACAGAGAGCTACTCCGATCCGTACTAGTAGTACTATGTATTGTACACGAGAATAAGACCGTGATGATGACGTGAATAAAAGGTTTTACTTGCTTCCGGCACGCTCTGTGTTCTTAAAAAACATTGCTGTTTGATCAGTGCAGGCATGCAGTCCTCCGGCCGGAAACCCCTGCCACGGCGGCGCCGGCGCGGCTACAGCAACAAGCTGTCAGAGAAAGAGGAGGGGCCGGGGGGGGGGGGGGGGGGGTGCACTGCTGGTGCTCCGGGCGATTCATGAACCGGTCGTTTTAATTATTAGGTATCGGCGCCGGGCACCAGCTAAGAAATAACGAGTTCGAAACAGTCGCCATGGATCTGATCATCTGATCCTGACGATATGCTCGAGCTCGCTTACGGGCGAACTATGGACATGGAACCAGCCCCGCGCTCCCTCCGTAGGCTGAGCAGTGGCGATGCATTTCCACGAACAGGTATAGGCCGCTCCACCATTGCTCCAGCTCCAAGCCGGCCATCCCCCGCTTCTTCAGCGAGTCTCGGCGGATCACCATGGGCCGCCTTTGTCATCCGAGCCCGAGGAGGCAGGTGCCTCTCGCCATGGGTCTAGTCTGGACCACACAAGCTTAATCGGACGGCTCGTAATAATTAGCATCCAACGGGGGACGATATTTGAAATACCGTCCATAGATGGCCATTTGGCCCGATACCCATTGGGGCCTGAGGCCCGGCCCATATTAGCCCGACCCGAGCACGGCACGGGCACGGGCACGATAGCCGGGCCGTGCCTGGGCCTCAATCCCGGCCCATGGATGCGTCCAGGCACAGCCCGAAAAAGGGCGGCCCGATCGGCCGATGGGTAGCACAATGGGCCAGTTTAAATACTATGTTATCCATTATCAAACCCTATTTAAATATTTTCGGGCCACCGGGCTGCCGGGCCAAACGGGCCGGCCCGGCCCGATTAAATCAATTTCGGGCCGTGCCTGGGCCGGCACTTCAGCCCATGGACAGGCACGACACGGCCCGTTAATATTTTCGTGCTTAAACGGGTCATGTCTAAACGGGCCGTGCTTAGACGGGCCCGTGCCGGGCCGGGCCGGGCCGCCCGTCTGGCCACCTATACCGTCCACCCGCTCGGTACTCAAACAACGTCCGCCCCCGGGGTTGCGTGGAACGCCGCCTCTGCTCGACGACGCCGCTGCTCGCCGGAGCGACACTTCTGGCTGCTTTGCCATCCCCTCCATCTTCTTCCTCCTGGATACCTCGCTTCAGGCGCCATCTTGCATCTGGTGACGCTCCCGCGCTCTCCCAGCCGTGGCTCGCCGTTCTGTGCTTCTGCATGCCGTCGCAGTTCAAGGGCCGGACCTGGCTGCTAGGCATGTCAACCATGGCGTGCGCCCAAGCTTGTATTGCATGTATGCGCATGAGATGAGACGACGTTCCGGCGCTCATACACCGGCAAGGCAAGCCGGCGCAGCCGCGCCCACGCGATCACGACGGCGAACGATCGAGCTCGGTGGCACCATGGTGCGCTGATTTGGCCACCGGCGCAGCGGGATAAAGCCGGCCACCAAACCACTCGGCACGCACAACACGACAAGAAACGAATCGCACCTGACGCTGTTGGCCATAAGCTCGACATGGGCGTGTGCGTGTGTCGTGTTGGTGTCGCTAGGTCAGTTGGTTTGCGAGTCTGTGCTCGTGAACGTGCGTGTGTGTGGCGCCGCGGGCGCGCTCGTGCGTGAACGGCGCGCCGGGGCTGGTGCGTGTGGAGGATAGCTCCGCCGTGCCTGTGCCATTTTAGGTCATGCAGTGGAGTTGTTGGGTGAGTGGTGTGCGTGGCGCAGGTCTTGCGGTGGAGGCCGCCATGACCGGTCGAGCGCACGGCTCGGGGTCATGGACGTGCATGTTCTGCGCGGACTGGACGCGACGACCGTCATCGAGGAGAGCTCCCCGGACTACAAGAAGCCCCTGTGCTCCTCAACTGTAGAATGCCGACTCAACACAAGTATGTAAAAAGCCGCATTCTAATCCTCTTTATATGACATGGCAGTGCTCATGCCGTTAACTTCAAAAAAAAAAAAAAGAATGCCGACTCTGTTTTTTCAATCAAAAGACCAAGATACAGCTATGGGCTCCGCGGCGTTCGATGCTAGAAAAGTTACTGTTCATCTTCTACCTCAGTCCGCCGGTGAGTGTGAGAGCGACAGCGAGCGAGGCAGAGTGCGAAGGTGTGGAACACACGTTCCTGGGTAGCGCCAACAGACGCGAGCATGCCGGCGATATGTGACGGTCTGCAGCCAGCACACGTCGCGGCAGCGGCCATCGGCCACGTTCGCAGTCGCAGGCATCAAGACTACACAGAAACTAGGGCCACGACGTCTCAGTGGAGGGGAAGAATGGACAATTTCTGGCAGATTAGCAGCCGCTATGCTCACGCCACCATGGACGCCGCCTGCGGCCTGCTAACAGGGTACGTCGTACTAAAATTCGGCGTCATGGGCGAGAGCTCTGTCTGCTAAAGCTCCTTCTAGCGTAGGGGCGTAGAGGCGCACACACAGAGGCCCTGCGCCACCGCCGTAGGACGATCGGAACGACGAATTTACACAAGCATGTGTGGCTCGGCGCTCGCGCCGCCACTGCTAGCCCGAGGAGGAAGAAGCTTCCCGCGATACGCCTAACCTGGGTCGTAAAAGCCCGATCTGACGGTACTTAGGCACCCAAGGGGCGGACGGTATTTGAAATACCCTCCACCCGGACAGTATCTGAAACGATGTCCGCCCCCCATGTGCCAGGAACGCGGGGTCGCTCTTCTTCACGTGGGCCGTGGCTTGCCTGCCGGAGCCCCGAGAGCCACCGCTGCCTGTCTGACCATCGTCACCTTCTTCTTCCTCCTCTTGGATACCTTGCTTCCTGCGCGCTCGTGCATCTCGTGACGCGCTCGCTCTCTGCCAACCTCGCCGTTCTGTCGTATGAGAAGAGCCGGACCGGCTGCTGCTGGCCTCTGCTGGCATGGCGTTCCCCCAAGATTGAAGAGCTGAGTTTTCTCATGAAGCATAAGCCCGTAACCATGGTGAAAAACCACCGAACTGAGAAGAACTTAACATAAGTTCGAAACAGTTGCCATGGGTGCATGCAGAGGTCGCCATGAAACCAGCCCCGCGCCCCTTCCGGAGGCCGCGCGGGGATGAGGCATTTCCACAAACAGGTATAGGACGCACCGCCGCCACGCCACCTTTACTCTACTAATACTCCAAGCCGGTCATCCCTCACTTCTTCACTCTCGGCAGATCCGGCCCGATATTTCATATGTGGTTGGAGTGGTTAATCGATATATGAGCAATCCTAAGAAGCCTCAACTTGATGCAGTCAAGCGTATCCTCATATATATTAAAGGCACCATCAATTTCGGTATTCTATACAAGAAGACAAATGATTGCCGGGTGATGGGACACTGTGATGCCGACTATACTGGAGATTGTGGGACACAACGATCAACTACGAGATACTTCTTCAGTTTTGGATCTAGAGCTATATCATGGTGCAGTAAGAGACAACCAATTGTGGCATTATCCAATACTGAAGCAGAGTATTAATCAGTAGCAATGGCAGCACAAGAAAGCACCTGGCTCAAACAGTTGATGGAGGATCTTCACCAGCCAATAGAATACCAAGTAAGGATTTTCTGTGACAATCTATCTTCCATTCGTTTGGCAGAAAATTATGTCTTTCATACAAGAACCAAACACATAGAAGTTCACTATCACTACATAAGAGAAAAGGTCCTTGAGGGTGAGATCAAAACAGAAGAGCAGACTGCCGACATACTCACAAAAAGTCTCAACAAAGCAAAGTTTGAGAAGTTTTGAGAGGTTGAAAATAAGTTTGTCTTGAGGGGGAGTGTTGAAAGAAGGCAAGGCAATCTTCTAGAATGATCTACACTATACAAGAGTAAGATATTTATCATGGAGTAGTCTAGATTTGTTAATAAAATAAATTAGATAATCTTGTAATATTTAGGAACTCTCTAGAAGCGGGGACACATATCACCACCCTATGATCCACCTTTGGCCTATAAATAGAGCCCCCTTCACTTTCCATGCCATCCATCCAAGAGCATAGTAGATGAGTGGTGCTAGGAAGTAGTGAGAGGGTGAGTGCTAGGATAGCCACATAAAGAGGGTGTGTTATGTACTCTTGTGTAATACTATTGTGTTGTAATAAAGCAAGTGTTTTGTAAGTGTTAGTTTTCTAGTTTCTAAGTACTTAGTGTATAAGTTATGATCTATCGTAGGTGGTTCTGCCATCCGAAATCACAAAGGGTCTAGGCTTTATCCTAGGAAGGCTCTGCCTCCCGAAAGTCAGATTCATCTGTTGGTAGGCTCTGCCACTGAAAGCGAGAAAGCGACTCTGCCGTTGAAAGGACCTTATACACTAAGTAGCTAAAAACTGAAAAGGCTAACCGACTCTAGAGTGACTTGGTGTGTCTTAGCTATAGGTCCTCAGTTTAGTGGGTATTATGGTCACCACGATTCCCAACACACTATCTCCTCGTCGGCCCCGCGGCCGGCCGAGCTCTTATCGTCGCCACGGCAGTGACCCTGTAGTGAAGTTACCGTCATTGTATCAAGTTAAATAAACACAGGTGTGAATGGTTAGTTAAAGAGAGCAAGGCACGGCCCGAAACCACTCCACCATGGAGTCCCAGCAACCGCACCGCAGCAGCCTGGAGAAGAAATCCGAGAGACCTGAGATGGCCGCCCGGAACCACTCCACTATGGAGTCCTAGCAACCGCACCGCAGCAACCCTGAGAAGAAATCACCAGCGGCTCCCATGTTAGTAGCTCTATGGCGACAGCGGCCAGTGCTTGCAGCATCGCGCAGGATCATTCCTGTCTTGCATAGCTCAGTGTCGATCACCCTCTTCCGGTGGTCTTTAACGGATGCGAATCGTTCGACGGCCTGGGCGAAGGTGTCGACGGCGTCCTTCATTGACAAATCAGTGGCGGACTCAGCAAATCGGCTGGCCTCTTCCATCACCAATGCCACCTTGTCCACCATTGGGCTCTCCTCTCGAGAATCCAGACTCTCACCTCACCCAAACAGGCGGAGGATCCTCTCCCGGCAACCCTGTGACGGAGGTGCGGGAGGGTGCTTCAGGGTGAGCACCAGATGCGCCGCTCGGAGTAGGTCGGACACGTCGGTGGCTTCCGGTGTAGCCCCCACCACAGCGGTCAGGGTGCGGCCCGCGTCGCAAAGCTTTGCCGCGGCGCCCAAATCGCCTGGCATCTTGGAGAAGTCCCAGGCCCTGACCGCGAACGCCTTGGCAGTGGCGGCCAAGGCAGTGTTGCGGACATCCCACGCGAGAAGGGCAGCAGCATCGGCGAGCGTGTCAGGGTTCAGCGGTCGCAGCGGCGGGAACTCCCCACACAACAGGGGCGCTAAGGGGGAGATCGGGTTGTTTGTGGGTGGGACGACCAGCGTCAGATCACGCCGACCTGGTAGGAAGTGGGCAGCCTCGAGGACAACAGCCCCAACATCAAGGGAGGCTTGGGCCGAGCTGTCGACGACAGCGGCGGTGATGAAAGTAGAGGCAGCGTCGGTGAGCCTCGCAGTGGCGTCGGAGCTGGCCGACGAGGCGGAGTACGCGCGGGCAGAATCCGCTAGCGCCTTGGCAGCGTCGGCCAGCCGCCCGCTGTGCAGGTGGCGCGCGAGAGCCGCGGCCACGGTGACGAGCTGCTGGGCGTTGGGCGCCCGAAGTAGAGGCGTGCTGACCGACATTGTTGGTTGGGTAGGGTTTCGACCAGACACGGGGTGGGAAATTGGAGGAGGAAATGGACGGGGAAGAGAGGAGGAAGGGGGCGGAGCAGGATGGATTGGATGAGACGGTTGAGGAGACGTCGAGCGAGCACCGCCGCGCCAGGTTTGAATTCCGTTTGGGAACGATTTCCATGACAGCCTGGGTGGCCTTGAGAGCAAGGAAACGGATGGGCCACAACCTTTATCCAAGACTTTGTGGGAGGGACTGGCGGCAACGGCGGCGGCTCGCAGTGGTGTGCCACGGGCTAACGACGGCGCGAGGATGCGGCGACTGGCAAAAGGAAAGGTCGCGGATAGGTGGGTTGCTGGGGTATTGATTTGTTTTTTTAGGGGGAGAGAGGAAGGGTTAATTTCCTGGTTCTCTTTAGAGGTTTTTTCAAAGTGAAAACTCAGCTTGTATTGGGAACAGTAAATTGGGAACACTAGTTCAGCCACACTAGCACAAAGCTACTCCGAGCTTAACTAGACAAACAGAAAACCGACTAGCAAAACTGAAAACAACTAGAGTTCAACAATATCCGAAATCGCTTCTTGCATAGGCGAGTAGTTATTTAGAGGTTGTTCTTCTCATGTTACAATCGGATGGAGAGTACTACAGTAGAGATCAGTTTTGTATTGTTCATCGGCATCTGGGTTGGTGAACGGATATGACGAGTGGTAGTGTAACTTACTAGAAAAAGGAGTGGATTTGGGATTTGGTTGGCCCATCAAAGAACGGCACCTCAAAGAAGAGCAGGCTCCATTGTTTCTGGATTCATATGCCCAATGTGAAGTAATTAGGAGATGTGGTGCAGGCGTGCAGCTGATTGCGCACCTGTTCAGTTGGCTGATCAGACGTGAATGGTTGTACTGTAGCTGATTGCAGGCGTGCAGCTGATTGCCCATGGGCCGAGTGACCTACTGGGTCATGTCAACAGCCTACGCAATTGAGGAACAATGCTACAAGAGAGCACCAGATGAGCAGGAGGGAGGCATGGATGAATATTTTTTGAAGAAAGAGGAGAGGTATTTCTCCTACTGATTATATTATATAAATTAAAGGAAAAAACAAAGTGTTACAGTCTGAGAAAGATCGTTCATGAAACAAAAAAAAGACACAAAGAAAATCAAAATAATTACACAAGGCCTTCTAGCCATGAAGTCATGGAGGTTTTGTGTCTAGCTTTTGCCCCGCATTTTTGGCTTTTTAATCCTTTTTGCAAAAGAAATTTTCATTTAGACCCCTGACGAAACGAATAGCGTCTTTGGACCCAAAGGATCGGCGTCATGATCTATGGCGCCGAGATAACACGTCCCGAGTTGTGTGTACCTATTACGTGTGGCAGCTGAGGTGGCACAGACGTGGCAGGACACTCGGCGCCACAAATCCCGGCGCCGAGCTCGGCACCAAGATCTGTGGCGCCGAGCTCCCTGCCATAACGCCGCCCCTCCTGTCTCTCTGGCCTCTCTTTCGCCTGCTGCAGATGGACACCAGCCGCTCGCGCCTGACGTGCTTGGTGTCAGGACCTGCTCCGTCTGTGGCAGGATCTGTGGCGTGCTTGGTTTCACATCTTGGCCAGAGTTGTTTTTGTAGCAAAAGCTCGGCCATCTGCTCTGCGACATGCTTGGTTTTAGGATCTGCTGGATTGATCATTGATTCGCTAAAACAACTCTGGCCGCAAGCAGGTCTAGCGGAACCTCGCTACAAAAACTAGGATACCAACTTTTCTTCTATACTGTTGCAATATCAACTTATTAAACACAATTGAAATGTCAGTATATTTGCATGCCAGTTTACAAGAACTTGGTCAATGGATTTAAATCATCAACCAACAGACACATATAAACACAAATAATCACAGAACAAGGCCTTTTTGTTTTAATAGGAAAAAGAAAGCTACAATCTTTTATCAAATGGAAAACACAAGATGTGTGATATCCAATGAGCTCCACAACTCCTCTCCACAGATTCGCTCCTGCAGATTCATTAAGATAGTTAGACAAAGCTACACAGAAAACTATTTCAACTAATATACAAGAGTGAAAGCACTCATAATCATGTGAGCAGCAAAAGTACCTATACAGATAGATTATGTTAGTGTCATGCATCTCTACAAATTATCATGCCAATTGATGTCGTTTACAGCCTTGATTCAGTCATGGGCCTGCATGGATAGGATGACAGGGATGGATGAAAATTAACTGAAACTGCTACACTCTGGATGCATACATCACTAGGAACATGCAGTGTTTCAGATGTTTCTGCTGCACAATGTAGTGTGAGTTTCTGACGAACCTTTGCGGACAATTGCCAGCACGCCTCATGCCCACCAAGAGAACCCCTGCATCTTAATCTTCAGAAACAATGTCACCACCAAAGACCAACAATTTGTCACCTTAATTTGCCATGGTGTCTCAAGACGGAACGGAACACTGAATGATGGCACTCCTGAACTTGTTGCATACAGAGAAAACATTCAATTTGTCTTTTAACAAACGGTGTTTTGTCATCATTCAGAACTGCTCACTGAACTTGCCGCATACAGAGAAAACATTCAATTGCAAACTGAACTAAGTTCACAGCCTACAATTGAAACCAGATCACAATGTAACCAGGCTCAAAAGCGATACCTGGAGATGTAGTACTTGGCCCCTCTCTCCACCACAGGCTCGCCGTCGGTGTCAACCCCCCCCCCCGACCTGGTCCATGCGGCTGCGCCGGTGGCAGCCGAAGCAAGTATAGGCGGAAGGCGACGCTCTCAAACGGGTGGAGGTGGGGGCGACGAGCGCCGGCATGGTGCGCGCCGGCGATTGGGGGCAGCGAGCGCCGGCCGGGCTGCGCGCGGAGACCGGCTGCGCAAGCGGAGGAGGAGGCAAGAGCAGGCGGGCGACGAAAGAGAGGGCAGAGAGACAGGAGGGCGGCGTTATGGCAGGGAGCTCGGCGCCACAGATCTTGGCGCCGGGATTTGCGGCGCGGAGTGTCCTGTCACGTCTGTGCTATCTCAGCTGCCAATAGGTGCACACAATTCGAAGTCATTATTTATGACGCCGAGACGTGTTATCTAGGCGCCATAGATCATGGTGCCGACCCTTTGGGTCCAAAGACGCTATTTGTTTCGCCAGGAGTCTAAATAGAATATTCTTTTTCAAAAAAGATTAAAAAGCAAAAAATGCGGAGCTTTTGCCCTCAGAATAACCAGGGCAAATTCCTTAATGAAGCGCCTTTTACAATTCTGATGATTCGGTTGAATTCCTTTAAAGATTAGGTCATTTCGCTGCATCCAAATTCTCCATCACATAAGGATGATCACCTCCATGAAAAAAAGGGACATTTAGCTGATTTCTCAAAATATCAAGAGTGGTGAAAGGGTTTGACTGTTCAACATTAAGTCGATGGTAGACTAGCATCCTTGCGCAAAAGGACAATGAAGGAAAAGATGAGTCAGAGACTCTTCCACAGACAGATTGAAGCAAACACAAAAATACGAAGGAAGGGCCATATTTCTCTTTTTAAGCAACTCTCTTGTGGATAATCTGTCATGAAGAAGGAGCCAAAAGAAGACCTTATGTTTATTTTGACATACAGAATTCCAAAGCCATTTAAAAGTCATGGATGAATATTCAGAACAACTATTACTCTTTCTTCTTCCTCCATAGTCGTCGTCCTCTAATGTGCTTCTTCTTCTTCCTCCGGCCTCCTCTTCTATCTCCTCCTCCTTATCTGATCTACTTCCGATCCCTGCTTTGCTTCAGTCTCCAATTCTATTCTCTTTATCTTTAATCAGCTACTACTGTTATCAGACTGCCTGTGTTGTTCCTATTGGATGATTACCGACATCGTCATCCTCTGCTTTCGGTCGCATTGGTCCCTCAGGCTGCCAGGAGGCCAAGGTCCGTCTGACCAGGTGGTGCTGTTCCGACCCGACCAGCTGTCTCAGCTATACCCGGGCCCTGTACACGCTGTCCGTTGGTTTGGTTTCGAGCAGCGGTTGCTGAACCGTCTGAATTCCATGTTCCGGAGAGAAAAACCTAAATCAATGTCGTCTCAGCTAAAACATGATACTCATTTGAGTTAATTTTGACTTTGGTACAAGGTTTTAAATCCCAACTAAAATATTTAGCGGCAAAGCTACGTTATGATGTTTAGCGAGTTATAGCCGACATTTAGTGGTGCAAAACGGGCCACTACGGTGCCGGCGCCGTGCAGACGTACGGCTACGACCAGCAGGCGACGTACGGCGGCGGCGTGCAGCAGCACGGCTACCAGAAGGACGCGTACGGCGGAGCCGCCGCCAAGAAGAACAGCTACAAGCACGAGTCGTCGTACGGCGAGTGCGACGCGGCGGAGTATGGTTCTCACTACGGTTACGGTGGCGGCGCCGTGCAGACGAACGCCGCCTACAAGCATCAGGAGAAGTACGGCGAGGCCGACGCCGGAGGGTACGGTGCCTACTACGGTGGCGCCGGCGTGAAGAAGCAAGGCTACAAGAAGGAGGCCTACGGCGAAACCGGCGCTGGCTACGGCGCTCACTACGGTGGCGGCGGCGCCATCGAGCAGCACGCCTACCAGAAGCACAAGGATGCCTACGGCGGAGGCGTGAAGAAGAACAGCTACCAGCACGAGTCGTACGGCGAGTGCGACGCAGGCTACGGCGGCTCTCACTACGGTGGTGGCGCCGCCCAGAAGTACGGGTACAAGCAGGACGTGTACGGTGTACCGTGTACGGCGGCAAAGCCGCCGGAGGGTACCCTCTCCACCACGGCGGCGCGTACGGCTACGAGGCGCACGGGAAGGCGAGCAAGACGGGGTTCGCCGGCGGCTACAACCACAAGGCGTACGTCGACTGCGAGAGCGAGAGTGAGAGCGAGAGCGACTCTGACGAGAGCGACTGCGAGGAGGCGTTCCGCCCGCGCGGCCCCACCAAGCAGGGCGGCGTCCACGGCTACGCGGCGGCGTACAAGCACGAGAAGCACGGTGCCGGCAGCAACCTCGGTGGCGTGCGCCGCTACGAGTCCTACGAGAGGCACCAGGAGGTCGGCGGCGGCGGCTACGGCACGTGCTCCCCGCTCAGCTACGGCGCGTAGGCATACGCCCCCGATCCAGCTGTCCTCTGCCACGTCGTACGTGTTGCCGGTACTTGGTGGATTTGTGGCCGGTGATGCAGCTAAATAACTTAAGTATCTATCTAAAAATAAGAGATGTACTTTCTGCCACCATACGATAATAATTAATAATGTATGATCATACTCGTGAACATGTTGTGTATGGGTAATTTCCAAACTGATTATGCAACTAAGATGTTCAGGGCAGAGCAGGTCTGTAATGCTTCTGCACCTCGCAGTATACCATTTCCATCTTGATAGAACATGGAAAAAAAAAGTAATCTGATGGCGTAGCACTTAGCAGTTTGGCACCAAGAGGCAAGAGCTGCTCAAGGCAAGTAAAACGAGCGGGGAAAAAAAAACTTGCCAACGTGCGTCAGGTTAACAAGGGGGGAAGAAGTACTAGTGTGGACATCAAGAATTCAATATCTGTGCTGAATCGGTTACTTACATACGAGCTAGTTTCACTACGACTGAAACCAAGTTAACAGGGCTAAGAAAATAAGTAAAGGATAAAAAAAAGGAGGATTCGAGGCTGCCTGTACAAATCTGGCAGTGGAATTGCATCACCATGGAGCCGAGCTTCGATGTGAGGAGAATACCAGTCATTCAGGTGCCAGGTTCCCAAAACAGAAACCTTTCTATGACTGCTGAGGCGCCTGTACTCAGCTAAGCTCCTGTCGAATTTGGGGGTGTGATCCTGTGCTCCAAGTAATAGGCTCTCTCAGCATTTGCCACTCTTGTTTGAAACATTCCCCATTCTTGTCGACAGCGTGCTCTTACCTGTTTTGCAAAGTGACAACTGGAACATCGGGTTAAAATCCATATGGATTCACACGGCAAAAGTAACAGTATGAAAAGTTAGGAAATAAGTAAAATCAGTGACTGTTTGATAGCTTACCCCTTCCCACGGAGCTTGTCCATTCTCTGCCTTGCCCTGATTAGATGTTACAGGATCAGAAATCAGTGTACCTATTGTGTACAGATGGTGTAATACTAAAAGCCTCAAAAGTACCTGGTTACCAAGTGATGGAATAACTTGATGAACAATCCACTGGGAATCAACAACTCCAATCTTTTCATGGGCTGGCTGTTTAACATAAGACCAAATAAAAGAATCTTGGATCAGTAAAAATGACTGATTCTGGATGTCATAAGCCTGCTTGATGTGCATTAGACCAGGAACAGGGCAATTAAATTCTCTATCTCTACACGCTCAAGATTCATGAAACTTAGTCCTCTCTATCTCTACACACTCAAGATTCATGAAACTGGGTCCCACCACACCAGAAATTGAAACCCAGCTTCTGATTATCTATGCACTTAAACAAACTTTACTGCCCATCCTCTCATCTCCACTGCCCGACTTAACCCACAACCCTTTCCTCACCATCCCCAACCACCATACTCCACACCTGGCCAACCCCTAACCCCCAAAACATCTAAACTAAAAGACTCATCCTATTCGACCAGCATTCAAATCTATCCTACAAGGCTACAACTATGCAGGATAATATTCATGTATAATTTACTTCACACATTAATATGGCTAATAGATAATGGATAAAGAATATACCTACACACATTTCCTAAGAGCAAAATCGAGACCCCATCCATGAACCAAGTCATTCTGCAGAAAACACTGCATAAGTATACTGATTTCACATGAAGCTAGGACACGAGTATTGCCACTCCACCTGAATCATATGCCATACACAGCGCCATGCATCCCTTGAGAACACAGTTGCCATAATTTCAACGAATCTACGTATCAAATTAGGTGTGAAAACAAATGTTTTGACAGAGGGAAATTATCTAACAACAAATGATTACACCCCTACGCTGCACAAGGTGGCAGATGGGGATCCGTACACCAGCCCGGCCTCTCCTCAGTTACTCTGCAAAAAGCAAAATATTGTTACTACAGAAACGAATAGAGGTGTGTGTGTGTGTGTGTGTGGCCACTAAGCATTGGTAAAACAAGCAATATAGATCCAGTAGCTCACTTGTGGACTTCCGAATAACCTCTGCGTTTAGTCATTTCCCATGTCAGACCTTTGTCGGGCTCCAAACCAGGCTGAGAGATCTCCAGCCCATGCTTCCTAACAAGCTCAATGTACCTGGAAAAAGAATGTTGTGAGACCATTTTCCTCAAGGAAATACCAGAAAAAACAGAAAAAAAGTTAACAAGGTTGTGATTCTTACGCCTCTGCATTAAAATGATTGACACCTAGGTCCTCATCCCAGATAAATATGTAATCATAACGAGCAACAATATCAGGATGCAAAAACCGTTTGGCATACCACCTTGCAGAAACAAGAGTTTTTAAACTTCATCAGCATTAAAATACACAAAAGACTAAGCGTGTTGAAAAAATGTAAATCAGTAACTTACCACTTAGTCTGCTTTCTGACACTGACATGGATAGCTCTTTTTGACCACTCAAATTCATCCCATTCTGTGGTCCGGCCATCATAGTGGAACAACATAATTGTGAAGTTCTCTGAAAACTAACAAAGAAGAAATAAATGGATTTAAAAGCAATAAAAACCTTTATATTTGAATACAGTCAGTAGTCATGAAAATGCATGAATCAATTGAGCGATATGAGTTATAAACTTTATTTATTCTCTCAGGTGAAGAGTGCTAGATTTCTACAAAATTACCTTTTTTATCGCTGCGTCAATATTTGCCTTCTGGGAGTATCCAACTGTAAATGAGACAAGGTATCTTGGTTGGCTAGTAAGATCCTGATGGTATAAGTCATATATTTTAGATGTTGCTCACAAAAGGAAGATTTAATAAAAAAGAAGTTCTGAGAAGATCAATGTACTGAAAAGAAATAAAAACAATGACCAACCTCACTAGGCTCACCCCACAATATCCGGAGATAAAGGTCTGTTTCAGATACAACAATGCCAGGTGGGAGCCTTTCAGCACCTTTAGGGTTTGTTGGTACATAAATCTGCAGAATTTTTTGGGCAGAATTAACTAGAGGAAGAACAGGATTAAAACACAAAGCAGTTGATATCTTTGAGTAGACAGCATCTATTCAATTCATTGTATCATATACTTCAATAAAGGCGATAAATTGAACCATATTAACAACTGGAGGCCGATGTAGGCAGAATTTCCTAGATTAAAAGCGCTCATGTGAAACTAAGAACTTTGAAACTTATACACCATGCATGAAAAAGAATTAGTAAAACAACAGGTCAAAAAGATATTGGCCAGATCACCAGAGTATGCATAGTACAGTAACAAAAGTATGTCATAACTCACCAAATTAGGATGAGAAAGCAACTATCAGAAGTAAAAGACTGGCAGAGTACCTTCAGAATTTCATCCAGGTTAGAAACTGAATTGTTCTTCTTATGACTAGCAGCAGACGTCCATGCATGGTTCAATAATGTTTGGGTTGTAATGCCAGAGTTTCTATCTTCAATATAGGAGATAATGCTGGAAGGGAAGTGAAGCTACAAAATGTAGCCAGTCAAGATTTTCTATAAACAGAGCATGCGGCAGAAGACGAGAGAAGCAAATGATCCATTTTACCTTTGTTATATTAACTGTAGGGAAGGAAATGCCAAACAAGTACCCAAGCATAATGCCGACAACTGCTGACAATATGATTCGCAAGTCCTCATTTGATCTTGGCACACTGCTGCTGTTAAGGATTGACAGTAAATTATGACGTGTCCAAATGGCCATGGAAAAGAGAACTCGTTATTTGTTACATACGGTAGTGCAATTCATAGGCAATATGCATTGAACATACCTACGGCCTAAAATGACAGCCTTTGCCATGATGCTGAGTGTTGTCCTTTTGTGACAAGAGGAACTTGTTGAGAGGGTGGTGTTGGCACTGCTGAAGCACTTGTAGCTGTTGGATAAAAGATGGTAAATCAGAGCTTCTTCTAAGAAAGTAGTTCATCGAGAAGAGTACTGAAGCTCACAAAAAAGATATGACCCTACACAAAACCACTCTATGCACTTCTTCTAAATAAACTACAAAAGAACTGCTTTGCAGCACACAGTAGTTTCCTTTTTATCAAACCTAGCTGCATTACCATTAAACTACATGCTTATTCTGAAATCACAGTTTGAGATGAAAAACTACAAAATATCCAAACTACTTACAGAGTAAAATATAGATGGTAGCATGCATCCATATTACTGATGGACAACAGTTACAGGCTCAATGTGTTTCACAACAATATTTTAAATTTTTTTATTCTACTCCTTTCAAAAACAGATACTCTTATAGCAATTCTCAAGAAGCCCTCACTGTACATGCAACACTCCAAAGAAGCCCTTTTTGGTAGAAAACCCAAAACCAGCTGAGCATGACTAGCCGATTTGCCAGTGAGCTATTGAGCTAGCAGAAATAGCATTTTCTTGAAGTCAGAGAAATACATAGCTGCTGGCTTCAGCATTGGCAGAAATCATTCCAAATGTAGCAAAATGTGCCGCAATTGCTTTTCGTCCCAACACATTACTACTGTGCGTCCCAAATCATTGATGAACAAAGCAAGGGCAGACCCAGCATAGGACATGGGTGTACACATGTACACCTGATAATTTTTGCAAACAAAGCCGAAGTTAGTAGGTAACTAGGTAAAGGCCCATGTGATGCTATGGGCACATAATTTTTGAACAAAGTAATTCTAAATAGTGGCGGAGGACGGAATAAAATTGAGGAGAGGCGAAATCCACCACCATCAATTTATCGAAATATACAAGAATGGACATTATAAGTAATTTTGTGTCCAATTACCACTAAACAATTGCAAACTGCAATTGGCACCTCTTGTTTTGGCATTGGCCTAACCTTTTCCCTTCTAATCCATCTTTACTTTCACCATGCTTCCTAAATTAACCAAGCAACAAAACACACATAACAGACAAATGAAGAACTAAGCTTTTAAGCAAAAATAGCTTCTCGTAGGACCATGTACTCAGTGCGCGTGCTTTGCTTGCTCTGTTTGGAGTTCGAATGTGTGCATGCTCCAGCAGAAATGGAGCAATGGATGGCCAAGGGCTGGCTGGCGGGGATTCCATGACGACAGGACACAGCGGCCTCTTCATCCGCCACTCGGCCGCTGTTCACCAGCCTGAATAGCAACTCTATTTAATACTCCTTTGTAATTAGACTTTATTTAATACTCCTAAATAGCAAGACTCTCTTAGATGTGACAGGTCTAAAGTTTAGCCCTCTGGAAACAAACAGGGCCTTAGTAGTACAACACAAACCGCCAATATGAGTAGTGTTCCTAATTGCAGCACCAACTCTCTTATTGCAACCAAGCCAAGCAAAACAAAAGAAAAATGGTTTCTAAGCCGCTGCCTACCTGCCTGCCTGCCTACCGCACAACCCACAACAAGGAAGCTAGCCGAGAGCAGTTGTGGCCATGACCCTAGCACCATGCCTATCGAGCTGAACCACGATTGCTGTTGCCTTGAGCTTGCCTGTGCTCCAGAAGGCGCCCACCATCATGCCGCCAACCTCATCCCTCTTCTCCTCGCCGTCGATCACCGCCACCGCCGTGGACCCCGCCCCGCTTATGGTGCACCCCCGTGCCTGCAGCACCGCCGCCTTCACAGCCACCATGCCAGGTATCAGGGGCGCCCTGTTCGGCTCCACAATGCCGTCCAACGACATGGCGGAGCCAATCAGCCCCGCGCCCCCCTGCAGCACACCCGCCACCAGCGCTGCCGCCTGGCTCAAGTTGCGCACGTGCTGCTGCACGCCCACCTCCTTGGGTAGTGCCGCGCGCATCTTGCTCGTGGGCGCCTCGAAGTCGGGGGTCAATAGGACCAGGTGGAGGCAGAGGCCCGGTGGGGAAGCCAGCGGGACCATGTGAAAGGGCTCGTAGCTACGCACCAGGACGAAGCCGCCCAAGATGGTGGGCGTGATGTTGTCGACGTGGAAGCCGCTGACGGCCTTCTCGGACTCGAGGCTTGCCAGGATGAGGTCGTCGCGCTCGAGGCGCGAGCCGAAGAGGGCGTCCACGGCCTTGGCAACGGCGGGCGGTGGCGGTGGCAGAGGCCGCGGAGGAGCCCAGGCCCGAGCCCAACGGCAGGCCCTTAGTCAGCTGGATGGACACGGCGTGGGACCGAATGTCGAGGGTGCGAAGCGCTGCGATGGCAGCCAACACCTGCACAGTTATGGAGCGAGTCCTTGGAGAGGCGGGCGGCGAGGTGGGGGCAGGCGATGGAGACAGTGCTGGGGGGCAGGGTGGGGTCCAGGGTGGCCGTCACGGTGTCGCCGAGAGAGAGGGAGGCGTCGGCGACGGCGCATCCGAGGAAGTCGAAGCCTGGGCCAAGGTTTGTGCGAAGGCCATCACGAACTGGAAGGCCAGGACGGGTTCGGCGGCAGCACGGACCCTGAGCAGGGCTCCGGAGTGGAGGGAGACGAGCGAAGGGCGGGCGGACCTGGTCCTGGTCCTTTCCCTATGGGCAGAGGGGAAGGAGGAGGTCGCTGATGCCGCTGCCGCTGCCGCCACCGCTGCTGCCGCCATTGTTTGGTGGGTGGGGTGGGGGTATGTGTCTGCTACGGCGGACCCAGCATAGGACATGGGTGTACACATGTATACACCCGATAATTTTTGCAAACAAAATCCAAGTTAGCAGGTAATATATGGGGTTTTTTTGTCTAGAGGACACTCCCAACATATAGTTTTGTGTAGAACACTGAACACACTGCACTCTTCAATTTTGTCTGATGGACACTCTAAATGTATCGTTTAGCTGGTTGCACACCAGCTCTGTTAAAAAAAAAGAATTTGCAGAGTAGATGCCTTGTAAATGGACAATTTTGCTCTTGCTATATTTTGTGGCTCACGAGCAGCAGCAAATGGTCAGTTAGGACACATGCAAAAGACTTGCAATGAGACTGTGTATGACTCAGATGCTCCACCACCAGCACCACTAAAATCTAAGAGAAACAAAACCAAGAAGAAGAAGGAAGCAGTAGAGGCCTAGTCCAAGTACACCTAAAAGAAAGAAGGCCAAGAAGATGAAGGAAGTGATAACAGAAGTAATGCCCAGCCCAAGTACACCACTTAGGTTGCAACATGCACCAGCAACACCATCAAGCCCATTTGACCTAAACTGTAGTTCTGGAGCACTAACTCGGAGGTAAATATGTACAGATTTTCTTTTGACTAATATCCACTTTTTTATTTTTCCTAATCCTTGTTATCTTTTATAGTCGAGCTAAGAAAATTGCAATGGAGGGGGCCGAAGTGCATGGTAGAATGGCGCTGGAGCATCTTATGCAGTTCTGATTATTATGCTTTTGTGTGCAAGCAAACTGTGTAAAGCCTTTTGATGCTAAATTGATGTAATTTGGGATGTTAAGATTAAGATTTGTGACATGATGGTCACTTGTTCCATACTAGTTATTTTGTGACATGATACGTTTTGTAAAAAAATATTATGTGTGTGAATATATTGCACTGCAAGGCTGACCAGTGGCCTTGCTCCCTACTCCCTAGTTTTGGTGCATTACATGGTCATGGGCATTTTAGTCTTTTTACTAGGCAATATCTAGCTCCTCAAGCTGAAAAAGACTAATTTAATGGGGATGGTGTGTTTCAGACAAAACGTCAAAACCACATTTTTTGCAGTGCCCATAAGACTAAATCAAAATGTGGAGTGTGTTGGACACAAAACCACCATTTCGTAGTGTCCCTCAGGCAAAAAAATCCGTAATATATTGTAACTGGATTCAGATCGTAATACAAATAGTTTTGTTAGGGTTTGGCCGTTTGGGGCACTCCATCTCGCACAGCAGAAGGAAAGAGAAGAGGCGGGCATACCTGGAGGATGCGCTCGTCGCTGGCAAAGGGCTGGGCGAAGACGTGACAAATGGCGCCGCCGCTCGCCCAGTCGTCGCCGCCAGGGAAGGAGGAGCAAGGGAGGAGAGAATCCGAGAGAAGGGGAAAGGTTTAAGAAAACAGAGGGAGGATATGAACCTGAGCCCCTGAGCCCTCGGGAGGGCCGTCAATGAGGCGAGCTCGAGGGAGCCTGCCACCTCAAAGCTGAGCATCCTGAGCCGAGATGATCGATATTCTTAACTTTTTTTAGACCACGACCAATAGTGATTTCACGGCAGAGATGTGTAAATTTTAATTTAATAAATAAATGGAAAGATAAGCATATGAATATTTAGCTTCATTATTTTATACTCCTCTGTTTCAAGTTATAATTCATTTGACTTTTAACCTCAAATTTGGCTACTCGTTTCATTCAAAAATTTATACAAAATATTCGCTGTATTCGCTTGGTTTGTCAGCCAACCAGCCAGTAGTACTGTTCTCTCATGTTAAATCAGCCACCAGCTACCGAACAGTCAGCAGTACTGTTCTCTCATAACAAATCAGCACCAGCCATCAGCCACAGCCAAGCGAACACAACAATTAATTATTTTGTTGTGATTTGTTTTATTTCACCATTTTTTGTATATGATGAGTGGTCAAACCTAGTGTTAAAAAGACAAATAAATTATAATTTGATAAGGAGGGAGTACATATTTTAGCTTGTGTGACCCAGCAACTCGCTAGTTAACAAAAAAAGCTTTAGCCTCCAGCTATATTATTTTAATTTTAGATGGTTGAAAATTTAATAGAGGTAGCAGGATGTTTGCTATAATACTCCCTCAGTCCCTAAATAATTGTCGATTTCGCTTCCTGAGAAATGATTTTTATTAATTTTATATAAAAAAGTATTAATGTTTATAATACATAATTAATATCATTGGATAGATATTTTAATCTAGTTTTTTAATAAATTATTTGGAGATACAAATGTTACACATATTGCTCTACAAATTGAGTCAAATTTGTGGCATATATACCGAAAACGACAAATAAAAAGGGACGGAGGGAGTACTTCACAGTATCACTTGTTGCAACCCACAAACATATTTGATAGTATTATAATAATTTGTGCTAGCTAAAAATATCCTAGTCTACCTCGGTGTTAAAAACATGCACCCCAACATTTCAAATCATATACTAGAGAAAAAAATCACAGTGCAGATATTTTATGTGCTAGCTATATAACAACTAGCATAGCTATAAATAAAATATTAGACGACCATACATAAGACATTCGTGAAATATTTATTATCTAGTCTTGAGAAGTTATTGCCTAAATAATATAGGGAAGAATTTCAGATAGAATCAACACGAGAAGCTCCGTTGAAGTGGAAAATTTGATGAAATAATACACACTATATGCAACTTATTGAGTTGTATGGTTTATATCTAGAATATTTTATTTCTAATTTTGAATGATCATCCTATAATTATGTAAATAAATAATATTTATGTAATGATGTACAAAAGTTATAATGAAATAATCATTTAGCTTTGAAATAATATATGTTTCAAACTGGTTAAGTATTTCCAATTTTTAGAGTCTATATATCTACCTTTGGAACAAAGCCAATTAAAACACATACTGTTACAAATATAGCATTAGGAATGAGAGAAAAGTAAATAACCCAACTAATTAACACAAAAGTTAAAGTAACAGCTTTGTCTGTTCATCGATCAATGGATCACCAGAAGTGGCTTAGCACTAATTTCTATCTTCTTCTCTGGAATAACCAAACTATTCAAGAAGATCGGTATGAACACCAAAAGTGAATAAGCAATGCATGAGTCCCAATTCAAAAAATTGCCACCTGTGGGCAAATCTTAAAGTTGAAGCAAGATCCAAGTAAGGACCGAACTCAGGTACATATATCATATATCATTATCAGAACTACAATTTCAAATTCGCGTAAGAGAATCTCGTCCTCCACTTAACCACATTGATATGGAGCGCGCGACCATCGCTTACCGAATTCATTCCCTTCGTGGATCAAGATGGGCACCATGGCAGCGATCAGCCTGGTGGCCTGGTGGCGGCGGCGGCCCTAGAGGGCGCACCAAGCCCGGGGCTTGGTTTCTTCATTGGTCGAGACGGACGGTGAGGGCAGTCGGCACTAACGTGCGTATGCCGTCAGGCGGGCAAGTGCCCGGTGTAGGCACCCGCGGTGCCATCGGCAGGTGGCCGGCGGCGGGGTGGAGGCATGGAGCAATGATGCTGGACGGGCAGACCATTCTACGTGGAACGCTGAATATCAGAGAGGGCAGTTGCGGAATGTACCAAGTACAGAGCTTCTACTGCAGTTGTTATACACATGACAATCACGAGGTGCTCGTCACAAACGACAACACTAATATCAGTGCTAAAAATGGAGGATTATGATTTTCTACGCGAGTTTTAAGCAGAGCAAGACGCGGGCACCGGGCTGAAGGCGATGGTCACGGTGCGCGGCGTGCCGTTGCCACCCGCTCATGCTCCCCTGCGCGAGGCTGCCGTCGATGAGATGTAAACGAACGTGCCGCTCGTACTCGCAGGTATGGCGCCAGCGACGCGCGGCCTCGCCCTGCGTACGCCTGCTAACGGGTTGAACCCGCCCCAAATCCGCCCCTACCTATATTTCAAGAGTCCTAACTACCACCCGCCCCGACCCATCCGTAGGCCCAATGCCCCAACCCGTCCTAACCCAAAATCACGACGGAAGATAATATGCGACTTACATGCCGATCTACTACCATAGCGTCCAAACCCGTCCCAATCCATCTGTGTCGTCAACCCAACCCGCTCCAACCCATTTCATAATGCCACTCATTTCCACACATCCAATAATACCCGTATTAAAATCCACCTAAAAAATCCGTCCAAGTCCTGCCCCATTAGCAGGAGCAGTAGACACGCCTGACTCGAGACATCATTCAGGCCTCAGACGCCGGCAGGGCTTCGCGGCACATGAACGGAGCTTCTCCCTGCCGTGAACTGCGACGCGCCTGGCCAACGCGCGAGCATACCGGCACCGGCCATTCATGGCGCGCGGACACGGCCACGTGCCCGGTGTGGTGGTTCACTTGTTCGGTGGTCCGGGTACTGGTAGCTTCCGCCTAACCTGGCGAGAGAGAACTCGGACAGGGCTCGTGAGCGCGCGCTGGCGACTGGCGACCTGCTGCAACGACTCCGATCGCGAGCTCGGACAGGGCTCGGTTCGGCCGGCCGGCCGGCCGTGCTCGGTTCATCCGCGAGGCCGTAGTCCAAAAAGGGAGCAGATCGGCTGGATATAGGAGTGGAGGAAAAACTCGTAACTCGCTAGCTCGCTCGACTCGCTCGTTAATGGTTCGGCTCGAGCTCGACTTGTTTTATAACAAGCCAGCTCGTTTTATAGCGAGCCAACTCATTTTATAGCAAGCCATAACAAGCCAAATTAAATTTCAAACTAACAACTAAAATTAGCTAGGCTCATTAGCTACAAATTCCTTGGCAGCCCGGCCCAGCCTAGCCCAAATCATAAAATCCTAACAATCAGTACAGCACACCACCGGTCCACCACCAGTCGGAGCAAGTCACGGACGGTGACTCTATCTCTTCGCTAGGTCTTCGCCCTTTCCGCCTGCTCTCGAGACGCAACCGCCGCCCGCCGCCCTTCCTGCTGCTGCCCGCCGCCCTGCGGCCCCTCCGCCCCTGTGCCTGCGCATCGCACGGCGCACGCAGCAGCACCAGCACACCGAGCCACCGACGCACGCACTGCCCTGTTCACCCGCAGCCCCGCCACCCTGCCGCCCTGCGCCCTGCGCTGCGCACACGCCGAACACCGCCCTGCGTGCGCAGCCGCCCTGCCCTGCGTGCACCGGTCATGGAGGATGAGGAAGAAGTCCAAGGTGCTTTCTCCGGTGGCACCAAGTCTTGAATCGAGGAGCAAGCGCAAAGAAGACGTCGTATGATAGGAAATCGCGGTGGCCGTGGCCCGAGCTTCCTCTCCTGAATTGTGTTTTTGTGGTTTGGCTCGCGAGCCAAAAAAGCTGGCTCGAGTTTTTTTAGCGAGCCGACCCGAGCTAGTCTGCTGGCTCGTTTGTATAACGAGTCGAGTCGAGCCAGGTCATTAACGAGCCGAGTTGTAACGAGCCGAGCTGGTTCGATATCCAGCCCGTGGAGCTCGATCCAACGAACTCTAGCAGGCAGACCGGGCCGGCCGGCGGGATTGGCCGATTGGGGGAGTCGGGGGCAGTAGGAGCAAACCGAAGCGTCCCATCCCCATGTCTTGATATGTGATGCAGATTGTTGAGATCAGTCAGTGTGCAGTAGTTCCTGCTTGCGAACACACATTGCCTTCAAGACGTGATTTCAGAACCTTTTTTTCCAGTAACGTGCGGGGTAGAGTGAGTGCAGGCCGGTTGACTGAACATAACTGATTGGTGACAGTACATGAATATTCACTCAGTACGGTCATACAAAAGAGAGCAGGAGAAGATGTCCATGATTATTCGGTCAGTAACTCAGCGACGCTAATCGTACCAACAACCATCCTCACTTGACTGAACAAACAACTCTTGAACAATTCTGTTCTTTTCTCACTTCGCCACAAAGCTGAACCTTTCTCCTCTCCGGTTCCGAGTCCCAGGCCTAGAAAGGATAAACAAACATGCATAAGCAGTGGCCCTGGCCACTGGTCCAGTCCAACACGGAAGAGATACAGGAAGAACGTTGAATCCGCCGTCACCCGCCACCAAATGCTCTGATCAATTCCACATTGAAGCTCTCAACTCGCACGTCGCCGTCATCACTGCGCCCATCAGCATCCCCAGACGCCTTTGCACAACGAGGCAAGGGCTCTCATCCATCCAGGACCGCCACACTGACCAATCAGATACTATACCTCACGGCTTAGCCTCTGACGACGGCGACGACGTTGACAGACGGGAAGCCTACAGGTTTATCCACGGAGCACAAGCGCAGGAACGCCGGCCGCCGCAGCCTCTTCTTTTTAAGACTGTACGTGCCGGTAGAGGAAGATGCCTTGCCATTGACCACTCTTTTGTCTGAACAACAAACAAGGACCCGGGAGCCTCCTTTTCTCCCCTACAAAATGTCCAGATTCTGTGAGCAGTTGCAGTGTACACTGCATCTCATCCTTAGACTCGTCACTGTCCAAGTTAACTCAGCTCGGCTGCCTACTCCTCCTACATTCCCCTCTGCCTGCACATCGTTGGGCACGACCGCACGATACATTATACTTCCCTGGAACCGAGAAATCTTGTGGCTTTCATCTCCTGTTCTCCACATGCCTTGCTATCTTTAACATGCTGCCACCCACATGGCCATGCTCGCCGCTGCCGAGACCTGAAGGCCCCCTGTTAAAAACTCTTGATCGACACAGTGCACAGATTGAGTGAGGATTCTTTTGATCTTTCCATTTCATGAGTACAAAGGGATTTCTAGATCTAGAACATAGAGCACACTAGAGTACACTGAGAGAGAGAGGGAGAGACCATCACCACCGGAAGAGCTTGAGGCGGCCATCACAGGTTCGCTGATGAAGATCTGCTCTAGGGCAGCGGCGAGCGATGCAGCGGCTTCACGGTCGTGGCGGCGTTGTCGTGGACGACGTCACCAACGACGACGGACCGGGGTCGACGACGGTGACAGTGGAACTTCCCGCTGCTCCAGCGCCCCCTCTAGATCGGCTAGGGTTTAGAGAATGTGGGTAAGGGTGCTGGTGGCGCGGTGAACCTCGTTGCCAGTGCCCCGGCCCCTCACCCCCTTTTTATTTTGGCGCTGTGCAGTAGGGGCCCACTAACCATTAAGGGTGGGCCTATTAGGAAAGAGATCAATTCCAACATTCTCCCCCTTGATCTCACTTTGTACTTTAACTTGAAACCTTTTTTCTTTAATTGTTCCATCACAGATTAATGAATAGAGCATGCTTTATCGTCACGGTCCAAGACCGATATACTCAACAGCTACCATACACATCACTGTTTTGAAACAAATTTATTTATCTTTTGGGCCCTTTTATTCTCCAGAAATCACAGGCTTTCCCTTAAACCCATGCCGGCTATATGTTCCATGAACACATTGGGTGGTAACTGGTAAGCCTTTAGTGAGCGGATCCGCAAGCATTTTCTTTGTACTTATATGCTCGAGTGTAATAGAGTGATTCTGGATTTTCTCCTTCACAACATAAAACTTTATGTCAATGTGTTTGTCAGCACCACTTGACTTATTGTTGTGAGCATAAAACACTGCTGGTTCATTATCGCAGTACATTCTGAGTGGTCTTTGAATGCTGTCTACCACTCTTAAACCGGGTATAAATTTCTTTAACCATTCAACCTGCCCCGAGGCCTCATAACATGCCACAAATTCAGCGTACATCGTCGATGATGCAGTGACGCTTTGTTTGGAGCTTTTCCACGATATAGCTCCCCCTGCGAGTGTGAACACATAACCGGACGTGGACTTTCGGTCATCGATGTCCCCCGCAAAATCCGCATCTGAGTACCCTTCTATCTCTAGGAAGTCGGATTTTCTGTATGTTAGCATGAGGCCTTTTGTGCCTTGCACATAACGTAAAGCTTTCTTTACCATGATCCAGTGTGCCTGTCCTGGATTACTTTGATATCTGCCAAGTATCCCGGTAACAAATGCTAAGTCAGGGCATGTACAAACTTGAGCATATTGTAGGCTTCCGACAGCTGAAGCATATGGAACTGCTTTCATTTGATCGATCTCAAACTGGTTCCTGGGACATTGAAATTTCCCAAATCTATCGCCCTTGACTATTGGAGCAGGTGAAGGCTTGCACATATGCATACTGTATTTCTTTAGAACCTTTTCTAAGTATGCTTTTTGTGACAGTCCTAATACCCCCTTTGTTCTATCTCGGTGAATTTCAATTCCCAAAACAAATGAAGCTTCACTGAGATCTTTCATATCAAAGTTTGAGGACAAGAATTTCTTTGTCTCCAGTAGCAGACCAACATCGCTACTAGCAAGTAGAATGTCATCCACATATAGGATCAGAAAAATAAATTTTCCACTTCTAAACTTTACATAAATGCATTTGTCCTCCTCATTTTCTTTAAACCCAAATTTCCTTATGGTTTCATCAAACTTTAAATACCACTGCCTAGAGGCTTGCTTTAATCCATAAATGGATTTCTTTAAGCGACACCCAATATGTTCTTTTTCTTTCACGACAAAACCTTTTGGTTGTGCCATGTAAACATTTTCATACAAATCCCCGTTAAGGAATGTCGTCTTTACATCCATCTGATGTAACTCTAAATCATAATGTGCCACCAATGCCATTATAATCCTGAATGAATCTTTACACGAAACCGGAGAAAAGATTTCGTTATAGTCTATCCCTTCTCTTTGCGTAAAGCCTTTTGCCACGAGTCGTGCTTTGAACCTTTCTACATTCCCTTTGGAGTCATGTTTTATCTTGTAAATCCATTTACAGCCTACTGTTTTGGCTCCTTTAGGAATTTCCTCTGAGTCCCAAACACCATTGGAACTCATTGATTTCATCTCATCCTTCATAGCTTCCAGCCATTTAGATGAGTGAACACTTCTCATGGCTTCTTCATATGAAGTGGGATCACCCTCCATATAAATTTCTTCTGTATTATAAACTTCATAGTCGCTAGAAATAGCCGACCTTCTTTCTCTTTGTGACCTTCTAAGGGCCACTGCTTGTGGCACATTTTGTGCCTCAACTTCTGGCACATTTTCCATAGGGGGCTGTAGCTCCTCCTCCTCATGTCCAACCGCGGGTTCAGGCGGTTCCTGGATGACAGGTTCCAAACCTTCGCTCACTGTTAGTATGGGTGGAGTTGCGACAGGTGTTGACACCGTAATATCTGGAATAGTTGGCGCAGCAACAACCCGCTTGGCGTCACTATTTCAGAAACTTTTGGTGCAGCATCAACAGGTAGTGAGAAAAATGACTCTTGAATCATAAGAGTAGGCACATACACCCGCTTCTCCTCAAGGTCAATTTCTCTAGGTACTATGCTCCCCCTGATCATTTTATTTTCTAGAAAGACAGCATATCTCGTTTCTACAAACTTTGTATGTCTGTCTGGACAGTAGAAACGAAAACCTTTCGACTTTTCAGGATAACCGATGAAATGGTAGCTTACAGTTTTGGGATCTAATTTTCCAATACTTGGATTAAACACTTTAGCCTCAGTTGGGCTCCCCCAGACCCGAAGGTAAGTCAGTGAGGGTTCTCTTCCTGTCCATAGCTCATACGGTGTTTTGGGCACCGATTTGCTTGGCACTCTGTTGAGAATATAGATGGCGATTTTTAACGCCTCCATCCACAGACTCAATGGCAGTGTGGAATAACTCATCATACTGCGCACCATATCCATAAGTGTACGGTTGCGCCTTTCAGCTACTCCATTTTGCTGAGGCTCGCCCGGTGTGGAATATTGGGCAATTATACCATTTTCCTGTAAAAATCTTGCAAAAGGTCCAGGAACTTGTCCATAAGGGGTATGTCGACCGTAGTACTCCCCTCCACGGTCTGATCTTACTATTTTAATTCTTTTGTCAAGCTGATTTTCAACTTCAGCTTTGAATATTTTAAATTTATCCAATGCCTCAGATCTTTCTTTAATTGGATAAATGTAACCATAGCGGGAGTAATCGTCTGTGAATGTTATGAACGAATCATAGCCATCCATACTTTTCACAGGAAACGGGCCACATATATCAGTGTGGATTATTTCTAATGTTCCTGCACTTCATTTGGCACCCTTTTTAATTTGCTTTACAAATTTTCCTTTAATGCATTCAACGCATTGTTCAAGATCAGAAAACTCTAGCTGAGGAAGAATTTCACTCTTCACTAATCTTTCAATTCTCCCCCTCGAAATATGGCCTAAACGACAGTGCCATAATTTCGATGAAGTATTTTGAGTTCTCTTTCTTTTCTTTGTTTCTTTCTTTGGCAAGGATTCATTCACATTCACATCACATACAGAATGCACTTTATCACGCATAGATAGTAAATAAAGATCATTGTAAAGGAAAGCATCACCAATACAATTATTATCAAACCATAGTTCACATTTGCCATTCGCAAAATGACAACCAAAACCATCTGTGTCTAAGCGTGATACACTGATTAAGTTTCTTTGAAGCGAAGGAACAAATAAAACATCTTTTAATACAAGCATGAAACCATTAACTAGCTCGAGGGAGACATCGCCAATAGCTTCCACATCTGCTTGTACTCCGTTCGCGACTTTAATGTGTCTTTCGCTTCTTAGAGTAGTCGTTGTCGAACGGAATCCCTGTAAAGAATTTGCAACATGCACAGTTGCACCAGAATCAATCCACCAAGTAGATTTAGAAAACTGTATGTACAGGGATTCATTAACAAATGAAATTACATTCTCACCATTCTTTGCCATTATCATCTTTAAGTAGCTGGGACAATCTGCCTTACGATGCCCCTTGTCATAGTAGTGGAAGCACTCATCTTGAGCTGGAGGACGCTTTGTCTTTGGCTTTAGAGGAAGAAGCAGCATGGAAAGGCCTTTTCTTGTTATTATGCACAAAATTGATAGACCCACCATTCTGTTTCTTGAGTCTATCTTCCTCTTGCGCACACATGGCAATTGACTTTTCCATATTCCACTTCTCTGGCTGTGAGTTATAGTTTACAACGAACGTTGCAAACTCTTTTGGCAGAGAGGCGAATACCAGTTGCACCATAAACTCTTCCTTGAGATCCAAGTTCATTGGTTTGAGCTTGGAGTTCAAGGCGCACATCCCCATGATATGATCTCTTATAGTACCGGCATTGCCATAGTAACTCTTTGTGACCAACTGCTCTATGATCTGTGTGGCATATGTCTTTGAAGAACCAGTAAACTGGTTCTTTATCTTTTCAAGGTACTCTGCAGCTTAATCACACTCTCCAATTGAACCCAAAATGTTAGGATCAATTGTATTCTTTATCACTGCCACACATTTCTTGTTGGCATTATTCCACTTTATCATTTGGAGATCATAAGCCATCTTTATGGAAGCATAGTCCCTTTCCTTTTCCTGCCACTCAGCATCAGTGTCAGATTCCCTCTCACTGGAGCCGGTGGCTCAGTGGGCTTTGGAGTGGTGATCATCTCATCCACCTCTGCACAGACGAAAGCAAGATCAACCTTCTTGATCCATTCGCCATAGTTGTCTCCTTTTAGAGTTGGGATGTGATTGATGAATCCCATCAAGTTCATCCCGCAAAAAAATATCAAAAAATAGTGAGAACATAATAACAACAATTGCATGTAATAATTCCAACATTGGTCAAAAATAGAACATACAACTGTTTATGCAATTAAATCTATATCACCGTTGGGCAGAAATAGAAATAAATGCACAAGAACTATGAAATTACAGTATTGTAATTAACAACGTTGGTCAGAAAATTAACAATACCATAATCCTCAAAAATAACCTTTTAACCATGCTCTTAAATTTTAATTGTCTCGTTGGTTCGAATTAAAGTATAAAAGCAACTATATAAACTTAGCAGCGGAAACATGTAGGAGTTTCTATTTCTAGAAGCAAAACTATAAACTTTTATCTCTAAACAATAAACACGTTGGTGCAAAATTGAATAGAGATCAAACTATAATCAAAACCATTCAAAAAAACTATTGAAATTTCTTCTGGAAAATAGAAAAACAGTAAAACGGAACAATGATGAGGCGGCCCAGAAGCAAAATCGGCCCGCCCGCTTGGCGTGCGCAGTGCTCAGGCCTTCGGCCCGACAGCCGACGGCCGGGCCGCCAAACCAGCCCGGCGTGGCGCCCCTCCCTTTCCCTCTTGGGCCGCATTCGGCCCGACAAGGCGGTCGTCCACTGCCGGCCGTCGGATAGCATCCGACGGCTGTCCGGCGATCCCGGCCGAACAAAACGGCGCGGTGGCGGCCATGAGTGGACGGGGAAGAAAGCGGCGGCGCCGCCGCCGGCCCACTCGCCGGCGCGCGCGCTCACCCGTGTGGTAGCGCGCCGTCATCGAGCGGCCTGGCGGTGGTGCTCTTTCGCATCCGCACGGCGCGCGCGCAGCATCCCGGCGGTGAGTGGCGGAGCGTCCTGTGCCGCGCCCCGACGAAGCGGGCTGCGCGGGTCTGTCCCGCACGAGGGCAGCCGGCTGTGGCGGCAGTGCAGGTGAGTACCCACCGCCCTTTGCTCTAGGGTTAGGGTTTGCTGTTCGATTTGATTCGAAATCGACCGTTTCTTTTGATTTGCTTTCGATTCGCGGTGAAATCCTTCTGTCCCCATCTCGATCTACACTCTAGTGTAGGCGACTGATACCAATGTTAAAAACTCTAGATCGACACAGTGCACAGATCGAGTGAGGATTCTTTTGATCTTTCCATTTCATGAGTACAAAGGGATTCCTAGATCTAGAACATAGAGCACACTAGAGTACACTGAGAGAGAGGGAGAGACCATCACCACCGGAAGAGCTTGAGGCGGCCATCACAGGTTCGCTGATGAAGATCTGCTCTAGGCCAGCGGCGAGCGATGCAGCGGCTTCACGGTCGTGGCGGCGTTGTCGTGGACGACGTCGCCAACGACGACAGACCGGGGTCGACGACGGTGACAGTGGAACTTCCCACTGCTCCAGCGCCCCCTCTAGATCGGCTAGGGTTTAGAGAATGTGGGTGAGGGTGCTGGCGGCGCGGTGAACCTCGTTGCCAGTGCCCCGGCCCCTCAACCCCTTTTTATTTTGGCGCTGTGCAGCGGGGGCCCACCAACCATTAAGGGTTGGGCGCCCCCGATCAGGGCGCGGATTAAGAGCCTAATAGGCCGTTGGGCCTATTAGGAAAGAGATCAATTCCAACACCCCCACCCCAAATGAGATCCAGCTCCAATGCTGATGGCTCATGGAGCTTTGGGCTTCTCCTGCCGGCCATGGTGAAGGTTGGCCGTAGAAATTAGAATACTGGTGCGAGTACGATGGCCTGCAGGGAAACCAAGGTTGGTCCCTGAAAGATGGAGCATTTATTCCACGCAAGCGGAGAAGGTTCCTCCGGTTTTAAACACCCCACGAGGCCGAGGCTTCTTCCTCCACTCGCTTTCGCGTACAGCTCACTTTCTTGGCCTCCCCCCTTTCCAGCTCGGTTTGCTAACTCATGGTCGCCTCATCCCCTCGCCCAACTCCACATCCTTGCATGGCTTTCATGGCACTTCCAGCCGCCTATGTATAGCTAAGCTAGCCTCCTTCTCGATCAATTCGTCAGTCACTCTGTCGATATCAGGGTACGCATATACCTTTGATCAGATAGGAAATTAGGAATATAGGATTGCGTTCCGATCCACAAAAGGCCAGCAGCGTCGTCTCGTCTACACATGATGCAGGACTTGTTCTCGGTCCCGTCGTGTTTCTCGGCCGGCGAGAGGCTCCCGGACGTCCCGGCGCCCGCGGCGGCGACCAGGTCGGGGCAGAGCGCGGTTACGCTGGTCTACCGCGCGGGGATCGCCGGCCACGACCGCCTGGTCACGGTGACGTGGTGCAGGAACCTGCTCACCCACGGCCTGTCCGTGTCGATCGAAGGGTCGGCGAGCGGCGGCAAGGACAAGAGCAGCAGGGAGTGGGGCGAGGCCGGCGGCGCCAAGAGCTGCAGCGGCGCCTGCAAGGTGGAGATGCAGCCGTGGCACTTCTGGCGCAAGTACGGCGCCAAGCAGTTCCAGGTCGACGGCAAGGCGATCGACGTCGTCTGGGACCTCAGGAGCGCGAGGTACTCCGATGAGCCCAAGCCGCTGTCCGACTACTACGTCGCGGTGGTCTCGGGCGAGGAGGTCGTCCTCCTCCTCGGCAACCTCAAGAAGGAGGCGTTCCGGCGGACCGGGTCGCGGCCGTCGCTCCAGGACGCCGTCCTGGTGTGCAAGAAGGAGCACGTCTTCAGCAAGAAGCGGTTCCTCACCAAGGCCAGGTTCCACGAGAAGGGCAAGCTGCACGACATCAGCATCGAGTGCAGCAGCAGCAACCTCGGCGGCGGCGGCGGCGGCGGCGGCGGCGGCGTCGACGTCGACATGGTGATCAAGATCGACGGCTCCGTCAACGTTCTCGTCAGGCACCTGCAGTGGAAGTTCAGGGGCAACGAGTGCATCTCCATCAACCAGCTCAAGGTGCAGGTCTACTGGGACGCGTACGACTGGCTCTTCGGCACGGGGATGAGGAACGCCCTGTTCATCTTCAAGCCCGAGCCGCCGTCGACGTCGGCCTCTGCTGACTTCCACAGTACCGATGAGTGCTCTGATTTCTGCCTGTTTCTGTACGCATGGAAGGTTGAGTGAGCTAGGAGGATCCTACACTACACTTGTTGCTACTAGCCATGTTATGAACCAATAATTCATATCATGTAATACTGATGGATTGGGAGGTGGAAGTGTATGGGAATGATTGCGGCCATCTTCTCTCGCTCTCTTTCCATGGGAGCGTGCTGTGCACATGGAGGATTGGACTGGAGGGGCGCAGGATAGTCCTGGGGATTAGGATCAGCAGGCTGGTCCTGACAGAGAAACATGACAGGCAGGATTTGCAATGCCGTAGCCTATCCCAATCATGCATTCATGCTGAATTATCCTGGGAGAGTCCAGCGAAGAGCTGGTCCCTCTCCCATGCACTACTCTGCTCCATTTCTCTTATTATATTCTTTTGCTCGTTTGCTTTTGATCCTCCTAATTTCCCCATTAATGCAAATAGTTTAGGGCTCAATTTGACCAGCAGGGCTCAATTTGACAAACTAAATTTTAGGGCTTGATTGTATAAATTAAAATAGTTTAGGGGGACCATAATGCATTTTCCTCATTAATAAATTCCATATGGTGTTAGGAGATAAAAATTTGATCCTCCTAATTTCTTTTACTCTGTTCCGTTCAAGAATGAGGACAGCAGATAGGGGCAAAAAATCCCTGAATGCTGATATACAGTGTCTACCATTCAGATCATGTGAACCTGTATAAAAAAAAGACACTACTCAAAGAATGCAAATATAATACTCTCCGCATGGGTTTGAAGTAATCATCTCATTTTCATCTGGATCATTTAATTTTTGTTGCTCAAATTCCCATTTCAGATTTCAGATACACCAGGCCAGTTTATTTTTAACAAACTATTTACAAATAAGATAAGTCACATAAACAGTTATTAGTAACCAAGTTGCACATTTTATTTGCCAACATCATTTGCTGAAATCAATGTAAACCATATAGATATATTAGTTAACGAAGGATCAGAATTGAAAAAAAAAATCAAGCTGAAGAGGTATGAATAAACTGGATCCTCCTTAAGATGCTTCATCACCGAAATATTTGACAAGCAGGGCTCAATTTGACAAACTAAATTTTAGAGCTTGATTGTATAAAATAAAATAGATTAGGGGGACCATAATGCATTTTCCCCATTAATAAATTCCATATGGTGTTAGGAGATAAAAAAAACACCAGCTTGATGGATGATTCGAGTAAATATAAGAAAAATGGTTTTCTGATATTCATTTTTTCCTAACGTTGATGACCAAATTATAGTTTAGGAAAGAACAAAATCTCAAAAAAAAAAAAAACTCCTAGCTTTTCCAAGAACTCCAGCCTAAAATAGAACATAGAAGTGCTTTGACGAAACCCAACCTAGGAAGAGTTATGTGGTTTTTCATTGAGACGAAAGTAGGCACCCAAATTTGAATGAAGAGGATTTGAACCTGGTTAGTTTGGAATTTTGGATGCACAACCACACTACCAACCCAACCTCACTTCGTAGTACTATAGAAGTGCTTCGACAGCAGAGGTCAAAATATGTAAACATGGGAATGTAAATTTATCTGACCAAATGGCTAGTTTAAATAGTTACAAAGAATGTAATAGGGGTTTTACATGAACACAATCTGGGGAGAGTTCTCACGTGGTATTTTCTCGAAACAATGGGTACTTCTCAAATTCATGACATATCAGTCAAATGACCGATTAAACTATGTTAATGACAGAAGGTTATTTTCGGCCAAAACCAAACCATTTCGCCAAGAAAAAGTTGTTTTTCCCACGAGAAGCTTCATCTGCAGTCTTTCCGCCACTTCCACGTGTTGTCCTTTGGTTAGCTGTGATGGAAATAACCATAACCAAATTAGAGGATCTATATACTCATCAAAATTGCATTGTCATATGATCAACTTTACGTACATGCTTAGCTAGTAGCAAGGCAGATGGGGAGAGAGCAATTAACACGGTGTTCAGAGCTTAAAATTGATATAAGTTTGTAAGAAAACAATCAAAAAGTTTTCCGTTCAAGAAAAAAAACCACAAAAGGAACTCTAGATGGAGCCAATTTCTGGATGCAAATAATTTCTCATTTCTACATCTCGTCAAGGTTAACCAAGCAAATGAGGTGCACGGTGCACCTAGTAAAAAAGGACGTACCCAGTGCCGTAGGCTCCCGCACTGTGCGGGGTCTGTAATGTAAAATTATTCAACTATATACAAGCAATTTGCTTATTGAATCATAATGGAGATGCAAAAAAATATTACTTGAATTTGATTTCTTAGCATCTTGGGATGATCCTGATGCTGAAGTAGAACATTTTTGCTCTGGAGGACTTTCATCATTATCTAGTAATGAAATGAATAGATCATATCAGACCATCATGGTAAAAACAAAATAGATGAGCAGAGCACTTGAAACAAACGTAAGTAGCAATCAAATACTAAATGAATAATTCGGGAATTCAATTTAGTTATTACAGTTGTATGAGATTGTACCTGAGTTACTAATAAGAATATTTGTTTTCACAGCATCAGCTGTAACATATGACTGCTGGGTCGATATAAAAAGAATGGACACAAATTGCAAATTTGTCTTCAAGGTGAAGATATAGTAATGATGATAAATGTGAAGTTAATTTTTTTAGTACTCACCATCTGTGGTTGAACTTCTGTAGGTGTTCTTCAGGTACTCAACAAAAGAGTGATCATTGTGGTCAAGCATCACTAGTCAAAATGCAAGGTAGAAGTTAACAACAGCTATTACTGTCTGAGTTCAACTTTTTGATTTTATATGCATAGATCAATGTCTAAGTAAGATATATATTACATTGCTGGAACAATTCGTGCCTCATGCGCTCAGATGCACCGAACAAAAGCAATTGAACAGCCTCTGAATCTCTGTTTGTGCACTTCTTGGAAAGGTTGCTCGTATCTAATAGGATACCTGCAAGCTGATGGGTAACCCGTAAAGTATAATCAGGAGAGTTCCCTCAAAAGATATAATCAGGAGAGTTCCCTCAAAAGATATAATCAGGAGATGCCAGTAATTTACACAGGACACTACATGTGGAAAATGCACTAACCAGAAGTTTCTTTATGTCCAAGCTCTGAAGTAGGCTATAAGCATCTTCACAATAGGTATTGGTCAGGATTGTGCAAACCGAGCTCACCTAGGAGACAAAATCAAGCATGCTTATGAAGTAAATGCTGAAATCATATACATTATCCTCTGCAGACACTTGAAAAGTACACGTATGCATTATTACCTCAGCTTTTGATTTCAGAACATCCTGCCCCACCACAAGCAAGCTAACTCGCTGGTTCATTATTAGTCCATCCATATCAACCTAATTAAGATTCTCAAAGTCAGAATCATATACATGATGATTCGCACAGTATATGTTTACGACTTGATTATTCCTTTCAAACGGCAAAAATGATACATGTTGCATGCCCACGGAATAGGAAAGGCAGTTGGAAGTTAACGAGTAAATAAATATTTAAAGAGTTAACTGCTTGTTCTGCTACACACTGTTCTTCTTAACTGCTCCTGGTCTCTTATGCATACATTAAATGTATAAATTTTGATGCGGAATTCTGAAGCTCCACTTGTAGCTCGAAGCATTCCCCTATGTGCTCTCCAACGAAAAATGCGGAATTCTGGAACCTCAAATAAACGCCCAATAACTCCGGGACCTAGACAGTTGTCGAATTTGTCTGAAACCAACTCCACCACACCGTACGCCAGCCATCACCATTCAAAGCAGCACAGTGCATACACAGTAAGATCACACATGACGTACCTCGTCAGCAAAGAGCAGCACCGAGGCGTCGATCCCGACGTGGTAGAGGAGCCAAGCCGCCTGCTTGCACCTCGCCATCCTGCTCCGGCGCATGTTCACCACCGGCACCGCTGCCTGGCCATCCCCCTTGCTCGACAGCATCCACGCGTAGCATAGCGCCGCCACAATCGAGCTCACACCTACCAAAGTTCAAAACGAAAAATCGAATAATTGTCCATACTGCACAGATTCAGTTCAAATTCCAAACATGGTGCCGGATTTTCCCATGGGACCAGAAGAATCTTACTTTTGGAGGCGTCGGAGAGCACGAGCTTGGTGGGCCTCGACGCGGGGCGGTCCCCTGCGGCTAGATCGTCGATCACGGCGCGCTGGCGGCGGAGGAAGGAGTTGAGGCGGGCGACACCGTCGTCGAAGCCATCGGCGGCGAATGCTGGGGCAGAAGATGCGAAGGCGTGGCGGCGGTGGCGGGAGTGCGCCGCGGAGGTGGGCGAGGTGGATGTGGAGGTGGTGCGCCGGTGGGGGGATTCGGGGGTAGGGGCGCCGTCGCGGAAGCGGGACTTGCGTCGTGACGACTGCGGGTTTGGGGGCAGGGAGGGAGTCGGGGAGGGCGGCGCGGAGGAGGCGAAGGGATCGGAGCACGGAGGGGACGAGATGGACGCGCGCTGCAGGATCTCGTCGCCGATGCCGCCCGGCTGCCAGTTCCTGCATGCCGGAGGAACAAGATTCGATTAGCGGGTTCGGGAGGATTGCCGCTGTTCGCTGCGTGCTATGCCGCCGGCGCCAAGGGCGGCAATTTTTTACGGTGAAATTGCTTTTGGGCCGCAAACGATGATTTATTCTCTATTGGGCTTCTTTGAGTATAAAGGGTTGGATTTTCGGCCTGTTAAAGATGGGAGCTCTAGTAAATTAAATACTGTTGCTAAGGCTTCAAAGATACTTATAGAACAAGGTTTGCGTCTGTACGTTTATAGGATTGTAGAGGTAAGTGTGCGTGCGTAATAATCTAAAAAATTTGTTGAGCCGAAATTTGCAAATTTTTGCCCGTTGAGGAGACTAATAAATGTGACAGAGAAAAAAAAATCCTAGAACAGAACATAAGGCACTTAGCTTTGGCTACATGAACAAACAAATTATGGTGCATTCATCTGGAAAGAAAACTGTGCATTCTTCTCTGTGCAGGTTTGTTAAAAGAAAAACTAATTGCGTTATGCATCATTCAGTTGATTGATCACATAAAAATGCGTCTTAGCGCGTGCTTTACCTTCTAGCGGACCGCGACATCGGGTCCCGGCGGTCGAGCGTCGGCGAGGGCTCCGTCGTCCCGGACCCGCCGGCGAACCGGGGCACCTGCCTGGACGGCGATCCCATCCGCCCCGGCGATCCGGCCCCGACCATCCTCTTCGCCTCCTCCAACCAATCCTGCGTCTGCTTGCTGGCGCTCCCGCCGCCGCTCTTCCCCTGCTTATTCTTCCCCGCTGGCGATGCTGGCCTCTTGCTGCTCTCGCCGGTCAGGTCGTACCCGCCGCCGCTGTGCCGCGCGCCGACCGTGCCGAAGAACCAGTCGTTCATGAAATCGGTCAGGTCCGGTGCCCCGTCCACCTCCATGGCAGCTGCGCGCGCGCGCACGTGTCCAAGAGGCAAGAACTCCTCCTCGCCGGCGGAAGGACGTGCTCTCGCTCTTCCGCGCTGGGACACCGCGGTTGGTCAGCTAAGTAGCTTTGCTGGGTATCTGGAGATGTTTCTGCCAAGGTTTGGACGCGAGTTCCGGGAGGTTTTTGTTGCGGAGATGAAGAGGAGGGCGGTGGCGACTGGCGAGAGCGCGTCAACAGATGTCGCGGCCGGCCGGGGCCGGGCGGCGGCGTCTTGTATCGTTCCTCGGTCATTCCGAGGTGTGTGATTTGCCGCGAAACGGCAGGATATATCAGACGCTAGCCAGCTGCAGGTGGAGCTTGATGATGAGACAATGGTCGACAGCCCATCTGACAGCTGCCCTTGCTTGGATGTTGGTGACGTTGAACACGTTACGTACTAACGGTGGGCTTGATTTTGTTTCTTTTGATAAAAAGCGGCTTGATTTTGTAACCCCGTATGATCTTTTTTTTGTGAAACGTATGATCTTCTCTTTTTTAGGAAGAGAAACCCTATATGATGATCTAGCAAAATAGGCTTGAACTTCAATTTATTTGTGCCAAGGCTCGACAAAATCCGACCATAGGGCGGGGTTTGGACTTCAAAGTTGACCGGGGCTCATGTATCGGGTGGGCTCATGTAGTTATGCTTACCTTCTTTTAGATCCAAATCTATCTGAATAAGAACTTGCATGCTTCTCCTCGTCAGGAGGTTTGACCAAAGTTTCTGAGATCCTGATGCAAGATACAAAATGGGGCCATAATTTCATAAACATAAATAACTAAAATAAATTGAAATTAATTATTTGACTTTATATGTTTAGCAATGCTTCGTGGCAAGAACTTGAGTGGACTCATTTTCAAAACAGATTTTGAAAATGCCTATGACAAAGTGAAATGGAACTTTCTAATACATACGCTTCAGATGAAAGGATTTTCACAAAAATGGATTGAGTGGATTAAGTTTTTCATATCAGACAGAAGTGTAGCTATTAATGTCAACGATGAGGTGGGTCCCTACTTTCAAACAAAGAAAGGACTTAGGCAAGGAGACTGACGGTGTAAGATTACCGCTAGCAGGGATTACTGGTAAACCCCGTTTAGAGATTCGGTCAGGGGTATAAACCGCGCAAGAATCTCCCCCTAAGGAAGCGAGTTTGAGACAGTCGATTTAGACAGGTTCAGGCCGCCCGGAGGCGTAATACCCTACGTCCTGTGTGTGGTGATTGGTTCTTTGGGGATCCCGAGCTGGAAAGTCCAAGCCCGGGACTGTGTACTGGTTAGGTCCTGAAAATACTCCTGGTGGACAGAGTTACATGGAAAGTCCTAGTCAAGTACTATTGGAGTTCAACTACAACCTGATTGGGTAGTTTCCTCGTACTACAGCTAGTTCCACTCCTATTCGGGTAGTTACAAAAGAGGTATGGTATACCCATGTGTTATCCCTTACTCTAAAACATTCTATGCCTATGAGTAATCCCGCTGCCCCGGGTCTGACACAGGGTTTACCCCGGTGTACCCCCGGGACGTCGCCGGCCCCCCTCTGAGCAAGCTATGGCGGGCCCGACAATCCGCCTGCTCGACTGACAAGGGACATGACGATTTGGAAGACGGCGCCCATCATGCAAAGAGGGCGTTCAAACAATTAGAGGGAAGCAGAGAAGAGATTTGTAGTCTATAAATAGAAAGATCCCAAGACATGTGAGGGGATCGGATCCCAGAAGACCGATAAGAGAACCAATCGCAACTCACAAGACGTAGGGTGTTACGCCTCATGGCGGCCTGAACCTGTCTAAAAACCACCATCTCAACCCTTCCGCGAGGGAGCTCTCGCTGCGTGTTACACCCCTGGCCGAATCTCTAAACGGGGGTTCCCACGAATCCATGCTAGCAGTACTCACACACCGTCACACCTCCGCAATCATGGCACTGTAGCAGTTACTGTATCTAATGTGGCCTTTGAACGTACGGTTAGAGGATGATTAGAGCATGGTTACTATAGCATTACCGTATCTATTTATGGACTATTTAGACTCATTAGATTCGACTCGCAAACATGCACTTATATGTGAAAAGGTTTGCAAATAGACTTTGTTTAATACGTCATGCATGTAAGATTCCTTGGTGAAAAATATCTCGGTTTTCAACCAAACATAGCCTGACGATTTAACAAACAATTTCTACAATGAATTGTCTTTTTAGTTGCTCATAGTAGTGTCATGTCCCTTAATTTGTGTAATGAAAAAAAGAATATTATAAGTACCACGACAACAACTCTTATAGAAATGGTCTTATAGTCCTTAATATTAGCTTATGAGGCGGTTGTTTCGTGAAATAACTGCTTTTTTTGACAAGGAACTCTTCGATTAAAGTTAGCAGCATGTAACTGCTAAAATCGTTACATCGTTAATGATTACAAGTTGGAGTGCGTCCAGGAACGGGCACCCATGAGCATGGCAAGGATTCGCACATGATCCTGAGAAGACAAACTGATTTACATGTGAAGCGAAGGCACTTTGCCTGGCGAGCAAATTGGCCATCTGGTTATGTTGTCTTGTAATTTTGTGGAGAGCTGTGGATGTTCCAGCTAGGAGGTTGGTCACCTCTTGGGTGTATGGCTTGATCTTCCAATCCGGGGGGTTAGAGTGATCAGCCCTATTGATGTAATTGACGAGTAATTGGTTGTCCACCAGAAGATGGGCATCAGTTAGGTGCATGGTGCTGATGATCGAGGCAGCCAGAGCAAGTCCTGCTGCTTCCGCTTGAATAACTGATGAAGCTGCCTGCAATGTTGCCTTGACGAAGAGGCTAATCGGAGGAGATAAATCTGTGTTGACAATGAATACACCGATTCCTGCATGTCTTGTTTGCACTTGCTGAATGTTCGGAGAGAGTGATGCGTCTGAATAGCATCTGAAACCATGAAGCGAGGAAGGGAGTTGTACGAGGTACCTGTCCGCAACTTGTGTGGTGTGTTGAACCAAGTTCGCGGTTGGAGAGGTTTGCAGAATTGGGTTGATCGAGGTTCCCCCAGAATGCATGTGGCCTAGCAGAATCTGTGTTGTAGCTTGTTGGGCATCGTCATCATCATGGAATGCTTGTGCATAATTGTGCATGTGGGCCTGTGCCGCCTTGCGAACCTGAAATGAAGTCCAAGTTTTCCTTTGGAAGCGGTTATCGTTACGAGCTTTCCATAAATACCAAAGAGTAAATAAAGTATTGCACAAGGTGTCGTCGGAGGGAGTTGGAGAGATTAGAAGGGGTAGAGCGGTCTGAACTCCATCCTCTTGTTCAGAGATAGAGTGAGTGGGAAGAGGAGGAGTGGAAGCCGCCCAAACTTGGGAGGGAAGGTGACATTTGAAAAATAAGTGGACATCATTTTCAATCTGACCACAGTAAGAGCAGTGCTTATCTATATTAGTTGAGTAGCGACCTGCACCCCCTCCAGTCACTAGGGCCCTCCTAATAAGTCTCCAAGCAAAAGTTTTTAGAAGTGGTGGGATTACCTTGCTTTTCCAAACCTTCTGAAGAATGAGGTTTTCATTGTGAGATATACTTCTGGATCCTTGGGTAGGGAGGCTATGGCTGTCCTGTGCTGCTAATGTGTTGTAGATTGCCTTGGTGGTGCAATGTCCATTTGTTGAAGGTGTCCATCTAAGGATATCCTGCTGATTTGAGTGGACGACCTGAATGGATTGGATGGCCCGAACCGCATCTGGGGTGAATGTGGAGGATAGTAGGTCCAGGTTCCAAGTGTGGGTTCCTTGAATCCAGAGATCAGCGACCTTAGAAGGAAGAGGGGAGTTGACCACCGGCAGCAAGAGATGGTCATGGATGTTCTCCCAAATTGGAGCCCAGGGTTGGGACCATATGGATGTGTTACCTGCATGAATCTGATAAGTGGCATTTGAGGTGAGGTGATGTCTTACCTGTAAAACAGAAGACCAATATATGGATTTGGAGTTATTGTTAGGGGCTGTCCAAAAGGAGGAATGAGGGTGGTATTTAGCTTTTAGAATAGCAGAGAGAAAAGGATTATTTTGAGTGGCAACATTCCAAGCAGATTGAATAATGAGGCTTTTATTAACCGTTTTCAGGTCTCTTATACCCAGGCCACCCTCTTCTTTGGGTTTACAAATGTCATCCCAAGAGCGGTAGGCAATAGGGATGGTATTATATTCTTCCTTGATTCCAGCCCACCAAAATCTCTTGATGACGGTATTGATTTTTTCTAGGAAAGTGTTAGAGAAAAGAACAGTAGACATATAGTAAATAGGAATGGAGGCAAGTACAGATTTGATGTACTGTAGCCTACCTGCATGGTTTAACTTGTTAGCTTTGAGGGTGCCAAATTTGGCAAGAAACTTGCTGTAAATAAAATTATAAGCTCTATTTTTGTCTTTGTGACTGAAGATTATAGGGTGCCATAGGTGTAAAGTGTTGGGCTGAAGATCTTGGACAGGGAATATGTTCTTTATGTTGTTTCTAACGTTGTGGGGCACATTCTTGCTGAAATAAATGGAGGACTTATGAAGGTTGGGAGTTTGACCTGATTCGTTGCAGAAGTCGTAGAGTATGGATTTGATCTGTTGTGCTTCTTGGATGGAAGCCTTGCCGCATAAAATGAGGTCATCTGCAAAGAGGAGTGAGTGTATTGCAGGGCAACCGGTCCCTAGAGAAACCCCTGTAAGATTATTGCTTTGTAGATTCTCCTGCAATCTTATAGATAACTCATTTATAGCAATCACAAAAAGATAAGGGAAAAGAGGGCAGTCCTGTCTTAGTCCTCTTTGAGAAGAAAAAAGGTGAGATGGTTCATCATTAACTAGCACAGCAAACTCAGGGGAGGAGATGCAAGTGTAAATGAGCTTTATGAAACTGTCATTGAGCCCTAGCCTGTGAAGAGCATCAGTAATAAAGTTCCATTCTAATCTATCAAAAACTTTTGCAAGATCTATTTTTAAAATGAAAGAAGGTTGTTTATAGGTCTTAAGATTGAAGGAGTGGATAATCTCTTGAGTGATGATGACATTGGAAGAGATATGCCTGTGAGCAACGAAAGCTGATTGGGCTTGGTTAATGTAGCCAGGAAGGTGGTGTTTGAGACGGTTAGCCAGGGATTTAGCGATGATTTTGTAAATAACATTACAGAGGCTAATCATCCTGAAATCTTTAGGGGTAGTAGGCTGACATATTTTTTGTATAAGAGTAATGAATGTATTATTTAAATCTGAAGGAAGGACAACATTGGAGTAAAAGTCTTTGATTACCTGGAAGACATCTTCCTTGATCCACGACCATGAAGATTTGTAGAATGCAGCATTAAGGCCATCTGGGCCTGGGGCGACATTGCTTCTCATCTCATTGATAATGCTATGGATTTCCTGCAGGTCAGGTGTAGAATATGTGTACCTTAAAGTATCCTCCCTTAAAGCAGTATGCTGCTCTTCCTGAATACTATCAGTTTGCTGGGCAGGAGAAAGAGTTGGTAAAGGGTCAGGTAGGGAGTGGGTATGGGTTCGAGTAGGGTTGTTGTGGGGAGGGGAAAGGACTAGTGTGGGTGTGGTTTGGGTGGTGAAAATGTCAGTGAAGTATTGAACTAGAGTGTCTGCAAGTTGTTGTGGAGTGGTGGCTTGAGTGCCATCAGATTTTGTGAGATAGGTAATCCTATTTTTTTTGTTTCTTTTAACAATAGCCTTGTAGAAGAAGTCTGTGTTTCTATCCCCTTGCGTGGCCCATTTCTTTTTGGCTCTTTGGCTATGGTATTGTTCCTCTTTGGCTGTGAGGTCTTGATGCTGGTGGTGGAGATGTTCTTGGAGCGAGTGATCTTGTTGGGATGGGTGGAGGTTTTGCTGGTCTAAAATTTGGTTTTCAATCTGGGCTAGAAGGTCACTATTTTTGGGTTTCGATTTCCTCCATTTCTTGAGATCTGCAGCAAGAAATTTAAGTTTCTGCGAGAACACACGGTTAGAAGATTTATTCCAACTAGTTTGAGCAATGTGATGATAATCCTTGTCCATAAGCCACCAATTTTCGAACCTAAAAGGCTTACTAAGTCTCGGACATCATGGGAAGGTGATAGATAGCAGTACTTGGGAATGCCAGACACCACTCAGCATTGCCTAAACAACGATCTATCCTTTGATAAGTGTGAACAGAAGAAAACCGCTTGTTAGTCCAAGTATACGCTGGACCACTATAACCTAGATCAAAGAAGCCACATTGCTTGATGAAACCACAGAACTCAGAGATACGAGCAACATCCGCAGCATAAGGACCTAGTTTCTCAGAAGCATGCATAATGTCGTTAAAGTCACCCATACATAAGATTGGAAGGTTTGCATTAAGATTGACAAAGTGCAGAACCCGATTCCATATTACACTAGACTGACGGTGATGCGGATCACCATACACACAGACTAAACCATATTGGAGGTGACTGGCTTTGTTTGTATAAAGAGCAAAGATGTAGTGATGGTGATGGTCGACGATAGAAACGTCAACCTCATCACTCCAAATCAACCAAAGGCCACCTGATTGGCCAATAGAGGGAACAACAAACGCATCATTATAATTGAAATGATTTTTGATAGAGGAGCTAGAGATAAAAGAATTGCGAGTTTTTGAAATAAAGAATACCTGTGTTTTAGTAGAAAGTAGCAGTCAGGAGAGGTGCACCATGGTGGAACTGCGGAGGCTCACGCCTGCTCCTCTGCATTTCCAGGCCAGGTGCGTCATGGCGTAGGGGGCGCCCTGTTGGCCGGCGCCGTAGCCTAAGTAGAGGCCGGGGGAGATTGCTGGGGAGGAACGTCGACAGGAGGACGGCGATGATGATCATCTTGACCACCAAAGCCGTGGGAGTCAGGCTCAGCACGGCCGTGCACCAGGAATTGGTTGACAGCCTCCTGAAGGTCGAATCTGCGCTGCCTATTGTCATGGACCGAAGCGAGGCGGCTTACCTATCGGCGGGGAGTTGTCGGAGACGAGCCAGTGTCTGACACGCCACCAGAAAGACATCGGAGGTCTTGAGTGGCGATATCTCCAGAACTGTGATGGCCCAGGTTTTTAAATAGCCAATTCAGGGTAATTAGCACCAAATCATGCATCATTAAATAGGAAACCTTGAATTAATGCATGTGTATGCATGAATGTCTATGTGTATGTGTGTCTGTGTGCATTTGAAAACAGGAGAGAAAACTTAAATAATTTCTAAAATGATGCAAGTTTGCATATGAAATTGCATTAGCATATCACTAACGTCATTATAAATCAAAGTCTAGATGAAGTCAAAGTGAGAAAATGAAATTTTGTACATGAAATGACGAGTTCTTCAAATCAAAGATTTTAAATGTTTAAAATATCTTTCAAATTGAAACAAACGGGTTTTAAAAATGAATTTTAAATCATTGTTCAAATGAACTTTTGCCTAAAATCAAAGTTATAGAGTTTTAAATGGTGAACAACTTTCATGTTCAAAGTTTTTCGAGTTGCTACACAAAAATGGGAGAAAAAGTTGATTTCCGAAGCGTATACGACATTTTCAAATGCATTCAAGTTTCAATTTTTATCTTTCAAACCAGTGTTCAAATGAAAAAGTGCCTAAAACAAAAGTTGTAGATCTCGAAATTTTAAGAAAGTTTGATATTAAAAAATTTGTCATTTGACCTTTGGAATAGGGAGAAAAATTGAGTTTACAAAATGAATTTTGAACTTCGATCTAATTACGGTTTTGCCCTCACCACCATCTATCCTCTCTCCTCCCTCTCTGTTTCTCGCCGTGACGGCATTCGCCGCCGGCGTCGGCCACGCGCCGCGCCCTCTCTGTACCCCCGACCCAAACCGCTCTGCGCCCCTGGTTTTCGCAAGACCGGTTCTCCTTGGCGCCCCTCAAGCGCGACACGCGTCCCGCCGTCCTCTGCTCGCCGTGATGACGCCGAGGATGGCAGTCGCCGTGCCTCCGTGTCGCCTGGCCGTGTGGCCCTTCCCCAGCTCCACCGCTTAAGCCGTTGTTAAAGCCAACTTCGACTTCGCTTCTCCACTTCTCGCGCCTGAGCCTAGAGTCGAGCTCCTCCTGCGCAGCAACACCGCCGCCCGCCGCTGCTCGCCGCCGAGGCCGCCTCCAAGCGGAGCCCCCTCCTCCATCCTCCCTCCTCTTAAACCATAGCCCCAGAGAGCTTCGTCGTCCCTCAATAGTCCTCCCAAGCCCGGGCACCGTCGCCCAGGCTCGCCAGAGCGAGCCTCGCCGCCCGCCATGGCCGCCGTCCCCTAGAGCTTGCCGCCGGGCTCCCTCCTCCGCCTCTCCTCGGCCCCAAGTGACCCATAGAATCGCTCCTCCGCCTCCCAAGGAAGCTCTCCGACCCTCTCACCGCTGCCCAGGGCCGCCGGCACGCCGCCGCCACGGCCTACCTCGCCGCCGGCCACCCCTGCTCTGTGGAGCGCCCCTTTCATCCCAAATCGGCCTAAATTGACACCACAGAGACCTTCCTCGCCTCCTAGGCCCGGCCGCCACCACTCCTCCTCGCCGGAGCGCTGCCAGAGCGCCGCCCCACCCGCCACCGCCTCTGCTCCTCCGCGGGCACGCCGCCACAGGCCGCCCCAACCCCAATCCCGGCTACCCACAGGTGCGGCTCGGTCTCCTCTACCTCCTCCACACCTCCCTCGCCGCCGGCGAGCCTCGCCCTCGCCGGAAACCGGCCGGCGCCGCCCCCCTGTCGCCCTCCCCTGTTTCAATCCGGCCAGGGGCATATTTGGAAGGCCCCAAATAATTCCAGCGACCCCAGCGCAAAACCAGGGACCTATTCAGAATATCTAGTTTTGTTTTTATATTTCTACAGTGAAATTGTAAATTCAATTAAAAATCATAGAAAAATCCTAAAATAGAAAATGAGGACTTTTTGGAATCCTTATCAAAATATCTACAATCTGGACCTATAATATGACATGTTTTAGTTAGAAATGTTTGCTGCAAAAATAGATTTATGTTTAATAGTGCATAAAGACTAATTGTTTTTACCTTTTTAATAACTGATGTTTGATGCCATGTCATGATATGAAATTTTTATGGTAGAGTGTACATATGATTATAGTATTACTATAAAAAGTTCATGGTAATTTCTCATGTTTAGATATAGTTTAAATTAAATATTGTTTTATGCCTAGGTTAAATGGTTTTATTTCTTCAAGTTGTTCTTCTGTGTTTCATGAGTTGAAACTTTTACAGTACCTTTACTTTGGTTCCTAGTTATTGCATTAAAAGTTTGAGAATTTTTAGTTATGCCTAACTAGACCAAATGATTTTTGTTAAGGAGAATTACATTAATTAGGGAAAAATAGTTTTTATGCAGGTAAAAATCAGATATTTTTACTGTATCCCCTAATTGAATATCTAAGCATGCCTAAAAATTTTGAGCTTCTGAAACTTAGTAATTTACCCTGTATAAATTTATATTTACACATGCTTTAGAAGGGAATCTTATTTTTCATGCTTACTGTGTAGCTACATTAATTCTGAAAAATTTACCACCAGCTCATCTTAAGGAATATAAACTTCAGTTAAAAGATCATTACCAGCAATTGCATTCTCTGGCCTAGGGAACTATTTTTGGGCAGAAATGTTTCTATGCACTTCCATAAAAGAAGAACAGCACTCCCAGCTCTTTTATGAGTTAGTATAGATACAATTACTACTCTATAAATGACTGCCCAAAAAATGTTAATTAGGAAGTTTCACATCCAAACTCACATCTTGTTGGACTACAACTTTATCGTGAAGGAAAAATAATAACATCTAAATCGCTATGCAACTCGGAACTTTGCATTCATACATATGCATTGTTGCATTTCATTTAGGTACGATAGATGAACCCCGTGAAGGATGTGACGTTGGAGCCGAGCCAGAAGACGGTGAACGGTGGACACGTCTAGAAGATGGACGGATGGATCCCGATGTGCACGACCAAAGGAAGATGCTCGCCGAGCAACTATCCTTTAACTAACACTGACCTAGTGTTAATCCCAGGCAAGCCCCGGTGCATCAATCCCAGTATTTTAAATGCTATTCAAATTATGTTCCTATTATGTACCTGTGCATTTACGTTTACAGGAGTTGACTGGAACCTTAGCTGCATGATCCTAGGTACCCAGGTACTGATTACTAGAAGTTAAGTGCGAGTAGCTGCCCTGCTAATTAGGACCGATAAAAGTCGAGTGGTTTCCTGCCGCTCGCGAGATGATAGGTTCTCTACTACATACTGCAGAATATAAGGTCTATGGGCGGGGTCAGGGTACTATGTTTCTGGATGAGATCCCGTCTGTTTAGTGAAGAAAGTGCTAAGGCCGGAGTGTGTGGTAGTGGTGGTTGAGCGTTTGAACGTACTAGACACATGCCGAGAATATGGTAATCGGTAAGCTTAAGTACTGGATTGAACCAAGGCCGGAACATACCTCCCCATTGTCTTGACTTTGGTCTCATCTGGGATGACGGGTGCAGAGCCGGGCTCTGTAGTCGAGGGCGGTGGGCCTGTTCTGTGAAGCGGGAATTGAAGGGAAAAGTTGCTCGTGTGACTCTGGGAGTAACTACGTGACGTGTGTTTAGGTCTGCCTAGCCAGGTTAACAAAATCGATTCGAATCGTTCCGCTGCTCACGGACAATGAGACTGCTTAACCCTTTTATCACATAGAGTAAGAAGTGGAAGAAGATGATGATGATAAATATGGCTGGTTGGATGATGAAAGATAATTGTTTTCACCATGTATGCTAATGGATAGATGCTCATTTAGAATGGTTAAATGAACTAGAATCTGAAAGCTAAAACCTGAAATTAAGGATCTACTCTTATTGTTTTTCGGCAAAACAAACCCCTCAAGCCAAAAGCCTTGCATGTCTAGATAACGGACTATGTATACCCTTAGTCGGGTAAGCCTTGCTGAGTATTAGTATACTCAGCCTTGCTTGTGGCTTTGTTTTTCGGGTGGTACATCTGAGGATGTGGTTGATGTCATGTACGGGCTTCATCATGACGTCTTGCTCGTCACTAGACTATCATTCATTTTTCCGCCACATTTGAACTCTGGTGCACTTTTATAAATTCAAATTTAGTTTGTAATAATAATTCAGTTTCATACTCTGTACTATAAAATTTGTGGAATGTTGCGTTCTCTGAACTGCTTTGTCGATCCTATGTCAAGTGGTTTAATCGAGATTTTACCCGACAGCACTGCCGGATTATTCCGTTTTAAGTGCGTGTTAACCCTGGTTACCGTTTCGGTGATGGTTAGCGCACTTAAGCCGGATTACTTTAGGCGGGACTGCCACAAGAACCTGGAGCCCTAACATGTTCCCCAGCTTCAGGCATCCCTCCAGCAGTAAAGGGACTCTACAAGTCCCACCGACTTGGCCTGCCCCGAGCACTGCCTCGAGGTGTAGGAGATCTGGAGCGTGGTCTTGGCATTGCGTCATGGGTGATTGCAGCAGCACTAGTGGATCTTCCTTGTCCGGTGTGGGGTTGTAGATCAGCTTCGGCCGCATCATGGATCCGGGCAGTGGCACTAGGTCTTGACTGAGCTCCACGGAGTCTGTCACCATGACTCTGCCGCTCCCGCCGGCGGCGGAAGTGGAAGGGGTCCTCCTCCGGCACGGCAAGGCGGGGGCGGATATCAATCCGGCTGCCCGTATTGGATCTTCTCCGCTGCCAAGCCTGGGCAGCATCAGGATCAGGCAGAATTTGCTGACGGAAGCTCTGTTGGGGCTCCCAAGATCCAGTTGCGGAGTGCGTAGGGGAGAGAGGGGGGATTGGTCTTAGCGGTCGGCCCCCACGAGGCATATTTGCACAGCCAAAACGGGGGGGGGGGGGGGGGGGCTCAGCACTAGGGGGATTTGGAAGTAGAGGAGTTTGCGGCTAGGAGCGTGGCAATAAGTGTGGGAAGCCCGGCGACGAGGGAGGAGGGTGGTGGGTGGCTGCAGGGGGGTCGCTGGGGAGGAGCTAGATCCGGGCAAAACCCCGGCGGTGGGGTAGCGGAGCTTGGCGCCAACGGGTGGGATGGGAGCTACAGTGGAGAGTGGGTGGTAGGCAGTGGGTGAGTTGCTGATAGTAGGGATTGGTGGGTGGCCAGCATCTCCATGAGAGTAGTAAGATCAGTATGAGGAGTATTGGGGTTGATCTGAATGCCTAGACTAGAGAGGATGGCTTGGGTTCTGAGTTGGGAGAGCCAAAGATTAGAGTGCTGAATCTCAGGCTCTTTGCTCCGTCCGGTTTGATCATTATTTAAAGAATCGTAGGAGGGACTTTCTGCAATGACATTTTTGGCCTTTACCTCTCTGGAGTAACGAGGGCACGACTGATCGTACTGTAGTACAGTACTTGGTCCCGCATATTCCTGAGTCTCAAGCTGGTGTGCAGCCTCTCGGTTGGTCTAGCCTACAGAGTGGTCAGTTTGCCTAACATCTTGGAGGAGCGGTCGTTCCGGCTGTTGCAGAGTGAGAGGAAAGCTCTACATTTGGTCATGTACTTGAGTCGGCATAATCTCCTGAACAGAAGGAGGCAATCGTTGCTGTTCCGTGTGAATCCGGTTCGGAGCCGTATCAAGCTGAGTGGTAACTTGCAACTGAACTTGAGTTTGCTGTATATTTAACTGTGCCAATTATCGGGTTTGCTGAGTTGTCACTGCTTGGGAGAGGGCATTCTTGGTCATCTGATCTGGTTCAGGAGCCTGCGGCTGAACCGGGGGGAGCAGTTGATTGCTTGGAGTCTGCACATTGGACGCAGGCACTATACCTTGCATGGGCTGAGGTTCTGGGTGCTTATCTTGCTGATCCTGGAGTTGGGGGTTATCAACTGCCATCGCAACACTTTGATTGACTTCCTGATCTTGCATCTGTGCTGAATTGCCTTCCATTGCCCTTGTTACCGTGTTACGCGCAGACCTGGCATCTTGGCTACCAGGGCAGGCCATGTGGGCCATGTCCTGTCTTTGGGTACCACCAAACACTTGCCTGAGAGTGCTGAGTGCCTGAGACGGGGGAGACGACAGACCTTGGAATCGAGTGAGCTGATTATCAACAAGCACCATTGGAATGCGGTTCCATTGAGTCATCCAAGCACCATGTAAACCAAAACCTTGATCATCACCCATGGTCAGAATTCTTTCAGATCTGGAGGGGCATTGTTCAGCATTATGGAAGTAGCCGGCATAGTAAGTACATATTCTTCTTATCTTTTCTAAGTAGAGCCAAACAATCATGTTGCCAAAATTGGGGACTGACACAATAACTTTATCTTTCACAGGTTTAGTGACATCAAGCTTGACTCTAACAGCAACATAGCAAGGATCATAATTGAAAGTTCTTGGGTTCAACCTATGCCAATAAGAAGGATGACCAATGTTCTGAATGATTTCACTGATTCTATTTTCTATTCTAAGAAATTTGGGAATGCCATAGAATCTGATGGTAGCGTCCATATACTGAAAAGCATAGTCATCTCTATTTCTAGTGGGCACATACAATTCTATGAGTAAATTTTGGCCCCTCAATGTCCAAGGCTGGCCTCTAATGACTGATAGCATATCACCTTCTGTATCAAAACCGGCCAGGAAAAGATTAGTTGTTACCTCGTCTATGTCTTTGACTCTGCCTCTCCAGGCATTGGCGAGATCAGCTCTGGCCGCGGCTTCAGAAATAGGAGACACATTCCCGATTGGGTCAGCTACCAGCAATAGAAGGCTGTGGGGAGGCTGAACACAGCTGCTACTGGGAACAGCTCTTGCCGCCGACACCTGGAGAGCCTCCAAGGAACTGATGAGCTCGGCATTGACTTGCTCGGGCGGGTGAGGGGTGGGAACAACAGGGACAGTGTGGGTGATCGGAGACGTGGCGGGAGGGGTGGTGGATGTGGGTGGAGGGAACATGGCGGGGGTGGTACCACGCGCAGGTGGCGGGTGAGGTGGATCGGGGGGGGGGGGGACATGCTTCGTTGCCGGGGGGACCAGAGCGTTGGGGTCGCCGTCGCCCATGTTGGGTAGCGGCAGAAGCAGACGGAGAACGGGGATGAGGAAGGAGAAAGTGGTTGACGGAAGGATATCATACAACATGGCGGAAAAAGGGGGTGGTTCCAAGGCGATGATGGCGAGGCGGCTCCGGCGGGCGGTGCATGGCACCGGCCGAGGCGATGAAGCTTGGCCAGTTCAGGCCGGCGGCGCGTGGCCCCGAAGAGCGGTGGAGGGGCAGGTGTCGCTGCCGCCGGAATCTTGGGGAGCCGGGTGTCGCTGTATAACTGGAGGATTTGGGGTAGATCCTACCCAAAGAGGTACCCGATTGAGTTGAAGAATGGGTCGATTTGAAGCTCAGATGACGGGGAATCAGAGGGAGGTGGGCTTTGGATTTATTATTGAAGCAAGGATGGTAGATCTGGAGGGGATTAGAGAGGGAGAGTTGGACACGGCATTTCGTCAGGTACTACAGAGACTGCTTTGTTCTCTTGACTTCCTCTCTCTCCCCCCTCCGTATCGTCAGAAATCTACGTGGAACTTTATGTGACAAACTAACTGCATATGTGCAGATACTTGCTTTAAGATGGGAAAAAAAAAGTAAAATGTCACCACTCGAGTAAGAAATAATTGTCAATTGACAGTCACGTATGCACATTAGAGCATTTCCACATATTACCCATCTCTTCTCAATACTAAAAAATTAATATTTTGATGATGAAGGTGCTCCAGTAGATTACCCATCGAATTCCCATTACCACCAAAATACACCTCCCTCTCCCCTAAATGTAGGGAGTTTTCCTCTACCTATTCTTAGTTATTACATTTTAGTAGTCTGCTAAAGTAACTATTACCTGAATCATAAAAATAGTAAGGCCATGTTTAGTTCGCGATTTTTTTGGGTTTCGGTACTGTATCACTTTCGTTGTTATTTGACAATTAATATTCAATCATGGACTAATTAGGTTTAAGAGATTTGTCTCATCATTTATAGTTAAATTGTGTAATTCGTTATTTTTCAACTGCATTTAATGCTCCATGCACATGTTTGAAAATTCGATGTGATGGGTATTGCAGGAAATTTTTTGAAACTAAACAGGGCCTTACAGGTAATGGAGAGAGAATACATTTTGAATATGAGATATGAGTAATATGTTAAAAATGCTCTTAGCCTAAGACCAGACTCAACGGGAGTTTCATAGCATTAAATATCATCAATTTTGCTAACATGGGAAGAAGAGATAAGGAGTTTCATGGGATGCGAGAAGATTTTCATCGTAATAAAACTCATCTGGCACACATACCTAGTTCACAATCTAGGTAACTGTGCCCATTAAATTCCCACTGCAACTGGACTAAACCAGCGAACCTGACATCGGGTCCGCCATCTGTAGCTGAGCCGGGGGCAAATTTCTATATATGAAAGGGCTGGCAAACCGCGGCCTGCCAGGCCGTCCACGTCGACCCAAAAAATTTTGGTCGCTTGATCGTGATCCGACGTCTAGCGGACCTTTGCTGACGACTTTTTACTCTTAGACCCCTATGTTTCAGTGAAATCAAACCCGAGCTCCATAATACATGTGTCAGGTCTCAATTGGTCAGAACATTCTCGGCCCCGTCGGGAAAAAATCTCGCTCTCCTCTATCCTGCCTCTCCTATCGCCACTGCCTCCTCCCCGCGCCTCCAGCTAGGTTTTCCCCACGGCTGAGCGTTGATTCGTTTGCGCTGTGTTGTGATAGGCGTAGCGGCGTAATTTTGCATATATAGTGTGGTTTGGTGACCATAAAGCTACGTGTTTTTGAGCCTCGTAGCCTAGTTGATGAAGGCGCCAACTTTCAGGCCATTTCCCGCAGTTTGGGTGACCCAAAGTAGTTACATAAATTTATCACTATATCAAACATTGATTTGCACAATTGTGTAACAGCTGGCATAGTCATAGCTCTTCCTGTCAATTTGTCACATGATTGAAATGTCAACTGAGTTTTTGACATTCTGCCAATAAGGTAGCAGCGCCAGTAACATCGTCAAATTTTCAGTTAAGACTACTGTTTACGTTGAATGAATTTACCTTTATTTTGTTAATTTGGTAGTAAGTAAGATTCTGCTGTTTTTTTTTTGTTTTTTTAGAGAGACTTCCTCCATTATGTTACCTTTTATAGCATACATTACTAATTGCTGTTTTGCTACTTATATGCTTCTGTAGGTGGTGACAGTTAAAGTTATTCGCAATAGACACTCGGGGGTCTCCGAGGGTTATGGTTTTGTAGAGTTCTATTCTCACGCATCAGTGGAGAAGGCACTACAGAATTTTTATGGTCATGTAATGCCTAAAACTGACCGGGCTTTTAAGTTGAACTAGGCATCATATAGTATGGGAGAAAAATGCTACGAACTTGCATCTGATCAATCGATATTATTTGGCGATTTGGCTGTTGATGTTACTGATGACATGTTGCTGGAACTTTTTTCTAGCAAATACTGATCAGTGATGAAAGGAGCTAAAGTTATTATTGATGCAAACACGGGCTGTTCCAGAGGCTACGGCTTCGTTAGGTTCGGAGATGACAATGACAAAACTCATGCAATGACTGAAATGAATGGTGTATACTGAGCTCGTTGTTGTGTTGCAGGGTTGTGCTTCATGTGATTGCCATGGCTGATTATGATCAAGATGGTCCCGACCCAAGTGATAAATTAATTACGACGAGGGATGGAATCCAGACCATTGCTCTGTCGTCCGCATCTATTGGGAGGTCAGCAAATTTCCCGAACCTTTTCTTGTCCCCTTTGGAAAGCCATATATTCTGTTATGTGGATGCCTTGTTGACTAATCCATCTTTGGTTAGCCTTAGACATATATGTGTTCTGACATGGGAAATTTTAAAAGAACTTAGCTGTGGTACTAGAATTTTACAGCTTTCTTATGGTTTCACCAGGCCAGTTTTGCTAATGCAGAAGGTGCTTTCATTTATCCTATGTATGGGCATGGTCAGCTACCTCAAGCGTTCTGTTGCTGTGCTGCGGTTAAGGGTGCCCTATATGTAAGATGATTTTCCCAATTGTATGTCGCAATAATTTTTTGTGCTCTAGCTTTTCCATTGTTAATTTAGACATGTGATTGCAGCACCTTCTATCCCAATGACCTGTAATTGGTAACTTGCAATCTGATTCAACCCAAACATGTACATGTTGATGTAAATAGAATGAATGTAAAAGACCTTATTGCATAAGATAGCAAGTAATGAAAGAGAGTGGGGAGCACGAGAGGCTCAGCTCTAGCCACAAAAAAATTTCCCAATCCAACATGGTATACAGAGCTAAGGGTTAGGGTTCCAAGCTCCGGCAAGGCGGCTGGCGCGTGAGGATGCGGCTGGAGCTCGGCGAGCGGCCGGTGTGCAGGCAGCCGGCGGCGGCGTGCGCGAGCGGCCTGCTAGTGGCTTGCGGCTGCGCGCGACCAGCGGGCGAGCTGCACGTGCGCGTCCAGCGGGCGAGCGGCGCTGCGGTGGCCTGCTGCACGTGGGCTGCTGGTGTGGAGCTGAAGGAAAATTGCTGCACGCTGGTTCGTGCGGACAGAGGGCGAGCGTGAGGCTGTTCTGGCTGGTGCACCCGTGGAGTTGAAGACTGAAGTTGTGCTACTGATTTTTGGGAAGGAAGTGGTTCGTGTGTGGTTACGTTGAATCTGTAGTGGTGGAGATGAGTCCAGAGGAGATCGAAGCGAAGAGAAAGGAAGAAGAGGCTGCAACTGCTGGTGGATCTGGGGGAATTACAAAGTCTGAGGTGATGAGTGAGATGCGGAGCATGATTTTGGTGCTCATGAGGCTAGGCCTGATTGGTACTAAGACCAATACAAGCGTACCTGAGTTGAAGTTGGAGCTTGTGCCAAATGATTTGAAGTTAGAGGGCAGTAAAAATTACTTGAGCTGGTCCAGGAGAGTGCGTGTGATTCTAGGAGGCAAGGGAGTGGAACACTGTTTGGAGGAGACCTGTGTTGAGCCGGCTGATAAGCTTAGCACTGAGTGGAGAGTCTGGCACGCAACAAACTCGGTTATAGTGGCATGGTTGTTGGCATCCATGTCTCCTACTGTTAGCAAAAGGGTGGAAGCCATGCGCACTGCATCACAGATATGGAGGACCTTGAGTAACATATACTCTCGAAGGGGGAAAGTGATGATGATGATGGAAATTCAGGGTAAGGCAGATGCAGTGAAACATGCGGGGAGACTAGTGGAACAATATGCTAGTGAGCTTCAGTACTTGTGGGAAGAGCTAGATCGCTATGCTCCTCTCCAAATGTATGATCCATGAGATGCTCAGGTTGTCCATAAGTGGGTGGAGGATAGGAGAGTGACCCACTTCCTGAAAAATCTGGACCCTGAATTTGAGAGTAGGAGAGCTGCCTTTTGTCACCAGGAGAGTCTTCCTACTATGGATGAGACTGTTGCTGCCATGATTGATGAAGAGAGCTGACGGGGGAGTAAACCCGGGACCCCTAACGGGCCTGACTCGCATAAGGACAGCCCAACGAGTCTCTTGGGCTGGACGCAGCGCGGCCCACCAACTGGCGTGGGCAGTCGGCTTCCTTCATAAGCCAGCACGGTCGGGAGCCCGATCGCCCGGAACACGTGGATGCTCCCCGACCTAGCGCCCCGGGTCAGAGCCGTACCAGGTGACCCGGGCCGTGCGCTCCAAGATTGCCGCCCTGCAGGATGGACGTGCCGGACAAGCCAGGTCCCCGTACAGGCTCCACGACACCCACTCCCCTTATCGTGCGGCGTGAACATTGGCTACAAGGCTCCCTGACAGAGGGACAACACTTCCCTAGCAGACCCCGTGATGCAACGGGAGAGGGCGTCAACGGGCGTCGCCTCCCATGCTGTAATGATGGTCTTCCCTGCACACCACTCCATTACGCTAGTGAGCGTGACCGGATGGCCCTGCCTGGCCTCGGTAAGGCACCCCTCACCGAGCGTGCTGTCCTACAGGCAGGGGCTACGCAAGGAGGACGTGAGGTAGCCCTGCGGATAAGTAGCATAGGCACAGGTGGATAAGACCAGAGATGATCCCCGAGCGACCATCCGAGTGACCAGGCTATCCCGACTGGCCCAGGATGGGACAACACTTGGACAACCCATTACCCAAGAAAACCAACCAGACTCAAACCATCCCACTCCCGACTGACCGAGTGGGCCCCAACGACTGACAAGGACGAAGGACTCCCAGACGGAGCCAAGACACAGCGCTAGATATATATAAATGGGGGCCCCACCTTGAACTATAAAAGGGAGAGCCCCCCGCGTAGGAAAGGGTTGGACTCCTAGAGGTTCGACACTGCTGGATACTGTTTGTAAGCTCCCCTCAGAACTTTGAACACCTGGGCTCGAGAGCAATAGAGCAAGAACACCATCCCCCATATTGGACGTATGGCACTTTCGGCCTGAACCAGTCTAAATCCTCGAGTCTTTGCGTGCTAGATCATATCTGATCAAGTGCACAACAAACAAGCAATCAAGTAGTTTGGTAGTCGCCCATTTCTCGAAGCGACAAGAGCAGACTTCGAGTTATAGATCACGCTCGCCGCATACGACACTCTTGTTGCTGTCCATTGGCACTACCTTCTTCATCCACCACCCGTGCTTGTTACGCCCCGTGCACAATGTCCCGCCGTGGTTTTGTAGGAATATAGGGTAGCAAAAACAAAATTTTTCTACCACATAAACCAGGATTACTGCAGTTATAGATCACGGGATTACCACTAGACGCGCGGTTGCGGAACTTCTGTAACGCGTCGGTGTAGTGCAGATGGAAGCCGACAGTGCAGTTGCGTGAACCTCCTCACGTGCGGCTCGTCCTTGTGTAGCAAATGCGGCACCTCCAAGGTATCCACACATACGGGAAGAAGCGTCACGATCCGGACTGCCAGGTCCGCGAAGGCGACCTCGGGCTTGGCGCACAGGAGGGGCGGCACTATTCACCCACGGCTACTGTAGTACGGTACTGTAGTGCCGAAGTACTGTTCAAGGTACTGTAGCGGCAGCCAGCGTTAGGATTTTTAGGCGCCCCCCTCTGTTTATATAGCCCCTTAGGTGGGCTGCCTTGGGCCCCACCTTGGGTGCCCCCTTTTGGGCCTAATTGACTCATTAGTGCACCTAAGTCCAGTCTAATTCGGATCTCATCTTTATCAGATTTCTTTCCCTTAAGTGTGTGATCCTATGGGCTCACATGCGAATAGACATGACCCGAGTACTCTTACTCGGCCCAATAGTAGACAGTGGCCTCTAGCAAAACATGTCAACTCCTATGCGCACGTAAAGATCATATCAGACGAGCCGCCACAATATCATATACATATTGTTCCCTTTGCCTCACGATATTTGGTCTAGCTTAAATCCGGCCACTCTTTCTCCATCCTGTGATTCAGAATCCTTGGTTAACTCTTAACCCTAGCATGGCCATGCATTTCTTGATCCGAATCACTCGAGGGGCCCAGAGATATCTCTCTTATAGAGAGGGGCAAATCACATCTTGACCGACTATGTCTCACAGCATGCTTCTTGACAGACCCGAAAGCCACCTTTATAACTACCCTGTTACGGTGTAGCATTTGATGGCTCATAAGTAAGTCGGTTCACATCTTGAGTACATACGACGATCTCAGGTCTTAGGACACAGCGTACATATTGTGTAATGAGAAGTCATCATCTCGTGTTGGGTCAGTTCTGTCTCATGTCTCACATGAATCCACATTATTAGTTTGACATCCCCATGTCCATAACTTGTGAAACGTAGTCAATCAACTAATACATGTGCTAGTCTAATATTCATGTGTGTCCTCACATGAATTTCGACTAGGAACATTTTAGAATATACATACAAGTAAAGAGTTTCACAAATACTTCACATAAGCATTACTTAATACGAGTTGTCATCCATGGATATTTAAGGAACACTTTGTTAATCATGAATACAAGAAAATATGATTGTCTCTAGGGCATATTTCCAACAGTCTCCCACTTGCACTAGAGTCAATTCAGAATGTATCTAATACCCATTGCTCTTGTGTGCCTCTCATGCTTGGGCTGTGGAAGGGATTTTGTCAACGGTTCTGAAATGTTCAGGTCCGTGTATATTTTGCATATCTTGATCTCACCCCGATCCATGAACTCTCGAATGAGATGAAATCGCCGCATAACATGTTTACTCTTCTAGTGATTTCTTGGCTCTTTGGCTTGCGCAATGGCTCCACTGTTGTCACAATAGAGATCCAGCGGGCTAGAGGTATTAGGGAACACACCAAGCTCAATAAGAAACTTCCTTATCCAAACACCTTCCTTTGCAGCTTCCGAAGCTGCGATGTACTCGGTTTCTGTTGTAGAATCGGCCACCGTCTCCTGTTTGGAACTCTTCCAGCTAACAGCACCACCATTTATTGTGAACACGCAACCTGATTGGGACTTTGAATCATCTTTGTTAGTTTGAAAGATAGCGTCGGTGTAACCCGTTACAATGAGCTCTTCCTCACCTCCATAGTCCATAGGTTGCTTGCTTGGAATTGGGCTTTCTAGCTTTCTTGTGTACAGTCTTTTTGCGAGAGCAACCCCGGGCTCGTTCCTAACACTACACTCACAACTTTCTCTGTTCATGTTCCGGCTCCATCTTAGTGTCCGTCCGCCTCAACGGGGCTCGCCCTTCAGTCGCTCAAGGGGTTGCCCTTGGCCTCACTTTGTTCCTCAACTATCGATTTCCGACGTCACCAATGACATTCCCTTTCTGGCTTGTCAGATTTTTTTCACGCCCGCGCAGTTCTGCTTCCATACGTCTTCGGCCCTGCTAATCGGCGCGCCCGTCTGGAGGGTTACGAGTGCTTGATTTCAGACAGCATGTGGCGTTCCTTTCATGAGGAGTTTTTTTCCATGATTTTCTATTTTCAGTAAGTTATATCTTATATACGTGTATAACTTGTTCAAGATAACTATCACATAATATTTTTCAGCATAACTCTCAGATGATAATTTCTCAGCACATCTTTTATAATATGCATAACTTTTATCCATAACTTTTCCAATCAAATTTTTATAGCCTAATAAGTTTTTAGCATAACTTTCACGGAATGTAAAACTTTTACTCATAACTTTTTTCAGCTTGCTTACTAAAGAATAATTTTGAACATAATTCCTTGTAAATGTAATTAAGAAAATTTCTCACACAAATTCGATGCATAAGTTGGGCATATGTGTGTAAAAAAATATAACTTTTTGATACAACTTTTTAGCATATTTTTTAGAAAGTATTTATCAAAAGAACAACTCGGAAACACAAGAAAGAAAGGTAAACAAAAAGACTGAAAAAAAAGAAAGGGAATACTAGGTACCAAAATGTAAAAAAAGGTTTAGAAAGGAAAAAAAAGAAAGTAATACACAGGCACATCACATTGGTGTGTGCTGATAGAGTTTGAATACGTAAAATTTCCCAAAAAAGAGAGTTTAAATATGTAAAAGTTTGTGGCTGAGTCATCATGTATGCAGTTTGGATTCTATCTCCAAACGATCGATTGCCCGATATTCCATCCCCTCCCTTGCTACCCGAGCCGCCGCTCTCGACGCTGTCGGCCCGTGCGGCGCCCTCCAGTCCTCCACGCTCCCCTGCCCAGCTGCAGCTCGAGTCCAGCTGGTGCGGCAGCAACCTACGAACATCCGACAAGGGTATGCCTGCCTATTCCCTTCCCTTCCCATCCCGCTGCACGAAATCAAACACCCAAATCCCTAACGTAAGGTATTTGTTTTCGGATCTGACCATGATTTTACCTACTAAATTCGATCTTTTTGCAACAGTGGTGTTTGTTTTCGGATCTGACCATGATTTTACATGCTACATTCGATCTTTTTGCAACAGTTATTGGGTGTACATGTGTACACCCATGTCCTAATACTGGGTCCGCCCCTGTGAGGCTTTTAAGTGATGGATTTCTGTTGATTGTTGCATGGTAGTGGACATGAATCCTTTGAAGAGGCCATCCGAATCATTACTTCAAGAAGATGAAGCAGGCATGCATAAACTGCAGAAGAGGGAGTGTCAGGATTTCACCCCCAGAAGGTTCTGCAAATTTGTCAAAGCTATTACGCTATTATATACGTTCAGGAGAATAGAGTATCATATGGTGATTGTGCTTGTGATGTTGAAATTGGTCAGGTACCAGCTTGATCTTTATGAGGTTGCAACACGTCGGAACACAATTGCGATGCTTGACACAGGAGCTGGGAAGACAATGATTGCTGTCATGCTCATCAAGCATTTTGGGATGATCAGCAGAACAAATAATGACCAAAAGATCATCATATTCCTTGCGCCAACAGTTCAACTCGTCACACAGGTGGTACCACAGGCTGTCCGCTGATGGTTCTAACTGAAATGAAAATATTTGCGCTGATATTTTCTGTAACAGCAATTTGAGGTGATTAAGAGCTACACTGATTTTGAGGTGGAGCACTATCATGGTGCGAAGGGTGTTGATCAATGGAAGGCTCACAGATGGGAAGAGCAACTTTCAAAATTTCAGGCAAGTTTGAACCCCCCCCCCCCCCCCCCCCCCCCCCCACGCCCGCGCCCCAAGTCTTATTGATTTCTTGTTGGTTGTAAAGGAAATGATCCTCTCAACTTTTTGGCACTCTACCAGATGATATAATGATTCCCACTTATATGCATATTGAAGCTTTTCTTATCTTCGCCTGTGATTTTGACCCATACATTTTTTTGTGTGTATTCACTCTTAATTGTTTTCCCTTGTTAAGATATGATTACTCAATCTTCCGCATGGTTGAAAATAGCCCGCTATAGCCTCGCTATAGCCCGCTAATAGCTTTTTAGGAGATCTACCGCTACGCTATACAATATTTGTCCGCTATATCCGCTAAAGAAGGTTTTATGAGATTTAGCCATACTAAATGTCTGCTAAATAGGTTTTTGTGAGACTTAATAGCGCTAAATGTCAATTGGGTACTGTTGGGTAGTTAAGAGACGTGTTAGACTCAAATTTTAGGTGTTAGACCAACGATACTTATAATTTGTATGAGATTATTTATTATTTTATTATTCCGCTAAATGATTTAGTTTTCGCTATAGCCCGCTATAGCTATTCTATAGCTTTTAGAGAAGGTTACCGCTAAACTTCATAGCCCGCTATTTCCAACCTTGATCTTCCGCCATGTCACCTTCAATCAATGTGGTAAATTGATAATGGGGAATTGTTTCTAGATTAAACATCAAAGTAAATTTCTGCAGCAAAGTTGCAGAATCCTGGTTTGTAACTAGAGATGCTCCTGTTACTTACTTGACATTCACTTAGAAAAATTACAGGTTGTGGTCATGACACCACAGGTGCTGCTAGATGCTTTACGCCAAGCTTTCTTGATCTTAGACATGGTTAGTCTCATGATATTTGATGAATGCCATCATGCAACTGGTAACCACCCTTATACAAGGATAATGAAGGTATTCTGGGAAGACCACTTTTTCGTTATACTTACAGAGTTAAGAAACACTTTCTTTTTGTCTTGTCCCTTTTTAATTAATTAGTAATTTCTATCATCTTTACCTTTTGAACAGGAGTTCTATCACAGATCTGAGCATAAGCCAAACGTGTTTGGTATGACAGCATCACCTGTTAAAAGGAAAGGCAAGTATCAATGATAAAAGTATATAATGTTCTTTATATGTTTCAGACATCACGAGATTCCCTGGTTTGTTAACTAACATCTGAAATGGCTGAACTAATGAACTTTGTGTCAGAAATGGAATTTGAGCTGACAATTACTGAATTGAATCATGCTGTCATGTAATAACATTGTTGAGATTTGAGAAATGTGATGATGATGTTGGTGGGGACTTGGCCTTACTTGATGAACTATACATTAGCAATTAACCAAAACATCACAAATGATGGCATTTTGATCACATAATAAAATCTGAAAACATCAAGTGAAGTAACTAGATATTCATAGAGAAATTCCAAGGATATAATCCTTGAATGTGCTTCCACCATATACTGTCGATATTCCTGTAATTTTGTCTGTTCCATAGCATGGATTCCATCTTCCCTTTTGCAAATATTTGCTGACATTTTTCCATTCTACTTTCTCATTTGTACAGGCATCTCTTCTGATTTAGACTGTGAAAATCAGCTCTCTGAATTGGAAAATATTTTAGATTCCAAGGTCCCCCCCCCCCCCCCTCCCTCCCTCTTGTCTGAACTTTTCTTTTCTTTTTTTCAAGCTAGAAGATGAAAACTGTGTAATTGTATGCTACTATTTAGATCTTTTTTAGGTGAGATATATCCAATTTGCCATTGTAATAACATGCTCCTATTTGCAGATACACACCGTGGTGGATAGAGAAGAGATTGAACTTTGCATTCCTTCGGCAAAAGAAGTGAATAGATACTATGAGCCAAGAACTGTTTCTTTTGAAGATTTAAGTGCAGAACTAGGAATTTTGTATTTCAAGGTTTGATAATCTTTAATTCCTTGCTCTGTTGATGAAGTCCTTACCAAAGTTTTTAAGATTAACATCTAAAATCAATCTTTTTATCTGTGCAGTACGATGTGCTGATAGCGGAATTGCATTGTAGACTGACCAACCAATACAAAGATGCTGATCAAATAACAAAGGAATCACGGAGGCGTCTCTCTAATTCTTTAGCAAAGATTTGCTATTGTCTTGAAGATGTCGGTCTTCTTTGTGCGAGTGAGGTATTAATTAGATTGGTTTTGAGATATTAATGTTTGCCCTTTTTTCCTTTCGGCTGTTATCTTTTTGGGCTTTTCCTTTTATGTTTTCATTCATTTATTTGTAGAGCTCCATGGCATTTATTTGGCTTATCTTTCTCGTATAGGCTACTAAAATTTGCATTGAAAGGGGTCACAGAAAGGGTTGGCTGAAGGGAGGCGGTGACGCCACCGATCAGCAAAGTGATGCAAATGGATCAGGCTTGTTTGCAAATTCAATGATTCATATGAAGTTCTTTGAGGAAGTGTTGAGTATAATTGATAAACGCCTCCAACAGCAACAAGGTGCGACTACTTAGAGAAAACTAATTCAATGCAGTACTAATTGATAAGGTGTAGTGTAGCATTGCAACATCCTATATTGTGTATGATGCATCGACATTGATTCCCTGATATTTCAGGAATTGATGCACTTTTGAACTCAGAGAGTGGATATGTGGAAGCAATAAAAGGGGGCTATATTTCACCGAAGCTCCATGAGCTCATCCAAGTATTTCTCTCTTTCAGGTGAAGTGATATTTTTATTAACTCTACCTGCTCATTTCCAACAATGTGCAGTTACACTGACATGGCATATGTCTGTGTCTAACAGTGACTTTGATAATGTCCGATGCCTTATTTTTGTGGATCGAAAGATTACTGCCAGAGTCATTGAGCGTACTATGAAGAAAATCGCCCGACTCGCATATTTCAGAATCTCTTTTCTAACTGGTGGGAGTTCTTCTGTGGATGCACTGACCCCTAAAGAGCAAAAAGACACACTCGATTCGTTCCGCTCTGGAAAGGTATTTAATATCTGGTCGAGTGTCAACATTTGAGTAAACTGAAACATTGTTCTCATGATCTGACATTGTTTATTCTTCCCCTCCTGAAATAAAATGTAGGTCAACTTACTATTTACTACAGATGTTGCAGAAGAGGGTATCCATGTCCCAGACTGCTCGTGTGTAATACGATTTGATTTGCCAAAGACTACCCGCAGCTATGTGCAGTCACGAGGACGAGCCCGACAGAAGGACTCTCAGTACATACTAATGATTGAACAGTAAACCCTAATCTATATAATTGCCTGGACTACTTATACTTGTGGTGGTACAATGATTGCCATGACAATGAAATGATTACAAGAAGCCATAATGTCATTATTCTGTGCAGGGGAAATGTGAAACAAAATGACTTAATATCTGCCCTTATGAAAAGTAAGACATCGATGGCCGAGATTGCTTCAAACCGAGAGCCTGAAGATTCACACCCCAGTTTCTTTCCCACAGAAGAAATAAATGAATACCATATAAGCACAACAGGAGCCAAAATAACTACTGATTCCAGCATCAGTGTTCTCTACCAGTATTGTGACAAACTTCCAAAAGACAAGTATGGTGACTACGTTTCAATTTTATTGTTATACATGGCTATACATTCAAAAAAAAATCTGCCATACAAAGTTTTTGTTTGGTGTTTTTTTTTTCTTTTCCTGTGTAAGATTCTAACCCAATTTTTTTGACTTTCTTGCTCATGTTGAAGGTACTACACCCCAAGACCCACGTTTCAGTTCACCCATTATGGTGATGGTTATGAGTGCACAGTAACATTACCATCTAGTGCCATGTTTCAGCTTTTAGTAGGTCCAAAAGCAAGAAGCATGCAGAAAGCAAAGCAGCTTGTTTGCCTTGATGCATGTAAGAGGCTGCATCAGCTGGGAGCACTTGATGACCACCTTTCTCCATTGGCTGAAGAGACACCATTAGAAAATTTGAGCAAAGCTAGTATCTGCTCATCCGGTTCAGGTTTAGGTAAAGTCCTAAAGATATTTCTATCACACACTTGTTTGTAATTGGTGTGCACACTGGAGCTGATTTTATAATTTTTACTTATTTACTGAAACTGAAAGAAACAATCATTATCGCTAACAACGGGCATTCTCAAAGGTACAACCAAACGGAAAGAGCTGCATGGTACAACCAAGGTTCTTTCTATGTCTGGCTCTTGGGCTTCAGATAGAAGTGTTACTAAGCTTCAAGGCTACAAGTTGAATTTCATTTGTGATCAAGTTGGCCAGAAATACTCTGACTTTGTCCTGTTAATTGATGCAAATATAGCAAAAGAAGCAGCCACTTTGGATATTGATCTATATTTGCATGACAAGATGGTAAAGGCTTCAGTTTCTCCACATGGACCTCTTGAGTTGGATGCTCAGCAGGTCTGGTCAAGTCCATATATCATTTATTTACCTTGCTTCAGATTAATTTCTTCTTACCTGAAAGATTCCTTTCCCTTTTCTCTTAGATGGAAAAAGCAAAACTATTTCAAGCACTTCTCTTTAATGGTTTGTTTGGAAAACTGTTCACTGGATCAAAAGCATCCAAAACCCCAAGGGAGTTTATTCTCAAGAAAGATGATACATTCCTTTGGGACAATGCAAATATGTATTTGCTTTTACCTGTGGATCCTGCTCCGGATTCTCATAAAAGTGTTTTCATTAACTGGAATGTGATTGATGTAGCGGCTACAACTGTTGGACTTATGAGGAGCATTTATTCGAAGGACCAACAGAACCTGATCTATAAGCTTAATCCTAAAATTAATGGTGGAGATCTCATTCATTTGGCCAACAAGTCATGTAAGGTTGATGATCTTAGAAATATGGTAGTCCTAGCAGTTCACACAGGGAAGATGTATACTGCTCTTGATGTAGCTGATTTATGTGCTAATAGCACATTTGATGGTGCTTCTGATAAGAAAGAAGCAAAATTTCGGACATTTGCAGAATATTTTCTGAAGAAGTATGCTAAATCTTTTTCATATTAATATACTCATTCAAGTAGACAAAATTAACCCATACTTAGCTAACAAACTTCATTTGCAGGTACAGCATACTTCTTTGTCATCCCTCACAGCCATTGCTAGTGTTGAAACCCACTCATAATCCTCACAACCTTCTTTCATCAAAGATCAGAGATGAAGGTCGGCTACTAAGCATAACGTGTTAAATTTCTTTTAAGCATCTCTGTTCATTTTACTTTTGACTACGATTGGTATATAATCAATTTAATTAAACTATGCTATTCCATGGATACTATTTGCTTTTTAACTGTAACAAGATGAAAATTTCCTACAAAGATACAAATTGTTTATGCTTTATTATTGCTTTTTTTGTAGGCAACCATGTGGAAAACAAAAATAGGGCCAATAGCCTTGTTCACATGCCTCCAGAGCTGCTGATTCCTATTGATTTACCTGCTGATGTTTTGAGAGTATTCTATTTGTTTCCGTCTCTGATGTATCGCATTGAGTCACTAATGCTAGCCAGCCAACTAAGAAGTGAAATTGCATACACAGGATCTGATATATCAAGCTTCCTGGTATGAGATTGTGCTTAATACATGTTCCTTATTTCTGTATATGGTATCCTGTTATTTCCTTAAAATGTTGTGATCAAATTCCCTACACTTCCTCAGATTCTGGAAGCTCTTACAACCCTTAGATGCTGCGAGGACTTCTCTATGGAGCGTTTAGAGTTACTGGGGGACTCTGTACTTAAGTATGCTGTGAGTTCCGATCTCTTCCTCAGATTTCCTAATAAGCATGAGGGGCAGTTATCGTCCAGAAGGCAAGAAATTATATGTAATGCAACACTTCATAGGTTTGGTATTGAACGCAATATACAGGTAATTTGCATCTCATAATTGGCAATATTACAAAACGCTGCATTTTGCCTCAAAATGAGCTTGAACACTATTTTTAGCTAACTCTGTTATTGGTGGAATGTCATCCACAGACTTACATACGTGATGCTGCATTTGATCCTCGTAGATGGTGTGCACCAGGACAGCTGTCCATCTGGCCCTGTCCTTGTGAATGCCCAGTAAACTCTGAGGTTATAACTGAGGATATTCATAGGGTTGATGACAAATCTATAATTATAGGCAAGGCGTGTGACAAGGGACACAGATGGATATGTTCCAAAACCATCTCTGATTGTGTCGAGGCTTTAATTGGGGCATATTATGTGGGAGGCGGATTAAGAGCAGCCTTTTCTGTTCTCAAATGGTTGCAGATTGAGATTGAATTTGAGGAAGACCTGATTGTGAAAGCCATGTTGAATGCTTCTGTGCGCAATTATCTTCCGAAAGTTGATGTAATTGAATTGCTTGAAGCAAAAATAAACTATGTTTTTTCGGTGAAAGGTTTGCTGATAGAGGCTCTCACCCACCCCTCACAGCAAGAATCAGGAGCAACATACTGCTACCAGGTATGGTCAATAGTCTTGAACGTTAATTAGCTACTTTGACATATTTGATTATTACATGGTTTTTATTCTATTTTTCTAATGGGAGACATCTTACTTTCAGCGCTTGGAGTTCCTTGGCGATGCAGTCTTGGATATTTTACTAACGCAGCACCTTTTCCTTAGTCATAAAGACACCGATGAGGGGGAGCTGACAGATTTACGGTCTGCATCAGTAAATAATGAAAATTTTGCTCAAGTTGCAGTAAGGCATAATCTCCACCACTTTCTCCAGCATTCTTCTGGGCTTCTCCAAGACCAAATCACTGAATATGTGAGTAGTCTGGAAGGCTCATCCATGCACAGAACCAACCTTTCATCCAGTGGATCATCTAGGGGGCCAAAAGTATGTTCCAATCCCTCTCTGTCCCTCTGCTTATGATAGTTTATAATGAACTGATCAAATTCCTGACCACATCAATCGCATGTGCTTTCATTTAGGAGCAGCATATTGACACATTATTTATTAATAGCATTTGTGATAGGGACTCAACGATGACAGCTTTATTAGATGGAAAATGACGAAGTACAGAGGGCAGCTTGAGCAAGATCCCCTTGCGTCAAGGAGATCGTTGCTCAATTCTTGCCTGCCTATCCTTCTACTCGGGATGGCTTATATACTGCCAAACCCCAACAACCAAATCTAAACAACTTAACAAACGCTAAACCGACTAAGCCTGATTTTCTGCTGACGACGCCGGCGCTGCTGCTTCCTTCTTCTTGCGACGCTGCCGCTGATAAGTCTGGCCCACATATGCGTCCATAACAATTTGGCGCTTATTTATTAGTATTCTTCACAGTCTGTTAGGCTTCATAATATCTTGTTCTGCTTGCTTTTTATGTAGTTTCAAATTGTGAATTGTTGAAATCTCGAAACATGAATGGTAGGCAGTTTGCCAACCAGTAATCCTGATTTTTGGTCTAGCCCAGGACACTGTTGAAACACTATTTCTAAAACCTTGGTTGAAACATTGTTCTTATGTACATTTCACTTTGTCTTCTTTTACACAGGTTCTAGGCGATATTGTAGAAAGTATTGCAGGTGCAATTCTTATAGACACCAAATTTGATTTGGATGTAGTTTGGAGGGTTTTCAAACCTCTTCTTTCCCCAATTGTCACACCTGAGAATCTGGAGTTACCCCCGTTCAGAGAACTTCATGAGTGGTGTGACAAGAGTGGGTACTTTTTAGGAATTAAATGCGAAAATCGAGAAGACAACATAATGGCTACTCTTAATCTACAACTCAAGGACTTGCTTCTTGTGAGGCAAGGTCGTGGGAAGAACAAAGTAGATGCAAAAGCACATGCAGCTTCCTTATTGCTCAGGGATCTGGAGGTATCCTTTCCTTTATGTTCCATTCTTTTGGTACTTCATCTGACTGGGTTAGGGACTCAGTAGCTCAACATCTATTCTTGTTTGCAGGAAAAAGGCCTTGTGATTCCAAAGAATGCCAGCAGAACAGAACAATCTGAAAAGAAATCTGGTAGTCCAAAACATAACAAGAACTTGCTTGATGCTATGGGCACACAGAATATAGCACCACCAAAGCAAAAGGACCTAACCATGTCAAGTACTGCTCCCTGCTCTGTTTTTGATAAAGCATGTATGTGTTCTAGTCTTAGTTTTTTTTTTGAACTGTATATCACTTATATGTGTTTTGATTTGTTTTGTTTGTTATCCTATATCCATTGGGACCTCACCTTTGCATATCACTTATATTGTTCACAAGAACTCATCATGCATCTTATCTTGTGCAGTGGTTGTGAAGGTTAAGTTGAGTAAAGGAGGACCTCGTATATCATTGTACGAGTCATGTAAAAAGTTACAGTGGCCAATGCCTACATTTGAATCTGTGAAAGTCGAACCAAGGTGCCACTGTTTCACATTGGATTTGTTGTTAGCTTGTGTAAATAAATATCTAATTTTTTTTTGACAATATCAGTGTGTGCCCCTCCTCTGGTGGTTCCTCACAAAAGGTTGTGCCTCAAGGGTTCGCATTCGCTTCGACAATAACATTGCACATACCAAATGGCGATGTCATCAGCCTTACAGGAGATGGACGCCCCGATAAGAAGAGCTCACAGGATTCTGCTGCGCTGCTCATGCTCTATGAGCTACAGCGGCGAGGTAGATTCCAAGTCCAAGAAGTATGATGAGCCCCACAAGTTCGTGGTTTAGTTGTGAAAAGATATAATGCTACGGTGATTATTCGCTTGGCCACATTGGAATAATATAGTACTACCAAACCAGTTGCCCTCCCGCGCCCTCGTCGGTGTAGAAAAATAATGTAGTGCTGGGCTGCTGGCTTCTGTTGTGTCCGTGTGGATTCAGACATGTCCTCTGTGGGCACCCGAGGGGATAACTGTGTCCTCTGTCCGCCGTGATGTGTGTCCATATGCAATTCGTAGTATTATAAGCATCATCTCGGTTTCCAGATTCGAAATTTTATGAGGTGAAATGATATGGTTACATGCTAATCTTGATTGGAGCGCTTATCTTCCGATGATACTCAATCCTATGTATTTTTCCTTGCTCTGCAATGCTACACACAGGTTTTATTCACTTGAATTTGCAATACTACTAACTTAGCAAGCCAGCAAATAAATAGGTTCGCGAAGGAAGTTTATGAGCAATTTTTTTTCTTCTGTAGTCAGAAGTTATAATGCGGTTGATCACCTTTGGCATCGTGATATCTCAGAGATGAAAAACGACCAGTCACCCAAAACGTGGAGAAAGTAAATTTGATTAAAATTCAATTCTTGTTCCGCATTTGCTCCGGTTTCTCTTTTTAGGGGCTTGAATATGGCGAATTTAGAGTCGGGCCTAAAGCAAATATGGGCCTACAGACCAAGCCCAGAGCGAAGAAACCCTCCTTCGCTTTTCCCATTATGCCCTTTCCTTCTTCGAAACTCAAAAACTGGCAAAACCCGCAACGCCGTATGAACGGAACCCCACAAGGAACGGTCCAGATCCTCAGGAAACGAATCTGACGGCCCACACATTCCGGCGATCCTTTAAGAATAGTCCCTTGCCCCAATTCGCCTGCGCTGCTAAACCATAAACCCCTCCTCGGCGCCTCCCCCCTCTCCCACTCGCCTAGGGTTTTTGCGCGGCCGCACCTCCGCTTCCTCGTCGGCGCGATGGAGTTCTGGGGTAATCGCTTCACTCTTTTCCCTCGCGCCCCCCCCCCCCCCCTCTAGTGCGATTAGTTCTCACTCATCGCTCCCATGTTCTATGTGCGCTTAGGATCGATCGATTCATCGCGTCTTATGCAAAGGAGCACGCGTTTCTAGTTGGATTTGTCTGTTTGTTTGCGGTGTTCCATGATTGTATTTAGGCTCTGTTTCCTTTTGTTCTGTGATACCCCAGCCAGGTGGCTTCCTGGTTGATATTGAGGTTGCATATACCGTTTTTTGTTAGTTCTTATGTAATAACTTTCGGAATTGAACTGTGAACTTTTTATGGGTGAAACAGATGGAACTCGTTGTGTATGGTAGGCATAATATAAGTTGTATTCCTAATACTTTCTGTGAAATATGCAACTATTCTGTGAAAATTATATTATTTGGATGTAGCTTTCCTTGTTTGAGCTATGAATTTGTGATGGAGGATATGGAAGTGTCCGTTGTGTTAGGGGGTAGGTATTGTGAAAGTTGTCTTTTGTTTTTGAATGATATAAGTTGAATTCTGTTGAGACATGGAACATCATGCTGTTCTTCATTAGCTTCAGCTGAGTCTATACTGACTTAACCATGGATGGATGTTGTGCTTGCACTGCTTACTTATTCCCTATGTGGGATCTGTTTTGCCAGAATGCCAGGTGTGAAAAATTTTATAAGCTTTCTGCGGCCGTCCACCAGTGTAGTGCTTTTGTTCTCTTTGTATGTGTTTTGTTTGTTAGGCTGTTGTATTTGTGACATAGCTAGTCCTTTTCTTTTGGTAAAAGAAAGCTTTGCAGCTGATGTGCACTAGTTGATTCTTGGATAGTTCATTTATCTATTACCAGGGGCGGAGACAGGGGGGCGGACAGGGGCCTGGCCCCCCATGGTCCCCAAATTTACATTAGAAATTTAAATTTTGATTAAATTTTTATATAAATTTGTATGGTTGGCCCCCCTCCTAATAATGAAAAAATCAACTTCCTGGCTCCGCCCCTGTCTATTACCACTTTGATTATTTGCTATCACTGTTTAATTTGTTCAAGTGCATTATTTCATGTTTGCTTTCAATTCAAAATTCCTTGCTTGCAATACTGAATTTAAGAATTGACCTGAATCTTACAGGTAAAGAAGTGAAGCCAGGAACCAAGGTTTCTTGCAAAGCTAATGAGGGTTATGTTATCCACCTCTCACAGGTTAGGCTTCACTGCTGATCACTTCCATTTCTTGTTATAATTCTTACTATCTTTATCTGAGGTCCCTTGGCTGATTTGATGTTTCCTTTTTTGCTTTTAGGCTGCACTGGGGGAAGCAAAGAAAGAAAGTGAGAATATTGTTGTTTCTGTCAAAGTTGATGACAATAAATTAGTACTTGGAACTTTGTCAGTTGAGAAGCACCCTCAGATTGCGTGTGACTTGATATTTGAGAGTGATTTTGAGTTATTGCACAGTTAAAGACTACTAGTGTCTTCTTGTGTGGTTACAAAGTGTTTAAATATCCTTTTTCATATGATCTGTGGTTTTCAGTTTAGTCAAATCTATTTAAAATAACCTAAAATCTATTACTTGATAACTTCTCTTTCCTTAACTGGTTTCTTGCTTTATCCACGGATGATTCTGGTGATGATGAAATTAGTTTAGATGAAGAGCTGGAAACTGATGAAATCCCAATTAAAAAGGATGAAATTAGTAAGTCATTTTATTTCTTTCTTGCACCACAAATTTCATTATGCATTGATGTTGAGTGTACATAAGGGATTTTATTGCATGAGCGTCACTTTTTTTGTTTGTTTCCAAGCTAAATCTGCGGCAAATGTTCTTGTGAAGAATGGTAAAAACGTTGAACAAGATGTTGATGAAGAAATGTCCAGTGGTGATGACGATTTCACTGATGATTCAGATGATACTGAAATGTCTGAGGATGGTTCCAGTGATGAAGAAATGTCCAGTGCTACTGATCTCAGTGGTGATTCTGAAGATGAAAGTGAAGAATCGGAGGAAGAACAGACTCCTACACCGAAGAAGGTGCACACCAGATTGTTCCCCTTGTCCTTTAATATAACAATTAGTTCAATCATGTTTGACCATTTTTATTCGTTTTTTGTTATATTGTAGCCTGAAGTAGTTGGCAAGAAGAGAGCAATTGAAGCTGTAACACCTTCTGGTAAGAAGGCAAAGGTTGAACCAACTGGTCTGAAAACAGGTGCCTTACTCTCTGGTCTTAAAACCGTACTAATAAATGTGAAATATTACCTCATGAATGTTTTGCTAAATTTTATCTACCACAGGTGACAAGAAGGTTCATGTGTCAACTCTTCATCCCACAAAGCAGGCCAGCAAGACCCCTGCAGACAAATCTGGCAAGACCCCAGCAACTGACAAGAAGTCAAAGGAGAAGTCTCCCAAATCTGGTGGCCATGCCTGCAAGACATGTAGCAAGTATGTGTAGCTTACAATGTTTTTTCATTGAATGAATGACAGCTTAGTATCATTCACTTGCATTTGGAGATTGCTAATTGTCTGTCCTTGGCTTAGGGCTTTTGGCAGCGAGTCAGCATTGGAGTCTCATAAGAAGGCAAAGCATGAAGCCTAGAGTGTTTGTAGTCCGATGGATGATATAGTGGTTGTTGTTTCTCGTTATGCTCTGCTCAGTAGCCAGTAGGCAATTTCTGGAGTCTTATTTTTGAATATGGGAAATGCCATTAAATTTGGAACATTGCTGGTATGCCTTACTTTTGAACATGGGAAGTGTCATTGAGTTTTGAAAATGCCCAATTTTGGTTGTCGTGGGATGTTTATGTTTTGAATGAGCATGTGGTCTGGTAGAGATATTCTTTGTTATCTGGGAGAGAGTAGTTCCATTTGATTCACATCTGCTGTCGTCAGCTTTCACAGTGTATTTTTTTAGTTCTCCGTAATCCTGTCGGTAGGATGCATCTACTATCGTCATTGCATACATCATGACTATTCTGAGAGTTACCTGGGATTATACTTGATAGTTTTGAGTATTCTAATCAGTGCTAGTTTAAACCATTTACTAACCTTTTTTTAAAAAAAAATCACTAATTCCTTTGCAACAGGGTATACACTTATTTCTCTTTCCACTTATTTCTCTTTCTTTTGTGGAAGATTATTACTCTTTCGAGCTATCTTAAAAAGTTGACGCAATTAGCTTATAGCTTAAAAGAATAATTCGCTAGGGTCAACAATTCGTTAGCAGTTGAACCTGCGTTCTGCTTCAAAAGGCAATTGAAAGCCAGGACGTTCATCCAGCATATCGATCTGAGCCTTCGCATACAGAACTTTGGACAAAGTTCCAAAATACAGGCTTTAATTTTTCAAGAATTTATTGGCCAATCTACAAAACTGAGCCTTGACAGATAGAACAGCACCGTAACATTGAACTAACAAGTTCCAAAGGATTGGTGTACGTTGTGAACTTGTGACGCTGCCTTTGCAGTCTACGCAAGAAACACAACTTTGCATCGCTATCCAGCCCCACAATTCAGTTACCTAACACCTCATTTAATACCCAGTCCATGAATGCTTCGGCTCACTTATGAGCATTATGCTTTAGCTTGCAATGAGTATCCAGACCAACTGAGTTGAAAGTCCTGAACAAAAAGCAAAAAGTCCAATGTGTGAGAATACATGACAGCATTTAGATGGAAGAAGGTTCGGATATAAAGTATCGAGAAATAACTTGCTGCATGACTTGCAGGAATAGCCAGGGGCTTCCTTAGAGCTCTCAATGATTGAAGGTATCTTCTTCACTTGCTTTGATGATGGATACGTGGTTGCAACATGGACATAGCCACTTCTCTTAGTACTGCCACTGCCTACATCATAGTTCACCAGGCAGTAAAGTTTCCGTGGGATTAAAAAGAACCACAAGCTAAACAAGTTTACAATTAAAAGTAACATTTCAAACCAGTTTTGTTGCCCATAGAAGGTGTTGTGATCTTTGCCTTCTTTTCTACAGGTGTCCTCAATGGCGTTTCTGCTGGCCTGATCTTGCCTGTAGCATCCTGCATAAAAACTCAGGTTTGCCTGGAGCATGTCAAAATAACATGCCAGCTTGAACAATCTCTCACCTTCGGAGCTTCACCATCAACTTCATCTGAACTGTCGCTATCATCCTCATCACTGGAATCCTGAGCATCAACCATGTCATGGAAAAGAACAATTCAATCAGAGACTCGGAGTACAAGTGATATCTATGCTAGTAGAAACGTAACGCATTGCACGCGTACAGAACAAATCTAAGTTTTGGCCTGAACATGGTACAAGCATCACGTAATCGATACAAAATAGTTTAGACAAGATTCATCACGTATACAAACCTCATCATCACCAGATTCACCCTCTACAGAATCAACAGCGTTTTCATCACTGTCATCATTGTCAGTGCCACCAACGTCAGCTTTCAGTTTCTCAGGATCCTTTGTTTCCTCCAAGATATTATTTGGTTTACACAACTGAGCAGCAGTAGGCTTCTCCGCACCACTTTCAGTTTCCTTGCTTTTATCATCTGAAGGTAAATAATGTAAAGCTAGTGCTTTGAGGACCCAATTAGCTATTTTTAGCATATTCTGGCACACGGACAAAGAGGTGTACGTGTATGTCTTATCAAAGTTGAATCAGTCTAATATACTTAAGAGTCAGGAGAAGCAAAGCAGCACCCTTAATCTTAAAAAAATTAATGTAGAACAAAGGATGTACCATCTGCATTGGGATATAGTGGAATAGTCAATGGAACCTCCTCATCAGAGTCATCAACTGAAACATCAATCACCATGCAACTTAAGCAAAGTGATGAGGAAAAATATCAGGGAAGTCCAAAAATAAAAGAACAAGAGCATTACCTTCGTCTGTACTAGTGTATGAATAAGATGTGGAGAAAGACAGAGCAAGTAGTTAAGGAACAAAACATTGTTCTAGAGCTTCTTGCCAAACATTGAAGAATGTAAAATGAAAGGATATTTTGTCTCGCTCTGCCTAAATGTGTAACCAAGAGCAGAGATGATGCTGTTTTTTGAGGTGTGCATTAACTCAAACTCCTTCTCAAATACCAAGCCAATTTTACACTGAGGGTATTTGTCAACTGACAGTGTGCCAATCAGAATTATATTTCCATTAACTTTCACAAAAACTCTGACATCCTCATCCCCCTTGTCATCCTGCAGTGCAATCTGGACAAACAACTGAAAGGTAAACAGATAGGATCAAACCAAATAAGTTTTTAAAAAAAGACCAAATATTACAAAACCTCATAAAGCAGACCTGTGAAATATGACAACACAACTCTCCTGGGTTACACTTCACTGTCTCACCAGGTCTCAATAGAACTCCTGGAAACATTAGAATAGCTTTTAGTAGCCATAAGTAAGATAAATTATGAATGCACAAATTAAAGAGAAATTTCTTGGGGCGCAATAGCCATTGGCAGTGCCAAATTGTCAACTTCGAAGTTCCAATTAAAAATTCAGAGGATACAATATCACAATAAGAATGTAGACGCAGGCTCCAATTACGAGCATCTATGAAATTGTAAATTTGTAATACACCATGTCATTGTAGCATCATCATTCATCAAACTTGATTAGAAAGTTCCCACAGTTCCTGAAAACCTTTATAAACTAGACTTATCACTTATCTCAACTTTGTCACCCAGGGAGAGTCAGATTTACCATTTTCCAGGACTGATTGAGGAAAATATCACCTAACCAACAATTTTACGAAACAGAACGACATAATCGCAAAATCCAGGAAATTTGTTGAAGGAGCAATACATGTTCAAGAGCTACTGCCTCATAGTAGCAGACAGGACGTAGACTAACCTGAACCAGCCTTTCCCAATCCGTCAAGAACAAATAAATCAACAATCAAGACAAACAAAATAAACAAAAAATCGTACAACAGCCACCTAAGAACCCTAAGGGTTGGACTGCTTGAATATATATCTAATCTCATTGTGTCTCAATTGGATCCAGCATCTCCAATACCAGCACAAAATAGCAAACAACGTGATACCGGGGGGGGGGGGGCTAATAACTTAACCAGGCATGATCGGAGTAAAAGAACAAAAACAGAAGCAAAATCGCAGGATACGGTACCGCACCCCAGTGCTGACATCTTGGAATATCCATGCCTTGTGGATGAGGGACGACGCCACGCCGCCGAATCCCCCGGCTGCTTCTCTCTGCCCCCGCTGCTTCAGGAATCTGGAGAGGAGAGGGTTTAGGGGAGCGCGGCCGCTTGGAGTGGAGTAGGACCTGCAAGTCTTGGGGGTGACTGGGACTGAGAATTCTGGTTTGGCCCAGTGGGGGCTCGCGTCGTTTTTTGCGGCTTTTTTATTTTTATATTTTTTTAAAACGTTTTTTACAAAAATATATTTTCGGTTTCACATTTTACAGTTTTATACCCCTACCGCCCGGCAGGGGGCCTACCGCCCGGCAGGGACCTACATATAAATAAATATAAATATTTTTATGCGGAGGCCCCTGGCGGGAGCCTGACGCCCGGTGGAGGGGCGGCGGGCAGCCCGCCCGCCCGGCAGGGGGGCGGCAGGCTCCTCCCAAATATAAAAGCTGAGCCCCTGCTTTCAGTACCCACTGCTGCTGTCGAGGCTGGACCTTCCGGGAATCCAACGGATGGGTCGGCTCCACCTACAAGAATTCGCCGCAATGTAGTTGTGCACGACACACCTTCGAATGTATTTGTTTATACGAAACTAAGTATATTGTGTATGTAGTATGTCTAAATATCTTGTTTAATTAGTTGGCAGTGCATATTTCTATAGAATTTGGTTGTAATGAATGAAACCTTCAATATACTATCTTATGTGGTATCTTATTTAACGTTCAATTTAAATTTCGTTCATTATATCAAATTGGTCAGCCCCAAATACTTGGACACATGGTTTGTGGCCACCTTTAGCACAAGCACCAATTAAACAAATCAAGCAATTCTGAACGCTAGCTCTACTTGACCGAGTCATAGAGCCACACGAGGTTCAAGGTTCAAAAAAATATAATCATTGCAATCAAACATAGCAAACATATAAGTATTGCAATTAAAGGTAGAGGAGGCCTGCCGCCCCGTTACAATTTACTTCACAATCTAGACCGATCAACACCATAACACCATATGATACACATCATGTCATTTCTTGGAGGCTATAGTTCAGGGGGGCATGAAGTCATCTAGGTCGTCATCCCAGTTAACAGAACTTGGTGCTGGAGGTGGTGCAGTTTGACTTGATGAACCTCTTGATTTTCCCTTTCTCTCTTTTATGGTTCTACTTTCATGTACAGGCGGAGGACACATCAGGTCTTGGAGGCCATAGTTTGGGGGACATGAAGTCATCTGGGTCGTCATCCCAGTTAACAGAACTTGGTGCTGGAGGTGGTGCAGTTTGACTTGACGAACCTCCGGTTCTATGTGATTGCAGAGGCCAAGTACTATCACCCGAAGATCTTCTACGCCTCCTTCGTCTTATTTGCGGCATGAGTCCACCGAAGATACATACCAATTTACGAAAATTTGGTATTGATTTGTTAATTTGGTATTGATTTGTTAATCACCTCCGTGTCCTCGGGGTAATCCTTGCATATAATTACACAACAATTTTAAAATTTACGAAATATGGATTACAAATGACTATAGATATTAGATCCGAATGATAGTTACCTTAATGTGCATCTCATACACCTCTGACCGCATCCATATCGTAGAAGTACTTTGTACGAAACCAATAACATTAGGATAATTAGCTAGTTCACATACGCTCATATACATCTTACGGCGTTCTAGCAGGTGTCCCTTTACATCTTGCGTTGTAATATCTCGAAACAATGTGAAATCTTTAAACTCTACTAATTTGGACAACACCATCTCTATCGTACCATCCGCTAATGGATCCAACTTCTTACTGATTACAAGATGTGTCATGATCTCAAGAATTATACTAGATTTTTCTTCGGTCCATGAAAATCCAATAGAATTGGAGGCAGCCATTGCCTTATGCTGCAATAGTAATAAGGTACTGTCATTCTAAGTTTACTATTCTATATTTCACTATCCAAAAACTAAATCTATTCTAATTTATAATTATTTTAGAAACAAGTCTATAATAGTTGAGAAATATTGGTTACCTGCGGTTCGGATTCAAAATCCGGCAGGACTTCACCAGTGGAATTACCTCTCTCACCCCTCTCTGGATCTCGTGGACAGGAAATGAGGGTGCGAGGGAAGAGGCTCAGCTTTTATATTGGGGGGGAGCCTGCCGCCCCCCTGCCGGGCGGGCGGGATGCCTGCCGCCCGGCAGGGGGGCGGCAGGCTCCCGCCAGGGGCCTCCACGCAAAAAAAATTTATGTTTATTTACATGTATGTCCCTACCGCCCAAAACTGTAAAATGTGAAACCGCAAATATATTTCTGTAAAAAACGTTTTTAAAAAATAAAAAAATAAAAAAGCTGCTCGTTTTTTTGGGTCCGTAATGGGCTTTACGTGGGCGCTTTCCTACCATAATGACTTGTGCGATGTCCAGGAAAAAAAGGGCATTTGAGCTAGAATCAATTTTGCGAGCAGCTATTGTTTTGTTAAAAGAAATACTGTTTTTATTATCTAGCGTTACTGATGGAGGTAACGAGATAAGATGAATACTCAGTGGCTTGCAATGGAGAATGATCATATCGACCGTGAGTAGCGTGAACCATGTTCCAAAGTACCAAAAACATGATGTTGTCATCGCATTCAGTACTCAACACGAGAGAAGCGGACTTCCTTACATGCAGTCCAGCATCAGAATTCAGTTACCTAACATCCACCCCTAGTTAAGCCAAGTGCCCAAGATACGCAAGCCAGGTTTCTGCAGAAAATACTCCAGCTCATTTATGAGCACTACGCTTATGCTTCAGAGCGATGTAGGAGCTGAAAGTCCTGGATATGAAGAAATAATGCGCATGTGTCAATGTCAAAGTATATATCAAAACACACTTGATGGTGGCAGGTTCGAGTAAAAGGGCCTAGAAATTACCTGCTGCAAGATTCGCAGCAGGCTGCATAGGCTTGTCACTGGTTGTAGGTGTACGCCTTTTGAGCAATGCAGGTTCTTCACGTACTTGGATGGATAAGGGGTGGCCACATGGGCATAGACACTTCTTGTACCAGTGCCACTGCCTGAATGGAAAGTTCATCAAGAAGTGAGATTTTGGTGGCATGGAAACGAACGTTAAGGTAAGCAGTTTAACAATCAAAACTTCAAAAGTAACATTTCATAACAGTATTGTTGCCCTTAGATGGAGTTGTCATCCCGGCCTTCTTCTTTGGAGGTGTCTTCAAGGGTGTTTCTGTTGCCCTATTCTTGTCCTTAGCATTCTGCATATGTTAAAAAGGGTTAATGATACAGTTACAGTATATCATAAAAATAGAGAGCAATCACAAAAATTGAAGATCATATCGAACAATTTCACACCATTGGAAAGTTTGCATCATCATCTTCATCTGAAGTCTCACTATCATCCTCATCACTGATATCCTGAAAAATCAATCATGTCACACAAAAGAGTTGTTTGATCAGAATAATGAGCATCCAGTGTTGGTAAAAATGTAATGCACTGCACACAGGATGGGCTTAGGGCGCATTGAACTCATCGTTCCACTTTACCCCTATGATAACAGTGCCAATTTTAATCCTAAATAAGGCAAAAGTTCCTAGGTCAACCATTAGTCTTACAATTCACAATTGGATAACAGATCCACAAACATTTAAATATAGGGAAAAATTAGATTCATACACATAAGAAACTTAGTGCAAATGCATGAGGTTCGGAATAGGTAATTCCTTCACTTCAGTTACCAATACATCCATAAATATTCTAGAAACACAAGATCAAGAAAAAAAATTCAGAAAATAGTAGCTTCATCATGGTTCAACGCACACACAAACCTCATCATCAATATATTCACCGTATTCTGAATCGATGTAGTTTTCATCATTTTCATCATTGTCAGAGCAACCAACATTAGTTTGCAGTTTGAAAGGATCCTTCATCTCCTCCAGCTACGAGGACCGAGTCGCAGGAGGCCTTGGTGCAGCAAGCTTCTCCGAACCACTTTCAGTTTCTTTGCCCGTATCATCTGAATGTAAGCAATGTTAAGCAAGTATGTCATTCAAGAATTCACTTGGAGGCTCAAATAAGCTATTTATTAGTTTCATGATAAAAAACAAGGAGAATAATCACAACATAAACCAAATGCAGAATTTACAAGAAATGCAGTAAGAATATTTCTCCATATATGTGTAGTGCACTACACATATACAACAACAACAACAAAAGGCTATGTTGTTGTTGTTGTTATTGTATATGTGTAGTGCAAATATCCAGTTGAAACATTAAACATTCAATCTTGAAGTCAAATGAAACAAAACCGCGATAATAAAAGTTTTAAGACAAGCATTAAAATAATTGCCAATTAAGATTTACACAAACACAATGAAATTGTCAGCACCATTCGTGGAAACCCTGCAAGCTAGAACTTTCAACCACAATCTTGTAAGCCACAATAGCACTCAGTTTGCCATTCTCCACTAGTACAACAACTGAATAAACTAATTATCGAATCAGAATTTCATGAAACTACTATTCAATCACCAGGAAACCAATAGCTTAACCGATCAAAACAACAACGACACGTTAACTACTCAAAATCTACTGCCCAAGCTGACAATTTGCAGTCTATCCAAAACCAAACAAGAAAAAAAAGTGTTTTGTGCAAAAATATAAGATCCAACGTGAGGAAGAACTGAGGCCCTTACAACAATATAATAAATACAACAACAACAACAACATAGCCTTTTGTCCCAAGCGAGTTGGGGTAGGCTAGAGATGAAACCCAAAAGACACAAAGGTCATGGTTCAGGCACGTTGATAGCTAGTTTCCAAGTGCTCCTATCCAAAGCTAACTCCTCAGAGATATCCCAATCTTTAAGGTCTCTCTTAACCGACTCGTCCCAAGTCAGTTTAGGTCTACCTCTACCCCTCTTTACCTTATCAACACGCTTTAGCACCCCACTACGCACCGGCGCCTCCGGAGGCCTCCGTTGGACATGTCCAAACCATCTCAACTGATGTTGGGTAAGTTTCTCCTCAATTGGTGCAACAATATAATAAATTATGACTTAAAAAACAACCATATAATTATATTCCAAACTAGCACATGTTTCCCGAATAAACAATAATATTGATACAGAAAAGGATTGCAGGATCAATTACTGCATCAAGACCTGATAATCTTGCACAGAGCCACATATACAAGTGCTAGGAGCCAAGGACCTTAAGCATAGGCTAAGTATATTTAAGGATGAGACAGTACGAACACCAACATCAGATACCTTACAACAACAACAACAACAACATAGCCTTTTTTCCCAAGCAAGTTGGGGTAGGTTAGAGATGAAACCCGAAAGAAATAAGTTCAAGGTTCAGGCACATTGATAGCTAGTCTCCAAGCGCTCCTATCCAAAGCTATCTCTTTAGAGATATTCCAATCCTTAAGACCTCTCTTAACCAACTCATCCCACGTCAGTTTAGGTCTACCTCTACCCCTCTTTACATTATCGACCCGCTCAAGAACCCCATTACGCACCGGCGCCTCAGGAGGCCTTCGTTGGACATGTCCAAACCATCTCAGCCGATGCTGAGTAAGTTTCTCCTCAATTGGTGCCACCCCGACCCTATCCCGAATAACTTCGTTCCGAACTCTATCCCTCCTTGTGTGCCCGCAAAACCACCGCAACATCCGCATCTCTGCTACACTCAGTTGCTGCACATGTCGCCTTTTTGTAGGCCAACATTCAGCACCGTATAACATCGCCGGACGAATTGCTGTCCTATAGAATTTGCCTTTTAGCTTTTGTGGCACCCTCTTGTCACAAAGGATGCCAGAAGTTTGCCGCCATTTCAACCAGCCAGCTGAAATTCTATGCCTAACATCTTCATTTAGGATAGCAGCAATCCTGACAAGAAGAAGACTTTCAATGTCACACCAAATTTGGATGGCCATCCATCTTCACCAATAATCTCCACAAGAGCACTTTCCATCCTTGAAATGGTGGAACCTCTTATTGTCCCTAACAATAAGCTCTCTCCCAACGATCCTTGACATGATCTTGATGGCATTGTGGCAGTCCCCACAGATCCTTAGGTTCTTAATGATGCGAAGTGGAGTCCTTGCTGGGGTGCTAATCAGACCATAAGCAATCGCCAGCCTTTCACTATGGTACAGCAATGCCTGCTCCTTGGCCTCCTGATCAATGTCATGGAGCACATACCTTGTATCTGGGACATATCTCTGCTCATTGACCACCTTCTTTTCAATCTTGGGTGGCAGTCGGTACTCTGCCAGCTTGTTCCTCCCATCAAGCATGTTAATCCTCAGACGCCTCTTTGAAGGTGGGGTTGGTAGCTTCTTAGGATTTTCCTTGGATGGATCAAGCGTCACCAAAAACTCCTCTGCTCTGTCCTCAAGATCAATGTCTCCATTCATACGTGCCAAGTTCAAGACTGACTCCCAAACCATGGCGTTGGGCTGGAACAGCAACTTCTCGATATACTCCATAGCCTCGTTGAGATGCCCTGACTTCCCCAGGACCTCAATGATCCCAACATAGTGTTCCACACCAGGCTCAATGCCATGGTCCCTGGACATGGCATCAAAGTAAAGGAATGCCTCCTCAATGGCCTCCGAGTTGGCACAAGCATTGAGCACAAACACGTAGCTCTGGCTGGTTGGTGCCATGTATTCCTTCATCAGCTCGAACAGCCGCAGGGCCTCATCCCCAAGTCCGTTCACCGAGTAGCCATCAATCATGATGTGCCACGAGTCCATGTCGCGGTCAGGCATATTGTCGAACGTCCTCCGGGCATGGGGCATGGCTGCACACTTGGCGTACATCTCGAGCAGCTTGTTGTTGACCCGGAGGTCGCCGCGGAAGGGCGAGCGGAGGAAGAAGTCGTGCACCTTCCTGAGCTCCTCGAGCAGCTTGGGGTTGGAGCAGGCGGCTGCGAGCTCGTAGAACGCGGGCAGGTCGGCGCGAGCCCCCTTGGCGAGTAGCTCGACGGCATCCTTCACCCGTCCCTCCCGGCACAGTCCCATCAGCTCCCCCGGCCCCGCCACAGGTTCAGGAGGAGGCGGCAGCGGAGTAGAGTGCTGCTGCGGGGGCGGAGGGCCGTAGCCGTGGGGCGGGGGCGGAGCCTGATCCTGCGGTGGTGGAGGCCCGTAGCCGCGTGACGGCGGAGGCGGAGGCGGCGCCTGCTTCTGCGGTGGTGGAGGTCCGTATCCGCGGGGCGGTGGAGGTGGAGGTGGCCCCTGATGGTGTGGTGGTGGAGGCCCGTAGCCGCGTGGTGGCGGAGGCGGCACATGCTGGTGAGGGTGTGGAGGCCCGTAGCCGCGGGGCGGCGGAGGCGGCACATGCTGCTGCGGCGGTGGAGGCCCATAGCCGCGGGGCGGCGGAGGCAGTGGCGGAGCTTGCTGCTGGTAGTTCCCCGGAGGGGGCGGAGTGGGATGTCCCTGCGGGGGCCACTGTGGAGGGGGTCCGGGGGGCGGGGGGTTCTGCGTCGGGGTCCACTGCTGCTGATGGGGCTGGTGGACATGGTTGGGAGAGGCGGCGGCGGCGGCGGCGGGGGAAGGGGAAGGGTGGTACGCGTAGGATGCCTGGGAAGAGGAGAGTGGGCGGGCGAGGAGGTGGAAGAGGGAGCGGGACCTCGCGGAGGAGAAGGCTAAGGAGCGGAGCGGGCGCAGGTGGCGGCCATGGCGAGTGGCGAGCGCCGAGCGGCCGCAGGTTTAGGCGACGGCGGGATTGGAGGAGATTGGATTTGGGGAGTAAAGATGGGGAATGGTGCCTCTATGTGGACCGTGGGCCATTAGTCTAGTGGGCTTGAGTCGTAGGCCTGTAGGGTGTGGCTTCCATGGGCTATGCATGTGGGCTGTTTACGGCCCATATGCCGGCAGCAGGATAATCCAAAATTCCAAATTAACGCTTCTCTTTTTCTTTGTTCCTAAATGCGTTGCGTACAGAAAACAAAACCTTCGGAGCATCTCCAAAAGTTCTTTATATTTTTCTCTCCAAACTTGTTATTTACCAACTCTCCAAATAGTTATGGAAAGAAAAAAATGTTCATCTCCAACAATTCCCCATTTTTCTCCGCATCAATAAAAATTATGGACCCACAGTGTCTCTGCTCACCACGACCGCTTATTACCGGTGCCGGCGTCGCCGGCGAGGAAGCACATACCCGTCTCCTCGACCTTGGCGGCGAGCGTGACGTAGGCATGGTGTCAAGTATCATGTTGCGCGCCTGCTAGTTCTTGGCGCCTGCGGCTGCCGCCCCGCCGACATGCGTAGGCCACGCCGCCGTCGCTCTCGGCCACGCCGCCGTCGCAACCTGCGAGACCGTGCCGCCGCCTCTTCCCACGCCTGCCGCCCCGCCGACCGCCACTGCTCCCTGCAGACCGCACCACTGCTCCAGTGCTCCTTGTGCCAGCTACCCCGAGCACCCAGCTGCTGCAGCAGCCGCCTTGCCCGCTGCTCGCCCCTGCTGACATGCGTGCCTCGTTTGCAGGGACCTCTTTGCCCCGCAGCATCGCTGGTATGCTTGCTGCAGCAACATCGCTGGACTGAGCCAGAGACGAGACATCTCGAGACAGGGAGAGGACGCCGGACATTCGCGGGAAGAAGACGTGCGACGGTGCGGACTGCGGAGTTCACATGGGGAGGTCGGGAGGGTGCGCATATATATAGGCACAAAGCACCTCAATTTGCCAATTGTTAGTAGATGGGGAAGTTAGATGGAAAATTATTGGAAAATGTTTTTTTATTTTTTTTTCTAAAAATTCAAAGATGGGGAAGAGAGATAGAAAACTCTTAGAGATGATCTTACATCCCAAAACCAAAGAACAATCTCTTTTCTTCTCTATCTTTTCTCTATCTTCTCTACTCTCTACTCTTTATCTCTATCCCTATCTCTACTCTCTACTTTTTTTATACTAATAAAAAGAACGATTTGGGAGAAAAAATATTGGTGCGACCCTAGCCCCCTCCCGGTGGTGGCTCTGCCATGCGACAGGCTCGGCCGTCCGATCGGAAACAACCCAAATCCGTGCGTCCGTCGCCCACGCGCTCCGCGTAACCCGCCCGAGTCGTCGCACTCGTCTCGCCCCCGCCCTCCGCTCCCGCTGTGTCAGACGGCGCCTCCCCAACTCTGGTCCCCTGCGCGTGCGGCTGGATTCCTCGACGCCGGACTTCTGGGCGCGCGCCCTCTAGGCCCGTCCCCGCGCAGCCGTCCGATTCCGTGTCCGCCGCACTGAGTCCACCCCTTCCCCCTGCTCGCACCATGAAGCAGCGTGTGCAGGAGGTCGCGGTGTAGATCTTCAACGCCGCCGCAGCCAAGATCTCCTTGGTGACGTCGTGGGATGGGACGCGAAGCTGATGCCCTCCTTTTCTGCCGCTGATCCATCAAGGGTGCCGTCACCAGGTGATTTTTTTTGTTTCTCTCATTTTTCCCTGCTGTTGATAAGAGTCATGTACTCGTTGCATCGAGAAATTTGCAAAAATAGCACCGCAAACATTGTCATTTGCAGTTTTGCCATTGGCCCTATATTTCATAGGCACAGATGGTCCCACCGTGTCATTCACGGGAAGAGTGGCAAATTCACGAGTGGTCAGTCTTTGCAGTCCTAATATTGCTTTTTTTTTTCCGTTGTGCATCACACCAGTCGCATGTTTAGACCTTGCGTCACTCTTGTCCTTCCTGCAGTCAATACATATCTGCGTCCTACATGCATATGGAATCAAATCAAACCAAGGTGATTCCGATTCTTTAAAGGAAAATGATATCAGTTGTATCTGTGCTGGCATAATCAGGTTTCAACTGAGCTTTTTCTTGTCCCTTGTTGATCTTTTCAGATACAATGTGATATGTCTCTTCACCTTCTTTACAGTAGTCGAATCATTCACAACATGCCTTAGTTTCTAATTTCACCGATCAGGTATTCAAGTTAGCTTCATAAATAACACAACGTAAAACAAATTAAGCTTAGCAGACTGCAGCTTCATCTACAGTTGTGAAACTGTGGACTTCATTCTCAACTCATTGATATTGGATTTGCATTACCTTAGTTGTGAATTACTTACTTTAATGTAGTCTCAACCTTACATCCACTGGAGTCTATGTTTTTTTTTCTATAAGTTGTAGCTATCTGTTGGCTAAACCACTTTTAAGATTAAGGAATTTGTTTGGTTAACATTTCAAGATATCAGGTTACTTTGGTCTGATCCTTGATATAGAATCATGTATATTTCTCACTCCAAAATGCCTGCATTTAATTATAACAATGCCAGCCATAAGCATTGGGTCGGTCTTCCATGTATGCCACTTTTACATTTTATATAGAAATTCCAAGGTCTAATAAAATATCGTCAAGGTCAACTGAAGAATTATTTCATGCATCTGGCATGTTATTATTCTTGTTAAAATACCATGAACTTGCTACTGTAAGGAGCCCACTCACCTGTACATCAACTACAATATATATATATATATATATATATATATATATATATATATATATATATGTATATATATATATATATATGTATATATATATATATATGTATATATATATATGTATGTATATATATGTGTATATATATGTATGTATATATATATGTATGTATATATATATATAACAATTTTACATCATTCCGCCATATTCAAAATAAATTAGGTCAATTTATTTTCTACTTACCTTGTCACAAGCATTGCGTTGATGATTTCTGAGCTGAATAATTTTCTGACCACCTGAACCTTGTAACTAGAATTTTCTTGTAGTAGCTTCTTGGTTGTAGATGATTGGACACTATGGGATGGAAGTAGGAGTACCGTAAACATGATATATTCCATTGTTCCTCAGCAGAGACCATTGTTCCTCAGCAGGGAGGCAGAATTCGGAAAGATTGAACCCATACTTATTCCATTGTTCAAAATGCAGTATGGTTCAATTGGATGGTTCAATACATTGATGATGCAAAGCTTCCAGGTAACTTCATTGCCTGATTAAATATCTGTTGCGCTTTCTACAATTTGAGGGATGATGCCTTGATTATGATGTGATCCTGGATTCCTGGTAATTGATGCATGATGGCTTGATTCTAATGTGACACCTGATTAGATTCTAATAATTGGTGAAAGCTCTATAATGGTTATACAGTCTGATTATTTGTAGTTTGATACCTTCCCACGTCTTTCAGGTTTTAGTATAGTGCCCCAGGAGGACTAGCGGAGCTGTACAGTGTTTCTTGTCATGTTGAATGATTAAGAAGTTAAGAAATTCCATTCGTAATTTTTTGGGCAGCATTAATCGATTGTTGCCATTTTTTCAGCAAGCAAATAACAGAGGATCAAATTTTGTGGGGCCAGATATATTAAGAAATAAATTTAACTAGGATTTCTTTTAGGGTTTTCCTTGAGTAGATAAAATTAAGGACTTGTGGTAAACATGGATCATGTGACTAACATATATGGCGTGTTCAAAAAAGCAGATATGCACTTAGGTGCTTCGTGTTTGAGCTCATTTTGTCTGTTATATCACCACCATATCGCTCATGTTCTGTGTATTGCTTTGAATTTTTTTTCTTCCCGTAGCAACGCACGGGCACGGACCTAGTTCTAAAAAAAAACCCCAAAGAACACAGACTTAGCTAGCAAGCATGATTGTGAAGAAACGGCATCAGAACATCATAAAAGCAACAATATTTCCATGGATCATGGAGATTCCGTGACCGTCAGGCAGAAAGCGCTTTTGGAGGAAGATGTTTGCAGCCATTTTTGGTTGCAAGTAGAGTGCTCTGATGGAGCAAGGTTTTCCGCGGTGGCAAGGAAGCCCTCCTGCCAAGCCAACGGAAATTCCTGCCTACTGGTGATACTACTTTGTATAACTGTTCAACTGAGAAGCAGAGGCATGGCTAAGTTGCTTGCCCCGGTTACAAATCAAATGATTCCTTTCTTGCCCCCTGACTAGGGGTGGTAAAGGGCCCAACATTTTGAACTAGAAAATCTAAGGATCGGGCCCTAAAAGAGCCGGGCTCTAAACATATGTATTTTTGAACTAAAAAATTTAAGGGCTTTATTGGGCTGTGAAGAGACCATTAGGGCCATGGCCCATTACCACCCCTACCCCTGACCCCCCCCCCCCCCCCCCCCCCCTCCCCTTCTTCTTCTAAGTGTCAAGTGCTAGCTAGACCAACGCCACTCACCAATCTCCACTTCCTTGCTTCGCTCCAGTCACATACCACCAGCTGCGTTACTTGATCGGTTGGTTTTCCTTGGTCCTTGCCCTTTGCCGAGACATGAGCAAGCAGCCGATGTCGCCGGAGGGAGGCGGCGGCGGCGTGCCGCTGGCGCCGAACCGAGCTCGCGGCGCCGATGCGGCGCCGTCTCCGCCGGGCACCGGCCGCACCCGCAAGGCGAGCGTGCAGGGCGAGGGGCAGGCTGCGGCAGGGTCGTCGCTGCGCGACGGCGCAGGGACCAGTGCGGCCATGGCGGCCCACGGCGGCGGCGGGCGCCGCGTGACCCTCCTGGTGCCGCCGCCGGATGGAGGCCAGCCGCAGCAGGTGGCGCAGTACTCGCGCGAGGGACGCAACGGGGCTGCCTCTCAGCCGGCGGCCGGACGCCCCAGGCCGTCCTATGTGCCGCCGGCGCAGAGGCGGCGAGAGCAGCCGCCGCCGGCCTATGGACATGGACCGTACCCGTGGGGAGGCGTCCCCGAAGAACGGCAGCAGGCGGCGCCGCCACCTGGAGGCGCGCTGCCACCCGGGACGGGGAGCGATCTCGCTATTCCGGGAGGAGCTGCGCCGCCAACTGCTGGAGCTGCGCCGCCGCGCCGGAAGCGTTTCGGAATGGCCAAGACGACTTGGGCTGCGGACCTGCCGGACCCGTCGGACGCGCGCCAGCATCGTCGTCCACCTAACCACGCACCTGGAGACGAAGAAGCTGCCCCGCCAGGTAGCCTCGCCACACCCACACCAGGAGGGGCTGCGCCACCGCCACCTGGTGGAGCCGCACCGCCGCGTCGGCCGAAACCTTTCAGGATCGGCACGACTACTTGGGCTTCTGACCGGCCGGCGGACTCGTCGGATGCGCGCCCTCCTCGTCCACATCAGCACACACCTGGACCGGGAGACGAAGCAGCGCCGCCACGCGGGGGCAGCCCCACCGCACCGGGAGGGCCACGCTGGTTCGGGAGGTTCGGGCTCCCCACCGCGAAGACCATCGAGCGCGTCAGCACTCTCGACACGGGATACGGCACGGAGGTGCCGGCGGCGGCGGCGGACTCTCGCCTGCCACCGCCGCACGCGCATGACGCGCGTCCCCAACACCCGACGCCACCGTATCAGCCACCGCCGTACGATAAGAAGTGGCATGGGCAGCCGTCACCGATGCTCCCCACGGAGAGGAGGAGGAAGAAGGAGAATTCGAAGAAGCCGCTGGCGTTCCTCTTCACCCTGTGCTGCATCCTCTTCTGGCTTGTGGTGGTCTGCATCGGCCTCGCCATCCTGGTGATCTACCTCCTCTACCACCCGAAGCCGCCGCGGCTCCACGTGAGCACGGCGACCCTGAACGCCGGGTACATCGACGAGCTCCCACCGCCCCACCTCGGCCAGGCGCTCAACTCCGACCTCTACGTGCTCGCCGCCATCTACAACCCCAACACCAAGATCGACGTGGCGCTGCACTACATGCAGTTCGACCTCTACTTCCAGGGCCACCTGATCGGGACGCAGGCGGTGTGGCCGCCACTGTACGAGAGGCCCGGCGACTCCGCGCTCCGGACCGTGCACCTGGTGGTGAGCGAGGTGGTGATGCGGCCGGAGGACGCCGACGTGTGGAAGAACGTCACGTCCAGCGGCGGCCTCGTGCAGATGCAGCTCGAGGGCAGGTTCTACGTCCAGCTCAACTTCGGGCGATGGCTCCCGTTCAGGTACATGGTGAAGCCGAGCTGCGCGCTCTGGCTCGACCCGCCGCCGGAGGGCGCGCTGCGCAGGGCGCGGTGCCGGCAATGATTTCTCCGCTTCCATCGGAATCACATCACTAGGGGTGCATATGCATCTGATTGGTTGCTTCGCGTATGGTCGTTTCAGTTCAGAGCTAGAGGAACGAATTCGTGTATTTTGGATTTTAGTTATTTTTTTTTGCTGGAGAACATTTGGGGTTCTTGAATTATTATTTTTTGGTAAATCGAATGGAATTAGGGATCGAGCCAGTGACAATTCTGTCTAGAAAATAAAATCAGGCATCAGGTTGGACACTGATCGAGTGATTGTCAGTTCGTGTTTGTATATGCCCACAATGCAGAGGAGAGGAGATGCTTTGTGAAGCGAAGCGCGCCAGAGACATGACCCCACAGATTGCTCCATTGCTTCTCGAATTACCAAACTGATTCTTGATAATTGGCGTATAACTTATGCTTAGCACTTTGAGGTCTACTGATTGTTTTCACAAATGTTGCCCATTCTGGATAAATTCCATCTGCTAGATAGTACCCCATGTTATATACTTTCCCATTAACTGTAAACTGAACAGGTGGTGCTCTCCCTTGTAGAACATCTGTGAACAATGGTGACGGGTCCAACACATTAATATCATTGTTTGAACCAGCAGCACCGAAAAAGGCATGCCAAATCCATAAGTCCTTAGAGGCAACAGCTTCTAGCATGATAGTTGGTACTCCATAACAACCACGTACATATTGCCCCTTCCAAGCAATCGGGCAATTTTGCCACTCCCAATGCATGCAATCTAGACTACCTAACATTCCAGGGAATCCATGTGCCTCTCCAAATTGAAGTAAACGCTGAATATCCTGCTCATTAGGCCTACGACGATATTGCTGACCAAATATATATCTAACACCTTGAACAAAGTTAATCATGCTTTCCATTGCTGCGCTTTCCGCAACACCAAAAGTTTCATCCATAAGATCAGCAGGTATACCATACGCTAACATTCTAATGGCAGCCGTGCATTTCTGCAATGGTGATAGACCCACCTTGCCAAATGCATCTCGTCTAAGACGAAAGTATGGGGACCAATTACCAAGAGCTTCAACAATGCGTAAAAACAGGTGACTTCGCATGCGAAATCTCCTACGGAATTGATCATCGGTGTACAAAGGATTGTCTGAAAAATACTTATCAAATAGCCTTTGGTGGTCACCTTCATGATCTCTTCTGATATACCTCCGATTGTAGCCCCCACGCCGGCTTGTACCTCCCTGCTGCTGCGCTACAAGTTGTGCTTCAAGTTCAGCTTCAATCTCAACATCTATCTCAGCTTGCATTGGGTCATTGATTCCTTCCCACATCATCTCTTCTAGCTTCTCACTATCAGCTATAGAATCATCTGAATGAATGGATTGATCTTCTATGTCGGAAGACATTTTTTCCTGGTGGAATGGGATGTTGGGATGAAGAATGAGTGTGTGTTGTTCTGATGACTCGTTTCCCCTATTTGTAGATGTTGGATTCCAACGGCTAGTTGCTGCTTTTGACAGTACTCCAACAGCTAGTTGATTTGGCAGTATTCTAACAGCTACTACTTGAGTAATTGAGGTTCACTGGTTGCTTGCCTTGCTGTGTTGCAGGCCATGGAGAAGTTGATTCTGATCCATGGGAAGAAGTGTTGCGTGCAGCTCCGAACACTTGATTTGGTGAGTGCATAAAACTTTCTTGAGATCCAAAACCTTGAAATCTGATTGGTGTTGCATGTGGCCAATTCCCTTGCTGATAACTCGGAGGAGAATGTCCATAGGGTTGAGAACTCCCTGCTGGACCAAAAGGGTGGAAATTCTTAAAATTGGGGGCTACATATTGAGGAAAATGAGATTGTGGGAATGCTGCGGGAAATGGGGAAGGAGGGGAGATTTGGCTCGAACTGCCTGGGTGTTGGTTTTGAGAGGATGGGTTAAACACACCCATGAAATCTCTTTGCGAAGGATCCATTTTGTTTGTCTGTGACTTGAAAATATGGAGTTGTGCTTTGATTCATTTGCCATGGGTTTGTTTTTGTAGGAGTTGAAGCAAGGAGGAGCAACGGCTACATGCCTGGTGGGCAACGGATAGGAGGTGGGGCCAGCAACGGCAAGGATGAGAGGCGGGGGCAGGCGGCCGTTGGAATCTAGAATATTTTATTGTCTATACTGTACATATATTGTATTTTACTTTTCTACTACCGGCCATAGCACTATTATCCGGTATTAGCTATTGCCTCAGCCGACAATGTTTATGACTGGCTGGCCCACCAGCATTTATTGCCTATTACCGTTTTTTCCATACATTGTAGTTGCCCTAAGAGAGATACCTCCCTTGTCTCTCCAGACACGCACAAAGTCCTGTACAACCTCGCACTCTTTCGCCTTGACCACCGGCACCGACCGCCCTACTCCCGGGCCGCCATGCCAAGTTGCCAGAATTGCAACACCCTCACCGGCAGGGCCAGGAAACCCGCTGGTCTCGCAGCCGCCATCCACACGCATGGAAGCGTCCGCTGGACAGCACCCGCAGGCGGGCAACGCACAGAAACATTGTGAGTACTAGTGCTGGACGCGCGCGAACATAGGAGATTGTATAGTTTTTTGATGTAGAGGTGGATTAGGAGGTATTTTCTTTGGTGTTTATGTCAACGGATGCGGTGCAACAGGTAGTTACAGCAGATGAGTAGAAGCCGTTCACTAAGGGAAACAAAGCGCGCCAGAGTCGGCATCAGGGCACCGACAATGTTCTGGACAGGATGCAATACAAGCTAGGCGGGCACCATAGTTTACAATACAAGCATCTAGATCTGTCCCGCGTAGTTTTATATTTGGAGGAAGATGCAGAATCTATAGTTAAACAAAGCTCTCCACTGGTGAGCAAAAGGCGTCGTTACATGTACATAATCAGTACGAACGGAAGTCCGTGGATAAGCATCATAGGGTGACGCCGATAAAGTGGAGTGGCAGACGCGGCTACATGGACGAATCAGCAAAACGGCAGCAGGTGCGGAGGGTCTTTGTTGATAGGATACTGCTGGTGTCACCATATCTGCACGCGACACGTTTAAGAAGTTGGGTAGATAAATGATTAGGCACCGTTGATGCAAATGTGAGGAGTTCGAATGCATTCTGGAATGAGTGGTAGCTTTAGGCCCCAGCAGACGAAGATAAAGTGCATTGCTCTTTTCCAAGCAACTAGAACAATGCTCGGGCGATAAGGATGCAGGGCGCTACCTCGCACAGGCACAGATGCTTGTCGCTGAACGCGTTCACGAAGCCGGCCTCCTCCTACTCCTCTTCCACCGTCTGCTCCTCGAGCACCACGGGAGACGAGGGGGGCACCACGGGAGACGAGGGGGCGGACCGCCTCCCACTACTCCGCTACCTCCGCCCGCCCGTGACGCCGTCATGACTGCTCGCATGCCGGCAGCCCCGCGGCCACGCTTGCTCATGCGCCGCCCGGCCATGCACCTGGCCTCCGCAGCGCGGCAGAGGAGGGGCTGCCGAGCGCGCGGCGGAGGAGGGGGTGCCGAGCGCGGAGGGGGGGCCGCAGCTCGCGGCGGAGGAGGAAAAGTGCGGCGGCGGGGAGCTGGTGAGGAGAGGAAGGGAGGCGGCGGCGGGCAGGAGCGGGGAGACAGGAGGAGAGGATGGGGTTAGGGTTCGGGGGTGCGGGAGGGGCTAAATGAAAAATGGCTCGCAGGGGGATTTTTTAAATCTATCAGGGGGTGTTTGGCTGATCTGAAAGCCGGCTGATTTCGGCTGATTTAATAGTATTTTGTGAGAGAAAACAAGCCGAATCAAGCCGGGACAAGACAAGCGAACATGGTCATTTTTCTCTTCTTCGCATCGAAATAGACATTTATTTGGGGTCTACATGAAAAATAAAAGAACCTGAGTACTGTACCGTCAGACGAGTTGGGTTTTGTTGTTATTTTAATAAAATTGGAGGGTTTTTTCGCAAAAGAGCCGAAGCTCGCGAAGAGCAACATGCGTCGTCCTTTTTACCGTGGAGTGCGGGGAGAAGAGCAACATGCGTCGTCCTTTTTACCGTGGAGTGCGGGGAGAGGAGCGAAGGGCAGTTGGTTTTAACCATTCCGATAGCTGCCAAAGAGTCGATGATGAAAGCTCTGAAAAGGTCTAGTTTGTCGATTGGGATGCTATCACTCATGATCTGGCGTCCTAGAGATAGAAAGGCAGCAACTGAAGGAATGTTTATGGTTATGGATCCATCTTTATATTCCCAAGTGCAATTTGGAGAGCCAAGGATAATAGGGCATCCACTACAGGGATGTTAAGTTTAGAGGAGTCTAGCTGGATGCTGGTTTCAGTAGGTAGGTCAAGTGATAATTCTGCATCTACTGCTGGTTCAGAAGGGATTTGCAAAAATTGCTTCAGCACCGATTTCGACTGATTTCACCTGCTCCGATCACCGAATGTTGTTTCACTAACCTGGTAACAAGGTGCCGTGAAGATGCACCTGAAGCAGAATCCATGTAAGTAACTGAGTGCATTAGACATCCTGGTCTGGCTAGCTGATTTGTTCAGTAGAAAAGTGGTACAACAGAAGGATAATCAGAAAATATCAGCAGACAAATTGCTGGCGTTTGTTCATTTAAACAGGGTGAATTAATGAGACTGTATCTAACTATGGCCCATGGAGCAAAATCAGAGGCAATACTGGTCTTTGATACTTGAAATATGTATGTAAGACTTTTTTATTGCCAGCTAGAATCCAGTGGGGAGCAAATAATTAGGAACAGACAGAAATAATAATTTGATTTGCATGCAGGGTTCATGGGGGAAGAAAAACATGTACTAACTCCTATTTTTGGGAAGCATTATGTTAGAATCGTCTAAGGGTGACTAATAATGGAAATCTTTAGTTGTCTTAGGAGGGTTGGAAGCAGAATTACCTGTCAGATGATGATTTGACCAAGTAGTTCCGGTTGGAGCATTTAATGTAGGAGATGCATATGCAGCCATAGGGACCAGGCCAGCATCATTTGCAGCCTGTCAGTGGGAACAGCTTAGATCTAGATGAAACCAACATTTATTCAGCATTTCCTTCATCAGCATCTATGGTGGAATGATTTGCTAAGAAAACAGAGTTGCTTAGCTAGTGCTAAATGCAGTGAATAGGATTGATACCTTGCTGGTGGTCTGCTGCAGCAAGGTGGACTCTTGAGCGACAATTTCTAAGCTGCTCCTTCCGACGAATTGACAGGGTGAGGAGCTGTGGAACTTGCTCAGTGTGGCAGAACCACTTTGAAATACACCAGTTATAGTGCTTCAAAGACTTCAACTAGTATAACCAATGGTCCTTCGGGTAGAATCCCGATATAGCCACTCGATATCGGATCGTAATACAAGTATACATCCCGTACGAAGACGAGTCAGAGATACAACAATTCCACGATATTTTACATCACATAGATAAGGAGTATAATTTACATCAAAGTTTCGAAGCTAGCAAGCCGAAGCTTGAGCTTTTACAGTTTTATTTCAAAGGAAGAGATTTCATAGAAGTAAACTACAAAGAAGAGGTCCTGCAGCGGAAAGTAAAACACGACTATGTACAAACATCGTAGGGGTGATGTCATGATAAGCCCAAACATGACATCATTCATCTGAACCATGGCTGGTGGATGGTTCCCATTCCATCGTCCAGCCAACAGGTAAACCACTAGGCCAAGTTGAGCTATAGTCTTGGTCATTGGAAAGCATTCCTGAAAATATTATCAAAAGCAAGTCTGAGTATACTAATACTCGGCAAGACTGACCCGTCTAAGGGTATAGCATAGCTATTTTAACTAGACATGCAAAGCTTATGAAGATTCTGGAGTTTATTTTGCTGAAAAGCAACAAAGAGTAGGTCCTTAATTTTAAGTTTTACCTTTCAAATTCTAGTTTTATTAACCATTCTAGATTTGCACATATCTATACAAATAGTGTGTTTCTATTGATATAGCAGAAAAATACAAGATTATGTCCCTGGGAAGACATTACCAGGAAAAGAAAAGAAAACGCAAAAACAACACCGACGAGTTGGATTGGGCCATCAACACGCGCCGAGCACAAGTCAAAAAACATAACTCAAGCTGGTCGGATTGGGACGTCGACGCAAACCAAACAACTCAAGCCAGTTGGATTGGGGCATCAACATGGCAACACAGCTCTACTCGAACTGTACTCAAACGAGGCCACACCACTCCACTCAAAACGACAACAAAATGGACCACTCCACTCAAAACGACAACGAAATGGAAGCAGTATCGCAGCATCCATCCACTCCACTCTCTTGTAATCGTCGAAAAACCTCGGTGTGAACCTACGTCGAGAACAAGGTTGAAAATAGCAGGCTATGAAGTTTAGCGGTAATCTTCTCTAAAAGCTATAGAATAGCTATAGCGAAGCTATAGTGGGCTATAGCGAAAGTTAAATCATTTAGCGGAATGATAAAATAATAAATAATCTCATACAAATTATAAGTATCGTAGGTCTAACACCTAAAATTTGAGTCTAACACGTCTCTTAACTACCCAACAGTACCCAATTGACATTTAGCGCTGCTAAGTCTCACAAAAACCTATTTAGCGGACATTTAGCATGGCTAAATCTCATAAAACCTCCTTTAGCAGATATAGTTGACAAATGTTGTATAGCGTAGTAGTAGATCTCCTAAAAAGCTATTAGCAGGCTATAGGGAGGCTCTCGCTATAGCGGGCTATTTCCAACCATGGTCGAGAAAGAAACGAAGAAGTGGACAACATCGCACCAAGAGCATCGTTGCCATGCAGGATCCTTCGCCGCGATGCCGCTGCGACAAAACACACCACCCGACGGAGTGAATAACACCGAATCCGGGCCACTCGCAGACTGCCACGTAGTCGCCATCACAATAACACAACACGCGGGGGCCTCGCCGCTTCCGCCGTTGGACTCTACCTCTCACGTCTGCGCACGGGGGCCACGCCACACCCGCTACATAACTCTATGCCCAGAATCTGTTTCAGAAGTCGCCATCGGAGTGGTGAGCAAAGATGCCCCGCTCCCCCGGGTCTCAATCAAACAGCCAAGCCATCGCCGCAGTTTCGACTTCGCCTCGTTGGTTTACCCTCGCATCTAACCCCCCACCGCCATAGCAGCAAGCCAAGGAAGTCACTTGCGCCGTCTTCCGACGTTATACCGCACCAGGTGGCCACAGCCAGGCTGAGCAACCTGCCGCAGTCCGCTGCAAGTCTAGTTGTCCCATGACGCCGGTGCCGCAAGCGCCGCCATCTGACGCAGTCCCACACCGCACTGACCGTTGACAAGCAACGCCAGTCGACGCAGTCCGCTACTAGCAGTCAACCGGCAAACAAGCAACAACCCTTGGCCGCCACCAAGACAGCGATCGCCTCCGCGTGGGCATAGCAACATCCTTCCAGCTTGCCAAGCGGTGGAAATATCAACCCCAACTGAAGCCGCTATTGACAAAGGACCGCCGAAGCCACACACCGAGCTAGGTCTCTAGAGACGACGCCTCCAAGAAGGGCATGACGCCAAAAGCGCCGCCGTCGCTCGTCCAGAGGACAGGGTTTTCACCCGGAGAACCCCGTGCAGCAGAGTTGTAGCTCTAAAATGACGCCCCCAACGGGGAAAGCGACGTCAACGCTGATGTCATCCCGTCGGCAGCAACGCCGGCAAGGGCTTTCGCCCGGAGAATCCCAATCCCAAGCTGCACGTGCACAGCGTGGCAAAACCGGCACCAAAGCCACGGCAGCTCGTCCGGGACGACACCGCCGCCGCGCCTCCACACGCCAATGCCGCCGAACTTCACATCCACTTTGGTCGCCGCAAGCAGCCTCACGCACGGCCGGAGCATGCCCACCACCGAGGCCACCTCCGCGCGAGGGCAGCACCCCCACACCGAGACAGCTGCCGTGCGCGGGCACCATGCTGATGCCGACCAAGACCCTGTGCTGAAACTGCCGGGGCCACGCGCCCCGCACTGTCGCCGCCGCCACCGCGGCCGTCGTCGCCGCCACCGCGGCCATCGTCGGACGCCGCGCACCGAGCACCACGCCCTACGCCGAGGCCGCCGCCGCTACCGTGGCGCGCAGACTCCCGGCGCATCGCCCTCCGTCGGGAAGACGGGTCCCCAGACACCGGGCTGCCGTCCGTTACCGCCGTCCGCCCGCCCGCCGTCCCCGCGCGGCCACCCCCCATAGCCGCAGATCCACCCATAGGAGGGGCAGATCCAGCCAAGGAGACAACGGATCCGGCCGCCAAGTCGCCGGAGAAGCTCCGCCGGCCAGCCTCGCGAAGCTCCACGGCGGCGTCCTCACCTCCCACGCCTTCTGCGGGTCGCTGCACTCACTGGTCGCCGAAGTCCCGGCCGCCGCCTTCCTTGCCACCCACCGGACTTCCGGCCTCGGGCTCTGGCGGTGGCAGGGAGGAGGACGGGTGGGCCGGCGGCCTCTCGACGCGGGGCGAGTCGCCGCCCGAGTCGCCCAAGGAGAGCGGCTTGGGGCCGGGAGCAGCTGTATTGTGCTGGTAACAAGCGATCTGGATCAACAGCGTCCCGGTGTAGCAAGTGCCGCTTTGATTGATCCGATTGCTTCTCTGCAGCAACCAGCTGGTACTGTCCACTGCTTGCAAACAACTTTGTTCTCAATCTCGCTACTGCAGTGGTCTCATTTAGTTGCCTGGGCTGCAATCCCAAGGCAACATCAGTTGCCAAGTGCACCTCGAAATCTTCCTGAAAGTTTGGGAGCTCGATGGTTTTGCCCTTGGAGTAATACAAGGATGACCATGGCCTCTCCTTTGCTGAATATCGTGACTTAAGACCTTCAGGAAGCTGCATAATGAAGTAGACCGTAAGGAATGGATTGACAACTTATGAAAAGGTAGCTCTACTTGCTATGAGGAAACAAGAACTACATACCATTACGAACTTCGGTTTGAGCACTTCCAGTAATGTATCAATTTTTGCTGCCCTGTAAATAAAAAGTTGAGTTCTTAACTTATACTCTAGGACATGACATACCAGAAACACAACCTTTTGAAGTTCCAACATTTATTCTAGAAAAAAAAAGTTCCAACATACCTTACTCCAGGAAGGAAAGAACACTCAAGGACTCGAATCACCAAGGGCGTGAAAGGCTTAAGACTCAACTCAGCATCATTCCCTTGCTGCAAATAAAGATTTATGTACTTTAGCAACACAAAAACAGCAATCAGTAACACTACATGTTAGGTTCAGCAAAAATGGTTGTCAGTCTTTACCTCCAAAACAAGAAGGCATCGTTTGTCTGCACGCCAGTGACGAAGCAAGTGTACAGCCGGGCCAAGCCTAAGGCTCCAGTGTGGACAAATCGCAATACAAGGCTCCTTCCATGCTGCCCTGTCATGATTATAGTGTTGTCACACAGCAGAACAAATGGAGCAAACAATATGGTAAAAAACAGTTACTGAAGTATAAGTGAGCTCATATAGTCATATGGATGCATAAGTGAGCTCATATGCTCAATAAAATTAAGATCAAAGCCTTTAGTGATCATATATAAGAAAAGTAGCAAAGATCAAAAAAGAATTCCAATCATGCAACCCTAAGTCTTTTATGTGATAGCTGTGAATCACAATTTATAAAATTCTTACAGCAGGCCCTTTGAGTGTAGATGGGGGAACAGAAATAATTTGCCCTCCTTCAAAAGCTCCACATGGCCAAATAATGCCTCGCCAGAGAATAGCTTCAGCATAACCAAGCAATGAAGTGAGACCTTTTTTACTTTCATGTTTCAAGACTCAAGAGTCCAAAGTGAAACCTTCTCTTGGCGTGACTTGCATAGCCATTCAGGCAAGGCATTGGTAAAGGCAATTACTTCTGCTGCTGTTTCAGAAACCATAAATATGGGTACCTGACTCAGACAAGAACAATAATCAGACAAAGGACAAGAAAAAGAATAATGTAAGAAAAGGTGGGCATTACTGCAGAACATTGACACAATATTCACATTTCATGGTGTGGAATTCTATAAATGGTAGACACGTAGTTCTATGTCAAATACTAAATTAGCCATTCCTTATCAATGAAGAACTTAACATACTTGAATCATATGCATAGTTAAACATCCCTAAACACTAGAATTATCATATTGGCATCATGGTCCACATTAGGAAAAACATGGCACATCATAAGTAGAGAACTAGAGATACAGGGCAGTATTGACGTGAATGCTAGCCAGCTACACGAACTGAAAAGTGAATATGGCTCGGGAAAATAGTGCATTGATTAATAGAGGTACAAAGGGGTACAATATATAGGTAAGGAGCATCTAGGGTTTATAGAAATACCCAATCGACGGAGATCCTTGCCTAATCTGAATCAAACACCACAAAACCCAAGGGGCAACCCTAGCCGCATGGCTGAGTGCCACGGCCCAAAGGCCAGCCCACTAAAACCTTGCTAACACGCCCCCGCAGTCTGAACGTCAGCCACTTTGCACATTCAGACTGGACCTGAACTCCGTGAAGACTGAAGAAGGAAGGCCTTTGGTGAAGATATCTGCATACTGCGACGAAGTCGGCACATGAAGAACACGAAGATCACCAATGGCAACCCGCTCCCGGACGAAGTGTAGATCGATCTCAATATGCTTGTAACGCTGATGTTGGACGGGGTTGGAGGACATGTAGACGGCGCTGATGTTATCACAATACACCAGCGTGGAGCGGCGAAGAGGAGCGTGGAGCTCCTGCAGAAGTTGGCGCAGCCATGAGGCCTCGGCAACACCATTAGCCACATCGCGATACTCAGCTTCGGCACTGGATCTTGAAACGGTGTTCTGACACTTGGAGGACCAGGAGATGAGATTGTCCCCGAGGAACACAGCATAGCCCGAGGTGGACTTGCGCGTATCCGGACAACCCGCCCAATCAGCATCAGTGTAGACCACAAGATCAGCAGATGTGGAAGGTTGCAGCAGAATACCAAGGTGTAGAGTGCCCCGAACATAGCGTAGGATGCGCTTCAGAGCCGCCAGATGAGGTGCACGTGGATCATGCATGTGCAAGCAAATCTGCTGGACAGCGTATGCAATATCTGGCTGAGTGAACGTCAGGTACTGTAAAGGAGCCGGCAAGACTGCGGAAATCAGTAGCATCTGCTACGGGCGCACCATCAGTAGCGGCGACCTTGGGATTGGTGGGGGTAGCCTCAAATGTGCAAATGTTAGAGGTCATGCCGTCATGGGCACGGATGGGAGTTGATGGGTCGCACAAGGTCCGTCAACGGCCGGCCACTACCGCCGCCGCTCACCGTGCCGCCGAGGTAGGGGAGAGGAAAGAGGGGAGGGAAGGGGTGGAGCGGCCGCGCGATCGGGTGGTGGTCGAAATGGCGTGGTTAGGGTTTTGGGTTGTCGACCAATAGCAAGTGGGTTAGTGGTATGGCGGTGGTGGCGATTCGTCCGGCGGCGAAGGCGAGACTACGTGGGAGCACCGCCGGCCTAGGGGTAGATTTCAGTGGATGGTGGGCGATGACGGGGCAAGTAAAAAATTAGGGTGAAAGACATGCAACGTGGCGACAGCAGACGCCAACTGAGGTGGAAGCCAGCGGCGCAGAAGCTGGGGAGGCAGGAGGAAGATGGTGGAGGCGACGAAAAGGCTTCTGCGATTAGGTCCCCACCCCCCAAATGTACGTTGTCATTTGCGTCGATAAAGTCATCAGAACACAATATAGGTAGATCGCCGGAAGGGATACGGAAATTGGTCGACGGTGCGGAGAAACAGCACAGAATTGGAGTGTTCGTGGCAATTCACCCATCTCCGAAATTCAGAAGATGGATAGATGCAGCATGTCAGCAACGATCAGAAATAAACGACGTGCTAGGAACATACGAAAAAGAAAGGTGGTCAAACATTCTCGAAAGGTGGTCAAACATACGACGTGCTAGGAACATACAAAGTCTAGTGAGATAAGTATGAGATATTATTTTGGCCTTGCGTGCTCTGCCGCCCTGGTTGTCCACTCCCCACCGCAGAACCAAGCGCGTTCGTGCACGCCGCAGGATCATCTTCGCGTGCCCCATGTGGAGAGTTGCGCGCAACTGCACGTAACCCAGACCCCCATATGCCCATGACGTGATAGAGGCGGCGTAAGCGATTTCTGGTTGGGGTTCTCTTTTTTTTTTCTTTTCGGGGTTTTCTTGGAGCGATGCACATTCGCAACCACCTGCCATTTGCCCCAAATCGGCCTGATCGATCGATAATTAAAACAAGGAGCAGACGGGCGGCGGAGTTGATACATCAGCAGCTTGATTTGAGTTCCACTTCCACAGCTTCCGGGATCCTGGCTTGGGGATTTTAACTTTATACTATTATAACAAATGGCACCTCCTCAGATAGTATTCTTGTTTTTTATATTACATAATCAGCATCGGAAAGAAAAAATCTTTACATTTTTACTACACTCTTGCTAGCGTGGACACCAACGCATCGGTCCGGCTAGGATCCGCACGTCAGCTCTCACCGCCCGCGCCCGACCCGAGCCCATTTTTGTTCACCCCACGCGCTCAACCCATCCCATCCCACTCTCATTTGACGCTTTTTCCTGCATTCCTGCCAACTACTAGTAGGGACTGCTCAGATCAGAGCTAGCTGCAGGTAATTAATAAAAGAGGCATGCAGGAGGTCTCGATTAGTAGGGCCGTGATAATTAAGGAATTCGGTCAACCACGCAGGCTGTCGCGTGATCCGATCGATTAACCAAATGGTGGCCGATCGACAAAACAAAACAGCGGCCGCGCCAACCCGCTGACGCGTAACGACGACGAACTCGATCTGCTGATTATAGATTACTTCTGAACTAAGAATATGCGTATATAATATATCCGGTTTATGTTACGGGAAAAAATAGCTGATGATGCGTCGCGTTTTTGGTCCACGAGCAGTTACACGTCTCCCGCTACGTAATTTATATATACGCGTTTCCTCTTGGAAACGGATGCACAGAAGAAAACAAGAAATAACATTCACTACAAGAAAAAAGTCTTTCATCCCTATTTAATATTACCGGTCATTATTTTGTTTGGTACTAAATCTGGCGTGAGAACCTCTCGAAGCTAATTTAATACCGGACCAAAACACCAGTTGGTACTAAAAGTTATCAGTTAGTGTTTTGGCTCGGTACTAAAATAATGCAGCCATTCAATACTAATCAATGACACGGGCCGGTACTAAAGGGTGACATTTAGTATCAATCAGCGTCTTGATCCGGTATTAAATAGGCCTCCACGGATTACTTTAAAAGGATAACATCTCGCACCTAGTCATATAATGATGTATAGGTAAAATGGTAATAAAAAAAAGTTACGCACGAGGCTGGAGATTGTGGGTTCGAATCTTCACATACGTGTACATTTGTTCTTCTATGGTGGCGCGTTTGTACCAGTTAGAACATCCGATACTACTAATTAGGATCTTCCAATCGAACAAGCAGTATGTTATGTCTGTGTAATTGACGCGTATTTGCTGAGAGGTGGCCGCTTGTCTTAACTATAATGTATACGAATGCCATACAGCGATGACGCAAGCACGTCTACGTATGCAGGCCGTGACGTACAAATGACCAAGCAGCATTTCTTCCTAATCAGCTGAAGGTCGTGTATAATATAATACGGACTTATGATAGACCTGCAGGAAACAAATACTTTATTTTTTGAAAAGGATCAACCACTTGCTGACCTACCAATACACCAAATGTACAGGCATCAGCACTCGAAACAAACAGTCAGTACCCTTGTGGTCGCGAAGGTCATTGTCTACCGACCCCTTCATTCAAAATCTGTGCCATTTCAGTTTCGTCTAAAGCAATTTTTTTAATTCTAACTAAGTCTACAAGAAAATATATTGACAATAAAATATATCGCAGTGAATTTAATAAAACGATTAGATGCTATATAGTGGTTGTGCATTATTGACAAATGTGATCTGAATCAGAGGAGTTCGACTTATTAGGATATAATAAACACGACTTATATGTTTTTACAAGGGAGCATTTTGGAACGCAAATTAGAGGTGGAGAGGTGTATATTACAGTTGGGTGCATCATGTGAAGAAATCACGGCATATATGCAGTGTGAAAAAAAGGACCGGGAGATGTACGAGACTAAAATCATGTTAGCAAAATTCTTTTATTTTCGATAGAAGAATCCAAACATGTCGGCCTGGCTATTATTCCCCTCGTTCGTCCATAATGACCCATGAAAAGGACCCCCCGGCAGAGAGAGGGTTTCATGCCTTCATGGCGATTCGCTGCTCACAAAAACCTGAGAAGATAGATACAGCACGTGCCACGTGCTGAGGACCCGACCTGCTTTTGTGTGATTGAACAAAACAAACAAACAGGACTACAGGAGCATGGTCAAACATTCTGGAGGTGGGAAAGTCGGCATCGAATATGCATATGCACCACCAGCCTTCCAGCATCCAGAGAATCCCGCAACCACAGCCGCTTCCTGCACGCCGCGGCAGAGAGAGCCCACGTTGGGTTTCCAGGCAACGACCTCAACCTACCCGCGGGGAGATTGCCCGCGACGGCACGTAACCCAGCCCCGCGATGACGTGCCGTTGGCCATTCGCGACGCATCAGATTGCCTGCAACCCCAGTGCCCTGCGATCACCTTTTCTGCTTTTCAGGCCTCCGGTGATGCGTGAGGATATCCAGCAACCTTTTTCGCCCCTGCCCCGGCCTGGCCAAGATAATTAAAATGGTGGCAGATATGGATCCATCATCAGGTCCCGCCTCGTGCCTAATTGTTTGACGCTTGTCCTGCAAATAAGCTAGCAAACATTATTAGTTATTTGTTGAAAGCAGGGTGTGATTAGGGTAAAAGCGATACCAGGACTGGAGTAGCCGAGTAGGCGAGGCCCTCTGATAAGAATTTCAGTCCACCACGCTACTTAGCCAGATGAACAACAATGGATATATATCACGATATCAGGGGCTGCGCCAACCAAATGGTCTCGAGAAATCGTATCCTTTAAGTTTACTGCTATAGATAGCATATATACTTTCTTCATAGCCAAGTATACGCGTCATATATCCGCTTTTGTGTGTTTCAGCTGATTATCTGATCATCGCCGATCTAGATCTGTGTGGCAGCAAAACAGTGCCGACTGTTTGCAGTTGATTTCCTGGACGACAAACCGTCGTCTAACACGTAGTCACTACTAGAAAACACGCCATGAGAATCGGTTGGAAACACCCTTCGGCACCAGTTTTCCAACCGGTTCCCCCAAACCGAGACCAATGGTGTCTCCCTAAGACCCCGGGTTTTTAACACGGTGCCTTAGGCTTCCATTGGCACCGGTTGGAAAGACCAACCGGTGCCAAAGCGGCTGCCACGCTGACGCAAGGTGGCAACCCCTTTGGTACCGGTTGGTCTTTCCAACCGGTGCCAATGATCTTTTCCTTTTTTTCTTGTATTCCAGTTTTGTTTGTTTTATTTATTACTATTTATTCTTTTATAATTGCTAAACGCACTCGAGCTCTACAGTAGTATACGTTCATTGGTCGTACGTATGTGTTCATTTTCAAAGAATATCTGAAACTAACTAAAAGTGAAATTCGAGCATATAATTAAGCTAATTAGATGAACTAATATACTTACAAATATACAAACATCAAGACATCACGTTTAGAAATATTTACAAATGTACAAGTCATGTTTGTAGTCCAACTACTGATCTCCTCAGGAGGTCGATGGAAGTCCTCTATGGATGTGACCGTCGTGGTAGAACTCGCCTCTAGGATCCAAGATCTCGTTCAAAATGAATCCGGCGAGCTGCTCGCACACGGCGTTGATCCGATCAGTAGAGTAACATTCATTCCCCATTTGAGACATCTATCATTTAGGAAAAAAAGGATTAACATCATGTGCGTTAGTACAATTATGAAAATATACTAGTGAACAGTTTGGACGTACTCTCGTGTCTTCATCAGTAGCCTTCCCGCATGGAGTCATGATGTGCAAGTAGTCGCATACGTAGTATCCGCACCAATCAGTTCCTTGTTGTTGTCTCGCACACTTAGGGAGAAACAAATAAATTACTCAATTTAGAACAATTTGGGATTATATACTTAACTAGACAAATCTTTATGAATCAACATACCGGATAATCCATGTTAACGTTCAGTTCGGGCCTCCATTGACCACGTCCTTTGTTATTTTTCACAAATTTTTTCCAAACCCTGCGCTCAAAGTTAAGTTTGATATTCAGTAATTGTTATTAACAGGAAAGGGATTTGATTGTGCAAACTGAACTTACCTGTTCAAGGGGTCTAGGATATGTTGGATTGCAGACTTTGGATTTCTCATTGAGTCAAAGATTATAAGATTGCCGGTCTCTACGGAAAGTATGAGTAAAATCCAATGATAACTGCAGATATAGATAGGATATATACATACATGCATTAGACGACTTAGTATTTATTTAGTAATATAACAGAAGATTGAGTCGACCAAGGCTTACCCAAAGTTGTATGGTATGAATATATAAGATTTGTAATTTTGCCTAGTCAACGAATCGTACATGTTGCACGTTTCCTTGTAATTTTCGTTGAGCACTTTTTGGTTGACTAGCAAAGGAGACATGAAACCGATCTGATGGTGCCATCCATGTTTTCGGCTTCTTTGGGTCTCCTGTCTAAACGATACAATAGAAATTTTATAATGCACATATATAATTATGTTCTTGTTAACAAAAAGTATTAATGTAGAGGTAAGTGATACTTACAAAACCCAAATGGTGATGATAGAGGCGTCGAGGGCTTGTCGATGGTAAATGTGATATAAATTTTCGAAGTACACCCAGAAGTCGTCCTCCCCGCGGAAGAAATTATGGTCACGATACTTGACTCCAAATATTTTCCCATCGTCATTCGACATTCGCAGGTACCATCTATGCAAATTGAACATCTGCGTGCCTAGACTTTTCTCCTCTTCCTCAGTGACAAAAGGTTTTCCTTGCTGGAATGGAGTAAAAACGGGAGCGACAGGGATTTCCGCCTCCACTTGCCCCGTTGCCTCGTCTAGCGTTAATCCAGTTTCAGAAAGAAATATCGCGGCCTGTAGGTCCGCCTAGAGTTGTGCGTCCGTCGGGTGTAGGATTGGCAACCCTGGCACCCGGAGGGGCTCGAGTTCTTTTTGTTGTGTGCCAAGCTGAGGAATGGTCTTACCACATTTTTTCTTCAGATTTCTCATCTTGTGTGCCTTTGTCAGAGTACGATCATAATCCGAGGGTAAGCTTTTCGGTTTTGATGGGTTGTATAGGTTTGCGAGAAGTTTTTTCCCTAGTTCTAGAGGTACCTTTTCGCTCGGCGGGGGGACTTTAGGCTTCAATTGTTCTTTTATATATCGAGCAGTCTCCTCTTCCAATTCCTCAGTGGTTTTCTCGTAGGTTAATTTTCTTTCGACCGTTTTCTGCTTCTTCTTTGATGGTCCAGCCGCTGGGAGGGATGCTGTCTTTTTCTTTCCTTTTTCTGTTGTAGGAGGAGTTGGAGTACTCGTGGCCCTTTGCGCCGGCGGAGACGGTGGTGAAGGAGGTGGTTGTGGGGACGGCGGAGAGGGAGGCCGCGGAGACGGGCGATCGGTCTGCACGGGAGCCGTTGTGCTTGCAGTAAGTTTGATGTCGGCCTTGTGCCAAAGAACGACCCCGTGCAGTGTGTCTCCCAATGTCTTCTCTCCATCCCCTCCAACGAAGTCGAGCTCAAGATCCTCATTGTTTCCAACTATCTGCTCGACTGTGATGGAGGTGTAGCCAGGGGGTATCAGCCTTCCATGAATTGTAGTAGAAGGATTCAGGGGCAGGGCTGGCCCGTATGTGACATGAATGGATATATTTCTTGCTCACACATGAAGCTCGCACGGTGTCGGCATGGTGTCATCATCCACTGGATACCTCTGGTCATCTACCGTCGTTGGCTCAATCTGGGTTTGCTGTTCCGCTTGTACGTCGGGCACCGCCGTGGATACACAGCTGCTGCGTCGCTGAGAGGCCGGGCTTATCACAACATCCGGGTGCGACCCAGCAGTGGCCCTTTGGCTCAGAGCTAGCTACACTGCCTCATTGACCCTGGCGTCCATCTGAGATTTCAAGGACGCATACTTCCTATTCATCTCTTCTTGTATGGCACCAAATCTCTCTTCCTATTCGGCTTTGCTCTTTCGGTGAGTCTTGTAAGAGGAATCTCCGGCCCAAGCAACTTTCCATGGGACCACGCCGATGCCGCGGGCTCGTTCAAGGTGTTACGGATTCTTTAATGCCCTTGTCAGCTCATCATTCTCCCTTTCAGACTGGAATGTTCCTTGTTGGGTCTCATCTATTGCAGCGACTAGATCGCGGGACACTTCTTGCATATGCTCGGGCACGACCAAACTTCCATCCAACTGGTTTAGTGTCACGCCATTAGCAAATAACCACCACTTGGATCTATCCGGCCAATCCCAAGTCGTCGGCCTGATGCCTCTATCCATAAGGTCCTGCTCCATCTTCTGCCATTTTTTAACTGACTTCTTGTACCCGGCAGCCCAAAGGTGGTGGCTGTACTTCTTATTTGCTGCATTCACCTTGGCCTGTTCGGATTTTTCTTGGGCTTCCTCTGATAGTTTGTATTGTTTGAACTCCTCCCAGTATGGTTTAACCTGAGGAAGATCGTCCCAGTTCGGCTCCTTATCCTTCTTGATGTAATTGATGTACAAATTCTTCTTGAAAGTTGCAAAGGCAAGGGCCATCTTTTTCAAGGCACATTTCTTCACAAGTTCTTGGTCAACTCCTTCAGGAAGAGTGAACATATCCTTGAGTTCTGCCCATAGCATTTCCTTCTGATGTGCAGGCACGGCGTGTTGCTGTTCTTTGGGTTTGCTCGTTTTCCATAGTCTTGTGGTGATCGAAATTCTTGCCCGAACAATAACCCCACATAGGTTGACAAATTTTGTGCTAGCAGCCTCTGGAGCACTTGGACAACCCTCTGCGTCCACTTCTGTGACGACCTGTCTTGCCTCCATTTTCTTGGTTGGCCGGCGTCTCCCTTTTGACTGGCTCAACGAAGTCGATGCGGAGGTCGACTAAATTACAGAAAAGATATGTTAATCGCAAAGCTAATCTACCGAAGTCACCATGCATATAGTTTTAAGATTCGTACTAGAACATGCTGCTGTTGATTGGACGGCGGTGCAAAGTCATCATCTTCTTCATCAGCATCTCCAGACATATTCAGAAACGAATCAGCTGTCCGAGCATCTTCTTCAGCGATTGGCTGGGTGGTGTTGGCCCTCGTATCTTCGTTTATTGCGTCCAACATGTATTGCTTGGCGACCTCGTCATCACCGAAGGGGTCCATCCTTAACTAAAACCGTAAAAATGTGTTAGAGTATGTGTCCATCCTTAAATGAAGTTGGAGAATTCAATTCTTTGAGCGAATATGCGTGTTTGAGAGAGAGTGTGTGAGTGTGTATGTTAGAGGGACAGAGAAAGAGAGAGAGAGAGAGAGAGTTAGTGAGTGTGTGTGTGAGTCAGTGTGTGTGTGGGTGTGTCTGTGTGTTTGTGTGTTAGTGGGATAGAGAAAGAGAGAGAGAGAGTTAGTGTGTGTGTGAGTCAGTGTGTGAGTCAGTGTGTGTGTTAGTGGGATAGAGAAAGAGAGAAAGAGTTAGTGTGTGTGTGAGTCAATGTGTGAGTGTGTGAGAGTGAGTGTGTGTGTGTGTGTGTCAAGGGTCGAGGGTCGATACTTTATATAAATGTGTTAGAGTGTGTTAGGGTGTGTTTGTGTGTGTGTGTGTTAGTGTGAGTGTGTGTGTGTGTGTCGAGGGTTGATACTTTATACAATTGTGTTAGAGTGTGAGTGTGTGTGTGTGTGTGTGTTAGTGGGAGTGTGTGTGTGTGTCGTGGAACGGGGTCGAGGAACCGGGTCGAGGAACGGGGTTGAGGGTTGAGGGTCGAGGTCTAGGGTTGAGGGTCGAGGTCGAGAGTCGAGGGACGGGGTTGAGAGTCGGGGTCGAGGTCGAGAGTCGAGGGACGGCGAATGCGTGAGTTATATATGCTTAGCCGCAATCATATACGTGCCAGGATCAAGTCACACGTATATACAACAGAATGAGCAGTATATCACAGTACATATCACGTAAAAGATATAATAAAGCGAGTACGAATGTTATTTATTACATAAATGACAAATGTCTAATACAGAGTATGCGGAAGCGTAAAACATGTACGAAACTCAGAAGCTGGGCGCCACAGGGACGTCAACTGGGAGACGACCGCCTAGAAGTCCTCGTACTCCTGGTAGCTCTGGGTGAACTCCTCCGCGTCGCCGGGAACTGAGCAGCAGTAGAGTATCCCCAAAGAGAACAAGAGGAAAAGAGTAGAGGAGGCAACCAAAACATAGCTAAAGTTATTCTACGCGTTACAACGATCGCGTGGACAAAAAGAACACCTAAAATGGAGCTAGAAAGTGAAAACTAGAGCTAAAACTAGGTCTAGGGACTAAACTGCGAGAAAAACTTAGGTTCCAGGAGCTTCTGCGCAAAAACTAGGGACTAAAACGTAATTAAACCTTAGATCAAGGGTCTAACGTGCAAAAAGACAGGGGCTGGACGGCGGGTCCTATTTTTATAAAGGTCAGGGGCCTAAACGTTAAAAACTGGGCTGATCTGGAATTATTTTTGAACTACGCTGGACTGCGGGTTGATTTCTAATAAACAGAGGGGCTCTTTAGCAAAACTGCCTGGGCTGACCGGTACGCGGCCGGGTCAAACGGCTCTGGGCCGTTGGATCGCAATCGTGCGATCCCGAGCGAAGGGGTACGCGGGATCTAATCTGGGCCGCGTGTCCCGGATCGGGCGGCCAGGGTTGGTTGGGCGCGCAGGGCGGCGGCGATACGACGCCGACGAGCTATCCCGCGGCAGCGCTGGGCGAACTTCGCCGGACTTGGCTAAATCCGATGCTCAGGGGTCCAATTTGACCCGAGTTTTGGTCAGGGGTGGTGTACGCGACATGCGTAACCCTCCTAGGGCAACAGCGGGGTTCTGCAGGGGTCGGAGCGTGGTGCGCAGCAGCGGAGGCGGCGCTGCGGTGGCAGATCTCACCGGCGCATGCGGTTGGGCGACGCTAGTGCTCAGGTCTGGGCATAACCGGGTCAGTGAGCATGCGCAAGGTCAGCGCGGGCCAAAACAAGGGCCGCGCGTGGCTGTGCTGTGCTGTAGTGAGGTCCGCCACGGCGGATCCGCGGTGGGTGCGGCGGCGAGGCACCGGCGTCCGGTGTTCCGGCCCCTGGGGCTTGCTACAGGCTACGAAAGCTGGCCTAAAAGGAAGAGGAGAGGGAGGCGAGGCTCACCGAGGCTCAACACGGAAGATGGCGCGGTGCAGAGGGGTCAACGGTGATGTCCGGCGGCGAGGGCGGTGCGGTGCTTGTGGACGAGGCTGCAGGAGTACACCTCCGAGCTCCTGGACTCCACGGGTCAACGCACGAGGCTCCTGCGAAGCCGAGGGGGGGGGGTTAGCGTGGCCGGAGCAGCACCGGCGGCGACGATGTGAGGACGCGCGGTGGCGGTCGACTGGAGGAGGCGATGAGCAATGGAGAATTGGGAGGAAGAAGCAGAGGAGACGGATTTATACCCCAGGCCAAAGGTACCGGGTAAAAAACACAACCGATACCTATGTAATCCTTAGGTACCGGTTGTTGACCCACCCGGTACCCTTGGCAAGCCTAAGGTACCGGTTCTTGGCACACCCGGTGCCTTAGGCCCCAACGGGTGGGAAATGAAAATCACCTATGGTACCGGGTGGACTTCTGGAACCGGTACCTTAGGCCTTTTGAATTTAACTTTTCTGTCTACTTTGACCGGATTTTAATGAAATTCTTCAGTATCTCAATGGTAACGCGATGTAATTTGGGCTCCGCGGCTCCCGCGCGACGCCCCACTTTTGTTTTACCCAAATAGGCCGCTAAGGTACCAGTTGGATTTTCCACCCGGTACCAATGGTTCTCTTTTCTTTTCGTTTTTCTTTTTCTCTTATAATTGCCTAACAAATCATTTAGGTGCATAACTAATTAATTTAATTGCATAATAAATCATAATAAATCAAATAATTGCATAATAAATCATTTAAATGCACAATAATTTTAATTACTACATAATAAATCATTTAGGTGCATAACTAATTATTTTAATTGCATAATAAATGAAATAATTACATAATAAATCATTTAAATGCGCAATAATTCTAATTACTACATGATAAATCATTTAGGTGCATAACTAATCATTTTAATTGCATAATAAATCATAATAAATCAAATAATTGCATAATAAATTATTTAATTGCCCAATAAATCAATTCATTGCATAAGAAATCTGATAATGTTCACAGAAAATATTACAAGACATAATTATTCAACTAAGGGAATATTAACGATGGTTCGCTTTACAATCGTCCCTTCATTATGATCATGATCTGCGTACAGAGCCTCCTCTTCGGCTAAAAGAATACTTGTGTCAACCTCCACTGCGAACAGAGTCATATCTTCAACCTTATTGTATTCTTCTTCATCTGTGACATCGTCGACTCCCACAATTTTCCTTTTTCCTGCCAGAACAATATGGCGCTTTGGCTCATCTCCGGCACTTACAAAACTTGATTTATTCCTGGACTTGTCCTTTCTTGGTTTGCTAGACATGTCCTGCACATAGAAAACTTGAGTGACATCTTTAGCTAGGACGAATGGTTCGTCTCGATAGCCAAGCTCTTTGAGGTCTACCATTGTCATTCCGTACTCGTCGATATCGACACCTTTTCCTGTGAGTTTAACCCATTGACAACGAAATAGAGGTATCTTCAACGGCCCATAGTCAAGTTCCCAGATCTCTTCAATGTAACCAAAATATGAGTTCGTTTGGCCACTAGAGTCGGTGGCAACTATACGGACACCACTATTTTGATTGGTGCTCTTGTTATCTTGGGCTCTTGTATAAAATGTGTAACCATTAATTTCATATCCTTGGTACATCAGGATTGAATTTGCCGGACCCCTTGGCCAGCCAAGCTAGCTGCTCATGAATTTGATCATTGGCCATGACTTCCTTCTACAACCAGGTGGCGAATGTATCGTTATGATGTTTTGTAATCCATGTCTCAGACTTCAAAGGGTATATGCTTCGCACAATTTGCATGTGCTCCTCCATGTATGGAGCCACCAAGGCTGATTGTTGCAGAATTGTGAGATGTACTTTGCTCAACGTGGCATGATCTGTGGCATTTACTGATTTTTTTTTCCAAGTGTGCCCTTTCCAATCAGCCGCCCCTCATGACGTGATACTGGAATCCCAATTGAGCAGAGTTCTTCCATATAGTCAACACAAAACTCAATAACCTCCTCTGTGACGTAACCCTTCGCAATGCTTTTTTCTGGACGAGCCCGATTACGAACGTATTTCTTTAGGACTGCAAAGTATCGTTCAAAAGGGAACATATTATGAAGGAAAACAGGACCGAGAATACCAATCTCTTTGACCAGGTGAACTATAAGATGCGTCATAATATTGAAGAATGATGGAGGAAATATCATTTCAAGACTGACTAAACTTTGGACAACATCCTCTTGTAGCCTGCTTAAACTCGATGGATCGATTGCCTTTTGAGAAATTATGTTGAAAAAGGCGCATAGCTTTATAATTGTTGCTCGAACATTAGCTGGTAGAATACCTCTAAGTGCAACTAGAATCAATTGCGTCATCAACACGTGACAGTCATGGGACTTTACGTGTGCGAATTTCTTCTCTTTCAAGTTCAGTAGCCTCTTTATATTCGAAGAGTAGCCTGATGGGACCTTAATACTGTTCAAACAATCAAATATACTTTACTTCTCTTCCTTACTAAGAGTGTAGCACGCAGGACCTAGATAATGACGTCCTTTATCCCTTTTTTCTGGATGTAGGGCGGACCGTTGTTTCATACATTGAAGATTTTGCCGCGCTTCCAATGTATTCTTTAACTTACCGTAGACACCAAGGAAGCCTAGAAGGTTCACACAAAGATTTTTTGTTAGGTGCATCACATCAATTGCGTGGCGGACGTCTAAAACTTCCCAATAAGGTAACTCTAAAAAAATACTCTTCTTCTTCCACATAGGTGCACGTCCGTCATCACTCTGCACTGATATGCTGCCGGGTCCTTTTCCAAATACTACTTTTATATTTTTGACCATTTCAAACGCCATTTTCCCACAACAGTGTCTAGACTTGGTACGATGATCTGCCTTGCCATCGTAGTGAGCATGCCTCCTCCTTAATGGGTGCTTGATCGGAAGAAATCGACGATGACCCATATACACGATATTCCTACAGTGCTTGAGGTACTTGCTGTCGGTTTCTTCTAAACAATGGATGCATGCCATATAACCCTTATTGGATTGTCCGGAGAGGTTACTTAGTGCTGGCCAATCGTTGGTGGTTACGAAAAACAATGCACAAAGGTTAAAATGATCATCTGCGTGCGCATCCCATATACGAACACCCTCCTCTTTCCACAACAATAGAAGATCCTCAATCAGTGGTTTCAGATACACATCTATATCGTTACCGGGTTGCTTCGGGCCGGGGATAAACACCAGCATCATAATGAATTTCCGCTTCATACACAACCAGGGAGGAAGATTGTATATGCAGAGTGTCACATGCCAGGTACTATGGCCACTGCTATGCTCACCGAAAGGATTCATGCCATACGTACTTAAGCCGAACCTTATATTCCTCGCATCATTTGCAAATGTTGGGAATGTTCTGTCCACTTTTCTCCACTGCGACCCATCAGCGGGGTGTCTCAACATATTGTCTTGCTTACGTTCTTCTTTGTGCCATCGCATCAATTTCGCATTTGTTTTGTTCATGAACAAACGTTTCAGACGTGATATTAGAGGGAAATACCACATCACCTTGGCAGGCACCCTCTTCTTGACACGCATCCCCTCAACGTCGTCTAGATCATCTCGAGAGATCTTATACCGGCATGCGTTGCATACAGGGCATGAATCCAAATTTTCATACTCACCTCGATATAGGATGCAGTCATTAGGACAAGCATGTATCTTCTGTGCCTCTAATCCTAAAGGACAAACAACTTTTTTTTGCCTCGTATGTTGTCGCCGGCAAGGTGTTACCCTCAGGGAGTAAGTTTTTTATAAGTTTCAGCAACTCCTCGAATCCCTTGTCAGACAAACCATTTGATGCCTTCCATTGCAACAATTCCAATGTCGTACCCAACTTCTTTTGGTCTTATTTGCAATCAGGGTACAACAATGTTCTGTAGTCCTCCAACATACGCTTCAGATCTCTCGATTCCGTTTCTGTTTCGCAACTTTCCTCAGTTTCGCGCAGCATCTGACCAAGATCATCTTCTACAACGTATCCTTCAGTATCTTCTTCAAACACACCCATTGCAGTGTCATTGAAAAAGGCATTATAATTGGCTGCAAAGTCAGGAATCCTGTCCTCTTCTTCTACATTATTATCCAGCATAATTCCTCTTTCGCCATGCTTGGTCCAAATATCGTAGTTCGGCATGAAACCACTGTTGAACAAGTGACTGTGGATGGTTCTTGATGATGAGTAATCCTTCTCATTCTTACAGAATTTGCATGGATAACGAACGAAACCGCCATACTTGTGTTTCTCGGCCGCTTCTATGAATTCATGTACACCATCAATGAACTCCTTTGAACGCCGGTCGGCCATGTACATCCATTGCCGACTCATCTGGGTCCACAATACATTTATATACATCATTGTAGTGTATAAATAGTTCATTCATACTACCAATTTATAACTAATATTGAATACGCTATTAATAAAACTGAACTACAAAATTATAACGATGCATATGGGCTTCTGACTGCATGACTGTGTAAAAACTTTGTTTTCTATATGGAACTTTATATTTTTGTACAAGAAACGACGCATGTGGCCTTCTGGCCTAGCTGAGCTGCGGGTCTCGAATTGGCGCAGCATGCATCTCGAATGTGGAATCTTGTAAAGTTTTGGAATTTTGAAGGGAACTAAATAAAGCACCCTTGAATATGTAATTGATAATATTTCCATACAAAATTTGAATTCAAATATATAATTGATAATGCATATAACTATAATAAATAGATACTATTCACTTATCAAATAAATTGATAAAACATATAAATACAATAATTTGATAGTATTCACATATCAAATAAATTGATAACGCATATAACTACAATAAAATGCTACAACTAAAAATAATTATCACATGTATAAACTAAATTAAGTGATAACTGCTTCTAAAAACCAATTGCTAAGTTATGGAGAAAAATAGCTAATTTTTTTTGAAAAAAAATAAAAATTCGCCTTCCCTCCCCTCACTCAACTGCCGTGAACAGTGATTTCACGGCATCTTGAAGGTGGGAGGGGTTGGGGTATTTATAGACGTGGCTCAAAGGCACTGGTTGTTGCTCAACAACCAGTGCCAAACAATAGGCATAGGCACCGGTTGAAGTTACCAACCGGTGCCTTTGTTGTGGGCACGTGGCGGCACCGGGTAATGGCAAAACCCGGTGCCATTGTCCGCCCTTTAGGCACCGGTCCGGTACCTATTTCTCCTTGTTCTTTTGGTACCGGTTGGTGGCACTAACCGGTGGATTTTGGTACCGGGTAATGCTTTAACCCGGTACCAAACCCCATACCTTTGATCGCCGTTGGCCAAAGATACATCAATACTGGTTGCAAAAACAGCTGGTACATTAGTACCGGTTGCAAAAGTAGATAGTACCTTTGGCCAGTAGCGAGTCGAAGAAGAACACGCCCACTCTCGACGGCCTTGATTGCGTACACGGAGATGGCGTCAAATGGCCAAGTAGCACTTATTTCTGCATTAGTAAGAGGCCACTGCTCCACCTTGTCATAATTTAGATCGGAATTGCAGATTGACCTAAATTAAATAGGTCGACAAACTTAAGACTGGTACGCTGGATACAAAGACTGCAGACCAATCGGGGGCCGCCCGTGTCGTGCCCGAGTGATACGGAAAAGAAAACATATCATCTTGTTGGTTGGTATTTTACCTCACACAAAACTACAAAAGAAAGGGACTAGATGATTATCGAGTCGAGCGAATTTTCGTCATTTTAGTTGCCAGTGTAAACCATTTTATCCAAAATGAATTATCGTCGATGCGTGTAAACCAGTTGTTTTTTTAGGAAGGTGTAAGCCAGTTGTTTGCTTTGCAACTAGAAAAAAAAAGTATTTGGTTTACTTTTATCGCCATCATACTCTTTTGCCATGGGACATTCCACACGCACTGAATGAAATAGTGGTTATTTTTTGGAAGAATTTGAATGAAATACTACTAGCCCCGTGATTTCCCCCCACATTAAGCACCAATCAGACATTGCACATAAACCATGATGCATCAGCCTGTTACCGAAAGGATCCGATGTAATCATTGGAACGATCAAACACAGTGGGGCGTAAACTACGCGAGGAAATCATGACAAATTCCCACAGAAACATTCTCGTCTCTCAGTGGATGGCCTAACCACCAATCCAGGCTCTCCGGGGTTACACCATGGCCGTGTTTGGATTGGGCTGACCTTTGATCACTAATTTAAAGTATTAAATAAAGTCTAATTACAAAACCACCTGTAAAATTTTTGGTAAATTCACAAAACCAATCTAACGAGGTCTTTGACCGTACGATTAGAGAATAATTATTATAGCATCACTGTAGCAAATCATAGATTAATTATCGTCATTAGATTTGTTTTGAAAAGTACACACATCCGTGAAAAAATTTCGCAAATAAATTTCGTTTAATACTCCATACATGCATTCGTCTTTTTGTGAAAAAATTTTCGTGATCTCAACCAAACGCACCGCATGAAGATTTTTTTCGTGAAAGATGCCGCTGCAGTTGCGCAGTTTTTCTCCAAGATCCGAGACACGCAAAGCTCTGCTGCTCCGTGGTACAAAGGTCCTGTTTAGATCTTTAACAGTAAATCTCGTAAACAAAAAATATCACATCGAATGTTTTGACACATAGAGTACTAAATAAAATCTATTTATAAATTTTTTTTATGGATGGGCTGTAAATCGCGAGACAAATCTAATGAGCCTATTTAATTTATGATTTGCAACAGTAATGCGACAGTTACCATCCGCTAATTATAAATTAATCATAAATTAATTAGCATCATTAAATTCGTCTCGCGATTTACAACTCATCTGTGCAAAAAGTTTTATAAATAGACTTCATTTAGTACTTCAAATTAGCAAGAAACAAGCCCAAAATATAAAAACGATGGAAACCTCCTTCTCTTTTTTTTCCACCGCACGTGCTACGCGCACATGGGCCCACATTCAGTGCCCCAAAGCTGTCGCGCTTTTCCACGCAGGCAAGTCGGGAGCTTCGTGGGTTAACTTTTTTTTCCTGTTGGCCGGGGTGGTCCCACCGAGAGGCCCGTATATTAACCCCGGCTGCAAGCTGCCCGTGATGGCGTGACCCGTGAGCCAAGGAGACCAGCTCACAAAAAACTCTCGCAGATCAGCCAAGGAGACCAGCTCAGCGCCTGCGGCTCTGCTTCTGCCCCCCTCGCAAATCCACACGGTGGACCCGTGCCGTGCGCGGCCGCCGGAGGAAGGAGACGCGAAGCCTCGCCGCGCGTCGCGTCGCGCTCGCTTCACAACCGCTCGCGAGGCGGCGGCCGCGGTAGCTTCGCCGCTTTCCCACACCTGGTCTGGTCTCCGCCGCCGCCGTTGTCACAGCTGCTCAGCCTCCTGCACAAATACCCCGAACAGCGGTTGCCTCTTCTTCGTACTCCTTCGACGTTTCAACGCGGGATCCCACTAGACCGACCGGGGAGCCATGGGGGGAAGCTCGTCGAGGAGCAGCCCACGGGACGGGAGCAGCCACGGGCGGGGGTACGGCCGCTCGCGCTCCTTTGGCCAGCCGGCGGGGCCGCCGCCGCCGCAGTATGGAGGCTACTACTGCCAGGACCCGAGCGCGGGCTACTACGCCGCGCCGCAGCAGGGAGGAGGGTACGCCGCCCCGTACCCGGCCCCGGCGTACCAGCCCCCCGCCGCTGCCCCGGCGCCGCCGGCCGCGAAGCCGCGGCAGCTGGACCGCCGGTACTCGCGGATTGCCGACGATTACCACTCGGTGGATCAGGTACGCCTGCGATTATTTGTCCTTGGTGAATCGTAGCAGCAGCTGCGTCTCTATGTCTTCTGTTTGGATGTTGGTTGGATCTTAGTTAGTGGCAGCGCGGTGAATCGGATCGATTTGAACTCGCCGCTGGCTCGCAGAGGCCTTGGTCTAGATCTCAGAAGTCCTCAGTATTTTTCCATCTTGCAACCAAGTTTGGAGACCATGGCTGGTTTCTCCTCCTCCGTAGTTCCTCAATCTACAATGAATTGAAATGTAAGGAGATTAGAATGGCTCCGTCGTGGGTCAGCCGATTTCATGTAGCGCAAATTCAGATTGGGATGACGGGTTAAATGGTGGTCAACGATAGATACTGTTGATGAAGGATTCATGCACACGAAAGTAGATAGACGACTTTGTGACCACAGCTCATTGGAAAAATACACAATATTTTTCTGCAAGGTTGGCAACTTGGCATTATCGGGAGCACCAGCCTTTGGCTTGCTGCTGTGTTTGGTTAGAGTTGCTGAGTTGTCTGATTGCCTGGTTTTCTTCTCGCCAAACTGGCCAGACTGTCATGAGTTAATGGCTATGCGCCGGACAAAGTAGTAGCTGGGCTCATGGAAGTTATATAATCGACCTCTTGACACATCACATATTTTTCACAATTTTCTACTCTGGGATTAACCCTTTACATCCACCCTCCATATCTAATTATTGTAATGCGGGCTACACCTTATTAAAAGTCACTGCTGTAATTGATCGTTTATTGATGAAAGATTTATTATGTTCCATTAGTGCAAGTTTTAGGCACATACTAAATTCAGTTATGCTACTGTTACTCCTCTGAACTGTCTTTCTGAAGATCAAACCTTTCCCTTTTGCAGGTTACTGATGCCCTAGCTCAAGCTGGGCTTGAATCGTCGAATCTTATTGTCGGCATTGATTTCACAAAGAGCAATGAGTGGACAGGTTAGCGCTTACGGACTATTTGTTTGTTTTATTGCTTAATGCAATAGTTCGGTGCAATGCCTCGCTTACCGATGCTAATGATCTATTTTTCATTATCAGGGAAATTCTCCTTCCATGGACGTAGTTTACATCACATTAGCAGCTCACCAAATCCTTATGAACAAGCCATCTCAATTGTAGGGCAGACACTATCAAAATTTGATGAAGACAATTTGATCCCATGCTTTGGATTTGGAGATGGTAATGAATTTTAATATTTGACTTACTGCACTATTTCATAATTTCTCTACAACCTAATTCAACTGTACACTTATTTTTTTCAGCATCAACACATGATCAAGATGTCTTCTGTTTTTATCCTGTCGAGAGACCATGCAATGGTTTCTCAGAAGCTCTGCATCGATATAGGGAAATTGTACCACATTTGCGCTTAGCTGGTAAGTTGCTATTGCCCTGTTCAGCCATTTAACTGCATTGGGCATGTGTGCTAATTCATCTTTTTGAAAATGATTCTGAACAGGACCAACATCCTTTGCACCAATTATTGAGATGGCTATGACCATTGTGGAGCAAAGTGGTGGCCAATACCATGTTCTATTGATAATTGCCGATGGGCAGGTACCATGTTTACTTTTCTTGTTGTGATGCTGCAAGTAATTCCATGGTTGTGAATTATGATATGAGCAGTGGTTTTAATATATATATATATATATATATATATATATATATATATATATATATATATATATATATATATATATATATATATAAATATATAAATTAGACTCACTGTTGCATTGCTACTGCAAAATGCTGTTTTTCCTTGACCTGATATTGCTATGCAAATCCAGCATGTCAATACATGAAACAACAAATAGAATACAATTGTGTGTTTTGTTAAAGTTACGTATTAATGTGTACTATCTGCTGCCTGTGTGTTTTGAACTGTCGTATGTATGTTGGAATTCGAATATTTCCTTTCTGTTCACTAATTAGCTTATATAATAACTCAGGTTACGCGGAGTGTAGATACTGCATCTGGACAGCTAAGTTCGCAAGAGCAGAAGACTGTTGATGCCATTGTGAAGGCCAGGTAAGACATGCATAAATGTCGCTCATTATCTTGTTTCGTTGTGCCCATACTGAATGCACTCTGGCTTTTAGTTACAGATACAACTACTTCAAGTTTACAAAATTTACGAAGTCCGATGTGTCATGGGCGCTGCTGATTGTTTCATTTTCTTTTATCCAGTGAACTGCCTTTGTCCATCGTGTTAGTAGGAGTTGGTGATGGCCCCTGGGACATGATGAAGGAATTTGATGACAACATTCCTGCTCGAGCTTTTGACAATTTCCAAGTAAGTTGATGTGTCATACCTGAGGATTGGTTTCACTTCAAAATCTGCTCGTAATTTTGAGATGATAAATGATAAACTCCTGCTTCCTAACACTGGAAATCTGTTACTTCTCTAGTTTGTGAATTTCTCGGAGATAATGTCCAAGAACATGCCACAATCAAGGAAAGAGGCTGCATTTGCTCTTTCTGCATTGATGGAGATACCACAACAATATAAAGCAACCGTGGAATTAGGAATTTTAGGGTACGCCTTTCACCCCCTTGAATGTACATCACAGTACTCAGTTTGATTTTTTTTCGTTTTTAATTACATACTGACTTGTATCAACATGTTGCGAGCAGTCGTCGCTCTTTCAAGTCTCCTGACAGGGTTCCTCTGCCGCCTCCTGCTGGAATCGATGATGCTTATTCCTATTCGTCTAAAAGCTTTAGTAAGCCAACCACCTACCCACAGAGTTCATCATCCTCATCACCGTATCCTCACTACGAAAATCCACATAGCGCCACCCCAGCTGCGCCTACGTCCACTTACGACAACCAGGTACAACCCCGTGTGCTCCTTCTTTTCTGCTTTATCTTTTTTTTTAAGAAAGGATTTCTGCTTGATCTCTGAGTTAAAGTTTTTCTGAATAGAGGCATTTACGTAGCATTTATATCTGATCATCTAAATGCATCTGTAGGTCTGCCCTATCTGCCTTGTGAACCCCAAAGACATGGCATTTGGCTGTGGACACCAGGTGAATCCCTTTCCTTTCTTGCGGTACAGTGAATCTGTACCTTTTCTTTTTAATGAAAACCAGTATACCTGCCAGTGCCATTTTTCTTATGATATCTAATAGACTAGTGCCTGGTTGCTCGAGTCATTTTCGGTTGTGGAAGTGTGTTGAGACGTCAGCTTCATATCCATCCTAACAAAACATTTTCTTCGCAGACCTGCTGTGACTGTGGACAGAGTCTCCAGTCGTGCCCGATCTGTCGCATTCCCATCACCACAAGGATAAAGCTATACTAGCAAGTGGTGGTTTGGATCATTGCAAAATGGGTGGTATACTGGAGCCACCCTGCGTCACGCCCCGAGACCGGGACAGCACCACCCATTTGCAATCCGTCCAGGGAGGCCTCTCCACCATGGACCAATTTAGGCCGAGGACTGCAGGGCCGCTGATCCAGCGCTCCAAGATGGAGCAGGGTTGTCCCAGTATTGATACCCACCAGGAATGATCCGAACACAGTGCAATAGGCAGTGGGTTTCAGAATTTATCAAGGGCTATTTCCAAAGCAATGGGGAAAACACAAAATAGAAGAAAGAGGGAAAATACAAAAAAAAAAGAGTTGGTGGTGTGTTTTGCTATTGCGTGTTGGGCAATGGCACTAACTGTGTGGTTGCTCAACCGACGACTTGTACATATGGATATTCGTTCTTTTCTGGTCTTCTGACATCAGCGTTTAGGGGATTCTTTGTTCTGGTACCTTTTTGTTCGTCCCAAATTTGTTAACTTTATTTGTTGCGTGTTGTAAAAAAAATCAAACATAAATTTCATGTAATGCGAAGTTATAAACTGGCGAACCTGATTGCTGTGTTACAACAGATCGAGAGTTTGATGATGTCAGTTGGGCTTTTTCTTGTAATGAACCGGCATGAAATTGTGCAGCGTCCATGGATGTTGTGCCAGCTGGGTATCTAGTATACGAGCTATGGCTAGCATGAGGCACCTGAACCTGTTGCACCCTGCGCTCTTTGCCTCTTTGGTTTGGTGCCGTTACATGTCGGCGAAGAAGTTGTAAACCCTGGCGTTGTGGAAGATCAAACGGACAGCGGCGGCAGTGGTGGCGATGCCGAGAACCGTGGAGACGGCGATGATGCCCCAGTGCCAGATCCTGCTCCATCTCTTGCCGCCCTTCCCATTTATCTGCACCAGCAATCCACCATCAGATTAAACAAATACGGCTGCCAGTGCCAGCTAGAGCTGTGGGGACTACATGCCTTGAGGACGATCATGCTCGGCCCCGTTTGGTTTGCAGCGTGGTAGTAAATAGTGACATTTTGACCACTAATTACGGTATCAAACAAAGTCAGATTACAAAACCAACTTAAGAACCCTTGCGCTAGTGACCTTGAAGAATCTAATGAGGCCTTTGACCGAGCGATTAGAGGATAGTTACTGTAGCATCACTGTAGAAAATTATCGATTAATTGCCGTCATTTGATTCGTCGCGAAAAGTTACACTCATCCCTGAAAAGGTTTTGCAAATAGACTTCGTTTAGTACACCATGCATGCGAGATTCTTTTTGTAAAATGGAATAGCACGAGTTAAACAAACGAGGCCAAACGTGAGCGGGACGAGCGCGAAGGAGCCGAAGAGGTTGACAAAGTCGCCCATGAAGGGGAACAGCGCGGCGACGAAGACGTTGAAGCCCAGGACGAGCCCCCGCGCGCAGAGGCGACGCGTGAGGTTGTAACGGGAGGACGTGCCCTCGTGCAGCCGCTGCAGCCGCGTGTCCAGCGCCTCGTGCACCGGCGCCGTGAACATCTGCGTGCCACAAACCGAGACACGCACACATCCATGATAGGCCATCCACTGAATCACTGATCCACCAGTTAGCTAAGGTTCGCGCGGCTGCACGTTACTATACGTACGTGCTGCGAGACGACGCTCTGCAGGAAGGCGGCGGCGTTGAGGAGCACGACGGCCCACCTCGGCCCGCTGAGCTCGTCGGGGAGGTACTCCGACACCGCCGACCCGTACGCCCAGTACCCCGCCGCGCTGACGCCGTAGTAGGCCGCGGCGCCAGCGGTGTACTGCACCGCCAGCGCCGGCCGCATGTTGCGCACCGCCGGCGACCGCAGCGTCGACTACTGAAACCAAATACAGTTACGAAAAGGGTTGTCGGAGCTAGCCTACCTACATCACCTGCCTGTAATGGAACAGATGGAGATCACCTGTATCTCCGTGAGCATCCCGGACGCGTTGCAGACGAGGATGGCAGTGACGGCGCCCAGCGCGTTGAACGCCTTCTCCGCTGGGCTCCCATGGACGCCGTAGTCCTTTTGCCTGCTCGATTTCCCTGTAATTTGGAGAATGATCAATTCAAGCAAGACACAACAAATGACCTAAAGGCTCAAACACTGTGTTAATTAACCTTTTAAAAAGAAAAAAACAGGCCCGCACGGTTATTACCATCTTTCACCAGGATGGCCAGCAGGGTGACGTCATAAACTCACTACCGGGTTTCGCGTATTTGCCGAGTGCCTACGGCACTCGGCAAAGCCCTAATTGCACTCGGCAAAGGGTTTGCTGAGTGCCGCCCCCGGCAAACACCACACGGCAACCAAAGACTCGGCAAAGCCGAGTTTGCCGAGTGCTTTTTATCAGACACTCGGCAAACCCTTTGCCGAGTGCTGAGTTGGCTCTCGGCAAAAAAAAGTTAGGGGCGACATCAATTAACAGTAACGGAGGGAGGTTTGCCGAGTGTCAAGACCAAGACACTCGGCAAAGAGATAAAAGAGCTAAAAAATATATATTTACAAACACAAATCTGCATCCATGATTACAATTTTTTAAACCAATCAAAAGACCATACATAGATATATGTACAGAAGTTATTTGAGATCACTATACTCTACATTAATCCAAAGTTATTATTTCAGATGAATATGAGAAATTTCAGATGACCATACATAGACAGGAACACAGCCACAAAAACAAAGAGTATGATACACAGCCACAAAAACAAAGAGTAACTGACAACTAGCACTGCAAGAAGATCCCTATGATGTTCCATAAAAACAAAGAGTACATTAATTCATTATGATTTTGTCGTAAAGTGGTTTACTTGAAGAGATCTTTGATACACAGCCACTGTCATAGTATGATATAATGTCGAACAGCATAGATGAATTATAACCACTATTTCAGACAGCATAGTGTGATATACTTTGCTGCGACGCCAAAATCATAACCACCAGCCAAACAACACAGACAGCGCAAGCATTATTTCGACAGGCTATTTCAGGCTAGCGTGTCAACAATAATATCTCGAGCTATATAGGTGCAAGACAGAGTCCAAAAGGTATGCAGTATGGACCATCCATGAAAAAGGCAAGAAATTTGTGGCAAACGTAGTTTAAACGCGTGCCTCAATTTGTGATGGGCCTAACCATTTAGACGGTAGTGCTGGGATTCCTCCAGTTCTGAACATCCCAATCTGCGAATGAAGTGAAAGACATGAATATTATTAACCCAGAGAGACCAACTGAATGAAACAGGGAAGGCAAGGGATTTGGTCAAACAGGTTGCCGGCGATGGTGTCGCAGTAAGAGGAAGGGGAGGAGGTCCGAGCGCTGGCCGAGATGCAGCCGGGAAGGGAGGAGGTACAGGCACCGGCGCGCGGGCACGGGAGCAGGCCGTCGGGCGGCGGGCGCAGTCGGGGCAGAGCAGAGCGCGGGCGGATGAATCCGATGCGGACGCGGAGCGGACTGCTCCTCCCCCCTCCTCCTCATCCTCCTCCTCCCCCGGAAGCGGAGGCACGGGGGCACCCAGCCGGCCTGCCGGGGCGAGGGGCGAGGGGCGCGGGGACGGGCGCGGTGGTGAGCGCAGGCGGCGTTGAGGAGGAAGCTCACCCGGCGGCCATGGCGGGCGGCGGTGGCGAGCGCAAGTGGTCCGGCCGCGGGGGCGAGCGCAGGCGGTCCGGCGCGGGGGCGAGCGCAGGCTGAGGCGGAGGCGGGCCGGCGCGGTGGCGCGGACGAGGAGCGGCGGCACGGTGGCGAGCGGGAGCAGGCAGGCAAGCAGCAGCGATGTGGTGTGTCCGTGTGTGTGTGTGGTGCTTTGTGCCGACACTCGGCACTTCCGAGTGTTTAGATCTGGCACACTCGGCAAATGTATTTTTTCTTTTATTTTTCAAATCTTTTTCACTTAATTTCTCTTAATATAATTTCAAAAATACCTAGCCAAATAACTTAGAAATTACTATTTCATGTTTTTACTATATAAAAACCATTATTTCATGCAAACGTATACCTCAAATGTATTTTATTTCAACTAATTATTCTAATTGAATATGTGTTTGAATAAATTTGTTCGACTTTTTCATTAAAATGCCTTTTCAATTTCACTGAATAGTTCCTATTGATGCGTCGAAAATTTCATTATTTCATGCACTATTAGTTCAAATTCAAATTACTTCAATTGCATAGTGTAGTGGCAAAAAAAATTTAAAATTATCAAACGGATTCCAAAAATATCCAAAATTTAACAACAAACATTTCATCTTGTCTATTGCCTATACAAAAAATTTTAAATTCAAATTCCAATTCGATCATCATTGTTACTCAAAATCTAAATGAATCATCTCTTGTCTATGGAACTTCTTCGGAGATGCCTCATTTCGTAAGTTACATATGTCAAAACTTTTGCAAAACCTTCTCAGTTTTTTATTACACTATCCACATATGATATTATGGTATCATGACAAATCTCATAATTTTCAGACTTCATTTGCTTTTTATAGAATTTAAAATCTATTTAGCCATATGTTCGTGGTCATATTTCATGTACAAGATATTCTATTTTTCCTTTCAAATCTTTGACAGTGACTCAAAATTGACTCAGTAATATGAATATCAATTTTCCATTCATTATAGTACATTATTCCAAAAACATGCAGTACAACTTTGAATTTTTCCAAAAATAGTCTTTTAATGAAAGAAATTGACCAAATATAAAAAACATTAGGAAAATATACGAAATTTTAATATGTAGTGAATCTTGTCGTGTGGGAACAGACACAAAAGTTTGAAAGGTGGAAGAAAAAGTTTTGTTAAAGATTTGCCGAGTGTCACAATGTGGCACTCGGCATAGAAGTGTATTTGCCGAGTGTCTAACGTGGGACACTCGGCAAACATCACGGCAAGCACAGTGCCGTCAACGGGCATCGTGGGGTGAGGCGGTTTGTCGAGTGCCCACTAGTAGACACTCGGCAAACGCGTGGTTTGCCGAGTGCTCCCTGGTGGACACTCGGCAAACTTTCCTCACTCGGCAAAAGGGCAGTTTGCCGAGTGCCTGTATTTTTGCACTCAGCAAACCCTCTGACACTCGGCGTATGACCGGTTTCCGGTAGTGACTACCGTCATCGCAGCGGACATTGCGAGCCATTTCCGCATGGCCGAGATCGTCGGCACGAGGTAGGAGAAGGCGAAGAAGACGGTTCCGGTTCCAGGGACGAACCACTAGAGCCTGGCAGGGGAGTGGCTGAGTTCCGCGTTGATCGCCTGGTTAATATAATCACGGAGCGAGAATGCGAGATCAATGAGCTAACTGATGATGGGGCTAATCAATCATGCAGACATGCTAGCTGTTCGTCTGCTGGCTTTTACTAGGCTTCATGCATATATCGGATTATCGATCTGGCCGTCCTCATTTTCCATTTCAGGGGAGTGGATATAATTTTAGTAGTCAGATTAGCATACCTTGAGTGCTCTTGCTCCCAGTAAAATAAAGCCCATGTTTCCGAGAAGCTGGATGCTGAACTGCAGGAACCAAGTGATGTAGTACATTTTCCTGCCTTCAGAACAACAAAGCATAAACGTGAGGAGTCATCTGAATGTCCACTCCAAGAGAGGTAGCTAGTGTGCCATCGCACCAATGATGTGAGAACTGCACAATTTGATACTATTTTAAACGAATCGCCGGTCATTATCATCCAGATGAGAGTTAACACGTGCTTGCCGAAAAGCGTGCCACGTGTTATCCCACTTCTAGAGACACGAATAACCGATACGTCATTCATCCAAAATAATATCAAATCCGGTAGTCCCGGTATGTGCTCCAACATACGTCCAGAATCAGCATATGCACATACCGTTTATAATCGAATACATCGTCAATAATCCACAAAGAACAGTTTTACAAAAATAGAGTTAGAATCTTAATATTACAAGTTCAATATAGGTGAGTTTCAAGCTTCACTTACAGGACTTGGGCTCACGAAAGTCATATTAAACAGAAACATAAAGTTTATTGCATTTACATGCTCTCACGAAACTCGATTACGATAAAGACTTACTAAAGTAATGATGCATTGCTCAAGGACATCATTACAACCACCACGACCTACTCTTCCCCCGCGTTTGGATCAGCGGGGTAGAAGTGGCCGAACACCACTTCCGGCTCACCTGCAACTAGGTTTAGAAAGCAACCTGAGTACAAAAGGTACTCGCAAGACTTACGCGATTACATGTACAAGGATCATGCAATGGCTCAAGTAAAAGCTTTAAGGTTTAGTAATTATTGCATAAGCATTAGCTCCCTACATTATCACCTATCAGAATTAATTAATCTTGTCCAACCCCAAACAATTTTAATTGATTAAGAGAGTAATATAATCTATAACTGATCATAGCTGTAACATGAACCATTCCCATCATAATCGAAATTCTACGAGGAATTCATGGGATAAGGAGCTTGCTCATAACCGAGAGCGCGGCAATTCGAATTGATTAAAACCTTGCAAGGGTGTACTACTTTACCCACACGACGCGAGGACCATGCGACTCATCCAACCGGCCAGAGTTGGATAAGGGGATACTCGCGTCAGCCGTTCCCAACAAGGCTCGATCATTGAACCTCACACCTAGCTTACGAGTAGAGATTTAGTTCCACCAGGGACATCTCTAAACTTTTCTACACATAGATCCACCTGGGAACACACTAAGCCTCTCTGCATAGCCCGTAGCCACGTATCTAGGACTGCACATCAATGATCAAGTCAAAGAAGATAATTGGCTCATCTATACCATTATATTGGATATGTGGTAGCACGGAAAGTTGCTCAAAACCAACGTCATCCACGGACGGTCCTTAAACGATTCAAGCGGACTATGCCCATGTGACTCTATTCTCTAGGCCCTACCATTCCGCTTGAATCTCGATACTGCATTCCACTTGCCCCGGACGCTCAAGTGCGATCAAGGATAATCAGGTAAGTGTGATACTCCAAACCATTCCTTTCGAGCAAGAAAATGAGTATTCTAAGCAGGGCTAAGCATCTAGTCAGTTTAAGTTATTAACTGACTAACAAGTGACAAGGACATGGATAACAATTCAAGAAAGGGTAATGCAAGAGAGTAGGTACCCAAAATGCAATACGTACATACTAAAATAACCCCATATTACCCGGTGATGTAACTAACTAACTCAGATTAAATAGGAGTAAGGAATCATGCTTAGCTGCTTGCCTTAGTTAACTTCGGGCTCGACCACGAACGGGATTCCGGGTTCAGGCTCCACGGACTCGGTGGGCTCCACGGGTTCGACCTCCGACGGTTCGGTCACTATAATGCATGAATGCGATGCAAGAATTAAGAAATGAACTAAACAACAAGAAGAAATCATGAAATAAAATGAGCATGCAGAGAACATTATAAGGAACTCATGAAAATTAGATTTTCAGTAAAAGGATTTTCCTATAAGTAATCATAAATATATTAGTTTTCAGCCACTCTAAAAAAGGTAAATCAGAAAATGCATACAAACTTAACTAAACAAATCCAAGAAAATTATCTTAGATACTAGAAATGAAAAAAAGCTAACAAAACTGGTTTTACTATTTTCTCACTTTCCAGTAAAAAGTTCTATATTAAACCATTTTCAGACAAAGCATAAGAAAACAAGCTAAAACTTTGATAAACAGCAAGGAAGCATGTGAAAAAGTTGAACCACTGAAAACTACACCTCACAAGGAGTATAACAAAATTTAGTTTGAAATTTTTAGAGCAATACACAAATAAATAAGCATTAAACTCACTTTTGCAAGATAAAACTATAGATAAATCTACAACAAAGTAACATACAAAAAAATATTTTTCATGAGTATATCTAAGCTAGAGGAATCCAACAAAACAAGTTTCACATTTTTTGGAATTATACACGAATTTCTATGGATTTTGCAAGATTGCAAACAAAATAAATATCACCAATCCTAGCAAAATTGCTAGATCCACCCCGCAGAGCCGGCCCAGAGGCCGACAAGCGGGGCCCACGGGCCAGCGGCCCACCCAGCCGGGGTCAAGGCAAGGCGCGCGCGGGGCGACGGCGGCGGCGGCGCGAGGCGGCGCGGTGAGGCGAGGCGAGGCCGGAGCAGGCCGGGGGAGGCGCGCATGGGGATGAGGAGGAGGCGGCGGCGAGCCTCACCTGCGGTGGCGCAGGCGAGGAGCGGCGACGGACGGGCGGCGCGGCGGCGTTGGGCAGCGGCGGACCGAGGCGAGCGGCGGCGGCCCTGCACAGCAAGGCCCAAGGCCGGGTGAGCGCCGGAATCGGAGGAGGAGGGTGAGAGGGAGCTCCCCGTGCGAGAAATTGGCACGGCACGCACCGGAGGAGGCGAAACGGCGACAGCCACGGAGCTCAAGCTGCGACAACAATGGGGGATTTGGGGCTAGGGTTTGCGGGGAGAAGGGGGCCGGTCGGGCGCGGATAAGGAGAGGGCGAGGGGAAGAGTGAAGAGGCGACACGGCATGCGAGGATGGCCGGCGCGTGGTGCGAGGATGGACGCCGGCGACGGGGCGACGCGTGCGCGCCGCGTAACAGAGCAGGGAGGAGGAGAAGGGTGGCTGACAGGTGGACCCGGCGAGGGAAATTTATTTCTCTTTTTTTTTCTTGGGCTGTGACAAATGAATTCCCGGCCGGGGTGCCGCTGTGCAGTGTGCACGAATGAGTTCAGTTACACCTTTTCAGTGTGCCATGGTACGCACGCCGTTTCATCCATGCGTACAGCTCGTACGATCAGTGGGCATCGCAAGTGAGCAACGATTTGAAATCTCAATTATTTTAGAGGACAGATGAGGCATCGTTGTTCTGATCTTAATTCTTAACCAACATGGCTGCTTGCATCCATATGAAAAGTAGACCACATACATCGCCAACTTTTTAACAATAATGCCACTAGATTCACCAAGAAATTACAAAGAACATTTTCTCTCCTTTACCATTTGGAATGCATTTTCGTAGATATTGTTAATCAAAGTGTTGTAGTATAGTGAAGACTGCCTGATTATAATCACAATTCAGTAGTAGACTAGAGGTAGGGAGATGTATAAGAACCTCACTTACCGAAGACAAAGCCCATGAGGTCCCTGTACCGGATGAACCTCTGGCCGTCGATGACATGTAGGCCGGCGAGGAGCCAGTTGGCATACCACGCAGCGGCGGCGACGATAAGCAGGCAGGCGATGCCCCACCCCCAGCCCAAGGGGGCCAGCATGAGGTTGGAGAAGCTAAGCACATAGGCGCAGTTGATGGAGGTCACAAGAAGCAGGCCCACCTGCTGCCATGAGTCTGAAGCGAACGACCAAAATTCAGCCAAATGAATCGTAGTTCAGAACCAAGGAGCTAGTGCAGGTTTCCATGCTGGTACAGATTCATGCAGTTACTACTCAAAGAGCAGGTTAAAAATAAATCTTGCTGATCATGTGTACCTGTGTCTACAGCATGAGCAGTAGCTGCAATGGTGTAGCCACTGCCGTTGTGCTCTTGATCCGCTTCACTGCCCAGCGAAGATGCCATTGCTTCTCTCTTGGCACCTGCTTCCATGTGCGTTCTTCAGCTTGCAGAGGTCAGGAAAGATGCGCGGATTACACTCTGTATGGCTCATATACATAAGCACGCAAAGAAGGCCCAAAAGCCGATTCGCGAATGATTAACAAAGCTATCGTTTCTTTTCTTTCAGAACAAAGAATCACATTCCCGATAATAGCAGTTACTACTCTCATTAGTCTTCAAATAATTGTCATTTTATTAGGAAGCAATAAGATCCCTAAAACATTACTTTGATCACAAATTAATACTATTAAGCACACTAGTCTATCCACTCGTGCTTCCGCACGGGCTAATAAAAATTAATATAAACATGAGGTCAATAATTTTAATTATCTATCTCACGTCCTTTTTCATCTATTAAATATTCTAACACATACTCTAAAATATATATTCGGAGCTCTTGTCGAGGTCGCTGAGCTGCGCCAGGAAGGCCTTCTCTCGCTTCTTGGCCTTGTACTGGAAGCGCTTCTTGAGCGACTCCTTGTCGAAGCGTCCTCCCTGGTCATGACTGCGGTGCTTGTGGCGCCGACGCTCCTTGTTGGAGCCTCCCTCGTCGCGGTCGCGGTAGTAGTCGAAGGAGTTGTTCTGGCCACCGCCGGACTTCTTGGGGAAATCGGCGATGAAGTGGTTCAGATCACCGTAGTTGTAGCACCCGGGGTTCTTCTTCCTCTACCTATTGTGGTAGACGCGCTGGAACTTGCTGATGAGGAGGCACAAGTCGTCGTCGCCTAGCGTCTCCAGTTGCTCTTCTGAAACAGAAGGCAAAGAGACAAGAGAAAAGCCAAGAGCAGAGTTAGCGTTAGAGCTCGATCCACCTGTGCCAGTCACAAGAGCAACGCTCTTGGAAGGAGGGGCACCATTGAGCTTGGCTCGTGTCTAGTTATCCACCTCCGTGGCCTTGAGCTTGCTGAAAAGCTCATTCACGGTTAGAGTCTCAGAGCCTGCAGACTCAATGATCGTGTTCATCTTGAGATCCCACACAGAGCGGTCAAGTGCGTAGAGCAACTTGAGAGCCTTCTCGTGCTCTGTGTACTCAAGGGCACCAGCAGATCTGTTCGCATTGACCTTGTTCACAATCGACTGAAAACGACTGAACATCAGGCCAATGCTCTCACCCGGCTCCTGTGTGAAGTTCTCGTACTCACGCCGGTGAGTCTCGAACAGTCTGGCCTTCACCTGAAGTGTACCCTCGTGGTAGTTCTCAAGGCACGTCCAAATTTTGTGGGCTTCCTGAAAACCCTGGACACGTGAGAACTCCGCACGAGAAACGCCAGCGAACAAGGTATTGACGGCCTTGGCGTTAGCCTCGTGCTGGGTCACCTGGAGCGGCGTGGTCCGAACAGCCAGCACCTCGTAAAGCTGGTTCGTGGTAATTTCCCAGACCTCGGCTGGTCCGAACAGAGAAAACAAAAGACTCAAGAGACTCAACCAGCCACGGGCTGGTGGGGGTATTTATACCCGGCTGCTGCGGCCAGACCGGTCAGACCGGTCCAGGGGACCGGTCAGACCGGTCGGGTCAGCAGCACCCTGCTGTACAGCCTCGATCGACGGCGGAGCTTCTTTCTTCGACTCGAAGTCTTTGCTGCGATGCCGCCACGTCGACGAAGATCCGGTCCGCGGTTTTGGAGGGTCCGCGAAACCCGGGTAGGTGGCCGGTTTTGAGAAAACCGCCAAAACCTCACGCACGGGAAGATTCCCGCCTCCACGCCGTGGCCCTAGACGTCGTTCCCGCCTCGGCCTCCTGACGGCCCTAGACGCCGCCCGACGCCCATCAACTCCGTCAGTCCCGAGACCGACGCCCGTGCCTCCACGACTTGGCGTCTTCAACCGCCGTCCGCCTCTTTGGTTTTGTGGCGCAAACCAAGAAATAGCAGTTACTACTCTCATTAGTCTTCAAATAATTGTCATTTTATTAGGAAGCAATAAGATCCCTAAAACATTACTTTGATCACAAATTAATACTATTAAGCACACTAGTCTATCAACTCGTGCTTCCGCACGGGCTAATAAAAATTAATATAAACATGAGGTCAATAATTTTAATTATCTATCTCACGTCCTTTTTCATCTATTAAATATTCTAAAACATACTCTAAAATATATATTCGTCATTATCTAGTTACAATAGATTTTATTTTGTATCACACCTCCATATATATTTGATGTATATTTAGTTGAACTATTTGTTTGTGAATTGATATTCTTATCTCTTTCATCATACATGAATATATGGTGACATATATCGTAGTTAGTAATATAAATAATACATTAATAATGATAGAAATAGTAATTTAGAATTTTATATTGGTGCACCTTAATACTTCATTAAAATTATATAATTTAAATTCAGATTTAAGAGTAATTTAACTTGTAACAAAAATAACATCATTGGATAATTTATATACAAATTTAGGGTGTATTTGTATTATTTTATAATGGTATAGGTGGGTAATTTACACAAAGATTAGGGGTTACTTTAGATTCTTTTTATAATGGTAGATGTGGGTAATTTAGATATATGTTTAGGGGGTTACTTAATTTTATTTTCATAATGGTAGAGGTGGGTAATTTATTAGAAAAAATAACAGATCCGATGGTTATTATAATTAGAGTTGTTGGATTGATAGCTGGATGTTTCAAATTTTTGTGAGAATTTATAGGGTTTCTCTCACCGTGTTCGGCTGGACCATTTCCGGCTGGTATGGGCTGGAGCTGCTCCAGCCGGAATCAGGCGGCCAGCAGCCATGCAGCCGGAAGCAGCCCAGCTGCGTCTGCAGTACAAATTAAATTCAATTTTTGGTGCACCATCACACATACATAAGCGCAAGGGGGTGGTGGATGCCGAGGCTAGCTGCTCTATATCCACCAGCCGAACGGCTGCACTGAACTTGCCGAACAGTTGGGCTGGTTTCTCCAGCACAATCAGCCTATACCAGCCGGGAATGTTCCAGCCGAACAATGTGTCTATTTTTTAGAGTGTCCACCTAGAATCCTATGTGGCTTCATGTGGTGGTTCCAAAAGAGCCTCCAATTAGTAATAGTAAGATTCAAAATATTGTAAATGCGCAATATTTTGAAAGTACCGTTGAAGATGACGTGGCCATACTATTTTGCAAAAGCTAATAATTTAAAATATTCAAAGAGATATTGATGGTCAATATTAAAAAATGCTGACCACACACATCTCAAAACGAAAATTATTAGAAATCCGAGGGAGAGTATTACTTTCTAAATGGCTCTCATTTTGATTTTCAGTATATAATGTTTAAGTGCCATGATCGTAAAATCCAAGTTTTAAAAAATGGGTTATAACAGTAATACTCTTCTTGTTCCCGCTGTATGAATAATCCATCACGAGGTTATGAAATAAAAGTTTGTAAATGTGATTTTTTTAATGGATATGGACTTGTGCAAGTTGTTTGATTCGGTGGGTTGCTTATGTGCAGTGTTTGATGGTAGGCTTTGCGTACTACCATGAGACCTTGTTTGGGAGAGCTCCGCTCCAGAGCTGTAGCAGGTGGAGGTACATGTTTTGCTCCGCCTGTTCGCACGGTAAAACGACTCCATCTCTTCCAACCAGGGCGTCAGAAGCGCTCCAACAAGCTGGCCGTTTGGTGTGGCTCCCGCATGAGTTGTCGGCGGAGCTGGAGCCACACCAAATGGCTCTAAGCCACTCTCATGTAACAACAAAGGGGTGGTGCTGACTAGACGTACCAGTAGAGGAGGGGATATAAAAATAAATAAAATTGATACAAAGATTGAAACACCACAATATCTGGAGAGAGCCATCTTTGTTTTTTTTAATATTCTTCGTATACAATATACATATAGGTCCCATAGATTTTTCTCAGATACATGCTATATGAGCGTTCGTGGAACCCCTAAAACTTAGCTTCCAAGCTCACCACTGCGAGCGTGGCTGAAATCCGTTCCCCGACCAATTCGATTCTCTTGGCAAATCAAGTTAATTCTTAAGATTTCAACATCGAAATATGATATGGACTTAGCATTATGATGACATGCATATTTTGTGTCCAAAGGTCGCATTAGATTCTTCATAAAAATAAAAGCACAAAAGCAGTGGTACACGTTTATCACAATGACTAATCTCCTATGAACCCATCAATCCATTATGGTGCATTATTCTTGGTCCTTGTAAGAACCACGCATGCATGTGCTGCCGAAAAGTTCATCTTTCATATAGAAGGTGTTTTGTTTAAGGATCCGCGTCATCCTAATCATACATTTGTCAAGAATGAGCTGACCATTATTCCACTCAAACCTAACAAAGATGAAAGGAGTGAGAAGATAATTGATCATCCAATTCATAAACCTAAACACCTTCTAAGAGGCGATAAGCCGATAACCTAAAATGCCGCACCATGTTAATAGTATCTCTTCCATCGTCGTGTCTTCACTCCCCTACATGTCGGCGAAGAAGTGGTAGATCCTGGCATTGTTGAAGATCAAACGAACTGCGGCGGCGGTGGTGGCGATGCAGAGAACCGAGGAGAAAACGATGACGCCCCAGTGCCAGAGCCTGCTCCATCTCCCACCACTCTTCCCTTTGATCTGCAACACCATCAAATTCACCAGCCATTATTCTGCTACAAGCAATTCAGACAAATTGATTAAAGCCACTCAGGCTAGCACTACCTTGAGCACGACCATGCTGGGGAACATGAAGGTGAGCGGCACGAGAGCGAAGGAGCCGAAGAGGTTGACGAAGTCGCCCATGAAGGGGAACAGCGCGGTGACGAAGATGTTGAAGCCGAACATGAGCCCCCGCGCGAAGAAGCGGCGCGTCAGGTTGTACCGGGAGAACATGCCCTCCTCCAGCCGCTGCAGCCGCGTGTCCATGGCCTCGTGGATCGGCACCGCGAACAGCTGCACACGACGGCAAACCACACCGGAGCAGCTCCGGTCAGCTAGCTGGTGGATTCCCCCCGGCGTAGGAAAAAGAAGCGTACGCACGTGTTGGGAGACGACGCTCTGGAGGAAGGCGGTGGCGTTGATGAGCACGGCGGCCCACCGCGGGCCGCCGAGCTCGTTGGGGAGGTACTCCGACACCGCCGACCCGTACGCCCAGTACCCCGCCACGCTGACGCCGTAGTAGGCGGCGGCGCCGGCGGTGTACTGCAGCAGCAGCGCCCGCCGCATGCCGCGCACCGCCGGCTCCCGCACCGTCGACTGAAACCAAACGGCACATGTAAAGCGTCAACCACCGTCGCGACAAGGTCACGGGCAACCACAGCCACCTCCAGCCACACGCGTCGGTCGGCGTGCACGTCGCCGTCGCCGCACGGATTTGAGCGCTCGACGGGAGCCTTTTTTTAGAATAAGGAAAAAGTTCCGGCTAGTAGACATTGACAAAAGAGGTCGATCGATCCAGAGTCCAGACCTGTATCTCCGGGAGCAGCCCGGACGTGTTGCAGACGAGGATGGCGGCGACGGCGCCCAGCGCGTTGAACGCCTTCTCCGCTGGGCTCCCATGGACGCCGTAGTCCTTTTGCCTGCTCGATTTCCCTGTAATTTGGAGAATGATCAATTCAAGCAACAACACGACAAATGACCTCAAGCACTGTGTTACTTAACCTTTTAAAAAAGAAAAAAAACCAGGCCTGCACGGTTATTACCATCTTTCACCAGGATGGCCAGCAGGGTGACGTCATAAGCTACCGTCATCGCGGCGGACATCGCGAGCCATTTCCGCATGGCCGAGATCGTCGGCACGAGGTAGGAGAAGGCGAAGAAGACGGTTCCGGTTCCAGGGACGAACCACTGCAGCCTGGCAGGGGAGTGGCTGAGTCCCGCATTGATCGCCTGGTCAATATAATCACGGAGCGAGATCAATGAGCTAACTGACATGCTGGCTGTTCGTCTGCTTGCTTTTACTAGGCTTCATGCATATATCGGATTATCGATCTGGCCGTCCTCATTTTCCATTTCAGGGGAGTGGATATAATTTTAGTAGTCAGATTAGCATACCTTGAGTGCTCTTGCTCCCAGTAAAATGAAGCCCATGTTTCCGAGAAGCTGGATGCTTAACTGCAGGAACCAAGTGATGTAGTACATTTTCCTGCCTTCAGAACAACAAAGCATAAACATGAGGAGTCAGCTGAATGTCCACTCCAAGAGAGCTAGCTAGTGTGCCATGGCGCGAATGAGTTCCCGGGGTGTGCCGCTGGGCAGTGTGCACGAATGAGTTCAGTTGTTCTACCTTTTCAGTGTGCCATGGCACGCATGCACGTTTCATCCATGCGTACAGCTCGTACGATCAGTGGGCATCGCAAGTGAGCAACGATTTGAAATCTCAATTATTTTAGAGGACAGATGAGGCATCGTTGTTCTGATCTTAATTCTTAACCAACATGGCTGCTTGCATCCATATCTTTACAAATTCATACTGCATGATTGCCTAGTTCATCCGGTTGTGTACTAAAATTAACTAATTTAATCTATGAAAAGACCACATACATCGCCAACTTTTTAACAATAATGCCACTAGATTCACCAATAAATTACAAAGAACATTTTCTCTCCTTTTCCATTTGGAATGCATTTTCGTAGATATTGTTAATCAAAGTGTTGTAGTATAGTGAAGACTGCCTGATTATAATCACAATTCAGTAGTAGACTAGAGGTAGGGAGATGTATAAGAACCTCACTTACCGAAGACAAAGCCCATGAGGTCCCTGTACCGGATGAACCTCTGGCCGTCGATGACATGTAGGCCGGCGAGGAGCCAGTTGGCATACCACGCAGCGGCGGCGACGATAAGCAGGCAGGCGATGCCCCACCCCCAGCCCAAGGGGACCAGCATGAGGTTGGAGAAGCTAAGCACATAGGCGCAGTTGATGGAGGTCACAAGAAGCAGGCCCACCTGCTGCCATGAGTCTGAAGCGAACGACCAAAATTCAGCCAAATGAATCGTAGTTCAGAACCAAGGAGCTAGTGCAGGTTTCCATGCTGGTACAGATTCATGCAGTTACTACTCAAAGAGCAGGTTAAAAATAAATCTTGCTGATCATGTGTACCTGTGTCTACAGCATGAGCAGTAGCTGCAATGGTGTAGCCACTGCCGTTGTGCTCTTGATCCGCTTCACTGCCCAGCGAAGATGCCATTGCTTCTCTCTTGGCACCTGCTTCCATGTGCGTTCTTCAGCTTGCAGAGGTCAGGAAAGATGCGCGGATTACACTCTGTATGGCTCATATACATAAGCACGCAAAGAAGGCCCAAAAGCCGATTCGCGAATGATTAACAAAGCTATCGTTTCTTTTCTTTCAGAACAAAGAATCACATTCCCGATAATAGCAGTTACTACTCTCATTAGTCTTCAAATAATTGTCATTTTATTAGGAAGCAATAAGATCCCTAAAACATTACTTTGATCACAAATTAATACTATTAAGCACACTAGTCTATCAACTCGTGCTTCCGCACGGGCTAATAAAAATTAATATAAACATGAGGTCAATAATTTTAATTATATATCTCACGTCCTTTTTCATCTATTAAATATTCTAACACATACTCTAAAATATATATTCGTCATTATCTAGTTACAATAGATTTCATTTTGTATCACACCTCCATATGTATTTGATGTATATTTAGTTGAACTATTTGTTTGTGAATTAATATTCTTATCTCTTCCATCATACATGAATATATGGTGACATATATCGTAGGTAGTAATATAAATAATACATTAATAATGATAGAAATAGTAATTTAGAATTTTATATTGGTGCACCTTAACACTTCATTAAAATTATATAATTTAAATTCAGATTTAAGAGTAATTTAACTTGTAACAAAAATAACATCATTGGATAATTTATATACAAATTTAGGGTGTATTTGTATTATTTTATAATGGTATAGGTGGGTAATTTACACAAAGATTAGGGGTTACTTTAGATTCTTTTTATAATGGTAGATGTGGGTAATTTAGATATATGTTTAGGGGGTTACTTAATTCTATTTTCATAATGGTAGAGGTGGGTAATTTATTAGAAAAGATAACAGATCCGATGGTTATTATAATTAGAGTTGTTGGATTGATAGCTGGATGTTTCTAATTTTTGTGAGAATTTATAGGGTTTCTCTCACCGTGTTCGGCTGGACCATTTCCGGCTGGTATGGGCTGGAGCTGCTCCAGCCGGAATCAGGCGGCCAGCAGCCATGCAGCCGAAAGCAGCCCAGCTGCTTCTGCAGTACAAATTAAATTCAATTTTTGGTGCACCATCACACATACATGAGCGCAAGGGGCGGTGGATGCCGCGGCTAGCTGCTCTATATCCACCAGCCGAACAGCTGCAGTGAACCTGCCGAACAGCTGGGCTGGTTTCTCCAGCACAATCAGCCTATACCAGCCGGGAATGGTCCAGCCGAACAATGTGTCTATTTTTTTATAGTGTCCACCTAGAATCCTATGTGGCTTCATGTGGTGGCTCCATAATAGCCTCCAATTAGTAAAAGTAAGATTCAAAATATTGTAAATGCGCAATATTTTGAAAGTACCGTTGAAGATGACATGGCCATACTATTTTGCAAAAGCTAATAATTTAAAATATTCAAAGAGATATCGATGGTCAATATTAAAAAATGCTGACCACACACATCTCAAAACGAAAATTATTAGAAATCCGAGGGAGAGTATTACTCTCTAAATAGCTCTCATTTTGATTTTCAGTATATAATGTTTAAGCGCCATGATCGTAAAATCCAAGTTTTAAAAAATGGGTTATAACAGTAATACTCTTCTTGTTCCCGCTGTATGAATAATCCATCACGAGGTTATGAAATAAAAGTTTGTAAATGTGATTTTTTTAATGGATATGGACTTGTGCAAGTTGTTTGATTCGGTGGGTTGCTTATGTGCAGTGTTTGATGGTAGGCTTTGCGAACTACCATGAGACCTTGTTTGGGAGAGCTCTGCTCCAGAGCCGGAGCAGGTGGAGGTACGTGTTTTGCTCCGCCTGTTAGCATGGTAAAACGACTCCATCTCTTCCAACCAGGGCGTCAGAAGCGCTCCAACACGCTGGCCGTTTGGTGTGGCTCCCGCATGAGCTGTCGGCGGAGCTGGAGCCACACCAAATGGCTCTAAGCCACTCTCACGTAACAACAAAAAGGGGTGGTGCTGACAGGACGTACCAGTAGAGGGGATATAAAAATAAATAAAATTGATACAAAGATTGAAACACCACAATATCTGGAGAGAGCCATCTTTGTTTTTTTTAATATTCTTCGTATACAATATACATATAGGTCCCATAGATTTTTCTCAGATACATGCTATATGAGCGTTCGTGGAACCCCTAAAACTTAGCTTCCAAGCTCACCACTGCGTGCGTGGCTGAAATCCGTTCCCGACCAATTCGATTCTCTTGGCAAATCAAGTTAATTCTTAAGATTTCAACATCGAAATATGATATGGGCTTAGCATTATGATGACATGCATATTTTGTGTCCAAAGGTCGCATTAGATTCTTCATAAAAATAAAAGCACAAAAGCAGTGGTACACGATTATCACAATGCCTAATCTCCTATGAACCCATCAATCCATTATGGTGCATTATTCTTGGTCCTTGTAAGAACCACGCATGCATGTGCTGCCGAAAAGTTCATCTTTCATATAGAAGGTGTTTTGTTTAAGGATCCGCGTCATCCTAATCATACATTTGTCAAGAATGAGCTGACCATTATTCCACTCAAACCTAACAAAGATGAAAGGAGTGAGAAGATAATTGATCATCCAATTCATAAACCTAAACACCTTCTAAGAGGCGATAAGCCGATATCCTAAAATGCCGCACCATGTTAATAGTATCTCTTCCATCGTCGTGTCTTCACTCCCCTACATGTCGGCGAAGAAGTGGTAGATCCTGGCATTGTTGAAGATCAAACGAACTGCGGCGGCGGTGGTGGCGATGCAGAGAACCGAGGAGAAAACGATGACGCCCCAGTGCCAGAGCCTGCTCCATCTCCCACCACTCTTCCCTTTGATCTGCAACACCATCAAATTCACCAGCCATTATTCTGCTACAAGCAATTCAGACAAATTGATTAAAGCCATTCAGGCTAGCACTACCTTGAGCACGACCATGCTGGGGAACATGAAGGTGAGCGGCACGAGAGCGAAGGAGCCGAAGAGGTTGACGAAGTCGCCCATGAAGGGGAACAGCGCGGTGATGAAGATGTTGAAGCCGAACATGAGCCCCCGCGCGAAGAAGCGGCGCGTCAGGTTGTACCGGGAGAACATGCCCTCCTCCAGCCGCTGCAGCCGCGTGTCCATGGCCTCGTGGATCGGCACCGCGAACAGCTGCACACGACGGCAAACCACACCGGAGCAGCTCCGGTCAGCTAGCTGGTGGATTCCCCCCGGCGTAGGAAAAAGAAGCGTACGCACGTGTTGGGAGACGACGCTCTGGAGGAAGGCGGTGGCGTTGATGAGCACGGCGGCCCACCGCGGGCCGCCGAGCTCGTTGGGGAGGTACTCCGACACCGCCGACCCGTACGCCCAGTACCCCGCCACGCTGACGCCGTAGTAGGCGGCGGCGCCGGCGGTGTACTGCAGCAGCAGCGCCCACCGCATGCCGCCCACCGCCGGCTCCCGCACCGTCGACTGAAACCAAACGGCACATGTAAAGCGTCAACCACCGTCGCGACGAGGTCACGGGCAACCACAGCCACCTCCAGCCACACGCGTCGGTCGGCGTGCACGTCGCCGTCGACGCACGGATTTGAGCGCTCGACGGGAGCCTTTTTTTAGAATAAGGAAAAAGTTCCGGCTAGTAGACATTGACAAAAGAGGTCGATCGATCCAGAGTCCAGACCTGTATCTCCGGGAGCAGCCCGGACGTGTTGCAGACGAGGATGGCGGCGACGGCGCCCAACGCGTTGAACACCTTCTCGGCTGGGGTGCCATGGACGTTGTAATCCTTCAGCTTGTTCGATTTCCCTGGCGATCGAGAAAACAATGCAAATTAAGTTGGGGCCAGTTCTGACTAACGCTAGCTCGGAGTCATCCAGGCACATGATCGATCAGCAGAACGAAGGTGGTGTCACCATCTCTGATGAGGATGGCCAGCAGAGCGACGTCTTATGCTAACGTCATCGCCGCCGACGTGGCGAGCCAGTTCCTCATGGCAGAAATCGTCGGCACGAAGTAGGCGAAGGCCAAGTAGATGATTCCCGTCGCGGTGATGAACCAGTGGAGCCTGGCGGGGGAGTGGGTGAACTCCACGTTGATTGCCTGGGTAATGACCACGTTGATTGCCTGGTTAATAACCATTGGAGCAAAGCTGGTTGGGTTGCTGCTGACTCCTACGTTAACTGTCAGTCCTGTTCTTGTGCACATGTCAAATCAAGAACGAATTGGTGTACCTTGAGTGCTCTTGCTCCAAGTAAAATGAATCCCATGTTGCAGAGAAGCAGAGTGGTGAACTGCAGGAAATAAGTGATGTAGTACATCTTCCTCCCTTCAGATTCAGAACAGAGCATAACGTATCAGCTGCTTGTTCAGTGTCAGGCTATCAGCTAACTTGTAACAATTTCTTGGCATGAAGAATTATGATCGATCGATTCGTGCGTACCGAAGACGAAGCCCATGAGGTCCCTGTACCGGATGAACCTCTGGCCGTCGATGAAATGGAGGCCGGCGAGGAGCCAGTTGGCGTACCAGGCGGCGGCGCCGACGAGCAGCAGGCAGGCGACGCCCCAGCCCCAGCCCAGCGGCGCCATCATGAGGTTGGAGAAGCTCAGCACGTAGGCGCAGTTGAAGCCGATCACCAGCAGCAGCCCCACCTGCTGCCACGAGTCTGTCCACCACCAACAACGAACAGCGCTCAACTGAACCTGATCAGAATTCAGAAAAACTTCGCCAGCTCTCTGATCCTGAATGTTTCGTACCCGAGTCTACTGCATGAGCAGTAGCTGCGACGGTGTAGCCACCGCCCTTGAGCTCTTGGCCTGCAGCTTCAGTGTCCATGAACGAAGTCGCCATTGTTTCCCTCCTCTTGTCTCAGCTCCTTCCGATGAGCTAAGCTTGCACGACCCAGGAGAGGCATGGCCTCACTCTCTGCATAGCCGAGGCATATATAGGCAGGCAAAGAAAATCGCGAGAGCCATGATGCCGATTTCGGGCGACGAATAAAGCTGTCTTGTCCTCGCAAAATCCAAAAGCTCATTTCCATTGATAAGCATATAGCTAAGAGTGAAAGTTGTGTGACCAGTAATCACCAATACTAGACCTACTAGGCCTTTGGTTTTGAAAGATCAGTCACCGGATTTCCCAGAAATAGCAAGGAGGGGGCTAGTGTTTCGGTTGCGATCTCCTTCTCTTCGCTAGCAACGTCGTGCTGGTGCTGTTACGCAGTGTCGTAGCCCCTCTTGCCACCACTTGCTCTCCCGCCGCGTCAGCCGTCTCCTCTTTTCCGTGTCTGGTATAGCCGAGAATGGCAGAAAAAGTTGCGTGAGGTAGCGAGGTGACGCGGCGCCGGCGGTCACCGCAGCGGCGCCGGAGGGAGAGGCGAAGCTGATCTTGCTCACCGGTGCATCATTCGGCCGTTTCGGGCAACAAAGCTGCTATCGAAGTGGTTTTTTAGTAAGACTCAAGTAAGAATTTGAGCTGGGTAATTTTGGCTGGCTCTCCCGGGCAAAACCGAACAGCACCTGAATGACAGAAGTGGTAGTCTATTCATGACGTTTGCATGTCTATGCTACTAAGATAAAGTCGACTGGTCTCCAATTCTTCCTGAATGGCTTTTATATAGGCTAAAAGCAAAGCTAATTCCATAATAACGGTAATGACCGTAACGTTCACGGACGCCTCATTTCAGCCCTAAAATATGATTGGAATCTATCATCAGATATCCTGTTACTCTCAGTCTGATCATCCCATTATCTCGGTGCAAAGCACATACCATACCTTTTGAAAAAGCAGAGGAAACAAAAAAAACATGGCGATAACTTTGATGAATTTCCTTTAAGCCACAAAGGAGGAAGAGGATTTGATTGATGCAATGTGACACTCGACCATCCACCAATCACCGTTCGTTAGTGTGGTGTCATTGCAATACAAGATACTTTTTTATCTTCTATGCCTGGACCTAGGGTCGCCAAACCATGTAAGGAGACCATGACTAGGAAGAATAAAAGTAACTAAATTGATGCCATGTCTTTTTGCAGGTCAGAATGCCACCACTGACCTTGGGTTACAAGTCACAACACTATTTTTTTCTAACTCACAGCACTACCCCCCCCCCCCCCCCGGTAATCTCAACACGCTATCCATGAGGCTATTTGCACGCCACAGCCCTCATTGACAGCACATGTCCATGCACACACACAGATGTTACAGGCTTAAGTACTAATGATTCGTCAAGGCCAATGGTGCAAAAACATGGTAATCCCAATGTACTGCGCCCAAGATCATAACCAGCGTGCAAGTGCTCCTTCAAGTTGTGGTAGGGCTCACACTGGATATTCAGTTTAGAATCCATTCTGGATGCTATGGCCATGGAGGATTGAGAATCATTTCTTGTTTTCTTTTAGCGCATACTCCACGTGGTAATACAGCCTCCATAATGTTGCATTATCCTAACCAAACGAAACAAGCAAGGGTCAGGCATAGATAATAAGGTTGCATTACTCAGAAAATGCTTGTATTTTACAGTGGAACATACCAATTCTCCCAAGTTCATGGTTATCCGATCAGAATTCTGACTTGCCAGTTTCCTTGTTGTAATTATCTCCACAAGGCGATTAAGTGCCTCCTCTGGGAGCTTTCGGATGCACTTACCAAGTTCAATCTTCTCCTTAGTACTCATAGGTCTTCCAATATACAACAATTCAACAAAAGGATATTAATTCTACATCACATACTATAAACAAACGCTTTGTAATTTTGCAGGGGAGGAAAAAAATAATACGCAGCTCAGTGAAATGTGAGGACTTAAACTTACAGTTGTAGTCCAAAGAACGTATAGGATCTCAAATTTTTAAATCAATAAAATAAACACACGGCTAACTCCGCCTATGCTGACTGGAAGACTCTCTCTCCTGAGTCGTCTCAGCATAGCCGGTCCCAAGCCCGGGTAAAGGAGGAGGGTTGCGTTAGATTTTGGCAAACCAGCATAAAAAATAACCACTCTAATGGATTTGAAACCCACAAGAAACTCGTTGAGGCGTAACCCTCTTAGCGACGCGCTACATCGGAACCCGAGTGTGGTGATAAATGGGCAAGGGCCGGGTCGCCATCCCCCCAAGGGCGCGTCGTATCGTGACCTGGATACAATGATAAGTGAGCAAGGGTCAGATCGTCACTTGAATGGCGCACTACATCTACGCCCGGGTGTAGTAAAAAATGAGCAAGGGTCTTCGCACTTCCCTCGACGGGTGCGAAGGGTAAGAAAGCTAGCCGAGCCAACTAGGATTCGTATAGGTAGCTGGAACGTAGGGTCCCTAACGGGTAAGTTGCGAGAGCTAGTTGATGCAGCAATTAGGAGGCGTGTAAATATTCTATGCGTTCAGGAGACTAAATGGAAGGGCCAGAAGGCGAAGGAGGTTGAGGATACTGGCTTCAAGCTTTGGTACACGGGAGCAACTCCGGGTAGGAATGGTGTAGGCATCTTGATTGATAGGAGCCTTAAGGATGGAGTCGTAGAGGTTAGAAGGCAAGGCGACCGGATTATCCTAATCCGGTTGGTAGTTGGAGATTCGGTTTTGAATGTGATAAGTACCTATGCCCCTCAGGTAGGCCTTAGTGAGAGCACCAAGATGTAGTTCTGGAAAGATCTAGATAGCATGGTTAGTACCGTGCCTACCAGCGAGAAACTCTTCATAGGAGGAGATCTCAACGGCCATGTGGGTGCGACTAATGTAGGGTTCGAGCGAGTGCACGGGGGTTTTGGGTATGGTAGCAGGAGTCAAGAGGGGGAGGATGTGTTGAACTTCGCGTTAAACTATGACTTGTTGATAGCGAATACCGTGTTTAAGGAGAGGGAATCTCATCTTATGACGTTTCGTAGTGGACAACATTCGAGCCAGATCGACTTTATCCTTACTAGGAGGGAGGATAGACGTGATTGCTTAGATTGTAAGGTGATACCTGGGGAGTGTGTTGTCCCTCAACACAAGCTTGTGGTGGCGGACTTTCATCTTCGGGTACGTGTCCACCGGAACAACGTGCCAAGATTGCGAGAACAAAGTGGTGCAAGCTTAGAGGGGAAACGGCACAAGCGTTTAAGGAAAGGATGCTAGGTGAGGGGCCTTGGGAAGAAGAAGAAGACGCAGATGACATGTGGCTAAAGATGGCAACATATGTTCGGAAGATGGCCTCAGAGGTGTTTGGCGTGAGTAGGGGAGGCAAACAGGAGGGGAAAGACACCTGGTGATGGAACGACGAGGTGCAAAGGGCTATTAAGGAGAAGAAGGAGTGTTTCAAGCGCCTCCACCTTGACAAGAGTGCAGCCAACATCGAGAGCTATAAATTAGCGAAGAGGGTTGCAAAGCGAGCTGTGAGTGTAGCAAAGGGTAAGGCGTATGATGACCTGTATCAGCGGCTAGGCACGAAAGAATAGGAGAAGAACATTTATAGGATGGTTAGGATCCGCGAGCGGAAGACAAGGGACATCAACCAAATCAAATGCATTAAGGATGGGACAGATCGACTGCTAGTGAAGGATGAGGAGATCATGGATAGATGGAGAGAGTATTTCGACAAGTTGTTTAATGGGGAGAGTGAGGGCCCTACCCTTGAGTTAGATGACTCTTTTGACGATACCAACAAACGTTTTGTGAGGAGAATTCAGGAGGTAGAGATCGGAGAGGCTTTGAAGAGGATGAAGGGAGGTAAAGCGATGACTCCTGATGGTATCCCCATTGAAGTGTGGAGATGCCTAGGAGATAGAGCAATAGTATGATTAACTAAGCTTTTAATCTCATTTTTCGGTCAAACAAGATGCCGGAAGAATGGAGAAGTATATTAATACCTATCTTCAAAAACAAGGGTGATGTTCAAAGTTGTACTAACTACCGTGGGATTAAGCTGATGAGTCATACGATGAAGCTTTGGGAGAGGGTTATCGAGCATCGCCTAAGAAGAGTGACAAGTGACCCAAAACCAATTTGGGTTCATTTCTGGAAGGTCAACCATGGAGGCGATTTTCTTAATACGACAATTGATGGAGAGATATAGCGAGCAGAAGAAGGACTTGCACATGGTCTTCATTGACCTTTAGAAGACATATGACAAAGTACCGAGAAATGTCATATGGTAGGCCTTGGAGAAGCACAAAGTCCCAACTAAGTACATTACCCTCATTAAGGATATGTACAAGGATGGGACGACGTTTGTCCGGACATGTGATGGCAACACCACTGACTTTCCTATTAACATAGGCCTACACCAGGGATTAGCATTGAGCCCTTATTTATTTTCTTTAGTGATGGATGAGGTCACAAGGGATATACAAGATGAGATCACTTGGTGTATGCTCTTTGCTGATGATGTGGTGCTAGTTGACGAGAGTAGGGCAGGGGTTAATAGGAAGTTAGAGCTGTGGAGACGCACGTTAGAGTCGAAAGGGTTCAGACTTAGTAGGACCAAGACCGAGTACATGATGTGCGATTTCAATGCGACTAGGCATGAGGGGGGAGACGTTAGTCTAGATGGGTAAGTGGTGGTCCAGAAGGATACTTTTCGGTATTTAGGATCGGTGCTACAAAAGGATGGCGACATTGATGAAGATGTTAGGCATAGAATTTCAGCTGGCTGGTTGAAATGGCGGCAAGCTTCTGGCATCCTTTGTGACAAGAGGGTGCCACAAAAGCTAAAAAGCAAATTCTATAGGACAACAATTCGTCCGGCGATGTTATACGGTGCTGAATGTTGGCCTACAAAAAGGCGACATGTCCAGCAACTGAGTGTAGCAGAGATACGGATGTTGCGGTGGTTTTGCGGGCACACAAGGAGGGATAGAGTCCGGAACGAAGTTATTCGGGATAGGGTCGGGTGGCACCAATTGAGGAGAAACTTACCCAGCATCGGCTGAGATGGTTTGGACATGTCCAACGAAGGCCTCCTGAGGCGCCGGTGCGTAATGGGGTTCTTGAGCGGGTCGATAATGTAAAGAGGGGTAGAGGTAGACCTAAACTGACGTGGGATGAGTCGGTTAAGAGAGACCTTAAGAATTTGGAATATTTCTAAAGAGATAGCTTTGGATATGAGCGCTTGGAGACTAGCTATCAATGTGCCTGAACCTTGAACTTATTTCTTTCGTGTTTCATCTCTAGCCTACCCCAACTTATTTGGGGGGAAAAGCTATGTTGTTGTTGTTGTAAAATAAACACACGGCTCATTTGAGATGAAAGAGTATGGCACCTGCATTTGGATGCTGCTGTATTTAGCAAGTCGTCGACACCTTTCGCCATTTTACCAAGCTGGAAAGAGAGAACATTCTCACTTGTATCCTATAGAACTCTTACAACATATTTAACATACTAATGCTAAAAAGGACTATCCAACCATCATGCCATGCTCTGTAAGTATACCTTTCCCAACAAACCAGTAGATAACTTCTTCACAGCCTCTTGACATGTTTCGCCATTTTCTTCCATTGCCTGAATATCTCGATCGACCTGCAAGAAGTCCTGTCAATGTCTTGTCTTGACAAGATAAATTGCGAACAACTTTCCACAGTTGGCTAACATGATATACTGTCTTCTGACATAATTTGACATGGCAGAGCCATACCAAGTAAATCTGGTAGAATTGGCTATTTCAATTGTCATGTGTGAACATCACAAAAGTGATAAACTCCCATGCAGTCTATGCATTAACTCATCGTCACAAAACACATTTGGTCTCTGAAAAATTCAATAGGATGAAGATTTTTCCAACGCGGGGTACTCCCCTGATTTCATTACTGATAGTAACGAAATTACAGCAGTTCAAGATTCAAGTTTGACAGAAAAGAAACGGGGTTTTAAAAGGCTAAAGTCTATGGTCTAACATTCTCCAGCAACCCACCAGCAACAAAAGAGTGACACTGAGAAGCAAAAACGCTAGTAACTAGCTAACACCTGCTGTTCGGTATGCAAAAACAAAAATGGTTTGCATGTTGGTTTAACATTGTCTATCAAGCATAACAGTTAGCTCCAGAATAGTTTACTCCACCTGTTGAAAGATGACTGAATTAATGTGATCGTGTTTGGTTACATGAGCATATGATCGAACAAAGGTATTAGTTTTTCATTTTTCACTTTTCAAGGAAACAATATATGAATTTCCAACATTTTACCTTTTCATTTTTGTCCCCAGCAAGTCACTGTGCTTTTACTGTTATTTGTTGTGGTTTGTCAAAGGAAAAGGAATAATAATGTTTCAGGCAAAGTCAGCCTCAAATTGCATGCTAGTCTTAAATGCAATCTCCAACTGCAAATCGATCACATGTATTTGGAATTGCAATATTCAACTACATGAAGATTGGCCTCCACTAAACTGGTTAGATGTTTTACCTGATCCATGGTTTTAAAGGCGTCCTACGGGTTGGATTGCTCGTGTGTCCACGGGACAAATCCCATTTGAAATGGATGGTGTGAGTTTGTCAAATGCTCGACAAGCCGCTAGATTAGCAGCGCATAAACCATGTTCGTCAACCAAGTTTGTTCAGTGGTCATAACGTAATTGGTTAGTGGGGGAAAAACTAAGCCGGGACTCAAAAGAATTTTACGAAGTGTTTGTTCCTGAACGAGGGAAGTGGAAAGACAAAGAGGGATAGGGAGCTCGCCTCCTTTTTTGTAATCGCCGAAATTGAAATTGTACGACGACCCTTCTTGTTCCAGGCATACGACCCTGAGACGCCTAGGCATCCGGGCGCTGCTGGGCGTGCAGGCCACCTAGCTAACCTCGTGTATGGCGTCCGCTTTCCCCTGTTAGGCGTCCGCCTTTCCTTGTTTGGCGTCGGCAGGACGCCAACCACCCTTTGGCGCGCGAGATGTAGAGGTCGCCGCCCGCCCGCCCACCCCCAAAATCGTTCCCGCGCATGGAAGAGAGGGTTCCCGCGCGGTACTTCCCGCTTGTCCGCTGTCGCGCGGAAAGAATCGGAGAGGGATAGAGATTAGGCGGGAGGTAGGGACAAGAAATAGAAAGGCAGAGAGGAAAGACCTGGGCCGACGAAAGATAGGCAGCTAGCTTCTCACCGACGCATCTGCTTCCCTTGGCGCCGGTAGCTCTGCGCCTCCATCTCCCTCCCTTCCAGCCGTCGGAGTATCCTCGAGCGGCACGTTAGATCCGGCCGCCTCTGCATGTTTCCATCCGGCTCTGCGCCTCTCTGTGTCTCCCTCTCTCTCGGTCTGTCCCCTTCCTGGCCTCGTCTTTATGTTGTGCTTGCATATAAAACAGAGCGTGGGTCTGCTCCTGCACTTCGGTTTGTCCATTAGCTGCTCTACTTTGTCCCCTTTGGCCATTTGTTTATTAGCTGGTAGTAACTAGTAAGATCACTGATTAGGATATTAGCTGCTCAGTTTTTATGCTAATTGCTCTTTTTTACATGGTAATTGCTTAATTTATATGCTAATTGCTATGTTTTAAGCACCATGGTAAATAAATGATTAGGATATTACTTTATATTCAGCTTATATTCTGAATTTTGTGTATTTTTGTATGGCGTCGCCTCGCCTAGCACCTAGTTCGCCTAGGCGTCCGGGCGGGGATCGTTCGCCTAGCCTCGCCTTACCACCTTAAGAACCATGACCTGATCTATCATGTATTGTGTCAGAATTTGCCAAATGCAAGCTAGGGAAAAGAAGATGAAGGGGCTTATGCTGATGCCAACAAAAATGGATTACTTGGGTTAGACACCCAAAATTAACATACCATAGATTATCCAAATCTTCACGCCTAGAAATATGCAACATGCATAAGTATGATTGAGATATCTCAAAAGACACGACAAAAAGCAAAAAAATCTAGAACTGCACTTAGCTAAGCTCTATAGCCTATGGTACAAACAACCTAAAGAGGCTACATCTGAGTCCATTTTTTTACACATTCCTATGAGGTCATTAAGAGATAAGAGCTCACCGCTATCAAATAGTTCTAAAGATAATTCCTTGCATGCCACCGAAAGATAGTGAAATACTCAACTTGCCACTTAGAAAACTAAGGATCCCTTCTATCCCCCCCCCCCCCGACTTGTTTGGTTGGAGGTAACTAGTGTAAGGGACTGGGAGTTGAGAAGTGAGGGTTTAACAATCTCTCGTTTGTTTAGTGGGATTGTGATTTTTAGTGGGATAGGGGAAAAGAGTTTAGAGAATCTTCAAGAGTGCCCAAAACTAGTTTTAGGAGGAAACGACAAAAACTCTCCAACCGTAGCCTAAAACGGTACCCAATCTTTTCACACGCCCAAACCGAGTGGCAACTCGAGCTAAATTTCCACCGCTAGGCCACACTCCCAATCCCCGATGGCCTTCAGCTTTTTTTTTCTTCCTCCCGCATGATTTCACCTCCTACGCGTTTGCTCTTCCTTTAGCCTGTCGACCTCTCTGAATCGTCAAAGACAAAGCCAACACCATATGCATCTGCCCTCCTCGTCCAGGTGGCCATTGCGCGGGCCCTACATCTCCCAAATAGTTGTCATTGTCTCGCAGATGGGCAGTGAGGAGACCCGGAATGCCACCCCTGATTCAGAATCCTGTCACTTCTCCAATCCAATCCCGCCGCCCCACTTGTTGTTGCATCTCCCCACCATGTCACCATGAGAGGTCACTGGAAATCGAAGAGGGTGGAATTGAAGCAGTAGTCCATGAGCTGGGGAGGGGCGCTTGGTGTGGTGGGCCCACATGTGGATGATGTGGCAGTAATTAGATCTATTTTAGGATTAAACTTTTTGTAAATGTTGGATTTGACAATTTTTTACTCCCAATAGTTTTTCGCAAAATTCTAAAATCATCATTTTGGATATCTATTTTTTTTGACACTCTTGGAGATACTCTTAGGGGCAAGTCCTACCAAGGAATTACTAGGTGAGGGGTGGTAATTGGATGGGAATTATGCTTCAGTGTAAGATCAATACATCACAACTGTTTATTCTAACTTATGATCCCTTCTAAGAGTATCTCCCACGTGAATTCCCACTATCAACTCCCACTTATAATTCCCATGCCCTTTATAACTACCACTTCCGTCAGCAAGACCTTAAGCGTCAATTAATTGGTGTTGGGAAAAAAATAGTTTTACCCTCATGTCCACTTATCTAGTGGAGGTTTCCTTTACTCTCTTTGGAGGACCCACAACAAACTAAGAAAAAGCAATTCCCCTCTTTTCAGACTTCCACCCACCAAACCATAGCCATTCAGAAGAGGCGCGCACACCTGACCTAGTTTTCTCATTGTCCTGCTGCAATGTATGAGGGAAAAAGGTGGAAGGGGCCATGGATCTAAAGGATGGCAAGTGGAGGGAGTGATAGGGCAGGGCTTACTATCAACAGCACACTCAACAGGGTTGGGGTAGGGTTCGACGAGGACTTTGGTGGAGCCTCGACGCCCACAGCCATGGACAACAAAGTAGATGGTCATGTTTTCCACCTCAACCTCACAATTTAGTTTATTGAAAGAAATATACTAAACTCCATATGTTCAAACTTCTATACATTTATTATCATACATTGCCAAGTATAACCGCATTTTTTCAAGAAAGCATTGCAAGGATTTCATGACAAACTAACTCAATAAAGTATGATGGATACAATAAGAGTATAACGTCAAGTTTTTACCTCATCCACATCATTGTTGAAGAATGTAATAATCTCATGAAGAGCGAGCTTTATTTGCTCCTTATCATTCTTTGATAGGCCTCCGAATTGTTCCTTGAATAATGGAAAAGTTTTCTTGCAAATGTAGCCTTCCTTGCCCTTATTTTGGGAATTAGTGTCTCGATCTTCGTTATTAACTCCTTTGCAAAAAGAGTCATCTTGCCCTTGCAACAACTTAGACAGAATATATTTGTAGTGCTCCATAAGATCAACATTGGATTCATTCTCCTCGAAAGATTTCCTTGTCAAATTCCTATATTGTATGTGGCTACACATGTCAAGACGGAAAGTAAAACTGGCTCTCCGATTTCACGAGTTCAATGAGAACATCCACAACTTGAAAGATACCGTAGCTTCCAAAGAAAATGATACCATAGAGGATAGATAGATCTTGATATACATATAAGAAAATTCTTGGCAGCAGAGAGAATGGCTAATGTCATTGACTTGCCATTCAGGGTGCGCATATTAATCGAGACCGAAAAAAAGAACCAAAATGACCGGAACCGAAACCAAAATTTTCTTAATAACCGAAACTAGTCCGCCCAGTTTGGTTCTTAGCCTCGCTTAACCAATTTACCCGAAAAAATTGAAATCTACCCATTTGACACTTATCAGCCCACGAATCCTAGTCCTATGGTCCAACAAGACAAACCCTAACTATCTAACCCACGATCGACCCTTAGCCGCTTCCCAAATGCGCCTCCATCTCCCAACCCACCCACCGAGCCGGCCACCACCCGATACTCGCGCTCCTGCTCGGTGGCGATGGGCGGCACCGCATCCCCATCGCTTGCTCATCTCCAACGCATGGCAGTGCCTCGCCACCCTACTGCTCAGCTCCGTTGGGCAGCACCACATCCCCAGGCTCCTACTCACCTCCGACAGGTGGCAGTGGGCTCCGCCTCCAGCTCCACTCAAATGGGCAGCATCACAACTGTTCTGGAGGATTAGGAGTTGGGGGCATCTCATCCTTCTTCAATTTGTGTTGATTTGTGCAGATTTGTGGGTCATCCTTATGGATTTGTGCTTCATCCATGTTCTTCGCTACCTTAATCTGGCACCGATTTGTGATTTTTTGTATCGGTTTGATGTCGTTGCTAACTGTCTCGATAAGTTCGAACACGACCAAGACCAAACCAAACTTACCGAGCCCGAATAAGCTCGGTCTTAGGAATTTAAAGTAGCCGATCGATCCATATTTTTGGGTAACCGAAATTTAAGAAAACCCGAAGAACCAAACAGATCGGCTTGGTTAGACCAAATCCCCACCTTGACTTGCCATGGAACAAAGTATCCTATTGGCTCTATGATGTTGGTTACAAGGCAGGTTATATAGTCGCCTAAGGTTGCAACGCCAGCCACGTGCAAATACTAAAATCTTTGTATACGTGGAGCATGGGAAGCAAGCATAATAGGAAGTTCCTGGTCAATAATTACTATTTTAGTTGGCTACAATACCTCAATTTAATGGGAATGCAATTCTTTGTTTTTGAAAGTGTTGTCGATATTGGCAATTTTCAAAAGTTGATAACCAATTTGGATGTACTATTGAGTCAGAACTATACTTCTTGACCAACATGAGAGACCAAAACTTAACTTGATGCATTAGGGCATCATATTAAATGAAATATATAATTGTGTAATTAGATGTCATCTATTACTGGATTTTGAGGCTGGGGTTCTATAATTATCTCAACTCCGCAAAAATTATTTATCATGACGACTTTTGAAATGAATTTTATAACATGGATAATGTGGCCAATTATGAATCTCAATCAATATAGGCATTTTCGTATTCTTTTTTCTTTTTGAAAAAAAAAGCACTATAGCAAGTTTAATATGATTAGTGTTTTAAAGGTGATAAGGCGACCCAAGGTGAGTTGGATACGCCTGGACGCCTAGGCGACAAGGCATGACTATTGCCTAAGGCAAGCTGGTCCACCCGAACGCCTAGGAGACGCTTAGGCGAACACCTTTGAAACATTGATTTTGTTGCCCACATTTGGTATCTAGTAGCCAAGCAAAAAAAATAGCATGCAAAATTGGGATTGACAAATTAAGTGGTCTGCTTTGTTCATCAGAATGAACTGAGATGCCAAATGAGGCAAATTTTGACACAACCAAGTGGTGGTGCCAAAGTCAAACAAGGCATATTTAGAATTACAAGACACCGTAGCAAATACACCCATAAGCACCAAGGACAAATTATGGTTCGTTTTTAATAAAAAGGTACCTTTCTATTCTAGATAACATCTCTCAAATGAGAATATTTTGTTTATGCTATGCCTTTAGATGCCAAAGAACAAAAAGAAAAGGTTGAAGCATAGAGCCTTATGAGTTATATGATAATGTCAAGCTAGTTTCAAACTGATTGTGGATTGTGGATTCTTAAAAGATGTACATGTAAAATAAAGGATAATATTTATATTTGCAGTACGCTATTGTTCCAAAAGAGTGTCTTGGATAGAGATTGGATAAGTAATAGAAGCAATAGGTATTTTTATTTCAAAATCAATGGCATATCCATGCCCCTCACAAGCTGATATAAGCAAGCCTAAGATATTAAGAATTTTGAAAATATATATTATCCAAACTTCAGCTTTTGAAGGTGGAATCCACAGTTAGATCTAAACAAACATGGTCCACTTGCAAATCATAAATAGAAAACAAATTTGAAGGTCATCTTTATAGATCTAATACATATTAAGATGCATTTTTCAACAATCAAAAGAGGAAAAAAGAAGGCCCACCTATGCTACACCTAGACATTTCAACTATTACCGTATTTTTGGATCTTCATTAGATCTGGTATCATATTTTCTTCCTTCTCTCACTCTCTCACTCTCTCACTCCTCATTCACCTTGTATCATATTCGACGATTCCCACCACCTATACTGTCTTTGGTGACTACCGCCACCAGATCTACCGCTGATCTATCACAGCAAATCGCTTCGGTTTAACTCTCCCTAGCAGCCATCCTTCACAATCCTAGCCCGCAGCATCCCAATCGCCTCCACCGCCGAGCCAACCTTTATCTTTAGCCTTGCATTTAATTCTCCAAATTATAAATCACAAATCTCCAACCTCAATCCCCTAAATCAACAAATCTTTAACCTAATCTTACTGTATGAGCCCAATCTTATTAGATTTGAGGGATAGACAAATCTCACTAGAGATCTATAGAGAGGAAAATGAAACAAACACCATGCACCATATATAGAAAATAGAAAATCTCAATTCCATTTCCATAAAACGTAAAGAGAAAAAGGAAGAAGGCGAACAAAACAGACCTAGCCATCTCAGATCCTTCAATCTCCGACCCCCGGGGTCCTTTTTGGCCTAGCTCCGCCCAATACTCTCTTATCGTGGCCTCGCTGGCCTTCTTGCGCCTCTTCGTGGATTCTTGGTGCCGTCGAGGGAGCAGCAGGTGGCGGCTCGCCGCACTGCATGTTCCTTCCGTCATAGCCAGCGATCCTGCTTTATAGCGGAGTTTATAGCCCTGGTCGGTTTCTTCTCAATTTCTCATACAGGAAACTTCGCCAGCTTCACAATGGAGAACAGCATGGCCCACAAGTCAGGCCCAATTAGTCATGCGGTCATGGGCTTTATCAGATTGGGCCACGCCATCGAGCTGATTCGATCTCGTGAATTTTCCGAAAAGCCCCTCGGCGTCTGTTCTTTTCGCGCAAACCCACACGTCGCCTCCCAGCCGATCACCACGGCACCACCAAACCCCCGTACGTTTCGTTCCGGATCCCCCACCGCCGCCGACGACCCCGACCGGAACCCTAATAATAGGTGGAAAGTAAGCCATGAGGCCGCACGCCACGGGGACGGGCGGCGGCGGCGTGGGGAGACGGAAGGCGGGGGCCGCTGCTGCCGCCGCCAGCCGGGAGTGGATGGTGGTGCCGGCGTCGGGCTCGGCGAGGGTGGAGGAAGCCGGGAAGCACGCGGTGATGGCACGGACGGGGCTTCCTGCGCGCGATCTCAGGGTGCTCGACCCGTTGCTCTCCTACCCGTCCACGATCCTGGGCCGTGAGCGCGCCATCGTCGTCAACCTCGAGCGCGTCAAGGCCGTGATCACCGCCGCCGAGGTGCTGCTTCCAAATTCCAAGGACCCCGCCTTCGCGCGCTTCGTCCGTGACCTACAGACCCGTGTCCTCGCGTCCTCCTCAGACCAGGTAGCGTTTTCTACCCCCTCGCTTGTTGTTCGGTTGTCTAGTAGTCAAATGTTTTCTTTTCAGTCTTGCAAACTATTAGGAATCGTGGTGTGAGATTTCAAATATGTGTGGAGGACACTGTACTAGAGAGTAGTTGGTCCTGAGTGTTTTTTTTTTTTTGGAAAAGCTTGCTCTGCTCTGGTCCTGAGCTTCGATCACAATACCACATTGCTCTGCTCAGTTGTGGAGTATGCACCACCTTGACTGGAGCGATGTGGAACAAATGAGCAGATAGTTTTGCGAAGTGGACAGAAAGCGATGATGTTTGGGGCAGAAAGATAAATAAAAATATTATGATGGAGTATTTTGGTCACTTATTGTTATAAGATAATGCGATTAGGGGATTTATAACTAATTGTTTTCCCCTTTTCTATATTAGGCTGCAGATCTCACCGACATGGAGGGTGAATCGTCAGCTGTTGCTTCACCATTTCCTGTTCCGAATTCATCCAAAGGACATGAATTGGAGATGACTAAGAAGTCTACTACCGTGGTGCCAGAAATGACAAGCAGCACCAGTATGCCTAATTTGGCTGCTGCAAAAGATGGAAATGCCAAGGTTTTACCTTTTGAATTCCGAGCACTTGAAGTCTGCCTTGAGTCAGCCTGCAGATCTTTGGAAGAGGAAGTATGTGCTTGCATCTGGATCTTTTTGTCTGGTTATCTGAGTTCAATTGAATTCATATTTCTCACATCCTGCACTCTGTGCTTTAGCATGCTTTTATCCATTGTATTCGCTGTTCAGGAATTATATATTTTTTCCGTATTCATAGAATATTGGGTAATAGTTTCAGACATGTTTATCTTTGTTGTTCTTGGTCATAGAATATTGGATACTCTCCAGACGCTACTGATAGATTCAGTTATGCGTCTTGTAGAAACTGATCTGTTTAAAATAACTTATGACCATTATCTGTTACATGTTTCTTGTATAGTGCATTTAAGATTAAGGCTTATGGATTACTTTTAAGATAGCCAAGTAGTTTTTGCAAATAAACAAAATATGTCCTTGCAGATTCCTGTAATGACTCCCATCCCTTACGTTTTCTTCTTTCATAGACTTCTACTCTGGAGCAAGAGGCATATCCAGCATTAGATGAGCTGACATCGAAGATCAGTACATTAAACCTTGAGCGAGTTAGGCAAATCAAGAGCCGCCTGGTGGCGATATCTGGTCGTGTACAGAAGGTACTCAACTGAGATTCTTTGATATACGTAATGCCAATCCTCTTTAAAATTTGTCAATGATAGGTTCTTTGGTGCCTGGTGTGTACATTTCATATTGCTATCAAACAAATTGCAGTTAAGTGCTATTGCCGTCAAATAGGAAGGTGATGTACAATAGGGGTGGTAATGGATCATGGCCCTAATGCCTCCTTCACAATCCAATACTCCAACTCAGCCCTTAATTATTTTTAGCTCAAAATTATATAAAATATGAGCCTGGCCCTTAAATTATTTAGGGTAAAATTTTAGGCCCTTTACCTCCCCTATGTACATTATAATTTCCTTGCAAGAGACTTGCTTACTTTACTAATGTAGTTTGCCCTCGTGCAAACATCATGTTCTGCAAGGTGAGGGATGAGCTTGAGCATTTGCTGGATGATGAAATGGATATGGCTGAAATGTACTTGACAGATAAGCTTACTCAACAAGAAATCAGTGAGGCTTCATCTAGAGTTGAGGTTGATGATCCATCTAAGACTGAGGAGGACAGGCAAGTCATTGTAGCTAGATATTTTTATTTGAAAGAAGAACAAGCTATACCCCAATCATTATGTCCATAAATAATCTGAACTGTTTTGTATGCATCTCTTTGCAAGTACTAATGTACCAATTTGTTAATGTATTATATCATCTTTTATTGTGTCTAGGGATGAAGATTATAGAAGTGAGCCAGATGGAAGCAATGGTAGCTTTATTGGTTATAAGCCTAACATTGAAGAACTGGAGATGCTTCTTGAGGCATACTTTGTGCAGATTGATGGCACACTTAACAAGCTGTCGCATGTAATATACCTTCACTCTGCATCTTATACTTATATTGTTCCTAATACTGTTGCTGTTGCGTTTACAAGCTTTTATTGGTGACTTTTTTTCTCTCTTTTTTTTGCAATGTGGTGTCACTTTACATCAGAATTGCCAAAAATTGATGAAAGTATTTGGCTTAAGACAGTGGTGCCAGAAGTAAAATAAACTATGTTGAGTGTTATAACTGCTGTCTCACGGTCACAACGAAAAGATACTGTACCTTGATAGACTGGTAGGTTGAGCATCCCCTGACATTATTGATTAAGGCTCGGGCAACATTTTTGTTTATTTTAGTAACGACATGATTTCTCTAAACAAGCTAATCTTAAGAATTAGCAGTTTTTTGTTGGATCGGAACTTTGCTGTATTTAGTGAATCATGTGGCACTAGCTTAGTTTGTTCTGCACCTGATTGCTGATTTGCTGGTGGTTATGCATGGTTCTTTCTTTGATGCCCGCCATAAGTCACAGGGGCACTAGTGTAGGGTTGGATTTATAAATCAGATTCTGATGATGTCTTATTCAAGTATTCTGAGCCATATGTCTTCTGTATGATTGAAGCTGAGGGAGTATGTTGACGACACAGAAGATTATATCAACATAATGTTGGATGACAAGCAGAATCAGCTTCTACAGATGGGGGTTATGCTCTCGACTGCAACTGTCGTCATTACTGCTGGAGTGGCTGTTGTTGGACTTTTTGGGATGAATATTGGCATATCACTTTACGACAATCCAACAACTGAGGAGGAGAAAAGGGCGGCAAACATGAAATTCTGGGAGACCACTTTGGGGACCGTTGCTGGCTGTATGATTTTGTACATTGTAGCCATGGGTTGGGGGAAGAGAAGTGGGTTGCTGCAATGATGGCAGAAGCCTGCATCTTAACTTCACCCAAAGAAAACTAGATTGACAAAGTTCTCCAGTGGTGAGATTGGCATACAGCTCGGTACATAATGGGGGAAAACATCTTTTGTACTGCTAGTAAACGGGTAATGAGAGCGAAAGAACACTGTTGTAAAATTTGCTGCTGCACAGTTGAGGCGGCAACTCAGTTATTTTGTCTTGCACCTGGTGTGCAACTGTTTACCAGACTAGTGTGGTTTCTGCACTTGCTATTGTAATCTGTAGCTGTCGTATATGTACCTAGTTACCTGTAGCTTGTTGTTCCAAGTGTTGTATCAATGCCACAAGTCTGTCTTCCCTCAAGGATGAATTTGTCAAGTCAGTTACGGCCAAAGTCTGAGAAGAGGGTGTTAATGGCCTTCGAGTAATTTTATTTGGCTTTTGATCTAATTAATATAATATTTATGTTAATAATTCATCGGCGAAGTACATAGGTATCCCCTTATCATTTTTTACATTAAATAAGATTATAGAGAACCGAGTTGGACTCCATGACAGAAAATTAGTACAAGTTGTCACATCAAAGGTTTTGACTGTTCATTATGACGAGATGTTTTTGTTGTTCGTGGTACTAAAGTCTATTCAGGTCCTTCAAGCAATTGCCTTGCCGCGTATTATGACTATAAGATATGAAAATTGGACGTTGATGTTTATGTTTGGGTCCACTCATTTGACGGGCCCTTAATCGCAATTACTGGAAACAAAATTTCTGTTTATTAGGATTCCTTTATTCTTCACGAATTCTTGGATCTCCGGCAAGCATGTCTGGAGTAATTTCATTCTTAGCTGTTTGTCTCGTAGAGCTTCGGTCATTACTAGGTGTTGTCAGCGGCACACTGAATCACTGGATAGATGATTTAGGCCCAGTAAGGAAAGAAGGGCCAGCCCAAATCACTCCTCTCAGCCCAAAAGGAATCCCTGCCGCTCACTAGGAGGAGAACCCCCTCGGTGTCCAGAAGACGCCGCAGCCGTCGCCAAAATTCCCCAATCCGCCGCGGAGAGCCGGAGAGGGGACGCAGCCAGCCAGAGAGATCGCAGAAGAGGAAGAAGATGGTGCGGGTGGCGACCTACTTCGCGATGACCTTCGGGGCGTTCCTCTTCTGGCAGTCGATGGACAGGGTCCACGTCTGGATTGCTCTCCACCAGGACGAGAAGGTGAACTAATCACTGGCCCAATCTGTTCCCCTTCTCCCTCGGAATTCAAATCCATTCCTCGTTACTATGCATGTGCCGCTCTTGGGTTCCCTTATCGCCTTAGCTTGTTAGATCTGGGTCGTATATGCCTGAGACTAGCAGTTGCTCGAACCACTTAAATCTCGGAATGGTCTAGGGATTGCTGGATCCGACATAGCTTGATGAACAGATTCGGAGATTCGGGAAGGAGTTTCTAGATATATCTGAGATTCTGAGACTGGTGTTAAGTTTTGAGAAGGAGTCATTTAGAAGCATAGGTTTTCTTCAGTTGGTCTGTGCTACGGGTTTTACCCTTTTGGGGGGCATTCTCTTCTGGATTATGCATTTTGATTTGTTGAGAGGCACGCCAATTCTGTGTCCTAAAAAAGAAACAAATCTTATACAGTTATGCGACTAACATAATGGGCTCAGACGATACATCTTCTGACAGAAAACACAAGTGAAATTTAAGCACCAGAATACCAGATATTGGGGGTGCTACAAGAACCTGAATTTGGAACACATCTGAAAGTAACCCATTCTGATCCATAGAAGAGGTTTTTACCTCATGAATCTGCAACTATGGCACCCAAATTTGGCAGCATTAATGCTGCTTCAGTCATCATTCAAGGCCTACACCTATCAAAATAGTTGCCTTCAAGTGTTCCATGGCTGCAATAAAATGTGAATTGAAAATTAGCATTCAGCTGCCTCTTGTTGTTGGGCTGTATAATTATGGTTTGTTTTGAGTCCTTACTCCTTAGTGCTCATATTGCAGTTCCAAAGCCATTTAGAATTAGGGGTGCATTGCCAGGGAAGTTTCTAACCTGTTTGAAAACACATCATGTGTGATAATAATTTGGTATGTTCACACCATGACACTTTGATCCTATGATTAAACTTTGGTCTCCATTGCACCCAAAAGTAGATAATTGCCACTATTAAGACCTGGTCTGTTCTTGGCTGTGTGTGTGGGTTGGGTTGGGCGGGTTGCTTTGCTTTTATATGCATGATTAATCCTTTTTGGGTTCCCATTGTTCAAAGTTGATGTTAAGACATGACAGCATTATGTACCCTTGTAGTGCTGGACTGAAACACAGACAGATAAACTAATTTCATGTCTGATCGAACTTTAAACTAGCTCATTGAGCTAATGGCCAGAAACACTTGTTTTATGTTCTGTTTCCACCAAGAACACCATCATCACCCATATATGCAACTTGCCACCAAAACCATTAACATCCCTAAATGCAAATACATGCTCCGTCAGTGTTTGTAGTTTGTTATACTTGTGCTTGTTTTCCCGAAATCAGCTGATAGTGGTTTTGTTCTTTCAGAAAGAGAGGATGGAAAGGGAGCTGGAGATAAAGAGAATGCAGGCAGAGCTAATGGCCCAAGCTAAAGAGAGTGAATCATGATTATCATTTGGCCAATGGTTTCCGGCAGTACCTTTATCATATTTCAGCTGCTGTATTTTCCAAGTGATATCTTGACTGATGTATGCTTGACACCTCCAATAAAGCGAGAGATGCCATAACTTTGTTGAAGGCAAGCGGATATGCTCATGTTGACTCGTTGCGATTTGTTGAACAGCACAAACCTGGCCAGCTTGCTTCGATCAAAAGGATTTGTTATTGTTGTTGTTGTTGTTGTTGTTGTTGTTGTTGTTGTTGTTCATGTTATAGAACAGCACGACTCAACCCTCAGATTTTCTGTCTGATTATAAGGTGTTGTTTTGTACTGATATTCCATTGTTCACTTGAAGAAACCCTTGTCGTTGGGAAGCAAAATGCTTGGTGGTTGTGTTTCAGGTAGTTCTTTTGCTCGTGTTCAGGGTATACACGTCTCGGCATGTTGGTTGCTTTTCTGTTGTGCTCTAATTTAACATATATAGTGCTGTTTCTGTTCCGTGTAGTTTTGATAGTTGCTCTGGCCCTGTTTCCAAACTTTTTTCAGAAGTTCCTATCACATCAAAAGGAATCTTACTATTTTATAGTATTAAATAAAATCTGTTTATAAATATTTTTTGACAGCTGAGTGCTAATTCGCGAGACGAATCTAATGAGCCTAATTAATTCATAATTTGCTACAGTGATGCTACAGTAACCATCCGCTAATCGTAGATTAATATACCTCACTAGATTTGTCTCGCAATTTACCCTCAGATTTCTGCAGTTAGTTTTATAATTAATTTTTATTTAATACTTCTAAATACTAAAAAGTTCCAAGGACTTAAAAAAGTCCCTGGAACCAAACCACCACTCTGTGCAGCAATGCCCTTTCTTTCTCACCCTCTCTTAGGGCTTTTCGGGTGTGATCCAAAGCAGTTTAATCAGCGTAGCCATTTTGCCTGTCCGCTTGTTAGTGGCCTTTTGATTTTGTTATGATGACTACACCTTGTGCTTCTTGAAAGCCTGAGCTTTTCTATGCTTAACGAAATCTTAGTTGATCCCATCTTTATTATCAAGAGCAAGTTGGTCAGTTGGATGATGAAATCATGATTGGAGTCGTAAATAAATGCAGGTCTTGTATTCTGGGTTTAGGTCATTTTGAATTGATGTCTGTCATGGGCAAGAAACCTCAAAGATATCATAAACATATATATTTATTTATCTCATATTTCCCTGTTACAATACAAGCAGTTTTTACAACGATTTCGGGTTCATTGATTCCCCACCTGGGCACCTTGCTGAAGGACTCTAGCAACGTACTATGAAGTGTATACCACAGGGTGTAGCCAAAAGGCGTGTACAGTACATAGCTCACAGAGATCTGGCGTATCAAAAAAAAAACAGAACAAAAAAATAACTGCTCACTTAATCTTCTCACTCTCACTAATCTAACTAACCCTAACCATTCCCGGCTGAAACTACGTTTGCTCAGCACCGGGAGGTGGGGGTCATCTGCTTCCTGTTGGCCAGGGAAGAGAAGACCCTGGCAGCCTTCACCTTCTTCACCAAAAGGCCCCATTTGTCGCCATCATCACCGGCCCTCCCGGCCGCCTTTTCCTGCTCTTTCTGCTTGAACCTCCTGCATGGCAGCGCACACAACAATGTCAGGTGTGAGCTTCTTAGGGCTGCAACGAATGGCTGCCGGAGCTCTGATCGGCGGCGGCGCTTACTTGCAGAGCGGGGTGTTGCAGCGTTCGGGGCGGTCGCAGAGCGCGGAGTGGAGGCGGAGCAGCTGCCACATGCGCTGGCACCTCGCGCAGCTCTTGCGGTGGCACTGGGAGAAGTGGCGGATGAGCAGCTGCAGGCCCCGGCAGGTGGTGGCGTAGCGCGCGCACGGCGCCGGCGCCGGCGCCCGCCCCGCCGGGCCGACCTCCGTGCAGCCCTCCGTGCAGATGTGGTCGAGGCAGTCCATGGCCTCGCTCAGCTCCACGTACACGCGCTGCTCCGCGCGCTTCCGCCGCCACTTGCGCCGCCGCTGCACGTCGGAAGCAGAGCACCCATCGGTCAGCGCTTAGCTCACACAGGGTCAGTGATTCAGAACAAAACGAAGGTGCATCCGTCACAAAAACTGAATCGATTCTTCTTACGGCTTTCCTATCCTTGGGTTGAACACTGTTCGAAGTTAGAAGTGAGTAGCCGCCAAGAATGCAAACTTTGGTCAAACTAAAACGTTAGTTGGACTTGTTTAGTTGCCTTCAAAATTTCAAAACTTTACAAGATTCCTCGTCACATTGAATCTTTGAACGCATGCATGAAGTACTAAATGTAGCTAAATAAAATAACTAATTACATAATTTGTCTGTAATTTGCGAGACGAATCTTTTGAGCCTAGTTAACCCATAATCGGATAATGATTATCAAATACAAACGAAAGTGCTACAATACTTTACACCCAAAAGTTTACGCATCTAAACACTACCTTGGTCTCAAGTCTTAAACTTGACCTGGCTGGCCTGGAGCCTGGAACTGTTTCAGGTCACGATTTTTGTACCCCAGATAAAAACTTCAATTAGCCAATTATTCGGCATGGACAGACCGCCGCCCCCAAACAGACGCACCAACCACCTAGAAAACACACTAGTGTCGTCATGCATGTCGTACGCGCACGAACGCGACATGGAGGTCCGGCCTTGCCCGCCATTTCCTGGAACAAAGCTTGACGCTAAAGAAAGCATGCTCCCCACTGGCGCACTGACGACAGAGGCGTCGTTCAGGTGGAATTCGTCGCGCTTCCATTTGGTGTGCTCACGTGTCAGCACGCAATCTACATCGACCGCGTGTATTGTGTTGTGCAGGAGGAGAGAAATTTCAAAAGGGAAAAAAAAAAAGAGCGTACCATGTCGGCCTCGTGCAGGCCCTGCAGGACCTGGAGCTCCTGCCATGGGTCGTTCTCCTGCAGGAAGCGCCACGCCTCGGTGCGCTCGACGGCGGCGAACTCCTTGGCGAGCAGCCTGGCGCAGCGCAGGTGCAGGCGCGGCGCGTCGCAGAGCGCGGCGAGCTGCAGCACGTCCACCACCGTGTCCGCGGTGAGGCGCGCGCCGATGGCGCCCTCGCACGCCCGCTTCAGCCACGGCACCTGGTACGCGTGCGCCAGCACCAGCACCTGCACCGCGTACTTCTCCATGTCGTCCTCCTCGCCGTCGCCGCACCTGCCGGAGGTTCATCACGATGGTCGGGAAATTAAAATTAAGCACGAAAGTTTAGGCAGGCCCTGTTTAAAACTTTGCCAATTTTTTCTAGTGTTCCATGTGAAATTCAAATTTCTACTAGATTCCTGCTATCCACATAGTCTCGGACCACGAAGGAATCATCAGACACTACGGGACTGTTTGAATTCTCTAACTAAACTTTAGCCATATCTTCATGCTCCAATTAGAAGGACTGAAGATAAGGTAATTATAAAATTAATTACATAAGTTGGAGCCATTTCGCGAGATGAATCTATTAAATCTATTTAAATCATCATTAGCATATGTTTTAATATAGCACAATGTGACCAAATCATGAACTAATTAGATTTGATGAATTCATCTCGCGAATTAACCTCCATTCATGAATTGATTTTATAATTAAATTATATTTAATACTCCTAATTGATATTCAAACCTCACTAAAAACTTTAGTCCCGAGGATCCCAACGATCCCTACAAGTGCCAGTAGCATGATACGAAGAATCTTCGACAGGCTCCACGGGAACATTCGATCAAGGTAAGGCCACGGTCGTCCCGGCCGTCCCTTTCTCGGAATCCACATGTGCAGAGAGGCCTGCAAGCAACACGATGATAGCTCACCCGTCCCCGTGCCGGCCGCGGCCGCGACAGCAACGGGGCCCGGCCGCGGTCGCCTCCGGGCCAGTCGCCGCCGTGCGCTGCGCGAGCGATGATGCGCACGTCGGCCGGGGAGGGTCCAACCGGGCAGGCGCCACCTGCGCCGCACCAACCATGCAAGCGGCGAGGGGGAAAGCCAAGTTTTTTTTCACTCCCTGCTCCCGCGCCTTGCGGCGCTTTTGTTTCTCCCCTTTTTTCCCCCTTGGCAAGCCGTCGTATTCGCCGCCGGGACGGCGACGGGATTTTTTTTCCCGTGATTTTCAGGCGGTGGCCAATCGCCGGCTCGCCATGGGTTCGGCAGACTCGTGTGGCTGTGGTCGATAGAGGGGTCCGGCGGCTGACGTGGCTGCCGATCCGAAACATGACAGTTGATAAGGCAGGTGGCTGGCCCGGCCCAGTCAGCGCCATTTGCAGACAGGTCGGCTTGATGATTGGATGCCCCAGGGAAAAATATCAAGGATCTGCCTAGTCGGAGTACTACGATTCAGGGGTTGGTTCGGCGAACCGGCGAGCGATCAACTGTTCTCCTGCATTTTTGGCGATTTCTCTGCCAAAGGTTTGGGTGCTATGAGGCTTCGTAGGGGAGCTCGATTAGACTGAATTTTGTTCAGCCAATTTTCAGATCGATCGACGCGAAGAGACTGCTTTACTATTCCTAGAACGTCAGACAACTAGAATTGCAAGTTTATACTGCTGTTAACAAACAATGGAAGGAATAGTCGTCTGAAAAGTAAAAGAACAGAAGGTATGCATGTGCTGATGTGGCATGTTTTCTCTCCTCGTGTGTTTAGAATAAACTAGTCGGAATTAGTCCTTGCAAGGCGTGCTTGCCCAGCCTCGCAAGGAAGGGACAGACGGGGGCGTGTGCAGAAATAAGACTAGCAACAGCGAATCAGATTGCAGCCTTGCAGGGACGGAGGCAGGGAGGGAGGGGGGCGCGGTACCTGCCGGCGTCGAGGAGGCGGACGAACGCGGCCGCAGCGTCGTCGGTGACGCCGCGGATCCGGACGACGGAGCGGCCGGCCTTGCCGCTCTCCCTGTCCTTGCGCAGGCGGCGCTCGAGGATGCTCGCCAGCACCGGCGACGCCGAGGCCTGTGCGCGCGAAACAGAAACGAAGATCTCTCGTCAGGCCAGGGAGCCGGATGGACGGATGGTCGAACGAAGCAAGCCGCAGCTGTTTAATCGTTCGTTCGTTCGCGAACGAGCAGAGCAAATGCGCCGCCGAGAGACGGCCTTCCGACGCTTACCAGAACAGAGGAACGCGCCGGGATCCTCCGGCGTCCGCCGGTGGTGACGACGTCGACGTCAACGTCTGCGGCAGCCGCGTCGCCGGCGCCGCAGCAGCGGAGCCGTGGTGCCTCGCACATCTTCCTCCGGTCTCCCGGCGCGGATACGAATCTCGACGGCGGCAAGGAAATGGGAGGAGGCAGCAGGGGAGGAATAAAAAATATCTGGCGTGGAGCGCGCGAGGTGTTTGGGGCCTGGGGGACGGACGGGGGCGACGTCGCGTCGCTGGTCGCTGCGTGCGTGGCGAGGGGAGGAGGAGACGGGGCTGGAGGGAGGGAGCCAGGGGGCGCAGTTTGCCGCGGGGTTCGAACGCTTTTATAGAGGTGGCGGCGCCGACCGTCCCACCCCACCACGTTTCCAACGCAGCCCCGACGGAGAAATGTGATTCGCAGAAACGGCCTCCGCCAGTGCTAGCCTGCCTTGCCCTTCGCCTGCTCTGCTGCTGATAACTTCCTGCACTTGTAAAAGACTGTTAGGTAGTATACCAGTACCAGTAGTTTTTTTTTCTTTTAAAAAAAGCAGCGCGTAGTTTTTTTTCTTTTAAAAAAAGCAGCCGGGTGATAGCATTTTAATCTTGCCGGGGCAGCATTCTCTAGCACTGATGCCTGACCTGCTACCCTCATCTCTTCTCTTGTGCCACCAAGAATGACCCCAAGATCAGAAGAAAAACTCGCAAAAAAAAAAAGAACTTTCTTCTGACGCTTTCCAACAATTACTTGTACCAAGAAATTTCTCTCGAGATATTTGCATTGAACACACGCTGCGTTTTGCCCCTCCGAGGAGGCGCTCCGGGTGCAGCTCCTTTTTATTTTCTGAGCATTCCGGCTCTTCCGTGCACAGTACGTCCAGGGCGTGCCGGCGGCAGCGACTGCTGGGTTGGGTGCCAGTGACAATGACGGCCGGGGCCACCCTAATCATCGTGCCATTATATGGGAGACTGCTCATTGTTCAGGTTAGCTCTCAGTGTGTGCATGCACGAGCCTCGATCTATTCTCATCAGGGTCAAGTACTCAAGTGGCAAGTTGATGGGCACCTAGCACTTGTAATCCTCCTCCCCCCACATGGGGATTAGATTATGCTCGACCTATCGTATGCGTATGGCGCCTAGCTAGAGGAGGATACGACCGGACCTGGATACCACCGGGGTTTATGCTAGTTTGATGCTTCTGCGCCTCTCGTACCAACCAACTCAAATCCACTCGGCGGATTGTACTACTTTTTATATACATATATGCATACATATAAATCGTCACACTGATCGTAGTCAAACGCTCAAATTCAAAACTCTTTATTTATCCTTTATTTATGATGAAGGTGTGGCTGTGTACCGTAATATATACAGCCTACAGGGACTTCATACAGAACACGCGAGACCATGCTGAGATTTTAAAGATTATTGAGTGTGTTACTCGCTCGATGGCGAAATGATTTTTTCCTTTCAAAAGGACTCCAATGAAATCGGCTGTGACGAGTTAGGTTTGCGCCGGCCCTGCTTCGTCCCTCATAGCAGTATTTTGTCACTGGGGATATATAAAATTTGCCACACGGAGGGAGATGCATGCATGTTGCATGCGTAAATTTCGAACTCCTTTTGTGGAAAATCTCACTATTACTAATTGGAGGCTCATATGAAGCCACCTAGAATCCTAGGTGGACACTCTAAAAAAATAGAGAAATCTTATAAATTCTCACAAAAATCAGAAACATCCAGTCATCAATCCAACAACTCTAATTATAATAACCATCAGATTTGTTATCTTTTTAATAAATTACCCACCTCTGTCATTACGAAAATACACTAAAGTAACCCCCTAAACATGTATCTAAATTACCCACCTTTGCCATTATAAAAAATCTAAAGTAACCCCTAACCTTTTTGTAAATTACCCACCTATGCCATTATAAGAATAATACAAATATCCCCCTAATTTTGCACATAAATTATCCAATTATGTCATTATTATTACAAGTTAAATTACTCCTAAATCTGAATATAAATTATATAATTATAGGTGCACCAATATAAAATTCTAAAATTACTATTTCTATTATTATTAATTTATTATTTATAATATTTTTTATATAAAATACTAACCACGATATATGTCATCATGTCTTCATGTATGATGGAAGAGATAAGAATATCAATTCACAAACAAATAGTTTAATTAAATATATTGAATACATATGGAGGTGTGATGCAAAATAAAATCTACATTATAATTTGATAATGATAAATATATATTTTAGAGTATGTGTTAGAATATTTATTAGATGAAAAAGGGAGTGAGATAGATAACTATAATTATTAATCTCATTCTTATATTAATTTTAATTAGCCCGTGCGAGAGCTAAAATAATAATATGGTGGGTGCATCTCAACTAATCTCATTCTATCAACCCGTGTCTAATTTTAATTTTAATTAGCAATTTTAGAGTTGCTAATTAATTAACATCGTACAAATATACAGAGACTTTTTTTTTTGAGTAGAGGAGCTCGCTACTGCTCCCGGCCTCATTGGAGGCTAAGCGGTGTGGTGCAGCACCCCGGGTTCAAGCCCGGGCGGGTGCGCTCCCCACCGGGAGGCCGCACCAACCGAGCTACGCTCGGTCTGCCATATATACAGAGACTTTATACATACACGTTAGACGCCCTGCTGATTGAAGATTCTACGCGCTTGACCGACGAAATAATAATATGGTGGGTGGCAAATAAACGAACCCCTGTCTCGGTTCCTTCTTTTTGCCTCAGTTTCAGACGCATCTTTGTTTGCTGCAGGATTCATTGTGCTTGAGATATACGTCCGTCAGGTATTTATATAATTGTATACTGCTAGGAGATCTTTAGTTATCCAATTAGCTGCCCTATTTGTATCCACGGCAGCTAAATTTATCTAGCTAACCATTAGCTATAGTTTGAAAGAGGGGCCTAATAAAGATCAACACGCACCCAAGGAAAAATACAAATACACTTTGGTCCTGTTCTCGCATGATCAAGGTTGGCGAAAACGATTACACATATAGTCAGCCACGCTTTCTTTTCAAAAAAAAAGAGTCAGCCACGGTTCGAGTATGTCCGTACTTGTGCACAAGAACAACTGTGTATGCGTGTACTCGTACACATGCATGACAGCATGAGAGTATGGCCTCTCTGACTTGGCTGCACAGCACGACGTATCTTTATACATTTGTTTTATCCTTATTTATATCTTTTTCTTGCCGGACATTCCTATCCGTTTGCAGCTTCAGATCTCGCACTGACTGATCTGCTGATCGTGACAAAAGATTGCCTGGTGATCACAGGCTAGTATGTAGAGGGAGTAGTGATTTATCGTTGTCTCCATCGCGGGGCCCTCCTTATCTCATATAAGCAAGTTTTCTAGAGCAGGATCGGAGAAGGATTCTGGAGTTCCCAACAAGCACAAGCTCTGTATTTATAGTATAATATTTTCCTCCCGGCCCTTGGTGCGTGGTTGGTCCATCTAAACTGGCCTGGACCTCGGCATGTTGTCATTTGCTCGGTCGGTTCCATTTCCATATCCTGCTTTTTCGTTGCTTCACGTTGCTGATGAGACACATGTGCGAAAACGTGACATGAAAAATCACTCAGTTTTTTTATTGTCAGGAAAATTTTCTTTTTGGTAATTCCGGTACCTTCGATCATACTTCAGTCATCTGTTTTGAGTTTTTTTTTGTGTGTGTTGAGGGGGCCAAAAAACTTCAAGATAAGTCTCGTTGCTAATGGGCTTGTACTTCTAATTGGGCCATACGGATCCATACAACATCATTTTCAACGCTTTTTTTATTTTTATATTAAAAAAACAAAATTTCAAAAATATATGCCGAATAGGGAAATTTTCAAGAATGGTTGCCTGTCGCCCCCTAATGGGCGACAGGGTTCCTGTCGCCCACTGGATGGGCGATAGGACCTAAATGTAAAAAAAATTACATTTAGGTCCTGGCGCCTAGGGCGCATTAAACAGTGAACTTGTAAAATTGATATAAAATCGTAAAAAAATCAAAAAAATACAAACTCAACTGTTCTGGATTCTATGAAACAATATCTACAACTTTTGTTACATAAAGTTTTTCATTTGATCAATGTATTGCTCTATTTTAAATACCAGTTTAATGCACTTTTATTTAAATCTCAAGATCCATCCTTTGGATGCATGTCATCTTTGGCTAGAGTATTGCATATGGTGAGAATAGTCTTGTACAAAATTGGTAGGCCCAGAAAACATTTCTAGAATAAGTTTTTAAATTAGATCTTGCAATATGTCTAGTTTAAATGTGTTATTTATCCATGCTGCTATACTGAGTATTAGAAGCCATAACTTTTACAGTACCATTATTTTATTTCCTAAGAGATATAAAAAATAGTTTGGTAAATTTTAGATAAGCACAAGTAGACCAAATGAATTATTTCAGATTTTCTAGGTACAAGAACAATTTTTCTTGATTTAGATACATTGATCAAATGAAAAATTTTATGTAACAAAAGTTGTAGATATTGTTTCATAGAATCCAGAACAGTTGAGTTTGTATTTTTCCTATTTTTCTACGATTTTATATCAATTTTACAAGTTCACTGTTTAATGCGCCCTGGGCGCCAGGACCTAAATATAATTTTTTTTATATTTAGGTCTTGTCGTCCATCAAGTGGGCAACAGGCACTCATTTTTGAAAATTTTTCTATTTGACATATATTTTTGAAATTTTGTTTTTTAAATATAAAAATGAAAAAGGTGCTCATTTTCAACTAGCTGCTCTTGGGCTTTTTATGTCTGGAGAAGGAGGAGGACCCATCTTCTTGATCAATGTAGGCCCATCCCGTGAAAGGCGTAGGAAAGAATATGAAGCCATGTCAAGGGAAGGGAGTTGACGATGTGTACGGTCGATTCAATTAGGCCCCACAAATCGACGGTTAGGGATAGATCCCGAAACATATCCCGCTAGCCGACACGTTTCTGAAGCTGCGCGGCCGGTGGGTGCATCTCAACTCCCGAAGGCCAAATCCATGGCGAGCTCGCCGAGCTCTCCACCGCCGGCGCCGCCGCCGGATTTCGAGATCTCGCGGCAGTCCCGCATCTTCGCGGCGGTTTGGCCTCCTGCTGTTTGCGTATTGCTTGGTCTTGGTTTTTCGGCTTCTGGCTTAAGGATTCATAGGCGTGCTGGACTCTTTGCAGCTGTCCAAGAAGGTGATAGATCTCGATGAGCTGAGGATGCTGGCCGCTCAGGGCGTCCCGGATGCGGCCGGAGTCCGTTCGACAGTGTGGAAGGTACTTGATTGGCTCGCTTTTTGTGTGTTTTTAGCCTTCGTAGTTTGTTCTATGGGCAGGGACTTCAGACTTAAGAAATTAATAGCATCGAGACAATGACAGTGCAATATACTAACCAACTAATTCGGTTTTCATTTGTAGGATGGCCTTAATTTATTTAAATGTCCTTTAATCAGCCCTCTATTATGTAGGAGATTTAAGTCTATCCTTTTACTTTGGATGCTTAGGGACGGTTGAAACTGTCTGCTCGTTTCTGTTCACCCTCGGTGAAGGAGCATTCTGATTCCATAGTGGAAAGGTTGCAGTCAAAGCTTTTGGTTTTGCCTTTTCAGACACTGACACGGCATGTTATTGTTGTGCAGCTGCTACTGGGCTATCTGCCCAACGATCGCTCGCTGTGGGAGCAGGAGCTGGCAAAGAAGAGATCACAGTACGCAGCTTTCAAAGATGAGTTTCTTAGCAACCCTGTAAGTCACTGCAAATTCAGGTCATCCCTATGGTATCTTGATTGCCAGTTTAGTTGCACATGTGGTACCTAGTGTATGGCCAGTATGCCTGACTAGATCCTGTCGAGAAAATAGAGATCCTGAATCCTGAATTTGCTAGGTAGGTAGAAACAGCGCGGCAAGTGGAAAGAGAAGGCAACAACAACGATAATGCAGAGCATGTTGAGAATGGGTTGCTCCACAGGTCAGAGGTAACCCAAGAGGAGCACCCTTTGATCCTTGGGAAGACCAGTGTTTGGAACAATTTTTTTGAGGTACATCAGTGCCTTGCAATGCTATCACTGTTTATGTTTTTTTATATAGCTAGAATTCAGTTCACCGAATGCAGTTGACTACACTTTTGTCGGTACTGTTTTTGAACTATGCATGAGCCAGTGGTTGTGGAGTCTATGATTTATTGGCATTGCTTTATAGTGCATGGTTTAACCATAACAAGAATCAAGTAGAACTGGAATAATGCAATTGGCTCGCAGCTCATTTATTCCTGCTCCAAAATCTAGGTGTACCGTGCTTAGAGAAAAAGAAATGATGCTAAGAAATTTTTGAATCAATTATTCTGCAGCTAGTTTATTTTGCCATAGTTTTCAGAAACATCAGTTTTGTTTCTGAGTGTTCATGCATGCAGTGTGTACCGCACTGCACATATGCTGCTGAGTTCGTTGCAAGTATGAGCTGATTCACCTTACTCCGTTTCTCTTTTATTGTTAACATATGATGTCTGGAATTTTTCTTTCATACAGTACACGGAGATTATGGAACAAATTGACCGCGATGTAAAGCGGACACACCCTGACATGCACTTCTTCTGTGGTGATTCATCTTTTGCAAAGTCCAATCAGGTAAATCTTCACGGGCTTTGAGATTAAACAGTGTTGTCAGATGCCTGTCTGATCTTTTTATGATTCTCACCAGGAATCTCTGAAAAATGTGCTGTTAATCTTTGCCAAGCTGAATGCTGGAATAAGATATGTGCAAGGGATGAATGAAATTCTGGCTCCACTCTTCTTTGTCTTTCGGAGTGATCCAGATGATAAAAATGCTGTATGGAGCAAGAGATTGTTTTACCAGATTCTTATTGGCCTTTGTTGTAGTGCTTACAGCTGAAGCTTTTCCTGTTTGGTTTAGTCATGACTATCTGTATCATGATGTTGCTATTTGGAATCTTTGCAGAAATTTGCAGAAGCAGATTCATTCTTTTGCTTCGTTGAGTTGCTTAGTGGGTTTAGAGACAACTTCTGCCAGAAACTTGACAACAGTGCTGTTGGCATTCGAGGTACACTTGCGAAATTATCACAACTTGTAGCAAAATATGATGCAGAACTCCAGCACCATTTGGAAATAACGACAGAAGTAAGTCTTCACATGCTTGCATATTGCTGTCCTGCCTTCTAGGTCACTTGTATTGACCTGAATGAAACTATCAAGTAAAAACGGTATTTCTGTTGTAAGGATAGTATAACAAAATGTAGGTGGTTCTATTATAGTGTATATCTACAAATGGTTTAGCTGTACCTGTGGGTCTTATGTTTTCTGAAAGCATCCTGTCAACTATCTTAAGGTAGGGTTTGGTGCCTGCAGTTTTCGTTGACAAAATCTTTGCTCTCTGCAGGTTAATCCCCAGTTCTATGCATTCAGATGGATAACGTTGTTGCTGACCCAGGAGTTCAACTTTGCCGATACTATTCATATATGGGACACACTATTGAGCGATCCTGACGGTCCCCAGGTAGTAACACAAACCCTGGTCTGCAAGGCTTTGATCCTGTGTTTCTTTAACTGAACTTTTTTACCTGCCGAACACAGGAAACCTTGCTCAGAATATGCTGCGCAATGCTGATCCTTGTCCGGAAGCGGCTCTTGGCCGGCGATTTCACCTCGAACCTCAAGCTCCTGCAGAACTACCCGCCAACAAACATCAGCCACCTGCTGTACGTCGCGAACAAGCTGCACTGAAGCGAGCTCTAGCGGCGGCGTGCCGGCGTGGAGCGCTGCTGTGCTTGTTCAGCTAAAACTGCCACTGAGCCGCAGAACAGCAGCAGAATTGAATCATATGTATCGCTATGGTACTTGTCCATTAATCCGACAAGTTGCATTCTATGACCTGTCTATGTTAACATGACGATGACTTGTACCCCGAGTAATCAAGGTGGTGCCGTAATTAGCACCTGGCTTATCTGTTGCCCTTTAAATTTCTTCTTAACCAACTATATTACTATGTCCAGTTTGGATCCAAGTGCTAACGGATGGAAGTGCTAAACTTTAGTACTGGTGTATCCAAACTGGAGTACTAATAGGTTATTGGGTTGGCTAAAGTTTAGCCAAGAGTTAAAATTTTTAATAAAGATACAAGTGCTAATATGTGTTAATTTAGCACTCAACTTTAGTCCCTCCAAACAGGGTTTCGGTTCTGACGGGGTCTCATTCACGTTACATGTACACGTACCAGTTGCCGCAGTTAGTATGCACACCCAATTGCAAGTTGCAACCACACTGTAGGTCTCTCCTCTGCCAATGCAATGTCACTCTTCTGTACGTTCGTATTTACTGTTGAAGTATACTCCCAGTCCCAGCCAGCCACAACAGCAGCGGCAGCCTCCTACAGGGATGTAACTCAGAAGCCATGTATGGTAGGGTTCATGACATGTACTCCTTCTAGGGGCAAAGCTAGGAATTTGTTTTTTCATTATTAGGAGGGCCAACCATAATAATTTATAGAAAAATTTAATCAAAATTTAAATATTCAATAATGCAAATTCGGGGACCGGGGCCAGGCCCCTGCCCGCCCCGCCCTGTATACGCCCCTGACTCCTCCTATATGCGTATCAATCACATCACAATATCAGTGTGCGTGTGTGTACAGACTCCAGACTCCCATATCCCAGAACAATGTTGCTCCGGTGAGGGGAAGCTTCCGCGACGCCGAAAGGCTACAGCCTCGTTTTCCCTCCTTGTTCTCAGAGCTGAAACAGCCCTCTCGCGTCGTTGCGCCGGCCCGGAACGCGCCCAGTGGAGGACGTGGCCTCCGCCTCCGCCGCCGCCGCCGGCGGCGCAGGCCCCCGGCTCCGGCTGCACCATGCAGGAACGCTCGCTCGGGAGCTCGGCGTAGCCCCTGACCTTGACACCACGAGTGTTCGGCGGCGTTTTGCCCGGACCTGGCCATGCCATACCAATTACCATGCCATCCAGAGCATGCAGATTACTGTGTGCATGAGGCTGAGAATTTGCGCTCGGAGTCGGAGGGTGCACGACACCGGGCAAGTGAACACATGGCACATGCATAGTGGGATACGGGTGCGACCGCTAGTTTGTCCTGTCCTACACTCCTACTCACTGCTCCCTGCCAGAGAGAGAGGGTAGTGGGGACGACGAAGACCGGCCGGGGGAGGCGCTGCAACAGGGGGCAGAGGGATCCCAGCGCCGGCGACAAAGACCGTGTTTTGTAAAATTTTACATAAAAAGACGAATGTACGTATGAAGTATTAAACGATGTTTATTTGTGAAACTTTTTAAAGATAGGTGTAATTTTTTTGATACGAATCTAATGAGCCAAATTCTATCATGATTGACTACAGTGATGCTACAATAATCGCGCTTAATCATCCACTAATAATATGGTCAAAGATCCCATTATCTACATTAACTGATACAGTGCCATAGTTGTGGAGTTAGTTTGTAATTATATATTGTTTAATACCTCTAATTAGTGGTCAAATGATCGAAAAGTTTTCCAAAAAAATTTTTTACCCCCCCGTCCAAACACCGCCAAAATGTACAGGGCGCAGAGGTAGGCAGGCGGAGCGGAGCGCCTGTAGTCGCCCCCTTGCTGTTGCTGCTCCGATGCATGCCGTTGGGTCTCTCCTGATGGGCTATGGCGGATGGACGTCGATCCATGGAACAGGACTCGCGCCTCGGCCTCTCCCCCGAGCTGACACGGTGACGCGATGGAAACCCGCTGGCGCGCCGCGCGGTGTCACGACGACACCACGCCTCGCCACCGCTGCAGATGCCTTGCGGCCACATGCTGCATTGCTGCTAGCGCATGGATCGCCGCCAGCAGCCGCACGCACTGTGCCCCTCCACCACAGGTTGCATCGTATGCCGCGCCGGAAATTGGCTGCCGTGCTAGCCGCTAGCGGCCGGTTTGCCGCTAGCGCAGCAGTTGATGACAGCACCGGAAATTGTATGACGAAACAGTTCCGTTTCAGCATGATCCACACGAAAGGTTTCGATTGAGAAAATACATACTACATGGCTACTCTATGTGCTGCTAGGCTAGGGTAGTTCATCAGGCTCCGGGTTTTACGAAGTGCGGCGTCGGCGCAGGGGACACGCGTGGGAGAGACGGCCGGGCAGTCACCCCGGCACGGTAGCGGCAGTAGGCGTACCCGGCCCGCGCGTATACATGTCGCCCGGCCGGGGTCCGGGGACCAGATCCAATACGAGGTTGGCGTTGCCGTTGCATGCGGCACAACCAGCCTCCGACAGGCGCCAGGGGCGGCCGAGCCCTCTCGTAGCCGCTTGCCGCGCGCACGGCCGGCACGCCGCATGCCATCTCCGCGGACTCTCGGCATGCCGCGCCGCGCGTGTCAACCTAGACCTCCAACGCACAAATAGGCCGCCAGTATTTTCTTTTTCTTATTTTTTCTAACCCGCTTCCTCAACCTCCCACGCCGCATGTTGGTGTTCTAGAAGAATGACCCCCGCAAAAAAAAAAAACCTTTTTTTCAAAGAAGAAGATGATGAAGAAGAATGATCCCAGATACAACCATATATCAGTCTGTAAAAGGCTCTTGATCTTAAAAAAATAAAAGGCTGTAATCCGGAGGGGGGGGGGGGGGGGTTATATCAGTCTGAAAGCTTGCCTATAGTTACTCATTTGCTAACCTGTGAGCTTCGTTTGAGCAAGTATAATCTGCAAGAGACTGCACAAACTACTACCAGCAGCGAGCGCCGAGTAAACTATATAGTAAACTTCCTACTTACAGCTCGGCGACATGCCAGTAGATGGCTTCTCCTTCGCCCCATTGTCGCGGTTGAACCTTTAATTTCAGAAACATTTAATAAACTCCCGGCTAGCTCCAGATCAGCACCTCCCTCATCTCTCCAAGTGTCCAACCCTCCATGGCGTGGCATGCATGTCATCACAGATTCACAGGCCGAGAGCTAGCTACCTGTAACACCCTGCCTCGCGGACAGTCCGCTTGGAGCGGCGGACGGTCCGCGACGGCTCTGTTTCACCTGCTCCGTGACCGAAGATCGTCGGTCGCCGCCACGTGCCGACAATCGAGCTCTCCCGAACCTCCACGTACGCCGCATTGAAGTCGCGCACCGTCCTCCACCCACCCCGCGCCCAAGCCCTCGTTCTCTCTCCCTCAGTTCACTCTCCCTCTCTCCCGACGCCATGGACGGCGCGTGAGCACTCCCGTTCGCCGGCCGATTTCGCGAGCTCCCCTCCATGGATTTCAAATCCACCGCACCCAAAGCTCAACCACCTCCCTAGCTCCGTCCTCAACCCCTCCAACCACAGCCACAACCCCGACCTCGCCGGGAATCCCGAATTCCCCGGCCGCCAGTTCGAGTTTCGCCCAAACTCGACCTCACCGTGGAACTTCATCGTCCGGGCACCGTTTCCTTAGCCCAAGGGCTCAAATCGATTGTAAGTGAGTCGCTAATGCTCATGCTCCCCTCGTTCCTCCACGTTCATGTTGTTTCCACGCACGTTCTCGACAATGTCGTCGTGAGCGCCCGGGTCGCATGTCGCCGCCTATGCTCGGCTCGATTTCTTCACATGCGTCACCCATAGCCGTGTGCGTCTCATCCAGCAGATGGTGTGGTGTTAGTCTCGCCATCGGTCGGGACCCCGTCGGCGAGAACGGCGTGCGGTGCCGCGGCGTCGGCCTAGCTCTTTTGCACGCCGTCAGCCTGCGCTGAGTCAAGGGGTGAACTGCGGACGGTACGCCCAGGGGGGTCGGACAGTCCGCAAGCCGCTCTAAGGATATCCCAGAAACGTAGTTGTTTCTGGTGAATTTGAGTAGATGAACTGCGGACAGTCCACCTAGGAGGGCCGGACAGTCCGCCGATCAGGTTAGGATTTGTCCAGAGACGATGTTGTCTCTGGTTGTTTTGCAGACATGAACTGCGGACGGTCCGCTATTGGAGAGCGGATGGTCCGCCGTTGAAGCTCGAAATTTGTCCAGAGACGGTGTTGTCTCTGGTGGGTTTCGCAGGGTTGAACTGCGGACGGTCCGCTAATGGAGTGCGAACAGTCCGCCGTAGAATCTGGAGTTTTGTCCAGAGACGTTGTCGTCTCTGTTGGATTGGCAGAGTTGGACTGTGGATGGTCCACTAATGGGGAGCGGACAGTCCGCAGTATAGATTTGAAATTTGTCTAGAGAAGTAGTTGGTTCTGGGGGGATTGCAGAAGTGTGTTGCGGACAGTCCGCTCCTGAGGCGCGGACAGTCCGCTACTGAGGCGCGGACAGTCCGCCAGTCAGTCTAGAAATTCTCCAGAGACGTTGGGGGTTCTGGTGGCTCTGCGAAGTTGAACTACGGACGGTCCACCATTTGGTATAGTGATTATATTGTTTGAGTTGCACTCAATCATTTCATATGTATTCGTGTAGTATCCGCAGCTGAGGGCGCCGTATATGAGGTGATTGCAGCACCGCAGGAGCAGCCGGAGCAAGCCCACGAGGAGAGGCGTGAGAACCCGGCCCAAGGCCCGTCTGACCCTAGCTCTGAGCAACAGCCCGAAGGCAAGCCCCGGTGCACATCCCACTATTTTAAATTATGACACCTATATATATGTTTATATTACTTGTGCATTAGGTTTAGTAATTGTTTGGAACCCTAGTTGCATGATCCCTAGGTTTCCTTGAGTTATACTAGTATGTATAGGACAATAGAAATGTTATGCTAATAATTCTCGATAGAAGACGAGTGATTCTTGTCACTTGCGAGATATAGGATATTTAGAAGTCGAGTAATTTCTGGTTACTCGCGAGATTTAGGGTATAATTATATTCCAGTACAGGAGTTATTGAATTTGATATGGAAATTGGTGACCGGACGGGAATGGTAATGATATATAGGTATGGCAGCAGGACCGGGTTCCTGGGTGTCTTAGCTCCGTCCGTGTCAATTAAGGACCGGCCGTTGTCGGCAGTGCTGATCGGGGATTGAACTGTACTAACCGCATACCGGGAGTAGGAGGTAGTTGAAACCGGTAAGCCGAGTACTGCTTTGTTTCGAAAGTACAGGAACCCGCACCCAACTCCTGGGGCGAGTCGAGTAGTCGCGGAGAATTGGTGATGCATATGTTTACTTTTGGTGGTCTCACATTGAGCTCGGCTGACCATATGTCGTTGGGCTGGTTCCTGTAGTTCGAGGCGGGGAGGGGAAAGGTTGGTGTGTGAGGTCCGACGGGACTTTTGCGTGCCGTGTTGGTTAGGTCCACCTCGAAAGGTTAAATCAAATCGATTCGCCGTGTCTCACAGATATGAGGGTCTCGATCTCTTTGTCGCCTCGTAGAAATGAATTAGAAATATTAGTGATAAATTATGGAACTATTTTGAATCATTATTGTAATGCTCCAACATGACTGTTTTAGATATGCCAACATTAGATGAGAGTTTTTCTATATAGAACATGTGGCTAAAACATTGAAAGTAAGAATTCAACTATAGAGGCTTTTCTGCAAAACAACCCGCTAGCCAGAAAGCCGTACATGTCTAGATAGGGGCTATGTATACCCCTGGTCAGATAAGCCTTGCTGAGTATTAGTATACTCAGGGTTTGTTGCCAAAATTATTTCAGGACACCCGGATGTTGACTTCTGTCCCTGCTGCGTTAAGTTCATCCGTCGAGACGCAGTGTGATGGGAGGTTGTGGAGCCCGATGTTTAGTTAGGGATCACCTCGGGGTACTCTTTTGGTAGTTGTAGACCCTTTCCTCTATTCGAACCTTAATTTCGTTATTGTAAAGTTTATAATCTATGTATATATTTAAACTTGGTTTGTATAACTCAAGGTCGAGTCTTATGTATATTGTTGTATTTTCAAATATGTGTCGTGCTTGTACCATCTGCACTCACCTTCGCGTGAGACTATCGGTGATGTTTCGATCGGAACGTGGGCTGAGAAATGACTACCAAATTAAACCATTAAGCTAATGCGCCCGATGTGTTCAAATGACGGCCATTACGCTTCATTTAGAGTTTTAATTTGACGGTTCCGTCACAGCTAGTATCAGAGCCGAAACGCACCGAGGGTGGTACAGGCATGACTAATTTCAAGTTTTTCCAAAAATATAAAAATGAATTTTAGCGTAGGGCGAGCATGCATTATATATTTGGTTGGTTTTGGGCTTTGTCCCGTAGGAGTTGATGGGGGGAGTGAGTTTAAGACCTTAAGGACTTATGTAGATGAAATTTGGGTCGTAAGATTTTATAGGCACGGCGCGAAGTGTTGTGAAAGCGTTGTCGGTCGGACCGGAGACACTATTTGGTAGTTCAAACGTGTTGCGCGGACAGTCCGGTCATGACACGCGGACGGTCCGCCGGCCGTTGAGGAAAAATACACAGAACCATCTGAAACCGAGTTGGGTTGGCATATTTGTAAAGCGGACGGTCTGCAGAAGCTCAGCGGACGGTCCGGTTAACTGGATTTTTGTATAGCGGACGGTCCTCCCTAGTACCCCGGACCGTCCGCCATACATTTTTTTCGGCTGGACCAGGGCAGCCCGGTCAGACCGATTGAACTGAGCCGGTCGGACCGCCTGGCCCCGCCTGCAAGCGTCACACAAAAATTGTTTTTTAAGCTCTATATTCTGCAATGTGCTATGTATAGAGAGATTAGTTACTATCGGGATTGTTATAATTAATCTGGATGATGGAACTAATCTTGTCATGGTTAAATGCAGAATGTCAGCACTCCCAAACCCTCCTGATTTGGCCCAGGCCATTGCGGCCATGCTCATCGGACGCGACGAGCAGACGGCACTCCTCCGGGAGATTGTGGAGCAGGGCAGAGCGCAGCGGCACGAGCATCACCACCAGCCAGCTGTCCCTGGCTATGAGTAGTACCTAAGCACCCAACCGCCGCTATTTCACAAAGCCGATGAGCCACTGGAAGCAGATAGCTGGCTCCGGACCATCGAGTCCAAGTTCACCCTGCACCCGTACAATGATGGGGACAAGGCAGGATTTGCAGCCCAGCAGCTCAGGGGTCCCGCACGCACTTGGTGGGACAATCACGTTGCCATGTTTCCCGAGGGCACTCGGTTCACCTGGGCACAGTTCAAGGAAGCTTTTAGGGCACATCATATCCCTGCAGGGGTCATTCGCAGGAAGCTCACAGATTTTTGTCCCTGGAATAGGGTAACAACAGTGTCCTACAGTATGCCCCGGCCTTCAACAATTTATCGCAGTATACAGACTACCACGTGGACACAGATGAGAAGAAGCAGGCTCGCTTCAGGCATGGGCTCAGCAGTAAGCTCCAAGATTGCCTGGCTATGGTCAAGTTTGACACCTTCAGTGAGCTGGTCAACGGTGCTATCATTCAGATGGATGCACATTTGGCTCACAAGGCAGAAAAGAAGAGAAAGGCGCCGGCGGCGGGATCTTCGAGCAGCACTCCCCAGAGGTTTCGCTTGGTGCAGTCGGGCCCACAGCATGTCCCCTTTCAGCACCCGCCACCGCAGCAGTGGAGATACAGGCCCCCTCAGTACACTCAGCCACAAGGGGACAGTCAGGCCTCCTGCCCCTCAGCAGAATGAGCAAAAGGTCTGGGTGCAGCAGCCGGGGGTGCGCCCCAATTTGTTTTCGTGTTACAACTGTGGGCAGCCGGGTCACTTTGCACGGAACTGCCCAATGCCACCCAAGCAAGGCCAGCAATCGAGCCAGCAAAGTCAGAAGCAGAGTGTGGTCCACTTCAAGCCGGGGCAAGTGCACTACACCACCCTCGAGGGTATTCCTAAGGGCGCTTCGGTACTATCGGGTATGTTTTCAGTGAATGAATATCATGTTACTGTCCTGTTTGATTCTGCAGCATCTCATACTTTTATTAGCAAGGAGTGTGCTATTAGACTGGGGCTGAAAATAGAGAGTATGCCCCAGCCGTACCATATTCACTCACCTGGGGGATAGTTAATCACCAATCAATTTGTCAAGCAAGTACCCCTACAGTTGCAAGGAAAATTTTTTCCTACGGTCCTGATAATGTTACCAACCCAAAGGATAGATATGATATTGGGCATGAACTGGATGGAGGGTCAGGGAGTTAGTCTGGACACGACCTCACAATATGTGCACATCAAATCTTCTATTCATGGATGTATGACCTTACATTTGAGAGATCATATGTCTTTGACACCTACGGTGAATCAGATTGAGGGTAAGAAGCTAGCAGACATACCAGTGGTATGTGAGTATCCGGATGTCTTTCCGGATGATTTGCCTGGAATGCCTCCTGATCGTGATGTGGAGTTTGCCATTGAATTGCAACCGGGAACGGCACCAATTTCCCGAAGACCTTATCGAATGCCACCCAATGAGTTGTCAGAATTAAACAAGCAATTGCAAGACCTGCTCGATAAAGGCTATATCCGCCCTAGCACTTCGCCCTGGGGTTGTCCAGCGCTCTTTGTTAAAAAAGGAGGATCAAAGCCTCAGATTGTGTGTGGACTATAGACTTTTGAATGCCGTCACAATCAAAAATAAATACTCACTCCCCCGGATTGACATCCTGTTTGACCAGTTATTCGGGGACAAGATATTTTCAAAAATTAATCTCCACTCGGGTTACCATCAGATCAAAATCCGAGTAGAAGATATTCCTAAGACGGCCTTTTCTACCAGATACGGGCTTTATGAATATCTAGTTATGTCTTTCGGGCTAACAAATGCCCCTGCTCATTTCATGTATCTCATAAACTCGGTGTTCATGCCTGAGTTAGATAAGTTTGTCGTGGTTTTCATCGATGACATTCTTATATATTCCAAGAATGAAGAGGAGCATGCAAAGCATCTTCGCATTGTGCTTCAACGCCTGCGGGAGCACAAACTATATGCTAAATTCGGTAAATGTGATTTCTGGCTCAAGGAAGTCCAGTTCTTGGGCCACATCATCTAGAAAAGGGGATTTCTGTTGATCCTAGCAAGATTCAGGATGTCTTGAATTGGAGCGCTCCCACCTCTGTTCTAGAGATCCGGAGTTTCCTTGGGCTAGCAGGGTATTACCGGCGGATTGTTCTGGACTTCTCAAAAATTGCTAGGCCCATGACTGAATTACTCAAGAAAGGGTGAAATTTAATTGGGACGACAAATGAGAGAGGTCTTTTCAGACATTGAGAAAGCTCTTAACGTCGGCCCCTGTCTTGGCTCAGCCGGATATTACTCTACCTTTTGATGTGTATTGTGATGCATCAGGAACGAGTTTTCGCTGCATTCTCACTTTTGTTTTGACTCAACACGTTATTCCTGGGCCCTTTTATATTTATTGTATTTCATCAGGTACGGGTCTCGGCTGTGTACTCATGCAAGATCAAAGGGTAATTGCTTATGCTTCCAGAGCCCTAGGCGGCATGAGGAGAATTATGCTACCCATGACATAGAGCTGGCAGCAGTGGTGCATGCCTTAAAGATTTGGTGCCATTATCTTCTGGGCAATCCGGTGCATATATACTCAGACCACAAGAGTCTCAAGTACATCTTTATCCAGAGTGAGCTAAATTTACGCCAGAGGTGGTGGTTAGAGCAAATTAAAGATTATGATCTGGAGATTCATTATCACCCGAGCAAAGCCAACGTTGTTGCAGATGCATTAAGTAGAAAAGTGAATTGCAATTGCACCTCAGCAACACCTGTGCATGCAACTCTATGCCAAGAAATGGAGAAATTGAATATGGTTATGGTAGCTGAGGGGACACTTACCAACATTACCCTCACCCCTACGCTTCCAGATCAGATTATTGCTGCTCAGAGGAATAATATTGGCATAGAAAAGATTAGACAAAGGCTCAGAGAAAATGACCTTCGAGTGGCATGTTTCCATCTAGATGACGAGGGTGTTTTATGGTTTAAGAACCGACTAGTGGTACCTAAAGATCTGGAGCTTCGAAAGAAAATTCTCGATGAGGCTCATCTCTCTAGGTATTCTATCCATCCTGGCAGCAACAGGATGTATCAGGATCTGAAACAGCGATTTTGGTGGACAAGGATGAAGCGGGAAATTGCTAGGTATGTGTCAGAATGTCACACCTGTCGGAGGGTTAAGGAGAGCCACTTGAGACCAGCCGGCCTTTTGCAGCCCTTGAGTATTCCATCCTGGAAGTGGGAGGACATCAGTATGGATTTCATTGCCGGCTTACCCAAAACCTCCAAGGGATATGACTCGATATGGGTTATTGGGGATCGTCTCACCAAGTCGGCCCATTTTCTACCAGTAAAGACCACACATACAGTGAAGCAATATGCCCAATTATATCTGGATCGTATTGTGAGTCTGCATGGAATTCAAAAGACAATCATTTCAGACCGGGGTGCTCAGTTCATTGCCCGGTTCTGGGAGTACTTTCACGCCGCCCTCGGCACTCAGCTCCTCCGCAGTTCGGCTTATCATCCCCAGACTGACGGCCAGACAGAAAGGATAAATCAAATATTGGAGGACATGCTTAGAGCATGTGTGCTCACCTATAATCAAAAATGGGATGAGTACTTGCCATTGGCCGAGTTTGCTTATAACAATAGTTATCAAGAAAGCATCAAGATAGCTCCATTTGAGGCCTTATATGGACGGAAATGCAGAACGCCATTGAATTGGTCAGAAGCTGGGGAGAGAACTTTCTTTGGGCCCGATATGGTAAATGAAGCAGAAGAGCAGGTTCAGGTTATTCAGGAAAATTTAAGGATTGCCAAATCTCGACAAAAGAGTTACGCGGATAGGAAACGTCAATCGATCATATTTCAAGTGGGGGATCATGTCTATCTGCGGGTATCTCCGATGAAAGGGGTTCAACGATTCGGTGTGAAGGGAAAGCTCGCACCTCGCTATGTTGGGCCTTTCCTTATTATTGAGCAGTGTGGACCAGTGGCATACCGCCTAGAGCTTATTACCCAATTATCCGCGGTTCATAATATTTTCCATGTCTCTCAGCTCCGGAAATGCCTCCGTGTTCCAAAAAAGGTGGTTGACATTGAAAAACTACAAGTGGAGCCCGATCTTGTCTATCCCGAGTATCCCATTAAAATTGTGGATCATAAAACTAGGGTCACTCGGAATCAAACCAGCAATTTCTACAAGGTGCAATGGAATAATCACTCCGAGCGAGAAGCCACTTGGGAGATAGAAGGATTTGTTCAATCCAAGTGTCCTGAGTTGCTACAAACTTATCGAGGTACCTAACCTTTCGCTCTCGTTTTAATTTTTGCAATTTCACTCTAAATCTCAGGACGAGATTTCTTTTAGGGGGAATGATTGTAACACCCTGCCTCGCGGACAGTCCGCTTGGGGCGGCGGACGATCTGCGACGGCTCTGTTTCACCTGCTCCGTGACCGAGGATCATCGGTCGCCGCCACATGCCGACCGTCGAGCTCTCCCGGACCTCCCCGTACGGCGCATTGAAGTCGCGCACCGCCCTCTACACACCCCGCGCCCATGTCCTCATTCTCTCTCCCTCAGTTCACTCTCCCTCTCTCCCGACGCCATGGACGGCGCGTGAGTACTCCCGTTTGCCGGCCGATTTCGCGAGCTCCCCTCCATGGAATTCAAATCCACTACACCCAAAGCTCAACCACCTCCCTAGCTCCCTCCTCAACCCCTCCAACCATAGCCACAACCCCCACCTTGCCGGGAATCCCGAATTCCCCGGCTGCCAGTTCGAGTTTCGCCCAAACTCGACCTCACCGTGGAACTTCATCGTCCGGGCACCGTTTCCTTCAACCAAGGGCTCAAATTGATTGTAGGTGAGTCGCTAATGCTCATGCTCCCCTCGTTCCTCCACGTTCATGTTGTTTCCACGCACGTTCTCGATGATGTCGTCTTGAGCGCCCGGGTCGCATGTCGCCGCCTATGCTCAGCTTGATTTCTTCGCGTGCGTCACCCATAGCCGTGTGCGCCTCGTCCAGCAGATGGTGTGGTGTTAGTCTCGCCGTCGGTCGGGCCCCCATTGGCGAGAACGGCGTGCGGTGCCACGGCGTCGGCCTAGCTCTTTTGCACGCCGTCAGCCTGCGCTGAGTCAAGGGGTGAATTGCGGACGGTCCGCCCAGGGGGGTCGGACAGTCCGTAAGCCGCTCTAAGGATATCCCAGAAACGTAGTTGTTTCTGGTGAATTTGAGTAGATGAACTGCGGACGATCCGCCTAGGAGGGCCGGACAGTCCGCCGATCAGGTTAGGATTTATCCAGAGACGATGTTGTCTCGGGTGGTTTTGCAGAATTGAACTGCGGACGGTCCGTCGTTGAAGGTCAAAATTTGTCCAGAGATGGTGTTGTCTCTGGTGGGTTTTGCAGGGTTGAACTGCGGACGGTCCGCTAATGGAGAGCAGACAGTCCGCCGTAGAATCTGGAGTTTTGTCTAGAGACATTGTCGTCTCTGTTGGATTGGCAGAGTTGGACTGCGGATTGTCCGCTAATGGGGAGCGGACAGTCCGCAGTATAGATTTGAAATTTGTCTAGAGAGTTTGTTGGTTCTGGGGGATTGCAGAAGTGTGTTGCGGACAGTCCGCTACTGAGGTGCGGACAGTCCGCCGGTCAGTCTAGAAATTCTCCAGAGACGTTGGGGGTTCTAGTGGGTCTGCGAAGTTGAACGGCGGACGGTCCGCCATTTGATTGCGGACAGTCCGCAGGACATTTCATTTTGGGTATAGTGATTATATAATTTGAGTTGCACTCAATCATTTCATATGCATTCGTGTAGCATCCGCAGCTGAGGGCGCCGTATATGAGGTGATTGCGGCACCGCAGGAGCAGCCGGAGCAAGCCCACGAGGAGAGGCGTGAGAACCCGGCCCAAGGCCCGTCTGACCCTAGCTCTGAGCAACAGCCCGAAGGAAAGCCTCGGTTGACATTCTACTATTTTAAATTATGACACATATATATATGTTTCTATTACTTGTGCACTAGGTTTATGAATTGTTTGGAACCCTAGTTGCATGATCCCTAGGTTTCCTTGAGTTATACTAGTATGTATAGGACGATAGAAATGCTATGCTAATAATTCTCGATAGAAGACGAGTGATTCTTGTCACTCGCGAGATATAGGATATTTAGAAGTCGAGTAATTTCTGGTTACTCGCGAGATTTAGGGTATAATTATATTCCAGTACATGAGTTATTGAATTTGATATGGAAATTGGAGACCGGACGGGAATGGTAATGATATATAGGTATAGCAGCAGGACAAGGTTCCTGGGTGTCATAGCTCCGTCCGTGTCAATTAAGGACCGGCCGTTGTCGGCAGTGCTGATCGGGGATTGAACTATACTAACCGCATACCGGGAGTAGGAAGTAGTTGAAACCGGTAAGCCGAGTACTGCTTTGTTTCGAAAGTACAGGAACCCGCACCCAACTCCTGGGGCGAGTCGAGTAGTCGCGGAGAATTGGGATGCATATGTTTACTTTTGGTGGTCTCACGTTGAGCTCGGCTGACCATATGTCGTTGGACTGGTTCCTGTAGTTCGAGGCGGGGAGGGGAAAGGTTGGTGTGTGAGGTCCGACGGGGCTTTTGCGTGCCGTGTTGGTTAGGTCCACCTCGCAAGGTTAAATCAAATCGATTCGCCGTGTCATGCGGATATGAGGGCATGATCTCTTTGTCGCCTCGTAGAAATGAATTAGAAATATTAGTGATAAATTATGGAACTATTTTGAATCATTATTGTAATGCTCCAACATGACTGTTTTAGATATGCCAACATTAGATGAGAGTCTTTCTACATAGAACATGCGGCTAAAACATTGAAAGTAAGAATTCAACTATAGAGGCTTTTCTGCAAAACAACCCGCTGGGCAGAAAGCCGTACATGTCTAGATAGGGGCTATGTATACCCCTGGTCAGATAAGTCTTGCTGAGTATTAGTATACTTAGGGTTTGTTGCCATAATTATTTCAGGACACCCGGACATTTGTAAAACTCAAGGTCGAGTCTTATGTATATTGTTGTTATTTTCAAATATGTGTCATGCTTGTACCATCTGCACTCACCTTCACGTGAGACTATCGGTGATGTTTCAATCGGGACGTGGGTTGAAAAAGGACTGTCAAATTAAACCATTAAACTAATGCGCCCGATGTATTCAAATGACGGCTATTATATTTCATTTAGAGTTTTAATTTGACGCTTCCGTCACACAACCTCTGGCGAATCACTCGCTCAATTGTCGGCGGCGGACGGCGGGGGTCCATCCAAAGCGAGACTACGCTCCGCCAGAAATGGCGGGGCAAGTTTTTGCCCGATATAGCTACTGTTTGCCGGCCAGTTCGGAGCAGCCGGCCGGTACAGTGCCCACACGCAGCCCCGGCCGGCCTCGGCCAATCTACTGTGCCAGTGTGCCCGGCTGGGCACGCACACGGCACACGCACTGGGCAGTGCCACCCAGGGCAATGGGCAGCAGCGCACGTACGTGCATGGCAGATCGACGCAGGCCGCTGCGTGTGCTTCCCCTGGCCTTGCTGCTGCTCGCAATTGTGATGACTGATGAGGAGGGCCCAAGGCCAGGGCGGGGCAGGCGACGCCAGGCCTCGGGGGCGGGCGGGCCCATGCATGGCTACCCACTTCAGTTGTGTCATCGACCTCGCCTAGTCTTCTCAACCTGTCTGCGGAAAAGCAACCGCTCCTGGCCAAAAGATATCATAATCAATTCTGTCAGGCTTCAGCCCCCTAGAAACACAAGGACGCAAATGATTACGCATAATTCGGCTGCCGGGTTTGGTTCGAGATTTAGCGACAATCGGTGTTCAGAGAGCAGGGTTCTTTCGACCTGCAAAAAAAAAAAAAACATGTTCAGACGCATGGGATAACTGAACGTTGATGATGCTTCTAGTGAAAAAATAGTGGCCTTGACATTTTATGTGATGGTATTATAGCACTGCAACGCAAGATACTTCAATACTGCCATAGCTAGTATATGATTGGTATATGCTCATTAAGGAAAAAACAATTTAAAAGAAACGATAGATATGATTATTCAGTGGTGTTGAAGATGTTTGAAACCTCACTGTTTTCTCATCATCAGTACCAGCTCATCACCAGTGTTATGAAGCGGCATGCATATGGTGGATTGGACGATTGGTGGTACATGAACCTGTCTCACTGAAGTCCAGCATTGACTGACCATTTGGTAACCGCAGACTGGGAACCCGGTACTGCCGCGAGCGCGACAAACCATCTAGCATGAACAGCTGTACTTATATTTTTGGGTCACCATGCAAATCGAAATTAAGGTAGCTAGCCACGTACACAAGGACAGCTACCTTGCTTCATTATATTTTGGCTGCCTCTTTGTTCATCTTATGCATGCGCCAGAGGAAAGTTAAGTACAAATTAGGGAGTGCCCATGCACCCACGCGAAATTTTGTAGAAACAGTGGTTAGATATAAATTTTCACTATATGCATATGTGCACAAAGCTTAACTTCATGCATCCACGCACAAGGCTAGTCGCTAGTGCATCTCCACCATCAATTTGCTTTAGTTTCGTCACTGCGGTGCACATACCTACTCAATTGGGGTAACCATTTCTCACATTTAGTACTATAACACTGCAGCTAAAAGTTCTCATAGGCATATATCATAGTGCTGATATAGAAGCCCAATGATATATATGTAAAAATCCCTCTCTTTCTCTCAGTGCAGACAAAAAGATCTCACATGAATACTTTTATATAGCTAGTTAGCTGTTTATTAGCTGTGGCTAATGGCTAGTGCTAATTTGTTATGAGAGAAAATTATTAATTGTTGATTGACTAGTGACTGGTACAGAGAAAAATATTGTCGGATGGTTGACTGAAGCAAGCAAATAGTTTATGTTGCTTCTTTCTTCCCGATTTATGTTTCCTTTTTCCATTTCGTTTCAAGAACCATAGCCCTAGCTAATTTTTGGCCGCATTTGCTTATTATCTGCCTCAGTTTTTTTTTTGAAAGAATTATCTACCTCAGTTGGTCAGTTGGTCTCTCTGGCCTTTAGTCGTCAAAAAGAGACTGTCCCCGCTTACAATTGCGTGCAATCAGCATGAACTCGGAATATAAGCATATTTTACTCGTAATAGTGCAGGTGAAAACTTAACCGGCTTTGCACTTGAAGTTGAAGCCAGTAAATGTGGCGCACCGGCACACTAATACGGTCAATGAAACCGGGACCCCACCAGCCTGGTGACCTGAGCCAAGGTAGTGGGTGCACGGGGCCACAGCTCAGTCCCTGACAGGTGCGCGCCCAGTGAAGACCCCTCGTCTAGCCACCGAGAGGCCCTCCGGCAGGTCGTGGACGTACGGAGCCAGTCAACGGCGCGGACCGCCATGTCATTGGAGGCCGCTGTCCTACGTGGCGGGTACCGCCGCTGCCACCTCCCCTCTCCTCTTCTTTCTCTCTCCCACCATTGCCCCGTAATTCGCGCTCGCAAGCATCTCTCGCTCCTCCCCCCCCCCCTCTCTCCTCTTTTATTGACCTCTTGAGTTTTTTTAATTAGTTCCCAGCACGCGCTCACAGACGCACACGCATCACCCTTTTGCATGGACGGAGCACCCTTGTAACCGGGTAATAGCCTGAACCCCCCCTCTCCTTCCTGCGTTGTCGTCGTCGTCTCTCACTAGTCACTACAGACTACAGGCACGGCCTTTGCGTCACTGGAACACAAGTCGTCGGGAGGTAGACGACGGTGCCGTTCGACCCTCCTGCTGCGTGGGCTCCGCTTCACGTGGCTCCCGCCTGTCAGCGTCCACGTGGGGCATGATCGCATGCACGGATGCGCCTGCCTGTTTCTCTCATCAGCTGGGCGATCGAGACTCGAGAGGAGAAAAGGCGGCCACCAGGAACATGATGGGTCGCCGGCGGGTGGCTGCATGTGGGGTAGACGATGACGTTGACTGTCGTGTGTCGTGTTTACCTTGTCCCATTTTGGCCAAGCCTTTGGTTCGTTGCTTCTCTGTTAGATAGCCTGCTACCTCACGCTTTCTCACGATCGGTCGCCATTTTTTGCAGCTCTCACCTTCTGTGGCCCTTGGGAGCAGAATAGTGACTGGACTTTGCATAGCTATGGTAGCTAGGCTTCGCCATGCCATGCATGCTTTAGGTCGCGTTTAGTTTCCAAACCAAAATTTTTTTTTTATCAAATCAACAATTTGATCAGATGTCAGGAAGACTTTTCGGACACTAATTAAAAAACTAATTTCAGAATTCACCTGGAAACCGCGATACGAATCTTTTGAGGCATTTGATCGCATCATTAGCACAAGTAGATTACTGTAGCACTTATGACTAATCATGCACTAATTAGGCTCAAAAGATTTATTTTGCCGTTTACATCCAAACTGTGCAATTAGTTTTATTGTTTAACTACATTTAGTACTCCATACACGAGTCAAAAAAATAGTCACAAGCTGAAAATTTTTGGAAACTAAAGGCGCCCGACACCAAGCTGCACAGCTAGACCTCGGGAGCCATAAATCGTCGTGCTTGTGGGCAAATGTGGTGATACGACGCTTTGAATGATACTGAGTGCCTGGTTTGACATGACAGCTACGTGTAGTCTAGCCTCTTATTTAGATGGATAAAATTTTGATATAAAATATTGTAGTACTTTTATTTGTATTTAATAATTATTATTTCACCATAGGTTAATTAGATTTCAAAAGATTCATCTCGCAAATTATAGACAAATTATGTAATTAGTTATTTTATTTAGCTACATTTAATACTTCATGCATGCGTTCAAAGATTCGATGTGATAGAAAATGTTATAAAATTTTGGAGTTTTGAAGACATCTAAACAAGGGCTAGTTCTACTTGTGAAAATACTTGGAGTTGTGATGGGATGTAAATTCGGCTGCCTTGTGAGCCAACTAGTATTTTTTTCACACCAAATCAGCACCAGCTGTCTGGCTGTTATAAATCATCCATTTATTTTAATCTCTTATATGTTATTATGCAGAATCTATTCTATTTTATTATGTAGAATAATTGTTTTGATAAGCTTTACCTATGGACTGTCAATCAGTAATATTGCATTTTTATCAACGGACTCCGGCCGTTAATCTAGTCAATCTAGTCTTGTGGTGTAGTGACTAGTGAGAGGCAAGTTTTTTTTTAAAAAAAGTAACAAGGAAAATCAAAACAGCAAGGAATATGTGGAAGTTGAAATCTCTTTTCTGACTAGCAACCTTTTAATTATTAAACCTTTGAAGTTGTGACAACTCCTACTTAATTCATAGATAGAAATTTGCTTCATTTCTGTTATAGCAATCCTTTATTTTAAGTCTGTATTTCTTTTTTCTACTCACCATACAAGGATGATAGTTCGTGCAATTTCCCTATGTCTTATGATGCTCTATTATTCGTACTTAAATTTCAAAATTTCTTCTATTTCCCTTGCTTTTTTATAATTTAGTTCCCGTGGTTTTGTGATCTATATGATTCACCACTTGCTTCCATAGCATATATACTATGCATATCTACATCTTGGGGTACTTCTAATCTCGTAGGAAGAGAATAATGACACCTGATGACCCTGTGTGTTGACAAAGTTTCAATAAAGCTATCCCACTCCCAGTCTCCTAGATGCGCATCAAGCAGCAAAACTGGTTACAATTAGTACTTGCCGTACAAGCAGGGTGGCCGAGCACTAGTAGCGCTTTTCAGGAGACAGAAGGTCCACTCCATCACCAAAAAAATCACATGACCGGTGGAAAATCCCAGAAAGGCTTCTTCGGTTGGTCGGCGGTGCTGGTAGCTGGTACCACGACGTTTCCCGTAGTGACTCCTACTACTACGACTTTTTTGTAGCACTGCTCCGATCCTCCTAACAGTGTAGTACTCCACATAGATTGCGCACGCAATGTATGCAACCAACGAAGGGAGAGCAAGGCAAATTAGTTCCTGCGACGAGGCCTCTCTCTCTCTCTCCTTGGTGGCATGCATGCGACCGTCTGCCCCCACTGTTTCGAGTCACAACACAGGTGCCTCGGAATTCGCGGCCCATCGCCACCGTGCGTGCCTCGGTGACCCCCAAAGCGCCCGCAACTCGCAGGTTTTAATTTGGCTCACCTCGCTCCACTACCTAGCTTCCTCAACCTGTCGCCCCCCGGCCACCAATTCTTTTTGGCCCTGCCACGCCGCACGCGCGCACCACAAAACTAGCTAAATCCTACCTGAAAACGCTCCACCTCGACCCCATAAACTAAGCTAATTAGCCTCTCGATCGAGAGTGTCAGCGTACGTGCAACAAGAGTGTTGAACTCGTCTGCGTTCCCGCACGGGTGTAGCGGCTAGCTTGCAGTGTGGCAGCTTCCCTGATGTGGTGGATCATCGAAGCCACACACGCATCTGATACGATCTGGGGAACCAAATCCACATGGCCCACACCGAGCTAATTAATTAACAAGTTAAACAGGACACATACGCCGTATTATATTCCATGATGCTAATCTTTGTTGTATGTACTTGTACAGCAGCATGACCAGAACCTTAAGGATCATCATTAGCAACCTCTTGGCTGTAATTTAACCATGCAGTGAGCGAGCGAGAGAGCTGAGGTAGCCGGCCGGTCAAATGGAGCGCTACGACCGACACACCCACCCACACGGCTCGGGCTCGGTATCCGTTGTATCGTTGTGACCCGAGTGCAATGCGGTGCGCTCGTACCACCACCCTGGCCGTTAAAGCGGCCAATGCTGTCAGAATGTGGCGTGGGGCCGAGACCACACCAGAGGGATGGCCCACAAGGCGGTGTCTCCGGTGGCAGGAAGGCGAGGTCCAACACATGAAATATAGACAAGTACACCACCGGGCAGATTGCTAGTGGTACGTGCATCCACCAAATAAATAGGGGCACATGCAGGACAAGCAGAAGCTAGGCAAAATCTTGTCATCATACTCGTTCCAATAAAAAGAAAGATCTTATCCTGCCTTTCACATTGCGGATTTGTTTTCGAAATCGTTATCTTAATGTCTATATATATGTGTGTGTTTTCCTATATGCTTCTAGTTTCGAATTTCCTACTCGCAGGAACTTTTTGGCGGTATGTTTGTAGTTGTCCACAAGGCTATATATAAGAAAAATGTGAAACATGCAGCTGTTTTGACGAAGAAAAACGTCAACAGAAAAAACTTATTAGAACTCGACTTTTGAAATTCATTGACCTGAACTCTTGTAGGCGCCTGGGCTTGATACTCCCTCTGCCTTAAATGGAAAAAAATATAAGCGATTCTGAATTTATCCTATGTCAAACTAATCTAAATCTCTATCTCTATATTTCTAAAGTAAGTATTAATTCCTTTAATTTGTCGGTTAATTGGAATTTTAATCAGAACCCAGGCAAATAAATTATCCGAATAGTCATAATCGGAACTTGAACAAATCAATCGAAATTCCAGTTAGAACCCGGACAACCAATACCTCCACAGTGAGGGCACGGCCTGTAAGAGCGAAAGAGGGCAAAATTTGTGGTCTCATGTATGTCCGGGTAAAAGTTATATGAAGCGTGCCAAGGCACGGGGCACTGTTGCTAGTGAACTATAACATGTAATCTTTTATTATCAAATAAATAAAATAGTTTAGTTATTTAAAACAAACTTAGAATCCCTTTTTATTACAGGTGGAATCGTATGAACCAATCACATTTCAAGCCGGGCCAAGCTGAACGCGTAGCCACAGCCCACAGCCAAGCTCCCTTTGTGAGGGAATCGGTCAAATCAAGTCAAGGTACATCAATGCAAGGCAAATCAACATGATGCACCATAAATCAATGTCTAATCCGCGTAGCCTTAAGACCCACCACATGCAATTTCCATTTAATTTTCAAAATACTAGTATCACTTTACAATATCCGCATAATTAATTTGTTATCTAGAATGCACTTTTTTCTTAACTTAAGAATGCACTTTTTTTTATCGACGTCTTTCTAGAGAACCGCGAGACAAGAGATCAAATGAACAACTCACTCCATACGACCATGCCACTGGATCTTACATAAACTTGAATGCCAATTTTCTGTAACTTTATTCGCTCTGTTCAACTGGCTTGTCAACCAGCCAACAATATTTTTCTCTCATACCAAATCAGCATCAACCATCAACTAGCCAACATGATTTTTCTCTTATAACAATAAGTAATAGCCTACTTTTCTCTTATAACAATAAGTACCAGCTACCAGCCACAGCAAGCCGCGCAGAGTGATTGATTTTTTTTTCCACGCACATTGCAGAACTCCGTGTAAGATCTAGAAAGGGCTATGTATAAATGATACGACTCTACATTAGGTGGCGGCATGGAGGTAAACACATAAAAGCGTGCACATCTTTTTTGCCACACTGAGATGGAAGACCAGTTCTCCCGGTACTCTGACCTGTGGTCAATGTGTAACTAGACGGTAAGGATAAACTCTCATCAGATTAATAAAAGAACAAAAGACAAACCATGATGAGTGCCCGGCCTTAATTCGGCAGAAATTTTTTTCCAACATTACAGAATTCCATATAAAATGTTTCATAACGGAGTAGTTGTACATTTCATCAAAATACAAGCACCATAAAAGATCAACCAAACTACTAGCATACTGGGAGGCACGGAAGAGGACAAGAAGCCGCCAAGAGCCCAAGAGCCAAAGATATCATAGGAGTATAGGGGAGGGCGAAGATCTCATCTCCTCCTGGAGGCTGGTGCGAATCATCAAATCGAAGAGATCCGATGGAATCTATAGCAGCTCATGAGATATCAGATCAGAAAGGCTGTCTCGGAATATATATCGAGTATGGTAAACTGTAGTAATTAATGTAATGAACAAACGCATGGCGAACAAAGAATTGATGACAGAAACTTCAAACCAAAACGCATGGCGACGCTAGCTAGCTCCAAGTTTCAACGACGACAGAAACTTCAAACCAAAACCCAAAAGAACACGACTCCACTTCTCCACCCACCTGCTGCCGCTTCTACTTCTACGAGCCAACGAACCCACTCCCTTCTCTTTCCAACCCCTCCCCTCCTCTATGTGTTCTTCATGTGCCATAAATGAATCGCCACTCCACTCCACTTCACTCGCTGCGCGTGCAGGAGCTACGGATCAGCGGAGGCCTTGGCCGCCATCATTGCCTCCGCTTCTCGAAGCAACGCAGCGCACGCGCGCCTGCCGATCGCCGCTAAGCTAGGCCGGCTAGCTAGCTGAGCGACTAGAGCTGCGGCGAGCTAGTCGGTGTAGCCCAGGCGCAGCAGCTCACCGGCGAGCCTGTCTGCCTCGCTGTCATCGGCGTGGTCGTCGTCCGACGGCGCGTGGGTGGACGTCGTGGTGGACGACGCGCCGTCGCCGTCGCCGTCGCCGGACGACGAGGGTGCCGGCATCAGCTCCTGCGCCAGCGGGTCCACGCTGGCCGCCCGGCTCTTGGGAGGCGACGACGACGCGCCGGACGCGCTAGGCGAGCGGCCCACGATGGGCACCGGCTCCGTCAGCAGCTTGCCGTCGCGCGGCGGCGAGAACGCCACGGGCAGGTACTCGTCGCTGTCGCACGGGAACTTGGAGTTCTTGAAGTGCTCCTTGAGCGCCTCCAGGCCCTGCGCAGCGCCACCACAATGTGAGCGTGTCAAGCCACACGATTGAAAAATGTGAGCACGCAGATACGGTACAAAAATATTTTTTGCCTAGGAGAAAGGCAGCTGCCGTACTTGTACGCGCGCGTATGTGACTTGGCAAATCTTGCGTGAGTTGTACACCTCCCACGGCTGCTTGTGGAACGCCTTGTACAGCCGCACGGCGGCCTCCGGCGAGGTCATGTTGACGAAGCCGTAGCCCACGTTGCACTTGTTGCTGAATTTTTTATTATTGCAAAAAGAAATTTGCTTGGGTCAAACACGTAAAAAAAAGATCCTCATTACGTGCTAGTAGAAATGGAAATTCAGAATGGCATGGCAACGAGTAAACTACTAAAGCCTTAGAATTGAGACAGAACAGAGTAAAAAAGCTTGTGGCATGATGTGTATGTGAACTGTGAAGCTGCTGCATGCCTTTTGGCAGGCCACTAATGTCCTCTCGTCATTGGGCATTGATAGGTGCAAGAGGAAAGCTGCTGGTGTAAAGAAAGAGCATTTGTTTGCATAAACTTTACTCGCTCCGTCCTGAAATATAGAGCATTTTAGAATTCAAAATTTGTCCACAAATATAAGACATTCTGGATTGAGAGTGGATCCAACTATCTTAATTGTGCATCGTTTTCGAATCTTTTCCAACAGAAAGACATGCATTCAACCATATAGAAGTGCATGTGAGGAAGATGCATGGAAAAAGGCATACTGCTTTAATTAGCATATATTTAGTGACCCAAATAGAATCCTAATATTTAATAATTAGGGGTAGAAGAGTCTTCTCTACCCAGTCATAATCTATTCTATTCTAAAAACTCCAGAGTACATTTTAATAGGGAGAAAGCATATTCGATCGAAAGTTCATCTTTTTACATCTTCAAAAAGGTTCGTTTTTTTCCCAAACGGTTCGATTTTTTTCACATTGCCATGACGCAACTGACGCCTCTCTAGTCTCTACTCTCTCTACATCTCCAACACTGCGTCTCCCCTTTGTGTTGGCCTTGTTATGGAAGTGCAAAGCAAGAAAGGCAGGCAGGGAAGCGATCCCAGAGGGCAGAAGCAGCTGCTGGCTAGAAAGGCAGGCAGGTTGAACAGGCAGCAGATATATATGCTGAATCCGCATGCAACCAAAGAATCCATGGCATCAAAACGAGATGGACCTGGCGTGATCCCCCTCGGGCCGCTGCCAAATTTATTTCCATTTGGGCTAGTAACGCCATAGCCATCTATGCCTGCTGCTCCACTGCACTGTGTACTCTCACGCTACCCACCCAAAGGCCAAAGATCCACAAGCTCTCACGCACGCTGTCAGCAGCCGAACCCCTCGCCTTCAAGCACATTCCCATTCCAGGTACTCCACCATATCGACAATTTTCAGGGCACCAAATTCCCACAAAAAACAACCGAATTTTCAAGCTGCCAAGCGTCTGTTCTTGCATCGGGCACCATAAAATATAAATAAAATCGGCCAAAAGTACTCACTTGAAATCGATGGGGAGGTAGACGAAATCGTAGGAGGAGAAGGGCTGGCCCTCGCCTTCCTCGCCGCTCGCCGCGATCCGCTCGTTGGAGTGGATGCAGTGGTTGTCCAGCATGTTGAGGAGCAGCTTCTGGCTGCGACCCAGAGGCCTCGAGCATCAGCACAATTGCAATTCTAAGCGTGCGATGCCCATGAAATATAGCATTGTCGCGGCGATGGGGAGAGTGCATTGGCGAGGATACCTGTACTTGTTCGGTATGTTCCTGATCATGACGGTGGTCCTCGTGTCCATCTCCTGAGCCGGCGCCGGCGGCGTGTCGGCGTCGCCGCCGGCGGGCTCGGGCTCCTTGAACAAGAAGCGCGCCTCCCACCCGCTCTTCCGTCCTTTCCAATTCCCGCCACCGCCGCCGCCGCCGCTCCCGGAACCTTTCTGGGTTTGCTTCCCAGTCGCCGTCGCCGTCGCGGTCGACGAGGAGGGCGCCGATGGCACGAGCTTGTTGCCACCCTTGCTCTTGCGCTCATGGCTCGTGCCGCCCTTGGACTGATCACCTGCGCTGGCCTTAGAGGAGCTCCTCCTCAGAAGCACCACTCCTTCCCTCGCCCTCACGGAGCCCGACGACGGCGACGTGGCCGACGGCTGGGACGTTCGCCACGCCGATTGATGCCTCGGCGGAGTCGGCGCGCTGGGCCGGTGGTGGGGCACGTACCCGCGCCTACGACCGACAGGCACACGGCAGAATTTCAGCCGCCCACTGGATGACGAGAAGGCAAGCCTGGCTGACTGAAATTACCTGCGGGGCCCGGGGCCGGAAGGGCGCGTGAACTCGATGGCGAGGCGGCGGCCGAAGAGCTCCTGGCCGTTGAGCTCGGCGAGCGCGCGCGCGGCGTCGCGCGTGTCGAAGAAGTCCACGAACTTGTGGCTCGGCCGATGCGCCGACTCCCTCACATCCTTCAAGTCCCCTGCGAACACGAGGACGGGCCAATACAATTGCTGCGGGAAACACAAGAAACGAGCGTGGGAAAACGAAATGGCTGGTTGGTCGGCTCGGTCGGCGGAGGGCGTACCGAAGGCCTGGAAGACCTGGCGGAGGTCCGCCACCGAGACGCCCGGCAGGGGGCTGAGCACGACCAGGGAGCCGCGGTTGTCGCCGTCGTTGGCGGCGGTGGCGAAGTGGGCCCACACGGCGTGCCCGAGGACGAGGCCGCGGCAGTCTTCGTGGGGCCAGTCCCAGGCCTGGGGCGTCGGCGTCGGCGGCGGCGGCGGAGGCCAGGCCGGGGACACGGTGGCCGCCGCCGCGTAGAGCTGGCCCAGGCGGCTCTGCTGCCGCATGTGCTGCTCGCGGACGCAGGCGACGGCGAGCTCCGCGGCGCGGATGTCGTAGAAATGGACGGTGGCCACGCCCTCGGACGCCACCGCCGACGCGTCAACGGAGCGGATCGCGCCGAACGGCGCCATCGCCTGCGCCACATCGGCCTCCTGCGCGTGCGGCGGCACCAGGCCCAGCAGCACGACGCGGCTTGATGGGCCGTCGACCACCGGCGTCGACGTCGGCAAGGTGTACCCCGGCTGCGGCGGCGCCAGGGCCATCGCCATCTGAGGCACCGGCACAGGCACGGCCATCGCCGCCGGCGCCGGCGCCGGCATGGCTGGATACGGGTGGGGGTAGTATATCTGGTGCGGGAGCGGCTGTAAAGGGTAGGGGGCACCGACAGCAGGGTAGAACGCCTGAGCTGCTGCATCGAGAAGGTTGCCCGAGGCTCCAGGGAACCCACCGATTCCGCTCCCTCCCCCACCCTCCATGGCTAGAGCTCGGAACAAAAGAAGCCGAGACGTCCAGGGAAGACGCCCGTCCAAAGATCTAGGACTTCCTAGCGATTCTTGATCATGCCTTCGATCAAGAACCAGGCGAGAATTGTACTTGGGGACCCCGACTCTCCCTTTCTCTCTCCTGCTTAGCTGAATGCTCGGTGTCTGTGGAGTGAGTGGGGAGGTACGACTGACAGAAACGAGGGGGAGAGAGAGGGGGCCGGAGAGAGGAGAGAGAGAGAGAGAGAGAGAGAGATTGTGAGCTCTTTTTATGGTAATTGTCGCGGGAAAAGAAAACCGGTGGGGTTTTATTCGGAGCTCTACAGGAACGAGGGGGGCGTCAGGAGAGATGAGAATTGGAGAGGGAGGAGGGGAGTCGAGGAGGGAGGTGAAGGGCGCGGTACGGAGGGAAGACGATGGTGAGTGGCGTTGTGCTGGATTGTTTTGCTCGGATCCTCTGCAACGACAGCACTTGTTGCTCTTGCACGAGTCATGCCCCGTGCGTACATGACAGGCCCCACGTCTGCTTCTTTTGCTGGAGAGATATTTCGAGAGATTTGTTTTTTTACTTTAATTTCTGAGTTTAGCTTTAGATTTTGCAAGCAGCAGGCATGCAAATATCTAGCCTTTTGATACGAGCAGGATCCCAAAATGTGCCACAAACACGTTCCGGCTCATTCATTCCTCACAATTTACCTATATATCTAAAATTGTAGTGTCATACTAAATGTATTAACATTTTGAAGTTGAAAAAAGTCCTAACATTTTTGCAATTATTTGTGTCCATATGAGTGCTCGAACTAAGTACAGTTTCTTATGAAAATGGACTCTCTTTTGAACAATTCCCTAAAGTTCTAAAAAAGAGTCTGTTGGGGAAAAAAGGGGATCAGTCCCATCACTAAATATCCATCGGAAGAGGGAAAACCTACTGTATATAACAACTATTTTGATAACCCCGTCAGTTGCTAGGCAGACCTCACAATCACCGTATTCGGCAGGCTGGAGCTGGAGTGATGTGAGAGAAAAATACTGTTACCTGGCTGGTGGCTGGAGGCTGGAGCTGGAATGGTATCTTATAGTATAGATTTCAGATTTGTTGTTTTGAATGATGGCCGCCTAGAACATGGGCACAAATTAAAGTACAGATTTCAGATTTGTTGTTTTGAAATACTGTTACTAATAGTATTTTTTCAAACCCTAAACCAACAAAATTTGCTGCAATATTATGTCATGTAGACATACTTTGTATCTGCGTGTTGTGGTGCATGCGTGAGCATTAGCTGGGTACGGTCAGGAATTTGAAAATTAAAAAAAATGCTCCCTCCATCCTTAGATATAACGCGTTCTAAAGTTTTCAAAAACAGATTATAGTTGTGTTGAAAAGATTCTTCTACCTCTAATTATTAAACGTTGGGATTCTATTTGGATCATTTAAATATGTGTTAATTAAAGTAGCATGCCCTTTTCAATGCACCCCAATATGCACATGCATCTTTCTATTGGGAATGACACGGAAACGATGTATAATTAAGATAGTTGGGTCCACTCGCAATTTAAAATATCTTATATTTGGGAATAAATTTTGAATCCTATGATGCCTTATATTTGGGGATGGAGGGAGTATGAAACATCACTACACATGTGAGGAAAATTATGTGACCAAATTCTAGAATGTCTTATATTTGGGGATGGATGGAGAATGTCAATTGTGTGTCAAAGATATTATGCTGGTAGCTTAGGAAAAACTTTGTATATGTACATATATTGTGAGTGTCTGAGTTGTACCATATAATTTTTTAAAAAATAAACTCATGACGTGTGGAAGAATCATGAACCCTAGGACCGATAAAACCCTACAATCACCTCGGTTTTGGAGGTCATGTATCCAAGTTCATGTTTTTTTGTAGGGATGTACTAGTATCCTTCTTCATCGTGATATACTATAAGATAAAAAAATGTTAGTTAGACGACTCTCCCTCTAGTCCCAAAACTGCGAACCAAAGCGGTAAACAGCAGAGGAAACCACAAGAATTCTGACTCGATTCCCTGGAAGCAGAAATGGGGGCAGACAAGACGGAGGCACCCCGATTTGTGGGAACACGTACAGTAATCGCAGAAGATCCTGCACCTCCGGCGTCGCCCAGGGACAAAGGCGCGATAGCGGAGAGGGAGACGGAAAGGCAACAGCCTGCAGGCAGGGGCGATGCGCCGGCGGCGCGCAGCCCTCTCTTCACTCCTCTCCTCTCGGCGGGAGACAGTGGCCATGGCATGGGGTTTAGGCCGGGGGGCCCACGGGCAGCGGCATGTCCGGTCTTGTCGAGGTGTGTATTCTGTGTATTTAGCCACAGTAGCTATCCTTATCGCCGCAGCCTGTATTGTCATTCCTCACCAGGCCTTTCACTTCTCGCTGCCTCCTCTTGCTTTGCTCCCGCTCCGCTCTCTGGGATCTGATCCATCCACTCGTCGATCCGTCGTGCTCAATCTTCACGTGGATCATGGCGACGTGGAGCGGAGAAAACAATACTCCAATTGATGGCACTGCTGGTGGTGGTGGCGTTCTGTTCGGCTGCTGCGGTAGGCTGGAGCAGACCAGCAGGAGCCGAACCGTCTGCAGGTCGAGATGGCGCGGATCGCATCGCAGGAGGATCGGATTCCGCGGGAATTTTGACGGGTGTTTTGCATGAGCCGGAGGGCTGCTTCCTCCGCCGCCGCCGCCGGCGAACGGTGGTCGCCGAGGTTCCTGCTGCTGGTCGGAGACAGGGAACGCTGGCCGGCAGAGTTTGGCACATGGGGTCGGTGTTGCAAGCGGTCAACCCGCGCGCGCAGCCACGCCGCCGTGCCGGGGCTCAGCCTCAGCGCTCGGTCGATCGTTCCCGCGGGGCGCAAACGTAACATGCCAGCGCTGGCAACACGCTCTCTCTCGCACACATTTTTTTTTTGAAAATACGGCAGGAGCACTGCTCATTCATATAAGAAGAAGACAAGCAAGCTGGTTTTTACAGAGTTGATATTACATAAAATAGACTACACTCACTCATACAACAGCACACAAGAGCTTAAAACATTAAGTACTAGACAACTCTGGCCTTCCACATCCCACAACACGTAGCAATAGTTCTGCTTTGATCATGCCAAACACTTGAACCGGCTGCTGGAACTTATTGTTGAAAACCCGTCGGTTCCTCTCATTCCAGATATTCCACGCCGACACCATTAAGATGACTGCCACTGACCTCCTCTGCTTCTTGGAGTTGTGTTGCTGGATAACCGAAGCCCACCAAGTCTGAATATCATCACAATCAGGAAGAAGAGAAGATGGATCCAGATGTGCCCAATTAAACACCAAGTGCCAAACTTCCTTCGCATAGCTGCAGTTAAAACACAAATGCAAAGCAGTCTCAAACTCTTGATCACACAAGCTGCAAATCGGATTACAAGGCCAATTCCGAATCATTAGTTTATCTGCCGTTAGTAATTTGGAATGTAAGAGCAGCCACGTGAAAAATTTATGTTTCCCTTCGGCGTGGGCCTTCCACAACGTTCTTCCATCAAAAGTGGTAAAAATTCCTTGAAATTGGATATTGTAGGCTGACTTTGCTGTGTACACGCCATCAGCCGTCCATCTCCAGACAATCTCATCCGGTTGTTGTGTAAGTCTCGCACACATACACATCTTCTCACATCTACACAAGAGCTTTTCATCAGAGTTTAAGAGAGTGGATCGTCGATCGATGGGCAGCGCGGCTTGTCCTGGATGGAGATGTGGACTCTCTGTCAGGACGGTTTTTTTTATATTTTTCAATTTTGTTTTTTACAAAAATATTTTTTTGTTTTCGAAATTTACAAGAATATACCCCGGCTGCCCCGCTGCTAGGCGGCCGGCACCTGGCCGCCCCGCTGCCGGGTGGCAGAGGTTTTTTTATAAAAACTTTCGCAGAAAATTTGCGCCCAGGTCCCTGGAGGACTGGTCGCCCGGCAGCGGGGCGGCCGGTCCCCCAGACCGCCCGGCAGTGGGGCGGCGGGTCCTGGCCGCCCGCCAGCAGGGTGACCGGCTCCCCCACCCTTATATAAGTGTTGGCTGATCCCCCCACACCTCATTTGCATCACAAAAATTCCAAAAATCAAGAAAAGAGAGGGAGAGCGGCGAAGCCCTGCCGGATTTTCGAGCCGGCGATTGCAGGTAACCAAAATTCTTCTACGCTTTACAAATAGATTATGTTGTAATTATTTTGTTGACACATTAGATTAGCAATTAGTTTGTGATACAGTACATTAGCAATCTGATTGCGCACTTGTGATTGCCAGAGCTCAACACCATAGCCTCCTCAGGATCCACCTACATTCCATGGAGTAAGGTGAGGGAAATAGTCCCCCAAGGAGTTCAGGTGTCTATGTGCTTTTGCGGATCCTTGTGCAAGCTAATGAAATCCAGAGTTTTGGGGGACGACTTTGGCATGAGATTCTTCATGTGTGAGAATTACGAGTATGATCCGCCCAAACATTACGACAAGGATCGAGCAAATGTACTACAAAACACTATCAGAGTTTGCCACTTTCGGATCTGTTAATGACTTCTAACATGATTTGCGGAAAGACTCCACCGCCTCTATGTGATTTCGTGCAGTGGTTAGACACCGAGCAATCTTAGCAGGATAAGGATCATGTTGAGCGTCAAGCAAAGTGGGCTGCAGAAAGGTGGCAACGAATGCTGCTAATCTATTGTGTCAACAAAAATAATTATAACATAATCTATTTGTAAAGCGTAGAAGAATTTTAGTTACCTGCAGTCGCCGGCTCGAAAATCCGGCAGGTCTTCGCCTCTCTCCCTCTCTTTTCTTGGTTTCTGGATTTTTAGTGACGCAAATGAGGGGTGGGGGGACCAGCCAACCCTTATATAAGGGTGGGGGAGCCGGTCACCCTGCTGGCGGGCGGCCAGGACCCGCCGCCCCACTGCCGGGCAGCCTGGGGGGCCAACCGCCCCGCTGCCGGGCGACCGGTCCTCCAGGGACCCGGGCGCAAATTTTCTGCGAAAGTTTTTGCAGAAAAGCCCCTGCCGCCCGGCAGTGGGGCGGCCAGGTGCCGGCCGCCCGGCAGCAGGGCGGCCGGGTATATTTCTGTAAATTTCGAAAACAAAAATATATTTTTGTAAAAAATAAAATTGAAAAATAAAAAAATAAAAAAAACCGCCTCTGTCAGTTTCGTGGGCAAAAAGATTAACTGGGCTTAGCCCAATTCTACAGTGCACCCTGCAAATTCTTTTCATCGTCTCAGAAAATATTTGCGTCGGCAGGCCGAAACCCATTCCTATACCTCTCGATGCAAAACGACCTGATGGGCTGACTGGTCCAGCTCCTATATATGGCCTGGAAAAAAAAATACTCTGGTAGCGCCTGGGGCGCTCTCGTATCCGTATGTAGTACTACTGTAGAAGAAGCGTGGCAGGCGCTCGGCTAAAGGGTGCCGTCTACGATCGAACCTGACCGACGCAGTGACGCTGTTACTGTGCCGGCGGCCGGCGAACAGGGTCGGCGTACAGTAACGGAGCGGCCGGTATTGGGTTACTGCTGCGTCCCCCCTGAGCACGGCGCGGCTGCAGGCCTACGTGCAGCCGAGCCGCAGAAGCTGCACACACCGCGGGTCCGCGGCGAGCGGCGAGCGGCGAGCGGCGCGGTGGTTTACGCGGAAGCGGGTGGAAAGGACTCGAGGTCGCCGGCGGGGAGCGGCCCGGAACGGCGCGGGCGCTGTTGGTTCCGGACGGAACAGCGGTTCGTTAGGATTGTCGGCGCCGCCGAGTCGCCGACCCCGCCGAGCGAGATGGCTCTCTCGGCTCCGGGGTCACCGCGACTGCACGCAGGGCCGGCCCTATATATGTGCTGCTCCCTCCGTTCAAAAAATAGCGTCACTCTCACTTTCTCAAAAGTTAAACAATTTAAACTTTAACCAGTTTATGCAAAATAGTTTTAATATTTATGCTACAAAATAGGCATCGTTTAATTAATCATGTAATGTATTTTCATAATTAATCATGTAATGTATTTTCATACTAAATCCAAATTAGATATAAAATATTTATAACTTTTTTGTATAAATAGAGTTAAATCTGAAATTGTTTGATTTCTCAAAAAGCGAAAGTTGCAGCGGTGCATGTTCATTTGGGTCAATCTCAATGGAAGTGTCATAGGAGCAATGGCAGAGGCTAGGATTTAAGACTGGGTGTACATAGGTACAAGGGAACCGAACAATCATCACATATAAATGATCAAGGTTAACGAAACACAAAGATTAAAGGATACAAAATACAATACAAATACTTTCTCAATTTGTTATCTATACAATATTTTGAAATTATCAACTCATTACAAGTTACAAATTAACTCGACGAATAGCTTTTGGAAATGGGAGATGATATCTTCATCAGCACGTAGGAAAAATTACTTCTCAACAACTGAAACCAAACAATCATTTAAGTATTGATCCCCTATGCAATTGCTTAGCTTGTTCTTTATGAAATTCAAAGCTAAAAAAATGCCCTTTCAACACTTATTTCAAAATCCTGTATGCATATGAGTGAATTACGTTTATCTGTTTCAACAAGTAAGACTATAAGCTCGGCAATATTCTCTACTTTATAAATCTGTCATGACCACAGACATCAAAAATGAATTTACCAAGTTGATAGGATAGACGCCTCAACTTGGTGATTGAGAAATCGTTCGTATAAAGTTTAGCAAGTTTTATCAAGTTCTTGTTGAATGCATCAAATGAATGCTTAGGATTGATGATGACATGTAGAAAAGCAAATCAGTGTTCCACTTCTAAAGAATAAATCATGTTTCTCTTGAAGTAGGCACCGAGGCTTGCAAGAACCATGCATGTGTGTCAAATTTACTTGTCTGATTTAAAAAACTAAAGCCCCCATCCACAAAACTATTTCCACCTTTAGAATTTTTATCCTTTAGTATTTCCACCCAACCGCCACTGTCGCGGATTTGCCACCGCAGCGAGCATCGCCTTGTACCCGCTGTTGACGCGCCCTCTGTGGCTCCGTCAGATCAGCAGCCGGTGAGCCACCATAGGCGGTGGATGTCTCTGCTCTTGTGCTCCTGGGCGGGTCTGGCGCTGGCGCTCCGAGGACGGAAGCTAACCCTCACCTAGTGGCAGCGCAACAGCAAAAGATGAGAAGTCCAGAGGAGAACGGGCTTGTTATTTATCTTAATTGGACTCAGATAGACGTGATCTAATCTAATTATCTATATACATACATGTATATGGATACTTCTTGAAAAAATATTTTATCCAAATTATTAGGTGTATATGTACAACCCATGCACCTATATTAATTTCGCCACTACATACGAGTGTCATGAGTATTAAATTTCTTGATATGTCAAAATTATTAATAAGAGAGAGGAGGCGTGTCATGAGATACGAGACGAGTGTTATTACCATAACACTTTTTCAACTCGATTACTTAGTTCACGATCTTATTAACTGCACGATAACACTTAGACTGCCCTGCGGAACGCCGTCCGGTGCTAATCGCCGAGCGGCCGGCTGACAAAGACGGCTGGTTGGTGCAGCAGTAGATAGAGGCAGCGTTTAGTTCCCAAATTTTTTTCTACAGTACCAATTACATCAAATTTTCGAACACATGCATGAAACATTAAATGTAGTTGGAAAAAATAACTAAGCACACAGTTTAACTGATTTCTACGAAATGAATTTAATGATATTAATTAATCTATAATTAAATATTAATTATTAAATAATAATAAAACATGGTACAGTATCCAAATTCAAACTTTTTCACCAACTAAACCCAACCTAGAAGCGCTCCGCTGCTGCAATACCGGAACTCCGCCCGGAAGGAACAGCGCCAGACGCCATTCCCCAATCTCAAAAGTCGGAGGACACCCGCTCGCTCGTCCCCCGATGTCGCGAGCACATCAAGCCGGACGTCCGCTTCCGCTCTCTCCGCGCCTGTTCCTCTCGCGCCACGATTTCAAAGCAGAAGGGCCCGGCACGACCCGGCCAGCATCGCTACTTGTACTGGCACCACGCGGCCGTTGCCCCGGAACGGCCCCGGCTGGCCCCGCCGGACGTCGGCGCGCTCGTCCTGCGCCACACCACCACCCAGTTGCTCCGGACGCGGGAGCATGGTTTTTGGATCGCGTGGCAGAGCATGCAGATTCTATTCAAGGCTTTGTTTAGTTACCCAGATTTTAGTGTGTAAAACACGGTAACATTTTCATTTGTATTTGATAATTATTATTTGATTATGTGTTAACTGGACTCAAAAGATTCGTCTCGCAAATTACAGACAAACTGTATAATTAGTTATTTTGTTTAACTACATTTAATACTTTATATATGTATTCAAAGATTCAATGTGATGAGAAATCTTGTAAAGTTTTGGAATTTTGAAAACAACGGCCAAGTGCGCGGGGACAAACGGAGCCTGCCCCTGCTGCGCACGCAGCACGCACACCGGGCTCGATCTGCACGTACTAGCTAGTAGCTACCTACGTCGTAGTATACACGTAGCTAGCTAGCGTACGCCATGCCCCCCCTACGCGCGCGCTGCTGCTTGATAGCTGCACGTACGCGGCGCGGCAGTAGACAGGAGCAGCGGCGAGGCCGGGCCGGCAGGGGGATGACCCGCGAGCCTGCAGCTAGCAATACGTGCGTTGCAGGAGCGCCGTGCAGCGGCAGACCTAAAGCTAGCTCGATATATCCATCTCTCTACTGTAACCAACCTGCTTTCTCTCCCTGGCTGATCACTAGCGCCGTGTCACGAGCAACGCCAGCGCTTCCGGCAAGCCAGGCCAGGGAGGAAGGCCGTGCTCTCGTTTTGGCTGATCACTATCTATCGAGGTCATCGTGCTCTCGTTTTGGCACGGCACGCCCGTTATTTTGACCGGTGGGCAACTCCAAACTCGGCGATCAAACGGGGTGCTCTCTCTCTCTATATTGTTTTTTTTTCTTCTTCTCTTTTCTAAGCTTCCTTTCGCGAGGTCCCTATCTATCAAACGGTAGATGGATAAGCTTGCTAACTTTGAGCCCAACAACAATAAATTTTCCATCTTCTTCACTTCCCGCTATCCGGCCGCGCCCTCCACCCACCCGCCCGACCATCCTCCGCCCCAACTGGTGGCTCTTGCCACTGCGTCGCCCACCTCTGACCTCGATGTTCATCGGGCCCATCGTCAGCCACTGCCTAACAGATATCCCCCCCTCGCTTCCACCAGCCGAACCACTGCCACCACCGGCTGTCGCCACCGCCGACCTCCTCTGAGGCAGATGGTCATTAGAACCCTGGAAATCCAAAACCCTAACCTCCGCCGCCTCGACCACCACTCCAGCCCAGCGATTCCCCTCCCGTAGCTCGCACTTCTTTGGTCAGCACACGCGAGAGCGACGGCGTGAGATGGAGCAGCGGTCGGTGTGAGTGAGAGGTGGAAGATGGAGATCGTGTGGTTCCATTAAATCTCAAACAATGGAAGATGGATAGAAAATTTTTTTTTGAAAGATGCATAAGATTCACCTCCTTTCGCTGCCCTTGAATTCGTTTCAGTCCAGCCCACCAAGCCACGCTTAATTAATAAATTAGGGGCGGGTCGGTAGCGCACCGCCAACCTCCCCTAAAGCCAATGGTCATTGGAGCTATGAAATCCGAAAGCCTAACCTCTGCCGCCTCGACTACCGCCCTAGCCCAGCGACCCCCCTTCCCTAGCTCGCACTTATTCGGTCAGCGCACGTGCGAGCGACGACACGAGATGGGGAACAGCGGCCGGTGTGAGTGAGAGGTAGAAGATGGAGATCGTGTGGTTTCATTAGCCGTACGAATCTTAAACAATGGAAGATGGATATAGAAAAAAACTTTCGAAATATGTACTCACATCCTTTGGCTGCTCGTGAATTCGTTTCGATCCAGCCCACGAAGGCACGCTTAATTAATAAATTAGGGGCGGGTTGGTAGCCCATCGGGCCCAGCAGTTTGAGCCCGCTCGGAATCAGAAGTCACGGCAAGAAGCCTTAGGTGTGTCCGTCCCTGTGTTGCGTTGCGTACGACGAATGCGCCTAGATTTGGCAAGATTTTATTTCGATATCAATAGAGCATTGTAATAGAGAAACAAATTGTGTAGCCGATGAATTAGCTAGAATGGCAATGGCCTCGAATTTGACATGTAATTGGGTCGATGAACCCCTAGGAACATCCTAGAAGTTTTGGTGAACGATGTAACAATGTTCCAAGATCAATAAAGTGCGCCAAATGGCTTCAAAAAAAACTGCACTGTACTGTACGACGTACAGGCTCGGCCACGAGTTGGCACAGTGCGCACCACTGTGCCCATGGTGGCTCGAGGCTGATGGCAAGAATATCCTTTGCCTTTTCCCCAACAGGAGATTGCGTATTGCTACTGTGCGCGTGGGCACACGGGACGTGCCGGTGCGGCGCACCGCCAACACCAACCAAATATAGGGGTAGGGGTCAGGATTGGACGCGACCTGGGCCTGCCCCGCCTGGCTGCCCGGCTCGGAACAGCTCTGGAGGAACACCGTACGGCCGGTGGACTGGTCTCTCTGATCGTGTTCGTCGCCGCTCTGCTCCATATGCCCCTGCGGCGGCCATGCCGAGCAGCAGCTACCACTACCAGCCAGCCGCCGCCGTCATGCGTGTCCTCCCCCCGCCCCACGTTGCCATCGCTGCTGGGCTATGATTTGATTTCCACGGTATATATATGGATGAAATCCAGCCCAGCCCATGAATGGCAGGTGACGCGCAGGCCCGCAGCCCAACAGTCAGCAGAGGAAATCCCGGCCCGAATTCTACAGAGGTTGTCGCCGTGGTTTCGTTGCAAGCATCATCATCACGCGTAGGGATGGCATGGTACCCGAAACCCGAGTACCCGACGGGTTTTACCCGATAAGAAGATGGGTATGAAATGATTTTTTTATCTGTGGGTACATTATTGGACAAAATCCTATACCCATAGAGTATGTCGGGTACGGATGCAGATTTATACTACCCATACCCGCCTACCCGCGGATAAGAAATACCCGTAGAAAGAACAAACGTGCCTAAGTGCCTAACTCATTTTAACCCATATGACATATGAATTTAACTCAAATCCAATTAAACCATTCTAGTATATATATTGTTGAACCATCTCTAACTCATTTTAACCCATATGGTCCATTAGCTTGTTGCAATGAAACTTGGAATGATTTATTCTTCATGTGAATGTCTAATATTTATATGTAGGCAAAATTGGATCTGTGACACCGAAAGGTCACCGTTTCAGAAATTTACCATCGAAACGACCGGGTACAGATTAATACCAGCGAAAGATCCCTCCGTTTAGAAATATACCATTCTGTCAACTTCCGTTACCATTGCCGTCTTTTCTTTTTTTTATTCCACTTGCCCACGTGAAATGACACTTTTGCCCTTTGCTGGATCTGAGTAAGAACCCAGGGACTTGTTGGTTTGGACTTGACGTTTCGTCTCGGCCGCTGCTCGACCCTGGTGCCGCCGCCGAATGCTCGTCCCGCTCCGGCCGCCGCCTGCGCTAGGTCCGCCGCCGACTGCTCCTCCAGCTCCGGCCACCGCCTGCGCCAGGTATGTCCAGCAGCCTCCTGGTCCTCCCTGCCTCCGCCGCCGCTTGCTTCTCCCTCTCCCGCCACCACCTGCTGTGGTCCCCCGTGCCGGCATGCTCCTCCCCCTCCCCCCCGGCGGTTGGGCCTGCCGCTCCTGCCGCCGCCTAGGCCCCCATCTGCAGCCGCCGCCTGGGCCCCCCATGTGGCGCCCCCGCCTGCTCTTCCTGGCATTGCTTACCCTACCGCCTGGCCCCTGCAGGAACCACCGGCGACTGCTCCCTGGCTTCCCCATGGTCTGAATCTGAGCTCTCTTAACTGAGATGGATGGTGCACAGTCAAATGAAGGGTAAGATTCGAATCTTGTTGTCTTTGGCTTGTCATCTTGCATGTTGTGTTCAAAAAAATGTTGGCCGAAGTTGGTGCGCTGCTCGAATTAGGAGATGTCATGGCATTGAAATGAAGGGATCAGTGCGTTCTCTTAACTCCGTGACCCTGCTATTTTCAGGGTCGATCCAGGGGCAGATTGTAGGATAGAGATTAAAGTGGCTGCTTATTTTAGTGTGATTGATGGAAGGCAGGAGTACAAGAAAGGTAGCTATATTGGTTTGGCAGTTGATCCAGAGGAGTATGCTATCGTGGAATTGGTGAAGGATGTGCAAGCTTACTACCATTGGGCAAATTATCAGGATGTAGAGTTTTGGTATGTTGGTCAAGGCAATGACTATGTGAAGTTGTGCAGTGATGCTGAGCTTCTTTGTTTGCTTAGAGCTCATAGGAAAGTGAGGTTTGACATGAAAGTTGTTGGAGGGGAGCACGTTACTGACAGGCAACTTGCCTTGGTTAGTGGGATGGAGGAAGAGCTTGCGTTTCTGGATGACAATGGCGTCCAACTCGATGATTTCCATATTTTGAAAGACCCCCTATATGGACAGACTGTAGCTGGGCCGTTTAGAGTAGATGAGGAAGAAACAGAACACTATATGATAGAGGGTGTCGATCCTGACGCAGATGAGCCAGCAGGTGCTGATCGGGTATGATTTTGGGTGCGGGTTACCCATTGGGTAAAAATTACCCGCGTGGGTACGGGTATGGAAGCATTTTTTTACCCGTATGCCGGTACGGGTAACCCGACGGTATGGGTGGCCACTAGGACTGGACGAAATGCTCGCAGCTCGTTAGCTCGTTCAGTTCGTAGCCGGCTCGGTTTTTGTTGGAGGCATGTTTTTGTTGTTTTTCCAAAAAAAACTAAGTATAGCAAATCAATTTGGCAAACTCTTGGAGATGCTCTTAGTATTTCCACCTTCGCAAAATTTCTTGCATAACCTAATAAGCATCACATGGACCTCAACGGCATTGAGGACTACCACAATTACAGAAGATGTCTGCACAAGAAGATATTAGTTTCACTTATATATTCGGTGCAAATGTTATTAATCTGTTGAAACATTTCAACCAATACTTACCAGGACGAACCTCTGGTTCGGGTGCTGTTGACCAATGATGTAGAAAGTGAAACCATTAAGTACTCTAGAGGCAATAACATTGGTGAGAAAAATACAGCTATCAGCAGGTCCAGTGATTTCCTGCAGAAAAGCAAGAACAAATTGGTCGTTTGAATTGAAATGAACATCAACATGGTTAGCGGGATTCAAAAAAATATGTACAAATATATCTGCAATTACAAATCCATGAAATACAACCAGAACACCATTTTTGCAAACCATCCAACAAAAAATTATATGGTCTCAGGAAGTGGAGTGCCAAATCTTATACAGTAAAAAGTGAATTGCACTGATGCTATCACCTTACCAATGAGAATATTGGCCTGCAAATACAAAAGACAAGAATTAGTTAAGACATGTGGGCAGAAAAAAAAAGATTCCTCTACATGTAAAGTAAAGGTTTTTTCTTACCATCCATCTTCGCCCACGGAGGCCGAAGTAAACCATCAAGTACGAGAACCATGAAAGCAAAAGCATGGGATAACCGAGTACCAATTCCAGACAGTCATCTTTTTTCACAACCATAAAGGCAAAAAAGACCCATATCACGCTGTTAAGCACATCAGCCAATACGGCCAGTGCCTGAAAAATCTTAAATGTCCTCTCAATAGACCCAGTATATCCAAGGAAAGCATGGGGTAAGATGGACAGGATAACAGTCACTGCTGCCGCTACTGACACTGGTTCAGGGTCATAAGAGTTCATCATAAGCTAGCAGTGGTAAAAATAACATGCGTCTGGGTTTGAGTAGCTAGCATGCTCATTTTATAAGGTTTTCATGGCAACTTAGTCACAGTTTCATTAATAAGCAAAATGTGAACCTATAGCTCTAATCAGTCTAGGGATACCACCATCATGTTGGCAACATAAAAGCATCAAGTAGGTATGTTTTTTAATCTGCCTGAAGTGACTAGGTTTTGCATCAAAAGGCATTAAAACAACATTCAAATCATGTAGCATACAAGTATAGGCTAAGATCCTCTCTGGAACACAGGATAGAAAAAAATACAGGAATAAGAAAAACTCAGGATTTGAGTCACACTACTTGAATCCTATAGGAATTGAAAAACATAGGAAAACAATGAAGAAGCCCTTTGGTAGGACCATAGGAAGAGCATGGGATTTTGAAACTTGCACAGCACTTTGAATTTGAACATACAGACTAGCAATTTTGTCGTTAAAAGTAAACTAAGCATGTGCATATTATCTGCTAGCAATTTGGAGACTAAAACTCATGAATCAAGGTAGATATTAGCTCCCGGCAGATGTCAGAACAACCTAGAGTCAAATCTAGGTGCAGTAATTTTTACTGTCATAAACATTTCATTGAATGACTCATGTAGAGCTACCCAGTGATGCCAAGCGTGCTTTGTTTTCCCATAGGATTCTTACCAAGAGGTCTGACCTCATTGTCATTTTCATGTGAAATGGAGGCATAAGAAAGGATTCCATAGGATTTTTTCCCACGGGATTCCTACATTCCAAAGGTAAAAATTCCTTAGGAAGTGAATCCTAAAAAACCCTTTGTGCATCCTCGTATCCAAAGGAGGTCTAAACCACTTTATTAGAGTTGCAATACTGAGAGACAAACCGAGGTCCACAAGCTCATAATGCCCTCAAACAAGGATATGCTTTCGTAGTTCCAGTAAACAAATCTAAGAGCAGCAGGCTGATAACTAGTCCCAATCTAGGCCTAGCAGCACATTTCGCCCCAATCTAGAAATTGTTCTCTAGCTGACTAACGTGGAAAGTAACAAGCTGCAGTGCTCACCATGCAGTATTCATCGTCGTTCGACAACGACGGGACAGCAGGAGTTCCTTTGCACCTTTGCGGCGGAACAACCTACTAAGGTGTTGACACCGGATTTTGACACGTGTCAAAGAAGAGTGTTGCAAAGGAGAAAAGGTTCTACATGGTACGAACGGTGGACTTAGAAGGGTGATCATGCGTCACCGTTAGAAATCTTGTTGACCGAGGAAGGAGAGATTGACTAGATATTTTGGTTTTGGTTTGGCAGGAGTTATCTTGTTTTAGAATTAGTTTTGTTTTCTAGAATAGAATTGTGCTTTACCGTAATCGGCTAGGATTGTGTTAGCGTGGGGTATAAATATGAACCCCGGCCATTGTAAAAGATTGATATACATCCAAACAAACAAACTTTACTACTTGCAATTTACTTTCTCGTCGGCAACTTCGCCATCTTTTTCTTTTTCTGCGAGTTCTTTCAAGCTGATCAAGGACGCCTCACATTCGAGCGACTTGGTTCGCTGGTGAGTCTTCGTTTACCGAGTAAATCTGAGCTTTAGCTTCTGGGCGCATCGTTGTGGCTTCGTTCAGATCTATTCAAAATTTACCGAATTTATCTAAACTTTGATCTCGGGCGCATCGCTTGTCGCTGCGGGAAATGGGCGACTACAAAACTACTCGATTGCTCGTTTGTTGTGTGCTTGATCGGATATGGTCTAGCACGCAAAGACTTGTGGATTTAGACTTGTTCAGGCCTAATGTGCCCTACATCCAGTATGGGGGGTGGTGTTCTTGCTCTATTACTCTCAAGCCCGAGTGCTCAAAGTTCTGAGAGGAGCTTACAAATAGTATCCAGCAGTGTCGAACCTCTAGGAGTTCAACCCTTTCCTACGCGGGGGCTTTCCCTTTTATAGTCCAAGGTGGGCCCCCATTTACATATATCTAGCGCTGTGCCTTGGCTCCGTCTGGGAGTCCTTCGTCCTCGTCAGTCATCGGGGCCCACTCGGTCAGTCGGGAGTGGGGAGGCTTGAGCCTGGTTGGTTTTCTTGGCCAATGGGTTGTCCAAGTGCTGTCCCATCCTGGGCCAGTCGGGATAGCCTGGTCACTCGGATGGTCGCTCGGGGATCATCTCCGGTCTTATCCGCCTGTGCCTACGCTACTTATCCGCAGGGCTACCTCACGTCCTCCTCGCGTAGCCCCTGTCTGTAGGACAGCACGCCCGGTGAGGGGTGCCTTACCGAGGCCAGGCATGGTCGTCCGGTCACGCTCGCTGGAATAATGGAGTGGTGCACAGGGGCAACCATCATTACGGCACGGGAGGCAACATCCGTTGACGCCCTCTCCCGTTGTGTCGTGGGGCCCGCATGGGAGGCGCTGTCCCTCTGTCAGAGAGCCCTGTAGCCTATGTGCACGCCGCGCGATAAGGGGAGCAAGTGTCGTGGAGCCTGTACGGGGGCCTGGTTTGACCGGCACGCCTATCGTGCAGGGTGGCAATCTTGGAGCGCACGGCCCGGGTCATCCGGTACGGCTCTGACCCGAGGCGCTAGGTCTGGGAGCCTCCATGTCTCGCGAGAGGTCGGGCTCCCGGCCGTGTTGGCTTATGAAGGAAGGCAACTGCCCACACTGGTTGGTGGGCTGCGCTGCGTCCAGCCTAGGAGACTTGTTGGGCTGCCCTTATGCGAGTTAGGCCCGTCAGGTGTCCCAGGTTTACACCCCCATCAGAGGCCACCGAGTGGCTCTGCGATTTTAGTAATCGTGGAGCCGCTAGACTTGGTTTGATGACCTCTGGCTGGGGCGTCTCATCCACCTGCCCGCGTTCTCAGCTTTCGGCGGGCGCCAGCGCTGGCGTGATGGAGTCGTGCCGGTCTTGATGGCCGGCTGGAGCACGGGTACCGCAGAATCTCGAGGCTTGCCGTCGCGTCTAATCACTGCACCGCGGGCGCCTTGCCTTCCCCCTTGCTCGGGGCCGCCCCTCATTGGTTGGTCGTGCGGTGACCGAGCCCCGAGTGGGGCGGCGGCCGTTCGGCGCGCTGGGCTCGGCCCTTTGGCATTGAAGAGGGGGGAGTTCGGTTTGGTGAGGACTTTTGTTGTGCCCTGTTTGACCGACCCGTTGGGTGCCGGGGCCATTTGTGTTCCCATTTGCCTATAAATAGGAGTGTTGTGGATACATGGTTCCACATAAGAAACGGATCATGGAAAACTCTTTGGTGGTTTTCATCCTCACACCCCACACTCGTCCTCCAGATGAGATCGGGCATGTCCTATGTCTCTGGTGCTAGAAGAATGCTTGTGAGTGGCGAAGGATCTTCCTCAGGCATGAACTCGTCAACGAGTTCGTCCCGCCTACCGCTGATCGGGGCCAAGGAGTTCGAGGGCTTGTTGCTGGAGTTTGGCAAGCCAGGCCACTAGTCTGCCGGCCCCCTTGCCAATCGGGGCGGGGGGCTCTCGGCTTCGCTGGTGTCCTCCTTGGACTCTCCTCGGCGTCGGCCTGGTGACCTGGTGGTGGTGGACCTATCCTGCCACGGGGGGGGGGGGGCGCCCTTCTGCGTCCTTCTTGCTGGTGCCGCTCCCCTGAGACTTCGGGTGGGTGCGTCACGCGCCGTTGGCGCGGAGCTGCGGATCCACTCTTCGTGGCTGCGGGGGACGGTCATGGGCTCCACTCTCTGCTGGCAGGATGGTCTTGCAACCAGGATGGGTCTCCACACCTCCGTTTGGAGGCGGGCGGTTTTCTGAGAGGCGACTGGAAGGCGAGTGGCCGGGGCAAGGAGATCATGGCCTGTCTTCTAGTGCCTGAGGAAGATACCCAGAAGCAGCGCCGGCGAGGAGTTCGGGCTAACCTCAGCTCCATAAACTCCTCGACGGCGTCGTCTGCCTCTACCTCCGCCGGGGGCTTTTCGGCACGGCTGATGCTAGAAGAAGGCTTGCGAGGTGCTACAAGAAGTCTTGCGACTTTCTTTGGCCGTGTCGTCCAGCTTGCCAGGTAGCAGCCGTTGCCTTAGCCCTTTTTTGTTGCTCCCTTTGTGGGAGTAAATGGATTTGATCCATTGTATCCGCTATTTCCTCGAGTCGAGGACAACTAGCTTTTGTTTGTCGTAACGGCTTTCGGCCGATTGTCTTAAGAAGACGAATAATGAAATAAAGTTTGCCCTGGGCCATTTGTGCTTGTTTGTATTGCCGCACTATTTTTTCATTTTCATGCCTCAATGATGAATGAACTCCACTGCGATCCATGGCGATCGGAGGAGGTGAACCATGCCACTTGACCTAGATGGCCCCGAATGGCGGGTTCGGTCAGCTCGATAACGGGTACGCCCATTTGAGGACAATCCGAGTGAAGTCCGACCCCGTCGCGGATGACAGGGTCGACAGAACCCCATTGGGAGCACTCCACTGCTCTACAGCCCGCATTCCAGTCAGATGCAAGAACCGTCCGCCGGCTCAGGTGGCCTAGTTGGCCTCCCCCTTGGAGGGGATTCCGTGGAACGCTAGAGGCCGGATCGGACAAGAAAATTTTAGATGGCCCGACTACTACCGGGGCAGGTCTGGCTCAGGCCGCTTGGTGCTCGTCTCGGTTTGTATTCCCTGCTCTTTTAGTCAAAGCGGCGCGGAGCCCTTAGCGGACTTGCCTTTGAACCTTGAAATCGAATCGTGCGGTTAAGATTCGTTTGATGCATGGAAACAATTCGTCATCTTCCCTGCAATTGGAAACGTATGGACGATGAGGGATTTAATTGAAATTATGGAGTACGCACCCGTAAGCCGATGCGTCGCGCCGTTTGCCGCAGGGAGGTCCGTGTGCGCCAGCTCGCGTCTCGAGGCATCGCTTAGCTCGGGAACCACCGCGAAGTGATGATGTGAGTCTATTTAAGCCCTTCCTTCCTGCCGCCTCATCTCCGTCGATGCTGTTGCCTGCCAGTTCGCGAAAAAATAGAGAGAGGACAAGGCGTTGGGGGAGAAGGAGAAAGGGGAAATGCTCACCGCCTTCGTCGTCGTCGTGATCTTCCCGATGGTCGACGGTAAGCGCCCCCGCGACAAGGAGTCTAGTGCTCCGCCGCGCGGCCTGCCATGGGTGTGTCGTGAGTTCTTTTTTGGGAGGTATTTTTCAGCGCCACCTTCCTTCATCTGCTTCTGCATTTGGTCTTGCCATGTTTTTGATGATACCTGCATGGTAGTAGGGTGGCGTCGTCGGGTCCCGGCGAGTGGATCGCAGGACAAGGTGGCGTCGGGCCGTCGGGCAGCGCCGTTGCCTCAAGCTCCTTTTCGCCTAGCGAGCCCCTGGCGCGGGACGGTGCTGGGGCGTCTGCCGCTGCCGCCGGCAGCTCTACTTCGTCTTTCATCGCACCTCCGGCGCAAGTCGTCGCTGCGTCGTCGGTCGCCGTTGCTGCCGCGCCGGGTTCGCCTGCGGTGTCTGCCACATCCTCGGAGTCCGGCCCTGCAGAGGTCCATCCAGACATACCGGTCTTGCAGCGAGAGTGCGACTTGGCGCGTGGCCGCTTCTCGGTCACCTCGGTCGAGATCGATCGCCTGCGGGAGAGCCTGCGGGTGGTCGAAGTGGCCCGCGGCGTTGTCGAGGAGGAGGTGCACGCGGCAAGGGATGCTGCCGCGGATGCCCAAGCCCATGCCTTTGGTGAGTTCTGTTCTTGGTCGTGTCTTCCGTCCCCTGTTTTTCCTGCATTTCATGATTTTTATCCGCAGTGCTGGAGGAGGAGTTGGACACCATTCGCTGCGAGGTAATGGACTTGCAGCGCCGTCTCGGCGAGGTGGAGGACCAGCGCGAGGCCTTGGAGGAGGGCGCGCTCGCCGTCTTCCGCGTGGTGGAGCTGCGTGCGCCTATGCGAGTGGATCAGCTCCACGCCCTCCCCGACATCGTTCGCTCGGCAGTGAGGCTGGGGATCTGTCGCGGTGCCGCTACCACGTTGGCCTCCGTCTAGCTTCGCACTGGGATGCACCTCGGGGGCATCGACCCCGGCTTCCCGGAGACCTCCAGCGCGGTGGTCCGTCGGATGGCCATGCTGAACTTTGCCGGGTTCGGGAGGGTTGTTGCGGCGGAGATGGACGTCGACGACCTCCTGCAGTGTGGCATGGATCCGGACTTGGACGGCCTGTAGTGGCCCGGCGGGACAGAGGCGGAGCACGGGGCTGGCCGGCGGCCATCTTTTTATTTTGTTTAAATGTGAAATGTTTGTAAATGCTGGGCCCCAAGCCGTTCGTGCGGCTTGGGTGAACATCTGGGATGTTCGCCGCATGTGCGGCATCCTGCTTATGTTTAATGTCTTATTTGCTTCTTATGCTCTTGCCCCGTTTTCCGTCTTGTGTGAGTTTGGTTTTTTTCGAAAAAGTTCCACCATTTGCTTTTCAACTTGGTCGTGAACATTTTTGCGTGTTGTGTGATAGGAGAAATCGGTGTGTGTGTGTGTGTGTGTGCTGCACAGTCCGTCCCTGTGAGGCCCCCGAGCGCCTTGGCCTGAGAGTGCTCAGGTCAAGGGGCTATAGAGGCGAAAAAGCAACAGAAAGCGGGATGGTCAAAGACCATGGTTTGGCCCCCGAGCGCGTCGAGCCAAGTGAAACTGGGTCGGTGTGCTGAAAATCAGAAAGCTTATGTGCTGCGATGAGATAAAATGCAGGTATCCAGCCCCCGAGTGTTTCCGAGCCGGGAGTGGCCGGGTCGGGATGCCGGAAGAGTCTACTGTGCTGTGCGGGGAGAGAAAAAATGACAGGTGTCGGGCCCCCGAGTGCTCCGAGTCGGAGGTGGACGGGTCGGGGCACTGTTGATGGTGCTTAGGTGCCATTTTCATTCGTCAACTATACTCAATAATAAAGGAAAACTGCATGTCTTACTCGCATATTTGTATCACTAACCTTGCTCCACAGTTGTTTTTGAGTTTTGTACATTTCAGATGAGCAGGAGCGGAATAAGACTAAAACACGCAGCAGACGCCATACAACTACGTAGAATATCGCGTCCGGCGTCACCCACTTACAAGGAGGGCCCATCTGGCAGAGCAAACGGGCGCGCCACGCATAATGCATACAAGGAAAGATATCAGGGCCCACATGTCAGCCTGCCAGAGAAGGATAAGGACGAGAGGCGGCCAGGTTCCTGGGTTGGCCGAACCTGGCCGGCCTCCCGTCTAGGTGCATTTCCAGGAGCAGTCGGCCCCAAGTCTCCTGATTACCTTCCATACGTGCATTTGGCGGGAACCGACCTCCACTACTATAAATAGGGCCCCCTCTCACCCCCCACACACACTTCATTCCATTCTCTCCAAGAAGGCTCTCCTCTCTCTTGCTCTCTTAGCTAGGTACTAGAGCTAGGCTACTTCTCTTTAGCGAGCATATCGTCCTCGGGGTCGTTGAGCAATCCTCGGCTCCTGGTATGGCTTTGTATCCGACTTGTCAGACTTCTATTCATAATATAGAGTTTTGCCATGGTTGCTTTACTATCTTGATAGTTTATCAATCCATGCTTAGTTCGTTCATAAGTTATGCTACGATCTTGGTTAGGCCAGATGATCCGGGTACGGATAGAGGTTCGTTGTGCTTTCGGGTTTGCTCTAGTGTTTTACTCGTCCATCCGAAGGGAGGGAGACCTGGGGGCACTAGAGTAGTGACTTCATACACGAGCGTGGTGCTCGGGTATGCGGGATCCTTCCGATATGACTGTGCTCCACGGTGTGACTGGGGTAGATGGCAGGTGGTGACAGCCCTGTCCGTCCGGCATAACAGTGGTGTTACGTTTAGCGTACTCCCCGACGTTCGGGTTCGGCATAGGAGTTCATGCAAAGAGGTAACAAGACTGGATGTACTCCGGTGCGGGACCTTCTCCCCGCCATCCCATTTTCCTGGCACCTGCAGTCCTAACCATGATCTAACATGACCCCAGCTTTGGATAGAAGCACTAGGACACCTAACCTAGCCTAAGCTCCAGCTGACTTGACGTAGGATAGAGTAGTTCTTTGTTTTATAGTTTCTCTCCTTTATTCCTTCCTCTTGGAGTGTGGATGTGTGCTGTGTCGCATTACCTTTGCTTATTCTTTATATGTACTTATCCCTGTTAGAGTATTGCCTATTGCTTGAGGCACAATGTCATGGTTAATGTTGAGTATGTACGATACCTTTGCCGCTACCGTCCTTTGGGACACAAATAAATGACGATACCCTTACTCTCCGGGTGAAATGCTACAACGGTATATACGTGCGCTTGCGGATCCATCTGTAATCGTATTGATTATACCACGAGAGTGGCACCCCTTTTGTGCAGTTGCTAGGATGGGTTCGACACCCTCATTTCTAGTGATTACACTAAGGACTGTCAACAGGCATTTCTAGCGCTGTTGCTAAGGATTAACCATTCCTAGTGATTGCGCTAAGAAATGTCAACAAGCATTTCTAGCACCGTTGTCGGGGACGGCATGTGAACAAAGATATTGTGCTGATATTAACTTAGACTTTGTACTCAGGATATAGTCTTTACTCTTTCAGGCTAATGTCACTTTATGTCTTCTTTTATTTTCGATTTGAGAGAAGGCAGGGGTAGTGTATGACCGGTTTCTCCCTGCCGGAAAACTACACAGACAATCCAGAGAGGCTTGTGAGAAGGGCACGACCTCGCATCGTTCCTCCTCTCGCTATCCTCCCGGCACAGAAACCCATTTCGGAAGCACCACTCATTCTTGAGGCTATGGCTGAAAAGACTCTCCGCGAGTTCTCCGTCCCCTCCATCGACAATGTGGCCACTGGCCCCAACATCAATGTCGGGGACGTGAACTTTGAGCTCAAATCAAGCCTCATCAACATGGTGCAGGCTAGTCCATTTTGTGGCAAGCCAAATGAGGACGCAAATGCACATTTGCAGAATTTTCTGGAGCTCTGTGAAACCGTTGTCATACGGGGTGTCACTGCTGACGTTGTCAAGCTTCATCTGTTTCCCTTTTCCCTCCTAGAGAAGGCGAAACAGTTGGTTTTATAAAGAAAATGACATTGACACCTGGGCCAAATGCTCCAAGGCATTCCTCGGAAAATTCTTCCCGCTGGGCAAAACAAATGCCCTGCGCGGGAGAATTTCAAGTTTCCAGCAGACAGGGATGGAATCCATCCAAGAAGCTTGGGAGAGGCTGCAGGAATACATCCTGTCCTGTCCTCATCATGGCATGGATGAGTGGGTTGTCCTGCAAAGCTTCTACAACGGGCTCACAACGACATCTCGAGCCAATATTGATACCGCTGCTGGAGGAACCTTCCTCGACCTGACCATAGCCAATTCCAAAGCATTGGTTGAGAAGATGGTCTCCAATTAGGGGTGGAGCGATGAACGACTCCAACCCCGCACTAAGGGCATGCATACCGTCAAGGAGATGGATATGATCATTGCCAAACTGGACCTCCTACTGAAGCATCTTGGCGAAAGGGCCGAATTCAAGAAGCATAGAGAAAACTATGCTCGTGCCATGGAATCGCACTTCACGTGCGAAGTCTGTGGTAATGATGGACACTCGGGGAACGTCTGCCCCGAAACCCATGAAGACTGCGCCTACCTCAACAACAACTACAATGGGTACCGTCCACAACAAGGAGGCCAGGGGTGGAACCAGCCATGTCTACATTTTCAGGGAGGTAATAACTACAATCCTTCTTATAATTCGAATTTCAATTCAAACCAACCTCCCTTGAGAGAACTTGTTCATGTCCAAGTTAAAATCAACGAAAATATAAATAAAAAGCTTTTGGCCAATGACAAATCCTTGGAAAGTTTAAATGTCAAGCTTGAAATTTTGTCTTCAACTCTTAAAAACTAGTTAAGTTTCAACAAAATGATCGAAACCCAGCTTGCACAAATAGCTGCTTCGTTACCTGCTGTGGAGAGCGGGAAGATCCCGGGGCAAACCGAGTCTCCCATTGAAAATGTCAGTATGGTGTCTACTGGACGGGATAACTCGTCCCGGAGGCCACCACGCAATAACCATGCAGGTAGGTACTATCCCACCAAGGAACGACGTTTGGGATGGCATGGTGGCAGCGGTGCAAGAGGATCCAGGGGTCCCCATGATCAGCTGCTCGATCTACATCAAACACTTTGAGCGATGCCTATGCGATCTGGGGGCAAGCATGAATATAATGCTCAAGGTAATATATGAAGCACTTGAATATCCTGCTCTTCCCCCAACAACTATGCTCGTACAACTTGCAGATTCAACTATTCGGTATCCTGAAGGGATAGCCGAACACGTTTTCGTACGAGTACGAGACTCCTTCGTCCTTGCCGACTTTGTGGTAATGGATATGGAGGGCGACCTCGGAGTCGACCTCGTACTTGGGCGACCTTTTCTAAGGTCTGCCAAGGCAAGGATTGATGTCGGAAAGGGAGAAATTAGTTTCCGTGTCGGAAGGGAGGATATGTTTTTTAGGTTCAAGAAGAAGGAAGAGCAGCGCTTCATGATCCAACAAGACAGTGAAGGGCAAGCACTCTGGGGTGCACCGGAACTCCAGCCAGAACAACGACCCTCAGCAACTAAAAGAAAGAAGAAGGAAAAGAAGGTGTGGCGGAAGGTCAAGAGTTCGGCCTCGTCCAGTTCTCCAGGACGAGCCGACAGATGGTAAGAATGATAGAGAAAAGTCGTGCACGTCGGACTTTAAACGACACACCCTTGCCAAAGGTAAATTGGTATTTATCTCATATTTACTTTCTCTGCTTTTCAACATTTTCTTTACACCTTATTAGTTTTTCTCCACTGCATGTTTGAAATTTTCAAAATTATTTTCTGCATGCTGGAATTTTTCTAGCATTTTTTCCTTTTTACAAAAAGACCAAAAATATTTTCTAAGTTTTAAAATCCATTGGGAAAAATAATTTGGACATCTTTTCGAGCAAACTTTTGGCTGTGCACCATATTTCCAAAGTTCATAACTGTTGAGGAAGCATCTGGCCAAAGGGGGGCACCAGGGGGACCCACCCTGGGGCCGGCCAACCCCACGGGTCGGCCGACCCAGGACCAACGGCTCCGGGGCCCCACCATCTCCAACGGCTACCTAACCGTTGTGCCTGGCTATTCCTCGGGTGCACTCGCCCAAATTCCTTTAAATAGAGGCCGAGAGAGGGGTGATGAGCTCTCATGCTCACTCTCTCCACTCTCACTCCCTCTCACACATTCTTGCTCGGGTTTCCTTTGGATTTTGACTCAAGTTTGAGTGCAAGAACACACACTCTCTCATTTCTTTGCTGCAAGATTGATCACATATTTGGAGGAACAACTTTTGGGTAAGAGTTTCATTTTCATTTCACTAACGTAACCCGAATCGAGTTGTTCTCGTTCGTTCTTGTTCATTCTTGTTGAGAGGTGCAGGGTGGAAAATTTCCGGAGCTCTCAAGAGGATGACGAGGTTGGGCTCGTTCCATTCGCAGGGCGAGTCGAGCTCTCATCATTCCCCCGAACCTGCACCAACTCAACTACAATGGATTATGAGCAAGATGAACAAGAAGAACAGTTCGAGGAGCAAGCTGCAGAACCGCAAGCCGAGGATAAGGATAGAGATGAAGATGATGCACCATACCTCGACTTGCAAGATGACCGCGAGCGTCAAGCCTACGCCATGATCAAGAATCGAAGCTTTGGTCATACCAGAGCCTTCGATCCAGACCATCTAAAAAAACAGGTATGGACATTGACTTCGCTCGTGTTTGGCATGCGGTTGGATGGGATGGTTTTGTGCCCATTGAGGAGAATGGTTCTCGTCTCCTCACCATCCAGTTTCTTTGCACTCTTTGGGAGGTGGACGATGGTGTTTCTTTCCGACTTTTTGGAGTTGAATGCTATTTTAATTGGAGAAATTTCAGTCACCTCCTTGGTTTTAGCGCGTGCTTGCCAATTTCCCTTGCAAAAGCTTGCCGCGGTTTTGATCGACATGAGTTTTGAGGTTTGATTTCGGGTCAAGTTGTTCATGGCAAGTTTGCACCTCGGTGCAATGACATTCAAAATCCGACTCTTCGTTTGATGCACAAGTGGGTGGCTATCACATTCTTTCCAAGAGATGATCCACGACCAGTGCGGAACGATGAGTTGATGATATTATACGTCATGGTCAACAAAATCTGAATCTCCCCCGCACAAGCAATGGTTAAGCAATGGCTCCCAAATTTTCGGATGACGGGTCCTATTGAATGCACTTCTTTGGTTACCCGCATCGCATCAAACATGGGAATCTTAGATGGGAACCCCGTTCCCTTCATTGAGGAGCCCCGTGTTATGATCGATGAGGCATACTTGGTTCAAGGCCACACGCTCAAGAAAGGCCCGGATGACTCCTTGATTTTCTTTTTGCTTGGTTATGCAAATGAAATCTCGTTGCCAAATGCGGGGTATCATTTGTATAACTGCCATTCGCTAACCATCCCTCTTGTTCCACAAGAGGAGAGCCGCCGGCATAGTATTTCTAGTCTTCCTGGCAGGGTTACAAGAAGCAGGGCCAGAAGGGAGGAGTTCATGCAGCAGCAACCTCAGCCTCAACCACAATAATATGAGGCTGGAGGTTCATCATGGCAGAGTGCCAGCTCCACCGAGTGGGCTTGGCAGGCTTCAGGGCACCGGACCACCAGTTCCAGCTCCAACGGACCCCCGCGACGTACAGTTTCATCCAGAGGTTTTGCCACTCTGACTCGGCAGATGGGCGAGCTGAACATGTGCACCACCAACATCGATGAATCACTGGGCCAGCACATCGAGTCAACTCAAAACTGGCAGCGATATACAGGCGAGAGGATTCGCAACCTGGAGCAGCAACAGCAGCAATCCCAGGAGGACTGGAGGGCCTACTACCGTTGGGCTAGGTTTAATCCCAACCAGCAGTAGTGAGCCTGAAGCTAGCTTGGGGGAGGACCCCCATGAGAGGTACCTTGTATCAAACTCTACCTTTACCGCTTTTCAAAACCTTGCATGAAAACAAACAAAAATTTGCAAAATTATGAAAATCCATAAAAATTCGCATAACTAAAATCAAATAAAAATTGACAAAACCTTTAAAAACCCAAAAATATTTACTTGCTTTCCAGTGTGTGTAGTAAGAATGTGTAGTTTTTCCTTGTTGAGATGATGAATAGTTGCTCTGTTAGTTCCTTTCTTATGCCTAGTTACAACCTTGTGCTCTACCTAAGTTTTGAGTTTGGTGGCTAAATTGTTCAAACCTTAAGCTTGAAACTTGTGGGTAGCGAAAAGCAGAATTCGAATCTAGGTTGTTGTGGGTTATGATATGGCTGAAAAGAGTTGCTATGATCTTCTCCTACGTGATGATTGATATCCGGAGTATTTCTTTTCAAAAATACAAAAATAAAATAAAGTTCCTCGGTGATATGCAATTCCTATCCAGAGCCATATGAGTTACAAGTTTGAAAAGCCTTTTCTACATATGCAACTTGTCTTCTCATTGAGCTTTGTCAAATTGTTCTGACCCTTTGTGAGAATCACTTCATACGCTCATGATCAAGATCACGTACTTGTCCACTCACATGCTATACTTCTACACCTGGAAGATAGCAAGTACATCCCCCATTCATCCACAAATAAAACTCCAAGATGTGTCATATTTATCTCTCTCCAAAGTTATCGTCATAATGTATGGGCTATACAAAAAGAAATAAAAGATGCATACCCAAATAAGGTATGCCACATGCCCACAAGGCATGTCAAAAAAAAAGAAAGAGAAAAGATGCATACCCAAATAAGGTATGCCACACACCCACAAGCTGTGTCAAGAAAAAAAAAAGAGAGAGTGCGAAAAAAATATAGCCCATACCAAAAACATTACAAGGGAAAGAGAATTCATATAAAGGAGTTCTCATCCATCATCCACCAAAAATATCCACACACTTTGCACATCTTGATCAAGGCTTATGACTTGTTTCTCCTTTAGATCCAGTCTTTGACTTAGCGAAATATGAGAAGCAAGGTTGCCATCATATCCTCCTTACCTACAGATCCACCAAAAAGAAGCCATTAGAAGTAGGGTGGAAACAGAAAAGCGCATAAAAAAAGGCCTTGACAAGGAATGAATCACATTTGAGTGATCCGAGAGATCACCCGAGGAACTTACAAATTTCTTTTCAAAAACTTTATAAAACCTCGAGATTGACGGTTGAACAAAAGAGTGATAAGTGGTAATCTACAAGCCATTCTGACCCTCAACCGCCAAAGAAGAGGATGATGCTATAAGCCCCAAAGGAGTAAGGTAAAAGGTGCGAACAAGGCCAACTTATTCAGAATAAAGGTAAGAACACTCGGTTGTGCCTTGGGCATAAGTCAGGAATGCAACATTGTAGCAACTCCTGATCAACAACCTAAGTCTAAAACTTTGCTCGGGACGAGCAAAGGGCTAGCTTGGGGGAGTTGTTGACGGTGCTTAAGTGCCATTTTCACCCGTCAACTATACTCAATAATAAAGGAAAATTGTATGCCTTACTCGCATATTTGTATCACTAACCTTGCTCCACAGTTATTTTCGAGTTTTGTACATTTCAGATGAGTAGGAGTTGAATAAGACGAAAACACGCAGCAGACGCCATACAACTACGCAGAATATCACGTCCGGCATCACCCACTTACAAGGAGGGCCCATCTGGCAGAGCAAACGGGCGCGCCATGCATAATGCATACAAGGAAAGATATCAGGGCCCACATGTCAGCCTGCCAGAGAAAGATAAGGAAGAGAGGCGGCCAGGTGGGTCCGGCCGACCCCCTAGGTCGGCCGACTTGGCCGGCCTCCCGTCCAGGTGCATTTCGAGGAGGAGTCGGCCCCAAGTCTCCTGATTACCTTCCATACGTGCATTTGGCGGGAACCGACCTCCACTACTATAAATAGGGCCCCCTCTCACCCCCCACACACACTTCATTCCATTCTCTCCAAGAAGGCTCTCCTCTCTCTTGCTCTCTTAGCTAGGTACTAGAGCTAGGCTACTTCTCTTTAGCGAGCATATCGTCCTCGGGGTCGTTGAGCAATCCTCGGCTCCTGGTATGGCTTTGTATCCGACTTGTCAGACTTCTATTCATAATATAGAGTTTTGCCATGGTTGCTTTACTATCTTGATAGTTTATCAATCCATGCTTAGTTCGTTCATAAGTTATGCTATGATCTTGGTTAGGCCAGATGATCCGGGTACAGATAGAGGTTCGTTGTGCTTTCGGGCTTGCTCTAGTGTTTTACTCGTCCATCCGAAGGGTGGGAGACCTGGGGGGCACTAGAGTAGTGACTTCATACACGAGCGTGGTGCTCGGGTATGTGGGATCCTTCGGATATGACCGTGCTCCACGGTGTGACTAGGGTAGACGGCAGGTGGTGAGAGCCCTGTCCGTCCGGCGTAACAGCGGTGTTGCATTTAGCGTACTCCCCGACATTCGGGTTCGGTGTAGGAGTTCATGCAAAGAGGTAACGGGACTGGATGTACTCCGGTGCGGGACCTTCTCCCCACTATCCCATTTTCCTGGCACCTGCAGTCCTAACCATGATCTAACATGACCCCAGCTTTGGATAGAAGAACTAGGACACCTAACCTAGCCTAAGCTCCAGCTGACTTGACGTAGGATAGAGTAGTTCTTTGTTTTATAGTTTCTCTCCTTAATTCCTTCCTCTTGGAGTGTGGATGTGTGCTGTGTCGCATTACCCTTGCTTATTCTTTATCTGTACTTACCCCTGTTAGAGTATTGCCTATTGCTTGAGGCACAATGTCATGGTTAATGTTGAGTACAATACCTTTGCCGCTGCCGTCCTTTGGGACACAAATAAATGAAGATACCCTTACTCTCCGGGTGAAATGCTACAATGGTATATCCGTGCACTTGCGGATCCATCTGTAATCGTATTGATTATACCACAAGAGTGGCACCCCTTTGGTGCAGTTGCTAGGATGGGTTCGGCGCCCTCATTTCAAGTGATTGCACTAAGGACTGCTAACAGGCATTTCTGGCGCTGTTGCTAAGGATTAATCATTCCTAGTGATTGCGCTAAGAAATATCAACATGCACTGGACTGAGCCGCTGGTGCTCTTATGGGAAAAAGTGACGTAACTGTTCTATGTTCCAAGAGTTGGTCAGTATGTTACCATCGGAGTCTTTTAACTTGTAGGTGCTTGGGCGTATGACCTCTGCGATGCTGTAGGGTCCTTCCCATGGTGGCGAGAGCTTGTGCTTGTCCTTCGTCGACATGACTCGTCGCAAGACCAGATCTCTGACCTGCAGTGTCCTCTCCCGTATAAGCCTCTCGTGGTACCTACGTAAAGTTTGTTGGTAACGGGCCGATCGGTGTAGCGTTGCTAGCCTTGCTTCCTCTAATAGTTCCATGGTGTCTCTTTGGGCTTCAGCCGCCGTTTCTGGGTCAAATGCCTTGACTCTCGGGGCGCCGTAGTCCAGGTCGGAAGGGAGCACGGCCTCAGAGCCGTATGTCAGGAAGAAAGGTGTTTGCCCCGTCGATCGGTTAGGTGTGGTTCGCAAGCTCCAGAGCACTGCCGGCAGTTCTTCCACCCAACAACCCGCGAATTTTTTGAGTATGTCAAAAATTTGTGGTTTGATTCCTTGGAGGATTAGGCTGTTAGCTCTCTCAACTTCCCATTTGTGCGTGGGTGTCCGACTGATGCCCAGTCGATCCGGATCCCGTACCCTTCCGCGAATTCTTGGAATTGGAAGCCTGTGAAGTTGGTTCCATTGTCGGTGATGATGGAATTGGGCACGCCGAACCTATAGATGATGTCCAAAAAGAACTTGATGGCCTCCTTGGAATCGATTGTGGTGATCGGCTTTGCCTCTATCCACTTAGTGAACTTGTCGATTGCGACAAGTAGGTGGGTGAACCCTCCTGGTGCCTTTCGCAATGGCCCGACCATGTCCAAACCCCACACGGCAAATGGCCATGTTATGGGAATGGTCTGAAGGGCTTGGGCTGGCAAGTGGGTTTGTCTTGCGTAAAACTGGCAGCCTTTGCATGCGCGGACGATTTAGTTCGCGTTGCGCAGTGCCGTTGGCCAGTAGAATCCCTGTCGAAAAGTTTTTCCATCCAGGGAGCGTGGTGAAGCATGGTGTCCATAGATCACAGTGTGTATCTCAAGAAGGAGTTCCTTGCCCTGTGCAATGGGGATGCACTTAATGAGAATGCCAGTTTTCAAGGGGCTGCGCTTGTAGAGCTCGCCGTCGATCACAGCGAATGTTTTGGCTCGTTGGGCTATCCGGCGAGCTGCATTGCGTTCCTCAGGGAGGACTTCGTGAAGGAGATAAGTCAATAGGTCGGCTCTCCAATCTGTGTTGTCTGCCTGGCTTGAGTTGGATTGGCCCGTAGCTAGGCAGAGTGGGCCCCCAGGTGTCTAGTCGGGGGCTGGGTCGGAGGGAGCATGCTCTGTTTTCTCTGCATGCTTTGTTTCCTCTGCCCGTGTCTTGTCCGCGGTCGATGGCTTCTCTCATGCTGTTGGCGCGTTTAAGTCGTTGACGAAGACGCCACTGGGCGCCGGCTTGCGCTCGGCGGCCATCTTTGCGAGAGCATCTGCGTCGGGATTTTGCTTCCGCGGGATGTGGTGGAGCTCCAGACCTCAGAATTTCCGCTCCAGCTTGCAGACTTCCTGGCAGTATGTGTCCATGAGGGGGCTCTCGCAGTTGGAGTTCTTCATGACTTGGTCGACTACCAGCATGGAGTCGCCGTAGACGTACAGGCGGGTTGCCCCAATGTCGATGGCTATGTGGAGGCCGCTGATAAGCGCCTCATATTCGGCGATGTTGTTGGATGCATGGAAATGGAGGCGGACTACGTACTGGAACTTGACTCCCTCTGGGGAGATCAAGATGACCTCGGCCCCCGCACCGATTCCCATGACCGACCCATCAAAGTAGAAGGTCCAGTACTCGTGAGAGATTTCTAGGGTCGGAGCTTGAACTTCCGTCCACTCGGCGATGAAGTCAGCCAGGGCCTGAGACTTTATCGCCGTGCGTGGTACGAACTTGATGTCGTAGCCCATTAGCTTGACCGCCCATTTGGAAATCCGCCCCACGACGTTGTTGGTATTTCTTCACGATCACATACTAATCTGCAAGCGCACGGAAGATACCACTGTAGCACTTCACCTGTTGAGTATTCAGGGTATCGAGATTTCACAGGGAACAGATGTGTAACGACCTTCTAGCTAGTTCAACCCAGGAGAGGAAGAGGTAGGCGAGCTTCGGGTAGTGTGGTTTGTCTAAGGTAAAAGGTCAAGGCAAGGTAAACTTAGGCTCGTCACTTGTTTACTTCATGCACCAGTCTGACCCAGGTACTGTTAGGGACCTCCGGCTTGTGGCTCTACGCCGTACTCGGACAGGGGGGAGTGCACTAACCACGAAGCAGCTTCGTAGCGGACCGACAGGGCTGTCACCACCTGCGGTCTATCCCGCAATACTGTGGAGCACGAGGCAAACAAAGGCAATCTAGGACCTAAGCACCACGCTTAAGCCTTCGACTACTTACTCTAGCGTTGCGCAGGGTTACCTGTCTTTATCGGGAGCCCTCTACTAGAGCAAACGTTACGAGAACGGACGATGAACTCGTAAACAAATGAATAACTTAAGAATACTAAACCAAGAACTTAACTGAAGATGAACTCTGGATACTTACTCAAGTGATTCGTACCTGTCGAGGTACAAGACGATGGGAGGCCGACACATCCGGCTCTTCTCCGATCCTTCTCCTCGCACACTCCCTCTACTCTAATGATACAAGTGGAGACCTACTACTACTTCTCCAACAAGTGAATGGAATGGTGATGGGAATGCTTTGAGAGGGTGTGTGGGGCTCCTTTTATAGCTCCAAAGGTCGGTTCCCGCCATCAACATGGATAACCGCCTTTTGGAGGATAAGAACGACATTCCCGCCAAAACTCAGCCTGAGCCCCTTCCATGTGGGGTCAGCCGAACCCCTATGGCCGCCTCTAGCAACCGCCTTCGTCTGGGTCTCTGCTTGGTGGGTCCTGAAGTCAGATTGGTCGGTGCCGGGGCTGGGTTGGTCGGTTTGGTCTTGTTTGTGGGCCCTCTTTGTTGGTATGACACAGCGTCGGATATTCTGTGTAAGTGTGTTGCGTCTTTCGTCTGTTTTTGCTCTATTCCGGGTACGGGTGCTTGCTATCCAAGAATTACCAAAACTTGTGGAAATGGTTAGTATTAAGCCCTATAACTACTTTTCGTGCATGAAAGTTATGAAAAGATGCAAGAGTTGACGGCTTTATTTCTGACTTAAGGACCGTCAACAACACCCCCACACTTAGCCTTTGCTCGTCCTCGAGTAAAGAGGCGAAGACTAAGGTGGATCCAACTCCCTTAAAGAAACCTGCATACAAGTTATTCCAAATTTTCTCCCAGACTTGTGAACTTTTTTTTTGAGTGTCTACCATGCTTTTCTTGATAATTGAAACTTGGAACGGTTTTAAACTTCAGGTTCCTTAGTCTCCTGAGCTTAGATACTTAGATTTTATTAATTTTCAAAATCAAAACATAGCTCAGCTCCTCAGTTTGTACTCTCGGATCTCTCTTTTTGCTTTTTGAATCCCTCACCAAGGCAAATTATTGCCTTCTTTTTCTCCTACCTCTAGAAAGGCTTATGTGGAGTTCAGGGTAGGGAAAAGTTGAAGGCATACCTGTCCCTCTTGTGTTGCTAAGTCAAAGACCGGATCCTTTAGGAGAAACAAATCATAAACTTTGATCAAGAAGTGCAAGTGTGTGTGGAATTTGTGGATGATATATGAACTCCTTTCATGAGCTATTTCTCTCTTATTTTCTTTTGGACATGGGGTAACTCTCTTTTGAAACACATTGGACCTTCATGTGTCCAAATTTCTTTTCTTTCTCTTTTGAATGCTTTGGACCTTCATGTGTCCATTTTTTTTACTTGCCCATGTCCTTTCAACTTGGAGAGAATAGCTATGAATAACATGGAGTTTTTATTTTGTGGAATGGATACACAACTTTCAGTGTAGAAGTTGGTAAAATATGTGGAGTGTACATGATCTTGATCATGGGAATATGAAATGCATCTCTCAAAAAGGGTCACAACAATTTGACAAAGCTCAAAGAGATAACAAGTTGCATATGTAGAAGGTTTTAAGTTTGAACAATATATGGCCTTGGATAGGAATTTTATAAATAAACAAGGAGCCGTGCTATCAAAATTTTATTTTTAAAAGAAAATTCTAAGTACTTTGCAAGGGAGAACTAGGTTGAACGGGATGATTGCCTTGCCGGCCATGGGGAATGATTAGAGTTGTGGAGGGGATGAGAGCAAGAAGATCAAGATGGAGGTGAGGAAGAAAGGAGAAGGGGAGGATCATTATAAAGCCAAAACTGGGAGAAATTTTCCTTTCTGCAGCCCGGCACGTATGGAAATGAGAAGTGGCCATTCGAGGGGATTCAAATACAAAATTTGAAAGGCTTTTGCTGCTAGGTGGGGCGGCCGACCCAGGGGTTCGGCCGGCCCCACTTGGGCCCCTCTGGCTCTCAGTTTTCTCTCACGGGTCAGGGGGCATGAGGTGGCCCCCATGCAAGTGGTTTTGGGTTTTATTTTGGGGCTGAGGAGTTTGAAATGTGTTGAATTCTACTAAATTTATAATATCAAACTCGTCACTGCAGTTATATGGCATATGGAAAACTTTTAAACATTGGCCATTTACCTTGAACAACTTACCTTCGTCGTCTTGGAGTGTGACGGCTCCATGTGATGATGCGTCGATGACGGTATATGGCCCCTTGCACTTGCTTCAGAGTTTTCCATCGCTGAAGAGCTTAACCCTGGAATTAAACAATAGTACCTTATCTTCGGGTTTGAATTCCTTCGGCTTGATCCTCTTGTCGTGCCATCGTTTTGTTCTGTCTTTGTAAATCTTGGCACTGTGGTAAGCCTTCACTCTCCATTCTTCCAATTCTGCCAGTTGAATTTGTCGATTCTTTCTGGCTTGCTTCAAATCCATGTTCCATTGCCGGATGGCCCAGTGGGCTCTATGCTCTAGTTCCACTGGCAGATGGCATATTTTGCCGTAGACAAGTTGAAATGGGGACATTCCGATGGGGGTCTTGTATGCTATCCTGTATGCCCAGAGTGCATCAGGCAATTTACTTTTCCATCCCTTCCCCATCTTGTTAACGGTCTTCTGCAGGATATTTTTGATTTGTTTGTTGGATGTCTCTGCTTGACCATTGGTTTGTGGGTGGTATGGAGTGGCAATGTTGTGCATGGTTCCTAACTCCCTAAGGTAGTTTCGAAAGGTCTTGTCAATGAAGTGTGACCCTCCGTCACTTATGACCATTCTTGGAGTTCCAAACCGAGGGAAGATGACTTCTTGGAACATCTTCCGGGCGTGTTTGGCGTCAGTAGCTCTGCATGGTAATGCTTCCACCCACTTGGATACGTACTCCACTGCCACCAGTATGTACTCACAATCCTGGGACTTTGGGAATGGTCCCATGAAGTCAATGCCCCAAACATCGAATAGTTCGACTTGGAGATTGTTTGTGAGGGGCATTGCATTGCAAGTTGTTATGCCACCATGCATCTGGCATCTGCGACACCTTCGAATGAATTCACTGGTGTCTTCATACATTGTTGGTTAGAAGAAACCACTTTGCCAGATTTTTGCTTGAGTTCTGAATGCTCCATAGTGGCCTCCATATGCTGCAGTGTGGCATTTCTTGATGATTTGTATGGCTTCTGCTGCGAGTACGCATCGTCTCAGCAGACCATCTGAGCATACCATGTATTGGTATGGATCATCCCAGAGGTGTCGATGGCTCTCGTAGATCAGCTTTTTCTTGTTCTCCCCTAGTGGCACATATCTTGCAACAATAAAGTTCACAATATTTGCATACCACGGGGTAGAGTCCGTCACCTTCAGTAGCATGTCATCGCGTAGAAAGTCGTTTATCGAAGGTTCCTGCAAGTTAGTGACCTGCATACGCGATAGATGATCTGCAACCGTATTCTCTACTCCCTTTTTATCTTTTATTTCAAGGTCAAATTCTTGGAGTAAGAGAATCCATCTTATCAAACGAGGTTTAGCATCTTTCTTGGTGAGCAAGTATTTTAAAGCTGCATGATCAGTATAAACAATGACCTTTGCTCCAACCAGATAAGATCTAAAGTTCTCTATAGCAAAGACAACTGTCAGGAGCTCCTTCTCTGTGGTTGCATAATTAAGTTGGGCTCCTGTTAGCGTCTTGCTAGCGTAAGCGATTGCGTGATGCTTTTTTATCTTTGGTTTGGCCTAAGACTGCCCCAACAGCAAAGTCACTGGCATCACACATTATTTCGAAGTGAAGGCTCCAATCCAGAGGTTGGATGATCAGAGCTGAGACGAGTGCCTTTTTCAGAGTGTTAAAGGCTTTCAAGCACTCGTCGGTGAACTCGAAGGGTGCGTCTTTAGCTAACAGGCTTGTGAGGGGTCTAGCAGTTTGTGAAAAGTTCTTAATGAATCTTTTGTAGGACCCCGCATGACCTAGGAAGCTACGAATGCCCTTAATGTTCACCGGAGGTGGAAGCTATTCTATGACCTCAATTTTGGCCTTATCCACCTCTATTCCCCTTTCGCACACTAAGTGTCCGAGGACGATGCCTTCCCGGACCATGAAATGACATTTTTCCCAATTGAGAACCAGGTCCTTCTCTTGGCATCTTTGTAAGACCCTGTCTAAATTTTCAAGACAATGATCGAAAGTTTTTCCATAGATGGAGAAATCATCCATGAAAACTTCCATGATTTCCTTGATCATGTCGGAAAAGATAGACATCATGCATCTTTGAAATGATGTCGGAGCGTTACATAGCCCAAACGACATCCTTCGATAAGCATAGGTTCCGTAGGGGCGTGTAAACGTGGTCTTACTCTGGTCATCGGGATGGATGGGAATTTGATGATAACCCGAATACCCATCGAGAAAATAGAAGAAGGAATGTTTAGCTAGCCGTTCTAACATTTCGTCAATGAACGGAAGTGGAAAGTGATCCTTCTTTGTGGCTGCGTTGAGTTTTCGATAATCTATGCACATCCTCCATCCCATGACGGTTCGTTGAGGGATTAACTCGTTTTTGTTATTTTCAATGACCATCATACCTCCTTTCTTTGGCACTACCTGGACTGGGCTAACCCACTCGCTATGTGGCACGAGATAGATTATCCCGGCATGCACTAGTTTCAGGACCTCTTTCTTGACAACCTCTTGCATCGTATGGTTGAGCCTATGCTGAGGCTCTCTGGAAGGTGTTTTTGTAGAATCTATCGGAATACGATGCGTGCAGAGGGCAGGGCTGATTCCCTTAAGGTCTTGGAGTGAGTAGCCGAACAAGGCCCTATGCTTTTCCAGAATAGCAATTAATTTTGTTGTTTCCTCGTCAGATAGCTTGTCACTAATGATGACAGGGGTTTCAGTGTTATCATTTAGAAAAGCATAGCGGAGTCCAAACGGAAGAGGTTTTAGTTCTATGGGTTGACGAGTAGGTTGCTCCTGGGTAGGTAGCTCAAGTGTTTCATCCTGATCGTCCTCTTCTTCAGTAAAGAGTTCGGCATCGTTTTCTAAGGAGGATTCAGGAGTGTCTACAGGAAGGATGGCCTCTACCTCGTCAAATGTTTCTTCTTGGGGTGTAGGTTCGGTCATGGAATCTTTTGACCGGAGGATTGGCAAGCTAATGTCCTTACCCCCAAGAGTTACGTCGAGCATTCCTAAGGAAGAAATGTTTTGGAATATCTTCTCGACGGGATGCCCAATCAGAATGTCGAAGTCTTGGACTTCGAAGATATGAAAATCTAGGGCAAGCTCAGTCTTATCGTACCAAACCGGTACGTCATGCAATATTCCAATCCCTTCCATGGTGGAGTGGGGTCCACTCCAGAGGGATCTTGAGGTCGGGAGCAAAGGTTTGTCGCTCAGGTGGCTAAGCGCAAAGGATACTGACATGATGTTTGCTCCGACCGTGGGGCTGTAGTGAGCTGAGACAGCAGTTCCTTGGATGAAACTGGGAAGGGTATATAAGGGGGTTTGTAATCGAATTGCTTCAAGTGGCATCTCCCCTTCGTGTACCCATTCACTGTTCATGACAGCTATCACCCCCTTAACGGCTTCTTGTAAGGAAGCTTTGTCTGGAGGGGTTACTGGGTCCCTAGGAACTGGAGGTCTCTTTTCACGTGTATACATTGAGGTGTTCCCAAAGTTTTGGAAAACGTCCTCCTCGATGTTGATGGGAAACTCTGGAGGTTGAATTTCTTCTTCCTACATTGTTTCTGGTTCGGGGGGAATTTCGGTGGTTGGTTCTATGGGATTTGGTGGTGGGTTTGTAGAATCAACCAACGGAACTTCTTCATGGCTTGAAGATTCCGCTGCCGGAAGGGTTTCTGTGAAGGATGTGTTCTCTAGGATACGATCCAGGAGAGCTTCTCCTTCGGCTGTGGTTTTATGGGTGAACAACGCTCCGGCAGAGATGTCAAGCTGTAGGGCAGATTCCTTGCTAAGCCCTAACCAGAAGTGTTGGAGCAACACGTGGTCAGGGATAGACAAGTCTGGGCCGGCATGCGTAAGCTGTGAAAACCTGGCCCAGGCTGCACCTAAGGATTCTTTCTCGTCCTGACGAAAGTCGAGGATTTCTTTCCGTAGGGAAGCGATGCGAGAAATGGGGAAGAACGCGAGACAGAATCTGTCCCTTAGTTCTTCCCATTCTCCGTTTACAATTCCTACGTTGTGGGCGTACCATTGCCTCGCCCTCTCACTGAGAGAAAAGGGAAACAACTTCCACCGAAGTGTTTCTTGTGCCATGCCTGCGATTGACAGGCATGAGCACAATTGCTCGAACTCTCGTAGGTGGTGGTAGGGATTTTCATTATCATGCGCTGAGAAGGTTTGTTCCCAAACCATGGCTATAAAGCCAGGGCGGAGTTCAAAGCTGGAAGCTGTGATTGGCTTCGATGATTGTGGTGGCTCTACGAACTCACCCTTAGGAGCAGAAAGGTTTTGGATAGAAAGGTTTTCCATGGTAAAAGTGTAACATCCCGAAAATACGCCCAAATAAATCACCCGCTAAAAATATTATTTTCCAAAATCTTTTTCGTCGCAGAGCTCAAATCATTCCAAATTCTTTCCTGTCCGAGCTACTGATTCCCCGAAATCTTTTTCCGATGATCCGTCGTTCCGACACCCGAATTCAATCCCCGTCCTTGTGTTCCCCTTTTCCTCGTTCCGCGTGCGAGTTGCTTCCGACTGAAGCCGCCGTGCGCGTGCGTCGACCGCCGCCGCGAATCCCGCCGACAGCCCTCTCACTTTCCCTCTCTTTATTTTTTTTTCTTTCTTTTTTCTTTTTCCTTTTTTCTTTTCTTTTCTCCCTCCTTCCCTTGCTCCTTCTCCTTCTTCCTTTCCTGCCCACGTGCAGCATGCTGGAGTAGAGCTCCACGCGTAGCACGCCGGCCACCGCCCCCGACCGCCCTCGCTCGCGCACGCAGCACCACCAGCGACACGCCGACCCCGTGACGTGACCTCGCTGCAGCCTTGCTCTCCGGCCTGCCCACCCTCGTCGCTCGCGCCGCGGCAAGTGGGCACGGCCATAGCACCGCCATTGAAGGCGAGCATTGGCACAGCTCCGCACGCCGCCGAGCAATACACTCGCCGGCCATCCCCACTTGCGCTGCCCCACCCCCACCGGCCACTATCGCCGCCGCTACGCACCACCGCCCCCCTGCTCGCCTCGGCGTCCGCGCAGTATAGCTCCGCCTGCCGCTCGAGCTTGGATCACACCGAGCCCAAGCTCCAATGCCGTCGTACCCCCTTGTGCCGCCCCCCCACTTGCGCGTCCTCCTTCTGCGCCGCGGTCACGTCGCCATAGCTTCCGCGCCGCTCCGGCCCCATGCCATTGAAGGCGAGCGGCGAGCTTGCCGGCCGCCGGCCATCGTGCGGCCCCCTCCTCCCCGCCCTCGCCAGCCTATAAATAGGCCTCCCCGCGCCGCTCTCCATCACCGCAAGCACCACGGCTGCCCCTAGCTCCCTCCTCGGACTTGCAGCGCCACCGCCGCAAGCATCTCCAGCGCCGCCCGACGGCCTCCGTGGGCAGCCCGAGCCAAGGTGGGGGTGGGATCCCCTCACTCCCCTCTCCCTTTTCCCCCTGCCCCCGGCCGCCACCGTGGCCCAGGGCCGCCGGCCTGGGCGCCTCAGCCCCATGGCCCCCTCCTCTATTTTCTGTGGCGAGAGGAGGAAGAAAGGGGCGATTTTCCCCTTAGCCCCCTACCCTTTCCTGATTTCTTTAAAGAACCCCCCTCTCTCTAGTTCTTTTCCAAATGAGCCCTCCATGTTTCCCCATTTAAGAAATAACCCATCCAATATATATAAACAATTACACATAGGCCCCTACGCCTTCTATTATGCCCCAGATATTTCTAGAAATTACAACTAAGTCCTTTCCTCTTCTAAAAGTATTTTCCAATAAGCCCCCCTCTTATTCCTTTTAATGAATAAGCCCTCCCACCATATAAACATAATTTTAAATAGACCCCTACCCCTTTCCGGAGTAACACAAATATTTTTAGAAATTATAATCAAGTCCTTCCACCCTCAAAAATATTTACAAAGAAACCCCTGAACCCCGGTTTAGACCCTAAACGCCTCTTCGACCTATCATTTCATGCGCCAAAAATTCCCCGTTTGCCCCGAAACTTTACCACGCCATTTCTAACATAATTCCGTCCATGCCATTAGAGAACCACACAAAAATATTACTCCCGTCTCCATATCTTAATTTCTTCCGATTCGAGCTCGACGATAAAACCTTTATTTCTTTTTCTTTATTGTGTGTTTGTTTGTGTATGCCGTAGATCACGGTGTGAACGAGGGAGAATCCATCAATGAGCAGTACCACGAGCAGATGTGCGAGGACCAGTACTGCGAGCCCGAACCCGAAGGACAGTACCTCGATCAGGACTTCCCGGAAGACTTTGTGAATGACAAGTTCAATCTCATCCTTTGATGCATATTTTGTCCCAATTTTATAAACACAACCTACTAGCCTGTTTTATAAAACTGCATATGCTTCTTCTGCTAAAATATGGTTGGATAGCCACCCCTTGATTTGTTATAACCATTCCTTGACCACCTAGATTAATGTCTACATATGATTCGTTCTGTGTGGATGTTAATCACTGCTAGAATTGCTCAGGGCCTTATATTCGTTCTACTACACATCAAATGTGATTATTTGTAAAATAAAATATGTGAGTGTGTGGGAAGGGAAAAAGGTGGATTTGTTGAAAATAAATGAAAGACGTGTCTCGATGAGATGGATGGCATTTCTGTGTGAATTGCCAGAAGGTGTGCTCGTACCTGTGTGGTTGAGCAAGGTTGGGAGATATCCATCTTGTCATAAATAAGAACCGAGTTGATGTCTCATCTCATCTAATCCAACTTATCGTACAACCACTCGACCGTTGTGTGTGGCAACGGCTTAGCATAAATCCCACTAGTTAGTCTGTTAGTCATCAGGAGAGCTGGTGAGCAGCGGGTGATCAAGGAGGTAGGATAAGATCTTTGTGAATTATACCCCGGTTGGGCCTCGTTGGTAGGTCAACGACCCCTTGGTGGATCCCGTGTTGGCTACTCAGGTCTAGCTAAAGTGGGTAATGGCTTCGATGGGATCTGCACCGATACTAAGGTGATCGTGCTGTGGTACCCCGCTTGTGGGTAAAGTGTACACCTCTGCAGAGTTAAAAACTATTCGAATAGCCGTGCTCACAGTATTGAGCGGGTTACGGTTTGGTTACATAACTAGTGTTTCTTCTGGCAATGGTTGGGATGGCGTGTGTTGTTTTGGTAAAGTGTCCGGCAGCTGTACCGTGTGCTACGGCGGATGAGGAGTCCGGTAGCAATTTAAAACTTGGATCCTGTGTGGATCAACCCTACGTGTCAAGATAATTGCTTTGAAAATCCTGTTCTTTCAAATAAACCCGTGCATAAAAATTAGCTTTACCGCAAATTAACCGATAGCCTTATCCTTGATTAATCCTGTGCATATACTCTGTTTATACCCCCTCCGTGGGTGCGGTTGGACTTGCTGAGTATGTTTGTACTCACCCCGATATATGTTGTTGCTTCAGAGGAAGATCCGGACTTCGTGGTTGAAGACATTGAGTAGAGGTTGCGTCCGCACCCAACTCTGCCTATGGTGTTGGCTCTATTTAGGATGCTTTCGCTGGCGCGATACTCTGAGCCCGAGCTAGATCCCATGTGGGTCGTGCTTTGGTGTATCACCATAGCCTTTTTACTTCTTGTTATTGTCTGTCTCGAGTGTCCACCTCCTCGGAAAATTGCACGGTGATGTACCATCTGATGTAATAAATATGTATCGGTCTCCTGGGACTGATATTTGTGTCACATTTAAGTCACCTCTTATGAGGGGACGCTTCAAAAATAAAAGAATAAAATAAAAGAAAAGGTAAAAGAAAAGATACACGGGCAAACTAGGTTCAAAGATAACTACAGCAAACGTTCCCCGACAATGGCGCCAGAAATGCTTGTTGGTATTTCTTAATGATCACAGACTAATCCGCAAGCACACTGAAGATATCGTTGTAGCACTTCACCCGGAGAGTATTCAGGGTATCGAGATTTCACAGGGAACGGATGTGTAACGACCTTATAGCTAGTTCAACCCAGGAGAGGAAGAGGTACGCGAGCTTCGGGTAGTGTGGTTTATCTAAGATAAAAGGTCAAGTCAAGATAAACTTAGGCTCGTCACTTGTTTACTTCGGGCACCGGTCTGACCCAGGTACTGTTAGGGACCTCCGGCTTGTGGCTCTATGCTGTACTCGGACAGGGGGGGAGTGCACTAACCACGAAGCAGCTTCGTAGCGGACCAATAGGGCTGTCACCACCTGCGGTCTATCCCGCAATACTGTGGAGCACGAAGCAAACAAAGTCAATCTAGGACCTAAGCACCACGCTTAAGCCTTCGACTACTTACTCTAGCGTTGCGCAGGGTTACCCGTCTTTATCAGGGGCCCTCTACTAGAGCAACCGTTACGAGAACGGATGATGAACCCGCAAACAAATGAATAACTTAAGAATACTAAACCAAGAACTTAACAGAAGATGAACTCTGGATACTAACTCAAGTGATTCGTACCCGTCGAGGTACAAGATGAAGAGAGGCCGACACGTCCGGCTCCCTTCTCCTCGCACACTCCCTCTACTCTAATGATACAAGTGGAGACCTACTACTACTTCTCCAACAAGTGAATGGAATGGTGAATGGTGATGGGAATGCCTTGAGAGGGTGTGTCGGGCTCCTTTTATAGCTCCAAAGGTCAGTTCCCGCCATCAACAGATATGGGAACATGGATAACTGCCTTCTGGAGGATAAGTACCTGAAGTTGTACTCTTGGATCTCTCTTTTTGCTTTTTGAATCCCTCACCAAGGCAAACTTGTGTGGGATCTCTCTTTTTGCTTTTTGAATCCCTCACCAAGGCAAATTATTGCCTTCTTTTTCTCCTACCTCTAGAAAGGCTTATGTGGAGCTCAGGGTAGGGAAAAGTTGAAGGCATACCTATCCCTCTTGTGTTGCTAAGTCAAAGACCGGATCCTTTAGGAGAAACAAATCATAAATTTTGATCAAGATGTGCAAGTCTGTGTGGAATTTGTGGATGATATATGAACTCCTTTCATGAGCTATTTCTCTCTTATTTTCTTTTGGACATGGGGTAACTTTCTTTTGAAACACATTGGACCTTCATGTGTCCAAATTTCTTTTCTTTCTCTTTTGAGTGCTTTGGACCTTCATGTGTCCATTTTTTACTAGCCCATGTCCTTTCAACTTGGAGAGAATAGCTATGAATAACATGGAGTTTTTATTTTGTGGAATGGATACACAACTTCCAGTGTAGAAGTTGGTAAAATATGTGGAGTGTACGTGATCTTGATCATGGGAATATGAAATGCATCTCTCAAAAAGGGTCACAACAATTTGACAAAGCTCAAAGAGATAACAAGTTGCATATGTAGAAGGTTTTAAGTTTGAACAATATATGGCCTTGGATAGGAATTTTATAAATAAACGAGGAGCCATGCTATCAAAATTTTATTTTTAAAAGAAAATTCTAAGTACTTTGCAAGGGAGAACTAGGTTCCATTCATTTAAACCATATCGCAAAAGTCAATTACTAAATTAGCATGGGGTCCCTATCATGAATTGGTTCACAAGAATGAGACAAAAACAAGGAATAAAGAGTATGCAAATTTTATCATGAAGTGTATGGAGTGCATGGTTCTTTTTAATTCTTATTTATTTGTGCAGGATTTTCTGTTGGAACATAGGGGAAACAGGATTAGAGATACAAACCGAGGTCCAGGAGTAAGTTGGGCCGAGGTGGGCTCTCCTTGGGCTTGGCCAAACCCATGGGTCGGCCGGCCCAAGGTTGGCCCCTCTGGCCTTGCCCTTCTTGCGTGTGGCCTGTCTTGGTGTTGTGTACTGTGTTAGGTATGTGCTGCTCCCCCACACTGGTCTTTTGCCTGCGATCTCATTCAGAAACACATGGAAACAAAATAAAACTCTGCCGATTTGAAAACCGGGGAGTTGATCTTTTATTGAATTATCAAATATGGGGGCACATTACATTTGAAGGGAAATACCTGAAAATAAATGCTGGAAAGTAAAGTGGTAATGTGCCCAAAGGATACTGTGAAGGGTGATGTGCAATCTAGAGGTTGCCCTTCTCAACTCGCTTTTCCAGGCATTCTATCTTAACGCCTAGACTGCGGGGGAGCGTATTGTAGTCGTCCTTCATGGACTTGAGCTCTAAAGTGAGCTCCGCCACGCGGTCGCTAAGCTCCTTGTGTCCATCGCGCAGTTTGATCACTGTGCGGAGGAGCTGGGCGACCTTAGGTCCCTTGAGGACCTGATCATCCTCGCTCTCATACTGCCCACCGGGACACGTGATCGGAGGAGGGGGATGTGTCTCTTAACGTGCTTGGCACCCTTAGGGGAGGATGCCACGGACTCAGCTTCTCCTTTATCCTTAGGAGAGAGTCCGAGCATCAACCCCTTGCCGTACGCCCCGCTTGGGGTACGGATGCCCACAACGTGAAAACGTTGTGGAGGCGAGGGTGTCGTGGTCGTGCGTGTGGGTGTAGTTACATAGTTATGGCTAACGACATCCCCACTCTTTGTGTACAGCAAAAATACGTGTTCCTGTCCCTCCTCTAATGGCATCGGCGGAAGCGGGTCGGCGAAGAGGCGCTTGGAGACGTCCTTCGGTGCGAGCATCCTTGTTGTCGGACGTGCAAAACCTCTTGAGCCCGGGCACCTGCCCCTCTTGGCGGAGATCTTCCTGACGGTGCGCAGTGTCGAGCGGGAGGCCGAGGGGCCGCCGGGGTGGTTCAGCCGAACCAGGGGTTCGGCCGGCCCCTTGTCGGCGCCCCTCGCCTCCCCCTTCGGTGCTGGTGCAGGGATGACCGCCAATGGCATCTTGGCGATGTGCTCGGCTTCCTGGTCGATTTCCATGACTGCAAGGGCGAGGTTCGCCAGCGAGGGCTCTCCCTCGAGGGCGAACGTGGACGAAGCTTCGTTGAACGGGATGATTGCCTTGCCGGCCATGGGGAATGATCAGAGTTGTGGAGGGGATGAGAGCAAGAAGATCAAGATGGAGGTGAGGAAGAAAGGAGAAGGGGAGGATCATTATAAAGCCAAAACCGGGAGAAATTTTCCTTTCTGCAGCCTGGCACGTATGGAAATGAGAAGTGGCCATTCGAGGGGAGCAGGCGTCGTGGAGCCTGTACGGGGGCCTGGCTTGACCAGCATGCCTATCGTGCAGGGTGGCAATCTTGGAGCGCACGGCCCGAGTCATCCGGTACAACTCTGACCCGGGGCGCTAGGTCGGGGAGCCTCCACGTCTCGCGGGAGGTCGGGCTCCCGGCCGTGTTGCTTATGAAGGAAGGCAACTGCCCACGCTGGTTGGTGGGCTGCGCAGCGTCTAGCCCAGGAGACTTGTTTGGCTGCCCTTATGCGAGTTAGGACCGTCAGGGATCCCGGGTTTACACCCCCATCATCGCTGTTTTCTCGTTTAGATCTATTCACAAACTACCCAGCTTAGTAACCTGTTTGATCGGCTGTAAGCTCCTTGCTTATCACGATAAACCCTATAAAGCTGATTAGATCGGTTATAGGCTTAGCTTTGTTCAGATCCATACATTCGTGGGTTTGCACATTGTCACCTGGCACGTGTCGGCTTTAGATCTAGCCGCCTAGTTACATATCGGTATCGGCAGTCCTTTGCCGATTCCCTGTAGATCGCTTTTATTACACGCTCTTTATACCCGATCTACTATCGTTTTCTGTATCGGCAGAGCCTTGCCGATACTCCCTCCATACCTGAATTAGTTGTCATTTAGGACATGATGGTGTTTACCAAGGAGTCATTAATTAGGGAGGGTTTTTTCATGTCTGCCCTTATTAAATGCTGTTGTGGGTGCATACCACATGAGAAACAATCCTGGCTCCAACGATTATTGCGGAGAGATGTCAGTCTGCTGACCCGGGTTCGATACCTAGCGGCCGCATGTTTTTGTTTTTTTTTTGGCTGAGGCGCTTTTTTTCGTTGGTGCTTGATTTTGCATGGCATTGTTAGTCTTCGTGAAGAAGACCACAACGTGCACAGGTGCGAGCGCGGCGACGAGCTTGGAAGCAGGCTTCTTCGAAGACGCCGCCGGTGTGGAACGTGCCGCAGCGAGTACACATGGACTCGACGGAGTCCGGTGGCACCTCGACGGAGTCCGGCAGCACCTCGACGGAGTCGGGCACCATCTCGACGGAGTCCGACACCACCTCGACGGAGTCCGGCACCACCTCGACGGAGTCGGGCAGCACCTCGACAGAGTCAGGCACCATCTCGATGGAGTCCAGCAGCACCTCGATGGAGTCCGGCGCCATCACCGAGGCTGGCGTGACCTCTGAGTCTAGCGCCATCTCCGAGATTGGGGTGACCTTCGAGTCCAGCGCCTCCTCCATGGCGCTTCCAACCTCCAAGACGCCGGACTCCATGGCGCTTCCGACCTTCATGTCGCCGGATTCCATGGCACGAGCAAGCAAAGGAAGCGAAGCAAGGACTGCCTGTGCTAAGCAAGGAAGCAAGAAAGCAAGGAAGCTAAGCAAAGAAGTTGTGCGGAGGAGATGAAGGGAGGCAAGTGTGCTGTGGGAGATGAAGGGAAGCGGGCGGCAAGGAAGCAAGAAGCGAGGCGACGATAGGCCAGCAGGCGGCGGCAAGGAGCGAAGCGAGAAATGAGGCGATGGGAATTATTGCCGAGTCGTTGAGCAGAACGGGCGCCGAGGCCAGGGGCAATGGCGTCCATCTACGACCCCGTGAGTGAGCAACGACATTCTTTACAAAAACGGGCCTAGAGCCTAGGACGACAACTAATATAAGTATGGAGGGAGTACACCGCATAAGAGTGATTCGGAAATCCAGCCGATACACTCTTGAATTTGACTGTTTGTTGTTTCCTTGTCAATTTACAGGTCAAATTGACTGGCACACCTTGGTTTGAATCAAGTGCAGTCCGAGCTTGGCGTACGGGGCTCTCGGGCTTGGTGTGTGATCGTTTCGCATCAACATAAGGTTTAGTAGTTCCTTATGGCTCGCCTCCTGTATAGGGGTCACAACCATGCTCTTTGGTTTCCCTCTCGTGATTAAGTCTGCGATCATCTTCCTCCTCTCGATTGGTCCACAAACTTGTTGTCCCACGGGCTTGGCTTGTTCCACCTCTTCATGACCTCTTTTCCTATGCATGCGGCTTGGTTGGCCTTCATGAGCCTAGCCATTTTAGGTGCCACCTTAGACGCGAATGGAACGCCAATAGGTTCTGCTGTTGTGCCTGCTACCTCTGCCAAAGGTTGCATCCGATGGATATTTTTAGAAATTAGAGTATGTGGCTTGGTTGGCCTTAACGAGCCCAGCCTTTGTAGGTGCCACCTTAGACGCTAATGGAATGCCAATAGCTTCTGTCGTTGTGCCTACTACCTCAGCCAAATGTTACATTCGATGGACCGTTCGGCTAGCTGTGACTTGTGACTGGTACTGATTTGTTGTGAGAGAAAAGTACTGCTGGCTGGCTGGTGGATGGTGCTGATTTGGTACGAGAGTAAAGAATTGCTGGCTGTTTGGATAACAAGCCAGCCGATACCTACACATATGACACACAAACTCATTCTAGAGTCAGTCAACTCAAATTTCTAGTTACTTAGCGCATTGGATTCTTATGACAGCATAGCTACTTCCTAGTGGCAGAGCCTACCGATAGATGAAGCTAGCTTCCGGGTGGCAGAAAACCTCCTATAAAGCCTAGACCCTTTTTGATTCTGAGTGACAGAGCCAACATTCAATGGATCACAACAACTTACACACTAAATGATCCCAGGTGACAGAGCCAACCTTCGATGGATCACAACTTACACACTAAATAACTATATGGCTTAATCGGGAGACCAAACACTTACAAGAACAAGACTTTAGTGAAAAACAACAATACTCCACAAGAGCATACAACACTCTCTTCTTTAGTGGTTAGTCTAGCACTCACCCTTCTCTCGTGCTCTCTACTAGCACTACCACCTCACTTCTTCCATGCTAATGGATGAATGGCACGGCAAGGGAGGGATCTATTTATAGTCTAAGGGGGACCATGGTAGAAAGACAAGTGTCCCATTTCTAGAGAATCCCTAAATACTCTAGAATTTTCTTTTTTTACTTATTACTTATTCTAGAATATTCTATGGAAAATATCACCATCTTGCATGATGGAGAATCCGGTTTATTAAAGGCAGGTGCCCATCGGAGGCACCAGAGCGTCCGCCGCCCAAGCGCGTCATGCTTGTGTTGCCATAGAAACAACCCCTTACTTTCTCAAAATAAGGTTCATAGTGCACTTCAGTCAGATTACATAGGGTTTGTTTGGATACGGCAGGGGCTAAACTTTAGCTCTATCACATCGATTGTTTAGTTGCTCGTTAGGAGTATTAAATGTAGAATAATGATAAAACTAATTGCATTGTAAATCTCGTCTAGAAGCGGTCAAAACCACAAAAACAGAGAGAGAGATTTAGTATAAGATAACGAACTGTGGCAGGCTACCAACAGATGCATCATTAGTAACAGCAAAAATTACATTCATCATAATATGAGGGTCCGTTTAGTTAGTGAAACTTTTTTTTGGTCCAAGGATCACATCGAATGTTTGACCCGATGTCGGAAAGGATCTTCGGGCATTAATTTAAAAACTAATTTCAGAACTCGCTTGGAAACCGCGAGGTGAATCTTTTAAGGTTTTTTATCGCATCATTAACACAAGTGGGTTACTGTAGCATTTATGGCTGAGAGATTTAGTATAAGGGAACGAACTGTGGCAGGCTACCAACAGATGCATCATTAGTAACATCAAAAACTACATTCATCATAATATGAGTAGTAACTTCAGGACAAAACACAAATTTAGTAGCATGATAAGTCGAGCTAAGTCAATATTAAAGTTGCTCACCTCTATAGGCATTTCTTATCTGACTGTCAACAGCTGGTTGATCTCTGGCATGTCAATAGCAACCTCTTGACTGTTGTTACCACGGGATTCCACCGGCACCAGTGGAAGCGGAGGCCAAAGCAGCAGCTCGCTGCCACGGTTATCCACCAGCGCTTGCTGAGACGCACGAGGCGGCTGCCTGCTGTGGCCGCCCCCACTACCGCCGTCGTCATTGCCACCATGTCCTAATACAACACACAACAAACCAACTTTTCAGTCAAACTCCCATAACTTAAGTTCTGAGATGGGCTAAGGAAAAAGGTAGCATCTCCAAGAGTTTGCCATTTTTTACTCCACAAAATATGGAGTTTGCCAACTTACAAATTAGTATAGGAAGGAAAAAAAAGAGGTCATCTCCAACATTTTGCTATAATTTACTTCCAAAAAAACCAGTTTTGTGGACTCACACACTAATCCATGGCGGTTTTTTTTTGTCTCACTTTATTTTTTGTGGCATTTTTTCAACACAAAAATCTTCTTCAACGCCGCCACCGCTCTTCCTTTCCTTTGTGCTGCCCTAGCGCCGTCATGCAATCCCAGCATTCCCAATCTTGTCTAGAAGCCCGAAAGCTAAATGCGGTCAGAACCACAAAAACAGATAGAGAGATTCACTATTTTGGATGGAACATGGACATTGATGAATTATCATATACTCAGCTGTTGCATGTTTTTTGGTCCAATTTAAGCTGAGATGCATGTTTTTTGAACTGAGATGAGCCTGATATGTATATGTTAATGGATATATGAATATTTGATCATGTTTCATGTTTCGGCTCAGTGAGCTAACCGAGCTGGCTCGTAAGCTGAAACGGGCCAAGCCAAGCCAGATTTTTTGCTCGTTTTGTTAACGAGCCGAGCCGAGCGGGCTCGTTAGGATAACGAGCCGGATCAAGCCGTTCATTAGGATAACGAGCCGAATCGAGCCGAGCCGGCTCGTTATCTAGCCCTAGTGGTGTGACACCCTAGGTGTATGCACAGTAGTTGTGTATCTATTTTATGCATCATGTGCTTGATTTGCTTGAAAAAGGATCTTTTTATAAATATAAAGGTTATATGTGTAATTATGATTTTATGCAAGGTCCTTTCTATAGTTATGTTTGAATAGGTTGTGGAATTATAGCTTTTGTGGAGGGTGTTTTTGCAAATTGTAGTGCAATCATTGGTTGGCAGGAAAACTTTCATTTCAGCCTAAGTTTAAAGTGAATTTACCTTGAAAAAGACAAAAATCCTTTGAATTCAAAATCCCTTCTATGTTTTCAAAAATAGCTCTTTATACTTTGGTCAAATCAATTTTTGCACAACATCAAAGTTGTAGATCTTGAAAAGTTGAACAACTTTCATGTTGGGCACTTTTTCATCTGAGCTTTAGTTTAAAAGTTATTGCTGTTTTACATTTGGGTCCCTAGAATTTTCGGAAATTGCAAAGAAATCCCTTTTCCCCTTCCTCCTGCCTGTTCCTCTGCTTCACGGCGCCGACCGTCAGCGCCGCCCGCCCGCCGCTCTCGGCCGCCCCCTAGCCACCTCCTGCTTCGCGCTGGCTCCCACGCGTCACTCCACAAGCTCCTAGACCCACATCCCCGCGCGCTGGAGCTCCCTCCCCTCGCCACGCCGTCCTGACCGAGCCCAGCGGCCGCCACCTCGCCATCGCGGTGGCGAGCTCGCTGCAGAGCCCCAGGCCTCCAACTCGCACGCGCCTCAGCACCCGTGGGCACTCCGCAATTCATTTCACTCACTCTTTCACTAGCTCCTCGCCCAGACACACTAGAACAGCTCCGCCGCCCACCCGAGCTCCGACGAGCTCGAAGCTCGCCGCGGAACTGCCACTGCAGCCCTCCTCCGCCCGCTCTGACCCCCCAGCGAGCTCCACCGTGGGCCCGCGAAGCTCTTCGACCCAGATTGCCCCCTCTTTCCCTCATCGGAGCACCCTAGCTGCCGTTGAACCTCCGCCGCCCTGCTCCATCGAGCCGCAGCCTCCGAGCACCTCCCCGCACCCCAAGACCACCCAGAGGTGCGCCTTGACCCAGTGAAGCTCCCACGCCTCTTTCCCCTCTCCGCCGACGACCCCCTCGCTGGGATTTGGTAGGTCAACGCCGCGCCCCTGCTCTGACCTCGGCCAGGGACCTCGGGTGAAAAGAAACGAAAACCCGGGGGGTAATCTGAATAGCCCTAGACTCATTTGAATAGTAGCAGCAAGGGCCTCTTTGTTATTTCTAGCTGTAAACTTTGAAATTCAATAGAAATTTGTAGAAAATTTATAAAATAGCAAATCCAGTTGTTCTGGAATCCTTGTGTACAGCTTTATGTATTAGAATCAAAATATGAGGGATGTTTGTTGAAAGTTTTTGCTGTACAAATTGATTTGTGTCACTAGGTATATAAAGACTAGTTGTTTTATCTTTTTCTTAACTATTGCTTGAAGCCATGTCTTGCAGTGAAATTTTTATGGTGAATTACTCATGTCAATATAGTATTTCTATAAAAATTCAGTGGTCAGTTCTCATGTGTAGCTATTTCTTTGATTTAATGCTTTTTAGTAGACTTTAATTATGATAAATAGTTTATTTTGACTATAAATCATGAAAATATTCATGAGTGTTATTTTTGAATAGTTTCGCTTGTCTATGAAGTTTGAGTCCGAGTTCGTGAATGTAACAGAAGTTAAAAATGAATCTTGTTAGATTGATGTCTGTTTTGTTTATTTTCTCAGTTTTAATTATGTGTATATAAAATCACGAAAAATTCACAGTATCTAATTAATCCCTGTTTCGACCTGTTGTTAAATTTTGAGCTTCTGTTTTTCTCTGATTTAACCTGTATAATTCAATCTTATTCTAGGTGTTGTCTGAATGAATGAATTGTTCTGAATAAATGGCTACATGTTTTGGCATGAAATTTACAGGATAGCTTACTCTGTTCATATTCTATTTAGTGTAATCTTTGCTAAATTTATTAATATTTGTGCTCTGAGTTGTTTATTTATTAGCAAACCATAGTTTACTTGTTATAGGAAACCACTACAACTTACTTTATGAAGTTAGTAAGCTTCTTTTGTGTCGTTGATCATGATGCCTTGTGTAGTTAGATATGTTGAGTTACTGCTCTATAAACGATTGCCCATGTGTGTATTAATTTTGTTTGCTTAGCTTCACCACATCGTGAGCGTGTTTATAATACTGTTCTTGCATCACATATAGATACGACTGCTTTATCGGACGGGACGTACGAGCTGATCCCGGATTCTGAAGGAGGTGATCTCGAAGCTCAAGTGAACACTGTTGTACTAACTAAAGCCCCGGACCAAAGTTCGGAAGAGCCCAGGGCTGAAATAGTTAGTGACTACCGAGAAGGCAAGCCCCAGACATAACCTATATTTCAAATTATTACCATTTACTGTTATTACTTACTTGTGCATTTACAGTTCTTAGGTTTTGAATTGAAACCCTAGATGCATGATCCTAGAAACCTATGTACTGAACACTAGACCTGAGTTCGAATAATTGCTAAACTTATAGGACCGGTAAAAGTCGAGTGATTGCCTGTCACTTGCGAGCTCTATAGGAATTGCTTGTTTACTTTCTGTTATCAATATAAGGACGACGGACGGGGTTGTGTTCGATATCATGACTTTATGTGAGACCCCGTTTGTGTTGATGAACTTGCTAAGGTCGCAGTGTGTGGTAGTGCTGGTTAAATTTTTGAACGTACTAGCCACATGCCGTAAATATGGTACGCGGTAAGCCTAGTAGCCGATTGGACCGGGGAGTAGATATACCTATCACTCTCTCTTTAGATATAGGCTTTTAAATGTTATTGTTGATCAACACTGCGACTTCGAGGGACAAGGTTGGACCTTGGAGCCCTGTAGTCGGGGAGAGTGACCCTATCCACAAGCCGGAAAGAAAGGTAAACGGTTGTTTGGGAACGACCCGTCGGTGTTCCAAATGTGTGTGTTAGGTCTGCCTGGCCAGGTTAACAAATTCGATTCGAATCGTCTACTTCCCACAGTTTGGGACTGCTTGATCTCTTTGCCACACAGAGTAAAAAGAGCAACATTATTATGATCAATCTTGATGTTTGCTTAAAGTTCTATCATGGTTGAATAGTAGTTGCTTACATAAAATGGTTAATCAACTAGAATCTTGGAAGCTAAAATTTTTAAAATAAGGACCTACTTTTTATTGCTTTTCAGCAAAAGGAAAACCAGAGCCTCACAGAACCCTGCATAGTCTAGTTAAGTGGGTTATGCATACCCGTTGACGGTTAAGTCTTGCTGAGTATTAGAATACTCAGCCTTGCTGTTGAAACCCTTTTTCAGGTATGAGTTTTGAGGACCAGGTCGCTAGTTTGTCTTGGCCCTGCTTTTTGCCTCCTGGCTGGTCCGTAGAGTGGGATACGTCTTCGGCCGGCAATGACCCTGACGAGTGATACCATGCTTGGGCTAGCTTGGTATACTTCTGCGACGTGTTGTAGCCGTCATGATCTATTTCCGCTGCTTTTCAAACTCTGAACTTATAGTTATGGCTCGTATAACTGTTTTACAAAGTTTGGTTCTGTAATAAGTACTTTGAAACCTGTTGTACTCACTACTTCGCCTGTGTTGTAAAATTGTGGTTGTGATATCTCTGGACTCGCCTTCGTGCGGGGTATGCTTGTTCGATCCGAGAACCGGTGGTTGTATCGGGACGTTACCCGACAGACCAAGAATTGTTCCATTTGAAGTGCGTTGAGCCGGTATTGCCTTTATGGTGATGGCCTGCGCACTTGAGCCGGGATAATTCAGGTGGTTCTGCCACAAGTGGCCACTACCCGTTGGGTATATACCCGTTGCCATCCCTAATCACGCGCTACCCGCAGTTAAAAAAAGAGGAGGAACAAAGAGGCATGTGCATGTATATATACTCCCTCGGGTTTTGATATATACTCCTTCTATTTTTATTTATATTAGGTTTATCCTAAGATAAATAGACTAGTTTTAATCAATTCCATGAAAAAATACAGTAACAACTATATTATCCAACATATGCACTATCAACATTATCCAACATATGCACTATCAACGTATATTTTATGGTGGATTCAATGAATAAATTTGCTATTGTAAATGTTATTAAATTTTCTATAAATTTGATTAAAATTTGTTAAGTTTAACTTAATAGAAATCTAATAGGATATGTAAATAAAATAGAAGGAATATATATAAAAGCAACTGCCAGCTTACGCGTAGCTCCTTTACTTTTTATACCCCGGTGCCTTACATGCCACACCGTATTACATTACAGGTACAATTTAGACACACCATCTTACACCTAATCTTACTCTTGTTGCGCGCATGCGCTGCTACTTTATTCTAGCTTCGTCTCTCACCCGAGAGGCCGAGACCCAGACCGGCACAATCAAACCACATTCATATCAGTAGTACAACCCAATTGATAGCTAATAACACAAGCAAACAGTAGTGGTAGTAATTTGGTAGTAGTCCTGGCTACCCATGCTTACGCGCCAGCGCCAGCTGATGCGTGGTGCGTTCCTCCGGATGCTCGTTCAGATTGATGCAGCCATGGATGGATCACTGGGAGGAGGAGGCGTCCCTGGAGAGGAGCGCGCGCCGGGGCTTGCGCGACGGGTTGGGGGAGGTCTTGATGGGGAAGGAGGCCTCCATGGCGATGCCGCAGAGGCCGCCGTCGCCGGCGCCGCGCTCCATCCGGATGTACCCGCCCTCGCCCCACCCGGGGCCCCACGAGTTCTTCACCACCCAGTAGGGCGTGCCGTCGTCGTCCACGCCGTACCCGACCGCCGCCACGCCGTGGTCCAGGTCCGTGCCGCACTCGCCCGTGAACACGCCCTCCGAGTAGAACTGGAACGCCTGCCCCCCCGCGTCGATGGCCACGGACACCGGCTGGTGCGCCACCGCCTTGGCCAGCGCCTCCTCGCTCCCCGCGGGGACCATCTGGTGCCCGTCGATCACCACCACTTGCCCGTGCCGCGACCGGTAGCTGTCGCAGGTGCCATTGCGCGCGCGGTACGGGTAGGTGGCCTCCGTGGTGATGCCGCCGTGGGCCTTGATGAACTCGAAGGCGTTCTCCATCAGCCCGCCCTGGCACCCGTTCTCCGCCGTGTCGCAGTCCACCAGCTCCTGCTCCGACAGGGAGACCAGCCTCCCCGTCCGGATCGCGTTGATCCCCTCCACGGCCACCACCGTCGAGAAGGCCCAGCAGCTGCCGCACTTGCCCTGGTTCTTCACGCCGGTGACCGCGCCCGCCTGGCGCCAGTCCACGGACTGCGGCAGGTTGTCCACGTCCTCGTACATGAACCCCGGCACGGCCGGCGCGCCGCGCCGCGCCCGGCGGAGGTCGTTGATGCGCGAGTCGGCGAACGTGGAGCGGAACTCCTCGCGCCCCATGTCGCCGAAGTGGTTCAGGCGGAGGCGGTAGGGGCGGTCGCCGCGCTTGTTGTGCGCGTGGATGAAGTGCACGTTCTCCTTGAAGGTGCCGAAGCGGCGGCCCTTCTCGCCGTGGTGCCGGTGCACGCGGTGGTGCACCTGCCACCGCTCGTACAGGTTCCACAGCGCCTCGTCGGTCGCCAGGTCCTTCTCGTCGAACTCCATGGCGCGGCACAGCGCCGCCGCCGCCGCCGCCGCCAGGGCCACCAGGAGAAGCCGCCTAGCGAGCCCCGCCATCGTTCGAGCACCTGCTGCAAGCTACCGCCGAGTTCGTTGTTGTGGCAGCTGCGGTAGCGACCGGCCGGGGAGCTTGATCGCTCTGCTCGGAGGGTGAGCTGGTGAGTTGGGACGAGGCGGGAGGAGCCGTATTTATAGCGCGGGCCGGGGGAGGGGAGCCTCGCCTTTGCGGCGGGAACGATTTGAATTGAATTGATGGCGGTAACAGAAAGCGTTGGGGGATGGTGTCAGATTCCGCTCGGGAGTTGGGGTCTATGGCTGCCGCAGCAAAAGTTGGCCGCCGCCTCGGCCGGGCTCCTGTGCTGGGCTGCTGGCTGCCCATTGGGGGCGTCGAAGATTCAGGCCAGATTCATTCGCGCCGACGGAGATCGACGGGTGGATCCTTCGCGTTCGTGGCTTCGCGGGAGAGGCAGCCACCGCTGGCCGGGCCGGCCGTGTTGATCTGTGTGCAGCCAGTTTTAAGGATGCTACTCGGGTAGCCATGGCCGTCGAGGAGATGAGAGGCGGTGTTAATGGCGGTCGCGGAGGCCGAGGAGCTAGGGGTACTATGAATCTACGGTAGGAGCAAGTCGGTTGCGATAAGGATTCCGGGGGGCTGCGACGGCGGAGGAGGAGCGAGAGCGCGGAATCGCGTTCCCATGGTCTGCAGATTCTTCCATGTCTTTCGCGAGTCTTCAAGGGGAAACTGAATAGAAGTTGCGTGTAGAGAGTAGTCAGCTAGCATACAGATTTGCTGGAGAACTGAACAGGAGTCCCAGAAGCCGGAAGTGGAGGGTCCTGCTAATTGTTCAACAAGTTGTCATGAACTAACCCCAGTGCAGTTCTACCATGGACAAGGGCAACCACTGAGCAGAAACCTTGGAGGTTAGTTTTTTTGGTTGAGCTTGTTCAGAATTTAGAGGGGGGGAAACCGGAAAAGGGAAACGAACTCGTCGGAAGTTCGTGTGCTGCTTCACGGTCTCCGTACCAGTTTCAGATTGGTCAGCAGGGGATGTTCTTCTGGAGATCGGCAGCATGACGCTGACGGCACCTGTAACAGGCCTATGTTGATTAGCTAGTTAAACATGGCATCATGTGCATTATTAAACTTTAAACATAATTAGCTCACCCCTTAAGGAGAGAATTAAACCTTAGGTTAATACAGTGTTTTTGGCAGTGGCGGACAGTCCGCCACTATACGGCGGACGGTCCGCGGTTCTGCCACGTGGCCGACTATGGTCAACCTCGAACGCATCGACTTCCCTGCCACATCACCCACACGCGGACAGTCCGCGCCACACTCGCGGACGGTCCGCTAGTGTATCTCCGCTGCGTGTCACACGCGCAGAGTCTGGGCGCCACGTCGCACCCCTGACCCCGCGTGTCAGACACGCCCCTCTTCCACCAGAGCACCCCGTGCTCTCTCTCCCTCATCCCATTCACTCCCCTCACCTTCTCTCTCAAGCTCCAAGCCATGGAGGAGCTCCCCCATCTTCCCCACCATTGAAGCCCCTCCACCTCGCCGGAGCACCACCGGAGGACGCCGGAGGACGCCGGAGAACGACGCCGACTAGCTGCACCACCCCGATCTTCATCTTCTTCCTTGGGGAAGAGCTTCCCCAACGAGTTCTTCTTCCACTTTATCTTCTCCTTCAAGCCTCAAGCAAGGAGGACGACCCCGAGCTACTCCAAGCCTTCCCCGATGACTTGAAGCCCTTGCCGGTATCCTACTCGACGCCGGTGAGTGTTTCCCCTCCCCGATCCATTCCCCATTGTCCTAGGATTGAAGCCAAGAAACTCACCTAGAGCCCAATCACCATTGATGACCTAGAGCTTCGAAACCCTAATGCATGTACGTTTTGGTTACCAAAGTGAACTCCCTAGACTCCCAGGAATCTCTAGGAACAAACCCCACCCCAAACCGTGGCCGGAATCGCCGCCGGGGAACTCGCTGGTGAGCCTCGGCCGTGTCGCAGACAGTCCGCCCGACATGGCCGGACGGTCCGTCAGCTCCTGACCAAATCAACAGAGCCTCTGCACGATTCTTAGCCTTTCGCAAATTGAGAGGCGGACGGTCCGCTTAACCCAACCAGACGGTCCGCGATTTAGTCAGAGGACATGTTTTCCACCCAGCACGGTCCGCGACTGACCGTGGACGGTCCGCCACTCGGTCCGCCGTTCAGACCGAACAGTCCGCTTAACCTAACCCGGACGGTCCGCGATTTAGTCAGAGAGCATGTTTTCACCCAACACGGTCCGCACTTGACCGGCGGATGGTCCGCCAAATTGTCCGCCATTTATAGCCGGACGGTCCGCTTCTCCCAAGCCGGACGGTCCGCACTTAGTTGTTATTTACCCTTACACTTAGCTATGATTATTCCACATATGTACTATATGTCTAGCCCCTTTTATCATAGTTTTGCAATGTTAAATTATACCTTCTCATACCATTTGCATACCATGTCAATCATTCATGGCATATTATTTATCATGCATCATTGCACTCGTGTAGAGACCGTGACGCCGGAGCAAGAGGAGCTTGAACCGGAGATCGTTGGAGACTCTACTCCCGTCGAGACTCAAGGCAGGCCCCTAAGCATTTCTACACCCTATTTTGGATCAATGAAGTATATGTGTCTTGTTTGCGCATGAGTTATTATATATATATATATATATATATATATATATATATATATATATATATCATTGATTGCATAGAACCTATTTGATGCTTTATCAACCTTGATTAGGATATCATCTTTAGATGAGTATGCTTGAATAGGTGTCACAAACTATATGCTTAGCCATGCTTAGCTACGGTACAAGACGAGAGGTGGCCAGGTCACCACCACTCGCGAGCTATATGATGTTTGATTAATTTACATGATTAGTCAAGAATGGTTAAAGGTTGAGCAAATATGAAAGATGATTCGGACTTGGGCAAGTATGATAGGGCCATGTTGGGATGGAGCTCACATGGTTAGTCTTGCTTGAGTTGATTAAGGACCATTGCGTAATCGCTTTGATACTTGAGCACCTTTCCGTACAAACCACATACTATATAATGGTACGGTAAGCCAACTAACATAAGTCATACCTTGACTTGATCGGATTCGGTGCGAGTTGTGATGGAGTGCGATCGGCGTTTCCGGTGCACTTTTCCTTCTCGACCGTTCGCTCATAGTCGGTTGTGTTTGTGCGAAAGGTTGAGGCATGAATCAACACTTATCCTTGGCCGTGGGTATGGTCGTTAGTCTTGTTCTCGTGTGGGAAAAGTTGTACACCCCTGTAGGGTTTTCGATCTATTGCAATAGCCGCGCTCTCGGACATTGAGCACGCTCTTGTATTTTGACTTTAACGTAGAGTTACCGAGGAAGTTCATGGAAGATTGAGCTTATGATTTATGAACACTTTATTTATGTAATTGTTTGATGCATGCTCTAGAGATCATAGATGCTCTGTCTTTTGCTTATTACAACTTGATCAAAGTTAGATGCGTTTATGCAAAAGTTAAATACCGTACCATATCCTTGCTACTAACCAAATGCATTCTCCTTGAGGTCGGGATATTATATACCCATATTGGGTAAGCCCTGCGAGTACCTTTTGTACTCACGGTGCTGCCGTTAAGTTGATGCAAGTGAGGCGCAGCCGGAGGCCGTGTTCGGCTACTTCTACCCCGTGGACGGAGGTGCGGGTGAGGAGTAGATGGCCGGTGGCTATGTGAATGGCACTATCGGCATATAGTGTTACCTTCTTATTTTGCTTTATGTATGGAGTGCCAGTAGTAGAACTTTCCGCTGCATGAACTCTGGAGACTTGCTCTATTAAACTTTGAACCGCTTTGTAATATGATCTCGTGTGTTGGACGTGCCTATGTAATGGTGTTAATGTTGTGCTCGTGGAGTGTGTTTAAATCCTGGGCGGTGCTCATGACACATTCCAAGGACTACCGGGGTTGGTTCCCTCTAATCAAGTTGATCAATGGACGATGACTCGGTTAAGCGGGATCAACTTGGGCTGGTTCCTCGCAGCACCGGGCGGGCCTGACAGCACCAAAGCAATGCATATCACCCACAAGCCAGCAGCCAACAGCAGAAACAGATCCACGACATCAAACGAACCCGCGCCATGTTCACGTGGCAATACAGAATCTCAGAATGAGCGTACAAAAATTCTGGGAACAAGCAGAGGACCAGAACCAAAAGCCAGGCAGATTAATTTTGTACCATCATTCAGCGCTACTAGGTCAATCGAGTAATGAACAGCAGCCAGAGATAGATCGGAATTCTAGTTAACCTTAACCATGGATTTCAAACGAGCAGAGACCACGATAATTTGCTAATGATAACCAAATTACTGACAAGGGACCACACTAATTGTCAGTCCATTAGAATCCCTTTAATTAGCAACTAATTGAACTGTGAGCAGAGACCACCATGGGCTCTGGGTGGTGGGTGCTAACGGAATGTACAAACTTTCTCCTACTCCTTGACGACTACTGTAAGCTACTGCTGCTTTGCCTCACTTCTTTGTTTTGGCCTTCTTTGCTGCATGGCCAGTCCTGCGCTTGTGGCGGCTGAAATCAGAGACGAACCTGAATGTCTGTTCACACCCTGGCTCGGGGCAAACATAGGGCCTGTCGCCTGTATGCACCCTCATGTGCTCTGTCCTAGCCCATGGCCACTTGAACGCCATGTCACAGCCCTTCCACGAGCATTTCAGTGGACGGTCATCATTGTGAACCTTGCGGTGTTGCAGCAGGTACTTGTGCGAGAAAAACTTCCGGCCACAGCCCTTCACTGGGCAGATGTCACGCTTATGCAGAGAAAGCTCCTGTTTTGTTCCGAAACTCATGGAGCAGCCTTCAATGTTGCATGCATACTCTTCTCCTTGCTTCGGAGAACTTGGAGGTGCTCCTTTATTTTCTCTAGTTTTCTTCATTTGCTGCTTTTCTTCTACTTTGGTCTTCTGCTTACGTGAAGATAGCTGCTGTTTTGTGAAAGATAATTCCTTGTCTTCATCCTCCAGAGCAGTGGGGCTTGGAGCCTTTTGCTTTTCTGCTCTAGGTTTCTTCGTTTGTTTTTTCACATCTGTGTTAGTCTTCTGCCTTAGCGGTCTAGCTCTTGAGCAGCTAGCAGGATCATTACCATCCTCTTCAACCATTGCCTTTGGACGGTTAGCTGGATCATTATCCTTTTCTTCCATCTTTGATTTCAGCATGTTTTTCCTATTGGCAATCCTGGAGCTGCTACGGATTACCATCCTAGATGGTGAGGGGTGAGAGGCTTCTGAAGCACCTTTCAATGCCTTTGAATTTTCCTCTTCAGTATGTTTTGGCTTTTTTGTGTTTGCTTTCTCCAAGGGTTCTTTCTTCCGCTTGCTTGTCTCTTCTACAACTGTTCTGCTGCTACTCTTTATTGCGGAGGCTTCTGCAGCACCTTCTAATGCTTTCGAATTGTCCTCTTCAGAATGTTTTGGCGTATTGGCATTTGCTTTCTCCAATGGTTCTTCCTCCCTCTTGCTTGTTTTTTCTTCAATTGCTCTGCTGTTACTCTTTCTGGTGCAGGTTGCCTCTCTACTTGATTTTTCAACATGTTCAGAATTGGATTTCTGAACAGAAGAACAGATTTCATTTATTTCATCTGGCTCATGACTTTTGATTCTGTGAGCTAAGTATGGATGGACCTGGTTTGACATCCATACTTTCCCGCACCACCTGCCAGCCAAGACTATTTTCTTCGCCCTGCCTTGCCTTCTGGAATAAGTCTTCAGCTTTACTGGCGAGTTATTGGGAGAACTGCAGCCAAATGCTTTATAGATAACTCTATTGTATGGCAATTGCTTGTTATATAAAGGAGACTTAGCAAGATTAGCACTATAGTAAAGATTAATGCCCATTTTTACAGCCCAATCACTATTTGTCGGTATTGTTTCCTCATCCTGCACAACTTCCCGCATCTTCTTCCTATCCTCGATGCTTGTCTCTTTGAAACGAATATCCTTCCAATCATACTCAACTTCCACTTCTTCAGCCAGTAATTTGGCTTCTACTTCTATTTTGGGATATTCTGTACAAATGATAAAAACATTGTCATTTGAGGTTTTGAGAACCTAGGAAGCATTGGTGGATATTTATATATCATTAAGATCTGAAAGCAATGGAAATCTGAACCTACTTATTCTAACTTCACCAAAACTAATGGAAGTAAAATGTCCTTTCAAATAGGAAAGGATGACATTTTAGGACAATATGTTGGATGGCACATGCACTAATGTATTCAAAGGATAATTGCTTGGTCATGATGAACTCATGCAGTCTTGAAGATCATGAAGCTAGTACTAAAAAATAGTAGAAAAAAAGAAGCATTTCTAGTTGCATTCAAAAACAGTAACTACCGAGCAAGCCTAGCGACTGACCTGGACGGCACAAAAGAAAAATATGGGCACCACCAATAGTTTGAAGTTGCTTCTCAACCTCAATAGCATGTTCAAGACAAAATACATGCATTCTTGATGAATCCTTATCAGGTTTCACAATAGATGTAGCTAAGTTGTCCACCCTAGTCGTAGTGCTTGTGTTACTATCCATGCAGATTGTAGCACTGTTATGGCCAGCTTGACAATCTGTACCACGAAGTTGCTCTGTTGAAGCCTTGTTCGAGCTCAATGGTTCACATTGAACCTTCTTTTGAATTTCTGAATATTTATCTTTTGGTTGAAACCCCTCAGAAAGCACCATCTTAAGTTGATACTTATTTCTTGTACGAACACCTTTTGGTCCATTGTTATTGTTACCTATACACTGTGACCTCTGAGAAGATGGTCCTTGTTGGTGCTCTTTACTACTTGACGACAGGTTTGTCCCATCACAACCACCGATGGTTGAAATATTATTGGGCTGTGATTGAATCGTGCGACTTATTAATTCACTGGAGACATTAGCGACCTGATTTTTTTTGTTCAAAACATCTTCATCAGAATCTGATGGATCTCCATAAGCAGATGCCAAGAGATCAAGGGCAGAATTTCTGTTGAGGGCTGCAGCACCTGAACTTGTTCTATTGCCATCCATTTCAAAACCAGATCCTGCTTGTTGGTTAAAATACATACATACATTAGATGAAAATAAATGATTTATGCCATGTGCCCAAAGAAGCTAAGATGAAATTGCAATTTGAAAAAAAAGAGAAATAAACTATAAAGCTCAACCAGCACTACACAATGAATAATGCACATTCCACATGCTCTTGCATCTCTTGTTGAGTTTGGAATTGCTATGATGGCCAGATGCAAATATTATAGGAGGGAATTAAACATAAAGTTTGCATCATGAACTATTCACTTCCATGACAAAAGAAAATGCAAGGAAATAACTCAAAATTAAAGCACCAGCGGTTGAACTAAAGCTCATTCAGAATTCACCAATGGAAGTAGCACAAATATAACATGTATTCAGTGTACATTAAAGACATATGGCTTACGTAAAATCCCACTATTTGTCGTCGCACTTTGTAATGCATCTATCAGATGACTTTCTCCAGAATCAGCAAATTGTTTATTGATCAAACTAGAATCAGCAGACATCAACCATTTTGCTGCACACTCCCTTGGTTTGATGACAGCCACACATGAAAAACTCAAAATCCCACAAGTGACGCAGGATAAGAAACCTTGATCTAAAAGGCCAGCAGTACTGTTTATATCCCCCTTATCACTTTCTGCATTGTTTGCATCTGATGAGCCAGACATGTTTACACAGTCATGCATACACGCTGTAGGTAGGAACTTCTCTCCCGAGCAAACTGACGTTGAAAGTTCTTTGGATGATGACAATTCTCCATTCTTACCAAGCAACCCATTAACTGGTAAGCATCTTGAGTCTTTTGGAGCTTCTGTGATATTGCAATGGCAATCCGATATCCTGGATTTAGTTGTTGACTGTGATTTTGAGAGTAAAGTTGATAGTGCAGAACCATCATTTGGACTAGTTGGAAGAATAATGCAAGAAGACCCATCCCTCAGAAAATGATTGAGCAGTTTATTGTCTTCAATAACATTTTGCACAAATATCTTTTTGACCAATTGTTCCCCTTCACCTTTCTTCTTCTCCTTCAACCTAGAGCTTCGTGGTTCCACAGCCCCACTGGATGGATCCCTAGAAATTTAGAAGTTTAAACAAAATCAAATAAAAGGTCCAGATACACATGTAATGAGAGACTTCTTGAAGCATAGAAGGACCTAGAAAAACAATGCAGTTCTGAATATTGAAGAATTATGTTGCAACATCATGGCAATTGTAACATACAAAAGCAATTCTTTGAAAAAAATGTGAAAGCAGAAATATTTTGCAAAATATTGTCCCGTGTTGCAGAAATTGAAATGGAGACATGAAATATAGACAAGCCTAAGAGAAGTAAGCAGACAGAAGTTCTTGATTGAACACCTACTACTCTTGTTGATAAAAGATGGGAGTTCAAACCATGAAAAGACAAGTACTATGACCAGATTTGGAAGTAAAACTAGTTTTCTTTCTGAATGGGATGCAGTAGGTATCTCATAAGAAAACTAACTGCATCATGAAGCATGCTACATATTTGAGAAAAAAAGGTATTAAATGATGCACACAACATATGATGAATACCTCAAGCACATCGATAGTGCAAGTTCATAGAGCAATTGATAGTGCGAAACCATGGGAGGACGATTGATTGAAGCTCTCCGGACCGCTGCCTCTTTTGCAACTCTCAACCATTCAGGAGTAGCCATATTTGATGCTTCCGCATAGTTAAATCCTGCCACATACAAAACTTCCTCACAAGCTGATTGGAAGGATCACCCACAAAAAACAGCAAAGTAACAACCAAGTAGCAACAAGTTTAATTTTCCTAGCACGTGATAGAAAGAAAATCCTAATGTGGTCATATGCACATGCACTGTAGTACTCACAGCAAACATGTACCTTGCATTTTGTATACACACCAGTGTAGATATGGATTTATGAAGACTCTATGCTGAGGCACGCAACCAAACTTACTAGGTAAAGGGCAAAACACAAAACGGAAGATCTTTACCAGAAAGGTAATAGTTCAGTTTCTGAAGAATAGATAATTTCCTTTTATTGGAAAATGTCAATCCCGACCTTAAATGCCCTAGAGTTGTCCGGTCTAAAACTCAAACAATCAAGAGATGCCACCATTCTCTTTTGTCTGTTACATCTTGTATCCGTTACTCCTATTATCCACTAACTTTTAATGTTGAAGCCAGAAAAGGACTTTTCTTTCCCGCCATGCCATTCCTAATAAAACAGTCCGCATCACAGAGACACAACATTTGCAAAAATTGCTAAGCTAATACTGATTTATGAAGACTCTATGCTGAGGCACACAACCAAACTTACTAGGTAAAGGGCAAAAACACAAAACGGAAGATCTTTACCAGAAAGGTAATAGTTCAGTTTCTGAACAATAGATAATTTCCTTTTATTGGAAAATGTCAATCCCGACCTTAAATGCCCAAGAGTTGTCCGGTCTAAAACTCAAACAATCAAGAGATGCCACCATTCTCTTTTGTCCGTTACATCTTGTATCCGTTACTCCTCATATCCACTAACTTTTAATGTTGAAGCCAGAAAAGGACTTTTCCTTCCCGCCATGCCATTCCTAATAAAACGGTCCGCATCACAGAGACACAACATTTGCAAAATTTGCTGAGCTATCTTACTGTTCAAGGCATGTCTAGTTCCACAAATCTAGTGACAAAAATGGTTGGCATTAAGACATTAATCGGACAGGCATAATTGAGTAAGCAAACAAATATAGCATAGATAAAAGGCAGGATTTTTCGGTGAGTCCAAGTCCTAAGACTGCTCACCATGACTGAAACCGCTGTGATATGATCCGGGGAAAGTGACCACGAACTCCCCTGCATTCTGCACTAATCTGTTTCGATGCACAGAACCAACAAACCGTTCATCAACCACCAAAGCTATCAGAGGAAGTGATTCAGTAACCAAACTACGGAAGGAAGTGGTAGCAACACCTGCAGCAGGGAATCCCAGAGCGCACGAGCACTTCAGGGGACATCACCGTAGTCTTGTCACCCAGCATTGCAAACGTTTCTGCACCCAAGATCACAGTTCGAAATACACATATCAGGTAACAGTTCCCAACAGCACGGTACAGGGGTTCTATGGATAACGATGGAATGCCGCCACCTCACCTAAAGGGTTCACCTCGCCACCATACCCATGGACGCGCACCGCGTCCTCGAACGCGAGTGCAGCGTCGCGCGGCACCCCGTACCACGTCTTGGGAGCCCCGGAGTGCAGGTAGTTGAGGCTGTGCAGGTCGTGATCCTCTACATGCCACGCGAACCAACTGAACATCATGGCGACGTAGAGCATCGGCGAGGTGACCCCGGGCACCTCCTCCCGCAGGAACCGCAGCAGCGACGCGGGGCTCCTGGCGACGCCGCGCATGTTCCACGCCGTCTCGCCGACGTGGGCCGCGGGCAGCTGCGTCGGGCGTGCGTCGCACGGGGCGAAGCCCGAACCGGGCATGTCGCTGGCGTACTCGACGGTGACGGGGCGGTCGGCGGTGGAGCGCCAGAAGAGGGCCTCGACGTCGAGCGGCGAGAGCTGCCTGGAGGCCGCGACGCCGAGGCGCGCGAGGAGCGCCTTCCGGGAGACCCCTGCGGCGGCCTCGAACTGCGGTAGCGTGTAGCGGCGGGAGGAGTGCCAAACGGGCTTGAGCGCGGGGCGCGGGCGGCGCGGGCAGAGGCCGAGCTCCTGGTGGCGGGTGGGGAACGTGGGCGAGGGGTCGCCCGGGTGGAGCGCGGCGAAGGAACGGGAGAGGTTGCCGAGCGTGGTCCGCTTGGGCGGCGGCGGGAGCGGCGGGATGACCTTGCAGATGCCGAAGGGCGCCGCGGCGGGCTCGATCTTGAGGAGGTAGGCGACGGGGTCGGCGAACTCGGCCGCGGTGGGGCGGAATTCGGGCGCCAGCGGGAGGGACCTGAGCCACGGGGGCACCAGCTCCCCCTGCGCCGACGGCATGGCCGCCGCCGCCCCCTCCGTCGCAAGGCGAATAGACGATGGGTCGATCCTCTCTCGCGCCCGGGCGGCGGCGCTAATCGCGCATTTGGTCGGAGCAGAGGAGGGGGAGCGGGGCTTTGGTTTGGGAGGGGAACGGGAACGGGGAGGGGGGAGTGGAGACTGTGGAGTGGAGTGGAGTGGAGGCCTGCGAGGGGAGCGTGCCTGCTTGGCTGCAACCGCTGCTGCAGTTGGGGTGGCGCTCGTGGAAGGCGCGCCGCGGTGTCGCGGGCGCGGCGCAGGCAGGCCTGCACGGCAGGGGTGGGGTGGGGTGGGGTGCGGTTGCTTCGCTTGCAGTTTACGGTTCGCGGTTCGCGCACAGAGCCCCCCCCCAATCGTGATTCCCGCTGAAGGCAAGTCAGGGAACACTGTTCCCGTGACTTTTGAGTCTCTGTGGGCCGTCCGATCTGAGATGGATGGACAGAATTGATTGCTACAGCACCCCTGCTACAGTACAAAACAGTCCCTTTTTGAACAGTCTTCCGTGAACAGTGGCGATGATGCCAGTGGCGACGCGCCGGGGCGCACCGCGGGCCGTACCATCCTCGTCGCCGTCCGGCGTAGTGGCACCCCGGGCACGCTTGTGGCCGCGTGGCGTCGTCTCCGGCTTATTGCGGGCGGCGAGGGCGAGGTCGAAGCGGCGCTCGGCCTCGGCGACGGCGTGGCGAAAGAGGCGCTCGGCCTCTGCGCCGTCCCCTCGGGCGAAGATGGGTTTCACGTCGCCGGGATCGAGGAATTCACCCCGGATGACGTAGCCGATAACGGTGTCTTCGTGGTCGTGGTGATCGAGAGGGCGGCGCACGGCGTCTCTGTCGGCGGCGTCCATGATCGTGTGGGGTGGATGGACTGCAAGGTATGCCAAGGACGCCAGGCGATTGGGGGATTCGGGACGCTGTGGACTACGGCAGGCAGGCCCATATTTTATGAGAAAATTTCTTGGAAAGCCCTAGACAAAATAGCTGTTCCTTCTATGGTCCTAGAAAAAAATAAAAGTTCCTTATACGACCTCCATTTTATTTTCTATACCTTGTACGATCCTACTGTTAATTCTGTTAGCAACTTCCGTTATCACCAGATGTCCACCGTTGCTCCGTGCCTTCCGCGCTCGCTCTGCTCTGCCTCACAGGTTCATCCCCTATCACCCACCAACTCCTCCGGTCAGCAGAGTTCAAAAAAAAAACTCCTCCGGTCAGCTTCAACACGCACGCCTTCTGTCACCTGCCGCCCCTGCCGGCCGCGCCGCTCACCGCACCGGCCGCTCCTGCTCTCCCCGGGTTGGGCCTTCTAGGAGCTCGCGACCCCCATGGACGACCCAGGCGCCGCCGACCCCGCCGCGCGCCACCACCTCTCGCCACAGCCGGTCACCAGACCACAGCCACCAGTGCCGCGCGCGCTCCCCGGACCCGCTCGACCTGGCCTCCGCCGCGGCCGCCAAATACCGCCGCCTCTCACCCTCGCTCCGTCCGCTGGCGCACGCCTCCCGTCGCCCTACAACGCCCAGATCCCCGCGCCAAGGTCGCCGCATCACGTGTGCTTCCTCTCCCAGCCGCAGCTCTTCTTCTCACTCGACTCGCTCCCGTCAATCCGGCAGCCGGCTGGCGTCGGGCTGGCGAAGAAGTGCGACCGGCTGTGGTCGGCGTAGTTGATGAAGATGGCGCACACCGCGTGCGGCAGGAGGTGCAGGAGGAGCAGCTATCGCTCGTCGACAAGGCTGCGCCGGTGCCACAAGGCCGCGCCATGCCTGGCGGACACAACGCGACACCACGAGGCTGCACGCCGGGAGCAGGCCCAGGACGGTAGCGAGCACCTCGTCTGGGAGAGTCGCCATGGATGCTGGCCGAGTTCACACTCGGCGGCGGCGCCAACGACTTCTACGACGTGCGCAACGTCGATGGCTTCAACCTACCCGTGGACATCGAGCCCGCGGCCGGCGCCGGCGGGCGGTCCAGCGGACATCAACCGGGTGTGCTCGAGCGAGATGGCGGCGAGGAACGGCGGCGGCCCGGTGGTGGGTTGCAAGAGCGCATGCCTTGCGTTCGGAACGGACTAGTACTGCCGCGGCCGGCGGTTCGCATCGTCGGCGACATGCAGGCCGAGCGGGTACTAGGGGCTGTTCAAGGTGCAGTGCCCGCAGGCCTACAGCTATGCCCACGACGGAGCAGCACCTTCACCTGCAACGACGGCGCGGACTACCTGGTCACCTTCTGCCCGAGCGCCGGGATGAGCTAGGAGCCACACCATGAGCAACGGTGGACGTCTAGTGCTAACGGAAGTTGCTAACTGAATTAACGGTAGGGATCATATAAGGAACTTTTATTTTTTTCCGGGCCATAGAAGGAACAGTTATTTTGTTTGGGGCCTTCCAAGGAATTTTCTCATATTTTATAGATGAGTTCTACGTAGGACATGTCGAGTCCGACTCGGGCTCGCGTGGAAGCGCGTCATCATGTCGAGTTGCGTGTGTATGGTTGGAGAAAGTAGATAATTTTTTTTTTAAAAAAAAGAGGAAAGCATCGTTGATCGATTGGAGAGATCATCCTCTGCACGTTCGGCCTGCGGCTCCTAACGAAATTCCCCCAACAGCGTCCGACTCGGAGCCGCAACGCCAGGCTTGGCGCCATAAAACGCAGGCCCACGGGGCGTCCCAGGAGCAACACGAGACATCCTCTGCACGAGATCGACGGAGCAATAGCGTAAGCATCGAAAACCATCGCGAGGGAGCTAGTTCGTCGACCGGCGCGCGGCATGGGGCGGCCCGAAACCCTGGCGGCATGGCTCCTCCTCGTCGTCCTGACCCTCTTCGTCGCGCCGACCGCCGCTACGCAGATCAGGACCACCGACACGCGCTGGAGCTTCCACCTCCCGCTGCCCAGCGGCGTGACCGGCGCTGAGAGCCTCGCGTTCGATGCCCAGGGCGGGGGGCCCTACGCCGGCGTCTCAGACGGCCGCGTCCTCCGGTGGGGCGGCAGCGCCGCCGGCTGGACCACGTTCGCGCACAGCGCCAGCTACCGGAAGATCCCGCTGTGCACGGCAGGCGTGGTGCCGTCGGAGGAGACCGAGAGCATGTGCGGCCGCCCGCTGGGCCTGCAGTTCCACGCCGGGACAGGCGACCTCTACATCGCCGACGCCTACCTGGGGCTCATGAGAGTCGGCCCGGGCGGCGGCGAGGCCGAGGTGCTGGCCTCCAGCGCCGACGGCATCCCGTTCAACTTCGTCAATGGGCTCGACGTCGACCAGGCCACTGGTGACGTTTACTTCACCGACTCGAGCGCGACGTACCCGAGGCGCTTCAACACCGAGATCATGATGAACGCGGATGCGACGGGGCGGCTGATCAAGTACGACGCGCGGTCCGGGCGCGTCGCCGTGCTCAAGTCCGGCTTGCCGTACCCCAACGGCGTGGCGGTCAGCCCCGACGGCGCGCACGTCGTCGTGGCGCACACCGTGCCATCCCAGGTGTTTCGGTACACCATCCGCGGCGCCGGGGCCGGCCGGTACGAGCTGCTGGCGGACCTGCCGGGATACCCCGACAACGTGAGGCGCGACGGTAGGGGCGGCTACTGGGTCGCCCTCAACCAGGAGAAGCAGCGTCTGGACACGACGCCGGCAACGGCCCCCGTGAAGCACCTAGTGGGTGTCCGTCTGGATGCCGACGGGGTGCAGACCGAGGAGCTGACGGCGGCAAAAGGCGTCACGTTGAGCGACGTGGCGGAGAGGAAGGGGCAGCTGTGGTTAGGGTCCGTGGAGCTCGAGTATGTCGGCCTGGTTGCTTGAGCTGCCAGTACAGTGTCGTCGTTGGTAGTGTCATTAGGGATTGGATTGTGAAAGACATATATAGGTAGTAGCATAGTTATTAGTATAAGAACGGGAGTAGATATATATAGGAAGTATGGTCACGTGACTAAGAAGTAGTACCAACATTATTGCCGATCAATAAAGTTCATTATATTTTTAATCCTCAGTTTAATCTCTGGTATGGTGTGTTAGCTTCATAGCTTGTTTGTGTTCGTGCTGGCAGCTACACAGGCACCAAATCCACGTTCTTTTCCTGAAGAAAAACCCTGCTCTGCTCGCAGGAACGGAGTCATCCTTCCCGGTCCCTGGTCCAGCCATAGCTTACGATCACGATCCCGGCGTCAGCGCATTCTAGGGGTAGGAGGTAAGGGGACAACTAGGGGCTAATGAAAAATGCCAAATGTTCTGTGTTCCTTCAAAACTCGCAAAAAAGAAGGGTAAGATCGGGTGCTTTTAACTCTTGAAAGCTGTTCCTAACATCATTATTTAGCCGTAAAGAGCACATATATTGCTATAAACTGCTTACTGTTTTTCTGGTTTGTTGTGCTGAATTGGGCTTCATGTTTGTCTGATCTGATACTTTCAGTCCAAGTGTAAAAAAGAGGTGTAAAAATCTGAATGTGAACGGTACGCGTTGCAAAGAAAAAAGAAGAAGTTTTCGCTACCCAAAGCTGTCAGGCGAAAATTTTATCTTGAGTACGACATAGTTGCAGGTGTTTGATACTTTCTTGTGTTTGAGACATATTAAATTTTATTGGGCAAGATATTCCTCGATGTGAAATGCCAGTTCCTGCCTCATGATCCAGAAATTTATCTTGTATTAACTGTTAATAACAAGCCTTACAGTAGTCACACATACAGGGATCTCCAACAATCACATTGTCAAACATGACTGGCACACAAGAAATTCAGACATTGGAGGATCAAATTGCTCATACAGAGAGCTCAGTCATGGCCTGTATAAGGAGTAGAGTTGCCTTTGCGTCACAGAGGCATAAGTGACATCAGGGGAGAAATCTAAGGATCAATACAATAGCTCATATAGAAATCGTAAAGGAAGTCAGGGAAATCCTCGTCCGTTGTCGCTGCGTAAGCTTGGGACTGGAAGGGAATAGTTGCATCTCCGGTGAAGTCGGCGGAACCATCGAACGGCAGCAGCCAGCAGCTGCCGTCCATCTTCAGAAACGCCGCCCGCCGCATCCGGCATCACGCTGCCGTGGCAGTGGAGCGCACGGCCATCGGTGGCTCGGCTCCTCAAATTCAGAAACTTGTGTCGACGCGTCCCGCATCACGGCGCCAAATGCTTGCAGGTGGGCTTCAGAAACTTGGGTCGCCGCATCCCGCTTCACACCGCAAGAGACCAACGAAGTGGATGCCGCAACGGGATCGCGATCCGCCGGAGCGTTTTCTTCTCGCCGTGAGCCGTGGTCCCTCGGTGCCGGCTCGAGCTGCTCCGCCGGGCGCGCCCCCTGGGCGGTGATGGTGGCGCGCCGCGAGCCACGCCCGCGTCCATGTCATCGTCTGCAGTGTCGCGGCAGCGCTTCTTGTGGTCCCGTGACGACCGCATCTTCATCGCCGCGTTCGCGCGCTGGGACTCGGCGGAGATGAGTTCGAAGATGCGTTCAACTTCAAACTCTGGGCAGTCGCCGGTGAAGAAGGCGTCGATGTCCTGGGTATCGAGGCCCAGACTGACCAGTGGGACCACATAGCCGAGGACAGTGTCGTCGTGGTCGAGGGGAAGGTGCTCGGCCTGCTGGGCTTCGATGTCGTCGTCCATGTCGCAGAGATCGGCGCTACCTTGGACGGCGTTGGCAGCGACGGTGTCGCGCTTCTGGCAGAGTAGCAACGGCATATCAAACGTGCCGCCGCCAGCGACGGCGGGATCGAAGTGGAGCTCAGACATGCCGAAGTCGAGATCGAGGAGAGATTCCGCCTCTGGACCGCCAATGGCTGGGAAGACGTCGATGTCGGTGTAGCCACTGACGGTGCTGTGGTAGTCGTCGTAACCGGCGGCGAGGATGTCGTCCATGTCGCAAAAATCGACGGATACCGCAGCGTCGGGTGGGATGGGAACTTGGGTTGCTCTGTGGGCTTTTGGGGTATTCACATTTATAGCTGTAAAAACTTCCTTCCACAGGTCTAGATCGACTCGATCGGATTGCGATCTGTTCGGTGTTCAGTGATCAATTTTCAGAACATCCATTTTTTAAAAAAACTTTGCCAGATACCCAGATAATTGCATTAATGCTTTTGCGAGTACAGCATCATGGCCGGGATGACGTCGATGTCGCCGGGATAGTCGGATAGATGAATTTCCGGTATCGATTATTTTTACCAGTCACATACTCTTTCAGTAACCAGCACAGCAGGTTCACTTTGTTGCCAAACACCCAGATAATTGCATCAAAGTTTTTCATTACAACATTTTTGGTCAGAAACCTGAGCATCGATTATTTTCTAAACCTAACAGCAAAATATGGGTTACAACTTACAGCTAGCTTTACAAGCACCCCAGTGTGTCTACTTCTCAGCCTAGTTTCAGGTGGACGTTTCAGCCATTTCCGTCTGCACTAGAACAAATTGACAATGCCAATAACGAGCAACGACATCCCATCAACTGTCAAGCTTGTATGGAAGTACCAGCCTACCAGGCAGTGACGCTGCCTTAAACCACCACCAGATCAGGAGGATGCCGCCCGGGAAGCAAGAAATGCTGAATATTTTGCTCGCTCTGCCTTGTAACGTTTCAGCTCCTTGATTGCCGCCAGCAGCACATGCAGGGAAACCGGTGCGAAAAATGGCTGCCCAAAGTATAGAATGCTTAGAATGGCTGCGGACAGTATTAAGGTTTTTAATGTAGTAGTAGTAGTATCGATTGGATATGCACGTGAATTTTAGTGTACACTGTATAGTTGTCATTTCATTCATTTTGCAGTTTCATAAGGTTAGTGTATTGTTCACTTTACTTTCAGGATCTGAGAAAACATGAGTGTCAATCGTAAAGGTTTACTGACAGAAGTCTGCAATAATGCACTCACCATGTAAATCGCAAAATAATGCTCAATTGAAGCATAACTGATTGACATAATAGATGGGTGGAAAAATGCATCCTCAGCTAATGCCCTCGCTCTTGTTGCAGATACTGTCCATTAGCACACTTCTCAGCAAATATTCATAAGTGCAAGGAGATAATGCAAAAAGAATTATTGAAAACTTGCCTGCTGAAGAGTCACTTATTCCTAGAGTTGCATTTCTTTGAGCTAAATTTGCAGCTTCAAGAGAAAGCTCAACCTAGAAAATGTAAATGGTTAGGGCAAGCTTAAGCTCTCTATCAGGTGATACTATGCTATAATCAAGAATGCAAACAATCAGCACCACTGTTCAACGGTAAGATACAATAAAATATAAGCCACATAGACCACGCAGGTTCAGGTAAATAATTAAATGAACATATATTTGAATGTAACATACTTCAGTTGCTTTAAGCATACATAACCAAAAGGTTAGAAAGATAAAAGCTAGTTACAGATCTATGAGATGTCCATTTAGCAAGGGTGGTAGATGGACAAACCTGTCTTCCAATTTCATCCATGACAATCATTCTTGGGAGAGAACGGACCTGGCAAGAGAAATAATGTTAGTATGCACCCATGTGCATAACAGCCTCTTGTATACCATTAAGCACTGCCTCAAAATGGGCCATACCAGACTGGATAGAGACTCCAAGGTGGTGAGACATGACAACAGATTGGAACATGCATGATGTCGATATAGTAAATCTAACTCCCTGCAAGGGCGGGAAGAGGAGAAGGAAATAAGAAGCATGATAATGGCAAATAGAGCTTTACTAGACTTCTTGTTGTGATGACTATGAATTGCAACAGTGAAAACAAACTCTAGATCATCTACTTTTGGTGAAGGCCCGGTTCACCCTGATCGATCTTGCACTTATTAGAGGTCAAAAGGTGAGGTGGCCACATTCTATAGTGTGTTGTGAGCAAGCAATGTGATGCATACTGTAGTACTGACAGATGGTTTAAGAATATGCAGAGTGCAGTAATCAGAAGGACAATAATAATGGTGGCCATGCAATATTGTGTTTCGCCGTAGTAAATTCCTGTACTGTGGTCAATATAGTAAGACGATTGAGAAAAGAAATTACCATTCTGTGAACCCCTTTTCACTAACTACAAACTTTGTTGACATGTCCATATCTTGTGAGCGATAAGATGGTTTTAGACCAAACAACTGCCTTAGTTGTCCAATGAAGATTTCAATAGTCTCCATAAGTTCCTGTTTGACATAGGTATTTTAACAAATAATGCTATTGCAAAGAAGGTATTCAGGACTCAAAAGGCAACCTTTGCATATGGAAATGCCAAGATATCAAAGAGGCAAGAAAATGATTCAATTACACACACCTGAGATGACATTTTCTTCCGGGTACCGTGAGTTTTCCTGGAACCAGGTGAACAGTCCGGTGGGTTCCAGATAAGAACACCTCCCCACATCTAAGAAACAGGATAATGCTGTTAAGTAAATATCAAGATGGGTACCAGAAAGAAGGCAGCATTACTCCCTTTTTACAGCTAGGTATAGCAGCACTTACAGGGGATATAAATGCATTAGTTTTTGAAATCCCACCGTCAGGAAGTTGCAAGTACAATGGGCATTCCTTTGCAGATGGAACGTATCTGATGATTATTGAACAAAAGGTTCAGATGAGCATCCGGACAAACTTGATCGATGAAAAAATGAACTGATATATTTTATTTGTGCACACTTGACACATGAAAAATCAGAAATCTAGGTAAAAACATGGGATGAACTTAATAGTTAGGTTTTTAGGCTTTCATCAAACTTTAAAATAAACAACAAACAGAATGGATACACTATACTAAAAGAAGTTTGATAAGGAAAAAGGAGAGTGCGATAATTAAAAATAAGGAAGGAACATTTGGAGAAGTTGGGTAGTAAAAACGGAAATGCGTTATGCTAATGCTTCCTGGAGAGAACAAATTAAATTAAATCATGGTTCTGAGACCCTGAGCAAAGTTTGATACTATACGAAAACAACAAATACAGAGATTAATGAGCAAGTTTGATCCAGGGAACATACACCACAAATTGAAGAACTTTCGATCGTCCTGTAGCTGAAATTGATGTATCCAAGTGCCACTCATTTGAATTTACCTGTCAACATCATATTTTCATGGCATGATTAGATTCATGGATCTCACAGTTAACTAATATATATATATATATATATATATATATATATATATATATGCTTAACTATCCATATAATGCAGTCAATCAGAAATAGTTTGTACAAGGCAGGTCAGAAACATACAAAGAAAGGAATGTCTCCCATACTAAGGACATTGCCACCCAGTTTATCATCAGCATATGAATAGGACGACTTAGGAGTGTGGTACAAAACCTGAAAAAAAAAGTGATATAATTCTTATTTATTACAACTGATTATCCTAAAACAAAAGGAACATCAGCAATTTCACAAGAAATGGAATAAGGTAGCTTAGTTTAAAACTAACAAAAATTAGCACCTGACTCTCTACATTAATTTTCGCAATCGGTCGCAGTGCCTCAATCACAGGATCCAACATCCTCTCAACAATCTTTTCAAACTCCCTGCATGTAGAATTCCTAAGTGTAAGAATTATAATGGTGGCAGCAGCAACTAAGTTTCATCTTTGCGAGAAGCTAAGCTCAGCCTACAGAACATCTAACTGATGTGAACAAGAAATATAATCCCCAGTCTAGACGCTGTAATGTCATGCGCAAGTACCTTATCTATGTAGTCCAATATGTTGTACTTCGCTTAAACATCTAACATAGAGAATGAAAGAATTTGTTTTTTTTCTAGAAATTTGATATGGGAGGGAATACTAACGCAGCAATAAAGCAGCAACAAAATATAGGTAACTCATGAATTTTGTTCTTACCAATCGTACACCCAACCACTTGGATCAGCATTCAACAAGCTAAAAGATAGAGCAACATTTCCATCTGATCCAACTGGCATGAACTCGCCCTTCCCAATGCCTTTCTCACCCTCCTCAATACCGCCATTCATGAAATACTTGACAAATACCTTCCCAATACACGACACAGCCTTAGCTTCGTCAACCTTTCCAACCAGCCAAGCATGCCGATGCTTCCCGATAACAACCCTCATTTCCTCCGCATCATCAATTTCCACAACCACAAAAGTGTAAACCATTGACCCGTCCCCACCGCTGCTGCCCAGTGCCGAGTGAAGCAATTCATCAAACACCTCGTCACCAAGCACCAGGTCCGCAGTGGTCACAACACCGCATTGCCAACGGGAACCAACGCTGCTGCTGCTGCTGGAGCAGCCATCAGCCGACTCGACGGTGACTGATACCGAGACATTACCAGCAGTGGAAGGGGCCGGGAGGAGCTGGAGCTGGGCTGAGATCGCTCGCTCGAGGCGACTGGCGAGGGAGGCATCGGAGGGGCCGGAACCGGACCGGAGGAAGACCGCGTGGAGGCCGCAGGGGAAGGATGGCGGATTGGAGTGAAGGCGGTGGGCGAGGGCGGTGATTGCGTCGGAAGGCAACGGCGACCGGTGGATCTCGGTGGATTTCAGCAGGAAGGGCAGTCCTACATAGACACGTAAAGAGATGCGGGCGAGTTATAGAGAAAGGAGTCGAAAACGCTAGCCACGGGAGCTGAGGGAGGTGGCGGGTAGTACCGAGGAGGAAGGAGAGGAGGACGGAGGCGGTGAGGACGAGGCGCTTAACGCCGGGCTTCGTCGTGCGCGACGGCGGGTTGATGCTGCCGGTGGAGGCGGGATTAGAAGCAGGCTGGCCTCCAGAGATTTCGCCAGAGGTGGAAGGAGCAGGAGGAGGAGGCGCTGGGGCCTCGCCGGCGGCGATCTCCGCCATCGCTCAAGTGGCCGGCCGGTGTTGTGTAACTGAAGATGTCAGGTTCGCATCGTTGTGGGCCGGGACTGTTGTTGACTGTCTGACAGGTGGGAGGGATACGGGCTGCGAATACTGTTGGTTGTGGTTCTAGGCCCAGTCAAAGAGGCCGCGTGCTTGCTGGGCCCGAAAAGGCCTAAAGACGAGCGACCAGCCCACCCAGCATTGCTGCTAGCAAGTACTCTAAAAACAACTTTGACCACTATTTTTTATTATAAAAAATTATAAATTATAGTCAATATATATTTTTACGAAATATATTTCAAGATGAATATACTTACATTGTCTTTATATTTTCAAACTCCATCTAAAAAAATTTATTTATAGTCAAAATTTAAAATGTTTGACTTAAAATGACTTTTTTTTACAATACGGAGGGAGTAATCATCAATTTTTTTTTGCAAAAAGACATGTAGTCTAGTGGTTACAAAAATCTCGGTAGGACCTCAGGTCCTAGATTCGACTCTCCGTGGAAGCGAATGTTCTAGAATTTAACAGCATTGTGCTTTCAGTGATAGACGACGTTCTCGTCGACAGCGAGGCACCTACGGTAACTTCGCCAATCTTAAGCTGTCTGGTAAATGTGTTTTCGATTTCAAATTTTTCCGAATTTATACAAAATAGTATTAACATTTATGTTACAGAATAAGTATCATTAGATTAAACATGTAATATATTTTTATATTAAATCGATTTGATGACATAAATGTTAGTGACTTTTTATATAATCAAATTTAAAATTATTTGATTTCTCAGAATGCGAGGGTTATGTTGTTTTTGGATGGAGGGAGTACAATCTTCGCCATCCTGATCTTGTTGCCATGAATTGTTCTCTTAATCTCTTTACGGCATGGCACCTCGCCGCCCACACCTAAGTTGTCCACACGAATGTTGGGCTTTGCTTCCAATTCTGGTGAATACCGCCAGTGTCAGCAACATGGTCCGCTGTGTGGTCACGCTTTGCCTTCGTGCTCATCAGGACTCGCCGGATCTAGCTAGGAGAGCTCACGCACGTTTTCTTTTCCTCGAACGGCACGTACCAAACCAATGACTCGGTTCACCCGCGGGGGAGCGGAGGACACAGGATGCTCGCGCGATCCAATCCAAGTACCCAACTGGCTCCCTGGGGGAGAAACCTACCCCCATGCGCGGCATGGCTCCCTCGAGTCCCCCCAGCACACACACACGAACCCGCCGCTTGGATAAGTGTAACAATTATAGCACTGTTTAAACATGCAATTAATATGAAATGACAATTTAAACCCCCAAAATTCCAATTACTTAAAAAGCCGGAAATCTGTTTAAATACACCAAAAAGTCAACTCTCACACCTTAGCTCAAATGAATTTTTGCCCAAAACAAAAGTTGTAGAGTTTGACAAGATAAACAACTTTCGTATTCAAAGTTTTTCAAGTTACAACATGAAATTTGGAGAAAACCCCGAAAACAGTGGGTTTAGGGGGGGTTTTCATTTAAACTTGAATTCAAGTTTTTAACTTTCAAACGAAACCTCAAATGGAAAAATGTCTGAAACAAAAGTTGTAGATTTCGACTTTTTAAACAACTTTTGTATTCAAACTTTTTGGAGTTTCAATACAAAAATTTGAATTATTTTGAGTCAAACTCGGTTGACCTCTCTCTTTCTCTCTCCACTCCCTTTCTCTCTCCCCTCTCTCTCCCTCGCTCTCCCTGCCTTCCCTGTGCGTGCGGGGCACTCGAGCGCGCACGCGCGCGCTCGCTGTGCCGCTGCACCGCCGCACTCGCTGCCCGGCCATGAGTACCTCGCCCGCACGCCCGCCCGCTGACCTTCCCCCTCCGCCATCCCGTCGAGCCTGCCGCGCTCTGCCCCGTCGACGAGCGCGCCGCGACGAGCGCTCGACGACGCGCCAGTGGCGCCGCGCTACTGCTGCCTCGCCGCCCGCCCGCACGCTACCCTGCCATCATCGCCTCCCCATCGTCGCGCTGCTGCCACCGACGCCCCCAACCCTCCTCGCTGCGCCCTGACCCGCCTTTAAGGCAGCTCGGCGAGCACGCCACCGCGACGCCGCGCACGCACCGTGGCTCTCTTCTACTACGTCCCCTCCTACCGAGCTCCCTCTCCCCATTTGCTTCGCCACCCTGTGTTCCCGCTCCTCCCCTCTCCATTCGACCCCAGTCCAAGCCCCCACTCCCCTCCCTGCGTCCTGGAACGCCGCCGCGACCACCATTGCCGCCGCCGAGCACCACCCCGTCGCGGAGCCCCCTCCCCCGCCCTTCATCGCCTCCAATGGACCCCCTAGCTAGCTTCTCCTCGCCGCCGTGAAGCTCCCTGACCCCTCGACCACCCCCAGGCCACCGGAGCGCCGGCACCCGCTGCAGCTGCCGCCGCCGCTCCCTGTGCGCCGTCGGCGCGCCTGCTCCGGCCACCCCGAGCCCAACCGAGAGCATCCCAAGGTTCCTCTCACCCTCCTCGTGTTGCTCCCCCACTTCCCCTGGCCGCCGGCGATCTTCCTCGCCGGGAAACACCGCCGCCGCCACCTCCTCTGTTCCAGCTCCGGCCAGGGGCATGTCTGTGAGCCCCCAAATTATTCCAAGGGCCTAGATGCAAGATCTCGTTTCCTTTTTCTTTTTATTTTGAAAAACAGCAAAGTTGTAAATTTGTTTAAAAATCGTAAAAAAATCATAAAAATTCAAATTCAACTGTTATGGAATCTTTGCAAAGATATCTACAACTTTTGTTACATGAACTTTTTAATTTTCTCAATAGTTTTTGCTTTATTTAAAATACAAAGAAAATAGAGCTTTTATTAGATCTCAAGTTACATGCATGATATGTTGGCCATTTTTGGTCAGTGTATTACATGTTAGATGAAAAGACTTGTGTAAAAGTTTAGTGGATATTTGACATGCCTAGCTATCAGTTTATATTAAATCTTGACTTATGCCTAGGTTAAATAGTTTTATTTATCTAAATTGTTCTCATACGATTCATGAGCTGAAACTTTTACAGTTGCTCTTTTGATATGCATGTATTCTTCAGAAAAAGGTTGGCAATTTTTAGTCAAGTCAAACTAGTCCAACTAATTTATGGTAGGAAGAAATGTACTAAATCATGAAAAATAGTTCATGTGCTTGGAAAAATCTAATATTTTTTACTACAGTATTGACTTAAGTTGGGGACCATTATTATAAATTTTAAGGCTCAAAATCTTGTTATAAAAGTCTGTGGAATTTAGTTTTGATCCATGCAAATATACATTGTGCTATTTTTCATGCCTTGTGTATTGCTCATTTAAATCTGAAAAATTTACAGTATACTCACCATCATTTTAGGAGCACTTAGTAAAAATTGTAGCATCTTTGCTTGTAGGGTTTGTTCTGTATAAATGAATCTTAATCCTAGCAGTAGCTATTTAATGTATTTTTAATAATTAATACGCTCAATGAAAATAGCTGAAAATTTTATGGTAGGTTTGTACTTAAGTAATTGGCTCCCCATAAAAATTTTATCTTCAGAAACGTTAACCATCAGCTGTTTTGAATATTCCATGCTTACACTTGTGAATAATCTTTCTTAAAATAACAAAACCCTCACTTACTTAATAATTAATAGTTAATCTAGATAATACTCTATAAACGATTGCCCAAGGAGATGTAAAGAAAATATTTTACGACTCTATAATGATTTAAATTAAGTTTGTTATCATCACCATAACTCATGCATGTGCATTTTATATAGATTTGACTACTTTCGCCGACGGTACGTACGAGCTGGTGCCGGAGTCCGAGAGTGAGCAGCGTGAAGCTCAAGTTAATCTAATTGAAATTACTGAAGACCTGAACCAGAGTTCAGAAGAGCCCAAGGCTAGCTCCGCTCAGGAAGTCAAGCCCCGGAGCATGTCCTGTCTATTTTTAAATTTGTGCAACTACTTATATTCCTATCTACTTGTGTATTTAAATTTGTAGGAATTGTTTGGAACCCTAGTTGCATAATCTTAAGTACCTATGTTTAAATACTAGCATGTATAAGTCGCTAGTTGGCTATACTAATGGTTCGGTAGAAGTCGAGTGATTCTCTATCACTCGCGAGCTCATAGGAGTTGAATGTTTACTACACACTGCAATATAAGGTTTACGGGCGGGGTTGTTGTACTTGTGATACCCCGTCTGTTTAGTGAAAATGGATAAGACCGCAGTGTGTGGTAGTGGTGGTTAAGCGTTTGAACGTACTAACCACATGCCGAGAATATGGTAATCGGTAAGCTTAAGTACCCGATGGAACCGGGCGGTGGGCATGTTTCATGCCCGGGGAAAAAGGAGAAAAGTCGCGTGAGTGATTGCATTCCCCATGCGTGTGTTTAGGTCTGGCTGGCCAGGTTAACAAATTCGATTCGAATCGTCCGTCTCTCACGGATATTGAGACTGCTTAACCCTTTTGCCACATAGAGTAAGAAGTGGAACAATGATGATGAGAAATATGGTTGAATGATGAAAAATAATTGTTTTTCACCATGTATGCTATTGGATAGATGTTAATGTAGAATGGTTAACCGAACTAGAACTTGAAAGCTAAAATCTGAAAATAAGGACTTACTCTTTGTTGCTTTTCGGTAAAAACAAAACCCCTCAAGCCAAAAGCCTTGCATGTCTAGTTAGAGGGCTAAGTATATCCTAGTCGGGTAAGTCTTGCTGAGTATTAGTATACTCAGCCTTACTTGTGGTTCAACTTTGTTTTCAGGTGATACGTTTGAAGATCAGATAGCTAATTTGACCTGGCCATGTGTTTTACCTCCTGGTTGGTCGGTGGAGTGGGATACGACTCCGGCCAACGATGACAATGCCGAGTGATGTCATGTACGGGCTTCATCATGACATCTTGTATCGTCGTGTAGAACTCGCTTTATTTCCGCTGCAGTGAACTCTGAACTACTTTCAATTTGAACTTCAAGTACCTTTCGGAGATTTCGAACTTGGTTTGTAATAATTAAGTTAAGACTATGTAATGTATTTGTATTTGTGAAATGTTGTACTCTCTGGACTCACATTCGTGTGGGTTGCATGTAAGTTTTAGGTTCGATCGACGCTCAGGTGGATTCTTCGAGACTTTACCCGACAGCCCTGCCGGATTACTCCGTTTGAAGTACGTATTAACCGAGATTACCTTTAAGGTGATGATTAGCGCACTTGAACCGGATTAATTTGGGCGGTACTGCCCCGCGCGGCGCGACGCCCTGCCACTGGCGAGACCGCGACACGCTGGGCGCGGGAGTAACATGGCAAGTTGGTCGGGGGGACGCGTGTGCGTCACCGTCCCCGTCCCCGTCCGCGCTGATCTCGCTGGGCGCCCCCGGCACATGCGCCGCGGATCGATCGGCACGGGCACGAGCACGAGCCGGGGGCGCCACTGCGTCAGCATTCAATCCGCTCCACCCTTTCCGGCACGAGTGACGAGTCCAGGGGATTGGGTCGAGCACGGAGCGCCGGCCGCCGGGTGGATTGGATTTGGATGATCTCGAATTAGATTTCGGGTCCCTGTCTGTGGCCAGGCCCTTGTGACCTTTGTCGCCTGGACCTGATCATTCAGGGGCGTAGTTCGCGGCATCTGGTAAGCTGTGTACTACAAGTTTGGTTCTATGATCATCAGTCGATCAGACACGCTCCATTGTCGCTGACTTGTTGTTTATCGAAAAAAATGTCACTGACTTGTTTCTATTCGAAAGATACTGACTTGTTACTGCTGGGTCTCACTCTCACCACGGACCCACGGTTTGCACGCGTGAAAACTGTAAACGGCACTGGGAAAGGAGCAGGGTATGCGGTAGAAACAGCAGCGCCAAGGAACTACTGAAACTTTTTTGCACCCAACGTCATCAGAGATTCAGAGTGCAGTGTGCGGACCACCGTCTTGACCCCTTGTAAAAAGTTCAGGTATACGGTTGACAACTTGCTAAAAAAGCAAGCTTTTGCCCGCTCTCTGCAGTTGAGCGCAAGCTGGCCGATACATGCATGTCTGGTAGCCGTAGGCGCCTGCTGCTGCTTGGCGTTGTAGGTCAATTGCGACTTGAGGGGCGGATGGACATCAGCACATGCCTAGTGAAACTGTCACCTAGGATTAACATTAATACCATGCTCCATCTAGGTACCTTAGCCCTGCCTAATACGCATGTGATAAGGTTAATTACGCCTTAACCCTTGAACCAATCGCATCCCAGTGCAAAACCCACATGAACCAAACTCAGCATAATGCAAAAAGCCTGATGAACCAAACACAACCAATAGGCGTATCAACGACTTGAAAGCGATGGATCATCTGTCTCACATAGTTTGCTTTTGTCATGCTCATCCTCAAAGCGCAGACTTTTCCTCCATGCAAAAATCACATAGTACAAATCATGTTAATACATTATAGTGCCAACCATTTCCTTGATTCTGCGATGATTTTGGGAGTAGTTGTTGATGGTGGGTAGGGCAGCTTGCTCAAAGCAGGTTTCTGTCCAGCCTTTGCAGTTCAGCGCAAGCTGGCATTTTTTTTCTGCATGTTTGGTAGCCGTGAACCTGCTGCCGCTTGGTTTTGTCAACTGCAACTTGAACCAGCAGGTGTGCGCAAGTTCATGCGGACTTGAAAAAAAGAGCAGCGCGAATTGCTCTAGCATGTCCGTGGTTCAGTACATGCCGAGCTGATGCAGAAAATGGGGGCATGTACTTGATTCTGAAAACAAGGCAAGGATTTACCGAGCATCTTGTGAAATCATGAACTGTATTGCTGTCCTCAACAATGGAATATATATACTGTATGTACAGAGTAAGAAACAGAGAATTAGCACATACACAGTGGCAGTGGGAATCAATTTACATAATGTGTTTATATCGTCTTACAGTATATCCTAATTTAAGAACGTCCTGATTCGGTTGGCCGAATTCATCAAGCCCTCAAACTCAGCAGGCTCTGAACACTGCAGTTAGACTGAGCTGAAATCTTTGCTCAGTCGCTCACGCAAACAAAGTGAAAGAAGGAGGAAAAACAAAAAGGAAGCTGCAAGAAACTCAGGGGGGATAGTCTCTACACTTGGATGAAGGAGTGGCATGGCACCCCCATGAGCTGCGCCAGGGTGGTCGACCTGAGCTTCCTCTCCTTCACGGCCGGGTCTTCCAGGAGCAGCACCTTGTCCTTGTCCTGGACGCCCACCATGTGCAGGTGGTCGCAGTCGTCTCTCTCCTTGCCCCTGTACAGCAGCCTCTGCTCCCTGGGCCACAGGCCGGTCACCAGCGACAGCATCACCTTCAGGTCGCCTGCATTGGATGGGGAGCAACCGGGAACTTAGCAACCAGCGCCACGGTTTCCATTTGAAGGAAACGGCAAGTCGGCAATGCAGGGAAGGGCGGCCGACGAAACGTACCGAAGGTCGCGGTGGTGTCGATGGAGACGTCGTGCCACTGCCAGCCGGTGGCGACCCTGACCAGGATGTACTCGACGGCCGCCGCGTCCTCCTCGGGCGTCCGCCGCTTCTGCACCAGCATCCCGCCGGGCCGCACCTCCCACTCGATATTCTCGTGCTCGGCGACCATGGCGCAGATGTCCGCGCCGCCGCTCCTGCCGGCCGTGCTCCTGGACCGGCTCCTGAACAGCCTCCTGGGGCTCGGAATCTTCACCATCTCTCTGTCTCTCTGCTGCTGCTCTCGAGCTAGCTGCTCCGCTCCCTGCTCTGTGCCTCTGTCTCTGTCTAGGTCGATCGCTCGCTGGCTGGTTGCTGCCGGTGCCGGGTGCCGGGACTGGCAGCCGGGCCTGGGGATTTTAAAGGGGTGGAGCGGGGGCGATGAGGACAAACCGGGAGGAGGTTAAGTGGCGACAGGGGCGGGACGACCACCGTGCGGGCGGGCGGAAATGATTGGCGATTAATTAACTGGAGTTTGTTTTAACTCCCCCGAGACCTCCCCGCTAATTGAAAACCGATTAGCTTGGCGAGGTGGCCGCGATGGGGACACCTGTTGCCGAGGCGGCGAGAGCGCTGAAAAGGGCCGGAAGCTGGTGGATTTTCTGAGACTATTTTTCCGGGCTGGGCCGTTGGGGAGGGATAGCCGGAGAGGAGAGGGTTGAATGCGCGGGCGGGGCACGGCAGCGCGGCGCGGCGGTTGGTTGGAGGCGGCAGCACATGGGGAGGTGGCGAACACGGTTTCGCCTGCATGGATGGCGGGGCCGGCGGAATCAATCGCTCGGCGGCAGTTGGGCTGCTCACGGCTCACACTTCTCCGTGGGACACTGCGGCCGTCCGTCTAGCGTTCTAGCTGTAGCTGTAGTAGCATCGTTTTCCTGGCGGCTGTTAGAGTACTGTTCATTCCGAATGGTATTGCCAGCTTACTGATTGATAGGCCTGGAATGAAATGGTACATTCATCTGTTTTTAGTTTAAAATAAAAAAATACAGTGCCCTAGTTGTTAGACTTGTGGATTTCAGACGACGACGATTAAGCCCTTGTTTAATTGCAAAAACTTTTGGAATTTTAATACTCTAGCACTTTCGTTTGTATTTGATGATTATTATCCGATCATGAGTTAACTAAACTCAAAAGATTCGTCTCGCAAATTACAGACAAATTGTGTAATTAGTTATTTTATTTAGCTACATTTAATACTTCATGCATGCGTTTAAAGATTCGATGTAATGGAAAATCTTGTAAAGTTTTGAAATTTTGAATGCAACTAAACAAGGGCCGAGGCTTTGAGCAGCCACTATGCTAGTTCAAGTTCGTGGTCGAGGGTTCTTGTTTGGGGAGGTGTCCGTCCGGGGCTTAGAAAGGAGCTAGTAGAAAATAGGATTGCGGAGAAATATAGAGCGAGCTGCTCCTGCTGACCCGGCCGAAATACGTCTAGGATCATGAGCCCGTGCGTGAAACACCGGCATGTGAGCGTGTCGCGCACAGGGGGAGACCGGTCACGTCAGTCTGTCAGCTGCCCCAAAATAGCCTTGTGCTCTAGCAGGCTTCTTGCCGAAATGAAACGCACCCGGCTAGAATCGAACAATACGATGACGACCAGATACAATCCGGATTCCGGCGTCGAGTCATCAGATGAAAAACGGAGAAAACAATCGGGGCGCGACGCCACCTCCACACATGATTGCCGCGCGGCCGGACAGCTAGCACATGCGAGTGATCTCCGCGCGCGCGCGCTCGACGGGTACGCAGATTCCGGCCGCCGAGGTGCCGCCACGTCGAGCGACGGCGCCGATTCGGAGCGGGGTTTTTTTTTTAGCCTGGCCGGCAGCAGGGGCCTGCCTTCCCTCCCCCTGCAACCGATCAGATTCTCACGGTTGTGTCGGGTGCGGAGTGCGGACAAGGGGGGAAGCGAGCAGCTGCTGACGGAGCTCTGATCTGCCCGCCGCCGCGCGTGCAAGCGGATCATGCTTGGTTCGGTGCCGGCGTCGGCGGCTTCACGGAAGCGACGCATGCTTTGGACACTGGCGAGTCGGTTGGGGGTAGTTCGGAGGCCTCACAGACTCACAGTTGGCGGCGAAGCCTTTTCCGGCCGGGGTCTGGTTCTGGTTGGTTGGGGTTTGTACTTTGCAGCGCCTCTGCATCGACCTGCTGGCTCGTGCACGACGCGCAATGCAGCGCTGTCCAAGAAAGGGTTCCCGCTGACGCTAAGGACACCCAGAAAAGGTGCTTGTTCCGCTCGGCTCGCTGTTCGTTTCCTGGCTTCCAATGACAGACGACGCTGGGGCTGGGCTAAGATGTTCTCTGCCTAAACCGTGAAGGGACCTCAACTTCAGCCTCAGGGGAGAAGAAGACGGAACAAACAAGAGAACAATATCCTGGAATAATAAGAATAATGGCGAGATGAACGGACAGACTAAGGTAGTACTTCGCTAACGGCTTCTTGCATATTCGATGCCGTCGAGCATCCATTGCAGCATCCACTGGTAGCTAGCCACCAGCTTGTCTTCACAATAGAAAAAAGGACTGGTTCCGATCGGGGAAAAAAAGAAGAAGAAAAGGACTGACAAAGCACACAGCACACGCATGCACCAGCTGGGAACGCACATAGCACTACTACAAAAACAGCCTTTTGTCCCGGTTCCATATGGCCATTTGTCCCGGTTTTGGAACCGGGATTCGGCCGCCGGGACAAAAGCGCTGGAGGCTTTTACCGGGACAAAATGTCCCTCGTGCTAAAAAATATTTGCGCCCTGCGGGATTGGAACCCAAGACCTATTGCCTAGCGCATGGCCTGCTTGCCAACTCACCTAAGTAGTACATGTGACTCAGTAAAGAATAACTCCCTTTTGAACTATCACGTAGAGGGGCCTTTTGTCCCGGTTGGTGGCTCCACCCGGGACAAAAAGGGCCTTTTGTCCCGGTTGGTACCACCAACCGGGATAAAAAGGTCACCCTTTTGTCCGGGTTGGTGTTACCAACCGGGATAAAAAGGGTTGGACCTTTTGTCCCGGGTGGAGCCACCAACCGGGACAAAAGGGGGGTCTTTTGTCCCGGTTGGTGGCTCCACCCGGGACAAAAGGCCCCTGTCCCCCCGCTCCTTTGGACCCGGGACAAAAGCCACCTTTTGTCCCGGGTCCAAAGGTAACCGGGACAAATGACCTGGAACAAAAGCCTATTCTGTAGTAGTGTAGGTGATCGTTGTCACCCAGCGGCGGCCGGCGGCCGAGCGAGCGAGCCGCGACGGACGGAGAGGGTGGTGCCGTCGAGGCCGCCTCGACGGAGCACGCGTGCAGCTTTGGCTTGCGTGCATCTCCATCGAGCGGTCTGTTGGCGCCGGCTGCCGGAATGTGCAGCTCGACGGCGGTCGGCAACTCGCCGGGATCACGCCCACGGCGCACGGCGTCACTCACACACTCACCCAACGTTGCGACCTTTTCGATCTGTTGCGTTTTCTCTTTATTCAGTGGAGTACACGGTCCACGATCCGAGATCCCCGCTACGTCCGCTCACGCTGCATCGTGCCCGCCTATCGCGCGGGAAAGCTCTTCATGCGTCGCACGGTTCTGGTCCCGACCATTACACATGCAGCTGGCTCAACTTAGGAAAGTAAACATGCTCCTAACATGCACCTACACATTTACATTATGCACTGAACGTGCACGGGATTAAGCTCAACACGGTCCTCGTCGGTGCCCTAAGGCGGCTGCGCACGCACGCGGGGCGTCGCCACGACGGCGGCCGGCCGCAACAAATGATGACCGCCTGAGGCGCTAAGGTAGCCATATAGGTGTTTGCTGCCTAACCTTAGATTAGGGTTTCAAGGATTTGGGGATTTCTTTTGGGATGTTGGATTCAGGATCCGGATTTGGGGGTATTTCACATAATTAAGATTTGCATTGTTTTGCTGATTCCCCCTCGTCAACATGCTTAAACTGAGGAATCCTAGGTCCTTTAGCTCCTCATGTGTGCATCCTGCACTTAATTCTTTGGTAAATCAACATAAAGATGCAACCCGGTTCTTGCATATGCCCCCGTGCCTGCTTGATGCAGGCATGCAGTTGACCTAGGTGCTTGTTGTCACGACCCAAATGTTAAAAATGTGTTTGTCATTTAGTTAACAACATCATGAGCATCATCAAAGCATAATGAAGCATCACATGCATGTGTACACTTGTTTGAATTTAAATTATATGCCTGTTTGAATGTGTGCTTTGAAGGAACTTCAAAAATTGTTATGCAACTGTGCCTCCAAAAATTTATTCAAATACTAGATTTCAAATGTTAAAATTTAAAATATTTTTGTGGGATTTTATGCCTTTTGACCCGAACCACAAAATTCCTTGAAAGTTTGAAAACAATTGTTTTATTTATTTTACTGCAATCAATCTACAAAAGGTTTTTGGGCGATTCTTGTTGTAAAATGATCTTGGTGATTTTGCCTTACTCCAGTCAAACTTTCGTGATTTTTGGAGCCCAAGAAGGCTTTGATTTCAAATTTTGAACTTCAATCGTCATTTTACCTTTTTCCCATTCGCACGAGCCCACATGTCAGCCACGACCACGAGCCACCACCCTCCCATTCCACCGCGCCTCCTCGCTCGCCCGTTGGGCAGCAGGGGCGGCGGCGGCCCCCTCGCCGGCTGTCCATTGGCCAGCGTGGCCGGGCAGCCGCGGCGCCGAACCCGCCCGTTCGCCACCCCTCCTCCTTTAAAGCCCGGCCGCCCCTGTTGCCCCAAACCATAGCCACCACCTCCTCCATAGCCGCCGCCACTCCTTCCCCAACTTCGTCCACCCCCGATTCGTCATCTCCGGTGAGCCCGCTTCGATTCTTCGCGCACAAACCTTCTCCTTCCTCCCCTCCATCGAGTTGGGCCCTCACTCGGCCTCTTCATTTGCTGTGTAGGACCCCCGGCGGAGCTCCTTCGCCGGAGCCGTTGGACCTCGCCGTGCGGCCATCTCGCCGTCATTCCCCCGCCATCTAGGTCGCCGGTGAGGTTTGCCGCCGTCGCCTACACCCCGTGCGCGCGCGCCCTCAGCCTTCCGGCCGCTCTCCCCACCGGCCCCCACACGGTGCCACCGCAGTGTCGCGCCGTGGGCGCGCTGGCCGTGCGCCAGCCGCGGGTCAAGGCTAGCACCTAGTCTTGACCTAGCCCGGGGAAGCAGCTAGCCCCTGGGGCCCACCTGGCGGTGCCCAGGGCCATGGAACCGTGTGGATCTAGCGTTTTTAGGAGCTTTTGTTGGTGCAGTAATTTTGTAAAATTCGTATAAAATTGTGTGTATCTCCAAAAATTATGAAACTTCTTTTATTGGATTCCTATTACTTGGATCTACTCCATAAAAAAATTATCGTTTTCCATGTTACTGTTCAGTAGATCTAGTTGTGCTTTACTCTTTCTAAAGTAAGTTAATTGCTTAGTACTCCTCTAAAAATTCTATGCTGCTCTAAAAATGCCAAGCTAAGTTTTGTTACGCTCCTTGTTAAATATGCATTCAAGTGCTCTAAAAATGCCAAGCTAAATTTTATTCATGCATCTTTACTATTTAATAGATTTTTAGTGTGTTTGCTGAAAAGTGGTATAATGGTAAAACCTATTCTATTAGCTTTATTTTCATGTCTAGTATTTGTGATAGTTTTCTTAGATTTGTTCAATGAAGTTTGATTGTGTTTTCTGATTTATCTTGTTTAGAGTAGCTAAAACTTTCCATGCTCATAAATAATTTTAGAAAAATAATTTTCCTGCAAATCCAACTCTCATAAGTTTGTCTTGATATCCTCTGTGTTATCGAATTTATTTAGGATTTATGCTTGCTATATAAATTTTTTATGCTTAATTCTTGTTTTAGTTTATCTTGGTTGATTGTCATGGTCGGTGTTTATGTTGTGTATCATTGCATGTTGAATCATTCATCCTTTATATCATATCATTCATGCACGATCATAGTATCATTCTAATTCATGCATTCATTCATGCATCATAATGACTGAACCGTCGGAGAGCGAGCTGGTTGAACCCGCCGAAGTTGTTGAACACGAGCCCGGCTTAGAGTTCGTGGTTGACCCAGAAGAGAACCAAGGCAAGCAGCTAAGCATGATTCCTTGCACCTATTTAATTTGATTTAATTTAGTTATTTCAATTTAGTATTTATGAGTTATGTATATTATGTACTTATTGCATTCTTGTACCTATCTTTATGAATATACTTTCCTTGTCTTGTCTTGTTATGTCCATGTCCTTGCCACTTGTAGCTAGAAACTAATTAATGGACTAGATGCTCAGCCATGCTTAGAATTAGTCTATCACATGTAAGGAAATTCTTGGAATAGGGTCACACTATACCTACTTGGTTACCCATGATCGCACTTTTTCTTAGTTTAGGTCATGTTGGAAGGTTGGGTTGGTTATGTTGGAAAGTTGGTTTTGTGGTTTGGGCAGAAGGATAGGGCCTAGAGAAAGGAGTCTCGGAGGCATAGTCCGCTTGAACCATTTAAGGACCGTCCGTGGATGACCTCGGCTTTGAGCATTTAATCGTGCTACCACATATCCTAAATAATGGTAGAGATGAGCCAATTACCTCCTTTGACTTGATCTTTGATGCATGGTTCTAGATACGTGGTCAAGGGGCTATATAGAGAGGCTTAGGGGTGTCCCAGGTGGATGTAGGTGGCTCTCTGCGTAAGCTAGGCATGAGTTCATCGATTGAGGCTTGTTGAAAACGATTGACGCGAGTACTCCTTATCCAACGTGATTGGTTGAGTGAGCCGCATAGTCCTTGTGTCGTGTGGGTAAAGAAGTACTCCCTTGCAAGGTTTAAATCAATTTGAATTGAAGCGCTCTCGGTTATGAGCAAACTCTTTGTTAAATTCATGGAAAGTTCACTTATGTTGGAAATGGTTCTTGGTCCATTTATGTTTAATTATTTGTTCTTGTCGTAATCAATAAAAGTTTGTGGTGGGGTGGGCAAGATTAATTAATTTTGCTACAGAGATAAATGTTGGTTTAAGAGCTCATGCCTATGCAATACCAACTTAACCTTAAAGCCTCATTTTGAGCCCTTGCATAATCCTTGTTTATTTAATTGTGTAAGACTTGCGAGTACCTTTTGTACTCATGTTGTTTTCTAAACTAAGTTGCAGGTGAGTCGGAAGTGGTCTTTGGTCTCTTTTACCCTTCCGATTCTGGTGCGGGGGAGGAGTAGGCCTTTGTGGTTGCGATGGTGCCCTTGAGCAAGATGCCATTGCTTGTTGCGCGTTTATCATTTATCCGCTGCATTGTGGGTTCTTTTGGGAGAACATGACAAGACACTAAACTTTATTTTCATGTCTCTTTATCTATCACTCATGAACCAAGACTTGTATGGAATTGTTGAACCATTTTATTTTCATATTTGAACCCTTCTATGATGAAATTGTAATAATTAATTGTTGTACTTCCTTTATGTTTAAAATTGTTCTTTGTGATTCATTGGTGATGTATCCTTTGTAATGGTATGTGTGCATGATCTTGGGAATGCGGTGGAGCACATACCGGGACTACTGGATTTGATATTATTTTAGGCAAATGTAGTGTCAGTTGTCGGAGTCTCTAGATGTGGGCTAGCACGTGGAACGTCCATAGACGAACATGTGTTAGCTCTCATCTTAATAAAGATGATCAGCAGTTTGCTTAAATTGGTGTCAAATTAGGTGGTTCTTACACTTGTGCCCAGCCCCTCTCGGCAATGCTGGTGGACTGGTAGTTGGTGGTGTAGGTCACTCCTATCGAAGAGGAGGAGAGAGCCCTTCCCGTGTGTGTGTGTGTGTGTGTGTCAGTGCTAAGTTTGGGTTGGGCAGCTAGGCCTGAGCTTATAGCTTCTACTGTCCCTGCATAGGCAGCACAGCCTGTCACTTCTTTTCTGCCAACTAGTTTTAGCCTGACAGATCAACCTAACACAAATGGCCAAGGCGCTATCTAAATTCTGGCTCTAGTGATTCATGATGTTTCCCCCCTAAAAAAGTTTGACCTTCAGTTACTAGGGATCATTTTGTTTCGTAAATTAGTGTCTGAAACCTGAAATAAAACCTTATGTTCTAATGCGCATCTCTGAACCACACAAGGGAGCCAGGTTGTTACTTTCTGTGAAGTAAACAGAAGTGCATGCCTGTTTTTGATCTGAATAATGCCACTGCACATTACTTAAGTGAGTGGTATTAGTGATATGCTATCAGCATCTCAGATGGTGGTAGAGTAGCATTTTGATACATAAGCATGCAGTTTGTGTACTAATGTAACCCAAGACAAGTGATTTTGAACTAGTATGTATGACTGTGGCTCGGACAGATATAGAGTTACTAAAGAAAATGTGAGTTTCAGGAGGAGCGAGGAGCTTGTGGCTGGCTGGCTGGCTGATGTTTGCTAGGACAAATGCGTCACGGGGAGCATCAGAGGCAGCCTCAGTAGGGGCTGGGTCTCGTGTTGCTTGTCCAACTACACGAAATGTTTTGCAGAAGCGAAGATGGTGCTTCGTACTGGTTGTAGGTGTAACTCGTGTTGCTGGTTTTGTTATTTTTTGTTGGCTTATTGTATTCTTGTTGGTGTACCATCCGATGTGTATTCTTGTTGGTAGATATATATATATATATATATGCATTTTATTTAATTGATGATGCTAATTTGGGAGAGTTTTGAACTGCTGATGATATACAGCAACAACATACATGTGTCACAACACAATTAAGCAATTGATCAAAATTTCCAAGCAACATTGAGATTGGGTTGAGAGCTCTGAAGGCTCTGCATACTAAGTTTGCTGCGCTTGGACATGGAATTCCTCTGCATACTACTAGTTTGCTGCTACTATATCATGAAACTGTCTCCTACTCTACACACTAATAGTTTGTTGCTCCTGTATATGAAATTGTTCTCTAGCTGACTAACGTGGAAAGTAATGAACTGCAGTGCTCACCATGCAGTATTCATCGTTGTTCGACAACGATGGGACAACTGGAGTTCCACTGCACCTTTGCGGTGGAATAGCCTCCTAAGGTCGAGTAGTTCCATATGGCTCAGCTTCGGTATAGGGTCACAACCATGCCCTTTAGCTTCCCTCTCGTGACCCAATTTGCGATCACATCTTCCGCCTCCCAGTCGGTTCCCACAAACTTGTTGTCCCGCGGGCTTGGCTTATTTCACCACTTCATGACCTCTTATCCTACGCATGCAGCTTGGTTGGCCTTGATGAGCCTAGCCATTGTAGGTGTCACCTTAGACGCGAATGGAACGCCAATAGCTTCTGTTGTTGTGCCTGCTACCTCTGCCAAAGGTTGCATCCAATGGATATTTTTAGAAATTAAGGTATGCAGGTTGGTTGGCCTTGACGAGCCCAGCCATTGTAGGTGCCACCTTAGATGCGAATGGAACGCCAATAGCTTCTATCGTTGTGATTACTACCTCTGCTAAAGGTTGCATCCGATGGATTGTTCGGTTGGCTGTGGCTGGTGGCTGGTACTGATTTGTTGTGAGAGAAAAGTACTACTGGCTGGCTGATGGCTGGTGGCTGGTGTTGATTTGGTATGAGAGAAAATCGTTGCTGGCTGTTTGGCTAACAAGCCAGTCGAGCAGAGTTGAGTACCTACACCTATGATACACAAACTCATTATAGAGTCAGTCAACTCATATTTTTAGTTACTTAGTGTATTGGGTCCTTATGACGACAGGGTTGTCTTTTCACTTCATGGTGGCAGAGTCTACCAACAAATGAAACTAGCTTCCGAGTGACAAAGGCAACATTCAATAAAGCCCAGACCCTTGTTGATCCTGGGTGACAAAGCCAACCTTTGATAGATCGCAACTTACACACTAAATGATCCCGGGTGACAGAGCTAATCTTCAATGGATCACAACTTACACACTAAATAATTGTATGGCTTAACTGGGAGACCAAACACTTACAGAAACATGACTTCAGTGCAACACAACAATACTCCACAAGAGCATACACCACTCTCTTCTTTAGTGGCTAGTCTAGCACTCACCCTTCTCTCGTGCTCTCTACTAGCACTACCACCTCACTTCTTCCATGCTCATGGATGAATGACATGGCAAGGGAGGGGATCTCTATTTATAGGCTAAGTGTCCTATTTCTAGAGAATTCCAAAATACTCTAGCATTTTCTTATTTTACTTATTACTAATTCTAGAGTATTATATGGAAAATATCACCTTCTTGCATGATGGAGAATCCGATTTATTAAAGACAGGTGCCCATCAGAGGCACCAGAGCATTCGCCGCCCAAGTGTGTCATGCTTGTGTTGCCCTGTGTCCCACATAGTTTGGTAGGAACAACCCCTTACTTTCTCAAAATAACAGTGCACTTCGGTCAGATTACATAGGGTTTGTTTGGACACGGTAGAGGCTAAACTTTAGCCCTATCACATTGGTTGTTTAGTTGCTCATTAGGAGTATTAAATGTAGAATAATGATAAACTAATTCCATAACTCCTAGACTAATTCAAGAGACAAATCTATTAATAGATTCATCTTTCCTATTAGCCCTAAACTTATGCAATTAGTTACTGTTAGATTGGATGGATGATACTGAAACCGGAAACGTACGAGGTTTTATCTATAGTCACTTAATTGTTTGTCCATATCTCTGTTCAAGCACATTCATTTAATGCTATAATTATGATAGGGCATGCAAAGCACGCTGAATATTTATCAGTCTAGAAGATTTGCTTCTCCAGATTGAACACACACACACACACACACACACACACACACACACACACACACATATATATATATATATATTTGCGAGCACTCCTGAGAGTGTCATGCCTAGGCCATTGTGGCTAAGTGTCCACCCTCTGTTACCACCTGTGGTGCTCCCTACGCCGCCTTATGCAACAGCTGCAGCTGGATTAAACTTCCACATCCAACCAAGAGTCGCAGCCAGCGTCAGACAACTTGCTGGACGAAGCCTACACTGTGCATAGCTCTTAAGCGAATTCACGACCACTATAAATGTCATCTTTTTTTCTAGAATGAAGAACACAACCCTGTAGCGATCGTTGGGATCAACTACTCCTAGCTCCACAGAGATCTGGCAATCGGCAATAGAAGTGTCGCAGTAGTAAACCTCGTCGCTGCTCACTTGGAACACCTTCACCCATCGGTCCTCCTCCACGTCCTTCAACAACCACATGGTGATCCGACCTTCATGACAGACCTTCAACATGCATACCTTTCCCTGTTTGGAAGCCACAAACAACTGTGGCCGCCACAACCTCAACCTCTTCCTCATCCAGCTCCTCCAGCCCAACAACCTCGTGCTTAGAGGCAGGAAACTGAACAAACCTGGTGGCACCATTGTCGCAAGGGTTGAAGAGGAGCAAGATCCCGTGTTCGACATCAAGAAATGTAAGCAGGCTTGCGCTGTCGTGGGACAGCAAGGCGTGCGTCTTGAACCATGGTGGCAGGTGCTCGTGCTGGGCCACCACCTCGTCCTCCTTGACCCTGGCCCAAGTCGCTTCATCTTCGGAAGAGAGGGCATATAAGCGCCGAGGGCGGACCTCCTTCATGGTTCAGGAAGTCGATAAGGAGGAGAAGATGAGCACGATCTGTTTAAGGCTGGTCTTGGGCCAGTGCCGATGGGGCAACCTCACAGGGCCTCCAAAATTGCTATGCTAACATGCCTATCAAGTCACAAGTGACTACATCCTGCTGGATGTGATTGATATTGACACTACCATCATTGATTTTGCATCTAAAACTGTTAGAAGAAATTGTTTTAAATGATCTAGAGACATTTCTCTTTTGTATTTTAAACTTATTAGTGTTAGATTCATTAATTACAATGAGTTTTACAATTTTATCGTGTATTTTTATGGTGAATGGGGGACTCCATTTTTTGTTCCACACCGGGCCACCAAAAAAGTCGGTTAAGGCCGGCCCTGGATCTGATGCGTCGCTCGCAAGGAGGAATCGGGGCGGCCTGAGTGCTGGTGCGCCGACACCGGGAAGGGGGAGGGTGAGGATGAACCTGCAATGCCCATGCGCTGGTGCGCCGCCGTCGGGGAGGAGGAGGGGGGAGGATTCCATGCGCTGAACTTGTACGATCAGGTAATGCCCGCCTTCGCGGGGACTGGCAGAAGACATAGCACGAACGATTTCGAGCAGCGCCGACGACTCCAGGCAGGCGAGTTCTATGGGACGGTTGGAACTAGGTCCACTGCGCTGCTCTCAGGACCGCAGACGTGCAAGCGCGGGTGGCTGGCGGGCCGGCCTTGATCATCCGCGGACCACACGAAGAGGAGGATGTCGCCCTCCGCGTCGGCGCACTCCACATGGCTAACGAGGTCCTCACCATCGCCGCCGCCGGAGAAGAGCACCCACTCTCGGTTGACGATGAGAATCGACGGCTTCGGCGATGCTTCAACGTGCACGACACGATGGACGCCCTTTAGAAGCTCTTGAGAGTCGAAGAACTCGGGGGAGAGGTGTAGTAGGGCCCACGCGCGCTGCAGCGTGAACGCGGCACGCCAACACCAGCGAGGGGCGACCCTATACGAAGATTGGCGGTGGTGGTGGTCGGCAATTGAGGAGGGGTGGGGGTTTAGCAAGAAAGGTACGGGGTGACTGCCTGCGGGTGGAGGCACTGTACGTCGCCGTTATGAGAAGAGGGGAGAGGACAAGGGAGGCTATCTTGTTGGGATTAGTTCCACATTGATTGTAGGGGAGGGCTGAACCAACTTAAAAGTGGAGGGAGTCTCTCACCTCTTGTGCTAGTTTTTGGGGTGCAGCAGGACTTTCTCCGGGTGTGCACCTGGTTGGGCCAACTCTCCCGGTTTTGGGCTAACAATTGGTATCAGAGCTGCGTCCGCAATCTCTCGTGCCCGTCCACACTCAGGTGCTGTAGGTCTGAAACCCAATGGACCGTGGGGTGTGAGACCCGTGTGTGCTCGTATGTCGGGTCGATCAGTGGCGGACCTGTGGGTGTGAGGCCCGTATGTGCTCGTGCGTGGAGTCGGTCACTGGTGGACTGTGGTGTGGGACTGGGTCAGTGCTAAAGGGCACCAATGTGTGACGTGGGAGATTCTTGGAATTAGTCCCACATTGGTTGTGGGGGGAGTGTTGAACTAACTTAAAAGTGGGGGAGTCTCTCACCTCTTGGGTTAGCTTTTGGGTGAGTCGATTACTCGATTCGGTTATTGCCAGGTGAGGCCCCTTCCTTTAGCGACGGCCACCGCGTCTGGTGAACACGTCATGTAGGGCTGGACGACATGGCAATGGATGCGGTAACAAGGGCCTTTTGTTAGTAATTTTTTTTAGTTACAGATAAAAAGGTTCAATTTACTCCCTTCATGTATGTCTAAAATCTAAATAATCCCATAAACTATAACCAAGTTCAATTTACACCTTAAACTACGCAATTTAGTTTATTTTGCCCTATAATACAATTTGTCATTTTTTGTTTCTCCATACGCAAGTTGAATTTTAATTTCAAATTTTGCAGTGTAATAGTGCACATCACAATGTTTTCATATAAGTTTGAACTCCAATGATTAATTTATTATTAAACATCCTAATCTATCAATGTAATGATAATAAAGTATTTTTAATAGGTGTTATGATGTGTACTATTATCTTGTAAAATTTCAACTTAAAATTTCACCAAGGAGAAATAAAAAGATAAATTATATTAAGGGGTAATTTGAATCAAATGGTATAGTTTGGGTCGTGAAGTAAACCAAATGATAGTTTATAAGACTATTCGGACTTTGGATGTAGTTCACAGGAGTAATTAATACTTTTCCGTTACATATTTACTACTCCTCAGGTAGGAGGGATCTTTCAATCCATCGGTCATCTGAAAAAGCTAAGAGCGTGATTACACGGCTACCTGGCTCGCACCACGCATGAAGGCCTGCTTGAGCCAGGCCTGCCAGATTCAGGTGACCCTTGGTCGGTTAATGTTTGCTTCTAGCCAGACCAACCAAAGAATTTGTTTAGTTGCCTGTCTCACGAAAATATAGATATGAATTAATTATAGAAAAAACAACTCCATATTCTACTGGCCTGCCTCTCTGATCTACTATCTGCCTGCCAAGGAAGCACCACTAAAGACTGGCTTCTCCGACCTTCCACCCGATCCTGGGCGATCCCGGATCGACAAGCCGTCAGTGTGGATTCCCTATATATGGATGGTAGGAACGCTTCATCTGCAGAGCCCTGTATGCGTCAGTGAGGTTCTCTCTATGAGAGAAAGAGAGGGTGCTAATCTTGGATCAGACGGCGTGTTGATTGACAAGGCTTGGATTAGCAAATTGTCACTGCTTGAGTTTAAGTATTCGAAATAGCGAAATACATAAATTATCGTACTAAAGTAAGTATGTCTACAACATATCTTGAGCCATCAGTCGTATGTTCATATTGTATGTTCATAGCATAGATTTACTCATGTAGAGTTTAACAAAATTGAATTTTTCCATTTCACGTTTTTTTGTTACTATAATTTCTCAAAATATTATCTAAAAAATAAAAAATAGGAAAGCTACTAAGAAAAACCACCCAAGAAAATTATTTATCCAGTATCGCGAGTTTGAGAAGCCAAAATATCCAATTTTCAAGTGTAGGATGGAAATATAAATTCAGCCCACATCCCATAAAGGTAAATAGAACTTTTTTCTAGTTTGTATATGCATGTGTTACGCGCTCGCTGGGCCGGTGTTTATGGGCTTTTGGGTGTGCGATGACTAGCGGATGGATGTGTTGTGCGAATTGCGATGACTAGAATAATTTGGGCTCCTCTCATAAGGGGAAAAAAAGAATAATTTGGGCTGGGCTCATCGGGCGTCGCGTCGGCGCCTCGGTATTGGTACGGGCCGGCTTCTTGACTTCTTGTTCCTTTTATTTAAGCAAGGGCGGTGAGACCCCTCAAAAAAAAAAAGCAAGGGCGGTGAGATGGGGAACGCGAGGGAAATGGCGATCGACTCCGACGACGGCGGCGGCGGCGGCGGCTGCGGCGGAGCGAAGAGGCAGAAGGTGGATGAGCGTGGGGTCCGACGTGAAGCGGTGGGTGCGGACGGCGGATGCGGCTCGGCGGACCGCATATCGTCGCTGCCGGACGAGCTGCGGCAACGCATCCTGACGCGGCTCGCCTTCAAGGACGCCATCCGCACGGGGGTGCTAGCCCGCGGGTGGCGCGACCTCTGGAAGAGCCGGTGGCCGCACAGCGCCTCCGTCGAGGTCCGCCTCAGCTCTCGCAACGCCCTGCGGAGGGAGCTCGACGCGCTGGCGCGCAAGCCGCACCCACGGCGCCGCCTCGACCGCTTCTCCCTCGTCGTCAAGAAATGCAACCTCAAGACCTCGGAGCTGCGGGGCTTCACCGATTACGCCGCCGAGTGCCGCGTCGAGGACCTCCACGTCGAGGTGCGGAAGGGCATCGAGGGCAAACTCAACTTCCCGCTGTCCAGCCCGCTCCTCGCGCGCCTCTCGCTCCGCCGTATCGGCGTCATCTCCAGCTTGTACTACAAGGGCGCACAGCCGTTTCGCGCTCTCGAGGTCATCCGGCTCCACTCAGTCTCCATTTCCGAGGTGGGTTTCAAGAACATGATGGCACTGTGCCCCAGCCTCCTCGCTCTCAACCTGCGTGCCTGCCACTGTGACTATTTTTTCTACCGGCCGGACATTAAGAGGAAGAGACGCAGCTTGGTCATGCCGCCTAACCTGAGGACCGTCACCGTCGCGGACTGTTGGGGGTGCGCCAGTCTGAACTTGGTGCCTGTGCCTTGCCTGCGCTCCTTCTGCTACAGAGGCGACTTCGTCAACGCACCCTTCTTCCTTCCTAGCGACGCCGCTCTTGGTGATCTTTACATTCAGTTTGCTGACTCGGTAGCAGAACTGCACAACACCAAAAAGTTGAGTGATTCTCTCCCAAAGGATTTATCTGGTCTCAATGTTCTCACCGTCTGTTGCAATGCCCTCGAGGTATTTTTTCTCCCTATTGAATCTGTCACCTAACTTATAAGTTGCTTGATTTCAAAAAGAAACAGAATCACAGTTTTTTGCCTAACCACGCCTGTTATTTTAGGTTGCGTCTCGCTTGTTATCGATTGATGATGGAGCAAATGGCATGTTGCCCAATATCAACTTACACAATTTGAGAGAACTACAACTAATCATGTTACGAATGGAAGCTTCCAACCTAGCTGACCTTTATGTGTTCTTCAAGACCTTCCAATGTCCTAATTTGGAAAGGCTCTTTGTGCAGGTTAATACCTTCAATGCCTTCCTAGATGTGTTTGCCTCATAATCATCCTGTCTTTTGATTTCATCTACATCTGAGTTCTTATCTAACCATAATGCTTCTGAACAATTGTGTTTCATCGTTGTAGCTCCCAGCTTCTATGGCCATGGAGGGAGGTTCTATTGGTGAGGTGAGGGAAGAGCCACCGGAGGATGACTTATATAACCTTTTGATGGTAAAGGTCATGAACTTCAACTGGCGCTGCAGTGAGGTGCAGCTCGTGAGTTTTTTGTTGAGGAAAGCTAGCTCCTTGCGTAAACTGTTAATAGTTTCTCCCAATGTCACTCCACCAGATTTACCCTGTGTAGAAGCAGACCTTTTGATTCTCAAAGAAGCTTTGGCCAATGGCAAGATAATCCTGAGTGAGTCTGACGACATTACAACTCAACCATATCATTCTGAGGTCTTTATCATGGACTAGTTGTTTGAGGCTAGTCAAGTCAGAGCTCTATGGGCTATGGGTAGCAATTTCAGCCCATCAGGGCATTATCCTTGTGGATGTAACTCTTATTGATAATATATGAGAACCAATATTGTCTCCTCATTCTTTTCTTGAATATATATTACTACTAAGTATTTAAAATGCATGGTATTTTAATATGCGCTTACTTTTCTGTCCTGATACCGAGGGGCGGAGCCACAATCAGGCTGAAAGGGTGCTGTGCCTCTTGCAGTTAAGCTAACTTCATGTTTTATAGGTGAACTTCAGAACTAAAAGACTAGTTTCAGCCCACATGAGATGAACTACGCCAGCACCCCTGCTGACACCACTTGCATCATGTATTTGAAATGTTATCCCTATGAAGCAGCTTCATATCATCTTTGAAAATTCAATATAGAGATGAACTACGCTCTGTATCTGAAATAGTGATGATGTTGTGTGGTGTCGGTTATTTTCCTTGTTGGTTTGTTACCTTTGAGGGAGTTCTGCCCTTATTTGAGTATGATTTGTAGGATTGTTCAGATCACATACATCATATTTTTTTATGTGACTAGTTTCCGAAAGTAGCCGATTAATATATGAAGTGCAATGCTGATAGTATCTTTCAAAAAAAAAAAGCAATGCTGATAGTGATGGATTTAATTATCTGTTGTGACTGTCATGATGTCCCTTGATTGCAAACTAGAGAAACAACTTAGTAGCAAAACTCTGAGTTGTTAACAATTTTTTGTGGGTTATGGATGCTAATCGAGTAATGGCTCTGTATCCCCCTGCTATAGGCTGAAGTGAAAAATGTGATTTCTACTTGAAATAAGGTTTACCGAATGAGATATTAGATTAAATTTTCGCCACTAAATAGATGAATTGTGATGCTAAAACCACCCCTTGGAGCTTTTGTTGTGTGTGTGGGGTGGGGATCTTAGACATATGTCTTATGGCCTTTTTGCATTGTATACCTCTCTGTTTTCTTGTTATTTGTCACAAGCTCATCTTTGTTCAATAATGTTTTTTCCCTGTTAGGGCACATCATAGTTGTCACTCCTGGTGCCTTTATTTAGTGCTGCATTTGTTCATCCGTGATCCGTCCTTGGTTGCATTGGTATCGCAGAGTTATCTTGTGCATCATGGTACCAGATGCTTCGGCATAGTGCATGGTTCATATGAACCAGGGAACATAAACTGTTACTATAGATGGTTCATGGGTTTGGGTGCATTTCTGCTTTTCATGTCCTGATGTTTGTAGTGAAAACTGGTTTCACAATGCTATCATGGGTATCAGTCATGTTATCTATTCTTTTAGGCATCAATGTGTAATCCTGAGCCGCGTGGTGCTATGGTTGACCATCTGATTTTCTATCTGCCCTGTTCCTTTTAGCAAGAGATGTGAAATTGTGGGGTTTATCCTGTTTCTTCATCCTATAATGCAGAATTAATGCAGAAGCATGTTGATTGACGAATGCTTCACTTCTGCTATGAGTTGTCGTGCAGTTTATCAACATTCTTTTGGAGTGTTACTTTACCTGTTTTGGACCATGTATCGACTCTATGTTAGGACTTAGGAACTAGTGATATGAAAGATTCAATGGCTCATGAAAGATGCACATATATAATTATTATGAAAAATGTACCTATATAGTTTTAAACTGATTATAAATGCAGCCAGGCTCGATTACATTAGAATATATGATCGATGAATACTCAAATGCTTAGAATTAGAATATACTAGAACTCAATGCACGGCGTTGCCGCGCCCTTCGGAGTCGGACCAGTGTTTTTCTTGTAAGCTAATTGTCTAGCTAATGTTTTCTGTTAACATAATTGTGCCACACTTATTTTGTAATATTAGCATTTAGATGTGCATCAATTAATACAATATATACAAAAGTGATCCATGTGAGATTTTCACGTGCATTACTTGTAACAAGAAATTTTGGTATGTGCCTTACTACTCCTTGTTTTGTTTTGCTTGCCCTCTAAATTAGCTTAGCCAAGACATAGTATGGAGATGCATACCCGTCGTCTATTGCATGTCTCTGTTGTTTTGACTACATGATCGAGAGAAGTACCTGAAAACATTGTTGAGAGTATCCCAAAATTTCTAAAGGAAGAAATGTTACTACAAATTCAGCAGACATATCAAATTACAATCTTCGGAAAGGGTATCAAATCCTCATGCAACATTTGCATAAGAAGTTGTTATATTATAGATATTATAGGGATCAGCCATCCATAAAGTCATGGGTATCAGGGTATGCCTACTTGTGAAAGTATTATAACACCTACAATGAAATTTCAATTGAGAATATAGAGAAGCTCTGTTGTACAACGTGTAAATCTATAGAAAGATCAATATGTTTGGATGTCACAATCTAAAGATAAACCAGTAAGTCTCAAATCAGATATATGAATCGTATAGAACAACTTGGAATAATCGTGTTAACAGAGGTGAATACCTATTAGATTTTGAGCTAAACAGCAAACAATAGTAGAGCTACATGCAGTACTGCTTCTCCTTGATTTTATATGCAAATCTTCAGATAAACCAATAGTCTCAAATCAGATATATGAATCGTGTTAAAGGAGGTGAATACCTATCAGATTTTGAGTTAAATATCAAACAGTAATAGAAGCTGCATGCAGTACTCCTTGATTTTATATGCAACCACAACCACTCGTTTCAGTAAATTAAATCAGCGAGAGGAGGAGGGAGGGGGGTGCCGGTGTGGAGATAAACGTGTGCCGTGGGCCGCAGCTGGTGGAGCGTGGCCTCTCGTCATCCCGGCGGGCGCTAGATGGAGGCTGGAGCAGGTAGTGTGGCAGGCTGGCAGCGAGCCGCAGAGGGACACGACGAAGGCTCTGGAACATTGGCTGCTTGGCCGTCTGATCAACATCCAGTAACTGAGATAAAAGGGCGACGTGGCCCAATGTGTGGCCAGATTCTCTGGTGCAGATTTCGTTCGGTAGAGATGATCGATGAACACTCCAATGCTTAAAAGCAGCAGAAGTTTCTTTTATAAATAGGGAAAGAAGCAACAGCAGTTGGGCCTTCTTCAGTTGAGGAGAGGGAAATGGGCCTCCAACCCAATTAAGGGCCTACTGAGTGGAGTGAGTAGATGCAGACGGGCCTATCGAACACCCAAATGAACCTTACGGATTGGGCCTTCATATGGGCCTGGGCCAGCTCCCCCATCCTGCTGCATGGCAGCCTACACGGGCCGCCCCCCACGAAATGAGAACTACTAGTACTATGTTTACATGAGAGCAGATAAATAGGTCAATATGGATTCTTATCCACAGTGTCCTAAGGTCCACATATTAGGTAACTGATCCACATAAGAAGTAGAAAAAAATGCTGAACCACATTTCAGTTCATTCCATTACTAAAAGTACAAAGCAGGTAAGAAGACTTAGACACCTTGAAGCCCGGCAATTTATCTGGCATTTGGCAATTGTTTTCTGGTTTATGGCTTCTCCAACAAACGCTTCATGGTTATGGTAATTTTGCTTTGTAAACATATGCTTGCAGCTTGTCACATTTCGTAAGTGTCACAAGCTGCCTATTTCAAACAGTATTTATATTTCTGCAATTCAAAGCAGCTCGTACAGTCGTTTTCAGGTTAAGAGAAAAAAATGCAATCACTTTTAATTGCCACCATATATAACCAGTGGAGTGCTGCAACATTTTTATTAAACGATGAGAGAGGTTGGACAGACCATGTTTCTGTATTATTTTTTTAAAACAAGCATATATAATTCAAAAAAGAATGCAAATGGAAAAAGGGCCTAGAGAAAACACGCCATAATCTCAGTGTTGGGCCGAGCCAAGAATAACACGCGCACGGCAGTTTGATGGGCCAGGTGGGCCTCTACATCTCTCTCTCACGGATCCAACCCGTAAGCGGCAGCAAGCGATCGTGGAGCGAGCGGCGGCGCGGCAGAAGCCGGCGTGCGAGACGAGCACCGTCCGGTGGCCGGATGTGCTGATCTCGAGTGGAGGAGAGCCGAGAAGGAAACGAGGAGTTGGGGCGGCGAGTAGCTCTACGATGGCGCAGTTGCTCGGCGCGTCCAGCTCGAAGAAGCGGCGGGCGGGTGAGGAAGGGGAGGTATCCGAAGCGGCGGCGATGACGGCTCAGGAGGAGGACCGCATCTCGGCGCTGCCAGAGGATCTGCGGCTGCGCATCCTGGGCCTGCTCCCGCTCAAGTCGGCCATCCACACGGGGGCGCTCTCCACACGGTGGCGCGCGCTCTGGGAGCGCCGCTGGCCCGCGCCGTCCTCCCTCGATCTCCTCCTCCGCGCCCCGGCGACGACACGGAGGAGGTACTCCTATCGCTCGAGCGCCGCGGCCTCCGGCGCCTCGACTGCTTCTCCCTCACCATAGAACGGAGCAGGAGCCCCGCAGAACCCCGCGTCAGGGCTCCCCAGCGCTTCATCGACTACGCCGCCGCCTGCGGCGTCGAGGACCTCCACGTCGATGTCGCCAATCACTTCGTGAGCTTGATCTCGACGCTCACCCTCCCGCGGGGTTGTTCGCACCTCGCGCGTCTCTTCGTCCGCCACTTGGCCGGGGTTTCCTTCGGCTTCCCCCTCTGCTTCGACGCGTTCCCCGCCCTCGAGGTCGTCCACCTCCACCTCGTCAGGGTTGACATTAACAAGCTTCTCTGGGCGTGCCCTCGTCTTAAGACCCTTTACCTCCGCCACTGCGACTGCAAGGGGGTCGGGGCAATCAACCTCATGCCCGCCGGGGCGCACCTCAGGAGCGTCACCGTCGTGGAGTGCGATGGAATCACCCACATTGACGCCAGGAGGGCCCATGGCCTCCGCTCCTTCCATTTCAGCAGTGCACGGTTCCCCACCTACGACATTGCAGCCACAGCCTCGCTTGACGATCTTTGCATCAGCCTAAGGGGCCAAAACTGCAATCCTCTCGGACACTGGATTCAGACGCTTCCCGACCTCGCTAGCCTCACGGTGCTCACCATCTGCAGCATTGCACTCCGGGTCTGTGCACTATGATGTTCCTTGCTTCATTTCATATGGATAGTCGTGTACATGCGTTTCTTTTTTTTTTTGTTTATTCTGTTTCTATTTTAATATTGCATATTGTGTTTTGTAGAGAGTTTATGCATTGGAATGCTTTGGATCAGCTACTAGTTTGACCAAGTTGAGTTATCTTCCAAGCTTAAGAGAGTTGCAGCTCATAATGCTTGAAATGGACCACACCAATTTAGCTTTTATGTATGTTTTCCTCCGGCGCTGCCGGTGTCCCCAGCTGGAGAGGCTCTTTGTGCAGGTCAATTTGAAATTATTGCATTCAGTTCATTATGAACTTGGAGATTGCATTCAATCAATACTATTACATTGTTGTTCGATATTCTCTTTCTGCTGCTTCTAAATGAAAAGTTGCAAACTACTTCTACCTGCAGCTCCCATCAAACAGCCATGATATCTTCATGGACGATTCCTTCGAGGTGGCAGAGGAAGATGAGCCAGACGAAGAGCTGTATGAGGATGATGCTTCAAATGAAGAGGAAGATGTGCCAGATGAAGAGCTATCTGACGGATACGAGGCTGAGGAAAAAATATTATTAGAAGAACCTCCAGAAGAATATATGCTTAAGGAATGGCTATACTGGACATATGTCTATGAGGAAGATCGTCCTGAAGAAAATGTGGCAAAGGATGAGCAATTTGAGGAAGATGTGCTAGAGAATGAGCAATCCGAGGAAGATGTTCCAGAAGACGAGCAATCTGAGGAAGATGTGCCATTGTATGGCTTAAATAACCTTATACTTGTAAAGTTGATGAAGTTCAAAGGCCATTACTTTGAGATGCGACTAGTAAGCTTTCTGTTGAGGAGGGCCACCGTTCTCCAGAAACTGATATTGGTATCTCCTCCTGTGGGTATGGGGAATTACATGGAAGCATTTGGAGAAGAACCATTGGATACATCCTGTTTTCTAGAGACAATATTGAACTTTGAAAAAGCGTCACCAGATGCTCAGATAGTTCTAGGTGACTCTGATACTGCTGCAATTCAGCCAGTGCATTCTGATGTGCTTTAGTTTGCCATCAGTTGAAGTGTACCAGATGAGATCGCAAGTAAGAACCAGGATTGCATGTATAGAGATGCTAGCTACATTTTTTGCATTCCTTGAATAGAGTACTGAAAGAGTGAAAGTATGAATTGTCAATTTAACGTGATCATTTTGGCCATTTATGAATGGTGGAACAAGAAAGCCAAATGCTTGTTTGTTTGGCATACTGTCCATAGGCCATGAAGGACCAGGGAGCTGTATCCCCTAGGCATTTGGTTCTAGACTAGAAGAAAAGTGTAAGTTTTTATTATCCTTGTTGATCAGAATTCAGTGCAACAGATGGACAAGAAATCTTGTAAAAAAAATTTCTGGCAGTTCTCACTTGGATCGCTCATCCCTGTCTGCAGGAACTTGAATGCTTACTTACATGCATACCATCTGGAGAAAGGAAATCGGGTTTCTTAAAGACAGAGCATCAGTTGTATAGGCTGCCTATCAATGCCAATTACTCATCCAAAATTAAAGAATAATATCATCTATAGATGCTTTTGACTCACCAACCAGCTAGAAATTAGTCTTCTATTTAGTCTCAAGGACTGGAGTCCTGTGTTTGATTGATTGTACTTCTTATAAACCTCTCCTCTCACGTTATATTCAGTTAGTAAAATTTAATTACAAAATAGCTTCTCTGATTTTATGAAAGATAGCTTACTACCTTGGTTATGTGTATTTTGGAAATACCATCCAATGTGTTGCTGATACATGATGGCTGTGAATTTCAAGTGCATTTGGCATCTTTAGTTTGAGGCTTCTGAAATGCTTAATGCATATTCAATTATGTTATATAGTTCTCTTAGCAAGGGTGTGTGATATGCTATCAAGATGAGTTAATAAGTACTATATTTCATTTGGATTAGAGCACCAAAATACAAAGAATTTTGATGGAAGTTATGAAAAAGGGGCAAGGATGGATGGAATAGTTTGCATATGCAAGCCTACAAACCTTTGTTCTCATTTGCTTGCTATAAGTAGTTTACTAGATTGAATCATTGACGATGTAGTTGAGGTCTTAAGGAACCTGTGTGATGCTTTATAGTGTTTAGATACAATTGCTATATGCATTATGTGCAGATGATGTTTAAAAAAATATGTGGTCATAGCCATGGTACCAAGGTGGCTGCCTTTTTTTTTCCCCACAATGTGCCTGCCTAACCTTTTGGCATATGCAAGACTGCCCATGCTGCTGCACATTATTCAGTTTATCTGTTTCTTTCCAAATGTGTTACAGTTTTCAACAGAATATGGTTCTGAAATATAATGCCTTTTCCTGTTAAATGTAAGACCACCTCTTTTTGTATTAGACTGTATGTGCAAGCACTTTCCTCAGATTTATGTACAGAAGAGAGTGAGTTATGCTACAGATGTGATTCATTAGTCACATTATGCATTCTCTTTTGCAGGTAGAAATTTTGGATCCAGAGCCCAGACCATAGCTAAGGGAAAAATGAAAAGTCAAGTGCCTATTTGTTACTTAATAGTAGTTTGTTGCAGTGGAATGATTACAGTTTGTGACCTACATGATCAATTTAAGTAGAATATTTAAAAAACATCTTTACATCTTTGATCCAGTGATTCTTTGAGATGCTGATGAATTTTGCCTACTCTTATTACCCCTTGTTGTTTCTTTAACGGGTAGCAGTATATAGCCGTTGCATTTGGTATCAATAGTTTTTGCTGTCGTGCATTTTAGTCGTTGCAAACACTATAGGCGCGCAAAGCGCGCCTCATGTTCTAGTCAAACTGAATGGCGACTACAAATCCTTGGCAGGCCAATGCGTCCTTTGCAAGATCAACAACCGCAAAATGATGTGAGCTGAGCTCGACAATTTCTGACAGTAGCACAGACTTGGAGTATATTCACAAACAAATGTCCCCCAAAACCAAACAACTTCGTTTCATAAAAGTACTCAGGACGCAGCAATGCAAGATGACAAACTCTACGCTTACCTAACATCGACCAACAGCAGTCGTCGTCATCGGTCAGTGGGTGAAGGTGTAGAAGACGGTGCCCACGTAAACGGCGAGCGCGGTGGTGACGAGCCCCACGAGCCCCGCGGCGGCCTTGGCGGCGGCGCGGTTGCTCGCGCAGCCCAGCGTGCCGAGCCGGATCTGCACGACCATCACCATGGACACCATCAGGAACACACACCCGACCACGGACCCCACGGCGGAGGCCAGCATCCCGAGGCGGAGCACGCGGGCGTCGATGTGGGCGCGTATTGCGTCGTGCGGGTCCTTGGAGTTGATGAGGTTCAGCGCCAGCTTCAGGCCTTGCGCCACCAGGCTGGAGAAGAGGAAAGACGAGAAGGCCACCACCTCCAGCACCAGCAGGGACCGGGCCATCCCGGGCCCGGCGTCGCAGGACGGGTCGCCGGCTAGGCTGTGCAGTTGCCCCGGGGTCGCCAGGGAGAGGCCCACGAACACGGCCACCGTGAAGAGCGAGTTCACGTTCACCACGCCGTCCAGCGCTGTCACGTGCACGCTCGTGGTGTTTGCCGACAGCGCCGCCGGGAACTTCCACTCGTAACCGTGGTGGTGGTGGCCACCGCCGCCATTGCCGTTGCTGTGCTCATCAGATCTGAGACCGAGACGACAAAATATTGAGTTCTTTATCCATGGCAAGGTTACGACATTTGCATCAGACACCGCGAGAGAGGAGACTTACTCATCCATGGCACGAGAGGAGGGGATTGGATAGGCACCTCGCGGTTCTTGGAATGCGTATTTCGCAAATCGAGCTGCCGGACAGGAGAATGGGGATGGGAGTACAAGGTTTTGGGTACCCTACAAGGTTTGGGGAAAGATGTCGGTGGGCAGCGGGTGTAAGACGAACTCACCAGCCTACCCCACCTCCCTCCCACCGCCCGCTGGTGAGTTCAGTCTAAAAGCTGAAGCGACAATGTGGGGCCGGGCTGCTTTGGTGAGGGTCCGTTTAGTTAGCCAAAAAAAAATTGTAAATTTTTTTGGTAACATTTGCAACATTAATTAGAAGTATTAAATATAAATTAATTATAAAACTAATTACACGGATGGACGTCGCGAGACGAATCTATTAAACCTAATTAATTCATCATTAGAGGTTTTTACTGTAGCACAACATTGTATAATCACTGCATAATTAGGTTCATTAGATTCGTCCCGCGATATCATTTTGGGTTAGGGAATGAGTTTTATCAGTTATCCATATTTAATATTTCTGATTACTGGTCAAACGTTTGAAATTACGGTAGTGCACGAAAAATTTGGGAACTAAACAGAACCTATATGAGAAACCATCCAATCGACTTAACACATCATTAGTACCCATCGTTAACTGAAGATGCGACACATGGTTATTATTAAGTGTAAACTTAATGGATGTAAATGATTCTCTTGTTAACCATGAGACACCAACACGCCTGTTCGGAAGGGACACACCCCTCTGAACGGGTCACTCTATACGGGCGCATCCTAATAACAGGATTAACTGACTAAACCACATGTTAATTACATGCTTAACTAATTGATCACACGCATATAATTATTTCTAATACTCCCCTTGATCAATTTGTTTCAAGTATACTTCATATAATCTTTGTTCTTTGTTCTTGAGAATATCGAAAAAATAATAGGAAAAACTCCTCAAAAACCATGTAGGAAAATTTTGAGAAGAAACCATATTGTCTATAGATATGCCATGAAAACTCCTTAAACCTGATAGGAAAATGAGGAGAAAATGATATAGCATATATAAATTACTATCCCATTATCGACACAAATGAGATTGTAATCTCTTTCTCCTAAAATCTAATGGGAAAATATGAGAAATATTAATATATCTTTAATATCTCCTTAATAAAACCCTGTCGGAAATATCAGGAATAGATATATACCCTTGTGTTGATATTGTCTTATTAAAATCCTCTATGAGAAATTGAATTAAAAACTCATATAGAAAAAGAGTACAATATAAGGTACGTTCGAGTCTAATATAAGATTACTCTCCCTCTCTATGAATATCACATATCTTAACTTTCATCTCAAAAGGATTACTTGTTAGATTCATATGTCATATGAGATAAATGATGATATATGTCGGTGTCCTGACCCGGCGGTCCGGCACCAACTAGTAAAGTGTTGTGTGATCTCTCTTTCTGGAGGGTTGATGCAAGCGGAAAAGGGACAGGATCATCATAACACGCCCCGAGGCAAGGAAAGAGGCCAGGGCAGGGGGCGCCAGGCCACTTCGAGCTCCATGGGTGGGAACATAGGAACGCACGATTTATCCTGGTTCCGGCCGCGGGGCCGTACGTCCAGCAAGGGGGTGTGCGAGGGCACTGTATTATTTTGCCCCGGGGGTACCTGTAGTAGGGGGTACAAGCGAGGCGAGAGAGGGAGAGAAGCTCCCAAGTCTCTGCTAGAGGAGAAGTTGATTGAGGCAAGTGCCAATATCGGGGCTCAGAAGAGCGTATGTGCTCTGCGAGTCGTGCTAAGTGTCGAGATGAACGCCCCTCGAGAAGACAGAGCCCGCCTCCCCCTTTTATAGACACAAGGAGGGGCGGTGTACATGTAAGGGAGGGGGGAGAAGTCGTCGTTCTTCCCCGAATCAGGGGCGTACAGTGGCCGAATACTATAGAAAGTACACTGTGCCGCACTGGAGAGTGAGGCGTCGGGCATGGCAGTCATCCTTGGCGTCGTCCTTGTTCTTGCGGAGATCGCGCCGGCGTCCTAGCAGCTCCAGCGGGTAGCATGGTGGCTCCTGTAGAGGGTACCATCCCCTGCGATTAACGTGGCGGCATTCCGAGGTCCTGCGGGCGGGGGTCTTGATCTGGTCAAGGCTCGGGCCACGCCCGAGAGTCGTGCCCATGCCGTTCGAGGGTTCCGCGGAGGGGAAAGTACAAAGGAAGTACGGGGAGTTGGCAGCACAGTGGCTGGAGCAGTGCCGAGCACGTCCCGCACAGCGTCGCAGGTTCCCACAGTGGAGCCATAGCGTCTGGAATGGCAGAGCGGTGATCGGAGTTGGCGGACGGGACTCCGGTCACAGCCACTGTGCGGAATGGCGGCCTGACGCTGTCTGACCCAGGTGCTGCGGAGGAATGGTTGGCATTTAGTGCCTCCGTACGGCGGGAGGGCGAACGGATGGTGGTTTGTCCTTTCTGTCGAGGGGTGGCCTCGAGCGAGGTAGAATCGCGGGGTGTAATCGAGGGTCTCGGCGGGGAGCCCTCGAGCGAGGCGGAGATCGCCCCGCGGGTTCGAGGGGGGTGCGGATGGGCCGCACTGTGTACTTGGGCCGTGGATTGGGCTTCTTTGAGTCCTTTCCTTTCCATCGGATCGGAGGGAGGCTGTAGGCCTTCGTGGGCCCGATTGCCTAACATGTGTTTGCATTTTTAGGGCGATTTAGTCCCCTGGTTAGGGTGCCCTAGTTATGGTACCCGACAGTAACCCCCAAGCCTTTGTAGGGATGAGCATCAGCCTTGCAGAGGCTTGACCCCTCGAGGGCGTGACTCGGGTGCTGACCGTGGAAATCTTGGCTTGCTCGGCGGGGGCGCGACGGTGCTCCGGAGAGCGTTGTTGGAGGAATCTGGTCCGGGATCGGGGTTCGTCGTTGGAGAAGCAGTGAGGTAGCCACTCCGAGTTGTCTATGCAGATCATAGTCGCCTCGAGCACCATTGCGTTGCTGCTGGGGATGTCACCATCGTGCAGATGAGGGCATTCGAGCTGGTCAGCGGAGGGTTTCGATTCCTCGAATGTGTGAAGTTTCCTCCGTGGGGGCACGTCCGCACACCCGTGGGTGTAGCCCCGAGGCCTTGGAGGAGTGCTTGCACTCGTCCAAGGGCTATAAATACCGCCCTGCATGGTTGACAGATTGGGGGGACTGCTCAGCTTCCTTTTCAGCCGGCATCGGCGTTCCTTTCAGCCGGCCTCGGTGTTTTTCGTGCTGGCGCAGTGGCCCGTGATTCTGCTGATCAATTCGGCAGGCGCGTTGCGAGTGCGGGAGGTTCGTTAAACACGTGGGATTTCACAATCGACAGTAGCCGACTCATTCGAGGGTGCGACCTGAGCCGCGGTGCGCGAGGAGCCCCCGAGTCCTAGCCTGGGTGAAGGCGTTCAGGGGACCCTCGACTTCCTGTTACGACCCTCATCACCCTTCCGTAGGGAGGAGGGGTGAAGCGCGCCATGCTACCCTTGCCCGCGCCGCGAGCTATGGCTGCTTCAGTGAGCTGTTATCGGGTGGTTCAAGTGGACGTCCGTGCCCCATCCGGTAAGGGTCGGCTTGTGATCTGTGGACATGTCACATAAAGCGCTCGCAAAGGTTCGCTAGGCGGGGCTCGGACCCATTTGATAGGGTCCGAGGGCTCGGTGCTCTCCCTCGATGGGATACCCCTGCTAGGCACCCTCGACTGGCCTTGAACACTGTGTAGGATGTCTCAGACTCCACGTTCGAGGGTAGCTTGTACCGCACATCCGTGCAGTCCCTGACTCTGGCGATCTGGGGCGCCTGTCGAACCCTGACAGGCCAGGCTTCGAACCCCTGATCAGTAAGGCCTTGGAATTGATTTTCTTCGACGGTAAGGAATCCCTGGAGGGAATATTCCGTAACGGTTCGCTAAACGACGCGGAGTCGCCGGTCGTGCGTGCGGGTTTTCCACTAGTCTTGGGCGACGTGGCCAGGTATGTGCGGTGCGGTGCGGGCCACGCCTTTTCAGGCGGCTGCCTCGGGTAGGCGGAGAGGCGTGGGCGGCGGCTGACGGATGGAACAGTGCTATAGTCGTGCCGCGCCCATCAGTTTCTGCGCCGTAATTATTGCCAAGTACGCACGTGGGGGACTCTGCGGTCGTGGAGCCCAGCTGTCGGTGACAGCGAAATCTACCGCATTCAATGCGGTAGATTCGGACTGCGGCGGCGAATCCGCCCATCGTGATGGATAAAAGCGGGAAAAGGGGGATCGTTCGGGCTCACCTGGCCATCTTGCCTTCGCCTCCCTTGCCTTCTCCGCCACCCCTGCATCCGGAGCCCAGAGCCGAGAGCGAGAGGAGGAAGAAGAAGAAGAAGAGAGCGAGAGCATACCTTAGCCATCGTCGAGCTTGCTTCCCCGTGTTCCCCGGTGATTCGAAGCGATGTCGGGGGTCGAGGAGCCATTGCCGTGGGGGAAGTCCACCGCCACCACTGCGGTTTTGGAGCAGCTGGTCGCAGAAAGGCTGCTTCCGATGAACAACAACTCGAAGCGGCCGGCGTGGATTCCCCCGCGGCCAGAGGAGACCGAGCCGAATCCCCCCAACGGCTACGTTGTGAGCCTCGTGCGGCTCCACGAGCGGGGATTTGGCATCCCCGTCGGCTGATTTATGCGGGCGCTGTGCGACTACTACAGGGTGGAGCTGCACAATTTCGGCCCCAACTCCATCTCGCAAGTGGCAGTCTTCGTCGCCGTCTGCGAGGGGTATCTGGGGATTGAAGCGCACTGGGATCTGTGGATCCACCTGTTCCGCGGCGAGCTCTTCATCGACAACGCGCGGGACCAGCCCAAGAGGTACGCTCGCACCAGCGGCCTCATGCTTCATGTGCGCGGGCAGAGGTCGCACCTGTACATCCCCAGCAGGATGACCACCAACAACGCCGGGTGGACCCGGGGGTGGTTTTACCTGCGCAACTTCGGCAACCGGCTCCCGGCGTTCACCAACAAGGTGCTCCGGGAGAGGCGGGAGAAGTGGAACTGGGGGGTGTCACCCCAGAGCAAGCAGACCAAGCTCGAGGTCCTCCCCAACGCGCTGCAGTGTTTGGCGAGGAAGGAGCTGATGGCGGCAGCCGTCATCGCGAACTTCCACTGACAGAGGGTGATTCCCCTCATGGAGAGGAGGCTTCCGATCTTCGAGCTTACCCTCGAGGCCCCGTACGAGGGCTCGAGGACATCGAACGTGCTGCTCCCCTATGACATTACTGTCAAGAGGGCAAGGAATGCAGTTGCAGAGTTCCCCTCCGACCCCGAGGATCTTTGGAAGACCAAGATGCGCCCCGAGGCAGGGTACATTTCTGTGGTGAGTTTAAGTTTCAATTCGTTGTCGATTTCATGCAGTTTCTTCCCCGCTCCTTGCTCCTGACTCGACCGCGTTTGTAGGGAGTGAGCCACAAGGGCTATGTCTCAAAGCCCCCGACCCCGGAGGAACGCGAAGCCAACCGCCTGCGCGATGAGGCGGTGAAGAGGAGGAAGGAGGCGGCGAAGGACGCCGCCACCAGGAAGAGGGAGAGGAAAGAGAAGCACACGAAGGAGTGCAAGATTGCACATACGGAGGGAGCTCCGCGGCCCACCATGCCCGAATCCACCGAGGAGGAGGACTCCTCGGACGTCGAGCTCAACTTCTCGGATGACGACGAGGCGGTGACAGGCGCGGATTCCCCGCCGGCCTATCGGGGGGCTGGTGGCGAGGAAGTGATGGTGACGCTGGGCGAGGCGACGCTCGTGCCGCGACCACTGGTAGAGCCGCCCCCGCGAGGACAGAGCGGAGGTCGCCCATGCCGGCGGCGGGATGAGGGTCGCCCACGCCGGCAGCGGGCAGGAGATCGTCCACGCCCGTGACGGGGTAGGGGTCGCCCCCGCCGGTGACGGGTAGGAGGACACCCGCGTCCGCGGTGTCAACGAGCGGCAGTTGGTCTGCGGCGAGTGCGGAGACGCCCGCGCAGACGGCCTCGAGGTGCCAGGCCGACCTGAGGGCGGCGCCCTCGAGCCAGTTGTCGGGAGGTGTCAACGTGCCACGGGCCTGGAGGAGCAGTGCAGGCAAGGGTAGCATGAGCGCCCGGTCAGAGTAAGTGATCTCGACTTTGTTCTTTGTTTTCGTTTTACCGACCCTCCAATCCTGCTGACTTCAACGTTTCTTCCCCGATTGCTCGACCGCAGGGCGTCTGCCAAAAGTGCGGCCCACCTTGCACCAAACAAGGCCCTCAAGACCGGGGCGTTCGCGATGCCGCACGCGGCGCCGCAGCCCCCGCCCGGAGTGGACATAGAGGTGGAGGCTGAAAAGCTCCGCGAAGCGGTGGCTCGGGGGACCCTGGAGTCCCAGCTGGCCCGAGCACAGGAGGGCGGAGGTGACGCTGGTCAGGGTGAGGTCGCGGCGGCCGCCCGGGCCGACGTCGAGAGGGAAGCCGGCGGGGGTGACTTTCCCCTACGGATTACTCGTGTTCGGTCTTGTTTTCGTGTGCTCTACTCATGCTCTTCCACTTGCAGCGGCTGAGGAAAATCTCGCGCAACAAGAGTGCCGAGCTAACCCGGTTGTACTCCCAGGTGCGCTGTCTTGGGCAGTACAACACTGTGACATCCCAGATTTTTAAAATACTAAGCAAGAAATAATAAATACAGAATCATGCTTAATAAACAAGATCAATTAAAATTATGCATTTCTTTCGAGAAATAATATATGTGTGAGTTTGATTCTGCATGTGTATATGTGTCTATGTGTATATGAAAACAGGTGAGAAAATGAAGTTTTGCACATGAAATGACGAGTTCTTCAAATCATAGTTTTTAAATGTTTAAATTATCTTTTAAATTATAACAAATAGGTTTTCAAAATAAATTTTAAACCGTTGCTTAAATGAATTTTTGCCCAAAACCAATGTTATAAGTTTTCGAATGACGAACAACTTTCGTGTTCAAAGTTTTTCGAGTTGCTACACAAAAATGGGAGAAAAAATTGATTTCCGAAGCGTATACGATATTTTCAAATGCATTCAAGTTTCAATTTTTATCATTCAAACCATTGTTCAAATGAAAAAGTGCCTAAAACAAAAGTTGTAGATCTCGAAATTTTGAACAACTTTGGTATTCAAAAGTTTTTCATTTGAGGCCATGTAGAAGGAGAAAAAATTAGTTTACAAAAGGAAATTTTAAACTTTGCTCTATTTACAAAATTGCCCTCACTCCATCCCTCTCCCTCCTCTGTTTTTCCTCTCACGCCGTGGAGGCGCCGTGACGATGCCGGCCACGCGCCGAGCTCCCCGGCCAAACCCGCATCCCCATCCCCGGTTCCTCCCTGAAGCCTCTCGACCTCGGTACGCGTCGCCGTCCCCTGCGCGCACGCCGAGGTTGGCCGCCGAAGCGCCACGGCGACGTCGTGCCGCGACGGCCGACTGCGCCTCGCCCATTCTCTCGCCCTGGACCGCCTAGACCTTTCCCGCGAGCACAGAGACGTCTTCACCTTTCCTTCTCCCCTCCTGAGCTCGAGAGCCAAGCTCCGCGGGGCCCCTTTTGCCTGGAACGGCCGCCGCCGCCCACCATGGCCGCCGCCGCCCCTAGGTCGCTGCGGAGCCCCCTCCTACGCCCTTCCTCGCGCCCAACCGACCACGCAGCAAGCTTCCTTGCCCTCCACCGGTGCTCCCCGACCCACTCACCGTCACCCACGACCGCCGGACGATCGCCGCCGCCGCCTACCGCTACCGCCAGAGCCCCTGCTCCGTGGGGAACCCCCAAGCCGGCCTCCCCAACCCCGTCCAAGACCATCTACAGGTCCCTCTCGACGTCCTCTTGCTCATCCCCCTATTCCCCCTCGCCGCCGGCAGCCACAGGCGCCGGATTCCGGCCGCCCGCCGCCTCCCCTGCTCCAAAGTCCGGCCAGGGGCATATCTGCGAGGAAATCATTTCTTCCAGGGGTCTCAAAGCAAAAAGTTCTTTTTCCTTTTTGTTTTACAAAGCAGTGAACTTGTAAAATCAATATAAATTCGTCGAAAAAACGGAAAAATACAAACTCAATTGATATGAGTTCCTTGTTACTAGATCTACAACTTTCATTTCAAGCACATATTTATTTTCTGTCTATATTTTAATCTAGGAAAATTATTACATTACAAAGGCTATAATTATTCTAGGAGTTCTACTCAGCATATATGGGTGATTTTTGGCTGGTAGCTACTTCGTGCCATGTTTAGCTTTGTGTAAAAATTTGAGCGCCAATTAACACTTGTAACTAGATGAAACTCTAGTCTTGGCTAGATCTAGTAGAATAATTTACTTTTTGATTTCTGGATGTTCTATTATAGACATATGAATGAAAATTTTTCTGTGTACTTACAATACCAGATGAACACCACTGTCCAAGTTTCGTTATTTTTAGAATTGTGTAGCTAGCTCTGTGAATTAATCCTTAAAAATGGTGCTATATTGTGATAAATAGTTGTTGCATCTGGAAAAATCTGATATTTTTACCAAAGCCTTGAAATGGGTACTCTATCATGCTGCCAAAGTTTTAGACACTAGAACTTAGTACTTCTGTCGTGAAAAATGAATCTTGTTAATTTCAACTATAACTTGCTATATTTACCATGCTCTGTATGTTACTGATTTTAATTCTGAAAAATTTACCGTAAGCTCATCTTAGGATCGCCAACACTTAGTTAAAAGATCATTACCAGCACTTCCATTCCCTAGCCTGGAGAATTATTTTTGGGTAGAAATGTTTTTTCTGTACTAATATAAAAAAAACAACACACCCAGCTCTTTTATGAGTTAGTATAGATAAAATTACTACTCTATAAATGACTGCCCAGGAGATGTTAATTAAGAAGTTTCACATCCAAACTCACATCATGTTGGACTACAACTTTATCGTGAAGGAAAAATAATAACATCTATATTGTTGAGCAACTCGGAACTTTGTATTCATACATATGCATTGTTGCATTTCATTTAGGTACGTTAGATGTACCACGTGAAGGATGTGATGTTTTAACCGAACCAGAAGACGGTGAATGGTGGACACGTCTAAAAGATGGACGGATGGATCCCGATGTGCATGACCGAAGAAAGATGCTCGCCGAGCAATTATTCTCTAACTAACACTGACCTAGTGTTATTCCCAGGCAAGCCCCGAAGCATGTCCTATATATTTTAAATTTATGCAACTTATTATTATTCCTATCTACTTGCGCATTTAAGTTTCCAGGAGTTGCTTGGAACCTTAGCTGCATGATCCTAGGTACCTATGTTTGAACACTAGTATGTGTAGGTCGCTAGTTGGCTAGGCTAATGGTTCGGTAGAAGTCGAGTGATTTCCTGTCACTCGCGAGAATTATAGGAGTTGAATGTCTACTACATACTGCAACTATAAGGCTCACGGGCGGGGCTGTGGTACTTGTGATGCCACGTCTGTTTAGTGAAAATGGATAAGGCCGCAGTGTGTGGTAGTGGTGGTTAAGCGTTTGAACGTACTAACCACATGCCGAGAAATATGGTAATCGGTAAGCTTAAGTACCTGATCGGCCCGGCGAGTGGACTTTACTTTCACCCTCTTTGAACTGGGTTCTCATGCGGCCACATGCGGGTGCAAGAAGGCTCACGACCCGACGTACTGTGGCATGGATTCTTGTACTCGAAGTAGGTGACCCTGATCCACAACTCGGAAAGAAAGGGGAAAAGTCGCGTGGGCGAAGCGAGATGTCGATCCCCATGCGTGTGTGTTAGGTCTGCCTGGCCAGGTTAACAAATTCGATTCAAATCGTCCGCTTCTCACGGTTTGTGACTGCTTAACCCTTCTGCCACATAGAGTAAGAAGTGGAAGATGATGATGATGATGAATTTGGCTGTTTGGATGATGAAAGATAATTGTTTTCACCATGCATGCTATTGGATAGATGCTCACCTAGAATGATTAATTGAACTAGAATTTGGAAGCTAAAACCTAAAATTAAGGATCCACTCTTTACTGCTTTTCAGGGAAACAAACCCCTCAAGCCAAAAGTCTTGCATGTCTAGATAAAGGGCTAAGTATACCCTTAGTCGGGTAAGCCTTGCTGAGTATTAGTATACTCAGCCTTGCTTGTGGCTTTGTTTTTCAGGTGGTACATCTGAGGATGTGATTGATGTCATGTACGGGCTTCATCATGATGTCTTCTATCGTCGCTAGACTATCGTGTATTTTTCTGCTGCACTTGAACTCTGTTGTCTTTTTATAAATTCAAACTTGGTTTGTAACAATAATTCAATTTCATACTCTGTGCTGTAAAATTTGTGGAATGTTGCACGCTCTGAACTGCTTTTGTTGATCCTGTTTCAAGTGGTTTAATCGGGATTTTACCCGACAGCACTGCCAGATTACTCTGTTTTAAGTGCGTGTTAACCCTGATTGTCATTTTGATGATGGTTAGCGCACTTAAGCCGGATTATGTCGGGCGGTTCTGCCACAAACACCGACTTGGTGCTCCGGGTGATCGATGCTAACACCCTGGTGACCACCCTGGGAGTGCGCCAGCGTGCGCTAGAGGAGGAGCTGGCGCAGACCGCCAGCGAACGCGACGCCCAGAGGGCCGCGACGGAGCAGAGAGCCCAGGAGGCTGAGGCGCAGACGACCGAGCTGCAACGAGCTAGGACAGCGCTCGAGCAGAAGGAGGCCGAGCTCCAGCGCACAAGGCAAGGAGGCCGAGCTCCAGCGCGAGAAGGCGACCGTCACCACGCTCACCGGGACCCTCGAGGAGAAGGGTAAAGCCCTCGAGGAGAAGGAAGCGGCCGTCCGGAACGCGGAGGCTGCCCTCAAGGAGAAGGAGGATTCCTTGTCCGCGCACCAGGAAGCCGCACGGGTCCAGCAAGAAGAGGCGCAAGGGTTAATCGTGGGTAAGTGTTCGAAATTTCATTGTTGTTCGATTCTAGTTTATCGCAACTTATCTTGGTTCCCCTGTTCAGAGCTGAGGAAGAAGGTGGCGGACGAGACCGCGGTGAAGGAGGCTGCCAACACTGCGTTCACGGTGGTGCACGATGAGTACGTCGAGCTGGAGCGGACCGCCATGGCCGTGTGTCAGGAGCTCGAGGGGGGATGCTCAGTCCGGTAGCTCGGTGGTCAGCCACCTGCGAGCGCTAGGTGGTCGGGTCACCGAGCACGCCAAGAGCACCTTCCGCCTCGGCGTCCAATGAGCCCTCACCATGGCCTCGACGCACTACGAGATGGACCTCCAGTTGGTGTCGTCGGGGTACGTCGTCCCGACCGGCGCCGATCCGGACACTGCGTTGGCTATCATGAACGACGCCGACGCCGCCGTCGAGGAGTTCGCCGCTGCCTTGACCAAGAAGCTCGAAGCCGACATCCCCCCGATAGCTGAATTTGATGCTGTCGAAGACCCGCAGAGGGGAGAGGATGACCTGTAGGGAATCTGGGCCTCGGAGGCCATGTAAATAAGTTAGTACTTGTCGTAGTTGTACTTCTGGATTAGGTAATTCGTCATCGTATATCGACGGTGTGGCCCATTGAGGCCTTGTGCGTTTGAGCCCTCATTTTTTCTACTTTATTTCTGTGTTCTCGTATATGTCTTAGATAGGTTTCGGCGAGGAGGTTTGCGTTCATAAACAACTTAGGAGTAGGGAGGTGAGTGGGGATGCCGTATCCCGGAGGCATAGGCAGTCCCGCGGCTCGGCCGATCCCGTTCCTTAGTCGTTTGCGCCTTGCGTCTACCTTTCTAAGTATACGAGAAACTTGGAAACATAATTTTTTTGAAAAAATGTTGGCCATTTTTGGGGACGTTCGGGGGGAGGCTTGGCTTTGGCGAGGGTAAAGCCGAGAGTACCTCAGTGTTCGGGCGCATCCGAGCCCTCGAGGGTCCGGAAAGTTCCCAAAAAATAAATAAGTAAAGCATACTCCTTTATTGCTTCGGGAAAATTTCTAAGTACAAGTACGAGCGATGTACTAGTAGCTTGGAATTCTAAGGGTAGAAGTAACATAGCTGTTGAATTTTCCAAGCATTAGTTCTTGGCGCCGTTTGTCAGAGTGGCTGTTGTGGGCGCAGCGGAGTTCGCCAGTGGCTCAACTGGTCAGTTCATCGGTGGGTCCGCCGTGTCGTTTGCTGCGTCGTTGTCCCGTTCCGCCAGCTCGACCATGGAGAACTTCCGGGTGAGATCGTAGTCCTCCACGCTGGAGTCGTCGAAGCAGGCGAAACAGTAGTCCACCGCAGCTTGAAACGCCAGAAATGCTTCGCGATCGCGAACTCCGGAGAAGTCCGGGGCGACGCGTTCGCGCACGAAGACGTACCCCTCATCCGCGGAGTCGGGGTACGAGCTGTCAGGTGGTGGTGCGACGAGGTTGCGGATCGAGATCAGATGATGACCCGGCGAGTCCTCGTATACGCCTACGTGGGGGCTGACAGATGAAGCGTGGGTCGCAGCGGGGGTGTGCATCCCGGGAAGAAGGGGCGACATCGCGGTCGCGCCGTCCTCGGGAGACATCGTCTCTGCAATCTGTGGCGGTGAAGCGGTGACGTCCTCCGCCACGGTGACGGGCCGTGACCCGCCAGCCTCGACCCGTGTAGGGGAGGCAAGGCGAGCCGTTCCCGCAGTCGGTGATGGTGAGGTGACGATGTCCTCCATCGCGGCGCCGGACTGCGACCCGCTTGCCTCGACCCGTGTGGGGGAGGCAAGGCGGGCCGCTCCGCGCCGCGCCGTGCACACTGGCCGCGCGTGTCGGCACGGGCGCCTCCCGCGCCGGGACGGTGGTGTCGGTGTGTCGGGGTTGGCTCCGGACAGGAGGATGTCCGTGCCGTAGCCGTCGCCGGTCGCGACGAAGTCAAGACTCCCGAACCGGAGCGTCGTGCCCGCCGGGACTGGGCGTGGCTCGTTCGCCATCCAGGGAAAAAAAGAGAACGAAGACAAGATGTCACGCAGCGTCTCCCCTACCTGGTGCGCCAACTGTTGGTGTCCTGACCCGGCGGTCCGGCACCAACTAGTAAAGTGCTGCGTGATCTCTCTTCCTGGATGGTTGATGCAAGAGGCAACACAGGAACGCACGATTTATCCTGGTTCCGGCCGCGGGGCCGTACGTCCAGCAAGGGGGTGTGCGAGGGCACTGTATTATCTTGCACCGGGGGTGCCTGTAGTAGGGGGTACAAGCGAGGCGAGAGAGGGAGAGAAGCTCCCAAGTCTCTGCTAGAGGAGAAATTGATTGAGGCAAGTGCCAATATCGGGAGAAGAGCGTATGTGCTCTGCGAGTCGTGCTAAGTGTCGAGATGAACGCCCCTCGAGAAGACAGAGCCCGCCTCCCCCTTTTATAGACACAAGCAGGGGCGGTGTACATGTACGGGAGGGGGGAGAAGTCGTCGTGCTTCCCTGAATCGCAGGCGTACAGTGGCCGAATACTGTAGAAAGTATACTATGCCGCACTGGAGAGTGAGGCGCCAAGCGTGGCAGTCGTCCTTGGCGTCGTCCTTGTTCTTGCGGAGATCGCGCCGGTGTCCTGTCAGCTCCAGCGGGCAGCATGGTGGCTCCTGTAGAGGGTACCGTCCCCTGCGATTGACGTGGCAGCATTTCGAGGGTCTTGCGGGCGGGGGTCTTGATCTGGTCAAGGCTCGGGCCGCGCCCGAGAGTCGTGCCCATGCCGTTCGAGGGTTCCGCGGAGGGGAAAGTACAAAGGAAGTACGGGGAGTTGGCAGCACAGTGGCTGGAGTAGTGCCGAGCACGTCCCGCACAACGTCGCAAGTTCCCACAGTGGTGCCACAGCGTCCGGAATGGCGGAGCAGTGATCGAAGTTGGCGGACGGGACTCCGGTCACAGCCACTCTGCGGAATGGCGGCCTGACGCCGTCTAGCCCGGGCGCTGCAGAGGAGTGGTTGGCATTTAATGCCTCCGTACGGCGGGAGGGCGAACAGATGGTGGTTTGTTTTATCTGTCGAGGGGTGGTCTCGAGCGAGGCGGAGTCGATCTGCTTCCTCGAGGGTAGGCCCGCTACCCTCGAGCGAGGCGGAGTCGCGGAGTGTAATCGAGGGTCTCGGCGGGGAGCCCTCGAGCGAGGCCGAGATCGCCCCGCGGGTTCGAGGGGGGTGCGGATGGGCCACACTGTGTACTTGGGCCGTGGATTGAGCTTCTTTGAGTCCTTTCCTTTCCTTCGGATCGGAGGAGGCTGTAGGCCTTCGTGAGCCCGATTGCCTAACATGTGTTTGCATTTTTAGGGCGATTTAGTCCCCTGGTTAGGGTGCCCCTAGTTATGGTACCCGACAATATACAATAAACCATCATAACAAAACAAATTTCCATTAACATGAAAATATGTCTAGTGTAAAGTTAACTGAAGCCACCCTTTGTGCAGCAACTTTGTACCATATTAACAGCAACTGTTGTAACTTGTAAGCCTTGTCAATATCTGCTATCCTTCTTGCTGGTTTTTTGAGCTCATTCCTTTTGGCTATGAGCGTTATATGTCTTGCGCCTAACCTAAAAGAAAGAAACTCTAAATTTATTTGCATATCGTGTATCATGTAGTTTTAACCAGCATCAAGCCTGGAATATGTGCCCTGATGGTATTTTGTGTAGTTTTGTTTCTTCTCTTCTACCTGCTTGTATGGCAAATTGGCAATGTGCTCTGCAGTTGTGAAGTGATTCGCTGATTCTATTAACGACTTGGTGCTCTGGTCATCACGTCATGTAAAGATAATTGCAGAAATGGCCATGACTCATCAGAGAGAGGTTTGATTTGGATCAGCCGGTGTATCTCATTATACTATCAGCGATGGCATGTGACGTGTCAGTGCATTAGATCCTACTCGGAATCGCAACGTGTACTAGATCCGAAAATTCTGTACCATTTATCTACATTCTACCAAGAAACGTTGGGACATTTTTCTACTATTTTCTTGGGTCAGGTCAGCACACATCGTAGAACAGAGCAGCAGGTACCGGGCCATCGCTCTCCTGGCTTTTTTCAGCTGAATCTTCTTGGATTGGGGTTCAGATATGCTTGGGCCTAATCCAATATGGCCCGATTGAAATGGGCGCGCTGCTGGTGTGATCCGGCCCAACTCGCAGCAGAGCTCTCGTGCTCCTTGGTCCGCGTTTCGGCAGGTAGTCAAGGACCAGTCCAGTGCCCTGAACCCGCATCCGGAGCTCACCGTCACAGAGAACACCCACAGCCACCGGAGACCGGACGGAGACCATGCCGGAGACCCACCCGCCGCCGCCGAGGCCGGTGATGCTCGCCGACCTCAACTTCGAGCCGGCGGAGAGCGACGGCGAGGATCGCCCGCCGACCCCCAGACCCAACCCCGCCGCCGCCATAGCCGTGCCCGTTGCCCCTGCTCCGGCGGTCGCCGCCGACTCCTCCACGAGGTAAGGTTACCAAGCTACTCTTCGATCCGAATCTAACAACTACCTGCTACCTGTGCAGTTGATCAGCTGCACGCACTGCGATGACGTGGAATTGGGCGTTAGTCCTCGCGGCCCGCGGGCTCATGCTTCTGGAGGAGCCGTAACCCTAACTTGATACTTGATGGAGTTCTTTACTTTGGGGGGGGGGGGGGGAGGAATTATGCAACAGCTAAAAACTTTCGGGGTCAATTGTTATGAATTCAACAATATGCTATCCACATGGTTCTGAAATTTCGTGCATATTTTTCATTTAATGATTTTTGAACTTTGCTTAGTATTCCTATAGTCGGCACTTATTTGAATGGGAGGTAACATGTAAAGGTTTTCTGTTTGGATAAGGGGGCTTAGTATCCAAATCGTTTTAAATTTACGAATTTACAAGCCAGCAGTTCTCTGTTGAGTTCTTAGACAATGACAGCTGGTGATCATACTTTCAGGAGTGGCAATGAAGAGGGTGGTTTGGCAAAAAATGTGACTGCAACGAAGGATTCTGATACTGTTGAATGTGAAGGTGACATGATAGTCAACATCCAATGCAGTGGAAGGATGATTTCCTGCTGTGAATTGATTACTTATAGCTCTTCATGAACAGATGCAGATCAACACTGCCAAGGGGCTTCTGCTCCACGTGAGGAGAAAGTTAGCAACCTGAAAGCTGTGAGTTTGTGTTTTGATGCTGTTCCAGATAATGAGTCTTGCATGCTATAGCTAAATGGCATTGTAATCGAATACCATTTTATGCTGTATGAACTGTGATGTCTTGCCACCTTATCTTGATTTGTGGTACTGGTATGTTCAATGGAAATGTGGTTGAGAGCCTAACCTTCCTTTCTTCAGGCTTTGTTTCATGTGGCCCGGAAAATGCCTAAGAATGCTCATGCCCATTTTATGCTGGGGTTGATGTATCAAAGGCTTGGTCAGGCACAGAAGGTAAATTTCTCTTCAAAAATTGAAGTTGTTTAGGATTTGCATAAAGCTCAAGCAGCTGCAGAAACCTTTCAGGCAATAGCATCATATGAAAAATCGACTGAAATATTGTTACAAGATGAAGAAGAAGTGCGGAGGCCTGATTTACTCTCATCAGTGAGGATACACCATGCACAGGTTCATCAGCTTAATAAACGAAATCTACCTTGTCTCTATTTCCACTTTCGTTTATGTAGTTTTCAGCTCTTCTTTTAGGGTGCCTATCTAATAAAACGGTTCTACTCGCTCTTGACTCAGTGTGTACCTCACGCAGTGCATTTTGCAAGCAAGCATGGGCGATAGTTTTGATGAAGAGCTTGAAACTAGTGAGGTAGATGAGATCCTCGTTAAGTTGAAGAGTTCAGTTGAGTCAGATCACAGGCAAGCAGCTGTTTGGAATATCCTAGGTTTAGTTCTTCTTCGAGGTGGTCAAATACAGGTATGAGCACTGAACTTGTTATATTTCGTTCCATTAATCATGCAGAAGTGTCTGCTGCTAAAATGACTATGTCATTGAAGAACTAATTGCCGATGTTTTGCACGTGTCCAGAGTGCTATCTCAATTCTATCTTCTCTCACGGCCGTCGCTCCAGACTACTTGGACTCCCTTGCGAATCTTGGTGTCGCGTACATTCAAAGGTTTGAACTACCATTTCAGTTGTCATTTCCTTCGTTCAGACTGTAATATCTTTATCAACTTTCAGTAGGGATCTAGAGCTATCTGCAAAGTGTTTTCAAGAGCTTCTTCTAAAAGATCAAAACCACCCAGCTGCTCTGGTGAACTATGCAGCTCTTCTTCTCTGTAAATATGGATCTTTGTCTGCAGGTACATGAACACTTATTTGCCATACTCTTCTATACATATTGTTTCCTACCATATCATAAATGCATGATTATCCCTATGTTGTGTTACTCTATTCAAAATGATGACACCGGATAATTTGGTACACATACCTTATGGTTGGAGGCATTATATCAATCAATTTTTTGTTTTTTTATTTACATTAAAAATAAGTCAAGAAAGTTGTTTTGCCCTCCAAAAATAAAGTTTAAAAATCACAGGTATTTCATGAGTGGTAGTTGGTTTTGGCTGCTGTCTCATGCACTGTTACAATTCAGGGGCTGGGGGTAATGTCAGTGCAGGTCCTTACCTGCATCAGAAAGAAGCCTTAGCTGTTGCAAAAGAGTGCTTACTTGCAGCAGTGAAGGCTGATCCTAAAGCTGCATCTGTTTGGGTTAATCTTGCAAATGCATATTATATGGCTGGTGAGCATAGGAATTCAAAGAAGTGCTTGGAGCAGGTAAGAACTGTTATTTCAGTTCTCCTTTTATTGGCATTGTTGTCCAGACATGTATTGCTAAATTAGCTGTCACAAAAATTGATAATATTAATTTATTTTGTTGACTGCTTGAGAAATTTCTGATGAGAACGCAATAAGTTATCTAACTTTCTGACCTGTAACTGATTAATGAGGATTCATTGCTGTGTCCCACTTTTAATTCGCTTGGAGAAGCACCCTCTAATTCATAGTTTTAGACCTTTGGTTCTACCCAAAGGCTTGTATTTTGAAGATTGTGCTATTAACAGAAAGTGTATGCATATTTTTCAAAAGCTGATCAGTGACCCAATGAAACCTGATCGGTGACCCAATGACATTTGTGGTCGGTCCACTGCTTCGCTAGTGATTGGTATTTAGTTCAAAACTTTTTCGGCACAACACACTTATTTTCCATGACAGTTTGGATGATTTAAAACAATTATTCCAATGGCACGGTCACCAGATCTTGGTACTTAACCTGGCAGACCTCTTTTTGCTAGTTCACAAATTGGGTCTTTAGTAAATGGATTTTCATTTATTTTTGGAACTACATAAACTGTTTATATTTGGCAATAGTTAATATCATGTTATAAGGTTCTGTATTTATGTCTTCCCACTGTCCATATTGTTGTACTGCGCTATTTAACAAACTCGGGACAGCAAAAGCTACTGTCAGTACAGTGATGTTATTCAGTCAGAATCTGTAGCCAATGTGGCCATAGGAACTGTGGCCTATTGAGGGAGCTGGTCTGCATGCTACCACGGGAAGCCTTGATGGTCTAGATTTACAACAACAACAACAACAACATAGTCTTTTTTCCCAAGCAAGTTGGGGTAGGCTAGAGATGAAACCCGAAAGAAATAAGTTCAAGGTTCAGGCACATTGATAGCTAGTCTCCAAGCGCTCCTATCCAAAGCTATCTCTTTAGAGATATTCCAATCCTTAAGGTCTCTCTTAACCGACTCATCCTACGTCAGTTTAGGTCTACCTCTACCCCTCTTTACATTATCGACCCGCTCAAGAACCTCATTACGCACCGGCGCCTCAGGAGGCCTTCGTTGGACATGTCCAAACCATCTCAGCCGATACTGGGTAAGTTTCTCCTCAATTGGTGCCACCCCGACCCTATCCCGAATAACTTCGTTCCGGACTCTATCCCTCCTTGTGTGCCCGCAAAACCACCGCAACATCCGCATCTCTGTTACACTCAGTTGCTGGACATGTCGCCTTTTTGTAGGCCAACATTCAGCACCGTATAACATCGCCGGACGAATTGCTGTCCTATAGAATTTGCCTTTTAGCTTTTATGGCACCCTCTTGTCACAAAGGATGCCAGAAGCTTGCCGCCATTTCAACCAGCCAGCTGAAATTCTATGCCTAACATCTTCATCAATGTCGCCATCCTTTTGTAGCACCGATCTTAAATACCGAAAAGTATCCTTCTGGACCACCACTTGCCCATCTAGACTAACGTCTCCCCCCTCATGCCTAATCGCGCTGAAATCGCACATCATGTACTCGGTCTTGGTCCTACTAAGTCTGAACCCTTTCGACTCTAACGTGCGTCTCCACAACTCTAACTTCCTATTAACCCCTGCCCTACTCTCGTCAACTAGCACCACATCATCAGCAAAGAGCATACACCAAGGGATCTCACCTTGTATATCCCTTGTGACCTCATCCATCACTAAAGCAAATAAATAAGGGCTCAATGCTTGATGGTCTAGATTTGTTGTAGTAAAATTATTTGCTATATTTGGTACTTGCCCCACACAACTGGTTATTCCAGGTTCCAGTCTAGGTCTTTGTAGCACCACAACTATATGCTTATATAACTAAAAGTGAACGTTATGGCTAATTAGCTTGAAAATTGCTTGTATAGCACTATTTTTTTTTTGTTTTTTGTTTCAGCCTCACCACTGGCCATAACTGACTATATATAGTACTGCTCATTACTTAGGCCCTATCATAGAGGGAAAAGTAAATCTGTGAAACTTTCTTATTTCTTTTTGTATGTTATGCTTGGCAGGCAGCAAAATTGGAACCCAATCATATGCCTGCTCGGTATGCTATTGCAGTTCACCGGATCAGAGATGCTGTAAGGTCACAGTGTTCTGATGATCAACTTCTCTGGGCTGCAAATGAAATGGCAACAGTTCTAAAAGAAGGTGACCCTTCAGCAGTTGATGCCTCAATTGCATGGGCTGGGTTGGCAATGGCCCACAGGGCACAACATGAAATTGCAGCCGCCTATGATACGGAGCACATCAATCTTAACGATGCAGAAGAGCGAGCTATCTATACACTTAAACAGGTGATGTATTTGCAAATTTTTTGTCAGAACTGAAGTGTTTACTTTAATCTGATTTGGCAAAACTTGGGAAGTAATGAAATAAAAATAATTATTTTGAAATCCTATTACAGGCAATCCAAGAGGACCCAGATGATGCTGTTCAATGGCATCAACTTGGCTTGTACAATATTTGCATGACCCGGTTTAGCAGATCTGTAAATTTTCTTAAAGCTGCCTTAGCTCGTTCCCCAGATTGCAGCTATGCTTGGTCCAATCTTGGTAAGTTATGGGCTCCGTTTAGTTTCTTTTCCTAGATTCAATAATTAGTAAAAGTAAACAGTGTGATGCTAAGGCCCTTGAGCGCACACAAAACTTATTTGGCCTTTTTTTCTTGCACGAGGGTTTGATTATTATTAAAATATCGATATGTCAACTATTTCTGTAAATATGGTTCCTTTTCTTTGCATGAGGGTTTTATGTTTTGTTTTGCCAATGTGGAATGTCTAAAAGTGACTTTTTAATATGTTGGTCTTGTTCAGTTCCTGTATCTTCTAATTAAGCATTCATCTAATTCATTACAAGAATTACCCAAACCTTTCATCTGAATGAAGAAACTAGTACATAACCATACGATTAGTTTGGTGGAATCTCTTGTTTAGTTCTGTGTACTTGACTCTGTACGATCAGAATCCGAGAATAACTTCCTGTTTTTACAGGTATTGCATTGCAGCTCTCAGATGATCCATCCTCTGAAACTGTATATAAGCGGGCAATGGTACTATCGTCAACTCAGCAGCTGCATGCAATCTTCTCTAATCTTGGAATTCTTTATCGGCAGCATAGGAACTATGAATTTGCAAGAAAGATGTTATTAAGGTCATTGGAACTGTGTCCTGGATATGCACCGGCCAACAACAACTTGGGGCTTGTATTTGTCGCTGAGGGCCGTTGGGAGGATGCTAGAAGCTGTTTTGAGAAAGCTCTGCAATCGGATCCCCTGCTTGACGCAGCCAAATCAAACCTGTTGAAAGTCCTTGCGATGTCTAAGAAACAGTAGAACAAGAGAAGACAAAAAATGATCTTCCACAGGAGCTTCAGTGTTCAGAAACAAGGAAACACAGTCATCAAATCTCTGTCTCAAGGGCCAACTCAGATATGGTACTTGGTGCCTCTGGATTGCTCACAAGTCCAGGGAATTTCAGAAGTGTACCTTCCAAGACTGCCGTTCCTTTGACCGAGGCGCTGCCCTTAGTGTGCCAATCAAGAGGTGCATAGGGCCACTGGCTCAAAGTTGCTGGATGTATTAGAATAGCATCAGTCCAGGAAAGCCCAGATTTTGAAGTTTGTGTGTAGTAAAATGTCGTGTATGCGAACGATTTCCCACTGCTGCTGTATATAACTCTGAATAAGTTGAGCATGCATGGTAAAGTAAGATCCATTGTTCCAGTAGCAACTTTTGGTTCCGCGCGTGGAACAAACTCACTGGGTGCAATTTTCGGATTGAACGGGCGTCTTAATTCGCGAATGTCAGGTTTTTGTAGGTTTGTGAAACTGGATGGCATGTTGTCGGGTGGGCCTCATCAGAAAGGTTCTTACATCTGTAAAAATCATTGTAGTGCATACATAGTAACATAAATAGTTTGGTGAAAATAGTTGCATTTTTATGAAATTAACTTGGTAGCAATGAAAACCTAAACCCTAGACAAAAACCATACTCTCGAGTCAAATCCTTAACCACCAAGGTTCCGTTGGACAGGTCTTCCAATAGGTGCTTAGTGAAAATATAGCTTTTGAACTGTGTCATTTTGCACCAGATGCTTGTACATGAAACAAAATGTTTAAGTTCGTTCTTGGTGCATAAGTGTGTTAGAAGGTAGTTAAGTTCATCTGAAAACGTATTTGCGTGGGAGAGATTAACTTCTAGCCCTTAACGATGTAGCAGTATTCCTTGTATTTAAGCAGACAAATATAAACAAATTGCATTGTACATGCCCTAAGCATTTTCAAATTTATGATAACTTCCATATGCCTCTTCAATTTTTTGATGAGTTTCACATTGAAAATAAATTCCAAACATTTGTTCAATCCCGTGAAATTAACTTGTACAGCATCCGGTGGGAATTTATAATTGAAAGTTTCGGCGAGAGGTTTTTTTTAATAATAAGTTTAGGCAAGAGTTGTTCACGGGTTATACTTTATACATCTAGGTCGAAGACATGTGAAAATCTAAACTATACAACAACAAAATAGTCTTTTTTCCCAAGCAAGCTGGGGTAGGCCAGAGATGAAACCCGAAAGAAATAAGTTCAAGGTTCAAGCACATTGATAGCTAGTCTCCAAGCGCTCTTATCCAAAGCTATCTTTTTAGAGATATTCCAATCCTTAAGGTCTCTCTTAGCCGACTCATCCCACATCAGTTTAGGTCTACCTCTTGTCTTTTAGCTTTTGTGTCACCCTCTTGTCACAAAGGATGCCAGAAGCTTGCCGCCATTTCAACCAGCCAGCTGAAATTCTATGCCTAACATCTTCATCAATGTCGCAATCCTTTTGTAGCACCGATTCTAAATACCGAAAAGTATCCTTCTGGACCACCACTTGCCCATCTAGACTAACGTCTCCCCCCCTCATGCCTAGTCACGCTGAAATCGCACATCATGTACTCGGTCTTGGTCCTACTAAGTCTGAACTCTTTCGACTCTAATGTGCGTCTCCACAGCTCTAACTTCCTATTAACCCCTGCCCTACTCTCGTCAACTAGCACCACATCATCAGCAAAAAGCATACTAATGAAATTTGAGTGCTCGACTTAGAAATTTACCTTTTACAACTCAGAAGTTCTGAATGAAAAAAAAAATGAAACAGTGTGAGTACTAATGGCTAACCAGTGAATACTTGAACTTTACATCTCGGAAGCGGGCTATTGGACTCTTTGCGGGCAACTCATAAACCATCAACTGGGTCTGGGCGCCACCCGTTGAACGGCCGAGCTGCCGACGACGGCGAGTACCCGCCGGCGATTCCACCTCTCCCGCCACCTCATCCCCTCGCGCGCGTGATGGGCAGCCTGCTGCCCGTGCCCTGACAGATCGGGTCCTCCTCACCGCCCTCCCCTTCCAGATCCTTCTAGGCCTCTCCAGATCCTCAGAGCGCGGGCGCGCGGGGCAGAGATCTCGCCGGAGAAATGGATAAGTCCAGCGCTCTCGAGTACATCAACCAGATGTTCCCCACGGGTACGCTCGGATCGAATCGATGATTCCTCGCTCTAACGCTCGTGAAGCTGCTGTTACGGAAGCGGCAATGCGCTGGTTTAAGCTTGTGCTGTTGGCCGGAACTCCTGCGCTAACAGTTTGGTTTGATTTTGCTGCGACCTGCAGAGGCGTCATTGTCAGGCGTCGAGCCGCTGATGCAGAAGATACAGAGTGAGATTCGCCGAGTGGACGCCAGCATCCTCGCCGCCGTCCGACAGCAGGTTCGGTCTTGTGGTCTCACATCCTGTTCATGCAGTGCTGCTGTTTGTAATGTTGACACTCTTTGTTCTGGAGTGGCTAAACTGAGCTGACGAAACTTACGTGTCTCGTAATTTGATCAGTGCAATGCTGATGCAATTGTAATCAATTTCGTATGATGCAGTTCTGATCAATTTGCTTAAGATTTGCTCTTAATGAAATCATGCTGCTAGAATCATAGGACTAAGTGTTTTGTACACAATGACTTTTGCTCTTGGCTATATTATACTATATTGGATAATGGAAAGCTGGTTTACTCCACAGAGCAACTCGGGAACCAAGGCCAAGGAAGAACTTGCGGCAGCAACAAATGCTGTTCAGGTCAAATTTTCACTTTGTACGCTCTATTAAATTCTCCCTCTATGAAGCTGCTGGATCAATTGATGAAGCAGCTTTTCTGGTCAAATAACTAGAGCGAGCACTTAATGGCTTGCTTGGATTTTAACTCTGTTCCCACTAACAGGAATTAATGCACAAGATACATGAGATAAAAACAAAGGCTGAACAAAGTGAAACAATGGTTCAAGAAATATGCCGCGACATCAAAAAGTTGGATTGTGCCAAGAGGCATATAACAACTACAATAACCGCTCTTCACCGTCTTACTATGCTTGGTCAGTTTCTCTTCATCACTCCCTCCTTCCTTCTCTCTAGCAAAGGACATCAACCTCAGCTAAATCATGTTGCTCTGTACTTGTGTACAGTTTCCGCTGTTGAGCAACTTCAGGTTATGGCGTCAAAACGACAGTATAAAGAAGCAGCTGCACAGCTAGAGGTAAGAATGATTTAGTTAGCTGTTACACACCTGTAAACAAGCACGGATTAATCTCAATGGCTGAAATATTTGACACTACCACTGATTATTTTGCATGATGGGCATACTTATGCTTATGATTATGTGCATGGGATTTCCAACAAGATTTCTAATTCTATTTTCAGGCAGTAAACCAGTTATGCAGTCATTTTGAAGCTTATAGAGATGTGCCCAAGATAACAGAGCTGAGAGAGAAATTCAAGAACATCAAGAAAATCCTCAAATCTCATGTATTTTCAGATTTCTCAAGGTACATAGCAATTGAACTTTTTTGTTGTTGTGAAAAAGGTGCGAGGCTAGTACCAGTTAGTGGCAAATCCGGTTTCTGGCTAATTCCAATAAACAGGAAAAGGATGATGTAAGTTCACGTGTCAGCTCGAAATAGGTGACCTAATTTGCAAAATGGCAACCTTTGCGTATGTTTTACATTTTTCAAGTAATATCATTCAATACTCTGGAATTAGCCTGCAAGGGAGTAGTTGATATTCCAAAATCGATGGCATCAATCTGTACGGTCACACATGTAGGAATGATTGTACAACCATGCTGGCCTGATTTCAGGTCATAACCAGTGATCATATGGTAACAGTTAACAGGCAGGGGCACCAGTTCCTTCTATATGGACCTTGTAGACGGGCTGGCAGGCCTGTTTTTAGCATGTTTTGTGCTTGGTAAATTGTAAGGCAATGAAGCAATTCAATTTCATTGAGTTGGCAGCTTTTCTGCTTTCTTTATGTCTATTATTTCCTACAGTGAAATAGAGCCACTAATAGGTACCTTTTCAGCTTGGGAACTGGGAAGGAAACAGAAGATCCCATGCTGTTGCAGCAGCTGTCTGATTCTTGCTTGGTGGTTGATGCATTGGAACCATCTGTAAGGGAGGAACTAGTGAAGAACTTTTGTAGCAAGGAACTCACCTCATATAGGCAGATCTTTGAAGGAGCAGGTCAAAACCTTGCATATGCTTCATTTATCAGTCTGTTTGTAATTTTGCTATAAATTTACTCACTCCTTTAATTCATTGTTATTTTGGTACCTCTTGCAAAAATCAGAACTTGCCAAGTTAGACAAGACTGAAAGGAGATATGCATGGATTAAACGCCGACTGCGGTCAAATGAAGATACCTGGAAAATATTTCCACCTTCCTGGCATGTTGACTATCTGCTGTGTATCCAGTTCTGTAAGATTACAAGGTCTGGTTTCACTCATCTAGTTTTGCAGTTAATGATCTTACCCTCAAATTAAGATTACATAGAACTGAAACAGCAATTTCACTTGATCTTCTTGTTTGCTGCACTATATTATATCTGTTCTGTCTCCTCAGCCAAGTTTCTGCTATAACATTATGATCAATCCTTATCTTCCATCTTACAAATCAATTTATTGATGAAAATTCTTCTTTTCAGGGCCCAGCTTGTTGATATCCTTAATAACCTGAAAGAAAAGCCAGATGTTGCAACTTTGTTATTGGTAATTCCCCTTGTGATTTTTTGGAATCTTTTTTTTTTCGAACCCGCAGAAGAGCTGTGTGTCATTTCATTAAAGGAGATCTTGGAATCATGGATAACAAATGGAGATGTCTATGTACCATTTACCTTACAGTGCTGTGCTAGATACCCTTCGTTCTATTATGTGTTATAGGTCTTTAGGTGATTTAAGTATTCTTGGTTCAAGGCCTTTTATTATCATATCTTCTGTTTCCTGCAAAGTAAAAAAAAATGACCAATAAAACATACAGAATTTATTTGCTTCAAAATGTTGTTGCATATTGCAAGACATGAAGTTATCTGTGTAATGTTTGGTTGTGCGGATTGAGCATGTGAACTGATCCATTTTCCATATGGAACATATGTAGTGAATTTCTTGAGATTCTCGCAATGCAGGCTTTCCAGAGAACCATTGAATTTGAAGAAGAATTGGCAGAGAAATTCAGTGGTGGAACTGGGACTGCTAGAAATAAAGACTCAGCAAGTGACAATGAAGAGGAGGGTGGGGAACACAATAAAATTGTTTCAGACATACGGAAGAAATACGAGAAAAAACTGGCAGCACCTAATCATGAAGCTGAACAAGTATCTGCCGTTTAATCTCAACCCTCTCTCACCCCCCCCCCCCCCCCCCGCGTATTATATATTTTTTCCAACTCTTATAGCATCTTTTTACTGGCAGGATAAAGACAAGCAGAAGGATTTGTCAGTTCCTGGTGCTGGGGTTAGTATTCTATCAGCTATTGTGCGATGCATAGTACTGTTTCTACAAGTTATATATGATCATTCATTTTGTATATTCATATCTCATACTTTGGCCAATTGTTCTTGCAGTTTAACTTCCATGGGATCATATCTTCTTGTTTTGAACCATATATGACTGTGTACATAGAACTTGAGGAGAAATCTTTAGTGGATCAATTAGAAAAACTTGTCCAGGTATACACAACATGCATATAATTGGAACCATGATATTTGAGGTCTGTGTGCCATCAGCTCACTCTTCTATTCTGGCAGGAAGAAAGGTGGGAAACAGAGGAAGGAAGTCAGACAAACATTCTATCAAGCAGTATGCAGGTAGATTATACAATGCTTTACAAAATTATTTCTAGAAGGTTTGCCCCTGCTGGCTGATAGAAGTTTCCATGCTCGGTCAAACTTCACGAAAATTCCATGTTTTTTTTTTGTCTTGTGGGATTGGTCAAAAGTGGCTAGTTCCCTCCCTCCCTCTGGTTTGTACTGGAGAATGTATCAACTTTGTGTGTAATGATATAAATTGTCAAGTTAGGTCTAAGACTTCCAAAGACGGCCTTCTTGCAGATTTTGCATCAACACCTGTGCCCGGCAATATTTACCAAAATACTATCTTAATCTGTTTACAATTTCACCTGTGCAGGTTTTCTTGGTGATTAGAAAAAGCTTAAAGAGGTGCAGTGCATTAACAAAGAATCAAACATTATTCAACTTATTTCAGGTAGTCCTTTTTAGTTTCAGTTGACAGTTTTCTTTTTTCTTTTTATGTACAGTACTTTATTTGCTCCATTCGTGCCACCATGGTTGCTTTCAGATTTTCCCACAGATAACGGAAACAGATAGGAACACCTTACATTGAATACCAATATGGAATGGACAAGAAACAAATGCGAATATGCCTACAAATGTTTCAGATCATTAAAAAGCATGTAAACTGTATAACAACGAGAAAAACACATCATTGGTTCCTTGGTGCGTGCTGTTTATTCAGCTGTCAGTGCCTTCTATTTTAATACACTTACTGCTTATATGCTTCTTGAGCAGTTTGTCTATGGTGGAGTATTACTTTTAGTGCGCCTGACTGATACTCTGATATTAAATCTTTTTGAACAGATCAAATCTGATAAATCCAATAATTTACTTTCCTGAGACTCTATAATTTATTTTGGGCATAATGCTAGTGGTATCGTGATTCTATTGCCTAAACTAGCATGGAGGGCTATTACTCTATTAGTTTTACTATTTTGTAGTACCTTTTCTATTGCCTAGACATGCACTGTTGAGCAGCTACAGGGCAGTAATTATACCTAGCAGGAAAAATGCACCAGGATCATGCCTTGGACAGTTGGATTACTATCATATGAAATGAAATTTGCTGTCCATATGAAGTGTCTTGGAATCTATGCTGTGTGGACACTGGCCTATTTGATACTAGATGAACTGTTTGAGCACATATTGATTATTATTGTTAATGTTTAGATTTAAGCCAATGAAGTGTGTGTGACCTTCAACGTGCTAAGCACTAATATTTTTTACGCTTAACTATTTTTATCAGCCAATAAAAGTTCGTGTTTGAATGGGCTCATAACTGTTCCTCCCTCTATTGTTGCTAGGTATTTCAAAGAATACTCAAAGCCTATGCGGCTAAGTTATATGCCAGGTTACCAAAAGGTGGAACTGGTATTGTTGCAGCTGCCACTGGTACCGATGGGCAGATCAGGGTATGATAGTCATCAGAGAATTGCTACCCTTCCCCCTTGCTTTCCTCATGTGTTAGCGGCAATTTATAGTCCTGTTGCCATCACTGCAGACCTCGGACAGGGACGAGAGAATGATCTGCTACATTGTCAACACTGCAGAATATTGTCACCAGACAGTAAGTCAATTTTTCCTTCAAATATTATGGAACATGATGAAATTATGGTATTGTTAATAACTTCCGACATGCTAGACAGAAATAAAGTATCCAAAAATTCCTGGTTTTCACTGGATACGTGCGGACTTAGGGCCTGTTTGGTTTCCTACCTAAGGTTGCCACACCTAAGGTTAAGCGTGTCATAACTTCTTTGCTATCTCCACTGCACTTGCAAAGTGCCACCAACATTGATTTGTTCACAAAATCCCACTTTTGGCTTCAAAATAGTAATAGGAATTCAGTAATATAAAAGCTTGTATATTTTCAAAACTCTTGCATCTTGGCCTGCCCTTCTCTGTAATGAAATACCAAGATTTATTTTACTAGTCCACAGCTCTCCATGGTGTTAAGGGTATAATAGTCAAGGGTAGTTTAGTCCTTTCCTATTCTAGGGTTTGGGTGCTCTCATGTACTATATATATCCCCATTGGGGCTGGTCAATACAATCTAACATTCCAGGCTCCATTCATCCGTAACACATGGTACCACTACCTACTTTATCAATGTAAGATCTTATTACTGCCATTTCATCGGAAGCTGGGGTTGGAAATGGGTGGCACTTGAGATGGGTAGCACAATAGTTCGTGGCATCTAATGCTTAAGTTCGTTGGTTGCAGCATGTAGCTATTTAGCCTATTTTCCTTGTGTGTGACATGCATGTGTGCATGATAGAGTTTCTCTCAAACTAACTATTAACTTTCTCCGTAAATTTTACAGTCTGGTGAGCTAGCTGAGAATGTTGCTAAGATGATTAACCCTCAGTTTGCTGACAAGGTGGACATGTCTGAAGTTCAGGTGACTGATCATTATCTTTTGTTGTTCTTATCCCTACCTATGTCAGTATGTTGTTGATATTATTGTTAGAGAGAAGGCCTCAATGCTTTGATACCTGCAGGATGAGTTCTCGGCTGTGATCACAAAAGCATTAATGACTCTTGTGCATGGGCTTGAAACCAAATTTGATGCTGAAATGGTTGCAATGACTCGTGTTCCATGGGCTACCCTTGAGAGCGTTGGTGATCAATCAGAGTAGGATTTTGCTGGATCCTTATATGCTATTTTATATTTTATGTTACATCATTTCCTTATATTCATTCTGTATTCTTTAAAGCTCAAAAGGAATACTGGCCGTAAGTGTTGGTGTATATTGAGCCCATGTGTCTAGAGGCCCGTGTCTAGGAATTATATATACCCACCCTTCTAGGGTTGGAGGAATACATCCATTATTCCCTCCTACATGATATCATTAGCCTAGGGTTAGCCTCTCTCTCTCTCTCCTCTCTCTCCTCCCTCCCCTGCCAGTCGTCGCCGGCAGCCATGGCCGGCCGCCGGCCGTCGGCGCCCCCTCCTCTCTCCTCCTTCCCTCCCCTCCCCTCCTCCTCTGCTGCAGCCGCCGGGCCTGCTGCTGGATCCGCCACCGCGCTGGCTGCTGCCGCGGGGCCCGCCGCGGGCGCACCACGCGCGCCATACGCCGCCACAGCCTTGGCGGCCCTTGCGCCCCTCCCTGATCCCACGGCCGCGAACGCAGAGGGCCCGGCCCTGCCGCCTGGGCCGCTGCTGCCTGGGCCCCAGCACGCGCTGCAGCTGCCTGGGCCGCCCGCGCCGGCGCCTGATGCGGCTGCTGCAGCTGCCGCCGCGCAGACCGCCGCTGCCCACCGCTGCGGCCCACCGCGCCGCTGTCGCCGCGGGCAAGCAGCCCGCTGCCGACGCCGCGCCTGATGCCGCGTGGACCGGGCTCGAGATGTCGCCCGCAGATGCGCCACTCCGCCACCGCCCTCCGCGGGCAGCAGGCGGACGCCACTCTCGCCGCGACCCTCCTCACTGCCAAGTCGCCAAGTCGGAGGCTTCGGCGGCCCAGGAGCGGCTCCGCGTGGCTGCTCTCGCCTGGGAGCGCGAGCGCGCCGCGGCCGACGCCTCCGCTCTCCGGGCCGCCGAGGCGGAGCACTTCCTCCGTGTCTCCTCCGGCCAGCCCGTCGTCCTCGAGCCCGGCGACTCCTCCTCCCGCCAGGCCCCGCCCGCTGGATCTGGAGCCCGGTACGACCCGACCGACCCCATGGTCGCCCAGCTCCACCTTCAGGCCGCCGGCGTCCAGAACATCAGGGCCCTGGTCACCGTCCTCCTCGACCCGACGTGCTCCTCCTACAGACGCTGGCGGGACCAGGTCCTGCTCGCCCTCCGCCGCTACGCCCTCGACGACCACGTCCTCGTCGACACGCCGATCGAGGCGCAGGACGTGGCATGGCTACGCCTCGACAGCGTCGCCATGTCCTGGATCTTCGGGACCATCTCCCTAGATCTTCAGGACCTCGTCAGGACCCACGGCGGCACCGCGCGGCAGGCCTGGGTGGCGCTTGAGGGGCAGTTCCTCGGCAACACTGAGTACCGCGCCCTCCAGCTCGACGCCACCTTCCGCACCTTCGTGCAGGGGGACCTCTCCGTCGGTGAATACTGCCGGCGGATGAAGGGCATGGCCGATGCTCTTCACGACCTCGGGGATCCGGTGTCCGATCGGGTCTTGGTGCTCAATGTCCTGCAGGGCCTGAGGAGCACCTACGACCACCTGAAGAGCTGGATCGCCCGCCAGAGGTCCTTTCCCACACCTTCCTGCAGGTCCGGGACGACCTCGCCCTCGAGGAGATCACCAGGGGTCTTGTGCCCGGATCGTCCTCGACCACCCCCGCCGCGCTCGTTGCTGCTCCACCGGCCCCCTTCGCTGCTCCTGCCACCTCCCTCCTTGGTGCTACTCCCGCCGGACAGACCGGAGGAGGGGGGCGTGGACATCACCGGCGGGGGGGACGTGGTGGTGGTGGTGGCACTGGTGGCCCTGCTTCTGGGGTACCGGTACCGGTGGGGGCCGTCGGGGCGCGCCGACTCCGACTCCGGCTCCCGCTCCTGCCCCTGCCCCTGGAGGTACGCCCTGGCCATCATTTAGCAATCCATGGTCAGGGCGCATTTCGATGTGGCCGTTCCAGGGTCCGGGAGGGGGGCCTCGTCCTCAGCTCCAGCCGGCGGCCATATTCATTGGCGCTGCTCCACTCTTCGCGCCGTCCTAGACCCCGCCCGCTCAGCCCAGTCAGCAGCCGACTTGGCCTGGGGGGTGGGACCAGGCTGCTCTGGCGCAGTCCTTCAGCATCATGGGACTGACGCCGCCGGTCAGCACCGAGTGGATCGTCGACTCGGGTGCCTTGTTCCACACTACTCCTGATGCCGGTATCCTCTCTTCCGTCCGACCCCCACACCCCTCTTGTCCTTCTATCATGGTTGGTGATGGGTCTTGCCTTCCTGTCACCGCCGTGGGTTCTGCTCCTCGTCTTCCTAATGTTCTTGTTGCTCCTCAAATGGTTCACAATCTTCAATCCATTCGCCAGTTTACTACTAACAACTCCTGTTCTATCGAATTTGACTCTTCTGATCTTACTGTGAAGGATTCGGCTTCCCGGCGTCCGCTCCTCCGATGTGACAGCCCGGGGCCCCTTTACACTCTTCGGCTTTCTGCTTCCGCTGCCTCGCCTTCGGCTTCTTCGTCTACTACTTTTGCCGTGACGCCTTCTTCCACCACCTGGCACCGCCGGCCTGGACACCCCGGCCGCGACGTTTTGGCTTAGATCAGTCGTAGTACCGATGTCCCATGTACTAGGGCCCCTGCTGAGCACCTCTGTCATGCGTGCCAGTTAGGTCGTCATGTTAGACTTCTGTTTTTTTCTTCTTCTTCGCATGCTGCGCATGCTTTTGATCTTATTCACTATGACCTGTGGACATCTCCTGTACTCAGCATGTCTGGCTACAAATATTATCTGGTCATTGTTGATGATTTTTCTCATTACTCTTGGACTTTCACTTTGCGCGCCAAGTCTGAGATCTTCCCCACCCTCCTCCACTTTTTTGCCTAGGTTTCCACTCAGTTCGGCCTCACCGTTAAGGCCGTCCAGTGTGACAACGAGTGTGAGTTCGATAACTCCACCTCCCGTTTCTTCTTCCTGTCTCGGGGTGTTCAGCTGCGTATGTCTTGTCCGTATACCTCTCCTCAGAACGGAAAGGCTGAGCGGATGATTCGCACGACGAACGACGTCGTGCGCACCCTTCTGATACAAGCCTCTCTGCCCCCGCGCTTCTGGGCTGAGAGCCTCCACACCACCTACCTGCTAAACCGCCTTCTGTCCACTGCTTCTCCTGCTCCCACTCCACACCACGCTCTCTTCGGTACCCCTCCTCGCTACGACCACCTTCGGGTCTTCGGGTGTGCGTGTTACCATAACACCTCCGCCACCGCTTCTCACAAGCTGGCGCCCCGCTCGACTCGTTGTGTGTTCTTCGGGTACTCCCCTGACCACAAGGGGTACCGATGCTTTGACCTCACCTCTCGCCGCGTTCTGATCTCCCGACACGTTGTCTTTGACGAGTCGGATTTCCCCTACTCCACCTCCACACCTTCTCCTGACCTTGAGCTGGAGTCTCTGTTTCCGACTGACCCGGTGGTTCAGCCACCGTTACCTGCCTGTCCTTTTCCTACAGGTTTTTCCGTCACACCGGCACCGCTTCCGGTGATCCCTGCTGCGCCGAGCGCGGCCCCGGTGCCCGCGGTCGCGCCACGCGCGGCCCCCGGACCTCCGGTCGTGCCGCGCGCGGACCCGGTGTCTCCCACTGCGCCACGCGCAGCCCCGGTGCCTTCCTCTGCACCTGCGCGGTACGCTCAGCCGGTGCAGGTGTACCGGCGTCGCTCGGCGCCGACCCCGGCGCCGCAGCGGTACGCTGAGCCGGTGCAGGTGTACCGGCGTCGTTCGGCGTCGACATCGGCGCTGCCTCCTGATCCGGAGGCTCCTGCGACGCCTACACCGGAGCCGTCGCCGCCGCAGTCTCCTCCGGCTCCCTCTCGAGCCGAGCCGGAGGTGTACCACCCGCCAGTCATCCATCGGGATCCTCGGCATATCCATCCCATGGTGACTCGGCGGATGGCGTCTCAGGCCGCGACTCTCTCCGCCACCGAGGGAGAGCCGCGGGTCTCTCCGGTACCCTCTCCCGCGACGCCTGGGGGATCCTCATTGGCGTCGCGCGATGGAAGAGGAGTATGTGGCTTTTCTTGCCAACCAGACGTGGGATCTCGTGCCGCGTCCGTCTGGTTGCAATGTGGTGACTGGCAAGCGGATATGGACGCATAAGCGTCGGACTGATGGCACACTGGAGCGCTACAAGGCTTGCTGGGTTCTCCGGGGCTTCACTCAGCGGCCTTGTGTGGACTATGATGAGATCTTCAGCCCAATCGTGAAGCCCGCTATGGTGCGCATAGTCCTCTCGCTTGCGCTCTTGGCCTGTGCACCAGTTGGACGTGAAGAATGCATTTCTTCACGGCACTCTGTCAGAGACTGTCTACTGCTCTCAGCCAGCGGGATTTGTGGACTCGAGTCGTCCGGATATGGTCTGCCGGCTCAACAAATCTCTCTATGGACTGAAGCAGGCTCTTCGGGCTTGGTACTCTCGGTTCGCCACGTTCTTACTGACATTGGGGTTCACGTGCTCACAGCCTCCAGTCAGCAGTTGCTTCAGAGTGGCATCTCCTCTCTGCAGCAGGAGTTCGCTATGAAGGATCTTGGTCAGCTCCACCACTTCTTGGGCGTCACTGTTGAGCTTCGCCCGTCTGATCTTCTCCTTCACCAGCGGCAGTACGCACTTGATATCCTGGAGCGGGCTGCGATGGCTGATTGCAAGCCCTGCTCCACTCCTGTCGACACTCAGGCGAAGCTGTCTGCTGATCTGGGTGATTCGGTGGCTGATCCTACTGCCTACCGAAGTCTGGCCGGCACTTTGCAGTACCTCACCTTCACCAGGCCGGACCTCACCTACGCTGTCCAGCACGTCTGTCTCCATATGCATGATCCCCGGGAGTCACACCTTGCTGCGCTGAAGCGTCTCCTCCGCTACGTCCGTGGCACAGTGGACCTCGGCCTGGTGCTTCACCGCTCGTCCTCTGCTGAGCTGGTGGTCTACACCGATGCTGACTGGGCTGCCTGCCCGGACACTCGTCGCTACACTTTCGGCTATGCCGTCTTCCTGGGCGGCAATCTGGTCTCCTGGTCATCCAAGCGGCAGCCGGTTGTCTCCCGCTCCAGTGCTGAGGCGGAGTACCGGGCTGTCGCTAACGACGTGGCGGAGGCGTCTTGGCTACGACAGCTCTTGGCGGAGCTCCACAGCCCGCTCGCCAAGAGCACGCTCGTCTACTGCGACAACGTCAGCGTCGTGTATCTCTCCACCAACCCCGTCCAGCATAAGCGGACGAAGCATGTGGAGATTGACCTGCACTTCGTGCGCGACAGAGTCGCCATCGGCGATGTTCGGGTACTCCATGTCCCGACTACCTCCCAGTTTGTTGACATCTTCACCAAGGGGCTGCCCTCCTCGACTTTCTCGGAGTTTCGCTCCAGCTTCAACGTAGCCGGTGGCTAGTTGTGCCTGCGGGGGGGGGGGGGGGGGGGGGGGTATTAGCCCTTTGTACTCTCTTCCTATCCAGTCTTGAACACCGCTGCGCCGGTTGTTCAGACTGCGGGGGGGGGGGGGGTGTTGGCTTTCTTGTTGTCCAGTCTTGAACACCGCTGTGCTGGTAGTTCAGACTGCGGGGGGTGTTGGTGTATATTGAGCCCATGTGTATAGAGGCCCATCTAGAGGCCCATGTATAGGAATTATATATACCCACCCTTCTAGGGTTGGATGAATACATCCATTATTCCCTCCTACAGTAAGCTTTGCTGGAAAATCCTTGACGAGAAATTTGGAAATATGAGTCTTTCATCCGGCGATGTTATACGGTGCTGAATGTTGGCCTACAAAAAGGCGACATGTCCAGCAACTGAGTGTAGCAGAGATGCGGATGTTGCAGTGGTTTTGCGGGCACACAAAGAGGGATAGAGTTCGGAACGAAGTTATTCGGGATAGGGTCGGGGTGGCACCAATTGAGGAGAAACTTATCCAGCATCGGCTGAGATGGTTTGGACATGTCCAACGAAGGCCTCCTGAGGCGCCGGTGCGTAATGGGGTTCTTGAGCGGGTCGATAATGTAAAGAGGGGTAGAGGTAGTCCTAAACTAACGTGGGATGAGTCGGTTAAGAGAGACCTTAAGGATTGGAATATCTCTAAAGAGATAGCTTTAGATAGGAGCGCTTGGAGACTAGCTATCAATGTGCCTGAACTTTGAACTTATTTCTTTCGGGTTTCATCTCTAGCCTACCCCAACTTGCTTGGGAAAAAAAGGCTATATTGTTGTTGTTGTTGTGGTGATGATGTCACTTTTTTTTGCAGCGGGTGTAGTTAGCCCCCGTTTGGTAGGATATTGAATTCTGTTTCTCCCTGCAAAAGCTTCTCTGGTTAACCAGTATCAGTTTGTGCAATTGTTTGGCTAGTATAGTGGTTTTCAGGTTCTTGAAAGATTGTTCGTAAGAGGAAGGAGGTGATTCTCAAGAGAACCATCATTTGGGGTGATTCTCCTTTAATAACTGCAAATAAAAAGAAATATTTATCCCTGTTTCATACAAGAATGAGAAAATAAATTATTAGTTTGGCAGGGTTTCTCTAGTTTCTTGCAAGAAGCAAAATCGAGAATCCGTGCCAAACAGGGCATCAATATAGTTCAACTGGAAAGAAGTTAGGATTCAATTGACTTGGAACTGCTAACTGGGAACTACCTTATGCCAATGGCAGATTGCTAGACTGAACAATTTTAGGTGTGCTTAGGTGGAGTTGTGGGGTTATAGTCCATCAAAATGACATTTATAGCATATGAGCCCCTAGAAATGGTGTTGCAAATTAAACAAGCTTTTGAGTTTCTTTTATGGATCTTTGAGATTTTGTGCTGCTGTCATCATGCTTTTATTAAATTTGAAGAAAAGTAATATCTGGTTGCTTTATAAGCATTCTTTGCGTTGCAACATTTTCAGATCTGCTAAACATATTTAAATATCTACTGATAGGATTCACTCTTCCATGACAGATATGTGAATGGTATCAGCTCTATTCTGTCCAGTAGTATTCCGGTGCTTGGTAGCTTGCTTTCACCTACCTACTTCCAATATTTCCTGGACAAAGTAAGTTGAGTATTCATATTTGTAATAGCTAAATCCATTGAAGTCTTTCATCCTTTTGACATAAACTACATTCTATGCGAGATCTGTTATACTTGTTTGTTTGTTCTGATGCAGCTTGCAGCCTCTCTGGGTCCTCGGTTTTATCTCAACATATACAAGTGCAAGCATATATCAGAAACTGGTGCACAGCAGGTACATATTAACATTAACACTATATGAAGCTGTTTTTATTTTATTCAGCATTTAGTATGTTTCTCATTGCTTTGCATTTTATCTCCGAAGATGCTCTTGGACACTCAAGCAGTTAAGACTATTCTTCTAGATATCCCAGCTCTTGGAAAACAGGTAAACTTCTAATCATTAATCAGCACAATCATCTATGCTTTATATTATCTAGTGGCAGATTTAGGAACCTGCCTAAAGGAGTAAGTTCTTCCGTTTCAAGTATACTTGAATCTTTGGGATGAATTCTGGCACTGGAAGTACAAGTGCTCGGCTAAAATGATCTTTCTTATGTACATAAGCTGCAAATGTGGCATATTTATAGTTTATAATGGATCACAGTCATAATTATGAGAAGATTTATTTCTTAGTTATGTTGCAAATTTAAATGTGGCTTCTTTGCATTGTATGTAACAGAGTTCAGGTGCAGCTAGCTACTCGAAGTTTGTAAGCCGAGAAATGAGTAAAGCTGAAGCACTACTTAAGGTAAATTGGAGAGAATGATGTCTTGAGTGTTGGTTGTTTACATCAGTATCGCTGAAGAGGCACTTTGCTGAATGAATAGCACCAAGCTGATGACATAACTTTATGCAGGTTATTTTGTCGCCGGTTGATTCTGTTGCAAACACATACCACGCCCTCCTTCCTGAGGGCACGCCTCTTGAGTTTCAGCGGATACTTGACCTCAAGGTTTTATGCTTAAAAATCTGGCTTATCTTGGATACCAACAACCTTCCATCCCTCGGGATAATCCAACAATTGATTGTTTCTGCTGTTGTACGGCACAGGGCTTGAAGAAAGCAGATCAGCAAGCCATTCTAGAAGACTTCAACAAGCACGCCCCTGCCCCCGCCATCAAACACCCGGCGGTGGCACCGACTGTCGCACCACCGGTCGCCACTGCATCCGTCCAGATGGCACCATCTGTGGCAACTCCAGCCATTTCTATTACACCAAGTATGGTTGCCTTGACAGGAGCTCTGGCGAACCGGGAGGACGTGCTCGCTCGAGCCGCGGCACTTGGGCGGGGAGCAGCGACCACGGGGTTCAAGAGATTCCTTGCATTGACGGAGGCGGCCAAAGATCGAAAGGACGGGCCGTTCCGCAAACTCTTCAACGCGTAAAATTTTGCTCGTGGTTGTGTTCATAGCTTGCGACCCTCTTGCAGTGCACATAGATATAGGACATTCTTTGCACACTGTGTACACCTCTACTGTTAACCTTCAGTGTATACTGTATAACAACCATTTTGACAGAAGTATCCCATTCTGCCGAGAATGAGTAGCTCAGTTGTATCATAGAGATTTGAGATAGTTTAAGCCATGAGATAAGATTTTTTTCTGATGTTTTGCATGAGAGCTCAAGATTCAAAATTCATGTGAATCTATAATCGATTATCTCTAAACCTGTGCCCCTGGTGCCGGTCCTATCTTGAGGTACTTATGGTTTATCTTTCTGTTCATGTTAGTTAGTGGAATTAACATGAACATAAGCACATGTTTTGTTATCACAAGTTCACAAATTTACATCATGAAATTGCTAGTAATATTCGGAATTAAAATATACCATAAAATACCGAGTTTTCCAAGAGCATGACTAGTGGTTTCGCCGGTCAATGGCGGAATGGGATGCCAGGTCACTTCAAGCCTTCCAAAAAGTCGGCGCGTATAATGGGCTGGAGTAGACGTTGGCTAAGAGAATTAATGCTTGCATGTCCAGAGAGCGAATGGGAGAGGACGACGAGAGAATTAATGCTTGCACGTCCAGAGAGCGAATGGAAGAGGAGGACGCCTTGGTTGAGTTGCATACTTGCATGCAATGGTGGCGAGAGTGAGCTTTGTCTCGGTTACGTTGCTTGGAGTGAGCAAGCAGCGAGTCGCCCGTTTGCGTCTCTCTCCTGTTTTCTCTCTCATCCAGTTGACTAGTATACTTGCTCTAACAGATGGTGCAGCGACTACGAGCACAACTTTGCCGGTCTGGGGAATGACAGTGTCGTCATTGCTGTGCCCCCGGACCCGACGCGGCCCGACCCTTGCGTGTTCTATTGTAGCTTTCATACAGCCCTGCTTTTATCGCATTGCTCTCGGTTCGGCATGGGGGCATGGTGGAAAAAATCTATTCATCGCACATTGCGATGGGAATCCATCCCATCGCAGAAGCGATGCTCCACACCAGGGAAGGGTTAGTTGCCGCCGCCGAGCTAGGGGAGGGGCCGTCTACGAGTTAGGGAAGGGGGTAGGGGGGACGGGGAGGGTAGGAGGTGGGCGGAGCGGCCGGGTTTCCGGGGTTGCCGGGGATGGAGTGGATCTATGGCCACCGGACATAGAGGAGGAGGTCGGGAGCGGCGGCGCACACCGCGCGACCCTAGTGGAGCCGGACAACTAGTGGGTGGTGGCCGGCAGTTGGGGTGAGAAGAAGATTGCGGCAGCGGCGAGCTTGGTTAGTGTCAGCGGCGAAGGCGCCGCCAGAGCCGGGGCAGGTGGGGAAACAGAGGCCAGAACTAAGGAAGAAAAAGGGGGAGGGGTGGGTTGCGCACCTCTGCGAGAAATAGACTCCCCCGCATGGTGAGCATCGGAGTGGGAGTCTATGGTCAGTTGGTCACTTGGTCATGCAGGCAGACGTTGTGCAGTACGCTGAGCAGTACGAAGGGTTACGCATGACACGCATGGTCGCTTGACCACACAATATGAATTCCAAGACAATACAGACAACAAGGTTCCATTATTAATCCGGCTGTGGTACGCGGTTATGCATGATTATGCATGACACGCGTAGCGCCGATCGGCAAGTGAACGCCTCAGGGTGTCCTCAATAGTAATAGCTGCTAGCTACATAGTCTGCTAATATGTAGGTGTGAGACAAAATCAAAGACTATTTTTATACTATTGAATCCACATGTTTTTTCTCACACGTTCTTGAGCTACGTTAAATAAATCAGCTATTTACTAGTCGCTAGTAAGTAGTAACTACTCTTTCTTCTACTTTTCTCTTCCCACGGGGCGGATGCAAATTGGAGGGGGGCTCATCTCCCTTCTCCTTCCTCTAGCCCCACCTTTTCTCTTCGTCTCTGTTTTTTCTCTTCCTCTCCCTTCTTTCTCCCTCTAATTTCCATGGAGTTCCTAGGGTAGAGGGCTTGAGCCCTCCGCCCTCACGCTAGCTCCGCGCTGGCCACCTAAGATCTAGCTAGCTAAATAAATAAGAATTTTTTTATACACGGTGTACACTTCTATTTGTTTTGTGAACCTATAATCGATTATCTCTCTCTCTCTTTTTTGCGAGATCGAAGGATGCGTCGTTCATTTATCAACAAGCGCTCCCACACGGCTCAGAGGCTTGGGCTGTTAACAGGGTGCACACGTGAGCCACATCACAACTTTTATTTAGTACACAACAGTTCGATCTTCCTAATATTCACAGGAATAATATTGGCAACGTTAGATCTTGAAACTCCTCTCCAATTCACTAAAAAGATATTTAGACAACCTTTTCAAATAAATAATGTCTAGACAAACGTCCCTAAATCTTGTTGGCAACAAATTTGAAATGGCATCACAGTACTTGGAACACTTGAGATGTTCTCACAGTACCACACCTGACAAGCATATGCACCCTACTAAAAGAATATTCCCTACACAATCAATCATTGGAGACTTTCCTGCTTCACTCTGCTTATCATCAGCATCGCTCTGGCACGAAACCTGCAAGCTGGATTCGAACAATACACGATACTTTCTAGACCAATTTATTTGCAAGTAAGCATCAATCGGACATCACACATATTTGCAGATCAACTTATCCACCCCTTATCCCATTTCCCCAGCCCATTGCCTTGTTTGGTTTTGTCCCCGTATTACTTTGACCGCTAATTACGATGTCAAACAAATTCAGTTTACAAAATCAACTTCAGAACCCCGCGCTAGTGATCCTGAATAATCTAATGAGGCCTTTGACCGCGCGATTAGACGATGGTACTGTAGCATCACTATAGCAAAACATCGATTAATTACTGTTATTAGATTCTTCGCGAAAAGTTACACATATCCCTAAAAATATTTTTCAAATAGTTTTCATTTAATACACAATGCATACGAGATTCTCTTTTTGAGAAATGTGCGCGCTAGAATCCTTACAGAACCAAACAATGTTTGCCCCATACACCCAGCTTAACGTAACGTGGCTGCACTACTGCCTGCGTGGCGTCCAGATCCGGATCTCCACCAACCAAGGTCGTGTTTAGTTTCGTGCCGTGTAAACAACGGAATCTTATTAATTTGAAGTACTAAATGAAGTTTATTTACAAAATTTTTTGCACAGATGTGTTGTAAATCGCGAGACGAATCTAATGATGCTAATTAATCTATGATTAAGCAATAATTAGCGGATGGTTACTGTAGCATCACTGTTGCAAATTATGGATTGAGTAGGCTCATTAGATTCGTCTTGCGATTTACAGCCCATCTATGCAAAAAGTTTTGTAAATAGACTTCATTTAGTACTTTAAATTAGTAAGATTCCTTCCAAAATTTTACGTTTTTGTGTTTACGGAGTAGGAACTAAACAGGACCAAGTGTCCATGCCAAGCAATCGAGGTCGTTTGGTACCTGTTCAGTGCCAGTGGTGACGTTCTTTCTGCAACACCTGCAGGATGCTGCTGCTGAAAGCAGCTCATCTTCATCAATGGAAAGGATCTTGCAGGCCTTGGATGGATGCAGATGCAGCCTTGCCAGAGCTTCTTTCCCGTCGAACCCGGTTCTGCCGAGTATAGAAATGCTTCGTCTTTTGTCAGCAAAGCAAAGCCGCCGTGGGCGTGGCGAATGGTGAGAGTGACCGGCGACGAGGGCTGTGTGGTTCGTTTTCGGCAAGGCTGCCGCCACTTGCGCGGTGCCAACGCAGGCCTCACATGCGCATGTGCGCGGAGGCAGGAATGGCCGAGCATCCGAGCTCCTCCCTCCTCCGCCTCGGGTAGTCGGGTAGTTCATGAACCGGGGCGGGCGGACATGATGGTTTACTGCTCCTCGGCGCGTGGGGCCTTGCGGTCTCTCCAAATGCAGAACGTGACAGCGATACGGATCTGACTCCAGACAGTAGCTCGCACGAGATCGAGCAGAGCTAACGGTGCAGGTTTAAGACCACTCACCAGTTTTTTTTTTCTTTCGGATTTGTGTGGATTAAGTATGAAACTCGAGAAATCTGGTTCTGGTTCCAACCCCACCTTGCAACGCAACGAATTGTTAACTTTTAGGGAGTTGTTTAATTCCTGGACTCACTTTGTCCTTTTCCCGGCAAACTTCACCACTGTACTCGTGTTTGACTTTCTGGGAGCATCAGCTAGTTTCTTAAGTTTTCTTCCTCTGATGTGCTATGCAGAGCTCATTTCCAGGTCTTTTTGTGAGCTGCTTATTCAGACTTTTTCTCCACATTCTGCTCGAGATTTCAGTTCATCAAGCACGAAAAGAAGAGGAGAGAAAAAAATTGACGAAGCCGTTGGCGATGCAGTATCATTTGGAATTCGGATGGGACAAAGCAAAAACACCTGACAGACTCCACTGTCCATGTTGGAGAAGCCTCCATTTGGGCGATGTCCTATGTTCAGCGGACACGGATCCGGTGCAGTACTGCACGTGCAGTTACTGCCGCTGACACGTGGGCCCCACGGCGCATGGGCCCACACGTCAGCGGCAGTAACTGCACGTGCAGTACGTCACTGAATCCATGTTCAGCGCGGGAGATTCCAATGCTAGTGCTGCGTATATTTTGTCCGAAGCACTTTATTTCTTTCACGATGCTCATCCAATCATTTCCTTCCAAATTTTCTACACATTTTTTAATCTAAAATTTCATTCAGAAAGTACTTAAATTTCGAGGAAGAGAATCCTTTCGAGCCTGAATTTCACCGAAGTGTCCTATGGGATTTAGCTGTCATTCCAGGTGAGGTGAGCGAGCGATATGATGAACACTCGAGCGTTTCTTTCCGAGAGGAGGAGCTGGGTCCGGCTGGGGGTGCGTAACAGGCAAATGCAGAGTCAGAACAGGCTGTAGTGACAATGAAATTGAAATAAAAAGATTTTAAACGATTTTCTGACGGGGTTTGGCCGTTTCGGGAGGAAAGGGATGGGATTGGCTGGCCAACGCGAGTGGAATAGATGCGCATCCATACACTGGCATCTCCCTGTCCCAGCCAGAGTAGATTGTTTTCTTTGCTCAAACAGCTATTTCAGCCACGCGCACACCGGAACTCACCCTTGATGCAATATCAGTTGCGGTAAAAATGAAAGGGGTCTGAGTTCGAGTGGCTCCTCTCACCCCCCCTCTCACGCCGGCAGCCTAGGTTCTATCCCTGAGCTAGCACGGGAAGGCTCCTTTGCAGCCTGTCCAAAACTTATATCTGCAAATGTGAACGGTGCTATGTAATCAGGGGGCCGTTCGGCTGGGCTGGAGCTTCTAGGCTAGCCGCAGCCGCGTGCTTTCCAGCAAGTCCAGCGCCAGTCCCAGCCTCAGCTGCGTCCAGCCCAGCGAACCGACCGCTTGTTGTCATACACTAATTTTTAATTGATTCTGCATTAATGTTATAACAAAATTATATGTTACTATGTTACTATGCTAACACACTCTGATATGCTTGCCATAGAAAAACTAAAATAATCATATGCAATTTTATTAGGTTATGGTTTTAGTCAAATCGAGTATTTGTCTAGCATTCCCCCCCCTTTGTTTGTTGATTGTTACTAGTCAATTTCAATATGTTGATTGAATTTGGACTCACTTGTCCTTTTCTAGGCACTCGAATAAACACAACACTTTTGTATTCAACATTTAAAAATGTTGAACAGGGGCCCTTAGCTTGGTACGCGTAGCAGCTCCAATTCAAAAATGTGGAGCAGGGGCCAGAAGCATTTTGGGAATCAGGGCCGCGGCCCTAATCACAAAGGCCACCCAGGCAGCCCAAATCAACCGTCCCCTTCCCCTTCCCACATGGAGTCATGGACAGCGCGCATACAAATTTCCCACGAGACCCTAGAGCTTCGATTTCTTCTTCCTCCTCTTTCTCACCGCTCAGGCAGGTTAGGCCAGGCCCGGCGGGGAGAGAGATCCAGAGAGAGAGCGCGGACTCTCACTCCTCCTCCCCTCTTCAGACGCTTCGGGAAGGGAACCCGCCGCGGCTCGGAGGAGGGGACGCGACGCCCGCGGGCAATGGCGGCGATGGAGGCCGCCGCCGACGCTATGCTGGCCGCCGCGAGCCGCGCCTTCTCCAGCGCTTTCGCCATCGCCGTACAGATCCAGGTGAGCCCCCTCCCCCTGCGCTCCGCATTGTGGTTGGATTATGGGCGGCGGCGCGGAATTGTTTTGTTCTGTCTCTATGTACCTTTGGAGGGACAATTTTGGCCGGCGGATAATTTTTCAGTTTTGTTCTTCCACCAATAGGAAAATTATCTGTGAGTCTTGTAAAGGCGTAACTGTATTCTGGATGCTGGAACTGGAAGGCTTCACAGTTCACACTTGGGAAACCAGTTAACTGTGCTTTTGGATTGTTGTAATTGGGAGGTGGGGTGATGGACTAGTTTGATTACTACGTCTGAAAAGCCAGAAAATGTTTCCACACACATTATATATTGGCATTGAAGCGTATGCTTGGAGTGATTTGTCGGTTTCGCTTCGGACAAGCTTGTCGATCTCAGCTTGTCTCACTCCTTTTATATGTGCCACGTCCTACCAATTGTAGGCAATTTGACCTTTCTAGTCCGTTTTGAATGTCCACGAGTATATGGCATGTAATAGTCTTTAGACTCGTTTAAAGTTCAGATTTTTTTTTAGTTCCACTTCTGAGAGCTTGACATCATATATCCTTTTGATGTTTTCCAGTTTCTTTTTAGATTAAGGAAAAGAGTTCCAGCCTCAGCTTTCAAAAGAATGAAAACCTACAACCAAGCACTTTTCTTACTGTAGCTTACTTCTTGTTTATATTCTGGTTATCCCATTTATGTAGGGGTGTGGGATCTGTTTAGTACTTGCTCTCGGATGGGCGGCTGCTTCAATTGTCAGGTAAACAACTGAATTTTGTGATTTAATGTTGTACTTGATGAGGCTGGAAACAATGTAGCAGCTGATGGCTTCTTTTACTATCAATGCTCTCTTTAACAGAAAAAGGGTTATAGTGAACATGAGGCGCAAACAAGTAGATGGAAATAGTTTTGCATTTCTTTGTGATGACATAGATGAGCTTGAGCACTCCATTCAGGAGAGTTTACCTAGAGTCTCTGTAATTATGCCTTTAAAGGGTTTTGGCGAACATAATTTGCAAAATTGGCGAACTCAGGTATGATCAGACTGCAAAATATGTAAAATTATTGTTTTTTATGTTTTAATTGTTATGTGCTCTTACACAACCCATTAAAGCACAGATTACATCACTTTATGGGGGGCCACTGGAATTCCTCTTTGTAGTAGAGAGCAAAGACGATCCAGCTTATCATGCCGTTTCCCGTTTGATCGCAGAGTACAAGGTAGGTGGATTACCTCATAGGACTAATGGCCATGGTATTCTCCAAACTCTCTTCATATATTGTAACCTTATCAGATATAATTTTCAGGACAATCTGGAGGCAAAAGTGATTGTGGCTGGATTCTCAACAACTTGTAGCCAGAAAATTCACAACCAATTGGTATGTAAAGGACTTTAATTCATCCTCATTGTTCATTCCATTGTCTTTTCACAATAGACAACACTAAATGTTCATTTTAGCTCATGCTTGTAGATGTGCCTAGAGTGTTGAATAGACTTGTTAAATGTGCATTCACTGGAACAGTCCATGCTACTATGTTGCTCTTTTGTTATGTTATGTTTTTCTGCCTTTCACATATCATTCATCTTCACCTTTTCGATCATCCAAAGAGTCTTGAAAGATGGCAAGCTGCATATGCTATAGCACTAGCACCTTGCAAGTATGAGGATAGTTGTACTGAAATTTTAACTGTCATTGCGTTTACTATATGTTCATTTGTTAGCCTTGCTTTCTTTTTACCAAAAAGTTAACTGGGTACTTGATTCTTATGTTTATCAAACTGAAACAGGTCGGTGTTGAAAAGATGCATAAGGATACCAAGTATGTCTTATTTCTTGACGATGATGTGAGGTTGCATCCTGGGACGATTGGAGCCCTCACAAAAGAAATGGAGAAGAATCCTGAGGTCTGCTTCCCTTGAACTGCTCCTCTCTTCTTCTATTGCCCCCTCTGTGTTGACATAGTATGCTTTTTTTGTGGCTGGCAGATATTTATACAAACTGGATATCCCCTTGACTTACCTTCTGGTAGTTTGGGCAGCTATTGCATATATGAATATCACATGGTATGTTAGCTTCTCTTTAAAACTTCATATGCCCTTTTGAGAATTTTCATCATAGTTCTATAATGAAATAGTATATTTCCCTTCACTTGAGTTTGGCCTCTCTTTGGTTTAACTATGTGATTGTTTGTAAATGGTTTGCATAAGACAGTGATATTTATTTTGGCTGCACCAAATCTCGTTAGCATATCTCAATTTTTTTTTGCTAGCTAGTTATAATGTTCATTGTCTGTCTATATTCACTGCATCTTTTTACCATTGATGACAACCTTTGTAATTTATATTTAGTGATAATAAACATACTGCAGCCTTGCTCCATGGGATTTGCAACAGGTGGGAAGACTTTCTTCTTGTGGGGTGGCTGTATGATGGTATAATCTATTTCATAACAAGAAGATTCTCTCTAAATTTGCTCTGAATAAACTTTAATCGTCTGTAGTGTTTCTAACATGACTTTATTTTAGATGCATGCTGATGATTTTAGGGAAGACCGGTATGGTGTTGTGAGTGGATTAAGAGATGGTGGCTACTCAGATGATATGACTCTGGCTGCAATAGCAGGTAATTCTTTTTTGCATGGAGTTATTGCTCTTTTGTTACAAAAAAAAAACAAAACAAAATCTAGTATTAAGGATGGAAATGAAATACAATCCGGTAATTAGTATTCTATGCTTAAACCTTAAAGGCCAAGAGCTGTAATGATGTTTCGGTCCTTTTTCTATTTGGGAATTTTAATTTTGTTCATATCAACTTTTGTGTTCTTGGTACATGCCTTCTGACTACCGTTTGCATGTATCTTTCACAGGACAGCACAAAAGGCTCATATCTTCACCTCCTGTTGCTGTGTTTCCACACCCTCTTGCCAGTGATCTTAGCTTCTCCAGGTACTGCAAATTTGCATGGGAAAGATGTGCATCTTATTTGTGCTCAGTAAAAGAAGTAAATTACACAGTCCCATACATTGTGTCACAACGACAGTTTTTATGTGGGGAGCAAGTTTGGGTAAGCTAGAAATGGGAGCTAAAAGAGCATATAACATTGTTATTTTGGTACACAGAACTGTTGGAAAGCCCAACACAGCATATTTTCTTTCAAAAAACAAGATGGATAATTGGATACGTACATGGTTCAATGAAAATAAGCAAATAATCAAATTAATATGCTCTAGCCATTTAAAAACACTTTTTTTGAACTTAAAGCTATTTAAAAATACTTGGACTAAGAACTTCTTTCACCCTATGTGAGTGACACATAATACAAGGTACAGTGTGGCACTGTTCTGGCTTGTGGTGTGCAACGGAGATGTGTAGGTGTTCCAATGGGGGGGGGGGGGGGGGCGCTTTGTTTGTGCAGTGCCTAGGTGCTCTAGGCCAAAATTCCCTGCTGGGGGGTTATGCTTCCACATATACACTATGGACTCCTACTACTTATGCCACGATACTTGGGTTTCTTTAATTTACTCTGCAAGTGCTTATGGTAAACCAGCTAATGCATCTTGACTAATACCACGTTCTGCATATACATGCCTTTTTTCATGCAGATACTGGAATTACCTCAGGAAACAAACTTTTGTCCTTGAGTCATATGTATCAAAGGTCAACTGGATGATGAACCGTGCATTATTTACGACGCATTGTTATTTGTCATGGGGATTTGTTTGGCCCTATATTATGGCTTTGGTGCATGTTTTGACCGCTCTGCGAGCACCGTACAGCAAAATAGTAAAGGAAGCATCTGATTCATCTTGGGGTCAGTTCCTCGCCCCTTCCCCTCTGATTCCCAAACTCTATTGTTGTCAAAATGTTTCATCATCCCACTTCTGGCATCTTGTGACATGCTATTTCAGGTTTATACCTAGTGGGCCTCTTGTTCATATGCACTCTCATAGAGCTTGTTTCAATGTGGAATTTGACAAAGGTGGAAATTCAACTATGCAATATGTTGTCTCCCGAAGGACCAAAAGTATCTCTTGATTCATACAACTGGGGGCTTGTGAGTGTCACCTTCAACACACCAAATAATTTTAGGAACCAGAGATTCCTCTGTGATAACTTCTTCTGTAATCTTATTTTTGTTGGACTTCAATTTCAGGTGTTCATTGCTGTATTGGTAGACAATTTCCTCTATCCAATATCTGCATTCCGGTCACATTTCTCCCAGTCAATTAATTGGTCTGGTATCAGATACTACTTGAGAGATGGGAAAATAAGCAAGGTACATGCAACACATTCTGTTAATTTTTCCTTTTTGTCATTTACCTTTGCGGTGTTTCGAGAAAATTCACCATGTCAAATGATTCTTGATGTTTCAAGTATCCCTTTACATCTCGTTTTAATGGCTTTGCAGATAGAAAGAGAGAACAGTTCAAAGTATACTGATCTTGGAGGGAAGCATCTATATGGCAAGAGGACATATCCCCCTAATAAATCATTGCTTGGTTACCTGTCAAGAACTTTAGCGCAATGGCATCAGCCGAAGAAATATGATGTGTAGTTAAGCCAAGCAGGAATTCAGCCCTCAATTTGATGGGGCCTCTTGTTGTACACTCCTCTTGTTTCATCTTTCTCTCCCTCCCTCCCTATCCCTACTTCTTTGTTTGTTTATTGATTATTAGGTTCATTCATATTAAATTTTGTGGTGTTCAAGCGGCGCCACGTGAAAGGTTTGCACCTCATAGTTCTTGTAACATTATAGGATGTGTAACAGCTGATTGAAGAAGTGAAATGTGCCATATTGGTCAGATGGTCTCTTGGTTCGTTCTTGCCTTCCCGGTTCCAATTTTTCTTTGTGAAAACGGAGGACAGAGACGTGTGATGAATAAACTTTTATTTGCTAGTCTGATTAGACCGTAGACGAGAATAATTTATGGTAAAGACTTATTTATGGCTGGCCATAAATCAGACTGGCCGTACGGCCGTTCGGATAGTGAGTGTCGCATGCATGTGAGGGACAATGACAGAACCAACAGCGCATATCTGTGAGGGACAATGACAGAACCAACAACGCATGCATGCACATAATTTCGAAGATAAAAAATACTATAATTTCAACACCGAGTATCGAAATCAAAATCCGATTGCACAGTGTGTTTGTTTCAATAAAAACTTCAAAACAAGATCTCTCACCACTATATTTTAAAGATATAATTTTTTTGAGAGAAAATGCTTTTTTCGCGCATTCTAATTTGTTTATGATGTTTGTGAAAATTGCTCATGGGTTTACATAATGTTGTTTTTGCATGCCCGAGTTCATTTAAGTGGATATTGGTGTTCATATTGTGAAGATAGAATGTTTGGTGTCAATAGTGGATAAATGTAAACAACTTTGTTAGGTAGGTGTCGGTGTTTACCGCCAAGACTGCTCAGGGATACCCTTAGCAGTAAGGTTTGTAGGTAGGGATCGGCGGCTCTGGAACTCGATGGTGCAAGGAACACAAAGATTTAGACAGATTCGGGCCGCGAGTTGCGTAATACCCTACGTCATGTGTGCTGGTTTGTATTGCCTTAAGTGTTGATGTGTTTCGAGGGGGTCCCTGTCCGCCCTTATATATCCCAGGGGACAGGGTTACATGGAAAGTCCTAGCCAAGTACAGTTGGAGTCCTACTACAGCACAATCGGGTAGTTTTCTTTGTACTGCAGCTAGTTCTACGCCTATTCGGGTAGTTTACAAGAGAGGTAAGGTACATCCATGAGCTGTCCCTTACTCTAGAACTTTCTATGCCTATAAGCAGTCCTGCTGCCCCGAGTCTGACAAGCCCCCGAGCTCTTCGTAGTCGAGTCCTGCAGACGTCGAGTACTTGGACGACGTCTTCGAGTACTTCAAGTAGTCAGAATATCCTTCTGGTTGCTTCTGGGCCTTCCTCCAGACGCGTCGAGTAGTCCTCCAAGTTCTTGTGGTTGCTCCGAGGCTGTGAGGTGCTCAAGCCCCGAAATCTTGATCATATAGGGTGCGCGAAGTACTCGCGCTCCATATGGAGTAGCCCCCGAGTCTTAGGTTGAATCGCAAAATCAGGCTGAGGGTCACTTCAGTCATTTTTCCTTCTTTATTTTCCGAAAAAATTGAAAAATAAATCTCTGATGCACATATCCCGCAGCCCCCTGAGTCTTGAATTTAAATCTCTCCATTTAGATTTAAGAATCAATGTAAATTCGTGACAAAAGTGAAAACTTCTCTGAAAAGGAAAGAATCCGATGACATCCCAAATATTCATGAAATTGCCCTTAGAGACCGTATAAAGCCGGTTGAAAACTTCCGAGGGTTTTACCCCTTGAACTCCTGGCCGCCGTCAACCTCAGATTCACCTTTGTCTCTTGTCAGTCAGATTCCAAAAGCCCCTCTCATAGCCCCTGAGCCCCCTCTCATAGCCCCTGAGCCAAAACTCGTGACTTTGAGATGGCTCCCAAGAAGAACAAATCCAAGATTGAAGAGGAAACTGTCGCCAATATGTCCACGGGCTGACACGGGCTGGCGTAAAAGCAAGATGTCTGAATCGTTGGTGCAAGAATTGGAGAAAATGGGTCTCCTCTAAGAGTAGGGCGTGAGCCAATGGCGCGCTGGTGAAGGAGAAAATTACCCTATGGAAGGTACCCTTGAGACCGTTATGTTCCGTGATTTTGTGGAACGTGGTCTCACTCTTCCTGTGTCAGAATTTTTCTATAGACTTCTTCAATTTTTGGGAATCCAATTACACCATCTCACTCCCCAATCCATCTTGCATCTTTCCATTTTTACTCATTTCTGTGAGGCATTCCTTGGAATTCTTCCCCATTTTCACCTTTTTCAACATTTCTTCTTCCTTGCTCCGGTCCCTAACGCCACCAATCCTGCCGTCGTCGGGGATGTGAATTGGTACATCCTGAGAGTCGAGGCGAGTACTTGGCTTACGATCCAGCGGGTAATGGAGCCGAATGGAAGAAGTTCCGGTTCCATGTTGGGAATTTTGAATCCCTGCTTCCAGAGAGGGTTGCTGGCGCCGCCCAGGTCTAGGAAAGCTGGTCGAGTAAAGGACCTGGTGGCAGGCAAGTTGAAATCATTCTACGTTTTATTGCCACTATCAAGAGCAAAGGAGTCACCGGAGATCATGTGGTCTACTCCTTTGTTAGTCGTCGAGTCCAACCTCTCCAGCTCCAAAAGCATTCTGCATTTAGATATGAAGGCACGCAGGACCCCACTAGGATGTCTCCAGAAGTAATAGCTCAGTCTAAAGTAATCAAGAGATGCTGCAAAGTACTCGACAACTTCGACAAGTCTTTGAAGCTTCCAACGCTCTTCTGGGCACAAAATCCTCCCGATAATGCATGGGTATGTGTTTTAAAAACCATGTCGAGTACTTGTAGTTAACATTTCTGATCTTCTTGACAATTCTTTTGCTTTATTCTGCAGAAAATTATAAGTCCTGGTATTGTATACCCCCGTCTTCTGTAAATGCTGACTCTGATGACAGCAAGAAACGGAAGGCAACTCCCGGATCTATATTGTAGAGAAAAGTTCCTCGTGTTGATGCCGGCCAGTAAGTATATAATATTCTATTGATTTTATCCTGTTTGCCTTAGCTTTCTTATTCAGAATCTTGCTTGGCTAGGATCCAACATCTTCCGACGCATGAGAAAGATCAAGTTCAAGACTTCCGCAACTGGGTGTCGAGTGGTTCAGAAGGAACTAGTCGATCAGCCCTCGAGTCACCTGTAATTGGGTTAATCGAGACCCCAGCTGCCAGTTTGCCAAGTGTAGACACAGCTGAAAAGCCAAACGAACCAAGCCCTAAAGCACCTGATCAAATTCCTGCGACTACTGAAGGAACATCCAATGCCGGTGGATCCGGAAGTAATGGGGCTGAAGGGTCAAAAGGTCCTTCCGTTCGACTGGTACCCTTCCAGTCTATGCCTCAGTTAACCCAGGAAGAGTTGGGGAAAGAATTGTTCGATGATCCTTTGTTGACTATAGACAACATGAAGAAGCTCGCAGATTGTATGCAATGGAGCTTTAAATTTACCAAGGTGAGTCTTCTGCCGTTACTTGTCATTGTCGAGTAGTAATCGATGTCTGATCAGACTTGCCTTGTATGTTACAGGATGTAGCTAGTCGATCTTTCTTAAAGTCTCATGCTTTATATAAGACCGTAGACAACCGAAAGATCTTGGAGGAGCAGAAAGCTATGATTACCAAGCGACTAGATGAAGCCCTTGCTGCTCGTAATAAACTTTATGAAGCAAGTCAGCAGCATCATCTGGAGGTTTGTGACATGAAGCGCCAAATCAAGAGCCTCGAAGAAGAAAGATCAAAGCTGCAAGAGGAAAACTCCAGGCTTCAAAAGCAATTGCAGACTGCCCAAGCCTGTAAATATTCAAACTTTTGCCTTGATCTTGCTTTGTCAATAATGATTACTGAGATATCCTTTCATCAGGTTCTCCAGAAGACCATACTCGACTAGTTGCAGCAGCTCAAACTCTTGTGGATGTGGTTGATACTGAAGAAGGGTTGTCAAATGGCAAGTCTTTGGTGGAGCGTTTCGAGGAAGCTCCCCAGAAGATTTTTGATGTCATGACAGCTACTTCCAAAAATTATCTAACCCACATGATAGGAGTTGTCAAGTCGTACTTTCCTCAGTTTAATTTAGCTCCGATAGCCAAAGGAATAGCTCCCAATTGTTCTGATGAGAAATTTCAGGACTATTGTAAAGAATCGGAGGTGATTGCTGAGGAGATTCTGAAGAACATGGCAGAGTAGACTGCTTGTAACAACTCTTGTAATCTTCATTGGGTTCTTGTCGTTGTTCATAATTTGTATCCTGTTGGTGTGTCTTCATAAGCATGATCTGAAACCATAGGATAAGTATGAACTAATTGATCAAGCGAGTAGAAAAACTCGAATGGAGTGATCCTTAAAGTTAATCATTTAGGGTGAGTCCCGTCAGACTACCCAAGTAGAAAAACTTATAAAGGTATCCATAAACTACTCGACCAAGCGAGTAGTGTGTCCCAACCGAGGACTGGAGTAATCCATAAGACAAAACTGTTAGGTACGAACCCCGTCGGGTTGCCCAAGATGTAAATGTCAAAGGGATATCCGAGAATTGCTCGAGTGAGGCGAGTAAGGTTTCTAACTTGTAGACTGGAGTAACTACTAAGATTGACCTGTTAGGGCGAACCCCGTCGGGTTGTCCAAGATGGACAAAATGTAATAGTATCCATAACATACTCGAGCAAGCGAATAGTTTTGCCTTTTCAATAAGGCTGGAGTTCCTTATAGTTGACATGTTAGGATGAACTCCGTCGAGTTACTCAAGATGGACAACTAGTAAAGGTATCCAAACATTTTCTCGAGCTAGGCGAGTAGGTTGCGCCCTTATATTAAGGGCAAGGATGCTGCTTACATAGTTATTCTGATGGAAAACTGTGTAAGCTTATCCTGAACTGGTGGTGCTGTCGGATAGAGAAATTGCCTTTAATCCAGTCGATATTCCAGTAAAGACCCTTGCTTTATTAAAGAAATCAACTGACATCACCATATTGCTTGGATCAAGGGTAGAACTTGCGCAAGTGCTCAATATTCCAGGAATTTGGTACCTCATTGCCATCTGCATCAGTGATTCTGTATGATCCTGCTCTTGTAACCTTGGTTACGGTAAATGGTCCCTCCCATCTAGAATTTAGCTTGTGCAGTCCTGTCTCATCCTGGATCTTTCGTAAAACTAGATCTCCAATGTTGAAGGATCTTTGTTGGACATTGCGATCATGGTAGCGTCTGACTCCTTGAAGATATCTAGCCGATTGAGTTAAAGCGTTGACTCTGGCCTCTTCGACTGAATCTAACTCGAGTTGTCGAGCTTCATCTGCTTCTCCTTCTTGATAGGCTTCTACTCTTGGAGATTTCCACATGATATCAGCGGGTAGTATGGCCTCTGACCCTTAGGTAAGAAAGAAAGGAGATTGTCCAGTTGCTTTGCTAGGCTGGGTTCGCAACCCCCAGACTACGTGAGAAAGCTCCTAAATCCACTTGCCACCTTTCTTGGTATTGGCGTCATAGAGTCTTTTCTTCAAGCCATCGAGTACTAAACCATTGATGCGCTCAACTTGACCGTTTGCCCGAGGATGAGCTACTGAAGTGTATTTGACCTCAATGCAGGAGTTGTCACAGAAATCCCAAAAAGATTGTGACGTGAAGTTGGAGCCAAGATCTGTAATGATGGTGTGAGGAAAGCCGAATCAGTGGATAATATCAGAGATGAAATCCACTGCTCTGTCAGATGAGATCTTGACAATGGGCTTGTACTCGATCCACTTCGTGAACTTGTCGACTGCTACCAGCACATGATTAAATTCTCCTGGAGTGACGGTTAATGGTCCGATCATGTCCAAACTCCAACAGGCGAACGACCATGATGGAGGGATTGTTATCAGATTGTGTGCTGGGATGTGAGTCTTTTTGCCAAAAAATTGGCAGCCGGGGCACCGTCTGACCAGGTCTTCTGCGTCCGAAACAGCTGTTGGCCAGAAGAATCCTGACCTATATGCCTTGCCGACTAGTGTCCTTGATGCGGCGTGGTTGCCGCAAACTCCTTCATGTATTTCTCTGAGGATGTCTTTACCTTCTTCAAGGGTAACACACTTCATGAGGATGCCTAAAGCAGAGCACTTGTATAGGTTGTCGCCAACCAGGACTAAACCCTTACTACGCCTGATGATGCGGGCAGCTTCAGCGCTTTTAGGATCGACATGCAGTGGAAGCTTGAACTCCTTGATGAAGTCGATAAATTGAGTCCGCCAATCTTCTTCAATCATCAGTACTTCTCTGACTGTGGTCGGGGCCTCCGTGTCAGTGGCTTGTTGGCTTTGTTCCTTGACTGATGGGTGGTGAAGTTCATGGACAAAAACTCCCGGTGGAACAGCTGCTCGAGTAGACCCAAGTTTGGAGAGGACATCGGCTGCCACGTTGTTGTTGCGATCGACGTGGTGGATTTCCAATCCTGAGAACTTATTTTTGAGCATTCTGATTTCTGCAACGTATGTGTCCATTGTATCTTTGTTGATGTCCCATTCTTTATTGACTTGCTGAACGATGAGTAGAGAGTCGCCGTAGACAAGTAGTCGCTTGATGCCGAGAGATACTGCTAGTCGGAGGCCGTGTAGCAATATCTCGTATTCAGCTTCATTGTTGGAGACTTTGAATAAGATTTGGAACACATACTTCTATTGTTCTCCCTTGGGGGAGATGAACAAATCTCCCGCGCCACCTCCGTCGATCTTAAGTAAGCCATCGAAGTACATCACCCAATGCTCTGGAATGTTCTGGGGTGCTGGAATTTAATTTTCCCGCCACTCAGCTAAGAAGTCGACTAGTGCATGTGACTTGATTGCTGTTCTTGGCTTGAAGTTGATTTCCAAGGCTCCCAGTTCAACTGCCCACTTTGAGATTCGTTCAGTGGCATCCCGATTGTGGAGTATATCCCCCAATGGGAAGTCAGTTATGACTGAAATCTTATATTCGTCGAAGTAATGCTGGAGCTTCCTGGAGGTGGTTAGAATTCCATACAGAAGTTTCTAAATTGATGGATATCTAACCTTTGATTCAGAGAGTACTTCACTGATGAAGTAGACTGGTCTCTAAACGTCGTAAGCGTGGCCTTCCTCCGGGCATTCGACTACTATCGCCGTACTGACTACATGGGTAGTCGCAGTGATGTAGAGGAGTAATTCCTCACCGGGTAGTGGAGCTGTTAGAACTGGCGGCGACTGGAGATGATGCTTGACATTGTCGAGTGCTTCCGCGGCTTCTGTAGTCCACTCGAATTTATCTTGTCGCTTTAGGAGTTTGAAGAAGGGTAATCCCCGTTCGCCAAGCCTGGACAAGAATCGATTCAAGGCTGCCATGCAGCCTGTAAGCATCTGGACGTCCTTGATGGTAGCTGGAGCGTCCATGGCCATGATGGCATTGATCTTCTCTGGATTAGCCTCAATTCCTCGGTTACTGACGATGAATCCGAGTAGTTTTCCAGAGGGTACACCAAAGACGCATTTGGTTGGGTTGAGCTTCCAGCGGAATTTTCGGAGGCTGTTGAAGATCTCTTCCAGGTCAGTAATGAATTGATCCTGGGTCTTGGTTTTGACAACGACGTCGTCAACATAGGCTTTAACATTGCGATGTAACTGATCGGAGAAGCACAGCTGTATCGCACGCTGGTAGGTAGCGCCAGCGTTCTTCAACCCGAAGGACATGGTCTTGTAGGCGTATGCCCCGTAAGGGGTGATGAAGGCCGTCTTGATTTGGCCTTCTTCTTTCAGGGCAATCCGATGATACCCTGAGTAACAATCGAGGAAGGATAACAGGACACATCCTGCTGTCGAGTCGATTACTTGATCAATATGTGGTAGCCCGAAAGGATCCTTTGGGCAGTGCTTGTTTAGATCAGTGTAGTCGACGCACATCCTCCACTCGTTGTTGTTCTTCTTCTGGACGAGCACAGGGTTGGCCAACCAATCAGGGGTAGACTTCATTGATAAACCCTACTGTGAGTAGTTTCGCCAGCTCTTTCTTGATGGCTTCTCGCTTGTCCGGTGAGAATCGTCGTAACCGTTGCTTTTTTGGTGTGGCTTTAGGTTCGACCTTCAAGGCATGCTCGATCAACTCCTTGGGCACCCCTGGCATATCCGCTGGTTTCCACGCGAATACGTCTCGGTTGGCCCTAAGGAAGTTTACGAGCTCGAGTTCCTATTTGTCACCCAGTCCTGCTCCGATGATGGTTGTTTTGGAGTCGTCTCCCTCTTGTAGCTGAATAGTTTTGGTGCCCACATCTCTGGTTGGTTTAATCGATGATTGGTTTGGCTTCTTGGAAGGCATCGTCTCTTTGAGTGAGAGTTCCTTAGTAGCAGCAAGTATTTCGCTGACAGAGCTAGGCACCCGGATTGTGGCAGCATGATCAATTGCTTCCTTGTCGCACTCGAAAGACTTAAGGAGATCTCCACGTAGTGAAAGAACTCCTGTGTTGCCTGGCATCTTGAGGAGCAGATAAACATAGTGCGGTACTGCCATAAATTTGGCTAGTGCAGGTCTTCTCAGGATAGCATGGTAAGAAGATTCAAAGTTGGTTACTTCGAATTTGAGGTATTCTGTCCGGAAGTTTTGTTCTGTACCAAATGTGACTGGGAGAGTGACCGAACCAATTGGAGTAGAGGAATTTCCAGGGACGATGCCGTAGAATGGAGCCTTGCTTCGAGTAAGCAGACTCATGTAGTTGAGGCCCATCTTTACCAATGTGCTTGCGAAGATCAGGTTTAGCCCATTTCCGCCGTCGATGAGTACTCGTGTAAGCTTGGAGCCCTGAACGACTGGATCGAGTACTAGCGGGAACTTTCCAGGTTCAGAGAAGCTGGTCCACTGATCCTCCCTGGATAAGGTAATGGGGACCTCGCTATATTTGAGTGGCCTCTGAATTGCTGGCTCAACTGAGAGGATCTCTCTGAGTAGGAGTTTCTGAGCTCGCTTGGAGAAGCTAGGATCTCCTCCAAATATGACGTTGACGATGTTTTGTTGTTGTTGAAAACCGTCACGGTCTTTCTTGTTGTCTTCATCATCTTTGTCTTGTTCTTTCTTTGGAGCAGCTGTAGGTGCCAACTGGAAGGATTTGCGCAGGATCATGCATTCCCACATCGAGTGGTTGCTCTTGGGGTGGATTGGGCATCTCTTGTTGTAGAGAATCTTGTTGAACTGTATCGTCAGGCTTGCGCTTGCGCGCAGGATCCCGCTGGTTGCTGGGGCCTCCACGGTCGTTGAAGCGCTTCCCATTGTTGTCGTTGTTGCGGCGGGGGAAGCGACTGCGTTCTTGCTCCTCTTCGTCAGTCCAGCACTGCATGATATCCCGTAAGTCTACCACTGTTTTGGGGCGATTACGCCCGAAGTCGCGGTACAGGGATTGGACGGTGATGCCGCTCTGGAAATAGTCGATGACGTCGTCGTCGGCGACGTTGGGGATGGTAGCTCTTGTGTCGAAGAAGCGCTTGATGTAGGATCTGATCGACTCGCCTTGCTCCTGCTTGTACATGGACAGGGCGTGTCGAGTAGTTACTCGATGTAACGACCCTTGGAAGTTGTCGATGAAGGCCTTCTTAAGGTCATCCCACGAGTGTATGGACTCGCGCGCCAAGCTTTCGAGCCACGTGAGGGGTGCGGGCTCCAGGGCCATCGGGAAGTAGAGGACCTTGGTGTTGGTGTCTCCCCCTGCAACACTTACAGCGGTCGAGTATAAACGTAACCATTGAGCAGGGTCTTGCTTACCGTCGTACTTCTGGATGTTTGTCGGCTTGAAATCTTTTGGGTACTCAAAGTTGTCGAAGACTCTGCTGAGGGCGGGGAAGCGATCGGAGTTGTCCGCAAGCTGTGCTCTGTGTCTCGCGTTGATGATATCCCGTGCGTCCATGATAGAATCGGCTACCTCTTCCCTGTTGTGTCCACGGTTGTTGTTACGGTGCGGCTGAGGCCCAGGGGCTTGGATTACTTGTAGTTGGCCACCCCTGGGGCGATGGCTGCTCGCGACTTCTTGATCCTCTTGATTTCTTTGGTTTTGTTGTTCGTGTTGTTGTTGACGCTGGTGGCCTCCGGGGGTACGGCTTGCCTGAGGCACGACCGTTGCAGTAGCCCTTGATCGTGTGCCGTGTAGTGAGGACAGCGGGTTCTGTCTCTCGAGTTGTTCAACAGCATTCTTGGCGAGATTTATAACTCGTTCTATCTCTGGATTCCGGGGCATCGTCATGAGTCACAGGGTTGCTTCTGTCATCGCAGCAATTGGTGTTCTGAAGACCGCGTCTGCGACGTTGTTGAATTTGTTGTTGAGGTTGCGCGGAGGAAGGCGAGCACGTTCAGCTGCATGAACCCTGCGCTCCTCTTTACGTTGATTTCTTGCCTTGCGAGCTATGCGGGGCATCTTGGGTCAGATTATCTGCTGAAATCTGATCCACGGTTTTGTTTGGATCATGCTGACTCGGTTTAGGTTGTTGGATGATGACTGGAACCAAACGTTCAGGCGAGAAGCTTTCCAAATCTGAGTCGTAGTTAGCTAGAACCGTTTGTCTGGAACTAGTTTCCCTCTCGGTTGCGAGGGGAGTACCGTGTTGAAACGGAAGATCGTCAATACTTGCGACTTCCCGAAGGTTGTCGAGTAGTTCTACGAGGGTATGACTTCGGCAAGATTTGAGTTGCATCTTTGCCAGTGCATTGGTGATGCGATCCAGGTTATCTTGAGGTGACTTGACTGGATCCGGGTATACGTCGAAAACGGGTGCCTCCCGGCTAGCGGTGACCGAGTGGTTTTCGACGCGGAGTAGAAGGTCCAAGCTATTTTCATAAACAGATTTAATCATCTGTTTATAAGCAGATGACGAATTGCGCAAGCCGAAAACGGGTTGAGCAAAAGGAGTCCCAATCCGAGTAAATTTCGGTTTGAGATCGATCTGAGTCCGAGTGGAACTCGAGTTGTCTTCGAGTTTCGCCTTGATCTCCTTGGCGAGGTCGGGAAGCAACATGATGCCGTGATCGTTTGATCCGACGAGTTTGTTGGAATCTTCCGACGTGGTGATCTTCGGTGAGGGAGAGTTGGTTAGGTGGCTGTCGAAACCGCCCGAACCGTTGGCGACGCAGACCCACGAGAGCCGAAGATGAAGGTGGCGCCTTGAGGAGGCACCATGGTGCTGAAAGCGAAGGTGGCCATCGAACTTGTCGATGAAGTCGCCGAGTTCCCTACCTGGCGCGCCAGCTGTCGGTGTTTACCGCCAAACATGCTCAGGGATACCCTTAGCAGTAAGGTTTGTAGGTAGGGATCGGCGGCTCTGGAACTCGATGGTGCAAGGAACACAAAGATTTAGACAGATTCGGGCCGCGAGTTGCGTAATACCCTACGTCCTGTGTGGTGGTTTGTATTGCCTTAGATGTTGATGTGTTTCGAGGGGGTCCCTGTCCGCCCTTATATATCCCGGGGGACAAGGTTACATGGAAAGTCCTAGCCAAGTACAGTTGGAGTTCTACTACAGCACAATCGGGTAGTTTCCTTTGTACTGCAGCTAGTTCTGCGCCTATTCGGGTAGTTTACAATAGAGGTAAGGTACATCCATGAGCTATCCCTTACTCTAGAACTTTCTATGCCTATAAGCAGTCCCGTTGCTCCGGGTGTGACAGTAGGTGAATGTAGATCGCAGGATCAATAATAGGCAACTTTAGCAGATCGACTGAGCATTTTGACTAATTGATTTTGGGTTTTTTTTCATTGTACGTAAAACAATTTATGTGTTTCGAAAAGTATCGTCGAAATATATTCAAGTGAGGTCTTGTTTTGAGGATCTCCTCGAAAGAAATATAGTTGCGCAATCGGAATTTGAATTTGATGTATGGTTTAAAATTTTTTAAGTTTGAGGTCGTTTGCACATGTCACTACCCCGCACGTTGATTCCTAATCATTGTATTTCTAAAACGGTGCGGCCGTACGACCAACTAAATTAACGTCGGGCCGTATTTTAGCTGTGTCCATAATTTATTGGTTAATAATTGCATTATTGCAATGTGATACTTCTTTTGCGAGGTCAGGTACTTGTTTTAGATGATGTGAGGTCAGGTACCTTTTTTAAATAATGTGAGGTCAGGTACTTGAAGCCTGACAACAGCATATGATCATTATTGGTCAATATTCAATTTGCTTGAATTGCATATAATAACATTAACAGTTAGCTTCAAACTTTTCTTGCAGCCCAGTTGACTATCAAATTCGACTCCCTTGTTACATGCCTGGGAGTATTTAATCTGGAAAAAAAATCACTGAACAACTGTTTGGGTTGACATCTAACATGAGAATTCCATGCCTTGACGTTGCAAGATTCCATTTTGCTGCTGCTATTAAAAATCGATGAGGGACAAAGGCAAAGGAACAGTTGGTCATGGCGTCCAATTCTCTTGTCATTTTAGAAACACCCACCGCCCTCATCATCGATGGCATTTTCAACTGGAAGTCCCTGTCGACCTGTTCTGTGAGATACCAGTTTCCGGCGTCCGTTTCACGACCCCTCCGTGGCGGCTGCGGCTTCTGTGTCGCCTGTATGTATGTGTCGCCGTTTCTGTCTCCCACTGTCAGCCCTCCGTGGCACCGATGTGTCTCGTGGAAGATGGGAAAATATACCGAACTAGTTGTTGTTGACGACCAAAATTGACAGCAGACTAGACCAACCGGTCTGACCGGTCGCCCCAGGCGGTCTGACTGGTCTGTGACGATGTAGCCGATCCGGCAGGGGCAACTGGTCCAAACAGAGTCCGAGTACAATTAGAGATTTTCATAAATTTAGATCTTGTAATACGATTTCTTGCGGGACAAGTCCACTCACCCTATAAATATAAAGGGCCACGGCCGATTGAGGAATTCAATCGATCAAAACACATCAATACATTACTTTTCTTTATGTTTATTGCCTTTACTTTTGTCTCTAAACCCTAGCTCTTTCAACCCTTATACTTGTTGTTCTTCCTTCGTCTCCGCGACGTCTGAAGGCGTTCTAGGTGGCCTGCCGATCCTAGAACAACCCTACGCGTGCTTGCCCTGACGGGTCCCTCCCGGGCGAGCGTTCGTCGGATTTCGCCGTTCTGCACCGGCGAACCGGTCTGAGCATCGGCGCTGCAATTGTGCCGTCGCTCACCGCGCGATCAAGTGCGTTCATGTGTTGGCTCTAGATTGACGCCAACATATTTTGGCGACTCCGCTGGGGAAGAAGATCTTTGTTATTTAAAACCGATCTAATCTATTTCATCTACTACTATGGTGAAACTGTCGAATCCTGGTGAGATCGATCCCGATAACATCAGCAGACCGTCTGTTGATGAATTGTCGCCCGAGGATCGTCAAGCTTATGAAGCCTTCATAAAGGAGTGTGAAGAGGAGAACAAGCGGCGCAAGGAAAAAGAACTTGAAGAAAAGTGTCGGTGGTTCTTGTCTCACTTTTCCAAGAATCGGAAGGGTGATATCTATAAAGACAAGGAGATGGTCATTCTTTCAGATAAAGATGAGCAAGCTAAATCAAGTACTACTGTAAGTGCTACGACACCGCCTACTTTAGAGCAAATTACTCAATTGGTGGTTAATGGTCAAGAAAAGATTCTTGCTACTGATCAAAATATAATTGATAAATCGTTAGGCAAGCAACCTTTGATGATGATAGTGGTACTCCTAGACCTAATATTGATGGCACTTTTTATCATAATACTATGCATCCCGAATCATTGGCGATATCTGCACCACAGTACGGCATGCCGATAAATTTTTATGATGGTCAGAAACCTCCAGAGCAGTGCAATGCGAATGGAATGGTCAGACCGGTTGCACAAACCGGTCAGACCGGTCTCGGTGGACCGGTTCCAACCGGTCAGACCGGTCCTGGTGCTCTGGTGGCGTATTAGTCGTCTCCTGAACCTATTGCTAGTATGCCTCCTGTTCAGTCTGATTTTAGCCGAACAAATGGGTTTACTGGTTATGGTGTTCCTCTATACGCCACTATGACTTATAATCCGTATACTATACCTCCCCAAAGTTCGGGCTATTCATATGGTGCAATGACAAACCATGGTTATTCGCAGCAAACACCATATTCACAGCCGAATCATGCACCGCAAATGCCGAATAGTTCTAGCGCCAATGTTCAGAGGCCAAATAATTCTTATTTTAATCAAATACTTGAGAAACATAAGAAAGATTTGGCTGTTATGTTTAAAGAGTCTTTCGGCATAGAACTTAAGGATAAAACTCTTATTTGTCAAAAATCATATCCTGAGAGTTTTGATTCTATACCATATCCTCAGAATTTCAAGGTGGCTGAATTTATTAAATTCACTGGGTAGGATAGTAGGACTATATGGGAGCATGTTAGCCAGTTTAATGCACAAATGGGAATTTATGGAAGTCTTGATCATTTGAAAATTAGAATGTTCCCTTTGTCTTTATCTGGCACTGCTTTTTCATGGTTTTCGGCATTGGCTCCTAATTCTATCCAAATATGGTCTCAATTAGAGCGTAAATTTCATGAGCATTTTTTCAATGGTGATAATGAATTGAGGCTATGTCATTTAACATCGGTTAAGCAAAAACATGATGAATCTGTTGCTGAATTTGTTAGAAGATTTAGAGATACAAAAAACCAATTGTCGGTACCCCAGGACTGGGGTACCCCCTCTTGCTGTGTCTAGGCAAGGGCCTTTGTAGTTATCCTTGACTACATCCAAACAGCTGGACCCCTGCGGTCCGAAGTCCTGTTCTCTCGACAACAATCCGGAACCGTTCCACGACTGGGGAAGGTCCGGAGACGCCACGTGTCCCGGGAGAGGCAGGCACTCAAACGCAAGCAACTGGGGCTCCGGACCTTCCTGAAGAGTCCGGACCCCCGCGGAGTCCCCGGACCCCTCATGGGGTCCTGGACCACTTGTATAGTGACCGGACCCCTCTCTGAGGGAAGAAGTCGACACCCTGCCTCGGGGCGGTCCGGAGCCGACACGTGTCTACAGGGACAAGGCCGCTTGGTCTCCGTACTAAACCTCACCCACCGCTGCATTCATTGTGGTAGGTGGACGTCCGCATTGATGCAGCAGAAGCCAAGGCGATTCCTTGACCAGGGGGCTATTGATCGCGTATTACCAAGACGCGTAGTGGAGCCGCTGGCGCCGCCCACTCCGCGCCTGCCAGTCTGCCATGACAGAAGGATGTGACTGCTCGGCTTCTGCCATTATGACGCCTACATAATAGCCTCAGCAGGCCACGCCGTAAGCTATGTTACTCCAACGGGCACCTAGCTGACGGGACAAGAGAAGACCCCCCTGAGTCAGAAGGGCAACAGTGTGCGGAAGCATATCGGAGGAAAGATTCGCAACTACTGTAGCCGTTTGAGTGCTCTGCGCAGTATGCAGCACAGTCACGTTGGGCCCACCTGTCGGGGCCCCAACGTCCAATGTATCCGCTCACCCCTTGGTCTATAAAAGGAGGGGGCGCCGTTAGAAAACCTCAGGCTGGGGCGGGGAGAGCCAAGGCCAGCAGAGGATAGGTTCATTCACACCACCAAGAACAATACATCTCCCAGTGGACGTAGGGTATTACGCTCCGGCGGCCCGAACCACTCTAAATCGTGTGTTCTTGAGTCCTTGTCTCAGCATAGATTCAGCCCCATCGCCTAGTACTTCCCCGAGTACTCCCTCACAGGGAATAGGCGGGTGCGCTCCGCCACCCGGCTGTGGGTACCCCTAGAAACCCCACGACATTTTGGCGCCGTCCGTGGGGAAGACAGGCGTTGGCTGGATCTTCAGGCTTCTGGGGCCGTGTTCATCCTCTGCAACGACGAACAAGAAGATGAAGGAAGGCAGGGCGTCACCCACGCCGCATGCTGTGGCTCTGAGGCGCCAGCGCCCTCGGTGCGACGGTGCACGGCAGCTGCGCCTGCTGTGCGTCGCCACTGCGACGCCTCAGAGCCGGCACGGTGGTGCGCGGGGGCGACGCCTGTCGCATGCCGCCCCGCGCCATCCCGGTGTCGGCTCAAGGTTTTCTCTCAAGTAACGGCCATCCTTCCCCTCCGGTGGCATGACGTCGGCTCAAGGCTTCCTCTCAACATGGAGCCCGGAGCCGACGGCTATCCCGGAGGAAGTTGGCCGTGTCGTCCGGCCGTCGCCAGCACCGGAGATCCGCCTCAGCGTAGCTCGGTGCTGCTGCAGCCAAGGCCCCGTCGCCAGGCGCGGGGACCCCTGGCGCTAGCACCAAGGACAAGCCGGCGAACGACCGCACCTCTCCGCGCTCCACGTCCGGTCCATCTGCTGCGCAAGGGCGTCTGGTTTCCATCGGCAGACGACGACGACGGCTGGGGGCCTCTCCCATTCAAAGCCAAAGAATTTGTCTCATGCCATGTAAGCATGTGACAGCTCTTAGGCAATGAGGGATCCCCCGAGCTCCCGAGGTGATGCTGGATGATGCGGTTCAGGCACATCCAGGGCGCTTTCGCCTCCGACGACTATGAAGAATTCGGGAGTGGTCGCACCACTTCCAACCGGAGAAGGACATGCTGTATAGCATGCAGCCGTAGGTTACTCCTAAGAAAAGACTAAGAGAGAGTTCCTCCTTTGTAAAAACGTGGCGCCTACGTGTGTGACCAGAGTGGTCAAGGTCCGACCTTGTAAACCCGACCTCTGGCCCTATCACACAAACAGGCAAAAAGCGGTCCGGAGCGGTGGAGGTCCGACCTCGTAATCCCGACCTCTGATGTATACCGTGACAACCACAATAATAAAGGAGATTTTCTTCCTCAGTTTTACCTAGGCTCCATCCTGATTACATTTATTCGCCTTGGTTTAACTATTCTTTCCTCTTGAACGGAGTTACCCTTGTTGCTAACAATCCAAGTTAAGTTGCTGGCTTATGGTCAGGTGAAGAAACCCCTTCTAGCTGGAAGGCAGTCCGGACCCCTAAGGACCTGCTCTGGAGAAGTGGTATTTGTATCCTGGGGCAGAGAAGATCCGCGTAGCTTAGCCTAGTAATGTACCCTAAGTTTACGTACTTCACTACCCTGTTACAAGTACTCTAGTATCCAGGACTGCTGTCTTTAGAGGTCCCGGGGTTTCTTCTAGTATAAGGTTTGGTTTCTTTACACCTTACTCAGAGGTCCGGTAACATACTTCATCGGATTGTCAGCAACGGTCGCTCCAAGTCCACTCCGGTGGCCCGCTCCGGCGGAGACCGCTCGCCACGGTCGCTCCAAGTCCACTCCGGTGGCCCGCTCCGGCGGAGACCGCTCGCCACGGTCGCTCCAAGTCCACTCCGGTGGCCCGCTCCGGCGGAGACCGCTCGCCACGGTCGCTCCAAGTCCACTCCGGTGGCCCGCTCCGGCGGAGACCGCTCGCCGCGGTCGCTCCAAGTCCACTCCGGTGGCCCGCTCCGGCGGAGACCGCTCGCCCCGGTCGCTCCAAGTGCCGGGTCCGGGAAGTGGTGCTTGCTCCCTGAGCGACCCGAGGTCTGTGTAGCCGCTTAGTTTGGTTCCGTACCCTAAGCCTACACCCTCGTCGCCCTGAGGAGAGCGCTCTAGTACCTGAGCCTGGCAACAGGTGTACCGGCCTCAGGGGTCCGGGGCACCCGCTCTCTGCATGAGCACACCAACGCAACCGAGCATGCGTAGAAACACATCACGATAGTGGCCCACCCGCGGGTTCGTACCTCTCCCGAGGTGGGCCCGGGGGCCACTGTCGGTACCCCAGGACTGGGGTACCCCCTCTTGCTGTGTCTAGGCAAGGGCCTTTGTAGTTATCCTTGACTACATCCAAACAACTGGACCCCTGCGGTCCGAAGTCCTGTTCTCCCGACAACAATCCGGAACCGTTCCACGACTGGGGAAGGTCCGGAGACGCCACGTGTCCCGGGAGAGGCAGGCACTCAAACGCAAGCAGCTGGGGCTCCGGACCTTCCTGAAGAGTCCGGACCCCCGCGGAGTCCCCGGACCCCTCATGGGGTCCTGGACCACCTGTATAGTGACCGGACCCCTCTCTGAGGGAAGAAGTCGACACCCTGCCTCGGGGCGGTCCGGAGCCGACACGTGTCTACAGGGACAAGGCCGCTTGGTCTCCGTACTAAACCTCACCCACCGCTGCATTCATTGTGGCAGGTGGACGTCCGCATTGATGCAGCAGAAGCCGAGGCGATTCCTTGACCAGGGGGCTATTGATCGCGTATTACCAAGACGCGTAGTGGAGCCGCTGGCGCCGCCCACTCCGCGCCTGCCAGTCTGCCATGACAGAAGGATGTGACTGCTCGGCTTCTGCCATTATGACGCCTACATAATAGCCTCAGCAGGCCACGCCGTAAGCTATGTTACTCCAACGGGCACCTAGCTGACGGGACAAGAGAAGACCCCCCTGAGTCAGAAGGGCAACAGTGTGCGGAAGCATATCGGAGGAAAGATTCGCAACTACTGTAGCCGTTTGAGTGCTCTGCGCAGTATGCAGCACAGTCACGTTGGGCCCACCTGTCGGGGCCCCAACGTCCAATGTATCCGCTCCCCCTTGGTCTATAAAAGGAGGGGGCACCGTTAGAAAACCTCAGGCTGGGGCGGGGAGAGCCAAGGCCAGCAGAGGATAGGTTCATTCACACCACCAAGAACAATACATCTCCCAGTGGACGTAGGGTATTACGCTCCGGCGGCCCGAACCACTCTAAATCGTGTGTTCTTGAGTCCTTGTCTCAGCATAGATTCAGCCCCATCGCCTAGTACTTCCCCGAGTACTCCCTCACAGGGAATAGGCGGGTGCGCTCCGCCACCCGGCTGTGGGTACCCCTAGAAACCCCACGACACCAATGTTATAGTTTGGTTATTTCTGAAAAGGATCTTGCCGACTTAGCTCTTAATGGTTTGAGATCTCATATTAAAGAAAAATTAGAAGGATATGAGTTTCTAACCGTTAATCAAGTGTTGCAAAGGGCTTTGGCTCAAGAAAGCCGAAGTAAAGATGCAAAATTTAAACCCGATCATCTTAGTATGCATATGCTACAAGGAGAATCTTCAGACGATGAGGGTAATGAAGTATATGCTGCTGAATTTGTATGGTCATCTAGTGATAAGCCCAGCACTTGTACTTCTTTAAAACCGATTTCTAAAAATCGGCAAGATGAGATTAAATTCACTTTTGATGTGACAAAGTGTGATAAAATTTTTGATGAATTGGCAAAGCTTGGGAAGATTAAGTTCTCTCACACTATTCTATCAACGGATGAATTGAAGCGGCATGCATATTGTAAGTTACACAATACTTTTTCTCATGCCACTAATGATTGCAATGTTCTTCGTAGACAAATACAATCGGCTATAAATGAAAGACGATTGGTTGTTCCTGCGATGCAAATTGATCAAAATCCTTTTCCCGTTCATACACTTGAGTTGTCAAATCCAAAAGTATTGATTCGGCCGCATCAAGCCGAATCGACTAAAGAGAAAAATATGGTGGTTGGTGAGGAAAGGCATGAGAAAAAGGTGTTGTAGAGCAAGACTCCTCGAGTTGCAATAGAGGCTTCAACGCTCGGGGGGCAGGACAAGGAAAAAGAGGCCGATAGCGAGTCGACCGGTCTGACCGGTTCAAAAGGCGGTCTGATCGGTTCTAGAACCGGTCTGACCGGTACGCCCAGTAAGTCTGGGAATTCCTTCAGAAACAAGACAAAAGACTGAGTTTTAAAGAACTCTTGGCTAAGTATGAGAAGCAAGGAGTTATTAAGAAGAAGGAGAAGCGATCAGATGAAGCTAAGGATGTGAGCTTATCGTTAGAACTTCAAGAGCAATTGGTTTGTTGTTCACACCAAAATAATTGTTATGGGCCGTTTATTCCTTGGTTTCATCCTTATTTTTATACGCCTATGGATTATAGTAGGATGCATATGCAATCATATTATATTCAATTTCCTCCTATGTATTGAAATTATGCTTCACCACAAAGACCGATTGTTGCTAGCAATGATCTGGTCAAAGGAGACTTTAATTGCAGCAAAGAAGACATGAGACAAGATTCAAAATATTTACAGCCGAGGTGGTGTCCCTCAGGCTTGTCTCGTACCCAAAAGCGAAGATTGCAACGTTTACACAAACAAGAAACGATGGGACAAGAAGTGGAGGTCAAGCCAACAAAGCCAATAGCCATGAAGAAAGTTTGGAGACCGAAGCAAATTGATTCATCATCAACTTGAAGAAAAGCAAGACATGGCCGATATTTTTTATCGTCCTTTGCACAAAAAATGGCCGATGAATCGTTGATCATCGCTTTTAGACAATTTTAGTCCAGAAGAGTGTTCTTTGGCACGCAAGCTTTGCCAAAGAAAAGGGGGGCATATGTTGACGACCAAAATTGGCAGCAGACTAGACCAACCGATCTGACCGGTCGCCCCAGGCGGTCTGACCGGTCTGTGACGATGTAGCCGATCCGGCAGGGGCCGACCGGTCCAAGCAGAGTCCGAGTACAATTAGAGATTTTCATATATTTAAATCTTGTAATAGGATTTCTTGCGGGACAAGTCCACCCACCCTATAAATATAAAGGGCCACGGCCGATTGAGGAATCCAATCGATCAAAACACATCAATACATTACTTTTCTTTATGTTTATTGTCTTTACTTTTGTTTCTAAACCCTAGCTCTTTCAACCCCTATACTTGCTGTTCTTCCTTCGTCTCCGCGACGTCTGAAGGCGTTCTAGATGGCCTGCCGATCCTAGAACAACCCTACGCGCGCTTGCCTTGACGGGATCCCTCCCGAGTGAGTGTTCGTCGGATTTCGCCGTTCTGCATTGGCGAACCGGTCTGACCGATTACCCCGACCGGTCTGAGCATCGACACTACAATTGTGCCGTCGCTCACCGCGCGATCAAGCACATTCCTGTGTTGGCTTTAGATTGGCGCCAACACCAGTAGGCCAGTCACCGCTGGCGGCTGGCTGTCTCGTAGCTCCTCCTCGGTCCTGGCCTTTCCGAGGCACGCATCGCGCAGCCATCGCACACTTGGATTTGAATACAGGCCACCAGAACTCTGGAAGTGGAAGCTGCCATGGCTTTCTTTTCGTTGGGAAAAAGGCGGTCGCGACGGCGACAGGTGACCGGAATGCCGTATGTGTCGCGCCACGTGAAGCCGAGCGGTGATGGCCGGAGAACCCGATGCCATGCGGCGCCTGCGAGACGGTCCTGTCCGCCACAGCGATGCCGCCGCCACTTGCGCTACCGCCGAAAGATGCCGCCAGAGATCTGTCTACTTGGACTCACGGCGGCGGCCTCGCGAAGCTCTGGGCGAGCCGATGTCGTGCCGCGGCCGTAACCCGGCGAGACGCGAGAAGCCGAGAACGAGCCGGGCTCGCGAGGGAACGGGCACGTGACCGACTGACCGTGAGCGTGGTGTGACGGGGAACAGCGACGCGGTGAGCACGACAGGGGGGGGGGGAGCAGAGGCCGGGGAGGCGAAGTTTGGGTCGGGGGAGCTGGACGGGAACCGTGGGCGTGCGGGTCGCGGCTGGCGGGCGGGCGAAACCGGGGCGGCGGGGGCGCACGCAGCCGAGCGAAACGGGGGGTGGCCGCCAGGATTAGGCAGGCCCCGGCGCCTCCGGAAGCGGACCGCGCCACCGCCGGTTCCGTGCGCCGCTTCTCCTGGGGGTCGCCACGCTCGGCGCTCTCGCTCGAAACCGCGACGCGCGCCGCCCCATCCCGCGCGGTGCGGCTGCCGAGGCGACGAAACCGCCCGTCCAACCCAAAGGCGGCCGGGTGGGTATACACGTCACGGAGTCTCAGGGTGCGCTGCATGCAGGAGCTGTGGCCCCGCGGGGTCCGCGCGGCGGCGTACGCATGGTGCCACGCGCGGCGGCGCCTCCGTGCGCGGAGCGCGGCGCAGCGTCGCGTTTGGGGTCTTTGCCCGTCTTGGGGGGCGGGTGCTGCGGACCGGTTGGGACTCGGGGGTAGGTGGTGCGGTCGGGCGGAGCGAACCGGGCGGGACCAGGAGCGATCGGTTCGAGCGGCGGCAATTTTTCGTTCGGGCCCCGGTCAGAAGTGGGAATGGTGCTTTTCTTGGTGGGCGTCTAGATGGCGACCAAAATGCTCAAAAATGCCAAAATACGGACAGCTGGACAAGAAAAAAAGTACAGCCGATGCAGAACGGCTGGAGACACCTCGCAGAAAGAACCAAAATAACGGCTCTCCGAGGGCTCGAACAAAAAAATACACACGAAAACCAGGGCCCAGGGGCGGCAGCACCGAACCGCGCCCGCACATGGTTCGATCCGCCGCCCCGGCGCACCCAGATCGCATCCCGTCTCCGGTTTCTTTCCCCTCGACCAAGCCTGGACCCCTTTTAAATACCCGGCCACCTCTCGGCCCATCGCCTCCATCCGCCTGCTTCCTGCCAAACCATTCTCCCCCAATCTTCCTCGCAATCCCCGTAGCCTCCCCGCGAGCATCGACCATGTCGGCCTACTGCGGAAAGTACAAGGGTATGATCCATCGTCTCCTCGCGCCCTCGTTTCATCGTTCTCTGTCGATCGGCTTGTGATGTTTGTCCGTCGTCTGTAGCGTAGATCCATTAGCTGCTCGATGATGTTACCAGATCTGGTCGTGTTAGATGAATATGTGAATATGCTGATGTTTGCTGAGTTTTGTTATAACTTTTTCATGTAGGATTTGAGGAAATTTCTTTAGATCCGTACATGGTATGCTCTGCTTTTAGCTTTTAGGGGTTTGGTGGTTGTCAAAAGGGTTTAGGGAGTCAAGCCCTTGCGATCGGTAAAATTCCTTATGGAATTTATTAGATCCGTGGTATCTGATGCTGGTGGCACCTATCTGCTTATTTTTGGTGGATATGTTGTTTCCAGAAGAACTTAGTAGTCGGATCAGATAATCTCTGTTCATTTTGAATGGTAGCTTTTTAGTTTACCTCGCTAGCTTTTACCCCCTCGGTAGTGGCTTCCAGTGCTGGTTTAAAGTGATCTTTTCAGGTTAATCTAGATGCCTTTACCTTGCTAGCAAGCACTGCTACCCTCCTGGGATGGGTTGTAGGCCTCCAGGTGCTGGTTTCAGGTTAAATATAGATTCATTTATTTTGCTTGCGTGCACTGGTAGTGGTAGCCTCCTGGGATGTGTTGTAGCGCAGTTCTCAGGTTATATTGTTGAATCTAGATACTTTTCTGTTGTATTATGGCTGTCTTCTGGATTTCAGGTAGAGTTTCATCTATGCTCACTGATTGATGAACCATTTCATACCATGCTCATCAAATCAATTTTTATTTCCTGGTCATCATGATGTTTTTGTGGCATTCTGTTTCATATGGATGCATTTTTGGTGGATTTGTTCTTGTTTGAGCATGTCTAGTGATTGTGGTACAGTTTTCACTATGTGCAGCACTACTTTTTAGCTAAACATCTGTGCTTGTTATTTTACAGATGAGCTCATCAAGAATGCTGCCTACATTGGCACCCCTGGAAAGGGTATCCTTGCAGCTGATGAGTCCACTGGCACCATTGGCAAGCGTCTTTCCAGCATCAACGTTGAGAACATCGAGGAGAACCGCCGTGCCCTCCGTGAGCTCCTGTTCTGCTGCCCTGGTGCCCTTCAGTACATAAGTGGTGTGATCCTCTTCGAGGAGACCCTGTACCAGAAGACCAAGGATGGCAAGCCCTTCGTTGATGTCCTCAATGAGGGAGGCGTTCTCCCTGGCATCAAGGTCGACAAGGGCACCATTGAGGTTGCTGGCACTGACAAGGAGACCACCACCCAGGGCCATGATGACCTTGGCAAGCGCTGTGCCAAGTACTACGAGGCCGGTGCCCGCTTTGCCAAGTGGCGTGCTGTCCTCAAGATTGGCCCCAACGAGCCATCGCAGCTTGCCATTGACCTGAATGCTCAGGGTCTTGCTCGCTATGCCATCATCTGCCAGGAGAATGGTCTGGTTCCGATTGTGGAGCCTGAGATCCTCATCGATGGCCCTCATGACATTGAGCGCTGCGCTTACGTCACTGAGGTGGTCCTTGCTGCCTGCTACAAGGCTCTCAACGAGCACCATGTCCTCCTCGAGGGTACCCTCCTGAAGCCCAACATGGTGACCCCTGGCTCCGACTCCAAGAAGGTGACTCCTGAGGTCATTGCTGAGTACACCGTCCGCACCCTCCAGAGGACTGTTCCTGCTGCCGTGCCCGCCGTCGTCTTCCTCTCTGGTGGACAGAGTGAGGAGGAGGCCACCCTGAACCTGAATGCCATGAACAAGCTCAACACCAAGAAGCCGTGGTCCCTGTCCTTCTCCTTCGGCCGTGCCCTCCAGGCAAGCACCCTCAAGGCCTGGGCTGGCAAGGAGGAGAACGTGGAGAAGGCTAGGGCAGCCTTCCTCGCCAGGTGCAAGGCTAACTCTGAGGCTACCCTCGGCACATACAAGGGTGACGCTGCTGCCGGCGAGGGTGTCTCTGAGAGCCTCCACGTGAAGGACTACAAGTACTGATCTGCCTCTTCTTGCGTACCGTCTTTGGACCTGTCTGCCTACGAGCATTTAGGTTGCTGAGTGTTCATTTGCTCCTTAGAGCATATATGCGGACGTCCCTGAACTTTGAGCTTCTCTTATGTGGATGATGGTTTGTTACCTTTATATTTATATTTTCGTATATTAACTAGTCTATTTGGTGTTAAATCTCGTGTAATTTGGTCCTGCCGATGGAGAATCGTGCAGCCACATTTTGTTTATCTTCGCTGTAATGCCCGGTTACATATCGGCAAAACCATTCTATATGCTGAGTTGGCCGGAGTGCAGGCGTTTTGCTCCTAGAAATCTTGTGATGGATTTTGCAGGACCAGCTTTTTATTTTTCGCCTACACCTTTTTCAATTCGAGATCCTCTACTTTTATTATGGTGACCAACTTTTGTTATCCTGAGCAAGTTGATCTTCTCGTGAGCAAATTGATAAGATCCGGTGTATTGTAGATGCTATGTTTGGTATGTGTCTTGGAACATTTCTGGTAGGAATAAGTTTTGTTTTCTGAATTTATGCCCTGGGTCCGGCTCTCCGGCTGATTCCCTTTGATGGATCTACTACTTTATATAAGATGAGCTGCTGTTGTCACGGGTATCTGTATTCTGCTCTCTCTTTTTTCCGTGTTACCGCTTTTCTTTGTAGGATTCAGGGCATTTTTTTTTTTTGATAATGATTCAGGGCAGTTTTGGTTAGGTTGAAGGTCCTTCGGATGCTCTTACTTTGATTCGTGACCTCACAGCATAACCCGTGCACTAGCTCTTTCCAGACTGCAGCGAAATCAATCTCAGACTGGTAGCAGGCCAAAGCATGGGTGACAGGTGTCTCCCAAAAAAAAAAGCATGGGTGACAGGTGAGCCAGTTTGGGCATCACCATCCACGTGTACGTTTTACCGAAGGCACATGCTTCCCGTATCTTTTCTTTCTTGAATTAGGACGGCATTTGGAACTGTGCGGCTGCTAGGAATTCCATTTCATTTCAGGAACTGGATGGGAGGCAATCGATGCAGGTATATTTCCGTGCTGAATTTGTGTTTGGAAGCTAAGGGTGTGGCTGGAGGAATTCCAGTTCGTTTCAGGAACAGAATCAAAGGCAAGCAAGGTCGCGTCCTTCGTCTTCATATTCCCTCCGTCCTGAAATAAATACTCATCTCGTACTTCGAGGAGTCAAACACTTTTAAGTTTGACCAAATATATATTATATAAATATTAATTATTATGATACTAAATAGATTAATTATGTCATGTATTTTCATAACAAAACTTGTTTAGAGATATAAATGTTAATATTACTATTTATAAATATAGTCAAACTTAATGTTTGTTGACTCCTCGAAATGTTGAGATGTGCACTTATTATGGGACGGAGGGAGTATGCTGTACAAGGGCAAAAGGGTCCTATGGTGCCAAAGTACATGTAGTATTTTAGATTGACAAATGGATTAAAAGTGCTAAATATCATGCATAACAAAGGAACAATATTTCAAGGGTCATTTGAGCGAGGTTCATGTTTGGTGTTCTATAATTGAGAAGTCCATTGTTTTTGAGAAGTCCATTGTTTGATGTCCTATAATTGCAATTGTTGGTGTCCTGACCCGGCGGTCCGGCACCAACTAGTAAAGTGCTGCGTGATCCCTCACCCTGGATGGTTGATGCAAAAGGTAACACAGGAACGCATGAGTTTATCCTGGTTCCGGCCACGGGGCCGTACGTCCAGCAAAGGGTGTGCGAGTGCACTGTACTATCTTGCACCGGGGGTGCCTGTAGTAGGGGGTACAAGCGAGGCGAGAGAGGGAGGGAAGCTCCCAAGTCTCTGCTAGAGGAGAAGTTGATTAAGGCAAGTGCCAATATCGGGGCTCAAGAGCGTGTGTGCTATATGAGTTGTGCTGAGTGTTGGAGATCAGCCCAGATAGAAAAGACAGAGCCCGCCTCCCCTTTTATAGACACAAGGAGGGGCGGTGTACATATACGGGAGAAGGGAGAAGTCGTCATTCTTCCCCGAATCGGGGGCTTACAGTGGTCGACTACTGTAGAAAGTATACTGCGGGTACTGGAGATCATGGCACCGGGCGTGGCAGTTGTCCTGGGCGTCGTCTTTGTCCTTGCGGAGATCGCACCGGTGTCCTGGCATCTCCAGTGGGCGGCGTGGTGGTCGCTGTAGAGGGTTCCGTCCCCTGTGCTTGACGTGGCGGTGTTCCGAGGGTCCTACAGGGGGGGTCTTGATTTGGTCAAGGTCCGGACCGCACCCGAGGGTCGTGCCCATGCCGTTCGAGGGTTCTGCAGAGGGGTAAGTACATGGGAAGTACGGGGAGTTGGCAGCACAGTGGCTGGAGTAGTGCCGAGCACGTCCCGCACAGCGTCGCAGGTTCCCACAGTTGGCGGACGGGACTCCGGTCACTGCCACTGTGCGGAATGGCGGCCTGACGCCGTCTGACCCGGGCGCTGCGGAGGAGTGATTGGTATTTAATGCCTTCGTACGGCGGGCTGGTGGGCGGATGGTCGTTTGTCTTTTCCGTCGAGGGGTGGCCTCGAGTGAGGCGGAGTCGATCCGCTTGCTCGAGGGTAGGCTCGCTACCCTTGAGCGAGGCGGAGACGCGGGGCGCTGATGAGGGTCTCGGCGGGGAGCCCTCGAGCGAGGCGGGGACTGCCCCGCGGGTTCGAGGGGGTGCGAATGGGCCGCACTGTGTACTTGGGCTGTGGATTGAGCTTCTTTGAGTCCTTTCCTTTCCTCCGGATTGGAAGGAGACTGTTGGCCTTCGTGGACCCATTTGCCTAACATATGCTTTGTATTTTAAGGGTGATTTAGTCCCCTAGTTAGAGTGCCCCTAATCATGGTACCCGATAGTAGCCCCCGAGCCTTTGTAGGGATGAGCATCAGCCCTGCAGAGGCTTGACCCTTCGAGGGCGTGACTCGGGTGCTGACCGTGGGGATCTTGGTTTGCCCGGCGGTGGCGCGACGGCGCTTCGGAGAGTGTTGTCGGAGGAGATTAATCCGAGGTCGGGGTTTCTTGTTGGAGAGGCAGTGACGAGGCCACTCCGAGTTGTCTATGCAGATCATAGTCGCCTCGAGCACCATGGCGCAGTCGCTGGGGATGTCGTCGTCGTGCTGATGGGGGCGTTCAAGCTGGTCTGCGGGGAATTTGGTCCTCGAATGTGTGGAGTTTCCTCCGTGGGGGCGCATCAGCGCACCCGCGGGTGTAGCCCCCCGAGGCCTTGGAGGAGTGCTTGCACTCGTCCAAGGGCTATAAACGCCGCTCTGCATGGTTGATTTGGTGGGGCGATCGTCCAGCTTCTTTTTCAGCCGACCTCGGCATTCCTTTCAGCCGGCTTCATCGTTTTCATGCTGGTGCATCGGCCCGCAGCCTCATTTGGTCCCGTCCCGATGGTCGGTCGAGAGCGTGCTGGGATTTGATGATCATGCGAAGGGGGGGGGGGGTTCGTACGACACGTGGAACTTCACAGCCGGCGGTGGCCGACTCATTCGAGGGTGCAGCCTGAGCCGCGGTGCGTGAGGGCCCCACGAGCCCTGGCCTTACGTGAAGGCGTTCAGGGGACCTTCGACTTTTGTTACGGCCCTCGTCGCCCTTTCGCAGGGAGGAGGGGTGAAGGACGCCATGCTACCCATGCCCGGGCCGCGAGCCATGGCTGCTTCAGTGAGCTGTTATCGGGTAGTTCAAGTGGACGTCCGTGCCCCGTTCGATAAGGGTCGGCTTGCGGTCCGGGGACACGTCACATAAATCACTTGCGAAGGTTCGCTAGGCGGGGCTCGGACCCGTTCGATAGGGTCCGAGGGCTCGGTGCTCTCCCTCGATTGGATCCCCCTGCTGGGCACCCTCGACTGGTCTCGAACACTGCGTAGGGTGTTTCGAACTCCGCATTCGAGGATCACTTGTATGGCACGCCCATGCAGTCCTTGATTTTGGTGATCTGTGGCGCCTGTCGAACCCTCGATGGGCCAGGCTTCGAACCCCTGATCAGTAAGGCCTCGAAATTGATTTCCCTCGATGGTAAGGAATCATTGGAGGGAATATTCTGTAACGGTTCGTTTTAGACGGTGCGGAGTTGCCGGTCGTGCGTGGGTCTCCCGCCGATAGTGGCCGACGTGGCCTAGTACGCGCGGGCTGTGCGGGCGCGCCTTTTCAGGCGGTTGCCTCGGGTAGGCGGAGAGGCGTGGGCGGCGGTTGGCGGATGGGATGGTGCTACAGTCCCGCCGCGCCCGTCAGTTACTGCGCCGTAATTATTGCTGAGTGCGCGCGTGGGAGGACTCCTGTGGCAACCCCGCCTAAATTAATCCGGCTTAAGTGCGCTAACCATCATCAAAACGACAATCAGGGTTAACACGCACTTAAAACGGAGTAATCCGGCAGTGCTGTCGGGTAAAATCCCGATTAAACCACTTGAACAGGATCGACAAAGCAGTCCAGAGAATGCAACATTCCATAAATTTTACAGCACAGAGTATGAAATTGAATTAATATTACAAACCAAGTTTGAATTTATAAAAGACAACAGAGTTCAAGTTTGATGAAAAATGAACGATAGTCTAGCGTCGAAACCAGACGTCATGATGAAGCCTGTACATGACGTCAGCCACAACCTCAGATGTACCACCTGAAAAAAGCCACAAGCAAGGCTGGGTATACTAATACTCAGCAAGGCTTACCCGACTAAGGGTATACTTAGCCCTTTATCTAGACATGCAAGGCTTTTGGCTTGGAGTTTGTTTGCAGAAAAGCAGTAAAGAGTAGATCCTTAACTTCATATTTTAGCTTTCAGGTTCTAGTTCAATTAACCATTCTAGGTGAGCATCTATCCAATAGCATACATGGTGGAAAACAATTATCTTTCATCAATCATTCATATTCATCATCATCGTCATGTTCCACTTCTTACTCTATGTGGCAAAAGGGTTAAGCAGTCCCAAACCGTGAGAAGCGGACGATTCGAATCGAATTTGTTAACCTGGCCAGGCAGACCAAACACACACGTATGGGAACCAAGTCACCCACACGACTTTTCCCCTTTCTTTCCGGGTTGTGGATCAGGGTCACCATCCTCGACTACAGAGTACGACGACTCTGCACCCACATGTGCGCGCATGAGAAACGACGTTCAAAGAAGGTGAGGGAGAAGTCCACTCGCCGGTCCAATCAGGTACTTAAGCTTACCGATTACCATATTCTCGGCATGTGTCTAGTACGTTCAAACGCTTAACCACCACTACCACACACTGCGGCCTTATCAAATTTCACTAAATAGACGGGGCATCACAAGTACCACAGCCCCGCCCGTAGGTCTTATAGTTGTAGCAGGTATTAAACAACCAACTCCTATAATTCTCGCGAGTGACAGGAAATCACTCGACTTCTACTGAACAATTAGCTTAGCCAACTAGCGACCTACACATACTAGTGTTCAAGCATAGGTACCTAGGATTATGCAACTAAGGTTCCAGTCAACTCCTGTAAACTTAAATGCACAAATAGATAGGAACAATAATAAGTTGCATAAATTTAAAATAGTAGGACATGCTCCGGGGCTTGCCTTCCGGGGCGTAGCTGGATCTGGGCTCTTCCGAACTCGGGTTCGGGTCTTGCGCAGCTTCAGTTAGGTTAAATTGAGCTTCACGCTGCTCACTCTCGGACTCGGGCACCAGCTCGTAGGTTCCGTCAGCGAGAGTAGTAGTATCTATATGAGATGCACATGGGTGAGTTGTTGTGATGATACTAATTCATGAATTATTTCACAATAAAGATGTAAACCAACAAAACTCAAATCAGAAATAACACACTATCATTTTTCTTTCATTCGGCAATCGTTTATAGAGTAAAAAACAATATTAGTTAGTTCATAAAGTGAACGTGGGGTTTTCATCATAGACAAAACCATACAAAAGTTGTTTCCTTAAATAAAACTAATGATAACATCCTTTGTCCAAAACTATAGTTACACATAGTTTATGAGTCTTAAATTTTTACAGAGGAGTCTACATAGGATCCTAAACGCACTTAAAATTTATCAAAATTTTTCTAGAAAAATAAACAGGAGTAATAAAATTGGCAAAATTAACTCACATATAACAAGACTATTTAATATAGAGAGTTAAAAAGTGTTTTTGCCTCTCCAATTTTGTATTCTAACTTATCTTATGAAGACTAAGCCATGGTAAAATTTTCAGATTTTTCCATATGCAGCAACTATTTATCACAATATAGCACCATTTTTAAGGATTAATTCACAAAGCTAGTTACACAAATCTAAAAATAATGAAACTTATACAGTGGTGTTCATTTAGTATTGTGAGTACACAGAAAAAGTTTCATTCTCATATATATATATATATATATATATATATATATATATATATATATATATATATCAGAACATCCAGAAATAAAAAGTAAAATATTCTAATAGATCTAGCCAAGACTAGGGTTTCATCTAGTTAAAAGTGTTAACTGGTGCTAAAATTTTTACACAAATATAAAAATGGCATGAGGTAACTACTAGCCAAAAATCACCCAAATATACTAAGTAGAACTCCTAGAATAAATATAGCCTATATAATCTAATCTTTTTCCTAGATCAAAATATATACAGAAAATAAATATGTGCATGTAATGAAAGTTGTAGATCATGTTGCAAGGATTCCAAAACATTTGGATTTGCATTTTTCTGAAATTTCTATGAATTTATATCGAATTTACAAGCTTGCTGGTTTGGAAAAGGAAAAGGAAAAAGGATTTCTATTTGCGCAAAGGCCCTGGAAGAAGTTTTCTTCTCGCGGAGAGGCCCTTGGCCGGCATTTGAAGCAGGGGAGCGGCGGGCGGCCGGATTCCTGCACCTGGGGCGGCCGGCGGCGAGGGGGAACATGGGGAAAAGCAAGAGGGCGGCGAGAGGAACCTAGTGGTGGCCTTGGTTGGGCGCGGGGCGGCCTGAGGAGGCTCCTCCGCGGAACAGGGGCGGCGGCGGCGGTTGGCGGCGGCGGCGGCGGTCCGGTGGCCCGGGGCGGCGTCGAGCAGGTCGGGGAGCACCGGTGAGAGACAAGGAAGCTAGCTGCGGGTGATGTTGGGCACGAGGATGGGTGGAGAGGTGAGCTCCGCGGCGAGCTAGGGGGCGGCGGCGGCCGTTCCCAGCAACAGGGGCTCGCGGGACGTGGCGCTCGCGCTCAGGAAGGAAGGAGGGACGGGTGAGGACGTCGTGAAGCTCGCAGGAATGGTCTAGGTGAGTCAAGGGCGCGAGAAGAAGCGAGGGGCGGTCGGCCGGCTCGGCACGGTGTCGCCGTGGCGCCTCGGCGTTCATTCTCGACGTGCGCGCAAGGGGGCAGTGCCGCGTGGCGAGGCCGAACGGGTTGGAGGGGGCCGGGTTGGGCGAACCCAGTGCCGGGGAGGTGGCCTGGCCGGGCGGGCGGCGCGTGGCCGGCGGCCTCGCACACGGCCGGCGCTGGACAGGGGAGTTGGAAGAGCAGAGAGAAGAGAGAGAGAGAAAAAGGAATTTGACCGATTCAAAATCAAAATTTTCTCAAAATTTTCTTTTGAAACATGAAAAACTTTGAATATGAAAGTTGTAGAGAATTTCGAATTCTACACTTTTCGTTTCAGGCACCAATTCGTTTGAGACGTCGTTCAAAAGTAAATTTTAAATCCCGACGAATCTACGCTATTAATCGATTAGAGTTTGAATTCAAATCTTCTTCAACTTTTGTATGGAAACTCGATAATATTTGAACATGAAAGTTGTTTCACACTGAAAATGCTATTACTTTGGTTTTGGGCAAAATTTTGTTTGAGCTATGCTTTTGAAATTATTTTTAAAGCAGATGGGTTCGAAATTTGAAATGTAGTTTAAATCTTTAAAAAAAACATGATTCAAAAGACTTGTCATTTCATGTGTGAAGTTTCATTTTCTCACTTTAACTTCAACTAGACTTTGGTTTATCATGGCGTTAGTGACACGCCAAAACAATTTCATATGCAAACCTTTATTGGTTTGTGAGTTATTGATTGCCAAAGTGCATAAACATGGGCACCAACATACACACATGCACATGCATGCACACATAAAAGTATTTGATTCCATTTTTCTTGGTTGATTATGCATAAAATCATATTTAATATTTCTTGCTTAGTTTTTAAAACTCTGGGATGTCACAACTCCGCGGTCGTGGGGCCCAGCTGTCGGCGACATCAAAATCTACCGCATTCAATGCGGTGGATTCGGGCTGTGGTGGCGAATCCGCCCGTCGTAATGGATAAAAGCGGGAAAGGGGGGATCATTTGGGCTCACCTGGCCATCTTGCCTTCGCCTCCCTTGCCTTTTCCGCCTCCCCTGCATCCGGAGCCCAGAGCCGAGAGCGAGAGGAGGAAGAAGAAGAAGAGAGCGAGAGCACAACTTAGCCATCGTCGAGCTTGCTTCCCCGTGTTCCCCGGCGATTCGAAGCGATGTCGGGGGTCGAGGAGCCGTTGCCGTGGGGGAAGTCCACCGCCACCGCGGCGGTTTTGGAGCAGCTGGTCGCAGAGAGGCTACTACCGATGAACAACAACCCAGAGCGGCCGGCGTGGATTCCCCCGCGGCCGGAGGAGACCGAGCCGAATCCCTCCAACGGCTACGTCGGGAGCCTCGTGCGGCTCCACGAGCGTGGATTCGGCGACCCCGTCAGCAGATTTATGCGGGCGCTGTGCGACTACTACGGGATGGAGCTTCACAACTTCAGCCCCTACTCCATCTCCCAAGCGGCGGTCTTCGTCACCGTCTGTGAGGGGTATCTGAGGATTGAAGCGCACTAGGATATGTGGATCCTCCTATTCCGCGGCGAGCTCTTCATCGACAACACGCGGGGCCAGCCAAAGAGGTACGTTCGCGCCGGCGGCCTCATGCTTCATGTGCGCGGGCACAGGTCGCACCTGTACATCCCAACAGGATGACCACCAACAACGCCGGGTGGGCCCGAGGGTGGTTTTACATGCGCAACTTCAGCAATCAGCTCCCGGCGTTCACCAACAAGGTGCTCCGGGAGAGGCCGAAGAAGTGGAACTGGGGGGTGTCGTCCCAGAGCAAGCAAGCCAAGCTCGAGGTCCTCACCAATGCGTTGGAGCATCTGGCGAGGAAGGAGCTGACGGCGGCGGCCGTCATCGCAAACTTTCACCGGTAGAGGGTGATCCCTCTCATGGAGAGGAAGCTGCCAATCTTCGATCTCACCCCCGAGGCCTCGTACGAGGGCTCGAGGACGTCGAACGTGCTGCTCCCCCCACAATGTTGCTGCCCGGAGGGCGAAAAGTGCGGTGGCGGAGTTCCCCGACAACCCAGATGATCTCTGGGAGATCAAGATGCGCCCCGAGGAGGGGTACCTTTCTGTGGTGAGTTTTGTTTTCAGTTCGTTGGCGATTTTGCGCTATTTCTTCCCCACTCCTTGCTCCTGACTTGGCCGCGTTTGCAGGGAGTGAGACACAAGGGCTATGTCTCAAAGCCCCCGACCCCGAAAGAACACGATGCCAACCGCCTGCGCGACGAGGTGGTGAAGAGGAGGAAGGAGGCGGCGGAGGACGCCGCCACCAGGAAGAGGGAGAGGAAGGAGAAGCACGAGAAGGAGTGCAAGATTGCACACGCGGAGGGTGCTCCGCGGCCCGCCACGCCCGAGTCCACCGAGGAGGACTCCTCGGACGTCGAGCTCAACTTCTCGGATGACGACGAGGTGGTGACGGTCGTGGATTCCCCGCCGGCCTATCGAGGGGCTGCTGGCAAGGAAGCGACGGTGACGCCGGGCGAGGCGAGGCTCACATCGGGATACTGGTGGAGCCGCCCCCTGCGAGGACAGAGCAGAGGTCGCCCACGCCGGCAGCGGGGCAGAGGTCGCCCGCGTCGGCAGTAGGCAGGAGATCGTCCACGCCCATGACGGGGCAGAGGTCGCCCCCGCCGGTGACTGGTTGGAGGACACCCGCGCCCGCGGTGTTGTTGACGCTCCATAGCGCCCCAATTTATGTACCACAAGGGCATGGATCGTGGTAGCTTTTCCCTTAGAGTACTCCCCCAAGGTTTATCAATCCGTGGATCGACAAAGAACTACCTAAGGTTTTCCATCTAATCTAACGGATCTATCCTAATATGAAGCATGAATTGCACATATAGAGTAAACATTTAATAGATATGAGTGTTGTGTAAAGGTTGATCTCATCCATGAACATAGTCGTAACCATAGCAAAACCAAAGACATGACTAGGCATATCGTCATCTAGTTGTAGTTCAAGCTAACGAGCAAATAAATCATGCATCTCAGTCAATAGCATCCTTAAATTAAAACCTCCAATCCAACCCCTTGGGAACCCCTCTACTCAGGCCGCGCCCTGTCACGACGCTCCCTTGGGTAGATCCGGTATGAACTTCTAGCCACCATAGCTACAAGAACACCACATGCAATCTATCTCGAGAATGGATCTAGGAATAAGCGCACCCAAGGCAAGAATGAAATAAAAAGGAGAGACATGATCGCTAATAGATTCGGAATACATGATTATCATTACTCACATAATAGATGTGTTTGGATCATCACCGCCGTGTGCGCACCATCGATGAATCCAACTAGCTCATGAACTCCGCCATGGCACAACCACGCAGGGAGGCCATGGCGTTTAGGGGCGGCCTAAGCCATCTCCTAGACAACTTCGAAGACATACGGCGGCCGTCGTCTCCCTCCAGTCTTGGCCCTAGGTTTTCGTCGAGTTCTGGGTGGATGGATGCCACGAGTTGAATAAGATGCGAGCTATTTATGAGCCGAGGAAGCCACTGGTCGAAGGGGAGGCCGAACCGCCTCGGAAACGGGCTAGGCCGGCCGGCTCATGGGCCTAGGCCGGCCGACCTACCCTCTTTCGGGCCCGCCTCGGTCTCATCTTTCGCGTGTAGACTCCTCGCTTCTTCTAGAGTTTATGTCCTTCACGATTGCACCCCTTTGGACGTCGTTATCTTGGAGATATCTTCGAGGAAATGATAGGATAGAGAATCCTTCCTTAAATCTTCATTTGCTTTGCTTAATCCCGAAGTATCTTCATCTCATCTTCGTGGGCTTGGTCCTTCCTTTGGGGTTTGGCATTCGTCTTTCTCCATGTTAGCGCTCGATCACGGGCCTCATCATTTCATGCTCCAAAATAGGCCAAAAACCTGCAAAAACGAAGTTCTTCCAAAATATATGTGCAAATGTGAAAATGACCAATAATTAGGCCGGGGTTAGCATGGTTAGTGATTTTGATATTAAATTCATGCCATTATCAAGGACAAACAAGGAATAAAATGGGTACTTAAGGAGCGCCAACATTCCCCCCATGCTTAAACCTTGCTCGTCGTCGAGTAAGTCCAGGAGCTTTGCTTATAAAGAAATCAGCGTTGCCCCTCAATGTCCTCTCTGCACTTAGTCATACATAACAAGACATATTGCTCTCTCAAGTATTTAGCATTTAAGTTCATGTTGTGACCGGCTACTTTTTCATTATGGAAGATAGACTAGCAATTAAAGAACAAGCCACAATAATAAATAAATACAATGCTCTCAAACTTAAGCGAACTTCAAACGTTTACCTTGTTTCATCGTGAAGAGTTTTCAAAAGAATGCATATCAAACATAAGTGAGGTTCTTTTACAAAAGATCATGGAAACACTCATCTCATCAAGTCGCTCAAGCCTACATTAGATTGTCTTCAACCTATTCTACTCATATATAAAAGTGGAAGGCTTATGTGGAGCTTGGTAGGTAAAAACAATCCTAGCAAAACATTATACTTGAAATATTATCAAACTAAGAGAGAGATCTAATGGAATTACCGAGACAAGTCAAAACGGCCATTGAAAAATAATGTTGGAGAGGGAGAAAGATGAAACACACACATTTAGATAGGTGGACATGTGCAAGTGGCAAATAGATGATCCCGTTATCGGATTGCACATGGTTGGAAGATTTGAGTATGGAATAATTCTTCAAAGTAACTTGGAAAATTGATGAAGCCAAAAAGAGCTAAGGAGCATTTTATTCTTCTCTTTTTTCTTTCATTTTTCTTTTCTTTTCTCCCTTTTTTTCTTTTTCTATTTTTCTCTTTCTTTCTTTTTTTCTTTCTTTTTGCTCCTTAGAACTTTTGATAACATAGAATACTTACCCAGCCATCCCCCCATGCTTGAACGAATGCTCGTCCTCGAATATGAATAGTGGGAGAACCAACTAGCTAGGGTAAGTATCTCAAATTCACCTTCTTCTTCGTAGAACCTCTTGAATCTCCAGGGAGCCTTGTCTCCCAAAACTTTTCTTTATATGGTGCCCTTGATTCTTTTGATTCCGTCGAAATGATAATCCATACTCAAATTGGGTTGTGGTCAAGGAGGTAATCACAAAAAGATATTTTTGGCTTAGGGTGGATAGCCAGCGAGGTTTGTGTGGCGGAACCGCCCAAATTAATCCAGCTCAAGTGCGCTAACCATCACCCTAAGGGTAATCCTGGCTAACACGCACTTCAAACGGAGTAATCCGGCAGTGATGTCGGGTAAAGTCCCGAAGAATCCACCAGAGCATCGATCGAACCCAAAGCTTACATGCAACTCACACGAAGGTGAGTCCAGAGAGTACAACATTTCACAAATATATTACATTACCGAGTCTTAACTTAATTATTACAAACCAAGTTCGAAATCTCAGAAAGGTACTTGAAATTCAAATTGAAAGTAGTTCAGAGTTTAACTGCAGCGGAAATAAAGCGAGTTCTAAATGACGATACAAGATGTCATGATGAAGCCCGTACATGACATCACTCGGCATTGTCATAGTTGGCCGGAGTCGTATCCCACTCCACCGACCAACCAGGAGGTAAAGTACACGGTCAAGTCAAGCTAGCTAGCTGATCTTCAAATGTATCACCTGAAAACAAAGTTAAGCCACAAGCAAGGCTGAGTATACTAATACTCAGCAAAGCTTACCCGACTATGGGTATACTTAGCCCACTACCTAGACATGCAAGGCTTTTGGCTGGAGGGGTTTGTTTCGCCGAAAAGCAATGAAGAGTGAATCCTTAATTTTAAATTTTAGCTTCAAAATTCTAGTTCAATTGACCATTCTAAGTGAGCATCTATCCAATAGCATACATGGTGGAAAAACAATTATTTTTCATCATTCAACCATATTCATCATCCTCATTGTTCCACTTCTTACTCTATGTGGCAAAAGGGTTAAGCAGTCCCAATATCCGTGAGAGGCGGACGATTCGAGTCGAATTTGTTAACCTTGCAAGGCAAATCTAAACACACGTCACGTGGTTACTCCCAGAGTCACACGTGCAATATTTCCCCTTTCTTTACGGGTTGTGGATCAGGGTCACCGTCCTCGACTACAGAGTACGACGACTCTGCACCCGCATGTGCGTGCATGAGAAACGACGTTCAAAGAAGGTGAAAGTAAAGTCCACTTGACGGGCCAATCAGGTACTTATGCTTACCGATTACCATATTTCTCGGTATGTGGTTAGTACGTTCAAACACTTAACCACCACTACCACACACTGCGGCCTTATCAAATTTCACTAAACAGACGGGGCATCACAAGTACCACAGCCCCGCCCGTAGACCTTATAGTTGCAGCATGTAGTAAACATCTAACTCCTATAATTCTCGCGAGTGACAGGAAATTACTCGACTTCTACCGAACCATTAGCATAGCCAACTAGCGACCTACACATACTAGAGTTCAAGCATAGGTACCTAGAATCATGCAACTAAGGTTCCAATCAACCTCTGTAAACTTAAATGCACAAGTCATTAGGAATAACAATAAGTTGCATAAATTTAAAATAGACGGGACATGCTCCGGGGCTTGCCTTCCTGAGCGTAGCTAGCCTTGGGCTCTTCCGAATCTTGGTTCGGGTCTTCAGTGGTTTTAGTTAGATTTACTTGAGCTTCACGCTCACTCTCGGACTCCGGCACCAGCTCGTACGTACCGTCGGCGAGAGTAGTCAAATCTATATGAGATGCACGTGCGTGAGTTGTTTTTATTGGAAAAGAAACATCAAGCACTCCGCTACAAGGTTGCACTCCAACAAGCTCAAATAAAGTTGTACAACAATTTATTTATAACTCATTTGGGCAGTCGTTTATCGGGTCTATCTTAAACTAACTAACCTCATCAAGTAAGTTAGGGTTTTGTTATTTTTAGAAAGATTATTTTCAAGTGCAAGCATGGAATATTCAAAACAGATGATAGGTATAGTTTCTGAAGATGGAATTTTTATGGAGAGCCAATTACTTAAGTACACACCTGGCATAAAATTTTCAGCTATTTTCAATGAGGATATTAATTATTAAAAATACATTAAACAGTTACTGCTAGGATTAAGATTCATTTATACAGAATAAACCCTACAAGTAAAGATGTTACAATTTTTACTGAGTGCTCCTAAACTTATGGTAAGTCTACCGTAAATTTTTCAGAATTAAAGGAGCAAATAACAGAGCATGAGAAATAGGACAAAATAAAACTACATTAATAAGGTTTAAATCCTACAGACAGTTATAGCAAGTTCCAGAGCCTCATCTTTTACCAACATGGTTCTAAACTCAAAGTTAACCCATATAAAAATTATTAGAACTTTACATGTGCAGGAACTATTTTTCTTGAATTAGCACATTTACTCATGCTATTAATTTATGGGGCCAGTTACACTTAACTAAAAAGTTCCAATATTTTTCTACTGTAACTATATCATGGCATAGATACACTATAGAATTTTCAGCTGAAGAAACATAGCATAACAACTTGAATAAATAAATCTACTTAACCTAGGCATAAAGCAAGTCCTAAATAAAACCTATATCTAGGGGTGTCAAATGGACCTCAAATTTTTACATAGTCCTACACTTGCAGTCTACAATAATCTGTCCAAAAATCACCTACAGATCATGGATATAACTTGAGATCTAAATAAAGGACTAATAAATTCGTATTTAATCAAGAACAAAAACCAGTGATCAAATAAAAAAGTGCATGTAATGAAAGTTGTAGATCTAGTAACAAGGAACTCAGATCATTTGAGTTTGAATTTTTCGATTTTTCTACAAATTTATATCTATTTTACAAGTTTGCTGTTTTTGAAAACAAAAGAAAAAGGAAACGAAATCTTGCATCTAGGCCCTGGAATGATTTGGGGGCTTGCAAATATGCCCCTGGCCGCAGCCAGGAACAGCGGAGGCGGCGACGGTCCGGTTCCCGGCGAGGGAGCTCGCCGGCGGCGAGGGGGAAGTGGGGGAGGAGCTAGAGGAGACTGAGCTCTACCCGTTTGTGGGCTCAAACGAGGTTGGGGATGGCCAGAGGTGTGCTCCCCGCGGGGAGCAGTGGGCGGTGGCGACGGCAGGCCGCGGCGGCGGCGCTCCGGTGAGGGGAAGCGGCAGTGGGGTGGTCGGGGAGCTTCACCAAGCCATGGAGAAGCTAGCTAGGGGGCTTGCTCGGGGGGAGGAGGGCCGGAAGGAAGAGCTCCGCGGTGGCTCAGGTGATGGCGGCGGCCATGTTGGGCGGCGACGCCGTTCTGGCACAGGGGCTGCTCGGCTCGGCTTTGTGAGGGAAGGAGAGTGGCGAGGGCGGGTGGAAACCCCTCTTGGTGAAGCAAATGGGGAGGGGGAGAGCTCGGCAGGAGGGGGCGTAGTAGTGGAGCAACTCGGCGCGTGCGGCGTCGCGGTGGCGTGTTCGCCGAGCGGCAGTAATGGCCGGGTCAGGGGCACAGCGAGGAGGGTTGGGGTCAACGGCGGGCGTAGTAGTGGAGCAACTCGGCGCGTGCCACTCTGCTCCACTCTTGGGTCAACGGCGGGCGGCGTTGCGTGGTTGTCGCCGAACGGCCGTCGGGACTTAGGCGCGTGCACGGCGGTGCAGAGGCACTCATGGCCGGGCTGGGGTCTCAGCGTGGTGGCAGGAGGCGGTGGCGCAGCGACGGTGCAGCAGCGGCAGTGGCAGCATAGCTGCTCTGCTCTGTAGGTCGTGGCCAGGAGCAGGGGAAAGGGAGGGAGAGAGAAAGGGAGAGGTAGAGAGAGAAGAGAGGTCAACATTTTTGACTCACGATTTTCTCAAAATTTTGTGTGGAAACTCGAAAAACTTTCAACACGAAAGTTGTAGGAAATTGCAAAGACTCCAACTTTTGCTTTAGGCAAAAGTTAATTTGAGCTCTATTTTTGAATTTATTTTAAAACCACTCGAACTTGAACTATTTATCATTTCATGTTTAAATTTAATTTTTGATCAAAACCTTTGATTCATTTTTTTTCCAGACCAGATCAACATGAACATGTGGATGCATTTGGCTAAACTTGTATATTTGATTATGAAAGTTTATAGAACTATTCTACTCTTGCACACATACTCATACATACATGCTTGCATGCATACATACAAGAATGCATTGTTTTTAATTTAAACTTGGTTAGTATGCATGACGACATGATTAATGACCTTGCTAAATGTTTTTAAACACCTGAGGTATTACAGTTTGCAAAATTCCCGAAGTAGAAACTCACAATGCATGGATAAATAGGCTAGCAAAAAAAGGTTACACAAAAAAAAACAGAATGACCAGCTTCTTAGTCTCATACCAAAAAAATCAATCTTAATCCAACTCATCAAAATATAAGTTTGCAATCTAAAGGTTTCATCATGAAAGAATATGTATGTATATGCTTTGGTAGGTAGAACTTTGCAAGAGATTCACAAATGTAGATAGCATAGGAATTAAGTTTTCAAATTAAACAACACAAGGTGTAAGGTCATCGGTAGACTTAAATCAAAGAGCAACATAGAATATGTGGGTCTAGAATTTAGTCATTTAACCTCCATAAATAAAAGAGCTAGTATTTAATCATTTTAATTCCATTTAATTGAGAGCAAATGGTCAAGTCATATACAACATAGCGTAGGTAAAACAAAGCAGCAACTTTCATCATTTTTCCATAAGCAAAAGGTATTGCCAAAATGTATCAATGTGGTGAGCACAAATTATGGTGATCCTACACTTATTGAAAACAAAAACAAAACTAGGTTGTCCTCCTAGAAGCCATGTGATAGGTTGAGAGAGATATACAAAGGTTGCATCTATGGTTGAAGGCATATATGTACAAGCATTTAGAAAAAGAGAGAGTTGAGGAAGAATTACCGTCCTTCTCGATGCTCGTAATGAAGTGTAGCGCGGCCTCCCCCATACTTAAGCATTGTGCTAAGCATGGAAGAAGAATCATGAGCATCTTGTGGCAACCGTGATTATCTTAATCGATGAGATCTTTCTTCCTTGTCCACGAAATCCTCCCCCATGCTTAGCATGATGCTAGGCGTGGAAGGAGAAGATGGACCATCTTGCAATTCTTGAAGTCCTTCCCTCATGTGTATGAATATCATCTTCAATGTGTCTTCACCTTTGTTGCCTCAATTTAATTCAACTTCTTCTTGTACAAAGTCATGGTCCCAATCATTGCTTCACATCGTCGTCGCCTCCTTCAATTCCTCGCTGTCCCATTCCTGCCTCATCTTCACGAATTTTTCTTTCAATATCCAGAACAAAACATGTACTGAAACATTGCTCCATTGCGAAGTGCACGAATTTTCCTTTCCAACGAGTCCTCATTCGCCCAAAATTGATTCTGAACAAGAGAGTTATGTGCATTTCATCCCAGCGCTGCAATCTGTCCCAATGAATTTCAGAACACGCAATGTCCAATGTTATTGTCATATCTCCTTGTATGGGTCTTCAAATTCATTGATCTTGGATGCGTTGGAACGAAAATTTCATGGAGCTTCTGAATATCAACTTGTTCTTCCTTGTATGTCTCTGTCCATGTGCAAAATTTGATGAAAACAGCGGGGCTTGCTCTCGAACTTTGGAGATGTTAACGAATTTGATTTCTTCTTTGATCACGAATTCATGGGAACGCTTTGTCATGCCTGCAAAATAATCAAGTGCACACACTACCCCCGGGGTGACGGTCGGGAGTAGAGACAAATGACAACAAACCAACCATCCCTAGAATCTCAACTTGTGGGATAGCTAGCTTAGCGAAATCTGATGAGTGTACGTGTGTGCAAGTGTAAATGCAGATGAAAGAAAGATATATAAGCAATGACAATGTTTGTACCAAGTTCTAAACACCATGCTTACAACTAGGTTGCTTAATTTTCTATATAGTCATAAAGATATAACCGAGGTCAAAACACCATGTTCATTTCAAGGTTAAAAATTCTTCACGACGCAAGAAAGGTAAAGCGCATTGCAAAGCTTATAAATCAACCTAAAGCAACATGAGAACAAAATGGATTGCTATCTTGGTCAAAAGAGCTTAAAGATGGAGGTCCGCAAACAAGTTTAAACACTACGTTTACACAAGATTGCAAAAGGTAAATGCTATCATGATAAGCATTACATGGATAGGAAAGCATACATCAATAAGATTGAGACCAAGCTAGCAAAATGAGAGCATGAACAATGGAATGGATGCAAAGTGCAAATGCAAAGTTAGCAAAAACAAGTGTTAGCGAGGTTGAAAGGACCTTTCGATGTTGTTCCGCAACTAGCTTATTCAAAAACAATTGCTAAGAGTGACAAAAAGCATTCGCGACACTTCATAAGAAGTGAGGCTTTTGTCAATGAAAAAGTTATTTATCGAAAAAGGACCAAGCAACCGAGCTAACATGGTTTTAGAAGTAGGTTTATGGGTTTCCTATATTTTTAGCTTAAAACAAAAATTTTGAAGAGAGAGTTTTGGGTATAGAAATTCTATCTAAGGTGGTTTTAAAAAACTAGAGAGAAACAGAAGTTAGATTTTTTTTTAAATGCAACATGCAATGCAATGCAAGGGTGAGACGAACAACATGGTATGCAATGCAACACGGGGTGGGTGAACAAAATGATATGACTTGATGAGGTGGTCTAAAACAAAACAAAAAGTTAGCCTAAGTTAACTAGCCACAAATTTAGAATCAAAGGGTGGTGCAATGCTTCATAAATCTCTCTAAAAAGACATAAAGAAAAAGACTCAAAACACTAATAGGCACACAAAAAGGTCTACAAGTTTCCCAAGATCAAATAACAAAGTGCTCCCTCAATAACATTTAGAATGAACAACATGAAGTTGTGTCTTTTGTTAGAGCAATGGTATAATGTTACTTGATATTCCGATTAAAGAGTGCAATGTAGACGGTCCTATTAATATATATAAAATAAAAGATCAGGTTGCCTCCCGCAAAGCGCTTCATTTAAAGTCATAGAGCTCGACTTTCTTACCTTCAAATTGATGCGAAGCCATGGTCCTTCATGCAAGAGGTGAAGGTGTTCCATGCAGCTCTTATTCCACTTCCCATGTTGGACATGATCAATCACGCTTAATGGAAAACTTGCCCAATCGTCTCTCACATCATCGTCACCTCCTTCTTTGTTGTCCTTCGTCGCTACCTTTCTTTTCACTGATTTTCCTCTTTGTCCAGATTGGGAGTTGTGCCAACCAATTGATCCAATGCAAGGTGCACGAAATCTTCTTTCCAACAAGTCTTCATTTGCCCAAAACGCATTCCAATTGAGGGAGTTATGCCCCTTTTTCCCCGTCACTGCAATCTTCCCCGTGCTGATTTCAGCACGTGCATCTCCGATGTTTGAGAAATAGCTCCTCCCGTGGGTCTTCAATTGTATTGATCATGGATACGTTGAATCGAGGACTTGATGGAGGTCTTAAATATTCAACTTTCTTGCATTGTAAATGTAATGTCCCGCCTCCCCGAGGCCGGGCCCGCTTACATCTGGCTGCTTTCTAGGACATAGACTATTCTCACAGACCAACACCAGTCTTTTTTGCATACTTTGTCCTCACTCGAGCGCACCCGGGAAGAACTTCCCGGTCGGTCACCCATCCCCAAATTTCTCCGGGCCAAGCACACTTAACCTCGGAGTTCTTTGGAGACCGACTTCCGGAAAAGAAGTTGCAACTTGTTGGTATGAGTATCCTATTAATCTTATTAAGCCCTGGGCCGGGGTGTCACAGTAAATCTCTGGACTTGTGCACAAAATTGATGTGGCTTAGCGATGTCTGTTTTTTGAAATTTGAAGATGTTGATGATGGTGATCAAAATTTTGGGCACGGTTTCCCTACTCATTATTTGAGTTTCATGTCCTACATGGTTAGTGAAATTCAGGGCTTCTCCCGACATGTGCTCTTTTGGGGTCATGAGCTTGACCAAGCGCAAAGCAAGATCGAGATTTGCAATTATTTGTAAACATATGCAACATAATCACATCCTCAATTAAATTTCATCAACAAGACATGGTGTAATTAAATGCAGCATGTGTTTCTTGCATAGCGCGGAGCTCATTATTAGGCAGAGGTTCTTTAAGCATGAAATCAACATTCTCAAGAAACTCTAGCCTATCATCATGAAAAGAACAAAGCATAGAATTTAAACTTTCATTCCGACTATCGGTTCGAGCTTGAGATTTTTAAAGATTATCAACAAAATCAATAGAAGCTTGAGAATTCAATGTATACCTTGGCCTTGGAGCTTTTTCATACTCATTGGAGTCGTGGTGCTTTGTGCGAGATGTCATCTTGATGCACTCTTCGTGGTCCGTCGTGGTTTGCTTCTCACGTCTCCATGTGTTCAATGTTGCACTCTTGTAATCCGTCGTGGTTTGTTTGCAACATCTTCGTTTGTCGAAGGTCGACCGCTTGTTCCTTCATTTGCCAATGTCATTGGGGTTCTTCCTCTGCTCCAAGCCTCTGAATTTTATCATGTACGCTTGATGAAAGCATCGCCCAAGCTCCCCTTCATTGTTGTCATCGTCATCTTCTCTATCTTGTTCTCATCGCGTTGCTCCTGCCTCTTCTTCGTAGAATCTCTCCTGTATAATAAACAGAACATATACCAAAATATAGACCTATTGAAATGTTTATGAAATTATCTTTCCAATGAGTGGTCATTCATCTTAAACCGAGTCCAAACGAGGGAGTTATGCCCGTTTCACTTTTGGTGCTGCGTGCTGTCCAGAAATTTTCAGAGTGCACAACCTTCAATGTTTTGGTCATACCCGCTTGTAGGAATATCCGATTGACTTGGTTCTTGATTCGTTGGAACGGGAACTCCGTGGAGATTTTGAATATCCAAAAATATGCTTTTATTTGCTTCTGAGGTCGAGCTGGACATTGATGAGAACAATATCTTGTGAATTCATCCGAAGATGTCAATGATCTCGATCATGTGGTCTTTGGAGCGTAGTGTCGTGCGTCCCTAGGCTTCAAGGTCATCACCATTGATTACCAGCAAATATCACGGCTTCAATAATGTGTCTTCTCCATTGTTCTTGCTCTACCCAAGGTGTCGGGATTGGAAGATGCTCATGTGCTTCGTTTTGATGATCCGAACGGTTTCCTTCCTTGATAGCATCACTCGAATAGAAGTATATCTAGCATCCCACTAGAGAAGATAGGTGGTGTCGTGGTTCTTCTAATCTTGTTGCCTCCAACTTTGGTTAACTTCAAATCATCATCTTTTGCGTACACAGCCTTCCAATCATCCTTTGACACCATCATCACCTTCTTTGCCGGTTGCTACTGCCTCTGTCCTCGTTGAATTCCCGTTCATCCAGTGCAGAACATGTACCAAACTTCTGCTCCATTACAAGGTGCATCAAATTATCTTTCCAACAAGTGGTCATTCGCCCCAATTGGACTCCGGATAAAGAAGTTATGCTTCTTTTATTACGGCGCTGCAATCTGTCCAGAGAGATTTCAGAACGCGCAGCGTTGAAAGATTTTACCATAACTCTTCACACCGATCTCCAAAGTTGACGGTTCTTGATCCGTTGGAAAGAAGACTTGATGGAGCTTCAAAATAATCTATTATTTTCTCATGGTACTTCTCTAATCTTGGACGAAAAACTCATCACAACAGTAACACTTCATAGATGATGATGATCGCAAAATTTTCTTCGCGGGCATGCTTCATACCTATTGCTTGAATAAACAATTCTTACCAAAAGCATTAGTCTTTAAAATTAATTGACACGGCGGCATATCTTATTTATCATCTTTTGCTTTGGGGAGTGGGGACTCAATAGCGGATGTTGGGCCACTAACAAAAGTTAGCACCTACCACTAAAGAGCGAATCTTGATGTTGTTGCCATTATGTCGATGTGGACGTTGTCGATGTTCCATGTCGAGGCTCCTCGATCATCTTGTTGCCGATTGTTGAAATTTGTTGAAGTGGATTATGGACTTCTCGAAGTCCAAGTTTGGTGTCTATCTTTTTCCACCTGCTTTCAAGGACACAAACAAGAAAACAAGGGTATATGCAATAATAAAAATTAGGGTTAGTCCAAAAAAAAACTAGATAGATCGCCCAAGGGTTCGAGTTGCTGATCCCCGGCAATGGCGCTAGAAAAGCTTGTTGACGCTCCTTAGCGCCCCAATTTATGTACCGCAAGAGCACGGATCGTGGTAGCTTTTCCCTTAGAGTACTCCCCCAAGGTTTATCAATCCGTGGATCGACAAAGAACTACCTAAGGTTTTCCATCTAATCTAACGGATCTATCCTAACATGAAGCATGAATTGCATATATAGAGTAAACCTTTAATAGATATGAGTGTTGTGTAAAGGTTGATCTCATCCATGAACATAGGCGTAACCAAAGCAAAACCAAAGACATGACTAGGCCTATCATCTAGTTGTAGTTCAAGCTAACGAGCAAATAAATCATGCATATCAATCAATAGCATCCTTAAATCAAAACCTTCAATCCAACCCCTCGGGAACCCCTCTACTCAGGCCATGCCCTGTCACGACGCTCCCTTTGGACAAAAGCACCCCGAAGCACGCTAGACGTGTCGAACCCCCTTGGGTAGATCCGGTATGAACTTCTAGCCACCATAGCTACAAGAACACCACATGCAATCTATCTCGAGAATAGATCTAGGAATAAGCACACCCAAGGCAAGAATGAAATCAAAAAGGAGAGACATGATCTCTAATAGATTCGGAAGACATGATTATCATTACTCACATAATAGATGTGTTTGGATCATCACCGCCATGTGCACACCATCGATGAATCCAACTAGCTCATGAACTCCGCCATGGCACAACCACGCAGGGAGGCCATGGCGGCTAGGGGTGGCCTAAGCCATCTCCTAGACAACTTCGAAGACTTGCGGCGGACGTCGTCTCCCTCCGGTCTTGGCCCTAGGTTTTCGTCGAGTTCTGGGTAGATGGATGCCGCAAGTTGAATAAGGTGCGAGCTATTTATGAGCTGAGGAAGCCACTGGTCGAAGGGGAGGCCGAACCGCCTCGGAAACGGGCTAGGCTGGCCGGCTCATGAGCCTAGGCCGGATGACCTACTCTCTTTCGGGCCCGCCTCGGTCTCATCTTTCACGTGTAGACTTCTCGCATCTTCTAGAGTTTATGTCCTTCACGATTGCACCCCTTTGGACGTCGTTGTCTTGGAGATATCTTCGAGGAAAGGATAGGATAGAGAATCCTTCCTTAAATCTTCGTGGGCTTGGTCCTTTGGGCTCTCTTGGAGGATGGATGTGCATGAATGGGCTTCGAATCAACATGGGCTTTGGTCCTTCCTTTGGGCTTTGGCCTTCGTCTTTCTCCGTGTTAGCGCTCGATCACGGGCCTCGTCATTTCATGCTCCAAAATAGGCCAAAAACCTGCAAAAACGAAGTTCCTCAAAAATATATGTGCAAATGTGAAAATGACCAATAATTAGGCCGGGGTTAGGATGGTTAGTGATTTTGATATTAAATTCATGTCATTATCAAGGATAAACAAGGGATAAAATGGGTACTTAAGGAGCGCCAATAGGTGTCGACGGGCGGCGGTGGGTCCGCGGCGAGTGCGGAGACACCCGCGCAAATGGCCTCGAGGCGCCAGGCCGACCCGAGGGTGCCGCCCTCGGACCAGTTGTCGGGAGGTGTCAGCGTGCCGCGGGCCCGGAGGAGCAGTGCAGGCAAGCGTAGCATGAGCGCCCGGTCAGAGTAAGTGATCTCGACTTCGTTCTTTGTTTTCGTTTTATCGACCCTCCAATCCTGCTGACTTCAACGTTTCTTCCCCGATTGCTCGGCTGCAGGGCTTCTGCCAAGAGTGCGGCCCGCCTTACACCGATCAAGGCCCTCAAGACCGAGGCGTTCGCGACGCCGCACACGGCGCCGCAGCCCCCGCTCGGAGTGGACATAGAGGTGAAGGCCGAAAAGCTCCGCGAAGCGGTGGCTCAGGGGACCCTGGAGTCCCAGCTGGCCCGAGCACAGGAGGGCGGAGGCGACGCTGGTCAGGGCGAGGCCGCAACGGCCGCCCAGGCCGACACCGAGAGGGAAGCCTGCCGGGTGACGCGGAGAGCGCCGCCTAGCCGGGCGTTGGAGCCGGCGGGGGCAGAGCGGATGCCTCCGCCCAGCCGGAAGCAGGAGAAGGAGGAGCTGGTGGGGGCGCACAGGAGCGCCCCGCCGGCCAGAGAGAGGGGGAGACCCCCGCCCCCGAGGGCTGGGGTCGAGGGTGTCACGGAGGAGGAGTCCGCGCCAGGGGGCACCAGTGATGGAAGAGACCCGCATCCCGGAGCCCGCGAGGGCCGGGGACGAGGGTGCTGCTGCAGAGGCGGCGGCGCAAGCGGCGCCGGAGAACGTGGAGCCGGTGGTGGAGCTACCGTCGAGCAGCGGTGAGTACGAGGGCTCGAGGGAAATCGACCCTGCAGCTGCGACCAGCGCCGCCGGTTGGGTCTTCGAGTTCGTCGCGGCTTCCGCGGAGATCCTCTGCATGGAGATGTACGAGGAGATCGGCGACCAGGGGCATAGCGACGAGGACGACTGGGCAATTGTTCGGTCTGGAGTCCCCTCGGACATCACCCATGCCGAGCGAGAAGAAGAAGACTGGTGGGCCCACGTCGTTCCCTCGGATTTTGCCGACGCCGAGCGGCAGGAGGATGACGCCTGGCGCAACCATATGGCCGTCGGGGGCCAGATCGAGGAGGGCCTCTCCCGGGTCGTGGATCTCTTCTCGCAAGTGTACCACAATGCCAGCAACGTGAGTGTTCTGTTCGTCCACTCTCAATATTACAAATTCATTTTCCGCTTATGTTTCTTCACGCGCCTCCCCACTTGCAGCAACTCCTGTCCATGTCGAGGGAGAAGAATGAAAGGCTGACGCGGCTACACTCCAGGGCGCATTGGCTTGACTCGTACAATGCCACCCTGGCCACGCGACTGGAGGAGGCCGACGCTCGGGCCGAGCAGGTGATCCCCTTGGAGGCGCGCATCCACGAGTTGGAGCAGGAGCTGGCCCGAGCCACCGGTGAGCGCAACGCCCAGCGAGCCGCGGCTGACCAGAAGGCCCAGGAGGCCGAGGCACGTGAGGCCGAGCTATGGCAAGCCAGAGCAGCGCTCGAGCAAAAGGAGCAAGCCCTCGAAGCGAAGGAGGCCGAGCTCCAACGCAAGGAGACCGAGCTCCATCGTGAGAGGGCGACTGTCGCCACGCTCACCGGGACTCTCGAGGAAAAGGGCAAAGCCCTCGAGGAGAAGGAAGTGGCCCTCCAGAACGTGGAGGCTGCCCTCAAGGAGAAGGAGGACTCCTTGTCCGCGCACCAGGAAGCCGCACGGGTCCAGCAAAAAGAGGCGCAAGAAGCTATCGCGGGTAAGTATATGGGGTTTCCTTGTTGTTCGATTCTTTTTTACCACAACTTATCTTGGTTCCCTTGTTCAGAGCTGAAGAAGGCGGTGGCGAACGAGACCGCGGCGAAGGAGGCTGCCAACACCGCGTTCACGGTGGTGCACGACGAGTACGCCGAGCTGGAGCGGACTGCCGTGGCCGTGTATCAGGAGCTCGAGGGGGCAAATGCTCAGTCTGGTAGTTCGGTGGCCAGCCGCCTGCGAGCGCTGGGCGATCGAGTCGCTGAGCACGCCAAGAGCACCTTCCGCCTCGGCGTCCAGCGAGCCCTTGCCGTGGCCTCGACGCACTATGACATGGACCTCCCGCTGGTGTCGTCGGGGTACGTCGTCCCGACCGGTGCCAGCGCGGATGCCGCATCGGCCATCATGGATGACGCCGATGCGGTCGTCGAGGAGTTCGCCACCGTCCTAGCCGGGAAGCTTGAAGCTGACATCCCCCCGATCGCGGAGTTCGACGCCGTTGAAGATCCGCAGGGGGGGAAGATAACCTGTAGGGAATCTGGGCCTCGGAGCCCATGTAATAAGTTAGTACTTGTAGTAATCTCACTTCTGGATTTAAGAAATTTGTTATTGTGTATCGACAGTGTGGCCCATCGAGGCCTTGTGCGTTCGAGCCCTCGTTTTTCCTACTTTATTTCTATGTTCTCGTATGCGTCTTGGATAGGTTTCAGCGAGGAAGTTGTCGTTCATAAACGTCTTAGGCGTAGGGAGGTTAGTGGGGATGTTGTATCCCGGAGGCGTAGGCGGTCCCGTGGCTCGGCCGATCCCGTTCCTTAGTCGTTTATGCCTTGCGTCCACCTTTCCAAGTATACGAGAAACATGGATACAGAAATATTTCGAAAAAAATGCTATGTTCGCCCCCCCCCCCCCCCCCCGTAGTAGCCCCCGAGGGAGGCTTGGCTTTGCCGAGGGTAAAGCCGAGCGTACCTCAGTGTTCGTGCGCATCCGAGCCCCCGAGGGTTCGGAAGATTCCCAAAGATAAATAAGCAAAGCATACTCTTTATTGCTTCGGGAAAATTTCTAAGTACAAGTACGAGCGATGTACAAGTAGCTTGGAATTCTAATGGTAGAAGTAACGTAGCTGTTGAATGTTCCAAGCATTGGTGAAGACTTCGCCCTTCTCATTTGCCGGCTTGTATGCGGGGTGTAGCCCCCGAGGGTGGCCTTCGAGGGTGTAGCCCCCGAGGGTGGCCCTCGAGGGCACACGCGACGGAGAGGGAGACCTGTAAAAAGTCGATGGCTCGTAGAGCCCATGTAGTTGGATTAGCAATTTACCTTAAACATGTTTCTGTGCGAGAAAACAGATTAGTGTAAATTGACAGAGTGTGGCCAATCAAGGCCTTGTGAATTCGTGCACACCGTTTTTGTTACTAAGTTTTCGTGTTCTCGTATGTGACTCAGATAAACTTCTGCAAGGAATTTTGCGTTCATAAGCGACTTAGGCGTAGGGTGGTGAGGGGGATGCCATATCCCGGAGGCGTAGGCGGTCCCACGACTCGGCCGGCCCGTTCCATAGAGGCTTACGCCTTGCATCCATTTTTCTAAGAATGCGAGAATCTTAGATACGAAAATTTTTCGAAAAACGGTGGTGTTTTTCGGGGACGTTCGGGGGTTGCCCCCGTAGTAGCCCCGAGGGAGGCTTGGCTTTGCCAGGGGTAAAGCCGAGCCTACCTTAGCGTGCGTGTGCGTTCGAACTCCTGAGGGTTCGGATGGTTCCCAAAAAATAAATAAGTAAAGCATACTTCTTTATTATTTTAGGAAATACGAGTACAATCGGTGTACAAAAGGGTTTGGAATTTCAGGGATAGAAGTGACGTAGCTTAGCCTGAATGTTCCAAGCGCTAGTTTTGGGCGCCGTTCGTCGGAGTAGCTGCTCTGGGTGCAGCGGGATTCACCGGTGGCACAACTGGTGAGTTCGTCGGTGGGTCCGCCGTATCGTTTGCCGCGTCGTTGCCCCGCTCTGCCAGCTCGACCATGGAGAACTTCCGGGCGAGATCGTAGTCCTCCTCGCTGGAGTCGTCGGAGCAGGCGAAACAGTAGTCCGCCGCAGCTTGAAACATCATAAATGCTTCGCGATCGCGAACACCGGAGAAGTCCGGGGCGACGCATTCGCGCACGAAGACGTACCCCTCATCCGCGGAGTCGGGGTACGAGCTGTCAGGTGGCGGTGCGACGAGGTTGCGGATCGAGATCAGATGGTGACCCGGCGAGTCCTTGTACACGCCTACGTGGGGGCTGACGGATGAAGCGTGGGTCGCAGCGGGGACGTGCATCCCGGGAGGAAGGGGCGACGTCGCGGTCGCACCATCCTCGGGAGGCACCGTCGCTGCAATCAGTGGCAGTGAAGCGGTGACGTCCTCCGTCACGGTGACGGGCCGCGACCCGCCAGCCTCGACCCATGTGGGGGAGGCAAGGTGAGCCGTCCCCGCAGTCGGTGATGGTAAGGTGACGACGTCCTCCGTCGTGGCGCCGGACTGCGACTCGCTTGCCTCGACCCGTGTGGGGGAGGCAAGGCGAGCCGCTCCGCGCCGCGCCATGCGCATTCGCCGCGCGTGTCGGCGAGGGCACCTCCCGTGCCGGGACGGTGGTGTCGGTTTGTCGGGGCAAGCTCCGTGCGGGAGGATGTCCGTGCCGTAGCCGTCGCCGGTCGCGACGAAGTAAAGACTCCCGAACCGGAGCGTCGTGCCCGCCGGGAATGGGCGCGGCTCGTTCGCCATCCAGGAAAAAAGAGAGAACGAAGACAAGATGTCACGCAGCTGCCCCCTATCTGGCGCGCCAACTGTCGGTGTCCTGACCCGGCGGTCCGGCACCAACTAGTAAAGTGCTGCGTGATCCCTCACCCTGGATGGTTTATGCAAGAGGTAACACAGGAACGCACGGGTTTATCCTGGTTCCGGCCGCGGGGCCGTACGTCCAGCAAAGGGTGTGCGAGTGCGCTATCTTGCATAGGTGGTGTCTGTAGTATGGGGTACAAGCGAGGCGAGAGAGGGAGGGAAGCTCCCAAGTCTCTGCTAGAGGAGAAGTTGATTGAGACAAGTGCCAATATCGGGGCTCAAGAGTGTGTGTGCTATGTGAGTTGTGCTGAGTGTTAGAGATCAGCCCAGATAGAGAAGACAGAGCCCGCCTCCCCTTTTATAGACACAAGGAGGGGTGGTGTACATGTACGGGAGAAGGGAGAAGTCGTCGTTCTTCCCCGAATCCGGGGCGTACAGTGGTCGACTACTGAAGAAAGTATACTGCGGGTACTGGAGATCATGAAACGGGTGTGGAAGTTGTCCTGGGCGTCGTTCTTGGCCTTGCGGAGATTGCGCCGGTGTCCTGGCAGCTCCAGTGGGTGGCGTGGTGGTCGCTGTAGAGGGTTCCGTCCCCTGCGCTTGACGTGGCGGTGTTCCGAGGGTCCTGCAGGCGGGGGTCTTGATCTGGTCAAGATCCGGACCGCACCCGAGGGTCGTGCCCATGCCGTTCGAGGGTTCTGCAGAGGGGTAAGTACATGGGAAGTACGGGGAGTTGGCAGCACAGTGGCTGGAGCAGTGCTGAGCACGTCCCGCACAGCGTCGCAGGTTCCCACAGTGGCACCACAGCGTCCGGAATGGCGGAGCAGTGACCGGAGTTGGCGGACGGGACTCCGGTCACTGCCACTGTGCGGAATGGCGGCATGACGCCGTCTGACCCGGGCGCTGCGAATGAGTGATTGGTATTTAATGCCTTCGTACGGCTGGCTGGTGGACTGATGGTCATTTGTCTTTTCCGTCGAGGGGTGGCCTCGAGCGAGGCGGAGACGCGGGGCGCTGACGAGGGTCTCGGCGGGAGCCCTCGAGCGAGGCGGGGACTGCCCCGCGGGTTCGAGGGGGGTGCGAATGGGCCGCACTGTGTACTTAGGCCGTGGATTGGGCTTCTTTGAGTTTTTTCCTTTCCTCCGGATTGGAATGAGGCTATTAGCCTTCGTGGGCCCGTTTGTCTAACATATGCTTTGCGTTTTAAGAGTGATTTAGTCCCCTGGTTAGGGTGCCCCTAATCATGGTACCCGACAGCAATTTTCTCCCTTACTTCTCTTCAGACTTCAGACTGAATGGAGTTCTTTTCTCGATTTTGTTTCCATATCCAGATATATCGCATTACTGTCCATCCCATCATATTTGTGTAGGTCTAAGAACACTTATTATCTGAACGAAGACAATTAGCTCATGAAACATCCAGGCCCCACTCTCTTCATTCTGAATAAGCCGGCAATTTGCCGGCGGAGAAATGTCAAGCTAGTAAAACTCGAGACATTTTTCTTTACAATTATTACAAGGAACAATGCCATCACGCAAGGCCAGTGCGACGGCATGGCATACCACAGAGTTTCTTCAGCAACGGCTTCACTTGCCAACTCGATCCGCAGAGGATGGTCGGCTGCTGGACACCCTTGCCTGCTTGTACACCGCTTCATCATCCCAGATCTCTCTCCTCTTTCAGAATTTCAGAGGGGAGCTTTGTTAGACTAGGTAGTCGTAGTAGACCAACAACATGTTATCGGGGACTATCAGAGGCAGGCTATCGATGAAGCTGAGGAAGTGCTTCACGTTCTCCTTCTCCAAGGTCACCGTGTCGATCACATCATCGTCACCGGTGAGCACCCAGAGGTCTCGGGACTGAACTCTCTTGAGGCTTCCACGGCAGAATGGGCATGACTGGGATCTTGTATACCTGCAGCCACAATAGGTTCAGAGTTAAAAACGGGATAACACGCAAAGAGGTGCCTGACTGGTCCAGAGAGAGTTCAGGACTAAAATCTACTGGAATATATTATCGATCCTTCTAAATAGTAACATCCACCACTAAAAACCAAATCCAAGCACAAAAACTAGGAAATTTCTTCATATTCCAGTGGAAATCAAGACAAGAGGATGCTTCTATTCTTTATCCTTTCAGTTGGAGTTACAGAAACCTGAAGCACTACGTAGCTAGAATCAACTATTGGTTTGCGCCTAAAATTTGTGCGCTCTAAACGAGTGAAGCAAGGCAACACTTTAATATATCTGCCTCTTAGGATTTTTGGCAACTGGCAAAGCTCAAGCTAGCTTTAATCGATTTCCCTATTGCTAGGATTTCCCGTAGCTGCCACTAATAGATAGGCAAGTGGTCACAGATGCATCTACTGCTAATCTGCTATAACCAATTCTGTTGAGTATATCCATAACCTCATCTGAAGCAATGTTATTGGAGAAGCTATTGACTTCTGCCAAATTTCTAATGACGCATCCGGTTGATTGAGTATCATTATAACAACCTGACATATACTTATGTTCCATGCATAATGACTGGCAGATGACATCCTTGGTACACAAGCAACCAAGCATGATTTGCCAGCTAAGAGAACATCATTTAGGATTTTAGAATGCCACATGTCAATCCCTCTAATTTTGGTTTGTAAACTTGGCTGTTGGCCAGCATTAATGATTTTATTAGAGGCTACAGCTCTCCTAGCTGGCTGCTTTCAATTCCATTAATGCACTATTGCCAATTGTTTTAGTGTGATGAAACGTGGGGCTCTTGACAATGGTCCGAAGTACCATAATTTGTCCACTAAGATCTGGCAAATGCAGCATTCGACTGAAGGCGCATGGTACCTTGGATCACATTAAATCCCTCCTAGTTGAGAAACAGAAGGCTGAAAAACTTAGAACAACAGAAAGCTCCAAAGCCACCATGGTGGCACAAAAAAAATGAAAGCTAACTGAGCAGCACATGAAGTGATGAGGATAAGTTGCATTGCAGAACTACTGTGAATAACAATGTAAAATTTTCAAACCTTCAAGAGAATGCAGCTTCAGAATTTTACTAAACGAAGGCTGGAGGTAATGAGCATGTCCAAAAAAAACTGTGCATTACGACTATGCTGGGTTGTTGAACCACCCCCTCCCCACCCCCCACCAACAATGAGTGAGAAGTAGCCCGCAAACCAGAGCACAAGTTTGATAAAATTATTGAACCACCCTTGCTACCAAGACTGCGTCAATGCTTACGCTATTCCTCAAATCTTATCTCCCAAATCCATATCACGTTCAAGCTATTCAAACCGCTGGCATTTTTTTATGGTAGCGTGACAAGGGGCCTAGCCTTATTGATAATGATCCTGGCTCAGATATCATGCTAGTAAAGTAGTGATTAAATAATACAACCTCAAACGGATAAGCAAGAGCAACAGCAGCAGGGAGCAATACCAGTCTCGGTAACAGTTGATGCACATGGCATGGTTGCAATTTGGAAGGACCATCTTGGTGCAGGTCTCCAAACAAATGCCACACTCATCCTCCCGGTCATCATCGGCAACAATCTTCCGGCCGCCGCCGGACTCCTTACACCACCCTTTCCCCTTGCAGTCCTTGTCCATCAAGTTGCCCTCAAGCTGTTTTAAGAACGGGTATATGATAGCTGCATTCCATGGTCCCAGAATTAGATTACACCAGCACAACAGGAAAATCTTCAACTGAAAAGCGTGTTGATTAATATGTGGTAAGCATACCATAGAATTCCTTCAGGCTTGCTCTCCTTTCTATGGTGGATATAGAGGCATCTTCATCAACATAAACCTGTATGTTCAATCAAGACCGCGTCAACATTCAGAACCCGTGAAAATGACCAATTCGTGAATTCAAGAGCTCTCTTTGGCAGGTGCGATTCAGTACCTTGTAGACAAGAACCTCGAGCAGGCCAAGGTAACTAGGGAGGGTGTATGACAAGGAGCAGCTGCAATCCATCCACTGGATAAGGTTGAGGATGATTGGAGCCATGGAGCTGTAGGACAACCTCATCTGCACGCAGGCACCCCCATACGCCCTGTGTATAGCATGAGCTCTGAAAAGGAAAAGGAAAAGGAAAAGGATGAGGATTCACCTATCCATCAGTAAATGCGTAGAACGCGCACCGAATAAAATCAGAAGAAAAAAAGGCAAACTTTCCCTACTCTACAACTTTTCCTCTAAAATCAAGTAGCAAAGGAGAGCACCGAGATTCAAGAAAGAACAGAAAGCGAGTGAAAAGGGAGTAGAAAATTACAGGGTGTTGGCATGGTGGATATCAGCTTCAAGGGCCTTGAGAGACCCCCTGAGGGACAACGGCCTGCCGCCATGGAACATGACTCCTCAAGGAAGACGAAGCAGACTCCTCTTCGTGTCTCCTCCACCCCCTATCACGAGCTCCCAAGCCTATAAAACACACAGAGGCTTGGGCAAGGCGCGGAGGGGCTCAAGAAGCAACGAACGAGTAAGCAAGCAAGAAGAAGGCCAACAAGAAAAGAAATGGAAGACGCAAGCTGTTTTGGTTTGGGTTTGTGGGAAAGTAGCTTTGGGAAGGGAGGGGAGGGAAACTGTGAAGGGAGGCTTTTGTCCGTCCTGCGCCCACGGTCCCCTTGGTTTTACTTTTATAAACAAGGGAGCAGGAGATGTCTCGGCAAGTTGCGGAGTTGTTTGCTTGAGAAGAAGTGCAAGAGCTTTGGAATAAAGTAGAGGAGGGAAGGAGACAAAGGAGAGGAAAAGCCTACAAAAATAGGGCATTTATGGTGCTGGTATTAGGAGCGGTTATGGTGCTATTCTGACGTCTCTCAATTTCCACTCTTGTCCAAATTTTCATTTAATTTTTTAAAAAATATTTAAATACCTAACATTGGAGTTTACTTTTTTTTAAAATGCAAGCTGAAGAATCCCTCAGTGATTCCTCTATGGATTTGAATGTACTCTTGAGAGTTGAACCCTAATTTTTTTTGAAAAATGTTGAACCCTAATTCGTGTTTCCGGGGAAAGGCCCAAAAAGGAAAAAAAATGAGGAGGAGAGAGGTCAGAGATAGGAATAAATAATTAAATAGTGGAGTGGATAGATTGATGATGGATGGTTGATAACGAGTCCCCCAGCAGGGAGGGTGCAGATGACACAAAGAAAGAACGGCCTCGGTGGGAAGGTGGCTGCCTGGCCCTATCCACTACCAGCTAGTGGGACCAGGCGCCGGCTTATGTGGGACCCGCTGTCATTTTCCTTGTGATTCATTGAGGCCATGGAACGAGATATCCATTATGTGACGTGGATTTGTAGTCTCCTGAGGGGTACTGCACAATTTGCATGCTGGAGTTATTCCTGTAAATGAAAGAGATTTTTCCTCTTTTGCAAGGGCTGTGCTTCTGCTGTAGGAGTCCAAACTTTCTGAAAAGCATAGAATGTTTGCCGTTTCTTGTAATTAGCTAATTTTAACCTCCCTTTTTTATGACCTGAAATTTCTTGGTTATTGTATTCACTTTAGTTATAATTACCATTGATGATTTCTTTACGGCTTGATTTACTGTTTGTCTGTTGGTGTACTTTTGTTTAGGGCTTTAGGCAGATTCACTTTGAGCAGCTCTGATAAAAGTGATCATTTGCTTTCGCGTGCATCTACGATGCAAACAATGGCAACTCCGTTTGATCCGTGGTCCTGTACTCTACACATATCCATGGCAGCACCACTGCTGGGCGCGGCCCCCTGGATTCCCACTACAGAGAAAGTGAGAATCCACTGTATCTCTGATCTGTCCAGCGACCAGCATCAAATATCTAGTGGGCACTGCTTGGCTACAGGAAAACAGGGGCAGGTCAGCTGAGCCTCAGACTGAGGGCATTGATCCTGCTCGGCTGATGAGTTCTCAGCTTGTCTCGGTTTATTTTAACTTATTTCCTCTCACATAATACTATTCATTTTATTAGCTAAATACTATTTATCAGATCAGCCGAACACCATTCTAACCCACCTCTATCATTGCAGGTCCCTTCTGAGCTTTGCCCTAGATTTTCGGCTCCTGTCCTTCAGAAATCAATAGCACACTAGTAGGACTCAACAATGCTAGAACAGATATTCTGGGTTATGTACAGTTCCATGCTTTCACGGCATCACCTCTTTATATAGAAAAATAGATCTTGTTGGCAAATCCTTTTAGTTCCAAAGATAAATGGAGACGTCACATTCTGTCTCTGCTTCAGTTATTCTGGCGACTGATGATTTTTTTTTTTGACCATTTCTGGCGACTGATGATGTTCAGGCTGTGGCTTGAAATGGAAGAAAGAGTAGAAGGAAAGAAAATACTTTGGGTGAGGCAAGCTATGATCTCACTCAGCAGTCACCTCTCTGCTGCCGTCCACGGCCGTTGGAACGAGGTCAGAAGAAACTAGTGGAGGTTTGAACGTGTGATCACCGGAAGATCAGAGAAGAAGACCATCTTGCATCAGTCTTCAGCGGCGACTAGAACGGCCGGCACCATTTTTTCAGTTGAAATTCTGAGCCATTTTGAATGTGTTTCTTCGAAAGACCAGCCCTTTTGAATGTGTGAACGTGCAGACTACTGATTTCGACTACAAGTATCAATCGATCTCTACTAATCCTCATTGACATCAGATCATTAGCTGCACATTTATTTATATTACATGATGGGAGGGGTGGTTGGAATTGGAATGCAGAGCAGGGTCTTCTACGACAAGGTTATGTCGGAGCACCGTGACGTGCTCAAGAAACAAACTCGCAGCTGTTTCCTTCGTTTGAGGATCTCGATCTTTTTGGCCTAGGATGCAAGTATTCCATTCCTTGCCGACGATGGTTCCTAGGCTTCCACGATCCAGACATGCTACGCCGAAAGGAGCTGCTTAGGACAAGTATTCTAGCGCAAACTTTCTGCAGCGCTGAGAACAGCTGTTCTGACCTCTAGATTCATTTCTAGGGTTTATTTAGTACTATATTATTCAGAGAAAAATAGCTGCCTAGTTCATAGAGATTCCCGTCACTTAAATTGTCCGTTCCGATGATGATTATTACACGCGCCTGCACCCGCGAAAATTTAAAAATATTTTGCACTCCTTATTGTAATAATATTTCAGACGATACTACGGCGAGCCAGAAATAACAAAACCAGAATCGCACTAACAAAGCCGAATAATCTTTTTGGAGGATTTATTGGCGATTAATCACAATAATCAGACGGTGCTCTGGTGTGGAATCAGGGACAAGAGCGGCGGCGCCCGCAGTTCTGGAAATTTCTGCTCGAGCTCCGTCGACACGTCTCGATTGGGGAAGGAAAGCCGCGTCAGGCTCGAGTCATGCCACACAAAGGCAGAAGGCACCAATACTACTCACGGGCGGCCGCCGCTGCATTGCTTCTGGTCTGATGAAGATCGTCAGCTGGTGGCCCACCGTCAAAGCTGGGGTACGATCTCATGATTCGAGCAGTGCCCGTGCTCCGGTGAAATTAACAGGAGCCAGTGCTCCATGCTTCTAGATCAGCCAGTGTCGATTGGGTACTGAAGAAGCCTGTCCACAGATATTCTTCTTCTTCTTCTTTCGGCGACCAGTACATATCTCCCGGCGGCGGTTAACAAGTGGACGGTGCGCTGGACAGGCACCCAGCCTTTCATTAGGGTTTCGCATGATCAACTTTAATTTCTTTTCCTGATGGTCCACGATGGACTTTTTCCTGCGCCTGATGATCGGGTCACGGTCGCCGTCGCCGTCGCCGTCGTAACGTTTCCGTTGGGACACCGATGGTCATGAGTGGAGTGCTAGGCGAGGGCCGCGAGGCAAAGGTCGGCGAGGTCCCACCCCGACCCCATGGCTGCTACCGAAGCGTGACACGTGCGCTTCCCCCATGCCTTGTGGAGTGGGAGCTCGCGTCAGGACTCAGGAGGCGAGTACCGCGAATAGTTCTTCCAACTGTTGCTCTGAATGTGGGCCTGCATTTCGAATCCCTCGGCAGCAGGTTTGCAGTGTGCAAGGACAAAGGAGGCGAAAAGGGGGCGACCGCCGGTTCCGGCGGCGGTTCCGCCGGCCTCCTTCTTCTCTGGCGTCCGGGGACGAGTCGGAGAGGGTGGAGGTCGGGGGAAGCGTCGTGCGGATGTACATAGAGTAGCTAGGTTTAGAGTTTGCTCACTGGCGGTGGTCGTCGGCAGAGCTAGGTTTAGCCAGGGGGATGTTCCTCTGCGGCTTGCGTTCCGGGGCGGCGTCGACGAGGCGAAGGCGGCGGCGTCGCGAGGAATAATGCTCCACCTCCTTCTCGCCCCGATGGTGCTCCACTCCTGTGCCATCGGCAAGGTTGGGAGCTGCTGTACGGGAGTCCGGGCTTGGATCTTCGTCGCGCTTACTGGTGATGTTGCTCCTGCCCTTTTGGTTCAAGGGTGCCGGTTATGCTGCGGGTGTTGTGGATGGTGGCCGGCTGGATCTGCCTCGGTCTTCCCTCGGCGGCGGGCTCCGTCGATGGCGAGCTCAAATCCAGGAGTGGGACGGGTCGGGGCGCGGCCCCGGTCGATGGGCGACCGCCGATGGCTTCATCCCGTCTTTCGCGACGGGTGTCTTTTTCGGCTCCTTTCAAAGCCTGTGGGCGATGGGACTCTTTCTGCTCATGGTGATGCCCGACGTCTTCTTCGGTGGCGGCGGCCGGCAACGAGAACAACGAGTGTCTTCGGCTCGCTCTGGATCCAGGGACTTTAGTGTAATTTTTATTTTCTTTCAGGTCCTTAGCGCAATTTGGCTGGGACAGCTGTTCATGTATTCTTGTCGTACGTCTCTGTATTTGTACGTGTACTTGTACATTTTTCTTATCTAGAAATATAGATTTGTATTATAAAAAAACTGTTGCTTTGAATTCTCGACTCTGCTCTGCTCGCTGAACTCCCACCCAACCCAACAGGATTGGCCGTGTTTGGTTGTTCCCATGAAATTTTTTTCACAAAAAGACAAATGCATGTATATAGTACTAAACAAAGTTTATTTGCGAAATCTTTACACAGATGAGTGTAACTTTTCGAGATGAATCTAATGAGCTAAGTTCCACTATGATTGGCTACAGTTATGCTACAATAACCGAGCCTAATTATCCTTTAACTATACGGCCAAAGACCTCATTAGCTACAGTAAGTTCTACAGTGCCATAATTGTAGAGGTAGTTTTGTAATTAGACTTCATTTAGTACCTGTAATTAGTAGTCAAAGGGTCGAAAATTTTTTATGAAAACTTTTTGAGGCCAAACCAAACACGGCCATTAAGGTAGTGTTTGGTTGAAGGGCGAGATAGGATGGAACGGTTCCATCCCAGATTCGAGGATTGGAGTGGCTCCATTTTTTTATTGGGTTGGAAGGATGGAATGGCTCCATTTTCTATTTAGTTGAAAGGATAAGAGTCAACCGGCTCTTGTGCCGTTAGTGCCCGTTTTATGGGACCCACCTGTCATGCACACCACCCTTCTTCTTCCCCTCTCCTCCCCTTCCATTCCCTTTCTGACTGCAGCTTCCTGCTGCCATCGCAGCATGCTTGGCGAGCGCTTCTCCCTGCAACAGGGGGCTGCTCCCTTGCGGGCCGCTCCAATCCAAATCGAACTACCGCTAGCCAAATCGATCTCTGCCAGCGGCGGAGCTTGATCTCCGATTTTAGAAAAATGAGGGGGCATTCTTTGCTACAGTAATGAACAGTGTCAAAATCACTGTTCGTTACGTGTGAAATTTACACAGCCAGGGGGCCATGCGCCCCTTTGGCCCGCATGAAGCTCCGCCCTTGAGCTCTGCCACCCAAATCGGCTAACCAAATCAATCTGCTGCCACCTAAATCGGCCAGCCCCATTCGATTCGGTGCGCTCTTGGACAAATCAACCAGCCGGCGGCCAAATTGATTTGTCACCGCCCGATTCTTCACGCTCACCGCCTGATTCTTCGCGGCATCATCTAAATCGAAGCAGTGTTGCTCGATCCACCACCGCTGGCTGCTTTTGCCAGTGCCGCATGTGGGAGCTGGAGCTTGGGCTCGCCGGCGCCGGCGAGTCTGGCCATCGGGGTCGGGCTCCGAGCTCTGCCGACAGCCGCGCTCTGCCCGAGCTCGGCCGGTGGGCGCGCTCCGCCTGGCCCGAGCTCTGGCGGCGGTCGTGCTCCGCCCGGCCCAAGCTCCTCCCACGGCCCCGCTCCGCCCGAGCTCCACCGGTGGACGTGCTCCGTTCGAGCTCGCGGGGGGCAGAGGAAGTGCTCCCGTGAGCTCGCGCTCCGTCCGTGCCTCGAGCAGGGTTCACCTTACCGACGGTAAAACGATTTTCGCCAACTAACGCTATCGATAAACCGGCGGTAAATCGCCGAAAACCGCTAGAAACCGCTCGAAATGACAATTCAAATTCAAAAAACCGGTAACCGTTGTTTACCGACCGGTAATCGATGTTTACCGACCGGTAACCGTCGTTTTTAACCGGTAAACACCGTATGACTTTGGAAAATTAAAAATTTTGGCAGCATTTCACCGTAATTTTGTAAATATCATTACTGATGGTATATATCAAACAATTATATAACATTTACACATACATAGAATAGAAGTTCATATCTATAAAAATAGAAATTCACATGCAAATCATCACAATCATAGTCCTCACAAACCATCATCGTCAATATATATAATACATAGTAGTGGTTTCCGGTCCAAATGAACAAATGAAAATATATGTACATATTTGAAATATGAACACACATATATACATATAGCTAAAATGAACAAATTAACATCCAACTACCATGAACAAATGGATCCATATAGCTAATATGAACACATGTTTTTGAATATAGCTACACAACAAACATCTAAAAATCAATGTAAAATCAAGAAATACTCACAATGCAGTGGTTTCCGGTCCAAACGCGCCGATTTCCGCTCGGAAAACGCCGAATACCGCTCGGGATTAGAGGATACCGCTCGGGATTACCGGTCCGAAAGTTTTTTTATTTTTTTGAGTGCCCAAACAGTCAAATATTTGAACATGTTCTATATTAGAATGATGTATGTCATCTCTACTTTCTTACCATATTTTTTCCTTTTTTATTTCAAATATTTTTGAAAATTTTAAATTCAGGCGAAATTTTTCGAAATTTACCGCCGATATGGGTTGCCACCTAGTAGCGGTATCGGTAAAAATCGGCGGTAACCGGCGGTTACCGATCGGTAAGGAAAACACTGGCCTCGAGAAGTGACGGAGTTGAACGGGAGCGAACCGGTTCGAATGATGGGCAAAATTGGATTGGTACCATTAAAAGAACCAATGTTTGGATATATACCACTGAAAGATTCAACACTAGCTATTTACCATCGAAAGATGACCACGTTATGGATATCTAGCACTGTGTCTGGCTTCCGTCGGCCCACCGTTAGGGGGCGTTTAGTTACCTGATGAAAATTTTTGGACGTCAAATTAGCACTTTGATCGAATGTCGGGATGATTTTTCGGACACTAATTAAAAAACTAATTTCAGAACTCACTTGGAAACCACGAGACGAATCTTTTGAGACCTTTGACCGCATCATTAGCACATGTGGGGTTACTGTAGCACTTATGACTAATCATGCACTAATTAGGCTTAAAAGATTTGTCTCGTCGTGTACATCCAAACTGTGTAATTAGTTTTGTTATTTAATTATATTTAGTGCTTCATATATATGTTTAAAGGGGAGGTGAAAATTTTTTGGTGAAAATTTTTGGGAACTAAACGGGCCTTAGTTTTCCTTTTTTTTACAAACCCAAATTATGCAAGCTTCCAATTTTGCCCTTGCCTGCACAAGGGGGGCTCGTGGCCTTTTTTTCCCAGGGAGCCCGACGCACATCTCGCTCACGAGAAAGGAGCGGGCGGCGACCAGCGCTTCTCGCCGGCGCGCCCCCCGCGCTACATGTAGGCGACGAGTGCCTCCTCCTCTCATTCACAGTATGTGTATGCCCATCTTTTTCTTTCTCCTCCTCTCTTTTTCATGGTTCTTGACCCTAGGGTTTCCCTCTCTTACACACAGTGCTGAAAAATCGAGCTTGAATTGAGGCATATGGATCCTGACGAGGTTCCGGAAGGGTAATAACCTTTTTTCTCTCTATCAAATCTCTGCAATTTCTTGCATTTTGTACCTAGTTTGCTGGTTTGGGAGGGGGTTGGGATGAACAGATTGGTCCTTGCATTTGTTCTTCCTTCCATGTTTTTGCCATTGCTGCTGCAGGATTAATCCAAAGAGTGCGTGTTGAGTAGAGGTCACGGTCAATTCTTACTTCACTATGCAAGATGGTAGAAAGGAGTACAATCGTGGTAGGCTAGTGAGCTATGTTGTTGATTCAGAAGCATACTCAATCATTGACTTGGAGACAGATATTGGTTCAGAATTTAAATGGGGCAGTGACCAGAAGGCAAATTTTTGGGTTCTAACAGGGGGGAATGTGACATGCAAGTTGAATTCAGATGCACAACTTCTTGATTTGTTAAGGGCATATAGCGTAGTCAAGTTGTTCATGGTTGTGGGCAGACATGAGCACAACAGAAGGGAGGAGGAGATGCCTACTGCAGTGAACATAGGAGAGGAGGAGATGCCTACTGCAGTGAACATAGGAGGGGAGATGATCCCAGGTGCAATGGACACTGATCTGGAGTTGCTAGATGGAGGATTTACATGGGCAGAAGTTCCTGAATATGGGGAATCAACTGCAGGGCCACCAACGAATGAAGAGGAAGAGAAGAAGCACTTCATCAATGTTGGATGTGATCCTAATGGAGATGAACCAGCTGGGGTAGATGAAGAGTGGAGGTACTTCAAAAATGTTGATCATCCAGTTATTGATCTAGATAAAAAAGTTGAGGTGCAGAAAAGAAAGAGGGCAAGACCTATTTCAGAAACCGAAGACTTTGATACTGAGGTTGTTCCTGATGATGAGGCTACTATGCTTGATAATTTTGTCGTGCCTCACACATCTCATGATAAAGAGAATCCAATCATCAAGGTAGGAGATACATTTGCAGACAAGATTGCTTTTCGTCACACCATAAAACAATATGCCATCAAAAATGAGTTTGAGACTAGGATTGAACATAGTGACAAAGAAAGGTATACGGCAAGGTGTCCAGATGAAAATTGTGATTGGAGAGTTTTCGCAAAGAAATTACATGGTGGCAATACATTCATGGTGGTCAAACTCTCGGAATTGGATGTGCACAGTTGTTCTAGTACAAACAAGATGAAGGGACGAGAGGCTTTCATATCTTGGATAGCTCAAAAAGTGAAAGAAGTTGTAAAAGAGGCGCTGGGATTCTCCCTGGACTAACAATTCACACTGATGCTTGTAAGGGATTGGCATACGCTGTAAAAAAGGTATTCCAAGGTGATGTGGAGCACCGTGAGTGTTTTAGGCACCTCATGGCTAATTTCAGAAAACAATTCAAGGGTGATGTGCTTAAGTATATGTGGCCTTGTGCATGGGCATGTACAGATCGTAGATATGATGCACTAATGGAGAAAATTGCAGCAGCTAGTCCTAAAGCAGTTACCTTTTTAAATAGGCATCACAAGCTGAAATGGAGCAGATCCAAATTCTCAAAAGAGTGTAAGGTTGATTATGTGAACAACAACATCTCAGAATGCTTTAACAATTGGATAAAAGATTACAAAAACCTTCCAGTTGCTGATCTAATGGATAAGATTAGGGAGAAGATCATGGAGAAGATTTACACAAGGCAAGAGATAGCTGATAGAATGGAAGGACGTATCTTGGCAAGTGTGTTACATGAGTTGAACATGAAGAGTCGAGGGCTGCACTATGAAATCCTGAGGACTAGTGCAATGTCTGCTGAGATATCAGGAATAACAAAACAACAACAACAACAACAACATAGCCTTTTTTCCCAAGCAAGTTGGGGTAGGCTAGAGATGAAACCCGAAAGAAATAAGTTCAAGGTTCAGGCACATTAATAGCTAGTCTCATCAGGAATAACAAAAGAAGGGAAGAATTGGAGAGTTCCTGTAGACATTGAGAAAAAAAACTTGTGGATGTGGGCAATGGCAAATTTCTGGAAAACCCTGCACTCATGCAATAGCTCTATTTGGGAAAATTAGAAATATTAACATTGAGAACTTTATAGATGACTACTATTCCGTAGAGAGGTTCAAAACAGCTTATCGGTTTGTGGTTACTCCAATGGGTGACAAGACTGATTGGCCAAAATTTGATCCTGGGTTTAAAATGGTTCCTCCAAAACTAGAAAGGCCTGCTGGCAGACCAAGGAAGAAAAGAATTAAGGCTAGTGGAGAGGCAGGAAAAAGAGGGCCCTATCAATGCAAAAGGTGCTTTCAGTTTGGACATATAGAGAAGGGTTGTACTGCTACTCAAGCTGAATTAGAACAAGAACTTCCCCCACCGCGTCCAAAAAAATCAAAAGGGCAAAGGTATTGTAATATATCATTTCTCAATCCTCATATGTAATGAATATGTTCTCTATCTAATCCATATTGTGCATCCTAGGAAATCTAAATCTGAAGTTGTTGAAGTCTCCATGATTGATGCTGAACCATCTCCAAATGTTGCTGATCCAAAAGTGGCTTGTAGTCCAGGAGTAACAACAAGAAGCATGTCTTCTCTTTCACCAACTAGCCCAGGTCCTACAACAAGGAGGATGGCATCCATCTCACCTGGAGGAATTAACAGGAGGCTCATTATTAGCTAGAAATATTAGTTGTCTTACTCTAATTTGAGTGTGAACATAGCTGTGCAAGTGTGGTCTTTTGTGCAACTCTATGTATGTATATATAGCACTGCTATGCAACACTTTTGTGAGATTGTGGTACTTTTGTCGTTAACTTGAAGGAATTAGCTGGCTAATGCAATTTAGTATTGAAATGACATCAAACTTGATTATATACTGTTCAAAATGTGTGTGTTATATGTTGGCAAAGATGTTGTGTTAGAATGTACCAAAATCTTGTTGCGTACGTCCTCTTATATACTCTCAAAATGCTGTTGAAATGGGGGGATGAAGTGCAGATACACTGCTGCTCAAGTCTTTTATCAGCAAGGGGTACAATGGTCACATTTAACGTTGGTTTAACAGAAATGGTAAGTTGCTAAGAGTTGACATCTTTTAATGGTATATATCTACAACTAGTTCTTTTGATGGTATATATCCAAACATTTGTTCTGGTACCAATCCAATTTTGCCTCGATGATTTTGGCGGAGCGAGCTTATCCCACATATTGGGTGAATATTCGCTCACGGGGTTGGCTCCGTTCACCTGTCCGCCAATCAAACAAAGTATGGAGCCGCTCCCTTCTATTTGGCTCCCCAACCAAACACACCCTAATTGTACCCTGATCGGCAGGTGTGGCGTCTCCCTGTCCATCCGTTCCATCGGTCGATCCAGACGTACGCCGTGTCGCATCTCTGGCGCCCGCACGGGTTCAATGCTGTTGTTGGCTAAGAAAATTAAAAAAAAAAAAGAGAAAAAGAATCGCTTGTCGAAGCCTGACGGTTTTTGGATAGTGCAGACACGTACAGTACTGAATTTTTAGGATCAAGCGTAAAGAATGTTTGCTTGCTTTGCAACAGAACAGACTCTGCTCTCTGCTTCATTTTTAATAATGGGGCCAGCAAGTAGCCGCGATCGGCTCAGGTTTGAACAATGCATAATAAGATGGAACAGAAACACAGAGTAGACGACCAATATTATGAAGAAAACAAGCCCAAACCTAATTCAAATCATAAGGAAATTCTCAAAGCTGTTCAGTACCAAAGCACTTCTATCTTACTCGTGCATGCCAGATTGAGTACAACATATTAGCGCAGAATTCAGACATGCATCATCCAGATACGACCTAACTCCTAATACTCGGCACCTGAGATGGCCGCCGCCATAACAGTCTCCGGGTTCACCACGCCATCGTTCTCCAGGAAGAGCTTGACCAGGTTCTTAGAGAAGCCGCTCACCATCGCGACTCCCGGCTGCGTCGAAGTCACCGGCGTGGACCGCGAGTCCCTTAGGTTCCAGAACACGATCTGCGGCACTGCGTCGCCGTACCCAGCGTCCGTGAACTTGCGGCAGATGACCTGGTAGTCCGTCTCCCAGGGGTTTGCCGACGCCTGGTCGAACTACATGTCGCTGAACACGAAGACAGTCCTGATCATCTTGTCCTTGGGCAGCAGGCCGTCCACAGCTGTGCGGAGGATGCGGTCGAACACTGCCTGGAAGTTGGTGTTCATGTTCCACTGCATGCTCATCTTCTGAGTGAGGGTCTTGCCCTCGATCTTGTGGATCCGCCCCACGGCTTCTCGCTGAGCTCTGAGATGAGGAGGCCCAGCGCCACGCACACCTCCATTGGCGTGGCGGTCATGCTCCCGGACACGTCGCAGACGGCGATGCAGTTGCTCAGCGACCCCTTCTTGCGGAGGTCCTCCACCATGCGATGCCACTGCAGCTCCGACACGTCGTCTGCCTCGCCTCTGAAAGCGGCGGCCGCGATCTCATGGGGCAGGAGCGCGCCGGCCGCGATCTTGGCCTTACCAGCCTCGACGTCCTCGAGGTACTTGTCGAAGCGAGCCTCGTCGTGCTTCTTGAACAGGTCCTTTAGCGCCTCATGGCCACCGATGCCACACGGGTGTAGGGAAGCTCGGACCACCGCTGGGCGCTCATGTACACCTCCGGAAGCTCCAGGACCTTCCGCAGCGGCACCAGCACCTCGCGACGGAGACGGTGGAGCACGCGGTACGCGTAGTGCTCCTCGGACAGGTCGGCGTAGTCGGGGCTGGAGTCGCGCGGGAAGAGGCGGCGGGCGATGGCCTCGCAGAGCAGCGTTGTCCGATCGAACGACGAGCCCGGAGTTGGGCACCACTTGGCGGCGAGCCCGATCTTCCTCTTGTTGCCGCCGGGGGCGAGCTGCTCGACGTCGGAGGCGAGGAGGTCGGCAAAGAACTGCGCGACGCAGTCCAACAGGAAGCGGTAGGCGACATCGCCGTAGTACGTCTCCAGAGATTGCACTGCGAGCTTGGCTACCTTCCGCACCTGCTTCGTCATGGGGAACTCCTTCGCAGCAGCAGCCTCCTCCTTGTGATCCACCTCCATCGCCTCGGGTTTTTGCTCCACGGCCTCCGTCGCCTGATCATGAGACTCCTTCTCTGTCTCCATTGCCGCGGCAGAGACCACGCCTCCAGACTTACTGCCACGCTTCCACTGGGTCTTGGGGTTGGAGAGCGCGGCGCTGACGAAGTCGGCAAGCACGGGCGCGGCAGAGGGCTGTGGCGCGGCGGTGTGGCCGCGAGCGCGAGCGCGCTTCGTGCCGGCCAGCCGGGCGGCGCGGACCTCCGCGACCTTGCGCCTAATCTTGGCGATGCCCACCTTCTCCTTGGCGAGCTTGCGGGCGTCGGCGCCGTGCTTGGGGAAGTCCTTGAGGTAGCCGAACTCGGCGAGCGCGGGGAGATTGCAGGCGAGCATCTTGGGGTGGCGCTCGTGCAGCCAGAGCGCGGCGGCGTAGAAGCCCTCCTTGTCGGACTTGCCCGTGCCGCGCACGCCGCGGAGGTTCGCGACGAGCTTGAGGGCCGTGAGCGGGTCGTGCGCCCACGCGAGGGTGACGAGCTCGCGCACGCGCTGCGGCGGCGTGTCGGCGTGTTCTCCGTCCGCATCATGCGGGGCCCCTTGCCGCCGTCGGAGGCGGCGGCGGGGGCGTCGTTGTTGAAGCAGGCGTCGATGAGGTCGAGGAAGGGGTGGGAGGCGGGGGGCTCTGCGGCTTCGGCGGCGGCCGTCGGTGGCGGGCGAGCCCCGCGGATGACGGGAGGGCCGAGGAGGATGGCGGCCATGGCGGGGTCGATCCGATCGGACGGGAACGGGATGAGATCTGTTTCTGTTTCTGGTACTAGGACCGTGTTTAGTTGCGCGTAGTAAAGTTTTTGAAAAGACATTTTTTTTATATTTAAAGTATTAAATATAGACTAATTATAAAAATAATTACAGAACTCGTCTGTAAATCGCGAGACGAATCTAATGAGCCTAATTAATCCATCATTAGAGGGTATTTACTGTAGCATTACTGTAGCAATTTAGCATCTAATTACATCCTAATTAGATTCATTAGATTCGTCTCGCCATTTACAAACAGCAGTCGCAATGCGTTTTTTATTTCGTCTAGATTTAAGTCTCCATGCAGGTGCCGGAAAAAAAATTGGAATTTTAATTTTTGTAACTAAACACGGCCTAGGGTTTAGCTGAGGGGATTGACTCGATTGTTCGCGGTGGGTTCTATACACAACCGGGCGGGAGGCGGCGCCAGCGGGGCAGGGGGGTTCCTTGTGCCGTACGACTTGTGAATGACACGTAGGCGATACTCTAGTTAAGGCGGTGGGGTATCCTACGATCGCCACCGTTGATTCAACCTGGCTAGAGCAGCGATTTGGCAAACGCCACCGCCTTTTCCCAGTCGCGGCCAGGCCGGCCTCACCAATAAAATCTTCCTCGACGTCCCAGCAAAATCTCTCATCCGCCCCCTTCGATCCGATCTCGCTGCGATCGGAAATCCAAACCCTACCGCCGCCGCCGCCGCCTTTAGCCATGGCCCCGCCAGCCTCCGTCGCGCTCCTCGGCCCCCCCCCCCCCGTGGCTGCCGCCTCCCTCAACACCCACGCCGCTGCCGCTGCGGATCCCGAGCCCACCCGCGAGTACTCCTCGTCCGACGACGACTCGGACACACCGATGGCGTGCGCCGGCGTGGCGAAGGAGGCGCCACGGTCCGGGCGGGCACTTGCCTATGCCTCGTCCGGCGACCCCTGCGTCGACTTCTTCTTCCAGGTCGTCCCCGGCGCTACCTCGGGTACCGACGTGGCCGCGCTCCTCGACGTCGCGTGGTCCCGCGACGCGCGCGCCGCGCTCAGGCTCGTCTGCCACCTCCGCGGCGTGCGCGGCCTGGGCAAGGGCGACAGGGAGGGCTTCTACGCCGCCGCGCTCTGGATGCATGCGCACCACCCCAAGACGCTCGCCGGGAACCTCGCCATCTTCGCCAGGTTCGGCTGCCTCAAGGACCTCCCCGAGATACTCTACCGCATCCTCCACGGCGACCGCATGGAAAAGGAAGGCGACCGCCGCAAGCAGCAGCAGGACCTCCGCTCGCCAGGGCGTGAAGCGCCGCCGAAGTGACAGCGAGTTCCAGGCTGCCAAGGAGAGGAAGCGCCAGGTGGAGGCGCAGCTGGCGCGGGCGGCGCTCGACCGCTACGAGTCCGACGAGTCCTTCCGTTTCCTCTACGACCGCGTCGCCGAGATGTTCGCCGAGATGCTCAAGTCCGACGTCGAGCACCTGCGCGCGGGCGACACCGCCAAGATCGGGCTCGCGGCCAAGTGGTGCCCGTCGCTCCGCTCGTCCTACGACCGCGCGACACTGCTCTGCGAGGCCATCGCTCGCTGCATCTTCCCGCGCGAGTCCAGCCAGGAGTACCTCAACATCTCCGACAAGCACTACGCCTACCGCATCCGCGACCGGCTCCGGCGCGAGGTGCTGGTGCCGCTGCGCAAGGCGCTCGAGCTCCCGGAGGTGTACATGTGCGCGTGCAAGTTTGAAGAGCTGCCGTACGCGCGCGTGGCGTCCGTCGCCATGCGCAAGTACAAGGAGGTGTTCCAGAAGCACGACAAGCACCGCGTGACCAGCTTCTTCGACGAGGTGCGCACCGGCCACGCCAGGATGCCAGCAGATGGGGTGCTGCCGCACGAGCTCATCGCCGCGGCGCTCAAGGGGGAGCACGACGAGGCGGCGGAGCTCCAGTGGCGCCGCATGGCGGCCTCCCTTGCCGCTGAGGGCCGCCTGGCCAACTGCATCGCGGTGTGCGGGCTCTCTGGCGCCGCAGCTGCCGTCGCGGACCAGCCAGCCTCCGCGGCCGTCGCTCTGGGTCTCCTGATCTCTGAGCTGAGCCAGGAGCCATGGAAGGGGCGCGTGATCACCTTCGACGAGACGCACCAGCTACACAAGGTGCGCGGCGCGAACCTCAAAGAGAAGCTGCGGCCGCTGGTGGCGGCAATGGGGGCGCACAGGAAGGGCGCGAACCTGCAGGGCGTGTTCAGCAAGATCCTGCAGCTGGCGGTGGCCGGCGGGCTGCGCAAGGACATGATGGTTAAGAGGGTGTTCGTGCTGAGCGACATGGACTTTGATGGGTGGACAGGCGCCGCGTCTGTGTGGAAGACAGAGTACCAGGGCATCTGCGACAAGTTCGCCGCCGAGGGGTTCGCCGCCGAGGGGTTCACTGTGCCGCAGGTGGTGTTCTGGAACGTGGGGACGTCCAAGGCATCCATGCCGGTGGTGGCGGAGCAGGAGGGCGCGGCCCTGGTGAGCGGCTACTCCAAGAACCTGGTGAGACTCTTCCTGGAGGCGGACGGCGAGCTCACACCGGCCGCCATCGTAGCTGACGCCATCTCTGGCCCGGAGTATGACGCACTGGAGGTGTTCGACTGAGGTCTTCCTGGGCAGTGTGTTGCGGTCCTCCATAGCTAGCTTTCTGCAGTAGGTTTTGCTGATTAGTGCCTTTGTGGTGGAACTATTATTAGTGCCTTTGTGGTGGAACTATTATTAGTGCCTTTGTGGTGGAACTATTATACTCGTTTCCGTTATGCCATGGTTTTTCATAAAAAAAACTTTGAATTGCATGCGCTTATCGAAAACAATTCTTGAATACGAAGAATTATCATTGAACTGCTCCATCGATTTGTTTAGTTTGCAAGGCCTGAGTCATGAAAGCATTTGATTTAATTTTGTACTGGTTGCTATGATGCTATCCAATGGTTCCGAATGGACGGCGAGTTCACATACAAAAAATAAAGGCCCAACCATTGAACCAATGGATGTTGTGGGTCTATGCTGCTTCTTGCCGGTTGCTTGCCTAAATGAACGTGGCTTGCTTGATTTCTGACGAACAACAAGTCCTTGTTAACATACTTTTTACAAAAGTGTCTGCACGGCTTCATAGATAAAATATGCAACAGTTGCAAGATCGTTCGTTGCTTGCGGTTTTCAGTCGTGGTTGAGCGGCAACGGCGGGTTGCCTGCGTTTTGTTTAACTCCCAAGCCGGGCCAATCAATTCAGCTATGCACAAGCCAGCGGCTCCTGAACTTGGCACTTGGTCTCGCCGGGATCCGCAAGTCAATGGCCGAGGAAGAGCTTCATCATTCTCGCGTAACCGGGAAGGGAATCTGAGATTTTGTTGACGAGTTCGCCATGCATACTGTTGGAAAGAATCCGCGCTGACGAAACGAGGCGACGGAGGCGACGGCCGGGCTCAGCTCATCGCCGGGAGTCTTTCTTCTTCTTCTTCTTCTTCTTGTGCTCATTAGCTAGGGAGGACCATGGCATGGCTCCGACATCCAGCCTGGAATAAACGTGTCTGCGTTTTCTTTCAGATGACAACCGATCGAATAAACTTTGCTGAACGGAACCTTGTGGCTTTGGGCGATGGATCATGGATCAGGGTAGGTGAAACGCTCGTCAGGCCGTACGTGTATGAGGAGACCTAGAGGTGCAAAACTGTGATCGCACCTCCAATCCTTCTCTTAAACATTTGTACTATTTCTCTCTAAAATGAGATTTTATTTTTAAAAGGTAGTATAAATATGGGAAATTTAGATCCATACCATTAAAAGATTCAAACTTTAGAAAAATATCATCAAAAGATTAAACTTTAGAAGAATGGGAACATATCTGGTGCAAATCACAACTTCGTGAAAATTCGTGCAAACCACGGCAAAGAAGTCGTCTAAATTCACCAAAAAAATCACACATATAAATGATACGATGATATACAACCTTGTAAAATATCTTGTCCAAACTCGACTTCGTTTGTGAGATATAAAAATAATAATTTTCAAGCCAGAAATGTGTCCAGATGATTTGTTAGAAATTTATTTTTTTATCTCACAAACGAAATCGAGTTTGGACAAGATATTTTATAAGATTGTGTATCATCATAACATCTATATGTGTGATTTTTTTGTTAAATTTAGACGACTTTTTTTATCATGATTTGCACGTGTTTTCATGAAGAGTGTAGTTTGTACTAGATACAGAAGAATAGCGTAGAAAGTTGCACCCTTCCTGATTTCTACCATCTCCGTGAACTTGCCGTTAACTTCTGATAAGAAAAAAACGCTGAGAGCACTCACTTGCAGTACGGCCTAATTCGCTTTCCCTTGCCAGCACGGCCACCATGGCTAACTCCACGCATCGTCGGTCGTCGCCTCCCAAGCACATTTCCGCCATGGCCGAGGTGGCTCCCTCTCTCGGCGAGCGAGCAGGCAGCAAGCGGCACCAAAACTCCTCTCTGCTTATCCCCCTGCAACCGCAAGCACCAATCTCTTTTCCTCTCTCTTCCCTTTCTATTTTTTTCCCACCGAGATGCAAAAGCTACCTTCCTTTTTTGTTTCCTTCCTCCCTCCCTGTCCACCGTAGCCCGTATTCAATCGATAGACAGTAGAGGGGTAGAGAAAATCTGCAAATATACCTCCCAAAATCCACGTCCATAGCTGCTGATAGCTTTCTCACTCCGTGAGCACAAATTAGCAGGAAGCAGCACCTAATATATACGCCACCTCCTGCTTCCTTCTCTTCATGCGAAGCACCTAAACTACCAAGCCAAGAATCTCTGCTCCTCCATGCTTGCTCCTGTTGGGAGGCATCAAGTTCTTCATGCCTCCATCAGTGCAAGCAGCTGCACCCCGTGCTTGCTGGAGGTTAGGGATGACGAGTGGGGCCAAGGTGTCATAGGGAGAGAGAGAGAGAGAGAGAGAGAGAGAGAGAGAGAGGGGTGGCAGGTAACTGGTGTTAACGTTGAAGTCACAGAAATGGTAGAAATCAACAACGGAGCAACCTTTCAATTCAATGATATTTTTCTAAAGCTGGATCTTTTGACGGTATTTTTCTAAAGTCTGAATCTTTCAATGGTATGGATCCAATTTTCTGGATTAGAGGTGCAGTAAGGATCATCAATTCACAACAATAAGGAGACCTGAACGCAACAACTAGTGGATGCGGTCGTCAGGTGTTTGTCCATCTATCAATCTGTGGCGCTGCCGTGAGAGCTGCTATAATGCTACGATGATTTCAATGAGTATTAGCAACAGAAATTTCAGCTATTCGCCTATTCCTCTGTGTGTCAACAAGCGGTTTTTTATTTTTTATCATTTTTTGTCCTGTGATGTCATGAAAACAAATCCCCACGGGAAATGCTGAGAACAATCATTGACCAGATGGGTCTTGGTAACTGGTAGTAGTGGCTCTGGTAAAGCGTGCTTGACAATTTGTAAAAAGGGAGATGTGAAAGGGCGATCGATTCTGCTTTGGGTTATTATCTTGTGCTTTCTCTTTTAGCCTTTAGGAGATGTGCTGGTTGCGCGACTGACCGGACGCGCTGGGGCAAAAGGCGCGGCAGTGCGGCACCACCGCTACCAACAGCCTACCGTGCACTCTTGCAGTGCGCGCATGATGTCTGCGCGCGTCGGCATGCCGGAGCCGAGGCCGGACGGAGCAGGCTGTGCACTGCTGCAGGCACGCGCACGCGCTACAAGTTGTGGTCGCCACGGAGCAGGAGGGCGGCCGATCTGACGTCGCGTTTCGCACGAGGAACACAGTATTATTATAAATAAACAGGCGCGCTCGGGTCCAACTAATCACCAGCTTAGACTAATGCTGCGTTCCTCGTTAGCTTCTTTTTTCCCGCTTGGGTCCAAAAGATGCTGGAGAAAGAGGACGAGCGGCGATGTCAGTGTTCCTTCGGCGGCAAACTGCTTTACCTCGTTAGCTTTACCAATGCTTATGCTTTGGTCCTTCAAAAAAAATGCTTATGCTTTGGAGGGTGTGGCTAATTTACGGTCAACCGTACGGAGGAGCTCCGTACGGTCGATTTTCCGACCGTTCGTTTTTTTTCTTTTTTAGTAAGTTTTTTGTCGTTTTCTGATTTCAAGAAATTTTTTCAAGAAAAAATTTTTGAGAAAAAAAGACGGAAAATTTTGACGAGAAAAAAATTAGAGAGAAAAATTTGAGAAACAAATTGAAAAAAAATTAAGATGGAAATTTTGCTTCAGAAAAAAAATTATTTAAAATATTTTTGCATCCAGAAACAAACTCAAGGTAAAAAAATTGCAGTCAAAAATAAAAAAACTTTGGTAATTTTTTAATTTGGGATTTTTTTTAAACTTTGCATAAAAAGAAAAAGAAAAAAAACACAGCTACTACCCCGAGGCTCTCCGCCGCCGCCGCCGGGGGTGAGCTCGCAAGCGGACCTCCCCGCGGCCGCCGCCGCTGCCGGGGGTGAGCTCGCGGGTGGATCTCCCCGGTCCGCCGCCGACGCACTGCGGCGGGGCTCCCCCGCAGGCCGCCGCCGCCGTGCCGCGCCGCGGACTCCCCGCCGCGCCGCCGCCGAGCTCGCGGGCGAAGCTCCCCGCCCCGCCGGCGCCGCGGCCGCCGCCGCGACGAGGATGTAGGAGGAAGGAGAGGGGGGCTGCAGGAGGAAGGAGAATGGGGGAGGGGCGCGGGGGATGGACCTGAGAGAGAGGCACGGAGGAAGGAGAAGATGGGAGGCTGCGGGAGGAATGAGGGGAGGTGCCCTGCGGGATCCAGCAAAGAGGTGGTAGTGGGTGGTGGGTCCCACCATGTGGGAGCTGTTGAAAAAATCAACCGCACGGAAGAGAAGTCACGGTTGACTGTAGCATCAACATTGCGTGCTTTGGACTCGTCCGGAAGGCCGGCCACCGCCCGAAATTATGGAACCACGTACGTATGCTGGTGTTAGCACTTGTGGTTTTCCATAATTCCATCCTCTCTCTGGTCGTCAAGTGCTACACTTGCACAATTGGGCAGCTGAGCAACGCTAATATCCTTTTTTCTTTTTTGGAGGAAAATGCTTAGCCAGCCTCGTCTCTTATACACGTTATAGATCCAACAGCAAGCAGCCCAGCGTACATATCTGAACGGCCCAGAACGGCCCACGAACCTCCAAAAGTTGCTGGTTGCTGCCTGCCAGCGGAGGATCAACACGCACTGTATCCTTATATTATTTTTTTTTTGCGACTACACTGTATCCTTATAGATCCAGTGGCATTTGCTTAACACAAGAAATGAAGTACAGTCTTCAGGTTTGATAACATAACATATAAGAATTTGGAAAATAGGATCTGTATGCAGTATGCTTCAAAATGTGCAAGGAGCAAAGGATAAGACAGCTCTGCTACAACAGCACCATGTCTTCGTTATGACAGTTCAACTGTTCAAGGTTTCAACAAACGACGAGAGGATGATGCTGGCAGAGAAGCAGTATAAATTATTTCATCTCTTCTTCTCCGAAAAAAGAGTGGGATACGGTGGTGATAACTTCAGCACAACTACAGGTCTACAACTTATACACCACTACAGGGCAAGCAGAGCTCGTGGCTGGCGGCTGGCCAACACACAGGCACACGGGATACAGGAGTCCGGACGGCCGAGGTGGTGCTTGCAGCAAGTGTTCGAAAGAGAAGCAGGCGATAATGAGGCGCGCGCTGTATGTGGGATTGGGAACGGTGAGGCTCTCCGCGGCCTCGCCGCCGCATGCCCGCATCCATCTCGTCTCCTTGTTCGCGTGTGAGTGCGTGAGGTTCCCCCACACACACCTTTTTTTTGTTGAGCTGATTAAGATCGGTATACACCACGTGTAGTATTTCGCAAGTTGGAGTCCATTCTCTTGACTCTTGAGGAGCGTGTGAGCTCCATTTTTTTTTTTTGGCATTACTAGTTGGGATGGGGCACGTGTTTAAAAGTAGTATCAATAATTAAAGAATTTATTTATCACTAATTAAAAGGATTTCACAAACAAATGTCATATATATCAATGTACATAGCCCCTATTGTAATCCATGTTATAGGATTTCACCGATCATCTCCATTGAAAAAGTAAAAAAGAAATATATATTCCATACATGCGTGGAAGATTTATAAGTTGATTCTATACTTGTTCAGAGCAATCAAGTCCAATCAGCAACCATAGGAAAGCAACATTGATTATATATCCTCATTATTTTGGGGCCTTGCTCTTTATAGTAAGGAAAAAGATATATTGGCATCCTTTGATATTGAACCTTCCACCTTAAATTAGGAATAACCAAACTTAATCTCAAAATATTACATCCCAGGCTAGCATTTATTAAGACTTAGTTGTTAGATTAACTCGATCCCAATTTTTCTATGTCCCTCTCCTTCCCTCTCCATCTATCCATCTCTCTATTTTATTCTATCAGCCAAGCAATGCATACGAATACACCATAAATCATCTACTTTGATAGTGCACCATGGTACCTAACAAAATCTATTTTTCAATAGTCCATCATCAATCTCAAAATTTGATAGTTCTATTTTGATAGTTCATTTGGGCTTTGTTTAGATGCGAAAAGTTTTGGGTGTAAAGTACTATAACACTTTTATTTGTATTTATTAATTATTGTCCCGTCATGTGTTAACTAGGATCAAAAGATTCGTTTAGTAAATTATAGTCAAATTGTGTAATTAGTTATTTTATTTAGCTACATTTAATATTTCATGCATGCGTTTAAAGATTCAATGTGATGGAAAATCTTGTAAATTTTTGGAATTTTGAATGTATCTAAACAAAATCGTGATAGTTCTATTTCGATAGTGCACCCTGCTGCCAGCAAGCAAAGGAGCCAGCAAGTGCCCGTCAGTCAGGCACTGATAGCAAGGCAGTCTGAGAGGAGAACCTCAGCACCTCCCTGTCACCTGGGACCCACGGTCAGACACGTCCAGGTGCGCCGGTCACCGCACGAGGGGACCTGTTGCCTCGTCTCGAATGTCGAACCCCTGACATTGGCCGCCGCGCGGGTCCCACTGTCAGTCAGTGCTACAGGTCCGAATCAAGGGAGCACCGGGAAATTACTGCTGCTGCGTAGTGGTAGAAAGTACTAGTAGACTGCAGTGTTCTTTCTTGGAAACGATAGCGAAGGAGCACCGAGCACAAGCAGCGAGGCAAGCATGATTGGTTTCTCCTCCACCCTGTCGTTCCGTCAGAGAGTTATCTGAAGTCTGAACACGGAGCTTGGTGTTGCGAGGTAGCTCAGGGAGTGATCAGAGCAGGCCTTCTTGTTCTGTGATCTTCATTCTGGGTAGCGAGCATGATGGAGCTGATCGAAGGAGGAGCCGTGAAGAAAGAGCCGGAAGAGACCGTGGTCGAAATAGACATCGAAGGGGAGGAAGCCGAGAAGGTGGTGAAGAGGAGGAGGAGGAGGAAGAAGTCATGCGATCCGCACCAGAACCGGGCGTGCGTGGATTGCAAGAAGAGGTGTGCTCGGATTCATGGCCGAGCTGCTTCGTCCTCCCCGTCGCCGTCTTCCAGCAAGACCAGGCCGATCCCGGCAGTGCCGTCCTTCTTCAAGGTCATGATGGGCTACTTCTCCGAGCACATGGTATGGGTCTTTGGCGACTTCTCTTTTTTCGAAGGAGTCTGCATTTTTGTTAGGCAATCACTGCAGAACTTATCTGGACTAAGAGTTTTACACATGCAGGATATACCACCGCCATTTGCCAGGACAATCTTGGACCTGGCAGGCTCCAACATTTATCTCGAAGACGCATTCGGCCTCCGGTGGCGTGTGCGGCTGTGCTTGCGCGACGGCGTCCTGTCGTTTGGGCATGGATGGAAGAACTTCGTGCTGGACCATGCCGTCAGCTGTGGCGAGTTCCTGGTGTTCAGGCAGATTGCCAGATCGGTCTTCACTGTGCAGATGTTTGCCCCATCGGCTGTGGAAAGGCTGTTTCTCTGCGAGAAGAACAAAAGGCAGAGCCGGAAGAGGAAGCCCAGGAAGAAAACTAGCTGTCCGAGTAGTCAAACCGAGAAGATAAGCAAGAACTGCAAGAAGAAACAACGTACCGATCACCACAATGATCTGGGCCCGAAAGACTGTCAGATGCAAGATCATGTTTTCATTGACGATTCTGATCTTCCCCATTCTGCATCTGAACTAAAATGTTCAGAAACATCAGGGGGAGTGCCAGAGGTAGAAGTCACAGAACCAAAAGAAGATTCTGAGCCCCCTACAAGGCACTCTGATTGTAAAGCTCAGGAGGTGTTAGATGGAGAGGCGGAAATAGAAGACGACTGCAGAGTCTTTGAAGAAAAAGAAAGCGAATGCAATGCTAGAGTTATACAGCACCTGGTTTCTGACGCTACCGAAATTGAACATGGCGATGGCTTGAATTTGCCTACAAATACTGATGCTATTGGACCTCTTGCTATGATGGATCTTAATGGAGTGAATATAGATGATATATTTTTGTCAGCTGATATATATGAATTTGAAAATGATATGTGTAATCCAGAAGCATTTTCTGTTGATCTGAATGTTGGAGGGCCTATTACTACTGCCCAAACTTCAGGTTTCAGTGGCCTTGAGGATACCCAGCAAAATCACTTCTCTTCAATTGGAGATGATCAGCGTTTTGTGATGCCAGAGACACTTTCATGTACAGAAAATAAACAGATGACTGATGCACTAGGAACAGGAACAGGATATGCTTGTGTTGCAGTGAATGAAATAGATATCAACGCGTTGCCTGCTAATGAGCCGTCATCATTTGCAAAGGAGAACTCTTCTTCTCCTCCAGCTGATCCTGAAGTGCATTCCAGTGAATGTGTATTAAGTGGTTGCAACAAAGACAATGATTTGCTCTGTTGCAAGGACGGCCAAGCAGAACGTAAAGAAGGTTGGTGTTTTTTCCAATCTTTTGTTCTGAACTAGGTGCACATTGCTTTCCATTGTATTTGCATGTTCTTATATTTGGACTTAACTTAGCGACAACAATGCTTAAGGATTTGTTCTTGCACACTCAGCAGTGAAGCATGATAAACAGCAAGATGGTCAAGGTAATAAGCAAGATAGCACAGGGCAGAATACTTCTGAAGTCATATCAAGTAGCCCAAAGCTTCATGACAATCCTCATCTCTGTCAAAATCTTCATCAAACTGGTATTACAGAATGCTTTCACTTCTTCTTTTTAATTGACATACAATTTATTTCATGAATTTTGATCCAATGTGCAGAGAATAACTCCGTAGACATCGGCTGTGGAACCTCCGAATCAGGTGGTGTTCTTGCACTTGCAGCAAGCAGCAGCAAGTTTTGTATTGCTGTGCCTGCACCTGAGCAAACATGGCTTGTAAGTAGCCCTGACCATTTCTTTGACTGATCTGAGCTTACCATTCAGTACTACAGCTCTGAAAGATCTCCGTGCAGGAGCTTCCCACTCGACTACCGGTTATACCAAGAACGAAGAAACAGGGAAGGAAGGTTGTGATACTCAGGGACCCTTGCATGAGACTCTGGCCCGTTGTGTACCAATGCACCCCAAGGTTCAGTGGCTTCATCACTGGTTGGGTTGACATCTGCAGGGAGAACAACCTGCACGAAGGAGACACCTGCGAGTTCGAGCTCAGCGGCAACTATGAACTGTCATTCCAAGTGTGCGTGCCGAATTTTCTGTAGCCATTGTTACCCAGCAAGTTGATCATATCTGTCAGCTGTCACATTTCATGACCAGCCAGCATTCTATTAGCAGTTCATGCCCTATAATCATGTAAGAAGAAGTAGACTTCTGTCAACATGAAAATGCTGCTGCTTTCTAGTTCATATTTTCCATGTTCAGAATTTCAGATATATTATTGTTACATGACGAGGGACCAGCAGTGCCACAACTGAATGATATAAACTGGCAAAAACGGTATAGAAGGTAGGGCTTATTGACAGTTTAGTACAATCTGAAGATCTCTAGGATTTCGTGGCATCCACGGCTTCTCCTTCGAACAATTCCGACAAGCATTCGGCCACATCATCAGCCGTGTACCTGACGGATGATCCAAGCTTGGGGTGCCTCTGCAGAAACGCGCAATATGCAGGAACCACCATCTCCGACACGGCGTTCCGCAGGGCCGCTCGGAGCTCGGGATCCGGGACCTGGCGGCACACCTCGCTGTCGCGCGCTCTGGTAAACGCGGCGTCGAACTCCGCCAGAATTTTCGCCGGCTTGCCCCTGCCACACGCGGGCGTCTCCAGGAGAGCGACGGCCGGGCCCCAGGACGACTCGGCGTAGCTCGCTACGTGCTGCGCGAGCCGGCCCCGGCGCCGCGCGGCCCACGCGCCCCCGAGCAGGGACGCCACGTCGCCGGCGTCCGCGGCGCGGTTCAGTATGAAGCTCATGTTGTTGGCCAGGAAGAGGTGCCGCGAGCCTCCCGCGTCGGCGCAGGCGAGGGCGAGTTTCCCCTGGAGGTTGCGTTCCAGGCACGCGATCAGCTCCGCGACGAGGGCGGCGGCGAGGGAGCCCGCGGGGGCGTCTCCTTCGCCTTCGCCGCCGCCCGCGAGGATCAAGTCCAGCGTGGTGCGGTGCCTCGCCAGCAGCTCGGCGCAGGTCATGGCGTCGCGTGCCAGCGGGTGGACCCCGCCCGCCGCGCTCGGCGTGCGCGGACAGTCGCCTCGGACCTTGGCCACGACACCGCTGACCATAATCCTCATCGCGTCGGCCAATTTGGTGAGGATGTCCTGTGTCCGCTCAGCGACGAGCTCCTTGCGCGCCCCGCTGAACAAGTGCAGGAGGCTGGGCGCGGCGTCGCTGAGAGCCTCGTACATGCCGAGCATGTATACGAGCTTCTCGTGCGATGTGATGGAGGTGAAGCCGTTGGCGAACTCGAGCAGGATCAGGATGCGGTTCTCCGCGATGGCCAGCAAGTATTCGTCCCTGAAACTGTCGAAGGCGCCTGGACTCTGCGCGTACAGCTGCCTCCGCATGGCGACTATGGCCTTCCCGATGATCTTCGCCACCGTCGTCCACCGCTTGATCACGGCCTCCGTCGTCCGCTGCGAGCATTCAACACGAAGAATTGACAGGAACCTGATGCACATCCATGATCGCGATCCATCCGTCAGACAAGCAGGGCCAATGAAACTGCAGGGCCATTGATGACCAGCAGAAACCAGAAGCTTCACCTGTCAAGCACATCGCAGGGAGCGTTCGGGAACGCCCGGAAGAGCTCCTTGGTGCAGCCGGCGCGGACCATCCGAAGGGCGATCTCGTGGAGGACGGACACGCCCGCGGGGCGGACGAGGTCGAGCTCATCCCAGACCTCGCCTTCCAACAGGGCCGCGACCTCGTCAGGCACGCCGGAGCTGGCCCTCGACCGGGTCCCGTCGGACGCGTCGACCTCCCCGCCGGAGCTCGCGTCGCTGGTCCTGTCGCCGGCGCTGGGGAAGACCAGCAGCGACGCGCCGCTAGACGCCAGCGCGAGCCCGTCGACGGCGACGCGCAGTGGGGAGGCGTCCCAGACCCTGACGCGCAGGAACTCCTCCACCATGCGCGACGCGGCGGCGCCGACGGCGCTGTCCAGGCGGCGGCGCGCGGACGAGGCCCCGGGGAGCGGGAAGGGGTCCTCCTCCGCCAGGAGCAGCACGTCGTCTACCGCGGCGAGGAGGCCCCTGTTGGTGTAGCTGGCGTCCGCGTCCCAGACGCCGGAGTCGGCGCCGGGGGAGCGGGTCCACTGGAGCAGGGCGTGCTCCACGACGGCGAGCCGTTCCTCCGCGTGCGTCTGCGTCCTCGGCGCGACGGCGAGGCCGAACGCGGGCTTCCCAACGGCGGCGCCCATGCCGAGTCGGGCGCGGGGCGAGGGGCTCTAGTGGCTCAAGCGAGGGCGCGATATACTATCCGAACAGAAGATCTGGACCAAGACCTGCACGTCCCGAGGTCATGAGACGGGCGGGATTGCTGGTCGGAGAATCTTGGGGGGGAGCTTCACGCGCATCGCTGTGGGTTTGAGGTCGACGGCACGCGGCGGAGGAGAGTTCTTTAGCTCCGTCTACCTTGACTACACCCGTTGACGCGGAGCTTAATTAGCTCGGTTTGTCAACTCCGCACTTGCCCCTTCCGTGTTGTGCTGAAAGGGATGGAATTTGGCCGCACTTGACAGACCCCGGCGGCCGGCAGGCAGCCTCCACGCCGTGTCGCCGGTGACCTTGCTGTCAAATCGGTCACCGTCGCCGCGCCGCCGTGCGACCGCACGTGCAGACTTGCTCGTCGACAAGCCTGTTTTTAGGCTGCAGCAATGGAGAGCGGGCTCGCGCGCAGGGCATCTTTGAGCTGTTTGAAACCACTGGCTAAGCCGCTGATCGTGATCGCTGCAACCTACTAGCCCCAGAAAACTTCCCACGGTCATCAACTTCCCAATAGAGCTGGCCCAATAGTCCAATACTCGCTTTAGTTTCTGGTCTGATGACGTGGGCCATGACAAACGTTCGTTAACGCCAAGAAAAAAAACAATCTCTTTTCATGGTACGCGTCGCTTTCAGCCTCAGTGTGCCTATATCTCTTATGATGAAGTCTCGGAAAGGAAGGCTTATTCACACAGATGGTTAGAGAGGTTTCGCTACTTGGTACTTTCAACACACTACAATGTGCAACATCATCAACGAAGAAAAAACGAAGGTTCATGCAGATTCATCTAGCACACCGATATCAGAGCATATCGACGGTACAGCATGGGTAAATTACTAGCTTTGTAAGAAGCATGCTGGCACGCTCTGAATGTGTTTTACGTGCAGGAAGCGCTACGATTTTCCGCTATGCCAGCATCTCCTTCGAACAATTCCGACAGAGATCGGGCCGCGACGTCAGCCGTGTACCTGACGGATTTTCCAAGCTTGGGGTGCTTCTCCAGGAACGCGCTGTAAGCAGGAACCACCATCTCCGACACGGCCTCCCGCAGGGCCGCCCGGAGCGCGGGATCCGGGACCTCGCGACCCGCCTGGCTGCCGCGCGCCTTCTCGAACGCGGCGCTGAACTTCGCGAGCGCTCTCGCCGGCTTGCCGCCGCCGCCAGGCACGCGACGACCGGGGCCCAGGAGGCCTCGAGGTAGCTCGCCGCGTGCTGCTCTAGTCGGCCCCGACGCCGCTCGGCCCACTCGCCCCCGAGCAGAGACGCGACACCGGCGTCTGCGGCGCGGCTCAGCACGAAGCTCGTGTTGTTCGCCAGGAAGAGATGGCGCGACGGCGAGCCGCCCGCGCAGGCGAGCACGGGTTTCTCCTCGAGGTTGCGTTCCATGCCAGCGATCAGCTCCGACACGAGCCCGCCAAACGACGTCACGCCCTCGGCTCCGCCGGCGGGAGCCTTGCGTTCATCTTCGCCGGCGGGAGCCCCGCGTTCATCTTCGCCGGCGTTCGCGAGGATCAGGTCCAGCGCCACGCGGTGCGGCGCCAGCAGCTCGACGCAGGTCATGGCGTAACGCGCCAGCGGATGGACGCCGACGCCTTCTGCCCGAGAAGAGTCTGTTCGGATCTTGGCGGTGAGGCCGCCGATCGCGGCCCTCAACGCGCGCTCCAGCTAGGCGAGAACGACGGGCACCTGCCGGGAGATAAGCTCCCCGTGCTTCCCGGAAAACAGGGGCAGGAGGCCAGGAGCAGAGCTGCCTAGCGCCCCGTGCAATTCCAGGACATAGATGAGCTTCTCCGGTGATCTGGTGCTGGTGAACCCGTCCGCGAACTTGAGCAAGACGAGGATGCTCTGCTTCGCGATGGGCGATGGCCATGAAGTAGTCGTCCTTGAACCTATCGAAGGCTCCGCACTCCTGCGCCATGAGCTGCGTTTGCATGACGGCGAGGGCCTTCCCGACGAGCTTGGTCGCCAAGATCCACCGCTTTACCATGTCCTCCGCTGTCCACCACTCGGCGTCCTCGAAGTTGATTCTGTTGGCCGCCAAGAAAGGCCGGTCCAGCTGAAGGATTGACAAGAACCTGCTCCATGGTCGTCGTTGCACTTGTTCGTCAGCTCTCGAGGAAGGCATTTACTAGTTCGGATCAAATAAGAATCGACAAATTGCAATTCAGATACCTAGGAAGAAGACTCGTAGTACCTGTCTAAAACATGGCAGGGGGCCTTGGTGAATGTCTGGAGCAGCTCTTTTGTGTACCCGGCACGGATGACCCGCGTCGCGATCTCATGGAGTACAGGAAAGCTTGCCGGGCAGATCAGATGGAGGTCATCCGAGAAGGTGCCATCCGCGGAGGTGGTCAGCGCGTTGTCAGGCCAGCTGGAGAGGCTCCTGCCGGACGCGCGGAGCTCGCCGGTGGTGCTCACGCTGAGCTCCTCGGTGCTGGTGGTGCCGCCGGTGGGGAAGGCGGGCCACACGCCGCTACCGCCTGGAGCCAACGATAACGAGAGCTTCTCGGCGGCGACGCGGAGGCCGTCCTTGCCCTCCTGCTGGGAAGCGTCCCAGACCCTGAGGAGGAGGAACTCGTCCATGAGACGCGACATGGCGACGCCGAGGGCGCCGTCCATGCGGCGGCGAGCCGGGGAGGCCGTGGGGAACGCGTGGGTCTCCTTGAGTTGGAGGATCTCGTCGATCGCCGAGAGGAGGCTTCTGTTGACGCAGGTCGCCTCCGCGTCCCATATGACGGCGTCGGCGCCGGGGGAGCGGAGCACGGCGTTCGCGGCGACGGCGAGCCGGGCCTCCGCTAGCGTCCCCGGCGCGTCGGCGATGCCTTCGAGCGCCTTCGCCACCGCGGCCCCCATTCTGGTGCCTGCAGCCTGCCTTGTGTTCCCGCGTGCTGGGCCTCGCTCGGATCTAGAGGCTCGAGAGGGCGTCGCAGAGTGGACTGAGAACTCGACGCAATCAATCTTTCAAAAAAAAAAGAACTCGACGCATTGTGGAAGAAGAAACGATCGATCCGAAGAGGAAGAATTGGCTCGGCGCTCTGCAGTGAGATGCCAGAGTTGCTTTTCGGTGTGCCGGCGCCAGGACTCTGGAGCTTCACGCGTATCCGTGCACGTTTGATGTCGACTCCACGCCGAGGATTACATTACCGGCGATACATGATTTATCAGTGAGCTCCGGTAATAAGTGAAAAATCGCCAAAACTGATCGGTAAAAGGATCCAAATTCAAAAAACGAAAATCGACAATTTATCGTCGATAATCGATGCAAACCGAACGATTTATCGCTTCGCCTACTGAAAATATATTTTGGCAGTGGGAAAAATATAAAAGTTTGATAGTATTTAATTTTTTAGGTTATGTATTGTATTATATTAGATAAATTACACACATATGCACAATTTTACATATGAAATTGCCTAAGAAATAAACATGTTTACATATTTTGCCCATGAAATTGCATAAAGCATATGAATTTGCACATGTATACAAACCACGAAGTGCATAGTCCATACAAACAAACGAGTGCATAGTACATACAAACTTTATAGTTCACATAAACAAAAAGAGTGCATAGTTCATACAAACCTCATAGTGCATAGAAAACAAGAGTACATAGTGTATACAAGCCATATACAAACTAGCAAGCACATAGTCCATACATGAAGTCATTCGGCATATCAATTTAATCATTCTTCGGTCTCTTCTTGCTGGTACGTGTGATATCTATAATAATATTCCTAAATATTGAAATGAACTCAAATAAGAGGGAAACACATAATGATAAAATTGTAATATAAGTACATACATATCTGTAATTCACCAATCTGACCATATTTTTGGGTCTCCATGAAAGTTGCCCTAAAGTAAGGGTCATCCAATACAAAAGAAGCTGACCTGAACTGAAAATCATCCGATACAAATCGATAATCAACGATTTACCTCGATTATCGACGCCACGATCACAGCTCCCTCGCTCCCAGCTGCAGCATCATCGATTTTTTTAAATTGTTGCTTTCAAAGAGTGTTGCTTTCAACATGTGACAATACTCTGGAATTAAGAGAAGGTCTAGTTTTTTATAAAAATAAGTTCTCTACTTTTTATGATTTTTTTTTAATTTTTTTAATTTTCTATTAAAATCCATCGAAATTCCAATCGGTTTACGTTAGCATCGGTAACGATAAATTTCACCGATAATCGCGATTATCGAGCGGTTTTGTATTCCGTGCTCCACGCGGGGGTGAAGTTCCTAGCTCCATCGATCTTGAGTTCTTGTCTTGTTGACCCCACGTTGACGCTGGTTTGGGTCGGTCGTTCGCCAACTCTCCACTTGTTTCTGCACCAGCCTGAAATGGCCTCTAGTGGGCTCGCCTAGGTGGGCCCCTCGCTCGTCCCTGGGCTGACTCTCGCGCGCGGCCCTTGGGCTGATGGCATAATCTTAACGGGCCACAAGACCGCACCGGTCTTTATGCTAACAAAATCCGGCCCAACGCTAGCCTACGTTGGTTTTTAACTTTTGGGCTCTAGGCCTCGGCAATTTACCTTCTTTGTCACTGGATCATCTACAAAAATTCTTCTTTACTTCCTCCGTCTCTCTCCCCCTAAAAAAAGAAACTTTTTTCACTAAGCTTATCAAGGTCACTAGGTCAGGACTCAGGTATGGTTTTCTGCACTGAACCCTAGATTGCATCTCCGGATTAACTAAGCTTATCCCGCAAGACAAAGTGGAGGTGCCATGTAGTGTAGCTTCGCCCGTCGGCCATTGCGGCATAAAGGGAGCCTCATGCCCTCATCCATTGGCACCGGCGGAGACATGGGAGAAGAAGAAAACCCACGAGAGCAATCTTGGGTGGAGATTTCATTCCCCTCTCTCGAGTGCTGTAGAGGAAAAGAGGGATTTGATTCCCATTCGATGCGCCGCACGCTTCAGATTCATGTAAAAAAGTTTAGCCGCGAGCCCGGATTCTACAGGCGAGTGCAGTGCTTCGTTCTCGCCGGCCTTCAATTCTCGCGGATTAAAATATCATGGCGGGGGGAGGATCCTGGAAGGACACCGCGATCTGAAGATGATGCTTTGTTCAGGTGTGAATAGAGACCGGCCGGCCTGTTCTTTCAGAAAGGAGACAAACGTCGATGAGAACCTGAGACATCTGGTTCTCAAGTGCTCCCAGTGTGTGTGATGTCCATATCCTGCGTATCATTGAGCTACTGGCTTTCGAACTAACCAGGACGTACACTACTCCACGTGCTTTCAGCTGCGTCAGCTGTCCGCCATTGCCCATATAGAAATCCCCCGCTCCTGGTGGCCACTGATTCAGATGATCCTGCTTGCGGTTGCAGCTTTCTTTAGATAGATAATGGAATATCTTTGCAGCTAACTTCTTGCTTAATCGGTCGTGTAAAACACCACGTGTCTTGCATCTTCCTAGTTAGGTTTGTCATTTTCTCGGTCCATCATGACTAAAAGATACTTGCGTGCTGGGCGACACACACCGTTTGCTGGTGCTCACCACCAATAATCTCTGCCTGTTTTTGATGCCTGAAACGAGCAGCAACTGGCATTTGCCCAGGAGGAATTTCTACGCTACTGTGCACAGAGGCATCTCGATCGCAGCAGCTGAGAACGTACTGCATAAAAACATTCAGATTCCCGCGAGCTCTGCCTTCTGGCTGACGCATCGTTCGTGCGGGCTGCAGGAAATTCTGGCCACGGGAATATTATGCGATCAATTGGAGAGTTGGGAATGAAGAGGAGGCTGCTACCGATGGCTGGAAATAAAGAAGCTAGCAGGTAGCTTCATGTTCTGTCACGAGTTTGTACTGCAGGATGATGGGGCGATATATTCCTGGACACCCGGGTCAATTTAGCTGCTGGTTCGAGGCAGCTGATGGCAAGGAGATGAGGACCTGGTTTTCACGTCCGTTGTGAATTGTGATCGACAGAAACTGCTCCAACCTCAGAGTTGCCATGCGTTGCCTCGTTTTTTTTTCAGTTCATGCGTGCTCCTCAGGAGAATATGTAAAGTACAGCATGTCTGAGCCTAGGTATGTATTATTAACATTAGCTCCAGAACGGAATAAAGATACAATGCCCATGTAGGAATATCGATCTGTCCGTCCTTGCTTGCATTGGCCCCATAGAGCAACATCTGAGGAATGGGTGGTGGACCAAAGAAGGAATGAAGAAGAAAAGCAACAAGACTCAAATCCCTCCAACTGTAAAGAATTCAGCAAACGCATCATGTGCTTCGTTCCATTGACCTCTGTCCAACCTTGCCATGCATCAAGTATCCAACCAATACCATGCTCCGCACATGCATGATCGACAGTTCACAGTCCAGACTTGTGTAGATCTTATTAGAGGCAGTGTGAAAGGCCCCGTTTGGTTCTCTTCTAGGATTCCTAGAACACGCAAGCCGAGAAGGAAATCTTGCATGCATGGAGTACTAAATAAAATATATTTGCAAAATCTTTTTAGGATGGGTGTAACTTTTCACGATGAATCTAACGATGGTAATTAATCAATGATTGGCTACAGTAATCATTCTCTAATCACGCGGTCAAAGACCTCATTAAATTCGGTAGGGTTTATAGTGCATGGGTCTGGAGTTGGTTTTGTAAACTGACTTTATTTAATACATGTAATTAGCGATCAAAGTGACTTTTAGGAATTCTAGGGAAGAAACCAAACGGGACCAAATACAGCACTAGCTTCCTTTTGGAGACTTAAGCACGAAGCATATTCTCTCACCTTTTAAGTACAAAGAGAGGTCGGTACCCTCTATCTAGGGTTGAGAACCGTCGGAGAGGACTCGAGGCGATGAGCGCGTACGGCAGACATCCCCACAGGCCACAGCCGTCTCGAGGCCGGCCGGGGCAGTGCTTATCTAGTAATGCCTGCGTGATCTAGCTGCCCTAGTAGCCGCCAGGCCCGCCACCTATCGCGATCGATCCATGATGCTCGTGGCGACCACATGGTGAGCTGACGAGTCGCCCCCCGGCCCGCGCGAGACGACGACTGTGCTGTCCCCCCCTACCCACTCTGTGCTCGACTGCTTCCGGATGGATGGATGAATGGATATCCTCGGCACCCGGCCGGCCTAGGCTTTTGCAGCGGCCGCGAGGGTGGTGGTCACGGGCTCACGGCATGATGATGGCCTCTGTTAGGTAGCAAGAAAACCTCTTCAAATGGAAAGACTCGCAGCTCATTTTTTTGTTGTGTTTCTTTTTTTTTCTTGAAAGGAAAGCTCGATAATTCTTTGTTGACATGCATTTTGGCATAGGCTATGAGTTCTCCAAGGAGAAGAGGCTCGGAGCTCAAGCTAGCTCCGATCCTTCCTTGAGCAGCGCATGGGCATAAGAGACGGCGGGTGGTAAAGGCGAGAGTAGGGCACTCGCTGTCACCAAGCTTTGCCTGCTTTCTCCGAGCATTATCACGTACGCTTTGATCGAGCGAGGTCACGAACGCTACGACGGCGGGTCTTTTCCACGTAGAGTCCTGCACAGCCTGTCGGCAGGGTTCACCAAACCGGTGGGAACCGGTCCGGCCCGGTTCCGTTTTGGGCCGGTACCAAACCGGCCCAAATTCAAAATTCAAATTTGAATTCAAAAAAATGAAAAATTCCTAAAAATACTTCAAGGTGCGACGAATCTAATGGTGTCAAATTTTCTCAAAAATTCGTTCATTTAGTATAGTTGCGGGGATTTGAAGTTAAACAAAAAAAATGTGCATATAAAAGTATACAAATACAATGTAAAAGTAGTACAAAAGAGATTTGGAGGATTCATTTAGGTTAAAATATGTTATACAAATATTTATTTAATATACTTTACAGGCATTTGAATTTAAATAAAAAAAGAAAAAAAATTGAATTTGGCCAGTTACCAGTCAAACCAATCGGTAAGCCGGTCCGAACCGATTGCAGGCCGGCTTTTGAATTCAAATTTGAATTTGACCGGTTCCGACCGGTTTCCGGCCAAACCGGACCGGTATACCGGAACCAGACTCCGCCGGTTTGGCCGGACCGGTCGGTAAGTTAAAGCCTGCCTGTCGGACGTTCTTGTTGTTGGAAACAGCAATTGCATGACAGTGAAGCCTATCCTTTTATTTTTATATTTTTTTCACTAGCATCCATCTGCTGAAAGAAATGCACGTTAGGTAGGGCTTTGCACCAACACCACCGGCTCTTGGTGCTTGCTCGCTTAATCATCGTGACATTGGATAGATGAGCAAATATCAACAAGTGCTTATGTGCCTTTTTCTATGAGGAAATGCCTGCACCAATCACAAAAGTGACAAAAGGGTTGCTTTTCGCCTAACTGTATGTTGGCAATAACTTGTTAAGTTCTAGAATCTAGTATGTGTCTTTTCTAGTTCTGTACGTATATATAGAAACATGCATTTCTTTCTTTCTTTTTTTAAAAAAGGAAAACACAGGTGTTACTCCGCTGGACAATTATCTTAATACATTGCCACTGAAAATTTGGAGCGATGTGTTCGAGAAAATTTGGGCGGTGACGGTAGTCACTAGCCGCTGCAAGGTTTTAGTGGAATGGGTCCATTAAAAAATTTCAGAGGCCAATCTGCTGCAAAAGGCAACCAAGCTGGATGAGAAAGGAACTATCTGAAACATTATCCTGCAGTTCAGTGCTTGCAGTTTGCAAAGGCAAGATAGGAGCACCCATCTTCTTCTTTTTCCAAAACAACATAAGTGTGGCAAGAAGAACACCATTGACTGCTCATTTTTGGGCATGCAGTCGGCAGTCCCGACTGCTTGCCACATTGCTTGACCTTTAGATCGCAGAGAACTAGCCCTACAAGCACTAAGGAGTCAAATGGCTAGACCAATCTGGCAAATTCTGGAGCAGGATATATTTCTTTAGAATTTCTTCCTTCAGGGCTACACGGACTACACCGGACTGCGACACACAGTTGCCTACCCTACTAGGACTACCCAAAAAAGGGCTCAAAGTGTTGCATAATTTAAACAATCATTTCAGCGCCACTTCAAAAGGCAGAGAGAGGCCACATGATCCATTGTGCAAATTGTGCAACTCCGCACCTGAAACGCCTGCTCATCTTTGCAAGGATTGCCCCTATACAAGTGCAGTTTGGACACATGTAGTCAGATGGCTTGATCTTCAACAATTGCCGGCCAGTACCTCAACAAGCACAGTTTACCGATGGTGGAAAATGTGCCGAAAAGTTTTTAGTAAGGAACAAAAACCCGCCTTTGATGGTCTCATGATGTATTTTTGGTAGAATATTTGGAAGGAGCGCAATCGACGAATTTTTTAACAAGAGTCGAAAAAAGTTGTAGATGTGGCATATCTTATCAAAAAAGACATTCATCTTCATCAAGCAGCCACCGGTCTAAGAAGGAGCTCTTGACCACCCCCCTGGTCGTTGTGGGGTTTCATTGCTTAGTGGTTTTTGCTAGTGTTTTCTGGTCTTTCTCTACAAGGAGCTCTCTATTTTCTTTTTCTTTTTTTTGCAGTCGACTATAGGTTGAAAAGGTTTCAGTTGTGTTGGGTTGTAAATTGTGGTTGTATCTCTTATTTTTTTCTCCTTCTAATAAAAATTACGCAAATCTCTTGCCGTTCTCTTCAAAAAAAAAGGCAAAGAGAGAATGCAGCCCATGTGAAAGTGAAGGCCCCAACAAGTATTCTTGTTCCTATTTTAAAAAACAAAAATGCAGCTATTGGTGGTGAGAAAATGCCTTTCAGATAAGACACCCAAACACAAACACAAATTTTTCCATCTAGCCCTAGTAGATCTGCTTTACAGAATGCTAGTAAGGCCTAAGGGCATTTGTAAAGGGTGGTATTCGACTGCTGTTTTGCTAGTCCCACATCAAGAAAAAAAAAGAATATCAGATACTGTTTCCTTTTGTCATGGGAACTCTCATTTGGCATATCTGAACAGAAACCTCCAATGATTAAGCTCCTCATTGGTCTCACATCTTGCGGCCAGCTTCCTTCCTTTTGTTCCCTGTATGTATGCATCGGGTTCAAGTGGTAGTGTTCCAATCAGAGTCTTTTGAGTCACTACTCTACGGTCTACCAGCATAAAAAACAGTGAAGCTTTGCCTTGCTGAGCTGCTCCTGAGGCCATTCAACAAAACGTACGCTTGCTGCTACTTTATTGCAGTTACCGCCTTTCAGTTACGGACACACTTTCACTGGCAGGGTCAACTCTGTCGGTAACTGCAGAATCTGTTCATCTGTTACTTTGGCCTTGTTTGATTTGGCAAAATTAGCGCGCACATTTCTCGAAAAAAGAATATCACATGCATAAAGTACTAAATAAAATCTATTTATAAAATTTTTTTAGAGATGGGTGTAACTTTTCGCGACGAATCCAATGACGGTAATTAATCGATGATTAGCTACAATGATGCTACAGTAACCATCCTCTAATCACGCGATCAAATACCTTATTAGATTCTTCAGGGTCACTAGCGCGGTGGTTCTGAAGTTGGTTTTGTAAACTGATTTTGTTTGACACCATAATTACTGGTCAAAGTTATTACTATTCCTAGCACGCTACAATTGTAGCGCGAACCAAACAAAACCTTTGAGTAGTGAAGGAATGTGAAGGAATAAACACGATAATTGTCACTGAAGGAACCTTATGATTGGGGGCAGGTGCAGAGGCACTAGACCTCATTGTAAGAGCAGATCCCTCTCATCCCAAACTTACCAGGAAACAGGTGCAGCACCAACCACTTGATAGCAGATAGATTTCCCCTTTGGAATCAGTTAGATTTCAGCAGGGCTCATCTACCTGCAAATTAAAGGCAGACACCACCAAGTGCATCATTTGTACCCCTCAAAGACATCCATCTATGTCAGTCGGATTAGTTACTATTTTGTTTTATCATCATGGGAAAAAAAGATTGCCATGTCTAATCAATCCACCATCTGAATCCACTAACCAATTTTCATCTTCCTTTCTCTAACCGCCGAGGAAAACAGCAAAACTCAGGTGTGCGGACGCGCCCCTGCACAGGCAGTCGCAGCAGCAACAGCAGCAGCGTCACAGGATAGAAAAAAAAGGATCGGGTGTAGGAACAAGCCATGAGATAGAGAGGAATCTGGCGGGCGCCCGAGCCCATTGGCCAGGAAGCAAAGCAAGGCAAAGCGCCCGGGCGGGGTGTTGGCTGTAGGGCCGCGCCGCTGCGTGGCCTCTCCGCTCCACTAATCCCGGCGGCCATTGGCGGCCTCCCCCACTAGTAAGCTTGTCGTGCCTGCCCGCCCGTGCGCTGCGTAACCCACTGGAAAAGGAGGGGGGCTTAAAGCCCTCAAGCTTTCCGGCGACACTCATCAGACGCCGATGCCAAGCACGCCCCCAAGTACAACCACCCGGCCGCATTATTGCCACCGGAACTCGGAGGGAATCCACCCGCTCCGGCCGCCATGGGATTCGCGCCTCTCCCAATGACTCGTCGCTGCCGCCGCCGCTAGCTGCTGCCTGCGAACACGGGCAGCCGGGCGGGGAGGGGTGGTGGTGGCGGTGGCTTTGGGCTCCGGCGACGACGCGAGTGCTCGCGGGAACGAAGGAACATTCGCATGGCTCGCCCACTGGCCACCCGCGCACATATTTTAGGCGCCCGGTGCGGCCTTTCCACGTTGGGCGCGCACCGGCCGAGCTTTTGGTTCGTGCTCGGCTGCCCCGGGGCCAGGGCCCCGCGATGGAGCAAGCACATTCCAATTCCTCCCCCACCCCGGCCCCGCCGCGGGGCCTCGCGTCTGCGGCTGGCAGCATCGCCGAGCCCCCCTCCCCACCCCCCCCCCCCCCCCACCGCCGGGGCCGGCGCGGCACGTGTGCGGCGGGTGCGCGATCCGCGGGCGGGGGATCACCGCCCTGTCTCTTGTGCATTGGCCCGTGCGTTGCAAGTGCGCACCGCCTTTAGCTTGTGCGGCGCGCGCGCGGGGGCTTCTGGCGCAAAGCCGCCGCTCCACCACTCGCCGCGCGCAGCGCGACCCCGGCTACGGCTGCGGCCGCGGGCGCCTGTATGTATTGGTACGAGCCGCGCGCACCGAGTGCATGCGCGGAAGCGTGGGACTCGCTGGTTCGTTCGTACCGGCGGCCGGCCGCGGTGCTCCGATCCCGTCGCCTTTTCCCCGAACGGCCCGCGGTGCCCCCGGCCGTCGCGTTCCGGGCTCTGGTAAACGCGGCCGGGCGGCTGGGCGGGGGGCTTTAACATGGAGGTGCGACGACGCGCGCGCAAGTGTGTGGCGTGGCAGCCTGCCGGCCCGGTGGAGGGAACTGATGAACAGCGACGTCGCCGGCCGCGCGGCGTTCTACACGTGAGTGGTCCGTGCGTGCCTACGAGACCGCGCAAGTTCAGGATTCCTGAGGCTCCGGCGGGTACGGCTCCACGTCGGGCTTGGAATCCTCGGTCGCGCGCACGCGCCGGCCGGGGACAGCCGGACAGCCGGGGCGTCGTCGGCCGGGCGGCGCTTTTCCGCCGCGCCGGGGGGGGGGGGGGGGGGGGTGGCGCTGGCCACACGACGCGATCAGCGGCCGGGTATGGACTAGCATAGCAGTTCATGCTCGTCGGATGTGAGCGGCGCGGCCTTTCCAGGTTACCAAATGGAGGAATGATTCGGGGTGGTGCCGGCTTGCCGCTGGTGGCCACGATCCGACCGACAGGTTTCGCTTCTCGGGGGAAATTCTCATCTCGGCCTGACATGACTGGCAGGCACCACCAGGGCCAGGGGGGAGGATGATGGACATGGACGCATCGAGGTCGAGGGGTGAGGAAGAGATGAAAACAAACGGAATAGCACCTGTGCTTTGCTCAAAGGTGCAAGCTTTGACCTGAAACCTCAAAGTTTGCCACTAGAGAGTATCCTTCCGTCAGTGTTTGCTAAATGTACGAATCACTAGTCGCGGTACATGTATTAGATTTTAGCTAGCGCACTAGATGTATCTGATGCGAATTACTTCCTCCATCCCAAATTATTAATCGTTTTGGTTTTTCTAGATGTATATTTTTTCACTATGCATCTAGCTAGATATATATTATGTCTAGTTTGAACCATGAGCTAGTAAATTTCGTACTTTGCGCGTCTGGCCTGGATGGTACACAAGATCAATATGAGAGGTCATCACAACAATAATAGTGGCTAGTAAAATCAATATGTATTTCTACAAAATTAAGATCCTCGGATAATCCTGCGATACATATTGTCATCGCAACAATAATATCGTTATTGCTTGCCCAATAATATGAGGGGTCAATCTTCTAACTTAACCACTGCAAATATAAGTATTTCTCTTGAACTCTCTCTAAATAACCATTTTTCCCAACCAGGAAAAGAAACTGAAGCCTAGCACTTGATAGTTGCTAGTTCATATTCCACTCGAACAAGACCGGTGGCGACTCACTTGCGCTCGTGGAGCCGAGTTGTTACTAGTGATTAGCGCGCGCCCATGCGCGCGAGTAAACAATACGTAAAAAATTGTTCTAATAAAAATATTTTGGAACTGCTAACAATGTATATAGCAAATGTGAGTTTCTTTAGGATAAGCAGGTATAGTTGTTCTGTATTTGTTATTAAATTATGAGCTTCTTGGGAAGAAGTACGATCTATGTGTTGTGGAAGATCCACTTGGATGATAAATATCCAGACGAATAGCTAATAGGAATCGATCAACCCACTAGAGCGCTTGACCATGGAGCAAACAAATCAGGAAACGGAGAAAAACAAAACGCATATACCATCATCAGCTTTAGGGCTTGTTCGGTTAGATATGGATTCATTAAGGGTAGGAAATGATAGAAACAATTAAAAATATAATAAGAGACCGTGATTCATTTCGGGTCAAAAACTAATTGCAATGCACTAAACTTACGATAGCTATATTAAAAGACCGGAAATCAATCCATAAGTATAGAGGTATAGAACTAATCTCAGATCTCTTGTTATACCTATTATGAGTCTATTTTATTGCAATTAGTTTTTGACTTGTATAGAATCCCGGTCCTTTATTATATTTATATTGTGCTTATCATTTTTCGGACCGGAGTGAATCCATATCTAACCGAACAAGACCTTGTCTAAGCACGAGCAGAAGCACGCGGGAACAACAAATATGAAAAGTTGTAACTGCAGAAAAATATACCAATGCAAGTAAATCAGATCTAATTTCGATCTAGAAAACAAAATAGTGGGGAAAAATATAGTCCTAATAAAAATCATAGTAAAGGAAGCCACGTCTCAAGGCAAGGCAGATTTCGTAGCCACGGAAAATGAAGCCAAAACAATTCCAAAATGCCAAGCTAGAGAATCAAAGCAGCAGAAAGAGGAGAAACGAGGCTGAGCAGCAGGAGGGCAAACACTAGCGGCATGGAAGAAGTAGCAAATGATTGATGGAGCTCAGCAGCAGAACGCATAAAACAAAAGTTTTTGGAATACATGGGCCTTAGCACAGAAGCTAGCAGCGGGAGGAACAAAACAAAAAGTGATGGCAGCTTGTTTAAGAGAGAGGAGGAGAGACAGATTGAAAGCAGCAGCGGACAGATAGTATCCTAAGCAAACGAAGTACCAGATCTAACCGCACAAAAGTTACGTAGTGAGAAGTAAAGGACCAACAACAGCGAAGCTCGAAGCCAGCGGCGAAAACAATGGGGAAGAAAGGAACCACAACTAGCGGAGGTAACAAATCCGAAAAGCAAGACGGAGGAAAAAGAGGAGGGAAAAAAGAGCAGGAACACGCAGCCGCAGGACTTATCCAAGCACGAGCACACCCACGAAACAAATCGGGACGCAACACGGAGGCTACTTAAGTAGGGCACGTGGCAACAGAAGGCGCCGTGCGGTGGTCAACCAAAACTCACACCGCGCAGCTACGAAAAAGTTTACTGGCTGCGTGAGCCACCGCCTCCCAGCCAATCGATCGGCATCGCAGGGATCAGGATTTGCAGCCGACGGCGCCGGGCTGGCCCCACGCCTCCCCCGCCCCGTTTGTTACTTTAGATTCCATTTGCCTGGCGAGACGACGCGAGGGAGGGAGACAGGGACGCGGACCGTCTCGGCGGTCACAATGGAGGAAGGGAATAAAGTTAGTTAACCAACGGGCGCCAATATTTATCGGCGGCCTCCTCCGCCTCCACTTCCCCGCGGCGCCCTTTTTAACCGCTTTTTAAAGCTCCCCCCGGCCTCCCCTGCCTTCTTGCTCCCCCACTCCCCACTTCACCCCCCACTGCCGCGAGAGCAGGCGGCCGGAGGCGGAGGTGGCCTAGGCGTAGGCGGCTCCATGGCCCTGGCCGACGCCACCGCGTTCCCCTACGGGCTGCGCGTCCTCGTCGTGGACGACGACCCGACCTGGATCAAGATCCTCGAGAAGATGCTCAGGAAGTGCTCCTACGAAGGTTGGAATCTCTGCTTTACTAGCTCCCTGGTTCTTCACCCTGATGGATGAGTCGGATTGGGAACGGGAAGGGTTGTAGATCACGTGCTCCGCTCACGCACCCACGCCTAGTGTTCGTTGAAATTACGCTGTGAATGATCTTTGACATCCCGCGCATGTGCTGTGAGTACGTTCCGATAAGTAGTAGTCTCCTTTCGCCAAGTTCTTGTTGGTTCAGGTTCAGGTGGGGATAAAGGTTCTTCATTAAGGTGATTGGTTGCTTAGGTTCTTGGAGGAGTTTCCTTATACAGATATACGACACATCGGTTTGCCCACTTTTGGGTTTCTTTTATCTGCTTATTTTTGCTCCTATGCTAGTGCACGTGAAGTAATCGTGATTGCTCAGACAGGAGGTATTTCTGCCTTGGATATAGTTTCTCAATTCGTGCGGCACCAACTTTATGAGTATCGGCCTAGCTTCTTCCTTTCGTATGGCGAAACATGGAGCAACAAGGCATTTTAAACCTGCTTCACTATGAAGTTATCTTTATTTCGTCACTGTTTTAGATCAATGGCATGTGTATCTGTAAAGCACTTATCTTCTTACTTTACAGTACTGCAGGGTGCAGACTGTTTATTTGCTATATTTTTATGGCACCATAACTGGCTTTGGAAGAAGTAAATTTTCAATAACTTACCCAACAAGCGTAGCATATTTGGTTTTCACGGACAATTTTATTTCATTTGGACAAAAAAGTTTAGTCTGTTTGGCAGACCTATTACTAGTTATCAGTTATCACTTGTATTGGATGGTCTGTTTTTTACAAGCTTTATTTATTGCTATTAGTAATCCTATCGCACTCCCAACCAAATCATAGTGCATGCATGCATCCTTATTTATGATTTATAATTAAGAATCATCCTTTACTGAGACTAAAGAAGTTATTTTCCTGCAGTCACCACATGCGGTTTAGCCAGTGTTGCTCTCCAAATTCTCCGGGAGAGGAGAAACAAGTTTGACATCGTAATAAGTGATGTCAACATGCCTGACATGGATGGTTTCAAGCTCCTCGAGCACATTGGACTCGAGATGGATCTTCCTGTTATAAGTCAGTATTCAACACCAAAATCTGTCTTCCCGCAAGTTACAGAGAACATATAAATATCACAACATGTTCTACTTGTTTGAGTATCTATTCTCAAAATACCAAATTGCTCCAATCTGTTTTCACAGTGATGTCCATCGATGGAGAAACAAGTAGGGTGATGAAAGGTGTCCAGCATGGTGCTTGTGACTATCTCCTCAAGCCTGTTCGAATGAAGGAACTTAGGAACATCTGGCAACACGTGTATAGGAAGAAAATGCATGAGGTGAAAGAGATTGAAGGTAATGACAGCTGTGACGATCTCCAAATATTTAGAAATGGTTGTGAAGTATTGGAAGAGAGGGGCCTATTTATGAGAGCTGACTCTGATACTATGAGGAAGAGAAAAGATGTCGATAAGGACCACGCAGATCAGGACTCGAGTGATGGTGCTACTGTTAAGAAGGCTAGAGTTGTCTGGTCAGTTGATCTTCATCAGAAGTTCGTTAATGCGGTGAACCAAATTGGATTTGACAGTGAGTCCTCTAAAAAGAATGATAAATTTTCACCTTCCTAAATTTATAAATTTTGCATGATGCCAATTCGAAATTGCAATTATTGCTGTCTTGCAGAAGTTGGGCCAAAGAAAATACTGGACCTAATGAATATCCCTGGGCTGACAAGGGAGAATGTAGCCAGCCATCTCCAGGTACGACAGCTATCATATTCAAACAGTAACAATTTTTTTTTAATGTTCTCTTCCATATAAAACTGGATCCTATGCTGATTGCTGATGAGCTCTAACATGCCATACTCTTAGCCTAGTCATCTTCATGGAAAAGCTCCAATTGTGTAATTCATGGGCTAACTCTTGTAACTTAGTAATCTAGCAGCTTGCTCTGAAAACTTTTTTTCAACATTACTTGCATCCTCAACGTACAATGCAATCAGTGAAGCCTTTTGTTACAAGCAATTTGTATGTTCATCCTTAAAGCCTGAAATATAGACAGAGATTTCATTTAAAGGCCAAACAAAGTTTGAAATAGACCATGTAAGTCGGTACTTAGAATTCAAGTTTTACATCCTTATAAGCCTTGGTATTTATCAATATTTTCTAGTATTAACCTCGTCTGATGCTTGCACTCTCGAGGGTCCTAAGAATAGATTTGTTTTTATATGCAGAAATATCGCCTGTACTTGAGCAGGTTGCAAAAGCAGAATGAGGAAAGGATAATGGGTGCTGCTAGGCAAGATTTCAGTCACAAGGGACCATCGGATAACCTTAACCTCCGAAACTCCTTCCAAGAGCAACCTGGCAATGGTGCCAGTGGATTTCAGCATAGTTCTCAGAAGATCCAAGCTCAAAGCAACGTGCTCGATCCTCATTTGGAGGACACGAAGATTGTGGTGCCCTTGAAGGTGCCAGATAAAAGTGGAACCCCAGTAAGTGATGTTATTGATCCTCAGAATGTCACCAGTGCTTCACCTTTAGGTGGGGTGCTCTCTTTTGAAAGAATGCCACTGAATCAGGACAGGAAGCAATCAGAAACCATGATCTTGGAATGTCAGTCCTGGAGTGGAAGTGTGCCACCAAAGCAGTTCATGCAGTACCCAAAACATAATCATGAGCGTTGCGACCTGCTAGGAGACTATTCTTGCCTGCCCAAACCAGACTTAGAGCACCCAATCACCCCTGGTCATCTATATGCCCCATCACCGTTGGTATCGATGAGTTGCAGTATGGAGGGGGATCTCAGAGACTTCTCAGATGTAAAACCAAATCTTCTTGGCTGTATGAAGTCCTTACCACCGGTTGATTCAGTTTCTGCTCAACTTAGTGACAGTGTTGTTACTTCAACTAACAGTGACCAAAAGTTTTCCAGTGTGGAGGGGTTGTCCAGCAGTAAAGATTGTCATTTTGACCAGGCAAGGAACCAAGCCCCTTTGCTTATTTATGAAGAGGCGAGTACATTATGCGGCACTGATTTGGCTTGTCTACCTGATGACATGTCTGGCTATCAACTTGGACTCAATGGCATTGATTTATTTCAGTGCAATGATGCAATGATGCTACATGGACTGCAGAATAACTGGTATGATGATCCAGAGCTTAGTAGTGAAATAATGGAGTTCCCATTGCTAGATGGATGCCTATTTGCATAAATGCCACAGCCGCACCCTTCTTTTGACCATGTCCTGTGAGGAAGGATGGTGTTCTTTGGTATGTTCCCGTATATCGCCTCTTGTAGGGCTATAGTGATCTAACTTGATCATGTGGTGGAAGGATTTAATTTGTAGTCTCTCCACTTTTGATAATTGTCTGTATTATAGATTGTGTCATGGCACAGTGATTATACTACATACCCTTAACGATGATCTTTGAAACTATATATGAAGATTGTCAAATCTTTGCCTTTCACAACTTACGTTTGCAGTAAACTCTAACGGTCTAACCCTGATGCTGCATTGCATACGATATGTTAGGCTTATGACAATCACAGGAAAACTACTTGTATAAGTGGAGAATTCTGCAGAGGCTGCAGATTGTGAAGTTATTTGCCGATCTAACCTGAAAGAATTACATAGGTGAAGGTGATAGTGATACAGTTGTATGCAGAATTTATATGCAGACTAATTTGCCTAAAGACTAGTTCTTCAACTTAAATTGTGCCATCACTGGTACTCGGTTACTGCTGCATCAATAGGACCGGTTGCTTCCAATGAACGTTAAATGCCATGGAAACCATGAGAAAGTGGCAGAGTTGCTGATATCAGTTGTAATGCAGGACCTCACCGCCAAAACTGCTGACATCAGTTATCACGATTCTGAAAATCTAGCTGCTTTCACAGTGGAAATGTTATATATCTGAATTACCTGGAGCAATAGTTTTGAAAAATTCAGTTTATCCTAAATAATAGTTAATCTTTAAAATGCATGAGGTTGACTGCTTTGCATAAATCCTTATCTTGTGGACTCTTTCAGTCATTTGCTCGATAACTCTGCGATCAATACCAAGATCTCATTCTTTTCAATGTCTCCTGAACATTAAAAGGATATCTTCTACGAAAAACAATGTACGCCATGTTACGATGTCGAAGATTTAGCTCAATCTGAAGACTTGCTTAGCTTGATTGGGTCGATAAGATGTTGAAGGCTTAGCAATCTGAGGACTGGTTGCTAACTGCTAAGGGCACGTACAACGGGCGTCTTTTTCCCGTCTCCGTGATGATTTTTTTTCAGAAAACCCCCCAGCCCAGTCGAGAGACGAGCTCCCCGTCGTCTCGCGAGGTGACGCCCGTCCCGTGCTCCAAGGCGGAGGAGACGATGCAGCTCCCCTTGTACGGCCTCGTCTCCCAGAGACGACCACGCGCTTGGATCCCGCGCGGGCAGTGTCCGATGGCCACAATCGAGCAGTATTGGGCGCGCGGGAGTTTTTCGCGTCAAATCCATCTCCACCCCCCCAAATCCATATCCATCTCCCGGCTCTGACTTCCCCCAATCCAGATCCATCTGCACCTCACGCAGAGAAGTTCGTGAGCGGAGCTGGCGGCACCGATTCCTCCCAGCGCGCGGCTCCACCTTGACGACGGCTGCACGTGTGCAGCTCCCGCCGCGCCGAGAACCGCCGCCTCGCCGAGCTCGAGCAGCAGCTCGTCGCTACCGCGACGCACCGACCGCAAGGCCGCAGGTGTGAGCTGGCGCGCCGCCGCGCGGCTCCGCCTGCAGCGGGAGGCCGAAGCAGCCAAGAAGCGGCAGGGGCGCGCGAACCACCGTCGCCGAGCTCGAGCAGCAGCTCGTCGCCGCCGCGGCGCCCCGACCGCAAGGCCGCACACGTGAGCTGGCACGCTGCCGTGAGGATCCGGTCACCACTTCCCCCAATCCGCTCATCATTCTGCACCTCGCACCCTCCTCGTCTCCAATTTAGTGCGCCTGAGATGTCCATGGATGGATTTCCGTTCCCTCCTTCACCGTCTCCAGCTTGGTTTGATGCGGCCGGCAGTGATCCCTCTTCTCCGGGATCATGGTAATCACTCAAAACACATAGCTCGCAGTGCACTTTTTTCTGTTATTATTACTCCACAATATTGTAAGTTGCTATTGTGTGCTCGATCATGTTTGATGCTGGTATTGTGCTACGTAGTTAAAACTTCGATTCAGTTGCTTTCTTTTACTCTGCTGCTAATGTTGATAGCTTTGTAACAAAGCATTTCTTAGCAGCCTTGTGTGCTGCAAAAACTAAATGACTCGAAAATTGCATTCAGATAACAGATACATGAAGGATGGCAGAAAAAGCTCAAATGTAGTTGTTGCAACTTTGTTAAATTGCAATTGGAAGCGCCCTTATTAGCAAAGTTTTGGTGTTCAGAATTGACTGTTCAGAAATCTGAAACTGCATTCACGGTAGCTGATTACCTTAAGCAATCATGTTCAATCTGGCACTTCATGTGCAATTGTGCATTGTGTATTTTTTAAAAAAATAAATGCTGTGTACACCTTTACACCTGATGATTGAATTACTTTTTACAGCTATAGAAATCAGACCTTTTGATTTTTGGGGCAATCTTCTGACTTAACATATTCATGTCATGTTTACACTGAATAAAAAATCAACATGGGAGGGGCTGAACTCTGCGTTACTGCTCTGAATTGGGGCTGCATCTGTATTTATCCTTTAGGACCAAGTCTTGGAACCAAATTTACCTCTGCACCTCGGGCCCCAATTCATTACATATTTGCCAAATAATTAAGGTGTTGAAATGTCCCATGCTCTTGGCCTGCCAGTTGTATGTTTGCTTATGATTTCTTTTCTGAAAACAGAAATACTATCTATGTTTCGTGCAGGGACAAAGATCCACGTCCATCTGGTGGATTCATGGGCTACTTCAGAAATCAGCCACACAACTTTCATATGGCTGGTGCACCTATTTACAACAGCCCTTTGAATAGACCACTGTCCAACAATGAGCACATATGGCAACACTGGAAACAAAGGAAATTAGACAAGAAAGTTGTTTGAACTATGCATAATATAATTATTATTGATGTTTCTCAAAAATATTGTAATCCTGTTGCTCTTATTTATGCTCCATACATTTCTATCAACTAGCCACACAATGGTATACAAAAAATTATTTACAAGCTGATCCTACCTATATGCAAAGCATTAAACAGCTTTAGAGACAGACCCAGTCTGTGGATTGTATCATCTGTCTTTATATCTGTCTGTATGGTAGATTCGAGGCGCTTAGAGATGGAACCCCGTCTATGGGTTGTACATGCCCTAAGCATGATCGGTCAACATTCTACGTTTATGGACATGATCTGAATTGTTGTTTCCTTTTTGTGGTCTGTGATGCCGAAGGAGAACTTCGCCTCTCATGACGCTTAGCCCATGATAGCTATGACGAACTACAACTTTTGGAGTTGAACTATCTGTTTCTTTAGTTCTTTGATTCTTGCCTCGCCTAGCAACAAGACGCAAATTATACAGTCTGCATGATTTATAGCAATTTTTACAACTAGTAGCAGGTTTAATTTGAGATCATAGTAAGTTCGGACAGGTGCTGAGAAGGCAAACCCATTTGCATCAAGTAAAACAGTACGGCTACTCTGCTAGTAGCTTTACGCCAACAAGACAACTTGGCGTACTTGCTGAAACCCGCGACTTCATGAAGCCCCCACAGGCTCGCACTCTCGAATCTCGATGGCACGGAGGGCGCACGAACGGGACAACAAACCAAGCTCATGGGACAGAGCGGGGGTCAGCCCAAAGGCGGGATCCGTCGGGGTGGCGAGGGCGCGAGATCCGCCACGCCACCATCAATGGCGGCGGCGATCGCCGGCGCGGTGGCAGCCACGCTCCTGCTGCTGTGTCCAGCCTGGGCATCGGCGGCGGCGGCGGCGGCGGTGGTGGGGGAGGGGCGGCGGCTGCACACGCTGTTCTCCGTGGAATGCGGCGACTACTTCGACTGGCAGGCGGTGGGGCTCCTCCACAGCCTCCGCAAGGCGGGGCAGCCCGGAGGCGTCACCCGCCTCCTCAGCTGCGCGGAGGACCAGCTCCCCTCCTACCGCGGCCTCCGCATCGGCCACACCCTCCAGGTCCCCTCCTTCAGCCGCCACCCACGCACCGGTGACTGGTAACGCTCGCCGTCACACGCATACACAACCATTACTTTTCTCCTCGTCCCACTTACTATTATAGGATTTTTTTTCCTTCGACCAAACTGTAAGAGCTAAATAGTACTGGTAATAATTATTGCCTCTTTCACAAGTTTGGAGAGGCATTTCTGCTCGAGTAGTTAGTTGTGGTGCTTCAAAATGGAATGGGCATTTCTGGGTGTCTGCTTGGAAGCATTTCTGAGAACGTATCCCTGATTTATGGTATAGTCTGCTCGTAGTAATTAGATGGGTTGCCAAATGATCTGTGAAACTCCAGCATTATGTAAAAATATGGGGAGTCACGTTCATAGGTTTAGGCTGCAGCAGTATATTTGGTAGGAGTTTGCGATAGACTGATAGCCATAGAATAAAATGCTGAGAAGTCAACTGGAACTAGCGATCCCAAAGATACACCTATTGAAGAGGTTGGGATTGCTATTTTTCAAGTTAAGGTTCCTTGTTTGAAATGAAAATGAGCCCATTGGGCATTGTGCCATTTTTCATGTGAAGGTACCCAGCCATCAATAAGCCTGCAGGGGTGGTGCATTGGTTAAAGCATAGTCCAGAGGCAGACAATGTTGACTGGGTTGTAATCTTGGATGCTGACCAGATTATTCGAGGACCCATTATTCCCTGGGAACTTGGGGCAGAGAAAGGCAAGCCGTTTGCTGCTTATTATGGGTACGTTTTTACTCCCTCTGGTTTACTTGTCGTATTAGGTTTGTCTTAAGTCAAACCTAGCAAACTTTGACCAAACTTATAGAAAGAAATAATAACATTTACAATACCAAATTTGTTTCATTGAATGCACCATGAAGTATATGTTGATAGTGCATATGTTGGAAAGTATGGTTGTTGCTATATTTTTCTATAGACTTGGTTAAAATTAGTCAAGTTTGACTTAAGACAAACCTAATACGACATGTAAATGAAAACGGAGGGAGTAGTTGCTTGACTATTAATTCTGTCGTTCTCCTTTCAGTGCTGATACGGTCTTAATTAAATGAAAAGGATGGAACTTCAATAAATCACGTAATTATTCATTTGTGTCAATATTCTAGATATTTAACACTCATCCTTCCACTAGGATCTTACTTATGTTTGGAATAGTAACCTGCTAACTCACATTCCATTTTCCTGCTAGAACATCAGAAAATTCACTGTATAAGGTTGTAGTATGTCAAGGAGGAAGTCTGTGTGCTGCTTCACATTTCTAATCAGAGAAATACAATTAGATATGAATTTTATGTCCCAACACTACCTGTTGGTTTCAGTCTTAGGCTCGGTACACTATTATAATATCTGATTTATACTGGGCCTCTAACTTGTTTCAATCTATATTTCTCTTAACTAGATATTTGAAGGGCTGTGATAACATCCTAGCACAGCTTCATACTGCACATCCAGAATTTTGTGATAAAGTTGGGGGAATTCTTGCCATGCATATTGATGACTTAAGAGCTCTAGCACCTCTGTGGCTTTCAAAAACTGAAGAAGTGAGGCAGGATAAGTCCCATTGGTCAACCAATATCACTGGTGATATATACGGCATGGGTTGGATCAGTGAGATGTATGGGTATGCATTTGGTGCTGCAGAAGTAAGTTGAATCCAGTTTCGTAACTTTGTGTCTTTGAGAACGTTCTGTATAGCTTCATTATCTGGTTCTCGTGAACAGGTAGGTCTACGGCACAAGATAAATGATGACATAATGATCTACCCAGGTTATATTCCAAAACCTGGCATTGAACCACTTATCTTGCATTATGGTTTGCCATTTAAAGTTGGAAACTGGTCATTCAGTAAATTAGAACACCATGAGGATGGAATAGTTTATGATTGCAACCGCTTATTCCCTCCGCCTCCTTTTCCTAGAGAGGTAAACAATCTTTCTGATTATTATTAGGCCCTGCTCATTTATAGCTAGATGTACGGTAAAGATTTATTAATGTTGCTAAAATTTATAGGTTGAGATGATGGAATCCGACCCAAATGTAAAGCGGGGCTTATTTTTAAGCATAGAGTGCATCAATACCTTGAATGAAGGGCTCTTGTTGCATCATGCATCTGTTGGGTGCCCGAAAGCACAGTGGTCAAAATACCTAAGTTTCCTTAAAAGCAGAAGGTTTTCAGAGCTTACAAAGCCGAAATATTGGAAAGGCCAAAAGGTTGATAGCACAATTACTACGCAATATGTTGCATTATCCGAGGAAAACAGTGAATATCCAAAAATGCACACCCTTTTCTCCACTGAATGTTCATCATATTTTGACTGGCAAACTGTTGGGCTCATGCACAGCTTTCGTTTAAGTAGACAGCCTGGTAACATTACGCGCTTATTGAGCTGTACGGATGAGGACTTGAAGAACTATAAAGGCCATGACCTTGCTCCAACACATTATGTTCCATCTATGAGCCGACATCCATTGACAGGGGACTGGTATAGCCTCTGAGTTTAACTTAGTGTCTGAACAGTTCAAGAGAACCTGCTCACATTGTTCTTTTGCTAGGTACCCTGCAATTAACAAACCTGCAGCAGTTCTCCATTGGCTCAACCATGTACAGACTGATGCTGAGTTCATTGTTATCTTAGATGCTGACATGATCATGAGAGGCCCCATTACCCCATGGGAATATGGAGCAAAACTCGGACATCCTGTTTCTACTCCCTATGAGTAAGACTTTATTGTTCCATGAAAGTAACCTGCGCTTGGCCATGCTGTAGTTTTTTTTTTAATTATTATTATTATTATTTCTATGGTTGACTTAAAGCATGTGTTGTCCATGTAGTAATGTTACCCTTTGATGTGTATCAGATACCTCATTGGGTGTGATAACATACTTGCAAAGTTACACACTCGCAATCCCTCTGCATGTGACAAGGTTGGTGGTGTCATTATCATGCATATAGATGATCTTCGCCGTTTTGCTATACTTTGGCTGCACAAATCAGAGGAGGTTCGTGCGGACAAAGCTCATTATGCAACAAACATTACTGGTGACATATATGCATCTGGCTGGATTAGTGAGATGTATGGCTACTCATTTGCAGCAGCTGAGGTATGTGCAGTTTTATTTTTATATACTTTTTAAATATGTTGATCCAAGGATCACAAGCTCCACTCAGACACTCCTAGAAAGGTAGTATGAACAGTTGTTTTAAATAATTCTAGAAAAGGAGTAGTGTGGGTGGCATCATTTAGCATGGATTTGTCTTGTTTCAAGAAAATAGAAGTTTAATTCATCCGTTCACTACTCATTGTCTATCTTGTGGGGTGACCTCTTCATTATTTATATGCAGATTAACCTGCGCCACATCATTAGGAGGGACATAATGATATATCCAGGTTATGTTCCACTACCTGGAGCTAAATATAAGGTTTTCCATTACGGTTTGAGATTTGGAGTTGGTAATTGGAGCTTTGACAAGGCTGATTGGAGAAATGCTGATGTGGTAAATACATGCTGGGCCAAGTTCCCTGAACCACCTGATCCAGCTACCATCATGCAAGAAGGTCTAGATGCACGGGAAAGGGATCTCCTGAGCATTGAATGTGCCAGGGCTTTGAATAAAGCCCTTTACCTGCACCATAAGCGCCGAAACTGCCCCCGACTAGACACCATCCATAGCACATCTTCTAACAAAATTGAGAGAATTGCACATGAGTCATCCAGAAATAGAAATAGCGGGAAATTTGAGTCCATGGACGTGGCAAGGGAAAAGAGGGTTGAAAGGGCTGCAGCCACCATACCACCTGTACATAGATCAAGGAGACTGGCCAGATCTTCCAGAATGTGGATAATTGCTGTCTGGGCAGTATCAATTGTAGTGTTCTTGTTAGTAATCTCCATGTTTTTCACTGACCGAAGGAGAAGCGTCTCCAGATCTAGGGTTTCTAGAAGTCTGAAGGCCCATGTCTGAGTATTCCTATTCTCTAAGCACACCATTTCTGACTATAGGATAGACAATATTTTCATAACGTTATTCCTTTGTGAACATTATACATAAAAAAGGGTACAGTCCTGGGACTCTAGAAGCTAACAGCGTCTGTTTGAGTTATCAGAAGCAGGCAGAGAGGTCTTGGCCCTTCAAAAATCAAAATCCTCTTTTCTTCTTTTCAGCTTTCTTTGAGTTGCTAGCAAGTTTTGGCACCACTGCTGTTGTATTTGATTCAATAGATTTGTTTACTATGGTGTAAAGTCTCATGTTGTTTCTTTCCTTTATCAGCCCCCCTTGTCAGAAACTGTCAATTTGTAGAACATGTGATTAATTATCTGAGCACACATATACAATGATCTTATTCTTCTGTTCGAAACTCATGGCTATGTTGTACTGTTTTTTTACCCCTTTGATGCTATAAAGGCTTTCCATGTTCTGGCAAGACATCAATGTTTGCTAAAATTTGGTTGCCTTTAAATTCGTACAACAGTCTGATTATCTGAACCCAGCAGAGAGACCAATCGCCTCATGCCCTCATCAAGACACGACTCACGATTAAGTCATACATGCATGGCACTCATTTACTTGAGATGTTCATATGTACAAGAACAATTAATTGATTGTACATGCGTGGCTTATGAACCACCTGAGAAAATGGTTCGGCCTACCAAGCCTTGGATGACTTCCGTGATCTCTCTAGGGACGCGGCCTTCTATGATCTTGAGTGTACGTCTAGGGGTGTACGTACGGTGAGCGTGTAAGTGTGTTTGCGGGCATGATCAGTTTTTTTTTTTTTGAGCAGACGGACAACACAGATACTATAGTTGTACTCAGATGAGAGGCGTCAAAAAAAATATATTCGGCCTATTTTATCGAGATACTACGGTTGTACTCAGATTCGTCAAAAAAATATTCGGCCTATTTTATCGGATGTATTCGAAGAGGACAAAAAAAAAATATTCGCCCTAGAGACCGCGCGCATAAGCCTTTGGACCAAATGGTGCCATTTCAGCTTATTAAAGCCCAACTCGCTATCTCTATCAAAAGCCCAACTTGCTACCTCAGCCGCTCAGCCCACTGGTCCATTCACCCGCCGCCTCGTCATCCTCACTGATCTCAGTCTCACTCTTCTTCACTAGTAAGGTGCCGTGCTAAAACCACGAACAAATTTCAGACATACATCAAATAACACATAATCCATAGTTCAAGCTGAGAAATATACTTCATAAGATTGAGAATTTCTTGAATGAGGAATATTATCTTTAGCTTCACTCCCTTTGAATTTCTACATAAGATTATTGTGTCAAATGGACAAACATGCTTAGAAGCATGTCTAAGTACATCTACTGATGCTCTTATATATATTGTACAACTAAATTTTTTCACATAATGAATCGCATGCCTGGCCGCCATGAAAGAGAGGATGGGGCCACGGTTGATCTCACGCACACGCCTGCGTGGCGGTGGAGCCCTCGCGCCCTCCACGAGCGCCACCTTGCTTGTTTCGCTTCCTTCCCAGGCTCCTCCATCGTCTTCACTCCTCCACTGAGCATAGAACCATAGAAGGCTAAGCAGCAGCCAGCAGGTGATAACGTGTTCTGATGCTCAGGGTCTCAAAGATCATGAGCAGTAAGTGTCACAGACAACAACTAACAACTGGATTCCCCAGCCTGAACCTGAGACTGGGACGAATTTTCATTGCCGGACCTCAAGTTCACATCAACCATGTCTTCCTGCTTCGCTGATGACAGTGTCTCCATTCCAGGAAGTGCAGCAGCAATTTTACGGAACAACGCGTGCTCACAAGTTTGTGATGGTCATTGGCAGGCAGAAAAATAAAGATCTTCCCAAAGACATGTGGACAGTTTATATTTCTGAAGCATACCTCAATGTTAAACCCAGCTTTAGCACTGGTTTTAATAAACATGACGCCAAGGTCCTTCGCCTTGCTTTCCCCTTCCTCTATCAAGACTTGCCTGTTCCATGAGATGCAACAGAATTCAGCAAGAATATAAGAGTGACACATTGAGATTCCAGTTCTAGTGAATTAAGCAATCCGAAAAGTGTGCACTCTCTGCTTCCTTCCTAAGCACAATTAGAAGTTTCAAAACTAATAAATGTGAACCAGACCACACACTACAGCTAAATGTGCAAGTCAATGTGCACAACTAGTTTATTCTACAGCGGAAAGGTGAGAGATTTGTGGGTTATAAGAAGCACAACACAAACAGAACGTAACTTTTATCAAGAGTTCATCAAGACAACAGAAGCTAAATTAAGAGAAATAATACCTAATGGGAACAGCCAAAAGGCTCTTGACCCCTTTCTGCCCAAGCTCAACAATATAATTATCTCATCGGTGTATGGTTTCAGCCATTCCACTGGTCCTACTCGGCTCTGTAGATAAACCACTGTCAGTTAATGCTCGATTTCAAGGAATGAAAAAAGATATTTAAAAAAAGGAAAAGAAGTGCTAGATTCAAGATTGTGTGTGATTTCCTCAAATATTGGAGTTTATATGAAAAATAGAGGAAAACGAATAACAGATATGAGAAATGAGCTTATTGAGGGTGTAACATTTTCAGCTGGCAAAAAAACACACAAAAAAAAAAGACAAATACATTCCACAGTCAGCACATGTGCAAGATAACAATGCCACATTAAAAGAAATTCCACGAACCCAACAAGAAACAAACCTCATTTTTAGGCAATTGGTACCCTGATTCAGGTGACAAAGATTTTGTTCTAATTTTCGACAAGATCTCCAGCTGCTTAACAGTGAAGGACCCCTCCTATTTCCAGAAATGCAACGCAAGGATGTTAATGTTATAATGGTGTGAATTTCTAAAATTTCTGAAGGAAAACAACAAACAATGCATATGGCCGGTCTGCAGTATACCATGAAGCTACGATCAACAACCATGCTCATAGTTCCTTTAGAAATTTAGTGTACTCTGAAACTTGTTTTTGCTTTGGATCAGCAAATGATTTCGAATGGCATTTTGACCAAGTACAAACATCTCTGAACATCTGCAGCTCCTCCACCTAAATGTTGATGCTAAATGCACTCGGTGGTAGAAGGAAAAAGTAACTTAATTAACATCTGTGAAGCCTACATTGTTTTAATTGATCGAACACCGAGTAGTCTTATGATTTTGGATAATGCTTGTGGAGAAGACAAACTCAGATATGGAGAAGACAAGGAGAAGGCGTTTACGCTGAAGACGCAGAAGGCGGACTTCCAGTGCTGGAACGCAGCACCCTCCCGTTGCGACGCCGGCCGCAAGCATGACGAACTGACGATGCTCTCGAACTCCTCCTCCCACGCACGCCTGCCTCCACCACCCCTGCGTACGGTTGTGCCTGACCGCGGCACGCTGCAGCGAACCCAGCGCCGACGCTATGGGCCCCTTCCACCTCACCTCCACCGCGACGTCCCTTGTCGGCGCGGCACCCGCCGCCTCCAGCTCCGGCGAGGCCGACTTCGCAGCAGGCGCGGGCGGCAGCGGCAGCCCCTCCGCCCACGCGCTCTTCCACTATGCGACCATGTTCGACTCCATGGAGGCCGGGAGCCACCGCACCAGCGGCTGCAGCACCATCAGCGCACTCGCGGAAGCATTCCTCCGGGCCGAGATCCTCGACGTCGTCTGCGGCGAGGGCAGCGCCCGCGTGGAGAGCCACGAGCCGGAGCGCTCCGACCAGATCCGGCAAGGTGGCGGCCGGATCCGGCGAAAGGGAGGCCGGATTTGGCCCCAGGCCACGACCGGCGACCGTCCGCGGCAAAAAAACAGAGACCAGCGAGGTTTGGAGGCTGGGAGAAGGGAAAGGAGGTTTGGTAGCGGCGAGCGGCGGGCGGCGGGCGTTCGGCCGCAGCTGGCTGCGCGCGTGCTCCGGAGGCGGTGCCGGCGTCCTTTGCCGGCGGCGCGGTTGTCCTCCGACGGCGGCAGGCGGTAGGCGTCCGACCGCAGCTGGCGACGCGCGCGCTATGGCGGCGGCGAGGGCGACCTTCGGCGGCGACGATCTCCGGCGGGGGCGCGGGTGCCCGTTAAACAGCGGCGGAGCGTGTGGCGTCGGACGGCCGTCGCGGTTGATCGCCGGCGGCGGCGCTGGTGAGGTTTGGCGGCGGGGTTCACGATTGAGGAAGACGAAAGGGCCGCGGCGGGGAAGCGAGGGCAAATTTGCGCGCGCCTGGAGGTTTGCCCTCGACTGAAAATCGAGAAAAGAAGCCGGGAGGCCAGGAATCGAACCTGCGCTGTCGCGCGCGTGAGGAGGCGAGGGAGCGGGGCGGGGGCGGGGCCGTGCGTTGAGTTGGCCCATTCGAGCGATCCTGATTGTAGAGTTGCGTTGAAGCTTCTGAGGTTGAATTGTGGTCGTCGATTTCAATGGTGCTGTGCTTCTGGGTACAATTTTTTTAGGTACACAACGTGCTGACTATCTCAGCAGGGGATATTTTTCTTGGGTGGCTGTAGCCTGTAACAAAGTTTAATCCGTGCTTTAAGGGATAATAATATATATAAATAAATAATAAATATAAATATAGATAATACGAGTAGATAGACACGGGGTGACGCGCCGCTCCGTCACCGTCACTTCGAAACATTTCGAAATCCCCAACCCTCTCCTCCCCGAAAGAACGAAAACCCCGACGCCTCGAAAATTTTCCCGCCCGGAGCCTCCAAACCCTAGCCCCATCTCCGGTCGGCGACGCCTCCCCGGCGGCCGGCGAGATGCACATCAAGGAGGTAACACTCGAGGGGTTCAAGTCGTACGCGGGGCGGACGGTGGTGTCGGGGTTCGACCCGCTGTTCAACGCCATCACCGGGCTCAACGGCTCCGGCAAGTCCAACATCCTCGACTCCATCTGCTTCGTGCTCGGCATCACGGACCTCCGCCAGGTCCGCGCCGCCTCGCTCCAGGAGCTCGTCTATAAGCAGGGTCAGGCCGGGGTCACCAAGGCCACCGTCTCCATCGTCTTCGACAACTCCGACCGCTCCCGCTCCCCGCTCGGCTACGAGGACTCGCCCGAGATCACCGTCACGCGCCAGGTTACACATCCCTTGCCGTCATCTTCATTATCGCATTCTGAAGCGTTCCCTTGCCCGTTCGTGTTTGAGTTCCGTGGGGGCTTTTTCTCTCTATATATATATGCGATTTGAGGCTCACGTCACAATTTTGCTCCCGCATTTTCTCGAAATTGGCACTAATGAATCAAAGTGGGTTGCTCTCCAAAGATGAGTTGCTGATTAAGTTGGTTTAGGGGCATAAGGAGATGGTGATTTGTGATGTCTGCAGCTGGAATTTTGATGGAATTTTATGAGTTCTGTGAACTGGGGGCAGATTTATATGATGTGGACACTGAAGGGTTGGAGGCGTCGAATGTGGAGTAGGAATTTTGAACCGCTTTCTATTACTTTGCTATAAAAATCTACCTAATTGTGTCTTTGGCTGCTAAATACGTTTATCCAAGTGCTTGACTGAATATGTTTCTTGACTGTATGGGTAGGTTTCATGAAATGCAAGGAATCCAGGATTGCTTTTGATGCTGATTTTTTTGTTAATTTGTGTCTAGCTCGCTCATTTTTCAGTCTAACACTTATTTAGTGTGTGTTCTTGCTGACTTGTTTTCCGTAAGAGGATCAGGGCTAGCAAATTTGCAATGAATGAGACTGGATTTATTCTGATTTTTTTGATGCATAATCTAGTGGACACGTCTTTTAGTTAAATACTTCATTTTCAGTGATGTGGATGTTTTGTGAATATTGGAACGATGCTATTTAGGTTGATGTGGGGTGTGGAGGGCTGGGCATTTAAGGATATCCTGGAGATCATTTTCTATTTTGCTCTCAAGGCTTGGAATCATATAATTCTTTGATACCAAGGAATTGAGTGACTGCATGCTGTTGAGGTTTTCGTCATTCAAAAGCAGACATGGATGGTTGCCACTGAAAGAATGCAAGGTGACGATTGTAGAGTTGGTTGTTCGAAATGGTTTAAATGTCATCTTTGCTAAAATCTATATCAATTGAGGCTTACAGTTGGTTGATTTTGTTAGTTTTAGAATGCAAGGAGTTAGGGTCGCAATGTATGGAGATGTATTTTTCAATTTATTTTAGGGTGTTGTAGCAGACATATGTGTTGAGTCGAACACTTAGTCTGTCATTGGTGTGCAGACAGTATGTTTGTAGTTCTTAGTTTGTTTAGATATGTATTTAGCACATGCAGTGCATATTGTGGTTGGTTCCTCTCAAATCTGCTCGATTAATTTGTCAAATGGCTAATATATCTACCTTAATTAAGTATTCTTTCACAAATCACTCCTTTTTTAAAAAAATGTTGTGTTGTTTCTTGTGGACCAAATTTGTCCCAAGCTTACTGGATATCAGTTAACTTTTGTCTTGTATTTGTAGATTGTAGTTGGTGGACGGAACAAATACCTTATCAATGGCCATCTTGCCCAACCTTCCCGCGTGCAGACCCTTTTCCACTCAGTGCAGCTTAATGTAAACAATCCTCATTTTCTAATTATGCAAGGGCGCATAACAAAAGTGCTCAACATGAAGCCTCCAGAAATTTTGTCCATGTTAGAAGAGGCGGCAGGCACACGAATGTATGAAATGAAGAAAGAATCTGCTCTTAAGACACTTGAAAAGAAACAGAACAAAGTTGATGAGATTAATAAACTGCTTGATGTTGAAATCCTTCCGGCACTAGAGAAGCTTAGGAAAGAGCGGTGCCAGTACATGAAATGGGCCAATGGAAATGCTGAACTGGATCGGCTCAAAAGGTTCTGTATCGCCTATGAGTTTGTTCAGGCGGAGAGAGTGCGAGATGGCGCACTCAATGATGTCAAACAGATCAGGGCAAAGATTCTTGAGCTGGATGAAAATACAGAAAAGCTAAAAGCAGATATACAGGAAATGGACAAGAACATTTCTACCTTGGCTGCTGAAAAGGAAGCTAAACTTGGTGGTGAGATGAAGGCTTTGTCAGAGAAAGTGGATAAACTATCACATGTGCTTATTAAGGAAACTTCTGTGATGAATAATCAAGAGGAAACCCTGAAGTCCGAGGAAAAGGGAGCTGAGAAGGTAATGCTGCACTGATGTCAGACGTGCTAAATTTTGTTTTGAGTAACTTACAAGGTCTACCATTATATATTTCGCATGTAGATTCTAAAAAACATTGAAGACATAAAAAGATCCATGATCGAGAGAGATGCTGCTGTAAAAGACTTAGAGGACGGGGCGTCTGACATGAAAATGAAAGCAGAGGATCTGACAAAGAAGTTAGATGAGAATGAGAAAGAATACCAGGTATGAAAAGGCGGCAAAGCTTTAAATAGAATGTATTAACATATAGCCTCTTGGCTTTCTGTACTCTTGGAATACTAAAATTATTTTCTGCCCAGGGTGTGCTGGCAGGAAAAAGTAATGCAAATGAGAAGAAATGCCTCGAAGATCAACTTAGGGATGCTAAAGCTGCAGTTGGAGAGGCAGAATCTGGATTAAAGCAGCTGAATACAAAAATAAGTCATTCTGAGAAGGAGCTTAAGGAGAAGAAAGCTCTTTTAGTATCCAAGCGTGATGAGGCTACTGCTGCTGAGAATGAACTGAAAGCAAGGACAAAAGACTTGGAAGCTATCAAGACATCCATGGGATCTATCAATTATGATGAGGGCCAGATGGAAGTTTTGCAAAAGGTACACACTGGTATATAAGTGTTATGTGGCATAATAGGTGCCAATAAGAAGGCTATGCTTTTGATTTTTACAATTATTCTTTTCTGTGTCATGATCATTCACAGGACCGGTCTACAGAGTTGGAAATGGTTCGGAATTTGAAAGACCGTGTTCGTAAGCTTTCGGGTGAACTTGCTAATGTTCACTTCAGTTATCGAGACCCTGAAAGGAATTTCGACAGATCAAAAGTCAAAGGAGTTGTTGCACGTCTTATTAGAATAAAGGATAGCTCAGCAGCAACAGCACTGGAGGTTTGTATCAGCAAATGTTCTCTCTGCAGGTTTGAATTAATTTTTGCACCTAAGGATTTGATCTATCCATCCTAATTAAATTATTTGCCAAATACTGCAGGTTGCTGCAGGTGGAAGGCTATTCAATGTGGTTGTTGACACAGAGGACACTGGGAAGAAATTACTGAAAAATGGGGATCTTCAAAGTAGAGTGACCATCATACCTTTGAACAAAATCCAAACATATACGATACCTGATAGAGTTCAGCAAGCGGCTCGTAGACTGGTTAATGCTTTTCCCCCTTACCTCTTTGGTTATACTGGTTGATGTAGCCTTTTGGTTTGTGATGACTTGTCTAAATGAGAAGTATATACTGATTTGCTTTGTAGGTTGGTCCTGACAATGTAACATTAGCTCTAGAATTGGTTGGATATGGCGAGGAAGTAAAGGTTGGTTTCACATCATTTTAGTTATTTTTTGAGAAATCTTAACTGTATGCTTTACTCTTGTAGATTCATCTACATCCCTTATGTCTAGTGTTTTGTTGTTTTCCTCAAACTTATAAGTGCTAGAAAAACATTCTGCATTGCATGCAGTCATTCATAATTTGCTGCGTTTCAAGTCTAAAGATCGCATGCTTCTGCTTGTCTTTTAATAGATTTCTTGTTGCAGAATGCTGTGTCTTATGTATTTGGCTCAACATTCGTGTGTCGCAATTCGGAGGCAGCAAAAGAGGTAATGTTGCTTTCTTCAGGAATAATTTTGGTATACTTTAATTTAGTTTAATATGTATCCAAGTATAATGCAAACTGCTGTTGATAGTGTTTCTGTTACTTCTATTCTTTACACAGGTTGCATTTAATAGGGAAGTTGGCAGTACTAGTGTGACTCTTGAAGGTGACACTTATCAGCCTAGTGGCCTTTTGACCGGAGGCAGTAAAGGGTGAGTTGTCACTATTTTACTTACAATGCTAGTGTTCTGCCTTGACCATTTTCTTCGTGGAATTTAGTATTGATGTTCCTTTGTTATTCTTGTTGCTTGAATTACACAAAGATTTTTCTGTGATAAATAATGGTTTTTCCATCTTCTTTTAACTATTTGTAGGAGGAAAATACATATTAGATGCTCTGATTGTCTTGGTTTGGTTGTAATTGATTAGATTTGCACTATGGATGCCTGTTTAGCTTGTTTTTGTTCTTACTGCTGATTACTATAGTTGCCAGATAGTCAAATGGCTATTACTGTCACTGTGGCCAGATAAACATATTCACCATTTTCCTTGTTAATGTCTACCATAATAATGCAGAGCTAGAGGGAATTTGCTGCGGAAACTCGACGAATTGGCTAAAGCTGAAGCTGATCTATCCAATCATGAGAAAAGGCTCTCTGTCATTGAACAACAGGTATTGACTGAATTCACAATGCCTGCATGTGAATTTTGTTCTTCTTACTGTTTCCTTGTGAATTTGCGTGAGTTATTTGTAGGATTGCCCTTAAAGTGTTGTTCTAATATGTTATTTGAATGCTTGTAAATTCATCTAATATTTATGTTTTAAGAGTACCATGAAACATGAACGTGGATTTAATTATTAAATTGTAAAATATTACGCTTGTAAAAGGGCGGCCTGGTGCAAGTGGTAGTGCTTGCCGCCTGTGAACCGAGAGGTCACAAGTTCGAGCGGTGGCCTCTACACATTGCACGGTGTGTGGGAAAGACCTCCCGCTAATAACCTCCCCCAGACCCCGCACAGTGCGGGAGCCTTCGGCACTGGGTACATCCTTTTTTTTAAATATTACGCTTGTAAAGTAATTCTTGTAATGGTATGTATTCTTTGGTACAATTAGCATGTATGCACAATGATAGAAAAAAGGCACCTCTGGTTAATTGAGGGATTTATTGTGCTGGCCTCTGTCAATTGTCGCTCTTCATTGCTTCTGTAGCAATGGTTTTGTTATGTAACGAATGCTAAATTTCGTTTTCTAGAAATTCTAATCTCCCCCCTCTCTTCTTTTTTCACCCCCAGATTGGAGCCCTTTTACCATTGCAGAAAAGGTACACTGAGTTGAAATCTCAGTTTGAACTCAAGTCATATGATCTCTCGTTATTTCATAAAAGAGTTGAGCAAAATGAACATCACAAGGTATTAGCCTACACCATCAATATGGTTGCCTTACCAGTTTCCAACTTCAAGCAAAGTTAACAGTTTTTGTATTTGAACATCAGTTAGGTGAACTCGTAAAGAAAATTGAGCAAGATCTTCAAGAATCAAAACAAGAGTTGACAGAAAAGCAAGTGCAGTATGAAAAATGTGTATCAACGGTTTCGGAGTTAGAACAAACGATCAGGACTTATGGCACTGAGCGTGAAGGCAGACTCAAAGCACTGGAAAAAACGATCAAATCATTGAAATCAGAGATGCAGTCAATGTCAAAGCAATTAAAGGTTTCTTATTTTCTCATTGTTGCCACAACTAGTTTATCATATAATTTCTGAGCCATTTTCAAGTGGGAACAGTTGTGGGCGAATTCTGTATGTGACCCAGGACCACGTCGGCGTGGCTTAGGAACCATGACCGGCTACCGCACTGGCAAGCCATGATTAGCCTGATTAATTCCAAAATACTGCCAATTTCCCCTCTATATAGAGCTAGTCTGGCACTAACAAGCACCTAATTTGATCCATATCTTATCTCTGAGGTTTGTCTCTAAATCTCTGCTGTTGCTACTACATTCTCCTGGGCAGGTGTTCCTGGTGTCTTATAGCCTTGTGCCCTTGCTTATATGTGAGGTCCATGGCATGTAGTTCTACAACAGTTACTAGATAGGCAGTATTATTTACTTTTGGTTAGATGAGGATAGGTAGGATATTTTCTTAAAGCTGTATGTAGCTGAAAATTATGAATTTCATTGATTGCCGTGAGTCAGTTAAAAGCTCTTTCTGACAAGGTAACTATCCGGTTAGCTTTGATGAAGAGGCTAGAGATTTTTACAATAGTTATTCAGATAATGTCCATAATTTACTTTTTAACCTTGAACAGTCATCCTGACAATTTCAATATTGAGCACATCACATATTTTTCTTATTGCAAATCTGAAATAGGCTCATGAGAGTGAGAGGGAGAGGCTGATCATGGAGAAAGATGCAGTTGCTAATGAGCTTGCTAATCTAGAAGAGCAGTTATCAACTTCAAATGCGCAAATTACTTCTCTGTCTGAAACCTTGGAAAAAACAAAAGGACAAGGTAGTGCAAGATGATATGTTATATTACATTATGCCTAGTGTTATTGCTGAGATTTAGTTAAATATTCTGTTGCACTTGTGGATCATAGGTTACTTCCATAAAGCAAGATTATGATCAAGCTGAAGGTGAGCTCAATGTTGAGCGTTCGAAACTGAAGGAATGTGACTCACAGATAAACCACATGGCCAAGGAACAGCAGAAACTTCAACAGCAATTAAGTGATTCAAATGTTGAAAGGAAGAAAATGGAAAATGAGGTTGTAATCTCTGCTGCATTTTTCTGCTTTATAATTGATTTCTTGTACATGCTTTAATACCTGAATATAACATATTAGGTTAAGAGGATGGAGGTAGAGCAGAAGGATTGCTCTTCAATAGTTGATAAGCTAGTGGAGAAGTATAGTTGGATTTCAACTGAGAAACAGTTGTTTGGAAAAAGTGGTACAGATTATGATTTTGAATCTTGTGAACCACACAAAGCCCGAGAGGAATTAGAAAATCGTCAAGCTGAACAATCCAGGTACATCTGATATTCTATTAGCTCCATTTCACTATGAATCATCAGATGTTAATGTTAGTGCTCCTCAATAGCAACTTTTTAATTCTGTAATTTGCAATGTATGCACCAATCATCATTACCTGCCAAATGCAGTCTTGAGAAAAGGGTCAATAAGAAAGTTATGGCTATGTTTGAGAAGGCAGAGGATGAGTACAACGATTTGATGTCAAAGAAAAACATCATCGAGGTGGGGCCTATTCATGTATAATTTTTTTTGATAGCCTGAGAATTCTTTTCATAGCTGCACACATAACATTTATCATCTGCAGAATGACAAGGCAAAAATCAAGAAAGTGATAGAAGAGTTGGATGAGAAGAAGGAAACCTTGAAAGTCACATGGCTCAAAGTAAACAAGTCAGTATAAGAATCCTTTAGTGACTTATTGTAATCTGAACGGATGCACTGGTCCTTTAAATATTGCTAAAGACCTAGTCTTAGCGTGATATTCCTTTAGTCATAAATTTGCAAATTGGTATCTAACATCTCCATTCTGTTTCTATAGGGATTTTGGATCTATATTCAGTACTCTTCTACCTGGTACAATGGCAAAACTTGATCCTCCAGAAGGTGGTACTTTCTTGGATGGTCTTGAAGTTCGTGTAGCATTTGGGACAGTTTGGAAGCAGTCTCTATCTGAACTTAGTGGAGGGCAACGGTCCCTTCTTGCTCTTAGTCTTATCCTGGCACTGCTTCTTTTCAAACCTGCACCACTTTACATATTGGATGAGGTATATCTAAATATGATTTCTTATTCAAATTTCTTATGAGCTCAATCTACTGTTGGCCAGCTAGCATATTTTTGCTGTATTAGTAAGAAAGAAGCAGTATGGCAAATAAATACGATAGGCAATTTCTCAGAAGCAGATCTTTTTGAAACTTGAGCAAAATTCAGCTTCGATGTTTTTTAAGATCAGTTGCTGAAATTTTTTTGAAAGCTGGAACTGGTTAGTCATTGGTTGTGATAAGTTAGACTAAAGCAGCAGTTCAGAGCATGAGTTCATCTCACCTAGGCAGACCTTTACCTTGCTCTATTTTATAAACAGTGGTGATTGGTGAAGACTAAGTGGGCAGACCACCAAACCTAGGATGACATTATACTGTTGCAAGTTGTTCTCATGGTAGATCTCAATTGTTGGATAGCTTAGCTCTGGTCTGGAAGGTATGTTTAAAACTGAAGCAGCTGGAGAGTATGCTGAGCAGTACTTGGTATTTAGTAAACTTATATCTAATTGGAGCCCTGTTCAATTGTTCATTTCACGTTAATGTAGTTATAAATCCATGGATTGAGGAAGGTGCTTTCATAATGATACCTCGTATAGTCTTGTATGCCTGATATCTCGAGCGTTCTAGTTTGCGCAGATTGACCATTTCCAACTAAATTATGTTCATGCGCTGCAGGTTGATGCTGCCCTTGATCTGAGCCATACGCAAAACATTGGTAGAATGATCAAGGCTCATTTTCCACACTCACAGGTAATCTAAATGCAGCTATATTAATTTATAATCCTGTTTAGTCAGGAGGGTATTATATTTAAATTGTAGTAGGTAAACTTTGCTTAGAAAGGCAGGTCTACAGGGTAATACTGATCTGGTGAAGTCTTGCTTTGCTTGTGTACTGCCGATTCAGATGCTCCCTCGTTTGCATTCTGACACTTCCAAGGCTTAAATTCTGAAAGTTCGAACTAATGTATTTGCAGTTCATAGTTGTCTCACTTAAAGAGGGTATGTTCAACAACGCCAATGTAATATTCCGGACAAAATTTGTTGATGGTGTCTCCACTGTGACGCGAACAGTGCCATCGAAACAGAGATGACCAGTTTATACGCCATGCTTCTTCTGTAGGTATGTTCTGATCCTGAGACTTGGCGTACAATTCCAAAGCTGTTATTTACAGTTATTGTAATTATATAATCTACTCTGTTAATTTTGCCAGGAGAATGATTTCATCAAAGCTGAATCCACATTTGCTTCTTGATTGCCAGATGTTTGCTGCACCCTAACTTTTGTGATGCTAGTGCTTGGTGCTGTGGCCGCAAAATGTCTCAAGCAGCCAAGCTCCTCGCTTGTCAGGCGATGGCATCAAATTAGGCGCTATAGTCTATAACTGTAACCCCGTGCTGTTACGTTTATGACCTCGTATGTACTCTGATCTGCCCTAATGTGTGTAATTAGTGGTTGAATAATTTTGTTTTGAAGATTAAACACCTATATATTGGCATAATGTGTGTAGCATGTAATGTAGTGGCCATCTGTTACCATGGCTTATCTTTTCATCATGTTTTGCTCCCTTTAAGAGGTTCTTTTTGTCCTGATACACTGACTCTACGTTACAATGTGAATTGCGTCGATCGCATCCTCGCGCGATCCGACGTCTGAGAGCAAGGGCTGTGATCTTGTTCTGCATTAACAGTTGAGTGACAGCGGTGTGAATATTCTCCAGTAATCTATGGAAAAATTGGATCTGTACCATTAAAAGATCTCAAAGTTAGATATATATCATCGTGATCCACATATCATTGATTCTTGTGAACCCTACATGTTAGTGAGATAACGATGGTATATATTTAACTTTGAGATCTTTTAATAGTACATATCCAAATTTCCCGTAATCTATTGATTTTTTTTTTTTTGCGGTAGTAATCTATCGATCTTTAACCGTTCCTTTCGGTGTATAAAAGGCTTTTCAGTCTATGCGATGTTGCCTTCTCTGGTAACTTTTGACTAGAGTCTGGGCGCGCCATTACTTTATCTCAGTTTGGAGCTTAGGTTATTAGTAGTATGTAACTACTCCAAATAGACAGTATTATTACTGTTTCATGTCAGATCGGTACTACTACAGTTAGTCATCTCAGATCGGTACTATTACAATTAGTCTGATGCATAGATCAATATTTATGCTCTTGTCAGCGCAGATATCCAGTATTATTATCATCATCGATAAATCATATGTTTAAGGCTAAAAGACAAAACAAAAAGTATGCAGGCCAATCAAGATGAGCACGAACCAACGAACATCACACATGGCTTGACAATCACCACGACCTCACAACAGTTGCACGTTGCCATTGCAAGGTAGGAATACTAAAAAGAAGTCACATTCAGGCAAATAATAGTCGGTGGCTGAGCCAGAGACAAAATTCTGGCTATCAGATACACGTTTAACACATAAGCACACAAACTCATGAATGTGTTCGTTACAAGTTGTGCCATCAAGCTTTCACCTACAACACAAGCTACAATCAAGCCTCCAGCAGCAGGTCACGATCAAGTTACGCATAGCTAAACGGCTACGAAAACCTTGAACCACACGGATTAAAACAGGGTCAGGTATGAACAAGGATGCATATAACATTGACCATTGCTATGAAATTCGCAAGGTACTTGAGTGCTGACAGATCCCCTCCAGTCCCTTCATTCAGTAAGTAGTCAGTGTGTGAAAAATTGGACACAAGCTCGTCCTCTAGTGGGAACCACTCGATCAGCTAGCCAGCCATTTGTCTTCTGTTGTTAGTATGTCAAGAGACTTGGATGCTGTTGATATGGATGTGGACTTCAGAAGAACCGATGCCATAAACATTATCCACAAAAGTCTGTAGCCAAAGTTTATATGCTATTGTGATATCATAAATTGCATCAATCAGCAACATACAAGCCATGCAACCAAATAGGCGAATCTTTCCAGCAACATGTTGCGAACTATTCACACAACCAGCTTCGCAATTACCATGAACAGAGTTGGAGGGCAAATCAGCCAGCTGGTCCAACTAACAGTGAATTTTACTGCCCACTTGGACAGAAAAATCCACAATCTAGAGTAAGATGTAAACTTCTAATAAGTTACAGTTGCTAATTCAGAACACATTAGCCGAACTAATTGTCTGCCAATGCTACAATAAAGAAGTGAAATTTTCCAAAGGCAAGTATGAGGTGTCATCACATCCATAGAATTCCTCAGCTCTTGCAAACAACAATTGAGTCGAAAGAGTACATTTTTCAGTATAGGCAAACCATGCTCTACTGCATAATCTTGATTTTTGATACATTTATTCTTACTAAGATATTAATATATACTAGCACTAGTTAGCATGCAGGTTGTAAAAAAGGGTAGGCATAAAGTACAGATGGTTCTCACAGATGCATAATCATGTTATTCATGTGATGAATCAGCATATCTAAGCAATTCACATGCATCTACTCCCTCCATCCTAAGATATAAGGCTACTTGGTTGTTATAAAAATGAATTTTAGAGAATATGAAGCCTGGAATCTAGGCTACTTGGTTGTTATAAAAATGAGTAATTCATAAAAGGTGAATGAATAAATATATCCCTCCAGATGTCTCTTAATGATGTAGCTTTATGATACTAAACTGTTTCCACATGACAGTCTCCAACAGGTTTGGCGTTGTTTATTCAGAAAAAGAGCAGAAGGATTGAGATATCCCTAGACTGCCTTACCAGATCCATTGAGGCTTTTCCACATGCATGACCAATGCAGAATTATGACCACCAAAAATAAATTAGCCATACTCTTTTATACTTATTGAGTAGGACTTCTATGAACATATACATTGCTGCAGAATGAAAAAAATAATCTAGTCTAACTTAAATTACATATTGTTCAAAAGGATAAAATGAAACACCCGTCACTAGAGGTGAAAAAATTGCAGAACTCAAACATGGAAATTTAAGATTGTCGATGAAAACATCTCTATACATAATATATATATCAGAACCAAACAATGCAGAAAAAAACACCAAATTAGTGGATTAAAAATCCATGCAAGTCAGATATTCAAATATTGATATAAGCTAGACACCATTCCAATTTCTACCTTTCACTATTTGCCACATTTTAAAGATGAAATCGTAAACGAAGAACCTAATCAATAGAACCAAAAAAGGAACCACAATGTTACCTGAAGGATTAACATAATGAGGCCCATAATTGAAAGCAACAGATGTGATGGCAAAGAAGCAAACACTGACAGCACAAACATCCACTTTTATTTGCTGAAAGATAATTTTGTTGTTAAAAAATTAACTAAAATACTTTCAATAAGGGTCAATTTATAAAGTCATTCAATAAAAAAAATGGGAAGACACAGAATAAACTAAAAGATACATCTCTGTACCTGTAATTTGTCACTTTGTACACGATATGTGTAACTTATAAGCACTCAACATTTTCATATGCAGAGCTTTCAAACCAAAATATTGTCAGGTTCTGTTGCCTATTTGCCAAGGTAGATGGTGACATTGAGAAAAATTACACGTAACTGTCACCTTCAAATATGTGGAAGATTAATAAAACGATGGCAATAAAATTTAGCTAGAACACTTCACAGGGAAAGAATTAATGAGTGGTCATATAAGTAAAGCATAGCAAGTATTACTTTTTCTCTTAATACTTAGAGAGATATTTCATATCACTGGGAGGAACCTCTAGACAAACTGAGCCATAAAAAAAGAACTTCTGAACTAATCCATATATGAGGTCCCTCCTCTTGGTGAGCAAGCCATAAACAACTCAAACCAGTTCTGCTATTTCTGCGAAGCATTAAAAAACCTTTGGTTACTTCGCAAAGCAAGCGCAAAAGGTCTTTGCCTAACATTGTAGCTGTGTCCCATGGGTGAAGGAGGAGCAACCATGTAAATGGTAAGCAGACAAGCATAACAAGATAACTTAGTCTTAAGTCTTAACCATCAGAATGGTACCCAAAACTTAATCCCCACCAACTCTACAGAGCAAACCTGCAATGCAACATTGTCAACTGTGCCGATAGTGTCGTACCCTCTGTCTGCAATACTTGCATCTTGTGCTCAAGCTACTGAATGTACCTCATCTTGCGCTCCTTTGACATTGCCACTGACTGTCGATTTGCCAGAATGCTGACACCTTTCACCAATCAGAATGCTTAATTTCAGCAAAAGAGAACAACTTGGTGACTATTTGAAGAAATGGATGCATATCTATTAACTCTTTTGGGATCAGTCAAAGCTAACTCGGCAAGCCGCTCATTTGCCATGATCTTCTTCTTCTGAGACTCACTCTCCGTTGGCAAACTCTATATCAAGCAGTGCCACAACACCTTCCAGGGAGACGCTCCCATTCCCGGAGAGGTCGTAGATTCATATAGGCATTGGCGTCAGAGAGGATGGCAGTGTTCGCACCGTTGACCGCCCCTGCTCCAGGTCCACCAGCAGCCACATGTCGATGCAGCCGGCCGGGTAGTCGTGGTGCACCGCGGCCAGGCAGCCGTCCAGCTCCGCCAAGCTCAGGTGCGCGCGGCAGACGTGGCGGGCGCCGGCGCCGCTTGAGGAGCAGAGCGGGCGGCGGAGGGACGGCCTCCGCCGCGAGGTCGAACGAGGCAACAGCGTTGCACTCGGTGCCCCGGCGGCGGCAGCAGGAAGTTTCGATCCAATCCAATCCGATTCCAACCCTAGGAACCCGCCCAATTAGACAATTAAATCACTACTAATCGATCCCCCACATGTTGCAGCAACCCGGCGAGCTCCAAACCAGAGCGCGATGGTGAGGCGGTCGGAGTCCGCACTCCCGAGCCCGAGCCAGGCAGCCGACTTCTTCTTCTCGGCCTCCTCCACGGGGGACGGGTGGGCGTAGGGCGCGTGCTCGATGAGGCGTCCTCGCGCTTTGCCAGGAACCGCTGCAACGACGCCTTCCTGGCGATGGGCAGGTCGTCGTTCGGGGCCAGGGCGGGGGTCGCCGCCCGAGCGCCCCGGCGGCCAAGCGCATGACCTCGGCCGCCGAGAAGACCTCGAACACGACCACCCCCCGGCTGTAGAGGATGGTTGGCGGCGCCTCCGTGGACGAGGGCCTGGTCGCCTCCTCCCCCCCTCGCGACGGAGATCCATCACACGAGCAGCGGCCCTATCGCCGCCAGCGCCGACGAGGCAGACCAGGACGTGAGGGAGGAGGGGGAAAAAGAAAGCAGGGAAAACGGGGGGTGGGAACGGATCGGACTCAGATTGGGTGACATAGGGTTAGGGTTGGCATGTCACAATGACAATGACAATGTGACATTTTCTGGATCTCCACGAAGTGTCTTTTTTTTGGACCCACACGAAGTGAATATTCTCCATCTGAGCTTGACAGACGGGAGACGGAGCCGTCCGCGCTCGTTGTCGCCGCCCCCAATCCCGCGGCGCTCAGACTTGCCGATTCGGTCGCCCGCGCTCGCATCCCCCGGACACCGCAGCGAGCCAGCTGGATGCTGCTGCGGGGGTGGCAGTCGGGATGCGTCGGGCCCGCCGCGGGAGGCTGCTGTCGCGCCGGCAGATTGGGCCGCCGCCGTGGGAAGGCCATGCCGCCGCAGGAAGGGGCGCCACGAGGGGGGACTTCCGTGCCGCCAGCCGGCTGTGCTGCGGGGAGCATCTCTGGGGGAGGCGTGCGCGGGCGAGCTGCTAGCCGCCATGGGTGCCAGCCTCTCTCTCCATCCATCTGTATGACGCGATATAGCCCAGCCGCCAGCGATCACATCCGGCTCCCACGCAGTGGACTCGCGGTGGACTTATGGCAGCTTCCAGGTCTGTCTACACGGGAGGTGGCCACTGACCTGGAAATCCTGGTGGATCATTGCTTGTTTCGTCTCCACAAGGTAGATGCAGATTCTGTTCTTTTTAGCTACCTTGTCCCCTCCACTGCACAAGTTCAATTGGTTGATTTAGCAGCATGAATTTTGAAACACATCTGAGTATCTGACTGATGATTTATGAAATTATCTCGGTTTCTTAGTGTTGTTCTGTTCTCTTCTCTGTTTCGCCATGTGCGTTCTCGAACTCGGCAGTGTTCCCTCTGCTCTCCCAGTGCCTGCTGCTGCAGGCTCTCTACGCGGAGTCCGACGCCGTCGAGATGCCGGGCTTCCTCGGCGGCGCTGAGGCGTTCGAGGCCTGCGCCAAGTTCTGCTACGGCATCGCCGTCACGGGCGGTGCGCACAACGGCGCGCCTCGGCATGACGGAGGCCGCCGACCGCGGCAACCTCGGCGCCAAGCTCGACGCGTTCCTCGCCTCCTGCCTCCTCCGCCGCTGGAGTGACGCGCTCGACGTGCTCCGCGCCACCGCCCGCTACGCTTTTATGCGCGCGACGTCTCCGAGCTCGGCGTCGTCCTCTTCTGGCGCGTCATGGTGGCTACCGAACGTCGCCAAACGTCCATCAGCGTGGACTGGCCGGAGCCGCTGGCGCCCATGACGGCGAGCAGCTCGCCCGCACACACCTCGCCGGAGATGCTCCCCGCGCTGCTGCGGTCGCCGCATGGCGTCCCACCCGCGACGCAGCCGGTTGGACGGCGCGGACGTCCCTCCTCGTGGCTCCCCTTCCCGCGGCAGCATGGCTTCCCACAGCGGCGGTCCAGTTTGCCGCGCCCAGGCGCGACGGCAGCCTCCCGCAGCAGACCCCGTGCGTCCCGGCAGCCACCCCACTCGCGGCGGCATCCCACTGGCTCGCGGCAGCGTCCGGGGAATGCGAGCGCGGGCGACCGAATCGGCAAGTCTGAGCGTGTGGGATTGGGGGCGGCGACAACGAGCGCGGACGGCTCCGTCTCCCGTCTGTTAGGCTCAGATGGAGAATATTCGCCTGCGTGTGGGTCCAACAAAAAGGAGCCCTTGGATTCGTTTTGGAGGGCTGAGATCCAGAAAATGTCACATTGTGACATGCCAACCCTATGTCACCCAATCTGAGTCCGAACGGATCGGGGTTCGAACCGCGGCCGGAGCGGGTGCGGGAAGGGTGTTTTTTGCGAAAGTGTCGGGGTGGGCGGTTTTTTGCAAAAATGTTACGATTTCCGAATTTTCTCTTCTTCGTGTTGAAATATTCTAGACTAAGGGGGCAAGCACGAAAACAAACAACGCTATTACTGTTTACGGAGGGCCTCTCTGGACAACGGGTTGATTCCGGTAAAGGTGGAGGACTATTTTGCAAATTTCCACGTGCCTAGTTGTGTGCTTCTAGACGGCGGGATCGAGTTCGATCGAACCGGACGCGAAAAGAAGCCACGCAGACGCGCTCCCGGGGCGCGAATTCCCGCAGGAATAGAGAGCTTCGATGTGCCCTAACTACTTGTCCTCTTCCAAGTTCCAACCTCCATGGTTGTTGCACCCGAGGAGATAGCCTCGACGTGCCACGTCGGGCCGAGGCGTCCAGCGGCTCGCAGGTCTTCAAAATCGCAGGCTACTCGCTGACCCAAGGCATGGGCGTCGGCCGCTGCCGCCTTCAGTCAAGCGCGTTCGCGTTCGCGTTCGCGGTCGCCGGTCACGACTGGGCCGTCGTGTTCTACCCGGACGGCCACGGCGTCAACGAGAACGCCGAACACGTCTCGGTGTTCGTCACGCTTCTGAGCGACACGACGGCAAGCCCGGAGAACAAGGACGGCGGCGCCGTCCGTGCGCACATCGACTTCGGCCTGGTCGACCAGCGGCGCAGCCCGCCGGTGATCAAGAAGGAGTCGCGGCTCTCCTACCGCTTCGCGTCCCAGGGCGCCTCCGCGGGCTACGCCAGGTTCATGTCCAAGTCCAAGGCGGAGGTGGGCTCGTCGGGGCTCGTCCACGGCGACTGCATGCCTCGCCGTGCGCTGCATGGTGCACGTGGAGCGCGTGAGGGAGGGCGACGTGGCCGGGACCGTCGCAGCCGTGCCGCAGGGCAGCGTGCTGACCAGCGCGTACCGGCACGTGACCACGAAGACGTGGCCGGCGCTGCGGCAGCGGTTCGGCACGCCGGAGGGGCTCGCCTTTCTGCTGGAGCTCTTGCTCAGGTGCCTGATGGTCTACGTCAACGGAAGGCTGCGCCCAGAAGAGGACGACGACGACTGCAGACGCAAGGCTAGATGCCGCTGCCGTTGCAAGTGCGGCCGCTGCTGCCTGCTGCTGCAAAGTGTAAAGATGAAAGGAAATCATTATGCTTTAGTTTTGCTTTTGATGACCCGGAATCAGTGAATCACAGGGGTTTAGATGGCACCAGATTTTTAAAGGAGAAATAAAATAATATTACGGGAGTATTAGTTACACATCTGCATTACCAGACGGTGTAGTACTCAACCGAAGGTTTGCTGTCGCCTCGTGAAACTAAATTGCCTTAGCGTGGGGCTAATTGCCTCGTGAACAATGAGGTCCAAGGGAGCGAAATTGTTGCACAAGTAAAGCAATCAGTGATACATCCGCGTAGTTGCACAAGTATTTGGACTCAAATACACCAACTGTCCATTATGAGAGGGAGAGGATAAAAAGACTGCACAAATTATGAGAAAACTGGAAGTGCCTGTCCAATTCCAACAAGTCAGTCAACTCCAGCACACTCCTGTCCATCCTTAACGCCTTACTGTCACTCAGCATTTCCTTCTGTTATGTGTTTACATCTAAAACGCTCAAGTGAACAACTCTTCTGATACATGGCATGCTAAGCCTGACAGAACAATCCATGCAGCAGAAGTTGAGGTTGTCTAGAGAGTATAGACTATCGTTCCCTTCATTTCCTTCTTTGGGGATCCCGACTGAGTCCGTGCTTTCTCAAAGTTTTGATGTAACTTCGCATCAAACTGAACTTATTAGAACCCAGATGATGCAAGTAATCCCATGTGAAGATCCCTGTCTTGTGCAAATCATCAAAGAGTATCCTACACGCAAACAACAGTGGGTCATGGATGAGATTTGCAAATAAAAACAAAAAAATGTGTTAATTGTTAAAGATGTCACAACTGACTTCTGCAAAATGACATGAGAAAAATATGACATGAGATAATATGACCTCACCGGACTCCGTAGTTCCCTACGGATTCAGCTGACATGATTCCAACATGCTGTCGCCCAAATATAACCTGATCAGACATGATATCTGCTGTAAAAACGAATTTTTTTTGGGGGGGGAAAGTGCAGATCCAGTACAAGATATTAAGAAATCTCCTAAAGACATCATTGACGATTTTATATGAGTGATCTGTGTTCAAAAATTAAAGGTGAATGCAAATTTGCATATTCATTCAAATAGCAATTTTCTTTTCCTATAGCAATGACAGTGAGTTAATGGCACAGCTGTTGTTTGCACTAACCAAAAGGCTCAGGAAGACTAACTGTGACAGATATACTAGAAATTACCTTTTCACCACCCACTGATCTGATTTTGCTATCAGCTGCTGGGCTGTATACTCTGAGAAACTCTGCTGACAGATGAAATGAGCTACCATCTGCAAATTCAACCTCAACCTGTGATGAACCAGAAATTAGTTTCATCCCAAACAGACACAAGACCCAAACCCCAAAGTATGCACCATTTCACCAATGCCAGTGTAACTTCGGCAGAAGCTTGCAAGACTGACCAATCAGTGAAAAGGACCTGTGCCGATTAAAAGACAAATATGCATGCCAACTAAGGTTTACATGGCCCGTTTCTTGAGATAAGATGCATATGGTCCTAAAACATGGATGTGATAAGGTCAGATTTGGAAATACTAAGACAACAAAATAAGACCAGAACTTCAACAAGGACGGCAAGAGATCTGTTTCCCTGACATTGACTGGGAGCTCTGCCTTGACCGCACAACGTGGCCTTACACAGGTTTCAGCACAAGTTGGGGTTTGTGGTTACATATCCAGCATACTACAATAGCACCTTGCTAATATTTCGCTATCGAGCACTCACGGGTGGACAATAAGGAACGTTTCGTTTTGCTTGCACGCATGGCAACCGAAGAACAAATCTGCACACAACATTTGGGCAGCTGCGAGCCTGTGACAAACATGAGGTGAACTCAGATGGGACAACAAGGTGGCCCGGAGCGCTGTTGTGAGTTTGGCCTTTCAGCCGAGGGGGCCGTTCGTGAGCAGTTGAAAGTCGGAGGAATCAGCTAATGTACAGTAGGATCTAAGGAGCGGAGGAGATGATGGTCATCTGGGAAGAGGAGACTCACGGATTTGGGCGCATGCAGCGCGAGCTTCGTAAGGCGCGGGGGTTGCGCCGCCGCCGCCGCGTGCAGCCGCCGGACCACGGCACCCATCGCCACCGCCATAGACGATTATGCGAAGGGCGAGCCGGCGGGGCAAGGTCGCCGCCGCGGCTTCTCCCCAGCTCGGGGGTGCTTTTGCGTTGCGCACCTGCGCCCGAGCCGGAGGAAGGTGGAAGCCGCTACGGGCCGGCGCCGCGACCACGCCTACTGGGCTTTTGCATTCGATGAGGTGGCCAGGCCCACTAGAGAGAGAGAGAACGGGAGAGGCTCCTGCCCGGATACACACGCACGGATCTCAAAGCGATCTCGCAGCTGACCAGAACCGTCGTCCCGTACCGCCGCCGCCGCCCGGCCTACAACGAGCGGCCTACCACGCCGCGCCACCGCGCGGCATGTGGCGTCTTCGCTTCCCTTCTCGCACATTTTTTGCCATCAAGGACGGAAAAGCCCTTTACCCCTCGCTAGATTCGTGGTGGGCCCGGACTCGCCGTACACCGGTAGCCAGTCAGCCACACACCACGCGGACCGGCACCGGGGCGCGAAAGGAACGGGACGGCGCAGCCACCACGGCGGCGCAGCCGCAGCGGCGTGCGCACAGCGCACATATCCACCCCCTCCTCCCACGCGTCAGCGGGCGCAGCAGCCTCGCGCAGTCCGCCCGCCCGGCCGCGGACGCAATGCCGCTGGCGCTCGCGCAGCTGCAGGACCTGCGGGAGCGCATCTCCGACCGCCTCCGCCCGTGGAGCCGCTCCGCGCAGTTCTGGGTCCGCGCCGCGGACATCTACACCAGCTACAAGGTAGGCGAGCTAGCCGCAGGTCCGTTGGTGGTGTGCCCCCGGTGTGCTCGTCGATATGCCCCTGTTGTGAGGTGCGGGAGGGTTTAATTGCCGAGCGCTTTGGCCGGTCCAGGTGTGTCAGCTGCGGGCGGGGTTCGTCAAGGATGAGGAGGAGCGGGAGGCCATGTGGGAGCAGCAGCACGAGCTCGGCGCCCAGAAGATGTACTCCCTCTGCTACGAGCTCAGAGGACTCTTCCTCAAGGTTGGTGTGCTTCGGTTCCCCTGTTCTTCCTTTTACTTTCTCCGATTGTCTCCAGCCCCGATCAATTATCTGGGGGGAAATCGGTGTGGTTGACAGAAGCTGCAAATTCGATTGTGCTGATAACAGTGATTGTGCTCGGGGTGCTTTTGTATCATTGGATTATTTCCTTTTGGTATACTGTCTCTGCCTTGATTAGAGTGCTCTGTGACATTGGACTAGTGAATTTTTGAACAGGCTGCTCAAATTCTGGGAAAACCTGATTTGGCCCCAATGGCTTGGGTGAAGAGACTCGTCACGCTCTGTGATAGGGCCCCAGCCACACCATATGATGTGGTTAGAGATGTTGTTGAGAAACAGTTTGGAAAGAACTTCGATGACATATTTGAATTCTTTGATGTCGAGCCTGTTGGGTCTGCTTCTATTGCACAGGTTCGTGCTTAGGTACTTCATCTGTGAAATCTGGGTGTTCGTTGCATCTGTGCTTTCTACCATTCCTACCGATGTTAGGCCTGTGCATATGTTATTTTCTGATTTTTAGCATAACATTGCATACTTGCCTGGAACAGATGGCTTATTTTCTCACTTTATTTTTTAGATAATCTCTCATAATACTTTGCTTCATATTTGTTATTAGGTGCATCGGGCAAGGCTTAAATTATCAAAGACAGATGTCGCTGTCAAGGTTAGTAACACATTTATGTGTTCCATAAACAGCCTTTTGAAATCTCAGATTTGTTTGGATGTGTCATAATGATTAGGAATTGACCAGGTTCAACATCCAGGAGCTGAACATCTGATGATGGTTGATATCCGGAACATGCAAGCAATGGCCTTGTTTTTGCAGAAGTATGACATCAACTTTGATCTATTCTCTGCCACCAAAGAGATGGAAAAGCAGGTTTTCTCCCCCACCCTGAAATCATCCTACTTTGTCACTTGTTCCAGTAATCGTATGCTATCACGGTGCCCGTGCGTTGCTACGGGTAATATAAATTTTACCCGGACCTACATGCATGACATCACCAACTTTCTGCTCATTTACTTTATGTACAGACCGTGTCGTGACTGTGTGAGGCATTGATTGTCCAGGTTCTAATTGGGATTCAGATTGATTTGTCCGGTTCCGATTAGGATTCCGATTGATTTGTCCGCGTTCCGATTCCGATTCCGATTGACGGACCAAGGAATCATTGCTTACTTTAGAAATAGTAGAGGTAGAGATAACTCTTCCACATGCAATTGTCATTATTCAACATAAACTAAGTTAAACTGACATGTGTCAAATTACTGATGAAGCCTGTGAAATAGTGCAGATATGATTATAAGCTGTAGACAATATAGTGTTGTGTTCTCATTCTTTGTCGATACTTCTATATTACACCAGTGTGTATCTTGTGTAGTATTAAAGTATTGATATATTTTTTGTATTGATATTTTCTTCTGAAGATATGCTATGAGTTTGACTTTGTGCGCGAAGCAAGGGCAATGGAAAGGATACGAGAATTCCTACGTGTCACCAATAAGAAACCTCCGGTTATGGTGCCTCGTGTGATTCCTGGAATGGTTAGCAGGTATAGTGTCATAACTGCTCACTTAGTCAAAGTGTATTTTAGGTTATTTAATTGAATCCTAGTTCTGCACCATATAGTCAGGTGGATACAAGGTCTGTCTCTAACTTGTTGGTCTCGATAAAGCAGTTATAAATTAGCCACTAACTGATACCAGGATGCTTGAATTAAATGGGATGTTTTCCTTTTTTTACTCGAGAAAGATTTTTCCCTCACGAGATGCTTCTATACGTAAAGTTAATATTTTTATTGGTTTTTCGTGCTATTTGAATATTTGATCCTCCTGACCATCTAGGCTCTGTATCTGGCCTTCCAGGGGTTAACATTGTCATGTGCCGTTTTTTTTTGGAATCTTAGAGCTAATAAAAAAATTATCACAAATTTCTTTGATGCCATTTCATGATACCTGGAAGTATGCTGCTCATTTTATGTGCCATCTTTCTCCTTGTGCTTCAAATGTAAGAAACATTGTGATTTATTTACTCTATTGCTGTTAGATGAAAAAAGCACGAAAACTTAATGCATGTAGTGGCTTAATTTTTACTGAGCCTGCTACCACTTGTGTTTCTTTGCATAATCAATATGAGAGGTTTTTTAGACCAATCAATAATGAGGTTATTCTGTCGTAGTATGGATTGAATGTTATTTTTTTATACCTTTTGTTAGGGAGGTTCTGGTAATGGAATTCGTCAAAGGGACCCCAATAATGAATCTTGGCAATGAAATGGCTAAAAGGGGCATAGATCCTGGTGGTAAGATTGCAGCAATGGCAAAGCAGTAAGGCCCTTCATCGTAAAAGAGTTGATTCCTATTTGCTTAGTTTACAAAACCGTATACTAGTTTTCAGATTCTATGTGGGGTCAGTGCTATTAGGATGAGTAGAATAAAATTTTACTCAATTAGTCACGATTGGTAGACCTTAAAATAATTAGGAACAAGCACTTTTTTGAAATTTTATTTTGTTTTATAGCATTTCCTTAAATTGCCTTTAATTTTTATGCTTAAGTGATTTCAAAAGCAACCTTTTTTCTATTGCAGGAAAATTTTGTCAGATCTAACTCTTGCATATGGTCAAATGATCTTGAAGGATGGCTTTTTCCATGCTGATCCACATCCAGGAAATATCCTTATCTGTAAGGACACAGAGGCAAGAGACCTTTCTAAACTCTTCCATCTCCTCTTACAGGCAAATGTCAACTTCTGATTAAATATTATTCTTGTGTTTTCATTTAGGTGGCTTTACTTGATTATGGACAAGTGAAAGAAATGCCAGAGGATTTACGACTTGCTTATGCAAATCTTGTAGTTGCAATGGCTGATGATGATCTTTTGAGAGCCGAAGAAGGTTTCAGGTATGCTCAATTGCAAACCATGCTATTTTCTACTGTGTACATCTATTTAAACAGTTGGAGTCATTGCAAAATAGTAAAATGAAATATTTTATGTACTGTATCAAAGCAATCTGAACTAGAACTAATGAATATATGAAATATGGATTCCTGTTTGATATATTTAAGGATAAGATGGGTGCTGAGTATTAGTGAATAGTTCTTTAATGTTGATATATTACCTGTTTTGCTTATGGACTACAAAAATATTTCAGGGAGCTCGGTATCAAAACAAGGACCATAGCTGATAACAAGCTAGAAGAATTGTTTCAATTATCACTGCGAATGTTTGATACAAGAATGCCACCTGGTGTAACTGTTATGTCACCTTTTGCCGATGATTCTTCACTTACTAAAATTGGAGTGGAGGTATGGTCACACCTTAAAAGTCCAAACCTGTAAACAAATATCCTATATTTTTTTAACTAATCTTATATTCTTATTCATCCATTTGTTTGCATTATTTACACAATACATGATTTACCTAAAATGGCTTATTTCTATTTCTTCCCTATTTGAAGAGCTTCCCGGAAGAGCTATTTTCAGTACTTCGAACAATACAGCTTTTGCGAGGGCTGACTGTAGGGATGGGGCTTATTTTCTCGTGCGCTCAGCAATGGCGACCAATTGCTGAGGAAGCATTGTTAAGATCTGGGAGGATAAGAGGTAATGGTATTGTTATTAAAGACATTCAACTCCTGTGTATCCTGATTGATAGATAGACTAATTTGAACTTACCATGTTGGTGCAGCTTCACAACCAAAGCAAAAGAGAAGTTTTCTCAGGCGACTATTTTGGTGAAGTAGAGATAGCGACCATCAAAGAACATATTATATGAACATTCTGTAATGAACTGGCAGTATCCAGAAGCTCAAGCCTTCGATTTCACTTCACAGTACATTTGTACACATTCATTTACTTTGGGTGCGTGTTATTTGACTCAATGATGTTGATCATCAAAATGTTTATTTTTGGCGTTTAGGCCTTGTTTAGATGCACCATGTAAAGTTTTTGAAAGTGAATCTTTTCACATTTGAAGTATTAAACATAGACTAATCACAAAACTAATTACAAAACTCTGTAAACTACTATATGAATTTATTAAGACTAATTAGAAGAGACTTGAAAGACTGGAGTATACCTAGAGATTTGTCCTTGGATAGGAGTGCTTGGAAAGCCGCGATTCACGTGCCAGAACCTTGAATAATGGTCTTTGTTGGGTTTCAACTCTAGTCTACCCCAACTTGCTTGGGATTAAAAGGCTTTGTTGATGTTGATGTAATTAATCCGTCGTTAGATTATGTTTACTGTAGCAATTTAGTGTGTACTCATGTCCTAGTTAGGTTTATTAGATTCGTCTTGTAATTTACAAGCAAACTATGCAATTAGTTTTTTTTTATTTCGTCTAGATTTAATACTCTATGCATGTGTCGTATATGTTCGATGTGACAGTTTTAGAATTTTGAATTTTGCATCTAATGCTGGCCTTAGACGAGAAACCTTCTTGGTTCCGGTTCTTCATTTTTTTATTTGGATTATATAGGAAGGGGTTCTATTGGAAGCTGACATGTACACAATCATCGCTATATGCTCAAATACTTTTATACTGTGATTTGTCACATTGGACGTCGATCCGTGTTTGGTCAGACTTGTCCAACTTCTCCGTGCACAAAAGACGAGTTTCCTGACTTCTAGTCACCGTAAACTTACTGCTAAATTTTGCAGGGAGTCGATCAGATCGAGGAGAGTTTTGTCTGTTTGATCTACAAAATAACATTTCAAACCTACTGTTTCCACTCTACTCTGTAAAGCAGTGCATTCGATCACCTTCCAGGTCTCGGCTTATTGATGTCAGTTACTCAGTCCCAGGTACAAAGAACTTCAGCTTTTATTCCTCCATTGAAGATTACATTAATTCCCCATGACAAAAAAACATAGGGGGGAAAGTTACTAAGTTACAACAAGAAATCAAACTTAGGTTGGTTAATACATGCCGGCAAATATCCTGCAGGTTGCTTTTCAAAAATAAAAGTTAGATTGGTTAATTGTCCTACACAAAATTTGCCAAACAACTCAACAAAACACTATGTGAAGGCCTTATTATACAAGTGTGCTCAAGCACATATTATAGCTTGAACAGCCATAGTATCTATGAGCTCATCTGCCATGGGTATACCTCTAATCTTGAGCTCTTTATTCATCTACCCTATGTACAGCAGATCCATCCACTGTGTATGCATCTATGGCCATCATGCAGTAGTAGAACTCTATACTCATGCATGGCAGAGACACGGTGATGACGAGTGGTATACCTCTCCGGCTGCCGAAGCGGCGCGGCGAGCGGCCGCCTACGGCTAGCACTTCCAACAGGAGGCGGCGATGACGGGCTTGCCCTTCCAGCCGAGGACGAGGCAGCCCTTCTCCTCGGCCACCGTGTACCCTCCGCCGCCGGCGTTCTCTTCCAGCCACTCCCTCGCCCTGGCCGCCATCCTGATGGGCACGGACTGGAACCCCGCGCGGCTCATTCGGCGGCGCCACTGGTCGGCGCGCTCGTGCCGCTCCACGCGCGCCGCGCCCTCGCACCCGACCACGTTCCGGATCTCTGCGCCGAAGTGGAACTGCTCCACGCGCGCGCGCCGCGCGTCGTAGCGCGGCAGCGCCGCGTCCAGCGCGTCGAACACCGCCGCGTAGTAGTGGAGCGCCTCCATGAACCGGCCCAGGAAGAAGGGCCCGTTGTGGCCGGCGTCCTGCTCGACGAGCACGAACGCCTTGGGCGACAGCTTGCGGATGGTCTGGAGCACCGAGTTGAGCGCCCCGCGGCTCTCCTTCACCACGCAGTGGAGCTCCAGGATGCTGTTGATGGCCACGGCCTCGTCGGCGTCAATGCCGAGGTCGTCGATGTGCAGGCTCTCCAGGCTGCGGTCCACGGCCCTGAACTCGAGGTACATTCCGAGCCCCTCCGCGTACGCTTCGAGCTCGCGGCCGACGGCTCTCATGGTGTCGACGGCGGCGCCGACGCCAGTGATGCACACGCGCTTCGGCTTGGCGCCGGCGCGGGCGGCGAGCCCGTCGAGGAGGCCGCGCCACTGGTGGCCGCGGTCCAGGCCCAGCGTCATGCCCAGGTCCACCACGTGGACGTTACTCTCTCCCTCAAAGGCTTCCAAGATGGAGGCGTTCGCCACGAAGTGCGCGAACCGCAGGTACGGGCACAGCTCGTACGCCAGCGCCAGCGCCTCGCCGCGCGCGCCGTCGCGCCCCGCGCACGACGGCGGGATGCAGAACGCCATGCTGGCCGGCCCCAGCGCCGGCGGGTGCGCCAGCGCGAGCCGGTCCGCGAGGCCCTGCACGAAGCACGACGCCACGCGCTGGAACGCCGTGCCGTGCACGGGCGCGCCGACCTGCAGCTCCCGCAGCAGCGCCGCGGCCTGCGCGCGGTCGCGGCACGCCACGGCCTCGGCACAGGCGACAAGCAGCTGCACCAGGCGCATGCCATCAGCGCCGCTGCCGCTGCCGGCGCCGCCGCCACCTCCACTTCCGCCGCCGCCGGCTGCGGCGGAACTGCCACCATCCCCCGCGATTCCCCCGTCCTCACCTTCCTGGAACGCCACTGGAGACTCCATGGCCTCCATGGCCTCAACCTTCTGTTTGCAGCTCTCAAGAACGTCCCGGAACCTCTGCTTCCTGACGCGCGACGATTCAGCCGCTGCGGCAGCAACATCGGCACGAGGCAGCGGCCATGACGGCTGGTAAGGCGAGCTGTAGTAGTCAACCTTGGTGGCCTTGGAAGCGCGGAAGCCGAGCTCTACCTCGTCGCCGTCGAACGCCGCGTCCTGCTGATCGGTGCCATAGTAGTAGGGGAAGCCCAGCCCTGGTTCAGTGCAGAGCACAGCGTCGTGCTGTGGCAGGTGATGGATCTGCTGCGAGGAGCCGTAGGAGGTGGTGAACTTACTGGGCGAGCTCCTGCATGGCTGCTCAGACATGCCCATGTCTGTGTTTATGCTGTCCTTGTCAGGTAGTCGGGCCTTGTTGCAAAGGCAAATGGCCTAGTTAACTTTGTTACGTGGTTGAACCAACCTGGCATTTATAGGGCATACAATACAAGCAAGAGGTAGGAGACGACCTGGTTTCTCCTTCATTTTTCTTTCTATTTTGTTAGCTAAAGAAAGGCTACATGATACAACTCAGGCTTGCCTGTCTCTTTTTGGTTAAGTACTGAAAGACTTGGCACTAGCTAGGCTCATATACTGTGAAGAAAGTTTATGATGTTTGAATTATGGCGCAGAAATTCATAATCGTCTGGCTGAAAGAGACAATTATTCAGATTTCAGAACATTTTGATCAGCGCTGTTAATTCCATCAGTGGCGCTGGATGTTTTATTGGACTAACATACAAACCGTGCACACAGATTCTTCGCGTGTAAAATGTATTTTTCATTGTCCAAGATATGTGTGGAGGATCGCGTTTGCAGCACGGAAGATGTTCCAAGATGAAGAGGTTCTTGGTCCGGTTCTGCTTGGCTGCAAAGAAAGCTCGCGAAGCTAGCTGCTGCTGCTGAAGAAAGATGCAGCAGCAATTCAAATTAATAATGGAATCTTACTACAGTTAGTAGTAGTAAGGCTAAGTTAGTTCAATGCTAAGAGAGGGGACAGGCGAATTAGTCTCTTCGTTAGGATCAAAGTTTCTGCCCTATAGTTAACTTTTCTGCGTCCATCAGTGATGGCGCTCGATCGACTGTTTTCTTCTCTGGTTTGAAAGAGAACCGAACGGTAGGTTTCTGTTCAATAAGCAGCTGATTGCGGCGGTAATTGTCAAACTGGGCAGCAGTAAAAAAAAAAATTTGCCGACCAAACGCAACACAACAACCCAAAACCCACAGGAATCTTCTGGCGAGGCCAACCAAACACATGTCTGAAGATCACAGATGCTGGATCAATTGATCTCTCGGCATGAGTAAACAAAACGAAGATATTCTTGAGGATCAAGCTCTGTCGCCGGCCGCGACCTGACTATTGGATTGATCTCCTTCCTAATAGACCCAACGGTCTATTAGGGCCTTAATCCGCGCCCTGATCGGGGGCGCCCAACCCTTAATGGTTGGTGGGCCCCCGCTGCACAGCGCCAAAATAAAAGGGGTGAGGGGCCGGGGCACGTTGCACAAGGTTCGCCGCGCCGCCTACACCCTCACCCACAGAAACCCTAAGCCGATCTACTAGGGGGGCGCTGGAGCAGTGGGAATCCGCCGCCGCTGCAGTTAACTCCGTCGACACCGTCGCCCCTGCCATCGCCCTCGACTTCGACGCTACGCTCACGACGCCACTGCACCGCTCGTCGCTGCCCTAGAGCAGATCATCATCAGCGAACCAGAGATGGCCGCCGGATCGAGTTCAAGCACTGGTGGTGATGGTCTCTCTCTCTACTTCCTCACTGTGTTCATTCTTTTATTGTTTATGCAATAGATCTAGGGACTCTTGCACTTGATGTGAAGAGAAGAAGAGAAATCCTACTCGATTCGTGCACTGTGTGATTCTAGTTTTCTAACAATGGTATCAGTCGCCTACACAAGTGTAGATCGAGGTCAGGAAAGATAGTTTCGAATGCGAATCGAAACAACAGTCAAAGAAAAGCAACTCGAATCGATAGAATCAAAGCAAGAACAGATCGAATCGATGGCAAATCGAACTCAACAGTCAAACCCTAACCCTAACCCTAGAGATCAAAGCGCGTGGGACCTACCTGGTCCGCGCGACACTGCCGTTGCCGGTGCGTGTGACGCGCTTGCGCCGCCGCTCGCCGGACTTCGCGGCACAGTGGAGCCGCCTGCTCGCTGCTCCGGGACGCCGGGGTCGCGTGTGCGGGGCTCGAGAGCATGGCTCCGTCCTCGGCCGGCTCGACGGTGGCGCGCTCACCCTCTGGCGAGCGCGCACACCGGCGAGCAAGCCGCGGCGGTGCCATCCCGCCCGCTCCGCCCGGTCACCGTGGCTAGAGACGCCGCCGTTTCCGCGTGGAGAGAGAAGGGAGAGGGAAGAATGGAATAGGGTTTGAGGGGACGACGCCGGCGTCGCCGGTTTTGTTCAGGCGAAAAGACCGGACGACCGTCGGATTTGATCCGACGGCCGGCGGTGGCCGAGCGACGAATGGGCCACAAGCGGCCCGAGAGGGATGCCGCGGCGGGCCAATTCGGCGGCCCGGCCGTTGGCTGTCGGACCTCGGGCCCACGAGGAGGCGGCCGAGCAGGCCGCGGGCCGCTGGGCCGAATGATCAGTGTACTGTTTTATCGTTTTTTCTATTTTCCAGAAGCAATTTCAATGGTATTTTGCATGAATTTGTTTATAATTTGATCTCTATTCAATTTTGCACCAACGTGTATATTGTTTAGAACTAAAAGTTCACAGTATTGCTTCTGAAAATAGAAATTTTCTACTTGTTTCCGCTGCAAAAGTCATTACAGTTGCTCTTTACTTTAATTCGAACCAACGAGACAATTAAAGTTTAAGAGCATGGTTAAAAGATTATTTTTGAGCATTATGGTATTGTTAATTTTCTGACCAACGTTGTTAATTACAATACTGTAATTTCATAGTTTTTGTGCATTTACTTCTATTTCTGCCCAACGGTGATATAGATTTAATTGCATAAACAGTTGTATGTTCTATTTTGACCAACGTTGGAATTTTACATGCAATTATTGTTATTATGTTCTCACTATTTTTTGAAATTTTCAGCGGGGATGAACTTGATGGGATTCATCAGTCACATCCCGACTCTAAAAGGAGACAACTATGGCGAATGGATCAAGAAGGTTGATCTCGCTTTCGTCTGTGGAGAGGTGGATGAGATGATCACCACTCCAAAGCCCACTGAGCCACCGGCTCCAGTGAGAGGGGAATCTGACACTGATGCTGAGTGGCAGAAAAAGCAAAGGGACTATGCTCCCTTAAAGATGGCTTATGATCTCGAAAAGACAAAGTGGAATAACGCCAACAAGAAATGTGTGGCAGTTATAAAGAACACAATTGATCCTAACATTTTGGGTTCAATTGGAAAGTGTGATTCAGCTGCTGAGTACCTTTCAAAGATAAAGAATCAGTTTACTGGTTCTTCAAAGACTTATGCTACACAGATCATAGAGCAGTTGATCACAAAAAGGTACTATGGCAATGCCGGTACGATAAGAGATCATATCATGGGGATGTGTGCTTTGAACTCCAAGCTCAAACCAATGGACTTGGATCTCAAAGAAGAATTTATGGTGCACCTGGTGTTCGCCTCTCTGCCAAAAGAGTTTGCAACGTTCGTTGTAAACTATAACTCACAGCCAGAGAAGTGGAACATGGAAAAGACAATTGCAATGTGTGCACAAGAGGAAGATAGACTCAAGAAACAGAATGGTGGGTCTGTCAATTTTGTGCATAATATCAAGAAAAGACCTTTCCAAGCTGCTTCTTCCTCTAAAGCTAAAGACAAAGCCCCTATGCCACAGAAGTATCAGCAACAGCGTCAGCAACAGCGCACTCCAGTTCAAGATGAGTGCTTCCACTGTTTTGACAAGGGGCATCGCAAAGCAGATTGTCCCGCTTATTTAAAGATGATAATGGCAAAGAATGGTGAGAATGTAATTTCATTTGTTAATGAATTCCTGTATTTAAAGTTTTCTAAATCTACTTGGTGGATTGATTCTGGTGCAACTGTGCATGTTGCAAATTCTTTACAGGGATTCCGTTCGACAAGGACTACGCAAAGAAGCGAAAGACACATTAAAGTCGCGAACGGAGTACAAGCAGATGTTGAAGCTGTTGGCGATGTCTCCATCGAGCTAGTTAATGGTTTCATGCTTGTATTAAAAGATGTTTTATTTGTTCCTTCGCTTCAAAGAAACTTGATCAGTGTATCACGCTTAGACACAGATGGTTTTGGTTGTCATTTTGCCAATGGCAAATGTGAACTATGGTTTAATAATAATTGTATTGGTGATGCTGTCCTTTACAATGATCTTTATTTATTATCTATGCGTGATAAAGTGCATTCTGTATGTAATGTGAATGTGAATGAATCCTTGTCAGAGAAAGAAACAAAGAAAAGAAAGAGAACTCAAGATACTTCATCGAAATTATGGCACTGTCGTTTAGGCCATATTTCGAGGGAGAGAATTGAAAGATTAGTGAAAAGTGAAATTCTTCCACAGCTAGAGTTCTCTGATTTTGAACAATGCGTTGAATGCATTAAAGGAAAATTTGTAAAGCAAATTAAAAAGGGTGTCAAACGAAGTGCAGGAATGTTAGAAATAATTCACACTGATATATGTGGACCGTTTCCTGTGAAAAGTGTGGATGGCTATGATTCGTTCATAACATTCACAGACGATTACTCCCGCTATGGTTACATTTATCCAATTAAAGAAAGATCTGAAGCATTGGATAAATTTAAAATATTCAAAGCTGAGGTTGAAAATCAGCTTGACAAAAGAATTAAAATAGTAAGATCAGACCGTGGAGGGGAGTACTACGGTCGACATACCCCTTATGGACAAGTTCCTGGACCTTTTGCAAGGTTTTTACAGGAAAATGGTATAGTTGCCCAATACTCTACACCGGGGGAGCCTCAGCAAAATGGAGTAGCTGAAAGGCGCAACCGTACACTAATGGATATGGTGCGCAGTATGATGAGTTATTCCTCATTGTCATTGAGTCTGTGGTTGGAGGCGTTGAAAACCGCCATCCATATTCTCAACAGAGTGCCAAGCAAATCGGTGCCCAAAACGCCGTATGAGCTATGGACAGGAAGAGAACCCTCACTGACTCATCTACGGGTCTGGGGGAGCCCAGCTGAGGCTAAAGTGTTTAATCCAAATATTGGAAAACTGGATTCCAAAACTGTAAGCTGCCATTTTATAGGCTATCCTGAAAAGTCGAAAGGTTTTCGTTTCTACTGCCCAGACAGACATACAAAGTTTGTAGAAACGAGACATGCTGTTTTTCTAGAAAGTGAAATGATCAGGGGGAGCATGGTACCTAGAGAAATTGACCTTGAGGAGAAGCGGGTGTATGTGCCTACTCCTATGATTCAAGAGCCATTTTTCTCACTACCTGTTGATGCTGCACCAAAAGTTCCTGAAATAGTGACGTCAGTACCTTCTTCGGTTGTTGCTGCGCCAACTATTCCAGTTATTACGGTGTCAACACCTGTCGCAACCCCACCCATACCAACAGTGAGCGAAGGTTTGGAACCTGTCATCCAGGAACCGCCTGAACCCGTGGTTGGACATGAGGAGGAGGTGCTACAGCCCCTTATGGAAAATGTGCCAGAAGTTGAGGCACAAAATGTGCCACAAGCAGTGGCCCTTAGAAGGTCACAAAGAGAAAGAAGGTCGGCTATTTCTAGCGACTATGAAGTTTATAATACAGAAGGGGTTCATATGGAGGGTGATCCCGCTTCATATGAAGAAGCCATGAGAAGTATTCACTCATCCAAATGGCTGGAAGCTATGAAAGATGAGATGAAATCAATGAGTTCCAATGGTGTTTGGGACTTAGAGGAAATTCCTAAAGGAGCCAAAACAGTAGGCTGTAAATGGGTTTACAAGATAAAACATGACTCCAAAGGGAATGTAGAAAGGTTCAAAGCACGACTCGTGGCAAAAGGCTTTACGCAAAGAGAAGGGATAGACTATAACGAAACTTTTTCTCCGGTTTCGTGTAAAGATTCCTTCAGAATTATAATGGCATTGGTGGCACATTATGACTTAGAGTTACATCAGATGGATGTAAAGACGGCATTTCTTAACGGGGATTTGTATGAAAACGTTTACATGGCACAACCAAAAGGTTTTGTCGTGAAAGGAAAAGAACATATGGGGTGTCGCTTAAAGAAATCCATTTATGGATTAAAGCAAGCCTCTAGGCAGTGGTATTTAAAGTTTGATGAAACCATAAGAAAATTTGGTTTTAAAGAAAATGAGGAGGACAATTGCATTTATGCAAAGTTCAGAAGTGGAAAATTTATTTTCCTGATCCTATATGTGGATGACATTCTACTTGCTAGTAGTGATGTTGGTCTGCTACTGGAGACAAAGAAATTCTTGTCCTCAAATTTTGATATGAAAGATCTCGGTGAAGCTTCATTTGTTTTGGGAATTGAAATTCACCGAGATAGAACAAAGGGAGTATTAGGACTGTCACAAAAGACATACTTAGAAAAAGTTCTAAAGAAATACAGTATGCATATGTGCAAGCCTTCACCTGCTCCAATAGTCAAGGGCGATAGATTTGGGAAATTTCAATGTCCCAGGACCCAGTATGAGATCGATCAAATGAAAGCGGTTCCATATGCTTCAGCTGTAGGAAGCATACAGTATGCTCAAGTTTGTACACGTCCTGACTTAACTTTTGTTACCGGGATACTTGGCAGATATCAAAGTAATCCAGGACAGGCACACTGGATTATGGTAAAGAAAGCATTACGTTATGTGCAAGGCACAAAAGGCCTCATGCTAACATACAGAAAATCCGATTCCCTAGAGATAGAAGGGTACTCAGATGCGGATTTTGCGGGGGACATCGATGACCGAAAGTCCACGTCCGGTTATGTGTTCACACTCGCAGGGGGAGCTATATCGTGGAAAAGCTCCAAACAAAGCGTCACTGCATCATCGACGATGTATGCTGAATTTGTAGCATGTTATGAGGCCTCAGGGCAGGTTGAATGGTTAAAGAAATTTATACCCGGTTTAAGAGTGGTAGACAGTATTCAAAGACCACTCAGAATGTACTGCGACAATGAACCAGCAGTGTTTTATGCTCACAACAATAAGTCAAGTGGTGCTGCCAAACACATTGACATAAAGTTTCATGTTGTGAAGGAGAAAATCCAGAATCACTCTATAACACTCGAGCATATAAATACAAAGAAAATGCTTGCGGATCCGCTCACTAAAGGCTTACCACCCAATGTGTTCATGGAACACATAGCCGGCATGGGTTTAAGGGAAAGCCTGTGATTTCTGGAAAACAAAAGGGCCCAAAACATAAAGAATTTGTTTCAAAACAGTGATGTATATGGTAGCTGTTGAGTCTATCGGTCTTGGACCGTGACGATAAAGCATGCTCTATTTATCAATCTGTGATGGAACAACTAAAGAAAAAAAAGGTTTCATGTTAAAGTATAAAGTTAAAGTACAAAGTGAGATCAAGGGGGAGAATATTGGATTGATCTCCTTCCTAATAGACCCAACGGTCTATTAGGGCCTTAATCCGCGCCCTGATCGGGGGCGCCCAACCCTTAATGGTTGGTGGGCCCCCGCTGCACAGCGCCAAAATAAAAGGGGTGAGGGGCCGGGGCACGTTGCACAAGGTTCGCCGCGCCGCCTACACCCTCACCCACAGAAACCCTAAGCCGATCTACTAGGGGGGCGCTGGAGCAGTGGGAATCCGCCGCCGCTGCAGTTAACTCCGTCGACACCGTCGCCCCTGCCATCGCCCTCGACTTCGACGCTACGCTCACGACGCCACTGCACCGCTCGTCGCTGCCCTAGAGCAGATCATCATCAGCGAACCAGAGATGGCCGCCGGATCGAGTTCAAGCACTGGTGGTGATGGTCTCTCTCTACTTCCTCACTGTGTTCATTCTTTTATTGTTTATGCAATAGATCTAGGGACTCTTGCACTTGATGTGAAGAGAAGAAGAGAAATCCTACTCGATTCGTGCACTGTGTGATTCTAGTTTTCTAACACTGACCTGATCGCCTGCAAGAAGAGGAAAAATGTTGGTGTCCAGCTGCACGTAATGAGGCACGCAATATTGTTTCACACCAAGGCAGTGGCCAAAACAGCTAGCCGTGGGTTGCCTCATCGCTCGGTCTCGCAGAAAAATAGTGGGGGATATTGGGACCCTTTCAGCGAAAGCGTCATCTACGACGCCATGTTCGTCGTCTCCACCGGCGCGGCCGCGATCGCGGCCGCCTCCAACCGAGAACCCCTGGTAAAGAAGAACCCGACGACACCGACGATGCGCGCCGGTGCTGGCGGTTGGTGAGCGAGTGAGCTGGTGGTGGTGCGTGCCTTTCTGTCAGCTATGGAGAGGAGACGGGGGCGGGTGCAGTGTCCGCGTCTGCCTGCTCCGAGTAGTTCTATGTGCCCGGCAGCTGGGAAATGGGTGACAGGGTGAGAGATGTTGATACTTGACAGTAATCTTAATGCTCACAGATACCTGAAGATTCAGCAAGTTGGGAGCGATTATTGCTGGTTTGGTTCCGAGGACAGAGTTTTGGAATGCAGCTAATAGCACGAACTGAAAATCTGAACCAGATGATCCTCATGCATTGCCTGTATAGGGACCGAGAATCGGATTGTTCATTGTTGGATCAGAGGAGGAGAATATAGCCTGTAGGGAAGACATATATATGCTTCTGTTTGTTTGGCTGTGGCTGGTGCTGATTTGTTATAAAAGAAAAGTACTGCTGGCTAGCTGGTGATTAGTGGCTGATGCTAATTTAGTGTGAGAGAAAAACACTACTGGCTGGTTGGCTGTGACTAGAGTGTGATTTTGCCATCCTTAAAGGATGGCGTACCACGGATCATAACACTTGATACAGATACCAAACACTAATGTTGATGCCTTTCCGAGCAGGAGAGCTCCATAAAAAAGCCTCTCACTGAACGGCTAAACTCCTCCCAATGTACAGAAAGACCTCAACCGGCTAGCTACTTGGCAAGTTGAAACCTCCAGCTTCAGAATCAAGCATAGCATAGCGTAGATGGTTAGTCGAGTTAGATCTATCGATGTACCTGGGCTCTGCTGATAATTAACCACCACTAGGGATCAAAATCTATGTTTGATCGATGTCCTATGTGTAGCATGTCTGAATAATGCAGCTATACATTTAGATGATGCATGATGTGTTTGCTATTTGTAATACGACATTTATAGTGGTTTTATCAGACTCAAGACAGTGTTTAATGTTTAATTCATATATAGGTGTGAGTGTGAGTGTGTGACGTGGATGTGGTGGCAAGTGCCACCATCTATATTGCTGTGTTTCTAAGGGGGGAAACCCTCACCAGCTCGTGTTGGTTGTACATATACTAGAGACTGAAGAAATTGCTGCAATCTATCCGTCCTTGTCAATATGCATGAAGATTTGGTCATGGAGATGTCTTTGCTAATTTGCTCTTAGCTAGGCTAGCAAAGCCGCCGTACCGTTACAGCTGAACGTATTCCAAGCGTACGCGAATTGGTCACTCGTCACGGTTGTCACGTTCTGTTTTTTTTTCTTCCAGTTAGAGCCATGTCAACAGAATATGCCAAAGTCCTACTTTGGCCACCTGCATTGTTACCATCCTTCGAGGTTTTGCAAGAAAAGAAATCGCGTGCTATGTTTGAATGTGATGCCTAGGATCATAATCGGTCGGCTCTATGCATGCCTCGCTCCTGGTACTAACCCAACCCAATCCTAAGTGGTCTTCCTATGTTGGATTGACATACTGTTGTGACTCCTAACTCGGTAGCTCAAATGAGTTTCATTGGAGAATCTAGTTGGAGAGTCTCCACATTACTTATCAAACGAGACACACTAGAAAAAAATAAATCACAAAATTCTCAATAAAAAGCCCCTAATGCATTGTTAGTTTGATCTCTGTCCAACTCGGTCCAACAACCGAGTTGGAACCCACTCATGCACCGTGATGGGGGGCACTCAACCAACTTATTGTGAGCCCCCGTTGTGTAGCACCAAACAAAATGTGTGGTAGGGGCTGAGGGCACGTATACCAAAGGTTGGTCGCCGCCCCTAAACCCACCTACAAACCCTAGCCTGATTCGGTCTATGGGAGGTGCTGAAGCGACGGGAAGCGCCGCCACCACTACGCTGCGACCTCGCCACCCTACACCGCTCCGTCGCAACGCTCTGCCACCGACTACTACGCGCGACTAGACTGCATCCTCTACACCAACCCACGCCACCACAAGTAAAGAAAAACCCGCTGGTTCTACTCCTAACAATAGTACGTAATATCAATTCCTTTCTAAATTATCCACCTAGCTTTATCATTACAAAAAAAACAAAGTGTCTATAATATTTACTTCTAAATGCTCATTTTGCTGTGACAAAAAAAACCACAAGCACTTGCTTCTGAATTACTCGCATTTTCCATTACAAGCACTAGCGTTTTATTTTTTGCACGAAGATCGAGACCCCACATATGTAGGGAACTGATTTACCTTTCATTGCAGGGGATCAAATCGAGACATTGACGTTTTCCGAAAGGGACGTGATCGAGGACCTAGGAGGGGGATAATATTCACAATCATTTCCCAAACTGGCTGCAAGGTTGTTATTGTGTCGACGCCGTACAGGTATTAATTGACGTATTGTTGTCAGAGCCCCTTTAGTTACCAAAAATTTTCACCTCAACTTTGAACACATGTATGAAGCACTAAATGTAATTAAATAATAAAACTAATTACGCAGTTTGGATGTACACGACGAGACGAATCTTTTGAGCCTAATTAATGCATGATTAGTCATAAGTGCTACAGTAACCCCACATGTGCTAATGATGCGGTCAAAGGCCTCAAAAGATTCGTCTCGCGGTTTCCAAGTAAGTTCTGAAATTAGTTTTTTAATTAGTGTCCGAAAAATCCTTTCGACATCTGGTCAAACATGCGATTTGACATCCAAAAATTTTCGTTTTTGGAACTAAACAGCCCCGAAAATGGCGTTAGCGTTGGTCTCTTTGTGTGTGTATAAAAAGATGTAAATATATATATGTATCTGCCCTCGTTCCGTGTAGCATCTGCGGAAGCAAACTGCAAACACGCACGTCGGCGTCGCTGTCAGTCGCTCTCGCGGCAGAAAATTAATAAACAAAAAAACTCCGGGCATTGTGTTGGGGCGATGCTGTGATCGCGACTGATAGGGCATACTAAATGAAGTAGAAACAGGTGTGAGGTCGTCACCAGTGACGCTTGGTGCACTGTCGGCGTTCCGCGGGGCGAAAGCATCGAGCCATCGGTTGCCAATCCGTCGACCGGGCAACCCCTGGCCTGGCGTCGCTACCGATGCCGAAAGTTCGATGCGGTACGATACGATGCCAGTGTCGCGTGCAAATGCCAGGATGGTCGATCAGGAATTGTGATGTCCCTGCGTTCTTCTGCCAAAGAAAAGAGAGAGAGAGAGAGTCTGATCTTTTTTTTTTTGGCAAACTGTGGTCTTTTCTTTTTGACTAACTGTAATCTTATTTATTTACTAACTGTGATCTTTATTATGTTAGTTACCATAGGTGTAATCAGTGTCAAGAGATTTGAGAATCAGCTCTGCGGGCCTTTCTTTATGGTGCGTTACTATGGGCCTAGTCATTGAAGAAGCTTTTATTCCCATGGGCCAGAGGCCCAATCAAGGTACAACTTCGCTTTTCTGTTTTTCCCGGCCCGTCGGCTTCATCACCATTTCCAGTGGGAAATCTTGTCGACTGACTGACTGACTGACTGAAACCGTTGGAGTGCTAGCAGGTCGCGCTAATCCATAATTCCATATGAACCTAACAGATGATTTGGCGGCGATCCCTAATCCACGGTCTTCTTGTAGGTGTACCACCGCGCGATGAGCAGGTAGACACCGAAGTTGCCGATGCAGAGCATGGCGAGGAGCCAGAAGAAGTTGTCGAGGTGCCCCCGGTTGATGTCGTCGGGGATCCAGCCGTCCCGCCCGCCCCGCGCCGTGGCGCGCGCCACGACGGTGACGAGCGCCGAGCTCACGTAGTTGCCCAGCGCGAACGACGTCATGGAGAGGCCCGAGCAGAGGCTCCGCATCGCGTCGGGCGCCTGGTCGTAGAAGAACTCCATCTGCCCGATGAACGTGAACACCTCCGACGCGCCCACCACCACGTACTGCGGCACCTGCCAGAAGATGGACATGGGCAGGTACCGCCCGTCGGCGCCGGTGTTGGTGTCGTACATGCCGTGGCGCGCGATGACGCGGCGGCGCTGCACCTCGAGCGTGCCGGCGGCGAGCATGGCGGCGGTGAGCACGACGAGGCCGACGCCCATGCGCGCCAGCTGCGTGAAGCCGCGGTCGCGGCCCGTGGCGCGGCGCGCGAGCGGGACGATGAGGCGGTCGTAGAGCGGCACCCAGAGCATGACGCTGAGGGTGTCGAAGACGGAGAGCACGGCGGCCGGCACGCGGAACCCGGCGACGTAGGGGTCCATCGTGTCGCCCTGGAGTATGAAGGTGGTGGTCATCTGCGTGTAGGCCGCCGCGAAGATGATGCCGCTCGCCCACACCGGCAGCAGGCGGAGCACGCACTTGAGCTCCTCCACCTGCGTCACCGTGCACAGCTGCCACGGGCCCGGCTGCGCCTTGTCCGCCGCCGTCTCCACCGCCGCCTTGTCCAGGAACCTAATTATTAGTAGCCCAGAACAGTTAGTTGCTTGATCGCCGTGGATTCATAGATGATTAGGTGCCACATCCACATCATTTGACCCATGATTTCAGTAAAAGATGCCACGACTAATGCAAGCTAGCGTTCAGAACACTAGACTCTAGTAATTTCTGAAGCCGGCTGCCGCGTGCACCGCTGAAAAAAATGAATAAGTATGGGCTAGAAAGCGATGTGAAACGGGCATCATATCTTGCTTGGACTGCACATCAGCTTAGGGGCCGTTTAGTTTTTAAAAAAGTTTACACAGTACCTGTTATATCAAATCTTCGGACACATGCATGAAGCATTAAATGCAATTGAAAATAATAACTAATTACGTAGTCTAACTGATTAGTACGAGATGAATCTTTTAAGCCTAATTAGTTCATGATTGAATATTATTTGTCAAATAATAACGAAATATACTACAATGCCAAAATCTAAACTTTTTCACCAACTAAACACACCCTTAGCATGCACAAGACAAATCTGCCGTGGTGCAACGATAAACAATTGGGTCTGAACGATCGAGCTGCACCGTGATCTGAAGGCCGCCGGAACATGACACAGTATCTCTGTCGCCGACGAGCTAGAGGTATCTTTTCAGTGACAGAAAACTAAGATGCGCGACACCGTTATTACTCTGATGTGGCACACGGCTAGCACGTACTGTGGCTGATGTCACAATTCACAAAGCATAGTGTCAAGTTAGGTACGTAGCTCCAGGTCGTAGACCATCAAGCTTTCTTTTTTTCCCCCTGAGTTTTAGACCATCATCAAGCTTTCGGTGAAGGTAAATGAGTGGCGCCAACTACTACTAGTGAGCAAATCAAATTTCCCAATTACTTTACGTAGGAATTACAGTCACTTTTAAAGTTTGTGAGTAAATATGGTGTAATATACATTTGAAATCTGAGTTTTTTTTGTCTGAACAAAGCATATATAATTTAAGCGAAATATCTGAAGATCGAAGCTTTTTAAAAAAATTAATAAATAAATCCCTTGCTGTCACTAAACATCAACGATAAATAAAGAATAAAACAAACTGCACTAGCGGGATATTGATCCATATTTGTTCACGTTTCAAATGAGGATTTATAGTTGGCAAATCAACGTTTGTATATATAACATCACAAATCACGAGAATTTGCGGTTAATAGTGTTCCCTACATGCAAGCCTACGGCGTGCAACAACTGACCTGAACTGGTCGGTGTGCGCGAGCCGGCGGCTCCCCTGTATCGCCGACATGCCGTCGTCGCCCTCGCACTCGTGGAGCTCCGACGCATCGTCCGGCGCCTCCACGCGGCACTTCCTGACCGCGGCGACGACCACCTGCGCGACCCTGGTGAGCGGGCTGCCGCCCGGGGGCTGGTGGCGCTGGTACGCGGCGGTGCCGGCGAGGAACACCGCGACGGTGACCACGCTGAGCAGCGCCGGGATGCCGTACCCGAGCCCCCAGCTGACGCTGGTCTGCACCCACACCAGCACGGTGCCGCCGATCAGCGAGCCCACGTTGATGGACAGGTAGAACCAGTTGAAGAAGGAGCTCTGCCGGCCGCGCTCGTCCGCCTCGTCGAACTGGTCCGCCCCGAACGACGTGAGCACCGGCAGCAGCGCGCCGCCCAGCGCCAGCAGGTACAGCCCCGCGTAGAACGCCGCGCTCTCCAGCGCCGCCGCCGCGCTCACCGCCAGCACCACGTAGGCCTGCGCGCGCGCCCGGGAAACGTGCAAGAGACGGCGAGGCAAGGTGAGCCGGCAGAGGCCTCGATCTGCGTCCGTGCGTTTAGTATACCGTACGTGATGATGGGCGTACCACGACGGAGATGAGCAGGAAGAGCGCGATGGTCCAGTATCTGCCGAGGAAGGCGTCGGCGAGGAAGGCGGCGACGAGCGGCGTGATGGAGCTGGTGCCGAGCCAGTTGGTGACACCGTTGGCGGCGGCCTTGCTGCCCACGTGCAGCCGGTCCTTGAGGTAGTTCACCAGGTTCGTCGATACGGCGAAGTAGGCGGTGCACAGGAAGCAGTTGTTCGCTGGTGACCAACCATCACACAGTTGAACAACGCCAAAAGGTTGAGATAGAAACAGATGCATGCCCGGAGGGGGAAAAAAGATCAGGTGCACTTATATTGTTACCGAGGATGAAGACGCAGGCCAAGAAAACCCGACGATCCATCTTGGATGTCCGGCGATCTGCGGCGCCGGGCAAGGTGTTGGATTCCACGGCCTCCATCTCCATGGTTTCAGCAGCTCGGCAGATCTTCCCGCTGGTGCAAATTCCGAAACCAAACCCTTTCAGGAAGGAAATTCAGAAACAGAAGCATCAAAAGTTGAAGAGACTAGGAATCAACGAATACCCTCCAAACCTTACGTAATGGCGATCGAGAATGCGTCTGTTTCCAGCCTCACCCTACGTTCTTGATGTCTTTTCGCACCGCGGTTCTTATCCAGAATTTCTCTTTTGGCTCCGCAGGCGATGAAGAAAATGACTGGCGGCTGGAGCTGCGAAGCAACTTGAGAGTGAGACTGAGACTGGTGCAATGGTGACTGAAACTCTGAAACATGGGCAGCAGAGCAGAGAGGACTAGCAGGGTTATAACATGGCAGTCGGCTGGCACCGTAACCTGTTGCTGTTGGGGAAAAAAAGGCCTAGCTGGTGCGTGCAGCCAGTGCGTGATCTGATTGCTTCCACTTTGGCGCCACAGGATGATGTGCCGTGCCTTCACTGGTGAGTGACTGCGAGCCGGTGTGATCGCACGACAGACACGGCCGGCGGCACCGGCACGAACGATGGCAGCAGGAACTATCATGATAGTCCGATTTTGGCTCTTGAATTATAAAATCGGACATCCTACACTTCCAACTAACGAAACCGTTTGAAAAACAACCCTGGCTCAGCCAAAGGCGGTTTTGCTACAGTAAAATTTCCGAATTTCTACAATTTCACACCTCTCTCAATTAAATAATAAAGAAAACATAATTAATATTGTCTAAAAATTATGATATTTTTTTGGGAGGTAGATAAAAAGACAAGAAATTTATTTTGGCTAGATGTGATAAATTAAACATAATGGAATTTTAATTATAAAATTATAAAATGGGTAGAATTCAAAATTTCTTCAATTTTTGGGTCAGCTAAACCTTTGATAAAAATGAACTAAAAATATGATAATTCATAATTTTTTATTTAGTTTAATAAGGTATTTTTTATTGGCCCAAGTTTTTATGAAAGTTTTTGAATTCCTTCACAAAGCTCAAATTTGAATCAAATTTGATTCCTCAAATTTTAATTTATGAATTTTCTATAGAACTTGGGCTAATAAAAAGTACCTAACTAAACTAAATAAAAATTATGAATTATAATATTTTTAATGCATTTTTATCATAGGTTTAGCTGACCTAAAAATTCAAGGAATTTTAAATTCTACCTATTTTAAAAATTTTATAATTCAAATTTCATTATGTTTAATGTATCACATCTAGCCAATATAAATTCCTTGTCTTTTGATCTACCTCCCAAAAAAATATCATGATTTTTAGACAACAGTAACTATGCTTTCTTTATTATTTAATTGAGAGAGGTGTGAAATTCTAGAAATTCGGAAATTTTACTGTAGCAAAACCGCCTTTGCCTGAGTCAGGGTTGTTTTCAAACGGTTTCGATAGTTGGAGGTGTAGGATGTCCGGTTTCGTAATTCAAGGGCCGAAATTGGACTATCGTGATAGTTCAGGATTGAAAAACGGACTTTACCCTGCAGCGACAACTAGACGAATTGAAATCGGAAATGCCCTACGCTGCTCGTGCGCGTTCTTGAGAGCCGTCAGGCGCGGAGGCCCACGCGAGAGCGACGCTCCCGAATTTTTTAGTCAGGCGAAATGCGTGATCCATCCACTGGTCTAGTAAAATTTAGGTTCGGCCATGGCCAATGCTATGCAGTGCAGGCTTTGGATGGGCTCGTGCCCAAGTGCTGTGCTGGTGACAGGCGACGTTGACGAGCGCTCGTTATCGATCTGATACTACTAGACTGCTGTCGTGTAATCTTTGCCGCACTTGCGTGCCCGCGAGATTCTTTCTTCTTTCTTCTTCTTCTCCTTCCTCTCCGAACAATGTGCTGCCTAGATGCTCCAATACTATGTTCCAAGTTCACCAGGGACGCCCCGTGCCCGCCAAAAAAAAGTGAGCATGCGCTGGGCCGGCAGCGGCCGGCGGCGCCACCGTCCGCCGTGCAGGCTCTGAGCGCTGCGGGGACAGGAAGGAGGCGGGCCCGCCGTGATCAGGTGCCCGCTACCGCACAAAACTGTGGTTCTGCGGCCGGGCGAACCACGTGCGCGGTGGTCAAGAAGGGGTGGCCTGGAGCTGGAGGCCGGGGCCCGGGGGATCGCCGGCGAGACCATGCGTTGGGCTCACGGAATTTCAGGAGGGGTTGCTGCAGGTGCAGGCCGAGATGGGACGTCGACGGCCGTGGATAACCCTAGTTTTCCATTCGCGGGGATCAATCATGGTGCATGCGGGAATGGGGAGAAACGGCAAGCAATAATTTGGGCTTTTCGGGGACGCGTCACGTCGTGCGCGCCGGTGAGGGCGATCGCCTCTTGCTCCTCCATCCAGACAAAAATGTCGAGGGTGCGTCGGCTTTTCCCCTACTTTTTTTTTTGAGATCAAAGGTTACCATTTCATTGATTAAACTAGATCCAAGAAACTCTGGTCCTACATAAAACCATACAGACTGGGAGAGCTGATTGGCAGATCTAGCAAGTACATGAGCTACTTCATTACAACCTCTGTTTACATAAATAAAAGAGAGGACAACCGTAGAGGCACTTGCAACTTTCTTATATCTTGAGTGATAGTTCACATAAATATCGATGGCTACTAATCGAAGCTTCTTAATCAAAGAGAGACAATCTGTCGCAATTATAACCTGCTTATATGGGAGCCTAGAAGCGAAGAAAATTGCCCGCATGAAAGCAATTGCCTACCTGTTGTTCTCGTCTGCTCCTCCATTCTAAAAAAAACTGTTTTTTCTTAAAAATTTTGAACATATTACTCATCTTAAAAATTAATCTTATTACCTTGAATTAATATAGTAATTATGATTGAGAATTGTGTTGTTTATTTATTTTCTAGATCCGCAATAAATGTACATACGAACTCGAAAAGTAGAATCAACTAAATATTTGCTCGACTCTATATTCTTTTTTATACAATTTTTGACATTTTTTTGGAGATACCTATGATTTGATGGTTTTTTTTGAAAACCTCATTCTAGTACAAAACTGTAGACCCGGTCCGAAATAACAGCTAAGATCTATTATGCATGTTGAGTAAACCACACCTGCTAAATAACTCTTTTGCGCTTTCGTCCTCGCTTTGCGTAAAAAGATCGATCCGGAGTTAACTAGCTTCCTGCGACCGGCTATTTAAGCTGGTTCGATTCCCACTCAGATTTCAGTCTGGACTAAAGGAATATTGTGCCGCGTTGCTAAAGTAGCGCGCTGCTACAGTAACCCCATGCTACAGTGACCCGGAAAAGTGGTCTGGCCCATCTGGCCTATGGGCCGTTATGTTACAATCACCCACCTTTTAGGATTTGACGTTCCTGTCAAATCATGGAACCAGCTTACCCATACGGGACAAAGGACCATGATCTCCTCTCTTGGCCACGACTGTATGTCTTAATGCCAATCAACACATGTACACGTCTATGCGTCCAGTGCTAACGGCGCATCTCCGATGCCCGCGCACTGACCCGCACACGCCCGTGTACATGCTGGGCCCGTGACCCACACCTACTCGTGAAACCGCGAGAGTCGGCTCTGATACCAGAGTAACGACCCGGCCCGGGATAATGGCTAAGATCTACTCTGCATGTTGATTAAACCGCACCTGCTAAATAACTAACTTGTGCTTTCGTCCTCGCTTCGCGCAAAAAAATCGATCCGGAGTTAACTAGCTTTCCGCGCTCGGCTATTTAAGCTGGTTCGATTCCCACTCAGATTTCAGTCTGATATAGTAGCGCATTGCTACACCGTGCTACAGTAACCCAGAAAGTGGTCTGGCCCATATCTGACCCATGGACCGTTCAGTATCAGTACTCACACCATACACTCCTTGTCTAATCAGAAACTACAACCTATACATACATACCTACTGAGTGCAAGGTGAAGGCACATCATCATATTGTGATCCACAAACGATAGAAATTTCTCTTAAATAACTCATGAAGCTTGAGATTCCTCGTGAATAACTCCCCAATAAAATTCCTGTCAGGTGCGGTGCGGGGGTTGGAAGTTGGAACCCCACCGGCTGCCCTCCCTCCCACACGGTCACGCCGGGGAGCTTGCGTTTTTTTATTTTTTAAAATCATTTTTTATATAAATATATTTTTGGTTTCATAATTTATAGATTTATACCCCTACCGTCCGGCTGCGGGGCGGCCGGCCCGACAGGAGGGCGGCAGGGGGCCGGCCGCCCGCAGCCGGGCGGTAAGGGTACAAAACTGTAAATTATGAAACCAAAAATATATTTCTGTAAAAAAACGATTTTGAAAAATAAAAAAACGCCAATGCCCCGTCCGCTGTGGGCCGCAGGGCTGGCGCAGATGATGGGCCCACGCGTGGTGCTTTCCATCTATCATGGGCTGCTTGTGCTGTTTCAAAGTTTTGGGCCGTGCGATTTGTACGCAGGCTGATCCGATCCGGAGTGGGGAGGGTTGTGCCGTGTGGCAGGTGTGCTGGTGTGCAGGGGGCGGCGTAAAGATTTCCGGTGGGAGACGACGCGGAAGAGCGAGTGAGCGACCAGAGGGAAGGGCTGTTTCGAAAAAATGGAAAATAATTAGGGCGCGTGAGGAAAAAACCCAGCGAAGAGGGAGCGGGGGATCGAAACCCTAGGCGCGGTCGTCGTCGGCGCCGGAGTCCGTACATCGGGAGCGTGCCTCATGTCTGAGAGCGAGATCTGGTGAGAGGGCGCCCTCGGCACCATCAACAGCGAGGAGTCCAGCATCGGGCTTAGGAAGGAACGGTAGGATGCCCCGCGTCCCTCTCTGCTCTCCCTCCCTTCTCTTCCTAGATGGGCCGGGGGTGCACTGTTGGGGCAGCCGGAGAGGTATGCAACGACGCGTCAGGGTTACGGATTCAACCCCCTTTTTCGTTTGTGTTAGGTTTTTGGAATTTTCCTCTGCACAATTTCTGTTAGGGTTTCAGTCTTTCATTGCAATTTCTATTCTTAAACTAGGCTGTGTAGGAGTACTTAATGCTTATCTGTACTGAATGTTGCACGAATATACGAGTTAAAGTCATGCAAAGATCCTTGTTGGCTAGAGCCTCGAGCACGGGGTTTTGAGTTGTTCACATCTTGTTACCTTGCACAGTATACTAGCACGATGAGCTAGGCCACATGCCTTTATTACAGTGAACCTTGCAGTAGTTGAGCAGGTTATGCATGTCCCAATGACTTTAGGAGCTAGGTTAAACATTAGCTAGTTATTACGGAAAGCCTTTTGATTTTGCCCGTTCGGAGTAATCCTGTTCCACTTGCTGAAGTATTACATTGGCATTGCACACCTTTTCTTCGAACTCCTGTGTGCCTCAAACTGTAAGCTGAAAGGGCTAGGAACTTCTGCCACCTTTGGATGTCTGTTACACCAAAATCGAGAATGATATGTTTTCCAGTTTCCCATTATATTTAGTTGCCAAACTGTGATTTGCCATGCACCTATTTAAGTGTTGACAGAAAAGGCAGATGTTTTATTTTTGGGCCCACATACTTCAGTTCCAAATTATATTCTTTGTTGGAGATGTTGCTTCCACTTAATGTCATGTGCCTTGTGTGCTTATTTGTTGTATTTGCAACGGTGGGATTGCTTGTTTTGTCGCACAGCTAACCGTCTGTGGCAAGCTGTCAACCGACTTGCTTATTTTTGGTATTGACAAGCGGGCAAAGTTGTCTTCTAGGCATGAGTTGTCTTCCAGATACTTAATACATTTGGGATATGTGTATTTTACCAGTCTTAAGTATACTCAAATCCATGGGAATTACAAAGCCGCATGCAGTTTACCTTCATTGTTTTCCGGAGAGCAAATAATGAACTTAATGTTGTTAACAGCATTTGGACAGTACTAAGTTTGGGTCCTATATTTACTTAGTACTTATCTATCTGAGCCTTTTTGAATATGAGTAATATCCTTATCTAATGTTAGCATATTTGAGTAATATCCTTTTGTAACCTTTTCAATTTATACAATGTTGCTGTCTAGTCTGCCTAGGTGGCTGCCTGAACCAAACTAGGTTTTAAGCATGATACGTGTCTCGATTCTCGAGCCTAGGCATTTCAAAAGAGTGTACATCAACTTACATTTGTTTTGTTATTCCTTGAAGACACAAAAAATTGTCTTTTATGGCTTTCATATTTCCCCAAGTCTGAAACCTTTTAATATTTTTCTCCTGAAGCTTTCATTAAAATAATTTACATGGAGCTAAGTTGTACTCTCTCCATCCCAAAAAACAAGTCATTCTAGGATTCAAAATTTGTCCCAAAAAACAAGTCATCTTGCCCTATTTAGAAGTGCATGTGCATGCAAGAATCAATTAGTGCCATATGGGTAATAAATAGGGGCATACATGGTCATTTTACCTTCTTGTTAATTTGTCCTAAAATTCCTAGGATGATTTTTTTTGGGACGGAGGGAGTATGTTCTTTTAACTCCGAAAATTTTTCTTTGTTCTTTCTCTTTCTTCTGGTCAATTCTGATTGCGTTAACAGGTCACTTTGTTGTTACAGTTCGCTGATTTGGAACTGAATTTCGTAAGAAGGATGGCCAACAGATTCCTCCCAGTGACAAGATATATGAGTGCATACTGTTTCGAGGAAGTGATATAAAGGTAATGATTGTAAAATCAAAACGATGCCTCTTAAGGCTTAAATTTCTGTAATTGTTACTATTGAAAAAAAAAGTTTCCATACTATTTTGCCTGGGCTATTTAAGTAAGTTGTGTCATCATTTATTTGGTATATCTTATTCATTATGCTGTTCAGAATTGTGCATTTTGCCTTGGCTGTTTGTGTAAGCTTCGCCATCACTGATTTGGTATATCTTATTCCTTGTGACGTGTGGCATTTTGATTGGACAAAAAACTGACTGATCCATTAATAGAAACTTAGCTGGTTGTTAGGTAGTGAGTGTCTTCTGTTATGTCTGTGCAAAATATGTGGTCGAATTGGTGTGCCAAAAGCTAATCATTCCCAGGCCAATTCCAGGACGTCAGCACATTGACTACTTGAGCCACCCTGACCGTCGAAGCCGAAAGCACTCTGACAGTGCCTATAGTCACAAGTTTGTCAGGATAATCGTGAGCTCTGATCAATCAGCTCTCTTCTATCACAGCCTTTTGCATCGGCCTGTGTCCTGCCGCTACATGGCTCACCATCTCGGGCATCTCCTCCACCCGGTCAAATATTATCCTCCCCCAGCCCTAGAAAAAACGGAAATAATCTGCCCCCATCTAGTTCGTCACCCACACTGGTGGACCTCTGTAGAGGCGAAACGGGCTACTGCCCCCCTCCCCAAGAAAATTGTTTTGAGGTATGGTATATTAGCACAGTTGTAATCAGTAGATTAGCTAAGTTAGCAGTAATTGGCCCCTCCTTCCATATGGCCCACGTTCCGCCATTGGTCACCGACACCCTCCAAAATGTATCCCAAACATACGAACTACTCGTTACTCCTAAAAAAACACAACGCCAAACAAGTCGAAAACCTCCCTAGGCCAACAAGCCAACTACTTGAGGTCCGAATCAGGTATCTGTCTCGAGTCCGCCTTGATCTATTTCTGTTTTCTCCCTCATCACCCCCGCCTGACTTTGACCGCCTCCTCTCCACCTATGCCACTGCTTCAACCTAACCCTAGCTCCGCCACTGGTGAGGCTGGATGCTATGAACCTTAGTTCATTTGGGGATAGAGGAGGATAACCAGTGCCAGGAAGATGGCCAGGCAAAGTTGGCGTGGAGGGAGACTAGAATATTTGGGGGATTTGGATTGTTTGTTCTTTCTTCATTGCTTGATTAAAAGAGATACAATCCCATCCTTATATAGATGGGCAGACTTGACCCTTAAGAAACCCTGACTTAACCCTTAAGAAATCAATCCCTAAATTTAAGGAAATAACAAACCAATCTAATCTAACCTTTCCTAATATCTGGACCCTATTACTGTTCACGGCGTGAACAATACTTCCTACCCATGACATCTCCCCCCTCCTTCGAAGACAGGTCGCCCTCGAGCTGTGGTGGTCTGGTGGAGGCCATGGTTCCAGCCCTTCATAGTCCCTTCATAGTCCCCTGGTAGCTCGGACATGCACGTGATGCTTATTTCTCCTGGATCCCATGGAAAACCACCAAACCTGCCTGCAGCCATCCAGAGCCAAGACCAAGAATGTACAGATCTACTATCGTGGAGCAAAACGACGACTGGAGGCTCCATGCGGATGGTTGTCGGAGTGGCTCCACCCGTGATTGCCCCCCTGCGCAGAATGATGCCCTGCTGTTCCGAGCAGATGGCCAGCGGCACCACAAGCACGAGTCCTCCGACGATGTTGTCCCTGCGCGGAACGATGGCCAGCGGCTCCCAGCAGGCCACTGGCGTGCCGATTTGGAGTGGCGCCGCCACCTCCGACGGCTGGAGACTGGTGCAATGTGTTCGCTTGGTCCCGTGTAGAAGCCGCGCCCGCTGCCGTGCGAGGAATCCACGCACCGCCCCATGTAGCCGCACCGCCGCATCTTTACGCCGCAAACTCTCCTTCAACTTCAAGAGTACGGTTTGGATCTCTGCACAACAATCCAGTATGTCGGCACACAAATTCTTCGCCGATGCTAATGGATCACCAGCAGCAGAAGCCATAGAATCAGATTGAAACCAAAGCTAACTGATACCAGATGCTATGAACCTTAGTTCATTTGGGGATAGAGGAGGATAACCAGTGCCAGGAAGATGGCCAGGCAAAGTTGGCGTGGAGGGAGACTAGAATATTTGGGGGATTTGGATTGTTTGTTCTTTCTTCATTGCTTGATTAAAAGAGATACAATCCCATCCTTATATAGATGGGCAGACTCGACCCTTAAGAAACCCCGACTTAACCCTTAAGAAATCAATCCCTAAATTTAAGGAAATAACAAACCAATCTAATCTAACCTTTCCTAATATCTGGACCCTATTACTGTTCACGGCGTGAACAGTACTTCCTACCCATGACACTGGAGTGCTAGGATCCTGCCTGCCGTACCCAATGCCATATCATTGCAGGGGAAAGCTAGGTTGTGCCCCCGCTCCTGGACCTTAGCAGCTGGGAATGTGGAATGATGCTATATTCCTCAAATCCTCATCCTAGGAACAATTATGTTCCCACAGTGTAAAAAATTCCATAAGTATCGTACCACGTTCCTCGGTCCACAACTCCACATTCCTCGATCGTTGATCCAGGAGCTTGGTAACTAGGGCCCGCCCCCTGCCCCCCATGTCAGGTTTAGTCCAGTCTGATCCAACACTTCTCGCTGCAGGAGTCCTGGCGCTGGTTGGCTGAGGTTGGGCTTTTCTTGGGTTCTTGTTTATTTTTGTTCGGCGTCAGCTTGTGATTTCTGCCGTGTGCCCTTGCCCTACGTGGTTTGTCTGATCATGTAGTGTTGATTTCAGTCTTTTGTAATTAATTATTTCTAATATCGTTTGATGATCAGAAAAAAAGAAAACAAAAATGATGCCGACAGTTGTTGAGTTGTCGATGTGTGCTGAAATCCTTTCATTGTAGCTTTAGTTATCGCGCAGTAAAGCTTGCTGTGGTTTCCTTGTCTGCCAGTTTTTGGCAATGTGTAGTACCTGTGGTGTAGGAGACTCAATGTGCGTGTCAGTATATGGTCAGAGCATGGTCCTTATGCTCTTATGTGTAAATTGTTTACCTTTTTTTAGGCAATTTACTTCAGACCAATGACTATATATTCTGTTTCTACTTTCTTGTACGACTTATTGTGTGCTGCTTTGCTTTGCGTTATTGATCTGTCGCTTGTCCTCACTATGTTGGTGCTTGCAGCTGCTGATTGAACTTTTTGATGACATGACGAGTTTCTGCATTTCAGGTGAACACTACCAGCATGATGACTCAGACCCTGCAAGGGAAAGTTATGGCCTCCAATGTGCCGAGCAGCTTTTCTATTCGGCAACAGATGTCACTGAGTGATTTTGAGATGCTTCAGCCAGATAACATGGATCAGTCTACCTCTCCGATTCGCAGCATTATCATTCAAAAAATGTAAGTTTGGAAACCACCAACATCCATAGTAGTTTTGACTTAAATTACTAAATGCTTTTGATACGGGTGTTTGTTGTGAACAAGCAATCATGTCAATACTGGTACATTCTAGGAATTCAAACTTCTACTTTAATGCATTTAATTCTTGGAATGCTCATCTTCATGCTTGGTTATGGAGATGTGTTCATATTTTTTCTCGAACATGGTATATGTTCATATTTGTCTATGTGAGCATGCATTGTTCCGTGGTTCTGTGCACATAAATGCATTGACTTCATTTCTTGACGTCTAAAGTATGTTTGCCATATGCTTGAAATTTGGTACTTCAGAATCATCCATTCTTTGAGTAGCTCCAGATGATTGGCTGGTGCATTTTCTCTTGTCGGAAGAAAATCCAGAAAAAAAAAGCATTATAAGCTGCCAATTTTTAGTGGAATTTTGTATGCAAATGTTTAATAGTGGCACCTGATACTGTTTCCAGTCTATCATGCTTTCATGTTGAATTGATATGCGGCTGATGAATTTTTCATCTTATTTGTATTTTGCTGATATAGCATGGTTAATCTTATAATTCGTCATATTACTGTTACACTTATACTTCGGTATACTGTAGAGATATTCAGATATAAAATTGTTTTAGTTAATTCCCATTGGTAATACTAGAGGAGGGTGGTTGAAACAGAGATGCTTTGGTTCATTTTTATCTTCTTCGGTATACATCTTTTCCTGCATAATTCAGTAGTCTATTTTTTTTTTTCGATTAGTACTTTAGTATAGTAAAAGGGCGGCCTGGTGCAAGTGGTAGTGCTTGCCGCCTAGTCACAGGTTCGAGCGGTGGCCTCTACACATTGCACGGTGTGTGGGAAAGACCTCCCGCTAATAACCTCCCCCAGACCCCGCACAGTGCGGGAGCCTACGGCACTGAGTACGTCCTTTTAGTACTTCAGTATAGTACTAGAAGTTAGTTGCAACAGAGATACTTTGGTTCATTTTATCTATTTTGGTGTACATCTTTTCCTGCATAATTGAGTGCTTTATAATTTCTTCAGGAATTCTCGAAAAGAAAGATATACTGGGTTCATTTTTTCCCATCCCTTTCCTTTTCCCGGCATATCTCTTTTTTCATGCAGTATCTTCTGATGCTTCTTTTCATCTATCCAGTGCAACTTGCCTGAAAAAGAGGGAACAATTTGCTAAAGTCAGCTCAGATTACCTTCTGAAAATTTCAAGAAATATTGACGAAGTACTCTACAGAAGTGCTCCAAAGGTTAGTGTTCCTTAATGCCGCCGTGCAACTGCAGTACATTATATAGCATGCTAAAGATATAGGTCTGATTCTTGCTCTTCAATTACATCCTCGTATAAAACAGCTACATGTTTGACTGAGGATAACTGATTCTTGCAGTTGCTAACACCTAGCCCTTTTCTATTATAGGTTCATTACATGGATCTCAACACTCTAGAAGTTAGGGTGAATGCTTTGCTCAGTTCTGTATCGAATAGGAACCACAGAGGTTCGGGGATATCTTCAGCAGCTTCATCGACAAAGAATTTACAACAGCTGCCTGGAATACAGATGGCAGACTCTAGTGTATATCATGATATAGTTGCCCCAGCATTTGCTAATATGCCTGTATGTGCAAGAGACGTGCCTACACATACTATATTTACTTCTCAGAGTAAGTTGGGATGATGAGTTCTATTTTTATCTCACAACATGCCTTTAAATCTATAATTCTTTATTGATTATATTTTGGCAGGATATGTACCACATAATTACAATGTGGCAGCTGCTAATTTTCCTCAGCCTGAAAGCTTTGGGAGCACCATAGTTGCTCCATGTGTGTCAGCACTTCCAAAATGTAGTACAGGCCCTAGTGAGATTGCCAGTGCTGTATTACCAAATGGCCATGTAAAGGACAATTGTCCAGGTAAATTATTTGCATCTGTTGTCTTACATGTTTGATTCGATTGTAAATGATCATTTGCACTTCCACATATTTGGTTTGGTTATCACATCATAAATGATATGAGCGAATTTTGCCAGGTGATGCTCATCCTGTTGATAGTCCAATATCATCTATGTCTGGGAGTTCCAGTCCTCTATCAGCCGTGTTTGATCCAACCACAAGTTCCAGTGCAATGATAAGATCGCCAGTTGACTCTGCTAAATCAACAGGACATAAACTTTCTGCAGGTTCTGATATATATTCCACCAATGAAGGACAATCATTTGAACAATGCAGAGAATATGAGAAAGACTTAGATGGTGCATGGAGCCAGCCAGTAGAGCAGTCAATCCCAGCAAATAACACAACTGAAAGACATGAAATATACCTCAAAGGAGAATGCCATCTTGACAGATGCATGGAAATGGAAGAAAAATATTGGCGCGTGTCGGACTGTGAAGATTTGTGCAGGGACAAATACTCAAATTTAAGCACCCCCTGTGCCCAGCACCAGTGCTTCATGACAGATTGTGATCCTTGTGACCCTGATAGAGAAAGAGTTGAGAGATCTGAGCAGGCATCAAATAGCACAATATCAAAGCCAACTTCTGCTGTTTCAGATGAATCTTATGGCAAGCATCCAGCAAAACGCCTGAAGGCTGATGTCCCCAGTCTTGTCAATCAGAATCAAACAGAGACTCCAAAGGAGCAAAAGCCTGTTGTGAAGGAGAATCATGGATGTGGTGAAATAGTACAATCAGAAATCACTGAATTACCAACAAAGTCACCTCGCAGTTCCTTGGGTGACATTAATACCGGCACTGATATTACGCTAGAGCAGGGTAGTGAATATGTACATAACATGGAGATTGTTGCAGAAGGATTGTACTGTGTAAAGGGTGACATTGAGATGAAAGACTCTAAGACTGTTTCATTGGATCAGACAGCGAGTGGGGTCAATGTAACTTCGAGGAGAAAACGAGGGGCTTCTATACTTTACGCATTAACTGCTGAGGAGCTTAGAGATCACATGAGTAGTCTAATAAACCAGGATACTTGTCTGGTGAGTGAATAACTATATCGATCTCCTGTGTTTTCTATAACTGTGAGTAGACCTGATTCTTGTATATCCTGTTGTATCGACATATGATGTCACCAAGCAATCATAGTTATATATTATCTTGCGCATAACGACGTAACTATCTGATTTCTTGATGACAGATGGGGTCAATTCTATCGTTCTGGATTTTATCTATTTATTTAGAACTGTAGTTCACATCCCTGATCATGATTTTCCTTTGCTTTTTCAGAGCAAGGTGACATCTCAAGAAATCCAAGTAATGGAAGGCTTGCCTGATCAGAATACATGCAGTTTGTGTGGGATGGAGAGGCTTCTTTTTGAACCACCTCCACTATTTTGCGCTCTCTGTTTCAAAATAATAAATTCTACAGGGTGCTATTATGCTGAAGTTGAAAATGGAAAGGATAAAACTTCTATTTGTAGCAAATGCCACCATCTAAGCAGTTCAAGAGCTAAATATGTGAAGAAATATAATTATGCTGAAACAGATGCTGAGGCTGAATGGGTACTTTTCTTTTCACCTCTCAAGTTATCCTTATGTATTAATTAATTCCTCATTTTTTGTTCATCTGTGTCATTTCAGTGGGTCCAGTGCGACAAGTGCAAAGCTTGGCAGCATGAAATCTGTGCTCTTTTTAACAGAAAATGTGAAGGTGCGAAGGATGAATATACTTGTGCAAAATGTTTTTTGAAGGAAAAAGATAGTGGAGACATTCATGCTCTGGAGTCATCTACTGTTCTCGGAGCACAGGAGTTACCAAGAACTAAACTAAGTGATCATATTGAGCAAAGGCTTTCTGAGAGGCTTGAGCAGGACATGCAACAGAGGGCAAGGGCCTCAGGAAAAGGTGCTGAACAGGTAAACATCTGAAACTTCCAGTGACATAAGAACTATGCCTGGTTCATATTTCATACTTGCTACTATTGAGTGTATACTTATGGATTTCAGTTCTAGTCATATTAAGCCCCTGTTTAAATCTTTTTTCTATTTCAATTCTCAGTATATATTTGTGTATAATGGGTCTTTCTTGTCCTTGTGTTAAGTCTTTTTACTATTTTCAACGTTTACGTAATTCAGCACTGAAATTTTGTCTGCACTTGAAATGCATTTGTGTTTTTGTTCCTAGTATAATCACACTGCCTGTTGTTAGTCCTTGCCCTGGTGTTTCATTGGCAATGCACATTTAATTGGTTTCATGAAGCATGATAATTAATAGGCTTCTTTTCATTTATTTTTCTTTTTTACTATCTGTATTATTGAGACTGTTGTGTTTGCATTTCATTGGACACTGTAAAAGATGGTCACCAGTCACCACACATAAGAGTTCACTGCATTAGTTTTTTCTCACCCTTTAGTTTGATGCTATCCAGGTCATAATACAATCCTATATCTGAAACTTTGGAAGTTTAGAATTTTGGAGAAGATTGTGACCATTGATGCTTATTCACATCGGACTACACATGCTTCTTAGAATAATCAGACCATCTATGTTGGCTGTATTTTTATTTGCTTTAGTCTCTGGGAATTGTATAGAAAAATGGTGTTAGCTGTGCGTAAGGTTTATTTAACTTTTGTCCTTTGTGCTATTAGGTACCACGAGTTGAAGGTCTTACAGTTAGAGTAGTATCTTCAGCTGGCAGAGTGCTGCAAGTCCAACCACGTTTTCATGAATTTTTCAAACAAGAAAAGTATCCTGGGGAATTTCCATACAAATCAAAGGTACAGGATTGTTGGTTACTTGACCAGTATAGATTTTTTAGCTGTTTAGCTTATAACTGTAACTATCTGGACTGATTTGTGTCTTCTGTATAGGCAATTCTCTTGTTTCAAAAGATTGAAGGTGTGGATGTTTGCCTTTTCGCCATGTATGTACAGGAGTACGGTTCAGATTGCCCATCACCAAATCAAAGGCATGTTTATCTTGCATATATCGATTCTGTCAAGTACTTCAGGCCTGAAATCAAATCTGCAAGTGGGGAGGCTCTCCGTACCTTTGTGTATCATGAAATTTTGGTATGAGAATTGCAAATCACCAGACAAATATTTTTCTTCTTGCAATTATATTATGTTTCTATACTCTGATCATTCTACTGTTTATCGTAGATTGGTTATCTGGACTACTGTAAGAAACGAGGATTCGTAAGTTGTTCCATATGGACTTGCCCATCTACTAAGCGTGATGATTATGTTTTATATTGTCATCCAACAGTACAAAAGATGCCCAAGTCGGACAAGCTTCGAAGCTGGTTTGTCCTTCAATCATAATATCAATGAATTAAATATAATATATGTTATGGCTTCTCATCTGTCTATATTATTGATAATTTTAGGTATCAGAACTTGATCAAGAAGGCTGTTAAGGAGGGTGTAGTTGTGGAGCGTAATACACTCTCTGACTTTTTCCTTCAGCCTGCCAATGAATGCAAGGCCAATATCTCAGCAGCATGCTTGCCATACTGTGAGAATGACTTCTGGCCTGGAGAAGCAGAGAGGCTTCTTGAGAAGAAAGATAATAAAACCTCACTGAAGAAAGAGACACAAGTAGGAAGGCTCTTACGTGTTGCCAAACGTGACGACAGAAAAGGAAACCTTGAGGATATATTACTTGTGCACAAGGTTATTTTAGTTTATTTATATCTTGCCTTTCCAGCATTTTGCGGGTACCTAACATCTTATTTTTCATTGTTGCTAGCTTGGAGAAAGGATGCGCACCATGAAAGAAGACTTCATTATGCTTTGTCTGCAGCAGTTTTGCAAGCATTGTCACCAACCTATTGTATCTGGCGGAAGTTGGGTTTGCACCAGCTGTAAAAATTTCCATCTTTGTGACAAGTAAGCATCTGGTGGAAGTTGGGTCTTGCACGAGCATTGATTTTTTTTGTTATTGATTATGTGTTGGTTATCTTAGGTGTCATGCAGAGGAGCAAAATACAGCACAGAAGGACAGGCATCCGGCCACAACAAAACAGAAGCATGCATTTCAAAGAGTACGTATGCAAATTTCATTTCTGGGCTCGATCTTTTCAATCAATTAAGACAGAAACATGCTTTTATTTAATAGACGCATGGTGGAACCTGTATACTAACTACCATAGATTACTTTCCCACAGATAGAGGTAGAACCTCTTCCAGAGACTGACGATGGAGATCCAACAATGGAAAGCAAGTATTTTGACAGCAGAATAGATTTCTTGAAGCACTGTCAAGATAATCAATTCCAATTTGATACCCTCCGGCGGGCAAAACATTCTACAATGATGATTCTTTATTATCTACATAATTCAACTTGTTCTGCTTGCCACCGTGCTGTGGATCAATGCTTGGTGTGGCGGTGCCTAGAGTGCCTAGGCTGCACCTTTTGTGATCTATGCTACAAACAAAATGGTGAAAATTTGCATATTCATGAATTAAGACAGATTGACACTAGCAAAACAATGCAGAAGAATACTATACAGGTATCCCTCTTACATTAGTAACCGTAACTTCTAGATATCTTATGTTGTGTTCCTGAGCCAACAAAGCTTAAAGCTTTGCAAGCTTATCTGGCGTTCTTTTCTTTTGCTGTTCTTTTTACAAGATGATCTTGGGCATATGTGGCAGATCCCTTATTTCTTAGACTGTAACTTCAAAGTTTTCATGTGAAATTTGCTGTCGCATATTTTAGAATGTTAAGGTGTTAATCTGCATCCATTAATTCCATTAATTGCTATCTATTCCATAGTTGCTTGGCTTTCAGATCTGTACATGATACTTGCTCTTGCGTTTTAATGAACCTTGTGCACATTTCCAAAGCAGGACTACATCGAATGCCTTGTGCATGCATCCAGATGCTTCGATCCTTGTAATTGCACTCTTCAAGTTTGTTTAACCTTGAAGAAATTGTTCTTTCATGGTGTACGATGTGATATCCGTGCCCGCAATCAGGGAGGTTGCAATAAGTGTGTCTTCATGTGGAAACTTCTGCTATACCACTCAAAACATTGCAATGACGCAGACTGTAAGGTTCCCAGATGCAGGTAAAGCCATGGGTCATCTGAATTATTCAGCTCGTCTCTCTTGAAATGCATCTGCGTTGCTTGATAGACCCTACTTTCACCCATTAACTTACCCGCAAATGTTTTGTAATCCTTGTAGGGATATAAAAGCATATGTGGCTGAGAAGGGGAAGCTTGCTGGTCCTGTGTTGTAGCAGGCCATTGGATCAGAAGCTAGCTTCTTGTATAAACTTTGTAAAATTTGTTGATGAAAATGCAATAAACTGCGGTTGGCCGTCGCTGATGGATAAAACTGCAAGGTAAATAAAGCGGCGACCTGGTGCTGCTGGTGAGGTGTCTTCATCAGAATTATTTGTTCCGCTGGTTTTCCTGGCATTGACAGAAGAAAGACAAGGCCAGTATGCTGAGCTTCTACAATTGTCGCGGCCTATGAACATGGCCTGATGTACGCCTAATTTACTGTCATTGAGGGAATTACCGACGGGAGCTTACATAGGCAACCTGACATTTGTTTTAGTGTCCGTACATACCATGTACATATAGTTAGTCTGCCCCCTTGCAACTTAACTCATAGGTGGATCAACATGATAGATGGTTCCGTTTTCTTCATTGCCTTTCTGTTTTGTTCCAGATTGTATTGAACAAGGCCACAGTTTTGTTCGATGTTGTTGTGCTGTGGCAACCAATCCAAATTCTTTTTTGCGAGAGAAGGATGCATTGTATTAAAAAAAGTGATTGCACAGTACACCCTTACTTGCATAAAGGCCCCTAAAGGTAACGAAAATTACAGATAAGCCCCTGTTAATAGTGCCGTCTTCCTCCTTCCGCTGGTGGCCATCATCCGCTCGCCGGGGAAGTCGCTGCAGCTTCAAACCAAGCGCCGGTACCCTCCAGAACAAAGATTGGACTCCAAACCTTGGATTGCTGCAAGAAGTGCTCGATACTTGAACATCAGCTGTCGGATCTTTGAGTCTGGTTCTTCCTATCGCCGCCACAAGCCTAGCAGCCCCAGCTCGATCCACCGGCGCCGGAAGACAGCAGCACCAAAGGCAGGAGGAGGACAAGACCAGCAGGTGCCGGGCCAAAGCTCCTATACAAGAACCGACTCCCTCCACGGCTCCTGCAAGAGCTACAGAGACGAGCAGCTCGAACCTCACAGGCCTGCCGCCGCCACCGGAGTGTTTGGCGACGAGGTGGACGAAGACCTGGAGGAGCTTATTCCGCGGTGGCCGCGCCGCCCCCACCAAGCATGCGCCGCCCGTCCGCCGCACCCGCGGGACGCGCTGCTCGTCCGCTGCATCCGCGGGGGGCCCGCGCTGCCCGTCCGCCGCAGGCGCGAGGGGCCGGGTCGGGTCGCTGCGCCGCCGGGGGAAGCGTCGCCGGGGGCCGCGCCACCGGAAGCTGCGCCGTTGGAGCCCCGAGAAGCAAGTGCAAATGGAGGTTCCACGATTTCTGAGCGAGATTTTCCCCGAAAAGCAAGCTGATCTTTCATGGATTCCTGATGGGTAAGATTCCTACCATTTGTTCTAGGGTTAGGGCTAAATGTGCTCGATTCTGCTCCCTTTTGTAGTCGTGTTATTTTTTTATTGGCAAAATTTGCTGCTTGGTATGTATGATGGATCCCAATTCGTCCTACAGGCTAGCTGCTCGAGTAGGTGGTTATGTAAAATTTACTGATGATGATGGTCGCTAATATTGTGAGGCATGCAACATTCCTAAGATTCTAGACAGAGATAGCACAAATTGGAATGATTTGCTGCTTGATATTAGTGCAGAAATTAAGCTTGGATCTAAACACAAATTGCGTCACATATTGGGATAATATGAGCCGTAGTTATGAAGAGATCAATTCTGACCAGAAATTGCTTCATGCTATTGACATGTATTGGGAGTCAAGAAGGCTATCCGTACAAGTTTGTGTTCTGAGAAAGGATGAATCAGATGCTGTGCATGATGTTGGACGGCTGGAGAGCATGCATTGTTTGTTGCAAGGAAGCACTGACATCATGTGCTGCTGATCCACCACAAGAACAACCATCACCTGCTGAACCATTGTAAGTTTTCCCCTCAAATTTTCAGCTGACTTGAGTATGATTATTACTAGTAGTCCACTAATTTGAATATCTAACCAATTTACAATGCTACACCAAATAGACTTATCCCTTCTGTTTCCACATCAAACCCTGTGACAAGAAGGTACAACTGCATTTGCAAAATGTAAAAAAAAATATGTTACTACAATCTCATAGGTTTCTTCATTGCAGTATGTCAAAAAGGTTGCAGCTAGAGCCATCCACGCCAAGTATAAGCATCTCTCCTGTTCAAATACCTAGTCCGATGACAAGGGGGTATAACTTCTTAAATCTTTGTCTTCTTGGTTGTCATCTTTACTTCAGTTAGTTGACATGCTTTTGTATCGATTTTACAGCCGCAAGAGGATGCTGGAATATGAAGGCTCCATACAGCCCATTACCTGCTCAGCTCTATCTCCAATGCATGTCGATGAGAAGGGAGAGGCGAAAAAGCTAAAAGTAGTTAGGTCCAAGAAAATGGAAATGTAGGTTATGTAGTATTTTGTTGTAGGTCTAATGTGGGCACTTGCTAGTATCAGGATAGTCAGATGTGGCTCAAACATTTCTTTTGGTTTGCAGGACCTCTAAGTCCTTTTTCTTTTACCATGCTGTATTCTAAGGGTGAATTCTATAACCCAATGTGGCTAAACCTGCTATTTTGTATTTGTGAACTGCATGCTCAAATGTCCAGTGAAAATCTGTTATATTGGCCCTTTTATATTGCTCAAATGTGGATGTGAAGGGGTAAGGGCATACTTGTCTTTTATAAGAATGTTCATACCTCTTTGAGGTGGATATATTATAATATGAGTCATAATGTCCAGCAGCTAATTGCCACTGAATTGTAATGGTCTGTGGCAAAGACAAGTATTTTTAGTGGCTTGGAGCAAAAGCCACCTTTTTTGAGTGTCCCCTAGCCAATTTTGCCGTATATTTACATCTCATACTGCCTTGTCGTGATTAGTTTTCATATATTCGTTGGTAAGATATATATTTGGTTCATCACGGATGTCCTTTGATTGAATCTCTACCCTCCGACGTCAATGGCGGCGAGTGATGGTGGACGACGGGGTCGAGCTGTCGCCTGAGTTTTATAGACGGGAAATTCCCCTGGTGATACAGCTGCCTACGTGCTCATCAGTCATCGGCTCCTCTATCTGACTATCTCCGTGTGGTGGACCGGTCCATGTAGAGGACTTGATACTTCTACTTGGGCGCGTCAAGCCTGCCACCGCGCGCGCTGTCGCTGTCCAGGCTCCCCTCGCCTTCTACCACCGCCACTGGCGGGACGTACGTGTCCCTGCACGAGTCCTATGACTGTTTACCTAGCATGTTCCACGAGCACAGCGCCGGTCGCGTCGTCGGCTGCCACTACTGCCTCGTCCCCGACTGGCCGGGTGGGCGAGCGCGGACCTCACACTGCCGCCGTACTCGCAGCCCATGGCATTTCGCGCGGTGCTCCGTGCGCTCGGTTCACCGGCAGCTCCGCGGGGTTCAATGGACGTCGCACTTCGAAGGCGGCGACCGCCGGCCAACGACGAGCAGGAACGAGATCCTCTGCAGTGAGAGGAGGACGCGCGCATCGTGCGGTGATGGCGTCGGTCGGGGACGGCGGCGGCGCGGCTCGCCGTGACCTCGTCTGTGTCACGGGAGGCAGCGGCTTCATCAGCGCGCGGTGGATAGAGGCTGCGCTGCGAACCAGCGAGGGGGCACGGCAGCGACGGTGACACCACGATCTCTCCCACAGCGTTCATCTCCTTCGGATGACTTCTCTCATGTAATCTCATCTCCATCCTCTTCCTTTGCCTTCTCACGCGGGTTAGGATTTGATAGTTTTTTTTATTCGTATGCCTGGATGGCCGGGTCCGGTTCTTGATTCATGATTTTCATGCTTAGATGGCCGAATCCGGTTCTTGATTTATGATTTGAATGGCTGGATATTTCGATTTGGTTTTCTTGTTGATTATTGTGGAGCTGGTCATTGGTTTGTGCTTTAGATAGAGTAGTTGATGTCATCACCCATCCTCCAACGGGCAGGAATTTTCATTGCGCTATGCCAAACGGGCCAAAGTCCATGGTCCTATAATCTTGCTCTGTGCTTGAGATTCTGAAGAAGATCGATGATCCTGACATATTGGTTATGTACTGTACTTTCTTCACTGAATGTTGCTTCGCAATTATGCTATAGATGTGTCACATACCATAACACGCGCTCACCGGGGCCGCACGAGTCGATTTGCGGTCTGCTAGCGCCGGCAACTGCAGCGCTCGAACGCCGCCGCCGCTTGAAGCTGCTGCTGCTGTGCCCAACCACTTGCTGCACCGCCGCACCGCTCACCGCTCGCCGGGCCAAGCACACGCGCTACCGCTTGCCGCCGCCGCGCCGCTCACCCCTCGCCAGGCCAAGCACGCGCGCTGCAGCTTGCTCGAGTCGCACGCCATATTGATTCTTCCATTTTTTTTACTGAGATCATATAATGGCATTGTAATGATTACTATTAAGGTAAGCAGCTATTCTATATATATTTGGTTTCTTTATTCCACTCTCGACCGTAATATAGTGAACTTGAGTCCAATAATCATTTTTGAAGAAATATGGAGTGCTTATATGTACAGGCTGCTTCCCGTACTTGTTGTGCTATAGAGGCTGCTTCAGTTTAAATAATTGCCTCAAAGAGAACTGCAATGTGAGGAACCAGCCCATGTTAATTTCGCCTAATCGAGTTATCGTCCATTGATCAACTCAATTAGAAACGACCAATCCCGATAGTTCTTGGAATGTGTCATGAGCACCGCCCAGGATAAACATACTCCACTAGCACAACAGTAATATCATTACACAAGTACATCCAGACACGAAGTTACATTATAAAGAGGTTCAACATATTACATCAAGTTTTTCAGAGTTTGCAGCGGAAAGTCTACTCAAAGCGCACTCCATACATAACGCAAAAAATAGAAGGTAACACTATATGCCGATAGTGCCCTTCTCGGAGCCAACAGCCATCTACTCCTCACCCACACCTCTGTCCGCAGGGTAGAAGTAGCCAAATACGACCTCCGGCTGGGTATCACCTGCAACAACTTTAACGATAGCACCATGAGTACAAAGGGTACTCGCAGTACTTATCCGACATGGGTATATAGTCCGATCTCAAGGAGAATGCATTTGGTTAGTAGCAAGGATAGGTCATGGTATTTAATTTTGCATAAAAAACATATACTTTGATCAAGTTGTAAGAAGCAAAACACATAGCATCTATGATCTCTAAAGTGTACATCAATGAAATTGCATAAGTAAAGTGATCATGTATCATAAGCTCAATCTTCCATGAATTCCAATCGGTAACTCTACGTTAAAGTCAAAGTATAAGAGCGTGCTCAATGTCCGAGAGCGCGGCTATTGCAATAGATCAAAAACCCTGCAGGGGTGTACAACCTTACCCACACGAGTACAAGACCAACGACCATACCCATGGCCAAGGATAAGTGTTGATTCATGCCTCAATTTTTCACACAAACACAACCGGCTATGATCGAACGGTCGGGAAGGACACGTGCACCGGAACCGCCGATCACACTCCATCACGACTCGCACCGAATCCGATCAAGACAAGGTGTGGCTCATGCTAGTTGGCTTACCTTCCCATTATTAAGCATGTGGTTTGTACGGAAAAGTGCTCAAGTATCAAAGCGATTACGCATCGGTCCTTAATCAACTCAAGCAAGTCTAACCATTTGAGTTCCACTCTCAACATGGCTCTACCATACTTTCCCAAGTTCGAATCACCATTCATAGTAACTCATGCACAATCAAGACACATATATAAACTTCATTGATCTAAAATATGGGGTAAAAGAATGCTTAGGTGCCTGCCTTGAGTTTCAATGGAAGCGTCGTCACCCACGATCTCCAACTCGTGCTCACACTCCTCTTGATCTGGCATCACAGTCTCTACACGAGTGCAATGATGCTTGATAAGTAAATATGCCATGAATGATTGCTATGAGATGCATATGATATGAGAAGAATGATTTATTAGTGCAAAAATCATGATAAAAGAGGCTAAATATATAGTACATATGGGGATCAAGTATAACTAAAAACAATGGGATTAAATAACTATCAAATGACTATTTTATTGGGGTTCCTGGACACTCCGGACTTCAGTCCGGACACTCCAGACAGGCAACCCCGGATAGTCCTCGTTTCAACCCCGGATAGTCCGGACCCCGGACTTTTCTACAGTAACCCCAGACTTTCCGGCAGCTCGACGTATGAATATTGAAAAGTCTGTTCCCGGCGATTCCGACCTCAGTTTGGGGTGAGGTTTGTTTCTAAAGGTTCATAGGAATGTGGAGAGTCTATTTTGATAGCTAAAACCAATATGCATTGAGTTTTGAGAGCTCTAGGTCATCAATGATGAGAGGGGCTCTAATGGCTCCAACCTAGGGCAACGAGGATAGATCGGGGAAGGGGATGGGCTTACCGGTGATGAGTGCAACGCTAGCAAGGTCTTGAAGATGGTGGTGAGGGCTTGGTGAAGCTCGAGCTCGTCCTCCTTGCTTGAAGCTTGAGTAAGAGGAAGGAGATGGAGGAAGAAGCTTGGGGAAGCTCCAAGGAGAGGAAGGGGGGATGGCACAGCTCGTCGGCGTCGATCTCCGGCGTGGCTCCGGCGAAGCTCCGGCGAGGTGGTCCTTTAATGGTGGAGGAGAAGGGGGAGCTCCTCCATGGCTTGGTTAGAGAGAAGGGGTTGGAGAGAGTGAGAGTGAGGAAGAGTGAGCAGGAAAGGGGAGGGTGCTGGTGTATGTGGGCTTGGGCTGACACGTGGGCCCGAGGGGGCGAGGTGGCATCTAAGTGTCTGTGTGCTGGACACGCGTCCGCTACAGTAATCCCGGATACTTCGGTTTCAGTCCGGATACTCCAGGTAAGCCCTAACCCGGATATTCCGGATTAAAATCCGGACATTCCGGAAATCAACCCAAATATAGTTTTAAATTTAAATGATGATGTATATGATGACATGATTATGCTCAGATTAGTTTTAGGAGTGTTACATGCAATGTGAATGATACATGCAGATTAATGCATTTCATCGTCTGGGCAACGTTAAATTTTGTCCTCATAAATTGTATCCATATCCTATAAGCGAATATTAGTAGTACAAAATTATTTTATTGTAACACCTTGATCCAGATTGGATCAAATGTTGCGTACCAGTTTGTTATTTTGATTAAAAGAATTTCCATTGGTCTGTAAGCTGCACTAGAAGTTCCAGCATATTTGCTTCCAAAGTCACATCAATATGTCTCTGTATTATGCAGTAAGACAATCTATTAGCAGAAGGAAAAGATAACGGAGAGTTTTGAAGAAAAAAAACAGATCAATGGAGACATAATATATAATATACAAAATTCGAGGGTTTTAATGGAAACTATCCAAAGAACACGACAAAACCCTCCCACTGGCCACGGCCATGCCTTTCTTTCTAGGTGTCCTCGCCAGACTGGAGCAAAAACACGCTGCGGGCACCTTCCCACATCAACGTCAGCGTCCAGATGATTTCGATCTGAGGCGCCGCCGCTCTGGTGGTATGCCGTTACCGACGAGGTAGGTTCAGTTATGCTTTCCCTCTCTCGTCAATCTGGTGATCACGATTTGGAACGAAACAATGCATGCTTGCTTCCCCATATCCAAACCTCTTCCGATCCGCATCTGCTAGGCGGTGGTTACCGATCGTGCTTCCCGTGTCGTCCACCATGTGCGCTCGAGGTCGAGCCTAATACAACGGGCAGAGACCATGAACACCGTCAGGCTCCAGCACCAGGAAACTGGGCTCGTTTTCTCGTGGAGCCAGGCGCTCTCGCCTCTTCGCGGACACACGCGGGCAACGGCGCCGCGGCCAGGACCTCGAGGGCACGCCACTACGTTCACATCGTTCGCCATGCGGTGGCCGGCCGGGTACCGGACTAGCTAGTAGCCACGAGCCACCTGCGAGTCCGTGGAGCAGGAGCATGCACAAAGGAAACACAGGATCGAGCAGGCGAGCAGGAGAAGGGGTGCGCGCGGGGCGCCATTGAACAAACAAAATGGAAGTGGAACCCGCCGTCTGCCGAGACCTTCGTCTGCAATGCAGTCTTCTTTCTTCGTTGGGATCACACGATTACGGCAGCTCGTTGCCGACCCAAGAGGCCAGCACACCGTGCTACGTAGCTCCACCACCCACCAACGCACCGGCACAGAGCATGGCGCTTCAGCTATTCGATCAAATGCCTCCAAACGCCCCAGCCCCATATTCCTATTCCGTAATGTCTGCACCATGTTGCACGCCGACCCATTTTAACGTTACCAACTTTGTTAAAGAAGTATATGTGAAGGATTCTAACTGGTTTACAAGATTTCTGTAGGCTGAGTAATTCCTATGCGATTTGTCTATGTTTTGTTTGCTGCTGCCCCGCTGAAGCAACGACAATACGAATATACTATTTGTGGACCTGCTTTAATTGAAATATTCGAGGAAGAGACAAATGGACAACACCTGGACATTCGGGAGGCCGTTAGTACATAATCACACGTGGGAGATCATATATAAGTAATGTTTTTTCAGTTCCGAGGCTGAAGGTAGAAGTGACTGCTGTCATTGGTATGTGATAGATTAAAATATTTGGGAGAGAATTACTTGATTCATTTGATTGGTATGCGTGTGATATCCTATGTATCTTGATTGTAGACAGATACAAGTCCTAGTACATGATGACATAGTATCATCCAACAGTATGCATGATTATGTTGTTTAGTATCATCCAACAGTATGGTTATGTTTTTTACAGATGATGTTCATATACTGCTGCGTAAACATATTGGATGATTGGATGAAGAGAGAATGTGGATATTGTGGAACATAGACTTGCCAGTTCGTTCAAACCTACAGCGGAACTGTGGCTAGGATTCTGAAATTTTATTTTTATTTTTGTATCTAGGGAGGTAGCATCAACCTGAAGACTATCAGAGAAGCTGGAAACGGTGAGATCTACGGCAAGCTGGTTTGCCCACCAAATGGGCAGACCCTGGAAGTGACAGTAGCCTAGAAGCAGAATATCAGTATGTCAAGGTCCGTTTGTTGTTTTCCTAGTCCAACCTGTACCTGGAGGCTTTCTGTTTGGCACAGGTTTAAAGACATGCACGCCCACATTGTTTCAGGTGATGTAAGTCAGCAGCTGTCATTTGAGTGTGGATGCCACAACAGTGGGTGCAAACCGATTTTACGACCCTCCGATTCGACAAAAACATTATCTCAGAAATTTACAAGGTGTTGGGTGCGTAACTAGATAACACCGGAGGCGTTGATGAACTCAAGGAGGCGCTTTCCAAGGGTGTCGGTGGTGTTTCTAGAAGCCATCCGATTTCCAGAGTTATAGTGATTCTTGGTGTTTGTGATGAAACAGATAAATACAGAGATCATCTGGGAGTTCCTAAAAAGGTTTCACAGCTGGGGAACGTATTGTCCTACCATAAGAAGGCTCGTTTGGTTTCTCCCTATAAATCCATAGAACACACTTTGACCGCTAATTACGAATATTAAATAAACCCAGTTTCAGTGTTTAAAATAGTTGACTAAGGTATTTAGCGGTTAGCATTTGTAGAGGCTAAGAACCCGTTTAGCGGTTTTGTAAATACCATGTGTTGAGAAATCGGCGCCCCTAACACCTTCAACTGGACAATAATACGAGAAATGAACTCTATATGGGAATCTTTATTCACCTAACTTAGTACAACACAAGGCTCTTGCACTCTTTATATCAGCACACTACCATAACACTACTAAACTACATGGTAACTTTGTCATCTTCTACTTGAGACCTCTTATGCCATAGTATGGCAAGAGGAGGGGAGCACCCCAATTTATAAGACTCCATGACTCATATGGTTTTGCCATGTGTCCATTTTCTACACACTTCTTTATAAATATCTAACTCTAAAATTTTCCTCACGCTTATCTAACCATACAAATATCTAATTTCTAGAGTATTCCATATTTCACCATGAAGCATGGTAACTATATTTCATGCATACTCTCTAATCTTCTAGAAGCTTCTCACAATTATGCATTTCTATTCAACACCATGGATAAATCTGTGAGTAATTTTGCATATAAATATAAAATTAAGAAAATTTCATGCACTGATGTACATATTGGGCTTCATTCCCTCGTTACATCGTTGATGAAATACTAAATTTTGTAAATGATGAAGTTCAGTACTAAACTAACAATAAATAAAGAATATATATGCTTTAGTTGGCTAAATAACCCATAATTTAGCGGCTATAGCGGGATATAGCTAGCTATTAGCGGATTTAGCCTTTTAGAGCTAAGAGGTGGATATCCTAGTTTTCTTCACTCCCAAAGTCTATAGCAGGCTATAGCGGTGGCTATATCCGGCTATTTACAACCTTTGACAGTTTGCAAAATTAACTCCAAAATCCCGGTGTTAGGAACCATGAAGAATTTAATGAGGCATTTGACCACGTGATTAGAGGATGGTTATTGTAGCATCACTGTAGCCAATCATTAATTAACTACCGTCATTAGATTTTTCGCGAAAAATTTCACCCATCCATGAAGAAATTTTGCAAATAGAGTTCATTTAGTACTACATGCATGCAAGATCCCTTTCTAAAAAATGTTAGAATAGAACGAACCAAACGGGGCCCTTGAGCCCATCACAGGCACTGAACGGCGATGGCGTGACTACCTTTGCGTGGCTACTGCCTGCACGTTGCTTGACCGAAAGGGTTCGGGGTGCTTGGTACATGATGAGATAGTTCGCTTTGATGGATCACGCTTCTGGTATAGCAGTACTTCGCTCTGAAAGGACTTAGGTACTTGTTGGCCTATGGTACTGTGCCTGTGCATACTGACATTGCCAGGATGCTTGTTGATCTCGCATACAATGCCTGTACATATTTACATCGTCTAGATGCCTGCTGACCTCTCATAATACGCTGTGGATACTTACATGACTGGCAGAGATGTCCGATGCACGGCTTGTGGATTAATGTGTAATATGGGAACGAAAGAATCTTTCTGCGGCAGTCATTGGAGTGTTTCGTCTCGTGAGACTAATCTTGGCAGTTGTGTCTTGTGTCTGACACTCGTACAGGATATAATATTGAACCTCCTTTTCCACTGGGTTTCATTTGTGTTTGCTCCTTCCGGCCTATAGACGTATTCACGATCTCTGCATGCTGTTCAAATTTGTTTTCGAACAAGCTTTTCACGGTTCAAGAAATGGGATTTGTACAATGAGGTCGATCAGTATCACTGGTACTTTGTGTCACCAATGCCTTTTCCCTGGATGGTCTCGCATGCATAGTTGATTCAATTGGAAAATGTGATTGAATGCCCCTTACACTCTCTGGTCTACGTTGTACTCCCTTCGTTTTTATTTACAAGTCGTATTAGATTTGTCTTAAGTTAAACTTGACTAACTTTGACCAAATTTATATAAAAATATAGCCACAACTATACTATCCAATATATGCACTACCAACATATACTTCATGGTGGATTCGAGATGAAACAAATTTGGTATTGCAAATAATATTATTATTTCTTTATATAAGTTTGGACGAAATTTGCCAAGTTTGGCTTAAGACAAATCTAATACTACATGTAAATAAAAACAGAGGGAGTACATTTTAAGCTGTTCCTATGCATTTATAGCCATGACTTGATCATCTAGAGCGATGAATAAATATGTCCTAGTTTTCACTGTATGTTGTGGTATGGACTCCTGTTGTTAGACCATCTCAGTGGTCGCCTCATGGCCTGATGTGCCACATCAATGAATCTGTTCATCTACTAGATGCCGGAGGTAGCCAACTTTCACAAGGAGAGAGAAGAATTGGCTCATTATAGCATGTTATAGATGGTGTAGAGTTCTAGTATAAACTCGTAATTGCTAGAATTTATCGGTGGGGAATATAAAGGTGGCCCATGGCCCATTGGCACTTCCAGTTCCCGCCCAATCGGACCGAACGCTGCGAACCGTATGTTACTGGTGAATAAGCATCTTGGCATGACATTGACAAGATATGCGATTTGAATTTTTCTAGGCATGGAAGGCAAAGGATGTAATCATGCGGCAAGAATTAAGAAGAAGAAGAAGAAGAAGAAGAAGAAGAAGAAGAAGAAGAAGAAGAAGAAGAAGAAGAAGAAGAAGAAGAAGAAGAAGAAGAAGAAGAAGAAGAAGAAGAAGAAGAAGAAGAATAGATCCAGTAAGCCGTAGGCGGCGTTCCAAATCTTTATGTTGATCTCTCATTCTTTCTGATCTGCAGTACAGCTGCAACTGCAAGCCTGCAAGGACTCTCGAGCTCTGTAAGCTGGATCATTGTTACAGCACGTACGGTTGGCGCTAAGAAGAGGTTAAAGTAGAACGAAGACGCGTCCTCCACTTGTCCCGATCGACTCCCGGTCGTATTTGATGCCCCCCTCTCGGCCTCTCCCCCATGCCCAACGCCCGCCCACCATCTTGCCTATACACGAACGAAACGAGATCGTCTCGGTCGATTTCGGGCGGTGAGGGACGAGTCTCTTTTGAGCGGCGGGTCACTAACAGAGGTATTTGAAGAGTGTAGCTAGGCTTGAATTTTTTGTGGTTTATTTGCAAGTACTTGCTTTATCAGTAGTTAATATAGAAACTCATACTACCCGCCAAAAAAAATATAGAAACTCATACTATTTTTGCATTGTAGCATTTTATTGCAAATCCATGCACTACCGGAAACCCGAACATTGCCGAGTACCAAGGGGTTTGCCGAGTACAATTTTTCGGGCACTCGGCAAACAATCTATTTGCCAAGTGCCATCGAGAAAACACTCAGCAAAAAAAGGCACTCAACAAACAAGGATGTTTGCCGAGTGCCTAGAGGTTGGCACTCGGCAAAGAGGTGTTTGCCGAGTGCCAAGGGGTGGGCACTCGGCAAACATCCAATTTCTGAATTTTCTAAAAAATTTAAAAATAGCAAACAAAGTCTAAAAATTATGAGATTTGGCAAGATGTCATAATATCATATGTGTATATTGTGAGAAAAAGTTGAGGAGGTTTCGCACACTTTTTTCATGTACGTGCTTACAAACAGATACATCTCCGAAGAAAAATCATAGAGTTGAGAATGATCCGATAAGAATTGGAGTCAAATTGATGGTCGAATTGTTGTTTGAGTTCAAAACTTTTTGTATAGGCAATAGATAACATAGATTGCTTAACGTGAAATTTTGGTAAATTTTCAAGTCCATTTGGTATTTTTAAATTTTTTTTACTTAATTTTTTTGCCGAGTGTATTTTATTGGCTATGGGTGCAGTTCATATGCTATGTTACTGGTGCAGTTCATATGCTATGTTACGGGTGCAGTTCTATATTTATAACTAGTACTTGATAACCCTTTGGCATATCATTTACTGTTATTATGAAAATAAAATCATTTTCAATATATCTTGAAAGTAGATCATGATGAATAGGTGCCATGAAATATGTCATCAAAGCATCACACTGTTCTATTAAGATCTTGGCTGCCACATGCGGTTCCATTTTCCTCGGTCCAAATTATTAGTATGCTAATAACTTGTGTTGATGCTGTGTTATTTCTGAGGGACAACACATGTGTGACCTATATTCTTTAAGCCAAGTTAATTATGAATGACTTGCCACGCACTAACAGATATATTGATGGCATTTTCTGTGATCGTTTTTGTAGGGTGCATCTTTGATTCTGAGTGGCCCAAGTTGAGGAATTGTCTTTAGCAGTGATGCCTACTTTGAGATAAATCTGAAGATCAGGGAAGACAGAGAGAGCAATGACAGACAACTTAGCAAAGTATTGATTGATGTGGATGTTGGATTAATGTACTCCGTGATTAAGAGGACAATTCTGTTAGCAGGCTTAGCGAGGTGGATCTAATATACTGTTCGCACCACCGCTGTTCCACATCATATGCTGTTGTAAGACAGTGACGTTGATGAGGCAATTACTGTTGGCGATGACAGAGCCTTGCAATTGCTGCGCCGTGTGGTGGTCGCCGTTTGGTTCGCGAAAAAAAAAATATAAGTTCGCGAAGTGATGATCAGAGTGCTGGAACCGCCCATTGCGTCTGCGAGTTCGCTCCACGGATGGAAGGAGCACACGAGCAGACCGTTGCCTGCGGTCCTTACAAGATGAGCGTCAAAGTTGTTTGGTCCACGTTGTTAATAAAGTAGCCATACTTCTACGCATGGTGATTCACTAGTACTAGTACTTAGACGAGGATTCCATGTGAGACTTTTCATTGCGGTTGCACAAAGCTTTTTTTCTAAGGTGTTCGGAAGGTAATTTTGTCAAAATAGACAGCATGGCCGCTTTTGTCTTAATGATAGTTTCTGTTTTCTAATCATATATCCTGGACGTAAACAATAATGTTTATTTGTGTGTAGTGTTTCGTCAGGCCTGCTGACCGCCAGCAGGTTCGAAAAATCAATCCTATAGATTGTGGTCAGCATCACAGGTCCGCGTGGCATGCATGCTCTTTCCGTGGGTAACCTTGGCTTCTTGCGCCACTGATTCCATGGGAAACACATCACCCCGGATCGTCATGTCCTGATCCAGCAATGTCCGGCGCCAAATGCTCAAGTTGGAGAAAGAAAATCGTCTTGGTCCGTCGAATTCGGCGCGTCCGGGGGCGGAAAAGACGAGAGGCGGAACCGCAGACTCGTCGGTCGTTCGACGCGGCGCGCGCTGTCTCCGGTCTCCTCCAACCCGTTGAAGCGTTCCTTCTCCTTCCGGTGAATCCGCTACGGGCCCGAGCGCTCCGGCAATCGGCAGCTGGATGCCTGGATCACACGGCCGTGCTGACGAAGCAACGCTTTGCTGAGCTGGACGGTGAGGCAAGGATCCTGGATCCAGCGTGGAGCGTGTGATCACTAAAACGAGTTTTTGGGAATGGAAAACCGGAGACCGAGCCCAAAAGCTCGCACATGAGAGGCGACCGTTCTGCTCAGTCAGCCACGTTGTTGCTCGCGAGCTGCGAAGCTAGTTTTCTGTTTTCTAGAAAAAGGATAACAGTCATGAAATTCGGTCGCACCGTTGGAATCTTGTCTTGGCCATCGCTCTCGGCTCTCGCTCTCGGCGGAGGGTTCCACCTTTCCGAATAGATATTCGGCAACTCACCCCCGCCGCAGCCTCCTTTTCTTCTCAGTTGAATTTATTTACCGGTTATGATAGTTCAGCCCCGTTTCAATTTTTCCCTTTCGTTTGGAAACCTTTGAAATAGAAGAAAATACTAGGGTATCCACGAGATTCCCACAGGGCCTCAAATACATCCATTTATTTTAATTCAATCACGAGACCCAAAAGAGGAAGAAAAAAAGTGCCGTGATTTTTTTTTTCAAAATCAGTAAGGGTGTGTTTAGTTGGTGAAAAAGTTTGAATTTTGGTACTGTAGCATATTTTGTTGTTATTTGATAAATAATATTCAATTATGGACTAATTAGGTTTAAAAGATTCCGCTCGTGCTAATCAGTTAGACTGTGTAATTAGTTATTTTTCCAACTGTATTTAATGCTTCATACATGTATTCAAATATTCGATGTGATAAGTCCTATACAAATTTTTTTGGAAACTAAGGGTGTGTTTGGTAGGGCTCCGGCTCTTCCAAAAACAGCTCCGGCTCTTCAGATGGAGCGGCTTTTCTGATGAAGTTGGAGCCGTTTTAGAAAATGTTTGGCAAAACAGCTTCACTTGTTAGATTGATGTGTAAGTCGCGTGAAGCCACGATTTCATGGCTTCACCTTACCTGTGTAAGCCGCTAGCGGCTTCAAGACCGGCTTCACATGTGAAGCCGGTCCCAAAACAAACATTTGGAAGGGCTTCACCTGAAACCGCTCGTGAAGCCGCTGGTGAAGCCCTTCCAAACGGGGCCTAAACATCGGCTAAGCGGAGCGCGGAGCGGGGGTTTGAATTGAATCGAGGGCGCATCTGGCGGCGGCACCGCACCGTCACGTTGTGAGGGACGCGGCTGACGCTTCCATCCAGCCATCCAGGCTCCGTCCAAAGCCAACATCAACCACCCTTCCTTCCCCGTGCTTTCCTTCCATCCTCTCCTCCCCTCCTCACCCACCACCACCCCCGCTTCCTCCCTCTCGATTGTTCGTTAGTTCCTTGCTTGCCTCGCCAGCCTCTTTCCTCCTCCCCCTCCTGCCGCCCGCCCGCCGGCCATCGTCATCCGGGGCGGCCACCCCGCCAATCCCCATTCCGCTTCGCCTGCTTCGCTTCTCCACCCCCAACCACTCCCCCCGCCGCCACGCGTCACCTTGACCCAACCAATCCGATCCTATCCCCCGCCGCAAGCGGACGGGATCGGGCGCCGCCGCCGGGGGCACGGAGGGCTCGCTCCGGATCCCACCCGAGGGAGGATCGCCCCGTGTGATGCGCGGATCCGGCTGACGGCGAGCCATGCCGAGCGTCGGCGTGAAGATCTACAGCGTCTTCTTCAAGCTCTGGCTCCGCCACCGCCTCCAGTCGCTCGCAGCCGCCGGGGGCGGCCCCGACCCCGCCGCGGCCGCCTTCGGGGTCTCCTGCCGCCCCGACGAGGCCACCGCGCCCGCCAACCCGGCCTTGTCCGCCGCCGACGGGGTCGCCTCCAAGGACCTCCACATCGACCCCAACTCTTCGCTCTCCGTCCGCATCTTCCTCCCCGCGCCGCCGCCGCCCCAGGCGCACCTCCTCGCCCACTCGCGTCGCGCCAGCGACCCCACCCCGGCCCCCGCGTCCAACGCCGCCGCGCCGTACCGCGGGTACCTCCCGCACGCCGTCTCCTCGCCGCGCGCGCCGGCGTCGGCGCGCCGGAGGCTGCCCATCGTCGTGCAGTTCCACGGCGGCGGGTTCGCCACCGGGAGCAGCAGCGCCACCGCCAACGACGCCTTCTGCAGGAGGGTGTCCAAGCTCTGCGACGCCATCGTCGTGGCGGTGGGATACAGGCTCGCGCCGGAGAGCCGGTACCCTGCCGCGTTTGAGGACGGGGTCAAGGTTCTCAAGTGGATCGCCAAGCAGGCCAATCTAGCAATGATGAGCAAGGTTGGGGGTGGTGTGGACACGTTCGGTGCGTCCACTGTTGAGCCGTGGATTGCTGCACATGGTGATCCAGCAAGGTAAAACTTACTAATCCCTATGTTTAAAAGCTGTGCTACACTGTCATTCTACATAGGGTAAGCGAAGTGAACATGAAATTGCAATGCCAAATTGACTATAAGTGGGAGAGTCCAAGAATTGTGTTAAGAATTTTAAATTTGATTACTTGAACGTTCCGTAGTTTCTCTTTGTGTGTAATCTATGTTCATTTACCAGTTCAACAAACATGCTACAAGGGAAGTGTCTTCCTTGAGGAAAAAATTAATGTCTGTTAGTTGACAGTTAAGCTTGACCGAGTGTTGTATCCAGTTAGTTTTTTTTATATCATACCATCTGCATGATCTTTAGCTGTTTGTGTCATTGTGTGTGCTGATGGGGGTCGGTTTGGACAAGATCACGAGAATGGAGTTCCTCGCAATAAAAGAAGTAGGCACCTCCAGAATTTGCAAATATCAGATAATCATGCCATTTTTTAGCACATCATTGACATTGTATATATGAGGTTAATGCCATTTTACGTTTTACTTGGCATGTGAGAAGGCCTTCTCTTTATAAAGTTGTCTTGTGAGCATCTGTTGGGCAAAGTTACATTTATTTTGAAGTTACATATTGAGTGCATGACTGCTAATGGTAGTAACATGATCTTGGAAACTTTGAATGCTAGTTAAGTAATCAGGATTGGAAAAGGAGAACATTCACATCATGTTAGGATTCATCATGGAATAGGAGTCCACTGAATTACTGGAGTTAAGATGTATTGCTGACTCTAATACAGATGTGAATGTACAGTCTTCATCTCACATACCTGAGAGTAGACCCTGGACAAATTAATTGCACAGGCCTGATTACTTTTATGTCATGCTATCTATTTTGTCTAGTCAGCTGTTGTAGTTCCTTTTGTGCTAATTGTGTGTTTGTTACTATTGCTGAAGTTTTTACCAGATAGTGTATCTTATTCTTGGTGCAGATGTGTTCTACTCGGTGCAAGTTGTGGTGCCAATATTGCGGATTATGTAACTCGGAAGGTGGTCGAAGATAGCAAGCCATTCGACCCGATTAAGGTTGTCGCACAAGTTCTGATGTATCCCTTCTTCATAGGGAGTGTTCCGACGCACTCAGAAATAAGGCTTGCTAACTCGTACTTCTATGACAAGTCCACATGTATACTTGCTTGGAGATTATTTTTGTCAGAGAAAGAATTCAACCTAGACCACCCTGCGGCCAATCCTCTGGCTCTTGGCAGAGGAGGCCCGCCACTGAAGTGCATGCCTCCGACCTTGACAGTCATTGCTGAGCATGACTGGATGAGAGATCGAGCGATTGCTTACTCTGAGGAACTCCGCAAGGTTAATGTCGACTCACCGGTTCTCGACTACAAGGATACAGTTCACGAGTTTGCAACCCTGGATGTTTTCTTGAAGACTCCACAAGCCCAGGCCTGTGCTGAGGACATTGCCATATGGATGAAGAAATACATATCCCTCAGAGGGCATGAGTTCTCGTATTAGTTGTAGCAAAGATCACACATTGTGAAATAGACTTTTTTTACGGGGAAGCATCAATATGTTCTTTTTCAACTGGTGGTGAGTGGGATGCTGGATTATAGTGAAGTAACCAGTTAGCTTATTGTGAGTACTGAGTCCTTTGGTGATTTTTGTCAGTGTGCAAAGTTGTAGGCTGTACTCAAAACGATGCTCTTCCCCTTGTAGAGCTCAATTCTTTCATTGCTTTTGTACCCTTTGTGTATTATGGAACTACTGGTGCTTGAAGTTGCCATTTCTTGAGAAAAGATATATCATTCTCAGTTGTCTAGTTGTGAAGAGTATTCAGCTCCACACAATGACACGCGTACTCAATCATCACATTGTTCCGTACAGCATACATCAGACTGCAACCTTTTATTGAATGTATTATTTTGAATTTCTGCAGGTTTCCGTATTATATATGTACCAGTGTGCACGCAATTCTGATATTATCTGAAGGCTTTCTTTTGCAAGCTTCAGAAACGTTTAAGTGAAAGTTTTATGTGCATGCCAAGTTATCCAATTATCAGCTTTGATTTTGTAAAGCTTGAAAGCAAGACCTGTTAAAAAGGCATGCTTCGTGCTCAATTCAACAGACTTGGGATGAATGCTTCGAAGTATGATAAGGTTAGGAAATGACGGTCTAAGCAGAATCTAGGCACAGCATTTTTGTATTCCTGCATAACTAAAGGGTCAACGAATGTCGGGTATCAGAATTGCACACAGATCATAGTCTGTCACGCAAAAAAGACCTCAACAATCATCAGATCTTCAATGGTTACATTAACAAAAAAGAATAAACTCTAATGGTTGCATTATACACGATATCTCACAAACTGTTCCTTGTTCTGCTCTGAATAAAAGGTTGGAGTGATGGTTCTCTTCCTAGGTAGTCAGTTATTATCTCCAGTGAATCTTTTGAACCTCCTGGAGCCAACACCTGCAGTGATGTGAGCGGTTTGTAACAACTCAACATGCGCATGCAATGAATCCAGTACAGAACGAATAGGTCAGCAATCCTGAATATGACATTAGTCATTACCTTATTTCTGAATCGCAATCCTGCATGCTGATTGAGCAAGTCGTCTTTAAATTTTGATACAAAGAGGTCAGCAGCAAAAACCTGCATAGTTCAGATAGATGTGAGTATCTAGGATCTCCAAATATGACAGAAGCATTATGCCTTAGGATTTGTATTGCACGAACCTCACTCCATATGTAACTGTAGCACACAGCATCATAGCCAATAGCAATACGAGGAAAACATGAAGCTGGACTGGTCCCTTCCAATAAAGGTATACCCAACATTACCTGGAAAGTAGCATTTGCCTTAATTGATCATAATCAGGATTCAGGACTATAAACAGTGAAGCAATCATTTTACGTACCTTGGGATGAAGCTCCTTGATCAAGTGATCTATAAACAGTGAAGCAATCATTTTACGTACCTTGGGATGAAGCTCCTTGATCAAGTGATCAATATCCACATTCTCACTTGAATGTATTATCTGATCAACAAGGCCTAGTAAAGTGAAAACAATATGTAAGCTACTTCATTGAATACAAATTTCTTACTAATTAATAAACATGAGCTAACAATAGGATACAAATCAAACTGTCCATAATTGACAAAAAGTATCAATTAGGTTGGTTTTGCTGGACAAGTTAACAACTTATCAGCTAGAACTTATTTCAGAGCATAGGTGGGAACAAAAGGAAAGTAATCTGTAGCAGAATGGCGAGTGGGCAGATAATTAATAGTACATACTGTTAACTGAAGTAAGAGAATGGACTGATGCTGACATGAAAAGCCAGCCAAATTCAGATGGGAGGTGTCAGTCAGACTATACTAGGACCTCAACCTCATTGCTTAGAGCTAGACAACATTTAAGACAATAAAATCACTCCATTTGATTTGGTAGATAGCTAAATGACTCACACAAAAGGATCTCCTGTTTCATTTTCAGGCCAGCAAATAAATCGCGCCTCCTTTTCAAAGATTGGCAAGCTTCACTAGTTATGGATTTCGTAATGTCCTACAATGATAAAAACAGAGAATAGTTTTTAGTGCTAATTTAAACAAGTCCTGACAGATTCACAAGGACTTATCAAAGGATCAAATAACTGTCGCAATGCAGCATTATCATATAATGCTTACTATAACTAAGAATTCTTCACGCATACAAGGTCGGAAAAATTGCTTTTATCCATGGAGTTGTTTCAATCTTTTGAAATGACCGGATATTATTTACCAGCTTTCTTACATCTTTATTCTTTTTTGTTCTTGAAAATATGCAAGGCATAATAATTCCAACACATTAACATATGCTAAGTTTATTTGCACAACCTGATGGAAGCCGGACATCATTTTCAGAGAAATGCTCTCGTAGCACCTGAGATGAAAAGGTTGCATTACATATAAAAAATATCAGCTTCGAATAGATTAAACACAAGTTTTGGCGTGTAACCGAAGAAAAAGAGCAATGCCTACCAGTTCTCAAGTAGCAGGCTTGGAATTTCAGTGAAGTCACCCTCCAGTCGGAGAGCTGAAAATCTTGAAAAGGTGGCTCTGTTTGATATGTGATGGACCTGTGGGACGCAGATTATGTGATCACTGTGTCTATTCATTTAATGTCAACAGATGTCGAGATATTTATAACAGAATCCTATTTCTCTGCTGAGGAAACATACCAAAAGAAGTCGTTTCACTGTGAAAAATTATTACAAGAACTTTCCAGTGTGGTAATATTTTGGTTAAAAACTTTAGCTTTGTGGGAGAATATTTTGTTAAAAAACTTTAAACTCAATGGGCAACTAATGCTTCAAAGTTCTGTAAGATTTTTGAAACAAAATACATTTGAGAAAGCTGATATCAATACCACATGGCTAAATTCATGAAATAGCCTGACAACTTCAGGGAACCGCAGCAATGCTGAATTCCCATCAAACTCTTTTGGACATTGAGATAATAGCACAGCAGCCGGAACCTGTCACCAACAGCCCGATAATTACAGTATGAAATAATTAACCAGTTGAGTAGCTACAGAAATACTTTTGAGCTTGTGATAGAACAATTACTTTTGAGCTGTTAACAATTTGACTGTATTAGATCTTATAATAAATTTGCTTTAATATGAAACCTTAAAGGTTACAAGAGAAGGTAATAAAAAAAATCTTTGGATTACAGTGATTCTAGCAAAAAAAAAAGGTGATTATAGCAAGAAATTCATACTCTGGATGCACTATAACATACATGAGATTTTTCGTGTTACCTTACATGTACCATTAGAATACAAGCATCCATTTTGAAGTGCCACAACACAAGTGTGTGCATACTTTCCTTCCCTGTGAAGCAAAAGAGGGTAGCTGATTAAAATTACCCTCTTTATGTAATGGTGTCTTATGTTGTGTTCTTTAATGGCTTTTGCATCTGCATTCAGTGAGGCTATTTTCTCCATCGAAAATGTTAGTGCAAGCCCCAGGAGTATTGGATTCCCTAATATACGTTTCGTCAGTTATGACAAACAGGGCAAAAGAGAAAGAAGCTACAGCAACTTGCAGTGCATTTCTTTTATAAAAATGGATATACTTTCAGGATTTGTATCCAATCAAACATGCATCTCATGTCATGAAACCTTGAAAATCATTAAAGCTTCACTAGCATGCATTCGAACAGACCTGGCAAAGACATCGAGAAAAAAATAACCCAAGAGATCACTTGAACTTGCATCCCAAACAGAAAACACACGAACTGTATCATGCCAAACCTCAGCATCCTTAATTTCATCAAATCTTAGTGCTTCATGGAAGAAAAAAATAAATTAGAAAAAAATATATCCATGCTCATTCCTATGAAAAATAGAGGTGCTAGCATTTTACCGAATAGATCCTGAAACATCTTCAACATTCCAGATATGACCAGGCTAACAGGAAAGTATTGTTTAATTTCACCAATGTCAAGATCAACCTTGAATTCTTCAGCTCTTTTGATGTAGTACAACAAATCTTCCATGCCGACCTGAGCATTTCCTTCCTCCTTCATCTGAAATAAGCAAATCAGTAGCCACCATTCGATTTATTAATGAAAAGAGTTTGATCGATAGATAAATTAGAAGATAGAAAAGGAGCTTCTTAAAACCTTAAGGTCTTTGAGTATGCTGAGCTCTCTATTAGCTATATCACTTAACTGTTCTGATATCTCTTCCAAAAACTCTAAGACCTGCAAAAGCAGAAACTATGACATCTGTCGTTTTCCTAGTGTCATGTGAAACTGAGCATGACACAATATTCATCAGCAAGCTGACTAGATCAGGATTAAAAAATTATACTGTGTTTGATATTGGAGGACGCATTTAACCAGTCATAATTAGCTAAAAAGAAAGAATCAAGCAGATTTGCCTTGCAGAGAAGCACAAACCTTCCTTGATGTCCTTGGCATTCTGGGCTCAATAGCAAAATCAGCATAGTTGGCATACCCCAGCAATCTAGCAAACTTGTGTCTTAGCTGAACCTGAATATACACAGAAAATGAAATTGCAACATGTCAGTTCCAGTGCTATGTCTACACTGAAACTAATGAAACTAACAAAATGTAATAGATGATATAGATAAGGTGAAATCAGCAATACAATGGCCATGTACTATGAAGTTACAGATGCAGATGGGCACTTGTGGTTACCAAATTTTCTAGGATGCCTAGATTATCCTTCCCACCTTTCTGTCCATAAGCAACAGCAACCTGCTTCCTGGTAGAGCCAACCTTGAAAAGGATGCGCCTAGTTAGCACCCAATCATATATAAATTAATTGCAAAAATATAAATTGAACAACTGGCGAACAGGACACTTCCTAGCATAAAAAAAAACTTCGACAACATAAAATATCCACTCTATTTGGCTGGCTGTGACTGGTGGCTGGTGATGATTTGTTGTGGGAGAAAAGTACTGCTAACTGGCTAGTGGCTGGTGCTGATTTAGTGTGAGAGAAAAGCACTGCTGGCTAGTTGGCTGACAAGACAGCCGAACAGAGTGATTACTAGTTTTACCCTTTAAATCAAATCAATGGTCATAGCTTATAAAACAGCCAACTGACCATTAAGCATAAGTAAGGAATGTGCAATTGTGTGATAAAGCACAAGAGAGGGAACTGACCTTGCAGTGCTCGAGAATTGGAGTAACATGGTAACTAGTTAACGGAACCTTCAGCTTCCCTTCAGCCTTTTCCAGATCCTGAGTTGAAGAGTTTGAGTAAATCAGGATAAGAAAGTATAATAACATCATTTAAACTACACTTCAAGCATACAATAAGCAAAGATTAATTGAACCTTCCAAGGATAGCTTATTGTACTTTTTGAAGGCATGCTTGATTCAAGCTTATTCTCTAGCTTACCTTTAGGAACTCAAAGGGCATTCCAGCTAGCTCATCCTCGTTTAAAAGGAGGAATTGGGTGAAATCATTCAGATTTTGGAGATACTTCAAGTTTAATTCATCTATATGGCATTTCAATTTCTCCATTTCTTTTCTCTTGCTCTGTGATAGTTTTACTCCGTTGCGCTCAAACTCTTTCACCTGTCAACCATAATTATAAGAATCAGTAAAACGATACTAATTAGTCAAAGCAATTTGGAAAATCTTCTTTGTGTGAATTGCAAATAGTATAATAGCAAGACACATTACATATCCTTCAGTAAACTTATAATTCACTACTTCTATGGTTTGCTTACAGCTTTGATACACCTTTTAATAAAAAAGGTATCAATCCTTTATGATAATAAATCATTTCAGAAATTCAAATTCAAGAAGAAAGGGTACTGCAGATGCAAAGACACATCAGGGCAAGAGAATATGCAGTAAATAAGCATGTTCCAACGAGAGCAGTCCCTAGCCAGGTTATACCTACATGATCTATGTTCATAAGCAATATCAATAAGGACACGACAATTATAGCAAAATGATATTCAGGGTTAAGGTATTGACACCAGTTCATGTACAAACAATCAGTCGTCAGTCAGCATATGATATCAATTACATGTAGCAAAAGAATTCTGTACCAAGCACTGGAGAAATCTTGTTGCTTCAGGACCTATTCTTTCACCTTTCACTGCAAATGCTTTTATTACGCGATAAACATCCTCACGCTGCCTGATCACCTTGCAGGAAATAGCAAGACCCTTATATTACCATTGCATTGGCTCAGGTAGAAGGGAACTTCACACCCTATTAGTATTGCTAGTCTTAATATATGCTGTTTTACTTCATAAACTTTACGAAAAAACCCCGATCTGCAGGGTCACTGAAACTATGCCACAGATGCTCACTAGACCAAGCAAGTAGTATGAGTAACACAGCTACCAAGTTACAAGCTACACACATGAATTTGTGTTACCACTTGATGTTATTTGACAATGGTACCTAATTTTACACTAATGTCAGTTAGGGAACATACGTCCCTATGCCACAGTTACATCCAAGTGAATGAATAGGAAATAGTGAGTAATAACATTGCACCTGCACAGCACAAAATAAGAATCCAATCGTTTCTCTGCTTCAGCACTGGCTTTCCGAACATCCTCAGATGTTGATACCATCCTTGGGAGAACACAAGCTTGAACCAGAGGAAATTGCAGCGCATCTAACTCTGCCAGTGGTGCAACAACATTTGCAAAACTGACCTACAAATACAATGTGTAACTGTTAGATAATTCTCAAGATTTGAGGGCTGTATGAGCTCATTGGACATTGTATTTTTTTTCTAAGGACAGCAATCTACAAACATATATAAGTCCAAAGCCACAAATAAACTTCCATATAAAAGCTACATTCCACAAAACAACGCCGTGAGTAAAATGCAGTGGCATAACGAGTTGCAAACATACTTTATCAAGGGGCACTGCAGCCACTGAATCATATGTTTCCTTCGCCTTAGTGATGATACGGTCAGCTAATCTTTTAATCTCAGCTGGTGACAAGTTGACTTGAGCAGTAAACCCTGGAAGCTCTGCAGCCAATCAGAACATCAACCACTCAATTGAAAAACAGATCAATAATTTTTAAGGTTCGCCTAAGAGTTAAAGTTTCGCTGAAATTGTAACAATAACGTATACTTCTACATTTCACGAGGTAATTCTAAATTCTAATAATCAAAGGGCAAAGCAATCGATGTCCGTGTTAAGGCGAAAACCCATCAACATATGCTACATTGGTACGAGATTGAAGCGAAGCAGTACAGGCCTGTGCAGGCTGCTCAATTTCAGAGCATCAAATGGGCTTTGAGTTCAAAAGCAAAGGGTGGGGGCCGAGGGTTTTGCGGGTGCTCACCTTGTCGCTTCCTCCGGCGGTGGGCGGCTACGGCGGAGAAGGCGATGTTGAGGCCGACGGCGACGAGCGCCGCCGCGCCTGCGACGAGCGCCGCCGCGCCTGCGACGACGATGACCTGGCGCTCCCGCCTCCTGGGCTCCATGGCGGAGCCCTGAGGGCTTCTAGAAGGTTCCGGAAAAGAGACAGGCAGCGAAGGGAAGAGAGGGGAAGAGGTTTTCCTGCGGCTGGCTGGGCGGCGAGGTAGACGAGCAAACGGTAGCGGCGGCTGAGCCAGCGAGCGGAGGTCACGAAGATATGTGAGATCTGGCCGGTGGTTTCCGCGTGGACGGCTGGATTTGGAGGGAACTTTTGACAGCTTTCATTTCATGTGCAGCGCATTCACCTTGTGAATACTATATGCCTTCAAAACTCAAAAGACTAAGTTGGCCGTTCTTAAAATTTACAAAATTATAAAATCACGCAACCGATTTGTTGTCAATAAACACGTTACCTACCACTAAAAGATTAACCGAAAATAATAGCATTAATGTTGAAAACAATAGCATACTTCACCATAAAAAATCATAAGCAACGAACTAATCAGGAAGACTCAAGTAAGGTGCTACTAAGTATCATATAGGCAATATTATTTATTTAAATATCATTTTTCCTCGATACAAACAGTTTTAAATAGTGTATAGTACCCTAGCAAACATATATATTTAATCTATGTTTAAATATCGTCCAACCTAAGAAGTACTAGTTTCAAAGTGGAGGATTTTCTTGAAATGTACAACACCTTTACAAACTTTAAATAAAAAGTTACTCGTTGTGGTGATTAGTAGGGATATAAAAGGATAGTTCCAGGTTAACATCCAACATTATTTTGTTCCACTTTTCTTGCCTTGGATTCAATTTTTGTTCAACTGTACTAAAATGTTTGCCACCAACATCGCTCCTATCAATGAACCTGAGCTTAACATTATTATTTTTTTGTGAGGGCATTAAAATTACTAAATTGGGGTGTACAAAATACAGATTTCTTCATTTGGACGATGAATTGAATTGGATTGGCAGAGGTGCTGAGGTGCATGTGAAGAACCCAGGGCTAATGTAGTCTTTTGTCACGCACTCTTGAATCTTTGATCCTGTTCAATTGATTTCACGAATTTTCATTTCAAGGCATTTTAACAATTCCAAGTTTTTTTTTGAAGTAAAACAATTCCAAGTTTTCGAAGACAAGATTTACGCACGGCACCGACATGTGGGCCACCATCCGCACCTTATCCTCCCCACGCCGTCATCTCCCTTAAACCCCGTGACGACACGGCGACCGTTCCGTGCTCCCAAAACCCAACCAACCAAAAATGGCGACCACCCCGCCGGCCGCCGCTACCTTCCTCCACCACCACCTTCCCCTTCCCAGCCTCCGCCCCAGGACCCTTCTCAGAACCCGCCTCCTCCGCCTCGCCGCGTCCATCAATCCCTCGCCTCCCGACGAGACCCCCGCCGCCGACCCGCCGGTCATCCCCTCGATCAGCATTGAAAACACCGAACCCGAAGAGGTTGCCCGCCGCCGCAGCTGGGTTGAGCACGGCTGGGCGCCCTGGGAGGAGGTCATGACCCCGGAGGTCGCCTTCGCGCGCCACAGCCTAAACGAGGGCGAGGAGGTGCCCCTCCAGTCGCCGGAGTCCCTCGAGGCCTTCCGCATGCTCACGCCGGCCTACCGGAAGAAGGTGGAGGCCGAGCCGGGGTACATCGAGCGCCTCTTCGCGACGCGCGAAACGCCCGAGCCCCTTGAGACGACGTGGGCCGGCAGGCTCCCGCTGCGGCTCGTGCCGCCGCGGGACTGGCCGCCGCCCGGCTGGGAGGTGGACCCGGACGAGCTGGAGTTTATAAGGGAGGCGCACAGGGAGGCGTCGGAGAGGCTGGACATGGAGGCGGCGGCCGCGTCCGGGGTGACGAACGTGGAGAAGCTGGAGGACGCGCCGAAGGATCTGGCGTTAGATAGATACAAAATGTTCCTGAAGCAGTATAAGGAATGGGTGGAGGCAAACCGGGATAGGTTGGAGCAGGAATCCTACCAGGTATAATTGTGCTTGATGATATTGCAGCATCTTGTGCTAGTTTGGTTGTTATTTGTGTACGCAATTGGATTAGATTTAAGTTGAACATGTCATGCCACCTCATAACATTATACCGTGTTTATTTCCATTGTGCAGTACGACCAGGATTACTACCCTGGCAGAAGAAAAAGAGGTAAGGACTACAGAGAAGATATGGTATGTTTCATTAGCTCTTGAATGTTCAGTGCATACATTTCTCAATTCGTTTAGTTATGTTGTTGATTTATTGTTTGTTCTCATGCAGCATGAACTTCCATTCTACTATCCTGGACAGGTTATGTTCGAACTTTTCTGCTGCAGTTTTTATTTTCAGAAGGTTTAGACTCATTCTGACCATTTTATGAATGGCTGGATGCACCTCCTGCAGATTTGTTATGGGCAAGTGACGACCGTTCACCTCCATCAGGGAGCCTTTGTGGACATAGGCTGTGTCCATGATGGGTATGTACTTTCAGTCCTGTATAACTATGAACTTGGTGTACCTGATTTAATGAAAAACAGAATGTGAGGGATTATCCTTTCTTCTAGGCTAATGCAAGACCACTATACTTTTGGTGGAGCACGAGATGGTTACCTGCTCACTCATGTGTTCAAAAAATTTGCTGTCATGTTTTCTTGCTATCATGTCTTTTGTTGTGATCTGTGAACTGCATTGGAATGGCAACACCCCGCACTATTTGGCTCACCTGAAAGCTGGCACAAAACATCAATACATGATATCAGCACCCTCCACTGATCATTGATGAGTGGCCCTCCACACAGCCACATGCTTCTCTTTACTTCTGTGAAACAATCTTCTGTTTCTAAGCCTAGATTTCTTATTTTTAGACCCACTGGTATACTGTATACTCTGATTTTTTTATCATGTGTGACATTTATGACTCATAATGTGTTCAGGTGGGTGCCGATAAAAGGAAATGACTGGTATTGGATCCGACATCACATCAAGCCTGGCATGAAAGTATATGTGGAGATTCTGGTAAATAATCTTCATTCTTCAAGAATGTTTCAAAGATGCCTTCTTGCACTTTATAGGAATAGTGGATACTCTAGTCTTGTTGCCAAAAAAAAAAGAGAGGTTATCTCAGTTGCACCTTTTCATCTACCCAAGCGCAATTTTGGCATTTTCCTATTCTCTTTCCTGCTTAGAGCAATTTGTGTCACTTATGTTCTGGAAGTTTATGCCTCTTGGTAACACCTGCCTATTACTATGCAGGCCAAAAGAGATCCCTACCGTTTCCGCTTTCCGCTTGAAATGCGATTTGTATATCCCAACATTGATCACCTAATGTGAGTACCATTACAATCCCAATTGTTTTGGGCATCGCTTATTTGGTCCTGGCAGTATCAATTTTTTATACCATTTGCCTTTACTCATGCTTCAGTTTATTTCCACTTGACTGATCCATATTGTCCTATTTTCTTTCTGGCTACAGATTCAATAGATTTGACTTTCCACCAATATTTCACCGTAAGGAGGATACTAACCCAGAGCAGTTGTGGGTGAGAATTAACTTCTACTTTTGTGGTTCAGTTTTCTGCTATTTTGTTAGGTTTGAAATGTGTGTGCATCTAACCTTTTTATGAACTGGCAGCGTGAAGGTGGACGGCCACCCATTCCTAGGAAAAAACCTTTAAAGGATATGGAAAAGGAACCTTTGGTATCAGATCATCCTTTTGTTGATACGGTATTTCACAAGAATTCCAACCATATGCCTCTTACTGCACGTCTAGTATTTTACACTGTTTTATATCTTTCTTGGCTTGCTTTCTTTTATTGCCATCAAATAGTTTTATCACAAATTCTCCCTTTTTTTCAGCTTTGGGAATGGCATAATGCAGAGCAGATGATTTTAGACTACGAGGAGCAAAATCCAGATAAATTCAAGGATACAACATATGAGTCCACAGTTGATGCATCCTCATTCGATGAAGAAAACAGAGTTGAATACACCGAAGGATATTTTAAAGAAACACGGCTAAAAAAGAAAGTTGTGGTATGTAATCTTGTCTAGCTCCCGATTACCATCTTTGGATCATTGCAGTTGCATGATTATTAGCTGTTGGTAAAATGATCCCTAATGACATCCTGTTCTGACCTCTTATGTTAGAATGTAAACATCAAAGAACTTGATCTTGATGCTGCTCGTGCTGAGCGCCAGGTGCCTATTTTTCCATAACCCAACCATATTTCTTTAATGATTCACCACTGGTTAATTTTAACGCTGATCTTGATCAATGCAGCTGATAAAAAAACTGAAAAAGGAAGCAGAGGAAAGGGGAGAGCAGTACAAAGTTGGGAAGCTCCGACGTAACAGAGAAATGGATGAGTATGATCTGATGCAATGGCGGCGTTCATTTGAAGAAAGGGAAGCCCTTATCAGAGATATCTGCTGGTAAGTCTACTACTACCAGTACAAGTTTGATCACACCTAGTGCATTGGTGCTAACTCCTAAATTGGCAGTCGGAAAGCTCTTGGTCTTCCTATCGAGGAACCTGGGCGATACGACGTAGACGAGACAGAGGTCTATGGGAAGGATTACTATGACCCAGAGAAGCCAATGTACCGCTATGACTACTGGGGAGAGCCCAAGAACACCGAGAAGACTAGGCTGGAGCGGGATGTGGAGCGTCACAACCAACAGATTGTTGGAGACGCAAAGAAATGGTGCGAGATGTCGTATGATGACTACATCCGCAAGAAGCTTAGGTTGGAAGCAGCTGAAGCGAGGGAACGGCAGAGAAAGGCATCAGAGCTGCAAGAGGAGGAAGAGGAGTATGACGACGGGATGGACCTGGACTTGAAGAAGATGACCGATCCCCACGCCCCGCATAACCAGTTTTACATCACGAAATGAAAGGTTAGGCGTGCCACAGCATAGATTTAGTGCAACAGATGTGAATATTTGATATAGCTTTGTTCCTTGAAATAGTAAGCGCATTAGGCTGCTGGCTTCCTTGGCTCAGGTCTGGTTGCAGCTATAGCACTCTAATAATAGAAGCTGCCAAGCTGGAGATCATGCTTGTTTGCCTGGTCAACTGTTGAAGTTGTGGATTGAGAATTTTGACCATATTTACCTACGAATCCTGGCCAATTCCGAAGCCAGGGAAGCAGGCCACGTCACCGGCAAATCCCGGCCGTCGGATCGGCCGGGCGGACGGCCCAGATCGTGCTTTCCCCGGTCATTTTGCAAAAAAGCCCTCGAACTTAAGAGAAATCAACCCGCGGTCCAAGTTCCTCTCTTAGAAACTTTTGCAAAAAAGCCCTTAGCTTTTCTCAAAATCAACCCGCAGTCCAACAGTGCTGGTTGAAGGAAATTTTGCAAATAAAACCTTGAGTTATAATAAAATCAACCCGCCGTCCTTATCCTCTCTCAGTTTTTTTTTTCAAAAAAACCCTCAGATTTTAATTGAATCAAACCACAACTTGTTTCATCCTTTACTTCCACACGAGCAACATTATACGTACAATTTAAACACCAAAACGTGTTGGAATCAAAAGTTGCTCAACATAAAATCTAATCAAGAATTCAAAAACTACAACTTCATTATAGAGCAATTTTTAAAATTCAAAATACTTTCCCAATTCATTTAAACAAATATTTACATGCGACCCGTTGCACCTATAATTTTGACACCAAAATATCTTTAAATAAAAAGTGATCAATACAAAAGTTGCCTAAAAATTCAAAATCTACAACTTCACTGTATAGCAAAGTTTTTTAAATTCAAAGCATTTTCATAATTCGTTTAACATAACATTTTAATTTACTAAAAATATAATATCGTATCACCGTCCTTCTATAGCTTCTCATGCTACCTCCATAATAACATGTCAAATTTAGTACAACCACCGCTCCCTTAAAAAAAATGCGCTACTAATTGCAATATAATTTCGCAAATACATTAAGTACGTGACTAATTGTGCTCCAACCTCCTTAATAAATTATCTAACCCTTCTTTAACCACAATTATTTCCATAATCCATTCAACATAGCATATTATATTATTAAAAAAATATTGTACTACCATTTTTTACGGTTCCTCATGCGATCTCCATAATAACATGATATATTTTAATATATCTACAACTTTTTTAAAAACATCACATCTATTAATTATCACATGATTTCACAAACTACATTAAGTATCCGACTAATTGTGCTCCGCACCACCACCCTCCGTAATAAATTATTTTACCCTTTCTTTCACCATAATAAATACAGCAACAAATGTCGTACCTCCATTTCGATACCCAAAATATTATAGTACTTAAATATTAACGTCATGACAATTGAATGCTCAAATCATACCAATTGCAACAACGGGCTGCAGACCATGACATCTATGCGAAAATAATGGAACAGTGGAGTCAACTTAACTACGTTGCTTTAAAAAAAATTATACATTTGCCTGTACACAACAACTACATGCATGAACTAAAATCGGCATCAACTACCATACTACAACAAGGGATACAGGTCCACGCGGCAAGGCCGTGTCATTACTACTACAATAGCAATACTATACGTACAATTCGATCACCATTCTTCTATGGCTTCTCATGCTACCTCCATAATAACGCATCATATTTAAATGTAACCACTACTTCTAAAAAAATGACACCTCTACTAATCGCAACATGTTTTCGCAAATACATTAAGTATCGGACTAATTGTGCTCCGTCCTCCCTAATAAACTATCTTATCCCTTCTTTCACCACAAAAAAAATATTTCGATACCCAAAATAATATTCAAAGTTTCATACAATACAAATAAAAGTTAAAAATCAGGTCGTTCCCAGATAGTTCCCAATAGTTACATAGCCTTTTAAATTTGCAAAACATAGCTTGCGCTAATACTATCACACGGCATCCACTGGACCAGCTCAAACTGGTGCACCAACGGTGCGCCCCAGTTTCTAGTGTTCTTCCGATTAATGACAACCTCCACTGGTAGAAATCTAAAGCAAGATTTCAGTCAACTTGTCTAAGTGAAAAGAAACCTAGCTGAATGATTTCGGGATGGTTTCCAACTCGAGCTCATGTTTAGGACCAAATAACCTGATGGTTGGTTGGACTGAATCTATCGGCGCGTGTAGAATACAGAGGTCATAAACCAGGTCTCGCATTCTCTCTGTTGACCTGACCCTGCGCTCCAGCTGATGATCCCCACTCTGGTTGTGGTTGGGCGACTTGATCAGCACCGGACAAGCAGCTATCTGCGTTCCCACGTCGCGATTAGGGTAATCAAACCGTCTGGTTTATGCTTGAAGCTTCGTGCAAGTGTGACGAACGTTGCGTGGCTGCAAATGTTTTGCAGCAAAGGAGATTGGCCGCAAGCACCACGTCCCTTTCTACCCCTCCCAGTTGCATTGCAGCGACTGTACCCATCTGCATGTTAGATTGACACTTGTGTTGCTGATCCAGTGCATGATATATTCACCACCCGTGCTGTGGAGTACATGCTACATCGGCATCTCTGAGATGTGGTCCAGCAGAGCATCTTGGGCTCGTTCTTGCAGCCGTGCCATCATCGCTGCAACGTCCAGACTGGGACGGTGAAACTCGCTATATTTTGGAGTCTTTGGCACCGTAACCTGCCGTTGTTTCTTGTTGCTTTCGCAATCACGCAAGGGGAGAGGGGGCGTGACAGCCTAACTCGCCCGGCCGGATCTCCCGGGTCGCTAAATAAAATTCTGGACCAGCAGCCGGAGCTCTGCTAGCTACAGGCTACAGCACCTTGCTCATTGGCATATTCGCCCGGAGCCGGAGGCTTCCTGTTTGATCCCTCCTCCCCTCCCCAATCAGAGAGAAAATTTCAGAGCCCACGTCCAATAAAGAGAGGGGGCTCATCCGTCTATGCGGAGGAGTGTTTGGCTCCCTCCGGTCTTCCCCAGAGCAGAGCAGCAAGCGAGCAAATCCAGCAATAGCAGCCGAGCAGCGGCGGATCGCCGTCGCCATTGGTGCGGTGCGCGCCCGTGCGAACTTTTAGCGAGCGCGGAGCGCGGGGACGGACGGGCTGTATATATAGCGGGAGGGGCGCGCTCCGGTCCGGTAACGCGCCGCAGGGAGGGGGGCTGAGTGGGCAGGATTAGGCAGGGCCGCGCCGTCCATCCAGGAGCCAGGGACTTGGGCCATGGGGGACGGGGGTGCTGCCGACGACGGCTCCTCCCCGCCGGCGGCCGCGGGATTCTCCTACCTCGCCGTCTTCCACAACTACCCCCTCGTCGCCGCCCTGCTCGGATTCGCCATCGCGCAGTCCATCAAGTTCTTCGTCACGTGGTACGTACGCCCCATGGCCTCTCGACGCCCCCCTGCCTTGACCTCGGAAAGCCCGCGGGTGTCTGCCAGTGGAATCGGGCGCGGGCATCATCGGATCCGCGTGCGGTTCCATTGGTCAAAGCTGCCTCTTGACATTGTTCGCGTGTTCCGTTTCCTGTAGAGCCGAGCGTAACCTGGTTCCTCCTATTCTTTGTTTCTCTCCTTTGCCTAGAGCTAGAGGAATGGTAGATTGGGCAAGAAATGACCTCCTACATGATGGATTTCCTTTAAATTTTGGATGGTTTTGGTAAACTGAGCTGGACGCAAGAGGAATTCGCCTTGATCTGGTCAAAATCAGGCAGAATTGCTTCGAAAAAAATGAAATCAAGGAGAATTGTTGGGTCTCTGTTTTTTCTGGGGTGTCCTTTGGATTGTTCGATAGAGTGCATTTTGCTGGCTGTGTACACCCTTGGACATTTGAGTCTGTACTGGTAGAAGTAGGACCTGCCGTTGTGGAATTCACATATGATACTGTTGCATTTTGAATAGCATGTTTAATGTTTAATTCAGAGGTCCTTGATAATTTCACCAGAAATAATATACAGGACGAAGCAAGGTGACTAACTTTTTCAAAAAAAGAAAAGCAAAGAAATTTAAATTCTCCACATTGGCTCTGGAGCTTGATTTAGATCTCTGGTTTCCACTTAATGGTCAAGGAGCTCCTAAGTGATGCTCTTTCAACGGCCTGGCCACAGCAGGGACAATCACACAGAGTTCTTTTTATGCTTACACACAAGAATGCCCTGTTTGGTTTGTCGCGGAGATGTGTGGCTTGACCTATCTTAATGTTTAGTTTAGCAAAAGAATGCTTCTGTATAAATGGCCATTTCTTTTCTTCTCGTATTTGCCCCATACTTTTTTGATATTAATAGATATATTAGCATTAGCCTCATGTAAGATCAGCAATGAATCTTGCTGTTCAAGTCTGAACATCTGTTTTATACAGTCTCCCATGCTGCAGTAAGTTTTATTTGTCCTTGTTTTGAACAAAGGTACAAGGAGAACAGATGGGATCCTAAGCAGCTTATTGGCTCCGGCGGTATGCCATCATCACACTCTGCCACAGTTACAGCACTAGCAGTAGCGATTGGATTCCAAGATGGTTTTAGTTGCTCTCTCTTTGCAACAGCAGCTATATTTGCAAGTGTGGTAGGTTATCAGTTATCCATCCCAACCCCTTTCCTTCTAAAGATGTTTTGCTTCCTTCATGATAGAAGAAAATGAGCATTTATATTGTTGTTGCTTAGAAGCAATTTCTATTTTTGTGTCAGATATTATGGTGTTGAGTGTGGGCATTGTGCAAATTTATGCTGACTTCCTTTCAGTTCATTCCAAATGTTGAGGTCTCAGAAATTTCATTCTGTGACTTGGCAGGTGATGTACGATGCTTCTGGTATCAGATTGCATGCTGGAAAGCAAGCAGAGGTATGTAATAACTCATTGCATGCCATCTCTACTGTTGGTTCAGTAGCTTTTCTACATCGTTACAACCCTGTGCTAGATCTGTACGTATTATGATGATATTAGAGTTAAGCTCTGTGCTGATGTTGGACTTCTGTTTTTTCTCAAATCGTCAGGTATTGAATCAAATAGTTTGTGAACTTCCTTCTGAACATCCCTTGTCTGAAACAAGACCACTGCGAGAACTTTTAGGCCATACACCGACCCAGGTTTGTTCAGATGTCCTTTTCTTGTGCATCTTATTGTTCTTTGGCAAAATGCAAGCGATGGCTTTGGCACTGTGGTTACATGGATGCCAATTGAACCTCGAACTGGCCGTCCCCACATCACCATACCCTAATTTTACTTGGCAAGATATGTTTATCTGCTATCAACATCATGCAGCTTTGTCAGCACCACTATGTTCTTGTGGCATACATTCATGAACTAACCCTTTATATATATATGTCGCTGACTTCTTGAGTGTTTGATTGCTCCCAGGTGGTTGCTGGCGCGTTGCTTGGGTGTGCAATAGCCACAGCAGGACAGTTATTCGTTTGAAATTTGAAGGTGCAGCAGAACTGTTGTAGCATTTGCAGGGACTTGAGAAGAAGTTTTCTCAAGTGTTCTGCTACTTTAGGTATTGGTAAGATTTGCAAATATGTGCTGTAGTGTTGTTGAAGGTTGAAAAGCTTTGGTGGCACCTGATTGTACGCCAGGTGATGTTCACAGGGTGGTTGTACAGAACATTTGTTCGATAACTTAATGGTTATTGTGAAATCTAAACGTGATTATTTTGGCAATGATTTGCGACCACTAATTGACTCCCACAGGGAGCTAATTTGCTCTTCAGTATTTGAATTTAGAATCATCTGGACTCTTGGACCATGCAAGCATTTGACCAAACGATGTGATCATGCCAGATTGCCAGAAGCATAGCCACAATATAAGACATCATCTTCATTTCCTTTTATATAAGATAAACAAAGAAATAAAAGGGTACTCGGTCGTTAACAAGAGGCGGGCGTTGCTCAAAAAACATCAAAAGCATCCCCTATGGATCGGACTAGCTAGTAGAAGGAAGCAGCCAGAACGCTTTGTTACATGGCGGAGCTTCATCAAGGCTGAACACCTCGTTTGTATCTTGACATTGAAAACCTGCATCTCCTTCCTTCGTGGATTCACAAAGTAGACGCGGTCCTGCTGCAACCCACCACCGTGGCCGCCGGAGCAGGACGAAGCACCAAAGTAAAACGGCGAGAGAAGAAACGTGCGACCCCCAAGGTCGCCGACGTCGCGCCACCGCCGCGTTGAGACATCCATCTTCTGAACGAAGCCTTCGTCGATCTCATCACATGAAAACGTGGCGTACAACAGGTTCACCTTGTAGAGCTCGCCGCCTGATTCCACGAGGAACACCGACTCTGGGAGTGCGGGATTCAGACCACCCACCTCCTCATACCCTTGGTCATCATCGTCCTCAGAGTCGCAGCTGTCGTCGATTGCGATGGAGCTCAACACCGGGCCGGGACAGAACTCGAGGACGCCAAGGTCCTCGGGCGTGCCGTTGAAGTAGAACTGGCCCCCGCATGCGGCGATGGGGCAGATTGCCATCTTGGGTTATAGACGGTCAAATGGGTGGCCCAGCCCAACACAACACTAACCCGCTTTAGGCACGGCCCATTTAGATACGGTCTACATAGGCACGCTAAGTTAACCGTATCGTGTCGTGCTGGTTCATGGGCCAAGCCAGCGGCCCAGGCACGACCCGAAGGTCGCTGAACCGTGCCGGGCCGGCCCATCTAACCCATCGACCCGCCGGCCCATCCAGCATGCCTCCGCCACGGCTCACCAGCCGCAGCTTGCACACGACGCCGCCGCTCCCCGGCCGCAGCCTGCGCGTGCCACCGCCTCTCGCCGGGCGTCCCAGCTTGCGCTCGCCTGAGCCTGCGCACGCCGGCCGCCCCATCCTGCGCGTGCCGCCGCCTCTCACGGGCCCATCGCGCGCACGCGGGGCGCTGCTCGCCGGCCGTCCTAAAAGGACTTTAATCGCGTAATGTCGCCTAAAGGGGGTGAATAGGCGTTTTAAAACAAATCCTGCAGGTTAAGACACTTAAAACAAATGTCAGCCACCAACCGGTCAGACTGGTCAGACAGACCGGTCCTAGACTTGGAAATAGGAAGCCAATACTCGACCGGTCAGACTGGTTGAGCAGACCGATCAGACCGGTCCTACGCAGAACCTGCACAAGCAAGGTTAATTCTTCCTTTTTCGAGCTCTAGCACAAATGCAACTTGGTGTGGTGCTTCTGTAGGTGCTTACCAATATATTTCTTAACCATGCACACACAAAAACAACAAAACCAAGTAGATCGAAGCGGGAGCACAAATAAAGCTAGAGTACAAAGTGTGAGGCAAATCAAATGAAGATAATGCAAAGGAGACACAGAGATTTGTTTCACCGAAGTTCAGATTCACCACGTTCACCACGTGTGAATCATACTCTCCGTTGAGGAAGTTTATGGCGACCACAAGGTCAAGCTATCTCCTCCTTTCCACTATATGACCATGTGTCCTCGTGATACACAATCGCTGCTGCAACAAACTTGCCGCTGCTCACCACAAGCTTGGGAGCTAGCCGGCGACGCCTAGCCGTCTAGGAGGCATCACCTCCAAGAGTAACAAATGCTTCAATCGAGTTGGCTACGCAACCACAAGTGCTCAAGCTAGGGCTTATGCTCTCACTGGTCAAATGATCTCTTTTGCAAAGGTTTCACTCAACCCAACTCAAGAATTCAACTCTAATCACTCAAATCTCACAAAGAGATGTTGGGGAGGACTTCTCAAGTGCTCTCATGGCTCATAGATGGCTCAGAAAAACAATGGCATCAACACCCACGAATGGGTGAGGGTGTGGGGTATAAATACTCCTCTCTCAAAAACTAGCCGTTGCTCTGTCAGAGTTAGACCGGTCAGTTTGAATTTACTAGCCGTTGGACCCCGACCGGTCAGACCGGTCCCCAATGGTTTTCTGCTCCCAAGTGTTTTTCTCTAATTTTTCTCACATGGGATAGCTATGAGCACTTTAGGTAATGTCAACCCACTGATGTTGCATCCCCCTTGATAGTACGGCATCCTAAACTCAAGTTTACATGAAATGACACATACACCACACTTGAGTTTCATGTCTTGATAAAGCCGAACTCCTTCAATCAATATCTTGAGGTTGTCAGCATCCTTAATTTCAGTGAGCATGCCTGCTTGAGCTAGTGACTTTGAATCTTCCTTCATATACGAATGAAATCCGTCTTTGATTCACAAGTCACTTCCATTTTTCAAATAATGACACTCTTAAACATAGAGCTCTCCATGACTCTAGGATCTCCGGTACTTTGACCCATATCGGTTTTTTTGCTCCCCCAAGCCGATGCTTGCGTAGCCTCTTGAAACACGTCTCTCGGTCCTCTCTACCTTCATTCTAGCCGTCCATTTTGAATTTCACATTGATTTGTGTAATGCATGAAATCTTCTTTACCAATATAAATTCACCATTTAATTTCATATGCAAGTTTTCCAATTTTGAGACAACATATGCACATCAACTCATGTCTCATTCACATTTCTCTTGCTTGCTTCCGTTGATAATAATATTTATCTCATATGACAAGTCTTTCCAATTTGAGACTATGCAACAATATATCATGTCTCATTCACTTTTCTCTTGCTTGCTTTCCTTGACAACAATATTTATCTCATATGACAAGTCTTTCCAATTTGAAATTATGCAACAACATATCATGTCTCATTCTCATAACCTTTACTTGTCATATGGATTCCATCATAAGTCAAACAAGCCTTTAATTGATATTGGAGCCTTCATGTCAATCATGAGTACCTTGCTCTCAATTTTCTTTTACAACTTTGCTTGCCACTTTGAGTCCCACGTTAACTAACAAACTTCAACAATATATAAGAGCCTTTCATATCAAACAGGAATACCTTGTTCTTCCATTTTTCTTTCTCATTCTAGCTTGTCACATATAATGATTACCAATGGGACATACACATTTGCTTGCAATACATGAGCTATATCATTCAACAAATTAAATATTTGCTCATCATCTCATGCAAATAAGTTAGTCATTTAATCGTGTTGTCAATCAATGCTCCAAAAACCATTAGGGGCCTAGATGCACTTTCACGTCCGCAGCCCGCGGCTGTGCACTCGCCGACCGCCTCCGGCCCTCCCCTGCGCCGGCCGGCGCCGCTTGCAAGCCTTGGTGTGCACGAGAGAGAGGGAGGGATCGAGAGAGTTGATTGTGGCGGCTGAGTGGATGGAAGTGAGGGAGAGACAGGGATTGGGGTTTTACTGTTTTAGGGTTGAGGGGAAGAATATGGGCTATTAATGGGTCAAATTGTTCCAGGCACAAAATTAGTCGTGCCTGATCGGGTTAGGCCCGTTAGTCGTGTCGTGTCCGGGTCAGCACTATGGGTCGGAGTTCAGGCTCAGACACTACCCTATACATCATGTCGGATCGACCCTGACCCTATAGGTCGTGGACTGGATTGGGTTAGAGTAGAGTTTTTTTCGTGTCGTGCCTAATGCGACCCATTTAACCCAGGCTATTTAGCCATCTATACTTCAGGTGCTGGCTTCCTTCGTACACGTATGGTAGGGTGATGGCTCCGATGTCGTACTCGTACTTGACCCACTGGTCGTCGTCTCCGGGGTGATAGTACCACATCAAGTTGTCGGCGCCACCCTCCACCAGCAGCACGACGCAGCCGGGGGCGGAGGGCTCGTCGGAGAGGAGGCAATGGCTGTGCATCAGCTCGTCGTCGTCGATTCCTACAAGCGGTGGGAGGTGGATCTGGTCTCCGTCTTGAGGGCGCAGCAGAAAAGTGTCCATGGTGTCCGGATCACGAACCAGCAGCAAGCCTCTCGCAGTTGGGCATACGGTCTTGTCCCGCAGAACCTCGTCGGCGTCACCGTCGTTGAGGGCGGCGATGAGATTTCCGTCGGACACGGTGTAGAGCGCCGTGGAGTGGTCCCGGCAGTGAAAAGCGAGGCACGGCAGCTCCATCGTGCCGTGATGGGGATTCGTCGATGACGACACAATCTCGATCCCGGCCAGCAACTCTGTTTTTTGCTCCCTCTGCTCTGTTTTTTGTTCTTTTGAAGATGACGTCCCTACTATGTTCTGTATATATACATATATATGATGAGGTGATCATCCGATCTTGTACGGCGCGTTGGAAACGTACTCGACCACAACTCGTAGGACTAGAAAGAGAGCTGATTGATCAAACAAGCCTTTCCTTGATGTCATGGCGGTTAAAAAAAATCACACGTAGCACACTGTGATCTTTCAAAAAAAAATTCAGACGTAGCAAACAATAAACCTTTTTATTCATCTTTTCACCGATGAGGTTAATTAGAGTGGAGGGTTTCTTCCATTATTATCACCCAACAGAAGCTTCCTTAATTTGTTGTAAAAATAAAGTAACAAATACATGGCCCAATAGCAGCCACACCAACGGAGTCATTACCATATGATTGGTCTGGCAGCTATTTGTTGGGCGATTTGGAAAACCCGGAATAATAGTTGCTTTGAATAAAAACTAATCAGCTCTCCAACGGAGATTGTTTATTTAGCTAGCTCCTTTTTGAATTACTAGGCAGGTCTACAGGCGGGGCAAAACAAGGAGGAGCTTGAACTCGGTGCGGCGGCTCTCCTCAAGACGGCGCTGCACTTCCAAACCCAAGCTCACGGTGATGATGCGGGTCTGGTTCTGCTTCGGTGATGCAGACTCCTGGTTGTTCCAGTTGTTCCGTCTGTGCGTGCGTGGCTCTGTGAAGCCTGTCCTTGTAACGCTCGCTTTACCTTTGTTCTTTTTGGGCGCCTGCTGGCCGCTTTTGACGCTGTAATCTGGTGCCGTTCTCTCGGCGCGGTAGCGTAAACTTTTAGTTCGCTATAAGACCGGTTTCTTTCTCCTATTCCTCGATATGCCGGACCTTCTTCTACACTACCACAACTTCGTAGCTTGTCCCGATTTGCTCATCTATTATCTTATTATTTAGCCAATAAACGGAGCCTCCACGTTTGCTCTCAAGGCTTAGAAATTCTCACGTTAATCAGAGAAAAAAATAAAAATACACATCACTGCCATTATAATAAAAATTAGCCTAAAATACCCCTATGCCTACTTAAAAATCACCAACCTATACCATTATAAAAAATTAAATATAAAATATCATTTTACTATGTATCAGTTACAAACATTTTTTTTTAAAGATGGCGGGAGCTCCGCTATGTCATTTAAGATAGGAGAAGCAAGCAAAGCTTTACAAGCGTGATATTACATGAAACAATAAAAACTCGAACTCTAAAATAACGCTAAAAAGCTTAAACATTATTACTAAAAGATAACTCAGGGCCACCGCAGGCCAAACTTCTGCACTTCATCTCCATCTGTACCTCATGTAGCACATCAACAGGCATCAGCACTTTTTGATCAAACACTCTTCTGTTCCTTGCCTTCCAGATATTCCAAGCTCCATAGATCATCACCGAGGCCTTCAGTTTACGTATCTTCTTGGGCAGCTGGCTGAGTGCCTTCTCCCACCAATCCATCAGTTGCACTCCTGCATCCGGAGTCAAGATGAGGCCACCCGTCCAGGCTGCAATTGCCTGCCACACTTGGCGTGCGAAGCTACAATGTAGAATTAAATGCTCAGGCGTTTCTAATTCTTGGTCACACATTATGCACACTGGATTACATGGACACCCTCTCATCAACAAGTTGTCTGCTGTTAGAATCCTACTCTGGATCAGAAGCCATGCAAAAAACTTGTGCTTGCCCTCCGTTTCAGCTTTCCAAATGTTCCCGCTTCTGAAAGTGCTGTAAGAGCCATAGAACTGTGCCAAATATGCAGACTTGGAGCTATACTCTCCATTTGCTGTCCAATTCCACCTGATCTGATCTGGTTGATCATTCAATTGAATGTTTTGTGCGTAATCCCACAGTTCAACAAATTGAGCCATTTCATCAACTGACCCCATCCTCCATAACCCTCTCGTCCAGTTCAGATTTTGTAGTTCCTCCTTGACTGTCTTGTGCTTCCTCCATGCCAGCCGAAACAGGTCAGGATACAAGTCCATTGGTGCTTTTCCATCCAACCAAGTTGATTGCCAAAAACTTGCTTTTTGCCCATCTCCCAGTGTGACTGTAGTGCTGGCTCTAAACAATTGTTTGTCAACTCTATCAACTGGTGGTTCAGTCCCTACTCATGGTCTATCTGGTTCAGTCCATTGGTACCACAACCACCTCAGTCTTAAAGCTCTGCTGAATAGGTCAAGATCAAGTATCCCCAGTCCCCCAAATTTCTTTGGCCTTTTTGTTTTGGCCCAGTTTACAAGACACTGTCCTCCCTTTGCATCAGTAGTTACAAACATATACTATTAATAAAACTAAAACTAGCAACAATCAATCAAAATAAAATGAAAATAAAAATAATTATATGCATAATATTATCAAAGCTCAACAAATCAAATTGTTATTATAGGTAGATCGTATTTGAATTATTTTAACCAATAATAAAATATAATTTATGATGATGAACAGGGTGAAGTATGGAGAAAAATAATATAATCTTTAAGTAAAGATACAACGACATACGAATTTTTGAATTTTCAATACTAACCGTGCAAATGCGCGGACTATACGCCTAGTTATTTAATTAAATGCTGTGCTTTCACAACAGACATGCTAGTAACTGACGAATTGGATGCTCCAGCAGTAGTTCCAGTTCCGAAGGGAAACAAAAAGAAAAAATCCGTTACGCTGGTAACTCCTGAGACTTTGTAATTTCGTTGCTACTTGGTAATGAAATTTGGGCTATGCCCTTCTTGGAAAAAAGCAGCCACACCGTGTGGCCTTAAACTACAAATAAACATTACAAAGAAAAGCTGAAAACAAAACACATATATCCCCTATTCCTCGCAATTGGTGGGAAGCACCCAGAATGCTTTATCTGATGCTGGAACCTCATCGTCAAGATTCCGCATTTCAATAGTCCCCTCCTCCACATCGAAAACCAGCATCGCCTTCTTCACAGGATACACCATGTAGACGCAGTCCTTCCGCAAGCCATGGCCGCCGGAGCACGATGCGCCGAAGTAGAACAGGGATAGAAGGAACACGCGGCCACCGAGATCCTTCACCTTACGCCACCTCCCTTCCGCGAAGTCCATCCTGTGCACGCTGGCTCTGTAGATCCGATCCCTCCTGGTGTTGGTGCACAGGAGGTTGACCATGTAGAGCTCACCGTCGGACTCCACCAGGTGCACATCGCGTGGTTTACCACCATCCTCGCACCCGTAGCTCCCATCGGCTGCGATCGTGTCGTCAATCTCGATGGAGCTGAACACTGGCCCGGGGCAGAACTCGAGCACGCCGAGCTCGGTCGGGAGGGAGTTGAAGTAGAACTTGCCCCGGCACGCCGCCATCGGACAGATCACCTCCTTCTCCTGCAGGCCCTCGTCGTGGTCCAGGACCATGGTTCCGATGTCGTAGTCGTGCTTCACCCACCGGTCGTCGTCCCCCGGGCGGACGTACCAGATGGAGGTGTCGTCGGGCTCGACCAGGAGCACGACGCAGCCGGGAGACGCCGGCTCGCCGGAGAGCAGGCAGTGGGAGTCCACCAGCACGCTGCCCTCCACTCCACGGAGCGGCGGGAGGTGGGTCTTGTCCCCGTTCCGCGGGTCGCAGAGGAAGGTCGCCGCTGTTGCGGGGTCGCGGACCAGCAGGTGGCCCTGTGCGGTCGGGCAGACAACCTTGCCTTTCAGGATCTCCTCCATGTCACCGGCAGCCGTGATGCGCTTTTGCTCGGGTGCGCTAAACAACGGCGTGGAGCGGCCGCAAAGGTGGAAGGCGAGGCAGGGCAACTCCATCGCCGGCAGCTGCTGGCCAGCCAAGGAGGACATGATCTCGCCGGTGGATGCAGAGGTGTAGGGTAAACTCATCTTAAATAGACCTGGAAATTGTGAAATATGAACACGTTATGAAAGAGAATCGGCATCGGAACACGGGACGGAAACTGTTCCGAAAATCCGAACTGGATCTGCGCTTGTTGTCGAAATCAGCGAATCGGATTGTAATCTCCAATCAAAACCATTGTCCTGCGGAACAAGATTGTCTCTCCCACCGCGCAAGGCTTTCTGCTGGTTCGCGACCCCGACAGCATGGCCACCTTCCTGTATAACCCCAGCTCCCACCGACCGCTACGAGGAGTCGACGACGACGTGCTGGTGGGCAGCCACTGCCTCCTCTCCTCCGGCGAGCCGGCAGCCCCCGGCTGCGTCGTGCAGCTGGTCGATCGAGGGCTGGGACGACACCTTCATCTGGTACTGCCGTCTCGGTGATGACCACTGGGAGAAGCACGAATATGACATTGGGTCTCTCATTGTACCCTACCCGGATAAAGAAGAGGACCGGATCGAGAAGAACGTCATTTGTTCCATCGCAGCTTGTCACGGCAAGTTCTACTTTGACTGCAGCGCATCTCAAACCCAAAGGAGATGCGTGTGATCGACTTGTTGAGCAGCCCCGAGCCAGCGTTCACTGTCATCTCCATTAACGACACGATCCCGCCGGATGGCAGCTATGGATACTGTTGGAGTAATGGGCTTGGCCCATTTATTCTAAAGCAATAAAAGAATTTAAAGCCCACTATTAATGCTAGGGAATCAATGTTTAATTCCGTACCGGGAATTGAGGAGGATCTCAACCGACTTAAAAGGTGGACTTCTTGTACACCACTTGTGAAGCCGGTAAGAGGAGGACGGTGAACCACACGCGCGCGCGCGCTCGCTCGCCGGGCCGGGCCGGGGCCGGCGCGGCGCGGCGCGGCGCGGCGCGGCGCGGCGCGGCGCGGCGCGGTGTGATGTGATGGCTATTTTGCCGTTGACAGCAATTAATCGTGCGATTAAACGTGCAATTAAATCTGTAATTAATGGCCATAACCGCATCACCTAAATGACTCTGATGGTGTCCAGGTTCAACGAACCTGAGCACCTGAGTCACTATATAAGGGAGTGCCATGCCCCTCATCCATCCTACACCAGAGCACTGAGGCAACTCGGCTCCTCTCTTCTCCCTCTCCAGTTGCAACAACTGAGTTCCCCAACGCTAATCTCTGCGCGCACAGAATTAGCGTGAGCAGGCCTCCGAAACCTTGCTCGCCTTGAGATCCTGCACGGGATAGGCGGGCAATCAGGTTTTTGGGTAACGCTTTAGCGTGACTGCTCAAAAATACTAAGGCTTTGCCCGATTGTACGACTACTTCCTGGTGGACGAGCCGAACAACTACGTCGACTACATTCTGGTGGCCGAACGACTACGTCGACTACATCTTGGTGACCGTTCGTGGGACTGCACTGCGAACATCTTCCTGCACCGATTTAGTTCGACTACTTCGACTGAGGCCAACCGTGTAGATGTCTACTCCAGTTGGTAACAGCGCAGCCGTTGCCGGATTGTACGACTACTTCCTGGTGGACGAGCCGAACAACTACGTCGACTACATTCTGGTGGCCGAACGACTACGTCGACTACATCTTGGTGACCGTTCGTGGGACTGCACTGCGAACATCTTCCTGCACCGATTTAGTTCGACTACTTCGACTGAGGCCAACCGTGTAGATGTCTACTCCAGTTGGTAACAGCGCAGCCAATGCCTCCGGCAACGGCCCCGCTTTAGGGTACTCCCTAAAACTTTGGTTATTTATATTGTTTATGCTTATATGTGTGATAAGTATAAACATGTTCACATGTTTTATTTTACTCCTTAAAGTCATAGAAATATTGCTAGTTTATACATCTAATTTTGGAATTAAAATATACCGAAAATTGCCTAGATTTCTAACAATCCAAAAACCTGATGATGTTAATAGGCTTTCGGTATCTAGCTTTGCTGCATCAATCAAACCATCACCTTTTGATGGTTCAAATTACAAACGTTGGCAAGAGCGGCTTATACTGTGGTTAACACTATCGAGAGTGATCCATGTGAAAGAGGGTAAGCCTGAACAATTCTCTCCAGAGGAAGGGAGTGCGTTCGATGAGGCTGATATCCTCTTTCGAGGCTTGATCATTAGTGTTCTCGGTGATAACCTGGTGGATTCTTATATCCGGCTGCCAACTGGCAAAGCTTTGTGGGATGCTCTTGAGGCTCAATATGGAGTATCTGACGCCGGGAGTGAGTTGTATATCATGGAGCAGTTCCTTGAGTACAGGATGGTCGAAGACCGTTCTGTAGTGGAACAGGCTCATGAAATACATACTCTGGCAAAAGATCTCAAAAATTGCAGCAAAGAGTCCCCATGTGTGTTACCCAATAAGTTTGTGGCTGGAGGTATAATCTCTAAGCTGCCACCTTCTTGGAGGGACTTTGCTACTTCTCTAAAACATAAGAGACAGGAGTTCACAATAGATGGACTCATAGGGACTCTTGATGTTGAGGAGAAGGCGAGAGCAAAGGACATACGTGGGAAAGGAGTTGTTGGTGCTTCAAGTGCCAATCTTGTTCAGAAGAACAACTCCAACAAGAACAAGAAAAAGCCACCGCAGAACCAACCAAAGACTAAGAAGACAACCACTTTTAAGAAGAAGAAGAAGACGGGAGCTTGCTATGTGTGCGCTAGTACGGATCACTTTGCTGCAAAGTGTCCGAACCGCAAAGGCAACAACTCCGCCAACATGGTTATTAGCGAGCCTGGAGGAACTTCGGGGTACGGTAATTTATTACCTACTGTTCTTTCAGTCTTTGGTTCACCCGAGTGGTGGGTTGATACTGGTGCTAATATTCATGTTTGTGCTGATGCTTCTTTGTTCTCTTCTTACCAGACCGGCGGGACTTCCTCCTTGCTGATGGGGAACGGATCACATGCGCGTGTTCTTGGTGTTGGTACGGTAAATCTGAAGTTTACTTCGGGGAAGACCGTGCAGCTGAAGAACGTGCAGCATGTCCCCACCATCAAGAAGAATTTAGTCAGCGGCTCTCTACTGTGTAGAGATGGTTTCAAATTAGTCTTTGAGTCCAATAAATGTATCTTGTCTAAGTTTGGTACTTTTGTTGGAAAAGGTTATGAAAGCGGAGGTTTGTTCCGTCTTTCTTTGTCAGATGTTTGTAATAAAATTGCATACAATGTTATTAACGTTGATGAAACAAATGTTTGGCATTCGAGGCTTTGTCACGTTAATTTTGGTTGTATGATGCGCTTAGCTAATTTGAGCTTAATTCCAAAGTTCACTTTTGTCAAAAATTCTAAGTGTCATGTATGTGTTGAATCAAAACAAACTCGTAAGCCTCATAAGACCGCGGAGGCAAGGAGCTTGGCACCCTTAGAATTAATTCATTCCGATTTGTGCGAAATGAATGGAGTGTTGACAAAAGGTGGTAAAAAATATTTCATGACTTTGATTGATGATAGTACTAGATTTTGTTACATCTATTTGTTGAAGTCAAAAGATGAAGCTTTACACTACTTTAAAATCTATAAAGCTGAAGTAGAAAACCAACTTGAGAGAAAAATCAAAAGAGTTAGGTCAGATCGTGGTGGTGAGTATTTCTCAAATTTATTCACTTTATTCTGCGAGGAACATGGTATTATTCATGAGAGGACGCCTCCCTATTCACCTCAGTCAAATGGGGTTGCCGAAAGAAAGAACCGCACTCTAACGGATTTGGTTAACGCCATGTTAGATACAGCGGGACTTTCCAAGGAATGGTGGGGTGAGGCTATATTGACTGCATGTCATGTCCTAAACCGTGTTCCTACAAAGAATAAAGAGATAACTCCTTTCGAGGAATGGGAGAAGAAAAGGCCAACACTGTCATACTTACGTACATGGGGTTGTTTGGCAAAAGTGAGTGTGCCAATAATCAAGAAACGTAAGCTTGGACCTAAAACTGTGGATTGTATCTTTCTAGGTTATGCTATTCACAGCGTTGGATATAGATTTTTAATAGTGAAATCTGGAGTACCTGACATGCATGTTGGTACTATAATGGAGTCCAGAGATGCTACATTTTTTGAAAACATTTTTCCCATGAGAGATGAAACAAGTTCATCTAGGCAAGAGTTCATCAAGGATGATGGCTCTGCTGAGCCGATAGAACACAATGAACATACACTTGTAGAAAATCCTGAGGAGGATAACAATGATGCTCCGAGAAAGAGCAAGAGACAAAGGACTGTAAAGTCTTTTGGTGATGATTTCATTGTATACCTCATAGATGATACACCCAGAACCATTGAAGAGGCATATTCATCTCCTGATGCTGACTATTGTAAGGAAGCAGTAAGGAGTGAGATGGATTCTATTATGTCTAATGGAACCTGGGAGGTCGTTGAACGTCCTTATGGATGTAAACCGGTTGGATGCAAGTGGGTGTTCAAGAAAAAGCTTAGGCCAGATGGTACTATTGAAAAGTACAAGGCTAGGCTTGTGGCCAAGGGTTATACACAAAAAGAAGGAGAAGATTTCTTTGACACTTATTCACCAGTTGCCCGATTGACCACAATTCGAGTGTTACTTTCCTTGGCAGCCTCTTATGGTCTTCTCGTTCATCAGATGGACGTTAAGACGGCTTTCCTCAATGGAGAGTTAGAAGAGGAGATCTATATGGATCAGCCGGATGGGTTTGTATCAAAGGGTCAAGAAGAAATGGTTTGTAAGTTGTTAAAATCTTTATATGCTCTCAAGCAAGCGCCTAAGCAGTGGCATGAAAAGTTTGATAGAACTTTGACCTCTGCCGGCTTTGTTGTGAACGAAGCTGACAGATGTGTGTACTATCGCTATGGTGGGGCTGAAGGAGTGATTTTGTGCTTGTATGTGGATGACATACTAATCTTTGGCACTAGCCTTAATGTGATTAAGGAAGTCAAAGAGTTTTTATCTCAAAATTTTGAGATGAAGGATCTGGGAGAAGCTGATGTTATCCTTAATATAAAGCTGGTAAAAGAGATCAATGGTGGGGTGATTCTTACACAGTCTCACTATGTGGAGAAGGTGTTAAGTCGCTTTGGTTATAGCGACTATAAACCTGTCTCAACACCATATGATGCCAGTTTAATTCTTAGAAAGAACAAAAGGATAATGCGAGATCAGCTGAGATATTCTCAGATCATTGGTTCATTAATGTATTTAGCGAGCGCTACAAGACCTGATATCTCGTTTGCTGTAAGCAAACTGAGCCGGTTTGTTTCAAACCCGGGAGATGATCATTGGAAGGGTCTTGAAAGAGTAATGCGCTATCTGAAGGGGACAATGAACTATGGAATTCACTACACCGGGTACCCAAGGGTACTAGAAGGGTATAGTGATTCAAATTGGATTTCTGATGCTGATGAGATAAAGGCCACAAGTGGTTATGTGTTTACACTTGGTGGTGGAGCTGTTTCCTGGAAGTCTTGCAAGCAGACCATCTTAACGAGGTCAACTATGGAAGCAGAACTCACAGCATTAGATACCGCCACTGTTGAGGCTGAGTGGCTTCGTGAGCTCCTTATGGACTTGCCGATAGTTGAAAAACCGTTACCGGCAATCCTAATGAACTGTGACAATCAAACGGTAATTGTCAAGGTGAATAGTTTAAAGGATAACATGAAGTCATCTAGACATGTGAAAAGGCGGTTGAAATCTGTCAGAAAATTGAGAAACTCCGGAGTTATAGCCCTGGACTATGTTCAGACGGCTAAAAATCTGGCAGATCAGTTTACAAAGGGTCTTTCACGAAATGTGATAGACAATGCATCTATGGAATTGGGCTTGAGACCCACGTGAGTCATTCTATAGTGGAAACCTGTCCTATGTGATCGGAGATCCCGTGAATTAGGATGGTGAAACAAAACTAAAGTCTGACTGTGAGAAGAGAACCTTTGTGAAAAGGGCTCATTCCGTGTATAAGGTGCATTTCTCTTCTAATCTGTATGGCAGGTTGGTCTATACCTTAATGTGTGCCAGGTGGTTTCTTTTAAACAAATGAGTTGTTTTCTTGAAACAAAAGATGTTGTCCTACAGAACATCTGAAAGGAACACACCTATATGAGTTTGACCACTGGTCATGGTCTATGAGAATTGGGTATTCTCTAGAAACTCATGAAGGGCCTGGAGTATGACTTATAAGCTCCAAACCGCGGGGATGCTTTTGCAGCCTATTACCAGTGTAGGGCTCTGGTCAAACTTGTTTGCACAAAACTGGCAATTCAAGGCATAGTCCATTGCACAGTTGTGAATAAGTGTAGCCTTTGTCCTAGATGGAAGTTCAACTTAACAGTCTCTGTCGAATACTGGTATATCAAAGAGAGAATGAGGGTATTTCTAGTGTGGCTTGAATTTCTTGGTGGGGATTGTTGGAGTAATGGGCTTGGCCCATTTATTCTAAAGCAATAAAAGAATTTAAAGCCCACTATTAATGCTAGGGAATCAATGTTTAATTCCGTACCGGGAATTGAGGAGGATCTCAACCGACTTAAAAGGTGGACTTCTTGTTCACCACTTGTGAAGCCGGTAAGAGGAGGACGGTGAACCACACGCGCGCGCGCGCTCGCTCGCCTCGCCGAGCCGGGCCGGGCCGGGCCGGGCCGGGCCGTGGCCGTGGCCGTGGCCGTGGCCGTGGCCGAGGCCGAGGCCGAGGCGAGGCGCGGCGCGGCGCGGCGCGGCGCGGCGCGGCGTGGCGCGGTGTGATGTGATGGCTATTTTGCCGTTGACAGCAATTAATCGTGCGATTAAACGTGCAATTAAATCTGTAATTAATGGCCATAACCGCATCACCTAAATGACTCTGATGGTGTCCAGGTTCAACGAACCTGAGCACCTGAGTCACTATATAAGGAGTGCCATGCCCCTCATCCATCCTACACCAGAGCACTGAGGCAACTCGGCTCCTCTCTTCTCCCTCTCCAGTTGCAACAACTGAGTTCCCCAACGCTAATCTCTGCGCGCACAGAATTAGCGTGAGCAGGCCTCCGAAACCTTGCTCCCCTTGAGATCCTGCACGGGATAGGCGGGCAATCAGGTTTTTGGGTAACGCTTTAGCGTGACTGCTCAAAAATACTAAGGCTTTGCCCGATTGTACGACTACTTCCTGGTGGACGAGCCGAACAACTACGTCGACTACATTCTGGTGGCCGAACGACTACGTCGACTACATCTTGGTGACCGTTCGTGGGACTGCACTGCGAACATCTTTCTGCACCGATTTAGTTCGACTACTTCGACTGAGGCCAACCGTGTAGATGTCTACTCCAGTTGGTAACAGCGCAGCCAATGCCTCCGGCAACGGCTCCGCTTTAGGGTACTCCCTAAAACTTTGGTTATTTATATTGTTTATGCTTATATGTGTGATAAGTATAAACATGTTCACATGTTTTATTTTACTCCTTAAAGTTATAGAAATATTGCTAGTTTATACATCTAATTTTGGAATTAAAATATACCGAAAATTGCCTAGATTTCTAACAGATACGACGAGCAACTTCCATGCCGGATGTTCCTCGTGGAATTCAACGGCGAGCTCTACAGGGTCCGCCTGCTCTTCGTCTCGCCGTACGAGGGCGGGGACGAGACAGACAGAGTTAGCGTTCACAAGATGGATTTCTTGAGACGACGATGGTGCAGCGTGTGTGATCTTGGCGGCCGCGCTTCCCTTCTGTCCCAGTTCTACTCCGGCGCATCATGCATGTTCTGCCAGCGAGTGTGGGCTGCTGCCGAACCGGGTGTAGACTTCCTCTTCGATCGCAACAACTCCCTGCAAGTGTTTGATGTGAAAGATGGGACCTACCAACTGCATAAACTCGATGAAGCGCATTCTGGCTGCTCCCAAGTAATGCATAGGGGCTGTTTACTGTGCTTTCTATTTCCATAAACAGCAATTAAATTGTTATCTATAATGAAGTCTTGGTAATGTCTTATTAATGTTGGTTCTGATTCTCTCTTTCAACTCCTTTTCCACCTTAATGAATCCATATATATTGAAATTCCACTATTTGAATACTGTGTGGAGTAGCACAGTTCAGATCCATAACTCTGAAGCAAGCCCCGGCCTGCAAAGGACTGCGCAACTGATGATTAATCTGGACTCTGGACCATGCAAGCATTTGATGAAAGCCTTTTGTGATTGTGTCGTGTCAGATTATTATAAACATATATAATCATAATAAACTATAAGAGCTTATCTTTTATTCCTAAGATCACAAAGTAAGCTTTCTTAACAACAACAACATAGCCTTTTTTTTCCCAAGTAAGTTAGGGTAAGCTATAGATGAAACCCGAAAGAAATAAGTTCAAGGTTCAGGCACATTGATAGCTAGTCTCCAAGCGCTCCTATCCAAAGCTATCTCTTTAGAGATATTCCAATTTTTAAGGTCTCTCTTAACCGACTCATCCCACGTCAGTTTAGGTCTACCTCTACCCCTCTTTACATTATCGACCCGCTCAAGAACCCTATTACCCACCGGCGCCTCAGGAGGCCTTCGTTGGACATGTCCAAACCATCTCAGCCGATGCTGGGTAAGTTTCTCCTCAATTGGTGCCACTCCGACCCTATCCCGAATAACTTCGTTCCGGACTCTATCACTCCTTGTGTGCCCGCAAAACCACCGCAACATCCGCATCTCTGCTACACTCAGTTGTTGGACATGTCGCCTTTTTTAGGCCAACATTCAGCACCGTATAGCATCGCCGGACGAATTGCTATCCTATAGAATTTGCCTTTTAGCTTTTGTGGCACCCTTTTGTCACAAAGGATGCCAAAAGCTTGCCGCCATTTCAACCAGCCAGCTGAAATTCTATGTCTAACATCTTCATCAATGTCGCCATCCTTTTATAGCACCGATCATAAATACCGAAAAGTATCATTCTGGACCACCACTTGTCCATCTAGACTAACGTCTCCCCCCTCATGCCTAGTCGCACTGAAATCGCACATCATGTACTCGGTCTTGGTCCTACTAAGTCTGAACCCTTTCGACTCTAACGTGCGTCTCCACAGCTCTAACTTCCTATTAACCCCTGCCCTACTCTCGTCAACTAGCACCACATCATCAGCAAAGAGCATACACCAAGAGATCTCACCTTGTATATTCCTTGTGACCTCATCCATCACTAAAGCAAATAAATAAGGGCTCAATGCTGACCCCTGGTGTAGGCCTATGTTAATAGAAAAGTCAGTGGTGTTGCCATCACATGTCCGGACAAACGTCGTCGCATCCTTGTACATATCCTTAATGAGGGTAATGTACTTAGTTGGGACTTTGTGCTTCTCCAAGGCCCACCACATGACATTTCTCGGTACTTTGTCATATGCCTTCTCAAGGTCAATAAAGACCATGTGCAAGTCCTTCTTCTGTTCCCTATATCTCTCCATCAATTGTCGTATTAAGAAAATCGCCTCCATGGTTGACCTTCCAGGCATGAACCCAAATTGGTTTTGGGTCACACTTGTCACTCTTCTTAGGCGATGCTCGATAACCCTCTCACAAAGCTTCATCGTATGACTCATCAGCTTAATCCCACGGTAGTTAGTACAACTTTGAACATCACCCTTGTTTTTGAAGATAGATACTAATATACTTCTTCATTCTTCCGGCATCTTGTTTGACCGAAAAATGAGATTAAAAAGCTTAGTTAATCATACTATTGGTCTATCTCCTAGGCATCTCCACACCTCAATGGGGATACCATCAGGGCCCATCGATTTACCTCTCTTCATCCTCTTCAAAGCCTCTCCGATCTCTACCTCCTAAATTCTCCTCACAAAATGTCTGTTGGTATCGTCAAAAGAGACATCTAACTCAAGGGTAGGGTCCTCACTCTCCCCATTAAACAACTTGTCGAAGTACTCTCTCCATCTATCCATGATTTTCTCATCTTTCACTAGCAGTCGATCTGTCTCATCCTTAATGCATTTGATTTGGTTGATGTCCCTTGTCTTCCGCTCGCGGATCCTAACCATCCTATAAATGTCCTTCTCCCCTTCTTTCGTGTCTAGCCGCTGATACAGGTCATCATACGCCTTACCCTTTGCTACACTCACAGCTCGCTTTGCAACCCTCTTCGCTAATTTATAGTCCTCGATGTTGACTGCACTCTTGTCAAGGTGGAGGCACTTGAAACACTGCTTCTTCTCCTTAATAGCCTTTTGCACCTCGTCATTCCTCCACCAGGTGTCTTTCCACTCCTGTTTGCCTCCCCTACTCACGCCAAACACCTCTGATGCCACCTTCCGAACACATGTTGCCATCTTTAGCCACATGTCATCTGCGTCTTCTCCTTCTTCCCAAGGCCCCTCACCTAGCATCCTTTCCTTAAACGCTTGTGCCGCTTCCCCTCTAAGCTTCCACCACTTTGTTCTCGCAATCTTGGCACGTTTATCCCGGTGGACACGTACCCGAAGACGAAAGTCCGCCACCACAAGCTTGTGTTGAGGGACAACACACTCCCCAGGTATCACCTTACAATCTAAGCAATCACGTCTATCCTCCCTCCTAGCAAGGATAAAATCGATCTGGCTCGAGTGTTGTCCACTACGAAACGTCACAAGATGGGATTCCCTCTTCTTAAACACGGTATTCGCTATCAACAAGTCGTAGGCTAACGCGAAGTTCAACACATCCTCCCCCTCTTGACTCCTGCTACCGTACCCAAAACCCCCGTGCACTCGCTCGAACCCTACATTAGTTGCACCCACATGGCCGTTGAGATCTCCTCCTATGAAGAGTTTCTCGCTGGTAGGCACGGTATTAATCATGCTATCTAGATGTTCCCAGAACTGCATCTTGGTGCTCTCACTAAGGCCTACCTGAGGGGCATAGGCACTGATCACATTCAAAACCGAATCTCCAACTACCAGCCGGATTAGGATAATCCAGTCGCCTTACCTTTTAACCTCTATGCTGGTTTGTCAAAACCTAACGCAACCCTCCTTTTTTATCCGGGTTTGGGACCGGCTATGCTGATAAAAGCTTTCTTAAGGTTTGTCTACCGCAGGATCCTGATCGAGTTTGTGCAGTTCGTAAGTTCCCTCTTGCACATCAAACACCTGCAGGGTGTTGGTCCGAGGACACACGAAGTAGACGCGATCCGGCTGCAGCCCACGGTCGTCACCCGAGCACGATGCGCCGAAATAGAACCGGGACAGAAGAAACGCGCGGCCGCCAAGGTCATGCACGTTGCTCCACCGCCGCCTTGCGAAATCCATCCTGTGAACGCCTACCTTACCGATCTCACCCCGGCCCTCGTGCGACGGGACGGAGAGCAAACGGACCATGTAGAGCTCGCCGCCGGATTCCACGAGGAAAATCAAGGCGTGCTCCTCGTCGTACCCGTAGCTGCCGTCGGCCGCCACCGCGCCGTCGATCGTGATGGCGCCGAGCGCCGGCTCGTGGCTGCTGATGTCGAGCACCCGCAGCTCGGTTGCTCTAGCGTTGAAGTAGAACTTGCCCTGGCACGCCGCGATTGGGCAGATGACCTCCTTCTCGATCCGGTCCTCTTCCCCATCAGGGTAGGGTAGGACGTGGGAGCCGATGTCGTATTCGTACTTGCTCCATTGATCACCTCCGGGGCGGCAGTACCAGATGAAGGTGTTCTCGGAGGCCTCGACCAGCAGCACTACGCAGTGGGGGGCGGCAGGCTCGTCGGAGAGGAGGCAGTGGCTGTCGATGAGCACCATGTCGTCGACTTCTGTCAGGGGTGGGAGCTCAACCTTGTCGTTGTTGGTAGGGTTCAACAGGAAGGTGGTCATCGAGTCTGGGTCGCGGACTAGCAGCAGGCCTTGCGCGGTCGGGCAGATGATCTTTTCTTTGAGGATCTCATCGGCGCCGCCGGCGATGCGCTTATGGTCGGGCATGCTGATTACTACCGTCGAGCGGTCGCAGTCGTGGAAGGCGAGGCAGGGCAGATCCAGCCCCGGCATCGTCTGCTGCGACGACGACATGATCTTTCTCTCTCTGTTGCCTGGCTGGGTTTGGGAGCGCATGCCGGTTGGGGATCTATTGCATTAAATTACACCGGATCTGAAAGCGAATCGGCATCGGCTTAAGAGAAAAACTCATGACTTAATCGGAAACTGCAAATTTGATTTCCCCGGCACGGCGCTCCGCTCGCTGGCTCGTTCTACTTGTAGCCCATTGCGCTTCTAGTAGTGGAGTACTTGTCTCGCCTGTGCGGGCGTGCGGCTGTGCCACTTCGAGCTCGTCAAGCAGTGCCACGGCCCCATGGGCCATGGCACGTCACCGGACACCGTTGCCCCGGAGGGAGAGCGGCCGGCTGATGATAGCCGAGCACTTGGGTCTGGTGGAGAGGGACGGCGCGGCTGTCGGGTCAAGTGCTCGTCGCCACCACGTCCCCCTCAGCTCAGACCACCGCACAGCCGCACTGCCCTGGCCAGCCGCGAGGAACCGTATGGCAGCGAGGCGGGCGGGCCCAGCCGGCCACGCGCGTGCATTGTCCTCGGATGCAACCGTAGCGAGCATGCACACGAAATTGTAGAGCAAAAGAACAGATATGTTACTCCGCCAGAAAGAAGCTGAACAAGGATCAAATGTGTATGTGTTCACCATCATCCGAGGTGCATGCCAACAATTACTTAAATGCAATTCCCTATTGGTTATAATCACAACAAGAACATGTTCTTTGCTATACTAATTTAGTGACACCGTAAAACTCAGTCAGACAATGAATGGAAATCCCTACGTCTGGTGACAATTTAGGCACAGAATTTGAGAAAAGACTCCCCTAACTTCTGAATCAGCGTCTCTCACCATGTCCCATTCCGTCCTCCATGCTATGTGCTCATCAGGCCTAACCAGAATGACATTCTTCCTGCTAATCTGACACATCTCCCACCATGAATTACAAGATACCCTAGGCAATTCCTCGACATTGACATAGTTCGTCCAGGGCGCTAGCTCAGATCTGCTCTCCTCCACTTCCACATCAGCAGAGCCTTGAGGCCACATGACACATACTTTGACTGACAGCTTGAACTCATCTGCTACCTTGAGGGTAGCACGGGCGATCTCATATGACTCTTTCAGTGGTGCGATGATGAGTACAAACTCAAGTTTATCCACACTTACCAGGTCCAGTGTTGAGAACACGCCCTGCAAGAACCGATCATAGTCGAGAATGTAAAAAAACAGTAGAGGAACAGCAAAAAAAAAAAAGTGTGTGGGTGAATCTGTTAGGTGCGAGGGACAAACTCACAGACCTCGCTTGAAGCAGGCAGTGCTCTTACAAGCATGTGGGGTAGCCGCGAACCAACCTTAGCGGATGGGATGTACTCTCTTGATGTCCTCTCAGAATGCTCTAGCTTTACTCCTGTCTGAGTCTTCTGACTGCAATCTTCAGCAACTAGTGCTCCTTCTTCATAGCTGAAGGCACACAAATAAGATCATCACAAGAAAATTTGCATATCTCCATGGTCTGAGAATATTCCTGCCCTGCTTTGTTGTCCCAGCAACTAAACTGAGAAAAGAAACAACAGATTCTTTTGAAGTGATCAGTTGTAACGGGACTAACCATAAGCCAAGATCCTCTGCAGGGAACTGCAGCTGCAGACTTTTCCCTTCATCAAGAATACTTCTCAGCCTTGCTAATCTCAATGACCCAAGGGGATTTTTCTCATTCAGAATATAATCTGAGACTTGTGCCCGACCAATGGAAAACAACCCTTCCAACACTGCCTTCTGTACATTTCTTGGAATGATTGATCCTAGGCTTCTGTTGATAACTTGATGCACTGACAGATATGTGCAGAGAATACATATATGAGATGAAAAGGGGCAGATAGCAATGTACGTAACAGTTGCATCTACTGTCAACATTTCCTTTTGAAAATTAAAAAATGTCTGCTGCCGCCATTCAGGCAGAGGACATTTTACCTGAATTTGCAACAGTTGGATCAAGACCAAGGCTTGCAGGAATAGACATTGCTGCTTTGAAGTTCTCCACACTTAGCTCAGTATTGAAAATTGCAACCTGCAATAAGCAAGGAATTGTATGACACTAAATTAATTCTATATTGGAGACATTGACATTGAATGAATAGAAAGGCTGTGAGAAGGGTCGAACAGGTCGGCGCTCAGATTCATAAGTTTGCAGTATTGATGGTGAAGCAACACCATTCAGCATTAAGCCCAATTTCCAAGCCAAATTATGTGCATCCTGAACACCAGTGTTCATTCCTATAAAGAAATCAGCATATGCACATTTCTGAATGTTGGACTTCATATGCATAGTAAGGTGAATTAACATGGCAATATTTCAGAATCAAAATTCAAAATAAACCGCTAACCAAAACCACCGGCAGGAGGAAAACGGTGAGCAGCATCACCAACAAGGACAACACGATTGTTGCAGCTGATGTACTTTTCTGCAACTTCAGCATGCATTGCCCATGGCTTTATGTCTAAAACCTGAACATCTGCTGGCTCCCATCCAACTAATTTGACAATAATTTGCTCACAAACCTAGAAGGACAAGGAAACATAAAATGAAGCAGGGAATACATGTATACCCATGAAATTTACTCTGCAAATTCATCATGCATAGCATATTCAAGTGTAGGAATAAGTTGTTTCAAGAACACTACAGCACAAAAACTTCAGAAATAAATATGAAACACCATTTACTGCAGAAAATAGCATTTCAGTAGCTAACGAACTAGAATCAAGAAACACAATAGAATGAAATCACCTTAGAGCTGAATTCTTCAAACATCTGCTGAGGAGGATAAAATGGAATCTGAGAATAAAATATGGGTAGTATTAGTGAACATATGAGGATTATACAAATTGCACATGGATCGTCTTAATTCCAACACCATAAAGGTTGGCATACCTGCAATACGAATTCCCCATGCTCCAGGTCATGTGCAACGAGCACACCAATTGCGCCCGGGTTGAAAACAAAGAATAGCATCCCAGGCCTCTGACTGGATAAATATCTGCCTAGATCTCTGCTAAGAAAATGTACACTGACCAGTTTCTGCAAGTCCCTTTCACCCTCCATAGATATGCCTGCTAATTTACGCACTGTGCTTCTTGCACCATCTGTCCCTAGTAGAATACCACAGTGTAGCTTTCTCTCTAGCATCCTGTCGCCATTATTAACTGATGTTCCAACCAAAATGCCCTCATCAGTCTGCTGAAGGGATGTGCACTCATGTCCCATCAATATCTTGCTTTCCAGTCCCACATCCTGTGTTAAGATACCAATCTCACTGGGAAAGCATGTCCTGAAGCCAATACCTTCTAGCTTCTTGAGTAACAAATCAACTAACTTGTACTGCGAGAAGTGTGCAACTGATATAGGACTAATAACCTTGTCAAAATCTGCCAAAAGTAGTCGTCAGACAACATATGCAGAGAGGTGCAAGACATTGCTCGACATCAGAAGAACTGGACTGGCCTTCCGGCTTCATGTGATCAACCGATCCAAGAACGGAGCCGGAGAGTGAAGTACAGTAGACGAACTTCCTCCACAAATCCACTGGTGGCTGGGACCTCTCGATGTCCCCAGCCAAGCCATCCAACTTGCGGAAGATCTGAAAATGCCAGCCACCCGTGAAACCACCACCCAAAACAACACACATAAAGCTTAAGTAGCAACGTCGGGTGCATTAGTAAGCATACACACCTCCATTGTGCGGTTGTTGATGAAGTGCGCTCGGGGGTGCCGAGTGAACTTCACATTCTTCTCTATCACTGCGCATTTGATCCCTGCAGGATTTGAATAATAAAACGAGTAACTGCATGAAAGGCTGCCGGTCTTCACAAGAATTTCCACGACTCCTCCCATAACATAAGCAGCTAAGCTGATCGAACCACTAAGCAGTCATCCAAGCTAGCACAGGGTGACAGGCACTTGAGAGGTCCGGTGCCCCTCTTTGAACTTCCCCTCAGCTCAACGTACCGCCTACTACTTTAGAAGCACGATTCGGAACAGGTGATGCGCGAGGGGCACGAGGCTCTTACCGAATTTGGCGAGGAGGAAGGAGAGGACGAGCCCGACGGGCCCAGCTCCGACGATGAGCACCGGCAGATGCGGCGCGTCGCCTCGGCGTCCCCCGCCGGCGAGGGAGGAGAAGTGCGGGTGCTGGCGGCGGCGGAGCCACCAGATCGCGCCCCGGTGCGCGGCGAAGAGGTGCCCGCGCCCGCCGCCGGCGATCGACGGCATCGATGCGGTCGGTTGGGCCTCCGGCGTCGGCGGCGGGTGGATAGGCTACTTGGCTACTTGCAAGAGGCACCCGTGAAGGTCAAGGTGGACACGACTGCAAAGTAGTGTGGCTCATCAGGCACCCGTGACAAACTTCAAGAGATGTTCTTTGATCTGATCGCAAATGACACTTGACACCTGATACAGCTTGAAATTCAGTCGGTACAATTTTTCCCTGATAGCTTCAATTTCACTCGGCACAACTTTTTCCCGACTCTAAAAATTGCTCTAGTTTATTAAAAGGTGTAAACATACTTGCTGTCGAGAAAATGAGTAAACATATTCGCTCGTGTAGTTACGAGTATGAGCATCTCTCTTTTTGGAAATGACCGAGCCCGAGCATAATCCAGCATTCTTGTCCATGTTAGAAAAGCTTCGCTTGGATTATGCTCGGACTCTGTCATCTTCTAAAACAAAGTGCTGGACTGAATACAAGTTCGGCTGTTCCGTGAATCCATAGACGCACTGAGCAAGATTTACATGAAACTCCGACACGATGGACGCCCAGACTTCGATGGGTCTGGGGACAACAAGACAGTTGGAGTTCAGACGAAGAATAATTAACAAACAAGGTTTTCAGAGAACCAGGAAACGAACAGAAGAAACTGGACAGCCGATCCCCCACAAATTCCTTCCGTGACATTCAGTTTGTAGCAGGAAACAAGCATGAGCAAAATTCAGAGGTACAACCGTTGGCTAAGAATACCCGAGTCAGCCTGAAAACCGTAGCAGCACATGTACAAATCCTGAGTCTGGTACTACGCAAAGAACTTTCCTCCTATATTTCCAAGTCAGCATAAACCTCAAAGCTTGGAGGCACCCATGAACTCGGCCTGCTGTATAAGCTCCCGGCGCAAGATCTTCCCAGCAGGTGATTTTGGTATTGCAGAGACAAAGGCCACTCTGCGGACTTTCTTGTACGGTGCCACCTGCCATAAAAGGAAAAAAAAATTAGGCCGCTGCCTGAAGCGTTAAAGAGACTTATCTTGCATAGTGGAGTGGCTACTGGAATATCTTGCATAAAGAAAGGATCAGTGGCGGCATGATCCCTTACTGGAGTGGCTACTGGAAAGTTAGGTTAGTATCCACAGCTATATGCACAGGTATGCTAGTACATGACATTTTAGAGTTGCCTTTTGCATCAGGGCAAAGAATGTTATCCATAACAGCAGACAAAACAGTGTGAACTAACGATACTAAAATAGCAGGAATTTCAACTCAACTCGGCGACTTGCCCAATTTGTTTAGGGAAAGGGAAAGGTAGAACGGACGGACACCTATAGTTCAATATGAAACTATATGGAGCATAATGTAACCCAAAGGAGAGGCATACCTGTTTAGCCACGTGCTCCATGACTTGTTGCTCGGTGAGCTTTGAACCTGGTTTCCTCACTATGAACGCCATTGGTAGTTGCCCGACATCTTCATCTGGATATCTGCATAGTTCATACATATTGTCCCATGATGAAGAAATCTTACAGCAGCATTAGTTTGATCTATGGTCCTGCAGAATTTTGTCAGGTTCATCGCAGGGTACTTACGGGATAACAGCAGCATCCAATATATCAGGATGAGAATTCAGGATATGCTCCAGTTCAGCTGGAGGTACCTGAAGCAAGATTTATATCAGTGCCACACAAACACAAACAAAATTGTGAGATAAAATTCTCAAATGGCGATGTATTGCCATATTGAACTAGCTGTGATAATCTGCAGCACCTGATATCCCTTGTATTTTATCAGTTCCTTTAATCGGTCAACAATGTAGAGGAAACCATCTTCATTGAAGTAGCATAGATCACCAGTTTTCAACCAGCCTTCTGAATCCATCGTTGCTGCAGTCGCCTCGTCGTCACCCACATAGCCTGGAAAAAATCATCATATGACTCATGTAGTAGGCCAAAAAAGAACATCTTCCGAGAATAAAGGGAAATACATAAAACACCAAACTTCCCTAGGAATGTATTGCCTTAAAAAAATAAAACATGACAACTCATTATAATCTGTGAAGTGTGAACAAGAAAGATTACACAGGGAGTAACCAGATGTTTTAGAACTGCATCCTGCTACAGTACTATAATAAACCTTGAAATAATCTGATAAAGTCTGTTCACTGATGTTCCAGACCAGCTAACATACTAAACAGTTGCTAGTCAAACATGAAAACCTAAAAAGTGCAATATTCTTGTTTTCATCAGATATAAAACACCACAGTGTTTTGTGATATAAAATTTCGATGGACACAAAACTGCATATCAGTGCCAGGATGGCATTAGTATTATTCATTAGAAATAAAGTAGCAGAACAGGCAGCCATGGCATTGCCAGTGATTCAGATCTGTAGTTATAACTTATAGCTGATCCCTAAAGGTACTGCACTGAACATCTGTAATTGGACGGACAGATGTTTAAGCAACATTTTTAAGCAACATGCGAGTGACTACAGCCAAAGATGTTTAAGCAACATGACAAATAAAAGCCCCCATGAAACACAAGCAGGCAAACCATGCTGGTCTGATGACAGGAGTGCATAGCTTCCACACAACAGCCCATTGCTCGGCAATTCAGGTATTCAACGGTGTGATTATATTACTGAAAGTCTTGGATCGTTCTGCCAATAAACAAAGCTATCATCTCGTCAAACCACTGCATAATCCCAAGAATTAGTTATTGTACTTGCCTTTCATGATGACTGGTCCACGGACCCAGAGCTCCCCGCGCTGCCCCGGCCCGAGCGCCTCGCCGGTGGCGGGGTCGACGATCTTCGCCTCCATGTGCGATGCCAACTTCCCGACCGAACCGTACGCCTTGGTCTCCTCCGGCCCCACCGTCGAAGACACCGAGCCAGACGACTCAGTCAGACCGTAGCCCTGGATTCAGAAGCGTAGATTCAGAATGGAACTTGCAGTGCGTACAAGAGCCTTGTATTCCAGGGTGCACGGAACCTGAACGAGTTCTATGTCGGGGAAGACGGCGGCGAAGCGCTCGGCGACTTCGCGACCGAGTGGCGCGCCGCCGATGCCGATGACGAGGAGGGAGGAGAGGTCACGGCGGCGCGCCTCCTCGGACTTGATCATGGCCACCAGCACCGGGGGCGCCGCGGGCAGCAGCGTGACACGGTACCGCTCGATGGCGCGCAGCACGGCGCCGAAATCGAAGCGCTCCATGAGGACGGCAGTCTCCCCCATGGCCACGGACCGGAGCAGCATCATGAACCCGAACACGTGGAAGAGCGGAAGGGGGAACAGCGTCACCGTGGGTGGGAGCGGCTGCTCGCCGGCCTCGGCAGCCTCCTTCCCCATCTTCTCCCGGTTGTCCCTATGCGCGCAGATCAGCGCGATGAGGTTGCGGTGCGCGACCGCGACGGCCTTCACCCGCCCCGTGGTGCCCGACGAGTACAGCACGGCCGCCGTGTCGGACTGCTGCACCGCCACCGGGGGCGGCGGCGACGCACCTCCGGCGGACGACAGCCTCGTATACTCGTCCGACCCGATGACAACACACCTGAGGCTCCTCGGCAGCTTGGCAGCCACCTCGGGGACCGCGAACGCGACGGTCGGCCTGGAGAGCGCGACCATGTGCGCGAACTCCTCCGCGGTGGACGCCGGGTTCGCGGGCGAGACGGCGGCGCCGATGGACAAGAGCGCGAAGTCCAGGACGGGGACCTCGAGGCGGGACGGGGAGACGATGAGCGCGACGTCGCCCGGGCGGACGCCGAGGGCGGACCAGAGCCCCCCCGCGAGGGAGCGGACGGCGGCGAGGAAGGAGGGGTAGGAGACGGCAATGCCGGTGGCGGCGTCGACGAGGGCGGGTTGGTCGGGGAGCGGTGAGGAGAGGAGGGAGAAGGCATAGGCGGCGGCGGTGGCCGGGAGTGAGTCCGGCGGGAGCGTGGCGGACTGGCGCAGGCTGTGGAAGGTCCGCGTCGCGGCGCAGAAGCCGCTGCGCGGGTCGATCCCGGCGGGCGGGCGCTGCTCGGCCATCGCGGAGTGGGGCGCGGCGGACGCGAGAGAGGCGCTGAGGATTGGCTACGCTGGGTTTGGGGGGGAATTGCGCTTGCGCAGGCGCAGCGCTGGGCAGTTGGTTTAGTGGCCGGGGAAGAAGATAGGTTGGGAGTTGTGGCCTTGTGGGCTGGGCGGACGGAGGTGGGAGACGTGACCGAGTACAGTACAGTCCTGGCCTGGGAGTCGCTCGCCAACACAACATGTCGCAGTAATGCGGTGGGGCCGGACTGGCTGCCTGGGCTGGGCTGGGCAGGGCAGCTTCGCCCGGATGGCCCTTACATATTTTATTATTTTTAATAGTAAAATATCTCACTGCAAAGGATCTCTAGCCTAGTATTAGATTGACTTCAACAGATAATGCATAAGTATTTTTGCCTCACCAAATGCCACTGTGCACTCGAGGCAACTCCTCCAACAGAGGAGGCAAACGCGGAAGGCAATCTGCCTTCGAGGAGAAAGGCGAAGCAAAATTGCATCGCCTCTCTCCTCAAACGCATCCGCAGGGAGGAAAAGGGAGGGACAGGGAGGCCGGCGGGGGGAGGAGTGAGGCAAAGGCGCGGCGCGGGGCAGGCCGCGAGGGGCGTGGCGGGCAGAGCGCCGTCCCGAGCACCGGGCGGGCTTGCGCCGCCGCAGCCGAGCGGCCCTCCCCTGCTACGGCCGTGAGCTTAGCGGCGGGGGCAGAGCGGCAGTGGAGGAGGTGGAGGAACAAGGGTGGAGCGGCAGCAGTCGACCAGAGCTGCGGCGGTTCTCGGCCAAAATCCAGCGAGGGAGCTCGCCGGCGGCGAGGGGAAAAGGGTGGGGGAGCGTGAGGGAGACGAGGGCTACCTGTCCGTGGCTTCGGTTGGGGCTAGGGGCGGCTGGAGAGGGGTCCTCCGCTAGGCAGTTGCTCCGCGCGGCGGCAGTTGGCGGCGGCGGCAGGGTTCTGGCAAGGGAGGGGTGGCGTGGGGTGGCCGGGGAGCTTCACCGGGCTGAGGTGAACTAGACGCGGGGTCGGTCGGGGTTGGGGATGGGAGGAAGGGAGGGCTCCGCGGCGAGCTCGAGCTCGCGGTGGCAATGGTGAGCAGATGGAGGGGACCGCCGCCGCGGCGCGCCTCCTCGCCGCGGAAGAGGGGAGGGGGCGGATGGCCGGCAGGGCGAGCGGAGCGTGAGGGCGGCGGCACGCATGCGAGCACTAGCGGAGCTCGGCGGCAAGGCGACGGAAGCGGTCACGGCTCGGCAGCCTCGAATGCATTTGCCTCTCCAACTATTGGAGACAATAAAAAATGTCTTGTTTCAATCACTGTACGCGCAAGGCAATTTTCATTTGCCTCTCCAATTTGCCTCTTTGTTGTTGGAGTCAGTCTTACAAGAGTGTACTATCTAATGTTCTGGGTTCAACTCTCCATGAAGCGAATATTTTAAAATTTTAACAGCGTTGTGCTTTCAGTAGTAGGCGACATTCGTTTCGACAGCAAGACGTCTATGGTGAATTCATCAATCTCAATAATTTGCCGGCTGAGTCTTCGAAGTCCCTCGTAGATTTAAGATTTGGGTTTGTGCGTCCATAAGGGTAGTGTGTGTGTTTGTGACTGTTTGAGTTGTACTGTGTAGTCTTAAAAATATATATTGAAGATTTGTCGGCTCAGTTTTCAAAGATACTCACATGGTAGGATTTGCGGTCATGCATTTATAGAGGTGAGTGTGTGTGTGTTTGTGGGTGTCTGATTTGTACTGTGTAATCTCAAAAAAGATAAAATATTTCTGACGCTATAGACTTTACAATGTCGTAAAAACAACTCTAGTAGATTCTCTAAATAAATCCCTCTTAAATTTTTGAGCGTGGAATAAAAATACAAAACTACAGTAGACACTTTACTAAAATCTTTATTTTAGGAAGGTCTCAGCCTCTATTTTTGAGGGTCTCTAGAGAGCCTCTTATCCATCCCTTAGACTAAAAGAGGAAGGTGAAATTTAGCAGCTATTGCTGGAGTTGAATTTAAAAAATAGTTCTTAAATAATATAGGAATTTCTTACTAAAAAATAGAGGATCTGATTTAACCTCATTGATGGAGATGCTCTGATCAATCAACCCCACTTATAGAACCTTCAAATCCGATACAGTCTTCCGCGTACCCAAGGGAGGGAATTTTGTGATTTCTAGAACACGTAGTTTTTTAAACAGGTCTAGAACACTTAGTTGAACGTGAGGATACGGCACCCGTAGTCTAAAGTAATGGCCCACGGTTGATTGGAGCTGATGGCGCCCCGTAGTAATGGCTTCTTCCAGATCCCCCGTCATAAACAAAAACCACATATATAAAATTCTATAGTAAATACAGATTCAAAACGACTTGCTTGGCACATAAAATGGCTTTGTTACCGAGATATATATATTTATATATTAAAAAACTTTGATCGAAGAAATTAAATTCCGTTGCATGCCCAGATCCCCCCGCAAGAGTCAAAGATAAAATGGTGGTGTCGCGGCAGGTGTTGTGTTGAGCCTCGGAAGCAGATGCCTATTCGTTAATCGTTACGGTTAGGTACTCCGTTGAGGATTCATGCGTATCGCCAAAGGACGCGTACGTGCGTAGAATTCCGTGGGGTAGACTGCTGGATTGGGGTCAACTTTCACGTCGCTATCGCTGTCGGTGTCAGTGTCGGTATCAAGTGCGTTCACGTCGGCAGTAGGTAAGTCAAAATGGTTGCACAGCGCCACGGTTATCTTACGATTGTCAACAATCAACATGCAGATGCAGCGGTTGACTCGTAGTACCTTTGTGTGGGGGAGTAAGAAGCATCCGCCACTCCGCTGGGATGGAGTAAGAACCAACCTGTGTGGGGGAGAAAGGGGCGAGGAGAGCTCGAAGGCAAAGAGGCGTAATGGTTGGAAGTAAGAAGGCGAATGCGGGAAAGTAACCGCAGAATGCGGATTTCATCCCAATATAAGCCCGAATCAACCGGCGCGCCCCGGAACCGTCGCCGGAACCCAAGCGACGCCCGCGCCTGGAGTTAACCGCCCAGTCCATGACGTGGGGGCCAGGCCCACCTGGCGGGGTGAGCGGGTAACCAACAAGGGTGCGAAAAGACGGGATCTGAACCGCCGGCCACACGCGCGCGGAGCGAGGCGGAAGCCGAGCTGACGTGCGCGTATTAAGCGCTGGCGTGGCCGAGCTTTTCGGGAACTGTGCCGGTGGTAAATGATCCGTTTACTCTGGCCGCAAGAATGCCGAGCGTCGCGCGCATGACTAGGTGTACCACTGTGCGTGGGGGCCACGAGTCAATAAGCCGTTGCGATGTGATGAGACAGCGAACAATCCGATGGATGGTCAAGGCCGGTCAAGACCTCTGCAGCAAGAAACTTCAAGCTATGCAGAGCCAAATCGCAGTAGTGGCCCCACCTGCGGGTTTGTACCTCCCCAAGGTGGGCCCGGGGGCCACTGTCGGTACCCTGTAGTAGGGGTACCCACTCTTACCGCAGCAAGACAGGACCCTCGTAGTTATCCGTAACTACGCGTAGTGACGGAGTAGCCAAGCTCCACCGGACAGGCTCTTCCCTCACCAGGCCAACGGCCCCGGACCCGTTCCCCGCCTGGGGATGGGTCCGGAGACGCCACGTGTCTCTAAGGGATGGAAGCTCCGAGCTGACAACCAGGCCTCGGATCCCTATAGGGGTCTGGGACCTCCTGCGCCGACCGGACCCCTTACCGTGCGGGGGTCCGGAGACACCACGTGTCCCGGGGGCACGGGGCGCGGGCTCATGCGCGAGTCCTCCGCAAGGGGGACTCGCCCACCCACCACATTTAATGCGGATGGTTGACGCATGCTCTGCCGCCGCAGCACGCGGGACAGCTTTTGACAGGCCCGGCAGTGCACCGCGTATTACCAAGGTGCACAGTGCAGCCGCCTGTGCCGCGCCCGCGCAGAGCCCGTCAGCCACATTAAATGGATACGACGGCACGGCACTTTTCCATCATACCGCATACGCCGCTCTCTACATAGCCGTTCAGCTACGTGACAGGCGACGCCGCTGGCTACGACAGGCGCCGTTCCGACAAGACAGCGCCTAGACATGTTGAACGGGAAACTCCAAGAGCAGGCAAAGATATCCAGAGAAAGATCTTCTTTGCCTGCAACGCCATAATGATGAACAGTACTATGTTTTATACCGCATCGCTGGGCCCACTTGTCGGGGTCCCGGCAGTTATGTACGTACCTCCCTTGAGATATAAAAGGGAGGCGCTCGCTGCGCACAGGACAGGCCAGACAGACTCAAGCTCTTGCAACTTTCTCACTCTCGTGGGAAGGCAATACAACACACAGTGGACGTAGGGTATTACGCTCCGGCGGCCCGAACCACTCTAGATCCTGCTGTGTTCATCGTGTTCTTGAGTGAGATCGATCTAAGACCAGCTAACCCCCGAATACACACCCTCAGGGTTTGGGCGGGTGCCATCCGCCACCCGGCTGTGGTTTGCAGCACCACCACACTTTGGATTGGATCTGACAATGTCTACGCTCGTGGAACACGACGTCTGCAACCACGCCACCGTCCACGTGAATACACTAAAAATAAATACTAGTATAAATATAAAATAGAAAAATGGCCCATGCAGGTCTCGAACCTGCGACCTTCGCGTTATTAGCACGACGCTCTAACCAACTGAGCTAATAGGCCACTTTGTACTTTGGTGCCAAACAAAAATATTGAAACTTTACACGAGCGTATAAAACTCCTCTCCCTTGCAATGGACATTCTCTTTTTTTCCCCCCCGAGATTGCAATGGACATTCTCATGAACATTATCAATGACCAAATCACATTATACATATCTCATATGAACATTTGGGCCAATTTACTCTACCTACAGCTATATAATTATTTAATAACCAGTAGTAATGCAAAATCGCTTAGTTTAGTCAGTATTCTCAACAAACTTATACCACCGCTGCATCCAGCAGCCCTCAGTCAGGATTCCTTGAGGTTTCACTCTAACAATCTGCAATCTAATCCTTCCTCCCTGTCGGTACCAAAATGGCCACTATAACTCCTCGGTCACGGGATTTGTGTTGAGGCACTCTTGGCTCGCCAGACCAAGGTGTTCCTTCATCTCATAGCACTGATCGACTGAGGGAGGCAAATGATATTAACCCACTTCTAGAATTTGAAGAACGACTAAGTTCAAATTTCAGAACTTTTACAGCTGATGTTGCATGGCAATAAGTAATGCTGTAGGAGTAGGAGGAAAACTCTCTTGCTAGAATCAGAGACAAGGAAGTTGAATCCCCGAAGCTCGCGCTACTTTCAAATACAAAGCCACTTACTGGGCACCACTATCTGGTGGTTTCGTTGTCAATTTGTGGTTGGAGAAGACAGGTGATTCTCATTGCTGACATAAACAATAAAATCACAAACGCAAGACATAACATCATAACAGTTATGAATGCAGTACTCAAAACAGTCAACACTCTTTAGGAATCTATATCCGAATTACAAGCATAAGAGACGGCCAGGAAGTCCAGCACACATCGCTTCAGCTCTTGGTATTCTGTTACAGAAAGAGCCGCTTCAACCAAAAATCTGCATATGTTTGGCTCAGAGGCTTCGTCGTAGTCCTTCTTCCTCTTCAGTACCAAATGGCCACTGAGCTCCCAGATTGCCGGATTGATTCTCATTTCAAGGAACTCTTGGCTCGCCTTTCCGAGGAGCTGCTTCTCCGCGTAGCACTGGTCGATCGATTTGGAGGGAGGTTATTGTCAACACAATGCTAAAGTATGAATTAAGAATATTGTTTCAAAATTCAGAACTTTAACAACTGAGGTTGCATGCCAATACCTGTGGTAGGAGGAAAACTCTGTTGCCAGATTCAGAGATAAGGACATTGAAAGGTCTGTTGTTCTCTTGCAAGAAGATGCAGACTCTCGCAACCACATCTGACAAATACAAGAGACTTGCCCCACCTTCGAACACAAAACCACTCACTGGATAATCCACCAGCTGAGCAATGCTCACACCATTGACAAGGGTTGTGAGCTTCTCTGTGGTTGCCTTTTCAACTGGATACTTTACTTTTAAGTAGTATGCCTAATGAACAAAATATCAATACAGGACTTGTTGAGAGGTACCGTAAAATAAGGGCAATCGCCGTGGTGTAATTTACAAATATATGATGCTGAGAATCTGAGATATTCAAGACTAACCTGGAAGTGAAGGTGGTTGATGGTTGCAAATCCACCCAGACTGTTATAACCAACTCTGAAGAAGGGATTCCTTGCCTCCCTTGCAACATACATGGCTATTAAGAAGCTCTCTTCATCAATCCTTTGCGGCAAACAATCTTGGATTTTGGGGGTCAAAAGCACATGGCAGTAACCAATTGGACTCACCTGTGGCATGGAAACGACAAACAGTCAATCACATCTTAATACTATCTCTAAAGTGTAAGTAAGTTTTGGAGAGCGGAACACACTGACATTAATCAAAATGGCGCTAGAAGAAGCTGAAATAGTATCAGGAGCACCACCCAAATACTGGGCAGAGTCTTTATCAGTTTCACAGAATCTGAAGATCACTTCCTCTGGCCTAACTTTTGTGAAATTGAACTTCCCACTATCAAACGGCTGGAGGACTTGGTTCATTCCAAATTCTGTTGGCCGTTTCTTTTGATCACGCCCTTCTATTAATGTTGCCACAAAGTTGTGTTCTCCAGGTAATACCTATCATCACATGATTGTAAATAATTAGGATAGAAAAACAAAATCTCCAGAACAAACTTGGGCAGTTATTCAGAGAGAATGGAAATGAAATGAAAACCTTAGTCTCACAGCAGCTGATGTCATGGTGAAACAATCCCCTTGCCTTGCGATCCTCCCACTGCAACTCAAATCATCATCAAAATGCAAAAATGATGTGCCTCACGGTTGGGGTGTCAAAACTACAGACCTCTCTGAAAAGTTTGTCCAGAAACCGTGACAAGTTTAGACTGTCATCCTCCATACCCAAGGAACAACTCAGGCCGAAACTCTTGCCATCCATGACTAGTTTTGTTTTAACTGAAAGCAGTAGCAAAACATACAGGCATCAGTCATTCCTGCAGGATATGCGATTATATTTAAAATTTTCATATTTTTATTAATGACACTGTATCCAACATGAGGCTGCACTGTGAACTCTTCACTTAAGCCAATGCCTGATTTTTCACATGGATCAAACTAGCAAAGACAAACAGTTTAAAGCCCCAGGAATCAAATCAAGACACTCCATTCACAGGTTAAAATTTGGCTCAGTACCAATTGAAATCCTCAATCCTCAAAAGCATGCCAAATTCCGGGCACACAAATAATTCCCCATTTTGCAACACCAGTTTCTATCTACAAAATGCTCAATTGTTGATCCATGAGGATTCTCAGACCACAGCCATGAGCCGCACAGGCCATTCCATAACCAAAAGCCAGAAGCCCAGAAAGATCATATAACCAATGAGAAACAAAGCCGGCGTACCGATGAAACGCCGTCGCGAGGTTCCGTTTTAGAGAGCACGTGATGCCGCGGGAGCAACGGCAACCACTGACGGAGCGAGCGGGGAGACCGGGAGAGAAGAGTGAAGACGGGCATGGGAAGAACCACGACTTTTTTTTGTGGAGAACACAGGAAGAAAGAGCACCCAATTAAGGATTGGATCTCACTCAAAGGAGGCCCTCGCCCAAACCAGCAGCTGGATTTGATTATTTTGTTGCGAGATTGAGGCTGGAGAACACGGTGAATTCACGCGAATATCACGTGGAGAGGCGGTGGGAAGACAAGCAGGGAGGCCGGGAGGAGAAGCTCCAGGGCGTCCACGAGGAGAGGGAGCTCTGAACGCGCGCTCCGCATGCGTCACGGGCAGCGGCTTGCCGGCAAATGCATGCCGCCGCCGCCGCCGGCGCACACGAGGGTGATTTACCAAAATAGGGGGTTTTCTGAAAATAGTCAAGAAGTTTCCTGAAAATATTCGGACCGTAATTAATAATCGCGACCCAAATGAAGGGCTAATTTGCAAAAAGTGGCAGGGTTACTGTTGCGGTCTTGCGGACGGCGACCTCGCCGGCTCCAGGCCGCCCCGCTGCAGGTCGGCACCCGCGGGAGCGGCAGATGCTTCGGCCGAGGCCGGAGTACGGCGACCGGAGGCAGGGGCCATTACGCAGTATGGGCTTCCCCCAAGGTCGCCAACAGCGCCACCACACGGCCACAACCGCGCGCCGCTGTGGTGCTTTCGCTGCACGATTTGCGGCCCTGACCCTGAGTAGCCGCATCCGAGGAGCGGAGGCAATAGACGATGGATATGTAGTGGCCAGCCCCCGAAGCAGCAGCAACGCCGCGGGATCAGGAGGAGCCAGCGACGGAGTGAGCGGGACGAGAAGAGCAGAAATGGGTATGGAAAAGAACGCACCTCTCCTCGCAGAGAAAGCAGCGGCAATGGCGCCCCAGAGGATTTAAACTCACTCAAGGGAAGCTCCCAGAGCAGTAGCTTTGTTGGATTTTGGTCGGAGATTCCAGTAAAGCAAGCTCACGCGAACCGCAAAGCAGGCTGTCCAGGGGAAGAAGAAGACGACGGTGCCAGATGGGCCTAGACGTATTCGTTAATTCATGGGCCAAGAGAGGCCTCCGTGTGAGCCCATCAGACGAGTTTCAGTGGCCCCACCATTTCCAGTCAACACGAAGAAACCGCTGTGGACCACGTCCACGGGTGAGTCATTCTGTGATTCTGACAAGCGGGCTCCACGTTGAGTTGGGTCCACGCGCGGTCCATCGCGGGGTCCCGCGACCGCCGGCCCAGTGGGGAGGCGGAGACAGGACTCAAAAGGGGGCGGAGCCGGAAGCCAAAACCCCGAGCCCCGCAAAACCCCAAAACCCTAAGTAGGGGTGGAAAAAAAAAAGCTCGTTAAGCTGGGTGGCTCGTTTCAAAATTGTTCCGATTATATTCGTTTTTTTTTAAATAAAAATTAGTTGATTTGGAACAAAAGTCAATTTTGGCGGGCTCGGCTCGACTCGTTAGGCTCAATTTTAAGTTGCATATCAAACAACGCGGGAGACTATAATAAATACAAATATATTGATTTCGAAAAAAGCTCGAAAAAAATCGGCTCGATTCCTCCCCTGACCCTAAGCCCCCTTCCTCCGCCCCCCCGCCCATCTCGCCGTGGCTTCCAGCGATTGGAGGCGAAGACGCGGCCATGGCGGCCCTCCTCAGGCGCGTGTCGCTGCGGCGCGCCTTCGCCGCCGCCGCTTCTTCTTCTTCTCACCCTGAGGTCCAACACTCCGTTCGCTCCGCTGTATTCAATCAGTTTTGTGATTTTGGGCTGGGATGGGTTGGCGAAGGGTGGGTTCCCGGTGGAATGATTGATATGTTTAGTTTAGTGTTTCTACCGTGCTGATTGGGAGTGAGGACCCTACTTTGGTCGCGGGGTTTGATCGCTTGTATGCGATTTTTTTTACGGAGCGCAGCGCAAATATCACGCTACTGCGAGAAATGGTGTTCGTTACATGGTCTATGTTCCTCGATCTCTGAAAAAGATGGATTATTTGAGTAGAGACATCTTACTCTAAAAGTTTGAGTACATACATGTTTAAGACTATCAATGTTGCATCCTTTTGATAGTGCGATGTTCCTACACAATTTTTTTTAAAAAAAACATATTGACCTTTTAGAGATATGAAGTCATAAGCACTCCCGATTGCTATTAATATTTAATTGCTTTGACTCTGATGGCATTCTTATAGCGTCTGTGTCAGATTAGTAGATAGGCACCACTGCCTTAACTGAGGTTACAAACTGTCTCATGCTATGCTAACTGGATGGCTAATGGTAATCCAAATTGACTGCCTCAATATATTTGGATGCAATGAGATACATGCACTAGAATTAGAAAAGACTCTTCCCAGTGATTTACTATGTTTCTGATGCTTTAATACTTGCGCAGAGCTACACGCAAGGGATCTGTGGCTCCACGTTTCATTACAGAGAGTTCACATCTAAAGGTTGTAGATTAATTCCTGAATCCTCTTTGCACCTGCTTTTATATTATATATACTGAGCATTGCATCTGTAGTTCCGCTCATACTATCCACATGGTTTTGTTGTCTTAATCGTATTGTTACCTTCAGAGCGACTTGATTATGCTACTATATGATTTATTCCTTTCTTTCTGTTATGCTTATCTGCTACTATCTACTGGATCAGTTACTGATTCTCTTGCCTATGTAGCCAAAAAGAAGTCAAAGTCAAGTGGAACTGACTCTGGTGAGGAGAATATGTCGAAGAAAGACTTGGCATTATACCAGGCTATCGACCAAATAACATCGGCATTTGGGAAGGGGGCAATAATGTGGCTTGGGCGTTCACAAGGCCATAGAGATGTACCTGTAATATCCACTGGGTCTTTCGCATTGGATATGGCTCTAGGAACTGGTGGGCTTCCAAAGGTATGCATTTTCATATAAATGATTTAAGTAGAGCTTCTTTTCAGTTGATCATTGCATGATATTATTTTCAGATTGGCAAATTCAGTTAGTCCAGTTTCTGGTGTTCATTGATGCATTTTATTTTGTAGGGGCGTGTCATAGAGGTTTATGGCCCAGAGGCTTCAGGCAAGACAACTCTTGCTCTACATGTCATTGCACAAGCACAAAAGAATGGGGGTAAGCTCAGAAGTTTCCACCCCTCTTGGAATAATATGATTTCCTTGGTCAAGCAAGTTGTTACTTAGGATATAGAAAAAAGAGGAAAGTACCTTGATAACTAGGATAACCAAAACTATGAAGTTTGGGATGTTATAGCTTGCACATGATGTTGCGAGTTTAATGATCATACAATGAGCTGCTAGCATCCCCCCCCCCAAGCAGCCCCTCTACCTTGAAATTAGAATTCTTTAAATTTTCGTCTTTAATGAAGTCATGAACGCAGGTAGTTTTCAGTTTCATTCACAGATGTCAGATTCCTTGAAATATTACTAGCCTGCCTATTGAACAGAAGCTATTTGAAGAATGTGAGTTACAATACCTGAAGTACTAATGAAAAGCTGTCTTACCTTAGACATTAAAAGATGCCGGCCGTGGACGCCACATTTCTCTAGCTTGAACTTACTTTGTCTACTAATCCTTTATCATTTTTCCTTTCTTGCTCAATCATTTGGGTAGTTTAAATCTTAGTTTTAAGTGTGAAAGAATTTCTATGCTTAAGCTTGTGGTTTTCAACTTTTATTAAAACATTCGTAACTTTATATTTTTGCCATTTTCTAGGTTACTGTGCCTTTGTAGATGCAGAGCATGCTTTGGATCCAGCTCTTGCGGAGTCAATTGGCGTTGACACTAACAATTTACTTCTTTCTCAGCCAGACTGTGCTGAGCAGGCACTCAGTCTTGTGGACACACTGATTCGAAGTGGATCTGTTGATGTTGTTGTAGTAGACAGTGTAAGACATTGTTCCATCTAGCTGCTTGACCAATCTGTTCCCTCTTTTTGAGTGGAGTTGCTCTCTATTTGTGCAGTGATGCAGTTCCATTTTTGTTTTGGAAAAAAAAATTCCAATTAGCAGTTCAAGTATGCAGCTCAATCTTAATAACCTGGAAGAATCCCTTTCTTTAAGATTTAGCTGTACAGTTTATATCTTATTCTATGATGCAGGTAGCAGCTCTTGTCCCAAAGACTGAGCTTGATGGGGAGATGGGTGACGCACATGTTGCTCTTCAGGCTAGATTGATGAGCCAAGCTCTTCGTAAGCTGAGCCACTCCCTTTCACTTTCCCAGACAATTCTGTTGTTTATTAATCAGGTATTAGTCATACATAATTTTTTCAGCTTTGGTTAAAGTAATTTATGTAGCATTGATTTCATTATGTGCCTCATTGAAGCGAAGCATCACATAAACAAGTCCGAAGATGTTCACTAAATTGATCTATAATTAAGGGTGTAATATAATTGTACATCTTTTACCTTCAAGTTCCAGAATTATATGCTCCTAAACGCTAAAGAGGAATGCCATGCTGTTGATCAGGAAACATTAGTTAACAGTTCTATCCATTTTTCGAAGGGTTACAAATCTTCTTGTGCAGTCTTAGCATTTCTTCATGCAATTCATCTTTTTTTTAACGAAAGTTCTATCCTTTCTTTTCCTTAAAATGACCTCTGTATTTTTGCTACCAACTTAATCTCTTCATTCTCATTGTAGACCAGGGCCAAGGTAGCCACATTTGGATTTGGGGGACCAACTGAGGTCACTTCTGGTGGCAACGCCTTGAAGTTTTATGCTTCTGTTCGCTTGAACATCAAGCGTATTGGTTTGGTAAAGAAAGGCGAAGAGGTATTTAACTAAGTCGTATCTTTAGCATTTCATTTTGCATGTCTTCTATTTTTTTAACAAGTAGACACACTGATTCACAGCATGACTCTGTCGACACAGAGATGTCCATGTCTGCATGAGGCCTATTTAGCTGAACCACTACTAGACACCTCTACAAGCATAAATGTTAGTTTTGTTTTAGTGAATCAGAATGACTGTATATTTGTTTTACATGTAGTGAGATTTAGCCCTTCCTGAAACAGTATGCACTTAACTTTATGTTGCTTTCGAATGATTATTTCATCTTTTGCAGACAATAGGTAGTCAAGTTGCTGTGAAGATTGTGAAAAACAAGCATGCCCCACCATTCAAGACTGCACAGTTTGAGATTGAATTTGGAAAGGGGATATGCCGCAGTTCTGAGCTTGTTGAACTCGGATTGAAGCGCAAACTTGTCCAAAAGACTGGTGGTGCAATGTACACTTTCAACGACATGAGTTTCCGTGGTAAAGATAACCTCAAGGCTTACCTTACTGAAAACGAGTGTGTTGCAAAGGATCTAGAGATGAAACTAAGGAAATTGATGGAAACTGAAGCACCTAAAGAGCAGGAGGCTGAAGATGGTTCCCTGAGTGATTTGTCTGAAGAGATTGTCGCACCTGAAACAGCGTCAGAAGAGGATCTAGCAGCTGTAGTAGAAGCTTAATCAGTTATCTGATCTACTGGTAAGTAACATAAGCAATTGTTCCACTAAAACAGTATTTTGGTCATGCAGCCAGCAGCATGCAGTGCCGTGATGATCTCATTATAACAGCCTTCAGTTGCTACTGTGCTTGCAGTACAGTGTAACGTGAAAAGAATTCGCCTTCTGTGAAATCATGCTGAGGAAGGTTGTCAGGGTGGGTGCCAGGGCGAGGTACTGTGGCTATTTAACATTGGTGAGTGGTGAGGATCGGTGATATTTGATGTACTCGTGTATATATGCTGCATATCATGAGGACTCCTTGTGTCACAGTCTAATTCAGAAGCATTCTGAATCGAGTGCTGCTAGAATTTTTATTGTCTCCCTCCGCTGTGCTGGCCTGGTGTTTTGTTTTTGACTAGCTAGTTTTTGGATGATGCCTATCGCCTTGTTCGGCTGGCAGCTTCAGCCAGCTAGCAACAGTGTTTTTCTCTCACGCCAAATCAGCCTAGCCACTAGCCAGCCAGCCATCCAACAGTGTTTTTCTCTCACGCCAGATCAGCCCAGCCACCAGCCCCCAGCCAGCCGAACGAGGCCTATATATGGGAATACAAATCCTGAGTGTATCTTCATGCTTGTTGCTGGAAGACCCGACGTGACCTGGGCTGATCATTGTTTGTTGATCTGATTCATTGACGTCCCTATTACCTTAGTGTCCAATTGGGACATTTTCTACAGGCATATTTTCATGGAGGAATGGTATTATCCATGACCTGTTTATTTCTTTCCTGCAGTACTTTTTGTTTATTTCCTGCCTTTACCATTTTATTCATTCCGAAGGTCAGAAGAGGAGGTACTGCCTCAGGCGATGGTGGTTATAGATCTTTCGGCGAGTAGCTGTCTGCCGGACGTACTCTTGGGCAAGTCAACAGCAATAATTTGTATGGGATGGGAGTGTCCTTTGTTAAGGTGACAGTGACAATGCTTTCTGTTGCGCGCCACGTGCATTATCTTAATTACGCAACTAGAGCTCTTAACTGCCACTCGCTACTTCATTTCGGAAGACCTAAATAAATATCTCCTTTAAGGGAAGCCATATTAGGCTCAGCGCAATGGATCCATTCGTCAAGGGGCAAAAAATCGTGATCCATGGAGTATGGAACGTTCCATTCCTCTTTAACCAACCATCTAGAAGAGAAGAAAGTAAAACAAGAACGCATGTACTTTTTAAGTTTTACCATGGTGAAAAATCAGTGAGTGGTCGTCAAAATCAACCAGAGCACAGTGTCACAGTGTGGTTCGCAGAAGAGCTTGTACTAGTACATCTTTTTTCCGAAGCACATTCAGCAGAGCTAGTGCATCTTCAGAGCAAGATCGATCTAGTAGGAAGCGGCCAACAACCAGGTGGCGAGACGCTATACTGCCACCCGAAGCAGGCCCTATCGCTGGAAGCTGTCCAATCCAGCCTCGACGCGTGACGGCAAGGACACGCAGCAGGGCGTGCGGCAACGCGCACGGACACGGCGAGTACGAAGCTCCCGTCGGCGTCGCCGCGGCAGTTCGTTCATACATGGCTGGCCCTGGTGCTCCGTAGCCGCCCGCCCACCCTCCCCGCATCAAACGCGACGCCGGGAGGTAGGGGGGAGCGGCGACCCGACGCAATCCGACGCAGTGGATGGCGCTGCTGCCCCGGCATGCGCTGCACCTGGGAGCCGTCCGTGTCCGTCCCCGTCCCCTCCCATTAGGAAGTGAAGTGGCCGTCTGGCCGAGCCCGGTCGATCCTGCGACGCGAGGCCAGAGAGCGAGGGAGGGAACACCGTCATGTGCGGCTCACATGCTCGCCGCGCGCTCTGGCCTGTGGTGGTGGTCTTGAGGCCGGCGTCTCTTGACCAGAGGGCACGAACCATTGCCACACGATGATGACGCCATGCATCTCGACGAGTTTCATCCAGCACCTCGTTTGGAGCGCGTTCTTCCTCGTTCTTGTTTTCCTTTTTGCTTTGGGATGCGTGCGTGTGACTTGAGAGGGACTTGAAATCTATTTCTGTCATTGTATCTAATTGTAATGTAGATGCCAAAGATTGCAAGTAGACAACTAGTGTTTGCAGGCGCATTCAGGCTGCGGCTAATAGACTTGCTGTTTCTGTTGGTGGCGGCAAAGGAAGAAAGGAGCGAGAGTTTGGTAGGCCGATCTAGTAGGGCAGGGCATTTGCGCGCACATGTGCATTCAACGCTCGGCGCTTTCTGTTGATACCACTACTACCGTGTTGTATGTATCGATCGGGCGGGCGGGCCACGTGGCCATCATTGTCGCATTGATCATGACCGTTTTTATTAGTGACGATTTGGTGTGTGCCGCCGTTATTGGGACAGTTAAGCGGTGGTGGGACTGACCAATTTTCAGGTGAGAACTGCTTGCTTGTGCTTCTAATCTACTCCATGTGGTTCCGCCATTTGATACTGTCACATCAGTCAGCCATGCATCTCCATTCAGCATCATGGAGACTGAGAGGGGTGAAGAATTACTGGCGAGAAAAGAAATTTACACGGACAAAAATCTTGCTGCGGTGTCAGACCAAAAAAATTCAGCTACTGGTGCAGCGTATGTGCCGATAATTAGCTGTTTGCTGACTCCTGGCAAGAAAGACATCATTTCGTATGGTCCCTCCGTGGAGGTCTTTGCACAGCCCCAGTGCTGGCAGGAATCTTGACCTCCGTAGTCATCCCTGGGCCCATTTACCTACAATTGGCCAAATAAGTTAAGAAAAAAATAATAGTACTTGTCCATTTAGTTTATACTATAAAAGTTGAAATATTTGAAATCTTTTCTCACCAAAATTAGGCTCACCGTACCCCTCACGGAGGTCCCACTTGTCATGCCAAAAGTTTTGACGAAAGGGGGTGGAGTCCTATTTTTTGACAGATAGAAAATATTTCCACCCAAAAGTCTTGTTCTTTTTTCACCAAAAGTTTTACCGTACCCACTGTTATTTTTTTGGAAGTAAAAAGAGAGAGAATGCTATTTTTTGGAAGTAAAAAGATAGAGGATCGCTGATTTTGGGGATGCTGCTTTTTTGGAAGTAAAAGAGAGAGGATCGCTGATTACCGTACCCACCACTATTTTTTTTTGAAGTAAAAAGAGAGAGGATGCTGTTTTTTTGGAAGTAAAAAAGAGAGAGGATCGCTGATTTTTGGGGATGCTGTTTTTTAGAAGTAAAAAGAGAGGATGTTGTATTTTTGGAAGTAAAAAAGAGAGGATCGCTTATTTTTGGAGGATGCTATTTTTTTTGAAGTAAAAAGAGAGAGAATCGCTGATTTTTTGGAAGTAAAAAAGAGAGGATCGTTGATTTTTGGGGATGCTTTTTTTTTGGAAGTAAAGAAAGGATCGCTGATTTTTTGGTAGTAAAAAAGAGAGGATCACTGAATTTATAGAAGCAAGGGAGATCACGGTCACATTTCTCTGCTGATTGTCTCGTTCATCTCATTCTGGTTGCCGCTTTCATCGCACAGCACCACGCGCTGGGTACCCTCCCATTCCTCCGCTGCTCTTGTCGCACGTCACCGCGCGATGCCTGCCCGTCTGCTTTTCGTGCTCACACGTCACCGCGTGCTACCTGCCCGGCTGCGGCCTCGCCTCCTCGGCGCTCTCCCTTCGCCCCATGTTGCTGCACGCTGCCGTATTCTTGATTGCACGCCTGATCGTTCAGCTGCTTCGTTGCAGCCATGGCATCGCCTGCTCGGAGTGCTCCATCCGCTCCACGTTGCCGCGCTCTGCCGCGTTCCTGACTGCCCACCTGCTCGGCGCATGGGGTTCAGGTTCAGCTGCAGGCACCGGCGCCCTCCTGTACATTTGGTCGATCGTCGCCACCGGTGCCCCTGTCTGTCGAGAAGGGTGCCATTGAGGTGCGAGACTCCACTGGTTGGTTGGTGCCATAGGCTGCTCTGGTCATCCCCATCCGACAGCCCTGTTCGCCGAAAAGTGAGCATAGAGGTTCGAGGTTTGATTCATAATTGTTCTCTAAATGTCTCCCCCTCCTGCATGTTTGCTCACAGAGGTGATTCTTCGTTTGATTAACCAGCACCGAGATGACTCGTTATTTTTTTTTTGTTGTGACATATTTTGATGAGTTGAAGCAAATGGACGGTCGTCGACCATTTGGAGATATCACAAATATCTTAAATTGTCGTAAGCGACATTCACATGATCAACATGATAACCAAGCTATGCAAAATGGTATGTCTGTATGATCTTGTTATAACTGTTTCATTTTAGTTTTGCACATAATTCATAAACCATAACATTTGGAATTCTAGTTGATTGCACCGAGCAAAGGGAAGTTAAGCGGCAAAAGGCTAGGGAGAAATATGTAAGCATGCAAGCTGATAGAAAAAGCCGAGTTGAATGCTAAGAGGTGAGAAAGTTATCATCAGAAAAAGGCCGAAAGAGAAGCTGCTCAGAATGATACACAGAATCTCGGTATAATTTTTACAACCCGACACATCAGTATGTGAGTCTGCTAACTCAAAATGTATTGACCATATGTAGGTATTGCTCCTTTGATTAATGAAGCAAATACGTCCAATGACGTTGTTGAGCAACCGAATTTTGAGTTAGACGGAAGAACCACAACAGGTATATTTAAAAAAATTATACCCATCAGTTTGTGAGTATGCTAACTCAAATGCATTTGCCTTATGTAGGTGTTGCCCATGTGATTAATGAAACAAATACGTCCAATGGCGTTGTTGAGCATCTAACTTCTGAGTTAAACGAGAGAATTACAGATGATTTTGATGATTTTGATGATTCATGGTTGCATCACAATGATACTTTCCAAACAATTCCAATGGAACGTACAAGCACTATATACAGAGCATATGGTATTGTTAATTATTCGTATTATAGCTGAATCATATGCATAGTATCAATTCACTAACGTTTTTATATTTTTTGAACCATGTGATAGTTCTTCCGGAATTGTCTCTGGTCAAGCGGCAGAGGGCGAAAGACAGAAAAAGGTGGAGCAAAAGGTACCTTAATATGACATATGATCAGAAGGCTAAGGAAAAATGCCAACAAGCAATCAACTAGGACTATCAATTATTCTGATATTATAGCCAGTGTTGCAGCCAACAAAAGTTTGCACATTTCTTGAAGCATCATTTTTTGTATTACAACATATATGGTTTATTTCTTAATCATTTATGTTTATATATATTACGTTTATGTTTATATATTACAACATATATGGTTTATTTTTAATCTTTTATTTCTTATATATATTCTTGTTAGATCTTTTTTTGAGTGTGAATAAGATTATATATATTGTGATTAAGTTTCAGTATTCTAAAATAATATTTGTGCCTCAATTTACAATTACTCTGTATAATAAGAAAAGTACTCTACAATATAAATATATAATAGCTACTCATAATAATATTTTTAAATATAATAATTTCTTAAACATGTGATATTTATAAATATAATTATTTTTTAAACACGTGCCCGTGGCACGTGCACATCCACTAGTATTAGAGAAACGGATGAGCGTTTTCATCACTATGTCACGGTTCTGGACTACAGTATATCACTGTGAACTTTCTTCCACAGAAAAATCAACCATATGCGAAAACACTAGTTGTTTTTTGTCCTAATTAAGCGCATATTCAGCTGCTATTAGGCTGTATCGTTAGTGATAAAGGTAGATGCATAATGGTTTTTTATCACCTAATTAATTATGTGGTGTATTATTTTATTTTTACTTATTTTCACATATCTTTATCTTATTATTTGGCCAACAAACAGAGACTCTGCGTTCGCTCTCAAGGTCTAGAAATTCCCACGTTAATCAAAGAAAAATAGAAAAATTAAAATTACCCACCACGCCATTATGATAAAAAATAGCCTAAAATACCCCTTTGCCTAATTAAAAATCACCCACCAATGCCATTATGAAAAATTAAATATAAAATATCATTTAGCTATGTATCAGATACAAACATACTATTAATAAAAACTAAATCTAACAACAATCAATTAAAATAAAACAAAAATAAGAATAATTATATGCATAATATTATTAAAGCTCAACACATCAAATTGTTATTATAGGTAAATCATATTTGAATTGTTTTAACCAACAATAAGACATAATTTATGATAATGAATAGAATGATAGGATGATGTATAGTAAAAAAATAGTATAATTTTCAAATAAGGATACAACCACATGCAAATTTTTGAATTTTCAATACTAGCCGCGCAAATGCGAGGACTATACGTCTAGTTAGGCATATATAGCATTCCAGCTCATTCAAACAAATTTTGTGCCGATCGATCCGATGGCAAAAAAAAAAACTTGATGATACACGCACGGTTCAGTCTCATTCAAACAAATGATTGGCCAGTCTCCTTTTGCAGGTCGCCTTTCGGTATTAAGACCGGCCGGGAATCTGGCCGTTTGACTAGCAAAGCTAGCCATATCCACATATATATAGCTAGCTTAATTGGGCGCTTGTTTTGATTTTGATTGGACTAATGATGCATGGAGCGAGCTAGTGCCGAGTACTACTATGCATTTGCAAATGGGTGACGGGATTTATGAGCACAACCTAAACCACTCGTAATGAAGGCGCCTTTTGGGGGATTTATGAGCACGACCGCCTTTCATCAGCGTGCACGGTGTCCCCGTACGTCCATCCTCTAGCTAACTCTGTCGGGGCCAAACAGTTTTAGTGTACTAAGAGCTAGCTATCCCAAACCACACGATGACAAGATCGACCGGAGCCACAAGATGTACGCGGCTGCAGTGCAAGTTCAGTAGCGGCGCCGGAGGCAAATAATGCGAGCAGTTTCAGTTAGCTAGCAAGGAAATTATTACACCGAGCTGAGTTGTGGGCTGAATTGAAGAGCAGAGCAACGTAGATGGCATGCCAGGAGATCCATGGACAGGGACGACGGCGCTAGCTGGACGGGCAGGTCTGCGTACGAGGAAGTTGCATTGAGCCGGTGGAGAGCTGTATCTGCAGCTAGTAGGCGGCATGATTATGATATGATAGTGTGCGCGACATGATCTGAGAGTGTCCTGGCACTAGTGTTGAGTGTGTGATAGTATTTTTTGCATGCTGCCGACTTGCATCGTGAGCAAGAGGAGCAAATAATGGAGCCGGCCCGATCGCAGCTTGCAGAGAGGGCAGGCGCCGGCCGCGCCCAATCATTGGTGCCGGCATGGACGGCTCGAGCTTGCTAACCCAACAACATATATAACGCAAAACCTCAGAATGCATGTGAACAGAAAATTTGATGCACCTTTTTTTTTTCCTGTCTCTCGTGTGACTTGCTGCGCCGATCATTGGCGTGTGGTGTGTGTGACTGATCCCCATAGGCTTGTCTCCCAAATTAGCCCCGGTAAAGGGTGTCGGTGGCCAGCCGGGCCCATGGATGCAGAGGGTTTACGTGCAATCACTGATGAAAGATGGGATGCCCTGTTGGATGGATCACTTGGGTGGAGGGCTGCAGGATCGGAGGCCACCTGCAGAAGCTAAGCATTACAGCAACCCGGCCAGCAGGAATCTCGCATGTGGTCGATGCCGACCACGAATCAAATCGAAATTAATACGCGCTCCGGTGTAAGTCGTGCGACAAAACAAAACCAACCTTTTCTATTCGATTCATCAATTATACTGGGAACGAGCAGCAGATCCTACCACCAACACTCATCCAGAGAGATTCAGAAACGGAAGAACCACTACCTTGCCAAGGGGACGGTGCATGATCCAACGTCCCGTGCAATCCTCAAAACTAAAAGCTTATTAGCTTGAACGGATCGAGTGTCGACCAAGGTCTTGGACTCGCAAGAACGGATGGGGGCCCATCGAGCGATGCCCGTGCGTGCACGCAGGGACACGCCTGGATGGCTGCATTGCTTCAGCCGCCGGCCGTCAGGTACGCCGTGTTCTGAAGTGAACCTGAAGGGATCGGATCATCGGAGACGCTCGGCCGGGAACGTAGCATCAGGAGTGCCCGGGAAGGAAACGGCCGGTCGCATCGCATCCAACACGGATCCATGCCTGCTTGCGAGTTGCGTGCATGGGCGTTGTCGTGGGGATTTTTAGGGGTACCCACAGCCGGGTGGCGGAGCGCACCCGCCTATTCCCAGTGAGGGAGTACTCGGGGAAGTACTAGGCGATGGGGCTGGATCTTCGCTGAGACAAGGACTCAAGAACACTCGATTTAGAGTGGTTCGGGCCGCCGGAGCGTAATACCCTACGTCCACTGGGAGATGTATTGTCTTGGTTGTGTGAATGAACCTATCCTCTGCTGGCCTTGGCTCTTGCCCAGCCTGAGGTTTTCTAGCGGCGCTCCCTCCTTTTATAGATCAAGGGGGAGCGGATACATAGGACGTCGATGCCCCGACAGGTGGGCCCAACGTGAATGCGGCTACAGTGGTAGCGAATCTTTCCTTCGATATGCGTACTGCTGCTCTCCTGTCACAGGGGTCTTTTCTTGTTCCGTCAGCTAGGTGCCCGTTGGAGTAGCGTAGCTTGCGGCGTGGCCTGCTGAGGCTATTATGTAGCGTCATAATGGGTGAAGCCGAGCCGTCGTATCCGACTGTTACGGCAGACTGGCAGACGCGGCATGGGCGGCGCCATCGGCTCCACTGCCTTGGTAATACGCGATCAATAGTGCCCCCTGGTCAGTCAAACACCTCGGCTTCCACTATATCAAAGTGGATGTCCACCTACTGCAATGAATGCGAAGGTAGGTGGACCTCAATATGGAGACCAAGGACTTCATACACGTGTCGGCCCCGGACCGCCCTGAGGCGGGGCGTCCAAACTTTCCCTTCGAGAGGGGTCCGGTTGCTATCCAGGACCCTATGAGGGGTCCGGGACCCCGCGGGGGTCTGGATTCCTTGGGAGGTCCGGAGCCCTGGCTGCTTGCGCTTGAGCGCCTGTTTTTCCTGGGACACGTGGCGTTCCCAGACCTTCCCCGGCCGCGGAACAGGTCCGGACCTTTGTCGGGAGGACAGGACTTCGGACTGCAGGGGTCCGGCTGTTTGGTTGTAGTCAAGGATGACTACTAAGGCTCTTGCCTAGTCACAGCAAGAGGGGGTACCCCAGTCCTGGGGTACCGACAGTGGCCCCCGGGCCCACCTCGGGAGAGGTATGAACCCGCGGGTGGGGCCACCACCGTGATGTGTTCCGACGCAACTTGATTGCGTTGGTGTGCTCTTGGAGAGAGTGGGCATCCCGGACCCCTGAGGCCGGTATGATTGTTGCCTGGTTTAGGTACTAGAGTGCTCTCCACGGGGCGACGAAGGCGTAGGCTTAGGGTACAGAACCAAGCTAAGCGGCTACACGGACTTCGGATCGCTCAGGGGGTAGCACTACTTCCCGGACCCGGCTTTTGTCGACCGTCTCCGCCGGAGCGAGCCACCGGAGTGGACTTGGAGCGACCGGGGCGAGCGGTCTCCGCCGGAGCGGGCCACCGGAGTGGACTTGGAACGACCGTGGCGAGCGGTCTCCGCCGGAGCGGGCCACCGGAGTGGACTTGGAGCGACCGTGGCGAGCGGTCTCCGCCGGAGCGGGCCACCGGAGTGGACTTGGAGCGACCGTGGCGAGCGGTCTCCGCCGGAGCGGGCCACCGGAGTGGACTTGGAGCGACCGTGGCGAGCGGTCTCCGCCGGAGCGGGCCACCGGAGTGGACTTGGAGCGACCGTGGCGAGCGGTCTCCGCCGGAGCGGGCCACCGGAGTGGACTTGGAGCGACCGTGGCGAGCGGTCTCCGCCGGAGCGGGCCACCGGAGTGGACTTGGAGCGACCGTGGCGAGCGGTCTCCGCCGGAGCGGGCCACCGGAGTGGACTTGGAGCGACCGTGGCGAGCGGTCTCCGCCGGAGCGGGCCACCGGAGTGGACTTGGAGCGACCGTGGCTGACAATCCGATGAAGCATGTTACCGGACCTCATAGTAAGGTGCAAAGAAACCAAGCCTTATACTAGAAGAGAGCCCGGGACCTCTAAAGTCAGCAGTCCTGGATACTAGAGTACTTGTAACAGGGTAGTGAAGTACGTAAACTTAGGGTACATTACCAGGCTAAGCCACGCGGAGCTTCTCTACCCCAGGATACAAATACCACTTCTCCAGAGCAGGTCCTTAGGGGTCCGGACCGCCTTCCAGCTAGAAGGGGTGTCTTTACCTGACCACAAGCCAGCAACTTAACTTGGATTGTTAGCAATAAGGGAAACTCCGGTCAAGAGAAAAGAATAGTTAAACCAAGGCGAATAAATGTAATCAGGGTGGAGCCTAGGCAAAACTGAGGAGGAAAATCTCCTTTATTATTGTGGTTGTCACGGTATACATCGGAGGTCGGGATTACGAGGACGGACCTCCACCGCTCCGGACCGCTTTTGCCTGTTTGTGTGATAGGGCCAGAGGTCGGGTTTACAAGGTCGGACCTTGACCGCTCTGGACACACACGTAGACACCACGCTATTACAAAGGAGAAAATCTCTCATTCCTTTCTTAGGAGTAACCTACGGCTGCATGCTATACAGCGTGTTCTTCTTCGGAGGTGAAGGCGCCCTGAACGTGCCTGAACCGCATCATCCAGCATCACCTCGGGAGCTCGGGGGACCCCTCCTTGCCTAAGAGCTGTCACATGCTTACATGGCATGAGACAAATTCTTTGGCTTTGAATGGAAGAGGCCCCCTCCCCCTGCCGTCGCCGTTGCCGATGGAAACCAGAGCCCTTGCGCAGCAGATGGACCGGTGCGACGCGTGGAGAAGTGCGGTCGTTCGCCGGCTTGTCCTTGGTGCTAGCGCCAGGGGCCCCCGCACGAGGAGGCGGGGTCCTGTCTGCAGCAGCACCGAGCAACGCTGAGGTGGATCTCCGGCGCTGGAGACGGCGGGACGACACGGTCAACTTCCTCCGGGATGGCCGTCGGCTCCAGGCCCCATGTTGAGAGAAAGCCTTGAGCCGACACCATGCCACCGCTGAGGAGGCGTGGCCGTTGCTTGAGAGAAAACCTTGAGTCGACGTAGGAGCAGCGGCGCGCAGCGGCGCCTCCGCTGTGCGTTGCTACGCCGGCTCTGAGGTGTCGCGGTGGCGACACACAGCAGGCGCCGCTGCCGTGCGCCGCCGCACCGAGGGCGTCGGAGTGCCGGTGCCATAGCATGCGGAGTGAGTGTGCCTTCCTTCATCTTCAAGTTCGCCGTTGCAGAGGGAGAACACAGCCTAGAGGCCTGAAGATCCAGCCAACGCCTGTCCTCCCCACGGACAGCGCCAAAATGTCGTGGGGATTTTTAGGGGTACCCACAGCCGGGTGGCGGAGCGCACCCGCCTATTCCCAGTGAGGGAGTACTCGGGGAAGTACTAGGCGATGGGGCTGGATCTTCGCTGAGACAAGGACTCAAGAACACTCGATTTAGAGTGGTTCGGGCCGCCGGAGCGTAATACCCTACGTCCACTGGGAGATGTATTGTCTTGGTTGTGTGAATGAACCTATCCTCTGCTGGCCTTGGCTCTTGCCCAGCCTGAGGTTTTCTAGCGGCGCTCCCTCCTTTTATAGATCAAGGGGGAGCGGATACATAGGACGTCGATGCCCCGACAGGTGGGCCCAACGTGAATGCGGCTACAGTGGTAGCGAATCTTTCCTTCGATATGCGTACTGCTGCTCTCCTGTCACAGGGGTCTTTTCTTGTTCCGTCAGCTAGGTGCCCGTTGGAGTAGCGTAGCTTGCGGCGTGGCCTGCTGAGGCTATTATGTAGCGTCATAATGGGTGAAGCCGAGCCGTCGTATCCGACTGTTACGGCAGACTGGCAGACGCGGCATGGGCGGCGCCATCGGCTCCACTGCCTTGGTAATACGCGATCAATAGTGCCCCCTGGTCAGTCAAACACCTCGGCTTCCACTATATCAAAGTGGATGTCCACCTACTGCAATGAATGCGAAGGTAGGTGGACCTCAATATGGAGACCAAGGACTTCATACACGTGTCGGCCCCGGACCGCCCTGAGGCGGGGCGTCCAAACTTTCCCTTCGAGAGGGGTCCGGTTGCTATCCAGGACCCTATGAGGGGTCCGGGACCCCGCGGGGGTCTGGATTCCTTGGGAGGTCCGGAGCCCTGGCTGCTTGCGCTTGAGCGCCTGTTTTTCCTGGGACACGTGGCGTTCCCAGACCTTCCCCGGCCGCGGAACAGGTCCGGACCTTTGTCGGGAGGACAGGACTTCGGACTGCAGGGGTCCGGCTGTTTGGTTGTAGTCAAGGATGACTACTAAGGCTCTTGCCTAGTCACAGCAAGAGGGGGTACCCCAGTCCTGGGGTACCGACAGTTACTAAAGAAAGAAAATTTGCATTTGCGTCCAAGATGGCAAGTTGAGGCTCCAAAAGATGTTTCATTTGTTGAATGATGCATAATCATGCTTGTAGAACTTTACTTCTGCAGACGACCAATACTTGAAGGTGATAACTGCTGGCGAGGGCATGCAGCTGCTTTCCTAAAATATGCCAATGTGGCCCCAGAAGTCCTCCGAAAAGGTCGTGTTAGCCAGGTAAATCAGCTCTTCCTGTACATCAAATTGTAGATACATTTTTGTTGTGATCAAATTCTTTTCCTTTCTTTAGATGAGCTCTCTTCTTTTCTGCTTGCAGACAAAACGCGAGGCTGCCTATTTTGTGGTTGTTTTACATGATTTGAGTACAGTAGTCATTGCTATCCGTGGAACTGAGACAGCAGAAGATGTTATAACCGATGGCTTGTGTAAGGAATGTAACCTTACAATGGATGACTTGGATGGGTTGATCAAGTAACTCACTGTAACTTTGCCTTATTTGTTCTAATGTAACTTATTTAGGTTAACCCTAGATTTCGCTTTTTCAAAAATGGATAAAGAGGAATGAGTAAGTGACCTTTATTTGTCATTCACACAATCGGAGAACCTCCTTTGCATTTATGTTCTGAAACTAGGAGGGTGACTGAACATATATAGGTTAACGATTTTCTAGACCGTATTATCCCTACTAGTTTGCTGAATGAACCTGCCAGAATGTACTACAAACTTGATACAAGTCGCTATGTCCTTGAGGGTACCTCTGAACTCAATTATGAATTCAACTTTTCTTTTGCCTGATGAGATGATTTGTTCTATGCAGTTCTGATCAGTTGTCCCCTCAACTGAAGAACACCGTTCTCTCATCTTTTCCACACTATGGACACGCAGGAATTGTTGAATCAGCTCGAGAGCTGTACACAGTACTTGAGGGACAGCCCATACCCCAAGGTCAACAAGAGAACATGCATTCTCTTGTGTGCAGAGCATGTTAGATTATCTTTACATGTTTCTTTTTTTTCCTTTTTTAAATTAATTTTGAAGTATTATTATGTCAAGACCTAGTATTGCATTAACTACAAACATGAATTCCTCGATTGCTACAATTGATAATTTTTTAACAGTATATTTTTACTCTGTCACCTTATTATTTGACACGCCATAACATTAACAGCTGCCATGGAACTGCCTGCAGATAAGTCAGACACAGTGACAGCTAGATTCTTATCTTCTCTTCTTGGGGATGGCTGTGAGTGCAATGGGTACAATATTGAAATTGTTGGACATTCTTTAGGAGGTTCTGTAGCTGCACTTCTTGGTATTAAGGTGAGTTTATTTACTTTGAATTACAAGGAATTTTATTTCAAGTCACTTCATGATGTTGATTTGTTATATTTAGCTATAAACTTGAGTCCTTTTTTAGATGTTTCACTTAAATATGAATACTTGCACATGCTGAACTAAATATTTCTTTATTAGTTAGTTGTTTGTCTTTGTTCAACTATTGACTGTTGAGTTCATCTTGGGAATTTATGGGCGCTGTGGCGAGCTTGATAGATTTAATTAATCATAAACAGGATCTTAGCTTAGTCTAATCATGATCACTAATTAAACTTAATGCGGAAAAACTTAGATTAAATTGATTCCACCTTAATCTCAATACATACCTTTAAGTATTAGGATAGTAAGTTTTCCACCTTAATCTCAATACATACCTTTATCCATGAACATTTAGAATCATGGTAAACTATAAGCTTAGTATTTTAATTCTCTTTCGGAATCACACTCATGGCAAAGTACTTATTTGATTCCATCATAAATTTATACTAAAGCTCGTAGACTCAATTTATGGCCTCCTTAATAGTGACCTTCAAAACAAATGAGGTTCTCCTTTATGCCAACATCAACAGTTATTATGTACCACATCTTCATGTTGATATTAATCAACTTATGAGAAATCTCAACAAAATATATGGTAGCTTAAGATAGAGATTTACTTAATTGATGGCATGAATTAAACATTATGAGAATCTCTTACTTGAATCATCGATGCGGGAAACTAAGCCCACATCTCTTCAAATCATCTCTTCCTCCTTTGTGAGCTCCCACTGACTCCCACTAATCTCTGCATTCTTTTAAGAACACAACAGTTGAAACAACTAATCTTTACATTCCTTTAGAAACACAGTAGTTGAGACAATTATAGTGGTAGAAATGGTACCTCTTAGACTTATTAGGATATCCATAAATGGTGGCTCATCATGACATAAGTTCTTTATCTTTAGTATACCATTGATCAACTTCCTTTACTGATCAAGCCCACATCAGCGATGACTAGAAATGAACAAGAGCCGCAAAGCTTATGGTCAAATATTTACCAAACAGCGATGGCCAGAAATAATAAATATAAGCCATACTTCAAAAGTCTGAGCTTCATTGAACTAGTCAAATAGCGATGGCTAAAATGAACTAGAGCAACAAAACTTTGTGAACATGTATTCATTAATCAGCGATGGCCAGAATAACGAATTAAATCACACTTAACTTTATTTGAGACGATTGGCAATTATGGAGTAATTCTCCTCTCACAATGGTTTTTAGAGCGTTCTCCATCATATTCACCCTTTACATGAGCCGATATTCTAATTCAGCCATTTGAATCTCAATCTTTATGAGCAAATAAAATATGGTGATAAGTTATAGCTCTTTGTTGTCTTACATCTAATGACTGGAGTATCTCTCATTCTTATGAGACATTACAACTGGAGTATATCTTATATTTGATGAGACATTCCAATTCTCCCCTTCGAAATGTGATTTTAACTAATAATATCACAATTTCGACAAGGGCTCATCAACAACTTATTGAAACATTACACAATATGCAAGAAATATATAAAATAATTTCTTGACAAGATAGCAAAATCAACAATGATGATGTATTATCTCAATACTTAACAAAAATGTTCAGAATCATTTATCATTGAAACAAATATGGCTAAATACATAAAACTAATGCGAAGCATTTAACATCTTCGTCTTTATATCATCATTAGACTTTGCTCCCCTTGAACTCCCCTCATCTTATGGGTCAGACTTAATGACCTGCTGGGAATGCATCTCAATCAATCCACCAAAGTTTAGGAGAAACTTTAACTTAAAAGAGCTTATGAGATAACTTTATTATCCTTCTTTTGCACTTGATGAAGTGACTCACATAACTCATATCTTACTGGAGTATCCACATTTTGAGCATGCTTATTATAATTCTCTAGTAGAGAAGCCATAAGATATTGCACTAGCAGATCATCAGAGATGAACCTGCCAAGTGCTTTCAACTCAACAGCCATATTGTGCATGCTCTTAATGTGTATACTTAGTCCATTGTGCCCATCATAACGTGAGGTATACAACTTATTTATGAGGAAGTTGGAATATAACCTTATAACTTTTCTCAATAGAGTTCATAAACTCCTTAACACTTAGTTTCTTATCATCCTTCGTATAAGAAAATGCTCCACTTATGGCATCTGAGATTGAATATTTTATGACTAATTTTGCAAATTCGTTGGATTTTTTTTGCCATTTCTCCAACTTGGAGTTGTACTCCCTTAATTGATCATTATGATTCTCAGTACTTATAGAAGGATTAACATGTTTATCCTCATAAAGTGCGTAATCAAAGTCCAGAACTTTGAGAACGGCACACACCTCTCTATTCCACTTAGGAAAGTTGGTGCCATTAAAGGGCTCAATGGTACTTAGTAAGTCCTTATAATTCACTGAAAAATCATAAAATTGAAGTCTCAATAATCTTATACAACAAGATGCACATAAAGACACAAGATTAACCCTACGATGGTCTGATTAAAATCATGCCATAAGTTTCAATTTGCATCACCGATGGAGAAAACAAACGAAACTTGTCATTAACTCATAATTAAAACAACGATGGTCAGAATTAATTACAAGTGTACTCTAATCAAACTTCTCGATGGTTCCATTTGATTAGAGAGCATCTTAATTGTACATGGTGGAAAACATATAATTTTTCAGCTTAAACAATGCGAACTAATGCAATGTTCATCAATAAGGCATAATGGAAACATTAAGTCAAATACACCTATTCTGGAATTTTAAACTCAAACTTAAACAGTGAAAATAACACATAAATCATGAAGAGAAAATTTCACTGTAAATATAAGCCTTATAAAACCTTAAACTTTGCATTATATAATCAGTGCATAAAATATTATTAAACTTAATTGCACTGAAAATTTAAACTTTATTGCACTTACAAAAATAAGGCTCATCAATCTTTAGATTCTTTCTCATTTAACAAGCACATCTAACATTATGAATTAATTGTGCTGGAAACCAAGACTCATCAATAGCCCGAAATTGAACTCATTATTCGTGATAATTTTTCCATAATTATTCTCAAATTAACCTTATGACATCAAAATTATGGAAAATATCACTATTCATAATTGAGAAATATCTAATTATCTATCATAGATAAATTAAGCAATAAACTTATTTGTGAAATTATAAACAATAGATATCTCAAATATGAAATAAATACTCATGGGCTTTAAATAAATATAAGTCTGGTAATCATAAGTGCAACAGTAAATTAAATTAAAGCCTTTAATCATAAACATCATGATAATTAAGCTTAAAAAAATCAATCAGTAAAGGAAAAGTTTTAAATATTAAATGGGCTAATGGCTCATAAAAATAACCCAAAAACTGGCCCATAAAACACCCTTGTGCGCGCGGCCCAAATTGTGCACTCGGCCCATTTGGCCCATCTGCTCACAAACCCTAATATGGAGCGATCTGGACCGTCCGTGCGATCTAATGGCTATGAGCTGTCGTCGCCTCGTATAAAATGGAGAAGGGCTGTCTGAAAGACCTAATCCCTTCACTCCGTCTCCCAGCTTCTTTCAGCCCGAGCCGCCGCCTGTCATGGAGCTTGGCCGGCCACAGGGCGGTCCTCATGCCCAAATTCCGCCAGGGCCTCTTGCCACAGCCTCGTCGGGCCTGCGCGCCCTGTGCGCCGTGCCGCTCTGGCTCCTGGCAGGCGCGTCAAGCGCGCGGGCCCCGCAGACAGTTCCGCCTGTCATGGGTGCCGCGTGCTGAGCGGCCCGCTCGGGCCTTGCTACCGCCTGATGCGCGAGATCTGCGTGTGCAGCGGGCGCCGCGAGCTCCTGATGCGCGGGCTCCGAAACCGGAGTCCGGCCGCCACCCAGCAATAGCAGCTTGGCCTGGCCGCCACCTGATACCCACGAGCGGAAGCCGCGCGAACCACGCGCCGTTTCTTGGCCGCTGATGCCGCGGGCCCGGCCGCGCCGAGCGCTTCTGACACAGAGGCTAGCAGCACTGGCCCGACGCCGCCTCATGCGCGCAAGAGCTGCATGAACCGCGTGCTCCGGCCTCATGCGCAGGCCCAAGGCAACGCCGCCTGCACGCCGCTCTGTGGGAGCCGCAGCCGCCTGCCACCCTGTCTTCTGATGCGCGCCTGATACCCTTCCGGATCCTCTCGCCGAGGTGCCGTGCCACCGAGTCGCGCGGCTCCCCGTCGAGGGGCTCCGTTAGGGTGTCCTTTGTCGTAATCTCATTGCTTAGAAACACCCTCCAGCAGTGGCGGAGCCACCACTAGGGCGAGCCAGGGCGGCCGCCCTAGGTCCCTCTAAGTGAAGTCCAGAGTATATTTGTTAACAGTAGAGGTAGCAGGAAAAGAGAAGAAGGATGGATCTGAAAAACATAGGAAGAACATAAGAGAATAGGAAATTGGCTTCCGCAGAATAGGTTACTTGATAAAGGAGTAAGAGTTCAAACAAATTATTCGATACCATTTCTCCTCGCACGCACTCAGTATTTAACTAGCGACTCTCTTGCGTTGAGACTCTCTTGCGTTTACATGGGTTTGGCCTGATATGTGCGCGCAGGCACATCTAGCGAACCCATTCGCGTCAAGACAGACACTAGGCTTCTTGGTGCGGCGGCCCATAGTAGGAGATGCTTTCTCTGGTTCGTGGGTGCTGATAATATCCCCATTCTCAACTCCGGCAGGGGCTCATGACGGTGCGGCGGCGCACCCCGAACGCGAGGTCGAGTGGGCTGCGGCCTCTTAAGTGGTTCAACCTAGCGCCCCAGCCCAGCACTGCATCTTCTTGCCACCAGATGGCACTGCCAATTTCGGCAGTTCACCATCGCCCCCCCCCCCCCCCCCCCGCGCAGTCCCGCTCAAGCGCTCACGCTGGCGTGTCGATGCCGTTGCGCGACGCCACTCCATGCCCGTCCGTTCAGCAGCCCCATCTCGGCGCCCGTCAGTGGCGACAGCAGATCCCATGGGCCGGCGGCGCGGGCGCCTGCAGCCGGGCAGCAAGTCTCGGCGTCTCGCTCTGGTCGTGCAAAAATTTTATCGTAAAAGTCCACCCTAGGTCATTTTCTGGGCTGGCTTCGCCACTGCCCTCCAGGTAAGAACTCCTTCAATCTTAGGGTTAGAGTTAGAAAAAAATGGGGCTTTTGCTTAATTCGTCATTATTTGCCCAATCCTCTCCTTATTGCTAACTGATGCAAGAAAACTCATGGATCTGACTTCAATTTGCGGAAATAACAGTGATCAGGGGCTTAATTTGGGGAAAAATTAAGAACTGAAACCCTAATTGTTTAATTACTCAACTTAATCATGAAATAGCAGTAATGTGCCTAGGTCTAAACATGAATTAGCATTAAGCATAAGGATTTGCATCTAATCCGAGACATTTAGTTTTAAACAGATCAAGATTCAACTTAAACTTGACCTAAACCGAACCAATTAGATCTAATTGCATGATTAGGACTTAATTAAACACACGATTTAGATCTAATTGCATTCAATTAACACATAAAGCTTTCTGTAGAGACATCAAAAAACTTATTGCAGAAACAAATTGCATCTAAAACTTGAACTTTTAATTGTTATGCTATAAGATCTAATCTGCACAACACTTATGCATCTAAATAGATAGATCAAAGGTATAAACATGGCTTAGAAAAAGAATCGTGCATGAACAGATCCAACAGAGGCTCAGAACATAATGGCTCTAGATATTAGGATCATGATAGAACTAAGATGACTCTTGATACCGATTGATAGATTTAATTAATCATAAACAGAATCTTAGCTTAGCCTAATCATGATCACTAATTAAACTTAATGCGGAAAAACTTAGATTAAATTGACCGTAGCCTTTAGATCCCATTATTGCCTCTGTAGTCGTAGCAGTAGCTGATGTAGATTTGATCTTCACCAATTAGAGAGACTTAGATCTCTCTCTGTTGACGAAGATGTTGGATGTTGATGTTGATGATGAGCAGCAGCTCCCGTCGGTGCCTGCCACGAAGTAGATGAGGAAGTCGCGCTTCCAGCCCCTCCAGTGCCCTAATTGATTGGTGTTTTGCTAATCTCGCGATTAGACTGAAATTAGGGTTAGAAAGGGTACCTCTCTACCTCATATTTATATACAGCACTGTGGGACCGGGGCCGACTTATAGATGGAAATATTAGGTGTACCTGCCAATCACGGTACATGACTTATTTGGTATGTTATATCTAATTTATGGAAATTATTTGCCATGCAGATCTAGGTTGTTATCCTGAGATCACAAATTTCCAACAGAGCTAACTGCCGATGCTCGGTCGTGCTTACTCTGGCTGCGGCCGCCACCAGCAATAGCTACAGTAATTTTTGCTTGCTGTTGCAGCCGCAGCCGCAGTCAGCTGAAGCGAGCAGGCTTTTAGTGGACTCCTGTAGGGTTTTATCCACTAAATTTTTGGGACAATATCAGATCACAACTAGGAAGTTGAGCTCATTATATTAGCCAAAAGAAACTTTCTTATCAGAACAGACAACCCCTTGCTTTTGCAATGTGAGTTAAAAATGTGCAAAATGCTCCGTGATTGGGTGATAAATGAAGCAAGAAATGCTGAAGTTTTTCTAGAATGCAAAGCTTAGTTATTTACATTGTTTCCTGTAATGTTTATTTTCATGCAATTGAGTTATTTTTGTATCACAAAACACAGCTATACAGGCGCTTCCCGAAATTACATGTGTATGCTTATGGAGCCGCGCCATGTGTGGATTATGTGATAGCAGATGCATGCTCACAATTTGTTACAAGGTGAAATTAAAAATCATTTACAAGTGGAATTTACCATATAGTTATTTGTTTGCCAATGTTGGCAGCAACATGTGATTTCTGATATACTGTCAATCTCTCACAGCATAGTTCACAATGATGAATTCTCTGCACGATTATCCATGAATTCGGTGATTAGATTGCGTAGCTTGGCTGTGAAGGCTCTCTCAAAGACTTCGCCCAATTCTGCTAAAGTGGGTAAACTAGTTTGTGGAATCATGAATGCCAGAACAGATGAGAAAAATGCAATAGAGCATTGTGCTTCAATTGGTGCTTTGCAGACAGTCAGCAACGCTAAGCTAAGTAATGATCAAATGCGTGTAAAGAATCCAATGCATACCATCAGAGGTGGCTTATTTCTCTTTGGCAAAGCAATATCTTGCTTGGTAAATACCCCAAAATATCGAGTTAGCTCCACAGCAGCAATTAATTATGAGTTGGGCAGATCTAGAATGACTACTGCCAGTGACGGAGGGAAATGCACTGTTGTTTCCCGTGGTTTTTCGGATGTTTCACACTCTGGAGAAGCTAGTAGTGCACACAGAGAGAATGGGATTCGAGAAGATGACTTCTATGAACGCGGTGAGGAGTCCAGACTGCCTCGTTTCAATAATGATACTGAACTCACATCTGCTTCAAATGACCACCTCAGTACAATAAGCTCATCGGAAGGACAGTCGCCAGAGGTTTATCTTCCTGGCCTTGTTGTTCATATTGTTCCAGTAAAGAAGAGTACCTCTCCATTGCAAAAAACAACTGTGACTCATCGCAAGAACAAGAGCTACAAAGCATTTATCGCTAATCGGAAAGATTTTATGGACCTTGTTGTGACGCCTCGCATGGTCCTTGATCATCTCCCTTGGAGGTATGTCCTCAAAAACTCCACTCTCATGGAAGTTCTATGTAAGGGATATATTTCTGTGCTATTCCAAATGAAAAATTATTATGAATATCAGACCATTATTTATTAGCAGTGTTGAAATCACACCAGTTTCAGTTAGCCCTTCAATGAATCTAAGTAACAGAAATTGTGCATATTTTGATGGAGCAGCATATGGGCATTTAATCGCACCTTCAGGGTTTGGCAAGAATAATTGTATGGCTTAGCTAGTGAATAGCAATGATGTGTACAGAAAAGGTGCAAAGAATGTCTGGTGTATTTTCCGAACTAACAGAAAATGATCTTTATGGTTTGTAGGTGTCAGTATGCCATGCAAAAGGTTATAGAAACACAGAAACGGGAGCAGCTCACCCATGATTCGTCAGCTGCAGAGGATGCTGTATAAATCTATTGGCGGCGCTTGCCTTCTTTGTTGTACATACTTTAGGATCACCTGCATGCTCTATGTGCAATATCGGTTGCTGGTTACATTATTGTCTGCAAGTAGAAGAGTTTAGGGACCAAACAGGCCATCTTCATACCATTTTGGTGAGGATTACTTGGAAGCTCTCAGCATTGTTGTACACAACCTGCTCTGAGATCAACCGAGACTGGCTTTATTATTTATGAAACCTTGTGTAGTAGATTATAACCACCGTGTAGTAGATGTTGGAAATATGCCCTGGAGTCAATCATATTTCTTTGCATTCATGGTTAATAAAGTGTTCCTTGAATATTTATGGATGACAACTTGCATTGATTAATGCTTATGTGAAGTATTTGTGAAACTCTTTACTTGTATGAATATTTTAAAGTGTTCCTAGTCGGAGTTCATGTGAGGACACACATGAATATTAGACTAGCACATGTATTAGTTGATTGACTACGTTTCACAATTCATGGACATGGTGATGTCAAACTAATAATGTGGGCTCATGTGAGACATGAGATTGAACTGACCCAACACGAGATGATGACTTCTCATTACACAATATGTACGATGTATTATAAGATCTGAGATCATCGTATGTATTCAAGATGTGAACCGACTTACTTAGGAGCCATCAAACGCTGCACCGTAACAGGGTAGTCATAAAGGTGGCTTTCAGGTCTGTCAAGAAGCATGCTATGAGATATAGTCATGAGATATAGTCGGTCAAGATGGGATTTGCCCCTCTCTATAAGAGAGATATCTCTGGGCCCCTCGAGTGATTTGGATCAGGAAATGCATGTCCATGCTGGGGTTAAGAGTTAACCAAGTATTCCGAATCACAGGATCGAGAAAGAGTGGTCGGCTTTTAAGCTAGACCAAATATCGTGAGGCAAAAAGAACAATATGTATATGATATTGTGGCGACTCGTTTGATATAATCTTTGTGTGCGTATAGGAGTTGACATGTCTTGCTAGAGGCCACTGTCTACTATTGGGCCGAGTAAGAGTACTCGGGCCATGTCTATTCGCATGTGAGCCCATAGGGTCACACACTTAAGGGAAAGAAGTCTGATAAGAATGAGATCCGAATTAGACTGGGCTTAAGTGCACTAATGGGTCTTTTAGGCCCAAAAGGGGGCGCCCAAAGTGGGGCCCAAGGCAGCCCACCTAAGGGGCTATATAAACAGAGGGGTGCCTAAAAACCCTAACCCTAGCTACTGTTAACGCGCATGAACAGTACCTTATACAGTAGCCGCCCCCTTTTCTGGCCGCCCCTCCTGTGCGCCAAGCCCTAGGTCGCCCTCGCGGACCTAGCAGTCCGGATCGCGACGCTTCTTCCCGTACGTGTGGATACTTTGGAGGTGCCGCATCTGCTGCACAAGGACGAGCCGCACGTGAGGAGGTTCTCGCAACTGCACTGCCGGCTTCCATCTGCACGACACCGACGCGCTTCAGAAGTTCCGCATCCACGCGTCTAGTGGTAATCCCGTGATCTATAACTGCAGTAATCCTGATTTATGCGGTAGAAAATTTTTGTTTTTGCTACCCCATATTCCCACAGTAGATTAGATTAGAATCTATTTATAGCATCAAATTATGTTACACACCCTTGGATAGGCTTGCTCCGAGATCAACCAGTATAGTAAATTATAATCATCAGTGCTGTAGATTATAGCCTATATTCTGTTTCAAATAGTGGTGTAGTACTTTGATACCTTTGTATGTTCATGTATGTAGCTATGATCAAATGTACAATATGAAGCATCACCAGGCTGTACAACCTCTCCTTACTGAATAAACTACTACGTGGCTGTTGGATGAAGTTTCCTCCACATTACGTTTCACTTTGTGCTGGCCGGAAGTCTGAAAGAATTCCAGCCAGCCTTCCTGTTCCGACCAAAGGTCATGTAACTAGAGCATTTGCATTCATTTACGGGGGACTCAAGGGGCATTTTGACTCGGTTGCCGCAGGCACGACTTGTGAAGCTGCAGGTCTACATGATTGAAGGTGAGTTTTACTCGCAAGTGCAGTAAGATAACCGGTCCCATTCATCGGTCAAAAAGCTAACTTGAGCGCAAGACTTTCCAAGCCATTGACTTGCTGTCAGGATCACTTTTAAATTCACATAGGTTAATCTCGAAAAGAAAATTCTAACATTCAGATATGATTTTCCGTACGTAGTCGTAGAGATAATTGCATTGTCAAAAAAGAAAAGGTATGTTGTCTTGTATGCACCGCTGGTGTGTGCCAACCAGAAGGTGATGAGGATACAGACAGCCCCCATACTATTGTGACTTGAATGGACATGGACGCGAGAGGAGAGGAGGACTACAATTACATTACATGTACCCGAAATGCTGGTCGCGGGGCAAATAAGGCCAGTGTCAATAGGAAGTGTTATGGCACAGCTGTGAGAACTGGAGGAATGTCATCACTACAACATACCTCCTCTCTTATGCTATGTTAGTATATTGGGTAAAGTCCGTTTTTCAACTCTAAACTATCACGATCGTCCGATTTTGGTCCTTGAACTACGAAACCGAACATCTTACACCTTGAACTAATGAAACCGTTCGAAAAACAACCCTAGACTCAGCCTAAGGCGGTTTGCTACAGTATAATTTTCGAATTTCTAGAATTTCACATCTCTCTCAATTAAATAATGGAGAAAGCATAGTTAATGTTGTCTAAAAATCATGATATTTTTCTGGGAGGTAGAACAAGAGACAAGGAATCTATTTTGCCTAGACGTGATGCATTAAACATAATGGAATTTGAATTATAAAATTTTAAAATGGGTAGAATTCAAAATTCCTTGAATTTTTTAGGGAACCTAAACCTTTGATAAAAATTAATTAAAAATATGATAATATATAATTTTTTATTTAGTTTAATAAGGTACTTTTTATTGTCCCAAGTTCTATAGAAAATTCACAAATTAAAATTTGAGGAATCAAATTTGATTCAAATTTGAGCGTTATGAAGGAATTCAAAAACTTTCAAAAAAAACTTGGACCAAAAAAATACATTATTAAAATAAATAAAAAACTATGAATTATCATATTTTTTAATGCATTTTTAGCAAAGGTTTAGCTGACCTAAAAATTCAAAGGATTTTGAATTCTACCTATTTTTAAAATTTTATAATTCAAATTCCATTGTGTCTAATGTATCACATCTAGCCAAAATAGATTCCTTGTCTCTTGTTTTATCTCCCAGCAAAATATCATGATTTTTAGATAATATTAACAATACTTTCTTCATTATTTAATTGAGAGTTTGTTCGAGGTGTAGGATGTCCGGTTTCATAGTTCAAGGAATAAAATCGGACGATCGTGATAGTTCAGGGTTAAAAAACAGACTTTACCCTAATATATTTAATGCTTATGACACTCTCATGATATTTCTACTGAGATTTTCATGACACTTCTATTAAGATTGGTCTAATGTCAGCAGTCGGAAAGCGGGCGATTGAACGAAGCAGCCGTGGCCCTTGCCACGGCAGGAGCCCACGCCATGGGATGCTCCGACTCTGACAAACCTATCGAGATCGATAGACCCGCTCCGCTCGCCGTCGTCATCTCATCATCTCGTGGGGAAAAGCGGGTGGTGCAGAAAGGTTGTGTGTGGCATCATGCGTGCCGTCAGATCGGATTGGATTGGAAAGAACCCAGGGAGGAATAGAATCGTAGTACGTGATGACGCCCGCCAAGGAAGCTAAGGTGGTGATGATGATCAGATGATGACCGGCCCAGGCATCCATCCCGGGAAAACTAAACAGTTTTTTTCTCTGAACCCAACTACTACTTGGAGTATGCTTGGATGAGCACAAACCAAAAGGAAGCTGCGTCGGTGGATATACTCGATGCGATGCGATCGATCACCATGACATCTCATTAATTTGTGAGTGAGTGCTGGTCCAAATTGCTAAGCTGCTAATGCGGCCTAGCTAGCGATTGCTTGTTTGCTCATTTAGTAAGGCCGGAATCTGATGTGCCAATGCACTCCATCCATTTTCTTTCTTCCCTTTTTCCAATCGATCTGACGTAGCAAAGTGAGACACCTGCACGTTTGTACGCACGCATTGCTGGTACGCTCGTCGTCGTCTCGGCGGGTCAGGTCCGGTCCTTTCCCGTCCCGTCCCGTTCCGTTCAAAATTTCTGCACCGGCAGGGCGGCACGAAGCTTCAGAGGTTACCCAGCACCGCCTCGCGCATCCCGGAATCGAAAAAAATCTCCGCGTCAGTTTTTTTTTCCTCTGGCTTTCTTTCTTTCCAGCCGGCAATGCTGCGTTGTGGTCTCACTGACCGTACCGGGGAGGCAAGGAAAGCCGGGGACGACGACGATGGAGCACCTTCGCACCGGCGCCGGAGACGCGCGCTTGTCAAGCGAGAGACGTATGTACGTTCTGGTCGCCTCGTCGCCGCCGGTGGATCGGATACAAACGTGACATGATGCACCGGTGGTGGATCTTCCTCGGCCGGCGCGCCGACGAGTTGAAGCCTGAAATTCCACGGCAGGCGGCCGGCGCGCCGGAGGACGGCGGTGCTGGTCTATACGAGCTAGCTAGGCAGGCAAGTAAGCCAAGCAAAGGCGAGCCGCACTCGCACGCTGGCGTGCGAGCTAGCAGTAGACCTGGGCATGGGCTGCCCGACCCGACGGACCCGACCCAACCCGCCCGAAAATAGCCCGACCCGACCCGACCCGAAGAGTTTGATGGGCGGGCTCGGGTCAAAATTTTTGACCCGGTATGACTGACGGGCCGGGCACGGGCTAAAAATTTTGACCCGAAACCCGAAAAACCCGAAGGAACCCGACATTTTACATAGGCCCGGCCCGACCCGACCCGAACCCGACCCGACCCGACTGGCTGTCGGGTCGGGTGCGGGCTTAATTTTACGGCCCGGCCACCGGGTCGGGTCGGGCACGGGCCGCTAGAAAAAACACCGGGCTTTTTTGGGCCCGACCCGAACCCGACCCGGCCCGGAGGATGCCCAGGTCTAGCTAGCAGCAGCTGGGCCGTACTACCCGGGTAGGTAGGCGCACAGCGGCCAGGTGTCAGGACTCAGGAGGAGGCGCCGCGAGGGCAGCCTGCGTACGTGGTCAGAGGAGGGGAGAGAGAGGTCACGCACGCCGTCGTCGCCGTTCAGGCACGCATCGATCGTCCATCGGCCGGGCGCCGCCCATTACAGTCCGACGTACACTCCTATTGCCAGTAGTAGTAGCAAGATCGCGTGCGCGTAAACGCGAGGAGCTAGCCCGGCGCGGCCGGTGAACATACCACAAAGTACTCCGTGACCACGACGGCGAGGTTCCAGGGCAATCATCCGTGCACAAATCACAAATGCACACGTACTACAAGACAAGCAAGAGATCAGAACTACTAGTAATGGCCGGCCGGTGTCATCAATGCAAATAACATACTACTAGTACGTACTGCCAATAACATTCCAACTATACTATACTATAGGAGTAGTGTAGTGTAGTAGCGGCTCGCCGCCTTGACCTTGCTTTGCTGCCCGATCGACCAAAGTCTCTGCGGTGGCCCCCGAAAGTCTCCGAGCCCTTCATTCACCGCATGCATGCATTCCGATGCGGTGCATGCATCCAGTCCAACGGAGTGTGCAAGCCAACCCGTCGATCTATCCGTCGGAGCGGCCGGTACCTTGCTTGCAGCTGCCTCTCGCTCGCTGGTTGGCTTTCAAGTTTGGAGTAAGAGTGAAGATCGATGATGACTTGCCTGTGCATGAGCTGCCGCGGGAACGCACGCACGCACGCAGGCACCCCGAACCCAGCATGCCCGGATTCGATCATCTCGCGGTCAAAGGAGGCCGGCCGGCGGCCTTCAATGCGCTCGCCGACACCGCCACGCATGTTTCCCTTCCGGGCCTCGACAGGCGAATGGCCGCCAGCTCCGCCTCGACGTGGCATGCATACGACGAAGCCCGCGACCAAAAAAAGCTCGATCGGGCCGGAGGCCGCTGCATGCACACTCCATCCGCTAGCTAGCTAGCTGTCTCCGGCAACCGGCCTGCGTGTCGATCTGTCAGCTGGCGGTGCGCATGCACGCACACTGCGTATCCACCAGGTCCAGGAGCTAGCAGCTAGCTCCACCGACCGGATCGCCAAGTGTCCCCACTCACCAGCGACGGTTTCGTGTACGGAACGTGCACACTTGGCGTGCCCGTCGATCAGACGGGGGATCTCCCGTGGACTTTACGGCTGGCTAGCCAGCAGCTACGCTTACGTACCGGCGCACCAGTGTCCGTCCACCATAGCAGGCTGCATGCATGGTGATGATAAGGCAATCGCCCAAACAATAATAATAATAATGGTGCGGCCATGCATGCCACACGTACGCATGCGGACGCACGCACGTAAAGACGAAGGCCGACACGTACGCCCGCCCGCCTTCCAAGTTCCCAGGATGCGGTGCCAACATGTACGTACGATACGTGCCCGCCGCGAAGCAACACGGAGCGGCCGAGGCGTGCGCGCACCGAGCTGTCTCGTGTGCGCGCCACTTGTGCGGCGGCGGCGTCGTCCGGCCGCCGCGTTGACTCATGCGGTCGTGCCGCAGGACCACCGGCCGGCCGGCCGGGCTACGCGACGACACCGGTCGCCGGCTGCGGTTAGCGCGCGGTCGAGCCCGGCCGATCGAGTCCAAAAGCGCGCGTCAAGTTGCACGCATGCATGATCCGGACGCACGCCGCCGCTCACCACGCCACAAGGAAGGCAAGCATGCGCGCGCACAGGACCGGACGATGGATGGTGGTGCATGCATTTGCATGGATGATGGAGGGCGCTGGAGCCTTGTTTAGCTTTACCCAGGGGCCACCTGGCCACGTTACATTGCACCCGGTCCCGTCAACCGGCCGGGTCCAAAGGGGGTCGTCGTCCAACGCCGCGCCACGGAATCCATCCATGACCGGCCGGACATGCATGCATGCAGCATCGGTGCACTCCTCAATATTGGTGCCGCCAATGCAATGAACGATGAACGTTCGTTCGCACTCACTGCACCCGTGTGCGTTGCGCCAACCTTCGACCGGCCGGAGACCGTCGACGTCGATGACCTCTTTCCATCTGCCGGCCGGCCGGCCCGGGGGGCGCGCCGCCGGTGTACGTTGGTCAATGAAACGCCCCTGTCCGGCTCGCCTAATTATATGCTTTCGAAGAAATAAAAAATAACCGCGCACGCGCACGCACGCACATCGCCGTCGATGATGGTGACGCCGCCGCGCGCGCCGGCCGGAGAGAGATTATTCCGGTCGGCCTTAGGCCTTATAGCGCAGCGGCGTTCCTCAACACAACAGAGGATGGATCGGCCGCTGGCGGTCGCTTTCGGTCGACGACGCCACGGAGTTAATGAAGGTCAACTATCGGACGAGCACGGGAGAGGCAGAGCTCCTCCTGGGGCTTGAGAGCGTGGCTGGCCAGCAGCACGCCATGTCGACGGGCCTGTATAGCTGTGCGCCCTGTGCGTCAGCCAAGCTCGTTCCGCAGAGTCAGCCAGCCATGTTCACTCTCTCTCTCTCTCCCCCCTCCTTAATGTCCTGGACCTGCACGCTGAGCACGACGTCCTGAGACCTTGCATTGCTTTGCTCCTCTCGTTGCCCGTCGACCTCGCTCTCATCATTAATCCTAGCCATCTCCGCCGCGCGAGCTCCGGCGATCGCGTAAGCGCAGCTGCAGCTAGGCAGGTGGGAGTACTGACTATGATAGCAACAGTCGTGTACAAGCTTTTGCCGCATCACCTACGGACTACAATTTATCACTACTAGAAAACAGGCCAAAGATCCTGGCCAAAAGTACCAGTTGTTGTTTCAACCGGTACCAATGTGAGGCATCAGCACCGGCTGCAACAGCAGCCGGTACTCGTGACCTGTACGAGCCCGCCACTAGACATTGGGTACCGGGTCATGGCACGACCCGGTTCCAATGCTTCAACAAGGGCACCGGGTCGTGACACAAACCAGTACCAAATGGAGAAGACGACAAAGGCACCGGTTTGTGACATTGACCGGTGCCTATTTTATCGTCATTGGCACCGGGTGAATGAATGCACCGGGACCCAAAAATGGTTGCCCCTTCTTTCTCGATATTTTTAAACCTGGCCGGCCGCGGCCAATGAAAGAGATGCTTTTAAGTCCCGGGTCATTTCACAGCCCGGTACTAAAAGCTGATTTTCGGCACCGGTGGAAACTATCAACCGGTATCAAAGATGGACGACCTCTCCGTGCTAGATATTTTTAACTCGCCGGCAACCGATTCCTCTCTCTTATCCTCTACCTCTCATCTCTCTTGCTACCTTATCCTCTAGAGCCGGCCACCGTAGGGTGCGCGGGCTGCTGCGCCGTCGTCGCTTCCCTTGTCGGCTCCAAGGCGGCGAGCCTCGGTGAGTACGACGTCCTCTTCGCGCTCGCGGAGTCCGGCCGCCTCCCGCACCCGCCGGCGGGCCGCATCTCCACTCTCTCCGACAACGACCGTGCCGACCTCGTCTGCTCCATGCTCCGCCAGGTCGTCGACCTCCGCTCCTCCAAGATCCTCGCCGTGCTCTGTTTCTTCCGCCACCACCGTGGGGCGCGCGGGCGGGAGCCGGCTGCCCCCAAATCCGGAGCTCTTTCCCCACCATGCGTCTCTCTCCCCGGCCACTGCTGCCGCCTAGTCGAAGAGGCTGAGGGTCTACTCGTCGCCTGCCGACGGCGCGGGGAGCGGCATGCGAGTCGGGACCCACAACGGCAGCTTCCACTGCGATGAGGCGCTCGGGTGTTTCCTTATCCACCTCACTTCCCAGTTCGCCGGCGCCGACGTCATCCGCACCCGCGACTCCCAGGTCCCTACCTCGCTTCCCTACCGTTTTTTCCTTAAATAATTTTGGGTTGTTGAGGACTGGAGAAGTGAAGGTTGTTTGTGTCTGGACTCTTGCTGCTGGCTTATAGGTTAGTGTGCGGAGACTTTACCGACCGTGGGAGCCGCCGTGGGGCGCAGGCATGCCGGCCGCCGCCGGCCGCCGCAGCGGGAGCCGGCCTTGGGTGTTTTTTCTTCTTTTTTGAATTTTTTCTGAAATAGAGATGTATGTGGGATTGTATTGAATGTATCAATCTTGTAATCGATTCTTTGAATGATTTGTGAGATTTATGGAATCTGTATCGGTCGATTTAATATTTTGTGGTTGATTCTTGGAATGATTGTTGGCATAAGAACGGGAGAGGATAACAAGAACGGGAGAGGATAACAAGGAACGGGAGAGATGCGAGCAAACGGGCACCGGAGCCGTTGGTACCGGTTGGTAACAAACCGGTACCAAAAAGACCTTAGGCACCGGGTGATTTACCCGGTGTTCTAGACGGTCACATTGGTTCCGGTTTCGGGGTACCGGTTGCAAAACCGGTACCTAAGCACATTTTTAACCGGCACCGACGGCTCTTTTTCTAGTAGTGTGTAGAGATGTATAAGTTCATGAAATGAGTTGTTGTATATCGTCAGTAACTCTATCTTACTATTACTAATTGGAGGCTCCTTTAAAGTCTCCACATGAAGCCACCTAGGATCCTAGGTGGACACTCTAAAAAAATAGAGAAATTCTATAAATTCTTACAAAAATCAGAAACATCTAGTCATCAGTCTAACAACTCTAATTATAATAGCCATCGGATCTATTATCTTTCCTTATAAATTATCCACCTCTGTCATTATGAAAATAGACTAAAGTAACCCCCTAAATATGTATCTAAATTACCCACCTATGCCATTATAAAAAAAATATAAAGTAACCCCCTAATATTCGTATAAATTACCCACCTGTGCTATTATAATACAAATAGCCCCCTAAATTTGTATATAAATTATCTAATTATATCATTATTAGAAGTTAAATTACTCCTAAATCTGAATTTAAATTATATAATTATAATATTAAAGTATCAATATAAAAATCTAAATTACAATTTCTATCATTACTAATATTATCGTTTATATAAAAATACTACACACGATGTGTCACCATGTGTTTATGTATGATGGAAGAGATAAGACTACCAATTCACAAACAAATAGTTCAATTAAATATATATCGAATACATGTGGAGGTGGGATGCAAAATGAAATCTATTGTAACTAAATAATGATAAATATTTAATTAATAAAAAAGAGCTTGAGATACATAATTATAATTACTCATTCTTGTATTAATTTTAATTAGCCCGTGCGGGAGCACGGGTTGATAGACTAGTGCTATTAACTAGTGTGGAGTGCATATTGATATAGATGATATGGCACGTACAACAGGTTGAAGACGACGACTCCTTTTAATTTTAACCTGGCTTGACTGTGTGATGGTGTAGAGACAGTCAGCTAGCGCTAACATATTTATCTCACTGCGTAGTACGTTGCAGTAACTTGCAAGCATGCTGCCTATTGTAAAGTATGCCCGTGGTGCACATACATTCAACGAGCTAGCTAGCAGCACCACATTGGTCAAGCAGATACTATAATCTCTGATTACTTACTTTTCAGTTAAGGTACGTGCTACAGCCAGTTTCTTGCTAGAATGTGTCTCCTTTTCTTGCTGGTTTGGTGAGTCAAGCAACCGGCAGGAAAGTGGATCGGAGGAATCATCCGGATCCCCCGAGAAGAAACTGGCCACTGAAGACAAGAGGACCGACTGGACAAGCAAAGCGAGAGCATGCAGCAGTGGTAGCTAGCACAGTGGGCAACAGAGGACGCTTGCTCAATTAGTGCTGTTCCCATGCCAACAAACGAGGGCCACAGAAGCGGTTTCCTCCTAAACGGAGCGCGACGTCACCCTGCTCGTGCTCCTCTCCCAGGCTGTGTTTAGTTATAAAATTTCTCTCCCAAAACATCACTATTCACATATCACATCAATTTTTTGTCTCATGCATGGAGTATTAAATGTAGGTAAATAAAAAAACTAATTGCATAGTTTTGATGTACACGACGAGACGATTCTTTTGAGCCTAGTTAGGTCATAGTAGGACAACAATTATCACAAACAAACAAAAAATACTACAATGTGCTACAGTGTCCGATGCGATTTTTTTACCACTATTTTACGGATCTAAATACATTCAGGGACCAGTGTATGGAATGTTCAGTGCCGACCCGTACAGAGAGAGAGAGGAAAACGTCAACGCCTTGATGGCCGATGCGTACAGCGCAACTGCAGCAGCGGCGAGCTGGACGTGTGGACGCCTGCCGTGTAACAGCGTGGAGCAAGCGCCCAAGCCAACACTCGAGCTGCATGCCTCCGCTTCTTTATTAGGGGGCGTTTAGTTCCCAAAAATTTTCACCCAAAAATTTTCACCTCCGTGTACTCCCTGTCTCGAGCCCGGTCAACCGTCCCACAGTCGTTCGGTTGCCGCTAATTATCCGCGGGATTGCCTCTGATAAAACACACACCTGTATATGTATAGGATTCAAATTCAAATTGACCCAAATTTTGAAACAGTAAAATTCGTGTCCCGAACCTAGAGGTGTTAATTAGTGACCCTTATGTACCCTTGTAACCCTAGTTCAAAGTATAAAATTTTGTACTATTTTTTTAAAATGAAATCTAACTTTGAAGTAGTACAAACGTTTGAACTAAATAGGGTTGAAGGAGCACCAAATTGTCACCAATTAACACCTCGACTTTTTTACAAAATCGATACACTGTTGGGTGAAGTTTCGTTTTCAAAAAAAATTTACAAACCGCACCTGAGAATCTTCACGGCTCTGATGGCGTTGGCATGTGTTGGATCCAGGCATCGCCCAATTTAATGGCCGAAAACAAAAACACTATGCGCAGCACAGACGGGGGCCGTTGGTTGGCCCTCCCTCCCCGGATTATAAAGCGACGGCGGCATCCAGCGGCGCTAAACGTCCCCGGCCAGACCCCTCATAATTGCGGGCGCCTGGGCCTGAGCTTTTCCACGTCACCCTCTAAAGACCTGGCGTCCCCAAAACCAAAAGGGGGCTCGCGCCCGGCGTGGGACGGCCACGTCGCCTCCCGGCGGCCGCGTCGTGGGCGGCGCGGCCTGGGTTCCGCCACGTCGGCGCCTGGCGGGAGGTCGGACGGACGGACGGACGGGCGGCCGAGGCCGACCTGCTTGCCCAACCAGCCCCCTTAATGGCCCGCTGATGGGCGTCAGTTGGCTCAACTTTTCGGCATAAATATCTGCTGCTAAAGAGTAGGGGTTACTGATGTTGTACGTATGGGCCGATGGTACTACCACAGATCATACCCTTCTTTGATTTCTGATCAAGGTACCAATCTCTTTCAGTTTCAGGGTGTCCGTCCATACTGTGCCGGCCTGCCAGGAACCAATACTACAGAGCTGGCAATTCTTCTTCTTCTTCTTCAGATAAAAAAACAGAATCAGTTCTTACTTTCTCGATAATTAGGTGCTGAAAGCCCGTGTTACACTGACCTTTTGGCATTTGGGATCTGTTGATCTGAACGAAAGGGGAGATGAAGTACTGCCATGGTTCTATTCTTGATGTTGAATGACGGTTGTGGTCATTTTCAGCTGAGAGTGTTGAGACAACCCGTTTGTGTTACTGTCGGTTACTGTCAAGTTCTCTGAAACTGATGGATTGCTGTTATTTCTCATAATGCACCAATTACTCTGTTAGTAACCCAATCGATATTTTCTGACCGCGTCCGAAATCCAAACTGCAGTAGCCATTTTATCAGAACCTGACAGTACAGACCCGGCTGGCAGGCAGGTTGTAGCCCTGGCGAATCCCACAGCCTGTGTTTAGATCCGTAAAATAGTGGTAAAAAGGGTTATATCGGACACCGAGATACACTGTAGTACTTTTCGTTTGTTTGTGGTAATTGTTGCCCTACCATGACCTAATTAGGCTCAAAAGATTCGTTTCATCGTGTACATCAAAACTATGCAATTAGTATTTTTATTTATCTACATTTAATACTCCATGCATGAGGTAAAAGATTTGATGTGATAGGTGAATAGTGAAGTTTGGAGAGAGAAATTTTGGAAGGTTGTGTTTATATCCGCAAAAAACGGGTAGAAAAAATCGCATCGGTCACTGTAGCATACTGTAGCACTTTTCGTTTGTTTATGGTAAATATTATTCTATTATAGCCTAACTAGGCTCAAAAGATTCGTCTCGCAACGTACATCAAAACTATGCAATTAGTTTTTTATTTACCTACATTTAATACTCCATGCATGAGTTATTTACTATATTTAATATTTCGATGTGATAGAAAATTTGGAAAATTTGGAGGAATGGGAGAGAAGTGAACACAGCCACAGTTTCAGAATGCTCCTCCCGTCCTCCGAACGAAGCATCACCTGTTCATTGAACGTCCATGATCATCGTACCAAGAACAGAACAAAAAAAAGGCGGCCTTTTGGCATTGGGAATTGCTCTGGCTGTGTTCACTTATCCAAACTCTTCCAAACTTTTCAAACTTTCCATCACATCGAAATCACATTAAAATATTAAATATAGCAAATGACTCATGCATAGAGTACTAAATATAGGTAAATAAAAAAACTAATTACATAGTTTTGATGTACGTTGCGAGACGAATCTTTTGAGCCTAATTAGCCTATAATAGGACAATATTTACCACAAACAAACGAAAAGTGCTACAATATGATACAATGTCCGATGTGATCTTTTCTACCAGACTTTCGCGGATCTAAACACACCCTGGCTGTGTTTAGATGAGGTGAAAAGGGGGAGAAAAAGTCGCATCAGTCACTGTAGCACACTGTAGCACTTTTCGTTTGTTTGTGGTAAATATTGTCCTACCATGACCTAACTAGGCTCAAAAGATTCGTCTCGCAACGTACATCAAAACTATGCAATTAGTTTTTTTATTTAACTACATTTAGTACTCCATGCATGGATTATTTGTGATATTTAATGTTTCGATGTGATAGGAGATGTGATGGATGTGATGGAAAGTTTGGAAATTTGGTGGGAACTAAACACACCCCCTCTATCTTCTTGCAGAATTCCTGTCCTCGACTGTGTTTAGTTCCGCGAAAAATTCTCAAAATTTTTTACTGACGCACATCACATCGAATCTTACGATACATGCATGGAGTATTAAATGAAGTTAAAAAAATATAACTAATTGCACAGTTTGGTTGTAAATGACGAGACGAATCTTTTGAGACTAATTACTCCATGGTTGAATAATTGTTGCCAAATAAAACCGAAATGTGCTATAATAACTTTTTCGCGAACTAAACACACGGTGAGGATACGTGCTCGTAGAGAAAGGAGAACGAAATCCGTGGCTCCATCAGCTCGGTACCTGTTGTAGCAGACCAGCTTGCACATATTCTTGTTTAGTTGCAAAGTTTAAAATTCCAAAAAAAAACTGGTACTTGCATGGAGACTTAAATCTAGACGAAATAAAAAAACGCATTGCACAGTTTGTCTGTAAATCGCGAGACGAATCTGAAAAACCAAATTAGGCCGTAATTAGAAGCTAAATTACTACAGTAATGCTACAGTAAATGACATCTAATGATGAATTAATTAAACTTATTAGATTCGTCTCGAGATTTACAGACGAATTCTGTAATTTATTTTTGATTATTTTATATTTAGTACTTTAAATGTAGAAAAATATTTTTTAAAAAAATTTACACAGCGCAACTAAACAAAGCCGCACAGCATAGCATAGGCTTGCAGAGCTATCCCTGCTCTGCTCCCCTTGCGGTTACCAGCAGTACAGGATCCAGCAATCCTGAGATTCCATCCCCCCTGGTCTGACCCTAGTCACGACATCTGACTCTGACCATCCCCGCCCGCGACGAAGAATCCAGCAGACCAGCACAATCTCACCTCACGACCAAACCCAACCAACCCCCCAAAAAGATCTCAAGAATTCAGGCCGCGCAATTTATCCATCCGTCTCCCGGTCAATCTCTTGCCAAACCTGTGTGTTCTTCACCCTGCTTTTCTTTTCCTCCCTGGCCTTTTGCGTTCCCGATGAACAACATCATCGCAGCACTTTCTGGCCTCTCTCCTCCAGCAATCCAAATCCCAGTGGATTACTCCTCCTAATCGCAGATTACCAGTCCTTGTTCTGCATATCCAGTCGCCATTATGTCAGAGGGTGGCAGCTTGGCGAGGGCAGGTCGCCGTGCTGCCGCTGCCCCCCCCAGCATCAGCAGCGGCAAGTTATTGCCAAAAGCGCGCGCGGCCGCAGCTTCCATCCGAGTCCGCAGCTCGGCCCGGCTCACCTTCCCCTGTAGTAGCAGCGACACTGGCGGATTGGGACATGCGTGCAAGCCACCGCAAGTGAAATTCGCGCCTTCTTTATAAAGCCCCGCCCCCGCGCGCCACCATGCAGCACACTCTTCCATCATTTTCTCCTCATCGCCGTCCATCTATGGTCTTCGCGTTCCCACCGCCTGCCCAGCGCGCCTAGGTTGCTAGCTCATGGCATTGGCAGCAGCCGCGACCACCACCAGAGCAGCAGCAATGGCGGCGGCGGCGGTCCATCGGCAATGCGGCGGCGTATCGGCCACGCGCGCGCAGCAGCGGGTCCGGTGCCGCGCGGCGGGTGGCAGCGTCGCCGCGGCGTCGGCGGCGGCGTGCGCGCCGGTGGAGGCGGGGCTGCTGCGCGGGCCGGCGCGGAGGAGCGTGGCGGGCATGTGGCGGCAGGTGCAGGGGTGCGACGACTGGGAAGGCCTGCTGGAGCCCGACGGCGTGCACCCGGTGCTGCGGGCCGAGGTGGCGCGCTACGGCGAGCTGGTGGACGCCTGCTACAAGGCGTTCGACCTCGACCCGGCGTCGCGGCGGTACCTCAACTGCAAGTACGGCCGGGAGCGGTTGCTGGAGGAGGTGGGCATGCCCGGCGCCGGGTACGAGATCACGCGCTACGTCTACGCGGCGCCCGACGTGACCGTGCCCACCATGGAGCCGTCCACCAGCGGCCGCGGCCGGTGGATCGGCTACGTCGCCGTGTCCACCGACGAGATGACCCGGCGGCTGGGCCGGCGGGACGTGCTCGTCTCGTTCCGCGGCACGGTCACCCCCGCCGAGTGGGTGGCCAACCTCATGAGCTCGCTGGAGCCGGCGCGCCTCGACCCCTGCGACCCGTGCCCGGACGTCAAGGTCGAGTCGGGCTTCCTCAGCCTCTACACCTCGGCGGACAAGACCTGCCGCTTCGGCGGCGCGGGGAGCTGCCGGGAGCAGCTCCTCCGCGAGGTGCCCCGCCTCATCGACACGTGCGCCAAGGGCCGGCCCGGCGAGGCCGTCAGCGTCACTCTGGCCGGCCACAGCATGGGCAGCGCGCTGGCGCTGCTCCTGGCGTACGACCTCACCGAGCTGGGCCTCAACCGCGGCGCCCCCGTGACGGTGTTCTCCTTCGGCGGGCCCAGGGTCGGGAACGCCGCGTTCAAGGCCCGGTGCGACGAGCTGGGCGTCAAGGCGCTGCGCGTGGCCAACGTCCACGACCCCATCACCAAGCTCCCGGGCATCTTCCTGAACGAGGCCACCGCGGGGGTGCTCCGCCCGTGGCGCGCCTCCTGCTACACCCACGTCGGCGTGGAGCTCCCGCTCGACTTCATCAGGGTCGGCGACCTCGCCAGCGTCCACGACCTCGGCACCTACGTCGCATTGCTCAAGAGCGGCGGCGACAAGCAGGCCGCCGCGCCACCCGACGGCGGCGTGCTGGCCAAGGTGATGGAGTTCGTGGGGCGGCGGCGCGCGGGCGCCGTGCCGTGGCAGGACGCCGCCCTGCAGATGGGCGGCCTGGTGCAGACCCTGGGGCTGATTTGACTTGACCAACGGACCCTTTAGTTTTTGGAGGATTTCAGGTGGTTTTTTAGCCGATTTCTTCTGTATAGATCGATCGATCGATTAGCGTAACCTGGTCGTCGTAGAAGCACGATCAAAAGGGAATTCTTTGTTCGTTTCGTTTTTTTGTTGGCACATACACCGTGTACAGCTACACAGCCAGTGACCTTGTATATAACTGAAGCAAGGCTTGCTCAAAACAGAGTGGACAACCACACAACAGAACCCATCTGATCAGTTCAATTACTCATCCAGGAGAGCAAACCCCTACTCATGCTTCTTGCTCTGTCGCTCGCTGGTCTCCAGCTTGTTCATCTTCTCAAGAAAAAAAAACTATGTTGGATCGGGAGAGGGAGACGTTCGGTTGTGATGCTAAAAGTAGGATGCCGTGACATGTCCCAAGTGCGTCACCGTATATTTTGTTGCTTGGGAACATAGGCCTTCGATGATCCGGCACGGCTCATGGAGCTCTTGCTTCTTTTCGTTCTTCATTTTAATTTTCTGGTTTCTTTTCCAGGAAAAGGACACCCAACCAACCTTCAACGAGAAATGCTCCCAGTGCATTACTGTCATATTCGGAAAAAAAAGTAATTCAAAATACCAGGAAATATGACGTCAGGCCTAAACCCGCCCGGGCCCCTCGAGAAAGCTGAGCTTTTCAGGATCCGGGCATGCTTAGCTGCTGCAACCTCGATTGGGAACCACCTATTGTTTCCACTTGCGGTTTACTTCAAATATTCTATTTAATCTTCATCAGTTGCTTGTTCAATTATCTGAGTGAGATTCCTGCCGATCCAACCCGGAGTTCCCAGTTGCTTTCTGCCAGGATTTGTTCGTCCTGCTCTTGCAAACTGCCTGGCCCTTCTCAGTTTTTTTTAGATGCATGTATTCGTTGGGAACAAAATCATGGGAAATGCAGTGCATGAGCAGCCAAAACATACGCGGATCTCGCAGCTTATCTGGTCAATCGCTTCATCTCATCTGCCTTCACCAAACACGCGGCCGCATTTCGGCTTGTTTTCCCATTTCATAGCCCAAGTCGTCGAAAAAGATAATGTAACTCGAATTGGAGGTGTCCACAATAATGATAGTCCACATAATGTTAGGAGCCACATAGGTTCCTTTCTTTCGTGAATCATGATCGACGTGGTATTGACATGACAAATGGATTCGTGACACAAGAACGAACGACCTGTCTGCACCAAACCGAGCTCGGCATATTTACCAGCAAACGACAAACAAAGTTTTCACTATTTAACTAGGCACCTATCAACAGATCCTACTGTCATGTCAGAATATTTCGACATTTCGTTTTAACCTGATATATCTTGCATAAATATCACAGCTCTTCTTTTATAGGAGTATACCAATACCATAACTTAAGAACCTGTGAACCCGTAAAAATCATGATATTTTTCTTTTCTGTGTTCCAAACAGGACTAAAAGTCTTCAAAATTCGATTCTGAGAGTCCATTTAGCGATCAATCGATACAGAAGCTGGAATATGTTTAATATATTCCAATTCTAAAAAATAACCGCAAAAGTGGCATTTTATCTTGGACTGGGATCCTGACTCCTGATGGGTTTTTCATCTTAACGATGCCACTCTGTTTTAGCTGTGACCACCCTAAGGAAGAAAATGATTCTAATCCGGACCGACAGTTCATACACGCAGGCATGGCCAGGACCTTGCGTATCCAACAGAATACAGAATCCGAACTGAAGCAGATCACGCGACCAGCGAAAACTGCATCCCATTGGATGCTCAGGATCTCGGAGGCATCCGTGCGCCACGCTCCTGGCGTGGCATGCTTGATTGAGCAGGACAAAAATCCTCCGATCCCAGCTAGCAATGCAGGAAAAGCCTAATAAACAATGCGATAATCTGATCTCCTCTGCTCATCAGACCACCCGGGATGATTCAGTTCAACAACTTCGGTTTTTTTTGTAGTACCCCCTTGTCGATCAGCACTCTCCATATCCTTTGTTCTATCCAAGTCACATCGCCATTGCAAATCTTTTAAAAAAAATTAATAAATTTGAGATAATTTTGGAGTTGATATCAATATCAGCAAATCCTTCACCGATTCCCGATGCGTTTCTGAACTACTATTAGCTAGCAGGAGACAGCTTGGGGGCATGGGCATTTTTTGTTTTGCTATGTTGCAGGTGAACTTCTCAGCTTGCAATGCAATCCAGCTGCACATACAGTTGTACGCAGTGGGCGCTGCTCCCGCATTGAAGCTCAACAACCACTACTCGATCGGGCTATAAGCTGATGAAAAGAAAAAGGGTGTAGAGTGTAGACCCTTGCCGGCTGCCGCCCATAATTCCATACGCAGCAATGGCAGTCAAAGGATGGACGATGCGGAAGAGAAGAGAAAAAAAAAAGAGCCAGGCATTCAGCTGGACAACACCCCGGGGGGATATTTTGGTGTTCTGGACACTGGACTGGTCATGGCAGCGTCGGTTCTGAACGTCCAGTCCGATCTCTGCCAGCCGGGATCAACGACGAACGCCGGACGAAAAAGAAGAGCCGGCGATGGGGCGGATCGGCGTCGCCGGTGGCAATTGGCATGTCCCTTGCGCATGAATATGATTGCGCTGGTCGTCGTCGTCGTCGTCGTCATCAGCCAATCAGTCCCGGCCCAGACATGGGGATCGGATTCGAGGCCGACGGATGCGCGTCAATCAATGGGGGGATCCTTTTCGGGTCGTGCCTGTCGCCGGGACAGGACGCGACGGGGTCTCGGCGATCTGGACGGCCAATAGCAGGCCAGGTCGGCCCGGGAGCCGTCAGCTGCGTAGGTAGCTCCGTCGACGGGGACGGGCCCTGACAGCTCGGTGCAGCAACTGTTCACTCTCGCTCTCACTCGATCGACGCATCCTGCCGTCTCCATCTGTCAGCCCTCGGCGTCCCCCGCGGTCGCCATTGGCCGCCGGTGCGTGCTGCACTGGCGCTAGCGATGGCAACGGGTCGGGTATGTTGCGGGAAGAGCAAATATCCGTCCGCGACAATACCGAAACTCTAAAGCATATCCATACCCGCGAAGTCTAGTGGGTAAAATTTTATACCCATACCCACCGGGTACGGGTCGGGTTTCGGGTATCCATCGGATATTTTAATAATAGCATAAATAACCTATCATTTGATCGAATTGACTATCATATTTTAAATTTATCATCCATATAGACGAACGCAAAGCATTAGTAGAATGAAACGGATCATCTTGCACCTTTTTTTTCTTATTTTTAACATCTATTTTGTAGTTGTATGTAAGTATATGTATTCAATTCTAGTTATATATTTCATCCAAAAAATGTAACAATAATTATACGCTTCACTACAAATAATAATCAAAATGTATATGTCATTTTCACATCAATTAGTTCACACAATCTCACTATCCATCTATTTAGTTCATACAATCACAAGAAAATGAGACAAAATTTGTGAATGATATGAGTTCACTAGATTATTTTTTATATTTCGGGTACCCGTTGAGTACCCGCGGGTAAAACTTTTTACCCGCATTCTACATGTAGATAAAATTTTATACCCATACCCATACTCGCGGGTAAAATTTCATACCCATACCCTCACCCGTCGGGTCGGGCACCCGCGGGTAAAATTGCCATCCCTAGGGTGCGCGAGGGCGAGGGGCGAGCTACAGCCCAGCCTGCAGATGACCTGGTCGGCCGGCTGTTCCTTTCGCCTCAGATCGTCCACGGGAAGCCGCTAGCTCTATAGCTCCTCCGATCGACTGGCAGTTGCACTGGCACTGGGGCGGTGTTTTGTTACTACAGTGAATTTTTCACGCACGTTTTCCGAGAAGAAAATCTCGCATGCATGGAGTACAAAATGAAGTTTATTTGCAAAACTTTTTCAGTGATGGGTATAACTTTTCGAGACGAATCTAATGACGGTAATTAATTGATTATTTGCTACAGTAATACTGTAGTAATCACACGGTCAAAGACCTCATTAGATTCGTTACGAGATTTACACGGGGTTGTGGAGGTGGTTTTGTAATTAGACTTTATTTAATACTTTAAATTAATGGTCAAAGGACCAAAAAGTTTTCGCGAAAACTTTTACACCCCAAATCAAACACGGCCCACAGTGTGTTTGTAGGACTCCAATTGATTTCTGGCCTCTCCAATTGATGAGATGCCAAATTGTTTTTGTTGCGTTACTGTGTGTGATGCGGCCCAACACGTACGATCGTCTAATTTGAGCCAGCCAAATCAAGGGTAACCTAACCGGTGGGAACCGGTCCGGTTTGACCGGTTACCGGTCAAACCGATCCGGTCCGGTTCCGGTTCCGGCCGGTACCGGACCGGCCAAAATTCAAATTTTAAATTTGAATTCAAAAAATGAAAAATTACCAAAAAATTCCTAAAAATACTTCAAGGTGTGATGAATCTAATGGTGTCAAATTTTCTCAAAAATTCATTCATTTAGTATAGTTTGTGAGAATTTAAAGTTAAATCAAAAAAGAAAAAGAAAAAAAATGGGCCGGCCCATGAAGGCCCACCGATCAAACCAGTCAAACCGGCTGGTAAACCGGTCAAACCGGTCGGTAAACCGGTAAAACCGGCCGGTAAACCGGTTGCACGGGAGCATTTGAATTTCAAACCGGTCAAACCGACCGGTAAACCGGTAAAACCGGTCAAACCGGCCGGTAAACCGGTCGGAACCGGTTGCACGGGAAAATTTGAATTTATTTGAATTTGGATTTGAATTCAACCGGTTTCCACCGGTTACCGGCCTAACCGGTCCGGTAAACCGGTACCGGAGAACGGCAGTAACCGGTTTCCGGTTGGGAAATAAAACCCTGGCCAAATAGCCGATGCTAGTAGCTTCTAGAAGGAATATACATTTCAGAGACGGAGACGAGATCATGACTGGTTTCTAATTTACTGTTGATCAGGAACCAGAGAGGGATGCATGTTAATCAGAGAATGCCGCGACCACGGCATGTGCATCAACCGACATTCTATGGCTCTATGCCATCGATCGATGATTCATAGGTGGTAGGTGCGTTCATCAAGCAGATCGAGAACTTTTTCTTCGATGTTCTTGCATTGGTTCTTGCAGAGCATACTCTGTTCCAAGTTCTGCGAACACAAGTGAGGTATATGATATGAATGGTGTTTTAATTTGTTTGCTAACATAGCTAGAGAATCGATCTTTAGTACCGGCTAGTAACTTCCGTAAGTATCCGATGGCTCATCGGTATCGATTGGCTTTTTTTACGCTGCCGCAGTATGTAGATCACCGATTCACCGCTTACTTGTCATGCACGACCCATTTTTTGTTCCGCACCGAGCCATCAAAAAATCAGGGCCGGCCGTAGGTACTAAATGGTTTTGCACTTAAAAAATAAAGAAAAAAAATTAAGGATCGGCTGGAGCTGATTGGTCGATACTAACGCGCGACGAAAATTCATTTATCTAGTAGTGTAACGATGTGTAGATCGTTGCCAATAAGGCAAGAGATAACTAACTTATTATAGACACACACATACATACATATACACACGATAATGTTATTCTACACCCTAGATGTAGAATGTTATTCCACACCCACCTTCTATTACTAGCACATGTGTGCGTGCACGCAAAAAGGTATAGTATGGTTGCATTCCATGATTGTCCAACATGAAGATATGGTCTTCGCTGGCCAATAAGAATTAAGAACCAACATATCCTCCGATGAGTATATAATACTACAATGCATGCACATCTGATCCGAAGGGATGTATGAATGTACATCAATGTATGGTTCCGTGTCCTTTTCGGTCCACTTTTCGCGAGAGCTACTCCTGGGATTGGATTTGATATTATCCAACATCCAATTGGACTTTGGCATTGAATCTTGCTGGATTTGGATCTAGTTGGACATGGATAATCTATTTGCTTTAGATCCAAGTATCGTTGGATCTCTTTGGATAGAAAAATAGGATAATCCAATTCATGTTGGGTTTCTCACCTCCCGTGCGCATGGCCGGACACAAGCAGCAGCAGCAACAAGTGGCGGGGGTGTGGAGTTGCGGGCCGTGTCGGCGGCGGATGCGGCGTCTTGACGGTGCACGGTGGCGTTGGGTGCGCTGCGTGCAGAGACTGTGGGTGACAACGGCGGCAATGTGGACTGTCAGTTCAGGGAGCCGAGGCTGCGCGCCCCTGCGGCACGGTCGTGCGAGGAGTCTACGTGGTTGGAGATGGCGAGATGCTTCACAGTATCAGCTCCTTGCCGGCGAGTTTGCCGTGGTCAAGGAAGACGTCCAGATGATGTGCCTGCGGCCGCTTATTTGTGGCTCCTTCTTCATGTTTGGATTTTGGATGGTATTGGATGGATTTGGATTAAATGGAATAGGATTGGACTAGATTGGATTTCAGAGACTAATTGCTAGGATTGGACTGGATGGATGCTGATTTTAGATGGATTTCAATTGGATTCACACGATTGGACTTTGGATATCAATCCAATACCAGGTATAGCGAGAGCAAATGAAGCTCACATCGATCATCCCCAACCAACCCAACAATCATCAAAGCCCAAAAGCTCAAAAGGAAGGCCACGTTACCTACGTAAGACGACGATGGTGACGGCACCATAGATCGATCGCCACTAGATCCGCAATCAATACAGTACACCGTCGTCGTTATGGGGCGGGGTCATGGGCTCAGATCATACGGCTCCGATCAATCTTGATTGCCCCCGTTGGCGCGCGTAGGAAACCATCTCCATCGTCTACTTGAATACGCTTCGCCTCAGCTCACTTCAATTCCGTCGCCGTACGCCTCCTTTTTGCATCGACAGGTGGGTCCAACATCTTCTTCTTCTTGGGATGAAAAGGCGAGTAGTGTTTCCATACTCTTTCTTTGAAAAAGGAAAGGTTACAATAATACGTTGGAACAAAAGTAGGAATTGATATTTAGCCTGGCACGCCTTGTATAGTATAGCACACACGGATCAAAATTGTTTGATTTTTTTTACTTTTTTTGGCGGAGCACGTGCATGCATATCGGACCAGCTAATTTATGGTCGCCTGTAAAATAAGCTGTCGTGCGGTTGATTTTTTGACAGAGGCTAGCGACTTCTGTTTTCCGAAAAAATTATCGGCTTTCGTGCAAATTGATGATGGCGCTCCGTTCCATTATCTTCAGGCTTCCACGTGCCAGCGATTCTACATGCATATTCCTCGGTTCATCTAGTCCCCACTCGAATCCCATGCAGCCACGCTTGCTAAGCTCGTCCAATTATCTTTGTGACGGTCGATTTCATAAATAAAACTATATAAGTAAAAAGATTTACATGATGAAAATTATCAAACAATATGTAATAAAAAAGAGAGAAAGCAAAAGTTTGAATCAATATTTTCTGTCCAAAAAAGATTCCGAACAACAAAAATGAAAAAATTTATGATTAAAAATTAGAAATAAAGTTTTTAAGAAAATATTTTGGATAAAATTTTGTGGGAGAGAAAAAATTCGAGGAAGAAATTAAACACACAAAACTTTGTGAAAAAATAACACAAAAATACCTAGGCAAAAAACTTTTGGAAACAAACATCTTGTCAAGAATTTGAAGCAAAAATTTCAGGAAAAAGGAAAAAAGCAAAAGTTTGAATCGATACTTTTTGTCCAAAAAGATTCCAAACATATAAAATGAAAAAAAATAAAATGGAGTAAAAATTCGGAAACAAAATTTTCAATAACACATTTTGGAGGAAGAAAAATTGGAATCAAAATTTGTGGGAGAACAAATATTCAAGGAATAAATTAAACACACAAAACTTTGTGAAAAAGAAGAGAACACAAAAATACCTAGGAAAAAACTTTTGGAAATAAACATTTGTTTCGAGAATTTGAAATAAAAGTTTCAGGAAAAAAATTATAAAGATAATTCATAAAATAAAAAAGTTGGATCAAATATTATAGAACGAACTAAATAAAAGAAAAAGAAAAAATGGTCAGCGGCGAACTTCGCCTCGCCGGCGCATGAATCAGCCCAGGAGGAGTTCGTCGGATTGGCGGTAGAGCACTTATCCGCCTGGGCAGAGCTTGCCGAGGCCCGCCGCAACACCTGTCCAATATTGCTCTTTAATTTCTATGTTGACACGTAGGCGCAAATCCATTTCATAGGGGGGAAAACTGCCATCATATTTAAAATTTCTTTACCAATTATTTCCTTTTGTGGGTGCAAATTATACATTATGTGAGAACCCAATCAAAGTCTAATTTTAAGACATGGCTAAAATGAAATAAGCTTTGTATCTTCCGTATATTAGTGTAATGGCTTGTCCTGTTTGTTTGTAGAGATGTTGAACTAAGTATCTAAATCATAACCAAGCCATTTGATGGAGATGCTAGCCATCTAGATAATTTTGCCGCGTTTGAGGATTTGGCTTTAATATAGCTTAATCTAGACATGTGCTAGACGGGTATGCTTAAGTCGTCCAGCTTGTACTCGGAAAATGGACGCTACTATGATATACGTGCACACGCGCTAGCTTCTTATCATAAGGTTAGTATTATTTGTTGCACATGGCTAATTTATAAGTAAAATGTGAATAATGTATAATGGTCCATGGATGATCGAAGGTGAAAGGGGTGCATGAACGTTACTTGTATATAAGCTCGTGTTAATTAAATCTATACAAAAAAAATTATTTTATTTTTGGAAAGTTTGTTTCGTCCAAATAAACAATAATAAGTTTCTAATTGCGGAAATTTTGTCAAAATTCTTAGAGGAATGTTTGTAAATCCGATTACTGAGCTGAAATTAAAGTTGAAGGTTAAATGCTTTCAAGTTTGCAAATGTCTTTGTTGATTATTATTATTTTGCAAAAAGAACTACACTGGTTCCTGTTGCTGTCCACGATCTTTTCTAGATCTATAGTTTGGCAACAAAATGAGGTATGCTGGTAAGTCATCAACCTGCGCAGGCGCGTATCACATATCAGCTCTGGCCCCTCTCATCAGTCATGGTTGCTTGCTGCCATTCTTCCTCTCGACGTGGCTCAACGAGGAGAAGGCACATGTGCCCATGCTCAATGCCCATAAATATATGTGCGCGCCCCAACTCCCGGTCGCGGTCCAGTACCAATCCCGTGCAGGAAGCCAGGAACAAATGGCCTCCACTCCCACGATCCAGCCGCGATGCAGCCTTCGCCACCACGCCACGAGCCCACGGCGCTCCAAACCGTGCCGCGCGCGCGTCGCGGTCGCCGCTGCCGCCACGGCTAGCGCGGCGGCGGCGGCGCCGGCCGCCTCGGTGGCGAGGGAGAGCGCGCGGAGGACGGCGTCGGTCGCAAGCATGTGGAGGCAGGTCCAGGGGTCGCACGACTGGGACGGCCTGCTCCAGCCGCTGCACCCCGTGGTGCGCGACGAGGTGGCGCGGTACGGCGAGCTCGTCGGCGCCTGCTACAAGGTGCTGGACGCGGACCCGTCGTCCGCGCGGCACATGTGCTGCAAGTACGGCAAGGAGAGCGTGCTCGAGGAGGCCGGCGTGGCAGGGGCCGGGTACGAGGTGACGCGCTACATCTACGCCACGCCCGACGTGGGCGCGGCGCCGTCCACCAGCGGCCGCTCCAGCTGGGTCGGGTACGTCGCCGTGTCCACCGACGAGATGACACGGCGGCTCGGCCGGCGCGACGTGCTCGTCTCGCTCCGCGGCACGGTGACGCAGGCGGAGTGGGCGGCCAACCTCATGAGCGCGCTCGAGCCGGCGCGCCTCGACGCGCGCGGCGCGCACCCGGACGTCAAGGTCGAGTCGGGCTTCCTGAACCTCTACACCTCCTCCGCCGAATCCGCCGGCGGCATGGGGAGCTGCCGGGACCAGCTCCTCCGCGAGGTGTCCCGCCTCGTCACGTCTCTCTCCAGGGACCACCCCCGCGAGGACATGAGCGTCACGCTGGCCGGGCACAGCATGGGCAGCGCCCTCGCGACGCTGCTCGGGTACGATCTCGCGGAGCTCGGCCTCAACCGCGACGCGTCCGGGCGCCGCGTGCCCGTCACTGTGTTCTCCTTCGGCGGGCCGAGGGTCGGCAACGCGGCCTTCAAGGACCGCTGCGACGAGCTCGGCGTGAAGGTGCTGCGCGTCGCCAACGTCCGCGACCCGGTCACCATGCTCCCGGGCGCCCTCCTCAACGAGGGCACGAGCGGGTTCCTCGCCGGCTGGGGCGGCGACCGCTACACGCACGTCGGCGTGGAGCTGGCCCTCGACTTCCTCAGGCTCCGCGACCTGGGGAGCGTCCATGACCTCGGCGCGTACGTGTCGTCGATCAAGGCCAGAACCTGCGGCGAGGCGCAGAATGCGGCGGCGGACGGCCGCGGCGGCGTTCTCGCCAGGGCGATGGAGTTCGTCGAGGGTCAGCGCGCCGCCGCGTTCGCGTGGAAGGAGGCCGCCCTGCAGATGGGCGGCCTGGTGCAGACTCTCGGCTTGATCTGACGGCTAGGAGCTTCTCTTTTTTGCTGGCCAATGATTGTTGACCCTCTTCTCTGAATCATTTTTGGAGGGCATAACAATCAGTTAGTCACGGTCACGTCCCTTTTTGCTGTTTTGTCTAGGCCGTAGAATAGGTGAGAACCAGAGTTTCTCCCTTTTTGTTGGAAAGACATGCTTCTTTTCCTTGTAAATGCTTACACAATAGGCAAGATGGATTCCCATGTCCAACTCATAGATCATCCAGTGTGTTTTCTTTTTTCCGGATAAACTATGTTTTGACGGAGCCTTGCGCTCCTCCACTCATTAAAAAAAACTCGACCTGCGAGGGGTAAGCCGCCCCCAGACATTAACGTAAGAAGAAGGACCTCTCACGCATCCCGAGAAAACCCCCGAACCCTTACCCCACTCTTACACAGGGACGCCGTAACCCATACCATAACCCGTGTGAGAGCGGGCCGAGGTGAGCCGGGACCGATTTCCATGTGCTTTGGCGTGTAGGCAGGTGAGGGGATTTTTTTAATCTCAGCCCGAAATTCACTCCCACTGAAAGTCGAACTCAGAACCTGAGGAGTGCTACTGAGGCCACCTAACCAATCCGGCTAGGCACCCTTTCGCCGCTCCTCCACTCATCACTCGCTTTTGTGACCAACAGATGCTGTCCACAATTTGAGTTGCATATATTTTTAGTTTTGTTTAAGGTTTGGTAAGTTACGATTTTAGGGTCTCAACTCATATTGGAATCCCTATCTAACGGGGTCAAAAAGCGAGATGGCCATTGGATCCCTGTCCAACGGCCACCAAATTTGTATGAGTTAATTCTCTGAATGCCATTGAAATTTTCGTCAATCCCTTGAATGCCACTAAATGACATTGAAGGGATTTTTTTTGTCTATGACATGTGGGGTCAATGACAATCAAGGGATTAGCTAAAATTTTAATTGCATTGAGGGAATTGGCCCAATTGTATTGGGCGCCCAAACATATCTAGGTTCGCTGCAGTTGCCACAGTCCTGCTTCAATTGCTTCAATTACACGGCAGCGCCGACAAAAAAAGTGTCCTCAAACTGATCGAGCATGGATGTTTCATATTCAGGGCGTTCTGAATCGTAATCAATTTCTTGGTCCATCTACAAAGGTAGTGGTAGCATTGCGCTCTTATAAGGTCGGTGCAACTCGTTAGCCATATGGCTAAACCGCCGTTTCTAACTGTCAAATTTGGTTCAAAAATTGTTTGATTGCTATAACCCGGCTATATTCAACCAAGATCAAACATAAAATCCCATTAGTAACAAATTTGCAAGGCAGTCTTACCCCGGTGATTTGAAAACCGCAGTGTTACATAAATATCGTCAGGTCAGGTACATGAAAATGACATGGAGCAACCAAATTCATTTCGACATAGCCAAACAGCCCAAACATAGAGCATCCGGATCTTTTTCCCAGATTGCGCGCCTACATTTCGCAGCCAATTTCCCATCATATGTGGCCTTCTTATCTGGGAAGAAGGGTACTTGAGGCTGGCAACTTTCGGCTAACTGCAATTTCCCAGCTCGCATCACGCCGATCAACATCCCCTGCCCCGAACCTGCCTCTGATATTTATCCGCCATGGAACGGGCGGGGTGATGGCGGCGTTGTTTCAGAGTTCAGTTAGGCCAAGAGGGAGGGGCTCGTGATGAAATCAGCCGCCCGACAATGCACCCGCCATGCCGGTTTCGCTTGCCGTTAGTGGGAAAGAGTGTGCGGTTCCAAACTTCCGAGCTCCCCCAGTTGCGTGAGACCGAGCTCGTTGTTCAGTGGACTGCTCAGAGCCTCAGAGCAAGTCCCAGCAGAAGCCCCAGTGTGATGTGTTCGTCAGTGTCAGTCTCGCACCATCTGCGCTTTCGCATGGCCACAAGGCGGATCCCCCAAAATCGGCCTGCCACGTCATGTGGGGTCCTCGGCAGGAATAGTTTCATCCACTGATCGGTTTGCGCGCTGACAGACTCCCTCCGTTCCAAAATTAGCCGCTAGATCTTGCCCGGAACACGGCATGACACCGCGTCACCCGCTGAAAGGCCCCGGTTTGGTTACCCTTAGCTGGAGATGCCAGGAACGCTTTTGCCGGGAACGGCAACCCGCAATGGAAAGGATGGACGGACAGGGGCGTGCCCGGGCGCGGTTCAGGTTCAAGTTGAGCAGCGCGCAGTGTCGCTGTCGAGCGCTGGGTGGCACCGCCGGAGGTAGATGTTGCACCATTAACAGATTCACTCCAGCCGGCAATGTTGCATGTTTCTGGAGCTGCATGTTTGACAGCCACACCCTAGATAGCAGCCACGCATTGCAGGATTCACAAACACCCCAGATAGCAGTCATGCATTAAAAATAATTTTTTTGCTGGTCTACAGTGTAGGTTGATGTTCTATAATTGGTGTTTTAATTTTGGTTTGCAGATTTACTACAGTTATTGGAGGCAACTCAACCAACAGATATCATGTCCACTGATCTGCATGCGACTGGTTTGTTAAAACACACTACACCTCAATTGTGGAACTAGAAATGGTTCTCAAATTATTTCATGGTGTGCAGGCGTCTTTGCACTGCCTCGGCTCCGCGTGCGCCGCCCTTTCTGTCGCCACTGCCGATTATGGGTGGGCGTTCGAGTTACCCGAAAAATTCGGGTCGGGTATTTCAGGTTTTTTGAAATTCGGGTTTTCAAAAATGCTACCCGAAGTTTACTCTGAAAAATCAATACCCGACATTTCGGGTACCCGAAAATTCGGGTTCGGGTTCGGGTTTACCCAAAATACCCGATAAAAAATCAGCGAGCAAGGAAATTCTGAGAAGATAAATTAGGGTAGAACAGCAAAATAAACTCAATAGCTTCTCCTAAAATCTATTGCCTGCTCCTATCTTTGCATCCACGTCAAGATTGCCTGCTAGCTGAAACGGAAAAGAAAGAAGCAGATGAAAGGGAAAAAAAGGGAAAGAAATAACATATCCATTGAATCCTCCATCAGATCCCAGCATTGTCGATTCCCTCGAGAGGACCTAGCATCAAGCATCAACCAGCAAGTACACTTTTCCCAATACCATGCGCAGAACATCACCATGGGTTCGTGGCCGCCTGGGGCTCCAAGCAGTGAATGGAGTCCTCCATGAGGCAGCTTGCGGACAAAGATTGAAGAGACAGGACCTCAGCGCTCTCTATCACCTGCACGCCGCCGATCCCTCCTTGCTACCGCGCGCCGCCAGTCGTCATCGCTCTGGCCGCTGGTTAGATCTGAAGAAGGGATAAGGGGGCTCGGACTGAGGGCTAGGGTGGTTTGGGGGTAGACGGGTAGTGGGATGCTGCAAATGCAATGTAAAGAGGTCTCGGTGGGCTGCGGCGCTGCGCGATGGGCCTACAATGAATGACTTGGGCTGGGTCTTTCTGGGTGTTCGGGTTTTTTTTGGGAATTCGGGTACCGGGTTCTAAACCCGAACTACCCATAATAATTTCGGGTACCGTGGCTTGCTATCCGAAATAGTGTTCGGGTATTTCGGGTTCGGGTTTTTCGGGTTCAGGCTCGGGTTTTTCAGGTTCGGATTTCGGATTTCGGGTAATATGCCCAGTCATACTGCCGATGGCTTGTGCTTGCGTGGGTGATGCTCCTCACGTTTCACCTGCGCCGTTTCTGCCGATGCCCTTCGAGGTTTGCCATTGCCGTGACATTTCCCTACGTGTTTTTCGTAGTGTTCAATTCCCTACACCATCATGATTCTGGGTTGCATGGTGCCGTGTGAAACCTCGCCCAAGCTCACCCCGCCAGCTACCCTGCTAGCTACTCCACATCTCCGAGAACCATCTCGAGTCCTCACACGCGACAGAGCACCACCGGAACGGGGTTTCCGGCGGTAGCGCCAATGGCGCGGCGAGGAATGCATGAGTTATAAATAACTATACTACATGATTATTTTTTATTTTTATTCTTAAAACATCTAACAGTTAATACTTATATTTTACCTTAATAGATTGAAATATTTTGACTTGATAATAATAAAAATTATGAAAAATCTTATGATGGGTATGAACTTGACGGGGTATATAGTCAACAAACTTATGAGAACGTCGGATGGTCAACCATTCCAGCAAAGGTTCTATATTAATACAATAAGATGTTCTCTGTTATCACTCAACTTCTCCTTTACTAATAATGTTTTCAATTGCTCTACAAGATTCATGTGTTTTTTAGAAAATGGTTCCTAATTAAAGTTTTAAAATGTTATTTTAATGAGAGTGCAGACAACATCTCAGAAGATATAAGAGTTGTTGTCTACTCCATAAGATACATGGATGTCGAGAAGTATTTTTAAGTTCATTATTTCGAAATAAAATAGTGCCTCAGTTCACAATGACTCTGTATTAGTATTACTACTTATTATTTTATACTCTATAATATAATAACTACTGCATAATGATATTTTTAAATATAATTATTTTTTAAACATGTGATATTTTTTAAACACATGCATGTGGTACGTGCACCTCCACTAGTATAATTAACTAGTGAAACATATAGATGACACGTCGAACAAAGATTTGGGTAAAATACTGATATAGAAAAAACAATAAAATTTTATTTTAGGAATAAATAAAAGAAAGAAAAGAAAAAAATGAGAAGAGAAAAGCAAACCACAAATGTACCAACCATGTGCTACAACGCTCACGTTATCACAAAATCAAAGCGATCGGGACGCACACACAGTGACTGTGAGGAACCGCCCAAATTATTTCGATTAAACTAGGTTATCGTCCATTGATTAATCCCAACTTAAGCGAGATAATCCCGGTAGTCCCCGGTATGCGCCTTGAGCAACGCCCAGGATCAACCCGCATACCGTTTGTTCACATCATAGCAACCATCACAAGGATACATATGAGAGCAAAATTTTAAACTTTTGATTACAAATCTTAATCATCTTACAAAAATGCATGAAGTTAACTATAGCATAAGCAATTAAACACAAGAATTTTCAGCATCTAAAGGTTCCTTACAAACTAAGATGTATTCTAGGTCTAAGTGGATAACCTACCATGTTTTTCTTATGATTCAGAGTCTAAACATAGCGGATATTTAGAGAGTATTAAATAGCAATAATAATGTCCTTGCCCAAGACACCACTTGCATAAACTTTGAGCGAGTTCCACCGTCCATCCACTTTACCGGCTCCGGCGGGATGAACGTGGCGGTCACTTCTTAGGAGATAACCTGTAAAACAACTTAACGGCAACACCGTAAGTACATTTCGTGCTTGCAGGACTTATCCACAATACTATACATTTGGTGGATGCAAGAGGCTAGTCAAGTTTTAACATTGGTATATAAAAAATGCGAGCATAGTTGTCAAGTGAATAAGCAAAAGACATGGCATCTAATATTTCTATATCAAGCACCAATACAATTGTATAAGTAAAGTGATCATATAATTATGAGCTCAATCTTCCATAAGCCCTTCACGAAACTCTACGTTAAAGTCAAAGTACAAGAGCGTGATCAATATCCGAGAGCGCGGCTATTGCAATAGATTATAAACCCTGCAGGGGTGTACAACTTTTCCCACACGACACGAGACCATAGGCCATACGACTCGTCGATCCGTAAGCAATGATTCACGTGTCAACCGTTCGCATACCCATCCCCAACGCTGAGACGAACGGCCGGGATGGACAGGTGCAACGGAACCGCCGACTACACCCCATCACAAACCGCGCCGAATCCGCTCAGTGAAGGGTGTGCGTATGGTATTTAGCTTACCATCCCATTATAAAGCATGTGGCTTGTATGAAAAAGTGCTCAAGTATCAAAGCGATGACGCATTGGTCCTTAACAAACTCAAGCAAGTCTAAACCATTTGGATTCCACTTCCAACATGGCCCTACCACACTTGCTCAAGTCTCGATCCATCATTCATATCTTGCTCATGTTTTAATCTTTCTCATCTACTCAGGTATATTTAAGCAAACATCCTATAGCTCGCGAGTGATGGTGACCTTGCCATCTCTCGACTTCTACCGTAAGCTAAGCATGGCTAAGCAAATTAATTCGAGAAGTCTAAGCATGCATACTTTATCTAGTATAAGTTGTTCTAGAGCTATAAGGGAAACATGCCGAGCGGGTTCTACACAAATCACATGACTAGATAGGGTTAAGCCCATGCACAAGCAATACTTTATAATAGCAAATTAAGGATTCAAAAGTAAGGTTTGAGATACATAGGTGCCCGCCTTGGTACTCTGCAACCGCGACACTCCGGAACGTCATCCTCTAAGAAAGTAGAAAATGCATGAATTAGAAAGAATGCCAATGCATATGCTTATGATGAATTAGAAAAGATGTCATGAATGCATATGCTTATGAGATGCAATGATTTGTGAGAGGTAAAAGCTAACATGATTCAAGGTCATAAAGAAATCAATTCAAAGAGGTAAATAAGACCACACAAACATTACATAGGGTGGAGATACAAAACAATTACTCACACATTTGCACACACACTTTACAAGACAAGTTGTAACATGACGATACTATAGAACTAGTTATGGTATTACTAGTCATCATATAAATTAACAGTAAGTAACTCATTTCAACGTCAAGCATCAACCATAGGAGTAGTTAATGATTGCTATCAACATGGAGTGCAAGAGACTAGAGTATGCTCATACAAGTTAGGAATATTGTTATAGCTAAATTTAGACAATTCAAGAATTAATGGGTAACTCTAGCAACATCACATTTTAGTTAAGGCAAGATCATCATTATAAAGAAGGGAAGCTAGCAAATCATGTTCTATTTAATTTAGGTGACATCATTACTATAAGTTATTTCATGGAGGTTACTAACCACAAAAACATATCATATTTATTTTTAGTTATCGGAGAACGGTTGATAGCTCACATGAGCACAAGTGATTCACTAGGCATTTTGCAAGTAGATTAATCCTAGAACAACATATTCAAATTTGTATCCTCCTACAAACATCTAATGAAAGCTAGTATTTACAACAACATATCATGGCCATAGGTAATTAACAAGAGTGGTCTATGATTTTAGAAAGAGCATCATAAACTAATTAACTATGCATTCAACTAGGGAACAAGCTCTTAATTAATAAATTAGAAACTACAAGAGTATATAACTATTTCATAGGTGTTATTAATTTTAGACAGTAGATAAAGGTTGAGTAAAGTAAACAAAATTGGATTTAGAATTTTAGAGGTACATATGTATTTATTGTGCATCATACTATTTAACTAGTGTTAAGCAAACATGGATTAAACTGTACCAATCTATAAGCAATTCATGCAAAACAACATGTCTAATGGATAGTACACATCATAAGGAAGCTAGCAAAATTGGTTTTATAATTTTTGGACTAACAGAGAATTAATTATGCAATTTATATGATAAATACATATTAAATAAACTGAGAAAATAATATAATTACTTTGGGTGCAAACATATTTTTAACAGGTAGAGAAGATCAAGACAAAACCAACAAAATTTGTTTCACATCAATCGGAGCTATATTCAATTTTATACAAATTATGCAAGATGATGCATGCTATTGTGCTGCTACAGTACCGAGGACTGTCCGATCCGGAGGGGCGGACCGTCCGCCATACAAGCTCGAGATGAGTTCCAGAAACGCATCGGTTTTGTGTAAGATTTGGAAGTGAACGGCGGACCGTCCGGGGGTGGATGGCGGACTGTCCGCCGTAGAAAATTTTGGAGACATGTTTTTGTGCAGAGGCTCGGTCTTGAGGCCATGACTTGTCGGCCGAGGCTCACCGGCGAGGTCGCCGGCGGAGGCTCCGGCAACGGTTTCGAGTGCGGTTTGTTCCTATGAGTTTCTAAGGACATGGAGGATTTGTTTTGGCTAGTAGATTTGACATGCATGGGGTCTACGAAGCTCTAGGTCATCAATGGTGAAAAGTGTTGAAAGGCTATGGATGAGCCAGAGAGCTTGAATGAGGGCACAAGAGGAAGGGAAACGGCGAGGGGAGCTCACCGGAGATGAGTAGGTCATGAGCATGGAGCCACTTGTTGGAGTAGAGCGACATTGGTGTAGATCGATTCGAGTTTCTCCTTGAGAGCTTGGGGAAGATGAAGGAGAGCTTGGGGATGGCCTTCTCTTGGGTCTCCGGCGAGGAAGAGATGGTCGTGGTGGCGGAGAAGCTCGTCGACGTCGTCCTTGACTCGTCCTCCGTCGAACTCTGGCGAGGGGGTGGCGGATTGGGTGTGGGGAAGTGTTTCTTCCTCCATGGCTTGGTGGGGAAGAGTGCAAGAGGAGGGGAAGAGCTGGCTGTGGAAAAGTGAGGCACCAGGAAGGGAAGGGCGCTGGTGAGGTGGGGGGTCGGATCGGGTTAGGTGGGACATGTGTTGGGGTACGTGGCGCAGCTTCTATGCAGAAACGACACGCTCAGAGAGCTTCTGGCGGACCGTCCGCGGTAAAGGAGCGGACTGTCTGGGGAACAAAATCACGTAACATCCTGGTTCTATACAGAAACTTCTCTCTTTACTCCATTCTTCAAAACTGATCTTCCAAGCCTTCAAAAATCACGCCAATTTTTGTGTTGATACTAGAAATCAAGAGCAACCCATTTTGCTTGGAATTGGTAGAAAAGTTGTTGTAGATTTGAAATGAAAATTCTTCCTGGAATGCTATTTTTGGCTTCAAGATGGATTCATAAAATCCGGTAAAAATTACCTTAATTCTAGATTTTGAAAATAGTAATTTATAAAAATAACTCCCAACATAAGTCATATAATAAAAATGCAAGTTGCTTCACAAAGCATGAGTTTCAAAGGTATCAACAATTCAAAATTAAATTCAAATGTATTCAAATTAAGCACAAATTTTTCTCAAAGCTAAACAAAAATGCTCATTATGCGATGCTTAGCATGATAATTATATTTGGGTCGTTACAGTGACACAGCGAACTAGATGGCGTAGGGCGTAGGCTAGACGGTGAGTAAATGACAAATCATATCACACCAAGCGTGTAGGCTGGAAAAAAATTGGCCCAGCGGAATAAGAAATGAGCGGATGCGGGGAAAGAGTCGCTGCCACCCACGCGCGCGATTCTTAACATTAGCGGACATTTTTTCCTTGCTGCACAGCGAAGATTTCATGGGCCTCGATGACCTGGAGTCATGGGCCTTCTTGGGCCATGGTGTCGTAGTCTATGAGTCTTGGGCTTCGAGTGCTTATCAGGCACAGCCCAATTTCCCAAAGTAGAAGAAGAGAGATCAACCAAGTCGGCACGGAAGTGTTCTCCACCAGATAGATTAATCTAAAAAAAACATAGATAGATATAACCGCCTAAAAAAAGTTGAGGCTAAGCTGACTTTCTTCCTAATATTAGCAAAAGAAAAAGTGAGCTGACTTTCAGGTTTGAACAGAAGGCAATCAATGGTCAACTTGGGGAGACGACCACCGCATATAAACGACTTGGAACTACAGTGCCTACGGGTCCTTTGATCTGGAGCGAGAGACAGTTGACTTTGAACAGCAAACACTTTACTTTCCAATGCAAGGAGAAGACGACTTTTGAGCGAAGTAAACACTTCTGCAGACTTTTACGAGCTAGAAGAGCAATGTCGGCATGTCGAGGGTCTGGTGCTGGAGTTGTTCTACAAGGGGGGTTGGAATTTCAAGAGACGGAAGTACTAGTTGCTTGTCTTCTTGTGTTTTGTTTGGTTTGAATTCTGCTGTTTGAAGTTTATTATGGCGTTTGCTAAGCAATCTGTGCACTGCATTTCTTTTGTTGGTTGTGGACTCTCGCCTGTGAGATGGCGAAACCGGATTTTCCTTAATCTAGAAAAAAAAAATCTAAGCCCGGCCGTAGCCGTACACCTTCCCCCCGTGGCCCTGGTGTCGCATACGTGGCCGGCGGCGCGCCATGATCAGCCTGTCCAACTAAACGATGCCGAACCGGCACCGATAATTGCTTGGCGCCACGCCACTTGTTCGCGCACACGCCGCGGCCCGTGACGGAGGTGCAACTGCCAGCAGGGTACAGATGCCGAGATGCGCCGACGGGCTTCCCGGCCGCCGCCAGAGATTCTTTTTTTTTTTTGAACTTAAGCCGCCAGAGATTCGACCCCGTGCGCCGCGCCACATGCGCCCGCCCGGCCATCCAGAAATATTCTTGCCATGTGAAAGCATAACATCAGACTATTCGAGTGCCATGTCTCTGCAGGAATAGTTGGTCAGCCTCTTTACAGCTGCAGCAATACACTAGCATGGATTGAACAAGAAAAAAATCAAATTGATAAACAATGAGGCCCGTTGCGGTAGCCTATGGAGTTTGGACCAACAGAACCATTAACTTTTTTTCCATAGTTGCATGAAAACGCTATGCTTCCAACCTAGTCAAATCTGCAGAAAATTAAGGAATACAGATTCAGATTCAGGAAAATCCATATGTACCATTTCAAACGGAAACTAGTGTGGACATGCATTATTGCAGGTGGTATATATCAAAAGGAAATCAACCAACATAAGTGAGTGCAAAAATGGACCTAAGTTTCAGATTTGGACCCAATAGAATCAATCACCTTACCCTGTGAGAAACACAATACACGCCTTGTTTGAAATCGCTATCCTTCAAGCTCAGTGAAATCTGAAACAAAAAAAGACAAGTTACATAAGCTACCAGTTCAGAAATCGTTATCCTGTAATCATAATTGAAGGCAAACTTACATTAGCCCAAAAACTACCAAGCTGCTATCCAATTCAGAAGTACAGGAACTAATACATTGAAGAAAATTCACTGATACAACAAAGGGACATACCAATCTCTTGGTTATCTATGCAGTCCTTCGAAAGAAATTCTGAATAAAAAGAAAAGAATAATATTAGCAATTATGACACACATAAGGCAGCACTTCTACTCAATTATAAAACTATACCTTCTCTAATCTCCTCATAGGTTTGAATCTCTTCAGCGACATCTCTTGCACTCACTTTACTTTGAGAGGATGTCTGTAGCCAACTTTGCGAGCAAATCAAAGCTTCAACCGTGCTAGTCGATAAACTGCAGCGAAGAGGATCTATAATACGTCCACCCGTGCTAAAAGCTGACTCCGAAGGAACCGTGGAAGCCGGAACAGCAAGCACATCCTTTGCCAAAAGGGAGAGTATAGGATATTTATTGGAGTTCACTTTCCAATAATTTAAAATTTCAAATTCTTTAGTTCTCTTCTCCCGCTTATCAGCTAGATACCTTGTCAACTCTGAATCATTTAGTTCGCTCTCAACCTTCGCCATGTGTCGCTCAAATTGAGATGCTAGCATATCCCATGGATTCTCTTCATCCTCCTCATCTACATTGATGTGAACTGGATATTGATTTGAACCTCTATTTCTAGAAGAAGAGGCGTTAACTGATTCAACATAGTAACCAAATAATTCATTAAGAGCTGATTCAATTTTTTCAGCTAATTCCTTGCCTTCATCTGGTCCGTACATAAGCTCTAAACAAAATCATAAATATTGAAGCTTGTATTTGGGATCCAAAATGACAGCAATAAACAATAAGTAGTTCAGATTGCCTTCAGATTTCCAGTACTTGTCAAAAAAAAAATTCATGAGATATGCCATTGAAGATAATGTTGGATCTTCACCTCCAGCAATCTCAAGTAATTTTGCACGCATCAACATTATGTCATGGAAAACAATGCTTGAAATTACACGTAAAGAGACTGAGAGACGAGTTGTGACCTTTTCAAATAGTTTTAGGAAACACAGTATTCGCCTTGCAGTTTGCTAATCACCTGGACTGGGAGGATCTCTGTCTGGGAAGTATTCTTTGAATGGCTTGCACATTTTTGCCAATCTTGCAAAAACTTTCTCAAATTTTTCGGCATTCACCAACATTAAATAAGTAGCATTCCATCTTGTCTCCAAATCCAAGGTCAAAAGACTTCTGGTGGATATTTTCTCTAATTCTGCATATTTCTTGAAGATTTTCATTCTTGATGGTGAAGACCTCACAAATTTAACTGTAGTTCTTATCTTCTCGATAGAGTGATTATGTTCTTCCAGTCCACTCTTCACGACTAAGTTGACTATATGGGCGCAGCACCTCACATGAAGAAATTTATTCTTTAACACAACTCCATTCCAATCTTCGCACACACCCTTCAAGTATTCAATTAGCTTGTCATTGGAGGATGCATTGTCTACCGTGAGTGAATAGCCGATCAATACCCCACTCTAGCAAACATTCTTCAACCCATTTTTTCAAGCGTCTCCCCCTTGTGATCTGCAACTGAACAGAAATTGAGGATCCTTTTTTGAAGCTTCCAGTGATCATCAATCCAATGGGCTATTAGACTCATATAGTTTAAGTTTTGCTTTGAGGTCCAAGTATCTGTTGTTAGGCAGATTCTATGATTCTTCAAATTCTCCTTCAGTTTGGGCTTTTCTTCAATATATCGTTGCATGCAATCCCTTGCTACTGTGATTCTAGAAGGTGGTTCAAACCTTGGATGTAGCACTTTGGAATACCTTCTAAATTCTTCACCTTCAATAGATCTAAAAGGCATCTCATCAATTATAACCATCTCAGCGAGCGCTTTGCGGCAGTCTTCAATACTGTAAGATTGCTTGGGTGTCCCTTGGCCTTTCTTTTGCATGTCCTAACCCTTGAGTGGCTCTTCTGGGCATAAGGATCTTAGATGGTACCATAAGGTGCTCGTTCCATGAGTGGATCTATCACATGCATATACTTGTTTACAATATTTGCACACTACAACAGGATTTTGACCTCTCAATCCTGTATCAAAATGCTGCCAAACTAGTGATTTTTTCAAACCAACTCTTTTGCTTCTTTTCTGAAGGGAGGTCTGACTGGGAGAGCTAGTTAACTAGTATCCAACTGCAATAATAATAGGAGTAATAAATAAGATATCATAGTAAACCAATTATCCAGCTGCAATAATAATCTAACTGAATATTTGTGCTATTGTAAATTGAGATTGACACAAAAGCTTACATGTACAGAATTTGATCTGTGAACTGATGAAATTAATCTGTTTCGCTTCTTTGCTTCCAATAACCTTTTCTGCATATCAGTTAACCTATTCATTCTCTCACTGCTATTTTCTAGGGGATTTGCAGCAGCAAGTACTTCTAAAGAATGCTCTTCACCATCTAGTATAACCTGAAGAATTAATATGTTATTGATTTTTTTTGTAAACAGATACACTTCACCATTGTATGAACAAAACATATACACTTGGTCAAATGGTACTTCCTAAGATGTGACAAGCTGCGACTATGAACAAAACAGGCAAACACGCCCGGGTGGTCGTCACGGACCGCGCCAGGACCAACCGCACCGACCTCGTGCTCAGCAGCCCGGCCTTCGCCGCCATGGCGCGCCCATCCCTTTCTTTACAAACTAAACCTAATCTCGATATGAGCTAGGGTTCATGGGTAATGGAACCAACGACACAAAGCAAGGTTATTAAAACGATAAAACGACGAAATGAATAGAGGGTAGATTTTAACGAAACGATGGACGTTTTATCGTTTAAACAGACGTTTTAACGTCGATTTCACAAGAACGTTTTCTCGTGAAAACGTCGTTTTCACGACGTTTAAACGTCGTTTTAATAACCAGGACACAAAGAATAGAAGGAAAACCTTGTTAGCAGAGGTCTCCATGGGAAGATGCGGTGGCGAGTCCACATCCATGTCCAAGGAGTCACCAGCCATAGATGCAACAGCTTCCCTCAGATCCCACGCCGCCTCGGCCGCGAGCGCAGCCTCCACCTCGAGGCCGCGAGCGAGGCCATTGCGCCGCATCTTCGTCCGCCGCAGCCGCCCTCCGTAGCAGCCGTCCGTCCGCCGTCGCAGCCGGCCGCAACCGGCCGCCGCAGCCAGCCGCTACAGCCACCGCCGCCTTTTTTTTTCTTTCGATGTATTGGGGGATTGATGGTTTCACGGGTCGAAACCGCAAACCAAGGGAGCAGCGGACCATCGCTTGGATAACACCGGTCCGGCTCCAACCCATGCTGTGGACCGGGGACAACGGGTCGATCCGGATCGGGTGCGGGCCGGTACCCGGTTTTGCCGAACCGACGAACAGGGCGAGAATCTATGCACCTCCAGACTGGAAACCTGGGAAACACGAATGCACTTTTTGTGACGCTGTCAGCTGGCCGCACGCCTCGTCAAATGAAGGATTCCACGATGCAAAAATGGAGGGCAATAATTGTCCGAGTTCTTTCGACGATTGAGACCTGGCACTAGAAAAGCTGAATCGTGGAGTGTAGTATATTATCTGATCCGGATGAGCCGACAGCAGGTCGCCATTCCGTCCATTACCTAACCGGTTAACAACCCTATCGCTCGATGCAAGGGCGGCGGACGAACAAGAATTAAACAACTGAAGACAGATGAAAGAGGTGAAGGTCTGCTGGGTGTCTCTGCAGCTAGCTAGCTAGCTAAGCTAGTCGTCCATTCTTCTAGAGTCTAGACCTGAAGACTGATGAAAGAACGTTGGACCGCGATTCATAATTGCAGAACGGCCGGTACGGTGTTCTTCCGTGACGACCGCCCGCGACGACGGCAGAAAGTTCGCATCTGCACATGGCCTGGGTGTAAACCCGTGATCGCATCATCTGCTGCCGGCGGGAATGAATCCTGCGAGGAATGCCGCCTCAACAGCGACCGGGAAGAAGAATCGGGTCTGAAATCTGATGCTTTTCCCTCAAAAAGAAAAACAAAAGAAAATAATCCGATCTGATCCATCCTACTATCCGAGCGCCCTCCTACCCACGGCGGCGGAGGGGAAAAGGAAGGAGAAAGGGACAAGGCGGCGGGCCTTGGCCCAGGCCCGGAGGCCCAACAGAGTGGATAGGGCCGGTCGCGGGCCGGCCAGTCAGCGTTTATGAACGCGCACATGTCGGCTCGCACATGGCCGCCCCCTGACTTGGCGCCCCGGTCTCGGTCCACCTGTACATGTCGTCCCTCCCCCGGGTGGGCCCATCACCCGCCCCGGTGCGTGCACCCGCCCATCATCCATCCCCCCTGGCACCGGTGCCCTCCCCCAGCCGGCTCAAAAGCAGCAGCAGCCACCGCGCCCGCACCACCTCGCACCTGGCATCACCACCAGCACAAGCAAACAAATTCACGCGCTCCGCGACCTATCGCTAGCCAGCAGCAGCTAGACATCGGCCGGCGATGAACCGCCTGACGCCGGCGCACCACCAGGGGCCGATGCCGCCGCCGGGGACGGGGCAGCTGGCGCGGTACGGCTCCGCGCCGGGCTCGCTCCTGGCGGCCATCGCGGAGTCCGTCACCCGCGGCGGGGACCACGCCCCGCCGCCGCCCTTTAGCCGGTTCTACTCCGCCGAGTCCTCCGGCCTCACCTCCTGCGAGTCCAGCTGCCGCACGGACGGCGGCAGCGCCCGACCGCGCGCGCTCGAGCGGGCCTACGGCGGCTCCGGCGAGATCCGCGTGCCGCCGCCGCAGCAGCAGTCGCTCGCGCCCCCGGGGCCGCCGCACGGGCTGCTCCGCCACAGCAGCTCCCCCGCCGGGCTGCTCTCCCGCCTCACGGCCGACCCGCACGGTACGTCTCGCCCACCCCTCCCCTGCCCGTCCTCGCGCGAACCCAACCGGCGGCGTGGTTGCGTTGCGTCGCCGCCCCGGTTCGCCGGTTCCCCCCCACGCGGGCGGGAGCATGACTCCCGTGCTGCACCTTGTGCTTCCTGGCGCACGTCACGCTCATCGTCTTTCGTCTTTCTGCTTAATTACCCCACGTCTACTGGTACAGCTAGTACTCCACTTTAGTACAGCAAGTAGCGTTGAATTTGAATCCGAGGTAGGAGCAGTAACTATACACAGTTGAAAAATGCTACTCCGATTATATTTCTAGTAGTATACTAAGTTGATTAATGGCGATGCTTATTGGGCGACAACTAGCGGGGTCATGGTCTAGTCAAGCTGATTTTGGTGGTTGCCTTGCTGGCATGTGATGTGCCAGGAAAGGGGTCGAATAGTACTTACTCCACTTACATAGTTTTTTTATATATTATATATAATATCTTTATTACTAATCCCAGCTTTAAAGGGGTCGAATAGTACTTACTCCACTTACATAGTTTTTTTATATATTATATATAATATCTTTATTACTAATCCCAGCTTTAACAATGGTGCCGCGCCAGTGACAGTCCGATGCACCTGCGCTGTTTTCCGAATAAAAACCCGGGCGGGCCCAATGCCTCCATTCCCCGCCCCATGCGCTGAATCCCGCACGGCCAATGGATCTTTCGATTTTCGGAAAGGCCGCCTTTTCATGTGCGTTGCATTTGCATGTGGTGCCCACGCATTCTTGACGCCGCGACGTCAACCAAGCGCCCCCCCCCCCCCCCCCACCCAATCATCGGGCTCACGTCATGCGTGCGTCGTTGGAGACTGCGCCCCGTATTTCCTCCTCTCACGTCATTAAAAGTAAAAAAAAAAACTGCTACGAACCATTGCACAGCAAGTTCATCTTTGGACGGGACGAACGACCCCTTCAGCGTCGATCTTGCACGTCCCTCTTTGGAAGACGACGATCGAGTCCGCGACACGGGTCATACTAGCAGCGCAGCGAGCTAGCTAGGCCACGAAACAGTGACCGGCCTGTCGTGTTGGTTAAGCACTCATGCGTGGATCGCCGGTTCCTGGTCCGATCGGCGGACCCAACGGTTTCCACGTGCAGAGCTGATAAGTCCCCCCCCGTTTCGGATGCACGCAGGCATGGCTCCGGCGAGTGGGATGGGCAGCTACTCGCAGGCGGGCACCGACGCCGCGATGGCCCACGGCCACAGGCAGCTCAGCTCGCAGTGGAGCTTCTCCAGGCAGGACCTCCCGCAGATCTCGGAGATGGAGGTGATCCCCGACGTCGGGGAGAGCATCGTCGCCGGCGGGTGCAACAGCTCCAGCGACGGCGGCGCCGCCGCCGCGCAGTCCTCCTCCTACCTCTCCAGGAACTTCTCCGTCAGCTCCTGGGACGACGCCAACTCCATCATGTTCTCGCCCCCGAACAAGAAGCCCAAGCTCGACGCGGCGGACGACATGGTCACCAGCTTCAGCAACATCGACTCCCAGGTACAGCGGCACATCCTTTAATTTGGCTCCTTCCTGCGCCCCGGCCGGTTCAGTTTTTTTTTGTGCTGATCGAAGCCTCCTATTGTTCTCGATGTACAGTTTGGGTTGTCAAAGTCGTCGCTGGAGATGCCCGGCATGGACGACTACCTGCAGCCGCAGCAGGACTCCGTCGCTTGCAGAGTTCGTGCAAAGCGAGGCTGCGCGACACACCCGCGAAGCATCGCTGAGAGGGTAAGTATGATGCTGATATTATTGCGCGGTGTGCCATTTTGATGCTGGATATTGATAATGATAACTCAGCTGAACAACTGTCTTGTTGACGTACGTTTAATTAGGAAAGAAGAACAAGGATCAGCAAGAGGCTGAAGAAGCTGCAGGATCTTGTACCCAACATGGACAAGGTAAATTGAGCTGAATGGCAGACGACCGCTTTCGCTTCTATCAGTAGATTTTTGAGAGGAATTACTGAAAATCAAGACTCACTGAACAACTGAACCTAGCTCGCCTTGGCAGCAATCCATTCCATCAGTAATATTCAGTGTGCATTATTCTCTATGTGCACAAAGTTTGGGCAATAATTTCCTGAATCATCCAATGGCTGGCTATCCTTTCTTCTTCTTCTTGTTCTTTTTTTTTTGTAAAATACCAACCTTCCTTTTCCATTTCATCACCAAATGCAAATGAAATCTGTGTAACAACAATAAGGTCCTGCTATGCTGAATTGGTTTTCTACAACTGTTCGTAGATACAAATCATGTTAATTCTTATTAGTATTTCTCCTGAATATGCAGCAAACAAATACGTCAGACATGTTGGATCTTGCTGTAGAGTACATCAAAGAGCTGAAGGGCCAAGTTGAGGTATGCATCACTTGCTGCAATGCCTTACGCATTTCAGAAGTCTTTCCCTGAATAAATTAAGCCGCAATTTTAGATTTCCACATGCGCACACAGCCAGGCCCCAAATAGTTTTGACAGTTGTACCTTAGGCAGTTACTATAATAAGTTTGGAACCAACTATTTATGACTCGCGTTTCTATCACATTGTACTAGAAACAAAATATATCTCTTACAATGCTAAAAATGGATCCTTGCAGAAGCTAAAACACGATCAAGAAAACTGCTTTTGCTCAGGCAATCAGAACAGCTGACAGTGGAGAAGCAGATGGACAAGGTCTTATGTGGCACCGATATGATTGTTGAGCCCCAGTTTTTTCTTCAGAATAACTGGCTGCAGCAATGCTTAACATGTCAAGTCGCTTCCATGACTCAGCTTTCCCTTTCATGGTTGTACTACGGATACCGTCAATGACTTGAAGACTAGAAGATGACACTTAGGTTATCATAATTTCCTGTGAAACGGTGTCTTATGTGTAAAAAATCCTCCATTTCAGCATGAATGGGATTGCTGTTGAAAAAATTATTGTAGGAATATCTCTTTTGTCATTGAGCTCAATTTTGCAGATTACTAACTTGGCACTAAAATTAATGAGTACTAGACATGCATACCAAGGAAAGGAGAACTCTAAACGACAACTTGAGAATTCAGCTTATCAGCTTTTGCAGAGAAAATTTATGACAAGCGAACAAGAGAGATATTCTACTCGTACTCATGTATCATCTTTCCAGAGGCATTCTGTTGTGTAAAGTGATGGAATAAGTTATACTTATCACTGTAAACTAAAAATGGTATAAGGCCATTCCATTAGTTTTCTTACTGCGTCTTGAGTTTATTTATACATCAATCCTTGAAGAAAAGGAAAGGCCAGAGCAGCCAATCGAGGCTGAATTTCATATGTGTGCTACTGCATATGTTTGTCAATCTGGGCAAAACCACGTCGGTGAATCTTGAGCTGCTGCCACTTATGCAGCTGTCCTATAGAAGAAGCTCAGGTAATGCAATCTCCGGTTATCTACAGACCTCTCCTGAAAGAATTTCACAGGGGAGAATTGGTTCCTTAGAGATAGAGTAGAATACTGAAGCCAAAAATAGAAACGAAGTAATGCAAGGTTTGCCTATTGTCAGATTTTGTACAGAACTTTACTTACAGTCTTGATTGTGTTCTTACAAGAGATGGCTGAAGTGCGTCATAGTGCCCATAACCGTCATAGAGAACACGGACTGGATTGTCCTTGCCATATTCCTGGCCATATTCTGCTATGATCCTGGGGCTATCAGAGCTACTTGTATACATGTAAACCGTGATGGGCATCCTGCAACGCAGCTTTTCTCACTAACAATAGGTGGCCAAACTTAACATGAGAGGTGACTGACTACCTGAGAACATGGGAGCACATGAGCAGTTCAGGTTCTCCCCCCCAAGCATGCGGTTTTCTCATCTTTCGCACGTAGCTCTCGAAATCTCCTTCAAGGAACCTAACATTGAAAAGTTAGCACAAAGATTATCTTTGTACATTTGAAGCATAAATATAATGTTTATCATAGAATTTTATGGATGGGACTATTTTGGAAGGTAAAGTTGCTACTTTCTATTGCAAAGGGTATAAAACTGTAAACTTGCTGCATGATAATAGTTTGTATTGGAAACTGATAAGTACACTAGCCTGTCCATTTTAAACATATTATTTTAACTAATAACTACACTAACCTGTCCATTTTAAACATATTATTTTCTTGTTTACTCCTATTGCAGAAAAATTGTCGAGGGGCATTAATGTATCAGAATAATAATAGCGGAAAAAAGAATGAAACCATTCAGTGTCTCCTCTTCTCTTGACAAACTCATCAGCCACCTGGAACAGGCCAACAGCAGCTTAACAATCACACGTATACGATAAATATTACAGAATTCTGTCGAAAATACATCAAACATAACTGAATGAACAGAAGCTCAGTTAATGATGGACACTCACTTTCGCTCGAAGCTCGTCAGCCAGTTCCTTCTGGGCGCTGTCGCTGGGTGACTGCTTTCCTCTCCTCAAGCATGCGCCGTAAGCAACGGACCTAAACAGGCATCGGCCGTCCCCTGTGATTCCTGAAATGTGAAGGTAGCATCACCGTAATTAATACAGAATGTTCTGCAGTCCAGAGCACCAATTGGTGACTAAGACTCCATCGGAGCCAGCAGATGGAATTGCCCGCACATAAACCAAACAAGTTGCTTTATGGTTTAGATTAGCGAGAGGTATTTTCAGAAGGAGGTTATCTGTTCTATGAATCCACCTTCTGATTTCTGAATTTGCCAAAGGGAAATACCCACTTCTCTGAAGATGCATCTGAAACCACTATCATACACCAGCATAAAGATAGGGGTGGAAAAGAGAATAAAGGAATAGGAAAAAAAAAGCATCTGACTACTAGCCTACTACCGCTACAATTCCATTGGTAGTTTGTGATGATTACAGTTTTTCTATTCTTAATCAGCAATGATCTAGCCACTTTATTCTTCGACCGCGTCCAAAATCTAAGATCTCCGATAAACAAGCAAGAAACTGCTGCCAAAAGGAGGCAAGAAATGATCCTTTCTTGAACACCGATCCCCAACAAAAGAAAGAGGCCTTTTTTTAGTGCTTAAAACTAGTACATGCCAAGAAACACGCAGGTCCACGATAGGCCGATAGAAAGATGATGATGAGGAGGAATTAGCAATCATTATGAATGAATGAATGAATGAACCAGCGAAATGGGGCGCGGGCATACTGATCGAGCGCAGCGGGCAGAGCTCCCGATCCGACATCCGCCGGGCGGCGATGTAGGGCGATCCCCTGCCCGGCCTCCTCGGCTCGGCTCCTCCCGCCGCTGCCGGGCCCGGAGGGGAAGCAGGCGGGCGGAAGGAACACGCGAGGAGCTGGAAATGGGATGGAATGGAACAAAGGGAGCACCCCCGGGGGAGAGGGTGACGGGGCGTTGGAATTGGAATTGGATTCTCTCGCGGCTGCGCGCGCACGCCTTTTTCGCTGGCCTTTTGCTATTCCAGCCTTTTTTTCTACCCCTCGCTGCTGGGTTGAATCGAGCGGAGGCCTTGCCTGCCGCGGAGCCGGTGCCGTTGCGCCGCCCTGCTCCGCCTTCTTCTTTGATTTCCCGCCACAAATCGTTGCCGAGCCGTGGCTTTCAAATTAACCTCGCTGGTGGACGGAGATTAAAGTAGAGAGCAGTTGGTGGGTGTGGGTCCCACATTAGTAGCATGTTTGTTCCTCAAAACAAAAACTTTACATACTCAGTCCACTCTCTTCTTATGGAACCTTCATGCAATCATGCACAAGATGGGATATACAGGAAAGGAGAATTTGTAGAGGTGTTTATGGAAGAGTATGGTTCCAACCCTGTACCTGTCGATTCAGGTGGAGTTGTGTTAGGGCCGCCTCTCTTTCGGATCTCACAAAGAAGAAAAAAAGAGAGGAAAAGACTGATGGGCTGAATGATGATTACAGGAACAGAACAGGTAACGAACAAAATTCACGGAGCACATTTCGCGTCCGTGCCAAATGTACATCTCAGGTAGGACCCCATGATGTCGGGCCGAAACGTCAGCAGAAAAAACGTGGAGTCAATTCCATTCGAGCCGAGTCGCTAGGCTCATCATCCCTGTCGGCAGGGTGCGTCAATGCCATCATCCACCACCAGGTGTCATTTGCTGTCAATCTTACCCTACTTACCGACGCTGTAGTAGCGTCTAGCGAAGAGCCTTTTGGCACATCAGCTGTCAACAACAGTCTCTTTGCTTCAGGCCTGATCAGTTCTTCGCTTCAGGCACTTACAGGACAACAAACGAGCTGTGCATCTTCACTAGCGACGAACCATCCTGGAGTCTGAAGAATGGGAACAATCAGTTGCTTGCAAAGGATGCTTGATTGACAGAGCAGCAGCATCTGATCTTATAGAGAAGAAACAACTGTACGCATCTCTTGACATAGGTAGAACTGTAGAAGTGGAAAATGCCCTACATCACCCCACCGAGCAGGGGGGGAAGAACATCAAGGTCTTTGCTTTACCCGTGGAAAACAACACCGCCAAAAAAAAAGAGAGGAAATGATCAGGAGGGAAATAAGGCAGAAAGGAGATGTACATATCCACTGATCAACTCAAACCTACTCTAGCATCCTAGCACTGGTACAGCGAGAAGCTCCTATTCTTCCACAGCGAGCTCAGCGTTCGCCCCAGCTTCCGCGATTTGGACTTGCACAGCGGCTTCGACTCCCGGTGGCACACGATGGCACCACCATTCCCGGCCTCTGTTAACTGGCTCTGCTGCTGCTGCTGGGGCTGCTGGGGTGGTGGTGCGTCCCGCTGCCTCTGTTCCCGGAACAGCTTCAGAAGCTTCTGGGCCTTCTCCCTGCCCCTCCCAGTACCGGCCGCCGAGATGGAGACCAGGGACGGGACCACTCCTTCCTGGAGCACTGGCGCTATGCACTTGTCATCAGCCGTGCACATCACCAGAAGGCACGACACGGCCTGCTCCTGCTCAGTCGGCTCACCCGTGTCGAGCAGCATTGCTAATGTGCTGACCAAACCCGGGGTGGACATGATCTCCTTCCTGCCCGCCTGGGTGGCTGCGAGGCTGATGAGCACAGCAAGGGCCTTCTCTGTCCAACCGAGGCCCTCCGTCGCGGGAGACTCGGTGAGGAGACAGTGGAGAGCATCCACAATGCCTGCAGTAAGGAGCGCTGGGACGCTGGCCTGGTGGTTCGAGAGGTTGTACAACGTGTACAGGGCGTCATGCTTGCAGGAGCTGCTTTTTGTGTCGCCGGCCTCTTGGCTGTACAGACGGTCGACTAGGAATGACACAGCCTGGCTAGAACCGATGACAGCCTTCGCATCAGATAGGCAGGAAAGGTTAAGGTACAGTGCCGTGGCTGGACCAGTTAGGCGTGAATTTGATATCATCTGCTCGAGTAGGTCGACAACTCCAGCAGATAACAGGAGTCCCTTGTTTCTGCAATAACAAAAAGGGTATTGATAAGTAAAGACGCTAGGGAAAAATCAGTAATTTTGAGTTAATATACACCCTAGATATTTTCAACTGGCAATAATTGGTGAGGATGACTAGGAAATAATACCTGTTGTTGTTCACTGCGAGGTTGAAAAGAGCCATGATGCCAACTTCCTGTGCCTTCTCATTTCCATCACTCACAGCATTTCTCAAGAACTCAACTAGCGCCTCGGCAAACCCGTTTGAGCCCAGCTGGATCCTTGCTTCTTCATCGTCTTTCAAAAGATACCTTATCTGCTCCACCAACCTACACTGCTTGTTCATGTTGCTTCTTTCATGAAGTAAGAGCAGCAAGTTCCCATATCCCTCATTCAAATCAAAATCGTTACAAGAGCTGTCATCCAGCGTTTCTGATTCACTGTTTGCCGGCTCCTCCTTTCTCATATTCTCCATTGGGACAACCTTGACACTCTTCACATTGGTAGAATCAAAACTTTCAGCAGGCACACAACCTGTAGCCTCAGTGTCTGAGAAAGCAAGTCTCCAATTTACATCAAAAGATCCTGGTGGACCATCAGGAACTGGAAAATCATTCTGCTCACACCAGCTGGCAATCAGGGCCTTCACACAATAGTTTGGAGTCAATGACAGGTGGGCAAGTTGCTGCTGAGTTTTAGGACATGTGCTGTGACCATCGTTGAACCACTTCTCAATGCAAACACGCTCATAAGTCTGTCCAGATGAAATGATGACTGGGTCATACATGAGCTGTAAGGAAATAGGGCACCTAAGTTCTTCAGGAGGCATTGACATATTTTCAGACCTTGGACCACCACCACGCTTGCAATTGAATGATCCGAGCCTAGAATTGAAAGATCCAAACCTCGAATTGAATGATTGAATGCTCGAAAGCTGTCTACTGAATGCTCGGCCATTGCCGTAGGGTCCGTACATATCATCCATGCCTAATACTGTAGGCGAGCAGGGAGATGATCCTTGAGAATCTGTATCGTCACCAGCCTCACTTCTGAAGAATTTTGAGTATTTCCTCATGAGATTGTACAAGTACGACACAACAAGCTCCTTCCTCTTGTCTTCATCAGAACGAGCCTTCTCGATTAGCTTCTTGAGGGCTCTTCTCTCCGTAAGTGCTGCCCTAGAAGATGTAATTCCCAATTTCAGAGCAGCCATGTGGAAGACCTCAAGCTCCCCACTATCACTGGAACCATTTGTTTTGTTGTTCCTCTGGAGCAAATTGATCACATCGTCACCAGCTTCCTTCTCTGATCGATCCAATGTAAAGACAATCTCCTCCAACTCGCTAACAATCTCTGTAATCTGTACAGAAACAAGTTCAGGGTGTCAGTAAGTACTGCACATTCAAATATACTGCAAAACCATAAAGTAACGAAGGCAAAAGGTCAGAGAACCGTGATTCAAAGATGTGTTTTGTTGCACAATATACCTTACAGCTGATATCTTCTGTTACTATGCTTTCAACGCGCCTTAGACTTTCCTGAAGTTGGCTTCTAGATTTTTCAAACTTCAAAAGCACAGTTTCCGAGGTGATGGCCTAGAAGTAAAACAAAATCACTGTTACGAAAACTGTTCCAACTGCAAAACTCTCCAAAAGAAATTGTAATTCTATCCAGTGTGTTGTACTAGGGCAGAGGGAAGCAAGAAATTACCAAGTAGAGCCTGCTGCTGTCTGCACAATGTTGAAGGAGCCCTTTGGCTTTATCTAGAGCGACATGTAGTGAACACAATGCCTGTATACCAGACTTGCTTCTTGGTCTTGATGCTTCGATGAAAGGGAAAATGGTGGAAAGCTTAGATACAGCAGGGAGAAATGCTCTACAAATTCCTGCGTGCAACTGCATAAACAAATTAAAAAAAATATTCAGATTTTGAAGTGAGATTAAGCAAATCCCAAATAGAGATGGTGTATGTTCCAGTAACTTATTGTAAGTCTATTATTTGCTCCATACAGTACAAAGACCCTGTTGAGTAGTAGTTTTTTTAAGAAAAAAGAACTATATAGAAATCAAAGCATTGTTATTGTACTAACCATTGAAAATGTTACTCCTTAAAAGAGTATGGAAAGGAAAAGTAACCCTCATTGATCAACAAACATAGCAGGCTTTTAGGATGTACTTACAAAAGATAGACAACACAGCAGATTAACAGGAAATGATGATACCTTGGCATCATTAGCCAGAAAAGGACCTTCTTCGGCCTCTATTGCATCCATTGTTGACTGCTACCTGAGCTCCAACATCTGATTACAGGACTCAAAAGAAAAACGGACAACATTAGCATTTCACTCTAAACATTCTCAAGTTTGTGATAAAATTAGATAGGCTTTTCCTTAGGACAAAAGGAGATAACAGGTTGGACATTGGAGAACGGGACGAAGCAAATATCCAGCCATTACTAGTAGAAATGGAAGTGACAGGAATGGCTGAAATCTACTGGCAGCCCACAGCCCACTGTTCTCCAAGAATCAACTATGGCTAAACAGACCACTGAAAAGGACGTTGCTTCTATAAAATTTGTGATTTCCAACTCCTGGAGCCCAAGACATTTTTTATCTACCAAATTCGCGTGTTTTGAACAAATCTTAAAGCTCCAATATAACCAGCGCTCTGCATTTTATTCTTCTCATCATGTCATCAAAAAATAAAGGAAGAAGGAAAAAAGAAAACAGATGTCGGCAGCTTCAGCCTTCAGGGGTGGAGAGAGGGAGAGAGAGCGTTGGGGACTTGGGGCATCAGATGAACCGACATTTTTCTTTCTCCAAATACAAAGATCAATCTTGTGCGCTGAGGAGGAACAGTCGAACCACCGATGTGGATGAAACTTAGGAGAGTGTGGCGCCACGCAGAACGCAAATCCACAACTCAACGGTGGATTCGATTGGTCATGGCTACAGGCTACAGCTAAGGAATGGAACTCTCGGAGCATCCATCCAAACAAGCTAGGATTACTCACCAAGGAAAGAAGAAATTACTCCTCGGCAGGACGGATCTCCACCCGACGCCACTCCACCGGACCGAGGGAGGAGCTCCGCGCCGGCGGTGGCAGTGGATCGAGGATCCGGCTGAGGGAGGGAGTGACTATGCGGCGGTGGCACGAAAGGCTGGCGGTGGCGAGCTGGGAGCCTAGGTTGAGCCTCCAGAGCCAGCCTTGCAGGAAGGCCGCCGGCGCGCGTGGATGAGGGAGCAGGAGGCCGAATGCAGCTACGCCTTGGCGGGCACGCTCACCACGCTCAAGCTTTGATCTCTACCCGCGCTGACGGAAAACGAATCTCACCGGAGAGTTCTCCACGCGGCTCCGGAGGTCGCCGTCGCCGGCGATGGCGGCGGCCGAGGAGGAGGAGCGTGGGGCGGTGGGGGAGGGGAGAAGGAGAGAAGGGAGGAATAATGGAGAGTGGGGGGACGTTGAGTTGAGACTTGAGAGTGGATTTTATTCAGATTTCAGGGCCTGGGCCCGGGAAAGTGAAATAAATACCATTTTTATTTTTCCCCTGTGGGGTTTTATTTTCTTTAATAATGTTTCTTAAGAATGGATCATGCTCCCTTCTCTGTTTTTTATTTATTCTTTGTTGCATCATTGCTTATGGTGGAGTTTGGATAAGCTTTTTAGTTTCTTGGAAATGATCTGTCGGTTAGACAATGTGAGATGAGGACTTGTGGCATGGTTGGTTAGTAAGCATGTGTGTTTGGATGAAATTGTACAAAATTCACACTCAAACTTGGGCGTATGGTTTTGGGTTTTGTTTATTTGTTTAGTTTTTTATTTTCTTTGCTTCGACCATGTATACTAGTTCTTATTTAATAATAGAAGAAACACAAGAGAATTGATGTTAACGAGTTGTGGCTGCCTTTTAGAAAACATTATAGATACTGATAGAAGGATTGATTGTTGAAAATTCTAGACATCATAGAGTGGTGTGCATCATACTCGACATTTATGTGGAGAAAAAGCGTTTTGGCATTCTTAGAAATTGTTTAGATTATAGTTGTGGATAAGTACTAGCTTGGAAAGTTGGTAAGCCGCCGTTTTGTCATTCGTTTTAGTAAAAGTAGGATGGATGCACTGTTCATTAAGGGTTCATTCGATCTGTGTATGAGTTCTCATAGTTACGCCCCCAGGGGCGACTCGGCGGAACAGCGCCGCCGCCGCCCCAAGGCCCCCGCGCCTCCTTCCTGCCCCTCGCCGCCGCCGGAGCACCTCGTCGGAAGTCCGTGCGAGTGCCAGGATGGCGGCGGCGGGGAGTTCCCACCTCAACGCAGTCCCCCTCGAGCTCGCCCCTCACCTCCTCCCTCATCCGTCGGCCGTTACCGGCTAGGGCTCGCCAGATCCGGCAACCCCTTGGCCGGATCCGGTGTTTCCCCGGTTGAATCGGCAGTAGCTGTGCCCAGTTGCTCCCCTCCCTCTCCGGTGGTGCTGCCGGCGACGGAGCGGCGGTTGGCGGATTTGGGCCGCCTATGCCTGGATCCGGCGACAAGTCGCCCTGATCCGGTGGCCCCTTCACGGTCTCCGGCCGGCCGGCGCCGGACCCCGGCACCATGGTGCCAGATCCACTCGGGGGGAGGCCGCCCCCGTCAAGTCCGGCGGGCAAGCGGCGACCTAGGCCCCCCCCAACCGCGTCGTGCCGCCCCCTGCTGCCACGCACCGGACTCGCCGCCGGGTTTGTCCCCGGCGGCGGCTTCGTCTCCAACGACGTCCTCTATGGTGTTGGCGGTTGACCATGGTGGTTAGGTGCCCCCGCAACCAACCTGGACATCTGCCGCGTGGAGGCTCAACCGTGGTGGTTGGGCATCCTGCTGCTCTCCCCCCATGCCACTGGTAAGAACCTCCAGGGCGTCGTTGTGACCTAGGCTTCTCACATCTTGCGGTTGCGTCCAACACTGCAGCGAGTGGGGTTTGTCTTGTTTTTTTGCGGTTACAGCCTCAAGCTCCGGGCTAATGCCTTGCCAAGTCCTGCTAGTGCCAACATCGGCAAACGCACCCCCGGTTGTTGCATCCCTCCCTGGAGGCGATGTTGTGGAGTCTTCGGCAACAAAACCTTCCGGGTGTAAACCAAGTCCTCTGGGCATGTGACGATGTCGCATCTAGCGTCATTCACCTCCCTGGAGGCGTCGCATTGGAAGTGTTTCCCCCGCAAAAATGTTTGAGACAAATGCGGGTGATCACTGATCAGCCCACAAGCTTGCCTGCTGTCGTCTGTCTCTTGGTTCGATGGGTGTTTGCTCCCGGCACCACTGTTTCGTCGTCGGGCTCCTTGTTGATGGTGTCAGTAAATCTTATGCCGTGTGCGTCCATGCTTGCTTATCACCCCCCCCCCCCCCCTTGTGGGCTCCTCCCCGCAAATGGCGTTGGGTGGTGGCTCGTGGAGACCGGATGCTCGGAAGGTGCCATTGTCAGCTACAAGGGAGATCAGCGTTGTCCAACTCGCAGAGGTTGGCGGACGTGCCCCACTCTTAGTCCCCATCCTGTTGGGCGGCCCTTCCGTCCTCCAAGGATTCCTCCCCTTGCTGGAAGGTGGAGGGTGACAACATGACGGTGCAGTTACGAGAAGTGGGTGTACAGTGCGACGACCCATGTGGTGGAGGCAAGCATGTCGCTCGGTGGTGACTCCTCGTCGACAATTAGAGTCTGTCTTCAGCTTCTGGTCAAGGCTTAGGGCTCCTGTGATGGAGTTTGTGTGTTGTTTGTTGTCGTTCTGTTTGTGTTGGCGCCTTGTTGTTTCTGTTGGTGTCTGTACTCTCTACTGTTGCCCTCTTCGCTTGTACAAGCCTGTAGTACTCCAGGCATGCTGATGTATCTTGTGAGCTATTTTGGGCTACCACATTTATATAAAATGGAAGATTCAGGTGGGGAGCCTTCCCCCCCCCCCCCCCCGGTGACCCTAAAAAAAAAAGTTCTCATAGTTACATACATCCAAAGAGGCATGTCAAATACAAGTGCAGGAAGGGATCCCAATCAAAACAGGATAACCTAGATGGCAAGTCGTGATGTTCCGGTTCCGTTCTGTTCCTCTCACAGGCTCACTCCCTCACCACGATGATATTGATGTCCAAACTACTTGGTCAAAATTTTCAAAATGTCTATGTCCTCTTGTTTTTTCAGTTCACTTTACAATGAAGAAAAGCATCTCGTCAGCGTATCTGAACTCGTGATACGTATATGAAATAACTCGTGAAACGGAAAAATACTTTTTTTTCTTCTAAAATAATTAATCATGGGGGAGAATGAAGACAATTGATTTTTTTTGTGGTGTCTCTCTCACGCAAGTCGCAAGTACCTTGCTGTACTTAGCCGATAACAGTGCTGTGATGTCACACAAATCACTGCACTTTCTGCAACCAGCACATGATTGATGTTTCTGCCACACACTTGTCCAAAATAAAGCCAACTTGCATATATATGCCTGTGGCCAAACATTGCCACTCCCAAGCACTCTTTCTTTCTGTAAACTATGAACCCACCGATGAATGTGCAAATGGCACCAAAATCAGATCCCAAACTTAACAACTGGAACCAAGATTAACACAGAGATCTAAGCTCTAGTGCCAGCAGCATGGTGACCCCCTCCAAGTGGAGGCTTTTCTATTCCCTTTGCTGGAAGGGATCTCTGATTCCATCCATCAGATGCCGCAACCAAACCAAACCACAGCCCTGAAACAGGCGGTATAAACAAACAAATCTTGACATCCGAACAAGATTGTTTATGCGCCAGTACTACCCAGAAGATTAATTAAGAGAAAACTACACATAAATATGTTTGATGAATGGCCCCTCCACTGGCAGATGATTCCATGCGTTTCCCATTTTTTTTATGTTTTAAAATTTGTCAAGAGTTAGATCAAGCCTTGCTTTCCGGTGGATCCTCATAGAGACCAAATCATGCGTTCACCGGGTAGGTTTAGGTTTATTCTAATCCGGTCGTCAGAGAGCTAGTTTTGGAGGAGACGGGAGGTATACTGCTAGCTTGCTTTGAGGCGATGGCTGTTGGAGTAATGGGCTTGGTCCATTATTTCTAAAGCATTAAAAGAATTTAAAGCCCACTATTAATGCTAGGGAATCAATGCTTAATTCCGTACCGGGAATTGAGGAGGATCTCAACCGACTTAAAAGGTAGACTTCGTATACACCACTTGTGAAGCCGGTAAGAGGAGGATGGTGAACCACACGCGCGCACGCGCTCGCTCGCCTCGCCGGGCCGTGGCCGGGCGCCACCGGGCGGTGCGCGTGCGCGTGCGCGTGCGCGGCCGGACGTGACGTGCAGGTGCGATGTGATGGCTATTTTGCCGTTGACAGCAATTAATCGTGCGATTAAACGTGCAATTAAATCTGTAATTAATGGCCATAACCGCATCACCTAAATGACTCTGATGGTGTCCAGGTTCAACGATCCTGAGCACCTGAGTCACTATATAAGAAGTGCCATTCCCCTCATCCATTCTGCACCAGAGCACTGAGGCAACTCGGCTCCTCTCTTCTCTCTCTCCAGCGTGAGCAGGCCTCCGAAACCTTGCTCGCCTTGAGATCCTGCACGGGATAGGCGGGCAATCAGGTTTTTGGGTAACGCTTTAGCGTGACTGCTCAAAAATACAAAGGCTTTGCCCGATTGAACGACTACTTCCTGGTGGACGAGCCGAACGACTACGTCGACTACATTCTGGTGGCCGAACGACTACATCTTGGTGACCGTTCGCGGGACTGCACTATGAACTTCTTCCTGCACCGATTTAGTTCGACTACTTCGACTGAGGCCAACCGAGTAGATGTCTATTCCAGTTGGTAACAGCGCAGCCAATGCCTCCGGCAACGGCCCCGCTTCAGGGTACTCCCTGAAACTTTGGTTATTTATATTGTTTATGCTTATCTGTGTGATAAGTATAAACATGTTCACATGTTTTGTTTTACTCCTTAAAGTCATAGAAATATTGCTAGTTTATACATTTAATTTTGGAATTAAATTGTGCCCGAAATTGCCTAAATTTCTAACAATCCAAAAACCTGATTGTGTTAATAGGCTTTCGGTATCTAGCTTTGCTGCATCAATCAAACCACCACCTTTTGATGGTTCAAATTACAAACGTTGGCAAGAGCGGCTTATACTGTGGTTAACACTATCGAGAGTAATCCATGTGAAAGAGGGTAAGCCTGAACAATTCTCTCCAGAGGAAGGGAGTGCGTTCGATGAGGCTGATATCCTCTTTCGAGGCTTGATCATTAGTGTTCTCGGTGATAACCTGGTGGATTCTTATATCCGGCTGCCAACTGGCAAAGCATTGTGGGATGCTCTTGAGGCTCAATATGGAGTATCTGACGCCGAGAGTGAGTTGTATATCATGGAGCAGTTCCTTGAGTACAGGATGGTCGAAGACCGTTCTGTAGTGGAACAGGCTCATGAAATACATACTCTGGCAAAAGATCTCAAAAATTGCAGCAAAGAGTCCCCATGTGTGTTACCCAATAAGTTTGTGGCCGGAGGTATAATCTCTAAACTGCCACCTTCTTGGAGGGACTTTGCTACTTCTCTAAAACACAAGAGACAGGAGTTCACAATAGATGGACTCATAGGGACTTTTGATGTTGAGGAGAAGGCGAGAGCAAAGGACATACGTGGGAAAGGAGTTGTTGGTGCTTCAAGTGCCAATCTTGTTTAGAAGAACAACTCCCACAAGAACAAGAAAAAGCCACCGCAGAACCAATCAAAGACTAAGAAGACAACCACTTTTAAGAAGAAGAAGACAAGAGCTTGCTATGTGTGCGCTAGTACGGATCACTTTGCTGCAAAGTGTCCGAACCGCAAAGGCAACGACTCCGCCAACATGGTTATTAGCGAGCCTGGAGGAACTTCGGGGTACGGTAATTTATTACCTACTGTTCTTTCAGTCTTTGGTTCACCCGAGTGGTGGGTTGACACTGGTGCTAATATTCATGTTTGTGCTGATGCTTCTTTGTTCTCTTCTTACCAGACCGGCGGGACTTCCTCCTTACTGATGGGGAACGAATCACATGCGCGTGTTCTTGGTGTTGGTACGGTAAATCTGAAGTTTACTTCGGGGAAGACCGTGCAGCTGAAGAACGTGCAGCATGTCCCCACCATCAAGAAGAATTTAGTCAGCGGCTCTCTACTGTGTAGAGATGGTTTCAAATTAGTCTTTGAGTCCAATAAATGTATCTTGTCTAAGTTTGGTACTTTTGTTGAAAAAGGTTATGAAAGCGGAGGCTTGTTCCGTCTTTCTTTGTCAGATGTTTGTAATAAAATTGCATACAATGTTATTAACGTTGATGAAATAAATGTTTGGCATTCGAGGCTTTGTCACGTTAATTTTGGTTGTATGATGCGCTTAGCTAATTTGAGCTTAATTCCAAAGTTCACTTTTGTCAAAAATTCTAAGTGTCATGTATGTGTTGAATCAAAACAAACTCGTAAGCCTCATAAGACCACGGAGGCAAGGAGCTTGGCACCCTTAGAATTAATTCATTCCGATTTGTGCGAAATGAATGGAGTGTTGACAAAAAGTGGTAAAAAATATTTCATGACTTTGATTGATGATAGTACTAGATTTTGTTACATCTATTTGTTGAAGTCAAAAGATGAAGCTTTACACTACTTTAAAATCTATAAAGCTGAAGTAGAAAACCAACTTGAGAGAAAGATCAAAAGAGTTAGGTCAGATCGTGGTGGCGAGTATTTCTCAAATTTATTTACTTTATTCTGCGAGGAACATGGTATTATTCATGAAAGGACGCCTCCCTATTCACCTCAGTCAAATGGGGTTGCCGAAAGAAAGAACCGCACTCTAACGGATTTGGTTAACGCCATGTTAGATACAGCGGGACTTTCCAAGGAATGGTGGGGTGAGGCTATATTGACTGCATGTCATGTCCTAAACCGTGTTCCTACAAAGAATAAAGAGATAACTCCATTCGAGGAATGGGAGAAGAAAAGGCCAACACTGTCATACTTACGTACATGGGGTTGTTTGGCAAAAGTGAGTGTGCCAATAACCAAGAAACGTAAGATTGGACCTAAAACTGTGGATTGTATCTTTCTAGGTTATGCTATTCACAGCGTTGGATATAGATTTTTAATAGTGAAATCTGGAGTACCTGACATGCATGTTGGTACTATAATGGAGTCCAGAGATGCTACATTTTTGAAAACATTTTTCTCATGAGAGATGAAACAAGTTCATCTAGGCAAGAGTTCATCGAGGATGATGGCTCTGCTGAGCCGATAGAACACAATGAACATACACTTGTAGAAAATCCTGAGGAGGATAACAATGATGCTCCGAGAAAGAGCAAGAGACAAAGGACTGTAAAGTCTTTTGGTGATGATTTCATTGTATACCTCATAGATGATACACCCAGAATCATTGAAGAGGCATATTCATCTCCTGATGCTGACTATTGGAAGGAAGCAGTAAGGAGTGAGATGGATTCTATTATGTCTAATGGAACCTGGCAAGTCGTTGAACGTCCTTATGGATGTAAACCGGTTGGATGCAAGTGGGTGTTCAAGAAAAAACTTAGGCCAGATGGTACTATTGAAAAGTACAAGGCTAGGCTTGTGGCCAAGGGTTATACCCAAAAAGAAGGAGAAGATTTCTTTGACACTTATTCACCAGTTGCCCGATTGACCACAATTCGAGTGTTACTTTCCCTGGCAGCCTCTTATGGTCTTCTCGTTCATCAGATGGACGTTAAGACGGCTTTCCTCAATGGAGAGTTAGAAGAGGAGATCTATATGGATCAGCCGGATGGGTTTGTATCAAAGGGTCAAGAAGGAATGGTTTGTAAGTTGTTAAAATCTTTATATGGTCTCAAGCAAGCGCCTAAGCAGTGGCATGAAAAGTTTGATAGAACTTTGACCTCTGCCGGCTTTGTTGGGAACGAAGCTGACAGATGTGTGTACTATCGCTATGGTGGGGCTGAAGGAGTGATTTTGTGCTTGTATGTGGATGACATACTGATCTTTGGCACTAGCCTTAATGTGATTAAGGAAGTCAAAGAGTTTTTATCTCAAAATTTTGAGATGAAGGATCAGGGAGAAGCTGATGTTATCCTTAATATAAAACTGGTAAAAGAGATCAATGGTGGGTTGATTCTTACACAGTCTCACTATGTGGAGAAGGTGTTAAGTCGCTTTGGTTATAGCGACTATAAACCTGTCTCAATACCATATGATGCCAGTTTAATTCTTAGAAAGAACAAAAGGATAATGCGAGATCAGCTGAGATATTCTCAGATCATTGGTTCATTAATGTATTTAGCGAGCGCTACAAGACCTGACATCTCGTTTGCTGTAAGCAAACTGAGCCGGTTTGTTTCAAACCCAGGAGATGATCATTGGAAGGCTCTTGAAAGAGTAATGCGCTATCTGAAGGGGACAATGAACTATGGAATTCACTACACCGGGTACCCAAGGGTACTAGAAGAGTATAGTGATTCAAATTAGATTTCTGATGCTGATGAGATAAAGGCCACAAGTGGATATGTGTTTACACTTGGTGGTGGAGTTGTTTCCTGGAAGTCTTGCAAGCAGACCATCTTAACGAGGTCACCTATGGAAGCAGAACTCACAGCATTAGATACCGCCACTGTTGAGGCTGAGTGGCTTCGTGAGCTCCTTATGGACTTGCCGATAGTTGAAAAACCGTTACCGGCAATCCTAATGAACTGTGACAATCAAACGGTAATTGTCAAGGTGAATAGTTCAAAGGATAACATGAAGTCATCTAGACATGTGAAAAGGCGGTTGAAATCTGTCAGAAAATTGAGAAACTCCGGAGTTATAGCCCTGGACTATGTTCAGACGGCTAAGAATCTGGCAGATCAGTTTACAAAGGGTCTTTCACGAAATGTGATAGACAATGCATCTATGGAATTGGGCTTGAGACCCACGTGAGTCATTCTATAGTGGAAACCTGTCCTATGTGATCGGAGATCCCGTGAATTAGGATGGTGAAACAAACTAAAGTCTGACTGTGAGAAGAGAACCTTTGTGAAAAGGGCTCATTCCGTGTATAAGGTGCATTTCTCTTCAAATTTGTATGGCAGGTTGGTCTATACCTTAATGTGTGCCAGGTGGTTTCTTTTAAACAAATGAGTTGTTTTCTTGAAATAAAGATGTTATCCTATAGAACATCTGAAAGGAACACACCTATATGAGTTTGACCACTGGTCATGGTCTATGAGAATTGGGTATTCTCTAGAAACTCATGAAGGGCCTGGAGTATGACTTATAAGCTCCAAACCGCGGGGATGCTTTTGCAGCCTAGTACCAGTGTAGGGCTCTGGTCAAACTTGTTTGCACAAAACTGGCAATTCAAGGCATAGTCCATTGCACAGTTGTGAATAAGTGTAGCCTTTGTCCTAGATGGAAGTTCAACTTAACAGTCTCTGTCGAATACTGGTATATCAATGAGGGAATGAGGGTATTTCTAGTGTGGCTTGAATTTCTTGGTGGGGATTGTTGGAGTAATGGGCTTGGCCCATTATTTCTAAAGCATTAAAAGAATTTAAAGCGCACTATTAATGCTAGGGAATCAATGCTTAATTCCGTACCGGGAATTGAGGAGGATCTCAACCGACTTAAAAGGTGGACTTCGTGTACACCACTTGTGAAGCCGGTAAGAGGAGGATGGTGAACCACACGCGCGCGCGCTCGCTCGCCTCGCCGGGCCGGGCCGGGCCGTGGCCGTGGCCGGGCGCGGCGCGGCGCGGCCGGCCGGACGGGCGGTGCGGTGCGCGTGCGCGTGCGCGGCCGGACGTGACGTGCAGGTGCCGGTGCGGTGCGGTGCGATGTGATGTGATGGCTATTTTGCCGTTGACAGCAATTAATCGTGCGATTAAACGTGCAATTAAATCTGTAATTAATGGCCATAACCGCATCACCTAAATGACTCTGATGGTGTCCAGGTTCAACGATCCTGAGCACCTGAGTCACTATATAAGAAGTGCCATTCCCCTCATCCATTCTGCACCAGAGCACTGAGGCAACTCGGCTCCTCTCTTCTCCCTCTCCAGTTGCAACAACTGAGTTCCCCAACGCTAATTTCTGCGCGCACAGAATTAGCGTGAGCAGGCCTCCGAAACCTTGCTCGCCTTGAGATCCTGCACGGGATAGGCGGGCAATCAGGTTTTTGGGTAACGCTTTAGCGTGACTGCTCAAAAATACAAAGACTTTGCCCGATTGAACGACTACTTCCTGGTGGACGAGCCGAACGACTACGTCGACTACATTCTGGTGGCCGAACGACTACATCTTGGTGACCGTTCGCGGGACTGCACTGCGAACTTCTTCCTGCACCGATTTAGTTTGACTACTTCGACTGAGGCCAACCGAGTAGATGTCTACTCCAGTTGGTAACAGCGCAGCCAATGCCTCCGGCAACGGCCCCGCTTCAGGGTACTCCCTGAAACTTTGGTTATTTATATTGTTTATGCTTATCTGTGTGATAAGTATAAACATGTTCACATGTTTTATTTTACTCCTTAAAGTCATAGAAATATTGCTAGTTTATACATTTAATTTTGGAATTAAATTGTGCCCGAAATTGCCTAAATTTCTAACAATGCCACGGGGCTTTAGGCGACAGGCACACTTGTGAGTCATGGATGATAGGGGCCCTGTACGTGTCAAGGAATTATTAGCGTCTTTAGGGGCAGGGAATAAGGGAAAAGATCTTGCTGTTGGGTGGACGAGTTTGCCAAGCTTGGTGACGGATTAAAGAAAGGGAAGGGGTGGAATTGACCACCAATTCTTCCTTCCACGGTGTGAGACGATTATTGCTAGCTCGCTCCTTTTGAAGCGCTTGTCTTTCCTTTGGCGCCCTTTCAAAGTGCTGGATTCATGTTTCTGCACCATCAGTGTCTTGAATGAGGAATGCTGTCCACTAGTTAATGATCCTTGTTTTGGAATGGAGAAACAAAGTGGGCAAGCATCCTCGTCTCTCCGAAACAAAAGCAACTAAAGGAGAGAACGAAGCTATATTATTGCAGTTTAATAACCCTGAAGAATTATATGCAAACAATCCAGTAAAGCAAGAGCCACTCACTCATTTTCAGAGAGGAGAATCATGCATCCCAGGGAGCTATAGGCGGTCCTCTCTAAGCGAGTACGTAAGCGTCAGCTGGCAAGCTCGCGGTTATGAGAGGCTGCAGGTACAAGCAGGCAGCCCTACACCTCGCACGGTGATCAGGAGGTAGTACGCTACACATCAAGAGCGGATCAGAACCGCCAAGATCTGAATCATTTGTATTTTGTGAACGAAGAGAGCTAGCTAGAGGGTCATGTCATTTGTGTAGCTACCTAGCCACAAGGTTGCTGGGTGTGAATTATTATTGAAACAAAAAGGAAGGGGGTTTGGACTCTGTTCGACAGGTATTAAATGGATAAGCCGGCGGATTCGTTGTGAGAGAAAAATATTGCGCAAGAAATTGTACGGCAGATTGATTGTTAGAGAAAATACTGCGCAATAAGCCGGAAGAAGACCTGCCGAACACTGTCTTGAACTTAATGTGCACGGTATTTTGCAGTTCTAGGCAGCAGCATTTTTGTATACGAGACTGCTACGTACAAACAGTCGTATAGCCCACGCGAGCAGTGACAGTGAGAACCCACACGGAAGCAATTCGATCACCATACACGGCAACAGTGGCGCATAGCGTATTGTAAGAACACGACCCGTGGTTAAGCTTTGTCAACCACGTGGCGGCATTAATTTACCTGGGAGGCCCTCGGTTAATTATATTATTAACCTAGCATGCACAAATGCCCAAGTGACCTGGCGTCAACCACAATTTGTAATTGCAAGCATGTAGAGGGTACCTCCCATGTACCGTACGCACACCTGTAGATGGGCGGCTGCGTTCTGCGGAGCAGAAGAAGAAAAAAATATCTCGCGATGATTGGAGATTCGGAGGCGCCACGGACGGGTGGGTGGGTGGTGGAGAGGAGACGGCCGTCGGAGCCGGGAAGGCCAGCAGCACATGCGGCCGGCCGGCCGGCCGGGCAGCAGTAATTGGGCGGCTCGGCGATAGCTTCGCCTTCGCCTGTCTTGTCCCGGCTCGCCGCCCGCCGTGGCTGTCGGCCGCGCGCCGCCGGCCGGCCGGCCGGCCGCAACGCGACGAGTCGACGACCCCGGTGGCCAGAGTGTGGGGGTGGCGCGCGCGGCGCGGCAGGCGGCACAGCCGCTGTACGGGGGGGCCCACCCATTGAAGCCGGGATCGGACGGCCGCTGTTGCCGTCCCACACGTGGACGGATCGGACGGCGGCGCGCCCTGGGCTGGGCCAGCGGGATCGTACGCACGGTACGAACGAGCCGATGATGGGGGCGCGATGCCGCCGCGCGTCGCGACGCCGGCGGCGGGGCCCGGCTGGCGGTGCGGGGGGCACCACGGTGGCAGTGGCGGCAGCCCTGCCGTGGCCAGCTGTCACGCCGCGCTGTGCTGGCAGGGCTGCAGCCACCGCCTCCTCGTGCTTTGGAGCCGACGTGGTCTGTACCACGTGCCACCGTGCGCGTACAGCTGGCTGTATGTACACTTGCCAAGTGAAATCTCCGATTTATTATTTACTTCTACGAGCATAAAACATTTACGAGTACATGGGGAGGTGATTAGTAGTAGGAAGAGCAACTCCAAAAGAGTAGCTATTCCAAAAGAATAGCTATTTTTGACTCTTTATCTGACTTTCAATCTGATTTTCTACAAAATTTTTTATCCATATTAAGAGATTTCCTCCAACAGACTCTATTTCCACTCTCCAAATCTCAATAGCTGCTTCAGTTCTCTCCCCTCCCCACCCACTGACATGTGGGACCCACATGTCTTCCTCTTCTTCCTCCCTCCTTTCACAATCCTCTCTACTCCCCTCCGCCCTCCCCAGGCGACGGCGGTCGACCCCTCCCTCCCCTTCCCATTCCGGCGACGGCGGCAGTGCAGGATGTCGACAGCCGCACGATGGGTTCGCGGGAAGGGTGCACGGCGACCCCAAATCTCCGGTAGTTGTCCTGAGGTTCGTGCAGCTCCGCCTCTGCCCTACAGTTGTGGCGCTCACCAGTGGCATTGAGCAGCAAATTTGAAGCACCGGAGCTCGATTCGCGGTGCCAGAGCTCAGGCCCGTATTTGGCCCCGTGCCGGCCGTGCGACCGCACGGGGCCTCCAAATTCGAAGGGCCCCTAAAATATTAGGTATACATTAAGTATAATTATATAGAGAATTTAATTTAGTTGATTGTTGGCCCAATTTGTGGCAAAATGTGGCTCAAATTGCTCCTGAAAAATAAATCATCGTAGGCGTATCGCTTGCCGCTTCCTTTGCACGGGTGCTGCTCGGGGTCATGCATGTGACCCCGAGTGGACCTGTCACAGCACCCCAACCTCTCCGGAATTCCATGTTTTAGGTCCAAAGTCGGGCCAATAAACCAGGGCACTGTGTTTTGTTGCTAGAACAAATTTCTTTTGTTCCGTAATAAATTTTTTTCTTGCGCAAACAATAATAATTGTTGCAGCAACAATAAAATTTTTAGAATAAAAAACAGTTATTGGACCTTGTGTGATGATTTGACTGCCAGTCACACGTGGGACTTCTAACATTTGCGCTTTCACACAGTACATCGCGCTTGCCAGCTACTATCGCTTGGCATTCGCGATTCTGCACTAGGCCACTAGGCCCCAGTGCATTGTTTCGCACAGGGCCTCCGGATTTGCCGGTACGGCCCTGCCAGAGCTCAAGAACCTGCAGCTGCTCCCGCCGCGCCTCCTCCACCCCCCACGGCACGGGCCACCGGCGGCACGAGCGGCCACAGCAGCAACAGCTTCTTGGAGCAGAGCAGAGCGAGCAGCTGCAGCAGCCGTGCCGCGAAGAGTGGCAGCGCCGGCGGGGGAGGCAGCGCCGGCGGGGGAGGCAGCGCCGGCGGAGAGAGGCCGCACCGGTGGGGGAGGCTCGGTGGAGGGAGGCTACGACGGCGGAGGAGGACGCGCAGGGGGAGCGCAGAACGATGGAGATAGCGAGGGGGATGCGCTCGGGAGAAGAAGCGAGCGGAGGGGAGTAGATCACGAGCTTTAGTTTTTTTTGCTGTAGCTTTAGATCTATGCTTTTCTTCATAGCTATAAAAAAATGTATTGAAGCATACCATATTATATGTTCACTGTAGCTCTACTCATTTGGAGTCCAACACAATTGGACTTTTCATTTTATGATTTTTCTGTGATTTACTATGATTTTTCAAAACTGATTTAGGGGATAATTTGACCGGTTTTGAAAAGTTCAGGAGGTGATATAAACCGTTTTATAAATTGGGGGGTTATGTAGTCCATCCCCAAAAATTGAGGGGGTGATATAGACTTCTTCCAGAGGAGCACGTTACAGCACGTGCATCTGGAGCTACGATCCCGTCGCCTTCACTCAAGATACACAACGCCTGTCGGTACCCTGCAACAGGGATACCCACTCTTACTGCAGCAAAGCAGGACCCGCGTAGTTATCCGTAGCTGCGCGGGAGAGACGGAGTAGCCAGGCCCCACAGGCCAGGCTTTTCCCTCACCAGGCCAACGGCCCCGGACCGTTTCCCGCCTGAGGATGGGTCCGGTGGCGCCACGTGTCTCCATGGAAGGGAAGCTCCAAGCTGACCGCCGAAGCCTCGGACCCCCAGAGGGGTCCGGGACCTCCTACGCCCGTCCGGACTCCCCTCACCGTGTAGGGGTCCGAAGCCGCCACGTGTCCCGGAGGCGTGGGATCGTGCGCGAGCCTTCCGGAGGAAGACTCGCCCACCTACCGCATTTAATGCGATAGACAAGGCGTGCTCTGCCGCCGTGGTACACAAGACAGCCTTTTGTCAGGCCCCGCTGCGCGCCGCGTATTACCAAGGAGCACAGTGCAGCCGCCTGAGCCGCGCCCGCGCAGAGCCCGCCTGTAGCATTAAACGGATACGACAGCACGGCACTTTTCCATCATGCCGCCTACGCCGCAAGCTACACCGCCCGCTTAAGCAATGTGACGGGCGGTGTCACTAGCTGCGACGGGCCTGACCTGACAAGACGACGCTAGGACATGATGGACGAAGGGCTCCGGGAGCAGGCGAGGGAATCCAAGAGAAAGATCTCCTTTGCCTGCGACGCCATAATGCATGAACAGTGCGTTAGGTTATACTACATTGTTGGACCCACCTGTCGGGGATCCAACGACTGTGTACGCGCCCCCTTGAGATATAAAAGGGAGGCGCTCGCTGTGCACAGGAAGATCCATACAGACTCAAGCTCTCGCACCTCCTCACGCTTGTGGGAAGGCAATACAACACACAGTGGATGTAGGGTATTACGCTCCGGCGGCCCGAACCACTCTAAATCCTGCTGTGTTTCTTGTGTTCTGAAGGGAGATCGATCTAAGACTAGCTACCCCCTGAGTACACACCCTCTGGGCTAGGGCGGGTGCCTTCCGCCACCCGGCCGTGGTTTGCAGCACCACGACATTTGGCGCGCCAGGTAGGGGAGCTAGCTCGTCGCATTTTCATCATCCTCTTCGTCCCCATGGTTCGTGTGGACGACGTGGAGATGACGGAGGGGGTGGCGTCCTCCACGCCGCACGCCCCTCGCGTTCCTGCTCCAGGGGCAACCGTGCCTGTGGAGCAGCCACCGTTGGCGGAGGCGCGAGCCGCCCGCCGGCAAGAGTCAGGGCGCCCATCAAGGGCCCCCTCACAGACTGCGAGCGGCGGAGCTCTAGCCGCGGCTAGGGAGTTGCTTCGCAACCCTCCGGCTGAGGCAGCCTCGCCAGACGCCCTGAGGCAGTGGCGAGACGACGTCGACCGTCTCCTCCACCTGGCTCAGGCCTCCCCCAGTTCTGCAAAGACTGGGCAACGACCTCCGCCTGGCAACGCGGTGGTACCTTACCACCAGCGTCAGGGCGGTGCGTCGGCGTCTGTGCGCTCCCCCACCGTGAGGGGTGCACGAACAGAAGACTTGCGGGCGGAGCTCAACCGCCGGCGCGCGGGGGAGGATGCCCGCATCGCTGTCGAGAGGGCGCGAGAGCGCCGTCTCAACATTGAGGGACGCAACCTCAATGTCGATCTGGACGCGGCGGCACCCAGGCCTCCGGTGAACGCCCGGATTCAGCCAGGGGCACCGGTGGCCGGGGTGGGCTGTGCTGCGCTTGCGGAGCACCTCCGCGCCGTGGCGTGGCCACCCAAGTTCCGCCCCCACTTGCCGGAAAAGTACGACGGTACTACTAACCCGTCGGAATTCCTGCAGGTGTACGTTACTGCCATCACAGCAGCTGGTGGCAACGGCGCCGTCATGGCAAGCTACTTTCATGTAGCCTTGTCCGGGCCAGCCCGGACCTGGCTCATGAACCTCACACCTGGGACGATCCAGTCCTGGGAAGAGCTCTGTGCAAGGTTCACAGCGAACTTCGCCAGCGCCTACCAGCAGCATGGTGTGGAGGCACACCTTCACGCCGTGAGGCAAAAACCCGGGGAAACGCTTCGGGCTTTCATCTCGCGCTTCACTAAGGTACGGGGTACCATTCCTCGTATCTCAGATGCATCTATTATTACTGCTTTCCGTCAGGGGGTACGTGATGAGAAGATGCTCGAGAAGCTGGCGACGCACGAGGTGGAAAGCGTCACTACGCTTTTCTCCCTGGCAGACAAGTGTGCCAGGGCCGCCGAGGGCCGTGCATGGCACTCAGCCCCCCAAGACGGAGACACCAAGGCTGGTGGCTCCAGCGCTACCGCTCAGGGCGGTGGCAAGAAGAAGAAGAAGAACCGGGGTCGTGGGGAGCCGCATTCTGGCGGACCAGTCGTTGCAGCAGCAGCGCCACCAGCGGCGCCGGCTGCGGCGGCAGCGGCTGGGGGCCAGAATACACACGGCAAACGCCCTCGCCCGCAAGGTGGGAGCGGAGGTTCATGCCCAGTGCATCCCACCGCTCGCCACAGCGCTGCTGACTGCCGCGAGATCCAAAAGCTCGCGAAACGGGTCAGTGGGCGGCGGGAGCAGTCCTCTAAGGATGACTCACCCCCTCCTCGCCAGCGGGCCGGCAAGGAGAAGGCCTCTGACAGCAGGGCCGCAGCCGGGGAGAAGGAGCTGGGGTACCAATCCCCCGCTCGAGAGCTGAAGGGCGTCTATCACAACGACGACTCCGATTCCGACAACGGCGACCGCCGCAAGAAGCTGTACGTGATGTATGGCGGGAGCTGGGAGCTTGTCTCCCGGCGGGACGTGAAGACCCTTCGCCGGGAGGTCCTTTCGGCGAAGCCGGGGGTCCCGAGGGCGGCGCCGCACCAGAGGTGGATGAACACCACCATCTCTTTCGGGCCATCCGACTGCCCGGAGAATATGGCTGGAGCTGGTGTGCTACCTTTAGTCACGGCTCCTGTCATATCCAACGTGAGGCTCTACCACGTGCTGATTGACGGTGGGGCTGGCCTCAACGTCATCAGTTATGCAGCATTTAAGCAGCTGCAGATCCCAGAGTCCAAGCTGACTCCCTCTCGCCCATTCTCCGGGGTGGGCCCACATCCGGTGTTCCCCCTGGGGAGCATCACATTGCCGGTCACGTTCGGGACCGAGGAGAACTTCCGCACAGAAAGCGTCATGTTCGATGTTGCGGAGGTGAACCTCCCGTTCAACGCTATCATTGGCCGACCGGCACTCTACCGCTTCATGGCCATTGCCCACTATGGGTATTTGGTCTTGAAGATGCCTTCCCCTGCCGGAGTCCTCACCGTGCAGGGCGACCGCACCGCTGCCGTTGCTGCAGTTGAGAGACTGCACACTCTGGCGGCAGAGGCTGCACGCTCCGAGGAGGATCCGTCCACCTCGCAACCCAGGGCGCCTGCAAAGGCTCCCAAGGTCCAACCATCTGATCCGGACCAAGTTCCCGTGAAGTCGGTACAGATTGGGGCAGACACCACCAGGACCACCCGCATCGCGGGGAACCTGGAGGAGAAATAGGAAGACGCGCTCATCGCTTTCCTCCGGGCAAATGTCGACGTGTTCGCCTGGGAACCGTCGCAGATGCCCGGGATCCCCAGGGAAGTGATCGAGCACAATCTGAGGATCTACCCCGACGCCACGCCGGTGCGCCAAAAACCTCGGAAGCAGTCTGTGGAGCGGCAGAACTTCATCCGCGAAGAAGTCCACAAGCTCCTACACGCTGGCTTCATCGAGGAGGTCCACCATCCCGAGTGGTTGGCCAATCCGGTCGTCGTCCCAAAAGCCAACGGGAAGCTCCGGATGTGCATCGACTACACCAGCCTCAACAAGGCATGTCCAAGAGACCCCTACCCTCTTCCGCGTATCGATCAGATCGTGGACTCCACCTCCGGGTGTGATCTTTTGTCTTTCCTAGATGCATACTCTGGTTTCCACCAGATTCAGATGTCTAGAGAGGATAGGAAGCATACTGCCTTTGTAACAGTAGATGGGCTTTATTGCTACATTGTCATGCCGTATGGTCTAAGGAATGCCTTACCCACGTTTGTGCGAGCTATGAGCAAAACCTTCTGTAATCTAATTAGAGATATTGTTGAGGTTTATGTCGATGACATTGTGGTCAAGACTAGGGTAGGATCAACACTAGTGGAGGACCTGTCCCTCGTCTTCGACCGTCTTCGCGCCACCCGCACGAAGCTGAACCCAGAGAAGTGCATCTTCGGCGTCTCAGCAGGGAAGCTGCTGGGTTTCCTGGTCTCGCATCGAGGCATCGAGGCAAACCCAGCCAAGATCAAGGCGATCGAAGCAATGAGGCCTCCTGGCCGCATCAAGGACGTCCAGAAGCTTACTGGATCTCTCGCTGCTCTTAGCCGCTTCATATCGAGGCTGGCTGAGAGGGCCCTTCCCTTCTTCAAGCTGTTAAGGAGGTCCGGTCCATTTTCATGGACCGAAGAGGCTGAACAGGCCTTCCAGGAGCTGAAGCAGCACCTCACCTCGCTGCCAGTATTGGTGGCACCAGAACCCGGTGAGCCGTTGTTTCTGTATCTTGCTGCATCTGCGGAGGCGGTCAGCATGGTGCTGGTCGCCGAAAGGATGGAGCAAACCCGCCAGGGGAGCACCAAGGTCCTCTTGGCCGAGGATGGTGAGCCGGACCCCGGACACGGGGGCCCGTCAGCCTCACCCCAGCTTGAAGGTCCGGGCCCCGCACAGGCAGGTCCGGAGGAGCCTCATCCCATTGGGAGCCCAGAACCACAGGGGGCCCAAGGGACAGATGCGGTGGACAAGGACGAACTGGACCCAGGAACTAGGGTCCGGACCGTCCAAAAGCCAGTCTACCACGTCAGTGAAGTCCTCCACGAGGCAAAGGCCAGGTATCTTGAGACGCATAAGCTTATCTATGCAATACTTATTGCGTCCAGGAAACTGCGCCACTACTTTCAAGCACACCGAGTTGTTGTAGTGACCTCTTACCCATTAAGAGCGATTCTACACAATTCCAACGCCACAGGCAATATCGCCAAGTGGGCAGCAGAGCTGGCGGAGTTCCAACTGGAATTCCAGCCACGCCATGCGGTCAAAAGCCAGATCCTGGCTGATTTCATAGCGGAGTGGACTCCTTCCCCAAGCAACCCTGGAGGTCCGGCCATAAATGTTGGACCCCCGGAGCCGGAAATCAGGACACCAGTCTTCACCGAGCCTCACTGGACACTCTTCTTTGATGGGTCCGCCCGCGAGAAGTGGGCCGGAGCTGGTGTGGTCCTCATCGACCCAAACGAAGATCAGCTGAAGTACATGGTGCACCTTGAGTTCAAGGCCACCAACAACATGGCGGAATACGAGGCTCTGATCTTCGGCCTGACCCAAGCCCTCTCATTGGGGGTCCGGCAGCTTCTGGTGAAGGGGGACTCCCAGCTAATCATTAAGCAGGTCCGAGGGGATTGCAACTGCAATAATCCCCAGCTCGCGGCATACCTCATACACGTGAGGAAGCTCGAGAAGGATTTCGACGCCTTGGAACTACAACACGTTCCCCGCGAGCACAACTCAGCAGCAGATGATCTCTCTGCGAGAGCATCTACCTGGGCTTCTGTGCCTGAGGGTGTCTTTGAAAGACGGCTGCTGAAACCTACCGCCCAGCCTGCCGAGCCGGGTGACGGGGATCAAGCTGGCACCTCGAAGCTAGCGGTCCCGGCAGTATACCACCTATGGTGCCCAACTAGGGCTGTGTGTTCTGTTGAGGAGCCTGTTGACCTCACAGAACCACCCCTATCTGCTTTGGGAGCTCCCGATGCATGGATCTCCGAGATCCGGGACTACCTGAAAGATGACATCCTCCCTGATGACGATGTGTCCGCTGAGCGCATAGTCCGATTGGCTAAACGCTACGCGGTGGTAGAAGGGGATCTCTACCGCCGTGGCGCCAACGGAGTCCTCATGCGATGCATTTCCCAGGGAGAGGGCCGCGAACTGCTTGCGGAGATCCATGGAGGCGAGTGCGGAAGTCATTCCTCCTCTCGCACGCTTGTTGGCAAGGCCTTTCGGCACGGCTTCTACTGGCCAACAGCACTCCAGGATGCGGCTGAGCTGGTAAGGTCCTGCAAAGCATGCCAGTTCCATGCAAAGCAAATACACACCCCAGCTCAAGCTCTACAGATGATCCCGCCCTCATGGCCATTTGCTGTGTGGGGTGTGGATATCCTGGGGCCTTTCCCCCGGACTGTCGGCGGGTACCGGTTCCTCTATGTTGCCATCGACAAGTTCACTAAGTGGCCGGAGGTTACTCCTGTGGTGAACATTACTAAGAAATCAGCAGTCGCATTCCTCAGGTCCATTGTGTGCAGATTTGGCGTCCCAAACCGCATCATCGCGGACAACGGGACCCAATTCAAAAGCAGACTTTTCCAAGAGTACTGTGAGGACATTGGCATCCAGCTATGCTTTGCGTCCGTGGCACATCCCCGCAGCAATGGACAGGTTGAGAGAGCGAATGCAGAGATCCTCAGGGGACTCAAGACCCGCACCTACAACTGCTTGAAAAAGCATGGTGCCAAATGGGTTGACGAGCTTCCATGTGTACTATGGGGCAACCGGACCACACCCAGCCGAGCCACCGGGGAGACTCCGTTCTTCCTGGTCTACGGGGCTGAAGCATGCCTTCCCCCAGAAATTCACCTGGGCTCACCACGGGTCCAGGCCTTTGACGAATCCATGCAGGAGCAGCTGCGGTGCGACGACGTGGACTTCGTTGACGAGCGAAGGTGGCGAGCAGCGATCCGAAATGCACGCTACAACCAGGCGCTCCGGCGCTACCGTCAACGGTTCGTGCACAGTAGGGAGCTCCGGGCTGGCGACCTCGTCCTCAGACGGATCCTGAACCGAGCGGGGCTCCACAAACTCTCCCCCAGCTGGGAGGGGCCTTTCAAGGTTACAGAGGTATGCCGGCCCGGATGCGTTCGCCTTGCCACAGAAGACGGAGTGCCGCTGCCCAACCCGTGGAACATAGAGCATCTGCGTAAGTTTTACACCTAGGCAGAGCAGGGAAATAACCTTTCCTTTGTAATAAGATAGAGTTAGCGTGCGGCCCGGAGCGGTTGAGGGCCACCCTCGTAAACCCGACCTCTGGCATCCATCGCACTAGCGGCTAACGCGCGGCTCAGAGCGGTAGAGGTCCGACCTCATAAACCCGGCCTCTGGCATCCATCGCGCCAGCCATGTACATCGAGATTGCAAAGGAAGGATTTTCTCCTAGTTCTGTCTTTGCGTCAAAGTTAAATTACGCATTTCGATTCTCGGAATTTTCGCTTTTTTCTAACCCCCGCGGGACCTCTACTCTTGTTGCTGCAACTAAGATCTGCATTGAGCTGCTGGACTACCGTACAGGTCCGGACCCTCTTGCTGCAGGAGAGGGGTCCGGACCCCTAAGGACCTACTCTGGGGAGCGGGTACTTGTTTCCTGGGGTGGTTCGGAGCCCAGTGTAGCCGCTTAGCTGGTTCCGTACCCAAAAGCCTGCACTCTCCACCACCCTGTAACGAGTACTCTAGTACCTGGAGCCGGGTAATTGGGGGCCCGGACCTCGTCCCAGATCAAGAGCTGGCTTCCTAAGTCCAACACGGCGTGTCCAGCACCATATCTCAAAGGATCGAGCACAGCAAAGTGACCTCACCCACTGCTGCGAAGGGTCTAGGACGATGAAGCCAGGTCCGGAAAGATCGTGCTGTTTCCTGGAGTGGTCCGGAGCCCTGCGTAGCGCCTTAGCCTGGTTCCGACCCTAAGCCTACGCACTCCCCCACTCTGTAACAAGCACAGAGCTACCTGGGCCTGCGCATCTAGAGTCCTGGACCTGGTACCAGGCCTGGGATTGGTCAGGAATGAGCCCCGCGGGTCTGCTCTAAGCTATAACTTTGAAGTGGTACACAGGTTCAAACCTGGCCAGTGGTAGACAGTCTCAAACCATTGAGCCTACCTACCAGGGGGTCCGAGTATCTGCTTCAAAGCTTCCATGCAGGATAAGAGCCAATCTCGGTGGTAGACAGACTCACAGCAGCTGAGCCTCTCTCCCAGGGGGCCCAGGCATCCGCTTTGTCCCAGACATCATGGATGAATCCTGCATGCGTCAAATAGCTAAGTTGCAGTATCATTGTTACCGTATAAGCAAATTTGATTCTTCTCTCTGTACTCCTGTATACTACGCAGGGAACAAGGCGCTTGCTCGCCTTGCAGGCTATATGACACCTATGCCCAAGGAGGTCCGGAGTATCTTCTACGGCTCGCGTGGCAGACAGGTCCAAACAACCGAACCTATCCGCCAGGGGGCCAGGACGCCGGGGTGCCGCATACCGCAAATCAACAACCGGCAAACAGCTAAGTTGAAGTTTCTTCTATTTCAAAAACTTTCGACTAATACAATGTTTGTTACATAATGCAAAAGAAAAAAGATACAATCCCCAGCCTAAGGGTCCGCAGGCTCTCGCTTGAAGTAGGCGGCGACGAGGTCAACGACCTCCCGCACGCTGTCCCGAGCGGCGGCCTCCGTCTCTGCTACAGGGCCATCGACCACGGGCGCCAGCGAGATGGCCGGGTCGTGGCTCCGGAGGCAGGTCAGGATGTGCTCCGCCACCATCCGGATCAGCTCGCGGCCCTCGTTTTCAAGCTGTCCAGTAAGGACTGGCCCCAGGCGCTGGAGCCTATCCGAAGCGGAGCTCAACACTGGGAGGGCGTCAGCTATCGAAGCTGGCGGCTCCGCCACCTGGATTGGGCTCATTCCAAATGGCACCAGTGCGAGGCTCGCTTCGGCCGCCCAGTCAGCGATCCGCTGGGCTCCAGCGCGCTGGTCTTCCTGGTGCTTCTGGACCGCCTCCCGGACAGCCTCCTGCACCCGGGTGTCCAAGGCCGCCTTGGCCACCTCCACCTCGCGGGACCTCTCCTCGAGCTCGCGGGACCTCTCCTCGAGTCCGCGGGACCGCTCCTCCAGCTTGGTCTCCTTCTGCTCCGCGTATACCTTCCGCTTCTTGAGCGACTCTCGCTGGCGCTCAAGCTCCTTCTCTATGGCGGTGGCGTGAGCTTCCCGTTTGGCAAGAGACTTCCGGTCCTCCTCCAAGTCCGCCTCGTCGGCAGTCAGCTGGCGGGCTCTCTCCTGCAGTTGTTCACGCCATCCCTGCAGAGTCGCAGAGAAGACGTCGAGCTCCTGCCTCCGGACCTCGAGGTCCTCGCTGCGAGTCTCCAGCTCTGATTGCTGGGCTGCGAGGTGAGCCTCGAGGTCGGACCGCTGAGCAGCGAACCCAACAACCTCCAGGGTGAAGTCCTGCTCCCGCTGCGCCAAGGATTTCTCTCGGCTTGACACTGCAAGCTCTCGGTCAAACACCTTCTTAAGGTTGACTCGGTAGGCCGCTTGGTCCGCCTTGAGCTTTGACCGAGTTTCCGCGGCGTGGGAGGCTTCAGCCTTCGTGTGCGCCTCCAGGCGGGTGTGCCAGTCGGAGAGGCGCTGACGCTCGCTCTCCAGCGCAGACCACTCCCGCCGGAAGGCCACCTCGGCGGAGGAGGTTGCCTCCTCAATCGAACGCCGAACTCGCAACAGCACCTGAGGAAGCGGAGTCGTATCCTCCTCCGGGGATTGGAGCTGCAGGAGCCGCCTGCCAAACACCACCTCCAACTCTTCCTCCGCAACAGGACCGGAGCTGGAGGTAGGGGCTTCCGCTGCGGCACTTGTCTCCGGCGCTTCCACTGCCGCCGAGTCGGGCGCGGCCGGGCCCAGCTCCGGCGCCCCCGCTGCCGCCGAGTCGGGCGCCGTCGGGCCCAGCTCCGGCGCCTCCCCTGCCGCCGAGTCGGGCACGGCCGGGCCCAGCTCCGGCGCCCCCGCTGCCGCCAAGTCGGGCGCGGCCGAACCTAACTTCGGTGCTCCCGCTGCCGCTGTGGCAGACACGGCCGCACCGAGTGCCCCCGCCACCAATACGTCAGGAGCGGCTGCACCCAGCACCGGCGCCACCGCCGCTGCCGCTGCTGCACTGAGCCCTGCAGAGTCTGGAAATGGCATGACAGTCAGCATCGCATCATGTGTCACGGAGTTAGCAACAGGACGCCGTACCTGAGGGTCCCGCACCTACTGCCACCGTCGCTGTCGATGCCGAGGTCGCTGCCGCCCGGGCACCTGCTGATGTGCCAACGGTGGTAGAAGAACCGCTGGGGCGGGAAGCCCTGGTAGCAAAGCAGAAAAGCCGTCAACACAAAAAAAAACAGAACACCGGCGCAAGGGAGGAGAGCAAGATGACACTAACCCAGCAGAACCGGGGACCCAGCGTCCCCGGAGCCCGGGCCTCTTCTCTTGCAGCTGCTGCTGTTGCTGTTGCTGTTGTTGCCCCTGCAGCTGCGATACAGGCGTAACCCGGGCCTGCGCCCGTTGCTGCTGTACCTGCGGCTGCGGCATGGGTGCAACCCGGGGTCGCTCCTGTTGCTGCTGCTGCCGTCCGCGTGCCTGCTGCCGCTGCTCCTGCGGCTGCTCCTGCTGCGGCCGCTCTTGCTGCCGGCGCGATGAATTCTTCGGCGGCGATGGTGGTGGTCCAGTTACGCCAGAGGACCCGTGGGGGCCAGCAGCCCAGGAGCTGCCCTGGCCTGCGCCCTCGGAAGACCTCTGGCGCTTCGCGGCGGGCTCCGACACCAGGGTCCCGTCGCCCCGGAGTAGCCTCCGCCGGCCTACGTCCCCTGACGACGCACCGGAGCTGCTCTGGGCCCGGCTGGAGACGGCCGCAGCCGCGGCCTGTTTCCCCTTCGTAGTGGCACCGGACCCCGCAGCGCTTAGCGTAGCCTGATCCCCGGACGAGCCAGGGATCCGGAGCCCACGGTTCGGGTCACCCCCGGTCTGCCGCGGGGCCAGTCCCCCGTCGTCCAGGGTTGGCAGGGTGGCCAGCACCGCCACCCTCGCTGGGTCCTCGCAGAGGGGGACTATGCTCTGCGGGAGGATCAGATTCTCTGCGATGAAGGTGTCTCCCGTCACGTTCCGCACCAGGACCTCCAAGGCCTCCTGGGTCAGGTCGCTTCCCTCCCCGCGGTGGGTCCTGCTGCAATCGTTGAGGCCGGTGAAGCTCCACGCCGGTCGCGGCCGCTGCTTCAGGGGGGCGATCCGGCGCTTCACGAAGTCGCCGAGCACGTGCCACGAGGTGAGGCCGCTCCCTGCCAGTGACCTGATCTTATCCAGCACGGAGTCGAACTCCGGCTGCAGCGATGGCTTGGCCCTCCAGGACGCTTTGTCGGAGGCGGGCCCCGCGGTCGGCAGGACAAGGCGCTCGTTGGCTTCGGTGGTGGCAACCACCCAATCCCTGCGCCACTCCTCCCACCTTCCGCCAGCAAGGCCCGGAATGTAAGGAGTCGGCAGGTCGCTCCTTATCTGGAAGTAGTACCCTCCCACTTCGTCCTTGCTCCTTCCGGACTTCACCAGGATGAAGAAGTAGCGGAAGAGGATGACGCAGGGACGCACTCCTACGAACATCTCGCATAAATGCACAAAGATGGACGCCAGGAGGAGGGAGTGGGGCGTCAGATGCTGAAGCTGGAGGCCGAAGTCTTCCAGCAGCAGCAGCAAGAATGAAGAAATCGGCAGCCCCACGCCGGCGGAGACGTGCGAGGTAAATAGCACGAACTCCCCGGCGCGGAGGTTGCCAAGGGGAACCGAGCCTGCTCGCACCCCCCAGCCGGTCTCCTGAGCGCTCCACCCGAGCAGGCGGCGCACTGTGTTCAGCTCTCCCTCGGTCTGGAAGCGACGGGGATGAACAAGGGATGCCATCTCCTGACGGGCGAGGAAGGAGCCTGTGTAGGGGGGAGAGAAGGTCAAGGAAGGCTCGGAGGCAAAGGGGCGCAAAGGCTGGAGGAAGAAGACGAATGCGGGAAAGCAACCATAGGATACGGTATGCCCCGTTATAAAGCCCGTCTCAACCAGCGCGCCCCGGAACCGTCGCCGGAACTCAAGCGACGCTCGCACCAGGAGTTAGCCGCCCAGTCCATGACGTGAGGGGCCCAGGCCCACCTGTCAGGGAGGGTGGGTAATCAACGGGGGTGCGAAAAGGCGGGATCCGAACCGTCGCCCGCGCGCGTGAAGCAAGGCGGAAGCCGAGCTGACGTGCGCGCATTAATCATAGGCGTGGCCGAGCTTTTCGGGAGCTGCGCCGGTGGTAAATGATCCGTTTACTCCGGCCGCAACAATGCCAAACGTCGCGCGTGTGACTAAGTGAACCGCTTATCGTGGGGCCCTTAGTCAGTAATCCGTTGCGACGTGATGAGGCAGCAACCAACCCAATGGGTAGTCAAAGCCGGTCAAGACCTGCAGAAAGGAGCTTCAAGCTATATAGTACCAAATCGCAGAAGTGGCCCCACCTGTGGGCTCGTACCTCCCCCAAGGTGGGCCCGGGGGCCACTGTCGGTACCCTGCAACAGGGATACCCACTCTTACTGCAGCAAAGCAGGACCCGCGTAGTTATCCGTAGCTGCGCGGGAGAGACGGAGTAGCCAGGCCCCACAGGCCAGGCTTTTCCCTCACCAGGCCAACGGCCCCGGACCGTTTCCCGCCTGAGGATGGGTCCGGTGGCGCCACGTGTCTCCATGGAAGGGAAGCTCCAAGCTGACCGCCGAAGCCTCGGACCCCCAGAGGGGTCCGGGACCTCCTACGCCCGTCCGGACTCCCCTCACCGTGTAGGGGTCCGAAGCCGCCACGTGTCCCGGAGGCGTGGGATCGTGCGCGAGCCTTCCGGAGGAAGACTCGCCCACCTACCGCATTTAATGCGATAGACAAGGCGTGCTCTGCCGCCGTGGTACACAAGACAGCCTTTTGTCAGGCCCCGCTGCGCGCCGCGTATTACCAAGGAGCACAGTGCAGCCGCCTGAGCCGCGCCCGCGCAGAGCCCGCCTGTAGCATTAAACGGATACGACAGCACGGCACTTTTCCATCATGCCGCCTACGCCGCAAGCTACACCGCCCGCTTAAGCAATGTGACGGGCGGTGTCACTAGCTGCGACGGGCCTGACCTGACAAGACGACGCTAGGACATGATGGACGAAGGGCTCCGGGAGCAGGCGAGGGAATCCAAGAGAAAGATCTCCTTTGCCTGCGACGCCATAATGCATGAACAGTGCGTTAGGTTATACTACATCGTTGGACCCACCTGTCGGGGATCCAACGACTGTGTACGCGCCCCCTTGAGATATAAAAGGGAGGCGCTCGCTGTGCACAGGAAGATCCATACAGACTCAAGCTCTCGCACCTCCTCACGCTTGTGGGAAGGCAATACAACACACAGTGGATGTAGGGTATTACGCTCCGGCGGCCCGAACCACTCTAAATCCTGCTGTGTTTCTTGTGTTCTGAAGGGAGATCGATCTAAGACTAGCTACCCCCTGAGTACACACCCTCTGGGCTAGGGCGGGTGCCTTCCGCCACCCGGCCGTGGTTTGCAGCACCACGACAGTAAAGAATCCGTTTTACTTTTGAATCCAACGGAAAAAGTAAGGACAGCTCCTATGAGTCATTCTATGGCTTTGCCAATCATAAGTTCACAACACTAAGGCCCTGTTTGGGACCGCTTAACTCAGATTTTAAGCGAAAAAAGCCAAATAATCCCGCCAAACGCTTCGATTATCAACCAGCTTATTTGGACCGCAATCGCAGAAAAATCCTCCCCACCACGGCGTTTCGATTATCAACGCTTTTCCCCTTCCAGCCCCTCTCCTCCCGCACGCATCTGAGCGCCGGCACTCTCGTTCCTCTGCTCCAACCGGATCTGGGCACCGGCCTGTCCTCCCTGCCACCGGCCGCCGGCGCTCTCCACGCTGCAGCGCCCGGCCGGCCCTGTCCGCCTTGCTGCTGCTTCGCCCGACTGGAGCAGCCTCCCTGCTGCGCGTGGGGCCCTGCAGTGCCCGCCGGCCAACTGCGTCCAGCAACAGGAGCAGCCACCAGCGACAACAACAGGAGCAGGCAGCGCCCTCCAGTAAAGTGCAGTGAAGGTGAAATATGTGTACTTTCCGTGATGCACTTGCTGCGGCTTTGGTTGCTTGATTTATCATACTCCATTTTTAGTATTTTGTAGCACTTTCAATGGTTCAAATGTGAGTTAATTTGAATTTTATTGTACGAGTACATTTTAATGGAACTAGATTTGTTTCTCAAACTTCACAAAGATGTCGAAAATTGTCTTCACATCAGTGTTACAAACAAAAAGAGGTATTATTAGCCTCAAGGGTATAACGGTCATTTCATACCCAGAACAGATAATCTATCAACAATAATCAGGCTAGCCAAACACCCTCGCTTATTCAGAAAGCAGATTCTCCAGATCGCGGCTTATTAGATAAGTCTGCTCAGCTTATAAGCGAGTCTCAGAAAAGCTCTCCCAAACAGCCCCTAAGAAAGGATGTATTATCAAATTTCGCAGAGATTATCAGGCAACATGAAAACATAACAATCTCTACGGTCGATATAACATAATCTAATCAGTGCCAGCAAAGTATTTTACGGAGGTACACAATATTTACCTAAAACGAGTCCATGGAGTCAAAACACCTTGCCTGTTGAGCCACACACAGGGAAACATAACAGGATTCCTTCCAAAATCAAGCAGTGGGCCCTGAAAAGAGAGTACCTTCAATGTGTCTGCCAAGAACTGAAAAGGAGGCACAGCAAGGATGTAGGGAATAACTGTATAGGCAGCTTCAGCAAATGGATGAAAGAGAACAGCCTCTTGGATAAGATCTTGAGGAGCCTCCACTAGTTATTTCGAAATAACTGTGGAGAGCTTAGATTTCTGCAGAAGTGAAAGCCCTGAAGGAAAATCATTTGGGATACAGATGACTCTGGTGAACAGTAATGCCATAAAACCACATCATCAGGCTTCGGTTTAAAAGAAGTTTCACCTTATTTTATTAGTCAAAGCAATTAATCAAAGTTCCAATATAGTTCCTAAATTATTTTTGGCCTTTAAAAGGTTCATGATGCAGAAACAACAGCTTCTAGATCATTTTAGCTGATTACTTGTATAATATAACTAAACCTTAGTAACAGTGATGCTTGTGATTTTACCCATTAGGCAAAGATAAATCACGTATATATCACCAAGATTGAACATAAGTGAGTTTTGGATTGCAACATAAACAACTAACCTGCTATGAGCTCAAGATGACCAGTTCCAGATGCACGATAAGCCATAAGGTCACCCAATAACTTCGCCACGACACATATATCATCATCTTCCAACACACTCCTAGCAAGGTTAAGAGTAAAGTTACCGAGATTGTTCAAACATTATTGATATTAGCGCATAAGAACATGGACTAGAGAGGAACATACGAATACTTAACCCGCCCTAGACAGCACAAAACTTCACGGATTCCATGATCAAACACCTCTCGGTAGTGTGCCCTCCACGCAATATCATGGGATGCATAAAATGATCTCCACCTTAGTACATCAGAACCAGTAGCGCACTGAACTATAATTGCCACCCACATACTGACAAGAAAAATTATTAACAAGATACGCTTCCAGTCATTGTTTCCCTGATTTTGTCCTGACAAAATTCAGATAACATTACTCAATAGATAACATTAAAAGCTGCCCATCCTTATATGGCACATAGAATCTTCAAGTCATACACAACATAATTGCAGGATCTAAAGGAAGATATTTTGTTTCAACAAAAAGAATCTTAATTATAACATTGTGCGTGAACCTGAAAAGCACTGTTTTAAAAAGCCTCCAGCTAAGATGTCTTTTATGATGATACACATCAAATAAATTGTCAACACAAATTGCAGCATTGTGATGACCATTCCAAATCGTGTCCACCAAAGCCATCTCTTGTACCGTAGCTGTTCACGAAAAGAATAAACTTCAGATACTACTACAGGTAATCTAATTCCAAGTCAGATATGCATTCTGTTAACACTTAAAATGCTACAACGCAGTTAGTTTAAGAAAAAAAAACAATACAAGGACAAACTATTGCTAATCAAGCTCTCTCTTGGATGAAGTAATTGTGACCATCCCATGGTGTTGAAGGGAAAATCACACCCAAAAAAGAGAGAGAAAGAAATGAAGGAAAATCAACAGCGTGGTTTTATGGCAAGTTCAGTACACTTGCATTCATTAACCAAGAAGGAGTAATTTAGACCACATAACTTTTATTTCTCAACAGATAATGATCTTCTCTCATGAACTATGATGGAGACAGAGATGTCCTGTCAAAGATTCAGCTATGTTAATGCCGCAAGTTGCAGAGGAAGTGCGCATGAATGAGCAGCCATCATGCTCTGGTGTCTGGGCTCCCCCACCAGTCTACAGAATGAAGTAAAGGTTCAAGTCTCACAATGCCATCTCCAGTTCTCCACGAATATCTCGGTGACCCGATGTCTGAAACCACCACGCGCACCGCATGATCACCGCCTCCCGCCAGGTCTGGAAACCCAATTTACAAGGTCGATAACTTGTCGTGTTACGTGTCTACATGGGAATAAAAGGCTGCTCTTTTAAGGCGGACTCGGTCCTATTCGGCCATGTACGCCGTTGTTACCGTTACCCCCGTGCTTCGGATAACAATACCACACATGCTTTTTGAAGGATTAATTTAATAATTTAATTGTATTTTAGTAGGAATTATTACTAATTCTGCAATTTACAGCGGATTAAATAGAACACTAGGATGCATTAAGCTATGAGCTTGGAGCATACCCTGGAGAGTTGGCGGAGGTCGCGCTCGCTGTCGACATGGGCCCCGATGGCACCGGCGGCAATAGCTGAGGCGGCGGCGCCCTGCGCGAACCCCGCCACCGCAGAAGCCAGGAGCCTCGCCGCCGACGCCGCGGAGGCCACGGCGGCGGCCGGACCGAGGGCGCCACCCCCGCCGCAGCGGCGGAGCGCGACGGCCGCGACGGCGGCGCCCGCGGAGGCGGCGGCGGCGTTGAGCAGCGCCGCGCAGGCTGTGGCCCACCGGACGTTGGACAGCACGCCGGCGTCCATGCGGGTTCCGACTCGGCTCGGCGGCGGCGGCGGAGGCGACGAGGTGGAGTGGGGGCGCACGAGGCCAGCACTGGCGGGGCAATGGACACTGCCTGGGTTTATGAGTGGGGAGAGACGGGCCCGGTGTCAGTGACAGCGCGGGCTGTACCGCCATTTGGTTGGTAGTTGTGCTGCTCGGTTTTGCTGCGCGCTTTCTCACGGAGAAGCTAGCCCGCGTACGAAGACGAAAGCAAATTACTTCAGCGCGATTCTCGTGCTACACTAGAAATCCGGGCGCGGCTTTGCCGCGTCCTACATGGAGTAACCAGCTGACATATACAGTATTTATGACTCATATTTTCCACCACCTCTGCAGTGTTTGAGCCCGCATGCTATTTGAATTTTTCTCCTAGCTGCCGATGAGCATGGGGTCCACATGTAATTAGAATTCCTCTCGTCCACTCGTTTGCTCCCCTCGGTCCGTGAGAGGTGGGATTTCTGTCATCCACTCATTTCGTCTCCCTCGGATCCAAAGCGATGCCTACTTCGGTGGCCAACGACGCCGCAGTGCTCCCCCTTGGACTGCAGATAGGACCATCTCGGCCTTGCTGGGCTTGGAGCGGGAGGTGGCGGACGGCAAAGAAGGATGGCGGCGCCACCTGAGCAGATGTGTCCTGCTCTGCCCAGCGCGGAGAGGAAGGAGGCTGAGGCCTGAGGGCGACGACGAGGGTGCTGCAGCGGCGGCCCCCGCCGGCAGGCGCGGCTGAAGCGAGGCGGTGGCGGCGCCCTGAGGTCGGAGCAGGCGCGTGGCGGCACCCTGCTGGCTGTAGCGCCCAGCGCGCAGCGCCTTCCCCGCGGCCGCCAGGGTGCTGGAGCGGCGGCTGCGGTTGCCCCCGTCGCCGGCCACCGCCATGAGCTCCCGCGCCTCGTGGTGGCCTCGGCGGCCGGATCCGTCCCCACTGCAGAGCTTGGAGGCTGCGGCGACAACGTCAGCAGCCGGATCTGGGCCATCTGTAGCAGCAGCGGAAATGCGACATCCGGCTTAGGTGAGCGCGTGATTCCCCCTAGTTTGATCCTTTGACGTCTCATTGTGTATTGTATTCATGTACGAATCCTCGGTTCGATCCGAAGCCTAGACAACTTAAGCATGCTGTAATTTGACGATGTAGATAGTTCTCTGTTTGTGCTGATAGTAGCTGTATCAAATGATCAGGCCTTCCGCCTTCGGATTCTGTTAATTTAGTTGGTCACTGGCCGGATAGTTAGTGCTTTTGAGATATTTTTTTTATCATTATTGTGCCATTTGAGATTGATATCATTTCCCTTTTAGCTTCATTATAAGTGGTGGAGATCTGACCACGAGTAGTGAAATGTTATGCCTCTTGCCTGCATCCTCTCGCCGCTCTGTCTAGACCTGCAAATTGGTATGTTGATTTAAGTTATGCTCAATTAGTTTGCTTCCTCATTGTCTTTTTTTAAAAAAATTCATAATATGATATTTTCTATATTGATTGAAGTATTTCCCTATAAACAATATTCTGTGTCTGATCCACACGATCCATCATCATTTTCTATTAATACTTTTAAACCCTTTTTGCTTGTAACACGTGATACTGCAACATATAATTGTCCATGTGTAAATACTTTCTTTTTTAAGTATACCCCTACATTTGATAGTGTTTGCCCTTGGCTTTTGTTAATAGTCATTGCGTAACAAACTTTTATTGGAAACTGACGACGGTTTAATGTAAATGGCCAATGAGCAGACTTTGTTGTTAGGCTTATTCTTGGTATATATGTTTTATGTCCAATATGTGTTCCTGTTATTATAATCGCTTCTATAACATTATCACCTAAATTAGTGATTATTAATCTTGTGCCATTACATAATCCCAAGCTTTGGTTTAAGTTTCTTAATAACATTATTGGAACACCAATCTTCAGTAGAAGTCTGTGTGTTGGAAAATTGTTTGCATTGAGTGTATTTAGGTATTCAACAGGATATAAAATATTTGCATCATTATATGTGTCCAAACATTTTGATATACTGTCTGCACTTAAATATTCTCTTTCTGGGGTTGGAAGTAGATTTGTCATGTAATTATTTATCTCGTCAACAATTTCATTCGTTGTTGCTAAAATAGCTCTTTCTTTTAAATAATCTGGCTCAGAAAATCTATTATGAAAATCAGGATAAACATAATCTACTAGTGCCTCTATTTTGTTACCTGTTGTTTGTATCAATATTTCTTTTGGTATTTGCACAGTCATAGAATCAGAGTTGTCATCAATTTCACTTGTTTCTTTGATAGTTCCATTGCCAATGCTTAATATCCAATCATTGAATGATTGTAGATCTTTATATTCATCATCACATGGATCTAATTTTTTTAATCGCATGTTCTCAAAAAGATGTATGACAGTTACATCTTTCCAGAGATATGATCTAAAAATTGAAGCATTTATAATCTGTGATTTTGATCCATTTTCTATGACAGGTAGTATTTGTTTTGGATCTCCACCTAATACAATGACCTTTCCTCCAAATGGTATGTCAGAAGCTTCTTTTACTGTTTCAGACATTATATCTCTTAACGACCTATCAAGTGTTTCAAAGCATTGTTTATTTGTCATTAGAGCTTCATCCCAGATTATAAGAGAAGTTTCAACAAGTAGTTTAGCAAGTTTAGTTCCTCGTTTAATATCACATATGGAATTATCATCTAGGTCAATTGGTATTTTAAATCTTGAATGAGCAGTGCGTCCATTTGGGAGTAATAAAGATGCTACCCCTGATGATGCAACTGTTAGTACTATTTTTTTTTGAGCTCTTAGATATGAGACAATGGTATTCCATAAAAATGTCTTGCCAGTTCCACCATGGCCTGTTATAAAGTAGAATTGTGACTTATTATTTATTACACTGTCAATTATTGTATTGAACGCTTCCTTTTGTTCTTTATTCAATTTTAGGTATAATTTATTTGCTTCTTCCTCTAATCGTTTGATATCATAATTTAGTTCCTCTTGAATTAATCGATTGGTAGTATCCAATACATGTTGTGTCGATCTGCGTGGAAGTTTATAATTTTCTATGTGTTGTCCATTTTTACAGAAAATGTCTTCTAACTCTTGTAATAGTAAATCTTGGAGTTCAGCTTCGGTTGGTGTATAATTGATTGGATAATATTTGAGCTTTAATTGTTTTTCAATATCATCTATCATCTTTGTCCAATTTTTCTCAAAGAATTGTGTTTCATCTTTTAGGTCACAATATGTAAGCATCGTTGTAAATAAATTTCGTAATTGTGAAGCTGTTGCCCAGTTTGTGGCTTCCTCAAATGTCTTGTACCACTCATTATCATCATTTAGTAATCCTCTTGCTGCACATGCTTCTTTAAAAGTTTGATATGTAATTCCATTGTATGTTCGTAAATCAACATAAGATGTTGCACCTTTCACTATCATTAAGAGCATTCGTAGATAGAATCTTTCTCCCTCTGTAGGATGTACATAATATAATCTTCCTATTTTGAACCCATGGCGACGTTTTATCCACTTCTTGTTCGATTCATCCCATCTCCATCTGAGTGGAAATTCACAATATGTGAGGTCTTTTGCATCATTGTATTCTTTGTTAGCAACAAACCATTCTGTGAGCATTGTTTTTTGATTTTTAGGATCACTAATTACATCTCTTAGTTTAGCTTCTTTTTTAATTTTAATTAAATTCATTAGTGGTAGGTGCACTGGGAGTCTTTCAACTGGTGGCCAATGGTAGTGTATCTCATAGCCGAGTAATCTCCATAGCGCATCTTGTTCACATATGTATCTACAATCGAGATATTCTTTAATCTCATCAATATCTCTTGTTTGATCATTTATAGGTGCATCCTGACCTTTTTTTATTCTTTCAAATATTACGTTTGCTTGGTCAGGTCCTTTATTTACATATTTACATAAGTATTTCAAAAGTCTACTTTTATTTACATATTCTACATTGATATGTGCTTGGTATTTTTTAAGCAATTCTAAATTATGTGGCACAACCCATCTATTATCCAAATTATGGTTATCTCTCCGTATATAAATTCCAGTATCGCGTCTTCGATAGACTGTAAATCCCGTATGTGTGAAAGTGGTCTCTTCTTGAAATTCTTTAGGATAAAATTTTGAGCACCTTCCTTTTTTCATACAAGGACAATTCAAATTTTGTTCACCGCATGGTCCATGTAACATGTGTTCAGATACCAGTATATATCCCAAGGGATCTGTTGTGGGATCTGGTATTTCAGCGGTTATCCAAGCATCTATAATTTCAGCTGTTATTTCATTTCCCTTTTTATCTACCCAAACTAAGATATGAACATGTGGTAATCCCCTTTTCTGAAATTCTATGGAGTATAATATTGCTAATATAGGCCCAAAGATTGTGCCTGAACATATATCATCTAGCAGCTGTTGTAGCTTCATATGAAATATCCGTACTATAATATCAGGTCTATCATTAGGATGTTGACTCTCTAATATTGTTGATGTTATTTCTGGCCATTTAGGATTGCATGTGAATGTTATAAAAAGATCTGGTGGTCCATATACACGACAGATAGCTATTCCATCATGATAATTTTGTATGATATAACGTCTACAACCAGTATGGCTAGAAGGTAACAATACTCTTTTACCAATCTGATTTCCTTCTTGCATTCCTTTCTCTACGGCATCAAATATTCCTTTTATATATTCAGCCCTTAGCTTGTCTTGATTTCTTGCAATATATTGAAGTCTGTCTTCATCCTCCATTGCTCGTGCATCTACAATTGCTTGTTTTGATAGCCGTCCATAGCATAACCAAGGATTTGGTTGGTCATCTCTGAAATGCATATGGTACTTCAAAAATTCATGTACAGTCATGGTGTTTCTTTTTCCTTTTCTTTTCCTTCTTATCGGACTTGTTGTATCTTCATGATATTTTATGCCTAGTTGAAATCCTCTTTCACCGTATGGGAATAATAATGGATATTGTAATGGCAAATATGCAGGATGAAATATCGATATACGCTGCAGACCCTTTTTTTTAGTACTAACTATTATGTCTCTTTTATAATTTTCCGCTGTTATATCACCTACTATTAACATAGCTAGATCTTCAGAGTATGGCATCTCATATTGTATTGGGTCGCCTTTATTGGCTCCTAGGATTCGGATGCTAATATCAATACCTTTATGTTCTTCAAATAGATCACGTGCGTGGCGAAATATTTTTACTAATGGGTTGTGTTGATCAAGCATTTCCTGTAATCCTTTGATTATAGCTGGATTAAGGTCATGTCTATCAGGTTCTTCTTTTGTTAAGGCTCGTAGTCTATTCTCAATTTCATTTTTTGTATCAAAGATATATAGCTCAGCAAACTTGGGTATTTTGTTTGGTTCGGGTAATAATGATCCTATGTGATGATGTATTTGACCATTTACTCTAAAAACATAAGGACCTTCTCCTTGGTTGATTGTCTTGTCAATATTACCTCCCATCGATGTAAAAGCAAACATGCTGTTATATTGACGAATCTTTTGTAGGAAATGTTTTGATTTTTTATCTTCATTCTGATTAAGTAATGTTTTAAGAAATTGTGGAGGTTCTCTGTATTTCGGGATTCTAATTTTGCCATATTTACAACAATTGGAATATAGTATCTCTCCATTTCCTCGCTTTGAATCATATTTGTTTCGCTCATCATACCAAAATATTGCGTTGCAATATTTGCATTTGTAGTCTGGTTTTCCACAGTATGATCTTTGCTTGTATGATTCTTTCAGATATTGAATATATTCAGGTGGGAAGTATATCATACCATAAGGTAATGATAAATAGGCATGCTTTTGAGCGATGTTTAAGCACCTTCTTTTTAAACCTTGCTGTACAATCTGATTTGGCTTATTATCCTCTCCCTTACGTTTCCTTTCTTTTATTCTCTCTTGTCTTTTGTATTTTGCCATTTCTGGGTCTATGTTTATATCATCTTTTGGGTATAGTTGCTTTTTACTCCGCTTATTGGGTCGCTCTTGATAATTTTCAAGTAATCTTTTTGGCATCTTTATTTATCGCTGGTAAAGTATATAGCAGGTGCACAAAGAAATAGTTAGCAGATGGAATATAACCATTCATGAAACTTTAAATGTAACTGAGATAAGATACAGTATATAGCAGGTGCACAAACAAACAGTCGATACATGGGAATATAACCTTTTGTGAGAATTTAAGTTTAGCTGAGATTAAAGTATAGTTACAGAGATAACTACAATATATACTTTTGTACATACTATATAGTGACTTTTATTTATGACGTCTTACCTTATCGAGAGCTGATGATATCCAGGTTATGCAAGTCTTGTAAGCTATCACTGGATTTGAGGTGTTGCGGTGGTGAGCACTGTGCAGAATGGATGTGAGGAATGCGTTGTGTTGATGAGCTGTGATGGAAGTGAACTGAACTCAGCTTTTGGAGCTGTTCAATCACATATTTATAGTTAACTTGGTGACTGGTGTACTATCTTCTAGGTTCCGGGGTTTTTTCTAGATTCCAGCTGGTAGCTGACAACTTCGTTCCTGCCTTCTCGAGTGGTGTCTGGAAGTGGTCTTCGTTCCTGCCTTCTGGAGTGGTGTCTGGAAGTGGTCCAAAAGCTTCTGGATGAGTCATTTCCGGTGCGTACTATGTTGTAGCATATAAACAAATAGGTCTGATACCTTTATGTAAAGAACGGTGTAGATTTGTGTATTGTCCCATCCAAAGGCTAAGATAATTTAGATGACGTGGAGCTATCTCATTTGAGAAATATGGTGCACGGTTCGTACTTGTAAAAGATCACTGATCGGTGGGTCGGGATGGATCCAGTTAATTGTTTGGCCCACTGGTCAGCTACTGCCTACTGATGGCAGCAGTCGCATGGAAGCCTTGCTTTGCACTCGCCCTGCGTCTCCTTTCCAGGTTTAGAAGAAAGTTCGCTGGAATCCGGTGCGACCTTTGTGGGCCAGAACGGGCTGGTTCGCCCCGGGCCCCACACGTCATCTAATGATGTGGGCCAGGGTATTTAGGTTGGAGTTAGTGGTTGTCACGTGCACGTCGCGTAACTACTTTTTTAATAACGTTATATTTCTAGAACGAGGTTTTTATATCGGGTCATCGCGGAGGTAGCCCTGGTCAACGCGAAGGGTCCACTGACACTTGGACCCAGGCCTGCTATGTTGCTTGATGTTCACCGAGGCCCATAAATGCGTATGTCTATCTATGTTTGGGCCCAAGCCGGGTGCTGGAATGCGCGTCCGGCCCATGTGCGCCGCCTTTTTCCTTTTTCCGTCCTCCAAGTTCCCGTTTGCGCTAAATTAAACCTTGACGAGGGGAAACGTAAACTTAAGCCATGCAACCTTTTTAAAAATTTTATTTACTGGAAGTAGGAGTATTATCTTACAAACACGCATGCGTGCGAAACCCCGTACATATACTCCCGCTAATGGGGCGGAATTTGATGGTTTTTTTTGTGGGTTTTAATACGGGTATTATTGGATGGGTGGAAACATGTGACACTATGAAACGATTGGGGCGGGTTGAGTTGACGACACAAACGGGTTGAGACGGGTTGGGGCACTAGGGTAGTAGATCAGCGCGTAAGTCGCATATCATTTTCCGTCGTGACTTTGGGTTGGGGCGGGTTGGGGCATTGGGCCGACGGAGTGGGTCGGGGCGGATGGTAATTAGGACTCTTGGAATATGGGTAGGGGCAGATTTGGGACGGGTTTAACCTCATTAGCAGGCGTACGTACATACCATGAGGTTATATTTTGTATCCCAACAAAAAAAACCGTACACACATATACGATTGAACATGATGAAACGAAATTCCTAACCATCACTCGAGTAAAAATTGTTTACGTCGTCAATCAATTTTCATGTATCGAATCCCCCCTTTTGCAGCCCAGGCAACGAATGACGCGTATGGGCTGATGTTGTAGATACGGCCCAATAGTAGTCAGAGCATTTTTCATTTTCAAAAAAAAAAAAGTTGCCAGCACCTGTTTCTTGCGTGAAGGTTGAGGCCTCTAGCCCGTGCATCAGTTCACGATTCCTTTGTTTTGGATCTCGTAAACTATCGTAATGTTTTTGTGTGGGTGGCTCTGTTATTATTTTTATTTGATGGACCTGACATCTCAAATTATTTTGTATTTTTATCGATGCGCGCACCGTTAATTCACACCACGTTGTTGCTGTTATCCTATCATCTTTTTATCCATTTCTTGTCTTGTCCTCGCAGCAGCATACCAAACTTGCCGACGGCACTGAGACTTCTTTAGCATGGTACAGTTGTTTGGTCAGATCAAATTAGTGGAAATTTTTTTAATTTTCTGTTCGATCAAGGATATGTTTTAATTTTTGTTCGTCCTATAAGCTTTGCCATTCCTTTCATGTTGTTTTCTTTTTTTTCCCCCAATGCTATGTTACCATGGTTGTATTTTTTTCAGCAGCAAAATCGATTTTATTTAGCTTAACCAATGTGAGTTGCCTGCTAGCATGTACATCTTGGGGGGCATACTTGCTGACTGCATTGTATTGGTTTAGTTCATTCACCAGTGTGTGTGAATCTCTTTTTTTAGAACAACTAACTAATTATCTTTGTCAAAGATCTAACCTAAACAAAATCATCAATGCACAAATACCACCGATGCAATATATGTGAGATTGTTCATGGAACAACCGGACTCTACAGCCCATGCAAAGGCACGTCGGATGCCCTACTGATGAGTGTCCTTGAAATCTCAAGCTATGTTAATCTGAGACCAAAGCCCACGTCATTGGTGGTTGTATTCACTGCGTTCGCAGGCTGGAGCTGGAATGGTGTGAGAGAAAAATACTGTTGGGCTGGCTGGAGCTGGTGGCTGGAGTGGTGTGAGAGAAAAATACTGTTGGGCTGGAGCTGGAGCTGACTGCCGAACGGCTTCTTCCATTAATTTCGGTTGATGCATGCACAGTTTTTTCAGTCCATTTGTCCTGTCAGTGGTTGATTAGGAAAATCGATTGAGGGGGTGTTTAGTTGGTGAAAAAGTTTAGATTTGGGTATTGTAGCACGTTTCGTTGTTACTTGACAATTAATGTCCAATCATGGATTAATTAACATCATTAGATTCATTCTCGTATGAATCAGTTAAACTATGTAATTAGTTATTTCTTTCAACTGCATTGAATGCTTCGTGCATGTGTTCGAAAACTCGATGTGACGGGTACTGTGCAAAAAAATTTGGAAACTAAATGCAGCCTGATTTTTAGCTTCTCCTCACTCACATCTTGTCATCTCGGCAGTTCCAAGTGGCAATCCTCTATTGGATAGAAAATCGATTGATGCACAGAATTTTTTTTACTCGACTGTTACCTTTTTTTTTTTTAGGGAAACTCGTCTGTTACCTAATCATTCCTAGTAAAAACTTTTTTAATGTTTGTCAAAGACGTCATGGTGATGATGTACAAGCCCGGAGCGCGAGTTGGCCCAATTAAGGGCATGGGTGGTCAGCCCGGCTGGCGGGCCAGCTGGCCCAATTAAGGGGGTCGCGCGGAGTCGTTCGGTCACTGGGCTGCACATACATCACCACTACTCCCCGCGACTCTTGGGACCGCATGCACAAAGCCCAAACGAGTGGTAACAGAAGAAGTAGGAGGTGTGTAAGGACTAGCTAGGCTAGGACCACATGAGAGAGAGAGAGAGAGCTTTATCCCTACTACGAGTACTCCGTATCTCATTTGACCACGAACCACACCCCGTTTTGTCCTCATCCCATCCGTGTCAAGGGAAACAACTAATCAGAAGATGAAGCATGCAGCTAGGAGCAAGAGGCCAAGGTCACGTGAGATCACTGTACGTTTTCACTTTGAGAGAGTCCGGCCTCCGCCGGCAAATTAAAGCTGCACCACGCGACGCCCATGGTCAAACGTACGCTGCATCGGCAGATACGTACAAAACCCTAATTAATCACTCCCTTTTAGGCGGAGAGAGAAGATAGAAAAGGACCATTACATATTAATTATTCTTTACAAAAAGCATGCATGATGCATGCTATAAAGTTTAATTGTAGAGAGAAATTGAGTGATGCAAAGCTAGTATACGAACGAAGATAAACCTATGCATAATATTATTCTAAAGCTAAACCTCTATTGATTTCCTGATGAATGCTACTAAAAAGCATGCAGAAGCAGAAACAACACTACATTGGCAGGCAAGGCATTCCAGCACATTTTCGCAACAAAAGTGCTCGGATCTGCACAAGACATGGCGTTCTAGAGCTCTCTCTCTGCATGCTCAGAGTCCATGCCTGCGGCCTCTGCATGGCGTTCTACGCTTGCAAGCACCAGGGGGGGCTGTGTCAGAAAGGAGATCGAGGTCGAGTAGCACACGTACGGTCATCAGGAAATGCGGCCGTAGCCCCAATATAGACCATAGTAGACGTGGACTGCGACAGAGCAACCTACGAATTGAAGGCAGCTACTCGAGGTGTGCTTTGCTAGCTGCTGCATACAGCAGGCTACACAGAGTAACTAGCTAGCCTGAGAGGCACAGTATTGTATGTGATACGCCTATACGTAGGACTAGTCTCTTCATCAAACGGCTCCGTCCCCTACTTCCCAGAAAAGCTCCCCAAATCAATGCAAGTGTTTTCAGTGGGATTGCCTCCCCTCCCGCTCTCTCTCTCTCTCTCTCTCTCTCTCTCTCTCTCTCTCTCTCTCTCTCTCTCTCTCTATCTCTCTCTCTCTCTCTCTCTCTCTCTCTCTCTCTCTCTCATGCAGAGCAAAAACTACTGCAAAGCTAGAGTTTATGGAGTGCTAGTATTATACACACGGCCGGTTATCTTTACAGTGTTTACGAGGAGGCCCGCACGGGCGCTAGCTCTCTCCGTTGATTTCTCCTAGGCCAGTGCGTGCTGTTCGCTAGCCGCTAGGGTTTGAACGACGATCCACGCGATCGACCTCCGCCATCCATGCAGGTCGATCGGCCCCCGCTAGACAGTAGTAATAGTACTAACCTTTGGTTTGCATCTCAAACTATCTAGTAAGCCAACTTGGAATTAAGTAGTAGTACTCTAGTACTAATACTTTGCATTGTTAACTCAGAGTCCAATGAAAGGATTTTGTTAATTTGTGGATGCTTAAACACTCCAAGTAGCATGCACATGCAGTAGTATGTACGTAATCCTTGTACTTGTCCATTACTTGAGTCTACACTTCGGTCGATCGTAGTCGTACAAGCTGCCAAGCTGGAGTACACATGTTCTTCAATGAACGTAGCAACACACCATCTTTTTTTGTTTTTGTTAAAAAAGTCTTGTGATGAAGGAATACTTAATTGTATGCATTCTTCAGAGTTTTGTTCAGTTCTTCTAGTAGTGACTGTCTGACTGCGAAACACTGATTCCCTTTACCCGGCCTGCCACATCAAGAGTGAGATCGAACTCAGTTACGTTCACAGGCCCATATACTCCACCTAAGAAGATTCTTGTTGGATATTAGGATATATGGGCACAAGAGAAGAACTTTTTAAAGCTCTCCCCCTCCATTTTATTGTTCACCTTTTGTGTTTGTTGGTTTCTTGTACGTGCAAGTTCATACTCCTGACACACTATGAGATGCCCGTGGGGCTAGGACCTTGTGATGAGTGATTGAACAACACAGTGTGCGTGTGACGTTTCTCTTGGTTGGTGTCGTTGCAGGTGATAGGTGGAGACTGAACATGCGGCGACGTGTGAAGAATGAAGATATGATGCCACGACCGATGGACTGAGAGCGGTGAAGGGTGGATCAAGACTTGCGTTCGAGGGATTTGAGATCGTGCGGTGTATGTCTACTGTACCTGACGACACAGCGAGAGAACGTTGGTGGACGGTTTCTTGGTTAAGCCACAAAACCAAGATCCCGGACGTTCGTTGCGGCGGACGTGGCCGAAGATGGGGACAATTGTCGATCGCGAGAAGATTCCGGATCATCGTGCGGCGAGATCACGGGACGCCATGGTGCTAGATGGAAGGATCGCGGACATCGAGATTGTTTGCCGTGGAGGATGATATTGCGTGATACGCGCCGATTACGTTAATTTGATTTACGTAATGGCAAATTTGTAATTTAGGTAGTGCCACCCTATGGGTTATAAATATGCGGCACCTAGGATTGAGGGGTATGCGTTTTTAGGGTTTTGGGGGCGCTGCTACAGTAGCCGCCGTGAACAGTAGCCGCCGTGAACAGTAGCCGCCGTGAACAGTAGCCGCCTCCCTGAAGCTCTTCTTGCGTGCACTCCTCTCTCCAGTCTAGCCTAGGGTTTAATTCCTAGTGAGGGATTTTTGTTGATCTCTCTAATCAAGAGAGGGAGGACGATCGGGCGGAGGCTAGATGCAATTTTGTAAGAACAAGTACTTGGTTTAATACTTTATCATTAAGTATTGTTCTTCGTTTCATTGCATCGTGCTTATTTGTTCTTCGTCAGGTTTATCGTCGGTTTCAATCTAAGTTTTCTTGATCCGCATTTTATACTTAATTTCCTTGCATAATATTTTGAGAATAGATTTCTAGTGATCTTGTGAACCTATGTTTCGAGTTTCCTCGCGTTTGGATCTAATTTGCTAAAGTTCTTGAAATTTGGGAGTTTGATCTGTTTGCTTCCGTGCGAAATTATTTTGAGTTGCTCCCATTCACCCCCCCTCTGGTCGCATTTTCCGGTCCTACAATTGGTATCAGAGCCGGTTAAGGTTTTCTCATACCTAATCTGTTGTGAAATCCACTTGTGGCGATCATGACTTCGTCTTCACATCCACCTGCTTTTGATGGAACCGATTACCCGTACTGGAAGGCTCGCATGAGTGCCTTTCTCAAGGGGAAAGGGATTGCGATTTGGAATATTACAATTGATACGACTTATGTGATTCCAGCTGATCCCTCAAATGCAGCTCACGCTACAAAATATGAAAACAATAACAAAGCTGTAGATTTTCTCTTTGCTGCTTTGAGCAAATCTGAATTTGATCGTGTTTCTGACAAACAAGTTGCTCATGAGATTTGGTCTACTCTACAAAATTTTCATGAGGGCACCAACGCAGTGAAGATCCGGTTATTTGAAACTTACAGGCGCGAATATGATAATTTTATGCAATCGCCTGGTGAGTCTATCGAAAATCTTTTCGCTCGATTTTTGAGTCTTGTCAACAAAATGAAAGCCAACATAACGGTTATGCCGTATGATGATCATGCAAGGGCTCTCAAATTGTTGCATGCACTCGACTTGGATGTTTGGGGTACAAAAGTGGAAGCGATTGTTGAGTCTACTAATTATGAGACTCTTACAACTGATGAGCTTTTCAGTAAGCTTAAATCCAAAGAGATCGACATCCAATTTCGAAAAAAGCTTAACAATCCCACAGCTGGTTCTTCTTCAAATATTCCAATGGCTTTGGTTTCTGGGAGTACTAACACTAATGCTAATCTTTCATCTACTCCTAGTTTTGCTTTGTCCTCCTTGTGTCATATTGCAGATGATGAGTTGGAGGTATTTGATGATGATCAGCTTGTTTTGCTCACCAACAAGTTCAAGCGGGTATATGAAAACAGGCGAAATAGAAGGCGTTCAGAAGGATGCTTCAACTGTGGTGAGCGTGGACACTTCATTGCTGATTGTCCAAGCAAGGTGAAGGCACCGGAGCATGGCAACAGCTACAGGCGCCAGGAACAATCAAGGGACAGGAAGAACAAGAGTGATAGGCGTGGGAGAAAGAAGGGACAACAGAAGTTTACTGACAAGCAAATCAAGAAGGCTGCACATGTTCTCTTCTCTTCGCTGGGTAGCTTTGATTCAGATGCCTCCTACAACTCTAGTGATTCAGAGTCCGAAGATGAGAAGCCCAAAAAGACCAATGATGGAGGACTCTGTTTTCTTGCTGACATCAAGGGAGGCATGTGCACTATGGCTTTAAATGAGGGTGATGCATATGACTGCAGCAACGACTCTTCTGATAATGAGGTACAAAATTCTGCTGAAGAAGAAATTGAAGAGTTGACTAAACTTGTTGATAAACAAAATAAAATTCTAGCAAGACTTAAGGCTGATCATGATAGAATATCTGCTGAATTAAAAACACTAAAAGATGCTACACCTGCTGCTGTAGAATGTGAGGAATGTTCTATTCATATGGTTTCTATTTCTGAATTGCAATCTAAGCATGCTGTTTTAGTTGATAAATTTGATTGTGCTAAGATTGAATTGGAAGAACTTCGCTCTCGTTCTGTTTTACTTGGTGCTTGTGCTACTTGTCCAATTTTGCAAACTGAGTTGAATGTTGCTAAATGCCATATTGTTCAGTTGGAGAAACACACTTGTCCTGTTTTACCTGAGTGTTTGACTTGTCCTACTTTTGTTGCTGAAATTTCCATCTTAAAGAAGGACAATGCTGCTTTAGAAGAAGAAAACACTCATTTGAGAACAATCCTTGGTTGGTGTTCTGTGCGTGAGCCCCAGATTGGTATGACTATTGCACAAATTAAAAGGGGTGAACATTTTGGTGTTGGTTATGATTTGAAGCGTACTTTTGGTAAAAAGAATGCAGATGGTGAGAACAATGGGCCTACTCCCAGTGAGAAGAGTCCACCGGTCTCACCTGAAGGTTTTGTGGTAGAACCTCCCAAGTATGTTCCTAAAAAGCAGGTTTGGAGGGTTAAACCCAAACACTTTAAAAGCCTGAATAACACATGGCCACCAACTTGTGAACATTTGGATAACCTTAAGCCTGATTTTTCTGGTTCCACTTCTAAGGCTAAGGTTGTCGTTGCTCCTACTCAAAATATTTACCATTGCGATTTTTGTGATCGTGATGGTCATTTGGCGGAGTTTTGCTTCCGTAGGAAGCGTGCTGAACGACGTGATCGGTACCCTGCACATGGTGCCTATGATCGTAGTGACTCTAGACGAGCGCCAGTTGTTCGCTTTTCTGGTTTTCGCTCACGTAATAGTGCCCCTGCGTCATATAGGAATGACATGCCACGTTTTCCCCCTCGTGGGCATCGTCGTTCTTTCGAGAGATTTGATTTTGCTAATGCTTCTTTTGAGCAAATGGCCCAGCACTGGTTTTCATTGCATTATCCTAACCCCAGTGTTGAGTCATTAGCTCACTCTCGTGTTCGCTATTGATTGCAGGATGGAGGCGAGGAGAACATATGGATAATGGACTCTGGTTGTTCGCGTCACATGACCGGAGATGATAGATGGTTCTCCAGCCTCACCCCCGCGAGCGGTAAAGAATACATTACATTCGGGGACAATAGTAAAGGAAAAGTGATGGCACATGGCTGTATCAAGGTAACCAATAAATTCATGCTAAAGGACGTCGCGAAGGTACGGAACTTACATTATAACTTGCTTTCTGTCTCACAACTTCTTGATGATGGTTTTGAAGTGCGTTTTAAGAAAGGCAATTCGCGAGTTCTAGATTCTATCGGTAACCTTGTTTGTCAAATCTCCCCCTTTGGACGAATTTTCATGGTTGATTTCTCTAAATCTTTTGGACAAGCTCGTTGTTTGGTTGCTCATGGTTCTCTCCCCATTTGGAAGTGGCATCGTCGTTTGGGTCACTTGAGCTTTGATTTACTATGCCGTTTGAGTTCGATGGGTTTGATAGATGGTTTACCGAAACTCAAGTTTGAGAAAGATTTGGTTTGTGCTCCTTGCAAACATGGCAAAATGATTGCGGCTTCTCATGCACCTGTGACTCAGGTGATGACAGAACGACCGGGTGAGTTGTTACATATGGACACTGTAGGTCCAGCCCGTGTTCGTTCTGCTGGTGGGAAGTGGTATGTGCTCGTCATTGTGGATGATTTTTCTCGTTATTCATGGGTGTTCTTTTTGGAATCCAAGGATGAGGCTTTTCAATTTATTCATGATCTTGTTCTAAAGCTGAAAAATGAGTTATCCAATAATGTCGTTAGAGCAATTCGCAGTGATAATGGCACAGAATTCAAGAATGCTCGAATGAAATCTTTTTGTTCAGAACAGGGTCTTGATCATCAGTTTTCCTCACCGTATGTCCCCCCTCAGAATGGTGTTGTTGAAAGGAAAAATCGAACGCTTGTTGAGATGGCTAGGACAATGCTTGATGAACATAAAACCCCTAGACGTTTTTGGGCTGAGGCGATCAATACCGCTTGCTATGTTGCTAATCGTATTTTTCTGAGAGCTTTTCTGGGGAAAACATCTTATGAGTTGAGATATGGTCGTTGTCCAAAAGTTTCTCATTTTCGCGTATTTGGTTGTAAATGCTTTATTCTGAAAAAAGGAAATTTGGACAAATTTGAATCACGTTCTTCTGATGGGTTGTTCTTGGGGTATGCTTTGCAAGGGCGAGCTTACCGGGTTCTTAATCTTGATACTAATCGCATCGAGGAGACATGTGAGGTCACCTTCGACGAGACGATGCCTTGTTTCTCTTCTGCTTTTGAGTGTGCAGGTGATGATGAGATTGGACAAAACATTTTTGAAGATGAGGTTGATGGACTTGACGATGATGATGATGCAACAGAGGATCCAGCTGTGCTCGAGGCAACTCCCATTCAGACGCCTAGCAGCACGATAGACGATGGGCCTTCAGAGCTTTTCACATCCACAGCAGATCCTGCAGCTATACCTATTGTTGATCATGAACCAGCTACAATTGAGGGGGAGGCAACTTCTGTTAGAACAGCACCTCGACATATTCAGCGTCGCCATCCACCTCAACAAATGATAGGTAACTTGAATGAGCGCACGACAAGGTATAAATCTAGAAATCAATGTGTCCTTGCGCATTCTGCATTTGTTGCCTCTTTTGAACCCCGTGATGTTGGACATGCGCTGTCTGATTCTAATTGGGTCAATGCCATGCATGAGGAGTTAGAAAATTTTGAACGAAATCAGGTTTGGGTTTTGGTTGATCCACCTTTTTCTTGCAAACCAATTGGTACTAAATGGGTTTTTAAGAACAAACAAGGGGAAGATGGTCTTGTTGTCAGAAACAAAGCCAGATTGGTGGCTCAGGGTTTCTGTCAAAAGGAGGGTATTGATTATGGTGAAACTTTTGCTCCTGTTGCTCGTTTAGAAGCTATTCGCATTTTGCTTGCTTTTGCTGCCTCACGTGGTTTTAAGCTTTATCAAATGGACGTGAAGAGTGCCTTTTTGAATGGGTATATAGAAGAGGAAGTTTATGTTAAACAACCCCCTGGTTTTGAACATCCTAAATTTCCTAATCATGTTTTCAAGTTACAAAAGGCTTTATATGGGTTGAAGCAAGCACCTCGTGCTTGGTATGCTAGACTGAAAACTTTTCTACTTGAAAATGGGTTCAAAATGGGTTCTGTTGATAAAACTTTATTTCTCCTCAGACAAGGCAATGATTCTCTAATAGTTCAGATATACGTGGATGATATCATTTTTGGTGGTTCGTCTCATTTTCTTGTTGCAAAGTTTGCAGAATCGATGAGTAAGGAGTTTGAGATGTCTATGATGGGTGAGTTGACCTTTTTCCTAGGATTGCAAATTAAACAAACACAGGAAGGGACATTTGTGCATCAGGGAAAATATACAATGGATGTCCTGAAGAAGTTCGACATGGCTGATGCTAAGCCAATTTCAACGCCCATTCCGACTAGCGCAGCTTTGGATGCTGATGAAGATGGAGAATCCGTGGATCAGAAGGAATATAGAAGCATGATTGGGTCACTTTTGTACTTGACTGCGACGAGACCGGATATACACTTTGCTGTGTGTCTGTGCGCTCGTTTTCAGGCATCTCCCAGGACCTCTCACCGTCAGGCGGTGAAGCGCATAATGAGGTACCTTCGTTTCACTCCTGAATTTGGCCTTTGGTACTCTGCTTCTTCGACGCTCAGTTTGTGTGGTTATTCGGATGCTGATTTTGCTGGGTGTCGTTTGGATAGAAAATCTACATCAGGTACTTGCCAGTTTTTGGGTTCTTCTCTTGTTTCTTGGTCCTCTAGAAAACAATCCAATGTTGCTCAATCTACTACAGAGGCCGAGTATGTTGCTGCTGCTAGTTGTTGTTCTCAGCTTTTATGGATGATAGCAACCCTTCGCGATTTTGGTTTGTCGTTTTCTCATGTTCCTCTCTTGTGTGATAGCACCAGTGCCATCAGTGTTGCTAAGAATCCTGTGCTGCATTCTAAAACGAAACATATTGATGTTCGTTATCATTTTCTAAGAGATCATGTTGAAAAGGGTGATATTGAGCTTAAGCATGTTGATACTAGTCAGCAGTTGGCTGATATTTTAACTAAACCACTCGATCAAGCCACGTTTGCACGTTTGCGTGGTGAGTTTGGTGTGTGTTATCCTTTCTAGTATCAATGTTTTTGTCGCTTCGGTTACATATGCCTTATACTTGTTTCAGCGAATTTGTGATAAATGCCTTTGGAGAGGTTGTGATGCTTTGGGTGACCATATTTTGTTTTGAAAACAGCACACAGATACTTCATGATTTTATCAGGCTTGTTTACATGTTCTTGTTCTAGTATCTGGTTGAATACTCGACATATATCTTGCTCACGGTTCGGTTTTGGCTCCTTTCAATGGGTCAAAGACCGGTTCGTCACTGTGAATGTAGCTTCTTTTGGGCCTATGAAAGAACAAATGTTCTTTGTGTCGCAAAGACACACATGAACCGGGCACTCTATAGTCCAGGGGCTGTCAAAAGATCCCAGATCAGCAGGGACAACAAAAGAAAAATGGGTTCAGTATTCAGCATATAACATTGGGAACAATATATATGATGCTGAGATTTGGGTTTGTATATACAGACTTGTGCTTTAGGCATGGCAGCCTAAGTTGGTTACTCACAGCTTGCCTCAGTCGCAGGTGTTGTGTGTGCCACGGGTTTGTCTTTCATGGCATAGACCTGATTCAAGCATTTGCAGTGAACTTTGATTGGAAGCTTTGTTACCCGTCGTGTGAGCTTGCTATATGTCTTGTCTTCAGCTTGAGACTGGCTTTGAATTTGTTTGCATGGTCTGACTAATTGGTTTTCAAAAGGTTCTAATTTAAATTTCTATGGTCATTGCATTGTGTTGCTGCTTTTCTGAACAGCTGGTTTTGCTGGTTCGCTGGTATAAGTATTTGATATATGTCTCTGAAGCTTCTATCTGTGCCGTCCCCTCATGTATCTTTTACTTGATGGAGTGCTTTGTCAACAAGGGGGAGAATGAGTGACACAAATTCATTGCTGAGTCTCAGGGGGAGGTTGAGTTTGAGCATTTTGACAGGGGGAGTTTGTCAGCTTTGGAGCTTTTCAGTTACTCTTGTATTTGTCTTGATTGTGTCGAGCCTAGCTTTTGTTGCTAGCCCATGTCTTTGGGGATCAAGTTTGTTAGATTGTTTTCTTTTCTTTCTTCTTTTACTCTATTTTTGTTTGAATAAATTTGTGTGGTGTGGTGTTGTCAATGCACTCATCAAGGGGGAGATTGAGATGCCCGTGGGGCTAGGACCTTGTGATGAGTGATTGAACAACACAGTGTGCGTGTGACGTTTCTCTTGGTTGGTGTCGTTGCAGGTGATAGGTGGAGACTGAACATGCGGCGACGTGTGAAGAATGAAGATATGATGCCACGACCGATGGACTGAGAGCGGTGAAGGGTGGATCAAGACTTGCGTTCGAGGGATTTGAGATCGTGCGGTGTATGTCTACTGTACCTGACGACACAGCGAGAGAACGTTGGTGGACGGTTTCTTGGTTAAGCCACAAAACCAAGATCCCGGACGTTCGTTGCGGCGGACGTGGCCGAAGATGGGGACAATTGTCGATCGCGAGAAGATTCCGGATCATCGTGCGGCGAGATCACGGGACGCCATGGTGCTAGATGGAAGGATCGCGGACATCGAGATTGTTTGCCGTGGAGGATGATATTGCGTGATACGCGCCGATTACGTTAATTTGATTTACGTAATGGCAAATTTGTAATTTAGGTAGTGCCACCCTATGGGTTATAAATATGCGGCACCTAGGATTGAGGGGTATGCGTTTTTAGGGTTTTGGGGGCGCTGCTACAGTAGCCGCCGTGAACAGTAGCCGCCGTGAACAGTAGCCGCCGTGAACAGTAGCCGCCGTGAACAGTAGCCGCCTCCCTGAAGCTCTTCTTGCGTGCACTCCTCTCTCCAGTCTAGCCTAGGGTTTAATTCCTAGTGAGGGATTTTTGTTGATCTCTCTAATCAAGAGAGGGAGGACGATCGGGCGGAGGCTAGATGCAATTTTGTAAGAACAAGTACTTGGTTTAATACTTTATCATTAAGTATTGTTCTTCGTTTCATTGCATCGTGCTTATTTGTTCTTCGTCAGGTTTATCGTCGGTTTCAATCTAAGTTTTCTTGATCCGCATTTTATACTTAATTTCCTTGCATAATATTTTGAGAATAGATTTCTAGTGATCTTGTGAACCTATGTTTCGAGTTTCCTCGCGTTTGGATCTAATTTGCTAAAGTTCTTGAAATTTGGGAGTTTGATCTGTTTGCTTCCGTGCGAAATTATTTTGAGTTGCTCCCATTCACCCCCCCTCTGGTCGCATTTTCCGGTCCTACACACTAGCAGCAAAGCTAATAAGTAGATCGACGGGCATGAGAGATCGCGAGCAAAGCGTGGTGATCACGTGGTATATATGCGAGAGGGCGGACTCTGCTGCGTGCCTGCGTGGCAACCAAGGAGACCCGCCCACACGTGTGAGTGTCCATATACTAGCTAGCCAGCTTGCGATCGATCGACATCGACTTCATGAGTAGAAGCAAAGCATGCACGCACATGCCAGTGGACGCGCACATGCGCTTTATCGTTCCCAGAGAAGATTGGACGGCGACGGTGGACTGTGATCAGTGTGTGCACGTGAGAAGCCATAAAACCTTGATTTCTATATAAGGCTCTGTTTAGATCACAACCCGTAAATCCCGTAAATGCAAAAAAAAAGACACGTCACATCGAATGTTTGAACACATACATGGAGTAATAAATAAAATTTATTTACAAAATTTTTTGCATGGATGGGCTGTAAATTGCGAGACGAATCTAATGAGTCTGCTTAATCCATGATTTGCAACAGTGATGCTACAGTAACCATCTGCTAATTATAGATTAATCATGGATTAATTAGCATCATTAGATTCGTCTCGCGATTTACAACCCATCTGTGCAAAAAGTTTTGTAAATAGACTTCATTTAGTACTTCAAATTAGCAAGATTCCATCGCAAAAATTTTTTGTGTTTCATCTAAACACGGCCTAAGTACCATATCATGTGTTGTCTGTTAGGCCGGCCGGCCGTTTTGCAAAAACTGAACAACGCATCACACATACTACACTGCCACCGTGTTTATATATATATGTACGTATAAATTATTGTGCGTCTCATATTATTAGTTGAAATAAACTCTAATAGTACTGTTACTTACGGCAAATTCAAATATAAATTTACACAGCCATAGCTAGCCTGTGCAAGTACTCCATCCATTGTCTTTTTGATAGTTCTATTTCATCTTGACACAATGATGTACCAATAAAAACAATCTTAGTTAGCATATAATAAATGTAGCACAGACTTTGTAGTTGGTCCTAATATTTTAACTAGAAACTCTTATTACTAGTGTTATTTATTACCATAGCTCAACTCATACCAATAGCAAATAAGACTATCATTATGAGTTTTGAAATAAGACTATCAAAAGAAAATGGAGGGAGTAGCTAAGACTGCAAAATAGTCAAACCTATCATTTCAAAAGAAAACAAAATGGTCAAACCTGTTAGAAAATTAAACCACGTAATGGATGCATGCCTGTCAAGTTGACAATCGAGACTGCTAGCACAACGGAACAGAAATGGAACAACTAACAAGAGTTCCCACCCCGTAAAGAACAATGGAACAACTTACAATTCCCACGCCGTAGAAAAAATAAGTCTCATATAATATGTAGAATGCATGAATTCATTTTATGTGAACTAGCAACATTTTTATGTACTAGTATTTCCTTCAAAAACTTTATATTTACGAGTATTTCATCAATGAAAGCTAGTCTATTTTAGAACGAAAAAAAATCATCAAAAGTAGTCCCAAGACCCGACTTGTGAATACAGATCGACATTCTCACACTATGGAAAGATCAAGGTTAATAATTAACTGAACTGCAGTTAAAAAGCCGCACATGAGTCAGTAATTAACCAGCCTTGAACCCGCCTCCAGCTAGAGCCCCGCTAGCTTTGACGGTCAAAGTTTTAGGCGGGGGAAGGGGAGGCAAGCGGTGCAATTACCAAGATAAAAACACACGCGCCCTATCTTAACCTCCACTTCTCCTTCCCCCCATAGAGAGAGAGAGAGAGAGAGCTCTTAGCTTGTTAACAATTCGTCGTCCTGGAGGAGAGGATCCTATGCGAGGTTTTTAGGGTGTTTTTTGCTCACTTCTCTATGCGCGGCGTCTGAAGCTAGACGATGGACTTGCTTGGGAACGCCAAGCTTTTCTATGGCCGGAAGACAAGGGTTCGTGTCCTCTTTTAGGGTGCAGGTGGCACGTCCTCTCCGTCGGCCATGCATGAACTTGATCCTTTTCTTTTCATCTTTTCTGCCTGTCGTTCATCTTTTGAAGCAATTTAAAGAGTGTTTTCATGAAGCATGCATGCAAGACAAGCAGCAACGGTTGTCGTGCGCACTCTCTACAGCATACGTACGGGTATGCATGTTTGATTGCAATTGATTGGATGAATCATGCCTATCTCGATCGGGACCGACTAATCCTTTTTCCTATCTAGGGTTAGTTGCATGGGCTATCATATTGATTCTAAACCAACTATCATTACTGTGAATTGTGGAATGGCTTTGTGCTAAGTAACTTTTTAATTAAGTATGTATATAAATAATTTAAGATTTTAAGATTTTAAATCGCCGGCTAAGGCATTTAGCGAGAGCACTACCGTTATGATGTTTAGCAGGCTAAATGCCATAGCTGCTGCTCTTCCTAGCAGCTATAACCGGCTAATTAAAATCTCTATCTATCTATCTATCTATCACCACTGCTCAAATGTTTATGATTAAGGAAAAAAATTCAGGGGTATTTCGTCACTGCAGTAGATCAGTAATCTTAAAAATAAAATCACCACACCAGCATTCCTCAAAAAAAAAATCACCACCAGTACATGTATATGTTACTCCTTGTAATTGTATGTGCGCGTGTTTGTGTCAGAGGTGATCTAGGAAGAGTGAGCCTATGGCTTTGTAAAAAATTAAACTATATGTCAGGCATTCAGCTTCTGCAGGTAAGCTGTGAGTGGCTTTAGGGTTTCAGGAGACCCCAGGCCTAATTGTCCATACGCACACTTCAGCAGGCTTGAACAGTGTTTTGGCTCATAGCCACAACAATAATATAGTTAGGAGAAGCAACATGCATATGTCAACTGGATGCATAAATGTTCAGACACCCCGTGCGTGCATGTGCACCTTCCTGTGTACATACTTGAAAAGATCATGCAAGAACATCTGCTTACGAATTGAGATCCTAGACAAATAGAATGTGAAGCTTAGATCTCGCACCATTTCTTTTTTCCAAGAGTGTTAATCATTCTTAACAACAACTTTCCGGTCAAATGACCATGGCAGCTTAATACTATTATCGAGTAAAAGGTCGTCACCTTAGTACTACATGTACATGCATGCGCAGATACATCATCAGGTACTGATATAGGCACACATATAGACTTGTTTTGAGGAAAATGAGACAAAATATAGTGGAGACTTCCCCAAAAAGCAGAAGCAAAAAGTGCTTTCTGTTCAGTTAAATCATATGCCACACTGTTTTTTTAGTATTGTTGCACACACAGTACTCCATTTTTTCTTATTAAAAAGAAACTTCTCCTACATGTATATATATGCTTATATTATACTCCATCAACCTATATATACTATAGTAGTAGAGTGTCTTCACATAGTGCCATTGCTAATCTTATGGAGTGTGTACTGGTTGTATAAATATCTACCAGTACTAGCACTGTTTGCTTAATGCTCCAAAACTCTCTGCTTGACTTCCCCTTCCCTTCCCTAACCTTGCACTCACCAAAATGGCTTCTTGATCTCCTCCTCTACTTCCCTATCAATCTAACAAGAAGCTCAAGTAGTATCCATTAGGGGGCAAATTAATCGCAGCTCTTTCAGATAATCAACCATGGCTACTGTGAACAACTGGCTGGCTTTCTCCCTCTCCCAGCAGGATCTGCCACCATCCCAGACGGACTCCACCCTCATCTCCGCCGCCGCCACCGACGAGGTCTCCGGCGACGTCTGCTTCAACATCCCCCAAGGTTGTATATCCCTCGACCGATACGAGCATGACACTGTACACATCTACAGCCAAACCATCTTACGCGTATGTACTCATTATTGAACATTGCAGATTGGAGCATGAGGGGATCGGAGCTTTCAGCGCTCGTCGCCGAGCCGAAGCTGGAGGACTTCCTCGGCGGCATCAACTTCTCGGAGCAGCATCACAAGGCCAACCTCAACGTGATCCCCAGCAGTAGCAGCACTTGCTACGCGAGCTCAGGTGCTAGCACCGGCTACCACCAGCTGTACCACCACCCCAGCTCCGCGCTCCATTTCGCTGACTCCGTCATGGTGGCCTCTTCCGCCGGCGTCCATGATGGCGGTGCAATGCTCAGCGCGGCCACCGCCCATGGTGGAGCTGGCGCTGCCGGTGCCAATGGCGGCAGCATCGGTCTGTCCATGATCAAGAATTGGCTGCGGAGCCAACCAGCTCCGCCGCCGCAGCCCAGAGTGGCGGTGCCCGAGGGAGCGCAGGCGGTGCAGGGCCTCTCTTTGTCCATGAACATGGCGGGGACGCAAGGCGCTGGCATGCCGTTTCTCGCCGGAGATCGAGGCCGGGCGCCCGAGAGCGTATCCACGTCGGCGCAGGGTGGAGCCGTCGCCGCTCGGAAGGAGGACAGCGGTGGCAGCGGCGGTGCCGGCGCCCTAGTAGTAGCAGTGAGCACGGACACGGGTGGCAGTGGCAGCGGCGGCGCGTCTGCTGAGACGGCGGCGAGGAAGACGGTGGACACGTTCGGCCAGCGCACGTCGATTTACCGCGGCGTGACCAGGTAGGGCGGGGTGCAATATGAATGAATCATGGAGCTTATTAACAAGCACAAATCAGCAATGAATCAAGTAGTAATATTCATCATGAAATTAAACAAACCATTACCAATGCAAGATGCTATGACACATCTGCATTGATTGCATCTAGATAAGTTATCGTTTGATGCCTATTTTTAACTTGGATGATTAGAAGTCTCATTATGTTGGGCATGATTGTGGTGTAGTGGGAAATTAACAAAAAACTTCTACTTTTGATTTGTTTTAGGCATAGATGGACGGGGAGGTACGAGGCTCATCTGTGGGACAACAGTTGCAGAAGGGAAGGACAAACTCGCAAGGGTCGTCAAGGTACTAATAATGCCGGATTATATTGCGCGTGATATTAAAAAAAATCTGTTTCTGTGTTTGATCCTTCCCCCCAATGTTGTTAACTGACATTGTTACTTCTCATTGACCGCCTCTGGATTGACGATCGTGATTTGCGGGATTGAACTCAACTCTTTAATCTACACAGTCTATCTAGGTACGCGATTTCACTTGATTGGGGTTAAGCTACTGAATTTGTTTTTGTTTTGTCCAGTAGAAGATAGCATGTTCTTTCTTCCTCGTCATTCTCACTTTATTTCCATGTTAATTGATATATAGGTGGTTATGACAAAGAGGAGAAAGCTGCTAGGGCTTATGATTTGGCTGCTCTTAAGTATTGGGGTCCCACGACGACAACAAACTTTCCAGTATGTATATTTAATATATAGAATGTAGTTTTACATTACTGAAGAACAGATATGGTCGCTATTTCACAATTCTGTTAAAATGGCTAGTGGTCTGGAGTGAAGGTTCTGCAAGTTTTTGTTAATTGTGTACATTGCTGGAGTTGTGTACTTAAAGGCATTTGTTTTTGTATTTCTAGGTGAGTAACTACGAAAAGGAGTTGGAGGAAATGAAGCACATGACAAGGCAGGAGTTTGTTGCGTCTCTGAGAAGGTCGGTCTATGATAATCTTTTATTACCATGAGACAACAATAAATTACTCTATATATGTTGGGCAAGATTAATAGATCAAGATCATCTTTGATATCTATATATGTGACTGCAGGAAGAGCAGTGGCTTCTCCAGAGGTGCATCCATTTACAGAGGAGTAACTAGGTATAAATTCATATAGTGATGTGGAGAAATGCATACTCAGAAAATTAGTGAGTGGTGTATAACTTGAACTCTATGCATTTTTAGGCATCATCAACATGGGAGATGGCAAGCACGGATTGGACGAGTTGCAGGGAACAAGGATCTCTATTTGGGCACCTTCAGTAAGTAGAGTCTTTTCTTGTTCTAATTGTTCACCACAAAAGCAAATTGCAGTCAACTAACCATGCATCTCAGTGCAATGAGAAGCAAGTGCTAGCTATACAGCTGATGATACTCACTAGGAGATCTAATGTACATGGATGCATGTATGCTGACTATTAAAAATGTGACCTTCAAGTCATGCCAAGTTGCATTGCAGTAGTACATCATTACTTAGTGCGTGCCCCTCAAGTGGCTTTTTCAAATCTGATCCCATGTCTGGTGCTATTGTTGTCTCCCATTCACCCGTGCACCAGGTCAAAGTAGCACTACTGCCTCAATAAGAAACAAGCAAGCATGCCTCTGCAGTAGACTAATCAACCCCCCACGGTGCTTAGATTAATAATTAAGCTGAAACCTTCAAAAGATTCTGATTAAGCTACATGCCACATGCATATCCTGCACTGATGTTGTTCATGCATACCATGCACCATATGCAGCAAAGCGCACGAGTGTGCTTGGACTGAGCTAAGCTGAGGGCAATTTCATTTTTGCGTGGATGCAGGCACGCAGGAAGAGGCAGCGGAGGCATACGACATCGCGGCGATCAAGTTCCGCGGCCTTAACGCCGTCACCAACTTCGACATGAGCCGCTACGACGTGAAGAGCATCCTGGACAGCAGCGCGCTCCCCATCGGCAGCGCCGCCAAGCGCCTCAAGGAGGCCGAGGCCGCCGCGTCCGCGCAGCACCATGCTGGCGTGGTGAGCTACGACGTCGGCCGCATCGCCTCGCAGCTCGGCGACGGCGGCGCCCTGGCGGCCTACGGCGCGCACTACCACGCCGCCGCGGCCGCTGCCTGGCCGACCATCGCGTTTCAGCCGGGCGCCGCCGCCGGTGGCCTGTACCACCCGTACGCGCAGCCGCTGCGCGGGTGGTGCAAGCAGGAGCAGGACCACGCGGTGATCGCGGCCGCGCACAGCCTGCAGGAGCTCAACCACCTGAACCTGGGAGCCGGCGCGCACGACTTCTTCTCGGCGGGGCAGGCGGCGATGCACGGCCTCGGCAGCATCGACAACTCCTCGCTCGAGCATAGCACCGGCTCCAACTCCGTCGTGTACAATGGGGTAGGAGACAGCAACGGCGGTGGCGGCTACATGATGCCGATGAATGCTGCCGCGGCGACCACCACGGCAATGGTGAACCATGAGCAGGTGCATGCACGGGCACATGGGGACCACGACGAAGCCAGCAAACAGGTGATGGGGTATGAGAGCTACCTGGTCAACGCAGAGGCGGCCTACGGTGGCGGGAGGATGCCTTCCTGGACGACGGCCTCCGCTTCACCGGTAGCGGCAGCGGCTGCAAGCAGCAACGACAACATGGCCGGCGTTGGCCATGGCGGTGCGCAGCTCTTCAGTGTCTGGAATGACACTTAAGCTGCGTACGCCGATCCGGCATCGTGGCAAAACGTACACTGACATAAGTAACACTTGATGCAGGTGACCATTGAGTTGTTATTTGTCATTTGCTTAAGTTCTTTGTAGCTGGAAGGAAAGCTAAGGGTTGCTTCTGAACTGAAGGGAGGGTGATGGTTGTGAAGAGTGCCATGGGGTTTCCTTCACTTGCTGACATTTTGGGGTTCAGGTTCAGAAGATGGATACCAACTAGTAGTATTAACCACCAAGTCATTAGATGGGTAGAAATGGAGCTTAGCTAGCAAGCCTGCTTGTAAATTGGGCAAATGTAGCAGCCACGGTGGATGACCTGACATGAGGTGAAGACTAACGCCATCCAAACTGTCTAGTGTTTCCATTGATATGATCAAGCTAAGCAGGGAAATCAAGCAAAGTTCAATATTACCTATTGTTTCAAGCTGTGTTCGTTGTCTTGTATGCTCTCTTATAGTTTTCAACTCTATACATGGGTTCAATCCTCTTGTCTTGAAGATAGTACCCAGTTCATGGCATCTGCAGATTGGCCCAATCTGTTACCCACTTACCCTGACCGGCCAAACCAAACGCACTTCCTTCTTTTTCGGCACCGAAATGAGCTTCCTGTTTCCTCCAAAAAGCCAGCATTTCGTCTCTGAGGTCACGGTTCAGCTTGATTCCCTATTCCTGATGTCATTATGTGTCAAATCGAAGTATTAAGGGATGGGAAAAGATTATTAAATAGCATGCCAGTCAAACAAACCAAGTATTAATGGATGGGCAAAGATTATTAAACAGCATGCTAGTGAAACAAACCGACAATCATTTGTTAGTTTAACCTGCTCAACTCTTGCGTGGAGATGGAGCAGGAGGGATTTGTTAGCCTGAACCATCTGAGCTGACCCGGGCAGGCCCCTTTTTGACATGAGATTTGGTTGGCTGCTATCCTATCCTTTGGTCAATGGGCTATGTCTGCCAGTCTGAGTAGTTGAATCAGCACATGACAGACTTTTTGCTGGATGAAAATGAGGCCAAAAGTTCTCTTCATCTCTAGTATAATCACTCAGGCGACTTACCAGCTGGACTTGATGAAAGGGTAGCTTCAAAGGTCCTCTGTGGCTTTTACATACATGTTCAGGCCCTGGAACTGCAGTCAGGGCAGGATTAACATTACAAATTACTGTACTTCCCATGCTGTCACCAAAACCGTTTTGGGCTGCAAGGGGATCATGGCTAGGGCATCTCGGCAAATTTTTGTTTAGTATTGTGGCTTGCCATAGCCTATTTCTTCTTACTGGACGAAATCTTGTCAGTTTTTCTGCAAGACAATGATGTACCTTTCACACCTCAATCTTCCCTGGCCACAGCTTTTAAATGAGAGGACTTGGACAATACTGGGTTTGCTTAACTCAGATTGTGTTTGTATTCTCATATATTTCCTGCACAGTAGAAAATAAACATAAGCACATTTATGCCATCTTAAAAGAGAAAATTGTAATTTCTACCGTTTGCTATCCACTACAAAAAAAAATGTAGGTATTGTATGTGCTCCTTTTATAATCAAGTGAGATGAAGCAAAATAATGTTGACCCCCTTCACTCCATCCCCTACCTGCTCTCCCTCCAACCCTCAAACCTTATGCCCATGGCCATTATAAATAGCCATCCATACCAAAGCCAAAACCATTCACATCCTCTCCTGCTCTCACTTGACAAAGCACTATTCTAGCCATGAAAATGAGCATGAGAGACCAGCCAAAGGGTCACCTATGGCTGGTCTTCACTATGTTGTTTGTCACTTTTGCAATCCACGGTGAGGGAGCGAGCAGCTTTACCCCGCCTTCTCTTTCCACATCACCCACATATGCTCCTGTTATTAAGGCGATAGGAAAGGTGTACTGCTATAGATGCTTCAATGAGGCACACCCAGAAGAATCCCATGGCAAGAAGCACCTGGAAGGTGAAATTTTGTCATCACCCATGTTCTTATGGTCATTGTTCCTTTGTGCTCATAATTATCCTACTTAAACATCAGTTGCTGACTTATTGCAAATTATCCCTAAATGTCCTTCTGAACTTCATACTTATTCATTAACAATGATCTGGGTGCAGGAGCCATGGTCAAGGTCACTTGCCAGGCCAATGACCAAGCAATCGTGGCATTTGGCTACACCAAAAGCAATGGTAAATACAGTGTGATCCTTAAGGGCTTGTCAATTAGCAACAACTATGGGGCTGACTCGTGTAAGGCTGAGCTCCATGGAGCACCAGGAGGATCAGACTGCAATGTGCCAATTGAGTTAAATGTGTCTGGGCTCAGTGTTTACTCCAAGTCAAGCGATGAGGTGGTTCTCCAAGCGAACCAGATAATGGCATTTGCATCAAAGAAGACCTCCGAATGTTCAAAACCTCACATGACACCACCGGGACATCCCTACAATTTCCCGCCTCTCCCTTACCAGTACCCCTCGCCTCCGGCTAGCCACAAGTCCCAACCATTGCCTTATCAATATTCACCACCTCCTTCTAACCAGTTTCCTCCTCCAGCTTACCAGTACCCATCACCTCCACTAAACAACTATGCTTCACCGCCACCTTACCAACAGTCCATGCCTCCAAACAGCTACCAATCTCTACCACCTCTACAAGGCGTCAAATCTCCAGTACCATCCCACAAGTATTTACCACCTCCATACTACTACAACTCTCCACCACCACAATACCAGTACAACAATGTACCCCCACCGCTAGCTTACCAGTATCCCCCACCCCCATACATCCACAAGTCACCACTTCTACCATCATCACCGGCAACTCCGTACTACTATAACTCTCCACCTCCACACCAGTATTCACCACCTCCATATAGCTATCAAGTTTCACCACCACCAGCCCAGTATTCCCCACAATTACGTCCAAATACTCCAGACCATCTACACCCAAAAGTCCCTCATGCAAAGTCTCCGCCAGTAACTTCAGCATCTCCACAGCCTCTTTACCAGCACAACTCTCCACCACCTCCAATTGGAGCCCTGTCATCGCCACCTCTGCACTCCATTCAATTCCCACCGCCGGCAGATCAGCTATCTTAAACTTTGGGTCTTTAAGTGTAAGTTTTCCTTTATGGTAAAATACACCACCTTAAACTTTACGCATTATGATATCGCACACTTTATCAGTTTCAATGTTCCGACATGGCTCATACCCTAAATACAGAACTAAAATTCCAAGAAAGCAATCATATTCCCGAAGTGTAGTGACATGCCATGCTAATAATATGACTCCACTCTCCTTTCAGGGCCAGGCTTGAGCAGAATAACCGAAAGAGCTGAAGCCTATTTCGATTATCGAGAGTAATCACAGCTGGAGGCTCTGCTTCCATCTCAGTATTCTAGAGTTGTTTATTACATTGTCTAGAGATGTTGCAGTTTACATTTCATTGCCTATAGCTATTTCAGTGAGCTTTCTTAGAAGCTCTACCAATCCAATATATATATATGGTGTGTACTCCTTGCAGTTTTTTTTTTAATGAGAGCCTTTTGTGTTCCAGCCCTTACTTGTGAAGGAAAGGAAATGGAACAAATCAGAAATCACCCTCAAAGACTTGTTTCTGAAAAGAAAAAAAAAAGAGAACACTCGTTCCATTTTTTTCTCCTCTCTACCAGAAATAAAAAGGATTAAAAGATGACTGAAATTAAAATATTCACCCCGCAGTAATAAAAATCGACGGCCATCAACAACCACCGAGCACATAGACAACACAATCTTTACCAAAAACTTGAGCACACTATCTTTTTGCGCGGATGCACGCGAGGAAAAGCTACGCGGCCGCCGGCCTATCGAGACGGACTAGTGACTCAGCGAGTGGCTCCAAGAACTCACCGGAGGTGGGGGGCCTGGTGGCCGCCATGCGGCAGTCTACGCGCATGGTCCCCACGTCGCCGGTGAGCCGGTCCCGGCGTCGACGGCAGCGGCGCTCGGCGTCCGCGCCTCTTGGTCGGTCGGATTCGGAAGCAAGCCCCGCGGCGGGCGGCGGATCTACCCGGCGCAGAAGATCCGGGCAGTTCGGGTGGGCCTGAGCCGTGCTGTACCGGCGTTTGTTGGGCCTACTCTTTGGGCTAGGCTGTCACTGGGCCAGTGGCGTATCAGCCCCACTGGAAAAAGGGAAAAGCGTGCATGTACCGTATACCTGTTCGTTGTGCTCGTGCTGGAGGTTGCTGCTGGAATGGTGCGAGAGAAAAACACTACTTGCTGTCTGGTGGTTGGAGGCTGTTGCTGGAGTGGTGTGAGAGAAAAATACTGTTGGCTGGTGCTGGAGCACAACAACAGAACAGATGGTCGGTTGCAAGCACCGAAAACATGTTCCCTGAAGAGTGAAGAAAACACGTGAGAGCTGTGTCGAAAGTAACCTACAGGAAGACACGAGAGCATCGCATGAGTTCGGCTGTGAAGATTCCATGCGAAGCATCGCAACTGTAAGGTAAAAAAGAAGAAGAAGGAGGCCTCGGAATTGTGGCGCATGAACTTCACAGCATGGAATTCCATACGTGCCCATTCCCATGTAGAAAGTGTCTCTGGGCGCGCGGCGAGCCCATCATTTTCCAGAAAAGCGACAAGAGTGAAAACGAAAAAGAAGGGGAAAAAAGCGGCAATCTAGCGGAGGAGCCAGAACGGGCGGAAACGAACAGCCCGGGCTGGGGCGTTTTTTGTGAGCCGATCACGAGCCTGCGGCTGGCGTTGCAGGATGCCAGGATGGCCGGAAGCCTCTGCCCTGGAGCTTTGATGCCAACGGAATATGAGTGACATATTCCTTCCTACCCTGCGCCGGCTGCTGCCTCCTGCTCATCTGAGGCTAGGATGGCACGCACATCCACTCCAACTGCCGTTCAGATACAGGCTACTCCTATCCCCTTCTCCTGTGTTCTTTCCCCTCGCCCAAATGCCATCCACATACACCTCGAATCCTTGATCTGCTGACGGGATCGACTGTCTGTCACTATCCAACACTAGCTAGCTAGCAAATTCTGCCCAAAATGTTTCGGTAACTTCTGTTCTGAACTATGAAATTATGAATGAATCTATGATCACAACAGTAGTAATGGTCACACAGCAGTACACCAGCAGCTTCAAGACTACTGCAACCTGCTGTAACCCGGCGCCGTATCCGGGGTGCAAGTGTGCTGTGCTCTAGGACACCGTGGATGCCGTTCCACATGTTGCGGCGGTCGCAGCACGTGCTATTAAAAGCGGGAAGGAAGCTGCCCCCATCATCATCATCATCCTTGTTTTTGGTCATGGGGCGGGCCAACGAACACTAATTAATTCGGAATTTACCTCGAGATCCAAGTCCCACCAACTCCGGTGGGTACTCTATATGCTGGCCTGGAGTATGGAGTACCCAGTGTTGGGGGTAAACCAAATCATGCTAATGCTAGTCGCCAAGTTTTTGTCTGTCTTTGATAAAAAAAGTTTTTGTCTGTCTCAAGTTTTTTTTCCTTTTTTTTGAAACGACGTCTCAAGTTTTTTTCCAACTCTTTTCAAAAAAAAGTTTTTTTCAAAGAAATTGATACAAGAATCTGAAATATAAAACTGGGATCGAGGTCAGAAACACTGAATCATCAGCAATAAGGGTGTGTTTAGTTCATTTTGGATTTTAGATTTTGGATTTTTGGATTTTAGAAGGAAATCTTTCAACATTTGAAGTATTAAATGTAGATTAATCACAAAACTAATTATAGTTCTCATCTGTAAACTACGAGACAAATCTAATGAGCCTAATTAATCCATCATTAGCACATATTTATTGTAGATTTATTGTAGCAATTTAGTGTCTAATAACGCCCTAATTAGACTCATTAGATTCGTCTCGCGATTTACAGTCCATTTGTGTAATGCGATTTATTTTTCAACTATATTTAATACACCATGCAGACGATTTACAAAAATTTTAGATTTTGAAATTTTGGATCTAAACACGGCCTAAAGGTATGTACTACTGATGGCAAACTTAGGGTCTGTTTGGTTGGGCTGTGGCTGTGAAAAAAAAGCTGTTGTGGGCTGTGACTGTGGAAAAAGCTGCTGTGGGCTGTGAGCTGTGAAAAAGTTGAAAGCCGTTTGGCTAAAAGCTGCTGTGGGCTGTAGCTTTGATATAAAATGTTTGTAATGCCCCTGAAAGGCTGTGAGACTATTTATATGCAAATTGATTGTCAAAATATTTTTTTTCACTGATTGACATATAATAAACCATATTTCGAAGACAAATTTAATTACTTATAAGTTTTGCATCCACCATCAACATATGGCCCACAGAAGTACAAAGATATTACAAGAAAAGAATAATATGGGCAACATGCTTACATCATAATTTATCGCCGTCTCGCACTAAACAAATCATCAGCTATCCTACTACGAATGGTATTCATGGTATCCTCGTTCTCACCATCTGGACAAGCATCTTCTTCTGATTCGGATGTCTCTTCCAGTAGGTAGTCCTCATCAGCATCACATTTATCAAACTCCTTATCATGCAACTTACTGTCACGAATAAAATTATGCAATGCAATACAAGCAAGAACAATGTGCTTCTGACTACGTGTAAACTAGAGGTGCCTTTCAAAATACGCCACTTCTGCTTCAAGACTCCAAAAGACCGCTCAATGACATTTCGAAGGGATGAATGCAAGAAATTGAACATCTCATACTTCCCTTGCGGAGGACGCCCAGAACGATGGCGAAATTCTGGAATATGATATATGCTTCCTTTGAAAGGGGCAAGATATCCTACTCGGTTTGCGTAATCAGAATCCACAAGATAATATTTTCCTATAAAAGAAGGATTAGCAAAACCAAAAGCAGCATGATTGATAACAGTACCTTGTGAGAAAATTTTTTTCTTACCTTTAGGAGGCACAGGAAAAGAAGAAAAATTTGCTAAGCCATGATTGAGGATCCGTGAGTCATGTGCGGAACCTGGCCAACCAGCAACAGCGAAAATAAATCTCATGTCAAAGTCACAAACAGCTAGGATGTTCTGAGATGTATATCCATGTCGGCATGTATGGTTAACCACTTCCTCTGTTGGTACTTCAACTTTAACATGTGATCCATCTATAACTCCAATAGCGCCTTTAAAATAAGGCCAGAAACGGTCCTCTTTGATCCTTTCATGCTCAGTACTGAAAGTAGGGTCCCTTGGTTTGATGTTATCCTTTGCTAACTTGCGCAAACAATTCAATACTTCATGAAACTTGGTGTGAACTGTCCAGAGGGACCGCGTAAATTTATCTTCAGCTTGTGCAAAAGCTTGGGGCCCTCCAACAATCTATAAGAACATCGCCAATGACTCAATTGATGAAACATGGATAGTCGATGTCAACCCATAGGTTGATACTAGCAAGTCATGGAGTGACATGAAAATATCAGGGCTCATCCGAAACATTTTGTAAAAGTACCTCGGTCGATCCATGCACCTCATGACCCATTGAAGTCCAGTTTCTGGTGTTATCCTATATTCTCCTTTGTTCAAATACTTCTCAGTGTACTGGGACCCCATTTGACCAATAATTGCAGCTTGCTGGGAAAGTTCAGCTAGAAGCAACAGTCCTTTTGACCCCTTTTGGGTCAAATCTTCCATGTGGCCATCCATCTAGACAAGATATTTAAAAATTAATACATATAGGCAGCAACAATATATATGGACAGCAACAATATATATGGACAACAACAATATATGCATTCAGAAGGTGCACAACATAAGAAGCAGCAAATGGTTCTCAACATAACCAAATAAACAAATAGAGTTTTACAAGAGCTAATGGTTCTCAACATAAAGAAATAAGCAAATAGTGATTTACATAAGGAAATACGGAAAAGGTACTACCGGCGCCTGTTCATCTCCTTTTCGTGCTCCCTCTCAAGCAAATCCAACCTTCCTTCATTTGTTTCCAATAAACTAAAGACCTCCCTAAATTCAGGCTTCACAATCTGGAAAGTAGTTGTATGCATCAAAGCAGTTTTTCTTGCACCCCACAATCTTTGACCATTTGCATGGCCTCTTTAATGCTTGGGACTGAGTTTGGTGGAGTCGCCGATGATGCTTCAATACTTGTAGAGATCTTCTCTATTGCAGTTTCTATCTTCGAACATGTGTTCTTGTACAATCGAAAGAATGGACTCTTCTCATCCTTCTTTTCAGTAGCAGCTGAGCTTTCCTTGCACTTTCTTTTTTCTAATTTTGATTTCTTCAAACCAGCCACATCCTCTGGAGATCTCTGTACCTCAACCACATCCTCATCACTTGACTCATCAGAGGAAACATCATCTGGACATGTTGCAGTCGCACCACTAACATGAAACTTGTCAAACAATATGTGCAAGTCATCAAGATTCTTCGGTCCTTGTTTTTTGAATCTCACATGGTTGCATTTGATATCTTTATCAGCATTGTTGCATCTCTGAAATTACATAAAAAATAGCAAATCAGCCCATATAAACATTAATACATGAATAATGGACAATGAGGGTATAGAGCTTACAGCAAGATGTTCATCCCACCATTCCTTAGAGCAATTAACAGTTTGTTTTGCCTCATTCCATCCAAGACCAGTGGCACTATTTTTCAACTCCATAAACCATGTGTATTCCTTTTTCATATTGTCCAATTTATTCTTCAATTGTTTCTTTGTTTGCTTCAGCCCTGTTTTTTCTTGATACTTAGCTCTCAAATTTTTCCATCTATTCTTAGTGAACAGTCTGAAGGTCTATTCCCATCTTCTATCTCTCCTTTACAGATATTACCACAAAAATTGAAGGATTCCTACACAAATTGAATGATTGTCACATGAATCCAATGATTACTACTCAAATCCAATCGATTTTGGGCATTATGAGGAAGGGGGAATCGATTTGAGGCACTTACAGATCTCCTGGAGGAGGAGAGCCGAGGGACTTGCAGTGTAGGGGGGCTGGGGCGTCCGGAGCAGCTGCAGCCTGGGCCTTCACGCTGGGGGAGAGCAGGCGCTGGGGCCAGCCGCCACCGGCAGATCCAGGTGGGGGAGAGGGGGGGCGCCGGTCCTGGGGCTGCCGCCTGCCCCTTCGCTCGCGGACTGAGGGAGCCGCAGGAGAGAGGGCAGCAGCCGCCGCTGCCAAGGGGCGCCGCCGGAGGGGGCAGCCACCGCCGCCACCACCAAGGGCCGCCGCCGACAAACCCTAGCCCGGCCAAACTTGGAGGAAGAAGCGACGGGAAGGAAGTGACGGGAGAGGGAGGGTGCGACGGGAGAAAAGAAAAGGGACGAACCGGTACGTACTAACCGATGGCATTGCGGGTAATTTTCTCCAATTTTTGCCCTCACAGCCAGAGAAAGCACGGTCGGAGGGGCTGTGAGATTTGTATACGAAGGAAAGTTGCTTTTGGCTTTTGAAACGATCCACAGCCAGTTCGTTTGGTTTGGATGTTGGCTTTTCAGAAAGCAAAAGCCAAAAAGCCTGGGAACCAAACACACTCTTAAGGGCAATCCCAACCCTCCACCTCAGCTGGTGTCCATAGAATTAATTAGGATGCCAAGTAAGCAAGAGTCTGATGTGGCATGGAAATTAAAGAGGTGAGAGAATAAAAACTGAGGAAACCAGGTCGCATGCACGAAACCGGATCGGCGCGTGGACCAATATGCTGGAAACCGGCAAAATCAGCGTTGGAGCGACTCGTCGTTTCTTCGCCCCCGATTTTCCTTGACCTCACGATCCACTGCGTCGCCGCCATGCCCATCCCGCGCACCAGCTTCTTCCGCGTGAGCTATGGCACCACAAATCTTTGGTGTGCGAATCCTCTTGTCGCCAAGGTGTGGTGCCAAGGTCCGCCTCCCTCTATCTATCTCACAGTTTCCTTTTCCCCCCAATCTCTTCCTTCTTCAATCTCTCTGCTCGCCAGCTACTGAGCTACAATCGGACAAATCCATCCCCAATCTGCTACCCTGCCATGGCCGGTGCTAGCCGCGCTGCCGCTTGCGCTCGCTTGCCAAGCTGCAGCCATCCGCCATGCTCGAGCTTCCCGCCGTGAGCCCCGCAGCCACTACCCACACTAGTGTCTTGGCGATGTGGCAATATAGACACTATCTATGGACACTATGGGTTGGGACTGCCCTAATCCCGCGCCGTGCAGAGAGAGAGTGCGCGCGCAAATTACCAAAAGGACACTGCCTTTCTGGCGGCTCTTTCCTCCTTGGTCAGTTCCAAAAGTGGAAAGGAAAAAAGGTACTCTCTCCGTCTCAAAATAAGTGCTCATCTCGTCTTTCGAGAAGTTAATAAATTTTAAGTTTGACTGTATATATAAAAAATAATATTAACATTTGTGTCTGTAAACAAATTTGCCATGAAAATATATGATGTGATTAATTTAATGATGTTTGTTTAGTATCATAATTATTGATATTTTTTTAATATATATTTGATCAAATTTTAAAATATTTAACTACTCAAAGTGCGTGAGATGTGCACGACGGTATTTTGGGACGGAGGGAGTAGAGCGCAGCGCCGGCACAGGAAGGCAGCCAGGGGGGAGGAAGGAACAGCTCGCGACTCCTCGCAGCTCGCGACGGCCAGTTCGCGCGGTGATCCGTCTCGCCCGGGGTGTGCCGCCGCGCCGCGGCTGCCGCGTAAGTCAGCTGCCGCTCTCGCCGCCCCGCGAGCCCGCTTCCGCTTGATCCTGCGACGGTGCGACCCTGTTTTCCCTCGTTCCAGGTGGGATAGCCTCCGTTTCATCGGTGAGTGCCGTTGAAGGCGTTGATCCCGCCGTTTCTTTTTTTTTTAAGTGTCTGCTATTCTGAATGCTTGGAGAACAGAGGGGACCTGTTCCTTCATCAGTGCAGCAGCTCTTTCGTTCGCGACTGCTCACTGCATGATTTAGTTTGAGCAGGAGACTTTGGTTGAATCGCTATGGTGTTACTAGCTTGTTTTAGAATGATGTTCGTAATGTTTTGCAACAGCTGAAGTTAGTAAGTGCTCTGATCCACCGGGGCCCACCGTGGTACATCGATGTGATCTCTGTGAGCGTCAGTGGCAATTCGCACATTCAGAAAGAACCGCTGTTCTCAGGGAATTATCTCGGTTTATATGAAAAGAACCTCGTAATGTTTGAATTTGTCCAGCCAACTCTTTCCCTTTTGTACCACTTATGTACAATTGTAGTTGAGAGAAACAGTTTTTTTTCTTCTTCTCGAACATGCGTATCATTATATTAAGAAGGAAGCTGAAAGAAATAGCGGTGTACCTAACATCTTTCAAGTGAGATGTTCATGAACATCGAATTTTTCATCCATTTCAAAGCAATTTTCCATGTTATCTGTTCTAATCTTAGGAAGTCTCATTCACCAGTCAGCTTTGTTTGGTTCATAATCAAAATAATATTACCCCTAATCTTTCTTTTAATCTGGCAAATAACAGCATATTTAAAATGTATCAAGACAAATACCATCTATGCAGAATTATCCATATTGCACACATATTTCTTAATTAAGTACATGTGCCATCAGCATTTTCTTTGTTTTTTTCTTGTCTTAACAATTATATTTTACCTTTGTAGAGCACATTTAATTGTCCTAAGCTGGAGTGTACAATGGCAGCAGGAGCCACATTAAACTGGGTTAAAACCCCATTTGACTCCCGGAGATTTCATGACCTATCTAGTTTAAGGTCCTTCCAACCCTCATTGGGAGTACTTCCTCTGAATGGCTTCCTTGCATTTTGAAACTAACAGCTGCAACCATTTCTTGCAGTTTTCGATGCCGTAACCCTTTTGGATCAATTCAGCACTGCTGGTTGCCAACTAATCAGGACTCATCCCTAACCAAGGTTCGTGTGGCTGCTGATTATTCAGACTCAGTGCCAGATTCGAAGTACACAAGGGATCGAGGTTATCATCCTCTTGAAGAAGTTAAAGAGCGTCCAACGAAGAAGGACCTGCTACTGACAGATGTCGAAACAGCTAGAACAGTAGTAGAGGTAATAACCTGTTGCGACTAAATTCTCCATTTAATATTGCATAAGGATACCCTGATACCAGAGTTCAAAGCTCCTCAAACTAATCCAAATATATTTTCTAAAAAACTTACACAAATTCCTCTAGCAGTAGCAGTATAATAAACAAAATGATGGTGTGTGGGATATGTTGCTGAGAATCTGAGCTAGATAACTGTCCAATCTTCCATCTGTCTAGGCCAATAGCAAGGGATTGCTTGTATTTCCTGCAAGGGTGCACAATCAACCTCATGGACATGTTGCCTGGTCTGAGTTTCAATATGTTATTGATGACTATGGAGGTAATGCTTTAATGCATGGGAAAATATACAATAGAGTCTTAGCAGCGCTTTCTCAACTCAGCTAACCTGTTGGGAACGTATTTACAGACATATTCTTTGAAGTACCTGATAGCGAGAACCTCTTGGAGGATGATACCGCAAACAATCCTGTGGTAAGATGCTGTTTTGCTGTGTCTAGCAGTGTAATACTAGTTAGAAACTACCAGGCAATACTAGTTAGAAACTAGATAATAATAACTGTTTCTCCTTGTAGATATGTTTTATACTCCCTGTATTAGGGATAGCCAGATAAGTTTGTGTAGTTCATATATTATTTCTTAGGGCTCAAGTCAAGAAGTAAAAATGGCTAACCTTGTACCCATTACGGATAACTGGATAAGTCATAAATTTGAACCACTCTTCTCTATCAATGGTTATAGGAGTACAGTCATAGCAGCCTAGAGTCTATGTGCCTGGGCATCATCATTATCTTGCATGGTAGTTGTTCCTTCAAGGACCAATCTTCACGAGTTCCTTCAAGGACCAATCTTCATGACATAAGATCATTCTTTCCCTTTTGTTCTCTGTGTAAGCACAGATGCATTCTATGGTCAGCAATGCAATGTTAATGGGTTGCACTCGTTGAGGTTTTTCAATTTGCAAGTTTAGTGCTTCAGTCAACTTGCCATTGTCTTGCTATAAAATAGTGTTACTCTGAGTTGAAAATAGTGTTAAAAACAGTGCTTTGATGGGTTATTTTCTTACTTGAAATGACGTGACAATTGCAGACAGTTTTGTTTGGAATGGACGGACCAATTATTGGGGAAAGTAGTGTGGCGATTACTGATTTCAGTGATTACATGGATGGTGAAAATTTTATGGACGTTCCTGATGAGAACTACAGCAAGGTTTGCTAAGAAAGTTATTTTTCCTGCTCACTGTTTGTCATTATTCTTGTTAGCAATAAGCCCTGTGCCCCTATCATTAGTAATGTTTCCTTTGTGAAATGTCACAGATTGATACAGAAATAACTGATATTCTTATAGAATGGGGGATGCCAGCAACAATGCGTGCAATACATCCTGTTTACTTTGCCAAATGTTTGACAAAGGTAAGAGATAAACAGTTATTGAAGAGTACAGACACCAGAAACAAGCAGCCCTTGAAATAGCGAAAATGGTCAACCTGACAAAGATCCTATAAATAATTAGTTTGATTCAGCTAACATCCTGTGCTTCAGATTGGTCTAGTAATTTTGTGCTGTCATGAAGAGTTGTAAGTGAACCATTTAACAGCCCAGACTACTCGATTTGGCACATGTCAAGAGTATGTTATCTCTCAACTGGGGCAGAAAGTATCAGTAAAATAAAAGAAAGATTGCAGCAGTTTGATGTCTTGCTCTGAATATTTCCCCCCATCAATTAGTATTGGATAAAAGCTTTTTCAAAATAGAATATATTTAAAGAATACTGTCGCTTTTATAGATATGCAAACCTGAACTTCTTTTATTTATTCTGAACTTTCATGTATCAGTTTGTTGTAGAGTAAAAGCTTCAGCAAAGCATGTCTCAGAGTCGTAGCATTAGCGATCAAGAGCACAGCCCTAAATGTGTCGCACATCAAATCAAGCAAGCTGCAGAGAACTATGCAATCACATTACCTGCTCTTTTTCTATACAGGCTGTTCATGAAAATCATGGGGAGAAGATGGATAGTCCATCAAATGGTGTCTCTATTGTAGGATATCTGAGACCTGCTTTTATAGGGGAAGAATCTTACTTGAGGAGCTTGTTTCATGGGGAACACAACAGTGATGGTTATTCATCTGACTGGAAAGGTAATTCGAAGCAAATTCAGATGTGAAGAGTCTTCTTTTCTTTTCTCAATATTATTCTTCAATCCAATGCCACTTCTGATGTAGTAAATGAAACAGATGAATACAACAGAGAAACTCAGTCAATTTCTGGAACCGACCGCCTAGTTGGTAATTTAATCGGTTAATATCTTGCACCTCAGTTACCCACATTTCGTCAACTTTTATTTGACTTACGCTAAGCAAATATTCAGATGATGATAAGTCAAGATCTGACTTCAGTGATACCAGAACTAGCACTGATTCAATGATCTACAAGCTGGAGATAATGACAATTGAGCTGTTTTCCGTCTATGGCAAGCAGGTGATGTTGCTTCAGAATAGAGCATAACTACTTGACATTTCTCGGTACTGTGTTCATTATAGTTTCTTATATTCCATGGATTTCTGCAGTTGATGATTGATCCACGAGATTTTCAAGATTCAGAACCAGATATTCTTGCAAACTCTGCTTCAGCTATTATAGAACGGATCAAAGAAAGCAGTGATCAGTGTGCAGTGGCTCTCAGGTCACTCTGTCTCAGAAAAAAGAGTCTTACTGTCGAGGTGTGCTTGTTGTCATTGATGCCTTATTCATCTTATGCATGGAATGCTCTCCTTTTTATTATATGCCCAAATTCATCGTTTCATTGTGAAAAAGGAGCAGGGTGCAGGTTCTTTTTGTTGTTTAGTTGCTGTGTCTGAATACTTCTGCAATGCCAGGACTTTAATTATATCTGCAATATCACTTTTTGTTCAGAAGCACGTCAATTGCACTGTGATTATGATATTACCTGTTCATATGTTGGTTAGGCATGTGTTGTCTCTCACTGTTGCATTTCCAATAAGACAAGTGCTCCTTTGGTGTAAGCTTTGTTTGCAATCTGATATGTTCTGCAGGAGGCATGCTTGATTGGCGTTGACAGTCTTGGTATTGATGTAAGAGCCTTTTCTGGCTTGGAAGCTAGGACTGTTCGATTTTCATTTAATGCTCAGGTTAGTTATTAGGCTTATAATTTTCAAATCACCTCGGTTCTTTTAATGGAACCTAGAATAATCATTTGGAATATTTGGTTTCAGGCGCTCTCAGAACGTTCAGCTGAAAAGAAGATCAGGCGAATGCTTTTCCCTCGTTATCAGCGTAAAAGTGTGAAAACCTCCACTGAAGATGAGTCTTAACCTATCAGCTGAGTCCCCCCACCCCCCCGGAAAGCACCTGAATGCCTGGTCCGGCGACAAGGGTGTCAAGGGAATCAACAAAAGATCTTTCATTTGATCATATGCGAGTTTGCTAGGATAGCGCACAACCTGTCGACTATGAGAGTGAGCTGAAGCATCAGGGTACATGATTGAGGTTTTGACTTCACTGGTGCAGGAAGGTTGGCCATGTACGGTTTCTAACATGCCACCAGGTCCAAGGATCCAAGGGTAGAGTTTGGTTTCTGACAAATAAGATTACAAATAAGGTGGCAGTTCTTGTAATAGATGCACTGCAATCTGAATAGCTGATCCCTGCAGAAATCTGCAACCGATTAGCTGACCAAGCTTTGTCAGCTGTAAATTCCCAGCAATAACGAGCTGCAAGAAGAAAGCGCAGAGTAATAAGATCTCTTTGGCCTGAACCAGTTCCTTTTTTCCCATAAAAAAAGATATCTTGTATTCAAATAAGTTCTTTTTACCCCAACTTGTAACTAACTTTGCTGTCGTCTCTTTCATGCCTGAATAAATGTAAGGCAACTGTGATTATGTGTCGTTCACCTACAGCAATGAAAAAAATGATAAAGCTGGTGCCTTTTCTTGGTTGAAGCATGAAAGCTGGCAGGGGAAACTAAAATCGTGTAATTTTTTCCCCATGCAAATTTACAGACAGAAACTAAAGCACCCTACAACATAAGCTTTGTATACGGTGCCCATATGTTTTTGTTGTGAATACCTTTTTGAAAAGGGGTCCCTTTTCTTATGCCGCCGTTGCTCTGTTAAGATGGGCGACTGAGCTCGGCGATAATGTTTGCACGCTGATAGTGCCCGTCGCCGTCCGCGGTGACGCTCCAGCGAACCAGACGGAGCACGGCCAGTGGCCAGTCCCCCACTCTCCTCGCCGGCGCCACCTCTCGCCGCCCAGTTTGGTCCCGTCAAAGCTCACGCGGGTCCTTCAGCACCATCATATCGATCTCGGATGAGACGTTGTCAAACAGTGCACCTCTAATTCTCTTTAGTTTAAAATTTTATACTATTTTTTTAAAATCAAATCTCATTTTAAAAAAAATCAGTACAAAATTTGAAATTAAAAAAATTAAAGATGCATCTAAGAGTCACAGATTTGCACCTTAGAGACGCCAGTCGTATGCCACGAGAAACTAGTTCAGCAGGAGAAGCAGATTCGCCGCCAGGACAAGTACAGGCACAGCAGACGTGCAGGCAACAGAGGACGTCGAAAGATCAGAGCAGGGAGGGGAACCTTCTCTCCTCGTCGTTTCTTTGGTCGTTGCGACCGTACGGCGAGAAGGCGACGCCGCGCCGAAAAAGGAAAAGTGGCCGGATTACTGCGCCGTCCAACCGAGAGCGCGCCGTCGCCGTCGCCGCCCCGCGCGCGCAAGTCTCCGGCGCGACTCCGACCGGTCGGTCGCGTCTCGGTCGCGCGCTCCCGCCCGTAACTCGCAAGCTAATCAAGCTAGCGGCCGCGCCGCGACGCGGGGAGCGCGCTCGGCCGCGCTCCGAGCCGTTGCTGTGGCGAGCGCGACGGGGTCCTGCGTTTGCTTGCAAGCGATGCTACGATCATGGCGGGTCGCCGTCGAAAGCAACGGCCGTGGATCATCGGCTGACCGTCGTGGAGAACGAACGGAAGCACGCGGCCGGGCGTGCGTTGTTTCCGACCCGGCCGGATCCTGCTCGGTGCCGTGGTCGAAGAAGATGGGTTGGGGTTCGATCGTCGTGCAATGAGACGTACCACGGCCTCCTTTTGGACATGTCAGTGTGTTGCGCGTACGGTTTCAACGGGATTGATTTCCCCCCTCCTAATCTAAAGCCGTGCAGTCACATCGTTGTACGGGTACACCTTTTTTAGCATTGCAGTTCGCTGCTTTAATTAAAACTTTTTAAATTCGTGCGGCAAATTTCAATCTCGACGGACGGAGAGGCTGAGAGGAGGCCGGTTTGGAGTTTGGAGTTTGAACCGCGACGTATGGGATTTCTTCTAATCCATATACGTGACTATTTCAAAAACGAAAAAACAAACAAGATTTTGCATGTCGAAAGATTTTTCTTTTTGAAGCAAAAACCATGTCTGAAGATTTCGCACCCATGGACAGACGCAACGCAAAGTGGTACACTGAACGAGAGCAATCTTTTCAAAAAAAAAAAGACTGAACGAGAGCATGTGCCACTGCTGAGCGGGTCCCACGAAACCCCCATCGGCGGGGCCCCGCGCGGCAGTAACCGCTCGCTCCCCTGCCTCCTCGTGCCTCTTCAAATACGAACACACGGCGGCCCCGGCGCCACCACTCCACTCTCCGCCGCACGCGCTCACTTGGAGCATCCGATACTCGGCCAGGCCAGTGATACGCGGCGTTGGCGGCCGCCATGCCGCTCTCGTTGCCGTCTTCGGCCGCCGTGGTCGCGGCGCTGCCGCGGGCGCTCTCGCTCTCGGCCGCGGCCGTCGCGGCGGCCACCACGTCCCTCCTCCTCATCTCCGCCGTCGTCTCCCGCTCCCACCACGTCGCCTCATCCTCCTCATCACTGCCGCTCCCCCCGTCCGCCAGCGCGTCCACAACCGCCTCCCAAGCCCCGGCGCCCGCGCTGGACCCCGAGCACCACCACCCCCCGCCGCCCCCGCCCGTTCCCCCGTGCCCGCCCAACGCCACCCACCTCGTCCCCTGCCACGAGCCCCCCTCCGGAGAGCGCCACTGCCCCCCGCGCCCTCCGCCTCTTCCGCACCCGCCCAAGGACCCGCCGCCGCACCCGCCCCCGCCCCCGCCGCAGTGCCGCGTCCCGCCGCCGGCCGGGTACCGCCCGCCCCCGCCGTGGCCCGTGCGGCGTGAGCGCGCGCGGTACGCGAACGTGGAGCTTCCGCTGCTGCCCTCGGCCAAGGTGGCGGCTGGCCAGGACCCCGTCCGCGGTGGTGGGGAGTGGCTGGTGTTCAACAAGGGCAAGGAGTTGCGGAATTACGTCGACCAGCTGGCGCGCGTGGTGCCGCTCCGCGGCGGTGTGGTACGCACGGCTCTGGACATTGGCTGCGGAGTGAGTGCTTGCATCAGAGCGTTTCCTTTTCGCATCTGAGACGCTGCTCGATTGAAGAGTGGATTGTAACTGTTTGATTGTGATGTTTTCTCTCTGTTCATGTGAGTCGCTGAAAGGTTGCGAGCTTTGGGGACTACCTGCTGAACTATGGCATACTGACCATGTCCATTGCTCCGAAGAGTAGATATGGAGCACAAGTGCAGCTTGCGTTGGAGCGTGGACTGCCTGCGATGATCGGAGTGCTTGTCGCTCAGAGGCTACCATATCCATCGAGGTCCTTTGACATGGTGCACTGCGCGGATTGCCTTGTTCCATGGACTGCTCATGGTAGGACATGCAAGATATCATGCTATTCCTGACAAAGCATACTTCCCATGGTGTCTAGTTTATTATCATATCAGTAATTTTCTTCAAAGCGAAACTCCTATTGGTGAATGTTGACGTCAGGGAACACTGAACAGAACAGCTCCTAGTACGTCCATGTCACTAATAAAGTTTTGTGGTGGAGTGATTGTGACAGACCCGCCGAGTTAAAACGCTTAATTAAGCGTAACCGCCGTCATCTGGCGCATTAGCTTAATTAAGTGTAACTTGACAGGCTGCTTCCAACCCACAGGCCGACCGAAACACACCAGAAGTCTCGCACGAAGGCGAGCGCAGAAGGTACCAACACTATACAATCTTACAAAAATAGCAAACTAAATTAAGACTTTTACAAAGCAGCTTAAATTTAAAATTTACAAATGAAATGATAGCAGTGGACGAGAATCTAACTTACAGAGCATTTTTACACGAAAATAAACATAACGAACTAAATAAGCCGAGGACTACCGAGACGGGAGGACGAGGCGCCACATCGAGCCCACCGATGTGAGACCTAGTTAGCTTCTATGCCTGAAACAGGGTAAACAACAAACCCTGAGTATACTAATACTCAGCAAGACTTACCCGACCAGTGGGTATAACTTAGCCCACATACCTAGACATGCAAGGCATTTGGCTGGTGGTTATTTTGCAGAAAAAGCTTCTAAAAGTGGGTCCTTAATTTCAATATTTTAGCTCCAAATTTCCATATGCTTAAACCATCAACTAGTATTTGCACCTTCTAAGCAACCATAGCAAACATTGAAATATTAAATCAAGATAATTAATTCCTAACCATCATTTAAATTCCATATAGCATCACTACGATGTGGTGCTGTGATCAAGGTGCTCATATCCGAGATGCGACGTACGGCGGATCGATCCGATTTACCCTTGCAAGGTGGACCTAACCAACACGGCGCGTATAGGCCCCGTCGGACCCCACGCACCAACCATTCCCCTCCCCACCTCGAACTACAGGACCGCCCCACCATCATATGGTCAGCCGAGCTCAACGTGAGACCACCAAAAATAAACATGCATCCCCATTTCTCCGCGACTACTCGACTACCCCAGGAGGTGAGTTGAAGTCCTGTACTTTCGAAGCAAAGCAGTACTAGGCTTACCGGTTTCGACTACCTCCTACTCCCGGCATGCGGTTAGTACAATTCAAACTCGATCACAGGGCCAGGCAACGAACGGTCCTTAACCGACACAGGCGGGGCTAACCTCTCCCCGCCCGGTCTCCAACTTCCTTTCCTTCTTTATCTAATTTAACATTCCGTAATTTTTGATTGACTAAATGCCCTATATCTCGCGAGTGACCCGAAAATCACTCGACTTCTACCGAGTTCTCTTAAGCATAGCATTTCTATCGTCTTCTATATACTAGTATAACTCGAGGAAACCTAGGGATCATGCAACTAGGGTTCCAAACAATTCCTGAACCTAATGCACAAGTAATAGAAACATAATTATAGGTGTCATAATTTGAAATAAAAGGATGTGCACCGGGGCTTGCCTGAGGGTAACACTAAGTTAGTGTTAAAGCTATCCAGGCCTTGGGCCCTTCCAACCTTGGGCCGGGTCTTCGGTTGCTTCTTAGGGCCATTCCTTCTTCTGGAGATATCCGCCAAACACCGTCTTGTGGTTCGACTCCACACCGCGTGCTTCACGTCCACACGTCGTACATCTAGCGTACCTAAATGAGGTGCAACAATGCATATGTATGAATGCATGGATAATGCAATAAAGAGTGGAGCAATACAAGCACAAGGTTGATATTGTCTAACTATAAACAACTACACCGGCAGAGGTTAATTAAACCTTACATAAGTCTACACAAAGTTAACCCAACTGGTTTTGTATTTTTTTTAGAATTCTCCTAACTCCAACTATGCATTTTTAAACTATAAAAGTATTTTATCTAGCACCATTAAAATTACATGTAAAAATTGTCAAACAACACACTTTATAGTTCTATCCTACCGAGCATGGAAATATAAAGCTAATAAACCTAGTTTTACATCCACCACCGTTCAAATTCGAGACCAAAAATCCGGAGTATCCGGGAATATACCCGGAGTATCTGGGACAACATTTTTCCGGAGTATCCGGGCACCTTCTCGGAGTATCCGGACTCCCAAATCCGGAGTTTCCGGGCCTATACCCGGAGTTTCCCCCGGAGTGTTCAAAAACCCGGAGTTTCCGGGCTTATACCCGGAGTCTCCGGGCTTGACAGCATTTTCGCCCCAAAAACTGAAATCTTAATTTATGCCAAAACCATCCCACCAAAATCAAAACCCTTTTAGATCCTAGTTGAGGGATGCATATAGAGTTGATTGACCAAAAGGAATCACTTAAAACCTCTTAGAAACATAGATCGGGGCGGCACAAGTTAAATACCTAAGATGAGATTTTCTTGCTCAAAGAACTTGAAATCCAAGGTTCTCTTGGAAGGAGCTCATGGGGAGTAAGGTTATCCACGCCGATTGAAGCTTCCTCAGCCTTGAAATCAAGTTTAGATGGGGGATTTGCACCCTAGGGCCTCATGGAGGGGGAGAGCTTGTGAGGGAGAGGGAGAGTTCATGAGGGAGAGGGAGAGAGTGCACGTGAGGGGGGGAGGGAGAGAGTGTGAGCTGTGAGGGAGAGAGAGAAAGGGTGAGATCCCTATTTAATGATTGTGTGGCCTAGAGGACAAAAATTACATGAACTAGGAACTCCATGTCCGGAGTATCCGGGCAAATTCCCGGAGTATCCGGGGTGTTACAATCCTACCCCCTTAAAGAAATCTCGTCCCGAGATTTAAAGGGAAAGCAAAGGTCGAGAATTGACCTCTAGAAACTGTGTAAGATTCATGAGAGTTGGACATTTTAAAAGAAAACAAGGATATACTTGGAAGAAGGAATAACGCTCAAGGGCACTTGTACCAGGTCAAACAAGGAACCGAACAACGGTTAAGCGGCACCAAGAAAACATAACAGGTTAGTGCAAGTAGAATACACGAAGAGACTCTCAATGGAAATTGATTAGAACGGATTAAATCAAGGATGTTTTTGAAATGATCGAATTCTCTTGAGTTGGGAACAGGAATCATTAGTGTCAGGGAAAGTTTTTGCTCAAGTCCATTCTCGCTCAAGTTGTTTATTATTTTTAAGTTGCATGATGCAAGATGCTATGCAAGTTAGTGGACTTTATAAACTCCCATGTAAAACACCCCATTCGCATTTTTACTCCCCCAAGGGCCTACCCCCTTAAAGAACAAAGGTAGAGGAAAAACGATTCCAACATTGCACAAAGAAGTGTCGATGTAGTTTCATCCACACGCACTTAAGCACCAGCGCGCACCCAGTGGCACAATCGCGTGGCGGCTGCACACGCGAGGCCCTAGATCCCGTCGCGGCACTATAGGGCGTGGGACAAATCTCCACCATGTAAGAACCAATAAAAAAACCCGAATAACACGATTGGATACAAAGAGATTAGAGAGCAGCCAGAAAATACATTCAAAGGCATATAATCCACATGGTCAGCCCAACTACCACTAATTTTTTTTTCTCCTAATTTTGCATGTCCCAACAATGCAATCTGATGTGATGCTATAGCGTGGTTGCCATGCAACAAATATGGGACCCTTTTAGTGCGGGATGACTATTCTGAATGTGATCAAGTTTCTAATTTATTTATATTTATTTGAGCAAGAATGCAAGCGAAAGCGCTTTAGGTATAGGAATCAAGGCGATTTAGGAATAACAAATACTCATACTAGAAGAACGGCATGGTGGTTTTAGTAATCAAGAATGACCAGGATGCTTTGATGCATTTGAACGAATGATCTAGGGACAAGGATGTACGATATCAGTTTAACATTGACCAAATAGTGGAAAACTTCAATGTTTGGATAAAAATAGAATGATCATGGAACGACAGATAGGACATGGTTAGCTGATTATGGTGGAGAAAGGTATATCAAGAAAAACGACCAATAGTTTTATTTAAGACTAACATCCTTATTTTGATTCTCAAGACAACAAGATTTAATAATTCGTACATCCTAAATGGTGAACACAAAATCTCTCATATTTAGGGGGGTGTATCTAAACGGCTCAAACTTTGGTATTCGAAGTTCAGTCAAACTCAACGGTTTATTTTGTTTAACTTTGCTTTACTTGAGTAATACCTATGTTCAAATTCCAAATTTCTCGATGGTTTTATAAGAGACATAGGTCAAGTCATATACTGTTAACAATTTTAAAATATCGTCCGTAATTAGATGGAGATGGTTCTATATACATATATATATATATATTTCATCAGGAACTAGATTCACTTTTCCTTTTCCTGAGTCAACTACCTTCAAGATGAAAATTTGCATAAATTAGAATATCATAAGTAATACACAAATTTGAGTCAACTTTCCTAAACTGCGATTCCAAGCTAACGTAGAAAAGCTTTAAGTTTTCTTAACAGCTATACAAAAACAGAGTTCAACCACATTAACCATAAACCAAATTTCATTTCTAAACTTGACTGGCATAGACTATGAACCGACTTCTCCTAGTATTGAGAATTTGATGAAAAGCGATGCAGTAATATGTGAGGAAATTTATATAGACATGACACACAAAGCAAAACAAATGTATGACATGATACATGGATGACATGCACGTCCTCACAAAAGAAACATATTTTTGCCAATCCAACTATGGCAATATACGGATATTCTTCGGTGGCACAATACGTACTCTCCCTATATTCTAGCCGTTTACTATTACTCTTTCCTATGTAAACGGGGTTAGTGTACCTGCAGAACAATTACAATATATATATTCATAACTACTACATGGCTAGAAGTTAGTTGATAATATATTATTATATATATAGCCACCTGACATATCCTATGCTACGTAGGGCTTACGATCTAATCTCTCCTAATCCCTTAATCGCAAATCAATGTAGATTTCTGAAATTTTTTTTGTCTTGAAAACACCAAAATAATATTGCTGGTACCCCCTGGTGCATTTCAGCTCTGATACCAGCTGTGACAGACCCGCCGAGTTAAAACGCTTAATTAAGCGTAACCGCCGTCATCTGGCGCATTAGCTTAATTAAGTGTAACTTGACAGGCTGCTTCCAACCCACAGGCCGACCGAAACACACCAGAAGTCTCGCACGAAGGCGAGCGCAGAAGGTACCAACACTATACAATCTTACAAAAATAGCAAACTAAATTAAGACTTTTACAAAGCAGCTTAAATTTAAAATTTACAAATGAAATGATAGCAGTGGACGAGAATCTAACTTACAGAGCATTTTTACACGAAAATAAACATAACGAACTAAATAAGCCGAGGACTACCGAGACGGGAGGACGAGGCGCCACATCGAGCCCACCGATGTGAGACCTAGTTAGCTTCTATGCCTGAAACAGGGTAAACAACAAACCCTGAGTATACTAATACTCAGCAAGACTTACCCGACCAGTGGGTATAACTTAGCCCACATACCTAGACATGCAAGGCATTTGGCTGGTGGTTATTTTGCAGAAAAAGCTTCTAAAAGTGGGTCCTTAATTTCAATATTTTAGCTCCAAATTTCCATATGCTTAAACCATCAACTAGTATTTGCACCTTCTAAGCAACCATAGCAAACATTGAAATATTAAATCAAGATAATTAATTCCTAACCATCATTTAAATTCCATATAGCATCACTACGATGTGGTGCTGTGATCAAGGTGCTCATATCCGAGATGCGACGTACGACGGATCGATCCGATTTACCCTTGCAAGGTGGACCTAACCAACACGGCGCGTATAGGCCCCGTCGGACCCCACGCACCAACCATTCCCCTCCCCACCTCGAACTACAGGACCGCCCCACCATCATATGGTCAGCCGAGCTCAACGTGAGACCACCAAAAATAAACATGCATCCCCATTTCTCCGCGACTACTCGACTACCCCAGGAGGTGAGTTGAAGTCCTGTACTTTCGAAGCAAAGCAGTACTAGGCTTACCGGTTTCGACTACCTCCTACTCCCGGCATGCGGTTAGTACAATTCAAACTCGATCACAGGGCCAGGCAACGAACGGTCCTTAACCGACACAGGCGGGGCTAACCTCTCCCCGCCCGGTCTCCAACTTCCTTTCCTTCTTTATCTAATTTAACATTCCGTAATTTTTGATTGACTAAATGCCCTATATCTCGCGAGTGACCCGAAAATCACTCGACTTCTACCGAGTTCTCTTAAGCATAGCATTTCTATCGTCTTCTATATACTAGTATAACTCGAGGAAACCTAGGGATCATGCAACTAGGGTTCCAAACAATTCCTGAACCTAATGCACAAGTAATAGAAACATAATTATAGGTGTCATAATTTGAAATAAAAGGATGTGCACCGGGGCTTGCCTGAGGGTAACACTAAGTTAGTGTTAAAGCTATCCAGGCCTTGGGCCCTTCCAACCTTGGGCCGGGTCTTCGGTTGCTTCTTAGGGCCATTCCTTCTTCTGGAGATATCCGCCAAACACCGTCTTGTGGTTCGACTCCACACCGCGTGCTTCACGTCCACACGTCGTACATCTAGCGTACCTAAATGAGGTGCAACAATGCATATGTATGAATGCATGGATAATGCAATAAAGAGTGGAGCAATACAAGCACAAGGTTGATATTGTCTAACTATAAACAACTACACCGGCAGAGGTTAATTAAACCTTACATAAGTCTACACAAAGTTAACCCAACTGGTTTTGTATTTTTTTTAGAATTCTCCTAACTCCAACTATGCATTTTTAAACTATAAAAGTATTTTATCTAGCACCATTAAAATTACATGTAAAAATTGTCAAACAACACACTTTATAGTTCTATCCTACCGAGCATGGAAATATAAAGCTAATAAACCTAGTTTTACATCCACCACCGTTCAAATTCGAGACCAAAAATCCGGAGTATCCGGGAATATACCCGGAGTATCTGGGACAACATTTTTCCGGAGTATCCGGGCACCTTCTCGGAGTATCCGGACTCCCAAATCCGGAGTTTCCGGGCCTATACCCGGAGTTTCCCCCGGAGTGTTCAAAAACCCGGAGTTTCCGGGCTTATACCCGGAGTCTCCGGGCTTGACAGCATTTTCGCCCCAAAAACTGAAATCTTAATTTATGCCAAAACCATCCCACCAAAATCAAAACCCTTTTAGATCCTAGTTGAGGGATGCATATAGAGTTGATTGACCAAAAGGAATCACTTAAAACCTCTTAGAAACATAGATCGGGGCGGCACAAGTTAAATACCTAAGATGAGATTTTCTTGCTCAAAGAACTTGAAATCCAAGGTTCTCTTGGAAGGAGCTCATGGGGAGTAAGGTTATCCACGCCGATTGAAGCTTCCTCAGCCTTGAAATCAAGTTTAGATGGGGGATTTGCACCCTAGGGCCTCATGGAGGGGGAGAGCTTGTGAGGGAGAGGGAGAGTTCATGAGGGAGAGGGAGAGAGTGCACGTGAGGGGGGGAGGGAGAGAGTGTGAGCTGTGAGGGAGAGAGAGAAAGGGTGAGATCCCTATTTAATGATTGTGTGGCCTAGAGGACAAAAATTACATGAACTAGGAACTCCATGTCCGGAGTATCCGGGCAAATTCCCGGAGTATCCGGGGTGTTACAATCCTACCCCCTTAAAGAAATCTCGTCCCGAGATTTAAAGGGAAAGCAAAGGTCGAGAATTGACCTCTAGAAACTGTGTAAGATTCATGAGAGTTGGACATTTTAAAAGAAAACAAGGATATACTTGGAAGAAGGAATAACGCTCAAGGGCACTTGTACCAGGTCAAACAAGGAACCGAACAACGGTTAAGCGGCACCAAGAAAACATAACAGGTTAGTGCAAGTAGAATACACGAAGAGACTCTCAATGGAAATTGATTAGAACGGATTAAATCAAGGATGTTTTTGAAATGATCGAATTCTCTTGAGTTGGGAACAGGAATCATTAGTGTCAGGGAAAGTTTTTGCTCAAGTCCATTCTCGCTCAAGTTGTTTATTATTTTTAAGTTGCATGATGCAAGATGCTATGCAAGTTAGTGGACTTTATAAACTCCCATGTAAAACACCCCATTCGCATTTTTACTCCCCCAAGGGCCTACCCCCTTAAAGAACAAAGGTAGAGGAAAAACGATTCCAACATTGCACAAAGAAGTGTCGATGTAGTTTCATCCACACGCACTTAAGCACCAGCGCGCACCCAGTGGCACAATCGCGTGGCGGCTGCACACGCGAGGCCCTAGATCCCGTCGCGGCACTATAGGGCGTGGGACAAATCTCCACCATGTAAGAACCAATAAAAAAACCCGAATAACACGATTGGATACAAAGAGATTAGAGAGCAGCCAGAAAATACATTCAAAGGCATATAATCCACATGGTCAGCCCAACTACCACTAATTTTTTTTTCTCCTAATTTTGCATGTCCCAACAATGCAATCTGATGTGATGCTATAGCGTGGTTGCCATGCAACAAATATGGGACCCTTTTAGTGCGGGATGACTATTCTGAATGTGATCAAGTTTCTAATTTATTTATATTTATTTGAGCAAGAATGCAAGCGAAAGCGCTTTAGGTATAGGAATCAAGGCGATTTAGGAATAACAAATACTCATACTAGAAGAACGGCATGGTGGTTTTAGTAATCAAGAATGACCAGGATGCTTTGATGCATTTGAACGAATGATCTAGGGACAAGGATGTACGATATCAGTTTAACATTGACCAAATAGTGGAAAACTTCAATGTTTGGATAAAAATAGAATGATCATGGAACGACAGATAGGACATGGTTAGCTGATTATGGTGGAGAAAGGTATATCAAGAAAAACGACCAATAGTTTTATTTAAGACTAACATCCTTATTTTGATTCTCAAGACAACAAGATTTAATAATTCGTACATCCTAAATGGTGAACACAAAATCTCTCATATTTAGGGGGGTGTATCTAAACGGCTCAAACTTTGGTATTCGAAGTTCAGTCAAACTCAACGGTTTATTTTGTTTAACTTTGCTTTACTTGAGTAATACCTATGTTCAAATTCCAAATTTCTCGATGGTTTTATAAGAGACATAGGTCAAGTCATATACTGTTAACAATTTTAAAATATCGTCCGTAATTAGATGGAGATGGTTCTATATACATATATATATATATATTTCATCAGGAACTAGATTCACTTTTCCTTTTCCTGAGTCAACTACCTTCAAGATGAAAATTTGCATAAATTAGAATATCATAAGTAATACACAAATTTGAGTCAACTTTCCTAAACTGCGATTCCAAGCTAACGTAGAAAAGCTTTAAGTTTTCTTAACAGCTATACAAAAACAGAGTTCAACCACATTAACCATAAACCAAATTTCATTTCTAAACTTGACTGGCATAGACTATGAACCGACTTCTCCTAGTATTGAGAATTTGATGAAAAGCGATGCAGTAATATGTGAGGAAATTTATATAGACATGACACACAAAGCAAAACAAATGTATGACATGATACATGGATGACATGCACGTCCTCACAAAAGAAACATATTTTTGCCAATCCAACTATGGCAATATACGGATATTCTTCGGTGGCACAATACGTACTCTCCCTATATTCTAGCCGTTTACTATTACTCTTTCCTATGTAAACGGGGTTAGTGTACCTGCAGAACAATTACAATATATATATTCATAACTACTACATGGCTAGAAGTTAGTTGATAATATATTATTATATATATAGCCACCTGACATATCCTATGCTACGTAGGGCTTACGATCTAATCTCTCCTAATCCCTTAATCGCAAATCAATGTAGATTTCTGAAATTTTTTTTGTCTTGAAAACACCAAAATAATATTGCTGGTACCCCCTGGTGCATTTCAGCTCTGATACCAGCTGTGACAGACCCGCCGAGTTAAAACGCTTAATTAAGCGTAACCGTCGTCATCTGGCGCATTAGCTTAATTAAGTGTAACTTGACAGGCTGCTTCCAACCCACAGGCCGACCGAAACACACCAGAAGTCTCGCACGAAGGCGAGCGCAGAAGGTACCAACACTATACAATCTTACAAAAATAGCAAACTAAATTAAGACTTTTACAAAGCAGCTTAAATTTAAAATTTACAAATGAAATGATAGCAGTGGACGAGAATCTAACTTACAGAGCATTTTTACACGAAAATAAACATAACGAACTAAATAAGCCGAGGACTACCGAGACGGGAGGACGAGGCGCCACATCGAGCCCACCGATGTGAGACCTAGTTAGCTTCTATGCCTGAAACAGGGTAAACAACAAACCCTGAGTATACTAATACTCAGCAAGACTTACCCGACCAGTGGGTATAACTTAGCCCACATACCTAGACATGCAAGGCATTTGGCTGGTGGTTATTTTGCAGAAAAAGCTTCTAAAAGTGGGTCCTTAATTTCAATATTTTAGCTCCAAATTTCCATATGCTTAAACCATCAACTAGTATTTGCACCTTCTAAGCAACCATAGCAAACATTGAAATATTAAATCAAGATAATTAATTCCTAACCATCATTTAAATTCCATATAGCATCACTACGATGTGGTGCTGTGATCAAGGTGCTCATATCCGAGATGCGACGTACGACGGATCGATCCGATTTACCCTTGCAAGGTGGACCTAACCAACACGGCGCGTATAGGCCCCGTCGGACCCCACGCACCAACCATTCCCCTCCCCACCTCGAACTACAGGACCGCCCCACCATCATATGGTCAGCCGAGCTCAACGTGAGACCACCAAAAATAAACATGCATCCCCATTTCTCCGCGACTACTCGACTACCCCAGGAGGTGAGTTGAAGTCCTGTACTTTCGAAGCAAAGCAGTACTAGGCTTACCGGTTTCGACTACCTCCTACTCCCGGCATGCGGTTAGTACAATTCAAACTCGATCACAGGGCCAGGCAACGAACGGTCCTTAACCGACACAGGCGGGGCTAACCTCTCCCCGCCCGGTCTCCAACTTCCTTTCCTTCTTTATCTAATTTAACATTCCGTAATTTTTGATTGACTAAATGCCCTATATCTCGCGAGTGACCCGAAAATCACTCGACTTCTACCGAGTTCTCTTAAGCATAGCATTTCTATCGTCTTCTATATACTAGTATAACTCGAGGAAACCTAGGGATCATGCAACTAGGGTTCCAAACAATTCCTGAACCTAATGCACAAGTAATAGAAACATAATTATAGGTGTCATAATTTGAAATAAAAGGATGTGCACCGGGGCTTGCCTGAGGGTAACACTAAGTTAGTGTTAAAGCTATCCAGGCCTTGGGCCCTTCCAACCTTGGGCCGGGTCTTCGGTTGCTTCTTAGGGCCATTCCTTCTTCTGGAGATATCCGCCAAACACCGTCTTGTGGTTCGACTCCACACCGCGTGCTTCACGTCCACACGTCGTACATCTAGCGTACCTAAATGAGGTGCAACAATGCATATGTATGAATGCATGGATAATGCAATAAAGAGTGGAGCAATACAAGCACAAGGTTGATATTGTCTAACTATAAACAACTACACCGGCAGAGGTTAATTAAACCTTACATAAGTCTACACAAAGTTAACCCAACTGGTTTTGTATTTTTTTTAGAATTCTCCTAACTCCAACTATGCATTTTTAAACTATAAAAGTATTTTATCTAGCACCATTAAAATTACATGTAAAAATTGTCAAACAACACACTTTATAGTTCTATCCTACCGAGCATGGAAATATAAAGCTAATAAACCTAGTTTTACATCCACCACCGTTCAAATTCGAGACCAAAAATCCGGAGTATCCGGGAATATACCCGGAGTATCTGGGACAACATTTTTCCGGAGTATCCGGGCACCTTCTCGGAGTATCCGGACTCCCAAATCCGGAGTTTCCGGGCCTATACCCGGAGTTTCCCCCGGAGTGTTCAAAAACCCGGAGTTTCCGGGCTTATACCCGGAGTCTCCGGGCTTGACAGCATTTTCGCCCCAAAAACTGAAATCTTAATTTATGCCAAAACCATCCCACCAAAATCAAAACCCTTTTAGATCCTAGTTGAGGGATGCATATAGAGTTGATTGACCAAAAGGAATCACTTAAAACCTCTTAGAAACATAGATCGGGGCGGCACAAGTTAAATACCTAAGATGAGATTTTCTTGCTCAAAGAACTTGAAATCCAAGGTTCTCTTGGAAGGAGCTCATGGGGAGTAAGGTTATCCACGCCGATTGAAGCTTCCTCAGCCTTGAAATCAAGTTTAGATGGGGGATTTGCACCCTAGGGCCTCATGGAGGGGGAGAGCTTGTGAGGGAGAGGGAGAGTTCATGAGGGAGAGGGAGAGAGTGCACGTGAGGGGGGGAGGGAGAGAGTGTGAGCTGTGAGGGAGAGAGAGAAAGGGTGAGATCCCTATTTAATGATTGTGTGGCCTAGAGGACAAAAATTACATGAACTAGGAACTCCATGTCCGGAGTATCCGGGCAAATTCCCGGAGTATCCGGGGTGTTACAGTGATCTTGTTCTCATTCACCTATAGCTGATTCCAGATGGGCTCTATATGCTTGAAATTGACCGCCTTCTCCAACCCGGTGGCTATTGGGTTTTCTCCAGGCCACCCATCGGCTGGAAATCTGGATACAATATTTCAAATCAAGCGACCGAAGACAAGGATAAGCAATTAACTATGGATGATATCGCGAATAAGCTTCATTGGACAAAGCTGTCAGAGAAGGGCACGATTACTGTTTGGAGAAAGCCTACTTTTCATCTCCACTGTGACCAATCAAAGCTCTTAGGATCATCGCCACTCTGTAGAGAAGACCCAGATAGTGTTTGGTAAGGTTATCATTGTCTCTTTGCATTTCCGGCCAATTGCAATGAAACAGAGTAATGCAATGGTTGTCGTTGCATTTGAAAGTTGAGGGGTTGAACATGCACTCAAATTGAAATAGAATGCAAAAAGGTGCAATGTTATTGCCTTATCAACAATGGCACCACCTCATCCTTTTTTTTTTGGCTTCATGGTATCCTTGTGATATGTGAACATGACTTTGGTGCAAAATAATTAGTTGTTTTCATGGTTTCTTCTAAAGTTTTCCTTGCAGTACAAACTTATTTAAAATCACATCATCATCTGCATATCTTCTGTTCTGATTTCTGAACTTCATGTGCAACTGTAAAGTTTATTTAGTCAAATGCAGTTCCAGGAATATTTTGTGAGAGTTAAGAGTACAGATAATACAAAATTAACACGAGTACAATACTACAATAAGCCACATCCAACTAAGTACGCCGGTACAGTACAACACCATTGTGTTCCAAGGACTTGCTGCCAAACTGGGAGAAAAGCACTTTTGTGTTCCAAGGACTCTTCCATTGAAGTTTCAGTCATTAAATTCTTCCAACATGAAAGTTTCATTAAAGATAAGTTTTATTACATTGCAGGTATGTGAATATTTCAATGTGTATAACATGCATTACAAGGGCTGAACATGCTAATGGTTGTGCTGATGGTGCCATGGAAAAGTGGCCTAAAAGACTTGATGCAGTGCCACCAAGGATAGCCAGTGGGGAAATGAAGTTGTCCATTCAGACATATAAGCAGGACAGTTTGATTTGGGAGAAAAGGGTTAATTTCTATGTAACGTATCTAAAATATTTATCAAATGGAACATACAGAAATGTTATGGACATGAGTGCTGGTTTTGGTGGCTTTGCTGCTGCTATGTCCAAGTATCCAGTTTGGGTCATGAATGTCATTCCTACTAATGTAACAGAAAATACTCTTGGTGCCATCTATGAGCGTGGACTGATTGGAACATACACAGACTGGTAATCTCAATGAAAACCTCTTTTTTCTAGAAATAAATTATGCAGTATGATATGAATAGGAATAACTCACCATCTTGATTTAAATATATTTTTCAGGTGTGAGGCCTTCTCTACTTATCCACGGACATACGATCTAATACATGCCAATGGAATCTTCAGTTCACATATTCACAAGTAAGTACCCACTGACTCCTAATGATTTGCCATGTTCAAGCTTCTGCACGAGAAAAGAAAGGCATAGAATGCTTTCGCAAAGCACATGGACAGTTCTAGTATTACATACCAGGCACTTAAATTGATTCTAGCTTAGTTCTCCCTCCTGACACCAAAGCTATTTTCAGATGTGGGATTATTGACATTCTCGTTGAGATGGACCGCATTCTCCGGCCAGGGGGCGCTGCTATAGTTCGGGACAGAGCTGATGTTGTTCTGAAAGTTAAGAAGGATGCTGACCGTCTACAATGGCATAGCCGAATCGTAGACACTGAAAATGGCCCCCTGGATCCTGAGAAGCTTCTCATCGTGGACAATTCCCTCCCACTACCAGGGAGCTAAGTGAGCAGCGAGAACCAGGGTCAGCAAGCCCTTGATGTTCATGACAGCGAGTTCTAGGTCTTATCATGTTACAAGAAAAGTGGGCTGAGATCTCACTGCCTGTACAAAAGAAGAGTATAAAGACGACTAAGGTGTTGTTACCTGTACAGATGAAGGGTATAAGGCTATTCTACAGTCAGAGATGCAAAACTACAGGTCCACATATGTCCAGTTCAATATATTTGAACCACTGACTCCACTGGGCGTGCTTTCTTCGTTCCAATATGCAGCCTGATTTTCCGAAGCTCTGACGATTTGCTGTGCATCTGGAATCAATCAATCTGGACCCTGTACATATGCCTGTATTGACTGTACATGTGTATAGCAGCTGTACATATCTTGTGAGCGGTGATGTACATTGCGACTGGACTATGAGAGAGGAGTTAGACTATTCTGCTTTTTGAATTAGCCTTGGTTTGGTCGCTAAGCAATCTACAGGTTGTACTGCACCGCGTAGAAAGGGAGTAGGAAGAGTACCTGTATCTGGTTTATCGGGGACGCGCCGAAGACGCTGGTGGGAAGAGTACCTGTATCTGGAAGTTGCCACAGGGGTTAAACTATGTCTTCTGCTGGAACACAACTTTCTCTCAGTATCGTCTATGTTAACTTGCATGGTGTCGGAATGCTTGCACTGCCATTTGAGAATTCTCCTGACAAATATTATTTGTGGTTTGCAGAGTAGGTGTAAATTAGAGTAAAACATAGTGATGTGGCGTCGCTGGGTTTGCTGCAATTGCCAAGTTGATGAGTCTGATAAGTGTGAAAATGGGCATATCAAGGCCACAACCAACAATGTCGATGGTATGTTTATTTCAACGTACTTGACTGTCCTTACACTCCTAACTCGTGGACCATGTATCTGCTCCTCTATCTGAACTTCGCTTCTTGACCATCTACATAGAGTTTAACGCTATTTTATCCTTCTCATCAGGGATGACAAAGGGGCCAAAAGATTCTGCTACTGGAAAAGTCGAGCCACAAAATGCTGCTCCCCCTATCAATATTCCTGTTCTATCCTTGGATGAACTGATAGAAAAAACTGATGACTTTGGGTCAACGGCTTTGATAGGTGAAGGTTCTTATGGAAGAGTGTACTATGCTGTCCTTGATAATGGAACAAAAATGGCAGTGAAAAAACTTGATTCTACTGAAAATGAAGCCACCAACGAATTCTTGACCCAGGTTGGCTTTGTTGTTTTAGTTAGGGTGATTTTTCTTTAGTTATTTCTTGGTGCTAATATTCTGTCGGTTCCTAATTATACAGTGACGCTTTCTGATGCTAGGTTTCGTTGGTTTCGAGGCTGAAGCATGAAAACTTAGTAGATATGTTGGGTTACTGTACAGAGCGTAATCTTCACATTGTAGCCTTTGAATTTGCCACCATGGGTTCTCTGCATGATGTTCTACATGGTACGATAATGCATGGGTTCTCTAGCTTGTTAGATAATTCATGTTATTTGAATGCTGTATCTACAACAGATAGTTTGCATTTTCTTTTTCTTCATTAATGACAGGAAGAAAAGGAGTTCAAGGTGCTCAACCTGGCCCAGCACTTGATTGGATGCAGCGAGTGAAAATTGCTGTTGATGCTGCCAAAGGACTTGAATATCTGCATGAGAAAGTTCAGCCTTCGATTGTCCATAGGGATATTAGATCAAGTAACGTCCTCTTATTTGAGGACTTCAAGGCAAAGATAGCAGACTTCAATCTCTCAAATCAGGCTCCAGATATGGCTGCCCGGTTGCATTCTACTCGTGTGCTGGGAACCTTTGGATATCACGCACCAGAGTAAATATCTTTTGTTCGACATAACTATTTGTTTACAATATGCTAATATATATGGATCACTACTTATACTTGTGTCATGCTTTGCTGTTCTGCATTTGTACCGGTATCTGATCGATTTTCCAATATATCAGCAAGCTAGGTTGTTTTTATAATCATGGACACTATGTTCTGTTCAAATATGAGCTGTATATGCAAAAAAATGTGGCTTGTTTTTTTTTTTGAATTTGAGATTAGTTTCGTATCCACAAATAAGCTAATTTCTAAGTCATAACGAAACATGAGAAATCAATTGTAATCTTAATATTTCTCTTCATACTCTCTGACACGTCACATGGATATTTTAACCCCTTTAGCCATAGTCCACTAGGCCACTTTTTAAGAAGGATAGACCAACCTGTGCACCATGTTGTTAGTTCTACCCTAGAAAGTTACATGAAAACCATCTGCTTGAAGCTGATCTTGCAACTTGTCCAGTTCCTCGGAAATATGCTATAGACCTCACACCAGGTTAGACTAGTTCATGACTCATGCCTGTTGTTGACTCAAACTGGGTGGCAAGCTGACAACTGCTGCCTAGTTTCACATTCTTTTTACTAGCAAACACATAAATTTTTTACCTCATTTGCATAGGGAAAATTTACATAGAACTTATACAAGCAGGTTAGCAAAAACTAGACAATTTCTGCTTAGGTAATGGCTAATTATTTTTGTACTATTTCTGTACAAATCAATTATTTCTGTAGCTACAAGCAAGCTAGAATCCAATACTGTTCACCTAGCACTAGCAGTAATCACTTTGATAATCGTTGTTAGTTTTTAGATTCTCGCTTGATGTGATTCTGTTGTCTGATCAGTCAACAAATTGACTTGTTTTGCATTACATTCTCTAATACTGTGTACATTCTAAAAACTTATACAGGTATGCAATGACTGGTCAGCTAACCCAGAAAAGTGATGTATATAGCTTTGGAGTAGTTCTCTTGGAGCTTTTGACAGGTAGAAAGCCAGTGGACCATACAATGCCTAGAGGGCAGCAGAGCCTGGTAACCTGGGTAATGCTCACTTGCTACCTTCTCATTTTCTTTTTGTGATTAGATGCAAATTATTTAATTAGTAGTTGACTGCAATCAGCAGTTTAGCACCTTATTTGGTCGAATGAGTTCTTGTGAAGCAATAGTTTGTGCCCATTTGTATAATAACGGGGCTTTTGAAAATTTAATTTTGTCCAGTGGGTCCAAGCTGTGGGTATTCATCAAGTAGATAATCATGTGTTCTGTGGATCCCAAATCTGGAACTGTTATTTCTTTGAGGAAAAAATAACTGACGACGATGGACTTGAACTTCATGTGTCAAATACCTTAGAATTTCTCATATGCTCCAGAACTGTTAGCAGCACAACTATAGTTATTAGGAGTTTCTGTGCTGCATAGTTTGTGCTTCATCGCTATCTGAAAAAGCATACGAGATCATCAGAGTGCAAAATGATGCCCTCAAACCTTGGATAATGAAATAGCCCTTTGTATGATCTTAAAAGTCTGATATGATAAAACATGACACAACCCCATCCTAAATGGGGACGTAATTTTTCACACTAGTTTTCTAAGAATGCATTTATTTGGCTCTGCAGGCTACACCAAGATTAACTCAAGACAAAGTGAAGCAGTGTGTAGATCCTCGGTTGATGGGTGAATATCCAGCAAAAGGACTCGCAAAGGTCCCCCATACTCCTCTCTGCATCTGCTGTGTGCATAAGCTTGTAACAGCTAATAACCTATTTTCTCTTTCCGCATTTTCTCATATCACTGTTTTCTCCTAATGCAGCTCGCTGCTGTAGCAGCTTTGTGTGTGCAATACGAAGCTGAGTTCCGCCCAAATATGAGCATTGTGGTCAAGGCTTTATCTGCGCTTCTCGCAAGTAGGCACACTCAAACACCTGCACCACCACTTGCCGTTGACAGTTGATGCATAGAATTAACCGAAGTAAGTTCTTTTTTTCCATGGATATCTTATCATATATATGGTCCAGGAAGTTATATTTGATGAGTTGCAATCGTGCAGACTGCCTGGAAAATACTGATTTGGACAGACAGTTCACTCTCTGCAATATCAGTTAGGCTGCAAATATGATAGGAACAACAGCTTGGATAATGCACACAATGGCTCAATTCACCTCTCAGATTTCAACAACTAACTGCATGAAGGACGTCTTCAGTACTGCAAGGAACATCTGCGGTTCTGTAACAATGTTCATATGTATCTTTTCAGGAGACCTGAATTCTTATGCAAGTCTGCATTTTGGCTGGCTATAGGAACTTCATGCCTGTACTAGGGTCAAATATATAAACTGGAATGTGCAGATGCCTAATTTACAAGTCACAGAAATTCGTTCAGAACAGCTTTGGTCTGTAATTTGACGTGGTCTCGTTGACATATTTTGCTCAGTGAGCTACATGTAATGTGGACTGGGAAACTGGCGCTTTAAATTGATTTCACAAAATTCCGGTAATGTTGATGTCACCGGGAGCAGGTGGCGCCCCTTCATCAGTAGTAAAAAGTTTAGTAAATTGCCGTAAGACTTAAGATTGCTACTGCTAGGTGACAATATTTAATCAAGAGAGCAGGGGACGCCCCTTCAGGAACATCATGACAATCGGTAATCCTCCCGTTTAGAAAAAGAGATTGTTATTTAGAAAAAAGTCAACCTTTTTTTACTTTAACTTGCATTTTAACTTATGAGTGTGTTTACTTTAAACAAATATGCTACCAGATTCAGATTTCAAAATATCACCACACTATAATATATGAGAACTTGATAGTCAGAGTATACTGGCTATAAAGAGTTAAAACAAATGCTACTATTCTTGGCCGTGAGTAATTTGCGAACAGAACGACAATGGCCGTCTTGCCCACCAGGCGTAAGGGAACCACCCAGAACTGCGGCGACTCTTAGACAACGTTTTACCAGAAAATCAGAAATCGACTAGACAACCTGTATCGTTCCTCTGTAGTAAATCGAAAGACATATTCAAAGCTTACCAAATACGCCATAACATCTCCTCATGCGACTCTCACATAATATGAAGACGAGCTACTATTTACATTGGTGCCCCAACTGGAAAAAAAAAACTCGATAGGACCATTCCTCGCGAATCCTATCAAATTAGTGTTACCACCACTAGGTTAAATGTATTGGCCTCATTCATCTTTTACTCGAAGCTCGTCATTCTGCCGTGCAACATGCATGTTCTTACTCGGCCAACAGCACGGCAGCAATGTGGCTTCAGAGACATAGGTCAGAAAACCACTAAGGTAGGTCGGATACCTGCTGCTCTCATCAAGACGGTGTGCCTGCTGTCAGAAATGAGAGAGTTCATAAAATGTTATGGAGGATGCAAACTCGTTAGAAAGTTTCAGCACGTCTCTACAGCAGTATAAAAAATAGAATCGGGAAATCATAGAAAAAGAGGACAACCTCTGCTGTAAAATCATACAGGAAGGAGTGGCTGCCTCTCGTCAGATCCATGGCGGTGTTTAGCCTTCATGAAGGGTAGAAATACCATTAGCTACACAGCAGGAGAAAAAAACCCCCAGAAATTTTAGGCAGTAGGTGTTACCTCACTTGCCACTGAATCAGTCACATTGATGCAAATAGATTCCGTAACTCTGCTGAGCACCATAAAACATATTATACTGTTAACAAACTTAAAAGTCCAGAAATAACATGAACTGTGCTGAGTTTTCGGCAACAACAACAAAAAACAAGAAATGATGCCTGAATGTGGAATGGTAGAGTTTCCATAAAAAAAAAGTGGAATGGTAGATGACAGAATGGAACTTCAGAACTGTGCCAAACGGGTCAACTAAGCAACTACAGTACAGTCAGACAATATGATAGGACAAACCTGTGATCGTGAACTTGAGCCATTTCAACTTTGCTGCTAGGCACTTCGTCCTTAATTTGGTTCGAAAGATACTGAAAAATAATTAATAAATAAATAAATTTTAGTAGTTGCAAATTTCAAAACTATTGAATCAATGCAGGGGGAAAGGTAAATTACCTGATGCATAGATATGATTACTATTGAAATTCCAAGGACAAAATTTATTGTAAGAGTGTGTCCAAACAGTACAGCAGAGGCAACTCCGGTGAAGATAGTTGCAATTGTCGACGAGTACTTCTTTAAAATAGTGTCTGCACTCATCAGAGATTTGCTTAGAAGATAACTATAGTTTACTTGGAAAGTTGGAAAACTAGTACACAGCAGGAGCAACCAATATGCAAATGCCACTCATTTAGCCTCCCCATGTGCATGTGAATCTTTTTTTTTTCCTTATACATGCAGGAGAGCCACGTGCCTTTGTATTAAGAAGAGAAATATGGTCCGCTTACAACCCACACAAACAGAACAACAGAACACTCACACCCTGCCTGAATTGCCATAACGACGTGCGCCACAAACAGGTTAAGCTGACCAACCAACTAATAAACGTGCAATCTTTCAACTCCTAAGATGAAGGCAATCCAAGGTAATCTTTTCTGGGTACATGCATGCATGATAACAAGTTTTCAGATATACATGTATGATATACAATACCATTACAATTGCATATCGAACAAGAATTAAGGTTTTTTGCTTTGTTTGCTGGTAATATACCTGCATACTTGAAGAAAAATGATGACAGGATGCCTTGTGCAGCATTGTTGCAGATAAGAAACATTGTGGCCTTTGAATGTCCTTCCAGAATGTTAAAGCTACTGGGCCCTGAAAAAATGTACATAATAGCTGATTTCTTACAGCACCATCAGCGTACTTAATCACACAAGAAATACTTGGGCAACAGTTTCAACAGAATTCTGATATTTTGAGTCAAGGGTCATCAGTCTTTCTAAAAAGATCACAAGAGTTTCTAATGCATGCAGTCCGATGATGATGTCCCAGAAGAGTAAGCGGATGAACATCTTGCCATGAAAGTGAAGATAAACAAAACGGGTTCAACCAGCAGAAGTTTTTAGATATCTGAGATTTGGATATGTTACATTCTAGATACTAAATGTACAGAACCAATACATAGGACCAAGCTGTAAGGATAATATACTAATCATGAACAACACAAACTTACAAGGACAAAGCAAAACAGCCTACAAAAGGCACCAAGCTGATATCGAAAAACTACTAGTACTTAAAGAGCCCTGCGTAATTGATAGCTCTGCTCAGCACAATAGAATAGTTTAAAACCACCTTATATTACTGTGTGCAAAAAACATGTTGCTTTCAAGTAAAAAATCATTCTCAACAATTACCTTGAATGATAACAGTGATTACAAGCCCAAGAAAATTGAATATTGCACCATAACCATACAGAAATAAGTTCTGAAAACACGAGATAAAATTTGAAATCAAAAGGTAGCTTCACACAGATCATAAAGCATTAGCAAGATAGCTTAGAATAGAATGCCAGAGCAGAGAGCCATCAAAACGGATACAAACCTGAAGGTAAATACTGGTATCAAACTGGCTTTTAAGAGCCTTCTCATTGTAAACTGAAGCCAATGCAGGAACTGTTACCTGATTGTGAATAGAGTTAGTATGAAATGTCACATATCGCCTTTATTTCTTCTCTTTACGATTTCAATTCAACCAAATGAGCAACATAAACTAGCAAATTAGACAATTAGTACGAGCGTTTAGAAAATCAGAACTTACAAAAAATAGTGTATATAGGTAGGCTCCAGCTGCAACAGGAAGACCTAGTGCCCTAGAACCTTCAGGCAATGATTTCAGCTGATTAACGGATATTCCGATTAACAAAAGGGCAAGGGCCTCCCACTGTCAATATACAAAAGCATGATGTCAACTACACAGTTCCTTCGGAATTGCTGAAATATATTGCACTCGGAGACTAATTCCTATATGTCAGAGATACCAATTGTCAAATATGAATTGCAACAATTGAAATTGCACAGCTTCAATAAAATAGAGGATCAAATCACTTTTTAAGTAGTGAATAATAGACACAGGACAATAAAGAACAAACTTGCCTGGATTGTGGAAAATCGTCTCTTCATTATTATCTTTAGAAGCACAGCGATTACCAAAACCTGCAAACATCAGTTTTCCGTATAGCATGAATGCATGATCAGTGCCATGTGCAGCCAAACTTCAAACAGATGTTGAACACCAAGGCGAAACATATATCAAGTTGGTGGCTAGCATATCCTTTCAAAACAGACTAACCAAAGGGAGTTTGCATGCCCACGTATATATGCGTGCACATAGAAGCATGGACAAGTTGGTGCATGCCCTAACATATGCACATATTTGCAGACCTTCAAATGCGCATATTACTAATAATACTAACATCTTTTTGCAGGAAACGCTAACATTATCCATAGTAGCATACCTTGAGATTACTCAGCATTTTCACGCTTGCAGGATTAAAATATAACTGCATAAATCATAGGAAGAATAGTAGAGAAGACTGTTAGATTCCATTACATTGGCTCCTACAAACAGATATAGATGGGGAAAACCAGATTAGATCAAGTTCTGACTCCAGGTGTGTGATGCTTTACCTGCATTATGAACTTCAAATAGTTGTTGGTAGCATAGAGAAAAGCAGGAACTGCAAGAAGAACATTATTGCGAGCAGCCTGGCCAGCGAAGGAGGTTAGTGTGGCAGACAAGATCACTAGCTTCATATAGTAATATTCTATAGCAAATGAAGGGAGACTTTATGTGCTGCAGTCTAGTAAATGATTCACCATGCATTTCCTGTAGAAGTTAGCATGAGCTTTCTAGTAAGATATGCTATAATGTATCGAAATGACAGCGTATGGCCAGGTAGTGAGGATCCTATTCTCTTCAGAACTAGCATGCATTTCTGGCATGTGGGTTTACTGAGATAAAAATCAATTCTCATAAATAAAATCAGGTAAGGAATTGACCAGATCCAAATTATCAACATGGCTTACAGGTCATATTACCTGCATAAATGTTGATACTGTGAGAAGTGACTTGTCGCCCACCTTCAGACGTCGAGCCTGTAAAAAACAAAACCAACTCAGTACAGACAGCAAAGATATCAGTGAAAGTAGTAGTCTACAACACCCAGCGCTGAAATGAAACATGAAAAATTTACACATAACATTAATGCGCTAGTTTAGTAGCATACTTGATTGCATAAATAAAAGACATCATACAACACACACACAAAAAAAAACATTATCACTTATCACTTCAGTTGCATCCAACTAAACAATATGGATATGAAATCGAATTATGGAAAGCAAAACGCTAAACCGGAATGATAGAGTATTTCACATACCTGGATGGATAGCATGATGATGGCAAAGATAATTTTTGTAATCTCCGTCAAGAAGTTCACGCTGATCGGGCTAAATTTGAATTTCCCATCAACTTTTGACATGTACACTAGTATAGGCTACAGAAAAAAGATGTAAAACTGTGTTAAGAAACTAAAATTTATAATGTAGCAGACAAAAATTGAAAGAACATGCTCAGGATGCAATATGATTTTGCAACAAATACTAGAGCAGAAGTAATCCATCGCAATGCTCTAACGTATAGCGCTTGTTTCCTTCTTAATATATTGTGGCACACTTCTCCTGCACGTTCGAGAAAAACATATATCACTTGTAATTTAAGAAGGGGGCCTGAATGAATTCACTATAACGATTCATCATGAATGATCATGATAATTAAATCCTCTCCTGGCAGTTGGTGAATGCAATTAAGACTGCTGCTAACAGCAGTGGAGGGGGGTGCACCTGTCCTTACAAATTTGCATGCGCACTCTGCCAAATTCAGGAAAAGTAAAAAAACAGGTCTCTGACCTCAACACTGTCTGCAGCATCCACGGTCTTGTACAGTCGTTAGTTCTGGTTCATAGGTCCTGAAACTCTAGTACAGCTAACTAAATTCACCAGGCTACAAACGTTCGTGGCATTATGTTTCCGCGTTGCTACTCAGTTCGCCTCCTCATGCTGTAATCACACCCATCAGCTACAGTTCAACAATCCTTATGCCACACTTGGGCGATTCGACATTGAGCGCACTGATCAAATGTAGAAGGGAAGCAGACTTCACCTGGAGGCCCGCGAGGACGCAGTCGCCGGAGACAAGGAGCACGTTGAGCGCGCGCTGTCGCGACGACACGGTGCTCCGGTGGCTGTCGTACGCCTTGGACACCGCTGCCGGCACCGGCACCTTCGCGTGGCACACGCTGCATTCCACCTCCCCGTTCATCTCCGCCTCCACCACCGCCACAGGCTCGCCGAAACACTGTGGTTCCAATCAGCTGAGCCAAAACGGCAGGAAAATCAGGGGGAAAACGGCAAAAATCGCGGGAAAATCAGGAGCGAACCGGGACGAACCAGGGGAATGATGAGAACTGGGAACCCTAGCCTCCGGCGCACGCGCCCACCATGTGAGCTCGCGGGAACCGGAGGGATCGCGATTCGAAGCTCCTCGAAGGCGCGGTGGGCGAGGCCGCGACGGGGAAGAGGGCAATGCCGCAATGGGGAGCGGAGGAGCGGAGCGAAAAAAAGTAAAAATAATTAAATTATTCCTATGGAATCTCTATCTCTAGAACACAAAACCGCGTCCCGCCCCGCGCCATTCTCTGAAAGCACAGCGTGCCACGTCGCCCGAAAAAGCAACGACCATTGGATCGGGCCATCGAACGGCCATGGCAGCGGGCGGGCTCGCGAGCTCCAGGCACCGCCTCCGTCCTCCTGCCCGAGCAGCAGCGCCGCCGTGCCTCGCACCGGCCACCGCGGATCCGACCGACGGCTAGGATCCTGTGCAGGGTACCAGGCCGGGCGCGGCCTCCGTCCTCCGGCCCGACCTCCCTCCCCGGCACGAGCCACGGGTCACGCCGGGCCGCCCGTGCCGCCGCGCCGCGCCAAGCTGGGCCACCGCGGAGGACGTGAACGGAGGAGGCTGGATCCGCGCAGGGCATGGCGGATCTGCGGCGGCCGGCCCTCTGCCCCCTCGTCCCCACTCCTCCCGCGACCTCCCATGGTGGCGGCGGCGGCTGCCGGATCCGGGCGCTCCAAGCTCCGGCGGCGCGCGGTGGGACGACGGCTCCCGTCACGGCGCCGCGCCTGCCGCCGTGAGCCCTGCTCTGCTCAGCATGGCGATTTTGGATTGTCTCAATCGTCACTGTTGATTTGGGACTCAAGGTTGGAGGAGGATGGCGAGGTGCTGGACAGCAGCTCGGCAGCATCTGCAGCTTCCGTGCCCCCCACCTGCTCCTTCCTGCTCACTATTGCTGGCCCTCATTCGATCAAATGGGCATAAAGGTATACATTGTTTTATCCCCTTTCAATTTTGCTTACACATCTTTACAATTGTGCTTTGCATATTTATTAAATTCAATGTTTGGTAGAGAGATTGACATAAGTCGATGAGTTTAGGGCAACTGCAAAACACTTACTAGGTATTTCAAGCATCTCGAATTCAAAATAGTAGGGAAAATGGTTGCTCTCAGTAATCTTGAATATAATATTCTTGCCTGGGTAAATATAGGGAACCCTGAAGTTGAGAAAAACCATGCAAATTAGTAGTTTTCTGCCCCATTCCAGCAAATGCATACAGGCTCAGGATGAAATCAGTCCCATCGCTTGCCCCAGAGTCTGTGATCACAATCGTCACACCACTTGGGGAGCAGTAGTAAGGATTTGTGCACCTAACCTGTTGGCAGTCGCAAACAATTTTAGTGTAAGCAGAGTTATGTTTCATTGTTTACACAAGGGGCCTCAGATGCACAGTCACGTTACAAATATCATTGTCACAACTGTGTTTATTCTGTTCATTTCAATTATCTTTCATATTGATACTACCGTTCTGACAATTAGAACATTCATATAGTGTACATGCTAATTAAAAAAATATACATTGCCTTATCAATGTACTTATAAGTTGAGTTTTTATTTGCATCTATCATCAATCCAGGTTATGATATCTCTAACCCAGATTTATTCAGTATGAAGGATGCGTTAGACGTGACGTTTCGTAGTGGACAACACTCGAGCCAGATCGACTTTATCCTTACTAGGAGGGAGGATAGACGTGATTGCTTAGATTGTAAGGTGATACCTGGGGAGTGTGTTGTCCCTCAACACAAGCTTGTGGTGGCGGACTTTCGTCTTCGGGTACGTGTCCACCGGGACAAATGTGCCAAGATTGCGAGAACAAAGTGGTGGAAGCTTAGAGGGGAAGCGGTACAAGCGTTTAAGGAAAGGATGCTAGGTGAGGGGCCTTGGGAAGAAGGAGAAGACGCAGATGACATGTGGCTAAAGATGACAACATGTGTTCGGAAGGTGGCCTCAGAGGTGTTTGGCGTGAGTAGGGGAGGCAAACAGGAGGGGAAAGACACCTGGTGGTGGAACGACGAGGTGCAAAGGGCTATTAAGGAGAAGAAGGAGTGTTTCAAGCGCCTCTACCTTGACAAGAGTGCAGCCAACATCGAGGGCTATAAATTAGCGAAGAGGGTTGCAAAGCGAGCTGTGAGTGTAGCAAAGGGTAAGACGTATGATGACCTGTATCAGCGGCTAGGCACGAAAGAAGGGGAGAATGACATTTATAGGATGGCTAGGATCCGCGAGCGGAAGACAAGGGACATCAACCAAATCAAATGCATTAAGGATGGGACAGATCGACTGCTAGTGAAGGATGAGGAGATCATGGATAGATGGAGAGAGTACTTCGACAAGTTGTTTAATGGGGAGAGTGAGGGCCCTACCCTTGAGTTAGAAGACTCTTTTGACGATACCAACAGATATTTTGTGAGGAGAATTTAGGAGGTAGAGATCGGGGAGGCTTTGAAGAGGATGAAGGGAGGTAAATCGATGGGCCCTGATGGTATCCCCATTGAGGTGTGGAGATGCCTAGGAGATAGAGCAATAATATGGTAAACTAAACTTTTTAATCTCATTTTTCGGTCAAACAAGATGCCGGAAGAATGGATGAAAAGTATATTAGTACCTATCTTCAAAAACAAGGGTGATGTTCAAAGTTGTACTAACTACCGTGGGATTAAGCTGATGAGCTATACGATGAAGCTTTGGGAAAGGGTTATCGAGCATCGCCTAAGAAGAGTGACAAGTGTGACCCAAAACCAATTTGGGTTCATGCCTGGAAGGTCAACCATGGAGGCGATTTTCTTAATACGACATTTGATGGAGAGATATAGGGAACAGAAGAAGGACTTGCACATGGTCTTCATTGACCTTGAGAAGGCATATGACAAAGTACCGAGAAATGTCATGTGGTGGGCCTTGGAGAAGCACAAAGTCTCAACTAAGTACATTACCCTCATTAAGGATATGTACAAGAATGCGACGACGTTTGTCCGTACATGTGATGGCAACACCACTGACTTTCCTATTAACATAGGCCTACACCAGGGGTCAGCATTGAGCCCTTATTTATTTGCTTTAGTGATGGATGAGGTCACAAGGGATATACAAGGTGAGATCCCTTGGTGTATGCTCTTTGCTAATGATGTGGTGCTAGTTGACGAGAGTAGGGCAGGGGTTAATAGGAAGTTAGAGCTGTGGAGACGCACGTTAGAGTCGAAAGGGTTCAGACTTAGTAGGACCAAGACCGAGTACATGATGTGCGATTTCAGCGCGACTAGGCATGAGAGGGGAGACGTTAGTCTAGATTGGCAAGTGGTGGTCCAGAAGGATACTTTTTGGTATTTAGGATCGGTGCTACAAAAGGATGGCGATATTGATGAAGATGTTAGGCATAGAATTTCAGCTAGCTGGTTGAAATGGCGGCAAGCTTCTGGCATCCTTTGTGACAAGAGAGTGCCACAAAAGTTAAAAGGCAAATTCTATAGGACATCAATTCGTCCGGCGATGTTATACGGTGCTGAATGTTGGCCTACAAAAAGGCGACATGTGCAGCAACTGAGTGTAGCAGAGATGCGGATGTTGCGGTGGTTTTGCGGGCACACAAGGAGGGATAGAGTCCGGAACGAAGTTATTCGGGATAGGGTCGGGGTGGCACTAATTGAGGAGAAACTTACTCAGTGGCGCCGGTGCGTAATGGGGTTCTTGAGCGGGTCGATAATGTAAAGAGGGGTAGAGGTAGACCTAAACTGACGTGGGATGAGTTGGTTAAGAGAGATCTTAAGGATTGGAATATCTCTAAAGAGATAGGCTTAGATAGGAGCGCTTGGAGACTAGCTATCAATGTGCCTGAACCTTGAACTTATTTCTTTCGGGTTTCATCTCTAGCCTACCCCAACTTGCTTGGGAAAAAAGGCTATGTTGTTGTTGTTGTTGTGAAGGATGCGTTAGCTACAGCTAAACCTCAGCCATCTGATCACCAACCTCCTCTGCCGAATGAAGGAGCTCGAACTATTTCCAATAAAGTATACAGTGAAGTTCACCCGAACGAGGTTAGGAACTGATTATTTCGATGCTCCTAAATTTCCTTAACACCTTATTTATGTTAGCCTAATGCTATGCCACATGAAGTGTGTACATCTCTAATATTGTACTGTGGTTATAACATTTTAAATCCATGTCCGGTCCAGAATATAAAGAACAATGACCTTGAACTGGTTGTGGAACTTTCCAAATTGTATATCATGGTAAATGGCGAGGCACTGAAGCTGCAACAAATATAATCAATGACAGATCTTTTGCTGGGAAACCATCTGAGCAAGAAAAGAAGCAGGCTGGAGATGGCTAGCCCTGCCAGGTAATTTGATTTTCTTTTTTTTCTTTGGTCCATTGCTATATGGATTTATTTTACAGCAGTCCTCATGTTACCTGAAAACGCTTCTCTTAGTCATGTTCTTCTAGCTACGAAATCTAATATGTCACATTAGTATTCCTCACCATTATAGGGCATGAGTTATCACAATATAATACCATTGTATTGATAGTCTGAACTTTAAGACATTAAGTGGATCAATATTGTTTTCTGAATATTTCAGGAATGGTTGGTTGCCTAACTTCTTTGGTTCTATGATTTCAGTTAATTCTTAGAAATACCAATGTATTGTTGTTAAGATTTATAGATTTCTGTGATTTCTGAACTTATATTCAGCTTTCCCTTTTTGCCTAGCTCAAGCTTTCAAAGCTGCAGGTAGAGAACTCAATGCTTAGGATCATTATTAATGCATATTTATTCAATTGCTGTCAAAATCCCCACGACAATCAGATTGATGTGTACCATGGTCTTCTTTGCCTTAATCTTTTATATTCCATGGTGAGCTTGGCTGTCCTACTTAAACCATCCTTCTTTCTTGCATATTCATATAGGCATTACGCCACCAATAGATGATAGTTCTGAGCCTACCAAGGATGCTACTTGCACAAGTCTTTCTATTAATATTTTACAATATAGTCTCTAGCTATTTATTAAAGTCTCCAAATAAGAAAAAAATATAGCAACACAATGATATATAGAAATGGTATTCATAATTGATCATGGATTGCATGTAAAGTATTAAACAGTCAGATAGATAGTATTGCCTATGGGTTCGAAAAGTTGTCTATTTAACTGTCTGTTTTTCCATTTACATATCAGAAATAATCTCCTATTTAAATAGTAGCATCACAACAATGGAGAGCCCAAAATATATATCATGCATTATTACAACTTCTACGAGAATGAAACTCCACAACAACTCTTAAATTTGATGGATAATTAGTATTCCAATCATACAAATAATATTCAGTGTGTAACCCAACCTGGTGCGGCAACGCCACGCCCCAGGTTTTCTAGTATGCCATGAGAATGAAAGAGGAGGGGGGGGGGCTTTTATGTAAGAAGTAAGATCCTACGAAGTAGTTCCCATAAAAGCCCTTAGCTTTTACTAGTTTTCAAAAATATTACATATCCATCACTGCAGGATAAGGCAATATTTTTATTAAAGAAAAGTTGCATATTTATCTGAACTTCAACCATAGCGTATTACGTATTGGTTGTACCTTAATAGCACAATATTACCATTGTATTATATAGCCTCTGTGCTTTCTTTTTGTTGCAAAATACATATGCTCGAATTATGCAAATCACTACAGGAAAAGAAGACTCGCACAAGTGAAATATGTGTGAACCATAGAAAACTCATGTTGGACAGTTCACTTTTAAATATGGATAGGAAACCATAAAAACATCGATCATTATGCAAGTTTGGGAACGAACAACTTGAGGGAGAAGACAAAAAATCAGCATACGGGTAGTAGTGGGTTGAGGCTCCAACTGTTCATGTTCCATCCGCGGCTCGCAACAAAAGATTTTTTTTTCTCCTTTTGTTAGGACTTAGATTGATTCACATATCAACACAACCTAAATCCTTTGCCCACTACATCCTCAAACAAACAGAAAACCCAGGGTTCAAACTGAAAACTTGCCACGGCCATTTCTGCTTGCACACCGGCCACCATCGTCACCGCGGAGGAGATCGCTGATCGCTGACTTGTTGAGGATAGCGACGACGAAAAGTGGAGACCAACCAGACGATGCCTGCAACTCCAAACTTACCCCGACCCCTTGGCCATATCTGCACGCCACCCCTGCAGGTGTCCGAATAGTGGAGGGGTGTTCCCGGTATTTGACATGGCACTGGTGTGACCGTACCGAACTCGTTAGGGGGGATTAGTTAGGTCCTCCGTAGTGTGTGTCTTGAGTGATGCTCAAAGAGGAGAGAGGAGATTTGGGCATCACTCCACACATTGTGGGTAGTAATGCCAACTCAGAGTGATGCCAAAAAAATAGGAACCGGTGCATGTAGATTCACCGATGCCAGAAGCGTAGGAGCCACCCCGCACGGCCACGTGCTATCTGGCGTTGTCCTTCTCCAGCAGAATCCCAGTGCTTTTCTATTTCCCGTGGGCCAGAGCTCAAAGATAGCATCGCTGGGAATCTTGCTCACGCTGCAGCTTCGGTATAGTGGTGCCCGTTTTACCTCTGTGGGGCCCACTATTTTTTAGGGCATCGCTCCACATTGTGGCCGGCCTAAGGCCAGTCTCAGTGGGGGTTTCGTAGCACTGTTACCTAGACTGCCACGTCAGCTTTTCTATGAGATGAAACTGCCATGAAACTATCACTCTCAGTGCACAGTTTTGTTGCACAGTTTCATAGACAGAATGCAGTATTTAATGTGTGGATTGTGTTGTGATCAAATGTACCATGAGAACTCTATAGCATTTTTTTGCAATTGTTTGTAAACTACGTATTAGTCTAGGAACATGGTAAATAAATATTGTTGTAGCCAAAATAAATATTTGGATTAACTTCAAATATCCACACGATCTTAAATGGGCATATATATGAATGGTAAAACTATAAGCATCAACAGATCCTGGTGGAACTCCATTACACCAGCATCTACTAGGAAATACAAGCATCAATATGTACATTTTCGGAGTGAATTATCAATTCTAATTGAACAGGAAAATGTAAGGCACAAAGACAGGATTGAGTACTCTTTTCAGAACAGCACAAGGACCACACTGAATACTATTTTCAGAACATAACAGCACAACAGAACATAGCTTCGATCAGGCTGTATAGAAAGAGCATAACAGCACATGGATCACACTTAATACTCTTTTTAGAACAGCACACTGAATATTCAGTAAGACTACAGAATGTCATGTGGCACACAAAAATCAACAGTACAAATGTCGAGAGGACAAAAACCAACAACTCTGGAAGACAGTGGCACTCACCTGCAAATTCAGTAGCTGTTCACATTCACCTGCAAAGGTCACCAACTCTGGATGACAGTGGCATTCACATAATAAATAAAGTAGCAGCAGTTCACATTCACATAGCAAACAAAAGGACCAGTTCGCATTCGCATAATTAAGAAAGGAGCAGTTCCCATTCCTAAGTAACTGACCAAAAGCACAAGCCTCCCAATTGATATCCTTGCACATATGCCATCTCCGGAGAAAATCACAAGGTAGGAACTGATATTCAGATTATAAAATAAGCAATCTAACTAAGAGCAGAATCACTAGGATGAAGCAAAATCACCACCATTAGGGTTCATCATCATTTTTGAAAATCATCTTCTCCATCTTGAGCAATGTCTTCTCGTGGCTAATCTTCCCTTCGGCTGACATCTGACTTGTGTCTCGAGCCAGCAAAGCAGTATAAGCTTCGAGTAACTTTGCTTCCTTGTGGTCTTTTGCAGTCTGCAGATTCATCCTACAGATCTCAAGTTGTGCCTCTATCGTTTGCTCACGCTCCTTCTTACGCTCTTGCGTAACTTCAACAATTTTATTTATATTTTCTCCAAGGATTTCAATACCATCCATAACCTGATCTGCCTTTCTCTTTCCTCTGCGTTCTTGCTTGGCTGATTCCCTCCCAATAGGACGTTGTTCAGCCTTGTCATCAACATCTATGGCTTGGCTGTTTTTTTTACTTTTATCTTTCTCTGATTGAGCAACAAATGTGCACCATTTCGGTTCATCTTTTAGGATCTAGGCAACCATGGACCGGACGATGGTGGGGGAGGCGCTGCCGGAGAAGCTGCCGCCGGCGGAGGAGCTGCGGACGCCGGAGGACGAGTGCCGCCGCCGCTTCTCTTCGACGGGCCGCCGCTGAGCTGGGGGACCCCTTTCCCCCGGCGGGACATGGTGTAGGACGAGCCGACGAGGAGTCGCGGCGGTAGGCGCGCCGTGGCGTGGCGGCGTCGGTGAGGAAGTCGGCCCGGCCAGCACGGTAGGGCGGCGGCGGATCTGGGAGAAGGGCAGGGCGGCGGCGGATCTGGGAGAATGGTGGGAGGAAGGGAAGGGGCCTCACCGACTGCAGGAAGGGAGAGGTGGATTTGGCGCGAGCTGAGGAAGGATTTAGCGCGCGAGGTCCGAGCGGGAGCGCGGGACAAGGGAGCGCCGCCGCCGAGCGCACGGGATACGCCATGAAACGCTCGCAGCTCTCAGTGCACGTTTCGCGCGCGTTTCGTCGACTTGGAAACTGCGCCGGACTCGTTTCGTCCCCACGAAACGGTTCCCTCCTCTCTCCTTGCAAAGGTCTTGCCACGTCCTCATTTTTGATGAGGTGTCCACTCATTTAATGCCATGAAATCCACGTGAAATCGCCACTGGGATTGGCCTAAGGCTCCACATGGAAGCTTCAGAATCATCGGGAGCCGTGCGCGCGGCGCGTGTGCTGCGTGTGCGGACCAGCACTCACTATCCGTCACCGACAGTTTCCCCCCCTCCTAAGCCGAGTCCGGCGGCAAGTGTAGCAGTAGCAGAGGAAGAGGAAACGCACAAACGTGTGAGCTTATGTGATCTGTAACAAAAAGAAAATCACATCATGGAATAGGACACTCGAATAAGATTAGAAACTGATGAATACATCAAATAAGATTTACTTGTGTGTTACCAGCAGTAGATCATATGCAATTTCAGTTTGACACTATTAAAGCATGTGTAGGGTCAAACTGAACATATAGATCATCTAATATATGCATATAGAGTTTCAGAGATTTTCATTCGATTTGCAGCCAGGCTGAACATATAGATTGTTTTAGAGTAAAATGCACCCTGGGTACCTAAACTATTATGTGGGTATCAGATAGGTACTTCAACTCGGAAACGTAACAGACATGTACTTAAACTATTCTATTGGTACTAGATAGGTACTCTAACTCAAAAACGTAACAGCCAGGTACTTAAACTATTCTGTGGGCACCAGATAGGTACTCCAACTCAGAAACGTAACAACCAAGTACTCAGTTTATTTATGTTGATCACCCGTCAGCTAGCATGCTGCTGCATGATGTCCGTTTAATGTCGAGCACAAAAGAAATGAAATCATGCATGCGGCAATAACAAACGGTGGTGGCATTTAATTCCTCGTCGATAAATAATAATGGTAATAACAAAGCAATTCCTCATCCTGAGATTATTGTGCAAGGGCTTGTCTGGAATTATTTATGGACGAATTTATAATATTAATAATAAAGATTTCCTCATCTAGAATCAGGTGGAGTTAGTAATTGTTTTTATCTCATATAGGGTTTGTTTTTCATTCGTGTGCTTCACCAGATTAATAGTTTAGAAAAAAACTGCACAATTTACTTGCCTAAATATTCTTCATCACGGCTGAATATTATGAATTTATAATAACACTAGCCTGTCATGGTTCCTGCAATGCTGTTGTAAAAAGCGCCAGTGCCTTTTATTATTTTCGACCAGCATGCATGAATCAATAGGAATTAGATGCCACCACCGTTTACTATTGCCGTATACATGATTTCATTTCGTATGCGCTGGACATTAAACGCACTCGCTCGGACATCACACAACAGCATGCTAGCAGACTAAACAGATTGAGTACTTAACTGTTACGTTTCTGGGTTGGAGCACCTATCCGGTACCTACAAAATAGTTTGAGTACCTATCTATTACGTTTATGAGTTGGAGTACCTATCTGGTACCCACGTAATAGTTTAGGTACCCAGAGTGCATTTTACTCATTGTTTTACGTGACTGAACCTTGCCAAGCAACCAAACACTTTCTGCCTATTGTAAATTTGTAAACAGTGTAATCTACATATCTGTCCAAAGTAGCACAGAACAAAGCATTGTTGGAACTAATCAACCCTTGGATTAGAACCTAAAACCCCACTCAGTACGTTATTACAGGTGTAAAACAATTAGAACGCCTAGTGATCATTGCAAGGGAAAGACAAAAAAGAACCAGCAGGTTCTGCATTTGCAAACGCTGCATTATGCAGACCACCCTGAGGAATGATGAGCTTCCGAATCTTTCAGAAAAGCTCAGACCATGGATCGCATCGAGTCTCGTCGCTGTGATTCCAAGGTCATGAATCCTCCTTTCCAAAGTTTTTCAGAAGCAGTTATCACTCATGTTGCTTCAATATCACGAAGCAGAAGCAGGTCCTGAGGAGTATGTGCCCCCCCCCCCCCCCCCCCTGCCCCCTTATCCCAAACCCACATAAGCAGGTTCTTCAACCTTCAGCCCGTCATAGCACACACTGCCAGAAAACAGGTAGCCAGCCTCCATCAGCTGCAGAGCTTGACAGTGCATGCTACTGCTTGAGCCCAATACTTCAATCTCGCCTTCACTTCCTCTGGATCGTCACCTGCCAGAGCCAATACTGATCAGCAAAGAACAATAGTTCTTTTACAGAAGAAAATCAATCACAAACAGAACATAATCCCATGACTCAAAGGGGCAATATACAGTCTCATGGAGGACATAGGCTCCCTACTGTTTGTCCTGTTACAAAAGTGAGCCCTTTTTTCGACTTACAAAAACGGACCTTCAGTAAAGGCAGAATAATGCTTCTTCAAATTTACGTTACTTCTTTTGAGGAGGAAACATGTGCTGGAAAGGCGATAGCATAATTCAGTGGAGCCTAGTTTTGCTTTGCTTTGTCGTGAAGATTGTCTTGAAGAAGACAGTTAGCACTTAGCACTTCTGCACTTGTACTAAAGAAAAGTGACATCCATGAGAAAATGTATGCTCAGTCTCGTTGCTTCTATACTGTGATGCAACCAATAATGCAACTATCGTTTTCCTCCTGCACTATGAATAAAAAATGATGGAAATTTTCTTTTTTTCACTCGGTATCAAATTTTGATGCCACAAAAACCATGGAACGGACGACAACAAAAGAAGTAGGTAGAATCTTGGAGCGTCTACCATCCCTGTTCCTTTTACGAAATGGAGTTGAAGAAAAGGGTTTTCTTAATCATCCAACAGTCATCAAAGCAAAATGAAAACAACCCATAAAAAATAAAAGGGCTGAATCAATATGGCAGTGTGCCATTATCCTCCTGACAATTTGAGGTCTGAAGAAGGCAGTTCTTAAAGAGACACACTAATCCACTCTCCAACGCATCTACAGTTCTTAAAAAAACCAAATTGCTGTTGCAAAGTATTCCTGGAAAAAGAACTCATTGCTAACTATTATGAGGTATTCAGCACTCTACATAGAAATTTTTTAAAAGAAAATGATGCATCAATTGAATGGAGAAAATCGTATAGAATCTAAAAGAGCATTTAATTCATCAGAAAACCGGACAATTGAAATTACATATCCAGCCATACACCAAGTCAGTAATCTACCAACAGGTAATTAATACTTTTCCGACGATTCTCTCTATTTTACGACGATCTGAATGATGAATGATCCTACAAAACAAAAAAGATGCTGGCCGTGATCTTCGTGAAGATGCTGGCCGTGATCTTCGTGAAGATGCTGGCCGTGATCTTCGTGGCCTTCAATTTTATTTTGAAACAAAAAACTAGCATTATTCAGCATGAATATCCTGATTATTGGTACAGTGTATTTTCGCGCACAATGAAGTATCCTTTGTCAGAAGCATCTCAATTGGACTAGAAGTTTAAACGGTACGTAATAAAATTGACCCCTAATCCTCTAAAAAATCACAAAGTAATTGAAATCCCCTGCTTTTCACCGCCAAAACCGACAAACTGTTGAATGTTGATGCACCACATCTCTATGGGTTTTTCTTTTGACAAATCAAAACCTGGGGAGAGAGGGAAAAATGATTTACCAGGTCCAGAGATCCTCCAATTCGGGAGGTGCATCGCCGCGTTCTCCTGCTCCTTCTCCTCCTCCTTGCCCGGCGCCCTCTGCTCGTCGAGGAACCTCCGGGTCATGGAGTAGCAGAGCTCGAGCGCGGGCAGCGTCCCGCAGAGCTCGGGGATCTCGCTGTACGCGAAGCCGAAGCCGAGGTCGAGGCAGCCCTTGAGCTCCTCCAGGTCGTCCTCCGTGAGGCTCCTCGTCCTGACCACCCCGCCGCCGGTGCCGGAGGATGCCTCGACCATCACGAAGCTGCAACTCCGGCGCGGCTGCCGCGCCATCCCGCTACTTGCGGTGGTGGTGGTGGCACGGTCCGCGGTGGAGGCCGGGAGCTGCGGCTGCGAGGAGAAGTAGGCGGTGGAGGAGATCGCCGCCATTTTCTCTGCTCGGTTCGGTTGGGGTGTGAATGTGTGATGGCGCCCCAGGTACCCCGGTCTGGTTCGCCGTCTGGCCTATTTATAAACAGGACGCGTATTTCTCGGTAAAAAAATGGTGTTTTTTGTGGGGCATCTTTTCAGATTAATTTTTCGGCTAACTACTGTATACTCATGGAGTCATGATTGTATTAGTTGGAGCTAATTTAGTTGTAGCAAAAAAAACTAATTTTAGTCGTATAGCTTAATAATTTGATCACTAGGCGCATTTTATTTCTGATGAAAGAAGGATGTTCATGTTCATTTTAAAACGGAGGGAGCACTCGACGTTCCCCTTCACGAAACTGCCGTTCGTGCACGAATGCGACTCCACACACAGCTGCCGACCTTTTATTTACTCGCCCAGTGCGTATCAGCGTCGGTATCATGAATGAAAACTTTTGTATAAGATCGACCTGTCTGCGGCACAATGCTGCCTGAAACCTTGACGATTGTTCAGTAAACTGAAAGATGCAGAGGTTGGCATGGCCCGGGTGCGGGTGCTGATCGATGCTGCAGCTAGCGCGCACCACTCGCCATCCAGTCAGCCGAGTCAGAAGAGGGAGCTGGAGAAGCGGCGCCGTTCCCCCTCCCCCGTGGCAGGCCTCATCAACCGCCAGTGCCATTCGCAGGGTTTATTTTTATTTTTTTTATTATTCGTCGAGCTGACCAGGCTTTATTTACCACTGGATTACCAATGTACAGCAGATGCCTTGCGCGCGTCGCTGCCATGCTGCTCGCAGATGCCTTGGTTCGCGGAGGCCGGACGACACGGCGGGCGGGGCCTGGCGCCGACGTGGCCGGATAAGCGCGGGCCCCGGCCGGGAGCTTGTGGCGGAGGAGTGGCCAGCGCCGGGGGGGCGCCCCCTCGCGGCGTGGGGAGGCGCGCGCGTCGTCCGCCGCGAACTCGCCAGAACCCGGTGCCCCTGGCCGGCAGGGAATCCTGTGCCCCTGGCGGCAAGAGCGTGTTCCGCTTGGGCAGGCAGGCCCTGGCCACGATTTTGATCGATCGCCCCATTCTCCCGTCTAGCTCGATCGTTGCGGCGCCTACATACGTAGCTGTCTGTCTCGGCCAGATGGATCGGACGTACAGGTGCTCATGCATGTAACCAATGCGACGCCAAACGTGTCTCGCTGTCGACCACGTGGCAACGTATGTAACCAAGTTAAAAGATGTGACAAAGAAAAGGAGATGACGATCGAGAAACCAAACGACACGGCCGCAATGCAAGTATGCAGGGATCCAGGCTAGCTACTCATGAACAGTGTGCAACCATGCTGTATCGTTTGTGGACAGCAGGCAAAAGCTCAGGCGATCCAAGCATTGCGCCACATGAGCACACATTCCTCACGTCACAGTCGATCCCCATGAGAATAGTGTTGATTCGGGCCCACAGGCAAGGCAACCCCGGCCCGGCAAATTAATATTCTTTTAGCAATTTAAAGAAATGGATAAACTTTTGAAGAAGCCAAATTTGCCGGGTCATTGTCCTGTCGTCCACTCAGTCCACCGAATGAATTCAAAGATGGTGATCACCACTAGCCCGGGCACCACACAGATGAGAGGCGTTTTCGAATTGAGACGACGACAGATATGTGTGCGTCGTGATGTGATTGCTTTTCGACGTCGGTTTGTGCATGCCCTTTGTGTTCAAAACCGATAAGTAAAACCTCCGACGTCAGTAAAACTTAAAGTTTAATTTTTAGAGGTAGGATGCGCGTGATTCCTTTTCAGAGGTAGTTAGGTCATGTTTAGTTTTCAAAAATTTTCGTCGGACACATGCATGGAGCATTAAATGCAGTAAAAATAGTAACTAAATACACAGTTTAATGGTAAATGACGAGACGAATCTTTTAAGTCTAATTAGTATATAATTAGATATTAATTATCAAATAACAATAAAAGTGTTACCGTACCAAAATTCAAAAAAATTTGCGAACTAAACAGACCTTTAATATCCTTAGTACGAACTACGAAGTATGTGCATGCATGTATATATCACCTGTGTGGTTGCAGTCCTCTCGCACGCACGCTTACCATGTGTACGTGATGGGTCGTGATGGTATATGGATTTGTTCTCGTCACCCCTACCACCACGCAAAGTGATGAATGGTCACCTGTACTTTTTGCGCTTTTTTTGGGGAATTAATTTGGAAATACTATGTGCTGCTGTTAATTAAGTTTTGAGAAATGCTATTGTCACCTAAGTTCCTGTTAAATATATAGACATGCATAGCCGTAAGTCCCTTATATAATTAAGGGAGATGCAAGTTTGTTCTCTTGAATCACGCACTAATTAAGGTCCACCTAAAACTAATCCGGATTCCAAACTCCAAAGTAAGAAATACGTGAAACCAAAATATCAGTAACTACCTACAATAAGAACTATCATTATTGGCAGCGGAGGAGCCAGAGTAGGGGATGGAGGAAGGAGAAGGGAGATGAGCACTCCTACCTCCAATTCCTGCATCCGCCACTGGTTATTGGGTATCCACTTATATTTCTAGTTAGTGTTTTCCCTACCGATCGACGACGTTACATATTATTAGCACAAGATGCCTCAACTCAATACAGTCCTGTTTGGATTCATGGGTTAGAGTTAGATTAAATTAGATTGAGGGTCATCTAATCCAAAAATATCCAAACAGGGTGGGTTAGATGCATCTAACCCACCAAAAAAACTATCCCCCTAAGAAATGCTTATTTGGGTTAGAGTGGTGGGGCCCATGTTTTTTCACTCTCTGGATCGGTCTGTGAGCGCACCCTCCCTTGTTGCCCCCCTGCGCCGCCCCTGGACCGCGCCCCTGGATTCCGCCAGAGCGCCGCCGCCCCTGGATGTCGCCAGGAGCGCCGCCACCCAAGATCCGCCCCGGAGCGCCGCAGTAGCCTCGCCGGCCCCTGATCCACTCCGAGCGCCGTCCCCTGGAGCTCGCCTCGCCGCCCTTGACGCATGACCTCATCGTAGAGGATGTGTCCCATTGGCGCGCATCCCATGGGGAGCCCCGGGTGGCCGGAGTTGGCCTTCTCCACGGCGTCAATGGCCAGAACCGGATCGTGTTGACCGACTTCTCGAGCAGCTCGCCGGCGGCGGCCTTGCCCTTGAGCGTCTTGACGGCGGCGGCGGCGCGCACGACGCGCTGGCGTCGGGACGCGGCCGCGGAGAGCGCGCGGCCGGCCGGCGCCGAGGACCGCAGGCCGCGGCCGGCGAGCGAGCTGAGGCGGCGGAAGCTTCGGCCGGGGCCGACACCGCGGCGCCCGCGCGCGGGGCGATGGTGGCGTAGCTAGCGAGGAGGGCACACAAAGCTAGTCACACCAAATCCTGCTGGAGAGATCAAATGATTAGAAAAATGTATTTAATTTAACTCTAATTCTTACATCTAAATATCTCTTTGGTTAGAATTACTCCCTCCTTCCCTGTTTATAAGGCATACACGTATATCAAGATTCAAACCTTGTCATCTTTGACCAATAATTTGACTATTAAATTTTTATTTTTATAATGCAAATTTCATATGATTGGATTCATAATCAAATATATTTTACAATGATTATAAGTTTATAATCAAAAGTGATATAATATATGATAAATAAATGGTCAAAGTGTTGTTTAGAAGACCGTGTCATGTTCCACCATGCCTTATAAACGGGGAAGGAGGGAGTAGTTTTGAGTTAGTAGGGCACGTACAAAGGGCTGTTGTCAGCCGTAGACATGCAGCGATTTTTTACAGAAGACCCCCCACGACGAGCGGTTACTCCTCATCCGTTGACTCGTTCGTCTACGACTGCCGTCTCGTGCTCCGAGGCGAAGCCACGAGGAGGCCGACCGTTGTACCGCGCGATACGGGGAGACGGCGGACCCACAGGATCCCCTGCGCGGTAGGTTCGATCTGAACTAGCGCTCCCTTCCTGCATAATATCCTGTACCGTCGTAAACTGCTCAAGTGACCTGTTGTGTGCTGACCACTTGCGCCTCCCCCCCCCCCCCCCCCCCCCCAATTTCGGTCAGCACGGTGCATCCTCGGCGCAAGCCAGAGGTAAAACGGAACTCTCTTATCGTTCTCTTTCTTTTCCTTTAAATTTCAAGCCCTCTCATACCCTGAATTATCAACAATTTGACTTATAGTGATTTTCTGTCCTCCAGCCATGGAAGAGCTTGAGTTTTTCAATTGGCAAGAGTTATGCGAATTATTTAAATATATTTTGCATACAAAGATCAAGTATGCACTAGATCACCATGAGTCTTTGTGTCAAATGATGAATTAATCACCCCGCAGACAGCCAAACAAACAGCTCATTGTACAAGCTATCTATCGAACTATATGTTTGTGCCAAAAAGACAGCAAATATCTGCACTATTGTACTTGTTCTCATGAGCTAAAAACTAACTCTAACTTCTAACCAAGTTAGAGTATCCAAACAAGACCATTGCTTGCAATAGTTAGCAGTAATGATGACCCTGACTTATTCAAGAGCCCTGGGATGAGTTGTGCCGAATGACCAGTGCAGATTAATTAATTATATTACTGTACTCAAATTAAATTTCATTTCCAGAGGTTGAACGAACTCTGTACTACTAATCATAGTCTAATTAAGAATCGAAGGTCCGGCGGCACCTGCCTAGGGTCACTCAATATTTTTTTAAAAAAGAAAAAACTAATACAGCACCATTACCAAATCTAACGACTAATTATGACCCCCTCGATCATTGCTGGATGCAGGCGCAGCTGATGATTGCACGGTGCTCCAGGCACCTGATTTCGGCGGTAGACGAAGCTCGCTCGCCACTCCGTGCTCCTTGTCGTGTTCCATCTGTTGTTTCGAGCTAGAGAGCTGTTAAGAAGCGGGACTCGAGGCAGTTTTAATTTTCAGTCCCCCTGATCAGTCTAGCTCCGAGATCAACACCAACACCAATGCGATAACAACCGTTGCATATCCAGATGGTACCAAACTATACTGTACAGTGGGATTATTCCCAGGAGTTCGTTGGTCCAGAGCTATTTGCACTGTAATGAACGTAACTTGCAGGAATAGTTTCACTACATCAACACACAACTGAAACTCTGAAAAGTAATTAAAAAAGGCAAATTAATGAATTAAGATCCTGCAATATAATACTTCTTGCTGCATGTGTCACCGGGTAAGGTGTGTACATACCCCAGCTGCTTGAGAGTTTTTTTTTTTTTGAGAAAAGCTTGAGAATTGAGACCTTGCAGCAGACTTGTGCTCACCAAGATTAAAGGCTCAAACAGACTGACGGACTGGCGAGGTTACCTAGCTAGTTCAGACTTCAGAGCATGATCAGCTCGGCGTTGCTAGCTAGAGACTAGATCAGTTAGGTTGCATGCTACTAGTACCCTATACGCTTTCTACCCAGGATAGGTATGGCACCTATCTGTCGAGCTCGAGCCAGCTGTAGTTAGGTGTAACCATGGCTAGATAGGCGATCGATATGATGGTGCACCTGCACGATGATATACACGAGAGATCAGTTGTGGATGAGTCTGACGTGCAAGCCAAGAGGTTTCCACAACGAGCATGCAGAATTATAACGATGGGCCGGCAGAATTGTATACTACTTAATTACTTATATATGCATATAGCAAGTACAGTGGCAGTTTGCTTATTAGATAAATAAGTGATTAGGATAATATGGTTAATTTGGACTAGGAGTGCTGCTGCATCATGGAGGACAAGGTGTTCTGAAAAGGTGTAGCTGGATGGATGGGTGTGGCTGGTGAGAGGCAGTTGATAGGTGTAGAAGCTTAGCAATGGCCAGAAGGAAAGGCTACTAACTGGAAAGGGGACGCGTAGGATAATCATGTTTCAGCTGTAGACATTAAAAGGAACAAAAACAATTCAAACATGTATTAAAAAGGACCCCCCCCCCCCCCCCCCCCCCCACACACACACACATTCACAATGACAGGGACCCGGCGAAGGAAGAGGAACCTAATGGCCCCGTTGGTATGTAATGGATAGTTTGGGATACCAGAGGGTTCAAAGCCAATAATTAGTAGCGTGTACTCTGCTTTTAAAAGGAAAAGTATCGCAGCCTGATATTCTAGGACAACCTCTGCAATTCCTATGTAAACTAGCAAGATTCTTTTTAATAAAAATGGTAATGATCAACAGTCTGGCGTTCCAAGGCCGATAAGAGAACTGGACTGCTGGAATAATCACAACATACTTTATTTTCAATACGAGCAACAGATAGTAATTTACAGTCTAGGATGCTGATCAGTTCACCACACCATGACATAGTCTCACACTCACATTACACACAGCTAGATAGCCTGGCACGCCAAGGCATTACAATTTGTCCAATTATAAAGGGCTCTGAGCTAACACGTCACTTCACCATTTACACACTCAAGAACATGTAATACACACAACTGCTTATAGTAATCAACACGAATTGCTAAGATGGGCATGGATCATGTGTTCTGAAGAGCTCACCTTTCATGGTTCGCTAAGACCCTCGCATCCAGTTCTATGTTCTGGAGCCTAAGCTTCCTCTCATCAGAAAGGAGCTTTGCAAACCGTGTGACCAGATCAGCATAGGTTAGAGTACAGCTATCTTTTGGCATTGGCTCGACGTGGTTGATCTTGCAATCATCCTTGCTTAGTGGCCTATGCAGGAGGTTTTCTCCAATTTTAACCAGCCCTTGAAGATTGTTCTCTGTTGCAAGGTCAGCTGACACAGACGCTATGGGTATGTTGTGGTCCTGCAAAACAGTAGATGAATATAGATTTCAGCATGCATTCGCAGGACAAGAACTGGGAGTGTTGACATTGGCTTGTAAACACATGGTATATCTACCTGAATGCGCAACAGTTGGTCTGAGCATCCGATTGATTTGAAAAGGTTCGCAACATGACTATCAGTCATGTCTGAGCTAGCATGTAAGAACATGTGCAGCAAAGGCATTGTAAAGTGCCGGCCAAGCCATTCAAAAAATCCCCACTTAGCAACATGCAATGCGTCAAACTTGATGTCTTGCTCTGGAAGACCTGTGCCTAATGATATTACCAGATACCTATGGTAATCCAAGGGTTTGGTTTCAGGGAATTCCTTGCTCCTCAGCCGGATCTGCTTTGTTATCTCACTGATTGCCACCAGAGTCTGTCAACTTAGAGGACAAGGTGGTCTGTTAGAATTTACATTCTCTTATGTCCGTTTTGGCAAATAAAGGTTGTTGCACAGAGGATATAGAAGATCATAAGGGGGAAAAACTAATATTCTGCCCTAAAAATTAGTAGTGATAAAAATGTAGAATTAAATTAAAGAAATTGAGCATATAGGAACTTGATAGAAACATCTAATCACAAATTGTAACATCGATATCAACACCAAAGAATTTAATATACCGGATTGTTTGCGACAAGGCCCCCATCAATAATGTTGAAGCTGCGTGATGCACCAGTGTGATAATCCACAGTTTCAAAATAGTGTGCAGGGAGAACGGTTGGTGCTGCAGATGTGCCAATACACACATCAGCAAGACGAGCATCCATCAAGGAATTAGATCTTGCCTACACCATAACAAAAATATTAGTTCCCCGTTAATAATCAATGAAGGCAGCACGTACACTAAGTTTAGAATTTGAACCTTAAATGTGCTGAATATTGTTGGCTTTACACATTTAACATCATAAGTAGGAATCACAACATTTGTCAATGTTTCCTTCACTCTCGTCTCACCAAGCAGATCATTGATTATTTTGTGGAGGTACTTCCCATTGTATTTCGGCCCAATGATCAGCTTAATTATGTGTATGATCTTGCACAACCAACTCAAAAATCCGGTCCTGGTTGGCATATCAGATAAAGGAATAAATCAAAGTATTCCCATGTATTCCTTTCCAATAACAGATAAATTTAATTCACTTCAGACACAATCTATTTATTCAAACATTTAAATATCCACCAAGAAGCAAGAAATATGATTAGTAGCAGCCTCTCGAACATACAAACCTGCATGGAAAGATGTGAGGACAATGCTTGAGATAAAATGGCACGATATCCTTGGCCTCATAGCATGGTTGCTTAGCATTGCTCGGTGATGGAGTAGCTAGCATAGCAGTAATGAGGCCACCTGTGCTTGTACCAGCGATGACATCAAAGTAGTTAGCTATGCGTGCATTGCTCCCATCAAGATCCTAAAAATGGCAAAACATACCAGCAAATAAATAACCCTCAAAATGATTGTGTGCAGAGAACAAGATGATGGTCACCAAAACAGATCAAATTTTTAACTTTCACTAATCAAAGGCTACAGCTAGGGTCATTATTCAAACATAGTTATTACAGAAATATTGATGTGATAAAAGTTGCTAAACTATATATGCAACAGAGGAACATAGGATCAACCTGAAGTTTAGATTCAAGGAATGCAAGGAAGGTAGCAGGGATGATACCCTTAACCCCACCACCATCAATACTCAAAACGGTGATCAGGTTTCCCTTCCTTGGTGGTGGACATCCATAATTACTTTCCATTGCAGAGGTAAACAAGTATTTCAATTGACCAAGCTATGTCTTCTCAGTTGTTCTTAAAAGCTACTTATGAATTCTGACATAGGAAATGCTATTTTTATAGGCGTTGGAGGCTTGATAACTCATGTTGAACATGCAAAACATTTTGATTGTAGCACAAGTAATGGACTAATGGTTGCATCTATTTTGCACATTCTAAACTGCTGGCAAGCTTATCTAAGATCATTTCTGTATTGTTTCTCTATATGTGTATTTATGCATTTGTTTGATAAGATATGTAATTACACATCGCAGATTGCTCATATGTTATGCACCTTTGAGACCCTGTTTTTTTCTATGTTAGCTTTACTTCTAATTGAGAGATATCATGTGAGTACAAGCTTGGTTATCCCACAAGTCATGCAGGCACAAAGCTTCCATTAGTGCTATGTCCTTTATGCTTCAGATCTGCTACTTTATTGAGCTTTTAGTTGTCTTATCTTATCTTTCACTGAAAAAAACATTGAGCAAGAAAACTAAATAGAGGATTGAGTATCTGGAATCTCTGAGTCCTCCAAAAGTCAAGGCGTGCTTTTATTTCTAGATAGACTCATAACCCTGATGCTTGGACGTTAACCTAGAGTCGTCTATTGTCTTTCATGCCAGTTGTTATCCATGTTGGATGTACCAAAGAAACACAATGTGTGCCGCATAACATAAAGGAAGTTCAGATTATCATTATCTACAAGCAAAGGTTGTTAGGAATTGTAAAAAAACGATTCCAACATTTTAGCAATTATGAAGAAGTTTGTGGTGGTGAGTGAGAAAAGAAAACTCTTACCATTAGCATTTATGGAAGGTACAGCAAAATAAATTTTAAATAACATGTGCCAAAATTCCAAAAATTGAAGATATCGTTAAAATCATTAACTTGTAGGTCAGGATCTGCAGATCATTGGTTGCTTAATATAATATCATAAGACCATATATCACAGCAGTGTGTCATACTGGCATGTCAACAAGTAGCTAGCCTATAAGTAATTAAATAATTAAACAATCAGCTACCAGAGAAAATCAAAATCTTTGTAGGTCTATTCAGGCATTGGTCCTAATTTTTGTAGCTCACCAAAACTATCAGACTAAACTAATTAAAAACTTACGAAAGCATTCCAAATTCAGCAAAGGAAAAAATATCTCCAACGATTGGCGAGGTCTCAGCTTTGAATGACGCGAGAGCCCACAGATTATGTCCATCGAGTCACCTGTTTGCAGAATAAAAAGGTAAAAGTTCAACGATTTTGCTACATTATTTATCAGCGAAGTCTCAATAAAAAACTCGAACTCCTGGTCAATCTCGAAACAAAATGTGGGAGCGAAATGCCGCATTAATAAAAAATCTACGCAAACAAAATAGACAGACTCGCACACTCAGCATTAGCACACAAACCAGTTGAAGCTGTTTCGCAGTAGAGCGACTGGATCTCGTGGCCGCCGCTGCCGCCTTCCATCTCGTCTAGTACCTCCTCGTTCGAGTGCGGAGACTTTGGTGTTGGGAAAACACGCAAATTCTCTGGTCAGCGGGGCATGGATGCGGACTGGGCTATGGAGCGGATTCGCGGTGGCAGGAGCCGCCATGGCCATGGTGAGGGCGTCACGGCGGTGGCCGGCGGAGATGTAGCTCGTTGACGGGTTTTCCTCTTTTCCAAGAGAACCCCTGAATAACTTTTACATAAAGCCCCCGCGATCCTAGTTTTTACAAAAAAAAACCCTAATCGATCCCGTGGTTCCTTCCGGCAACGGCGACGGTTGGCTAACTGCCTCGACGTCACCAATGGAATTGCGCTCCTCATCCGGTCCTTCCCTCCGAATTTTTTTAATTTTTAATACAATTTTTTTACTGAAATTACGGAATAATACACTGGACCTCTGCAATTTCAAAAGAAGACTATTATCGTCTATCCAATAGACGAAATATAAATTTCGTCGGGTTAGTGGACGAAATTAAGAAATTTCGTCTAGCAGAGAGACGGAATATGTTAATTTCACCAAGCAGATGGACGAAATTATTTTCCGTCTGCGGAAGAGACAAAAAATATATTTTCGTCCGTTCAACCGACGAAAATGCATGGTAGTTAGCTTTTCACGCACTGTGCATGACGAAAACGAAAACTAAGGCGCTTAGACGAAATTAAATTTCATCTACCGGTCCAACGAAATACTGTGGCATAGTGTTATTTTGTCCATTCAAAAAACGAAAATATTATTTCGCCTGCTCTAATGACGAAATTACTTAATTTCGTCCACCGAGCCGACGAAATTTATATTTCGTCTATTGGGTAGACGACAATAGTCTACTTTTGAAATTGCAGAGGTTTAGTGTATTATAATTTCAGTAAAAAATTGTATTAAAAAATCCCTTCCCTCCTCCTCTCTCTTCTCTTTTTTCCTGTATCTTCTCTTTTTCCTGGCTCCGTGCCAGACCACCCCCCCCCCCCCCCACGCTCCCTCTCCTGCAGTCCTCTCCACTGTTTGTATAAATGTTTTAGCACTGCATCTCTCTTCTTACATTGGAGTTTAGAGAGAGCACACCGCTCCTAGCTGAAGAGAAAACTAAAAAAAATGAAAAAGAAAAAAAAGGCCTTACCGTTCATCAGTTGCTGATTGATCCCGTCTCTCAAGAATACATCCATCAAGGTCGCTGGTCTGAAACTGAACGAAGCCAAGGAAATGTGAATCTGGAGCCGTAGAGGTTTACAAGCTGAAACATACAGGGACGGCGTGGATATTGCAACCAATGAAGCAAACGGAAAGGTATGACACAAGAATTTGGGTAAAATTTATTCCTTTCACCATACAACAAATGAACAAATACTGTAATACTGTATGATACAAGAACTTGTGCGATTACCTATACATTTCCGTTTATTACGAGTCTCCAACAGTAATAAAAATTTGTACACCTTGTCGAGGAATGTCAATGTACACTTGAAAGAAAACTCCCAGAACAGGGAGTAAAAACGGGGGGCAAGGAATGGCATGAAAATCTTGTAAACTCTCTTGTATACAACTTGAAAAGTGAAGCGCCAAGCGTCACGAAGCCGTGCCAAGCTACCGTCCAGCCGCTTTCAGGAACTTGTCGTATGGGCTTGCAGGTGGCAGCCTGAACGAACAGTCAGATTCGCTGGATGCTGAATCGCTGCGTCGCATGCGCCCCTTCCTAGTTGATTGCAACTCAGGCTCGGATCGCAGGGATGACTGCAATACATGACAAGTGCTGACGTTAATATCTGGACAGCATTTTCCTGGCGAGGAAAAAAATTGAATTCTGAATGATACATGAGATGGCTAGATTTTGCAGGTTAGATATACATGCCTCGTTCGTTTCAAGCCCATCCAACCTGGCTGAGCCATGGGAGTCGGTCCTCGAATGCTTGAAGCTCAAGAGAACAGACATCTTCTGTTGCTTTTCCATAACCAGGGCTTCACATTGGCTCTTCATTTGGTCATAAGGTACAGGGTTGGCAGAAACTGGAGCGCTAGCAACTTGCCTTGCTGTCTCATGAACCTGCATGGCAAGTTATGCGTAAATAATAATGGACCTGCACATGGTCTAGAGCTAACAAACAGGTGTGGAGTTTAGTAGAGATGGCACATACAGATTCTATTAGTTGATTAACGGTTAGAACATCTGATGAAGCCATAGAACCAGATGTTTTCCTGTCAGATTGAGATCCACTGTGTTCGAAGATGATGTCGTCATCGTCGTCTAGCTCAGAAGGAACACAATCCTGAGGGCAGAAGACAAGGAGACACAAAGGGCAAGTTAGAACATCAATAATGCAACTGTCAGTATCGAGATTTTTGTGTAAGATCAACTATTTTGTGAAGGATCAGTAGGGACCTCATCAAAACAGTGGTCATCCTTTTCAGCATACATCGAACAATAGTGTGGTGTCTCCATGAATAGTGGAGCACCAAGAGGAAATGAATCATCCAGGGAAAACTCTTGAAGAAGCTGTTCTTCTATCCCATTAAACTTCTGCAGATCACAAGTAAAGACGCTAAATAAGTCCTTTGTTCCATACAAACAAATAAATAAAATACAAAACAAATCTATATACACCTCTGGTAAATATTCAGACTTCTTCTTGAAATGGGACATCACGGTTTCTATCAACTCCACATCATCCTTGTTTATGGCTGAAAGAAAAGCCTGTGCATTACTTTCATCTTCCTCAGAACCAAAAACCATCTCACTGTTAGAAGATTCTGCAGAGGTATTCACGAGTTGGCAGTCATCCATCACACAAAGATGAGGATCAACCTGCAAAATCAACAGAAGAGTAAATGCAACTTGAACATTATTACATTACATGTTCATTGCATAGGCTATAAGGCTACAAGGGTAGATAGTGTTTTTTATCTTTTTTGTTGATTTGAGAACATGCAATATACACTCATGGTTGGAATCAACAAACCATTTTCTCTGGTGCTGCTGCTTTGACGAGAGGAATTATCTGGTGAAGATCAGCTATTTTTGCTGAAAAGATGAGCATTGCTGATGCCATTGTATACAAACATCTTCTACGAGATGGCTGCAAATCATCTTCATTACAGTGAAAAGGGTAAGTGAGGAAATCAAGCCATACACTTAACTGCAATTTTTGGTGTAATCCTAGAAGGCTACAAGTTCTTGACACATAAATTTACTTATGTAAAAGTGAAAAAGGGAACAGAACAGGCAATGGTGAAGGAACTTACTTTCTTGACTAAGAGACTTTCTCCTGAGAGAGAATGCCAACTGGAAACAGCGAACTAGTGCTACATGACTGGAGCTCTGCCACCAAAATTCCTCGGTCAGATACATGGTACGCTACTTCCAAGTCTTAAGAACAGATCCTATTAGCCTGGGAATCTAAAAGGGAACTTCATGACAATAACGTTTGCAAAGGAGTTCGTAATAAATAAATTTTAAATGGAGGGCTTAACACGAACAAAGAAGATCTTTCTCTTCCTCTGCTCTGTAATTATTTCAGGGCTTTCCTTCAGAATAAAAGAGAAGCCTCTAACCTCACAAATCTTAGTAACATATGTTTAAAGGACCTAAATTTGATACAAAATAGTAGCCTTGGTCATGGGATAACAATAGTAACATATACTGAAATCTTGACTTACTTTTGATTTCGAACAAAATAAAGCAATGTTGTAGGTATTGCACATTGCTTCAAAATTCGCAGGTGAGTTATCCTCCAGAGATACTTGACTCCAAATAGATGAAAGAAGAAGAACAATCTGGTGGTTGTTCAGCTTCATGAACTTTAGATTCTGCTTGGATGGAAGAAAATAAGATGATACATCAGTTGGACACTAACATGCAATGCCAAAAATAATTTAAAAAAAAAACAGAGAGAACAAGTTAGTATACATATGCCAACTGGTTTTCATACTTCATCGTTAAATGCTGTAAAATGATCTTCATTTAGACATGGGCTCCCTGGATACTGCCTTGCATTTGATTCTGTCCGTGTGCATCCATTCCCAGTACCAAGTATAGCATCTGATCTGTCGTTTTTCTGCAAGGATTCTTGGATCTTGTTTTTGGTCCTAATTTCATTGATTATGGCTTTAGAAGAGAAAGCTGAGAGAGCCAACAAACGTAAGTTCTGCAAATCATCGCTCTTTACTGGGATTGGAAAGCTCATGGCTGACCATGGACACAGCAGAGAAGGTGCGACGATGGTGGATAAAACATGATGTGAACCGATCCTTGTCTTATTGTCTGGATGCAACATTGCTAAGAGAAGCTGGTGAAATAAAGCTTCAGGAAATGCCTGAGATATGCACAACCAATTTCCCGTTATTATTTTCAAAGCAAAAATTACTTCATCAAATAGTGTGGGTATGCCAGGAACTTGCCTTCTGATGGTATGATGACTTGTAGACAGAAGCTGCAATTTGTGATGTGCGATAAACAGATGAAATTGTTGATCTTGCGATGGTAGCAGTATGAGAGAGATTCTCGAGAATTACCCCAATCATATCAAGAATAGGACTAACATCCCCAACCTATTAAGTGAAATGAGCAACTTAAAGATCTCTATGATGAGAACAATGGGTAGTTAGTAATAAGGAACCAAAACAACATGATAACCTTTTCTGTCAACTGCACGAGGCAATCCTCCAAGGCCACATGAAGTGCGCTATTCCATTTGCCATCATCAGCACGAGTGGATGCTTCAATAGCAAAATGCATACATTTGCGCAAGTGCTTTATTAAGTCACTGATTGCGCTTGCTATTGTCACTGATGCCTTCAACTTTGCATGCCTTGCAAGATTTGAAGCAACTTTTACAATGCTGATTTGCTTGGCAGGTTCCTTGGCAATAACCTTATGATCTATGTGCTTTATAGTGAAAGATAACAACAAATGGCCATGTTGCCCTGTCAATGGGGGGGAGCAGGAAGTTAACAATGTATTTAAATTGTCTTCTGTTGAACAATAATGATTGAAAGGCATAATGAGATGGGGGTGGAAGTGGGGGGAGGAGAAACAGAAATTACATGGGTGGAAATTGCTGCACCTGATTTGTCCATCAGTTTCTGCATTTCTTGCAGAACAGAAAGGGCAATCCCATTTTCAGGAGACCAATAGTCATGGCTATCAAAAAGGCGGAAGAGAGGATCAAGAACACGCCGCACTGTTGTTGCCTCCTTTGCAATATTAGCCATATTACGCAAGCAAACCCTTGCCCAATGTGCTGGATTTTCAGACACAGACCTGCTGACACATTACACAATTATAGCATTGAAAGATGCATAAGGATCTGGAAATGGGCTTGTTACACTGGCAGGATAGCTCACATTGTATCAGACGCCACTTTGGCACTATTTTGCCCAGACACTGGTACCACAGCCAAGTTCCCATTAATGACCAAATCATCATCATCTTGAAGTCTGACAACCTCTTTTATTGAGAGAGTTTGATTAACCTCATAACAGCTTATGATCACTGAGACAACCTGTGCTCAAGAATGAATACAGAATTTAGACACAGCGCTCCTGACTTCGTCGCTGCTAATTTTTTTGTTTCATAAAGTATTGTTTCTCAGCAGTTATCAATTAAAACTAATGTTGAACTGTTTTCTACAGTTTTCAGAAGTCATTGATTTCTGATTGTATGGTCATCCTATTTCTGATACAAAATGAATTCACTCATTCATATTCTAGATGATTGCACCAATCATATACAATGGTGATAAGAAAAATCAAGAACATCTCCCAGAAGTTATCCAGCCATCTTGTAGCAATATAGAACACAATAAAAACTTACTTCATCAAGTTCGATTAAAATATGAAAGTGATAACCATGTATGGAATTCATTATGCACCTTGTAACAATATAAAAAGCAATAAGACTTACTTCATCAAGTTCCATTGAAATGTGAGAATGATCTCCCATGTACTGGACCTGATTACAGGAGATTGTGAATCACAAAAAGGTAAAATACTAAATGAAGAAGAATATTTGCATGAGTTAATACAAGCCACACTGCAAATGAAACAAAATAAAATGACATATTTTGTTGTTACCCAACTTGATGGTGTTAGATTTACATTGATGATATTATTTTTGCTAAGCCAAAAAAAGGAATCAACAATGCAAAGCAACCAGGAAAACTTAAACTTACAATCTAAGAGTAACATACATGTTAGACCTAAAAATGTAGTTGATACAATATATCTGCGAAGAATGCTTTTTACTAATGACTATTCATAGGAACAATTTAGTAAAAAAACAAGTGTTACCATAGAAGCAAGAGCCTGAAGTGCAGCAGATCGAAGACGGAGCCCTTCATCATCTTCCCTTAGCTCATGACCAATTTTGCAGAGTTTTGGTATCAGACCTTCCAAATTAAACATATGTGTGCTGTCAACCTACAAAACATATCTAATTAAGTTAAATAGATGGCAATATCTATCAGAAGATGCAGATTGTTGCAGGTTCTGTAACCAACCTGGCCATTGAGAAAGTCAACAAGCATTAGACAACCCAGAACCTGTAGATCATCATGCGCTTTCTGATCAAGAAGAGCTCGAATGGTGCTTAATGAGCTTGTGGCTAGCAATGGCCTGAATTAAGAACAATATGATAAGCAACAGATGAGTATGGATGTGTCATTGGTAGAAGAGAACCTTAACACCTACCTGTGCTCCTTGCATGAGCAGAGAAGTTTTCTATAGATGCATGGCACAACTTTGGCCAAAGTGAAATTATCATGCCTCAGATCTTTGTAGAATCTCTGCTCAAGATACTCTGTGATCTGCCCACAAAAGGTTTGAGTATGACCATGAATCCTGGTTTTACAGAGTTCATTCATTCATTTGTTGACATGTTAGCATTACAAGTACAGATCAAACACGCTAGCTTTAGAATTTTCCATTAGGGTAATTATTCAGTTCAACTCAAAAACATTTCCTCCTTTTTTCATTTTGCTTGCACTATTGCATTTGATTTTCTTACTGCCTAGAAGGCTAGAATCCAGTGTCAACTCTTGGAAATGCACAATGATTGTCTCCATTTTCTATGAAAAAAGGAGTGGATGTTGAAAGCGTTACCTTGGGTATGCGTGTTGGATTTCTTGAGACATAATCACAGAGTTTCCCTATTCTTCTATCATTTGGTTCTCCGTCCTATAACGCCAAAAATTCAATTGTCATCAAATTCCCTCACAGTTTTGACCACACACCCAAAAGGGCGTACCCAGTGCCGTAGGCTTCCCGCACTGTGCGGGGTCTGGGGAAGGGTTGTTTTTAAGCCCCAAACCTTACCCACACAAATGTGCAGAGGCTGGGGCTCGAACCCGAGACCTTCCGGTTACATACGGTAGGCTCTACCGCTGCACCAGGCCCGCCCTTCTTTTGACCACACACCCAGTTGCAGAAAAAAAAAACAGCTATGATCAGAAACGGCTGAATTCTGAAACATCGCAGAATCGGACATACCGGTGGCAGTTGGTAGATTTCCGAGATGATCTTCTTGTACCGCTTGACAGGCTGCCGGGAGCGCGCCCGCAGCGAGGGGCAGAAGTAGCAGAGGCTACTGCAGGCAGGCAGCACCCGCCTCGACATCACCCCCATTTCCCTCCGGTTCTAGTCTCCGATGCCACCAACAAAAGAACGAGCTGAACAAGTCGTCTTCCTGAAGCACCGGCGAGTCGTGAATTCGTGATGCCTCGGAATACTCTCGCGGCCCCAAAAATCGAGTTTTGGATACGATTGGGCTCAAACAACCAAAAACCAGCACTTCCCGCAGAGGTCCTACGGTAGCCCTCTTGTTCTGCTATTCTTAGGACGGCACAGTGAACTGCTCTTCGATCCAACTGGTCTCGAACAGCAGAAAGTTGAGCAGCGGCGATTGAATGGGCAACCGCCTTCCAGCCTTTGTCGAAGCCAAATCCAAACCGAACCAGAAAGAATTCCCCTCCCGTCGGTCAGACTTTGACCAAATCCGCTCGACACGAGTCGAATAAAACCGATTCCTGAGTCAAATCCGACGCGAGGAACCGGGATAGAAAAGGCGCGCCTACACCCCGTCGCGCAAACCGAATCAAGATCCTCGACTCCGAGACCGGCCGCCCGATGAGATCAAATTCCTGCGGGAGATCCCGCAGCTTCCTCAACGCCGGCGCCCCAGATCACACCCCGAACGAGAGCGCGAGCGGCGACAAGCGGTCCGGGCGAGGAACCCGAAGCGCGGACGGATCCACCCACCTGGAGGCCGGTCCGCCGGCTGAACTCAACTCAGCTGAACCCGCCGGACGGGACGCCGTGCCGCCGGTCCTGCGCGGCGGGCGTGGAGCGGGGGTGGGGCGTGGGGGGCGGCAGGGTAGTTTAATGCGAGGCGCCGCAACGGTCGCCTCACTCCGCTGTAATTCACCGGCTCGGCTGCTGCTGCTGGTGATGGTGGAAGCTGGATACTCGCAGCCGGCGTGTGGCGCGATTGGCGCAAGCAAAAAGCGCGTGGGCGATTTCTCCGCAGCTGGAAGGGGGAGAACATTTGGGGGGGGGGGGGGGGGGGGGGGGGGTTGGGAAAGTTTTGTTGCGCCTTTCCTGAGCCTCTGACAGATCTCGGCTCAAGGCTGGCTGCCAGCTCGGGCTCGGCGCGCTTCGGTTCGGCCTGCAGGTAGGTCCGAGAGTGGAAACACCCTCCATGCCCTCCAGCTGTTCCGCTTCCTTCCTGTCTAGCGATACGCGTTGCGAGGGAGAGGGAGGGCAGGGTGGACATTTCCTCCGCTGTGCTCGCCCGTGCTGTCCATTCTCCCGATCGATGGGTGGCTCCAAAAGCTGTGCCGTGCGAATGTGCGATCCCAGCCCGCCCGGTGCGGCGGCAGAGGTGAACAAGGACGGCGGCGTCAAGAATGGAAAGGAATGCCCGCGGCGTTGCCGCATAGGCCATGTGTGTGTGGTCTTCTTCCAGCGTAGATGGGCGTGTCAGTTATTGGATTATTATTAACTGAAATGTGGAAACATTGTGAGTTATCGGATAATTACATTAGCTTTTTTATTATCAGTTGATTTTGAGATCTCTTGCTGTTATAAACTAATAAAGTAGTACGTCTCAGCTAAGGCATTGAAATCAGCATGCTATGTTGCTTACAACCTTGATGTTACATAAACTAAAACAGTACTGCTCAGCGGAAGCAGCAAACTTAATCTTTGTTCCCAAAAGGTAGATATCTCATAATATGTCATTTCATCATCTATGTGTTATTTTATGGTGGCTTCAAATGTTCTGGGCTGACGTAGATGTATCCCAAAAGCAAAAGCATCAGTTAGCCAAAGTTATATCCAAAATTATAAGCAGAAGCACGATCCATATTGGCATTTCCTGTACAACAAAATATCCTTCCGTTTGGTTTGTTTGCTGCTAGCTGTGTAGCCAAAGTTGTATCCAAAATTATAAGTAGAAGCACGATCCATATTGACATGTTCTGTACAATAAAATATTCTTCTGTTTGGTTTGCTTGCTGCTAGCTGTGTAGTCCTACCACACAGAGAAAAAAATATAAGCAGATAGTAGCTAAATCCAAATTAAATGATAATGGATAAAGGTCAATTATGTATGGCTGGCTTACCTTTGATCATTCTTTAATTTTTAGCTTCTTCATCCCAACAAAAATGAACTGAAGGCTTCGACAACTGCAAGAACCCATGTTTTTAAGAGCAAATTGTATAGATGTATGATTGTGCTGTAAAAATATGTTATTTGTTATACTGAAGACAGTTAGCAACTATTTAAGATGGAATTCCAACGTCAGTCAGATAAAGAAGGTCAGATAGAGAAGGCACACTGAACTCTCAATTCTGCCTGGATTCAATGAAAAATGACAACTTTGGGGCCAAACAGAATTGTGAATTATTGCTTATGGCATATAGATAACTGGGGTGGGTTTTAACAAAAGTTGTATATAACTGTAACATATACAATATTGTTGTTTTTTTTGATATTTTGAAGTTCAGTGGAAGAATTTGGAGAAAAATGCACAGTAATATTGAGGTTCAGAAATATTCAGTTTTAACTTTGTGCAAACAGCAAAATAAGTAGCACTCAAAATCAAGCAATGGAGATCGACATATCTGTAAGAGTATATTATGGGTTTGTGCACACGTTGTTATGCAATTAACACATCCTAATTTATTTGTAACATCTCAGTTGCAAATAAATTGAAGAATCAAATTTGATTCATGGTTAGAATATAAGATATGATACAGATGCTATGGATATGCAGTATGCACATTTTATCATCTTTGTGTAGTCATGAATTCATGAATACATGAACTGCAGTAAGTACTGGCTGTCTGTGTACATCAATTGCTAAATTAGCTTTGCAAGTGTTACTCAATTACAACTCCTGAAAACGTTGTCCAGGCAACACCTTGCCTTGGGAAGCATTTCGTCGAGCGACTGGTGGGCGGGCTGGGCATCATCTATTTGGAAGCGTGAACGTGCAGCTTCTCCAGCAATAGATGATGCTGGGAAGGGAGGAAGAGGAAAAGGGAAGCCTGATGGATTCAAGAACCAAGCAGAAGAAGACCAACTGGCAGCAGCAAAAGAAGCTAGCATGGATGAGTGATTCAAGATGCGGCTCACCTGGTTAAGTTGGGCTGTCTTCTCCTCTGCTGCCCTGTTCTTGGAATTGGAATGGGTTGGAGGTGGAGAGGCAGGGAACGGAGGAACAGGAAGAGGGCGGAGTGGGTGGCAGCGCTGGAGTGGTGCTCCGGCGGTGGTCTGACAAAGAGGCTTCTCTAGCGGGCTGCTATGGCGGGGCAAGAAGCAGCAGGTAGGGGAGTCGCCGGAGGGTGGCCTCGGCCAGCGGCCGCGAGGTGCGGGCCGCGGGGAGGAGGGGCTTGGCCAGCCGCCGGCCGTTGGTCGCCGGAACTTCAGTGCCCGCCGCGCCCTTCCCCCTCGTCCGCAGAGCTCCGCCACCTAGCGCACCACCGCATCACCGGCCCCTCCCTCTCTCCCCGGGCGATGGCGAGCACCGCCTGGGCCACGCCGGCGGGCCCCGACGGCAATCCAAGCAGTGGCGCGGCGGGCGTGGCATCTCCTTCGATTCGACGCGGCGGCCTGGCTCGAGCTCGAGCTCCGCAGCGGCGGCGGGCCGGCTTCCTTCCCTCCGCGGCCTCCTCCGCTCGGGGCCATGACGGCGGCGGCCTCCTCCGCGCGGGGCCTGCGGCGACGGCGGCCGTGGAGGCCTGCAGCGCGCGTAGGCGGAGGCTCCATGGCCGGAGCTCCAGACTGGTCCTCCGCGGCGGATCCCGGCGGCATGGCGAGGTGGGCCGCGGAGCGGAGGCCGAGGCGCGCGGCAGCGTCGGGAACCGGCGATGGCGCGCCCGAGTCGGGGCCCGTCTCCGCGTCGGGCCTCGGCTCGAGCACGCCACCCAGATCCCGCGGCGGTGCGGAGCGGCGGCCACGGCGGGGCGCTCGGGGCGCGGCGGGGCGGAGCACCAGCGGCGGCGGGTGCGCGGGAAGAGGAGGGGTAGAGCGGCACTGCGAGGAGCCACAGCCGCCGGGGGTGGCCTTGGCCAGCGGCCGCGAGGAGCGAGCCGTGGGGAGGAGGGGCTTGGCCAGCCGCTGATCGTTGGTCGCTGGATCGACGACCACGATTTTTCTTGATGACGTGGCAGGATACTCTTTTGATCTGTGAATCGTATATAATAAATATAATATAGAGATTGCCGCGGTGGCGGTTGGTTGTTGATTAGCCGGAGTGCGAGATCGGCTTCCTGTTCATCGCTCAACCGCTATTAGTACAGTAGCGTAATTAGCTGGATCCTCTTTTGTGAAACAAAGATTAATTAGAGTACTGTATGACCTGCTACCTACTCACTACTCAAGCCTCAACGTTTGCTAACGACGGCAGCTGAAAGCCGGGCAGGCATGGGCAGAACAGAAAGCGACAAGGGCCACAGGGGGGCAGGGGGCCTCTTGCCATCGCCAAAGCTTTCGTGTCTTTTGATGATGCGTGGAGAACAGAGTACTGGTGGAGATGCAGCCGGCCGTAGATCTAGAAAGAGATGTTCCACGCAGCAGCCAGGACGGTGTGATTCGGCTGCGTGCGCTGCAGCCTGCAGGCAGCCAAAAGCGATTAGCGACCTGATGGTGATGCATCACAAAATCTTCCGTGAACCTTGGATGCCATCAGCAATAAAAATATGCCCGGCCGGAGGAACATGGAGGACCTGTACCGAGTCCCCCGGCTGAAACGTGGCGCGCAGTTTTTCTTTTTTTTTCCTTTTTTTCCCCCGGGTGATGAACGTGGCACGTGGATGGATGGGTTGCTCTTTGTCCTTGATCTTGGGGACTAAGATAATATACTCCTTCTCGTAGAGGAAACACGCGTTAGACTGTCCACAGCGAGAAGAGCAAATGAAGGAGCAAATGTACTGTTTGGCACTGTAGATGTACTGTTTGGCACTGTAGACAGAGGGGGCGTGGAAATCGAGGAGGAGATGCTCCTGAGTTTGCTCGGCCCGTTGTGGACGGCCTTAGGTCAGAGGTGTCGCCGTGTCAGGCCCACAACGTGCCGGCGTTGATCGGCAGGGTTTTTACCGGCCCACCTGGCTGCTGCTGTGTGAATGGGCCCCGGAAACTACTTGGGCTGTAGTGGACAGGAAAAAAAAAAGGGGAAACCGAATTGGCCCGTTTTAAGGCGGCATTTAGTTAGTGGAAAAGTTAGGATTTAGCTACTGTAGCACATTTTGTTGTTATTTGATAATTAATGTTCAATTATGAATTAATTAGGCTTAAAAGATTCGTCTCGTTCTAATCAGTTAAACTGTATAATTAATTATTTTTTTAACTACATTTAATGCTTCATGCATTTGTCTAAAAATTCGATATGATAAGTACTCTAGGCACTTTTTAAGGAACTAAACGCCGCCTAAGTATCTTCTTCTTTCCGGATTGCGTCGTAGCCAGCCAGCCACCAGCTCACCACGACCTCTCGGCCCCCGCGCCGGTCCAGTGTCATCCCCCTGCCCGACGCTTGCTTCGAAGCCGAAGCCGAAACGTGAGCATGCAAATCGCACTTTCTCAAGCTGCTGCTTTTTTTTAGGGTCAATAGGAGGAGAGCATTCACCTGATTTCATTGATGGGCTTTAGACAAGCCAAAACGTGTAGTATAATATTTGAGGTTCAGCAATTTTAAAACAATCCAACACAACACAACATTTAGATCAGGGAGGACAATATGTTTAAGTCAATCTTAGTGTGAATGTTATAGAAATATCATGAACAATAAATTTACTAACATGTACTAATAGTATGAGGAGAGAGGAGCATCATGAAATGTGAGAAGAGTGTCATCACCATGACCCTCCACTGATACAGTTCTCAAGTTTCCAGTTTTGATAACTGTGTCGATGACATTCCCACTGAGACTAGGCTGACAAAACTAGACTTAACGACCAATTATGCTAGCAACTCATCATGCGACCCGCGTGATATCGAGCTGGTCCAACAAACTAATATGGATTTTTACTCCCCACGGCCTCTTACCCCTGCCACGCACAGAAAGTCCACGCCTCATATGTTCTACCTTCATCCCACCCACACCCCTCCCTCCCCTTGCATGTCTTTTTCTTTAATATTACTTGTTCAAAAAAATATTTTATCTTCTTCCTATCATCTCCATTCCGAGAATCAATTATACCGTTGTGTTCTACGTGACGAGACGAATAAAACTAGATTCCACTTGCATATATTTTGATGATATTTTGCATTACTAGCAACTTATATGGTGACTTGATCTCTCTTTGTAGTAACTTATATGTATATCGATTTGATGTGGTGACAACTTATGTATATAACAACTTTCCTTTTGTGTTAACTTATGTATATAAGTGCATGATAGATTTTGTTTGTAGAACTTGTATATTATATGTGTAGCAACTCATATGCATAATAGATTCTATTTTTTGATAACTTTGTTTTATATTTGTGACAGTATTTATTTTTATGACAACTTGTGTATAAACTTATGTATATGACAACTTACTCCTATTTCTAGTTATGTGTGTGACATCTTGTGCTTTGTGACAAGTTATGTATATGACATATTCTATTTTTCTGACAACTTACTAGACATTCGTCTTTACATAAGTTGATACACTACCTCTGCATAAGTTGCTACATTATATTTTTAGCAGTGATAACAACTAGAAGTTATAACACATTCTTCACATACAATCAATGTAAGGAATTGATATAAATTATTTATGTTGATACATTGTGCCTATATAAGTTGTTATATTATTGTTTTAGTAACAAAAATGAGATATAACACTTTTTCTCGACATGAACAATACTAATAAGTTGATATAAAATATCTATATAAGTTAAGATGGTAATAAATATTAAACATAGTTGTTACATTTGTACAACATAAATTGCTACATGTCAATGTATATATTCATGTAGACATCAAGTCGTTATATATTTGTATATAAGTTGTCATTATAGATTCAACATAAGTAGATAGTAGAATAAAAATAGCCTCAAATCATATCAAATGTGGGTCTTATATTGTAAATCTTGTCATCAGGAACATAATGGTGTAAGATGTTTGATGAGAGAAATATACTCATTTGAATGAATATGCACTATTTTTGGCTTCGTCAATGATGACATCAATATGCATAGGTACGTGCTAGCAGGAGGTTGAAGGGGTGCACTCCCTCCTATGCTCAACTTGTACTCCCTCTGTCCCAATTTAACTGCACGTCTAGGGGTGTGTTTAGTTGGTGAAAAAGTTTGGATTTTGGCACTATAGCATATTTCGTTGTTACTTGACAAATAATATCTATTTATAAACTAATTAGGTTTAAAAGAGTCATCTCGTGCTAATCAATTAGATTATATAATTAATTATTTTTTCAACTGCATTTAATGTTTCATGCATGTGTCACTGTACAAATTATTTTGAAAACTAAACGGCGCCTAGGATGGAAGGAAGCAACTTAGCAGAGTTATAAAATTACTAACTGCCCCTATAAAAAAAAAGTCATCCAAAGTAGCAGAACACAATTACAAAGTCCGTCACACAATACAAACGTGTCAACACGTGGTGAAGAATAAGCACACAAGAATATTATAGAAACTTCCGGGACTTGCGCTATTGCGCCTAATGCATTGCTTTGTCTGCCTGTCACCTTCCAAGATTCCAGCTAGTACTGCCCTGCCTGTGCAATATTCAGGCCTATGTGTAGCGATTATTCCGGAACAAATTTTGAAACACAAATGAGTACGTACTAGCGTAGGATAGGATGTCGCGCTTTTGGACCCGTCGCGCGTTAATCTGGTCCTTTCGCCCCGTTTAGTTCCCAAAAATTTTATATAATACCCGTCACATCGAATTTTCGGACACATATATAGAACATTAAATGTAGTTGAAAAAATAATTAATTACACAGTCTAACTAATTACCACGAGCTGAATCTTTTAAGCCTAATTAATCAATAATTAGATATTATTTGTCAAATAACAACGAAATGTGCTCCAGTACCAAAACCCAACCATTTTCAGCAACTAAACACTCGCTCAGTAATGTATCTGCATTTGGCGTCATTAGGACTGTGCGGCGCAGATGCAGTTGTGGAAAACAGGCCAATAGGTTGTGTTTATAAAAACTGGGACAAAACATGCATCAAAGGGCGGGATTGAACTTGCCGTTCTCAAAGCCTTCCAGGAAGTCCTAATCGAGGTACTGTCCTTCGGGTTCGGGGTCGCGGAACTGGTCCTCATTCACTTGCTCACAGTACTGCTCGTCGACGGGTTCTCTCTCGTTCACACCGTGATCTACGACGCACACAAACAAGCACACAATCAAGAAAAAGAAATAAAGGTTTTATCGCTGAGCTCGAATCGGAAACAATTAAGATATGGAGACATGAGTAATATTTTTGGGTGGTTTTCTAATGGCATGGCCAAAATTAAGTTAGGAATGACGTGGTAAAGTTTCAAGTCGATCGGAGATTGTTTGGCGCGTGAAATGATAGGTTACAGGGAGGTTGAGTAGTTAAACCAGGATCAAGGGCCTGTTTGTAAATATTTTTGAGAGGGAAAGGGCTTGGTTGTAATTTCTGGAATTATCTGGGCTATACTAGAAAGGGCAAGGGATTATTTATAAATGTTTTCATAAGGTGGGAGGGTTGATTTCGAATAAAAATAAAAGAGAGGGTTTCTTTTGCAAAAGATCAATAAAGTGGAAGGGTTCTTCAATAATTAGAAGAAAGGGCAGGGGGTATGGGCAAAAATGCCCTCTTCTCCTACCACCCCTCGCTGGAAAACAGGGGAGGAGGGCGCAGGGCGCTGGCGGCGGCCCAAGGCACGGCGGCGGCCGGGGTCAGGGGGAAAAGGGAGAGAGGGCCCCGGGGAGTCGATTCCCCTCCCCAATTTCAGAGGAGGGGGCCCGCGAGCAGTGCGGCTCAGGCGGCGAGGCGGCGGTGTCATGCCGGGCGACGCGGCGAGGCGGCGGTGTCATGCCGGGCGACGCGGCGAGCGGCGCGGCCGTGTGATGCACGTGAGCACGTGTGGGCGGAGCGCACGTCGTGGCAGCGAGGGGGCTCGGCGTGTGCAGTGGCGTCGGGCCAGGCGAGCAGAGGCGCGCGCATGCGCGTGTGGACGGGAGCGGGGGAGCGGCCAGTGACGGGCCGAGCGACACTTGGGAGCGCGCGGTAGAAGAGAGGGAGAAGGAAGGGAGAGGGAGAGAGAGGGAGGAAAGAAAAAAAAGAAAAGGGAAATGAAAAGAAAAAGAAAGGGAAAGAGAGAGAAAGAAAAAGAGAGCGAGAGAAATTCGCGGCGGAAATTTCGGCGGCGACCACGGTGTCGGTCGGGCACGCGCGGCGGTCGCGAGCATGTGCCGCGGCTTCGGTGGGAAGTGGTGCGCGTGGAACGAGGGGAACTGAGAGATGGAACGGGGATTGAATTAGGATGTCGGGACAGAGATCCAATGGGAAAGGTTTCGGGAAATTAGGGCTCAGGGTTTTAGGAATGGTTTGAGCTCAACGATGGAAAGAATTTTGAAAACTATTTTTAGCGCGTGATTTATTTTGGTTCGGGATGTCACAAACCTACCCCACTTAAAATGAATCTCGTCCTCGAGATTCGGCTGTCTCCTGAAGAGGTGGGGAAACTCTTTCGTCAGGGCATCTTCACGCTCCCATGTGGTTTCTTCTACTCCGTGTCTGCTCCACTGAACTCTGCAAATTCGTACTTCGGAGTTTTTTGTCCTCCTAGTGACAGTGTCCAGGATCTTGACAGGTACTTCCTGGTACCGAAGGTCTATTTGTAGATCTATTTCTTCTTCTGGCGCATGCTCTTTCTCAAGTGCCCTCAAACATCTCCTCAGCTGGGATACATGGAACACCGGGTGTATATCCGACATTCCTTCTGGTAGCTCCAGACGGTATGCCACGGCTCCGATTTTCTTTAGAACTTGGTACGGTCCAATGTACCGAGGGGCTAACTTTCCTTTTACCTGAAATCTTCGAGTTCCCTGAATAGGTGAAACCTTAAGGTAGACGAACTCTCCCGGGTTGAAGCTTATTTCTCGTCTCTTCTTGTCTGCGTAGCTTTTCTGTCGAGACTGGGCGGCCTTCAGCTTTTCTCTAATCTCGGCCACTCTTTTTTCTACTTCCTTTATGAGTGCGGGCTTGACTAGAGCACGTTCTCCAACTTCTGACCACATCAGGGGAGTTCTGTATTTTCTCCCATAAAGAACTCTGCTCCCAATCCTTGTCATAGGTAAGGACACATGCTCTCAACATATCCTCCATAATCTGATTCATCCTTTCTGTTTGGCCATCCATTTGTGGGTGATAAGCAGAGCTGAAATCCAATTTGGTGCCCATGGCTTTATGCAAGCTTTTCCAAAACCTAGAGGTAAATTGGGTCCTTCTATCTGAAACAATTCTGCTAGGCACATCATGTAACTTTACTATATTTTTCACATAAAACTTTACTATATTCTGCTAGGCAGAGGGCTTAGCTAGTTTTTTTCCACCGCACGGGTATGAAATGAGCTGCTTTAGTGAGTCGGTCCACTATTACCCATATGGAGTCATGTCCTTTCTGTGTTCTGGGCCCACTACAAAGTCCATTCTTATCACATCCCATTTCTAGTCCGGGATGGGTAGGGGTTGCAACAATCCTGCTGGCTTCTGATGTTCGGCCTTGATCCTTTGACAAGTATCACAACGGACGACAAACCGTGCAATATCCGCCTTCATTTCTTTCCACCAATATTTTTGCTTTAAATCCATATACATCTTGGTGGATCCTGGGTGGATGGAGTAGGCCGAGTTATGGGCTTCATCCATGATTATTTGCCGGAAGTCTCCTTTTTGGGGCACACAAATTCTATTTTAATACCATAAAGTTCCCTCATTATCCACTCTAAAATCCGGTGTCTTATTTTCTCCAGTCTGCATTCAGATTTTCATCAAGTCCTTGTCCGAACTTTGGGCCTTTCTGATTTTATCCTCCAGAGTGGGTTGAATACTCATCTTGTGAATGGAACCTCGAGGGACAATGTGCACATTCAATCGTGCCATTTCTTCCTGTAGATGGGCATCATTTGGTCCATAAGATTTCCGACTTAAGGCATCAGCTACCACATTAGCTTTGCCAGGGTGGTAATGAATTTCCACATTATAATCCTTAACCAGTTCCAACCACCTTCTTTGCCTTAAGTTCAAATCTGACTGGGTGAAAATATACTTCAAACTCTTATGGTCGGTGTAGATCTCACACTTATTCCCAATTAGATAATGTCTCCAAATTTTGAGGGCATGCACAACGGCTGCAAACTCCAGATCATGGGTTGGGTAATTCTGCTCATGAGGCCTGAGCTATCGGGAAGCATAAGCTACTACCTTCCCGTCTTGCATGAGTATGCAACCCAATCCTTGTCGGGATGCGTCACAATAAATGACAAAATCTCGATGAATATCTAGTAGGATTAGTATTGGGGCGGTTGTCAACCTTCTCTTCAATTCCTGGAAACTCCTCTCACAGGACTCCGTCCAAACAAACTTCTTTTCCTTCTTAAGCAGCTCTGTCATGGGCCGGGCTACCTTGGAGAATCCTTCAATGAATCTTCGATAATACCCAGCTAATCCAAGGAAGCTTCTGATTTCACTAACATTGGTCGGTTGCTGCTAGTTGGAAACTGCTTCGACCTTCTCGGGGTCCACTGCTACTCCTTCTGCGGTCAGAATATGACCAAGGAAAGATACTTTCTCAAGCCAGAATTCACACTTGCTGAATTTGGCATATAACTTATATACCCTCAGCTTTTTCAACAATACCCACAGATGTCGCTCGTGTTCCTGGACACTCTTGGAGTAAATAAGTATGTCATTGATAAAGACTACGACAAACTTATCTAACTCATCCATAAACACCTTGTTCATGAGATTCATGAAATAAGCAGGTGCATTGGTGAGTCCAAAAGACATCACCGTAAACTCAAACTGCCCGTAACGGGTGACAAAAGCTATCTTTGGGATGTCGCTTTCTCTAATCTTGAGCTGAAAGTATCCTGACCTCAGATCAATCTTGGAGAAGTACTTGGCTCCTTTTAGTTGATCGAAAAGGTCATCAATCCTGGGGAGGGAGTACTTATTCTTGATGGTAACTTCATTCAGTGCCCGGTAATCTACACACAACCTCATACTCCCATCCTTCTTCTTGACAAATAGGACTGGGCTCCCTAAAGCGACGAGTTTGGCCTGATGAAGCCAATTCGTTATAATTCTTCCAGTTGCTTCTTTAATTCTACCAATTCAGATGCTGCCATCCTATAGGGTCTCTTGGCTATAGGAGAGGTTCCAGGGACAAGGTCGATGACAAACTCTATATCCCTATCTGGTAGCATTCCGGGAAGTTCTTCAGGGAAAACATCTGGGTATTCGTTTACTAACGGGACTTCTTCCAAGGACTTGGCTTCCATGCTAAACACCATTGGGTCAGATCCACTTCCCCGGGTATGGCAGGTCACTCGTACTTGGGTTCGTTAGGTGTACCACCTTGTCAGTACAACCTATGAGACCATTGTGTCGGCTTAACCAGTCCATTCCAAGAATCACGTCTATTCCCTTAGACTTAAGTACTACTAGGTCTACAAGAAATTCTACCCCACTTAAATTGATCCTTACCCGTAGACAACCTACTTGACACTTTGATGTCACCTACAGGCGTCCGGGTTAATAGGGGTGTTTTTAGTAGTACTGTAGGTATATTGTGCTTTTCCACTGTAACATCCAAAAATCCACCGAATTAATTCACGCGATAAAATGGTTTAAAAAGTTTTTCATCGTTGAGCTCAAACCTCTTTCCGCCCGATCTCCCAATCCCCGAAAGACCCGACCCCGACACCCGAATCCAACACCCTGTTCGCCCTGACCCGCGCATCATGCCCAGCCGCGGCACGCGGCCGCGACAACCGCGCGTGCCCGACCGGCGTCGTTGTCACCGCCGATGGGATTGCCGCGAATCTCTCCTTTTCCCTCTCTCTTCCCTCCTTTTCTTTTTCTTTTTCCATTTTCCTTTTTTTCTTTTCTTTTTCTCTCTCCTTCCTTCTCTCTCTCCCTTCTCCCTTTCGAGCGCCACCCTGGCCGCTCCCCTCTGCCGCTCCCTGTTCCCGACCGCGGCTCAGCCCGGCCTGCCCCGCGCGCCACCGTCTCCCCTGGCCGTGACCCGCCTCACGCGCCCACGCCATGCCGCGGCCTCGCTCGCGCGCACCTGCCGCGCCAAGCCGCCGCTGGCGCTCTGCACCGCTGCCTGCCCGCACGCACGCGCCGCGCTGAGCCGCGACACGCGCGCGCACCGCGTGCTCGCGCCGCACGCCGGCCCGCGCCAGCACTGCCTCCCTGTGCCACTCGCTGCCTCAGCGCACACGCACACGCGTGGCCACGCCGCTCGCCGGCCGCCCGGCCCCGCTCGCCACTGCCCCATCCCCGCCTACTGTCGCCGTTGACGCCGCACAACGCTGCCTGCCCGAGGCGTCGCGTCGCCAGCACTCGCCTCGCCTCAGCTCGCCGTTGACGCCCGCACAGCACCGCCTACGCTGCACGCAGCCTGCCCGACGTGTCCCATCCCGCCTCGCCGCTAGCGCCGCCGCGTCGCCACGCCAATAACTCAGCCGCACCGCTCGCCGGCCTCCGCCCGCGTCCTGCCAAGCCTCCACCGCCTTGGCTTGCCTTTAAAAGGGCCCCCAGCGCCGCTCCTCCACCCCACTGCCACCTCCACCACCTCCAGCCTTCCTCTTCTAGCTTGCAGCGCCGCCGCTTGCCATTGCCGCCGCTCCCGAACGACAGCCACCGCGGAGCTCCCCTCCCCACAGCACCACGGCCCGAGCCAAGGTAGGCTTTGGGATCCCCAAGATCCCCTCCTCCTTTTCCCCCGGGACCGGCCCACCGACGAGCTCCGTGGCGCCACCCCCACGCTCGCCACCGCCTGCTACCACCCGCCGCCGTAGAACCGCCCTTACGGGCCACCATTTCCTCAAATCGAGGGAGGGGGTCGACCTCCCACGTCGCCCTCCATCTTTTCCCCATCACTCCGGCCGTCCCCGAGGCCCCCTGTCTGCCTCCCCTGTTTTCCCGTGGAGAGAGGAGGAAGAAAGGGCCATTTAGCCCAAAACCCCCACCCCTCCAGCCAATTTAGTAAAGAAACCTCCCACCTTTTGCCACTTTGCAAAGAAAACCCTGCCCTTTATCCTATTTCAAAATAAACCCCTTCCTTGTACAGACATAATTCTAAATAAACCCTTGACCCTTCTAAAATAGTCCAGATATTTCTAGACATTACAAACAGGCCCCTACCTCCTCGAAAGTAATTATAACTAGGTCCCTGATTCCTGGTCTAGCCCCTGAACCTTTATAAAACCTATCATTTCATGCGCCAAAATAACTCTGATCAACCCAAAACTTTACCACGCCTCTCTTAACTTAGTTTCGGCCATGCCATTCAGAAACCACTCGAAAATATTACTCCGTGCTCCATATTTTATGTGTTTCCGATTCGAGCTCAACGATAAATCTTTATTTTCTGTGTCTTGATTGTGTGCTTGTTTGTTTACGTCGTAGACCACGGTGTGAACGAAGGAGAGTTCGTCAACGAGTAGTACTGCGAGCAGGTGAACGAGGACCAGTTCCGTGACCCCAAACCCGAAGGACAGGACGTCCCCGAAGGCTACGAAGACGGCAAGTTCAATCCCGCCCTTTGATGCATGTTTCAGTCCTAGTTTTTATGAACATAACCTATTGGCCTGCTTTATAAAATTTCATATGTTTTGCCTGCATAAAAACACGGTTGGATAGCCACCCCTTGATTTGTTATAACCATTCCTTGACCACCTAGATTAATGTCTGATTTTGCTTGGACGTTAATCGCTATTAGAACGCTTAGGACTCTACACTTAATGCTATTTGATTTATAAAAGAAAATGCGTGAGTATGTGGGAAGGGATAAAAGTGGTGTTTTTGAAAAAGTGAGTTTAGACAGGATGGATGGCATTTCCGTGGGATTTGCCATTTGGTGTGCTCGTGCCTGTGTGGCAGGGCAAGGAAGGGAGATATCCATCTTTTCACAATTAAGGACCGAGTTGGTGTGTCATATCACCTAACTCCACTAACATACAAACCACTCGACCGTTGAATGGGCAATGGCTTAGCATAAACCCCACTAGTTGATGTGATAGCCATCAGGAGGGCTGTGAGCAACGGGTGACCAAGGAGAAGGGATAGGCTCAGTGGAACTTATGCCCCGGTTATACCTCAGAGTTAGGTCGATGACCCCTCGGTAAATCCCGTGATGGCGAATCAGGTCTAGCTAAGGTGGGTAATGGCTATGTTGGGATCTACACCGACACTACGGTGCTCGTGTTGTGGTACCTGCTTGTGGGTAAAGTTGCACACCTCTGCAGAGTTAAAAGCTATTCGAATAGCCGTGCCCACGGTATTAGGCAAGTTACGGTGTGGTCACATAACTAGTGTTTCATTGGGGATGGGTTAGCGTGAGTTGTTTTGGAAATGTGTCCGGCAGTTGTGCCGTGTGCTACGACGGACGGGGAGTCCGGTAGCAGTTTAAAACTTGAACTCCATATTACTCAATACAAAAACTGGTTTCTGAAATGTTTTTCCGCTAAATAAACCCCCGCATAAAATTTAGCTTTCTGCAAAATAAACCGTAACCTTATCCTTGTTTTACCTGTGCATGTTATTCTGGTATAACCCCCTTCGTGGGTGAGGTTGGACTTGCTGAGTACATTGTACTCACCCCATTCTTACTTTTTACAGAAGAAGACCCAGACTTCGTACCAAACGACGTCGAGTAGGGTTATCGTTCTACACCCAACCTTGCCTGTGGAACCGGCCCTGTTCGAGATGCTTTCGCTGAAGCAGTACTCTGAGCCCGAGTTAGATCCCATGTGGGTTGCGCTCTGGTGTTACGTCGTAGCTTGGTTACTTGTTATTATCATCTGTATCGAGTGTCCTCCTCGGAGGTTTGTACGGTAATGAATCATCTGATGTAATAAATGTGGCATCAGCCTCCTGGGACTGATGTTTGTATCACATTTAAGTTCTCTCTTATGAGGGGACGCTTCATCCACAAAACTTGAGGATAAGAACGAGTGTGATGCTCCAGAATCAAATTGTATTGTTGCAAGAGTTGAGCTGACTAGGTACTCATCGAGCACTACGTGCTGAGCTCTTTGAGCCTCATGCGCGTTGATGTGGTTGACGCGGGCTCGTCCAAATAACTACTGGGGCTGCCTCATCTGCTGACTGTTGTTGGTGGTGTTGGTGTTGTTGTGGATAGGCACTCGGTTGGCACCTGATAGAACTGGCCTTGGTCCATTCACAGAGTTGGAGAAGGCTGAGGCTGTCGGCTTGTTGTTGGCATACAGGCAGTTAGCAATGAAATGCCCTATCTCACGGCAGTTGAAACAGGCCCTAGCATTGCTGTTGTTGGTGGTGACTTGGCTTGCATTGCTCTGCTGGGCCTTCATGGTGTTCTGGCTCCTGAACTGTGTGTTAGGGACCTGTGGGCCTGTCACCTGAGACTAGGTCCTATACTGCATTGGGGCCTGAGATCTTGGTGCAGTGTAGCTGAAGCTTCTTGGTTTCTGAAAGCGGTCCTGCTAGCGAGCCTTGCTTTCCAGAAACTTGCGCTTGTTATTCTTCCTTTCTTCAGCTTTGGCCCTTTCTATGAGAATGGCCTTGTTCATCAGAGTGTTGAAGTCCGGATAGATCTGAGGGGTAAGCAGGGTCCGGAGTTCTGGGTTCAATCTCTTCTTGAACATATCATGCTTCTTTTCGTCATTATCCACTTCCTCTGGTGCATATCGGGCCAGCTCCATGAACTGGTAGGTGTACTCTTCTACTGACATGCTTCCTTGCTGCAGTGCGCGGAACTCATCCGCCTTGCGCTTCATGGTGGCCGAGGAGATATGATAGCGGCGGAACTCCTTCACAAATTCCTTCCAAGTGATGGTGGAGGCGTCTTCGGCAGCGGCGCAGTAATTCTCCCACCAGGCTAAGGCAGTCCCGGTGAGTTGGTGGGCTGCCAGAAGAACTTTGTCTCGATCTTGGCATTCAAACGGTTCGAGCTTCCTCTGGATCACACGCAACCAGTCGTCTGCATCCAAGGGGTTGCTGGATCCGGTAAAGGTGGGTGGCTTGTGTGGCGGAACCACCCAAACTAACTGGGCCCGGGTGCACTGATCTTTGTTGCTAGGCAACTCTGACCCAAATCGGCACGCACCGGTAGTTCCTCGAGTGAAGCCTCGATTAAAGCCACGCTATTCCAGGATCAGCAGACAACACTCACACGAAGGTGAGCCCAGAGATTACAACACAGAACACTTCATACATCTCAGAGTGATTGCAGCGGAAAAGAAATTTATTACAAACCATGATCAGAGTAGCGAAAGTACTACAGAGTTCCTTCTACTCAAATTATTCAAGTCTCATTGTTCAGCGGAAGCAGTAAAAGATAACTAACGAAATAACATGACGCATCGATAAAGCCCGTACGAAAGCGTCACTCAGCGGGAGGGTGGTCAGCACCAGCTGAAGGACCATCCCACTCAAAAGACCAGCCCGGATGCAAGGTACACGGCCAAGCAAGACTTGCAAACAGGTCTTCGAAGTTAGTACCTGAAAAACAGTGCCACAAGCAAGGCTGAGTATACTAATACTCAGCAAGACTGACCCGTCTCCGGATATATCATAGTCCGATAACTAGACATGCAAGGCTTTTTGGTTGGTGGGGTTTGTTTTGCCAAAAATGCCACTAAATGTTGATCCTTATTTTCAGATTTTATTTAGCCATCTTCCAGTTGGATTAACCATTCTAAGTTTGCATCCAACTCTACACAAACATGGTAGAGCAATCATTTAATCAACCAGCAGTATTATCATCATCATGTTCCACTTGTTACTCTGTGTGACCGAAAACATTAAGCAGTCTCATGCCGTGAGAGGCGGACGATTCTGAATCGGATTTCAACCTGGCCAGGGGAACCTAGACCACACGTATGGGAACCAAGTCACCCACACAACATTTCCCCTTTCTTTCCAGTCCGTGGATCCGGCACACCCTCCCCGACTACAGAGCCCGACGTCTCTGCACCCGTACGTCCGGACAAAAATAAAACCTACTTCTACCAAGAGGGTGCGAGATCGTTCCACTCGCTGGTCCAATCAGGTACTTCAGCTTACCGATTACCATATTTCTCGGTATGTGGCTAGTACTTTCAAACGCTTAATGAAATGAGCCACACACCGCGACCTTAACCATTTTTGACTATACCAGCGGGGTATCACAACTACACAACCCCGCCCGTTGTCCTTATATTTCAGCAGGAAATAAAGTCAGTAAAATTCCTATATGCTCGCGAGAGGCAGGAAACCCCTCGACTTCTACCGTACCTAATTAGCAGGGCAACTAGTCGAGAAAAAGATCCGGATAACAAACATAGGTACCTAGGGATAATGCACCTAAGGTTTTCGATCAACTCCTAGAAAACGTAAATGCACAATAAAATAATAAAAAAAATTATTACAACATATACAAATAGTGAGATGAAGATAATGTGTAAAATAATGGGATTATGCACCGGGGCTTGCCTTCTTGGGCACTGTTCAAAGGTAGCCTTGGGCTCTTCCGAACATTAGTTCGGGTCTTGATTCAAGTCAGTATAATTAAGAGAGACACCCTCCAGAGTGGTATTATTCGCGGCACCAACTCGTAATCTCCGTCCGCGAGATTAACCGTTTCTATATGCAATGCAAGATTATGAGTTACTCATGGATAATGATTTCTTTCCTTTACGATAAAGTTGAAATCAGCAAAAGTTACTTTAATGACGATTTCAACATTTCAGTTTCATGGGCAGTCATTTATAGAGTAGTAAACATAACTACATTTCTTCATGAATGAGTGGGGGTTTTGGTTTTCATTTTCAATTTCAACACATAGCATGCTTTCATTATTTCATAACAACAAAACTACTAATGAGCTAGTGATGAAACACTAAAGTAACTCAGATCCAAACTTGAACATTCATGGTATAAATTTCAGCATCTACCATAGAGCAAAAACTATAACTATTCATGCAAATGGATTACTCTAGTTGCTTCACCTTTTTGTACAGAACGTTTGACATAGGTTTTGGTGCTACAAATTTTATGGGAGCATCTACAAAGCATATACTCAGCACTAAAATTTTTCCAGATTTTATACACTTATACAGCAGAGGTGACAAAATGAACAAATTTAGCAAACCATTAACTAAGATTACTTCCACAGAGAGTCATACTAGGAATATGGTTCTCAAATTTTTACCAGAGCCTAAAAATGGACTAAGCATGCTTCAGTAAAATTTTCAGGCATTATTTTTAGAAGATGAATTACTCATGCATTAAACTAGATATGAACATGCATATTCATTTGGACTTTAACATGACTAGTACTGCATATGAAACTTTTACCATAGCTACTTATCATTATAACTAGTAACATGTCCAAAGTTGAAGGCCAAAAATGACATATTTCTTCCAGAACAAAAATAGCAAAACTAAACATGATATCTCAAGCATGGATTATAACTGTAATACTATTCAGTAAATGGTGCTCAAACTTTGTAGGAATGTTTATATGACTAAACCAAGGTTTCAGAAATAAACCTAGATTTTTCTAAGGACAGAAACTATATATCACAAATAAAGCCTACTTATCAAGCATTAACTCAAATATATAGTTAATTAGTTCAATAATTTCTCAAACTTGCACAACAGTAATTATTTAGTAACATTCATACACAGAAAAAGTTTCATACATAGATCACTAACATTTCTACCAGAATTAATATATGAGCAATACTAGTAGATTTAGGAATCTTGATCATTTGAGCAAGCAAACAACTTCAAAAAGAGCCCATATTTTTACCAGGTTCTTCTAACAGTACTAAGTTCAACCTATCCAAAAATCAAGCATAGTTGCTGAACCAAACTCCTAGAACATTTAAGTGCCATTTACTTTAATCTTTTTCATAGATTAAAATGTGAGCAAAATATGAACATGTGACTGTAACAAAAGTTGTAGTTCTTGTTCTAAGGATTCCATAACAGTTGAGTTTGCATTTTTACGATTTTTCTACGATTTTCTAGGAATTTTTGAAGTTTGCTGTTTGGAGGTTCATGTATATTTTGCAGTTGGACCCCTGAAAGTTTTGGTTCTTCTCAAACAAGGTCCCTGGCGGAAGTTCACAGAACAGGGGAGGTTTGGCGCGGCGTTTCCCGGCGAGGGGATGGCCGGCGGCGAGGGCCAGGTGGGGGAGGAGTGAGAGGAGGTTGTTCTCTACCGATTTGAGGGTCTTGGTGGCGACGAGGATGACCGGAGGGGAGGGCTCCGCGGTGGGGGCGGCCGGCGGTGCTTCTGCTCCGGCGCGGCGGCGCTCTGCTGGCCGTAGGGCTGGGCGGCCGGGTCGTAGAGCTTCGGTAGAGGTCTGGGAGGGTGGTGGCGTTGCCGGTTTAGGCAATGTGTGGCTGGGGCGGCCGGTCCGCGACGAGCTCAGCTCGCCGGCACAAATGGCCGCGGTGGATGGGGTCTGGTGCGCGAGGGAGCTTGAGGTCGTTTTATAGGTGGTGAAGGAGAGGGAGGGTGCTCCTGGGAGTGCAGTGCGCCATCCAGGGGAGGTTGAACTGGGACGCAGTGGCCTGGGGGATGCCTGGCTCAGGAGCTCGGCGATGGCCGTCGCCGTGGCGAGCGCACAGATGGCGGGGGCGCGTGGCGAGCTCAGATGGTGCCAAGAGGGGGTGGTTTTGGGAAGACCAGGGGCGCACGAGGTGGTTTGGGCCTGGGGCTCGGCACCTGTCCGCCCAGGTGGCCGGCGCCGGCGTACGGCGTCGCCAGTGGACAGGGTGCAGGGAGGCGGGAGGTTGAAGAAACGGTCAGTGGCAATCTCGTAAATAAACCGAAGTTCCAAAACTCAGTTCTGTAATCTCAATTTTTCTCCATCTTCTTGGCCTCAAATGAAAAAGTGTTGAATACCACTTTTGCTCAGTTTTTCGATATCTACAACTTTCGTGTTATGCACTTTTTCATTTGAGCAATGGTTTGAGAGTTATTTAATTATTTCAAAAACTTCTATTTAAAGTACTTATCATTTCATGTAAATTTTGGCACTTTTACTCCTAGGCTTCAACTAGGTTTTTGTTGAACATGACATGGTGAATATGTAGATTCATTTTCCTATGCATAAGTGCATTGGTTTGAAAGTTATTTTTAACTTCCTTATTTCTAGAAATTGAACTCTTGTTTATTTAATTTGTTTGAATTAGTAGCTCTTCACAAATCCAAGAATGGTTCCAAGAATCATTTCATGTGATGGTTTTCCAGTTTGAATTTGATTTGCATAGAAAGTTTATAGATCATTATGAAAGGTGTATTTTATTACCTTATTACCACACATGTCAAGTCAAGTTTAAAAGGGTACCAATTATTGTTTTTCAAACACATTGCACTCAAACACATGCACACATACATTCACACACAAGTTTGCAAGAAGACATAGGGTTCTTATTTAAGTTTTCTTAGCTCATTTGTGTGTGGAGTTATGTTAATTGCCTGGCTTTGGTTAAACTGACACCAGAGGTGTCACAGCCTACCCCCCTTAAAAAGAATCTCGTCCCGAGATTCAGGTGAATAAGCTAAGTGTGGACAGTGTACGTGCCTTTGGTTGGTGAAACCAGAAGGTAGACATTATTACCAACTTCGAGTTGCAAAGATTTTCTTCTTTTTATCCAAATAACTCATTTGGCTAGAGTGGTCATCTCTAATATTTTCTTGTATTATCTTTGGTTGTTATTCTGCCTAATGATCAAGTCTAGTCCAAATATTTAGTGGTCTTCGGTTTGTGACAAACCTAGTGGAGTTTGACACCTTTGACCATACAAGGCTTTAAATAGTACCATTTTCAAGCTTGCTTGATAGCTGGGTGAGAACTCTGCTAAAAACAGGCATTTGTCGTCATGGTTGTCATAATGAATGATGTAAGATCTTAGCATGTCTTTTAAGATTCGGTCTACCTTTCAGTTTGGCTGTCGGTTCCAGGGTGATAAGCTGAACTTTCAGATCAGTTTGGTACTGGGAGAAGATTGCAATTGGTTTTTCCAAAAATGCGCTAGGAATTGAACGTCACTATTGGAATTAATTCTATGTGGTGTGATATGTAGACCATAATGTAATCAAGATGAATACCGGCTCACTTCTTGGTAGTATGAATAGTGTGTAATTGAAGAAAAGGTGTTGGTTGTCGATAATGATCCAAATGGAATCAGGCCTTGGAGAGGTGCTTGGCAAACCAATCATGAAATCCATAATCGGCAAAAATTGGAGTGTAACGGATATTTATAAGTGGTCTCGTTATAGCATTATGATATATATTTAGCGAGAAATTTTGCCTAGGGTCTTGATATATTTCGTTAATACCCAAGTGACTGGAAAGCTTTGGAAGCGGTGACCTATCAAGAATTGGTTTTCAAAGATCACGATTCAGTTGATCCACTATGGAGATTCAAACCATACAACTCTATCCTTGTTGCAGTAGGCTTCTCCACTCTTTAAGAGAGCTTGTACTTGATGATTCTTTTGCAAAACAGATTCTGGGTAGTTGATAGAATTGATCATAACCGAGGAATTCAAGGTTGAAAAATTCTCAAATTTTTACTGGAGGTGCCTAAGATAATTTTGATCATTTCCTCTAGTCAACTCCAACTCCGAAACAGAGCTTAAGATAGTGAAATCCTTAAGTGTTTGCAGGAAGGTTGACCCAGATTTCAGACTGAACAGAGGGCTAGTATTTTGACTGTAAGTACCAAACCACTTGAAATAAAATTCTCAAAAATTTTCAGTATCTTCTATACTCAGTTATCTACAACCTTCATGTTGAATTTTTTTTTCTCATTAAAAGTGTTTAAGTGGGTCGAAAAATTCATGTGGCCAGACCGCTACAAGTTGATAGGATCATAGGGGTTTACCAAAAGACTGAATTTTGAGGGTTACAATTCTCCCAAAATTTTCAAAATTTTACAGCAGTAAGGATATTTGTTTTACTACATTTTGTTCCACAGGCTCAACTTATTTTGAGGTAGTTGATCAGGTCTAAAAATTTGGTTTTCTCTTATGTACCTGGTGGTCCACTTATATCTGACATCTTTCTAGTATGGAGATCTTATTCTTCGGCAGAAACAAACTTTTCTCAAGACATTCTTGCTCAAGATGCTTTTATTTAATAGTTGGTACTTGTTTTGAGAAAGATGCATATTAGTTCAATGCCATGAGGTATTATGGAGATGCCAACATGTCATGAGATTGGTGATACACAATGACAACTTAAGATGCAGATAGGTTGCTTGCATTTAGCTTATGCACTCATGGTATGGATAGGATGATGCAATGCAGGACGAGATGACCATACTTGAGATACTGATGCATAGGCTTGATGCATTTGTGCAATGCTAGTTGGTTGGTGTGCGGGTCATGGTGTGTAACTGTTGATGCACATGGTTTAGATGCATGATGTGGCATATCTGTTTGGTAGGATGATCATGCATATGAGCATGCGGTGCTCAGGTTGCAATGTAGATTAGCTACTGGAAGGTCAGGCAAGTAGTCTTAATTTTTGTTGAACCAAAATAGAACTCAAACAATTCAACACATTATTCGGGTTGCAAGAAAATAGATTGCCACGGAGTCGCTATCACAGACCAAGATACCAGCACGCACCTAGTAGCACAATCGTGTTGCGGTAGCACACACGAGGCCCTAGGTTCCATCACGGCACCTTAGGTTAGTGACGAACACCACAACAAGGTAAAAACATAGCAACCCAATTAATGCTCGGGGCAAGAAAGGAAGATGAAGAGCCAGATAATATTCACAATTCCTTCCCAGATGCATATGTGATTTAAATCGTGAGAATGTAATAACAATGCATCGGTAGTACTTTTACTACAAGTATTGCATGAATGTTGCAGTCATGATTATGCATGATATTCTAGCATTTTTGTGCACCTATATTTTTTTTTTCAAAAGACCCATTTGAGCAAGAAGGGCAATGAGAATTCCTTCATCTCGTCCAAGTAATTTCAGTCATTCCTTGTGTCATTCTTCTTTTTGTTCAGCTATTGATAACCAGCATCCTGAGGTTGGAGAACATTGCGCTTCAATAATATGGAAGGGTTAACACCAGCAATATGGTCCCTAACATTGGTATGATTCAAAGGATAGATGGGCAGATGAGTAGAACTCGAAAGGCATGGTTAACCGATCATGCAGGAAGCTGCAGGTTACGAGAAAACTCATAACTCGCGTTCCGTTCATCAAAATGCCTTAAAATTTTGACAGGAGTTAGATAATTTCATGTGCTACAGCTTTGGTAGTCAACTCAGAGGCTAATTCTAAGAGTAAGATGGTCGAAATTGTCCATTACTATACCTCTGGTTTTCTGAACAGAGTCTCAGTATTTAGGGCATAACTCCGACTATATACATCTAATGAAGTTGAAATTTTGTAGGAATGTAGCTTAGGAAATTTGGAACAACTTTGGTATTCAACCCAAAGGCTAAAACAATGGTTAAGATGGTTGAAATATTCGGTCTTTGCTTCTCTGTTCTGGCTGTTTTCAGCAGGCCGGGCGATAGTGTTTTGTCTATAGTTTGGAGTATACTAGCTTCATGGATTTGAACATTTGTGAGAACCTAGATCATGAAATTTGTGACCACTTGGTTATTCAACTCATAGCCAAGAAGAGTCATATACAAGGGTGAAAATTTCAGCAATATCCCGTAGGATACAGATTGGACAAAGAGATTTCAATTGTACCGGAAGCAAGTTTAGAGTTTCGTCACTCTAAATTGAGGGGTCCAATTTTTTTTTTTTTTGAAATTTTACTAGGGCATTCCTAATATCATTGTGCACAACTTTTATAGTCAAGGCTAGGTCTAATTAAAACTTTATGATGGTCTTTTCCTTAAAAGTTTTCCTCACTGGATGTCCAAGAAATTCAGCAAATAGAGGGCTAGTCTTTTCTTCACCAAGGACAATATACTTGGTCAAAAATTCTCAAAATTTTACAGAAGATGCCCAAGGTAGTGTGGAACATTTCATCTAGTCAACACTAAGGCCAGTTCAGAACCTAACAAGGTGACATGCTCAAGGTTTGGAAGTGATGTCAAACCAGAAAACAGCTTGTCCAGAGAGTGAGTAAATTGACCATATCTCCCAAACCATTAGGCAAAGATAATTCAAAATTTTACAGTGAGTTCTATATTAAGTTACCTAAAACTTTTGTGTTGAACTATTTTTCAGATAAGCATCTTAAGGTGGTCGAAAAATTCAGTTTAGGCAGACTGTTCCAACTTGACAGATTTGCATAGGGTTACTATAAATTCGAAAACACTATGGTAGAGAACTTCAAAAATTCTCATATTTTTACAGAAGCTTGGAATTTTGCGTAGATACATTTCATCTTACAGAACAAACTCATTTTGAGGTAATTTTCATATTTTCAAAATTCGAGGAAACCAGAATTTTAGATTTTTACAGATTACCTAGATGATCCTTAATGATGGATTTGTAACCTTTTTGATTGGGATTTCTTTTAAACATTTCTTTGCTAAAGGTTTAGGGATGAATGCAGAACATATTCGTCCTCACCAAGGAAAATAATTGCCAAGTAACCTTGGTCTTACGCAAATGACTTTGGTGGCATACATATTACGTCTCTCGCTATATAGCTACTCGATATAGATATCTAGCTTAGGATTCGATTTCGAGTTAGCGTACCTGCAGAAGATTGACAGTATATAAAATGAACCTTTCGTGCCAGCACTCACGAAAGCGTTCCCATCCATTACCGATCACTATAGAACCGGCATCCATACAATTACCGCCATATGGACAACGTTAAGCATACGTCATCGAAATAACGTATTGACTGTGTACCGTCTTTGACGGGGAATTGAATTCCAATTTCGAACCATTACTCCCCATATAATCAACCGAAGTTGGTATATGGGCAGCAGCTCAAGTAGGCCACTGCTTGAGCTCCAGCGTTCGGCTCGCATCACCGACGGGAAGGTCAGACTCCCTCAGCTGACTGAGTAAGCATACCTCCGCGGCGACGTGTAGTTGCAGAATTTAAATTACAGAATTTAAATACTAAAAAGTAATGTGCTGGAAGTTAGCCATACAAAATAAGCCACCTGATTATACCCATAAGATTCCCTAGGGCTTTACGTCCTAGACTTGTCCTTGGAGATCCTAAACTCTTTCAAAAACTTTAGTAGTTTTGAAGTCAAGTTTTAAGTTGTTGTTGTGAGAACCGAGGTTGCCATCTCTGGTAGGCTGTCTGCGAGCTCTGATGCCAGCTGTGGCGGAACCACCCAAACTAACTGGGCCCGGGTGCACTGATCTTTGTTGCTAGGCAACTCTGACCCAAATCGGCACGCACCGGTAGTTCCTCGAGTGAAGCCTCGATTAAAGCCACGCTATTCCAGGATCAGCAGACAACACTCACACGAAGGTGAGCCCAGAGATTACAACACAGAACACTTCATACATCTCAGAGTGATTGCAGCGGAAAAGAAATTTATTACAAACCATGATCAGAGTAGCGAAAGTACTACAGAGTTCCTTCTACTCAAATTATTCAAGTCTCATTGTTCAGCGGAAGCAGTAAAAGATAACTAACGAAATAACATGACGCATCGATAAAGCCCGTACGAAAGCGTCACTCAGCGGGAGGGTGGTCAGCACCAGCTGAAGGACCATCCCACTCAAAAGACCAGCCCGGATGCAAGGTACACGGCCAAGCAAGACTTGCAAACAGGTCTTCGAAGTTAGTACCTGAAAAACAGTGCCACAAGCAAGGCTGAGTATACTAATACTCAGCAAGACTGACCCGTCTCCGGATATATCATAGTCCGATAACTAGACATGCAAGGCTTTTTGGTTGGTGGGGTTTGTTTTGCCAAAAATGCCACTAAATGTTGATCCTTATTTTCAGATTTTATTTAGCCATCTTCCAGTTGGATTAACCATTCTAAGTTTGCATCCAACTCTACACAAACATGGTAGAGCAATCATTTAATCAACCAGCAGTATTATCATCATCATGTTCCACTTGTTACTCTGTGTGACCGAAAACATTAAGCAGTCTCATGCCGTGAGAGGCGGACGATTCTGAATCGGATTTCAACCTGGCCAGGGGAACCTAGACCACACGTATGGGAACCAAGTCACCCACACAACATTTCCCCTTTCTTTCCAGTCCGTGGATCCGGCACACCCTCCCCGACTACAGAGCCCGACGTCTCTGCACCCGTACGTCCGGACAAAAATAAAACCTACTTCTACCAAGAGGGTGCGAGATCGTTCCACTCGCTGGTCCAATCAGGTACTTCAGCTTACCGATTACCATATTTCTCGGTATGTGGCTAGTACTTTCAAACGCTTAATGAAATGAGCCACACACCGCGACCTTAACCATTTTTGACTATACCAGCGGGGTATCACAACTACACAACCCCGCCCGTTGTCCTTATATTTCAGCAGGAAATAAAGTCAGTAAAATTCCTATATGCTCGCGAGAGGCAGGAAACCCCTCGACTTCTACCGTACCTAATTAGCAGGGCAACTAGTCGAGAAAAAGATCCGGATAACAAACATAGGTACCTAGGGATAATGCACCTAAGGTTTTCGATCAACTCCTAGAAAACGTAAATGCACAATAAAATAATAAAAAAAATTATTACAACATATACAAATAGTGAGATGAAGATAATGTGTAAAATAATGGGATTATGCACCGGGGCTTGCCTTCTTGGGCACTGTTCAAAGGTAGCCTTGGGCTCTTCCGAACATTAGTTCGGGTCTTGATTCAAGTCAGTATAATTAAGAGAGACACCCTCCAGAGTGGTATTATTCGCGGCACCAACTCGTAATCTCCGTCCGCGAGATTAACCGTTTCTATATGCAATGCAAGATTATGAGTTACTCATGGATAATGATTTCTTTCCTTTACGATAAAGTTGAAATCAGCAAAAGTTACTTTAATGACGATTTCAACATTTCAGTTTCATGGGCAGTCATTTATAGAGTAGTAAACATAACTACATTTCTTCATGAATGAGTGGGGGTTTTGGTTTTCATTTTCAATTTCAACACATAGCATGCTTTCATTATTTCATAACAACAAAACTACTAATGAGCTAGTGATGAAACACTAAAGTAACTCAGATCCAAACTTGAACATTCATGGTATAAATTTCAGCATCTACCATAGAGCAAAAACTATAACTATTCATGCAAATGGATTACTCTAGTTGCTTCACCTTTTTGTACAGAATGTTTGACATAGGTTTTGGTGCTACAAATTTTATGGGAGCATCTACAAAGCATATACTCAGCACTAAAATTTTTCCAGATTTTATACACTTATACAGCAGAGGTGACAAAATGAACAAATTTAGCAAACCATTAACTAAGATTACTTCCACAGAGAGTCATACTAGGAATATGGTTCTCAAATTTTTACCAGAGCCTAAAAATGGACTAAGCATGCTTCAGTAAAATTTTCAGGCATTATTTTTAGAAGATGAATTACTCATGCATTAAACTAGATATGAACATGCATATTCATTTGGACTTTAACATGACTAGTACTGCATATGAAACTTTTACCATAGCTACTTATCATTATAACTAGTAACATGTCCAAAGTTGAAGGCCAAAAATGACATATTTCTTCCAGAACAAAAATAGCAAAACTAAACATGATATCTCAAGCATGGATTATAACTGTAATACTATTCAGTAAATGGTGCTCAAACTTTGTAGGAATGTTTATATGACTAAACCAAGGTTTCAGAAATAAACCTAGATTTTTCTAAGCACAGAAACTATATATCACAAATAAAGCCTACTTATCAAGCATTAACTCAAATATATAGTTAATTAGTTCAATAATTTCTCAAACTTGCACAACAGTAATTATTTAGTAACATTCATACACAGAAAAAGTTTCATACATAGATCACTAACATTTCTACCAGAATTAATATATGAGCAATACTAGTAGATTTAGGAATCTTGATCATTTGAGCAAGCAAACAACTTCAAAAAGAGCCCATATTTTTACCAGGTTCTTCTAACAGTACTAAGTTCAACCTATCCAAAAATCAAGCATAGTTGCTGAACCAAACTCCTAGAACATTTAAGTGCCATTTACTTTAATCTTTTTCATAGATTAAAATGTGAGCAAAATATGAACATGTGACTGTAACAAAAGTTGTAGTTCTTGTTCTAAGGATTCCATAACAGTTGAGTTTGCATTTTTACGATTTTTCTACGATTTTCTAGGAATTTTTGAAGTTTGCTGTTTGGAGGTTCATGTATATTTTGCAGTTGGACCCCTGAAAGTTTTGGTTCTTCTCAAACAAGGTCCCTGGCGGAAGTTCACAGAACAGGGGAGGTTTGGCGCGGCGTTTCCCGGCGAGGGGATGGCCGGCGGCGAGGGCCAGGTGGGGGAGGAGTGAGAGGAGGTTGTTCTCTACCGATTTGAGGGTCTTGGTGGCGACGAGGATGACCGGAGGGGAGGGCTCCGCGGTGGGGGCGGCCGGCGGTGCTTCTGCTCCGGCGCGGCGGCGCTCTGCTGGCCGTAGGGCTGGGCGGCCGGGTCGTAGAGCTTCGGTAGAGGTCTGGGAGGGTGGTGGCGTTGCCGGTTTAGGCAATGTGTGGCTGGGGCGGCCGGTCCGCGACGAGCTCAGCTCGCCGGCACAAATGGCCGCGGTGGATGGGGTCTGGTGCGCGAGGGAGCTTGAGGTCGTTTTATAGGTGGTGAAGGAGAGGGAGGGTGCTCCTGGGAGTGCAGTGCGCCATCCAGGGGAGGTTGAACTGGGACGCAGTGGCCTGGGGGATGCCTGGCTCAGGAGCTCGGCGATGGCCGTCGCCGTGGCGAGCGCACAGATGGCGGGGGCGCGTGGCGAGCTCAGATGGTGCCAAGAGGGGGTGGTTTTGGGAAGACCAGGGGCGCACGAGGTGGTTTGGGCCTGGGGCTCGGCACCTGTCCGCCCAGGTGGCCGGCGCCGGCGTACGGCGTCGCCAGTGGACAGGGTGCAGGGAGGCGGGAGGTTGAAGAAACGGTCAGTGGCAATCTCGTAAATAAACCGAAGTTCCAAAACTCAGTTCTGTAATCTCAATTTTTCTCCATCTTCTTGGCCTCAAATGAAAAAGTGTTGAATACCACTTTTGCTCAGTTTTTCGATATCTACAACTTTCGTGTTATGCACTTTTTCATTTGAGCAATGGTTTGAGAGTTATTTAATTATTTCAAAAACTTCTATTTAAAGTACTTATCATTTCATGTAAATTTTGGCACTTTTACTCCTAGGCTTCAACTAGGTTTTTGTTGAACATGACATGGTGAATATGTAGATTCATTTTCCTATGCATAAGTGCATTGGTTTGAAAGTTATTTTTAACTTCCTTATTTCTAGAAATTGAACTCTTGTTTATTTAATTTGTTTGAATTAGTAGCTCTTCACAAATCCAAGAATGGTTCCAAGAATCATTTCATGTGATGGTTTTCCAGTTTGAATTTGATTTGCATAGAAAGTTTATAGATCATTATGAAAGGTGTATTTTATTACCTTATTACCACACATGTCAAGTCAAGTTTAAAAGGGTACCAATTATTGTTTTTCAAACACATTGCACTCAAACACATGCACACATACATTCACACACAAGTTTGCAAGAAGACATAGGGTTCTTATTTAAGTTTTCTTAGCTCATTTGTGTGTGGAGTTATGTTAATTGCCTGGCTTTGGTTAAACTGACACCAGAGGTGTCACAGCTTGGTCCTCAGAAAAGCTGTCAGCTTGTCATTCATGGTCTGCTCTCGTGGCCGCTTGTTGACGAGGGCATGGGCCAGTGTCTCCAGTATGAGAGTCTGGTTGTGTATTATCTGTGCCAGGTCCCCGAGGGGTGGTGGTGGTGGCAGTGGGACTTCTCCTTGATTTCCTCCTCCGTTCTGGCTCACTTCCTGTTCTTCCTGAAGAGGGTTCTGTCCATTAGGCTGTCCTCCCGCGCCAGCGGCTATAGGGGTCTGGTTGCGGGAGGCCCTCGTACCGCTTCGGGAAGCCATCTGTAGATTGGGTAGAGTTTTTGTGAGATCGGGATTAGGATTAAGTGATGTTTATGTTGTTTAATTCGTATTTTTGAAAAGGCGGAATCTACCTTCCGCCGGAAGGCACGCAAACTAACAACAAGCACACAAACATAGCAAACAACAAGCACAAACAACTTTATTACTGCAAGGGAGGGTACAATACGGGGACAAGACTAAAATGCGTACTACACGTCCGGGTACAGGATCACACTTAAGGGTACAACTTAAGCCGAAGGGGCTGGGGTGGCTTCGGGGCAAGCTACTCGCGGGGCGAGCCTTCTTCGGAGTGTGCTTCGAGCAGTCCTTGCTCGCCATTATCTGGGTTCTCGTTTTCCAAGGGTTGTCTAGCAGCTTCCCCTTCAACGGCGGCAGTAGGCCCTTCAGGGTTCTCAGGCGGGGCTTGTGGGGTTCTCAAGAGTGGTCCCCATCCTATAACGGGCGTCCCGAGTAGAACATGGTCTTCCCTAATTGTTGGGACTGGCGTTCCACTTCTGGTCCATTCTTGCATATGCCGGTCCCGGGCCTGCCTGAGGCTCTCCTGGGAAACCGCTTCGCTGCTGACCGCGGCTGTGGCTCTTGCCTCGGCTTGGGCTGCCCAGATCTGTTGCAGTCTTACCGCGAGCTCTGCTTGCTCGGCGAGACGGGTCTGCTCCCTTAGGATGCTGGCTTGCTCATCAAAGAGCTGATCCAAGGAAGTTAGGTAGGTAGCCACTTGGTACAGGGGGTCTTCTTCATGGCGGCGCCCTTCCAGGCTTCTCATACGAGCTTCCCAAACTGGGGTTCTGATGGCCGGAGGAAAGAATCTCATCGGAGTGGGGTGAGGTGTCCTTCAAAAATCCGGCACAGATAACGGAGTGCCTTCCTGATGGCTAAGGGATAGGTGTCTTGGTGCCTAAACCCCGTGGTGGTCACTCGCCATGGCTGGATGTCAGGGTAGCGATCACTTCTGGCGATGACCAAGATCACCCTACAGTGGAGGGTACCATGGTGCTCGTACTCTCTGTTGTAGTACCTTGGGCGTTCTGTAACGCCGAGGCTTTCTAGGGCATTGATCAAGAGGCTGGGGAAGCCAGGTGCAGCTTGGCAATTGCCCTGGGTCCATCCTTCCTCAGCCATCTGAAACAAAGATAGGGTGAACAAGCTTGCACAAATACTTGGGTACAAAGGGGATAGATGGTACTTATTATTACAACATGATGGGGTACAGATTCCATTGATACACTATTATTAGGATAGAGGCTCTAGCTTAGGTGTGCTACTCTCCTCTCATGGGGACTCTTCCTCGATCCGGATAGGACGTTTCTTTGGTGGAAGACACTTCTCCATCACACCGTCTTCGGTCTGAGTACCCCTATCCCAATGGATTTCTTCGGGTTCCTCCTCTATCCACCCACCTACTCCTCTGTGAGCCTCATGTTCTTGCCATTGGACTTGGAGAGCGGCTAGGGAATACTCGGCTCGTACATCTCTTGTCCGTTGTTCCTCTATTTCTTGGATTGCCTTTTCTACCCTGTGGATTTGGTGCTTCAGTTGTGCCGCCTGTTCGTGGTAGAGCTCATCCAGGCCGGTGAGGTAGATGGATAGGTGGGAGACCGTATCTTCTAAGTCTTCTTCTTCTCTCCCGAGTCCTCTTATTCGGGCAATCCATGAGCGTACTCTTTCTCCAGTAGGCGGGAAAAATCCCATAGGAGTCCGCTGAACATGATGCTTGTAGACCACGCGCAGACGTCGCAGGGCTTTTCGGGTGGCCTTTCGGTAGGTGTCAGGGAAGCGAAAGCCAGTGGTGGAGATGAACCAGGGGTCCACGTCAGGGTAGCGGGTGTTTTTTCCCACGAAGATCATCATGTCGCACCGAAGAGTGCCCCTATAGTCGTACTCCCGGTAGACGTACTCTGGTGGGTCCACAACTCCAACGCATTCCAGACTGAGTAGCAATAACTTAGGAAGGTCGGGCTCTGCGTAGCAGATTCCGCCACTCCATCCATTGTCAGCCATCTGGAACAGGGCAAGAGTCAATGGTGAGTGTATGAGTGGAAAAAAGATTAAGCAAGGAAAATCCTAATGTGGAAAGGCTCGAAAAAGGGGTCTCGATTCTAGGGTCGCGTCCTACGGCCAACATATGGCTCTGATACCTCCTGAAACGTCCCCTCATAAGAGAAGACTTAAATGTGATACAATATCAGTCCCAGGAGGCTGATAACACATTTATTACATCAGATGGTACATCACCGTACAACTCTACGCGGTAATGGGCAGTGAAGCGCCACTATCACGACATTAACTACGAAGAGGTCATCAGAGTCTTGCGCTATACGAAGCTTCCTGTGGGTGACCCTAACCACAGGCAAGGTTGGGTGTAGGACGGAACCCCTATTCAACGTCTTCGGGAACGAAGTCTGGATCTTCCTCTGTAAAAATTAAGAATGGGGTGAGTACAAACGTACTCAGCAAGTCCAACCACACCCACGTAGGGGGTGTAAACAGAATTATAATGCACCGGGTAAATCAAAGATAAGATTAGGGTTTAATTTGCGGAAAGCTAATTTTTATGCAGGGGTTTATTTGAAAGAAAGAGGTTTTCAACAGCAATTATCTTGTACTGAGTAACACGTGGGGTTGATCCACATAGGATCCAAGTTTTAAATTTGCTACCGGACTCCTCATCTGCCGTAGCACACGGCACAACTGTCGGACACTTTTCCAAAACAATTCACGCCAACTCTTCCATTCCCAGAAGAAACACTAGTTGTGTGACCAAACCGTAACTCGCCCAGTACCGTAGGCACGGCTATTCGAATAGATTTTTAACTCTGCAGAGGTGTGCAACTTTACCCACAAGCAGGGTACCACAGCACGATCACCTTAGTATCGGTGCAGATCCCAACAAAGCTATTACCCACCTTAGCTAGTCCTGACTAGCCAATACGGGATCCACCAAGTGGCCATTGACCTATCACTGAGGCTTAACCAGGGCATAAGTCACACATAGCTTATCCCTTCTCCTTGATCACCCGTTGCTCCCAGCTCTCCTGATGGCTATCAGACTAACTAGTGGGATTTATGCTAAGTCGTTGCCCATACAACGGTCGAGTGGTTTGCAAGATAGTGGAGTTAGGCAATATGACACACCAACTCGGTCCTTAATTGTGACAAGATGGATATCTCCCTTCCTCGCTCAACCACACAGGTACGAGCACACCATTTGGCAATTCACACAGAAGTGCCATCCATCCCGTCTAAACTCATCTTTCAAAAATTCCATATTTTCCCTTCCCACACACACATTTTATTTTAATAAAACAAGTTGTACCGTGTTTAAGGTCCTAAGCGTTCTAGCAGCGATTAACGTCCAAACAAATCACATTCAGATATTAATCTAGGTGATCAAGGAATGATTATAACAGATCAAGGGGTGGCTATCCAATCATGTTTTTAGCAGTTGAAACATATGCAGTTGTGGAAAACAGGCCAATAGGTTGTGTTTATAAAAACTGGGACAAAACATGCATCAAAGGGCGGGATTGAACTTGCCGTTCTCAAAGCCTTCCGGGAAGTCCTGATCGAGGTACTGTCCTTCGGGTTCGGGGTCGCGGAACTGGTCCTCGTTCACTTGCTCACAGTACTGCTCGTCGACGGGTTCTCCCTCGTTCACACCGTGATCTACGACGCACACAAGCAAGCACACAATCAAGAAAAAGAAATAAAGGTTTTATCGCTGAGCTCGAATCGGAAACAATTAAGATATGGAGATAGGAGTAATATTTTTGGGTGGTTTTCTAATGGCATGGCCAAAATTAAGTTAGGAATGATGTGGTAAAGTTTCAAGTCGAACGGAGATTGTTTGGCGCATGAAATGATAGGTTACAGGGCGGTTGAGTAGTTAAACCAGGATCAAGGGCCTGTTTGTAAATATTTTTGAGAGGGAAAGGGCTTGGTTGTAATTTCTGGAATTATCTGGGGTATACTAGAAAGGGCAAGGGATTATTTATAAATGTTTTCATAAGGTGGGAGGGTTGATTTCGAATAAAAATAAAAGAGAGGGTTTCTTTTGCAAAAGATCAATAAAGTGGAAGTGTTCTTCAATAATTAGAAAAAATGGCAGGGCGCAGGGCATGGCGGCAGCCGGGGTAAGGGGGAAAAGGGAGAGAGGGCCCCGGGGAGTCGATTCCCCTAACCAATTTCAGAGGAGGGGGCCCGCAAGGAGGGGTGCGACGGCCATGGTCGTGGCGGGCAGGCGGCCGGCTCTGGCCGGTGCGGCGGCGATGCTGCAGAGCCTGGCGGCGGCCGGGGCTAGGGGAAAAGGGAGAGGGAACCTCGGGGATTCTATCCCTCTCACTACCTCGGGCTGAAGCGGCTTGTGGGGGCGGTTCGACGGCGGTGGGCGGACAGCGGGCGATGGTGCTGTGGCGGCAGTGCAACGAGCTAGGGAAGGCGGCTAGCGGTGACGGTGAGAGTTGTGGAGGTGGTGAGCGGCGTTGAGGTCCCTTTTATAGGCGGGGAGAGGCGGTGGAGCGGTTGCTGCATTAGTGGCAGCCGGCGAGCTCAGCGGAGCGTCTTTAATGGCGTGGGGGCGGGCTGTTGTGCTTGCCAGTGTCGCGGAGCGGTGGCATGGGCTGCAAGGTCAGCACAGGGTGATAAGATGGCTCGGGCAGCGGCGAGCGGCGTGCTGAGCTCTTGTAGACGCGTGGAGTGCGTGGGAGTGGTGTGCGGCACAGGAGCGGCCGGCGGCGGAGGCGGGGTGACGTACTCAGCTCTGTTCCCGGCGGCGCGAAAGCACGAGCATTGAGGACGTCGGCGAGCACATGGAGGAGGCGCTGGCGCGGCTGAGCGACGCCGAGCACTGCTCGCGAGCAGTGCGGCTCGGGCGGCGAGGCGGCGGTGTCGTGCCGGGCGGCGCGGTGAGCGGCTCGGCCGCGTGATGCGCTTGCGCACACGTGGGCGGGGCGTGTGTCATGGCAGCGAGGGGGCTCGGCGTGTGCAGCGGCGTCGGGCCAGGCGAGCAGAGGCGCGCGCACGCGCACGTGGACGGGAGCGGGGGAGCGGCCGGTGACGGGCCGAGCGGCGCTCGGGAGCGCGCGGCAGAAGAGAGGGAGAAGGAAGGGAGAGGGAGAGAGAGGGAGGAAAGAAAAAAAGAATAAAAAGAAAAGGGAAAAGAAAAGAAAAAGAAAAAGAAAGGGAAAGAGAGAGAAAGAAAAAGAGAGGTGAGAGAGATTAGCGGCGGAAATTTCGGCGGCGACCACGGCGTCGGTCGGGAACGCGCGGCGGTCGCGAGCGCGTGCCGCAGCTTCGGTGGGAAGCGGCGCACGTGGAATGAGGGGAATAGAGAGATGGAATGGGGATTGAATTCGGGTGTCGGGATAGAGATCTGATGGGAAAGGTTTCGGGAAATTAGGGCTCAGGGTTTTAGGAATGATTTGAGCTTAACGATGGAAAGAATTTTGAAAACTATTTTTAGCGCGTGATTTATTTTGGTAAATTTTCTGGATGTCACACCTGTCGACACCTAGCCTCCGACCGATTTGAGGTCATGACAGGGAACGGCGGCTTCACGATTTACAAATCGCAAAGCCGCTCGGGGGCCTCTGACGGGTCTAGGAACCCGGGGTCCCCAACCGGCCCGCTTAAGCGAATTCTAGAAAAATGTCAAATAGACGCTCCGCCTCGCCCGACTCCCGCGGGCTTCGTCTCCTCATGGCCGATACCCGACTGAAGGAATAGGCTTCTCATGCAAGAAACAGACTGACAGGACCACATGGGCAAGTCTTGAAGGAGAAGGCATCACCCCAGGTCAAAGCTATTGTGCTAGCCAACAACTCTCCCATGGGAGCAATGATGGCTACTGATACCACTACATAGGGACTCTACTACTCTACTTGGATGCATGTCCCTACGAGTGGACAAGGCAGGAGTCCATTAGCTCCACGCCACCAACACAATGTCATGATGACCATACTGCAGACACAATCTTGCCTAGTTGAAGCGACAGGGCGTCCCTCGGGTGGCCCCCGACTGAGAAGCCCCATCCGGAAGAGTATGCAGCGCCACTTTTCTTGGGAAACACATTAGCTTCTTCTATAAGGAGCCTCCCTTGGTCTATAAAAGGGAGGACACTCCACATAGGAAGGGGAAGGCTTAGTCTCCACACTCTAGTTTTCTAGCTTTCTAGTTCTACTCTTTCAGCTGTAACTCCCCATCTCCTTCTCCCTCATGAGCACCTAGCTCGAGCAATACAAGCAGAGAACCACCCCCCATTCTGGACGTAGGGTATTTCAAGCCCGAACCAGTCTAAATCCTCGAGTCATTGTGTGCTAGGCCATATCTGATCGGATGCACGACAAACGAGCAATCGAGTAGTTTTGTAGTCGCCTATTTTTCGAAGCGACACTTTTCTTACCATATATAGTTTAATCTAACGGGTTTGTGAATGAAAAGGTTTTCAATTGGATTTGCGGCATGATATATGGTCAAACTATCCTAATCTGCGGTTACAGTTATAGTTTCCCTACAAGATTCGAGCCCAAGTTTCTGGGTGTAGGTAGAATTTTTGGCTGCATATGTGCAGTTGAGCGTTGAACCAGAATGGCTGCCGACAACGAGAGGTGAGGGCGTTCGACGCAGGAGGCCCACGCCAAGTGGTAGCGTATCTTGGGGTGTTAAATGGTCTTAATTTTAGCCTAGATAATCTAAGGGCCGGGCTCTAAAAGGGTCAAACTCTAATCTTATTCAATTTTGAGCTAAAAAATTAAAGACCAAGTTGGATTCTAAAGAGAGTATTAGAGCCGCTGCCCATTACCACCCCTGTGTATCCCTTTGCCTGACAAATGCAACAATTAGGCAGCGACTGAGGGCATTTCTCACTACGACTCTTGGTCCCTAGCTGGTGGTTAAGTGGGTGTGATGTTCGTGGGGTCAGTGTGGCTTATGTTTTGTGGACCATCACCTTGGACCCATGGACCAGGGCACCTCATTTCATTGGTCCACCAAACTGGGTGTAGGGAGAGTAGGGGTGTTTGCAGGCCGTGTGGAGGCCACTAGGCCAGCTAGCCATAGTACGACTGGTCGTCGATGGACTAAACCTTCTTCTTCTTCTCGGTTCCTCGTAGGTTTCCCCACCCCGTCCTTTCTCTCTTCCCTCTCTCCCGCTCCGCTTATGGCCGACAACGTCATCGAGGCCGCTGCCCGAGCGATCCGCATTCTTGGGGTGGGGGCCCTGGCTAGCAGTGTCGCGGAGCTTGCGAGGCTCGCCGGCATCGACGGCGTGCCCCGCAACGGCCTGAGGGTCGCGTTGTCCCAGGCGGACAACGCGAGAAGGTCGCAGGGCGTTCTCCACATCCTCAAGGAGGCCACCGCGTTGGAGGGTAGGCTTGGAGTAGATCTGGACTCCTTCCGAAGCCGCGTGTCGGACTTGGCGCGCGCATGCGGCGAGCTTATGGAGACTGCAGACGACACCGAGGAGGTGCAGCGCACTGCAGCGGGGCTGGAGGAGGAGCGGGCTGCGGGTCCATGGTGGTGGTGGTGGAGAGGCAGGATTCAGCGCCACCACCACCGCGAGGTGAACTTGGAGACTGTGATTCTCGCCACGGAGGATCCGCCTCCACCCCCTCAGGTACGGCAAAATTGGGCTCTATTTGCTGGTGTGGGGATTGTGGGTACGACAAATTTGAGCTTTATATGCTAATGTGGGAATTGCGGGTTTACCCTCATTCAATTCGGGCAGGCAACACATGAGAGGGGTGACGCCACGATCATTGCCAAGTTGTTACGCAAGAGTTGAGGAAGCAGGCAACAAGGTGTTTGCTCTGGCCGGCAACATCCGTGAGTTGATCGTGCTCTCGGCGTGCCCCGCCTTGACCTCGACCATGCCAGGGATGCACTGGAGGGGGCGGAGAATCTGAGGGCCGCTGTCGCCATGCTCGGCGCCGTGGCAACGCAACTGGAGAGGAACGCCACCGTGCAGCTCCGCGCTCTCTGCGCTCCCGTGCCGCAGCTGGCGGGCGCGTGCCGGGGGGCACGGGGAAGAAGCTGATGCAATGCAGAAGGTGCAGCGCACCACGGATGACATATCACAGCAAAGAGCGAACGCTGCTGGTGGCACTATTGAGAACGAGCAGCTGGCGGCGCTTGGTCCCGGTCAGGTATGCCTTGCTTGATTCTGCAGAATTGCCTCATTATGGGCAGAGCATTTGTTTAATAACAACTAAGCTGAGGATCTACACCTAAGACACACCAACTCACTTTAGAGTCAGTTAGTTTTTTCAATTTCTAGCTACTTAGTGTATAAGGTCCTTTCAACGGCAGAGTCACTTTCTCACTTTCGGGTGGCAGAGCCTACCAACAGATGAAGCTGACTTCCGGAAAGCACAACCTTCTTATGATGAAGTCCAGACCCTTTATGATCCCGGGTGGCAGAGCCACTCTATGATAGATCACAACTTATACACTAAGTACTTAGAAACTGAGAAACTAACACTAACAAAAGACTTACTTTATTACAACACAATAGTATTACACAAGAATACGTAACACACCCTCTCTTTGTGTCTATTCTAGCACTCACCCTTATTATCTACCATGCTCTTAGATAGATGGCATAGCAAGGAGGGGTCCTCTGTTTATAGGCCAAGGGGATCATAGGGTGGTGACATGTAGGGGTGGGCATTCGGTTCCTCGGTTTTCGAAGAAATTCGGTTCCTAGAAAATAGGAACCGATCGGTTCCAAGAAATTTCAGGAACCGAGTATTTCGGTTCTCGGTTATTTCGGTTCGGTTTCGGTTCTAACCGAACTAACCGAATTTTTTTATCGAAAGCTAAGATAACAAGAAAAATATACATGTTCTATAGCAAATTTAGACAATACTTCCTCTACTTTAGAGAATAATAATTGAGAAGAGAACAATAACAATATAGTAAGAGAAATACATGGCAATTGAAGTATGATACATCACATGTAAACTAAATATACTCTTACGAAATGCAAAGTTTATGTAATTCGGTTCTTTCGGTTAATTCGGTTACCCGAGGGTAGGAACCAAATTTTTTTTTTGGTTATTTCGGTTCTTCAATATCTGGAACCGAACAAGGAACCGAATTTTTCGGTTCCGGTTCTTTCGGTTTCGGTTCCGGTTCTTTCGGTTCGGTTCTTCGGTTTCGGTTAAATTTGCCCACCCCTAGTGACATGTGTTCCTCTCCTAGAGAATTCCTAAATATTACAAGGTTTTCTAATTTATTTATTACTAGCTAAATGGGATTTGGCTAGTGTAATTTGGAGAATCTCTTGGAGATGAAGTGGAGGAGGGGATGGATGGAGAAGCTGTCGGATTTTCCATCCTTTGGATAGCTAAATGACTAGCTAAATGGAATTTGGCTAGCATAATTTGGAAGCAGCTAGGAGCAAAATACATCACAAATGTGTACTTTTTTTAAAATAAGATCACAAATGTATACCTACATTCACGTAGAGCTAGTGTGTCTTTTGTAGGTGGTGTTGGAGCAATGGAGCGAGCCTACCTTGGAGGCTTTGACACTTCTCTTTCTTGAATTCCTGCGGATCGCTTGGATCCCTCCGTGACTATTCCTGGACCCTAAAGGTCTTCCCTGATCGGAAAGAGATGGGAAGATGAGAGTTGAGAGTTGAGAGGAGAGAGGAGAGAGAGCTCCAGGAAGTGGCGTGGAGGGGGAGAGATGAAGCAACAATTCGATTCCGAAATAGGCTGACAACTGAAATCGGGAGTATAAAGTCACATCAAGAGTCCCATTAGCGAGGCTGGTAGATGTTTGACATACTGAGTACTGAATTTAGCAGGCGCGCTTCAAATATATGCACGCTTTGAACTTGTTCGTTATATCTCCATCAAAATAAAATGGGGAAAAACCTTTGCTCTAAAAAAAGTTAGATCAAGAGGCTCTCAAATTAGTTTTCTACTGTTGTTTCACTGCAGATTGTTCGAGCGGCGGCGCGGTACGACTTCTTCCCGGCGCTAGGCGAACGAGCGTGATCATCACTGCAACATCTCTGCACTGCATCGAGCGGGACGACTATAACAACAAAGCACCATGTCGCTTTCGGGTGCTTCCGGCTCTGCCGCTGGGTATGCTAATCTTATTCTCAAAATTGCAATCTTTGTGATTAGCATAAACACTATGATTGACATGCTTTATTTGAGAGTTTTCACATGTCATGCTTTGCTGGTTAGCACTAGTTTCATGTTCATGATGACTTTGATGATGAATTCCTTTGATAAGCACATATATAATATCATGATCATGCATTTCTTGTTTGCGTCATATTTATGGAATAAATTAAATATGAAATTGCCTAGATTTCTAACAATCCAAAAACGTGATTTTAGGCAATTTTCATCTGTTGGCTTTGCGGGTTTGTTGAAACCACCGCCGTTTGAGGGCACTCACTACAAGAGATGGCGCCAAAAAACTATTCTGTGGTTGACCTCTATGTGTTGCTTTTATGTGGTGACTGAGATGCCTGCTACTGTTCCAACCGTTGATGAGCAACGTCAGTTCGATCATGATGACACCAATTGTAAGGCTAGCTTGCTGAGCGTCATTGGAGATTCTCTCATTGATGCATATATACAGCTTCCGACTGGTAAGGCTATTTGGGATGCACTTGAGGCCCGTTATGGTATTTCTGACACCGGTTCTGAGCTGTACGTCATGGAGCAGTTCCATGACTATCGGATGGTTGAGAACCGTCCAGTGGTCGAACAGGCTCATGAGATACAGGCACTGGTGAAGGAACTTGAGCTGTTCGGGTGTGCACTCCCTGATAAGTTTGTGGCAGGTTGCATGATTGCAAAGCTGCCACAATCATGGACTGACTTTGAAACGTCTCTCAAATATAATAGGCAAGAGTTTAGCACTGCTGAGCTTGTTGGGACTCTTGATGTTGAGGACAAGACTAGAACAAAAGATGTTAAAGGCAAGAAAGTCGTTGAGGGGAGTTCTAGCGCACATGTGGTGCAAAAGAGTCGTCCCAAACCACATAAAAAGAAATTTCAGCAAGAGCTTAAGCAGAAGCCCTCCACTTCTTTCAAAAAGGGGAAAAAGATGACCAAGGAAAAGATGAAATGTTTCACCTGTGGCAAGACAGGGCACTTTGCGAGAGAGTGTCCGGAGGCTAAGTGGAAGTCTCCTGCACAGAAATCAGTTAACACCGTTGAGATTGAAGCAGCTACTTCTGGGTATGGTAAATTTTTACCTTCTGCATTTTCAGTTTGTTATTCAACTGATTGGTGGGTTGATACCGGTGCAAATATTCATGTATGTGCTGACTTTTCCTTGTTTTCTTTTTACCAGGCCGGGCGGGCTACCTCCTTGCTGATGGGGAATGGAGCGCGTGCAGCTGTTCATGATGTTGGTACGGTCGATCTAAAACTTACTTCGGAAAAGACCGTGCAGCTCAAGAACGTGCATCATGTCCCCTCAATAAAGAAGAACTTGATTAGTGGCTCCTTACTCTGTCGTGATGGTTATAAGCTAGTATTTGAATCCAATAAATGTGTTATTTCTAAGTATGGAACTTTTGTTGGAAAATGCTATGAGAGCGGAGGCTTGTTCCGCATGTTTTTGATTGATACTTGCTTTAAGTCTGTGAACAATGTGGTTAATAATGTTGAGACTAATATTTGGCATTTGAGATTATGTCATGTTAACGTTGGCTGCATGTCCCGCTTAGCTAGTTTGAATTTAATTCCTAAATTTGATGTGGTCAAAAATTCAAAGTGCCATGTGTGTGTTGAAGCAAAACAACCTCGCAAGCCTCACAAGGCTGCTGCGGCGAGAGAGTTGGCACCACTTGAATTAATTCATTCAGATATTTGTGAGATGAATGGAATATTGACCAAAGGTGGCAAGAAATTTTTCATGACGCTTATAGATGATTGCACTAGATTTTGCTACGTGTATCTATTGAAAACAAAGGATGAAGCGTTGTATTATTTTAAAATCAATAAGGCTGAGGTAGAAAACCAACTTGAAAAGAAAATTAAACGGGTGTGTTCTCATCGCGGAGGAGAGTATTTTTCAAATGAATTTTCTGAGTTTTGCGCGGAGCATGGAATTATTCATGAGAGGACACTGCCATACTCACCACAATCCAATGGGATTGCTGAGAGAAAGAATCGTACTCTAACTGATTTGGTTAACGCCATGTTAGAAACTGCGGGACTACCTAAGGAATGGTGGGGTGAGGCGATTTTGACAGCGTGTCATGTCCTGAATAGGGTGCCCACAAAGAACAAAGAAATTACACCATTCGAAGAATGGGAGAAAAAGAGATTAAATATCTCTTATCTACGAACATGGGGTTGTATGCCAAAGGTGAATGTGCCAATTAACAAGAAGCAAAAGTTTGGACCCAAAACTGTTGATTGTGTTTTTCTTGGTTATGCTATACACAGCGTGGGTTATAGATTTTTAATAATAAGTTCCAAAATACCGGATATGATTGAAGGTACTATCATGGAATCTAGAGACGTAATATTTTTTTGAAAATGAATTTCCCATGAAAAATACACCTAGCACTTCTAGTCATGATTCTATTTTTTTTAGGATGTCCATGAACCGATAAATAATGATGATTTTGAAACTCATGTGGAAACTCCTGTGTAGGATTATAATACAGTCACTCGAAAGAGCAAGAGACAAAGGGTTGCAAAATCCTTTGGTGAGGACTTTATTATATACCTCGCGGAACACACTCCTACAACCATTGCTGAGGCATATTTATCCATTGACGCTGACTTATGGAAGAAAGCAGTGCAAAGTGAGATGGATTCTATTATGTCTAATGAGACTTGGGAAGTGGTTGATCGTCCTTATGGATGTAAACCTGTGGGGTGTAAAAGGGTGTTCAAAAAGAAAATGAGACCTGATGGTACTGTTGAGAAGTACAAGGCAAGGCTGGTGGCTAAGGGCTATACACAAAAGGAAGGAGAAGATTACTTTGATACTTACTCACTAGTTGCCCGACTGACGACCATACGTGTGCTAATATCCTTAGCTGCCTCACACGGTCTTCTCATTCATCAGATGGATGTTAAGATAGCTTTCTTAAATAGAGAGCTTGAGGAAGAGATTTATATGGATCAGCCTGATGGATTTGTGGCAAAAGGTCAAGAGGGTAAGGTTTGTAATCTGCTAAAATCCTTGAATGGCCTAAAGCAAGCCCATAAGCAGTGGCATGAGAAATTTGATAAAACTTTAACATCAGCCGACTTTGTGGTGAATGAAGCTGATAAATGTGTGTATTATCGGTTCGGTAGAGGTAATGGTGTCATTTTGTGCTTATATGTGGATGATATTTTAATATTCGGGAATAATATTAAAGTCATCAAAGAAGTGAAAAATTTTCTATCTAACAATTTTGAGATGAAAGACTTGGGTGAGTCTAATGTTATTCTTAACATTAAGTTATTGAGAGAAGAAGGAAATAGTGGGGTTACTCTTGTGCAGTCACACTATGTGGAAAAGGTGTTAAATCATTTTGGATACGATGACTGTGCACCAACTCCAACTCCTTATGACCCAAGCGTGATTATGAGAAAAAATCAGAAAATTGCAAGAGACCAATTGAGATATTCACAAATAATTGGTTCTCTCATGTATTTGGCTAGTGCAACCAGACCTGATATCTCGTTTGCTGTGAGCAAACTAAGCCAGTTTGTGTCAAATCCAGGAGATATTCACTGGGTTGCTCTTGAGAGAGTACTACGCTATCTAAAAGGCACAATGAGTTATGGCATTCACTTTACTGGGTATCCAAGGGTACTAGAAGGTTACTGTGATGCTAATTGGATTTTTGATGTTGATGAGTTGTATGCCACAAGTGGATATGCGTTCCTGCTTGGAGGTGGCGTTGTTTTCTAGAAGTCTTGCAAGTAGACTATCTTAACGAAGTCTACAATGAAAGCAGAATTGACGGCATTGGATACGGCGGGCGCTGAAGCCGAGTGGCTACGGGAACTCCTTATGGATTTGCCGATTGTAGAGAATCTATACCGGCTATATCCATGAACTGTGGCAGTCAAACTGTAATATCAAAGGTAAACAGTTCTAAGGACAATGTGAAGTCTACAAGGCATGTGAAAAGGCGCCTGAAGACTGTCAGAAAGTTGAGAAACTCCGGAGTAATATCATTGGACTATGTCCATACATCTAATAATCTGGCAGATAAGTTTACTAAGGGTCTATCACGCAATGTGATAGAAGGTGCATCAAGTTGGGCTTGAGACCCACTTGAAGCCATTCCATAGTGGTAACCTGTCCTTTGTGATCGGAGATCCCGTGAACTAGGATGGCGAAACAAACTAGTGGATGGCTGAGGGAGAGACTCCTTAGAATAAAGTCTAGCTCATTTGAGATGCACCGTATCTCCAATACTGTTAGGGAGGTTGATTAAACTCTTAATGTGATCCGAGTGGCTTGGTAAAGCAGGGATGTTGTCCTATAGGACATCCTAAAAGGAACACACCTATATGAGTTGGACTGCTAGTCACAGTCTATGAGATCGGGTAATCTCTAGAGACTCATGAAAGGCACGGGAATACGACTTATATGCTCCAAATAGAGGGGATGCAGTTTGCAGCCTAGTATCGGTTAAGGGCTTGAGTGAAACTTGTTCGCACAAAACTGTCAATTCAAGGCATAGTCCATTGTTCAGTTGTGACAAGTATAGCTCATGCTCTAGGTGGATGTTCAACTCTAACCAGGTCTCCATCGAAACACCGATATATCTAAACAACGGTGGAACTGAACATGTGTCTTGAAATTTGGTGGGAATTGTTAGAATTAATGGGCCAAATGCCTATTAAAAATGATCAATAAATGCCAAGGCACATGATTTTGGGGTAGTTACAATTGTAACAGTACCGCATTGGAAGTTGAGAAGGGTGTTGTCATTTTGGATAACAATTTGATGACTATTAACTGACCCGTGGTTAGTGACTAGTAACGGATATTTCAATGGCTGAGAGTTACTAGTTTTCATGGCATTAAGCTAGGCAGCCAAAGGTCCTTCACGATGTCTTTCATGGTGCCTTTCATGGCATTAAGCTGGACAGCCAAAGGCCTTTCACGGTGCCTTTTGATGGCATTAACTTGAGCAGCCAAAGGTGCCTGGGGCCTATAGAGAGGCATCCTTTCTCTGTCTTCCAGAAGTACAACACACAAAGCTCCAGCTCCACCGTTGTGCTGTGTTCCTGCTGCCCCATTCCAGTTCTTGCGCACACGAGCACCAGAAGAGTAGGCCTCCGAAACACTACTGTTCATGAGTTCGCCTGCTCGGGTGAGGACGGCAATCACATTTTTGGGGAGTGTCGGCGGCGGCACGGCTACTCGCTTCTATTCCTGTTCTCGGTGGCGACGTCAACTCCTTCCTGTTCGGGCGACGGCGAGGTACGACTTCTTCCTGGCGCTAGGCGAACGAGCGTGATCGTCACTGCAATATCTCTGTACTGCATCGAGCGGGACGACTACAACAACAAAGCACCATGTCGCTTTCGGGTGCTTCCGGCTCTGCCGCTGGGTATGCTAATCTTATTCTCCAAATTGCAATCTTTGTGATTAGCATAAACACTGTGATTGACATGCTTTATTTGAGAGTTTTCACATGTCATGCTTTGCTGGTTAGCACTAGTTTCATGTTCATGATGACTTTGATGATGAATTTCTTTGATAAGCACATATATGATATCATGATCATGCATTTCTTGTTTGCGTCATATTTATGGAATAAATTAAACATAAAATTGCCTAGATTTCTAACATATACTACCTTGCAAAACTAACACTAACATTCACACGGTCGATATTTATTTGCCGAGAATAATCCCATATTTTACGGACCGTTTTCGCACAACTTGAGCTTTGAGATCCGTATCAAGATTTGCATTCAAACCCAAATTAATAACAAATTGCATAACCAAGTACTTTCAGTATGACAAATGCTAGCTCCAGCTTTGGATTTCTGAAACTAGGAATGACGCTTCCAAAAATTGTCAAGAGTTCATTTTCAAAAAAAAATTGTCAAGAGTTGGAGATGCAGCCCTACATACACGTCTCCTCGTCGCAATCGGCTAGAGCGGTTATGTATCCTGTTCCCATTATAGCGAAAGCTAATACAACATGCACTGCAATCTTGAAGGGGTCTTGCAAGATAGGATCCTGGTACACGAACCGTGACACGAGTAGGGAGATTGAGTATCCCGACGCCCAGAACAGTCGTGAAGGTCTGCACAACAAAACAGATCTAAAAGTTACTGCTTGCATTGCATCATAGGAAGAATCCACGGATTCAAGAACTGAGTGCGTACCCAATAATGGCGATCACCGTCTAGCTAGCTAGGCTTGATTATTAGTCGATCTGATCTAGAGAGTGGGAGAGCTGTATGTATGTACCATGATGGCGATCTTGACGAATTTCCGGGTAGCGTCGCTCACCCCCTGCCTGACGATCCTTTGTTTCGGCGGTGGCGGGGCCGGGGCGTACAGTCCTTCCTCCACCCTGCGGAAATAAAAGAAAATACATATCTCATACGTGGAAGATTGTTGAGTGAGAGCAATGCATACTTGAGAAGCTTCATTAAGATTGGAGAGCGTACATGAGTGATGAGTTTTCATTGAGATTGGAGAGCATACATGCGCCATAGTTGCTATACTTCATGACGAAGTGTGGAATATTCTAAAAGCATAATATTTTACATGGTATTACTTGTTTAGAAATATGGATAAGCATGAGGAAATTTCTAGAAGTAGATATTTATAAAAAAAAAGAGTAAATTACACTCCAGGTCCCCAAACTTGTACCGAAGTTCCACATATGTCCTTAAACTCTCAAATCGTCCATCTGGGTCCCTAAACTCTGTTAAGTGGTTCATCGGAGGTCCCAAATACGTCACGTGAGCTTCCCACGCTGATGTGGCATGCCACATGGAGCCACGCTGGACAATATTTACAAAAAAACCCCTACATTGATTATCTTCTGCTATTTGACTTTCTCTCTCTCCTCTTCACTAATCTCTCTCTCCCTATGATCTCGTGGTGGCTGAGTTGCCGCCACCGGCCACACGCCCTCTTTACACCCCAATCCCTCCCTCCCTCCCTCTCTCTCTCTCTCTCCCTCTCTCTCTTTGGCCTGTGTGATGGCGGCCGCCGGGGAGGCGTGGTGGCGGCGGCCTGCGCGAGATGCGAGCAGGGCAGCGGCAGCCTTGGGGTGGAGGCCCGCACGGAAGCGGTGGAGGCCATGGCGCGACGGTGGTGGAGGCCCTGGCGTGGCGGCGGAGGCTACCGGCGTCCTCATCCCTCGTCCTCCCTCGCACTCCGGCGCCCAGATCCGGCGTCGGGGACCTCGAGCTTGGTCTGACGCCCCTCCTTCCTCCCTCTCTAGCGTCCCTCCTCCATCCTCCCTCGCGGCTATGGTGGCGGCCGAACCTGCGCTGCCCTTTCTTCCTCCGCCGCGCCTCCATCCCATGCGTAAGAGGTGCTGATCGGATGGCAGCGGCTCGCCCTTGGACTGGGCAGAGGGGCGGCGGCGCGTCGCGCTGACCAGATGTCTCCTGCTCGCCCTCCTCCATTAAGACCTCGGCCTACCCCCAACCCCCTGCTTTCTTCCTCCGCCACCATTACCGAAGCAACCACCTCCATTGCCATCGCTGGCCATCGTCGATTCTTCGCCTCCGGTAAGCCCCCTTCTTAATTCCTCGCTCCCACGGCTCCTCCTGCCTTTGCTGCTGCGGCGCGAGCAAGCTGCGGTCGGGCAACTCCAATGGCGGCCGGCAGTGGTGCGGTGATTCCTGGACTGGGAGCGAGCGAAACAAGTGGGAAGGGGGCTGGGGTGGTGGAGGATGCCAGAGGAATCGGGCGGGGAAGGCCGGTGGTCGCCGGATTTGGCTCGGCGTTGTTCGAGCTGAAGAGGAGGAAGGATGAGACTGAGGGAGGTGCTTGGGGAGAAAAAGGACTCAAAAGTTAAAGATGAACAATATTTTAGGGGGTTTTTGTAAATATTTTCCACTTTGGCGCCACGTGGTATGTCACGTCGACTTCGGATGCTCACGTGGAACGTTTGAGACCTCGCATGGAACACTTAACACAGTTTAGGGACCTAGATGAACGATTTGAGAGTTTGAGGACCTAGATGAAACTGTGGGACAAGTTTGGGAACCTAGGGTGCAATTTACTCTATAAAGAAAAAGTGGCAACTCGTCACATGATAATGTCGTACTGCCATAAATAACTATAAATAGTGGTGGACCGGACGGGTGCGAGCGGGCGGCCTGTTGCCAAGTTTGAAAAAACACACGACACATACCGCAATATGAGCATCTACATTAAGTGAAAGCCTTGCTTCTCCCCGTTTTTAATGATTGCCACGATTTCGAGTAACATTTGTCAAGTGTGAAACAAAAGGAAATACATACGTATCTCATACGTGGAAGATTGTTGAGTGTGAGCACTGCTGCATACTTGAGATGCTAAATTTAAGAATGGAGAGCATACATGAGCATTAGTTGCCATGCTCCATGCTAAAGTGTGGAATATTCCAAAAACAACCATGATATTTTACATGGTAGAACTTATTTAAAAAATGGAAAAATATGAGGAAAATTCTAGAAGTAGATACTTATAAAGAAAAGTATGGAAGTTGTCACGTGGCAATACCACAATAACCATAAACACTTATAAATAGAGGCCTCCCTTTGAAATACGATGTCTTTAAATTGCCACATTGTTCTTTTACTAACACTATATACATTTTTTAGAAAACTAAAAAAATTATACTTGTGACATTTTAGTTTTATTAGACTAGTCCCAAATTGATTAGCAAACCTTTGTGTGAATATTGCAATTGTTATATATGTTGGTCTTCTTGGTTGAGTATGATTTATATAGTTTTTGTACCAAAGTGATATGTGGTTCCAAATGAATAGTTATTTAGGTGGTCAAAGAAATTTCTTAGTTGTGAATCATTTTTCTCTAAATGATTTTCTGTTAATGTATATCCATAATATACTCCATCAAAATTGAATGTTATAAAAATTTGGTGTGTCGCGTGTCTCGAGCATTTGGAGACTGCAGAGGACACATAGGAGTTGTAGCACACCATGGCTGGGCTGGAGGAGTAAGGGGGAGCGGGCTGCGGGTCCTTGGTGGTGGTTGCATCTTCTGGGGAGAGGGAGGATTCAACGCCACTTCCAAAGCGATGGCGGCTTGTAGACAGTGCTTCTCGGCAACACACGAAGACGGAGCGACAATCTCTGCCAAGTTGCTACGCCAGGAGTTGAAGAAGCAAGCCTGCAACAAGCTCTTTTGTGACTTGTTAATAAGAGGGATTAAACCCAAGTTTGAGAAGAGAGGCGATGACCTAGTAGCCCAGGCCAAAAACATCGTCATCGCCGTGGATGTCGCTGGCGTACCCTTCAATGAGCTGGTGCTGGCCATCAACGCGTTCGAGAAGGCGGGAATCTCGGCGAGGCTCAACTTCGTCACCGACCTCGGCACCGTGGCCACCGCGATGGAGCGGGTAGAAAACAACACAGTCAATGCTCTCCGCGACCGCGCGCAGAGTTGGCACGCTAGTGCTACGATCTCAAGGAAGCAGCAGATGAAATGGCCGCGGTGCAGCGCGTCGCGGCTGAGCATAGGGACCATCGCGTTGCTGGCACGGCGGCGGCTTCTGTTCCTAGTGATAAGCCCGGTCGCGGTCAGGTAGGAGTGTGACCAATTCTTTGACAGTTTGCGTGCATGTTTCGAGTGTTTAGCTCGATAGTGGTGTTCCTCTGAAGTCTGATCCCCTTACCTGCCAATTGGATGCTGTAGAGGGATGACAAGAGGTCCAATATGGCGGGTGTGGCCTATTAGGTTCCCTTACTCTGATCCCGTACCTTGGACCGGACAAAATTGCAGCGAAAGTGAAGGCACTCTCACCCGATGATAAATGGTGGCTCACAATTCTCCTTTGCGGATTTCTGGACACTTGTTGCCCTCAGCGTGCCATGCTGCGCGTACGCACAATCCATGTGTGAGCTAGTGTACGCACATTTCAGTTCTCGGTTGGGGATTGTAGATTTGTAGGTATGCTTCTGACCTTTTTGTTGGCCATCTCATATCTCTGGCTCTTTCTTACTATATGTCCATCCATCGCAGGCATGAATGTCATGGGCATACTATTCATATACTTTGTTGTTGACACTTATGCGCAAGCCATTCTTTACACCTTGCTGAGCATTGCCTGTGTGTTTCACGCTATTTCATTTGCAGTGGTACTACATCTAATCCTCCCTTATCACTGATATATGACTCTTTTCCTCTACTTGCTGGTTGTCTTAACCTCTGGTGTGCTTTTGATAATGCAGTATCTTTTATCACCTTAACTTTTGAGGCAACACAAAATTAGTTTCAGTGGTTTCTTCTGTTAGCTAGGGATGTACAGTTCTGTTGTTGATTCTTACCGTGAAGGATGATAGGCTATGCTTGATACTGCAGAACACGGTGAGATGTGTCTGCAACTACTTTCTGATGTAGATGTAGAGAGGCTTTAGAAGATGATTGATCGATATATACATATAAGTTATGTCTGGGAATGGTCCACTCTTTTCTGTCCAGTATGTTTGGTTGGTGTTGTCTCCTTCAGATTTGGCTATGGTCGATATGTGGATTTCTCATATGTCTCATCATGTTATCAGGGTGACGCAACGAACCCTGACCCTGCCTCCTTTCTTTAGCTTGCATTTCTAATAGCTCTTCTGGAGCTGGTCTATTCAGGATTTCAGGATAAGTACACAATTGTCCCTTGTTTGTACCAGTAGGTCAATCTTTTTTTATCTCATCTGTGCTTCGGATTCCTAGGTCATGGAGAATGCCGGCTGGCCTGTTTTGTTATCGACGAAACATGGTTCCGTTCTCATGATTGTGCAGGAGGTTGTGGTTATAAAACAACATCTGTTTATGGGGGATGATAGGTTGCTCATTATAATACTTTCTAACCATTCCAAACAACCAAGTAACTGGTACAGACTGCATCACTGCAATTCAAAAAACTTGCACTACATGGCTACATGGCACATCATCTCATGCCCATCCCACCCAGGGTGCTGAATTGCAGCCTAGTGGTACAACCACTATGACCCCAGCACATAATGCAACTAGAAAATGGAATGAAGTTGTTCCAAGGAGCACACAACAGTTCTCAAAAGCTACCTTCGGCTTGTCCAGCAACATAAAATCGAACAAATCGGATGTGTAACAGGATCCATTTGAAGGTTGGTGATTCTTGAAAGAATTATAGGTGCTATTATTCCTATTCCAGAAGGTCAATCAGTTAAAAGCCACCCTATTCAATAGCGCTGAGCTTGAGCAGAGCCAACTATGCATGTTTTCCAATGTGAATATTTATCTGCAAGCCTACAACAAAAGAAAAACTGCCTTCGCTATTTAATCATTTAGACTTCTAACTTCTTACAGTAAAAGACACATACATTATCAGATCAGGAATGGGAACTGACACGGCATAAAATAGCTACAGCCAACAACAAAACAGATCGTCATGGGAATTTCAACATCATATACAAAGCAATAGATAAAAATAATATGTGGATAAACAGGGAACGATGAACAGTTCAGAGCCACTCTTGACGCACTAAAAAAACTCGACCTATGGGGGAAAGACCACCCCATGGCATTTACACGAAAGAAAGAAGATCTTTCTCACACAAGCCAAGACCCCCCCCCCTAACCCCCGCCACATCCGTACAAAATGCCCGTATCTCGTTTTTTGCTGCGAAAACCAGGGTTCAAGCCCTGGTCAGCTGGCAGGTCCACCCCTGCCCAACCACTGAGCAACACTTAGTTCGCACACCGGTGAGAGACGCGGGTGCGATTCCTAGGAGTCGAACCCGCGCCGGCAGCGTGGCTACTGCCTCCGCTAGCCACCCGAGCTCATTCGGCACTCCTCTTGACGCCCTAGAAGTGGAAGAGATACATTTATACGCAAAAAATTCACTAAGAATCCTACTCTCAGCAATGTTGACCTTGTCTTTTTCTTTTGTACAAAGGAATAGGAACTGGCACACCCAAGCTGCCCCCTGCAGGCAATTACAACTTCAGCATCAGGTCATTGCCCCTCACTGCTTACGTATAGGCAGTTTATTCAGCAGATAAGGTCAAGGTGTTACATATCAAGCTATCCCGGGTAGATAAAGGGTGTGTTTAGTTCACTTTGCATTTTACGTTTTTGCAAAGAAATCTTTAACATTTGAAGTACTAAATGTAGACTAATCGCAAAACTAATTACAGATCTCGTTTGTAAACTACGAGACGAATCTAATGAGCCTAATTAATCCATCATTAGAGCATGTTTACTGTAGTATTAATGTAGCAATTTAGTGTCTAATCACACCCTAATTAGGCTCATTAGATTCGTCTCGCGATTTACAGTTCATTTGTGTAATGCGATTTATTTTTCGACTACATGTAGTACACCATGCAAGCGATTTACAAAAATTTTACGTTTTCACTTTTTGGATCTAAACACGGCCTAAGAGATCCAATCTGATTCTTGCCCACAACGTTTCAGGCTTTTGGCCGTGTTTAGATCTTTACACCCAAAACGCAATTTTTTTGTAAATCGTTTGCATAGTGTACTAAATGTAGTCGAAAAATAAATCGCATTACAAAAATGGACTGTAAATCGCGAGACGAATCTAATAAGCCTAATTAGTACGTGATTAGACACTAATTTACTACAGTCTCGTAGTTTACAGACGAGATCTGTAATTAGTTTTGCGATTAGTCTACATTCAGTACTTCAAATGTTGAAGATTTTCTTGAAAAACACAAAATGCAAAGTGAACTAAACACACCCTTAAACTCAAGTGTGACATTGCCTCCGAAATTATACTGCGCATGGGAGTTTGGACGGCAATGTGCATGATGTCACGCGGCCACGCAAAGGTAAATGCTTCGCAAGCAGAAGCCATATGGTGTTTGCTGCAGAAACTGAGCAGGTTAGCATTGAATCTCCTTCACGGACGTACTGAGATCGGAGCAGACAACACAAACGAGGCGGATCGATGCATTGGCATCACCGGCGGAAGAACAACCCTGCCTTTTTTCTTTGTCTCTGAACGACATCCTTTCCCGTCTCGACACTGGAGAGCATGCCACAGTAGGATGGTGTATGGTGCCGTTGCAGCAGGCGATCCCCACCGGCGGCGGCGCTCTCCAATGCTCCACGGACTTGCCGCGCACCAGTCACTCGACGACTTGCTCGCAGTCTCAGGAACAGACCAGAGGTCACCAGGATCAATGTACACCGTCGGCGGCAGCCACTGCGTTGTCCGACTGACACGCGACGCTGGCGTTGCCATCGACCACGACCAGACCGGCGCGGAGAAGCCGGACGCCAAGTCGGACCAGGGACTCGTCACGCCCGGCGCCAAGCGCATGGCGGTGCGCTAGCTTCAGCCTCAACCAGTCCGGTCTTCTTCAGCCTCAAACATGCCCTCAGAATCGAGAATCACGCAGGCAGAGGCAGGTTGACCGTTCCATGAGATTGTGCAGGAACCAGTACCTTGTGAATTGTGATGTTTGTGATTGTATTTTGAAGAGAGAATGAGGACTTCAAGTTGCAGAGTAAATGCGTCTCAGCAAATATCCCAGAGCTGAACATTGGGGGTAAACAAGTTTGGAACACTTGTGGATCCTGAACATTCAGATGCAGACGTCTTTCCCCTGCATTTCCGATTGGATGCAAGACGGCTGCCACATTGCTGTTCATGCTGTCACGGATCGAGAACCTGCAGAGTGAGAGACATCGTGACTAAACCCCATCTTCCGAAGGACTGAAGAAATACGTACGAATAATTTAGTGGAGAGCAGAGCAGGTCGCCTCAAGGGTGGTGTGACATCGTGAGTGTTGGATGCGAGAGCAGAGCAGGTCCGCTTGGAGGACGCTCCGAAAGTCGCCGTGCGGCAGCGAGCGCACGACGGCTAGTGCGGCAGCACAGAAGTCGCGGCGTCCGAGTCAACGTCGCAATAGAAGCCAGTAGCCTCCTCGTCGTGTCTGTGGAGGCGCTCGCCGGCACCGCAGGCAAGCACGCCACGAAAGTCAGAACATATTGGACCGCGCCGGCAATGGCGCCGCCGTACCGCTCGACCTCTCTTGTCCGGCAATGGCGCCACTAGACTCTTAACTCGTTGCGCGACGCGCGGCTCATCGGAGGCTCGGAGCTCCGCGCGGTGCCGAGGAGAACGGCAGCCGAGCGAGGAAGAAGGCGATGGGCCCTCAATGTCATAGTGTCTTGCAATATCAAAAGCAATCGGTGACCGCACATGCACGATCGAACGGCCAGGAGTGACCCAGGGGGTGGACGGTATTTGAAATACCGTCCACCCGGTCGGTATTTTGTCTACCATCCCCCAACGGGGTCAGGCGCCTGCCGCCGCCGGCCACCAGGCCGGGATTGTGGACCAGAATCCTCGCCGCCACGGCCTCGAATGCGAGCTTAGAAGCGCGTTCCAGGCCCCGTCCACCGTGCTGGAGCCCAGGCCGGCGCGGCTCGTCGGCGCCGCCATGACCTCCACCGCGAGCTGCCGCAGCAATGTCGACCGCGAGCTCCTCTGACGTTCCCGCACTTCCGCTGCACAGGCCCACGGTCGCGCGCTCACCATCATCGCAGGATTCGGATGAAAAGCCTCTAGTTATTCCATGTTCATCGGAGACTTCGATTATGCAACTTATACACCCTTGATTTGCCGGCGCAATTGGCGCCTCGACATCGGGGCGCATGCCGAGTAGGCTGGTGTGGTGCCGTTGCAGCAGACAATTCCACCGGCGGCGCCCTCCAACTCTCCACGGAGTTGCTGACGGAGATCACCGTCGCCGGAGGCGTAGCATCCAACCACCGTGGTGCGGGAGGAGACCCAGGCCTTACAGCCCGCTGCAGGATGCCATGCCTGGCCGGCCGTCGGCTAGCGCTGACATCGTTAGTGTTGGATTTGGATGGGACTATGGGAGAGCAGAGCAGATCGCTTGGAGGACGCTCCGAAAGTCGCCGTGCGGCAGCGAGCGCACGCCGGCTAGCTGCGGCAGCACAGAAGTTGTGGCGTCCGAGTCAACGTCGCGATCGAAGCCAGCTAGCAGCCTCCTCGTCGTGGCTCTGGAGGCGCTCGCTAGCACCGCAGGCACGCACGCCGCGGAAGTCAGAACGCCTTGGAACGCGCCGGCAATGGCGCCGCCGTACCGCTCGCCCTCTCTTGTCCGGCGGGATAAGCATCGCACCTGCCTAAGACGAAGCTCTCGGAACCATCTGAGGTGATTCCTGCGGCTACTAGACTCTTAACTCATCGCGCGACGCGCGGCTCATCGGAGGCTCGGAGCTCCGCGCGTTGTCGAGGAGAACGGCAGCCGAGCGAGGAAGAAGGCGATGGGCCCTCGCTATCTGTCTTGCAATATCAAAAGGCAATCGGTGACCGCACATGTACGATCGAACGGCCACGAGTGGCCCAGGGGTGGACGGTATTTGAAATACCGTCCATCCGGTCGGTATTTCGTCTACCGTCCCCCCACGGGGTCAGGCGCCCACCACCTTGCCGGAATTTGTGGACCAGGAACTCGCCGCCACGGCCTCGAACGCGAGCTCAAAACCTGCCATGGACGCGTTCTAGGATCCGGCCACCGTGTTGGTGCCCAGGCTGGCGTGGCTCGTCTGCGCCGCCGTGACCTCAGCCGTGAGCTGCCACAGTGCCACGGCAATGTCGACCGCGAGCTCCTCTGACGTTCCCGCATTTCTGCTGCACAGGCCGACGGTCGCGCGCTCATCATCATCGCAGGATTCGAATGAAAACGCCCCTAGTTATTCTGTGTTCGTCGGCGACTTCGATTATGCAACTTATACTCCCTTGATTTGCCGGCGCAATTGGCCTCGGCTTGTGCAAGCGGCGCTGCTCACCAATGCCGCGCTGGCGGCGCCTCTCGCCGCGCTCGGCCGTGATGTGGGGACATGGCGCTACAACAGCGTGCTCATCTTGCCAAGACCTCCGCCGCCCTTTGTGCTGCCATGTACAAGTCGGCGGCTCCTGCAAACTGCGCGCACGGAGTGGCAAAGTAGCACAGCACGGTGCTGATGGCATGGAGCGGACGCGGCCTGAAGCCTGGACTGGGCACGTACGGGGGACCTTGTCTTGCTACTTGGCCGTTGACTAGGCCAGGGTACGAACACTACACCACGATCCTCTCAATGCTGTACCATCTAGAAATTCACCGAGTGTCTAGGATAGCTATTTTGTTTCAGCAATCGACAGCCTGTTCGGTTGCACTGATTTGATCTGGGCTGATTCACTGTATCTACAGTAAATCAGTAGCTAAAGTAACCGTCCAGTATGTCGCCGTACAGTAACCAGATACTACAGTGCCTGTTGCTACAGTGCGCGCCCACTCTCAAGATCAGCTGCTACAACGAATAATCCAGCCAAACCACCCATCCGAACAGGGCGTGAAAGGCCGATTTCTGAACCGTCCATTCACATGCTTCTGATTTGCATAATCATGTGCAACAGTATACCTTGGATGCATCTTGAAGAAATACCATGACCTATGCTGTAAATTAACAAAGTGATAGCTATATATTATACCACTATTTTATATTTCATTGAGAAATATTACATACATTTTGTAGCATCCTCCTTTGGACTGCTTTGAACTGATACTATATTGATAACACCATATAAATACTGCCCAGCTGGGTACCATGCATAATCATTTTCTTGATCACGATTACTATAGTTAAACACCAGAAAGAGTGGGTAATTGGACTGAAAGATGAGGGTTAATGTATTCGCTAAATGCTACATATTTTGCTTCTTGAAAGCTTCAATTTGTTAAAAAAATTTTATAATAAACTGATTTATTTTATTTGATCATGATGTGAACCCATACCAACACACGGGCATAGTCCTATATATAATATAAGAGTTTTAAGATTGGAGTAGTAATCAACTACTTTCATACTATAATTGGTATTCCTACTCTGATTCATTCAGTCCAAGGGAGTGGCACAAATTTGACATATCCTTATACTGATTCGCTGACATGGTATGCTAATCCGTGTTTGCATGTAGGCACCACATCTCTATGACTACACAATACATAATTTTGCTGCTAGATAACACCTTGTTATTTAATTATATTATATCCTCAAAACTGGATTATTGGAGCTCGAGGGAAGCATGCTTTCAGTTGAGGGATAGACATGCTAAGATGCAGGTAGAGTTCTTGGTATTACAACCTATGTAATTCGAAATGTAACATCCACTTCTGTCATCCCCCTTTTTCTTTTGGTATTGTCATCTTGGGCAATTTCTGATGATCCTCTTTAGTTGTCAAGTTTGAACATAACTACATACTCCCTCCATTCTAAAATGCAGGACATTGTAGCTTTTTGCCAACAAAATAAAGAAATGGGAAAAAGACATATGTACCCCTCATTAGTTCTCTGATTGGTTAATTAATTGCAAGATTATCAGTCAGCTATTGGTTGCTGCATCAAAACCTAGATCTTCATTCCTTTTATTACTTCCTAGCCCACTGGAATTAATGATTGGGAGAGAGATTGGGCCCAAAGAACTTTAGGAACATTTAGGTACAAATTTTAAATTCTCCAATGCTTTACATTTCAGAAAGGAGGGAGTAGTTCAACTAAGTATAGAGAGGGAACAATCAGTAATTCACTTGATGAAGCTTTTGCAAAATATAAAATTCTTGGAAAACTTGAAGACTCAGGTTCAGTTTTGCTTAAAATTCAAAATGTGTAAGAGTTATCTTAATTTTCTCTATTTTGTGGAATACCAATAAAATTTATTTTAAATGTTTATGTGTCGTGGTGTGCAAACCCACAGCCGAGTGGCGTAGTGCACCCGCCAAAACCCAGAGGGTGAGTACTCGGGGGTAGCTAGGATTAGCCCAATCTAGATGCAAGAACACGATGAACACAGCAGGTTTAGAGTGGTTCGGGCCGCCGGAGCGTAATACCCTACGTCCACTGTGTGTTGTATTGCTTATACTCTCAAGAGGTTGAGAACGTGATTGTTCGGAGTGAATCCGAGCTTTTGTTGTGAGGGTGTCCAGAGAGTCTCCCCCAGTGTGCAGCGAGCGCCTTTCTTTTATATCTCAAGGAAGGCGCGTACATGGCCGTTGAGTCCCCGACAGGTGGGCCCAACGATGTTGTATAAAATAACATATTGTACAGACATTATGGTGTTGCAGGCGACGGAGATCTCATTCCTGGATTTCCTTGCCCTGCCCGTGGGAGTCTTCCGTCCGGCATAGCCATGCCCTGTCTTGTCGAAACGGCGCCAGGGCGTAGCTTGCGGCGTAGCCTGCCACGTAGCTGAACGGGCCGTGTAGCTTGTGACATAGGCGGTATGATGAAAGGGTGTCATGCCGTCATATCCATTTAATGTGGCAGACGGGCTCTGTGCGGATGCGGCACATGCGGCTGCACTGTGTACCTCGATAATATGCGGTCTACAGTGAGGCCTGACAAAAGCTGCCCCGCATGCCGCGGCGGCAGAGCACGCCTCAACCACCCGCATTGAATGCGGTGGGTGGGCGAGTCTTCCAGCGGAAGACTCGCGCCCGCCCCTGCGCCTGCGCCTGCGGGACACGTGGCGCCCCCGGACCCCGCCCCGGCGGTATATTGGTTCTACCCGTGTGGGAGGTCCGGACGGACGCGGGAGGTCCCGGACCCCTATGGGGGTCCGAGCCCTCAGCTGTTGGCGTGGAGCTTCCCCTCCTCACGGACACGTGGCGTCACCGGACCCGTCCCAGAGCGGGGAACGGGTCCGGGGCCGTTGGCCCGGTGAGGTAAGAGCCTGACCCCTTGGGGCCCGGCTGCTCCGCCCCTTAGGGCGTAGTTATGGATGACTACGCGAGTCCTGCCTTGCTGCAGTAGGAGTGGGTATCCCTGCTACAGGATACCGACATTATGTTTTGTGGATTTTTTATGTGTACAATATCCTATTTGTACGGTAGGAAATTCTAATAGATTGAGACTACTACAGCTTATGTATTCATACTTGCATTCTTACTTTGTAAACCGTGTAACTGCGAGAATAAAACGTGCATTTGTATCACTTAGATTGATTAAGACAAACATGTTAGGCTTTTTTTGCATAACGCTAATCTCAATATAAATGTTACGGGAGTGTCATCAACATTAAATTTTCTGACATGACAGAAGAGAGAGAAAGATAAGTATCATGAAATGTAAGAGGAGTGTCATGGTGATGATACTCTTCTGGCTTGATTACCTAGTTCACAGTCTTAGTAATTATGCTATGACACTCCCCATTAAAACTGACCAGTGAGGTTGCTACTTATTTTACCCGTTGCAATGCAGGGTACGAATCTAGCGAAAAATAAAAACAGCACATTCCCCACGGTTCAACCTACCAGCTCGCGGGCGTAGCATGCTTGGGGGGCCCTTGGGCTGCTCAGCATTGTTGGAGGAAGGAGAATGAGGAGGCCGTCTCGACGTGTTCCCGCCAAACTTGCAGCTACTAACGGGAGGGAAAAGAATTTAACTATTTAAGACTGTGAAAAGTTTCAAGACTATTTCTTCGGCTGTAAATTATAATTTATTTAAATTCTTTGCCCAAGTTTGATTTTATTTTTTGAATAAAATGAGTGGTTAAATTTAAGGTAAAAATCAAACGAATATGATCAAATTTAGGGTAAAAAAATTAAAAAAAATATAATTTAGAATGGAAAAGTATATTAAAGTGGCATAAAAATAAATATTTTAGAAATAAGCTAAAGAGGCTAAGTGGTAAGCACAAACAAGTGCATTCACGCAGAAACGTTGTCAGCTCAGTGTCACTAACAACGCTGAAAGTGTCATTAACACAACGCTATCCGCGGCCACGTGCAAGGGCGGGCGGGGTGGCGGGCGGCTGTGGGTCCCCATGACACGAGGCGGATGCAGAGGCGGGGTGATCCAACAGCCGAGATGGCTGCGCAGGCGAACGCATTTTGATCCAACGGTTCCTCTCGTTCCACAACTACGCCCGGTTCTCGCACGGTTTCTCGCGACATCTCTTTTCTCCGCAGCACACCGTCCCGCACGGTCACTCAGCTGTCACCACTCACAGCTCGAAGAGGAATTTGCGCATTTTGCGTTTCAACCCAACAAGTATCGCATACGACACACAACGCCCTCAGAGCGTGCAGCACGAGGGCTCATAATGGATTATTTAGAAATGTAGGGGTAGGAGAACGAAACGTGTTGCACTTGTCTATGGGCTGCAGCCTGCAAGCTCTCGTCCCACACCCGAGTCCTGCTGCGAGCGCGAGCGAGTCCACACGCTGCCAAGTCCCAAAAAAGGCCCCATTTTTTTCTCTCCCAATTCAACCTCAGTTTCGAACACCTCGATTCCTCGCGCGCCGTCGCCCGAGTCCTCAGATCCCGCCTCCCCAGCCCCAATTCCATGCGGTTCTAGGGTTCCCACCCTGGACTCGCGTGGAGAGGAGATCCATCCCCACCAGGCTCGAGTTCCTCTTTTGCTGGTAAGAAACCCTAGCTTGTTTGGGTGTGAGCTGCTTGTTTTCTGCTGCAAAAATCTCTTCTTTGCTGATGGAAACTCTAAAATCTGAATCTTTCTTCCGCCACCTTCCATCCAATTTGTGGTAGACAGGTAGAGTACTGACAACGGTTGGGTTTTCGAAATTTCTAGGGTTCAGCGTAAGGAGGGGAGGCGGAGATGTTCTACTCGCAGTTCATCTTGGCCAAGAAGGGCCCTCTCGGGACAATATGGATTGCCGCGCACTTGGAGCGGAAGCTGCGAAAGAACCAGGTCGCGGACACGGACATCGGCGTCTCAGTAGGTGGGTGGCCATGCCTGCTGTTCCCACGAGTTGCTTTCATCTAGGGTTTGCACTCTGCTGTTAACTCTGCACGCTATGACCTGACCTGTAGTGTGGTAAAGTCCTCCTTTGCTGATGCTTGTTAGTGATGTTGCTCCACAGAAAAAAAAATTGCTACCTTTAGCTCCTCAGAACGAAAATTGCTAACTTTAGCGCATTTATGGGTTTTCAGTATCCGTCCTTTCACTTATAGCTTCTGTGCTACTACCTCCAGCCAAGAAAACGCTTAGACAACGAGAAGAAAAAAAAACAAGCTGCGGAGCCTGTCTGAAACGTCATGCTTACATGGCTGGAGTTATTGGTAGTTTTTTTAGCCCTTTTGTGTTTAGGGCTAAGCAGCTTCTAGTTGCTGCTATCGGAGGCATAGAAAATATTTTTTGAGCTGTCAATGAGCTGTCTGTTTGTTTTGTTTAATTTCTGCTGCTTCATCAAAATTGTGGTAGCAAATCATTGCTCGGTAGATTTGGCAAGATATTTACCTTGGTGCATTTAACGGTTTCCTTCAGCAGTATTATGGCCTGATATACTGTGGTTTTATTGCCCGCTAGGGTTAAATACTTAAATAGCACCGACGACTTTTTTGCCGAGTTATGATGATTGTTGCTGCTATCTAGGATACTAAAGAGCCGAAAGGATGTCTGCTTTCACAATATTTTAATTCCAAAACTTTACTAGCTCTTTGCGTTACAACAGAAAATTGACCTAAAACTGAAATTTAAAGCTCTATTGGGAGCAATGTTCCACAAGGCGCTGTTCCGCGCTCGCTTACGTGCGCTTATGCGCTGGGCGGCAGGGTACTGCCTCGCCTAGGGGTGTAGGCGGTACCCTAGGCGGCGCCAACTCGTCAGGGGCGAAAGGATTGCCGGAATTCCATCCCTGGTGGTCGCCGCGCAGATCCGCCAGGTGGGAGTCAGGAGGAGGGGGCGCCGGTAGAGGAGGCTGAGGTAGGGCGGGTGGCTGCGGTGGAGGAGGCTGAGGCAGAGCGGGTGGCGGCGGCGGCGGTGGAGGCAGGGGTGGGCGATGTTGTCCTAGCCAACGGAAGAGGAAGCAGGGGTGGGGGCGGGGGGCGGCGGCGGCCTCTGCAGCAGAGGAGACGGGTGGAGGAGGAGGTAGGGGTGGGAAGGCACGAATAGATAAGGTGGAGGCTAGAGATAGAGGTGGGGCTGAGTTTCGGGTTGGGCTGCTTGCTTGCTTCGATGGGCTTTCTATCTAATTTTAGGCCTGCTATTCTCTGATTTTCCTTTTATTTTAGATATAATTGATGTATATGGCAAGAAATATCTATATATACAGCACCGCCTAGAAAAACACCTAGGCTCTAGGCGGTGGGTCACCGCCTAGCGCCTTGTGCAACATTGATTGGGAGTAGTTTTCAGGTAAAGCTTATTAGAACAATACAGAATACTAGCATCTGCTGTTGTGTTTATGACATGTGGTAACTAGTCATTCTTGATAGACTACTGTCTGACCTTTGTTTTTAATTTTCCTTTATATATGGCTGTCAGTTTGTCTCTTCCATACTTGGGGGGAGAGGGAGCTTTTAGTTCTTAATGCTATTATAATTCATACGTAGTCAGGCAGCTTGAATCTTGGTTACTCTGAATTTAGAGATACACAGATCTACTCCCTCCGTTCCGAAATGTAGGTCGTTTTGGCTTTTCTAGATTCATAATGTTTGCTATGCATCTAGATATAACATATGTCTAGGTACATAGCAAAATATATGAATCTAGAAAAGTCAAAACGACCTACATTTTGGAACGGAGGGAGTATACAGTAGTGTAGCATCTGATGTAATGCTACCTGATGCTATATGGGTGCGTTGCTTACAGTTTGATTCATTTCCGAACATCAGGTGCTTACCAGAAGCAGCACCTGATGCGTGCAGTACACGAAGGCCCTGTGATGTAGTGTTGTGACCTTTTGCAGAAGCACTAAGCACAATTCATTGAGCTATGATTTAGTATTGGCAAAATAATTCTTTTTAGTGGCTGGAGAGATATATCCTTTGAGATCTGTGCATGCAGGAAAAAAATTATTCGTTATTTGCCCCATATTCTGGTTGAGTTGCCTGTTTAAAGTAGGGTGTTATAATAATTTGGGGCTGACCTGAGATTTATAGTGGCATTATTTTGTTTACTATATGCCATATTGTGCTGTATATTTTATAGACCATGCTTTAATTGACATCGCTACCGCCTACTCGTTCATGCTTTCTAGGAAACACAAAACATGTATTACAGAAAGCAAAGCACACTCAAGTTTCTTCTGTAGAAGATTTAAGAGAATTTTAATTTACATCACCTCACCCATCATAAATTAGGTGAGTACGGACAATTGCTAGTCCAAGGTTGAATGCCAGAGAATCATTAGTTGCTAGTTAATCCTGATGTGTCATTTATGACATTTGTTGAAATTGATGGTATTTTCTTTTATGAGGAATGAACAAATATGTCCATCTAACTGTGTGCTCCTCAGGCCAGAAAAACTTTGTTTGGTTATTTGCTCTGTTATATTCTGGTATACCTGGCCAGTTGGGCTAGGGTGATAATGAGTTTTACTCAGCCAATACAATACTTTCCAATTTCCAGTTATATGTGCCATATATTATTTTGGGTTGTATGACCTATTTTGCTTATTGTATAAATTGATCTCCTTAGCTATATCATCCATACTTTATTGGGACATGTGCAACCATCTAATTAGTGAAAGCAAACAACACAAGTTCCGTACCTAGAAAATTTGCAGACATTGTAGCCTATATCACCTCATGTACCATAATTAGGTAATTATTCACGAGTGTGAAGTTCGATACCATGAATCACATATTGAGGAACTGATTGCCTGATAATCCAAACCGCAACGATTTATTTGGATCGCTTTATGAATGTATAGCCCTTTAGCTGTTTTGGTCTTATTTTTTGTGATTATGATTACTTGATTAATTTTCTCACTTCTTTTCTTATTACACTTTAGAATGCTTATGACCTCATGCAATCACTTTTGAGTTTTGATTGTGTCAACCGGTGCATTAGGCCTATCCATGTTTTTCTTGAAAGAACTGTATGTACAACATGAACTTGGATGCGCCTGCTCTTACGATACTTTTGGGCAACAATCCAGCCCTCCAAATTGATAATTCCTGGTTAGCACGAGGGTTTGATTCATATACTATAGTATTTCTTGTTGACAAATCAGTGTATGGAGTGGGCCCACAGTGCTAGCAGAGAAATGGACATCCATTGCAATTCTAGGAAATGGAAATGAAGATGCCACAGTTTGAATTAATATTTATAGATAATCGACAGTCTAATATGTTGTATGCCACCATACTGGAAAGGGTTTCTTTACTGCATACTCAATATTGGAACACATGGTACTTCACACTTCTTTCTTTAAGGAGCCTGTAGAGCTTATTTTTCCAAACAAGGCTGCCAGCTTTGATGGGTTAATCTTCTAGCCAGGACATCTGATACATCAGTTTGTAGAATTTAATGCTAGTATTGGTGTGTTTGGCCTAAAAACTCGGCACTGTACATTTATTTTAATTCTGTTTTGAAAATTGACGGCTACTATGCCTGCAGATTCGATCATATTCCCTGACGTCCCAATTGCACTTCGGTTATCAAGTCATCTTATGTTAGGCGTGGTTAGAATCTATTCACGGAAAGTCAACTACCTCTTCCACGACTGCAGTGAAGCTTTGCTGAAGATAAAGCAAGCTTTCAGGTCCACTGCTGTTGATCTACCACCTGAGGAGTCAACTGCTCCTTATCATTCTATAACACTGCCTGAGACATTTCATCTTGATGATTTTGAATTGCCAGAAGCTGCGTTTCAAGGGTAAAGCCACAACTTCGGTTTTGATCAGTTCAGTATTTAAGAATGCTTTTGTCAGTTTTCTGAACACTTCCCACTATGATCCAGAGACACTGATCATCATGTGAGCACAAAAGAACAGATCACTTTGCAAGACAACCCAGAGAAAACAGGGTATTCAACATCCCAGTTTGGCCTAGATGGTTGGTCCTGTCTCTGTCCACATTTTGTCTTGCTTCACTTTAATCATAGCATTTTAATTATGTAAAGTATCAAATGTGCAGAAAGATTTGGTGATGGCAGTTCTTCGCATATTGGCTTGGACTTGGAGGAGGTATATATTTTTCTTCTCTCCATTTTTTGTTCTTTAGAGTTTTTGACCATGTTAAGCTCCAAACACATGATGGTACTCTGGCCCAATGAAGTGTAGGTTTTGGTTTTTTGTCTGTTGCATATTAGAATAGATGAAAAGGTCCCATCTGTCTTGATACTGCCATTGATATCTTATGTTTTAATAATAAAAGAGCAGCTTGACTCTGATACCAGCATTAAAACTTCATCTTTAAGAGCTTATATTTTGTTGTCGTCAGGAATTATTGCTGAACAAGGATCACTCAATTCATCTTGAGTCTGATGATGGGTAAAACTTCCTCCTTTTGAATACTATCTTTATTACAATCTCGTTTGGTTTATGATGTTTTTTTGGTCAGGTTGTAACACTCTGATATGCCTTTTTCACATCCTAAGTTTTGATGTTTGTGGTTCGCCTAAAACAACTCTTTTTTTTTTCTCGAACACGTCTGAAAACAACTAACTTTCTTTATGCTGCTACACTAGGATTGTAAACTTTAATGGTATTGTCAGAAACCAGTTATCTATTTGTATAGTTACCTGTATTTTGAAGTACTTGTTCTCATGACATTTCAAATTTGGCGATGTTGCATAATTGTCCTAATCATATTTCGCTCGAGGTACACGGCTTATATCTTTCTTTGTTTGCATCTGCCCAGCATTATCATTCAAGCTCGACCATCGGTTCCTTCTACCGATATGGACATTGATGATAACCAAAGTAAAGACGAAACAGCTGAAAGATACAACATGGATGGTGGGCCTTCTAGTCAAGGAAAGCTAAGTCCACTGAATGATGACCTAGGAGGAAACAGTATTCCTAACTGGACTGGTTACAATGTACAGACACCAGACTTGAATGATATGCTATTGCATAATGAAGGTATTGCTGGACCATCAGCTTCATACTATCAACCTAGTCCCTTCCCGGGTGATGAACCTGCATCACCAGAGTTTATTAGTGCTCAGGCCCCAGCTACACCTGGTTTAATGGGAGAGACGGTTCCTTCCAGAGTTCATGAAAGTCCTGTTCTGAGTCCACAGAGAAAAGCTTCACCGTCAAGCAATGATGAAACTGCAAAGGCAGACACTCCTGCTGCTCCAAGCAATGATGTTGTGGGTTCTGAGGTGAATGAACTTGGATTGGCGAAGCCTGCGCAAGTTGAGTCTTCTGTTGTTGTGCAGGATGATGATGCATTGATGCAACAACACATAAGTGAGGATTTGCCGTCCCAGGGTCAAACATCAAACTTGGAAGCTGCTGGTGATAAGCTGATCAGTCCTGACGTAGCTGCATCTGGTGAAACTGTGACTGTTAATGCAACTGTTGTAGATGTACCTTTGGCTGTAAATGATTCTGAGCTATGTGTTGATGATTCTACTGAGCCATCTGTGCTGGAGAACCCAACACAGATTAATGAGCAATTGGTTGATGCGCAAGGTAATCAGTTGACATCATTTTGTTGTTTTTTTTATTTTCCCCATGCCATGGTCACTAGCAGAGTTGGAGATCATGTAATTGTTCTACCAGTTCTGTTTAGGGGGCAGTGTGCATATAACTAATGCAAGTTTACTAAGTGCAGATTTTCAACATGAAGTCCAGGCAGTGCAACAAGAAGTGGCATCTAATGATAGACCAAATGAACTAACATCAGAATTTGCTGAGCCTGAGAAAATGCTGTCAGCTCCAGATGCTGAATTCAATCCTGCAAATGACTTGGGGCAGATAACTGCAGAAAAAGGAACAACTGAATCTGATGGAAGTAACAAAATAGGCAGTCTGACTAGCAGAAAAAGACACCTGGAAGATAGCTTACCAGCTCTAGAGAGTGAGACTACTGAAAGGTTGTCTAGTCGACCACGTGGTAAAAGAACAACCGACTTTGTTCCTGATGATGATGATTTACTGGCATCTATTTTAGGTACGAATGACATCCATTGCATTTCCGTTACCTGGATTTTCTGCATTTACCTAATCACTTGACCTTGCATTAGTTGGTAGAAGGACCCCTGGATTGACGCTTGGTTCAACACCACTACCGCCAAGGGCATCATCTTTGAAACGCCCGAGGTTGGTATCGAAGGCGGGTACACTCAAGAGAAAAGTGCAGATAGATGACGCCATGGTTCTACATGCTGAGTATGTATATGCTTTATGGCCATCAAATGAGCTTGTTGTGAACAAAGTGACTTCTTATTTTTTGTTATTGCCTCTTTATCCCAACCAGATATGAAATCCCTATCTCCTTAGTCCCTGGACTTGGTTCTTTTCATATGTGGTCATAATACCAACCTAAAACATTTCACAATCAAAACATGTGGCCTTGTGCAGAACTGCCGTCCATCTTTAACTTCGTCATGTTTTTTTCCATTATTACATGTTTATTCTTGTGCTGTTTTTTGTACTGTCACAACAAATCTTATTTGTAGAAGTTGTTGCTTGCTCATGCTAGAGAAGAGTATGTGCAGTTTGCTTGAAATTTTTGGTCTTGGGTATTTCCTGGTCCTACATTCTACTGTTTGGTTGTGTTTTCTGAATGGGCCTGCTGAATGTGTCTCCACGAACCCAATTATAGATTGTTTTCTAAATTAACTTGTAATATGGCCTGACTGCTGGCTCTCTTTCATTTTCCAGTACTATACGACAACAACTGATCAATACTGAGGATATACGGCGCATTCGTAAGAAGGCTCCATGTACTCGTTCTGAAATATGGATGATTGAGAATGGTTCTCTGGAAGATGATATATTCCACGAGCCCATCTTTTCCTGTAAGTTTCTTGGGATGTCTTCGATTTTCTGTTTCCTTTTCTGTATGGCATGATAAATTGAAGTAGTCGAAAAGGAAGGTCTGACAATGATTGCTACTTAGTTCTGATCTCTAAAACTATACCTTTGTTTTTTTTTATTTCTACTAGGCCTATCTGAGGAGCTAAACAACTTACACAATCGGACATATGAGACTATTGTACACCCTGCTGTTCAGAGCATGGAACTACAAGGTCAACTAGATATATCTGAAACTATTGCAGAAGATAGCAACATTGTTGGGACCTCTGGTGCTGCTACTATTGATGACCAATTTCACATACCAGATAGAATTCATTCAGATGCCGTGCCGCCAAATGCAAATGACACAGATGGCGCAACAGCTTCTTTTGGTTTGCAAGTGCCTCCTGACAACCAGGTTAACGGTGTATCTAATGATTTTGTTAGTGACACTGTGTTTCAAGGGTTAACTGAACCTTTAATTGATAATGAGAAAGAAGTGGCAGTTGCAGACAGGGAGCATGCTCAAGTTGATACACTGGATAATGACCGTCTTCAAGATGTTCCATGTGATCTGCAGAGGAGTACTGATGCACAAGGTTCGACTCCAGATGTGGTTCTAGATAGCTCTGGCAAAGCTTATGCTCAAGCAGCGGATGGCATGACACAGGAGTTTAATCATTTTGTTCATAGTGATGCTAATCTTTTTGAGAACAATGAGGTGCCGACTTCTGAGATTACTGGGGTGGAATGTAATCAAGATGCCTCTGGTTTTCTTCAACCAACAGAGGATGAAATTGCAGTGTCTGCTATGGGAGATAATTCTGGCTTCCAAGAAAACAACATGGGTTCTCTTATGGATTTGGATATGGTGAATGACTATGGACTAAAAGAGTGCAACGTGAGTCCATTTAGATATATTCAAACTTTCTACATGCTTTGAGAATCTTTTTATTGCTTACTACGACATGCTTTTCCTGGCCTTCTGGTTCCAATATCTTGCTCTAGAAGTACTTGCACGTTTTTGTTTAGTTTTTTTTTTGTCTGGTGCCTTTTTTTGTTTAGTTACATCAAGACTACATAGTGACTGATTTCCTCTTTGGTTTACAGGATTTTGGAAGTGCAATTCATGGTGTTGATACAGGTAATTTTTCGGTTCTGATTAAAGCATAGTGTGGTTCTATGCCTTGCATGAAGATTTCAATCTCTACCTTATTGTAATACAGGAAATATTTCCCAACCATGCCTGTGCTTTGGCAGACCTAGTAAAGCTTTTCTTATTGTTTGACCTTAATTTGTTCCAGATTTTCTGAACTATGATGATGATGGGGACTTTGATGATGCAAATAATGATGAGCAAAATCCTGATGAATTCGAGTCTCTTGACAACAGTGGTTGGTCATCTCGAACTAGGTACAGTTGCGCTAATTGTTATTTCCTTTGGACTTCAATGTCTTGTTCAACATTTTGATGGTTTGAGGTTTGTACATGGCTGTGCAGGGGTGTTGCAAGATATCTGAAGACTTTATTCGATGAAGAATCTGGTCTTGGGAGAAAGAGTGTCGCCGTTGACCACCTTGTACGTGGAAAGACTCGGAAGGAAGCCTCAAGAATGTTCTTCGAGACCTTGGTATACCCCCCCCCCCCCCCCCTTCCCTCCCTCTATTTTTTCAGTATTATTTCACAGCTACCTGCTTAGCTTCCCCTGTGGTCGAGGATTGATTTGCTGTCGTGTTTCATTGACAGGTCCTGACGACAAAGGACTACATCAGCGTGGATCAACCAAACCCCTTCGATTTTGTGAACATAAAGCCGGGACCAAAGCTCCTGAAGTCAGAATTCTAGATCATCAGTCAGCTTAGCCTGGTGCGATACATACATCTTACCATATCCATCACACCAAAAACAGCATTGCAGATGCACCCACCCAGCCTTGTGACCCCCCCCCCCCCCCCCCCCGAATCCATTTTTGTTTGTTGTTAAGTTTATCCTCACCTCTGTAGCATTCTCCCGCGCTGATCCGTTGTTGCTAGGGTTTCAGTAGGATCGTTGCCGTGCTGTACCGTTGGCTATTCATTGTACATATGGCTTTAGCGGCTCCTGTAAAGTCTGCCCTGTAATCTGATAGCGTCGGCCCCCTCCTAAGTTATTGCATATTGTTTTCGCTTGGTTAAGCCGTAGGAACTGTATTCCTTACAACCTGAGATGATGATGATGTACTGTTGATTATGTCTGTATTGATACCCAATCCATGTTTCACAGTTAATTTTGCAAGTGGTTGTTCCAGTGAATCATCTTTTTTCTGCCGGATCTGGAGCACATTGAAGGGCTCGGATGTCGTGCTGTTCTGTTCAGTGCAACCATTACAATCGACCAGAAAGCAAGTTGTGGTTTCTCATTTGGTAAAGAAGGGCTTGTGTTTGTGTTGTATAGCGGCTTTCGATCCGTAACTGTCATAATAAAAGTGGCAGGTAGCAGTGCATGTTTTCATTACAACCAGACGGGTACGGGCCAGAAAACAAATCGAGCAACAAGAAAGATATAGAGAAGAGAATTGAAGAGGATGACGGGTAACAAGATCATGTCACGATGGACGGCGATGTCTTGGCAAGCGAAAAGGAGGCGAGGAAATGATCAAGGGAGCGGAGCGCCAGGAAGTCGTTGCTGGAATTATTCGACCATCACCGTGCTCTCCCGTCTCGGACCAACTTATAGCAACAGCCATTGTCGACAGCATTTCGTGAGGAGCTCTGAAGAAAGTCGCGTCTTTTCGGACGATGCGCTGTGGTTGCTCGTGCATCTGTTCTACTGACGGCTACATAGTACACAGAAACCACTCTGCTGCACAGTGTGCAGTACAGCTGAGTGACAAGCCATCAGCTCCATGAATCGGATAGCTCTGAATTCTGAACCTTCACCCAGTGTCGGTGGCGTTGATTTTCACTGTACGGGTACTGCAAAGTCTTCCTCGCTCCGCTGTTCACTACCAGTATTATTATCTCTTCTAATCAGGTACTTTTTGCAGTTCTGGAAGCAACCAGCGACATTCTGAGCAGAGAATGGTCCAACCAAAATACTACTGTAGATCTCTCAGGAAAAAAATACTAGTGCAAGCAAGCTAGTGCAGGTGCTTGCACGAATCTGGATGCCCCCTTTCCCCCTTTGATTCGCAAGAATGAGCTACTGTACTTGGACATACTAGTAAACGATCAGATTCAGAAAAAGCTGAAAGTGTGAGGTTGGTGTGCGTACCCTGCATGCTATTATTATTATTTTTTCTTTTCGGCGCATAATGCTCACATCACATGGCATGTGACGCTGTACTGCCTTGTTGCCGGGTGGACGCTGCTGTCTGCTGCTGCTGCATATGCTAAGCTTGCACTGTCTGTCTTCATCAATTCCTCAATCATGCGTGCCCACGGCTTCTCCCAATGATTGGAGAAGCCCGCATGAAATCCGCAGCATGGGATGCAGTAGAATGGTGAGTGGGTACCCCCCCCCCCCCCCCCCCAACTCGATCTGAAGCAGTCGAGCACGCGAGATCTTCGTCAGGCTGCTGGTACTCTGGTAGCCTTCTCATGCCCTAGATCAACAACAGGGTTAACAGCTTTTTAAGCTCATCCCCATTTGGACGAAAAACTTGTAGACAGTTTGGTGACTGACAGAGATCACTCAGGCCATGCATGGAATGTCGCCGAAATAAAGAGCCTCCCCGTGCTGGTCCTTACTACCCTTTCGAAAAGCGAGCTGATCTAGCTAGTTCCCTTTTGTCACACGAGCTTGTGTTATCTATCAGTCAGTGACGGGTGATGGCCTGACGGGCTATCAGCGCGGCATTTCAGTGAGGAGCCGTGGCCCTGAAAACGACCGAGAAACAAGAGTTAGGCGCGCATCAAGCAGGTACGAATGGTAGCGCATGCTAATATAGAATCAGCAGCGGTTAACCAGCACCTAATGGAAACAAACGGATCGGACAGGAACGCTGCTTGTGCTGCTGAAGCTTTTTTGCTCACGAAGCAAGGGGAAGGAAAGAAGCTGCAGAGCCTGGAGCTGGAGCTGGCCCGAGTAGGCGTAGCCCCCGAGCCCTGGAGGTGGAGGTGGAGGTGGTTTCGGTTCGGCAGTCGACATCACGCTCCAAGTCTCCAGTGCATCATCCACTGACCACTAGAGCAAAAGGAGAGAATCCTTTGTGGTGACTGCCTGACTGGTGAGGCGAAGGGGGGCCACTCTGCAGCGCCAAAAAGGCTGGTTGGATGGGTCTGCGAAAGCTGGCCCAGAACCAGAAAGCGGCGAGATAGATTCTGTTGTCTGCACACGCGCAGCAGCAGCATTCTGCTGTCCTCATTACTGATCACGGTGCTGATCGAACAATTGTTGCTCCGTGCCTGCCTAGCGATCAGGGGCTCAGGGCTCGCCCGCTGGTTCGGTTTCTCGCTGGGTTCTCCAACGAGACAGGGGTTGTTTGGTTTCACGCCTAAGGCGCCGCAGTCTAACCTTAGGAATGCCAAATATTTTTAGGTAGGTGTTTGGTGCTCTCCTAACATTAGGCTGTCACATTTTTTAGATGCAAATACAGGAGTCTGTCACACAAAAATTCACCGCAGGTGCGGCACAAAAATTCGCCGCAGGTGCGGCACTCGATTCGGACGCCACACATGTGGCAAACTGCTAACCTTAGGCGTGGTGCCTTAGATAAGAAACCAAACAGGCCCAAAAGTTGAAGATGCACGCAACAGGAGTCAAAGATAAACGTCCTTTCCCCTAGTAGTTTATCAAAGGGAGAGAGAGTATCCTTTCCCTCTCGTCGCCGCCGCGAATCAGGTCCGCCGTCGAACCCAGAGCCTCGGCTTGTACTTGTACCTGCTGGGCTACGCTTCCGCGCGCACTCCCATGACGCACGCTCCCGCACGCCACGGAGCCGACAGCGGAGAGCGGTCGAAGCAGTCGAGAACGAGGTCGGCGAAGAGATCACAGGGCAGGGCGGGGCAGGGGAAATCGAACCGGACGGAGCAGAGAGCAGGCTGCCAGGCTCAGGCCGCGCGCCGCGTCTTGAGCGGCCAGATCGGATCGGACGGAGACCGGACGGAGAGCGACGGTGACCAGCCGACGCGTGGATCGGCCGGCGCGTTCCTGGGCGGGCTTACCCACCTTGGCATTGGCAACGCGCCGTGGTCCGTGAGGGCGGCGGCGGAGGACGCGAAATCGGAGAGAAAAAATTTACGAGCTCGGGGCATGCACTACGAGCGTTTAATTTTCCCGTGGGGACGTGGCCGGCGTCCTGCTCTCACGGCTCATCTCATCGGCGGCACTCACGTACATACGTCGTCTCTGATCTGCGACTGCGAGCCACAACCAACCACTGGGGAGTGGCGGATCTAGCGGTGAGGCGGGCAGGGCTCGAGCCCCCCTACTGTCGTGATTTTTATGGAGCCTCTTCTACAAATTTGAGCATGAAGAAGAAAGAGAGGAGCTAGAGGAGGAAGAAGAGGAAGCAGCCCTTCGTGCTGATCATTCCTGCGTTCGCTACTGCTGGGGTTTTCATCTTTTCAATTCAACGTGCGTGGTTGCCGGTGGTTGATCGTACCACAGCACTGCTGCTACCTATACTGTACTCGTGGAGATGGTTACGTGCTGCCGCTGCTCGATCGACCAGACACGGGTACGGCGGGGCTACGGAGTCGACAGGTTGGACAACTACGATATGGCAGTATATTGTATATAGTATGGTACATACGCGCGCGTACACATCAGCCGTCAGATCGCGTCGTTGGCGTACACAAGGATCTTTTACATTGATCTCCGTCCTTAGCGTTTACTCCAACTTTTTAACCAGGACGACTCTAGCTCCACGACGCCCCGCGAGGCGAGGAGGTCAGTCTGGCCCCCGCGCCCATGCCATGCCGGCGGGCAGGCAACGCCACATTCCTGCTGCGTCGGTCCCACGTGCCCTCCCGTCATCCACTACTCCGGGAAAGGCATGCATTCCCTTTGTGGCCTGCACTGCACTGCAGGGTGGGGGCCAGCAGCGAGAAGCAGAAGGCCGCTACGCAAAAGCTGGCCCAGAAAGCTTGCCCGGCAGGCAGCAGATTCTGCTGTCAGCGGTAGTGGGCGTGTCTCGTCGTCGTCGTCGACTGTCGTCAATTCGTCATAATAGTAGCCCAGCTGCAGAGCAGCAGCACCAGCAGCAGTGCAGCACTGACCTCCCTCCTCGTTTGAGTACGTGCCGTGTCGATGCACACGTGGGATCATCTGTTGGACTCGAAGCGGAAGCGGAAGACGGAAGACGAAGACGACGTGCGCGTGCGCGGGCAGGGCCGCGGCCGCGGCGACGGCGGCGACGGCGTCGGGGGGCGAGGCGTCGCGCGGCCGCCACAGTAGGCACGGGCACACGCGCACGGCCACGGTCCCCTCATCCCCGTGGTGCGGTCTTCGTCTCCGGCCGCCTCGCGCGAGGGAGGGGGAGGGAGCAGGGGCACGCCAGAGGCCGTCCAGGGAGGGGAGAAGAGGGATGCGGCGCTCGCCGGCCACGAGGGAGGAGGGGCGCCGCGCCATCGGCGGCCGCGCGCCGGAGCTGAGCTCGCCGGTCGCGAGGAAGGAGGCAGGGCGGCGGGCGGCGAGCTCCCTGGGAAGAGGAGCAGAGGCGACGGATAGAGGAGAGAGAAAAGAATGAAAGGGAAGGTGCGGGGTAAAAAAGAAAGAGATAAAAAAACTGACAGGTGGGGTCCGTGGTTGGTAGTTGGTATAGAAAGGGATGTAGAGGATGAAAAAGTGCGGAGAAATTGGTGGTAGAGGAGAAAATTTTACTGACTAGGACGGGAAATTTTTTTAGAGGAGAGATATAGGCTGTGTTTAGATACACCAAAACCCCCACAAAAACATCACTTTCCATCACATTTCCATCACATCTCCATCACATCGAAACATTAAATGTAGCAAATGACCCATGCATGGAGTACTAAATGTAGGTAAATAAAAAAAACTAATTGCATAGTTTTGATGTACGTTGCGAGACGAATCTTTTGAGCCTAGTTAGGTCATGGTAGGATAATATCTACCACAAACAAACGAAAAGTGCTACAGTGCGCTGCGGTGCTTTTTCCCTGGCGCTACAGTGAATTTCAAGGGAACTAAACACACCCATAGAGAAAGAAGTGCAGATAGCTTGACTCTAACTCTCTGTTCAGACCTGCACTTCTATCCACACTGCACCTCGGCAGCAGTGTGACCACCGAAGCTGTTGAAGCACACGACGCAGGCCGAGATGAATCGATCAAAGGGGAGCTCACGGAAAGCCAAGCCCTCGGGAAGAGTTCCCAGTGGCCGCAGGTGTCCTGAGATCGATGGCCATGCTGCTGACCGTGTTCGGCGCGGAGGACGGGCGCTGCGCCTGCGCGCGACATGCGTCTCCCGCCCCGCACTCTGGGTTGGTCGATCGGAGGAGCTGAGCTGACACGCCCGGTCGCCGCACCGTCGTCGTCTCGGCGCCGTTGGCGTGGGGCGAGAGGGGGCGCAGCGTGAAAAAAAAGGCCGGTGGTGAAAATTACCAGGAGACGCCTGCGGACGGCGGCCACTTTTTGCTGCTGCGTACGGGTACGCCCTCACGTGGGGGCCGTGTTTGGTTTTGCCTGAAAAACGCAAATTTTTTTTGCATCTTCGATTATTAATTTGGAATATTAAATAAAATCTAATTATAAAACAACCTCCACTATCCTCGTGTAAATCGCAAGACGAATCCAATGAGATTTTTTATCGCGTGATTAGAGGATGATTACTGTAGTATCACTGTAGCAAATCATCAATTAATTAACGTCATTAGATTCGTCACGAAAAGTTACATCATTTCTAAAAAAAATTTGTAAATAGATTTTATTTAGTACTCCATGCGGATATTTGTTTTTTTTGTGTAAAATTGATTTAACGTGTAACCAAACACGCCCCATGACGATCGGCTGCGCTCACGGCTCCGGCAGACGGTCTGGCGTTCTTTGGACTAGGACTCTGCACGGCCGCGTGCCAGCAACCTCGGCACCATGGCTGCTCCGTGCTCCTCACCGGCTACCACCACCGTGCGTGCCATCCGCTGGCGCTGGATGGTTGGGCGCGTGCCGGCCCACAGGCGAGAGTGCAATTGGCCGCGAGGGTCAAATATATTGAGTTGTATGTATCAATTAATTGTCTAATTCAACCTAAAAATTTAGGCTGATGCGAAGAGTTGATCAATTCACTTATACTTTTTTAAGCAAAAATTCAGCACCCCTCCCCCGTTTTAGAGGCTCTCTCACGTGGAAATTAGAAGTTGGCTCCAATTATTTTATTTAAACACACCCGTTAGGATTTAAACTTAAAACCTCTGACTCTGATACTATAGTGAGTTACATGCACCAACCAACTAAACCCCAAAAGATAAACTTTAACCAAATGAACACATCCATAACAAATTGGAAAGCCACCGGGTTTCCAAGTCGTCGTCGTCGTCGTCAGTCTTGAGTCCTCGCCGTCTGACACAATCAGCACGGCATTCTAGTAGTAGTTTACCAATCGTTCTCAATTAAAGGTGGAGGGATGGGAGGGGAGCGATTAGTTAATCCGCCGACCCACCCGCTATCCACTAATGTAATGAATCTGCTTGCTCATGAAGACGTACGTGAGTCAAGGTCATCGAGCCCAGACACAAACAAAAGGTTAGGGCCTGTTTAGTTAGCGAAATTTTTTAGGTTTGGATACTGTAGCATTTTCATTATTATTTGATAATTAATATCCAATCATGGACTAATTATGCTTAAAATATTCGTCTCATCATTTACAGTTGAACTGTATAATTATTTTTGTTTTAACTGTATTTAATGCTTCGTGAATGTGTCCAAAGATTCGATGTGGTGGGTACCGTAAGAAATTTTTTGGAAACTAAACAGCGCCTATTACGTAGGTTAAATCAACCGGGACCAGTTTCCTCTCATGCACGCACAGCGGATGCAGGCAATGCAACGCGTCTCACTGGCTCACTGGCACTGCTCCGGGGCACTGCTGACTGTGAGCCGACATGGGCGGCAGGCAGGCATACACATGTCGCAGCCGAGCCTCTCGCAATCGCAAGGGAGATGCATGGAACGTCCTGGGGATCAGATGCTGGCCCTGTAGCTTCAGCGCAAATACCCATGCCCCATCGAGGGCATCGATCGATCTATACAGCTCCACAACGGGCAAAACTGTAGCAGGAGAGTTACCACGCCGCTTTCCGGGCCCACGTGTCGGCGACAGGAGAGCACGCGGCAGAGCGAGTCCCCAACGGTCGTTACTCCTCTTAATAAAACGTTAAATAAAGCAGCAACAAATTAAAGATGCCGATCGAGCTAGCAGCCCAGGGCGACAGTACATCATCCATCACGCTTGATTATTCCCATTCCCATTATTACTTATTCCTGTCTAATCCTAGTTCTAATCTACCTTGTCCCATTATTCATTCGACACCGGATCATCAGCCGTGCCTGCTGGCTGCTGCATCAGCAGCTCGATCACCCTCACCCTCACCCTCTCCCTCGTCTTCGTCATCACTCATCAGCTGCCGCGGATGGCTCGACGGCGCCGGGAACCACGTAACAGCTGGTGGTCGATCGATAGGCACACACTTAATTATGAACGACTTGACGTGCACAATGAGCGTACGTTGGTGCGCACAGTCCCATGCGAGCGTACGCGTCGGCCGCTCACGTACGTGCCGGGCTCCCCGCAGTGTCTGCCTGTCAGGCAAACCGCGGGCCCAAAGGGGGCAAGGACCAAGCGACTCACGGCCTCACGGGCTCCAGGCGGTCAAACTCGCCGGCTTCGTTCGCCCGGCAATGCTACTTTGGGGGTTTCACGAGCAATCGAGCATGCCTCCTTGCGAGAATTTGTGTTCACAGAATCACAGCACACGGCCCGATCAGGCAGCTACTGCCACGGCTTCTTGGCAAACCTTTTTGGGCGATGACGCTCGCGAGAGCCGGCGGCGACAAGGGAGGCTAGCAGGTAGCAGCAACGCGATTCACTTGGACCAACTGCAACAACCCAGCAGCGCTTTGTGGCCAGAGGGGATGCCTCTGCATGATGCTGTTTGTGACGCAAACGAATTTGCTAACTCGGGACCTAAGCAAGGTTGCGCTAACTAACTCCGCAGAAACCAACAATTGCGATCTTCCAACATAATCCCTCTCCTCCTTGCACTTTATAAGGTATGGTCCGTTTTCGAAATAATACTTTGAATATTTATTTATCATATATTATGTAACTTGTAGTTATAAATTTATAATCATGGCAAAGTATACTTGGTTACGAATTCAATCATAAAAATTTGCATTATAAGAGTAAAAAATTACTAGTTAAATCTTACTATTACTAATTGGAGGCTCCTTTGAAGTCTCCACATGAAGCCAACTAGGATCCTAGGTGGACACTCTAAAAAATAAAAAAATTATATAAATTCTCACAAAAATCAGAAACATCTAGCCATCAATCTAACAACTCTAATTATAATAGCCATCAGATCTGTTATCTTTTCTTATAAATTATCCACCTCTGTCATTATGAAAATAGACTAAAGTAATCCCCTAAACATGTATCTAAATTACCCATCTATGCAATTATAAAAAATGTAAAGTAACCCCCATAATCTTCCTGTAAAATACCCACCTATGCCATTATAATACAAATAGCCCCCTAAATTTGCATATAAATTATTCAATTATATCATTATTAGAAGTTAAATTACTCCTAAATCTGAATTTAAATTATATAATTATAATAAAATATTAAAGTATCAATATAAAAATCTAAATTACGTTTTCTATCATTACTAATATTATTGTTTATATAAAAATACTACTCACGATGTGTCACAATGTATCTATGTATGATGGAAGAGATAAGACTACCAATTCACAAACAAATAGTTCAACTAAATATATATATATCGAATACATGTGGAGGTGGGATGCAAAATGAAATCTATTGTAACTAAATAATGATAAATATATATTCTAGAGTATGTGTTAGAATATTTAATTGATGAATACATAATTATAATTATTGATCTCATTCTTATATTAATTTTAGTTAGCCCGTGCGGGAGCACGGGTTGATAGGCTAGTTATTAGTTAAAGATTGCAAAATTTGAATCTAAATATGTGTGTGCGCTTTTTATAAGTGGGAGGAAGTAAAAGAAACGAGCTAGCATACATGTCCAGATTTGGTGCCTTTAAATGCATATATCCAGCAATATACGTTGCTCATCTCCATTGCTATTATCACCTTGGTTTTCTCTATCCTCATCCCACGTAACGTCTTATATCAGCATCCAATATACTCCCTCTGTTCCATAAAAAATACAAATTTGCGTTTGGAAAAAGTTCTATAAAGAGTGCAATCCTAGATATTTGATCTCAGCTATCTATCTAATTAAGGGGTCAGATTTAATTTGCATGCTAAAACTAACTCCATATGGCGAACCAATGAGGGCACACGTCTTTTCACATCACCACTACTCTATATAGAGGAAATTGCACTTTTTCATAGAATGGAGGGACTACCTACCAATAGCATTGTTATCTCATTGCAGTCTGGAGAGGACAAATTATAATTGCTCTAAGTTGACTAGATATTTGACACTTCCATCACCCGTGAGAATACATTAGAGCGCCTCTTTGTCTGCACGTAACGAACAAAAGTGGATGAGATGTTATCACATGATTTTAGCCTTTTAGGAGCACATATTGAGTTCAGTTCCTGAAAATAAAAGAAAAGCTTTAGATTAGTCTCCTCAAGTATCTTCAAAGTCCAAATAACCCCCTAAACTAACTGATTTAGTAGCTTGGTGTATAAGATTTCTATAGCAAAAGTAGACAGATCTATACGGCGCCCCTTTTCTCTACACAAAGTGCGAATGCATGTATACAGCCACCGAGGTGCCTCCATATAAAACTCGTGCTTGTTCTTCCACACCTCCCCTTTGCTCTCTTGCACTCCTCAACAACCACCTTCCATTACTTTATCCGAGCAGGCGAAAATGGTCAAAGAATGAGAACAAACCAAACAAAGCTTCAACCACCAGCAGCCCTCTCGCCCAGCTCACAAAACTAGACCAGCACTAGTGACCAACCCCCCACGCTTTATATATGGACTCTACCAAAAAAAAAATCTTGTAATCAAAAGCCAAATAAGAGGAGCACAGCAAGAGAGGGAAAGGGAAAGGGAGAGGGAGAGTGCGAGGGAGGAGGGCACATCCAAAATACTCCACCTCCATGTAAGAGCTGTACCCACTACAACACCTCACCTCCCCTTCTCTCTCTCTCTCTCTCTCTCTCATCTCCAAGATCTGTCGATCACACGCACCACGCCATACACAAGCGGCAGCTTTTGCTCTTGCTTCCTCTGCTACCTGCTTCTTCCAGTTCAATCGCAATGCCATCTCCCCGCCAATTCTTGCAGCTGCTGCTACCCATCTTGCTCGCCACTTGCTGCGTCGATGGCGCCAACGGCCCAGACGCCCTCGCCACCGCCAGGAGGCAGCTCCACCAGCCCTTCTTCCCGGATCAGCCCGAGCAGCCGGCCGCGCCACCGCCGTTCTTCCCGACGCTGCCGGTGCCGCCCCCGCCGCAGATGCCGGCGGGGCAGGACCAGCCGACGTACCCTGCCCTGGTGCTGCCCAACACCGGCTCCAGCGGCGCCGCGCCTCCGGCCGGCGCCTCGCACGGGTCCAAGAAGGCGTCCAAGCTCGTCCCGGCCATACTGCTGCCGCTGCTCACCGTGGCCGTGCTCGGGCTGTCCATCGCCTTCTTCTTCTCGCACCGCCGGAGCAATGCGGCGCGCGGGGGAGGCGGCGGGTGTGTCGGTGGCGGGGAACCCAAGTTCCTGCACCCGGAGAGGACGAGCCTCTTCTCGCGCGACGAGTTCGGAGGCGGCAGCGGGGCCGCGCCTGCGGCCGCTACGTCGGCCGAGTTCCTCTACGTGGGGACCTTGGCGAGCAGAGCGGACGAGAAGAGCAGCGACACGACGTCGTCCGGCGACGAGGAGTCCCGGAGCTCCGGCGGATCGCCAGAGCTCCGCCCGCTGCCGCCTCTGGCGAGGCAATGCGCGCCGGCGCCGTCGAGGAGCCCCGGCGGGGCCTCCCCGTCGTCCGGGGACGAAGAGTTCTACTCGCCGCGAGGCTCATCGACAAAGACCTCGAGCTCGCGCAGGACTCTGGCAACGGCAGTTCAGGCGGCACTCGAAGCGCGCGACCGCTCCAGGACCCCGTCCCCTGGGTCGGTCCTGAGCACGCCGTCGTACCCGTCGTCGCCTGGTGCGACGCTGTCCCCCGCGCCTGCCTCGCCGCCTGCCTTCTCCAGCCCAGGCGAGTCCGGCCGCCGCTCTGTCAAGTCAAGATCGGACAGCGCGCGCGTCGTCATCCTCCCACCGGTTCCTCCGACTCCGCCACCACCACCTCCCTTCGCACCGACACTACCACCACCGCCTCCTCCTCGCCGGAAGCCACCGTCCCCATCACCACCGTGCTCTCCACTAAACGACAAACCAGCTCTCAGATCCAGCACCGACGCCATCTCAAGGAACCCATTCGCCCAGCCAGCACCCCCACCGACAAGCACTCACCCGCCAGCTCGGCCTGCAGGCCCACCACCACCTCCTCCTCCGCCGCCGCCGCCGGTGGGCTACTGGGAGAGCCGTGTACGGAAGCCCGACACGTCCAAAGAAACCCGCTCGCCGGCGCTGTCGCCGCCACCCCAATCTGCCAATTTCAGGGGCGTCCCTGCACCCACCGACGCGTTCCCGAGCCGGCTGCCGGAGAGCTCGGACCAGGGCGACAAGTCCGAGGACACAACGCCACGGCCGAAGCTGAAGCCGTTGCACTGGGACAAGGTCCGAGCCAGCTCCGACCGTGTTATGGTGTGGGATCAGCTGAAGTCCAGCTCATTCCAGTGAGTAACTCTGCCAGAAAATTCTCATCTTTTTTCCAGATGCATCAGCTGTTCTTGGTCGGTGTCCTGACCAGTCTCGCTGAATTCTTGCAGGGTTAACGAGGAGATGATCGAGACGTTGTTCATTTGCAACCCAGCGAACGCGCCGGCGAAGGAGGCGGCGAGGAGGCCGGTGCTGCCGACGCCCAAGGCCGAGAACAAGGTGCTGGATCCGAAGAAGGCGCAGAACATTGCCATCTTGCTGCGCGCGCTGAATGTGACCAAGGAGGAGGTCTGCGACGCGCTCTGCGAAGGTGAACAAGATCCTATCTGACACCAGTTCTTAAAATTCACCCATTTTTATTCGCTGCATACATGCTGGTGTTCACAGACTTTTCGATCGCGTAGCTCGTTAGCTGTGAGCTGGTGTTCACTGACTGCAGCCATACTTGTCCGTATCCGTATAGTATGGTTGGCCTTTTAATAAGTTTCTCTGAAAGAATTGAATGCCAGCATATAGCCGTTGCAATGCAAGTCGTTGCCGAAATGGCTGGCCAATTTATGCTGAAAATCACCGGATGCTTCAGGCCTGTTCAGTAGGTACAGGGAGTTATATCTGCGGTGAGCGTGTGAAGAATGTCGGAAATAGTATTACTTTTGTTCTCATCCCTCCTTACTAGTATGTTCTAGTATTTCATAGTTGCTCACAATAGGAACTTCCATTTTTCAGTCGTTTATCATGACTTTTTATGGAAATCAATGTATTCAAGTTGGATAGTTGTAAAACTCAGGTTTTTAGGCCAGAATTGTTTTGCTGGTATTGCAGAAGATAATACTAATTGCTTTTCACTTTCCATTTTGTGGACTTCACTGATGTGCATGCTAATCAATCGTCGTGAGAAAAATGTGCTAACCAAGTTACCATGCCTGTCCTTCAGGCAACACAGAGAACTTCGGAGCAGAATTACTGGAGACCTTGCTAAAGATGGCTCCGACCAAGGAAGAGGAGATTAAACTGAGAGAATTCAAAGAGGAGACTTCTCCGATTAAACTTAATCCCGCTGAGAAGTTCCTCAAGGCAGTCCTTGATGTGCCTTTTGCCTTCAAAAGAGTAGATGCCATGCTTTACATTGCGAACTTTGATTCAGAGGTCAATTACCTAAGGAATTCGTTCGAGACCCTCGAGGTGAGCATTGTACCTTTTGCATTTCTTGTTTCATTGTATTATTGGGACCATCGCATCTCCTCACTATACTATACACATATGTGCTAGATACAACAAGCAAATTTAGCATTGGCTAGTATGTATTCTCACCTAATTCCCTTTCGTTTTTTACAGACTGCTTGCGATGAGCTTAGAAGCAGCAGACTATTTCTGAAGCTGCTTGAAGCTGTTCTGAAGACAGGCAACAGGATGAATGTTGGCACAAACCGTGGCGATGCACACGCGTTCAAGCTTGATACTCTGCTCAAATTGGTTGATGTCAAAGGCACCGATGGACACACAACCCTTCTGCACTTCGTCGTGCAGGAGATCATCCGAACAGAGGGCGCCCGCCTCTCTGCCAGCACCCAAACAACTCCAAGAACCCAAGTAAATCCTCTACGAGAAGAACACGAGTGCAAGAAGCTTGGCCTCCAGGTGGTGGCTGGCCTTGCAAACGAGCTCAGCAATGTCAAGAAGGCAGCTGCCATGGATTCCGACGTGCTTAGCAGCTACGTTACCAAACTTGCTGGAGGAATAGAAAAGATCACCGAGGTACTGCGGTTGAACGAAGAGCTGAAGTCAAGGGACGATGCATGGCAGTTCCATGATAGAATGCAGAAGTTCTTGAAGAAGGCAGATGACGAGATCATCAGGGTTCAGGCTCAGGAGAGCGTGGCGCTGTCGCTTGTGAAGGAAATCACCGAGTACTTCCATGGCGACTCTGCGAAAGAGGAGGCTCATCCTTTCAGAATCTTCATGGTCGTCAGGGACTTCCTCTCGGTTCTTGATCAGGTCTGCAAGGAAGTTGGCAGGATCAATGATCGCACAATCGCCAGCTCGGTGCGTCATTTCCCGGTGCCGGTTAACCCAATGATGCCGCAATTGTTCCCCCGGATTCATGCGTTGAGAGCTGGATTCTCCGACGATGAGAGTTCAGCTGCTTCAGTTTCATCGCCATGATCACTGGTAGTCTGCCAATATAATTTTTCGCGGACCATCAGTAGAACGTCGCCGGAGGGCAGAGGGATACAAATGGCAGCGAGGTGTCCATTTTTTTTAAATTTTTGTACCTGTAGATTATAGAATGTACAAGATTTTTGCAAATATTTATTTCTATATATAAGAAGGGATAAAATCTAGATCAGAAGAGGAAAATATAAGCAGTTGATACATGTATGCGGCCATCGCTCTTCAGTTCAGTCTGTAGTCTGTACATACCTTGAAGCAGCTGATCAGATAATAGATTTATCCATCTCAGAACAAGACGCAGTAACAATTTCAGAAAAAAGAAGAAATCTTCAGAATTGTAAGGTTGATGGACTCTGCTGTACTTGAAAAGGAAACAAAATCCATTAAAATCTGGCAGTGCCAAGGAAGAAAACATCAGTCTGTGTTTGTCATCATATTCTTTTCGAAATCATTCTTGTCACCATCTTTGCAATTGCACAAATGGTCCATACCCGGATACCCCAGGCATACACCTCAAGGCCAATTTTATCCGCAGTAGTGCAGTAGAAGAATCTTTCCTGTCACAGGAGCACCCTGTAATATCAGACACTGTTAAGTGTTAACAACTTCCCCATGTGGTAAAACCAGCCTGGATGAATGGAGTAAAGCTGCAGCAGGCTTCCAGTTGGGACATCTGGACTTCTGGAGAACCAAGTCCCTGCAGCAGCAGCGATCAAAATCAAAAGTTTCCATGGCCGTGTGAGCATGGGAAGAAGAGAGGGAGGGAGCAACGACGAAGCGGGCTGTGGTTTGGGTGGGCGCCATCGCTGGGTCCCCATCCCATGTGAGCGTGACAACCATGCGGTGGTTCGGGTCTTGGATGCACGCCCACACAACGTTGCGGCCGGGGGCCGGCGTGGCGTCGCTGCCCTCTCCTACCAAACTCTTTTCCCTCGCTCCCATCCTGCAAGATCGCGGCGCCTCACATGCGGTCTCTTGTCCCCGTCCCCCGGAGGCTGTGTGCACCGTACGGGAATACGGGATGGATGCTTAGGTGACGCTAATGGCCGGCCTCAATCATTGACCCTCCAAGGCCAACCAGGAGACATATCTGGTGCAATCACGGGACTGGTGAAATCACCGTGCAATCCGACTAAAAAGGTCTTCAAAAAATTCTGAAAAAAATCATGAATGTACATCTCGGTCTACCCCATCTACATATAAATTTCCACGATCAAATTCATCTTACACTTGCAGTTACAAAAAAGACAAATTTTCTGACAATCAGTAACGTTCAAATGCAGCCCAAATTTGTCTTTTTTGTAACTGCTAGAGTAAGATGAATTTGACCATGAAATTTTATATGTAGATGGGGTAGACCGAGATGTACATTCATGATTTTTTTCAGAATTTTTTAAAGACCTTTTTAGTCGGATTGCACGGTGATTTCACCAGTTCCGTGATTGCACCAGATATGTCTCCGGCCAACCAGAGCTGTTTTCTTTTGGGGTTTCCTTGGCCTCTGGGGCTGGCCTGCAAAACACATGGACCGTTTTGGTTGCTAGCATTTGCTAATGCAAGTGGCATGTACGATTAAGAAGCATGATCATTATGCTATTTTTAAAAGGGGGGGGGGAGGGGAATTGTAATGATATATACTAGGTTTATGGTGGTAGTTGGAGTTGGACATGGAAGGTAGAGAGAGGAGAGGACCCGGCCATGGCGATGACAGAATCACAAAAAGTGGTAGCAAGATTCTAAATCTGGCCTGGGATGAGAGCACAAAGCTAGTGAAAGATGGGGGGGGGGGGGGGGGGGCGCATGAATACATGGATGATAGGTGCTGCGAAATACTAGCACCATGATTTGTGAATGACCAGCGCCAGCAGATTGCAGGGAGGAGCCGCAGCTAGCTCCAAGGGCACCTGAACCACTCACTACCCAATCCCAATCCTGCAATTGCAATCACGCCAAACCTTTCGCTCCTCACCATTCTGTTCCATCATAGTCTCGTGAGCTGCACATGCAAACTACCCCAGGCTCAATGATACTACCTCCCCCATGTCCATCATCAGGGTAACTGTACCTTTCAAGTTCTCTCAAGGCGTTTTCAGACTTCCAGTCACTAAGCAACGAATTAACTCTCTAACAAACTTTATCCTTCTTAATTAGAAATTCAGAACATGCCCCGCAAAGAACTGAATAAGATATGCCAGCAGGTACAAATAATGGTACACGAGCATAAATGAAGCCTGTGGCGTGCATAAAACTTTTGCCGTTTCAGCCCTAGCACACAGCACAGGCGAGACGAAAGAGCCAGACACCGATTCATCCTTGAAGCCGAATCCAATGCCTGATCTGGCCGCTTTGGGCTTGCCTTTGACAGGTACAGAAAGCATGCCAGATTCGCTCGACTTTGGGAAATACCTGGCGTTTTCCATGGAGGCAGGTCATTACTACGCCCTAATCATCATGGTTACTACTATTCCGACCCGGAAATCCCACAGGTTTCTCCGCTCCATCAGCGGCCTAGAGACTCTAGGCGGTAGGCACTGAGTACGCACACTGTCACGTGAGGGCGAACCGGCCGGCTTTTCGCGCCGTGCCCTTGCTTTTCTGCAAAGATCCCCGTGGCTTTAGCCAACGTTCGGCCGTGTTGAAGTTGCAAAGTGAGCCTTGTTTACGTTATCGTTAAAGAAAGGGCCTGGGCAGCTTGGTACTAGACTAGTAGTACTCTAGATCGGTACACATTCATTCATCAGAGGATAAATTCCGCGTGTCTGGAAACAATCCAGGCAATGCAACAGCAGATCTGAGCCTGAGCGAGCAGGGCAACTAGCACGTAGGGGGTGGTAAAAAGCTTAAAATTTGACTTACATACTCTAAGGGATGAACCCTAAAAAGATCGAACTCTAATCTTATATACAATTTTGAGTTGAAAATATATAAGAGCCAAGTTGAATTGTGAAGATACCACTAAAATCATGATCCGTTACCACCCCTACTAGCACGTCCCCGCTTTAACACGTTTGTTCGAATCCAAGGGTTTGCACTGGGAAGCTGTGTCTTTGGAGGACCAAATCTTGAGTAGCGTCACACAATCGGCAACATGAAGCAAGTAGGGGAAAGGGACCAATACCTGACCGTAGTAGGGTTTGCTTGCAGCTGCCGGGGCACCCAGGGAAGAAAGGCAAAGAGCCAAAGGCGGAGCACAGAACCAATCAGTAGGACTAGGACGTCTTCCGTTCTCTTGAGGTCTGAAGAACACCCCTCAACGGCCTGATTCCTGTCCCAGCGCTGCATCAACGTCCGGAGCCCGGGACGCAACGGCACCATGGCAGCAAAGCGTGTAACGAGCCAACCACCTGAAAGCGAGCAGAAACACCAGTGCCCAGCGTCCTGGTGCACAGAATAAAGAGGGATCACGCGAACCCTACAGCTGCGATAGGGCCCCGGAGCAGAAAAGAAACTGGGCTGGTAGGTTCCATTGCCCCCCTTTCACCAGACCTGGTTTCTGTACGAGTTTTGTAACACCATGCCTCGCGGACAGTCCGTTTGGGGCGGCGGATGGTCCGCGACGGCTCTATTTCACCTGCTCCGTGACCGAGGATCGTCGGTCGCCGCCACGTGCCGCCCGTCGAGCCTATCCCCGGCCACCCCGTACGCCGCATTGAAGGCGCGCACCTTCCCTCCACCACCCCGCGCCCATTCTCTCTCTCTCTCTCTCTCTCTCTCTCGGTTCGCTCTCCCTCTCCCTCCCGACACCATGGACGACGCTTGAGCGACTCCAGCTCGCCGGCCGAATCCACGAGCTTCCCTCCATGGATTTCAAATCCACCGCACCCAAAGCTCAACCACCTCCCTAGCTTCCTCCTGAACCCCTCAAACCACAGCCACAACCCCCACCTTGCCGGGAATCCTGGATTCCCCGGCCGCCAGTTCGAGATTCGCCCAAACTCGACCTCGCCGTGGAACTCCATCGCCCGGCCACCATTTCTTTCGTCCAAGAGCTCGAATCGACTGTAAGTAATCCGTTAATGCTCGTGCTCCCCTCGTTCCTCCACGTTCAAGTTGTTTCCACGCACGTTCTCGGCAAAGTCGTTGTGACCGCCATGGGCCACACGTCGCCGACTAGGTTTGGCTTGGTTTCTTTGCGTGCGTCACCCATGCCCGTGTGCGCCTCGGTCAGTAGATGGTGTAGTGCTAGCCTCGCCATCGGTTGGGCCGCCGTCGGCGGGAACGGCGCGCCGCGTTGCCGCGCCGGCCTCACTGGTGGCGGCGCGCGGTGTCAAAATACTTGAATCGCGGACGGTCCGCCTAGGAGGGCCGGACAGTCCGCAAGTCAGGTTAGATGTTGTCCAGAGACGTTGTTGTCTCTGATGGTTTCGCAGAATTGAACTGCGGACGGTCCGCTATTGGAGAGCGGACAGTCCGCTGTAGAGTTCGAGATTTGTCCAGAGACGATATTGTCTCTGGTGAGTTTCGCAAGGTTGAACTGCGGACGGTCCGCTATTGGAGAGCGGATGGTCCGCCGTAGAGTCTAGAATTTTGTCCAGAGACGTTGTCGTCTCTGGTGGATTGGCAGAGTGAACTGCGGACGGTCCGCCAAGGGGGGCCGGACGGTCCGCCGGTAGGATTAAAAATTTGTCCAAAGACGTCGTTGTCTCTGGTGGATTGGCGTAGGTGTATTGCGGACAGTCCGCTAAGGGTGAACGGATAGTCCGTTAGCTAGTATAGAAATTCTCCAGAGACATTGGTGGTTCTGGTGGGTCTGCCGAGTTGAACCGCGGACGGTCCGCCACTTGGACGCGGACAGTCTGCAGCACATTTCATTTCGAAGTATAGTAGTTATATAGTTGGGTTGCACTCAATTATTTCATATGCATTCGTGTAGCATCCGCAGTTGAGAACGTTGTGTATGAGGTGATTGCGGCACCACAGGAGCAGCCGAAGCAAGCCCGGGAAGAGAGGCGTGAGAAACCGGCCCAATGCCCGTCTGACCCAGCTCTGAGCAGCAGCCCGAAGGCAAGCCCCGGTGCATAACCCTTATTTCAAAATTATGCAACATTATATATATATATATATATATATAGATATTTATTCTTGTGCATTAAAGTCATAGGAATTGAATGGAACCTTAGATGCATAACCCTTAGGTACCATGAGTTCTATACTAGTATAGGTCAGACGATAGATGTGCTATGCTAGATAGAGTCCGGTAGAAGTCGAGTAATTTTCAGTTACTCGCGAGATATATGTTATTTTATGTTTCTATATATGAGTTACTAATCTTGAAAGGAAAGCAAAAATAGAAGTTGAGACCGGGCGGAGAAAAGTGTAGCTCCGTCTGTATCGGTTAAGGACCATACCGTTGTCGGCCCTGCTGATCATGTTTGAATTGTACTAACCGCATACCGGGAGTAGGAGATAGTCGAAACCGGTAAGGCGAGTACTGCTTTGCTTCGAAAGTACAGGAACCCGCACCCAACTCCTAGGGCGAGTCGAGTGGCCGCGGAGAAAAAGGGTCGCATATGTTTATTTTTGGTGGTCTCACGTAAGGCTCGGCTGATTATATGTCGTTGGGCTGGTTCCTGTAGTTCGAGGCGGGGAGGGGAAAGGTTGGTGCGAGGGGTCCGACGGGGCTTTTGCGTGTCGTGTTGGTTAGGTCAACGATTCGCCGTCAGTCGCTCTCGGATATGAGCACCTTGATCACTGCGTCGCATCGTAGTATCATGATGAGATGATAAGTATATAAATATATGATGGTGAACACATTGAATCATTATTGATTGCACCACTATGTATGCTATAGTTGATTTATGCAAATATTAGAATATAGTTAATTTATATGGAACCTGAAAGCTAAAAAAATTGATATTAAGGAATTACTTTAGTCCCTTTTTCTACAAGATAAACCACCAGCCAAAAGCCTTGCATGTCTAGGTATGTGGGCTAAGTATATCCACTGATCGGGTAAGTCTTGCTGAGTATTAGTTGCTCAGGACTTTTGTTGAAACATTATTCAGGACACAGACGTAGACTTCTGTCCTTGCTGCGTTAAGTTTATCCGTCGGGACGCCGAGAGATGGGAGGTTGTGGAGCCAGACGCTTAGTTAAGGGGACTCCTCGGTGGACACTGGTGGTAGTTGTAGGCCTTTTTCCTATGTTCGAACCCGAATTTCAGTAATGTAAAATTTGTAAATTATGTATGTATTCAAACTTTGGTTTGTAAAACTTATGGCAAAATCTTGTGTATATTACTATATTTTCAAATATGTGTCGTGCTTGTACCATCTGCAATCACCTTCGCGTGGGACTATCGGTGTTGTTTCGATCGGGACGTGGGCTGAGAAAGGACTGTCAAATTAAACCATTAAGCTAATGCGCCCGATGTGTTCGAATGACGACCATTACGCTTAATTGAGAGTTTTAATTTGACAGTTCTATCACAAGTTTCAAGGGGGGCAATGATCGCATGCCACTTTGTCCAGCACAGACCAAACGGGAGGGCATCTCCTCCCTACCACCACCAGCAAAAGATGAAGGGTCCTGAACCTACACTGCTAAAAGTCCCCTAATGAATACAGATGAATTTTGGAACTGGCAATACAACCTTGCAGATCAATGATACAACAATTACAGCACAGCAATACCGAATGCATGGGTTGCTCAGATGACAAGTCTGAGTTATCTGCAACAGCGTGCTGCCCCGCACGAATTGAAACTTTGCGGTGTGAAGTTCTGAACCTTCAAGACTGCATTTGTACTAGTGTTCGACCAATGACAGGCTACACAGCGCATCTGTGATTATTATGATGGATACATACAGTGGCGATCACTGTAAGGTACAACAACAGGAGAACATGTAGTGAGTATATGTGTAATGTTCCTTTACTTGCCACGGGCTGTTTGCTCAGTTTGTATCAGCTTTGTTTTCGGCAGCCTCACCCTTTAGGAAGTGTGAGAACCACAGGGCTGATGCTTTGGGGTGCCTGGCGAGCCCATTTTTGTAGTCCACATAAACAATGCCAAACCTCTTGGTATAGCCCATAGCCCACTCAAAGTTGTCCAAGAATGACCACGCGAAGTATCCACGAACATCAACTCCGTCCCTGCACCAAACAATTGGTTGCATCGGTCATTTTGTTGGCTGAACGCTCATAGTAGTGTGGTCGACTGCAAAATCAGCTTACTTGATTGCTTGTGCAACTGAAGCGAGGTATCCTTTGAAGTAACCGACTCTCGTCGTGTCATTTAAAGCCTGCTCTAGTGTTGCGGACTGATCATCTTCCTCATCCATGCCTACAGGAAAGAAAATCGGTAAGGCCATTCAGATGATCAGTTATTCAGTAGAAGAAAACACTATCACTTGTGCAAGCAAAACTCATCATTTGTAATGCAACAAGAAATATCGCAATGGTACATTTCAGTTGTTGTATTTCGGAAACTCTGAATTCACACCCTAGTTTATTCGCATCAATGTCCATTTAATATACTTTGGACAAATGGCTGTCAAAACCAGATATTTGGAACTGTCCAGATTTTTGCAGGGCTCACCAGTTCAGTTAGAATGCAAGTAGGATCGAAGTTGGAACTCTATTTCCAAATATGAACAAATAAGACAATGCATGCTCTTGCTACCAGTGCTGAGCATGTTAACCTAGACTCCTTATCACCAAAAAAAAAACCTAGACTCTTGTCCTTTTCTTTTCTTCTCTTTCTCAGTCTTTCAGAAAAAAAAGGGCTATGTATGGGGACCATTTTTACATTTTCTTTTACCCTGTAACACAAAGATACACAGAGCTACTGTGAATTTTGAGAGGGAAAAAAAGGCAGTGCATACAACCTATAAGATGCATCTTGCGCTTGCACATTCAGCAATATGTTGTGGTGGAACAGGTATTCACAATTTAATTTTCTTTTAGCAGTTCAGGCTCCAGTAAAATACTAGAGTCATTCACATGCTATGATTGTAAAAGAGTATCTTATCTACAGGAAAATGAAATCATAAAGAATAAAATAGGGGCACAAAAGATTTCTATCTTCAACCTTGATTCATGTGAAGGAAAGACAAAAAAATTTAATGGTATTGACTTCAGCAATTCCAGATTTTAGTAGTTGTATATTTGTAGAATTTCCTGTCATAATTTATTATGTACCATGCCACCAGTATCAGATATCCCACGTTGTTTTACGTTCATTTGGGAAGTATGGGAACCTTACCATTCTCAGTAATATAAATAGGTGGATTATCATATTTCTTTGCTATATAATTAAGTAATTTATGAAGGCCCCAAGGAACTATGAAAAGCCATTCAGATGCAGCCTGCACAAATGTTGAGATGATACATTAGGAGAGACCCGTATAATTTACATATAAGGAGAAATAGTTCAGTTCAGACCCTTTCACCAATCTTTTGGCCAGTATTCCATTTTTCTGCCAAAAGAATACATGTCAGAATAATGATAATACCAATTTGCAGGCATGATCATGAATAAATCTAAAGTTGATTTAAAGATGACTCAGGCAGACATAGTAGTTCACACACTTGACCCAATTAGCAATAACTCTCTTTGTACAGATATCTAGAGATAAGATAGATTCTATTGCTGTAATCTCCTAACTTCCAGGATTGTAATCTCCATCCCCAACCTCCTCCTTTAGCCCTTTGTTGGTTGGAGTTGTACAATGTTCTTGGCTTCTTACAATAGGTCAATAGCTTAACTCCTATAAAGTGAACACCCAGGGCTAGGATTGTCCCTTGCTCCCCTCCCCCCCAAAAGATGATTTGGGTACGCTACTGAAACGCCCACATTTTGACCTATATTTCTGGAGTCATTCACCTTACATCCCTTGCTTCCTCCCTCTCAATTCTGTTTCAGACCCAAAAAAGGAAGCTGAGGGATGTACATTTCATAAAATTATTTGATTCTAGACAACGATTGAATAATTGCAGTTTTTAAAAAAATTAACATTCTTGAACACCTCTGGTGTCTACATACTACAATTTTCCTTCGTAGCTGAAGTATAGTACCTATTCTCTCCACTTGTTGTACTTGATAGAAATAAATATCTCCTGGATTCTGATGATGAGCAATGAGTCTCGAAGTATAATGGTTTAGTCCAACAAAATCAATTTTGTTCCTGATGAATTCTTTATCCTTCTCTGAGAATGTTGGAAGATCATTGCCCACCCGCTCACGCATGCTTTCTGGGTAATCACCGAAATATATTGGGTCCAGGTACCTTTAAGGAAAGGAAAACTTGTCAGTGGACATCATACATTATCCGATAAACACAGTGTAAGAGAGAGAGAATATGAGAGAATAATGGCTTGTATTCCTCCAAACCCTAGAAGGTTGGGATATATAGATACTATACAAGGGCCTCTAGATAGGCCTCTATACATGGGCTCACATATACACCAACACCCCCCCCCCCCACAGTCTGAACTATCGGCGTAACGGTGTTCAAGACAGGACAATAAGAAAGCCAACACCCCCCCAGTCTGAACTACCGGCGCAGCGGTGTTCAAGACTGGACAAGAAGAGAGTACAAATGGCAAATACTCCCCCGCAGCCACAACTAGCCACCGGCTACGTTGAGGCTGGAGCGAAACTCCAAGAAGGTCGAGGAGGGCAATCCCTTGGTGAAGATGTCAGCAAACTGGGAGGTAGTCGGTAAATGGAGTACCCGAACATCGCCGATGGCGACTCTGTCGCGCACGAAGTGTAGGTCGATCTCCACATGCTTCGTCCGCTGATGCTGGACGGGGTTGTTGGAGAGGTACACGGCGCTGACGTTGTCGCAGTAGACGAGCGTGCTCTTGGCGAGCGGGCTGTGGAGCTCTGCCAAGAGCTGTCGGAGCCAAGACGCCTCCGCCACACCGTTAGCGATAGCCCGGTACTCCGCCTCAGCACTGGAGCGGGAGACAACCGGCTGCCGCTTGGACGACCAGAAGACAAGGTTGCCGCCCAGGAAGACGGCGTAGCCGGAAGTGGAGCGGCGAGTGTCCGGGCAGCCAGCCCAGTCAGCGTCGGTATAGACCACCAGCTCAGAGGTGGGAGAGCGGTGAAGAACCAAGCCGAAGCCAACAGTGCCACGGACGTAGCGGAGGAGACGCTTCAGTGCAGCTAGGTGAGACTCCCGGGGATCATGTATGTGAAGACAGACCTGCTGAACGGCATAGGTGAGATCCGGCCGGGTGAAGGTCAGGTACTGCAAGGCACCGGCAAGGCTCCGGTAGACAGCAGGATCAGCCACGGGATCACCCAGATCAGCAGACAGCTTCGCCTGAGTATCGACAGGAGTGGAGCATGGCTTGCAATCAGTCATCCCAGCCCGCTCCAAAATGTCGAGTGCATACTGCCGCTAGTGAAGGAACAAGCCAGACGGGCGAGTCTTAACAGTAACGCCCAAGAAGTGGTGGAGCTAACCAAGATTCTTCATAGCAAACTCCTGCTGCAGATAGGAGATGACGCGCTCAAACACCTGCTAACTGGAGGCTGTGAGCACAATATCATCAACATAGAGCAGCAGGTAGGCAGTCTCATCTCCACGGCGGTAGACGAACAGTGAAGTGTCAGTCTTGGCCTCGGTGAATCCCAAAGTCAGCAAGAATGTGGCGAACCGAGAGTACCAAGCCCGAGGAGCCTGCTTCAGACCATAGAGGGACTTGTTGAGCCGGCAGACCATATCCGAACGACTCGAGTCCACAAATCCCGCTGGCTGAGAGCAGTACAGTCTCTGACAGAGTGCCGTGAAGAAAGTCATTCTTCACATCCAGCTGGTGCACAGGCCAGGAGCGAGAGAGCGCAAGCGAGAGGACCGTGCGCACCGTAGCGGGTTTCACCACTGGACTGAAGGTCTCATGTCAGCCCGACGCTTATGCGTCCAGATCCACTTACCGGTGACCACATTGCAACCAGACGGACGCGGTACGAGGTCCCACGTCTGGTTGGCAAGAAGAGCCGCGTACTCCTCTTCCATTGCGCAACGCCAGTGAGGATCCGCCAGGGCGTCGTGGACAGAGGAGGGTACCGGAGAGACCAGCGGCTCGCCCTCGGTGGTGGGGGGTCGCGGCCTGAGACGCCATCCGCCGAGTCACCATGGGATGGATATGCCGAGGATCCCGATGGATGACTGGCGGGTGATACACCTCCGGCTCGACTCGAGAGCGAGTCGGCGGAGGCGGCGGCGGCAACGACTCCGGTGTAGACGTCGGAGGAGCCTCCGGAGCCAGAGTCGGCGCCGGTGCCGGCGCCGAACGACGCCGGTACACCTGCACCGGTTCAGCGTACCGCGGCGGCGCCGGTGTCGGCGCCGAACGACGCTGGTACACCTGCACCGGCTGAGCGTACAGCGCAAACGCAGGGGAAGGCACCGGGGCCGCACGTGGCGCAGCAGGAGACATCGGGTCCGCGTGCGGCACGATCGGAGGTCCGGGGGCCGCGCGTGGCGCGACTGCGGGCACCGGGGCCGCGCTCGGCGCAGCAGGGATCACCGGGAACGGTGCCGGTGTTCCGGGAAAACCTGCAGGGAAAGGGCAGACAGAAAAAGGTGGCTGAACCACCGGATCAGTCGGAACACAAAGACTCCAGCTCGGGGTCAGGAGAAGGTGTGGAGGAGGTGGAGTAGGGGAAATCCGACTCGTCAAAGATGACGTGTCGGGAGATCAGGACGCGGCGAGAGGTGAGGTCAAAACATCGGTACCCCTTGTGGTCAAGGGAGTAACCAAGGAACACACAACGAGTCGAGCGGGGCGCCAGCTTGTGAGGAACAGTGGCGGAGGTGTTAGGGTAACACGCACACCCGAAGACCCGAAGGTGGTCGTAGCGAGGAGGGGTACCGAAAAGAGCGTGGTGTGGAGTGGGAGCAGGAGAAGCAGTGGACGGAAGACGATTGAGCAAGTAGGTGGCGGTGTGGAGGCTCTCAGCCCAGAAGCGCGGTGGCAGAGAGGCCTGGATCAGAAGGGTGCGCACGACGTCGTTCGTCGTGCGAATCATCCGCTCAGCCTTGCCGTTCTGAGTAGAGGTATACGGACAAGACATACGCAGCTGAACACCCCGAGAGAGGAAGAAAGAATGGGAGGTGGAGTTGTCGAACTCCCGCCCGTTGTCACACTGGACGGACTTAACGGTGAGGCCGAACTGAGTGGACACCCAGGCAAAGAAGTGGAGGAGGGTGGGGAAAGTCTCAGACTTGGCGCGCAAAGAAAACGTCCAAGAGTAGTGCGGGAAGTCATCGACAACCACCAGATAGTACTTATAACCAGAAACGCTAAGTACAGGAGAGGTCCACAGGTCACACTGAACAAGATCAAATGCATGCGTCGCATGCGAAGAAGAAGAAAAAGAGAGCCGAACATAACGACCGAGCTGGCACGCATGGTAGAGGGGCTCAGCGGGAGCCCTAGTACCAGGAACATCGGCACTACAACTAAGCTGAGCCAGAACGTCGCGGCCAGGGTGACCAAGACGGTGGTGCCAGGTGGTGGAAGACGGCGTCGCGGCAAAAACGGCAGACCAAGACGGCCAGGGCGAAGAAGAAGGCGAGAGTGGTGCAGCGGAAGAAGGAAGGCGAAGTGTGTAAAAGGGCCCGTACTGTCACACCAGAGTAACGGACGCCGGAAGGCCGAATACTTTACAGTGAGGACAGAAGAATCAAACTCGATGGAACAAGAATTGTCAGCTGTAAACTGACGAATGGAAAGAAGGTTATGAACCATCTGAGGAACAACAAGGATATTGGGAAGACGAAAGGAGCTAGGAGCAGAACCCACCATGATGGAAGAAGGACAAGAGAGGTGTGGGGGTCGGACAGAAAAGAGGATACCAGCATGTGGGGTGGTGTGGAAGGTGGCACCCGAGTCGGCGATCCACTCGGTGCTGGCCGGCGGCGTCCGCCCCATGGCGCTGAAGGACTGCGCGAACAGGAGAGCAGCAGCGGCGAACATGGCCGCCGGCTGTGGCTGAGGACGAGGGCCCCCCCGGACCCTGAAACGGCCACATCGAGATGCGCCCTGGCCCTGGGGCGCTGAAGGATGGCCAGGGCGTACCTCCAGGGCCAGGAGCAGGAGTGGGAGCCGGAGTCGGGGTCAGAGTGCCCCGACGGCCTCCACCAGTACCACTAGAGGTAGCGCCGCCAGCACCACCACCACGTCCGCTCCGACGACGACGCCCGCGACCTTCCCCCACTCCCGGTCTGGCCGGTGAGAGGAGCACCAAGGAGGGGGTCGGTCCGGGATCCAGATCCAAAGGGCGAAGCCTGGTGGGTCTTGGCGGCGAGGAGGGCCGCGGCGAGAGCAGCTTCGGCCGGAGCAGCGCCGGCGGCGATCGGCTGCCCGCTGAAGGCGGCGGCGGCGAACGGCGCGTCCGAGGGGGGCATCCTGAACGCAGGCCACGCGGAGGCGAGGGAGGCGGCGGTCGCGACGGTCGGCGTGGCGTGCGCAACGGCGAGGGAGGCGGCGGCCCGCGCAGCCTGTGCGGCGGGCGCGGTGGGCGCACGCGCGGCCTGGACGAGCTTGGCCTCGACGTGCTTGGCCTCGAGGTCCCGCAGCCACACGCGCGCAGAGGCCGGGGCCAGAGGAGGGAGGGCCGCGCCAGCCTTAGCAGCAGAGGAGGCGGCGGCGGTGCTGGGTGCGCCCACGGCCGCGGCGCCCGCGCCCAGGGCGGCGCTAGGCCGAGGAGGTGCGGGCGGCACGGTCCCGGCGAAGGCAAGCACCGCACGACCAGGGGCGACGGCGGCCGCAGGGACCACGGGCGGCACCCGCTCCTCTGGGTGCGGCGGCTGCAGAAGCAGGCCACGCTGGCCGCGCCAGATGGGCAGCGGGCTACGCCTAGGCGGGGTGCAGACGTGGAGTCCGGGTCCCCCGCGCTAGAGGCCCCCGCGGACCATGGGAGGGGGGCGCCACCATGGGAGGGCGGGGGAGGAGGGGCGGCGCCAAACCCGTGGCGGCCGGATCCCGGACCCGCTGCGGCAGGAGATGGCTCGCCCGCGCCGAGCCCCGCGGTAGCAGCCAGCGCGGCGGCCTCGGGAGCGCGCGGCGCACCCGCGCCGGGCCCCGCGGCAGCAGCCAGCACGGCGGCGTAGGGCGCGGGCGGTCCGCCCAGAGCAGGGGAATCGGCGACCAGAACAGGGGAGGGAAAGGAAGAGAGGGGAGGAAAGAAAGAGGGCGACACTGGCGGCCGGCCGGCCATGGAGGCGGCGGCGGCCATGAGCTAGTCTGATACCATGTAAGAGAGAGAGAATAGGAGAGAATAATGTCTTGTATTCCTCCAAACCCTAGAAGGGTGGGATATATAGATCCTATACATGGGCCTCTATACATGGGCTCACATATACACCAACACACAGAGCCAAGTATGCACGTTATACTACATAAATTTGTATGTTCCGTAAAAAGATTTATGCCTTGTATAGAGAAAAAAATTTCAAGCACAGTGCGAAAGGTAAATAACGTTGGAAAGATATTGCCCACGTTGAATTGTACTGACATTAGGAATACCAACAGCAACATACCATCCAAGTTGAAAGTCAATCCTCCTTTGTGCAGCAATTTGGTCTTCTGCTTTCTCTGAAAACGGTTCTGCCCATTCACAATCAACGACCAGTCCTACTTCACCACCTTGTGCAGCCTATTTTTGTAGCACATAAAACCATCAGACAAACAAAACATGCTGACAGCAAACTGATGGAATGAAGACCAGAGTACCAAATACCACTATTTACAATACTGGTGGAAATAAGATGAATTGTACTCTGTCCCACACTTCCAATTACATACTTACAAGGAAATTAGTGTTAAAGCATGAAAGAGAAGGGGAGTAAAAAAAGAACCCATACTGACTAATGTTTAGTGGAACCGAGAATCGGCTCGTTTCAAGAATACTGGCCAGGACCAGGATCTACACCCTAATAATGTAAAACGAACCTTGAATTTTCTTCTATAAACATCAACAGCAGCAGCATGAGCCAAGATTTGGTGATGGGCGGCCAAGTAGCATCTAGCAGTTTCACCCTCGCATCCTCCAGGTGCAAAAACTCCAATCCCATAAGCATTAACTGAAGTTTGGAGAGGCTCATTGATTGTTATCCAACGCTTTACTCTGTCTCCAAAATTTGCAAAGCAAGCTTCTGCATACAATGCAAAGTAATCCCTGGGATATTTTCATGGTGAGAAACTCATATAAAATACAGAAAATCATGCTGCAACCACTCTTGAAATAAACAATTGTCTCGAAATCCTATGCACTCATCCATTTAACAGTTAAGAAAGCTTTGCAAATCATACTGCACACTTAAGATGCCTGCAACAACTTACACAATCTTTTCAGAAATCCAGCCCCCCAGAGTCTTTTGAAGATTGTTTGGAAGATCCCAGTGATACAGAGTTGCATAAGGCTCAATTCCTATTGGCAGATAGACGAGTGGTTAACAACTAGAAGCACTGTAACCTTTAAAATTATTAAGCAAAACATCTGCCACCTTTTGCAATCATAAAGTTGATAAGGTTGTTATAGAAGGCAACTCCTTGCTCATTGACCTTCCCCCCCAAGCCATCTGCAGGAATGACAAAATCTTATGCACACAAGATAGTATGGAGCATTAACATTTGCTAACAAATTAATCTCTGATCTGTTAAGAGAGAGAGAATAGGAGAGAATAATTTATCCTGTTGTATATGTTAAAATCTCTGATCTGTTGAAATCTTATGCACACAAGATAGTATGGAGCATCATTTATCCTGTTGTATATGTCATGTGCATTTATAAATTAATCTCTGATCTGTTAAGATTGACCTACCAGGAAATATACGAGCCCAAGATATAGAAAATCTGTAAGCGCGAAAACCTAAACTTGCCATGAGCTCAATGTCTTCCTGAAAGATGCATAACAAACATTTCAAACAATAAATTTCTAATTCTAGGAAGCAATACAATGTACAAACATATTAACATTGTAGAAACTGAGGAACAAGCCAGTTCCCACAGTTGTTGATAATATTCTATTAAAATAAGATGTTGCCCCCCCCCCCCCCCCCTTTTTTTCTTGCCCCCTTCTTCTTTTCCCATGAAAACTGAGGAAGGAATAATAGACAATACCCTGTATCGATGATAATGATCAACTGCAATATCTCCATTGCTTCTGTCTAAGACACGTTCTGAAAGCAGAAGCATTTAAACACAATAGTTAGATATATGTGTTTCAAGATCATAAAGGAACCAGATAAACAAACCTTTGTCTTCTGTGAAGACATCCCATATGTTGTCTCCTTTGCCTCCCTCCCTTCTTGCTCCCTCAATCTAAAGTAGAGAGAATTCAGACAACGTGACTTCCAGTATGGAGAGAAAGAATTAAAGAAGCTGGTTTCCTCTCTCTATTTTTGTTTTGTGTCTTTCTAGTGTGTAGAGCTCTCTAGGCATCTTATTCATCAGTCACACTTCCACTCCACACCCTGCAGTGGGTGATATTGACAGAAATTGTACCACACCCTGCAGTGGGTGCTATTGACAGAAACTGTACCACACTCTTTACCTCCACACCGGGCACTGCGCCACACCATTCGCCTGGTGAAGGCTATAATGCCATAGTGGCAAGGTTTGTGGTGCATAAATCATCGTAATTAATTCAAAATGCATAAGCCCTGTTCCTACTTTGTTGAACAACACAAGGCAACAGTTCAATAAATAAACTACTTCCACAGATAGTGCAATTAGAGGATGGCGAAATCCTATGTTGTGCCCAACAGTACGACTTCCACTCCATTTATCTTCGTTCCTCCCCCGTCCAGAGACTCGGCAAAAATTCATCAGAAGTTGCACTTGAAATTAACGGGAATGCTAATATAAATACAGGAGAGACTAATTTGACGGAGGAAGTCCCAGTGTCCTACACTCGGAATAGTAATCCGCACCTGTTCCTAGACACCACCTTTGTAGGTTCGAGGCAAGCTGAATCAACTCCATACACTGCTCTGAACTACAGTGAAAACAGAGACCAACCAGTGGAACCCACACACCGATTCGAATCTCAGAACTAAGCACAGCCCCACAGCAGGCCAGCGCGTGCTGCGTGCACTAGCTGCCGGCCTGCCGCAGAGCCTACGGGCGGGCGAAGGCGATCAGCAGTCCTGCACGCCACGCGGCGGGACGGGCGCCAAGCGAAGGCGGGCGAGGCGGGGTGAGATGGGGGCGGGGCGGTCGGGGCGAGGGGCCGGTACCTGGTACGCGGAGGTAGCGACGCCGAAGACGAAGCCGTCCGGGAAGTCGGCGCGGGCCACCTCCGCCTCGCGCCCCGTGCTCCCCATTGCTCCGGGGGGTGGGGTGGGCGGTGGAGTTGCTTGAACCGAAAGGCGTGAGCGATCTCGGCGAAGCGCCGGGGAAGTGGGTGAGTACGGAAGCGTCGGCTTGGGGTTGCCCTTGCGCCTGCGGGGGGAGTGAATAAATAGCGGCCGGTGTGGTTTGGTTTCAGGAATTTTTTTTTAAGTCTCTGAAATTTTTTGGAATTTAGAAGTATTAAATAAAAATTAATTATAAAACTAACTGCAGAACTCTATGGCTAAATTGCGAGACGAATCTAATGTGATATATTAATCTATGATTAGCAGATGGTACTGTAGCATAACTGTAGCAAATTATGAATTAATTATGCTCATTAGATTCGTCTCGCAAATTAGTACTCAGCTGTCAAAAAACATTTATAAACAGATTTTATTTAATACTATAAAATACTAAGATTCCTTTTGATGTGATAGGGACTTCTGAAAAAAGTTTGGAATGAAACTGGGCCTTAGGCTCTGAATAAATAGCGGCTGGTGTTTAGGCTCTGTTTATTTCAAGCGCAAATTTTTTTCATTAGAATCTTACTAATTTGAAGTACTAAATAAAGTTTATTTACAAAACTTTTTGCAAAGATGGGTTGTAAATCGCGAGACGAATCTAATGATGCTAATTAATCCATGATTAATCAATGATTAGCGGATGGTTACTGTAGCATCATTGTTGCAAATCATGGATTAAGTAGGCTCATTAAATTCGTCTCGCGATTTACAGCCCATCTATGCAAAAAGTTTTGTAAATAGACTTCATTTAGTACTATATGTATGTGTCGAAACATTCGATGTGACAATTTTTTTTACGTTTACGGGGTTTATGGGTGGGGGCCTTGCTCAGAGCTTGGATGCGGAACTGTGGAAGCGACACCCCGCGCGGCGTGCCCCGGCTGGCGAGCGCGCTGGGAGGGAACACGTGACTACGTGAGCAGCCACGCTGGCATGTGTGGTGCGCCCACCACCCCTATCTCGCCAATGGGGTGGTGGACTGGTGGCGTCATGCGAGGGAGATGAGCGAGGGCCGGGGGCGCGGGTGCGGGCGCCATATCCGAAGGCGCTGTTCCAGTATGGCAGCGCGTCCGTTGCAGAGGAAACGGGGCCTCTCCGTCATGCAGACAGAATGAAAGACCCCCACTTTTTTTACTTCTCTCTTTGGGTTTTTTTTATTTTTTGAGGAACCATAAAGCAAGGGAAACATGGTACAAATACGGGTACAGCTCAGAAGGATAAGGAAGGAACCACAGTTCCAGTACCAATACGAACAGGACCACACAAAAGAAGAAAGAACTAAGGTCGATGAAGTCCATGTTCTGTCCATCTTCATCCTCTTCGATCCGCCACGAACGCAAACGCCAGCCGGATCTCCCTTGGCTCCGAGGAAGCACCATCGCAGACCAGCTGCTTTGTGAGCCGAATGAGCATCCCATCGAAGACAGGACCTTTTTCTCTGTGGCACGTCGGCCGGGAGAACACCCTGAGCTCCTCGGTGCTTGAATCCGCCGTCTCCGTCCATCACTGAAGATGGCGCACAGATCCAACCTCCTCATACCACAAACCCAGTACCGGACGCAGGGCCCCATCCTCGGCGACGCCGCTGCCACCATGTAACATTCCAAAAATTCACCAAGATAACTCACGCGATAAAATGTTTCAAAATTATTGTCATCGTTGAGCACAAATCATTTTTCCGCCCGATCTCCCAATCTCCCGAAAAACCGGTCCCGACATCTGAATCCATCGCTGTCCCGTCTCCCTGTTCGCTCTTGTCCCGCGCGTCACGCCCGACCAGTGCGCGTGCAGTCGCGGTCGTCGCCGGCGCGATCTCTCTCTCTTTCTCTCCCTCTTTTTTTCTTTTCTCTTTTTCCCTCCCCTTTTCTTTTCCTTTTCTCCCTCCTTCTCCTTCCTTCTTTGCTCCCCGGCCACGCGGACTCGCACGCCCGCCTAGCCCGGCCGCCTGCCCACGCGCGCACGCCTCCTCCTAGCCCGTGCACCCCGCCACGCCGAGCACCCCCCTGGGCCGTGCGCACACGCGCGCGCACCGCCGCTGCCTCCCTCTGCCCGCGCACGCGCCACGTGCCCCGCCTTCCCTGCACCGTCCGCGCGCGTCACGCGTTCCACGCAGCCGCGCCGCTCGCCGCACCACCCGGCGCACCGCCACCGCCTCCCTGTGCCGCCTCGCCGCTCACGCCGCTCTGCTCGACGCCGAGCCCCACAGCCGGCCCTCCACGTGCCTGCACGCCGCTAGGACCTGCCTGAGCCGCCGCGAATCGCGCCGCCGCCACGTCACGACATCTAACGCCATTAAAGGCGCCCCGCACCGCTCGCTGGACTGCCACCAACGCGGCCACCGCTCCGCTGCCTTACTCGGCCTATAAAGGGACCCCTGCGCCGCACCCGAACCCCACAACGCCGACCACCACCGCACAGCCCCCCCCCCCCGAGCTTCCAGCGCCGCCACCACCACCGTAGCCGCCGAGCACCGCCCGCCGCCGTGGAGAGCTGTCCACAGGACGCCACCACCCAAGGTGAGCGGGTGAATCGAGTCCCCAGAGTCCCCTAGTGCTTTTCCCCCTTCCCTTGAGTGTCGCCGCACCTCCGGGACGCCGGCCCAAGGCCGCCACCGCCCGCCGGCCGTCGTAGCCAGGCCGCCACGGTCCACCTCCGCCCGAGCTGCGGCAGGGGATCGGCCCCGCGAACCTTCCTCTCTCTTTTCCCCTACCCCGTGGCCGCCATCGCGCCCCGAGCCGCCGGCCCAGACGCCGCCGGCGTTGCGCCGCCCCCTCCCCTGTTTCCCGGTTGGGCGGAAGGAGAGAAGGGCCCATTTGCCCAGAACCCCCTCCCCTCTCTTCTATTTGTTTAAGAGCCCTCCCACCCTTTGGCCTTTTTGCAAATTAAACCCTCTCCTTTATCATATTCCAAAATAAACCCTTTTACCATATAATCTTAATTCTTAATAAACCCCTAGTCTTTTTAGAATAACACAATTATATTCTAAAATTACAATCAAGTCCTTCCACCCTCCAAGCTATTTACAAATAGGCCCTTGGATCCATGTTTAAACCCTAAACACCCCGTTAACTTATCATTTCATGCGCCAAACAAACTCCGATCAACCTGAAACTTCACCACGCCATTCCTAACATAGTTTTGGCCATGCCATTAGGAAACCGCCCAAAAATATTACTCCTATCTCCTTATCTTAATTGTTTCCGATTCGAGCTCAACGATAAAACCTTTATTTCTTTTTCTTGATTGTGTGTTTGTCTGTATGCGCCATAGATCACGGTGTGAACGAGGAAGAACCCGTCGACGAGCAGTACTGCGAGTAAGTGAATGAGGACCAGTTCCACGATCCCGAACCCGAAGGACAGCACCTTGATCAGAACTTCCGGGAAGGCTTTGAAGACGGCAAGTTCAATCCCGCCATTTGATGCATATTTTGTCCGAGTTTTTATAAACACAACCTATTGGCCTGTTTTTATAAAATTGCATATGTTTTGCCTGCTGAAAATATGGTTGGATAGCCACCCCTTGATTTGTTATAACCATTCCTTGACCACCTAGATTAATGTCTGAATGTGATATGTTTGGACGTTAATCGCTGCTAGAGCGCTTAGGACCTTAAACACAATACAACTTGTTTTATAAAAGGAAAATGTGTGAGTGTGTGGGAAGGAAAAAATGTGGAATTTCGAAAGATGAGATTAGACGAGATGGGCGGCACTTCTGTGTGAATTGCCGAATGGTGTGCTCGTGCCTGTGTGGCAGAGCAAGGAAGGGAGATATCCATCTTGTCACAACTAAGGACCGAGTTGGTATGTCATCTCACCTAACTCCACTATCGTGCAAACCACTCGACCGTTGTATGGGTAACGGCTTAGCATAAATCCCACTAGTTAGTCTGATAGCCATCAGGAGAGCTGAGAGCAACGGGTGATCAAGGAGAAGGGATTAGCTCTGTGTGACTTATGCCCCGGTTAAAACTTCTGTGATAGGTCAATGACCCCTTGGTGGATCCCGTGATGGCTAGTCAGGTCTAGCTAAGATGGGTAATGACTTTGTTGGGATCTGCACCGACACTAAGGTGATCGGGTTGTGGTACCCCGCTTGTGGGTAAAGTTGCACACCTCTGCAGAGTTAAAAATCTATTCGAATAGCCGTGCCCACGATACTGGGCGAGTTACGGTGTGGTCACATAACTAGTGTTTCTTCTGGGAATGGATGGGTTGGCGTGAGTTGTTTTGGAAAAGTGTTCGGCAGTTGTGCCGTGTGCTACGGCGGGTGAGGAGACCGGTAGCAACTTAAAACTTGAATCCTGTGTGGATCAACACTACGGGTTACTCGGTACAAGAAAATCCTTTCTTTCAAATGAACCCCTGCATAAAAATTAGCTTTCCGCAAATTAAACCCTAGCCTTATTCTTGATTTACCCTGTGCATTATATTCTGTTTATACCCCTCCGTGGGTGTGGTTGGACTTGCTGAGTACGTTTGTACTCACCCAATTCTTAATTTTTACGGAGGAAGATCCAGACTTCATTCTCGAAGACGTTGAGTAGTGGTTCCGTCCTGCACCCAACCTTGCCTGTGGATAGGATCACCCGCAGGAAGTTCCGTATGGCGCAAGACTCTGATGACCCCCTCTTCGTAGTTAATATCGTTGTGTGGGTGTTAGTTGTTATCCTCGCGATAGTGTCGCTTCACTGCCCACTTCCGCGTAGAGTTGTACGGTGATGTACCATCTGATGTAATAAAAGTGTTATCAGCCTCTTGGGACTGATATTGTATCACTTTTAAGTCTTCTCCTATAAGGGTACGCTTCAGGTGGTATCAGAGCCGTAGGTTGGCCATAGGACGCGACCTTAGGAGCAAGACTCTTTCAGGCCTTTTCACATTAGGACTTTTCCTTACTTAATCCTTTTTCCACACAAACACTCATCGCTGATTCTTGCCCTGTTCCAGATGGCTGACAATGGATGGAGTGGTGGAATCTGTCATGCAGAGCCCGGCCTTCCTAAGCTATTGATACTCAGCCTGGAACGCGTCGGAGTTATGGACTCACCAGAGTACGTCTACCGGGAGTACGACTCCAGGGCACTCTTCGGTGCGACATGATGATGTTCGTGGGAAAGAGCACCCGCTACCCTGACGTGGACCCCTGGTTCATTTCCACCACTGGCTTTCGCTTCCCTGACACCTACCGATAGGCCGCCCGAAAAGCCCTGCGATGTCTGCGTGTGGTCTACAAGCATCATCTTCAGCGTACTCCTATGGGATTTTTACCGCCTACTGGAGAAAGAGGACGCTCCTGGATTGCCCGGATGAGAGGACTTGGGAGAGAAGAAGAAGACCTAGAAGATACAGTCTCCCACCTATTCATCTACCTCACCGGCCTGGATGAACTTTACCGCGAACAGGCGGCACAACTGAAGCACCAAATCCACAGGGCAGAAAAGGCAACCCAAGAATTGGAGGAACAACGGACAAGAGCCGCACGCGCCGAGTATTCCCTAGCCGCTCTCCAAGCCCAATGGCAAGAATACGAGGCTCGCAGAGGAATAGGTGGGTGGATAGAGGAAGAACCCGAAGAAACCCATTGGGATAGAGGTACTCAGACCGAAGATGATGTGATGGATCAGTGTCTTCCACCAAAGAAGCGCCCTATCCGGATCGAGGAAGAGTCCCCATGATAGGAGTAGCACTACAAGCTAGAACCCTATCCTAATAATCGTGTACCCATGGAATCTGTACCCCCACTATATTGTAATAATAAATACCATCTACCCCCTTTTGTACCCAAATATTCGTGCAAAACTTGTTCACTCTACATTTGCTTTCAGATGGCTGATGAAGGATGGACCCAGGGCAATTGCCAAGCTGCACCTGGCTTCCCCAGCCTTTTGATCAACGCCCTGGAAAGCCTTGGCGTTACGGAATGCCCAAGGTACTACAGCAGAGAGTACGAGCACCATGGTACCCTCCGCTGCAGGGAGATCCTGGTCATCGCCATAAGTGACCGCTACCTCGACATCTAGCCATGGCGAGTGACTGCCACAGGGTTTAGGCACCAAGACATCTATCCCTTGGCCGTCAGGAAGGCACTCCGTTATCTGTGCCGGATTTTTGAAGGACACCTCGCTCCCACACCAATGAGGTTCTTCCCGCCGGCCATCAGAACCCAGTTTGGGAAGCTCATATGAGAAGCCTGGAACGGCGCTGCCATGAAGAAGATCTCCTGTACCAAGTGACTACCTATTTAGCCTCCTTGGACCAGCTCTTTGACGAGCAAGCCAACATTCTGAGGGAGTAGACCCATCGAGCCGAGCAAGCAGAGCTTGCGGTAAGACTGCAACAGATCCGGGCAGCCCAAGCCGAGGCAAGAGCTGCAGCCATGGTCAGCAGCGAAGCGGTTGCCCAGGAGAGCCTCAGGCAAGTACGAGACCGGCGTATGCAAGAATGGACCAGAAGCGGAACGCCAGTCCCGGCAATTGGGGAAGACTATGTTCTACTCGGGACACCTGTCATAGGATGGGGACCACTCTTGAGAACCCCACAAGCCCCACCCGAGAACCCCGAAGGGTCTACTGCCGCCGTTGAAAGAGAAGCCGCTGCGCAACCCTTGGAAAATGGAAATCTAGAGGACGGCGAGCAGGGATTACTCGCACACCCCGCCCCGGAAGAAGGCTCGCCCCGCGAGTAGAATGCCCCGAAGCCACCCCAGCCCCTTCGGCTTAAGTTGTACCCTTAAGTGTGATCCTGTACCCGGACGTGTAGTACGCGTTTTAGTCTTGTCCCTGTGTTGTACTCTCCCTTGCAGTAATAATGTTGTTTGTGCTTGCTGTTTGCTATGTTGTGTGCTTGTTGTTAGTTTGTGTGCTTTTCGGCAGAAGGTAGATTCTGCCTTTTCAAAAAAATACAAATTAAACAACTTAAACATCACTTAATCATAACCCCAATCTCACAAAGACTCTACCCAATCTACAGATGGCTTCCCGAAGCGGTACGAGGGCCTCCCGCAACTGGATCCCTGCAGCCGCTGATGCAGGAGTACAGGCTAATGGGCAGAACCCTCCTCAGGAAGAACAAGAAGTGAGCTAGGACAGAGGAGAAAATCAAGGAGAAGTGCCACTGCCACCACCACCACCCCTCGGGGACCTGGCACAGATAATACACAACCAGAACCTCATACTGGAAACACTGGCCAATGTCCTCGTCAACAAGCGGCCACGAGAGCAGACCATAAATGATAAGCTGACAGCTTTTCTGAGGACCAAGCCGCCCACCTTTGCCGGATCCAGCAACCCCTTGGATGCAGACGACTGGCTGCGGGTAATCCAAAGGAAGCTCGAGCCGTTCGAATGTCAGGATCGGGACAAAGTCCTTCTGGCAGCCCACCAACTCACCGGGACTGCCTTAGCCTGTTGGGAAAATTTCTGTGCCGCTGCCGAGGACGCCTCCACTATCACTTGGAAGGAGTTTGTGAAGGAATTCCGCCGCTATCATATCCCATCGGCCACCATGAAGCGTAAGGCGGATGAGTTCCGAGCACTGCAGCAAGGAAGCATGTCAGTAGAAGAGTACACCTACTAGTTCATGGAGCTGACCCGATATGCACCAGAGAAAGTGAACGATGATGAAAAGAAGCAGGACATGTTCAAGAAGGGATTGAACCCAGAACTCCGGACCTTGCTTACCCCTCAGATCTACCCCAACTTCAATACTCTGATGAACAAGGCTATTCTCACAGAGAGGGCCAAAACTAAAGAAAGGAAGGATAACAAGCACAAGTTTCTGGAAAGCAAGGCCCGCCAGCATGATCGCTTCCAGAAACCAAGGAATTCCATCTATATGGCACCAAGATATCAGGCCCCAATGTAGTATAGAACTCAGCCACAAGTGACAGAATCCCAAGCCCCTAACACACAGTTTAGAAGCCAGAACACCATGAAGGCCCAGCAGAGCAATGCAACCCAAGTCACCACCAACAACAGAAATGCTAGGGCCTGTTTCAACTGCCGTGAGACAGGGCATTTCATTGCCAATTGCCCATATGCCAAGAACAAGCCTGCTACATCAGCCTTTTCCAACTCTGTGAATGGACCAAGGCCAGTTCTGTCGAGTGACAACCGAGTGCCCATCCGCAACAACAACAACAACAACAACATCAACAACAACAATCAGCAGATGAGGCAGCCCCAGCAGTCATTTGGGCGAGCCCGCGTCAACCACATCAACGCGTAGGAGGCTCAAGCAGCTCAGGGCGTGGTGCTCGGTTAGTACTTAGTCAGCTCAGCTCTTGCAACAGTACTATTTTATTCTGAAGCATCACACTCGTTCATATCCTCAAGTTTTGTGGAAAAACACAATATACCTACAGTACTACTAAAAACACCCCTATTAACCTGGACGCCTAGAGGTGACATCAAATGTCAACTGGGTTGTCTACGGGTAAGGATCAATTTAAGTGGGGTAGAATTTCTAGCAGACCTAGTAGTACTTAAGTCTAAGGGAATAGACGTGATCGTTGGAATGGACTGGTTAAGCCGACACAATGGTCTCATAGGTTGTACTGACAAAGTGGTACACCTAACGAACCTAGAAGGAATACGAGTGACCTGCCATACATAGGGAAGTGGATCTGACCCAATGGTGTTCAGCATGGAAGCCAAGTCCTTGGAAGAAGTCCCGGTAGTAAACGAATACCCAGATGTTTTCCCTGAAGAGCTTCCCGGAATGCCACCAGATAGGGATGTAGAGTTTGTCATCGATCTTGTCCCTGGAACCTCTCCTATAGACAAGAGACCCTATAGGATGGCAGCCTCTGAATTGGCAGAACTAAAGAAGCAACTGGAAGAACTACAACGAATTGGCTTCATCAGACCAAGCTCGTCGCCTTGGGGAGCCCCAGTCCTATTTGTCAAGAAAAAGGATGGGAGTATGAGGTTGTGTGTAGATTACCGGGCGCTGAATGAAGTTACCATCAAGAATAAGAACCCCCTCCCCAGGATTGACGACCTTTTCGATCAACTAAAAGGAGTCAAGTACTTCTCCAAGATCGATCTGAGGTCAGGATATTTTCAGCTCAATATTAGAGAAAGCGACATCCCAAAGACAGCTTTTGTCACCCGTTACGGACAATTTTAGTTTACGGTAATGTCTTTTGGACTAACTAATGCACCTGCTTATTTCATGAACCTCATAAACAAGGTGTTTATGGACGAGTTAGATAAGTTTGTCGTAGTCTTTATCGACGACATACTTATTTACTCCAAGAGTGTCCAGGAACACGAGCAACATCTGAGGGTAGTTTTGGAAAAGTTGAGAGCGAACAAACTCTATGCAAAATTCAGCAAGTGTGAATTTTGGCTAGAGAAAGTGGCTTTTCTTGGACATATTCTGACCGTAGAGAGAGTAGCAGTCGACCCTGAGAAAGTCGAAGCGGTTTTCAATTGCCAGCAACCAACTAATGTTAGTGAAATCAGAAGCTTTCTTGGATTAGCTGGGTATTATCGAAGATTTATTGAGGGATTCTCCAGGATAGCCCGGCCCATGACGGAACTATTTAAGAAGGAAAAGAAGTTCGTCTGGACAGAATCCTGCGAAAGGAGTTTTCAGGAATTGAAGCGGAGGCTGACAACCGCTCCAGTACTAACCCTACCGGACATTCATCGGGATTTTGTCGTTTATTGTGATGCATCCCGACAAGGATTAGGGTGTGTACTGATGCAAGACGGGAAAGTTGTTGCGTATGCTTCCCGCCAACTCAGGCCTCATGAACAGAACTACCCAACACATGATCAGGAGTTTGCAGCCATAGTGCATGCCCTCAAGATTTGGAGGCATTATCTAATTGGAAATAAGTGCGAAATCTATACCGACCATAAGAGTTTAAAGTATATTTTTACCCAGCCAGATTTGAATTTAAAGCAAAGGAGATGGTTAGAACTAGTTAAAGATTATAATGTGGAAATCCATTACCACCCTGGTAAAGCTAATGTGGTAGCCGATGCCTTAAGCCGGAAATCTTATGGACCCAAGGATGCCCATCTGCAGGAAGAAATGGCACGATTGAATGTGCACATTGTCTCTCGAGGTTCCATTTGCAAGATGAGCATTCAACCCACTCTGGAGGACAAAATAAGAAAAGCCCAAAGTTCGGACAAGGACTTGATGGAAATCCGAATGCAGACTGGAGAAAATAAGGCACCGGATTTTAGAGTGGATAATGAGGGAACTTTATGGTATAAAAATAGGATTTGCGTGCCCCAGAAAGGAGACTTCCGGCAAATAATTATGGATGTAGACCATAACTCGGCCTACTCCATCCACCCAGGATCCACCAAGATGTATATGGATTTAAAACAAAAATATTGGTGGAAGGGAATGAAGGCGGATATTGCACGGTTTGTCGCCCATTGCGATATGTGTCAAAGGATCAATGCTGAACATCAGAAGCCAACAGGATTGTTGCAACCCCTACCCATCCCGGTTTGGAAATGGGATGAGATAGGAATGGATTTTGTAGTGGGTTTGCCCAGAACACAGAAAGGACATGACTCCATATGGGTAATAGTGGACCGACTCACTAAAGCGGCTCATTTCATACCCGTACGGACCAATTACGGTGGAAAGAAGCTAGCTAAGTTTTATGTGGAAAACATAGTGAAGTTGTATGGTGTGCCTAGCAGAATTGTTTCAGATAGAGGGACCCAATTCACCTCTAGGTTTTGAAAAAGTTTGCATAAAGTCATGAGCACCAAATTAGATTTCAGCTCCTCCTATCACCCACAAACGGATGGCCAGACAGAAAGGGTGAATCAGATTATGGAGGATATGTTGAGAGCATGTGTCCTTACCTATGGCAAGGATTGGGAGCAGAGTTTGCCCTATGTAGAATTTTCATACAACAACAGTTATCAAGCAAGCCTGGGCATGTCACCATTCGAAGCTCTTTATGGCAGAAAATACAGAACTCCCCTGATGTGGTCAGAAGTTGGAGAACGTGCCCTAGTCGGACCCGCACTCATAAAGGAGGCAGAAGAAAGAGTGGCCGAGATTAGAGAAAAGCTGAAGTCCGCCCAGTATCGACAGAAGAGCTATGTAGACAAGAAGAGACGAGAAATAAGCTTCAACCCGGGAGAGTTCGTCTACCTTAAGGTTTCACCTATTCGAGGAACTCGAAGATTTCAAGTGCAAGGAAGTTGGCCCCTCGGTACATTGGACCGTACCAAGTCCTGAAGAAAGTCGGAGCCATGGCATACCGACTGGAGCTACCAGAAGGAATGTTGGATATACACCCGGTGTTCCATGTGTCCCAGCTAAGGAGATGTTTGAGAGTACCGGAGAAAGAGCATGTGCCAGAGGAAGAGATAGATCTACAGACAGACCTACGGTACCAGAAAGTACATGTCAAGATTTTGGACACTGTCACTAGGAGGACGAGGAACTCCAAAGTACGGATTTGCAGAGTTCAGTGGAGCAGACACGAAATATAAGAAGCTACATGGGAACGTGAAGATGCCCTGAAGAAAGAATTTTCCCATCTGTTTAGGAGCCAGCCGAATCTCGAGAGCGAGATTCATTTTAAGTGGGGTAGGTTTGTAACATCCCAAAAATTCACCAAGATAACTCACGCGCTAAAATGTTTCAAAATTATTGTCATCGTTGAACTCAAATCATTTTTCCGCCCGATCTCCCAATCTCCAGAAAAACCGGTCCCGACATCCGAATCCCGGCGCGATCTCTCTCTCTTTCTCTCCCTCTTTTTTTTCTTTTCTCTTTTTCCCTCCCTTTTTCTTTTCTTTTTTCCTTTTTCCTTTTCTTTTCTCCCTCCTTCTCCCTTCTTCTCCTACCTTCTCTGCTCCCCGGCCACGCGGACGCGCGCGCGCCTAGCCCGGCCGCCTGCCCACGCGCGCACGCCTCCCCCTGGCCCGTGCACCCCGCCGCGCCGAGCACCCCCCTGGGCCGTGAGCACGTGTGCGCGTACCGCCACTGCCTCCATCTGCCCGCGCACGCGCTCGCCGCGCTCGGCATGCCGAGCCACGACACCCGCTTGCCCGCGCACGGGTCGCGCGCCCTGCCTTCCCTGCACCGCCCGCGTGCGTCATGCGTTCCACGCAGCCGCGCCGCTCGCCGCACCACCCGGCGCACCGCCACCGCCTCCCTGTGCCGCCTCGCCGCACGCGCCGCCGCACTGCAGAGCACAGCACCGCCGCCTCGCCGCTCGCGCCGCTCTGCTCGACGCCGAGCCCCACAGCCGGCCCCTCCACGTGCCTGCGCACCGCTATGACCTGCCCGAGCCGTCGCGTCGTCCTGAGCCGCCACGAATCGCGCCGCCGCCGCGTCACGACATCAAACGCCATTAAAGGCGCCCCGCACCGCTCGCCGGACCGCCACCAACGCGGCCATCGCTCCGCCGCCTTACTCGGCCTATAAAGGGACCCCTGCGCCGCACCCGAACCCCACAACGCCGACCACCACCGCACAGCCCCCCTCCCCCCACCCCTGAGCTTCCAGCGCCGCCACCACCACCGTAGCCTCCGAGCTCCGCCCGCCGCCGTGGAGAGCCGTCCACATGCCGTCACCACCCAAGGTGAGCGGGTGAATCGAGTCCCAGAGTTCCCTAGTGCTTTTCCCCCTTCCCTTGACCGCCGCCGCGCCTCCGGGACGCCGACCCAGGGCCACCGCCACCCGCCACCCGCCGTGGCCAGGCCGCCACGGTCCACCTCCGCCCGAGCCGCGGCAGGGGATCGGCCCCGCGAGCCTTCCTCTCTCTTTTCCCCCACCCCGTGGCCGCCATCGCGCCCCGAGCCGCCGGCGTCGCGCCGCCCCCTCCACTGTTTCCCTGTCGGGAGGAAGGAGAGAAGGGCACATTTGCCCAGAACCCCCTCCCCTCTCTTCTATTTGTTTAAGAGCCCTCCCACCCTTTGGCCTTTTTGCAAATTAAAACCTCTCCTTTATCATATTCCAAAATATACCCTTTTACCATATAAACTTAATTCTAAATAAACCCCTGGTCTTTTCAGAATAACCCGGTTATATTCTAAAATTACAATCAAGTCCTTCCACCCTCCAAGCTATATACAAATAGGCCCTTGGATCCATGTTTAAACCCTAAACACCCCGTTAACTTATCATTTCATGCGCCAAACAAACTCCGATCGACCTGAAACTTCACCACGCCATTCCTAACATAGTTTTGGCCATGCCATTAGGAAAACGCCCAAAAATATTACTCCTATCTCCATATATTAATTGTTTCCGATTCGAGCTCAACGATAAAACTTTTATTTCTTTTTCTTGATTGTGTGTTTGTCTGTATGCGTTATAGATCACGGTGTGAACGAGGAAGAACCCGTCGACGAGCAGTACCGTGAGCAAGTGAACGAGGACTAGTTCCACGATCCCGGACCCGAAGGACAACACCTCGATCAGAACTTCCCGGAAGGCTTTGAAGACGGCAAGTTCAATCCCGCCCTTTGATGCATATTTTGATGCATATTTTGTCCTAGTTTTTATAAACACAACCTATTGGCCTGTTTTTATAAAATTGCATATGTTTTGCCTGCTGAAAACATGGTTGGATAGCCACCCCTTGATTTGTTATAACCATTCCTTGACCACCTAGATTAATGTCTGAATGTGATATGTTTGGACGTTAATCGCTGCTAGAGCGCTTAGGACCTTAAACACAATACAACTTGTTTTATAAAAGGAAAATGTGTGAGTGTGTGGGAAGGAAAAAATGTGGAATTTCGAAAGATGAGATTAGACGAGATGGGCGGCACTTCTGTGTGAATTGCCGAATGGTGTGCTCGTGCCTGTGTGGCAGAGCAAGGAAGGGAGATATCCATCTTGTCACAACTAAGGACCGAGTTGGTATGTCATCTCACCTAACTCCACTATCGTGCAAACCACTCGACCGTTGTATGGGTAACGGCTTAGCATAAATCCCACTAGTTAGTCTGATAGCCATCAGGAGAGCTGAGAGCAACGGGTGATCAAGGAGAAGGGATTAGCTCTGTGTGACTTATGCCCCGGTTAAAACTTCTGTGATAGGTCAATGACCCCTTGGTGGATCCCGTGATGGCTAGTCAGGTCTAGCTAAGATGGGTAATGACTTTGTTGGGATCTGCACCGACACTAAGGTGATCGGGTTGTGGTACCCCGCTTGTGGGTAAAGTTGCACACCTCTGCAGAGTTAAAAATCTATTCGAATAGCTGTGCCCACGGTACTGGGCGAGTTACGGTGTGGTCACATAATGTTTCTTCTGGGAATGGATGGTTTAGCGTGAGTTGTTTTGGAAAAGTGACCGTCAGTTGTGCCGTGTGCTACGGTAGATGAGGAGTCCGGTAGCAACTTAAAACTTGGATCCTGTGTAGATCAACAATACGGGTTACTCGGTACAAAAAAATTTGCTTGAAAATCCTTTCTTTCAAATGAACCCCTGCATAAAAATTAACTTTCCGCAAATTAAACCCTAGTCTTATTCTTGATTTACCCTGTGCATTATATTCTGTTTATACCCCTCCGTGGGTGTGGTTGGACTTGCTGAGTATGTTTGTACTCACCCCATTCTTAATTTTTACAGAGGATGATCCAGACTTCATTCCCGAAGACGTTGAGTAGTGGTTCCGTCCTGCACCCAACCTTGCCTGTGGATAAGGTCACCCGCAGGAAGTTCCGTATGGCGCAAGACTCTGATGACCCTCTCTTCGTAGTTAATATCGTTGTGTGGGTGTTACTTGTTATCCTCGCGATAGTGGCGCTTCACTGCCCACTTCCGCGTAGAGTTGTACGGTGATGTACCATCTGATGTAATAAAAGTATTATCAGCCTCCTAGGACTGATAACTATTAAGTCTTATTAAGTCTTCTCTTATGAGAGGACGCTTCACACCAACAAAGGCTAGGCCGTGATCTTCTGAAAATTGACATCAATTACAGCAAAAAAAAAATGGGCTAGTGTCATAGCTACGATGGAGACCAAAAACCAATTAACAATTATCGGACTTAGAAATGGCAGATCTCACGGAAAAAAAAAAACTCTGCAGAGCAGAAATACAAAAGGAGATAACTAAAACGATCCATCCTAATTTTTTTTATTTTCAGTACTCTCTCATAAACAAAAATGTCACAACCGAAAAGTTGTCAGGCACAAATGAACATAATGTGCAAAATCAATAAACAATGTGTAGTGACAGATGACTAGAATGCAAAAGTATGTTGTGCAATCTAGCAGGTAAGAGTAAGAATCCAATAGGTAGTATTCAATAAATTAGTCCAGACATGAAATGCAAAAATGAAAAAAAAAACACAAATGCCATGATCCGTATAGGAAACGATAATCAGAACAGCAGCTATGCTTGACTACAGGTATAGCTTAAAAAATGCAGTAATATGAACTTCATAAAATCCATTACAATATGCAGTGATCTTTTTCATAGATATTCATGCCAATTTTTCAGAGCAATGCTACCAGGGGAAGCAACAATTTGTGCAGATATACAACACAATATAAGATACTGTATTGTCAGACAACCACTGGCAGATCAATCACCTAATAGGCTAATACAACGTGCAACTAAAATCTTGACATAGGTGAATCAAGGCGCAGATTATTTGGGGGCAATACATTAAAGTCTTGTACGATGCACCAATACCAAATATTTTCGGGATGCAGAGATCTGTATTCATAATATACAAATAGAAGTGCAGTAAAATGCTAAAATGTTATCTACATCAGTCATCTGATGGACAACATTTTTTAGCCATGCATTTGAATTTTAATGAAGATAGAAGGTGCAACTGAAAAGCCCCAAGAGATAACATTAACGGTGTCATTTAAGTATACTAAGCAATTAATGAATGCCATCCTAAATCACAAAATATGTGAAGAAAATTTCCCTGAGTTGAATTCCATTGCCAGGGAAAATCCATGCATGTTTTCAAATAGGATAAGATGTGAGGAGAAGAAATTCTCTAAATTTAGCACGACATATGGAAATCCTCATACAGAAATGAACAGCAGCCTTAGACCAAAACTAAATACTCTTCTTTGTCAGTCTAGCATTTAAATAAATGCAAAATTATTGTAGTAAATAACAACAAACAGACACAAGTGCCAAAGATGTTTCTTGCCAGCTCACCAGAGATGCAAAGCTCAAAAAACTAATAGCTGCCCAAAAATTAATTAGCAGCTGTATCACCCCAAGTGTATTCTAGAAAAACTATGCTTCCTGGCTTGCCTTTGACTGCATTTCCTCCGCTTCCAACTCCTTGACTGCAGCTATAAGACTGCGACTTATACCCTTAAGGCACAAACCGCTATCCTCCATTTCCTCCAGGAGTTTCTCAGCTCTTCTCCAGTCCACAGCCTTGAGACACAATGACTGAATCAGTTTTCCATACTCATCCACATTTGGCAGCAACCCATCTTTCCTCATCTCCTTTACGCAATCAATGGCTTTCTCAAACTCCTCCATCTTGCAGTATCCACGGATAAGAATGTGGTAACAAACCCTGTTTAATTTTGGGTGAATCTTTTTTGCTTCACGAAGTAGAGCATGGGCTTCATCAATCATGCCTCCTTTCGCGTAGCCACTCATTAGCACACTGTAAGTATAGATATCAGGACTGACCCCTTTGCTCTCCATCAACCTCATCAAACCTTTTGCATCCTCCATTTCTCCCTGTTTCGAGAATGCTGTGATGACAAAATTAAACACTGCTTTACCAGGAGCTGGGCCAAGATCTACCATCCTCGTCAACAATGTCTTTGCATCCTCCAGTTTCTTTTTCCTACACAAACCATGTATAACTGTGGTAAATGTCTTGCCTGCATTCTTAAGAGACTCCCCTTGGTACTCTTCAAGCTGCACCATCCTCGTCAACAAATTTTTTGCATCCTCCACTTTGTTTGTCCTACACAAAGCATGTACAACTGTGGCAAAGGACTTGCCTGCATGCTTAAGCGACTCCTCTTGGTACTCTTCCAGCATCTCCAGAGCAGTACCAATGGTCTCATCGTTCCTCGCCAAACCACTGACAAGGAAATCCAAGGCTGATTTTGGGATCTGAATCTTCTTCTCCTTTGCTGCTAGGTACAATGAATGTGCAACCTTGACCTTCTTCCCATCGCAAAGGAAAGTCACAATTCTGCCTACCTTCTCACCGTTAGGGAAGCAGCCAGAGTCAATCATCTTCTCACAAACTTCACAAGCAGAGCGGAACATTGACTTCTTTCGTGCCGCTTCAATCACCAGATAATAGCTGTTACTGTCCGGAGTACAACCGAACTCATAGAACTTGGCAAACACCTCCAGAGCTGCCTTCGACTTCTCAAGCTTCCAGAATATTGCGATCATTTCATTCAACAACGGTGTGCTCACTGATCCTGGCACAGAGCCAATTTCCTTAACCGAATCCCAAAGCAAGTATGCGTCCATCTTGTCAATCTCATCAGAATCAGCTACCTTGCTCACGAGGATCTCAAGATTCGAGAGGCTCTTGGCCGCTGGGTTGTTCTTCGCTGCATAGTTGAACAGGGAAATCAGCTTCTTACAGGAACATTGCTCGGCAGCAAGGAGGACAGCAGCGAGGAGCGGCTCGTTGAAGTCCACGACCATGTCGGCGAGGGTGGAGGCCAACTTGTCCTCTGGAGTGTCCTCCACGACGGCGCGAACGCGAGCGACCTCCTCGTCGTCGGCTACGGGGTCAGCACCGCCGGGGGATGCGAAGATGTCGTCGGCATCCCCAGCATCTTCCCACATCGAGCTCAAGTTGTCTTCCCCGGCCTCGGTGGCACCATCTAGGGCAGCGGCGGTCTGGGAGGAGGAGGCTTCGGGGAAGGGATCCGCGGAGGAGGAAGTGGCATCGGGAATGGGATCCGGAGAGGAGGAGAGGAAGCGGGAGAGAAGGCGCGGAGGTAGGGCTCGGGCAAGGGTTCGAGTGGGATGTTGTGGTGGATGCGGCGGTGGCGACCTGGGAATGGAGGAGCGGAGGAGGAGGAGAGCACGAGCTCGCGGACGCCACATCGTCGCCGTCGTCCTCGGCGGCGGCGGAGGCGGCGAGGTGTTCTAGTGGTTGTGTTCGCGTGGAGGAAGAGCTACCGTGGACGACAGTGGAGGTTTCTTTCTAGGGTTTAAGGGCTTTTGGGCCTGGGGCTGACAATCTCCATCTTACTGGGCCATTATAACTTGTTAATGGGCCGAAAGCATGTTTCTGCTCTACGTAATTTTGCTGAGGGCTTCCGAGTAATTTTGATCGCTCTGAAATCTGTGAGTACAAGTTTTTCAGGTCCGCTTCATTCCAGATATGAATGTCGGTGTAAATGAAAATTTTACAGCATGCCAACATGGCATATTTATTTTCACTCATGCAAGTAAATTTGTTGCCTGGCACATTTTCATTGGACTTATCCTATAACATAAGTCGAACAAAGCATAAGAGATTAAGAGGGCCTTATTCACTAGAGAAAAGCAACTGAGCCTTGACCTCGAGACAAGTTTTGCGATACATGCTGTAACAAAATACAAAAGATATTCAGAATGTGTTTTGCAAGTTCCTAAGGCTCTAGTGCCTATTCGGCTCGACAGGTTACATGTCAAAGAAACAAAAATAATGTGAAAACATCATAGGGTATCTGAAGAATGCAAATACACATCAGAATGTGCCTATGCAGTGACCTCAGCTTTGGCATTCTTAGCATCTTCTTCCTCCTTGGCTCTGTTTGCCTGCTCTTTTTTCTGGGCCCTTATCAATGCACGCCTTGCACGAGGGCGCATCTCACGTACTTGCCTGGGTGGCATCACAAACGGTTCAAGAGGGCGGTCGTGGAATGGATGCTCATTTCCAGAAAATATCCTCAGCTTGCGATCCCTGTCCTGGATGATCAGAATAATATATGTTGAACATCAATACCATAAGAAGCACATTGGTTATATCAGCGTGACAAGAAAAGAGGCATGATTTCTCAAAGTTACAGTGTCATGAAACATTCCATCAGTACACAACACAACAACTTCATGTAAATCTCAGACACTTGTAACGGCACCAAGAACAAAAAATGACTGGATAATACTCCCTCAGTCCCAAAAAATAAGTCATCCTATGAATTCTAGGACAAATTAATAAGAAGGTAAAATGACCATGTTTGCCCCTATTTATTACCCATATTTGGCACTGATTGATTCTTGCATGCACATGCACTCTCTAAATAGTAGGGTAAGATGACTTGTTTTTTGGGATAAATATTGAATCCTAGGGTGACTTGTTTTTTTGGGACGGAGGGAGTATCAAATACCAAATTTGATTTCCAACAGATCCAGTTAATAACACTATTTTATTTTCCACTGGTTGCAACATAGCATTAATAATTTCTGAGCAGCTAGCTACGACAATGCAGCACACAGATTTTATAATCCAGGAGCTATAGGATACAGACAAATAGACCTATCTCTACCGGTCATTGATTCAAGAAAGATAAAGCCTGCAACTTCTACAGCAGGAGTCCAAACAAACAGGGGTAGGCTAGACCCGCTAGAGATGAAACCCAATGAGACAGGAAACAGCACAAAAAAATACTATATGTAGCAACAATACTAAAGGGGCCAAATTGTTCACAAATGCAAGATAAAAGTAATCATTGCAAGGTTAAACAACAGAAAATAATACTAGAAATAACATATGTGATTACTCAGAGAAACAAATAAGCTCATGCCCTAGCGATTACAGAATAAAAGAGAAACAAAGTTTCACTTACATCACGCAGCCTGTTGCGGGGAAGCATGCGCAGGACAGCTTTGCGAATCACCTCAGTTGGGTCTTTCTCCATCTGGTCCTTGAGTCTTCTTTCCTTTAGATGGCCAATGTACCTGTTCGGGAGGAAAGCGCATAACAAGAGAAACTTAATAATATCTCAAATACGATGTATTGGACAATCTTGATGGGACTTACTAACCCTGTGTGCCAGTAGTAAATCTTATCGGTCATTTTTCTTCCTGTAACACTGATATCCTTGGCATTTAGCACAATGCACATGTCTCCATTTTCCACATGTGGTGCATAAGTTGGTTTATCCTTCCCTTGTAGCACAACAGCTATTTGGGATGCCAACCGTCCAAGCACCTACCATAGAGACAAAGCAACTTATCACAATATTTTTTTTCCGATGAGTTCCTTACAGCTGAAACAAGGGAAAGAATCCCAACCTGGCCCTTTGCATCAAATACACGCCAACGCAGCCCATCTAAATTGATTCTCCTTAAACCTGCAAGTGCTTTCTGCACGGTTCGAAAGGAAGCATCTGTCACTGCTAGCACTTGACATTTTGCTTGTATAGGTTCAAAAACTACATTAAGGTAGTCCAGAGTTAGGGAACCAAAAATACATGATGGATCTGGAAACAGATTTGTACTGCATAGTTATCTGCGGATCCTGTTTGCATAATTCTTCCCTTTTTACAAGTGAATGAAAGAAACAGAAATGCATCTCTACATAACCACACCGTCATCAACAATTTATATGCAATTTGTTAGCACAATACCAAAATGATCACAAGGAGGTGCCATCAGGTGTGCCATATTAATATGTTCTACGACTTCAGGCAGGATGAGCACACTTACTAGCACAGGCACTTAGTAATTTAGTATGCATAAATCTAACCAGTGTCGTGAGCATCGTATCTCATCTCCCAGTGAACCAAAGCTTATCGACACAAGTCCAGAACTTCACAACCCCGCATAGAGTGGTAAAAAGAAAAAAAATCTAACGCTAATCTATATTAATTTCAGTCACATAAAAGCATGTCCGATCAAAATTCGGATGATTCAAAATCCAATTTAATTCATGATTCATACAGAACGCCCCGCAACGGTCAGACCCCGGTGCCAAACGCTCGAGGACCAGTCTCCCTGTCAGCGTCCCCTGCCGAGGACGAATCGCACAAACTTCGCTATGGTACACGCCATACTCCCTCCAGACGCGCCACGAAAGTCGAAAACCCTCGAGTCCCAACTCTCAACCTTCCGCGCACCACAAGAAAGCCCGGAAGGTGTCATACGCCGCGGCCGTGCCTCCGCCGGCGTCAAGCACGAACTCGCTAGGTTTTAGCACCGGGCGAGAGAGAAATGTATGCGCGTGAGGGGGGTTTTATCGCTTGAAATTAGTGACATTAGAGGAAAATAGGACGAATATGAGCTCACCTTCAGGTTACCGGTGAACGCCGGCGGCGCCGCAGCCATGTCAAGTGGAAGGGTTGCCGGAAGAGGAGGAGGCGGCGGCGGCGGCGGCGGAAGCAGAGATCAGAGGACGCGTCCGCTTGTGTGGGTAGAGGCGATTCAGACTTGGGCCGGTGGATGGAACCTGGCGCGGCAGTTGGACCAATTAATCACTGCGTTGTCAAAGCCCAAAATCCAAACAGAAAAGGCCTAAAACCACAACCTTTGGGCCACAAGTCGCATTTCTCCCCTCATCATCCACCCAATTGGGCCATAAGAGATTGCGTTGCAAACTGTTTTTATGGATAAAACATGAATTCATTAATTTTCTTTGACAAATCTATCTGAAATAATGGAAAATGGAAATGAGATTACTGTGTGTAGTGTGTGTGTGTGTGTGTGTATATATATATATATATATATATATATATATATATATATATATATATAATTCGAGTACACAAAAGTTAGACAATTTATGGCACCCCTAGGTCCATAAAAGTTAGAAATGCTCGTATTTATAAGAGGCAATAGCGGTTTTAAATTAAAAAAAATCATTTCTGTGGTCCAACAATTCTTTGGGTTTAGAATCTCTGACTACAGCGGTAAATCTATTTGTATCCATGTAGTACTCCATGATTAGCTACTGGACAGTCCTGAGACCTAAATTGTTCCGGTGAGGCATCCCCATCTGTCACTACACGCGCCCCTCGCATCAAACACGGCGGCGTCACCACGACAACGGCATACCATTACGCTGCCACCTGCCCCCTGCCCGTCTGCGACTACGTTGCGCTTCAAGATGCAAGCGGGGCGGTCGCGGGTTGCCCGCCCCACGTCCGCATCGCCCACAAACTCACATGCGGGTTCATGCGGCAGCCCGCATGGGACCGCAAGTTATTTGCGGGTTTGGTGAGAGCCCGCATCGCTGCTGCAAAACCTAAAAAGCTACACATACTTCCTCAGCCAGCACGCGAATGCAAGGCAGGGTTCTGGCCGCATGCCTGCAGGTGCAGCACGTGAACAAAGGATGTTCAGAGACAGACTAATATGATACTGAGAATCTCTCTAATGTACAACACAAATTGAAAGAAGGTTAAAATAAAATCAGAAAGAAAGCTAGCGGAGCGCTTTGGCAACAAAATAAAATCTGAAAAGGAGTCCTGCTAATACATCACATATTACATATTTTTATTCTTGCATGGTAGATAAACAAAACAGCATATAAGACGAGTTGTCACAACAAGTTGCCACATCAGGTTTCACAGGTTTCATCCATTTGCAACAACAGGTTGCCACGAAAGATGACTCGTCTCTGAACACATAAAATTCTCAACTCCCATCTGCCAGTGAAGAGGGTGAGCCCTAGAGAACATCAGCTGCAGTGAGGATGGCAGGCTGCAGAACCACCCTGCCTGTAGACATGATAGAATATTTGCACTCCATCAGCCAAACAATGACAAAAATACAGTTTCTTAAGGATCAATTGGAATACAAAGCAGCCAAGGTAGCTAAGCTAGGCTGCTCTGACCCGTGCAAGCATGTGGCGCCATCAAGCTAGCTATCCCGATAACTAGTGGCAAGCCGATCGAACCGCAGGCATCACAGTCCATTGCCAGTTTAATTCCCCTACCTACAAAAGAAGATGCTAGAAAAAGAAGTGTGATCTTGGACAGGCAAGTGTCAAAGCAGTGGCATGGGTGTCCGCAATGGCAGGAAGAAACGACCCGAGCTGGCCGCCCAGCTACATTCCGAGGCTTGGCACTGTACGCGCGCTCCGCACCTATCAATGGAGCGAGACACCGATGGCTCGCTGGGCTCGCGGGGGGTTGGTGCAATGGTGCATCAATTCGCGCGCGTCCCGGCCACGAACACGCCCCGACGCCGACGTGCCGATCCATCGCTGTCTTCGGGACAAAAGAAGGAGCCAGGCATCACCCCGGCCCTCTCCGAACACACCCGAGCGCGAATTTTTTACATATTTACTATTATATACAATGAGAGGCACTCGCTCGTTTAGTATTTTTAAAATGACTCATACATATTTAGCAATACTGTAGCTGCAGCTCCTATATTTTTACCACTTTGGCTGACGTGGCACGCCACAGAGGAGCCGCGGGACCCACCTGTCGGAGAGGAGCCGCGGGACCCAGCTGTCGGAGAGGGAGAATAGAGGAACTGGTCAGGAGTAGGAAGGACATTTCGCGTGACCCTGCAACTTGCGCAACGTAGTCGCAGACGGGCCAACCTCGTCAGATGCAGGCCGTCCTCAATGAGTAGCGTGATCGTGGCCCTGTAGCTGACGCTGGCCGCCTCGTCCCGCAGCCTGAACACAAAGAAGCGGAGCAGCACGGCCGCCAGCACCTTCATCTGCCGGTACGCGAACTCCTTCCCCAAGCATATCCTCGGGCCGGCCTGCGATTGATCGAGCAAACGTCAGGGCGGCATCATCTCGTCAATGTAATCTGTACAGTAGATGTCAGCAGAGATACTGGCACTGTGGTTACCTGAAAAGCTGTGAACTTGAACGGGCTTTCCTGCTGGAACTCGCCGTTGTCGTCGAGCCAGCGCTCGGGGCGGAAGGCCTCGGCGTCCCAGGGGCGTAGACAAGAGGGGCGGGCAGGGGCGTGCCCCCCCTAATGCTCCCGTAGCACCATTGTCAAAGGTGGAATTCATCCTAACGGCACCTTGCGACAAGACTGTTGCCCCCCAATGATCAAATCCTGGCTCTGTCCCTGCGGCGTCCTCCCCCACAGGTACTCCATCCGGCCCAAGGCACGTACTCCGTAGAACACGATGTCCCCCTTGCCGACGCTGAACCCGTCCGGTAGAACGTCGTCACTCGTCAGAGAAAGCACTCGTTGTTCTGAACCCGTACGTGTCCAGAGCCAACAGCCAAGGGAAGGGAGGGGTAGAGCCTGAGCGTCTCCGTCAAGGCGGCGTGCAGGTAGTGCATCCGGCTCAGCGCCTCGTCGGTGAGGCGCCGCGCGAACTCGTCCCCGGCGGCCATTTCTTTTGTTCTTGGGCTTTTTATCTGCCCTTTTTCCGGCCTGCCTTTGGGCCGATTTCCTTCTTAGTTACACATCGGGCCACAAAGGCAGGCGCCAATTTGCGCTTCCGTTTCTTTATCGCTTTTTCGAAATCAGTTTGAATTAAACTAGATACTGGTTTGTTCAGTCAACGACTCAATGTCCGTGGCTTGCTGCCACTGGTATGGTATAACTTGGCTATGCAAGTTTGCAGTTCCAACGTTTGCATCATCCATAGAGAGAGGCAAAAGGAAAGGGAAACCCAATACATGGGTGCTCGTAGCTGTGGTACCTTCGGCTGGTGTGCGTTTGCTTCACGAGCACAGCAAGCCATCGGACCTGCAACTGCAAGCAAAAAACTTATCTTCCCCCGGAGGATTTAATCGATGCGAGATTATGTTAAACTAATCGAGCCCGTAACCCCATTGCTCATATCTGTGGCATGTTCTCCAAGCTACTCCATCCATCCCCACCATTGCAAGTCGCGATCTTGCAGCAGTTGATGGATTAGTAGTAGTAATCCGGACACGCGCCGCGAAGTTTCAGTTCGGTCGGGAAGCGACGGCGGCCGCGGGGTGATGGAGATGCGGCGGCACCGGCGCGGGAAGAAGTGCGTCCTCCTCCCGCTCTCGCTCCTCTGCCTCGCCGTGCTGCTCCCCGGCGCGCTGCTGGCGCCGTCCGCCTCGGCGTCGTCGCCGAAGGCGGCGGATGGCAGCAGGAAGCGGCGATGGGCGGGGTTCGACTACTACGTGCTGGCGCTGCAGTGGCCGGGCACCATCTGCCGCCAGACCAGCAACTGCTGCGAGACCAATGGCTGCTGCCGGTACCATTTCGCTTGCCATCCATATCTCGCATTGTTGCCGCTGTAACTCGATTGAGCGAGCTCATTTGGTTTTCCTTCACATCTTCTGCAGATCGAAGCCTCTCAAACGGTTCACGATTCGTAAGTCCACTGGAGCCACTAGAAATTTTTCTTTCCCCATTTCGATGCTGCACGGTATATCTTGTGATTTTTTTTTTTGGCCACTGCACTGGAAGCATTGTTTACTAGTTTGATTTGAGATGCTGAAGAGAAAAACAACAATGATTAGATTTTCCATCAGCTGATTTGATTTAGATATGTGAATTATAGATGATCTTTTTTCAAACTTTTCAATTCATATCGGTCTCGAGTCAGGACATGGATAACTGACATTGTCATGTTAAGGAAAGTACTAAATAAATGCACGCATCAATTATTTGATCGGTTGTTGCTTGAACAGTGAACTGCATCCAAATAGTTTACCTGCCTTGGGTTGATTTGGTTTACATCAGACATAAACAGCTGCTGAACTTTTTGACACCGGCATTGGTAATAATGATAGATACAGTTGCACATCGGCACCAAATTAATATTTAGGATAAGACAATTGCATCCAAATAGTGCTGCCATTTCAGTACCTTTATCTTGTTTGAACAGATGGTCTCTGGCCACAGTATAACTATGGGGGATGGCCATCATGCTGTAGACCCACCAGATTCAACATCAATAAGGTGTTGCTCTTCGAATCTTTTTCAGAACAAAATGTCTGTATCTGAACCACTCCAAGTTTGTCATGTCAGTGTGCTTGATTTGCTTTGCCACAGATCTTAATGTTGATGCCGATACTAGAGAAGTACTGGCCATCCTTGTACTGCGGCTCTTCTTCGACCTGTTTTGGTGGAAGAGGGCCGTTTTGGGTCCATGAGGTGATTGGGGTTTCTGAGATTTGATTACAGGGAACAATGCATATGCTGAGTGCTGATCAAGTTGCTTCTTTTGTTTGTGTGCATGTGCTGATGGTTTGCCGGATCTTCTCCAGTGGGGTATGCAAAATTTTCTGCAATTGTTGGCACAAAACTGTAGCATTCAATTGCTTCTTAATTTCATTAAGTAGTCTGGTTATGTCGTTTTATGTTGATGGTGTAGTGTCACTGAAGATCTGTTTCTTACTTTTTACTTTGTTTTCTGTCTTTTTGGCAGAAACTCATGGTACTTGTGCTTATCCAGAAATACAGGATGAATATGACTACTTCTCCACAGCGCTTTATCTCTACAGCAAATACAATGTTACAGTTAGTCATCTCTCATCTCAGCAACACCATGCTCGTTGCACAAGGTATGTGAGATTGTAACATTTTTCCTGCATGTCTTACTATAGTTATTGCTCTTGTCTCACAGAAAGCCCTGAGAAAAGCACACATCCGACCTGCAAGCGGCAGAAAATACGCCGTTGGGCAAATTGTTGGTGTCATTGAGCATGCATTTGGGGCAATGCCATCACTTGTTTGTAAGAATGGCTCGGTTCAAGAACTTAGGCTCTGCTTCCACAAGGATTATCGGGTAGGTAATTTCTGTTCAGTCATAGCTACTTAAAGGCTGCTTTTCCTAACTTATTTGAGATGGTACATGAATGAAAGGTAGCTGTTCCAGCATTAGCCGATGTTTCTTTAACTTTAGTTGGAACAATACTAATTACCAAAGGGGCAAAGGGCCATCATAACTAAGAAGAAACATAAACATTAGTTTTGACGTTAGACGTATGAATGCCCCAGCTCCTAATACTGTTTGATGCACGTTCTTGGATGGCAGCCTCGTGATTGCACGTTCGAGACTGACAAGGCACCGAACAGCAGAAGCCACTGCCCTCGCTACGTCACTTTCCCGTCGTACAAACCATCCGGTGAGCTCCCGTTCCATGCCGGAAACCGCTGCTACTGCCGTTGCCTGCAGAACACACGAGAAAATATTTTTTTTCACCCCAAATTTTGCATCGTTTTTTGCCTGGAGATTGCCTACTTGCTGCTGGACTAGTAACTGAACCTCTTTGTTTGCTGTTGCGGTGCTGGCCAATGCTACGGAGGGGATCAGGGACCAAGCCATTGGCGAGCTGCACGAGTACGGCTGATTAGAGTTCAGGCCCTGAAGGACTCTGAGTTCCGACGGGTACCGAGTTGTACAAAGTAGAGAAAGCGATGTCACGATGTGTAAAGAAACCGCCTGCCCTGCTGGTGCTGTATGAATGCTTTCATGGTCCCGTATGACAGGCCATTAAGATCTGGGAATGTGATGTGAACTAGGCAGGTTGGCGCGCTTTGCGCGCCTGTAGCAAAAGATTTGATGTAAAATAATAATAAAAATATATTATCGTATATTACAGTTAAAGCAATATCGTGTTGATATATTTTGGCAACCTGTTGATGTATTGAATGAAGTGTGATAGGTATAGTTGATAGATTGTCATATAATTATATTTTGCGAGTTTATGAAGTGGAATTAAAATCCAATAAGTAGTAGGGGCTAGCACGTGTAGACGTAGTGTATGAAATATGGTTATTGTTTTCATGTAAATAAATAATTAAATATATTTTGTGGGTGGATTCCAATTGAATATTATGTGGGTAACACCTAAATAACACACAGGGCCCACATGGGCCCTGTATAAATAGTACATAGAAGAATTTATTTTGTGTATGTTAGTAGATATAATTGATGGATTAGCTTACACTAATTATTAATTTTAGTAGAAAAAATGATAGGGTTAGAAATGAATGTATGATTCAACTATATTTTGCGAGTTCACAAAGTGAAAATAAAATCCAATATATAATAGAGGTAAATGTAGTATATAATTTTTTTTCATAAAAAACTAAACATTTAAACACATGGGCCACTTTTTAATTTTTTTATTTTTAATTTCGAATTATATTTTTTTATTATGAACAGTACCCGGTGGGGCCCACATGAATAGTACCTTTTTATTTTTTTTTATTATGAACAGTATCCCCGGCCCCGCATGAACAGTATTTTTATTTTTAAATGATGAACAGTACCCCCGGGCCCACGTCGGCCGCGACGCATGAGCGCGCGCCAATTCCTGGCGCGTTAGTATAGTACTCAATGTATCCGAATAGTTCTTCATCTTCAGAGAGCCCCAGACGTTTTTCTCTACGAAAAGTCTCTGCCATTTGCGTGCTACTCTTGATCTCAATTCGTGGACTCGTAACAAGACGCGTCGACATCCTTGTAACTTATTTTTGTGTGGAAAACTGCTTGGGATTAGTTGATCTTTGCTATCGGCTTCTGGCGATGCAGATGCTTGTCAGGATCTTAATCTTATCTTCAGCAGTCTGCAGATTCCAAGAGATGATCGCAATAAGCGACCAACGATTTAGAAATTTTATAGGTATCGGGCGAATTATTCGGGAATATTTGATGGTCCCTGACTTGTCGGGGCGGGCCCGCTTGCCAGTGAGACGGCTGGCCCCAGACACCCACAATTGATATCGTCCCATCGGGCCTCGTCGCCGCGCAGAGTTGGGTACTGAGCAGCTGCCCGCCCCACCGCTGCCCCTAGAGGCCGGGAGCGAGAGAGGAGGAGGAGGAAGAGATGGCGATGGCGACGGCGAGGACGGCGGTGTGCGTGCTGGTGGTCTGGGCGCTGGTGGCCGCCGGCCTGGGCTCCGTCTCCGCGCGCGCGCCGCTGGGCCGCAAGCCGCAGCGCGAGTTCGACTACTTCGCGCTCTCCCTGCAGTGGCCCGGCACCATCTGCGCCTCCACCCGCCACTGCTGCACCACCAACGGGTGCTGCCGGTACGTGCCCCGCGCCGCCGCGCTACCAGCGGTTCCCCTCACCCCACATCCGCAATCGAAGGACCCCCCCCCCCCCCCCCCTCCCGGGTAGATTAGTTTTTGCTATTTCGTTTCGGATGATGCGAGACCTCACACGATCCTTTTTCTTCCTCCTGCAGCTCGGAGCCGCTCCAGTGGTTCACGATCCGTAAGTGTTCGCTCCATCCGTTCGATTTGGTTGCATCTCAGGTGAATTCCTCATCGGTTTGCTCTGAATTTTGCAACTGTTGCTGGATCAGATGGTCTGTGGCCGGACTATGACGATGGGACATGGCCGTCGTGCTGCCGCCGCACCCAGTTCGAGATGAACAAGGTGCGTGCTTGATTGGTTGCAGAGCGTACCAGCTTTCCGTTTAATCCTTTTGTTGCGTTTGGGTCCTGTGGGGAAGCTCTCACTGACCGTGCTGATTGATGGTCTGCTCCCATCATCTCGTGCAGATACTGCCACTGAAGGATATCCTTGACAAGTACTGGCCGTCCTTGTACTGCTCCTCCTCTTCCACTTGCTTCAGTGGCAAGGGACCCTTCTGGGCTCACGAGGTGTGCATCATCCGTATTCAGAACTGACTCGTCTGTTGTGCTACTGAACTCCGAAAATATGCCTTAGCTCAACCTTTGTGCTGTTTCCTTTGCATGTTGTCTGGCGCAATGGCATTTTCTGCTCGATTCATCTGTTACTTATCTTCAGTGGGGTAATGTTCTTTTCGAGGCCTTGTGATACAAACTTTTGTTTTGCAGAGTAGTGTCTCACATTATTCTTTGATTTCTCAGATGTTTGTGAGAATTGCTTAACTAGATAACCCTAACATGATGTTTATTTTTTTTCAGAGAAGCATGGAACATGCTCTGCCCCTGTGGTTCAGGATGAATTACAATATTTCACCATTGCCCTTGACCTCTACTTCAAATATAATGTTACGGTTAGTACCCAGGTCTCATGCAGATTAGTCGCACCACAACATTGGCTTTGTGTTCCCAGCATGGCTTTGGCAAAGTAACTTTTATTGCAAATGTTGCAAAGGACTTTGGCCGATCTTTATTATAAATTTGGATCACGGTTGCAGGAAATGCTGTCAAGTGGAGGTATACAGATTTCAAATGGTAAGGAATATGCACTGAGCGATGTCATTGATACCATCAAACATGCTTTTGGGGGGTCACCACAAATTGTTTGCAAGAAGGGCTCAGTTGAAGAGCTCAGGTTATGCTTCGACAAAGAATTGAAGGTGAGTTCCCATTTCCCCGTTAATATCTCCCTAGATTTTGTTGCTACGAAATATTATGGTCATAAGTATAACCATTGACTGTAGTGTCGATAGATTACCATCAACACATTTTTCTAAACATTGTTCCTACTGGAACGAAAGTCCCATTTGCTAAAATTTGAAGTGTTTCTCGAGGTTGTTACAGCTTTTGCATATAACCCCAACGGCTGCTCTGAATCCTGTGGTAACAGAACTTGTTAACAATAGAACTACCATCTAAAATATGATTCCCTTGGTAAGTTGGCTCAAAAAAATTCAGAGGACATGATCATCTGCATCATATCAATGTTTTGTGCCATGTTTTGTTACATTTTACTATGTTGGAACTCTCAACAGTGTTGAATATGATCCCCTTGGTAAGTTGGCTAAAAAAAAACAGAGGACATGATCATCTGCATCATATCATTGTTTTGTGCCATGTTTTGTTACGTTATTACGTCAGAACTCTCAACAGTTTTGTCCCCACCCACCCAGCCCAATTTGGATACATATATTAATTTCCAAATTTCAAATGGCGCATATTATGCTCATCTCAATTTATGTTTCCAGCCTCGTGATTGCCTTACTACTTCTTTGACGAATGGAAGTGTGTCAAAAACAAAGCATTGCCCACAGTACATCACACTGCCAAAATATGATCCCCTTGGTAAGTTGGCTCAAAAAAGAAAAATTCTAAAGCTTGCTTTAGTTGCAGCTCAAACTCTGTTGGTGTATATGCTAATCCTGCTGTCTTGGCGTGATTGTAGTGCTTGCCAATTCAACTGGAGAGATCATGAAACAGTTCGATGACTTTGAGGTGTCTGCAGCAATTTATACAGCCTAACATGTAGTTGTTGCAGCAGAGCAATCCATGGCTGTGACGAAACAAATGTCTTCAGGGCCACGAACTGCATTTATGATAGCAGGTGGTTGCCTGAGCATTCCAGGGAAATTGATGTCTGTGAATCAATTATTTGTACACTAGGAAGAGAACCGTACTCTTTTAGATCCATGCGAATTGAAATTTACAGGTTTTACGAAACCTTGAAGGTCGGATCAATGTATATACACATTCCATAGCTGGATGGTGTCCTTGTTGCCATTATTCTAAAGGTTTCTGGTGCAAGTTTTAAAATAATCGTGTTGGTTTCAGCTCTATGTTATAGGAATTGCCAATTTGTAAACTCAAAATCGTACCGTGAGCTAGGATTTTTCAAGTGACGAGAGAAGAAGAAACTCAGAACTATATTATCGTATTTATGTCCTCTCGCTGTAAGAATATACTCTCACCATTTCAAATTATTAGTCATTTTGATTTGGGACGGAGTTTAACGCCTGCACGCCTGCCATGTCTATGATAATACAGGGATACCAGAGGAAAAAAAATACCAAAATTCCCAGGAATGCGGGCGATGCAGTTCATGGCTGAAGAACCTAATACAGTTCATGGCTGTAAGCATGTAATAATCATGGTTCGTGGCTTCGTCGTCTAGGCGTCGCCTCGTCCTGTTACGATGTGGCGGCCGCCATAGACGAGCGCACACGGGAAATAGATCGGAGCGGGAAGAAAACAGAGGAGGCGGGCGGGAAATCGATTGAGGGGCGGGAAATCGATGGTCAAGTAGAGAAATCGACCGCCCGTTCATCGATTTGGCCATTTGGGGAGAGAGAACGAGAGAAGAAAGGGGAACGAGCGCACCTGGAGCTCGCGGCGGCGGCGACTCCTCCGCGCGTCCGCCGTCCACGGCGCGACTCCTCTGCGCCTTCCGCGTCGCGAGCGCGACCCCGCCCGCCGGCCCTCAGGCTGTGCCGGCCGCCGGCTCCTCCCTCTTCGTCACTAGCCCGCAGGCTCCTCCCTCCTCGTGCCTCTGCATCTGCTGTCTTGCTCATGCATTCATGTTGCTGTCTTGTTGAATTCAGAAGCCCTTTCACTTGTTGATTTTGCTGATTGGTCATTTTTTTGTGTAGCTTGTGTAGCTTGCTGTATGGGAGAAGAGAAGGGGTGGCAAGAGCAATTGGCAATGGGAGAATGGGTGGTACAGCAGTCCAAAAAAGGTATGTATATGCTACAAAGTTTTGTTGTCATGCCATGTTCATAGTATGTCTATGACGTCGCCTAGGCGTTGTGAGGGTGGTAGGTCGCCACAAGTCGCCTTAGCGCCTTATGAACCATGGTAATAATCCCAGTAGGTGGTCAAATTCACAGCAAAAATCTTGCACATTTCATTGTATAAAAGGTGTAGTTGCAATTTTATTGGAAGTCACTAGCACTGCACAGTATAATACAGACTTTGTTTCAATATATGTAACGTCAGTAACCACCTCCAAAATCCAAATGAATGACTGGACCATTCATTGTCTATGCAACCAAAAATCTTTGGTGTCGACCTACATCAAGCTTCTAAAGCTAGTTGATACTGGATCTCACGCAGCATTCAGCAATCCCTGGATGCAAGAATCTGCAAAAACATTGACAAATGTGATCATATTTTAAACCGAAATCAGTATAGCAAATGCAATATATATATATATATATATATATATATATATATATATATATATATATATATCAACAAATGCGACCACACTTTAAAACGAAATAAATATAGCAAATGCAAAAATATCAACAAATGTGACCACACTTTAAAACGAAATAAATATAGCAAATGCATTGTTTATAGTTGTAGTTGTAGCGTGACAGTGAAAAAGATGACTGAAAGGCACTGCAGTATCACAACCACCACGAGCCTACAGATTCTACAGCATGCACAAACAATAGAACTCCAACCCTCTGCCATAGGAGATGAAGTACAGAAAGATAACACTTACCCTCATAATTCATCACCAAATATTGCAGATTTGATATAGAGATATGCCTGCATATACAGGCTCCATGCTCCAAGATGTTGTCGCCTGAAAGGTAGCAGGATCGCCACACTACACATGCTGTGATGAGAATCATCTAAAGCAAGCCCACTTTACCCATATCTTCAAATAACATGTAGAAAGGTGATCCGGTATGTCCGCCTGCAGGAATACGATGGCAACCATAAATGTATAGAATAAAAGTTAAGAAGATTAATTGATTCAATGACTGCAGTATTCAGAAACAAAGAATGTAACATACAATGTCCCAAGAAGCTGAGAAACCATCAGTTGAAAGGTGCCAGCTTCCTCGTGATTCAACATAGTTCTTTCCATTGGAAGATCCAAGTTCAAGCAGGTCATCAAGCTTGTCATCATCAGAATCATATCTATGCCGTTTTGTGCTCCTATTCCTCTTTCTCCTTTTCTGACTACTTCCAGCAAGAGCCACATAATCAGTATCCGGTAAATGTTTAATTGAGCACCCATCATTTTGAACTAATGTGTAATCCTCGGCCTTGCGAAACTCTATTTTGTTATGAGAGAACAAAGATTCACAGGAATATCCTGATCTGCATTCTTTAGACAAAACACAGAAGATGACCCAGGACTGAATGCCTATCCACTTAAGTGCATCAGGAAATTCTCTCTCCACCAGTTCCTTCATGAGAGCAAAATGATCAGAAACAGTCAAATGATTTATGCCCTTCAGGATCTCTCCCACTTGTTCTTGTTCTTCCTGTTGTTCTTCGTCATTCATGAGCCGCCAAAGCTGTCTACCCTTGGCAATGACACAGTTCAATAAGACAAGATCATCAAGAGATAGGTGATCACAATGTCTTGACAAAAGAACCTCAAGCCAACAGCATGGAAATGCCAATTCCTTGCATTGCGAAGTAGGACTGATGAGCTTGCCTAACGATTTTAAGAAATCAAGAAGCCTTTGCTCATCCAAATGAATAAGAAGATGTTGGGAAAGAGAGGAAAACTGCTCATCTATCAAAAAATCTTCAACCACACACCATGCATCTTTGGAATTGTCCTCGTACATCAAGTACAAAAATTGATCTACAAAATATCCTGCATCAATTTGCAGTATTTCACCATCTTTAATAGAATCAGCAAGCTCATCCGAAGACCAGAAGTCAGGGACATACTCCAGGAAATTTTCCACTGTTTTGAGAACATCAAGATCACGAAAATAGTGAGGCTTAGTAGCAACAACAGCAGGAGACTGCCCGTGCTTTCCTTTCCACTCAAGTTCTTCCCAGCACATGTCACGATTTACGAATGCAAACTGAGAAAGTGCTTTTGCACCCTTCTTATGTGTGGATTCACCAGTAACAGCAAAATGACCAAACCACTGTATTATCCGCTTTGGGTTTCCTGCAGATACTAAAAGAGGTTATGTATTGTATGCAATGAAAGCTGTTAGATGTATATGTTCGGTCCTAGAGCCCTCATGATGAATACAAGTGCTATTCATAACAAAAGCAGTTCCAACTAGAATCTGGACCAATTCTTGCTACATGGCAACAGTTCAGCAGGGCAAAAAAATATCACAAATATTTGCTTTTACTTGACAAAGGGACCACTTAAGTGGCCAGGACAAAGGGGCACACAGCCTCCCTTTGAGTGAAGCTTGTTCAGGATACCCTATTGATTTTGCTGGGACTTGATATAATAGTCATATCTGAGTAATTGGAAGAAGTTTGATGATAAGGCAAAGTGGTTCACCACATTCCCAGATGTACCTAAAGAAAACTAAAAATAGGTGGGCTGAAACATCATTTGAATTTCCGTTAGATACATGGAAGTGTGTTACTAACTTCTAGAACACTATGCTATCCCATTTACATGAGAGAGACACTGAAGTATGGTAAAAGGTAGTATGTGATTTATAACATGACAAGGCGCTGTCATATTCCTTAGAACCAGCACAAATTGTGCTACAATGTGAGAACAAGCTGAGCAAATAGTTTAGCCGCTTTTATGCAACTAATGAGTTGGGGAGATATTCTGTACACAGTTTTATCAAATTTGTGCAACTGGTGGACTGCAGCATTCAAAAGAAAGAAAAAACATATCAATGTGAAATTACCTCGGAAGAATTCCTCCAGTATATGGCCTTTTTTTGCTAGAATAGACCCAGCCATTTTGGGCTTCTTATCAAAAATCATACGCAGCAAGCGGGCAGCAACATCTCTCCTGGAATTCTTCATTTCTAAGAGATCGAGAAATAGGTTCCGCTGGTCCTGGCGACTGAGGGAATGGACCGACGAGACAGTGCTGCACAGCCACAACCGAGTTTCATACCTGCCTGCTGACTTGATAATTGAATTGATTATGGATTCAACATTGTTAAGAAGAGATTTCCTCGCCTCCACGGCATCTGTATTAACACTGCCACCTTCTGTTGGCACATGCAAAAAGAGTCGAACCATCTCCAAAGTGGAGTTTGCCACCTGGAATCTGAAGTAACAATAAGCAAAGTATTATGCTACGCAATGAACTACGATGCAGAACTGGCAAAATCGTAGAGTCAGTGTTCGTGTGGCGCTTCAGCCACGAAGGCGCTTCACTACCTTACGGGGTGAGGGATTTGTGTTTGATTGACAGCAGCTACAAGAAAATACCCGTTCCTATTGGGGGGGGGGGGGGGGGGGGGGGGCATCTGCACAAGAAAAGGTTAGGGTTTACCTTCTCTGCAAAAGGAATCAATCCAGAATTCTGCTCCACGCCTATCAAACACCGGTAACGAGAGGGATTAGGATACGAAGACGGACGGATGCCGGCGGCGAGTCCGACGGCGGCCACGCGGCCGGAGGGCGGGCGGAGAAGATGGTGCTGGTTGAGTCAGTGACCGATGGTCGATGGATGCTTCGAGTTTTTTTCTATGGAAACTATGGGTGCTTCGAGTTGAGAGGACCATGGCCTGGCAGTGGTAGGCTAATTTTGGCAGCTAATATTTAAATTTAAATTGGTAAGGTAGTAGGGTGTTCAGGTTCATAAATTAAGAATAAAATTAATAATATAGGTAAGAATATTGTAGCCCACCTTTTAGACCACTTGTGGAGTAGTTAAGTCGTCGCCATTAATATATGACTTACTTGTTCGCTCATAAAATAATTTAGTTCTTGTGCTTTTGCAGAGAAGATAACTTCTCTCCTCTTCTCTCCCTTTCCCTAAGCATTTAGTCAGTTTATAGCCTCAATACTTGCTTTAATGCTCACCAATATCTAAGAGTATGTGCAGACTCATCTTTTTTACTGAGCCACGTAAATTAGGGGCTAATGATTTGAGAGAGTTGATTCACTTTAGCCCAAAACTAACTAGTCATTCGCTAAATTCGCTTGGATGTTGTTGGTGCTTGATGCTGATTTGTTATGAGAGAATAGTACGGCTGACTGGCTGTTAATTGGTGGCTGGTGCTGATTTAGTATAAGAGAACAGTACTGCTGGCTGGTTGGCTGACAAGCCAAGCGAACACAGCAAATTATACCTATGCATTGCTACGGGCAAAGTTGGTATAAGTATTTGTATGTATAGTTACCCATATATTAATTTATAAGAATCTACATAATCGAGTTGTGAATGGAGAGCTGATCCGACTCACATATGAGTTAGATTAAAACTCATGTAACAATGACATATGACGACCAAATAAAAAATTTAAGTAAAAACTTTACTCGCTTTAGTTCACTTTAGTCCAAAGTTAGACCACATATTTGGATCCACGAGAACTAATTTAAAACTAAAAATAAAATTAAAAATTATCTCATGTATATCCAAACAAAACAGTCCTCGATTTGTGCCGCGTGGCCTCCGAGGGGATCGACACCCTGGGACCACGACGCTCGGCTCTCAACGAGTACGGCTCGGGGCTGGTCTTCAGGCGGACGGCTCGGTCCCTTCTTTCCCATCGAGAACTTCACGGCTCGGTTTCTTTTTTCCCCATCGAGAGCTGCCGCCGCATGCCAGCATCTCTTCTCGCCTCTAGCATCCATCCGTGAATCCTCTCGTCCGTCCGCGTTCCTTTCGATTGCCCTCGTCGTCCGCTGCCGTCGCATCCGTCGCCGTCTGTTATCGTCGCCGTCGGCCGCTGCAGTAGGCGCCCGGTAGGGCTCATCTCGTCCGTCTCCGCCGTCCAACACCGCCATCACCTCCGGGCGTCAGAAGTACAAATTTATTTTAGTAGAACGGTCAAAATTTGTAAGTTTTTCAAGACAAATTTTAAACTCTATAGTTATAATTATTTTGGGACGGAAGAAATATTTTTTTTTCTTATATTTCTTAAAATCTAAAGCAAAGATTGATTTCTTGATACGTGTTAAATTTGATTCTTATTTTTCCTTCACGCCCAAACCATTATATCTTTCTCCCACGTCGTGTTTCCTTTTTTTTCAACATGTTACACTCTCCTCTCATATAACATAGATTTTTTATTTAGCCTGCAGTCCGCTCGAAAGCCTATCTTTTAGGCTGACCTAAGCCGACCCGATCTAGCTTATGCTAGGTAGTGCCGGGCATCGACCACCACCCAGCACGTCGGGCGGCCCGGCCCGGCACGCGGGGAGCAGGCTGGCCTAGCAATGGCCTACTGCCCCAACGGTCGACGAGGCCCTGGAGCTGCCTCCACCCCGCATATATGTGCCCCGACGTGGAACCCTAAACCTAATCCCCTCATCCCCTGATTCGACCACACTTGATGCTGTAACACCCTGGGTGTCTGCACAGTAGTTATGTATATTTTTTTATGCATCATGTGTTTGAATTGCTTGAAAAAGGATTTTTTTTGTGATTATAAAAGGTTATATGTGTAATTATGATTTTATGCAAAGTCCTTTCTGCAGTTATATTTGAATAGGTTGTGCAGTTATAGCTTTTGTGAAGGGTGTTTTTGCAAAATTCAGTGCATTTATTGCATGGTAGCAAATTTTGCTTTTAAGTCTAAATTTGAAGTGAAATTGCTTTGAAAAAGACAAAATTCCTAGAATTCAAAATCCCTTCAATGTTTTTAATTTTAGCTCTTGAATCTTTGGTCAAATAAATTTTTGCACAACATCAAAATTGTAGATCTTGAAAAATTGAACAACTTTCATATTGGGCACTTTTTCATTTGAGCCCTATTTTAAAAGTTATCGCTGGTTTACAGTTTAGTCCCTGGAATTTTCAGAAATTGCAAACTAGCCCTTATCCCCTTCCTCCAGCTCCTTCCTCTGTTTTTCCACCGCCGACCGACAGCGCCGCCCGCCGGCGCCGTGAGAGCCTTCTCGGCCACCCCTTTGCTTCGCGCTGGCGCCCACGCGTCGCGCTGCTCCTCCTCCCACGCCTGTTGCCTCGCGCTGGAGCCCCCCGGCCGTGCCACGCGCGCCGCTGAGCCCAGAAGCGTCCGCGCCGCCGCCACCTCGCCGTCGCGGTGGCAAGCCCGCTGCAGAGGCCGCCGCCCTCTTCTAGAGAGCGCCCGGGCACTACAAAAGCCCCAGCAAGCTAATCCGTTCGCCCTTTCGCTTGCTCCTCGCTTCCAGACCCCAGAACACGCCGTCGCTCCACCGTGAACGCCGGCGAGCTCAAGCCACCGTCGAACCCGCTCCTCCGCACTTCTCCGCCCTCAATTAACCCCGTAAATCGCTCCGCCTCATCCCCGCGCAGCTCCTCGACCACCTCCCCTCGCCCAACCCCCACCGGAGAACCCTAGCCGCCGTCGAACTCCGCCGCTGACCCGCCCTGCTCCGTCGAGCCGCCGCCTCCGAGCCCCTCCCCGCACCCCAAGACCACCCTGTGGTGCGCCTTGAAACCGTGAAGCTCCCACACCCCTCTACCCTCGCCGCCGGTGAGCCCCTCGCCGGGAAACGGCCGGTCAAACCCCGCCTCCCCCTCTGACCCGGCCCAGGGACCTCGGGTTTAGAATTCCGGAAACTCCAGGGTGTTATTTGAATAGGCCTAGACTCATGTGAATAGTGCTCTAAGGACTTCTTTGTAATTTCTGGCTGAGATCTTTGAAATTCCATAGAAAATCGAAGGAAATTCAGAAAAATGTAAACTTGGATGTTTTGGAATCCTTGTGTAAAGCTCTTTGCATTAGAACCATAATATGGTAGGTGTTTGTTGCAAGTTTTTGCTGGGTAAATGGTTTTGTGTCACTAGGTAAATAAAGACTAGTTATTTAATCTTTTTCTTATATGATGATTGAAAGCTTGTCTTGCTCTGAAATTTTTATGGTAGTTTACTCATGTGACACTAGTTTTTCTATAAAAATTTCGTGCTCAGTGCTAATGTGTAGCTTTTTATTTAATTTAATCCTTGTTTAGTAGACTTTATTTATGTTAAATAGTTTCTGTTCATGAAAAATCATTAAAATATTCCTGAGTGTTCATATGGAGTATATTAGATTGTCCAGGAAGTTTGAGCATCAGTTCATGACTAGAACAGGAGCTAAAAATGAATCTTGCTAATCTGTTGTTCTATTTTGTTTATTTTCTCATAATTATTTATGTGTAAATAAAATTATGAAAAATTCACAGTAGCTAAATCATCCCTGTGTAGACCTCGTGTTAAATTTTGAGATTCTTCTTTGCTCCAGTTTGACCTGTATATTTCAAAATTGTTCTAGGTGTTGTCTGATTGAATAATTTGTGGTGAATAAATGGCTACATGTTTTGGCATGATTTTTGCAGGGTAGCTTAGTCTGTTCATGTTATGTTTAGGGTAATTTTTTTCTAAATTTATTACTATTCTTTCTCTGAGTTATTTATTTATTAGTAAACCTTAATTTAATTGCCATTGGAAACAACCACCACTCACTTTATGAAGTTAGTGTAGCTTTCTTGTGCTGTTGATCATGATGCCTTGTGTAGTTAGAATTGTTATTTAACTACTCTATAAATGATTGCCCATGTGTGTTGATAATTCTGTTCTTGCATTACATATAGATACGACTGCCTTATCGGACGGGACGTACGAGCTGATCCCGGAGTCTGACGGAGGTGATCCAGAAGTCCAGGTGAACGCCGCTGAACTAACTGAAGCCCCGAACCAAAGTTTGGAAGAGCCTAGAGCTGAAATAGTTAGTGACTACCGAGAAGGCAAGCCCCGGACATAACCTATATTTCAAATTATTATCACTTACTGTTATTTACTTGTGCATTTACAGTTCTTAGGATTTGAATTGAAACCCTAGATGCATGATCCTAGGAACCTATGTACTGAATACTAGACCTGAGTTCGACTACTTGCTAAGCTTATAGGACCGGTAAAAGTCGAGTGATTGCCTGTCACTCGCGAGCTTTATAGGAATTGCTTGTTTACTTTCTGTTATCAATGTAAGGACGACAGACGGGGTTGTGTTCGATATCATGACCTTATGTGAGACCCCATCTGTGTTGATGAACTTGTTAAGGTCGCGGTGTGTGGTAGCGGTGGTTAAGTTTTTGAAAGTACTAGCCACATGCCGTAAATATGGTACCCGGCAAGCCTAGTAGCCGATTGGACCGGGGAGTGGATATACCTTTCACTCTCTCTTAGGGATAAGTTTTATTTTTATGTTGCGCAACACTACGACTTCGAGGGACAAGGTTCGGCCTTGGAGCCCTGTAGTCGGGGAGAGTGACCCTATCCACAAGCCGGAAAGAAAGGTCAACGGTTGTTTGGAGACGACCCGACGGTGTTCCAAACGTGTGTGTTAGGTTTGCCTTGCAAGGTTGAATTTTGATTCAGAATCGTCCGCCTCTCATGATGACATGAGACTGCTTGATCCCTTTGCCACACAGAGTAATAAGAGCAACAATATGATTTATCAATCTTGATGTTTGCTTAGTTTTCTACCATGATTGGTTAGTAGTTGCTTACATAGAATGGTTAATCATCTAGAATCTTGAAAGCTAAAACTTGAAAGTAAGGATCTACTCTTTATTGCTTTTCAGCAAAAGGAAAACCAGAGCCTCACAGAACCTTGCATAGTCTAGCTATAGTGGGCTACTTATACCCGTTGGCGGTTAAGTCTTGCTGAGTATTAGAATACTCAGCCTTGCTGTTGAAACCCTTTTTTAGGTATAAGTTTTGAGGATCAAATCGCTAGCTTGACATATCCTTGCTCGTTGCCTCCTGGCTGGTCCGTAGAGTGGGATACGTCTTCGACCGGCAATGACTATGACGAGTGATACCATGCTTGGGCTAGCCTGGTGTCCTTTTGCGACGTGTTGTAGCCGTCGTGTTTTATCTTCCGCTGTCTAAACTCTGAACTTATAGTTATGGCTTGTATAACTGCTTTACTTAAGTTGGTTTTTGTAATAATGGTTTGAACTGGTTTGTAATCATTACTATGTCTGTGTTGTAAAATGGTGGTTGTAATATCTCTGGACTCGCCTTCGTGCGGGGTATGCTTGTTCGATCCGAGAACCGGTGGTTGTATCGGGACGTTACCCGACAGACCAAGAATTGTTCCGTTTGAAGTGCGTTTGAGCTGGTGTTGCCTTTATGGTGATGGCCTACGCACTTGAGCCGGGATAATTCAGGTGGTTCTGCCACAACTGGTATCACTCCATCTCCGCGCTCATGAATTTGGTTTAGTTATGGATGTGAGGTGAAATTCTATTTATATCATGCTCAAGCACCTTATACCATACAAAAACACCTCTATCTTTATTTATGCTAATTATAGTTTGATTAATGGTGAGCCGCTACTAGATTATGATCATTGGATTGTTGCTGAAGAGATTATGGAGTTTCTTGAACTGCTTCATGAATCAGCTTTTACTTTATCTGGTATTTACTATCCAAATTTTCCTTTGATGCTGCATCATATTCGTGACATTGTAGTCATTTGTATGTCAAAGAGACTGATCCATTGCTTATAAACATTGTTACTTCTATGAAACTAAAGTTCCCGCACAACATACCTCTTTTGTATTCTTTTGCATTTATTTTGGATTCTACAGCCAAAATAAGAGGTTTTCATAATGTTCTCCAGCTTTTTTCTCAGACCATTGGTACTTGTTGGTACCCCAGGTCTGGGGTACCCCCTCTTGCTATGCCTAGGCAAGAGTCTCGTAGTTATCCTTAACTACGCCCTGGCGGCAGAGCAGCCGGACCCCTATAGTCCGGAGCCCTACTCTCCCGGCAAACGGTCCCGGACCCGCTCTCCGCTTGGGAAGGGTCCGGTGATGCCACGTGTCCCGGAGAAGGGAGCGCTCAGTCAGGGGGCCCGGACCTCCCACGGGGTCCCGAACCCCCATATACTATCCGAACCCCTCGGAAGGGAGGGAACAGACACCCCGCCTGGGGGTGCGGAGCCGCCGCGTGTCCGCGGGCGCAGGTACACGAGCGGCTGCCAAGCTTCCTCGGGAAGACTTGCCCACCTACCGCATTCAATGCGGGAGGTATTGAGTGCGCTCTGCCACAGCAGAACCCAAGGAGCACAGTACAGCCGCTGGCGCCCGCACACGCCACGCACGTCAGTCTGCTACACCAGTTAGACACAACAACTCGGCGACGGAGTATCATAACGCCTACACGGTAGACCCAACAGTCTACGCCGCAATCTACACTGCCTCAACGGGCGCCTCGCCGATAAGACAGGACGATGAAGCGTATCTGGCAAGAGATGCTCCACCACTGTAGAGCCATTAATATCTTTTTAGTAAGGTATACATCCTTGTTGGGCCCACCTGTCGGGGTCCAACACCTGTGTACGCGCTCTCCTTGCTCTATAAAAGAGAGACGCCCGTTAGTGAAGGACTCAGGTCCAAAGGAGGACGGGGAAGCAGAGGATAGACTCATCCATTCCTAGTGCAGTACACCACACAGTGGACGTAGGGTATTACGCTCCGGCGGCCCGAACCACTCCAAATCCGTGTGTTCTTGCGTTCTTGCCCCGAAGCTAGATCGGCCTAATAGCTTAGCACCTCCCCGAGTACTCCCCCTCTGGGATTAGGCGGGTGCGTTCCGCCACCCGGCTGTGGGTACCCTAAAAAGCCCACGACAGTACTGATTATTTCAATTACTTCAGTGAGGTGAGAACTAAATTATACAAACTGTTTTAATAAATATGAAACCAATTTTGGTGTATATAGGTTGCAAAGGCACTCTCAAGCAGCAGGATCTACTGGTAAGAAAAAAAACAGCATAGGATAAGATATTTGAGGCTCCTGTTTCTAATTCTTCAACTCCCCCTGCATCTACATCTGCTCCTACTATAGCAGTTGTTTTTGAGTTGTCTTCTTACTTGGACAGTGACATTATTACCTGTTTTGATGATTACTTTTTAACATTCTAAGTTGGTGGCATGAGCACAAACTTACATCTCATTTTGTCCATACTTTCTAAAGATATAGTCTCTACTATTTCTTCGGAGTCTTGTCCAACTAGTAGGGTGATCGAGGAGCGGCGCCGACGGTTGCTGCCTAATACGGTGGAGATGTTGACATGTGTCAAAGACGGGGAGTTGGAAAATGCAAGGACACAACATGAGGTTCAGAAGGGGGTGCAATAGAATATATACCAACATAAATTCTAGTCATATAATACATAATTTTATTTTATGTTCACCTACTGAATTCTAGAATACTTCCAATGCTCCTAAATAGATTAAAGCAGAGATAAAAGAGATGAGAGGATTGGTTTTAAATCCAGATGATTACCAAAGATGTACACATATCTGTGTGAAACCAGCTTTGCAAATCGAAGGAAAGAAATTTGTGATAGAAAGTTGGATTAATAAATATTGTGCAGAAAATGCAATTATTTATGATAAGTCTGATTTAGAAAAAACCACAGCTATGGTTGTGCCCAACAGCACGCCACCAAGATCAGTTGTAAGATGCCTATATTTTGATGAGGAGATTGATGAAGAAAAAGTCAGATGTTCTTTCCATGACTTGTTCTACTATGAGAAAGATCTATCTTCCAATATCATGAGTTTAGCTGAAAATAGTGTGGAGATGAAAGACAAAGCTGTAATACAAGTTATGTTGAGAACCGAGATGGGGACCTACACCTAAGACTCACCAAGAGTCGGTTATCTTTTTCAATTTTAGCTACTTAGTGTATAAGGTCCTCTCGACGGGCAGAGCCGCTTTCTCGCTTCCGGGTGGCAGAGCCTATCAACTATGAAAGCTAGCTTTCGAGAGGCAGAGCCTTTCTACGATGAAACTCAGACCCTTTGTGACCCCCGGGTGGGAGAGTCAGCCTATAATACACAACTTATAAAGTAAGTACTTAGAAACTAAGAGACTAACACTTACAAAACATTTATTACAACACAATAGTATTACACAAGAGTATACAATACACCATCTTTTTGTGGCTATCCTAGCACTCATCCTTCTCATCTACTATATTCTTGGATAGATGGCATGGCAAGGAGGGGGTTCTCTATTTATAGGCCAAGGCGGATCATAGGTTGGTGACATATGCCCCCCCCTCTAGAGAATTCTTAATATTTCCTAGTTTTCTAATTTATTTATTACTAATTCTAAAGTGCTCCATGAAAATATTTTCTTATTGTCTTGTAGAGAATACTCTAGAAGGTTGTTTTGCATTCTTTCAACAAGCTGTGAAGGTTGCTTTGCATTCTTCCAACAAGCTGTGTGTCCGGTCCAGTCACAAGTGCATATATTTCACCAAAAATGCAATGGAAGTGAAGCTATTGGTAAGAGATATCTACATGATCTTGAAGGAACTTCATAAATGTGGTTATTCACTAGGAGGAAAGTTTACGGCCATAAACTTTCTGTTAATTGATGGTCTCTATGGTAGAAAGGTAGTCATTGGAAAACTTGAAGAAGGATCTCTATGGTGAGAAGGTAGTCATTGCAAAGTTTACAGCCAGAAACTTTCTTACAATCTCTATGGTAAGAAGGTAGCCCTCTCCTAGAACAATTTGCAAAGTCGCCTAAATGTGGTTTGTCTGTCTTGGACCATACAAGGTGAACTCAGAAGAGTTAATTCCCTCAATGCCATCAAAATTTTAGCAAATTCCTCCAATACCATCAAAATTTAATCTATCCCTTCATTGCCACTGAGATTTTACTTCAATCCCTCTCAATGCCATTTCCGTTAGATTTGGAGCACTACACCGTGAAAATATTGTGTAGAAATGTTAACTACATCTGCCAATTTTTATTTTTCCGTTTGGACCCTCATCAATCTTATCTCCAACCCCAAGAAGGAAACTCCATCCTCTCTCAGATTTTATCCCTCTCCCCCTTGCCTAACCCTGACCGCAACCCCGACGGTGGTCAGGGCCCTCAGGGCGCTGAACAGCCTCCCCCCCTCCCGATATGCAGAGTGCAGACCCACTCCACCCCGACGAGCAGGCAGGCGTGCGCCAAGGAGCACCTGGAGGGGGCACCGAGCTGGGAGGGCTAGGGGCGCCGAGCTGCCCGACCCCGACGACCAGCCAGGGGCGCCGAGCAGGGAGGGGCGCGCGACAGAGCACCTGGGAGGGGGCGCCAGGCCGATTCCCCTCCCCCCTCGACGCGAAGAAGCCCAGGCCCGGGGGCGGCACTGAGCAGGGAGGGGTGCGCGCCAGCCTCACGCGGCCTCGAGTAGGGAGGGGCGCCGCCACCCCGGCCTTAGGGGCGTATTGAGCAGGGATGGCCCTACAAATATTTTCATCCATATTTTACGGGGGCTGTAACGTATTTCCCCCCTCATTTTACGGTCATTCTAACAGCACACTCACATAATGGTATTGAAGGGATTTGAGTAAAATTTTAGTAGCAATAAAGTGATGGCCTAAATTTAATGGCATTGAAGAGATTGGCTAAAATTTTGATGACATTAAAAGGAATTAACTCAACTCAGAATGGCATGATCTGCAAAACCCTCCCTACGAAACAACCCTTTTTATGTGGCGGCGGCTGAGGTCAGTACGTTGTACACCTTCGCCTCTGCTCGTGGTTTGATCGCAGTATAGCAGCAATTCGGGAGTCATCGACAGGTCGCAGTATCGCCTTCAAATCAGGTCGGGTCTTGTCTCTAGATAATATAAAAAATAAGACATGGTTAAAATCAGGATGGGTCTCTGGATGATAACAGAGAAAACATCGTGAAGGCCTGTAACTGAGATGATGCTTGTCGGTACCCCAGAACTGGGGTACCCTCTCTTGCTGTGACTAGGCAAGGGCCTTGTAGTTATCCTGGGCTACGTCCAAACAGCCGGACCCCTGTGGTCCGGAGTCCAGGTTCTCTCGACAACGGCCCCGGACCTGTCTCACAACTGGGAAAGGTCCGGGAAGCGCCGCGTGTCCCAGGAGAGGCGCACGCTCAACCAAACAGCCGGGGCTCCGGACCTCCCGCGAAGCCCCGGACCCCGCGGAAGTCCCGGACCCCTGATGGGGTCCCGGACCACCTGTATAGTAACCGGACCCCTCGCAAAAGGACGAAATCAACGCCCTGCCTCGGGGTGGTCCGGAGCCGACACGTGTCTACAAGTACGGACACGTGTACAAGGCCGCTTGGTCTCCATACTAAGCCTCACCCACCACAGCATTCATTATGGTAGGTGGACGTCCGCATTGATGTAGCAGAAGCCGAGGCGATTCTTTGACCAGGAGGCACTATTGATCGCGTATTACCAAGATAGTGGAGCTGCTGGCGCCGCCCACGCCGCGCCTGCCAGTCTGCCGTAACAGACGGATACGACGGCTCGGCTTCGCCCATTATGACGCCTACATAATAGCCTCAGCAGGCCACGCCGCAAGCTACGTTACTCCAACGGGCACCTAGCTGACCGGACAAGAGAAGACCCCCCCTGAGTCAGAGGGGCAGCAGAGCGTGGAAGCATATCGGAGGAAAGATTCGTAACCACTGTAGTCGTTTGAGTACTCTGCATAGTATGCTGCACAGAATATTGGGCCCACTTGTCGGGGCCCAATGCCCAATGTATCCGCACCCCTTGGTCTATAAAAGGGGGGCGCCCGCTAGAAGAAACTCAGGCTGGGTGAGAGCCAAGGCCCGGCAGAGGATAGGTTCGTACACAACCAAGAACAATACTTCTCCCAATGGACGTAGGGTATTACGCTCCGGCGGCCCGAACCACTCTAAATCGTGTGTTCTTGTGAGCTTCCTCCAAAAGCTAGATCAGCCCAATCGCCAAAGTACTTCCCAGAGTCCTCCCTCACTGGGAATAGGCGAGTGCGCTCCGCCACCCGGCTGTGGGTACCCTAGAAACCCTGCAACATTTGGCGCCGTCCGTGGGGAGTCAGGCGCAGGTTGGATCTTCGGGCTTCTGGGCCGTGTTCATCCTCTGCAACGACGAGCGAGAAGATGAAGGAAGGCAGGGCGTCACCCACGCCACGTGCCATGGCACTGGGGCACCAATGCCCACGGTGCGGCGGCGCACGGCAGCGGCGTCTGTTGTGCGTCACCACGGCAACACCTCAGAGCCGGCGCGGCAGCGCACAGCGGAGGCGCCGCTGGGCGCTGCTACCCCTACGTCGACTCAAGGTTTTCTCTCAAGCAACGGCCACGCTTCCTCTGCGGTGGCATGGCGTCGGCTCAAGGCTTTCTCTCAACATGAAGCCTGGAGCCGACGGCCATCCCGGAGGAAGTTGACCGTGTTGTCGTGTCGTCTCCGGCACCGCCCCAGGCTCTTGGTGTTGCTGCAGACAGGACCCCGCCACCAGGCGCGGGGGCCCAGGCGCGAGCACCAAGGACAAGCCGGCGAACGACCGCCCTTCTCCACGCTCCGTGCTCGTCCATACGAGCACACTTTCCCCCGCTGCGCAGGGGCGGAAAGCCTGCTCCTGCCGCAGCAGGGGCGGGCGGTCGGCGCTCGGTGGCGGACGGCGGCGGTAGGGGGCCTCTTCCATTCAAGGCCAAAGAATTTGTCTCATGCTACCTAAGCATGTGACAGCTCTTAGGCAAGGAGGGGCCCCCCGAGCTCCCGAGGTGATGCTGGATGATGCAGTTCAGGCACATCCGGGGCGCCTTCGCCTCCGACGACGATGAAAAATTCAGAAGTGGCCATGCCACTTCCAACACGCTGTATAGCATGCAGCCGTAGGTTACTCCTGAGAAAAGACTAAGAGAGTTCCTCCTTTGTAATAACGTGGCGCCTACGTGTGTGTCCAGAGCGGTCAAGGTCCGACCTTGCAAACCCGACCTCTGGCCCTATCAGACAAACAGGCAAGAAGCGGTCCGGAGCGGTGGAGGTCCGACCTCGTAATCCCAACCTCTGATGTATACCGTGACAACCACAATAATAAAGGAGATTTTCTTTCTCAGTTTTACCTAGGCTCCACCCTGATTACATTTATTCGCCTTGGTTTAACTATCCTTTCCTCTTGAACGGAGTTTTCCTTGTTGCTAACAATCCAAGTTAAGTTGCTAGCTTATGGTCAGGTGGGAACGCCCCTTCTAGCTGGAAGGCAGCCCGGACCCCTAAGGATCTGCTCTGGAAAAGTGGTACTCGTATCCTGGGGTAGTGAAGCTCCGCGTAGCTTAGCCTGGTAATGTACCCTAAATTTACGTACTTCACTACCCTGTTACAAGTGCTCTAGTATCCGAGTCTGCTATCTTTAGAGGTCCCCGACTCCCATCTAGTATAAGGCTTGGTTTCTTTGCACCTTACTATGAGGTTTGGTAACATGCTTCATCGGATCGTCAGCAACGACCCAAGTCCACTCCGGTGGCCCGCTCCGGCGGAGACCGCTCGCCACGGTCGCTCCAAGCCCACTCCGGTGGCCCGCTCCGGCGGAGACCGCTCGCCATGGTCGCTCCAAGCCCACTCCGGTGGCCCGCTCCGGCGGAGACCGCTCGCCACGGTCGCTCCAAGCCCACTCCGGTGGCCCGCTCCGGCGGAGACCGCTCGCCACGATCGCTCCAAGTCCACTCCGGTGGCCCGCTCCGGCGGAGACCGCTCGCCATGGTCGCTAAGAGCCAGGTCCGGGAAGTAGTGCTTGCTCTCTGAGCAATCCGAAGTCTGTGTAGCCGCTTAGCTTGGTTCCGTACCCTAAGCCTACACCTTCATCGCCCTGTGGAGAGCACCCTAGTACCTGAACCTGGCAACAGGCATACCGGCCTCAGGGATCCGGGATGCCCGCACTCTCCATGAGCACACCAACGCAATCAACTTGCGTAGGAACACATCATGATGGTGGCCCCACCCGCGGGTTCGTATCTCACCCGAGGTGGGCCCGGGGGCCACTGTCGGTACCCCAGAACTGGGGTACCCTCTCTTGCTGTGACTAGGCAAGGGCCTTGTAGTTATCCTGGGCTACGTCCAAACAGCCGGACCCCTGTGGTCCGGAGTCCAGGTTCTCTCGACAACGGCCCCGGACCTGTCTCACAACTGGGAAAGGTCCGGGAAGCGCCGCGTGTCCCAGGAGAGGCGCGCGCTCAACCAAACAGCCGGGGCTCCGGACCTCCCGCGAAGCCCCGGACCCCGCGGAAGTCCCGGACCCCTGATGGGGTCCCGGACCACCTGTATAGTAACCGGACCCCTCGCAAAAGGACGAAATCAACGCCCTGCCTCGGGGTGGTCCGGAGCCGATACGTGTCTACAAGTACGGACACGTGTACAAGGCCGCTTGGTCTCCATACTAAGCCTCACCCACCACAGCATTCATTATGGTAGGTGGACGTCCGCATTGATGTAGCAGAAGCCGAGGCGATTCTTTGACCAGGAGGCACTATTGATCGCGTATTACCAAGATAGTGGAGCTGCTGGTGCCGCCCACGCCGCGCCTGCCAGTCTGCCGTAACAGACGGATACGACGGCTCGGCTTCGCCCATTATGACGCCTACATAATAGCCTCAGCAGGCCACGCCGCAAGCTACGTTACTCCAACGGGCACCTAGCTGACCGGACAAGAGAAGACCCCCCTGAGTCAGAGGGGCAGCAGAGCGTGGAAGCATATCGGAGGAAAGATTCGTAACCACTGTAGTCGTTTGAGTACTCTGCACAGTATGCTGCACAGAACATTGGGCCCACTTGTCGGGGCTCAATGCCCAATGTATCCGCACCCCTTGGTCTATAAAAGGGGGGCGCCCGCTAGAAGAAACTCAGGCTGGGTGAGAGCCAAGGCCCGGCAGAGGATAGGTTCGTACACAACCAAGAACAATACTTCTCTCAGTGGACGTAGGGTATTACGCTCCGGCGGCCCGAACCACTCTAAATCGTGTGTTCTTGTGAGCTTCCTCCAAAAGCTAGATCAGCCCAATCGCCAAAGTACTTCCCAGAGTCCTCCCTCACTGGGAATAGGCGGGTGCGCTCCGCCACCCGGCTGTGGGTACCCTAGAAACCATGCAACAATGCTTTATATCGCAAGCGCCGGACAGGCCGATGCAAGAAACATTTGACGATATTATTTAGCTATAATGTCACATAACTAAGTTAAATAAGCAAACTAAAGCTAACGTGACATAATAATGAAACGTTTATTAGCTACAGAACTAAATCAAGCAGAGTAATAAATAATTCCAAACATAGGGGCACACACATCCATCACCTTAGCTGTCGAAAGCAATAAAAAAGCAAAGACGATAACAAAAGGGATTCACAAGAGCCATCTCCAATGGCAACACCTTAATACTGAGATAAGAGTTAAATATCCAGAATTCCAGCTTGAAACTATGAGAAACAGCTTTGTTCACAAAGCCAAACTTAAATGATTGTTGCACGAGGACTACATATAGGTGCCACAGCAAAATTCTGATCGCCGCATAGATAGCACTACTAGGATGTTACTACACTTGGCCTCGTTTGGTTCGTGATAGAATTTTAGCGTGCTAATGAATAGTGACATTTTGACCATTAACTATGATGTCAAACAAAGACAGTTTACAAAACCAACTCCAGAACCCCGTGCTATTGACCTTGAAGAATTTAATAAAGACTTTGACCGCGCGATTAGAGGATAGTTACTGTAGCATCATTGTAGTCAATCGTCGATTAATTACCGTCATTAGATTCGTCGCGAAAAGTTACACTCATCCCTAAAAAGATTTTACAAATAGACTTCATTTAGTACACCATGCATGCGAGATTTTCTTCTCAGAAAACGTACGCACTAAATCGTGGAATAGCCAAACAAAGCCTTGACTTCACTCACCATCCTCATCCTTATCAGTTATTATTGGCACCACCGGAGGAGGGCGTTGATCCTTTCAACGAGGCTGGCCTTCTTTTGCTCATAGGTCAGCTTCTTGAGGTTATACCGAACAGAAAAATTTATAGGTCAGCTTCTTGAGGTTATACCGAACAGAAAAAATTGTGGAACTAAGGTGACAAACACATCAAGATGTAGAATACAATCGTTAGCTAGTTATGTAGGATATACCTCTTGTGCTCCTTTGGTGGCTGCTTGGTTGACTTGGCCATATGGTAGGATCAGCACGGATGGTAGCAAAATGGTTGGAAGTTCGAACAGCCGCTGCTCACAACGTAGGACTGACCGGCGAGCCAAGCTCACCGTTGCTGCCATTACGGCGTTGAGATATGCAAAATCAACTCTGCTATTGGACCTTGGAACGTGTTTTAAAGATCTTTTTAAATTTGAATGTGCTTAAGTGCTAAAACCTTAAGTTTAGCACTCTCATTCAAACAATCATCCGTACTCGCATTTTGCTTACCAAATTTTCCGCCTGTCAAGATGATTGGAAGCATCAGCAAGAACGCCCAGTGCCCAAAACTAGACATCGACCAGTTATGTGGACAAAACGGGCTAACGTCGATTAAAACTGAAGGTACAAAATGAAAAATAAATTAACAGAAAAATAGTTAACCAACCACGGAAGCAATATTGAAGGATTTGGTTTCAAACCACAACTGGGGATTCAGAAGAACCACGTTCAATCGGAAGCATCTTAATTTTAATATCCATTAACTCCAGCTCAAAACTAGCAGAACAGCTTTGTTCACATCGACAAACTTAAACAAAAATGCCTGTTGCAGGACTACAGGTAACGATAGGTGCCATGGCACAAGTTCTGATCGCCACATAAGATAGCACTACTACGAAGGGACACTTCACTCGTCGTCCTCATCGTCATCATCATCAGCACCACCAGACGAGTTGAGGGCGTTGAGCCTTTCAACTAGGCTGGCCTTCCTCTGCTCATAGGTCAGTTTCTTGGGGTTGTACCTAAATAAACAGAGGAATCAGTTAGATCTAACAAGATATGGAATTATGTTTGCATCATATGTAGGGTGCACAGAATCTTTAGCTAGCTATGTAGTATATATACCTCTTGTGCTCCTTCGGTGGCTGCTTGGTTGACTTGGCCATGGTAGGATCAGCTCGGATGGCAGCATGGACCTTCTTGTACAGAGCTTCCATGTCATCAGCCTCAATACCCTTCTTGATGTACTCACTGAAGTGAGACTGGTACTTCTCCGGCTCCTCCTCAGCCAGAGTCTGGACCAACCATAAGAATTAGAAACATAATCCTAACAAAGCAACCTCTTGAAATGATCTAACATATTCATAACACAATCATCTTATCTTAATGGAACAAGGGAAAAGACTACAATCTGACGTGCAACATGCACAACATACCCTCATGTACTCAGCAACATGACCACCATAGATGTACTTGCGGTGGACCTCAGCATCCAGCTGCTTTTCATCCTTCTTGAAACCAGCAAACCTCTTCTCACTGTGAGGAATATCTAGACCACCATCCAAAGCTCCCTGAAGCAACAAATGCAGCTGGTGTCAATTTCGCACATAATTTGCATGTCATCATAGCTATAGCTTAATAAACAGAAATGGGAAAACCATTCTTTTAGTGTGGACTCAGATACAAGAAAGATAATCTAAAGCGGACACTTGATGTTTTGGAAAAGTGAACAAGTTGTAAACAATTATCAACTTAAGCATTGCCAGCTACAATCAAATTGCAAATAACATATCTGAAAATATACCTTCAGGGCACCAAAGACACGGTTTCCAGTGGTAGTCCTAACAAGGCCAACATCCAAAAGAGCACGGAAAGGCCTCCTCTCATCATCTGGCTCAACAGAGAAGTCTTCACCAGTGGCCTGAGAACAAAAAAAAAAGATTAAAACATTTGCAATATCAGTAAAATTTTAAAAATAAAAATTCTTATGTTTGAATTTTACCTCAACGTTGCCCTCATACTCCTTATCCAAATCACGAAGCTTGAGCACACGACGGGCCAAAAGAAGCCCAGTGCAGTAGGCTACAAAATGGGAGCGAAAAAATTGATTATACAAAATAAATGATTTAGTTTCATAATATGCACAAAACTTTTAAGAAATAAAATACCTGCAGCATAGTTGGTCAGACCAACGTCAAGACCATATCGTGGCAGCTCATGGGAGTAGGCAGCAGCAAGTACCATATCACCCGCAATACTTGCAGATACGATTTGTGCAGTGATGTCCTTGTTGGTCTAAGGTGATTGTGTTAAGAGATACAATGCCTCTAAAGCTCAAAATGCCACAACAATAAGCAGAAACCAGAAAAGCAACGCACAAAATGCTTATATTTAAAAGGATACAAATCGCACAACGAATCTGTATTTGGGCGTATTGTACTTGTTCTTGTCTTGGTTAATCAACCTGATCCTTGCCCTGTAGTCAGTCTTGCCAGCTGCAAACATACACAAATACACGGTCAAAAAATCCAGCAAATTACAGAAACCAGCCATCAGCTGAGAAGCCCAACATACCGCGCCTTCTCTTGAACTTCACTTGGAATCGCTTGGAGTACGCACTGGTCTTTTGGGTCTTGACAAAACCACCCTACAGAAATCACGCAAAATGCAGGTAAATTACAATTCAACTTTGAGAAACTAGCAATCTACATAGAACGGATTTCCCATGCTGCTTTCATGTTTCAACATTATACAAGCCAATAAACATGCAAGCCAAGCAGCAAATGCATCATTAGCAGTAATAGCACAACTGATGACAAAGTCAATGTACCGAATAGCCACTAAACAAGTGAACCCACTAAACAACTGATGACAAAGTCAATGTACCGAATAGCCACTAAACCAGTGAACCCACTTAAGAAAATTCTAGGATCAGACACAAATACATCTACCAACAAAAATCCAACATAAAGTTGGATATAGCAGGCATATCACAGATATGCGCTCGATGAGGAGATCTAGCTACCTAATACTAAACAGTGCAACTTCCGAGCGCTGAACAAGCTTTCAGACTCGAATAACTTTCATGAGCAGAAAGCAAACAAAATGGCACAACAGATCCCCATCACATGGATACGAAAACACAAATACATCAGCCAATACATTTACCGCGTAGGAACCTATATAACTAAATCGTCCTAACTTAATCCAAGCGACTACCAACCCATTAACCAAATAAACCTATGAACATCCAGTCCATTCCCGTTTTCCGGTGAAATAGAAGTGCGTATGAGAGGAAAATACTACAAATCATGCCACATCAAGTTCAACATCTTCGACTTCTGCCTAAACCACGATCTCAGTTGAACAAAAACAATAGCATGAGCTCAACGGCCGCCACAACGAATCCCTTGCCGCCGCGCTCGCCTACCTCGGCTGCGAAACAATTCTCATGCCGGCCCCTCGTCGGCGAACAAATCCACCCAACCAAACGCTAGCGACATACGCACAGAAGCAGAGATCGAGAGGAAAAGCACAAGCGGAGCGGAAGGGTTCGGGATCTTACCATCTTGGTACCCTGCGGTGGCTGTCGAAGCGGCGGCAGCGGCTGCTTCTCCTGGCAGCCGAGAGGGTGGGAGCGGATGGAGAAGGGTAGGGTTTATAATGGCGGCTCCTCGGGCCCTTTTAACTCCGGGAGAAACCCTAGCGATCCGGTGGACGGATGGATCCTTGGCCTTCATGCAGCGGACGGTCACGATCGGTTGGAGGGTGTTCCGGGGATATATGGGCCTTGCGTCAGTTGACAGACCCTGGATTCCTCCGTGGACACGATTTTGGATGGGGCGGATGGACTGGGCTGTTTCGTTTCTCCGGCCTCAAATAAACACTGTCTAGCCCAAATACGAGCTGCGTACTAACTGTACCTTTTTGCAAAAGAAAATTGTTGGACGTACAGGTTTTTTTATAATAATGAATGGAATACACACTTTATTGCATGTTGTGACCAAACGCCACGCAATTTTATGAAATTTTTTTTAAAACGGTCATCTATGAATGGTGAACTTCTGGACCATGCTGGATCAGCTTGGCTACCCATTTATGTGTTCTCGATGCGTTCTGGCAAGTCGGTCGCCCTCAATTGTTCTAAATTTGCAGATGAAATTTCGATCTGATGCATGTATAGGCGTTGTTCACCTTGACGGGTTGAAAACAGAGTCGCCGTCGTCAACTGGAGGAGATCTTTCACGTTTCGCCGTGACGCCGGCGAACGAGAAGCCTACCCAACAAGGCCAGTCCAAGTGGCGCCAGTCCAACTGCCATGGACGGCTCTGAGAATATGTGGCGCGCGTAGGGCTGGGACGGGGGGCCACCGCCGCGACCTCGACGCCGACGAGCCACACCACACGCCGAATCTCTGAACACCAATCCGCGCAATCCCGGCGAAATCCGAACGGCTCCACTCGTCCCGGATCAACCCACTCCTCCTCCACACAGACCCCCGCCGAGAGACACGTGCCGGTGCCAGTCCCGATTCTCTGGCCTCCAACCCAACCAGTTCGCCGAATCGCCGCCCCGACCCGCGGCGACCGACCCTCTCGACCTCGACTCCTCGCGGTAACCAAACGGATGGGAGCGGCAGCCTGACGCGATGAGCCCGCCCGCCATGCTGCTGCCCGTCGTCTGCTCCGCCGCGCCCAGCTGCTCCCCGCTCTGCCCGGTGCGGCCTCGCCCTCTCGCGGACCAGCCGGTTCGTACCGGCTTTGCTCGCCGTCTTCACGGGCGCTGATTGCATTGGTACGGTTGCTTGGCAGGTGACGGCGTCGCACGTCGTCGCGCGGGTGCCGCGGAGGGTGGACGTGGGCGCCGCGCTCAGGTCCTACGCCGACCCGCTCGTCGCGCAGGTACCCGACCGCCCGCCGCTCGCCGACTCCTCCATCCTCTCCCCCTACCCCGCCGCGCCGGACGACATCGCCCGAGGCTTCGGCGGCGCGGCCTCCGAGCTGCCCAGCGCCGACGCGCTATGCTGCACCGGGGCCGACCAGCCGCTGACGTTCGTCGCGGCCCTGGCCGCTCCAGAGCAAACTGCTACCGCCGTCACTGCCGCGCTCGACTCGGCCCCCAGCGACGCCGCGGAGCGCGCCCTGTCGGACGCGCCGTTCCCCACCACGTTCCCGTCCGACGCGTCCGAGGTCGAGGACTCCGTGGCCAGGCTCATCGATAAGCTCGGCAAGCAGGTCTTCCAGGCGGAGGACGCGCTCACCGAGGCCTACGACAAGCTGAGGCTGTCGGCGTACGACGCGCTCGGGACCTGGAGGAAGACGGTGCGCGACGCGATCGGTGGGCTCAAGGCCTCGGTCGATGCCAGTAAGGACAAGGCCGCCGGAGGGGTCACGGACGCTTCCGGGGCGTTGCAGGAGAAGGTGGCGGGAGCTGGCGCCGTGGCTGTTGATGTTCTTAGGAAGGCAATTGTTGCTGCAGAGGATTCACTGGGCAGTGCGGCAACGTTCCTCGTGTATTCTTACAGATCCGCAAAGGAGTCTCTGCCACCAAATGTAAGAGATCTGTTGAGCACGCCTGAGGAGAAAGCTAGTCAAGTTCTGAGACCAATCGGAAATGCTCTTCAACAGGTAATGTTGGTCCAAGAACCTAATTGCATCGGTCCTTGTTCTAAACATCACTTTACTGCTGTTCTCACTGAATAAGCATGAATGAGCTCCTAAAAATCTTGAATGGGCTCCTAAAAATCCGGATATCCCTTTTTTTGTGAACATTCCGCAATGAAGTTCATTGTTGATGTAGCTGCTGATAGATATTACTGCATCCAATGATTCAGGCATATGTAATTGTTGAAGGTGTTGAAAAGAATGTTGGTTTGGACCCAAGTGATCCTATTGTTCAATTGGCAGTTGTGCTTGGAGGTTCAGTGACAATAGGGTAAAGGAAGACCTATTTGCTTTGACATACGGTGGTTATTCAGGAGACCTGTCACCAGAATCAGCATTGGAGCTATTGAAAAATGATGACAAAGCCGTACTTATTGATGTTCGGCCTGAGGCAAGATATTGTAAATCTCATTGGCCTTTTCTTTCTTTCGTGTCCCTTTTCATCTAAGCTCTTTTCTGAATCCAGTTCATAATACATATCCTTTTCAAATACTAGAAATGATTGTATTTATAGCCTATCAATTATTAGTCACCTACTATCTTGGTTCTTTAGTACAACAGTTTACTGCCAAACTTTTTTAGGCAAGAAATTGTAGATCTCGCTGACCTTTTCTTTATTTCATGTCATCTGAACCCTCCGTTGTATCCAGTTCATAATTAATAAAAATTACTATAAGGAATATTTAGTAGTCACCTTCTGCCTTGTTGCTATAGTACAGCAGTTTGGAGAGGCTCATTGATTGTTATCCAACGCTTTACTCTGTCTCCAAAATTTGCAAAGCAAGCTTCTGCATACAATGCAAAGTAATCCCTGGGATATTTTCATGGTGAGAAACTCATATAAAATACAGAAAATCATGCTGCAACCACTCTTGAAATAAACAATTGTCTCGAAATCCTATGCACTCATCCATTTAACAGTTAAGAAAGCTTTGCAAATCATACTGCACACTTAAGATGCCTGCAACAACTTACACAATCTTTTCAGAAATCCAGCCCCCCAGAGTCTTTTGAAGATTGTTTGGAAGATCCCAGTGATACAGAGTTGCATAAGGCTCAATTCCTATTGGCAGATAGACGAGTGGTTAACAACTAGAAGCACTGTAACCTTTAAAATTATTAAGCAAAACATCTGCCACCTTTTGCAATCATAAAGTTGATAAGGTTGTTATAGAAGGCAACTCCTTGCTCATTGACCTTCCCCCCCAAGCCATCTGCAGGAATGATAAAATCTTATGCACACAAGATAGTATGGAGCATTAACATTTGCTAACAATAGAAAATGCATCATTTATCCTGTTGTATATGTCATGTGCATTTATAAATTAATCTCTGATCTGTTAAGATTGACCTACCAGGAAATATACGAGCCCAAGATATAGAAAATCTGTAAGCGCGAAAACCTAAACTTGCCATGAGCTCAATGTCTTCCTGAAAGATGCATAACAAACATTTCAAACAATAAATTTCTAATTCTAGGAAGCAATACAATGTACAAACATATTAACATTGTAGAAACTGAGGAACAAGCCAGTTCCCACAGTTGTTGATAATATTCTATTAAAATAAGATGTTGCCCCCCCCCCCCCCCCCCCCCCCCCCCCTTTTTTCCCCCTTCTTCTTTTCCCATGAAAACTGAGGAAGGAATAATAGACAATACCCTGTATCGATGATAATGATCAACTGCAATATCTCCATTGCTTCTGTCTAAGACACGTTCTGAAAGCAGAAGCATTTAAACACAATAGTTAGATATATGTGTTTCAAGATCATAAAGGAACCAGATAAACAAACCTTTGTCTTCTGTGAAGACATCCCATATGTTGTCTCCTTTGCCTCCCTCCCTTCTTGCTCCCTCAATCTAAAGTAGAGAGAATTCAGACAACGTAACTTCCAGTATGGAGAGAAAGAATTAAAGAAGCTGGTTTCCTCTCTCTATTTTTGTTTTGTGTCTTTCTAGTGTGTAGAGCTCTCTAGGCATCTTATTCATCAGTCACACTTCCACTCCACACCCTGCAGTGGGTGATATTGACAGAAATAAGCTCGGCCGCCAACCAGCCTATCCACGATAGCAAAAAAGATTTCAGCCGTTTAATCTGCATCCTACGGTGGCTGACGTCCTCGTTAGTTCACCTAGCGCTGTAAAAAAAATCTCGAAACCTCCGGCAGCCCCGACCTCCACCCGGCGAAGCAAAGGCGACGGCCACAGGGGCACGGCAGGCGGCGACAGGCGGGCGGCTCCTGGCAGCTCGACAGTCAAGAGCCTCATTGCCGCGATGGTCATCGCCTTCAACACCGGTCCGGCGCACCATGAGGCGGCCGCACCTATAGCCGACACGTCTCTCTTGTTTCTCCTCAGATCCAGCCAGGATAGGCAGCGGCGGCGGTGGTCCGAGCTCGTCTCCGTTGCCTTCCGTTCATCCGAGCTCGTCTCCGTTGCCGACTTCCCCGTCACTGGCCTCACCTTCACCCCGGCCGTGGCCGCCGCCGCCGCGTCCTCGTCGACACTTAGCGCCGCGTGCTCCACCTCCCTGCACCTCTCCTCCGGCAACCCGCTCAAGCCGATCCGCCGGATCTCTGTTGCGGGCGACCTTGCCTTCTCCCCCTCCTTCCACTGCGACGGCACCCTCACCTCAAGAAGGGCGTCATCCGCATCTTCTGCGCCACAAGCCCGCAGCGGACGCCGCCCTCCACAGGCTCTGCTCATTGCTAACCGCTATCCTCCTTAATTAGGAGGTCAAACTGATCTACGGATTATTTGCTCCTCCTCTCTCCAGGCTAGGGTGAGTTGATTGTGTTGATCCCTGCAGTCCAAGGGCCAGGTAAGCAACCTGGTCACCTTCCTCTCCCTCTCCTTAGCTCCAAGGTAGAAGAAGAGCTGAGCTCTTCTGCACACACACACACTCTGCTCTCTGCGCTAGCTGAGAGCTGAACACTAGAATGTGGCAAGAATGAACTGCATTTTCTCATTGCATTGCACTCATATTTATACACCATTGCTACCTACTCTAAGGTGCTACCACTTATGGCTAATAACTTCTATCACTATCTGAACATTAGTGGCCTAGAGCCATAAGTCAACAAAGGCTGCAAGTCAACAAAGGCTGCTAGCAAACTGCAGACTTGCCTTGACCAAAATCAGAAAAGGGACAGCTGCAGATTAAGTCTTACATTACTTCCCCTAATCCTGCTGCTAGCCCTGGACCTCATCCATGCCGATCATCTTCCTCAATTCCGAGAACCGAAGACGCCCGAGCGACTTGGTGAGGATGTCAGCGAGTTGCCGTCTGGTGTCGACGAACTCGATGACAAGGTGCCCCCCATCGACGCAGTCCCGAAGAAAATGGAACTTCACATCGATATGCTTGCTTCGGTCGTGAAAGACGGGGTTCTTTGCCAGCGCAATGGCCGGCTGGTTGTCCACCTTGAGTGTTGGCGGGCGAGCTTCAACGCCAGTGAGCTCACCCAACAGCCGGCGCAGCCAAACGACTTGGCACGCCGCGGTGGCCGCTGCAATGTACTCCGATTCACAGGTTGACAGCGCCACCACCTTCTGCTTCAGTGACTGCCAAGCCACCGGTGCGGTTCCAAGGGAGACGAGCACACATGTGGTGCTCTTCCGTCCATCCACATCTCCAGCCATGTCCGCATCGCTGAATGCCGTCAGCTGAAGCCCGCCGTGCCTGGGGAAGATGACGCCTATGTCCAGAAAGCCCTGGACGTAGCGCAGCACCCGCTTGACCGCTATCCAGTGGTCCTCCCGCGGGTCTTCGAGGAATCGGCTCACATACCCGACCGCGAACGTGATGTCCGGCCGCGTATGCGTCAGCCACCGCAGCCCGCCGACGATGCTCCGGTAACGCGTTGCGTCCACCCTCGCCGCCGTGCTGTTCTTCGACAGCTTGATCCGCTCCTCCATCGGCGTCGCCATGGGCTTGCAGCCCGTCATCCCGGCCTGCTCCAGCAGCTTGAGCGCATAGGCGCGCTGGCCCAGCGCGATGGAGTCCCTCCCCTGCTTTACCTCGATGCCGAGGTAGTAGGAGAGTGCGCCGAGATCGCTCATCTTGAAACGAGCCGCCATCTCGCATTTGAACACTTCAATGTCCTGCGCCCAAGCTCCGGTGACGATCAGGTCGTCCACGTACACGCCGACGATGAGCTCTTCCTTCCCCCGTCGTCGTGTGTACAGCGCATGCTCGGTGGCGCAGCGTGCGAACCCAAGCTCACCCATGGTGGTGTCGAGCTTGGCGTTCCACGCATTGGGAGCTTGGCGCAGCCCATACAGAGCCTTCCGCAGCCGGAGCACCTTGTGCTCTGCCCCCGGCATCGCGAAGCCCGGTGCCTGCTTGACGTAGACCTTCTCCTCCAGGTCGCCGTTCAAGAACGCCGATTTGACGTCGAGGTGATGGACCTGCCAGTCCTTTGCCGCCGCAAGAGCTAGCAGCAACCGCACCGACTCCATCCGAGCCACCGGCGCGAACACCTCCTCGAAATCAATCCCTTCACGCTGCACAAAACCACGGGCAACGAGCCGAGCCTTGTGCTTGACAATGGCGCCGCGCTCGTCCCGCTTTACCTTGTAGACCCATTTCAGGCCAATCGGCCGGCATCCCGCCGGCGGATCGACCAGCTCCCAGGTGCGGTTGTCCTCGATTGACCACATCTCCTCCATCATGGCCTTCCGCCAGTCCGCGTCACGCTCCGCAACCGCGAATGTGGCCGGCTCCTCCGCGCTCATGAGCATGAGCTCTGGATCGGTGAGACGCGAGGCCAGCCCCGGCAGCTCTGCATCACCGATGACGTCGTCCACTCGCCTGAATCGGAGCTCCTCTCCGTCGTGGTAGGCATCCACGAACTCCGAGTAGGAGGACGGGGGGGATGCGAACTCAGGATCCGCCGCCGCTGTCGGGGTCCCCTGTTCTGGAAAAACAGGGGAGGCTGGGGACGCTGAACTCGCCGCGCCAGGACTTGGCGGAACCTCCGCCGTGCCAGGACTTGGAGGCTCCACCGCCTCCGCTTCTGGCTCCTGCGCTGCCTCCTCTGCGCCACTCCGGCGCTCGATCACCAGCTGCTCGACGACGAATTCGCCCGTCAAGCCGCCGCCGGACCCCTCTGCTTCCCCTGCCGCGGGCGTGCTCCAACTCCATGCCGCCACCTCGTCGAAAATGACATCCCGGGACACCACCACCTTCCCCCGGGTTGGGTCGTAGAGCCGATAGGCCTTCGTCCCATCTTCATAGCCCAGGAACACCATCTTGGTGCTCCGATCTTCAAGCTTCCCAAGGCCTGACTTGACGGTCTTCACGTGCCCGATGCAGCCGAACGTGCGTAGGTACGAGACGTTTGGCTTACGCCCATACCACGCCTGATACGGCGTCATCCCCTTCAGGGCCTTGGTCGGTGAGCGGTTCAAGATGAACACCGCCGTGCTCACCGCCTCGCCCCAGAATTCCGCCGGCATCGCCTTCGCCTTCATCATCGAGCGTGCCATCCCAACGATGGTTTGATTTCGCCGCTCGACTACGCCATTCTGCTGTGGCGAATATGGTGCCGTCAGTTGACGCGCCACTCCCTCTCCTGCGCAGTAGCTGACGAATTCAACCGCCGTGAACTCGCCACCACGGTCGGTTCTGAGGACGCGCAACCTCTTCCCGGAGTCCGCCTCTGCCCGCGCCTTGAAACGCCTGATGGCCTCCGCCGCCTCATCTTTGCTCGTCAGGAGCTGCAGCCACATATACCGACTGCAGTCGTCCACGAGCAGGAGGAAGTATCTCCGACCACCATGCGTCGCCGGCGTGATGGGCCCGCACAGGTCCCCGTGGACCAGCTGGAGCACCTCCTGCGCCTGGTACTTGGCCGTCTTTGGGAACGGCAGACGCCTCTGCTTCCCGGCCAAGCAGCTGTCGCAGAGCTCGTCGACGTGCTTGATCTGCGGCAGCCCGGTCACCATCTTGCCCAGGCGTCCAAGCGCCTCGAAGCTCAAGTGGCCGAACCTCCCATGCCACAGCCATGGTTCCTCCGTGCACGCCGCTGCGAGACACACCGGCTGCTCCACCTTCAAATCCAGGAGATAAAGCCGGTTACGGGAACGTGTTACCTTGGCGAGAAGACGCCGTTCCCGGTCCCTGATGCTTAGTACTCCGGCCTTGACGAGCACCTCCGACCCGTGCTCATCCAGCTGCCCCAAGCTCACAATATTTGAGCGCAGCTGGGGAATGTAATACACTTCCTGGAGTGCATGGTGCTCGCCGTTGCGGCACCTGAAGAGGACCGTGCCCTGCCCGCGGATGATGACCCGCGAGCCATCGCCGAACTTGACCGTCCCGGTCTTGGTTTCGTCGAGGTCAGAGAAGGCGGCCCTGCTCCCCGTCATGTGGTTGCTGGCCCCAGAGTCCAGGTACCACCTCTGCTCCAGCTCGTCGCCGACCGCGCCCAGCAACACCCGCGCCTCTGGCTCGTCAAGGTTGACGGGTTGCGGCGCAGTCCTCTGCTCCGTGTCCGCCTCCTCTGCTTCGCCATCCTTCAGCGCGCAGTATTGCGCCATCAACAGCGCGTGGTCGTCGTCGCTCTCTTCTTGAGCTAGGTGGGCCTCCTCCTTCTCTTTCCGCTCCGGGCACTCCAGGCATCGGGGTCGAAGTTCTTCTTTTTCCCCTTCCCGCGCGGATTCCCGCGCGCCTTGTTGCCGCCGGCATACCCGCCGCGGCTTGAGGAGTTCTCCCCGGTCCGCCGCTTCATGCGCGCGTTCCACTCCTCGGTGAGCAGCAACTTGCCGCTCTCCTGCCTCCGCTCTAGCGGCGCATCAGAACGCCCTTCGGCCAGGCGAAGTCGACCAACGACGTCCTCGAGCGAGACCTGATCCAGGTCCAAGGTGGCCTCGATTGTAACCGCCATCTGGCTGTACTTGGCCGGGCATGCGCGGAGCAGCTTGCAGACGACGTCCTCTTCCTCCAACTTCTTCCCCAGCGTTGCCAACTGGCTCGCCAACGACTGGAGACGGAGCGCAAAGTCCTCCACAGCCTCGCCGTGGCGGAACTTCAGGTCGTCGAAGTCCCTGCGTAGCTGCTGCGCCTTGGCCCTCTTGGCTCGATCCGAGCCAACGCGGAATGAAGCAAGCATGTCCCATGCCTCCTTCGCCGTCTTCTTGTTGCCGATGGCCTCGTGGAACTCTGGTGGCGTGGATGACAGCAGTGCGTCCATGGCCTGGACGTCTTCATCCTCTTCTTTGGTGCCGACTTCCACGGCCGTCCAGAGCTTGCGCGCCTTGAGCCGCCACTTCATCAGCACTACCCACTCGCCATAGTTGGTGCGAGTGAGCTGCGGCCAGTCCCGCGAGCTCGTCTCCCGCACCGTCCTGATCACAACCTCCGAGACATCCTTCCCCTTGTCGCCTGCACTGGACGCCGGGGAGTCATCGCCAGCCATCGTTCAGCCGCTGGGCTAGAACGACACCGTACGGCTCTGATGCCACTTGTTGATCCCTGCAGTCCAAGGGCCAGGTAAGCAACCTGGTCACCTTCCTCTCCCTCTCCTTAGCTCCAAGGTAGAAGAAGAGCTAAGCTCTTCTGCACACACACACTCTGCTCTCTGCGCTAGCTGAGAGCTGAACACTAGAATGTGGCAAGAATGAACTGCATTTTCTCATTGCATTGCACTCATATTTATACACCATTGCTACCTACTCTAAGGTGCTACCACTTATGGCTAATAACTTCTATCACTATCTGAACATTAGTGGCCTAGAGCCATAAGTCAACAAAGGCTGCTAGCAAACTGCAGACTTGCCTTGACCAAAATCAGAAAAGGGACAGCTGCAGATTAAGTCTTACAGATTGTGCGTATTTAGTTTTCTTCTTCTTGCTGGGTGCTAACTCCTCTTCTGTTGCCACTCCAATTCGATGGTGCAGCATGGCTAGCCTCCTGCGGAAGGAATCTTAAGGCTGCACTACTATATAGGTAATCCCTGGACTATTCTTTCATATTTCCTTTGTCTAACTTCACAGATTAGTTCACCTGTGTACTGTGCCGTATAATTGATGTCAATTTTCAAGATTTGGTATTTGAACTGCCGGATTTAGTTGTCAATTTGCTCCCTTTTAGTTTCCGTTCGACTTCATCTACCTTGCAGATCTAAGCAAGTGCTGATAATGGATACGTGCTTGCCAAGCTACCAACAGTTTTCAACGGTTTTTTTCTCCTGCTCTTATTTCTAAAGTGCCTTTACATACATCAAGTGGCTTCAGGATGCTCCAATAGATTTGCAAGAGCTATTATTGTCTGCCTAATTGCAATTACACATATCTGATAAGATGTCAGGGCCAAGCCTCTTCAACACCGTTACTTCTGAGTTCTGTCCTTTCCTGGTAAGAGGTTGCTTTCCAATGACTTTGCATTAGGTGCTATTATTATCGAAAAATTATGTGTAGGGAGGTGCCATCTTAGTACCACAGCATATTTACTTCCTCCTGAAAATTAGGTTCTTGCTATTCATGTGTTGCCCGTGTTAAGCAAGGTTCAAATTTAATGCTATTTGAGATGATCTGATGGTTTTGCAAGTTTAGAACTGATTGGTACTCAAAATATTCGTGACATCTGAATATGTAAATATTTATTTTATGGCCAAAAGTCTGAACATTAAACAGGCTGCCTCACGTATGCACCTCCAATAGGATTGGACTGTGGTTACCATGTCCACAGCTGATATATTTGCAGTATGAACTATGGTTTCCATGTGCTAAGAAAAACAGTGGACACATCCTTTGATGTTGGAGATAAATTGATTATGATGAAAGAGAACATAAGCATCTAACCAAGCAGGTTTCGTACCTGCTCCATTGGATTCTTATTACTGATACACTGTTGTCGAATATTTCCAAGCTCATAAAGAATTAAGCTGAAACTTCAAATGAAAATAATGGTATTCGTTTGTCAAAAAATAATCAGATAATCTTGCTATGTCCACCTAATATCCATTCTGTAATATACTCACATATGCATGACCTGTTTCCACTGTCTTAATGGAACCTTTTCCTGTATCTTATGTTCAACTTAAGTTAAAAGGATTCAGAACCACAATCAAAGTCTGGTTAACCTTCCATTATCAATGCAAGTGGGATTGAGTGGAGTTACTTTGTAGGATCATTTTTCTATATACAAATTTTGTTCTAGGCAAAATGATTGACCTTTTCTAGTCAGGGAACATGGTATGGACCTTGACTGATGAGGTTCCAACTGAAATATAAAGACCACTTTTTAGAAATCCTATTGAAATTTAAATATCTGATTGGCCCTGTTGGTGAAACCATACTTTCAGTTTAGCTCCAACCAATTCTTCTGAATGTTGACCAATTTGTGAAAATTGCTTGGCAGGAATAATTTTCTTTTGAGAAATACATCTACATGTTGTCGATTGCTATTCCTACCACAGGCTCTAATTGGCTAAAGCAAACTTCATATACGAAAGAGAAGCCCCAGCTCAGGCTTACACGGTAGTTTCTTATGATCTTATCCAAAGTAGTTACAAAAGTTTAAAAACCAGTAGTTTCTAAATGCAGTCTGATTATTTTCCGTTTTGGACTTTTGGTGCAGGTTTACATCAAATTATTCGTTGATATGGACTATTGGAATATAACTAACCAAATGGAATATGGTGAAGTTGGTGCACTTTATCCTTCTCATCGCAGATGGTAAAGTAGATAATTTTCCCTCTCTCATCTTTTCATTACTTTGGAAGCAGTTACAGATCATTATTTTGTTATATGCTATTTAATTTGGTGTATAACAGTCAACTTCGAACAATTTTAAACTATTTAGGAATCTTTTCTTAAAAAGAATGCTGATAGTAATCAGAGCAATGCTACGTAGAAAACAACAGCCAGCATTTTTCTGTAAAACTATGAGTTTTGTTTTCCTATTGTCATTTCTTATTCTTACTTGGTATGTGCAGCTTAAGTTGCAACGTGACTTATCATATCGCCAACACTGGTTGTGATTTATGACGTGAAGCAAGCAAGCGCATCGCTTATCGTAATTGAGAACATACAAAAATTGCACTACATAGAATAATTTCTACCTAGAATACCTTCTTTTGCGGTATTTGTAACAAGGCAAGCTAATTTATGATTGATTCCTCTTTTTTAACTATAAATTCTGATAGCTACTCACAGCAGGTATCCTGTTTAAATTTTAATATAACTGCAAGTGATAGAACTCCTTATCAGTAATTCTTATATTTTGTTATAATATTGAGCTACATCTGTACTCCTAAATGCTTGGGCTGCATCTGCTAATTGGATCCGCTTGCATACTTGGGCTGCATCTGCTACCTGGGCTGTTTTGCACAAACTGAGACCCATTACGAGCTTATTTGGTTATAAATCTCAGTGCAGTGATATTTCAGACTACAGAACTTAGGCGTTCATTTGATCCCTTTAGATTTTTGTCATTGATCTCAGCGCTTCTCCCTGATTTATCTTATAGATTTAAGGAGCTGCAAATAATGGTTGGCTATTTACTATCCATGATGTTTCAGAAATTGTTTCGCCTCTCATGTCTAGATATATGACTTTATAAAGCTAATAATATTATCATTACATTATTAAAATAACTGCAAAGGCCCTACCCAACAAATGACATTAAGGAAGAAAATGGCCCATCTCCTACATATTTTCTTACAGAGGACGTTATTAGGCACCCTGATTTCACGAACAACAATATGGACTATTATACTTTGGTTGTCTGTACCAAGGCTGTGAGGATCTTTTATTTTATGAGCCCAAAGCTCCTTTATACTGCAATTGCTAATGCCCTATGCTTTACATTGCACTGAAATGGTTTACAAGGCTTGGAATGTTGGCAAGAAATTTTTTGATTCAACCGCTAATAGAAAATTTCTGCAGAGCAAAGTATACTTCTTACCATTCAGATCAAGGAGCAATGTGCTTCCACTATTTGCTGCCACAAAAGTACAAAACAGAAGCAAAATCATGTCACAGCCTAGAATATTAACAAAATTAACTCTACCACAGTCTACAGGTAAGCACCAAACTTATTCTAGTTCCTATTTCATAAATATCAGCTGAACTGATAATTTACATCTGCAAATCTGAAATTTCCTGCAGGTGATCTTATGCACCACTTGCTCTGTGAAAGCAACAAGAGGCTCCAAAAGATTTATGGCTCAATTTGTCAATGACCAATAAAATGTTTAGGTATAGTGACTCTGTAACTATATGCTAATGAGCAATAAAATGTGTAGATAGAACTGCTTCATAACAATATGTTTCTGCTGATAGATTCGTAGGGAGAAACCAAATAGATGCTAGCTTCCATACCTAAACAAAAAAAAAACAAAATGCTTGCTGGTAGATGCATATATGTACCTTCATAGTTAATCTTCTATTTTCAAGGAAAAACAAAAAAAAGCTAATGATTTACAAGTCCATTATATAAGTAAATCCTGCTTAAATTTGGTTATCTTTTTTTTGGGGGGGGGGGGGGGGGGGGGGAATAAGGACGCGCCAAGGCGCGCGACTTACTCATTGACAGAAATTGTACCACACCCTGCAGTGGGTGATATTGACAGAAACTGTACCACACTCTTTACCTCCACACCGGGCACTGCGCCACACCATTCGCCTGGTGAAGGCTATAATGCCATAGTGGCAAGGTTTGTGGTGCATAAATCATCGTAATTAATTCAAAATGCATAAGCCCTGTTCCTACTTTGTTGAACAACACAAGGCAACAGTTCAATAAATAAACTACTTCCACAGATAGTTAGTGCAATTAGAGGATGGCGAAATCCTATGTTGTGCCCAACAGTACGACTTCCACTCCATTTATCTTCGTTCCTCCCCCGTCCAGAGACTCGGCAAAAATTCATCAGAAGTTGCACTTGAAATTAACGGGAATGCTAATATAAATACAGGAGAGACTAATTTGACGGAGGAAGTCCCAGTGTCCTACACTCGGAATAGTAATCCGCACCTGTTCCTAGACACCACCTTTGTAGGTTCGAGGCAAGCTGAATCAACTCCATACACTGCTCTGAACTACAGTGAAAACAGAGACCAACCAGTGGAACCCACACACCGATTCGAATCTCAGAACTAAGCACAGCCCCACAGCAGGCCAGCGCGTGCTGCGTGCACTAGCTGCCGGCCTGCCGCGGAGCCTACGGGCGGGCGAAGGCGATCAGCAGTCCTGCACGCCACGCGGCGGGACGGGCGCCAAGCGAAGGCGGGCGAGGCGGGGTGAGATGGGGGCGGGGCGGTCGGGGCGAGGGGCCGGTACCTGGTACGCGGAGGTAGCGACGCCGAAGACGAAGCCGTCCGGGAAGTCGGCGCGGGCCACCTCCGCCTCGCGCCCCGTGCTCCCCATTGCTCCGGTGGGTGGGGTGGGCGGTGGAGTTGCTTGAACCGAAAGGCGTGAGCGATCTCGGCGAAGCGCCGGGCAGGTGGGTGAGTACGGAAGCGTCGGCTTGGGGTTGCGCTTGCGCCTGCGGGGGGAGTTCAATAAATAGAGGCTCTGAATAAATAGCGGCCGGTGTTTAGGCTGTTAGTTCAAGCGCAAAAAAATTCAATTTTTCAAGCGCAAAATTTTTTTCGTTGTAATCTTACAAATTCGAAGTAATAAATAAAGTTTATTTACAAAACTTTTTGCACACATGGGTTGTAAATCGCGAGACGAATCTAATGATGCTAATTAATCCATGATTAATCAATGATTAACAGATGGTTACTGTACATCACTGTTGCAAATCATGGATTAAGTAGGCTCATTAAATTCGTCAGGCGATTTACAGCCCATCTATGTAAAAAGTTTTGTAAATAGATTTCATTTAGTACTCCATGTATGTGTCGAAACATTCGATGTGACAGTTTTTTTACGTTTACGGGGTTTATGGGCGGGAACTAAATAGTGCCTTGCTCAGAGCTCGGATGCGGAACTGTGGAAGCGACACCCCGCGCGGCGTGCCCCAGCCGGCGAGCGCGCTGGGAGGGAACAGGTGACTACATGAGCAGCCACGCGGCATGTGGTGCGCCCACCACCCCTATCTCACCAATGGGGTGGTAGACTGGTGGCGTCACGCGAGGGAGAAGAGCGAGGGCCGGGGGCGCGGGTGCGGGCGCCAGATCCGAAGGCGCTGTTCCAGTGTGGCAGCGCGTCCGTTGCAGAGCAAACGGGACCTCTGTCATGCAGACAGAATGAAAGACCCCCACTTTTTTTTACTTTTCTCTTTGGGTTTTTATTTTTATTTTTTGAGGAACCATAAAGCAAGGGAAACATGGTACAAATACGGGTACAGCTCAGAAGGATAAGGAAGGAACCACAGGTCCAGTACCAATACGAATAGGACCACACAAAAGAAGAAAGAACTAAGGTCGATGAAGTCCATGTTCTGTCCATCTTCATCCTATTCGATCCGCCACGAACGCAAACGCCAGCCGGATCTCCCTTGGCTCCGAGGAAGCACCATCGCAGACCAGCTGCTTTGTGAGCCGAATGAGCATCCCATCGAAGACAGGAGCTTTTTCTCTGTGGCACGTCGGCCGGGAAAACATCCCGAGCTCCTCGTTGCTTGAATCCGCCGTCTCCGTCCATCACTGAAGAAGGCGCACAGATCCAACCTCCTCATACCATAAACCCAGTACCGGACGCAGGGCCCCATCCTCGGCGACGCCGCTGCCACCACCAAAGGCCATGGCCAAAGACGACCGCAAGCTCCTGTACAACCCCCAACCAGATCGCCAAAATCGCAGCCGGGGTAAGTCTCACCGGATTCATCGACGCCGAAGGAGCGACGAACGCCAAGAGAAATCCGGGAGAAGATTATTCCACCACGCATGGGGAAGCAGCAGTCCGGCGCCCCTGAGACGCACCAGCAGAGGTACACATACTTCACCGGAGGATCACCAGGGACCGCCAGGAGCAAAAGAAGCTGCCATGGATCCAAGCTCGTCGTAGTCTCCGTCCGCCGACGAACAGAGCCCCCAGCGCCTAGAACCACCAGCAAAACCTAGCCTACTAGAAGGAACCTAATCTACTCTAGCAGCTACCTTCACCGGACGCCGATCCGGTCGATCCCCCCCCCCCCCCACGCTCGCCGGCGGAGTGCCCGCCGGAGGAGGGAAATCGAGCAGATCGGCGCCGGAGCGCGCGTCGCCCTGCTTTCGCCTTTTCACTGGAGAGATAAGGTCGACAGCAGAGCCTGGATGGACTAAAGTGCTACATTTTAACACCTATTTTTGCTAAAAAAATTTAAATCTTAACTAAAGTTTAGTCCACTCTATTAACACTCCTATTTGGATAGAATATTGCTAAACTTTAGCATTTCGAAGCATTAGCACTTAGGTTCTGTCGTGGTCCTGGAAGGAGGGCCACAGCCGGGTGGCGGAATGCACCCGCCTAACCCCAGAGGGTGGTTACCCAGGGAAGTGCAAGCTATTCCTCAGATCTACTCATGGGGCAAGAACACAAGAACACTCGGGTTTAAAGTGGTTCGGGCCGCCGGAGCGTAATACCCTACGTCCACTGAGAGTTGTATTGCTCTTGGGTCTGTGGATGAGACTATCCTCTGCCTTCCAATCCCCCCTCCCCCTCTAACGGGTGTCTCCCTTTTATAGAGCAAGGAGGACGCGTACACAGGCGTTGGACCCCGACAGGTGGGCCCAACAAGAATGTATACTATATTAAATAGACACTAATGGAACTACAGTGGTGGAGGATCTCTTGCCGGATACGCTTTATCGCCCTGTAGACTCTATGGCCGAGGGGGGTCTTCTCCTGTCCCATCGGCAAGGCGCCCGTTGAGGCAGTGTAGGTTGCGGCGTAGACTGTTGGGTCTACCGCGTAGGCGTTAAGATACTCCGTTACCGAGTTGTTGTGTCTAACTGGCGTAGCAGACTGACGCGCGTGGCGTGAGTGGCGCCAGCGGCTGTTCTGTGCACCTAGGTAACGTGCGACCAACAGTACAGCCTGGCAAAAGTCTCCTCGGGCTCTGCTGTGGCAGAGTGCAATTAACGTCTCCCGTGTTGAATGCTGTAGGTGGGCGAGCCTTCCCGAGGAAGATTGGCAGCCGTGAGCGTACCTGCGCTTGCAGACACGTGGCGGCTCCGGACCCCCCAGGCGAGGTATCTGTTCCCTCCCTGCTGAGGGGTCCGGATAGTATATGGGGTCCGGGACCCCGTGGGAGGTCCGGGGCCCCCTGCTGTTTTGGCTGAGTGCTCCCTTCTTCGGGACACGTGGTGACACCGGACCCGTCCCCGAGCGGGATGCGGGTCCGGGACTGTTGGTCCGGTGAGGTGCAGCCGGACCCCAGAGGTCCTGCTCAGCTCCTTTGAACGTAGTTACAGATGACTACGAGTCTTGACACATCAAGAGGGGGTAACCTAGACCAGAGGTACCGACATGTTCAAATATTCCCTTAGACTAAAATTCAAACATACGGGGAGTTCTCTCAAAGTTCAAATGTTGAGAGTTCAAGCAGAACGCTGATAAGTGAAAAGGGATGGCCTCAGCGCCACGTTACATGGCTTTCAGGCACCTGTTTTATTTTATTTTTTTGTTCGCTTGGCTTGTCAGCCAACTAGCCAGCAGTATTGTTCTCTCATATTAAATCAGCACCAGCCACCAACTACCAGTCAGTTAGCAGTACTGTTCTCTCATAACAAATCAGCACCAGTCATCAGTCACAGCCAAACGAACACAGCGAATTCAGACACCTATCACCTCTCACTAGTTTACTTATTCTGAACCAGAAACAACCTGGCAGTATGAGGGTCCACTGCGAGTTGTTACAAAACAAGTCGAAAAAATGAGAGCACTAGTTCAAAGTTGGACTTGAAAATGAGCATACGATACAACTTGTCACCGTCCATTTGTGATGCCATACCCATTTTAAAATAGTGTGGACGGACGGGACAGCCTCAACCAAAGAAACTCGAGCAAACCTCCAGCCGTCACTTGGCGAAACAAAAGCATAAAGACAACTGTATCCCTAGGATACTTCTGTTAGTGCTAAAATCACATGAACAGAATAAGCGATATACACCAGTACCAAACAGAACATTAAAAATACGGCACAAGGACCAGATTCTGATCATCACCGTGTGCGGCCACTGTTTAATCCACACTCTATTCAGCAGTCTTGTTAGCCAATCAGCTAGCAGATTTTTTCTCTCACACCAAATCAGCACCAACCACTAACCAACCAGCAATATTTTTATCTCACAACAAATCAGCACCAGCCACCAGCCACAGTCAGCCGAATAGTAGTCACACATGATGATGATCCATGCTGATAATCAGAATAACCATGTGATGATCATAGTCTAGCCACATGATCCATGCTGATAATTTTAATCTCAACATAGAAATTGACCTCGATTATTGGATGCTTTTCAGAAGATCACGGTCTAGCCACATGATCCATGCTGACAATTTTGAAATCACTTGTGGAAGCAAGCAGTCACAGAAAGATGTGATAATGTATTCAATTTGCTTTGCACAAAAAAGAAAACAATCACGGACTGACCTCGATTATTGGATGCTTTTTAGAAGATCACGGCCTAGCCACAGGATCCATGCTGATAATTCAGAAGATCCCGAGGGTACTTCTGTTAGTTGTATTATTCTGATCACCACCATGCTGATCATCACATGAGCAGAAGAAGCGATATGCACCAATACCAAACAGTGATTTGTTTTCTTTCTTTCTTTTTTTTTTGCAAAGCAAATTGAATACATTAGCACATCTTTCTGCGACTGCTTGGTTTCACCACTGGGGATGCTTACTTAGAGATATCAGATGGCAGCAACATCAGCAGATCATTTTCATAGGGTACCGATAAGGACTGATAACCAGATGATAATTCAAAATACGCATGGTATGCCATCTGCTAAATTTGATTGTGACAAAGTGAATTTAAAATTATCAGCATGGATCATGTGGCTAGGCCGTGATCTTCTGAAAATTGACATCAATTACAGCAAAAAAATGGGCTAGTGTCATAGCTACGATGGAGACCAAAAACCAATTAACAATTATCGGACTTAGAAATGGCAGATCTCACGGAAAAAAAACTCTGCAGACCAGAAATACAAAAGGAGATAACTAAAACGATCCATCCTAATTTTTTTAGTTTCAGTACTCTCTCATAAACAAAAATGTCACAACCGAAAGTTGTCAGGCACAAATGAACATAATGTGCAAAATCAATAAACAATGTGTAGTGACAGATGACTAGAATGCAACAGTATGTTGTGCAATCTAGCAGGTAAGAGTAAGAATCCAATAGGTAGTATTCAATAAATTAGTCCAGACATGAAATGCAAAAATGAAAAAAAAAACACAAATGCCATGATCCGTATAGGAAACGATAATCAGAACAGCAGCTATGCTTAACTACAGGTATAGCTTAAAAAATGCAGTAATATGAACTTCATAAAATCCATTACAATATGCAGTGATCTTTTTCATAGATATTCATGCCAATTTTTCAGAGCAATGCTACCAGGGGAAGCAACAATTTGTGCAGATATACAACACAATATAACATACTGTATTGTCAGACAACCACTGGCAGATCAATCACCTAATAGGCTAATACAACGCGCAACTAAAATCTTGACATAGGTGAATCAAGGCGCAGATTATTTGGGGGCAATACATTAAAGTCTTGTACGATGCACCAATACCAAATATTTTCGGGATGCAGAGATCTGTATTCATAATATACAAATAGAAGTGCAGTAAAATGCTAAAATGTTATCTACATCAGTCATCTGATGGACAACATTTTTTAGCCATGCATTTGAATTTTAATGAAGATAGAAGGTGCAACTGAAAAGCCCCAAGAGATAACATTAACGGTGTCATTTAAGTATGCTAAGCAATTAATGAACGCCATCCTAAATCACAAAATATGTGAAGAAAATTTCCTTGAGTTGAATTCCATTGCCAGGGAAAATTGCGATCATTTCATTCAACAACGGTGTGCTCACTGATCCTGGCACAGAGCCAATTTCCTTAACCGAATCCCAAAGCAAGTATGCGTCCATCTTGCCAATCTCATCAGAATCAGCTACCTTGCTCACGAGGATCTCAAGATTCGAGAGGCTCTTGGCCGCTGGGTTGTTCTTCGCTGCATAGTTGAACAGGGAAATCAGCTTCTTACAGGAACATTGCTCGGCAGCAAGGAGGACAGCAGCGAGGAGCGGCTCGTTGAAGTCCACGACCATGTCGGCGAGGGTGGAGGCCAACTTGTCCTCTGGAGTGTCCTCCACGACGGCGCGAACGCGAGCGACCTCCTCGTCGTCGGCTACGGCGTCAGCACCGCCGGGGGATGCGAAGATGTCGTCGGCATCCCCAGCATCTTCCTACATCGAGCTCAAGTTGTCTTCCCCGGCCTCGGTGGCACCATCTAGGGCAGCGGCGGTCTGGGAGGAGGAGGCTTCGGGGAAGGGATCCGCGGAGGAGGAAGTGGCATCGGGAATGGGATCCGGAGAGGAGGAGAGGAAGCGGGAGAGAAGGCGCGGAGGTAGGGCTCGGGCAAGGGTTCGAGTGGGATGTTGTGGTGGATGCGGCGGTGGCGACCTGGGAATGGAGGAGCGGAGGAGGAGGAGAGCACGAGCTCGCGGACGCCACATCGTCGCCGTCGTCCTCGGCGGCGGCGGAGGCGGCGAGGTGTTCTAGTGGTTGTGTTCGCGTGGAGGAAGAGCTACCGTGGACGACTGTGGAGGTTTCTTTCTAGGGTTTAAGGGCTTTTGGGCCTGGGGCTGACAATCTCCATCTTACTGGGCCATTATAAGCGTTTTTTTATTTTTGTATTTTTTCAAAAAAATTTTACAGAAATATATTTTTGTTTCAGGTTTTACAGTTCTGTACCCTACCGCCCGGCAGGGGGCCTACCGCCCGGCGGAGAAACGGTAAGGACCTATATGTAAATAAAAAAGACCTATATGTAAATAAAAATAGATTTATTTTGCACATAGATCCTTGGAAGGAGCCTGCCGCCCCCCACCGAGCGGCAGGCCCCCTGCCGCCCCACCAGTTGGCGGCAGGTTTCTGCTCTACGTAATTTTGCTGAGGGCTTCCGAGTAATTTTGATCGCTCTGAAATCTGTGAGTACAAGTTTTTCAGGTCCGCTTCATTCCAGATATGAATGTCAGTGTAAATGAAAATTTTACAGCATGCCAACATGGCATATTTATTTTCACTCATGCAAGTAAATTTGTTGCCTGGCACATTTTCATTGGACTTATCCTATAACATAAGTCAGAACAAAGCATAAGAGATTAAGAGGGCCTTATTCACTAGAGAAAAGCAACTGAGCCTTGACCTCGAGACAAGTTTTGCGATACATGCTGTAACAAAATACAAAAGATATTCAGAATGTGTTTTGCAAGTTCCTAAGGCTCTAGTGCCTATTCGGCTCGACAGGCTACATGTCAAAGAAACAAAGATAATGTGAAAACATGATAGGGTATATCTGAAGAATGCAAATACACATCAGAATGTGCCTATGCAGTGACCTCAGCTTTGGCATTCTTAGCATCTTCTTCCTCCTTGGCTCTGTTTGCCTGCTCTTTTTTCTGGGCCCTTATCAATGCACGCCTTGCGCGAGGGCGCATCTCACGTACTTGCCTGGGTGGCATCACAAACGGTTCAAGAGGGCGGTCGTGCAATGGATGCTCATTTCCAGAAAATATCCTCAGCTTGCGATCCCTGTCCTGGATGATCAGAATAATATATGTTGAACATCAATACCATAAGAAGCACATTGGTTATATCAGCGTGACAAGAAAAGAGGCATGATTTCTCAAAGTTACAGTGTCATGAAACATTCCATCAGTACACAACACAACAACTTCATGTAAATCTCAGACACTTGTAACGGCACCAAGAACAAAAAATGACTGGATAATACTCCCTCAGTCCCAAAAAACAAGTCATCCTATGAATTCTAGGACAAATTAATAAGAAGGTAAAATGACCATGTTTGCCCCTATTTATTACCCATATTTGGCACTGATTGATTCTTGCATGCACATGCACTCTCTAAATAGTAGGGTAAGATGACTTGTTTTTTGGGATAATTATTGAATCCTAGGGTGACTTGTTTTTTGGGACGGAGGGAGTATCAAATACCAAATTTGATTTCCAACAGATCCAGTTAATAACACTATTTTATTTTCCACTGGTTGCAACATAGCATTAAGAATTTCTGAGCAGCTAGCTACGACAATGCAGCACACAGATTTTATAATCCAGGAGCTATAGGATACAGACAAATAGACCTATCTCTACCGGCCATTGATTCAAGAAAGATAAAGCCTGCAACTTCTACAGCAGGAGTCCAAACAAACAGGGGTAGGCTAGACCACTAGAGATGAAACCCAATGAGACAGGAAACAGCACAAAAAATACTATATGTAGCAACAATACTAAAGGGGGCCAAATTGTTCACAAATGCAAGATAAAAGTAACCATTGCAAGGTTAAACAACAGAAAATAATACTAGAAATAACATATGTGATTACTCAGAGAAACAAATAAGCTCATGCCTTAGCGATTACAGAATAAAAGAGAAACAAAGTTTCACTTACATCACGCAGCCTGTTGCGGGGAAGCATGCGCAGGACAGCTTTGCGAATCACCTCAGTTGGGTCTTTCTCCATCTGGTCCTTGAGTCTTCTATCCTTTAGATGGCCAATGTACCTGTTCGGGAGGAAAGCGCATAACAAGAGAAGCTTAATAATATCTCAAATACGATGTATTGGACAATCTTGATGGGACTTACTAACCCTGTGTGCCAGTAGTAAATCTTATCGGTCATTTTTCTTCCTGTAACACTGATATCCTTGGCATTTAGCACAATGCACATGTCTCCATTTTCCACATGTGGTGCATAAGTTGGTTTATCCTTCCCTTGTAGCACAACAGCTATTTGGGATGCCAACCGTCCAAGCACCTACCATAGAGACAAAGCAACTTATCACAATATTTTTTTTCCGATGAGTTCCTTACAGCTGAAACAAGGGAAAGAATCCCAACCTGGCCCTTTGCATCAAATACACGCCAACGCAGCCCATCTAAATTGATTCTCCTTAAACCTGCAAGTGCTTTCTGCACGGTTCGAAAGGAAGCATCTGTCACTGCTAGCACTTGACATTTTGCTTGTATAGGTTCAAAAACTACATTAAGGTAGTCCAGAGTTAGGGAACCAAAAATACATGATGGATCTGGAAACAGATTTGTACTGCATAGTTATCTGCGGATCCTGTTTGCATAATTCTTCCCTTTTTACAAGTGAATGAAAGAAACAGAAATGCATCTCTACATAACCACACCGTCATCAACAATTTATATGCAATTTGTTAGCACAATACCAAAATGATCACAAGGAGGTGCCATCAGGTGTGCCATATTAATATGTTCTACGACTTCAGGCAGGATGAGCACACTTACTAGCACAGGCACTTAGTAATTTAGTATGCATAAATCTAACCAGTGTCGTGAGCATCGTATCTCATCTCCCAGTGAACCAAAGCTTATCGACACAAGTCCAGAACTTCACAACCCCGCATAGAGTGGTAAAAAGAAAAAAAATCTAACGCTAATCTATATTAATTTCAGTCACATAAAAGCATGTCCGATCAAAATTCGGATGATTCAAAATCCAATTTAATTCATGATTCATACAGAACGCCCCGCAACGGTCAGACCCCGGTGCCAAACGCTCGAGGACCAGTCTCCCTGTCAGCGTCCCCTGCCGAGGACGAATCGCACAAACTTCGCTATGGTACACGCCATACTCCCTCAAGACGCGCCACGAAAGTCGAAAACCCTCGAGTCCCAACTCTCAACCTTCCGCGCACCACAAGAAAGCCCGGAAGGTGTCATACGCCGCGGCCGTGCCACCGCCGGCGTCAAGCACGAACTCGCTAGGTTTTAGCACCGGGCGAGAGAGAAATGTGTGCGCGTGAGGGGGGTTTTATCGCTTGAAATTAGTGACATTAGAGGAAAATAGGACGAATATGAGCTCACCTTCAGGTTACCGGTGAACGCCGGCGGCGCCGCAGCCATGTCAAGTGGAAGGGTTGCCGGAAGAGGAGGCGGTGGCGGCGGCGGCGGAAGCAGAGATCAGAGGACGCGTCCGCTTGTGTGGGTAGAGGCGATTCAGACTTGGGCCGGTGGATGGAACCTGGCGCAGCAGTTGGCCCAATTAATCACTGCGTTGTCAAAGCCCAAAATCCAAACAGAAAAGGCCTAAAACCACAACCTTTGGGCCACAAGTCGCATTTCTCCCCTCATCATCCACCCAATTGGGCCATAAGAGATTGCGTTGCAAACTGTTTTTATGGATAAAACAGGAATTCATTAATTTTCTTTGACAAATCTATCTGAAATAATGGAAAATGGAAATGAGATTGCGTTGCACAACTGATGACAAAGTCAATGTACCGAATAGCCACTAAACAAGTGAACCCACTAAACAACTGATGACAAAGTCAATGTACCGAATAGCCACTAAACCAGTGAACCCACTTAAGAAAATTCTAGGATCAGACACAAATATATCTACCAACAAAAATCCAACATAAAGTTGGATATAGCAGGCATATCACAGATATGCGCTCGATGAGGAGATCTAGCTACCTAATACTAAACAGTGCAACTTCCGAGCGCTGAACAAGCTTTCAGACTCGAATAACTTTCATGAGCAGAAAGCAAACAAAATGGCACAACAGATCCCCATCACATGGATACGAAAACACAAATACATCAGCCAATACATTTACCGCGTAGGAACCTATATAACTAAATCGTCCTAACTTAATCCAAGCGACTACCAACCCATCAACCAAATAAACCTATGAACATCCAGTCCATTCCCGTTTTCCGGTGAAATAGAAGTGCGTATGAGAGGAAAATACTACAAATCATGCCACATCAAGTTCAACATCTTCGACTTCTGCCTAAACCACGATCTCAGTTGAACAAAAACAATAGCATGAGCTCAACGGCCGCCACAACGAATCCCTTGCCGCCGCGCTCGCCTACCTCGGCTGCGAAACAATTCTCATGCCGGCCCCTCGTCGGCGAACAAATCCACCCAACCAAACGCTAGCGACATACGCACAGAAGCAGAGATCGAGAGGAAAAGCACAAGCGGAGCGGAAGGGTTCGGGATCTTACCATCTTGGTACCCTGCGGTGGCTGTCGAAGCGGCGGCAGCGGCTGCTTCTCCTGGCAGCCGAGAGGGTGGGAGCGGATGGAGAAGGGTAGGGTTTATAATGGCGGCTCCTCGGGCCCTTTTAACTCCGGGAGAAACCCTAGCGATCCGGTGGACGGATGGATCCTTGGCCTTCATGCAGCGGACGGTCACGATCGGTTGGAGGGTGTTCCGGGGATATATGGGCCTTGCGTCAGTTGACAGACCCTGGATTCCTCCGTGGACACGATTTTGGATGGGGCGGATGGACTGGGCTGTTTCGTTTCTCCGGCCTCAAATAAACACTGTCTAGCCCAAATACGAGCTGCGTACTAACTGTACCTTTTTGCAAAAGAAAATTGTTGGACGTACAGGTTTTTTTATAATAATGAATGGAATACACACTTTATTGCATGTTGTGACCAAACGCCACGCAATTTTATGAAATTTTTTTTAAAACGGTCATCTATGAATGGTGAACTTCTGGACCATGCTGGATCAGCTTGGCTACCCATTTATGTGTTCTCGATGCGTTCTGGCAAGTCGGTCGCCCTCAATTGTTCTAAATTTGCAGATGAAATTTCGATCTGATGCATGTATAGGCGTTGTTCACCTTGACGGGTTGAAAACAGAGTCGCCGTCGTCAACTGGAGGAGATCTTTCACGTTTCGCCGTGACGCCGGCGAACGAGAAGCCTACCCAACAAGGCCAGTCCAAGTGGCGCCAGTCCAACTGCCATGGACGGCTCTGAGAATATGTGGCGCGCGTAGGGCTGGGACGGGGGGCCACCGCCGCGACCTCGACGCCGACGAGCCACACCACACGCCGAATCTCTGAACACCAATCCGCGCAATCCCGGCGAAATCCGAACGGCTCCACTCGTCCCGGATCAACCCACTCCTCCTCCACACAGACCCCCGCCGAGAGACACGTGCCGGTGCCAGTCCCGATTCTCTGGCCTCCAACCCAACCAGTTCGCCGAATCGCCGCCCCGACCCGCGGCGACCGACCCTCTCGACCTCGACTCCTCGCGGTAACCAAACGGATGGGAGCGGCAGCCTGACGCGATGAGCCCGCCCGCCATGCTGCTGCCCGTCGTCTGCTCCGCCGCGCCCAGCTGCTCCCCGCTCTGCCCGGTGCGGCCTCGCCCTCTCGCGGACCAGCCGGTTCGTACCGGCTTTGCTCGCCGTCTTCACGGGCGCTGATTGCATTGGTACGGTTGCTTGGCAGGTGACGGCGTCGCACGTCGTCGCGCGGGTGCCGCGGAGGGTGGACGTGGGCGCCGCGCTCAGGTCCTACGCCGACCCGCTCGTCGCGCAGGTACCCGACCGCCCGCCGCTCGCCGACTCCTCCATCCTCTCCCCCTACCCCGCCGCGCCGGACGACATCGCCCGAGGCTTCGGCGGCGCGGCCTCCGAGCTGCCCAGCGCCGACGCGCTATGCTGCACCGGGGCCGACCAGCCGCTGACGTTCGTCGCGGCCCTGGCCGCTCCAGAGCAAACTGCTACCGCCGTCACTGCCGCGCTCGACTCGGCCCCCAGCGACGCCGCGGAGCGCGCCCTGTCGGACGCGCCGTTCCCCACCACGTTCCCGTCCGACGCGTCCGAGGTCGAGGACTCCGTGGCCAGGCTCATCGATAAGCTCGGCAAGCAGGTCTTCCAGGCGGAGGACGCGCTCACCGAGGCCTACGACAAGCTGAGGCTGTCGGCGTACGACGCGCTCGGGACCTGGAGGAAGACGGTGCGCGACGCGATCGGTGGGCTCAAGGCCTCGGTCGATGCCAGTAAGGACAAGGCCGCCGGAGGGGTCACGGACGCTTCCGGGGCGTTGCAGGAGAAGGTGGCGGGAGCTGGCGCCGTGGCTGTTGATGTTCTTAGGAAGGCAATTGTTGCTGCAGAGGATTCACTGGGCAGTGCGGCAACGTTCCTCGTGTATTCTTACAGATCCGCAAAGGAGTCTCTGCCACCAAATGTAAGAGATCTGTTGAGCACGCCTGAGGAGAAAGCTAGTCAAGTTCTGAGACCAATCGGAAATGCTCTTCAACAGGTAATGTTGGTCCAAGAACCTAATTGCATCGGTCCTTGTTCTAAACATCACTTTACTGCTGTTCTCACTGAATAAGCATGAATGAGCTCCTAAAAATCTTGAATGGGCTCCTAAAAATCCGGATATCCCTTTTTTGTGAACATTCCGCAATGAAGTTCATTGTTGATGTAGCTGCTGATTGATATTACTGCATCCAATGATTCAGGCATATGTAATTGTTGAAGGTGTTGAAAAGAATGTTGGTTTGGACCCAAGTGATCCTATTGTTCAATTGGCAGTTGTGCTTGGAGGTTCAGTGACAATAGGGTAAAGGAAGACCTATTTGCTTTGCCTACCTCACCTCTAGCTGCATCTTATTTTCAGGGTTCCTTCTAAATTTAGCCACATTGTAGGACATCGTACTGGCTCTTCACATACGGTGGTTATTCAGGAGACCTGTCACCAGAATCAGCATTGGAGCTATTGAAAAATGATGACAAAGCCGTACTTATTGATGTTCGGCCTGAGGCAAGATATTGTAAATCTCATTGGCCTTTTCTTTCTTTCGTGTCCCTTTTCATCTAAGCTCTTTTCTGAATCCAGTTCATAATACATATCCTTTTCAAATACTAGAAATGATTGTATTTATAGCCTATCAATTATTAGTCACCTACTATCTTGGTTCTTTAGTACAACAGTTTACTGCCAAACTTTTTTAGGCAAGAAATTGTAGATCTCGCTGGCCTTTTCTTTATTTCATGTCATCTGAACCCTCCATTGTATCCAGTTCATAATTAATAAAAATTACTATAAGGAATATTTAGTAGTCACCTTCTGCCTTGTTGCTATAGTACAGCAGTTTGCTGGCAAGTTATTTACTCCTAACATGCTATTTCTGGTAACAAATTTATTTGGTGCAAGTATAGTTCCTGGAGGTTTTTGACATGTTTTCTGTAGCATAGGAAAATGCAATCAAGCTGACTATCAGATTATGTCGTGTAGGATTTGAGGGAAAAAGATGGTGTTCCTGATTTACGCCTTGGGGCAAGGTCTAAATATGCAAGTGTAGTTTCACCTGAGGTATGTCTTATTTCAGTTTTAAAAAAAAACCAGTGGTACTTGATTATTGTTTTAACCACTCAGTGATTGCTGGACATTTCCTATGTATGCTTACACTGATTTCAGCTCCATTCATAAGGATTGAGTATTTCATTGTAATGGTGTCCTTCATGTCACGCTAGCAGGGGTTATTTTCATAGTTTCTCTGATAATTATTTCATTTGATTACCTTCTTTAGATCAAAGGCCCAATAAGGAATATGCTTAAAAGTGGAAGAGATGTTAATGATGCCTTACTTGCTGTTGTCATCCGAAACTTGAAATTGGTTAAGGTATGCGTTTGGAACTTAGAACTGAAGCATGCACTTCGCATCTGCCTTCTAATATTTCTTCACAGTAAGTTATAGTTTTTTTTACCTACCATTGTAGGGTGATTCAAAGGTCATAGTTATGGATGCTAATGGAGCCCGATCAAAAGCCGTTGCTAGGTTACTGAAGAAGCTTGGTGTGCAGGCAAATTTCGAATGCTTTATGTTCTACTAGTAGTTAAGTTGCATGCATCCTTGCCCCTGTCTGAATTTGAATATTTGGGTGCAGCGACCTTACCTAGTTAAAGGTGGTTTCCAAGCATGGTCAAGGGACCTTCGTGTCAAAGAACTGAAACCTGAGACTGCATTAACAGCAATAAACGAGGTAAAAGAATCAGAACCAGAAGTCACCAGTTAACCAGAAGGATTGTGACAACTATGGCAATCTCGTCTTACTCCCGATCATGTTCTTATTTTCTTTCAAGATCATGTTTGAATAGTTCATCTAGATGTTAGCTCTTGTGAGCGGACATTTAAAATGTTTCATAAATTAATGCTCTACATAATTTTTCCTTACATTGCTGATCACTCACATAGTCACATTATTGTCTCAAAACATGTGCAGGACGTTGAAGAAATCATTGAACAAATAAAGCCCACCCCAACTCTTGTGTTCGGATCTCTTCTGGTAGGCCACTGGTCTTATTCTCATTTTCTTGCCGTTTGCTTATGTTGGCGCACTGTCATGCTGTTCCTGAATATCTCGCAACTAAATTTCTGTTACACTTTATAAGATCTGGTGCCGTTAAAATTTCAAGAGCATATACAACACATAACACTTCTTTTACCTTTATGTTGTCGTTTTTGCTCTTATAGGAATTATTCTTTTTTTCCCCTGAAATTGTTGGATGCATTTTTTCATGACAATTTTGTCTCTCTTTTTTTGACAGGGCCTCTCAGCACTTTCCTATGCTATACTAGGTATGTTGTTGTATGATTTGGACTTCATACATTGCTTGGTTAAGACTTAAGACGTGCATGATGTGTACCAGAACAGTTATCTGGAGTCCAACTCCAACCTAGAAAAGTAGCCCCTTGTTTGTTCCTGAGAGTTAAATACAATCCACATCCTTCTTCTGATTTCTTGTTGCGTGTTCACCTAAACACTTCTGTTGATCTTCTTTGATCTGTCCATGATGTATACTTGTCGCCAGGTCTTCTAAAATCTGATTGGAAGAAACATGTGTGCTACAGTTGAATTGGAATATCGATTTTGATTAACTGATCTTTGATCACTGTGTCTGCAGAATGGGAGACGACTCTGCAATACATCGCCGTTCTAAGCATTGGGCTGGTATGTAGTATGCTTGAGACACAACCTATCTGTTTATTCAATATGTTTGTATGTTGCTGTTAACTGCAAACATACATATCCGCTTGCAAAATGTGGCAGCAACACAGTTTAGCTCATTTTTTTCCATTATTTTTGATAGACTATCTACTCGCGATTCACTACATACGAGAGCTCCGAGGATTTGGAGCAGGACCTAAAGTAAGTTATCCTGGAGCTTGTGCCTGTTTTTTGTATCAAAATATCCTTTTAGGTTGAATTGAAGTCTTAGATTAACAAAAAGATCATTTAAGCTCTCTCTTTGTCTAGACTGTTGCTGTCTCCGGTACAAGTAGGAGCAGAAGCGTTGTCATGGGCAGCTAAGAAGATAGAGCCGAACAAGGTGGGCCTGCCGACGTCCCCCTCCACGACGGCTGTGAAAGACCGGGTTCTCCAGGCGGCGGCGAAGCACGAGTCGCAGCCATCTGACGCCGAAGAGTCGGCCGCCCAAACGGCCGAAGCATGAGGCGGTGCCAGCTGAATAAGAACTCTGTCGGTAGCCCTCCGATGGTGTTTTCTTCTGATCTGTAAGTAATCGACTTCAGTCACTGGAAGCCGCTGTAAATTGACGTGTTACCAGCATTTGTAAGTCGTTATCAACTTGTGTGTTAGCAAAAGAGGATGTCAGCGTTGCCGAGCGTGCCTAGACTTCTTGGCACGCAATCTGGCAACTCGGGTCGTGTGTCTGCTCCGGCGGCAACCTTCGCTGGAACGAAAAATTCAATGCTGGGGAACTTGATCGAGTTTGTGCTTAGCGAAAACAAAGTACGAGTATCTTAAATCCTGGGTCACCTGGTCAGAAGCTGGTCAGGTAGACATGCTGTACAGATTTTGGGGCCACTGGGTGAAATACTGAATGCCGCCCAGCTAACCACAGCCTACAATTTTTCTTGGAAATTTCGTCAGCAGGCCATTGAATTTTTGTGATTTAAGTCTGGAAATTTGGTCGTCAGCAGGACTGTGTCCAGTTTTTTTTTAAATGTGTTGTACTCCCTCTGTCCTGAAATGTAAGTTATTCTGGTATTTTACCAGATTCATTGAACATTTTCTGAATCTAGACAAATTATATGTCCAGATTCATTAAACATTCTATGAATCTGGATACAGTAAAACACTCACAGAATTGACGGATGGAAGTACTACGCAAGTAACCAGTTTCTTTTTTTTAAAATGGGACAACTAACAAGTTTCTTGTTGAAGAAAGGACGCTGCTTCCAGCCGTCCGATCGTCTCCGCCCTCCAGCCAACGGCCCTGCAGGCGAAACGGAAGGGCAACGGCACGCCCGCGGCCCGCATAGAATCCCACCACCCACCCACGCTATAAACACCAGACTGAGTCAACTAGTCAAGCAACGTCTCTCTTCTCTTGTCAGTGGGCCCTCCACGCTCCCCTCCCTCCGGACCCCACCCACCAGACTAGCCGTTGTCCCCCACCTCTCGCCGCCGCCGCGCCCGCGCCCCCCCCCCAACGGCCAAATCCACCGCGCCGCCCGGCCGCACGGGCATATAAGTACCCACCACTCCGCCGCTCCCTCGATCTCGCTGCCTCGGACCCTCGCAGGCCACCAGCCCCTCCCTCCGCTCCCTCGGCTCCAAGGCAAGCGGCGGGGGGGACTCAGCAACCGAGTGCGCGAGCGCGAACAGGCCAGATCCGGCGGCAGCGATGGCGGGGAAGTCGCACACGCACAAGGCGTTCCTGCTCTGCAACTACGTGCTCCTCGGCGCCGCCTCCAGCTGCATCTTCCTCACGCTCTCGCTGCGCCTGCTGCCCTCCCCGTGCGGCCTCCTCCTGCTCTTCCTCCACGCGCTCACCGCCGTCTTCTCCGCCGCGGGCTGCTCGGGCTCCTTCACGGCGCCCGCCACGCCCGCCCAGTGGCACAACGCGCACACGGCGGGGGCCGCGCTCACCGCCATCTTCCAGGGCGCCGTCGCGCTGCTCGCCTTCACCCGCACCTCCGATTTCCTCGCCGAGCTCCAGTCCTACGTCCGCGACGAGGACGGCGCCGTCATCCTCAAGATGGTCGGCGGCCTCGGCACAGCCATCTTCGTCCTCGAGTGGGCCGCGCTCGCGCTCGCCTTCTCCCTCCGGCTTGACGACGAGGACGACGACGACCTCCATGCCAAGAACTGGCAGCCCTACAACGTCTGATTGAATGATTGATGCCATCTGGTCTCTGGTGTGGTGCTATCACAGCAACCGAGCTAAGATATGAAGATTCGTTGATTCTTTGCTTTCTGTTCTAGCATGTATTCTTGCTGTCATTCTTTTGTACTAATATGTACTATTGCTGTTACCTGTCAGCTGAAAATGTCAAAGCAAATATATATTGCTTTTGCTGCCTTTGCTATAAGTTCCATGTATTCTTCAGGTTTCATGCAAACAGGTTACAAAAACCCATTTCTGCAGTCATTGTCAAGTGAACAGTCACATGTAAAGATTGCTTATTCGTCAGAATCCCAGAATAAAAAAATTCCAGGCTCAATGAGCTCACACTAAAATAAACACTGTTAACAAGTTGCAGGCGATGAGCAATTTCAGAACAATGGCCGGCCGCCTGCGTTAACAATTGATACATACATGTTGGACACATCAAATGGCCAAATAAATCAACCAGTATCCTTCATAAATTAACTTATTTTTTGGCTAAAACTACAACATGTCAGCACCCAGAAACATTATCCAGGCCTCCATGTTGGGTCATCTTCAGTCAGTGAAGATGCAAAATCAAGTTGCGCTTCCATTGTCTTTGTACACGCACCACTGTTACTCAGAGCTCATCTTTGTGCACAGCTCCATTGAATCCTGATCCCGAGGAATAAAGCTTTAGGATATCATCTTGCGAGGAACTCTACTGGGGCGAGGGGAACAGATTAATCTGAGGAGCTTCAGCGCCACCGTTGCCATTTTGAATGGTTTTAGATTTCAAGCGCAGCTCAGGTGAAGATACCAGAGCACTGATGGCCTCTTCTGGAGGTAAACACCGCTTCAAGAAGTACATGGCTATGCCTTTGGTCTTTTTGGATTTCACTAAAACACAAATAATATCATTTGTGAGAATAATTGTCAAGGACAAGTATTCATGTTGCCAAAAGAACTGGTGGAGAAGAGTACCTGGTGAAGAATCCAGGCCTAGCTTGTCAAGAATCTCTTTCTTGACCTGCAGAGAAACAAAGACAGTTTAGTACAAAACATATTGATCGATTTCACCCTTGCAGGTATAATCAGCTTGTAATCATGATACTGAAAGAATCAGTATGATGTATTTGAATGCAAAAGCTTTCTAACCTTCCAATGATTATCAACAAAGTCAGATATCTCCCTCACTCTACGGTTTAGTTGATACTTTGAAACATTTGGAAACTTCTGATGCAGTAATTCGACCACCTTGTTGATACCATCTCGACATGATCGAATCACCTGAACCTGCATTGGAATTGAAGCAAAATGAAATCACAGCAATATGCTTACAGATACTGCTACTATTTACTCAATACTTACAATTTCTGGTAGGTCTGTTTCTGGTATAGCAGATGCAGAAGCAGGAGAACCATTTTTCACATTGGACTGGTTAATTTCCTCAGCACTTGCAGATGAGTTGTCAATAGAAGGCACATCAACCACCGCACCTCCCGGACAGATGCGCATTGAAAGAACTTGCAGACATAGTTGTTCAACCTTTGTTGTTCCCTTGAGGTCTTCAGCAGTCAGTAATTCAGCTTTTTCATGATTTAAATTGGATATAACAAGAGGTTGGCTCTTCCGAAGAGCCTGCTCAGTCAAAGTGTTCAGGACTTTTTGCTGGCGGAGTAGAGACCTGAATTCTTCAACTTCTGGGCACTGCCCAGTTGGTGAGCTACAGGCTTCCTCATCCTTATCATCCAATAGACTTTCTATCTGTATCCCCTGCAGAAACAAAACTCCAACGATGAAATGAAGAATGTTGCTCATGTAATTAAGGTATTATAACACACTTAGAAGGTGAAACACCTACAGACACCAGATATATGGTACAACATATTTGAATGTGCATTAGAACTCAAGAAAAAGCACAAGAGATTGAACAGAACTGAACAAAATTGCTAACTTATGTGTAGAACTTGTATCTTCCTACTTTCTACTGCACCTGTATAGTATAGTTTATAACTTTATATCCCACTATTTTATTTTCTTGCAAGTTCAGTATTTAGCCTTAGCATACGATGCCCACTGTTATCACCCTTCCATGAGAATAAAACACCAACAGATTAGCATATAACTTTCATGGTAGCATTTATCTATCTAGTGTTCAAGGTGACAGAATTGGAGAACATTTGCAGATCTGACTAGTTAATTAACAGCAGGTTCAACAATATTTGGCTTGCTCTCATGTCAATTAAATTGGTAGGAGATTTATTGATTGAAACTAGCATTAAAACTGCACCTCACCAAGACCAATAAGGTACTCAAATTAGCAAGAGACATTCATTTAGTGCTATACCTCATTGTCGGAGAGATAGCCGTCAGGCACGACAAAGCTATCTTCATCCTCTTCATCTGTAATTTTGGAATCTTCTTCCATAACTTCATCACCATCCTTCTCACAGTCAGAAAGACTCTCACCAGGATCCTCCTATGTAGAACACAAAACATGAATATCTCTCACCAGCAAGGACAAAAAAGACACATGAGTGTCAACAAGTACCTCTTCCCATTCATCATCACTATCAACCTCGTAGTCAAGATCAGGATCCATCTTAAGTGGACATCTTGGGCCAACAACAGCACTGCAGATAATAGTAGAACGAATCATGACATTGCACTAAATGGGACAGCAATGGTAAAGTATATAGGTGACATGAGTTTTGCAAGCCAACCTTTTCTTCCTCCAGGTCCCATAATACGCTGGCCTGTTACTTTTGTCAAATTGCAGAAGTTTTCTCCTAATCAATCTAGTTTGCAGAGGTTTAGCATTACTGGTGCCATGACATTGTGTTTCACTTGTTGGTAGCATGTCAATGTCACTTTCAAGCTTATCATGTTCATTCTCCTGACATGAGTTGTGGCAGCTATCTTCATTCGGAGTGGAAAATATTTCATCAACCATATCATCTGAAGATTTTTGAAGCTTGAGCTCTTTAAATGCCTCCACCTTGGGTTTGCGCCTGATACCCCATCTGGACGACCTATTGTAGCTAGATAGCTTCTTCCAACCAGTGACCTGCAACCTGTGAAAAAATATACATTAATCAGTTCTTTTTGCTAAGTGTGCAGGTGAAAGAAACAGAGGTCAGGAAATGTTGCTAACCTCCGAAGATCCCCTAGAATCCAGTTCTCTTGTTGAGACAAGGAAGAATCAATTTTTGATGTGGTTGCTGGTACTGCCTCTTTTTTGTCAATGGGACCATCAGCTGAGTCATTATCTCCAGATTTTTGAAGTTTTCCACTGTCTTTCTTACTTTTGAAAAAGCGTTCCATCATAGAAGCTTGCTTTTGAATGGCTAGTTGCTTCTTGAGTTGTGCAGCTTCCTTCTCACGGCGTTTCTGTTCTTTCTCAGCTTCCTCTTGCTGTTTTTTCTGCTGTTTCTTCATTTCAGCTTCTTCCTTTTCACGACGCTTCTGTTCTTTCAATGCTTCCTCTTCTTGCTTTTTTTGTTGTTTCTTAGCTTCAGCTTCTTCCTTTTCACGTCTCTTCTGCTCCCTTAGGGCCTCTTCTTGCTGTTTCTTTTGCAATTTCCTCATCTGAGCTTCTTCTTTCTCCTGGCGCTTTATTTCCTTCTCAGCTTGTTTTTGCACTTTCTGAATCTCCTTTTCCTAGAAGCCAATGATATACCATAACTGCATTAGTAAAAAGCTGTGTGCAATCCAATTGATACACTGATTTTAATACTATGCCATGCTCTCACAACAAAAAAAAAGGGACAAAAGAGAACAAAGCACGCCTGCAAACATTATAGGAACTGAATAAAGATATTTCCTTGTTCAGGTCCTGAGTTCGACTCCCCGTGGGAGCTAATTTCAAGTTGAGGTTAAAAAAAAAATCCCCTCATCTGTCCCATAGTGCCAAAGCACAGGTCTAAGGCCCGGCCCCGGTCATGGTCGCCTCACATGGGCTACGGTGCCGCTGTGTAAGGGTGGGGCAGGGGTTCGGGGATTTTCTTGACCGGTGTGAGACGGTCTTCTCTATCACACAATACCGCGGGGGCGGTCATTCCCCCGCCGGCCGAGTTTTTCTAAACATGCAAACTGCCATCCCAGCACCTGTAGTAAATACTAATATCATCGTTTGTCATATCTGAATATCCAGAAGTGCTCAGCTAAAGAATAAACTGGAATACTACTGGTGCCCAATAACAACTAATCCATCAAAAATTTACTAAAAATTGAACAAACCAAACATCAAACTTGGAAGAACGGACACCAAAATGCAATTGTCAGAATGTCTCAAGCACAGTGCAACCAAGTGCTTACATTAGCAGGCAAGTTTCCATTCTGCAGTTCAGAGACACTCGCATCATCAAGTCTGCTAACATTTTGGTCATTTTTCTCTGCTTCTTTCATCAATTCCTTAGCTGTTGACGCAGCATCTCTCACACCTCTTTATTGACAAAAGTACACATCAGAACTTTTGGAACCTCAAGGAACAAAGAAATTGTATGGGTGGATCAACAGAAATGAAAGGGTGCATACCTTTCTGTGTTCTTCTGAATCACTCGTTCCACCATTAATCTGATCTCTTCCAGATTCAATGATTTATTCAATTTTAATGATGTTTTCCTGAGATCATTCACTTGGGTTTCAACTCCTCGGTTTTCCAGAACTGACAAAGTTGCTGCCAATGATGCATTCACTTATTGAGTGGACAGATAAGAAATACAGGGCATAGGAAATTAAACATTTACAGGCTTTGTTCCTACGAGTGCAAATAGGTTGATTTAGCATCAGGTTATTTTAAAAGTAACAAAAGGTATAAATGTCATTCAAGAAACACATCGTGTATTTAAGGAATGTGACAGATCCTTCACATTTTCGGCAGCAAAATGGAATATGCAAAACCACTACTACAGGCAGAGGAAAAAAATGGCTTTGTATGAGTAGGAACAAGGTTTTCCTTACAGTAGATGGCATTGATCCTATCATGGATTTTCTTTCTGACAGATCTCCTTGTACTCAGAGTGCTGCGTGCTTTCACAGGCATCAGCTTCAGATCTCTTATCTGCACATTATTAAAAAAAGATTCAGTTTTAATGAAACATGAAACCGAATAGAATCAAAAGAACACCGAGTTGTAAAGGAACACACAACTTACCTCCCAGCACCAAAGAGCTGACTCTGATTCATCTTCCAACACGTCAGCATCCGGGGAAGATTTCCCGTACATCATCCTCTGCCCAACGAGCAGGACAGAGCTACGGACCGAAGCCGTCGACACACCCTGCAATCCCTTCATCTTCTCATATATCTCGTCCACCAACTTGGTCAGCCCAAGACTGCTCTCCTCAAGCAAGCAGCCAACCAACGCGTTGCCGGACAGGTTCCCAGCATCAAACCGCATCTTGCGGTCAGAAACCTCCTTGTAGTACTGGAAGAGGCCCTCGAGCTCCTGCCGGCATCCGGCGACAAGGGCATCCCTGTCCGCGTCAGCAATCGCCGGGCTGTTGGAGGCCCTCTTCCGCTTCAGCTGCTTCTGCACCTCCACGATGGTGTCCGTCAGCGTAGAAGGAGACTGCTGCGTCGCCGCCTCCGGTTGGCTTGATGGTGCTTGCGCCGGGGCGTCATCGGTGGCCATCGAGTCACACGACTCGAGCTCGGCTGATCGGTTGAGAACAACGGGGCCGTCGACTTGCATCTGCGATTGCCCCAAATCGTCGTGTGCCCCCGCGCCGTTGCTGTCGGGGGCTTCTTCGGGGCGAACAACATCGAGAACCATGCCGCTGCTCTCCATCGCGGGAGGGTTTGGATCTTGCAGCTTCTACTCCAGGAACTAACAGCGCATTCCTATGTCCAATCTTTGTTCAAACAATGGTCTACTCCACCTGAACAACGCAGAAAAACGGAGGCATAAGGCATGGCGTTACAAATACGGTAGTACTAGAATCTGCACAAACTAGAAACCGCGATAGATGGCTTTCGAAAAAAGAAAAACAAACAAACAAATCGCAAAAGAACACATTTCTGCAGAAATTGAGACCCGCACCTGCATATCCCCGGAGTCCAAGCACCAGAGGAGGGAGCGAAGCGTGCGGCCGGAGAAGGGCGGCGGCGTCCGCGTTTGGCGTTTCCCTCGGGGAGGTGGGCGGCGCCTGCAGTGGATCTAGATTGGGGATGTGAACGGGCGCGAGGAGGGAAGCGGAGAAGATTGGAGAGGAGTGGGCGCCGAACCGGGAAGAGTATTTGTAAAGAGAGTTGCGCCGCGCGCGCGCGCGCGCGTGGGAGGGAAGGGAGAAGAGGCGCGCAAAATGTTTCCCGCGGCCGGCGGTTTCGAGAATTTCGTTTCGTCGATTTGGCTTCCCGCGGGACGGCCGCCGCCGTCGATTCGTGGGGCCACGTGTTTGTTTGCTCCGTTAGAATGAGCCCATACACGCCCAAGTTTTTGGAAAAAATGTGTTTTACCTCCTTCAACTATCATAAAAATTTGATTTCCCTCCCACAACTACGAAACCGGGTACTTCACCTCCCACAACTTTTCAAACCGTACATTTTACCTCCCTCGAGTGGTTTTGAAAACTGCTTCGCTACAGTAACCGAGGTTGCTACAGTAACCAAATAGAAAAATTATAAAATAGAAAATTTAATTTTGTTGGACTGCACATGAGAAGATTTACGCATTGAATATATAATATGATATGCTTTAGTATAAAGTTTATAAAAAATTATAAAATAGAAAAATTAATTTTGTTAGACTCCACATCAAATTGAATTTACAATAATTTACAAAATTAGATTCCACATGAAATTGAATCTAACAAAATTCAATTCAATTTTGTAAATTCAATTTCATGTGGAGTCTAACAAAATTAGATTTTCTATTTTATAATTTTTCAGTGATTTACAATGATTTTTCATAGATTCAGCCAAATAAATAAAAAAACAAAGACAAAACCTTCGTAGCAAAAACTTTATATTAAAGCATATAATATTATATGTTCAATGTGTAGATCTTCTTCTGTAGAGTCCAACAAAATTGAATTTTTCATTTTATGATTTTTCTATAATTTTTCAAAGATTCAACTGAATTTTTTTTTAAAAAAAGGAAAAAAACAAAACTACGATTACTGTAGCAACCGCGGTTGCTGTAGTGGAACAGTCTTCAAAACCACTCGACGGAGGTAAAATGCACGGTTTGAATGTCGGTACCCCAGGACTGGGTACCCCCTCTTGCTGTGTTTAGGCAAGAGTCTCGTAGTTATCCTTAACTACGCCCTAACGGACGAGCAGCCGGACCCTTGTGGTCCGGAGCCCTACTCTCCCGGCAAATGGCCCCGGGCCCGCTCCCCGCTTGGGGAAGGTCCGGTGACGCCACTTATCCCGGAGGAGGTAGCCCTCAGCCAAAACAGCTGGCGGCCCCGGACCTCCCGGGGAGTACTGGACCCCCGCTGGGTCCCGGACCCCATATATTATCCGGACCCCTCAGCAAGGTGGAACCGACACCCCGCCTGGGGCTGGTCCGGAGCCGCCACGTATCCACAGGTGCGGGCACGCGCGCGGGGCTGCGGGGCTTCCACTGGAAGACTCGCCTACCTACCGCATTCAATGCGGTAGGTGGAAGTGCGCTCTACCATAGCAGAGCCCGTGGCAGTTTTTGCCAGGTTGCACTATTGGCCGCGTGTTACCAAGGCGCACAGTGCAGTCGCTGGCACCGCCCACGCCGCGTATGTCAGACTACTATGCCAGTTGGACACGACGGCTCGGCTTCGCTCATTATGACGCCTACACGGTAGCCTCGACAGACTACGCCGCAAGCTACATTGCCCCAACGGGCGCCTCGCCGATGGAACAAATAAAGACTCCCCTCGGTCAGAGAGCATAGAGGGCGATGGAGCGTATCCAGGAAGAGATTCTCAACCGCTGTAGCTCCATTGAAGCTTTCTGTGCAGTATACTATACATCCACGTTAGACCCACCTGTCGGGGTCTGAACGCCTGTTTTCGCGTCCCCTTGGTCTATAAAAGGGAGACGCTCGCTAGAGGAAGATTCAGGGAAAACCCCCCGGCTGGGCAGAGGATAGACTCATTCATACTAAGAGCAATACATCTCACAGTGGATGTTGGGTATTACGCTCCGGCAGCCCGAACCACTCTAAACCCGAGTGTTCTTACGTTCTTGCCCCCAAGCTAGATCAGCCCAGTCGCTTAGCACCTTCCCGAGTACTCCCCCTCTGGGATTAGGCGGGTGCGTTCCGCGCACCCGGCTGTGAGTACCCTGAAAATCCCACGACAGTTGAGGGAGGTGAAGTACCCGATTTCGTTGTTGCGGAAGGAAAATCAAATTTTCGTGATAGTTGGAGGAGGTAAAAGAGACTTTTTCCCCAAGTTTTTTTATTAAAAACCCCTGCCAGCGTTTTAGGCCTGGCCATGGCCGTGTTTGGTTAGGGGGTGTAAAAGTTTTCATGAAAACTTTTCGCCCCTTTAACCACTAATTAGATGTATTAGATGAAGTATAATTATGAAACAATCTTCACAATTATAGTATTGTAGCATGTGCTGTAGCTAATACGGTCTTTGACTGTATGATTAGAGGATGATTTGGGGGTGATTACTATAGCATCACTGTAGCCAATCATGGTGGAACTTGGCTCATTAGATTCGTCTCGAAAAGTTATACCCGTCCATGAAAAAGTTTCGCAAATAAACTTCGTTTAGTACTCCATGCGTGCATTCGTCTTTTTGCGTAAAATTTTACCAAACACGTTCCATGTGTTAGACCGTCCTGTTCCTGCTATGGTTTTTTTATTTTAACTTAAAAAATGATACAGTCCTTTCTCTCTTTTCTCCATGAATCACAAATAGGAGCGGATAATGCGCTGGTTAGTTCCTCGTGAAAATTATTTTTTGATGTTAATCTATGTAGTTTGCTTAGTTGGATAGAGTTAAACATCCCATTCGGCTACACTACTTCCAGGCTGCACTGGAGCTGCTGGGTTGTTTCCACGTGGTGCGGCTGTTGCAGCCGCAGCCACAGCTGTAGCAGTGTCTGATATTTTCCGTAACACATAAATAGAGTCTATTAATTGAGTCGATCGAGCGTTAGCATGTTACCGTCATAAAATTGTCCCTGTTCGGCTGGGCTAATCAGCCAGCTCCAGCTGCAGCTGCTGCTGGGCGCTCCCCTCACAAAAGTATTGTTGCTACAGTACGGAACAGCCAACTCCAGCCGGCTGATTGGCCTAGCTGAACAGGGTGATTAACACTAGAGACCACCTGCAAACCACATGGCTAGTCAATTAACACGACAACTGTTTAAAAGTAATCATGGATTACTATATTATTGATATTTTTGAATAGTCCGGAATATTAATAGACCATGTCCATCGGAAAATCTATTTAATACGTCAACGCTAAATTAACCACGAACCCCCCCCCACCCCAACACACACAGCACAAACACATCCATTCAGGCCGTGTTTAGATGTTTTGCAAAAAAATTGCGATAGAATCTTGCTAATTTGAAGTACTAAATGAAGTCTATTTACAAAACTTTTTTGCACAGATGAATTGTAAATCGCGAGACGAATCTAATGATGCTAATTAATCCATGATTAATTAATAATTAGCAGATGGTTATTGTAGCATCACTGTTGCAAATCATGGATTAAGTAGGCTCATTAGATTCGTCTCGCGATTTACAGCCCATCCATGCAAAAAGTTTTATAAATAGACTTCATTTAGTACTCCATGCATGTATCGAAACATTCGATGTGATGTTTTTTTTGCGTTTACGGGGTTTATGAAGTGGGGACTAAACAGGGCCTCACTTTCCATTTTTGTACTTCTCCATTTACCCATTCATTCCCTCATCTTTGTCTGTTTTTCTCTCTTCAATCCTTGAGTTCAAAATTCATTCATTTTATTTCTTCTTAAATCTGACAAAATTTCCCCCCTCAACCCATCCCGAAGATCAAAGCCCCCCCCCCCCCCCCCCCCGCCACACACATCCCATTGTCTCTCTTGTTTCTTTTTGTCCTCGTCTTTTTGCCACACACATGTTCGTTCTATATTTGTCTCACTAAAAGAAGGCATGCTTATGTTTTATTTTTACAATGAACAGAAAAATGGGATGATTATAGTTCCTATCTGGTTACATCCCTCCTCAAAATTGTACATTTACGCCAATCCACATGGCTTGCTAAGTTGTCTGAAATATATATTCACAAAAAAAAAAGATGAAGCACTAGTGTGTTACAATTCCAAGCACTAGAGACAATACACCTATACCACATAACAGTTGAACTAACATAACAAGCCTCCTTACTTAATCATGATTTACTTCGTTGTGAACTTTCTTTTTTTTTCCATCTCTGCAGACTTATTACCAAACATCATATTCACCAAAAAAAACAATACACCTTTTTTGGGGAAAAAAAGGTGGCAAAAATGTTTTGTAAGAATTTTTCTGTAGAAAGCCTAGGAGAAAGAACATGAAGGGCTCACTGACAAAGCAACGCACGAACGAACTCGACGCGTGGAAACGATTGTTCGGTGGAGTCGCCGAGTTTTTACATGCCACAGCTCACTGGCCCCTCAAAACACATGAAGGGCTCGAGACAAAGGAGCCAGCGAGCCACCAAACGCATTGGAAACCCACACCAAACCACACCACCAATCACGTACAAATCCCAAGTCCGAGAGAAGCTGGAGGAGGAGGAGGAAGAAGAAGAATGCAACCCACGGTTGGACACGTATCTACTTGAAGGGCCTCCTGCCGATCCCGGCCGGCATGGACGCGGTGGAGTCGACGCTCAGGCCGCTGATCGACCGCGTCGGCCGGTGGCGCCCGCCGGCCACCGACGCCGCCGGCGTGCCCACCCTCGACGACGGCGCCTTCCAGAACGGGCTCTTGGCCCAGCTCCCGATGCTCTGGCCCAGCCCGAACGAGAACCTGGGCTTCTCCTGGGCCGCCTTCTGCTGCTGCTGCCGCTGCTGGAGGAGAAGCTGCGCCCGCGCCCGCGCCTTGGCGGAGGCCGACAGCGTCGGCGTCATGTAGTTGGGCACGCCACCGAACGCCGGGCAGCTCGTCAGGCTCTCGTCGTCGCGGATGCTCATGCTCCCCGCCCCCTTGGCGGGCGCGGGCCTCGTGGACCGTGGCTTGGAGTAGGCCGAGACCGCCGACCGGGCCGGTGTCGCCGCCGCCGTCATCGCCATCGGCGTCATCATCTCGCGGTGGGCGGTGGTTAGAGCCGGGCGGGGTTTGCTGGCGGCCTCGACGGAGCGGTAGGCCGCCTCCGGCTCGTGGCGGCGCTCGATGGGCGTCCACCACCAGGGGCTCCGGCCCGACTGCAGGTCCGACAGGATCGCGTGGGCCGCCATCGGCGTCGCCTTCAGCAGCTGCCGCCGCCGACACCGAGACGACAGAGCAACAAACGAACAGCGAGTCAGTCTCGGTCAGTGCGCGCGGCATGACAAAACGGAGCGATAATCTCAACTCCGACACGGCGACACCCGCCGAACAGCGACGGCGCACCATTGTTTTGCTTTTAGGTGGCCGACCAAGCTCGCGGGTGGCTTTTCCATGGCTGGGAATGGGATGAGATGAGAGTGGGCTACGCCGTACCTGATGCGAGTAGGCGTAGGCGAGGGCTCTCTCGCGCTTGATCACGGCCTCCACCTTCCGCTTCGTCCGCGCGTCCGCCTCCTGCCGCGTCAGCCGGCTGTCGTCCCAGATGCCGCCGTCCTGCGATGCCCGGCCGGAGGGCTTCGTGTCACCTGGCCGTGCGCCAAGAGAAGCAAAATGAACGGCTGGAACGGAGGACCCTCGCTCACCTGTGAGCCGGCGCGCCACCTGCCGCCGTCCCTGAGCATGGCGCCGTGGTGCTGCCGGTTGCGCCGCTCCATGGCCTCGACGCGGCTGGCGCGCACCTGCGCCTGCACGCGGACCAGCGTCTGCATGCACCGCATCGCGTGCGCCGTCTGCCGCCGCACGCTGGCGCCCCGCATCACGCCCTGCAGCCGGATCAGCCCGCGCAGCGACTGGTAGTTCCGCCGCGCCTGCAGCCACCGCCATCACAAATTAGACTCGACGTCACACACCGACGGCGGCGACGCGCGCGAGCAGGAAGCTGAGCGGTAGAATGGACTTGCCATGTAGCCCCGGAACGCGGACTGGATCGCCACGGCCGCGGCGCGCGCGCGGTCCGGCGGCGCGGTGCGCTGCCTCGCCGCGCGGTGCCGCCTCGGCGGCTGCTGGCGCCACTCCGTCTCGGCCCTGCTGTGCTGCTGGAGCTGCTGCAGCTTCTGCTGCTGCTCTCTGTCATGGTCGAACCTCCTGATCAGCGGCGGCGGGGATGGCGGGGGCAGCGGGAGCACCACGGCGGCCGGCTTGTCGTCTCTGCTGCGCTCGCGCACGCGCTCACGCGCTGTTGCCACCGGCTGTGGCAGCGGCGCGGCAGCTGAAGCAGCGCTAACGGCGACGGCGGCGGCGGTGGGTCTGGCGGGCGTGATCTGGTACTGCGCCCTGGTGGCGGCGTAGTACTGGCGCTGCTGATCCATCTCCTCGTCGCCGAGGATCTTCTCGATGCTGCTCGGCTCGCGGTACAGCGGGATGTTGATCAGCGCGCCCGCCGCCGGCGACGCCGGCTCTGCGTAGGGCCGCGACCGCCCGAAGCCGCCCCATCGCTTCTTCTCCCTCGCGTGCCCGTGCGGCGGCGGGTACTGCGCTACCAGCTGATGCACCTGCACGCCATTGATCGATCTCACCTGTCAGCACATCACTACCCCCCACAGTAATACTCTATTGTGCATTTAATCTTTGTTAGTTTGATTTTTTTATGGAAGTTAGTTGAAATTTACGCAAACACTATGTAGTAATACAACCTAAACAATCGCTAAAAGCATTAATATAATGAAGAGTTTTGAGTACCAACTTACATTTGTTGGCTTCTCCTTGGGGCTGGAGGTGAAGGCCTTCTTGAGTGCAGTAAACCAGCTTCCTTTCTTGCCCATCTCCTTAACATTTCTCCTTGCTAAAAACCTTTAACATTTCTCCCTTCCAAAGTCCTGTGTAATTCCATCAACAACGGCAAGACTGAAAAAGATGCTTTGCTATGATGAGGTGTTGTTTTTTGTCCTTTTTTTTTAAAAAAAAACTCTGGCTGTGTTGAATCAGAAAGGCTTTTGTCTGAAGATGTAGAAAGTAAAGCGCTAGCTGTAGAATTTTACATGCCTGGCTCACTCTCTTGTGAACCTTTAACTAAAGTTCTAGAGATGACTTGAAACACAGGAAACTTATAACAACTCCTTTCAAGATTTTCTTGTAGAATTTCAACTGATAACAGCCACAGGCATTTTCCACTTTAATTAGATTCTGCAGAAGGTTAAGTTTTTGTATGAAAGAATGATGTGGCCCAGTTCTGTTTGTTTAATCTCATGATTGAACTCAATACTTATGAAAAATTCTGTAATGTGCAGAAATCACAGAATGGTTTGCCTATGCAAGGAAGGACCATCTTATGATCAGAACTGAAAAGTTGGAGAAGTGTGTGAGACACAGGTGCATACCTTGTGTTGCAGAACTTGTCCACAGTCTAACTTGCACTTCAACAGAGTTGCAACGCAGCCCTCCCAACAATATAATTCCCTAATGCTCCCTGAAATCTTCACGAGCTCACGACATCTCTGCATTCATTCTCGATCAAGCCTTCAGTTGTTCAATTCATTCAGGCATGAGGCATCGGCGGACCGCACCTCGCCATCTCCCTTTTCCTCGGAACTCTCTGCAGGCCGCGAGAGGCCCGTCTTATAGATCTCTTTGCGGATTGGTGGTGGATGGGAGTGCCCACTTTCCCACTCGATGACACCCGACCAACCTTGCTTGATTGCCAAGACTCAAAAGGCAGCATGCACATCGCTGCGACTGCAGGGAGGACTTGAGGGACACTGTTTTGTTTTTCCTTGCCTTGCCTTCTTGCCTTTGTAGTACTTCAAACATGTATGGTTAGGACTTGGGACCCCTGCCAAGTGCCATGTGTGATGTATACTTGTAATTGTACAACATGGCTTGTGCAGTTGTACACAGGCCTGGAAAGCTGCAACCTGATTGGTTGAAACTTGAAAGAATATCCTATATATTCTGGGACTGGGAGTCTACAAGAAGTTATGATAGGTTATAGTAGCAGGTAAGGTATGTTTCACTATCACTGGTCTGAGTAGATACTGGATACTTACCTGGATTTCTTTTCGTAATATTTTGCTTGGTTGATGAAGACCAGTCGGGACTCTGAACTTTAGATTAAAATTAACTGCCAGTCAGACAGATGTGCTTGCCTTCATCTAACAGTCCCTGTTCAGCTGTTATTGTGCATCACGCTCAACTACGAAATTCAGAAAAAAAGACATGTTTATTGACAATTAATAATTATGACAACGATTCAATTTTGCAAAGGTTCAGTCGGGTTTTAACGTGGGCAATGATGCTGTCATGATCGTGCTGGTTGTTGGTTAAAATCGGAAGCTTATCTGTAACTAACTTACGCTACAGTATCCTATAGCAGCCAGTCATCTGGCAACTTGATGTCTCTGTCATTGCTCTCACTTGCTTGAGGATGAATCCTCTGGAGCATCATGATGATTCACTTACAACTGTCATTCGAATAGCAGAATTTTGTCAATGAAGTTACCATCAACAACCAGAAAGCATTGAAAGGATTAACTGTCAACATTTTGAAAATATTAATTTCGGAACATAAAAAGAAAAAAGTGGTCAACAAAGGAGATTAGTAGTAAAAAAAATGCCCGGGGTGATTTAACATTTTACCGCTGTTTCTTAACTGCTTCAGAAACTGCAGTAAAAGTAACCAAATTGCAGGGCAGCATCTACAATCTACCCCATCAATCGATCATTGGCATGATCTCTCCATATGAAATATATATATATATATATATATATATATATATATATATATATATATATATATATATATATATATATATATATATATATATGAGTGGAACGTGTTGTAAAAGAAGGGGGAATGAATGGGATTGAGTGGCTTAAGTGCCGAGGAGACTGACAATGGAGTCTTGCTTGCAAGGTACTCCAGAGATCAAATGCAACTTAAACACACCTCATAAGATAGAGGTCCTAGGTCGCTAGTTGGGTCCCTGGTCCAAATCACGGCGCGGCTTAGTGCTGGGAGTTGCTCCTAACAAGACATGTAGGCCACGTCCATGGGCCATGGCCCGCCCCCCTCGTCGTCAACTTTGTCCTCATGTCGGCAACTGTTTGTTTGGCTCCTGTTGGAGCTGTCACCTCCGACGTTGCTTCTAGGGCATACCTGATTTGATTCGGAATAAACCAGACACCTTTTCTGCTTGCTTCTGAAAATTAAATACTTGAAAGAGCAACCACTTGTTCAATTTAATTCGAGTGTGATCTTCTTTAATTGACCAAGTAGTTTTCCACTTTTCATACGTGGGTTTTAAGCGTACTTTTTTTAAAAAAATTAGTATGATAACCGGCATGCAAGTATGCTGTTTTAAATTTTATCTGAAGCACTGGCAAGCTGAAGCAGCTACTTTTATATTTTCTCGATTTGTGCGTAGCTACTTTTATATTTTGAGGGGTGAAGCAGCTACATTAAATTTCAGTCCCTTTAGGTATAGTTCATGCTGCGATTCAAGCTAGCTCGTCTGGTAAGTTTAATCACTACTAGTAACTTCGAGGTTTAAAAGGATTGCGTGTGTTTTCAGGTGGTCGATCCACTGAACCTGCCTCTCAATCTCCAAACCTTATTCTAACAGCAGTCGGTGAGCAGGGTTCAGACTTCAGAATCCCAATTGCAGAGTTTAACAGTAGCCAGTAGGTGCAAGTACTATTGAAGAAACTGTGGGTGTTGTGCGCGCCAGGCTGGGCCGTGAGCGACTGAACGTCGCACGCAGCCTTGGCACTTGGCAGGGGTGCGAGTTCAGGAATCAGGATCCCCATGTGGCAGGTGCTCAGCACGCACATGAAGTGACCGGAGCCCGGAGGGACGCCATGAATGGCCGCCGGCCTTTCGCTGCTCCAGCTGGAGGCAACAGGTCCATGGCCGGCACGCAAGCTAGTGAGCCACCCTGGGCTCCTTGCTCGTGCAATCCACGGCTTATGGCTCCATGGACGTAGCCAGCTGCGCAAAGAAAAGCTTTCCTCTCTGAAGTCTGAAACTGGTGGCACTCCTGAACTTCGCTTGTGCAGGTGGCTCCGCGTTATTTTTATTTTTTATATTTTTCAAAATCGTTTTTTACAGAAATATATTTTCGGTTTCATAATTTACAATTTTGTACCCCTACCGCCCGGCTGCGGGGCGGCCGGCCCCCTGCCGCCTTGCTGCCGGGCGGTAGGGACCTGAATGTAAATAAAATTTATTTTAATTGCATTTTGGCCCCTGGGGGAGGCCGCCGCCGAGAGGCCGGTACCCGCCGCCCGGTGGCGGGGCGGTAGGCCAGGCAGCCGCCCGGCAGCCGCCCGGCAGGGGGGCGGCAGTCCTCTCCTCTCAAGTTAAACCTTGAACGTCAGTGCGGCAGTACGGTATTAGATGTGGTTTTAGATATTTTGGATAGAAATAAAAACCATTAGTAAAATAGATGAATATGAAAAGTATAACTTAGCAATTCATACACATACGCAACTGAGAACGAAATATGTGATGCATAAGAACGAAATAAGTATAACATGACAACATGTTCATAACAAAAATACAGAAACAACTAGAAGCACCTCTTAACCACCCCGGCCATGTCGACCTCTTTTACATTGTGCATGGACGTGGTCTGTAGGGTATGTGTGTCGGTCTGGAGGCCCTACGTCTCTACCTGGACGTCCGGTGGCCACAGGTGTCTGGAAGGTAGGATCGGCCTGCTGGTTAGGTGTAGAAAATAACCGACTCCAGTCTTCGAAGTTTGCCTCCAAGGTATCTTGTGTGGCCAATATGCAGTAGCAATTGAGATATCTTAATCATCGTCTTATGAGTCATCTATTTGGATACATATTCATTATACGTACCTGTTGTTGGTGGATACGAAGAAGGACCCATATCAGGAAGCTGGTGGTGCGATCCTGTAAACCGTTCAAATTATTTAAAATATTCATAGAAATAAGAAGAACATGATAAATTCGGGTTACGAATTAAGTATTTACCTTGTGTTCCTTCTGCTGTCGCCATAGAGTAATACGAAGAAGGTCCCGCATCATATAAGTGTTGTGATCCTATATGTAAATGCAAAAGGAATTAGATTTCATACCAAAATTAATTGAAATTAAGATATGGACTATATGTTTACCGAAATATCGTGGTGGTGCCTGTGTTGGTTGAAATGACGTCCCTGCAGCTGGTGCCATGGTACTAAACTGGGTCCCTCCGTGAGGTTGATAAGGTGGGTGTCCATCACCTGTATGGACTGAGAATTAATTGTTGTTATCAAAGTAGGAAGTCAGTTGACATTCAAGGTTTAACTTGGGAGGAGGGGCCTGCCGCCCCCTGCCGGGCGGCTGCCTGGCCTACCGCCCCGCCACCGGACGGCAGCCTCCCCCCAGGGGCCAAAATGTGATTAAAAATAAATTTTATTTACATTCAGGTCCCTACCGCCCGGCAGGAGGACGGCAGGGGGCCGACCGCCTTGCAGCCGGACGGTAGGGGTATACATCTGTAAATTATGAAACCGAAAATATATTTTTGTAAAAAACAATTTTGAAAAATATAAAAATAAAAAAAACGCGGTGTCTCCTTTGTGCGTTCTCATTTGGGCCGCGGTTTCTGCTTGAAATGGGCCTTGGATGCTCGTGTCAGTCGAATGGGCCGTAGCTCATTTCAGCCTCCCGCCCGACAGACAGACAACGCAACGCGGTTTTTTCTTTTTTATATTTAAAAAATTAAAATTTCAAAAATATATGTCGGTTTTGGAAAATTTCAAAAATATACCCCGGTCGCCTTATGGGGGGCGACAGGGCTCAAATGTAATTTTTTTTCTTCAAATTTGCAACGAAATCCCTGGAGAAAAAAAAAGAGGGGGGCCTGTCGCCCGTTGGGGGGGGGGCGACAGGGTCCTGTGTGGCCAACAAAGCCTCATAAAATTCCTCCAGCGTCCGAAGATTTATTGTGATATATTTGCAGAAGGATTTGGAAATTGAGTTCGAATTATCATGAAATTTACGGAAGGTGTCGGATGTCAATTTTGGTGGGCGATGCGGCCTCTAAAGGATGACACTAGAGAAACTACTTTTCATGTGATTTCGAACTATAAACTTTTTTGTCAGCGCGGATGTCTGGTAGATGCAGATTTCACAAACCTATAATGATTAGAAACTAAAAACGAGATCTCGAAGCAATTCGGACGATTTCGATTATCATTTATTTGTACTTATTAGTTACTTCTACCAATAGAGCTTAGAAGTTCGAAGTAATAATTTCTTGGTTGATTTTATCCTTAACCATTTCTTTTTTTTGACACGAGGAACTCAACATGAATCCACTAATTGCTGCTGCTTCCGTTATTGCTTAAACCCTGGCCACCATTCGCCGCCATTCCCTTTGTCATTTGAGACTAAAAATTCAGAAAAAGAGAGGGGTGACGAGAAGTAATAATGTGAACCACCAAATTTTACATCATAATACAACGATAATGAAACACACATCACACATGCAGTGACATGTCAGAACCCGTTGCAAACTACGGTAAACAGATTCCGGACTAACCTAACATGCCTTAGGTAATTTAAAAAAAACAGAATAAACACAATGATGCAGCATGTCACTAGCACTAGGGTAGTCCTAGTAGCCGTACCCCCACGTAGCAAACTGTGTTGAGCCTTCTCCGCAGTATCCACCCATTGCAGGTGGTGCAGGCGGTGGTGCCGGAGGCGCATGGCCCTTCTTCTTGTGATAAGGGCAGTTGCAGTAAGGAATAGTGCATGGTTCATCCTGTGAACCGGCTGCATTGCTGGTATCATCAACTTCGTCGTCTTTGTTAGCCTCGCTCACTTCTTCATAATGGTTCACCTTACATTCCAGATCAAAGATCTTTATCTGGAGGTACTCGATGAACTCCTGAACAGAATCAATTGGTGCAGGATCTACCCACCTAGTAAAACCACAGTTTTCTGGAGCATCGGAAGACTGCAAAACAAATTCCAGGTAAGGTGTCTCCTTGAAGATAAAGAAATGAAACAACCAAGTATTACCCATGCGTGTGGACATTTAAAGAAACGCCGACCGCCATCCATCCCGTCGGTGCACATCTGCACTAAGCAATCCTCACCATGTCTGCATTTTGGCCACGGTTCTCTACGGTTATCGTATTGTCGAAGAGGAGTTTCATTGGTAAATTCACTCTTGTGCTGTGGCGGAAACTCAAACACTGGTTCCGGAAAGGAATCAGGTCCAAGAGGCCCCTCCCATATTATGGGGTCTCCCTTTCTTCCCCCTTTTCCTTTCCCAAAACCATAGTAATTCTTCCCGCTAGACCCACCTCCAGACATTGGGTATACAATAAGCTTTGGTGTTTGAGTGGTGCTGGGAGTTCACAAACTGGTGAGTATTTATAGGCGCACAAAGGTCTGATAACCGGAGTGTGGAGTGTAAATGAACATGAAAAGCCTATAGTATTCGCACGCTCCACAGTGCTCACTCGTACCACTTTAAACACGACACGACCTCTCGTTGCTCTTGATTTGTACCCTCACACGCTCAACACCGCTCACTCCTCCCACTTTAAACAACGACACGACGTCTCACTGCTCATGACTTCAGCACTTGCACGCTCTACAGCGCTCACTCGTGATTATTGCACTGCCCCGACATATCCCATCGCCCGGAACACTGCAGGGCACCGGCCTAATCGTCATAATTTCACTACTCGATGCATCTCTGTGCATGCAGACTCACAGCACTGCATTACTGCCGCTCGGTCGATCGCGCCTAGATGCCGCCTTCCCCACTACACGCCACAGACCTTCGCTGTATAATGACAGGTCCGTCGTCCTCGCCAGAGAGAATGCTTTGAAGGTGAGCTGGTGTGGTTGCCGTGTTGTCACATCTTTTTGAAATGTTGGAAGAGCACTGCTATTAGGTTGTCGTCTTTTGTCACGTATGTCTAGGCAAACAATGCGACATTTGGGAAACCTGTGATCGCCGTGCTGAGCTTTTTAGCAGCAGACCCTGATGTATTTCTTAGTTCTTAATTCTTATCGTTATATTAATGTGTGTTTTTTAGTATTCTAGTGACATGAAAAGCTCCGAAAATATTAAGGAAAAGTTCAAAGATTTCATAGACTCCCGGCTACAACTGCAAATTAATGGTAAATGCTACAACACACAGAGTTAAGCTCTTAACTTAAAACATAAACAACTAATTGCAGTGGCATGTGCACGCGACAAGATAATTTCTTGTTGCATCTAAACCTACCATGCCTTATGGAATGTAAAATGCCGGGATTATATGGTACTACTCTACTGAGTGCACCTAGGATATTTGCCCTTCCTAATTGCTTCGGGCCCGGCTTCCTTCGCACGGCGTGCCCTCTCTCGCTTTCTATCCCTGTCAGCTTCACGTTCGGCCGCCGCCTTACGATCCACCTCCTCCATCCTCTTGCGGATCTCTTCTTGCTCTTTGTTGCGCTTCTCCTCTTGCTGCTCCTCGTGCTTCATTCGGCGCCAACGTTCTGCAGCCCATCTTGCTTTTTGTTCCACAATGTCCTTTGCCTGCTGCGACTGCACGGTGTCGAACCACTGCATAAAATCACAAAGAGGCGGAGGAGACTTTGTCCAACACAAGTTAGAATCATAATTCAATGTTAGGTCATATAGAAAAATAGCGTATGTTATCCTGCTACCTTGGCCCGGTCTTTGCCATATCGCTTAGGTGGATCATATTCGTAGTTCTCACACATAAAGAACCTCATGCCGTAGTCATCTCCTAAAACCTCAGATTGCATGAACTTGCATAACGAACCGCAGAAGCACATTGGCACATTAATTCCTTTGGGTACGGTGGCTTTACACTTGCTCCACGGAATGTAGGTTGATCCTGACGAAGATATTGGCGCTATAGTGTGGTGCGCCAAATAACAAACCATAATTTAAGCAATGCACATATCGTATACCAAATCGATGCGTGAAAATATAGGTACTGTTATAATTCTATTGTCTTATATTGCAATATCAATAAGGTACTATCATAATTCTATTCTAATGTATAATTATTTTATTTGAAAAAGTCTGTAATAGTACTCAAATTGTAATATTAAACCAGTGTTCTAAAGCACCAAATCTAATTCAGCTAATCTGCTAATTAAATTAAATTGTTATACAATATCAACGAATTTATACGAAAGTTACCGGTAAATCACAAATGCGGAATTCGGCAGAGCTTCGCCGCTTCCCTTCTTCTCACCCCTCTCTTTTTTCTGGATTTTTTTGGATTTTTTGAGGTCAAATGAGAGGAGGGAATGAGGGGAGGGAATGAGGGGGCCTTATATGGGAGGCTGACCCGGTCGCCCGTGGGGGGGGGGGGGGGGCGACAGGCCCCCCTGTCGCCCGCAGGAGGGGCGACCGGCCCCCCTGGCGGGCCCACTGGCCTGTCGCCCCTGGGGTGGGCGACAGGGGCTTGTCGCCCCCCAACGGGCGACAGGCCCCCCCTCTTTTTTTTCTCCAGGGACTTCGTTGCAAATTTGAAGAAAAAAAAATTACATTTGAGCCCTGTCGCCCTCCATAGGGCGACCGGGGTATATTTTTGAAATTTTCCAAAACCGACATATATTTTTGAAATTTTAATTTTTTTTAAATATAAAAAAGAAAAAACCGCCAACGCAACGCATGTCCTGGAGTTTTCAAAGTATTGATCGTGCGAGTCGTGGCCTTGAACTCGTGCCTAGAAATTTGGATCACACGCGGAGCTTGTTCTTCAACCATCGTTATTCCACTGGCAGCTCGAGTCAACGACCGGATAAGCCAGCACCTCACCTGACTCTTCAGCTCCTGCACGCCAGAGACTCTTCAGCTGCGACTTGCTCGAACCAGATGGCCTTTGACTTGTTGCGTTTAGCGTTTGCTTTTTTCATGCCCATCGGCACAGCATCATCTTAGTTTGGTTGGCGACAGATGTTGCACGGCTACAAGTCAAAAAGCAAAAGAAAGACCAGTGCCGATCCATCTACCACTGCAGAAGTGCAGATCCTAACGCGAAGTTCGGCGAAACAGAATCCGACGCCTGATTTGGTCGTCGAGAAATGGGTTTGGTCACGATTTCTTCAGTAACCCTGGCTGTTGCAGGGGAAGACTATCTGAATCCAGTGTCCTGACCTCGCCAGGAGCACCACTACAATTCGTCGCCAAAGTCCAGACCTACCTAATGATACCACAATTGTCATCCTTCATATGCACGCCTGCTGACTGCTGAGGCCAACCGAGGAAAAAAAAAAGAGTTGGAAACATACACAAGAGCATCCAGAAATCTGAACCATGAACAAGAAGTAACCTTTTTCTGTATATGATATATATACATCTCTTCAGAACATATCATATACATCTCTTGAGAACCGCCCAGAGGAGGTTTTCAAATCAAGGAAGCAAAAAATTGTGTTGTGAAAAAAGGAAACGAAAGAACTTGAAGAATCTCTAAACGCCTTTTCACTTCTCCGTGGAAACCACAGGCCGGCTACAGTCTAGTCCCCTAACTAGTAACTACAGAGCAGCTGCAGGAAGGGTGTCCACCCTTTCGTGAACCCCCTGCCGCCGGCTCAACTCAGTGGCCCGCGCCTCCGCCGCTGGGCCCCCGCGGCAGCATCTCCATCAGCGCCGACACCACCGCCTCCGCGCCCGCCGCCGGGCTCGGCGGCACGGGCCTCGCCGCGTCCGCGCACCGCGCCGCCAGGCACAGCACCACCACCACCGCGAGCACCACGACGGCGACGAGCGGCAACGCGCGGTGGCCCTGGCCCATGATGATCGCCAGGCTCTGCTCTTGCTGCCTCGCAGTGCTCGTGTCTCGGTCTCCTTCACGACCACGAACAAAGTGTGTGCCGCCCTCTGCTCTGCTCTGCTCTTCTCTTCTCTGCTGTGGACACACACCCGAGGAGAGGCAGCTGCGCGTTTATATAGAGCGCGCCGTACGTGGTGTGTGCGGTGTGCCGGGTCGCCGGCCGGGCCCTTTTCTTTTTTTTTCTCGCCCTGCATTACACAGTCTACACCACGTCTCCGATTTGCAGCCAACTAGGTTGAATTCTTCGTGCAGGAATGCTGACCCGTTTTAAACGCTTTTGCTGCTCCTGGCTGCCGGGAATCATGAACAGGTCAAGAGCTCAGTTCCACGATGAGAACGGTTTTTTTTTTCTTCGCTCTTCCTTTTCTTCTCTCCCCACGGCCAGCACACTGATGCGTGCGTTGGATTGGACCAGAGAAACGGTCAAGAGATCGCCACGCTCGCTGCCACGAAGGCCGCCCGAATTTTCGGCGATCCTCTCACCGCCTCCAGCCAGCCAGCCAGCCTCCTGATGGGAACCCGGAGCGAAGCCGGTGTGTGCGTTGGAAAGTCAAAGGCGGTTGAATTCACAGGCAGCCGGAGCTCGCCCGGGTTGACACGCCAGCCAGCGTTGAGCTCACCGACTCCTGCTCATCTTCTCAGTCGTGACACGATGCCAACTGTGCAACGGAAAGGCACCGCGCATCAGCAAAACGTCACCGCTTATCAAGCCCTAGTTTGACATTAGAGCTCAAGTTTTTTGCTCTTTGTTTTTAATCGCGGAGCTCTGAGCTCTCTGATCTGAAAGGGTAGGAATGCGTGTAAGCAAGGGCGCAGGAACAACACATGCACGGATGCGCCGTTCAAAGTTGTGACAGAACCGCCAAATTAAAACTCAAATTAAGCTAAATGGCCATCATTTGAACACATCAGGCGCATTTGGCTTAACGGTTTAACTTGACAGTCCTTTCGAAAACCGACATTCCGATCGAAACAAACACCAGTAGTCCCACGCGAAGGTGAGCGCAGGCAGTACAAACATGACGAGTACATAAAAATACGATTACAATACCGAGTAGCGTACATTAAGTTCTACAACCTGGTTTAATTACATAATTAAAATACAGGAGCAACATTACTTTAAAACAAAGTCCGATATAGTAAACTTGACGTCTATAATACATGATACGCAGTATCGAATCACACACTCAGCCCACGGGTGTGTGATTTGGTAACTAGCAAGGCTAAACATCTGGTCCGGCCACCTCCCAACCATCCGCTCCAAACTGGATAAACTTAGCACAACAAGGACAGAAGTTGATCTCATCCGGACATGAAATAGTTTGAGCCACAATCCTGAGTATACTAATACTCCGCAAGGCTTACCCGACCAGTGGATATAACTTAGCCCACGTAACTAGACATGCAAGGCTTTTGGCTGTTGGTTACTTTTGCAGAAAAAGTTCTAGAAATGAGTCCTTATTTTCCCTCTTTTAGCTCCAAATTATATATTCATAAATCATTAACTATTATTTGCACCTGCTAAGCAATCATAACAACATGGAGTAATAATTTCTGGTAGACTCTACTAATCATCACTTAAAATCCATATAGCATCACTACGATGTGGTGCCGTGATCAAGGTGCTCATATCCGAGATGCGACGTACGGCGGATCGATCCGATTTAACCTTGCAAGGTGGACCTAACCAACACGGCACGTATTTGCCCCGTCGGACTATACATGCCAACCATTCCCCTCCCCGCCTCGAACTACAGGAACCAGCCCAACGACATATGGTCAGCCGAGCTCAACGTGAGACCACCAAAAGTAAACATCTGCATCCCAATTCTCCGCGACTACTCGACTCGCCCCAGGAGTTGGGTGCGGGTTCCTGTACTTTCGAAGCAAGGCAGTACTCGGCTTACCGGTTTCGACTACCTCCTACTCCCGGCATGCAGTTAGTACAATTCAAACTCGATCACAGGGCCAGGCAACGAACGGTCCTTAACCGACACAGGCGGGCTAGCCTTTTCCCGCCCGGTCTCCATTTTCTTTTCCTTATCCAACCTATTCCAATATTCCATATACTCAAAATAACGAGATATCCTATACCTCGCGAGTGACCCGAAATCACTCGTCTTCTACCGAGTTGTATTAAGCATAGCATTTCTATCGTCCTCTACATATTAGTATAACTCGAGGAGACCTAGGGATCATGCAACTAGGGTTTCAAATAATTCCTGAACCTAATGCACAAGTAATAGAAACATAATATAGGTGTCATAGTTTGAATTAAAAGGATGTGCACCGGGGCTTGCCTGCGGGCTGCTGCTCAGAGTTAGTGTCCACTGGGCCTTGGGCCGGGTCGTCACGAAACTCCTGCGGAACTGGCTCCGTCTGCTCCTGCGGCTCCGCGATCACCTCGTATACGACTTCCTCGGTCGCGGATTCTATATGTATGCATATGAAACAATGAGTAACTGTCATGCATATGATACAACGAGTAAATGCCAACATGACTCTGCCATTAGATGATAAGCATTAAACAATTTAACAATTTTACTCAAAAGGATGCAAGTATGGTGATAACTAACTTTAACCCTAGTGCTAGAAATAATTAAAGGCCAAATTATCAATTAGAACATGATTCACTATAAAATAAAATATGACTAGCAAAGACAATATTATTTGCCTCTTATAATTTGTATAAAAATTTGCATGTGAAATAAATACTATTATACCTATACACATATTTAAGTTTGGTTGCATATTATATTCATATACTAAATTAGGTCCTATGAGTATGAAAATTTTATGGTGGATTACCCATGCTTAAAGTAAGCTACTGCAAAATTTTCATAATTTTTAGATTAACAGATCTATAGAAATTAATTAAGCAAGACTAAACACAATCTAAATTATTGCAGGGGTAAAAAGGTCATTTTGCCACTGTGGATATTTTTCCTCTATAGATCTTACTCTAACAAATCCAACAAAATTTATTTCATATTTTTCGCATTTTTCCTTGAATTTATATGGAATTTACAATTTACAGTCGAAATAAACACAAGATAAATAAAATCCCCCCCTTACCCCACTGACCAGCGGGTCCCACTGGTCAGTGGGAGGGGTTTCTTCCCCACTCAGCCACGCGAACCGCAGCGCGTGGCGGCGCCCAGGCGCAGGGCCAAGCGGCCTGCGGCGGCGGCGACCGGCGGCGGCCCGCGCGGCGGCGCAGCAGCAACGCGGGGTGGGGCCCGCGCGCGCGACCCAGGGCGGCGGGGTGGCCAGCGGCTCCAGTGCCCTAGCGGCGGCGCGAGGCAGAGGAGACGGCGGCGCGGCTCGGGCCGGCGGCGGCGAGGCCAGGCGGCGGCGGAGCGGCGCGGTGAGAGCGTTAGCGGGGTTGGGCGGCCTCGGTGCGCGCGCATGCTGGGCGTGGGGCGGCCTGAGCGCAGCCCGCGCCGTGCGGCGGCGGTAGGCGGGTCGGCCGGCGGCGGCATGGCCGCGTTCCGGCGTCGGTGAAGCAAGAAACGAAGGAAAAAGAGGCGCACGAGCAAGAGCACCTCACCTAGGTTCGATTTGAGCTACTGGACGAAGAAAACCACGGCCGGAGGTGGGTGGTCGGCGTTGAGGTGGATCTCGGGCTCACTGGTGACCGACGGCCGCGAAACCAAGGATTCCCGGTGCTCTGGTCGAGGGGGCTCGCGAAGGAGAGGTCGAGGAGGAGGCTAGGAAGATAGACGAGCTTCGGTTCAAGTGGATTTGGGATTCATGGAGGGAAACTCGCGATTCGGGCTGGCGAGCGCGAGGAGCTTCATGCGTCACCCATGGCGAAACTGAGGAAGGAGAAGGTGAGGAGAGCGAGACGCAGGAGGGAGCGGGGCAGGTGGCGAGCTCAGGAGATGGGCGCGGTCGACTTGGAGTCGCTCGACGGCCGGAAAACCGGGATCGGCCTCCACGACGGCAACGACACAGCGACGGGAGGCTTCGGGAGGCGTCGGCGCCATTACTGCGACGTGCAGCACAGGAAGATGGGAGGTGGGTGTATGACAGGTGGGGTCCACGTGTAAGGAAATTTCTTAATTTGAATCCAAATTTTTGGATTGTTACAATCCTTCCCCCTAAAAGAAATCTCGTCCCGAGATTTAGGAGAAAAGTGCCGAATCGAAAGGAAGTCGGAAAATCATATACCTTGGTATAATTGGAGCAATTCAGGACATTTGGACTGAACAAATTCCTCTGTTTCCCAGGTAGCTTCTCGCTCTGAGTGATTACTCCATTGTACCTTATAGAAATTGCTGGTTTGATTTCGAGTGACCCGAGTCTTGTGATCAACAATTTTCACTGGATGCTCTGGATAGACAAGATCAGGCTCCACTTGTAACTTCTCTATGTCCATTATTTTGTTTGGAACACGGAGGCATTTTCTGAGCTGGGAGATATGGAATATGTTATGAACTGCGGATAATTGGGCAGGAAGTTCCAAGCGATATGCTACTGGTCCACATTGTTCGATGATAGGAAAAGGCCCAACATAACGAGGGGCGAGCTTTCCCTTCACACCGAACCGTTGGACTCCTCTCATTGGAGATACCCGTAAATAAACATGATCTCCCACTTGGAACGAGATCGCTTGACGTTTCTTGTCTGCATAGCTTTTCTGCCGGGATTGTGCTATTTTCAAGTTCTCCTGTATAACCCGGACTTGTTCTTCCGCCTCACTGACCATATCAGGGCCGAATACATTTCTTTCACCGGCTTCTGACCAATTCAATGGAGTTCTACACCTTCGTCCATATAATGCCTCAAAAGGAGCCATTTTAATGCTTTCCTGATAGCTGTTGTTATAGGAGAATTCAGCTAAAGGTAGACACTCATCCCATTTATGACTATAGGTGAGTGCACAGGCTCTAAGCATATCTTCAAGAATCTGATTTATTCTCTCTGTCTGACCATCGGTCTGAGGATGATAAGCTGAACTGCGAATGAGTTGAGTACCAAGGGCTGCATGGAAATGCTCCCAAAAACGTGCAACGAATTGGGTACCACGGTCAGAAATGATAGTCCTGGGTACTCCATGCAAACTCAGGATACGGCTGATATACAGCTCAGCATAATGTTGTGCCCTATAGATGGTTTTTACGGGAAGGAAATGAGCTGACTTCGTGAGACGGTCCACAATAACCCAAATAGAATCATATCCTTTAGAAGTCTTGGGAAGTCCAACAATGAAATCCATACTAATATCTTCCCATTTTCCTGATGGAATAGTCAGCGGTTGAAGAAGACCAGCTGATCTCAAGTGGCTCGCTTTAACTCTTTTACAAATGTCACACTCAGACACATATTTGGCAATTTCCCGCTTCATTCTTGTCCACCAAAATCGCTGCTTCAAATCTTGATACATTTTATTGCTGCCCGGGTGGATAGAATACCTAGAGAGATGAGCTTCATCAAGGATTTGTTTTCGGAGCTCTAAATCTTTAGGTACCACAAAACGATCCTTAAACCATAGAATTCCAGCCTCATCTAAATGAAAACACTTCACCCCCGGGTCATTTTCCGCAAGTCTTTGGCGAATCTTTTCCATCCCGACATTATGTTGTTGGGCAGAAATAATCCGATCTCGAAGAGTAGATGAAAGGACCAAATTATCAAGACTGCCTTGTGTGATGATCCCCAAGTTTAATTTTTCTAGTTCATAACAAAGGGTCTCATTGAAAGGCACAATAGACAGGCAGTTGCACTGAGTCTTGCGGCTTAAAGCATCTGCAACAACATTGGCCTTACCCGGGTGATAGTGAATCTCCAAATCATAATCCTTAATCAATTCCAACCATCGCCTTTGGCGTAGGTTTAGTTCATTCTGGGTGAAAATATACTTGAGACTTTTATGGTCCGTATATATATGAACAGGATTGCCCAGAAGATAATGACGCCAGATCTTCAAAGCATGAACCACTGCTGCTAGTTCTAAATCATGAGTGGCATAATTTTCCTCATGACGCCGGAGTGCTCTGGAAGCATAAGCAATTACTCGACGGTCTTGCATGAGGACACAACCTAAACCCGTACCTGATGCATCACAATATACATCAAAGGGTCGAGTAATATCAGGTTGGGCTAAGATAGGGGCAGATGTCAAAAGTTTCCTCAGGGTCAGAAAAGCCTGATCACATTTATCGTTCCAATTAAATTTCACCCCTTTCTTGAGCAACTCAGTCATGGGCTTAGCAATTTTTGAAAAATCCGGAACAAACCGCCGGTAATATCCTGCTAGCCCAAGAAAACTCCGAATTTCCGGAACAGATGTAGGTGCTTCCCAATTCAAAACATCTTGGATTTTACTGGGGTCAACAGAAATTCCATCTTCTGATATGACATGACCTAGGAATGGAACCTCCTTTAGCCAAAACTCACACTTGGTGAATTTGGCATACAACTTGTGTTCCCGAAGACGCTGGAGAACAATGCGAAGATGCTCCGCATGTTCTTCTTCATTCTTGGAATATATAAGAATGTCGTCAATGAAAACCACGACAAACTTATCTAACTCGGGCATAAACACCGAGTTCATGAGATACATGAAATGAGCCGGGGCATTTGTTAACCCAAATGACATAACGAGATATTCATAAAGCCCATATCGTGTGGAGAAAGCCGTCTTTGAAATATCTTCGAGCCTAATTTTTATTTGATGATAGCCCGATCGAAGATCAATTTTGGAGAATACCTTGGCCCCGACTAACTGATCAAACAGAATATCAATTCGGGGAAGTGGATATTTGTTTTTGATAGTGACAGCATTCAAAGGCCGATAGTCCACGCACAACCTGAGGCTTTGATCTTTCTTTTTAACAAAGAGCGCTGGACAGCCCCAAGGTGAAGTGCTAGGACGGATATAACCCTTATCAAGTAACTCCTGCAATTGCTTCTTTAATTCTGCTAACTCATTGGGTGGCATACGATAAGGTCTTCTGGAAATTGGTGCCGTTCCCGGTTGCAATTCAATGGCAAACTCTATCTTACGGTCAGGTGGCATGCCTGGTAAGTCATCCGGAAAAACATCCGGATATTCACACACCACTGGTATTTTAGCCAGACTTTTGGCCTCAACCTGATTCACTGTGGATGCCGAAGGTATATGGTCCACCAGATTCAAAGTCATAAAACCATGAATGGAAGAGTTAATATGCACAGATCGTGAGGTAGTGTCTAGAAGAACTCCTCGACCATCCATCCAGTTCATGCCCAATATAATATCTACACTCTGAGTTGGTAGAATTATAAGGGCCGTAGGAAAAACTTTCCCTTGCAACTGTAGGGGCACTTGCTTAACAAATTGATTGGTGATTAATTTTCCCCCAGGTGAGTGAATATGGTACGGCTTGGACATGCTCTCTATTTTCAGTCCCAGTCTAATGACACACTCCTTGCTAATAAACGTGTGAGATGCACCCGAATCAAATAATACGGTAACAGGTTGATTATGAACTGAAAACATACCTGCCATTACTTGAACTCCCTCAGGTACATCTTCTAGTGTGGTATAATGCACGCGTCCAGGCTTGAAATGAGCCACTTTCGGCTTCTGATTGTGCTGATTAGAACCCTGAACTTGTTTAGGTGGCATAGGGCATTCACGTGCAAAATGACCAACTTGACCACAGTTGAAACAGGGAGGAAGATTAGGGCGTACACCCTGTGGCTGCAACCCCGTCTTCTGCACATTCTGCTGAGGCACCGGAGATCTGGTTACCCCCAGAGGCTGTGGGTACTGAGGTGGTCTATATCCCGACTGATACTGTGTTGGCCGATAACCCGACTGCTGTTGTGGAGGCCGATATGTGGCCTGATACTGTACTGGTCGGTACACCGGCCGATGCTGATAAGGTGCACGAGGGGGTCCGGCCTGAATCAGACGAAACCTCTGATTAGCCTGACTGGAAGACCCACCCATTGGTGCCTTCCTCTTTTTCTCTGCCTGGTGAGCTATACGGGCGTCCTCTTGAGTGATAGCCCCATTGACCAGCTCACTAAAGGTGTTGAATTTGAACATAATCAAGCGTTCCTGGAGCTTGCTGCTAAGCCCTGCCTGAAGCACGCTTGTTTCTTTTCATCTGTTTCCACATGATACCCAGCATATTGAGACAAGGTGTTAAAAGCTTGAGCATATTGTGTCACATTATTATTGCCTTGTTTCAGCGCTAAGAACTCATTGAGCTTCCTGCGTATCACCCCTGCAGGGATATGATGTGCCCTGAAAGCTTCCTTGAACTCATCCCAAGAAAACCGAGTGCCAGCAGGGAACATAGCTACGTGATTATCCCACCACGTACGTGCAGGACCTCTGAGTTGTTGAGCTGCAAATGATGCCTTGTCATTGTCATTATACTGGTATAGAGTGAACTTGGACTCAATGGTCCGGAGCCAACTGTCAGCTTCCAGTGGCTCATCCGCCTTATGGAAAAGCGGTGGCTGAGTACCCAAGAACTCCTGATACCCAGGGACAGGCGGCTGGTGATGATTATGATTTCCATGCCGCGGTGCAGCACCCTGATGAACGAGCTGACGGAGTAGTTCCGTCTGTTCATCGCGCCCAGTCAACATGGCCGCGATTGCCTCAACCAAATTGGGAGGCGGTGGCAGCGCATTAGCGCTATTGGGCGCAGAGGAGTCATTATCGGTGTTCGGCATTCTGCAATTAATCATGAATTGATTAGTCCCAATATCTGATTAAATTAAATAATCATGATAGCAACTAATATTCAATTCATGAAAAATGCTGAATTTAGAACACTGATTAAATAACTCAATAATTGTATCACCACTTTTATGCCCCATAATTGCAACAAGAATGACTGGATCATGTATGAGGGAGGTACAACCGTTTTTGCATCAACTAGTGAAGACAACATAGGCCCCAACTAAATCTCAATATCACCAATCTTCGCGGTATAGATTTGACAGTACCTCCCAAACTATACGTCCAAAAATTCATAACTTTTGCTAGTGAGTGGTTATTGAAATACTCTACAACTTTTGTATAACGCGCGTTTGCCGCATGGACTGTCTTCACGAATTGTTACGTACTAAACTTCGATGCTACGAAAACTTTTACCGCATAGATCATACTTCACGAATTTTTACGTACTAAACCTCGGAATTACCATAAGTCGAACACTAAGATGATATTTTACAAAGGGGATTACACACCTACAAACTCAGTCCAAACATATACAAACCACAGTCCTTATCTTACATCAGAGTTATTCTAGTCATACTACCAAATCTAGTTGTCTCTCATACATTTACCAAACTACAACACTATGTTAACCCTAACTACATCCAAAGTCCAACTACTCAACGCGGCGGCTGGTACTCGAAGACACGCTCAACCTCGATCCCACGCGCGCGTAGCTCCTCCTGCAGGCGTCCCACGTTCTGCTCGTTCACTAAGATGGCTGTGGACCCTGCCTGAGGTGGAACGTCGTTCTGACCGACGGAACTCGCTGCATCGGACATCTCCTGAGGCCCAACTCCTGACTCAACACCTGACACCTGAGGTGGTGGCTCAGGTGGGGCTGCGGCCTGCTGCTGCTGAAGCTGCAACTGGTGCACGTTCCCTAGTGCAACCTGAAGCGCGTCCTGTAAGTGGTCAGCTAGAGCCTCCTGGTCGTCCACCTGCTCAGTCAACTCCTCAATCTGCTGAGCCTGCTCCGCTAGCTGCTCTGTCTGCTCCGCTAGCTGCTGTGACTGCTCCTCTAGCTGCTGTGACTGCTCCAAAATCTGCTGAGCCTGCTCAACTATCCTCTGCTCCTGCTCCCAGAACTGCTGTGCCAACCCCACTACCTGCTGACTCTGCTCTGCGAGCTGCTGGCTCTGTCCTAAGATCTGCTGAGTCTGCTCCTGTGCTGTGGCGTGAGCTGTCCGAAGTCCCTGCCGGTAGAGTGTGTTCTCACTCCTAAACTGATCACACACACCCAACATACCGGCAGCGTAGCGGGCGATCCTAGCCAAAGCTGGGACGTGGCCTGGAAGAGTAGGGTCCAACAGAAGAGAAAACCGCTGCCTCGAGTACTCCGAAGTCACTCTGACAGGAAAACCAACCGTCGAAGCAGAGTAACTCGCAAAAATGGGCTCCTGCTCACAAAACTGGGTAATAGCCATCGCAGCTGCACGATCCCAGACGCTCAAAATCTCAGCACCCTCAGTGTGCACCTCCCAAGGGTCTGACTGAAAGAGACCGAGGCGTGCTGGAACTCGCAGGCGAGCCTCCCAACCAGAGATGCCCCCCTCGGAGGACACGCGACCGTAGTACTGGGGAGGCTCAGTGTGGCCAAACTCCTGGAGCACCTCCCACAGCAACACGGGAAGGCCCTCACGGTGAAGACAAGTGGAACGCACCCACCCGTCCTCGTCAAAGTGGAAGTCCGACAAGGCCGCCATCTGCGAAAAACGCCGACAGCGGTAAGGAACATTCCCAAAAGAAAATACGAACTCACAACTAATAAAATGGTAAACACTTACAGCACTCTAGAAAAACAATACTCTTTTAATTTCAAACTTCCAACAAAAATTCACAACACAATTCACTCGCTAACCCACTCTTACCATGCAATGAATGGTATTATGCATGATCGTCCTACGTCACCCTTCCAACAAAATTTGCCGACAATAATAGGGCAATATACGTGGTCTTTTGGTGGCACATACGCTCTCAATTATATAATCGATTTCTACACGCCTTAACTTACGCGTTCGTTTGTTAGTGTACCTGCAGAAATCACATGATATACAGATATATGCATATATCCACGACTGGACCCTTCGTGCCAGCACACACGAACGGCCCCCATGTGTCCTACGCCACATAGGTAACGCATATGCAGTTGCCCACATATTCACACATACATCACCATCTACTATAGAGATGGCGCCCATGCGTTTAACGCTGCATGGACAGCGCTGCATACGTTACCGAGGCAACGTATTCACTTCCCGTACAAATCGCCTTACGGGACACCCAAGGGTACACGTGTCCCAAGGTACACGGTCATAACCAATCGCATGACAGATTTACATCTCGTAACATTGCCTTACGAGATGGCCGTGCTCACAATCACACGGTGGGAAGTCCGCGCTCCATATCAGGCGGCAGATAGCGACAGGCTCATTTGAATGGAGCCTTATCACCTCCTCGTATGCTCATCATACGGGACCCGCGCACGTATGAAACACGTGGGCTATTCTAAAGACTACCAAGAATTGCTCACCTTGCTTACCTCAGCGTAGGTGCGTCGTTACAATATTAAGTAAGAGTTGTGCAAGAAATTAAGGTTTAACCGAAAGAAATGTGCTGGAAGTCAGTGAATATAAATATTGCCACCAATTTATAAATAACCAAATACTATGTAGGGCTTAATACGGATTTAATCGTAAAGCGCGACTGAAACGATTTTTCTTTATACCCTAGAAATTCATTTTTAATCTTGAAAATCTAGAAAATAGTCACATCCATACTACCCCTGGTGTATTTCGGCTCTGATACCAGCTGTGACAGAACCGCCAAATTAAAACTCAAATTAAGCTAAATGGCCATCATTTGAACACATCAGGCGCATTTAGCTTAACGGTTTAACTTGACAGTCCTTTCGAAAACCGACATTCCGATCGAAACAAACACCAGTAGTCCCACGCGAAGGTGAGCGCAGGCAGTACAAACATGATGAGTACATAAAAATACGATTACAATACCGAGTAGCGTACATTAAGTTCTACAACCTGGTTTAATTACATAATTAAAATACAGGAGCAACATTACTTTAAAACAAAGTCCGATATAGTAAACTTGACGTCTATAATACATGATACGCAGTATCGAATCACACACTCAGCCCACGGGTGTGTGATTTGGTAACTAGCAAGGCTAAACATCTGGTCCGGCCACCTCCCAACCATCCGCTCCAAACTGGATAAACTTAGCACAACAAGGACAGAAGTTGATCTCATCCGGACATGAAATAGTTTGAGCCACAATCCTGAGTATACTAATACTCCGCAAGGCTTACCCGACCAGTGGATATAACTTAGCCCACGTAACTAGACATGCAAGGCTTTTGGCTGTTGGTTACTTTTGCAGAAAAAGTTCTAGAAATGAGTCCTTATTTTCCCTCTTTTAGCTCCAAATTATATATTCATAAATCATTAACTATTATTTGCACCTGCTAAGCAATCATAACAACATGGAGTAATAATTTCTGGTAGACTCTACTAATCATCACTTAAAATCCATATAGCATCACTACGATGTGGTGCCGTGATCAAGGTGCTCATATCCGAGATGCGACGTACGGCGGATCGATCCGATTTAACCTTGCAAGGTGGACCTAACCAACACGGCACGTATTTGCCCCGTCGGACTATACATGCCAACCATTCCCCTCCCCGCCTCGAACTACAGGAACCAGCCCAACGACATATGGTCAGCCGAGCTCAACGTGAGACCACCAAAAGTAAACATCTGCATCCCAATTCTCCGCGACTACTCGACTCGCCCCAGGAGTTGGGTGCGGGTTCCTGTACTTTCGAAGCAAGGCAGTACTCGGCTTACCGGTTTCGACTACCTCCTACTCCCGGCATGCAGTTAGTACAATTCAAACTCGATCACAGGGCCAGGCAACGAACGGTCCTTAACCGACACAGGCGGGCTAGCCTTTTCCCGCCCGGTCTCCATTTTCTTTTCCTTATCCAACCTATTCCAATATTCCATATACTCAAAATAACGAGATATCCTATACCTCGCGAGTGACCCGAAATCACTCGTCTTCTACCGAGTTGTATTAAGCATAGCATTTCTATCGTCCTCTACATATTAGTATAACTCGAGGAGACCTAGGGATCATGCAACTAGGGTTTCAAATAATTCCTGAACCTAATGCACAAGTAATAGAAACATAATATAGGTGTCATAGTTTGAATTAAAAGGATGTGCACCGGGGCTTGCCTGCGGGCTGCTGCTCAGAGTTAGTGTCCACTGGGCCTTGGGCCGGGTCGTCACGAAACTCCTGCGGAACTGGCTCCGTCTGCTCCTGCGGCTCCGCGATCACCTCGTATACGACTTCCTCGGTCGCGGATTCTATATGTATGCATATGAAACAATGAGTAACTGTCATGCATATGATACAACGAGTAAATGCCAACATGACTCTGCCATTAGATGATAAGCATTAAACAATTTAACAATTTTACTCAAAAGGATGCAAGTATGGTGATAACTAACTTTAACCCTAGTGCTAGAAATAATTAAAGGCCAAATTATCAATTAGAACATGATTCACTATAAAATAAAATATGACTAGCAAAGACAATATTATTTGCCTCTTATAATTTGTATAAAAATTTGCATGTGAAATAAATACTATTATACCTATACACATATTTAAGTTTGGTTGCATATTATATTCATATACTAAATTAGGTCCTATGAGTATGAAAATTTTATGGTGGATCACCCATGCTTAAAGTAAGCTACTGCAAAATTTTCATAATTTTTAGATTAACAGATCTATAGAAATTAATTAAGCAAGACTAAACACAATCTAAATTATTGCAGGGGTAAAAAGGTCATTTTGCCACTATGGATATTTTTCCTCTATATATCTTACTCTAACAAATCCAACAAAATTTATTTCATATTTTTCGCATTTTTCCTTGAATTTATATGGAATTTACAATTTACAGTCGAAATAAACACAAGATAAATAAAATCCCCCCCTTACCCCACTGACCAGCGGGTCCCACTGGTCAGTGGGAGGGGTTTCTTCCCCACTCAGCCACGCGAACCGCAGCGCGTGGCGGCGCCCAGGCGCAGGGCCAAGCGGCCTGCGGCGGCGGCGACCGGCGGCGGCCCGCGCGGCGGCGCAGCAGCAACGCGGGGTGGGGCCCGCGCGCGCGACCCAGGGCGGCGGGGTGGCCAGCGGCTCCAGTGCCCTAGCGGCGGCGCGAGGCAGAGGAGACGGCGGCGCGGCTCGGGCCGGCGGCGGCGAGGCCAGGCGGCGGCGGAGCGGCGCGGTGAGAGCGTTAGCGGGGTTGGGCGGCCTCGGTGCGCGCGCATGCTGGGCGTGGGGCGGCCTGAGCGCAGCCCGCGCCGTGCGGCGGCGGTAGGCGGGTCGGCCGGCGGCGGCATGGCCGCGTTCCGGCGTCGGTGAAGCAAGAAACGAAGGAAAAAGAGGCGCACGAGCAAGAGCACCTCACCTAGGTTCGATTTGAGCTACTGGACGAAGAAAACCACGGCCGGAGGTGGGTGGTCGGCGTTGAGGTGGATCTCGGGCTCACTGGTGACCGACGGCCGCGAAACCAAGGATTCCCGGTGCTCTGGTCGAGGGGGCTCGCGAAGGAGAGGTCGAGGAGGAGGCTAGGAAGATAGACGAGCTTCGGTTCAAGTGGATTTGGGATTCATGGAGGGAAACTCGCGATTCGGGCTGGCGAGCGCGAGGAGCTTCATGCGTCACCCATGGCGAAACTGAGGAAGGAGAAGGTGAGGAGAGCGAGACGCAGGAGGGAGCGGGGCAGGTGGCGAGCTCAGGAGATGAGCGCGGTCGACTTGGAGTCGCTCGACGGCCGGAAAACCGGGATCGGCCTCCACGACGGCAACGACACAGCGACGGGAGGCTTCGGGAGGCGTCGGCGCCATTACTGCGACGTGCAGCACAGGAAGATGGGAGGTGGGTGTATGACAGGTGGGGTCCACGTGTAAGGAAATTTCTTAATTTGAATCCAAATTTTTGGATTGTTACAAAAGTCCACATGACGCCGCATTTTTGTCCTGTCAAAGTACGAATCCAGACTCTAATTAAAGACAAAACGAGTAGTACGTACCTCTGACCAACTTCCGGTCATGAGACCGAACCATCAGAGTCATAACATAAACGGGGGCGTACCAGTCGCACCCGAGCACTGACTTGGACTCGCGGGCAGCCAATGCAAGGGGACTTGGATCGACGTCGACCTCAAGATTTCTCAGAGTCTCAACACATGTGACGACACCAACAGAGAGGGTCAAAACCATGAGGGTGGAAACTCCAAACTTCTCAATATACTAGTAAAGCATACGGTGCGCACGTATGTTTATATTACTCCCTCCGTTCTTTTTTTTATATGACACCGTTGATTTTTTTCTTCAACTTTGACCAATATTATTTAATTAATCAGTTAGTTAAATGAAGTGAAATGAGTACCTTTACGTCTATTATCAAGAGTACTCTGAATCTAACTTGAAGATTTGGCTATTTGCATAAATATTTGTAGAAAAGACGAATAGTCAAACGAAGAAAAAAAATCAATGGTGTCATATATTTAAGAACGGAGGGAGTATCTTATTATTTGGCCAACAAACAGAGCCTCCTTGTTCACTCTCAAGGTCTAGAAATTCTCACGTTAATCGGAGAAAAGCAGAAAAATAAAAATTACCCACCACTGCCATTATAATAAAATTAGCTTAAAATACCCCTGTGCCTAATTAAAAATCACCCACCAATGCCATTATGATAAAAATTAGCCTAAAATACTCCTGTGCCTAATTAAAAATCACCCACCAATGTCATTATGAAAAATTAAATATAAAATACCAATGAGCTATGTATCAGTTACAAATATATACTATTAATAAAATCTAAAGCTAACAACAATCATTCAAAATAAAATGAAAATAAGAATAATTATATGAATGGCTTTAACCAACAATAAGACATAATTTATGATAATGAATAGGGTGATGTATGGTAAAAAAAATATAATCTTTAAGTAAGGATGCAACAATATGTGAATCTTTTGAACTTTCCATACTAGCCGCGCAAATGCATGGGTTGTACGCCTAGTTGTATTAAACACGTCTCAAGCTAGCATGTGCCGCTCAATTGGTCTTTCTTTCTCTCCGAAGGATTTGATTCCAAATCAATTTGGATAGTGACAAATTTTCACTCATTTCATTACTAACTAACAAGGAGCAATGTTAGTCAATTACAACTAAAAAAAAGAAAGAGATAGTACCCTAACCTCTTTCTTTTTAACTTACTTCTATGCTCTTTCCTGGTTCACCTCACCATACAAAGCTGCTAGTCTTATCTCCACTGGTGAGATATGAAGACTTGGGATAACCGCCTAAGCCTCTAACTTTATACATGTATTTCTTTGTTCGGCCTCTATGCTCCTTTTTCTCAATCATAGTGATACTATGCTTCAAACTGCTCATCTTTTCATATTTCAGGGCTCCATATTCTCAGGGCACTTCTCTCCGAGCAGTCTCAGTTTACTGTAACCGCTTGGATTCAATTTGAAGTTGCTTAGTATGCTCTTCAAGTCTCTATTCAAGAACCTTGTCCTTCTCAAAAGCCACAGTTTTCTCTGATCTTGTGTTTTCCAATTCTCTTTGATTTAGATTAGTATATTAAAGCAAGATTAATAATATTGACCAAATAATTGTAATAATACAAGAATGTACCAGCAACACATTATTCCAGTTCAAATACTGCCGGGATTTAGTAGACGTTCCCGTTAATTAGTTGCAACGTAAGGTAAAATCATTTGCACACCATTAGCCCAAAACACATGGCCCAGAACTCAAGTTGATTTACTTATGATCCACATCAATTACTTCCAAAATGGGCTTCCAGTTTGTGCGCAAAACGGGCTCATTTATATGTGAGTTGCATCAATCTTTCAAGGAAAGGGGGCCATAGAGTTACCCTGACTGCAGAAGCTCAACTTGCTTGATGCTTCTTTAATTATCTACTCCCTCCGTTCCAAATTATAAGTCATTTCAAGAATCTTGGAAAGTCAAACCATCTCAAAGTTTGACCAAAATTATAGAGAAAAACATAAATATTTATGATATCAAATAGGTCTACTATGAAAATATAGCTAACAAAGAATCCAGTGATACTTAATTGGTATCATAAATGTTATTATTTTGTTATATGAATTTGGTCAAACTTGAAAAACTTTGACTCTACAAGATTTTTGAAATGACTTATAATTTGGAACGGAGGGAGTAGTAACTTAATTATACATTCTTTGAACAAAATCACACAACAAGGTCAGTATAAGATCAGGTAGCCATAGAGTGTGGCCATCTTTGCTCCTTTCTTACTTTTATCATTTTGTTTGTAACATATTCTTGTGCTCAGACAAATACAGAGTGCCAAATAATTTCATTTTTCGTGACAGCAATGGCTATCAAGATTAAACAACAGAAAAAACAAGTAGTAAATTAGTGAGTAAAGAAGTGCAGAATTTCCTATGGAACATCCTGCTATATGTAGGTTATTTCAGATGTTGGGATGGATGCAGTTGTAGAATGTAGAGTACCACAGAGGAAGCCAAACCTCCATCTCTGAACGGCTGTAGCACACCATGGAAGACACCTCCTTTCTTGCTTGCTTTTGCTCTTCTTTCCCATGAAGCACAGCAGCAAGCAGCCCCTTCATTCCCAAGTAGACTGAACACATTTGTGTACTCTCTCAATTCCAAGCGCCTGTTACAAGTTCCGATCCCCATGGAATATCCTCCTCTGACCTCTCCCAAATCAGAGCAAACGGAACAGAATGCCATCACTACTCCCGCTAACTTCCACGAGCAAGGTCGCAAACACAACAGCCTGCTTCTTCCCCAACCTTCCTCCTCCCCAGAACTCTAATCCAGTTCCCCATCCATCCAATGCACAAAGGCAGATTAGGCAATACCATGAGTGCTCTATCCAGGTCAGAGGCATCGCGTTTGGCGATTTTGGTAGCTGCTGCTTTAGCCTCGTGGACTGCGCCTGGTCGAGCATCATGGCGCGCGCGCGTGACGGACGACACGGGCTCGCGGCTGACCAGCGCCTGCTGGAGCTGGTATGCCTCCTCGCACCTCGCTCATCATGTCCCTGCCGAGGAGGCAGCACGTGGGGCGAATCCAGTGACGGCTGCAGTGCGCTCGGCGTACTCATATGGTGACAGCAACGCGCGGCAAAGATGAGTTGCGTAGCTGCAGGGCGTGCATATGGGCAAATGGGCAATACGAATGGAGGAGGGGGAAGGAAAGGACCTGAGGTATGAACTCTAGGCTCTAGCAGGAGTCAAGCTTGGCAGCGTCCATGGCGGCCGCCGACGGCTTGACAGTGCCCCTCAGTGGCGGAGCCAGATCAAAGAATTAGGGGGGCCGGACTTTGTAATTGAAATGCTAAACCAATAAACAGTATCAAAGTTACTATTTATCTAATGGAATTTTTGCAGGAGGGGCTGTGGCCCACTTTGGCTCCGCCAGTGGTGCCCCTGCACGACCTTCCTGCCGTTGGGACGATCGGTTGGAACCCTGGCGCGCTCGACGGGCCCAGTCGTCGTATCGCCTCCAGGACGCCCGGCAACCTCGGTGAGCACACGGCGCGGGGTATCCTGGTGATCAGAAACATCTCTCGACTTGTGATTTCTCTCTTCTACCTTCCTCAACCGTAGGTCCATAGATCCACCGCGAGGGCTACGGGGTAAGAAACGCTTTTAAAAAAAATTGTTCTTTATAGTAATACATATTATACATGTTATTGTATGCAAAAAAGGGCTCAGGGCAAGTTGTGATTTACATCAATTTATAGCTACCCTACCTGTACAAATGTCACTCGCAGGGGAGAACGCCGAGAATGTTGCAAGATTCAATACTCTTTAACAAACAGGGTGCACTGGAGTTTCGACAACACAATGGAGAAATCTGCGGCTATACTATTTTCCGGGGGACGAGATTTTGTCAGGCCTGCTGAATCGACAAGAACGGTGCAACCTAATAATCCTTGGCCTTTCTCCGCAGCTCATTTAGTTCATTCTCAATCTCCAGGTCGGGGAAAGGGCGTGCTGCACCTGAGTTGTTCACGGCTGTTCTACCCGGAGGAAGCTCCCCTTTCTGTAGTTGACATAAAGAAATGTTTGTAAAGGGGGGGGGGGGGGCAAAAAAGGAAAACCAAAAACACACAGAATGAAATTTGGGCCACATGGTTATAAATTATTCACTTGGCTTGTTCCGACAATGAAAAGAAAGGTTTTGTTCAGCCATATTGTATGCTATACTAGGTACAGATTTATGTGATGAACACCACAGAAACAACTTTTAAACATGAATTTCACCATGCAGAGCTCGACCATACTTAACAAAATTAATTGAGATTATAGAATGTGAAATTAGGAAGCATCAATATTTTTAGCGGAGCCTAAAAGTTTTATGGTCAGCTGAACAACGACTTTTACAAGTCCTATGTCTCATATAAATCAAAGTAGATCACATTTTGTTATCTTGTGCATGATAAAACAGATAAAAAACAATGGAAAATTGATCCTTAGCTTGAAATTTCGTTACTGACGATAGTCTGGGAATCCAATAACAACACGTACCAATGAACTTCCAGATAGTTCTCTTTTCATTTGTGCAAGATCATCATCAACAGATGAAGTCTCCAGCAATGCAAACTGTGTACAAATGAATAGTGATAAGCAGATGTGGTTACAACAACAGAGTTAATAATGATCACTTCATGGCATCCAATTTTACCTTCCCTTCTAGATCATCAGTTGCTAACTGACCAAGTGCCTCTGCTTGGGACTCCATCACCATAACTGACAACACCAAATGTGCAATTATTTTCATGAACCAAAGATTCAAATGATTTCTCATGAAGTATCACTTGTTGCAAATTAACTTGGCCAGGAAGAAAAGGCAGCGGCAGATGTCATTCCTCAATTTAGAGAAGGCATGTAACCTTAAGAAGCCAACACACGCAAGAAGATGAGATAGCTGTACTTTGCCAATATTATAAATAGTGACAGATCCTGGAATATACCAATCAAAATATTGCTATCGAAAATGCGAATATGTTTAAAAAGCATCAGAAATAGTACAAGAGTAAAAAAAATACATATGTATGTGTCGTCTTGGTGAATTTTGACAGTGTAACTGCCTACAATTTACACCATTTCCTTAAATTTAGCTGATATGGCGTACTTTGAATGTTTGGCAGCTAACAGATTGACAATAATAGTGCATGAATTTGTGGTGATAGTGGAGGGCGCGGACGACACTCATCAAGGACAGAAGTTGGCTATTGGATAATACTATGGCAATGTTTTTTTTTTAAAATTTTGCAGCCCTCACTCTGGCCCAAGGTGAGGTGCTGTCCTCTGTAATTGGACCACCCCTTTTTCCTCTTAATACAAAGATACGCAGCTCTCCTGCATGTTCGAAAAAAAATGGCAACAATTTTTTGCTGCTTGAGTTATGGAAGCCTCTAAACGTCCATTGGATATGCTCTAGCTGAAACCATGACAGGGTATTGGATATTAACTACTTGACCTCTTGCAGTTTTAATCTACATTTGACACATAGCAGGTCTCTAGTCTCAACAGGAACTAGGCCAGCACACCCACAGTGCAAACAGGTTAGATAATTAATAATAATAGCCAAGGAGATAATACCTTTTTCCTCCATTTTCTCAAATGCTGAAAGGGCACTACTTGTATTTACATTACCCAACATTTCACTCACTTTTGTTGCCGTCCTGAAAGGGGGGGGGGGGGGGGAATCTCAGTGCATCCATAATTCACAGGAACAAAAAAGTAAGTAGCAAATAATATGCATACTTGGCTGATTGAGCACGGGCTTTTAGGGTATCCTTTTTCTGCTTGGCCTCTGCTATCTTGCTCTCAAGAAGCTGCAGAGTGGCATACTCTACAGGTCAGTACAGATTAGCTAGTGATTAAAAAAATGTGAAATAAGCCCTTTCACCATCTGTGCCAAGTGGATCCAATCAAATAGACAAATAGTAGTGGCACATAATAAATATTGCAGTATAGGCTAATATAATAAGCTCACCTTGGTATTTGAAATCAAATTTTCAACAACACCCTTCTGCTGATCAAGTTGAGCCTTTAAGGAGCTCGCATTATCCTAAGCAAATAATAACAACAATAATAAAAGCGTATCACGAATTTGATAAGTTAAGTTAACCATTGTACTTGTAATATAAGACTATATATTACAGACATGTTATTGCTAAACAGAGCGATGAAAAGCCAGCAGAACTCTTTGTACTGCACAGCATCCATGTGAGCCAATTAAAAAGTAAAAACTAAGTTGCAGACAAACAGTGTGATAATGGCTGACATTGACCCAGAAATCTAGATTTAGATGATACATACAGCATACGATTTACGGCGCTTAAGGGCTTCACGGGCAAGATCCTCATCTCCCTTTTGAAGAGCGAGCTGAGCCCTCCGATACCTACACTTTCAGAAAAATGTAGATCATTTACTGTAGAGCAAGATGGCAGAACACACTGTTTGTTTGCAATTAAACATAATATTACCAATCACCAGAAGCTTGTTCAGCAGCTTTGTATTTGTTCTCAAGCCGCTTTTGAGATGCCAAGACCTTCCAAAACCACAATCCATGTCAGCAGGAGAATGCAATGGAGCAAGGATGATAGAACCAGATTTTCATTTTGTGAATGTGTCCAACAAAGAGGCAGCTAACTGACAAAATGTGAGGGAACAGGAGTGGGAATGACAATAGAACAGAAAGTAGTCGAAAAGACAGCCTTATGGCACTAGCGGAAATTAAGAGCATGTGCTGTCAATGATGAAATTTATTATTGACTAATCACAACAAACCTGAGCGGTGGCTTGCCGCATCTTTGTTAAATCATCATTCATCTCAAGAACCGCCTGATCTAGGATCTTTTCGGGGTCTTCGAATGTACTTAAAACAGCATTTGCATAGGACTACACAAACCAGAGATCCAAGTGCTTTAGATAATCATAAACAAAAGGTATTGATGACATAGTGAAGGAACAATATCACTCACCTTGACAACCCTAGATAGTCTATCAAAGAGGTTGGCATTGCACCTAAATCTGCTGACATTTGATTGCCGTATGCGCACAACTCTAAGTGAAACTGCAGAGCAAGAAATAGGTAAATTAAGTTGTCAACATGGCTTGTAGCTCATTGCCATACTCTAGCATTTTTTACTATGCTCTCTAATGAAGCATAATGGCTGGTATTGCTGCCAGTAATGCAACAACATGCCATCCAAATATCTGTATTAGCATGTGCATTGAAAACATTGACTAGAAGAATGGAAAGCACATTTTCTGAAATTCTAAGGTGTTCCCATAATCGTCAAAATGGTTTTGCCAAGTAACCATTCCACATGATGAAAGATAATCGAAGGTCATTTATGTTTTTTAGTTTGTGGGATAGCATTTTTCAGGGAAACTGTAGGTAAAAAGGAGAGAGCCCCCCCCCCCCCCCCCCCACACACACACACAAAAAGGTGTGGTACACACAATACTATAGCATTGATAAACCTGATTAGAGGTAGAATCAACATTCCCCAAAACCTTTAACTTGACAATAGGTACTTCACTTTGCATCTATAACCAAGGGTCATGTACAAATCACCAGGACTGTTTTTCAGTTCTGCTGATAGAGACAACGGCATAGCATTTTATCAAGAAATGATGTGTCTTAAAGGTTAAACATAACCGATTGAAACTGAAATTATAGTTTTAGGCTCATTTTTCTCATAATGGTGTAAAGAAGTTGGGCTTTACAGACCTAACATTGCAACCATAACAACCACCACATAATTGTTCGTAGCAAGTAGCAACAAGCTACTTCACACCATCATGGAAGATGACGTGAGTACACAATACGGGGCGGCAAGGGCAGTGACATCCACAGTCTATGTTGACACTGAATCAACAACAGCATCACGAGCTACAAATTCTCAAGTTTGCCACTGCGAAGTGTAGCTATCGACCAAGCATGCCCCAAACTACCAAATGAACATTAGAGCGCGCTAATCGAATTTGCAACAACAACAATTAAAAAAAAACTCATGAAGCAACATCTCCCGCGAGCACGGATAAGACGGGGAAGTGGGATACGACACGAATTCGGGGAACGCACCACTGCCGTTGAGGAAGGAGGTCCTGAGGGCGGTCCGGCGGAAGCTGGCGGAGGCCGGGGGTGCCGCGAGCCTCAGGCTCGTCGGAGGAGCCCTAATCTCCATCGATTCGGGCGGGGGTCTAGCCGAGAACGAAACGGGGAATGGTTTTTTTCCTCCCTTTTTCTGCTTGGTATTTCGGTTCGCTCTATCTCCGAGGGTTGAGTTCGTGTGGAGAAGAGAGGCGATGGGAAGAGAAAGCGATCTCGGGTCGGGGTTGAATGGTTTCCGGGGGAGACGGTGGAATCGTGGAAGCTTCTTACCGGCCCAAATGGCCCAAGTGAAATTTATGGAGAAGCCCAATACATAGACAAGCTTTGGGTCGATTTGATACAGCCCAACTGCGCAAGGTTTTGGGTCGAACTGACATCCCCAAAACCTTTTTCACTCGGAACCAGCCTATGGATTTTGCAATTTGTTAACTAGCCAATGGATTTTGCAATTTGTTAACTAATTTTTCTTTGCAAATTTGTTTAAAAAAACCAATGTTAGACTAAATATTAAACAATGAACGGTCGGTCACCCACCGTGTAGCAAATAGTCGGAATACACGGCCGTTTAGATAGACTTATAAATGGTCGAAATAGTTTTATACAGCTTTACACGGCTAATCGGCCTACACAGTTACCCATCAAGTAGCATTTACATGGCCGTGCAGGCGAATTGAAAAAAATATTTTGCAAATAAATTCAAGATAAAATTTGAAATTATTTTTTCCTGAAAAAGTGTTAGAGAGAACTAGTGAAATTGGAAGAAATAAACCAACCAGAAGCTAACATATTTAATTTCCATAAGAGAACTAGAAGCCAACATATTCTAGTACACCATGCGCGCCAACCCCATTCCTAACCTTCGCATAAACAATGTTCTATCAAAGGCGGAACACACGCCATCCGCTTATTTAGTCCCGCCATCATTTCATATAAATCATTCCAGGCGCTCCCTCGCTGTGCACACCACGGCGCCCTTTGTTTTCGACTCCACTCGATCGCTAGACCTCACCGTCTCAGCCATGCCCAGGATCACGAGAGCAGCTAAGCACTTGACCCACCAATGCACGCCACGCCCACTACTCCCGGTCCTCGTGGCTCTCTGCTTCGTCACTTTGTCCCTGCCATCACCGGTGAGCTCGCAGAGCGCGGCGGACTCGTGCGGCAACGCCCTCAGCCTCGGCAGCCTCGTCCCCTTCAACACCACCGGCCTCACCTGCTTCCAAGCATGGCCCTCGCAAGATTTCATCCTAAGAGTAAGCTTAGCGTTCGTTAGTGGATCGATTGATTAGTCTCAATATTTCTCGTAGCGTTAATGCGCGTCGGCCGCGCACGGTGGCTTTCTTGCCCGCAGTTTGGCAAGGCGGCGTCGGGGAGCAACGTGTGGAGCTTCGTGCTGTCGGCGCCGGACAGCGGCGGGTACATCTCCGTCGGCTTCTCGCCGACGGGGCGGATGGTGGGGAGCAGCGCCGTGGCCGGGTGGGTGACGGCCGCCGGCGCGGGCTCCGCGAGGCAGTACTACCTCGGCGGGACGAGCTCCGGGTCGTGCCCGCCGGACCAGGGCAAGCTGGCGCTCGCGCGCGGCGCCGCGGCGCCGACCATAGTGTCCAAGGGGTCCCGGCTCTACCTCGCGTTCCAGCTCGCCGGGCAGCCCCTCACGGACGTCGTCTACGCCGTGGGCCCCAGCGGCAGCTTGCCGGGGTCCAACGGGCTGCTCCCGCAGCACCAGGACATGGCGTCCGGCACCATCAGCCTCTCCGGCGGTTCCAGCGGCGGGGGGAGCCCTGCTACCGGCGGCGGTACGCCAAATAAAGGGATTGATTTCACGCGCCGGTCTTCTGCTTGAGTGGCATTCTGATCAATTCGCGGGGTCGGATCACATACGCAGGTGACGGCGACGGCGAAGAGGGCGGGAAGGGTAATAGTAAGCGCGCAGGAGAGGACAGCGGTGACGGTGACGACGAGGGGAAGGGAGAGAGGCGCACGTCTCCGGCTTCAGCATCGAGCTCGGGCGCCAACGGCGGCGGCGCCTTCCTGAGCTCGAAGCGTCGGCACGGCGTGCTCGCGGTCGTCGGGTGGGGCGTGCTGGTCCCCGCTGGCGTGGCGCTCGCGCGCTTCTCGAAGCGCTTCGACCCGTTCTGGTTCTACGCGCACGTCGCCGCGCAGGGCCTCGGGTCCGTGGTCGGCGTGCTGGCCGTCGTCGCGGGGTTCAAGCTCGACGACGACGAGGGCCCCGTCGCCGCGCACAAGGCCATCGGCATCGTCGTCGTGGTCGGCGCCGGCCTGCAGGCGACGGCGCTGCTGGCGAGGCCGGCGAAGGAGACGAAGGCGAGGAGGTACTGGAACTGGTACCACCACAACGTGGGCAGGGCCGCCGTTGCTCTCGGCGTCGCCAACATCTTCTACGGCCTCTCGTTGGCGAACGAGAGGCAGGAGTGGAGCTACGTCTATGGCATCTTCGTCGGGATCTTCGCCGTCGTCTTCCTCGTGCTCGAGGAGTGGAGGCGCAGCCATTGATCCGTCCCACGGTGGACTGCTTGCTTGCCTGCTTCCATCCGTTTCTAATGGCTGCCATGACCCATGAGAGGCCGTTTGTGTGTGATTAGCATTAACGTTTACTGTTTCTTCTCGTGACATTATTCGTTGTTTATTGAGCATGTTGTACAATGGATATATGACATTCGTTTCATTGACATGTACATACTACTATTGAGCAGTTTTTCACATCTGAATCGCAATTGAGCTTATCGCCTTGTGGACTTGAGGACTTGAGCTTTTTCACATACTATAAGCTGAAGAAGTTGAGGTCTTGAGGACTAAAAAGCCTTGTGTTGCGGTAGGCCCCCAGTCACCGGGAATGTGGTACGGTGCCAGATTTCTCGTTCCGGGAACATCGTCGTTTCCCGTACTGGAAACGCATGTATATTTTCGTTCTAATAGTGTTAAAATCACTTTTAAACAACATATCACATCCCACGTTTCTCGACCCATCGATTCGGGAGCTTTTGTGACTGTAGGTAGGCCGCAGCGGCTTCCTGAGAGTTAATTTTTCAGAAGACCGTTACGATCACCTGTTTCTGCTTCATGCAGCTGCGATCCCTGCTTCCAAGCTCAACATGCAGTGCAGGGCAGGGCAGGGCAGGGCACCAGTTTCCTGTACGTCTAGCCAGCCGGTCGTTTCGGGCCGTACATGTAACAACCACCACGCGGACAGTCCGCGAGGTGACGGCGGACAGTCCGCGAGGCGTCGCCCAGATATTTATCTGGACGGGCGTGGGACCCACTCGTCAATCCTCTCTTCTTCCTCTTTCCTTCCAGAGCCGAGCGGAGCTCGAGCTCCCGCGCCATCGTCGCCCCTTGCTTCGATCTCCCTCCTCCGTCCACCAGACCTCGATTCCTCGCGCAGGAACCTTCCTCGTCACCTCCTCCACCTTCCCAAACCCCTAAACCGGCTTATCCCCGGCTGGAATCTTTCCACCACCGCCGGACACCATTGGGGGTGCTTGAAGCTTGCTCCACCGCCGATCCGCCTCTCCGGTCGCCCTCCACTCGAACCGACTGCGGGAATGGATTCGTGGTGAGTTTCTTATGCTTCCCAGCCTTTTTCCCCTTCCATGGCGTGTCGCCGGCGCCGGAGCACGGCCTCCGCCGTCGCCGCCGCCCTTGCTGCCGCCTAGGGCGAGGGTCAGGAATTAGTTATCGCGGACGGTCCGCCTGGGGGGCGCGGACGGTCCGCAGGTCAGGTTAGTTTTGTCCAGAGACGATGTTGCCTCTGGTTGTTTTTGCAAGATTGACTGCGGACAGTCCGCTATCGGGGAGCGGACGGTCCGCCATTGAGGCTCAAATTTGTTCCAGAGACGATGTCGTCTCTGGAGGTTCGCAGGGGTGAACTGCGGACGGTCCGCTACTAGGGCGCGGACAGTCCGCAGTAGAGTCTAGGAAATTGTCCAGAGACGTTTTCGTCTCTGGTGGGTTGAGTACTTGAACTGCGGACGGTCCGCCAGGGGTGGCCGGACAGTCCGCAGGTAAAATGGGAAAAAGTTCCAGAGACGTTGTTGCCTCTGTTGGGTTGGTAGGATAGTGCGGCGGACAGTCCGCCACTCGGGCGCGGACAGTCCGCAGGGTATTTCAGTTAAAGTAAACTAGTTACAATTCTTGGGCTGCACTCATTTAATACATATGCATACGTGTAGCATCCGCATCTGAGGGAGCCGTCTTTGAGGCGATCGCGGCACCACAAGAGCAAACGACGCAAGCCCAAGAGGAGAGGTGTGAGCACCCGGCCCAAGGCCCGTCTGGCCCCAGTGTTGAGCAGCAGGCGCAAGGCAAGCCCCGGTGCACATCCTAGTATTTTAAATTAAGACACCTATGTATGTTTCTACTACTTGTGCATTAAGTTCAGGAATTGTTTGGAACCCTAGTTGCATGATTCATAGGATTCCCGGAGTTATACTAGCATGTATAGGACGATAGTTGTGCTAAGCTTAGCGTTACCGGTAGAAGACGAGTGGTCTCCTGCACTCGCGAGATGTAGAATGTTAGGAGTCGAGTAATTTCCGGTTACTCGCGAGATACGTTATTATCTTTATATGATTCAGTATGTGAGATTGGTTTTGAAATGAACATGGAAATGTGAGACCGGGCGGGGATGATGGATAGGTATGGCAACAGGACAGGGTTCCTGGGTGTCTTAGCCCCGTCTGTGTCGATTAAGGACCGGTGGATGTGGCAGTGCTGATCGGGGATTGAACTGTACTAACCGCATGCCGGGAGTAGGAGGTAGTCGAAACCGGTAAGCCGAGTACTGCCTTGCTTCGAAAGTACAGGAACCCGCACCCAACTCCTGGGGCGAGTCGAGTAGTCGCGGAGAATTGGGATGCATGTGTTTACTTTTGGTGGTCTCACGTTGAGCTCGGCTGACCATATGTCGTTGGGCTGGTTCCTGTAGTTCGAGGCGGGGAGGGGAATGGTTGGTATGTATAGTCCGACGGGGCAAATACGTGCCGTGTTGGTTAGGTCCACCTTGCAAGGTTAAATCGGATCGATTCGCCGTGTCTCGCGGTTATGAGGGCCTTGGTCTCTTTGTCACACCGTAGCAAAAATGTAGAATATGAGTTAGGAATGTTTATATAAAATATTGAGCTCACCAAATTATTTTGCTTGCATCACCATGATTGCTATAGTAGGTCTTCGCGAATATGAGACGAGAGTTAATTTTTATAGAATCTGAAGCTAAAATAATGAAAGTAAGGAATTACTTTAGTTGCTTTTTCTGCAAAATAACCACCAGCCAAAAGCCTTGCATGTCTAGCTATGTGGGCTAAGTTATACCCACTGGTCGGGTAAGCCTTGCTGAGTATTAGAATACTCAGGGTTTGTTGCCAACATTATTTCAGGGCACGCAGACGTAGGCTTCTGTCCCTGCTGCGCCAAGTTCATCCGCCGGGATGCAGAGGGATGGGTGGTCGTGGAGCCGGACGTCTAGTTAGGGATCTCTCTAGGGCTCACTTTTGGTAGCTGTAGGCCCCGTTCCTCTAGACGAACCAGGATTTCAGTATTGAAAAGTTTGTGAATTATGTATTTATTCAAACTCGGTTTGTAAAACTTAAGGTCAAGTTCTATGTATATTTGTTGTATATTCAATATGTGTCGTGCTTGTACCATCTGCGCCCACCTTCGCGTGGGACTATCGGTGATGTTTCGATCGGGACGTGGGTTGCGAAAGGATCGCCAAATTAAGCCATTAAGCTAATGAGCCTGATGTGTTCAAATGACGGCCATTACGCTTAATTAGAGTTTTAATTTGGCGGTTCCGTCACAGCTGGTATCAGAGCCGAAACGCACCGAGGGTGGTACAGGCATGACTAAATTTCGAGTTTTTCTAAAAATATAAAAATGGGTTTTGTGCGTAGGGCGAGCATGCATCTCATTTTTGGAGGGTTTTTGGGGTTTTTCCGTGGGAGTTGGTGGGGGTGTGAGTCTACGATCCTAAGGACCTTTGTAGATGACGTACGGATCGAGAGGGTTGGTAGGGGGGGCGTAAAAGGTTGCGAGAGTATCGTCGGTCGGACCGGAGGCACTGTCGCGAGGCATGTTCAGCGGACAGTCCGGTTAGGACCCGCGGACGGTCCGCCAGACCTTGAGAAAAATTTACCAGAGCCGGGTGGAACTGAATCTGGTTGACAGTGCGCACGGCGGACGGTCCGCAGACTCTCCGCGGACAGTCCGGTCGACTAGGATTTTGGGAAGCGGACGGTCCGCCCATGTACTGCGGACGGTCCGCCGTACTAATTTCGGCTGGACCAGGGCAGCTCGGTCAGACCAATTGGTGGCGCCGATCGATCGCCTGGCCCCGCCTGCTAGTATCCTTCAGAATTGTTTTGAAGCCCTACCTTCTGCATTGTGCCATGACTTGCAAGGATTAATTTGCTATCGGTTTTGTCTTGATTTATCTGGATGAGGGAACTAACCTCGTCATGGTTGAATGCAGAATGGGAGAACCACCGAACCCTCCTGAGTTGGCCCAGGCCATTGCGGCCATGCTCACTGGGCGCGATGAGCAGACGGCACTCCTCCGTGAGCTCGTGGCGCAGGGCAGAGTGCCGCAGCCTGGACCTCACAATCAGCCGCCTGCTCCTGGATATCCAGAGTTTCTGGCTACTCAACCACCGCTCTTCCATAAAGCGGATGAACCGCTGGAGGCAGACAGCTGGCTTCGGACTATCGAGTCCAAATTCACCCTACACCAGTACAATGATGGGGACAAGGCAGGATTTGCCGCTCAGCAGCTTAGGGGCCCAGCACGCACATGGTGGGACAATCATGTGGCAATGTTCCCTGCGGACACCCATTTCACTTGGGTACAGTTCCGGGAAGCCTTCAGGGCACATCACATTCCAGCGGGGGTGATTAGAAGGAAGTTCACCGAGTTCTTGGCCCTGAAGCAGGGCAATAACAGTGTACTACAGTACTCCCAAGCATTCAACACTCTCTCCCAGTATGCTGGGTACCATGTGGACACTGACGAGAAGAAGCAGGCCTGTTTCAGGCAGGGGCTCAGTACCAAGCTCCAGGATCGCTTGGCGATGGTCAGGTTCGACAGTTTCAGTGAGCTAGTCAACGGGGCTATCATACAGGAGGACGCCCACCTAGCTCACAAGGCAGAAAAGAAGAGAAAGGCGCCGGCAGCGGGGTCCTCTAGCAGTGCCCCTCAGAGGTTTCGCTTGGTGCAGTCGGGCCCACAGCGAGCTCCTTTTCAGCACCAGCCACAGCAGCAGTGGGGATACAGGCCCCCTCAGTACACTCAGCCACAGGGGACGGTCAGGCCTCCTGCTCCTCAGCAGAATGAGCAGAAGGTCTGGGTGCAGCAGCCGGGGGTGCGCCCCAATCTGTTTCCGTGCTACAACTGCGGGCAGCCGGGTCACTTTGCACGGAATTGCCCAATGCCACCCAAGCAAGGCCAGCAGTCGAGCCAGCAGGGTCAGAAGCAGCAAGTGGCCCACTTCAAGCCGGGGCAAGTGCACTACACCACCCTCGAGGGTATTCCAGAGGGAGCTCCAGTGATGGCGGGTACGTTCTCAGTAAATGAACAACCCGTTACAGTATTATTTGATTCAGGGGCGTCTCATACCTTTATTAGCAAGGGGTGTATTGTTAGACTGGGATTAAAAACTGAAAGCATGCCCAAGCCATACCACATTCATTCGCCTGGGGGGGAGTTAATCACCAATCAGTTTGTTAAGCAAGTACCCCTACAGTTGCAAGGAAAAATTTTCCCTATGGCCCTGATAATGTTACCAACCCAAAGGATAGATATTATATTGGGTATGAACTGGATGGAGGGTCAGGGAGTTACCCTGGACACGACCTCACAATCTGTGCACATCAACTCCTCTATTCATGGTAGTATGACTTTAAATTTGAGGGATCCAGCGTCTTTGACTCATGCGGTGCACCACGCCGAGGGCAAGAAGCTAGAGGACATACCAGTGGTGTGTAAATATCCGGACGTCTTTCCGGATGATTTGCCTGGAATGCCGCCTGATCGTGACGTGGAGTTTACCATTGAATTGCAACCGGGTACGGCACCGATTTCTAGGAGGCCTTACCGGATGCCACCCAATGAGCTGGCGGGGTTAAAGAAACAATTACAGGAATTGCTTGATAAGGGCTATATCCGTCCTAGCAAGTCACCTTGGGGCTGTCCTGCACTCTTTGTGAAAAAGAAAGATGAGAGCCTCAGGCTGTGTGTGGATTATAGACTTCTGAATGCCGTCACAATCAAAAATAAATATCCCCTTCCCCGGATTGATATTCTGTTTGATCAGCTATTCGGGGCCAAAGTATTTTCCAAGATTGATCTCCGCTCTGGCTATTATCAGATAAAGATTAGAGCTGAGGATATTCCCAAGACAGCTTTTTCCACCAGATACGGACTTTTTGAATATCTGGTCATGTCTTTCGGGCTAACCAATGCCCCTGCTCATTTCATGTACCTCATGAACTCGGTATTCATGCCCGAGCTAGATAAGTTTGTCGTTGTTTTCATCGACGACATTCTTATATTTTCCAAGAATGAAGAAGAGCATGCAGAGCATCTCCGCATTGTGCTTCAGCGCCTGCGGGAGCACAAGCTGTATGCCAAATTTAGCAAATGCGATTTTTGGCTCAAGGAAGTCCAGTTCTTGGGCCACATCATCTCGGACAAAGGGATTTCGGTTGATCCTAGCAAGATTCAGGATGTCCTGGATTGGCAGGCTCCTACCTCTGTTCCTGAGATTCGAAGTTTTCTTGGGCTAGCAGGATATTATCGCCGGTTTGTACCGGAGTTCTCAAAAATTGCTAGGCCCATGACCGAATTACTCAAGAAAGGAGTGAGATTTAGTTGGGGCAACAATTGTGAGCAGGCTTTCCAGACCTTGAGAAGACTTCTGACGTCTGCTCCTGTCCTGGCTCAGCCAGATATCACTCGACCATTTGATGTTTATTGTGATGCATCAGGTATGAGTTTTGGCCGCATTCTCATTTCCGCCTTTGACTTAGCCAGGTATGATTCTAGCCTTGATGTTTGTATGTGATGCATTAGGTACGGGCCTTGGCTGCGTCCTTATGCAAGATCAGCGGGTGATAGCTTATGCTTCCAGAGCACTTAGGCGACACGAAGAGAACTATGCCACTCATGATTTGGAATTGGCAGCAGTGGTGCATGCGCTGAAGATTTGGCGTCATTATCTTCTGGGTAATCCTGTGCATATATACTCCGACCACAAGAGTCTAAAGTATATTTTTACTCAGAATGAGCTAAACTTGCGCCAGAGACGGTGGTTGGAATTGATTAAGGATTATGATCTGGAAATCCACTATCACCCGGGCAAAGCTAATGTGGTAGCAGATGCATTGAGCAGAAAGGCAAGTTGCAATTGTATCTCAGTAACCCCTATGCATGCAACTCTATGCCAAGAGATGGAGAAGTTGAATTTGGCTATAGTAGCTGAGGGTACACTTACTCATATTACCCTCACTCCAACACTGCGGGATCAAATTATTGCCGCTCAAAGAGATAATATTGGCATGGAAAGGATTAGGCAGAGGCTCATGGAAAGTGACCCTCGTGTGGCATGTTTTCAGCTAGATGGCGAGGGTGTGTTATGGTTTAAGAACCGGCTGGTGGTACCTAAGGATTTAGAACTCCGGAAACAAATTCTTGATGAGGCTCACCTCTCTAGGTATTCTATCCATCCTGGCAGCAACAAGATGTATCAGGATCTGAAACAGCGGTTTTGGTGGACAAGGATGAAGCGGGAAATCGCAAGTTATGTGTCAGAATGTGACACCTGTCGGAGGGTTAAGGCTAGCCACTTGAGATCAGCCGGCCCCTTGCAGCCATTGAGTATTCCATCCTGGAAGTGGGAAGACATTAGTATGGATTTCATCGTCGGTCTACCCAAAACTTCCAAGGGGTATGACTCGATATGGGTTATTGTAGATCGTCTCACCAAGTCGGCCCATTTTCTACCGGTAAAGACCACACATGCGGCGAAGCAATACGCTCAGCTATATATAGATCGCATTGTGAGTCTTCATGGAATTCCAAAAACAATCATTTCGGACCGGGGTGCTCAGTTCATTGCCCGGTTCTGGGAGCACTTTCATGCCGCCCTCGGCACTCGGCTCCTCCGCAGCTCGGCTTATCATCCCCAGACTGACGGTCAGACAGAGAGAATAAACCAAATATTAGAGGACATGCTTAGAGCTTGCGTGCTCACCTACAGTCAGAAATGGGATGAGTGCTTGCCATTGGCCGAGTTTGCTTATAACAACAGTTATCAAGAAAGCATCAAAATGGCTCCATTTGCGGCCTTGTATGGACGGAAATGCAGAACGCCTTTGAATTGGTCAGAAGCGGGGGAGAGAACTTTCTTTGGGCCCGATATGGTGAATGAAGCAGAAGAGCAGGTTCGGGTCATTCAGGAAAATTTGAAGATTGCCCAATCCCGACAAAAGAGTTATGCGGACAAGAAGCGTCAATCCACCCTGTTTCAAGTAGGGGATCATGTCTATCTGCGGGTATCTCCAATGAAAGGGGTTCAACGGTTCGGGGTGAAGGGAAAGCTCGCACCTCGCTATGTTGGGCCTTTTCTTATTGTTGAGCAATGTGGGCCAGTGGCATACCGTTTGGAGCTTCCTGCCCACCTATCCGCGGTTCATAATATATTCCACGTATCTCAGCTCAGGAAATGCCTCCGTGTTCCGGAGAAGGTGCTTGACATTGAGAAACTACAAGTGGAACCCGATCTTGTCTATCCCGAATACCCAATCAAAATTGTTGATCACAAAACCAGGGTCACTCGGAATCAAACCAGTGAATTCTATAAAGTGCAATGGAGCAATCACTCTGAGCGGGAAGCTACTTGGGAGACGGAGGAATTTGTTCGGACTAAATGTCCGGAATTGCTACAAGTCTACCAAGGTACACCCCAATTTATAACTCTCCCTTTAGCTATTCCTTAAATCTCGGGGCGAGATTTCTTTTAGGGGGTAGGATTGTAACAACCACCACGCGGACAGTCCGCGAGGTGACGGCGGACAGTCCGCGAGGCGTCGCCCAGATATTTATCTGGACGGGCGTGGGACCCACTCGTCAATCCTCTCTTCTTCCTCTTTCCTTCCAGAGCCGAGCGGAGCTCGAGCTCCCGCGCCATCGTCGCCCCTTGCTTCGATCTCCCTCCTCCGTCCACCAGACCTCGATTCCTCGCGCAGGAACCTTCCTCGTCACCTCCTCCACCTTCCCAAACCCCTAAACCGGCTTATCCCCGGCTGGAATCTTTCCACCACCGCCGGACACCATTGGGGGTGCTTGAAGCTTGCTCCACCGCCGATCCGCCTCTCCGGTCGCCCTCCACTCGAACCGACTGCGGGAATGGATTCGTGGTGAGTTTCTTATGCTTCCCAGCCTTTTTCCCCTTCCATGGCGTGTCGCCGGCGCCGGAGCACGGCCTCCGCCGTCGCCGCCGCCCTTGCTGCCGCCTAGGGCGAGGGTCAGGAATTAGTTATCGCGGACGGTCCGCCTGGGGGGCGCGGACGGTCCGCAGGTCAGGTTAGTTTTGTCCAGAGACGATGTTGCCTCTGGTTGTTTTTGCAAGATTGACTGCGGACAGTCCGCTATCGGGGAGCGGACGGTCCGCCATTGAGGCTCAAATTTGTTCCAGAGACGATGTCGTCTCTGGAGGTTCGCAGGGGTGAACTGCGGACGGTCCGCTACTAGGGCGCGGACAGTCCGCAGTAGAGTCTAGGAAATTGTCCAGAGACGTTTTCGTCTCTGGTGGGTTGAGTACTTGAACTGCGGACGGTCCGCCAGGGGTGGCCGGACAGTCCGCAGGTAAAATGGGAAAAAGTTCCAGAGACGTTGTTGCCTCTGTTGGGTTGGTAGGATAGTGCGGCGGACAGTCCGCCACTCGGGCGCGGACAGTCCGCAGGGTATTTCAGTTAAAGTAAACTAGTTACAATTCTTGGGCTGCACTCATTTAATACATATGCATACGTGTAGCATCCGCATCTGAGGGAGCCGTCTTTGAGGCGATCGCGGCACCACAAGAGCAAACGACGCAAGCCCAAGAGGAGAGGTGTGAGCACCCGGCCCAAGGCCCGTCTGGCCCCAGTGTTGAGCAGCAGGCGCAAGGCAAGCCCCGGTGCACATCCTAGTATTTTAAATTAAGACACCTATGTATGTTTCTACTACTTGTGCATTAAGTTCAGGAATTGTTTGGAACCCTAGTTGCATGATTCATAGGATTCCCGGAGTTATACTAGCATGTATAGGACGATAGTTGTGCTAAGCTTAGCGTTACCGGTAGAAGACGAGTGGTCTCCTGCACTCGCGAGATGTAGAATGTTAGGAGTCGAGTAATTTCCGGTTACTCGCGAGATACGTTATTATCTTTATATGATTCAGTATGTGAGATTGGTTTTGAAATGAACATGGAAATGTGAGACCGGGCGGGGATGATGGATAGGTATGGCAACAGGACAGGGTTCCTGGGTGTCTTAGCCCCGTCTGTGTCGATTAAGGACCGGTGGATGTGGCAGTGCTGATCGGGGATTGAACTGTACTAACCGCATGCCGGGAGTAGGAGGTAGTCGAAACCGGTAAGCCGAGTACTGCCTTGCTTCGAAAGTACAGGAACCCGCACCCAACTCCTGGGGCGAGTCGAGTAGTCGCGGAGAATTGGGATGCATGTGTTTACTTTTGGTGGTCTCACGTTGAGCTCGGCTGACCATATGTCGTTGGGCTGGTTCCTGTAGTTCGAGGCGGGGAGGGGAATGGTTGGTATGTATAGTCCGACGGGGCAAATACGTGCCGTGTTGGTTAGGTCCACCTTGCAAGGTTAAATCGGATCGATTCGCCGTGTCTCGCGGTTATGAGGGCCTTGGTCTCTTTGTCACACCGTAGCAAAAATGTAGAATATGAGTTAGGAATGTTTATATAAAATATTGAGCTCACCAAATTATTTTGCTTGCATCACCATGATTGCTATAGTAGGTCTTCGCGAATATGAGACGAGAGTTAATTTTTATAGAATCTGAAGCTAAAATAATGAAAGTAAGGAATTACTTTAGTTGCTTTTTCTGCAAAATAACCACCAGCCAAAAGCCTTGCATGTCTAGCTATGTGGGCTAAGTTATACCCACTGGTCGGGTAAGCCTTGCTGAGTATTAGAATACTCAGGGTTTGTTGCCAACATTATTTCAGGGCACGCAGACGTAGACTTCTGTCCCTGCTGCGCCAAGTTCATCCGCCGGGATGCAGAGGGATGGGTGGTCGTGGAGCCGGACGTCTAGTTAGGGATCTCTCTAGGGCTCACTTTTGGTAGCTGTAGGCCCCGTTCCTCTAGACGAACCAGGATTTCAGTATTGAAAAGTTTGTGAATTATGTATTTATTCAAACTCGGTTTGTAAAACTTAAGGTCAAGTTCTATGTATATTTGTTGTATATTCAATATGTGTCGTGCTTGTACCATCTGCGCCCACCTTCGCGTGGGACTATCGGTGATGTTTCGATCGGGACGTGGGTTGCGAAAGGATCGCCAAATTAAGCCATTAAGCTAATGAGCCTGATGTGTTCAAATGACGGCCATTACGCTTAATTAGAGTTTTAATTTGGCGGTTCCGTCACAGTACACAATCGGGGTCTTTCTGACTCTGCCCAGCGGCGAGGCGCGTGGACGCCACACGCCGACGCTATTTGCTTCTTCCTGGAGACGACGAGCCGGTGCCATGGTAGTCTTGGTCGTCGTGGAACTTTCTGAATTCACGGGCAGGTTCAGTGTTTCAGGCAGATCAGAAGCAGATAGCACCTTGCACTTGCACCACCTAAAGGCATGCCGTCAGGGGGACAAAGTGAGCTTCAGAAAGAGGCCAGCAGGCAGCACTAATCAAATGACAAACAAGGGTTTAAATATTGCACGGGCTGGAACCTTCTAGGGCTCAAGTTTATCAAACCAGGGAATACCATTATCACAGGAAAGGCAAGGAGTACTATCGTGTGCGCTTGTCTTTCTGCAATCGATCTTACTCCACCAGGTATCCAACGACCGCGTTGGCGTTGCGTGGAAGCTGAACAAGTGGCCTGGTCTCGTCTTTTTTTTTTTTTTGAGTTAGCCTGGTCTCGTCTTTGATCATGCAGGCAAAGCAACCTGTAACAGTGCCTTAATTCGACTAGCACAACACTAGCTCTGACCGAATGTGGGTCTATGCATTCCCCGTCCCCATAGTAACTAATGACGCAATCTATCATATACGTTTTTTTTTACACAACTGAACATATATATCCTGACCAACAAATGAGATATTGCATGGTCACAACCCTGTACAAATAAGCGCTGATATAAAGTTGAAATCTACTGCACCAGTGATGGTTTTTGTAGCGCCCTTCATCTAGTCAGAGTGCCACATGCCTGCTAACCCTTTCCCTCATCATGAACCTAACAACCAATGCAGCGGTATCAACGCAGAGAAAATACCATACCATCACAGTTTTAGACAAATCTATATTCGGCACCAACAATCACTTGAAAATATGTCAACATAAGAAACACCTTTCAGTAAAAGTCTGGATTCAGTCCAGAAAGTACAACAAAGACATCCCATTCTTTTCTTGTTCTAGCAGCCCCACTAAGAAAAATTACATAAATTCTGAATATGACCGTTGTCCGAATGTATGCATGCGTGATCACTCCTCCATTGCATCACCGCCCTCAGCAACCTCAACCTTCTGCTTCAGCGGTATGATCTTTGTGGACAGTACCTCTGCAAACAAGAACAGAATCATGCATAACTTTATATACTGTTCAATATGTCATATTCTGTACCATTAATTGGCAAGGAACTCACCAGTCTGCCCCTTGGTGAAGCTGTATCCCTTTGAGCTAGCATAAGTTCTTGGATTCGGTAACTCATAGTTTCTCAAGTATTCTGTCTTCCCCTGGTAATGTCAAAAGGGTTTGGTCAGCAAAGCACTTCGAAGGATTTTTTAAGAACATATTTCATGTTCTTTGATTTGCTAAAAAGGCATCTGTGGCAGATGGTAGCATGCAAAATGCAGTGTAATAGTTTACTAAAAAATGAGCACTATTGGCAATTGATGACCAGAAGTAATCAAAACCATGTGCAAGCGATATACTCCCTCCGTTTTAGTTGTCATTCTATTTTTGTTAAACGTTTCTATCTTTGACCATCAATTTCTACAAATTCATACAGTTTATCATAAGATTGTTCGATTCACAATAAGAAATGATATCCTAATATAAAATCTGCATGTTGTTAAACTACACAAAGTTTTAGGAATTAATGGTTGAAGACAGAAATATTTGACCTAGGCCAAGGCTAGAATGATAACTAATTTCAAACGGAGGGAGTACTGAATCAAAGTTGACAAATACACTGCTGCAAAGATAAGTTTGAAAGTTCTTTCTCTAATAAGTAAACAATACATTATGTTTTGATGTATTCAAATTTTGCAGTGTTTTGTTAACTTCAGTCATGACCCAGAAAATGCAATGCATACCTTGGTTATCACACAGACATCCACGTTGCTGCCACTACCCAAGTCATTGAAGATACCAGCACGGATGGCATCGGCCACAAGTTGTATCCCCTCTTCCCTCTAGAAGGTAAAAAGGAATTAGTTGATGCAAAAATAGCATTATACACTATTAACAGACTTTCACCATCAAATGCAAATTCAGTCACCACGGAAGACAATAATATATTGCCAACATAGTTAAATGTAGGAACTGTTGTGCTGGTTCACTTACTGTAAGCCCTTCTTTGTACTTCGATTCAAACACAGACATTGCAGCAAGCGATCCAGAACCCATCGTGGCAAAAGGAAGAGTATCTGTGGAGCCATGCGGATAAACCTGCACTTTCCAAAGTTAATTCAACTACCCTAACTTTTAACTATAACAAGCAACAAACAGTTATACTCAGTTACTCACAGTGTGTAGATGTGGTCCAGTACAATCCACTCCACCAAGAACAAGAGCAGCACTGACATGACCTTGATACCTAAACATAATGGCATAAGTAGGTCAAGCGTCATAGAATGACAGGAAGTTGAAAATATGCCTGTGAGACAGGAGCTCACTTGAAAAGGTGTGACTTCAGCAGTGTAAGAGCAGTCACAACTCTTGATTCGCGACCAGTTGCATATCGGTGAAGCTGTAGCTGTGAGCTCACCATGTCTAATGTAAAAGAAACAAAATGTCAGAAGGAATTCATGGGAAGGAGTTGGAAAGGCCGAAATGCCATTCTTTTAGTCATTTACCTGTAACAGCCTCTGTGTCAGCAGCCGTTCCTGCTCCACAGCAATAGATGTTTGGCGCCATAAAGTGGATTTTCTCACAATTCTTGTCAGCAACTATAGGACCCTCAGTTGCCCTGGTGTCTGCCCCAAGAACAACCCCATCCTAGATACCAAAATATAGTTTAGTCCAATGTTAACCTCAATACAGCAATATGAAAAATGCCTGTTCAAACAGGTCACATGAATGCAATGTCTTTCATCCATTTGCACTGGGCTAGCAATAGTACACATACTAAAAAATTGCTAGAAATTAGAAGTGTTAAGGCAAAACTACCATCCATTACATTCATTCAATCACAAGTTGACACAAATAAAGATTCAATTTAGGCATGCCACATTTGCCACAAATCAAATATCATAAGTATTAGTATTTTTTTGTGTATGGGTTACCTTTCCCCATGAGTTAATACAAGTAGAAGGCTAACAAACAGATATCACAAAAGAGAGGGTTTTTCTCACAGTTCCACTATTGTTTGCACTGAACATTTTTCCCAACTCATATCACTAACTAGTACCACAAGTCCACAATATGGGTATGTGCATATGGAGGTTAACACTGACATGTCAGACAGATTTTTTCTAAAGATCAATTGCGCTGAAAAATTAGTTTCCAAGCCTACTAACATAAAGAAACGACAGTGCCTATCTAATTCGCAAACACATGTAACTCGAACCAGCAGAAGACAAGCTACTAATCCCAGAATAACGAAAAGTAGCAATAAATGAACGCGAGCTGCACCTGGAAGACGAGACCGACGATGGTAGTCCCGGTCTTCCTGAAACCGGGGACTTTGAGCCCCTTCTTCTCCAGAAAGTCGTTTCGCCGGCACAGGTCGAAGCTGAAACCGCCCTTCGCTGGGAGATCCATGGAGCCCGTCATCCTGCACCGCAACGGCACCACCACAGATCAAGATCAGGTCAAACCGACACAGGTCGTCAACCAATTAGCCCTAAACCCCTAACCTATCCTATCCTTCCACCTCAATCTCGGCTTCGCTTGCCCCCTCCTCCTCCCAATCAAGTGGGCCGCGCGCTAAAGATGGAAGCGGCAGGGAGGGATCGACGAGCCGCAGATGCCGCTCTTCGCGAGGAAAAAACAAAGGATAAGGGAAAAAAGAACAAATCGCAGGTGAACGAAACCCTAGATATCCCTGCGACCCGGCCCCGATTTTCGGCGTGGATAGACTGCAAGGTGGAACACGTTGGGGTTTCAGCCGCGCGCGTACCTGATCTGAGTTTGGGGACGATGCGAGAGCGGCGAGGCTTCTTCCTGTGCGCTTCTCTATTTCTGTTTCCCCTTTTCTTTTCTTTTTGGATCCAAGATCGAGTCGGAGCAGCGGGTAGAGCTGGGGTTGGATTGGGGAGGAAGAAAGGGTGAACATACCAGTGTTACGGGAAATCTTAGCCACCGGATCAGATATAGACGGATGGGATCAGTTCAAAGATACAATTTGTGGAGAAGCCCTTATAGAAGATCTTTCACATCAATCTGGTCCTGGTGCACATGGTGCATTTTAGATTCACACCCCTGGTCTAATTTATCTTCTCATTTCAGCTCCAATTGGTGATCTGGCCCGATTTACATAGTTTATGACCTCTCTCATCGAAACTCCGACTGAAATTTCGCCCCGCACTTAACAAAATCAACTCTTCTATTTGCTCATTTGTAAGGGCAGGTTAATGAAATGCATATTACTCGCTCCGTTCCAAATTATAAGTCATTCCAAAAATCTTGGAGAGTCAAAGTTTTTCAAGTTTGACCAAATTTATATAACAAAATAATAACATTTATGATACTAATTAAATGTCATTAGATTCTTTATTAGCTATATTTTCATCGTATTTCTATTTGATGTCATAAATATTTATGCTTCTCCCTATAATTTTAGTCAAACTTTGAGATTGTTTGACTCTCCAAGATTTTTGGAATGACTTATAATTTGGAACGGATGGAGTATAATGGAGCATTTTGGATTCGTTGATTGACCAGTCCTTCAGATAGTCCGTATAGACTAAGACTTGATTCCTAACCAAGTAATTGTGATTTCATCTTCGGAAATGCTAGGGATCTAGCATCTGATGGATCGGATGCCCTCCCTCACCGTTCCATTCCAGACTCGCCTTCCTCATTTCTTCTCCCTCCCTGCTTCTCAACCAGATCAGTGGCGAGCGACGCGCGAAGGCCGTGGCGCACGAGACCAACAGCGAGCTCCTGCTGGCGGCAGCGTGCGAGGGTGGCCGTGGGAACTCCGGGGCTGACGGAGCACATGGCCGGCGGCGAGCCCGCACAGGCGTGGCAAGCCTAGCACGACCAGCGACGCATGTGGACGGCGGTGAGCCCCACGTGGGCAGCCGCGAGCTCCGTTCAACGGCGAGCCCCTCGCCGGCGTCGGTGAACACCGGCCATGGGGCAGCTCCGAGCAGCTGTTGGGTGGGGTGCACGCGGTGGGGGCTGGGCCGCCGCTCCCCGGCACCTCCCCTCGCCATGGTCGCTATCCCGCACCAGGGGTAAGCCGCGTTGGCAGACGGATGAGCTTCGGGGGGCGGCCATGGCGGGCAGTTCCTGGAGGTTGAAGACCACTAAGACTGTGGCGAGCAGCGGGTGGTCATGTGGTAATAGGTATTTTATGATGTTGCAGGAGAGATTTTGAAATGTTACAAGTATTTCAAGTGGATGTTGCAAAAACAGATCTAGACGTTGCGTTGTTGCATTTTGTTGCAAGTGTTTTATCTGAATGTTGCAAGTGTTTATCTAGATGTTGCAATTGTTTAATCTGAATGTTGTGCATCAATGAGAGATTTAAATGTCCCATGCAACATGAAACAGATGTTGCGGCGGTTTTTTTTCCTCATTAGCAATGGATGGTTAACAATTCTTCTCAATATTTTTTTATGTTGCAAATGATGGTTTTTTATGTTGTAGACGTTTTTCTTCTATGTTGTGAATGTTATTATTCGATGTTGCGTTGAACCGACGGTCCGGGCGCTAGCAAGCCCGTTTCATCTTGCACGGAACATTCAATAGAGTACCACTAATTCCGTGTATAACGAAATGCCTTTCCTGATCACTTTAGAATTCCTGGAGTACTTGAATTTCAGATAATTTTTATCTTGTTGAAATCGATTACTTTTTTTATCTCTGCTATCTCATAAAAATGTTGAGATGACACCGTGTCTAATGAAAAAACAAATCCCATTATAACTTATCTATAGTTGAACAAATGGTGGTCCGTGGTCGGAACTAACTTCAGTGCACCACGCATGTTCCATGTATGTAGCTAAGCGAGGTTGAGACCTGCGGCAATGTTTTGAACTTTTGATAGTAGCAAGTGGGTGAAAACCACGGACGGTTCATGGGAAATCAGCGGCCGCGACATGCTCTGTGAATGCTCAAGCTACAACGCGTCTGCTGCAGTGCTGCTGCTTTCCAGCAAAGGCTGCGTTTAGTTTCAAAATTTCTCTATCCAAACTTCACTATTCACCTATCACATCAAATCTTTTACCTCATGCATGAAGCATTAAATATAGGTAAATAAAAAAATTAATTGCATAGTTTTGATGTACACGACGAGACGAATCTTTTGAGGCAAGTTAGGTCATGATAGGACAACAATTATCATAAACAAACGAAAAGTGCTACAGTGTCCGCTGTTACCCTTTTTACCACCATTTTACGGATCTAAACACAGCCAAAGACAGATTGGCCTGTTGTGTGTTGATTTGACATGAAACAACATTGGGGGCCACTGCAAGTTGAAGAACATACCGAACTAAGCTCTTATTTAAATGCATAAAAGGAAAGCTGTAAAGTATCGTAGCATTTTTGTTTGTATTTGGTAATTATTATCTGATCATAGGTTAACTAGGCTCAAAAGATTCACCTCAAAAATTATAGACAAACTGTATAATTAGTTATTTTGTTTAACTACATTTAATACTTCATGCATGCATTCAAAGATTCGACGTAACGGAGAATCTTGTAAAGTTTTAGAATTTTAAAGGGAACTAAATAAGGGGGCAAGCCTTGTTCCTTGTGCTGCACTCGGCTGCAGGGACTACTACTTGAAAATTTTCTGAACTGTGATCTCGATCGCCTTCTTCATGCCACTGTCACTCCAAGTTCACCTGCCGCGTGCAGTTCACTGCAAGGTTCCAGTTTTTGGTAGAATGTCTGGTCGAGAAGTCGGTGGTCGTCTACACCAACGGCAAGGCGCGTGGCGGCCACACGCCGATATACGATTTTCAAAAGGAAGCGAACGTCGTGAGGAGTGTGTGGAGAATCCGAGCAAGCCACAGGAATCCATGCTTCTCTTCCTGGAGACGACGAGCCGGTGCCATGGTAGTCTTGGTCGTCGTGTGGACCTTTCTGAATCCACGGGCAGGTTCAGTGTTTCAGGCAGATAGCACCTTGCACTACTTGCACTTGCCCCACCGAAAAATATATGCTTCGTAGAGAGGCTACCACTAATCAAAGGATAAACGAGGGTTTAAATATTGCATGGGCTGGAACCTTCTAGGGGTCAAGTTTATCAAATCGGGGAATGTTAGATCAGACGCTATCTTGTGCGCTCGTATGTCTCTGTAGTCTGTACTGTAGGGCGTGTGACCTTTACCTGGTTTCGTCTTTCTGACGACCATGCAGGCAAAACAACCTGCAAATTAAACATTGCCTTTTGACCTCAGCATCTCTCTTCTATGAATTTTTTTGCGAGGACTCTTCTATGAATTTAACAAATGAAATGATGTGTAAATCTTTAGTAGCAGAGGTAGAGCAGCAGCAGTCATGAACAAGTTTTTCCTAATGAATGTGCATATTGAACATGGCATCCTGTCCTTGATTTGCTCGTAGAACCATCAGCAGATCAGTACAATCCGCAACGACCATAGTTGCTCCTTGCTTGTCATTTCATTCTTAAAAGATGAAGGGTGACTAAACTGTCAGCTAGATTGTGAACTGAGTGTTCGGTTTCTTATGGTTTATGGTGGAAACTATCCACTTAGTTCCGAGTCGACTCGTCTTAAGTATTCTTTTTCTTTTTTCGTTATCTTTTTTTTTTTAAAAAAAGAAATGGTGCCCATTGACTATGAGACGCTATGGTACATTCTCAACTGCCACGCGTTGTGTGGTATGCATTTTCGTCGAAGCAAACTTACATTTGGAATCAAACGGATTGGTATATATCTGGACATCCCGTTTTGGTCAGGAAACCGCAGCCCCGGGCACTTCATCAATCTGCAGGCCTCCGCAGCTGCCCACCTCAGCCCACTGCCAACCTCACCCGTCTCACTAGCAGGCAGATCAGATTCAGCAGACAGAAACATGAAGCCGAGGTCTTGTTCCTCCAGCATCAGCAGCGCGCTGCTCGTGCTGCTGCTATGCTGCCTCTGCAGCTCCGTCGCGAGGTCCCAGACAGCCGACTCGTGCGGCTCCGGCTCCAGCCTCGCCGCCGTCAGCCGCCTCATCCCCTTCGACACCTCCAACCTCACCTGCTTCGACGCCTGGCCCTCCGAAGGCTTCATCCTGCGCGTACGTCAATCACAATTCACATCCCCCCTGTATTCTCATCCACGGCCGGCCGGAGCACTGATCCTTGTCAGCGCGTGCAGTACGGGAAGAGCGGGCGGGACACGTGGAGCTTCGTGCTGTCGGCGCCGGACGCGGGCGGGTACGTGTCGGTGGGGTTCTCGTCCAACGGCGCCATGGTGGGGAGCAGCGCGGTGGCCGGGTGGACGACCGGCGGCGGCGTCGGGGTGGCGAAGCAGTACCGGCTGGGCGGGACGAGCCCGGGGAGCTGCCCGCCGGACCAGGGCAGCCTGGCGCTGCTCCCCGGCACCACGCTCCTGGCGGCCCAGTCGTCCCGCCTCTACCTCGCCTTCCAGTTCACCGCCGCGCAGCCGGCGCCGTACCTCATCTACGCCGTCGGCCCCTCGGGGGCCCAGCTCTCCAACAACTACCTCGTGCGGCACCGCAGCTACGGATCCGCCGCCGTCGACTACGCCACCGGCGTGGCTTCCAGCGCGGGCGGCGGCGCGTCGTTCGACACGAAGAAATGGCACGGCGCGATGGCCGGGCTCGGGTGGGGCGTGCTCATGCCGGTCGGCGTCGCGCTGGCGCGCTACTTCAAGCGGCACGACCCGTTCTGGTTCTACGCTCACATCTCCGTGCAGGGGGTCGGGTTCGTGCTCGGCACGGCGGGGGTCATCGCTGGGTTCAAGCTGAACGACGATCTCCCCGGCGCCGACCGCCACCAGGCGCTCGGCATCGCCATCCTCGTCTTCGGCTGCCTGCAGGTGCTGGCGTTCCTGGCGCGGCCGGGCAAGGAGTCCAAGGTGCGGCGTTACTGGAACTGGTACCACCACTACGTCGGCCGCGCCGCGGTGGCTTGCGCCGTCGCCAACGTCTTCGTTGGGCTGTCCGTCGCGCACGAGGCCTCCGCCGCCGCCGCCTTCTACGGCGTCTTCCTCGCGGCCTGGGTCCTCGCCTCGGCTGTTCTCGAGGTCAGGCTCTGGAGGTCCGCCGCTTGATCCGGCGATCGACGACCGTTCGGACTTTATGTACACCGGTTATGTTACGCGAGCGTAGCCTCGATCTCGTCGTCTATACTACTATACCTTGTTGTATGAGCGTAGATGATTTGTTTTCGTTGAGACATTTTTTTAGCGACCGTGTCTGAGCACATTTTCGTTGAGACATACATTTGTTGATTAATATAGTACTACCATTTCTTCATAATCTTCATTTTATCCTAAATTCGCAAGGGTCTGATTAGCGTGAAGTTTAAGTTTTCAAATCAAATTAGGTGCCGCGTGCTGCAATGCTCCCTAGACACTTAAATCAAATCAAACTAATGCAACGCTGCAGTGAGCAATCCGTTTTACAGCTCAACAGATACACAAAACAAAGGGGGGGGGGGGGACGATGATGGGAACATATCTAGTGCAAACCAAGGACCTCGTGCAAATCTGTGCAAACCTACTAAACAAAGTTTCAAAAAATTCTGAAAAAAATCATGAATGTGCTTCTAAAATTACATCATCTATATATAAAATTTCATGGTCAAATTCGTCTTACTCTAGAAGTTAAAAAAAGACAAATTTGAGATGCATTTGAACCATTATTGTTGTCAGAAAATTTGTCTTTTTTGTAACTTCTAGAGTAAGACGAATTTGACCATGAAATTTTATATATAGATGAGGTAAGCTGAGAAGCACATTCATGATTTTTTTCAGAATTTTTTGAAACTTTGTTTAGTAGGTTTGCACGGGTTTGCACGAGGTCCTTGGTTTGCACTAGATACGTTGCCGACGATGATACCTACTCCTTTCCATTTGAACAACCACCATATTTTCCAAGTTTTTCTTTTCGGCAAAACCAATCATGACCTTTGCCCGGAAACTGGAAAATAATAATTCCGCAAAAAAAGAACTGCTAAAGAAGATAAATTTGACATGAAATAAGCACTCAAATACAATGTCGAAAAAACACTGAAATACTAAAATACATACATTGTCTTTTAATTATACTTTAATTTCTTATCTTATCCAATGGGCCCAGAAACACGGTCCGGTCCAGCCCGATAGCGGAAACAGGTTTTTGATTGCGCCAGCAGCAACAAAAAAAAAATTGAAACAAATATAGGGTTGTCCATGCAAATGCCAAGGGTGATTGATTCATCAGTATAGTAATTACAAGAGCAAGAGTTCAATACGACTATTTTGCAGGTTTGTCCTGAACTAATCGGAAAGCTCACATCACCATCCTTCCTCCCGAAGCTAAGCGACCCAAGACAAAATTTTCCAAGAATATTTAATTTTTTTACCATCCTTATGAATGGCCAGCACTCAAATACCAATTTTACAATTGTCCCAACATATTTGCCATCGACCTGGCTTGGATTGGCCAGCTTGGACATAATTCGATATGACCTATTAGTCCACACCATTAGAGATGTGTCGGTGTTCCGTATTACCGACTAGTAAATTTGTATGTGCGTCACTATTCCGGATGGTAATGCAAGCATTCGACACAGTGGCGGAGGACGAAAAAAATTTAAGGTATGGCGAAATGGTATGGATATTTCCCCTTGACCAAAAGCTCCTCGAATTTACACATCATCACCATAGTTTCACTAAAAAAAGAAACAAATAGCACATAATTTTGCATCAAATTGGTGATTAAAAAATGCATTTTGCAATTTGTACTTCTTAATAGTGCCTACGGTCAGTACATGGTGCCTCATTTATGTTTGCCGCTCGCCATAAACTTGGTCGTCTATCTTTTCTGCAGGCCTTGCTAGTTGCTACGCAGCTCGCACGTATATGCCTTCACCAATCACCACTCTCTCCCCCTATGGCCGGCATTGAGGCCTATCATGCAGTTTGGTCATGGCTGCCATATTAGCTATTGGGCCAAGCAGGCCAGCAGTAACAGCGGGTAATAAATGGGCGGCCCACAAAGCTAGATAGCAATCGTGGCTTTCTTATTCGTGTGTCTCTTCCACTCGCTTGTAGCTATGCGTCCATGGCAGCTGGCATGAAGCCACAGCTAGAACCCGATAGTTAGCAGCGACTTGACGAAAAATCAAGGTATGGCGAGCGCCATACCTCGCCATACCGGGTCCTCCGCCCCTGATTCGACACGAGGGTTTATACTGGTTCGGGCAGAACGTCCCTACGTCCAGTTTGAGAACTCGTGCTCTTGCACTCAAGTTTGCAGTAGGGGTTACAAACGGTTGAGAGAGGGAGAGGGCTTCCCAAGTCTCTGGTTGCGTGTGTGTGTGAGAGAGAGTGTGTGTGTGTGAGTGTGTGTGTTCGGTCAATCGGGTCTCTTCGTCCCCCTTGCATAGAGGTACCCCAGCCCCTTTATAGTCTCAGGGTGAACCAGGGGGTCGGATACAAAAAGAATGGAAAAGTAAAAAGAAAGGGGCCGAGGGGGTAGGGTGTGATCTGACCCCCTTTACCTTATCCTGTCAGCCCGAGTACGGTCCCTCGTCCTCTACTGTCTTCGGTGGCAGTCATCTTCTCCTGTTTTTTAAACGAACCGTGTTCTCGTATAGCGAACCCGACTCCCTGTATTGGCGTGATAGTCCCTGGATCAGACGCTATCACATACAGAATCGTCATTTTAGGCAACATCGAAGTCATACCACTTAAAAGAGTACAAACATGGGTTTAATTATTACATAACTAGGTGAATTACCCGCGCGATGCTGCGGGATCTAAAAGAGCATCGTAGAAACAAATATTTATGATTTAAGAGGTTGAGATGTACGAATGGATTGCATTATGAGAGCATCATACAAACCGTAAAAATACATGAGGAAGAGAACAATGGATATGGTAGATGATTTATCACACATGAAAAAAAATCATAAAGAGCAATTGTGCATACGACCGCTCGACTGCCAACTCTTGATTGCTCATGTTACTTGTCAGTTACAGGAGAACAAAAGGATAGATAGTTAATAAAATAAGGAAGACAGGGAGATGCCTGCGGCATATTGTTTAATTTCAAGTGAGTGGAGGAGCTATTGATGTATAGGTAAGAATGAACCAATGGGAACATATAGGATTAACTAAATAAAATAATTGGATGGATGAGATTATTCGAGTGATGTGGTTCAACATGAGAGTATATAAATAGTAGTTAATGATAGATAGTGGGAGCCAATGGAGAGAACGGATAGGATTAACTAAACAAAATGATTGGATGGATGCGATTATTCGGGTGATGTGGTTCAACGTGAGAGCAAAGAAATAGTAGTTAATGATAGATAGTGGGTTCCACTAATATAATATATATAGATTCCTGAGAGTTTCATAATTTTCTCTCCTTACAAGCCCGTAGGGCTGAATTCATAGTTCAAGCAAAAAAGCGGAAGCGGTTCTAGTCTTCTGGGCCATCATCTTCGGGTCTCCTCTTCCCACAAGCAGGCTTGTGCATACCCCAAGCTTTAGTCATACCAACCATCATCATTTGTGTCGAACTCCTCCTCGGATCCTGCATCTTGCAAAACTATCCCCAAGGACGGAATAGGTTCACGTCACCATCCGTATGCAAGCTTTGTGGATGCAAAGGTATAAAGAGTAGCCAAGGAAAGGCAGGGGTTTCCTATGCAAGAACATCTTCAGCACAAGCTCATCTCTCCTCACTTCGGACTGTTCTGGTATCCCGGACTCCCGACCGTTCTCCTTCATACTCTCACTCACTCACTCAGTCGGTACGAGAACTCCCTCTCCTCGTACCTCAGCTGTACCACGACAGGAAGACTCGACTAGGGGGATGTAGAAATATATAGTAACCCTACTCTAGTCAGTGAAGCCGGATCGAGAATCGTACATATCCGATTACACGGCTATACGTATAGTTTTACACCATGCAGGGGTTGTACACCTGGACCCACTCGAATCGTAGCCGATCGGGAATGACCCTCCCGGATATCGAAACACCGGTCTAACGTCACGAGACTAACGGCTACGGCCGCCATCCTGCTTTTCCCGGATCTGGGTACGATCTCCCACGAGAGATCGTCCCGGGACTGTGAAGCCTCTTCCTGCTATATCGGGGTTAACGAGGGCCAACACCCCTTCACGCCAGCACTGGCCCTCCCCCTGTACTGATCTATATCCTCCTGCAGGCTTGGCACCGCGCGTAGCTAGTCCGGACCGGATCCTTCCTCATAAAGGATAAGTGGTGTGCACGTAGTCAAAGTTCCGTCACCAGGTCCAGCCAACTCGGTCCTTACTTGCTGAAACGAGCATCTTCGTCACAACGCGTATCCGCCACAACGTTCCGCAACTAGCACCCATTACAGGTATGGCCTACCATCTCTTTCCTAATCTATCTTGGATTCCGAAGGATCCGTCCCCGCACTGGGAACTCTTGTACCCGCCATAGGTACCCGCAGGCCATGCCCAACACATGTCCCCAGCCCTCGATCCGAGATCGAGTTAACTTGCTCGTTCCCGCGACATCACCCTATCCACCGTCTCCTTCATAAGTAACTCATACACCAAGACTATATCACAGATCCGTACACACTCATAATCTCCTAACCATATACTGGCGGAGTAGGTGGTCAAGGGAAGTATGAATAAAGAGGCCATGCAGTTTCTCACTCAATAGAAAGTAAAGCGTAGCATATCTAATCATGCGATGACTATAGGTGTCAAGAGAAGAGATGGGCGTGAACCTGCTGGTTCTTCGTAGAACTCCTGAGTCTCCTAGTACTCTTGGTCCTCGGTCAGCTCCTCGGTGCCGGGTTCTATTCGTAAATACGTATAAGTATAGGGGTCAAAGTGCAAATATGCACAAAACTCTCAAATAAGATCCAAATGGCACCCAAAACCTATTCTAACGTGTAGATCATGTTTTTAGAAAAATTATTGGAGCTAAAATGGATTTATTATGAATTTTTGAAGTCAAAAGGTATTTCTGAAAATAATAAATGATTTTCAGAAAATAAAAAGAAAAATCAGTGACACATGGCAGCTTTTGGGCTTGCCACGTGGCATGCTGACGTCAGCATGATGTCATCCAGGGGCGAGGGCTCTGCTGACGTCAGCATGGCCGTTGCTGATGTCAACGTCGACCGGTCAACGTCGACCGGTCAACGGTTAGAGGGCCCACCTGTCGGTCAGCGGGGCCCATGTGTCAGAGCTGAAAAAGAAAAGAAAAAAAAAGAAAAAAGGAGTGCTGTGCTCGTGGGCTTCTTCTCCTCCTGGGCCGGCTCGTGGCCCATCTTCGACTCGGCTTGGGTCGACTCGGCGCTGGGCGGCCCAGTAGGCCGGTTCGGCTTCCTCCTTCCGTGGCTTTTGGCCCAAAGGCCGGTCTGTGCAACGGGCAATGGCCCAACTTCTCTCTTCTTCTTCTTTTCCTTCTCTCTCACTGACGAGTTGGCCCCACTTGTCGGTGCCATCCACTTTCTCTGACAGGTGGGTCCCAACCGTCAGTGGCTCAGGGATCCCGTGCGGCAGCCTCTGGATCCTGTGTGGCTGATCTGAGTGCGTGCGTGCGTGTGGCCGGGGACGGGGCGCGACGCGCGTGACGTCGCGGCGGTGTCCTCGCACGGCGTGGCGGCGGCACGCCGCCGGCGAGGCGCTGCTGGGGGCCTAGGCTGGCAAAGGCGCACACGTGAGGCCAGCAAGGATGCCTGCGGCGGCGACAGTAGAACGCTACGGCGGCGGCGGCAGTAGAACGCTACGGCGGCGGCGCTCTGTGCCGGCGAAGCACGCGCACCGGCGTCCGCGGCGAAGGCCCGACGGAGCGCGGTGGCGGCGACGAGGCGGCGGCTCACCGCTACAAGGCAGCGGCGGCATCCCAAGGGTGCCAAGGCGGCCAAGGGCCGGCCTTGGGGTGTTCCCGCGCGCGTGCGCGCGCGCAGCGGCGGTGCTCGGTCGCCGCCCATGGCGGGGCCAGGCACGGCGCCGGCGAGGTTAGGGCGGCGTCAGGGTTTTGTGCGAACTAGTCACTACTGTAGGAATTATCTCTCCAATTAAATACTTTCTTCGATAAAAGTCTAAGCCCTTGTTTCTTTGTCCTAAGCTAAACTTTTTTTACATACCTTTGACCATTAATATACAAAATTTTATACAAATCACTAACATTAAATTTCATATTGTTAGATTCACTAATTAATATGCCTTCACAATATGTAGCCTTTTGTTTTTAGGATAATACCTTTTATGGATATTGCTGGTTTGTATCGTATTAGATATCGGGTCAATGATTTAATGGACTTAGAGCATCTCTTGCGGTCTCTCTTTCCCCAATCTATCATTGGAAAGAAGATATACTCTAGCAGTTCTCAAAACCTGGCCCCTTTCCCAATAATTATTGGGTTGTTCCAATATTTCACCACAACTCCACTCAAATAAAGGGAGAGTTTTGGCTCTTTCAATATGTCAGTTGTATTGGGATGAGGTTACTGTGAAAGCATCTCTCCCAATAATATATGGAAATGGTATTGGAGCATCCCAATACTATCCTATTGGAAGATATTTATTATGAAACTGCTGTAGTTGCTCTTATATACATGATCAAAGGAAGTATTGTAGTGTTTTTTTTCACATCTTTACATTTGAGCCGCGTTTAATGTTCCATTGCTTTCCATTGTTACTAAAAGTTTGAGCTGGCCATTGCTTTTCGATTGTTACTTTGGAACAGTTTCAGCTGGCTTCTCCCAAAACAACTTTACTGGTGAAGTCAAAGGCGTTGAAGAAAAAAAAAGGTTCACCTGACTTCAGCTTTAATTTTGTCTTAGTTTTGTGAAACCACTGCATTGTACAATGCCTCGGATTACACAAAACAGATGAAGCTGATGCCAACAAAAGCCTCCCAAATGGGCCCTTAGTGTCTTAATGAACTTATAGTAGATACTTCCTACTTTCTACTATTGCCTGTCCATGTGCCTGCGAGAAAACGCTTCACAATATGTCTTTAGAGGATATCTAGACTATAGTTGTTGTAAAATTTTGCCAATTAAGTTTCTAAAAGAAGAAAAGTGGCTGTATTATATTAGTTCAATATTATTTAATAAGAGTATTAAGCACCATAGGTTATTTTTATGTTGGATATTATGCCTAACTTGTCTTCAAAAAGACACTACATCCCTCTGTTATTTAGTTATTTGTGACTTGATAAAAACCCTACTCCCTCGAATTTTCAAATAATTTTCATTTCATATAGTAATATGATCACCAAGACAGGTGTTGACCATGCATTAGTAGTATTAAAACATTCAAAATACAGCAAAAGTGTAATCTTTTGAAACTACTATTGAAGACAAGTCTGGACATGTCATTTTCAAGATCCATAGTTGAAAATCTGATATACTCCATCAGTTCTTCCCTGTAGTCCTGTTAAAATTCTTGACATCAAACAGTGCAGGAAGCCTACGGCATTGGGTACGCCCTTTTTTTTTAATTCTATGATTAGAGCATGCTATGGGTTGAACAAGGAAACGAAAGGTAAGGTGTAAGCAGTCAAAAAAGCATATCACTACTGAATTTTGTTCTGAAAATGATCAAAGTGGCCAGTTTCAAAACGAAATATTCAGTGAAATAAGAGTGGTTGCAAGTGGTAAGAAAAAAGGAGACACAGGTCCACAGTGGTCAAGACAAACACAGCTAGATTGTCCAAAAAAAAAACAGAGATATCCAAGAGCTAGCTAGCAAAGCATCATTCATTGGAAACATGACACTATACTAGTTACTCTCCAGAAAGAACACCAGCATCCTCTACTAGTTACTCTCTAGAAAGAACACCAGCATCCTCTCCCAAAAGAGTCATTCTCTCTTTCTATGTTATAATCTGCCAATACCCAAGAGCTAAGCTAGCAAGACATCATTCATATTTAGGGAACATGACACTATATTAGTTACTGTCCAGAAAGACCACCAACATCCTCTCCCAAAAGAGTCATTTTTCTCTTTCTACATTAAGCTGCCAATACCCCACCAGAGAACTGGCCAAAAGAACAATCACTCTCTCCCCAGCTTATATACAATATCACCAAAGCGACGCCCACCACCAGGTAGCTCTTGATGAATGACCTGCTGAGCGCCAAGTGGTTCAGGAACTTGTAGATCACTAGCTTCCTTAGCTGGTGCATCGTCGTTGCCGTCCTTCTACTCATCCAGCTGAAAAGGAGAAAAAGTAAGCTGATTAGTAGAAGCACACATACTTGAGAATTTTTTTATACTACTTGTCAGTAATCACACTTACAATGTGATACTTCTGCAAGAACTCATTAACATCCATGTGACTGACAATGGTATACTCCCATGCACTTTTTGTTGAAATCCAGAACAGGGCCACCAGAGCAACCATCAGGAGCCACGAGCCCACTAAAATCAGACAGCCTCGTCGTGTAGCCTTTGGGGTTAAGTGATGTTATGGCATTATGGCTTCTATTGCAGAAAGAGAAATGGCCAACCTTATAGCACTAGATACAATGAGGTGGCCACCCTTGCAGGAGACAGTCTTGTAACATTGGTGGATCCTCAGTGATCATGGTAATCACTGGGTGCTCGTTTGTACACACAATGTCCCCACCTTCAGTGTTGAACCTTATATTGATCTTATCAGCATAACATTCAAGAACCATGAGATCTTTTAGTGCATCGAGGATGTTGGAAACCGTATGCAGACATCTACACCTAAGACACCAACTCATTTTAGAGTCGGTTAGCCTTTTCAATTTCTAGCTACATAGTGTATAAGGTCCTTTCAACGACAGAGTCGCCTTCTCGCTTCCGGGTGGCAGAGCCTACCAATAGATGAAACTGGCTTTCGGGAGTCAGAGCCTTCCTACAATGAAGGCAACCCTTTGTGATCCCGGGTGGCAGAGACAGTCTACGATAGATCACAACTTATACACTAAGTACTTAGAAACTGAGAGACTAACACTTACAAGGAAACTCAAACCTTTATTCATAACTCAATTTGATACAACACGAGATGACACTTACACTCTTTATGTGACTACCCTACCATAACATCACTACACTACATGGCAATCTTGCCATCTCCTACTTGAGATCTCTTACCATGGTATGGCATGGGGGAGGGGGACACCCCTATTTATAGGACTTCATAGTTCATATGGTGTTGCTATGTGTCCACCTTCTACACTCTTCTACATTTCTAGAGTTCTCCCTATCTTTATTCCATCATACAAATATCTTTACTCTATAGAGTTCTACACTTCACCATGAGACATGATAACTATTACTCGTACTTGCTCTCCACTCTTCTAGAACCTTCTTACTTTGGTTTGGCATGATCTTATCCTCATGCATTGCAAAGTTAGTTTCTTGTGATTTCCACAATCTTCTAGAATATTTCAAGTATACATTGCATATTTCAACAGAGGGCAATACAGTTTGCCGCAGTTTTGGACCTTTTCATAACACTGATATCCCTGATGCCGGGGTTGTTGTGAATCTCCATGTCTTGATGGGAGCACGTGTTCTCAAACTTAAAATAACAATTTGCAGATTCTGCAGGCAAATCTTCGACGTGAGGAGAATAGCAGTCATCCATTGTATGTGCACATGTGAGAATTCTGTTTTTTTTTCCCCATTGGTAGCAATGAAAAAACCTCTTGAGCTCCTAGTAGCAGATTTAACTTTTTTGGTTGATTTCTTCTTTTTGGCTGATTTGACTTCCCTAACCCTAGCATCATATTGCTTTTTTGAATCTAACCTATCATCTGGGTACACATGGTGCCATAATGTAACGTCAACACTAACAATTGAGGGTAATGTGTCCGCTGCAAGCTTGGCCACCTCTGTTAAAAACAATAATTACTATCAAAGGCCTTGTAACAGTTATTTTTTTATTTTAGACCAAAGACTATTTTTTGGCTTGCTTTAATAGAAAGCAAAAGGTAGCACTAGCTTAAGCCCATATTTAGATTTAAAAAGGAGAAAAACGAAATAACTGTAACGATTGGTATCCCTTCTCTACTGACATAGGAGTATCTAGTATCCATATCTAGTCTATTCAAATCAATCTCAATGAGAAGAACGAAATAACTGTAACAGTTGGTATCCCTTCTCTGCTACCATTGATCTAGCATCCATCTCTAATCAATTCAAAGACAACTGAATCTACTGACATAGGAGTATCTAGTAATAGTATCCATATCTAGTCTATTCAAATCAATCTCATTTGTATCCCTTCTCTGCTACCATGTCTAGCATCCATCTCTAATCTATTCAAAGACAACTGAATCTACTTACGAATGAATGAAATGGCACGAACGCATACTTGTGTGATAGTGTGGGAGGATGCCGGAGCGGGAAGTAACAAACCTGCCAGACACAGGAGCGAGCTGCGGCGGCGCGGCGGCGACGCTCGCACCAGGAAAAGCAGCCATTCTGTTTTCTGCCAGTGAGAAGATCGAATGGTGCCTAAGGCCCCTACGACCAGTTGGCCGGCTGGGGCTGGCGGCACCCCCGCGGCGCGGGTTCGAGTCCTGGGGGACGCGAATTTCCGATGCCGCGGGGTAAAAAATCCCCCTCGCTGGTGGGCCAGGGTTCGGGGGGTTTCTCGGTCGGGTTAAGAGCCGAGGCAGTCGCTTCCTCTTAATGAAACACGGGTGGGGACCGTTTCAACCCCCCGATCGAGTTTTTTAAGAAGATCGAATGGTTAGGGTTTAGGGGCACAAGTCAGGATCGGGGACGGGGGGCTCCTATAGATATAGATAGCTTGTTACAAGCAGCCCAGTATTCGCAACTAAATGGCCCACAAGTTACCGGCCCACAAGTTACGAGCAGCTGTTTTTTCCGCTCTTTTTCTCTAGTCCGGATTGAGATCAGGACTTGTCCATGTTTTTTTTTCCGGAATTCCTAATCATTTATCAAGTAATTTCCTATCAGTTTTTTTTTACGATTTTTCTCTCCACCAGCTCAGACTAAGTGGACGACATCGCTGGTGTGAAGTGAAAGTGAAAAGTAGAAAGAAATGGAGAATGGGATTGGATTGATTCATTGATGGAGATTGTTTACAATATATATACCACCGAATAGACAACATGTCCTTTAGTTACAGCCTTCGAGATGCTGGTTTTAACTTTCTTAATTATCCACTAATTGTTGTATATAATAAAGGGCGGGAGAGGGGGCGGCGGCGACCACGGCCGAGCTCGTGCACGGATCCGCTCCGGCCATCCCTGGCGGCACGCCTCCCCGACGCTCCTCCCTCTCCGAGCAAGCGGGCTCCACGTCGGCACGGATCCGGCTACCGCGGCCATGAACGGAGGAGGGAGGAGCGAGGAGGCAGCCCACACATGCAGACATGGATCGTTTCGCCGCACGCATGGCCCCTGCTCCTCTGCCGAGGGAGGGAGGTAGCGTGACCCTGCTCGCCCTGGAGGGGGTGGAGGTGGGTGCAGGGGGGTGGGGGCGGCGGAGGGAGTAGGAGAGGGAGGGAGCAGCAAAGGGAGCTGGGAGGGGGAGAGCGCGGCGCTGGGAGGGGGAGAGCGCGGCGGAGGGCGCATGGAAGGGGAGGGGGCGGATGTAAATATAGAAGATGATAAATCTCGAGGTTTTTATTTTTTTGGATGTATTCATATTTTTTGAAGTGTTATGGATTTAAGTGGCACAATTTAAAAAGTTTAGGGTGCCAGATTTTGATTTTGTAAGTTGTGAATTTAAGTGGCACCTGGGGACAAGTAGAAGGGCCGCTGGTATATTTAACTCAAAAGTACTGCTGGTTGACACGTAGTTGATGGCCGGTGCTGATTTGGTGTGAAAGAAAAGCACTGCTGGCTGATTAACTCACAAACCTGTCGAAAAGAGGGAATAATATGAGTACTCCCTTCCATTTGAACAACTACGATATTTCCAGGTCTTCTTTTCGGTAAAACCAATCATGAGCTTCTACCGAAAACTACAAAAGAAGGCAAATTTGGCATGAAAGAAGCACTCAAATACGGTGTCAAAAAAAGAAGAAGAAACACTCTAATACTGAAATATGTTATCGTATACCGTAAAGAAAGTCGTTTAAGACATCGATATGGTCTCCAAAAACAACTTTAACCACTATCTTTTTACTATAAAAAATTTATAAAATATAGTCAATATATACTTTTACAAAACTACATTTAAAGATGAATCTACTTACATCACTTTTATATTTTCAAACTTAATCTAAAAAAATTTATTTATAGTCAAAGTTTAAAATATTTGATTTAAGACAAACTCAAAACGACTCCCTTTACAATATGAAGGGAGTACTATTTTCCTCTTATCTTATCCAATGGGCCCAGAAACACGGTGCGGCCCGGCCCGATAGCGGAAACAGGTTTTGGACTGCGACAGCGGCGACCAAACAAATTTACAACAAACTAAGGGTTCTCACTAATCAAGGGCAGTAGGGCACGATCATTTTGCAGCTTAGTCCTGAACTAATCGGAAAACTCACACGACCATCTTTCCTCCCGAAGCGAAGCGACCCAAGACGAAAATTTCCCAACTGCAAAAGCCCTAGGGCATCGGAAGCGCCCGGTCGAGAAGCTGCTCGAATCCCCTCCAAAATTCCAAGGTGAGAGCCACTGATCCATCACAAAACCCATCAAATTTCACAATTCAAATCGCCAAACCCCACCTCCCGCCACCAATTCGTGCGCCCCAAATCGAGCCCATATCCCCTCGCGATTAGTGAGCCCCCAATCTTCCCCACGCGTCCGTCGAATTGCTGGATCATTTCCTCCCCGATTCCCCAATCCCCGAGCCAGGGGTCCTAGGCCCGAAATCTCAGGGAGCTTCCTGTTGGGGGAAATGGGGAAGCCGCTGATCTACGAGATATTGGAGAAGCCGGCGAGCAGCAGCGTCATCGGCATCTGCTCCCTGATCTGGTGGTTCATCCAGAAGCGGGGCATCGGGTACGGGGACGTCGGCCTGAGCTACGAGGCCGCCGTGGACGGCGGGCAGTACTGGCGGATCATCACCTCCGCCTTCTCGCACATCAGCGTCGTGCACCTGGTGTTCAACATGAGCGCGCTGTGGAGCCTCGGCGTCGTCGAGCAGCTGGGCCAGATCGGGCTCGGCGTCCAGTACTACCTGCACTACACGCTCGTGCTCATCGTGCTGTCCGGGTTGCTGGTCCTCGGCTTCTACCACATGATGATTCAGAGGTTCAAGGTCGAGTACTTCAGGAGGGTGACTGCTGTTGGGTACTCCTGCGTTGTGTTTGGCTGGATGACAATTCTGGCTGCCAAGCAGCCGTCATCAAAGCTCAACATCTTCGGGGTTCTGTCGCTGCCGATCAGCTTCGCGCCATTCGAGTCGCTGATATTCACATCAATCATGGTACCGCAGGCTAGCTTCATTGGCCACTTGTCGGGGATCATTGTCGGGTACTCAATTGCCTGGGGCCTGATTCATGGGATCAATAACTACTGGGCAATCACCATGCTCGGCTGGATTGCGCTTGTATTTGTCTTGAGCTTGAAGCGTACAGGTTCTGTGGAGTTGAGTTTTATTGAGATCGAACCAGTGACAGACCCGTCACTGCCTTCTGTTGGTGTGGTTGCCACCAGAAATGGCAGAACTCTTCAGATGGATGTGTTACCTGCAAGAAGAGTTGCCGACATTGTATAGTATGCAGAAATGTTTGACAAAAAAATCTTGTTTTTGTTATGAAAATTTTATCATGTTGACACCGTGCATTGTATTCAGTTTTGAAATTTTGGTGTCATGGATGTCTTTGGTCATCCTTGGTATAAAGGAATTATTCATCTGGACTTCAAGATGCTTCATGTTCACTTTGAAAAGAAAGGAATTCTGTTGTGCTAGTTATCATGTGAGGTCAGGTTTTGCAACTGAATTTCTTCAGTGCTGTTTGTATACACCGTAGCTTGCATGAAGAACTGATATGTTCATTCCTTCTGTTACGCACAAGTGCCGAGCCACTGGAAAAAATATTTTTGACAGGACAGCATTGTTTTGGGGGTCGTTGTTCTACTCCTTTACACTGCTGTCTCACTGTATTTTGGAACTCTGATGCTGTTCCATCGCATCAAGCCATCAACCAATCACTTAGTTCTAAACATCAATAGGTCTTACAACAGGAAGCTTAACCAGTTTACTATCGGCGGAGTGATTTAAAAAAATTTGTGCATAAAGAAAACTCTGAGAGCTTGTAGGTTCAGGCCTTTCTTCCATGATCTGACCTGAAAGCTTGAAACCTACCTGTACATTTATGCATCTGTGCTGATAAATCAAGCGCGTCAGTATCATTTTGAGCATCAATTTAATAAATATCAAGTGTCCTCAACAACAGCACTTTGTACAACTGACTGGGCACGTGGTAAAATTTGGGATCATCTTAGATTCATATTCTTGTAAGGTCAATTAACATTATTCATATTGGCGAGGATAATGTTTTGACATTACAAAGCTAGCACATTGCCAGCGCCGTGTAAATTACATGCATAACAGACTCATCCCACTATTTTGTGTCAAAGCCAAGTTTTCACTGGAATGTCCTGCTGTTGCGCAGGAAGCAGGAATGATATTCGGTTTTGTCCATGCCATCTCAATCTGGAAATTTAATATTTTTTGGCGCATAGCACGGAACACTTCAGGTTGTTTGGCCTGGAGATTCAATTATTGATGAAAACGTCGTGTCATGTCCATGGTGGCTTGAGATTATGCTTCAAAGAATGTAACTTTTCGAGAACTTCACAGCTCATCCTGAACATGGAACCAGCATACTACATAAGCTTCTTGTCATAATCGAGTTAGGAAGTTCATAATAGATAGTACTAGCTGCATTTCTTCCATAAAAAAAGCATTTTGACTTACATGGTAGTCATCCCAGTGATCCCTGTAACGCTGTAAAAGCAAGGAAGGAGAGTTAGTGCACCATGTATGCATATACTGCACTGTATTTTAGGCAATGATCTGCGCCTCCAGCACATGAGCACAGCACAAATCACAACACATAAATGCAAGCCTATAGCAAGCAGTGCAAATGCAAAACACATCAACGCAGCATTCTGACTATTTATGTTTCATTTCTCTAATATGGCCCCTTTTGATGATACGGTAATAACTTGAGAAAGGAATCAGAGGTGAAGCTTTTATAATTAGGATCTTAATGGAAAAGGCAAAAATCTAGGTGAGGTATGTAACAGGATGAAGAAAATATACTTTTTTGTATCTGTCCCTGTCCTTCCTGTCTCTTCGGGGCCGGCCTCGTTCATCCTTTCCTTGTTGCGCTTCCTGTGCACAAACAGTTTAGCAGAAAATTTAGCCTCTTTAACAGATTTTAGTTATTCTTTGATTCAACGACATTGAATGATGATCAACATAGAAGTAACAAAGTCCAACTGAAGGTAGATGATTCATAAATCACAGTGCTTCATTCTAACCCTATCTTCTCTAGCTTTCCTCTCCTTTTCAGCTTCTTCAAAAGCCTCCTTTTCAGCCTGCAGAAATAACAGAAAACTGAGATAAGTGTTCCCAGGAGGTAGCAGGACCAATTTGGTGAAAGGCTTATTTGTGGTTACCTCCCTATTCGCACCCAGAGTCTCCTCAACAACCTTTCTTGCATACTCAGGGTCATCGCAAATCAGAATATTGTCAAAAACTGAACCAGCTTTTACCTGCATATATTTGAGATAGAAGTCTACATCATGCTACGTCACTTAAGAAATCATAAGGCAGCAGGAAGATGGAATTTTAAGAAAAGACATTAAAAAAACACTGTATATACTACCTGCCAAACTTCAATTCCAACATACTTCAAAGGTTTCAGCACATAAAGATCTGGGTCGTCCTCAAACTCTGCAAATTAATACATCGATAGCATCAAACTTGACCTTCAAAGCTTAAAGTGGGGGTAAAATTCAAAATCAGCTGTTGAATCGAATATTGGAAGTAGCCTGAATGTGCACTGTATTATTAAATAGTTGTGTATACATAAAAAACCAATATATTTATTTGGATACCTGGATTATCAATCCATGGGGTCTTCCATTTACCCTTGTAGTTAGGATTCTTAATTCTCTGCAAGCAGCAGCATGTGAAAATGTGAACTCTATATATAGATGATACCGGAGTACCAGACCTTGCCAAGGACTGCTTGCCAAACAAAATACCGCACCTTGCGTTTCCATGGTCCCCTGTATGCTGGATTTGATATCATTCTGGGCTTCCATATGCCATCATCATCATCATCCCATGTGTCAGGCTGGTTTATAGAAGGAAAAAAAATTCACAAATTTTCCATGTTATGTTTTGTCTACTTATTTACATATATGGTTCCATGGCTAATACTTGACTAATGTTAGAACTTGCGTACCTTTTTGTCCTTTGGATCAGGAATCTGTTTTGGGATAGAATCATAGCCCTGGCTAACACCAATGGAACATTAAGCAACATGTGTGACAATGCATATTCGGAAGAGTTGTGGAATCACAAACCTCTGGCTTAACATCATCAGGATCATCAATATATTCTCTGTCATCCCAATCCTTAGGCTGCAGTGAAGATGTATACATTAGAAAATATAAGTTTATCATGCTGGCAAAATATAGCTCTAATTATAAAAATAATAACCAACCCTTTTGGCGTGAACATCCTTGATTTTACGAGGAGGGAGGATGTCCCAGTCAGTGTACATGCTCCCAGACTCTCTTTCACGGTTATCAACAAGTAGGCTATAAGATGCGTCAGGCCTAAGAATGAAAGTATACATATGCGTTAACTTGTCCGTCTCACATTCTAGATTTTTCTTGATTGGATAATTCTGCCCTTGGTAAGAAAGTATAAGATGGAGCTTCTTTGTTTCAGTACCACATATATCTGGCCCAAACATCAAGCTGCACAAGAGACAGTTATGAAAGTTAGCAGGCACCACTCAGCAGGCGACAACAAGAATAATAACAATAGAGGCTGCAATTCATATTCAGACACTACATTCAGAAGCAATGATAGGATTATTAATTTGCAAGCTGTGAAGTCTATATCGACTCTTAAAACACAACTAAATTATATGTTAAGAGTGCATTTGTCGTCCATCAACAATTTGAACAGCTAAGCACACATCAAGCATAGGAATCAATGTGGCTTTGAAAGAATGGGAAATTCCATGGGGACAAAAGCCGTTAAGAAATTTACCTGTATGGAGTGTCCCCACTAAATTTTTTCTGGTTGACATAACCGGACATAAGCTTAATATATCCACCACCGCACTCGATATCCTGCTCAAACTTAATTGAGTACTGGACCACCAGTGTCCTGTTCTTGTTACTGAATTGTGGGAACTTGGCTGAGATAGCAAAATGCCTAGCATCCATTGTTGTTTGTATTCCTGATACGGTATACACAAAAAACAAAGCACATGGATCAATAAACTTACTGGAACTAAGCTGTTGAGCAAGCATGTCATGTTTTATGATCAAATGATCAACATACATAGTCAATTGAAACAAAAGTGTGCCAGGGATGAAAAATAAACCTTTGTCATCAGGATCTCCAGAGTATCTTCCGGCCGTGTGCTTGAACCTTCCAGCTTTCCCTTCACTCCTTTTCCAATCAGATTCCACCCACCGGGACTCCCAGCCATCTGAACATTCGCACCGAAACAGAACAATTTAGTACTAACATGGTAAAACATCTTAAATTAGAATGACAATGGTCGAGGAACATTTTAAATTATAATTGCAAAACCAAGCTCATGTCATCAGTTTTTCACTCCATGCCAAGCTCAGCAAGCTGCTAAAGCGCTGCACCCAAATCCTAGAGCGCTTCCGGTACTACTGGTAATAATTTCAGCTGGAATCCTTGAGTACATCAGGTCATCAGTTCAGCTCATCTCCAAACAGTCAAAACCTCGTTTGCCAAGGGCAGCAGCCGCAGGGGCACAGCGATAATACTCGCAAAGCACAGGGGGTGACAAGGAAAAGTAGCGCACGCCCGATCAATCCCGTCAACACTCAGCAGGTAGCGGCCCATCATCCCAATCCAGTAGGCTGCCGCTACCAATCCGGCAACTCGAATCGGAAGCAAGAAAAATAAGCATCTACCTACTATAGATAGCACGAGGGCAAGCTGGGGCTAATCGGGAAGCGCCAAAGCGGTGAGGAGCGGGGAGCAGTCAGTGAGGCATGTGTGCAATACCTTCGAAGCGCTCCTCGAAGAAGACCTCGCCGGACGCGAGGAGGAGCAGCGACGAGAGGACGAGGAGGCGGCCGCGCAGGCCGCCGCCGCCGCGGGGACCCATCGCCGGAGACGAAGCGGGGAGGAGGGGGAGCTTGGCTGCTGCAGTGGCGACGTGCTGAGCTGTTGGGTTGGGCCAAAGGGAATATTTGTAGTGCGCGTGGGAGTCGAAGTGACCCTAGATGTTGGTTCAATTCATGATAATGCCACTCAGGTGTCAGAACTTGCTCAACGCATAGTACTGCACAAGTTGGTTGTTAATTAGTGATCAGCTTCAATTCTTTTTAATTTAAAATTGTGTACTATTTTAAAATAAAATTTATTTTAAAAATTAATATAAAATTTTAAACTAAAAGATTTTGAAGGCACATATAAAGATCACCGATTAGCACCCTGTGCACAAAGAATCTGCAGGTGGCGTTTTGGTGGTTTATTCGAGACTCCTGGGCATTTCATGCGGACCACGGGAGGACCGAGTGGGAGCGCGGAGACTGGAGAGCGGAGCAGTCTGCAGCAGACCAGACCGGTGGTAAGTGGTTACTCCGAACGGACGGCCGGCCGGCCGCGACTTGTCAAAGTCAACGTCGCTGCTTCGGACGTGTCCCTACCTGGATGGGGCCCACTGTCGGCGGAAATGCCCGCAAAGCGCGTGTGTGCTATCGATTTCTCCTATCCATGGCGGAAAGCCTACGCACTTAATTCCACATCAGCCAATCGCGAGTTTGTAAATCACTTGCGTAGCCAATGACAGGAGGCCACGTCAGCCGACTGAGGTGTTCGCTGCTTCGCCATGGGCGTGGGCTTCGTGCGGACCGGAAGTCGCCTACGGTTCGGTTCGTCAGTCGCTGGATCGCGACTCGTATATAGTAAGCCGAAAGCAGCTGCAGAGTTCAGCAGTCAGAGGAGCAACCGCTGAGACTGGCGCGGCAGGAGAGGAGTTGTGGTCGGCCCGAAAAGCAAGGAACCGGCGGGCCACGACGAGTTGAAGTCCGCCAAGGCCCAAGAGCAATCTGTTCTGACGGCCCAAACCTCTGTTGTGTTCGAATTCGAACTGAATCCTAGCATTGTTTCCGTCTTGCACTCGTGTCATCGTGTGTGCACGCAAGCGAGATCGAGGGCGAGCCGAACCGTGCCTGCGAGCATAATAAGTCCAAGGCCCAAGCGCAAGGGGCGCACGCCGTGTTAGACAGTGGAATATATATATATATATATATATATATATATATATATATATATATATATATATATATATATATATATATATATTCGGGTAGTTTTTTTTCTAATAATCTTCCAGTGTTTGAGATTCGTGCAAATCAACTGTAACCCTTGGATTCCACCTAAATCCTAATCCCCACCTCCTTCTTCCTTCTCCCTCCCACTGCCCGCCGCCACCTACCGCCGGGGGCTGCCCCGCGGCCGTGCGCCGCCGCCCCACGGCCCCGACGTCCCGGCGCCGCCGCTCCCCTGGTCTGGACAACCGCCGCGCCTGCGGCCCCGCCGTCGTCCCTCGCGTCGCTGCCCGCCTGCTCCGAGCACTCCCACCGCCTACTGTGCGCCGCCGCCTGCTCCGCCGCCACCTCCTCCTGCTCCGCCGCGAGTCTACTCCGCCGCCGCCAGCTCCGCCACCGCGCCCGCATCGCCGTCTCGCCGGGCCGCCGCCACCGGCCGCCGGCGTCGGAGAAGAGGTTGGGGGTTCAACATTTTCGAAGTATTAGTTTAACATTTTCAAACGATTGGTTCAACATTTTTGAAATTGTAGTTCAACATTTTCAGAATACTAATTCAACATTTTTTCAGTAAAATGCTGAATACACTGTTAGATGGGTTTTATTGGGCTTTATAGGTGAGTTGCTTAGTCATCTTCCACAAGATACATAGGGACCCCCGTGTTAGACCTGATCGATCGAGCTCATCCACCCGGCACTCGTCGTCTAGCTATATCGCGCTGGCCGGTGAGCACCAGCGGTTCCGCCGCCAAGGGTAGAGCGAGCTTCCTCGATCACGACTGCCCCGTGCAAGGGCGCCATGTCAAGCACGGTGCGCGCTAGACCTCTTCAACACCATGCGCGCCGGGAGGTCATCCAGAGGCCACTACGAAGACGGCTATCAACAACTTCTAGTGCCTACGATGACAACCATTAAGCCGGCCTACCGGTGGGCCATCCGGGTAAGGGATTGGACTACATTCACGTGCCCACTTTGCCTCAACTTATGGCTGCCATTGTATATATTGTTACTCCTTCAGATCTTAGTTTGGGTAAAACCAATATGTCACAATCTATATAACAATGGAGCGAAAAATAAACTGAATTTTCATCTAGATCGATCCCTCCTGATATGTATGGAGTACCGTACCGCGTCTAATAACAAGATCGACCTTAGTGTTTTTCTCAAAAATAAATCATCGTGTATACTTAAGTCACTTGCCATTCCAGGGATGTGTGTGCATATATGTTTGTGAACATCTGCGCATCTATACTGTATTTCGTAAGAAAAAAAATCACTTGTCATATATTAAACTAGAAACATGTTGGGTTCACATGTTACAATCCACTACTTCATTTAGTTTATTTACATGTTCTAATAATTTTTGCGCTAACTTAGACACCTTCTCTGTCCAGGGTTTTGTCACTACCTGCGCTATCATGATAGCAAGCGGAGCTATTATTTCAGACGAACACATCAGTGTGAAGATAGCAGGCGTTGTCGTAATGATATGTGTGGTGTGGTATACATTCGTCGCCTCAACAGATGCGCTTGTGTATAGACCACAGCAGATCGAGATTCCACATGAATCTATGGTGTGATTATCCACCACATACTGCTAAGTGCTAAATCTAGCTAGCCTATTTTAAATAAGCATTTTCTTATGTTTTTTTAATAAGCATTTTGGTAGTAGATGCAATATCTCGACATGTATGAACTTTCTATTGAGTCACGTGAAAGCAATGTCATTGCTGACTTGGTGGACATAGAACAAGTCAACGTGGATCCTGCTCTCATGGGTCCACCTGTCAGTTTCGAGTCCCACCTGTGTGTTTCGGCTCGGCTGCAGCTGTGCAGGCAGTGGCAGATCCAGAAATTTTTTGGAGCCCGGGCCACATTAGTTGTGCTCGTCTATACTTAGATTAATTTGTGCTCGTTATGTGCATAACCAACTATTTATCCTAAACTTATGTTCATAATATTCATTTGCACAGAGCTTGGGTGCAGGTGTCGCTCCTAGATGAGTCCGGGCTAGGGCCCGGGTGGCCGGGCGCTGTGTCCGCCAGTGTGTGCAGGTTTGTGTAGTCCGGCTCCATGGTTCATAGACGTAGTCCACGGAGTCGGTTTGCAGTAGTTGCTTCCCTTTTGGATGTGGTCTTGTTCGCGTCGGGCTTATGGGTGCACCATAGATATTCGGCAGAATGCCTCATGCATTTGCCTAACGGGCAAGGGCAGGGCAAGCCTCTTGGGCGCGGCGTGGGGTCACGTGTGTGCAGTCGATTTGGCGGGCAGTGACGCCAGCGCGAAGGCTTGGGGGAACTACGGCGGCCCGAGAACCCCACGTCGCTGCCATGGATGGATCCGACCATCCTGGGCGAGTAGGCCACCAACACAAGACACGAAGGTGTGCGCCCGTCGTCTGGGCGAGAGTAGCGCATCGGCGTGACGGTCGATGCCCGGCCCGAACGCCGCGTGTGTGGACTTGCGGCTCAGCGGTTGCATGATTGCATCTCGCGGCAGCTCGGAACGACGAGTTCGTGGCGCGCGCGAGTGAAGGCTGTGCTGGTGCGGGGCAGCGGCGAGCAGCCGCTGTGCTCCGGCTTGGCCGTTCGCTCGCGGCGTGTGACTTGTGGCGATGTTGCGGCCGCCAACAAGTCCGAGGCACCCACCAGGTGCTCGGCACAAGTCCGACCCCGCAGGAGCAGCAACACAATACCTCGCGGGTCTGCCATGACCGCCGCCAGCCGCTTCCTGCCCTCGTGCCCGTGCTTGGCCTGGGCCCGCGACGCCAGGCCGATGCCCGTTCTCTCACCCCAAATTTCCGCGTATAGTTGGCCAAACGGGCCGGCCCGGCACTACACGGCACGGGCACGGCCTGGCACGGCACTAAACGGCACGGCACTAAGTGGCACGGTTGATTAACCGTGCCGTGCCTGTTAGTGCCGCCGTGCCACATGCCAGGCACTAGCACGACACGGCTATCAGTTAGCCGGGTCGTGCCGTGCCAAGGGGCACGTTAGTGCCCGGGCCAGAACTAGCACGGTAGTGCCAAAAATACTCATTCAACTCAGAATTTATAGTAGATTCAAACAAGCACATAATTTAACTCAGAAAACTCAACACAAGATCTAACAAAAGATAAATTTTATCAGGAGCTTGTGCAATAGCTGCCTCATTAAAAACCTCTCTAGATAAAACTCACATTTGTGAGAAACTCTAGAGAGGGAAAAAGAGTACAGCCAAGCTCCAATAATGTTCATTACATCACAGTCCAATACTTAAAGTTCTAGAGTGTCCATAAGTCCTAAATATTACAGCCCATTACATGAATGATCACTAATCAAGATAAAGTTCTTCAAAAGCTTGTTCAAGCTCCTTGTCTTCCACATTCTGTTGCAGCCTTGCTTCTGCAGCCTCCCAGTCCTTGATGCAGGTCAGCATCTCCACCATTTCAGGCTTCAGATTCCTTCTTCGCTCCTCGATGATCCTGCCAGTCATACTAAAAGTGGATTCTAAAGATATGGTAGAAACAGGAACAGTTAAGATATCTTTAGCCATGATTGAGAGTACTGGGTATGTAAGTTTGTGCTGATGCCACCAGTTCAAGATGTTGAAGTCATCAGTTAGGTGGTTGACAATGTCACAGTCTGTTGTGGGGATTTTTAGGGGTACCCACAGCCGGGTGGCGGAGCGCACCCGCCTATTCCCAGTGAGGGAGTACTCGGGGAAGTACTAGGCGATGGGGCTGGATCTTCGCTGAGACAAGGACTCAAGAACACTCGATTTAGAGTGGTTCGGGCCGCCGGAGCGTAATACCCTACGTCCACTGGGAGATGTATTGTCTTGGTTGTGTGAATGAACCTATCCTCTGCTGGCCTTGGCTCTTGCCCAGCCTGAGGTTTTCTAGCGGCGCTCCCTCCTTTTATAGATCAAGGGGGAGCGGATACATAGGACGTCGATGCCCCGACAGGTGGGCCCAACGTGAATGCGGCTACAGTGGTAGCGAATCTTTCCTTCGATATGCGTACTGCTGCTCTCCTGTCACAGGGGTCTTCTCTTGTTCCGTCAGCTAGGTGCCCGTTGGAGTAGCGTAGCTTGCGGCGTGGCCTGCTGAGGCTATTATGTAGCGTCATAATGGGTGAAGCCGAGCCGTCGTATCCGACTGTTACGGCAGACTGGCAGACGCGGCATGGGCGGCGCCATCGGCTCCACTGCCTTGGTAATACGCGATCAATAGTGCCCCCTGGTCAGTCAAACGCCTCGGCTTCCACTATATCAAAGTGGATGTCCACCTACTGCAATGAATGCGAAGGTAGGTGGACCTCAATATGGAGACCAAGGACTTCATACACGTGTCGGCCCCGGACCGCCCTGAGGCGGGGCGTCCAAACTTTCCCTTCGAGAGGGGTCCGGTTGCTATCCAGGACCCTATGAGGGGTCCGGGACCCCGCGGGGGTCTGGATTCCTTGGGAGGTCCGGAGCCCTGGCTGCTTGCGCTTGAGCGCCTGTTTTTCCTGGGACACGTGGCGTTCCCAGACCTTCCCCGGCCGCGGAACAGGTCCGGACCTTTGTCGGGAGGACAGGACTTCGGACTGCAGGGGTCCGGCTGTTTGGTTGTAGTCAAGGATGACTACTAAGGCTCTTGCCTAGTCACAGCAAGAGGGGGTACCCCAGTCCTGGGGTACCGACAGTGGCCCCCGGGCCCACCTCGGGAGAGGTATGAACCCGCGGGTGGGGCCACCACCGTGATGTGTTCCGACGCAACTTGATTGCGTTGGTGTGCTCTTGGAGAGAGTGGGCATCCCGGACCCCTGAGGCCGGTATGATTGTTGCCTGGTTTAGGTACTAGAGTGCTCTCCACGGGGCGACGAAGGTGTAGGCTTAGGGTACAGAACCAAGCTAAGCGGCTACACGGACTTCGGATCGCTCAGGGGGTAGCACTACTTCCCGGACCCGGCTTTTGTCGACCGTCTCCGCCGGAGCGGGCCACCGGAGTGGACTTGGAGCGACCGGGGCGAGCGGTCTCCGCCGGAGCGGGCCACCGGAGTGGACTTGGAACGACCGTGGCGAGCGGTCTCCGCCGGAGCGGGCCACCGGAGTGGACTTGGAGCGACCGTGGCGAGCGGTCTCCGCCGGAGCGGGCCACCGGAGTGGACTTGGAACGACCGTGGCGAGCGGTCTCCGCCGGAGCGGGCCACCGGAGTGGACTTGGAGCGACCGTGGCGAGCGGTCTCCGCCGGAGCGGGCCACCGGAGTGGACTTGGAGCGACCGTGGCGAGCGGTCTCCGCCGGAGCGGGCCACCGGAGTGGACTTGGAGCGACCGTGGCGAGCGGTCTCCGCCGGAGCGGGCCACCGGAGTGGACTTGGAGCGACCGTGGCGAGCGGTCTCCGCCGGAGCGGGCCACCGGAGTGGACTTGGAGCGACCGTGGCGAGCGGTCTCCGCCGGAGCGGGCCACCGGAGTGGACTTGGAGCGACCGTGGCGAGCGGTCTCCGCCGGAGCGGGCCACCGGAGTGGACTTGGAGCGACCGTGGCTGACAATCCGATGAAGCATGTTACCGGACCTCATAGTAAGGTGCAAAGAAACCAAGCCTTATACTAGAAGAGAGCCCGGGACCTCTAAAGTCAGCAGTCCTGGATACTAGAGTACTTGTAACAGGGTAGTGAAGTACGTAAACTTAGGGTACATTACCAGGCTAAGCCACGCGGAGCTTCTCTACCCCAGGATACAAATACCACTTCTCCAGAGCAGGTCCTTAGGGGTCCGGACCGCCTTCCAGCTAGAAGGGGTGTCTTTACCTGACCACAAGCCAGCAACTTAACTTGGATTGTTAGCAATAAGGGAAACTCCGGTCAAGAGAAAAGAATAGTTAAACCAAGGCGAATAAATGTAATCAGGGTGGAGCCTAGGCAAAACTGAGGAGGAAAATCTCCTTTATTATTGTGGTTGTCACGGTATACATCGGAGGTCGGGATTACGAGGACGGACCTCCACCGCTCCGGACCGCTTTTGCCTGTTTGTGTGATAGGGCCAGAGGTCGGGTTTACAAGGTCGGACCTTGACCGCTCTGGACACACACGTAGACACCACGCTATTACAAAGGAGAAAATCTCTCATTCCTTTCTTAGGAGTAACCTACGGCTGCATGCTATACAGCGTGTTCTTCTTCGGAGGTGAAGGCGCCCTGAACGTGCCTGAACCGCATCATCCAGCATCACCTCGGGAGCTCGGGGGACCCCTCCTTGCCTAAGAGCTGTCACATGCTTACATGGCATGAGACAAATTCTTTGGCTTTGAATGGAAGAGGCCCCCTCCCCCTGCCGTCGCCGTTGCCGATGGAAACCAGAGCCCTTGCGCAGCAGATGGACCGGTGCGACGCGTGGAGAAGTGCGGTCGTTCGCCGGCTTGTCCTTGGTGCTAGCGCCAGGGGCCCCCGCACGAGGAGGCGGGGTCCTGTCTGCAGCAGCACCGAGCAACGCTGAGGTGGATCTCCGGCGCTGGAGACGGCGGGACGACACGGTCAACTTCCTCCGGGATGGCCGTCGGCTCCAGGCTCCATGTTGAGAGAAAGCCTTGAGCCGACACCATGCCACCGCTGAGGAGGCGTGGCCGTTGCTTGAGAGAAAACCTTGAGTCGACGTAGGAGCAGCGGCGCGCAGCGGCGCCTCCGCTGTGCGTTGCTACGCCGGCTCTGAGGTGTCGCGGTGGCGACACACAGCAGGCGCCGCTGCCGTGCGCCGCCGCACCGAGGGCGTCGGAGTGCCGGTGCCATAGCATGCGGAGTGAGTGTGCCTTCCTTCATCTTCAAGTTCGCCGTTGCAGAGGGAGAACACAGCCTAGAGGCCTGAAGATCCAGCCAACGCCTGTCCTCCCCACGGACAGCGCCAAAATGTTGTGGGGATTTTTAGGGGTACCCACAGCCGGGTGGCGGAGCGCACCCGCCTATTCCCAGTGAGGGAGTACTCGGGGAAGTACTAGGCGATGGGGCTGGATCTTCGCTGAGACAAGGACTCAAGAACACTCGATTTAGAGTGGTTCGGGCCGCCGGAGCGTAATACCCTACGTCCACTGGGAGATGTATTGTCTTGGTTGTGTGAATGAACCTATCCTCTGCTGGCCTTGGCTCTTGCCCAGCCTGAGGTTTTCTAGCGGCGCTCCCTCCTTTTATAGATCAAGGGGGAGCGGATACATAGGACGTCGATGCCCCGACAGGTGGGCCCAACGTGAATGCGGCTACAGTGGTAGCGAATCTTTCCTTCGATATGCGTACTGCTGCTCTCCTGTCACAGGGGTCTTCTCTTGTTCCGTCAGCTAGGTGCCCGTTGGAGTAGCGTAGCTTGCGGCGTGGCCTGCTGAGGCTATTATGTAGCGTCATAATGGGTGAAGCCGAGCCGTCGTATCCGACTGTTACGGCAGACTGGCAGACGCGGCATGGGCGGCGCCATCGGCTCCACTGCCTTGGTAATACGCGATCAATAGTGCCCCCTGGTCAGTCAAACGCCTCGGCTTCCACTATATCAAAGTGGATGTCCACCTACTGCAATGAATGCGAAGGTAGGTGGACCTCAATATGGAGACCAAGGACTTCATACACGTGTCGGCCCCGGACCGCCCTGAGGCGGGGCGTCCAAACTTTCCCTTCGAGAGGGGTCCGGTTGCTATCCAGGACCCTATGAGGGGTCCGGGACCCCGCGGGGGTCTGGATTCCTTGGGAGGTCCGGAGCCCTGGCTGCTTGCGCTTGAGCGCCTGTTTTTCCTGGGACACGTGGCGTTCCCAGACCTTCCCCGGCCGCGGAACAGGTCCGGACCTTTGTCGGGAGGACAGGACTTCGGACTGCAGGGGTCCGGCTGTTTGGTTGTAGTCAAGGATGACTACTAAGGCTCTTGCCTAGTCACAGCAAGAGGGGGTACCCCAGTCCTGGGGTACCGACACAGTCCAAGTAGGACACAAGTTCAGAAGCATTGGAAGCTGAAGCTGATGACCTTACCGCATGCAGCAGAGAGGTAGCAGATGTATCTCTAGACATGTTAAGAGTACCAGGCAAACTACCAGAAACCAAACCAGCAGCACCATCATCATCATATATTTCGTCCCAAGCAGATCTTAACTTACCAGACAGGACAGGAGGGTCAGTCCTCCTCAACCTAACAGCACCATATTTCTCTTCATACTTATTGTACACATCAGTAAGTCTAGCTCTAGTGCCAACCAAATAAGTAGAATAATCAGTACTGGTGAGACCACCTAACCTTCTAAGCACCCTAGTTAAACCTTTCATTTTAGCTCTGGGGTCCAAGATGAATACAAAAGAGTACAGCAAAGGTATGTCCCTCCAGTACTTATTATATTTGTCTATCATAGGTTGCACCACAGATCTGATGTGTATATCATTAGCATAATTTTTTAGATGCAAAGCAATCTTAACAAGATAATGAATCATAAGTGGAGATGTAGGATAGTACACACCAGACAATGTAACTGTTGAATCATAAAACAGCTCAAGAAATGATAAAACTTTTTGTGCAATCATCCAATGCTCATCAGTTAACAGAAATGGCTCACCTTCAGACCTAGGATACTGAGCTTGGATGAAAGTAGTGAAAGGGGACTTATGAGGAAATAAATGTTTAAGCATTAGGTATGTAGAATTCCACCTAACCTCCATGTCCAGCTGAAACTTTCTAGGCATAACACCAGTTGCAATGCAGTAACTTTTATATGCAGCAATTCTTTGATTAGATGAATTTAAGAATGATATTACAGTTCTAAATGTTTCTATCAAAGGCTTGAGAGTAGTTAAGGCCTCCTTGACAATCAGATTGAGAATATGACATGCACAACGCTGATGCAAGAACATAGAATTAACAGAAGATGATGCAATGTCATTACATGATGCATACTCTGGTTCATCAGTAACATCAAAACCAAGGTAGTGAGACAGGATAGGTTTCAATTTTAGCATGGCTGAAGCATTAGATGATGCATTGTCTAAAGTAACAGCAAACACTTTATCAGTCAAACCATAATCAGCAAGAACAGATGCTACACGGTCAGCAATATTTTGTCCATTATGGGACACATCAATAAGAACTAGACCAAGAACCCTCTTCTCTAATTGCCAGTCAGAGTTTATGTAGTGAGCAACAACACTGAGGTAATTCTCTTTGGCATTACCAGACCAAATGTCAGAGGTTAGACACACACAATTAACAGAAGTACCAAAAGTCTCAACAAGTTTAGCCTTGCAATCAGTGAAGTACTTCTGTATGTCTCTAGTGGTGGTTTGCCTAGACACTCTAGCATATTTAGGATTGTGAGCAGTTTTAATAAACTCTTCAAAAGCCTCAGATTCACCCATAGAGATAGGAACATCAAGTCTAGCAATCAATCTAACCAGTTGAGTACGAGCAACCAGAGGACAGTAGTCCCAAGTACGCATACTACCATCAGGATTAAAAGAGATTTGAGACTGAGACATGCGAGTTTTTTCACGCCTCTTAACACAAGAGGCAATGTGGCGTGAAAGATGACCAGTGCCACCACTAGAAAAACCAGAGTAGATCTTAGAGCAATGTAGGCACCTAGCTCCATACCTGATGGTCTTACCATCAGCTGTGGTTTTGAACAGCTTCTCGAAATCATCCCAAACAGGAGAGGTAGAGGGACGTGAGTGCTTGGCGCTGTTACCGTCTGGGGGAGGTGCACCGCCGCAGGCAGGTACAGCAGGGCCATCATCGTCGATGTTGATGGGATCATCAGCACCAGGGCCGAACAAGGCATCACGGTCCTCGCGCAAGTCATCCTCGTCATCATCTCCGGCCATCCCGCACAATCGCCGCTCCTCGTTCTCGGTAACACCGAGCTCCACCGTCTCGTCGTCAGATCCGGCCATCGTCACTCGCCAGTTACCTGGTTCCTCAACAGCTGCACAGATCAAGACCTGGGTTAGGGAAAGAACATAGATCTAGTCATCTAGGGTTAGGGTAAGAGACTCACCTTTGTAGCCGGAGCACCAGGTACACCGGCGAGGTCGATGAAGCACGGATCTAGCCCCCCGGCCCTGGTTCCTCGACGGATCTCGTCTACATCTACAGAAAAAGGTGAGGAGAGTGAGAGATCGAGAGGCCGAGAGCGTCTGTGCTATAGCGAGATGAAAGGATAGAGGTACTTACGCGAGATCCGGAGCACCAGAGTCCGGCGGCGGCGACGGCGAGGAGGATGACAACGAGAAGAGGATGCTACATCGTCTGTGCGAGATCGAGACGATGGGTCTAGATGGCCGTGCCGTCTGCTAGTGCCGGCCCCGCACCCCGGCCTTCGCCCTCTGGGGCTCCGAGCTACTCACCGGAGCTCGGGAAGAGGAGAGGAGAGGAAGATCGAGGAGAGGATGAGAGGCGAGAGGGTGAGAGACTGAGAGGCGAGAGTGCGAGAGCGAGACGAGCGGCGGCCAGTGGAGGGAGAGAAATGATTACGGTTAGGGTGGGGGGGGGACGGCCGGCGCCGGGCCTTATATAGCCCTCCCCCCCAACGGTCAGATCGCCCCCCAACGGGCAGATCCAACGGTCGAGGGGGGCGCGGGGCGCCGGGCCGGACGGGCCGCCGTCGTGCCAAATGGGCCGAGGCCGTGCCTCCCCGTGCTGGGCCCTTAGCCGGGCCGGGCCCGTGCTAGTGCCGCGGGCCGAGATCGCGGACCAGGCACGGCCGGGCCTCTGAAACGGGCACGGCACGGGCCCGCGGGGTAACAGGCCGGGCCGGGTTAGTGTCGTGCTTTACCGGACCGGGCCCGTGCCGGCCCGTTGGGCCCGGCCCATTTGGCCAACTTTATTTCCGCGCGGCCTCCGTCGGTTATTCTCCCCAACCGCACCGGCGGTCGACCTCAATCCTGACTCCCCTCCATCCCTCCCCTCCGCCCATATAAATCCTCTCTCCTCTCTTCCCCATCCTTCACCCCCTATTTTCTAGAAACCGATGGAGTTCAAGAAGCCTCTGCTCTGGGATCACAAAGCGCAAGAGAGAGCCACCGCGGCCGCCGCCCTTGCCGGCAAGCTGCACGGCAGCGACCCGGGCGCTACGGCTTGCTCTTCCAGTGCGAAGAAATGTGAGGATCTGCAGCTGGCAGCGCTCAACGCCGAGGCCAGCCCATCTGCTGGTGTGAAGAAACCCAAGGACCTGGAGGAGGCGGTGCTCAGTGGCGAGGCGAGCACTTTCGGTGTGAAGAAATCTAATCCTGAATGCAACAAATCCGACGACAACAACATCCACCGTGACGGCAAGAAGATCGGCAACAAATCCAACAACAAAAAGGGCGAGATAACAGAGGAGGCGGTGATGGTCCGGCAACAAGTAGGAAATAATCTGAGACAGCCAAGAAAGGAAGACATGAACACTGGTCCCGCTCGGGTCCCGCTCTGATGTGAAAAAATTGGAGGAAGCGCTGGTCCCGCTCAGAATCCAAGAACTGGCAGAACTGGCTGGGGCATTTGCCAAATCCGCGGCCGGCTCTTCGATGGCCGCCGCAGCCGAAGCCTTCTGCCTCGCTGCGGGACACTTTGCTGGTGGAATTGACAGAAAGAAGAGAGTAACAGAGACGGAGTTGAGCAAATCCGCGATGGCTTTATTCTCGTTTGCTCAGGGTGCGTCTTCTTCGGAGGCCGGTCTCACTGTCGTCGCCATAAAATTGACATGCCATGCTCAGATGGTGTTGCTCTCCGACTCGGATAGCAAACCCAGCGGCCGGTGGCGGCGAGCGTCCTCCATCTCTGGCCATGTGGCTGTGACGTGACCGTCATTCAAGCAGCGGCTCCGGGCGGCTATCTCAGCCCCGGAGCCCAGGCTACCAATCCATGCTGAAGAGGTGGTAACATTTGTTTTAAACTTTTATTTAAAAAATCTTGGTTGCTTTCTAATTGGACAGCATGCAACTTTGACCTGCGAATTAAATTGGGTAACGCGATATGGTAGATTACGAAAATTATTAGGTGCTGCCGTGCTGGTAGTTAAGTTTGCCCACTAGAACTCCAAATGCTCATTGGAGTATGAGTGATGATGTCATTCTGCTTTCAGTTACTTCATCCTGCTGACTGTTTGAACTAAAAACTATGACTAGAGGTCTAGAGATGCTGCTCAATTTACTTTGAAAAAGAGATGCTGCTCAAACTTCTTTTAGTTACTGTCATTCTGCTAAATGTGAGAAGTAACAGATCTCTCGATCAATTCCTCTTTTGCCTGGCAAATGAAATTACCTGAATGCACTTGCATGGTGTGTTTAACACCATCCCTAACCAAATATCAATTTATGTTTAGTGCTATTGTATCATCGAAATCTGCATGTTGCAGTTCAGAGTAGATTAGCTATTCTGCTGAATGTGAAATTATCAGATTTGAGCTTTTCCTCTTTCCTTGCCTACTCAAAATTATCTGAATGTGAGCTTGCACAATGCATTGGCATTATATCCCATCTTTTCAATCCAAATTATATCCCTGTTGTTATGTGGCCTGGTCTGGGCAGTTCAAGCGTTTAGAATTTGCCCTTAGGCTTGCGGATTGGACAGCTCCGCAACTGGTGATGCTGTCCCTGATATAAGGATTCTACGGTTATTCTTTTTAATATGTGATGAAAACATAGATGTCGTGGTGCTGCAAACCACGGCCGGGTGGCGGAAGGCACCCGCCCTAGCCCAGAGGGTGTGTACTCAGGGGGTAGCTAGTCTTAGATCGATCTCCCTTCAGAACACAAGAAACACAGCAGGATTTAGAGTGGTTCGGGCCGCCGGAGCGTAATACCCTACATCCACTGTGTGTTGTATTGCCTTCCCACAAGCGTGAGGAGGTGCGAGAGCTTGAGTCTGTATGGATCTTCCTGTGCACAGCGAGCGCCTCCCTTTTATATCTCAAGGGGGCGCGTACACAGTCGTTGGATCCCCGACAGGTGGGTCCAACGATGTAGTATAACCTAACGCACTGTTCATGCATTATGGCGTCGCAGGCAAAGGAGATCTTTCTCTTGGATTCCCTCGCCTGCTCCCGGAGCCCTTCGTCCATCATGTCCTAGCGTCGTCTTGTCAGGTCAGGCCCGTCGCAGCTAGTGACACCGCCCGTCACATTGCTTAAGCGGGCGGTGTAGCTTGCGGCGTAGGCGGCATGATGGAAAAGTGCCGTGCTGTCGTATCCGTTTAATGCTACAGGCGGGCTCTGCGCGGGCGCGGCTCAGGCGGCTGCACTGTGCTCCTTGGTAATACGCGGCGCGCAGCGGGGCCTGACAAAAGGCTGTCTTGTGTACCACGGCGGCAGAGCACGCCTTGTCTATCGCATTAAATGCGGTAGGTGGGCGAGTCTTCCTCCGGAAGGCTCGCGCACGATCCCACGCCTCCGGGACACGTGGCGGCTTCGGACCCCTACACGGTGAGGGGAGTCCGGACGGGCGTAGGAGGTCCCGGACCCCTCTGGGGGTCCGAGGCTTCGGCGGTCAGCTTGGAGCTTCCCTTCCATGGAGACACGTGGCGCCACCGGACCCATCCTCAGGCGGGGAACGGTCCGGGGCCGTTGGCCTGGTGAGGGAAAAGCCTGGCCTGTGGGGCCTGGCTACTCCGTCTCTCCCGCGCAGCTACGGATAACTACGCGGGTCCTGCTTTGCTGCAGTAAGAGTGGGTATCCCTGTTGCAGGGTACCGACAGTGGCCCCCGGGCCCACCTTGGGGGAGGTACGAGCCCACAGGTGGGGCCACTTCTGCGATTTGGTACTATATAGCTTGAAGCTCCTTTCTGCAGGTCTTGACCGGCTTTGACTACCCATTGGGTTGGTTGCTGCCTCATCACGTCGCAACGGATTACTGACTAAGGGCCCCACGATAAGCGGTTCACTTAGTCACACGCGCGACGTTTGGCATTGTTGCGGCCGGAGTAAACGGATCATTTACCACCGGCGCAGCTCCCGAAAAGCTCGGCCACGCCTATGATTAATGCGCGCACGTCAGCTCGGCTTCCGCCTTGCTTCACGCGCGCGGGCGACGGTTCGGATCCCGCCTTTTCGCACCCCCGTTGATTACCCACCCTCCCTGACAGGTGGGCCTGGGCCCCTCACGTCATGGACTGGGCGGCTAACTCCTGGTGCGAGCGTCGCTTGAGTTCCGGCGACGGTTCCGGGGCGCGCTGGTTGAGACAGGCTTTATAACGGGGCATACCGTATCCTATGGTTGCTTTCCCGCATTCGTCTTCTTCCTCCAGCCTTTGCGCCCCTTTGCCTCCGAGCCTTCCTTGACCTTCTCTCCCCCCTACACAGGCTCCTTCCTCGCCCGTCAGGAGATGGCATCCCTTGTTCATCCCCGTCGCTTCCAGACCGAGGGAGAGCTGAACACAGTGCGCCGCCTGCTCGGGTGGAGCGCTCAGGAGACCGGCTGGGGGGTGCGAGCAGGCTCGGTTCCCCTTGGCAACCTCCGCGCCGGGGAGTTCGTGCTATTTACCTCGCACGTCTCCGCCGGCGTGGGGCTGCCGATTTCTTCATTCTTGCTGCTGCTGCTGGAAGACTTCGGCCTCCAGCTTCAGCATCTGACGCCCCACTCCCTCCTCCTGGCGTCCATCTTTGTGCATTTATGCGAGATGTTCGTAGGAGTGCGTCCCTGCGTCATCCTCTTCCGCTACTTCTTCATCCTGGTGAAGTCCGGAAGGAGCAAGGACGAAGTGGGAGGGTACTACTTCCAGATAAGGAGCGACCTGCCGACTCCTTACATTCCGGGCCTTGCTGGCGGAAGGTGGGAGGAGTGGCGCAGGGATTGGGTGGTTGCCACCACCGAAGCCAACGAGCGTCTTGTCCTGCCGACCGCGGGGCCCGCCTCCGACAAAGCGTCCTGGAGGGCCAAGCCATCGCTGCAGCCGGAGTTCGACTCCGTGCTGGATAAGATCAGGTCACTGGCAGGGAGCGGCCTCACCTCGTGGCACGTGCTCGGCGACTTCGTGAAGCGCCGGATCGCCCCCCTGAAGCAGCGGCCGCGACCGGCGTGGAGCTTCACCGGCCTCAACGATTGCAGCAGGACCCACCGCGGGGAGGGAAGCGACCTGACCCAGGAGGCCTTGGAGGTCCTGGTGCGGAACGTGACGGGAGACACCTTCATCGCAGAGAATCTGATCCTCCCGCAGAGCATAGTCCCCCTCTGCGAGGACCCAGCGAGGGTGGCGGTGCTGGCCACCCTGCCAACCCTGGACGACGGGGGACTGGCCCCGCGGCAGACCGGGGGTGACCCGAACCGTGGGCTCCGGATCCCTGGCTCGTCCGGGGATCAGGCTACGCTAAGCGCTGCGGGGTCCGGTGCCACTACGAAGGGGAAACAGGCCGCGGCTGCGGCCGGCTCCAGCCGGGCCCAGAGCAGCTCCGGTGCGTCGTCAAGGGACGTAGGCCGGCGGAGGCTACTCCGGGGCGACGGGACCCTGGTGTCGGAGCCCGCCGCGAAGCGCCAGAGGTCTTCCGAGGGCGCAGGCCAGGGTAGCTCCCGGGCTGCTGGCCCCCACGGGTCCTCTGGCGTAACTGGACCACCACCATCGCCGCCGAAGAATTCATCGCGCCGGCAGCAAGAGCGGCCGCAGCAGGAGCAGCCGCAGGAGCAGCGGCAGCAGGCACGCGGACGGCAGCAGCAGCAACAGGAGCGACCCCGGGTTGCACCCATGCCGCAGCCGCAGGTACAGCAGCAACGGGCGCAGGCCCGGGTTACGCCTGTATCGCAGCTGCAGGGGCAACAACAGCAACAGCAACAGCAGCAGCTGCAAGAGAAGAGGCCCGGGCTCCGGGGACGCTGGGTCCCCGGTTCTGCTGGGTTAGTGTCATCTTGCTCTCCTCCCTTGCGCCGGTGTTCTGTTTTTTTTTTGTGTTGACGGCTTTTCTGCTTTGCTACCAGGGCTTCCCGCCCCAGCGGTTCTTCTACCACCGTTGGCACATCAGCAGGTGCCCGGGCGGCAGCGACCTCGGCATCGACAGCGACGGTGGCAGTAGGTGCGGGACCCTCAGGTACGGCGTCCTGTTGCTAACTCCGTGACACATGATGCGATGCTGACTGTCATGCCATTTCCAGACTCTGCAGGGCTCAGTGCAGCAGCGGCAGCGGCGGTGGCGCTGGTGCTGGGTGCAGCCGCTCCTGACGTATTGGTGGCGGGGGCACTCGGTGCGGCCGTGTCTGCCACAGCGGCAGCGGGAGCACCGAAGTTAGGTTCGGCCGCGCCCGACTTGTCGGCAGCGGGGGCACCAGAGCTGGGTCCGGCCGCGCCCGACTCGGCGGCAGCGGGGGCGCCGGAGCTGGGCCCGGCCGTGCCCGACTCGGCGGCAGCGGGGGCACCAGAGCTGGGCCCGGCCGCGCCCGACTCGGCGGCAGCGGGGACGCCAGAGCTGGGTCCGGCGGCGCCCGACTTGGCGGCAGCGGGGGCGCCGGAGCTGGGCCCGGCCGCGCCCGACTCGGCGGCAGTGGAAGCGCCGGAGACAAGTGCCGCAGCGGAAGCCCCTACCTCCAGCTCCGGTCCTGTTGCGGAGGAAGAGTTGGAGGTGGTGTTTGGCAGGCGGCTCCTGCAGCTCCAATCCCCGGAGGAGGATACGACTCCGCTTCCTCAGGTGCTGTTGCGAGTTCGGCGTTCGATTGAGGAGGCAACCTCCTCCGCCGAGGTGGCCTTCCGGCGGGAGTGGTCTGCGCTGGAGAGCGAGCGTCAGCGCCTCTCCGACTGGCACACCCGCCTGGAGGCGCACACGAAGGCTGAAGCCTCCCACGCCGCGGAAACTCGGTCAAAGCTCAAGGCGGACCAAGCGGCCTACCGAGTCAACCTTAAGAAGGTGTTTGACCGAGAGCTTGCAGTGTCAAGCCGAGAGAAATCCTTGGCGCAGCGGGAGCAGGACTTCACCCTGGAGGTTGTTGGGTTCGCTGCTCAGCGGTCCGACCTCGAGGCTCACCTCGCAGCCCAGCAATCAGAGCTGGAGACTCGCAGCGAGGACCTCGAGGTCCGGAGGCAGGAGCTCGACGTCTTCTCTGCGACTCTGCAGGGATGGCGTGAACAACTGCAGGAGAGAGCCCGCCAGCTGACTGCCGACGAGGCGGACTTGGAGGAGGACCGGAAGTCTCTTGCCAAGCGGGAAGCTCACGCCACCGCCATAGAGAAGGAGCTTGAGCGCCAGCGAGAGTCGCTCAAGAAGCGGAAGGTATACGCGGAGCAGAAGGAGACCAAGCTGGAGGAGCGGTCCCGCGGACTCGAGGAGAGGTCCCGCGAGCTCGAGGAGAGGTCCCGCGAGGTGGAGGTGGCCAAGGCGGCCTTGGACACCCGGGTGCAGGAGGCTGTCCGGGAGGCGGTCCAGAAGCACCAGGAAGACCAGCGCGCTGGAGCCCAGCGGATCGCTGACTGGGCGGCCGAAGCGAGCCTCGCACTGGTGCCATTTGGAATGAGCCCGATCCAGGTGGCGGAGCCGCCAGCTTCGATAGCTGACGCCCTCCCAGTGTTGAGCTCCGCTTCGGATAGGCTCCAGCGCCTGGGGCCAGTCCTTACTGGACAGCTTGAAACCGAGGGCCGCGAGCTGATCCGGATGGTGGCGGAGCACATCCTGACCTGCCTCCGGAGCCACGACCCGGCCATCTCGCTGGCGCCCGTGGTCGATGGCCCTGTAGCAGAGACGGAGGCCGCCGCTCGGGACAGCGTGCGGGAGGTCGTTGACTTCGTCGCCGCCTACTTCAAGCGAGAGCCTGCGGACCCTTAGGCTGGGGATTGTATCTTTTTTCTTTTGCATTATGTAACAAACATTGTATTAGTCGAAAGTTTTTGAAATAGAAGAAACTTCAACTTAGCTGTTTGCCGGTTGTTGATTTGCGGTATGCGGCACCCCGGCGTCCTGGCCCCCTGGCGGATAGGTTCGGTTGTTTGGACCTGTCTGCCACGCGAGCCGTAGAAGATACTCCGGACCTCCTTGGGCATAGGTGTCATATAGCCTGCAAGGCGAGCAAGCGCCTTGTTCCCTGCGTAGTATACAGGAGTACAGAGAGAAGAATCAAATTTGCTTATACGGTAACAATGATACTGCAACTTAGCTATTTGACGCATGCAGGATTCATCCATGATGTCTGGGACAAAGCGGATGCCTGGGCCCCCTGGGAGAGAGGCTCAGCTGCTGTGAGTCTGTCTACCACCGAGATTGGCTCTTATCCTGCATGGAAGCTTTGAAGCAGATACTCGGACCCCCTGGTAGGTAGGCTCAATGGTTTGAGACTGTCTACCACTGGCCAGGTTTGAACCTGTGTACCACTTCAAAGTTATAGCTTAGAGCAGACCCGCGGGGCTCATTCCTGACCAATCCCAGGCCTGGTACCAGGTCCAGGACTCTAGATGCGCAGGCCCAGGTAGCTCTGTGCTTGTTACAGAGTGGGGGAGTGCGTAGGCTTAGGGTCGGAACCAGGCTAAGGCGCTACGCAGGGCTCCGGACCACTCCAGGAAACAGCACGATCTTTCCGGACCTGGCTTCATCGTCCTAGACCCTTCGCAGCAGTGGGTGAGGTCACTTTGCTGTGCTCGATCCTTTGAGATATGGTGCTGGACACGCCGTGTTGGACTTAGGAAGCCAGCTCTTGATCTGGGACGAGGTCCGGGCCCCCAATTACCCGGCTCCAGGTACTAGAGTACTCGTTACAGGGTGGTGGAGAGTGCAGGCTTTTGGGTACGGAACCAGCTAAGCGGCTACACTGGGCTCCGAACCACCCCAGGAAACAAGTACCCGCTCCCCAGAGTAGGTCCTTAGGGGTCCGGACCCCTCTCCTGCAGCAAGAGGGTCCGGACCTGTACGGTAGTCCAGCAGCTCAATGCAGATCTTAGTTGCAGCAACAAGAGTAGAGGTCCCGCGGGGGTTAGAAAAAAGCGAAAATTCCGAGAATCGAAATGCGTAATTTAACTTTGACGCAAAGACAGAACTAGGAGAAAATCCTTCCTTTGCAATCTCGATGTACATGGCTGGCGCGATGGATGCCAGAGGCCGGGTTTATGAGGTCGGACCTCTACCGCTCTGAGCCGCGCGTTAGCCGCTAGTGCGATGGATGCCAGAGGTCGGGTTTACGAGGGTGGCCCTCAACCGCTCCGGGCCGCACGCTAACTCTATCTTATTACAAAGGAAAGGTTATTTCCCTGCTCTGCCTAGGTGTAAAACTTACGCAGATGCTCTATGTTCCACGGGTTGGGCAGCGGCACTCCGTCTTCTGTGGCAAGGCGAACGCATCCGGGCCGGCATACCTCTGTAACCTTGAAAGGCCCCTCCCAGCTGGGGGAGAGTTTGTGGAGCCCCGCTCGGTTCAGGATCCGTCTGAGGACGAGGTCGCCAGCCCGGAGCTCCCTACTGTGCACGAACCGTTGACGGTAGCGCCGGAGCGCCTGGTTGTAGCGTGCATTTCGGATCGCTGCTCGCCACCTTCGCTCGTCAACGAAGTCCACGTCGTCGCACCGCAGCTGCTCCTGCATGGATTCGTCAAAGGCCTGGACCCGTGGTGAGCCCAGGTGAATTTCTGGGGGAAGGCATGCTTCAGCCCCGTAGACCAGGAAGAACGGAGTCTCCCCGGTGGCTCGGCTGGGTGTGGTCCGGTTGCCCCATAGTACACATGGAAGCTCGTCAACCCATTTGGCACCATGCTTTTTCAAGCAGTTGTAGGTGCGGGTCTTGAGTCCCCTGAGGATCTCTGCATTCGCTCTCTCAACCTGTCCATTGCTGCGGGGATGTGCCACGGACGCAAAGCATAGCTGGATGCCAATGTCCTCACAGTACTCTTGGAAAAGTCTGCTTTTGAATTGGGTCCCGTTGTCCGCGATGATGCGGTTTGGGACGCCAAATCTGCACACAATGGACCTGAGGAATGCGACTGCTGATTTCTTAGTAATATTCACCACAGGAGTAACCTCCGGCCACTTAGTGAACTTGTCGATGGCAACATAGAGGAACCGGTACCCGCCGACAGCCCGGGGGAAAGGCCCCAGGATATCCACACCCCACACAGCAAATGGCCATGAGGGCGGAATCATCTGTAGAGCTTGAGCTGGGGTGTGTATTTGCTTTGCATGGAACTGGCATGCTTTGCAGGACCTTACCAGCTCAGCCGCATCCTGGAGTGCTGTTGGCCAGTAGAAGCCGTGCCGAAAGGCCTTGCCAACAAGCGTGCGAGAGGAGGAATGACTTCCGCACTCGCCTCCATGGATCTCCGCAAGCAGTTCGCGGCCCTCTCCCTGGGAAATGCATCGCATGAGGACTCCGTTGGCGCCACGGCGGTAGAGATCCCCTTCTACCACCGCGTAGCGTTTAGCCAATCGGACTATGCGCTCAGCGGACACATCGTCATCAGGGAGGATGTCATCTTTCAGGTAGTCCCGGATCTCGGAGATCCATGCATCGGGAGCTCCCAAAGCAGATAGGGGTGGTTCTGTGAGGTCAACAGGCTCCTCAACAGAACACACAGCCCTAGTTGGGCACCATAGGTGGAATACTGCCGGGACCGCTAGCTTCGAGGTGCCAGCTTGATCCCCGTCACCCGGCTCGGCAGGCTGGGCGGTAGGTTTCAGCAGCCGTCTTTCAAAGACACCCTCAGGCACAGAAGCCCAGGTAGATGCTCTCGCAGAGAGATCATCTGCTGCTGAGTTGTGCTCGCGGGGAACGTGTTGTAGTTCCAAGGCGTCGAAATCCTTCTCGAGCTTCCTCACGTGTATGAGGTATGCCGCGAGCTGGGGATTATTGCAGTTGCAATCCCCTCGGACCTGCTTAATGATTAGCTGGGAGTCCCCCTTCACCAGAAGCTGCCGGACCCCCAATGAGAGGGCTTGGGTCAGGCCGAAGATCAGAGCCTCGTATTCCGCCATGTTGTTGGTGGCCTTGAACTCAAGGTGCACCATGTACTTCAGCTGATCTTCGTTTGGGTCGATGAGGACCACACCAGCTCCGGCCCACTTCTCGCGGGCGGACCCATCAAAGAAGAGTGTCCAGTGAGGCTCGGTGAAGACTGGTGTCCTGATTTCCGGCTCCGGGGGTCCAACATTTATGGCCGGACCTCCAGGGTTGCTTGGGGAAGGAGTCCACTCCGCTATGAAATCAGCCAGGATCTGGCTTTTGACCGCATGGCGTGGCTGGAATTCCAGTTGGAACTCCGCCAGCTCTGCTGCCCACTTGGCGATATTGCCTGTGGCGTTGGAATTGTGTAGAATCGCTCTTAATGGGTAAGAGGTCACTACAACAACTCGGTGTGCTTGAAAGTAGTGGCGCAGTTTCCTGGACGCAATAAGTATTGCATAGATAAGCTTATGCGTCTCAAGATACCTGGCCTTTGCCTCGTGGAGGACTTCACTGACGTAGTAGACTGGCTTTTGGACGGTCCGGACCCTAGTTCCTGGGTCCAGTTCGTCCTTGTCCACCGCATCTGTCCCTTGGGCCCCCAGTGGTTCTGGGCTCCCAATGGGATGAGGCTCCTCCGGACCTGCCTGTGCGGGGCCCGGACCTTCAAGCTGGGGTGAGGCTGACGGGCCCCCGTGTCCGGGGTCCGGCTCACCATCCTCGGCCAAGAGGACCTTGGTGCTCCCCTGGCGGGTTTGCTCCATCCTTTCGGCGACCAGCACCATGCTGACCGCCTCCGCAGATGCAGCAAGATACAGAAACAACGGCTCACCGGGTTCTGGTGCCACCAATACTGGCAGCGAGGTGAGGTGCTGCTTCAGCTCCTGGAAGGCCTGTTCAGCCTCTTCGGTCCATGAAAATGGACCGGACCTCCTCAACAGCTTGAAGAAGGGAAGGGCCCTCTCAGCCAGCCTCGATATGAAGCGGCTAAGAGCAGCGAGAGACCCAGTAAGCTTCTGGACGTCCTTGATGCGGCCAGGAGGCCTCATTGCTTCGATCGCCTTGATCTTGGCTGGGTTTGCCTCGATGCCTCGATGCGAGACCAGGAAACCCAGCAGCTTCCCTGCTGAGACGCCGAAGATGCACTTCTCTGGGTTCAGCTTCGTGCGGGTGGCGCGAAGACGGTCGAAGACGAGGGACAGGTCCTCCACTAGTGTTGATCCTACCTTAGTCTTGACCACAACGTCATCGACATAAACCTCAACAATATCTCTAATTAGATTACAGAAGGTTTTGTTCATAGCTCGCACAAACGTGGGTAAGGCATTCCTTAGACCATACGGCATGACAATGTAGCAATAAAGCCCATCTACTGTTACAAAGGCAGTATGCTTCCTATCCTCTCTAGACATCTGAATCTGGTGGAAACCAGAGTATGCATCTAGGAAAGACAAAAGATCACACCCGGAGGTGGAGTCCACGATCTGATCGATACGCGGAAGAGGGTAGGGGTCTCTTGGACATGCCTTGTTGAGGCTGGTGTAGTCGATGCACATCCGGAGCTTCCCGTTGGCTTTTGGGACGACGACCGGATTGGCCAACCACTCGGGATGGTGGACCTCCTCGATGAAGCCAGCGTGTAGGAGCTTGTGGACTTCTTCGCGGATGAAGTTCTGCCGCTCCACAGACTGCTTCCGAGGTTTTTGGCGCACCGGCGTGGCGTCGGGGTAGATCCTCAGATTGTGCTCGATCACTTCCCTGGGGATCCCGGGCATCTGCGACGGTTCCCAGGCGAACACGTCGACATTTGCCCGGAGGAAAGCGATGAGCGCGTCTTCCTATTTCTCCTCCAGGTTCCCCGCGATGCGGGTGGTCCTGGTGGTGTCTGCCCCAATCTGTACCGACTTCACGGGAACTTGGTCCGGATCAGATGGTTGGACCTTGGGAGCCTTTGCAGGCGCCCTGGGTTGCGAGGTGGACGGATCCTCCTCGGAGCGTGCAGCCTCTGCCGCCAGAGTGTGCAGTCTCTCAACTGCAGCAACGGCAGCGGTGCGGTCGCCCTGCACGGTGAGGACTCCGGCAGGGGAAGGCATCTTCAAGACCAAATACCCATAGTGGGCAATGGCCATGAAGCGGTAGAGTGCCGGTCGGCCAATGATAGCGTTGAACGGGAGGTTCACCTCCGCAACATCGAACATGACGCTTTCTGTGCGGAAGTTCTCCTCGGTCCCGAACGTGACCGGCAATGTGATGCTCCCCAGGGGGAACACCGGATGTGGGCCCACCCCGGAGAATGGGCGAGAGGGAGTCAGCTTGGACTCTGGGATCTGCAGCTGCTTAAATGCTGCATAACTGATGACGTTGAGGCCAGCCCCACCGTCAATCAGCACGTGGTAGAGCCTCACGTTGGATATGACAGGAGCCGTGACTAAAGGTAGCACACCAGCTCCAGCCATATTCTCCGGGCAGTCGGATGGCCCGAAAGAGATGGTGGTGTTCATCCACCTCTGGTGCGGCGCCGCCCTCGGGACCCCCGGCTTCGCCGAAAGGACCTCCCGGCGAAGGGTCTTCACGTCCCGCCGGGAGACAAGCTCCCAGCTCCCGCCATACATCACGTACAGCTTCTTGCGGCGGTCGCCGTTGTCGGAATCGGAGTCGTCGTTGTGATAGACGCCCTTCAGCTCTCGAGCGGGGGATTGGTACCCCAGCTCCTTCTCCCCGGCTGCGGCCCTGCTGTCAGAGGCCTTCTCCTTGCCGGCCCGCTGGCGAGGAGGGGGTGAGTCATCCTTAGAGGACTGCTCCCGCCGCCCACTGACCCGTTTCGCGAGCTTTTGGATCTCGCGGCAGTCAGCAGCGCTGTGGCGAGCGGTGGGATGCACTGGGCATGAACCTCCGCTCCCACCTTGCGGGCGAGGGCGTTTGCCGTGTGTATTCTGGCCCCCAGCCGCTGCCGCCGCAGCCGGCGCCGCTGGTGGCGCTGCTGCTGCAACGACTGGTCCGCCAGAATGCGGCTCCCCACGACCCCGGTTCTTCTTCTTCTTCTTGCCACCGCCCTGAGCGGTAGCGCTGGAGCCACCAGCCTTGGTGTCTCCGTCTTGGGGGGCTGAGTGCCATGCACGGCCCTCGGCGGCCCTGGCACACTTGTCTGCCAGGGAGAAAAGCGTAGTGACGCTTTCCACCTCGTGCGTCGCCAGCTTCTCGAGCATCTTCTCATCACGCACCCCCTGACGGAAAGCAGTAATAATAGATGCATCTGAGATACGAGGAATGGTACCCCGTACCTTAGTGAAGCGCGAGATGAAAGCCCGAAGCGTTTCCCCGGGTTTTTGCCTCACGGCGTGAAGGTGTGCCTCCACACCATGCTGCTGGTAGGCGCTGGCGAAGTTCGCTGTGAACCTTGCACAGAGCTCTTCCCAGGACTGGATCGTCCCAGGTGTGAGGTTCATGAGCCAGGTCCGGGCTGGCCCGGACAAGGCTACATGAAAGTAGCTTGCCATGACGGCGCCGTTGCCACCAGCTGCTGTGATGGCAGTAACGTACACCTGCAGGAATTCCGACGGGTTAGTAGTACCGTCGTACTTTTCCGGCAAGTGGGGGCGGAACTTGGGTGGCCACGCCACGGCGCGGAGGTGCTCCGCAAGCGCAGCACAGCCCACCCCGGCCACCGGTGCCCCTGGCTGAATCCGGGCGTTCACCGGAGGCCTGGGTGCCGCCGCGTCCAGATCGACATTGAGGTTGCGTCCCTCAATGTTGAGACGGCGCTCTCGCGCCCTCTCGACAGCGATGCGGGCATCCTCCCCCGCGCGCCGGCGGTTGAGCTCCGCCCGCAAGTCTTCTGTTCGTGCACCCCTCACGGTGGGGGAGCGCACAGATGCCGACGCACCGCCCTGACGCTGGTGGTAAGGTACCACCGCGTTGCCAGGCGGAGGTCGTTGCCCAGTCTTTGCAGAACTGGGGGAGGCCTGAGCCAGGTGGAGGAGACGGTCGACGTCGTCTCGCCACTGCCTCAGGGCGTCTGGCGAGGCTGCCTCAGCCGGAGGGTTGCGAAGCAACTCCCTAGCCGCGGCTAGAGCTCCGCCGCTCGCAGTCTGTGAGGGGGCCCTTGATGGGCGCCCTGACTCTTGCCGGCGGGCGGCTCGCGCCGCCGTCAACGGTGGCTGCTCCACAGGCACGGTTGCCCCTGGAGCAGTAACGCGAGGGGCGTGTGGCGTGGAGGACGCCACCCCCTCCGTCATCTCCACGTCGTCCACACGAACCATGGGGACAAAGCGGATGATGAAAATGCGACGAGCTAGCTCCCCTACCTGGCGCGCCAAATGTCGTGGTGCTGCAAACCACGGCCGGGTGGCGGAAGGCACCCGCCCTAGCCCAGAGGGTGTGTACTCAGGGGGTAGCTAGTCTTAGATCGATCTCCCTTCAGAACACAAGAAACACAGCAGGATTTAGAGTGGTTCGGGCCGCCGGAGCGTAATACCCTACATCCACTGTGTGTTGTATTGCCTTCCCACAAGCGTGAGGAGGTGCGAGAGCTTGAGTCTGTATGGATCTTCCTGTGCACAGCGAGCGCCTCCCTTTTATATCTCAAGGGGGCGCGTACACAGTCGTTGGATCCCCGACAGGTGGGTCCAACGATGTAGTATAACCTAACGCACTGTTCATGCATTATGGCGTCGCAGGCAAAGGAGATCTTTCTCTTGGATTCCCTCGCCTGCTCCCGGAGCCCTTCGTCCATCATGTCCTAGCGTCGTCTTGTCAGGTCAGGCCCGTCGCAGCTAGTGACACCGCCCGTCACATTGCTTAAGCGGGCGGTGTAGCTTGCGGCGTAGGCGGCATGATGGAAAAGTGCCGTGCTGTCGTATCCGTTTAATGCTACAGGCGGGCTCTGCGCGGGCGCGGCTCAGGCGGCTGCACTGTGCTCCTTGGTAATACGCGGCGCGCAGCGGGGCCTGACAAAAGGCTGTCTTGTGTACCACGGCGGCAGAGCACGCCTTGTCTATCGCATTAAATGCGGTAGGTGGGCGAGTCTTCCTCCGGAAGGCTCGCGCACGATCCCACGCCTCCGGGACACGTGGCGGCTTCGGACCCCTACACGGTGAGGGGAGTCCGGACGGGCGTAGGAGGTCCCGGACCCCTCTGGGGGTCCGAGGCTTCGGCGGTCAGCTTGGAGCTTCCCTTCCATGGAGACACGTGGCGCCACCGGACCCATCCTCAGGCGGGGAACGGTCCGGGGCCGTTGGCCTGGTGAGGGAAAAGCCTGGCCTGTGGGGCCTGGCTACTCCGTCTCTCCCGCGCAGCTACGGATAACTACGCGGGTCCTGCTTTGCTGCAGTAAGAGTGGGTATCCCTGTTGCAGGGTACCGACAATAGATCATATAATCTAATCAATCCCGAGGCTTATACTCCTTTTTCATTTTATGAAATCTGCAGAGCAAACTGATTGACAAGCGAGATGTGCTCTACGGGCTAGCGCTCGGCGCGCCTCTCGCCACTCTTACCGCGGCATGGTCCCTAGTGCCTGGGCCGGGGTTACTGGCGCAAGCGCAAGCGTGTGGATCCTGGCAGCCAGCGGCATGGTCCTCAACCAGTACGCTGTGTTGGACTGTGAGCGGTTGGCCGCTAGACATCTAGGCCGGCTAGGTGTGCTTGGCGCTGCAGCGCTCTTCTGCTACTTCGTGTACCACGCTTTTTTTCCCTTCGAGCTCGTGGGCGTTCTGGCTCCTCCCCGTCATCGCTCTTGTCGCCCACGGTTTGTCATGGGTCTTTGCATGCTCTTCTTATTGGCCATGCGTATTTTTTCAATGCACCACAGGGCACATATGACTTTGCCTCTGCCATTTCAATCTGACTGCTCACACATGTTTTGTTTCCGTATGCTATGCTACTACCATTGTTATGTTGTGATCCAAATTTATTGCACAAGAAAAGGCCGACTTCCGACGGAGCAAAGCGGAGGCCCGTCGGCCGTTGCCGGGAGGCTTGGGCCGGAGCAAAGCGGAGGGGGGCTCAATCTTGTTCCAGAAACATGGGGATGGCCTTGGAGTATTCGAGTAGGGAATGCCGGAATAGATTGGAGGAATTGTGGCGGTGAAGCTCGGGCAGTTGGAGTAGTTCGCGCTCGGGTTCACGTAGGTTCGTTCGTCGGCACTGTAATCTAACTAACAATTCCTTCAGGAACCGGTGGACGGGGTTGACGTCCGGGTCGCCGTGAGCTTGCTGAGCCAAGGGATGACCCAGCTTGAGGAGACAGGCAGCAAGCTGCTGGCGCGGGCTCGAGACATCATCGCCCCCGCAGTTGGTGCCCGCGTGCCCCATGGCGAGCTGCTGGTGGCCACCGACGCGCTGGAGCAGGCGCGCGTTCGCCGCGATGGAGGCGGCTGATAGCGCTCCACTCAAGGCTGTTCGCGATAGCGCGACGGAACTGGCGCGCACGTGCCGGGAGTTGAAGGAGGTTCGTCATCTAGATCGCTGTCAGCTGTGGCGTGGTGGCCAACCAGTATGGACAAACAAACTTGGAGTTGCAAGCCGCTAGCCATCAGAGCCATCTGGGCATGATGGGCTCTCGATTCTGTTTGGCATCTATGGTTATTGGGCATTCTTTCCATTCTACAATTTCTTTTTTGGGTTGTCCTCTCGTTTTCCACAGTTTGCTTTGGATCGTGGTAAGATTTCTCTCAATTGTTCGCACAACGCGTGCCTGAGATCTTTGAACTTGTAGGGAACCGAGGTGATCATAATACCCACTAAGCTGAAGATCTACATGTAAGACACATCCTTTTTCAATTTCTAGCTACTTAGTGTATAAATTCCTTTCGACGGTAGAGTTGCTTTTTCGATTTCGGGTGGCAGAGCCTACCAACAGATGAAGCTAGCTTTCGGGAGTCAGAGACTTCCTACAATGAAGCTCAAACACTTTGTGATCCCGAGTGGCAGAGCCAGCCTACGATAGATAACTTATACACTAAGTACTTAGAAATTGGAAGACTAACACTTACAAAATAGTTGTTTTGTACAACACAATATTATTTACACAAGAGTACACAACATATCCTTTATTTATGGCTAACCTAGCACTCACCTTTCTCATCTACCATGCTCTTATATGGATGGCATGTCAAGATGAGGTTCCCTATTTATAGGCCAAGGCGGATCATAGGGTGGTGACATGTGTCCCCCCCTTCTAGAGAATATCTAAATATTAAAATATTTTCTAATTTATTTATTACTAATTCTAGAATACTCTATGAAAATATCTTCTCATTGTCTTGTGGAGAATACTCTAGAAGGTTGCCTTGCATTCTTTTAACAGAACTGATTGCTAACTTGTGTTTTCATACAATGACCATGATTGTAGAGCTGCATTTGAGGTGATGATAAGAGCTTCAAGAACGTGACATAGGTCGCGGGGTCACCCCACGGATCCTTCCTCCGGGGTGACTCTGGTCAACCCCGGGAGGCAGCCGGGGCCGCCTTGGTTTTACAACAACGGGAGGCGCAGTAAACGGCGGTGGGTCCCGGCCACCGTCCATCTTCAAGTTGATGGGACAAGCAACCCAGGGATAAGCTATCCGCTGCCTATCCTCTTATCGTCTAAGCGCACGGCATCCCCGTAATCATGATGTTCTTGCGGGGAAGCCGCGCGCCCCCGACTGAGCCAGGCGGCCGGGCGCCGTAATCCTCAGGATTTCCCGCCCGGCAAAGATCTTTTTACCAGGCGGGTGTCTTTGAGGGGAAGGAAAAGGACTTCCCCGGGCTTCTCGTGCCGGACCGAGCCCTGGCCCGTCCCGTGCAGGCGCCCATCTCCATGGGTGGTTATTCTGGGTGAGGGCCCCAGCCGCGCTCGGCTGACGTCGCCGGCTAACGCCTGCTTGTGGGCCTCCTTTCTTTAGTTGCGCATTAGTCCGGGGTTATGGGTACCCCCGTTCCCATTACGCTGACAGGGAGTGTTGGAAGAATGCAAGACAACCTTCTAGAGTATTCTCCACAAGGCAATAAAAAGATATTTTTCATGGAGCACTCTAAAATTAGTAATAAATAAATCAGGAAACCTTGTAATATTTAGGAACCCTCTAGAACGGGGGACACATGTCACCACCCTATGATCCACCTTTGGTCTATAAATAGAGACCCCCCTTCCTCGCCATGACATCCATCCAAGAGTTTGGTAGATGAGAAGGGTGAGTGCTAGGATAGCCACAAAGAGAGGGTGTATTGTGTACTCTTGTGCAATACTATTGTGTTGTAATGAAGCAAGTGTTATGTAAGTGTTAGTCTCCCAGTTTTTATGTACTTACTGTATAAGTTGTGATCTATCGTAGGTTGACTCTGCCACCCGGGATCACAAAGGTTCTGGGCTCCATTGTAGGAAGGCTCTGCCTCCTGAAAGCTAGCGTGTATTGGTAGGCTCTGCCACCCAGAAGTGAGAAAGCGGCTCTGCCGTTAAAAGGGCATTATACACTAAATAGCTATAAATTGAAAAGGCTAACCGACTAGAGTGAGTTGGTGTGTCTTAGGTGTAAGTCTCTGCATGGTGGCTATTAGGATCACCTCGGTTCCCAACATTCTTGTCAAAAGCTGCTAAGATCGTGTTGAAATCCCCTATATATGTAGCCTTTGATTGATGCATTTATGAATGCTAGTTGCCTAGTATAGAAATCGTTCATCAAATGCGGAGGATCGAATCAGATTGGTGCAAACACACACAATTTTCACTCGTTGACCCATGCATGCTAAAAATTGCAGAAAAAGCTGATGGCAAAGCATCAAGTGTTGGTTGGGGTTGTGCTGGCGGCGCCGGTGGCCTTGCTGACATCCGCCTGGATAGCAGGTTCGCCGCCTTCATCTGGGTCACCGCCAGCTGTCCTGTCGTGGCCAATTAGTATGTCAAGACGGATTGGAGTTGCAGGTTGCAGGATGTATGGGCCGCGTCGGGGTGATGAGCGTCGCGGTGCTCCTGTGCATCTTTGTCTACTTGGCGTTCTTCCCGTCGGCCATCATCGGGCTAGTGTTCCTCGTAGGCTTTGCCGTCAGTTTGCACGGTTGCTTATACGTCGTGGTATGTATGCACACGCATCTTCTAACTAAAATAGTGTGTTTGATAGAATCATCGATAATGGGACTATCTTTTTTAGCTTGATGATACTACCTGTTGTTATGGTTGCAGAGCTGCCTGCAAAGGAGATGACCAGAGCTGGACCAGCAGCGACGACGCTTGGGAGACGGAATGCGCGAGCGGTGGATGCATGTGTTGATCGGCCATGGACGACGTATAGAGATCCACACCTCCCTTTTCTTAGATCTGTCTGTGGTCAATGTCAACTATTGGTCAGATGTACGGCGGTGGAAATGCAACAGTTGAAGTCACACCGAACATGCTAATGCTGTAGCGAGCTTGGTGTATTGGTGGAAATACTAATGCCACTACTAAGTAACGAGCGGAGATACTTCCTCCGTTCTTATATACATGGCAACATTAACTTTTTTTTTGCTAATTTTCACCAACAATATTTACTCCCTCAATTAATCAATGGTGCGGCTCCCGAGTTTGAACCCGGGCGCTTTGCACGCTCTGGTGGACCGCAATCCCTCTGTGGCATGCCCCAGACCGCCACGATGGTACTGGTGGGCCCCTCTGTTGGGCTTGCCTAGTGAAAAAAAAGTAGATTTATCACAAGATGTTATTTAAATCTGACATGTATATTTATTTATCTATACAAATATTATAGAAAAGATGAAAAGTCGAATAAATAAAAAAAGTCAATGATATGATGTAATCATATATTTAAGCACGAAGGTACAAATAATTATATATAGGTTATTGATTCTGAGAAACACAATGTACACGCTTTTTAATCTTCCTCTTTTTGCAGGCTGTTGGAGTTACTTGCGGCATCGTCATGGTTGCTGTTACTATTATGGCCAACGACCTAGATCTCGGCATGAAGGGATATGTTTTGTTATAAGTCTACGTATGCCACTAATTCCTTTTGTTTTAACGCAAGACCCATAATTTGATGCTTACACACTTTTAGACCAGGTTACATCTGGATTCTGGGACCAGGCCATTGTTTAAGAATATATAATTACACTTTGCTATTTACTACAATACTAATACTCTCTCTTTCTCTGGTCGTACCAGATTTTTTTTGAAAATTTCGAACTTTGTAAGTTTTGGCCAAATCAGACTTTGTAATTCTTAATTTCATGTATATCTAATGTTTCACATCACTACATGGCAAAGTGGTCAAATTTAATTTATTATCCTTAATCACAATATGTATGATGGTTAATATAACACTAGTACATAAACTACTTGTCCCGGTTCCCATACCCTATATATGCGTAGTCCCGGTTATAGCAACCCAAGATTTCTTGCCTCGCTCACAATTTACTTGCCACCCCATCTACGTAGCACAAGTGACTCTATATGATGGGATGTCTTGAAGCCTTCCTTTTAAACTAATCTGTCGTGGAGGGCTCTTTAGTCCGGGTTGGAATCACCAATCGAGACTAAAGGTTTGAGCTCTTTAGTTCTGGTTAGAGCCATAAACTGGGATTAAAAATAAAGATAGACTTTTAGTCCCGGTTGGTGGCTCAAAACGGAACTAAAAAGCCCTTTCATCCTCTAGCCATTGGAACCGGAATTAATGTCCATATTAGTCCAGATCCCAATACTAGCAGGAACAAATATAAATGATTAAAAATCCTTTCTGCAGTAGTGTGACCTTATTTTACGATACTACTAGTCAGTAAGAAAATTATTAGCTTGGTGCCAAGCTAAGTCAGCAAGCTTATAGAAGTAAATATAATATTTTATCTTGGTGGAAGAGAGAAAAAGAGAGGAAAGAGAAGAGCTATCTCTTAATCAAGAGATAGTCTCATACATGTATTCCAAGAGTATGCGAGGCTGATATATAGGTAAATCTATATCTTGAGTTGTGTGCTAAGAGTTAGACTATTAAAAAAGTCATCTCTTAGAGCAAGTTCAACAATAACGTCAAGTGCTTGGCTATTAACTAAATTGTAAGACCCAAACTATACACTAGTGATCTCTTATTTATCTATAAAAAATTATTCCATGTCCATATCCTCTTTTCTATTTCTCCTCACAATAATAATTGACATTCACTTAACGTATGACCCACCACCTGCATTACTTCTGTGTCCAGTTTGGTGCTTGTATGAGAGTCAAGCTCTTCTCTCTTCTTTTTTTCCCCTCCACATCAGCATTTGCTTAGTTATAAGCTAATAATTGTACTTTTTTTTAATATTACAGTACAACTCACACACTCCCAACGCACGCACACTTACCCATATGAACGCATGTATGCAAATCCTATCTTATTAGCGTCTTCGAAGACCGAGCCGCCAAATCCTCAAGGAAGTCACCCTCGTGTCGACGGAAACGTCGTCTGCCACTGAAAACATGACGCCGTTAAATTCTAAAATCCTAGGGGGAGTCAAACTCAAGACCTGAAGTGCTACTGAGACTTATAATTACTGCACTATATCTTTTTTCATACTAATTATTGTAACTTGCTTTTATGCTCTTATGTTGCTCTTAATTGCTATGAGCATGAGCGAGTAGTTGGCTCAACCTTTGCAGGAGATCTTACGTAGTGCTGCCAGCAGCTACAGCCAAGCTGCTGACGGTATAATTATTCTCTTTATATGACGTATCCACAGTCGGTGTAGACTGCTGGAGGGACGGTGGCATGCAGCATTCGGCGATGGGCCGACATGAGGAGATGCATCGGGCTCTGGAATCTAGCCCAGCAAAAAATCGCTCATATGAGGCCAATTTAAAGCAGTAAACGCGGCCCAACCCAAATAGACAGACACAACGTGACAACGAGGCTTGCAGTTCCAGTCTTCCAGATAATTTTGGATGGTATGGCTCCAATTTCTCCGACGTCTTCCTCCAGCTCTGAAGCCTCCCCAACTCCGGTCGGCTGAAACTGGACGTCTAGCGGGGCTGTGGGCACACCTCCATGGCCTCGGCCGCAATCCTCCCCAAGCTTCAGTTGAGGCCAAGATGCCACAGCTACTTTCAGGTCCCACTCTCACACTCTCCCTCGTGAAGGTTCAGTCCATCAGTTGCCCTGCTGATTACTTCCAGCAATTGCAATAGCCCTAGGCAGCGGGCACTCATCTCGGCATTTTCAACCCTCACGTGATCGATCCAGTTCGTGCGCACATCAAAATACACGGTGCCTGCAAGTGCCGGATACCCGCGCATGGGTGAACTGAACTTCTTCCCCCATTGTAGGTTGTCGCTTTCAGAGTTTCGGTCTTCAGTGTTCAGGCTGGCTTTCACAGGTTGCTTGTTTCCAGTCCGAGGAACGGGTTTGAGGCACACATTCCAGCCGGTGTCTGCAGTTGGATCAGGTGATGATATGCGATTCCTGCCACTGCGTGCAATGCAGAAGCATCATATCGTCTGTTTGGTTCCCCAACGTTTGGTTCAGACTACCAGGCCGACCTTACTGTTCAGAGTTTCAGACATTGCTAATGTCCTCAAGAAATGCACGCAGGTCGGGACTCGTCGATCACTGAGGCTAAGAGGAAGAGCGACCTGACGCTGGAGAACGTCAAGACGTCCATCGTGTCGCGCGACGATGAAATGATCAATGTGAGCTCGCCAACTCGGTTCAGGCATGTTAAAGCCGCCCATACCTGCAGCTGAATCTTTCAATTTGATCCGGCCATGTCGATTCTTTATTTGTATGCAGGTACGAGTACAGTTGCCTGGGAAGGCAACACAAAAGATTTTCGATGAAGCCCTAACATTCTTGGCTCGTGATGCACCGCCGGTTCCTGGTTTCAGAAAGTCCAAGGGAGGTACTGAAGCGCCTCATAATCTTTCTTCATATGATGGCATTCTTGCTTGACATTTGCGCTCATGTTTTCTTACAAGAATCAATTATATTTGCTTTCACGAAGTAATTCAAACTTCTGATATTTTTTCTGCTTCCTCTGCATGGACATTTAGGGAAAACATCAAATGTAAGTGCCTGCAAACCTCAGTTTTTCCTGTACGTCACCCTTTTAATTGCACGGTTTTCCCTTTTGTCTCACGCATGCATTCACTTGAAGATCCCAAGTGCAAAACCATTAAAGAACGTTTTATCAATCTTCAAAACATGAGATGCTCTTTAAGATACCCCATACTCTTTTTCTGAAACAAAAGTGCACACTATTGTTTAAATCAACTTCTCAATCAAACACGAGTACAAGCAGCTGTTGGCAACTAGATTTCAACCGCTAGTGTCGGCTACTAATTGAGACCAACTACTGGTACGGCCTGACAAAAAGTGCAATCCAAAGCTTGCACAGCATAATCTTGTTGTCTCTAGTCCTTCAGCAACCACCGAACACAGCTCTCTAGTCCTTCAGCAACTACTGAACACAGCTAATGATGTTGCTGTCTTCAGATACCCAGCAGCATCCTCCTGCAGATGCTCGGCAAAAGCCGGGTCACCAAGTTCGTCCTTCAGGAGATACTCACCATCACCATCGAAGAATTTATCAAGAAGGTGAATGCCAATTCAGATAACACTTGGCAAAATTAATCCTGTGTAGGTAACCTGGTAGGTATAGCACTGACTTGCTACTGATTCAGGAAAACCTCAAGGTGAACCCAGAAATCAGGACGACCCAGACCGAAAGCGAGATGGAGTCGGTGTTCACGCCGGGTTCGGCATTCGTGTTCAATGTTATCCTGCAGCTAGAGAAGTCTGACTCTGATGAGGATTCAGAGGAGCAATCTGACTCCTCAGAGTAGAAAGAACTGGTTATCCCCTGCATACATTCATCACTCCCATGTGCTATCTCTTATGAATGTATTAATTGGAAAGTTGTTGCAACTGTTTTGATCTTGCAAGTTGCAACTGAAACATTTCTGAAGATATGAATAGCCGCACTGAACATGAACACACAGAACAATGCTTCAGAACCTGTTGCAGATATCATTAGAACTGAAGAAATTGTGCATGGGGAGGCCCATGCCAACAATGAGACACTGCAGCTCCAGCTTGTAGCACGCTATAACGAAATCTTATCCACTTTGTCTGGAGTATCATCCGTTGACACCTTGGCTTCCAACTACCCGATCAATCATTCGAGGTGCCCCCCGCCTCCCAAGGTTCATACTTCCCCACATCAGCAGTGACCTGCCAACTGCACATATTATTCCTTCTTTTTTTTCTTTTTTCAGAGAAAATCAGCTGCATATATTCTGGGTGAAGAAAAAGACCCTAAAACATTTGCAACTCTGATTCCATGGTCCATAAGAATTATCTGTCTTGACAGTGTTTCGCAACTTCCTGACACTAATATTTCAGTAGCCACATCATTATACCAGAAAGAAGTCATCTCATTAAGAGAGATGATTGGACTCAGGACCTGGGATGATTTGGACTACCACCTTTTTCTCTAATTCCTGTCACGCTTCCATTACAATTATTTTAATGAATAGTGACGCCTTCAATCTCCCAACCAACAGAATCGCTGAATCACAAATAGTTAGTACTACGAAGTTTGGAAATATATATAATCCACAGCATGGCAGCATGTACCATCTTTCCTTTTTTGTCAGCCACAGCAACCCAGCTCCAGCTGTCGGGAATCTTATATTGTACAATTTTTTATGCATTGTGAATGCAGACACTGAGAATGGTTCTAGCATGCATTGGGTTCTCAACCCCCTAACCTGTGCTCTTTCTTCTTGTCTATATCATTTTTTATGTAACAACTGTATTGATGATTTAGGAGACAAATTAGCAAAGGCAGATTAGGTACCAATTTACTATAAATCATCATCGATTCAGACGCATCATTATACGATTAGCTGCACTATTTTCCCCAAAATAAAAGAAGTGGGTGCAGAAATATCTGCACAAAATTGTGACATTCAAGCTGGCTAGGATCAATGACAATGGTGTTTAGTTGTAGAGGGTGACCAGTCGCAGTCCTCAAAGGTACAGCAACCTCTCGTTGAAATCGAACACAGTGGTGGTTTAACCACCCAAGTACACACATCAAATCCTGCCACCACAAAAGTTAAGGCTCCCAGAGAAGAAGGCATGCACTACCATTGACTACGATTAATTTTAGTACATAGGATAGCCTTTTTAGTTTTTAGAGGCAGCTGATTGCATTTTTTTCAAGATTCCTTTTTGGAAAAAAAAACATATTCGTTGAAGGGTGATTTCATTGTGAATTGATCCAATAATCTTCGAGTGTAACATTTTTATTTAAAAAGGAAAAAGAAAAGCAAGCTTTTCAACATGATCAAAATGCAAAAGTGACCCATTTAGTATGATAGAACCATATGTTTCCACGACAAAGGTAGCCAATGAGTACACTCTTATACGTTGCTGTACTTAGTATGCAACACGATATGTCTTAAGCACCATTATAGTGATGGACATTTTGGTTAGCAAAGCAAGTACCAATTATATTACTTCAGGGATCAAGCTACCGTGCTTTACAAGCATTGTACCGTATTATTTACAAATTGACCCCATCTTTAAAAAAAAAAAACAATTTCAATAAACAAAAAATATGCTTGCTTCTAATAAAGTTTGCATATATATGCAGCTCACAAGCAACACAGCGACCCCTTCCTCAACTAACCACACGGCATGGATGATGAAACCAGCCAAAAAAAAAGAACAAAAAAAAAAACAAAACAGGAAGGCAAAACAACTGTACAATCATGGCATCAGGAAGAACAAAGCAAAAGGAGTTTCAATCACACCACTGCCTAGTGCCTGCCCAGAGTTAACGCAGTTACCTAGTGCCCAGCTCAGACAGAAGGGACCGGAATGCTTGTAATCAACACAATGACGTATCAGTATTCTCTTCGGATAAATAAGAAAAAATAAATTTCAGTATTAATTAAAGAAGACGTTTTTTCAGTATTAGCGTGTCAATATCAACTCATACCCACTAGCAGGAGCCATGAGTGGAAGCTATCCATTGTCCACTAACCCCACAAACCCAATCACTCACTCATCATTGGACCCCATAAATAAACAAACGAACTGCAAAGCATGGAGCAGAAAGAACTGCAGAATTGGTAAAATAGCTTGTAATACTAGTTATAATAAAAAAGGGGAAAGGCCATCTCATTTTAATATATTTCTTCTCCCCTCTTCCCTCTTCTTGTTCTTGGAGTTGTTGGTCTCCCCGGAGCTAAGGCCCCGCCTTTTGGCTCGTTCTCAGACTCACCACCTGCTCCAAGAAAAGCTTCCTGGGGGAGATGGCGCGCACCGAGAAGGTTGCCGGCGGTGGCTGCTCCGGCGGCGAAGGCCACGTAGAGGTGGAGGTCGGCGTGGGGGTGGACGGCAAGGGGGTGATTGAGTGCCGGATATGCCAGGAGGAGGGCGAGGAGGACGCCATGGACTCACCCTGCGCCTGCACTGGCACGCTCAAGGTGAGCCTTCTGCTCTGTTTATCTCTCCCTCTTTGCAAGTTTCCCTTCTTTTGCCTGGATGTCGAGGAACCGAGGTGAGTTAAAGAGTAGTGGTGGTTGGTAATTTAGAAGTAAAATTATGGTGACTGTAGATTCTTCATGGAGCTGGGTAGATTTTAAGATGAAATTTCTGCTATTTTATTTACCATTCCTTCTGGTCACTACGTTTTTATTTGGAAAATTTATTTTGTTTATGTTGATGGCTTGATGCTATGCTCATCCTGCTTCCTTGTTTATTGAATTATCTTAGTGTTCTTTATTGTGGACATCTCTGATAGCTCTAGGGTTGGCTGCACTCTAGGAGCACCGAAGTTCTATTTGTTTTATCGCGTCAACCAAAGTTAAACAGTGTTATGTTACAGTATTTCATCAGTTCATTTGGCCTTCGTATTTGCAAGATGCTCTGCCAATGTTTAGGTTGTCTAAACAGTATCCTCATGATTGAATGAATTCTAGAGAGAGCGTTTTTTGTTGTTGGAAACATTGTTATTCTCTCCTCATCCAAATTGTCAATCTCTAGATCATCCTTATCCTAATATAGATAGGCCCCATTTTCAGCTGTCCAATAAGCTTTTTTCTCCTTGATGTTGTTCTACACGTGACATAGGTGTACCTGTTGAAGGAAATGCTAATGGTATGTTAACCTACTGTTGTTGGTTGTATGCAGTTCGCCCACAGGAAATGCATACAGAGATGGTGCAACAAGAAGGGGAATATTACATGCGAAATCTGCAACCAGGTGAGTGTATCTGTTATTCTGTTACAAGACCAAACTTTCCATTTTTCTTTTCTGTTTGCGCCGTGTAGCAAAACTTCCCTTCTCAACAAAAAAAAATGCCATGTAGCATATCATTTCTAGATAATGCCATGCGACTTTGACCTTTGCAGACTTTTCAGTTCATCTGCTACTTGATTTTGTTAGGTGTAGATGAGTATATCTAGTATGTTTATGAGCAATCCAATTTCAGGGCATCTGCTTTGCAGAAGAAACAAAGAAAATGGGGGGAAATTATATGTTTCTTATTTTTACTGTAATTTCTGAAGAAGTTTTCATATTTGTTCTTTTAATCTGCCTGCAGGTCTACTCACCAAATTATGTCCTCCCTCCACCCAAATGTTGTTCAGATGAAATGGACATGGATCTTAGGTACTCATGGGATACAACAATTCTTTATTCTTTGATCAATTTGCGCGAATCAATGCTTTCAAAATAAAAAGAAAATGCCCCCCCCCAATTTTTCAATAGAGGAGCAGATGTTTGCACTCCAGTTTCTGGATATCATTGTGGTTATTCTGAATCCACGGCTTTTATATTAACAGGCAAAACTGGGTTGGAAGAATCGATACTCATGATGATTCTCATTTTTTAGCCATTGCCATCGCAGAGCAGCAGCTGCTGCAAGCTGAATTTGAGGATTGTGTATCCGCAAGTTCTAGTGGTGTTACATGCTGCCGAACCATTGCTTTAATTGTACGTCAAAGAAGCCTTTATTCATAAACTTTTTTTCTTAGTTGTTGTGGAAGATGGAATCTAATATCGACTTTATTGCAGTTGATGTTCCTTCTGCTTGTGCGCCATGTAATTGTCATTGTGAGGGATGTTAGCATGCTACAAGATGCAACAGTGCTGTTCAGTGTGAGTTCGACAGACCATCTCATTATCACATTTGATATTAACATGTCCTGTTAAGATGGTTTGGTCAGCTTCTTTTGGAGTATTGTAGTGATGTATTTGCTATTAACATGGCCTGCTAAGATTATGGGATCTGTTCTATTGTAGTATAATGCTGAAAACTAATTGATAGCTATGCAGCATTATACTTGACATAAATTGCACTACTGAGTATAGCAAATACTCGAGATCAATTTCATTAGCAAGGGACCCTGCACGACATTTGATTAATCATTTGTGGGAAGTCCGAGTCAACTTGATTTGCTCTGAACTGATCACAATCCACTTCTGCATTCCTTGCTCAGTCCATAGTGGGATTGGATTTTCATTTTCCATGTACACTATTTATGCAGGGCATTAAATCTTTTCATTATTTCAGGCAACTCTTCAGTTTGCAGGATTCTTTCTTCCCTGTTATGTGATAGCCCGTTCTTGCTATGCTTTGCAACACCGCAGACGAAGACAGGTATACTTCCTTTCCCAGATACAAGAGAAATTTATGACTAACCTGTTCCAAATCTGGTAAAAGCTGCTGGACTTTTGAACTTGGGCTTTTATGACTTAGGGTAGTGGGTATATGAACATTTGCTTCTCTGAAATGTGAGCCATATTATTCCATGCTACATGAAGCCATGTTATATACATCATAAGAAAATGTTCCAAAATACAAATCAGAGAAAGCAGGAACTGCATTGTATTTATCAAGTTACCTTTAGCATTATTGTATCATTTAGATCTATTTGCATGAAATTTTTTCTGAGTTTTACCTGTAACCCTTGGTAAAAACAGCCTTCAAATATTCCTTAGGTAATATTCACTTAAATCCAGTGTTGCTCGATTGAACACCTCTGGTTCCATTCAAACAGTCACTGCTTTCTGCTGTACATGAAGATGCATGTTACTGTTTATTTGTAGACATACATGGGCAATATATCCCAGAAAGAAGGCTGTCTAACTTCTTGTTCTGGTTCTCTCTACAGGTATAGGGACTTAGCTGAACCCTTGAAGAACACCAGACATGCCAACTGAAACACCATCTTGGCACCAGGCTACCAAGTAACCAAGATGGGAGCTTGCAAAGTAACGCTTCCGGTTGCTTGGAGCCACTGCAAGGCATTTGGTTGCTCTCCTGAAAATGTAGGCGGTGTAGGTCATGATGTAGCGAGAACACCCCTCGTAAAAGCTCAACTGTACATACGAGAACAAGGCCTTTTTACAACTGCAAAACATGTAACCTCACACATTTCTATTGCAAATAAAGAACAAGCAATGACCGCCCACCAGTTCAGACGAGTAGAATCGAAAACGTAAGCGCTTCTCTTCTCAGACGAGCGGAATCGAAAACGTAGGGGCACTTCTCTACTCTGTTTCAGACAGTTTATGCTTGTACCATTCACAGATTTGTGATGATGGCTCACAATTTCCATGGTGCAGACAGTTTAAAATGTTATACGAGTCCAGCGGTTCCTGAAACAGCTCAGATTGGAAACCAAACACTATTCAAATTGGAAACAATAGATTCCATGTGCAGACTGTTCTGAAATGGTTCAGTTTGGGCATGAGATTGTGCGCACCTTTTCTATTAAAAGCGAGGAAGAGGTCATGGGACAAAATGTGAAAATGCATATGCCCAAAGAATTTTTGGATTCTTTTACCCTCTTCATTGAGTTATATAGCTCCGGGAAACAAGTAGTACTAGATCAACTAATTCTCATGAATCACGGTGCCAGTTGCCCAGCTACCAGACTATAATTGGAACAGGATACAGAAGTTTCTTGTACAAACATTTGAGGTGTACAGGTGTCACACAGAATTTGATGCACATCTCATATCAGCTGCTTTTGGTTGCAAAGTACCAAATTCCATAGGGTTACTGAAACGTCAACATGGAAATTTTCAGGCATTTATGGCAGGAACTCAGCTGTCTGATTTCACCAGCTTCACTTTCTCCTTGAGAAACTGCCGAATGTGCTCCCGCTTCCAGTTGTCGATCCTGCAAATTTCAGTTCAGTCTTAGATTTCTAGTAAATGAACCAATGAACAAATACGATGTTTCTACCATACATTAAGTATGCTGGGTACACATGAACAAATATGCCAAATTAATCAATACAATAGAAAACATCTATCATCTTTGGGTGAATGGTGTGATGAGGGGAAATTTAGGCTACGTTAACAATGACCTTAGCATACTACAACAGCTCCACAAAGCACTCAAATACCAGTAAAGTAAGCATTTTTCTGTCCACAAATTTATATATTCAAATCAAGTGGCCTATTGTATCAGCCATCAGATGACATGATTGTGAACAAGGATGATGGGAAGAAGACAACATATAACTGTCAATGTGTAGGATTTAAGACAGTGATAAAATAGTCCAGTCAGACAGTTTCAAAAAAAAAAAAACTCCAGTCAGACAGTTAAAAAAAGTCCAATCAGACAGTTATCGTAGCATTTGTAAGAAAAATCCAAGAATCTTCATCACTTTACCAGATAACTAGAGGTTTAGTCTTTAGTTAAGTGGAACTTGCCTTATGGTCTCCTTTTGTTCTCCCTTGTCATCAAGCATTATGAGCTTTGGTGGAGAACCATACAAATAACGGGCTTCCACATAAGGGAAGTCATCTTTATCCTCTTCGAGGAAGCCAACAACTTCTGGATAAAACACCAGCTTTCTCATGCACACCTCAATAATTGCACCAGAGAATGTGAGCTGGCAATAGCAAACACCAGTTAGAAACTATGTCAGGGGAAATGAAGAACTAGTACTTATGGAAATAAAGAACTAGTACTTATGGAACTTCTAACACTCACGCTCATCCTAAAAACATCTATGAAGTCATGTTTAACAGCCATTCAGGACCTCTAACCTTCAAGTTGCCTTGATATGTCTCATGTTCTAGCATATATAGATATAGCCCTTTTTAAAAAATGATACATAATTAGTCATCCTATAAGATCTTACTGTTATTCACATAAGTCAACTGTAAGAAATTAAGCACAAAGAGAACTATAGATCCAAAGACTTAGAAAGGCCACCATAGCAGACTTTGTAAAACAGCTGTTCCTTACAGTGAAACAACTGTAAGAAATTATGCACAAAGAGAACTATAAATCCAAGACTAAGAAAGGCCACCATAGCAGACTAAAAGTAAAACGATTGCCTTCCTTACAGAGATTTATGGAATCCATAGTTTATACCTTGCTGATTGAATCATCTGAATCCTCAGTGCAACATTTACGGCAATCCTCCACTAGCTCTGCAGACAAACGAAATGCTATTCAGATTGGAAACAGTCATATGGCATAACACATGTGAAGGAAGAAATCCACCCTTTATAGCTTTTCCAGTGTACGGTGACGTAATCCTCAACTGAACAACAGATTTCATCCATGGAAGCAATGGACAAACTTGATAAAGTATAACCCTTCAAATTAAGGGTTGTGTTGGCAAAATGAATGTTCTTTCAAGTCCAGCTAGTTTAAGGAAAATATGATAAAAAATAGGCAGTCTTTTGTAGAAAGTAAATTATGGTTCACCGTTATCTGAGTAACACCGGAGCAAATGCTCCTAGAGAGACCAATCAAAAGAGCAGACCCAAACAGTGAGGCTTCCTTACCAAATACCACACTGAGCTACAAATGCTGAGCTAAGGGCAAGTTTCAGGTTTTTCCAGTCCAATTAGGACATGAATGATTTCTCCAGTTAGTTTTATAACCAGTTGCAGGCTTAAGTAAATTTATCCTCAGATTCAATGAACTAATGATCATGTGGATATCTCGCATGTACACATAATAATACCTTCTCCTGCTTTCAGGTTTCTAATTGAAGTGCCATTGGTCTAAAATCACAGTCCTATCTTGCCGTCCTAAACCTAAATTCTAATTAAGTCTCCCTGGATTAGCGCTCCTGGCTGCAAGCAACGCAGATCCCGATCACTACAGTAGATTTGACACTCCCAATATGCGAAACTGGGATAAATTCACATCGGAATAGCTCCCCAATCACTCTTACGCCTTCCCGGTTCAGATCGCAAATCTCAAGAGGAAGCGCATAAAAAGCAGGCGCAGGGCAGAGGACGACTCGGCCGTACCTTGGTCCTTGACGAACTCGGAGAGGGCGTTGCAGTCGGAGCAGAGGGCGAGGCCAGTGAAGCCCAGGTCCTCGCACTCCCGCGCCCCGAGCCGCTCACCGTGGCAGAGGCCGGAGAAGCAGAGGAGCGCCACAGCGGCGACGGCCGCCGCCACGGAGAGAGATCGATCCATCATTCGTCTCGCCTCCCGCTGTGATCTCCCCCTACCAACGTATGGCCTGGACTTGCTGCCGCAAGCACCAGCACCACCGCGACGAGTCGACGACGACGACGAGCAGCGGCAGGCTGGCACTGCGCTTTCCGGGCTCCCTACTTCCCTATTTTCCGAAAGAGGCCCGGTTCCAGATGGAAAAGCCGGCCGCCTATATGGGCCATTTCTGCAAGATGCAGCAATCTGGATTGGCCCACATAGCCCAGCAGAAGTAATTGCAGCTCGAAAGTAATAGTACAAAAGTATTTCTGAAGTCTGGAACTCTGAAGCCTGAACCAAGCCATCTTCAGTCGATGTTCTCCAAAATTTGCGTGTGTATTGGGCAAATCTGAACAAGTTAGAAGCCTGATACTGCCTTCACCAGTTAATTTCTTGTTGCTGAGCCATCTTCCCAGCCAGAATTACAAGTTGCAGGCTTGCAACACGATCACTGGTGCTCTGTTGGTTACAAGAACCGGCAGCGGCAGGCGGCAGCGAACCATGTCCTGCTCTGCTAGACTACAATGCCTGACTGCCTGAGGCATCTGTCATGTGACGATCCACATGGCTCTCACTCGTCTTGCTAGATTGCGGTTGCGGTACAGGCATGTGAAGCGAAGGGCAGGCGCCATTCTCTTCCTCCTGATTCCTGAACTCTGAAAACCACCAGCTCGATCTACTCCAAGCAGGCAGAACAGCAAAGGCAGCCGTGTGGGCGCCCGGGCGGGTTCTGAATGGCAAAGGCCCACTGGTTTGGAACCTTGGATGCAGAAGTACTCCGCCGTTTCGAGGAACATGCGGGCCGGTGGTGCAGGAACCGGGGCGCAGGACGGCTAGAACTAAAATATTGCAGATCGACGGTGGCTTTACGCACGCACGCATATTAATTAGTTTAATCCTGTCGGCTAACCATTGGTTATTGCCGGTGATTGCATCTCAGTCTCATGATGATCACGATAGCTCAAGAACAGCAGGGAATTTGAGCTCTCGCTTTCATGTGTCGGTGCATGCAGGCCAAGTCAGAGTTCCCATCTCTGAAGATCTCTAAGCTCTCCTCGCAAGATTCAGCATCCCAGCTACGTTTTTTAGCCACCACTAGCTGTTTGAATTTCTTTTCCTGGTATTGTCGTCAGGCAAATCAGCCCTGGACTGTGACAGAACCGACAAATTAAAATTCTAATTAAACGTAATGGCCGTTATTTGAACAAATCGGGCACATTAACTTAACGGCTTAATTTGACGATCCTTTCTCAACCCACGGTCTGATTGAAACAACACAAGTAGTCCCGCGCGAAGGCGGGCGCAGATGGTACAAGCACAACCAATATTTGAAAATATACAAGAGTGACATACGATAACAACAAAGAGTTTTACAAACCGAGTTCGAAATACATAACATTATACGAGTGTAGCTGCCCTTTATACAAAGTTAGATAAATATGAAATCTGCCCACTACAAAATATAAGAACGGAAATGGATTACACACTCAGCCCACGAGTGCGCAATTCCAACACTCCAAAGCTACGCGTCTGGATCCTCGACGTTCCACCCCTCCGCATCCAGTCGAACGAACTTGGCGCAACACGGACAGAAGTCTACGTGTGCGGGTCCTGAAATCATTTTCCAACAAAACCCTGAGCAACTAATACTCAGCAAGACTTACCCGACTATTGGGTATACTTAGCCCACATATTCTAGACATGCAAGGCTTTTGGCTGGTGGTTAGTTTTGCGGTAAAACACTAAAAGTGAATCCTTATTTACAACATTTTAGCTCCATATTCTATGTAGATGAATCATCAACTACAATTAGCACATCTAAATCAATCATAGCAATCGTGAGTATTAATCCAAAAATAACATATCCATATATCATTCATATTCCATAGGATCTTACTACGATGCGGTGCTGCGATCAAGGTACTCATAACCGAGATACTCATAACCGAGAGTGACTAACGGCGAATCGATCCGATTTAACCTTGCAAGGTGAACCTAACCAACACGGCACGCGTATGCCCCGTCGGACCACACGCACCAACCATTCCCCTCCCCGCCTCGAACTACAGAACCGTCCCACCTACGTATAGTCAGCCGGGCTCAACAAGAGACCACCAAAAGTAAATACATACATCCACATTTCTCCGCGACTACCCGACATGCGGTTCTGTACTTTCAACGCGAGGCAGTACTAGACTTACCGGTTTCGACTACCTCCTACTCCCGGCATGCGGTTAGTACAATTCAAGCTCAATCAGTAGGGTCAGACAACGAACGGTCCTTAGCCGACACAGACGGTTCTACACTTTTCCCGTCCGGTCTCAAGTTCCATTCCTTCTCATTCTCAATTTCAATGACTCCACGTATGGGAATATAATACTTCCTATATCTCGCGAGTAACATGAAATTACTCAACTTCTACTGAGTCCTATTTAGCATGGCAATGCTATCGACCTACGCATGCTAGTATAAAACTCCTGGAACCTAGGAATTGTGCAACTAAGGTTTCATTCAACTCCTATAAACTTAATGCACATATACTTAATTAGATATATTGCATAATTTAAATTAGGGGGTTATGCACCGGGGCTTGCCTTCGGGCTGTTGCTCAGACTAGGGTCAACTGGGCCTTGGGCCGAGTCCTTGTGAGCCTCCTGCTTGGCTTGCTCCGGCTGCTCCTGGGGCTCCGCAATCACCTCGTACACAACCTCCTCTACGACGGCTGCTACACGTATGCATATGATATGAGAAATGCAATTTATGACTTGTAATGATAAATTAGTCATCGAACGAGTATAAGTACTAATAATCTACATAAAAATACACCCATACTAGTTGACAACATTTCCAGAGACCCAGAATATCCGGACCACTACCCGGAGTGTCCGGACCCCCCAAGTCCGGAGTCTCCAGGCCTATACCCGGAGTTTCTCCTGGAGTGTCCCAAACCCGGAGTATCCGGGCTTATACCCGGAGTTTCGCCCGGAATGTTCCAAACCCGGAGTATCCGGGCTTATACCTGGAGTCTCCAGACCCGACAGCATTTTCGCCCCAAAAACTAAAATCTTGATTTTGGCAAAACCAACACACCAATTTTGAAACCCTCTTGAATCCTAGTTCAAGGATGCATATAGAGATGATTGACCAAAGGAAACCACCTAGAACCTCCTAAAAAGATAGATCGGGGCGGCACAAGTTTGAATACCTAGGATGAGCTTTTCGTGCGCGAAGAACTTGAAATCCAAGGCGCCCTTGGGAGGAGCTCGTGGGGATGAAGGCTCCCCACCTGATTTGAATCTTCCTTGGCTTTGAAATCACGTCTAGGGCATCATGGAGAGGGAGGGCTCACGAGGGAGAGGGTGAGCTCGTGAGGGAAAGGAGGTAGAGAGAGGTGACGGGAGAGAGTGAGAGTGAGAGAGAGAGTGTGATATTTTTTATTTAAATAATTGTGGGGCCTAGAGGACAAAAATTATATAAATTAGGAACTCTATGTCCAGAGTATCCGGGCCTACGGCCGGAGTATCCGGGCAAGGTGTTACACTGCCGATTCGTCAAAGAAAATGGGTGGGGGGGGGGGGGGGGGGTGGACGAAGCCGCCGTCTGTCAGGCTGAAAACACGAAGAAGCAAGTCCACCCATGAACACAGCATTTGATCCTTTGGCAGATTGGCAGCCGGCGCCTGTATGTCCTCACAGTTCTCAGGCTTCAGCACATACCCACCACAGCATGTCAGATTCAGGTAACTGACCTTTCTTTTCTGAAAGATCAGGTAACTGACCTTTCATATACAGATGGTGGATGCCGCGATGATGATATGGATGCAGCCCTAGTTTCTGAAAGTTGAAACATCACTATTAGTTGGAAAAAGCTGGGCGGATAAAATCGAACCGGTGCCTGCTAGACTCGGAGACCAATGACCAGAATCCTATCCGTGGATGGACCGTAGAAAAGCAGCTCCTGCATATATTGGTGGGTGCCCCAACTTGGCTGGCTCTGGCTCACTTGGAACGGAAGTCCTAAGTCCTAACCCGTGCTCAGCCGTCAGCGTCACCGCCCACAAGGGAATAAAGGATTAGTTCCAGCAGAAAAGCAACAGTGCTTGGCCCATCACGGCATGTTCCATTCCATGCACGGGCGGAAGAGCACAACCTGAACTTGAATTGGATAGAAAAGAAACAGAACAGCACAACCTGAACTCTGAATGGTTAGAAAAGAGAGTATGCAGCTTTCCTGAAAACATGTTTGCACTTAGCTAGAGAAGACGCATGCAAAGTGAATTCGACACTAGCTCATCATCACTAGCTTATGTGTCCAGTCCAGCTAATTTAACTGTGCACAGGCCCTTGCACATGGTCTCACGTATTTTTCTTCCCCCCCCCCCCCTCCGTTCTTCAGTTTAAACAAACGCTAATGGCATGTGTTTCTTGGTGCTAATGCTGCTTTACAATTGGCAGCACCATGGGGTGAAGAGGTGAGAACAGAATCATACTACTAGATTGCCAAACAGCACCACATGCAGGGCAGCTTCTTCCCTCTTTGCTAGAGTAATACCGGCTTCCCCCCTTTGCACTTTTGCTCGGACTGACGTGGTGGGCTGCTTGTCTTTGAGCACGTTCTGAACAGCCTGTGAGGGTTGAATCACTGGCCACCGACCACTGGACGCGGACTCTCTAGCTAGGCAAAGTTAGGAGTTGAATATTGGAATTTGTTCTCTAGATTTCCTGAAAATTGTCATTGTAGTCTTTGGGGTAATGTGTATTTTTCTACTCTTTTTTTTTTGCCCTCGTAATATTCTGTCCAACATATTGGACAACACATCACCGGATCCACTTGAATTATAGTACAGTACCACCTAGCCTAGCTAGAGCTATGCCAGTTTTCTTTCCATTTCCATCATAATCTCATGTTTAATGTCTCCAAACCAATGGTTGCTGGTGGCCCATCCAACGTGTAACGGCTAATGGTTTCATGCTCTATAGCTAGGCAGCATTGTTGGTGCAGATGGCCTGTGTGTGCAATGCCAACAACATCAACGGGAAAACCGAGAACTCCACGGCAGCCGTACGTTTCCCGGCAGCGTCTCACGAGGCCCATGGTCTATGGAGGCAAATATTGTAAAACCGTTAGACAAAAGTAAGTTCAATTAGGAAACACGATTAACCTACGCAGTAAATAAACAGTCACGAAAATTGTTCTTCCACTTGCTTATTCATTGGAATGGCCAGGGTAATCAACGTTACAGGACGAGAACAATATGTTCTTCGACACGTGCATATATACATTGCGTGTATGTGTATCTATGAGTATATATACGGAATCATGATCATCTTTACTTCTTTAGTTGATCCAATTGAGATCGCTCGGCTTGTTGTCGCGTGGGTTCAGTTGCGAAACAACTCAAGAGACTCACGAGGATGGGGACGTGACGAGGCATTTGCCAGCTTTCCCTAGTCTTTTGTCCTACGTCGCGGTGGGGGGCATAGATGCACGGGTTTTCCTTCGACGTGTAGTGGTAGTCCGTTGCTAACAACACGTCAAATCCAGCTGAATTGGACTTCACATTGAGCTGGAGTCTAGTTGCTTCGTGGATGGCAAAAGATGGAAGCCACATAAACAAAGTAGCAAGGTTATGAAAAAAATATCATATTTTTCATGCTCGCATACATGCTTTGTGTACCTTATAATTCTTCTCGTACATATTTCTATATTATAATAAATTGTGAAATAGTTGAATCACTAGGCGTACCGCTATATAGTCAGGAACACATAGAATTGGAACAAGAAATAGATCGATAGATACATATCCGAATAATTGTTGCAATCATCTTTTATGGTCGATTTTCCACGTTTCATATCACTGTCATTTTGCTGTAACCATTGAAAATCAACCCCGCACGCTACGCTTCAGTCACATATATTTGGGATGGCTCCTCGACTCGATATGGAGCGGGGATCTCCATCCTAAATGTACACTTCTGTCACTTCATATATGGAAAATAGGATTCCATTCTTTTCCTACGGCAAGGAGGAATGGCAGCTCCATCTAAACTTTACAAGCCAAGCCGGGGAGGAGCCCTAAATTAAGCCATCGAAGCAGAGCAGCCGTCGTCCGTCGACACCACCACCCCCTCGCGACGCTACCCCGCAGAGCCCAACACGCCGCGGCTGCTGCCGGCTGCCGCGCACCACCACCACCACCACCATCTCCTCCTCCATCCCGAGAGCCAAGCAAACCAACCCCCCTCCCTCCTCTATATAACACGCCGCCTCGCCACCTCACCAGAAAATTCCCCACACGCGCCCACCCTCCCCCTCTCCTCTCTTTCTTTCCACACCCCTCTGCGTCCGTGCGCTGTGTTGTTGGGGGGCCAAACTGCCAGGGGCAATGGCGGCCGGGCGGGAGCTGGTGGTGAGTTTCGGCGAGATGCTGATAGACTTCGTGCCGACGGTGGCGGGGGTGTCGCTGGCGGAGGCGCCGGCCTTCCTCAAGGCCCCCGGGGGCGCGCCCGCCAACGTCGCCATCGCCGTCTCGCGCCTCGGCGGCGGGGCCGCCTTCGTCGGCAAGCTCGGCGACGACGAGTTCGGCCGCATGCTCGCGGCCATCCTCCGCGACAACGGCGTCGACGACGGCGGCGTCGTCTTCGACGCGGGCGCGCGCACCGCGCTCGCCTTCGTCACCCTGCGCGCCGACGGGGAGCGCGAGTTCATGTTCTACCGCAACCCCAGCGCCGACATGCTCCTCACCGCCGCCGAGCTCAACGTCGAGCTTATCAAGAGGGTGAGTAGGCCTGGCCCCTCCTCTCCTGGCGACCCCGTGCCTTCGCCTCCGTGATCCGCGGACAACGCGATCGATCCCGTCGAGTATGGTAGAAGCTGTCCTCCCATTCCTCGATTTCGATCCTCGGATCTGGGACGCGACCGATAGGTTTCTTGCGCTGATTTCGCGTGCGGCTTAGGTTGCGGCACCTGTAATTTTTCTTGGGCCTCTTCTTGCTTATCACGTTAAAGGCAAACCCTTTTTCCCGTCGTCTAATTCGGGCGCTTTGATGTTGAATCTTCCCGGGGAATCCAAAGATTCCTGGGCGAAAGTGGGCGCCCTCGTTGCTGGTTTTGGTCGGATCTTGTTGTGCGTTCTAGACTAACCCAAAGGATCTGGTCATGTGGCTTATGTGATTCCTCCTAAAAATTGGGGGAGACTAACCCAAAGGAGAGCCGTTATGAAACTAGTCAAACCCGTGGTTCTTGGATCCATCGGCGTGAGCTGGCCTTGTAGAAATCATCGGCCTTGCCGTGTATTAATGGAATCTACTTGGAATTTTGTTTCTTTCTAGTGGGTCAATAATTGTGGGCATTGCAACTGATGTCACACGCAATCCAGCTTTTGCCCGTATTCATTGAAGGGTTTTTTTATTCATGCCATTATAAGTTTCGAACTTTTGAGATACGCCATTACAATTCACCTATTTCGAAACTTGCCATTACAATTCTTCGTTTCTTTGAACCGTGCCATTTTATACGTCTTTGATGTCTTTGGACCCACTCGCAGACCTGCGTATTTTCGTATAGCCCAAAATGCCCCTGCTGCTTCTCTCCCTTCAACTCACTGACGTGTGGGGCCCACACGTCAGCTTCTCCTTCAACCTTCTTCCTCTTCTCCAAAACGCGCTGCTCACCTCCACCACCCTGCCCCAGCCGGCCTCCTCCCTGCCGGAAGGGCCCCTCCCCCGCCGCGCCATCGCGTGGGCCCGCCGCCATGGCCGCATACCACCAGCGACGCCGCCGCCGTGGCCGCATCACACCAGGGCCGCCGCCGCCATGGCTGCATCCCACCAGGGACGCCGTGCCCTCACGTGGGCCCGCCGCCGTGGCCGCCTCCCCGCCAGGGACGCCACGCGCACCACCGCCGCTCGTCCTCGTCGACGCCCACCTGCTCCCCGCCCACGCCGCCACCGCCCGCATCCCCGCCGCCGTGTCCCGCGCCCTCGCCGGGCTCCCAGGCCCCTTCCGCCGCGTCCACCTCACGGCCACCCCTATGGCCGCGCACCATGGCCGCGTCCAGCTCGTCCTCGTGAACCACCCGACCCGACCCCGATCCAGGCGCATCTGCAGCTCCCCGACGCCCTCCTCGCGTGCGCGACCTCCCTCACGCGCCTCTACCTCGGCTTCTGGACCTTCCCGTGCTCCCTCCCGCCCGCCGCCGCCGTGTTCCCCCGCCTCTAGGAGCTCGGCCTCGGTTCCATCGCCATCGGCGAACAGGACCTCGCCTTCCTGGTGAAGAGGAGGAAGGAGGTTGAGGGAGAAGATGACGTGTGGGCCCCACACGTCAGTGAGTTGAACGGAGAGAAACAGTAGGGGCATTTTGGGTCATACAAAAATACGCAGGTCTGCGAGTGGGTCCATAGGTATCAAAGAAGTATAAAATGGCACGGTTCAAAGAAACGAAGAATTATAATGGCAAGTTTTGAAATAGGTGAATTGTAATGGCGTATCTCAGAAGTTAGAAAATTGTAATGGCATGGATCAAAAAAACCCTTCATTGAACCTTCTGAAAACATTTGTGTGCTTCGTGTGATGGTACTAAGACATAAATGCACAAGTGTACGTTGCCAGACAGCTTGTTCCATATGCCAATTGCTAAACAGAATTTCAATTTTTTTTTAACCCAAGCTTGAATTAAACCGAGAATTATCACTGCCAGGAGGCGCCGTTAGATGGTTCAATGCATTCATGCTTATTTCAAATATGATTAAAAACGTGCACCTTTTGTAGAATTTACTGGAAAATATCTGCATCCATGGAGTAGTATCCAACTGTTTTAACTTGCAACAAATTTACATAATCACAGTGTCCAACTGTCCATTCCCCACCCCCGTTTGGGTAAATTCTCATAAGGTGTAATTTGTTCAGGCTGCAGTCTTTCACTATGGATCAATAAGCTTGATTGCTGAGCCTTGCCGGTCAGCACATCTCCGTGCGATGGAGATTGCCAAAGAGGCCGGTGCACTGCTCTCTTATGACCCAAACCTGAGGGAGGCGTTGTGGCCATCCCGTGAGGAGGCCCGCACCAAGATCTTGAGTATCTGGGACCAGGCAGACATTGTCAAGGTCAGCGAGGTTGAGCTTGAGTTCTTGACAGGCATCGACTCAGTGGAGGATGATGTTGTCATGAAGCTGTGGCGGCCTACCATGAAGCTGCTCCTAGTGACTCTTGGAGATCAAGGATGCAAATACTATGCCAGGGTATGTATTATAACTTTGTGCTAGCTACCACCCTATGAAAAATGGTTATTTATGCTGAATATTCATGCACTTCTCACATCCAACTTCACTATGTCTTGTCTTTGCCAAAGGCAGATCCAAAAGGCAAAGTGTACATAACTTGAGGATTTCTTCTGGAGCTGACGCTCACAGGTTTGCTATGCCTGAATTGCAGGATTTCCATGGAGCTGTCCCTTCGTTCAAAGTACAGCAAGTTGATACAACAGGTGCAGGTGATGCATTCGTTGGTGCTCTGCTCCGAAAAATCGTCCAAGATCCATCCTCTCTACAAGTAAGTTGGGAGAATTTTTTTTTATTGATCCAAAAGATTGCCGGTTCTACATTGGTCCTTCAGTTTTCAGTTTTACCATGTCACTGAAACTTGATGCCTGCTGATTGTACAGGATCAGAAGAAGCTTGAGGAGGCGATTAAATTCGCCAATGCGTGTGGAGCAATCACCACCACAAAGAAAGGGGCGATCCCATCGCTGCCCACTGAAACTGAGGTCTTGCAGCTAATAGCAAAGGCATAGATCACCCTGTTTGCTTTGGTTTTCACTAGCTTCAACTTCTGCAAATTGTATTGTATGCTGATCTGGATCGGAAGAAAAGCGGGTGCTCCATGACACCAGCCCTTTTTGCTTGCCCTAATACTTCCCTTCTTGAAAGGGTGTTTTGTTTCTAGAATTCTACTTGCAATAAGCAGAGCCTTTTATATCACAGTGCATTTGATACGGTCAAGTAATCAATTCATAATTGTAGAATATTTTTTTCTTCAAAATTTCGTTGAATTCTTGTTCCAGTGGTGTATGAATTGCCTTCGGAGTTCCATGTGCAGTGTGATATCTGCTACGGATAAGAAATGTTTTAATTTATATAGATAGCTCAGGCAGAGGACACTGGCATCTGCCTAATGGTTATTATGTAGCTGGGGCTCCATTGATCAGCTTTGTTTGTAACAGATCTGTAACTAACTTCTTGTTTGGTGTGCGCCTTTGGGGCTTAGGTCAGTCTCAGTGAGAGTTTCATGGCACAGTTACTTAGTCTGATGACTAGGTAACTGTGCCAGATGAGTTTCATGGTGATGAAACTCTCCTCACATCCCATGAAACTTTATCTTTCTCTCTCCTTGCCATGTCAGCAAAAGTGATGATATTTAATGCCATAAAACCCTCTATGAAACTCCCATGGAGACTGGCCTTAGAGAAATTATCACAACATGTGATCAACCGGAGGTCTGAGTTCTTTGGTTGTGGCATGAGCATGACCTGTCACCTGTGGAATATGCCTGCATTTGCAAAGGGTGTCCCATATGATTGCTGTTTGCTCAAGGCAGATCCGAAAGCAACCCCGTTTTGCGCTTTGCTCATTTTGTTTATGCGAACTGTGTACTGTAAATAGCCTTAAACGTAGCATGAAGAATCTGCCAAAATATGGCTCTTATATTATAATCTGATTTCTCGTATACTCTGTTGTTTTGTCAGATGAAACGCCTCATTGTCATGCATCTAGGCATCTTTCAGTCGGTTTCAGCGAACGTGCTATTATTTCAAAGTGTGCCCAAGCCTGATTTGTCTTGCTCCGCTTGTAATCTTTAAAAGACCTAATTGGGGGGCAATTTTTGCCACACCATTGTGCCACTCTATATTAATTAGCAGCCGTACGTTTTATATCCAACGTCTGGTATTGTGCCAGCGAAAGTTTCATTTAAAGTCTTCTATAGTGGACTGGAAAACTCATAGGCTCGGAGGAGATCGCCATCTTCATAAGCAAAGGAGAAAAGTTTTGATTGGACAGTCTAACTGATTAGCACGAGCTGAATCTTTTAAGACTAATCAGTTCATAATTAGACATTATTTGTCAAATAATAACGAAATATGTTACAATATCAAAACTCAAACTTTTTCACCAACTAAACACACCCTTATATCGCAGCCAGAAAAGAAAGCCGTCATGGCAGGAGAATCCTATACGGACAAGGACAACGCAGCAGGAGAATCCTATACGGACAAGGACAACGCAGCCACCATGGCATGAGGTTTAGAGAATGACGTTGGTCTCCGCTCGTACCCTCTGTGCTGTATTTGCCTGCACGGTGCATACAATGCAGATAGGGCATCTGGGTATTTCTCGTCATGATTTTTCAGCATTGATCAGTAACATTAAATTCCTTTTGAATTGAAGCACAAGTAGTACAACTAATTAGAGTGGCCCATTGTTCGTTCAAAAAAAAATAGAGTGGCCCATTGAAGTGCTATATCATCATGCCCTCCACTGATCACCATGTGACAGATTGCATAGAACAAACCACAATCCAACATTTGCAGTGTGGATTGCTCCAACAAAATAACTTCCAACTTGGTGGTGACCTTCTGTATCGTCGATGACTTCTTTAGCCAGCAGCTAAAGTAGCTAGGCGTGAAGCTCAACAAAACATTTTTGACATACGAGTTCCAGCAAAACATTGAAAGAAAGATACAAGTAGAATTGGTTGATGACTCTTGAGACTCCAATGGCATCAATGATTTACTAGTTCTTCCAGAAACATGGTGACCGGACGAGGGGGTCCTCAGCCTGTGAGGCGATTGCGATTCTGCGACAGACCGCGGCGGCGGCGGCGGCGGCGGCAGCGGCGTAGGACGGCGTGGTGAAGATGAGCTGCGGCCGGCTCTGGAGTTCTTTATTTAATTAATTATCAGCTCCATAGGTAAAAACAAGGATCCATCCGCCTGAGCCGATGGACGAAGCTGATCATCCGAGCCAAGCGAGCGCAGTTTCCTAATCGCGAGCGTCGTCGTTGATTCGCGAGAGACACCACGCGTCGGCTATCGGGGACGGGTCCTCCAGAACCCTCCGCAGAATAAGCGAGACACCCACACCCAGACCTGAACGAGTCGAATCGTTGCGGCGGCGGCGGCGTATTCCTCCTCCCCCTCGCCCGCCTCGTCTCTCGCCGCTGACTCGCCAGTGCCACAGGTACGCCTTCACCTTCTGCCCCTCCCCGATCCGCCAATCGCATGCGCCGGTAGCTCGGATCGGTGGGCCCTACTAGGCCCGTTCCTGGATCCGTCTCGCCAGGTCCCCTTGGCTGCGATTGTTTTTCCCTGTTGCCTCTGCTGCTGGCGGCCAGCCATATGTAGGCTCTGATGCTCTGAAACTAAAATGTCTCATCTGTACAATATATATAGTAGTACAAATCTGTGTTCAGTTTGCTAGATTTCTGTGTACCACCATCAGACCATCTGCATATATCATCACTGCATGCCCACATTTTTTCCTGAATATATACAATGCAAAACTGTATTATGCGTGCTTCTGTTCGCATGATATTCAAATTTGAACATGCTTCATTATAAATATGGCACGAAATCCATCCCTCTAAATTGGCCACCAGTTAGGTTTCTTTTCTCAAGTCTGATACATGGTAGTAGCGTAGGTTCCTGTGAGTTCTATATATTAATTATTAACTGGTTTGTCGCAGGTTGATTTAAATTTGGGGGTGATTCTTGATTATGATTTTAATAAACTCTTGTTCAATAATTGAGACTCCATAAATATGATTGATGATGCTCTTTTGTATATAAAATCTTCAACCTTCGGTGGATATAATATTGTACTGTCCTATGTTGGGGTGTAGTAATTTGACACACGGCAGGGATGAAATGGGTTCACTTCACTCTTTGCGTTTTAGCTGATTACAAATTTCTGTTTTACATATTTCAATATTCTAACCTTAGTTCACATGGTGTATGCAGGGTCCACTCTCAGTAGTCTTTCCTATAGACAACCGTGGAAGTCCTGTAGGAATGAGCGAGCTGAGAAGCCACCTGAACCGGACAAAGCATATGATGACATTTGCGAAGCCGATCTCCGACTTCCATTTGCTGCTCAAGCTCGCTACTTTCTTAGATGTAAAGGCAGATGTGCCATGTGCCTCCCCTAGCTGCATGTGTATAAGTATTTTTCAATTCTTATGCGATTACCATTCTGATAGAGTGACATCTTTCGTTGTCGTGGCGATGCTCGAACCTTATCTTGCAGTGACTTGAATCTTATTACTTTGGATTTTGGAATAAGTCTATATCTGGCCTCTCAACTCTTCAGTTTGTCCAATTAACCCTATCTCTAATACTTTAAAGTGCTTCAGTGCAAAAAATCTTGATTACCTTTTGTTATGGACAATCCAACTTTCATCTCTTTTAGTTTTGGCACATTTAAAGCATTTTAAGACGCGCTTCATGTGGAGCTTTTAGCTTGCCAGGCGGGGAGCAGAAAGGTAGCTGAAAAGGCAAGTGCAGGGCGCTGCAGACAAATTCTTTTGCTTTAGCACCAACATGAGGCATAGCTTATGAAGCCAAGCCAGCGTGCAGACAATTTGGCTGAATATGATAATAATAGGTCTGAAATACAGTATAACGAAAGAAAAAGACTATTACATTATAAAATAAATTTGCAAAAATAGATACGTACTTATTTATACAGTGCTAACTAATGAAACCTTGCAGAGTGGTGCGTTAGCCATCCGCCCCTGTGGTGGATTAAAGCTTGCAGACAAGACGTTTATCAAGCATAAGTGTTTGTCATTTTTGCATTATTAACTCACGGTGGCGCGCCAAATTTCTAGTTAGTAATATTAATGGCAGAGCTACTATCTTTGTGACACAGGAGCTGACAACTGCTTCCAGCACCACAAAGATCTTATCCAAGGTTAAAAACATTCTGAAGCTCGTTCATTAGACCGTCCGAAAAGAAATTCCTACAGGACGGTGTCCGCATCTCCGTCAGTGTATCATCCGCCACCACACACGTACTAGTACTACAGCATCGGCAGAGCCGGAATGGTCGCTGTCACGCGAATGATCAGGCTCTCGCTTGGCGTTCATCTGCTGCTTGCTTTCAAGACACGTGTTGGACGTTGGGTGTTGGCAATGCAGTACGTGTGTGACAAGAAGTGACATGTCAGCGCCACCTTCGCGAGAGCATCCCGTCCAGAGCCGTGGGGATAGCCTTCGCGGAGTCCACGTCACTTTCCGGAACCATGGCCGCGCATCCGGTTCTGTAGCATCTACGGAGTAGTATAGGTGACGTAGGCTCGTGAGAGCTCCAAATCTGGACGGGGCCTGTCCGGCGGTGTCCTCGGCGAGCTGTCATGGAGGTCAGTTCCTCTCCATTTTGCGAAGTGGTGGAGGTTCCTTTCCCCGTTGGTGGGATCTTTTGTCTGCCCCCTGGGGGCTTGTCTTCCTCGTCGGTTTTCGTTTCGCCGGCGGTGGATATCGGTTCCGGTCGGTTTGCTACTTTGCTTGGGTGATTCCATGGCGGGCCGACGCGGATTTGGTGCTGCGCTGCTGCTGTCTCTGGATGGTGGTGGGGCTAGCTTCTCCTTCCTATGGTGTTCGACGGGGATCGTGCGGCATCTTCCAACGTCTGGAGCCCCTCGTCAGAGCTGTAGCGGAGGTCTTTCCGGTGCTCGACGTCTTCTCGGGCGGAGGCGACTGGAGTTTACAGTGGCGACGGTGCGGACCTTTTCTTCAAATTTGATCTTTTCTAGGGTCCTTTGTATTAGTTTTGGCCCCTGCAGAATGTGCTTTGTAGTGTGCGTATTTTCTTCTTTATTCAGGGGTCTCTTTGTAAAAGGCACCAGTTAACAAAGCTCCCAGAGCTTCCAGCCCCTTCGCAAAAAAAAAAAATTACAGCTCTTGTCATGAGGCAGGCAGGTGGGCCATGGCATTTTGCCGCAGCCAAACGCGACACCGCCCGGGAACCCAACTCATCTCGAAGCCCGCTTGTCAGATACAGCTTTTTTTTTTTTTTTTTGAGAGGAGCTTGTCAGATACAGCTGATGGGCTCACACAGAGGGTTCGCTTGGCCCATCAACGGCCAGGCCCATCTGGCACCGTCGTCTTCTTCCCCTCCACTCCACTGCACAGCTTCCATTGCAGTTCCTCTACAAAAAAAGCACTACAAAAGAAAGGTGCGTTCTTTTCCATACCCATTTCTGCCCTTCTCGTCCCGCTCACTCCGTAGCTGGCTTCTCCTGCTCCCTCGGCGCAGCTTCTTCAGGGGCTGACCCATTTCATCTCCATCCGCCTCCGCCGAATCATCCGCCGCTCCCGCGGGTGCCGACCGACGGCGGCCTCGAACCGGCGAGGTCGCCGTCCACAACAGTAACCCGCCAACACTTTCTGCAAATCAAACCTTCATTTAGTCGAATGTTTACATAAAACCCTCTGATTATCCGAATATTTACATGAATCTCTCTGATTCGGATATCTCTAAACCGAATATTTGCACGAAACCTCTAAGCCGAATTGCGATTAAATATGTTCAGCTGGTCTAATTTCGGCTGATTCAATAGTATGCGGCATTGGAATCTTCGTGGATTAGCCATCATCTGCATTTGGGCAGTTCCACTCCATTCTCCGATCGCCACTTATTTTCAGCTCTAACTGAATGATTGGCTAGCGGGCAGAGTAGTGTACAGTTTTCTCCAAGAAGTATACAGTTTATTACCGTGATATGAACATAGTTGGGTGCTACGAGCCTGCGACACATCGTTATCTGATCGTTTCAAATTTTGAACATAGATATCAGTTCATTTCAAAATCTGACAAGAAGTCTTGAATATCCAGGACAAGACAAAGCCAGTCATTCCAGGACGAAAAGCAGCCACGATTGCATATGGTAGTGTAATATCCATTCCTCAAAAGACAATGCTAATAGTTTGAAGAGGTGTACTGTGTACATCACCAAAGCCTCACAAATGATTTTTTTCTGGAACAGTCCCACTAGGATAAATGATACGAAAAAAAAACTGACAGGTCAAGAAAGGAAAGAACTTGGCTCAGTCCTAACTGTTCATTCTAATGAAATGTCCCTCATTTATATGCAGCGCAGTGCTGACAGCATCTTTATGTATGTTAGAGAACCTAAATCTGCTCTCTGAAAGAGAAAAACTGGAGGTAGCACACCTTCAGTTGCGAGTTTTTAGTCTTCAGTCTTCAGAGGAAGAAGCATCATTTGCGATGGCTATCCAGGACATCTTAAACCATTTTTAGGACAATCTAGTATAGTACACTTTCAGAGCTCCCAAACAGCTAAATGGTCGATGTCTTGTAAATGGAAAACCCCATGACTGCAGGAATGAAGAAGAAAAGCACGGGCGAGTGGAGCAAAGGGTTCATAGCATAAGCCTTCACAAGAGCTCTGCAAAGCTGCATAAAGAGAAGGGTCAGAATTGTTACAAAAAGAGACATTGCAAGCACAGAAACTTGCACGTGTTGCTTTATACCTTCCAATGTTTCCATAGAACCACTAAGCAAAATAGAAACAGAAATTTTCTAATCCAGCGACCATTCCAAAAAATTTCATGTTCTATCTGCCTCCTGCTCTTCTGGTAGTAATCATCTTTCTTCTTTCCTGATCGAGAAAGATAATGCTCTCGATATGCCGTTCTCTCAGCAGCCATGGCAGCTAAAATCACAATTGTGGGTAATAACACAAAATAAAGGTGAGGTAGAACAATGACCATTACATCTGGAATCCCAGCATGGACTACTTCGTTGCCACTGTTGGGTCTTTTAAGAATCCAGCCACTATGCGACATGTATGTGAGCCTACCATCCTCAGTAATAGGGTGACCAAACAGCCAAGGTAAGAAAACTAAATAGATAGTGTACACCAAGAGCAAAAACCATACAAGAATCACCCTGGCCAGTTCAACAAAGAGCCAGACAAAACCACCAACTGAAGACTTTAACAGTGTCCTCTCATTACCATTTGTGTATAGAGACTTATATGTGAACTGATCTTTGAATACCACAGCTGAAACTTGTGGTGCGAGAAGCAATGAAAATATCAGAGAAATAGCACACCACAGTGCAGGATGATATATTGAAGCCCACTGAATACCAATCACAAAAAATTCCTTCCATGTCCAGTTCACTCTTGCGGTCAAGCCATTAACAGAGAATGGCCTTAACTGGCTGACACTTGTATCACCTGTTATATCCATCACTTCAATTTGGAGCCAATATCGGCTGGGAGAGGGATCTTCAAATGTGCAGGATGATATATTGAAGCCCACTGAATACCAATCACAAAAAATTCCTTCCATGTCCAGTTCACTCTTGCGGTCAAGCCATTAACAGAGAATGGCCTTAACTGGCTGACACTTGTATCACCTGTTATATCCATCAGTTCAATTTGGAGCCAATATCGTCTGGGAGAGGGATCTTCAAATGCCATCCAGTTCCATGGTACTAAATACATATGTCCCCGAGTATCATTGGAATCCACCCTTTTCATTTCGGAGTCCAAAACTACTTCAAGAGTTCCTGGTCTTGAGTCATATATCTTCACAGAAACAGATATGATCTCTTGTTTAGAGAATACAAGAGCCCTCACTGTATCAAAAGTAGATGCCCCCTTGATATGACACTTGAAATCACGAGAAGCAGAAGCTCTCTGCATGAATCTTGAATCAAGGGGAAAGGTAGGCAGTATAATTATGCTCTTTGAGCCTAATCTGAAATCTATATCAGTATAGGAGACATGACCATCATCGATTGCCAGTATCCTCATACTTCTGCTCTTTCTCCAATCACCCATTTCCCATTCCCAGAACTCTTCAACATGAGCTGCTTCTTCAGAACAGTTTTCCTTATTACTCTGGATTGCATATCCTTGGTGCATGTTAAATTGGTAATAATGTTCTGATAATGATGGTTCCTGGACTGCTCGATGGTAGTATCGCTTCAAGTTCTTCCCAAATCTTGTATGAAGATGCCCACACAAGTATGCCGCCAATGATTGCTTTAGGAAAACATCCTTGATACTTTTTCCTGACTCTGTTAATGCTGAGAAAGACAAAGGGAAGTGCCCAAATGCAATTTTTGTCACTGGAACCTTGTCAAAGTTAGTATCCCACTGCGATAATGCTTGATCCAATTCGATAAGCTGCTTATCAGTTGGATGGCCAAAAAGATTGGTTGGGCCTCTAAGACCAATCTCCATCGTGCTATCAAAGCCAACAAATAGATGCTTCCGACCGCTATTCTGCAGACCGTTCATAAATACAGTGTCAAGGGCATTCTAACAAGCGATTGCAAACACAATTATATATACCAAATGACAATACACTTGGAACTACAAGATGGCATTGAAATAAGAAGCAGACATCTTTCTTCCTGCAGCAGAAGTGTCAATCATATATAGAGAAACCACTGACCTCCAAAGTAATGCTTTGGACACGCCCTTGGCGTCCCAACTTAGCATTGATGCTGTACTTCTGATAGAAGTCATTGTCAACACCAGATTCCGAAACACCAAAGCTATCATGATTTCCTCTCAGATCAAAGAAAATTCTTCTTGGAAGCTTGCTGATTCGAATGATATCATTTATTGTACTTCCATATTCTACCCATTCAACCTCATTCTGCTTCATTGTTAGCAGATCTTTGTTTTTCCCATCTGCAACAAAAACCAAGATATATATATTAAAACAGAGATAAATCCCCTTGGTAATGATATTTCACAAAATGAATTTTCTTGTTTCTTAGAGGGTGTTACCTACGTTCTTTTGTGCTGGTTGGAGCAACTTGTGTGACACTAATCAATATTACAGACTTATAGGTGCCTCTCATTTTCCAATGCGGAAACATGTAATAGAAGATCATATGTTCAGTTAGCTCAATTTTGCATTTGTGTGGGCTTTTGAAATTCAACTTTGTTGTTTTGGCTATTACTTCATATCAAATTATTTTAAATGGAAGAAAGCACATCCTGCCTATTAGTCACACGTCGAATACAGTGAGTGATACTGTGCATCAACAACATGACAGAGACAGAAGTTGTTAGCAATCAGTGCTTACTCCCTAGTACTTCATTTGGAGAAATCTTACTTTGTTATACGGGCTGTTTGTTATTATGGAAAATCGAGACCTGCAGTGAGTGGCATTTTGGTTATTGGTGGGCAACTGGGCCAAAACAGGCCACTTGCCCCTAGACCGGACGGATTGTGCAGCCTTGATATTGTCGATTTCACAACGAATGTTCTGAACGATCTGGTTTCCATTCAAATTCTGAGAACGTTGGCTCATTCGCTGAGTAGGTTCATCGCACATTGGATCAGCCCTGAAGCCGCGGGGAATCAGAGGATGGGGACGATGGCCGGAGCCTGGAGGGAGGGATCTAGTACACACCAGTGAGATCCCCGGTGATCAGCACGAGGTCCGGGTTGACCACGGCGAGCGCCGGGCCCACGTACCGCCGGAAGTCGTATGCGCGCTCCGGCAGGGGCGGAGCCAGGAAGTGTTTTTTTTCATTGTTAGAGAAGGCCAACTATATAAATTTTTATAAAAATTTAATCAAAATTCAAATTTGTAGTGTTAATTTAGAGATCATGGGGGCCAGGCCCCTGTCCGCCCCCTCCCTCCGCCCCTGCGCTCCGGGTGGTGCACGCTGAAGTGGAGATCCGAGAGCTGGGCCACCCACACCACCCCATCCGGAGCGCCGGACACCTCCACCAGCTCCCGCTCGTCACGGGCCGCCGCGGAGGGCCAGGAGGACGGCGAGGAACCGGGGGCCGCGCGTCCCCATGGCGAAGGCGCAGACCGGGAGCATGACGGGGAGAATTCTGTTGCAGTGTTGTCCCTCCCTCCCCGGCAAAACGCTTCTCAGGCCGCGTTTAGTTTGTGAAAAGTAGGGTAAAAAGTTAATGTAGCACGTTTCGTTGTTACTTGACAAATAATGTTCAATCACTAATTAGGCTTAAAAGATTCATCTCATACTAATCAGTTAGAATGTGTAATTAGTTATTTTTTTCAACTACATTTAATACTTCATGCATGTGTCGAAAGATTTGATGTGACGGATACTGTAGGAAAAAATTTGGGAACTAAACGGGGCCTCAGCTTTACGCTTTCAACCCTATGCCTTCAAAATTCCAAAAACTTTACAAGATTCTCCATCACATATTCACATCGAATTTTTAAACACATATATGAAATATTAAATTTAGCTAAATAAAATAACTAATTACATAATTTGTCTATAATTTGCTAGACGAATCTTTTAAACCTAGTTAATCCATAGCGGAATAATAATTACCAAATAAAAATGAAAGTGCTACAATATTTTACATCTAAAATTTTATGCATCTAAACAAGGGCTTAGTTGCCAAAAAATTTTGCACAGTACCCCGTCACATCGAATCTTCGGACACATACATAGAGCATTAAATATAGTTGAAAAAATAATTAATTACACAATTCAACCGATTAGCACCCGCTGAATCTTTTAAGTCTAATTAGTCTATAATTAGACATTATTTATTAAATAACAACGAAATATACTAAATACCAAAATTCAAACTTTTTCACCGAATAAACACACCCTTACGCGTCCGGCCTCCGAATCCGTGTTTTGCTTTCTCGACAGAGACGCAAAGACTTACGTGTTTCCTGGACATTTAACGTAATTCGTTTGCAGACTTAAGCAATAAGCACCCAACACAGTCCAATAACTCGAGTCAAAAATCTCCCCCAATCCCCTGCCTCCCCCAGGCCCCAAAATTTCTTTCGAACCCTGCTCTTCTTGCACCCTTAGTCTTCATCCTTCATCGGACAAGCGGCCGCTGCTCACGCACCCGCCGTCGGAGACGTCGCCTTCTCCCCGCCCGCATCTACGCGGTACAAGCCCCTGCCCCGCCGCCGTCATCAGAGACGTCGCCTTCCCCCCGCACGCATCTGCGCGGCCCTCGCCGCCGCTGGAGACGTCGCCTTCTCCCCCGCCCGCGCTTGCGCGATACAAGCCCCCGCCCCCACCCCGGTCGCGGCAGCCCGCTTCTCCGTCTACGAGGAGCAACATCGAGCAAGAGAGCGGAGGGCGCGCCGGCACCAACGGCGACCTCAACATGGAGCCCCGCAGCCAGAACCAGGCGTTAGCTCCGCTGCAGGCGCTTACCGTTGTTTCGAGCAGCAAGTTGGAGGGGGCGAGTGGAGGGGGCGACCGTCTAACATCAAAAAAAATTCATCAAAATAAATTACTCACTAAAAATATTTTTTTTCAAAATATTTTCATCGCCGAGCTCGAATTTTTTCCGACAATTCGTCGCTCGGACACTAAAAATCTAATCTCGGTCTCGACATCGAAATCAATCATCGTTTAAAACTTCGTTTGTCTTCTTGTTTCTCGTGCGCGTGGCTTCTCGTCGACGCCACGTCTGGCTCGCGACCTCACCGTGAATCCTGCCGGCGTCTCCTTTTCTTTTCTCTCATCTTTTCTTTTTTTTCTTTTCTCCTTTCCTCTCTTTTTCCTTTTTCCTTTTTCTCTTTCTTCTTTTTCTTTTCTCCTTTTTCTCTTCCCTTCTCCTTCCTTCTCCTCTTTCCTACTGCCTCCATGCGCTGCACGCGCGCGTGCCTGTGCTCGAGCAGGCACTTACCGTTGTTTCGAGCAGCAAGTTGGAGGGGGCGAGTGGAGGGGGCGACCGCGCTTCTCCCCCGCCCGCGCTTGCGCGATACAAGCCCCCGCCCCCACCCCGGTCGCGGCAGCCCGCTTCTCCGTCTACGAGGAGCAACATCGAGCAAGAGAGCGGAGGGCGCGCCGGCACCAACGGCGACCTCAACATGGAGCCCCGCAGCCAGAACCAGGCGTTAGCTCCGCTGCAGGCGCTTACCGTTGTTTCGAGCAGCAAGTTGGAGGGGGCGAGTGGAGGGGGCGACCGTCTAACATCAAAAAAAATTCACCAAAATAAATTACTCACTAAAAATATTTTTTTCAAAATATTTTCATCGCCGAGCTCGAATTTTTTCCGACAATTCGTCGCTCGGACACTAAAAATCTAATCTCGGTCTCGACATCGAAATCAATCATCGTTTAAAACTTCGTTTGTCTTCTTGTTTCTCGTGCGCGTCGCTTCTCGTCGACGCCACGTCTGGCTCGCGACCTCACCGTGAATCCCGCCGGCGTCTCCTTTTCTTTTCTCTCCTCTTTTCTTTTTTTTCTTTTCTCCTTTCCTCTCTTTTTCCTTTTTCCTTTTTCTCTTTCTTCTTTTTCTTTTCTCCTTTTTCTCTTCCCTTCTCCTTCCTTCTCCTCTTTCCTACTGCCTCCATGCGCTGCACGCGCGCGTGCCTGTGCCACGCGCTCCACGCGCACCCGAGATGCCCGGCGCGCCGCTCGGCCCTGCCCGAGCCGTCTCGTCGTCCTGTACCACCGCCGAGAATCGCGCCGCCGCTCCACGACGCCACGCCGGCTCCAAGCGCCATTAATGGCCACCGAGCTCGTCGGCCGGCCTCCACCGCGCTCCACCACCTCTCCTTGCCTATAAATAGGCCCTCCACTGCGCCATCCACCTCCACAACGCCGGCCACCCCCCGCTTGCCCCCTCCCCACGCTCACAGAACTGCTGCCACGGCCATAGCCGGCCACCTCCGCCCGCCACCATCGCCCGCCCTCCACAGACCGCCTCCGCTCGAGGTGAGTAGGGGAATCGGACCCCCTCGGCCTCCTCTCCATTTTCCCCCACTTCCCGGCCTCCATCACGCCCCGAGGGCCGCCGGCCCATGCCCCCTCCCACTGCGCCTCCTCTGTTTCACGGGAGGGAGGAGGAAGAAGAAAGGGCATTTTGCCCTTAGCCCCCTGTCCTCTCCCCTTTTCCAATAAGAACCCCCACCTCTCTCTAATTCTTTTGCAAAGAAGCCCCTGCCATTCCATATTGCTGAAAACAAACCCCTCCACTATACAAATATAATTACATCTAGGCCCTGCCCCTTTCCAGAGTAGTCCAGATATTTCCAGAAATTATAATCAAGTCCTTTGCCACCCCCAAATAATTACAAACAAGTCCCTGAACTCCGGTTTAGTCCCCTAAACCCCTTTTCAACATGTCATTTCATGCGCCAAACACCCTCCGATTGACCTGAAATTCGACAACGCCATTTCTAATATAATTTCAACCGTACCATTAGAAAATCTTCCGAAAATATTCTTCCTATCTTCCTATCTTAATTTTTCCCTATTCGAGCTCAATGGTAAAACCTTTATTTCCTTTTTCTTGATTGTGTGCTTGCTTGGTGCGTTGTAGATCACGGAGTGACCGAGAAAGAACCCGTCGACGAGCAGTACTGCGAGCAAGTGTGCGAGGACCAGTACCGCGACCCCGAACCCGAAGGATAGTACCTCGATCAGGACTTCCCGGAAGGCTTTGTGAACGGCAAGTTCAATCTCATCCTTTGATGCATGTTTTGTCCCAGTTTTATAAACACAACCTATTGGCCTGTTTTACAAAACTGCATATGCTCTGTCTGCTGAAAACATGGTTGGATAGCTACCCCTTGATTTGTCATAACCATTCCGTGACCACTTAGATTAATGTCTAAATATGATTTATTCTATTTGGATGTTTATCGCTGCTAGAGCGCTTAGAACCCGGTTGCTCTTTGCAATTCAAATATTACTACAAGATGTTTCCAAAACAAAGAAAAGCGTAAGTATCAAAATGGGGGAAAATGAGATTTTTGGAATATAAACAAAAGAAGGGCTTAGACGAGATGGATGGTGATTCCTGTGTGGGACGCCAAATGGTGTGCTCGTACCTGTGTGGTTGAGTAAGGATGAGAGATATCCATCTTGTCAATTAAGGACCGAGTTGATGTGTCATCTTGCCTAACTCAACTGTTGTGCAAACCACTCGACCGTTGTATGTAGCAACGGCTTAGCATAAACCCCACTTGTTAGTCTGATAGCCATCAAGAGAGCTGAGGGCAATGGGTGATCAAGGAAAATGGATAAGATCGCGGTGACTTATGCCCCGATTAAATCTCAGTGATAGGTCGATGACCCCTTGGTGGATCCCGTGGTGGCTAGTCAGGTCTAGCTAAGGTGGGTAATGACTTTGTTGGGATCTGCACCGACACTAAAGTGATCGTGCTGTGGTACCCCGCTTGTGGGTAAAGTTGCACACCTTTGCAGAGTATAAATCTATTCGAATAGTCGTGCCCACGGTACTGGGTGAGTTACGGTTTGGTCACACAACTAGTGTTTCTTCTGGGAATGGATGGGTTGGCGTGAGTTGTTTTGGAAAAAGTGTCCGGCAGCTGTGCCATGTGCTACGGCGGATGAGGAGTCCGGTGGCAACTTATAAACTTGGATCCTATGTGGATCAACCCTACGTGTCAAGATAATTGTTCTAAAAACCCTTTTCTTTCAAATCAACCCATGCATAAAAATTAGCTTTCCGCAAATTGAACCCTAGCCTCATCCTTGCTGGGTACGTTTGTACTCACCCTTGCTTAATTTTTACAAAGGAAGATCCAGACTTTATTCCTAAGGATGTTGAGTAGGGGTTCTGTTCCGTACCCAACCTTGCCTGTGGATAGGGTCACCCGCAGGAAGCTTCGTATGGCGCAAGACTCTGATGACCTCTTCGTGCTTCACGTTCTTGTTTGGGTTGTAGTTGTTGTCCTCGCGATAGTGGCGCTCCACTGCCCATTATCGCGTAGAGTTGTACGGTGATGTATCATCTGATGTAATAAATATGTATCAGCCTCCTGGGACTGATATTTGTATCACATTTGAGTCACCTCTTATGAGGGAACGCTTCAGACCATGACATTAGCCAAGACAATTTTGAGGCAGCGAGCCGTACCAGCGATCCTGCGGACACCAACAAATTCAACGCCTCTTCGACGGCGACGAGGATGCCGCCTACCACGGGTTCAAGCCCCGAGACCGAGAGCAGAGGGGCCCGCGGGATCAGCTGGTTGGCCAATGCCCAAGACCTGTCGTCACCGCCGCTAGCAGCAGCGACCTCCCATACGAGCACACATGCTATCGGCAGCCGGAACAACCCTTCTGGCTTCAAATCGACACCGCGAGAATGGCCGAAGTATTAAGGAATGGTACGAGTCCTGCATAGGCAATGTATTGGTGAGTTTCAACCCAATAAGTGCTCTGTTTTTTTGTTCTATGTTACTGTTGCTGAGCTTTAGATGTTTGTTCTTGTATCAGAAACAATTTCTTTCTGAACACTCCATTGTTTCGTAATGCACAAGTTCTCTTTGTTCTACATTGTGTGTCTGTGTGTCAGTTGTCACTCATTTAGCTACCTTAGCTCGCCAGTCACTTCTTTCTTGATTTGAGGGTTTTGTTGCGGCCTGATTTTGTTGTTCAGTTGAGGGTCGCTGTGCGTGGGTTCTCACTTCACGGGATCATGTCGCTCCTCGGGAGCACGCAAGGATAGTCAAGGACTTCTGCCCCAATCTTCAGGTGCTTGTGTTCGATGGCATAGACTTCATTTGGGCCATGACATCAATTACGGTTGGAGTGACAATGTCTGCTAGGACAAGGTTAGATCGTCTATTCTCTCAACATGGCACTAGTCTAGCTTTGATTGGTGTTGGTAACCGAAATGACCTTAATACCCACTAAGCTGAGGATCTACACCTAAGACACACCAACTCACCTTAGAATCGGTTAGCTTTTTCAATTTCTAGCTATTTAGTGTATAAGGTCGGTTAGCTTTTTCAATTTCTAGCTATTTAGTGTATAAGGTCCTTTCGACGGCAGAGCCGCTTTCTCGCTTTCAGGTGGTAGAGCCTACCAACAGATGAAGCTGGCTTCCAGGAGGCAGAACCTTCCTACTATGAAGCTCAAACTCTTGGTGATCTCGGGTGGCAGAGCCATCCTAAGATAGATCACAACTTATAGACTAAATACCTAGAAACTAGGGGACTAGCACTTACAAATCATTTGATTTATTGTAACACAATAGTATTACACAAGAGCACACAATACACCCTCTCTTTGTGGTTATCCTAGCACTCATATTTCTCATCTACCATACTCTTAGATAGATGGCATGGTAAGGAGGGAGTCATCTATTTACAGGCCAATGCGGATTATAAGGTGGTGACATGTGTCCCTCCTTCTAGAGAATTCCTAACTATTACAATATTTTCTGATTTATTTATTACTAATTCTAGAGTACTTCATGAAAATATCTTCTTATTGCCTTATAGAGAATACTATAAAAGGTTGCCTTGCATTCTTCCAACATCCCCCCTCAAGGAAAACTTCTATCCAGACTTGTTTTGCAGACCATGACGAGTGCTTCTCGAAACTTCTCAAATTTTGCCTTATTTAGACCTTTTTGTGAAGATGTCAGCAAATTGCTCATCTGTCTTTTTAGGCACCATTTTGATCTCACCTTCAAGGATCTTTTTCCCTTATGTAGTGGTACGGGACTTCTATGTGTTTGGTCCTTGCATGAAAAATTGGATTTTCTGCTAGGCGTATAGAGGATAGGTTGTAACAAAAAATCCTTACTAGATAATCTGTTGGCTGATGAAGATACTCCATCAATTGCTTAAGCCAAGTGCTTTCTTGAGCTGCCATTGCTACTGATCAATACTCAGTTTCAGTACTTGATAATGTCATAGTGGGTTGTCTCTTGCTGCACCATGATATGGGTTCTGACCCAAGATTGAAGAAGTATCCTATGGTTGATCGTCGTGTGCCACAATCTCCAGCGTAATCGGCATCGCAATATCCCATCACCTGGCAATTCTTTGTCTACTTGTAAGAATACCAAAATCGATGGTGCCTTTAACGTATCTGAGGATGCGCTTAACTGCATCAAGATGAGTCTTCTTTGGATTGCTCATGTATCGACTAACCACTCCAACTGGATAGGAAATATCTGGCCGACTAAGAGTAAGATAGATAACGCTCCTGACCAGCTGTCAATACATAGTCACATCCTCCAAGTCCTCCCCTTATCTTCTTGTAGCCTCACATTGGGATCCATAGGAGTAGACACGAGCTTGTAGTCAATCATTCACTACCTTTGTATAAGATCCTTGGCATATTTCCATTGACCCAGAAATAGTTCTTCTTTTGTGCGCTCCACCTTAAGCCCAAGGAAGTGCTTCAACTCTCCAATCTCCTTCATTTGAAACTGGACAGAGAGATTTTCTCTTGTACTTTGTATCTCCTTAGAATAATTTCCGGTGATGATTAAATCATCAACATAGACTAGTACTATTGCTAGTCTACCATCCTTGGTCTTCACGAATATGCTAGAGTCTGATGGAACGACTTTAAAACTACTATGCACAAGAAACTCACCAAACTTCCCGTACTGTGCTCGTGGTGCTTGCTTCAAGCCATAGAGAACCTTCTTCAGTTTACACACGTACTCGGGGGTGGATCTTGCTCTTAAAACCTCTTGGTTGCTCCATATAGATATCCTTATCAAGTTCGCCATGTAGGAATGCGTTCTTGACATCCATCTGCCACAACTTCCAAACTTGCAAGCAGCCAATGCGAGTAAGACTCGAACAGTTGTGATTTTTGCCACTGGACTAAATGTTTCCATTTGTTGAGAAAAACTCCGAGCCACAAGTCAAGCCTTATACCTTTCAACTGAGACATCTGGACGAGTCTTTACTTTGTAGATACATTTGCAAGATATAGGCTTTACTTCATTTGGCCTTGGCACTAAATCCCATGTTTGATTATCATTTAGTGACTTAATTTCTTCCTCCATCACCTTACGCCACTGAGTACCTTTGATGCTTCTTCATATGAAGATGGCTCAATAAGTATAGACTCATCGACAAAAGTAGCATTTGCTTACCTTGGATTAGGCTTGATCTTTCTTGTTGTCCTCCGTAGTTCTTGATTAGGCTCCTCAAGATCCATTTGTGGGAATTGAGGGTTGTCCGGTGTCATATGATGTATGCCGATTTTTCATGGGCTCTTGTTTTCACCGATAAACCCTATTTATTTTTACTTGGGGTTTGTGCCTCCTCCTCGTCTTCTAGGATTTCTTCTGGAACCTCCTCCAATCCTATAGAATTAGTTAACTTCCTTTTCAGGTGACCACCAAGTAGAAGTTTCATGAAACACCACATTTCTTGAGGTGTGGCATTTTTCTGTGATTGGATCGCAGCATCTCCAACCTTTTCGTGCATCATCATATCCGACAAAGATATACTGAATTGTCTTCTTCTCAAACTTGCTGTTTAGGTGACCAGTCACAAACACGTAGCCGACACAACTAAATACTTTGAGATGGCTTATCACTGACTTCACCTTCCATAGCAACTCATGAGGAGGCTTGAATCCCAGTTTTGGTTGAGATATCCTATTAATGATATAGGCTGTCGTCCTCATACACTCAACCCAAAATCTTTCGGGTACATTTTTAGCATGGAGCATACCTCGATCTGCCTCGTTGTCTTTGCATGCCTTTGCCATCACCTTCGGGTTCATATTGCTAACCGAGCTCTTCTTGAGCATGGCTCTCCAGTCGACTCCGAATCCCATCACGGTGCTGATATTTTTGCCTGTCGTAGCATTGCTGTTCACTGCGGTCCTTGCTGGGTGTTTCCTACTGAGTCTCTTGTACTAAGTTGACGACGTATCAACTTGGATTGACTCACTTGTACTAAGTTTATAACTACTGTATGTATTGGACATATTCAGGGTTACTTTGATGTTTCAAATCTGATGACTTCTCGTTCCATAGCCACTTTTCATGAGGAGCTTTTATTATCACATTACATTACAATTTACAACTCTGCGACCTGCGTTTCTTTTTAATTGCATAGGTGCGCCCTGCCTTTTTAATTGCACAACCTCTTCCTATGTCTCAAACTTTGTCCTTTCAGAGATAAAACCCATGGTTCCTCTGCTCTCCAGCACCTTGCACACCAAAAGGTTCCATTTGGTCTCCTCCTTCCGGCCCAGATGCTGCATTTTCTCCTTGAAATGCCTGCGACGAATCAAGGAGTTATTAAACAGTGCTCTTTTGTTTTCCCTTTTACAATAATGGAACATTACAGCATTGTGTTGTATCATCGAATTGCTACTGCTTGGCAGACAGGACAGCCAAGCCAAGAGATGTGCTCACCTGCAGAGTGGAACCTTGCAGGTGTCTGGAGTGAAACGCATGCGAGAATGCAGCTCAAGGAGCTGCCACATGCGCTTGCAGTTTGCACAGCCACCAGGCACCCGGACGCTGCAGTTTGAGAAGTGGCGCACGAGCAGCTCGATGCCCTTGCAGGCTGGGAACTTGCAGACGGCTGCTCGGCTGCCCTTGAGCGCTTGGTCTCGGGGCCCGATCGTCCTGCATCCGTCTCGGCATATGTGGATTAGAGCTTCCATTGCTTCGTACAGTTGCAGATAGACCTTCTTTTCTTCAATCCTTTTAGCTCTTTCCTGCCTTTCCTGCATCATTTCAGAATTTCAGATTATCAGGGGAAGAAAAAGTTAAAACCACTAGTGCAACTAGTGGTACTGTAGACATGCACATGTGCTGAATGTCTGAATTATTTGTGCCTATGCAAGTTCAGACATAGAGAGCAGGCGTGCACAAATAATAAGAATTAACAGCAAAACATCAAAGATGTGCACCTAAAGAATGGGGTAGAGAACATCGTATAATAAAAACCCTGAAAACTCAAACAGGGTTACATGAAAATCGACAGTCTGAAACTCTGAACTGAACAAACTGAAACGCTGAATGAATAGTTTTTTTTTAGATTCTGAATGATTAGATCTAACAAGGAAAAATATGAAACGATCGAGCCATACTAAGATGATCGTTACCGAGAACTCACTGTCTCAGCTTCGACAAGAGACTCGAGCAACTCCTGTTCCAGGCTCGGGTTGACCCGTCTCATTACTTTCCACCCATCTGTCAGAGAGACAGTCTTGAAATCCCCAAGGATCATACGGGTACAGACGAGGGAGAGCCGGGGCGCGTCACATAATCCGGCAAGTTGCAGGATGTCTACAACGTTGTCAGGTGCAAGGAAATTCCTCTCAAGTTGGTCGATGCAAACCGTCTTCATAGATGAAACCGAGAAAACATGGGAGAGTACAAGCAAGTGCAGAACATGCTTCTTCATCTGTTCCTGCTCAAAACTTCACCAGAGAACACAACATAAATCAAAACTTGCTTACTGAAAAATGCTGATCATACTGAAAAAAGGGGACATATCAGGATCAACAACATTCACTATTTCCAGCTTCAGCAACTGAAAACTGTTTGGGCCCAAAGCTGATTGTTAGAGAACAGTGAATAATCTAAGCAAATAACTAAATTCCATACCGTGAAGAGTAAAGAAATCTGATGAAAACATGGACTGCTTCTGAAGGCGCACCAGAAATTCGGATGCACCGAAAACCATGTTTCAGTTTAGCGTCTTCCAACATAGCTCTCAGAACAGGAGATTTGACACCCTGCAGAAGAGGAAACACATGAAGCTCTTAAACAACACGGAACCCTGATATGCTGCAGGAGTGCGAGGCCCTGTCACATGAAAAGATTCAGAGAAGTGAACTCACAAGAACACAAGAGTGCGACAGAATTTCAGTGCCATCATCTGTGGAAACACGGAGATCAGCCTGGTATCCCTCTAAGAACAACTTGTCCCAGGAATCCAGGACCTCTTCAGGGACACGGCTGCAAGCCTTCGCCTTCCTAGAACTTCTCCGCGCGCCATAAGAAGTTCCAGGCAGCGGAGGCGGATCAGGGGCATTACTGCAGTGAAGCTGAGCATACCGGCGATGATCCGGCACAGCTTTGGTGCCTGCCAAGCTATCGGACTCGAGATGGATTTCCGATGGGCTGTCGATTGCATCGCCCTCCATGAAGAAATCTGAGGAACCCAACTCGAGGCATTCCATCAACTATGCACCCCCTGCTCTGCTTCGACTGTGGAAGGGAAAAACGTTAGCTGAAAATTACTACTGAACTTACTGAAACCGTACTGCAAATTCCTTTTAAAAAAAACTGTACTGCAAATAGTAGTAATTTAATTGTTCAAGGCAGGTTTGGGGACACAGGTAGTAAATAAATGACTACCACCAGCGACAGAAAGCAAAAGCAGAGGCAAATCAATTTGGACTGAAGAATATCGTTCATGGTTTGTCTGCATCCCGTAAAGGAGGGGGGGGGGATTCAGGTTCTTTCTGAAATCTGAGAATTCAGTCAGAAAACCTCCATCGGAAGCCCAGCGAACAAGAAATCGATTGGACCATGGGCAGAATCGAATAAGGTAGCAGAGAGCATTCAAAAAATAAGGTAGCAGAGGCAAGAATCTATCAAAGAGAAACTTGGTGATCAGAAGTCGCAAAAGCGTGCTCACCTGAAACCAGTCTGGGCTCTCGAGTGCAAAACGGCAAAGCCTCTCTGAAAAGAGAGCGAGGACGAGACGTCGAGAAGGAAACGAGCCTCTGAGCCTCACCACCGCGCGTCCGCGTCAGCACTCGAAAGCTTTTAAAGCCTTCCTTCCTACGGGCGCCTCACGCCAATGCGCCTGACAAGTGCCCACATGTCAGTGGCGTCAAACACGAGTGGGCACCCACCCAAGGCTTGGCGAGACCGGGGGAGACGTGAGCCACTGGCACGGAGAAGTGGCGGAGTCCCTCGCGGCGGAATCGGCAAGTAGCCGGACTCAGACGCCGACTCCCGTGTCCTCACGCGGAAAGGAGGCGACACCGAGCCAGTAGCCGCGCGCCACGTGTCGAGGTGCCGGCGCCGCCCAGCAAGCCTGTGTCTGCGCGAGCCGGCAGACAAGAAGGCCCAGCGGGCAGCGGCAGCGCTTGCACACTGCAAGTGGGCCGGAGAAAAGGTGTGGACTACCTTACCTGGATTGCCCTCTGTGTGCTCTGCAGCACCGGAGGGGATGGACTGATGAAGTGACCCTCCATAGATCTGCAGCTCCACATTTTCAGTGGTGATTGGTGAAAAGGAAAGGAAAACATTTTTCATGGAACACTCGAAGTGTCTGCCACTCGAACTAGGCTTGCAATTTCTTCCTCACCTTTCTTTTCCGCTGGTGTTCTGGAGATCTCTGTTTTTGTTTCTTCCGTGCAACAGGGTACCGACCCTCTCCCTGTCATCTTCCACGACAGCGGCGGCACCCGGCGCCGCTGGTGTCATCCACGACATGGCCGCTACAGTTGTCACGACGCGAGGTGTCCACGTCCATGGGGGGCAAGTCGCTACAGTTTGTCGCTCGCCACAGGCCTGATCATGTTCACTAGAAATCAGAGATAGTAGGATGCTAAAGTTTCAGAGCCACGAGTTCCAAGAACTGGATCGAGCAGCCACATCAGCGAACTGAACCGTTCTGATACTGCGATGCGGTCACTGTTCCGTTCGCCGGCCACGCCGACGCCACGACGTCGCGGCCCTCCACCACGAGTTCCGCTGCTGCAGAGTGCAGACTTCAGTGCTGCTACGCTCTCTGCCTTGTCTGAACTCGTGCTCTCTTCACAGTTCACAGGCAGCAGCAGCTGTCAAGGCGAGCGGACCGCGGAGAGCTCGACGCCGCGGCGCTGTCGGCCGGAGGAAGCTAGTATTTGCCTATTTGACCACGAGGCGGCGCCGCGGCGGGGGCATGGTCGCGTGGAGAGAAACGAAGAGCAGGGGAGAAAATGGCGGAGTGGGCAGGGACGCAGGGGTCCCTATGAATCTTGTGCAAGATGGCTAAGCAACTCAAGTATAAAGTCCACTGAAGCCCATCTAACAGTGTATTCAATATTTTACTGAAAAAATATTAAATTAACATTATGAAAATGTTGAACTACAATTTCAAAAATATTGAACAAATCGTTTCAAAATGTTGAACTAATACTTCGAAAATGTTGAACCCTACCTTCTTCTCCGACGCCGGCGGCCGGTGGTGGCGGCCCGGCGAGACGGCGACGCGGGCGCGGTGGCGGAGCTGGCGGCGGCGGAGTAGACTCGCGGCGGAGCAGGAGGAGGTGGCGGCGGAGCAGGCGGTGGGGTGCTCGAAGCAGGCGGGCGGCGACGCGGGGGACGACGGCGGGGCCGCAGGCGCGGCGGTTGTCCAGACCAGGGGAGCGGCGGCGCCGGGACGTCGGGGCCGTGGGGCGCGCATGGGCATCGAGGCCGCGGGGTGGCGTCGCACGGCCGCGGGGCAGCCCCCGGCGGCGGGGTCGCAGGCGTGTCCGGGCCAGGGGCGCGGCGGCGCACGGCCGTCGGGGCCGTGGGGCGGCGGCGCACGGCCGTCGGGCAGCCCCCGGCGGTAGGTGGCGGCGGGCAGTGGGAGGGAGGAGGAAGAAGGAAGAAGGAGGTGGGGATTAGGGTTTAGGTGGGATCCAAGGGTTGCAGTTGATTTGCACGAATCTCAAACACTAGAAGATGATTAGAAAAAAAAACTTCCGGAAGATATATAGGTTCGGCGGGGACGCGGGAGGGGGGGAGGGGGGGACCCTATCCATCTTGTGGAAGATGGTTAAGCAAATCATCTATAAAGCCCATTAAGGCCCAATTCATGTTGAACTAGCATTCGAAAATATTGAACTAGTATTTCGAAAATGTTGAACTAGTATTTCGAAAATGTTGAAGCAGTATTTTAAAAATGTTGAAACTCACATTTTTTCCACATCATCTTCTCCGGTGCCGGCGAGAGCCGGTAACAGCGCCGGAGCTCCATGGCGCGGTGGCGGAGACCAGGGGCGGCAGTGCGCGGAGGCCAGGGGCGGCGGCCATGGCGCGGAGGCGGTCTGGGGCGTCATCGGGCACGGCGGTGGCCGGGGCGCGGCGTCGGCCATGGCGCGGAGGCGGTCGGTCGGAGGCGTCGGCGGGCACGGCGGTGGCCGGGGCGCGGCGTCGGCCATGGCGCGGAGGCGGTCGGTCGGAGGTGTCGGCGGGCACGGCGGTCGGGGCGCGGCGTCGGCCATGGCGCTGTGGCGGGCGGACGCGGCGGCGGCCGGGGGCTGCGGCGGGCGCAGCGGCAAGGTCAGGGGGCGGCGGCGCGGGCTCAGTGGAGGAAGGGCACGGGAGGGGTTAGGGTTGACTGTGTGGATCCAATAGTGGTTGATGTTTGCACGAATCTCAAAAACTGGAAGGTGGATAAGAAAAAAACTTCCTGACAATATATACGATCCACGGGACGCAGGGTGGCAGTTTTGGGCCGCCAGCCTGTCGGCCCACATAGATGGGCCGTACGGCCCAAGGCCACAATGACTCGGCCGAGCGCGTAGTTAAGGTTGGTAATATCAAAAAGAAAAAAAAATCTGCTTCATTATGGTGTATAAAAAGATAGCTGCACTTTCACGATATCTTATTACTTTATGATGAGTTTATATACTAGTATACTACGAATCTACGAGACTAGCAACAACATGTGCATCCTGTTTGACACTGCAGTGAAAGAAAAAGGACGTATACGTGTTGTTTTCTCCAATTTTACTCACAATATGTTACAATTCGTACCAAAAAAACAATCAACATGCCACGTGTTCCTCCACCATAACAACACTCAAGCTTCCCCGGAAGGAGACGCGTTTGCAGCGATATGTACACAAAGAAGGCGTGCAGTGCAGGCCATGTCATTTCCTGTAAAACACAGGGCAACGCAGAGCAAATTTTCAGTCATGGTGTGTTTTCCTTTTTTTTTCTATCCAAGTAAAAATGAATGCTCGTTCACCGAATGAAAGATCCTTTTTTTTACTGAACATTACTGTTCGCAGTTCAGTGTGGATTCTGCTCCTCACTGAGCGGTACTTAATACGCTTAGATCGCCGGAATACAAACCAAATCTTCAGCGACTCCTTCCAGCTCCCTTGCTTGGCGCAGTGGGCGTAGATCTTGTCCAGCCGGATGATGATCTCCGAGAAGGTCGGCCGGCCCATGGCCTGAGGGTGCCAGCATTCCTCGATCAGCCTGCGCAAGACCCGGGGAAGAAGAAGAGCTGTTAGATCATAGATGCAGTGTGCTACTCTGCATTTTGTGAAACGCATGATACTGAACTGTCATGAAAGGGTCCTAGTTTTTCATTGTTTCAGAACTCACGCTTTGAAGTCTTGGGGATAGCCCTTGAGCTTGCCCTTCAGTGATGGCCGCGCCCCCTCGAACCGGATTGAGTGCCCTGAATCCTCCGGCGTTTTCACTATTCCTTCGACCATCTGATGTTTACACCACAAATAATGAATGACTCTAGGCATCTGATGTTTTTTTTTGTCGTCATCGTTGTTCTTTATCTGGAACAGAAATTTACTAACCTCATAGAGGATGAAACCAAACGAATAGGCATCTACGCTTGAGTCAAAAGCTTCATTTCTGTACAGCTCAGGAGCAGTGTGGTAGCCTAAACACAGGAATAGGGAAGTTATCCTTTAATATTTTAGAGCATATTTGCTGTGGAAAAATACAAAACAGATCACAAAAATCCCAAAGTGTCATGCTTACTGAAACTGTCAACAAGAGCCTCGTGATTGATCAATTTCACTTTGTCGGCGCCGACCTTAGACACCCTTGTCACTCCGAATCCCGCAATTTTCAGTTGGCCTCCACTATCCAGGAAGATATTTCTGGCACCTTACCAAGATTCAAATAGTAAAGTACGGGACAACCGTGAAAGACAGCATTTGAATGAAATCTGTAGCCCAAGAAAGCAACAAGAGAGAAGAACAGGCCTAGTTGCTTCATTTCCTCATCTTACTTTGGCTTTAGGTCGCAGTGTATGATGGGGTCCGGTTTGCACTGATGGAGATAGGTCATGCCCCTACACAGTTAAGGCACAACAAGAAACATTATAGTTAGTACCAATGCACATTTCGACATGGATTGTTATCTTTTCCTGAAAGTTCTTAAATTAAAGAGCTAGTACTAGTAGACATGATATGGTGTATATTCAACTCTTGATGGAATCAGATCCAATTAAGAATTACCTGGCAATGTCAAGGCCATATCTTAGAACCTTCTGACCATGTAACTTCCCTTTCTTCTGAATACAGGCGGTTAAGTCTTCCTGAGTTTTAAAGGGGTAAAAAAGAAAGACGTCAATCCATCCGAGAATTACCGAAGATGTTGAGATTTTAATTTTTTCCATAGTAAAAAAAGTATGTGCTATTACCTCTTCATGAAGTTCAGACACAATCATCATAGGTATGTGCTGTGTCACGGCTCCGACGAACTGAACAACATTAGGGTGCCGGACCTTCTCCAGTACAGTCAGCTCATGCCTGAAAGAGTTTCTGCAACAAAAAGAAGAGTAGATTTTTGTAAAAGAAATATTCTTTGGTAATTGAGCACAGAAATACTCCATTTGCATCTTACGCAGCTTCTTGATCGGAGCAGCCTTCTCTGTCAAGTATTTTTACGGAAACCTTGGTGCCATTCCATTTCGCAATGTGGTACACGCCCTGTTCAATGTGTCATTAGTCAACTCCCCCCTTATCTCACTAGCGTCACATTCCGTTCTTGAAGAAATATTTGAGTAATTAACAAAAGTTGTAGCATATTGGAAGGATAAATTTCACCGGTGTAACATCGTAGCCTCGCCGGAATTGGACCTCGCCGGGGTTCAGCTCGTACTCCGGTACCTCGCCGGGGGTCGATGCCATCATCGGCGTCCTCTTGTTCTTCTGCAGAAACGATCACAGAGCAGCGGATGAACAGCGAATAGGCTGATGCCGTGCCACGTTGGCGAGTTGACCACCAAATAGAAGTACCGGACCAGCTGACGTGGCTAGAGAGATACCGGAATCTTCGCGCCATAGGCTTTCAAGAGATCGTAGACCCCAGAGTGGCCATAGAACTTGGCATCAGCTACTGCCTATGATCGGGCAAGCCAAGGAAACCGTCAATTCGATCATCATCCGGTGCAAAATCATGGCGGAGATCGCCGGCCGGTTGGCCCGCGCAGCCGCTCACCGTGCTGCCCCAGCGGTCGCGCGCGTCGATGTTGGCCTTCCAGTTGAGCAGAACGCGGACGACGTCGCGGCGGCCCTCACAGGCGGCGATGTGCAGCGCGGTGCGGCCGTCGAGGTTGATGCTGTTGACATCGACGCCGCTCCGCAGCAGGCCCTCGACCCCCAGCGCGTCGCCTTGGCACGCGAAGAAGAGGAGCTGCATGGTGGCGTCCAGGTTGTCCGGCACGGCGAGCTCCTCCGCCGACGACCCCACGGGGCTCTGGCTCCGGCCGCGCCGCCGGTTCGGGTCCATGGACGACTGCCGCCCGAACAGGAACCGGCTGGTGGCCCGCCCCGTCCGCGGGGACTCCAGCGACGCCTGCCGCCGGAGCTCCGCGTTGTGCTTCATGGAGCCGCCGGAGACCTGCCGGTGCAGCGCCACCTTCATGCCGTTCGCCGCCATATCCGATCCGAGGTCTTTGCAGGTACGATCAGTGCATCCGGGAACGGGGATTCCGACGGCGGATCGGGGTCCCCCGAGGCACGAGAAAGTGCGCCGGAGAGCCCCGCGGGGATCGAGACCTTTGGCGGCAAGCTCGCCTCGTGAACCAAGGAGAGGAAGAGGAGAAAGAGGGAGATGGCGAGCGGAGGGGAGTGAAGAGCGGGAGCCTCCCGTTTCCCGCGGGGCGAGGGGAAGCTAAAGTTAGCTACACTTATAACGCGGGCAAGATGAAATCCTTTGGCGCGTTTTTTTTTTTTCGTTAAGAAAAATGGTAACGGTCATAGTCAGGAAAGGTAGCTGAAATAGAGTACGGAAGTGAGGTAGTACATATGGCTGTCACCAGCTCGGATGTCCAACAAAAACTTTTTTAGTTTTAACTGAACTGTTTTCATTTTTCTTTGCAAAAGGAAAAATGAGAAGACCCAGGCACACTAATATCTTTGCTTCGCAAGAATGGAATAGCTGTTGTTTTCATGCATTACTTTGAAGCTGAAGTGTTAACAACCAGGCACATTTCTCTTGAAAAGTGGGCACATCTTTTTCACATGATTACCAGACGGTGATCTTTAAACGAAAATTTGGACACGTGCTGTTGTTGCCAAACTGACAAGCAGTACTGCCAATCGGCGGCTTGTGGAAACAACACTTGATCCGTAATTTATTCATTATTGAGGTACTGCTAACTGCATTCATGCTGACCTTTTCCTTTTCAGAAAGACCAAGGGGAAGTGGAGTTATGCTTGATGCACACCACTGGTACATTCTCAATCTGACTAAATAGAAAGTGAAAATTAAGTTCCTCCTAGAACAATCTTTTTGAATCCTTGTCAGGTTTCCATGCAAAAACTTTCAGTTCAATTTAGATTTTCCAAATACTTAGTAACATCTTTCAGTACAATTGCCCGAAAAATGTGGTCGGATGCCGATCTTCTCCCATAACTGTTGCCTCTCGCACAGACAGCGACGGCTATCTTCCACACGCACACAGGGGGGCAGACCTCCACCGCACGTACGTCGGCACGTCGACGCGCTTTAGCTCCGGGCACGAGCACGAATTGGGACGACGGCGTCGCGCCGGCGCGTGCCTTCCGCTTCCGCCTGGTCGCCGAGGGACGACAGTGATGCTGCCAACGGCACCGATCGCGATCCCGTGCCAAGTGCCAAGAAGAGGGCCGGCCCCCCTGTGTCTCACACGAGCTTTTGGGCGCTCGGGCTCGGGCCGGTCCTCGTCGCCGTCGACGACCGAGTCACGGCGGCATGGCACCATGGATCGATCCGCAGCAGCATGCCCCGTCCTGATCCCAGACGCCCGTGCTCTGCGCTGGACAGCTCAAAAGCTGCCTCGTGCTGCAAGGGGAAGCTTTCTCTTCGTGCCTGATGGAGTAGAGAAGGGAAGAGAGGTGGTGTATACAGTATGCAAGATCACATCGTCGTCTAAGCAACTGCACGTGCAGGATACTTGTGCTGTTTGAACTGGTCTTGCTTGTCCTTGATTTCAGGGATCTGCTGCCATTCCTTTGCCGGGAAATGCGCATCGATCAAGCTCGCACAGTTTTTCTTTTCCTCCGCGTCCACAATGCACCATTGCAATAATTTAACATACCTCCTCTCTAGCTTTTGAGATCAATTCCTATATGGTTTTCATGTTATCACTAACTAGCAAATATTCATGAGGAAAATACGACTTCCCCATTGGACCCAAAGCATGACTAATTTGTTAATCCAAACTGCAGAAACGGTGATGCTAATTCCAAACTCATGTCAACATTTCATAGATCACATGGCATAACTCAGCATCTGGTAACATATAGTAGCATCTAGGAGAGTCTTCTTAATCCAAACTTGTAGAAGTTACTTGCAGTAGGTGATCCGTCAAAGCCCTTCAACTCCATGGAAATGTGAGTGTTCTAGACCTGAAACTGCAACGACAAAAAAAATGTCAGCTTCTACAAACAGTATGAAAGAACAAGCAATATGAAAGAATTTACTGCATTTAGCATAAACAAAGGTAAACAGGAAGCTATGACAGTCCATCTAAATAGTCCCTTGACTTGAGAAATTAAAAATAGTACATAACAAGGCATCACTAGAATCAACTCGTGCTTAAGAAAACAAAAGAAAAGGCAAACATGGCACCAAATTGTCCACATCCATGGTTTCCAGTTGCCACCATGACTAATATTCAGATGGAATTAGCATAGCAGGACTCTGTTCATATGGATGGCAAAATCTTGGGACGTCAACGCCACAAACGCTTACCATAGCACATAAATCAGAAAAAAGGAAAAGAAGGCTCAAAAACAGCCAAGGAGTTGCAAAATATGACATCAACAGTTTAGCACCAAGAGACGTCAGCAGGTAAGTGGTAACTCAAGTGACAGCACCTAAGAAAGAATAGTATCACTTATAGAACAGACAACTGGAACTGATATTTTTCCAAGTGAAAATAGAGACAAGGAGCAACACCATATAGCAGGTTTTGTTAGTAAGAGTTCTTGTCACTTGTATATACTCACATCTGTGTGTAGGTAACACATTTCATATCTAGGTCACTTACTGAAAACCATAGAAAAGTGTTATCGAATGACTTCAAATTGTGGGTCATGTTTCTATTCAAGGAGAGACAACGTACCTTGATAAAGAATGTCACTTCCACTAGTATATTGTATATAAGTTTTGTCTTTGTCACAGATAGCATCCAAGATAGGCCAATCCATCAAGGTGAACAACCGGATCTGCAAATAAAAAGATAAAGTTAATCAAAGCTTAAATGAAGCTAGTCAGAGTTACCTTTACTGAATTCATTTCTATAGCACAAATCATGTGAATGAAGTGAGCCTACATCATGAATGAGATTGATTCTTACAACTCAGATTGCATTCAGATTGAGTACCCAAGGAAATCAGGTGTCAGGCATGTTTACCATTCAGTTTCGTCAGATAAGAAGTCGGCATGCTGCATACCCCTTTGCGCGGCTTCGACGACGACTGTCTGATGTTCATCCAAGGACTGCACCTCGCCTGAATGTTAAACACTGTTCTCCTTGTGTAATTCTTGTTTAGCTTAATGATCTCGCCACATGTATTTAGGCACAGATCGGCTTCGACCCTGGACATGTTGGGAAAAGTACTCGTAACCCTTAGATAGAACTTAGCGTAGCTGTAGTCATTTGCCCGTCTCCCTGGCGGCGTATCTGTATCTGAGGAACTTCAGCTTGACCTCCGTAGAGGCTCAGCTCTGAATTCTATCAATCGAGTACTTGCCCTCGTGAATTTGCTGTTCTGTTCTTTTGTTCCATCGATTTCCCTTTTTGCGTTCTCGGATCTGAGGATCCTGACATCAGGGCTATCCAGACAAGGATGTGCTAGTTCACATCGGAAAACAGAATTTGCTTTCTCGGGTCAAAACTCAATAGACCATCTGGAACAAAAGGGTGAACATGATACCTCAGATACATTTTAAGCAATAGCAGAGAACTTCAGAGCTAGTTGTAGTAATTACCGTGGTCGCCCACTTCCCGCGTCCGAGGTCGAGGTGGTGCAACCAGGAAAGAAGCCGACGGAGGGGCCGGCCGCCGCCGGGGCTGCTGCTACTTCCAGGCGGCGAACGCGAAGGAGAGGGCCGCGGCGTCGGGCAGCATGTCGTCGTCGGCCACAGCGACATGGACGACGACGCTGCGGCGAGATCTGGTGGCACCTTGCAACCGATGAGAAGGAAAACTCAAACACAAAAAGAGACATCAAAGGCATAGTAGAATCGATGAGAAGGAAAACTCAAACACAAAAAGAGACATCAAAGGCCGAGGAATGATGAAGGGGGAGCCAAGAACCCTAGCGGAGGGAGAGAAGAGGAGCACGAAGGGGAGAGCGAGGGTATCACCGGCAAGGCCGTGTCGTCCTCACCTCGGAACCGAGCCGTCAGTGCCCCACCGTGCCGCTGCACCGTCGCCTCGCACGCCGTCGCCTGCCCCTCTCCGTGCGCCATCGCCCACGAGCGCGCCGGCGCGTCGATCCGGATTGGATCCGGAGGGTGGGAGGTGGGGAATGAAACCGGGCCGGAATGGAGGGGAAGGAGGCCGAACCGAGCCCGTTTCCATTCCGGGTCATCCAAAACGAACGACGGTTTTAGCCCAGACCTGGTTACAAACCGGGCCACTTCGTTCCCGCCGGATTGGAGGCCGTTCCGGGCCGGATTGGAGCAACCGAACGAGGCCTCACGGACCGTGTAGGGTCCATCGCGGATGAGAATTCCGTGTAGGCCTCCGCACAAGCTGCGAACTGATCCGAGCCACCTCGATCTGGGCCGATCTTTCTCTCGATCCGGCGGTCCTGCATCTCTCGACTACAACAGCCAGAAGAACGAAGAAGGTTTGGTTCGTGTTGGTCCCCTCCCCGCGCGGCATTTCGCAGGTTTCCACCCGGAACCCGGCCGTCAGTTGCGAGCCTGGCAGTTGCAGTTGAGGACGCATGAGAAAAATTCAAACTTTGTTTAGATGTTTTGTGTAAAGTTTTTAAAATACAATCTTTGCACATTTGAAATATTAAACATAGATTGATCACAAAAACTAATTACAGAACTCATATGTAAACTACGAGATAAATTTATTAAAACTAATTAATTCATTATTAGCATATGTTTACTGTAGCAATTTATTATCTAATTATGATATAATTAGACTCATTAGATTCGTCTCGTAATTTACTCGCAAACTATGCAATTAGTTTTTTATTTTGTCTAAATTTAATACTCCAAGATAATTTTGAATTTTGCATCTAAATAAGACCTTTGTCACTTGCCGCATTGATTGTGATGTCAGCCTGACATTGTTTTTGTTTTTTTCGAAAGGTAGCCTGACGCTGTTTTAGAGACAAAGGCCCCGTTTGATTTGTGCTGTGCTAGTGAATAGTAATATTTTGATCGCTAATTACGGTGTCAAACAAAGCCAGTTTACAAAACCAACTTTAGAACCCCGCGCTAGTGACCCTGAAGAATCTAACGAGGCCTTTGACCGCGCGATTAGAGAATATTTACTGTAACATCACTGTAGCAAATCATTGATTAATTACCATTGCTGCGAAAAGGTACACCATTTCTGAAAAGATTTTATAAATAGACTTCATTTAGTACATCATGCATTCGAGATTCTTTTGTAGAATAGAATGGAATGGAAGGAAACAAACGAGGGCCACAAGCAGTCACCTACCGTGCATAGTTCCGTACAAAATGATGTCTTAGCCGGGTTTTTTTATTCAGTTCGAATCTCAGGTATGATGTGCGAACGGGTCAATTGGGATTCAGAAATGCCTGCTGCAGGTCCGCAGTTCAGCCCTCGCCCCTCAGTGATGCAATCCCGTTCCATCCCGGGCGTTGACAACCTCGTTTCCACGACGCCATAACTACCCCGGCGTTGTGGCCGCTCTTGGCTGCAGCACGCGATGGCCATGGGGACCGCGCCACGGACGCCGCTCGTCTCGCAGCGTCGACAAGGCTTCGCTATCGTCTCGGCGGCGGCGCCATGGTTCATCCCGCTCCTGGCCGTGGCAGCCTTGTCCTCCTCGTCGGTGGCGGCGGCGGCGGCGGGCTCTCCGGAGGTCGTCGAGCTGACCCTCCTCGCAAACGCTCGGGAGAAGGGCGCGGGTATTCGCCTAACCATTTCGCTTCACTCCTTCCGTTGGTTTGTCGTCTGCAGTATCCGGGGTTCTTGATTGCGTACGTGTTCACGTTACAGTTTGCTTGGACGGTAGCCCACCTGGTTACCACCTCCAGAGAGGCTTCGGCTCCGGAGAACACAGCTGGATCGTCAATCTTGAGGTGACCAGTCAATCCTCGTGTTTGTGCATGTGTATGTGCGTAAATTGTTGAAAAAACCCGTCAAAAGAATTGTTGAAAATTTTGAATTGAAAGTCTGCGATGAACGCTATGCTTCTTTCTAGCATGATTTCTTTTTAAAAAAAAGGCTCAATGCAGTATCATTATTGATCCCAAATGATTATGAATAAAAAATAGATTCAATGCAGTATCACTATTGATCTCAAATGATTATGAATAAAACTCAGGGTGGTGCTTGGTGCAACACCACAGAAGATTGCTCCGACCGCAAAACGACCGACCTCGGTTCATCTATGTTCATGAAAGAAATAGAGTTTGAGGGGATACTCAGCAACAACCGCTCACAAAATCCTTGTACGTAAATACAGATGCTCCCTATCATTATGCCTGTTTCAGAGAGCATAACTCAATATGGATCCTCTATTGATTGGACTAATGTTTTGATGCTTCTCATGCCTGCTCAATGGGCTTTGTACGAATTCAATTCAACGGGTGCATGATCAGATTTCTACAACTGGAATAAAGTTGACATAAGGTACTGTGACGGAGGATCATTTGCTGGGGATGCTGAGGGCAAAGATCGGGTGAACATTCTTCTGTGAATTCTGATTTGAGCCGCCTGCCAATCTTCATTACTCAAACTGATGGTGTAACGCCGTTGATGCAGAATGGAACAAAACTTTTCTTCAGAGGATTGCGCATCTGGGAAGCAGTCGTCGACGAACTCATGGGGAAAGGACTGGCTACTGCTAAACAGGTTGACTGAGCATTTGATTTTGCATGTTCTGTCTAACCACGGCTTGTGAGCAGAGCCATGTCCAACGTCATTTTTCAGGCCTTGCTTTCAGGTTGTTCCGCTGGTGGTCTTGCTGCCCTACTGCACTGCGATGATTTCCGTGTACGATTCCCTCAGGAGATTCCAGTAAAATGCCTCTCGGATGCTGGATTCTTTCTTGATGCGTAAGGCTTCGAATACTAGCGTGGCTCTATGCATCATTGGTTGATGTACTGGCTAGGATAGTGACCTTTGAAAACTAGCATTGCACTTTTCCTGAATTAAGTACCATTTTCTTTCTGCCACAGAAAGGATTTGTCAGGGGAAAGGTTAATGCGGTCGATCTTCAGTGGAGTTGTTCAACTTCAGGTTATCTGAAAAAAATCGTTGATTTCCTCAACATCAGGCTTTTTTTTTAAAAAAAAAAGGGATGCATGGCACCAACCTAAGTGTTTTCTGAGTTATTTTTTATGAATATTTTCCCAGAATGTTAGAAAAGTTTTGCCCAGGGACTGCATTGCAGAGAAGGATCCAACAGAGGTAGTTTGCTCATTATATATAGGAGGAATTCACTTCTGGATGTATATGCTGCCAAGTTCTCTCCATTTGCTAACACATGTTCTTTGCTCTAGTGTTTCTTTCCTGCTGAGCTTATTAAGAGTATCAGCACTCCCACATTTATTCGGAACTCCGGTTATGATTCATATCAGGTAATCACAGTCTTCGTTATTTTCCTTCCACACCTTTCACCTGGCTAAAAATCCTAACTGCTCTAGATGTATATGCTGCTTCTTTCTAGGTAGGAAATATTGTGGCGCCAGGCGGGTCTGATCCCGGACAGTCATGGGCGAGTTGCAAAGCTGACATTCGAAACTGTACTTCCACCCAAATTGAGGCACTGCATGGTTAGCCTGAAAACTAGCCTGTCCGACTAGGTTTTCTACCGTCGTCTGATGGCTACCATGTGAACTAGTTTTTCTTCTCCATGCATGCACCATGCTGTAGGATTCAGGAAGGAACTTGTCGAGGCATTGGAGGTTGCTCGACACAAGAGGGACTGGGGGCTGTTCATCGATTCATGCTTCAACCACTGTCAGACGCCATTCAGAATCTCATGGCATTCGCCGATCTCCCTGAGACTTGGTAATAAGGTGAGGTTTTGTGCAAATCACTTTACTGCAAGCTAATTTTTTCTCTGCCTCTTCTTTGACCTGGACTAATTTGTTTTGATTTCGATTTCATTTTTTTAACGGAACAGACGATCGCCGAAGCTGTCGCGGACTGGTACATTGGTGGAGGCCATGGAGTAAAAGAGATTGACTGCGAGTATCCATGTATTAACCCCACGTGTAGCAGTCAGCTCGACCTGTGACAGAAACGATACAGAAAAAAATAAACAGACAATAACAGCCTTGAATTCCAAGGTTTACACGAACGCTTGAGTGACATCTCACATTCGCCAGTTCTGACCTCCGCCACCACAAAATCTTTGCCGACTCTGCATATGCGTGCGTGAATCTCGGTGCAAACCCAATTGCATTCTTTTTTTTTCTTAACAAACCCAGCGGAGAAACCAGCCGAGAGCATCCGATTATATTAAAAAGAAAAATAAATTTAGACTGGGCAAAATAAAAATAATATCAACAAGTTAGATTGGAACATCAACTCGCTGCAACACACCAACGCACTACTCGCTCGCACTCAACTCAAACAAACAACATCGTCCGTTTGGATTGGGACATCAAACGGGTCTTTCTCAACTCAACCTAGTCAGATTGGAACATCAACACGAGCCTCAATATAGTTCCGCTCGGTCGAATTGGGATATCGACCCGAGGCTCCACGAGTCTGCCCGACGGGATTGAGATATCAATCCGAGCCACCACACAACCAACAACACAAACTGTTTTTTTAATTTTTTGTATGTTAATTTTGCTTTTTATTCGGGATAGGGTCGGGTGGCACCAATTGAGGAGAAACTTACCCAACATCGGCTGAGATGGTTTGGACATGTCCAACGAAGGCCTCCTGAGGCGCCGGTGCGTAATGGGGTTCTTGAGCTGGTCGATAATGTAAAGAGGGGTAGAGGTAGACCTAAACTGATGTGGGATGAGTCGGTTAAGAGAGACCTTAAGGATTGGAATATCTCTAAAGAGATAGCTTTGGATAAGAGCGCTTGGAGACTAGCTATCAATATGCCTGAACGTTGAACTTATTTCTTTCGGGTTTCATCTCTAGCTTGGGAAAAAAAGTCTATGTTGTTGTTGTTGTTATATATTAGTTTTGCTTTTAAGTGAAAAGGAAAAGAAAGAAATTAAGAAAGAAAAGCACCCTTTCGGAAGTAGCCACTGCCGAAGCAAGCGTCCTTGCTGGAATTGCACATCGCCCACCGCAGAGCAGAGATGCCCGACGTCGCCTTTAGGAAGGCCATGATGCTCATGCTCATGACACCATTGACACTGTCCTAAGAAGGGATGTGTTTTCACCAACATCACCAAAGTGAAACGAAAATGGCTGGTAGAACCAGCCCCACCACTATGGCGCTGCTGGGAGCCTCGCACGACCGCAATCAACGACGCCACGATGACGAACCTGACATACGCCTAAGCAAACAGTTGTTAACCACGCCATGGTAGCGCTGCCGAAACACCGTCGCACAGATCGCGATGTTTGTGCTAAGGCTGGATACCGAGCCGGCTTGGCTCGGCTCGGCTCAACTCGAGCTGGCTCGTTATGATAACGAGCTGGCTCGGCTCGGCTCGATAACAGAGCGAGCCAAAACCTTGGCTCGGCTCGGCTCGTTTGCCAGCTCGAGCCGGCTCGTTCAGCTCGTGAGCTAGCTCGGGGGCCAGGAGCAACACGTGAACCTGTGAACAGGAGCGGCACGCTGGACCGCCGGCCGCGATGCGGAGCCTGGGGGCGGACGTGCGGCGCTCGGCCGCAGGCTGCCGTCTGCCCTCTTTGCCCGCTGGGCGGCTGGGGAGCGTTGGAACCTGGAGGCGAGGAGGTTCGGGGCGGAGCCACTGGCCGTGGTGCCGAGCCTGGGGGCGCAGGTCGTGGTACGACGATGGGCCTGCTGCGGGGAGCGCTGGAGGCGACGAGTTTGGGGCGGTCGGGCAGGGCTGCTGGACGCGGTGCCGGAGGGGGGGCGCTGGCACACTCTATGCGCCGGTGCACGCGACGTTGGGTTGCCGGCCAGCCAGGGAGTGCATGAGGTGAGGAGGGACGGGGCGGAAGGACCGCGGGCCACAGCAGGTCGGCTGCTAGCGGTGCCGTGCTCCAGTGCAGATCCGGAGGGGAGGGTGGTCGGTCGTGCAGTGGCCGGGGGCAGGGCCAGGGGGCATCACGGGAGGGAGATGTTGGGGTTGAGAGACTGAGAGATTGAGAGAGAAAGCTAAAGAGAGAGAGAGCCAGAGAGAGTTAGAGCTTGTTTGGGCTCGCGAACCAGCTCGAGCTGGCTCGTTAATGAGCCGACCTAAATACTTGGCTCAGCTCGCTAATATTTCAAAACGAGTCGAGTCGAGCTGAGCCACTAACGAGCCGAGTCGAGCAAGCTACTGAGCAATGAGTTTTTCATCCAGCCTTAGTTTGTGCAGCTGGAGGCAGTCGTAGACGAACCGGACCAGCGCCTACCCAAAAGCAGCCACAGGTGAGGCTGGGCCCACACAGATTGAGAGGAGGAAGAGCCCCTCCCCCACGCACAGCCGTCGGCCGCATGCTGCTCCGTCAGCAACAGGGGGTCTGTTTGAGAGCACTCCCCTCCAGAAAAAAACTGCTCCACTCCACAAACTCCACTCCATCAAAGATGTTTGACTATTGTATAACTTCACTCCACCAGTTGTAGCAGGCCAGCTCAGTGTACAAGCCAATGGCCCAGCTCCTCCACCCCGCAGCCCAGTGTGCAAGGTACTAGCCCAACTCAGCCCACCTTTCATCATGTCAATTCCATATGGGGCCCACCTATCAGAGTACTCTTCTACCTCGCTGACAGGCACGCCGCCTCCCCATGCCCTTCCTCGTCGTCGTGCGGGAGCTGCGGCGGTGTCGGCCTGTTGGAGCTATGGCGGCAGCCGGCTGGAGCGGCGGCACCCTATGGGACCGGCCTGCTGGAGCGACGGGCGGTGTGAGCGGCGGCGGCCTGCGTGATGGGCATGCGGCCACGGCCTTTAGCGGCGGCGGCCCGCCTGAGCAGATACAGGGGCGGCCGGCGGGAACGGCAGCGGCGACCAACGGTGGGAGCGATGGTGGCGTAGGAGGCCGACCAGAGCGGCAACGGCCGGCGGGAGCGGCGGGAGGGCTGCCGGCACGAGTAGCGGCGAAGCGGTAGCGGCCTGTGGGACCGGCCTGTGGCGGCGGGCTGTAGCGGCGGCGGCCCGTGGGAGCAGCGACAGGGGCGGCCAGAGGGAGCGATAGCGGCGGCGGCCGGCGGGATCAACGGTTGTAGCGGCTAGCGGGAGCGGCTGCGTTGGCCTACAGTAGTGATGGGGCCATGGGAGTGTTGGTGGGATGAAAAAAAAGAACAAACCTGTGTAACTAGTGGTATGATGGGTAATTTTACCCAACTCCACCAGCTCCAAAAATTGGTGGAGCACCTATTGAGGAGCTCCACAAAAAAAGGTGAAGTGGAGCTATTTTTGTTGGAGTGGAGCACCTTAGAATGGACTTTTTTCGTAGTGTGGAGTTGTTTTTGGTGGAGTGGAGTACTCCCAAACAAACCCTTAAATGCAGGGCGAGCAGAATAGTGGAGTGTCAAAGCGTCTCTCATCCCCGACTCCTGCGCAGGCTAGGAGGCCGCCATGGGCGTCGAGCCGCGGAGGTGCCGCTCCACGAGCCGTGACCAGGGTTAACCGAACCGACCGGTCCGGTCAAACCGCCACCCTCCGGTAGCGGTTTACCAGACCGGTTTGACCGGTAACCGGTGGAAACCGGTTGAATTCAAATCCAAATTCAAATAAATTCAAAAAATCCCGTGCAACCGGTTCCGACCGGTTTACCGGCCGGTTTTACCGGTTTACCGGTCGGTTTGACCGGTTTGAATTCAAATTCAAATTCAAAAGCTCCCGTGCAACCGGTTTACCGGCCGGTTTTACCGGTTTACCGACCGGTTTGACCGGTTTACCGGCCGGTTTGACCGGTGGGCTTTAATGGGCCGGCCCATTTTTCCTTTTTTCTTTTTTGATTTAAATTTAAATCCCCGCAAACTATACTAAATGAACGAATTTTTGAGAAAATTTGACACTATTAGATTCATTGCACCTTAAAGTATTTTTAGGAATTTTTTTGGGAATTTTTCATTTTTTGAATTTAAATTTAAATTTTGAATTTTGGCCGGTTGAGTACCGGAACCGGGCCGGACCGGTTTGACCGGTAACCGGTCAAACCGGACCGGTTCCCACCGGTTTGGTGAACCATGGCCGTGACGGCCAACCACACCCCAGCCGATCCGCGAAGGGCAGCCCAGATGGACCGGCAGGCAAAACATCAGCAACCACCAGTGCCTGATTTGCTCCCTCGGCAAAGGATGACGGCGGCGGCCAGCAGCCGGAACGCCAATGCTAGGAAGAGGGAAAGGCAACCACAAGGAGAAAAGAAGGGGGAGAGGAGCAGAGGAGAGACCTGCTAGCTGCTGTCATGGATGGGAGCACAAGGAGAAAATGGGGAGTAGATAATGTTATGGAGTCTAGACGCCAGTGAGTTGAAGAGAGGAGATTTAGCTAGTCTGTTGGAGGAAGAAGAGATGAGGAGCACAAGGAGAAGAAGAGTAGATAATATTGTGGAGTCTAGACTAGACCTGATCACGGGCCACCTGACTCGATAAACCCGACCCAACCCGCCCGAAAAAAACCCGACCCGACCAAGTGACGGGTCGGGTACGGGTAGGAATTTTTGACTCGAAACTCAAAAAAACCCGATCCAACTCGAAAATTACTCACAAAATTGCGGGCTAACCCGACCCAACTCGAACCCGACCCGACCCGACCATGTCATGGGCCAACATTTTTTGACCCAAAACCCGAAGTGACCCGACCCGAACCCGACCCGACCCGACAGATGATCAGGCCTTGTCTAGACGCCAGTGAGTTGAAGAGAGGAGATTTAGCTAGTCTATTGGAGAAAGAAGAGATATTTTTTTCGAACAATTCGGGGGAAGATCCCCACCTACTTCATTTCATTGATCGAAAGTAACACAGTCCAGTACAAAACATAATCCTGGCATTCCAGGATGAGATTACATAAGCTCTCACACACAGCGAGAGAAAGGATTGAAAAAGAGAGAACAACATAGAGAGTGCATTTTACCAATCGTCAATGAGAGCCACAACCGAACAACCTGCTTGCCAGGTTCACAAGAGCCAAATTACATCCACCCACCCCTCGCAGCTGCGCCGCCCTGTGAGCCACCCTCCTACGATTTGGGAGGACTCACCCAACAGAATGGGGGTTAAGGTTGGGGGAGGCAACTAGCCCAGAGTGTTGCCAGAAACAACGATCTCCCTTCAAGCTGACAACGACACCAAGTAAGGCACATCCGGGCGCCGCCCACCGCCATCCAATGCCCTTTGAGGGGAGGAAGCCCCAAAGGGGGAGGGCCGGTAAAGGACGAACTTCACCACCCGGCAATTGGTTTGGGGTCTCTGTCAACAAGGAGAGCGTCGACGAAGTAGAGGCGCCAGCAGCGGGCACTTGCAGAACCACGGTAGAATCCAACGACCGTCAAAGGGAGCCGCAATCGAACAACTTGCTTGCCAGGTTCACAAGAGCTAAATTGCATCCACCCACCCCTCGCAGCTGCGCTGCCCTGTGAGCCACCCTCCTACGATTTGGGAGGGCTCGCCCAACAGAATGGGGGCTAAGGCTGGGGGAGACAACTAGCCTAGAATGTCGCCGAAAACAACGATATCCCTTCGAGCTGACAACGACACCAAGTAGGCACATCCGGGCGCCGCCCACCGCCATCCAACGCCCTTTGAGGGGAGGAAGCCCCAAAGGGGAGAGGGCCGGCAAATGACGAACTTCACCACCCGGCAATTGGTTTGGAGTCCCCATCAACAAGGAGAGCGTCGACGAAGTAGAGCCGCCAGCAGCGGACCCTTTGCGGAACCACGGTAGAATCCAATTAAAGCACAAGACAAGGTAGCACGGACTTTCAGCCTTAGGCACTGGCGGCAGCAGGGAGGAAGGAGCGAGGAGGCAGTCTGCCGGCGGCGAGGGTCGGTCGCGGCCCGAGTCGCCCAAAGGAGGGCGACACGGGGGGTTTTAGGGACTTCGAACCTGCTGTTTGAGCCCCTACGGCTCGCGCGAACAGCAGGCGAACGTCGGGGAGGCTGAGGGTGCCGGCACTAGTTCAGGGGCCCCAACCCGGAGAGGCCGAGCTGGGGGCCCCACTGGCGCCCATGAGCAGAGCCCGGGTGGCAGTTCGGGCTACTGCCGCCGACACCGAACAGAGCGGCCGGAGCCACCGCTGCAGACTGTCGCCAGCAGCAGCTTGACTGGAAGGCGGGGGGGGGGGGGTGCGGATCCAGGCATGGAGGCGTCGGTTCCAGGGCGGGAGGACGCCGGCCCGGGAGGTGGGCGGCGCATGGCGGCGTCGCCATCGGCACCAGCAGCCGGTGAAGAAGTCGGAGGCCGCTGCGTCGATCTCCTAGCTTTTAGCCCAGATCCAATCCCGGAGGGAGTAGATCAAACCATGGAGACGACGGATCTGCCGCCGGGTGGCCGGAATCGGAAGCCGGGCGAATGGAAACGGAAGCCGGCCGTCGAGGTCACCGGCGGCGAGCGCGACGAGTGACCGTGTCCCGGGCACGAGGATGATGAGTGCCTCGCCGCCGCCTTCCTTGCAGCAGCTGGGCGGACTTCCGTCCTGCTCGGGCGGCGGCGAGGGAGCGGGGCGGGGGGAGAGGGTGGCAGCGCGAGACCTCGGGTCCGCCCGAGTCGCCCCCGAGGAGAGCAACGCGGTCCTCCGCAACTTTCGATAGATGATTTTGATCGAGGAAGAAGAGATATAGAAAAGGAGTCCTACCTAAATTGATAGTTAAATAAGATTTTAGAGAGTGAGATTTAGTTAGTCTATTAAAAATCCCATGGAAAGAGATATGAGAGGTTGGTGAGGCATAGGAGGCAGCCACGGTGGTGGAGCGGCGAGGCAGCGGGGCCATCGCTGGCCGCGGGTGGAGAAAGACGACGGTTGGGCAGGTATGGGTGGGGAAACTAGGCAGTCAGTGACTCAGTATGCCACGTCCACCATCACGTATCCACGTTGTGTCCGTCTCCAGCCGTCTGTTTGAGGTTCTAGCTACGGCCTACGGGCACCTATTTTTAATTTAAACGTTTGTACTAATTTTTTAAAGTGAAAGTTTTTTTTTCTAAAATTAGTTCAATTTTGATAATAGATACGAAGTGTCGATTTGCATCTCTAGATCCAGCAGATTCATCGTGTCGACTTCCACCTGTTGCTGTGTTAATTGGTGAGCAGCTTTCGACCATGGTCTCCACCCACCAACCACATAATTGCTCTAACTAGTAACTACACGCCTACACCTGCACGCCCCGCGCCAGCGACGGCCATGGCGGCCGAGCTCCTGTCGCCGCTCCTACCGCGGCGTCGACGGGGCCTCGCTGTCGCCGCGGCGGCGCCACTGCTCGCGCTCCTCCTCGTCGCTGTCATCTTCTTCCGCGCACCGCTGACGACGACGGTGAGCTCTCCGGAGCGCGTCGACCTGACTCTGGTCGCCGGCGCTCGGGAGAAGGGCGCGGGTAACAAGTCCCTTAACTGCAGCCTCAGTTCCTTCTTAAGCGTCCCCGATGTCTGAATTGGTTATTCATGACGCATCGAATTGTTGCAGTGTGCTTGGATGGGAGCCCGCCTGCTTACCAACTGCGGAGAGGCTCCGGCTCCGGTGCTCACAACTGGCTCATCTATCTTGAGGTGACCGAATGTTCTTTTCCAATTGCGAATTGCTGTTGCTATCATGAATTTATAACGTGCATCACAGAGGCTCCTACACAAATGGGCGTCCCATGTTCAATTTTGCTGAAATCTGTAAAGAAATTTCTGTTTTTGGATGAGAGAAGGTAGCTGAGAATTGAGGTAGTAAAACCGGTGACCCCACAAAAAAATGGTTGAACTTAAATGACTTCTTTCCAGCATGATGGGTTGCGATGTCTAGCTGGCTTACAGATTTTCCATGGATAAATCTCAGGGAGGAAGTTGGTGCAACACCACACAAAGTTGCTATGCGCAAACAATGAGCAACTTTGGTTCATCTAAGTTTATGAGACCAGTAAACTTTAGTGGGATACTCAGCAAAGATCACCTAGAAAATCCTGGTATACAAAGTTGCTTCTGTCATGGATTTCCTATTGCTATATTTGTCTTCATCGAGATGTTTCTTTTAGGAAGCACCTACTAGTCTGCTATCATTTTTCATGTCCCAATTAGTCATATTCGAATTTGGAATAATGCAGATGCAAAATCGCGTTGTGTTGGTCTTTTCTTAATCACAAATATTTTGAATTGAGCTGTGAACTTGTGATGCTACTACCTGCTCAGTCGTGATCAGATTTGCACTAATTTTGTTAGTCGTGATCAGATTTCTACGACTGGAATATAGTTTATGTAAGGTACTGTGACGGAGCATCATTTGCTGGGGATGCAGAGGGTGAAGATCTGGTGAATTTTCTGAATTCTGATTCTGATTTGAGCTGCCCATCTTAATCCACAAACTGATGCTGTGCTAGTAGCATCTGCATAGGATGGAACCAAACTTTTCTTCAGAGGATTGCGCATCTGGGAAGCAGTTGTTGATGAACTAATGGGAAAAGGAATGGACAATGCTAAACAGGTTTTCCTTGATTTCACATGGTTTGTCCAAGGATTGCACAAAGCTTTGACCACACAAGTCCTATTACAGAGCCATCCAACTTTGTTCTCCCCCATTTTCCAGACGTTGCTCACAGGCTGTTCTGCTGGTTCTCTAGCTGCATTGCTGCACTGTGATAATTTTCGTGGACGGTTACCTCAAGAGGTTCCAGTTAAATGCCTTTCTGATGCTGGATTTTTTATTGACGTGTAAGTCTCTAAAAATTAGTATAGCCCATTAGCATTATACTTGTACTAAATGAAGTACATTTCTCTGCCACAGGAAAGATTTATCTGGAGAAAGGTCCATATGGTCGTTCTTCAATGGAGTAGTTCACCTTCATGTTAGCTTTCGAGAGATCCTTTTGACGGGATGCATGACAAAACTTCACATATGCAGTTTGGTAGTAAATGTTGGTTGACTTACATTTTAAAATTTGTTTCAGAATATTAGAGAAGTTCTACCCAAGGACTGCCTCCAAAATAAGGATCCAACAGAGGTATGTTCCCATATCTAATTCAATTATCTTTGTGATGGTCTTAGGCCGTGTTTAGTTCGAACGCAAAAAAATTTTGCGATGGAATCTTACTAATTTGAAGTACTAAATGAAGTCTATTTATAAAACTTTTTGCACAGATGGGTTGTAAATCGCGAGACGAATCTAATGATGCTAATTAATCCATGATTAATCAATAATTAGCGGATGGTTACTGTAGCATTACTGTTGCAAATCATAGATTAAGTAGGCTCATTAGATTCGTCTCGCGATTTACAGCTCATCCATGCAAAAAGTTTTGTAAATATAATTCATTTAGTACTCCATGCATGTGTCGAAACATTCAACAACAACAACATAGCTTTTTTTCCCAAGCAAGTTGGGGTAGGCTTGTGTCGAAACATTCGATGTGACGTTTTTTTTTGTGTTTACGGGGTTTATGGGGTGGGAATTAAACAGGGCCTTAAACCATTTCTCTGCTGACATGTTGCTCCCAGTGTTTCTTTGCTTCTGAACTGATTAAGAGCATCAGCACCCCCACATTTATTCTGAACTCAGATTACGATGTTTGGCAGGTGATTTCAATCTTTATATTTCTTCCCACTACTCAAACGGATAACACACTAACTGCTTCTTCTCTCTAGATACAAAACATTCTCGCACCAAATGGATCCTATCCTGGACAGGCATGGTCGAGTTGCAAAGCAGATATTCGGAACTGCAGTTCCACACAAATTGATGTGCTGCATGGTCAGTCAAGCTTGCCAATCCTTTAGCTTTCTATAATCATTGTTCAAGCTTGCCAATCCTTTAGCTTTCTATAATCATTGTTGATCATCCTGTTTTCCTTGACAGTGCAGATTTTTAATTCTTTGTGTTTCAGGATTCAGGAAGAAATTAGTCAGTAAATTGAAGGTTGCTGAAGATAAGAGGAACTGGGGGCTCTTCATCGATTCATGCTTCACCCACTGTCAAACGCCATCCAACATCTCATGGCATTCGCCGGTCTCACCAAGACTTGATGACAGGGTGAGGTTTAAACCATTTGAACAGCACACTGCAATAGCTTCAGTACTGCTGTTTTCTGTGTCTTCAGTTGGACAGATATCTTCTGAATTCCATCTGTTGTTTGCATAACAGACTATCGCAGAGGCTGTTGGGGATTGGTATTTTGGTAGAAGGCAAGATGTGAAACTGATCGACTGCGAGTACCCATGTAATCCCACATGCAGCAGTCTTCTATCTACTGCTTGATTCACTCAGGACTGCGTTGATATCACCAGTCTTTTCTCATTTTTCACAGTTCTTTTTTACCTCAAGTACAAATTTGTTTTGATGTGGATTCAATAATATTCATCTGTTTGGGATTTGGAGAATAAAGTTGGTTATCTTTTGGTTCTGGAGAAAGTGTGCTATGCGGCTATGCCTCATAGTTTGGGACAACTTTTTTTTTCTGCCCAGGAATCGCGTACTGTTTGACTATGCTTTGAAGAGGGTTTTTTTTTTTTTGAAGAGGCTGTTTGACTATGCTAAGCTGCCAGTTCGGGGAAATGGCCGAATGGGAGCGAGTGATGGACTGACGGTGACGGGGATCTTGATTTGGAGTCGTAGTTGCTGGGGAGCGGAGAAGTTTCACCACGCTCCACCAGCTTGAGGCGTCGAGTCGACTGTGTGATTCGGTTTCGGTCCACATTGGCGAGCTGCGGTATGACCCGACAAGCGAGGGCCCAAGCTTTGGGCTTCCAGCTTTCACGCGTTGCTTCGGCTACACCCGCGGGCGACCGGCGACGGCCATGGCGACCGAGCTGCTGTCGCCTCTCCTCCCGCAGCGATGTCGGGGCCTCTCTGTCGCCGCCGCGGCGCCCCTGCTCTTGCTCCTGGCCGTTGTCACCTTCTCGTGCTCACCGGTGGCGCCGAGGGCCCCGGAGCTCGTCGAGCTGACCCTCCTCGCCGGCGCCCGGGAGAAGGGAGCAGGTATTCGGTCGCCTCCTTCCCTTTTCAATCGACGGTATGCCCGGAGAAGTTGGTCGCTGACAGACCTGTACCGTGTCGTTCGTTGCAGTGTGCTTGGATGGGAGCCCGCCAGGTTACCATCTGCAGAGAGGCTTCGGCTCCGGTGCCCACAACTGGCTCGTCTATCTTCAGGTGTGACCCCCTTTTTTTTCCTCCCAGTAAAAACTCCATCGTTTTCAAGAATTAGGCATGCATCCACCAAAGACTGCTGACTGAAATCTGCAAGAGAGCTGAGAATTGAGATGCCTGATAACCTGTGTGACAAAAGTGGTTCAAGTTGAATGAGTTTCTTTCCAACATGATGGGTGCCTAGCAGACTAAAGACCCCGTTACAAGTTTTGTATTACAAAAATCTCAGGGAGGAGGATGGTGCAACACCACGGAAAGTTGTTCCGAGCGCAAAATGACTGAATTTGGTTCGTCAAAACTTATGGAAGCAGTAGAGTTCACCGGGATACTCAGCAATCGGCACCAAGAAAATCCTGGTATAAAAAAGTTACTTCCTGTGATTCTGTCACGATCAGATTTTGAATTGAGTTGCAATCTCTACTACCTTCCAAATCTGTCTTTGCGCTAATTCCAATCAGTTCTGATCAGATTTCCACAACTGGAATATAGTAGTTATAAGGTATTGCGATGGGGCATCATTTGCTGGGGATGCAGAGGGTGAAGATCAGGTGAATTCTCTGAATTCTGAATATGAGAAGCCCATCTTAATTCATATAAACTGATGATGTATCGGCATTTATATAAGGATGGAACCAAACTTTTCTTCAGAGGATTGCGCATCTGGGAAGCAGTTGTTGATGAACTCATGGCAAAAGGAATGGACACTGCTAAACAGGTTCATGTTGGTTCCATGTAATTTGACAAGGAATTTTACTCCACAGGTTTAGAACAAGTAATATAAACACAAGTCCTAATCACGAGCCATGTCCAACTGCATTTTCTCCACCACACTTTCCAGGCCTTGCTTACAGGCTGCTCTGCTGGTAGTCTGGCTGCCCTACTGCACTGCGATAATTTTCGCGAACGATTTCCTCAGGATGTTTCAATTAAATGCCTTTCTGATGCTGGATTTTTTATTGATGAGTAAGGCTCTAAAAATTAGTTTAGCCCATTAGCATTGCACTTGTACTAAATGAAATACAATTTTTCTACCACAGGAAGGATTTATCTGGAGAAAGGTCTCTGCGGACGCTCATCAATGCAATAGTCCACCTTCAGGTTAGACATGGAAAAGAGTTGTTCCCCTTCAGGGCTTGTTTGGTTTGGAGGGGGTTGGGGGGGGGGGATTAAACCCCCAGCAAGTCAAAATCCCCCTCAATCCCATCCAATCCCTCCCAATTCCCTTGTGGAGGGGATTAACCAAACAAGCCCTCAAGAGATCTGTTCCAGAATGCATATCATAAAATGGTTTCGCACGCATTTTGGTAGCAAACGTTGATTGAATCACATTTTTTGAATTCTTCCAGAATGTTAGAGAAGCTTTGCCCAAGGGCTGCCTTGCAAATAAGGACCCAACAGAGGTATCTTCCCATATATCCAATTCAGTTCTTTTTGTGATGTTCCTAAATTCACTTACTGACGAGTCGTTGCTCCAGTGTTTTTTTCCTGCTGAGCTGATAAAGAGCATCAACACCCCCACATTCATTCTGAATTCTGATTACGATTCTTGGCAGGTGATTTCAATCTTTAAGTTTCTTTCCACTTGTCAAAAGTTTAAAATTCCGGACTGCTTCTTCTCTCCAGATACGAAATGCTCTTGCGCCAAATGGATCCTATCCTGGACAGGCATGGTCCAGTTGCAAAGCAGATATTCGGAACTGCAGTTCCACACAAATGGATATACTGCATGGTTAGCACAGCTTGCCAATATCTTTGATGCAAATTTGGTGGTCATGCTGTTTCTTTGACACTGTAGATTCTCATTCTCCGAGCCGCAGGATTTAGGAAGAAATTAGTCAGTGAATTGAAGGTTGCTGAAGATAAGAGGGACTGGGGGCTGTTCATCGATTCATGCTTCACCCATTGTCAATCACCATTTAGAATCTCATGGATCTCACGGATCTCCCCAAGACTTGGTAATAAGGTGAGGTTCAGATCACTGAACTCTATAGTCTATAGTGTGAAAACGTTGGATGGATTATATCTCCTGAATTCTTTTCTTTTTTCCCTTTTCGCATGACAGACTATCGCCGAGGCTGTTGGGGATTGGTATTTTGGTAGAAGGGAAGAAGTGAAATATATTGACTGCAAATATCCATGTAACCCCACATGCAGCAGCCATCTGCCTACTGCTTAATCCACACAGGACCACATAGATATTAATAGTACCCGTTTTCCCCCATGTTCACAGTTTTAACCTCAATTCCAACTTTGTCGTGGAGGTTTCAAAAAAAAACTTTATCTTTATTATAAGACCAATGTTAAATTGAACATGATTGGAAGTACTATCAGAAGGCATAACTGATTTGAATAAGAAGTACAATCAGTGGATAGTTTTAACAAGTCGTGCAGATCACAGTTATTTTTTCGTGCGGGGAAAAAGTTTCTGCAAAAAAAGCATGTAAGTTGGATTCAGCATGATACTTAATCTTATTTGAGACAGATGACAAGAAATCGGAGGACAGATGTAGTGGAACAAATGAAAGGCTGCAGACCATGTAACATATCAACAGATGCGGTAGACATATGGATGGAGCTTTTGGGAGAAGACGAACAAGTGCGGGAAGTAGAACGCCACCACGAATCCCACCACGACCCCCGCAGCCGCGCCGACAACAATGAAGTCGTCTTTGATCATGTCATTGATGATGTACGAATCAGACTCGCTTGCTTTGTATCCGCACAATCATCCAACGGTGGACCGCAGAGCCCTTGATTACCAGAGAAGCTCGAAACCGGGAACTTGGACCAAGACGAAGGGATAAGCCCAGACAACTGGTTGTCTGCGACATTGAGCGATCTTAACCGAAGCTCATCGAAGTCTCTTGGAATTTGACCGCTGAGTTGGTTGTGCTGAATGTCAGGACGTTCAGATATGTCATATTTGAGATGCCAGGAGGGATTTCACCTGAAAAAATATTGTCTGAAAGGTCCAGAGTTGACAAATAGGGCAGCTGCCTTGCAATGTCGGAAGGGATGGGCCCTGAAAAATTGTTACTTGACAGGTCAAGGGTGACTAGACTTGTGCAATACACAAGACCTTGAGGAAGAAATCAGAAACTAGATCGCGCCCCCCGCGTCGTCTCCCTCCGGAGGCGACTCGGGCGGCACCCGCCGCCGCGCATCACCCTCCCGACCCCCCCTCCACCTCGCCGCCGCCAGAGCAGGGCGCCGGAAGCCCGTGCACCTGCAGGGAAGGCGGCGGCGGGGCCTCTCCTGTGCGGCGTGCGCGCGCGGCCGCGCTCGACGAGCGGTGGTAGAGCCGGGTGCCATGCGCGGTGGCGGCGGCCCGGGGCTGCGGATCCGGCGTCCTGGGGACCGGATCCGGCGCCCCCGGGAGCTGATCTACTGCGGCGGGCCCCCGGCGGGCTCGTGGCGCGCCGTGCTTGGCGGCGGCGGCGGCCCGGGGCGGCGGGCGTGGCGTGGGCGCGCGGTTCCGGGGCGCGAGGCGAGGCGCATGGCGGCCACGGCGAGGGCGCGCGGTGCCGGGCGCGTGGCGAGGCGCACGGCGGCCGCGGCGAGGGTGCGCGGTGCCGGGGCGCGAGGCGCGTGGGGCGCACGGCGGCCGCGGCGAGGGCGCGCGGTGCCGGGGCGCGTGGCGAGGCGCACGGCGGCCGCAGCGAGGGCGCGCAGTGCTGGGCTCTGCAGCGGCCGTCGCAGGAGGAACGGCGAGGCGCCGCAGTGGGGGGCTCCTTGTTTAGCTCGGTTGGGCATTGGACAGGCACTGGTGAAAGCCATGCTGGCTCTTCCGGCAAGATGACGCCGACGCCCTCGGGCGCTGTTTACCTTCTTGGAGGTGTTGTCACGGTGTCTTCCCACTCCGGCCAGCTGCGGGGGTGTGTCGGAAACGCCGTGGCGGCGTGGCCGGCAGCAGTTTGCTTCGGTAATTGCCAGCGATGCCATGGTGGCTTGGCTGGCAGTAACCAAGCAGGGTGCCAGTGGCGCCATGGTGGCGCGGCTGGAGGCTCCTGGCTGCTTCTTGTGCTGCTGGTCGTTGAGCGTTGAGCTTGTCTGGAGGCGATGGCCGCGAATGGGTGTTGGTTGTGGTGGCTTGTGTCGATGTCTCAATCCGACCGGCCAAGTTTGAGTGAGTCCCGGTTGATGTCCCAATCCAACTGGCTGTTGTTTAGTTGTATGTGTTGTAGTTGTAGGTGTACTAGTTGTGGTTGTTCGATTTTTTTGGCTCGGTTTACCTATAAACAAGGTCAATTCTCTTCTTTTTATTATTGAACGCCGAACCGTAAGGTTTAGAATCTTTCGAAAAAAAAGACCTTGAGGAAATTGGCCTTCAAGGCCCATGTTGCTGAGACGCAGCGAGAGAACCCTCACTTCTTCACCAGACTCGTTCCAGAGCATTCCACGCCAGTGAAGAAGCATATGAAGCTGCTAAAATTCCATGAGGATTCTAATACGCCCCTAGAATCAATCACTGATCTCTGTAGAGACTTCAAGCATCTTACATCAAGTTCAGAACCAGAACAAAAAGATGAGGTGCTCATCAAAAGCAGGAACCAGAGGAAGAACCTGATACCACAGACCATCCAATACATAGTTTATCCTATTCAGAGCTTGCCAGCCAACAAATTGAAGGTTCCCAAAGTATGATATCACCTGCTCAAAGCTGTGAAAGAATACTCAAAATTAAAGCTCCTCTTGAAATGAAGAAATATCGTTGCTACATAGGCACAAAATATGGTGATGCCACAACCACAAAGCTTGATGCATAGGGGTGTGTGTGTGTGTGTGTGTGAGAGAGAGAGAGAGAGAGAGAGAGAGAGAGAGAGAGAGAGAGAGAGAGAGAGAGAGAGAGAGAGAGAGAGAGAGAGGACAGGGAGTAGAATTACCGGCGGCTCTTAGTTGATCCAAGCAAAGCAGAACTGCAGAAGGCATCACTGCACGGCCCAGCTAGTCTTGTTGGATGGAGACGAGATGCTGCCTTGCAGAGTGCTAATTGCAGGACGTGCTGTGTGTGCACGGCCGTGTACACCCGACGGGAACAGAAGAGGAGGCAGCACGAAACCAGGGCCGGACGAGGTGGACGGTCGGCCTCGCTAAAATGATAGTAGGTGGCCGCCGGAGAGCACGGAATTCTGGATGCTGGATCCAGGCCGGAGAGCAGCAAGACGATTTAGGTGCGGTGGCGGCGAGCAGCTGGTAGTCGGATCTGACTTCTTGATCGTGGCAGCGGCGGTCGCCGGAGGTGCAAGTGGAAAAAGCGAAGGAGATGGGACGTCGCCGTGCCGGCATTGGGCGGGCACGCACATCGCCACTGGAATCTGTGCCGTGCTTGACCGAGTCGACTGGCACTTGTTCTCCGCGGTGGCGCGCCGCCACCAACTGCGGCCGTGGTGCGACGGTGACTGACTGATTGACTGGGTCTGCTCGCCTCGCCGTCGCATAGCCCGATTTCCACGTTTGGAACGTAGCTGTAAATTTATCGATCAAAGCCTTCATTAGATGCAAAATTCAAAATTTCAAAATTATCACATTGAATGTTGCAGCATAATGCATGAACTATTAAATCTAGATGAAATAAAAAACCAATTGCATAATTTACTTATAAATTGCGAGATTAATCTAATGAGCCTAATTAGGTCGTAATTTATTATCTTATTATTTGGACAACAAACGAAGCCTTCACATTCACTCTCAAGGTCTAGAAATTTTTACGTTAATCGAAAAAAAGAAAAAAGAAAATTACCCACCACGGTCATTACGGAAAAAAAACAGTCACAACGTTCACTCTCAAAGCTTCAAAATTCCCACGTTAATCGAAGAAAAAAAGAAAAACTTAAAACTGCCACCACTGCCATTATAAAAAAAATTAACATAAAGTATCCATATACATATTTAGAGATTACCCACCAATGCCATTAAAATATATTTCTATTTATAAATATACATCTATCCATGTTTATCTCATTTTTGGGCCAACAAACGGAGCCTCCATGTTCGCTCTCAAGACCTAGAAATTCTCATGTTAATCGAAGAAAAAAGAAAAATTAAAATTACTCACCACTGCCATTACGAAAAATTAGTATAAATACTCATATACATGTTTATAAATTATCCACCAATATCATTAAAATACTCATATACCAATATCATTTTGCATATCAAGCTACATATCGCGCACCCCTGCCCTTGCCGAAAGAGGGTCTTTGACATTACTCCAAAGATTTGTTGCCAACATTGCTACAAGACACTACCGCACCTCACAATTAACACCACAAGCTCAAAAAAAACCACAAGCAGATCAAAAATTAGGACAATATCGATCAGGCCATGATTGGTATAGTAAGCTCATCGGGCTTGAACATGAACATAGGTTGCTAAAATTCTGAATGGAATCTTGTGCTCTGCAGTATGGAGATTTGTTGGTTTTCAAAAATCAAGAAACTTAGATTGATTGTTCCCCAACAGAGTAGCAATAAACGATCAAGAGGATCATAAAATAGGGAGGTAACAAAAGAACAACTGAGTCAGTTAAACTGAGCAGTGGGCAATATTATTACAACGACTGGCAGATAAGAAACATGTTACTACTACTACTAACAAATGATAATATCTAAGATCGAGTAGATAGGCAGTCGTGATAGGATTAGGGTTGTGCGCTAGCTATGCGGTCACATCACTGACAAAGAAAGATGTTGGCAAAAGGAGGCACCACGCACTAGCAGCAGAGAAGCACTCTTGATTACTAAAGCAAGTAGCATGTGATGAGAAAGAGTTAAATTTATGAATAATAATTAGATAAAGAATGCAAAATATATTTAGAATATTAATACTAGCCATGCAAATGTGCGGTCACCTCACTAGTTATACACCAAACTGCTACAGTAACATATACTCTAATGACGGATTAATTAGGCTCATTAGATTCGTCTCGCAGTTTACACACAGATTCTGTATTTTATTTTGTAATTAATCAATGTTTAATACTTCAAATATGTGACGGCATATCCGATGTGATATTTAGAGCTTCACTTTTTTTTGTATCTAATCAATTGCCCTAAAAAAAAGATGCGCAAATCAATTTCAATTCACCGATTACACGTTGCCCAGTGGCTTGACGCTGATAATCATAATCTCCGACCGACGAATGACACGCACGCACAGCAGATGTAGGGCGGGAGAAGAGAATCGGATCTATCACAGATATATATCATTTTAGACTAGTTTTAGTGGGAAGTGTCATCATACAGTTATCTAGACTGTAAACTAGGTAACTGAACCGAAGACACTCCTCTCATATTCTATGACACTATCTTTTCTCTCCTTTCTGTCATATCAGCAAATTTAATATTCATAACACTTACATAACTCTTCCAGCCTTATGGTTATACATATACTGTACTGTCGTACTGATGATATATATACTGGTACAAGAGCTTGTGCAGCCTAGCTGACTAGCGAGTCTGCGGCGGCGCGGATCGCGGATGGCGTGGCGAGCGAGTCCACGGCGTCGTGCGCGCGGCCTGGAGCGGATCGGTGCTGCAGGCCGTTGCACAGCTGCTTAACAAAGACGAACCAGTGCGGGGAGTAGAACGCCGCCACGAACCCCACGACGAAACCCACCGCGGCGCCGACGCTGGACGTGTCGTTGACCCTGCGGCCTGCGCAGGCCGAGCCGCATCCGCCGGCGCAACCGCTTCTTGCACTTACGGTCCAGAGGCACCCCGCAGAGCCCGTCGTTGCCGGCGAAATCTTCGGCCGCGAACCTCCGGAGAGAACCCGGGATCGGACCTGACAACGAGTTACTCTGGCCCCGGGGGCGAGCACGTCGGCGAGCTTCAGGGGGTGGCGGCGTCCGCGAGCTCCAGTGGAAGGCGAAGAGGCAGGGGGGCGGCGGCGAGCTCCGAGGAAGCAGGGGAGGCATGGGGAGAGAGAACGGGAGGGAGGGGCTGAAGGTAGAAGATAGTAATTTTAGAGGGATTTTGTGCATATATTTATGCCACGTGGCGCCATATTGAGAGGTGTGGACCTAAGTAGCACAATTTAACAAGTTCAGGGTGCTAAATTTTGATTTTGCAAGTTCGTAGACCTAAGTGGCACCTCAGGACAAATTCGAGAGCCGCTGGCGTATTTAACTCTTTGATTATCTACTTTTCAAGCCCCTTTTATACCTTTTTTTTTTACCAAAGTTAGTCTTTCTGAAAAAACACAAACGCTGCTTGCTAGCTGCTGCTGCTCAATGCTCAACGGCCTAACTTTTCATTGTGGGTATTTTATTTTGTCTGCTTTAGAATGTACAACTGATAAAATGTTGAACAACAAACATAGGTAAGGAACTAACCAAGAAGGCCCAAATGATAAGAGAGCGGTATGTCACTTTGCTGAATCTTCCTGAGCTGTTCAGGTTTGGTGATCAGACTGTAGTCCTCCCAACCAGTCATCCCCGAAACAAAATCACCAGCAATGAATCCTGGATGAGTGGAGTCGACCACCCTCCCCACGCCGAATCCTTCAATAGGCTTCACACATCAAGAAATCGTTCAATCAGTGAGCAAGTTCAGTCCAGTTAGCAGTTTGCACAAGACCAATGCGACGCAACAGGTTGCTCCAGCAACTTACAACCAAGCCCAAGCTGAGGAAACAATTTGAAGGAAGATGCTCACTGATCCAGGCTTGAAGGGCGGGATGTAGGAGCCCTGGAAGTCCCGCATCCGGCCGCGCATGTAGGGGTCGCAGGAGAGGTAGAGGTTCTTCACCAGCACCGCGGGGCCGGCGGCGCCCCCGGGGACGCGCAGCGCCACGTCGCCGCCGTCGACGAGCTCCATGTCGTCCTCCCTCGGCGCGCGGTCGATGTACCCGCGCAGCACCACCTTCCTGTTCCTTGCCACCGCCGGAGCCGACGCCTCTCTCTCCATGCCGCCGCCGGCGTGCCCGTTCCGGAGCAGCAGGTTGGTTGGGGTTCTTTTGAAACCCGCCAAGGACGCCGACCGCGCCGACCGCGACACGGCGGGCGCCCCGCCGGCGTGGCGTCGGGTGGTGGTTGAATCGGACGGTGTGGAGCGGTTGGTTGGGGTCTTGCCGTCTTGGGGATTTGGGGCGCCATGTGCCTACGCGCGTGCTACCCCCCGCTCTACGCGTCCCAACTCCCAACAAGGCTGGTTTTGTGTGGGACCCGGGTCAACCGATCATCTGGTTTGACCCTCTCCCAAGCTTCTCTAAAAAAAATTAATTGGATATGTGCTATTATAATTACGAGATATACCATTACTATTCGTCATATTGTAGATGTGCCATTATAATTTCACATTTCTTGAAGATATGCCATTATTTACCCTTTCAATGTGTTTATAAAAATATTTGGATCAAAATAACATATCTTCAAGTAATAGCATATCTACGATATCACGAATAGTAATGGCATATCTCCGAACTATAATAATTGTAATGGAACATATCCAATTAACTAAAAAAACACCAACAAGGCCACGGGGCACGGTGGGCCTGATCGTTGTTGGGCCGGTGGCTTCTTCCTTGTGCTCTGCGGGATGTGAAGCGTTTTTTTCATTTTTATATTAAAAAACAAAATTTTAAAAATATATGTTGAATAGAAAAAATTTTAAAAATGGGTGCCTGTCGCCCCCTGTCGCCCATCCAGTTGGCTACAGGACCTAAATGTAAAAAAAAATTACATTTAGGTCCTAGCGCCCAGGGCGCATTAAACAGTGAACTTGTAAAATCGATATAAAATTGTATAAAAATCAGAAAAATACAAATCAACTGTTCTGGATTCTATGAAACAAGATCTACAATTTTTGTTACATAAAGTTTTTTATTTTATCAATGTATCTTGCTCTATTTTAAATACCAGTTTAATGCACTTTTATTTAAATCTCAAGATCCATCCTTTGGATACATGTCATCTTTGGCCAGAGTGTTGCATATGGTGAGCATAGGCTTGGAAAAAATTGGTAGGCCCAGAAAATATTTCTAGAATAAGTTTTTAAATTAAATCTTGCAATATATCTAGTTTAAATGGGTTATTTATCCATGCTGCTATACTGAGTATTAGAAGCCATAACTTTTACAGTACCATTATTTTATTTCCTAAGAGCTATAAAACAAGTTTGGTAAATTTTAGATAAGCACAACTAGACCAAATGAATTATTCCAGATTTTTCTAGGTACAAGAACTATTTTTCTTGATTTAGATACATTGATCAAATGAAAAACTTTATGTAACAAAAGTTGTAGATATTATTTCATAGAATCCATAACAGTTGACTTTGTATTTTTCCGAGTTTTGTACGATTTTATATTAATTTTACAAGTTCACTGTTTAATGCGCCCCGGGCGCCAGGACCTAAATGTAATTTTTTTACATTTAGGTCCTGTCGCCAACTGGATGGGTGATAGGCACCCTGTCGCCCATTAGAGGGGCGACATGCACTCATTTTTTGAAAATTTCCCTATTCGGTATATATTTTTGAAATTTTGTTTTTTTAATATAAAAATGAAAAAAGGCGGATGTGAAAGTCAGATCGTGGGCTTCGGTGCAAGTTTATTTTAACGGCCCAAGTTTAGAAAGATTGTTGTTCCGGTCCAGTACCGAAAGGGAAGCTGCCAGTGGCAGACAACAAAATGCGTGCGCATTTGCACTAAGACGACCCAGATCTACTGTATTTTCCCCATCTTTTGTTTTAAGCATTTCTCGCAACTGATTGCACGGTCTTATTCGCAAGATTGATGTTTGATAATTACACGATGCAATCTGGCTGATCGATCCTCAGTGACCTCTTTTATATGTGCCTAATCACTGCAATCTACTAATCATTTTTTTTATGGAAAAGGCAAAGAGAGAACAAACCAACCAACAGATGTATGTTCTACTATTCATCTACGGTACGTGTCACGTATAGTCTAAGCACTCACTACATATACATGATACACCCGACGCGTATGCATCTATACACACGTGACATGGCGATGCATCGATCTGGTTCGGCGCTGTCGTGTCGGATCAGAGGCAGCTCGGCGGCAGCACTAGCCCGAGCGTGCTCCCCCGCGCGTTCCGGCAGTAGGACCTGGCGGCGGCGGGGCGGTTCCGGTACGTAAGCGCCACGTCCTGCAGGCGGATGCCGCTGCACGGGTTGCTCCGGCTGCAGTCGAAGCTCACCGCCACGGGCGTCGCCGACGAGCCGCGGACGCCGACGTACCTGACGTCGCTGATGCTGATGCTCGAGCTCCCGCCGGGGCAGCCGCCGCCGCTGGTGGGGCAGTAGCGCTGGTCGATGATGATGGGGTTGTCGACGCCGGACATGGTGGCGTCCGCGAAGGTGACCCCCCTGACGAAGCCGCGCTTGGAGCCGCCCCACGTCTTGATCCGCAGCCCATTCGTCGTGCCGGTGAACCACGTCGTCTTCACCGTCACGTTCTGCACCCCCTCCACCGCCATGCCTTCCTGCTTGCCCAGGCTCCCGATGCTAATTACATTAATAATAGCACAGGTCATTAAGTTAGTGGGTAGGTAAAACCCCAACTGAATCTGAATAGCTTGTGTGCACACGCCATGCATGCGAAATCAGTCAGATTATATGAGGTGGGCCCATGTCTGGTTTATTTCCACTAACGTTACCACCACCAGCCAGCGTCTCTTGAGTTCTAGTAGTAAGATTTTTCAAGGCCGTTTCAGTCAACTCAAAGCAGCAGCTATAAATTATAATGGATTGATTTCCATACATGCACTAGCTCAAGCTACCATTCCTATGATTTGATTTTTCTCGATTTAATTCCTAAAATGAGAGCATTTCTGCGTTTTTCATGCAGACAAATTACCGGGCGTCACGGCGGCCTGGCCGATCAAAGCACGAACTGACGACAGCCGGCCGGCGACGTACCTGATGCCGTGGCCGGGGCCGCAGGCGACGCGCTCGATCCAGATGTGGGAGTTCCCCGGGCCGATGGAGATGCAGTCGTCGCCGGTGCTGATCCTGGCGTCGTACACCGACACCTGGCTGGACATGTGGAGGTGGATGCCGTCGGTGTTGGGGCTGTCCGCCGGCGCCTCCACCGTCACCCCGCGCACCGTCACGCCGTGGCACTGCAGCACCACCAGGTGGAACAGCTCGCTGTCCACCGACCGCACCCCGGCCACCACCACGTCCCTCGAGTTCGCGATCGTCAGCGACTGCGACCATGGCAAGTACGGCGAGCGAAAGTTAGCTGTTGATCGTCGTCGGGTAGGGAACACACACCTTCAGGTTTATTTCGAGCTTCGACGACGGCGAACGCACCGACGCCGGGGTCGGACAGCTGCCCTGCCCGCGCCGCCTGCACTCCCAGAGCGCCCGGCCGCGGCCGTCGAGGGTGCCGCCGGAGACGACAAGGCCGTCCACGTTCTCGAACGTGATCCACCGCCCTGATGAGCCGCGCCCGCCGGAGCCCGCGGGGGCGACGACCGTGCCGGCGACGGCGAACGTCACGGCGGCGCGGCTGTGGCACGGGCCGGTGAACGTGGCGCTCGACACCAGGTACCGGCCGGGTGGCACGAACACGGTGGCCGGGCGCGTCGAGCGGCACGCGTCGGCCCACGCGCGGAGGAACGGCCCCGCCGCGTCCGCCGCGCCGTCGGGGCGGGCGCCGTACCGCAGCACGTTGTACATCATTGCGCCGGCGGCCGGGTCCGCCGGCTGGAACAGGAGCGCGGCGTGCAGGTGCGCGAGCAAGCTCAGGAGCGGCTTGGCCATGGCCATGTGAGTTCCGATCCGGCCGGCCTCCGGGTGCACGCGACGCGAGCGGCGAGTTGGGACGCCGCAGGCTTTGCAGGTGATAGTTAGGTATGGGTTCGATGATGCGATGACTTGCACACGTGTATTTATAGTACGTAGAGACATCTACGCTAGCATGGGGTAAAACATTTTGGGAAGGATTTTAGTGGGCGAGCAAGAAATCGAGAGCGTGTCTTTTGGAAATGAAGAAAAAAAATAGGGGGGAGAATCTGAGAGCGATGCAGGACGTGGTAAGCAGCTGAGTGCGAGATTCAGAAACCTAACCTGGGAGACGAGACGAGACGAGACGAGACCATTTTGGTTTAGTAAACTTTTACATGCGGCATTGACCATTGAAGACTGGACAGAGTATGGTTTTGGTGAGTTCTTGGAAACAACTCATGGCAAGGTACGCATTTCACATGCGTATACTGCTTTTTTGCCGAGTGATAGATAGTACTCCCTCCGCCCAAAAAAACAAATCAGTCTAGGAATTCTAGGACAAGTTAACAAAAGAGTAAAATGGTCATGTTTGTCTCCATTTACTTTCCATATTTAGTACTAATTGATTCTTACATGCATATGCACTTTCTAAATATGGTAAGATGTCTTATTTTTTGAGGACAAATTTTGAATGTAGAATGACTTTTTTTTGGACGGAGGAAGCAGTGGCGAGCATACACAGTGTCTACGACTGCCATCGTTGCTTTTGCATGATGAGCTGAAGCTGATCGTTGGTCACTGAATCGTTGAAGGATGCAAGAATTTTCGTAAGCGGCGCAGGGTTGGAGCTCCCCGTGAATACACGTCAAGATTGAGGGCGTATTTCTGGGACTTGTGGACAAATGCAACCACTCCAGTCCCATCAAGATCATCAACATCATCACTAGATACAAATACAAGGAGGTGCCAGCATCAGCTAACGCAAAGTATAATGCAGCTTTTGCAGACCATCCGGAGAAGAGGCCCAAAATTCGTAAGAGCAACTCCAACGGAGAGACTAAATTTGAGCCCCTATATTGCTTTTAGGAGCCAGCCTATAAAAATTTAGGGGCTTCAAACTCCAGCAGGGTGACTAAATTTAGAGGGCCTCCAGTTCTAGGGACTCTGGACCAAAATTTAGTGGCCTCCCCAAAATGGGGGCTCGTATAGGGGCCCGGTTGGAGATGTTTTTTCTATTGGGAGACTAAAACAAGAGATAGAGTCCCATTTAAGGGCCCGGCTGGAGTTGCTCTAAAGAATAATAACTTCCTGAACCTACCGAATCAAGAAACAAAGCCATTTCAAGAAAATTCGTGAATGAGCCGAAACTTCAGCCCAGAATTCAAAAAGGCGTCTCCAGAATTAATACCGAAATCTACTTGATCGATCAACTGAAACTAAAGCTATCCCATTTCTGAATTTACACCCATTTTGGAGCCGTTCAGTTGGTGGAACATTCACCGACTTCTTCTTTCTGCATTGGGGATCAAGATCGGAGGCTCATGCAATTAGGTTTTTCATCGAGCTCGCTTTCTACTACCATCAGCACAAACTGGCCACAAGACGATTGAACTTTTGACCATCGGAAACGACCATCGTGGAAACACAGGTAGAATTTAGAAACTAGCTAGGAACATGTCGTATCGTCGAACTAGCAGTCCAAAATCCCTGAGATTGTTGGGTTGGGCGTGCGAGACTGTTGCGAGGGAGCAAATTTGACTACTACTGCAGTGGTGGGTTGGGTACGTCTCAACCCAGCCTAGGCAGACCTGCCGGCAATGGCATGTGTTCTAGTCAACAACTACTTCGTTCAAGCGAACAAGACTTAGGTTTGGCTTGCTGTTCACCAATCACAATCAGCTACTAGTACTTTTCTTTATTTAGAGTGACTGATTGACGCAATGACAGTACAGAACAAGATAATGTTACTGTGCGACCATTTGGGAAACCTTATTGGACCCAATCCACAAGATAATGTTAGCGACAACGTCTGACTAGTGATAACGGGCCAAAAATACTGATCAGCCCCGTCCGCTTTCAGGTGCATGGGCCAGATCAGCAAAAATGGGAAAAAACCGTTTGTCCAAAGTAAATCTGGCCCAAGTTCATGCCGTGGGTTTCAAGACCTAAAGTCCACAATGCGTTCCTTTCTTGCGCCACCCCACTCATCTTTTCAGCAAGCCACCACCAGCACGCAAATTCCGTGTACCAACTCCTTAAGGATGGCTCACCTACGGAGGACTTAGCAGCTTCAATCCTGCTCGGATGATCGGATGTGGCATAGTCCCACTATTGCAAAGCCATGCACCATGCCGCCGCCACCTGAGGAAACAACCAGATGTGCTATCAGGGTCGATATCTTATTTGTTCTTGCAAAGTATTTATAATTGTTAGACTAAAATTAATCGCAGTTGTGGCTGCTGCATGCCTGCATGAGCCATCATTAGATTAACTAATAGCTTTCACAAGATACAATAAAAAAGGTTAACCAACAGCAGGGGAAGGCCAACAATACTAACCAACAGCAGGGGAAGGCCTGTTAAACAAGCTAAAGGTTCCCTCGAGAGGGCCAGCGCCGTGACGCTCCGTTGGAGTGTGACAACGGGCAACAAAGTGTGATCAACCTACCAACCAGATCCTTGTCACGCCTTTTTACTAGCCACAACCCGCGGCACCTCCCCACTCCCACCATCTCGCCAGCCAGCAGCCCTAGAGCAGACACAGCGATCTGCAAAATAACCAGGAATATATAATAAAAAAATCATCACTCGGTGCCTCCGGTTCATATTATGTCAAAATGAAAAATGCATTAGCACAAAATGGGAGAACGTGGCCGGCGTTTAGGCACGTATTTATCACGAAACTGCTAAGCTGCAAACATATTTGTTATGAGCGAGCCATGGGTACGGAGCAGTGAAGCTACCAAAATTAGCATATAAGTGAGCTGAGCTGATTGCCTGGCCATCCGTACCTGTTCTGGGTCACCGAAGTGCACCATACCTGTGCCTGTGCATGCCTTTTCTTCCCTCCATCTAACCACTCCTTGACCCCAGTCTGCAATGCCCGTGGTGGCCCCTCCTCATATACCTCCTCGTCGCTCGTCTTCATCCTAAGATAGGAGTTCAACTGGCTTTCCCATTGGTTCTCTTTCAGACAGCTCGGGGAGGAGAGAGAAAAGGTACTCGCCTCACGCTTGCAGATTGCTGCATTCTTCCTTGCGACTTCTCTTTTCACCATCATTTCTTTTTCTCGGAGGTGACGCTGGCCATTCGAGCTTGCCAAGAAAAGATTGTGTCACCTGCAGTGGTTGCGAGATGCCTGTCAAAACTCACAACTCATTGATTCTTTTCTTACTCTAGGCATTTTTCAGTTTCTGTAGAGAAGGGGTATGAACCACTCTGCAGAGATGACACCGGCTCTGAGGCTGCTGCTAGCATTTCTGGCAATTGGATCCTGCATCGCTGCTGACAACATCGACTTGTGGCCGATGCCCAAGACGGTGTCCCATGGAACACAGAAGCTCTACGTCAAGAAAGATATCACAATGTCAATGGTGGGAAGCACCTATTCTGACGAGAAATCAATCCTGAAGGATGCCTTCCAGAGGATGGTTGATTTGATCACACTAAACCACGTCGTCGATGGAATGAACCCAAGTTCTTTGGTTCTCACCTGTGTTAATATAGTTGTCCATACACCTGAAGATGAGGTAACCTGCTTGTTTGATCTGACAAACTGCAAGTCCATCTACAGATTGAATTTTTCATCTTTCAATTAATATACTTCGCATTGTTCATCTCCTGCAGCTCAACTTTGGCGCAGATGAGTCGTATAACTTAACTGTTCCAACTACAGGAGATCCACTGTATGCACAAATTGAGGCTAGTATAAAAAAGCTCATTTGTTTTATGTTGTGAGCATTATATAATAGCATCATCTAGTGTATCCACTGAATGCACAGACACTTGATGACTTGAAACTTACATGTAGTTTCTGCAATTCCTTTTTTCTTGATAATGAATTCTGAGAATCCTAGCGCAGTTCATGCCTTCAGTACCTCCTGTAGCATGCATATTGCTGACCAAAACCATCTTAATAGGCCTTTCTCTTGTAATTCTCTGAAATACAAATTAACATATAATACAAGTAAACAGATGGATTGCAAGCAAATCACAAGTTAATCCTCATAATGAGTATCATGTAATATAACATTAACTCAACAATGAAATGAAATATCCCCTCCCAAGGTGTCTATGTTTAAACTTCCATGACATGGGAAACCTTGTTAGGCTGCAAAGAGAGTGGAATCAGTAATGAGCTCACTTTTTTTTTTGAAGAACTATGAGCTCACATCTATCATTTATATGCACAAAGCAAGTCACTTCAAATCATTTCATGCTGATGACACCTTGCAATACTTTTGTAGGCTCAAACCGTTTTTGGAGCACTTCATGGCTTACAGGTAAGTAATTCATATGATCCATATACAAGCACAATACATAAGGCAAGCGAGGTTTAAGCTCACAATCCTGTCCATCAGTAACTCTTTTAATCAATGCAGACATTTGGTCAGTTGTGTTACTTTGATTTCACATCACGACTCATCGGACTCAATTCAGCTCCTTGGATAATTACTGACACACCAAGATTTCCTTACCGGGGACTACTTATTGGTTAGATATAATCAGCATTTCCACCTTTCACAAGCTTCTAACTACCAAATGTTAATAATGTGGACGTACAGTGGCTCCATTACACCATTAACTTAAGCTTATATATGCTGGCAGATACTGCAAGGCACTACCTACCTGTTAAGATAATCAAAGGAGTGATAGATGCAATGACCTACAGTAAACTGGTAGGTTTGATGGCCATTGAATTTTATTTCCTTGACTGATAAATTATAGAAGACATGGACTGTTGTCGGGTAATCTATTTATGCTCCTAAATTACAGTTCCAGTTACTGTATGTTAATCCTTTGTTATTTCATCATGCAGAATGTTCTCCATTGGCACATCATAGACGAACAATCCTTTCCCATTGAAATACCTTCATATCCCAAACTGTGGAATGGTTCATACTCTTATTCGGAGAGATACACAATGTCTGATGCAATTGACATTGTACGGTGCGTTCTATTTTTGTTATCAATATTACGAAATTTTACAATACCAGCACTAAATAATTAGAGGTAAATGCCTTCAAAAGTACGGGAACATCACAAACATGTCCAGCAGAAGGATTTTCTTTCTGCAATTGCTCAACAATTATGTACACAAAAAGAGGAGAATTTGGTATTCAATAATAAACAAAGCATGAAACAGAGCAGTATGCAAATTTAATATATCAGTTTGGCCACATCGTTAGGTGTCTCTAACATGGAGCCCTTAATGGGGCTAAGGCAATGACGCATAAGCACTAAAGCAGTATGATTGCAAAACAATATAAATGCACTTCAATGACACTTTCAAAGTTTTGTAAGCACACACACAGGCAAAGCTGATTTGTCAGTCAAGCTGAATACCTTTATTGCATATTCGATGTATCCGTTCTTCACCTCCATTAGATATTATCATCATAAAACTTAGGTAGCTACACCTCTCCTCGCAGGTATGCTGAAAGGCGAGGTGTAAATGTGTTGGCTGAGATTGATGTTCCTGGTCATGCCCGTTCATGGTAAGTAACTTCATTATGTTCAGATGTTCATTGATGTATAATACAAATAATGTGTTCCAGATTACTTGGAATCATTCAGTGGAGAAGATCCATACTCATTATTATGCATTGAAGCCATTCAAGGTGACAGACTAGAGTTATTCAACAAGTAAAATCGTGAAATTTGTATCTTTTCAGGGGCGTTGGCTACCCGTCATTGTGGCCATCAGATAGCTGCAGAGAACCCCTTGATGTCAGTAAAAACTTTACATTCGAAGTCATTGATGGCATTCTTTCAGGTACATCATGATTTTGTCAACGAAAATGAAGTGGCTCCTAAGTTTGTTATTTGAAAAGATCAGTAGTTTGTGGGCATGTCCTGAAAGAGAGTTAAAATAGGGAACCAGATATAATGAATACATGATCTGCATACAGTCACCACTGATAGCCAATAGTAAATATATTACAACTGCCTAACAGAGTTCAAAGTTTGCATTGTCTTTCAGATTTTAGCAAGGTTTTTAAGTTCAAATTTGCCCACTTAGGCGGTGATGAAGTAAACACAAGTAAGCACAAGGATTGCATCTGCAGTTGTTCAGTTGATATAATGCAGTGATAGAATAGTAGATCTATAAACCATACCCATTCACTCCTCTCTCTGAATTTCAGGCTGCTGGACCAAAACACCACACATTGAAGGATGGTATATAACTCATAATTTGATAACGGTGTTTTGATGAATTCCTATCATCATAACTAGAAAATAATTTGGCCATGTTCTTGTATCAGTGAACTAATGGAAGATAATCCTTTTACAGGTTGAATAATAACCATATGAATGTATCAGATGCATACAGAGATTTCGTATTAAGATCTCAAAAGATAGCAATATCACATGGCTACGATATCATTAACTGGTATGCTATTTGCCAATCTGACAGGCACCAAAAAGTTATTGACACTAAAATTTAACAGACATCTTTTATGTTTACAGGGAAGAAACATTTAACAATTTTGGAGATAAACTGGATCGTAAAACTGTGGTGCATAACTGGTATTTTACTCACTGTGCTTGATTTGTAACATAGGAAATTAATTGCTTGCAACAGTAGCATAGTGACTCCCAGTTTTATATGATGCTTTCCTTGAATTTATAGTAGCTTGCAGCATGCATGCATATAATTTTTTTAAAAAAAGTTCCAGAGAGCCAAAACAAGCTCCCCCTTCTATCTCTTTATGTGAGGGCAAAGATTATAGTCATTACAGTACTTAGCTTAACCGCCCCTCTGGGAAACAATAAGTACTACAACTCTCAGTCCAGAGTCCTCCAGGCCAAATTTTGCTACTTAAGGCCCCAGAAATAATCATGCAACCCGCAAAGCACACAAACTAATACAGTTCTGAAACAAAAGGTCTTCCATTTTTGGCCTGCTTGCATGTTCAGTGAAATAAGAGTTTAGATTCAGTTAAGTTTTTCCCTCCTTTTCTTTAAACTTTGGAAAGAAATATTGACAAACAAGTTCTCTTATAATACATCATCAATTGCTACAAAATCGATAGCATATTGAAGATATGTGAAATATGATTCTATTGGAGCAACTTTTAGCAAGTATATGCATATAGTTTAACTAATTGTTGGACAGAACTTACAAAGTTTGACCTTTTCAAATCTAATACGCCTTACACAAAGAAAAGGAGGTAGTACATTACAAAACATACTCATACTAAGTTCATTCTGGTTCTTCTTATTGCTATCAATAGTTAACAGTTGGCAGATTTGCCCACGAATTAACAGGCTTGGAGAAGATGTAGCACCAAAAGTTGTTGCTGCAGGGCTTAGATGCATAGTAAGCAACCAGGATAAGTGGTACCTGGATCACTTGGATGCCTCATGGGAAGGATTTTACATGAACGAACCCCTGCAAGGTATAGATGACACAAAACAGCAACAATTGGTCGTCGGAGGTGAAGTATGCATGTGGGGCGAGGAAATTGATGCGTCAGACATTGAACAAACAATTTGGCCACGTGCAGCAGCAGCTGCAGGTAAGTGATGGAAAAAGCCTGATCATCCTTATTAATGCCTTGAAATATTTCAAATTTAATGTGCATCATTATCCAAACTAATCTTATTTTCAACGCATCATCACCTAATACTCTTTTAATGAATCTAGGAGAAATAGAGTAGGTGACACAGTACTCCAATAGTCCAATCACTTAACTTTGTGCAACAACCTGGTCTACTTAGAATGATAAATTCAACCCAATATATTCCTAACCTGTGGACATGTGAGCGAAAAAATGAGAACACTGAAAAAGCAAGCAGATATTCATATTCCCATATGGTAGTATAATAAGATGTCAGCAAAATTCCTATCCTAGCAAGAAAGGTTACAGATATATGCTCACTTCTATTTACTAGTACATTATTTTAAAGAGAGAAGAACATACTGCATAGTATAAATTCTCAAAGGCACGCAAAAACTTTGCAGGTTGTCGAACAATAATAGATATTTGCTTTCAGATTTAACATACATAGTATATCAAAACATCATTTAAAGGCATGATCTGTTGTAACAGAAGCAGAGTTTACATGCAACCTTGTAACCTATGATAGTATGGAATGTTCATGCAACTTAATAGAACATACTTTTTTTGAAAAGAAACAGCAGGGGATGAAATGTTCATGCAACTTAATAGTGCTTTCTCATCTAACAAACCAAGGAATGAATGAATGCACTACCATCTGTACGAGCAATTTCTGACTCACCAATCCTCTTACATTGCATTGCCTTGAAGAGAGACTTTGGACTCCGATTGAGAAGCTTGCAAATGACACAAGATTAGTAACATCAAGATTGGCACGCTTCAGGTGTTTGCTGAACCAAAGAGGAGTAGCTGCTGCACCACTAGCTGGTTATGGTCGTGCATCACCAGCAGAACCTGGTCCCTGTGTAAGGCAATAGAATATCCATAACAAAAGGGAAACAGGCATTCACAGATGAAAACCAGTCATTCCATGAAGGAAAAGGATTCACTTTTACCCCCGTTGTTATGTTCAGCATAGTGTATGTCAGATAGGTGGTCTTTGTTTGTGTAGAATGTTTCATGTCCTTTTTTTTGCTCCTCTTCAACCCCAATTTTCTTCCATAATAATTTGGATGGCTATGAGGTCTCCATAGTATGGTAATGAAATGATAACAGGTCCTTACAGAGTTCACTGACTGGTGGTCTTGAACAGAAAACTAGTCCAAGAAAACCAATTTGCTGTGAAAATAGATTTTAATGCACACAATCAATATCTCTTTTACACATGACTACATGAGCATGCTAAAATTGAACACCCTTATGCCAACGCAAGGTCCACATACTTATAGAGAAATCACCCAATATAAGAGAAATTTTTTACTTTTCCCTGCACACAAGCATACTTAAAGTCCGACATTTATATGCCAAGAAAATAGTCCACATACTTGTCTACAGATCATTGAATGGATGAACAATTTTCATCGTCAAATGAAAGAATATGTGTGTGCACAACTGCACATCAATCAGACGAAGAATATTGAAATGTATGATTCAAAGAAATGCTCTATTTATATCCAGCCATGAATTTCCACCGTTCAAAATGTCTAAGCTAATCCAGGTTGAGACACGCTACCAGACAAGCTAGTACTTGGTGCCCCATCTTGCTGGCTACATTCATCAGGTTCTTTACCAGATACTTTCTGAAAGCGCTCAAAGTGTTCCTCCATTCCTGATACGTACTGCTTCATGCTCTCAAAATGCCGAGCAAGATCTATTGCCATCTTCATCCATTTCCTAGCAATTGAACATTGCCCAAGCCGTGAAGCTAAACCTGACTTGTTCCATGCAGTCAATGTAAGCCACTGTGCTTCCTCAAATGGATATTCACCATCTCTAAGTCCAACCACAATCTGGTAAGCTTGTCGAAATACGTCATAGACTGCATCACTCATGCTACCACTGGAGTCTTGGAGACCAGCAATGCGCGCTAACCTTCTAAGGGCAATGCTGATTATCCCATAGTTTGGCGAGTGAGAAGCAAGGGCAGTAGTGATGCTGGCCTTCAGGAGAAACTCAGCAACCTGTAGGTTTGGTTGGGTACCTTGAGAAGCTATTTCTTCAAGTTTGAGAAGATGACCTGGTGTACATGCTTTAGATGCAGCAAAATTCTTGACCAATTGGAGCTGCTGAGGGTGTGCGCTAGTGTCCATCCTGTTGAGAAGCTTGTAGAAGTTGAAGGTATGTAGAAAGGGCAAGTTATTATCCTCCAACTGATCAGAGGTCATTAGAACCGAAGGCAACTGCAGATCAGTACAGCTGAATCAAAAGAATGTCCAAGAAAATCAAATCATGCAAGAACACACAGATATCAGTGACTCTTGATAATTGGCATGCATCAATTTTTACCTTGCCAGCTCTGCTGAGCATCTCAATGCCCTTTTTAAGGTCAGAATCAGATAATGGAGATTTGTTTAGCTCGTCAGTAAGGAGCTTGGCAGCGACACTCATGATCAATGATTTGCAAACCAAGAGATGGTTAGCATCATCCTCACCATTACCTGAGCTGAAAAATTCAGCTGCAAGCTCAAAGAACTCAGTACAGTAATCATACTTCTTCTCCTTTGCCATCTTTATAGCCATATTCCATAACTTGACTGCAAACCAATTCCGTTCACGTAGCCCAACAGTTCCCTTGCCACAAACAGCTTCCATGCCAAGCTCAGCCATCCGTAGCTTGGCACGTCTTGAGTACTTCAGGATCTCAGCCTCAGATCCTGGCTCACGGAGAAGGAGGGCTATAATGTTGCGGAGGACAGCAGCCTCGGTCATTGGCATTGGCTTTCCAGCAGAGTACAGACCTAGAAGAAAGGTCGATGCAGCAATTGCCACACGAACAGATTTGCAGGCCATAGCTTCATGAATTGAGAGTGTCAGGAACTCAGGGTTGAAGTCTACATAACCCACCATGGTTCTCATCAGCTTGATAGCCTCGTCCTCCTCCTCCTTCTGCAGAAGGATCTTAAACTAAAAAATATATATCTGTATTAGTAAGAAGTGCTACACAAAAATGAGGTCCCTCTAAACTAACAGCATGTACAGAGACTATTACCTTCAGAAAAGCACAGCGGATATTGGGTTCAACCTACAGATATATAAATTTTAAGCCAATGTGAGAAGCATCATACAAGATCATTCAACAAAGCGACAGGGAGAAAGATCAATACCTTCTCAGCCTCAGTGATGAACTCTTGAGCTCGATCAAGATGCCGAAGTGCCATATGGCAAAGGCAAAGTACTCGGAAGCAGTCTGCGCGGCGGGATCTGCTTTCCTCATCACGGGAAACATAAAGCATTGACCTCTCAATCAAATCTGCACCGATCTCGTAGTTCTTTGCGTGGAAATGCTCAGTGCCACTGTTCCAAATTGCAATGCCAGGTTCAGCAGGTGCACACATTTTATTTAAAAAAGTACTGCATATAAGTTCAGTAGTGTAAGAGAGTGCAAACCAGGTCCATAGCAATGCATGCATCGTGTTGCGCTCGTGGGTGTTAGCAGGGCCATCGAACAGCTTCACCACCCTCTCATCGGACACGAGCTCAGCAATCACTCTTGCACGCCCAGTTCCGCCGCCTGCAGTCTCAACCACCTTCTTCAACACCCTCACAGCAGCAGCTGCAGCACCAGCACAGCACCGTGCGGCAAGCACATTGAGCACCTTAAACGCAGCATCCGGCCCCGTGCTGGCAAGGTACAGCTCAGCTGCCGACACGCACAGAAAGTCCGGCGCTCTGGCGTTCGCCATGAGCGTCTCGAGCTCCCTCTCGGCCTCCGCCATGTTCCCGCTGCCGAGGCACGCGCGCAGCGCCATGAACCCAATGCTCGGGTGCTCCTCCCCCAGCCCCAGCAAGGTTCTCCTGACACTAATACAGCGCAGGGTGCCCTCGTAGTCTTTGGCTTCGAGACGCTCGACGGCGAGGAAGCGGAGGCATTGATCCTTGATCCCTTGGAGATTCGGAGTTGCAGGAGTGGATCCCGGGGTCGTTGGCGTGGTCGGGGAGGCCGCGGCCTTCTCACAGAGATCAAGCGCCTCAGTTAAGAGGCTGGACGCGTCGATGGCGGGATCCGGGGGTTTCGTGGCGAGGGCAGCCTGGCCGATGCGGAGGTACTCCTCGGCGAGGGCTTTGACGCCCTCCGGAGACGACGCCGCGAGGGGCTTGGACCGGCTCAGCAGCGCGACGGCGAGGGCTTGCTCGCCCACGATCGACGCCGCGCGCGCCCGCGCGAGGTTGAGGTCCAGCAGGACGGCCCGATCCCCTTCCGTGTCGGCGGCGGAGACCAGCGGCGTGGCCTTCTCGAAGCAGGCGGAGGCGAGGTCGGGGCGGCCGAGGTCAAGCCAGACCAGTCCTGTGCGGTGGAAAAAGGACGCCGCCTTCGCTGGGGCGTCGGGGATGTCCTCCGGGAGGCCAGCGACGAGGAGGAGCTCCGGCGCCGCCTGCCGGATCTCCGCTTCCGCGACCCTCGAGGGGAAGCTGTGGTTGGCGCGGTCGACGCACGCATTCCAGAGGCGGAAGGCGAGGTGCCACACCTTGACCCTGAACGCCCCGTCGAGGCCCGAGGAGGAGGAAGCGGCGGAGGCGAGGTTGGTGAGGAGGCGGCGGAGATCGGCGGCGAGCTTCTCCGGGGAGGAGGAATCGGAGGTGTCGAACGCCTCGACGTCGGCGACGACCCTGTTGAGGTCGGTGAGGAGGCCGGCGTGCGGCGGCGGCTGCCGGTACTCGGGGGAGAGCTCGGAGATCTTCATGGGGTTTAGGATTCGGCAGCTTCCGATCGAATTGGGTGGTTTTGCGCGACAAGGGAGGCGGGGTGTCAGGCGTGGGAGTGGCGGCAGCGGGCGGAGACTGGAGAAGAGAAGAGATTCAAGCACGGGGAAGTGGGGGAGAATTCGAATTTTGAAATGGTTGCTGATTGCCGTGCCAGCTGCTCGCCTGCTCCGTTTTTATACAGGGAGCATTCTGGAAGAGAACTGAACGAATGAACTGGCTGCATCATTGTTTTCCACTGAAAAATGATCCCAAATTCCTTTTTGAAGGTAAAAAAATGATCCCAAATTCCACTGCAAAATTTTCTCGATTCTCACTAGTTACTACGAGATTCACTGTTTGTATTAATGTTTTAATCCTTTGTTATCCAAGAACAATTGAATCCTCCCCTGCAATTTCTGTTTGTCGTCCTGTAATGCTGAGACCTGTTGATAAAAAAAATGTGATTGCTGGTACTATCTCAAATCCAATCATCAAACAGAAATATTGACTAATTTCTAATCTATTGAGAAAGAATTATTATCTAAGTTTTCTACAAACTGAAGCAGGGATGCCAGGGAAGAACAGGAGTGCGGACACGAGTTCTTGGAAAAAAATTGAGCAAAAAGACTTTGTCTGAGCCCAGGTTCGAACTGGGGACCTTTAGTGTGTGAGACTAACGTGATAACCAACTACACCACCCAGACAAGTTGGAAACGAGCCTTCTACTTTTTTATTTATCCACATAGGATCAAGCAAGCAAGCTAAAGGAAATAATTTTTTCTTCTTCTATCTATTCATCTCGTTCCAAATGTTCCAAGCTGTAATCATCAAAATAGCCGCTACCGATCTTTGTTTTTTTTAAGGGATGTGGCTTCAGCACCGAAGCTCACCAAAACTGAAGATCGAGATCATCTGCTTGAATACAAGGGAGCGGACTCAGCTGTCAGGTTCGCCCAAGTGAAAACCACGTGCCAAACTTCCTTCGCAAAACTGCAATTCAAACACAAGTGCACTGCACAGTCTCCAATTCCCGATCATATAAGATGCAAACTGGATCACAAGGCTAGTTTCTAGCCAAAAGCTTGTCGGCTGTCACTCTGTCAGGATCTTAGACTGAAGCAGTAACCAAGTGAAGAATTTATGTTCTCCCTCAGCACGAGCCTTCCATAACGTTCTGCCATCAAAAGTGATATAGATTCCTTGGAGCTGGACATTGTAAAGACTTTGCTGTGTACACTCCATGGCAGCGAGCAAAGCTAACTCGATTCGGATTTGATCACTCCGTCTGCATATCTCTATGCTGTTCCTGCACAAAGATGACGACGATCCTAAATCCTAAATTCTTATTCGAAATCCGGAACAGAGAATTAAATCCAGCATTTTGGCCGGTTCGTCTTCGATGTTCGCTGCACGACGACGCCTGACCTAATTCATATCGAGCTGGTACATGGAGCACACGAGCATCAAGTTGACATCAGCTCTGATGAGCAGTGCGTTGGGGACGCAGATCCAGATGATCCATCTCGCCAGGCCAGATACGACCCAATGACGATGGCAGCGGCTACTCCAACAAGGGCTTTCCGTCCTGAAACCGCTAGCTCCCCTTCCATGTTAGCCGGCCGGTTCTTACCTGGCTCATCATTTCACCGAGCAGCTTCCGGGCTTCTCGCCTCCAGGAGCCATCGGAGGAGGCCCGCGTGAGTACGGTCCAAATAAGGGGGCTACATGTAAGACAATAGGGGGCATTTTGAAAAAAACTGGATCGCGGTTAATATTCGCGATCCAATCCAGGGTGCTTCTGCAAAACTCCCGATAATCCAGGGTGCTTCTGCAAAACTCCCGATAACTATCTCCCGTCCGCCGCGGCTCGCCGGAGCGCCGCATCACGCCTGGCGCCGCTTGGGTGCCTCTTCTTCCTCTCGACAGTCTCGCAGCAGCCCTAAGCTGCGTCGAGCAAAGGGGTTTGGATTTTCTGGTTGGTATTCAGCCCAGCTGGACACGAGCCTCGGAGGAACCGTCTCACACCGCGCTCGTCGTGAACCCGCCGCCGTGCCGCACTCCCCTCCCTCCCGCGGTCCTCGGCAAGACGGAACTGCTTCCATTCGTGTGCCTGAAGTAATTCCTGCACTCACCCCGTCCCCGCCAATGCGCTGCTGCGTCGGTTCTTCATGGGCTCATTCCCAGTGCGGTCCTCCGCGGTGCCATTCAGCATCAAAATGCGGTGTCCCCCGGGTAAGTTACCCTAGCCTTTGAAATCTGGATCAATGCACTTGGGTACAGTGTGATAATGTCTGATTGTGATGTGTTCACTAGGGGTTATTGGAGGCATATATGATATATCTTGCAATGTTTTGTATTAGCTTCGGTTTCAATCTGCTATTATACACGGGTTGCCATGTTTGGTCGGTTCTGTTGTGCCGTTCATCAATAAGTTCAAGTTTCTTTTTTAGTCGTGCCTGTGCTCTACTTTGTTTTGTTAAGCCTAGGTGTATGAATCATTTGGTATTTGTCCGATTAGTTTTCAGCCGGGATGTGTTGACATCCTGCCTCTGCCACTGCAATCCAAGTAGCAGAACTAGAATCAGATTAGATTATTTGGGACATTTCTTATGTGATGAGTAATCTTGATGAAATCTTGATTGAGCCAGCAGGATCCACCTAAGTATCCAGGGTGCCATGTTAGATTACATGCAATTAAGTAAAGGAGTCGGAACCAATTACAAAGGTGATCTGGTGGCAAAAGTAGAACACCAAATGCGCCAACGTCTGATTTATTTTTGTAGAGAGGTAGGGAGAGATGTGAAACACCGTGCACCCTAATCGGGGTTGATCTTTCATTATATAGGCCAGGTGGCTTGGAGTACAAGTTGTACATGCCCAATATAGGCCTACACGCCCAATATGGACCAAGTGTATACATACACAATATACAAGCCTATACATGCCTAATAATTTTATTTTACTCATCGTAAGGGGCTTTACGATGCGGATGTTGCGGTGGTTTTGCGGGCACACAAGGAGGGATAGAGTCCGGAATGAAGTTATTCGGGATAGAGTCGGGGTGGCACCAATTGAGGAGAAACTTACCCAGCATCGGCTGAGATGGTTTGGACATGTCTAACGAAGGCCTCCTGAGGCGCTGATGCGTAATGGGGTTCTTGAGCGGGTCGATAATGTAAAGAGGGGTAGAGGTAGACCTAAACTGACGTGGGATGAGTCGGTTAAGAGAGACCTTAAGGATTGGAATATCTCTAAAGAGATAGATTTGGATAGGAGCGCTTGGAGACTAGCTATCAATGTGCCTGAACCTTGAACTTATTTCTTTCGGGTTTCATCTCTAGCCTATCACAACTTGCTTGGGAAAAAAGGCTATGTTGTTGTTGTATCATAAGGGGCTTTACACTGAAGCCATCATTTTTACCTTCACTATAGGATCATATCCGTATGTTTGTCGAAGACACATTTCTCGTAACATGTTCACTTTGTTGGTTAATAGGAAGAGGATTTTGCACTCCTTGAACCTTCAGCAAGAATGTTAAGATACCTCGGGACCGGCGGCATTTCAACATCTACCAACCCTTCCAGAATTTTGACAACTTCCCCCATTGTTGGTCTGGAACTTTCACTATCTTGAACACACCAGCAAGCAACCTTGCATGCTCTTTCTAGCTCCCTTTCATTTACACCATTGATCAATCCTTCGGCCAGCAGTCCCTGTACTTCTCCTTCAAGAAGCTTCCTCGCAACCAGCATGGGAAAAAATGTTTCCATGCTTGTCTCTCTGTGCTCCAGATTCCTCCTTCCTGAAATGATCTCAAAAAGCATCATTCCATAGCTGAAGACGTCTGCCTTTGTTGTGATGGCTTCACCACTTATCCATTCTGGTGCAAGATATCCTATGGTGCCTCTCATAGACATTAAAACTCTGCTAAAATCCCGACCTAGTAATTTTGCCAATCCAAAGTCTGCCACTTTTGGAACAAATGAAGCATCCAACAATATATTTTGTGGCTTGATATCGCAATGTATGATGCAATCCCGACACTCCTCATGCAGATAAGCCAAACCCTTGGCAATCCCTGCAGCAATTTGATATCTTATTTTCCAACTCAAGTTGGTAGAGCTACTACCAAACAAATGTTTATCAAGTGAACCACGAGGCATATACTCATAGACAAGCAATCTCATTGGTCCTTTAGAACAAAATCCGAGCAGCCGAATTAAGTTTATGTGATGAATATTTCCTATGGTGCTCACCTCTGCCCTGAATTGCTTGTCCCCCTGATGAAAGCCCTCTAGCTTTTTTATGGCCACTATAGTTGCGTCTGGTAGAACCCCTTTGAACACAGATCCGAAAGACCCTGCACCCAACCTCTCTGAGAAGTTTCTTGTGAGGGATTGCAAATCCCTGTATTTGAAGCTGATCAAAGCCCCATCACCATGATTTATACCACTTATGTATCTCTGTCTTCGATGAGAAAAATATAATATGGTCACTCCAAAACTTAGGACAATAAGCCCGCCTCCGCCAATGATTATTATGATGATCCACCATTTCTTGGTTCCTGAGTTGGGTAGTTCTGATGCATCTAATCTAATAGAGATACTATCCCTCGACCCATCAATATTATCTCGCAGATTCATTAAATGATTGTACCAAACCCAACAAGTGCCATTGTGAGAGTAAGCAATGCATGAGCAATTGTTCAAGCAAGTTAGCTCACAGGCACGAACACTGGCTGCATCAATGCTGTGTGCATCATCTGGCAACTTCACACTATTGATCACATAGAATTTATCTTGCTTCATCTGCATTGAGCCATTGTTCCCACATTTCAGTGGGACTTTTCTCCTACAGCCTGCTGTATGATCATCCAGTTTCCAATTGTCTGGGTACTTTTCAATGAAGCCCATGAGGCAGCTGCATGATGATGCAGCATTCTCACTACACTTGCTATTTTCCCCACACACTCCATAGACACTGCACTTAGCTGTTGGTTGCGTGAAAAAAGTAGTCCATGCTTGTGCTGCATTTGTCCATACAAAACTTTGGAACAAACCTGACACATCGATAATAGCCCTAGTGAATGTTTGTGCATCATTCTTGACAGTGTACGTGAAGTATGTCTCCACATCATTGTCAACAAACTGGAATGTATAATCTGAGTTGGGATACATATTGGTTGGAGACAACTCTGGCACACCAGTGTATGCATTGCCGCTCCAATTCCCAGTATTCCAGTACACTATTGAGCTATTCCATTGGAGAATATATTGGGGTGAACCATTAGAATCCAACTGAATGGAGAACAATCCTGGTGCTGGGTCACCACGGTCTTTCCAAGAGACCATTCGTTTGGTTGCACCAGTTTTCTTGTTGCGGCTGAGCTTGTTTCCTGGAAGCCATGTGTCTGTGAAATCATCGAAACTTTGCCACAGCACAGTGGCGTTATTGGAACCATGTTTGAGTACAAGATTGCCGGTGTTGTTTAGCACAGCCATTTTGGAACTGCTAGATGTGTTGTTTTTAATATCGGTAGACCACATTGGAGATTTAGAATGGTTAGCTAAAAGAACAAGATTTCCATCATCTGAGATGATTAGATTTGACGAGACTGGATCAGAGATTGGTTTCCCTCTGTTAGCCACCCACACTATAGTTTGTGTTGGGATTTTGTTGTACCAAATGCCTATGTACCACCTATCATTTGACCCTTCTACAAGAGCCATGGAAAGATAAATTAAGGTCAGATAATGAAACTGACAATGCCGCATGAAAATAAACTGCTTGTGTTCTAGTCATTCTGGAATCATCTTGAGAGGTTTTGTTGATAATTCCAATACTGATATATATGGAAACAAAGTCTTCAAAATTGTGACATAGAAATGATCGGACTATTAGGATCCCATTGTAGGTTGATCTCTTAGTGGTGATGTTAGTATTTGTTTACTCATAATGGCACCCTTTTAGAGTTATAGTTGCATTCATTGATATGATATATGGTCGTGCAAATAGTTAAATGCAGATTTTCCATATAGTTTTGTATCATGTTCTAAATCATACTTTTCAATCCTTTGCCTTTCTATGATATAATGCAAATGCAGTAAATCTGTTCCTTGTAGTTTCATCAAGAATATTGTAGGATCACTTGCAAATTAACAATTACTAGTCTATCAACCCGTGCTCCCGCACGGGCTAATTAAAATTAATATAAAACTAAAATTAATAATTATAGTTATCTATCTCACACCCTTTTTCATCTATTAAATATTCTAACATATCTTTATAATTATCATTGTCTAATTATAATAGATTTCATTTTGCATCACACATCCATATGTATTCGATATATATTTAGTTGAGCTATTTATTTGTGAATTGGTATTCTTATCTCTTCCACTATACATGAATATATGGTGACATATGTCGTGGGTAGTATTTTTATATAAACAATAATATAAATAATATATTAATAATGATAAAAATAGTAATTTAGAATTTTATATTGGTGTACTTTATTATTTTATTATAATTTTATAATTTAGATTCAGATTTAGGAGTAATTTAACTTGTAATAATAATGACACAATTGGATAATTTATGTACAAATTTAGGGGTATTTGTATTATTTTTATAATGATATAGGTGGCTAATTTACACAAAGATTTGGGGGTTACTTTAGATTTTTTTTAATGATAGAGATGAGTAATTTAGATATATGTTTAGGGGATTATTTTAGTCTATTTTTATAATGACAGAGGTGGGTAATTTATTAGAAAAAATAACAGATCCGATGGTGATTATAATTAGAGTTGTTGATTGATGGCTAGATATTTCTGATTTTTGTGAGAATTTATAGAATTTATCTATTTTTTTAGAGTGTCCACCTAGGATCCTAAGTAGCTTCTTGTGAAGTCTCATTTGGAGCCTCCAATTAGTAATAGTAAGATGATTAAAATCATACTCATTTTGTCTTTGATCATAATTTTGTTAAGATTCTACCTAGGATGGGATTGTTCTACTCAATTTAGGATCGAAATGTGTTCAGCCTATTCAACATAACATTGCTTGGAACTGAGATTCTATAGTACAGTAAATCACCTTAAGAGTTTGTGTTTCTCTGTACTGATCAACTTTTCTTCCCCTACAGTGTCAAATCTTGTTCATTTGTATTGCTATATCACGACAAACTAGTGATTAATAAACGGGCTCACCTGCAGGCTTAAAGAATCCTAGTGCGAAGTTGCCGTCCTGAGAGATCAGTTTCTGGTTCCCGGAGAGCTGCTGGTTTGCAGTGAGGGTATCAGAGGGTTGAGATTGATATTGGAGGAAAAGCAGCAGAAGTAAGCATAGGGCGCATGAAGGAGGAGAGACTGCCATCCACAAAATTAAAGGAAACGGAAGGGTGGCATTTGTTTTTGAGGTGAGAAAGAACTTGTTATGAACCCACAGACACACACAACACACACTGCCACACTGGCTGTTTATATGCGCAGCAGCCTCTACTCATGTTAGTCGTAGCATTAATTTGACTATGTCAGAATTTGTCGTTGTTTTTCATTGGAAGTCCAGTTCTGTGTCCCTTTCTCGATGTTGAAGCCGTTGTTTGTCTGGCTAGAGGTGTCTTCTAGTTTCAGCTTTCAATGGCCTTTGATGTTTTCATTACCGTCCATTTTCAGTCGACATTATTCCGGTTGTTAGTTAATTCTGACCAGTGAGTATTAGCCACAGTGATTTGAAATGTCTTCATTCTAACCGTTGAATCGTTAAAAGGTAAATAGGTCCATGAAAACGATCTAGGACAAGGTGTGGTGTCAGAAATGTCTGTGGATGACTAGGGATTGTCATGGCCAGACTGTGCAGTCAATGGTTAGTTTGGCAGCAACAAGGGACAATTTGTTGGAATATAAGTGAATTGCCTATCTCTCCCCATCAGTTTAAGCTTTTGGATTGAACTGGTCAGTGCATGCAACTCAATATTGTATTAAAACCAGAGGTCTCGAGTTCGAATCCTGGTTAGCGCAATTAAATAAAATAATTGTTGTTCGCTCCTATTCCACGTTTGAGGCCTGAGGGAGCCTTCACGTGAGGGGGAGTGTTGGAATATAAGTGAATTGTCTACCTCTCCCCATCAGTTTAAGCTTTTGGGTTGAACTGGTCGGTGCATGCAACGGCGGAGCCAGGGGGGCCAGCAGGGGCCACGGCACCCCCCAATCTCACAAAAAATTTTAGGACCCCCTCATCCTTCATCCAGTAGCCACGGCAAAGCCCATATAGGCAGTGTTGCATAGGCCCAATAGAAGCCCCGGCCCCACGGGAGAGGGTCGTGGAGCCGCGGAGGGCAGCCACGGAGGGTAATTCCCTGCGCCGTCGCCATCGCCCGTCGCGGCTGCCGGCCAGGCGCCAGCCCAGGCCATGGCTATCGGCAGCTCGCCTTCCCTGCCGACGAGCGGAATCACGAGCCTCGACGACGCCGGACAGGAGCGACGCGTGGAGGCGGAAGGGAACCAGCAGACAGCCCCCACGCCTAAGGTCTGCAAACCTAACATTTTTCCCCCAATTCTATTCTGTTCTTTGGTGAGGAACGAGCAACGCTGGGAACGAGGATTCAGTATTGCATATTTGCATCTGTAGTCCGTAGAACACTAGAAGCTAAGAAAAGAAATATGCCTTTTGTAAAGTGCAGCTAGCTTTTGTGAATGGGCTATGGTTTCTGACTACATGCCTACACGAACACCATAAAAATTTGGTGTCAAATACACTTAATGGCAATATTATCTAATGTATACATATTGATTTTGGTCTTCTGGCCCCCCCTTGGAATTTTTGGTGGCTCCGCCACTGGGTGCATGCAACTCAATACAATTATGTGTTTGTTCTAAACCGTATCTTGTCCTCCGTTTACTGCACCAAATTCCACTAGTCCTCTGGTCATCAGATTTTCTTTGCTTATTCTTTCCTTTCTAGATTCCATTTACTCTGTTTATATCAGCTGTTTTAGCTTCCTTTTACATGATTCTGCTTTGCCACGTAGCTGTGGACCGGTTTAGTGGTTACAACAGGAGGCACGTTTTGCTGACTTGCTAAGATATAACACGTCTACCAATCCTACCTAAATTTCATCTATAGGTTAGCGGCCTCCTAGGAAGGCAAGCTTTTCTCAATTCTCAAACCAACAGTACTATTGAAAAAAATGAAAACAAACCCCAATAAAATCTACCGGTCCCAGTCTCGTTCACCCAATAGTCTGTCCACCTGACAATCCTAGATCCTACCAGTTCTCCTTTTTTTATATTGTGGAACGAATTCCTCCGCACTCCTCTTTTCCTTGTATATGTTGCCATTTGCCATGCAGTAGCGCCAGGCCATGAAATATGAAACCCACACTGATAGTCTGATAGCCCACGGCCCAGTAGGACAGAGGCAACAGAGCAGGCGGCCCCACCTTTCTCCCATCTTGTCACTTCTCGCTTGCGGCTCTACGTCTCCGACTTCGACGCACCACCACAGAAACCTCCCCTCCATCCTGCAGTCCTGCCTGCCTGCCGCCTCCCAGTCTCAGCGCTGCGTCCTCCCTCGGGGCCTGCGTCTGACGGCATGGATATCATTGCTCCTTGGCTCCTTGCGGGGCATCCGCGATTCAGCATCGTCGTGCTGTGTCTCTTGGGTAAGTTACCTTTCCCTTTGAAATCTGCGATACAAAGTGCTCGAGTATAATGAGATAGTGTGTGATTGGTGTTTAAAAGGGGTTACAGTCAGGGAAATGTTGGATGCATCTTGCAATGTTTTGTTACAACCTCTCTTTTGTGTGTGTGTTTCTGTTGCCATGTTTTATCCGTTTTGTTATGTGGTTATTCGATGAGTTCAAACTTAAATTCAGTTGCATACTTATGCTCTACTTCCATTTGGAGCATATATATATATATATATATATATATATATATATATATATATATATATATATATAGTAAGTCTAATTAACACCCTGGATATAGAATAAGGTTATTCAGTACCCGAGCGTGGGTGCGCATCCGACCCACCGCTCCCGGTTTTTCCATCCGGTCATCCGCATCCAATCCGCCACGGTTTGGCTCAGCCCCCACTACCCCCACCCCCGGAACCCCCCCCCCCCCCGCGCCGCACCACCAAAACTGCTCCGCGAGGGTCCCTGCCGCCGCCGCTCCCTCACCCAGGCGCGCCCCCAATCCTCGTGCCCAGCTCGGATTTCTGTCGTCGCCGCTCCCTCCTCCCCCAGACGCGCCCCCAATCCCGTCGGCGACCATCGTGCCGTCCCATCGGCCGCCGCCGCTCTCCTATCCCCCAGACCCGCCCCCAATCTCGGCGCCGCACTACCCTCATCCCGGCGCGTCTCGGCCTCCCGTCGGCGACCCTCGCGCCGTCCCGGACGTTGCGCTGCGCCGCCGGTAACTGCCCCGACGAGGACGTCCGTCCTCACGAGCTGCGGCGCGCGAGCGCTGGCAGGAGGTCGGCGTGGCGAGGGCCAGGCGCGGGTGGCGCGGGTGGCGCGAGGCGGGTCCAGGCGGCTTAGCACTTAGCAGCGGCCAGCCATGGCGGCAAGCACCATCATGGGAGGTAACCCCCTAGTTCTCGTGTGCTGATCCGTCTCCCCCCGCGCATGGCGGTATGGCGGTGCTTCATCAGCCAGACCCATGGCTGGATCTCGAGTGGATTGGAGGAGGGCAGCAGGTCTGGCAGCTCCCTGCTCCACTCTCCTAACCCTGCTACTATTCTGCTCATGTGTTCACCTCGAAAACCCCTAGATCCCCTTTTGCAGCTGGCTCCAAATTGAGTGGAGGCTACCATACGGAGCAGTATGCCTTGGCACAATTCCAGGTATGATTGAGAGAAGATCCCGTGTCTACTCATTTGATCTTGATTAATTCGTTCCCAATTTAATTTTTTGGGTGCAGATCGGAGCGGAGAGTCCTTGCCTTCAATCGCCATCAGGAAAGGTCCAAATCTCTCGCGAATGCGACTACCTTCCAGTCTCAACGGCGACCTCGAATCTGTTCCCCTGCGTCGGCTGGCGGCATCCATCCACCTGGGGCTTCATTGTTGCGTTGCAGTGGCCGTATTTCGTACTGGTGGCCCCGTCAATCACCATCCCCGTAGAGGAGGCAGGATCCTACGGTGAGCTGCCGCAAATAGGTTCGTGATTCCCCTATAGATGCTATGGAAGAATATTTTGTTTGTTCAGATCACTATGCCTTCAGTGTCCTTTCACTCTTGCAAATGCATTATAATTTAATACTGTGTTTTTCCAGCTACATAAAAATCACAGTTTTCTTACAGTAAATTTGTCCAAAAAATCACTCAGGCTTTGTAGATCCTTGAACTAGTCTGGTTTTTCAGATGTAGAATGAAGGCTGTGTGGAACAGATAACCTTCATGCACTAGGTCGCACAGATTTTAGGTACCAAATAAATTTTTGAATACTTTATTGCTCTTACAGTCGTGGTGAATTACCCATGTAATATACTAGCATTTGTAATTATGTCGATCTCACCACAGTCTACAGCTGTCAGTGATTTATCCGGATTTGGGTTCAAAGTAGCATGAAGCTAAAATATCAATTACATCAGAACCTGAATGTTATAGTAAATTCATGAGTTCATATTTCATGAATTTTCTTTCTAGCAAATCATAGTCAGAAACTTCTGTTGATCTCCTGTTGTGTTACAGTAATTTTGACATACAAAGTATGTGGTCAATTAACCATATAATTTACTAGTTTTATAATTACTTGTAAATTTACAGTACTAAGAAACAATGCTCATCATTGCGCCCACCAAATTATTTTGGCAACATAGACCTCCCTTTCCCTGACCACTATTGACAATAGCCCAATCTATCTCATTATGTTTATTTCATCTGATTTGTTTGTGTCGTTGGATGGTGAAGGAAGATTAAGGATGAATGTTGTAATACTTTTTTGAAGCTTTATTACCTATTTGTTGACCCAAATAATAAATATATTATTTAAGTTTGTCCTTATTTTTTGTGTTCTTAGGCAATGAGACTTGGGGAAATACCAAGTAGCATTACTAGTGCACCTACATTTGAGAGCAGGACTGGTAAGGCACATGCCCTAATATGATGCCCAGGCTCATGTGCTGTCGGCCGATTCAAGTTCTTTCATTGCCAATTCGAGACCATCCGCGCCGATTCATCATCCTCCACATGAGGTCCTCCCCCACTCAAGCTGATTTCCCAGCCATCACCCCAACGTCTGCTCAATCTTGGATATATCGTTGGTATTTCCCCCACCGGCGCAAGGTACCCTTCTATCCTCACCCTAATTGATTTCAGTTGATTTGGTTGATTTTCCTCTGAGCTGCCGATTATTTGTGGAGGATATGTAGTTCAAGTTAGGTCATAGGTTGTTGCAATCGCTAGCTGTGTGATACTTTTCCCTATTTCCTTATTCTATGGTTTTTGATTCTCGTCAATGTGTATAGCACTAGCACGATCTCTCACTGATTGGACACGATTTTCTCTGAAGGCATGCTATTTAATACCTTTTCCTCTGAATGCATGCTTTGCTAACTACTAGTTTTGTTTAATTTTCTGAATCTTGCTATCTGTTTCTTTTATCTTAGTTTATGTATATTGAACTTCAGCCTTAGTTACTATTTTCAGCCGGATTTGTGCAACTGATGATAATGCTAGATCAGCTATATGTTTTGATGGATTAATAATCTGGTGCACAGTTGATTTAGGCTTCAGAATTAAGGTATATGTAGATTAATAATATTAAATAAAGTTATACGGTAATGCAATATTTTCGTTGTATGTGAGGTGCTTCAGCATTCCCTTTGTTATCTGATTGGTCTATATTCCTTATTGCTTCATGACGTAATTGCATACCTTTCTGTTCTGTTGTTGATTGTCTCCAGAACCAAGCAATTTACTACAACTAATTGTTTTCCTGACAGGGTGTTGGTGGGGGAATACCTATTCAGATAACTAGAGCTATATTAATTGATGGCGTAATGTCTTAAAAATTGATGGCTTTGTGGTGCACAATTGATCTAATACTCTTCATATTTCAGTAACATAGAAGTACAACAATTACCTTGCCATGCTGATTTTTTGTACAGTAATATAGATGTGTCAGTAGAACATTCTTGTAATAACTATTTGCTAGCACTAGGGGGTTACTCTTTTGTTTTGATGCACTTGAACAAATTTTCTCTCTCAACACTAGCATGGTATCCTAATCAGAGCTAAGTTCCATTGTTTTTTACCACCTGGTATTTGTTCACCCACGGGATGCTGAATTGCTATTTAGATTTGCTTATCGAAATTTGGTGGTAGGTATAGGTGACAATCTAGGAGTGAAGGCTTCCTCAAGAAATGGGCGCAACCAAGGGTTTGTCAAACTGGCTTACAGAGGCGCTACTGCTTTGTGGCACTGAGGCAACACATCGAGTCAAATTATGAATTATAAAATTTTTCATGATAAAGAGTCTTCTCTTTGGTCGATATGAATTCTGGTGGCCACGGCACTGCTATCCCTCCTGTAGCATAGCACACTTTTTTTTGGTAACGAATCCAATATTTAGTGCACCAGATATTCACTGGACGACCATATTAGCCAAATTTTCTGCAATATTTATTAATTAAACATTTATGTTTTGGATTGAAAACCATTCAGCCATGTGCAGAACGGCAAAGAACATCCCACTTCGAACGGAAAAGTTTGACTTCAATCATAAATACTCTGTTTTTAATTGTAGGGCATTGTTTGAAATAAAAAAATCTAAGAATTTTAATTAGGAAGACTCATTTTTTGTGGCAAATTAATATATAAGCCATTTAACCTCCATTTGAAGCGATTGCTTTTCTTTTACTCGTGTTGTGTTCTTTTATTTAATTCGTTCTTTGACTGGTGCTTTCTGTTTGGTTGCTAAACGTAAATTAATGTGGATGGTTGACCCAAGCGGGACCACAAGTTCCAACGAGGCAGCGCTCGGGGGGAAAAAAACGCAAACCACATGGACCAAGAGAGCAGCACGAAAAAAAAAATCTCGCTCGGCAGCGCTCTGGAAAAAAACCGCTCTGGAAAAAACCGGCGGTGACTCGCTACCTGTGGGCGCGCAAGCCAGATCGCTGAGCCGCGCGTGGGGACGGACGGCTGCCTCGGGTACGGAATAACTATTCCACACCCAGGGTAGAGATTAGCCCTGTCCTATATATATATATATATATATATATATATATATATATATATATATATATTTAGCCGGTTAGTTTTCATCACGGGATATGTTGAAATCCTGGCTTTGCCACTGGAACCCAAGCAGCAGAACAGGGATTACATTGGAATTTTTGGGGCTTGATTGAGCCAGCAGCATCCAACTCAGTGTACACTATCCAAGTCAGATTACATGCAATTCAAGTAAAACTGTAAAGGTGGGACCAATTTGAGCATTTTAAAAGTAGAGGGACTAAGGTGACCTGGTGGCACAAGTAGAAAAAATGAGTGAGCCAACCTTTTTTTTTGGTTTCGCAAATCATTGTTAAGAAGAGGGATTCACACTGCTCTCATCAAATTACAGTATAGGATCTCACTCATACATGTCTAGAAAATACATCTTTCCTAACCTATTCACTTAGTTGCCTCATAAGAAAAGAATTTCACGCTCTCTGAACCTTCTGGAAGAACTTCAAGATACCTTGGAACTGGTGGCATATCAACATCTATCACCCCTTCCAGAATTTTGACAATTTCCCCCATTGTTGGTCTGGAGCTTTCATTACCTTGAACACACCAGCAAGCAACCTTGCATGCTCTTTCTGGCTCCCTTTCATCTACACCGTTGATCAAACCTTCGGCCAACAGTCCTTGTACTTCTCCTTCAAGAAGCTTCCTCGCAACCAACACGGGAAAAAATGTTTCCATGCTTGTCTCTCTGTGCTCTAGATTCCTCCTTCCTGAAATGATCTCGAAGAGCACCATTCCATAGCTGAAAACATCTGCCTTTGTTGTGATGGCTTCACCACTTATCCATTCCGGTGCAAGATATCCAATGGTTCCTCTCATAGATGTTAGAACTTTGCTAAAATCCCGACCTAATAACTTCGCCATTCCAAAGTCTGCCACTTTTGGAACAAATGAAGCATCCAACAGTATGTTTTCTGGCTTGATATCACAGTGTATGATGAAATCCCTGCACTCCTCATGCAGATAAGCCAAACCCTTGGCAATCCCTACAGCTATTTGATATCTCATTTTCCAACTCAAAGTGGTGCAACCAAACAAATGTTTATCAAGTGAACCATTGGGCATATATTCATAGACAAGCAATCTTTTCACTCCTTCAGAACAAAACCCAAGCAGCCGAATCAAGTTAATGTGGTGAATATTTCCTATGGTGCTCACCTCTGTTCTGAATTGCTTTTCCCCCTGATGAAAGCCCTCGAGCTTTTTGACTGCCACTGCAGTGGTGTCTGATACCACCCCTTTGAACACAGAGCCGAAAGATCCTGCACCCAACCGCTCTGAGAAGTTTCTTGTTAGGAGTTGCAAATTACTGTATTTGAAACTGATCAAAGACCCGTCAACATGATTTAAACCATTAGTTATTGTTCTTCTTCTATGAAGAAAATACAAAATGGCCACACCAAAAATTAGAACAATAAATCCACCAATGATTATCCCAATAAGCCACAACTTCTTATGTTCCGAGTTGGATAGTTCTGATGCAGCCACTCTAATAAAGATACCATCACTTGATCCATCAATATTATCTTGAAGATTCATCAAATGGTTGTACCAAACCAAGCAAGTGCCACTATGAGAGTAAGCTGTGCAAGAGCAGTTGTTCAGGCAAATCAACTCACAGTCATGAACATTGGTTGCATCGATGCTCTGCGCGTTATCTGGCAACTTCACACCATTAATAGCATAGAATCTATCATGCTTCACCGTCACCGAGCCATTATTGCCACACTGCAGCGGGATGTTTCTCCTACAACCTGTTGTCTGGTCATCTAGTTTCCAACTGTTTGGGCGATTCTCACTGAAGCCCTTGAGGCAACTGCATGGTGAAGCAGCATTCTCGTTGCACTTGCTGTATTCCCCACACACACCATAAACACTGCACTTAGCTTTTGGTTTCGTGAAAGCGATTGTCCATGCTTGCTGTGCCTCTGCCCATACCAAAGTCTGAAACAGGCCTGATACATCAATAATAGTTCTTGTAAATAAGAGTGCATCATTCTTAATATAGTACGTGAGATATGCCTCTTCATCATTGTCAACAAACTGGAAAATAAACCTTGAGCTGGGATAAGGATTCATAGGTGACATCTCTGGCACGCCAATGAATCCAGTTTTATTAGTCCAGTTGCCAGTAGTCCAGTACACTACCGAACTATTCCATTGGAGAATATATTGCAATGACCCATTGGGATCCAACTGAATTGAGAACATCCCTGGTGCTGGATCACCTCGGTCTTTCCAAGAGATCATCCGTTTGATGACTCCAGTTTTTTTGTTGCGGCTGAGCTTGTTTCCTGGGAGCCATGTGTCTGTGAAATCATCAAAACTTTGCCATAACACAGCAGAGGTATTAGACTCATGTCTGACTAAAAGGTTTCCATTGTTGAGGAGCACGGCAACTGTAGAACTAACATCTGTGTTCTTAATATTCGTAGACCAGATGGGAGATTTTGAGTGGTTAACTAGGAGAACAAAGTTACCATCATCTGAGATCGTTAGGCTTGATGAGACTGGATCAGAGATTGGTTTCTCTCTGTTTGCCACCCACACTATAGTCTGTTCTGGGATTTTATTGTACCAGATGCCTATGTACCACTTGCCATTCGATCCTTCAGCTACAGATATAGTTACAGGTCACATCATAAACCAATTATGCTACAAAATTCTAATTCAGAGATTAGCATGGAAGGTTTTGTTGTCTTTTCTAGTACTTGTAACGTTCGACTTGAACGTGAAATTCTATGTTATATGTAAATCACTTTAGAACTTCTCTACCGATAACTTTCTGGGGAAAAAATCCCTTCAAAAACTTCACAATTTGTTCATCTTTATGTGAATAACACGGCATAAGAGTTAAGACTCACCTGCAGGCTGAAAGAATCCCAGTGCAAAACTGCCATCCTGAGATATAAGCTTCTGGTTCCCGGAGAGCTGCTGGTTCGTAGTGAGGGTATCAGAGGCATGCAATGGCGACTGTTTGAGAGACAGGAGCAGTAAAAGCAAGGATAGGGTGCATGAACAAAGCCGTGTAGCCATAATTCCCCCGGGGTGGGGGGGGGGGGGGGTGCGATGGTCTTCACTTTCCAAAGGGCTACTTGCAATGAGCTCACAGTTCAGAAACACATTGGCTGTTTATATGTGAAGCTATTCTTGATGTCATTTAATCTGACTTCTGTACGTATTCCAGTCCTCTTCTAGGGAAATCCGGTGCTGTGATTCTCTCCTGATGTTGAAGCCGTTAGTTAAAAAAAGGCCCTTCTTTGGATGTACATTTCAGTCCGCAATAATGCTATATTCTGAACAACGGTCTGGGATAATCCTGGTTATCAAGTAAGGTCATGCAGTCTGATTCTTATTGTGTCTGCATTCACTAGGATCGTTGAATTGGTAAAGAAATAGCACATTACGATGCCGTCAAGGCTTTGATAAAAGTTAAGAACATACTCCCTCCGTCCCACAAAAAATGTAGTTTTAGCATTCAAATTTTGTCCCACAAAGAGTGTAGTTTTAGCTTGTAATGAGATCCATTTAATTAAAGTAATATCAAGTACCAAGAAAACATTGCATAGGAAAACGTATAGAGCCAATCAAATATTTAGTAGATATTATTACTTTTCTAGTTCTAATGCATATGCATTCATTGAGGATCCAGAAAATTAAGGTTTTCAATCATAATTGGTAGAAGTAATTAGGGGCAACAAAGTCATTTTTTTGGATGAGTAATATGTCTGAAATTTTCTAAAACTACATTATTTGCGGGACGGAGGGAGTAGTGTGCTGCTGAATATCCACCCCATGACAAGGTATATGATGGTGGCAGCCCAAGATGTAGTCAATAGTCAGCCAGCAGGAACGACCTGCTGGGATGTTCAAAGTCAGTAGTAAGTCGCATTTGCAGTTAACAATTAGGGAACTTGTTGACTTCTCTGGCTTTCGGACGTCACACTCCTTGCCCGCTTGGGTTTGATTATCTTTCCATCAACGTTCTGGAATTAGTGCAAACTAGTATGAACCTTGACACCTAGATCCATTTTTGTCGGAACTTGGAGCAGACGGACAAATTTTATAGGCCGTTGTCAAATCGATATGCTAGTGCTAGGCAATGTTGCTGTAGACCAGTTTCAGCAGTTTTTTTTTTGAGAGGGACCAGTTTCAGCAGATTGCCGAATTAACTGATCTGTTGGGCTTTTTTTTTTTTACCTCTAATGGGCCTCTTGTTCCCTACAGGTTTGCTATGTGCCTTCGTTGGTGGCCTGCTTTGTCAAGTGAAGGGAGTTTGTAATTCCTTCACTCCTAGCCTCCTAACGAGCAGGGTGATGGTTCTCACACAAAAAAAAGAAAAGAAAAAAAAGATTTGATTGGATATTACGAGGCACCAATGGACCTTAAAGTTTTCCTCAAGCGGGCATTGTACATTTGTGGTTCGGAAAGTCTTGCACACTAGTTGTGGCGTGTATATATCTGTTTGGTGGGGCTTATTTCGGCTTTGACGTAACCTGTTTCACGCAAAATGAGATGATAATGTAGCGGGGATCTGTTTTATAAGATTGTGCTAAAATGTACTACAAGCTGAGTAAAACCGAATAATATAAGCTATCTAACTGTTGAAATCGGGCAAATTTAGTCATTCGGTGGTTTCTAAGATGGTTTTGTATTTTTATAAAAAAATAAAAAAAACTAATTAGCTTTAAGAAATCAAAACTAATTCATTTTGAATCAAAAAAATATGAAACTAGTACAATTTTTTTCTAAAAATATAACCTACTTATTATTGCTCTATTTGAATCTTAGTTATTTAAAACAATAGACATAATTACAAGCAACTAAATATTATGCAAATAAAAATTTTAAATCTGAATAACTGAAAAGTATCGTATCAATAGATAAGTTACATTTTAAGAAAAAAATTTATACCCATTTTGTATTTTTTTATTTAAAATGAATTGCGTATAAATTTTTTAGTTTAAATTTGAATATTTTTAATTCTCATAAAATAGAATACCACAAACCATCTAAAGAGCCAAATTTGCCCGGTTTCAATAGTTAGTGATCTTTGTTATCCAGTTTTGTAGTTAAAGATTGAAAATTGAATTTTTATAATAGTTTAAGGGTGTACAATGGATATTTTTTTTCTACTTCCAACTTTAGCTTCACTAGTAAAGCCGTTTTGGATGCAACCCTTCCAAACGGACCCTAAATGAAGCGGCAACGCCAATGAATGGACGAGGGAGGTTCAGTGCGACTGGATGAGGTAACGGATCAATGTTGGTGGCTCCACGTGTCTTTCAGAAGCTATATATAATGAGATGTTTTGCAAATTTTGAATGATAGAGTAACATGTTTCTTTTAAGACGGGGAAGTATATATGTGGACTGTACAGACTCTTTGGAATAATCTAAAAAAGAAAGATGTACATGTACTCCAGCGTTGGGCGTCTTCTGAGGAATCAAAGTGGTTTGGGTTGTTTAGCTTGACTGTCTTCCCACAGTGAAGCCCTGATCTCATGTGATTCGGCCGTACATAAGTACTCGCGTCTTAAACGAGCAACAGTTCTGTTAGTGTCTAATTCGTACACGACACAGTCGCCAAAGAAAAAGTTCGCACATGATGCTGCCACGGACAACAGTGTGGAGCCACGGTTGTTCACACGTGTGAACGATTAAACGCGTGAGCAGCAGAGAATTAGCGCATGATTGGGGAGGCAGGGAGTAATTTGATTCCAGAGGTGCGGTGGAAACGAGCGAAAGGATGTCCTGGAGAAAGAAAGTTGAACAAATGCGGGGCCCGCAGGCACCGGACCCTTCGAAAATTCCACCCGCTAGGCTCCAGCGACGGCGAGGTTGGCATACTTATGCTCTACTTCCATTTGAAGCATATGTATTTAGCCGGTTAGTTTTCATCAGGGTGTAACACCTGACTCGCGGACAGTCCGCTCGAGGCTGGCGGACAGTCCGCGAGGCATCGCCAGATATTTATCTGGACGGATGTGGAACCCGCTGGTCAGATCTCTCTTCCTCCTCATTTCGTCCAGAACCGAGCGACGCTAGACCGCTCGCCTCGACATCGTCCTCTCCCCTCGATCTCCCTTCTCCGGCCATCCTAACTCGATTCCTTGCGTGAGTACCTTCCCTAGCCCCTCCTCCAGTTTCCCAAACCTCCAGACCGGCTCCTCACGGCCGGAATCCTTCCCACCACCGCCAGACGCCATTGGAGGTGTTGAAGCTCAATTCCACCGCCGATCCGCCTCTCCGGTCGCCCTCCACTCGAACCGACCGCGGGAATGGATTCGTGGTGAGTTTCTTATGCTTCACAGCCTTTTTCCCCTTCCATGGCGTGTCGCCGGCGCCGGAGCACGGCCTCCGCCGTCGTCACCGCCCTTGCTGCCGCCTAGTGCGAAGGTCTGAAATTAGTTATCGCGGACGGTCCGCCTGGGAGGAGCGGACGGTCCGCCGGTCAGGTTAGTTTTTGTCCAGAGGCGATGTTGCCTCTGGTTGTCTTGCAGGATTGATTGCGGACGGTCCGCCGTTGAGGCTTGAAATTGTTCCAGAGACGATGTCGTCTCTGGGGGGTTCGCAGGGGTGAACTGCGGACGGTCCGCCACTTGGGCGCGGACAGTCCGCAGTAGAGTCTAGGAAATTGTCCAGAGACATTTTCGTCTCTGGTGGGTTGAGTACTTGAACTGCGGACAGTCCGCCAGGGGTGGCCGGACAGTCCGCAGGTAAAATGGGAAAAAGTTCCAGAGACGTTGTTGGCTCTGCTGGGTTGGTAGGATAGTGCGGCGGACAGTCCGCCACTCGGGCGCGGACAGTCCGCAGGGTATTTCAGTTAAAGTAAACTAGTTACATTCTTGGGCTGCACTCTTTTAATTCATATGCATACGTGTAGCATCCGCATCTGAGGGAGCCGTCTTTGAGGTGATCGCGGCACCACAAGAGCAACCGACGCAAGCCCAAGAGGAGAGGTGTGAGCACCCGGCCCAAGGCCCGTCTGACCCCAGTGTTGAGCAGCAGGCGCAAGGCAAGCCCCGGTGCACATCCTAGTATTTTAAATTAAGACACATATGTATGTTTCTACTACTTGTGCATTAAGTTCAGGAATTATTTGGAACCCTAGTTGCATGATTCATAGGATTCCCGGAGTTATACTAGCATGTATAGGACGATAGTTGTGCTAAGCTTAATGTTACCGGTAGAAGACGAGTGGTCTCCTGCACTCGCGAGATGTAGGATGTTAGGAGTCGAGTAATTTCCGGTTACTCGCGAGATACGTTATTATCTTTATATGATTCAGTATGTGAGATTGGTTTCGAAATGAACATGGAAATGTGAGACCGGGCGGGGATGATGGATAGGTATGGCAGCAGGACAGGGTTCCTGGGTGTCTTAGCCCCGTCTGTGTCGATTAAGGACCGGTGGATGTGGCAGTGCTGATCGGGGATTGAACTGTACTAACCGCATGCCGGGAGTAGGAGGTAGTCGAAACCGGTAAGCCGAGTACTGCCTTGCTTCGAAAGTACAGGAACCCGCACCCAACTCCTGGGGCGAGTCGAGTAGTCGCGGAGAATTGGGATGCATGTGTTTACTTTTGGTGGTCTCACGTTGAGCTCGGCTGACCATATGTCGTTGGGCTGGTTCCTGTAGTTCGAGGCGGGGAGGGGAATGGTTGGTATGTATAGTCCGACGGGGCAAATACGTGCTGTGTTGGTTAGGTCCACCTTGCAAGGTTAAATCGGATCGATTCGCCGTGTCTCGCGGTTATGAGGGCCTTGGTCTCTTTGTCACACCGTAGCAAAAATGTAGAAAGTGAGTTAGGTATGTTTATATAAAATATTGAGCTCATCGAATTATTTTGCTTGCATCACCATGATTGTTATAGTAGGTCTTTGCGAATATGAGATGAGAGTTAATTTATATAGAATCTGAAGCTAAAATAATGAAAGTAAGGAATTACTTTAGTTACTTTTTCTGCAAAATAACCACCAGCCAAGAGCCTTGCATGTCTAGATATGTGGGCTAAGTTATACCCACTGGTCGGGTAAGCCTTGCTGAGTATTAGTATACTCAGGGTTTGTTGCCACAATATTTTCAGGGCACGCAGACGTAGACTTTTGTCCCTGCTGCGCCAAGTTCATCCGCCGGGATGCAGAGGGATGGGTGGTCGTGGAGCCGGACGTTTAGTTAGGGATCCCTCTAGGGCTCACTTTTGGTAGCTGTAGGCCCCGTTCCTCTAGACGAACCAGGATTTCAGTATTGTAAAGTTTGTGAATTATGTGTTTATTCAAACTCGGTTTGTAAAACTTAAGGTCAAGTTCTATGTATATTTGTTGTATATTCAAATATGTGCCGTGCTTGTACTATCTGCGCCCACCTTCGCGTGGGACTATCGGTGATGTTTCGATCGGGACATGGGTTGAGAAAGGATCGCCAAATTAAGCCGTTAAGCTAATGAGCCCGATGTGTTCAAATGACGGCCATTACGCTTAATTAGAGTTTTAATTTGGCGGTTCCGTCACAGCTGGTATCAGAGCCGAAACTCACCGAGGGTGGTACAGGCATCACTAAATTTCGAGTTTTTCTAAAAATATAAAAATGGGTTTTGAGCGTACGGCGAGTATGCATCTCATTTTTGTAGGGTTTCTGGGGTTTTTCCGTGGGAATTGATGGGGGTGTGAGTCTACGATCCTAAGGACCTTTGTAGATGACGTACGGATCGAGAGGGCTGGTAGGGGGGCGTGAAAGGTTGCGAGAGTGTCGTCGGCCGGACCGGAGGCACTGTCGCGAGACATGTTCAGCGGACAGTCCGGTGAGGACCCGCGGACGGTCCGCCAGACCTTGAGAAAAATTTACCAGAGCCGGGTGGAACTGAATCTGGTGGACAGTGCGCACGGCGGACGGTCCGCAGACTCTCCGCGGACAGTCCGGTCAACTAGGATTTTGGGAAGCGGACGGTCCGCCCATGTACTGCGGACGGTCCGCCGTACTAATTTCGGCTGGACCGGGGCAGCTCGGTCAGACCAATTGGTGGCGCCGATCGATCGCCTGACCCCGCCTGCTAGTATCCTTCAGAATTGTTTTGAAGCCCTACATTCTGCATTGTGCCATGACTTGCAAGGATTAGTTGCTATCGGTTTTGTCTTGATTTACCATGGATGATGGAACTAACCTCGTCATGGTTGAATGCAGAATGGGAGAACCACCGAACCCTCCTGAGTTGGCCCAGGCCATTGCGGCCATGCTCACTGGGCGTGATGAGCAGACGGCACTCCTCCGTGAGCTCGTGGCGCAGGTGTAACACCCTAATTTAAATTTCAGCATTTATTAATAAATTAAATTGGCTTTATTTAATTTTCTAAGGTTTATTGTGTTTAGTTGGCATTTAATCTAATTTTTGTTCCTTAATTAATTAAAATTTATCATAGGCTTAAATTTTTGTTGCATTCATGCTGGTGCATATGTTGTTTATTTTGGTTGAGTGCTAGGGAGTTTGAATTCAAATTTGTTTGAAATCAAACTTTGTTTGTTTTGGATTAGAAATAGAAAAGAAATAGAAAGAGAAAATAGAAAACCCAGCCAAACCCAAAACCCAAAACTCAAACCCAGCCCAGCAAACCCAACAGCCCAAGCCCACTTCCCCCTTCTCCCTTCCCGGGCGGCCCAGCCCGCACGCCACTCCGGCCCAGCCAACCGCGCGCGCGCAGCAGCCCAGCGTCGCCCGCGCCGCGCGCCTCAGCCCGTTCACCCCGGTCCCACCTGCCAGCGTCGCGCTCGCCCCGTCTCGCTGCAGCCCGGGCCCGCCTGCCAGCTCCTTCTCCCCCGCAGCGCAACGCCTCGCCGAAATCCCCGCCGAAGATCTCTCCGCGGACCTCCTGGACCCGCACGCCGAGGCCCGGCCTCCTCCCTTTAATTAGCCCCCACCCGGGCCCCTGCCTCCGCACTCCACCCTGCCGCCACCCCAAAACCCTAGCCTCGCCGCCCGTGTTCCCGGAGTCGAAGCAGAACACCCCCGCCGCCGCCGGTGAGTTTTCCCTCTCCCGATTACTCGCCGCCGCCGCATCTCTGGCCACACTGACCCCTCCGCTGCCGCCACAGGAGCACCCCGCGTCGACCTGAGGCGTCCAGGAGCCCGGCGCACCCCTTCCTCGACCTCGGACGCGAGCCCTGTTCCCCTCCGCCGCCGGTCCACGCCGCTAAACACCCTGCGCCCGTTCTTCTCCTTTTTCCAGAGCCCGGTGAGCATCTCCCCTTTCCCCTCTATCTTGCTCACCTGATGTCTAGGCACGTGGCCCACTTCTGTGGCCAGACGCCGCATGCCGGCGGGCGCCGCCGCGCAGTGCCGCCCTGCATTGCCACGAGCCCCGACCAAGCCCCAATCCCCCGACCTGAGTGTCCAGGTGGTTTATGCATGTCAATATCGTGCTCCACGGCCAAACTTCGACCCAAACGGAGCTTTGTAGCGCCCGTTTCGCTAGCTCCGGCCGAGCGCCGCCGCGGAGCTCTGCTCCGGCGACCCAGCGCCGCCGCCCAGCACCCCAAACCTCCCTGGCCGTCCGATCCGGATTCAACGCGCCAGATTAGATCCAAGCCCGAGCCATCCTGAGCCGCTAGATCGAGATCCAACGGCCTGGATCCAAACGTACCGGTTCGCCTGGCGTTTTTGTTAAAGAGCCCCTCGGTTTTCTTGATATCAACCCGCAGTCCACCTTTATTCAAAAATAATCTCAGTTAGGTCCTGTTTTTATCACTTTAGCCCCTAAGCTTTCCAGTAATAGAACCCGCCGTCCAGCCCTGTCCTTTTTGCGAGTTAGACCCTGGAGTTTTCTTTAATAAACCCGCCGTCCCTGGTAGTTCAAAAACAATTAGATCCAGGTCCGGTTTTTAGCACTTAACACCCTGAGCTTTCCAGAATTCAAACCCGCCGTCCAGAGCCGTTGGTTTTGCACGATAGCCCTTAGATTTAATGTTTATTTACGTTTTAGTCCTCGGTTTTAGCAGAAAAGCCCCTGGAACCCTGTTTTTATTACAAATAAGCCCCTAGGACTTGTTTTTGGCCTAGAAGATGCGTTTTAGCTCCGTTTTTAGCGTTCTTTATATCCACGCGATCGTTGTAATGCGTAGAATAGTTTGAGCTTAGTTTTTCTTGCTGTTTTTATGTATTGATGTACTGTTTCTTAGCTTTTTGTTAGTGTTTGCTTGTATGCTTATTTTGTGCATTGTTTTGGCCATGTGTTCGTGAGTAGACGTTGATCCATCTGAGGAGCCCCAGTACCAGTACCCGGAGCAGCCGTCTTCGGAGCAGTTTGAGCAGCAGCCAGAGCAGTACGAGGAAGGCAAGTATAACATGAACAACCTATCATCTTTAAATACAATTTCATACTGCATTTTAATACTGTATGCCTATAAGGATTTCCTAGCCACTTTATATCCTTTATATATACCTTTGGGTTGCATTTTGGTTAGTTGTGCTAGGTTGCTGCGCTATAACACACTTTGGTCCTTTTTAATTAAATTGATTAATGGTTTACTTGAACTTAATTCTGAGAGTGGCACTCTGTGTGGCTTGAGTGGCTCACTTCTCGTTAAAAGATGGTTTTTGTAGAAACATGGTTTAGGGGGCCAGCACGGTGCTTAGTGCTTGGTTGGCCACTCTCCATAAGGACCGGTTCATAGAGCGACAACCTGGGACAACAGCGCTACCACAAGGCTAGAATGGGATAGACTTGGCGTAATAATTAGATCTTTTTGGTTTGGAGTAACTTACCTGCGGGGCAAGAGTAGTAAGCTTCAATGGTCCCTGCTCCTCCGGCTTGGTCTGTGCTTGGATTGCGCTCCTGTGCTTGTACCCCCGGAGGTGGGCCCCATCGTCGCCGACCTAACTCTCGCGGTTACGCCTTACCAACGAGATTCTTTTTAAAGGCCTCGTAGTGAGTCGCTGGCCATCTCACCTAAGGAAGTGTGATGAACAACTGGCGTAGCTCACGACTTGTGGGTAAAGATGTGCAACCTCTGCAGAGTGTAAAACTGGTATACTAGCCGTGCTCACGGTTATGAGCGGCCCAGATCCTCCTTTTGATTAGTGAAGTTATCTCCTTCCGACGAGGGAGGTGCTTCTCGGGGTTACCTTGGTGGCTTGGTTTTTGGTATAGTTCTCAGTAGTTTCTTAATTAATTCTGATTAATTACTATGTAACTGGGTTAATGGTAATTCATCAACTCGTAGTAAATAGCTTTAATAAAATTTTGCCAACACTTAAAAGCTAATGCAGTTGAGTCAGCCAGCCTAGAGCCTCATAGTTTGTGTTATACTTGTTGAGTACAAGTTGAGTACTCACTCTTGCCTCTTCTCTACTTTTTCCTCTTGGCTACGCTACTGCTGCTCAGTTCCTGCCGACACGAGGGAGTTCGTCCAGCGCTACCAGGACTACGAGGACTTCTAGGTGCTTCGTCTCCCAGTCGACGTCCCTGTGGCGCCCTGCTTCAGCTTCGGAGAGCTTTATCGTATTTTGTACTTCGCTTCCGCTGTATCAGACATTTTGTCATTATTGTAATAAATAACATTCGTATTCGCTTTATTATGTCTTTTTACGTGATATGTGCTATGATATACTGTTCATTCTGTTGTATATACGTGTGACTTGATCCTGGCACGTATATGATTGCTCGGTTTATGTTCTTTTATAAACCGGGTGTTACAGCAGGGCAGAGCGCCGCAGCCTGGACATCACCACCAGTCGCCTGCTCCTGGATATCCAGAGTTTCTGGCTACTCAACCACCGCTCTTCCATAAAGCGGATGAACCGCTGGAGGCAGACAGCTGGCTTCGGACTATCGAGTCCAAATTTACCCTGCACCAGTACAATGATGGGGACAAGGCAGAATTTGCCGCTCAGCAGCTTAGGGGCCCAGCACGCACATGGTGGGATAATCATGTGACAATGTTCCCCGCGGACACTCGTTTCACTTGGGAACAGTTCAAGGAAGCCTTCAGAGCGCATCATATTCCTGCAGGGGTTATTCGCAGGAAGCTCACCGAGTTCTTGGCCCTGAAGCAGGGCAATAACAGTGTACTACAGTACTCCCAAGCATTCAACACTCTCTCACAGTATGCTGGGTACCATGTGGACACTGACGAGAAGAAGCAGGCCTGTTTCAGGCAGGGGCTCAGTACCAAGCTCCAGGATCGCTTGGCGATGGTCAGGTTCGACAATTTCAGTGAGCTAGTCAACGGGGCTATCATACAGGAGGATGCCCACCTAGCTCACAAGGCAGAAAAGAAGAGAAAGGCGCCGGCAGCGGGATCCTCTAGCAGTGCCCCTCAGAGGTTTCGCTTGGTGCAGTCGGGCCCACAGCGAGCCCCCTTTCAGCACCAGCCACAGCAGCAGTGGGGATACAGGCCCCCTCAGTACACTCAGTCACAGGGGACGGTCAGGCCTCCTGCTCCTCAGCAGAATGAGCAGAAGGTCTGGGTCCAGCAGCCGGGGATGCGCCCCAATCTGTTTCCGTGCTACAACTGCGGCAGCCGGGTCACTTTGCACGGAATTACCCAATGCCACCCAAGCAAGGCCAGCAGTCGAGCCAGCAGGGTCAGAAGCAGCAAGTGGCCCACTTCAAGCCGGGGCAAGTGCACTACACCACCCTCGAGGGTATTCCTGAGGGAGCTCCAGTGATGGCGGGTACGTTCTCAGTAAATGAACAACCCGTTATAGTATTATTTGATTCAGGGGCGTCTCATACCTTTATTAGCAAGGGGTGTATGGTTAGACTGGGATTAAAAATTGAAAGCATGCCCAAGCCATACCACATTCATTCGCCTGGGGGAAAGTTAATCACCAATCAGTTTGTTAAGCAAGTACCCCTACAGTTGCAAGGAAAAATTTTTCCTATGGCCCTGATAATGTTACCAACCCAAAGGATAGATATTATATTGGGTATGAACTGGATGGAGGGTCAGGGAGTTACTCTGGACACGACCTCACAATCCGTGCACATCAACTCCTCTATTCATGGTAGTATGACTTTGAATTTGAGGGATCCAGCGTCTTTGACTCATGCGGTGCACCACGCCGAGGGCAAGAAGCTAGAGGACATACCAGTGGTGTGTGAATATCCGGGCGTCTTTCCGGATGATTTGCCTGGAATGCCACCGGACCGTGATGTGGAATTTGCCATTGAATTGCAATCGGGTACGGCACCGATATCTAGGAGACCTTACCGGATGCCACCCAATGAGCTAGCAGAGCTAAAGAAGCAATTGCAGGAATTGCTTGATAAGGGCTACATCCGTCCTAGCAAGTCACCCTGGGGCTGTCCTGCACTCTTTGTGAAAAAGAAGGATGAAAGCCTCAGGTTGTGTGTGGATTACAGACTTCTAAATGCTGTCACAATCAAGAATAAATATCCCCTTCCCCGGATTGATATTCTGTTTGATCAGCTATTCGGGGCCAAAGTATTTTTCAAGATTGATCTCCGCTCTGGCTATTATCAGATAAAGATTAGAGCTGAGGATATTCCCAAGACAGCTTTTTCCACCAGATACAGACTTTTTGAATATCTGGTCATGTCTTTCGGGCTAACCAATGCCCCTGCTCATTTCATGTACCTCATGAACTCGGTATTCATGCCCGAGCTAGATAAGTTTGTCATTGTTTTCATCGACAACATTCTTATATTTTCCAAGAATGAAGAAGAGCATGCAGAGCATCTCCGCATTGTGCTTCAGCGCCTGCGGGAGCACAAGCTGTATGCCAAATTTAGCAAATGCGATTTTTGGCTCAAGGAAGTCCAGTTCTTGGGCCACATCATCTCGGACAAAGGGATTTCTGTTGATCCTAGCAAGATTCAGGATGTCCTGGATTGGCAGGCTCCTACCTCTGTTCCTGAGATTCGAAGTTTTCTTGGGCTAGCAGGATATTATCGCCGGTTTGTACCGGAGTTCTCAAAAATTGCTAGGCCCATGACCGAATTACTCAAGAAAGGAGTGAGATTTAGTTGGGGCAACAATTGTGAGCAGGCTTTCCAGACCTTGAGAAGACTTCTGACGTCTGCTCCTGTCCTGGCTCAGCCAGATATCACTCGACCATTTGATGTTTATTGTGATGCATCAGGTATGAGTTTTGGCCGCATTCTCATTTCCGCCTTTGACTTAGCCAGGTATGATTCTGGCCTTGATGTTTGTATGTGATGCATTAGGTACGGGCCTTGGCTGCGTCCTTATGCAAGATCAGCGGGTGATAGCTTATGCTTCCAGAGCACTTAGGCGACACGAAGAGAATTATGCCACTCATGATTTGGAATTGGCAGCAGTGGTGCATGCGCTGAAGATTTGGCGTCATTATCTTCTGGGTAATCCTGTGCATATATACTCCGACCACAAGAGTCTAAAGTATATTTTTACTCAGAATGAGCTAAACTTGCGCCAGAGACGGTGGTTGGAATTGATTAAGGATTATGATCTGGAAATCCACTATCACCCGGGCAAAGCTAATGTGGTAGCAGATGCATTGAGCAGAAAGGCAAGTTGCAACTGTATCTCAGTAACCCCTATGCATGCAACTCTATGCCAAGAGATGGAGAAGTTGAATTTGGCTATAGTAGCTGAGGGTACACTTACTCATATTACCCTCACTCCAACACTGCGGGATCAAATTATTGCCGCTCAAAGAGATAATATTGGCATGGAAAGGATTAGGCAGAGGCTCATGGAAAGTGACCCTCGTGTGGCATGTTTTCAGCTAGATGGCGAGGGTGTGTTATGGTTTAAGAACCGGCTGGTGGTACCTAAGGATTTAGAACTCCGGAAACAAATTCTTGATGAGGCTCACCTCTCTAGGTATTCTATCCATCCTGGCAGCAACAAGATGTATCAGGATCTGAAACAGCGGTTTTGGTGGACAATGATGAAGCGGGAAATCGCAAGTTATGTATCAGAATGTGACACCTGTCGGAGGGTTAAGGCTAGCCACTTGAGATCAGCCGGCCCCTTGCAGCCATTGAGTATTCCATCCTGGAAGTAGGAAGACATTAGTATGGATTTCATCGTTGGTCTACCCAAAACTTCCAAGGGGTATGACTCGATATGGGTTATTGTAGATCGTCTCACCAAGTCGGCCCATTTTCTACCGGTAAAGACCACACATGCGGCGAAGCAATACGCTCAGCTATATATAGATCGCATTGTGAGTCTTCATGGAATTCCAAAAACAATCATTTTGGACCGGGGTGCTCAGTTCATTGCCCGGTTTTGGGAGCACTTTCATGCCGCCCTCGGCACTCGGCTCCTCCGCAGCTCGGCGTATCATCCCCAGACTGACGGTCAGACAGAGAGAATAAACCAAATATTAGAGGACATGCTTAGAGCTTGCGTGCTCACCTACAGTCAGAAATGGGATGAGTGCTTGCCATTGGCCGAGTTTGCTTATAACAACAGTTATCAAGAAAGCATCAAGATGGCTCCATTTGCGGCCTTATATGGACGGAAATGCAGAACGCCTTTGAATTGGTCAGAAGCGGGGGAGAGAACTTTCTTTGGGCCCGATATGGTGAATGAAGCAGAAGAGCAGGTTCGGGTCATTCAGGAAAATTTGAAGATTGCCCAATCCCGACAAAAGAGTTATGCGGACAAGAAGCGTCAATCCACCCTGTTTCAAGTGGGGGATCATGTCTATCTGCGGGTATCTCCAATGAAAGGGGTTCAACGGTTCGGGGTGAAAGGAAAGCTCGCACCTCGTTATGTTGGGCCTTTTCTTATTGTTGAGCAATGTGGGCCAGTGGCATACCGTTTGGAGCTTCCTGCCCACTTATCCGCGGTTCATAATATATTCCACGTATCTCAGCTCAGGAAATGCCTCCGTGTTCCAGAGAAGGTGCTTGACATTGAGAAACTACAAGTGGAACCCGATCTTGTCTATTCCGAATACCCAATCAAAATTGTTGATCACAAAACCAGGGTCACTCGGAATCAAACCAGTGAATTCTATAAAGTGCAATGGAGCAATCACTCCGAGCGGGAAGCTACTTGGGAGACGGAGGAATTTGTTCGGACTAAATGTCCGGAATTGCTACAAGTCTACCAAGGTACACCCCGATTTATAACTCTCCCTTTAGCTATTCCTTAAATCTCGGGGCGAGATTTCTTTTAGGGGGTAGGATTGTAACACCTGACTCGCGGACAGTCCGCTCGAGGCTGGCGGACAGTCCGCGAGGCATCGCCAGATATTTATCTGGACAGATGTGGGACCCGCTGGTCAGATCTCTCTTCCTCCTCATTTCGTCCAGAACCGAGCGACGCTAGACCGCTCGCCTCGACATCGTCCTCTCCCCTCGATCTCCCTTCTCCGGCCATCCTAACTCGATTCCTTGCGTGAGTACCTTCCCTAGCCCCTCCTCCAGTTTCCCAAACCTCCAGACCGGCTCCTCACGGCCGGAATCCTTCCCACCACCGCCAGACGCCATTGGAGGTGTTGAAGCTCAATTCCACCGCCGATCCGCCTCTCCGGTCGCCCTCCACTCGAACCGACCGCGGGAATGGATTCGTGGTGAGTTTCTTATGCTTCACAGCCTTTTTCCCCTTCCATGGCGTGTCGCCGGCGCCGGAGCACGGCCTCCGCCGTCGTCACCGCCCTTGCTGCCGCCTAGTGCGAAGGTCAGAAATTAGTTATCGCGGACGGTCCGCCTGGGAGGAGCGGACGGTCCGCCGGTTAGGTTAGTTTTTGTCCAGAGGAGATGTTGCCTCTGGTTGTCTTGCAGGATTGATTGCGGACGGTCCGCTATAAGGGAGCGGACGGTCCGCCGTTGAGGCTTGAAATTGTTCCAGAGACAATGTCGTCTCTGGGGGGTTCGCAGGGGTGAACTGCGGACGGTCCGCCACTTGGGCGCGGACAGTCCGCAGTAGAGTCTAGGAAATTGTCCAGAGACATTTTCGTCTCTGGTGGGTTGAGTACTTGAACTGCGGACGGTCCGCCAGGGGTGGCCGGACAGTCCGCAGGTAAAATGGGAAAAAGTTCCAGAGACGTTGTTGGCTCTGCTGGGTTGGTAGGATAGTGCGGCGGACAGTCCGCCACTCGGGCGCGGACAGTCCGCAGGGTATTTCAGTTAAAGTAAACTAGTTACATTCTTGGGCTGCACTCTTTTAATTCATATGCATACGTGTAGCATCCGCATCTGAGGGAGCCGTCTTTGAGGTGATCGCGGCACCACAAGAGCAACCGACGCAAGCCCAAGAGGAGAGGTGTGAGCACCCGGCCCAAGGCCCGTCTGACCCCAGTGTTGAGCAGCAGGCGCAAGGCAAGCCCCGGTGCACATCCTAGTATTTTAAATTAAGACACATATGTATGTTTCTACTACTTGTGCATTAAGTTCAGGAATTATTTGGAACCCTAGTTGCATGATTCATAGGATTCCCGGAGTTATACTAGCATGTATAGGACGATAGTTGTGCTAAGCTTAATGTTACCGGTAGAAGACGAGTGGTCTCCTGCACTCGCGAGATGTAGGATGTTAGGAGTCGAGTAATTTCCGGTTACTCGCGAGATACGTTATTATCTTTATATGATTCAGTATGTGAGATTGGTTTCGAAATGAACATGGAAATGTGAGACCGGGCGGGGATGATGGATAGGTATGGCAGCAGGACAGGGTTCCTGGGTGTCTTAGCCCCGTCTGTGTCGATTAAGGACCGGTGGATGTGGCAGTGCTGATCGGGGATTGAACTGTACTAACCGCATGCCAGGAGTAGGAGGTAGTCGAAACCGGTAAGCCGAGTACTGCCTTGCTTCGAAAGTACAGGAACCCGCACCCAACTCCTGGGGCGAGTCGAGTAGTCGCGGAGAATTGGGATGCATGTGTTTACTTTTGGTGGTCTCACGTTGAGCTCGGCTGACCATATGTCATTGGGCTGGTTCCTGTAGTTCGAGGCGGGGAGGGGAATGGTTGGTATGTATAGTCCGACGGGGCAAATACGTGCCGTGTTGGTTAGGTCCACCTTGCAAGGTTAAATCGGATCGATTCGCCGTGTCTCGCGGTTATGAGGGCCTTGGTCTCTTTGTCACACCGTAGCAAAAATGTAGAAAGTGAGTTAGGTATGTTTATATAAAATATTGAGCTCATCGAATTATTTTACTTGCATCACCATGATTGCTATAGTAGGTCTTTGCGAATATGAGATGAGAGTTAATTTATATAGAATCTGAAGCTAAAATAATGAAAGTAAGGAATTACTTTAGTTGCTTTTTCTGCAAAATAACCACCAGCCAAGAGCCTTGCATGTCTAGATATGTGGGCTAAGTTATACCCACTGGTCGGGTAAGCCTTGCTGAGTATTAGTATACTCAGGGTTTGTTGCCACAATATTTTCAGGGCACGCAGACGTAGACTTTTGTCCCTCCTGCGCCAAGTTCATCCGCCGGGATGCAGAGGGATGGGTGGTCGTGGAGCCGGACGTTTAGTTAGGGATCCCTCTAGGGCTCACTTTTGGTAGCTGTAGGCCCCGTTCCTCTAGACGAACCAGGATTTCAGTATTGTAAAGTTTGTGAATTATGTGTTTATTCAAACTCGGTTTGTAAAACTTAAGGTCAAGTTCTATGTATATTTGTTGTATATTCAAATATGTGTCGTGCTTGTACCATCTGCGCCCACCTTCGCGTGGGACTATCGGTGATGTTTCGATCGGGACGTGGGTTGAGAAAGGATCGCCAAATTAAGCCGTTAAGCTAATGAGCCCGATGTGTTCAAATGACGGCCATTACGCTTAATTAGAGTTTTAATTTGGCGGTTCCGTCACACAGGGGATATGTTGAAATCCTGGCTTTGCCCCTGGAACCCAAGCAGCAGAACAGGGATTACATTGGAATTTTTGGGGCTTGATTGAGCCAGCAGCATCCAACTCAGTATGCACTATCCACATCAGATTACATGCAATTCAAGTAAAACTGTAAAGGTGGGACCAATTTGAGCATTTTAAAAGTAGAGGGACAAAGGTGACCTGGTGGCACAAGTAGAAAAAACGAGTGAGCCAACCTTTTTTTTTTTTGGTTTCCCAAATCATTGTTAAGAAGAGGGCTTCACACTGCTCTCAACAAATTGCAGTATAGGATCTCACTCATACATGTCTAGAAAATATATCTTTCCTAACCTATTCACTTAGTTGCCTCATAAGAAAAGAATTTCACATTCTCTGAACCTTCTGCAAGAACTTCGAGATACCTTGGAACTGGTGGCATATCAACATCTATCACCCCTTCCAGAATTTTGACAATTTCCCCCATAGTCGGTCTGGAACTTTCATTACCTTGAACACACCAGCAAGCAACCTTGCATGCTCTTTCTAGCTCCCTTTCATCTGCACCATTGATCAATCCTTCGACCAACAGTCCCGGTACTTCTCCTTCAAGAAGCTTCCTCGCAACCAGCATGGGAAAAAATGTTTCCATGCTTGTCTCTCTGTGCTCCAGATTCCTCCTTCCTGAAATGATCTCAAAAAGCATCATTCCATAGCTGAAGACGTCTGCCTTTGTTGTGATGGCTTCACCACTTATCCATTCTGGTGCAAGATATCCTATGGTGCCTCTCATAGACGTTAAAACTCTGCTAAAATCCCGACCTAGTAATTTTGCCAATCCAAAGTCTGCCACTTTTGGAATAAATGAAGCATCCAACAATATATTTTGTGGCTTGATATCACAATGTATGATGCAATCCCGACACTCCTCATGCAGATAAGCCAAACCCTTGGCAATCCCTACAGAGATTTGGTGTTTTATTTTCCAACTCAAAGTGACAGAACCACTATCAAATAGATGTTTATCAAGTGAACCATTGGGCATATACTCATAGACTAGTAATCTCTTTGCTCCTTCAGAACAAAACCCAAGCAACCGGATCAAGTTCATATGCTGAATGTTTCCAATGGTGCTCACCTCAGCCCTGAACTGCTTCTCCCCCTGACGAAAGCCCTCTAGCTTTTTGACTGCCACTGTAGTTGTGTCTGGTAGAACCCCTTTGAAAACAGTGCCAAAAGACCCTGCGCCCAACCTCTCTGAGAAGTTTCTTGTTAGAAACTGCAGATCACTATATTTGAAACTAATCAAAGGCCCGTCACCTTGATTTATACTACAAATTCTACTTCTTTTATAGAGAAAATATACGATGGTTATCCCCAAGCTTAGAATGATAAATCCACCGATGATTATACACATGATCCACCATTTCTTTGTTCCTGAATTAGGTATTTCTGATGCATCCAATCTAATAAAGATTCTATCACTTGATCCACCAGCACTGTCTTGTAGGTTCATCAAATGATCGTGCCAAACCAAGCATGTTCCATTATGTGAGTAAGCTGTGCAAGAGCAATTGCTGAGGCAAATTAACTCGCAATCATGAATATTGGCAGCATTGACGATATCTGCACTATCAGGCAATTTCACATTATTAATCAGGTAGAATCTATCTTGCTTCGTCACAGTGCTATTATTCACACATTTCAATGGAACATTTCTCCTACAGCCTGCTGTATTGTCATTTAATATCCAGTTGTTTGGGTTATTCTCTGTGAAGCCCTTGAGGCAACTGCATGATGACGCAGCATTCTCACTGCACATGCTGCTTTCCCCACACATTCCATAGACACTGCACTTTGCTTTTGGTTGTGTGAAAAAAGTCACCCATGCTTGTGCTGCCTCCATCCATACAAAAGCCTGGAACAAACCTGAGACATCAATGATAGCTCTAGTAAATATTTGTACATCACTTTTAACAGTGTACGTGAAGTATGTTTCCTCATCATTGTCAACAAACTGGAATGTATATCCTGAGTTCGGATATGAATTGGTAGGTGATAATTCTGGCACACCAATGAATGAATTGCCAGTCCAGTTACCAGAAGCCCAGTAAACAACCGAGCTGTTCCATAGGAGGACATATTGTGTTGAGCCTTTCGGATCCAACCCAATAGAGAACATTCCAGGTGTTGGGTCACCTCGGTCTTTCCAAGAGGTCATCCGTTTGACAATACCGGTTTTCTTGTTGTGGCTGAGCTTGTTTCCTGGGAGCCATGTGTCTGTGATATCGTCAAAACTTTGCCATAACACAGCAGAGGTATTAGACTCATGTCTGACTAAAAGGTTTCCATTGTTGAGGAGCACAGCAACTGTAGAACTAACAGCTGTGTTGTTCTTAATATTGGTAGACCGGATGGGAGATTTTGAGTGGTTAACTAGGACAACAAAGTTACGATCATCTGAGATGATTAGGCTTGATGAGACTGGATCAGAGACTGGTTTCTCTGTTCGCCGCCCACACACTAGTCTGTTCTGGGATTTTGTTGTACCAGATGCCTATGTACCACTTGCCATTGGATCCTTCAGCTGCAGATGCAGTTAAAGATCAGATCATAAACCAGTTATGCTACAAAATTCTAAATCAGAGATTACCATGGAAGGTTTTGTTATATTTTCTAGTACTAGCTTAGACGCACGTGCGGCATGCACGTGATTTAAAAAACCTAATTAACTTTTAATGTGTCCCTATATTAAGACTAATAAGAATGAATATGAATAGCAATACCAAACTAAGTGCTGCGTCCTTATAGCTATTACATTGTGACGGAAACGGAACCGCCAAATTAAAACTCTAATTAAGCGTAATGGCCGTCATTTGAACACATCGAGCGCATTAGCTTAACGGCTTAATTTGGCGATCCTTTCTCAACCCACAGCCCGATCGAAACAACACCAGTAGTCCCACGCGATGGTGGGCGCAGATGGTACAAGCACGACAAAATACTTGAAAATATACAAGGATGGATGAACCGATAAACAAGATTTTTACAAACTGAGTTCAAATTTACACATGATAGTATAATTTACAAAACTTACAATATAGATAACCGAAGTCCAAAAAGAAAAGAAATCTAATACTACATTAGCCTTCACCAGTTCTGAATTTTCATGACCGGTCAGACCGGTTTATCCAACCGGTCGTACCGGTCTCCACTCCTCTGAAGCCTCCACCGGTCAGACCGGTCCCACAGACCGGTCAGACCGGTCTGTGCAAAACAGAAAGGCTGAACACTCTGCCCTCAAGTGTTCAACCCGAAAATCCCCTAACCTACGGGTCTCGCTCCACCACCTCCCACCCATCTGCATCCCGGCGGATGAACTTGACACAGCAGGGGCAGAAGTCCACGTCTGGGTGTCCTGTAATAATAACGGTGGCAACAAACCCTGAGTATTCTAATACTCAGCAAGACTTACCCGATCAGTGGGTATAACTTAACCCACATATCTAGACATGCAAGGCTTTCTGGCTGGTGGTTATTTTGCTTAAAAAACTTCTAAAATAAGTCCTTATTTTTCCAATTTTAGCTCCAAATTTAATATACAAAAATCATTAACTAGTATTTGCACCTGCTAAGCAAATCATGACAAACATGGGATAATAATTCATGATAGTCATTTCCAATCATCACTTAAAATCCCATATAGCATTACAACGATGCGGTGCTGCGATCAAGGTGCTCATATCCGAGAGCGACTGACGGCGAATCGATCCGATTTAACCTTACAAGGTGGACCTAACCAACACGGCACGCAAAAGCCCCGTCGGACCCCACGCACCAACATTTCCCCTCCCCGCCTCGAACTACAGGAACCAGCCCAACGACATATGGTCAGCCGAGCTCAACGTGAGACCACCAAAAGTAAACATATGCATCCCAATTCTCCGCGACTACTCGACTCGCCCCAGGAGTTGGGTGCGGGTTCCTGTACTTTCGAAGCAAAGCAGTACTCGGCTTACCGGTTTCGACTACCTCCTACTTCCGGTATGCGGTTAGTACTGTTCAATCTCAATCACAGGGCCAGACAACGAACGGTCCTTAACCGATACAGACGGGGCTAACTTTTCCCCGCCCAGTCTCCAAATTCTTTTCCTTTCTTACCTAATTCAATGTTCCATATATTCAAAATAACTAAATACCCTATATCTCGTGAGTGATCCGAAATCACTCGTCTTCTACCGAGTTCTATTAAGCATATCATTTCTATCGTCCTCTTCATACTAGTATAACTCGAGGAAACCTAGGAATCATGCAACTAGGGTTCCAAACAATTTCTGAACCTAATGCACAAGTAATAGAAACATAAATATAGGTGTCATAATTTGAAATAAAAGGATATGCACCGGGGCTTACCTTGCGTCTGCTGCTTAACACTGGGGTGAGTGGGGCCTTGGGCCGACTCCCCACGATCCTCCTGCTGCGGGGCTTACCCCTGGGGCTCCTGTGGCTCCGCAACCACCTCGTATACGATCTCCTCTACCGCGGCTGCTATACGTATGCATATGCATATGACATGAGAAATGTATGCATGATTTCATAAAAATTACAAGTAACCAATAGCCAAATTAAATTCTAACTATTTGCACCAACTAACCCTAATTGAACCCTGTCAGCTCTGCTAGCACCGGTCAGACCGGTCCACCCAACCGGTCATACCGGTCCTACTCAACCTACCGTGACACCGGTCAGACCAGTCCCTCCGACCGGTCAGATCGGTCCTAGCCAGACCAGAACCTAGAAACCTTGGCGCGGCGAAAATCGCCCACCAACTCCAAATACCTTCTAGGATCTAGTTTCAGGGGTTCATGTGGATGCTTTTGACCAGAGGAAATCTCCTAAAACCATCTAGAACAAGAGATCGATCCAAACCCCTAAATTACCTTGAATGAGTCCTTTCCCCCACAAGGACTTGATTCCACAGCATAAGTTCTATCTAGGCTCTAGCTTAGAATGCAAGTGGAGGTTCATGACCAAAGGGAACCACCCAAATCCCCCTAGAACAAGAGATCAATCACAACCCCTATATTATTTACCTTGGGTCCTTGCACCAAGAGCTTGAATCCAAGCCAACCAGGGAGGGAGCACGCGGAGAAGATGATTCCCCACCCAATTGAAGCTCCCTTGGGCCTTGGATCAATGGAGGATGGATGGATTTGGGTCCTAGGGTTTGGGGTGAGAAATGAGAGGGGGAGAGCCTGAGCTCGAGCTGAGCACGGGGAGGGTGAGGGAGATAGTGGGGAGAAGAGGGAGAGTGATTTAAATGAGGTGGGCCCCAAGACGGTTGGAATCGGTTAGACCGGTCGGGACAACCGGTCTGACCGGTCTGGCCCAGACTGACAGGAGGAGTTCTAGTTTCTGCTTGTCGTGTGGATTCAAAACTAATGGCCATAATTAACTTAATTATCGAGGATTAACACCTGGGTGTTACATACATCAAACAGCTTGTGTGCACCATCCATGGAACAGATGCCTCTTCTCTGCTCCTTAACTACTTCAACTATGCTTACCCGCAAAAAAAACTTCAACTAAGCTTGCCTCTGTAGAGAAATTAGGAACCGCATGTAGCAGTGCAACAAGCATGCCAACAACTTGCTGCGATTAACCGCCGCTTAACACTAGAAAACTCAACACCTTGCTGTGGTTAATCGCCGAAGTGCTCATTTTACAGCTGGGTTTGGGCTCGATGGAGAGCGTGATGCCGTTGTTGTCGCACTTGAAGGCGGGGTCGTCTCTTCCTCGAGGAGCTGCACGTACAGCTGCTCCTCTGCTGTCTCATGCGTCGCCGCGTTGCATCTAGCTTCCCGCACAGGGACGCCACCTCCCGCTCTAGCTTCATGTTCCGTCACCATAGAAGCTCCATCTCCTCTGTGACGGCCAGGCGACACCACCAGACCTTCCAAGGCGGCGGCGGAGGAGCTTTATCAACCTCGCCTCCAATTCTGGCGGAGTTGAACACGCGGCGCAGCCTCACCTCCAATTCCGGCGGAGTTCGACTCACGGCGCAGCGCAACATCATTGTAGGAGAGCAGAACCTCGACCTTCCGTTTCCAAGTGGGAATCTTCAATTTAGCGCTAATGGATGAGCTTTGATGCAGCAGAGCGGTGGAATCGTCGAGGGAGCCTGGTGGTTGAGGTTCTCAATGATGGAGGTGGGGGAGTCCACCACGGCTCCCCCGGCGGCGGGGGCGGAGGCGGGCACGATGGAGTGGGGCGCAGGGGCGGATGGCGGAGCAGAGGGAGGACGGGGTGAGCAGAGGAGAGGGCCAGAGGGGACGAGGCTTTGGTGGAAGGGGATGTCGGGCATGAACGAGGAGAGTCTGAGCTCCCCGAGTTCGGACGGGGAGAGATCGGTGGTGGGTAAGCGAGGATTCGGTGAGAAGAAAGAATTGAATTTCGGCGGAAACAATCTCTAACATACTCCATTCATTCCAAATTATAAGTCATTTTAAAAATTTTGGAGAGTCAAATCATTTCAAAATTTAACCAAAATTATATAGAGAAACACAAAGATTTACGACATTAAATATGTAAAAGAATCTAATTATATTTAATTGGTATCGTAAATGTTATTATCTTGTTGTATAAATTTGGTCAAATTTGAAAACTTTTGACTCTCCAAAATTCTTAGAATGACTTATAATTTGAAACGGAGAGAGTACAATTTAATTTTGATGGCTAGATACCCTCTCCTACCTCGCTCGACTCTGACAGGTGAATCCAACATGAGGGAAACGATGGATCCGATTCGAGTAATAAATATTTTCAATTGTTTTCAATTTTTATAGTATAGATAGACTTGGAACATTCGACCTGAACGTGACATTCTATATTATGTGTAAATCACTTTAGAACTTCTCTACCGATCACTTTCTGGGAAAAAAAGGATCCCTTCAGAAACTTCACAATTTGTTCATTTTTATGTCAATAACACGGTATAAGAGTTAAGACTCACCTGCAGGCTGAAAGAATCCCAGTGCAAAACTGCCATCCTGAGAGATAAGCTTCTGGTTCCCGGAGAGCTGCTGGTTCGTAGTGAGGGTATCGGAGGCATGCAATGGAGACTGTTTGAGAGCCAGTAGCAGTAAAAGCAAGGGTAGGGTGCATGAACAAAGCCGTGTAGCCATACAAGAAATCAGGGGGTAGGGGCGGCGATGGTCTTCACTTAATTTCGAAAGGGCTACTTGCTTTGAACTCACAGTTCAGAAACACATGGGCTGTTTATATGTGGTGAAGCTATTCTTAATACTCATAGCATTAATCTGACTTTTGTACGCATTCCAGCCCTCTTGCTCTCTAGGGAAATCCGGTGCTGTGACGCTCTCCTGATGTTGAAGCTATTAATTAAAAAGGCCCTTCTTTGGATGTACATTTCAGTTAGCAATAATGCTATATTCTGAACAACAGTCTGGGATAATCCCAGTTATCAAGTAGGGTCTATGCTATGCAGTCTGAATCTTATTGTGTCTCCATTCTCCAGGATCGTTGAATTGGTAAAGAAATAGCATATTATGATGCCGGCAAGGCTTTGATAAACGTTAAGTGTAGTGTGCTGCTGAATCTCCACCCCATGACTACGGATGGTGGCAGCCCAAGATTTAGTCAATGGTCAGCCAGCAGGAACGACCCTCTGGGATGTACAAAGTCAAAGTCGCATCTGCAGTTAACAATTAGGGAACTTGTTGACTTTCTGGCTTTCGGACGTCACACTCCTTCCCCGCTTGGGTTTGATTATCTTTCCATCGACGTTCTGGAATTAGTGCAAACATTCCAAACTAGTCGTATGAACTTGAGTCCTTCACACCTACTACGGAGTAGATCCTTTTTTTGTCGGAACTTGGAGCAGACGGACATCCATTTTTGTCGGAACTTGAGCAGACGGACAATCTTATAGGCCGTTTTCAAATCGATCTGCTAGGCAATGTTGTTGTAGACCAGTTTCAGCAGATTGCCGAATTAACTGATTTGTTGGGCTTTGTTTACCTCTAGTGGGCCTCTTGTTCACTACAGGTTTTGCCATGTGCCTTCGTTCGTGGCCTGCTTTGTCAAGTGAAGGAGTTTGTAATTCCTTCACTCCTGCCTCCTAACGAGCAGGGTGATGGTTCTCACACAAAAAAAAAAGAAAGAAAAAAATATTAAAAAAATATTTGATTGGAGTAGTGGTTTGGGATATTACGAGACACCAATGGACCTTAAAGTTTTCCTCAAGCGGGCATTTTACATAGATTTTTGGTTCAGTAAGTCTTGCACACTAGTTGTGACGTGTATATTTCTGTTTGGTGGAGCTTATTTCGGCTTTGACGTAACCTGTTTCACAAGAACTGAGATGATACTGTAGCGTGGAGCTATTTTATAAGATTGTAAGCTAAAATGAACTACAAGCCGAGTAAAGCTATTTTTTCAAGGAGAAATCCAAATTACACCTTCGAACTATCGCATAAGTCCGATTTTCAACCTTCAACTACAAAATCTGATAACATAGGCTATGTAACTGTTGAAACCGGGCAAATTTGGTCTTTGGATGGTTTCTAAGATGGTTTTGTATTTTTCTAAAAAAATAAAAAATCTAATTAGTTTTAAGAAATCAAAACTAATTCATTTTGAATCAGAAAAATATGAAACTAGTACCAAATATTTTTTTTCTAAAAATATAACCTATTTATTATTACTCTATTTGAATCTTAGTTATTTAAAAACAATAGACATAATTACAAGCAACTAAATATTATGAAAATAAAAAAATTGGATCTGAATAACTGAAAAGTATCATACCAAGAGATAGGTTACATTTTAAGAAATTTTTTATAGTCATTTTGTACTTTTTTGATTTAAAATGAATTACTTATGAATTTTTTAGTTTAAATTTAAATATTTTTAATTCTCAAAAATAGAAAATCACCTTCAAAACCACCCAAAGGGCCAAATTTGCCCAGTTTCAACAGTTGTATGATCTTTGTTATCTAGTTTTGTAGTTAGAGGTTGAAAATCGGACTTTTGTGATAGTTTAAGAGTATAAAGCGGACTTATTTCTTTTTTTTTTACTTCCAACTTTAGCTTCACTAGTAAAGCCGTTTTGGATCGGCCCTTTCAAACAGACCCTAAATGAAGCGGCAACGCCAATGAATGGACGAGGGAGGCTCAGTGCGACTGGATGAGGTAAGAGCAACTCCAACAGATTGATTTTCCTCTTTTCCCTTTCAACTTTTTAGCCAAAAAGGGGATTTAGGGGAAAAAAAATTAGCTCCAACAGATTGATTTTCTATTTTCCCCTTTATTTTCCTCCTCTCTCCCCTTTTTAAAGGGGAATTCCATTTTCTCCCTTTCCTTCTTCCTTTCTATCCATTCTTTCCTAGCCACAAGATCCACATGTATGAGAAGATCATGGCCACTCATGAATTAAAGGGAAAAGAGAAAAATCAATCTGCTGGAGCACATCTCTCTAATAAGCTAAAATTATGATGGAAGATTTCCCTATAAGATGAGAAAGGGGAAAGAGGGGAAATCAATCTGTTGGAGTTGCTCTAACATATCAATGTTGGTGGCTCCACGTGTCATTCAAAAGCTATATATAATGAGATGTTTTGCAAATTTTGAATCAAAGAGTAACATGTTTCTTTTAAGACGGGGGAAGTATGTATGTGGACTTTACAGACGCTTTGGAATGTCTAAAAAAGAAAGATGTACATTTACTCCAGCGTTGGGCGTCTTCTGAGGAATCCAAAGTGGTTCAGGTTGTTTAGCTTGACTGTCTTCCCATATTGAAGCCCTGCTCTCATGTGATTCGGCCGTACATAAGTACTCGCGTCTTAAACGAGCAACACTTCTGTCAGTGTCTAATTCGTACAGGACACAGTCGCCAAAGAAAAAATTCGCACATGACGCTGCCACGGACACAGTGTGGAGCTGTGGTTGTTTCACACGTGTGAACGATTAACCGCGTGAGCAGCAGAGAATTAGCGCATGATTGGGGAGGCAGAGAGTAATTTGATGGGTCTTTTGTTGTATACCACTATAAAAGATGATCTTAATCTATGTATTTTTAAAAAGTTTGCTCGCACCTACATATCATCGGCCGAACTTTCTTTGCCTCCATATTATTCCGTCTATTTTTCATCCATCTTCCATCCACGTGACAGGTGGGCCTCAGTGAAAATGTTCAAATCCCCCCCCCCCTCTTCCTCAAATTCGAGAGTCTTAAACCTGTATACCCTCATGTAAATTACTGTTGACCTCTATGTCGGGGACCACGATTAGGGGCACTCTAATCGGGGTACTAAAATCACACTAAAAACACAAACACATATTAGGCAATTGAGCCCACGAAGGCCTACGGCCTCCTTCCAATCTGGAAGAAAGAAAAGGACTCAAAGAAGCCCAGCACGCGGCCCATCCGCACTCCCCTCGGACCCGCGGGGTGATCTCCGTCTCGCTCGAGAGTAGCGAGCCTACCCTCGGGGAGGCGAATCGTCTCCGCCTCGCTCGAGGGTAGCGAACCTACCCTCGAGCGGGGCGAATCATCTCCGTCTCGCTCAAGGCCACCCCTCGACGAAAGGGACAAACGGCCCTTCTGCTTACCCACCGGTCGTACGGAGGCATTAAATGCCAACCACTCCTCCACAGCGCCTAGGACAGACGGCGTCAGGCCGCCATTCACCACAGTGGTTGTGACCGGAGTCCCGTCCGCCAACTCCGGTCACTGCTCCGCCATCCCGGACGCTGTGGTAACACTGTGGGAACCTGCGACGCGGTACGAGACGTGCTCGGCACAGCTCCCACTACTATTCTGCCAACTCCTGCTGTCCGGACTCCACCTCACCACACCAACGGCTCCGGACCCGTCCCCTGCTCGGGAAGGGATCCGGCGTCGCCACGTGTCCCCCAAGGAGGGATGCTCAGCACTAGCAGCTGGAGGCCCGGACCTCCCCCCTCGAGGGGTCCGGGACCTCCACGTGACTCCCGGACCCCCTTAGTGCACGCGCTAGCACTCCGCCCAGGGGGGGTCCGGGACCGCCACGTGCCCCACTACCGCTGGCGCACATATATATGCAAGACCATGGCCTGCAGGGCCCACGGAATGCCGCCACGCCACATCTGGAAGACGGTACACCCTACAGTGACGACCACGCCGCCTACTGGGGCTGGCAGGACGCCGGCGCGATCTCGACAAGACCAAGGACGACTGTCACGCCCGACGCCATGCCCACAGTGTACTTCCCACAGTGCTCGACCACTGCGCCCCCGCGATTCGGGGAAAAAACGACGACTTCCACGATCCCCTGCGCATGTACACCGTCCCCCTTGTGTCTATAAAAGGAGGAGGCGGGCTTCCTTAAAGGGGGTCGTGCGGTTGGACCCATTCGATAGAACGCAACACTCAGCACCACTGAGCACCCGATATTGGCACTCGCCTCAATCAACTTCTCCTCTAGCAGAGACTTGGGAGCTTCCCTCCCTCTCTCGCCTCGCCTATATCCCCTACTACAGGCACCCCCGGTGCAAGATAATACAGTGCCCTCGCACACTCCCTTGCTGGACGTACGACCCCACGGCCGGAACCAGGATAAACCCGTGCGTTACTGTGTTGCCTCTTGTATCAACATCTGGGACGAGGAAACACGCGGCATCATCACTAGTTGGGTCCGGACCGCCGGGTCAGGATACCGACACTCTATATCCCTAAAAATCCACTCGCACCTGTATGCCCACACGCCAACTTTTCTTTACCCCTATGCTCTTTTGGACGTAAGGAAGGCTAACGGTGACTAACAGAGGTGGAAAAAGACGGTTGTACCCTTATCTTCTTCCTTACCCAGCCGCTCTCCTCACGCTCCGTCGGGGAGGAGTAGAAGCATGTAGAACGCAGCGTGGCGCGCGCCGCCGCCGTCGTTCTGGTAGGGTAGCTTGAGCGCCCTAATGCCGGGAATCACGGTGACCAGTTGCTCCTTGCACGGTTCCGCCACGGGGAGATGGAACGTCACAACAAAGGTCCCGACAGGACGAACGGCCGGGCCCAGGTCCCCCTGAAGTAGAGAGCGATGGCGAGGACGAGCACGGTGGACGCGTCGACGGAGCCGGGAGGGAGGACGTCGGCGCGGAGCGTCTCGACCAGCTCGGTCGCCGCGGCGCGGCGCAGCTCCTTGAGCGAGGACGAACCCAGGAAGCCCAGGAGCTCGCGCTGCGAGATGGCGGCCACCAGCACGATCGCCACGTGGAAGGATAGCGGCGAGACGAGGAGGTTACGGGCTTCGCCGCCGCACTGCCGTCCGTCGTGCCGCAGTCCGGCTCGGAGCGCGGAGGGGAGGGGCGCGCGGCCGGCCCGGAGCACGGCGACGACGCGGAGGGCAGGGGCGGCGCCGCCGGCCCGAGCGAGGCCGTGGCGCGGAGGGGAGGGGCGGCGGCGGCGCGGGTGGAGCTCGTGGCTGGCGCGGACGCGCGTGGGCGGAGCTCGGACGCGTCCGCCGCGGACACGCGTGGAGCGGCGCTCAGACGCAGACGCACCTCGTGGGGTGGAGCTCGCAGTCGCCGGAGGTCGGATGCCGCCGCGCGCAGGTCACGTGGGGCCGAGGGCAGAGCTCGCCGCTGCCATGGGTGGAGCTTGGCCGCGGCTGTAGGACGACCCCGTGCCACGAATTAGGAGCTCAACAAGGGAAGGAAAGGACAGTGAGAGAGAAACAAAAGAAGTGGTGCCGCCGGCCTAGAGCGAGGCAGCGGCGCGGAGGGCGGCCCGGAGCACGGCGGCGGGAACTCCGCCATGGAGGGGATCAAGGACAGGGTAGATGGGATGAGGGGCAATATGGACAATTCATTGTATTGGTCCCACTGGTCAGACCTCCTATGCCGTTACCTTCTAACAGGACGTGGACGGAAGGGCATAGGGGTAAATAAAAGTTGGCGTGTGGGCATACAGGTGCGAGTGAATTTTTTAGGGGTACAGAGGTCAAAAACAATTTACGTAAGGACATACAGGTTAAAGACTCCAAATTCCAATCACCCATTTTTGTTTCTCTTTGCACTGGTCTCGTTTGGTTTGTTCTAGGATTCATAGTTCACGCAAGTCGAGAAAGAAATCTCGCAAAATCTTTTCAGAGATGAGCGTAACTTTTCGCGACGAATCTAATGACGGCAATTAATTGATTATTGGCTACAGTGATGCTACAGTGACCATCCTCTAATTACGCGGTCAAAGGTCTCATTATATTCTTCAGGATTTCTAGCGTAGGGGTTCTGGAGTTGGTTTTGTAAACTAGTTTTGTTTGACACCTTAATTAGCGGTTAAAGTGTTAGGGGGGTTTAGTTCCCTTGTTTTGGAATTTTGAAAGGGAATCTTTTCATTTTTAAAGTATTAAACATAGACTAATCACAAAACTCGTCTGTAAACTACGAGACGAATCTAATGAGCTCAATTAATCCATTATTAGCACATGTTTACTGTAGCTTTACTGTAGCAATTTAGTGTCTAATCACGACCTAATTAGGTTCATTAGATTCGTTTCGCGATTTACAATCTCACGACCTAATTAGGTTCATTAGATTCGTTTCGCGATTTACAATCTATATATGTAATGCGATTTTTTTTTCGACTTCATTTAATACACTGTGCAGATAATTTACAAAAAAATAGAATTTTAAAGTTGGAATTTAATCATGGCTTTAATTTTCTAGAATTTTATTTTAGGAAACCAAACGGAGCCACTGCTTCCAAATCCCAGCAGCTTGCCAAATGCCAAGCACGAGAGAGAGAGCACTGGACCAGGCCGTCAGTCGCACCTGCTCGCCGCCATTGCCCGTGCGTGGCCCCGCACGTGTACCCCCGCTACCCTCGCGCCCGCGCGACCGGCTTCGGCGGCGGCCGCCGCGCTACCCAACTGCGGGCGCACGGACCGCGCCGCCGCCTCCCGCAGGCCCCCCCGGCGGGACCAGCCGTTGCCTGCTCCCCGAGCGGCGGCGCGCAGCTCTCGCGGCAGAGGAGATGGCGGCGTGGACGCGCAGCTCCCCGTGGACGCGCACGCGCACAACCTCGTCGAGCTCGGCTCCGCGCTCCCCTTCATCAGCTGCTTCTCCGAGGCCGAGGGCGCCGCACCGCGCAGCAGGGCGAGGCGGGCGGCACGCGCTGTAGGGCGAGCTGGCGGCGGCGTGGCGCTGCAGGACGAGGCGGACGGCAACGCGGCGCTGGGAGGTGGAGCGTGCCCGCGAGGCCGCGGTGCAGGCGTGGCTCGCGTCCATGCCGCTCGCCGAGGAGCTCCGGCGGCTGCGGGTAAAGATCGCCGCGTCGAGGGTGCTCATCCGGCGCCAGGCCGCGCGCGCGCTACTGCGGTGCGGTGGAACCCGGAGAAAGAAAGTTGAACAAGCACGGGGCCCGAAGGCACCGGACCCTTCGAAAATTCCACCCGCTAGGCTCCGGCGAGGGCGAGGTTGGCCGGCCGGAGAAGCAACCCATCCTCACGGAGACGACCGAGAGAAACAAAGACCGCAAGTCAAGTGGCGATCTGTTGTCTCAGGTAGCCTGGCCGCCCCCGGGCGGGCCGGGGCTCGCGTCGCCGTCGCGCTCCCCGCGCGGCATTGATGGCATGGCCGGCCACATCTCCCACATGTGAGTGTGACCCCGGAAACCGACCCGCCGGCGCGCGCTCGACGCGACGAGCGCACTGCTCCCTCCTCATGGGCTCATTCCCCGTGCGGTCCTCCGCGGCGCCATTCAACAACATCAAAATGCAGTGTCCCCCCGGGTAAGTTACTCTAGCCTTTGAATCTGGACCAATGCGCTTGGGTACAGTGTGATAGTGTCTGATTGCGATGTGTTCACCAGGGGTTATTGGAGACATATATGGATACACCTTGGCACCTTGCAATGTTTTGTATTAGCTTCGGTGTCGATCTGCTATTATACATGGGTTTGCCATGTTTCGTGGGTTCTGTTGTGCGGTTGTGCCGTTCATCAATAAGTTCAAGTTTCTTTTTTAGTAGTGCCTGTGCTCTACTTTGTTTTGTTAAGCCTAGGTGTATGAATCATTTGGTATTTGTCCGATTAGTTTTCAGCCGAGATGTGTTGACATCCTGCCTCTGCCACTGCAATCCAAGTAGCAGAACTAGAATCAGATTAGATTATTTGGGACATTTCTTATGTGATGAGTAATCTTGATTGAGCCAGCAGGATCCAACCAAGTATCCAGGGTGCCATGTTAGATTATATGCAATTCAAGTAAAGGAGTCGGAACCAATTATAAAGGTGATCTGGTGACACAGTAGAACACCAAACACACCAACGTCTGATTTATTTTAATTTACTCATTGTAAGGGGCTTTACACTGCAGCCATCATTTTTGCTTACACCATAGGATCATATCCGTATGTTTATAGAAGACATATTTCTCGCAACAAATTCACTTAGTTGGTTCATAGGAAGAGGATTTTGCACTCCTTGAACCTTCAGCAAGAATGTTAAGATACCTCGGGACCGGTGGCATTTCAACATCTACCAACCCTTCCAGAATTTTGACAACTTCCCCCATTGTTGGTCTGGAACTTTCACTATCTTGAACACACCAACAAGCAACCTTGCACGCTCTTTCTAGCTCTACACTGACACCATTGGTCAACTCAGAGCTAAACAATGTCTGTACTTCTCCTTCAAGAAGCTTCCTCGCAACTAACACAGGAAACAATATTCCCGTGCTTGTTTCCGCATGCTCCAGATTCCTCTTTCCTGATATGATCTCAAAAAGCATCATTCCATAGCTGAAGACGTCTGCCTTTGTTGTGATGGCTTCACCACTTATCCATTCTGGTGCAAGATATCCTATGGTGCCTCTCATAGACGTTAAAACTCTGCTAAAATCCCGCCCTAGTAATTTTGCCAATCCAAAGTCTGCCACTTTTGGAATAAATGAAGCATCCAACAATATATTCTGTGGCTTGATGTCGCAATGTATGATGCAATCCCGACATTCCTCATGCAGATAAGCCAAACCCTTGGCAATCCCTACAGCGATTTGGTGTTTTATTTTCCAACTCAAAGTGACAGAACCACTATCAAATAGATGTTTATCAAGTGAACCATTGGGCATATACTCATAGACTAGTAATCTCTTTGCTCCTTCAGAACAAAACCCAAGCAACCGGATCAAGTTCATATGATGAATGTTTCCAATGGTGCTCACCTCAGCCCTGAACTGCTTCTCCCCCTGACGAAAGCCCTCTAGCTTTTTGACTGCCACTGTAGTTGTGTCTGGTAGAACCCCTTTGAAAACAGTGCCAAAAGACCCTGCGCCCAACCTTTCTGAGAAGTTTCTTGTTAGAAACTGCAGATCACTATATTTGAAACTAATCAAAGGCCCGTCACCTTGATTTATACTACAAATTCTACTTCTTTTATAGAGAAAATATACGATGGTTATCCCCAAGCTTAGAATGATAAATCCACCGATGATTATACACATGATCCACCATTTCTTTGTTCCTGAATTAGGTATTTCTGATGCATCCAATCTAATAAAGATTCTATCACTTGATCCACCAGTACTGTCTTGTAGGTTCATCAAATGATCGTGCCAAACCAAGTATGTTCCATTATGTGAGTAAGCTTTGCAAGAGCAATTGCTGAGGCAAATTAACTCGCAATCATGAATATTGGCAGCATCGACGATGTGTGCACCATCAGGCAATTCCACATTATTAATCAAGTAGAATCTATCTTGCTTCGTCACAGTGCTATTATTCACACATTTCAATGGAACATTTCTCCTACAACCTGCTGTATTGTCATTTAATATCCAGTTGTTTGGGTTATTCTCAGTGAAGCCCTTGAGGCAACTGCATGATGACGCAGCATTCTCACTGCACATGCTGCTTTCCCCACACATTCCATAGACACTGCACTTTGCTTTTGGTTGCGTGAAAAAAGTCACCCATGCTTGTGCTGCCTCCATCCATACAAAAGCCTGGAACAAACCTGAGACATCAATGATAGCTCTAGTAAATATTTGTACATCACTCTTTACAGTGTACGTGAAGTATGTTTCCTCATCATTCTCAACAAACTGGAATGTGTATCCTGAGTTCGGATATGAATTGGTAGGTGATAATTCTGGCACACCACTAAATGAATTGCCAGTCCAGTTACCAGAAGCCCAGTAAACAACTGAACTGTTCCATAGGAGGACATATTGTGTTGAGCCGTTTGGATCCAACCCAATAGAGAACATTCCAGGCGTTGGGTCCCCTCGGTCTTTCCAAGAGGTCATCCGTTTGACAATACCGGTTTTCTTGTTGCGGCTGAGCTTGTTTCCTGGGAGCCATGTGTCTATGATATCGTCAAAACTTTGCCATAGTTCAACGGAGCTATTTGAGCCATGTCTGAGTACAAGGTTCCCGGTGTTGAGGAGCACGGCGATTGTGGAATTAGCAGGTTTGTTGTTTTTAATGTTGGTAGACCACATTGGAGATTCAGAATGATTAGATAGAATAACAAGGTTTCCATCATCTGAGATGATTAGGCTTGATGAGACTGGATCAGAGACTGGTTTCTCTCTGTTAGCCACCCACACTGAAATTTGTCCTGGGATTTTATTGTACCAAATACCTATGTACCACTTGCCATCTGATCCTTCCACTACAAGTGCAATTAGAAAGAAAAGGGGTCATACAATACTCAACGCTGACAAACAAGAATAAACTTCTTACATTCTACAAATTCTGAAATCATCTAAAAAGGTCCTTTTTTTTACTCTTCTAGTATTGATAGAGTTGGAAGCAAGACTGCCAAAATTATAACCTTGAAATGATCGGAGGTGCCGCATTAGATCTCATTGTAGGGGTTGAATCATGGTGTCTAATACTATTTTATTATATCAAATAGTAGATTCTGTAAAGTGTACCATGTCTTCAGTGGTGATATTAGAGGTCATTTGGCACCTTTCTAATGTTGCATTCATTCATGTGATAGCTATCTAATAGTTAAACATGGTCCAAGGGGAGAGACATCCTGAAGGCATTGCACTTAAGGAAGGTTGAGAAAATAAAGGCCCTGAAAGCCAGCTACTACCCACCTGCTATCGCATTTGTGACCCCGGGGAATACACAGCAAATGAGACTTTTTTTTCTGAGAAGTTGAGAATCACTGTTCAAGCCCTGGTTGGCAACCTCACACCTGGAGATCTCGCCACCGTGCTTTGAGCATGTTGCCTTGTGTGCATATTATAATATCATTGTTCTAAGTGCACTTACAAACATGTTGTGTGAACACAAACTATAGCTTCAATATGAATGTTGCAGAATCATATGTAAATTAAGATTAAATATTACAATCATTTTTGTCTAGGATTGTAAAGTTGTTATGCTTGTACCTAGGATGGGATTGTTCTACTCCGATTTAGGATCATAATTTTTTTCAGCTTAGAAGACACCAGTTAAGATTCTGATAATCTTGGTTGGAAGTGAAATTCCATACTACGGTAGATCACCTTAACAGTTACTTTTTTGAAAGATCCTGAACCTTACGGTTGGGCATTCCTTAACTGTTACTCTTTCTCTCTACTGAGCAGAGTTCCACAGATTGTTCATCCATATAGCTGGAACATGACACATGTGTTATTAATAGAAGGGCTTACCTGCAGGCTGAAAGAATCCTAGCACAAAATTGCCATCCTGAGAGATCAACTTCTGGTTCCCAGAGAGCCGCTGGTTTGCTGTGAGGGTATCAGATGCATGAGATGGAGAACTTTGCAGAGAAAGAAGCAGTATAAGTAAGGATATGGCGTGTGGAGAAAGCCTGGTCGCCATTCACAAAATCAAAGGGGAAAGGAAGGTTGCTCCTATTTTTGAGTACAGAAAGAACTTGGTATGTACTCACAAGCATACTTGCTCTTTATATGCTCAGCATCTAAATCTGACATTGTGCATATTTGTCGTCGGCGTGATAGTTTCAACTTTTAACAGCCTTTGATTTGATATCTCCATGACTGTCCAGTTTCGTTTGGCATTATCCGCATTTTTCTTTCGAAAAGACCATCAGCATCAGTTATTATTATGCATTTTGACTTTAATAATATTTTTTCTTCTTTGACTGTTGAATTGGTTCGGAATTCAGAAAGAGATTGGGATGACAATAGATGGTTATGATGATTTGACGACTGTGCGGTCAACGGTCAGGGTCAGGCTGCAGCAACGGCCAGAAAATTCTGTACCGTAACTTGTCCTCTGTTAACTTCTTAGGATATAGCAAAATTGCTGACTTTGCTCTGATCCTACTAACTTATCTGGTTCTTTGGTCATTGTTTTTTTTATCCTCCTACACTGTGGTCTTGTTACCTCTAATGATGGGCCTGTTTTTCCCTACAGGTTTGTTTGTTGTGGCCTTGTCGAGAGATGATCCGTGGGCTTCAGTTCAGTACAAGACACCACTGGGCCCCCAATAATGAATCTACAATCGCCCGCACCTACCCAAACTCCCGGTCGATTCGACCCACGTGGTGGACCCCATACCCACCTGATTTATCTCTTCCCCCTCCTAAGACTAGTCCAACAGCAGAGGCAATTCCATTTTTGCCTCTCGAGTTGGCACTGTGTATCGCAAAATCTCTCTCCAACAGTATATGTAAAAGCCTGAGGCAGTTTGTCTCCGAGGAGAGAGGGTGTGTAAAAATACATCCCCTCTCTCCTCGAATGCATTTCGCGAGCGGCGGCGGCAACGTGGAGGGTGCGCGGGGGCGGCTTCGCGGGGCGAGCGCGGCTTCGCGGTGGGAGGCAAGCGCGGCGGAGGAGCGCCGGCGGGAGTCAAGCGCCTCGCGGCATCGAGACCTGCTACCGCCGCCGGCCCGAAGCTGCTGCTGCCGCCACCGCAGAGAGCCGCCGCCGGCCCGAAGCTGCTGCTGCCGCCTCCGCATCCTCTGCTCAGTTCCCCAGCCCACCCCCATTCACCTCGCCTGGCCTCGCATGGATTCCCGCTCGCCACCTGCCAGGAGAGCGCGACGCAATCCAATTGAGGTGCAGGAGGCGGTGGTGCCCTGCCTGCTGCCTGTGGGCTCCCCTCCAGTATCCGCCCGGGCATGGCCGCGCTGCCGCTAGACGCCATCGCGCGCCTGCATGGTGTCTTGTGGCGGTCGGAGCAGCCGCCGCCACGCGGGCGACCCGGCGCGAGGAAGCGGTGGCCGAGCCGGGGGAGCACGATGCTGTGGGTGACGCGCATGTCCGGCTTCTTCTCCGCCGCCATGGTGAACGGCGGCGCGGGCCTGCTCCGCCGGGTCCATGGCTGGCGGATCCACGCCCCCACCCCACCCCCGCTCCCTCCGCCAGCGAGGGTGCCCCTCCCATGGCCGTCGCCGCGCGTGCGTCTCCTGGCCGAGATCTAGCCGGGGCGGGCTCCGCGGCGGGCCGGCGTGGCGGCGCGGGGCCGGCCAGCGCGGCGGCAACAACGACGCGCCGGAGCAGAGGACGCGGAGGAGCAGGGGAGGCTAGGTCTTCCTCATCTCCGGCGGATCCCGGCGACCGCGAGCCTCCTTCCCCTTCTCTCCTTCCTCTTCGACGGATCCCGGGCGCGGCCAAGCGAGGTGGGCGGAGCTACTGCCGCCAGAGCAAGGGAGGCCGGCGCAGGGCCTGTCGCAGCTATAGCAGGGGAGGCCGGCGGAGCCTCATGCTGCCGTTGAGCTCCTCCCCGGCGGCCACGGATGGGCTGGCCGGCGCCCCTATCGCTCCGCCTCCCTCCTTCCCCGACGCCGCGGCCGGCAGCGACAAGCAGAGCTCGAGCGCGTGGCACTGTAGTGGGTGCGCGCCGCCGGCGTGGCCCCCCTCCTCAACTTCGGCGGGCGCGGCCCCTTCCCCTGCGCCACCACGGTGGCCGCCGAGGTCGCGTCCGGCCGCGAGAAGCAGAGCGTGCGGCGTGGCTTGCGTGCGGCGCTGCCCCTCCTCTTCCCCGTGGTTTTTGCATCGTGTTGTATGCTTTCGCTGTTGGAGAGACAAGTTTTTGCCTCTCCAACCTCTACTGTACACGTGAGGCAAAGGCCAATATGCCTTCCAACTTTGCACTGCATTGTTGCAGTCAGTCTAACCAGTGCTCTCTCTCGGGCTCTCTGTTCCCCTTCCCCTTCCCCTTCTCTCTCTTCTCCTTTTCCCCTTCCGTCTCGATCCGGATCCACGGAGCTTGAGCGCGTGCGGCACAACGAAGGACAGAGCTCGAGCTTTCCTTCGTCGGTGGAAGGTCGCCACCCCGAACTGGAACCGGAACCGGATCTCGCAAGGGAAGCCGCTTCTTCCATGATGCTTTGCTTCTCTTCTCTTTTTTTTTCTTTCTCTGGACTCCTGGGGGCGCGGCGAGCGGTGCGGTGGCAGGCTCCATACTCACAGAGGAGCGGCGTGGTGGGGATGCTCCGCGCCGCGGGCGCGGCGGCAGAGGCCCAGCGCGCCGTCCCGGTAAGTCGGGTTTTTTCTCTTTTTTTTCAAAATTTTTTTCATCTGTTTTTCTCTTTGTGTTGGATGCAAAAGTTTTTTATCCGAACTTTTCTTTCGTTTTTGGATGCAAAATTTTTTATCCAAGCTTTTTTGTTTTGAATATAAAAAATTTCTCGTCAATTTTTTTAGTTTATTTCTTGAAATCTTTTCTTCCAAACTTTTCTCGTCAAAATTTTTCCGGTTCCTCAATTTTTTTTTCCTTGAAAAGTTTTTTTAAAATTTTATCACAAAACGACAAAAGAGTTACTAGGCAAAAAAAAAACGATCGGAAAATTGATCGAACGCATCAGAAGTTACAGTTCAGTTAGGTCTGATTCGGACACGACACAGTACGCCGCGTCAAAGAAAAAGACTGGACACACTGTGGAGCCGGTGTTGTTGAATGTTCGCACGTGCGAACGAATGAACGATTAACCGCGTGAGCAGCTGAAAAAGGTAATAAAGAATCAGCGCATGAACGATTCAAGCGGTGGAAACGAGCGAAAAGCAACATCATGCCGGGGAAGTTGAACAAGCGAGGGGCCCGCGGGCACCGGACCCTTTCAAAATTCCACCCGCTAGGCCACGGCAACGCCGAGGTTAGTAGCCGGCCGAGAAGGCAACCCATCCACCATCGTCACGATCTCACGGAGACGACGGAGAGAAAACAAAGACCGCGCGGCATTGATGGCATGGCCGCGGGACGCGACGAGCGCACTGCTCCCTCCTGCCGCGCGCTGTGCTGCACTAAACTCTCCGCTGCCTCCACCTCCAGGCACCACCGGCCGCGGGAGCCACCACGCCACCCCCGCCCCGCGGGGCGCTGTGCGGCGACGATCGCGATGCCACCAATTTAACTTAACCGCGGCGGGGTGGGGCGGGCCGCGGGCTTCGTTTCGTTCGGTGGCGCGTCGCCGTCCGCTCGTTAATGCGCGCGCCCCGCCTGCAAACTCAAGCGCATAGATGTTGACGAAGATTGGTCAACACACAAGCGGCGCTAGAACGCGCAATATCACAATGATCGCAACCGGACGAAGCTCGCCGGCGACCGATCAGATCGGTCGCGCCAACCTGTCAGACCGGTTGGGCGCAGAAAACTTCGCGAAGATCTAGAACCTCAAGCTCGGGAGGGATCCCGTCGGAGTTCGAAGATCTAGGTTTGTCTTGAGGTCGGCAGGCCGCTCAAGACGCCTTTGAACGCCGTAGAGACGAGCAAAGAACAGCACGAGGTTGGAAAAACTAGGGTTTGGAGAAAAATAGAAAAAAAAAATTGATTGATTCGATTGGGTAGAAGGACCTCAATCGGCCGTGGCCTTTATATTTATAGGTCGTGGAAGACGTACTCCTTCCAAATTAAATTACAAATGGATTCCATAATTCAAACCCTAACTCTACTCGGACTGCACAGGACCTGACCGGTCGGACTTCGGCAATACCAATTTTGACTGCCAACAACAGGCGCGCCGCTCGCGGTGAAGACGACTCATCCGATCCGGCCGGCGACGAGCCTGTGACGAGCTGGAAGCGGCCGCCGGCGTCGACGTGGTGGAATGGAACAAACGGGCGCGCCCGCTGCGGCGTCGTCCCCCTGGCGCAGGGACACGCATGGTCCGGTCCTAGTCCTACCGTCCAGTACACCGTACACGTGCGTATGACCATGTGAACGAACTCGCCGTCGTCGGCGCAGCGATCTGATCTTCCGCGTTCGCACGAAGCAAGCCCCAGGAATGGAAGTCTTGCCAACCTCATCGCGACCCGTCATCGTTCGGCGGCGACGCGCCACGAGAGCCTCCAATGGCACAGCGGCTGGCGGCTGGGGGCTGGGGCCGGGGCTCGATGCGCGCATGAGCACATCGCGCTCCCAGCTACGGAGGCGGCGACGCGCGCAGCCAGCGAGCGCTGCACTGCACAGTGGAGCGCACCGCGTGCGGGCCGCGCGCGCACGGATCCCAGGATGACGAGGGGACGGGGCAGCAGTCGCGGGCTGGCTCGGGCGCATTTTCTCCGGCTGGAATGCCCGCTGAGAGGATCAGGGTCGCGCGTGGACGAAGTTGACGGGTCAGCCGCCCGGCCGGGTGCGCAGCGTACCAATCCCATCGGCGGCGGATCCGCACGAGATGCGCGCAGCCCGCAGGCGTATGACTGTACGGTCAGCGAGGTTTAAGGATGGGTCACCTCGGACGGGACGCCTAGGCCTGCCTCCGCGGCGCTGCACCATCCTCGCTCGCCTCGCGCACGCTCTTTCCGCCCCGCCCGCGCCCGCCCCGTTGCTTTCCGCGTCGCCGTACCGACCGCGCGGCGGCGGGCGCCCGACACGAGCCCCGCGCCCGCGCCGAGACCAGCAGCGCGCTTACCTCTCCCGGGGGGCGGGGCGCCGCGGGGATCGCCGCCATCGCGGTTTGCCACTGTACGTTAGGGTTGTAAACTGAGGGGTGTTTAGTTGCGCTCCGTAAATTTTTTGAAAAGACATCTTTCTACATTTGAAGCACTAAACATAGACTAATCACAAAAATAATTACATAACTCGTCTGTAAATCGCGAGACGAATCTAACGAGACTAATTAATCCGTCATTAGAGGTTGTTTACTGTAGCAATTTAGCGTCTGATTACAGCCTAATTAGGTTCATTAGATTCGTCTCACCATTTACAGACAGCAGTCGCAATGCATTTTTTATTTCCTCTATATTTAAGTCTCTATGCAGGTGCCGGAATTTTTTTAGAATTTAGAATTTTGTAACTAAACACGGGCTGAGCTGTAAACTTAAGCTGAAATGATCTTGTCCAAGCACACATGCTCCGCGACGGCGATCTATTGGTGGCTAGATTGCGCCATCATCACATCGCCCGGCCCAGAGCAAGCAGGCCAGCAACATGATGCATCATGCAAGCTCGTACCACTCGACCGCCGGCCGATTAAAGCTCATGTGAAAAACCGCCGGCCGGCCGGAATTAATGGCCGATCTAGAAATGGCAGCCGGCCGGGCCACCTGCCGCGCGCGGTCCAGCCCCCTCTGCAGGCAGCACAACCTGTCGACGACTCTCTCTCTCTCTCGCTCCAGCCGCAGCCGGCCGGCCGGAATTACGACGAGCTGAGCGGCCGGCCGGCTGCGCGGTTGCAACTTCGTGCTCGATCGATCGACATCTATGATCTATCTGCTCTGGTAGCTGCCATCGCGTCGATGGGGGGTTAGCTAGTAAAGTTATTTGAACGAATGAGTGATGAATGAATGAGCGGTCGAGTGACTCCAAATTCCCCTAATCATTCCTACCGGGCTGCAACTGCAAGCGGGTTTGTCGACGCATGAGTTGTGGCCATCACGGTATTGAATGCAATCGGGGGGAATGAAGGGTCCTGTGGGGGTTGGAAAGGGACGCTGCTGCCTCAGCCTCAATCATGCACTGCATCCCTTGCTACATGCTGCATTCAATAGCATACTTGGGGGCTGTTTAGTCCGCCCCTGGCCTCACATCTGGTTCCTTGGCCCCACTTTCTGACGTGATCGTCTACGATGCTATGCTCGTATACTAGCTGTATGCTCGCTCTTTGTCCTCTCCGCACTATGGATTCGGGAATGTTTGAATAGTGGCAGGTCAATACGTTCATCTTATTTGCTTCACCACTTCTCTATGTAAATCCAACAATACTTAGACATTTTTTGTTTCCAATTATAATCGATGATCCACCAAACACCTCGCTTAATTTCATTTCTGTGGTAATCTGCTTCAGAGATTTGAACTACGAGAAGCGAGAATAGAGAAGCGAGAAAATCTTCGCTTCTCTCATATACACTTAGATTATAAGCTGAGCGAAAACAAATAGTGCCTTAGTAAAAAGAATATAATGCCATCTCCACCCGTTCCCACAAAACAGATATTGTTCCAGCATATATTGAGGGCCACCTATTGCTGTTGCTAACATACTCCCTCCGTCCCTAAATAGTTGTCCTCGTTGGTGTCTGTGCCACAACTTTGACTTAATTTGTAGAAAATACGTGCAACATTTGTATCTCTAAATAAATTTGTTAAAAAACTAGATTTAAAGATCTTTCCGATGATACTAATTATGCATCATGAATATTAATATTTTTTAATATATATTTAGTCAAAGTTTTTTCTTGGGAAGCGCAAAAGACAGTTATTTAGAGACGGAGGGAGTAGTTTAGAGTGCATTCGTTACAAGAGTTCGTAAATTTATCTTTCGCCATCTTCTCTATCTTATCTTATTTCCAAAACATTGTCAAACCATTACATAATTTCATCGTGACTTATACTAAACGAAGCATTACTCCTTCCACACCATAATATTTTTTCCAACTGATTATTTAATATATCTATTATCTTATGATTTGGCCAACAAACGGAGCCTCCACGTTCGCTCTCAAGGCCTAGAAATTCCCACGTTAATCGGAGAAAATAAAAAAAAATAAAAATTACCCACCGCTGCCATTATGATAAAAATTAGCCTAAAATACCCCCGTGCCTAATTAAAAATCATCCACCAAAGCCATTATGAAAAATTAAATATAAAATACCATTTAGCTATGTATAAGTTACAAATATATACTATTAATAGAAACTGAAGCTAACAACAATCGATCAAAATAAGATGAAAATAAGAATAATTATATGCATAATATTATTAAAACTCAACAAATCAAAATGTTATTTAGGTAGATCATATTTGAATTGTTTTAACCAATAATAAAACATAATTTACGATAATGAATAGGGTGATGTATGGTAAAAAATAGTATAATCTTTAAGTAAGGATACAACGATATGCTTTTGAATTTTCAATACTAGCCGTGCAAATACGCGGGCTATACACCTAGTTGCCTACAAAAGACAAATCAAAACTATTATTCTCTGATTTGTTTACACAGAAGATAACTTAGGTTTACGTGTTCTACTATATGTGGACACTATATTTAGACTATATTTCTTTTAGTTACTACATGATATGAAGGAACGAGGTAATAATAATCTTACATAACATGAGAGGTTTTTTGGCAAATAAATTTGTCACATAAGCTAAAACTAATAAGTTTTTTTTGGTATCATGTGCATTTATAACATGACTATACTTTGTTTCTATAAGACCATAACAGCTCGATTAAATCAACCGTCAAAACAGATCACACTATGATATACAACATCTATTTTTATTTTTTTTATTAATATGGTAATTAATAGGTCCTCTTGTGGAACAAGTTGGAATTTTTTAACACTCCTTGTAAGATAATATACAGATTTTGTACTACACAAGAACACTACCCCTATATAATATAGTTGTTGATGTTGTGCAACTCGCAATATTTAATTTTTATATGCATAAATTAGGGATTTGTACAATTCCTAAGTGATAATTTCAAAAGTCACTATAGGTATTGCGAGGAAGTTGAGTGGAATTGATGTTGCGGGCACAAAAAATGGATAAATAGTCATTAACCACTAGCGGCGGATCTGATACATATTTTTATCTTCTCATTCTACTAATCTCCTCTATCTATGCTGTCGGTATCCTGTAGCAGGGATACCCACTCTTACTACAGCAAGGCAGGACCCGCGTAGTTATCCGTAATTGCGCGCAAAGGACGGAGGAGCCAGGCCCCACGGGTCAGGCTCTTTCCTCACCAGGCCAACGGCCCCGGACCCGTTCTCTGCCTGGGGATGGGTCCGGAGACGCTACGTGTCTCTAAAGAAGGGAAGCTCCGAGCTGACAGCCGAGACCGCGGACCCCCATAGGGGTCCGGGACCTCCTGCGTCCATCCGGACCCCCCTTACCGCGTGGGGGTCCGGAGCCGCCACGTGTCCCGGAGGCACGGGCGCGGGCTCGTGTGCGAGTCCTCCGCTAGGAGACTCGCCCACCCACCGCATTAAATGCGATGGTTGAGGCGTGCTCTATCGCCGCGGCACGCGGGACAGCCTTTGTCAGGTCTCACTGTGCACCGCGTATTACCAAGGTGCACAGTGCGGCTGCCTGTGCCGCGCCTGCGCAGAGCCCGTCTGTAACATTAATTGGATACGACGGCACGGCACTTTTCCATCATGCCGCCTACGCCGCTCCCTACACAGCCGTTCAGCTACGTGGCAGGCGACGCCACTAGCTACGTCTGGCATCGTCCCGACAAGACGGCACCTGGACATGATGAACGAGGGACACCAGGAGCAGGCAAGGGATTCTAGAAGAGAGATCCCCGCTGCCTACGGCGCCATGATGTATGAACAGTACGTTAGTTTATACTACACCGTTGGGCCCACTTGTCGGGGACCCAACAGCCATGTACGCGCCTCCCTTGAGATATAAAAGGGAGGCGCTCGCTGCGCATGACAGACTTCAAGCTCTCCGCACACACCAGCCCTGCTGAGCTCGCCCGCTCTCGTGGGAAGGCAATACAACACACAGTGGACGTAGGGTATTACGCTCCGGCGGCCCGAACCACTCTAAACCTTGCTGTGTTCATCGTGTTCTTGAGTGAGATCCATCTGGGACTAGCTAACCCCCGAGTACACACCCTCTGGGCTAGGGCGGGTGCCTTCCGCCACCCGGCCGTGGTTGCAGCACCTTGACAAAGTATTGCATAGATAAATTTATGCGTCTCAAGATACCTGGCCTTCGCCTCGTGGAGGACTTCACTGACGTAGTAAACTGGCTTTTGGACGGTCCGGACCCTGGTTACCGGGTCCGGCTCGCCCTTACCCACCACATCAGGTCCTTAGACCCCTAGCGGCTCTGGGTTCCCACTGGCACAAGGCTCCTCCAGACCCCCTTGTGCGGGGTCTGGGGCTTCAGGCAGAGGTGAGGCTGACGGGCCCCCGTGTCCGGGGTCCGGCTCACCATCTTTGGCCGGGGAGACCCTGGTGTCCCCTTGGTGAGCTTGCTCCGTCCTTTCGGCGACCAGCACCATGCTAACTGCCTCCGCAGACGTAGCAAGATACAGAAACAACGGCTCACCGGGCTCTGGAACCACCAATACTGGCAGCGAGGTGAGGTGCTGCTTCAGTTCCTGAAAGGCCTGTTCAGCCTCTTCGATCCAAGAAAATGGACCAGACCTCCTCAATAGCTTGAAGAAGGGAAGGGCCCTCTCAGCCAACCTCGATATGAAGCGGCTAAGAGCAGCGAGAGATCCTGTGAGCATCTGGACGTCCTTGATGCGGCCAGGAGGCCTCATCGCTTCGATCGCCTTGATCTTGGCTGGGTTTGCCTCGATGCCTCGATGTGAGACCAGGAAACCCAGCAGCTTCCCTGCTGAGACACCGAAGATGCACTTCTCTGGGTTCAGCTTCGTGCGCGTGGCGCGGAGCCGGTCGAAGACGAGGGACAGGTCCTCCACTAGTGTTGACCCTACCTTAGTCTTGACCACAATGTCATCGACATAAACCTCAACAATATCTCTAATAAGATTACAGAAGGTTTTGTTCATAGCTCGTACAAACGTGGGTAAGGCATTCCTTAGACCATACGGCATGACAATGTAGCAATAAAGCTCATCTACTGTTACAAAGGCAGTATGCTTCCTATCCTCTCTAGACATCTGAATCTGGTGGAAACCAGAGTAAGCATCTAGGAAAGACAAAAGGTCACACCCAGAGGTGGAGTCCACGATCTGATCGATACGCGGAAGAGGATAGGGGTCTTTAGGACATGCCTTGTTGAGGCTGGTGTAGTCGATGCACATCCGAAGCTTCCCGTTGGCCTTTGGGACGACGACCGGATTGGCCAACCACTCGGGGTGGTGGACCTCCTCGATGAAGCCGGCGTGTAGGAGCTTATGGACTTCTTCGCGGATGAAGTTTTGTCGCTCCACGGACTGCTTTCGAGGCTTCTGGCGCACCGGCGTGGCGTCGGGGTAGATCCTCAGATTATGCTCGATCACTTCCCTGGGGATCCCGGGCATCTGTGACGGTTCCCAGGCGAACACGTCGACATTTGCCCGGAGGAAAGCGATGAGCGCGTCTTCCTATTTCTCCTCCAGGTTCCTCGCGATGCGGGTGGTCTTGGTGGAGTCCGCTCCAATCTGAACCGTCTTCACGGGAACATGGTCACGCCGCCCACTGACCCGCTTCGCGAGCTTCTGGATCTCGCGGCAGTCAGCGGTGCTGTGGCGAGCGGTGTGATGCACTGGGCATGAACCTCCGCTTCCACCTTGCGGGCGAGGGCGTTTGCCATGTGCATTTTGGCCCCCAGCCGTTGCTGCCGCAGCCGGCGCCGCCGCTGGCGCTGCTGCTGCAACGACTGGTCCGCCGGATTAAGGTTCCCCGCGATTCCGGTTCTTGTTCTTCTTCTTCTTGCCACCGCCCTGAGCGGTAGCACCGGAGCCGCCAGCCTTGGCGTCTCCGTCTTGGGGGGCTGAGTGCTATGCACGGCCCTCAGCGGCCCTGGCACACTTGTCTGCCATGGAGAAAAGCGTAGTGACGCTTTCCACCTCGTGCGTCGCCAGCTTCTCGAGCATCTTCTCGTCACGTACCCCCTGGCGGAAAGCAGTGATAATAGATGCATCTGAGATACGAGGAATGGTACCCCGTACCTTGGTGAAGCGCGAGATGAAGGCCCGGAGCATTTCTCCGGGTTTTTGCCTCACGGCGTGAAGGTGTGCCTCCACACCATGCTGCTGGTACGCACTGGCGAAGTTCGCTGTGAACCTCGCACAGAGCTCTTCCCAGGACTGGATTGTCTCAGGTGTGAGGTTCATGAGCCAGGTCCGGGCTGGCCCAGACAAGGCTACATGAAAGTAGCTTGCCATGACGGTGCCGTTACCACCAGCCGCTGTGATGGCGGTAACGTACACCTGCAGGAACTCCGACGGGTTAGTGGTACCGTCGTACTTTTCCGGCAGGTGGGGGCGGAACTTGGATGGCCATGCCACGGCGCGGAGGTGGGGGCGTACACCTTGTTCCGCCAGAGCAGCGCAGCCCACCCCAGCAACTGGTGTGCCTGGCTGTATCCGGGCGTTCACCGGGGGCTTGGGTGCTACCACGTCCAAGTCGGCGTTGAGGTTGCGGCCCTCAATGTTAAGACGGCGCTCTCGCGCCCTCTCGACGGAGATGCGGGCATCCTCTCCCGCGCGCCGGCGGTTGAGCTCCGCCCGCAGGTCTTCTGTTCGTGCACCCCTCACGGTAGGGGAGCGCACGGACGCCGACGCACCGCCCTGACGCTGGCGATAAGGTACCACCGCGTTGCCGGGCGGAGGTCGTTGCCCAGTCCTTGCAGAACTGGGGGAGGCCTGAGCCAGGTGGAGGAGACGGTCGACGTCGTCCCGCCACTTCTTCAGGGCGTCTGGCGATGCTGCTTCAGTCGGGGGGTTGCGAAGCAACTCCCTAACCGCTACCATCGCTCCGCCGCTCGCAACTTGTGAGGGGGCCCTTGATGGGCGCCCTGACTCTTGCCGGCGAGCAGCGCGCGCCGCCGCCAACGGTGGCTGCTCCGCAGGCACAGTTGCCCCTAGAGCAGGAACACGAGGGGCGTGTGGCACGGAGGACGCCACACCCTCCGTCATCTCTACGTCGTCCACACGAACCATGGGGATGAAGAAGAGATGAACTGCGACCAGCTAAGCTCCCCTACCTGGCGCGCCAAATGTCGTGGTGCTGCAGACCACAGCCGGGTGGCGGAAGGCACCCGCCCTAGCCCAGAGGGTGTGTACTCGGGGGTTAGCTAGTCCCAGATGGATCTCACTCAAGAACATGATGAACACAGCAAGATTTAGAGTGGTCCGGGCCGCCGGAGCGTAATACCCTACGTCCACTGTGTGTTGTATTGCCCTCCCACGAGAGTGAGAGAGTTCGCGAGAGCTTGTGTGTCCGGTCCGCCTGTAGTGCGCAGGTGGGGGCGTACACCTTGTTCCGCCAGAGCAGCGCAGCCCACCCCAGCAACTGGTGTGCCTGGCTGTATCCGGGCGTTCACCGGGGGCTTGGGTGCTACCACGTCCAAGTCGGCGTTGAGGTTGCGGCCCTCAATGTTAAGACGGCGCTCTCGCGCCCTCTCGACGGAGATGCGGGCATCCTCTCCCGCGCGCCGGCGGTTGAGCTCCGCCCGCAGGTCTTCTGTTCGTGCACCCCTCACGGTAGGGGAGCGCACGGACGCCGACGCACCGCCCTGACGCTGGCGATAAGGTACCACCGCGTTGCCGGGCGGAGGTCGTTGCCCAGTCCTTGCAGAACTGGGGGAGGCCTGAGCCAGGTGGAGGAGACGGTCGACGTCGTCCCGCCACTTCTTCAGGGCGTCTGGCGATGCTGCTTCAGTCGGGGGGTTGCGAAGCAACTCCCTAACCGCTACCATCGCTCCGCCGCTCGCAACTTGTGAGGGGGCCCTTGATGGGCGCCCTGACTCTTGCCGGCGAGCAGCGCGCGCCACCGCCAACGGTGGCTGCTCCGCAGGCACAGTTGCCCCTAGAGCAGGAACACGAGGGGCGTGTGGCATGGAGGACGCCACACCCTCCGTCATCTCTACGTCGTCCACACGAACCATGGGGATGAAGAAGAGATGAACTGCGACCAGCTAAGCTCCCCTACCTGGCGCGCCAAATGTCGTGGTGCTGCAGACCACAGCCGGGTGGCGGAAGGCACCCGCCCTAGCCCAGAGGGTGTGTACTCGGGGGTTAGCTAGTCCCAGATGGATCTCACTCAAGAACACGATGAACACAGCAAGATTTAGAGTGGTCCGAGCCGCCGGAGCGTAATACCCTACGTCCACTGTGTGTTGTATTGCCCTCCCACGAGAGTGAGAGAGTTCGCGAGAGCTTGTGTGTCCGGTCCGCCTGTAGTGCGCAGGTGGGGGCGTACACCTTGTTCCGCCAGAGCAGCGCAGCCCACCCCAGCAACTGGTGTGCCTGGCTGTATCCGGGCGTTCACCGGGGGCTTGGGTGCTACCACGTCCAAGTCGGCGTTGAGGTTGCGGCCCTCAATGTTAAGACGGCGCTCTCGCACCCTCTCGACGGAGATGCGGGCATCCTCTCCCGCGCGCCGGCGGTTGAGCTCCGCCCGCAGGTCTTCTGTTCGTGCACCCCTCACGGTAGGGGAGCGCACGGACGCCGACGCACCGCCCTGACGCTGGCGATAAGGTACCACCGCGTTGCCGGGCGGAGGTCGTTGCCCAGTCCTTGCAGAACTGGGGGAGGCCTGAGCCAGGTGGAGGAGACGGTCGACGTCGTCCCGCCACTTCTTCAGGGCGTCTGGCGATGCTGCTTCAGTCGGGGGGTTGCGAAGCAACTCCCTAACCGCTACCATCGCTCCGCCGCTCGCAACTTGTGAGGGGGCCCTTGATGGGCGCCCTGACTCTTGCCGGCGAGCAGCGCGCGCCACCGCCAACGGTGGCTGCTCCGCAGGCACAGTTGCCCCTAGAGCAGGAACACGAGGGGCGTGTGGCATGGAGGACGCCACACCCTCCGTCATCTCTACGTCGTCCACACGAACCATGGGGATGAAGAAGAGATGAACTGCGACCAGCTAAGCTCCCCTACCTGGCGCGCCAAATGTCGTGGTGCTGCAGACCACAGCCGGGTGGCGGAAGGCACCCGCCCTAGCCCAGAGGGTGTGTACTCGGGGGTTAGCTAGTCCCAGATGGATCTCACTCAAGAACACGATGAACACAGCAAGATTTAGAGTGGTCCGAGCCGCCGGAGCGTAATACCCTACGTCCACTGTGTGTTGTATTGCCCTCCCACGAGAGTGAGAGAGTTCGCGAGAGCTTGTGTGTCCGGTCCGCCTGTAGTGCGCAGGTGGGGGCGTACACCTTGTTCCGCCAGAGCAGCGCAGCCCACCCCAGCAACTGGTGTGCCTGGCTGTATCCGGGCGTTCACCGGGGGCTTGGGTGCTACCACGTCCAAGTCGGCGTTGAGGTTGCGGCCCTCAATGTTAAGACGGCGCTCTCGCGCCCTCTCGACGGAGATGCGGGCATCCTCTCCCGCGCGCCGGCGGTTGAGCTCCGCCCGCAGGTCTTCTGTTCGTGCACCCCTCACGGTAGGGGAGCGCACGAACGCCGACGCACCGCCCTGACGCTGGCGATAAGGTACCACCGCGTTGCCGGGCGGAGGTCGTTGCCCAGTCCTTGCAGAACTGGGGGAGGCCTGAGCCAGGTGGAGGAGACGGTCGACGTCGTCCCGCCACTTCTTCAGGGCGTCTGGCGATGCTGCTTCAGTCGGGGGGTTGCGAAGCAACTCCCTAACCGCTACCATCGCTCCGCCGCTCGCAACTTGTGAGGGGGCCCTTGATGGGCGCCCTGACTCTTGCCGGCGAGCAGCGCGCGCCGCCGCCAACGGTGGCTGCTCCGCAGGCACAGTTGCCCCTAGAGCAGGAACACGAGGGGCGTGTGGCATGGAGGACGCCACACCCTCCGTCATCTCTACGTCGTCCACACGAGCCATGTGGATGAAGAAGAGATGAACTGCGACCAGCTAAGCTCCCCTACCTGGCGCGCCAAATGTCGTGGTGCTGCAGACCACAGCCGGGTGGCGGAAGGCACCCGCCCTAGCCCAGAGGGTGTGTACTCGGGGGTTAGCTAGTCCCAGATGGATCTCACTCAAGAACACGATGAACACAGCAAGATTTAGAGTGGTCCGGGCCGCCGGAGCGTAATACCCTACGTCCACTGTGTGTTGTATTGCCCTCCCACGAGAGTGAGAGAGTTCGCGAGAGCTTGTGTGTCCGGTCCGCCTGTAGTGCGCAGCGAGCGCCTCCCTTTTATATCTCAAGGGAGGCGCGTACATGGCTGTTGGGTTCTCGACAAGTGGGACCAACGATGTAGTATAAAATAACGTACTGTTCATACATCATGGCGTCGCAGGCAACAGGGATCTCTCTCCTGGAATCCCTTGCCTGCTCTTGGAGTCCATCGTTCATCATGTCCAGGCACTGTCTTGTCGGGTCGATGCCAAACGTAGCTAGTGGCGTCGCCTGCCACGTAGCTGAACAGGCTGCGTAGCTTGCGGCGTAGGCGGCATGATGGAAAAGTGTCGTGCCGTCGTATCCATTTAATGTTGCAGACGGGCTTTGCGCGGGTGCGGCACAGGCGGCTGCACTGTGTACCTTGGTAATACGCGGTGCACAGTGAGGCCTGACAAAGGCTGTCCCGCGTGCCGCGGCGATAGAGCACGCCTCAACCACCGCATTAAATGTGGTGGGTGGGCGAGTCTCCTTGCGGAGGACTCGCGCACGAGCCCGCGCCCGTGCCTCCGGGGCTCGTGGCGGATCTGGACCCCCACACGATAAAGGAGGGGGTCCGGATGGCGCAGGAGGTCCCGGACCCCTATGGGGGGGGGGTCCGCGGCCTCGGCTGTGAGCTCGGAGCTTCCCTTCCTTAGAGACACGTGGCGTCTCCGGACCCATCCCCAGGCGGGGGACGGGTCCGGGGCCGTTGGCCTGGTGAGGAGAGAGCCTGACCGGTGGGGCCTGGCTACTCTGTCCTTACGCGTAGTTACGGATAACTACGCGGGTCCTGCCTTGCTGCAGTAAGAGTGGGTATCCCTGCTACAGGGTACCGACAGTGGCCCCCGGGCCCACCTTGGGGGAGGTACGAACCCGCAGGTGGGGCCACTACTGCGATTTGGCTCTGCATAGCTTGAAGCTTCTTGCTGCAGAGGTCTTGACCGGGTTTCACCATCCATCGGATTGTCCGCTGCCTCATCACATCGCAACGGCTTATTGACTCGTGGCCCCCACGCCCAGTGGTACACCTAGTCACGCGCGCGACGCTCGGCATTCTCACGGCCGGAGTAAACGGATCATTTACTACCGGCGTAGTTCCCGAAAAGCTCGGCCACTCCAGCGCTTAATACGCGCACGTCAGCTCGGCTTCCGCCTCGCTCCGCGCGCGCGGGCGTTGGTTCAGATCCCGTCTTTTCGCACCCTTGTTGGTTACCCGCTCACCCCGACAGATGGGCCTGGGCCCCCATGTCATGGACTGGGCGGTTAACACCAGGCGCGGGCGTCGCTTGGGTTCCGGCGACGGTTCCGGGGTGCGCCGGTTGATTCAGGCTTTATAATGGGGTGAACCGCATTCCGCGGTTACTTTTCCGCATTCGCCTTCTTCCTTCCAACCTTTGCGCCCCTTTGCCTTCGAGCTTCCCTTGCCCCTTTCTCCCCCGCGCAGGCTGCTACTCACTCCACCGAGAGATGGCGTCCCTTGTTCATCCCCGCCGCTACCAGACCGAGGGAGAGTTGAACACAGGGCGCCGTCTACTGGGATGGAGTGCTCAGGAGACCGGCTGGGGGGTGCGAGCAGGCTCGGTTTCCCTTGGCAACCTCCGCGCCGGGGAGTTTGTGCTATTCATCTCGCACATCTCCACCAGCGTGGGACTGCCGATTTCCTCGTTCCTGCTGCTGCTGCTGGAAGACTTCGGCCTCCAACTTCAGCATCTGACGCCGCACTCCCTCCTCCTGGCGTCCATCTTCGTGCACATATGCGAGATTTTTGTGGGAGTTCGGCCCTGCGTCATCCTCTTCCGCTACTTCTTCATTCTGGTGAGGTCCGGAAGGAGCAAGGACGAGGTGGGGGGGGGTACTACTTCCAGGTGAGGAGTGACCTGGCGACTCCTTACATTCCCGGCCTTGCTGGCGGAAAGTGGGAGGAGTGGCGCAGGGATTGGGTGATCGCCACCACCGAAGCCAACGAGCGCCTCGCCCTGCCGACCGAGGGGCCCGCCTCCGACAAGGCATCCTGGAGGGCCAAGCCGTCGTTGCAGCCGGAGTTCGACTCCGTGCTGGACAAGATCAGGTCGCTCGCGGAGAGCGGCCTCACCTCGTGGCACGTGCTCGGAGACTTCTTGAAGCGCCGGATCGCTCCCCTGAAGCAGCGGCCGCGTCCTGCGTGGAACTTCACCGGCCTCAACGACTGCAGCAGGACCCAACGCGGAGAGGGGAGCGACCTGACCCAGGAGGCCTTGGAGGTTCTGGTGCGGAACGTGACGGGGGACGCTTTCATCCCGGAGAACCTGATCCTCCCGCAGAGCATAGTCCCCCTCTGCGAGGACCCCGCGAGGGTGGCGGTGCTGGCAACCCTGCCGACTCTGGACGACGGGGGACTGGCCCCACGCCAGACCGGAGGCGACGCGAACCGTGGGCTCCGGATCCCTGGCGCGTCCGGGGATCAGGCTACGCTGAGCGCTGCGGGGTCCGGCGCCACCACGAAGGGGAAGCAGGCCGCGGCTAGCATCGCGGCCGCAGCCGGTTCCAGCCGGGCACAGAGTAGCTCTGGTGCATCGTCGGGAGACGCAGGCCGGCGCAGGCTACTTAGGGGCGACGGGACCCTGATCTCAGAGCCCGCCGCGAAGCGCCAGAGGTCTTCTGAGGGCGCGGGCCATGGTAGCTCCCGGGCTGCCGGCCCCCACGCATCCTCTGGGGCAGCCGCACCACCACCATCGCCGCCGAGGAATTCCTCCCGCCGGCCGCAACAGCAGCAGCAGCAGCAGCAGCCGCAAGAGCAGCGGCAACAGGCACGAGGGCGGCAACAGCAGCAACAGGTGCAACCCCGGGTCGCGCCCGTGCTGCAGCCACGGGGACAGCAGCAGCAGGAACAGGCCCGAGTTGTGCCTGCATCGCAGCTGCAGGGGCAGCAGCAGCAACAGCAGCAGCCGCAGGAGAAGAGGCCGGGGCTCCGAGGACGCTGGGTGCCCGGTACTTCTGGGTTAGTGTTATCCTGCTTTCTTCCTTTACGCCGGTGTTCTGCTTTTTTCCTGAAGGCACCGCTTTGCTGCCAGGGCTCCTCGCCCCAGCGGTTCCTCTACCATTGCCGGCTCAGCCGCTGGTGCCCAGGCGGCCGTGGCCTCGGTGTTGACAGCAACGGCGACAGCGGGTGCGGGACCCTCAGGTATAGCGACCTATGCCAGCCCAGTAGTGTGTGACGTGGAGCTGACAGGCGTGTCATTTCCAGGCTCAGCAGCGCATAATGCCGCGGCGGTGGAGGCACCTGCGGCAGAGGCAGCAGACACAGCGGCGGTGGGGGCGCCGGTGCTGGGTGCAGCCGCATCTGACGCGGCGACGGCGGAAACGCCGGTGCTGGGTGCTGCCGTACCCGACGCAGCGATGGCCGAGGCGCAGGCGCTGGGGGCATCCGCACCCGACGCCGCGGCGGCTGAGATGCCGGCTCTGGGCGCAGCCGCACCCGACGCGGCGGCGGCGGAGGCGCCGGCGCTGGGCGCAGCCGCACCCGACGCGGCGGTGGCGGAGGCGGCGCCGATGCTGGGCGCAGCCGCATCCGACGCGGCGGTGGAGGAGGCGGAGACAAGTGCTGCAGCAGAAGCCCCCACCTCCAGCTCCGGTCCTATTGCAGAGGAGGAGTTGGAGGTGGTCTTTGGCAGGCGGCTCCTGCAGCACCAACTCCCGGAGGAGGATGTGACTCCCCTCCCCCAGGTGATGTTTCAGGTCCGGCGGTCGATCGAAGAGGCAACCTCCTCCACCGAGACGGCCTTCCGGCGGGAGTGGTCTGCCCTGGAGAGCGAGCGCCAGCGCCTCTCCGACTGGCACACCCGCCTGGAAGCGCATACGAAGGCTGAAGCCTCCCGCGCTGCAGAAACTCGGTCAAAGCTCAAGGCGGACCAAGAGGCCTACCGAGCCAACCTTAAGAAGGTGTTTGACCGGGAGTTCGCAGTGTCGAACCGAGAGAAATCCCTGGCGCAGCGGGAGCAGGATTTCACTCTGGAGGTTGTTGGCTTCGCGGCTCAGCGGTCCGACCTCGAGGCCCACCTCGCGGCTCGACAGTCCGAGCTGGAGACTCGCAGCGAGGACCTCGAGGTCCGGAGGCAGGAGCTCAACGTTTTCTCTACGACTCTGCAGGGATGGCGTGAACAACTGTAGGAGAGAGCCCGCCAGCTGACTACCGACGAGGCGGTTTTGGAGGAGGGCCGGAAATCCCTCGCCAAGCGGGAGGCCCACGCCACCGGCATAGATAAGGAACTCGGGCGCCAGCGAGAGTCGCTCAAGAAGTTGAAGGACCGGGCGGAGGAGAGGGAGGCCGAACTCGAGGAGAGGTCCCGTGGGCTCGAGGAAAGGTCCCGCGAGGTGGAGGTGGCCAAAGCGGCTCTGGACACCCGGGTGCGAGATGCGGTCCAGGAGGCGGTCCGGAAGCACCAGGAGGACTAGCGCGCGGGAGCCCAGCGGATCGCTGACTGGGCGGCCGAAGCGAGCCTCGCACTGGTGCCATTTGGGATGAGCCCAATCCAGGTGGCGGAGCCGCCAGCTTCGATAGCTGACGCCCTCCCAGTGCTGAGCTCTGCTTCGGATAGGCTCCAGCGCCTATGGCCGGTCCTTGCTGGAGAGCTCGAAACCGAGGGCCGTGAGCTGATCCGGATGGCGGCGGAGCACATCCTGACCTGCCTCCGGAGCCACGACCCGACCATCTCGTCGGCGCCCGTGGTCGATGGCACTGTAGCGGAGACGGAGGCCGCCGCTCGGGACAGCGTGCGGGAGGTCGTTGACTTCGTCGCCGCCTACTTCAAGCGAGAGCCTGCGGACCCTTAGGCTGGGGATTGTATCTTTTTTCTTCTTGCACTATGTAACAAACATTGTATTAGCTGAAATTTTTGAAACAGAAGAAACTTCAACTTAGCTGTTTGTCAGTTGTTGATTTGCGGTATGCAGCACCCCGGCGCCCTGGCCCCCTGGCAGATAGGTGCAGTTGCTTGGACCTGTCCGCCACCTGAGCCGTAGAAGATACTCCAGACCTCGTTGGGCATAGGGCTGCATAGTTTGTAAGACAAGCAAGGGCCTTGTTCCCTGTGTAGCATACAGAACTACAGAGAAAAGAATCAAGCTGACTTATATAGTATCAATGATACTGCAACTTAGCTGCTTGACGCATGCAGAATCCGTTCGTGATGTGTGGGACAAAGCGGATGCTCCGGGCCCCCTGAGAGATAGACTCAGTTGTTTTGAGTCTGTCTACCATTGAGACTGGACCTTGATCTGCATGAAGGCTTTGAAGCAGATGCTAGGACCCCCTGGTAGGTAGGCTCAATGGTTTGAGGCTGGCTACCACCAGTCAGGACTTAACCTGTGTACCACTTCAAATTTACAGCTTAGTAGCAGGCCCGCGGGACTCATCCCTGACCAGTGCCAGGCTGGTACAAGGTCCGGGGCTCTAGATGCGCAGGTCCAGGTTGCTCAGCGCTTGTTTCAGAGTGGTGGAGTGTGTAGGCTTAGGGTACGGGACCAGCCTAAGGCGCTACACAAGGCTCCGGACCATTCCAGGAAACAGCACGATCTTCCCGGACCTGGCTTATCATCCCAGGCCTCTCGCAGCAGTGGCAAGGTCACTTTGTTGTACTCGATCTTTTGAGATATAGGACTGGACATGCCGTGTTGGACTTAGGAAACCAACTCTTGAGCTGGAACGGGGTCCGGGCCCTTAGTTACCCGACTCCAGGTACTAGAGTACTCGTTACAGGGTGGTGGAGTGTGTAGGCTTTTGGGTACGGAACCAGCTAAGCAGCTACACAGGACTCCGGCCCACCCCAGGAAACAAGCACTCGCTCTCCAGAGTAGGTCCCTAAGGGTCTGGACTCCTCTCCAGCAGCAAGAGGGTCCGGATCTGTACGGCAGTCCAGTAACCCAGCTCAGATCTTAGTTGTAGCAACAAGGGCAGAGGTCCCCGCGGGGGTTAGAGAGGTAAAAACTTTGAGAATCGGCATGCGAATTTTAAATTTTGACACAAAGACAGAACTGGGAGAAATTATTTCCTTTGCAATCTTGATGTACATGGCTTTGCATGGAATTGGCATGCTTTGCAGGACCTTACCAGCTCAGCCGCATCCTGGAGTGCTGTTGGCCAGTAGAAGCCATGCCGAAAGGCCTTGCCAACAAGCGTGCGAGAGGAGGAATGACTTCCGCACTCGCCTCCATGGATCTCCGCGAGCAACTCGCGGCCCTCTCCCTGGGAAATGCACCGCATGAGGACACCGTTGGCGCCACGGCGGTAGAGATCCCCTTCTACCACCGCGTAGCGTTTAGCCAATCGGACTATGCGCTCAGCAGACACATCATCATCAGGGAGGATGTTATCCTTCAGGTAGTCCCAGATCTCGGAGATCTATGCATCAGGAGCTCCCTGAGTAGGTGGGTGTGGCTCTGCGAGGTCTCCAGGATCCTCAACAGGGCACACGGCCCAGGTTGGGCACCACAGGTGGAGTGCTGCCGGGACCGCTGGCTTTGAGGTGCTAGCTTGATCCCCTTCACCCAGCTCGGCAGGCTGGGCGGTAGGTCTCAGCAGCCATCTTTCGAAGACACCCTCGGGCACGGGTGCCCAGGTAGATGCTCTCGCAGAGAGATCATCTACTGCTGAGTTGTGCTCGCGGGGAACGTGTTGTAGTTCCAAGGCGTCGAAGTCCTTCTCGAGCTTCCTCACGTGTATGAGGTATGCCGCGAGCTGGGGGTTGTTGCAGTTGCAATCCCGTCGGACCTGCTTGATGATTAGCTGGGAGTCCCCCTTCACCAGGAGCTGCCGGACCCCCAATGAGAGGGCTTGCGTCAGGCCAAAGATCAGAGCTTCGTACTCCGCCATGTTGTTTGTGGCCTTGAACTCAAGGTGCACCATGTACTTCAGCTGATCTCCGTTTGGGTCGATGAGGACCACACCAGCTCCGGCCCACTTTTCGCGGGCGGACCCGTCGAAGAAGAGTGTCCAGTGGGGCTCGGTGAAGACTGGTGCCCTGATTTCCGGCTCCGGGGGTCCAACGTTGACGACCGGACCCCCAGGATTGCTTGGGGAAGGAGTCCACTCCGCTATGAAATCGGCCAGGATCTGGCTCTTGACTGCATGGCGTGGCTGGAAGTCCAGTTGGAACTCGGCCAGCTCTGCCGCCCACTTGGCGATATTGCCTGTGGCGTTGGAGTTGTGCAGGATCGCTCTTAATGGGTAAGAGGTCACTACGACAACTCGGTGTGCCTGAAAGTAGTGGCGCAGTTTCCTGGACGCAATAAGTATTGCATAGATAAGCTTATGCGTCTCAAGATACCTGGCCTTCGCCTCGTGGAGGACTTCACTGACGTAGTAAACTGGCTTTTGGACGGTCCGGACCCTGGTTACCGGGTCCGGCTCGCCCTTATCCACCACATCAGGTCCTTGGGCCCCCAGCGGCTCTGGGTTCCCACTGGCACAAGGCTCGTCCGGACCCCCTTGTGTGGGGTCCGGGGCTTCAGGCAGAGGTGAGGCTGACGGGCACCCGTGTCCGGGGTCCGGCTCACCATCTTTGGCCGGGGAGACCCTGGTGTCCCCCTGGCGAGCTTGCTCCGTCCTTTCGGCGACCAGCACCATGCTGACTGCCTCCGCAGACACAGCAAGATACAGAAACAACGGCTCACCGGGCTCTAGAGCCACCAATACTAGCAGCGAGGTGAGGTGCTGCTTCAGCTCCTGGAAGGCCTGTTCAGCCTCTTCGGTCCAAGAAAATGGACCGGACCTCCTCAATAGTTTGAAGAAGTGGAGGGCCCTCCCAGCTAGCCTCGATATGAAGCGGCTAAGAGCAGCGGGAGATCCAGTGAGCTTCTGGACAACCTTGATGCGGCCAGGAGGCCTCATCGCTTCGATCGCCTTGATCTTGGCTGGGTTTGCCTCGATGCCTCGATGTGAGACCAGGAAACCCAGCAGCTTCCCTGCTGAGATGCCGAAGATGCACTTCTCGGGATTCAGCTTCGTGCGCGTGGCGCGGAGCCGGTCGAAGACGAGGGCCAGGTCCTCCACTAGTGTTGACCCTACCTTAGTCTTGACCACAATGTCATCGACATAAACCTCAACAATATCTCTAATTAGATTACAGAAGGTTTTGTTCATAGCTCGTATAAACGTGGGTAAGGCATTCCTTAGACCATACGGCATGACAATGTAGCAATAAAGCCCATCTCATGTTACAAAGGCAGTATGCTTCCTATCCTCTCTAGACATCTGAATCTGGTGGAAACCAGAGTATGCATCTAGGAAAGACAAAAGGTCACACCCGGAGGTGGAGTCCACGATCTGATCGATACGCGGAAGAGGATAGGGGTCTCTAGGACATGCCTTGTTGAGGCTGGTGTAGTCGATGCACATCCGAAGCTTCCCGTTGGCCTTTGGGACGACGATCGGATTGGCCAACCACTCGGGGTGGTGGACCTCCTCGATGAAGCCGGCGTGTAGGAGCTTATGGACTTCTTCGCGGATGAAGTATTGTCGCTCCACGGACTGCTTTCGAGGCTTCTGGCGCACCGGCGTGGCGTCGGGGTAGATCCTCAGAATATGCTCGATCACTTCCCTGGAGATCCCGGGCATCTGTGACGGTTCCCAGGCGAACACGTCGACATTTGCCCGGAGGAAAGCGATGAGCGCGTCTTCCTATTTCTCCTCCAGGTTCCTCGCGATGCGGGTGGTCTTGGTGGAGTCCGCTCCAATCTGAACCGTCTTCACGGGAACATGGTCACGCCGCCCACTGACCCGCTTCGCGAGCTTTTGGATCTCGCGGTAGTCAGCGGCGCTGTGGCGAGTGGTGGGATGCACTGGGCATGAACCTCCGCTTCCACCTTGCGGGCGAGGGCGTTTGCCATGTGCATTCTGGTCCCCAGCCGTTGCTGCCGCAGCCGGCGCCGCCGCTGGCGCTGCTGCTGCAATGACTGGTCCGCCGGATTGCGGTCCCCCACACAAGGGGGTCCGGACGAGCCTTGTGCCAGTGGGAACCCAGAGCCGCTGGGGGCCCAAGGGCCTGATGTGGTGGATAAGGGCGAGCCGGACCCGGTAACCAGGGTCCGGACCGTCCAAAAGCCAGTTTACTACGTCAGTGAAGTCCTCCACGAGGCGAAGGCCAGGTATCTTGAGACGCATAAGCTTATCTATGCAATACTTGTTGCGTCCAGGAAACTGCGCCACTACTTTCAGGCACACCGAGTTGTCGTAGTGACCTCTTACCCGTTACGAGCGATCCTGCACAACTCCAACGCCACAGGCAATATCGCCAAGTGGGCGGCAGAGCTGGCCGAGTTCCAACTGGACTTCCAGCCACGCCATCCAGTCAAGAGCCAGATCCTGGCTGATTTCATAGCGGAGTGGACTCCTTCCCCGAGCAATTCTGGGGGTCCGGTCGTCAACGCTGGACCCCCGGAGCCGGAAAACAGGGCACCAGTCTTCACCGAGCCCCACTGGACACTCTTCTTCGACGGGTCCGCTCGCGAAAAGTGGGCCGGAGCTGGTGTGGTCCTCATCGACCCAAACGGAGATCAGCTGAAGTACATGGTGCACCTTGAGTTCAAGGCCACCAACAACATGGCGGAGTACGAAGCTCTGATCTTTGGCGTGACGCAAGCCCTCTCATTGGGGGTCCGGCAGCTTCTGGTGAAGGGGGACTCCCAGCTAATCATCAAGCAGGTCTGAGGGGATTGCAACTGCAACAATCCCCAGCTCGCGGCATACCTCATACACGTGAGGAAGCTCGAGAAGGACTTCGACGCCTTGGAACTACAACACGTTCCCCGCGAGCACAACTCAGCAGCAGATGATCTCTCTGCGAGAGCATCTACCCGGGCATCCGTGCCCGAGGGTGTCTTCGAAAGACGGCTGCTGAGACCTACCGCCCAGCCTGCCGAGCTGGGTGAAGGGGATCAAGCTAGCACCTCGAAGCCAGCGGTCCCGGCAGCACTCCACCTGTGGTGCCCAACCTGGGCCGTGTGCCCTGTTGAGGATCCTAGTGACCTCGCAGAGCCACCCCCACCTACTCAGGGAGCTCCCGATGCATGGATCTCCGAGATCTGGGACTACCTGAAAGATAACATCCTCCCTGATGATGATGTGTCTGCTGAGCGCATAGTCCGATTGGCTAAACGCTACGCGGTGGTAGAAGGGGATCTCTACCGCCGTGGCGCCAACGGTGTCCTCATGCGGTGCATTTCCCAGGGAGAGGGCCGCGAGTTGCTCGCGGAGATCCATGGAGGCGAGTACGGAAGTCATTCCTCCTCTCGCACGCTTGTTGGCAAGGCCTTTCGGCATGGTTCCTACTGGCCAACAACACTTCAGGATGCGGCTGAGCTTGTAAGGTCCTGCAAACCATGCCAATTCCATGCAAAGCAAATACACACCCCGGCTCAAGCTCTGCAGATGATTCCGCCCTCATGGCCATTCGCTGTGTGGGGTGTGGATATCCTGGGGCCATTCCCCCGGGCTGTCGGCGGGTACCGGTTCCTCTATGTCGCCATCGACAAGTTCACCAAGTGGCCGGAGGTTACCCCTGTGGTGAATATCACTAAGAAATCAGCAGTCGCATTCCTCAGGTCCATTGTGTGCAGATTTGGCGTCCCAAACCGCATCATCGCGGATAACGGGACCCAATTCAAAAGCAGACTCTTCCAAGAGTACTGTGAGGACATCGGTATCCAGCTATGCTTTGCATCCATAGCACACCCCCGCAGTAATGGACAGGTTGAGAGAGCGAATGCAGAGATCCTCAGGGGACTCAAGACCCGCAACTACAACTGCTTGAAGAAGCATGGTGCCAAATGGGTTGACGAGCTTCCATGCGTACTATGGGGCAACCAGACCACACCCGGTCGAGCCACCGGGGAGACTCCGTTCTTCCTGGTCTACGGGGCTGAAGCATGCCTTCCCCCAGAAATTCACCTGGGCTCACCACGGGTCCAGGCCTTTGACGAATCCATGCAGGAACAGCTGCGGCGTGACGACGTGGACTTCGTTGATGAGCGAAGGTGGCGAGCAGCAATCCGAAATGCACGCTACAACTAGGCGCTATCATCAACGGTTCGTGCACAGTAGGAAGCTCCGGGCTGGCGACCTCGTCCTCAGACGGATCTTGAGCCGAGCAGGGGTCCACAAACTTTCCCCCAGTTGGGAGGGGCCCTTCAGGGTTACAGAGGTATGCCGGCCCGGATGCGTTCGCCTCGCCACAGAAGATGGAGTGCCGCTGCCCAACCCATGGAACATAGAGCATCTGCGTATGTTCTACACATAGGCAGAGCCGGAAAATAAACTTTTCCTTTGTAATAAGATAGAGTTACCGTGCGGCCCAGAGCGGTTGGGGGCCACCCTCGTAAACCCGACCTCTGGCATCCATCGCACCGTCGGCTAACGCGCGGCTCAGAACGGTAGAGGTCCGACCTCGTAAACCCGGCCTCTGGCATCCATCACGCAAGCCATGTACATCAAGATTGCAAAGGAAATAATTTCTCCCAGTTCTGTCTTTGTGTCAAAATTTAAATTCGCATTCCGATTCTCAAGTTTTTACTTTTCTAACCCCCGCGGGGACCTCTACCCTTGTTGCTACAACTAAGATCTGAATTGAGTTGCTGGACTGCCGTACAGATCCGAACCCTCTTGCTGCTGGAGAGGAGTCCAGACCCCTAGGGACCTACTCTGGAGAGTGGGTGCTTGTTTCCTGGGGTGGTCCGGAGTCCTGTGTAGCCGCTTAGCTGGTTCCGTACCCAAAAGCCTACACACTCCACCACCCTGTAATGAGTACTCTAGTACCTGGAGCCGGGTAATTAAGGGCCCGGACCCCGTTCCAGGTCAAGAGTTGGTTTCCTAAGTCCAACACGACATGTCCAGTCCTATATCTCAAAGGATCGAGTACAACAAAGTGACCTTGCCCGCTACTGCGAGAGGCCTAGGACGATGAAGCCAGGTCCGGGAAGATTGTGTTGTTTCCTGGAATGGTCCGGAGCCCTGTGTAGCGCCTTAGCCTGGTCCCGTACCCTAAGCCTACACACTCCACCACTCTGTAACAAGCACTGAGCAACCTGGACCTGCGCATCTAGAGCCCCGGACCTTGTACCAGCCTGGCACTAGTCAGGGATGAGTCCCGCAGGCATGCTACTAAGCTGTAAATTTGAAGTGGTACACAGGTTAAGTCCTGACTGGTGGTAGCCAGCCTCAAACCATTGAGCCTACCTACCAGGGGGTCCTAGCATCCGCTTCAAACCCTTCATACAGATCAAGGTCCAGTCTCAATGGTAGACAGACTCAAAACAACTGAGTCTATCTCCCAGGGGACCCGGAGCATCCGCTTCGTCCCAGACATCATGAATGGATTCTGCATGCGTCAAACAGCTAAGTTGCAGTATCATTGCTACTGTATAAGTGAATTTGATTCTTCTCCCTGTAGTTCTGTATGCTACACAGGGAACAAGGCACTTGCTCGTCTTACAAACTATGCAGTCCTATGCCCAAGGAGGTCCGGAGTATCTTCTACAGCTCAGGTGGCAGACAGGTCCAAGCAACTGAACCTATCCGCCAGGGGGCCAGGGCGCCGGGGTGCTGCATACCGCAAATCAACAACTGACAAACAGCTAAGTTGAAGTTTCTTCTATTTCAAAAATTTCAACTAATACAATGTTTGTTACATAGTGCAAAAAGAAAAAGATACAATGCCCAGCTCAAGGGTCCGCAGCTTCCCGTTTGAAGTAGGCGGCAACGAAGTCGACGACCTCTCGCACGCTGTCCCGAGCGGCGGCCTCCGTCTCCGCTACAGGGCCATTGACCACGGGCGCCAATGACATGGCCGGGTCATGGCTCCGGAGGCAGGTCAAGATGTGCTCTGCCACCATTCGGATCAGCTCGCGACCCTCGGCTTCAAGCTGACCAGCGAGGACTGGCTCCAGACGATGGAGCCTATTCGAAGCAGAACTCAGCACTGGGAGGGCGTCAGCTATCGAAGCTGGCGGCTCCACCACCTAGATTGGGCTCATCCCAAATGGCACTAGTGCGAGGCTCGCTTCGGCCGCCCAGTCAGCGATCCGCTGGGCTCCCGCGCGCTGGTCCTCCTGGTGCTTCCGGACCGCCTCCTGGACCGCCTCTCGCACCCGGGTGTCCAGAGCCGCCTTGGCCACCTCCATCTCGCGGGACCTTTCCTCGAGCCTGCGGGACCTCTCCTCGAGCTCAGCCTCCCTCTGCTCCGCCCGGTCCTTCAATTTCTTGAGCGAGTCTCGCTGGCGCCCAAGTTCCTTCTCTATGCCGGTGGCGTGGGCCTCCCGCTTGGCGAGGGATTTCCGGCCCTCCTCCAAAACCGCCTCGTCGGCAGTCAGCTGGCTGGCTCTCTCCTGCAGTTGCTCACGCCCTCCCTGTAGAGTCGCAGAGAAGACGTCGAGCTCCTGCCTCCGGACCTTGAGGTCCTGGCTGCGAGTCTCCAGCTCGGACTGCTGAGCCGCGAGACGAGTCTCGAGGTCGGACCGCTGAGCCGCGAAGCCAACAACTTCCAGGGTGAAATCCTACTCCCGATGTGCCAGGGATTTCTCTCGGTTCGACACTGCGAACTCCCGGTCAAACACCTTCTTAAGGTTGGCTCGGTAGGCCTCTTGGTCCGCCTTGAGCTTCGACCGAGTTTCTGCAACGCGGGAGGCTTCAGCCTTCGTGTGCGCTTCCAGGCGGGTGTGCCAGTCGGAGAGGCGCTGGCGCTCGCTCTCTAGAGCAGACCACTCCCGCCGGAAGGCCGTCTCGGCGGAGGAGGTTGCCTCTTGGATCGACCGCCGTACCTGAAACATCACCTGGGGGAGGGGAGTCACATCCTCCTCCGGGAGTTGGAGCTGCAGGAGCCGCCTGCCAAAGACCACCTCCAACTCCTCCTCTGCAACAGGACCGGAGCTGGAGGTGGGGGCTTCTGCTGTAGCACTTGTCTCCGCCGCCTCCGCCGCCGCCGCATCGGGTGCGGCTGCGACAAGCGCCGGCGCCTCCGCCGCCGCCGCGTCGGGTGCGGCTGCGCCCAGCGCCGGCATCTCAGCCGCCGCGGCGTCGGGTGTGGATGCCCCCAGTGCTTGCGCCTCAGCCATCGCTGCGTCGGGTACGGCAGTACCCAACACCGGCGCCTCCGCCGTCGCTGCGTCGGACGCGGCTGCACCCAGCACCGGCGCCCCCACCGCCGCTGTGTCTGCTGCCTCTGCCGCAGGTGCCTCCGCCGCTGCAGGGTTGTGTGCTACTGAGTCTGGAAATAACGCGCCTGTCAGCATCACGTCGCACACCACCGGGCTGGCATAGGTCGCTGTACCTGAGGGTCCCGCACCCGCCATCGCCGTTGCCGTCGACGCCGAGGCCGCGGACGCCTGGGTACCAGCCGACGAACCGGCGATGGTGGAAGAACTGCTGGGGCGACGACCCCTGGCAACAAAGTGGAGAAGCCTTCAGCAAAAAGCAGAGCAACAGGCACAAGGGAATAGAGCAGGATAATACTAACCCAGAAGTACCGGGCACCCAGCGTCCTCGGAGGCCCGGCCTCTTCTCCTGCAGCTGTTGCTGTTGCTGCTGCTGCTCCTGCAGCTGCGATGCAGGCGCAACCCGGGCTTGCTCCTGCTGCTGTTGTCCCCGTGGCTACGGCACGGGCGCGACCCGGGGTTGCACCTGTTGCTACTGTGGCCGCTCCCGCGCCCGCTGCAGCTGCTCCTGCGGCTGCTGCTGCTGCTGTTGCCGCTGGCGGGAGGAATTCCTCGGCGGCGATGGTGGTGGTGCAGTCGCCCCAGAGGACCCGCGAGGGCCGGTAGCCCGGGAGCTACCCTGGCCCGCGCCCTCGGAGGTCCTCTGGCGCTTCGCGGCGGGCTCCGAGACTAGGGTCCCGTCGCCCCTGAGTAGCCTGCGCCGGCCTGCATCCCCCGATGGCGCACCGGAGCTGCTCTGTGCCTGGCTGGAACCGGCTGTGGCAGCGCTGCTGGCCGCGGCCTACTTCCCCTTCGTGGTGGCACCGGACCCCGCGGCGCTCAGTGTAGCTTGATCCCCGGACGCGCCAGGGATCCGGAGCCCGCGGTTCGAGTCGCCTCCGGTCTGGCGTGGGGCCAGTCCCCCGTCGTCCAGAGTTGGCAGGGTAGCCAGCACCGCCACCCTCGCGGAGTCCTCACAGAGGGGGACTATGCTCAAAGGGAGGATCAGGTTCTCCGGGATGAAGGCGTCTCCCGTCACATTCCGCACCAGGACCTCCAAGGCTTCCTGGGTCAGGTCGCTCCCCTCCCCGCGGTGGGTCCTGCTGCAGTCGTTGAGGCCAGTGAAGTTCCACGCAGGACGCGGCCGCTGCTTCAGGGGAGCGATCCGGCGATTCAGGAAATCTCCAAGCACGTGCCATGAGGTGAGGCCGCTCTCCGCCAGCGACCTGATCTTGCCCAGCACAGAGTCGAATTCCGACTGCAGGGACGGCTTGGCCCTCCAGGTTGCGCGGTCGGAGGCGGGCCCCTCGGTCGGCAGGGCCAAGCGCTCGTTGGCTTCGGTGGTGGCGATCACCCAATCCCTGCGCCACTCCTCCCACTTTCCGCCAGCAAGGCCGGGAATGTAAGGAGTCGGCAGGTCACTCCTTATCTGGAAATAGTACCCCCCCCACTTCATCCGTGCTCTTTCCGGACCTCACCAGAATGAAGAAGTAGCGGAAGAGGATGACGCAGGGCCGCACTCCCACGAACATCTCGCACAAGTGCCCGAAGATGGACGTCAGGAGGAGGGAGTGGGGCGTCAGGTGCTGAAGTTGGAGGCCGAAGTCTTCCAGCAGCAGCAGCAGGAACAAAGAAATCGGCAGTCCCACGCCGGTGGAGATGTGCGAGGTGAATAGCACAAACTCCCCGGCGCGGAGGTTGCCAAGGGGAATTGAGCCTGCTCGGACCCCCCAGCCGGTCTCCTGAGCACTCCATCCAAGCAGGCGGCACACTGTGTTCAACTCTCCCTCGGTCTGGAAGCGGCGGGGATGAGCAAGGGACGCCATCTCTCGGTGGAGTGAGGAGCAGCCTGCGTAGGGGAGAAAGGGGCAAGGAAAGCTCGAAGGCAAAGGGTCGCAAAGGTTGGAAGGAAGAAGGCGAATGCGGGAAAGTAACCGCGGAATGCGGTTCGCCCCATTATAAAGCCTGACTCAACCGGCGCACCCCGGAACCGTCGCCGGAACCCAAGCGACGCCCGCGCCTGGTGTTAACCGCCCAGTCCATGACATGGGGGCCCAGGCCCACCTGTCGGGGTGAGCGGGTAACCAACAAGGGTGCGAAAAGATGGGATCTGAACCGTCGCCCGCGCGCGCGGAGCGAGGCGGAAGCTGAGCTGACGTGCGCGTATTAAGCGCCGGCGTGGCCGAGCTTTTCGGAAACTGCGCCGGTGGTAAATGATCCGTTTACTCCGGCCCCAACAATGCCGAGCGTCGCGCGGGTGACTAGGTGAACCACTGTGCGTGGGGGCCATGAGTCAATAAGCCGTTGCGATGTGATGAGGCAGCAAACAACCCGATGGATGGTCAAAGCCGGTCAAGACCCATGCAGTAAGAAGCTTCAAGCTATGCAAAGCTAAATTGCAGTAGTGGCCCCACCTACGGGTTCGTACCTCCCCCAAGGTGGGCCCGGAGGCCACTGTCGGTACCCTGTAGCAGGGATACCCACTCTTACTACAGCAAGGCAGGACCCGCGTAGTTATCGGTAACTGCGCGCAAAGGACGGAGTAGCCAGGCCCCACGGGTCAGGCTCTTTCCTCACCAGGCCAACGGCCCCGGACCCGTTCCCTGCCTGGGGATGGGTCCGTAGACGCCACGTGTCTCTAAGGAAGGGAAGCTCCGAGCTGACAGCCGAGGCCTTGGACCCCCCATAGGGGTCCGGGACCTCCTGCGTCCATCCGGACCCCCCTTACCGCGTGGGGGTCCGGAGCCACCACGTGTCCCTGAGGCACGGGCGCAGGCTCGTGTGCGAGTCCTCCGCTAGGAGACTCGCCCACCCACCGCATTTAATGCGGTGGTTGAGGCGTGCTCTATCGCCGCGACACACGGGACAGCCTTTGTCAGGCCTCACTGTGCACCGCGTATTACCAAGGTACACAGTGCAGCCGCCTGTGCCGCACCCGCGCAGAGCCCGTCTGCAACATTAAATGGATACGACTGCACGGCACTTTTCCATCATGCCGCCTACGCCGCAAGCTACACAGTCCGTTCAGCTACGTGGCAGGCGACGCCACTAGCTACGTCTGGCATCGACCCGACAAGACAGCGCCTGGACATGATGAACGAGGGACTCCAGGAGCATGCAAGTGATTCCAGGAGAGAGATCCCCGTTGCCTGCGACGCCATGATGTATGAACAGTACGTTATTTTATACTACATCGTTGGGCCCACTTGTCGGGGACCCAACAGCCATGTACGCGCCTCTCTTGAGATATAAAAGGGAGGCGCTCGCTGCGCACTACAGGCGGACCGGACACACAAGCTCTCGCGAACTCTCTCACACTCGTGGGAGGGCAATACAACACACAGTGGACGTAGGGTATTACGCTCCGGCGGCCCGAACCACTCTAAATCTTGTTGTGTTCATCGTGTTCTTGAGTGAGATCCATCTGGGACTAGCTAACCCCCGAGTACACACCCTCTGGGCTAGGGCGGGTGCCTTCCGCCACCCGGCTGTGGTCTGCAGCAACACAACATATGCGGATAAAGTTGCACTCCATGTTCTTTCCCTCATACACGGACTCACACTCTTTTTCTTCTTGGTTTCAATTAACTAATAGTCCAACCATTGATCCAAGAGAAAGCACATGTGGAGAGATTTGTTTAGTTAGCTAATATTTCACGCACCATGGGTACACAAGTCTTTACCATCTTGTAAAGAATTCTAAGTTTCATACTCTCTACTACTAACAAAAGGAAAATTCATGTTATTTAAAAGGATGTTGCAAACAAATATTTTTTTACTGTTTTCATTTTTTGCAAAAAAAAAACGTTGGAGGAAGGGACAAAGGACAATTGGCGCACAAAACATTTTTTTGTCTTAGGGCCTTCATCATAGTATTATTTCTATATGTCAATATATTAATATCCTTCCATTTTTTACCTTTATAAATACATATGACTTCAATACACAATCACTACATAGATTCGATAAAAGGTTTTTCCGCTATATTATGATCTCAAGTTCTATAATTTAATTTAGAATTCAAATAAAACATATGTGTATAGAATATTGAGTGCTTTTGGTGATCCTATTAGCTCTTGGCGCTAAAAGCATATGTTTTGTATTCATATACTTTAATTGCTTTAATACACAATACACAATCACTACATAGATTCGAAAATTTTTAATTGCTTTATTACCTAATAGTAATACAAATCATAAAATAAATATATTGGCAAATGGCAACCAAGACTTGAACCGATAAAACCCAGCCAGGCCCTCCGCTGGCGTCCGGGGACGACAACCCGGCGTTGCGTTTCCACTTGGACACACCCGGCCTCCTTTTTATTTCTCTCCCCTCCACGCCTTCCCCACGCGCCCGCCCACACACTGACACAGACACCCTCCTCTTTCGGCATCTCCCCCCTGGAGGCGAGGCGACGAACTGGGCGAGCGGCGCCGCCCTTTGCCCAGGTCTCTCGGCGCTCCACCAGCTAGCGACTCCGCCAGGTGTGTGCTCGCCCGGCCCGTTCCCTTCCCTTCCTGCTGTGCGAAATCGAACATCCCATACCCTAATGCACCACCATATACATATATGCTCTCTGTATTCGGATCTCGCCATGTGATCGATTTCGTTCCCTACTATATATAACTTCGAATTTTCGCACCCGGCCTGGTCCTCTGGTGTGATGTGATTTTTTTGCCATGTATATATGGGCTCGGTTCCTTCTTTTAGATCGAGGGATACCAGCGCATGAATATATTTGCGGCAGTAGGATTCTTCATTTTTGGCAATTCATAAAAGAGGAAGGCCGTATCATCGAACATCCCAAACCCTAACGCAGCTCGTGATCGAACCTTCCGCCAGGGCAGCAGCAGCAGCAGCAGCAGCAGACGGATCGATGGCGTCGTCGGTGCCGGCGCCATCGGGGTCGGTGATCACCGTGGCGTCGTCCTCGTCGTCCGCGGCCGCGGCCGCGGTGTGCGGCACCGGGTCGCCGTGCGCGGCGTGCAAGTTCCTGCGGCGCAAGTGCCAGCCGGACTGCGTGTTCGCGCCCTACTTCCCGCCGGACAACCCGCAGAAGTTCGTGCACGTGCACCGCGTCTTCGGCGCCAGCAACGTGACCAAGCTGCTCAACGAGCTCCTCCCCTTCCAGCGCGAGGACGCCGTGAACTCGCTCGCCTACGAGGCCGACATGCGCCTCGGCGACCCCGTCTACGGCTGCGTCGGGGTCATCTCCATCCTCCAGCACAACCTCCGCCAGCTCCAGCAGGACCTCGCCCGCGCCAAGTACGAGCTCTCCAAGTACCAGGTGATGAAGATCATTTCGCACTCGTCGTCGATAGCTAGAGTAACGCATGCATGTTGCGTTGGCTAATTCGATCTTCTTCTCCCTCCCAGGCGGCGGCGGCGGCTGCTTCCGCGTCGACGGGGCCGAACGGGCCGCAAGCCATGGCGGAGTTCATCGGCAGCGCGGTGCCCAACGGCGCGCACAACTTCATCAACATTGGGCACTCGCCGGCGCTCGGCTCCATCGGAGGCTCCCTCGCCGCGTTCGGGCAGGAGCAGTTCGCCAACGCGCAGATGCTGTCCAGGAGCTACGACGGCGAGCCCATCTCGAGGCTGGGGATCAACGGCGGCGACGAGAAGCCCAGCGCCGGCCAGTAGGGGCGCGGATCGATCGATCCTGTCAGGTTTGGCTTGTTTTGCATGCCTCCCTTAGTCCACGGTGCTTTTATCTGTTTTTCCTTCTGCTTCCGATCGAGTAAATCGCGAGTTTGGTAGGGTACGGTTAGTCCGTTAGTTTGCTTGATGCGTAATCATGCATGGCTAAATATAGCTTAGTGCATGCTTGAGGCTAATCGGAGAGCTGGCGTTCTTGTGCAAACAAACACTGCAGCGCTTTTTGAATCTAAACATATCGGTGGCTAGCTAGTTGCATGTGTAGTACTTGTGGTCTCGAGACTCTAGAGATGTTGTGATCAACAAGAGAATATTTTAAAGAATCTGTTTTGTCATACTGTTTGGCTCTTGGGTCTGGTACTTGTGTGCATGCACAGCACACTTTGTGTGGCGAACAAATCTCCTAGGCTTGTGTTGACCTAAACAGCCTCCTGTGTTGAATTAGTTGAAACAGAAGGGGCCAGTAACTGTTTGCTGGCTAGGATGTGGGTCCTGGAGAATGCAGCAAGCTGTTCTTATTATGTTCATCGTTTCCTCTTTGCACAGTCCAACTCCTATAGCCTAACATGCGATCGAATCAATCTATGCATGGAATGCACAAGCCTGCAAAAAAAAAAAAAATCTATGCGAGCTCACAACATTTCGTGGACGTGCACCAATCACATGCATGCCTGATGGTGTCCTGTAGCTGAAGGCGTACTTCACATATACGAAGAGTTTGAAATGTGTTTTACTTCAAAAACAAGAGTTTGAAATGTGTCCTCGTGAAGTAATAATCCAGCTAGCAAGCTAGGTAGCCATCGACCATTATTGCTACTGATCGAGTATCTCTAGGAAATAACTCATATTTCATGCCTGATGAATATATGCATATATACCTCTGGAGGATAAATGGAACCGATCGGATGAAAATGATCTTTTTTTTAACAACCAGATAGCAAAGCGTGCCTTGTTCGGATCCTTCACACAGCTACCTATTAGCTTGATCAAAGGGATCCAAATGGGCGTCGTACCCAATTATATACAACATTTCAATCGATGCTTTGTCGATTCATAAATCATAACATGAGAAATAAAAAATGTACGGGTCCGTGTATTTAAACTTAACAGTTACTACTTATGACGGTTTGTTTGGGGGTGTAACAATCATGTCTGCATACCAGCAAGAATACTTCATAATTTTTCAACAGCCATATTATCATTTTTTTTTAGTTATCAACGCAACTGATGGTTTTTTGCAAAATTGTTTTTTTTTCAGGTTACTGACGTGAGGACATGAAAAAAAAACTTGAAGAGTGCTGAAGACTAAGTGGAGTGCAATGATGATCTTAGATTTCCATCGTTAGGACGGATGGTCAGTATTTGTCTGTCGATTTTACATGAAGAGTGCGTGCATGCTTATGTTGTTTAATTGCTTGTTTGTCAATTACCGCCTCCGTCTCCATCCATCCACAAGAAGATGATCCAGCATTTCATGCGAGCATGCATCCACGAGCAGTGTCTATATAGGAGTATGTTGTTGCTGTAGTTCAAGAGAAACAATGCGTGCTGCTTGTCCCGGGGGCTTTTACCACTCGGACGGCTACCTCCCTTTTCCCCTTCTTCCCTAGTTTTCTACTCCTTCATGTATCGCTAGATTGGCTCTACACACTACTGAAGTTGACCTTGAGAGAAAGTGCAGCTTCTTGAGACCTGATGGGTACTGCTGCGTATCCTTGCTTTTACTTGTGATGAGATAGAGCTACTACTAGTACTAGGGTCTTGTTTAGTTGCGTCCGTAAAGTTTTTGAAATGGAATCTTTACACATTTAAAGTATTAAATATAGACTAATTACAAAACTAATTACAGAACTCGTCTGTAAACTACGAGACGAATCTAATGAGTCTAATTAATTCATCATTAGAGTATATGTACTGTAGCAATTTAGTGTCTAATCATATTCTAATTAGGCTCATTAGATTCGTCTCGTAATTTACAAGCAAACTATGTAATTCATTTTTTATTTCGTTTAAATTTAATACTCCATACATGTAAGATTCTCTTTCGATGTGATAGATTTGGAATTTTGAATTTTGCATCTAAACAATAAATTTTGAATTTTGCATTTCAAAAATTACCGGTTTACCGACTGGTTTACCGACCGATTTGACCGATGGGCCTTAATGGGCCGGCCTATTTTTTTCTTTTTCTTTTTTTGATTTAACTTTAAATCCCCGCAAACTATACTAAATGAACGAATTTTTGAGAAAAATTGACACCATTAGGTTCATCACACCTTGAAGTATTTTTAGGATTTTTTTGGAAATTTTTTATTTTTTGAATTTAAATTTAAATTTTAAATTTTGGCCGATTTGGTGAACTCTGGCCAGGACACATCAAAGGAAAACAAGAGTGATGGCATGGCGATGCGCCAATGCTAGGGCCTCCATCAATGTGAGAAAGGGCAGCAGGCCGCCCAAAAATGTCGTCCTGCAGGAGATATTCAATGCACATCCCTGCATTCATAGCAGCAGCGGCCGGCCTCGCATCCGGGCTATCAGGCATTCAGGCTATGCGGCCAGCCCCCCAGTCCTCCGCAGACACAAGCACAGTACACAAACCTGTGCCTCTCCCGTTCCTCCACTGCTCGTTCTACTTCAATCTTTTCTCTTTTTTTTTTGGACCAGCAGACATTCTAGCCTTTGAATCCGATTCGTTTGAATTATCACTCAATCCATTATTTGAATTGGAGTATCTTTTTTGTTTTTCATTCTGAGGAAAACGGCACAGTGTACATGCATATATGGCTAGCAAGAAACAGGCGAACAGATGGAGACGCTGGCAAGTTTTGCACGGACAGAGACACGCAGACACGAGAATGATGCAGGCATGGCGCGCAGCAGCGGAGCACAAAGGCACGAGGCGTGCACTGCCACTGGCGCGCACTGTGTCGTCGCCCGGGGTCGTGGTACTGGTGCTAAGGCCCTCTCCCTCCACTGTGCAGTGCTCGCGTTCATTCAATTGGGATGGATCATGCACGGGGCAGATGGAATGGACGGAACAACAAGATCGCATTGCGAGAGGGGATCGGAGCCGAGGCGAAGCGATCGCAATGATGGCGGCGATCGGAGGGGGCCGGCAATGATGCCGATCGACGGTGCCAGCAGCACAGTGCGGGCGTACGCACAGCCCGGCCGGCAGGCCCTCCGCTCCGCTCCGATCGAGCCTGCAATGCGGTGCGGGGCGCGCGTTAAATGCGAACGCTTCGCCTGCGCTGCGCCCCTCCTGCCGCGCGCGGCGTCGGCCACGAGGCCCTGGCCGCGGGCGCGTCTGCCGCTCTAGCGCGGCCGCGGCTGCCGCCTGCCCGGGCCTGCCTGCCGTGCCCAGAGTGCCCTGCCCCGTCGCCGGGCCCCAGCCGCGGGCTCCGTCAGCTCTGCACGCTGACCCACCGGCCGGCGCCCCAGAGTTATTGCGCGCCAACGGCCGACGCGAACATCCCTTTTGCCGCCCTCGACACCGATCGCCAGCTCGTGCCGTTGGATCGATCTCTTGCGCCGATGGGTGACCATGCCGGCCTGCCGCGGCCGCCGTCTCTCTCCTCCGGCCTTGTCCCTGCTCGCCGCGCGCCTGCGGCCGCGGACCATCGGCACAGTTCCGCCACTGTGGCCGCGCACGCGCGTTCGACGTCTCTCCTCCCCCGTTGTCTCCGCTCCCCGTCAGCTGGCTCACCTACAGCTCGGCGGCGACTGGCGATTTGACTCAGCAGCGCCTGCGCCTCGATCGCGGGGACGGGTCGGACAACAGCAACGCTCCATGGTCCATGGATGACGGGTCGGTGCGGCGGGGACTGGCCGCTGAGCTCGACGGACGATCTGGACAGTGCTCCCACCAGCAGTGACAGGGACCCGGCCGGGGCTATCGAGATCCTGGTGCGTGCTCGCCCGCCTCGATCCGCCGTCGCATCACCGTTTCCGATCATGCTGTGGACGTGTCACCGGTGCCAGTAGCTAGCCTCCTCCTGCATGCCTAGTAGTATAACACATCTCTCTTTCTCCCTCGCCGTGCGTGGCGCGGCCGGTGTGGCCCGATCAAAGACGAGTCCGTACGCGTCCATGCACGACCGCACGAGACGAGAGACGAGGACGGATCATAGTCGTGACAGGGGAGGCGGTTCGGTGGATGGATCAGATCATGGATAGATATGTGACCCTTGCTCGTGGCCGTCTGCAAATTGTTCAGAAGTCTGCACCCAACAAGGCATGGTTTCAGTTTCAGAAGATACAACTTGCAAACAGAAGTCATCCGATACCTTTTAACCCCAACTCCGTCGTGCCATGCCGACGCTCCATCCTGTCATGCTGCAGTCCTGATCTTCAGTTCTCACCGTCTCTTGACTTCGATCAGGCTCGCGCGAAGCGAAGCTGCCAAATCTCCAACTGACATAAAAAGTTCAGGATCCGCTCAGCTCGTCGTAATTCCGGCCGGCCGGCTGCGGCGGGAGCGAGAGAGAGAGTCGTCGACAGGTTGTGCTGCCTGCTGAGGGGGCTGGACCGCGCGCGGCAGGTGGCCCGGCCGGCTGCCATTTCTAGCTCGGCCATTAATTCCGGCCGGCCGGCGGTTTTTCACATGAGGTTTAATCGGCCGGCGGTCGAGCGGTACGAGCTTGCATGATGCATCATGTTGCTGGTCTGCCTGCTCTGGGCCGGGCGATGTGATGATGGCGCAATCTATCCACCGATAGATCGCCGTCGCGAAGCATGTGTGCTTGAACAAGATCATTTCAGCTTCAGTTTACAGCCTCAGTTTACAACCCTAACGTACAGTGGCAAACCGCGATGGCGGCGATCCCCGCGGCGCCCCGCCCCCCGGGAGAGGTAAGCGCACTGCTGGTCTCGGCGCGGGCGCGGGGCTCGTGTCGGGCGCCCGCCGCCGCGCGGGCGGTACGGCGACGCGGAAAGCAACGGGGCGGGCACGGGCTGGGCGGAAAGAACGTGCGCGAGGCGAGCGAGGATGGTGCAGCGCCGCGGAGGCCGGCCTAGGCGTCCCGTCCGAGGTGACCCGTCCTTAAACCTCGCTGACCGTACAGTCGTACGCCTGCGGGCTGCGCGCATCTCGTGCGGATCCGCCGCCCGGTGGGATTGGTACGCTGCGTGCGCGCCCGGCCGGGCGGTTGACCCGTCAACGCGCGACCCTGATCCTCTCGGCGGGCATGCCAGCCGGAGGAAATGCGCCCGAGCCAGGCCGCGACTGCTGCCCCATCCCCTCATCATCCTGAGGATCCGTGCGCGCGCGGCCCGCACGCGGCGCGCTCCACTGTGCCGTGCAGCGCTAGCTGGCTGCGCGCGTCGCCGCCTCCGTAGCTGCGAGCGCGATGTGCCCATGCGCGCATCGAGCCCTGGCCCTAGCCCCCAGCCGCCAGCCGCTGTGCCATTGGAGGCTCTCGTGGCGCGTCGCCGCCGAATGATGACGGGTCGCGATGAGGTTGGTGAGGTACCGAAACTGGACCAGTATGGGGTTGAATGGGAGCTAAACAAAAATTATCGCAAACTGAAACTCGGCTTAAGATCCCAAATGCACACCCAACCCTCACTTCTAGAGTGTGCAAGGTGTAGCTATAGCAGAGCTATACACCAAGCAAAAACTCTAGAAACAAGCTGCGAAAAGATCGGATCAAGAGCGAAGAATAAGCACCAAAACCAGCATGGAATACTAACGCCGGTTAAACCGACGTGTGAAGAAATACTCCACCGGTTCAACCGACGTCATAGAGCCGGCAGCAGAGAAGAAGCACTCACCGGTTAAAACGACGTTATGATTCAAAAATCGTCGGTTCAACCGACGATAGCGCACCGGATAAACCGACAAAATCCAAAACGAACACCGGTGCAGTTGTCCAGAGAGACCTCAAAATGGACTAATGAACACCGGTTGATCCGACGTGTTCAATTCTAAAGCACCGGTGCAGTTGTCCAGAGGAGCGGCAAAATGAATCCAACAATGCACCGGATAAACCGACGCTATGAATTTTCTATACGCCGGTCAAACGAGTTAAGCAGCACGTGGGTAAAGCTGGTGAGGCTTCACCGGTTGAACCGATGCCCGTGGATAGCTAAAGCACTGATGCGACCGGTCTGACCGGTGTGACCCGAGCTGGTTGTTTTGGGTCCCACAGCATTTAAATCTCTCTCTCAATCCCAACGACTCAGTCACCGTCCCAGCCCTCTCAGCTCGCCGTCCCGAGGTCTCCCCTTCCCATGTTTTCCTCCAAACCCTAGAGCCCAAAACTTCCCCCTCCATTTGATCCCAAGGACTAGAACGGATCAAACCGACGTGGGGAAGCTTCATCCCCTTGATTCTTCCCTGGGAAGCCTGGGATTCAAGTCCTTCGAGCGGATAGGAGCTCATTCAAGGTATTTTGCTTTTGATGATCGATCTCTAGTTCTATGTGGTTTCAGGTGATTTCCCTCCGGTTAGAAACGTCCAATGTTATCCCTGAGTTAGTTCCTAGAAGGGTCTTAGGATTGGTGGCCGGATTTCACCACGACAAAGGGTCTTAGGTTCTGGTCTGGTTAGGACCGGTCTGACCGGTCGGAGTGACCGGTCTGACCGGTGTCACGGTAGGATCAGTAGGACTGGTCTGACCGGTCTGATGGACCAGTCTGACCGGTGGGGTGTTGGCTGAGAAGGTGAAAGTCGGGGTAGTTGGTAAAATTGGTTAGAAATTATTTTGGCTATTAGTTACTTATAATTTTTATAACTCATGCATGCATTTTCATGTCATATGCATATGCTCACGAGTAGGAGCCGCGGCAGAGGAGGTCGTGTACGAGGTGGTTGCGGAGCCACAGGAGCCCCAGTGGCAAGCCCCGCAGCAGGAGGATCGTGGGGAGTCGGCCCAAGGCCCAACTCACCCCAGTGTTGAGCAGCAGACGCAAGGCAAGCCCCGGTGCACATCTTTTTATTTTAAACTATGACACCTATATTTATGTTGCTATTACTTGTGCATTAGGTTTAAGAATTGTTTGGAACCCTAGTTGCATGATCCCTAGGTTTCCTCGTGTTGTACTAGTATGTAGAAGACGATAGAAATGCTATGCTTTATAGAACTCGGTAGAAGTCGAGTGAATTCGGGTCACTCGCGAGATATAGGGCATTTAGTTAAGTTAAATATATGGAATGTTGAATTAGGTAAGAAAGGAAAAGAATTTGGAGACTGGGCGGGGAGGGGTTAGCCCCGTCTGTGTCGGTTAAGGACCGTTCGTTGTCTGACCCTGTGATTGTGTTTGAACAGTACTAACCGCATACCGGGAGTAGGAGGTAGTCAAAACCGGTAAGCCGAGTACTGCTTTGCTTCGAAAGTACAGGAACCCGCACCCAACTCCTGGGGTGAGTCGAGTAGTCGCGGAGAATTGGGATGCATATGTTTACTTTTGGTGGTCTCACGTTGAGCTCGGCTGACCATATGTCGTTGGGCTGGTTCCTGTAGTTCGAGACGGGGAGGGGAAATGTTGGTGCGTGGGGTCCGATGGGGCTTTTACGTGCCGTGTTGGTTAGGTCCACCTTGCAAGGTTAAATCGGATCGATTCGCCGTCAGTCGCTCTCGGATATGAGCACCTTGATCACAGCACCGCATCGTAGTAATGTCTTATGAAACTTATGTGATGATTGGAAATGACTACCATGAATTACTATTCCATGTTTGTTATGATTTCTTAGCAGGTGCAAACACTAGTTGAGAATAATAGTATATAGAATTGGGAGCTAAAAGTGGAAAAATAAGGACTCATCTTAGAAGCTTTTTATGCAAAATAACCACCAGCCAGAAAGCCTTGCATGTCTAGATATGTGGGCTTAGTTATACCCACTGCTCGGGTAAGCCTTGCTGAGTATTAGAATACTCAGGGTTTGTTGCCACAATTATTATTTCAGGACACCCGGACGTCGATTTCTGCCCCTGCTGCGTTAAATTCATCCGCAGAGATGCAGAGGGGTGTGAAGTGGTGGAGAGAGACCCTTAGGCTAGGATTTTGTCGAGTTGTACACTTGGGGCTGAGGGTGCAACCTTTCTGTTTTGCGTAGACCGTTTCGTTGGACCGGTCTAACCGGTGGTGACAGCAGGAAGGGCCGACCGGTTGGGTGAACCGGTCTGACCGGTCTTGATAGATCAGAACTGGTGAAAGATAGAGTAGTTGTAGGATCTTTTATATTTGAACTTCAGTCGTGTCTATTGTAAAGTTAGGTTTGTAAATATCTATATATTTGAACTCGGTTTGTAAAACTTAATGTTTCATATCGTGTTCGCTCTTGTATTTTTTTAAAGTAATGTGTCGTGCTTGTACCATCTGCGCCCACCGTCACGTGGGACTACCGGTGTTGTTTCGATCGGGCCGTGGGTTGAGAAAGGATCGCCAAATGAAGCCGTTAAGCTAATGCGCCCGATGTGTTCAAATGACGGCCATTACGCTTAATTAGAGTTTTAATTTGGCGGTTCCGTCACAGCTGGTATCAGAGCCGAAACGCACTGGGAGTGGTACGAGCATGACTAATTTTCAGAAATTACAAATTAAAAATGGAGTCCTAACTTAGGATCGGGTGGTACACTAATATGGGGGGAACGTTGATCGTACTAAGCCCTATATATGTAGTCTGAGTTCGAGTAGTAATAGATATTTAGTTTTGGTTGAAGAGATTTACGTAAGGCGCTCATGCATCATGACATTTAGATTTTTGTTTGCATTTGGAAGTTGGTATAGGAGCTCATGTGTTATACCATGCATCACGGCGTCGTGATTTCCAAATTTGAAGAAAAAAAGAATTTGAATTATGGTGTTGGTGCACAGTTAGGACTTAGAAGTTTATTTCTGCTGGGGACCGGTCTGACCGGTCGTGGCCACCGGTCTGACCGGTTGATCTACGTAGACCCCATGCAGATCCATGCAGATCGGTCTGACCGGTCGGATGCACCGGTCTGACCGGATGAGCGCAGACAGAGACCCCTAAGTTGTGTTCAAATAATTTATTTTCGGCGATTTCTTCCATGATTCGGGTGTTAGTTGCAGTCAAGATTTTTCTTAAGTAATCAGAAAAATGTAACTAACCCAGTCATGGTTGAATGCAGAACGGGAGAGCCACCAAACCCTCCTGAGTTGGCCCAGGCCATTGCGGCCATGCTCACTGGGCGCGATGAGCAGACGACACTCCTCTGTGAGCTTGTGGCACAGGGCTGAGCGCCGCAGCCTGAACATCACCACCAGCTGCCTGCTCCTGGATATCTAGAGTTCCTGGCTACTCAACCACCGCTCTTCCATAAAGCGGACGAGCCATTGGAGGCGGATAGTTGGCTCCGGACCGTAGAGTCCAAGTTCACCCTGCACCTGTACCAGGATGGGGACAAGGCGGGATTTGCAGCCCAGTAGCTCAGGGGTCCTGCACGCACGTGGTGGGACAATCACGTGGCCATGTTCCCTGCGGGCACTCGGTTCACCTGGGCGGAGTTCAAGAATGCTTTCAGAGCGCATCATATTCCAGCGGGGGTGATTAGAAGGAAGCTCACAGAGTTCTTGGCCCTGAAGCAGGGCAATAACAGTGTACTACAGTACTCCTAGGCCTTCAACACACTGGCACAGTATGCTGGGTACCATGTAGACACTGATGAGAAGAAGCAGGCGTGCTTCAGGCAGGGGCTTAGCAGCAAGCTCCAGGATCGCCTGGCCATGATCAAGTTTGACAGTTTTAGTGAGCTGGTTAATGGGGCTATTATACAGGAGGACGCACATCTAGCTCACAAGGCGGAGAAAAAAAGAAAGGCACCGGTGGTGGGATCTACTAGCAGCGCTCCCCAGAGGTTCCGTCTGGTGCAGTCGGGCCCACAGCGAGCCCCCTTTCAGCACCAGCCGCAGCAGCAGTGGGGATACCGGCCCCCTCAGTACACTCAGCCAAATGGGACAGTTAGGCCTCCTGTTCCTCAGCCGAGTAAGCAGCAGGTGTGGGTACAGCAGCCGGGGATGCGCCCCAATTTGTTTCCATGCTACAACTGTGGACAGCTTGGTCACTTTGCGCGGAATTGCCCAATGCCACCCAAGCAGGGCCAGCAGTCCGGTCAGCAGGGTCAGAAGCAGCAAGTGGCCCACTTCAAGCCAGTACAAGTGCACTACACCACCCTCGAGGGTATTCCTGAGGGAGCTCCAGTGATGGCGGGTACGTTCTCAGTAAATGAACAACCCGTTACAGTGTTATTTGATTCAGTGGCGTCTCATACGTTTATTAGAAAGGGGTGTGTTGATAGACTGGGATTAAAAATAGAAAGCATGCCCAAGCCATACCATATTCATTCGCCTGGGGGAAAGTTAATCACCAATCAGTTTGTTAAGCAAGTACCCCTACAGTTGCAAGGAAATTTTTTCCTACGGCCTTGATAATGTTACCGACCCAAAGGATAGATATTATATTGGGTATGGACTGGATGGAGGACCAGGGAGTTAGTCTGGACACGACCTCACAATCTGTGCACATCAAATCTTCCATTCATGGGTGTATGACTTTACATTTGAAACATCATATGTCGTTGACACCTACGGTGAATCAGGTTGAGGGTAAAAAGCTAGCAGATATACCAGTGGTGTGTGAATATCCGGATGTCTTTCTGCATGATTTGCCTGGAATGCCGCCTGATCGTGACGTGGAGTTTACCATTGAATTGCAACCGGGTACGACAACGATTTCTAGGAGACCTTACCGGATGCCCCCCAATGAGCTGGCGGAGTTAAAGAAACAATTGCAGGAATTGCTTGAAAAAGGCTACATCCATCCTAGCACGTCACCTTGGGGCTGTCCTACACTCTTTGTGAAAAAGAAAGATGAAAGCCTCAGGTTGTGCGTGGACTATAGACTTTTGAATGCCGTTACCATCAAGAATAAGTACCCACTTCCCCAGATTGACATCCTGTTTGATCAGCTATTCGGGGCCAAAGTGTTTTCCAAGATTGATCTCCGCTCTGGCTATTATCAGATAAAGATTAGAGCTGAGGATATTCCCAAGACGGTTTTTTCCACCAGATACGGACTTTTTGAATATCTGGTCATGTCTTTCGGGCTAACGAATGCCCCTGCTCATTTCATGTATCTCATGAACTCGGTGTTCATGCCTGAGCTGGATAAGTTCGTTGTGATTTTCATTGACGACATTCTGATATTTTCCAAGAATGAGGAAGAGCATGCAGAGCATCTCCGCATTGTGCTTCAGCGCCTGCGGGAGCACAAGCTGTATGCCAAAATTAGCAAATGTGATTTCTGGCTCAAGGAAGTCTAGTTCTTGGGCCACATCATCTCAGACAAAGGGATTTCTATTGATCCTAGTAAAATTCAGGATGTCATGAATTGGAAGACTCCAGAGTCTGTTTCAGAGATCCGGAATTTGCTTGGGCTAGCAGGCTATTATCGCCGGTTTGTACCGGAGTTCTCAAAAATTGCTAGGCCCATGACTGAGTTACTCAAGAAAGGGGTGAGATTCATTTGGGATGACAAATGTGAGCAGGCCTTTCAGACTTTGAGAAAGCTTCTGACGTCTGCCACTGTCCTTGCTCAGCCAGATATTACCCGGCCTTTTGATGTGTATTGTGATGCTTCAGGTACGGATCTTGGCTACAGTCTCATCCCTGTTTGTCTTCGCTGAATATTATTCAGCCATTAATACTTGTTGTAATGCATCAGGTACGGGCCTAGGCTGCGTCCTTATGCAGGATCAACGAGTGATTGCCTATGCCTCCAGAGCCCTCAGACGGCATGAAGAGAATTATGCTACTCATGATCTAGAGCTGGCAACGGTCGTGGATGCATTAAAGATCTAGCGCCATTATCTTCTGGGTAATCTTGTTCACATATACTCAGACCACAAGAGTCTTAAGTATATCTTTACCCAGAGTGAGCTCAATTTGCGCCAGAGACAGTGGTTAGAGCTGATAAAGAATTATGATTTGGAGATCCATTATCACCCGGGTAAGGCGAATGTCGTTGCGGATGCACTGAGTTGCAAGGCAAGTTGCAGTTGCACCTCAGCCTCATGAAACCTTGTGCCAAGAAATGGAAAAATTAAATCTGGCTTTTGTATCGGAAGGCACGCTTACTAATCTTACCCTCACACCTACACTCGGAGATCAAATTGTGGAGGCTCAGAAAAATGATGCGGGCATGGATAAGATCAGGCAACGGCTTAGTGAGAATGATCCTCAGGTGCAGTGCTTCCATTAAGATAGTGAGGGGGTTCTTTGGTTTCAAGATCGGTTAGTGGTGCCTAAAAATTTTGATCTTCGGAAACAAATTCTTGATGAGGCTCACCTTTCCCGATATTCTATTCACCCGGGCAGCAACAAAATGTATCAAGATCTGAAACTGCGATTTTAGTGGACGAGGATGAAGCGGGAAATTGCCAGATATGTATCTGAGTGTGATATTTGCAGAAGGGTGAAGGCGAGTCATTTGAGACCAGCTGGTCCCTTGCAGCCCCTGAGTATACCATCGTGGAAGTGGGAAGATATTATTATGGATTTCATTGTTGGGCTTCCCAAGACCTCAAAGGGGTATGACTCTATTTGGGTGATTGTGGACCGCCTCACGAAGGCAGCCCATTTCTTACCGGTGAAGACCATTTTTAGGGCACAGCACTATGCGGAATTGTATATCAGTCAGATTCTTAGCTTGCATGGGGTACCCCGGACTATTATTTCTGATCGTGGTGCCCAGTTTGTTGCACGTTTCTGGGTGCAGTTGCACTTAGCCCTCGGTACTCAGCTCATTCGTAGTTCGGCTTATCATCCTCAAACGGACGGTCAGACAGAGAGGATCAATCAAATCCTGGAGGATATGCTGCAAGCCTGTGTACTCTCTTACAGTAAAAAGTGGGATGAATGTCTGTCACTTGCTGAATTTTCTTACAACAACAGCTACCAGGAGAGTTTCAAAATGGCTCCATCTGAGGCATTATATGGGCGGAGGTGTAGGACACCATTAAATTGGTCGGAAGCTGGGGAGAGAAATTTTTTTGTTCCTGATATAGTTCAGGAAGCTGAGGAGCAAGTTCAGCTCATACAGAAAAATCTGAAAGCGGCTCTAACCCGTCAAAAGAGTTATGCGGACAAAAAGCGGCAAGCTATCTCCTTCCAAGTGGGGGATCATGTTTATTTGCGGGTATCTCCAATGAAGGGGGTCCAGCGGTTTGGGGTCAAAGGAAAGCTCGCGCCTCGCTATGTTGGGCCTTTTCCCATTCTTGAGAAGTGTGGGCCAGTGGCATACCGTCTGGAACTCCCAGCACGATTGTCCGCAATGCATAACATATTCCATGTCTCGCAACTCAGAAAATGCCTTCGTGTTCCCACCAAGATTGTGGATATAGAGGAGTTACAATTGGAGCCCGATCTTGTGTATCCCGAGCACCCGGTCAGAATTTTCGATTATAAGACTCGAGTCACTCGAAATCACACTAGCAACTTTTATAAAGTGCAATGGAGTAATCACTCCGAGCGGGAAGCAACTTGGGAGACGGAGGAATTTGATCGGACTAAATGCCCGGAACTATTACAAACCTATGAAGGTACTCATCAAGTCCTAACCCTCCATTTTTGCGTATTTATTAAATCTCGGGACAAGATTTCTTTTAGGGGGTAGGATTGTAACACTCAGGTGTTAATCTACTAGTTAATTAAATTAATCAAGGTCATTAGTTTCAGACCACGCGACAAAGCACCCAAATTGTTTCTGTCAGCCTGGGCCAGTTCAGCCCGGAATGGTCTGACCGGTATGGGCGACCGGTCTGACCGGTGTGACCCGAGCTGGTTGTTTTGGGTCCCACAGTATTTAAATCTCTCTCTCAATCCCAAGACTCAGTCACCGTCCCAGCCCTCTCAGCTCGCCGTCCCGAGCTCTCCCCTTCCCATGTTTTCCTCCAAACCCTAGAGCCCAAAACTTCCCCCTCCATTTGATCCCAAGGACTAGAACGGATCAAACCGACGTGGGGAAGCTTCATCCCCTTGATTCTTCCCTGGGAAGCCTGGGATTCAAGTCCTTCGAGCGGATAGGAGCTCATTCAAGGTATTTTTCTTTTGATGGTCGATCTCTAGTTCTAGGTGGTTTCAGGTGACTTCCCTCCGGTTAGAAACGTCCAAAGTTATCCCTGAGTTAGTTCCTAGAAGGGTCTTAGGATTGGTGGCCGGATTTCACCACGACAAGGGTCTTAGGTTCTGGTCTGGTTAGGACCGGTCTGACCGGTCGGAGTGACCGGTCTGACCGGTGTCACGGTAGGATCAGTAGGACCGGTTTGACCGGTGTCACGGTAGGATCAGTAGGACCGGTTTGACCGGTCTGATGGACCGGTCTGACCGGTGGGGTGTTGGCTGAGAAGGTGAAAGTCGGGGTAGTTGGTAAAATTGGTTAGAAATTATTTTGGCTATTAGTTACTTATAATTTTTATAACTCATGCATGCATTTTCATGTCATATGCATATGCACACGTGTAGGAGCCGCGGCAGAGGAGGTCGTGTACGAGGTGGTTGCGGAGCCACAGGAGCCCCAGGGGTAAGCCCCGCAGCAGGAGGATCATGGGGAGTCGGCCCAAGGCCCAACTCACCCCAGTGTTGAGCAGCAGACGCAAGGCAAGCCCCGGTGCACATCCTTTTATTTTAAACTATGACACCTATATTTATGTTGTTATTACTTATGCATTAGATTTAAGAATTGTTTGGAACCCTAGTTGCATGATCCCTAGGTTTCCTCGAGTTGTACTAGTATGTAGAAGACGATAGAAATGCTATGCTTTATAGAACTCGGTAGAAGTCGAGTGAATTCGGGTCACTCGCGAGATATAGGGCATTTAGTTAAGTTAAATATATGGAATGTTGAATTAGGTAAGAAAGGAAAAGAATTTGGAGACTGGGCGGGGAGGGGTTAGCCCCGTCTGTGTCGGTTAAGGACCGTTCGTTGTCTGGCCCTGTGATTGTGTTTGAACAGTACTAACCGCATACCGGGAGTAGGAGGTAGTCGAAACCGGTAAGCCGAGTACTGCTTTGCTTCGAAAGTACAGGAACCCGCACCCAACTCCTGGGGCGAGTCGAGTAGTCGCGGAGAATTGGGATGCATATGTTTACTTTTGGTGGTCTCACGTTGAGCTCGGCTGACCATATGTCGTTGGGCTGGTTCCTGTAGTTCGAGACGGGGAGGGGAAATGTTGGTGCGTGGGGTCCGACAGGGCTTTTACGTGCCGTGTTGGTTAGGTCCACCTTGCAAGGTTAAATCGGATCGATTCGCCGTCAGTCGCTCTCGGATATGAGCACCTTGATCACAGCACCGCATCGTAGTAATGTCTTATGAAACTTATGTGATGATTGGAAATGACTACCATGAATTACTATTCCATGTTTGTTATGATTTCTTAGCAGGTGCAAACACTAGTTGAGAATAATAGTATATAGAATTGGGAGCTAAAAGTGGAAAAATAAGGACTCATTTTAGAAGCTTTTTATGCAAAATAACCACCAGCCAGAAAGCCTTGCATGTCTAGATATGTGGGCTAAGTTATACCCACTAGTCGGGTAAGTCTTACTGAGTATTAGAATACTCAGAGTTTGTTGCCACAATTATTATTTCAGGACACCCGGATGTCGATTTCTACCCCTGCTGCGTTAAATTCATCCGCAGAGATGCAGAGGGGTGGGAAGTGGTGGAGAGAGACCCATAGGCTAGGACTTTGTCGAGTTGTACACTTGGGGCTAAGGGTGCAGCCTTTCTGTTTTGCATAGACCGGTCCGACCGGTCCGTTGGACCCGTCTAACCGGTGGTGTCGGCAGGAAGGGCCGACCGGTCCTACCGGTTGGGTGAACCAGTCTGATCGGTCTTGATAGATCAGAACTGGTGAAAGATAGAGTAGTTGTAGGATCTTTTATATTTGAACTTCAGTCGTCTCTATTGTAAAGTTAGGTTTGTAAATATCTATGTATTTGAACTCGGTTTGTAAAACTTAATGTTTCATATCGTGTTCGCTCTTGTATTTTTTTAAGTAATGTGTCGTGCTTGTACCATCTGTGCCCACCGTCGCGTGTGACTACCGGTGTTGTTTCGATCGGGCCGTGGGTTGAGAAAGGATCGCCAAATTAAGCCGTTAAGCTAATGCGCCCGATGTGTTCAAATGATGGCCATTACGCTTAATTAGAGTTTTAATTTGGCGGTTCCGTCACAGTCGTTCCCGCCTCGGCCTTCTGACGGCCCTAGACGCCGCCCGACGCCCGTCACCTCCTCGCCCGCAGCGAGGCCCTAGACGCCGTCGACGCCCGTCGCATCCGTCAGTCCCGAGACCGACGCCCGTGCCTCCATGACTAGACGTCTTCAACCGCCGTCCGCCTCCTTGGTTTTGTGCGCAAACCAAGAAACCCGCCTTCCGTCGCGGCTTGCGCCCTCGATCCAGGAGTGAACGCCACAGCTGCCGCCCGGCCTGAGCTCCGGTCCCGGCTGCCCTTCACCGCCGTCCACCGCACGGTCCATCGGCCACAACACCTCCACGACAGCTCTCCGTCAACACTTGACGCCCGTGTACCTGCAATCAAAAACCAAGCGCACGATCACACCACACGGTTGACAATTCACTCATCACAAGCAGGATAGAGTACTCAACATTCCTCAATCTCCCCCTTGATGAGTGCATTGTCAACACACCACAACCGAACCAAGATTGAAACAAAAACAGTGAAGAACAAAGAAGCAAAAGAGAACTTGAACAAGTGACAAAAGCTCGAAAGAAGCAGGAACAAGTCACTTGACCAAGCAAAGATCGATTCCCTCAGACAAGGGCAACGGCTCGACGCAGTCGATCAAACACAAGCATGACTCCTCAAAGACAGAGGCAGGGCTCGACACAGTCATGCCAGAAGCGAAGGGAAAACCAGGAGCTAAACAAAGCAAAAGCTCCCCCTAAAATGCATTTCTCCCTCACCAGTGCAACTCTCACCACGTGTATGCACTCTCAAAGCCCTGTGCACAACAAGTTTTTGGTTCTCTAAAAAATCAAACAATTCTCCCCATTGTTCGATCACTAAACTTCTCCCCCTTGTTGGCACATGCACACATCAAGGCTTAGACCTAAAGCTCCCCCTAAAACTGAGACTCCCCCTGAACATATGCTATGCGAAGAATGCAATGCAGGAGGTGTAAGTGAAAGCATGCAGGGATCTTTTATATTTGAACTTCAGTCGTGTCTATTGTAAAGTTAGGTTTGTAAATATCTATGTATTTGAACTCGGTTTGTAAAACTTAATGTTTCATATCGTGTTCGCTCTTGTATTTTTTTAAGTAATGTGTCGTGCTTGTACCATCTGCGCCCACCGTCGCGTGGGACTACCGGTGCTTGTACCAAATTTGCAGAAAAAAAGAATTTGAATTATGGTGTTGGTGCACGGTTAGAACTTAGAAGTTTATTTCTGCTGGGGACCGGTCTGACCGGTCGTGGCCACCGGTCTGACCGGTTGATCTACGTAGACCCCATGCAGATCCATGCAGACCGGTTCTTTAATAACAAACTTACCTTAAGCTTCTTTAAAAATTGCCTGTTCTAAGATACTCCAAGACAGCTTGACTCTGTTAAGGCCATGTTTAGTTCCCAAAAATTTTCAAGATTTTCCGTCACATCGAATTTTTAGACACATGCACGAAGCACTAAATGTAGTTTAAAAAATAATTAATTATATAGTTTAGTTGTAAATGATGAGATGAATCTTTTGAGTCTAATTAGTCTATAATTAGACACTAATTATCAAATTAGTGTGGGGGGCGGTTTCCAGGGAACCCTTGGAGCAAACCCAGCATGTTCAGCGAATCAGCTAATCAGCTGCACCTGCAATTCTGCATGCCCCGAAAGAAACCACTGGTTGCGCACAGCATCATCAGCTGCCGCGGTGCATGTCGCATGCACGCGCCGTGCCAATGCCTTGGCATCGAAGCAGTGACACTATCCCTGAGAGACACACGCAGCAAAGCCAGCAAGCAAACAGGCGCAACTATTCGAGCATGGAATAGAAGCGCGCCGCAGGGTTCGATCGCGTCTCCCCTCGAATACTATTTTTTATGGATTTTTTTTCTAGCTAGGGCTCTGACTCTGATAGATCTCTTTATCTTCGCAAATCCTTGGTGAAATGTCATGTCCGATTCGATGGCAGTTGGGGCTGCAAATGCTCTGCGTGCTCTTGTGCTACTGGACTTGTTTTGGCTTGTGCTAGAATTCTAGCGTGCTAGGAATAGTAACAACTTTGACTGATAATTACGGTGTCAAACAAAATCAGTTTACAAAACCAACTTCAGAACCCCTACGCTAGTGATCATAAAGAATATAACAAGGCATTTGACCGCACGATTAGAGAATAGTCACTGTAGCAAATCATCGATTAATTACTGTCATTAGATTCGTCGCGAAAAGTTACACCCATCCCTAAAAAAGTTTTACAAATAGACTTCATTTAGTACTTTTTGCATGTGAGATTTTTTTAGAAAGCGTGCGCGTTGGATTTCTTGCGGAACCAAACAAGCCCACTGCTACGGTGCTAGGAGTACTACAACTAGCCCTAGCCTCCCTAGCCCTGGCGAGCAGGGCCCCTAAACCTACCAGTTAAAGCTGGGCGCCGGGTGATCTTTTTTGGGTTCACCACGACGAGATCGCAATCTGGATTGACCAGTGCCGCATCAGGATGTGACATTTTGATGGCTCTCGGTCGATCGAGGTGCCATACTATCCGGGGGGCGCTGGCCATACATGCCATCGCCATTGCCCATTGGCCACTGCATGCCCGTCTAGTAGCTAGTATATATGCACGCACGCGTGTAGCCAAGTGGTACGGTGCTGCGACCAAGAGGAAGCATGGAAAGGAGATTCAGAGACATGGCCAGGCCGGAGCAGACTTTATGGTCTTCTGCCACTTTGGCCTCTCTTGCAAGCAAAAACCAGGGAGAGGATTCGAGGTCTCGACGAGATGTGCAGGTGCAGCGCATAAATGCCTGCCAAGGTGGAGTCTTGGGGGGCGTTTAGTTCCAAAAAAATTTCACTTCGAAATTTGTGTTTTTCTTTTTGGACATATATGGAACACTAAATATAGTTAAACAATAAAATTAATCCCTAAAGTTATTAAATTAAATACCGTCATTAGATTCGTCTCGAAAAGTTACACTCATCCCTAAAAAGATTTTGCAAATAGATATCATTTAGTACTCCATGCATACGAGATTTTTTTTTTGAGAAACGTGCTGGAAAAAAACCCTGTAGTAACCAAACACGGCCAAGTAGCATGCATTGTTTAATCGAGAGGCTAGCATTTGTTTAGATGCAAAATTCAAAATTCAAAATCTAGTGTTTAGATGAAAAATTTAAAATTCCAAATCTATCATATCGAAAGAGAATCTTACATATATGGAGTATTAAATTTAAACGAAATAAAAAATGAATTACATAGTTTGCATGGTTCACAACATCGCTCGAAATTTCGCGGTATACCCGATATTTTGATTTTATCGGCGGGTCCGATAATTTTTTACCGGCCGAAATTTATTTTTTAAATATTTGTTTCACTAAAAAATAAATTTAAAAATAAAACATAAAAAATAAAAATAAAAATAAAAAATCCCGATATTTCGACTTTATCGGTGATAGCCGATTTTTTTTCATACCGGAATTAAAAACCCTGATCCCCAGCCTCGCGATGGGCTCGCCGTCGTAGCTCCTGGACAGCATCTGCGCGTTGGCGAACTGCTCCTGCCCGAACGCGGCGGGGGAGCCTCCGATGGAGCCGAGCGCCGGCGAGTGCCCAATGTTGATGAAGTTGTGCGCGCCGTTGGGCACCGCGCTGCCGATGAACTCCGCCATGGCTTGCGGCCCGTTCGGCCCCATCGACGCGGAAGCCGCCGCCGCCGCCGCCTGGGAGGGAGAAGAAGATCGAATTAGCTAACGCAGCATGCATCCGTTACTCTAGCTATCGACGACGAGTGCGAAATGATCTTCATCACCTGGTACTTGGAGAGCTCGTACTTGGCGCGGGCGAGGTCCTGCTGGAGCTGGCGGAGGTTGTGCTGGAGGATGGAGATGACCCCGACGCAGCCGTAGACGGGGTCGCGGAGGCGCATGTCGGCCTCGTAGGCGAGCGAGTTCACGGCGTCCTCGCGCTGGAAGGGGTGGAGCTCGTTGAGCAGCTTGGTCACGTTGCTGGCGCCGAAGACGCGGTGCACGTGCACGAACTTCTGCGGGTTGTCCGGCGGGAAGTAGGGCGCGAACACGCAGGCCGGCTGGCACTTGCGCCGCAGGAACTTGCACGCCGCGCACGGCGACCCGGTGCCGCACACCGCGGCCGCGGTCGCGGACGACGAGGACGACGCCACGGTGATCACCGACCCCGATGGCGCCGGCACCGACGACGCCATCGATCCGTCTGCTGCTGCTGCTGCTGCCCTGGCGGAAGGATCGATCACGAGCTGCGTTAGGACTTGGGACTCCCCTTGCCTTCTTTTAGCAAGCTGTGGAAGCTGCTGGAAATCAGGAGGGGGGAAGAATGGAAAATCTCGATGATACGGCCTTCCTCTTTTATGAATTGCCAAAAATGAAGAATACTACTGCCGCAAATACATTCATGCGCTGGTATCCCTCGATCTAAAACAAGGAACCGAACCCCAAAAAAAAATCACATCACACCACAGGAGCAGGGTGCGAAAATTCGAAGTTATATATAGTAGGGAACGAAATCGATCACATGGCGAAATCCGAATGCAGAGAGCATATATGTACATGGTGGTGCATTAGGGTTTGGGATGTTCGATTTCGCACAGCAGGAAGGTAGGGGAACGGGCCGGGCAAACACACACCTGGCGGAGTCGCTAGCTGGTGGAGCGCCGAGAGACCTGGGCAAAGGGCGGCGCCGCTCGCCCAGTTCGTCGCCTCGCCTCCAGGGGGGAGATGCCGAAAGAGGAGGGTGTCTGTGTCAGTGTGTGGGCGGGCGCGTGGGGAAGGCGTGGAGGGGAGAGAAATAAAAAGGAGGCCGGGTGTGTCCAAGTGGAAACGCAACGCCGGGTTGTCGTCCCCGGACGCCAGCGGAGGGCCTGGCTGGGTTTTATCGGTTCAAGTCTTGGTTGCCATTTGCCAATATATTTATTTTATGATTTGTATTCCTATTAGGTAATAAAGCAATTAAAAATTTTCGAATCTATGTAGTGATTGTGTATTGTGTATTAAAGCAATTAAAGTATATAAATACAAAACATATGCTTTTAGCGCCAAGAGCTAATAGGATCACCAAAAGCAATCAATATTCTATACACATATGTTTTATTGGAATTCTAAATTAAATTATAGAACTTGAGATCATAATATAGCGGAAAAACCTTTTATCGAATCTATGTAGTGATTGTGTATTGAAGTCATATGTATTTATAAAGGTAAAAAATGGAAGGATATTAATATATTGACATATGGAAATAATATTATGATGAAGGCCCTAAGACAAAAAAATGTTTTGTGCGCCAATTGTCCTTTGTTCCTTCCTCCAACGTTTTTTTTTTTGCAAAAAATGAAAACAGTAAAAAAATATTTGTTTGCAACATCCTTTTAAATAACATGAATTTTCCTTTTGTTAGTAGTAGAGAGTATGAAACTTAGAATTCTTTACAAGATGGTAAAGACTTGTGTACCCATGGTGCGTGAAATATTAGCTAACTAAACAAATCTCTCCACATGTGCTTTCTCTTGGATCAATGGTTGGACTATTAGTTAATTGAAACCAAGAAGAAAAAGAGTGTGAGTCCGTGTATGAGGGAAAGAACATGGAGTGCAACTTTATCCGCATAGATACAGGAGATTAGTAGAATGAGAAGATAAAAATATGTATCAGATCCGCCGCTAGTGGTTAATGACTATTTATCCATTTTTTGTGCCCGCAACATCAATTCTACTCAACTTCCTCGCAATACCTATAGTGACTTTTGAAATTATCACTTAGGAATTGTACAAATCCCTAATTTATGCATATAAAAAATAAATATTGCGAGTTGCATAACATCAACAACTATATTATATAGGGGTAGTGTTCTTGTGTAGTACAAAATCTGTATATTAGTATCTTACAAGGAGTGTTAAAAAATTCCAACTTGTTCCACAAGAGGACCTATTAATTACCATATTAATAAAAAAAATAAAAATAGATGTTGTATATCATAGTGTGGATCTGTTTTGACGGTTGATTTAATCGAGCTGTTATGGTCTTTTCCGAACAAAGTATAGTCATGTTATAAATGCACATGATACCAAAAAAAACCTTATTAGTTTTAGCTTATGTGACAAATTTATTTGCCAAAAAACCTCTCATGTTATGTAAGATTATTATTACCTCGTTCCTTCATATCATGTAGTAACTAAAAGAAATATAGTCTAAATATAGTGTCCACATATAGTAGAACACGTAAACCTAAGTTATCTTCTGTGTAAACAAATCAGAGAATAATAGTTTTGATTTGTCTTTTGTAGGCAACTAGGTGTATAGCCCGCGTATTTGCACGGCTAGTATTGAAAATTCAAAAGCATATCGTTGTATCCTTACTTAAAGATTATACTATTTTTTACCATACATCACCCTATTCATTACCATAAATTATGTTTTATTATTGGTTAAAACAATTCAAATATGATCTACCTAAATAACATTTTGATTTGTTGAGTTTTAATAATATTATGCATATAATTATTCTTATTTTCATCTTATTTTGATCGATTGTTGTTAGCTTCAGTTTCTATTAATAGTATATATTTGTAACTTATACATAGCTAAATGGTATTTTATATTTAATTTTTCATAATGGCTTTGGTGGATGATTTTTAATTAGGCACAGGGGTATTTTAGGCTAATTTTTATCATAATGGCAGCGGTGGGTAATTTTTATTTTTTTTTATTTTCTCCGATTAACGTGGGAATTTCTAGGCCTTGAGAGCGAACGTGGAGGCTCTGTTTGTTGGCCAAATCATAAGATAATAGATGTATTAAATAATCAGTTGGAAAAAATATTATGGTGTGGAAGGAGTAATGCTTCGTTTAGTATAAGTCACGATGAAATTATGTAATGGTTTGACAATGTTTTGGAAATAAGATAAGATAGAGAAGATGGCGAAAGATAAATTTACGAACTCTTGTAACGAATGCACTCTAAACTACTCCCTCCGTCCCTAAATAACTGTCTTTTGCGCTTCCCAAGAAAAAACTTTGACTAAATATATATTAAAAAATATTAATATTCATGATGCATAATTAGTATCATCGGAAAGATCTTTAAATCTAGTTTTTTAACAAATTTATTTAGAGATACAAATGTTGCACGTATTTTCTACAAATTAAGTCAAAGTTGTGGCACAGACACCAACGAGGACAACTATTTAGGGACGGAGGGAGTATGTTAGCAACAGCAATAGGTGGCCCTCAATATATGCTGGAACAATATCTGTTTTGTGGGAACGGGTGGAGATGGCATTATATTCTTTTTACTAAGGCACTGTTTGTTTTCGCTCAGCTTATAATCTAAGTGTATATGAGAGAAGCGAAGATTTTCTCGCTTCTCTATTCTCGCTTCTCGTAGTTCAAATCTCTGAAGCAGATTACCACAGAAATGAAATTAAGTGAGGTGTTTGGTGGATCATCGATTATAATTGGAAACAAAAAATGTCTAAGTATTGTTGGATTTACATAGAGAAGTGGTGAAGCAAATAAGATGAACGTATTGACCTGCCACTATTCAAACATTCCCGAATCCATAGTGCGGAGAGGACAAAGAGCGAGCATACAGCTAGTATACGAGCATAGCATCGTAGACGATCACGTCAGAAAGTGGGGCCAAGGAACCAGATGTGAGGCCAGGGGCGGACTAAACAGCCCCCAAGTATGCTATTGAATGCAGCATGTAGCAAGGGATGCAGTGCATGATTGAGGCTGAGGCAGCAGCGTCCCTTTCCAACCCCCACAGGACCCTTCATTCCCCCCGATTGCATTCAATACCGTGATGGCCACAACTCATGCGTCGACAAACCCGCTTGCAGTTGCAGCCCGGTAGGAATGATTAGGGGAATTTGGAGTCACTCGACCGCTCATTCATTCATCACTCATTCGTTCAAATAACTTTACTAGCTAACCCCCCATCGACGCGATGGCAGCTACCAGAGCAGATAGATCATAGATGTCGATCGATCGAGCACGAAGTTGCAACCGCGCAGCCGGCCGGCCGCTCAGCTCGTCGTAATTCCGGCCGGCCGGCTGCGGCTGGAGCGAGAGAGAGAGAGTCGTCGACAGGTTGTGCTGCCTGCAGAGGGGGCTGGACCGCGCGCGGCAGGTGGCCCGGCCGGCTGCCATTTCTAGATCGGCCATTAATTCCGGCCGGCCGGCGGTTTTTCACATGAGCTTTAATCGGCCGGCGGTCGAGTGGTACGAGCTTGCATGATGCATCATGTTGCTGGCCTGCTTGCTCTGGGCCGGGCGATGTGATGATGGCGCAATCTAGCCACCAATAGATCGCCGTCGCGGAGCATGTGTGCTTGGACAAGATCATTTCAGCTTAAGTTTACAGCTCAGCCCGTGTTTAGTTACAAAATTCTAAATTCTAAAAAAATTCCGGCACCTGCATAGAGACTTAAATATAGAGGAAATAAAAAATGCATTGCGACTGCTGTCTGTAAATGGTGAGACGAATCTAATGAACCTAATTAGGCTGTAATCAGACGCTAAATTGCTACAGTAAACAACCTCTAATGACGGATTAATTAGTCTCGTTAGATTCGTCTCGCGATTTACAGACGAGTTATGTAATTATTTTTGTGATTAGTCTATGTTTAGTGCTTCAAATGTAGAAAGATGTCTTTTCAAAAAATTTACGGAGCGCAACTAAACACCCCTCAGTTTACAACCCTAACGTACAGTGGCAAACCGCGATGGCGGCGATCCCCGCGGCGCCCCGCCCCCCGGGAGAGGTAAGCGCGCTGCTGGTCTCGGCGCGGGCGCGGGGCTCGTGTCGGGCGCCCGCCGCCGCGCGGTCGGTACGGCGACGCGGAAAGCAACGGGGCGGGCGCGGGCGGGGCGGAAAGAGCGTGCGCGAGGCGAGCGAGGATGGTGCAGCGCCGCGGAGGCAGGCCTAGGCGTCCCGTCCGAGGTGACCCATCCTTAAACCTCGCTGACCGTACAGTCATACGCCTGCGGGCTGCGCGCATCTCGTGCGGATCCGCCGCCCGATGGGATTGGTACGCTGCGCACCCGGCCGGGCGGCTGACCCGTCAACTTCGTCCACGCGCGACCCTGATCCTCTCAGCGGGCATTCCAGCCGGAGAAAATGCGCCCGAGCCAGCCCGCGACTGCTGCCCCGTCCCCTCGTCATCCTGGGATCCGTGCGCGCGCGGCCCGCACGCGGTGCGCTCCACTGTGCAGTGCAGCGCTCGCTGGCTGCGCGCGTCGCCGCCTCCGTAGCTGGGAGCGCGATGTGCTCATGCGCGCATCGAGCCCCGGCCCCAGCCCCCAGCCGCCAGCCGCTGTGCCATTGGAGGCTCTCGTGGCGCGTCGCCGCCGAACGATGACGGGTCGCGATGAGGTTGGCAAGACTTCCATTCCTGGGGCTTGCTTCGTGCGAACGCGGAAGATCAGATCGCTGCGCCGACGACGCGACGCGCTTTTAATTGTAGTAGTAATTAATGAATGGATGGATCATCAAGAGAAGAGCCGGCGGTGTGATTTGAATGTTTGGAGGGAGGAGGGAATGATCGAGAGGAGAGCAGGCAGGAAGAGAATGAGAATGGGCAGAGCCGGTGGGGGCCCAGGCGTCAGATGTGCGCGTAGTAGTACGTGCGTCCGGGCCGGGCCAGGAGGGGGACAAAACGGGGGTAAGGCAGCAGGGGCAGGGTGTGGGCCTGTGGGGGGAGGATGGATCATGGATGCACATACTCTCTCGGAGAATGAACGCCGGCCGGAGTTATTGCTCCACCGGTGGTTCTGCCTTCTCCGCTGCTGCTGCTGCTGGTAGTCCTGTGTCTGTCTCGCCCCGCCCGCCTTGGCATGCGTCGTCGTCTCGTCCTCCTCCTCCTCCTTGCCAGCAGCAGCAGCAGTAGGACGACGCAGCTCAACTTGGGAGTGGAGATCAGAGTGAATGCGCGGCATGTATACTGTGTTTAGTTGGTGAAAAGGTTTAGATTTGGGTACTGTAGTATATTTCGTTGTTATTTGACAACTAATGTCCAATTATGGATTAATTAGCATTATTAGATTCATCTCGTAGGAATCAGTTAAACTATGTAATTAGTTATTTTTTTCAACTGCATTTAATACTCCATACATGTGTTCGAAAATTTGATGTGATGGATACAGTGTAAACTTTTTTTTTTTTGGAACTAAACGCAGCCGTAGAGGCGAGCCGTCCCATCGCCGGCCCGCCCGCGCCTCCGATCGACCCCATGCGTGTCAGCATGTCTGCCCTGCATATAGATGAGCAAACGGGCCGCCCGGCCCGGCCCGAGCCCGGGCCGGGCCCGGCTCGATCGTGCCGGGCCAAGTTTGGCCCGTCGTGCCACCGTGCCGGGCTGACGCGGGCTACGTGCTTGGCCGACAGCCTAGGCCCGGCCCATGGGCCTATTTTCGTGTCGGGCCGGCCCAAATGGCCCGACCAAAATGGCGTGCCGGGCCGGCCCAAATAGCCCATAAACATACGAAGATATCAATTTTCACAAATGTTTAAAGAATCGTTGAAGCTAAATATTATCTCTCAAATATTATTAGGTTCATAAATATTAAAAAACACATAAGTTACACATATAAGTTAACTTATTGACAAATGACAAGTTATAAGTTCATATATAAGTATATAATTATCGTTATATATATAAGCTAACGGGCCTCTACCGTGCCTTCCACTAATTGCGGGCCGTGCCGTGCCACCCGACGGGCCTGCCTAGCAGCCCAAACCCGGCCCGGGACCTGTGCCGTGCCTAGCCCGGGCCCGGTGTCTTCGGGCCCGTGCCGTGCTTGGGCCGTGCCGGGTCGCCCGTGCTTGGGCCGGGCTACCGAGCCTCGGGCCTTCTGCTCATCTATAGCCCTGCACGCGCCCCCCGTACTTGCAGCTCTAACCGTGGTGTGGTGGCAATGCAATGGGCATGGCATCGCATCCCCCCGCTGCTAGTGCTAGGCCCGAAAGCCCCGGCCCGTCTTCCCTTCCCTAGACACCGCCCGTCGTCCGCCCGCCCGTCCTGTGCGCGCTCAGTCACTCGAGCAGTGGAGCTCCTTCACCTCCCGTTCGCCCACGCATTCACCCGGTCGAGCTCGTCATCGGCGTCCGGGCCGGCGCGGGCGATGAATGCCAATACTAAGCAGCAGAGGCTGCCGTCGTCGTCTTGCCGGTCGACGGCAAATGCGTGGGACGACAACTGCGCGCTAGCTAGCTAGCTGCAGGGTGGCTGGAAGTGACAAGTCCTTAGAATTTGGGAGCAGAATGGCGCAGCACGGATCGGGGCTATGCATGATGAGGAGTGAATGTGTCGTGCGCTGCGTCAATGTGCGCCTGCAGCAGCGACTAGTAAATGCGAGCACCTCGGAGTGCACGTTGACACACTAGTACTGGCACTCCCTCCCTCGGGTTGACCGGCCCGCTGCGCTGCCTCCATGGACTACACCGGAAAGAATATCCCTCGCCGTCTCGTCTCTTCTTGTGCGCGTCCAGGCAGAGGCAGGCCTACCTGTGCACGTATTAGGGTGCGGCGGTGACTGGCCGCTGAGCTCGACGGACGATCTGGACAGTGCTCCCACCAGCAGTGACAGGGACCCGGCCGGGGCTATCGAGATCCTGGTGCGTGCTCGCCCGCCTCGATCCGCCGTCGCATCACCGTTTCCGATCATGCTGTGGACGTGTCACCGGTGCCAGTAGCTAGCCTCCTCCTGCATGCCTAGTAGTATAACACATCTCTCTTTCTCCCTCGCCGTGCGTGGCGCGGCCGGTGTGGCCCGATCAAAGACGAGTCCGTACGCGTCCATGCACGACCGCACGAGACGAGAGACGAGGACGGATCATAGTCGTGACAGGGGAGGCGGTTCGGTGGATGGATCAGATCATGGATAGATATGTGACCCTTGCTCGTGGCCGTCTGCAAATTGTTTAGAAGTCTGCACCCAACAAGGCATGGTTTCAGTTTCAGAAGATACAACTTGCAAACAGAAGTCATCCGATACCTTTTAACCCCAACTCCGTCGTGCCATGCCGACGCTCCATCCTGTCATGCTGCAGTCCTGATCTTCAGTTCTCACCGTCTCTTGACTTCGATCAGGCTCGCGCGAAGCGAAGCTGCCAAATCTCCAACTGACATAAAAAGTTCAGGATCCTGAATCTTGCAGCCCGGATTAGGAATGTCAAAATGAAATCGAAGCAGCAGTTCCCTGTCCCATTAGGCATCGCTCGTGATCGTGGATGGGAGCAGCAGGCCGCGAGGCGTCGCTCTCCGGGGATGATTGGCTCAACCCCCGCCGGCCACGGCCCGACCGCGCGCAGCAGCAAGCCGGCAGCACAAGCACGGAAGCACCCGCTACGCCGCCGGATCCAGGGGCCTGCGCTGCTGCGCTCCGCTCGTCAAGGGAGACCCTTCAGATTTGGGGTGACGGCCGGGGCGTATTCACGCCGCACTTAATTTCAGAAGATATTCGATTCATGTGTGTCGACTGCGGCGGGGTTGCGCCGTCGGAGATCCGCCGCGGCAGGAGCGCTAGCCCTCGCGGGCAGTGGAGAAGATTGGAAAGTTTACAGGTCTTCAATTATTCACCCCCTTAGATTTCACTTTGCCCCCTGATATTTTTTCACTTTGCCCCAGTAAGCTCCAGTTCACCGGGACCATGAAGAAGCTTGCCTTCCGCGTGAAAAAAACAACGGTGATTTGCAGATGCTTTTAGTTGATTTTTTTTTGTCAGTTTCCAGTTTTGTTTCTATTTTTTTTTAGTTGCGGCAGTGAAACTAGATTCTTTCCTTTTATGGTTTGGATCGGTTTCTCAATTATCAGTCTAATATTTTATTTTTCTTTATTTGACGCGCCCTAATTTTGTTGGGCGAAAAAAATGAATGGCCTGGTTTGGTTTTCATTCTAGAATTCCTAGAATACCAATTCTAGACTCCGCATGAAGTACTAAATGAAGTCTATTTGCAAAACCTCTTCACGGATAAGTGTAACTTTTTGCGACGAATCTAATGACAGTAATTAATTGATGATTGGCTACAGTGATGCTACAGTTTTCAAAAAGTTTTCCCTACCCTGATGAAATCCTCGATATCTCGCGCAGCTATTTTTCGGTTTGAACGGAGCGCGTAACAGATGTGATCTGATATCCTCCCCGAAACCGCACGCGCAGAGTCCCACTCGACTTGCTTGGCGCGCAATCCCACCCCACACCCACCCCGACGCCACGGGCGCGCGCAACCATCGCCCGCTATTTAAGCTCACTGCCCCACCCACAAGAGAAGCCCAGCACATCACGCACCGCTCACCGGAAGCCCTACTGCCATACTACTCGAGCGCCACTAATAAACCCTAGCTCCCAACGATGGGCTCCGATTCCTCCTCCCGCCACCGCCCGCTCCGCGATCTCGATGATGGCGGCGACGACATTGAAGAGGGCGATTACGTCCCCGGCCGCGACCAGGCCTCCGACCCCGGTTCCGGCACCGACGGCGACGAGGAGCTCCGCCAGCTCCACCGCCGTCTCGAGGGCGAGCTCGGCCGCCGCGTCAGCTGGCTGGAAGTCGTCATGGCCTCGGGCCGGGTCGCGATGCCGCCGCGGCTCGCGCATTTGTCGCGGGAATCTGATCGGAAGATCAGCGACAGCGGCAGCCACAATGCGGTCTCGTCGTCTGTGATCAGCTCCGGCGCGCCGGCGCCGAGATTCCCGTGCCACATCTGCAGCAGGAGGTTCCACAGCCCCAAAGCCGTGGACGGCCACATGAGGGTCCACGGGAACGGGCGCCAGGTGCCGGTCAGCGGCAGCTGGGCCGCCACCGGGAAGCGAGGCTGGACGGCAAACCCTCGGTCGCAGTCTCTCTGAATTCTGAATCGACGGACAACAACTCCACGGCCGTTGCCGCGGTGCGTCCCTTGGAACCCGCACCCATGGCCATCGCGATGACCAGTCCGCCGGCGTCGCCCGTGGTGTCCACTGGAACCAATCTGTCCGGGGAGGATAGCAGCAACGCCAGCGCGCAGCCGATGCACTACGAGCCGCCCGTGGAGAACCTGGTGACAGTAGCCTACCCTTCTTCCACTGCGGTCGTCGTCCACCAGCACGCTGCGCCGCCTCCTGCATCAGGGCAAGCTCGCCCAGCCCACCAGCCGCCTGTGCCGCTGCCGGCCGCGCAGCAAGCTCAGCTCGTCCGGCAGCCTCCCGGTCCGCCGCGCGCCAGGCCCGCGCGCGCGCCGCAGCCAGCGCGGGAGTACAGCTGCAAGCTGTGCGGCAAGTCGTACTCGTCGCACCAGGGGCTAGGCGGCCACGCGGCGGGGCACAAGAACCGGCAGAAGGAAGCAGAAGCCGCGGCCGCGGCCGCCGCGGCCATGATGGGGCAGGAGGACGGCGGCGCGTTCCTCGCCGCCTTCCGCCGCGGCCGCAGGGCGCAGCCGCCGCACGAGTGCCGGAAGTGCCACAAGGTGTTCCCCACGGGGGTGGAGCTCGGCGGCCACATGAGGATGCACTACACCGGCCCGCCGATCGTGCACAAGAAGAACAAGAAGTGGGGTCTCGTGAGCGAGGACGACCTGAGGCTCGCGTTGTCAACTGCAACGGAAGCGACACCGCCGCCACCTGCGCCGGCCGTGGACGGCAGGGTGCGTCTCTTTGGCATTGACATCGACCCGCAGGTACAAGCGCCGCCGCCGCCGCCGCCAGAGGACCAAAGATCCGGCACGGCGGGAGGCTCGTCGTCGTCAGCCGGCGAACAGGAGTAGGCGGCCACAGTGGAAGGACATCGCGGCGTTTGGGCAGCTCCCCGTTTAAGGAAGGTTTAGGTTTTGTTAGGATTGCTTCTCGTAAAAAAATTGCTTGGTTGGTCGATGATTATTAGTTTGTGATTCGGTAAGGGAGAGCGCCCATCCATTTAATGTTTTTCTATGTTTACAAAGGGAAGATATATACTACAATATAGGTAAAAAGTAAGCGTCATAGTTATGATTACAAAGCCATATGTTATACATTGTTTTTTTGAAAGGATATATATGGTATTCATTCTAGGATTGGTGAATTGGCCCATGGTGTTCCACCGTAGCGTTTTCCCCCCTGAAAAGATCAGTTTATAGCACGGACTATTGGAATTTGCATGCATCATACTAAGCCAAGCTCGAGCTGGAATAACGCGTGTTTAAAACTTGCTTATGTTCGATGTAACAACCCAAATATAATTATCATGTTAAGCATCGCATAATGAGCATCTTTGTTTAGCTTTGAGAAAAATTTGTGCTTGATTTGAATGTATTTGAATTTAATTTTGAATTGTTGATACCTTTAAAACTCATGCTTTGTGAAGCAATTTGTATTTTTATTATATGACTTATGTTGGGAGTTATTTTTATAAATTACTATTTTCAAAATCTAGAATTAAGGTGATTTTTACCGGATTTTATTGAAGCCAAACAGCTCAGCCGAAAAACCCAAAAATGGCATTCTGGGAAGAATTTTCATTTCAAATCTACAATAGCTTTTCTACCAATTCCAAGCAAAATGGGTTGCTCTTGATTTCTAGTATCAACACAAAAATTGGCGTGATTTTTGAAGGCTTGGAAGATCAGTTTTGAAGAATGGAGTAAAGAGAGAAGTTTCTGTACAGAACCATGATTTTACGTGATTTTGTTCCCCAGACAGTTTGCTCTTTTACCGCGGACGGTCCACCAGAAGCTCTCTGTGCGTGTCGTCTCTGCAGAGAAGCTGCACCATGTACCCTGACATGTGTCCCTCCTAACCCGATCTGACCCCCACCTCACCAGCGCCCCTCCCTTTCTGGTGCCTCACTTTTCCATAGCCAGCTTTTCCCCTCCTCTTGCTCTCTTCCCCACCAAGCCATGGAGGAAGAAACACTTCCTCACACCCAATCCGCCACCCCCTCGCCGGAGTTCGACGGAGGACGAGTCAAGGACGACGTCGACGAGCTTCTCCACCACCACGACCATCTCTTCCTCGCCGGAGACCCAAGAGAAAGCCATCCCCAAGCTCTCAAGGAGAAACTCGAATCGATCTACACCAACGTCGCTCTACTCCAACAAGTGGCTCCATGCTCGTGACCTACTCATCACCGGTGAGCTCCTCTCGCTGTTTCCCTTCCTCTTGTGCCCTCATTCAAGCTCTCTGGCCCATCCATGACCTTTCAACACTTTTCACCATTGATGACCTAGAGCATCATAGACCTCATGCATGTCAAATCTACTAGCCTAAACAAGTCCTCCATGTCCTTAAGAACTCATAGGAACAAACCGCACTCGAAACCGTTGCCGGAGCCTCCGCCGGCGACCTCGCCGGTGAGCCTCGGCCGACAAGCGAACGGTCCGCGACCTATGGTCCGCACAAAAACATGTCTCCAGAATTTTCTACGGCAGACAATCCGCCATCCACCCCCGGACGGTCCGCCATTCACTTCCAAATCTTACACAGAACCGATGTGTTTCTAGAACTCATCTCGAGCTTGTACGGCGGACGGTCCGCCCCTCCAGACCGGACAGTCTGTGGGTACTGTAGCAGCACAATAGCAGACTTGTTTGTTCAAGTGCATAAACATGCATCATCTTGCATAATTTGTATAAAATTGAATATAGCTCCGATTGATGTGAAACAAGTTTTGTTGGTTTTGTCTTGATCTTCTCTACCTGTTAAAAAAATGTTTACACCCAAAGTAATTATATTATTTTCTCAGTTTATTTAATATGTATTTATCATATAAATTGTATAATTAATTCTCTGCTAGTTCAAAAATTATAAAATCAATTTTGCTAGCTTCCTTATGGTGTGTACTATCCATTAGACATGTTATTTTGCATGAATTGCTTACAGATAGGTACAGTTTAATCTATGTTTGCTTAACACTGGTTAAATAGTATGATGCACAATAAATACATATGTACCTCTAAAATTGTAAATCCAGTTTTGTTTACTTTACTCAACCTTTATCTACTGTCTAAAATTAATAACACCTATGAAATAGTTATATACTCTTGTAGTTTCTAATTTATTAATTAAGAGCTTGTTCCCTAGTTGAATGCATGGTTAATTAGTTTATGATGCTCTTTCTAAAATTATAGACCACTCTTGTTAATTACCTATGGCCATGATATGTTGGTGTAAATACTAGCTTTCATTAGATGTTTGTAGGAGGATACAAATTTGAATATGTTGTTCTAGGATTAATCTACTTGCAAAATGCCTAGTGAATCACTTGTGCTCATGTGAGCTATCAACCGTTCTCCGATAACTAAAAATAAATATGATATGCTTTTGTGGTTAGTAACCTCTATGAAATAACTTATAGTAATGATGTCACCTTAATTAAATAGAACATGATTTGCTAGCTTCCCTTCTTTATAATGATGATCTTGCCTTAACTAAAATGTGATGTTGCTAGAGTTACCCATTAATTCTTGAATCGTCAAAATTTAGCTATAACAATATTCCTAACTTGTATGAGCATACTCTAGTCTCTTGCACTCCATGTTGATAGCAATCATTAACTACTCCTATGGTTGATGCTTGACGTTGAAATGAGTTACTTACTCTTAATTTATATGATGGCTAGTAATACCATAACTAGTTTTATAGTATCGTCATGTTACAACTTGTCTTGTAAAGTGTGTGTGCAAATGTGTGAGTAATTGTTTTGTATCTCCACCCTATGTAATGTTTGTGTGGCCTTATTTACCCCTTTGAATTGATTCCTTTATGACCTTGAATCATGTTAGCTTTTATGACATCATTGCATCTCATAAGCATATGCATTCATGACATCTTTTCTAATTCATCATAAGCATATGCATTGGCATTCTTTCTAATTCATGCATTTTCTACTTTCATAGAGGATGACGTTCCGGAGTGTCGCGGTTGCAGAGTACCAAGGCAGGCACCTATGTATCTCAAACCTTACTTTTGAATCCTTAATTTGCTATTATAAAGTATTGCTTGTGCATGGGCTTAACCCTATCTAGTCATGTGATTTGTGTAGAACCCGCTCGGCATGTTTCCCTTATAGCTCTAGAACAACTTATACTAGGTAAAGTATGTATGCTTAGACTTCTCGAATTAATTTGCTTAGCCATGCTTACCTTACGGTAGAAGTCGAGAGATGGCAAGGTCACCATCACTCGCGAGCTATAGGGTGTTTGCTTAAATATACTTGAGTAGATGAGAAAGATTAAAACATGAGCAAGATATGAATGATTGATCGAGACTTGAGCAAGTGTGGTAGGGCCATGTTGGAAGTGGAATCCAAATGGTTTAGACTTGCTTGAGTTGGTTAAGGACCAATGCGTCATCGCTTTGATACTTGAGCACTTTTCCGTACAAGCCACATGCTTTATAATGGGATGGTAAGCTAAGTACCATACGTGCACCCTTCACTGAACGGATTTGGCGCGGTTTGTGATGGGGTGTAGTCGGCGGTTCCGTTGCACCTGTCCATCCCGGCCGTTCGTCTCAGCGTTGGGGATGGGTATGCGAACAGTTGACACGTGAATCATTGCTTACGGATCGACGAGTCATATGGCCTATGGTCTTGTGTCGTGTGGGAAAAGTTGTACACCCCTGTAGGGTTTATAATCTATTGCAATAGCCGCGCTCTCGGACATTGAGCACGCTCTTGTACTTTGACTTTAACGTAGAGTTTCGTGAAGGGCTTATGGAAGATTGAGCTCATAATTACATGATCACTTTACTTATACAATTGTATTGGTGCTTGATATAGAAATATTAGATGCCATGTCTTTTGCTTATTCACTTGACAACTATGCTCGCATTTTTATATACCAATGTTAAAACTTGACTAGCCTCTTGCATCCACCAAATGTATAGTATTGTGGATAAGTCCTGCAAGTACGAAATGTACTTACGGTGCTGCCGTTAAGTTGTTTTGCAGGTTCTCTCCTAAGGAGTGACCGCCACGTTCATCCCGCCGGAGCCGGCAAAGTGGATGGATGGTGGAACTCGCTTAAAGCTTATGCAAGTGGTGTCTTATGGGTAAGGACATCATTATTGCTACCTAATACTCTCTAAATATCCGCTGCGTTTAGACTCTGAATCATAAGAAAAACTTGGTAGGTTATCCACTTAGACCTAGGATACACCTTAGTTTGTAAATAACTTTTAAATGTTGAAAGTCCTCATGTTTGGTTGCTTATGTTTAGTTAACTTCTTGAGTTTTGTAAGGTAATTAAGACTTGTGATCACAACTTTAAAATTTCGCTCTCATATGTATCCTTGTGATGGTTGTTATGATGTGAACAAACGGTATGCGAGTTGATCCTGGGCGTTGCTCAAGATGCATACCGGGGACTACCGGGATTATCTCACTTAAGCTGGGTTGATCAATGGACGATAATCTAATTTAATCGGGATAATTTGGGCGGTTCCTCAAAGCGTGGTATCAGAGCCATACTCTCGCGGTTTCACGCCACGTACGGGCAGAAGTGCGCGTACATGAGCACGTTGTGCGTGTGGGAACACAGATGCCACCAGCATGTGGACGGACACATATGGGCTGCTGGCAGTGAACCCACGGACGTGGCACATGAAATCGTTAGCACTAGACGTATGGGACGTGACCAAGAGAGGAGATCATGCTCCTTTGTCCCGTATGGGTAAGCTGGTTCGACGAGGACATCGAATCCTAACGGGGAGATTGTCACGGCCCACGAGCCGACTGTGCCGCGCGAGTTACTGTAGCGCGAGTTACTGTAGCGCGAGTTACTGTAGCGCGAGCTACTGTAGCACCGCGGGGCTCAGCTCCTTAGTCCCGAACTGAGGAAAGGGAGCCGAACCAGCTTAAATAGCCGGTCTCTGGGAAGCTAGTAACTCTGGTTCGAATTTTTTGCGCGAAGCGAGGACGAAAGCGCAAGAGAGTTATTTAGCAGGTGTGGTTTACTCAAAGTATAGAGTAGATCTTAGCCGTTATCTCGGGCCGGGTCGTTACATTCGAACTAATTATGCCTGATTTTTTACCCTCGCGTCACTCACTAAACTTTAGTGCCAGCTCGACCTTCGATCAAGGTTACCTACATATTTTGTTTTGCCCAAGTATTAGTTGTTATATTAATCAGAGTTCTTTTTCCTGACTCATAAATTCTTCTCATTTGTTTTGTCTTTGTTAATCTTGTATGCGGAAGATTTGGATTGAATTGTTCTTTTAGCTTTGTATAATTCAACATGCACGTGTTAATGAGCAAATAATATAGCGTCTTATGCTATACCGTATACCGTAGGATTTGACGTGACAATACTACTAAAACAGGGCACTTGTTAAAGAAAAAAAAGCACCGAATTTCATGAAAAATTCTGTGTGCCTACTTGAAAGCATCTAGGGCGATAGATGCACATAGTAAGTTTTAGTGATTAATGACAATCGTATATGACTAACGTGTGTTGTGAAGAAAAATTCAATTATCATTATTGTTTGATCTGAAATATGAAAGGAGACCCCCCTCAATTTGATTGATTCTATGTGCCAAGAACTTAAACTCGAAGATTAAGGACATGTCTAGTATCAAGTGTCACAAGGAGATGAAAAACACTTGATCTATTTCAGGTTTTATAGCTTTTAATTCTTGATCGTACTATTAAAAGGGGTTTTTGAGTTAGTAGTTTGACCAAGATTGAGTTGACCTTTGAAATCTTGCACACTTGCTCAAGTTCAGTCAAGAAAGCTTAAAAAAACCAGGACAACACTTGGAAGAAGAAAAGAATAGAAGAAAGCATCAACTCCAAGCTATTGGAGCAGAAAATAGAAAAATCAGTGGCACCGGTTTAACCGGTGGCCGTCCGAAATTACGGTGACCATGCACCGGTTTAACCAGCTCCTTAGTACCGTGGCAATATACTGTGTGTTCGGAATTCAAGGGAACAAAGTCAACATCGTTTAACCGATGGCCTCATCGGAGCAACCACCATAGCTTCACTCAGAGAGCATGTTTTAGAGAAACAAAACTCTCTTCAGCACCGGATTAACCGACACCTCAAGGATGACCCCTCGGAGCATTCACCGGAGCATTCACCGGAGCATCACTCAGAGAGACTATTTTTAAGTAAGAAGAAACTCTTCAGCACCGATTTAACCGATGCCACATCGGTGTTAAGCATAGGTGCATTGACATCAACCTGTTACTTTGTTAGAATTACAACGACTTCTATTCACACTCAGTGTGACCGGTTATTCCGACACCCCCATCGGTTGAACCAATGCTCACTGCTTTTCTGCAGTTGCTAGGTAACAACTATGAGAGCCTCTCCACCCTATATAAGGTGATTCCTCGGGTCATTTATGATGACTTTGAGGCATTGAATACCTGGGACCACCCCAGATCTAAGGAGAGAGTGTTTGAGCTTGAGATTTGATCAAACAAGAAGAATTCAACCAAATTAAGAGTAGCAGTATGCTTAAGCTCATGGCCAGCTTAGTGAGGGTCAGGTGAAGGTTCAGGAGCTTGCTACTCTTGGTGTTTGACGACACTTAGATAGTCTCGGTGATCGGAGGCTCTTGTTGAGCTCTTGGAGTTTGTGGGAGCTGAAGATGAAGAAGTTGTACATGGTTTGAAGCTCACCATTCCGGAGATTGAGAAGGAGCATGTTTAGTGGATACTTGCTCTTCGTGAGGCAAGAGAGCTCAACCCTTTGAGGGTGCTCCAACCATGGACTATCGGGGAGCGTCAACTTCTCGACACCACGGAAAAAAAAAATCTGGTTGTCTCATGTTCTTGCTCTTATAATCAAGCATTTAATTCAGTTTGTTCTCTTTATTGCTCTTTGCTTGTTTTGTTGACTAAGACTTGAACTTGTTAGTGTGCTCTTTTGACTAGACAATATACTTGTTAGTGTGATCTCAACTAGGTAAAATGAGCATGTTAGTGTGTACAACTTAGAATTGCAATGCTAATGTGCTGTAATTGATAGGTTCCAAATTTATAGATTGGGCAACACTAATGCTAGAATAAGGATCAAATAGATTTTTTTTAAAAAAAATCATAATTCAACTCCCTCTTCTTAGACCACAAGTTTTGTACTACTACACTGGAACACGCTCTCTTTCTCTATCCTTTTCCTTCAGTATCCCACGAAGCATCTGTCACCATCCGTCTCTCAAACAACTAGGTGTTTAGAAACAAATTAAGCGGTTACTATTATTGTTTGGTTCAACTCCGAAATAGAAGTAGACAGCAGCTAGAAAACATACTAGCATCTTTGATACACCTATCTCTTATGATATCTATTCATCTCAAGGCACACTGAAGAGAAGCGATCAGAGTAGAGCAGCAATAATTGAGCATGCTTGGCATCCCAGTGAGCGCACCAAACAGTTAACAACTATGTTGAGCGCCTAAATTAATACAGCATGCTAGATTTTTTTTTTAGCCACATGCTAGATCTCGTTCTACACCTTCACTCAGCCATAGAGGCAAAGCGTGATCCTCGTCTCCCAAACAACCGGCATGTTGGGTTTCTACGCGAGGTCACCAAGACCTCGGGGGAAGGTCTATTTCTCACACATTGCGATGGGAATTCCTCCTATTACAGAAGCCCCCCTCCCCCTTCTTCCTCCGCCTCGGCCTTGGCCTCTGCTCCCCCGCCTGCCTCGGCTCTGGCGGCGCCTCCGTTGCTGCCCTCCACCGCCACTGACACTAATTAATCTCACCGTCGCCACTGCCATCTTCTCCTTACCCCGTCATCGGTCACCATCCACCAGTTTTCCGACCCCGCTCAACGGCGTTCCCGCGCCACCGTGCCCTCTGCCGACCCAGCCGTCGCCGCCGTCTGGCCGCCCCCCTTGACCCTCTCCTCTATGGTCAGTGACCATGGAACCGCCCCCACCCTGAAATCTAACTCCGCCACCTCGACCACCACCCGACCGCCGCCGCTCCGCCCACCTCCACCGTCCCCAGCCATCCTCTTCTCCTCCCCCAGCTCACCGGCGGCCCCTCCTCTAGCCCGCCGATGGCTGCCATCCTCTTCTCCTCCCTCGGCTCGCCGGCGGCCCCTCCTCTAGCTCGCTGGTGGCTGTTCAGCGGAGCATATCTGTGATGGGATGGATTCCTATTGCGGTGTATAGATTTTTCCGCACACTCTCCGTCTTCGGTCTCCTGATAAACAGTCTGTTCGGCTGGGTGGTTTGGGCTGGCTGAACACTGTAGCGGCTGGTACTGTAGCAACTACACATGGTATAGCCTCGATTACACGTGGGAGCGCGTACTGTACAGGTACTGCGGCTACAGTGGTACAATAGCTACAGTACAATCCAGCTAGCGCTGATCAGCAAAACGAACAGGCTAAGGCCCTGTTTAGTTCTCACCCCATAAACTCCGTAAACGTAAAAAAACGTCGCATCGAATGTTTCGACACATGCATGGAGTACTAAATGAAGTCTATTTACAAAACTTTTTTGTATGGATGGGCTGTAAATCGCGAGACGAATCTAATGAGCATACATAATTCATAATTTGCAACAGTGATGCTACAGTACCATCCGCTAATTATTAATTAATCATGAATTAATTAGCATCATTAGATTCGTCTCACGATTTACAACTCATCCGTGCAAAAAATTTTGTAAATAGACTTCATTTAATATTTCAAATTAATAAAATTCCATCGCAAAATTTTTTTGCAAAACATTTAAACACGGCCTAAAACATGGCAACCAATGAAACAAACAGTCCGGTCCTCACTGCGCAGCGCCACCACCAAACAACCGACGAGATGACGCGTTCCGTTCCGTTCCGTTCCGTTCACATCGATGCTTGGGCGGACTTAACCGACTCACAAATCCGGCGGCAGCAGCCCTCCGCTTTGGATCCGATCCCCCGTACCGCCCGCACCAGGCTCCAACCACGCACCAACACCACGGGAAGACACGTGTCCCGCCCAGCCAGCGCTTAACCTTCTTCCCTGCAGCCGCCGCCGCAGAGGATCCTCCTCTCAATCCCCTCTGGTTGAACCGGTTCCTCGAGAAGGGTGGGCCCGGATCTGCCAGTCTACTGAAGAGCTGTTCCACCTGTCCTACTCCCCTCCCGGCCTTCCCCTCCCAAGCGCCTCTAAACAGCAGCAGCCGGCCGGTAGACCTTGCTGCTCCTGCTGTCCTGCAGCTCGGGGGTGCACAGCGGCAACCATTTTGGGCAGGGTGGTGGGAGGAGCCCGAGCTCCTCTAGCTCTTGCAGGCTTGCAGCCGTACAAGCGCAGCAGGTACGTGTGCTTCTGAGCTGGGGGTGGGTTAGGATTCCGCTCCGCTCCCATACGAGCTGCGAATTCTCCGCTCGCCTCATCCTGCTTTCTCCTCGTTTCCTCGCTAGCTGTGCTGTGCAACCCCAAAGCCAAAGCGGAATTCATGGGTGCCGGGTGCAGAGTGAGAGGTTAGCTTCCGCTCCCTCCAGGAGCACTTGCTTGTGTGCCTCTGTTGCGACTCAGCTTCTTGCTTTCTTGCATAGTTTCATGACCGGACCAAAATGGCTAGGTTAAATTTGGAACAAGAATGGTTTGGGGGGAGGGATAGATGTAGCGCATAGATGCTTCGAACACCTGCAGGAACTGTACGGCAGTGTGACTATAAAAGGACCCTTGACGACGCTAAAGGTTGAAGGAATCTCTCTGACAGAACCGAGAGGTTTCCTCATACTGCTAGTGAGACAGAACCGCACATTGTTGGGTAGAAAAAAGATACAATACTAGTTAATTACTCATCACTAAGAAGGTGCTTATGCTCTTAATGATTCGCTGTGGCAGAGTCGTAACAGAAATGGATGCAGATGGTAGCTCCAAGAGAAGCCACCGAGTTCGTCGCGCTGTGAAGGTAGTTCACCAATTTTGATTTCTTCTCTCAATGGTTCAGCGAATTGTCAAGAAGAAGGTTAATGTGTTAACACCCTTACCATTTCTTTCTCTGAATCCCTACAGAAACTCAAGTTCAAACCGAAAGTGCCACCGCAGAAGCCAAAGAAATTGACCACGGAAACGTAATTTGTATTTGTCTCTAGGTGTCAGCAGTGTCTTTAATGTATTTTCTCCAGCTGTGTTAACACATTCTTCTGTTTCAGGCCACAACAGGAAGAACCAAAACCAATCGATGAACAGTTGATGAAGATACTGAGGGTAACTGATTATCCAATGATCGTGTCTTGATGTCGGATATATTGTGATTTGCTTAGGAGGAAAAGTAAAGGAGTTGCATGCTCTTTCGATGGCTGAACTTGTATCTGTTCTTTTCAGACTCGTCAGGTGCCTGCAAACAGTGCGCCAAATACAAAAGGTAATTTACTGCCACACCTGCAATGAAATCCTACTGTCAGGCTGTTTTTAAGATTTAGGAGCAACACGCCTTTCAATCGGATCGGGCAAAAAAAAAGGGTGGATTGTACTGTCATTTATTTAGTTGATAATCTCAAAATAATTAGACTCATATTATTTGTAGACAAGCGCTTGACACAGAAACCCCCCTCGACGCCACCTTCTGCAGATGTTGTCAGCTTGTTGCCAGCTCAATCAGCAGTGCACAAGCAAAATCAATCAGTAAGTGTCCCAAGAAGGCAAGAATTTCTTGCTTTCAACCTTGCTGTATTAGAAAACATCCTCAGTTTCTTGACAGACTTATTGGCTTGTCTTATGTACCTTTTGTTGTATCGTTTCTATGTCAAAAGAAGCCACTCCAAGTCCCCAGATCCTTTCCTGTTACTGTTAATTCAGGTGAATGTAACGATTAATGACTTCTATTCTTCTGAACAATACTTTCCGCTAAGATTTTTCATGGGAATATTCAACCCTTCACAGGAAAGTTTGACAACGAAGAGAGCGATTACGATGATGATGACAACGATAATGAAGATGTTGAGTTTCAGGAGACTCAGCCAAGTTCAATTGAATGCGAAGCTTCAACACGTCCAGCAGAGGAGCTTCGTTTGCTTGTATGAACCTCTGAGCTCTGCTAAATTGTATTCTTAGTTTCTGAACATGACATGCTTCACTTGCAACTTGTGGCAGCAAGAACACGATAGCAAAGAAAGGATGTTCCTCTTCCAGCTCCCAAAATCTCTTCCTTTGCCCAGGTCCTCCAATATAGTTGAAAGGAAAGGAAGGGCCACTGGCAAGGAGGTGAAGGAAGGATCCAACCTTCAGCAGCTGCCTCAGGGTTATTTGGGCAAAATGCTGGTGTACAAAAGTGGCAAGGTCAAAATGAAGTTAGGAGATGTCATGTTTGATGTTAGTCCACAACTTTCTCGCCTTTTTGTTCAGATCTTAGCAAGATATCCCATGTATGTTATGCTTAATTTCTTCCTCTGCAGGTGAATCCAGGAGCAGAGAGTAGGATGACACAACATGTAGTGGCTCTGAACACTCAAGAGAAACATTGTTGCTTACTTGGGGAGATTGAGAATCGGCATGTCATTGTGACTCCGGATGTTGATTCTTTGTTGAATGACAAGTAGAGGTTAGGTTGTGATATGTAGCAACATCGTTATATATGAGTTGTAGGATTGTAGTTGTGCAAGGTTAGGTTATGATCTGTAGCAATTGTATCAACCTTGTCAAGTGGTGTGTAGGCTTTCAGTTGTGCATGATTGTGTGCAGTTTACTGTGATTGTACTAGATTAGCCCTAGAACTGCTTCTCGCATTTGAACGTTTGTAATAAGTTAACTTTGTAGAATAGTAAGTGATAAAAATCAGATCATCTTCTCTCATGTTATTACCATTGTTCTTCTGTGCTAAGGTTTCCATTCATACAGATACAGAACTGAACTGCTGGATTGAAAATATCAAGAATGGTCACAGAAGACTAGAGAAGAACTTAGCTAACCATTCCTTGCGAAGATCTGGGCTACCCACAAGGAAAATCTTCCCTTCAACCTCGTTCTTCAGAAAATACTCAAACGCAGTGATTGACATCCTGTCGTAACCGCATGCTGTAATCGCTTTCCACAAGTCGTCAGCAAAGTCTCTGGGCTTTAAGCTTTTTATGGCATCTATTAACTCCCCAATCTTAAGAACTAAGTAGCGGATGTCCTCACCAGCTATCCTCTGCTCCCCGGGATCTTCAGATATCCTACTATCGTCAGAATGGGCATTCTGGACCTTTTTCAACTGAATTCCATCTGCTGATGGATCATATTCATCACTGAATATGAAAGAAAGCTCATCATAATCCTCAATAGGCCTATTCAGCATCCCTGAATCCTTCGGGTGATCCTTCATTGCAAAGAAAACAAACAGGCTCAGGCGCTCAGCCATGGCAGTTAATGGTGGCATAGCACTGACAAGGGCCATAAAAAGTGACTTGAATTCAAATAGGGTATAAGGTAACTTAGAACGTTCAATTATCAAAGTAAAAGGGACACCTTCCCATTACCATGGAGTACTGCTGGTAATCCTCTTCTCGCATGCTTATCGTCCTAGTGGCATGATCCCATGACGCAGAACCAAGGGACTTCATCTTCTCTATCCTTTGCCATCTCTCCCCTAGAGCTGTCAACTTCCTCTGTACATCAGCAACACTGCACTCTCGCTGAAACCGCTGAGAAACAACCTCTGAAGCTTCTCGCAGAGTATCCTCCCTGAACAATGCATCTTTTTCCCTTGGCATCTGAAGCCTGTTGCGCCAAGTAATTGGTGAGGAACTTGGTCCTGCCTTTGCTCCACGTGAATCGCCTCGAAGAAGTCTGCTGACCGCTGATAATGCATCCTGCCTCATTTACAATCACTTTCGAATCCACTGACCCTGTTCTCTTGCTGCCCTGCTGATGGTATGTTCAGTGAGGCTGATGAGAGTTGTACTTACATCCAGTTTCAAAGATGAATTACAAAAGCTTATCAAGGTTCCAACTCTACCTAACTGAAGTTTCATTGGTAATTACGATGGCTACAATAAACTCCCCATCTTGTTTCAAAGAGTTTAACCTGACAACTGACATTACCCTGACGTACATAAGCAGGCGTGTCTACTTCTGTCAACTGAGCTAGCGGTTTTTCATAAACTGACACTAGCATATCGAGTTATCGACAAACCATTTGTGGATAAATTGCAAAGCAAAGAGGATCTAGCATTCTACTCGGAAGAATCACAGCACCCAGCAAGCAAGCGAAGACGTCAGAGCAATGCCAGAAATAATAATAAAAAATTACTAGTTAATACCCTTCTAAAGAGCGATGGAGATGAAGAGGCGATTGAGATGCGCCGGGCCGAGAACGGGGGCCGTTGGTGATGGAGACGACACAGCACAGGAGCGCCGCCACCGCGAGAGGCTGTTGGCGCAAACTTCCCTGGTCAGAAATCAGAAACTCTTCTCTGCAGCCGCAAGCAACGGGAGGAATGGGGAGGAGCGCACCGATGAGTCGCCGGTGGAAGGGGAAGCCGGCGGCGGAGGGCGAGGAGGGGAGATTGAGGATGAAGTTCCCTTCCCGTGCATCGGCTCGCTGGCTCTGCGCTCCGTTGCGGATGAAATGTTCAGCCTGGCGGCTTGTTCAAGTCTCGACTTCGAAGTCCTTTTTCAAAAGACGCAAAGCATGGATGACTGCAAATGCCTCTACAGTTTTCGTTTCAAAAATACTCTCCTAGCAATATTGGCGGCTTGTTCATTTTTGCTGTATTGAAACTAGAATAAATAAAGAAACTAGAATAAGTGTTCGTTTTCTAAACCAGTATCTACTAAGCCTTCCAATATACAAAATGTTTTAAATTTGTATAAGTACATCTTGGCCGTTTGATTTGAAAATTGCACGTCTGGATCGGATTAAGGGCTCGTTTCAAAGTAGTGACAGTAAGATGTCCCGGTATGCAACGTCGCACTGAAACATCTGAAGGCGGTTTCTGGCCTAGCTGCTACGAACTGTTTAATGTAATAATGTTGGAGCACATGCACGCGTGAATTGAGTTAAAAGTACAACAAAAGTACTGTATATAAACTTATAAAGAGAACAGAAATCTAGTGGAGCGTTCCATCGCGATTGAGCTCAACAAAATTTTCAAGTCACTTTAAACAAACTGCAAAAGCAAAGCAAATACGCAAGCAATCCAACCAAAAAATTGCAAGTCAACAAGGTAAATGGGCATGTCCTTTTGCACTGTCAGTTTGTTTAACTTAAAAAAATCACCTAAGACCTCGACTTCTTCTTCCTGGATTTGTTGCTAGCCTTTGGCTGATCGGTGTTTGCCGCTGGAGTCTTTGATGAACTGGTGTTTTGGCTTCCTTTTGAAGAACCACTGGCAGCCGCTGTCTCTCTAGTTACAGCTCCTTGAGAACCTCTGACCTGAGCCCTCTTATCCTTCCTCTTTGGACGGTAACTGGATCGCTCTCTCCTGGGCAGCCATCTCTCAGGATCCGGTGGCGGCCCCGGGTTTGCTGGATCAAAGCCCTTCGGGTATCTAGGCTTCCGCTTCCTCTTCTTTGCCTTTTGCTTCTTCACTTCCTCAGGAACGTCTACCTTCATGTCTTGAGGCCCTTCAACATGCCTTGCGCCAGATGTCTTCTCCAAGCTCTCAACATTAACTCCTTTGAGGCCTGGCAATGGCTTCAGCTTCTTCTCATATTGTTCAGCCTTCTCCAGGTTAGTGCGTGCTGAAGTCACTACAAGCCCAGCCAAAGCTTCAATGCTTCCATGGCTCTTAACAAGTTCCTCGTACAACAGACAAGCCTCTTCATCACGTCCATGACTGAGCTTAAACTCAGCAGCCTCCCTCATGAACAAATCCAATTTGTTATCCCCGGTCATGGAATTCTTCCACCACTGGATAGCAGAATCAAGTACAGACGCTGCAGCATTTGAGTCACCTAGTCGCTCTTTAAGAGCCACTAGTGTAGCAACTGTTGCAGGCATGTGCTGAATGTCAGGTATTTTGGACAGCGAGTCAGCAGCAAGCTGAAAATGGTTGGCATTAGCAGCAATCTGAGCAAGGGCAAGGAGGACCCCTTTAGAATTCTCAGGATGCTTCTCGGCATACTGGCTAAGAACTTCTTCAGCTTTCTGAACCTTTTTTTCTTTCACATGAACAGCAGCTTGAAGTAAAACTGGGAATACACTATCTCGAAACATACCAAGCAGTTCACTGACCAACTCATGTGCCTACAAAAAGATTAAGAACAGAAATGATCATTCACTAAAAGGCTCACCAAAAGTGACCACCAAATAGAAGAAAGGGACACTGATGATGGTAATTTTCCATTTAGGTGATTATATAGGCGCATTAACATTTTTGCACGCAAGTCATTTTAAAAATCAAACAAAATTATATTGGTCAAAGTCATTTTACTTAGACCTTAAAGATTGGGATATCTCTGAGGAGTTAGCTTTGGATAGGAGCGCTTGGAGAGTAGCTATCAACGTGCCTGAACCATGACCTTTGTGTCTTTTGGGTTTCATCTCTAGCCTACCCCAACTCGCTTGGGACAAATAGCTATGTTGTTGTTGTTGTTGTTTGGTCAAAGTCATTTTACTTATAAACTGATTTGACAACACTGTAGTTCAATTATACCAATGAAAGCAAAAAAAAAAAGCTATAACCTGCGGAACTGAACAACTGTAGGGATATCCCTGCTAATGTGTCAGGAAAGAGGTTCAGAATGTGCATTGAACAGATCTAGTTTAGTAACAGGCCTTCCACACTAACTTGCAATCCAATAATATTTCTCAAGTGAAAAAGAAAAACTACTTAATCATCAGTCATGTCAGTGCTAGCTTTAATATTACGGCACTGCTAGCGCTCGGACGTCCGACAGAAATTTGCCATTGGACACTCTGACGAAACATTAAAAGTTAATCAGTGAAACATCAGTGGTCACTGTTTGCAACATGAAAAATAATGTGTAAAAAATGACTATATGGTTCAACTCTGGGATAGAAAATTTACGCAGCAACATGAACACTATGTTTCATGTAACATTTACTGTGAAATATGCAGAAAACAATAGTTGCAACTTGCAACATCGACGCTTATCTATTGCAACATATATCGGAGCGTCCGATTGTTTTAAGATTTCAGAAGTCAACTCTATAGCATTACTGTTAATATTATAACCTGCCAGAAATTCTAGCTGAAATAAGATTAGAAATTTCACAGGTATGACAAAAGAAATACAGAGAACCGAATGATCTCACTACAGCCCTAAGTAAAAAAAATCAAATAGGTATTTCTTCACAGAAGGGAAGCAGGAGATAAATTGACTTTGCAAAAACAAACCTGATCAGTTTTATTTGTATGGAGGAGTAAGAGAACACGGGCAGAATACAGAGCTTCTTTTTGCCTTTGGGACAACTTGAGGTCAACAAGTTGCAAATGGTTTGGAGCAGTAGATTTTTCAAAAAGCCGATCAAGCTTCTTCAAGCTATCTGCAGCATCTTTTGTACCTTTTAGTGAAATAAGGTTTGTTGTTGCCACAGCAAGTGATGATGGATCAGCAACTGGTGATAAATCAGCTGCCTTTTTGTTTATCATACTAACATAGGTTTGCATGGCGTCTTGAGATTGTCCTTGTAGCTGAAAATATGATGATGAAGACAAGTTAATAGGATAATGGTTGGGCTTTATGTAAGAAAACTTCTCCAGATCTAGTTACCTGTTGCACATAAGCAAGCTGAGCAGATACAGGAGCTAGCTCATATTCAATATCATCTTCACCATAGTCTTCCACCATAAGCTCTTCTTTCCCAATTCTGCATTATAAAAAAGGACATTAGAACCAGCTAATTGTTTATGCTTAAAGACTGCCACAATCACGATATAGATCTTCCATAATTTCATGAGTTGAGCAGCATCTCCATAATCATGAAGGAACATTTTAGCCTCTCCTTGAAAGACATGGGAACCTAATTTCACTATGCAAACAAATGGAAAAAATTAAACTAGTTAACCATTGAAAAAAAATCAGAGTTTTCTTATTATCAATCTGACAATACTAAATGTTGTCATAATGGATGCATTAGTCCAGTAAATCTAAGTAGAATGTTCATTAGCAATCGCTGCAGCAGGAAATTCACCTTTTAGCCAAGTCCAACTGCTCCTTAGCTTCTGAATATTTCTTGTCTTCTATCAAGGAGCAAGCAGAATTGTATGCGAGCTCAAAGCTACGAGTATCCCTAAGTGCTCTTGTGGTAAGATCAACCTTTTGTGCCTTCATAGCTGTCTGCACCTCAGAAGCCCTTCCAGCAGCAACCAGAGCAGCAATGATATTTATCTTCAGATCCATTGAGTCAATCTTAAATTTTTGAAGCCTCTCATAGCTATTAATGCAGTCATTCATTCTTCCTAGCCGGTACAAAATCTGGGATTCCAGCTGGAGAACAGCTGCAGTTTCTTCTTGACCTTTTAAAAGATCCAGAGCTTCTTGCAGTTTGTTTTGCCTGTAGTGGCAGTAGGCCTGAATAATAATAATAATACTTAGTTTGATCAAACAAATTGTTCTTAGTAACAAAAAAGTTGATACCCTAGCATCAACTTGGCCAAAAACTAGTCATGATTCTCCGACACAACATTTTAATCCATAACTGATTACAAAAAACAAACAGTGCAAAAATAAATCTCAACGAAAAGGCAATGATCAGCACTCGATAGAGAATTAAGTCTAGCCTTACTTTAACTTCAGCGTATAATTTATTACTGAAATGCAACAGGATCCGGATGTAAGAATTCAACAGGTATTATTATCGACCTTAGAGTTAAATTTGCGGAATTAAAATTTAAAAGAGATGATCCTGTCAAGATGTTTAAGCTAGATGGATATATATTGGAACAGCAGAATTAATACCAAGCATAATCACTTGTGTCCGACTGGAAGGACCGCTGAATTTGTTCATATTTAAGCCAAAGCATTACAAGTTTAAAACATAAAATGGAAGTTTCTTCTCCATCGGTAGTTCTTGCGAAATATGTCAGATAACTGCACATAAAATTTTGCCTTCCTTACGGTAACATATGAATCATAAGTTTCGGCAGAGTGCGGAATACTAGGATGCAATGCAACAGTTGCGGTGAATCGCATGACCTCCAGCAAAATTCATGATACAAAGTGTCTAGCATAAGCAGTTTGCAATCAGAACTAAACTGCATTGGGAGAAGCTCATCAAGTGAAGACTTTTGTTTCAATCACACAGATCGACAGATTTATGTTATCCTAGGACATAAACACAAACAGATCTGACCACTCATGTATCGTAACCACAGCCTAGTGAGCCAAGCACGGATGACAAGTCAACATACAGATCAAACGGTTGAAGAGAGTTAAAGGGGAGCAACTCGCATCACCTTGTAGAAGCTGAAGTCGATGGGGAGGCGCTCGGCGGCGCGCATCGCGGCGAGCGCCTTGTCGATCTCGTCGGCCTTGATGTGCGCCACCACCTTGCATCGCACCGCGTCCTCGTCCCCCGGGGCCGCCTTGAGAACTGCGGAACCGGTCGGGGTCAGATTCGAGCGGGGTTAGGGCACAGACAGGCTCCGAGACGCGCTGGGGGAGGGGTGCTTGACCTTGGTCGGCGACCTTGGCGGCCTGCTTGAACTCGCTGGCCTGGATGTGGCGGTGGAGCGAGGTGAAGAGGTCCTCGACCGAGACCGGCTCCGCGGCGGCGGCCGCCGCCGCCCTCGACTTGGGCGGCATCGGGGCGGTGGATTAGCAGGAGGGGAAGAGACTGCTCGCACGAGGGCAGCACGCGCGGTGCGAGAAAACGGGCTCGCCGCGGCCGCGCTGCCAATCTGTCAACGTGTTTCGTCTCGTCTATCGTCTTGTTGAGAAACCTGAAAATCGTGCTAAATTTACTTCCGGGTATTTTCTTTTCCAGGTAGTACTTCTTCTGTTGTGAGGAGCATTCGTGAAATTCTAAGCCAAATTCAAATTCAAACGTGATCGACAAAATTAACGGAGTAATTCTGGATTCCTGTGCGTGTTCCTAAATCATATCTGAAATCTGAACCGATTTTCTTTTACGCTTTTTTCTGAATAAAAAAAGTCTTTTACGTAATTTGACGTTCTTCCTAGAGGAAGGCCCAATTTAGTTAAGAAGGATAGAAGCCCATATAATAGTTGGTTGGAGAGTGTGTGTGGGAGATTGCATTATATGGGCCAGGCCTGAACACGAGAGTCATCGATATGGCCTGTGTAGCTCATAAGGGCCCGTTTGAATGATAGATGGTTTCCTTTTCCTTCCATGTTTATTTTCTCTGTGCGCAATGCCCGGCTTCTTCCGTAGTTCTGTCTTCTGTTCTTGAGGGCTCCCGAACTCATTTCTATGCTCTTTTGAGGATGTCAGCTTGGGGGATGGGGGCCCCACCTGTGAATTTGTCACTGATCTCCAGCTATAGGTCCGGGCGGTCGGCAACGGAGAGCCTGTTCGGTTCGCCATAAGTGGTTGGACTTAAGCTGCTGCTGAAGCGTATGATGGACCAGCCGTTCGGCAGCTTTGGTGGATAAGTTGCCGGCAGCCTCTTTCAGCGTCCCTCTCTGGCTTTCTCCTCACTGGCTGGATGCTTGGCTGGGGCTGGGCAGCTCCAGCAGCAGCTTAAGTCCAGCCACTTATGGTGAATCGAACAGGGCGGGAGTTTCTTAGGGTTCAGAGTATTTTCTTTTTCCTGATGGTGCTGAGGATTCAGAGTTACAGCAAGGGGACAAAAGGAAGTGTTAACAATTTAACACACTGAAAACATATTACGCCAGCTAGGCAGCTACTAGGTACTCCTACTAGCAGCAGCTCTCGAGTTTGTGAACACTGACGAAGGATTAGGTGAGGCTTAGGCTGTCCGCACTAGTGATTGTAAACCAGATAGCGTTCGCATGTAGTGTTATTTTTGTTGCAGCGGCATACGCTAAGCCATCCGCTGCCGTCCCGGATGGGCGGACCTCCGCTATTCCGAGCGGAGGTAGCGGCTTCCGCTACCATCTCCACCGTGGCGTGGGACCGCGTGGTCAACCGCCTCGCGCGTCGGAGAGAGAGGGGAGCAAGGAGCCGCCACCGGGGATTTGCCGGGTCGCCGCCGCCGCAGCTGCTGTCGGGGAGGAGCCGCCGCCGGGGATTGCCGGGTCGCCGCCGCCGCAGTTGTTGTCGGGGAGGCGCGCGGCCGTCGCTGTCCCGCGTCGCGACTGCTCGCGAGCGCCGGCCCGCTCGCCGCCGCCACCCGACCGCGCACGCTCGCCTCCGTCCCGCAGCGCACCCGCCGCGGCTGCCCCGGCTCGGGGCGGATCTCGCGGTCGTCCGCCAGGAGCCCAACGCGGCCGACTCGAAGCGGATCTGGCGGCCGTCCACCGGGAGCCCCGCGGCCGGCTCGGCGCTAGAGCACGGAGCGGGGGTGGCGCCGCGCGGCCTCGCCATGGCCGGCCAGGAGGGAGGGAGAGGGGGTGGGGTATGGACGATGGGACGCCGGCCGGGCGCCGCGCGCTCGCCGCCGCCGGGCCGAGCCGAGCCACCGCCGCGGACGCGCGCCGCGCGGGCCGCCGCAGCGAGCGTGGGCCGCGCCGAGCCGCCGCCGCGCGGCGCGCCATGGCTGGGCCAGGAGGGAGGGAGAGGGGTGGGGTGGGGTGTGGACGACGGGATGGCCGCCGGGCGCCGCGCGCTGGCCGCCGCCGGACCTAGCCGGGCCGAGCCGCCGCCGCGGACGCGCGCCGCGCGCTCGCTGTTGCCGCGGGGACGCGCGCCGCGCGGCGCGCCATGGCTGGGCCAGGAGGGAGGGAGAGGGGGTGGGGTGTGGACGACGGGATGACCGCCGGGCGCCGCGCGCTGGCCGCCGCCCGGCCGAGCCGCCGCCGCCGCGGACGCGCGCTGGCCACCTCCGGGCCGAGCCACAGACGCGCCCCGCCGCCGCGAGCGTGGGCCCCGCTGAGCCGCCGCCGCGGTCGTCGCGAGGCGCGCGCGGGCTCGCCATGGCCCGGCGCCGCTCGCCTTGGCCGTCGCGAGGCGCGCGCGGATCTGGCCGCCGCCATGGACGCTCCTTGAGCCGCCATGGCCACCGAGTAGGGAGGGGGAAGGAGGAGGGGCGCCAGATCCGGCTGCTCCGGCGCTCGAGCATGCGGGTCTCGCCCTCTCCGCCATGGCGACGGTGGAGGCCGGAGGAGGGAGGCTGCGAGGGTGGCAACGCTGGCGAGGCCGAGAGAGGGGAGGGAGGGAGAGAGAGGGGAGGGGTGGGGGCGGCGGGGGTGGTAAAAAATATTAGGAGACTGACGTGTGGGATCTGAGTCTTGGTAGTTAGTATAGAGGATGTCTGTAGAGTATGAACGAGTGCGGAGAAATTAAATGTAGAGGAGAGAATATTAATGACTAGAACAGAGTATATTTTTTTAGAAAATAAATTTAGAGTATGACGAGTGCGGACAGCTTATCCAAAGATCCAAACCTTGTCAAAGAAGACGCAAGAGGGACTGTTAGCAACGACCCCATCATGTCGCGTTGAACGAGCTAGCGACATGCCAAATAGTCAAATACAGTACGACGTCAATCGGTTCACTGGATTGGCACCTTTACGACGAGTCTCTCTCGTCTCCCCTGACGACGCTTTCCGGCTTGGCGCACTCACGCGCCTCGCGTAGGGGAGGAAACGGCGGCGAAACAACGGCCCCCTGCCGCTGCAGCCGGAGTCCATCCACAGGTTCTCCCGGACGCCGCTCAGCGTCGATCCCCTTTTACTACTCCCGATTCCCTCTCGGAGATGATGACAAAGAGAGCTCTCGTCAGGGAATCTAAAGTATTGTTCCAAGGAGAACCAGGTACCGCCACCAGAACAGGGTTAATCTTGATGCGGCTGACACAGAGGTGAAATACAGTCTGAATCACACCTGACAGAGCCAATCCGGATCATTTCTCTCGTCAGGGAATGGAAGCAGCAGAGGAGACAGATAATGCTCGGAAGCTCTGGTGCGTCCGGACTGAGTCCCGGAGGAGGTTGAAGCCAGCTGCCTGCTTGGGTTAGGTGGCCGGGGTCTATCGCGTGGTGCGGGCGTGCTGCGCCTGTGCCCCCATGCTCACCTCGTCAACACCACCACCTAAAACTTGAGAACAACGTGTGCCATTATTTTTTTCATTCAGTACAAGCTTCGATTGGAAATCCTGGTCAGGTCGACTAGGGCGGACGCCTGATGGATGGCATCGGCAAACTTCCCACTGAATCATGGCATGCATATCTGTTCTAGCAGCCGTCCCATCGACTAGGCGACTTCAACGGCGACCTGCATGGCTGCATCCCATTTGTTGACGCTCTTTCTCTGCATCATCATTATCTGGAAGCTTAAGGTGGATACCTCTATCGCTTACGAGTTCAGACACTGTAATCTAGACTTGTTAAGTCCACTTGGACATATGATCCCATCAAACCTGATTTCTTATTGCTCACCAAAACATGCTTTTCTAGTCCTGTTAGAGTGACGGCGACCACTGATGACTGTACATTAGATTTCAACCATGGATTTAAGTTTTCGTCAGAACAACTGAAACACTCTGGCAGCGAGTAAGTACTGAGTGGATAATAAATATCCAAAAAAGAAATGTGTTGTCGAAAAGAAAATATTACATGTATATCCAAAACAGCAGATGATTTTTCTTCCCCTTTTGTTTTGATTGCTACCTGTAACTGCTCGGCTGTCTTCTTGTCAATGCTTCGCTCGCTTTACACGTTTTCAGTGTGACAAGTTGCATGGAAGGTGCAGGGTACAGCTTAATCTCATTTCCAGCTCTGCCACTTAACTAGCACATAGTTTTACACAGTTCGCAAGAACAAGAAGATACGCATCTGTCTGAATGGAAAATTTCAGTTGACATTCGATACTGCCAGTTTGCGCAAACACACATAATTCTTGGAAAATTTATCTGATTATAAAAGCACCGGCAGTTATGTTCCATTTCAAAACCCGGGTTAGGTTAGGTTAGGTATCTGTGCATATCAAGCCTTCATCTCTGAGAAAGGGCGGCAGGTAAACAGAGAACTCCACAGCTTACGACATGCATCCAGATGAAGTGATCATCTCATTCTGTTTACCATTTCTGCTTGTACATTAAAAAACAATATCATCAGGATGATCTATCTTAAACACTTCGGATCAAGGGAAAGGCATGGGCAACCATACTGTATTTTGAAATGCTGCACATGTACTTGAGGACATTATAATTTGGTGCTAAAACAGATTAAACAATAAAGAAAAGGAGGCTAGAAGCAAGAGAATTTACTTCTTGTGGACATGGGGTTGTTGATTGCGTTATCCAGGCCAAGTGTAGAGCTGAAACCTGCCGTGGCGAATCAAGCTTCTTCCCTCCTGCCGGCGACATCTGCACAGCACGTCGTTCTCGTCCAACTCGATCTGCATCGGAAACCCATAGGGCAGCCTTGGTGTTTTCAGTTTCAACGCTGCTGCTACCAGATCGGTAGGTCCTAGACCAATTATAAAAAACTTATCAGGTTGTTTCTTCTATTCGAGTAGCATGCGGAGACCTAGCTAAGGACTAGTAGTATACAGCATGCTAAATCATGTGGTGTTCTGTGGTCGTTGCACGTCATGGGTAGCACAGCATCTCGATCCACACATACCCTGTATAAACAAAGGCAGGCATGCATGCGTCCTGTATTTTGCAAACGGAACCAGGAACATGTTAGGGGTGTTCATGTCACCGGACACCATCAGTTTATGCACTTGGGACAAATTTGTGCAGAGTTGAGCTAGGAGCACTCTGATTTCGTCGTCCCATTCCAGAGTCTGTCCGATTTGGTCATCCATACCATTATGAAATCTTAGAAAGAAACATGCCATGATTTAGCTAGCTCTTGCATTGTGTTGCGCAGCTGACTAACGCCCGGGATGCTTGTCAAACTTGTCTAGCTAGCAACATGGTGCATTTCTCCCAAATGAAGCCCATTTTTTAGACACTAGAAACTCGTGAAGAGCGATGGCGTCAGGGGTCAGGCAACCGTCGAGCTGACTATTCGACGCTGTCCTGATCGCTCTCCACCACATCACAGCAGACTTAACAAGCCGCGCGACACGAACTCGGTCTCTAATCTAATCACAGTCCTAATTGTATACTACATTCTTTTTCTTTGGCATTTCTCGCCTCAATCATACTCACCCGAACTAGTGAAATGATTGGTTTTTTTTGGAGATTCTAGATGTTCTTGCCTTCCATGAGAAAACAGAAAAAAAAATTTGAACATAGTTTCTTTGGCCAAGCGAATTCATGTTCTCCTTCATGAGGTCCATAAGCAGCCTAAACTGCGAAAAGGGAGCAGGCAACCAGCCAAAACCATCGCCTAGAATACTACAGCTACCAAAGTACTCATGTGGCTGTCCCAATTACTAACATGATAAGCAAAAGAAAAAAAGAAATCAAAAGCACGAGCCACGAGGGACACACAACTTCATAAACACTGCAGTGGCTAGGAACTGAGCAAAACCGTCAGCATCAACCGCTGTCGAGGCACACGCAACCGGAGCCAAAACACAAACGCGACACCATACAGGATGGCCGATGAACCCGTCGCCTGAGCCTGAGAGCGAGACCCATAGAGAAACCAGCGCGTGCGCGCGCGGCTTCCCCCCGCCTATAAAGTAACGAAGCGTCTCGCTCACCCAGCCGGGCTGCTTACCAGTCGCCGCCAGAGCCAGGCAACCACCATTTCCTCGACCTCTAGCGGAAAGCCGGAGCAGCGATCGGCGTCGTCGCGTCGTGCTCGTGCGTGCTCGCCAGTCACCGGGATCGATGGAGGGGCTCATCCCGTTCATCTACAAGGCCATCAAGGAGCGGCGGACGCGGAGCTACTCGCGGTGCAGCTCCACCGGGTCGGCGCACGGCGGCCGGTTCGGCGCCCGCGTGGAGGACGGCGGCGCCTGGGACGGCAAGCAGTGGGAGGCGGCCGCCGCGAAGGCGGTGCCCGCGGGGAGCGAGATGGCGCACCACCGCCGGCACCGGTCCCTGGAGGAGCTGGCCGGGGAGGTGGGGGCCTCGCCCGCGTGGCGGCAGCCGAGGGCCCGGAGCATGAGGATCTTCTCCTGCATCAGCGGCATGTGATGAGGATCGACGCCCGCCGGCGGATCGGAGGGGCAAGGAATTTGCTCGCTCGTGTTTCTGCTTAGTTCTGAGGTAGTAGTAGTAATTGTGCAGTGATTGTACCGTGTTATACTGTTTGTCCAACCCAAGTGTACATACACATCGATTTGCGAAGGTGCAGATGATGGTTTGCAAATCCCTGTTTGTTCGATTGTTGTTCGTTTTTAAGGTCCGTACACGTAGATGTACGAACGAAATTGTGAAATGGAATTTTTAAGTGCAGAAGATCATTCAGAATGAGCATCGTATATTGTAATGTGCTTGAGGCCATACTGAGCAGGAATTATTAGAGAATCCGGGTTCACAATCTACGGTGTGTCAAAATTGATTTGTTACACTTGTCCAGCGTAGGTCCAAGTCAGACCTCATCCATGTCGCTCAGCTCGGCAAAAATCTACTCAAGAGTAAAGTGAACACATCATTTCAAAAAAAAAAAAAACAAAGTGAACGCAAATCCTGGCCTGATCTCTAGTGACTAGAGTAGGCCTTGTGTGTTGCCTGTCAACAAAAGTAGCTGCACGAATCTTGAAGGAATCGCAGCCATAAAAATCAGAGTGAAATGAAGGAAGAAAAACACCTGATAGATATATAGAAAAACCGTTGTGTTTTGCTAGCTGATGCGTCGTGATGGAGTTGGTGTTATCGTTTGGGATGAGCTTGATTTGCACAGGCGGAGCTGACGACAAATCTGGTATTGCGGCCCGCCTAAGCAAACTTGGGTGCAAGGTGGTGGGTTGGGCTTGGGCAGCAAAGGACACAGACAACCCCGGCCCGCACAGAAACCAACTCTACTCTCGTGGCGGCAGCGGCGTGTGGGGGCTAAAGGACCCAGCAGAAAGACGAGCGCGGAGCCGGTGCGTGCGTGGTCTGTCGCCCGGCAGCCGCTCGCCGCGGCCACGAGGGGCGCAGCACACGCAGAGCCGGACCCCGCCCCCTTCGTCCCCACACCAGAGAATCTCCACGGGCGAACCACAGGACGGTGGTCGGCTCGGGCGGCCCAAACCATGCGCCCACCGCCGCGCCCTCGCTCGCTGTCCCAGCCAGAAGTACAGAACCATCAACCAACCTCTCGATCACTCGCCACTGGGCACTGGGGCTAGCGCTACCGTTTCTAACCGCGCCAGCAGCCAGAGCGCGGCGCAGGGGAGTCGAGCCGCCCGGAGCCGGAGCCGGACAGCCGGGGGCGTGCGGCCAGGACATGAAGGCATGCGGCGCGGGCGCGGCCGTGGCTTGTGATCGCACGGCCCACCGAGGCTGGCTGACAGGCCAGGCATCGCTGTCGAGGATCTCACGCATCTCGAGGCCTATCTCGCGGCTAATTAATACCACCCGGGTGGTGTCCGTTGCCGGAGCCGGACCAGGGTTCACCTTACCGACGGTAAAGCGATTTTCGCCAACTAGCGGTATCGGTAAACCGGCGGTAAATCGCCGGAAACTGTTAGAAACCGCTCGAAATGACAATTCAAATTCAAAAAACCGGTAACCGTTGTTTACCGACCGGTAATCGATGTTTACCGACCGGTAACCGTCGTTTTTAACCGGTAAACACCGTATGATTTTGGAAAATTAAAAATTTTGGTAATTTTGTAAATATCATTACTGATGGTATATATCAAACAATTATATAATATTTACACATACATAGAATAGAAGTTCATATCCATAAAAATAGAAATTCACATCCATAGTCCATATAGATCATCACAACAATAGTCCATACAAATCATCACAACCATAGTCCTCACAAACCATCATCGTCAATATATATAATACATAGTAGTGGTTTCCGGTCCAAATGAACAAATGAACAAATGAAAATATATGTACATATTTGAAATATGAACACACATATATACATATAGCTAAAATGAACAAATTAACATCTAACTACCATGAACAAATGGATCCATATAGCTAATATGAACACATGTTTTTGAATATAGCTACACAACAAACATCTAAAAATCAATGTAAAATCAAGAAATACTCACAATGCAGTGGTTTCCGGTCCAAATGCGCCGATTTCCGCTCGAAAAACGCCGAATACCGCTCGGGATTAGAGGATACCGCTCGGGATTACCGGTCCGAAAGTTTTTTTATTTTTATGAGTGCCCAAACAGTCAAATATTTGAACATGTTCTATATTAGAATGATGTATGTCATCTCTACTTTCTTACCATATTTTTTCCTTTTTTATTTCAAATATTTTTGAAAATTTTAAATTCGGGCGAAATTTTTCAAAATTTACCGCCGGTATGGATTGCCGCCTAGTAGCGGTATCGGTAAAAATCGGCGGTAACTGGCGGTTACCGATCGGTAAGGAAAACACTGAGCCGGACAGCCTGAAAAGGCCGTGCTCCGGGCCTCCGGCCGCCCGAAATTCAACCATTCATGCCTTTCCGCCAACCTGAAGACGACGGAGCCCAGATGTAAAATGCCAACAGGCGGCTGTAAAAGTTCTGATTTTTCCTGCCAGGAGGTACAGTAAATTGGCTGTTGGAACGGCCGGCGACGAATAGACGACCGGTAACCAGCCAACCAGGAGAGCTTCTCACAGTAGGCCGGCCAAAATTGCGCCAAAGACTAGAGTCGCTGGCCACTGCACGTCTGCACTGCACTGTTACCGGCAAGGAGCGAACTGAAACCGTCTTTTCCTTCCCTCGGCCGAGACTCTGGGCAGGCGGAGGGGAATCCACAACACAAAGCCCCTTCCCAGTTTCCATTTCCACACACGCTCATCTTGCTCCACCACGCTTTGCTCCCTTTTCTCCTGCACTTCGTAATCTCTCTCTCTCTCTCTCTCTCTCTCTCTCTCTCTCTCTAAAACCTCTTGGAGCCGCGCGCGCTGCCCGTCGCAGGCAATGTCGGCGTTCATACCCCCGGCGCCGCCGGCGCTCACGGTGCCGGTGGCGTACGGCGTCGGAGGCTCGCCCGTCGAGGGCGCCGCGGGGAGAGGGTCGTACGGCCCGGTGATCGCCATGCTGGCCGTCGTCGCCGTGCTGGCGGCGGCGGCGCTGGCCGTGGGCCGGCTCTTCTTCGGGCGCCGCGCGCTCGGCCAATCCGGCGGCGGCGGCCGCGACCTGGAGGCCTGGGTGGAGCGCACGTGCGGCCCCTGCGTCGGCGCCGCCATGCTCACCCAGGACAAGGAGGATGTTCCCGGCAGCGTGGCCGCGGCCGCGGAGGCGGAGCCGCCGCCGGAGGGAACGGAGCGAGGAGAGATCACCAGCGTCGCGTCCTGATACGAGCCTTGTACTAAATCGTTAAGCCGAGTTGGCGTCGAGAATTTTTGGAATGCTGCTAATCTGTAGAAATGCATGTTCAAGTTCATATAGTATGTGGCATGCAAGACGGAGTGGATTTGATGTTTGATTCGCGCGCTCCATGTTCGACGCGGTTTTTTTTCCTTCTTCTTCCCCTTCTTCTTTCCCTTCAGTCCCTGCACTGTTGTTCTTCTGGTTCTGGGCGCTCGCGCGGCACTGTCGCCAGTCACTGCACCATATAGTGATGTCCGTACGTGGTGACACGAGGGAGCACCGGAGCAGGGCGGGAGGCCGCGTCCCGGCGCTTCAGTTTGGCATCGGGCGCCAGGCCAGCCTCGATGTGGCAGCCTGCAGGCAGAGCGGCACATGAGGGGAGGTCAGAGGGCACAGCGTTGACTGTCCTGGGTGGCACAGAAGAACGCTAGCCCGCCAGGCCGCCAAGATGTACGGACTGCAATCCTCGTGAAATAAAAAATTTTAAATGTCACATCGAATAAATGTTGGAAGAGATTTTCATATATTAATTAAAAAATTAATTTTAGAACTCATCTGGAAATCGTGAGACGAATCTTTTGAAACTTTTGACCGCGTCATTAACACATATGTGTTACTGTAGCACTCATGGCTAATTTTATACTAATTAAACTCAAAAGATTTATTTCGTCATTTACATCCAAACTGTGCAATTAATTTTTTTAACTATATTAAATGCTCTAGATTTTTTAACTATATTTAATGTTTTATGCATGGCCGGATCTGCCCCTCCTATGGGTGGATCTGCGGCTATGCGGGGTGGCCGCGCGCGGACGGCGGGCGGGCGTGCGGTGCACGGCGGCTCGATGGTCGTGGCTGCTCGCGACGGCGTGACGACGGTGGGCGTCGTCGCCCCTCACGGCCGCTGCGCGCGTGCGCGGCGCGCTCGAAAGTCGGCACGGCGGGGCTATGGCCGGCGCGCGGGGGTGTGTGCGCGGCCGCGGCTGTGGCCGGCGCGCGCGGCAGTGGGGCTGCGGTGCGAGGAAGAGTTGCGGCGCGGGCCGAGGCCACGTCGCCCGTGCTGGCGGTTTCTGCCCGGCCGGGAGGAGGTGCGGTGGTGCGGCATGCCGGGGAGGAGGTGCGGTGGTGCGGTGTGGTTCCGGCGCGTTGCCGGGTCGCGAGTACGGCGGAGGGAGATGGAGCTTCGGCAGCGGGCTTTGTGGAGCTGTGATAGTGACGTCCCTCGTTTGGGGCGGCCGCAGTGAGGATGCCGGCTTAAGGCGACGAACGCGTGCAGTGGGGTGCCGGCACTCCGGGCGAAAGCCCTTGCCAGATTCATTCTAGTGAAATGGTGGCGGCGCCTCCGGGCGTCGCTCTCCTACACGAGGTCTCTGGGTGAAAAACCGGTCCAGCTCCTGGACGAGCGACGGCGGCGCCTGTGGGCGTCGTAACCTCCTTGGAGGCGGCGTCTCTAGAGACACTGTTCGGCGACTTGGCCGGCCTGCTGCTCGCGTTTTTCTTCGACCGGTGGTGACAATCTGTCGCAGGGCGTGCGGAGAAGGGGGTTGTCTACCTCACGCCAAGACGCCTGCTCTTCTGTTGGTGGCCGGGGGTCATCACTCGGCTGTTGTTCGCCTACTTGCAGCGTTCCGCAGCGTCTGGAGCTGCATGGCAGTCTCCAGTGCGGAGCGGGACAGCATTTGAAGGACGGCGCTAGCGGAAACGACAATCAGTGACGACTTGGCCTGCAGCGGATCGCGGCGGGGTGTTCAGCACGGCTGAACCCTTCCGATGTGGTACAACGTCGGAAGACGGCGCGGGCGACATCTTCTGTCTTCTGGCTCGAGGGCGGCGTCTTCGTGTGAGGGGGAAAGCAACGTGATGATTTCGAACCACGGAGGTGGTCTGGCGGCTTGGTTCGGTTTCCGGGGGGCGGGGCACCTCTTCTTGCTGCCTCGACGGCAATCCCTGAAACGAGTATGGAGCGTGGTGTCGTGTGGCGGGTTGGAGGTCCCCGCACACGAGAGAGGCGTGCTGAGTGGCGGGTTGGAGGTCCCCGCGCACGCGAGAGTGGCGTCCAATGGCGGAAGTGGCGAGGCCCCTGTGCGTTGGGTTGCTCCGGACTTGGCATTTTTCATGCCGCCGGGCGGTCGGTTTGGGTGCAGCAACACTGCGGCGTTGGGTCCTGCACGGCAGTGGCCTCTTGGTGTGGTGGTGTCTGCCCCTTCTACTCCTCTACCAACACTGGAACACTTCATTTGTTCGATAGCCGCAAGAGTGCAATGGTAGGTGGAAACTGCGGTTGTGCCTTTTCTCCTCTGTCGTCGTTGTGATTAGAGTTTGGCCGTGTTGATGTCCCAATCCAACCGGCCAGTGAGTATAGTTGAGCGGGAACCCGTGTTGACGTCCCAATCCAACCGGGCGAGTTTGTTATTTTCTTTTCTTTTTGTTTCCTGTCTATGGCCTCCCAGGGCTATAGTCTTATATTTTTCTGCTATATCAATAGAAACGCACTCGTCGAGTGTCGTTCATTCAAAAAAAAACTAATCACGCATATGACCTCCCGACAAGAAAACAAACTAGAAAGGTAGTGCTGATCTTATTATTGGACGAGCACAAATGGATACGCTCTATTCGACTGGCTGTGGCTGGTAGCTAGTGCTGATTTGTTGTAAGAAAAAAATACTGCTGGCTGGCTGCTGTCTGATGCCAATTTGGTGTGAGAGAAAAACACTGCTGACTGGTTGGCAAATAAGCCACCTGAACAAAACAAATGGTTGCAGGTAAGAGCAATTCAGAAAATCCACGAACAAAAAAGGGAATTCAGACTTCCAGAGATGGTACTTGGCAGGCTTGGTGCACTCTAACAATTAGAGCAAGTATTATGGTGGGTTGGTTATAAACAGGCTTGAATGGTGAGGTGGAGAAGAGAGAGGAGAAGTAGTTTGTTGGTTTATAGCCACTTTCGATACAAGAACCAATAAATTTTGTGAGATAGACAAATAAGCTATTTATTAGTGGTGAAGAGCTAAATCACTATATAAATGGCCTGAAAGATAAACTACAACGATTCTTGTAGCCAACAGTAGACTAAATTATTAGCATTGCTCAGATATGGTACTAGGCTAGTATTGAACAAAGAAGCTTGGGCTATCGCCCGTGGTCTTGTGGAGCTTAGCGCAATGGGCCGGATGCTAAACGCCATCAACATGGTGATAAAGGCCACTAGCTGTTACCTTTTTGGAGCTCGGGAAAGCCGAGGCAGAGGGGTCCTCGTGCTTTATTTGATCTCCTCAACAGTCCTGAGCGGTTCAAATTGATTGCGAATGCGGCTTCATGGTGGGTGGGACCCTCTGAGTTAAGCGAGTAATAGCACTACCAGCCTGCAGTTTTAGTCAGATCCAGCAGGTAAGCAGGCAGGCCCATGGAGGGCCCGGAGTGAAGTGCTGAGAAGCTCTCCTGATGGATTGGATCGGGGCCGGCCCGTGACGCGATTCCGATCGATCAGGACCAGTGCAGTGCCGCTGCTGTTTTTTTTTTGAGAAACCGGATTGTTTGTCTTTATTGATATAACATTTTACACTGACAACTTACAAGAACATTCCTTAAAAGATAAAAATTACAACTATGTCCTTGTAACACTCCCGGTGATCCTTGATACTGGTGACCGGAGCCGCCGGCCAACGCTCCTTCTCTGGAAGAAAAGAACGGCGACCACACGACTTGAAGCCAATCTCCAGCTGGATGAGGAAGCTTCTGAAGAAGCCACATCAACTTTTTTGTAACCATCCTTGGCAGCAATTGGCACACCGAAGTAATCGATGCACGCTTGAATCGATGAACGCCCATTGAATCCATCGCCGAGGCGAATGAGGACTGGCGCTCCAAGATCTGCTGGTGACTCGACCAACAGCAAAGAGACACCGAAAGAAAATCTCCAACCCGGTTCCTCAAGGCAGGAGTAAGCTAACCTCCGAACTGCAGCACCCGTGCCATCGCCGTAGCAGTTGCCGGAGCCGCCTCGGAGAACAGACATCCTCGCCGAACGGCAGGCACCTGCCGCCGCCGTGGCACAAAAGAACCCATGCGACCCCGCCATGGGTAAAGACCTACAGACGAAGAAGCCGACGAGATCTGGGAAACTCACCCGTAATCCAGATCTGCCAAGCTCCTCCTTTATTCTCCACGAAGCTTCGCCAGAGCCAGGAGCTGCAGATTCGCCGACGACATCACCGAATCCACCACCCCAGCAACCTCCGACGGCGCTCAGGAGCAACAAAAGCAGCAGCAGCCAACCTGTGGGCGCCACTGTAACCCTAACCCTACTATATAGAAAGCTATATACAAGGGGACTCCAATCCGCCGCCGATTCAGCCGGTCGACCTCCTCCTCCGACGCCGACGAGGACGCCAGAGGCGAGGACAACGGCGAATCGACGGCGGAAGCGTGAAATCGCTCTCCGGTCGCCGCTCTCTACTGTTGGGCGAGAGAGTTCGTGAGGGACCGAAAAAGGCGACCAGATGGTGGGGTGAATGGGATCCGATAAAAAATTATCGCAATCGAAAGCTCGGCTTATGATCCCCAAATACACACCCAACCCTAACGTCCTAGGTGAAGTGCGTTGTAGCTATGGAAAAGCTACACCAACACAAAACAACCTTAGTAATAAGCGAGACAAATCGCGAAAGCAAACACGCAGAAGTAGCGTTAGAGAATGCACGGTATAACTCACCGGTTGATCCGACGTGTATAAGATTGAACACGTCGGTTGAACCGGTGAGAAAGTGCCGGCAGCACAGGAAAAGACAACACCGGTTAATCCGATGAGTTCAACAAAAAACACCGGTGCAGTTGTCCAGAGAGGCTCCAAAACGGACCACCTGAACACCGGTTAAACCGACGAAATCAAATTCAAAACACCGGTGTTGTTGTCCAGAGAGATCCCAAAACGAACTACTCGTTACACCGGTTGATCCGACGTAGATGAACTTCTATACGCCGGTGCAACGAGCAAAACAGCACGCAGGCACAGCTGGTGAAGCTTCACCGGTTGAACTGATGCACGTGGAACTAATGCACCGGTGCAACCAAGCAGAAAGGCCAAAAACCCTAACACGCGAAAAACCAACTCACCGGTTGATCCGACGCAACATATCACAAGCGTCGGTTTAACCGGTGATAGGAAAAAGTTTGCCCGTGCCCAGAAACGATTTTTCCAGCCCGCGACCTTTGGAAATCTTGATGATTGGGGGATCAAATCAAGTCCAAAGGAGCTCAAATTTTGGGGAGATGAAGATGATGACTTCAAAAACACATCCCCAAAAGATTTCAATGAAAGTCCTCACGGAAATCGGAGCAAGAGCGGGGTTTTCTCTAGAACGCAAAAACTTCATTTCGAAAGAGCTCGTGAATCCTGGGCGTTTTGAACTAAGTAGAGAGCGATGGATTCACCCCAAAGAGCTCAGATAAGAACTACGATCTCATGCTTCATGATCACACAAAAGAAAACCAAAATTCGTCACAGACAAAGCACAAGACGTACGAAATTGAGATGAAGTCAAAACCCCGTAGGGCACATGGAGGGAAGGGCCACCTTTCCCATTCAATCTCAGTACAAAGTCTAAAAAATCCATGGTTCAAATCCTACCCTAGAGAAGAGAGGGTGGAAGAACAGGAAGGGAGAGAGAGAGAGAGAGAGGAGAGAGTGGGTGAGAGATATTTAAGCCCACTAACTCTAGTACTAAAAGACTAAACTGCCCCTAGACTTAACTAGACACTAGAAAGCCCGTAGGGGCAAAACCGGAAAGAGATACAAGGACTCATCCGACGGCCAAGGTTCTTTCTTCGAGTCGAAGTCTTGTCCGCGATGCCGCCGTGGGGATGAAGATCCGGTCCGCGGTTTTGGAGGGTCCGCGAAACCCGAGTAGGTGGCTGGTTTTGAGAAAACCCCCAAAACTCCTTGCGCGGGAAGATTCCCACCTCCACGCCGTGGCCCTAGATGCCGTTCCCGCCTCAGCCTTCTGACGGCCCTAGACGCCGCCCGACGCCCATCACCTCCTCGCCCACAGTGAGGCCCTAGACGCCGTCAACGCCCGTTCCTCCGCCAGTCCCGAGACCGACGCCCGTGCCTCCACGACTTGGCGTCTTCAACCGCCGTCCGCCAACTTGGTTTTGTGGCACAAACCAAGAAACCCGCCTTCCGTCGGCGCTTGCGCCCTCGATCCAGGAGTGGACGGCACAGCTGCCGCTCGGCCAGAGCTCCGGTCCCAGCTGCCCTTCACCGCCGTCCACCGCACGGTCCATGGCCACAGCACCTCCACGGCAGCTCTCCGTCGACACTCGACGCCCGTGTACCTGCAACCAAAGACCAAGCACACGATCACACCGCACGGTTGATAATTCACTCATCACAACCAGGAGTGAGTACTCCACATTCCTCAATCTTCCCCTTGATGAGTGCATTGTCAACACACCACAATCGAAACAAAAACGAACTAAGAGAGAAGCAAAAACCGAGAAAACAAGGAAGAAGGAGAACTCGAACAAGTGACAAAAGCTCGAAAGAACCAAGAACAAGTCACTTGACCAAGCAAAGATCGATTCCCTAAGACAAGGGCAACGGCTCGACGCAATCGATCAAACACAAACATGACTCCTCAAAGACAGAGGCAGGGCTCGACACAGTCATGCCAGAAGCAAAGAGAAAACCAGGAGCTAAACAAAGCAGAAACTCCCACTGAAATGCATTTCCCCCTTACCAGTGCAACTCTCACCACATGTATGCACTCTCAAAGCCCTGTGCACAACAAGTTTTTGAAACTCTCAAAAATCAAACAATTCTCCCCCTTGTTCGATCACTAAACTTCTCCCCCTTTAGGCTAAACAGACCTAAAACTCCCCCTTAAACCGAGACTCCCCCTGAAGGTATGCTATGCAATGAATGCAATGTAGGAGATGTAATTGAAATCATTCAGGGATACAAGGATATGAGCAACATCTAGTCACAAGTATGTGTGCATCCATAAACAAGACCTGCATCTAGCTCAACAGGGTATATCAAATCATGTCTAAAGCTTAGCAAGTTCAGTTTAGCAGAAATAAAAGCATCACCCATGATCTAGCACTACCAAGTAGGGAATGGAAATCAGTGCTCATCAAACTCATACAGGTGAGCCAAAAACAGCCAAAACATGTTGCAAACACCCATTTTGCAATAAAATTATATCAAGCAATTATTAATGCCAGGGGTTGAAAACTTGTCATGCTTTACTTAGCAACAAGACCAAGCCTATGCCAAAGGCAATCAGAAGCTTAAGACACTCGTTTCAGTCATGCACAGCCTTGCCCGGGTTCTCACAAGTGCAAAGTGAGCCGTCACGAAAGCTCGATCAGTGCGACAAGCAATCCCACCTGGATCTTTCCATTCCATTTCAAGCACAATTCAAGCAATTTTATCAATTTTACAAGTTAAGTATCAAGAAGCTACACTAGCATGAATAAGATAGCAAAGCATATCAACACGCCCTAACATGCTAGTAGCCCAGACAGGGTGACCATGTTTTCGAATTTTCAAATCAAAATAGCTTAACTCAGAGGATATCATATACATAGTGGAGCAAGCTATTCATGATCACGTTTATAAACTCACACTAGCAAACACTAGGAGGTCACAGCAATGTATACAAGAATGCTAGTGCAAGTGAGGCAATGCAAAAATGCTGAAATATACAATGCAAGTGCAAAATGCAGCTACCAAACCTAGAAAAAACGAAGAGAAAGAGAAACAAGCCCTACAAAGCTAACCAAAGAAAAACTAGCAACTAAAAGGGGTAACAGACCCCAAGCTCCCCTCGCAAGCGAGCAAAAGTCTCATACTCAAGTGGTTTGGTAAAGATATCTGTTGTTTGTCTCTCGGATGGTACATGGATCATGTCTATGTGGCCTCTCTCATGGTTATCTCGCAGGAAGTGAAATCTGATGTCTATGTGTTTGGTTCTGGAGTGGAGCACTGGGTTCTTTGCAATGCAAATAGAAGACATATTGTCTACAAAGATGGGAACCCTACCAAAGCTCAACCCATAATCCTGCAAAGTTTGTTTCATCCAAAGAATCTGAGAGCAGCAGCTAGCAGCGGCAACGTATTCAGCTTCTGTGGAATAGAGCGCTACACTAGCTTGCTTGCGAGAGGACCACGAAACCAAAGATGTGCCGAGAAAGTGATAAGTGCCGGAAGTCGACTTGCGATCCAGCCGACACCCGCCAAAATCGGCATCCGAGAAACCAACTAAAGCAAGAGCTGAATCCGCAAAATACAAAAGACCAAACTCAGGAGTGAACTTGAGGTACCTGAAGATGCATTTCACCACTTACTTGTGGGAGGTGCTCGGCGAAGCCTGATACCGCGCACAGAGGCCGACACCGAACTGAATGTCCGGCCGCGTCGCCGTCAGATGCAGGAGGGAGCTGATCATGCTCCTGTACTCCTTCTGGTCCACCGCCTCGCCGTCCAAGTCCGCATCAAGCGCTGTCGATGTGCTGATCAGAGTCGGCTGATTAGACAAGTCACTCATGTCGAACTTCCGCAGCAAGTCCTTGGTGTACTTGGCTTGATGGACGAACGTGCCCTGGGAAGTTTGCTTGATCTGCAGCCCGAGGAAGAACTGCAGCTCACCCATCATGCTCATCTCGAACTCCCTGGACATCTGCTCAGAAAACTTGGAAATAAGAGCGTGAGAAGTGCCACCAAAGATGATATCATCCACGTAAATCTGAACCAACAAAAAGTCAGAACCAGAGCGCATGAGGAACAAAGTTTTATCAACACATCCCATTTTAAAACCTTGAGCAAGCAAGAAATTTTTAAGCCTATCATACCAAGCTCTAGGCGCCTATTTCAAACCATAAAGAGCTTTCTGAAGTTTGGAAACTCGGTTTGGAAACTTGGGATTTTCAAAACCAGAGGGTTGTTTCACACAAACTTCCTCTTCAATAAAACTATTTAAGAAGGCAGATTTCACATCCATTTGAAAAACTTTAAAACCCTTGGAAGTAGCAAAAGCTAGAAAAATTCGAATCGCTTCTAAGCGTGCTACCAGGGCAAAAGTTTCCTCATAATCTATCCGTTCCTTTTAGCAAAACCCCTGGGCTACAAGTTGAGCCTTGTTCCGCACTACCAACCCATCTTCACCTTGCTTGTTCTTGAAAACCCACTTGGTTCCAATGGGGTTACAAGCAGGTGGAGGCTCAACCAAAACCCAAATCTGATTCCTTTCAAAATTTTCGAGTTCCTCATGATTGGCATTGACCCAATTGGAGTCAGAAAGTGCGTGTCCAACATCTTTGGGCTCGAAAGACGCAACAAACGCTGAATGAGCAAAGCCAGCGATACTTGTTACCTTGGACCGTGTGACTCGCTCGTTGAGGTCACCTAGCATCTGTTGAGGTGGATGACGACGCTGAATGTGTCGCGGTGATTCCCTTGTTGAAATCGCCTCCTCCTCAACCAAAACTGGTGTCTCCTCAGATGCAGCTAGTGAAGGCTGAGTCACCTGCTCGATCGGCCCCCGGGAAGTAGATGTAGTCGGTTTGGGGCCGTCATCATCGTCCGAGCTCGTGGCGGAGGCAGCTGGGTCCACAACACGCGTGGTAGCCTCAGCATCACCCTCCGTAGCTTCTTCCTCCTCATCTTCAAAGATGGAGGTGCCGAGCTCATCATCTCCTGCAACTTCAAAGACAGAGGCATTGCACGGTGCAGTCTCGTCGAAAGTGACTTCACAAGTCTCTCTGATGATGTTAGTATCAATAATCAACACACGGTAGGCTCTGGAATGAGAAGCATAACCGATAAAAATACTGTTAGACGATCGAGACTCAAACTTATCAAGATTTCCTTCCTTCAGCACAAAACACCGGCAACCGAACACTCTGAGACGGTCAACACGGGGCTGGCGTCCAAATCGCAACTCATAAGAAGTCTTGTGCATGAAAGCACGCAAGAAAATACGATTTGACACATAACAAGCGGTGTTAACCGCCTCAGCCCAGTACTTTCTAGGAGTCCTATGCTCATCGAGCATCGTCCTAGCCATCTCAACCAGCGTCCGATTCTTCCGCTCTACAATCCCATTCTGCTGTGGAGTGTAGGGGGAAGAATAGTGGTATTCAAGACCTTGATCCCTGCAAAAAGTGTCAAAACGAGCATTTTTGAATTATGTGCCATTGTCACTGCAAATCGCTCTCATGGCATGGTGTAGCTCATTTTTCAACCTCAAGATCAAGTCTCGAACAAACTCAAAAGCCTCATCCTTGGTTCTCAGGAAAAAGACCCAAGAATAGCGAGAAAAGTCATCCACGATCAGAAGAACATACCACTTCCCACCATCCGACATCACCCGAGTAAGACCAACTATGTCCATGTGTAGCAACTCTCCAGGGTGAGTGGTCATCACTTGATTAACCGGCGGATGAGAGGTGGCAACCATCTTCCCGTGGCGACACGGGTGGCAAACAAGATCCTTTTCAAACTTCAATTTGGGCAATCCTCGGATCAGGCCAAGTGAGCTAAGTCTCGACAACAAGTCAAAGCTCAAATGTCCAAGTCTCCTATGCCACTTCCACAAATCAGAAGAAGGACCAGCCAACAAGCAACAAGGAGGACCAAGAGAAGTTCTAGAGAAGTCAACCAAGAAAACTCAATTGCGAGGTAAAATCTGGCAAACCAAATCTCTTCTGGAATCTAAAACACGAGAACAACCCTCCTTGAAGCGAACTTCAAACCCCTCATCAAGAAGTTGCAAAACAGAAAGCAAATTGAACCCAAGGTTCGAAACCAAAACAACTTCTCTCAGGGTAAAGCGATCGGAAACATGAACAACACCAATTCCACGTACCTTTCCTCTTCCATTGTCCCCGAACACAATGTACTCCATTGAGCGCATCGGGGTGAGGCTGGAGAACCACTTGTCATTACCGGTCATATGGCGCGAACAATCGGAGTCCATGATTCACCTGTTCTCCAAGCCTCCAGCCTGCACATCAGTAGCGAGACAAAGGGTGAGCAAATGTCGTAACACTGGGGTTAGCAAAGTGTGAAGCAAACTAGTGTCGAGCCATTTGCTCTACAGAAGGATTAGCAAAATCAGGCAAAGCGTATCCCCCGTCCCGTCTACCGCGAGGCTGACGACCACCACCATGAGGAAAGCGTGTTGTCTCGTAACCTCCTCCAAAGCCTCAGTCCCATGGTCCATAGCCGTACTGAGGACGACCAGGAGCACGACCGGCAAAGCGACCACCCGCTGGAGCACGGTAATCACCACCGTCTCCCTGTCCTCCACCTACACGGCGCGCCCTAGCATCTTGCCTACCACCACGCCGAGGAGGACCATGCACTCGAGCAGAGTACATGTCCGAGTTACGTCTCTCCTGCTCATGCCTCACAACCCGCTTCCTCCTGAAGCAAAACTCCTCCAAGTGACCGTCTCTATGATAGTACTCACAGTGGTACCTCACCTCTCTCTTGGGAGGTGGAGGCCCCGCCTTTGGACAGAAAGGAGCAGCCCCCTTCTTCTGGGCAACCTGGGCTGTGACAACAGGGAGCGTATCGAGGGGATTCCTCAGCTCATTGGGCTTTGGAACCCAAACCTGCTTCTGTGGAGGTGCTTTTGGTTGTTCTTTCAGCACACCCTCCACGGGGTCAACAAGCAAAGGCTGCGTGCTCATACTAGCAGTGTTTAGAGCACTCGGAACTCCAGCAGCCTTGCTGATCTTACCATACAGCATGTCAAAGTCTGATTGCGTGTAGGTGTAACCTACCCCAAACCCATCACCACGCTTAAACTGCTTGATTATCATGCCCAACTGCGGCTCACGACCAGAAACCCAACTAAGAATCGCCCTAAGATATATGTTCTCATTCTCCAAGTTGGCCTTCTCTACCGCAAGATCATCCAAGTCAGAAATTAGACCAGGGCAAACAAGACAATCAATAGGTGGGCTAGACTCCACGACCTTAGTCTTCCTCAAAGACTTAATCAACGCGTTTTTCTCATCTAGCTCCAAACTAAGCGTGGGACAAAGCTTACAAGCACCAAGCAGAACATACCTAGACCTAAGCTCCTCTAGCTCACACACAACAGTAGCAAACTTAGACTGCAAGGAAGCTAGATCTGACTTAAAGATGGAGCACTCGTCACATTCAGGCACATCACTAACAATAGGAGCGTCCTTGGCCAGTTCAAGTTCATGGTTGGCCCTGGCTAGCTCGTTAGACACATCAGCCAGCGAGATCTTGGCAACATCCAAGTTCGCTACGTTCTCATCATGCTTGGCACGGAGAGCAACAAGATTGTTCATGTGAGATATGCAGCCAGCGCACTCATCCTCACCAGATTTCTCTCTAGCACAAGCCAGCTAAGCCCTAAGCCGCTTATGCTCTCTAGCTACTTCCTTAAGCAGCTTTTTCTGATTGTCGAGAGCGGCGTACAACTCCCTAACCTCAGTATCAAGCAGGTCGATAGTGGAGTTTACCTCTGAATCACTCTCGGATCCAGGAGAAGAGTCGTCGTGCGTCGGTGTAGCATGTCCACCTGGACACGCACGAGCACCATTGGCCTCACCCGCCATGGTGCAGAAACTCTTGCGCCAACCGGCTGCCAAGCAAAGGCCGATGAAGTCGGTGGCTTCCTTGTCCCGCTTCTTCTTCTTCTTATCGTCGTCGTCGGAGGTCGATGATGAAGAGCGGTCGGTGTCGGAGCTTTTGTCAAGGTCGCTGAGCTGCGCCAAGAAAGCCTTCTCCCGCTTCTTGGCCTTGTACAGGAAGCGCTTCTTGATCGACTCCTTGTCGAAGCGCCCTCCCTTGTCCCAGTCACGGCTGCGGTGCTTGTGGCGCCGACGCTCCTTGTTGGTGCCTCCCTCGTCGCGGTCGCGGTGGCGGTAGTAGTCGAAGTTGTTGTTCTGGCCACCGCCGGACTTCTTGAGGCAGTCGGCGACGAAGTGGTTCGGATCACTGCAGTGGTAGCACCCGGAGTTCTTTCGCCTCTGCCTGTTGTGGCAGACACGCTGGAACTTGCTGATGAGGAGGCACAAGTCGTCGTCACCCAGCGTCTCCAACTGCTCATCTGTAACATAAGGCAAAGAGGCAAGAGAAAAGCCAAGAGCAGAGTTAGCGTTAGAGCTCGATCCACCTGAGCCAGTCACAAGAGCGATGCTCTTGGAAGGAGGGGCACCATTGAGCTTGGCTCGTTTCTGGTTATCCACCTCAGTGGCCTTGAGCTTGCTGAAGAGCTCATTCACGGTCAGAGTCTCATAGCCTGCAGACTCGATGATCATGTTCACCTTGAGATCTCACACAGAGCGGTCAAGTGCGTAGAGCAACTTGAGAGCCTTCTCAAGCTCTGTGTAGTCAAGGGCATCAGCAGATCTGTTAGCACTGACTTTGTTCACAATCGATTGAAACCGACTGAACATGTCGCCAATGCTCTCACCCGGCCCCTGTGTGAAGTTCTCATATTCACGCCGGTGAGTCTTGAAAAGTCTAGCCTTAACCTGAGGTGTGCCCTCGTGGTAGTTCTCAAGGCACGTCCAAATCTTGTGGGCTTCCTGAAAACCCTGGACGCGTGAGAACTCCGCACGAGAAACGCCAGTGAACAAGGCATTGACAGCCTTGGCGTTAACCTCGTGCTCGGTCACTTGAAGAGGAGTGACCCGAACGGCAAGCACCTCGTAAGCCTGGTTCTTGGTTATATCCCAAACCTCGGCTCCCAAGATCTGCAAGAAAGCCCGCATGCGAACCTTCCAGTAGGCATAGTCCTCGCCGGTAAACACAGGGATCTTACCAAGACTTGCCATGGTCGTCAAATGGTTTTCGAATCGGTTAGGGTAATAAAAACCTTAACCAAGCTCTGATACCAATTGAGGGACCGAAAAGGAGACCAGAGGGGGGTGAATGAGAGCCGATAAAAAATTATCGCAATCGGAAGCTCGGCTTATGATCCCCAAATACACATCCAACCCAAACGTCCTAGGTGAAGTGCGTTGTAGCTATGGAAAAGCTACACCAACACAAAACAACCTTAGGAATAAGCGAGACAAATCGCGAAAGCAAACACGCAGAAGTAGCATTAGAGAATGCACGGTATAACTCACCGGTTGATCCGACGTGTATAAGATTGAACACGTCGGTTGAACCGGTGAGAAATAGCCGGCAGCACAGGAAAAGATAACACTGGTTAATCCGATGAGTTCAACAAAAAAACAAAGGTGCAGTTGTCCAGAGAGGCTCCAAAACGGACCAACTGAACACCGGTTAAACCGACGAAATCAAATTCAAAACACCGGTGCTGTTGTCCAGAGAGATCCCAAAACAAACTACTCGTTACACCGGTTGATCCGACGTAGATGAACTTCTATACGCCGGTGCAACGAGCAAAATAGCACGCAGGCACAGCTGGTGAAGCTTCACCGGTTGAACTGATGCACGTGGAACTAATGCACCGGTGCAACCAAGCAGAAAGGCCAAAAACCCTAACACGCGAAAAACCAACTCACCGGTTGATCCGACGCAACATATCACAAGCGTCGGTTTAACCGGTGACAGGAAAAAGTTTGCCCGTGCCCAGAAACGATTTTTCCAGCCCGCGACCTTTGGAAATCTTGATGATTGGGGGATCAAATCAAGTCCAAAGGAGCTCAAATTTTGGGGAGATTAAGATGATAACTTCAAGAACACATCCCCAAAAGATTTCAACGAAAGTCCTCACGGATTAAGAGGAATCGGAAGAAATCGGAGCAAGAGCGGGGTTTTCTCTAGAACGCAAAAACTTCGTTTCGAAAGAGCTCATGAATCCTGGGCGTTTTGAACTAAGTAGAGATCGATGGATTCACCACAAAGAGCTCAGAGAAGAACTACGATCTCGTGCTTCATGATCACACAAAAGAAAACCAAAATTCGTCACAGACAAAGCACAAGACGTACGAAATTGAGATGAAGTCAAAACCCCGGAGGGCACAAGGAGGGAAGGGCCTCCTTTCCCATTCAATCTCAGTACAAAGTCTAAAAAATCCATGGTTCAAATCCTACCCTAGAGAAGAGAGGGAGGAAGAACAGGAAGGGAGAGAGAAAGAGACGCACGGGAGGAAAGGGGGCAGCGCCTGGACTGGGAGAGAGAGGAGAGAGTGGGTGAGAGATATTTAAGCTCACTAACTCTAGTACTAAAAGACTAAACTACCCCTAGACTTAACTAGACACTAGAAAGCCCGTAGGGGCAAAAGCGGAAAGAGATACAAGGACTCATCCGACGGCCAAGGTTCTTTCTTCGAGTCGAAGTCTTCTCCGTGATGCCGCCGTGGGGATGAAGATCCGGTCCGCGGTTTTGGAGGGTCCGCGAAACCCGGGTAGGTGGCCGGTTTTGAGAAAACCGCCAAAACTCCACGCGCGGGAAGATTCCCGCCTCCACGCCGTGGCCCTGGACGCCGTTCCCGCCTCGGCCTTCTGACGGCCCTAGACACCGCCCGACGCTCGTCACCTCCTCACCCGTAGCGAGGCCCTAGACGCCGTCGATGTCCGTTCCTCCGCCAGTCCCGAGACCGACGCCCGTGCCACCACGACTTGGCGTCTTCAACCCTCGTCCGTCAACTTGGTTTTGTGGCGCAAACCAAGAAACCCGTCTTCCGTCGGCGCTTGCGTCCTCGAGCCAGTAGTGGACGCCACAGCTGCCGCCCGGTCGGAGCTCTGGTCCCGGCTGCCCTTCACCGCCGTCCACCGCACGGTCCATCGGCTACAGCACCTCCACGGTAGCTCTCCGTCAACACTCGACGCTCGTGTACCTGCAACCAAAGACCAAGCACACGATCACACCGCACGGTTGACAATTCACTCATCACAACCAGGAGTGAGTACTCCACATTCCTCAGTTCGAGAGAGGTCTAGCCTTTTCCAGTGCCGCTGCTGTTGGGTCATGGCGTCAGCAGGGGGGAATACTGCAGCCGGGCCCAGGGGATGAAGGTCCAGCAATGTCCGGCCCAGCCTCCACGCCTGAATATACTTGCAGGCATACACGCAGCAACATTCCTTCAACTTCATCAGAATCCGGATCTCCCACTGATAAGTCCAACGCGCGTTCATAAGATGAGTGTACGTAAGTTGTAAGCATCTCTTTATCTAGTAAAAAAAGTTGTAAGCATCTGAATTATACCGTATAATCTAAAAAATCACTTACTAGTGTATCATGCATACGAGTGAGAGGATGGATGTTCCCTTTTTAGTATAGCATACTTGGGCCCGTGTTGGTTGGCTCCGGTCGAGAACCAAAAGCGGCGCCGGCAAGGGTATAGATGCCATGTCGACCCATCTTGCATTCCTTTTCCTTCGACTGTCACGTGGACTATTACTTCAGTCCTAATTAATCCGAATTCAGATATCCGACGTGAGTTCATAGCAGGGGATTAAGTGTGCATACGTATCTGAGTTGTATCGTGTATAATCTAGAAACAATATTCACACCCACCGTGCTAGCGTATCATACATGCAAAACAGTGAGAAGATGGATGTTTCCCCTTTTAGTACATGTTACACGCTCAGACCTCGGACCCGAAGTCTCACTCACCGTCGGGGGTGGATCCAGCATGGGGCAGGAGCCGCTCTACTACCCATGAAGCCCCCTAGGCCCTTCAACATTCTTTAGCTATGAATAAAATAGAGGAAGAATGAAAGGAGGAGGAAAAAAAGATGGGAGGGAGGAAGGAAGAAGAAATAAACCCCTCCTCCAATGCTTAATTCTTGCATCCGCCGCTGCTCACAGTCACATCGTTTGGTCACATGTACACGTCACGCGAGATCTCCAAAGCGTTATGCGCATGCTCCTACGAGATGACCGACTACATACACAGACCGACTACACGTTTTGGAAAAAGAAAAGAAAAACGAGTAATTCAAACTGGGAATGCCAAGATACATCCGTACCGGGCACACAGTACAGATCTTTCCCGATCGTCTAGCCTTAGGTCAACGCGTGCTTCCCGCATCGCCAATATATCAGCCGTGGACCGGACCGGACGCGACGGGGAGATTGTAGGTTGGGCGTGGAATTTATGCGACCCGGCACCCCCCACCCCGGACCCTGCAGGTACTATGCGACACCAGCCAGGACACAGGAAGCTTCGGGTGCTCGGTTGGTGCGGCGCGCGTCATCCCGTCAGCGGCGGCAAACTCCGGCCGGCGCACACGCCATCCTGTCGCCTGTTGGTCCGGGGGATCCATCGATTTCCAGTAATAGGCGGCTCTGGTCGGTTCGGCGGCGGCGGCGTCGTCACCCGTCGGAGCCCATGTGACGCAGGTGCGACCGTTCCACCGCCGCCGCCCGCCGCGCCGGATCGGGGATCGCAGCGTGCGGAAAAAAGAGTGGACATGGCCAAAACGTGACATGCGTGCGCCGATTTTCGTGGAGTAGTTCTGAAGGAATTCTACAACGGGAGGGAGATAGGTTGGATTCTTATTCCTGAAGGAGAAAGAAGAAGAATAAAAGCAAGCTTTATTATATCTCTGTCTCAGAGTTCTTTTCTTTATCAAGCTATATTATCAACCGTTCCTGAAAAAGCAGATTGTTTTTTGGCTCATCATCAGTAGAATACGTTAGTTGGTATAATAAGAAACACGAAACAGCACGGTGTTCGTTCATCCGGCATCTGATTCCTGCATTTAGATCACTTTCTTTTGTTATAAAACAAGGAGGGATTAGATCGCTATAGTGCATTTGGATCGCATTCGTGGGATCAGTCGATGAATGAATTGCAGCTGCATGGCTCGATCGACCGAACCCAACTTATCTGATCAGCAGGTTACAATGGAAATACTTATCCGAATCAGCAGCAATTTATGTACTACGACGCTGGCAATCTAAGCCGCCTCCCCGCGGGACCGGCGTCAGCGCGGCGAGCCGACGAGGTGGTGGTGGTGGCTGTGCGCGTCGAGCGGGACGAACGCGAGCGCGGCGAGCACGGCGAGCAGGCCCACGGGCACCAGCAGCAGCAGGAACGGCGGCGGCGACAGCGGCGGCAGGACCAGCGGCAGGAGCGCCAGCGACGCGGCCACGAGGAGGAGCGCCATCGCCAGCTCCGCCGTGAAGCACCCCGGCTGCGGCGGCGCGGGCGGTGCCGCCGGTCCCCGGTGGCCCGCCCCCTGCGGCTTGCGCTCGGCACAGTGCGCTACCGCTCCCTGCTTCCGGTGAGGCCCGCTCCTCCTCGCCGACCTCCTCTCCATCGTGAACGGACGGGGGGACTCAATGTTTGACGATGATGATGCTGGGATCAAGTACCAGAGCTCAGGCTCGGAGCTGCCGATCGCAAAGCTCATTCAGATCACCGCGGGCTGTAAGTTTAGCCCCGAATGACGAGAACCCTCTCCGATCAGCGGTCGAAGGGAAGAAGCTGGTTGGCTGCTTGTCTAGGAGGAGAAGGCCGCCAAGGAACGAGAGCTGAGCTAATATACAAGTTGGGGGTCGGGCGGCTGCTTGCTCGCTACGCACGGAGCAAGCAGGTTCGTTGAACGAACGACGCGGAGTCCTGGCTTTGGGAGCAGGGCATGTGCTTCTGCTCCGCGCTGGCAGCTGAAAAATTTGACCGGATCTGTACTGGACCCCGCGGAACCTCGTATTCCATGAACCGTCAGGCAACAGTCGGCTCGCCGCCGTACGGGCGAGGCCTTGCGCGAGGACAGGGAGATCGGCGTCGGGATCACAGGGGGGGTGCGGTTGCCCGAGCCCCGAGAGATCCTGGTGCCGGTGCAGGTGCGGTGTATGTGGCCGGCGCGGCGCGGCGCGACATGGGGGTATGAATGGTAGCAGGAGTTGGTTGCGTGCGTCGTCGCGGCGGCGTGGGATGCCGGCCGGGTGCGTGTGCGGTTGTTGGTCGCCTTTTGGTTTGCGCGGACTCGATCGACCGCCCGGCCGGCCCCCTCGCGTGCCGCGAGCCGGCCGACAGGTTCGGCGCCGGACGGCCGCCTGCAGGTTCAGTGCTCGGCTGCTCGGGGAGCTCCGTGTTCGTCCCCCCTGGTCCCTGGATGAGGACAGGACACGCGGACTGCAGCGTGCACCATGATTGCCCGAATCATGTCCCTTTCTACTTCCGGATGCGGATGATCGTGCGTCCGCCAGTGGCTCGCCGTCGCGGACGTCGATGCAAGAGGCTGGATGAGCGGTGGACGACGGATTAGATGAACATCCGCAGCACTATCGCCACAGCTTGTTTTGTAGCAATAAAAACAAATATTGAATTATTGATGGCGCAACGCACCTGAATCAAAAATCAAAACGGGAGGATACTCCCATTGCTAGACATAAAAAATACTTGAAATTGGTAGCCGCCGTGTGGTGGGGATGGTAATGGACTATGACTCTAATACTTTCTTCATGATCCAACTTGACTCTTACTATTTTTAACTTAAAATTATGTAAAATTAGAGTTCAATCCTTTTAAAATCCAACTCTTAGATTATCTAGATAAAAAATTAAAATCTTTTACCATTCCTACGGCTACGCATGCCGAATGGGGTCTCGCCCGCAATCTGGGCTGGCCTCTGCAAAGCCCACCAAGGGGTACGTCTAACCCATCGGCCCAAATATGGGAGAAGCCAGCAAAAGAGAAAACTGCGGCCCCATCGTCGCCCGCCTCCCCACTGCCCTGTAGCTTCTTCAGCAGCAGGGGGAGGACACCATGAAGCTTGACGTGAACGCCCTGCGCTACCTCACCAAGGACGACTTCCGCGTCCTCACCGCCGTTGAGATGGGCATGCGCAACGTAAGATAGATACTCAAAGGCCCTGCATCCCAGTCCCTCTTCCGGTTACATATTATGCATGCGAGAGATTACCCGTTTCCGCACCTGATGTTGGGATTTCGGTTTGGACTGATCATAGCACGAGATTGTCCCAGCAGAGCTTGTTGACAGGATCGCTGGACTGAAGTAAGCCGTTTTTGTTCCAAATCGCGCAATTTGTGGCTAATACTTGATCATATGCTTGTTTTTGCTAGTCTTAGTCTCTTAGATGTTAACAAGTATGTTTCCTGTTATATTCCAAATGTTTATTTTGAGATGTAGTTGCAATTTTAGAATGTGAATTGGAGAGGTATGACTGCTGGTATTTGACCTTGCACAGTATACCAAGGAGCAAGGATTTTTAGTTCTTGAATGGCTTGCAACTTGCAGTTTGTGGTGCTCAGTTAGGTGGATAATAATGTTATACCATAAAATGACATCCTATATTGACATCCTATATGCTTATCTTTTCAGTAGCATAAATGAAGTTATATGTTGCACTGGTACTTTACCATAAACATTTATGTGCTGAAAAACTAATTAGTCTAACATGGAATCTTCAAAGCTGCTAGTGTTTACTCTTAATGTTTATTGTCAATCCGCCATTTAACAAATGAAACTATTGGTTGCTGGGTGGAATATATTTGTATTTACCTCAGTGGAATATATTCCTTGTGTTTTGTAAATATAGGCATGGTGGCACATACAAAGTGCTGAGAAATCTGTTGAAGAATAAATTGGTGCACCATGATGCCACTAAATTTGAGTGTATGGGTTGTTCGTTCATATTAAGGAACTTTTGGTTGGTAGCACTTTGCCACAATTTCTTATGTTGTTTTATTGGTTCTGTTCCATACAGATGATGGATATCGTCTCACCTATCTTGGATATGACTTCCTTGCCATCAAGACTTTGGTTAATCGAGGAGTTTTTGCTTCGGTTGGCCGTCAGATCGGTGTTGGAAAGGAGTCAGGTTTGTCGCACTCTTAATGTTTAGTCTCTGTTTTAGTAATGTGGCAAAGGTCATAAGAACTTATTTCTAATATCTCTGTGATACATAGATATATTTGAGGTTGCCACAGAGGATGGTACAGTGCTTGGCATGAAGCTCCATAGGTTGGGCAGGACATCTTTTAGGGCTGTGAAATCTAAGCGTGATTATCTAAGGCATTGAAGGAGCTTTAATTGGCTGTACCTCTCACGACTTGCAGCCTTGAAGGAATTTGCCTTTATGAAGGTTTTTTCCTTCATTATAACTCTATTAACTCAATCTGAGCTATGTTCTCTTTTGATTTACCCTTTTGTCTGGTTATCCTTGACTCCTTATATTTCCAGGCTTTAGGAGACCATGGTTTCCCTGTTCCAACTGCTGTGGATTGCAATCGGCACTGTGTGATCATGTCACTTGTTCAGGGATATCTTCTGTAAGCATATATTTACCATCCGTGGATTCTTATAGTAGTCTAAGATCACATTCATTCGTGCAGAGCCTGAAGCCTGATACAAACTGCTTTATGTTATGTAGGGTTCATGTGAAGGAGTTACAAAATCCAGATGATGTTTTTGACACAATTCTTGGTCTTATCGTTCGTTTGGCAGAGCATGGGCTGATACATTGCGACTTTAATGAGTTCAATATCATGGTAATTTTTTTCCTTTTCTTTCCCAGTTTGTGTAAATTTAGAAGTTTTAAATCCTTGACCATTCGTAGAACCAAAACTTGCATTTTTTTTGTGAAAGATAGAACCAAAACTTTCATGGATAAGATATTATGGAACAATAGTTCTTCAAACAAAATTGCAAACGCATGAGCCGGAACCATCCTTTTGAATAATTGTTAGGTGCTGCTTGCTAGCACTTAGCTCTGTAATATAGTATACAACGTTACTACATATGGTTTTTTTATCTCTATGTATAATTATTTTCATGAATGCCAATATCACGCAGATTGATGATGATGAAAAAATTATGGTTATTGACTTCCCACAGATGGTATCTGTTTCTCATCGTAATGCGCAAATGTATGCATCTTACTCAGATAACAAATGTATGTATCTGTTTCATAGTTAAAGACGGGTCACAAGTGCATTTTTAGGAGGATAGATGGCTAGGCAATATAACTCTCCAGGAACAATACCCTCAGCTTTACGATATAGCCAGGAAAAAATATGATACGGTGGCTGATGTATTAAGTACACGGATCCCAAACATATCTTGGCGGAGAGACCTAATTGGCAACAAGCTGATATCGTGGAACAATCTTCTATCTCGGCTAGAGGGAATAGAACTAAGACAGGAGAGAGATGAATTTAGATGGAATTTAGACCAGTCTGGTGTTTTCTCTGTGAAATCACATTATCTGGGATTAATCTATCAAGATACCCCAAACCTGAATAAGAAACTCTGGAAACTGAAGACCCCACTGAAAATCAAAATCTTCTTATGGTATCTCAGGAGGGGTGTCATTCTCACAAAAGACAACCTAGTGAGACGAAACTGGCAAAGAAATCAACCTCTGTGCCAGCAGCCGCGGTAAGACAGAGGATTCATACGCATTTCGAACTATTTAGTTTTCCAACTAAGAGGATTATCCGGAATCATGCATGAATTGGGCTAAGCTAAAAAAAAGACTATTTCAAAAACTAGTCACTTCAATAATGGCCTTCCATGGATTCACCTATATAGGCTGCGGCTAACGTTGCAAAAATAAGAGCTTGAATACCGCTTGTAAATAATCCAAGAAACATGACCGGTATAGGGACTACTAAGGGGACTAAAGAAACAAGAACAACAATGACTAATTCATCTGCCAATATATTTCTGAAAAGTCGAAAACTAAGCGATAATGGTTTTGTGAAATCTTCTAGGATGTTAATGGGTAAAAGGATTGGGGTTGGTTTAATATATTTCTCGAAATAACTCAATCCTTTTTTGCTAAGACCCGCATAAAAATATGCCGCTGATGTTAGTAAAGCTAAAGCAACAGTAGTATTTATATCATTCGTGGGCGCTGCTAATTCCCCGTGAGGTAACTCTATAATTTTCCAAGGTAAAAGAGCACCTGACCAATTCGAAACAAAAATAAAAAGGAACATAGTTCCAATAAAGGGAACCCAGGGACCATATTCTTCTTCTCCAATCTGAGTTTTGCTCAAGTCTCGAATAAACTCAAGGACATATTCGAAAAAATTCTGACCGTCGGTTGGGATGGTTTGTGGATTCCGAACAGCTATGATAACTGAACCTAGCAAAATAGTAATTACGACCCAAGAAGTGATGAGTACTTGGGCATGTGCCCCTCGTGCTTGGTATAACGAGCTTCGTACCTGACTGGTTCACCTAGTGAAGCGGGTCCTTCCGGATCCGCTGCAGGCAACCCTGGCCCTATCGGCAGATCGGGGAGAGCCATCGAGTGCTCTGCTTCCGGGGGGCCAGCAGGAGTTCGGCGACAACAGTGCCCCTTCTACGCCGCATTCTCGGTCCGTTTCGCCTTCTGACCTAAGGGCGATGGAAGGACTTCAGGCACGGGAGGGTGAAGGAAGAGACTACGCAGACAGCAGCAGCACCGGCTCTACGAAGTCCGAATCGTGAAGTTTTGAATTATCAAACCCCGTGTTGAAGCTGTGTACCACTAGATGTACACACCACGAAAGAAGAGTGGGTACAGGGGTCTTCTTTCCCCGCTACTACCTATGGTATGGGTAGTATCGGGGAAAGAAGAGTGGGTATGTGGGCTTCTTTCACTTTAATTTTTTTTAACAGTGTTGTTTCTGTCATGAAAATAAAACAATACAACATCTATTTTTTGACTGCAGGTTCACTAGAATGTTATGGGCTATAGTATATGCGGCCTGGGGATTACCCAAACCTCGCAATATGTCTAATATGTTCGAAAGTTGGCTAAATGGAATACCCAAAGATTTTAAGCCATTAGTGCTTGTGGGCGCGGCAGCCTTGTGTTGGTCTGTTTGGCTCTGCAGGAATGCGGTGGTGGTGTTCGATAACAAACAATCTTCCTTTTTGCAGGTTATCTACTTGACTACACATTGGCTTCGTACGTGGGCTATCCTACAACTGCCTTCTTCGCAGAATATCCTTGTAGCAGCATCTCATTTTTTTGGCGCAGGTGGCCAAGGAATTTTTTGCCCAGGCTCATGGGTGGCGGTCTAGTTGTAGGATTGATGGTCACTAGTGTACCTGGTTATATTTAAACTCTTTTTAGGCTGTGTGCATTTGCGGCAGAGGCCGGGAACATTTCGAGTTGATGTATCACCTTGATGTATCCTCTTGAAATCAATAAAGTTTCCCCTTTCCAAAAAAAAGATAACAAATGTGATTGTCTCGTGTATTTCTTTTAAATAGATTTTGCATTTGCAGGTTTTTTGACTGAGACATTGAGTGTATCTACAAGTTTTTCAACAAGAGGTTTATAATATATGCAAGAAAGCTTCAATTTATCGTAATTCGGTACTGAATCTTTTTTTATTGAGATTTCTATTCTTCCTGTTAGGTTCAATCTTACATCAGAGAAAAATGAAGAACAAGATGGATCTGAAAGTGATGGTGAAGGGTATAGCAGGCCATCCTTTTTTGTCTGTGAAAAAGGCTGCTGGTTCCCTGGACAAGGAACTAGCTGCCAGTGCATTTACCAGGAAGGAGCAAGTGGGGATGGAGAAGGTAGGCCAGATGTTTCGGCAAATTTGTTATTCATGCATATATTTATAGATTTTTTTTCTCGAATACATATATTTATAGATTGTGTTACAGCTTAGTTTTCTGATACTTCTTTTTTGCAACCTTGCTTACAGTACATTGATGAAGATACAGAAGGACATGATTCCGGCTCAGATGATTATGATGATGAGGAGGAGGTTTGTGATGCTGTGCCTATTGATTCCTTGAAGATAGACCAGGTATATCTGGCTGAGATAATTTGAATATGCGTAAACCGTGCCCATAGTCCAGTCTAGATAGTGATGAGCCTGATTCCTTGAATATGCGTAACTGATTGGAAAGTTCTCCCTCAGGTAGCAATGGGGATGCTAAGGAACCGCTTGAGTCAGAGGGCAAGATGTTTCCCCAGGAAGACGGCGATAATGACGATAGCTCGTCGGACGACGATGATGATGAGGAAGTTGCGGAGCTCACAAAAAAGTTAAACAAGCAAAGGAAAAAGGCAATTGCAGCTGCCCATGGGCGGAGAAGGCCCGTGTCCTCCAGGAATGCCTACAAGGACAAGAGGAAGGGCACCATGAACTCCAAAATCCAAAGGCAGGCTTGCAATTGGTGATGGTTGAACACCTACGGCGCTTCAAACTGCAATGCTAAAAGATTGGATCAAGCACCCCCCTCGTGGGTTATAGAATCAGCTCTGGCATTTCTTTCTTTTACCTGCCGTACCTTTTGTGCACGGTTCTGTTACTGAGTATCGAGAATACATGTTTGGCAGCTGCCTAATCAGTACAGTCCGTCTTCGCTGTGTCAGTATTCCCTTTTCCTGAGGAACAAAAACCCAGCAGCGTCTGTTCTTTTTTCCAGGCTTTTAGTTTTTCAGAAGCATCGCTGACCCCCGCTGTGAATTTCTGTCCTGGTTTCCGGATTTTTGCGTTCACCGGCGACGGCGAGCCGTGAATCGGCAATACATACACTATACAAGGCTCCGCGTCTCCGATTCCTGAACTATCTCATCGCCTCCATCACCACAACACTACAGAAAGCTCCCCACTCCATAACAATATAACATGCCTCGAGTCACAAATCCAAAGCATACAAACACCATACCAGAGCACCCGCTCTGGCCATCAGACACTAGTTATCTAGCAAACACGGACGGCACACGTAAGCCGCGCGCACGAGGACGCTTGCATCTTCTGACGGTCTCCCAAGCCTTTGCTACTATAGCTTTGAGACTTCTCTGCCATTTCCGCCGGTGCTGCCTCCTTCGAGAGCGGCAGCCCGCCTCATCAGCTCGAGCCTCGCGGACGGGTGTGCCGACCCGGCCGCGCCGACGCTGCCGTTGTTGTTCCTGAGCGCTTTCCTCTTCCTGGCCTTCTGCGCCCAGTCCACGAGGCTCTGCTGCACGTGCTCGTCGAAGATCTCCTTCTTGAAGAAGGTCCCCATCTTTGCAACCAAGGAAGTAGTTCAGACCATGTTTCGTTTGGTGTTTCTGAATCGCCAAAACGGTGGCCAAAAAGTTACGGGAAGTATTGGCTCACAGCCAGGCACCTGGGTGACAATTGCATACAGAGGCAAGGTGCTGTAGCTGCAGAGGAGTTGGATGATGGCCCTGCAAAGCTGACATCATGAGCCTGAAACATGTTGATGGCTCTTGGACTGTCTGAAATGGGATGGGTAGCTAGAAGGTACGTGAATTACCCGACGACGAGCCTCGGCACGATGAATGGGACGTGGTCCATGATGCAGGAGTTGAAACCGTAGGTGGTCTTGCAAAGAGAGAAAAGAATCAGCTGTGAGCTTTTAATCTTAGTTCTTCTGTTCGCTGTGGAGTTTGCTTGCACTTACAAGAATCCAGAAGAAGAAGGCGATCTCAAACGCATTCTGGAAAAGGATGAAGTGGATCAGGTACAAGACGATTTTTGGCCGTCCAAACCAAAAGTGTTCATCTGATGGATTGACAACTAAGTCGCCCTCGATAGCGGAGTGCTTCTCAGCAACCTCAATTGCCAGCTGAGTTATGACATGCTCTAGCTTGGTGCCAACGGCCAGCAGAAGCTGCAAGAAGCAGATAGCAGATAAAGAAGTGCCCAATAAGTTCAGAGTCTCAAATCAAGGGCCAAATTCAAGCATGATCTGAAATTTCACCAAATTAAGTTTGAAGTTTCCAAGAAACGCAATTAGTTATAAAGAAACACTTACAAGAAGGGGAATGAAAGATATCCAAAAGTATGTATGCCAACCTGTAGATTTATGATCATTAACACCAGAGACACTAAATCATACTAGTTTAGAATGAATGCAAGCAAAACTACAGTAAACAAGCCGTGGAAAAGCTGTGCTTTTTTTTTTTGAACCGGGATGGAAAAGCTGTGCTGTACAGAAGTGAAGACAGATGGAACTCACCATTGACATTCAGCAACATGAATACCACAACGAATATCCACAAGTACCAGCTAAGTGAGCAAAGAAAAGGCAAGATAGTTAAGTTCATCAACTGTGCTCAACAACTGCTAGTACATGAACTGAAAATGTATAAATTTGCTGACTGGAGTACCTAATGCCAACCACCTTCTTAAAATCAGCCTCCAAAGCTCGTAACATGTATCTGTGGAAATCAAATTTTGGGTTTGCACGGCAATGTGTCTGCAAAGAAAAATTGTCACCTGTTATAATTGAGAAGGAACAAAAATTATGCTTCTTTTGTTATACTTACCATGATGAAGCCAAGTCGCATTGTAGTGTAGTCTGATTTAGTAACTGATCCATAAAACTGCTTAATAAAAGAATGCTGAAAGTAAAAGCTTAATGAGTTGGCCAAACAGATACTTGATAATTAGTGCCATGTAAAAATTCATTAATAACACAGCAATAAAAAATTACATGTATGTAGTATTAAGCATTGAAATGTATTTTCTTTTGAGAATGTTACTAAAAAAGCACCATTAGGAAGTCATTCAATATAGTCCACACCGTGTAAGAGGGACTACAAGAAACAAAATCATTATAGGTTGCACAAGCCTGTCAGAAAACAGCAGCCTAGTCTGTCTAGCCACCAAAGTTAACCAGATTGTATGAAGAAAGGGATATTGTTAGCTTAAGAAATACTCTGGATGTGGTTCGTACAGAAGATACATTTGTTTGACTGAAAGCAACATGAGATCCATTTCTTACCAGCCAGCTCAATATTACCGAATCTCTGCCAATACTCTTGAAATGTTCCCTGATGAATTCACATTGATGCACATAGGTCACCCTCCTTTGCTCTGCAGTTCCATAGGATTGTGCCAAGAAGGCAGCCTTAATGTATTTCATTAACTTCAGCATTAACTTGTTTACAGAAGGACAGTTGCTACTTGCTCCCAGACCACCAAGCATATCATTTGAGGAACAATTTCTGTAGCAAACAAGATACTACCTACCATTTTCTGTAGAATCTTTCTGAAATTCATCCTCCCAGTGTTTCCATTGACGAATCTGAGTAACAGGATGGAGTTAAAACCATTTGAAACCAAGGTTAATACACACACACATTAAAATAAATTTCATCAATACTTACCCTCGCGCTTCCTAAAAGCATAGTCAAAACACAGAAAATCACATGTGCAATGGCCAGAATGAATATGAAGATATGCAACTGATGTAGCGCTTCAACTGACAGCAAAGGAACTTCTCCCTGTTGGCAAAGATTGTGGAGTTAGAACTAAAAACTTCAGTCCTTTGGAACCTTAGCTTTATTGCTCCATAATGTCACACATTCTCATGTTTTGAGAGAAAAGTTTCAGGCACATAGGAATTGTATCATAAAGAAATATCAAGATCACCGACTATCGCTGTCCCCTATACTGAGCAAGGCAGAACGACTAATCCCAGAATGGAATACAAGAATGCTGCTATCAGTAGATAGCACATGACAAAGTTTGCTATTTTATAATGGAGAATCTGTAAGAATATACTACTTAATCTAATTTTCTGCACTTTGAGGCTCCCTATAATTTTCATCGGATAAACTACGAGTCCCTCTTGTTTTACACACTAAAATAGCAATTGGGAAATAAAGAAAGACCACCCATGTGCAATAGTAAGTTCCCGACGACCAGCAGCATGCTACATCAAGCACGAGTCATGTGAATACAGATACTAGCAAATGAATGATGCAAGCTAGGAGTTTCAGGACGTTGTTAATGATTGGAAGCATAGACTGCTATAACAAGCACTGGATTGAAATAACATGAAGCAACAGGCGGTGTTCTCATCCCATGCACCTTCTTTCTGCAATGCTGGACCGTTGTCCCACCCTCGGCAAGCAGACGCCGACGGGTGAGGCCTAAAATTCCAGCAGCAAGACCATGTGCCTCCGAGGGGCTCAGCTCGGCCTGTTCCTTAGCGTTATGGCATGGGAGCATGTAGATGGCCCACTCTGGAGGAATGCAGGTCCTCTGGATCATCCCTTGGGACACCGTCAGGAGCAGGGAGATGAACCCCAGAAGCATCAGTTCTGCAAAATCGCATATACTTATATTGAGGGGAAGCTGTTGAACTCTAATTTAGCATCACAGCCACAGTCGCAGCTTGATCTGAATTTAGAAATGAGCAGGGGGAATCAAGTTTTGCACTGAAAATGAACGAAGCTCCTAGTTTTCTGACAGAAGCACATAAACCCCAGCTTCGCCTGAACTGAATATCACCTGAAAATGCAGGCAAAATGGAAGAAAAGAACAGATCGATACCTTCTTTGACCTTGAGGAGAGCCTCGAAGAGCGCCTTCTGGTTCTTCCCCTTGAACGTCTGCCCTCGCGGCGGACACCACCAGTCAAGGCGCAGCATTAATTCAGGAGGGAGACGAGCGACGCGTTTAGATTTCAGAAACGCGAGGAAACACCTATCGGTTACCTTGCCGAGGTAATGCAGGCAACTCTCGGCGGCGAGGGAGATGACGACGATGAGGGAGCAGACCGCCGCCACGATCCACGTCGGCGTGAACTCCAGCGCCGTCGACTCCGCCGATTCCCCGCCGCCATCCGCCATCCCGCCTCCCTCCGGCACCGTACCCTGGGCCCAGTGTTCTGCCCTTGCAGTTGCAGATGCTCAGCGCGGCGCCGGGCGGTAGTGGGGTGGTTCGCCTGCAACGCGGCGGCGAGCGAGGTTTGGTTTGGCTCTGCTGCTCTGCTCAGAGTAGGAGCGCGGCGCGTTGTCTTGTCGCTAGCAGTTAGCACAACGTACGACGGTTCCAAGTAACGCGCATTTACTTTACACCATGGCAATTTGTGGCGCGCGGAATCGCTCACGGCGGCAGGCAATTAGGCAAAGCACGGCGGCGCCCGTCCGTTGGCACGGCCACCGGCAGCGCGGCGCCGCGCGTGCCAGCGACGGATGGGACGGAGCCCCCGCCCAACTGCTCGCTGCCAGTAGCCGAGGGCCAGCACGGGTCCCATTCATCTTGTGAGATCACCACGGCGGCTCCTGTTGCTACGGACCTACGGTGGTGCCGGCCTGCCCCCGTGCCCCGGCCAGCCGCCAGCTTTTGCATTTGTCATTCGTCATCGTACGCGTCCCGTCCCGTTGTTGTGTTTCCATGGCTGCTCGAAGTCACAGAGAGGGGACAAGACGGCGGGGGCGTCGGTGTGGCGAAGTGAAGGGCGACCTGGCCTGCGGCCTGCCTCGCTGAGGAGAGAAAGCTGACAGTGGATGAACGGGCAGAAACTTGATTTCTCTTCGTGCCGTGACCGTGAGCCGTCAGAGAGAGAGAGAGAGAGAGAGAGAGAGAGAGAGAGAGAGAGAGAGAGAGAGAGAGAGAGAGAGGAAAAACCAATCAGCTCCATGAATAGTACTACGAGCACTGGGGGAGGAAATTCGCGCGATTAATCGATGGATTGGGATGCAGCAGCAGGTGCCAGCAGTTGCTGCTGGTCCTGGAAAGAGATATCGTTGGACAGGGTACAGTGCCCATTCATCTCGCCGACTCGACTCTGATAGTATCTCCGGGACGATCAGAGCAGCCAGCACGGCCGTCTCAACTCGGGCGCTCCATCACTCAGCCCTCAGCCGGGGTCGTCCGTCAACTGTTCAGGAGTCTGCACCCAACGAGTCATGGTTTCAGAGGATGTTCAGTTCTAATCTCAACTCTGTCTGTCAGGCCATGCCGACGCTCGATCGTGCCCTCGTGCTCTTCGATTTCGATCACGCTCGTGCAAAGCTACCAAATGCCAATTGCCAGTCGAAGTTTAGGATCTTGGATGTTGTATCTCGGCTTGGCACACTTGCTGGCGCGGCGCTCGGTGCCCGGACGCGCCGCCGCCGCCGCAGTCGGTGAAGGATGACGTCCGAGTCGGGTTGCTGCAGCTCCGGGCCGTGTTTTGTGCTTTGGGCAAACGGCGAATAACCTGGGCACCACTGGTGGTGGGCGTTCCTGGCTGCCTGGGGCGGCCGGCGGCGGCGAGGACCACGACTAATTCAACACTCATTGGCCGCACTGATTCTCGCCGGTCCATGACGGCGACGGCGGCGAGGTACGCTCCGGCGGCGCCACCGGAGCGCACGGGGGCTGTCCCTGTCCTCGAAGGAAACGGCGACGACGTTCCCCGCGTCCTCGGCGACGAGCCCGCGGGCAGAGGTGTGGCGGACCTGGCGCTGGTGGCATCCAGCTCCCGCGCGTCCGCATCTACCTGACAACGAGGACCGAGTCCTCTGCCCGCCCGATCTGGACCGCACGTGTTCGATCCAGCGGCTAAAAATTGAACCAGGGGTGGACGGTATTTCAAATACCGTCCACCCCCTATCCCTGGTGCTTGTAACGACGCCGCTTCGGCTCCATGCCGTGGCTCGCCGGAGCGCCTCGCCCCGGGAGTTCGTTGCCTCCCTCTCTCCGCCGCACTGAACACCTTGTGCAGTTGTGTGCCGCAAGAAAGAGACTCTGCCTCCGCCGTACGCAGTGGCTCGCCGGAGCGCCGCCCCGTTTAGACCATGCGGCGTCGTCATGCCGTGGCGCGCGGCGCGCGCGTCGGCATTCCATTCCGACAATGAAACAGGCATGGCCGCCCGTGCTTTCACCGGCCATTCGACGCCGCCTGATCTCCGGGTACGCTCGTGCTCGTGCAGCAGATGCTCCAAGCTAGAAGACGCTCCGTCGCCATCGATCGGTTAACGAGGATTCGATTTCGAATATTAGCCTTCCTGCTCGTGGGCGGACGTACGGTTTTGCTCTCGTTCCCTGCTCCTGCTCTCCCCACCGTCCTTCCACCAGCGCTAGGAGCCGGAACGCCCTGTCGCCGTCGTCGTCGGTGAAAGAGGACGTCCGACTCGGGTTGCTGCTGCTCCGGGCAATGTTTACTGCTTTGGGCGAACAACGAATAACCTGGGCACCACTGGTGGTGGGCGCATGGCAACAAGGCGCGAGCGCGTTCCTGGCCTGTGCTTGGGGGCCGGCTGGGGCCGCCGCCGGCGAGGACCACGACCAATTCGACACGCACTGGTGGTCCGTGGCGACACCGGTCTCAGGGAGAGCAATCGTACCAAGCAGAAATCCGAACGTGGCATTGGTTCTCGCTGGCCGCTTGCCATTGATGAGTACGGAGTAGTAGAGAGTGGGCCTGGCAGATCAGCCGCGACGCGGGCTCCCAGCATGTCCGCGCCGGACGGCATGCTGGGCCGCGACCCGCGAGTCCCGCCGGTGCCGGACGCAGCAGAGCGTCACCTTCGTCACCGTGTTCACATCCCTATGACCCCAGCGTCGGTGCCCGCCATGGCCGCGTCCACCAGTTCCGTGAGCCCGCCCCGCGCTACTTGCTCCCGCATTGTCAGCGAGAATCACTGCCCGCCGGTGTGACGGAGTGCCGCGTGAAGCCGCGAGCGGCCGAGGCGTCTTCGGCGGGCTCCAAGTTCCGGCGCCCGCCGACGAGCTCGAGTAGCATCACTCCAGTCACGTCGGCCCTGGCTTCCAGTGGGTTGCATTCTTGCCTGCCGTTGTACGGCAACGGCTATCTCCCCAAATCGGCCTGAGTCGTCGTAGTCGTAGGATTAAAATCAGTGACGACGACATCGCCGGCGGCCTTACACATCGCGGCAGTTTTTTGGGCCTCGTTCTTGTTTTTCTGATTTGGGCTTTCAACGGAATATTATGCAGGGCCGATGAACATGATGGGCCTTCGATTTGAGGCTTCGACAACGTGCCGATGAGACCTAACTTTGCTCCTTCTCCCACTAAAAAAAAACTTTGCTCCTTCCGTCTAAAAAAAGAAACTTTGCTCCTTATATGGGCTGAAAACATCCGGTCGGTTTGGAGCAAGGATAATAAACATTCGGTACGTTTATAGTCTACTATAATACTTGCTCTTATCAGCTAAATGTGACTTCCTCAAGTGCTCTTGCTACCAAATTGTATTGTACGGTGGGATGCTAGTGACAACGTGCCCTGCTGGTCGCCGCCAAAACTATGGCCATCACTACCAGATGATGCGTGGCCTGGTCCCTGACTGACCAACCAAACAAAAAGCACTACTGCTCCAGTGCTTCTATACTCCTGCAAGCAGCTAGGTATCGATGATCGACCACCAGAAAGAAAGAAAGAAAGAAAAGGCGTATGATGGCACCACCGATCGACGGATGAGCTACTAGCTAGCTACTCCTACAAGCGCTGACATGCATGCATCGCAGTTCCAAGCTTCAACGAGGTAATCATGCACGCAGCACGGGGACAGTAACCGCGCGCGCGTGCGCAAAGGCAAGACCTTTATTACCCCGGAAAAGCTCGCTTTCCCCGTCCCTAAGCCCGCGCCTAGTCCTAATCATCAGGGACTGCTCGCTCGCTCGCTCGCTCGATCTCTCCCTCTCCGCGCACGCGCGTGGGCGTAGGATCATGGCCAGCGTGGGCCAAAAGCGGCGATCCAGGCCATGGATCCAATCCATCTCGGTTAAGTTGCTCGGAGGTTGTGGTGCTCGCCTCATCATGGCGCGCCCATGGATGGTGGATGGATGGGCGGATCCATGGGAGCCAACTCAGCTCGCCCTCGGCAAAAAAAGGGGGGATCTTTGAGCCTAAGCACGCGCGCTCGCGTGTGTAAAGCACGTACGGAGATGTTCCGACCATGTCATTTGCAGTGCCATCATCCATTGCCATTGTGTTGTATGCTTGTTTATTGACGACTCTACCCTACAGCTAGCTGTTCGAACTAATAACAAAAGCTGTTTAATGATACTCGTATATGTATACTGGTGTTAGTAACCTTTAATTTTGGACATTATCACACCATAAAATGCACGGTCATACTATACGGTATTATATTATATATACGCTCCTCCCAGATTAATTAAGCTGCCAATTGATACAGAATACAGCACGTAAAAGACATAATCGTCCCTGTCAGCGACTCTGATAAACTGTTGCTACTAGCTACTAGCTAACCCCCCTGCACAACAAGCTACAAGTGCGTGTACCAGCATCTAGTGTCCGCATGCTCTCAAGGGCCCTGGCGATTTGATGCTTTCTGTGGAAGATCAACGTATGTACCTGATTGCTCCCACGGCCCGCCGCAGATTTATGCTAATCACTGAATGATATGATGTCATCCACCAACGTAAGATATCTGTCCATCCCACTTTTCAGAACCAATGCACATGCGGCATCTCTCTCCACAGGATGTGGATATATATTGATATTGTGCTCGTGCTTGCCATCTAGACTTTGCTTCTGTGTTTATTTATATATATATGTACCTTTTTAGATAAATTAAAGGATTAAACCGATGGATATATACTGCCAGTGTTTATATATGTATATCAATCAGAATTGGATATGAGAACAATACATTTCAGTTAATCGGAACTAGCAAGGTGCCCCGCGCAAATAGCGCGGGTAGCTAGTTTTTTTTTCATTTTAACATTTAGAAGCTTTGCTGTAATTTTGCTTATTTTCTTTGTTTCTTTCTTTGTTTCCTAATTGTACTTGACTTCATGACTCTCTGCTTTTTATTTAATATATATATCCAGTAGGGGGAAACCCCTCCTGTTTCTTAAAAAAACAAAATAATCAAAAAGTACCAACACAGAAAAACTATCTCAGCCCTACCAATAGACTGACTGTATCATCACGTCCAATCACAAGAACGTCCTCTCCTCATCAAAAAGAGACCATCAGGGAGTAGACGATACTCCAAATAAACAGCCAAACTCGATCCAACCATCGATCATCCGCCATAGGTTGATAGTATAGGTTGATACTCCAAATAATAACGTTTACAATACCAAATTTGTTTTATTGAATCCACCATAAAGTATAGGTTGATAGTGTATATGTTAGATAATATAGTTGTTGCTATATTTTTCTATAAATTTGGTCAAAGTTAGTTAAGTTTGACTTAGGATAAACCAAATATGGTATGCAAATAAAAATGGAGGGAGTAGATAGATAAGGGTATCGAGCTGTTTTATTATTTACATGGACTCTTTAAGTTATTGTAGACTAATAAAATCCAACTTCATATATTCTTTTCTTTTTCTAGATTAATATTTTAATCTTTGGAAAATTGGATCCATAAAAAATCTAATTTTTAGAAAAATACTATTGAAAGATTATATTGTATATTTTTAACATCAAAATGTTACGTCCCAGAATATAAGCATTCCCAGCTATTCACCAAATTCAGAGCATCTTCTATGTACTTGGACTAATATTTGTCCAGATATATTAGAGATGCTATGAATCTGGACATCCAAAAACATAGCTAGGAATGGTTATATTGTGGGACGGAGGAGTACTTATTATTTGCACCTACCATTCCACGTGAACTTCGAGAAAAGAGAAAAGCTCACACACTTACCTAATCACTGGCCCTATAAGCATTTCATCCAGGCTTTCCGAGCTCCGGCACCGTGTACAACTTCGTCTGCCGACTTCCGCACCGTAGTTGACCTCGGTCTGCTCCTCGACCCCATTTTTACCAAATCTGTGCTTACCTTCTGCTCCTTGGTCTTGTGCCATGCAACTTTCTTACCACCTGTGATACTGGCTCCTCGACGATGCTAATGGATTTGCGCTCCTTGTCATGCTCCGTGCATTCCCACGCTATGAGGCCGACAGTGGGCCTTGTTGTGCACCTATTAGACCAGGCTGCGCTTGCTTTTGGCCATGACGGAGTGCTCACGACTGTCAACATGCCGATATAGCTTCGCGTGCCAACTCATGCACCCTGCATCCGTGGCTGCGTGTTCAGAACAGGGATGGTGAGGATAGCTTCTTCATGGGCTCATGACTGCTGAGGATTATTGGTGAGATGGACTACGGCTGATGCAAGAGGTGCTTGTCTTGGTGCCTTGCTCCATGTGTTTTGACCTAGGATGCGTGCAAGTATTTGAGTTGGATGAGTGCCCGAGTTGAAACAACGGAGTAATCTTTTTCATAAATTCTAGTGTTTTCCTTATCCGATCGATAAGACAATTTCTTATTTCTTTTGTCGAACGTGGACTCTCTAGGTTAGCCTAGACTAAAATTAGCTTCTTATTTCTTATTTTGGGAAGGACTCTTTAGTCATGTCCTGATTTTCTTATTTTTTAAATCTGAAATTAGCTATTTACTAATTGTATTTTATATGGACTTTTGAGTACTTTGGACCGTCAGATGTTCCTAAAATCCAACGGTGTAAATCCTTCTCTTTTTTAGATTAACGTGAGAATTTTTAAACCCTCTCAACGAATGTGGTGTAGGTATTACTCCCATGGTACCTTCCATAAAAGTTATACGAATCTTAAAGCAAAAAAATCATCAATTAATTATTTTCTAAATTATTTTCGTCTAGGTTTTATTTGGGTCTGGCCCTACTCGTGCCCAGCCCGTGCGCAGGTGAATCCAATCTCTTCCCATACTATTTTCCGAATCCGCACTCATCTTCGACATATTTTCGCGCTGAGTCTGGACGCAGTCGACATCCAGCCATCCAGGTCGACTACGGGCGACGTCTGGCCACCGCCTTAATCTACACGAATGCACATCATTTTTTTTTTGCCTATCGTTTTGCAGTGTTCAGGTCCGGCTACTGATTTCGTTGACTTGTATGGCTCATCTCCATCATACTCCAAATGAAGGTTCGAGATGGCGATGATAGATGCAATCCGTTTGTGATTGATTATAGCGCGTTGCATGTACATGGCTTTTGGGATGCGTTGCATCCTCCATCTGTCGTGGATAGTAATGCCAAAGTTGTTTCGTTCTGGCAATTAATGTAGAAACCACCTGTTCTAATAAGCAAATCACCTGTTGTATGTTTCTATGAGTGATTGATTATAAAGTTTTGCGAGACTAACCTAGGCTAGGGATATGGATGCGGGCCGGATGAGGACTATAAAAATTTAACTAAACATATTTAATTAATAAGTTATTTATGGACTCTTGAGTATTTTGGACCGTCGGATGTTCATAAAATCTAACGGTGTAAATTCTTCTCTTTTTTAGATTAATGTTGGAATTTTTAGACCCTTTCGGCGAACGTGGTGGCTTTCTTTAACACTCTTTTAATAATATAATAGATTGGATATGAGAACAATAGATTTCACTTATCTTTTTGCCCCCTCCGAATCAACAGAGATTAACTTTATTTTAGACAATTCATTTGGATCAGTGGAGATCGCACAACAAACTCACCTAGAACCAAATTTATACGGTTCGATCGATCTACAGGTCACCTGGAATTGTTAAATGGATTTCAGTTCACACAGTATGAGAATTAATATGTAGTCTGTGTGCAGCATGCTTTGTGGATATTTGCTGTTGCTGGGGTTGTAGTTGGTCGTATGATTGTTAAAACTTTCAAGCGAATTATATCCACATAAGGAATCATAAAACTAGATAACTAACCAAGCGAAAAAAATTCAGAACATCATTCTATACATCGGCATCACCATTGGTCATTACATTTGCCATGTCAGGAGCAATAATTTTACCCCCTGTCGGTGTTTACCGCCAAGTCTGCTCAGGGATACCCTTAGCAGTAGGATTGTAGGTAGGGATCGACTGCTCTGGAACTCGATGGTGCAAGGAACACAAGGATTTAGACAGGTTCGGGCCGTGAGATGCGTAATACCCTACGTCTTGTGTGGTAGCTTGTATTGCCTTAGGTGTTGATTGTTTTTGAGGGGGTCCCTGCCCGCCCTTATATATCCAGAGAGACAGGGTTACATGGAAAGACCTAGCCGAGTACAGTTGGAGTCCTACTACAACCCAATCGGGTAGTTTCCTTTGTACCTGAAAGCGATCGGGTGCTCTAGCCTAAGAGGGGGAGGGGGTGAATTAGGCACTCTTAAAACCTTAACCTGTGGCTCCAACTAGTCTGCACAAAACTAAAACTAAAACAAGCTATCTAGATGTGCAACTATGGTTCACCTTAGTGTGAAACCCTCATCCCAAAAGAGTTTTGCAACCTATAGCCAATCCTAGCAAGATACTACACTAAGAAAAGTAAAGGCACACAAGTTGCAATATGAAATGCGGAAGCTTAAAGAGAGGGATGAGAGGAAGCGAACTCTCGACACGAGGATTTATCCCATGGTTTGGATTGCCACAAAGGCGCCCCTACGTCCACGTTATTGAAGCACTCACGAAGAGTATCGCTTCCCGGCAATCAAGTCTCTTCCATGAACACAATCACGGTCACCTTGATCCCGATCGTCACTAAGGGAGATTGCCCACGAAGGAGGAGTCTCCGTCCCCCGCACAAAGTTGTCGATGCCGCTCCACACCAAGCCGGAGGGTCGTTGACGTGCCGGCGAGACACCAATGCTCCAAGGAGGCCGGCGCACCGAGATATAAGTTTGGTTCACTCTAGAACCACAGCACAAGGATCTAAACCTTGCTTGATCACTCACTCAAGAGCTAACTTAGCACTAACACTCACAAAGCTTGTGCTAAGGACTAAGGATTTGATCTTTATGCTCTCGGATGGCTTGGAGGTATTCTTGGGTGTGTGTGGAATGTCCAGCAACTCCAGAAAACTCAAAATGGCCAGGGTCAAGCGTATATATAGGCCACCAAGTCTTGTAGCCGTTGCTCCAACGGTCAGTAGAAAACAGCATACCATCGGATGAACCGATGCCTCTGCATAGGGTGGCATCGGTTCATCCGGTCACTCTCGGACCTGAAGTAGCCATTGAGCTTCTGACGCACAGTCTGCAGCACCATCGGTTTAACCGATGACTGTGTGTCGGGTAAACTGGTCACTCACAGCACTCAACTAGCCGTTGGACCTCTTTCTCTTCTGCTGACGTCATTACACCGGTGCTATGCTCCGATGCACCACCAGTTCAACCGGTGCTGAAGGCGTGGCTCCTGCGCGCTTGACATCGTCTCTGGAACATAGTACATTGAATGCACCGATGCCTATCTTGACGCCGTCGGTTCAACCGGTGACCTAGCTATCTTGACTTGGCCTTCGCTTGATCTCCATTTGGTGCTCAGACTTGCACCAATGCCAAGGCGTCGGATCTTCCGACAACCATCGGATGCACCGATGCTATAGGCATCGGTTCTTCCGGTGCTACTGATTTCAGTAGAACTCGTCCAATTCAGCGTTTCTTTGAGTTCTTTCTTCGTGTTTTGCTTTGTACGACCTTTTTACTTCATTCCTGGGATCTAGAAATGTTCACTTAACAAAAGCATTAGTCCCTTTGATTGCGTTGTCATTCGATCACCAAAATCACTCGAAATGGCATAAAAGGTGCCATGTTCGTTACAATCTCCCCCTTTTTGGTGATTGATGACAACACAATCAAAGCAAGCATAAAATTTGCAAGAATTGACAAATTTAACCACTTACACTCGCTTGGATGTTTACCACAATCTAATGACGGTTTGGCCTCCCCCTAAAACCATGATTCCCCCTTTGATCCTCCCCCTATCTTGCTACTCCTTCCTCATAAGTTGACTTGATTCACTTAGGCATTTCTTCCCCTTTCGGATATACTTCTCCTCCTTGAGAAAATACCTTGCTTTGATCCACATTTCTCCCCCTTTGGAATCAAATCACCTAAAAAGTCTTGCACCTAAAAAGGTCTTGCAAAACAATATAGCTCAAGAGAAGGTTAGTAGCCTAGAGAGTTAGTTCCATGCCTTATGATCCAATTGTATGATATCAATGAAGATACCAATTGAAAATTTTACTACGGTGGATTACAAAATCACGAAACTAGCATGACATGAGCTAAGCTTTCCATAAGTATGTGCACAAAATGATAATGTGAAAATCACGTGCATAACTAGATGTTATACCTAGAAAGCTTAGGCCATATCATGCACGGAGGTAGCTCTTAAATAATAAGGAATTGACAATGAAACCAATGGAATGAATTTAGAACCTTGCATACCTCCGGGGGAGCAACTTTGGTTACCTTGTATGTACCAATTGAAAGTGACTTGCAATAATTGAAGTCTTTAAAAGATGAGCACTTGGTACACCAAGGTTAAGCAAATGTATGAGCACATAGCTTATGAACTTAGATATAAGTATTTAAGTTCAATAGAGCATGGCTCAATATGCATGAAAGCACAATTTATCTAATCACTCTTATAGAGTTGTTTGTTCACATTGATTGTGAATAACATTCTCTTAGAGTGTTAACTCCGTAGTGAGACTACACAAGATGAACTTGCAAACATGTTAGTCTCAAAATCACAAACCATAGGATGAACTCCCCCTAAATGTGTGTGTTTAGTGTTTGAATCACCAAGCAAATATATGCACATTGATTTTGACACAATTGGGAAGTTTACCCTATAGCTTGTGTTCATGGTAGACATATGAAATACATACCTCATAAGATCTATGTACCATGAAGGGTAACCTTGTGTAGCTTTCTACACACTTATCAAACCATGTAGGTTGCTCATGGGTTAGAATCATGACACAAGTAACCCACCATATATAACACTAGGAGATGCAAGACATGCAAATATACTAGCAAGAGCAATGGAGCTACATGATGCTTGAATTGAAATCTAGCTACCATTACCTTATGGGGGACTTGGGCAACAAATGTCCAAATTGTGAGCTTAGCTTGTTTTGACTTGAACCTTCACTTCAACTTGTAAGCTAAGCCTCCAAATCCCCTGAAGCCATTCTTGGGCTTCAAGTCTCCTTTGAAACCCACACCATTTGAGGGCCCTTTATATTGGTGATAATATCCTTGGGCACCCAAATGGAGTGGTTCCAACTCATTTCCTTCTTCCCAACCTTGTGAGCAACCACCTTGCCATTGGTCTTCTTTTTTATCACATAGGAGGTGCTATTGCTTTTGTTCCTCCGGTTGGGCTTGGTGTAGATGAGAGAACTCTTGATTGTGAGTTTCTTCTTGTTCTTCTCATCCGGAAGCTTCTTTCTTGGTTGAGGACACTTGTTGGACTTGTGGCCTTCTTTGTGGCACTTGGAGCAAGTCATGGTGGACCCCTTCTCAAGCTTCTTCACCATGTCTTCACGGTTATCTTGAAAAGATTGGACATTGCTCTTTATGCCTTTGCCCTTCAATCTATACAAGTCCTTCATGAGCTTTTCCACGTCTTGCTTGAGCTCATCATTTTCCTTGGCAATGAGATCATCACATGATTCTACAATAACATTCTCATAGCATTTCTCATTGCAAGGGTTAGAGCAAGATTCATCAATTAAATCAATGCAAGAAGTTGAAGCATCTACCCTAGAAATTGGAATTGCACAAGGGATAGTTTGCTTCATTTCCAAAGAGTCATTAGTATCATTAATGCTCTCAAATTTTAATTTGAGCTCTTCATGCTCCTTGCTAAGCAAATTGAATTTGCACATCAAATCTTTAAAATTTGTAGCAAGAGAAACATTTAGATCATTGAGAGCATTAAGGTTTTTAATTTCTTTTGATTGCATCTTAATGACTTTTTGGTGCTCATGAACTAAGTCAAGAAGTTCGTCAATTGAAGGAGAGTCGGAGTCATCATCACTTACATCGCTATCCATACCTTTGGCCATGAAGCAAGTGTTGGATGATGATCCCTTGTGGGTGGTAAATTTCTTGTTTGATTCATCACTTGAACTTGCACTTGATTCTTCACCGCCGCTTACCCATTCACCAAATACGGCATATGATTCATGCTTGGGCTTCTGTACCTTCTTCTGCTTGTTCTTCTTGAACTTCTTCTCAACCTTCATGAGTTGATGGTGAGGCCCATCTTTGAGGAAGACCATATACCCCATTGAATTGATTTTCTTCAAGCATTTGTTCATCTTCTTCGCTTGCTTGTAGAGGTTGGGGTTCATTGGTTCTTTTTCATCATTTGAGTAGCTTCTTGCATCCTCTTCTTCCTCATTACTTGAGTTACCTTTGATGGCCATCTTCTTCAACTTCTTGAGTTGCTTGCATGCAAGTGCACTATGTGTTGGTGAGGAAGATGGTGCATTTATCTTGATGTCATTGCGTAGCTCATGGGCAATCACCTTGTTGAGGACTTGATTTGGTGTCATCCTGTTGAGCTCTTTCTCATATAGAATTGTGGTCACCAAATCATAGTCCGGCCTTCGGAGTGAATGAAGGACCTTGCGAATGAGTTCCAAGTCTTTAATTTGCTTCACACCTAAGGAATTAATCTCATTCACAAGAGTGTTCAAGCGTGAGTACATTGATTTGGCATTCTTATCATCAAGTTGCTTAAAGCTATTAAGTTTATCAATGAGAACATGATATCTTTCGTTGGCAACATCCTCCGTGCCCTCATGGTTCTCAATGATAGTCTTCCATAGCTCTTTAGCATTTTCACAAGAATAAACACGATTGAACATATTGTCACTAAGAGAAGACAAGATTATGCATTTAGCGGTGACATCATGTTGCTTCTCTTGTTGACCACCATTCTTTTTCATGCCATCACTCACTACTCTCCAAACATTTAGGCCCGTTGCTTGGAGATGGGCTTGCATTAAAATCTTCCAACGTTGGAAGCCCGTGCCACCGAACCGTGGAGCGGGTCTAAAAGGATCCATCTTTTCCCCCTAAGAGCTAACTCACTAGGCGGTGAAGTCTACCGATGTAATGAGCCGGTAAACATAAATTTGCCAATGGAATTGGCTTTCTTTGTGAGAGAAGTAAGTCCCGGCTCTGATACCAATTGAAAGAGATCGAGTGCTCTAGCCAAAGAGGGGGAGGGGGTGAATTAGACACTCTTAAAATCTTAACCTGTGGCTCCAACTAGTTTGCACAAAACTTAAACTAAAACAAGCTATCTAGATGTGCAACTATGATTCACCTTAGTGTGAAACCCTCATCCCAAAAGAGTTTTGCAACCTATAGCCAATCATAGCAAGATACTACACTAAGAAAAGTAAAGGCACACAAGTTGCAATATGAAATGCGGAAGCTTAAAGAGAGAGATGAGAGGAAGCAAACTCTCGACACGAGGATTTATCCCGTGGTTCGGATTGCCACAAAGGCGCCCCTACGTCCACGTTGTTGAAGCACTCACGAAGAGTATCGCTTCCCGGCAATCAAGTCTCTTCCGTGAACACAATCACGGTCACCTTGATCCCGATCTTCACTAAGGAAGATTGCCCACGAAGGAGGGGTCTCCGTCTGTAAGCATTTAGGCCCTCAAGGTATGTTTCGGTGATTAATGACAACCATTTTTGTGACTAATGAGTTTGTGCAGCTTAATAGATCATTATCGCTCATTTGGTCATATGTCAAAAGAGGCCCCTCAATTTCGGTTATTCTAAAAGGCGATCTCGGTTTTCAACTTATATATGTCAAGGCTAAGGATCTTTCTAGTCCTAAGTGTCACAAGGTTGAGAAGGACACTTAGGTTAGTATAGGTTTTATAGTTTTGTAGTGATCGCACTATTAAGAGGGGTTAAGGCTTAGTAACTTGAGCATGGACATGGTCATTTGAAAATGGATGCACACTATGGTCACTCAGGTTTCTAGAAGTTCAAATAAGTGGTTCTCAAACTATATCTCAAGAATATTTGGATTTCATTCAAGACTCAAATCAGAAAAGACAAAATCAGAAAAAGTCTATACACCGGTTTAACCGACGCTCTCAATTTTCTATACGTCGGTTAAACGAAGTCAGCAGAGTCTGGACAAATTCAATACACCGGTTAAACCGACGTGTTTGAATTTAACGTCGGTGCATTAGTCCAGAGTTGGTTTTTCCAGGGAAATTCAAGTTCTATTCACCGGATTAACCGACGCTGTTTGAATCAAGACGTCGGTGCAATTGACCAGTGAGATGGTTTTTCAGAGGAATTCAAAAGTTGTACTCACCGGTTAAACCGACGATAGGTTTGAGTTAACGTCGGTGCAGTTGTCCAGAGACTTGGTTTTTTAGTTGATCAGTGGACAACTACACTCACCGGTTAAACCGATGATACGTCGGTCAATCTGCCCAAGTTGTAACGGCTAGTTTTCAGAAGAGGCAGTTTACATTCACCGGTTAAACCGACGATGACAAATGGAGGGACGTCGGATTAACCGGCGCTACGCAGTTTTCTGGCAGCTTTTCTCCAACGGCTCTATTTGTGTGAGCTGCCTATATATACCCCTCCAATGGGTCATTTCGCCCACTCTTGACACCAGGCAACATCCATACACTCATACTATAGTCAAGAGCCACTTTGAGCTTCATCATTCACATACTTGTGCATTCAATCAATCAAGAAGCAAGATTAAGGACTTGAGTAGAGAGAAGCTAGTGTGCATCCATTCTTGGTGATCGGTTCTTGCTCAAGTGAAGGCCTTAGCTTGTTACTCTTGGTGATTGGCATCACCTAGGCGATCTTGGTGATCAGGGTGTTTCTCACGGAGCTTGCCAAGGATTGTGGGAGCCCGGAGAAGAAGATTGTACGTGGCTTGAGCTCCACCACGCCGGGATGGTGAACGGAGACTCTTAGTGAGCGCCCAAGTCTCGGTGACATGGGAGGTGACAAGACTCTTAGTGAGTGTCACAACGTGGACTAGGGGTGTGTGCCAACACATCGACACCACGGGAAAAAATCCGGTCGTCTCTTGTCCACTCTCTTTATTCAAGCATTTTCTTTCATGCAATTTACTCATGTGCTTGACTTAGAGATCATAACTTAGCTCTACCTTGCTAGGCTTTACTTTGTTTTTATCTCTCTTAGCTTGTGTAGGAAGCTTAGTTATCCGGTTGGTGAATTGGTGCCCTACTAGTATTGCATAGGTTAAGGTTGCTTTACCTTGTTTTAGAAATTGAAAAAGGCCCAATTCACCCCCCCTCTTGGTCCATCGATCCTTACAATTGGTATGAGAGCCTCGTTGCTCATTTGGATCATTAGGCTTCACCGCCTAGAGCTATGGCCAAGATGGGTGGTTCGCCGCCTCACTTCGAGGGCAAGAACTTTGCTTATTGGAAAGTTCGCATGGCCGCATATCTTGATGCGATTGCCCCCGAAGTGTGGTTGGCCACTAAGACCGGGTTCACCGGAACTCCCACCACCGAACAATTAAAATGGAATGCCAAGGCTAGAAATGCAATTTTCGAGGCCATAAGTGAGGAAGTCTTTGCTAGAGTTAATGGCATGGACCTAGCAAGTGATATTTGGAAGGAACTCATTGAAATTCATGAAGGCTCCACTAAAGTTCGTGAGCAAAAATATCACTTGTTTAGAGCTAAGTATGATTCCTTTAAAATGCTAGCTCTTGAAAATTGCAATGATATGTACTCTCGCTTGAATGTCATTGTCAAGGACATTAATGCTCTTGAAGTTTCCAAAATTGACAGTGGCTCCATCAACCGCAAGATTCTCATGCTCCTTCCGAAGCTCAAGTACAACATTATCAATGCTATGCTTCAAAAGGAGAATCTTGATACAATGGAAGTGGGAGAGCTTGTGGGCGAAATTCGCGCTCATGAAATGAGTATCCTTGGTATGACCGAAGAGCCTACAACAAGCAAATCAATTGCTCTCAAAACCAAGGCCAACAAGCACCGCAAGCTCAAGATGGTCAAGCAAGAATCTAGCTCAAGCAATGAAGAAGAAGATCACCATGAAAGCTCATCCGATAATGAAGAAGATGGGGAACTTGCTCTCATGATGAGAAAGTTCACACGCTTGAGCGATAAGATAAACAAGAAGGGTTACAACTTTGACCCCAAAAGAAGGATGTTCCGGTATAAGGAAGATGTCAAGTACAAAACTTGCTATAATTGTGGAGAAAAAGGACACATCTCTCCCGATTGCCCCAAGCCGTACAAAAGAAAGAAGGACAACAAAGGCAAACATCGCCATGATTCAAGCGATGATGAAGAAGATGAGAAGAAGAACAAGAACAAGAAGCTTGGAAAGAAGAAGAGTCATGACAAGAAGACCAAGCTCTTCCCAAAGAAGAAAGGGCACACCAAGAGAAGCTTCTTGGTGGAAAAACAAGAATGGGTGACCGATGTCTCATCAAGCGAAGATTCAAGTGATGAAGAAGACATCGTCACCATCGCCCTCACCAATGAAGAACCACCACTACCTCCGCCTCCTATGTGCCTAATGGCAAAAGGTAACACCAAGGTATGTGAGGTGGATAGTGAAGATGATAGTGATGAAGAGCTTGATCCTTATGAATTCACTAACCTCATTAATGAGTATACATCCGTCATCAAGAGGGAAAAGGGCAAAGTCAAAATTCTTGAGAGCACTCATGCCAAGTTAGAGCTTGCCCACTCCGACTTGCTTGGCAAGTACAATGACTTGCTCAAAAAGCACAATGAGTCACTTGTACTTGCTAAGCAAGTTGAAGAGAGCCACAAAAAGCTTAAACAAGAGCATAGGGAGTTGGCTCACAAATATCAAGAACTTGAATTTGCCTATGAAGCAATTGACCCAAGTCTTGAGAACTTTGCTCATGAAACTATTGAAAAGGTCAATGCTTCTACCTCATGTGATGACCTACTCATGAATGCAAATGCCACTAATATTGTGTCCAAGCTTGCTCCTTCTAGGGAAAAGGAGTTGATGGATCAAGTAGCTAGCCTCAAGAGTAGTGTGGAGAAGCTCTCAAGAGGAGAATACATCCACAAGGAAATTCTCTTCAACAATGCACGTGACTATGGCAAGAGAGGTCTTGGTTCATTTCCGGAGCCAAATCAAGGCACTACTCCTTCTCCGGAGATCAAGATAAGCTTCATCAAGGAAGTTGGTTCATATTACCAACATTGCCAAGTCACCGGGCACCACACTAGGGAGTGCACCTTACCATCACGTCCTCTTCCCACTTTACCTAAGAATTACTCATCAATGTTTCAAAATAACCATTTTCTCTTGAGTAAAGTGAAGGGCAAAGTGAAGGCCAAATTTATTGGCAAAATTGCTAAGGAGTCAAAGAAGAAGCTCCCCAAGCAACTTTGGGTCCCAAAAGCTCTTGTCACACATGTGCAAGGCCCAAAGCTTGTTTGGGTTCCTAAAACTCAAAAGTGAATTCTCATGTGTGTAGGTGAACTACAAAGCCGGTGGAAAACATTGGGTACTAGATAGCGGTTGCTCTCAACATATGACCGGCAATGATAGCATGTTCACCTCCCTTGAAGACCCCGGCGATCATGAACATGTCACCTATGGTGATAACTCAAGGGGAAAAGTTTTAGGTTTGGGTAGAATAGCTATCTCTAAAGATTTATCCATTTCTAATGTCTTGTTTGTAGAAGCACTTAGTTTTAATCTTATTTCTATTGCTCAATTGTGTGATCTTGGACTAACGTGTACCTTTGACAAGAATGGTGTTGTAGTAACTCTTGAAGAAGACAAGTCAATGGTATTCACGGGGTTTAGGCATGGCAACATCTATTTAGTGGACTTCTCTTCAAAGCAAACAAGTACCATGACATGCCTCTTCACCAAGTCTTCTCTTGGGTGGCTTTGGCATAGAAGAATTGCTCATATTGGCATGAGTAACCTCAAGAAAGCCCACAAGAGAGGGATGATCACCGGCTTGAAGGATGTCACGTTTGACAAGAACAAGCTATGTAAAGCATGTCAAGCCGGGAAGCAAGTTGCAACACATCATCCCATCAAGACGATGTTGTCTACCTCCAAGCCGCTCGAGCTACTTCACATGGATCTCTTTCGTCCAACTACATACAAGAGCATTGGTGGTAACCTCTATTGCCTAGTAATTGTTGATGATTTTTCACGTTACACTTGGGTTATGTTTCTAGGCGATAAGGGTGAAACTCCGGAAATCTTCAAGACCTTTGCAAGAAGAGCTCAAAGGGAGTACAACTCCCCAATTGTGAAGATCCGGAGTGACAACGGCACCGAGTTCAAGAACATGAAGATTGAAGAATGGTGCGATGAAGAGGGCATCAAGCATGAGTTTTCCGCCACCTACACGCCTCAACAAAATGGAGTGGTGGAAAGAAAGAACAAGACTCTCATCACCCTAGCAAGAGCAATGTTGGATGATTATGGCACGTCCGAGAAATTTTGGGCGGAAGCAATCAACACGGCGTGTCATGCATCCAACCGAGTGTATCCTCACCGACTCCTCAAGAAAACTCCATATGAGCTCATCACCGGGAAGAAACCAAATATATCCTACTTTCGAGTCTTTGGTTGCAAATGCTTCATCTACAAGAAGAAAAGGCTCGGTAAGTTTGAAAGTAGATGTGATGAAGGTTTCTTTCTTGGTTATGCATCAAACTCCAAAGCATATAGAGTATTCAATCAAACCTCCAGGTTAGTTGAAGAAACATGTGATGTGGAGTTTGATGAATCTAATGGCTCCCAAGAGGAGGTTGTTGGCTATGAAAATGTAGGTGATGAGGAGATTGATGAAGCTTTGAAAAATATGTCCATTGGGGATATCAAGCCGGAAGAGGTGCATGAAGGCAATGATCAAGGGGGAGGACCTTCCTCATCTACACCAAGCACCTCCACGGCGCCCCAAATAGATGAAGATCAAGAAAAAGATGATACACAACCTCAAGAAGATGTGCCAACGCCAACACCCCAAGTTCAAGAACAAGAAGAGCAAAGTGTTCCACCACAAGCACAAGTCACCCATGATCCACCCCAACAAGCATCCACGCAAGTACCGCTAGTGAAGCATGGTCGCATCTCCAAGGATCATCCAATTGGTCAAATCATTGGTAGTCCATCAAAGGGAGTAAGAACTCGCTCTAAACATGCTTCATTTTACGAATATCACTCGTTTGTTTCTTGTATTGAACCCACTAGCATAGAGGAAGCGCTTGAGGACTCGGATTGGGTGATGGCCATGCAAGATGAGTTGAACAACTTCACCCGCAATGAAGTTTGGGTCCTCGAAGCTCCTCCGAAAGACAAGAACATCATCGGCACCAAATGGGTCTTTCGAAACAAGCAAGATGAACATGGGGTGGTGATACGCAATAAAGCAAGACTTGTGGCAAAAGGGTTCTCTCAAGTCGAAGGTTTGGATTTTGGTGAAACTTTTGCTCCGGTCGCAAGACTTGAAGCTATCCGTATCCTTCTTGCTTACTCTTCACATCATAACATTAAATTATATCAAATGGATGTGAAAAGTGCATTCTTAAATGGCGTTATTAACGAACTTGTTTATGTTGAGCAACCTCCCGGGTTTGAAGATCCGAGGAATCCTAACCATGTTTATAGGTTGCACAAGGCACTCTATGGGCTCAAACAAGCTCCAAGGGCTTGGTATGAGAGGCTTCGTGACTTCCTAATCATGCAAGGCTTCAAGATCGGGAGGGTGGACACCACGTTGTTCACAAAAGACGTCAACGGGGATCTTTTCATTTGTCAAATTTATATTGACGATATTATCTTTGGCTCAACTAATGATTTACTAAGCCATGAGTTTGCTACCATGATGTCTAGGGAATTCGAGATGTCCATGATTGGCGAATTGACCTTCTTCCTTGGTTTTCAAGTCAAACAAATGAAGGAAGGGACATTCATCCATCAAGAAAAGTATACTAAAGATATCTTGAAGAAGTTCAAGATGGATGAGTGCAAGCCAATCAAGACACCCATGGCAACCAATGGGCATCTCGACTTGGATGTGGACGGTAAACCGGTTGATCAATCCCTCTATCGTTCTATGATAGGGTCTTTGCTTTACCTTACCGCATCTAGGCCCGATATAATGTTTAGTGTGTGCTTGTGTGCCCGCTTTCAAGCTAACCCAAAGGAGTCACACCTTTCGGCTGTGAATAGGATCCTTCGGTATCTCAAGCACACTCCTAGCATAGGCTTGTGGTACCCCAAAGGCGCTAGTTTAGATCTCTTGGGATACTCAGATTCGGATTTTGCCGGAAGCCGTGTGGATCGCAAGAGTACCTCCGGGGGTTGCCACTTGCTTGGGCGTTCTCTAGTTTCTTGGTCGAGTAAGAAGCAAAATTCCGTGGCTTTGTCCACCGCGGAAGCGGAATATATAGCGGCCGGTGCATGTTGTGCCCAAATCCTATATATGAAGCAAACCCTTTTGGACTTTGGTGTGAAACTAGATTGGATCCCACTCCTTTGTGACAATGAAAGTGCCGTAAAAATTGCCAAGAATCCGGTTCAACACTCTCGCACAAAGCACATTGATATTCGCCATCACTTCTTGCGCGATCACGAAGCCAAAGGAGACATATCTCTTCAAGGTGTGAGATCCGAGGAGCAATTGGCGGATATCTTCACAAAACCTTTAGACGAGAGTACCTTTGTTAGGCTAAGGAATGAGCTTAATGTGTTAGATGCGGCAAACGTCATGTAAGTTGCCATGTCATATAGAAAAATGCATACATATAGGACACTTGTCTAACCATGGTAAGATAGTGATGAGCAAGGGTTTAGCTAGAGGTGATGGTCCACTTGTTTTCCTCTAGGCTTGTAGAAAGGCTCATCATGAAGAAGCTTCCCGTGGGTTCAAACTTGACAAGTAGATCTTAATTTCTTGTTATGCATTTCTTGTCATATAGATGTGCACTTCATGTTTATTTTACTTTCGCATGTGGTTGTATCTTGCATTATCATTGCATGCGTAAGGGTCACAAAGGAGATCACTTGATGAAAATGAGACTTGTTTTCATATACAAGATCTTAATTCATGAAAAGTGAAAAGAGCAAAGTGTTAGGTGCGTTATTGCCTAGTGAGCAATGTCATGATGAGTTTGAAGCTTTCTATCTTCAATATTCCTATGACATGGCTCATACATTTCATTTGGCGCTTTGTCTCTCTTGCGGCTTTTCCTTGTGTTTGAAAAGAAATTTATTTAAGCAAGTGTGCTATCCTATTTATTTTGAGGGGCAAAGTCGCCTATGCAAGTCCATTAACTTGAGTTTATTTGAATCTTATAAGTTTATTGGACTTAGCATAGAAGAGTGAGCTGAGTGTGGGGTTTTTGGCTTCACCGGTTAAACCGACGTTCAAAGGGTCTATACCCATCGGATTAACCGGCGTTACTAAAGTTTGTCTCAGCTCAGTCAAGTTTCAGGCGTTCAACCGGCGTATACAAAAGTCAGAGCATCGGATCAACCGGTGATAGTAAATGCAAATCAGACCTAGCAATCAACCGGTGTTTTGATCAATCAACCGACGAGTACACTCTTGACAGCATCGGTTCAACCGGCGTTCAGTTTCAGATCTGCAGAAGCCTCGGGTGAACTGCACCGACGCAATCAACCGGCGTTCAAACCCTACGCGTCGGATCGACCGGTGTTAAAGAAAATCGCGGGTCCCACCTGTCATATATGAGTCGTGCACGAGCCGCCGCCTCTCTTTCCTCTCCGTTTCGCCCGCATCCATCTCGAGCCACCGCCGCCTTCCCTTCGCGCCGCCGCCGTCTCTCCACACCGCCGCCGTGCGCCCGCGCTGCCACCACCGTTCCACCTTGCCGCCGCCGTGCGCCGTCACTCCAAGTCGCCGCCGCGCACCCTCGCGCTCACCCAGCGCCGCCTGCGCGCGTAGCCGCCTTCACCGCCGCACTACACCTCGCCGCCGCCTGCGCCTCACGCCGCCACCACCGCTTTCCTCACAGCCCACGCAGCCTCGCCGCCGCTCCCACACGCCTTGCCGCCCACGCAGCCGCGCCTCCTCACCATTCACGCCGCAGCCGCAGCCGATCAGTGCACGCCAAGTGTTCGATCGTTTGTCTGATTGAGATGGGTCTCGAGAAGAGGAAGGGTAAGGAAGTTGTGGTCGAGAAGCCCGCTCGCAAGCGGACTCGTGCAGAGAAGGAGGCCGAGAGGGCCGAGATGGTGGCCAAGGCCGCCGAGGAGCAGGCATCAGGTCGTGCTCGTCCGTTCCAGATCAGGGAGGACCCCAGAGGCAGAGGCAGAGGCAGAGGCAGGGGCATAGGTAGAGTGAGAGGTGCCAGGGCCACCAGAGCCGCGACAGCAGCAGCAGCAGAGTCAGATCAATCAGATACAGCTGCAGATTCTGACTCAGAGGCAGCACAGTCAGAGGGGCAGAGTTCTCCACAGCAGTCATTTGAGAGAGGTTCCCCGGCAGCGACAGAGCGTCGCACTAGACCGAGGACTCGGGGAGGACACCAGCCACAGGAGCCCCGTAGGTCAGCAGCAGCAGCAGCAGCTCGCAGAGCCGAGGCCCTAGAGGCCGAGCGCGCAGTGTTCCGTATGGACACTGTTGTGCGTCTGGAGCCAGGTGTGATGCTCCAGAACTTGACCCGAGCCAATGCGGCCAAGGTCAAGAGGCTCAGGTGGAGTGTTGACGAGGAGGTCTGGTTCCCAGTGACCCGAGACAGCAGAGTCGACAGGAGGTTCTGGACTTTGCTACAGGCCAGCTTCTATGAGACTTTCCAGCGGAGGGGCCACCGGATCTTTCAGCACAGGGTTCTTGACTGGGTCTCACTGAGGACAGCCGCAGGGGGAGCAGATGTGAGAGCACACTTTGCTCACTTCAGAGGTCTGCCCAGACTGCTAGAGATGGAGCAGAACCGTTATATCGAGGACTGGGTCAGAGTGTTCTACGCTACAGCTTGGATAGCCCCCGAGCGTAGAGCCGTGCACTTCATGTTTGGAGGGCAGGACTTTGGTTTGTCGAGGGCGACCATTGCTGGTATTCTTGGAGTTGACCTGGTCGACGTCTCGCTGCACGAGAGGGTTTACGGGGACTCAGATCCACCCCGCAGGGCGATGGTTGGCGGGATTGCTCCTTCTCACGAGGCGATCACTCAGTGCTTCCGCCAGCCGTTCCCAGCCTCTTACGCCAGAGTGCCGAGCTTGCTGACCCCAGAGGCTTACGCTGTTCACATGGCACTCCGGAGGACTCTGTTACCGAGGAGTGGCTACCCAGAGGGGTTCACAGGTTTGCAGCAGCTCTTGCTCCTACACATCCTCACTCACGAGCCATTTGATATAGTTGACTTTATTCTGGCTGAGATCGAGGATGTGATCACTGATGGGATGGGTGTGGTGCGACAGTTTCCCTATGCGCACTGGATCAGTTACATATGCTCTATGATAGTGCCAGCAGAGTCACCCATCAGTGCCCCTTACCGTCACGACGAGGCTCCCAGGTTCCCTGTCTACCGACCCACAGCTCCACAGGACAGGAGGAGGGGCAGACACGCAGATAGAGCAGCAATGGCTCGACTGTCACCGGAGGTTCAGGCACGAGTGGCAGAGGAGGATGAGGCACTCCTAGCAGCAGAGGCACAACTTCCCGTGGGAGATGATGAGATTCACTGGTCTGAGCTTGAGTCAGACTCCTCCGACGACGTTGAGTACTTTCCTTCAGCTGCCCCAGCCAGTCACGATCACGAGGCAGGAGGTTCAGGAGAGCCAGCTCCTCCGACTTCAGCAGCTGCTACAGTCTCTGAGTCTCAGGTGACTCAGCCGTCCGAGCTCACTTCACTACTACAGCAGCTCGTGACCCAGCAGAGGGAGGACAGACTTGCTCAGGAGGAGGCCAGGAGAGCCCATGAGGCCCAGATTGCAGCTATTCAGAGAGAGGCAGCCCGAGAGCGTGCAGCGACAGAGGAGCGTTTTGTCTGCCGGTCGTCCGCTCTTTTCACCACTGCCGGCGACCACACTCTTTCAGGACTCACCGTCAGCGGTTCAGTCGGTCGCCCTCCCTTCCTCACTTCAGGCAGCACCTTCAGGGGGAGGAGCAGTAGAGGAGTCCCTGCTTCCACAGTCGACGCAGCCGGCAGCCTCAGCAGTCACCTCTTCAGATATTGATACTTCTTCTGCTGACCCGGTTACGACTTCTACGGATCCTCTACCAGGCAGTGCCAGCACGAGAGCCTCCACGACAGTTACTCCCCCAGTGAGCTCAGACCCAGACCAGCAGCTTCCGTCTGTCACCGAGGGTGAGAGTTCTCCGTCCGACGACGACGACCCGGACCGCTTCGTCGCCGTACCACGACAGCACGACCCGTAGCTCGCCTTTTGGTGCTTTGATGCCAAAGGGGGAGAGGTGTTAGGGGGAGCACCAGAGTTAGGGGGAGGGTAGAGCTAGAGAGAGCTCGTAGTTATCAGGACTTTGATTCTTTGTATCACATTTGGTGTTAATTCATGGATATGTACATTTGTCGCTTGAGTATGCCGTTCTTTGAGACATATCTATGGATTTCGTTTGAGCCGCTGAGCTCTTTGGTCCTGCTTTCGAGTTTGCTTGTGTTTATCCTGCTTTATCTTTCTCGCTCTCTCGTTATTTATGTTTGTGTTGTCATCAATCACCAAAAAGGGGGAGATTGTAAGCATCTAGGCCCTCAAGGTATGTTTCGGTGATTAATGACAACCATTTTTGTGACTAATGAGTTTGTGCAGCTTAATAGATCATTATCGCTCATTTGGTCATATGTCAAAAGAGGCCCCTCAATTTCGGTTATTCTAAAAGGCGATCTCGGTTTTCAACTTATATATGTCAAGGCTAAGGATCTTTCTAGTCCTAAGTGTCACAAGGTTGAGAAGGACACTTAGGTTAGTATAGGTTTTATAGTTTTGTAGTGATCGCACTATTAAGAGGGGTTAAGGCTTAGTAACTTGAGCATGGACATGGTCATTTGAAAATGGATGCACACTATGGTCACTCAGGTTTCTAGAAGTTCAAATAAGTGGTTCTCAAACTATATCTCAAGAATATTTGGATTTCATTCAAGACTCAAATCAGAAAAGACAAAATCAGAAAAAGTCTATACACCGGTTTAACCGACGCTCTCAATTTTCTATACGTCGGTTAAACGAAGTCAGCAGAGTCTGGACAAATTCAATACACCGGTTAAACCGACGTGTTTGAATTTAACGTCGGTGCATTAGTCCAGAGTTGGTTTTTCCAGGGAAATTCAAGTTCTATTCACCGGATTAACCGACGCTGTTTGAATCAAGACGTCGGTGCAATTGACCAGTGAGATGGTTTTTCAGAGGAATTCAAAAGTTGTACTCACCGGTTAAACCGACGATAGGTTTGAGTTAACGTCGGTGCAGTTGTCCAGAGACTTGGTTTTTCAGTTGATCAGTGGACAACTACACTCACCGGTTAAACCAATGATACGTCGGTCAATCTGCCCAAGTTGTAACGGCTAGTTTTCAGAAGAGGCAGTTTACATTCACCGGTTAAACCGACGATGACAAATGGAGGGACGTCGGATTAACCGGCGCTACGCAGTTTTCTGGCAGCTTTTCTCCAACGGCTCTATTTGTGTGAGCTGCCTATATATACCCCTCCAATGGGTCATTTCGCCCACTCTTGACACCAGGCAACATCCATACACTCATACTATAGTCAAGAGCCACTTTGAGCTTCATCATTCACATACTTGTGCATTCAATCAATCAAGAAGCAAGATTAAGGACTTGAGTAGAGAGAAGCTAGTGTGCATCCGTTCTTGGTGATCGGTTCTTGCTCAAGTGAAGGCCTTAGCTTGTTACTCTTGGTGATTGGCATCACCTAGGCGATCTTGGTGATCGGGGTGTTTCTCGCGGAGCTTGCCAAGGATTGTGGGAGCCCGGAGAAGAAGATTGTACGTGGCTTGAGCTCCACCACGCCGGGATGGTGAACGGAGACTCTTAGTGAGCGCCCAAGTCTCGGTGACATGGGAGGTGACAAGACTCTTAGTGAGTGTCACAACGTGGACTAGGGGTGTGTGCCAACACATCGACACCACGGGAAAAAATCCGGTCGTCTCTTGTCCACTCTCTTTATTCAAGCATTTTCTTTCATGCAATTTACTCATGTGCTTGACTTAGAGATCATAACTTAGCTCTACCTTGCTAGGCTTTACTTTGTTTTTATCTCTCTTAGCTTGTGTAGGAAGCTTAGTTATCCGGTTGGTGAATTGGTGCCCTACTAGTATTGCATAGGTTAAGGTTGCTTTACCTTGTTTTAGAAATTGAAAAAGGCCCAATTCACCCCCCCTCTTGGTCCATCGATCCTTACACCGTCCCCCGCACAAAGTTGTCGACGCCCCTCCACACCAAGCCGGAGGGTCGTTGATGTGCCGGCGAGCCACCATTGCTCCAAGGAGGCCGGCGCACCGAGATACAAGTTTGGTTCACTCTAGAACCACATCACAAGGATCTAAACCTTGATTGACCACTCACTCAAGAGCTAACATAGCACTAACACTCACAAAGCTTGTGCTAAGGACTAAGGATTTGATCTTTATGCTCTCGGATGGCTTGGAGGTGTTCTTGGGTGTGTGTGGAATGTCCAGCAACTCCAGCAAACTCAAAATGACCGTGGTGAGGCGTATATATATGCCACCAAGTCTTGTAGCCATTGCTCCAATGGTCAGCAAAAAACAACATACCATCGGATGAACCGATGCCTCTGCATGGGGTGGCGTTGGTTCATCCGGTCACTCTCAGACCTGAAGTAGCCATTGAGCTTCTGACGCATAGTCTGCATCACCATCGGTTTAACCGATGACTGTGTGTCGGTTAAACCGGTCACTCACAGCACTCAACTAGCCGTTGGACCTCTTTCTCTTCTGCTGACGTCATTACACTGGTGCTATGCTCCGATGCACCACCAATTCAATCGGTGCTGAAGGCGTGGCTCCTGCGCGCTTGACATTGTCTCTGGAACATAGTACAATGAATGCACCGATGCCTATCTTGACGCCGTCGGTTCAACCGGTGACCTAGCTATCTTGACTTGGCCTTCGCTTGATCTCCATTTGGTGCTTAGACTTGCACCAATGCCAAGGCATCGGATCTTCCGACAACCATCAGATGCACCGATGCTATAGGCATCGGTTCTTCCGGTGCTACTGATTTCAGTAGAACTCGTCCAATTCAGCGTTTCTTTGAGTTCTTTCTTCGTGTTTTGCTTTGTATGGCCTTTTTACTTCATCCCTGGGATCTAGAAATGTTCACTTAAAAAAAGCATTAGTCCCATTGATTGCGTTGTCATTCGATCACCAAAATCACTCGAAATGGCATAAAAGGTGCCATGTTCATTACAGTACCGCAGCTAGTTCTACGCCTATTCGGGTAGTTACAAGAGAGATAAGGTACACCATTGAGCTATTCCTTACTCTGGAACATTCTATGCCTATAAGTAGTCCCACTGCCCCGGGTCTGACAAGCCCCTGAGCTCTTCGTAGCCGAGTCCTGTAGGCGTTGAGTACTTGGCAGGGCGTCTTCGAGTACTTCAAGTAGTCAGAACATCCTCCCGATTGCTTCTGGACCTTCCTTCAGGTACGTCGAGTAGTTCTCCAAGTACGTGCGGTTGCTTCGTGGCTATGAGGTGCTCATGTCCCGAAATCTTGATCATATATGGTGCGCGAAGTACTCGCACTCCATATGGAGTAGCCCCCGAGCCTTAGGTTGAATCGTAGAATCATGCTGAGTTAAACCTTCTGGCTCCTTGATCCATGGTTTGTCGAAAATCGACTCACTGGGTTTTTCATGGGCTTTAGATTTTCCCTTGTTAAGCTTGACTAGTTCCCAGAGAGCATCTGCCATCTGGGGTGGATGGGCCATGGCATCCATAAATAAGTCGACATTGTCTGACCAGTCCTCGAGATCGTCATATGGTTCAAGGTTGTCAAGACTTCCCATGAACTGATCGAAATCCTGATCAAATAAAGGATCGGAGATATCAGTTGGTTCAGGAGTCCACATGTGAGCAGGTTTCAATGAAAGGTTCTGGGATTTCCCAAAATGAGACGGTCCCATCCGAGCAAGCCGGGGGTTTCCCTATTTGGGTTTCCCACATAACTCTCCTCCCGAGTTCTGCCTCTTGTTTTGCAGAGTACTTTTGGCCATGTTGATGTAGTCGATGAGCTTAGAATCTACTCGATCGATCCCTGAGAGCATATCGCCCGACCGCTCTTGTGGTGGGTTTAATGTTTTTGGGTTCTGCTGTAATTTTGATGAGCCGAGAGTGAATTCTGCAAGCTTGATGCATCCCTCGATCGATCATGAGACTCGATCTACTCCGTCGAGTAGTTGTGAGTTGACGATCTTAGGGAGTTTGATTGACTTGAGATAAGCCACGTATGTTCCAAGAGTTTCAAAAAATTGAAGATTTTCGAAAATAGAGTTTGTATCAGACTCGTCAGACTCGTGAATTCGAGTTGGAGTTGATACATTTTCTGTGATATCCAAGTCGAACTTGGGGGCTTGTTTTCTGTCGAGTTCTGCAGGCTTGCAGGTTTCGATGGATTGGTTGGTGGCTTTCGATTCAGGTGATTTGGTCGTGATGAGGTGGCTAGAGAAGCCGCCCGATCCATCAGCCGTGCAAGCCTAGGAACCGAAAATGAGGGTTATGCCCTCAGGCATGTTGTTGGCGTCGCTTGATTCGGCCATCAAATTCTCTGATGAACTCGCCGAATCCCCTACCTGGCGTGCCAGCTATCGGTGTTTACCGCCAAGTCTGCTCAGGGATACCCTTAGCAGTAGGATTGTAGGTATGGATCGACTGCTCTGGAACTCGATGGTGCCAGTAACACAAGGATTTAGACAGGTTCGGGCCGCGAGATGCGTAATACCCTATGTCCTGTGTGGTTGCTTGTATAGCCTTAGGTGTTGATTGTTTTTGAGGGGGTCCCTGCCCGCCCTTATATATCCGGGGAGCCAGGGTTACATGGAAAGTTCTAACCGAGTACAGTTGGAGTCATACTACAACTTTATCGGGTAGTTTCTTTTGTACCACAGCTAGTTCTATGCCTATTCGGGTAGTTACAAGAGAAGTAAGGTACACCCATGAGCTATCCCTTACTCTGGAACATTCTATGCCTATAAGCAGTCCCGCTGCCCGGGTCTGACACCCCCCTCTACTTCGATTAATTAATCGACACACAAACTTGAGTAAATTTCACAAAGCTATAAATTCTTTTTGTCCATGTGATTCAAAACTACAGGTTCCACCATGAAACTAGAGATTTAACATGCCCCTAAATAAAATAAAATGTAAAAATCGCATATAAAAAATCGCAGAGATTTTAGTGTGCCATAGTATTGCAAAAACTACACATTAAATGTGCAATAATAATAATGTGTCACAAAACTACAGGTTTCAATCATATCAAGTCTTTATTTTTCTAATAATTTGATGCCTGCATTAAATATGTAGTTTTGAGATGCAAAGCACGTTAAACCTGTAGTTTTCTGTTGATACAATTTCCCCAAATACATAGTTTTCTGAAATTTCTAAATGTTTTTTATAGGAAATTTTGCCATGTTAAAAACTCCCTACTTTCCAAAATAAATGTTGTTTTAGCATTCAAATTTTGTCCCACAAAGAGTGTTGTTTTAGCTTGTAATGAGATTCATCAAATTTAAGCAACACTAATAAGTACTAAGAAAATATTGTATAGGAAAACTCATAGAGCAAGTCAAATACTTAGTAGATGTTTTTTAGTTCCAATGCATACGCATTTTGAGGATCCAGGACAAACAAATAGCACGGTTTTCAATTGTAATTGCTAGAAGTAATTAGCGGTGACAAAGTCATTTCTTAGGATGACTAATGTGTCTGAAATTTACTAAAACAACACTTATTTTGGGACGGAAGGAGTATATTTTAGTTTGTGATTCTCGTCTCCTTTAATATGTAATTTTGCAATAACTTTGACAAACAATATGTAGTTAGTTATGGGAAAGTTACTCACAAAGCTTCTGCAGGTCCTTATAAAGGGAGAAGAAGAAATACCGAAGAATCCCCTCCAAAGATCACATCCTCGGTTGTTTCTTTCCTGGGTTGATATGAAGCTTATATGGTTGTGGATTCTCTGTGAGACTAGGGGTGTGTTTAGTTGGTGAAAAAGTTTGGGTTTTGGTACTGTAGCACATTTCATTGTTACTTGATAAATAATGTCTAATTATGGACTAATTAGGCTTCAAAGATTCAGCTCGTGCTAATCAGTTAAACTGTGTAATTAGTCATTTTTTTCAACTACATTTAATGCTCTATATATGTGTCCGAAAATTCGATGTGACAAGTACTGTGCAAATTTTTTTGGGAACTAAACAGGGCCTAGGTATCAGAATGTACATCGCACAGCTGGCATGACAAGAACAACCTTTGCTCGAGACTGTTGGGATGCTATTGGACTTTTGATCTCGCACTCTGATCCATGGCTGGCGTTTGATGACCTCAAGAACCAGCTTCGTGTGCCTTTCCTTTTTTTAATGGAGATTATTGTTCTGATGAGTTGGAGCATTTGGATGCAGCGCAACGATTTGATCTTCATAAATATTCAACCTTCCCCCACAAGCTGCCTGAACTTTTTCAAGCAAGAATTTGCTCTGGTTATTCTTAGAGCAAAAGCAAAATACAAGGAACGCATGTCCCTATGGCTAGAAGCTTTGCTGTAATTTTGCTTATTTTCTTTGTTTCCTAATTGTACTTGACTTCATGACTGGCTGCTTTTTATTTAATATATATATACAGTAGGGGGAAACCCCTCCTGTTTCTTAAAAAAACAAAATAATCAAAAAGTACCAACACAGAAAAACTATCTCAGCCCTACCAATAGACTGACTGTATCATCACGTCCAATCACAAGAACGTCCTCTCCTCATCAAAAAGAGACCATCAGGGAGTAGACGATACTCCAAATAAACAGCCAAACTCGATCCAACCATCGATCATCCGCCCATGACACACACGACAAGTTACAGCCAGCACGAGCAGCCAAAGGGGAATGATCATCATCAATTTCCACAGTCGTAATTCGGTGGCCGGTCGCCGCCCTGCGCCTGAGACGAAAACAACGACGACCCTCTGACAGCACGCAGGGCGAAAAGACAAACACTGCCGTCACATGGTTGTCCCCCAATGCAAGCCTCACCGATCCATGGACATATGGATCCTCGCGTCTCTCTGGCACGGTCCTGGTCCTGCTGCTGCCTGCTTGCGTCTACGGAGAAAGACGAGAGAGAGGCGCGCGCGCACGGCGCACCCGACATCCACCCCCTGCTGGTCTCCTCTCCCAATCATTCCGAGGAGGCAATCTCTGCCACGGTCGTCTCTCCCAATCATGCAACCGTCCGGCATTATTTCATGTGCAGTGCAGTGCCCAAAGTCAGACGTAGGGGTGCAAATGGTTACCCATTGGCACCCCTAGTCAGACGTACGTACTGTCAGACAGTTAAAAAGTGACGGGCGCTTTTCACTAGACAAACATTCGCAAGTACGTGCGCTTACCACGCACACTCCTGCATGCGCATCACCATGTTATCCTGAATCCTGATGGTTAGTTCAGTACTGCTCGACAAGAGTCGAAAACTGAATGGGATGAAGTAAAAAAATTGACTGCTGTCACGTCTATTAGAGTAAGACCAGTCAGGGGAGAGTATCAAAATTGAAAACTTAGTAACAGAATTAGAGAAGTGTCATAGTGATGAAACTTTTCTCTAATCCTAGGAAGCTCCCCCTCTTCTATTCTCATAATAACTCGTCATGCCAACAAATTTAATGCTCATGATACTTTTATGAAATTTCTATTGAGATTGGACTAAAAAGGTTATTATATGCAATTCAGTAGGAATTACAGCTTACCTTTTCCTGAAGTCTTGATCATACTACCAGTACAAGTTGGGTGGTATGATCTATAGTCTGATTAAAAGGTCTATAGTTGTCTACAGTGATTGTTTCCTCAGAATTTACCGTGAACAAATTAACCGCGGGAGAGAGAGAGAGAGAGAGAGAGAGAGAGAGAGAAAGAGAGACCGAGAGAAATACAGTAAGATCTACATGGCTGTACCATCATTAGGGCCGGTAGGAATGTGCGCCGCCATGCACCCGTGCGCGCGGTGCTTGGCGGAGTGCACGCGCCGCCGCCGCTCAGCGGCCGTCACTTGAATCCGGCACTGCTGTAATCTCTACTAGCCGCCGCGTCGGGGATCGGATTCCAGTCCCAGATCTTGTCAGAGCTGGCCGCCAGGGATATCGGAAGCGTCCCGAGCGCCATTGGCTGCGACGACGGCGTCGGCAGGGGGAGGAAGCTGTGGCTGTGCCCACCGCCGCCGGCCTGGTGGTTGAAATGCGCCGGCGGGCCGTGTCCGACCAGCGTGCTGAGCTCGTCGATGGCGGCCGCCACGGAGCCGTCGCCCATGGAGGCCGCGTTCACCAGGCTGAGCAGCGAGTACGTGGAGGCGAACGCGCTCGCGTTCCGGGACTGCTCGTACGACGACGACGGGATTGCGGCGGTTCCCACTTGCTGCTGATCGGCGCCGGCCGACGCGGCGGAGCTCCTCGTCGCGGACAGCTGCTGATAGCCGCCGTTGCACGGCTTTGTGGGCAGCTGCCGCTGCGCCGCCGCCGCCGCCGCCGCCTTGTTGTGCGCCGCGGCGTGGTCCCTGTTGGCCGGCGGCGACGTGCACTCGCCGTGCAGGAGGTGCATGATCTTGGAGGGAGTCGTGGGCGGCGTGGGCGTGGACGACGATGACGCCTGCTTGATGTCTTGCTGGGCCGCGGCGGCGGCGCGACGGGAGGGCGTCGAGCGCGCGGAGGGATGGCCGTGACCGTCGTCGATGCCGGTGCGCTTGTACACGCGGCAGAGGGAGATCTCGGTCTGCAAATAAATTAATCCATGGCCATTATTATCGAGATGCTAATGCTTATGCTGTGTTGACTGACTACGCAAGTGCGAGCATGGAGAACTAGTTAGAGGAACCCAGTAGCTTGCCAGGAACAAGCAGCAAGCTAGTCGGGCTAAAACCGGAAATCCAGAAAGGAGATGCTACGAGATGATGACTTACCCCAAAATTTCGTCCAGATTCCAGTGATTACACCTAGAATTGTTGAATCTAGGAGTCTAGGTTCACAAACTCATGCATGATAGCATCTAGGAGGGTAATCAAATAGGTGCGTTTTCTAGGTAGTATGTGAGCCCAAATATGAACATCATGATTCATGGCAGGAAAACACCAAAGATGCAAGCGATCGAGAGAAGATGAACAAACCCTAGCTAATATGTAATAACTAGTATACATCTGAGAAGGCGCATGAACCAAACGCAAAACCAAATAGCTGAAAGCAAAATTGGGCAGACCAAAATTAAAACCTCTCAAGAGTCAAGAGCTAACTACGAGAAAACCTCCCCAAACCCTAGCCCCCGCCTCATGGATTTGGTTGCAAATTAGCTCGTTTCATCATGAGCCAATTGAAGAACATGTGCCCGTGATGTGTGTACCTTTTGGTAGCGGTCGGTGTCGTCGGGCGGGAGGCGGTACTCGTTCATGATCCAGCTGCTGCGGACGCCCTTGGGCGCCTTGCCGGAGTAGAAGACGAGCGTCTTCTTGAGCCCGATGGGCCGTTGGTTCTCCGCCCTGATCATCCGGTCGGCGCCCGTGGCCTTCCAGTACCCCGACGCCGTCACCCGGTTCGGCCGGTCCCCGTTCCGGTACTTGCGGTCCCTCGGCACGTAGAAGAACCACTCCTTCTCCCCAATCGCGGCCATTGCTGCATGCATCGATCAGCAACCTCGATTAATTTCGTTAAATTTGTAAATTTCCCTTAATTTTCTCTTGAAGATTGGTTTATTAGGAGGAGCTAGATTGGAGGGAGGAGATCGAGAGCAAGCGGTTAATTGTTGCTGCGAGTGTTAATCAATTAGCAGATGGCGTCAGAGACATACAGACCTGGGAGCTCCCACGGGTCGTAGCGGTAGAGGTCGAGGAAGGTGATGAGCTCGACGTTGAAGCGCTTGCCCTCCACCTTCCGGCGGAGGTAGAACTCGATGAGCTCCTCCTCCGTGGGGTGGAACCGGAACCCCGGCATGACGAGGTCGTCCTCGTGCGCGTCGCCGCCGCCGTCCGCCGCCCTGGTGCCTCCTCCTCCTGCCGCCGCGGCAGCCATGGCGCCATGCCCTTGCTCGTGCCTCCCGCTCATGGCCGGCCGGTCGTCTACTACCGCTCCTCGCTCGCCCTCTCCTGCCTCCCCCGCATATCTATGCACCGCTTCCTCGCCTTCTCCCTCCCTAGCTAGGGCAGGCGGCTGTAGCCGGCTAGGTAGCTGCTAGATATGTGCGTAGAGGTAGCTAGCACGAGCGAGCTCAGTGGCGGCTTCCTCTGGAAAAAAGGAGGCGTCGCTGCTCGCGCGGGTGCAAGTGGGGCGAAACGAGAGGAAAGGGATAAGAGGTTAGTGTCCGGGACAATATATATCGACGGCAAAAGCCAAGCGATTATCGGCCGTGCCGCTCGCCGGCTCGCCGGTGGATTAACCGGCTGACCGACCGGCCGGTCGGTGTCTCTAACCACTCGTCTAGTGTACACGCTCTGCAGGGCGCGCCGGGGCACGGCTGCACAGCGCAGCGGGCGCACGCTAGGCGATGAGCGAGGCCTGACGTACGCCAGGCTACCACACACGCGCGGAGGTGGAAATTATGAACCGCGGGGCGGAGGGGATCGGAGGGGCCCGCCGCGCGCGGCCGGAGCGGTGGAGGAAGGGACAGCGACGGCGGAGCGAGTTAAATAGGGGGAAAGGGACGGCTCAGGAAGCGGACAGCTGTGGGCGGTTGCCGCCGGCATCAAATCCGCCGCCCTTCGCCTCGAGCTCGCTCGCTCGTGTGTGTGGGTAGTGTTCTTGCCGGGCCGGGGCTGGCCGCCGACGACGATGCGCACGGCGGATGGCGCAGGTTTCCATTCTTTTCATTGATGACGAAAAAGGAAACTGGTGGAAAAAGGAAGAAGAAAAAGGCCATATATGTTCTTTCATGGGACAGCACACGCATGAACGCATCTTTTCTCTAGCATCAGTGAGGTTGCTGCCAATGCAACTTTTGATGTGCGATGAACAGACAACAGATTGAACTCGATCGGCGTGTTGTTTTTTTCGTCAGAAACCTCTCTTGGATTCCGATCCCCTTGGACCTGCACGCGCTTGCTTGCAGATGCGCATGGAAGAAACCACAGTTGTCCGAGGGCGCGCGCGCAGTGCGATGCTTCTGAGACATTCCTTTCGACCGCCACTTTCGTGCGAAAGGAGCTACAGGTAAATAAAGCAGAGATCGAAAGGCATGGGGGGCAGGAGTGAACCCGGCCGGCCGGGAAGTGTCTCTCTGCATAGTGTGTTCCACAGCTGATTGCTAGTATACTCCTCGGCATTTATTTGTGCAATGGACCCTGAGCGAATCATGGGTCGATCATGGCATGGATGTGATGTTGAGATCTGCAATGCTGCAGGCGAATTGAAGTGGTAAGACGAGACCGTACCAGATGTTTCCGTTCGTTGATTTATGCATGGGTGCATGCCTCGAGCCGAGGAAATGATACAGCATCATGGATTAATGATTAGAAGAAGGCTCTACATACGTATGTGTCACGGTACAGTACGAGCATACAAGAACGAAAGATAATAGGCCATTCCTTCTTTTATTCAGACGTATGGTAAAGATGGACAGATTCACTTTGATCTTCTTTTTCTCGAAAAGACGGCAAGAGATTTGCCGAATTTTTATTAGATGGAAAGAGAAAGAAACAACGACCAAGAAAAAAAACTTTAAATTACAACTACACTCATTCCGACTACGCACCCTCTCCACTCAGAAAAAAAAACACCACGCAAGCAGCAAAAACCGAAGAAAACCACGAAGCTATGAGTTTGGGGTAATTCTGTTAACTATTGTTGTCGCCTACTGAACTTATGAAAACCAGGATCCATCTATCAGAAATTCAGGTTCAGGGACTGTCGCCTATGGTTGAAAGTAGTAATTACAGATTAGCAGTTGCAAGAGCTCGACAAGGCAGCATGCATGTGCACATATTGCCATATTGGTGAATATAATGGCCATGGACCATGGTCGTCATATATGCCGGTAGTGTAGCTGCTGCCACACACAAGCCGGTCCCTACCATTAGGCTTTTAGGCAGATGGTTAGGCCGTTTTTTATCCTACTGACAATCTGACACGTCCCATCTAGGCGTGTGCCTACCGAAAACGCTTCACAAGAAGTTCATCCAACGCTTCACAAGAAGTTCATCCCTCGTGACAGACATAGAGACCCGTCGTTCGATTTGATATCAGAAAGGGGAACATGTAGGGTTCAATGCATGGCTGCATACTCTCCCTAGCTACTATGATTTTCTCAACTTCTTCTTCTTCTGTTTTATTTCTTTGTGAAAAAATGGGTCTGAGAAGTACTATACTGAGTGACTGAAGAATCATTTACACACACGCATGCTAGGGCTACCCGAGTTACATGTACCAGCTATCTCAAAACGTAACTAGAGCTGCTTGGAACCTACTAGATCGCAGATGGTATAGCTCCCTACACGTTTCAACAGGATAAATCAGTTGCTGGTGAGGGATGGAGGACTCGAGTGAAGCCCGTGACTACGACACATTATTCCGATCCAGCCAGCTGCTACGTACCTCATCAGAATTCAGAATGAGTAAGCTCAAAAAAAAAAAAATCAGAACGAGTAGTCCCCAGCTGCGAACGAGAAGAAGCCTTTTATTGTCGAGTAGCTTCTCCATATCTCTATCGTTTTCGTGGATGGATCTTGGCCGGGTTGGTTGAGACCACACACACAGTGTGTTTCAACAGGACCTTTTTACATTGATTGCAAATGAGCGATGGGTTGGTTGTACACTAGCACCACTGGTGCAAACAAGTTGGGTGTGCAGGCTGAGGCGGAGGGACGAGGCTCCGCTGCAGTTGGCCGCCGTGCAGTTGAGTCACTGCGTGTGGGGCCTGCACGAGTGGGGCCCACGTGGCAGTGACCCAACTGCAGGGGAGGTAACTGCAGCGGATCCGGTTCCGAGGCGGAGACGGTGTACATGTCACACCACTCCAAGCAACCTCAGATTTATCTCTTTTATAGCTTTGCCCCATAACCTTCCATCATGTATCTACACCACTAGCACACAGCATGTACGTGTCACAGTCACACAACATGTACTGAGAATTATTTCTGGTCGTGGCTCCCTATACTTGAAACAAGCTGAGCTTTTTTAAAATTTTTTAAAAAAATTAAAAAAACCTTTTAAAAACTTTGAGAATTATAAATAGCAACCTTTCACTACTGGAATCTGCTTGTTTCCCTAGGGTTAAAATCCTAGGGAAAGATCCAAAAAACAGAAGGGAACAAGGTTCCCTAGGAATTTTGGTAGGGAAACATTCCTAGGGACATTTTTGACGGGAAATAGCCAGTGCCCTATGATTTTTCCTAGGGAAACCCAGATTCCCTACGCATTTCAAATCCTTCGGAAACAAGCTGACATGGGCCTTGTTTGGATATCCTATGTTAGTGTTAGTTTGTGTTAGATCAGAGCAAACTAACACCTAAATACCCAAACAGGTGTGTTAGTTTGTGTTAGATGCAACTAACACCCCCTAAAAAACTAGCAGCTCTAAGAGGTGTTTTTTGTGTTTGTTCTAGTGGGGTCCACAAAAAAATGGGAAGTCCCACTCTCTCCTTTCCTTTAGATCCCCTGCGCCCAGCCGCCCACACCCGATCCCTCCCCCCCCCCCAAACCAATTCGCGGCCGCTACCTGGCGGCGCCTACAACTCTCCATGGCGTGACCGCCGGCGGCGGCGGCCGCATCCCCGACGCCGGCCGCAGCCCCCAAACTCGCCGCCGCCGCCCGCAATCCGCACCATCACATGCATCCCCACCGGCGTCACCCACATCCCCACCGTCGCCCGCATCACCGGCGTCGGCCGCAACCCCGCCGCCAACCCCAAGCCCGCCGCTGCCCCCAACCACACCGTCGGGCAAGAAGAAGCAGCAGGGGTAGGGTTTGATTTTTTTTCTTGCCTTCTTTAATTATATTTTTGCCTTGGCTTTGCACTGTGAATTCTCAACTGGAGGAGCTTAGCCTGAGTGCACACTTGTTTGCAGGATCCGCAAAGATGGAGGACGACGAGTTCGATCCGCTCGCCCACGAAGATGACTATGTGGGCACTCAAGCTTGGCAATCCCAGACGTAGCATGCTGGCACTTCCCGCGGCCGGGGCGGCTTCGACCTAAACTCGCATGCTGGCATTTGTATGGACCATTTAAATTTAATCGTATTTGTGATGAATTATTTGTGGAGATGATTTGATTCTGAAATTTGTGTGCGAGAGGAAACCACAAAGTGGCCGGCTACAACAAATCCGGCTGCAAAGGGAGTTAAATGAGTCAAATGATTGAAAAAGTGATTTTATTGTCAAACTAACACTAGCATCCAAACACCTCAAGTGTTAGTGTTAGTTCTTTGTTAGTTCTGTGTTAGAAACTAACAGTAACATCTAACAGTATTAGTGTATCCAAACAGGCCCATGGACCAACATCCTACATGGAAAGTTTGTTTCCCTAGGGTTCAGTATTCCTAGGGAAACTGTTTGAGCTGCCAACATAGCTACTATCCCTAGGTTTTGTTTTTCCTACGGAAATAGTTTGAATCATATCTTGCATTCAAATACAACATTGGCATAAATTTGAATTTGAAATTTGAATTCAAATTCAAGTAACATTACATGCACAGGGACAAATATCATATTCATCATTGCTGCAGATATAGTCTCAAAATTACATATAAAAATCCAACATGGATATGTCCAAAAGAGAACAGGTAGCAAATATGCATACCAATATCCCCCAAAATACATGCATACTAGTAGCTAATGAACTATTTGCTTATCTCATCTCAGTGCGTCCAAACAAACATGCTAGGATTTCACAAATCCAACACATCACAGTGAATCAAAATAAACATTCTAGGACATGTATGAGTTCAAAAGAGCGGAAATTCATCGACTTGAGGAGGTGAGTAGTTGCCGCCACCACTTGCAGTTCCATTCACGAAGCTGCCACCATTGCCACTAGTTGTAGGTCTATTCAAAATGACATCATCATCATCATAACCACTTGTATTATTCACACAGGCACCAAATCCACCATAAGCAATCCTGCTCAACAATTTTTCTGGGTTTCCCCTCTAATGGCTGATTCGAACGTACCAGCGTACATAAACAAATGATGGCTTAGTCAATATAAATTCTTTGTACTCTACTCTTCCTACATAATATATATCATGGTAATCCCAAATCATACGGAACTGTTCTTGCAGACCCTACCCATTAAAAGTTCATGACACAATGCTCACCATTCTCAAATAAACATTAACTCATGATCAAATCTGTTTCAAACATTGTTTGCTTAAAAATGCAACTGAGTGCAACCTACAGAATGTTTGCAACAGATGGATGCAAAGCTCACTAGTTTCATAATGTCCCTAGATATAATGCACTATGGACGACAAAAAAGAATCTCAAGTTTCATCAGTTTGAGCAGGGAAATAATAGTTGGCATGAGTAAAGATTTCATGGGACCACATTAGTTGTCAAACAAAGTGAACTTGACATGCATGTAAGCTATTTTTCATCAAACTTACATTATCAGGAGAGGGATTTGGAGATGATGAAACAACATATGTTGGAGGCGGGGGAGGCAGGGGTGAAGGAACTGCTTCTAAAGGCATGCCACAGTGCATAGCAGCACTCTGCAGATTTGATAATATATGATGTATGTCATAAAATGCCTTAGCATCTGCTGTTGGTTCTTCGTCTACACTATGCATTGCATCACCAAAGTCAGCTAACATTTCATCTAAACCATCAGCAGTTTGGTTATCATATTCATGTTCCAATGTAGGCTTACTAACAGGTTGCTCTCCATGCTCCGTCCATATATTATACCCAGGCATGAATCCTCTTTTACACAAATGCATGCTCATTATAGCTCTCCTCCGTCTAACTCTATTGCAACAATCTGAACATGGGCAAACTACTCCACGATTTTCAGCATTTGAGATGGTACTAAAAGCATGGTCTAGAAAAGCATTTGTATTGTGCACCCAATCCTGAGAATGACAACCATTGTCATTCCAACCATTGTACATCCAACTACGATCAGCCACTGACATTGTTGGTAATTCTTGCTAAAAATAAACACTCCCCAAGATCTAAATCCCTGTTCAATATCATTTATCAAACAAAAGCGAATCACAATCACAATGCAAAAGAGAAATTAAATGATGTAGTACTATGAAAGCACTGGTAGAAGATAAATGTTTATCTCACCTTGAAGAGTTCTATAAAGTGGTGGAAGCTCCTGGTCGGCGTTGTAGGCAGCTTTTCTCCTCCCTGTCGGTGTTGTGGGATGCTCCTCCTCTCCCTGGTCGGCGACGAGGTCTACTCCTTCCAGATTGGTGGAGTATGGAACCAGCTTGGTAGTGTCGGCTCCCGACCTGGTGGCCACTCCTGGCCGCCACCGACCTGGAGGTGAGGGTGCAGGCTGCCGTGGCGGCGGCGCCCCCGACCTGTTGGCCCAGCCTTGCGTAAGCTCCCTAGGCGGCTGCCCTGACCGTGCTTCGCACAGGCGGGTGGCCCCCGACCTGCTAGTGCCGACGTGCATCTCCCCAGGCGGCGGACGGGTTGCAGACCTCGTCGAAGAGGGAGGCATTGCAGGGGCGGCAGCGCAGGGGGTGCAGGGGCAGCGGCACAGGGGAGCTGAGGGTTGGAGAGGACGGCGGTGTAGGGGTTGCAAGGCCGGCGGCGCAGGGGTTGCAAGGCCGGCGGCGCAGAAGGGCTGAGGGAGGACCAGGCTAAGGATTGGAGATGGAGGGAGAGAGGGGCGGCGGCGCAGGATTGGCTTTGAGGCTGGGCGGGCGGGAGAGAGGGGCGGCATTCGGGACGAGCGTGATTTCTCGGTAGGGTTTCAGACTTTCAGCGGACTGTTTTTTAGTTTCCCTACGAACTATAATGTTTCCTAGGGAAATCTACGACCTGGCTACCGCCATGTGTTTCTCCAGCCAGCTCATCGCAGCGAATTCAGATTTCCCTAGGGATTTGATCTACATTCCTAGGGAAATAACCTTTCCCTACGGTTCCTCAAGATTTCCTAAGGACAAAAAACAACCCTAGAGAAACAAGGGAATTCTAGTAGTGTTTAAAAACTTGTTTTTAACTTTGATCATTTTAGAAATCCAAGGGAATATACCATGCCAACGACATAGTACGAAGAGGAAAGTGGACCTTTGAGAATTTGTCTTACTTCTAGGATTTTACTGGAGGAAAAAATGACGGCACTTTGGCATTCTTCAGAGGCGTTTTTCCAAATGAAATTGACTGATGATTTGTTTCAACGAAAAAAACTAAGTAACATCCACATGAAAAGATGGTGCGAGCTCTATAGCTTGACAGCGATGAGATTAGACAAAGGCCCTTCTAGTAGGCCCTGGATTAATACTAATAATTAGGTTATGTTTTCTCGCTTTTTATCGAAGGTTTTATATTACCCCTTTTTTTTTTTTGCTTCACGAGCTTCTCAAATCATGACCACTTTTGTCACAAAAAATCGATCTGCAATAAGGAGCACATTTAACTTTTTTTTTTGGAATAACAGGCTTCCATGACTAGCACTGAAAACTAGCTTTGTGTGCCATCGATCAATCCGAGAAGGCGAGAACGAAGAATCCAAGAAGAGACGTCGTCGTGCAAGCACGGCGGCAAAAGACATTCGCGTACTGACAAACCGTGCACGTCGTACTGCAGGTCTCGAGCAATTAAAGAAGCCCCGACGGATGGATCGAACTAATAATTGGCTAGCACGCAGCAGCATCATGTCGATCAGAAGAAAACCGGCCGTGAGCCCTACCTGTGACTCAGAGATTCCATCTCCCGGCGGTGTCGACGACTGTACGACTGTGCATACACACTTTGGGTATGAAGCATGCACTGCAGCATGGGACCTCCTCATCAATTGTATCATTGGCTCATTGCTAGCTCCTCGTGAGAGAAGGAAACAAAAGCTAGATGCATCGACAGGCATAGAAAGCATCTGATCTGATGCTCTCGTCAGTAATTCTCTGACCATCTCTCTCTGCAGCAGGCATGAGGAGTACCTTTTACTAGTAGCTCTTTTCACTATGTTGGCTTGGCTTGTTAACTAGCTGGTCATCAGTGTTTTTTTCTCATACCAAATCAGCACCAGCCACCAGCTACCAGCCAGACAACAATATTTTTATCTCATAACAAATCAGCACCAGCCACAGTCAAGCCAACCTACGCGGCTACGCCTACCTACGCGTGCATGCCGACTTGTTCATTAATCATTGCTGTTTTCGAGTGGATCGATCTGAACCAAGTGACCAGGCCTGACACGAATGCATGGAACGAGCGATCCAACGGTGTCCTACGCGCGTATGGTGTACGATACCCTGGACCACGTACGTACGGTGTACGGGTGCCTTGGCGTGTCTCGGTATCTGCAACCCGTACGTATGCGTACGTGTTCACGAACGAATACGGATGGAGGAGTCTGACAGGTCAACACATAATGGCACGATCTGATGCAGCGGCGGCAGCGCTCGGTTCCAAAACGATGCGCCCATGCAGCTCGTCCTGACCGGAAGGCATGCCCTTCACTATTCATAGGCTGTCCTTTTAAAAAAGAAAAAAACAATTATTCATAGGCTCTTGTTTTTTAATCACGACAAATCTGAGTAGATCTTCTAACAATAATATTCTTCTGATATAATATTATATTTACAGTTGTTCTTTTAATTTCTGAAAACACACACACACATGAGTACATGAATGACTCTGTTATTACTTTATCATCAGTCTGTTCTAGTGTTCTTGTTCCGGGCCATGCTGCAGACACTGAGACACATGTGTGAATCGAGTCACCAGAAGCTATCGTACAATAATCAGTCGCTATATCGTCATTAAATCCAGTAGTCGTCTCTCAGCGCCAGAAGGTCCTGATCCGCGGAGTTTTTCTCAGTAATAACGCGCGCGCATTAAAACTGCGGCGGCCGATGAGTCTGCTCCACACAAAAAAGAAGAGTCGCGATTAGTGACGAACACTTCTTCAGACGGCACCAGGAGCGATGTCATAGAGATTGGATTCAGATGCAGCAAACAACCGATTCATTAAAAAAACATGCAGCAAACTACCAATCATGTGTAAGAGAAATAGACTCTGTTTGTTTCCGATTATAATCAGTTTTATCGGTAAAAATAAGTGATAATCCCATCAGGTGTCTCGCTTATTTTTGCTTCTGTGGTAAGCCGCTCTAGAGATTTGAAATACGAGAAGCATGAAAATCTTCGCTTCTCTTATAATCGAAGTGTGGCTGAAAGAAGCGGAATTAACTTATTAGTAAGATCTTGGCTTTGTATAAAACAGGGCCATAATATGAAATGGGATCCGTGGGACATGTATATAGCTTCTGCCTACTTGTTCTTCGTGCAGTTCTGTTATTATTTTGATTTTCTGAATGTTGTTTCCTCCCGATGGGAAGTTAAATTGACAGACAGTTCTATGCTGCAAATTCTACTGCTATATTTCAAGTATTAAAAATTCAAAAATTTGTATGTGGTTGTATTTTTAAAGATTATGCTATTTTTTACCGTACATCATCTTGTTCATTATCGTAAATTATGTCTTATTGTTGGTTAAAACAATTCAAATATGATCTACCTATAATAACAATTTGATTTGTTAAGCTTTAATTTAATAATATTATGCATATAATTATTCTTATTTTTGTTTTATTTTGATTGATTGTTGTTAGTTTTAGTTTTTATTAATAGTATATGTTTGTAACTGATACGTAGCTAAATGATATTTTATATTTAATTTTTTATAATGGTAATGATGGGTGATTTTTAGTTAGGAACAAGGGTATTTTAGGCTAATTTTTATTATAATAGCAGTGATGGGTAATTTTTATTTTTCTATTTTCTTCCGATTAACCTGGAAATTTCTAGGTCTTGAGAGCGAACGTTGAGGCTCCGTTTGTTGGCCAAATAATAAGATAATAGATTGTTTCAGCGCAGCAGCTGCTGGTAGACTTGTAACGCATACGAGTAAGCATGCTGGAATACTGATTCTGAATGTGGACCAGCAAGTAAATGTTGCAGCTGAATTGTTGTGCATTCATAAGAAATCCTGTGGACCATCTGTCAAGAAAGGCCGTGTTAGGATGATTTCATGAAATTTTTTTCATAAAAAGACAAATGTATGCATGAAGTACTAAATGAAGTTTATTTGTAAAATATTTTCATGGATGAGTGTAACTTTTCGAGACGAATCTAATGAGCCAAGTTCCATCATGATTGGCTATAATAATGCTACAGTAACCACGCCTAATCATCCTCTAATCATACAGTCAAAGCCTCATTAGCTACAGTAGCTGCTACAGCACCATAATTGTGGAGGTGGTTTTGTAATTAGACTTCATTTAATACCTCTAATTAGTGGTCAAAGAGCCGAAAAATTTTCATGAAAACTTTTTCACCACCAACCAAACACGGCCAAAGATGGGAAGAGAGATTCAGAGGACATTCTGCAGGTAACATTGAGCTTGATCTGTCCGGGAGGAGAAAGAGAGCATTAAATTGCAGCGGTGAGATAGCTCACTGCCTCCTTAATTACTCAGCGAACTCTCCTCCTTGCATCGCCATGGCCAGTAGTGTTCAGGAGTGCATACGGAGTACCTCTGACCTCTCAGATGCAGAGTTCAGGAGGCAGTAATATTCAGAGGTAAGGCCAGTCAGAGTCAAACCGCCTCCAGCTGCTGTCGGGGATCCCGTGATTTTCTAGATTTGTTGACTGCTGACCTGACCTCTGCCTTGAAATTTCCACGGTGGCGCTGGCGGCTGACTGGTATTCGTGACCCGCATGTTGACCGGTTGACCCCGGCCGGGTGGGTCTCTGATATGATGGATGCGCCCTGTTGCTGTGCTGCAGTCTTGGTGACGAGAGTCTCCGCATGGACCTGGCCGAGGATGAGTGCGAGCCTGAACGAGATGATTTTCACTGTCCACTTTGATTTGGGCATGCTGCATGCGGTTGTTCAGGATATCGAGGGGTAAGACGGTTGTGAATCCGTTCGTCGCGTCATAGTCTTTGGCTATTTGCGGCCGTGGTTGGTTGGTCTCTCAAGTCTCAACGCGGCTAGTCCAGATGCTCACGCTGGGGTGCAAGTGCAACGGGCAACGGCCTTGGTCGATCGACTCCCTCATCAAGAGTGAGCTCCGGGGCAACTAATTTACGGGCGACCGTGCATAGACTACCCTCCATTTGTGCTGTATTACCATTAAAAACACTCACATCAAAATATGACACGCATCAAAACCCACACTAGTCATACTTACTATCACTTTTCTCTTTCTCTTTTGATAAGAAACTACATATAAACATTTGCATCACAAAAATTAATCAAAATCGCAAAACAAGAAAATTATAGAAAAGATTAAAAAATTATATAAAAGGTTAGGAACAAAACCGCAGCAAAAAATTGAAAGAAAAAGCTTGGAAAAAATTGAAAAAAATCTTTCGATGAAATTTCAAAAAAAAGTTTGGAGCAAAATTCAGAAGATTTTTTTTTTTTGAAAACAAAGCTTAAGAACAAATTTGGGAGAACGGCATCTTCCACCTCATACAGCTTGCCACTCTGTTTGCTTCGCTTGTCAGCCAATCAGCCAGCAATGCTTTTCTCTCACATCAAATCAGCACCAGTCAGCAGTACTTTTCTCTCATAATAAATCAGCACCAGCTACCAGCCACAACCAAATGAACATATATAAAATTGTTGCAACTAGCTTTGGGATAAGTAAACGTAGTAAGACTCAATTCGCCATGTTCGTTTGGCTGTGGCTGATGGCTGGTGCTGATTTGTTATGAGAGAACAGTACTGCTGACTGGCTGGTAGCTGGTGGCTGATGGCTGGTGCTGATTTAGTATGAGATAACAATACTGTTGGCTGGTTGGCTGACAAGCCAAGCGAACACAACGATTCATGGAGCAAGACAGCACGCTCCACATGCAAATTTCCTGTCTAGCTAATATGAAAAGGCACAGCACTGCCCAATTGCCCTTAAACAAAAATTAAAGCCACCATATTCAAGCAATTTTGAAGGCACAATCCACAGCTACTTGGTTTCATAAATGTAAGACCATCCACACATACAAAACCACCAGACTATAGGCGCATTCACAGATTTGTACCTTCTCTGCCTGGTTTTGGTCATCATCTTGTGCGGGCACCTGGGGGCGCCTGGGAGAAATGCAAAGATCAGAGATACAGGGCAACGCAGCAGGTAAACCTCGGGTCCGCCGCCCTCGCATGCCGCCGGATCAACCTCGCCATGGAGGCTGGAGCTCTCGGCCCAGCCCTTCCGCTTCGAGCACACCAGCGCAGCTACAGAACTGCCCGTTGGCCGTTGCCAAACAAGAAGGCCGAAGGACGAAGGTTTCAGCGCACGCCGGGGAAGCATGGGTGGGCCGTATGTTGGGCCGTCTCAAGTGGGCAGTAATGGAAGGATTGAGCCCAGGCTTTGTTGATGGATGAGTATTGCTCTGTTAATAACATGCGAAGTCAACATGCGTGCACGACAACATACGCAAAGGAAATCATCCTTTCACTTAAAGAACAGATTGCTCATTCGTCCCTGCAGGTAGTAGTCTCAAATATCGCATTTTTTTGAAATAAATATGTGCAACCATCCGTCATTCATATCAACAGAGCATTCATCAATGCTACACAAATGCACTTAACAATCCTACTATTGGATTCAGCAACGACCAGTGCGGTTTACGCAATGCTAACATGGAATGCCCGTCTCTCGAGTCTCCAGCTGCTTTTAAAATCCGAAAAGGTAAAAAAAAATCGATAAATCGTGTGCTATATACATAGTTATGATCCGACGAAGAAAGATACAGCCACCACTGCAAAATGGGCATCATGGAAGGCTATCCAAGAAAACCAAGCACACAGCACCAGTCCCACATGGACGCCCTCCCAGCCGGCGCAAGCAGCAGCAGCGCCACCCATGCACCGCCGGCGCCTCACCACGCCACGGCCAAGAAGAGGCACTACTCCGACCGCACCAAGATCCTGCTCATCTTCCTCCTCACCAACTCCGTCTCCATCCTCCTGTCCGTCTCCTTCTCCCACGTCACCGGCGTTGGGAGCGGCGGACTCCGCGCTCGACTTCGCGCTCGGCGTCCTGTCCTCCAGCCAAAGCCTCGCCGTCGACCTCCACCGCCGCGTCGAGGCCACCGACGCGATCATCAAGAGGCTCATCTCCAACTCCGGCAGGATGAAGCGGGACGAGCCCCCGCCCAAGCTGACGCCGGAGGAGCTCACGCTCGCGCTCGGCCCGCACACGCTCCCGTTCGGCTACATCCCGAACCTCGACTCCGACAAGCTGTACCCGGCGGTCGGCGCGATGTGCCACCGCCACCGCGGCGAGCTCAGGAAGTACATGAGGTACAACGTGAGTACGTGACCGGCGAGTGCCCGTCCGGCGAGGCGCTCGCCGAGAGCCTGATGCTGCGGGGGTGCGAGCCGCTGCCGAGGCGCCGGTGCCGCGCGCGCGGCCCCGCCGGGTTCCCGGACCCGACGTCGTTCCCGGAGAGCCTGTGGGCCATCCCGCCGGACAAGTCCGTCTCGTGGGGCCCCTACATGTGCAAGAACTACTCGTGCCTCGTGGACCGCGTTCGCCGCGGCCACCCGGGGAGCCACGACGACTGCGAGGCCTGCTTCGACCTCGCCGGCAAGGAGCTGCGCCGCTGGGTCGGGGACGGCGGGGGGGACCTCGACTACGACATCGACACCGTGCTGGCGTCCAAGCCGCGGGGCACGATACGGATCGGGCTCGACATCGGCGGCGGCACGGGCACGTTCGCGGCGCGCATGGCCGAGCGCAGCGTGACCGTGGTGACCGAACCGTCGGTAACCGGTCCGGTTTGACCGGTTACCGGTCCAACCCGTCCGGTCCGGTTCCAGTTTGGGCCGGTACCAAACCGGCTCAAATTCAAAATTTAAATTTGAATTTCAAAAAATGAAAAATTCCCAAAAAATTCCTAAAAATACTTCAAGGTGCAACGAATCTAATGATGTCAATTTTTCTCAAAAATTCGTTCGTTTAACATACTTTTCGGGCATTTAAAGTTAAAACAAAAAAAGAAAAAAAATGAGACGGCCCATTAAGGCCCACTTGGTAAACCGGTCAAACCGACCGGTATACCGGTTACACATGCGATTTTAAATTTGGATTTGAATTCAAACCGGTCAAACCGGCCGGTAAACCGGTCTAACCGGTCGGTATACCGGTACGAATCGGTTGAACTGAGTTTTTTGAATTTAAATTTAAATTTAACCGATTTCTACCGATAACCGGTGCAACCGGTCCGGTAAACTGGAACCGGAGCCCGACGGTTACCGGAGACCGGTCGGTTAGGTGAACACTGACCACGACCCTCGACCTTGGCGCGCCGGTGGGCGCCTTCGTGGCGTCCCGCGGGCTCATCCCGCTCCACCTCCGCGCCGTCGCCGGGCGGCTCCCGTTCTTCGACGGCACGCTGGACATCGTGCACTCGGCGCACGTGCTGAGCCGGTGGATCCCCGGCGAGGTGCTGGACGCGGAGCTGTTCGACATCTACCGCGTGCTCCGGCGGGGCGGGATGTTCTGGCTGGACCTCTTCTTCTGCACCGGGAAGGAGCTGACGGAGGTGTACGTGCCCATCATCGAGAAGGTCGGGTTCCGGAAGCTCCGGTGGAACACCGGCAAGAAGCTCGGCAAGGGGCCCAACGCCGACGAGTGGTACATCTCGGCTCTGCTGGAGAGGCCCATGATGTGAAACTTCAGAAAGAGCCGGAGCAGTGCGGTGATAGTATTAACGGAAGAAATAATGCTACTCTAGATAGGATGCGAATGTGATGCGACAGGTCGTGTAACTGTAGTTTTGAAGAACCCCATCGTTTTAAAGGTTGTTTAATCCCCTCTTTTATCAATGCAAGCTTGGAATCTTGGAAGATTCAGAACTGCATCACTGGTCTGTGGAATCCTCTTCTATTTCCTGGTCTGTGGACTCTGTACCGACACGCTTCTTCAGAATGAAGTGCTTCTCTTTTCCGAACTTCGTTGCGTGAGCTATGGTGTCTTCCCTTTCACGCATCCACCGTTGTGAAGAATCAATCACGAGGAACATGCCCGCTGCGTGAACATGCTCGTTGTTTCCATAACTGGAACTCTGAATGTACGAAGTCCTTGGTGTTCGCCCGGTCCCAGATCGGCAATGGGTCCTGCAAACAGTGGAGAGCACGACAGTGTAACAATCCGGTTGTTGAATTCAAAATAAAGATTCAAATTCACAAAGATTTGAATGAGTTCCAACCAAATTTGAAGCTTACACGTGGGCCCCAGCTATCACTCCCTGCTCTCTCTCCTTCCTGTGCTCAACAGGGCACGGTATGGAGGGAGGAGCCCTCCCGAAGCTCCTCCACCGCCATGCGCTGTCCGTCGGAGGAGGCTTCCCCGTTTTCCCGGCCAGCGATGTCGCCAAGTCGTCTACGGTCTCTTCCCGAGCTCGCTATCTGCCCTTCCTTCTTCCTCTCTCGCGCTCACTCTCTTCTTCTTCTACTCACCACAACTGAGCTCGAGCAGCTCGTTGTTCCGGCCCCAAATCGCGAGTTTCCTTCTACGAGCGTCCAATCCACCACAACCATGGGTTAATCACATAGCTAGCTACCCCTACAACTCCTCCAATCCCAGCCTCGACACCCACTTTGCCGGGAATCGAAGCTTTTCCGGCCGCCAGCCATTAGTGACGCCGAGATCCACTCCGCTGTCAAACTCACACCCCCCGGCCATCGTTTTCTTCGTCCAGTAGCCCAAATCAAGCCTAGGTGAGGTGCTCCTACTCGTGCGCCTCTTTCCCCTTCGATTCTTGCATCACCGATGTCAGAACGCGGCCATGCCGCCGCCGGCCAACCCGCCTGCCGCCGCCGCACGGCGCGGGCTGCGCTCACGCGACCTCGTGTCTCGCCCCCGCGCGCCCCGAGGCCACCTACCAGCACTGGTGCTCGCACCGCCTTGCCACGCAGCCGCCTGGCCCTGCCACCACTGCGCCGCCGCTCCCCTGCTCTGGCGCCGCCGCCGTCGCGCAGCCGCGCCACCACCGCCTCTGCCCCACCCCCGCACCGCGCCACCGTCGCGGGCCCAGGTGCGCGAGCTAGAGGCCCCGCCGCCGCGCTGCTCGCCGCGGGCCGGCGCCGCCGCCGCGGGCCTCTCCTTCCCTGCGCCCGATCGCCGCTGCCCTGGACAGGGCAAGTTGCCCTCCCACTGACCAGTGGGGCTCGCTGGTCAGGGCGGTAGTTAGGAGGGTTTTCTTTTTATTTTGTTGTTAATTTCAGTTGTTGTTTGTAAATTCATATTAAATCAATGAAAAATGTGAAAAATATGAAATAAATTTTGTTGGATTTGTTAGCATAAGATCTATGGAGGAAAAATATCCATGCTGGTAAAATAATCTTTTTACCCCTGCAAAAATTTAAATTGTGTTTAGTCTTGCTTAATTAGTTTCTATAAATCTATTCATCCAGAAATTATGAAAATTTACGGTAGTTTACTTTAGACATGAGTATTTCACTGAAAATTTTTCATGTTCATAATACATAGCTTAGTCATTGATTATAAAGTGTACCTAACTAGTATATTTGCATAGGGATAAATGATATCTTTATATATAAGATTCTATAAAAATCATGAGAAGTAAGTTAATAAATGTCTTTGCAAGTCATGTTCTGTTGATATTAAATGGTGCTCTAGTTTGATACTTAGGTAGATTAGTTGTTCCTAGCACTTAGGGTTTAAGTTAATTATCACCATACCTGCGTCATTTTATGTAAATTTTTAATTTGTTTAATGTTTGTCTTCTAATTACAAAGTCATGTTGGCATTTACTCATTGTCTCATATGCATACATATAGAACCCGCGACCGAGGAAGTCGTGTACGAGGTGATCGCGGAGCCGCAGGAGCAGACGGAGCAAGCCCCGTTGGAGTTTCGCGAGGACCCGGCCCAAGGCCCAGTGGACACTAGCACTGAGCAGCAGCCCGCAGGCAAGCCCCGGTGCATAACCCAATAATTTAAATTATGAAATAACATATGTTTATTACTTGTGCATTACGTTTTCCGGAATTGATTGAAACCCTAGTTGCATGATCCCTAAGTTTCTTTGAATCTTATACTAGTATGTGTAGGTCGATAGCTCTGCCATGCTAAATAGGATCCGGTAGAAGTCGAGTAATTTCCTGTTACTCGCGAGAGATATAGGATGTCTTTATGATTTGATTATGGAATATTAGAATATGAAGGAAAGGAAAGGAATTAGAGACCGGGCGGGAACTATCTAGCTCGTCTGTGTTGATTGGGGTCCGTACCATTGTTGGCCCTGCTGATCATGTTTGAAATGTACTAACCGCATGCCGAGAGTAGGAGGTAGTCGAAACCGGTAAGCCTAGTACTGCTTGGCTTCGAAAGTACAGAACTTCATCACCACCCCTTAGGGCGAGTCGGGTAGTCGCGGAGAATTGGGATGCATGTATTTATTTTTGGTGGTATCTTGTTGAGCCCGGCTGACTATATGTATGTGGGGCGGTTCTGTAGTTCTAGGCGGAGAGAAAAATGGTTGGTACGTGTGGTCCGACGGGGCTTATACGTGCCGTGTTGGTTAGGTCCACCTTGCAAGGTTAAATCGGATCGATTCGCCATCAGTCGCTCTCGGACATGAGCACCTTGATCTCCGAGTCACATCGTAGTAAGAACATGGAAGGGAATGAAATGATCAATATGGTTATGCCTAATTAATTGTTTTTCCACACTGATTGGTGTAGAAATGCAAACCGTAGAAAATAGGTACTCATTCCTAATCTGGAGCTAAAATATTGAAAGTAAGGACTCACTCTTAATTGCTTTTCCGCAAAACAACCTATAGCCAGAAAGCCGTGCATGTCTAGATAGTGGGCTATATATACTCATAGTCGGGTAAGTCTGGCAGAGTATTAGTATACTCAGGGTTGTAGCTCGAACTATTTCAGGTCAAGATGAGATAGACTTCTGCCCTTGTTGTGCTAAGTTCATCCGCCTTAACGCAGATGGTTGGGAGGTGGCCGGACCAGATGCTTAGTCCTTGCTAGTTACCGAATCACACACCCGTGAGCTGAGTGTGTGATTCGACACTGCGCTTCATGTATTATAGACGTCAGGTTCCCTGTATCGAACTTTGTTTTAAACTGAAGTGCACTTGTATATTATTTATGTAATTAAACCAGGTTTGTAAAACTTAATGCACTCTACTCTGTATTGTAGTTGTATTTATATGTACTCCATATATTTGTACTGCATGTGCTCACCTTCGTGTGAGACTACTGGTGTTTGTTTCGATCGGAAGGTTAGTTCCGAAAGGGCTGTCAAATTAATCCGTTAAGCCAAATGTGCCTGATGTGTTCAAATGTTGTCCATTTCGCTTAATTTTGAGTTTAATTTGGCGGTTCTGTCACAGCTGGTATCAGAGCCGAAATACACCAGAGGTGGTACGGATGTGACTATTTTTCATGTTTTCAAGATTAAAAGTGAATTTTTGGGGTATAAAAAAAATCATTTCAGTCGCGCTTTATGATTAAATCTGTATTAAGCCTTACATAGTACTTGGTTATTTATAAATTGGTGGCAATATTTATATTCACTGACTTCCAGCACATTTCTTTCTGTTAAACCTTAATTTCTTGCACAACCCTTACTTAATATTGTAACGATGCACCTACGCTAAGGTAAGCAAGGTAAGCATTCTTGGTAGTCCTTAGAATAGCCCACGTGTTTCATACATGCGCGGGTCCCGTATGATGAGCATACAAGGAGGTGATAAGGCTCCATTCAAATGAGCCTGTCGCTATCTGCTGCCAGATATGGAGCGCGGACTTCCCACCATGTGATTGTGAGCACGGCCATCTCGTAAGGCAATGTTACGAGATGTAGATCTGTCATGCGATTGGTCATGACCGTGTATCTTGGGACACGTTTACCTTTGGGTGTCCCGTAAGGCGATTTGTACGGGAAGTGAATACGTTGCCTCGGTAACGTATGCAGCGCTGTCCATGCAGCGTTGAACGCATGGGCGCCATCTCTATAGTGGATGGTGATGTATGTGTGAATATGTGGGCAACTGCATATGCATTACTCATGTGGCGTAGGACACATGGGGGCCGTTCGTGTGTGCTGGCACGAAGGGTCCAGTCGTGGATATATATATGTATATCATGTGATTTTCTGCAGGTACACTAACAAACGAACGCGTAAGTTAAGACGTGTAGAAATCGATTATATAATTGAGAGCCTATGTTGCCACCGAAAGTCCATGTATATTGCCTTATATTTGTCGGCAAATTTTTGTTGGAAGAATGACGTAGGACGAGCATGCATAATACCATTTATCGCATTATGAGAGTGAATTAATGAGTTGCTTAGATTGTGAATTCAAAATTCCAACAAATTTTGTATTGTTAGTTTGAAATCAAAAGAATTATTTTTTGAGTGTTGTGAATGTTTATAGTTTTAAAAGTTATGAGTTCGTATCTCTTAGGATCGTTCTTTACCGCTGTCGTATTTTTCGCAGATGGCGGCCTTGACGGACTTTCACTTTGACGAGGACGGGTGGGTGCGTTCCACTTGTCTTCACCGTGAGGGCCTTCCCGTGCTGTTGTGGGAGGTGCTCCAGGAGTTTGGCCACACTGAGCCTCCCCAGTACTACGGTCGTGTGTCCTCCGAGGGGGGCATCTCTGGTTGGGAGGCTCGCCTGCGAGTTTCGGCACGCCTCGGTGTTTTTCCGTCAGACCCTTGGGAGGTGCACACTGACGGTACTGAGATTTTGAGCGTTTGGGATTGTGCTGCTGCGATGGCCATTACCCAGTTCTGTGAGCAGGAGCCCATCTTTGCGAGTTACTCCACCTCGACGGTCGGTTTTCCTGTCAGAGTGACTTCCGAGTACTCGAGGCAGCAGATTTCCCTTTTGTCGGACCCTACTCTTCCAGGCCACGTCCCAGCCTTGGCCAGGATCACCCGCTACGCAGCCGGTATGTTGAGTGTGTGCGACCAGCTTAGGAGTGAGAACACGCTCTACCGGCAGGGACTCCGGACAGCTCACACCACAGGATAGGAGCAGACTCAGCAGATCTTAGGACAGAGCGAGCAGCTCGCAGAGCAGAGCCAGCAGGTAGTGTGGCTGGCACAACAGTTCTTGGAGCAGGAGCAGAAGATAGTTGAGCAGGCTCAGCAGATTGCGGAGCAGTCACAACAGCTAGTGGAGCAGTCACAGCAGCTAGCGGAGCAGGCTCAACAGATTAAGGAGTTGACTGAGCAGGTGAACGACTAGGAGGCTCTAGTTGACCACTTACAGGGCGCACTTCAGGTTGCACTAGGGGATGTGCACCAGTTGCAGCTTCAGCAGCAGCAGGCCGCAGCCCCACCTGAGCCACCACTTCAAGTGTCAGGTGTCAAGTCAGGAGTTGGGCCTCAGGAGATGTCTAATGCGGAGAGTTCAGTCGGTCAGAACGACATCCCACCTCAGGCAGGGTCCACGGCCATTTTAGTGAAGAAGAATGTGGCACGCCTGTAGGAGGAGCTACGCGCGTGTGGGATCGAGGTTGAGCGCGTCTTCGAGTACCAGCAGCCGCGTTGAGTAGCCAGACTTTGGATGTATTAAGGGTTAACAGAGTATTGTAATTTGGTAAATGTCTTAGGGACAACTAGATCTCATAGTATGACTAGAATAACTCTGATGTAAGATAGGATGTGGTTTGTATATGTCTGGACTGAGCTTGTAGGTGTGTAATTCCATTGTAAAATTTCATCTTAGCGTTCGACTTATGGTATTTCCGAGGTGTGAAATCTGAAATTTTTCGTAGCAACTTAATTTAATACGTAAAAACTCGTAAAGACGATCCATGCGGTAGAGGTGAGTTATACAAAAGTGGTGGAGTACTTCGTTAGCCACTCGCTTACAAAAGTTACGAATTTTTGGACGTCCAGTTTTAGAGATAATGTTAAATCTGTACTGCGAAGATTGGTGATTTTGGATTTAATTGGGACCTATTTTATACTTTCTACTTGATCAAGAGTTATTGTAAATTCCTTATGCATGGTCCAGATATTCTCGTTGCAATTGTGGGGCATGAAAGTGATGATGCAATTATTGAGTTATTTAACCAGTGTTCTAAATTCCGCATTTTTCCATGACTTGGATATTAGTTGTTGTCATGATTATTTTTATTTAATCACGATAATGTGACTAAGCCAATCATGGTCGAATGCAGAATGGCAGACGAGCGTTCTGGACTGCCGCCGGCACCTCCCAATTTGGCTCAAGCCATTGCGGCGATGCTCACAGGGCGTGATGAGCAGACAGCACTGCTCCGCCAGCTTGTGCAGCAAAGTGCAGCGCCACGGCATGGAAATCACAACAACCATCAGCCGCCTGTCCCTGGGTATCACGAGTTCCTGGGTACTCAGCCACCGCTTTTCCATAAGGCGGATGAACCATTGGAAGCTGACAGCTGGCTCAGAACTATGGAGTCCAAGTTCACTTTATATCAATACAATGATAATGACAAGGCAGCATTTGCAGCTCAACAACTTAGAGGTTCTGCACGCACATGGTGGGATAATCATGTTGCCATGTTGCCTGCTGGCCATCGTGCGACTTGGGAGGAGTTTAAAGTAGCTTTCATAGCACATCACATTCTAGCAGGGGTTATACGTAGGAAGCTCACTGAGTTTTTGGCTTTGAAACAGGGCAATAATACTGTGACGCAATATGCTCAAGCCTTCAACACCTTATCTCAATATGCTGGATATCACGTGGAAATTGATGAAAAAAAACAAGCTTGTTTCAGGCAGGGGCTTAGCAGCAAGCTCCAGGAACGTTTGGTTATGTTCAAATTTAACATTTTTAGTGAGCTGGTCAACGGGGCTATCACTCAAGAGGATGCCCGTATAGCTCACCAAGCAGAGAAGAAGAGGAAGGCACCGATGGGTGGGTCTTCTAGGCAGGCGAATCAGAGGTTTCGTCTAATTCAGGCTGGACCCCCTCGTGCGCCTTATCAGCATCGGCCGGTGTACCGACTAGTACAGTATCAGAACACATATCGGCCTCCGCAACAGCAGTCAAATTATAGGCCAACACAGCACCAGTCGGGATATAGACCATCTCAGTACCCACAGCCTCAAGGGGTAGTCTTATCTCCTGTGCCTCAGCAGAATGTGCACAAAACGTGGGTGCAGCTGCAGGGTGTACGCCCTAATTTCCCTCCCTGTTACAACTGTGGTCAAGTTGGTCATTTTTGCACGTGACTGCCGTATGCCACCTAAGCAAGCTCAGGGTTCTAACCAACACAATCAGAAGCCTAAAGTGGCTCATTTCAAGCCAGGACGTGTGCATTATACCACGCTAGAGGATGTTCCTGAGGGAGCTCAAGTGATGGCGGGTACGTTTTTAGTTCATAATCACCCTGTTACCATATTATTTGATTCGGGTGCATCACACACATTTATTAGTAAAGAGTGTGCTATGAGACTTGGGTTGGAGATAGAAAGCATGGCGATACCATACAATATTCATTCACCCGGGGGGCAATTAATAACCAATCAAACTGCTAAGCAAGTACCTTTGCAGCTCCAAGAAAAAGTTTTTGCCACTCATTTGATCTTGTTACCAGCTCAGAGAGTGGATATTATACTTGGCATGAATTGGATGAAAATACACAGAGTTCTCTTGGACACTCTTTCACAAAATGTGGACATCAATTCTCCCACCCATGGTTCTATGGCCTTGCATATCATGAACCATGCATCTTTAACCCATACGGTGAATCACGTCGAGGCCAAGACCCTGGCTGACATACTAGTGGTGTGTGATTATCCGGATGTTTTCCGGATGATTTACCAGGTATGCCTCCTGATCGAAATGTTGAGTTTGCCATTGAGCTGCAACCAGGGACGGCACCAATCTCTAGAAGACCTTACCGTATGCCACCCAATGAATTAGCAGAGCTAAAGAAGCAATTGCAGGAGTTGCTTGATAAGGGTTATATCCGTCCTAGCACTTCACCTTGGGGCTGTCCAGCACTCTTTGTTAAAAAGAAAGATCAAAGCCTCAGGTTATGTGTGGACTATCGGCCTTTGAATGCCGTCACAATCAAAAACAAATATCCACTTCCCCGAATTGATATTTTGTTTGATCAGTTAGTCGGGGCCAATGTATTTTCCAAAATTGATCTTCATTTGGGCTATCATCAAATAAAAATTAGGCCAGAAGATATCCCAAAGACGGATTTCTCCACACGATATGGGCTCTATGAGTATTTGGTTATGTCATTTGGGTTGACAAATGCCCCAGCTCACTTTATGTATCTCATGAACTCGGTGTTTATGCCTGAGTTGGATAAGTTTGTCGTGGTTTTCATTGACGACATTCTTATATATTCTAAGAATGAAGAAGAACATGCTGAGCACCTTCGCATTGTTCTCCAGTGTCTTCAGGAACACAAGTTGTATGCCAAATTCACTAAGTGCGAGTTTTGGCTTAAGAAGGTTCAATTCCTGGGTCATGTCATATCAGAGGATGGAATTTCTGTTGACCCTAGTAAAATCCAGGATGTTTTGAATTGGAAACCTCCTACATCTGTTCCTGAGATTCGGAGTTTTCTTAGGCTAGCAGGATATTACTGGCAGTTTGTTCCGGATTTTTCAAAAATTCTAAGCCCGTGACTGAGTTGCTCAAGAAAAGGGGTGAAATCTAATTGGGATGATAAATGTGAGCAGGCTTTTCTAACCTTGATGAAACTTTTGACATCTGCCCCAGTCTTAGCTCAACCTGATATTACTCGACCCTTTGAGGTATATTGTGATGCATCGGGTATGGGTTTAGGTTGTGCCCTCATGCAAGACCGTCGAGTAATTGCTTATGCTTCAAGAGCACTTCGGCGACACGAGGAAAATTATGCCACTCATGACTTAGAACAAGCAGCAGTGGTTCATACTTTGAAGATCTGGCATCATTATATTCTGGGCAATCATGTTCAAATATATACGGACCATAAAAGTCTCAAGTATATTTTCACCCAGAATGAACTAAATCTACGCCAAAGGCGATGATTGGAATTGATTAAGGATTATGATCTGGAAATTCATTATCACCCGGGTAAGGCCAATGTTGTTGCGGATGCTTTAAGCCGCAAGGCTCAGTGCAACTGCCTGTCTATTGTGCCTCTCAATGAAACCCTTTGTTATGAACTGGAAAAATTAAATTTGAGGATCATCACACACGGCAGTCTTAATAATTTGGTCCTTTCACCTACTCTTCGAGATCGGATTATTTCTGCTCAAAAACATAATGTCGGGATGGAAAGGATTCGCCGAAGACTTGCTGAAAATGACCCGGGGGTGAAGTGTTTTCATTTAGATGAGGCTGGAATTCTATGGTTTAAGGATCGTTTGGTGGTACCTAAAGATTTAGAGCTCTGAAAACAAATCCTTGATGAGGCTCATCTCTCTAGGTATCTATCCACCCAGGCAGCAATAAAATGTATCAAGATCTGAAGCAGCGATTCTGGTGGACAAGGATGAAGCGGGAGATTGCTAAATATGTGTCTGAATGTGACACCTGCAGAAGGGTCAAGGCGAGCCATTTGAAATCAGCCGGCCCTCTTCAGCCTTTGAGTATCCCATCTTGGAAGTGGGAGGACATCAGTATGGATTTCATTGTCGGCTTACCCCAAAACTTCAAAAGTATATGACTCCATCTGGGTTATTGTTGACCGCCTCACTGTGGCAGAACCGCCCAAATTAATTCGGCTCAAGTGCGCTAACCATCACCCTAAAGGTAATCCCGGCTAACACGCACTTCAAACGGAGTAATCCGGCAGTGCTGTCGGGTAAAGTCCCGAAGAATCCACCTGAGCGTCGATCGAACCCAAAGCTTACATGCAACTCACATGAAGGTGAGTCCAGAGAGTACAACATTTCACAAATATATTACATTATAGAGTCTTAACTTAATTATTACAAACCAAGTTCGAAATCTCAGAAAGGTACATGAAATTCAAATTGAAAGTAGTTCAGAGTTCAACTGCAGCAGAAATAAAGCGAGTTCTAAATGACGATACAAGATGTCATGATGAAGCTCGTACATGACATCACTTGGCATTGTCATCGTTGGTCGGAGTCGTATCCCACTCCACCGACCAACCAGGAGGTAAAGTACACGGCCAAGTCAAGCTAGCTATCTGATCTTCAAACGTATCACTTGAAAACAAAGTTGAGCCACAAGCAAGGCTGAGTATACTAATACTCAGCAAGGCTTACCCGACTAGGATATACTTAGTCCTCTAACTAGACATGCAAGGCTTTTTGCTGGAGGGGTTTGGTTTTGCCGAAAAGCAATAAAGAGTAAGTCCTTATTTTCAGATTTTAGCTTTCAAGTTCTAGTTCACTTAACCATTCTACATTAGCATCTATCCAATAGCATACATGGTAGAAAAAAATTTATCTTTCATCATCCAACCAGATTCATCATTATACATTCCACTTGTTACTCTATGTTGCAAAAGGGTTGAGTAGTCCCAATATCCATGAGAGGCGGACGATTCGAATCGAATTTGTTAACCTTGCAAGGCAGACCTAACACACACGCATGGGGACCCAGTCACCCACGCGACTTTTCCCCTTTCTTTCCGGCTTATGGATCAGGGTCACCCCCTTCGACTACAAGAGCCCCACGCCACGGTCGACGCCGGTCGTGACCACGCTTGCACCCGCATGTGGCCGCATGAGAAACAACGTTCAAAGAGGGTGGGGGAAAAGTCCACTTCCTGGGCCGATCAGGTACTTAAACTTACCGATTACCATATTTCTCGGCATGTGGTTAGTATGTTCAAACGCTTAACCACCACTACCACACACCGTGGCCTTATCCATTTTCACTAAATAGACAGGGTATCACAAGCACAACAACCCCGCCCGTAAACCTTATATTGCAGTGTATAGTAAACATCCAACTCCTATAATTCTCGCGAGTGACAGGAAAGCACTCGACTTCTACCGAACCATTAGCATAGCCAACTAGTGACCTATACATGCTAGTATTTAGACATAGGTACTTAAGATTATGCAACTAGGGTTCCAAGCAATTCCTACAAACTTAAATGCACAAGTAGATAGGAATATAAGCAGTTGCATAAATTTAAAATAGATAGGACATGCTCCGGGGCTTGCCTTCCTGAGCGGAGCTAGCCTTGGGCTCTTCTGAACATTGGTTCAGGTCTTCAGCAATTTCAGATAGATTAACTTGAGCTTCACGCTGCTCACTCTCGGACTCCGGCACCAGCTCGTACGTACCGTCAGCGAGAGTAGTCGTATCTATATGAAATGCTCATGCATGAGTTGCATTGATGGTAAAAGGTATATAACTATTTACAACACCACTCAAGTTATAACTATGGAATAACCTTACTATCATTACAGGGGCATTCATTAATTGAGTAGTTAATAAATTTCACTAAACTCATTAAGCAAGTAGGAGTTGTAATTTTAGAATTGCCATTTTTCAAAAGTGAGCATGGATTAAATAAAACTGCTACTAGGGATAAATTCTGAAGGTGAAATTTTTATGCAAAGTACACTACGTGAGTACAAACTTTCTGTCAAATTTTCAGCCATTTTCATCAAGTATATTAATTATCAAAACTAGCGTAAGCTGCTACTACTAGAAACAAAAATAAATTGTACAGGTCAAACCATGCAAGTACTGGTAATGAAACTTAAACTGAGTGTTGATGATCCTATTATGAAGCTGCTGTAAAAATTTCAGATTTAACTGAGCATTACACAAGGCATGAGAAATTAAGCAAACTATAGTGGCATAGATCAAGATTAATTTATACAGACCATTATACTGAGATACTGAGCCTCAAATTTTTACAGAGGGATTAGGTGAACATAGTAGACCTATTGTAAAAATATCATGTTTTTCAGGCATAGGAACTATTTTTTCTTGATTTAATATATTTCTCCTTACCAAAAAAACATTAGGTCCAGTTGGGGTTAAGTAAAAATTCTCAAACTTTTCTGTAGAAACTGGGAACAAAACTAAAGGTACTGTAAAAGTTTCAAACCATGAATCAAAACAGAACAACTTGGATAAATAAAACTGTTTATCCTAGGCATACATCAAGTCCTAAATAAAACATATAGCTAGGTGTGTCAAATGACGACCAAACTTTTAAAAAAGGCTAAACTTCTAATATGAAACATACTGACCAAAAATGGTAGCCATGCACTATAAAGAACTTGAGATCTAATTAAGTGCCTAATAAATTTGTATTTAATCTAGAACAAAAACCAGCGAGCAAATGAAAAAGTGCATGTAATTAAAGCTGTAGATCTAGTAACAAAGAACTCAGATCAATTGAGTTTGCATTTTTCTGATTTTTTGTGAATTTATATCGATTTTAAAAGTTCACTGCTTTGGAAAACAAAAAGGAATAAAAGAAACACAGACAGGCCCCTAGATTCATGCGGAAAACCCCCTGGAATCCTAAAAATATTCACATATAGGTCCCTGGGCGAAGGTTGAAGAAGGGGAGCTGCGGCCGGCCGTTTTCCGGCGGCTGTGGTCGCCGGCGGCGAGGGGGAACAGGGGGATGAGCAAGAGGACGTCGAGAGTGACATGTAGATGGTCTTGTACGGGGTTGGGGAGGCCGGATTGGGGGTTCCCCGCGGAGCAGTTGCTCCGGCGGCGGCGGCCAGTGGCGGAGGCGGCGTTCCGGTGAGGGAGGGGCAGCGAGAACTGGTTGGAGAGCTTCGGGGTGAGGTGGGGGACAGATTCCGAGGGCTATCTCGGGCAGAGGAGGGTCGGGAAGGGGTGCTCCACGGTGAGCTCAGGGGAGGCGGCCATGGCTGGCGGCGCGCTTGCTCTAGGCGCAGAGGGAGAAGGGGTTCGGGTTCTTGGCTCTGGGGGAAAGAAGGGAGTGGAGAGGGGAGGGGCGATGAGGCTTTGCCTCGAAGCAATGGGGCTGGGGCGATTTAAGGAGAAAGGCGCGGTGCAGGGAGTGGCAGGGGCAGGCGCGTGCGGCGAGCGGCGTCGCGATGGCGTGTTCGCCGAGCGGCAGTAATGGCCGGTCAGGGGCGCAGCGAGGAGGGTTGGGGCGCCGCAGCAGTGACAAGACGGGGCGAGTTGGCATGCCCGGCAGGAAGCCATGAGTGGAAGCGCAGCGAGGAGAGTTTGCGGCGTTGATGAGCGGCGGCGGCAGGCTACTCTGCTCCACCCCTTTGTCAACGGCGTGCGGGCATTCGGCAGCGCCTGGTTGTCGTCACTTCCTCGTCGTTCTCCTGTGGTGCATGGTGGCCAGGTGTGCGGCAGCAGGCGGCATCGCACAGGCAGCGGGGCTTCGTTGCCCACCGTGCCGTGGTGCCAGAGAAAGAACAGCGGAGGGAGAGAGAAGGAAGAAAGAGAAGGGAGGAGGGTCAACCGATGTTTGACTCAAAATGATTCAAATTTTTGTATTGAAACTCGAAAAACGGTGAACATCAAAGTTGTAGGAAATTCAAAGATTTACAACTTTCGTGTTGGGCAAAATTTCATTTGAGTTATGGTTTAAAAATTATTTTGAATTTCCAAAAACCGTGATTCGAATGACTTATCATTTCATGTGCAAAATTTTGTTTTCTCCCCTAGATTCCAACTAGTCATTTGTTAATTAAGATAAGGAAAAGGTCCCTACTCAATTTCATAGGCACGAGTGGATTGATTTGAAAATTAAAGCAATGTATACGTCACTGCACGCGTACACTTGCACATATGCACATATACATATACGTATATGAAAAGCCTGATGTAATTAACTTGGTCCTTAAATGTTAATTGTGTGTTTAAAATAGTGCTAAACACTGGAGGTGTTACACTCACCAAGTCTGCACATTTTCTTTCTATAAAAATCATTTTTACGACCAAGCAGTATGCTCAACTATATATGGACCGTATTGTGAGCCTTCATGGGATTCCAAAAACTATCATTTCAGATCGTGGTGCACAATTTATAGCTCGGTTCTGGGAGCATTTCCACACCACCCTTGGTACACAACTGATCCACAGTTCAGCTTATCATCCCCAGACCGATGGTCAAACCGAGAGAATTAATCAAATTTTGGAAGATATGCTAAGAGCCTATTTACTCTCTTATAGTAAGAAATGGGATGAGTGTCTACCACTCGCTGAATTTTTTTCTTACAATAACAGCTATCAAGAAAGTATCAAAATGGCACCCTTTGAAGTCTTATATGGACGAAGATGTAGGACTCCATTGAACTGGTCAGAAGCCGGTAAAAGAAATTTCTTTGGGCCCGATATAGTTGGTGAGGCTGAAGACCAAGTTCACCTTATACATGCAAATCTGAAAGCCGCACAATCCCGCCAAAAGAGCTATGCAGATAAGAGACGCGGGCCTCTGATATTTGAAATTGGTGATCATGTTTACCTTCGGGTGTCTCCAATGAAAGGTGTTCAATGGTTTGGAATACGGGGAAAGTTGGCGCCTCGTTATGTTGGTCCTTTCCCTATCATTGAGCGGTGTGGGCCGGTAGCATATCGAGTGGAGCTTCCTTCCCATTTATCAGTGGTTCAAAATATATTCCATATCTCCCAGCTCAAAAAGTGCCTTCGTGTTCCAACTGAGGCAGTTGATATGGAGAATTTACAGCTGGAACCTGATCTTGCTTATCCGGAACATCCTGTGAGAATTGTTGATCACAAGACCCGGGTTACTCGGAATCAAATCAGCAATTTCTATAAAGTTCAGTGGAGTAATCACTCCGAGTGGGAAGCTACATGGGAAACGGAAGAGTTTCTCAAATCAAATTATCCAGAGTTCCTAGATGAACACTAAGGTACCTCACCCACAATCTTTCTACCGATTTAACCTTTGCACCATAATCTCGGGACGAGATTTCTTTTAGGGGGAAGGATTGTAACAATCCGGTTGTTGAATTCAAAATAAAGATTCAAATTCACAAAGATTTGAATGAGTTCCAACCAAATTTGAAGCTTACACATGGGCCCCAGCTGTCACTCCCTGCTCTCTCTCCTTCCTGTGCTCAACAGGGCAAGGTATGGAGGGAGGAGCCCTCCCGAAGCTCCTCCACTGCCATGCGCTGTCCGTCGGAGGAGCCTTCCCCATTTTCCCGGCCAGCGAGGTCGCCAAGTCGTCTACAGTCTCTTCCCGAGCTCGCTATCTGCCCTTCCTTCTTCCTCTCTCGCGCTCACTCTCTTCTTCCTCTGCTCACCATGATTGAGCTCGAGCAGCTCGTTGTTCCAGCCCCAAATCACGAGTTTCCTTCTACGAGCTTACAATCCACCGCAACCATGGGTTAATCACCTAGCTAGCTACCCCTACAACTCCTCCAATCCCATCCTCGACACCCACTTCGCCGGGAATCGAAGCTTTTCCGGCCACCAGCCATTAGTGACACCGAGATCCACTCTGCTATCAAACTCACACCCCCCCGGCCATCGTTTTCTTCGTCCAGTTGCCCAAATCAAGCCTAGGTGAGGTTCTCCTACTCGTGCGCCTCTTTCCCCTTCGATTCTTGCATCACCGATGTCAGAACGCGGCCATGTCGCCGCCGGCCGACCCTTCTGCCGCCGCCGCAAGGCGTGGGCCGCGCTCACGCGACCTCGTGTCTCGCCCCCGCGCGCACCGAGGCCGCCTACCAGCACTGGTGCTCGCACCGCCGTGCCACGCCGCCGCCTGGCCCTGTCGCGGCCGGAACAACCCTGCCACCACTGCGCTGCCACTCCCCTACTCTGGTGCCGCCGCTGTTGCGCAGCCATGCCGCCACCACCGCCTCTGCCCCACCCCCGCACCGCGCCACCGCCGCGGGCCCAGGCGCGTGAGCCAGAGGCCCGGCTGCCGCGCTGCTCGCCACCGGCCGGCGCCGCCGCCGCGGGCCTCTCCTCCCCTGCGCCCGAGCACCGCTGCCCTGGACAGGGCAAGTTGCCCTCCCACTGACCAGTGGGGCCCGCTGGTCAGGGGGGTAGTTAGGAGGGTTTTATTTTTATTTTGTTGTTAATTTCAGTCGTTGTTTGTAAATTCATATTAAATCAAGGAAAAATGTGAAAAATATGAAATAAATTTTGTTAGATTTGTTAGCATAAGATCTATGGAGGAAAAATATCCATGCTGGTAAAATAACCTTTTTACCCCTACAAAATTTAAATTGTGTTTAGTCTTGGTTGATTAGTTTCTATAAATCTATTCATCCAGAAATTATGAAAATTTTATGGTAGTTTACTTTAGACATGGGTATTTCCCTGAAAAATTTTCATGTTCATAATACATAGCTTAGTACATGATTATAAAGTGTACCTAACTAGTATATTTGCATAGGGATAAATGATATCTTTATATATAAGATTCTATAAAAATCATGAGAAGTAAGTTAATAAATGTCTTTGCAAGTCATGTTATGTTGATATTAAATGGTGCTCTAGTTTGATACTTAGGTAGATTAGTTGTTCCTATCACTTAGGGTTTAAGTTAATTATCACCATACCTACGTCATTTTATGTAAATTTTTAATTTGTTTAATGTTTGTCTTCTAATTACAAAGTCATGTTGGCATTTACTCATTGTCTCATATGCATACATATAGAACCCGCGACCGAGAAAGTCGTGTACGAGGTGATCGCGGAGCCGCAGGAGCAGATGGAGCAAGCCCCGTTGGAGTTTCGCGAGGACCCGGCCCAAGGCCCAGTGGACACTAGCACTGAGCAGCAGCCCGCAGGCAAGCCCCGGTGCATAACCCAATAATTTAAATTATGGAATAATATATGTTTATTACTTGTGCATTACGTTTTCAAGAATTGATTGGAACCCTAGTTGCATGATCGCTAAGTTTTCTTGAATCTTATACTAGTATGTGTAGGTCGATAACTCTGCCATGCTAAATAGGATCCGGTAGAAGTCGAGTAATTTCCTATTACTCGCGAGATATATAGGATGTCTTTATGATTTGATTATGGAATATTAGAATATGAAGGAAAGGAAAGGAATTGGAGACCAGGCGGGAACTGTCTAGCCCGTCTGTGTCGATTGGGGACCGTACCGTTTGTTGGCCCTGCTGATCATATTTGAAATGTACTAACCGCATGCCGGGAGTCGGAGGTAGTCGAAACCGGTAAGCCTAATACTAATACTGCTTTGCTTCGAAAGTACAGAACTTCATCACCACCCCTTATGGCGAGTCGGGTAGTCGCGGAGAATTGGGATGCATGTATTTATTTTTGGTGGTCTCTTGTTGAGCCCGGTGACTATATGTAGGTGGGGCGGTTCTGTAGTTCGAGGCGGGGAGGGGAATAGTTGGTACGTGTGATCCGACGGGGCTTATACGTGCCGTGTTGGTTAGGTCCACCTTGCAAGGTTAAATCGGATCGATTCGCCGTCAGTCGCTCTCGGACATGAGCACCTTGATCTCCGAGTCACATCGTAGTAAGAACATGGAAGGGAATGAAATGATCAATATGGTTGTGCCTAATCAATTGTTTTTCCACACTGATTGGTGTAGAAATGCAAACCGTAGAAAATAGGTACTCATTCCTAATCTGGAGCTAAAATATTGAAAGTAAGGACTCACTCTTAATTGCTTTTCCGCAAAACAACCTATAGCCAGAAAGCCGTGCATGTCTAGATAGTGGGCTATATATACTCATAGTCGGGTAAGTCTGGCAGAGTATTAGTATACTCAGGGTTGTAGCTCGAACTATTTCAGGTCAAGATGAGATAGACTTCTGCCCTTGTTGTGCTAAGTTCATCCGGCTTGACGCGGATGGTTGGGAGGTGGCCGGACCAGATGCTTAGTCCTTGCTAGTTACTGAATCACACACCCGTGGGCTGAGTGTGTGATTCGACACTGCGCTTCATGTATTATAGACGTCAGGTGCCATGTATCGAACTTTGTTTTAAACTGAAGTGCACTTGTATATTATTTATGTAATTAAACCAGGTTTGTAAAACTTAATGCACTCTACTCTGTATTGTAATTGTATTTATATGTACTCGATATGTTTGTACTGTCTGTGCTCACCTTCGTGTGAGACTACTGGTGCTTGTTTCGATCGAAATGTCAGTTCCGAAAGGACTGTCAAATTAAACCGTTAAGCCAAATGTGTCTGATGTGTTCAAATGATGTATATTTCACTTAATTTTGAGTTTTAATTTGGCGGTTCTGTCACAGATAGTATCAGTGAACATGATCCGAGGAAAACGCGACGCTGAAACAGGCGTTATATAATTTTCAAAAAAAAAAGAAACAGGCGTTATACGACCAATTGACCAAATGCAACGCTTCCATTGGCATCTCTGACTGGGGCGGTGAGATGGACATGAAATGGTTGAGAATGCGAGGTTGGAAGAGAAGCGCAATGGTGATCGAGCTCAGGAGGGTTGGGTCGGGAGACGGGGAGGGGCAAGGGGAAGCAGGAGAGGTGACCTGCTGAGCCTGAGCCCTGTGAGCGGCTAATCCGCCATTACCGAGGCTTCCCTGCTTCAGGAATTCGCTGCGCCTTGCGTCTTGCGGTTGGAATAATCCAGTACTGAATTTCTGTGTTCAGAGACCCTGTACTTCATTGTCCGGATCACGACACTGTACCTGCAGGTTTGCAGCGTCGCTATCCGAAAGTCCAGGGAGATTGCTGCAGGAGTAGTAGCGTGTAACTCAATTGTTCAACAACATAAATCAGTTGAACAAGCCCGGTTCCAGTTTGGTTGGAACGCCGTCTGCAACACAGAAAATGACCAGCCACAACTGTCAACGTTAAACATCGTTTGTTGATGAATTCTGCTTTTCACAACGATTTTTTAACTTTAGTTTCAGATGAAATGAAAGGCACTGATCGATCTTCTATATTCTCATAACAACTAGAAATGGTCGCGGCGTTGCCGCGTGTGGCCAGTAGACGGGTTCGGTGTAGTTTATTTGTTGGTTCGCTGTTTTTTGAACTCCATCTTCCTGGTTGGCCATCTAGGTGCCTCGTCGGCCGGCAGCATTTTTGCCAGGTATAAATATATGTATCATGTAGTGTAGTTGGGGGCTTGGAGCCCATTGCTGTTTATATACTTGATCTTTCTGGTGTAGTAAAACTTTTTTTAAAAACAAAAAGAACAGACGGTATGGTTATGGATGTCCTGTTTTCTTGTAGGAGTGCAGCAGGTTGCATGTTGTAAATACAAATCAAACAATCAAAGAAATATATAAATCTATAACATTATGAGAGTGCGATACATATACACAATGGCTGGGTATTACCACCACTCCACAATGTTATAAGCTGACAGTATAGGGTACATCATGGTCTTTTTTTAGCGAACTTTCTTCATGGTCTTTTTTTAGCGAACTTTCTTCATGGTCTTGATGCGTTGATGAAACTGCAGCCTGTGAATTGAAATAAATTTATTCAGATGGAAATCGTCTAATAGTCACGCAAGCATGAATAAATTCCAGTAGTTGGCTGTTGGTTTTCAACTCATGCAAAGGATCAAGTGGGAACATATTGTGATACTCCATACGCCAAGATATGCCGTAAATAGAAGAAATATTGTGACATAAATAAGATGGGGCTCAGGGCACATTTGAAAGGAACATTTTACCACACCATTTCCGAGTGCAGGACCTTCTCTTTTAACAGTTCAGATTGTTTATCGAATTGCATGACCAGCTGAGACATGCATCTAAATATGGCACCAAAACGAAAGCATCAAAATTAAGGGAGAAAACAAAACAACAGTCCCATCATACAAAAGAAGAAATAAAAAGGCAAAAAAACAAGATATTTGCCAGCCTGCTACAGATGACCTAACCATTCTATAAAGGGGAAATAATTTTTCTTTGCCCTGTGCATAATAGTGCAAAATCATGGTTGAACTTAACTAATCCAGATGTTACTGTAAGAGAATTAGGAGCTGCAGTAACCAAATATGCACCAAAAATAGCCTAGAATTACACAAAAAATGCTGCTGTTGTCATATTTTGTGTAGAGTGTGTAAGAACTAACCAGTACAATCAAATATTTTTTATAACCATCAAAATAAGTTCTTGGGAATAATACTAACATAGTTGCTATGAGGCACTGCACTTTCTTATTTGATTGAACATTAGAGACTTGACCGTGCAAGACAAATCAATTAGTGCTTGATTTCTTTATATATCTGATGCAAGATCCATCAGACAAATAAAGATAATATCTTGCTGAGGTCTGTCCTTGATGAGTTTTGACCTTATGAGAAATACAAATGAATGTCAGATGCAACTCAATGAATCTTGCAGAAAACCAACATGACATATGCCGCACGTATACCTTATGTTTCCTTTTTCTAAGTCGCATCAGGAATCTCATGCCTGTATCATCAGTGTTTCCTTTCACTGAGAATACAGTAAATAGAAATATTCGTATTCATTCATAACATAGGTAAAAAGAGATATGCTCATCCAATTAAGTATGCACAACTATGTAATTGTTCACGGTTGGTAGCTGAATAGTGAAGTGGAACTTACCTAAGTAATTCGTTGCTTCCTATGCTATGCAGGTTTGAGATCAGGGATCTGCTGAAAATTGAATAAAAGATAATGAAGTAGAAATGTTCAGTTAGGTAACATTCATCCTACAGTTGAAATGAAGTCGGATGCTAGGAGCTGAAATGGTAGCATGTCAAATTTTAGTTGACCTTAATTTGATGGCAGAGCAAATAGGTTAATGTGCCCAAGTTTGTGATCATCAGTCCTATATTAAACAAAGTGTCAGTGCTCCGATGGTTATGACAATGACAATCAGGTGCTATGATAAAGTGTGCCTAAAAATCACAGGTTTAGAATTGGTAAGCTTTTAGTTATGTAAACCAATCTGAATGCTACGGGAGCACAGGATTGTGAAGCTTCATGTGTTAGCTGAACAGTGAAGAGTTCACAGAAGCATTCCCACAAACATCTAGTGTGCATATGACCGGAGAGAGAGCACATATATGTGAGCACGGGCCTCGTCAAGGTGCAGAGGTCCTCGTCGAGATGGGCGGCCGTGCCGGTGCCCCGTGGGGAACTGGGGATGTGAGCGGCAGTCGAGACATGACAGGCCTAGATTTTAGACAGCGCAGGTGGTGGCACAGGCTGCGCTGTCTAGGAGAAGGCTCGAGCTTGCTGACACATGCCTCCAACATTCTTGCTGCCCCGCTTCGCTCTCTCCGTGGTGGTCTGCCATGGCGACAAGCTATCTCCTTCGCGGCTGTCCTGAGCAACATCGCCGAGTCTAGCAGTGGTGGACAATTGGGGGAAGGTGGCATTAGGAGAAAATGAAGGCGAGGGTGGCGCGATGAGGAGCTGAGGCGGAATACTGTGGCTGAGCCCCGGCCGCCCTTTTCTTTTTCTTTTTCTTTTTCTTTTTCTTTTTCTGTTTCTCTTTTCTTCTCTCCTTTCGTTTTCCCCTTAGGCTGATCACAGCGGAGGGAGCAAGAGCAAATTTGCTCCCTCCTCGTTTCCCACGCATTCTCTGTCTACAGTGCCAAACAGTGCATCTACAGTGTCAAACAGTATATTTGCTCCTTCATTTGCTCCTTCCACTGTGGACGGTCTTAGCCCCTAGCTGCCGTTTCTCTCAAGCTCTCCCTCTCCCTCTCCTTCCTCCCCCACGGCGCATCCCTCCTCTTCCCTCCCTCCCCTGCTCCTCCGCCGCCCCCACGGCTCCTCCGTCCCCTGCACTTCCGCTGCCGCCATGGCTCCTCCATGATGCGCCGCCTCCGCAGCTTATGTACGCCGCGCCGCCTCGGGTGCTCCGCTGCCGCCGTCTCGGCTTCACCCCGGCGCAAATCCGCTCTTCCATCGAGCGGATCGGGGCCGGATGGCGGCGCGATGGGGCTGGACGGCGGCGGACCGGGGCCGGACGACGGTCTTCCTCCTCCCTCCTCCCTCCTCGCCGGCGAGCGGGCGCTGGCGCAGACAACCGAGTGGGGCGCGGAGGCCGGCGCGGCGGCGAGCTGCAGCTCCATTGGATCCCCGTCGAGCACGGGCGGCGTCGAGCTCCGCCCTTCCGCGCGCGGCGGCGTGGATCTGCTGTGGCGCCGGGCCTTCCCCTCTTTCCCTCCCTCCCCCATTTCCGTGCGGACGGAGGTCGGGCGTTGTGCCTTGGGCGGTGGCGGAGGGCGCCGCGGGCGGTGGCGGCGTCCAGCAGCGGCCTGCCAGCGCGATCGGGGCCCCCCAACCGTCGGCGTCGCAGTGTCCAGCCGCATTCCCACTCTTTCTCTCCTCTTTATCTCCGGCCGGAGGCTGCGCGCGGCCGCTGTCCCCTTTTCTGCGGACGCGAGGAGCCTCGGGCTGGCGCTGCGAGGAGCCAGCAGGGCGTGGCCTCGGCCAGCGGCGGCGAGGAGTGGGCCACGGGGAGGATGGGCTCAGCCAGCCGCCGACCGTTGTTCGCCGGATAGACGGGCACGATTTTTTTTATGACGTGGCCGCGCTCTCCTGGCTTCTTTTGGTGCGGAAATCGTAGATAGAGATTTAGGAATTTCAAGTTTATAAAAATAAATGAAACATAACCGTAAAAAAAAACCGAGACCACCAAGAAAACATTAGGAAACCCTCCAGGTCCACCGTGGACCGGTTCCACCGGCCGTAGACGGGCGCGCCACGGCGAGGGCGACGGCAGCGGTTTTGGGCCCGGTGCCGAGCACAACACACGGATCAAATAAACCGGGCCCAACTCCTGGCCGAAACGCCCAGGAAATTCCCCGCAAAGCCCTCAGAAAAAAAGTAAATTCCCCGCAAGGCAAATATAAACCCACTCCCCCCTTCTCTCCTCCAACTCCTCTCTTCCTCCACCATCCCCCCGTGTTCCCTCTAGCACCGCCTGCTCGTCTCGCCGCGACCCGCGGCCGCCCTCCCCCGCGCCGGAACCCTAGCGACCGCCATTGCCCCCAGCGCGCCGCGCCCGATGGACGGCGGGGGCTCCGGGGCGGCGCCGTACGCGGCGCGCACCGCGGAGGAGGTCTTCCGCGACTACCGCGCCCGCCGCGCCGGCATGATCAAGGCCCTCACCACCGGTACGCCTCCGCTCGCCATAGATTGGGCTCCGGGTTTCCGCGAGGCGGCGTGGATTCGTGGGATTGATGCAGTGTTTTGTCTTCTTATTCTGTGCAGATGTGGACAAGTTCTTCAAGCTCTGCGACCCCGGTGAGTGCGCTCGATCTCTTCGGGCTCCTCCTACGGGCTGGGGATTCGTAGCCGAGGAGCTTTCCGTGGTTTTGCTGCTTGGGTGTGGTTGCTTTGGTGGGAGATTGGAAGTTAAATTTGGAGAAAAAATTCCCTTCCTCTATCTCATCTGTCCTCGCTCGCTCCATATGCCTGGGATTCGAATTATTGTTGGTCTTGTAGCTTTCATTAATGCTGTGCTGGATTGTTGTTGTTGGATTTTGGTGAGAGATTAGGGACCGATATGGCAGTTTTTTCGAGAGAAATTTTTTTTTTTGCTTGGTTGGAACTGTGGAACTAGTTGTTGGCCTTCGTTTTCTGTTAGGTTGTTAGCACTATGTGTGTTGCGACCAATCATATATTGGTAACTCATAAGAAAGATGCTGCAGAAAATTGCTACAGATTTTAGGCTCATTGTTGTCATGGGATTACCGACTAATTGTCGACCATGTGCTTGGATTTCTATATGACCGCTTCCTATTGTGTGGCTGTCTGTTATTTCTTATACTACTCCGTGGTTGTTGGCCCAGTCAATTGGTTGAGTCAGTGACATAATTGGATAGGTATACTGAATCAGCATATCTTTTTCCTTCATTGCATTGATAGCCCTGTACGATTGGCTGAAGTACGTGGTTGCTTTCGCTGCTTGCTCTATTCATGTAATTATTGCGAGGTTTGGTTGCTTCTCATTATTAAAATATTATGGCCTGGTCTGCAGTGTTTTCGACCTGAGCCTTGCACCCTGGTGAGCAGCAGTGCACAGTTGGTGTAGAACTAGTACTATGTTTTGAATGCTGCTGGATAATGCTGCGCAGTATCTTGTTATGGGTACTAATCACATTGGTTTTTGAACAGAAAAGGAGAACCTGTGCCTTTATGGGTATCCCAATGAGACGTGGGAGGTTACCTTGCCAGCTGAGGAGGTGCCCCCAGAGATCCCTGAACCAGCATTAGGAATCAACTTTGCTAGGGATGGTATGAATGAGAAGGACTGGCTGGCGCTAGTTGCAGTTCACAGCGATTCCTGGTTACTGTCTGTTGCATTCTACTTTGGTGCCCGGTTTGGGTTTGACAAAGAAGCTAGGTAATTTTCTGCCTTGATTGAACTATGCTGTTTAATCAATTACTGTTGTCTAGTCCTTTCTTCACAAACTTGTTTTTGGCATACCAGAAAGTACAGATGCACCTTAATTTACAGATTTACTAAGTTTTCATTTTCAAGATGCACCTGTTAGTTCGTTTAATATGGAAATGATATCCACCTAAGTTTGGGAGTGAATTTTTTTTTACTCAATATTTGGCCAGTTCCTTGTTGCTTCCACATAATAGTTTCTACATTCAGAATTCTGAACTGTGTGAACAATATTTGTTGAATGTTGGGATCCTGTTCATATTTGCTTGCGCTGAATGCATAAAGAAACAGGATTGCATTTGTGTGGCAAGTCCGAGGGCAGGTTTAGAAAATGGGATTCTTAAATGACTTATGTTCTTATCTTCTTCATCCTTTTCTTTTGGCTCTGTTGTGATGCTCATTTTACATTCCCCCCTTTTCAGATAGGATTTAGGAATTTGAATTCCTCAGCTGTAATGTGGATAGGAGTGACCGAGACTTTTGAAATACCATTCACTTTAAAAGATGCAATTTATTATGTCTTGTGCAATACAGTATGGGTTTCATGTGCAATCATATCACCTACTTTTCATGGATGGCAAATAGGATGTGAGGATATTTTAGTATAATTCTGCTACTACTTTTGCCCTGCCGATAGGTGCATAAATATTGTAATATGTACCTTTCTTAGGCTTATATTCAGTTCTTTCTCTCACGAATAATGCAAGACCATTGATGTTTAGAAGTGTAAATATATGGATTACTGAGAGCACCGATATACAGAATTTTTTGATAAAAATATACATAATTTTTTGCTTTAACGGCTCTTCCTAATGTCATAAACATCATATATTTACGACATTGCATTACTACCATAGAAATATAGAATGTATATGTCAACCTTATTTAGTTTATTACATTTCGAAAGGACAAAAATGCTACAAATGACTAAGTGAATGGATATGCTGAATGCCTGCAGGGATGAATTATGCTAATGTTGATTCACATGCTATTAATAATAGGCATAGTTCAGTTAACCACTTAACCGCACTAAATTCAGCATTTCATGAAATTCTATTAATCTTTAGATATCATCCTTGTCGTATATATTGGACCTTTTACTTTTTTTGTATTTGTACTTGTGATATCTGTATTTAGTAGTTACTATCCTGGTAAACCAACTATAGGCATGCACCTTCGGATTGCTGTTTGAGAGATGGAATCATTTGCTAAATGGTTTGGTTACACTCAAGAGTGAATGCTACTGTATTTTTGCTCATTTTGTAACAAAATGATGTCATCTGAGCATGACAGGTGTACATTTAAAGATACCCAAAAATATATTTTGCAAAACTAAACTGTGGAACTATGCACCAGGCATTGAAACTGTACAGTATTGTAAGAAGGTGTGTATCATGTAGTTACAGAATTATTGTAGTTGATTGGACTAATATTCCTGTTTCTAGAATTATCAATATCTGAGCGTATAGTTAAGGATTAGGTATTGAAATGGCTGGATCGTGTAACCATTTCCCCCCTCCAAACAGTAATATTACCATTCATCACACTTCATTTGTTCTCTCATCTTCATTCATGAAGGTTTCCCTCCAACTAACTTGTCTCCTATGGCGTTCAGATCTCATATAGTGCGAGTGTCTACCATTTGAGGATAGCAATGTTAGTTTTAAATCTGGTCACATGACAACAGCAGAGCAATAAGACACAAAAGAGAGAGTATCCTAAATGTCAGAAATCAGCTATAATTTCATACAGTGGTCACACGTGAAATTTGCTAGAGGATGATGGGAAAATTCAAAGTTGGCCTACTTGATTTCAGTATTGTGTATAAAATCTATTCTTTGCTTCTGTTGGAGAATCAGGATCACAAAAAACTTACTTTGCAATGACTCTTAAGACTTTAAACTAGGTGGACTGGACTCTGTTAGACCTTGGCATGTTTAAAGTTTTATGCAGTAGTTTATTAATAGGTGGTTGTGCCTGTCTAGCTACCAAAGTGCATTTCTTATAATCCTTGGTTGTGCCTGTCTAGCTTCCAAAGTGCATTTCTTATGATCCTTGATTGTTCTTATGCAGGAAGCGACTCTTTAGCATGATAAACAACATGCCTACAATATTTGAGGTAGTGACAGGATCGGCCAAGAAGCAGACAAAGGAGAAGACGCCTAACAGTAGCAGCAAGAGCAACAGGCCTAGTTCAAAAGTGGTAAATGCCGAGCCCTTTTCTGTTGCCATCCAGCCTTGATTCTTGCTGATAACATGACTGGTATTTGCAGCAGTCAAGAGCTGAGTCTCGTTCAAAGGCCAAGGTCCCCAAAGATGAAGAAGAGAGTGGCGACGATGATGGGGATGAGGCGGAAGAGCACGACAACACCCTGTGTGGAACTTGCGGAACCAACGATGGCAAGGACCAGTTCTGGATCTGCTGTGATAACTGCGAGAAGTGGTACCATGGCAAGTGCGTCAAGATCACGCCCGCCCGAGCTGAGCATATCAAGCAGTACAAGTGCCCGGATTGCACCAACAAGAGGGCCAGGGCATGAGTGACCGAGCAGCGAGCATCGGTGGACCCATGTTAGGAGGAAATCATCTCCTGGCGCCGAGATCATCCCTAGATATGGCGTAGTTTCCTAGCCTGTATTATGGCTATATCTGTTGATTAGTTGTTCGACCTAGCTGTGTCTAAAACGTGGCATGTCTCTTGTTGAGTTGTTGACGTGAGCCTCTCTCTTCTCTCTAGTATGTAAACGTTGCCACTGAAGCTACCTCCCAACTGACCATTTCTTCATTATTGGTGCCGTGCACTTGGTAGTAGTGACTAGTGACTAGTTTCTGTTCCCAGTTCCCAGCACATCTGCTTGTGCGTAGCCAGGATTTGTACTGGTTCTGAGTTGCTGAAATCTGTATCTTAGTGTGCATGTATGTTGGTACATAAATTGTCAAAAGCATTCACGTGGGTCAAATATGATTCCAGGTTTCCTCTATGCTTGCTTCTGCAGAACATTTGCTCCCTGTGGTAAGAAGTGCAAAGTTAACTGGCTCGAGTACATTGATTACATCAGTCTCAATGGGAGTTTTATGAGCACAATTATCAAGACTAGAAACTAGGTAACTATGCATGATATTTAATGCTATGAAATTTTCTATGAAACTCCCATTAAGACTGGCCTAATACCGAGATGTATGGTGGTGGGAAGCATTATGACAGAGGTGTCTGGTAGGGAAGCCACAGATAAGCAGGTGACTGGCATGGAGGCCGCGGGGCTGGAGGATCTGGAGCGGAAGTGTCGGATGGGCGGTCCTGGTGACCTTACTGGGACTGGGAGTACTTTGCTCACAGAAAAAGAAAACCTATGATTGCTGGGAGGGGAGGGTGAGGACCGCAAAGAACATCAAAGATGCCTCTGAATATGGCACCCAAGAACTGACTAGCAGCGTCCCTGATCGAAGCAGTACATTTCCCTAAGCACAACTATTGCTGTTCCTTCTGTGTGATGATTGATGAAGTCGTAGTGGTCAGCCAAATCATGGAGCAGCAAAAGAAAAAGAAAAAGAAAGGACATGCACCAGGCCTGGTCGGTATTTGGCTTACAGGCCAACACAAAACGAAAACTTGACGTTTTTAATTTCTACCTTCAGAGTCATGCAATGCAATAGGTTGGAATTTTTCAGGATGCTGCGCCTATCTACTACCTCGCTCCCTGAATTTTGCAGGGATTTATCTGGGATTTTTAAGGACCAATAGCATCGCTGATAGGGTTAGTTTTGTCAGGGTTGCAGACCCTGCCGGGCGCACGCGTTGCGGCCGATGCTGCCTCTGCGGATGGAGGTGGCCAGGGCCCCAGGTGGACGGGGCCCGAAGCCCCGAACAGAGAGGGCGACGCGGCAGCGTGCTGCGTGCGCGCGGGGCACACGGCGCTGCGGGGGTGCGCGGGCGAGGCCCTGAGGTGAACTCGTGGCGCGCCGCCCGGCCCTGCGCCGGCTATGCAGCGGTGTCGCGAATGCGGGGGCGGCGTGGCGCTGGGCGCACGCGCCAGCCGTCGGAGCGTTCTGCCCGCCGGCCTGGCGCAGGCATCACAGGCTTGAGCCTTCGCCCGACACCATCGTCGCGCAAGTAACGTAATCCCCGCGGAGGCGCACGCGGCTAATCGCGGCACGGTCGGCGGTCATGCTCTGCCAGTTGCGGCCGCGACCATGCGTAGCGCGCACGGGCGTCCAGCGTTCCCGTTCCTTTTTTTTTAGAACCGGGGGGGGGGTTGAATCCCCACCTAATTTCATTGACGGAGCTTCTTGCAAGCCCAATAAAACATAAGGTTCAGCAGTTTTACAACCAAAGTTCACACAACACATGCAAGAATAAAAATGATACAACACACACACCATATAGCTAGGCCAAGGGTTACTCCTCCAAAAGCAGAGGCATATCACAAATCACCGAGCAATGACGCCTCCGAATAGCTATACACCAGCGATCTCCATTCCACATGCGGCCGTAACGCTCAAAGTCGAATCCGACGGACGACGGCCGTGACTTGCATTTCCTATGGAGTGTATCCGGGATCCAAACGACAGGCCACCGACGCCATTTGAGGGGAGGAATCCTCAAAGAGGGAGGATCGACGAGAGGAGAACAAGGAGATCCAAGAGAGGAGATCATGGTCTCGCAACCCGGCAAATGATGAGGCATTGCAATCAAGGAACATGGACGAAGACAGGGCATAGAGACTCTCAGCAGACATTCCCCAGCAATAAGCTCATGCAACCATCAGGGGAGGGAGACAGCGGGGGACCATTGTAAAGCATTGGCGCAGATGCAGAAGGTTCCTCCATGACGACGCCTACAGGTAGGACGCGACGACAAGCCGCCGCCGCCGCCGCCGGTCTGGGACGACCAGAGCTTGGGTTTTCACCCGATGGAACCCCAGGACTACAGGGGAGAGAGCAATCACGACGCCTCCAAGGAGGTGAGCGACGTCCTCGGCCGCCGCCGTCGTCAGCACCGACAGAGTGTCGGGTACGGCTTTCGCCTGGGAGCTTCCTGAGACCCAGCAGCACAGGGCCAAGCTCCATTGATAGGCACAATCCCTGCAGCCAAAGCACCAAACAAGCATCACTTGCAGCGCCAGACGATGCAGCACCAATGAGTGCAGACCTCCCTGGGGCGCCAGATGATGCAGCACCATGCGGCCACCCAGGGTGAGGGCCGGACACGGCCAAGGTCCCTGGATCGCCGCCGCCAAGCAACCGGCAAGGATGGAGGAGCCGCGGCGGCGTGGAAGTGCGGAGCCCGCGGCGACATGGAGGGGCGGCGTGGAGGGCGGAGACCTCTACGTGCCTCCCCGTTGATGGCAGATCGGGCCCATGGGAGGCCGGATCCGGCCTCCTGCTGCCCCCACCGTGGAGCCGCAAGGACCGCCCGAGTGCTGGGTGCAGCACCGCCATGGATCTCGAGATCCGGCCCAGGAGAGGCCGGATCTGGCCGCCGGAGCCCCAAGAACGGAAGCAGCAACGGGCTAGAGTTTGTCGAGGTAACGGGGAAAAGGACCGAGGGGGGAAACAAGGGGAAGGCAGAGAGGCCCCGTCGCCGCCGTCCTGGCACCCGCACGGGCTTCCGGCGAGGTGCTCCGGCGGTGGCGAGGGGCAGGGATGGGGAGATGGGGGAGCTGAGCGCCGGCGGCGCGGTTTCCGCCTGAGTCACCCCTCGGGGCGACGCGGACGCCGGGGGGGGGGGGGCACCACCACCAGCAACAAGCTCCGGCTTCCACGCGCAGGCGCGCTGCATCTTTTCTTTTCTTCTTCTTTTTCTTTTTCGAGAGGATCGCTGCATGTTGTACTAACGATTTTTCCCAACCAATAATCCACAGCGCAAAAATCTACCCAGATGGCAGCGATTTTTTCTTTTTTATATTAAAAAAAATCAAAATTTCAAAAATATATGTCCGTTTCGAAAAATTTCGAAAATATACCCCGGTCGCCCGTTGGGGGGCGACAGGCCCTAAATGTATTTTTTTTCTTCAAATTTGCAACGAGGTCCCTGGCCGGGGGCGCGTGGGGCAAGGGGGGCCTGTCGCCCCCCTCCCCCCCACGGGCGACAGGGGGGTCGCCCCCCCTCGAGCGACTGGGGGGCCCACCCACGGGGGGCTTGTCGCCCCCCCTCGGGCGACAGGCTCTTGGCCCCCCTATATAAGCATTCTACCCCCATTTCCTCCTCATTTGAGACTAAAAATTCCACCAAAAATCTAAAAAAAAGAGAGGGGTGAGGAGAAGGGAAGCGGCGAAGCCCTGCTGGATTGCGCACTTGTGATCTGCAGGTTAGTACATTTAGCTTATGTAATTTTTCATTGGTATTGTAGAGTAATTTAATTTAATTAGTGCTATAGTAGAACCATTTAAGTAGGAGTTTAATGATACTTTAGTTACGTAGTAGTAAATTAGTTTAGAAAATTAGTACTACGCGTTTATTATTACAATTGCAGTACTATTAGAGACGTGTTTATAAATTAATTACGATTTAGAATAGAATTTCGCATATGCAGTATAGAATTTGAGTGTCATCACGTAGTTATGAATAGTTATATGTTGTAGTTGAAATCCATACTTAGTTTTTACGGATTATTGAATAAAGTAGTGAAGTAAAGAGTATAACTCGATAAGTATTCTGTGATATACAGATATATCGAGCAAGATGCAGTTTCAAGTATTTTTTGGTGACTACAATGTTTTGTATAAGCCAAATGGAGTAGAACTTTATGCATTTAAGTGCACATCTAGTGCCATAGATAAATCTCTGGAGAGGAGTTTTGGTTCCATATGTAAGTGGCTACAGCGTGGGTTCCGTGTTGATCCGGAGACACATCTGATGACCGTCCAGTCTCTTGTTAATTGGGAGGTAGAAAGTGATTTATGGGAATTGATGATGATACACAACATTGATGACTGGCAGAAGTACATGCAAGCAGCTCTAGAGCGTGGGTGGCATCTGGCCATTCTTGTTCAAATCCGGGAGAAGACACAAAATGAAATCCAACATGGTGCAGATCAAGCAACTCTAAGTATTCGAAGAGAGACCAACTATGTTGAGCAAGATGAGTCAGAAGAGATAGAGAACCAAAACATCGGACCACAGGGCCTTACTGATGAGGGAGAGAGGATACATAGCATTGTGGACGAGATGGAGGCAGAAGACCAAACCGCAATGGAGATGGAAGAATATGAGGGCTCATCTGATGACGAGCAGTACTCATTGCCAAAAGAGTGGAAGGAGCATGGTTTTGGCAATCATGTCGCAGAAGACGTACGAAATTAGGAGTGGGAGTACAGAGTGAATGAGGTAGTGCAAGGTGCAACATATCCAAACATTGAAGCCGTAAAAAATGTTGTGAGACTATGGGCAATATCATTGAAACAAGAATTTAGAGTCGTAAAGTCTGACAGTAAAGTATATGAGGTGAAGTGTGTGAATGTTGGATGTCCATGGCGAGTACATGCATTCAAGGGAAAATGGAAGTCGAACTGAAAATGTTCCATTGTGACAGAGCACACTTGTTTGCTATCAGAAGTTCTTCCCTCGCATCGCAATATATCATGCGACTTTGTTGCAAAGCAAATATATGGGTTGATTATGGACAACCTAAATTATGAGTCAAAAATAATTATTCGACACATTGAGCAGACTTACCAGTACACCATTAGTTATTTGAAGGCATGGTGTGCTAAACAAAGGGTGTTCGAGATGCGGTTCAGCACATACGAGGCATCATATGATAACCTACCTCGTATGTTATCCCAGGATGCTGCTAGAAATCTTGGAAGCTTTTATGACATATACCTCGTACCAGCCGTGACTAGGGGGCAAAGCATTCTGCAACGAGCCTTCTTTTGCCTAGGTGCCTGTGTTAGGGCATTTCAGTGTTGTCTTCCGGTGATCTGCATTGATGTCACATTTCTGACTGGAAGGTATAAAGGTCAGATACTCACCGCAATCGAGGTAGATTGCAACAACCAAATAGTTCCGTTCGCATTTGCATTTGTTGAGAATGGGAACTTAGACAGTTGGTATTGGTTCCTTGAACGAGTGAAGGTTCATGTTGTTGCTGCACGTCCAGATGTGTGCCTTATTAGTGATAGGCATGCAAGTCTGCTACAATCAATACTGAAATTGCAACGTGGAACTGCGACAACGCCTCTATTGTGGCCCGATGTCCAAAACAGGTGGTGCATTAGGCATATGGGTGCAAACTTCTATGACCACTTCAAGAACAAGGATCTTAAGAACATGTTTAAGAGGTTGTGCACCCAAAATCAACAGAGAAAATTCAATGCATTATGGCAGATGTTTGATCAGTTGACTGCAGAGCTAGTGAAGGTAAGGGCATCAGGAATGTCGGTACCCTGCAGCTGGGATACCCATTTCTACTATGCCAAGACTCGCGTAGTTATCTGTAACTACGCCCTAAGGAGCTGAGCAGCCGGACCCCTGGGGTCCGACTCCATCTCACCAGACTAACGGTCCCGGACTCGCTTCCCGCTCGGGGACGGGTCCGGTGTCACCACGTGTCCCAGAGGTGGAAATGCTCAGCACCTGTGGCCGCGGACCCGGACCCCCGCAGGTGGGTCCAGGATCTCCACGTGCCTATCCAGACCCCCGTGAGCTCTCGGCTCAGCTAGCTGCTCGGGAGGGGTCCGGAGCCGCCACGTGTCACGCAGACGCGGGCGCAAGCCTTCCGCTGGAAGCTCCCTCACCCACCCGCATTAAGTGCGAGCGGTTGGGCGTTGTAAGGATCGATGGACCAAGAGGGGGGGTGAATTGGGCCTTTTTCAAATTTCTAAGATAGTTAAAACAACCTTAACCTATGCAAAGCTAGTAAGGCTCAATTCACCAACCGGCTAAACAAAGCAAACTACACAAGCTAACTAAGATATGAAACAAAGCAAGGTAGAGCTAAGCTATGATCTCTAAGGTCAAGCACATGAAAGATTGCATGAAAGTAAGTGCTTGAAAAGAGAGAGAGTGCAAGAGACAACCGGATTTTTTCCCGTGGTGTCGATGTGTTGGCACACACCCCTAATCCACGTTGTGACACGCACTAAGAGTCTTGTCACCTCCCATGTCACCGAGACTTGGGCGCTCACTAAGAGTCTCCGTTCACCATCCCGGCGTGGTGGAGCTCAAGCCACGTACAATCTTCTTCTCCGGGCTCCCACAATCCTTGGCAAGCTCCGCGAGAAACACCTCGATCACCAAGATCGCCTAGGTGATGCCAATCACCAAGAGTAACAAGCTAAGACCTTCACTTGAGCAAGAACCGATCACCAAGAACGGATGCACACAAGCTTCTCTCTACTCAAGTCCTTAATCTTGCTTCTTGATTGATTGGATGAACAAGTATGTGAAAGATGAAGCTCAAGGTGGCTCTTGACTATAGTATTGAGTGTATGGATGTTGCCTGGTGTCAAGAGTGGCAAAATGACCCATTGGAGGGGTATATATAGGCAGCTCACACGGATAGAGCCGTTGGAGAAAAAGCTGCCAAAAAACTGCGTAGCGCCGGTTAATCCGACGTACCTCCAATAGTTATCGTCGGATTAACCGATGAATGTAAACTGCCCCTTCTGAAAACTAGCCGTTACAACTTGGGCAGATTAACCGACGTATCATCAGGTTAACCGGTGAGTGTAGTTGTCCACTGATCAACTGAAAAACTAAGTCTCTGGACAACTGCACCGACATTAACTCAAAAACATCGTCGGTTTAACCGGTGAGTACAACTTCAGAAATCCATGGAAAAACCATCTCACTGGTCAATTGCACCGACGTCTCATTTCAAATAGCGTCGGTTTAACCGGTGTATAGAACTTGAATTACCCTGGAAAAACCAACTCTGGACTAATACACCGACGTTAAATTCAAACACGTCGGTTTAACCGGTGTATTGACTTGTCCAGACTCTGCCGACTTTGTTTAACCGACGTATATAAAAGGGAGAGCGTCGGTTAAACCGGTGTTAACGACTTTTTCTGATTTTGCCTTTTCTGATTTGAGTCTTGAATGAAATCCAAATATTCTTGAGATATAAGTTGAAAGCCACTTATTTGAACTTCTAGGAACCTGAGTGACCATAGTGTGCATCCATTTTTGATTGACCATGTCCATGCTCAAGTTACTTGGCCTTAACCCCTTTTAATAGTGCGATCACTACAAAACTATAAAACCTATACTAACCTAAGTGTCCTTCTCAACCTTGTGACACTTAGGACTAGAAAGATCCTTAGTCTTGACATATATTAGAGTTGAAAACCGAGATCGCCTTTTTGGATAATGAAATTTAGGGGTCTCTTTTGACATATGACCAAATGAGCGATAATGATCTATTAAGCTGCACAAACTCATTAGTCACAATAATGGTTGTCATTAATCACCGAAACAAACCTTGAGGGCCTAGATGCTTACAATCTCCCCCTTTTTGGTGATTGATGACAACACAAAAAATAAATAACGAGAGAGCGAGAAAGATAAAACAAGAATAAACTCAAGCAAACTCGAAAAAAAGACCAAAGAGCTCAACGGCTCAAACGAAATCCATAGATATGTCTCAAACCACAGCATACTCAAGCGACAAATGTACATATCCATGAACTAACACCAAATGTGATACAAAGCATCAAGGTCCTGATAACTACGAGCTCTCTCTAACTCTACCCTCCCCCTGACTCTGACTCTCTCTCCCCCTTTGGCACCAAAGTACCAAAAAGGCGAGCTACTGATCCGGCTGTCGTGGCACGGCAAGGAAGCGGTTCGGGTCGTCATCGTCGTCGTCGTCATCAGACGGTGAACCCCCGGTGACAGACGGGAGCTGCTGGTCAGTACTGCCTGCGGGATCTGAACTGACTGGGGGTGTAGCTGTGGTAGAGGCTCTCGTGCTAGCACTGCCTAGGAGAGGATCCGTAGAAGTCGTGACCGGGTCAGCAGAGCCTCATGGGCTCTCCTGGCCTCCTCCTGTGCAAGCCGGTCCTCTCTCTGCTGAGTCACGAGCTGTTGTAGAAGTGTGGTGAGCTCGGACGGCTGAGACACCTGGGACTCAGAAACTGTAGTAGCAGCGGCTGACTCTGGGGCTGGCTCTCTGGACCCCCCTGCCTCGTGGTCGTGACTAGCTGGGGCTGCTGCAGGGAAGTACTCGACGTCCTCGGAGGAGTCTGACTCAAGCTCAGACCAGTGTATCTCATCATCTCCTCCGGGAAGCTGGGCCTCGGCAGCTAGCAGTGCCTCATCCTCCTGTGCCACTCGGGCCTGTGCCTCTGGTGACAACTGTGCCATGGCAGCTCTCTCTGCCTGTCTGCCCCTCCGCCGGTCCTGTGGTGCTGTCGGTCGGTAAACTGGGAACCGGGGAGCCTCGTCGTGACGGTAGACTACACTGACGGGTGACTCAGCTGGCACGATCATAGAACAGATATAGCTGATCCAGTGAGCATACGGAAACTGATGCACAACACCCATCCCGTCAGTGATAACATCCTCGATCTTAGCCAAGATGAAGTCAACTATATCAAACGGCTCATGAGTGAGGATGTGTAGAAGCAGGAGCTGCTGTAGTCCTGTAAACCCCTCTGGGTAGCCACTCCTCGGTAGCAAAGTCCTCCGGAGTGCCATGTGTACTGCGTATGCCTCTGGGGTCAGCAGGCTGGGAACTCTGGCGTAGGAGGCAGGGAACGGCTGGCGGAAACACTGAGAGATCGCCTCGTGAGAAGGTGCAATCCCGCCAATCATGGCTCTGCGCGGTGGATCTGCATCTCCGTAAACCATCTCGTGCAGGGATACGTCAACCAAGTCAACTCCAAGTATCCCTGCTATCGTCGCTCTCGACAAACCAAAGACCTGGCCTCCAAAAACAAAGTGTACTGCTCGACGCTTGGGAGCAATCCAGGCCGTGGCATAGAAGACTCTGACCCAGTCCTCGATATATCTGTTCTGCTCAATCTGGAGTAACCTGGGCAGGCCCCTGAAGTGAGCGAAGTGCTCTCTAACGTCTGCTCCCCCTGCGGCTGTCCTCAGTGACACCCAGTCAAGCACTCTGTGCGGGAAGATCCTGTGGCCCCGCCTCTTGTAGGTCTCGTAGAAACTGGCCTGAAGAAGCGTCCAGAACCTACGGTCGACCCTGCTGTCACGGGTCACGGGGAACAAGTCCTCCTCCTGAACACTCCACCTGAGCCTCTTGACCTTCGCCGCATTGGCCTTGGTCAAGTTCTGGAGCAGCACACCTGGCTCCAGACGCACAACAGTGTCCATACGGAACACTGCGCGCTCGGCCTCTAGGGCCTCGGCTCTACGAGCTGCTGCTGCTACTGCTGCGGACCTGCGAGGCTCCTGTGGCTGGTGACCTCCTCGCGTCCTCGGTCCAGTGCGATGCTCGGTCGCTGGCGAAGTGTCTCCTGCTGGGGACGTCTGCCGAGTACGGCCAGACCGTCGTAGAGTCGGTGACTCCAGTGTGCCCTGCCCCTGCGACTGCTCAGACTGCTCTGCCTCTGTATCTACATCTGACTCTGCAGCTGAAAGTGAAAGATCTGACTTTGCTGCTGCTGCCTCAGTCGTGGCTCTGGTGGCCCTGGCACCTCTGACTCTGCCCATACCTCGACCTCTGCCCCTGCCCCTGGCTAGCGGATCCCTGATCGCAAACGAGCGAGCGCGGCCTGACGCCTGCTCCTCGGCGACCTTGGCCACCATCTCGGCCCTCTCGGCCTCTCTCTCTGCACGAGTCCGCTTGCGGACGGGCTTCTCCACAACGACCTCCTTCCCCTTCCTCTTCTCGCGACCCATCTCGACTGTCGGTGGCTAGAACGTGGCGCGGGAGTGCTGGAAAGCTAACGCAGTGCGAAAACAAAGCAAGAAGTGGCTCGGGCAAAACGTCGAGCACCCTGCGAGCGAGAAGGCGCTGCGGCTGCGGCTGCGGTGAAGCGTGCTGCTGCGTGGGCAGCGTGTGGTGCAGGGACGGCGGATCTGACCCTGACGGCGGCGTGGAGGCACACGGTGGCGGCAGCGCACGGGCGGCGTGTTGGCGGCGCGGGTGCGGGAGCGGAGCGGCGCAGGATGTGCTGAGGTGGATGCGCGGCGGCGGCGACTCGGGCTTGCGGCGTGCAGGCGAGCGGCGGCGTAAGCGTGGGTGAGCGAGGGCGCGGTGGCGTGGAACGGCGGCGGCGGCGCGAATCGAGTCGGGCGGCGGCGTGAAGGGAGAACGCGGGTGAAACAGAGGAAGTGAAGCCGGCGGCGCGGGGGGCAAGAGAGATATATGACAGGTGGACCCCGCGGATTTTCTTAACGCCGGTCGATCCGACGCATAGGGTTTGAACGCCGGTTGATTGCGTCGGTTTAGTTGACCCGATACTCCACCAGATTTGCATCTGAGCGCCGGTTGATCCGACGATATGACTTTTGTATACGCCGGTTGAACGCTGAAATCACCGGTTGATTGGCAGGTCAAATCTGTGTTACGCTCACCGGTTGATCCGATGCTGTCACTTTTGTATACGCCGGTTGAACTCCTGAAACTGACTGAGCTGAGACACACTTTAGTAACGCCGGTTAAACCGATGGGTATAAATCCGTTGAGCGTCGGTTTAACCGGTGAACCCAAAAACCTTCTCTCAGCTCACACTTCTATGCTAAGTCCAATAAACTTATAAGATTCAAATAAACTCAAGTTAATGGACTTGCATAGGCGACTTTACCCCTCAAAAAAAAAATAGGATAGCTCACTGGCTTAAATAATTTTCTTTTCAAACACAAGGAAAAGCCGCAAGAGAGACAAAACGCCAAATAAAATGTATGAGCCATGTCATAGGAATATTGAAGATAGAAAGCTTCAAACTTATCATGACATTGCTCACTAGGCAATAACGCACCTAACACTTTACTCTTTTCACTTTTCATGAATTAAGATCTTGTATATGAAACAAGTCTCATTTTCATCAAGTGATCTCCTTTGTGACCCTTACGCATGCAATGATAATGCAAGCTACAACCACATGCGAAAGTAAGGTAAACATGAAGTGCACATCTATGTGACAAGAAATGCATAGCAAGAATTTAAATTCTACTTGTCAAGTTTGAACCCACGGGAAGCTTCTTTATGATGAGCCTTTCTACAAGCCTAGAGGAAAACAAGTGGACCACCACCTCTAGCTAAACCCTTGCTCATCACTATCTTACCATGGTTAGACAAGTGTCCTATATGTATGCATTTTTCTATATGACATGGCAACTTACATGACGTTTGCCGCATCTAAAATATTAAGCTCATTCCTTAGCCTTACAAAAGTACTCTCGTCTAATGGTTTTGTGAATATGTCCGCCAATTGCTCCTCGGATCTCACACCTTGAAGGGAAATGTCCCCCTTGGCTTCGTGATCACGCAAGAAGTGATGGCGAATATCAATGTGCTTTGTGCGAGAGTGTTGAACCGGATTCTTGGCAATTTTTATGGCACTTTCATTGTCACAAAGGAGTGGTATCCTATCTAGTTTCACACCAAAGTCCAAAAGGGTTTGCTTCATATATAGGATTTGGGCGCAACATGCACCGGCCGCTATATATTCCGCTTCCGCGGTGGACAAAGCCACAGAATTTTGCTTCTTACTCGACCAAGAAACTAGAGAACGCCCAAGCAAGTGGCAACCCCCGGAGGTACTCTTGCAATCCACACGGCTTCCGGCAAAATCCGAATCCGAGTATCCCAAGAGATCTAAGCTAGCGCCTTTGGGGTACCACAAGCCTATGCTAGGGGTGTGCTTGAGATACCGAAGGATCCTATTCATAGCCGAGAGGTGTGACTCCTTTGGGTTAGCTTGAAAGCGGGCACACAAGCACACACTAAACATTATATCGGATCTAGATGCGGTAAGGTAAAGCAAAGACCCTATCATAGAACGATAGGGGGATTGATCAATCGGTTTACCGTCCACATCCAAGTCGAGATGCCCATTAGTTGCCATGGGTGTCTTGATTGGCTTGCACTCATCCATCTTGAACTTCTTCAAGATATCTTTAGTATACTTTTCTTGATGGATGAATGTCCATTCCTTCATTTGTTTGACTTGAAAACCAAGGAAGAAGGTCAATTCGCCAATCATGGACATCTCGAATTCCCTAGACATCATGGTAGCAAACTCATGGCTTAGTAAATCATTAGTTGAGCCAAAGATAATATCGTCAACATAAATTTGACAAATGAAAAGATCCCCGTTGACGTCTTTTGTGAACAAAGTGGTGTCCACCCTCCCGATCTTGAAGCCTTGCATGATTAGGAAGTCACGAAGCCTCTCATACCAAGCCCTTGGAGCTTGTTTGAGTCCATAGAGTGCCTTGTGTAACCTATAAACATGATTAGGATTCCTCGGATCTTCAAACCCGGGAGGTTGCTCAACATAAACAAGTTCGTTAATTACGCCATTTAAGAATGCACTTTTCACATCCATTTGATATAACTTAATATTATGATGTGAAGAGTAAGCTAGAAGGATGCGGATAGCTTCAAGTCTTGCGACCGGAGCAAAAGTTTCACCAAAATCCAAACCTTCGACTTGAGAGAACCCTTTTGCCACAAGTCTTGCTTTGTTGCGTATCACCACCCCAAGTTCATCTTGCTTGTTTCGAAAGACCCACTTTGTGCCGATGATGTTCTTGTCTTTCGGAGGAGCTTCGAGGACCCAAACTTCATTGCCGGTGAAGTTGTTCAATTCTTCTTGCATGGCCATCACCCAATCCGAGTCCTCAAGCGCTTCCTCTATGCTAGTGAGTTCAATACAAGAAACAAACGAGTGATGTTCGCAAAATGAAGCATGCTTAGAGCTAGTTCTTACTCCCTTGGAAGGACTACCAATGATTTGACCAATTGGATGATCCTTGGAGATGCGACCATGCTTCACTAGCGGTACTTGCGTGGATGCTTGTTGGGGTGGATCATCGGTGACTTGTGCTTGTGGTGGAACACTTTGCTCTTCTTGTTCTTGGACTTGGGGTGTTGGTGTTGGCACATCTTCTTGAGGTAGTGGATCATCTTTTTCTTGATCTTCATCCACTTGGGGCGCCATGGAGGTGCTTGGTGTAGATGAGGAAGGTCCTCCCCCTTGATCATTGCCTTCATGTACCTCTTCCGGCTTGATATCCCCAATGGACATATTCTTCAAAGCTTCGTCAATCTCCTCATCACCTACATTTTCATAGCCAATAACCTCCTCTTGGGAGCCATTAGATTCATCAAACTCCACATCACATGTTTCTTCAACTAACCCGGAGGTTTGATTGAATACTCTATATGCTTTGAAGTTTGATGCATAACCAAGAAAGAAACCTTCATCACATCTACTCTCAAACTTACCGAGCCTTTTCTTCTTATAGATGAAGCATTTGCAACCAAAGACTCGAAAGTAGGATATATTTGGTTTCCTCCCGGTGATGAGCTCATATGGAGTTTTCTTGAGGAGTCGGTGAGGATACACTCGGTTGGATGCATGACACGCCGTGTTGATTGCTTCCGCCCAAAACTTCTCGGACGTGCCATAATCATCAAACATTGCTCTTGCTAGGGTGATGAGTGTCTTGTTCTTTCTTTCCACCACTCCATTTTGTTGAGGCGTGTAGGTGGCGGAGAACTCATGCTTGATGCCCTCTTCATCGTACCATTCTTCAATCTTCATATTCTTGAACTCGGTGCAGTTGTCACTCCGGATCTTCACTATTGGGGAGTTGTACTCCCTTTGAGCTCTTCTTGCAAATGTCTTGAAGATTTCCGGAGTTTCACCCTTATCGCCTAGAAACATGACCCAAGTGTAACGTGAAAAATCATCAACGATTACTAGGCAATAGAGGTTACCACCAATGCTCTTGTATGTAGTTGGACCAAAGAGATCCATGTGGAGTAGCTCGAGCGGCTTGGAGGTAGACAACATCGTCTTGATGGGATGATGTGTTGCAACTTGCTTCCCGGCTTGACATGCTTTGCATAATTTGTTCTTGTCAAAGGTAACGTCCTTCAAGCCGGTGATCATCCCTCTCTTGTGGGCTTTCTTGAGGTTGCTCATGCCGATATAAGCAATTCTTCTATGCCAAAGCCACCCAAGAGACGACTTGGTGAAGAGGCATGTCATGGTGCTTGTTTTCTTTGAAGAGAAATCCACCAAGTAGATGTTGCCATGCCTAAACCCCGTGAATACCAATGACTTGTCTTTTTCATGAGTTACTACAACACCATTCTTGTCAAAGGCACACGTTAGTCCAAGATCACATAATTGAGCAATAGAAATGAGATTAAAACTAAGTGCTTCTACAAACAAGACATTAGAAATAGATAAATCTTTAGAAATTGCTATTCTACCCAAACCTAAAACTTTTCCCCTCGAGCAGTGTGAGATGCTCCGCAAGTACTACAACCGCGTCGCGCATCGCGACGAGGACAAGAAGAAGGATGCGGGCGACAAGGGCAGAGACGGCGAGTTCCCCTCGGTGGAGAACGCCTTCTTCATCTTCGGAGGGCCGACGGCGAACATGACCTCTCGGCAGCGCGAGCGCTGGGAGGACCACCCCGACTACGCACTGAACCCAGGACAGTATCCACTCATTGTGGATCCCATCATCGGCAACACTTGCTTCTCCAAGGTGCTCATGGACGGAGGCAGCAGCCTCAACATCATGTACGCACACACCTTGGAGCTCATGGGGATCGGCTTGGACAAGCTCCGCCCCAGCAAGTCGCCGTTCCATGGTGTTGCGCCGGGGAAGCGAGTCCAACCCCTCGGCCAGATCGACCTACCCGTCTGCTTCGGCACGGCAGCCAACTTCCGCAAGGAGGTGCTTACCTTCGAGGTGGTGGGGTTTCGGGGGGGCATACCACGCCATCCTTGGGCGTCCATGCTACACCAAGTTCATGGCGATCCCCAACTACACCTACCTCAAGATGAAGATGTCGGGCTCAAAGGGTGTTATTACCATCGGCTCTTCGTTCAAGCACGCCTACGAGTGCGATGTCGAGTGCGTTGAGCACGCTGAGGCTCTGGCGCTCGACGAAGCCCTCGCCGCGCAGCTGCAGGAGATGGCCGAGGAGGCCATGGGCTCGAAGCAGCGGCACGCGGGCAACTTCGAGCCTGCCGAGGGTACCAAGGGCGTCCCCCTCGACCCAAAGACCCCCAACGGCAAGGCGCTGAAGATAAGCGCTACCCTCGACAGCAAATAGGAAGTGGTGCTCGTCGACTTTCTCCGCGCCAACGCCGACATCTTCGTGTGGAGCCCCTCGGACATGCCTGGCATCCCGAGGGAGGTCACCGAGCACTCCCTTGATATCCTGCCGAACTCCAAGCCGGTCAAGCAACGCCTGCGGCGCTTCGACGAGCTCAAACGACGGGCGATCGGCGAGAAGGTGCACAAGCTTCTGGAGGCCGAATTCATTAAGGAGGTATTCCATCCCGAGTGGTTAGCTAATCCTGTACTGGTTAAGAAAAAGAGTGGGAAATGGAGGATGTGTATAGACTACACTAGTTTAAATAAAATCATGTCCTAAGGTTCCCTTTCCGTTACCACGAATTGACCAAATAGTCTATTCAACTGCGGGATGCGAACTTTTATCCTTTATTGATGCATATTCCGGTTATCATCAAATCAAAATGAAAGAGTCTGACCAGCTCGCGACTTCTTTTATCACCCCTTTCGGTATGTACTGCTACGTCACGATGCCCTTTGGCCTTAGAAACACCGGAGCCACAAACCAGCGATGTGTGCTCCACGTGTTTAGAGACCATATCGGGCGAACCATAGAGGCGTATGTTGACGACATCGTCGTAAAATCAAGGAAGGCGGACGACCTGGTAGCCGATCTCAGGATCACGTTCGATTGCCTTAGGGCCAAAGGGGTAAAGCTCAACCCAAAAGTGCGTGTTCAGAGTCCCTCGATGCATGCTCTTGGGCCATTACTCGGATGGGACCGATCCGAGACCTAAAGAGGGTATAGAAGGTCATGGGCTGCCTAGCAGCCCTCAGTCGCTTTATCTCACGCCTCGATGAGAAAGGCTTATCTCTGTATCGACTCCTGAGGAAATCCGAATGCTTCTCGTGGACCCAGAGGCCCAAGAGGCCCTCGACAAACTCAAGGCTTCGCTTACAAGCGTCCCAATCCTAACACCGCCGATGGACGGCGAGCCCCTCTACCTATACATGGCAACCACGACTCAGGTCATCAGCGCAGCCATCGTTGTGGAACGACAAGAGGAGGGGCACGCTTTGCCCGTCCAAAGGCCGGTGTACTTCATTAGTGAAGTGCTGTCCGAAACCAAGACACGGTATCCAAAGATCCAGAAGCTGCTCTACGCAGTAATCTTGGCTCGACGCAAGCTGCGCCACTACTTCGAGGCTCATCCCGTCGCTGTGATCTCGTATTTCCCCCTCGGGGAGATAGTCCACAACCGAAAGGTCACGGGTAGGATTGCCAAGTGGTCAGTGGAGCTGATGGGAGAGACTCTCACCTACGCCCCTCGCAAGGCAGTCAAATCCCAGATATTGGCAAACTTCATTGCCGAGTGGACCGACACTCAGCTGCCCCCACCCCAGATTCAAACAGAATGCTGGCTCATGTACTTCGACGGGTCAGTAATGAAGACCGGTGCGGGCGGGGCCTGCTATTCATCTCACCCCTCGGAGAGCACATGTGATACGTGGTGCGCTTGCGCTTCCCGGCGTCGAACAATATGACGGAGTACGAGGCCCTCCTTAGCGGCCTCCGCATCGCCATCGAGCTCGGCATCAAGCGCCTCGACGTCCGGAGAGACTCCGAACTCATCATCGATCAGGTGATGAAGGAAGCCAGCTACCACAACGAGAAGATGGAGGCATACTGCAACGCTGTATGTCGCCTCGAGGACAAATTCGACGGGCTCGAGCTCAACCACATCGCGCGCAAGTACAATGAGGAAGCGGACGAACTGGCTAAGATTGCGTCTGGGTGGACCACCGTTCCCCCGAACGTCTTCGCCCGCGACCTCACCAAGCCATCCGTCGACTTCAGGAACCCTGCGAAAGCCATCAGAGCAGGACCCGAACCCTCGGGGGCTGCGACCGTCGAGCCATTAGCCAAGGACCCCTCGGCGGAGGGGCCCGAGGCCATGGACACTGACATCGAGACCTCCTCGACGGACGAGGCTGAAGCAATGGCGATCGACGAGGCCCCGCCACTGCGAGACTGGTGTACCCAGTACCTCGACTAGATGATCTGAGGGGTCCTACCCTCGGACCGTGCTCAGGCACGGCACATCGCGTGGCGGGCCAAGTCCTTCATCTTGATCGACGATGAACTGTACAAGCGCAGTCCCTCAGGCATTCTGCAACGTTGCATCCCTATCCCCGAGGGCAAGGAGCTGGCTCGAGACATCCACGCTGGCATCACCACGCTGCGCCGCGCACCCTCGTGGGCAATGCGTTTCGGCAGGGCTTCTACTGGTCCACCGCGGTCGCCGACGCCACCGATGTCGTGCGGACCTACGAGGGCTGCCAGTTTTACGCCCAGAAGTCACACCTCCCGACTCACACTCTGCAGAGCATCCCCATCACGTGGTCGTTCATCGTGTGGGGACTGGACCTCGTTGGGCCACTGTAGAAGGCGCCCGGGGGCTTCACTCACTTGTTGGTAGCAATCGACAAGTTCTCCAAGTGGATCGAGGCTCGGCCCATCGGCAAGATCAAGTCCGAGCAGGCTGTGCTGTTCTTCACCGACATAGTCTTCAAGTTCGGGGTTCCGAACTCGATCATCACTGACAACGGCACCCAGTTCATGGGCAAGAAATTCTTGGCGTTCTGCGACAACTACCACATACGCGTGGATTGGTCAGCTGTGGCACACCCATAGACAAATGGCCAAGTGGAGCGTGCCAATGGCATGATCCTGCAGGGCCTCAAGCCAAGAATTTTCAACAAGTTGAACAAGTTCGGCCGAAGATGGCTCACAGAGCTACCCTCGGTTATCTGGAGCCTGAGGACAACCCCGAGCAGAGCCACGGGCTTCACCCCGTTCTTCCTCGTCTATGGCGCCGAGGCCATACTCCCTACAGACTTGGAGTACGAGCCGCCAAGGCTCAAGGCCTACCAGGAGCAGCAAAACCAGCAAGTCCGCGAGGACTCGCTAGACCAAGTGGATGAGGCTCGAGACGTGGCGCTCCTACACTCAGCACGTTATCAGCAATCCCTGCGAAGATATCAAGCGCGGCGAATCCGACGTCGAGACCTCAACAAAGGGGATCTGGTGCTGAGGCTTCGACAGGACAATAGAGGACGCCACAAGCTCTCACCGCCGTGGGAAGGCCCGTACATCGTCGCCAAAGTGCTCAAGCCTGGCACGTGCAAGCTAGCTAACGAAAAGGGCGAAGTCTTCACTAACGCTTGGAACATTCAGCAGCTACGTCGCTTCTATCCTTGAAATTTCAAGCTAGTTGTACATATTTGTACTTGTACTTAAAATTTCCCGAAGCAATAAAAAGTATGCTTTACTTATTTATTTTTTGGGAACCTTCCGAACCCTCGGGGGTTCGGATGCGCACGAACACTGAGGTAGGCTCGGCTTTATCCTCGGCAAAGCCAAGCCTCCCTCGGGGGCTACTACGGGGGGAACCCCCGAACGTCCCCAAAATCGCCAACATTTTTTTGAAAAATTTCCATACCTAAGTTTCTCGTATACTTAGAAAAGTAGACGCAAGGCATAAACGACTATGGAACGGAATCGGTTGAGCCGCGGGGCCGCATACGCCTCCGGGATACAGCATCCCCACTCACCTCCCTACGCCTAAGTTGCTTATGAATGCAAACTTCCTCGCTGAGACCTATCTAAGGCGTATAAGAGAACACGGAAATTAAAGTAAAGAAAACGAGGGCTCGAACGCACAAGGCCTCGATCGGCCACACTTTCAATACATATTAACTAGTTTTCTTACCCAGAAATACAGTAACGACAAAATACTAACTCATTTACATGGGCTCGAGGCTACCCCTCGGCAGACGGAGTTAGCGATCCGCCGGTTCACCGTCCGCCTAACAGAAGCCATAAATGCCAACCACTCCACCGCGGAGTGGGAGGTCAGGCGGCGTCAAGCCACCACGCCGCACAGCGGCTGTGACCGGAATCCCATCCGCCAACTCCGGTCACTGCTCAGCCATCCCCGGCACTGTGGCGCCTCTATGGGAACCTGCGACGCCCTGTGCGAGCGTGCCCAGCACTGCTCCCACCACTGTGCTATCAACTCCCCGTACTACCCCGTGTACTTTTTCCCCTACGAAACCCTCGAACGGCATGGGTGCGACCCTCGAACGCGGCCCGGGCATTGACCAGAGCAAGACCCCCGCCCGCAGGACCCTCGGCGCCCCGCCACGTCGAGCACGGAGGACGGTACCCTCCACAGCAATCACCACGACGCCTGCTGGAGCGGCAAGGACGCCGGCGCGATCTCCGCAAGGCTAAGGACGACGCTCAGGACAACCGCACGCCCGGCGCCATGATCTCCAGTGGCCCACAGTGTACTATCTACAGTAGTTGTTCACTGTGCGCCCCTGATTCGGGGAGAAAACGGCGACTCCTTCCCCCTCCCGTACATGTACACCCCCCCCCTCTTGTGTCTATAAAAGGGGGAGGCGGGCTCTATCTTCTCAATCATCTCTCTCGCCTCCATGCTCTCATACGACCAACTCCTTAGCTTCGCCCGCTTGTTCTCCTGATATTGGCACTTGCCTCAATCACCTAGCAGAGACTTGGGAGCTTCCCTCCCTCTCTCGCCTCGCTTGTACCCCCTACTACAGGCACCCCTGGTGCAAGATAGTACAATGCACTCGCACACATTTGCTGGACGTACGGCCCCACGGCCGGAACTAGGATAAAATCGTGCGTTTTTGTGTTGCCCCTTGCATCAACCATCCAGGGTGAGAGACCACGCAACATCTTTACTAGTTGGTGCCGGACCGCCGGGTCAGGACACCGACACCACTGTACTACCTTTTAGGATGAATCTCCATGTTCGGGTACTCTAGCAGCAGTGCTGTCCGAATAAGTCTTACTAGTTACCAGCAAAAGGTTGTTGAAATGGATGCACTGAATTGCATATTGGATCAGCTGTAACCACTGATGGGTATACAATTCTTCTTTTTTACATTATCATCATTTGATGAGGCTTACAGCAAAATGAAGCTCTTACACTTAAATGCATAATAAGTCTAATGTCATTGTGTGAAAACTAAAATAGTAATCGGAGCTCCATTTGTTCTGCCAAAGTATGAATTCAGCAGAAAACCTTGCCATTTTTTCATTGATATACAAAGAATGTTTACAGAGAGGTCAGCTGTCTCGTGTACGAGCTCCATACTTATTTTCTGGTTAACAAAATCGAGGAAGTTCTGGTGAATGTCGTGCCACAGAAATTCAAAATCGCATTTGTCTATACAACCAGGCAAACTGTTACTTTTGCCTATCATTTCTCATTCATCAGGCGCTCAGCCAGAAGCAAGTCTTCAGGAGTGGTCACCTGCAATAAATTCACATTTTGACATTTATGTCTTCAAATTAAGCGGTTCAGGACGTTATAGTTGAAATGTTATTCAGGAATACCTTAATGTTTGTGTAAGAGCCTTCTGTGATATAGACTGGGTGTTTGAGATATTCCACAATAGATACATCATCAGTGACTCCAAGGCCATCCCTGCGATGGCAAAATCAAATCAGCAGAGAGCTTAGAAGCAGTATATCTGTTATTTTGATTTGGTAAGAAGTACGAAGTAAGGCTAACCGTCTAACAAGTTCAAAACCATCTTTGAGTAATTTGGGCTTCATAACCTACAATAGAAAACATGCTCTTGTAATGTTGCAGTTTCTCAGAAATGAATAGAAAAAAGTGAGAAGGCAAAACATTCTTGTGTGCAGGAACAGGGGGAAAAAAAGAAACATAAAATGCATAGCAGAGTTAATAGTATGATTACCTGTGGAGTTTGCATTTCCCAGAGAGTCTTCCGGTCAAGGGTTTTTACGACAAAAGAATCACTATTGGCCTGAAGGGAATATGGGTGGAAATGAATGTCATATACCCCATCAAGAATGCTATTATGTGGATGATAGTTACACAGCAAAAGAGTAAGCATGAGATTTAGTAGGCAAAACTATGTAGCTGTTGCGCATATGAAGTTGGTCAATGCTATTTGTAAGATCAAATTGACAATCATCTAAACGATATAAACAATCACCTCCTTTATTGTAGCTTTCACAGGCACACCAAGAACAGCTGCTCCATGCACAGCAGCATCTTCTAAGACCTAATCAGTAAAATCAAAATAAATATTATTGCTTGAGCAAACTGTGAAGCAATTATAGCTATATGTTTCCCCCCTTAGAAAGCACAAGACAACCTGCCGATTCCAGGAAATACACTTCCTCTAAATGTAACAAAGCAGCAGAATTAAAATAAGAAAAATGTGAACTGCTCTCAGGGTAGCACAAAAATATTGAATATGGATCAGTTATTTGGCAATAAATTCCAACCAGCCACACATGGCACTATCTGCAGGTTCATGGATGGAAAAGATATATCAAGCTAAAGCAAACTTTTTTTCCTCAAATACACAGGAGAACTGTGTATCATTGCAGACGAAGAGCAAAACATTTACAAGACACCGCACACCCACTCCACACCAGAACCTAACATTCTTGCCAGGGAAAAAAGACTGAACACCCTCGACCAGAACACTACCAAACATACTATGATGTAACTATGGTGGATCATGGACAATAGGATTAACCTTTTTTAGATCTTCAGAAGAAACTAAGGGCCTTGCAGAATCATGGACACAGACAAGCTCTGAGTCCCCATCAATTTCCTGCGAACAAACAATGCAAAAAATCTCTATGATATTTATGCACAGAAACAGAAGAAGCAATTATACAAGTGGATTATCACTGACCTGAAGTCCATTAAAAACAGAATCCTGTCTCTCTTTTCCTGGGCATGCAAATTTAAGAGGTATTTGCAAGTTCTTGATAGAACCTGCGGAAGTGGATGCCAATTTTTGACAACTTTAGATAAATGCATAGCTAAGTCAAAGAATATAGAATGACTGTGGACAATTTTGTAACCTTCAAATACATCACAGTAGTCTGGTTCACACACTACCACGACTTCTTTGACTTCCTTCAGTTGACAGAATGTTTTTAAACTGTGGACAAAATGTAAAGATTCTTGTGTCCACATCACCTTGCTGACTTGAGAAATTTGAAAAATGTCTATGCTAGAGAAATGAACCTGTGCAATGCAATTGGTAGTCCCAGTAGTGGCAGATACTGCTTTGGCATACTTGCCTGTTAAAAAAAGATGGGCGGAATTCAGACAAAATGATTAAGCATTGGAAGGACACACTAAGTTCAGAGGCTCAAAGCTCGTAAAACAATTATTTTTTACAGTGCTAAATTCATGTACACTGATAGCAACAAGAATGACAATGTAGTCTGTGCATTTCCCTGTGATTGTTCAACAGGGCGCACAGCCTTGATGCATTGTGTTTTGGATGAATTGTTGCTTAAAGGCCCCAATATCGGTGACTGAAGAAGAGCCATAGTGACCTTACTGTTCCCAGATTCGAATCACCAAACTGACGAACCTAACCCGAATCATTGTATAAGAACTAAAGAGCAAGTGCCCTCACACTAGTCATAACCAAAAACCCAAAGACAAGTTCAAAGCACAAGAGACACAATACCCCCATTCTCTTTCCCTGCCCTCCGGACAAGAGGATCACCGAGACGCTCCTCTCCTTCACAGCCACACCCTGGTGAAACAAAGCTCATGTCAGTGCTTCCCCTCTTAGTCAACAGGACACCGCCCCCGTGGCTTCTGATATCCACCGTACCTGTTTGCCGTCGGCTACGGCAGCGCGGATTGCCGGATTCGAACGCCTCGTGTGCCGCCTAGGAGCGCTAAGAGCGACCCCGAAGCTCCCACCTGACCACAAATGGCAACAAAATCAAGGCCCCTCTCAGCGTAGGCAGCATCTTTGAACAATCCTATCGGAACTCGCCAAAATTTGCACACCGGCACACGGCTGGTTGCGCGCGGCCCGGCATTTTGATGGGGCCAAGCGCCCGAACAAACGGAGAAGCGGCGACCGATTGTGCTGAAGCAATCCTTACCCGTCCGAAGGCGGCGGGACGCCGGGAGCACCGCGGGCGCCGGGAAAAGCGGCGGCGGCGGCGTCGCGGCAGGAGGGAGGGGCGCGTGGAGACGGAGGCAGAGGCGGAGCTCCATCTCAGAGGCGCTGACCGCTGCGAACGCGAGGGGGAAGCCAAGGGGTGGCTGGTGGTGACGGACTGCACAGAGGCGAAGGCGACAACCGGAATGGAGGCGGAGGCTGCAGCATCTCTGCCTTCGTGTTATGCGCTCCGGTCAACCCACGCCGTCCACAATTCTCCCATTTCCCCCTCACGTGTTCAACAAGTTCCTACTGTCAGTTGCATCTTCTTGATTATTTTTTGTTGTCAGTGTATTTGCTATTTAGACCAGGTAGTTTACATAGTTATAATAATTTTGTGCAGTAAGTTTAATTTTACTGTAGATCTATATTTGGATTTGTCTTCGTTTTTTCCTTCGTTTGTTCAAAAATATAATTGGATTTGCCTCGGTGTTGCTCGAAGTATTAGCCCATTTTCAGCACATGGTTTGCTAAAAATTTTATGTCGCTCCGTTGGCCAGGTTTAGTTTTTTAAGTTTAAGTCATAAGTCTCGTCACATCACATATTTAAATATTCTTCTAATAAACACCTCTCAATAACATATTATTGGAATGTCCCAATAAAACTTTCATAGGTTCCTGGGAAACATACTTTTGCAGTTCCTCAATTATCTCAACCCAATACAACAACATATTGGAAGAGCTAAAGTTCTCCCTTTATTTGAGGGGAGTTGAGGTGTGATATTGGAACAACTCAATAACTGCTGGAGCATATTTCTTCCCAATATCAACAATTTATTAGTGAAAGGGAGACCGGTGGAGATGCTCAGCCATCGAATTTCCTTCCACGTGTGACGGAACTCAGCGAAGTCCACACTGGTGTACTATGTGGGTCGTCAAAAGAAAGGTGCAAAACAGCTAATAAAAAAAAGGCAAGGCAGCGCCAAACTCAAAAGACCTGTTGTGCTTGCAGATTTCGTCGTGCTTTGTTTTCGAGAGGACCGTCCTGCTTTTTCTAGGCGGTACGCCGGTACCAGAGGCAAAGAAGCAGAAGCACGAGTACACAATCGCAGACAGTAATCAGGCTATTCGGCAGTTTCATTTCATGTGATTTCATTTTTATTAATTAGCACGCTTAATAGGATTTGTTGATGATATGGCATCAAATTTAGATAAGAGAGGAAATCAATTGAATCATAAAATTAAATGCCACTTGGAGCCTATGAAATCAGACTATGAAATTGTACATTGTAGAGGCCGTTTCAAACACCAATCACCGTGTTCAGCAGGCTGGAGCCTCACCGTGTTCAGCAGGCTGGAGCTGGAGGCTGAAGCTGGAGTGATGTGAGAGAAAAATACTATTACCTGGCTGGTGGCTGGAGTGATGTGAGAGAGAAATACTGTAGGGGCTGGAGGCTGGAGACCAACCGAACACAGTGAATATGAAAACACTCCACTGGGATCAGCCTTAGAAGGCATCCAGAAAACTGTACCACAAGTCGACTGCAAATCAGATCGACACAAAGGCTTCCCAGAAAATAGAAACGCAAAGGCTTTAAAGTTATTACCGAGCATGTATGTACAAGATGGAAACCGTCGTCGACGGCATGAAGAGGAAGAAAGCTGGAATTTACTAAATGGTGCTAAGTTAGAAGGAAGAGGATCAGCAGCTCTCGAGTACGCAAGTCCGCAGAGGAAGAAAAAAAATAAAAGAAACAGCTCCAAGGACACTCAAACAAGAAGCTCCGCAGCCGACCAAAACGCAAAACAGGTTACAGCAGGATGGCTACACCATATATGATACAGCGAACATAAATACAAGCTCCTAATCTGTGCAGCTAGCAGTTTCAAGTCCCCCTCGTTGACCCCTTGCGTGCAAACCAGCTCACCACCTCTCCACTGCATTGTTTTATTCATCTTCATTCAGGCATTCTTCCTGTTCAAGTCGAGAATCCAAACAGAAAACCATCAGTACTTGGCAGTTCGGCGTAAGAGGCCAAGGACCAAACAGAAAACGATCAGTAACTTACACATCGCGTGGAATTTGGTAGCTTGGGAATTGCGATTGAAGGTTTCACCGATTCACACCTATTGTTGGGCACCAACATATGTTAGTTCAGCTCCTAACAGCTGAGCATCCCGCCTTGTCAGCAAAGTTAGTCTCACAAACTGACAAACTAAAGATGGTATCATCCCCTGGATATATTAAACAGAAGGACAGTAGACTCATAGTGGTTTTGCCCCACACAATCGAGCCTTTCCAGGGTTGAGCAGTGATTCGGACATTATCCAACCCTGAAACAGCAACAAAGTGTGGTTGGTCGTCACTGTCTGAACTAACTCGCACATATGGTGGAAAGTGGTGCATTTATCATAAAGACAGGGAGTTTTTACCTGTTCCCTCGCTTTCTTCTTGAATGTTCCATATGATGAAGAAACGATTTTGCAAGATTCAGCAATGTGTGCCAGGAAATCCATGTTTCTTGAGTACAGGCTTCCATAGTCTGATCGGTCCGGGTTTGCCTGCCTCTGCTTCTGCTTCAGCCTCCGTGCATGTGATGCATTTATGAAATGCAGTAGCACATGAGCCTATAAAACGGGACACCATGTCTGAGTATATGATAAAGAAGCCAAAACAACCATAGCTATTGCATCGCAGTGAGTACTTACATGGAAAGCAGCTTTGATAATGTCGTCTGATTTCGCTTGGTCCTTGAGCAAAGCATATACTTTATCCTTTGTTGGATTATATGTTACTATGTATCTCTCATCCTATAAAATGTTGGTCATACCAAAAGAGCAAATTAAAATTGCAGGAAATATTCATATATACGAAAACACAGTATTTTTAGGGTATGTGTGTTTCCAATGCTGGTGGCCAGGGAGGGCATACCTCAAATAGAGGTCTGATGGCAACAAATGAAGCAGGCTCTTGAAATGCTTCTCCAAATCGTGAACCTGAAATACAGTTGACAAATACTATTAAAAATTATCCCCAGTGTCATAACTCTTAGGAAAGGACCATAATCTGAATAACACTAGCACAAACCTATTGCAACTGGCTCATGCCGCCAAGGTGGATTAAATATGGTCTCCTGTGAGTTTCCTTCCTTCAAGGAGGGAATGTGACCTACATATAAAATTGAAGATTAAGACTATTAGATAAAGTAGAGCCAAGCGAATGTGATTTAAAATTTTCTATTTAATACTCCTAGGCGTCCAGAAAGGTCAGACTCATGCTTCCAGCTTAGAATAAGACTTAACTATGTGAATGAAACATAAGAAGTGTTTTTAAAAATCTTTCAATTTCATCTTCCGTACGCTGCTTTTATAGATCTGAAACATTGCAGCATGATGCTAAAAAACAAAGTTCCAGGATGTTTTAGCATTGCCCAAAAGAATCTACGTGCAGCTAAAATCCATTAGCTCTCTGAACCCAGTTTATATATGACACTAAGGTCAATGATCCAATAAAAATATGGATAGCCATGCAGTTATTTCTAGCACCACCCAGAACAATTTGAACATATGTTTGTGACTGTTGACGTACCAGTTTTAATAAAGGAATCCACTGCAACTGTAAACCTTGCCCTGTTTAGGGTATTCAGCACAACAGATCTTACCTGTTAACATACAATCAATTTATAATTAAACAATTTTAGTCTCTCAAAAAACTAAATATGCTCAGTGATACACTAGAAGAATGAAAAGCGAACCTCTTGATATGAACTCAGGAGGTATCCACAGGACAGAAAGGCAAACGAAGTCACCAGCGATGGATTCCTTTTTGAGATAAAGATGCTCAGACCAGTACCCAACTTCAGGTGAAACAACAAAGAGAAGTCAGGGTAGCTGCTAGATCAAGCTTAACAACTGGACGTAAGCAAGCAAAAGAGGACATGCTGTATTTATTGTAGTGTGCTGACAAGCCAAATGAAATTTAGTCAAAGAAGGGCAACTTCTAATACTACTATAAGGACGTTTCAGCTGCATGTACCATTGTCAGTGAGTGACAAGAAAGATTTGAAGGCAACACATGATAATTACCAGATCTGCAATGTTCCCGACAGATTCGCCTTTAGCAGTGACATCACCAATGTTTTCTCCTCTTGCATAGGCCTTATAGATTGGAGCGCGTGTTGAGGTTGATGTAACAGCAGCGACGTTCTAAATATTGTGTGAAAACAAAAAAAAATGTTCATCAACACTTTTGAAATAGAGTAAGCCCAAAACGGAATGGCTAGTGCTTGGTGAGGGCAGACCTTTACAACATTTGCTACGCAAGCCATAGGCAGGAAAAATTGAGGGAATGCTGCAGTAGTTAATTCGATACCAGCTCCTATCTCCAGCAAGAGATCACTAGAAAACCGCAGCTGCAGATGATTTTTGTTGCAGTTAGAATGCACATAGAACACCAAGAAATTGGAAGTGAAGTGGATTCTGCAAAAGTGAACACATGTTTACCTGCTTTAGGTCGTAGTCAAACTTCTTTCCTTGACGTGCAAAAAGCATTTTACCAACACGCCCAGCACCATCCTGTGTACAAGTGCAATCACAATTATATTACATTACAAGACACATAACAGAACAGAGTATATAAGTCTACTATCTTGTGCAAATAAAATAGTCAACAACAATTATTGAAGTGCACCATTAACCTACTGGTAGTTTCCTTTTACTGGTTTTCATTGTGGCCACGCCTCTGGATCGACAGTACTCCTTTAACGAATTATGATTTTGATACATTATACTGACTTGTTTGGTGCGTTCTTGAATCAAAAGAAAAAAAAATACCTTGAGGATCCAGTTGATAGCAATGGCACCTGGTGTAACCTTGCTTTGAGAGACTCCAACAGAGCTCAGCAAGGTTCTTGTCGTAAATACTCCCATTGCTCCACCAAAGAAATGCTAAATAAGGAGCAAACAGTTGACTTAGTCTGATTTATTTGAATGTAGCGGTGATGATTGATTAGTAAAACTGAAAGTAGATCCTGCAATATACCTTCAAAGCCCTCCAGGTCATGTATGGGACGTATGAAGGTGTAACACTGTCTGGAAACCCTTCAGGTACGACATACGATCTTATGAATGCCATTATTTCCTGCAGCCATATTCCATAGTATACTTAGTTTTTCAGTTGATGAATGAGCTTTAACATTTCAAATGCCACTTAACGAATCCCTACACTAATGGAGACCCAAAAGTTTGAGAGGTAGCACAACACCAAAATCAACAAAGCTGGTGAGCTAGAAGAAATTGTCCCTAGGTGGGACAATAATAAATAAGGATGCAACCTCCCAACTAATTGAGAGTTGGGACAAGCATCCACCCGCTATTCTGATACTTTTCCACAGTGAGACCAATAAATCTCGCATCTAATCCACCCAAGTGTCCAATTCTCTACGAATTTACGTGAACCAACTAGAACCATCGTAAGTTTAAGGTACCATATGGACTTGAAAACACGAAAAAAAATCACAGCCTCGGAATTCTCGATCAAACCAAACTTCCCCCAATTTTGTCTCAAGTTACCTCGAAAACACCGGTGTTACTCCAATCAGAAGTGTACATCCTATGAGCGAGAAAAAAAACATCTACTCCGATTAGATCAATACCCAAAAACTATGCCTCGTACACATCAATCCAACCAAAAATACCCTACCAATCAATCAATCGAATTACCCAAAATCCGTTCTCCCAATGAGCTGTCAGATGAACCGCAAGTTTGCAACCAACTCTAAACCTAACAGTGAGTCGCAATTCCACCCAAGTGCTCACCTCGGCCGGCGGAAGCGGCGACTGCAGCGGCACGGCCCTGACGGAGGCCCCCGCGGGGCCCGCTGCCCCGCCCCTGCCCCTCCCCTTGACGGCCCCGCCGCGGTCCACCACGTAGCTCCAGCGCCTCCCGTCCACCTCCTCCAGGCACAGGAACCCCTCCGCCGCCGCCGCGGGCGCCGCGGGCGCCCTCTCCGCGGCCGGCGGCGCCTCTGCGGGCTGCGACGGGATCGTGGACCGCAGGGCGTCGCGCACCGACGGCGGCGGCGGCAGCGTGATGGTCTGCGCGGCCGGGCGCTTGATCCCCACCGCCGGCGCCATGGCTTCCGCGTCCGGCGGGCGGAGGCGACGCCGGGGCCTCGGCGTAGTCAGGTGTGCGGGACGGGAATTACTTCGCGAGTGGTCGCGACGGGGCGCGGAGGCGAGGTGGCTAGCAGTGGTTAGAGAGAGAGAGAGCCAGAGAGGCGAGGGTTATAAAAGGCTGGCGGGCGAAGCGAGCAACGCCAAGATGCAGAGAGGCGAGCCGCGACCGCGAGGGCTAGAGACTAGAGCGAATATTTATATAGTCGTAAAGTATATACGGAATCGATAATACGAGAGCTATAATTTCCCTCGTTTGGTGTCTACTACGTGCACCAAACAATGTACACGGTTTATTCCCATCTTTTATGACAGGTCAGTGAGGGCCCACCCGTCATCCGTAATCCAGCAGGAGGGTGGGGTGGTCCAGCTTGGCGTCGGGCACCAGACAGCAGGGTTTACATTTTCATTAATAAGCACTTTATCGGTCACCACCGGTAACGATAATCGATTGATAATCACTGATAAATCGTCAATACCAGCTGATAAGGACGTCCGAATTCAAAAAAAATTATCGATTATTTATCAATGATTATCGACAAAAACTGACGATAAATCAGTGATGTGTGCTGATAAACATGTTTTTCGGAGGAAAATAAGAAAACTAGATATTAATATTTTGCACTTAGGGTCCATACAAATATGAGTACATTAATTAAGCGGATACATGATACTCCATGCAAAGTTTCTTACATATCCATACAAATTAATAAAATAAGAGTTCATATAAATATGAGTACATTAATTAAGCGGATACATGATACTCCATGCAAAATTTCCTACATATCCATACAAATTCATGAAGTTTGAACACATTGCAATTTTTATTCTTCATCCTCTGCCTCATGGTGTTCATAATATTGTTCCTACATTTATTAGATGGAGTGAATATGAGAAGTGAACAAAAAATTGCGCACTTGGTAACCAAAAAGGTAAGATGAATAGGTTGTTGCGGTTGCGGTGGCAATCTTCCCCTATATGGTGGGGGGAGTTGCAGATGTGGTGCGTACTTTGGAGTAAATCTAGCTCGTCTACCGCTTCTCGTTTGTCGTTGTGAGGTGGGTGTACCATGATCTTGATCCTGTGTGGCATGGGTGAAATTTGTCTCCCCAGTAAACTGAAGGGGTGACACCTGACCACGACTCCCTCCAGCACCACCACTCCCTCTAACCCAACCACTCCCTCCAGCATCACCATCATCACTCCATCCAGTGTCGTCCTCATCATCGTCATCGCCGTCGAAGCCGCGGCCTCCATCATCACCGTTAGGCTCAGGTGTTGTGTCGTCGCTCCTAAATTCTTTCTCTTCACGATCTAGGAACATGTAATTTGTACCAAACCATGTTGCATTCCACTTCACTAATTCACCCCAATAGCTTTTTTCATCATATGGTGCAAAGAGTTGGAGTTGTATAACCAATTGCAGATCCTCTTTGGACTCTCAATACATGCTTTGTGATCTGGACACTCTCCAATGTCCTTGAGCATAAGATTAATACATGCTTTGTGATCTGTCACTATTTGGACAACATTCTCGGCGCTGACATCTTTGATGATTTTTTCGATGAGCTGCATTTATGTAAAAATCCATTAGCATGCTCCAAGTAATGGAATACAAAATTCGACCTTGCACAACTTTGACATACCTTGACAATAAAATTAGCATCCTGTGAGTGATCAATTACATCAAATGACTTCCAAAAGTACATTGCACCTTGACAATATTTTTTGACTAATTAATTGGAGGCTATTTTCATGGAGTGATACCATTCTAGGCCATGGAGAAGCTCTAGTTTTTTATAGAATTTTTTCCTTCACTTTTATAATTTTTTTTAAAATTTTGAATTTTGGACTGATTTTTTTTAACTCAACTGAAAACCGATTTCAATTGTGTCGGTAACGATAAAAATGACTGATAATCGTAAATATCGACTGATTTTTAAAACCCTGCCAGACAGACGAAACGCAACAGTTTCAACCTACCCGGTAAAGATGGCAGTGGATCGGGTTCGGGGCGGGTATCCGCGGGTTTCGGGTTTGCGGGTTTCGGGTTCGGGTTCTGATTTTCATCCGCGGATTTGCGGTTTCGGGTACCCAAAATATTTCGGGTTTGGGGCGGATTTCAAAATTGACCCGCGGAGCTCCATTGGAGGCCCGAAAAGATTCAGCCCAATAGAAGCCCACTTAAAACCCTAGATATATAATAACACACCTCTCAGTCCAACCCACCTCCCGCCCCCGTCCCCGCCCCCGCAGCCCGCAGACTCGCAGTCCTGCTCCCACACCGCGCCGCACGGGCGCTGGGTGCACGCCGCATCGCCGCCCAGCCGCCCCCCCGCGCCCCCGCCTCGTCAAGCCAGGTGCCCGCCCAGGGCCCAGCCGCCGCCGCACGGGCGCATCCGCACGGGCGCTGGGCGCACGCCACATCGCCGCCCTGCCGCACCCCGCCCCCCGCCTCGTCAAGCCAGGCGCCCGCCCAAGGCCCAGCCGCCGCCGCACGGGCGCATCGACGGATCCTCGGCGGCTCGACTCGGCGCCCCCGCGCAGGGACCTCGCCCCTCGGCGGCGCCTCGGCGGACGGCAGATCCTCAGCCGGCTCCTCAGCGGCTCGATGCGGCGCCCCCGCGCAGGGCCCCACCCGCCCGGCGGCCGCCCCACGCGGACGGTGGCCCGTGGCCGCACCGCGCAGGAGCAGGACCCCACCCGCCGCACGGACGGAGGCTGCGCTGCCGCGGCCGCAGTCAGGCGCGGAGGCCGGAGGAGCCCCGCACGCCGACCACCCTCCACTCGCGAGCCACGACCTCGGTCCCTCCTATTCGGGTTTCGGATTATCTGTCGGGTTTCGGGTATCCGCGAGTTTCGGTTTTGGGTATGAATTTGTACCCGAAACGGAGTTCGGGTCGGGTTCGGGTTTTAAGTTCGGGTTTCGGTTTTGGGTGCCCATACACTCCACCCGAACCGAACCCGACCCGTTGCCATCCTTACTACCCGGCTACCCGTCCCGATGGCTCGGGGGCAGGGTGGCTTCTATGTCCCACCTGTCATGGAGCGTGTCGCGGGAGGCAGAGAGGAAGCAAGTTGTGGGACGACGGGGCTGGTGGGCGAGCGGCAGGTGGACCGTGGTCCGTGGGTGGAAGTGGAAGCACGACGGGAGGCGGAGAGGGCGGCGGGTCGTCGGCTCGTCGCTGTCGGGCGGGGTCCATGGCCCATGGACCGTGATATTTTGGGGGCGCTTCGCTCTGCCAGGCCAAGGTAATTCAGCGCCCGTGGCTGCCTGCGGCCTGCCTCGGCGTTATGTACGAGGTGAGAACCACCAGTCCCACCTCTGGTGTGCCTGTGCTGCGCAGGTGAGCAGACACCCTCACCTAGTCACCTCACCTCGCGAACGCGGGTGCAGAGCCGAGCAAGCGGACGGTCGCGGGGCGGTCTAGGTGGCGGGCTGGCACGCAGCGCCGCTGTTTTCCCCGGGCGGGCAGGTGGCCTCGTGGCGGGGCGGGCGCTGCCGGCTCCCCGTCGCGACGCGCCCATGTGGCGCCGCTGCTGCCTCTTGTGGGCGCCAGAGTTCTTTTCCCCCTTCCCGTCCCGTCAGCACGCCGCCGTGGTGCGGGCTGGTCCGACGGCCGACGGCCGTCGTTCTCGGCCTCGCCCCGTCGTGGTTGGCAGTTGGGTGCTGCTCATCGGCCTCTCTCCCCGCGTGCCGCCCGTCCAAAGCTCGGCCGGCGCCGCGTGGCTTCCCATTCTCTGCCGCGTCGTGCTCGTGCTCGCCAGGTTGCTCGAGTCTCACTTGCCTTGTTCGAGCCTTGCACTGCATTGACCTAACGACACGCACGAGAAGTGGTCGATAATTAAGCAGGTGGAGTTTGGTGGTGGATTACTAGCTGTCCCTGCCGCCGTGGAACCAACTTTGGACGAATAAACTTGTGCTGCTTTGGACCTCGAATACCGTCTCGCGTATTTGGCTGGGGCTCACCTCTGTTGGTGTACCGCACGGTTTCGGCGCACGCAGAGCCGTGGAGGGATGGTCAAAGCCTCTCTCCCAGGTTCAACGGCTGGCACGTTTGGCGTGCCCCTCTCTGGCTCTCGCGGCTCGCACACTTTCTGCGGTGCTAACAACTTGCGGTCCACTTGATCGGGATGGAGGGTGAGCACCTTGTGTTGTCGTCCGTCACTTGTTTAGTGGCGTTTGTATCTGTCTTAATAGTCTCTACCTATTAAATTTTGTAATGATTGTATTATTTTTCTCTTAATAAAATACGTGCTCAATCACGTTTGCAAAAATGGAGGGTGAGCACAGAACACTACCTAATTCTGTTTGCTGTGGCCTGTGGCTGTGGGTGATGGCTGACGACACGTCACGTTGTACTCGAGCAATCAGAAGTTCAGAACAAAGCCCCTGTTCGTTTTCCGCGGAGAACCTCGCTCTCTTTTTTGTCCACCGTCTTGGACGGATCACAGAGGGGGAGACTGCTACCTCGTTGCACACCCAAGAAACCTGGAAAGAATACTCCTCGTTTTGGACTCGACCTACACTGGAAAATGCTTATTTTGCATTGATGAGAACTTCGATTAGGCATCTCGAACAAAAGAAAAAAGGGGGTCTCTGTTTCTTCCACCGCCACGCCCTCGCCCAATGCTCCTTGAGCTAAGCGATGAACGCGATGCCAAGGACAAACAAGAGCCTCCCTTCACTATGGTCATATCTTAGTTCCGCTCCTGTCATTTAAGCAACGCTCAGCGATTGACCCGAAACGCAATGTGAACACGCCCATCACCATCCATCCTGCCGTCAACCGAAGTGGTGTGGTAGTAATCATCAGTCGTGTCGACCGGAGAGCAACAGGAGGGATCGGAGTCCAACATGTCGCACACGAACCCTAGTTCTTTTCACTCCCAACAGAGCATGTAAGGGCACTACTACTCAAATTTTGACCAACGAATAGCATCTGCTCCAGCCCTAGTTACTCTACAACCATGGTCAATCGGATTCCGCGGGCGAATATATCGAAGCAAAAGTGGGAGTAAAAATCAAAGAAAGGAGTCGATGAAGCCAGCCGGCCCGGCCCGAAAACGGCATGGCCGGCGGGCGTGGCCGCCCGTATCTGAACGGAAACTCTGAAACAGTCGCGCAATCTCGCCGCGCCGCGTGCGTTCGTTCGCGCGAACTCGATCAACACCGAAGAACACACCTCCGCGTAAGCGCCCGTGTCGCACGCAGCGTTTGACACCTCGCGCCATTCCAGAGCCCACCGCGGCATCCCTCGTGCTGCTGCAGACGGAGGAAGACTTTCTTTTTTTTTTCTTGCAGGAACAGGAAATTATTAAGGACTCGGATGGGTATCAGCAGCAGAAGCAGTGAAGAGCACGGCATGGCCGCCCATCAGATTCCTGGAGTAGCTGACCGAACGCGGGCCAACAGGTGCACCGTGCACATTATCCTCGCATGGGCGAACGTGTAACACGGGCGAGCGCACGTATGTTAGGACGCGTTTGGGAAGGCTCCGCGCGGGGCCGGATGGTCTTAATATCGATATCTTTCTTTAATCTTTGGAAGGTCAAACCATTGAACCTATTTCTTTGACCTTGGGACTGATAGGATCGTAGGAAGGAGCAGGCGAGCTGTTTTTTTTTTCTTTTGGCTCCACCGGCTCCATCTGTTTGCCGCTGCAACGGCTTCCGGCACTCCCAACTGACGTGGCAGAAGCGCTCCACCGGCGCGCGCTTGATGCAGCTCCTGAAGAAGCTGCCAGCCGACCGCTGCGGTAGCCCTACAAAACGGGCTCTTAATCGTGACGCGCCCGTGCGGCATGGTGCGTTGGCCCATTCTCCCGAGTTCTAAATATTGGTGGTGAAGGACGCCGAGAGGATTTCGCAAGACGTCGAAGCTTTTCGCGTCAAAAAGACCCCGCGCACTGGAAACACAACACGGGAACTCTGATCTGTTCTATCGGGGGCTTCAGTTTTGAACCCCTTCCCCCTTTGGTCGAAAGATGCGTAGACGAGCCTCGAGTCCTCCATGGCATCGCTGCGCAATTGAGAAGAAAGAATCTCAATTCATTTTCCGCCAAGTGTAGGGAAGGTGCAAAGAATGAGGCCACGAGCAGCGCTGTCACAAAATATCCTCTCCTGCCCACACGCTCGTCGCTGTCGACCGAGGTGCTCCCGTGCTCCGCTAAAGTGGATAGATGATGCATTGATTAAGATTAGTACAGAATTTGGGGTCGAACAAAATTTAGTTCCATGAGAAAAAGGACAATAGGCAGCGTAGGCTTTGTTTTCCTGTAGTCTGCACGACGGGCCCTGGTGGACCAAGGCATGAAGCAAAAAAACACAAATGGGCCTTCAAGAAATTTCCTTCCTCACAAACCTAGCGTGTTTGGTCCGCATGTTCCCCCTAACCAAGATCAATCACACATTCGGCCTCCCTGGATATGTGCGCCTACCGCGCGTGTGCCATCCTCTTTCGTGCGCGCGCTCTTCCTCTCTATCTAAAAACATGGTCGCTCTCTAACCAAATTCATTGCGCATACATAGTAAAATGTTCGCAACACGCTATTGGACCCAGAGGATCGAGGTCCAGTCCTAGCGTCATGTGCGTGCACGTGGTGTAAAAAACACAAGCCGCTTAACAAAAAAAAATATAAAGAGAAAAAAATGAATATACCGGTCAGACATCATCTCAATCTAATTGATGGCTCAGCTAGCTCGGATATGCTTCTTGGTTCCTAGTACTACTTATTGCACAATTTTCCTTGTCATTTTTTAGTTGCTTCCGCAACTTACACCACCTAACTTCTAGGCCACATGGCCCAGCTAACAGAGTAATTTTATTTTTTTTTCTAACTTTGCCTAACGCTAGGTGGTCAATTTTCATTGCTACAAAAGCGTGGCAAGACTAACCTTAATAGCCTTATACATGAGTACAAGAAAACATAGAACCTTGGGAAAATATGATAAGAGGGAAGAGCTTGCACTATTACCAGAAACCGTGAGGCTAAGAGGTGTCATATGAGCCCATCCACTCAATGTCTTCGTCCTGATGTTAATGTATTTTTGTGAAAATTCTTGTGCCAAAGAAGGTGCAGTACTTTAAAAAAAAAAGTGTGCTTTTTTGTGGAAGTTTGCATAAAATAAATCGTGTTTTGTAATACTTACAAAAAATAGGTTAAGGACATACCCGCTCAGATTTATCATAGTATCTGACAGGGACTGTGACATATCTTTCCACACCGCTTTTGAGATCAAAAACTCTAAGCTGATACAAAAGAATAAGTGTTAGTATTTTTCTTCCTATTTTTCAGTTACAGATGCCAAACTTTGACTCACAAGTATTACTAATGTTTAGACAGAGTAATGGATCCAAAGGGATGTCCTATATTGGAATCCTCATTTTGGGCATACCTTGAATTGTTTCATGCAAGTTGATTTGTCCATCAAATAGTGCCAGCCAAGTGATAGAAGATAACCTTCCAGCTGCAAAAAAATGCATTTAGCCGAATTTGCATCAAATCTGAAATTATCTATCAAGATCATCTGGTTTTTGTTTTCACCTCAGGTAAGCTCATAGCATCCAGCCCATTTATCGAAACAATCACATTACCAGATGTAATCCCAAGTTCCTCAGCCACAGGGTTATAAACCTAATGACACACAAAAAAAAAAGGATTAGAATAGCATCAACAATGCATATACAGACTGAACAAAAACCTTACCTCATCTACAATGAAACCACCTTTGATGCCAAAGTCAGAGATATCCTCCTGAAGTTGGACGTTCAGCAGCGCTATTGATCTGATGTCAATACCAAGAATGGGAAGAGCAACCCGGCTGAAATAATTTGACTTCAGTCCTTGTACAATAAAAAATGTACTGCAAACATTTTTTTTCATGCCAAGCCAAAGGCTGGACCGCCTTACAAGACCATATCATTGTCTTAAATGGCACATTGACTAGATATGTTACGTTATTCTAAGATTCTAGCATTGTTTCAAGTCATGTCATTTTGAATACGGATTCAATTCTAATACAAATTGCTCCACATGTTAGATTTCATTACATGAAGGCACCAGCCCCAAGAGAACTTACATCTCAAAAAACACTTATTCTTACACTAAACTCAACATTTACCAGAAGTTAGCACATCATACTAGGTTCATACACCTAATTCTGAAACCTACCCAAGCTAGCATGAAAGGGATGGCAGCAAACCTGCCATCGAGTGCACACCAATTCTAGAAATCACTAAGCATAAAGAGATCAACTAAAATCTAACAAGAGGATAATAGATGGATGACATACTTGAAGCGCATAAACATGTCAATGCATTTTTCAATAATAGAAATTGATATTACAGCAGGATATGGGCTCGAATGTACTGCCATCCCTCTGAATCAAAGAAATACCACAGAATTAAATACCACAGAAATACAGCAGGACACCATTCCTCCATTGCCACCCTGCATCAAAGAAATACCACAGAATTAAATAATCATAACAACAATAAAATACAAGAATACAACAACAACATAGCTTTTTTTCCCAAGCAAGTTGGGGTAGGCTAGAGATGAAACCCAAAAGAAATAAGTTCAAGGTTCAGGCACATTAATAGCTAGTCTCCAAGCGCTCCTATCCAAAGCTATCTCTTTAGAGATATTCCAATCCTTAAGGTCTCTCTTAACCGACTCATCCCACATCAGTTTAGGTCTACCTCTACCTCTTTTTACATTATCGACCCGCTCAAGAACACCATTACGCACCGGCGCCTTAGGAGGCCTTCGTTGGACATGTCCAAACCATCTCAGCCGATGCTGGGTAAGTTTCTCCTCAATTGGTGCCACCCCGACCCTATCCAGAATAACTTCGTTGCGGACTCTATCCCTCCTTGTGTGCCCGCAAAACCACCGCAACATCCGCATCTCTGCTACACTCAGTTGCTGGACATGTCGCCTTTTGTAGGCCAACATTCAGCACCGTATAATATTGCCGGACGAATTGCTGTCCTATAGAATTTGCCTTTTAGCTTTTGTGGCACCCTCTTGTAACAATAAAATACAAGAATAAATATAATTATTACCTCAGGGATGGCAGAACTGAGAAACATGTAGTGGTCACGCCCTAAAAAACCTGATTCTTCTAACCATTTGATATTTCCACACCTAACCCTCAAGGATGCACCACCGTCTCTGGCAAGCACAAAAACCTCTTCACCATACTGTGGATGAAATCCAATAGATGGGAGCTCCAAGGTAAAGTCTAAATAGATATCTAATAGGGCAATATTATAACGATCATTGAGGTAGATAAGCTCTGCATCCAAGACAGTCTTCTTGCCCGGCAAGGTAACAGATAGCTGAAAAGATGGGTGTTGATCATATAGTTAAATTGCATGGCCACACACCTCGTTCAGAATCAAGGAAGAAAATAACAGTTGGCCATAAAAACACCACAAAACTAACAGGGACTCCAGATAGACAAATAAGAGCATGTGAGCTAATGATGTTGTAATGTGGCAAATGCAACAATACCTGATACTGTTGAAATATCACAATACGGCCATAAAAAAGAGTTTAAGAGCACGATAGGAGGTTATCATCATGATAAATGAGGTGCAAATAATTGCTTAAGGTAAAAGAAAAGGTAAAAAGAAAGATCCAGGCACCTTCAAACAGTAGCGCAACAATAAAATATTTGGATCGAAGCACACTTGCACAATGAAGGCCACACAAACAGATGTCACATGTCTTCATAGTATAAAATATCCAAGGAAAACATTTTGCCCAAAATGCAGCATGCTCTAGGTGTGGCTGGGCTACTTATAATAGGCACAACTGAATGGAAAACTACATACAGCCTCCGAGCACTGAAAGGAAAAGTTTGTACCTTGGATAAGGGATCACGTTTTCGACCACTTGTGCAGACAACTCCACAATAGGTCACAACGCCCAGAACCATCAGACAATTGTTTAATGATGATGCCACTACATTGTGGTTTCCTGCGTCCGTCTGAAAACACAGATATGATGATGTTATTATATTCAGATAGGAGGAACAGATTGGGTGAAGCTTGCAAAGGTTTTTATTTGATCATACCATCCATGATGTGGGACACAATGACAATGCTGCGTGCGGCACGCAGAACCACTGCCTTGTCTCTTGAGCTCTGTACGGCTTTGGTGGTTAATGGGTCCTTGGGCTTGCTCATGGTAATCAATGTCTGGAAAAAAAAAGACGTGTATGAAAACCTTATGGGTCCGTTCTATAATAATTATCTTTACCCAAATACAAATCCAAAGGCACACGCATCTGCATTACACCAATGATACTTCATACACATGCGCACAAGTTAGCAGAACCATTGATTTTCCTTGCTACCTTGCTTCAACCTGACATTGTGGGCGCCGGCACATGTACTCCGCACCACCAAAACCGTAAATCCCTAACCTAAATTCCTAACCCTAACCTCTAATAGCTGAAGTGACTGACCGATTTGCAAAACCTTAAACGATTGATGAGTAGCAATTAATATATATATATATATATATATTTATTTTTTTTGGCATCGCGAAATTCAGAAGGAAACCTTTATCGAGTATCTCGCTGATCCTCTCGCACTCTTTGTACCACTTTTGCATATCCTTATGCTTGCAAGTAGTCGGGCATGGCGGGTATCGAAGACGGGGTGCAGCAGCTGAGGCCCTGGAACCCTGACCTACTATTGCAGCCGACGCCTTTCCCGGCTGATTCTTCTGCACTGCTTCTGCTTCCTCTTGTTCTGTCGGACTCGGGGCAATCTGCCCCCTTTCTTCCATCTTCCTCTTCCCCGGCCTATGTTCTTCAGATCCATGAGGTCCATGATGAGCGGCATCTCCTTCGCTCCTCACGGATTCGGAAGCTGGGGATCCACGAGAAGCGCCCTCCCCTTCATTCGTTTCGGCTCCGGTGTCCGGAAGCAAGGAATCAGAGGTTCGGCTTCGAGACATGGTTCTGTACTCAGCAAACTTGCAACTCTTTTTTTTTTACGCGAGCGGCATTGGTGATTTGGCAGGAGGTTGGGGGCGGCCGGCGAGCAGGAAGTTGGAGGCGGCCGGGGCTCCACAGCGCCGGGCTCGAGGGGCGCCGCGTTTGTGCTGCTGTGCCGCGGCGGCGCGAGCGAGGAGGGGCAGGGGCGTCGGCGCCGTGGAGGAGAGGCAGGGGGGCGGAGGTCCGCGGCTGCCGCTTCCTCTACTATCTGGGCCTCGGCCCAAGAACAAATCCGTCGGGCCTTTTTGGCGCGAGTCGCAGCAGCGCCGCAGCAGGTGATCGGCTTTTCCGCGAGAGCGAGGATGAGGCCATCAGCTCCTGGCCTGCTGCTTGAGGCCGCGTTTAGTTCGCGAAAAGTTGGGTGAAAAGTCATTGCAGTACGTTTCGTTATTATTTGATAAATAATGTCTAATTATGAACTAATTAGGCTTAAAAGATTCATCTCGTACTAATCAGTTAGACTGTGTAATTAGTTATCTTTTTCAACTATATTTAGTGCTTCATGCATGCATCGAAAGATTCGATGTGACGGGTACTGTAGGAAAAAATTTGAGAACTAAACGGGGCCTGAGTTGTGTCGCTACGAACATGCTTGCGGGGTGTGGAAACCGTCTCTCCATGTGTCTTCGGACACTGCAATAGTACAAAATATTTATTCTAGTATTTTTTATCTATAGAAGAAATATTTGAACCATGTATGGCCATCAATATATTCTCTTATACATTGACGGTAATATTTCAAATCAGTACACCGATTTTCTAAACCATACATAGCATCAATACATTCTCTCAATTGTTTTCTGAACCTTTTATTTTGTACGGGCAATCACAGATAATTTCTAGTAGCATGGATTTTTTTTTTGTCATCGATGTGCAATCTAAATGTCTTTTGTGAGTTTAATTTGTATGACTTTCTCTTGCAATCCAAATATCTTTTGCTACGATATATGTATGTTCATGAAATGAACTCTTTTCCAAACAAGACATGATCGATCATTATGCAACAATGGGTACATCCAGTCATTTTGGCAATTCAAAGATCACATTCTCAAATTTTTAGTTAGATTATCACTTTACAATCTCAATCTTATCTAACAGCTCTGTTCTAAAATTACCAACAACTCTGCTATTTTACATCACTGTCTGAACAGCTGAACATCCTGACATGAAGAACTGCAGAATCATGAATGTCCTTCCCCTTGGAATCCTAAAGCACATGGAGAAGGATGGAGCGTTGGTGGTGGTGCATCAGTTGCGGCCACGCTGCATGGAGGGGCACTATCTACTGGATCGTGTACCTCCACGCGAAGCAGTCGGAAGGGAAGAATGGCGCGGACCAGAGAGAACTGCACTTGGCCATGGGCGGCGGTGCGGACAATGGAAACGAGCACTCAGCAACGAGCGGCAGCACGGCGCATGGAGGCTAGCAGTGGTGTGGCACAAGGAAGTTAGCAGCTGGCAGCAGCGCAGGCGCACTGTTGCTGGCGGCACTTAACTGCTCAGGGGCTGCGAGTTGTGGAAAGCATGGGCTATAGTTGGGCTGGACTAGCAGGCCATGAGTGCATGAATTATTGGCCAATGATGTCAGGTGTTCGATCTTCAGCCGACGGTAAAAATAGTGTGACTGCGTCGTGCAGTCGTTTCAGGTGAAGCCAGACGATCTTTTTCCAGGGAGGAGAGGCAGGGGCATGGGCGTGTGCGAGGGGAGGGAGGGGGCCAGGGGCGACTGGGGCTATCGGACCCACACATTGGTCTCCTAGATTGATCACAACACAACCAAAGCAAAAAATAATACTAAAACAACTACTTGCTTGGATGCAATGCAAGAGCAAGAACATGTGCTAATTGAATTGAAATATGCAGAAATGCCAATTTAAAAGATAGAGATGATCATACATTGCTCTTCTTCCTCCTTCGAGGAACACAGTGGTGGTCTCCGTGGTAATGACATAATGAATCGGTCAAACCAGAGACGACTTGATCAACTTCACAGGACCACAAACTAATTCGGTCAGAACATTTTCACTGGCATCGAATTAGTCAGTCTGCAATGTAGCCAACTGCAGAGGATCTCAATCCGTGGATGAGAGGGTGAGGAAACCTAACAGATGTGGAGCCGCTCTGCGGGTTTACGGTTGAGTTTATATCGATTTTCATATCCATAAATAAATTTCTCCATCTCGACAACTAATCTCTATCTCTTTTCTACAACTGAAAAATGAAGAAAGCGATCGTACATTGCCTGCATTACCACGCCCCCACGCCATTCACTCAATGTGGAGTTAAAATTAATTTACATGGGAAATCTGACGAAGAAAGTTACTATTGAAGTAAAAAAGTTTCATGTGGTATTTCAAACTAGTCATGATTCGTTCCTTATCTTATAATAAAAAGATCCTTACGTTCAATAATTGTTTTTTTTTGCAAAAAAGTTTCAGTTATTACATAATATATATGCATACACTCATATTTGGGCTAGACAGTGTTTTTTGAGCCCAGAGAAATGAAAAGCCCAGTCCATTCCCCACACATTCGTCCTCCCTGGAAAGCGCAATATGACCCAGGGATATCTGGATTTTGGCGGCTACTTCCTCCGTTCCAAATTGTAAGTTATTCTAAAAATTTTGGAGGGTCAAACCATTTCAAAGTTTGATCAAAATTATAGTGAGAAATATAAAGATTTATAACATCAAATAGGTATATTATAAAAATATAACTAATAAAGAATCTAATGATACTTAATTGGTATCGTAAATGTTATTATTTTGTTGTATAAATTTGGTCAAACTTAAAAAATTTTGACTCTCCAAAATTCTTAGAATGATTATAATTTGGAACGGAGGGATTACCACTCCTCTCTTCCCCTCTCTCTCTCTGCAAAACAAACAAACAAACAAAAACGGTCATGCATGTCAATTGTCATGTGGTCCCACCGCTATTGTGTTCCTCACTTCCTCTCAAGGCACTCTCTAACCAAATTCACTGCGCAGACGTAGCGTAGTAAAATGCTCGCAGCATGCGATTGGACCCAGAGGATCCAGATCCCGTCCTCACGTCACGTGCGTGCACGTGGTGTAAAAAACACACAAGCCGCTTGTAACAGAAAGGAAAAAGTCTAATTTTGACCCCTCAACTATTGGGTTTGTTCAACTTTAACCCCCAACTACAAAACCGGACACAATGCACACCCAAACTTTCAAAACCAGATCAATTTATACCCTGGGACTGATTTGGGTGGTATTGAGCTGACGTGGCGGTGGTTTTGACTGCGTTGACCATGACGTGGACAAAATTGGTCACGTGGACGCGCTACTTCCTTCTTCCCGACACCAGCGACGACCACGACGAGGGCGCGGTGTCGCAACTTCCTCCGCCGGCCCTAGCCGGAGCTCTCCTCGGCCTCGGCAGCGGCGGCGGTCGCAGCGCGCGCGAGCTCGGCACATCTCAGGCGGCGGCGACCGGGGGGCTCGACCGCGCAAGGAGGGCAGCGGCCCGCATGGGTATATCTACCACCGCACACGCGTCCCTCGGCTCAGCGCCCCTCCACCTCTCCCCTCCCCCCCCCCCCCCCCGCATTTCAGCCTCGGTGGCCACGGTCATGGCCTCTTCGGTGGCCGCCATGCCCCATGAGCCCGCGCAGTGAAGGGACCCCTCCCGCCCCACCCTGTCCAGGGGATTCTTCAACTCCTCATCCCGCCGCCGCAGCCCGCGTCCTCCTTCTCCTCCTCCTCCGCCCCGGATGCCGGTGCCAGTGCTTCCTCCTCCGCGAGCGAGCCCACGCCCAGGCGACGCCGCCAGATCCTCGAGCGCCCGCCCCCGCCGAGCAGCGCCAGGGAGGCCGAGCTCTCCGAGCTGGCGTCCGCCACGCACCCCATCGCCGCGCGCGCGGTCGTGTTCCGCGAGCCGTCCCCGGCGCCCTCCGACACCTCCTCGTCCTCCGCCGGCGCGCCCATTTAGCTCCCGCCGTTGGGGCCCATCATCGCTTGACGAGCCCGATCCACTCCTGCAGGGCACCGGCGGGGCGGCCTTTTCCGTCCGGAGCGGCCTTGCCCCCATCACCGCTTGACGTCCCGGTCTTCGCCTTTCTCGCCACGCCGCGCTGTGCGTGCCCCACCTGCGCCGTGCATGCATTCACGCGCGTCACGCCCGCGGCAGAGCGCGCCGCCGTCCGCCGATCCCAAAACAGGGGAGCTCTGGTGCCGACCAAATTCGCGAGGCACAGCCCATCGCGGGGAGCACCCCCACCACCACAGCGACCTCCCCAGCCCGTTGTCCCATCTCGCTGCGCGCCACCGCGTCCTCCCGCTGGCGAGCTGCGCCGCCCTCAGGCCATCGTCCGCCGTGCCGGTGAGCTTGTCCTTCCGCGCCTTCTCGTTTCGATTCGAGGCCATAAATGGAGTCTCCTAGGTCCCCCTGTCATGATGCTTCCGCTAACTTTTGGCGTTCTCAGCTTGGTCGCCGGGGATGCAGAGTGTCGCCGCCGCCGAGGACCCCGCGCTCGGCGAGGATGGCACGCGGGAGGCCGACCTCCGCGACCTGCTCCTCTTCCTCTACATCCAGTTCTACAAGGGGAAGTGGAAGGGGAGGAGGAGTAGACGCTCGTTCCCATCCCCGGCGCACTGCTCCTCCACGACAGCGGCGCCGCCGTCGCCGCAGCGCCGGGCAGCCGTGCGTGCACATGGTCACCGGATGAACTGTCGGCGGCGCGACGGCGGCGGCTGTGGCCTAGCTCCTTGCCCCCCGCGCGCATGGCCGCTTCACACAGGGTGACTGGCTTCTCGCCCGCGCGCACCGTGGCAGCCCCGGCCCGCACGCCCGCGCCACCGCCGTCGATGCGGAGGCTCTGTTCGGCTCCCTTTCTCTCTCTCTGAGTCTCTCTCCCCCTCACTATGGCACGTGGGCCTCGGGCCCCACCTAACGGCCACCTCAGCGCCACGTGTCCAAAACCGCCGCCACGTCATCGTGAAATCCCAAAAACCGGCCTGAGGGTATAAATTGACCGGTTTGTAGAGTTGAGGTACCTAAATTAGACGGTTTTGAAGTTGGGTGTCAAAATTAGACTTCTCGAAGAGTTGAGAGCTAAAAGTAGACTTTTTTCTAACAAAAATAAAAGAGAAAAATAAATATTCCGGTCAGACATCGTCTCTATTCAATGATGGCTCAGCTAGCTCGGATATACTCCTTGGTTCCTACTCCTACTCATTCCATCGGAAAGCGAAAACCAACCTCGCACTACTGCTTTAATTTCGACGTTGACACTTGCACATGAATGAAGATCAGAGGGTTAGTTAGCCATTAATCACACTCTCTCACTTCCGGTCCCAGATAGACTGCGTGGCACTCACCACTTTCCTTTTTCTGATCTTCTAATTCTTAGCCAGCTGAAAGAATCGAGCTGGCTTTTCCTTGCTTGTGGCGCCGGTAACTTGTCGGTTGCACGCCACATGCGCGCTAACATGATGAAAAGGACTCGGGCAAACAATGGGCGGCGGCATCGCGGGCGCTTCTGAAAGGAGACGTGAAGGCTCAAGCCACAGGTCCACAGCCGAGGGCATGTAAAGAGCATGGATCTTCTTCTTCCTACCGGCACGGCACCCGCGCACCCCGCCGGGGCGGGGGTGGGCGATCCCGGCGATAAAACGAGGGGGCGCATGCTCCCATCCCATCCCTGGCCGATAAGGCTCGTCCGCAGCTGGCCCCACGTGCCCCACATGGCAGCGGATCTTCTCCCGTGAGCCGGTGGCCCCACGCGTCGGCCTCCACGCCCCGCCCGCGACTCTCGCGCACCCCGACCCCGGCCGTTAACCGCTCCGGGCCGCAGGACGGTTAGCTCCGGAGCCGACGCGCCCGGATTCCTCCACGTCACCCCATCCGACGGCCGGAGATTCCCCAATCAAATCCCACTCTCCCACTTCCTCCGCCCGTATAAGAACGGGGAGGGAACCTTCACCCACTTCCCACTTCCTCCCCCCTATCTCCTCCATCCTCCACCTCCGTCCGCATCGCGCCCCCCTCCTCCCTCCCCCGGCTCCGCCCCCACGCACATCGCCATGTTCCGGACCTTCACGAAGCTCCGGGATGCAGCGGCGCCGCTCGCGGCGTCGGCGGTGCGGCGGTGCTCCGGCGGCAGCCGGATCCGGGCCGACGCCAATTGCCCGCGGTGCGACGCCCACATGTCGGTCCAATTCTCCCTCCAGCACCTCCCGGCGCCCCCGCCGGCCGCCGCGGGGGTCGTGGATGCCGCCCAGAGCCACAAACATGACGGGGCGGGCGTGTGCCCGGCGTGCCGAGCGGCGTTCCTGTTCCGCGCCCACCGGATCGACCCGCTGCGGGGCGCGTTCCTCGAGATCCCCGGAGGCATCGGGGGCGACGAAGAGGACGCGGATAAGGCAGGCTTCGCCGATCGGATCAAGAGGATGTTGTCGGAGCGCCCGCCGGATGAGTTCCCCCCGTTGCCGCAATCGCCCCCGATGCCGATGCCGCACTATCCGCGACGGAAACAGAACAGGAGGAGACAGAGGGAGGAAGGAGGTGGAGGTGGCGGCGGAGGTAACGGCGGGGACTCACCGTCGGGAGGGGAGGGTACGAGCGCCTCGCCTAAGAGGGAGTGGTGGGGTGGAGCCAGCCTGGGCGATGAGCTGCCGACGCCTCGGGAGATGTGCCGGAGGCTTGACGAGTTCGTCATCGGGCAGGCCAAGGCAAAAAAGGTGCCCCGTATGTTCCCAATTCTGCCTTCGTTTTTCACAATTCGTGCGAATTTCGGGTTAAAGTGACTTTGTGCTGTTGTGCCTCAAACAATGCTGTAGGCTTCTGTAGAGCTGTGGCTTAAGTCTGAGTTGGCAAATTCGGGATGTTAGGTGAGAATCAGTAGGGACTCCTGAAATTATGAAGAAAGAACTGAAGCAATGCAGAATTGCCCTCGCTTTAGCTTAAATGGCACGGCTTCTTTCTGTGTTTGCCACCTCAATGGATCTCGATGGGCTTCTAATATTTTATTAGTTTCTGGTTCTCGCGAAGATAGTACAGATGGTTGTTGCAGTCGAATGATAACTCACCATGGAGGGCATCACATTTCCTGCTTCGTTGGCTTTAAACTTGGGAATTATTTCATTGTCATGCAAATAGACCAGGGAATGTGCCTCTTTTGAACTCATGGAACTCACAGTGTGAACTAGATCTCTGATGGGGATCGCTGAATTGATGAACTAATGATGATTGAATTTTGCAAATGTGTCACTATCACAGTGTCACCCAACTCAACCACCACAGTTTCTTCATCCCATGCTAGTATCGGCATTGTGCCCTTTCTAGTTTTCGGTGTTAAAGTCACATAATAGCTTCACATTTTTGATTGATGGATTTTGGTGGGTGGTGGTTTGGTACTGATTGCAGGATTTCCTAAACTTGTTGTGTGAATTTAACATGAAGACTAGCTGGATTTATTGATACATTAATTGCTCGAAAATTATTATCAATGCAGCTGCGCAGAATAATGACCGAACTATGCAGTTGGATTGCATGACTTGTGTGTGAGAATTTCTGTGTATATATACATAAGTCGCGAACTAAATTAACAGGAGGTAGCAGTGTTTTACTTCTATTTGATTTGAAACAACCTAAACACGTCTGGTATGCTAGTGTAGTTGAAAGAATGTAATTGGTGATACATCTTGTTAAAAGCAGGGTTGCTGACTATGCATCCTTTTCACTCATGGAAAGGAGTTAAATGCATGAGTGTTCAGGCACCATGACCCTTTTCTAAGTGCAAAGTATAGTTTGTCTACATACTTATCACAAATACCTTTTCCTCGCAGGTGCTATCTGTAGCTGTATACAACCATTACAAGAGAATATATAATGCAAATGTACAGAAAGAGTTAGTCTCTGCTCTTTAACTTACCTGCTTTAGTTTTTTTTTAAACATCTCTACAATATCAGCGATAAGTTACTAAGCTTTATTACACATTTGTAATGTATGGCTCATGTGGTTGTATGTAAATGCAAGTTGCTAGTTGCTATGTCATGTCTTTTTTTCCTGACATGTATGTGTTGCTGTTGTATCCAGATCTGCTCCCAATTGTGAGTTTCCAGATGCTGCACATGATGATCAAAATATTGTAGAAATAGATAAAAGCAATGTACTCCTAATGGGCCCAACTGGCTCAGGTTAATATTCTTTTTTCTTAAAAGACAATCTTCCATACCTTCCATACCTCCAAGGACGCCTTGCACATGTGTAACTAGAGTTACTATATAAGTTGGAGCTGACAGTTAAATCTTTTTCATCTTATCTGCTGACAGGAAAAACATTGCTTGCAAAAACATTAGCACGTATTGTAAATGTGCCATTTGTTATAGCTGACGCGACATCATTAACACAGGCAAGTTCATTACTGTTTTAAGCACAATAGTCTTTAGAGTGGCTAGGAAAGTGCCCTGCTTAAATGCATTAAACTGATTTATGAATTCTCAATACATGTCATAGCTCATAGCTGCTAACTTTATTTGTGCTCTTTCACTATTTTGGATTTTTGTTCGATAAAAAAACTATTTTGGATTTCATTTTACACAATTCTTCAGTATCGTATTTATGGTTTCCATCTATTCTTTCTCGTTTATCATGTCCATCTGTTATGTACATGTGGAGATTCATGATTGCATTGAAGTCTATATGGAGTAGTTGTGAATGTGAGTTCAAATTTAGAACCAAAACTAAACTTTGATGCATTATGCAGGCTGGATATGTAGGGGAGGATGTAGAGTCGATACTGCAGAAGTTACTAGTGGTACGTGTGGCAGGACATTACATTCCTTTCCTTTGGTTGTTAAATCATTTTTTTTCTGTTTATGTAGATCCACAAATAGAGAAAATAAGAAAATCAGATTATTCCAGAATCCTGATGGCATTCTAAATTTTGTTCAGGCTGCTGAGTATAATGTTCAAGCTGCCCAGCAAGGGATAGTGTACATAGACGAAATAGATAAAATAACAAAGAAGGTACTGGTTCATTTTTTTTTACGTAGCTTATTTAACTTGAGGTTTATAACAGTACCATGTTTCAGGCTGAGAGCGCAAATGTCAGTAGAGATGTATCTGGAGAAGGTGTTCAACAAGCATTGTTGAAAATCCTAGAAGGAACTGTAAGTGAAGGCACATGTTACTGACCTTTTTATTTGATGGCTTCAGAATTAGGATCGGAGTTTATAACTATCATTGACTAACTTTGAACTGCCTGTCAAGTGTCAAGAGACTTCAGTAATGAACCCGTGTATGTTGAGTACTTATGTGTGTTTCTACTTCAGGTTGTCAGTATTCCTGAGAAAGGATCGCGCAAGAATTCTCGCAGTGAAAGCATACAGGTTTCATACTCTAGTACTCTACATAGTCCTTGATGAATACATTTGCTGTATATCATATGGTCGAATTTGGATTCAGTTGAATGAAAACAGTTCTTTAGATGGTTGTTTTCTGTCAAAAGGATACTGTATACATATTTAACTAAAGAAGTATTGATATTTCAAATGCATTTCCTGACAACCAAATAACAGCAACCCAGTGGCTGTGCTAAAAGTGTGTAAGGCATAAATATTCTGCATTTTGTTACTATTTGGATAGGTATCATGGACATCATAAATCCATCTTCGTTCTTAACTGTTTTCAGTATCACATGCCTGTAACAAAATCTCATGATAATGATGCAGATAGACACGACAGATATTCTTTTTATATGTGGTGGTGCTTTTGTAGACTTGGAAAAGACTATTTCTGAAAGGTATTGCAAATTTCATGTGTAGATTTGTTATTCCGAAGAATCTGCATACAGAAATTGAACCCTATCTTCTGACATGAATTAGGCGCCAAGATTCATCTATAGGGTTTGGGGCACCCATTCGTACAAATATGAGAAGTTCTGGAGCTAGCAGTCCAATGGTTACTTCGTCTTTGTTAGAATCTGTAAGAGTACTCTCATTTGTTCCAATCAATACCACAGAACAGTCTTTTGTGTCTCAAAAGTTGTTCCTCACATACTCGTTAACTGGATAATCCACTTTGCATTGACAGGTTGAGAGTGGTGACCTTGTGAGATATGGTCTAATTCCAGAGTTCATTGGTCGTTTGCCCATTCTAGTAAGTTTGGCAGCTCTCAATGAAGGTCAGCTCGTTCAGGTAGCTCCGGGAAATGCAGAATTTTCGCTACTTCTTTATTCAATGCTGTTGACGCTGTAGACATTTGTACTCAGATAAAAGTATAAGTAGCATGCTGCTGGTATTTGCATTGGTGCTGGCCTGTTATGATGACGATGATATCTAATTACTCCAGTAGAGGGCTCTTACATGATTGTCACAAATTCTCTTGCATGGTGAAGCTCATTAAAATGATTTTATCTGCTTTCAGGTTCTGACAGAACCGAAGAATTCACTTTCCAGACAATACAGGAAAATGTTTAACCTGAACAAAGTGAGGCCACCAAATCCTATCATCATAAGATATCTTCATGTATGGATCATTACTAATCTTGTATTGCGATTTTTGGTTCATCAGGTTAAGCTGCACTTAACTGATGGAGCACTGAGATTGATAGCTAAGAAGGCGATAGCTAAAAATACTGGGGCTCGTGGTTTAAGAGCCATCTTGGAAACCATTCTATTGGAGGCCATGTATGAGGTAGGACTCTTGACCCTTTCTGCAACACGATGCAATTTTTTATCCATAAATTCTATCTCCTTTTAAGCAGATCCCAGATGAGAAAACAGGAAACGAGCGAGTAGATGCGGTTGTGGTAGATGAGGAGGCAATTGGTTCTGTTGATAGGCAGGGCTGTGGGGCTAAAATTCTCCGAGGAGATGGTGCATTGGATCAGTACATAAGAACTAATGTGATGAATTTGCGGGTAGGTAGCTGTCAAGCAAGAAACAGTAATACTGTAAATTTTCTTCCTTACATGGCAGGTCAAAAGCATATAATTCCACTCATGTTCATCTTTGTTTTGCCGTGGTATTATGTTATATCCTTGTAGTGAAAAGTAGCACTGAAATGGAAAATAGACCTCTTCACTTGCTCTGATAACGTCTGTTTTCACGTGCAGGAAAGTAACGATGGTTTGGCCGGGGAGCTTGAGGAAGCGTACATGCTGTCGAGAATTGTTAGCTTGTAACTAAAAAAAAGGCGGGAGGAAGCGTACATGCTGAGTTCTGACCAACTTCGTACATCATGTAACATGTCTACCCAACCCAACACTCACACTAGCTCTGTCTTGCTCACCAAATCGCCTGTAATTTGATTCCACTCTTGAGGAGCAGATAGATCCAGAGCGCCATTTGTTGTAATCCATGTAAACAGGAGTTGCCGTTTGATTGAGCAACCGTCCTGCCAAGTAAATTGTTCCCCATTTTTTCCTGCTGCCCCGTTGGGGGCAGCCCAATTGTTGCTGGCAAAATTGTAAAGATCATCATTTTACTGATATGATAAAAAAAGGCGCATTTTCACAAGTAAATAGAAAATAATACCCAGTTCCTGGCCCTAGCAGCACAAGTTGCCTCTAGCGACGGCATCGCGGCTCCGGCGCACCGGAACAGCGGCGCAAAACGGCGGCCGGCCGGCGCGCCGCGGCGCCGCCGCCAGAACCCGATAACGATTGCAGGACTGGTAGTGGCGGAGGGAGGAGGATAAGGCAGCGGAGATTCGCGCGGGGAAGGGGCAGAGATTGGGAGGAGATACGGCAGGGGAGCCTTGTTTGATTTAGTGAAATTCCAATATGTTCATTAGAAAATGTGAGCATTTTGTGATTACTTATTACTAAGAGTTTTACCCATTTTATCAAGAGTGAAAAGGAAAAGAAATTTATTTTTGACCATCCAACTATTAACTCAGTTTAGTTTTGACCATTGAATTGCAAAGCTACACATCTTTGACCATCCAACTCTTAAAACCAATAATTTTAATGGACGCCTTTGCTGACATGAACGCCACGCGGTGATGAAGCCTACTTGCCAACCCCCCATCTCATCCCTCCTCTCTCTTACTTCTCTCTTCTCTCCTCCAGCAGCCGCCGGCCACCCCTGCACTGCACAGGCGTCCCACTGCGTCGGTCGCCCCCGTGCCTCCACGGCCTGCCCCTCCCCCACACCGGCCTCCCGTGTCCCGTCATCTTCAATCTCGAGCCCAGGACTTTGGTTGAGCTGCACAAACTGGAGGGCGTGCAATGGATATATAATTCACCAGGTGGAAATGGATCTGAAACCTCACCATGATCACACAGCTGTCTACGTTTGTATATATTTCTTTCGGCCAGTATGTTCGATCGAAAGGGTATTGTCCAACAAAATAGTAAGGTTATGTACTTTTGGCATATTGGTGATGCATTTATCCTGCGGAAAATATACTAGAAGATAGTAGTAAAGGATATCACGACGCCATTGAATGAAGTAGAAGGCGCCCAGTAGAACATCAGAATGGATGAGAAGTATAGCATTACATACTCCTGCTATCTCTGCTATTGATAGATTTCAGAGTCTTTCCTATTAATCTTGGTGCATTTCCTGCACCGAAAAAATGGTCACATCACCTCAAATTCCCCGACCATTGGCTCGACCGATCCGACGACTAGGAACTAGGAAGTAATTTTTACAAAAAAAATCCTTAAACTTTGGTGAAATCAACCCGCAGTCTATGGATGAAAATTTCGTGAAAGAGTCACCGGACTTTGTGAATGTCAATTTTACAAAAACCCCTTGAATTTTAATGAAATCGACATGCACTCTATAGATGGCAATTTTATGAAAAAATCCTGGACTTTGGTAAAAACCAACCCCTAATGTGTATCAATGACGGGTTGAATCGTCTCGCATATTTACACACTGTATATATCACAACATTGACATCTATTTTAATTGTCACATATATACTTTATAGACATATTTTAATAGTTTAACAACCCAAATCAATTTTGACAAGCCCGCAATAAAACTTTATAAGCACGAATATATACATCTTTAATGGGCATCTTTGGAGGCGCCAAAGACGCAGCATTTTTCTAGTCAATCTTCGTATTTGTATGACAGTTTGGGTTTGACATAGAAATACCTGCACTGCAAATTCCAGCAGCTACGCTCTTCGAGGCTCAGGCTCACGCAGGTGACCACTGGGCCCATTACTGGGCCTGTCGTCTCCCTTCCCCGGCTCCCGCCGTTGGTTTCGTGCGCCGAGGGCCTAGAAGCCCGGGACGCGCTGGTACTGCGACGAACTTTTATCATTTTTATATTTTTTAAAAATTAAAATTTCAAAAATATATGTCCATTTTGAAATATTTCAAAAATACCCCCGGTCGCCCCACATAGGGCGACAGGCCTTAAGTGAATTTTTTTTTTCAAATTCGCAATAAGGTCCCTGGAAATAAAAAAAACCTGTCGCCCGTTGGGGGGGCGACAGGGGCCTGTTGCCCAGCCCACGGGCGACCGCCGCTGGGCCCAGCCCACGGGCGCAGCAGGGGGCCTGTCGCCCCCCCCCCCCGCGGGCGACCGGGGGTACCCCCTATATAAGCTCAAGCCCTCCCCTTCTCTCCTCATTTGAGCCCGAAAATTCCACCAAAAATTCAGAAAAAAAGAGAGGAGTGAGGAGAAGGAAAGCGGCGAAGCCCTGCCGGATTCAGCACTTGTGATCTGCAGGTTAGTACATTTAGTTTAAATATTGTTATATTTAAGTACTACGTATTTTAATATGAGTAATTTGATTTAATTAGTGCTATAGTAGAACCATTTTAGTAGGAGTTCAATGATACTTTAGTTTGTAGTTACGTAGTAGTAAATTAGTTTAGAAAATTAGTAGAACCATTTATGCGGTATAGAATTTGAGTGTCATCACGTAGTTATGAATACTTATACGTTGTAATTGAATTTCATACTTAGTTTTTACGGATTATTGAATAAGGTAGTGAAGTAAAGAGTATAACTCGATAAGTATTATGTGATATACAGATATGTCGAGCAAGATGCAGTTTCAAGTATTTTATGGTGAATACAATGTTATGTATGGGCCAAATGGAGTAGATCTTTCTGCCTTTAAGCGCAAATCTAGCGGCATAGATAAACCTCTGGAAATGAGTTTTGGTTCCATATGTAAGTGGCTGCAGCGTGGGTTCCATGTTGATCCGTTGACACATGTGATCACTGTCCAGTCTCTTGTTAATTGGGAGGTAGAAAGTGAATTATGGGAATTAATGATGATACACAGCACTGATGACTGGCAGAAGTACATGCAAGCAGCTCTAGAGCGTGGGTGGCCTCTGGCCATTCTTGTTCAAATCCGGGAGAAGACACAAAATGAAATCCAACATTGTGCAGATCAAGGAACTCCGAGTATTCGAAGAGAGACCAATTATGTTGAGCAAGATGAGTCAGAAGAGACAGAGAACCAAAACATGGGACCACAGGGCCTTGCTGATGAGGGAGAGAGGATACATATCATTCTGGACGAGATGGAGGCAGAAGACCAAACCGCAATAGAGATGGAAGAATATGAGGACTCATCTGATGACGAGCAGTACTCATTGCCAAAAGAGTGGAAAGAGCATGGTTTTGGCAGTCATGTCGCAGAAGATGTACGAAATCAGGAGTGGGAGTACAGAGGGAATGAGGTAGTGCAAGGTGCAACATATCCAAACATTGAAGCCGTAAAAGATGTTGTGAGACTATGGGCAATCTCATTGAAACGAGAATTCAGAGTCGTAAAGTCTGGCAGTAAAGAATATGAGGTGAAGTGTGTGAATGCTGGATGTCCATGGCGAGTCCATGCATTCAAGGGAAAATGGAAGTCAAACTGGAAATGTTCCATTGTCACAGAGCACACTTGTTTGCTGTCAGAAGTTCTTCCCTCGCATCGCAATATATCATGCGACTTTGTTGCAAAGCAAATGTATGGGTTTATTATGGACAACCTAAATTATGAGCCAAAAATGATTGTTCGACACATTGAGAAGACTTACCAGTACACCATCAGTTATTTGAAGGCATGGCGGGCTAAACAAAAGGTGTTCGAGATGCGGTTCGGCACATACGAGGCATCATATGATAACCTACCTCGTATGTTATCCCAGGTTGCTGCTAGAAATCCTGGAAGCTTTTATGATACATACCTTTTACCAGCCGTGACTAGGGGACAAAGAATTATGTAAGGAGCCTTCTTTTGCATAGGTGCTTCTGTTAGAGCATATCAGTTTTGTCTTCCGGTGATCTGCATTGATGGCACATTTTTGACTGGAAGGTATAAAGGTCAGATACTCACCGCAATCGGTGTAGATTGCAACAACCAAATTGTTCCGCTCGCATTTGCATTTGTTGAGAATGAGAACATAGACAGTTGGTATTGGTTCCTTGAACGAGTGAAGAATCATGTTGTTGCTGCACGTCCAGATGTGTGCCTTATTAGTGATAGGCATGCAAGTATCCTGCAATCAATACTGAAATTGCAACGTGGAACTGCGACAACGCCTCCATTATGGCCTGATGTCCAAAACAGGTGGTGCATTAGGTATATGGGTGCAAATTTTTATGAACATTTCAAGAACAAGGATCTTAAGAACCTGTTTAAGAGATTGTGCACCCAAAATCAACAGAGAAAATTCAATGCATTATGGCAGATGCTTGATCAGTTGACTGCAGAGCTAGTGAAGGTAAGGGCATCAGGAGCAGGCACGAGTCAGACTGCAGAGGCTAGGGATTCAATTGAGAAGCCATTTTCACACTGGATTCGAGGTGCACCTAAGGAGAAATGGTCATTCCTTTATGATACCAACGGAATACGGTATGGTATTCAGACAACGAACCATGCAGAGTGTTTCAATATGGTTATGCGTTCTTGTCGTGCCTTTCCACTTGTGGGAATTGTTGAGTTCATCATGTATGGGTGCATGAAGTATTTCAGAGAGCGTTACACGGCTGCAAGCATAAACATCAGCAACCCCCAAATTCAGTTTTGCAAAAGAGTGACACAATATATGCAAGAGAAGATTGAAAAGGCCAAACTGCACTGCGTCATATCCACAGGTACAATGGAATATAGATTTGAGGTTCTATGTAAGGATAGAAGTGGTCGTGGTATCCGTAGAGATAGAGTGGTACAGGAGAGTTTGATTACAGTTGATGGCAAAGCATTCTGCTCCTGCATGAAGCCTAAGTTATTGCATATGCCATGCTCCCATCTCATTGCGGCATGTGCAGAGTCTGCGTTACAGCCAGGACTATTTGTTTCACCGTACTTCAGCAAGGAAGCAGCTGTATCCACATGGGGACATAAGGTATATGGGATTGGAATTGTGGGGCCTTTCACTTAGGATAATGAGAATAAGATGTTTATTCCTGATCCAGCCACTAAGAAAGGCAAAGGCCGCCGTCAGACACGTCGTATTCGGAATGGTATGGACGAGTCGGAAGCAAGCAAGGCACAAAAGCGTTGCAGCCAATGTGGATCATTGAGTCACAACTACAAGAAGTGTCCTCAGAATGCACTTCACGATGCTGCTGACGTCGGTCCTTCCGGAAATTCCAGAGATGGAGCACCTTCTACGTTCAGACGAGCATCGGCGAGAATTGCTCGTGGAAGGCATTCGGTGTCATGATCCACAATTGTATTTCATTATTTGTAATATGTAGTAATGAAATATGGCAGGTATGTAATGAAGTATTATTGTATTTATGTGTCCAGTTTGTATGAAATATATATTTACCTATGTGTTCTCATATAATTTTGAATGCAGGTATGGAGATGGACTCCTTGCTAGACCCAGTGATCGACTCGAGCCACAGGTCTTACTTTGCAGCTGTTGAGCACCGAGCCCTAGAGGTGCTACGTCCTTGTCCACCCGGCGAGGCGATCTCTATACACCACGATTGGTGTGACCGGTATGTAATGAAATATTATTGTTTATCACTTTTGTATTCGCCGGTATTCCTTTGTTTCGACATTTTTTGTTTTTTTGCAGGTTACGTGAGGCCGGCCTACTGACTCTGAGCCGTCTTGTCGAGGTTGGGCCTATTCAGCTCGACCGATCCCTCCTGACGGCGCTCGTTGACAGATGGAGGCCGGAGACACACACGTTCCACCTCCCGTGTGGGGAGATGACTCCTACGCTGCAGGACGTGGCCTACCTCCTCGGCCTCCCTATCGTCGGGGAGGCTGTAGGTCCGCGTGTGGTGGCGGCCTCGTGGAAGGATGAGCTGGAGGCCTGTTTTGCCCTGGTTGACCGCGTGGACGAATGTAGCAGCACCGTCCAAATTAAACCGGCTTAAATGCACTAACCATCATCTTAATACTTAATCAAGTTACTGTGCACTTAAAACGGTGTAACCTGACAGGCTGTCGGGTAAAATCCCGATTAAACTACTGTACTCCAGGATCACAATTGCACTTAGACCCGTACGAAGACGAGCACAGGTGTTACCAGCATACAGAAATCTTCAAATTAATTTACAACACCAGTTTTACATAAAAGTCTTAAATACAAACAACAGAATTCAAACGCACAGCGGAAGTTTAAAACTGAGTTCGAAATACAATACGATAGCTACGACGACGATAAAAGGTGAGCTCCACATCCTGCCCACCGATGTGACGCCAACCTGCCCAATCTTCACGGGGAAGACGGGGCCCACTCGACGGTCCAACCTGGAGGAAGTGGCTGTCCAATCCAGGACGCACAGATCTCCTCGAAGTCCGCAGGGACACAACCTGCTCAGAAGGGTTACAACAACAACCCTGAGTATACTAATACTCAGCAAGGCTTACCCGACTCTGGGTATACTTAGCCCATTACCTAGACATGCAAGGCTTTTTGGTTCTGGAGCTCTTTTGCTGAAAGGCTGCTAGAAGTGAATCCTTACTTTCAATATTTTAGCTCCGTTTAGTATCTCAAGTATTAACTAAGTTTGCCTAATCATCTAGAGCACACATGGTAGATTAGATTAAATCTTTAGAACAACAGGTAAAGCATTCCATCGCTACCTTTCAATACTTATTCCACTTCTTACTACGATGTGACGCAGTGACCAAGGTTCTCTTAACCGAGAGAGACGGCGAATCGATCCGATTTAACCTTGCAAGGTGGACCTAACTCACACGACACATGTAAGCCCCGCCGGGCCATGCGCGTCAACTGTTCCCACATTACCACGGCATCTGAACTACGCCTGCTAAAACCCAGGTGATGGGCCCCTCGCGGTGAACTCCCGGAGAACCCGGAGGCGGCATCCTATCCAACACCCGCCAACTCCCACGCCCAGCGTAGCATGGCGGAATTCAAATCACCGCTGTAATGTGGTACACAGCTTACCGGTTTCGACTACCTCCTACTTCCGGTATGTGGTTAGTACTGTTCAAACTCGGTCATCAGGGCCAACAACGGTACGGTCCTCAATCGACACAGGCGGGAGTCCATTTTCTCACATAAACCAACTCATTCCCGCCCGGTCTCCAATTACTTTTCCTCCACAACGTATTCCCAAGCCAAGCTAAGGGATCAAGATCCTAAACTCGCGAGTGACAGCAATCACTCGACTTCTACCGAAATCCTATTTAGCAAAGCATTTCTATCGACACCTGCATACTAGTATAGGCCCACGGTACCTAGGGAAACATGCATACTATGGTTCCATTCAACTCCTAGAACATAAATGCACAATATTTAAATAAACACTGAGTAATTTTAAATTATGGTTATGCTCCGGGGCTTGCCTTGCAGGTCAGCAGGGTTAGTGGTTTCTCCGGGAGCTTGATTAACGACTTCTCCTGGCTGCGGTTTTCCTGCGAAAGGCTCCTGGACCGGCCCGGCAACCAGCTTGTAGACGACGTCGGTTTCAGCGTCTACACGAATAAAATATGCCATGCATGAAACTCATGAAATGATGCAACGCAATGCAGTAAACATACAAGAAAGCATGGATAAAACACAGCCCTAACTATGGTTCAAAAGAGATGGTTCAGTGCTGAGACGGGTTCCTGGTTCAAATGTCTTTTAGCCTGAAGTGTTTCCTATCAAGCAAAAGTTACTAAACTCGCTTCGACAGATTTAAATACCACCCTAGAACAACATGGATCAACTTAACTAGGGATTTGTTTTGTTGCAAAACACATGCATGCATGAAAGAATTAAATACAACAATTATAAAGAAAAGAGCCTAGCTAGGATCAAATTAAAAGCAAGACTAACCTGCAGGTATGATCAAGCCACAAGGATTATCAGAATAACAATGATTTTGGTAAAGCATGCCACATAAAATCTCCAACATTTATCGACGATGGGAAGCATTTACTTTAACCCTAGCCAGTTAAACTAAACACAATTAAACTTACACAAAAGTGCACAGCACCCACACCTGAAATTTTTATAGAGGATTACACATACAAATATTAGGCCACTGCATAAATTTCATGATTTTTAGACAAACAAAACAACCGATAGCAAATAAACTAGTTTAAACACAAAACACAATTTAAGCAGGGGCAAAGGTGACATTTCACCTGCACAAATATTTTTCATCAGAAGACCTTGATTTTAGAAACCTAACAAACTTTAGTTTGTATTTTTAGGATTTTTTCTGCATTTTTCTACGATTTTTGGAAGATTTCTGCAGAAATCAACAAAAATAAATAAAACTACCCCTAATAACCTGACCCGTGGGCCCTACTTGGCGGTGGAACAGAGAGAGGGGGCGGCTCCCCTGCTCTGCTCCCGACCACGCGCGGCGGCGCGCCCGCGCGAGCGCGGCGGCCAAGGGCCGGCCGGCCGGCGGGGTAGCGCTAGCGGGGCAGGGCCCACGCGCAGGGGCCAGCACGCCCGCGGCCGGTGCAGGGGCGCGCGCGGGGCGGCCTAGGGCGGAGCCGGCGGCGGCATCAGCGCGGCGGCGGCAGCTCGCGGCGGCGTGGGGTGGCGGCACCATTCCAGCCGCGGCGGGGCAAGGCGGCCGCGGGGAGGGGCGGCGCGGCACTCCGGGAGGCCAAGCGGCCCAGGGGCGCACGGCGGCGCTGCGGGAGCCCGCGCGGAGGCGGCTCGCGACGGCACAGCGGCGGCGCTCGGCCATTCACGGCGGCGCGGCGGTGGTCCAACGCCGGCGGCCGCGGAATCGAGCGGGGATAGGGTTGGGAAGGGAGAGTGGAACGCGAGGAAGCTCACCGGCGACTCGATTTGAGCGGAAGGAGGCCGGAGAGGGGAGTTCGACGGCGAGGGCGAAGTTCGGCGGGCTCGGTGATGGCGGCCGGGGTTCCGGAGGTCGATTCGGCCGGGGAATGGCGAAATCGAACTTGTGGATGGATGGAGAAGGTGGAGGACGAGGTTACTCAGCTTGGGGCGCGAGGAAATCGAGCGGAGCGGCGAGGAACGGCCGGGGCGGTCGCCGGCGGCGGCTCAGGTCAGTGCTCGGCTCAGCTCGACCCACGCGCGAGGAAGGAGAAAGAAAGGGGAAAACGGACACGGCTTTGGGAGAGAGGATAAGGACGGGCACGCGAGCGCGGCGGGCGAGGTTCGCCGACGTCCGACGCGTGGCGACGCCAACGTCGATGGCCGACGGTGAACTGAGCAAAAACAGAGGAGTCACCGTTGACCGAGATTGAGTGGTTTTCAGCTAACTTTGACCATCCAAAACTCCAAATTTTACATTGGAATGTGAAATTTGGCCAAAATAGAAGTTGTAGAGAATGATAAGAGCTACAACTTTTGTTTTGGGCGAAAGTTGATTTGAAGCTCGGATCAGTGACAAAAACGAGATCGAACATCGCTAAGCAGATGTTTACTATGCGAACGCGATTAGCGCTAATGACGCAGTTGGAACACGATTAGCGATTAAACACGTGGTTAGCGAGTACGATTAACACAGGGTGTTACAACGAAGCAGGTCCGATCAACCCGCACCCGCGAGCAGCAGGTCCTTCGAAGACCTGGTTCCTACAGTTTACAGTACGTATTCATTGCATATATAAATTTAATTGTTACAATTCACATGTTCCATTGCCAGTTGAAACCATTAATCTTAATTGTTTATGCAGCCTGCCTTCTTGGCTGCGGATGCCGATGAGTACAGTGTGACCAGATCGCTGGAGGCGTATCTACTTTGGTTGTTTGGTTACATCATGTTCAACAACACTCATGGCAACTCGGTCGATAGAATTCTCCTTCCGTATGCACGGGAGATTGCGGATGGGGACGAGGACGTACCGCCCTACAGCTGGGGTGAGGCAGTACTTGCAGCCACTTACCGTGGACTCTGCGATGGGTGCATGAAGACACAGGAGAACGCTATCCTGTCAGGGTGCCCACTACTGCTATAGCTTTGGTCGTACAAGAGGCTAGCCGTTGGTCGCCCCTTGGTCAGCCACGAGCCTTACCACGGGGGCATGTACGGCGACGACGAGGACGAGAGGCCCACTATGGGAACTATCTGGATCTGGCGTCAGGTATGTTCGCAACAAACCTAATTTTGTTATTCATTGTTACATGATGTATTAGCGCACTTTTAATTTTACTTATTCGGAATGCAGAGGTCCTGGGCACATGCGCGGGTTAAACGCGCATATCCTGAGTTTGTTTCGGAGCTCGACATGCTGACGCCCGAGGACGTTGTCTGGGAGCCTTACAGCCCAGAGGCTGTGGCTACCCGTGCACCAGCAGGCCTGTCTTCGCACTGCTCCGCGAATGCGGGCCTGTGGCTTACTTCCGCCGTCCTGGTTTATGACATCGCGGTTGAGGCATATTGCCCCTGGAGAGTCAGGAGACAGTTTGGGCAGCGCCAGGAGTTTCCGGTGCCCACCGCGTTGGAGCGTGTCAGTCGCCAGGACCACAGGTAATTATGAATGAACTTGGCTCATACATTCGTGTCGAATCTAACGATTCTTCGTGGTCCACTTTGTAGGTTGTCAAGGAGTGGCTTGCCGTGCTCTGATGATTGGCTCACCAAGATCCAGCCGTGGGTGGACCAATGGGAACAGGCAGACGAGCACTTGGTCCATCCAACAGGACCACACACAGATAGCTCATTTAGGGCTTACCTCACCTGGTACTTACCCCGGACTCGGGCTCGTCTGGTTTTTGTTGACGTACCCGCAGCCACACCAGGCGAGGCCTCAGGATGGCTATGCCCGGCACCACGTGGAGGCACTAGCTGGCGCGGTGAGTCTCTTGATCATATTTGCATATATATATATAATCATATTCATAAGATAATTCATGTGTTTGTAACTTTACTGAATTGATGCAGCTTCGACTTTGCAACATGATGGAGACGGACTGCCCGACTTACCTGACGAGGGTACGTGCCGGATCCCCAATGACCCAGTTTGAGCAGACAGAGGCATGGTCGAGGCAGCGTGATCAGTTGCGTCAGGTAGCGCACAACTTCGGAAGCCGTGTGCAGTACGAAGACAGCCACGGGTCGTCTCAGGCCTCGTCGTCGTTCCCGTGTCCGTCGACCATGCACGGGCCGACGTCGCAGTTCTTCCCAAGTGCAGGTAACGTACATATCTCTTTAAAATTACATCAAGTGTTCCTACATATTTACTAATATCACATACAAGATACGATCCAGCTACTGCGTTCGGCCATACTGGAATGTTTAGAGGGACAGCACCAGTTGGCGGACCGTATCCAGGGATGGTACCGGGGCCACAGATACCGGCATACACAGGTTAATTTATGTTTCGTATTTCGGTTTCTACATGTCATTACGAAATATACGAGCGTACGCTAACATCCACATTTTTTGCGTAGGATTCTACCCCGATGCGGGCGCCAGACTTTCTTCTTCCTCCTTTCGACCAGATAACGAGACATTCACCTTAGACGACTTCGACAGCTTGAGTCCAGAAGAGCCTGCCGCGCAAGGTGACCCCGATGTCTTGGGCTATTCACTGCTAGGAGGAGCACCACTTGGGATCTCTCAGCAGCAGACACCGCAGCCCCTTGCGCGTCCTGAGCGACAGGTGAGGTCTCCGGATGTTCTCACCTACTCCGAGGGACATGTCCGTGCCCAGCAGAGGGCTAAGAGGGTCCGACGCCCTAGGGGTGGTTAGATGTATATGATGTTTATTTGTAATGAGATAGCTGTGGACCGTTTATTTGTATCCGATGTTTATGATTGTGGTAAGTTACTTGTCATTTGTTTCTATAGATATTATTGATGTGAACTTATTATGTTTGTGGGTTCCATAATACTCGTGAAATAAGGGAAGTTCTTGCGATTTTTTCCCGTGATTTAATGAAGGACAAGTTACGTGCGGTAGGAGTTAGCAGCCGAGATCTTGCCGACGATGATGACGAATACACGTTCGAATAACTCAAAATAGGTCCCTGGAAAAATAAAAGTCCCTGGAAAAAAAGGGGGCTCTGTCGAAAAAAGGGGGGACCTGTCGCCCCCCCCACGGGCGACAGGGGCCTGTCGCCCGAGGGGTGGGCGACAGGCCCCTGTCGCCCGTTGGGGGGGCGACAGGTCCCTTTTTTTTCTCCAGGGACTTCGTTGCAAATTGGAAGAAAAAAAATTACACTTTGGGCCTGTCGCCCTATGGGAGGGCGACCGGGGTATATTTTTGAAATATTTGAAAACGGACATATATTTTTGAAATTTTAATTTTTAAAAAATATAAAAATGAAAAAAAGTTCTACTGCGACTCCTCTCGAGAGGGCCGAGGGTGGGGGGCGTGCGCACCGAGCGAGAGGGCGAAGGAGCGAGGTGGGGACTGGGGAGAGATGCCTGGCGGCAGGAGGAGGGGCCCCCTGTGGAGCCTCCCGGTGGCGAGGTCGGATGCGCTCGGCAAGCTGGGCCCCGCCTTCGGCATCGGCGCCGGCTGCGGCGTGGGCGTCGGCTTCGGCCTCCTCGGAGGTGCGTGACCCTTCCTCCGACGTTTATTCCTCGTCCTGCTTCGTGTGTCGCCGCTATAGACGCGTTCACGCCTGACGGAGCACCGTACCAGTTACCAGTTACCAGGCCGGCGAACTGGATGCGCTTGAGGGAGGGTTTTAACTATGAACGGTCGAGCTAGGCACGTTTATCTCCCGCGGTTCGATTGTTTAATCCGAGACCATTATTTTTTGTTCGCTGTTAGGGGTTTAATCATTGTGAATTTGGAATTGTTGGGACATACTTACTCGATCATTTTTTCCCCCGTGCCGTCGGTGGATACGGATGGGGATTCAGGAGGTAGTCGTTGACAAACGGCGAACTCGTCGGGCTCACAGAGCGTCAAAATTCAAGCTTATTCTTTTTTATTAATGAATGAATTCCACAGTTATAGGTTCATATCATAGGATTAGGTGGCATGGTGGCCGCAATGGAAATCAAATCCCTGCTATTTTGCTGCATCTTTTTCTGTACATCATACTGAAGGGTGAAATCACGTAGGGTAGGACAGTTTGCAATTGATCATGGCTTCAGCAGTAGCAGCGTTCTTCAATCTGCTAGAAAGATTTAAATGCTATAATCCTTGTGTTTCCACGACTAGAGCTGCAGTGCAGCCCTGCCCCATGCTGCAGCCATGGCCATCTGTTATAGTGTCCTCTTCCATATATAGAAGTGGTAGGTTTCTCTGCTGACCACCTATGGTCACGTCTTCTACACTGGTTCTGGTGGTTATCCTCGATCACCAAACAAGAATCATCTGGCTTCTTGTGTGGAGCCTGCTGCCGCAGGTGCAGAGGCTTGTAGAAACAAGCAAGAGCCAATGGCATCTCTAGTGGCATGAAGAACAGAATAGATAGTCAGGTGCAGTGGACCTTAGGAAGTACATCGAGGAGAAAAAAAATAGGGGCTGTTCCGTCTGCTGGTGCAGATGGATACTGAACTGCTGTTTTGAGGATAAGGAACAACTGCCTCATTTCCTCCAATAATACAAAGCTAAAAAATAGGCCCCACAAAGCCCAGCTCCCATGAATTAAGAGATTTCCAGGAAGGGCAGGGCCCGAATTTCATTACCAAGCAGCAACAAAATTACAGAGTCTCCAAAGTATCCAACGTAGAGAACAAAAGAGAGTCTTTGAGAAATAAACCATTGGAGCTACCGCGCTCAGAGAGCAAACAAGTTTTTAAGCTACCGCGCTCATAGAGCAGAACAAGTTTCTAGAGACCGACACGGCCAAAAGGCACCGCCAAAAGAACTAGACTAAACACTTGCTAACTAGAGGGCTTCGCCGAGCCACACAGAACAACTGAAAGCCGCCTAGGGGTCTTCGTCATCGAAGTAGCACCAATCCTGCATCATCACCGTAAGCTTGTGCATGGAAGTGCAGCGCCGTCTTGAGAAGAGTTGCTGCACCACGTTCGAGCTCCTCCTTGCTCTGTCCTGCTTGTAGACCTGCCCAATAATTCAAAAAGGAGCTAGCTAAGCAAACAATCTCCGTTGGGGAGCTGATTAGTTTTTTTTCAAAGCAGCTATTATTCCGTGATTTCCAGATCGCCCAGCAAAAGGCTGCCAATCCGATCATATGGAATTGCTTCCTTTGTGGTAATAGAGTCGAAATCCAGAGCCAGAATTGCCCAAAAGAGGTAGGCCTATGATTAGCTCCGAGCACAAAGGCCACCAGGCTCCAAATATATTTCGCAGTATCACATTCAAAGAAAAGATGGTCAATCGATTCAGGTTTTGAGCAGAAAGTGCACATCATATTTCCTGACCAGTTCCTCTTTAGCAGGTTGTCTTTGGTGAGTATGGTGTTATGTTCAATCAGCCACAACCAAATCCCATGAATTAAGAGATAACATGATCATCTTGGGTTTTATAGTGTGTTTAGTTATGTATTTGCTGTTAGAATGGGGCAGCCGCAGCCTGTGTAGCTACCGTTTTATGTTACGAACTCAATTCCAGAGATTACTGGAGCTACGTGATAATCATAATTGATGTATATTCTGTTATTTTAAAGTCTCAACTCTTTTCCAGAGGTTACTGGAGCTACCTGATTATCATAATTGATGTCTGTACTCTGTGCTCTGTTTTTTTTTCCCCCAAACTGGGCCTTGCCCAAATTTCATTACCGCAAGAGCAACGAAATTACAGAGTTTCAGTATGGTTCCACTAAAGTAACTGACCAGCAAGATAAAAACAAAGTTCCAACGATAGAGAGTAATAAAGCATCCAGCTAGGAAGCGCTAAAGAGGACAAAAACGAAAATCGAAAAGAGAAGTTGCTAACTCTCCCCAAGGCCAGGCTGAACCGAAACAGGGACAAAACCCACAGCCAGAAAAGCATGATCCTTAAGCGAAGCAGTCTTATTCACGCCGCAGCATCAGTGCAGTAGGACCAAGCCGGTATCATCAGCACGTGCTTCTTTTGGGTGAAAGCTCAAAGCCGCCATCTTGAGCGCTGCACCGCCATCCTCCAGTACCTTGTCTTCCTCCGCTTGTAGTTCTGCCCAAAAGGAAATGAAAGAAGAAGCTAAGCAAATGATCTCAGTAGGAGATCTGATCATCTTTTTATCAAAGCAAATACTATTTCTCGTTTTCCAAATAGCCCAGCAAATTGCTGCAAGGCCTACAAAGTGAAACTTCCCCACCATGGGCATATAACGATTTGACCATTCCCAGAACTGCTGGAAGGAGCAGGGTCTACAGTCCGCGCCTATCACCAGCGCCACCAAACTCCAGACATAGCGGGCCATGGAGCAGTCGAAAAAGAGATGATTTACACTTTCAGGCTCCAAGCAAAATGTACATCTCGTATCCCCCTGCCATCTTCTCTTGGTCAGATTGTCTCTAGTGAGAATAGAACTGCTCTGGTTTTACATTGTGGTTTTGTTCACTGTGTACAATATCAGTAAGTTATTACTCAATTTTTCTGTGCATCTTCTTTGGTCTTTGCCCTTTTTCTATTGTGTGCACGATGTAGGTCTCCTTCAGAGGCTGAACTTCACATAGAATAGGTACCGTTTCCAAGAACACGTTGTGCACTCTGTGATTGGGAACAGCAGAACTCGTCTTAGTTTAGATGGCGTGATGGCTGATGTGACCGAATCTGCAATATCTTGTGTTGTTTCTCACTTTTTTTGAGCGGTTCCTTCTCACTTTTAGAACAGTGGAAGCCATGTTGGTTTGGATTGTCTGATGATTGATATAATTGAATCGCTTGATCTGTTCCTTCTCACTTTTACATTTCTCTGAACAGGTGCAGGGATTGGAGCTGGATTCCCTGGTTTACAATTGGGATTTGGAGCTGGTGCCGGATGTGGAATAGGAATAGGTTTTGGTTATGGTTTTGGAAAAGGCGTTGCATATGATGAAAGCGGGAGATATTCAAACATCAGGAGACCACTCCAGAACTCCAGAAGCCTTGCTTACGAGTAAGTGACAGATCTGATATTCTGCTCCATGCTAATGCCAAGCGACTGCATGTCCTGTTATTTTTTATATGCATTTTTCGGCACTGAAGTGGTTTTAAGTAAGTTAAAGATCAACATGGGTTGCCTATTTTTATTCGGGTTTGATGAATTTGTAGAATACTATCAATGGAGGACGTGTTATCAGGGGCGGAGCTATGTTCAGTGTTAGTCAACAAATTTCACCATGTAAATGAAAGGACAAGCAGCAAATTCATGGACAGTGCACCCCCCTCCATTCAGCTCTAGCTTCGCCCCTGCGTGTTATGCTTGTGCTTAGTGGATTTTTATTTCATGTATGCACCAGGAATTTACAACAGTCAGCACCCCTACTCTAACAAGAACCTGTCAAATATTTTTGCAGCGAGCAGTTTGACATCATGTTCGATGAACTGATGGAGAGCACCAGGAAGCTGATCAAAGCAACATCGAAGGAGATCGACAAGTGGAGGCGGATGTAGGGCAAGCAGCATACTACATAGGAACTGCATATATATTCAGAACCAAAAGTCCTCGGAGGCGCACCGCACGTGCCCCTGTGGGAACTGAACTGACCTTTTTTGCTCGCTCGCTGTTAGCAGCGAATATTTTCAGCGATTCATGAGATACGCTGCCCGATACTCTCGGCCTGTTTGATGCTCAGAACGGATTACTTTTTCAGCCATGTGCTGGGATGCGAACACCATGTGATGGCGACGGCCGCCTGGGATTTGAAATATCACCCACGACGTCGCCGTCGACGCCCTTGTGCGCTTCTGGAGAGCGCTATTTTTTGTATCGAAATATATCAAATATCTGGCCGGGCCTGTATTTTTTTTAATCTGCGCCCATGTGTTGACTGGAGCAGGCACTGGTTTTCCATCTTGTCATCTCGACCATGCTGTTACTTGTCTCTAATATAATCTTGCTGCCTTGCTGAAGGAGATCCTGGTTTCCCGGCGTCACTGTTCGAGACGGTCGCCGTTCCTCCACGGTGAAGGTCCAAGCGATTCCGACGTCAGGTGACAGCGAAGTGATGCTGGTGTTTGGAATTTGTAATCGATGCTTCCTGCTCCGTGGGAGAGGCTGCAATTGAATAGTGTCATGTTAACGCACGCGTCCTTTTCAGCTTGTCGCATAAGATGACGGGGCAATCTTCTTCTTCTTCCATGCTACTCGAGGTGAATAGACTGGGAGAGTTATCCTTGGAGTTGCAGTCCATTCGTCAGGCATCTGAAATTTCGTTCCCCGTTTGTCCCCTCCTCCCCTGCTGCTGCTCAAGCACTAAACCAACAAGCTCTCCATAAACCCCAAAAGGCATGTCGATTTCAATACCAGCACGATCGGAATCATCACCAGAGTGACCAGAGCACAGCTCTGCACCGGCCGAATCCGCAGCGAATTCGACAATATTTTGGCCTATGAAAGGAGCGGAAACTGAGGAGAATTTGCAAAATGAAACCAAAATGGGACCACAGGGCAAAGGTGGCAGGACAAGTAATCCAGCGAAAGATTCATGACGTTTTAGTTTTTACGCCGCAGCCGAGCTGCTGGCTGCTGCCCTGGCAAGATCTTGAAAACGCCCGTGCAAATGATTGAGAGGAGAGCGCCTTTCTGCAATTCTGCTGCACTGGCCGATGCCAGGTCGGCTCGGCGCCCCACTAGCAGGCCTCGTAGCCTTGGTCTGCCGGCGCTTTAATTGCCTCAAACTGCCACTGCACATGAGATCTTGGCCACAACCTGCCCATGGAACATGGAAACAAAAAGCTTGCGGCTAAGCAAATTGCCCATCACCATCATGAGAGAGAATAAAACATGGACGCTGCCCTGCCCATAGAGACGATTTACACGGGTTTAATTTCAGGTAGATGAGATGAACCATGTACAAGGCATAAAGACATCGACTATATGTGAATGCAAATAATCATTGTCTCAACTATGGCTGTCTGGTTGTCTTGTACTAGCACCACACAAACGCATCAGCACTTGACATATTACAACTACTTCTGGTACACCAACGAGACCTTATTATTGTCCGACACATTGAACCCCAGCTTCTAGAGTGACTGGCCAACCGGGCCTTGTTAACTTACCCAAACCAATAATGTTAATACTTAGGCAGTCAGGTGCACAAAGAATAAATAATAATAGAGTCAAACACAAGCCCACAGAGACCATTAGTCCAAGGACAGAGATGTTGTATGTCGATAAAGCGCATAGATCATATCAGGCATAGGCCAGCAGCACTGATGATCCCAGCATATGCATCACCAATCATCTCCAGCGGTGCAGCAGCAACTTGCAATGGGACATTGAACTATGATTGATTTTGGAGGGCGAAGCTTACGGAATCAGGATTACCGCCCTGTTTTCGCACGCTTCATCCCAGTGGAGTTGAAGGGGGACACACTAGGGCTGAGGTGTGGACTTGGGCTTTCCTCCCTCAGTGTGCCATTTAGAATTGCCAATTCCCTCAGCTGTTGCTTCTTGTAGTAGTCCATGGACTCGTCCTAACAACAGCTCCAGTTAGCTGACAGTACATATCAAAATTACTATATAGTAGAATGTTTGCAAAGAGGAATGAGGGTACATACAATTGGTTTCAGAAGATCCTCTAGGATGGACACAGCTTGATTCAGACGCCCATCAACAATATCTGCTGGAAACTCTGCTTCCACAAGCACATGCAGTGGTTCATTGAGGTGTTCATACCCAGGTTTATCCCTCAGCTTGTCTTCCTGTGAATGAAATCATATTTTTTTTCAGGACATTTGCATCAGGAGTGGGCATGTAAAGTAGAAGTATTAAAAAGTAATGAACCCAATAATTACTTTGGATCCGGTATTTCTTACACTGAGCCACAGATTAGATGTAACAAGAAAGCAATGATCACAATCTTAGCTGCCACAGAGACTTAAAAAAACTAAAAAAGAGTTCAAGGGTCCTTGAAGCTCATTAATGCAACTATGGATTTCTGAGATAAATTATTATAAAATTCAGGAACTGCATAGGGTGAAATTTTATGTGTCGACAGAGAATACAATCATTAAACGCATCTAAACAGCACCATATAAATGCTGACTAATTACATCTAAACTAGAATAGCATTTGTACTTGACTTACTGGTAAACTTAGAAACTTCAAATCCAATATATCATCAAAATTGGAAACTAAACTCTGTATACTTTAAATGCTACATCATTTCACAGCTCCCAGACTTGACCTAAATAGAAACTGCATGCTTACAGAGCCCCAGATTGCAGTTTATATATACTATAAATAGCTCAAGCAGTTGACACTACAAATGAAACAGAAACTTTTAACCTTCATTAGCATTTTTCACAATACATCTAGTGTAACTATCATAGCATGGAGAGTCACAATATAAGCATTATGTAATGCATCTGAGTAAAATAATTAACTAAGTAATATTTGCATATCAGTAAGGGCCACATGTGTTCCATGATATCAATGATGCAATATCTCTGCTATCTAACCATGTGAAAATATACTTAATTTTTCAAAAGCCACATAATGAGTACCAGAAATACACATGGTACATTCAAAAATGCCAAGCAATCCTAATTTATATCAGCGATATATTAAGGAGAAATGTAAAAAGGAAACATGTAGTTACCTTAACAGAATCCTTAACTGAACCACGTCCTCGAATATAAACTCTACATTGTGTTGAAGCTTCAACTCTTTTCAGGGAGTTACCTCGGGGGCCCAACAAGCGACCAACAAAGTTGTACTAATCACATCCAAAGAGTCAAACATTCAAGATATGGCATAGCCACGTTAAAAGGAATGAATTTACAAAAGCTACACATACATTAGGATACTTGTCCACTGGAACATCCAGCCTCACAACTTTCTTGACAATAGGAGTGCCCACAAGTGCAGGAGCACCATTCCAGCCCATTGATGATGCTTGTAGAACTCCCATTTGCTGAGAGGATTGAACAATTCCCCATATTAAGAGAAGCTAACAATATAAGCTAAGGAAGAAAGAATATAAAGAATTTAGGTCCTCAATGAGAACATTTCAAACAATCATTCTCTCCATAAACAGCAACAGAATGTTTCATGTTTGTCAGCAATATAATCAGACATCAAAAAATAATCTTAATTTTTAAATGCTCTTGTTAAAGTTTACAAGTCAAGTTATTTAATCCCATGGTCCAAGTGTCCAAACTATCTGACATGACAACATAATTTTCAATTTTTTAATGCTCTCCTTATTGATTTACAAGTCATGCTATTTAAACCCTGTCCAAGTGTCTAAAAAAACTTCTATTGGTAGATTAGATTACACATAATTAGTGGCAGCTCCAAAGTAAGATGCACAGTATGCTCAAATAGAATATGCAACATCCACTACCAATTTGCGTTTTTCAAGTTTCAATGGAATGACCAAACAAGCATGTAATAATACCAAAAAGAATAAAAACAGTTGCCTGAATATGCACCTCTGTTTGCATCCCTGACCAGCCCTCCAGATCCATTGGCTGACCATTCACAGGGTGGCCAGGTAACCTTAATGGGCTACCATGCTCGATTCTCTCAGGATCAACAAAATTATTGTTAGGCCCCATAGTAGATGCCCGCAAAATCTCTGCATTAAATAGAACGTTAACTCAATTAGACTGATATATATTAGTTGGAAATAATGATGATATTAATACTTTGCATGCACTCTAAACTGGGACAAAGGCGACCTGTGTGGAATTTCAAAATTTTGTACAATCACATGAACATTAAGCACTGTGTCAATGAGAGTAAATACTAAACACTCCACTTTGCTAAAAATAGGCATAAGCTGCACAAGGACCATTCTTAAGATAACCACAAGTTGTACAGTGACCATTACTAGGATAAAAATCTGTGGTTGACAAAACAACAGCCATTTTCTACAATATGAAGTCAACTGCATGAACAGAAGATATTGTTTAGGGCCAGAACACAATGGAATATTACCATGTTATATAATCGGATACATAAAGCAATATGCAATAGGATATTGGGATATTTGAGAAATGAATCAACAAAATCCAGTCAAAACAATCCTCTGATCAACAAGAAACCGGCTATACCAGACATGATGATTCTATACCCAAGAAGAAGAAAGTGCAGAGACAATCATCAAAACTTCACAGGAATACATGATTAACAGCCCTAAAATAATAGACTTCAAGAAAACTAAACATAAGAACAACTGATAGTGAATGTCTCACGCCATTAACAAACAAAATAGTTGAAGTAACAAAAAATTATATAACTAGCAACACTAAAAATGCCTGGAGGCAAAGAAACAAACCTTGGTTCAAGAGCCTGGTACAGAAAGGAAGAACTTGCACGAATGGGGCCAATTTTTGCCTCTCTGCAAGCAACTCAGCCAGATATCTGCCAAACAAGCATGTTGTTAGTATCATAGTAGCCACTGCTGAGTTTATTATCGCCGGATACATAAAAGAATAATTTGAAGGATCTAAAATAACTATAAGCCCACAGAATGAAATGTAACAGCAAGAACTTTGATATGATTTATACAGCACGATCCATTAGATCAAAATTTACATGTGGCTATCGCCAATGAGCGATTCATTACACATAAATTTTACACCCATTAACTGCCAGTCAAACACACAGCTCCTGTTTACGCCTAGTAGCCGTCGTCGGGGAACAGCGTAACAAATCTATAGCGAGCGATCACCAAAAATCCCTTTTTTACAGATCACTCCATCACAAGCGGCAGCATTGATCAAGGCTTATCACATCCGGTTTAGAATTAAGCGGAAATCTCCACCAGCGGCATCAAATCTCGTGCTCCTCAGAAAGATTCCGAATGGGCAGGATCAAAAACTAAAACAAAACTTGGCCAGAAACAATAGGGAGAACAATCGCTGAGAACATTAAAAAAATCAAGAGCAAAATAGCGAAGCGGACACGCACCTTTCTCTTTCAGAGGAAGAATACCTCAGAGAATTGAGGGGATGGGGGGAAGAATGAACAGGAGACGGCGAGTATTGCAAGGGGGACGGCGGTGGAATCCTCTCATCCATGGTCCCCAAACAGCAAAACAACAAACTTCTCCACAAGATTTTGCAAGATTAGGGAAAGATACAAGAGACCTAAAAACCCAAAAATCGAAGAACTACGAAACCAAGAAAACAAGAACAGCAGCTACTCGGCAAGCTTAGGTGCAGAGGCCTATCTTGAGGCCTGGGAAATCTAGAAGAGAAGAGAGTTCACAGAGAACCGAGAAGATAGATATATAAGGGATAGATGGGTGATTCTAAATCACAAAAGAGGAAGGTAATAGGTGGGCAATCAGTGATGACCGCCCAGGCTGTGCAGGGGTTGGCAGCAGCTCTTGCTGGTGTTGGTTCTTGCTCCCCTTCCTTTCTCCTCTGCACAGCGAGAGAGAGGGGGTGGGTAGGAGAAGGGAGGAGAGAGAGAGGAAGAGACAAACCAAAGGAGGGCTTTGGATTCTCTCTCCCTCCAGTATATGTCGCAGAAATCCAGATGATTGAGGTCTCTCTGCTTCTGGAGTTTCCTCCGTAATTTTCCTCCTCTCAGTTCGTCGATTTTTTTTTATATTACGTTTGTGGTTCTTTTACTCGTTTTGCTACGTGCACAGATCGCGGTTTCAGCGAGGCTGATGGTCAAGCACATCTAAGGAAAGGGTCAAAAAAATTTAGACAAAAATATTTTGGCAATGTTTGCAACACTAATTAGAAATATTAAATATAGATTAATTATAAAATCAATTACACGGATGGATGAGAAATCCCGAGATGAATCTATTAAGCCTAATTAATTCATCATTAGAGTTTGTTTACTGTAGCACAACATTATCTTATCATTGTATAATTAGGTTCATCAGATTCGTCTCGCGATTTCACCCGAGGATTATGAAATGTGTTTTGTTAGTTATCCACATTTAATACTTCTAATTAGTGGTCAAATGTTCAAAGTTACTGTAGCACATAAAAATTTTGGGAACTAAACAAGGCCAAAATCTCTAAAAAGTTTAGATCCTTCTATTAGATATGCCATGAATTATAGGTCTATACTAATGAGTACAATGAATGAGTGCATAGTCTACTGTTTATGAAATGAAATGGATCTTGTTTTCATTCCAATAATATTGTTCTATAGAGTGTTACTAATTACCTCATTTCATATTGCACAAGTAGCAATAATACTAACTTGTCTCCCTTTCATCCAAACTTCTTCTTTGTTCAATAATTTCTTTTCCAGAAACTTAATTCAAATTTATCTTATATTAATCATGTATACTACTATATGTTATAATTTATAAAAAAATTATACCAACAGGGTTAACAAACCGAAATATCTTTGTTACTTGGAGCCGTAAAATCAATGAACACCACACGAACTAGGAATCTAGGTGTCCGTTTGAGGGGCGTTGACTCCTCCTGCTGGCCACGCACAACCGCACCCCATAAGCCAGCTCGTCCCCATCTGGGCCGTTCATCACGCGCCTAAGCTTAATCACCTCGCCACAGAGCATACAGAGCCGTCGACATTTCAGCAGGCAATTTTGGCCGCGTTTTCAATCATTGGAAACACACCGTGCGGCCGCCGCTTCCTCGGAATCAGGCCTAGAAAATCGCTGAACTTGGCACACGTTATTTGAGACATTTTTGTGATGTTTTTCCTTCTCTTTTTTTTTTTTGCTGCTAGAGTTTGTAATCTACTACCACTTTGCAGTACCAAACCGATCAAGAGCTGGCCTGGTCATCATTTGACTGGACAAATATATAAATATATAAATAAATGGAGGTTTAATTTCATGTACAGGTATGCACTGGAGACAATCAGACAGACAGGCTGACCTGACAATGAAGCGCCTGCTTTAGAATATTTGGCACACTCGTAACGTGTTAGGGCAGCGGCCACAACGGAACACGAGTTGCAGTCAGGCACCTGGAGACAGTTCGGGCTCATCTTCGTATATTCAACAGCCTAGCTAGCTATGGGCTGCATGGATCATGACTAATCATGGCTGTGGAGCTAGCTAGCTAGCTTGGTTACACAAGGCTAATCAAATTTATTATAAGATAATCAAGCACAGCTCAAACCTGAACGAACATGCCATTCCCATCGATGTGAATCAGAAGAAGCGTCATGTAGTGAGGATAGTAAGCTTTCGCTGGATGACGGAGACGTGCGTGCTACTGCAGAACGGGGGAAGGAACAAGAGGAGATTACATTTTTTTTACAATATATTTTCTGTATAAATTTATATATTGACTGCTATGCTATGTTCTTCGGATTATTACCAAAATTACCAGCTCATATACGTTTCATATATGTTGTCTCGTTAAGAGATGACCTGTACAATCTTTTCAAAAAAACAAAGAAAGAAGTGACCTGTACGTTTGCCATTTTTCTACCACATCCGTTACTTTCTGAGTTGTTTGTCCAGCTGTGTTCCATGGACAAAGCGGCATCAGGCGCTTTAATTTGGGTTTTATCCTTTTGCGAAGTAAACTGTCGCCATTATTAGCTGTATAATTCCAGTGCGAATCCGATTTATTCCTGTTCAGGATTGCCTGGCGGACCTGTACTACTGTACCGTGCATGCATGTGCAGCTACGGTCCTTCTCAAAGCATTAACCTTGCTTCGTTTACTGACAGCTACGTACGGCCGTTCCTGTTTAGTTCCAGTACAGCGTTTACCATGCGTGCAGTACAAAGATGAACACATGATTTGTCACTACTCCATCTCCATGGACAGTACATTCCGTTGATGGCTGTGTTTAGATCCGTAAAATGGTGGTAAAAATGGTCACATCGGACACTGTAGCATATTGTAGCACTTTTCGTTTATTTATGGTAATTGTTGTCCTACCATGACCTAACTAGACTCAAAAGATTCGTTTCATCGTGTACCATCAAAACTATGCAATTAGTTTTTTTATTTACCTACATTTAATGCTCCATGCATGAGCCAAAAAATTTGATGTGATAAGTGAATAGTGAAATTTGGAGAGAGAAATTTTGGAACTAAACACAGCCGATGTGGCAATGTTCAAACGAAAGGAACGGCTCCTACTGTACTTTTCTTTTGAAAAACAAGGGATGGTTTTGGCAATGTTCAACGAAAATAAAGAAACATCATGGTTTCCTTTTTCTAAAAAAAAAGAAACGTGAGAATTACATGAATATGTGAAGCAATTCAACCTATGGCTAGTCAGCGATATAGCATCTGTCTCTACTTTCTGAAACTTGAACCCGTCTATTTCAGATCAGTGTCAACATGCCATAACCGGCGATACGCTCCTCATCACAAACAGGGAAACAGAAGAAGAAACGGAACGGTTCTTTTTCAGAATACGTGTAGGAATGATTTGGGGAAACCAAACCTAACCGAAGCAATAGCTAGCTCTTGGCAGAACGGCAGCTAGCTGTTGGCCGGTTTGATTTGTGGGCTGGCCGGAGCCTGACGCGGCTCCTAATGATCGAGCCTGCATGGGACCCTGTTTTTGGTTCCTAAAGAGTAAAGAACAACAACACGATGCCAATCATCAGTTGAGCCGTCGTCTATGTTTATCTTGATCCTAGATTAAAGTCAGCGGCGGATGCACAGGGGGGCTGGGGGCTCCAGCCCCCCTAAAGCAAATAATTACACTCAAAATACTGTAGCAAAACATTAATTTACTATTAAAAATTGAAGCGTCCCCTCATAAGAGAAGACTTAAATGTGATACAAAGCACCAGTCCCAGGAGGCTGATGCCACATTTATTACATCAGATGGTTCAAAACCTTACAAACCTTGGCGGACACTCGATACAGATGATAATAATAATTAACCAGGCTCCTCATTCGAGCTTCCCAAACTGGAGTCCTGATGGCTGGTGGGAAGAACCTCATTGGTGTGGGGGTGAGGTGTCCTTCGAAAATCCGGCACAGATAACGAAGTGCTTTCCTGACGGCTAGGGGATAGGTGTCCTGGTGCCTAAACCCTGTAGCAGTCACCCGCCATGACAGGATGTCGGGGTAACGGTCGCTTCTGGCGACGACTAGGATCACCCTGCAGCGGAGAGTGCCATGATGCTCGTACTCTCTGCTGTAGTACCTTGGGCGTTCTGCGACGCCAAGGCTCTCCAGGGCGTTGATCAAGAGGCTGGGGAAGCCAGGTGCAGCTTGGCAGTCGCCCTGGGTCCATCCTTCCTCAGCCATCTGAAAACAAAGATATGGTGAAAAACTTGCACAATTATTTGAGGTACACAAAGGGGTAGATGATTTTTATTTATGGCGTCATGGGGGTACAACTCCATGGGTACATGATTATTATTAGAGCAAAGGTTTTAGCTTGGAGACAACTCCTATCATGGAGACTCTTCCTCGATCCTAAGAGGGCGTTTCTTCAGTGGGAGATACTGATCCATCATGTCATCCTCGGTCTGAGTTCCTTTATCCCAGTGGGTCTCTTCAGGTTCTTCTTCTTCTTCAGTTTGAGTTCCAACATCCCAATGGGTTTCCATGGGCTCTTCTTCTTCGTCTTCCTCTATCCATCCTCCTATTCCCCAGCGAGCCTCGTACCTCCGCATCCGAGCTTGGAGAGCGGCTAGCGAGTCCTCGGCGCGTGTGGCTCTTGCTCGCTGTTCTTCCAGTTCTTCCTCTTTTTCATCCATTTGGACTTGGAGGGCGGCTAGGGAATACTCGGCATGGAAAGTCCTCGACCGTTGTTCCTCCATCTCCTGGGTTGCCTTTTCTGCTCTGTGGACCTGCTGTTTCAGTTGTGCTGCTCGCTCGCGATAGAGCTCATCCAGGCCGGTGAGATAGATGGATAGGTGAGAGACCGTGTCTTCTAGGTCTTCTTCTTCTCTTCCAAGTCCTCTCATCCTGGCAATCCATGTGCGTCCTCTTCCTTCAGTCGGCGGGAAAAATCCCATAGGAGTCCGCTGGAGGTTATGCCTGTAGATCACACGCAGACGTCGTAGGGCTTTGCGGGCGGCTTTCCGATAGGTATCCGGGAAACGGAATCCAGTGGTGGAGATGAACCAAGGGTCCACATCAGGGTAGTGGGTGCTTCTTGCTATGAAGATCATCAGGTCACACCGAAGAGTGCCCTTGGAGTCATACTCCCGGTAAAGAAACTCTGGCGGATCCTCAACTCCAATGCGTTCCAGGCTGAGTATCAACAACTTAGGAAGGCCGGGCTCTGCGAAACAGATTCCGCCGATCCATCCATTGTCAGCCATCTGGAACAGGGCAAGAACCCAAGGTAAGTATTTGTGTGAGAAAAGGATTAAGGATAGAAGAGTCCTAAGGCGAAGGGTCCTGAAAACGGGTTTCGCTCCTAGGGTCACGTCCTACGGCCAACCTACGGCTCTGATACCACCTGAAGCGTCCCCTCATAAGAGAAGACTTAAATGTGATACAAAGCACCAGTCTCAGGAGGCTGATGCCACATTTATTACATCAGATGGTTCAAAACCTTACAAACCTTGGCGGACACTCGATACAGATGATAATAATAATTAACCAGGCTACGACATAACACCAGACCGCGAACCACATAGGGTCTATTACGGGCTCAGAGTACTGCGACAGCGGAGGCATCTCAACAGGGCCGGTTCCACAGGTAAGGTTGGGTGTAGAACGATAACCCTACTCGGCGTCGTCTGGTACGAAGTCCGGGTCTTCTTCTGTAAAAAGTAAGAGTGGGGTGAGTACAAACGTACTCAGCAAGTCCAACCACACCCACGGAGGGGGTTATAACAGAATAATATGCATAGGTAAATCAAGGATAAGGTTACAGTTTAATTTGCCGAAAAGCGATACTTTATGCAGGGGTTTATTTTATAGAAAACCATTTAGAAATCAGTTTTTGGCATTAACACAGAGTTCAGGTTTTAAAACTGCTACCGGACTCCCCGTCCGACGTAGCACACGGCACAACTGCCGGGACCAATTCCAAAACAACTCACACCAGCCCATCCCAGAGAAACACTAGTTATGTGACCACACCGTAACTCGCCCAATACCGTGGGCACGGACTATTCGAATAGATTCTTAACTCTGCAGAGGTGTGCAACTCTACCCACAAGTAGGATACCACAACTCGAACACCGTCGTGTCGGTGTAGATCCCAACATAGCCATTACCCACCATAGCTAAGCCTGACTAGCCATCACGGGACGCACCAAGGGGTCATTGACCGTTCACTTAGGTATAACCGGGCATAAGTCACTCGGGGCTTATCCCTTTTCCTTAGTCACCCGTTGCTCTCAGCTCTCCTGATGGCTACCACACCAACTAGTGGGATTTATGCTACGCCGTTGCCCATTCAACGGTCGAGTGGTTTGCACGATAATGGAGTTAGGTGAGATGACACACCAACTCGGTCCTTAGACACGACAAGATGGATATCTCCCTCCTTGCTCTGCCACACAGGCACAAGCACACCAATCGGCAAATCACACAGAAATGCCGTCCATCTCGTCCATACTCATCTTTCGAAATCCACATTTTATCCCTTCCCACACGCACACATTTTCTTTATCAAATAAATCATATTATGAGTAAAGTCCTGAGCGTTCTAATATCGATTAACGTCCAAGCAAAATCAGACATTAATCTAGGTGGTCAAGGAATGGTCATCACAAGTCAAGGGGTGGCTATCCAACCGTGTTTTCATGCAAGCAAAACATATGCAATTTATAAAACAGGCCATTGGGTGGTGTTTATAAAAACTAGGACAGAAACATGCATCAAAGGATGGGATTGAACTTGCCGTCTTCAAAGCCCTCGGGGAAGTCCTGTCCTTCGGGCTCGGGGTCGCGGAACGGGTCCTCGTTCTCCTGCTCACAGAACTGCTCGACAACGGGCTCCCCTTCGGTCACTCCGTGGTCTACAGCGCACACAAACAAACACACAATCAAAACAAAGATTTGTCGTCGAGCTCGAAACGGGAACACATGGAATATAGAGCATAGAGTATTATTTTTGGATGGTTTCTGAATGGTATGGCCAAAGCTGAGTTAGGAGAGGCGGGGTAAAATTTTAGGTTAAGCCGGGGTCGTTAGGCACATAAAAGGATAGGTCAGGGAAGCGTTTAGGCCCTAAACAGGGGTCTAGGGACCTAGTTGTAATTAGGATTAAGTAAGCAGGGGCTTTGTTTAAATTTTAAAAGTTTCTTGGGTTAATCTAAAAGAGTCAGGGTTTTATTTGTAATTATGTTTATATAGTGGGGTTTATTTTGGGAATATAATAAAAGAAGGGGTTTTAAATGAAAAAGGGCCTAAAGCGGTGGGGTTTCTTTAATGAATAGAGGAAAGTGGAGGGGGTTCTTGGCAAAAATGCCAGTCCTCTTCCTCCCCCGCGCTGGGAAACAGGGGAGGGAGGCCGGCGCTCGTCGGAGCTCACGGGCCCGCGGCCTGGGGGCACGGCGGCAGCCCGGAGTAGGGGGAAAAGGGCCAGGGAGGCGTGCGGGGTTGATTCCCGGCCGCGGCTCAGCCCGTGGCGGCCTGGGGTGGCTCGGCCACGGCGGCCGGCGGCGGCGGGTGGTGGCGGCCCTGGATCGGTAATCCAGAGGGGCGGCGGCGGTCAAGAGGAGGGGGAGGAGCACCATTGGGCCTCAGAGGTGCCCAAACCTACCTCGATTCGGGTCGAGGGGCAGTGGGGAGGGGGCTCCGCGGTGGCCGGCGGTGGCAAGGCAAGCGGCGGCGCTGCAGGCTGAAGAGAGGAGGCGTGGGACGCTGGGGCTCGGGAAAAACCGTGCGGCGGTGGCGGTGGAGCTCGGGGAGGGCTCTGCGGGGTCTTTTATAGGCGGCCAAGTCGGTGGCGGTGGGAGCGGGGCCGGCGAGCGGGATGGGACGCGACGGCGGGTCGCCGATGGCCCTGTGCGGGGGTCGTCGATGGGCGGACCGCGTGGCGGTGCCTTGGGCAAGCGGTGACCGCGCGCAGGCGGCGCTGTGCCGCAGTCGCCGGCGCTGTGCGCTCGGCTCGACACGGCACCGTGTCGCCTTGGCGCGGCTCAGCTCAGGCGGGCGCGCGCGTGTGCGGTGGTGGCGCGGGCGGCAGGTGGGGCACGGCCAGGGGGCGCGCGGGGAGGAGGACCGGCCGGGCCGGGCGTGCTGCGCGACCGGAGCTGGGCCCAAGGGCGGCGTGCCCGGGTGGAGAGCGCGGCCGGGTGAGCAGGGGGCGAGGGGAGGGCGCGGGCCAGGCGCGCGGCAGAGGAGAAGGAAAGAAAGAGAGGAGAGGGAAAAGAAAAGGAAAGAAAGGAGAAAAGAAAATGGAAAAAAAAAGAAAAGAAAAGGAAAAAGGAAGGGGAAAGAAAAGGGAAAAAGGAGAGAGGGAGAGAGGGATCCGCGCCGGGATCACGGCGCCGATCGCGGAGCCTGTCGGCCACGCTTGGCGTCCGGGCGCGCGAGAACGCGACGCACGGGTCGAGGAGAAATAGGGTGCTGGATACGGGTGTCGGGTCCTTGGGGAATCGGGAGATCTGGCAGAACTGGGGTTAGGGTTTCAAGGAGGGATCTCGAGCTTAACGACGAAGCAAAATTTTAGCGCACGATTTATTTAGGTAATTTTCGGGATGTTACAAACCTACCCCACTTAAAATGAATCTCGTCCTCGAGATTCGACTGGTTCCTAAACAGGTGGGGAAATTCCTTCTTCAGGGCATCTTCGCGTTCCCACGTAGCTTCTTTTACTCCGTGTCTGCTCCACTGAACTCTGCAAATTCGTACTTCGGAGTTTCTGGTTCTCCTGGTGATGGTGTCTAGAATCTTGACCGGTACTTCCTGATATCGCAGGTCTGGCTGTAGATCTATCATTTCTGCTGGCACATGCTCTACCTCGGGTACTCTCAGACATCTTCTTAGCTGCGAGACGTGAAATACCGGATGTATATCTGACATTTCTTCTGGTAATTCCAATCGGTATGCTACTGCTCCAACTTTCTTCGAAACTCGGTATGGTCCAATGTACCTAGGGGCCAATTTTCCTTGTACCTGGAATCTCCGAGTTCCTCGAATGGGTGATACCTTGAGATACACGAAATCTCCTGGGTTGAAACTTATTTCCCGTCTTTTCTTGTCCGCATAGCTCTTTTGTCGGGACTGGGCTGCTTTTAGCTTTTCTCGAATCTCGGCGACTCTTTCTTCGGCTTCTTTTATGAGTGCGGGGCCGACTAGGGCACGTTCTCCAACTTCTGACCACATCAGAGGGGTTCTGCATTTTCTTCCATAGAGAGCTTCAAACGGTGACATGCCCAAGCTTGCTTGGTACCCGTTGTTGTATGAGAACTCGGCGTAGGGTAGACTCTGCTCCCAATCCTTGCCATAAGTGAGGACACACGCTCTCAGCATATCTTCCATAATCTGATTCACCCTTTCCGTCTGACCATCCGTCTGCGGATGATAAGCGGAACTAAAGTCTAGCTTGGTGCCCATGGCTTTATGCAAACTCTTCCAAAATCTCGAGGTGAACTGGGTCCCTCTATCTGAAACGATTCGGCTGGGCACACCATGCAATTTCACTATGTTCTCTATGTAGAGCTTAGCTAGCTTCTCCCCGTCATAGTTGGTCCGTACGGGTATGAAGTGAGCTGATTTAGTAAGGCGATCCACTATTACCCATATGGAGTCATGTCCTCTCTGGGTTCTGGGCAAGCCCACCACAAAGTCCATTCCTACTTCATCCCATTTCCACACCGGAATGGGTAGGGGTTGCAGTAATCCTGCTGGCTTCTGGTGTTCAGCTTTGATTCTCTGGCAAGTATCACAACGGGCGACAAATCGTGCAATATCTGCCTTCATCCCATTCCACCAATACTTCTGTTTTATGTCCATATACATTTTGGTGGATCCTGGGTGAATTGAGTAGGCCGAGTTATGGGCTTCATCCATGATCAACTGCCTGAAATCTCCTTTCTGGGGCACACAAATTCTGTCTTTATACCACAACGTTCCCTTATTATCAACTCGAAAATCTGGGGCCTTATTTTCTCCGGTTTGCCTCCGGATTTCCATCAGTCCCTTGTCCGACTTTTGGGCTTTCCTGATTCTTTCTTCCAGAGTGGATTGAACGTTCAGCACTTGGCTGGAACCTCGAGGGACAATGTGCACATTTAATCGTGCCATTTCTTCTTGTAAATGGTCATTCTTAGGCCCATAAGACTTCCGACTTAGAGCATCGGCTACTACATTTGCTTTCCCTGGGTGATAATGAATTTCCAAATTATAATCTTTGACTAATTCTAGCCATCTTCTTTGCCTCAAGTTCAAGTCCGGCTGGGTGAAGATATACTTCAGACTTTTATGATCGGTAAAGATTTCGCACTTATTTCCAATCAAATAATGCCTCCAGATCTTAAGTGCGTGCACTACGGCTGCAAATTCTAGGTCATGGGTTGGGTAATTTCGCTCATGAGTCCTGAGCTGACGGGAAGCATATGCAACGACTTTCCCATCTTGCATCAGTACACAACCCAATCCTTGTCGGGACGCATCACAATAGATGACGAAATCCCGATGAATATCCGGCAGGGTTAGCACTGGGGCTGTCGTCAATCTTCGCTTCAACTCCTGGAAGCTCCTTTCGCACGACTCCGTCCAGGTGAACTTCTTTTCTTTCTTGAGCAGCTCTGTCATGGGCCGGGCTATCTTAGAGAATCCCTCAATAAATCTCCGATAGTACCCAGCTAATCCGAGGAAACTCCTGATCTCACTCACATTGGTCGGCGGCTGCCAGTTGGATACTGCTTCGACCTTCTCGGGGTCTACTGCCACTCCTTCTGCGGTCAAAATATGACCAAGGAAGGCTACTTTCTCCAGCCAAAATTCACACTTGCTGAATTTGGCGTATAGCCTATGCACTCTCAGTTTTTCCAAAACTACCCTCAGGTGCTGCTCGTGCTCCTGAATGCTCTTCGAGTAAATAAGTATGTCGTCAATGAAGACTACGACAAACTTATCTAGCTCGTCCATAAAAACTTTATTCATGAGGTTCATGAAATAGGCCGGTGCATTTGTCAGTCCGAAAGACATCACTGTGAACTCAAACTGTCCGTATCGGGTGACAAAGGCTGTCTTCGGGATGTCGCTTTCCCTAATCTTGAGCTGAAAATATCCGGACCTTAGGTCAATCTTGGAAAAGTACTTGGCTCCTTTTAACTGATCAAAGAGATCATCGATCCTGGGAAGGGGGTACTTATTTTTGATAGTGACTTCGTTTAGTGCCCGGTAGTCTACACACAACCTCATACTTCCGTCCTTCTTCTTGACGAATAGAACCGGGGCTCCCCAAGGTGACGAACTTGGCCTGATAAAGCCAATCCGTTGTAGATCCTCTAGTTGTTTCTTTAATTCTGCCAACTCGGAGGCTGCCATCCTATATGGTCTCTTGGCTATGGGGGCGGTTCCAGGAACAAGATCAATGATAAATTCTATGTCCCTATCTGGTGGCATACCGGGAAGTTCTTCGGGAAAGACATCGGGGTATTCATTCACTACTGGGACTTCCTCCAAGGACTTGGCTTCCATGCTAAACACCATCGGGTTTGCTCCACTTTCCCGGGTATGACAGGTCACTCGGACTCCCTCTGAGTTTGTTAGATGTACTACCTTATCCGTGCAACCTATGAGGCCATTGTGTTTGCTCAGCCAATCCATTCCAAGGATCACATCTATCCCTTCTGACTTAAGTACTACTAGGTCTGCTAGAAACTCTACCCCACTTAAATTGATCCTTACCCGTAGACAACCCAGTTGACACCTGATGTCTCCTCCGGGCGTCCGGGTTATTAGGGGTGTTTTTAGTAGTACTGTAGGTATTTTATGTTTCTCCACAAAACTCGAGGATATGAATGAGTGTGATGCTCCAGAATCAAACAGTACTGTTGCAAGAGTTGAGCTGACTAGGTACTCACCGAGTACTACGCCCTGGGCTCCTTGAGCTTCCTGTGCGTCGATGTGGTTGACACGGGCTCGTCCAAAAGACTGCTGGGATTGCCTCTGCTGGTTGTTGTTGTTGTTGCTGTTGCCACGGAGGGGCACTCGGTTGGCACCGGTCAGAACTGGCTTGGGTCCGTTCACTGTGTTGGAGAAAGCCGAAGTAGCAGGCTTGTTCTTGGCATAGGGGCAGTCGGCGATGAAGTGACCCGTCTCACGGCAGTTGAAGCAGGCTCTCACGTTGCTGTTGTTGTTGGTGACCTGGCTCGCATTATTCTGTGAGGCCCTCATGGTGTTCTGGCTTCTGGGCTGTGTGTTAGGGGCCCGTGGTCCTGTCACTTGAGACTGAGTTTTGTACTGCATTGGGGCTTGGGACCTTGGTGCGTTGTAGCTGAGACTTCTGGTCTTCTGAAAACGATCCTGCTGGCGAGACTTACTCTCCAGAAACTTGCGTTTGTTCTCTTTCCTTTCATCAATCTTAGCCTTCTCGGTGAGGATTGCCTTGTTCATCAAGGTGTTAAAATCAGGATAGATCTGAGGGGTGAGCAGGGTCCTGAGTTCTGGGTTTAGTCCCTTCTTGAACATGTCCTGCTTCTTCTCGTCGTCGTTCACTTCATCTGGCGCATATCGAGACAGCTCCATAAACTGGTGAGTATATTCTTCCACCGACATACTCCCCTGCTGAAGTGCGCGGAACTCATCTGCCTTGCGCTTCATGGTGGCCGAGGGGATGTGATAACGGCGGAATTCCCTCACGAATTCATTCCAGGTGATGGTGGAGGCATCTCTGGCGGCAGCGCAGTAATTCTCCCACCAGGCTAAGGCAGTCCCGGTGAGTTGATGTGCAGCCAGAAGAACTTTATCTCGATCCTGGCACCCAAATGGCTCGAGCTTCCTCTGGATCACGCGGAGCCAGTCATCTGCATCCAAGGGGTTGCTGGATCCGGCAAAAGTGGGTGGCTTGGCCCTCAGAAAAGCTGTCAGCTTGTCATTAAAGGTCTGCTCTCGTGGCTGCCTGTTCACTAGAGCATTGGCCAGTGTCTCCAGTATGAGAGTCTGGTTATGGATTACTTGTGCCAGGTCCACGAAAGGTGGTGGTGGTGGTGGCAGCTGTGCACCATGATTTTCTCCTCTGCCCTGACTCACTTCTTGTTCTTCCTGAGGATGGTTTTGCCCGTCAGGGTGTACTCCTGCATCAGCGGCTGCAGGGTCCCTGACTCGGGAGGCCCTTGTGATGCTCCGGGAAACCATCTGCAGAACGAGTGGATTGGGACTAAGATTAGGTGATGTTTAAGTCGATTAAGTCGTATTTTTTTTTTGAAAAGGCAGTATCTATTTACTGCCGGCAAGCACACAATCAACAAGCAATCATCACAAACAACAAGCACAAGCAGCTTTATTACAGCAAGGGTGGTACAGCCAGGGGCAAGGTCAAACGCGTACTACACGACCGGGTACACAACTACAAAAGAAAAGGGGCACTGATCTTCTTCGGACCACACGGCTTCATCCCTTGACGATCGCTAACACTTTAGGCTGACTCATCGGCTTGAGTGGGTTCCTCCCTCGGAAAGGTACCCACGACCTCCGGGGAAAAGAGTGGTCCCGGTACGCCATCCTCTAGACCTCCGTTTTCCCGGGGTTGCGTTGCGGCTTCTCTTGCGGCGGCGGCCGTAGACCTTCCAGGATTCTCGGGTGGGGCTAGTGGGTTTCCAACGAGTGGTCCCCATCCAAAGACGGGCGTCCCGAGCAGAACATGGTCTTCTCCTATTGCCGGGACTGGGGTTCCACTACTAGCCCATTCTTGCATACGCCGGTCTCGGGCTTGCCTGAGGCTCTCCTGAGCAACTGCTTCACTGCTGACCGCTGCTGCGGCTCTTGCCTCAGCTTGGACTGCTCGGATCTGTTGCAGTCTTAGTGCGAGCTCTGCTTGCTCGGCTCGATGGGTCTGTTCCCTCAGCAAGTTGGCTTGCTCGTCAAAGAGCTGATCCAAGGAGGCTAGGTAGGTAGCTACTTGATATAGGAGGACTTCTTCATGGCGGCGTTGTTCCAGGCTCCTCATTCGAGCTTCCCAAACTGGAGTCCTGATGGCTGGTGGGAAGAACCTCATTGGTGTGGGGGTGAGGTGTCCTTCGAAAATCCGGCACAGATAACGAAGTGCTTTCCTGACGGCTAGGGGATAGGTGTCCTGGTGCCTAAACCCTGTAGCAGTCACCCGCCATGACAGGATGTCGGGGTAACGGTCGCTTCTGGCGACGACTAGGATCACCCTGCAGCGGAGAGTGCCATGATGCTCGTACTCTCTGCTGTAGTACCTTGGGCGTTCTGCGACGCCAAGGCTCTCCAGGGCGTTGATCAAGAGGCTGGGGAAGCCAGGTGCAGCTTGGCAGTCGCCCTGGGTCCATCCTTCCTCAGCCATCTGAAAACAAAGATATGGTGAAAAACTTGCACAATTATTTGAGGTACACAAAGGGGTAGATGATTTTTATTTATGGCGTCATGGGGGTACAACTCCATGGGTACATGATTATTATTAGAGCAAAGGTTTTAGCTTGGAGACAACTCCTATCATGGAGACTCTTCCTCGATCCTAAGAGGGCGTTTCTTCAGTGGGAGATACTGATCCATCATGTCATCCTCGGTCTGAGTTCCTTTATCCCAGTGGGTCTCTTCAGGTTCTTCTTCTTCTTCAGTTTGAGTTCCAACATCCCAATGGGTTTCCATGGGCTCTTCTTCTTCGTCTTCCTCTATCCATCCTCCTATTCCCCAGCGAGCCTCGTACCTCCGCATCCGAGCTTGGAGAGCGGCTAGCGAGTCCTCGGCGCGTGTGGCTCTTGCTCGCTGTTCTTCCAGTTCTTCCTCTTTTTCATCCATTTGGACTTGGAGGGCGGCTAGGGAATACTCGGCATGGAAAGTCCTCGACCGTTGTTCCTCCATCTCCTGGGTTGCCTTTTCTGCTCTGTGGACCTGCTGTTTCAGTTGTGCTGCTCGCTCGCGATAGAGCTCATCCAGGCCGGTGAGATAGATGGATAGGTGAGAGACCGTGTCTTCTAGGTCTTCTTCTTCTCTTCCAAGTCCTCTCATCCTGGCAATCCATGTGCGTCCTCTTCCTTCAGTCGGCGGGAAAAATCCCATAGGAGTCCGCTGGAGGTTATGCCTGTAGATCACACGCAGACGTCGTAGGGCTTTGCGGGCGGCTTTCCGATAGGTATCCGGGAAACGGAATCCAGTGGTGGAGATGAACCAAGGGTCCACATCAGGGTAGTGGGTGCTTCTTGCTATGAAGATCATCAGGTCACACCGAAGAGTGCCCTTGGAGTCATACTCCCGGTAAAGAAACTCTGGCGGATCCTCAACTCCAATGCGTTCCAGGCTGAGTATCAACAACTTAGGAAGGCCGGGCTCTGCGAAACAGATTCCGCCGATCCATCCATTGTCAGCCATCTGGAACAGGGCAAGAACCCAAGGTAAGTATTTGTGTGAGAAAAGGATTAAGGATAGAAGAGTCCTAAGGCGAAGGGTCCTGAAAACGGGTTTCGCTCCTAGGGTCACGTCCTACGGCCAACCTACGGCTCTGATACCACCTGAAGCGTCCCCTCATAAGAGAAGACTTAAATGTGATACAAAGCACCAGTCTCAGGAGGCTGATGCCACATTTATTACATCAGATGGTTCAAAACCTTACAAACCTTGGCGGACACTCGATACAGATGATAATAATAATTAACCAGGCTACGACATAACACCAGACCGCGAACCACATAGGGTCTATTACGGGCTCAGAGTACTGCGACAGCGGAGGCATCTCAACAGGGCCGGTTCCACAGGTAAGGTTGGGTGTAGAACGATAACCCTACTCGGCGTCGTCTGGTACGAAGTCCGGGTCTTCTTCTGTAAAAAGTAAGAGTGGGGTGAGTACAAACGTACTCAGCAAGTCCAACCACACCCACGGAGGGGGTTATAACAGAATAATATGCATAGGTAAATCAAGGATAAGGTTACAGTTTAATTTGCCGAAAAGCGATACTTTATGCAGGGGTTTATTTTATAGAAAACCATTTAGAAATCAGTTTTTGGCATTAACACAGAGTTCAGGTTTTAAAACTGCTACCGGACTCCCCGTCCGACGTAGCACACGGCACAACTGCCGGGACCAATTCCAAAACAACTCACACCAGCCCATCCCAGAGAAACACTAGTTATGTGACCACACCGTAACTCGCCCAATACCGTGGGCACGGACTATTCGAATAGATTCTTAACTCTGCAGAGGTGTGCAACTCTACCCACAAGTAGGATACCACAACTCGAACACCGTCGTGTCGGTGTAGATCCCAACATAGCCATTACCCACCATAGCTAAGCCTGACTAGCCATCACGGGACGCACCAAGGGGTCATTGACCGTTCACTTAGGTATAACCGGGCATAAGTCACTCGGGGCTTATCCCTTTTCCTTAGTCACCCGTTGCTCTCAGCTCTCCTGATGGCTACCACACCAACTAGTGGGATTTATGCTACGCCGTTGCCCATTCAACGGTCGAGTGGTTTGCACGATAATGGAGTTAGGTGAGATGACACACCAACTCGGTCCTTAGACACGACAAGATGGATATCTCCCTCCTTGCTCTGCCACACAGGCACAAGCACACCAATCGGCAAATCACACAGAAATGCCGTCCATCTCGTCCATACTCATCTTTCGAAATCCACATTTTATCCCTTCCCACACGCACACATTTTCTTTATCAAATAAATCATATTATGAGTAAAGTCCTGAGCGTTCTAATATCGATTAACGTCCAAGCAAAATCAGACATTAATCTAGGTGGTCAAGGAATGGTCATCACAAGTCAAGGGGTGGCTATCCAACCGTGTTTTCATGCAAGCAAAACATATGCAATTTATAAAACAGGCCATTGGGTGGTGTTTATAAAAACTAGGACAGAAACATGCATCAAAGGATGGGATTGAACTTGCCGTCTTCAAAGCCCTCGGGGAAGTCCTGTCCTTCGGGCTCGGGGTCGCGGAACGGGTCCTCGTTCTCCTGCTCACAGAACTGCTCGACAACGGGCTCCCCTTCGGTCACTCCGTGGTCTACAGCGCACACAAACAAACACACAATCAAAACAAAGATTTGTCGTCGAGCTCGAAACGGGAACACATGGAATATAGAGCATAGAGTATTATTTTTGGATGGTTTCTGAATGGTATGGCCAAAGCTGAGTTAGGAGAGGCGGGGTAAAATTTTAGGTTAAGCCGGGGTCGTTAGGCACATAAAAGGATAGGTCAGGGAAGCGTTTAGGCCCTAAACAGGGGTCTAGGGACCTAGTTGTAATTAGGATTAAGTAAGCAGGGGCTTTGTTTAAATTTTAAAAGTTTCTTGGGTTAATCTAAAAGAGTCAGGGTTTTATTTGTAATTATGTTTATATAGTGGGGTTTATTTTGGGAATATAATAAAAGAAGGGGTTTTAAATGAAAAAGGGCCTAAAGCGGTGGGGTTTCTTTAATGAATAGAGGAAAGTGGAGGGGGTTCTTGGCAAAAATGCCAGTCCTCTTCCTCCCCCGCGCTGGGAAACAGGGGAGGGAGGCCGGCGCTCGTCGGAGCTCACGGGCCCGCGGCCTGGGGGCACGGCGGCAGCCCGGAGTAGGGGGAAAAGGGCCAGGGAGGCGTGCGGGGTTGATTCCCGGCCGCGGCTCAGCCCGTGGCGGCCTGGGGTGGCTCGGCCACGGCGGCCGGCGGCGGCGGGTGGTGGCGGCCCTGGATCGGTAATCCAGAGGGGCGGCGGCGGTCAAGAGGAGGGGGAGGAGCACCATTGGGCCTCAGAGGTGCCCAAACCTACCTCGATTCGGGTCGAGGGGCAGTGGGGAGGGGGCTCCGCGGTGGCCGGCGGTGGCAAGGCAAGCGGCGGCGCTGCAGGCTGAAGAGAGGAGGCGTGGGACGCTGGGGCTCGGGAAAAACCGTGCGGCGGTGGCGGTGGAGCTCGGGGAGGGCTCTGCGGGGTCTTTTATAGGCGGCCAAGTCGGTGGCGGTGGGAGCGGGGCCGGCGAGCGGGATGGGACGCGACGGCGGGTCGCCGATGGCCCTGTGCGGGGGTCGTCGATGGGCGGACCGCGTGGCGGTGCCTTGGGCAAGCGGTGACCGCGCGCAGGCGGCGCTGTGCCGCAGTCGCCGGCGCTGTGCGCTCGGCTCGACACGGCACCGTGTCGCCTTGGCGCGGCTCAGCTCAGGCGGGCGCGCGCGTGTGCGGTGGTGGCGCGGGCGGCAGGTGGGGCACGGCCAGGGGGCGCGCGGGGAGGAGGACCGGCCGGGCCGGGCGTGCTGCGCGACCGGAGCTGGGCCCAAGGGCGGCGTGCCCGGGTGGAGAGCGCGGCCGGGTGAGCAGGGGGCGAGGGGAGGGCGCGGGCCAGGCGCGCGGCAGAGGAGAAGGAAAGAAAGAGAGGAGAGGGAAGGAGAGGGAAAAGAAAAGGAAAGAAAGGAGAAAAGAAAATGGAAAAAAAAGAAAAGAAAAGGAAAAAGGAGGGGGAAAGAAAAGGGAAAAAGGAGAGAGGGAGAGAGGGATCCGCGCCGGGATCACGGCGCCGATCGCGGAGCCTGTCGGCCACGCTTGGCGTCCGGGCGCGCGAGAACGCGACGCACGGGTCGAGGAGAAATAGGGTGCTGGATACGGGTGTCGGGTCCTTGGGGAATCGGGAGATCTGGCAGAACTGGGGTTAGGGTTTCAAGGAGGGATCTCGAGCTTAACGACGAAGCAAAATTTTAGCGCACGATTTATTTAGGTAATTTTCGGGATGTTACAAAAATCCATCTCAATCCCTAACTCCATTGATTCAGCCCCCCTAATCCCCAATTCTACCTCCGCCACTGATTAAAGTTGGTTTATTTAGGCCGCGATGATTCGGCAAATATAAACTGCTTTCGAAAAGATATTGCATACATATATGCTATTGGTGACCAGATTCAGCAACAGTGTGGATTTGTTTTGTTTTTTTTTGGCGAGGAACAGTGTGGAAAATTTGCCCCGATCCGTCAGGCCCAGTCGGCTCACTAACCCAATAGATTCTCTACATGGGCTAGATCCCAGAAGGCCCCATCCACACGCACGCACTCGCACACGGCGGCACAAACACAGTTCTGCAAAGGATGCAGAGTTGCAGAATCTCTACCTACGATTCGCGGCCAATTCCGCGAGCAGGGAAGCAGGCCACATTGCCAGCTTCTCGGCCGTCGGATCGGCCGAGCGGACGGCCCAGATCGTGCTTTCCTCGGCCATTTTGCAAAAAAGCCCTCAAATTTAAGAGAAATCAACCCGCGGTCCAAGTTCATCTCTTAAATTTTTTTGCAAAAAAGCCCTCAACTTTTTTCAAAATCAACTCGCGGTCCAACAGTGCTGGTTGAAGGAAATTTACAAATAAAACCTTGAGTTTTAATAAAATCAACCCGCCGTCCTTATCCTCTCTCAGGTTTTTTCCAAAAAAACCCTCAAATTTTAATTGAATCAAACCACAACTTGTTTCATCCATTACTTCCACACGAGCAACATTATACGTACAATTTAAACACCAAAACATGTTGGAATCAAAAGTTGCTCAACATAAAATTTAATCAAGAATTCAAAAACTGCATTGCAATATAGTACCTCCATAATAAAATTCTATAGCTTCTCATGCTACCTCCATAATAACATGTCAAATTTAGTACAACCACCGCTCCCTTATAAAAAATGCGCTACTAATTGCAATATAATTTCGCAAATACATTAAGTACATGACTAATTGTGCTCCAACCTCCTTAATAAATTATCTAACCCTTCTTTAACCACAATTATTTCCATAATCCATTCAACATACATATTATATTGTTAAAAAAAATATTGTACTACCGTTTTTGACGGTTCCTCATGCAATCTCCATAATAACATGATATATTTTAATATATCTACAACTTTCTTAAAAACATCACATCTATTAATTATCACATGATTTCACAAACTACATTAAGTATCCGACTAATTGTGCTCCGCGCCACCACCCTCCGTAATAAATTATTTTTCTCTTTCTTTCACCATAATAAATACAGCAACAAATGTCATACCTCCATTTCGATACCCAAAATATTATATTACTTAAATATTAACGTCACGACAATTGAATCGTGTGATTACTTAAATATCAACTACCATACTACAACGAGGGATACAGGTCCATGCGGCAAGGCCGTGTCATTACTAATACAATAGCAATACTATACGTACAATTCGATTACCATTCTTCTATGGCTTCTCATGCTACCTCCACAATAACGCATCATATTTAAATGTAACCACTACTTCCTTAAAAAATGACACCTCTAATCATCGCAACATGTTTTCGCAAATACATTAAGTATCGGACTAATTGTGCTCCGTCCTCCCTAATAAACTATCTTATCCCTTCTTTCACCAAAAAAAAATATTTCGATACCCAAAATAATATTCAAAGTTTCATACAATACAAATAAAAATTAAAAATCAGGTCATTCCCAAATAGTTCCCAATAATTACATAGTCTTTTAAATTTGCAAAACATAGCTTGCACTAATACTATCACACGGCATCCACTGGACAACTCAAACTGGCGCACCAACGATGCGCCCCAGTTTCTAGTTCAATCGATCTTCCCTCGGATCCTGAGTGAGAATTAACATATGCGTGGAGATGCAGAGAGTTTCAGTAGTTACGTGTAGATGTAGCCTGTATGCATTTAATACACCCAATAATAGTGTCCAGACCGCCTGATGATCGAGCTGGAGGCTTAGAGTTAGAGCAAAGCACACAATCCTGTAGGCTGTAGCTTCAGTGATCCATCCACACACCTTGACACCTGTAGCTAGTAGTTCTCCACACACAACTAGCGCACGACTTGAGATCGATGCGTTATTCTCTCTCTCTCTCTCTCTCTCTCTCTCTCTCTCTCTCTCTAGATAGCACTAGCAGCAGCTAACTGACACAAGATAGATGATGATCACCGGCCATGCGTGCAGCACCTAGAGGAAGCCTTTGCTGGCGGCGGCGGTGTCGACCTTGATGTGGTACCCGAGGTGCAGGGCAGTCTGCAGGTGGTGCTCCTGCTGATGCTGCGACGACGACGACGACGCAGTAGACGCGGCGGCCAGCATGCTCGCCTGCGCCTGCAGGTAGTAGCCGCGCGGGTCCAACGACGGCGGCAGCGCTTGCAGCTCCGTCGTCACCTCCGCTCCATCCGGCGGCGGCGCCACCGCCATCTGGTCTTCTGCCGCCTCCTGCTGGGCTCGCTCGGCCTCTGCAACCTGTTGCAAGTTGCAGCATTGTTATTACTAACCATTCAAATACCTGTTCGTTCGAGATCAGGATATACTGCTGCCACTGAGTTCTCTTCCTGAATGTGACTGTTGCAGTGATCAGTAAATCAATACCTTGGCCCTCAGGAACATGTTCTCACTCTGCAGCTCTGCTTCCTGTACATGTAGATAAGATAAGAGCAGTTTAAAGATGACCAAAATGCTCGTGGAATTTCCACGTTCGTGTTTCGTAAATAATACAGGACGAATATCGATAGCAATAACATAAAATTAAATTCTGACTTCAATTCATTCTTGTGACGACAGCGCCGGGTGTCTGAAGAATGAACTTACCCTTTTCTGCATATATTCGATTTCTGCCAGCAGCATCTCATGCTGGAAAAAAAATCCCCACTGTTACTCCTACGACCGCGTTAAAATCTTCAATAATGGAACAAAATTATCTGCTGGCGGGATTGTTGATCATATCCATGTTTACCTTCTTGGACCGGATTCGACCAATGCCTCTTTCGAGCCTGCTTTCAATGCTCTTGAGCTCCTTTGCAGTCATATTGCCAATTGATTCACCCATCAGGTGCCTGACAACAAGTAGAATTGACCAAAGGAATTGAATAATAAATACGTTAGTATCTATGGACACGAAAGAAGTGAGAACAGTTAACTGAAACTAGTACTTCGGTGGCTTACTTGTTTGAATTCTGCAAGGTTTGTATCTGCTGATGCAGTTTTGCCGCTTCTTGCTGAAAGTATAGCTGTGAAAATTCCAGTGAACAGAAAATAAAATGAATCATTCAAAATTTCACAAAAACAATGTTAATGTTCAAAAAAATCGAGAGAACAATTGAGACAATTCTTACATGAGAGTTGACATCTATCACCGGAGCTGTCCCCGAAGTGCTGGCAGAGGCTTTCTTGTACCTCTCAATTGTCGACCTTACGCTGATACAAATGATATATTTATTGTCAAATAAATTCAAGCTCTGGCTAATCTCCCAGTTTCATCTTTGCGCGCGTATTTCAAAATTGTGTGTGGCCTGGTTTGAATTTAACATGCTAAAACGGAAAAGTTCAAATTTCCAAAACCCACTGAAAATAAATATATTACTACAGCTACTTTACACTGATTGTAAAGTATCAATAGGTACTTTCAGGTATTTTTATCTTGAACTTTTTTCTAGCCGTTGATCTAAAGAAAGTTTTTGTAAAAATTAAATTAAATTTGTATTTGGTCTCACTTTTTGGTACTCGGTCCCATATTTTAGAAGCACCAGGTACTTTATTCTAGGTACTTCCTACCTTCACCACCGTAGAATTTTATCAGATGGACGACTCCTATTTTTACTCCTACCTAGTTTGAGGTACCATTTTTTATTTGATTTATGCGTGTATTTGTTAACAAAAACAATAAATAAATTGTATTCCCAACTAATTGCATTTATCCTGATTAATTCTGTTTTTAAAATAAATGATTTAGTCTCATTGAACAGTCCACTGGATATTGTGTCTTGTGAAATGAACTACATAATAAACTTATTAACAAGTTAAGGCAGGGTACTAGTTAGAATATACCAGTAATATGTGTCTTTTCGTTGAAATCCTATAATATCAATAGCAAGGAGAAAATTAAAAGAAGTCCTTGTCCCACCCAATGACCCAAATACTACACCAATATAGCATAAAAGAATGCAGGGGTATAATTTGCAAGTGTGTGTGCATTGTGTGTGTGTGTGTGTGTGTGTGTGTGTGTGTGTGTGTGTGTGTGTGTGTGTGTGTGTGTGTGTGTGTGTGTGTGTGTGTGTTTATATATACTATGTCTTTTCCATCTTGGGACAAAACATTCTTCCGGGTCAGGCTTACAAAATACTATACGTTGCACATAGAAAAGATGTAAATAAAAGTCCAAAAATATACTTTGGTAGATAATTAATGTATATTTTTTTTATTGTGGTCGAGTCCAGAGAGGTTCTCGATCGGTGCAAAAACACACACGCAGTCAAGCGTTCTTTAACTCGTTAGCACCACCAAGGAAGGGGGGCAGGGACAACCTACAGTTCCATCTCCATGATATAGTGCACTCGAGAGAGACGTCTGTGCAGTGTGCACATGAAATGAAAGAACCTTTTCAGGGAGGCCCATATGCATGCATGTGATGATTATTCATGAGTGCATGCATGGCAAGGCATGGTATAGATGGAGTTCCCAAGGACTAAAACTTGCAACGGTGGAGCTTACTACAATATCGCTTTTTTCGTGCATGAATAATGGAAAAGAGGTCGGCCAGTCCCAAACTATCACACAAGCTAGCAGTAGGCTTCTTTAATATCAATTGCACAAACGCAGCAATGCAAGGTACCAAATGCGTATGTATGTATCGCCATACTTATTCTTTCATGCATTATGCTTATCATGACGACAAAATGATGGGCTATCAACTTTAAGTTGTTCTGCATTGACTCATAAATATACAAGTGTGCTAAATAGCCATGCTAATTAACCAGAGAATGGAGTATTTATCGTGAGTCACTTATTATTAGTTTATTGCCGACCGAGTATATATTCAGGTATCGTATCTAAAGTGATTGATCGAAGTTCAAAATGGTGGTTTATATATTATTGCTGATGATCGGCTATTCAGATCATTACTAAAGTATTACTCAAAAATTAGCATAGTGATTTTTATTTATGTTACCAAAAATCCTAGATGGAACTAAATTATAACTAATTAGTGGGGTTCATGAAAATAGTATCGTCGTTTTCTTTCAAAGTAGTCATAACCCGTACCGATAATGCTCATCATACGCGCCTTCCATATGCATGTATAAGTTGATGCAACTTCGTTTCAAAAAAAAAAGGTTGATGCAACTAGGTCCACGCAAATAAGTGAGTAACGTTGTACCAAGGAATGCATGATTTACTTGCATCTTCAAAGCTAGCAGCATATATATATATATATATATATATATATATATATATATATATATATATATATATATATATATATATATATCATCTACATACAGTTTTGTTGAATTAACCAGGAATAATACAGCACAAAATGAATGAGAATTAGCCAATAATAATACATATATACCACTGTAATTTTACTACCTGTTACTGGAATATTCATAAAGGCGGCCTCGGCTAGAGAAGATGACCAAAGCGATCTCAGCGTCGCATAGGATGGAGAGTTCGTACGCCTTCTTCAGCAAGCCGTTCCTGCGCTTGCAGAAAGTCACTTGGCGGCTCGTGGTGTTCTCAATTCTCTTGATCTCAATCTTTCCCCTCCCCATCCTCACGCACACAATCCTACACCAGTTCCTTCTGTAAGAAAATTAAAGGATGGTCATAATAAGAACAATTTGTAGATCATCTACATCAGTAGTACACATTAGAAGGTTTACTTGAAGGGGAAAACGACGTATTGATGGTCGTAATAATGGTCAGTAGTTCATGCGAACTTTTCACTTGATGAAATACGATCAAGCTTGATCTTCAAGTAAACCTTAGAAGTTTCTATATCATGCACATTTCTAATGTGTACTACTGATGTAGATGATCTCATTATGTTGGAAGGATGGTCATAATAATAAGAACAATTTGTAGATCAAGCTTAATATTACATCCTACACCAGTTTACTTAAAGGGGAAAATCTTGGCAGAGAAAAAAGACACAAAGAAACTTCAGCAATTCAAGGTTCGAGGTTCGTAGCTACCTGCTATACTAGTCTTCAGATCAAAGTAAGCATACATATTTCCAAGAAGAAATAAAATAGTGAAGAAGCCTAGATCTGACCGATATAGGTATATAGCTAGCTAACAGAAAGTAACACGAGTGCTATCTCAAGAAGCAGCATCCGGATAAAGAAAGGCTCATGGACATGCAAACAAGCACGAACTAACACATAATTAATCGAGAAGAAAGCAAGAAAAGTTACACTTGAACAAACTAATAAGCATAGGATCGCAAAGAAATGAAAGCACACGTTGCAAGAAACGCTATTAGCCACAAGGGTAACCAGATCTGATCATCTGAGGCAAAAATAGCAAGCGAAATCCAACGAATACACGCAAAAGATCTAGCAACTCATCAGACGCAGCTGTGTGCAAACTCTCGTCGCAGGCTCGCAGTTCTTTACACAGATCCTATTTGCGGCAAAACTGAACCTAACCCCAAGAAATAACAGTAAAAGACATGGAAAATGGCCAGGAAAAGAAACAAGGGCAGATCCATGCATCGATTCACACACCGAGCTAAGAAACGCATCAAGTAGTACTGCGTGTGTTCTTACCGGCGATCGGCCGATCTGATGAAGAGATCGAGATGGGGAGCTGGGGATCAGGGTTTGCTGCGGGACGATGGGACGGGGTGAGGAAAAAGAGATGGCAACTGCATGGAGAAGCCTCGGGCGCAGTGTGGTTTCCTTTTAAAGAACGGGAGTGGTTGTGTGCCGCTGCTGCTCATTCGTGGTAGCTCATGGACTAGATGGCAACGGCTCGGGTAAGATACCGGTAGAGCAAATATCTGTCTGCAATAATACCTGAAACTATAAGGTATATTCGTACTTGGAAAGTTTAGCGAGTAAAATTTTATACCTGTACCCGGGTATATTAATTAATGATAGTATATTAATTAATAAAACGGGTCGGTTTGGGGTACCCATTAGGTATATTAATTAATGATAGTATAAATAACTTATCATTTGGTCGTATAGACTAGCACATTTTGAATTTATCATCCATACAAGTGAACATAAAACATTATTAAAATAGATAACTAAACGGATCATCTTGCACCATTTTTTTTCTAATCTTCAGCATCTATTTTGTAGTTCTATGTAAGTAAATCCGTTCAATTCTAATTAAATATTTCATCTAAAAAATGTAATAATGACCATACACTACAAATAATAAGCAAAAGATCAATATTATTTTAGCATCTATTCAGGTACCTGTTGGGTACCTACGGGTAAAATTTTTTATCTGCGCTCTACCAGCGGGTAACATTCTATACTCATACCTTCACTACTACAAAAACTGATTAACAGCGACCATTTTTTTTTGGAGCTCTGAGGCGAGCACAAAAGACAACATAGGCGGTCATTTCTTATTAACTGAAGCGGTTATAGAAACCACCTCGCAAAATCTATTAACAGAGGTAGTCAGCGTAAAAGTGACTGTCTATGTTAATACTCCTATTTTCAGAGGCGGACACGTTATAACTGTCCACCTCAGTTAATGGACCAGCCCAATCGAAACCCAATTGAGCCCGGTTGTTGAGAGGAGTATATAATAAACCATAACCCTAACAGTTCCATCCTCTCTCCCTCCGCAGTCCCCCCTCTCTCTCCCTCTCCTTTCTTTCTCCCTCCCTCTCTCTCGCGCGCTTCTCTCTCCCTTCTCCCTCTCCCTCTCCTCCGCCGCCGCCCCTCTCTCCCTTCTCCCTCTCCCTCTCCTCCGCCGCCGCCCCTCTCTCCCTTCTCCCTCCCTTCGCGGCGGCCCTCTCTCTCGCTCGGCGGCGGCGGCAGCTTGGATCCGCCGAGCATGGGCCAAATCTGGCGAGCTCCCCGGCAGCGGTGGCTTGGATCTCATGCTCGGGCGGCCGGCGGCGGCGGCGGCACCCGATGGGCTCGGCGGGCCCAATAGTTTTTTTTTGTTTTTTACTCTATTAACAGAGGCGGGCGGAAAACCGCATCTGAAAATGCATCATTAACAGTGACATTTTCTCAGAGGCGGTTGGTTCTGCCCGCCTCTAAAAATAAAAAACAACATCTTCTGAAAAGATTTCTGTAGTAGTGTCGTACCCACGGGTAAAAATTTCATACCCATACCCTCACCCGTCGGGTCGGGTGCCCGTGGGTAAAATTGTCATCCCTCATGGGGTGTGCTTACATATGCATTTTAGCCCCTTCAATCTCCTCTTTATTTTCAGAAAAGCAGCATGACAAAATACCAATTAGTACTCCCTGCCCATGGCGTGCGTACGCGTACACATGCAATTTTGTGGTGAGCAAATTGACCATATATATTCCACAAGCTTTTCCTAAATAAAGCATTGAGTTTAGGGCACATTGTATTATAGTGTGAAGAAACCGTGGGGCGCGCAAAACTGCGATCACTTTATATTCAACCTCTAGGTATTAAACAGTGGCAGAACCCAGCACCAGGGGCTCCTTCCTCTTCCTCCCTCTTCTTTTTCCTCCTTTCCCCTCTCTCCTCCTCCTCCTCCTCCTTCCCCTTTAATTTGCCTCCAATGGAGTTCCTGGGTAAGGGGACTTCAGCCTCCCTGCCCCACGCTGGCTCCGCCCTAGTATTAAACACGTGATGATCCTTTCATCAAGTACTAAACGCACCACTTTTCTGAATTTTCTGTATGTTCGTAGTCAAAAACGTGCAGAAGCCTGCATGCGCACAAAAAGCAGCCCGGGACTGAAGCTTTTCGCATGATAACGATCGAGCAGCTTATTATTAGCCGTGCGTATCCATATACCTGTGATCAGTACAAACAGCTAGCAACTAACACTGCTACTGTCCTGTGGCCAGTACGTGTGCAGCACAAGCAGTACACTCTCTGAACCTCTCCATTGATCTTTTCCTAGAGGACTCCTTAGATTCACACTTGCCATTTCGCCACAAAGCTACAAGCACATCACCCCCGGACTGTTTCGAGCAGCTTGCTCGTGTTGCAAGGCTCGCTGCAACTTTAGAACCTTTGTCTATTTTGAGACGGCACATCAGGCATTCAGGCCGGCCGGGACCAAAGATATACTGTGCATAGCTGCAACCTCCGATCCAGAAATGCAGAGGTGGCACATGCATTCTGCATTCATGTTCAGCCCACCAGTTCCATGACCACCATATGACATGGTAATCAACATGACTACATGAGTCGTTCCAAACACTTGGTTTCGACAGAAGATGCGTGCTCCACCAGCAGTTTCATCATGCAGTTACAAACACTTTTCTTTCTTGCAAGAAAACAAATCATCATGCATGTCTATAACAGCTAACAGTAATTCACAACTTCTCGAGCATGGACAGGTGGTAGGAAATCTGAACCGTAGCTAGGGTCGGATCATATTGGACGAGCCAGATCGCCGCCCTCCGCTACTGCCTTCCATTCAGATGGTTCCACATCAGGACGACACGTCAACACACACACACACACACACACACACACACACACACACACACACACACACACACACACACACACACACACACACACACACACACACACACACACACCATGATTTTACCTCCTGACACAGTTGCCTTGCATTTGACATCCTTACCCAGGCCAGGAGATGGACCACATGAATATAATGGGAGACCAATTGCATCCACCCACTCGCCACCCCTCCCTGATTCTTGCACAAGTTTCATCTGTTGCTCAGCAAAGAGCCCGTTGCTATGAATGGGAACCTAATGTGTTAAGAAATGGACCTTTATTTGTGCTTGGAGATAGAGAAAGACCCCTCCACCTACAGCCCTACCAAATTTATGGGCGCATGTGGGCCATCTGATGCAGTATGCTCTGTCTAAATTAGCAGCCCATCATCATCAGGCAAGTAAAGTTTAGAAGTAGACCTATGTTATCTGTCCACACGCAATTAAGGTGTTAAGGTGCATTAGCAATACTAAAGATTAAGAGATGGGGAATTATCTGCATGACTACAGGTTTCCATGCCCTTCCATCAGGACAGCAGCTGCAGTTATACAAGCCAAGTAAAAAAAAAAAAACAAGTCAAATTTTGTTTACAGAAACACGAATGAACCAGAAGAACTTGCAGGTTGGAAGTGCAACATCTGCACATACTAACTTAAAATTCCTCGCAAAAAAAAAGACTTAAAATGAAATTAATTAGCCATATATGTACTCTATCCGGATGGACATTTTGCTTTCAGATTGTCATTGTCAAGGGATGGGAACAACTCCATGAATGCTTCCTCTCAACAGGTGTGAGACTGCCCAAAATTCCTGAGCATGTTTTGGTTATAGACACTATCTAATCGCAACACTCAAGACGAAATCAGCAGGTCCACGGTTATAGCGTTCTTCTTATGAGCCGAAAGTCGCGGGTTCGAGCTCCGCCGGGACCAGCAGACCATATCAGCTTACGTCATTTCATTTTAACATTTTTTCGTGTGTTTTTTCCGAGCACAACATTAGGTTTTTAATATCTTACTTTGTTTCCCTTTTTGCAGAGCTGATGGTGTATTTGTATTTTTTTTCCTAAGCAGAGTGAGCATTTGGTATTCAATTATCTTATTTTATTTTCTTTTGCGAAACAGTTTTCGGCTAGCACGTCAATGGACATCCAATATTTGTGTTGTCTGAGTACTTGGCTACTATATTACAAAATTATTGTAGTACATTTTATTTTTTTTGCACTTCTTTTTCAACCCAAAAAAATCAAAATTTCGATTTTAACTAACATCTCAGTACAACCGGAGTGTTTCAAATTGGGCAAGAGGAAGCAGGGCCCAGACCCCAGCGACCTGTAACTCTCCCTGCTCCCGATCTCTCCCTGTATCCACGCCAACCGGAAGGCCGAGCCACCAGTCCCCTCGCGGCAATGGACATGTGGGCCCTCAACCTCAAGGCCGGTGGGCCGTGCCTCACGGCGAGGCCCCAGCCGGCGACGCCGTCTCCTCTTGCCGCGGCCGGCGAGATCGGCTCGCTGGCTGTGGGGCTGACGAGGTGGAGGCGGCAGCCGGCGCGGTGGCCGAGGCTGGTGGTGAGCGCATCGGGGAGGAGGAGCAAGAGCAGCCGAGAGGACGGCGACGAGTCCAAGGACAAGGCTTCCTCTTCTGGTAGGTCCTATTGCCCGTCCTCTGATGCTGTGTCAATCGGCGCGATTGGCGAGGGATCTAGGCGATTTGCACGAGGGAAGTGGTCAAACGTCTGTAGATCGGGTGCGGATTGAAATTATTGACGCAAGGGGATGAATTTGCCGGTTGAATTATGTGATCTTTGCATCGAGGTTGGTATTGGTTACTGTATGATTTCTGATGCAAAGGTGTACCTGGCTATGGAATTCTAGTTGCTATGGTTCAGTATAAGGTAATTTGGTATAGCCGTGGACGGTCTACGTGGTCAATTTGGGAGTCTGGGGCACTTTTGGTGCAATTTCTGATTGAAATTACTTCATTGCCATAACTGCACTGATCTCAAATTCTGGATGTATAAATTATGGAGTTCAGATTGCTGCATTTCAGTTTTCCAGCCTCTGTTTTATTCAGATGTGCATTGCTTAATCGGCATAACAAAACGAGTTTGATCTCTTTTGACTTCTAGTTGTATACAACATTTCAGTTGAAAGTGCATCACCAACGAACTGCAAAATTGGTAACTTTTGGGTCATGCAGTGTTGGAATTTTTCATGTTTCTTTCACTCTATGTCAGATAAATACATTATTGTAGCATTCTAGTTCTTTGTCGATGTGATCATCTCGAAATGTTTGGTACAAAGGCTGTTCATTGCCTGTATTGAGCTGGTGAATTCTGATATCTCATCTCTGCATGCAGGAAAAAGTGATGCATCTACTCCCAGTGGGGATGCTTCCAACCGGACAAGCCAAAATCAGGGTGAACCAAAATCAAATGACATGATGTTTATACCTAGCAACTTGTCATATTGGCGAGATGTGAGAGCGAGCTTTGTTATTCCAAAGTTGGTAAGACAAAACGTTTTGTACTAAGCTTTTCCGACTGTGGCTCCATTATCTTGCTGATGAGGCCAAAATATATAGATTTAGTTGATCTGGTCTTTGCTATTTCATTCATGATAGAATGTGTGCCAAAATATTTTGACAGGCATCAGCTCATTTAGTGAATATATAAGGATGACCTTAGAATCTTAAATGAAATTTCATTAACTCTGACTACCATTTTACCTCACCTACATTCATTTGTGCTATCTAAAAGAAAGCAAACAAAGGATCAATTTCTGAATATTTTACTTGCACTGTACAATCACGTAACACTGTACCTAAATGTTACTGCTTCTGAAATGGACACATGGGACTCTGAAAACTCAACAGCACCATCGCACAAAATGTATTTTATTCCATATTCCTTTTTTCCTTCTTAGTCAATATTATTTTTCTCTGATTTTCCCCCTTTTTCATAGGAAGTTTTCAGTTTTTAGACTTTAGACTGACCTCAGTTGACTATAACATTTTCCTTACTATCACATATGTTCGGGATTTATTATGGTCCTCACTGCAACTATTTCATTTTCCAGTTCCTGTTAAACTTCCTAGCTAGCAATGTTGATAGACAAAAATGGGACTTCTTTTAACCTTAAACAGCATCATACTGCTAGCCAGTTCCCATTACGTAGTGTCACAAGATTTTCAGTGCGGTAATGCTAATATGTCCAAGTGTCTTATTGGTTGTCCCAAATACTTTTCATTTTGTCCTGTATATTCACTTGATGACTGATGTACTTATCAGACCCATTTATTTTTCTCCTCGTTTAGCAAAGCAATAGGCTGTGTCTACCTGAAGCTAACTGTTGTTTTGGTTAAGAAATCTCTTACTGACTTGGTCCTATTTCTTTGTTTAATCTGTTCTTATCCTGTATTCAAACCAGGAACAAGCAGTAGATGCAAATAGTCCACCACAGACAGCTAAGGATGGACAAGTATATCATCTTCCCCGGAAGTGGGCTCATTCTATTCCTATGCCAGAGTCTGGATGCGTGTTGGTCGCCACTGAAGAGCTTGATGGCAATGGTACCTTTGAGAGGACAGTTATCCTTCTCCTAAGTCTGGGTTCAAGAGATGCCTATGATGGCCCGTTTGGTATCATCCTGAACCGTCCACTGTACACAAAGATGAAACATGTGAACCCATCCTTCGGCGAGAAAGCAACCCCTTTTGGCGATTGCTCTCTGCTGTTTGGAGGCCCTGTCGACATGAGCCTGTTCCTGATGAGGACTACCGAGGGAAAACCAATCAAGGGGTTCGAAGAGGTGGTACCAGGCGTCTGCTTTGGTTTCAGGACTGACCTGGAGAAGGCCGGTGCTCTGATGAATAATGGTACGGTGAAGCCTGAAGACCTGAAGTTCTATGTGGGGTACTCTGCATGGGATCATGACCAACTGCTGAGTGAGATTGACGCAGGATACTGGGTTGTCACTTCTTGCAGCTCAGGCCTGATAACGGATGCCTTGACGACGGACCCTTCCTGCTTGTGGACTGAGATTCTTCAGCTGATGGGAGGCCAATACTCGGAGCTGAGCCAAAAGCCAAAGCAAGATGGGGCGTAAACTTTGCTCATTTGCAGCGTAATTTGCCACAACCTTTGTGGTCAATTTGTACATAATCTCAAGCAATCTCAGCTGGCTCGTAGCCAGTGTGATTGCTCTGCTCTACGTAATTGCATTTGTGGACTGTTTTGCTTTGTTCTACTTAGTAAAAGAACGATTAGCAGTGGTACATGAGCATGTGTAGCCGAAATTTCTTCTGTAGCCTGAATATAACTGAAGAAATTTGCCATGGGATGTGTCATATCATATCTAATTGAGCTTTCTTGTGGTCCAGAAACAGACATCTCAAGCATGCTTAGTGGCGAACTGCCGACTGATGCAACTGTGAGATAAAGGTATGATATGATCTGACCGTCCGTGTGCTCTCCAAAAGGGATTTGCCTTTTTTTTTCCTGCCAACCATGAGAGCACTGGGAGCCCAAAGATTTGGCAAAAACGCGTAAGGCCCAGAGTTCGGGACATCCGCGATATCGGCAGGAAGGCATGACGGTGTGCTCTGCTTGCCGGTGTACCCGCGTGCAAGTCCTCGTCTGCCTTTTCCTTCGGCATCGGCAAACACACTTCTCTTCTGCTATCTTATCTATCTCATCTGTTTGACCAAAGCCTTCGTCAACCATGTGGCAAAAAAAAACAAGAAGGTTACCCGGCTAATAACAGGCGTTTATTCGTGGCAAGGACGGAATGATCTACAGCATGGAGGGTTATTTCCTTTTGCAGTAATTGCCAAGTTTTTTTTCTCTTCGATAAGGAAGACTGTCAAGTGGGAGCTCGAGTGGTCAGGCTTAAGCTGTTCAGTTCAACGCAAGCTAGACGACTAGACTTGCACTAGTATGTTCGTGATGACTGTTCCTGCATCTAGCCCAGGTTGATGCAGGATTACTACAGCAGTCAGGACCCCAACCGTCAACTCTGACTGCGTTCTCCAGAACCTGCAGCAACCTCTCTAGCTTCTAGTAGACTCCCGACCAAGTCGAGGAGCGAAACCACGGCAGCGTCGTGGTCGACTTCACCTCAACATCCCCCCAGTTGTAGTCGAGGAGCAGTAACAATACGATCGTATCTATGCTTTTCACGCCCACATCAACAAGCCAGGTCAAAATTTAACGGTCCTCGGTAGGTTGCGTCTAAACCCGTTTTTACCTGCCAAAGATGACGCTCGCTATATCGGTTTTACCTGCCATTGGATTTGACTCATTGACTGGATGGGTTCGCTTCGAGTCACCATCTTCAACTGCCCGGCGCTCGGTCGGTTGGTTTGGATCATTGGATGCCAGGCAACGGTGGTGGCCGTTCAGACCAGCTCAGGAAACAAAGACCAAGAAGCTTTTGCGTTATGAGTTCTGACTGATGAAGCAGCCTCAGCTTGCTTGACATTGAAAATTTGAAATGTGTTTTTCTCCTTTTCATCATCTGGTTTATTCATGCATTTGGATTCGGCAATGGCACTGTACGTGCCAAAAAAGTTATTCATTGCGCAGTTAATTTCAGTTCTATCTTTATTTTGACTAGTTATTACACCAGAATCTCTATGTCATCCACGCTAATCTCCCCGGAGACAGGCTGCTGCTCCCTGCTCGCGCCCGCACTGTTCCTGGTAGCACGCGCTTGGCTCGTGTACGCGCCAGCGTCCTGATAGCGCGGTCGCGCGCTCGCGCCGCCGCCTTGCGCGCTGGCAATGCCGGTGCGACGATCCGCGTGCCTGTGCGCTGGCGCGCTGTCCCGCGCCGCCACGAGCTGCGCGTCGGCGGCCATGCCGGCGTCAGACGCCACGCGCTGCACGGACCGCGGCGACAGCCGGCCCGCGCCGTACGCGGCCGCCGCGCGCTCGGGAAAGTTGAGCGCCGCGACGTCGCCGGCGGCGGCGGCGGCGCCCGCGCCGGTCCCGCCGCGGAGGAGGTAGACGGCGGTGCCGTGCGCGACGACGGCGGCCTCGGGCGTGGCGTAGGAGCCGAGCCACAGGCGCTCCCGCGTGCCGGGCACCCGGATCTCCGACACCCACTTGCCCCAGCGCCGCCGCCGCACGCCCTTGTACCCGCGCCGCCGCTCCGACTCCGGCTCGTCGCCCCGCTCCGCGAGCTTCATGGCGCGCGCTGTCCCCGGCGATCTTCTGCCGAGCCTCCTGGACGTAGCCTCGTCCTCCCTCCTGAGATGGCTCCAAAGCTCGCGACTTGCGTTCTCGAGGTGGCACCGGCACGGCCTGCTGACCTTGGATCTGCACGGACTGCTTGTATTTATACTCCCTCTGTTCTTTTTTATATGACATCATTGACTTTTTTTTCCAACTTTGACTAATATTATTTAATTAATCAGTTAGTTAAATGAAGTAAAATGAGTACATTTACATCTATTATCAAGAGTACTCTAAATCTAACTTGAAGATTTGGCTATTTGTATAAATATTTGTAGAAAAAAAAATAATCAAATAAAGAAAAAAAGTCAATAGTATCATATATTTAAGAACGGAGGGAGTATGTATGTGAGAGGTCAACCCCTGAGATGAGTTGACCTTTGCTGGTTTGAATAAAAAGAAGCAGCTGCAGAGTTGACGTCGCGGTGACATTTCTGGCGGGCAGGTCGGTAGGGGAGCAACGCTCGCTCGCAGCTGGGTCAAAATTTTCAAATGGGGCCAGGGCAGTCAAACTTTGTGCTTCACGGCCACCTGACCGACCGAACGTCAGCTCTCGGTGCTCCAGCCTCCAGGTAGGCTCGCCGTCATTTGCGGTCCTGAGGGCAATTCCGGCTAGGCGCAGGGCCACCGAAAATTGCTGGACGAGAAACAGTATCCCAGGCCACCATACATTTTCCTGGAACCGATTGATTATCCCCCGTCCATAACAATTTTCTCAGCAGCGACTCCGTCCAGCTCTTTAATGGACCAGTCAGGCAACTTGTTGGCCATCATCGCAACCATCTGGTCTTTTAGAGAGTTGGACAGAGCTTACCTAACATTCAGTAACATCCTTTTTGCAGGGATTAAAATTCAGTAATCACAGAGATTCAGAATCCACATGTTAATGAATTCAGAAAGGCAGCCTGACCACGTTCTGATTCTTGCATCCAAGAACAGAGCACTGTCTCACAACCTGCACCAGCTTTTGTTGCACAGTTTCGTGCACATGTAACGTCAATGCCTTTGGGTTTTGACGAAAAGTTTCCCTTGAAGACCGCTGAGAGTGCATCTTTGATCGTGTCTCTTTCACTTTCAGCGACGCGACAAAAGGGATGCAGCAAGCGCACTACTACGCCTATCCACCCCAATGACACGTTCATTTCATTTAGGCAGGCGTCATATCTGAAGCATGTGGCAGTATCAACTTTAGTTCTTGCACGACAAACATGAAATCTGTGCCGAGTTAAAGCCGAGTCGGGTCAAATCCGAGCTAAAATCCTCTCCGAAAAGGAAACGGAACAAAGGCGGTCAGTCCCTTCCCTTTCCCTCTCGGCCAGGCAACGACACAGAGCTCTGCGTATCATTCATCGGTATGAACACGACGGTTTCTGGTTCATCTCGTCCACACTTAATCTTTGAAGTGCAAATCTGTGCCGTCCAAATTAGGCCCTACAGCAAGCTCCTTTCTTTCACCAACTCGCAGATGTGCTTCATGAAACCGATGGCCGATTCTTCGCGGTTTGTTGGCTATGTTGCCACGCGAGAGAGCGTGGAAGAGCAAAGAAGATACCAAACTGCAGCTGGCACGTGTTGAGCTGACCACACGTCCACACGCCTTGGAAGAAAGTTTCTTGCTGACTTCGGCCGGACCTTCTGGTTTCTGTGGCGTTGGGCGTCGTTGCTACCTGCACTGCGTGGTTACCAACGGCCTGCAACCGGCCTCAGGTCGGCCACTTCTCGGCTGGATACCAGTGACTTTTAATTTTTAAAGTGTCCCGTGTAAATTTTCACGAAATATTTTACATGGTATTCTTCTCGTTCTAAATTGTTGTTGATTTTTAGCTCTGTCCAAATCAAACCTGCCCACCTTTAACAGAAATTTATAAATAGAATGTCCTGATATTTACAACATCACTAAATATGTATTGATTGTATATTATTTAGTATATGTATTGGAGAAATTAACATGACTTGTGCTCCGACACTTGAAGATGGACTCTCATACGAAGATGAAGATGGACACGTAACATAAGACTTGCAATCGGCACTGGCACTTGTGCTTTGCAAGAATGCAACCCGGGCCTTGATGATACCCCACGGCCCACCATCTTCTCTTCGCCTACAACTGCCGTGCTCGTTCTCCATTTGCACGGGTCATGTTGTGATTATGCGAGATATTGATGGTCTGGAATTCATTTGGGATTCATTATCCGGGTTTCGACTATGATTCTGATTGATTTGTTCAGGTTCTAATTAGAATTTAGATTGACAAAAGTCTAGTTCAACTTGCATATGGGAGGGACTAAGACACATGTTAATAACATAAGATGAACCAAATCAAAATTTTAGGTGGAAATCTTACTCGCTTTAGTAATAGACTAGTATAATGCCCGTGCGTTACTACGGGTAATATAATAAATCTACGTAATATCATCAAGAAAATAATATAATTAACTTTCTACGTAATATCATCAAGAAAATAATATAATTAACTTTGTGCTTGTTCTTCATGTACAGACCATGTTGTGATCATGCGAGACATTTACTGTCTGGGATCCGATTGGAATTTTGATTGTTTTATCCGGGTCCGATTATGATTCTAATTGATTAGTCCAGATTCCAATTAGGATTCCGATTGACGAAAGATTAGTCCGACTCGCATATGGGATGGACTGAGACTCACATGTCAAGGACGGACCAAATCAAAAATTTAGGTGGAAATCTTACTGGCTTTAGTAATAGGCATATAGATATAGATATAGAAGAGGGACCTTGGCACAAAACAAAGAGTTATCTTTTTATTAGAGAATTTCTAAATATTCTAGCAATTTATAATTTTGGGGTGTTTAGTTCCCAAAAAAGTTTGCGCAGTACCCGTCATATCAAATTTTCGGACACATGCATAGAGCATTAAATGCAGTTGAAAAAAAAACTAATTACATAATCTAACTTATTCACAAGAGATGAATCTAATAATGCTAATTAATTCAAAATTGGATATTAATTGTCAAATAACAATGAAATGTGTTACAGTATCCAAACCCAAACTTTTTCACCAACTAAACACTCCCTTTATTTATTACTAACTATAGAGTGCTTCATGAAAAATATCTCCTTACATGGAGAAGAATAATATAGAAGATTGATTCTCTTTTTAACAGGAGCGTTTAGTTTTTTCGAAGGCAAAAAGGGATCATCACCCGCGCAACGAGTCGAGACGGACACGGGTGCAGCTCTCTTATTGCACAGCGGCGCATACGACATGGAGTCGGATTATTGCATCTACAAATATCGAGCGCGGCGGGGCGGGGCATCTTCCAATCCAAACAGGTCTGCGCAGATTGACCTTAGAGCATCTCCAAGAGCTTTTATATTTTGAGTAAATTGGTTTAAAAAAAAGAATAAAAAAACTCCATCCAACAACTCTTGTATCTACCTCGTCTTTTATCCCTGTTTTGTATCCAGAGGCGTCGCTGGACAAAAATGCAGTCCATCAGCTCTTGTATCCCGCCAGCATGGCCCCACCCCACTTCCCGCCCCACACCCATCAGAGCGCCGCCGCCCCTCACCTAGGCTCCGATCAAGCGCCGCAGATCTCGCACGCCTCCAGCATCCCACGCGGCCGAGCCGCCGCTGCCGCCGGCCGTTGCCGTCACCCCTCGCCGAGCCCCCGCTCGCTGTTGTACCGCTCCAAGGCCTGAAGCGTGAGGAGGACAGGCAGCTCAGTAATGACTATGGCAACGTGGAAGCCGTGCCTAAGGAAGACCTTGGCGAGCTGCACTATGGGGACCGCGTGGCCAACGCCAGGGGCTGGGGTATAGCATGACGGCCTGCTGGGGCATGGGCATCCATGGAGGGCAGCTGGACGACGGGGAAAGAGATGGACCACGGACGGTGGTGGTGCCGTGGAGTCAGATTCTGGTCTTTCACTAGCGGGCCGGCTCCAAGAACAGAGGAATCGCAGGGCAACGAAAGGAGATGAGGTGGGGAAAAAGATAAAAATAAGTATGACATGTGGGGTCCACTAGCAAAATAACAAATGAAGAGTGCAGATTTAAAGAGTCTGTTGGTTTACCCATACTATAGGAGGTTTTGTATTTTTTTATAAAACTTGTAAAACTTTAAATTTAGATAAAATTGTACAAAAGCTCTTAAAGATGCTCTTAGTCCTTAGGTCTCTCGAGTAAGCACGTTCCCAGCGAATCGATCGATCAACCGTCAATGCCTCTCATGGAGATGACGAGCACCGTCGCCGGCGCGTCGGTCCAGGGCGGTGACAGCCGTCCGCCGTTCGGCTTCACGCTGCTGCTGGTGTACGACCACGGGATGCCCCCCAACAATCGGCAGCAGACGGCGTTCAGCCTCGCCGACTGGCGCCTGTTCACCCACGCCGTGCCGGAGCTGACGGAGAACAGCTTCCACGTCACCTCTGACGGCCGGGTGTTCCTCCACGACTCCGGGTCGCTGCGCACCCGGCTCTGGGACCCCCGATCCGGCCGGAGCCTCGCCCTGCCGGACACGGAGCACGCGCTGCCCGCGAGCTGGAAGTGCTACATGTCCGACGCGCCCACCACGGCGTCCTGCATCGCGTCCTGCATCGTCCTCGTGTTGTACATGGCCGAGCCCAAGTTCCTGTACTGCATGTTAGGATCTTTGGATCTCCTAGTGACAGATCGAGTGGGTTTTTCTATATTGTGAGACATATCTTTCACAGTTATTGCCGTCCACGACTTTGGCACGACCTCATTCATCGATAGAGGCAGCGCACCGGCAGCGACGGGCGGTGTAGATGTGTTGTGGTGGCGGTGGCGGCGTGGCGCAGGGGCGACGGGCTCGCGGTGGCGCTGGTGACGGCTTCCTGTCGCTTCAGCGCCTCCCTCTCGATCGGACTAGGATTATAACAGTGGGACACTGTGGTGGCGACGAACCTCGTGACCAGTGCCGCAGTCCCCACCTCCTCTATATATGGCACTGCGCGACGGGGACCCACCAGCCGTCCATTGGGCTGGGCGTCCCCCGATCAGGACGCGAGTCAAGGGCACAGTTCGCCGTTGGACCAACTGGTGAAGATCAATACTAACATTCTCCCCATTGATCTCACCTTACACTTTTAAACTTCTCAACTTGAACTTAACTCTTTACTTTTCTTTACTTGCTTTGCTTTCGGTCCTCATCTCATTGCAGATCGGTACGTAGAGCGTACTTCGTCATGACAGTTATCACTTATCATCAGATTAACAGCCACAATGCACCTTTCTGTATTGAAACAAAACCTTAACCTTTCTTTGGGTCATTTAGTAATCCAGAAATCATAGGCCTCCCGTAAAACCCATGTCAACTTGGGCGGTAGGCCTTTTGGTAAGCAGATCCGCAAACACTTGCTTGATACTTTGGTGCTCCATGATTTTATATGATTCTGTATTTTCTCCTTTGCAACATATAAGCCATTGTCAATGTGTTTGGCAGCAACACTTAACATATTGCCATAGGAGTAAAAACATTCGAATGATATATTGCTGTTGTCTACCATTATCAATTCCGGGTAATGGTTTTTTTAACTATTTTGCCAGTCCTGTAGCCTCATATAATGCCAAACTTTGGGTACACAACCCAACTTTGGGTACACAACCTATGAATCACAACTATTTTGCTATGGATTTTTTTCACAATAAAACTCCAGTGTTAGCTACTACTGTGGGCTTCACTAAATATCTCGTCAAAACTTAATTCTTTTTACTCACAATCTTTTGAGAGTACATGTTCCTTTCTTACTTAGCATGAGGCTGACAATATCTCCATTCCAGTGATCTATTGCTGGACTGGACTTCTGTCAAAATGTCCCAGATACTTGCGCTAAGTCAGGATAAATTCTTTTGAGCACTAATTTTGCTTCCAACAGCTGAGGCACATGGAACCTTTTCCTTTTGATCATTCATATAACAGTTCCTGAAATCCTGAAAATTCCAAAACTATTACCCTTGACAATAGGACAAGCGTAGGCTTACTCACATACATACTATATATCTTTAGAACTCTTTTTTAAGTATGCTCTCTGCGAAATTCCTAATACCCTTTTTCTTTTATCCCAGTGAATTCCCATTCCTGGACCGAATGGATCTTCACCGAGATTTCTCTTATCAAAACTAGAGGTCATAATAACCTTCTTTGAACTTTGCGGGAAAAGGATTTCCCATCTTTGAACTTTGCATATTTACAATTTGTTATCTTGATTTTTTGACCTTTACTTAAAACCCAAAACTTTTCTTTGTTCTCATAAAACTTTAGATGCTACTATTCTATGATCTGATATCATCAAGTGGTATCGTAATATTCTTTTCTTTCCACAACAAAACCATTTGATTATGTCATGTATATACTTTCTCGTACAAATTTTTGTTGGGAGATGTTGTTCCAACATCCATCTGATGCAATTCTCAAATTAGTATGCACCAACGTCATCATGATTCTAAAAGAATCCTTTCATGAGACTGAATAAAATATCTCATTATAACTTATTCTTTTCTTTGCACAAAACTTTTTGCCATAAGTCGTGCTTAGCAACTTTTCATGTTCCCTCCGGAGTCACGTTTCAATCTTATAGACCCATTATAGCCTACTGTCTTGGCTCCATTAAGAACTCACTCTATGTTTCAAAACAAGTTTGAAACTTCTAGGTCTCTGGTCCCATGACATCTTCCATAGCTTATTGCCACTTTGATGAAGTATTTGTTTGGGTTTAGTCTTTACAAGCCCTATATGGTGCTTTAAGCACCACCTTTTTTTGGTTGATTTGAGGCTCAACTATCTTTTCTTCCTATTTGGAGCTGAAAAACCTCAAGAATTTCACTTATTTTTGTGATTGGGGTATCAATGTTATGACCGTTGTACTCCCTTTTCGGTCATATTCTTATTTGATAGATCATTCTTGCTTTAAAAATGCTACGCATTTAACTTTGCGCATCGCATTTAACTTTGCAGAGAAAATCTCTCTAAATTTTAATCTTTCTTTACTTTCTAATCTTTTTCCCCCTCGAAATATGGCACAAACTTTGCTGCCATAATTTCGAAACTATTTTTAACCCTTGTGAACGAGGAGCCTTTTCATTACTTGAACATTATTCATATGATCAAATCATGCAAAATAATAGGAGTACCATTTCCTCATTCCTTTTCAAGAGCTCCTCAGAGTTCTTCATTTGTTACACTTCCAAGAACTCATCAAGTTCTTCATTTTGCTATACTTTTGCAAGTCATGATTGCAATCTTGATTCGCATACAATTTTCTTTTTGTCCTTCAATTCTTTTCAAGTCACTATCCAACATGCCACTATAGTAATACATGAGAATTGCTGGGATAACTTTAAAAGCTCCCACAGACTTCTTTACTTTTATGTGATACTCAAATAGTACATGAGCCATCACAACTTTTCCTTTCAAGCAGGATATAAGTGACACAAGTGCCAAAACTTTTCCGACAGGCGGTATAAAACTTCAAAGTTATTTGCAACGCATGTTTAATTCAACGTTGGTCAAATTGAACGTGCGTCAAACTCATTTCAACCATTATCGTTACTGTTGAAGGGCAAGGTAAAATATAATATAGAGATAAAACTTTGGTCACAATGACTAAAACATGCACACATACTTTCTTTTCTGATTAAATCTTCCCGTTGGTTCCAATTTAATCAAAAAATTTAACGAATTTCAATATTCGCAAAACTTAGTGAGAGAAACCAAAACCTTTTCGAAAACAGTTGCATCTCTTTTTCATATAAACTAAAAGTCAGAATGGAACAAGCATTTTTCTTTCTTAACCTCAACTATACAGCTGAGTAACCTCAAAACTTTATCTGTAGCGTTGATCGGAATCAACTTTTATCTGTTAATTTCTCTCTACTTGGAAAGAATTGTATATCTTAATTTAACGTTGGTCAAAATTAAAACATACAATATTTCTTTACTCTCAATTCTATATCAACGTTGGCCAGAAATAGAACACATCACTAGAATAAAAATTATAATATTGCCATCATCAACTTTGGTCAGAAAATAACAACATCATAATAAACTTTAAATTTCTTTTCTTTTAAGAGCAAACTAACGCTCAACTTGACACTTACAATGGCAAAATAGTGCCAAAACATTCTTTCTTTGACATACAATAGCGGAAGCTTTTCTTAACCTTAAACTTAAAGGCTCCTTTTTCCCACAGGAAAAAACTCATCTGAGTCTATTTTTCTTTATTGCAGCGGAAAACTTTTCTTTCTTTTCAGAAGCAATTCTTTGTCTTTCTCTTTTCTCTGAAAATTGATCACATTGATGCAAAATTTGTCAGAGATTTAACCTTGAACTTTAAACTCATAATAAACTCATAATATTGCTATCATCAATCGTTGGTCAGAAAATAACAATACCATAATTTAACTTTAAAGCAACATCTTTCTACTCCTCTATTTAAATTGTCCCGTTGGTTCTAATTTAAATAGAGGATGAAACTTTTACTTTGCAGCGGAAACATGACAAAAAAACTTATTCATTAGCAATAGTACTGTAAACTTTAATATTTTTTAAAACAAATTATCCCGTTGGTCCAAATTTGTATAGAGATAGAAACTATGCAAAAAAATTCAAAGGAGTGCTTCTGAAATCGAGAAACTTGAAATTTTCTTTTCTGTTGAAGCAGCCCGCTTGCGATTTTGGCCCGCGACCTGCTCGCGACGCCCGCCTGAGCCTTTGGCCCGACAGCAGACGACGGGCCGCCTAACCAGCCCGGCACAGCTCGTCCCCCTTTCCCTCACGGGCCGTATCCCGGCCCAATAGGATCCGGCCGCTCCCGGGCCGTCGGATCGAATCCGACAGCCGGCCTTGCTTTTCGCGGATCAAAACCGCGGCAGCCCGCTCACGCGTAACCCTAGCTCCATTCTCCCTCCTCCTCTCTCTTAGCTCGTGTCTAGCGGCGCCGGTGGCGGCCACCAACCCCTGCGCCGCCCGGTCCGGCCGCCGCGCCATGGCCGCGGGACCTTGAGCCATTGCCTTCTTTTCGCAGCTTGGCCGCCACGCCATGGCTCACTTGCTTCTTTCCCCTCCTTTCTTTTCGCAGCGCCGAGCGGCGGCGGCCATGGCGGCCGGAGGAGCGCCGCGCCTCCGTGGCCCTCCCCCCTTTCGCCGGCGCCGGTGAGGAGAGGCCCCGCCCGCCCGTGGCCGCGGCCCTCCCCTTTCTATTCTCTCTCAGCGCCACACGAAGGCGGCGTAGGAAGATTGTCGGCGGCGCCACTGTGGCGCCCCTCGCCGGTGCACGCGTGCGGCCCCTCGGTGATGCCCTTTGGGGCCCGTGCGCACGCGCTCAGAGGGGCGCCGAGTGGTGTGCGCGGCATCGGCCTGTTCTTTCCCGCACGGAGGCGGTGGAGCGCCGGCAAGCCGGCGTCTCGGGAGTTCTATCGCGCACGTCTTTGGCCGACGGCGGTGGTGGTGGTATGGAGCCAGGTGTGTCCCTGCTCCTCCCGTCCTTTCTCTTAGGGTTAGGATTTGAGCTATATTCTTTTCCTCTTTCGATCCGAGATCGAAATTTCTTTCTTCCTCTTTCGATTCGTGACCGAATCCTTTCTTTGACTCTTTCCCCATCTCGATCTACTCACTAGATCGGCTCTGGTACCATTGTTAGGATCTTTGGATCTCCTAGTGACAGATCGAGTGGGTTTTTTTATACTGTGAGACATACCTTTCACTGTTATTGCCGTCCACGACTTCGGCACAACCTCGTTCATCGATGGAGGCAGCGCACAGGCAGCGACGGACGGTGTAGATGCGTCGTGGTGGCGGTGCCGGCGTGGCACAGGGGCGACGGGCTCGCGGTGGCGCTGGTGGCGGCTTCCCGTCGCTTCAGCGCCTCCCTCTCGATCGGACTAGGGTTAGGACAGTGGGACACTGTAGCGGCGACGAACCTCGTGACCAGTGCCGCAGTCCCCACCTCCTCTATATATGGCACTGCACGATGGGGAACCACCAGCCATCCATTGGGCTAGGCGTCCCCGATCTGGATGCGAGTCAAGGGCCCAATTCGCCGTTGAGCCAACGGGTGGAGATCAATACTAACACTGCCGCGTCGGGGACACCTGGTGGGCCGTGCACGAGTACGACATCGGCGACGTGGGGCTGCCACCGGAGTACGCGCCGCCCAAGAAGTGAGTCATCTGGGAGGCCGCCGCAGTGGGCGGCAGGTTCTACTTCGCCGAGACGGGGGAACCTTGGCGAGTTCTCGCCGGCGCCGGAGTTCAGCGACCACGAGTACGCGCATGCCGATTTCCCGGACGAGTCCAACTGCTCGAGTCCGTACGTGGTGGCCTCCAGCGGCGAGCTGTTCGATGTGCAGGTCTACCTCAAGGGATTCACCCCCGAGATCCTCACAGTGCGCGTGCGCAGGATGACCTGTCGGGGCCAACGGCGACTCTACGCGAGGTGGATGACCTGGGCGACAAGTTGTTTCTCTTGAGCGATCGGAACGAGCAGCTGTTGTGCTCGGCGAGCAAGTATGGGATCAAGGGGAACCGCATCTACTTCATGCACAATGTGATGGAGGAGCCGGATGGTGGTGTGGGAATAAACCCATCGCCGTTGACACGATCATGGCGACGGAGTGTGCGTGTGTTCAAGCCTGGTGGCATGTGTGCGCGCCAGGGCGTTGTGTGTGTGCGCCAAGCGCGTGGTCTGTGCGCGCAGGCGTTGTGCGTGTGTCCAGTGCGTGTGTGCGCGCTGCGTGTGCGTGCGTCGTGCACGGATGGCTGTGCACGAGCCAGTCCGTGGCGCGCGTGTGATTGCAGGTGAGCGTGTGTGTGCGCGGGAACTGTGGCGGAGCTGATCGTTTGGCGATCGGGCGGCGGCGTGATCGGGAGCCGATCACGTGGATCGTTGAAGACTGGGTCGTGCGGGCGATCAGGACGGAGGAAGATGGCGGCCGTTGGAGCGGGCGCATTGGGCGGGAGCAGTTCCAGCACGCGGCGTGTGCGCGTCAGAGCGTGTCATCCGCGTCGTGGCGAGGCTGGCGGTCCATGCCGGCGTTCTAGGCTAGGTGGTGGATCGTGGGTGCGTCCTTTGGGCTTTATATGCCCGTTGTACTCCGGTGATGAAGCTTGCGAGTTGAATTGGAGAACGGTGTGCGGCACCGTGCGTTAGAGCGCGAATTCCTCTCGTGTCTACTGTTCATCTTCTTCCTCCCGCCGAGTCAAATTCGTTGCGTGCGTGAGTGAATTCGCCTAGCGATCGGTTCGGTGAGATTGAGTGTGAACTGGTGTGTCGATTACGCATCAAGTTCCTGGCCGGGGATCGCCGGAAGGGTGAGTTCACCGTCGACCCCCCGGCGGAGCTCTGTTCGTCTCTGTTCGCCGTCGTCGCGGAGCAAGGCGGAGCTCTAACAAGTGGTATCAGAGCCGGTTAGTTCCGGGGGGCAATGTCGTCCTCACCACGGCACTCGGCGACTCCACCTCGTCAGCGATCGCGTGGTCGTTCTCCACCGAGGAAGCTGCGGACGCGCGAGGTCATCGTTGAGCGGGTGGCGACGTCCGGCTCCGTGAGCTATCCGGTGCTAACGCCGGCAGGCTACACGGCGTGGGCGATTAAGATGGAGGCCATCCTCGACGCGCAGGGCCTCTGGGAGGTCGTGTCTACGTCAAGCGGCGCCGAGGTGGACGCACGGAAGAGCAAGACGGCGCGGGCACATCTCCTGCAAGCGTTACCGGAGGATATCTTGATGCAGGTGTCGACCAAGGCCACGGCGCAGGAGGTGTGGGAGGCGCTGAAGACGCGATTCGTCGGCGCGGATCGTGTGCGAACGGCGCGCCTCGCCACGTTGAGAGGGGAATTCGACTCCCTGATCATGGCGGACGGCGACGCGCTGGACGTCTACGCCGGCAAGATCAGTGGAATGAAGGCGAGCTTCGCGAGTCTCGGATCGACGCTCGATGACGCAGCGCTAGTCAAGAAGCTGCTCGACACCGTGCCTGACCGGTTGTATCCGGCGGTGGCCGGCATCGAGCAGTTTTGCGATGTGGCGTCCATGCCGTTCGAAGAGGCGCTCGGGCGGCTCAAGGCGTTCGACGAACGATCAAGGCGGCGGGCTCAGCTGACGGGCGCACAGGCAAACTCCGGTGATCAAGGCGGCGAACGGCTTCTGCTCACGGAGGAGGAATGGCGGGCACGGCGCAAGGCGAAGTCAAGCATTGGCAAATGTTTCAATTGTGGCGTCCGTGGCCACTTCGCGCGCGACTGCCGCAAGCCGAAGAAGGAGGTCGTCATGGCGGCCACGGCAGATATCGGCGACGAGTCGACCGAAGCAGCTCTTCTCTGAAGAGTCCGGCGTCGGTGGCGCTGGGATCCGGCGTAGGGCGCTGGGTTTAGGGGGTGAATGTGGGAATAAACCCATCGCCGTTGACACGATCATGGCGACGGAGTGTGCGTGTGTTCAAGCCTGGTGGCGTGTGTGCGCGCCAGGGCGTTGTGTGTGTGCGCCAAGCGCGTGGTCTGTGCGCGCGGGCGTTGTGCGTGTGTCCAGTGCGTGTGTGCGCGCTGCGTGTGCGTGCGTCGTGCACGGATGGCTGTGCACGAGCCAGTCCGTGGCGCGCGTGTGATTGCAGGTGAGCGTGTGTGTGCGCGGGAACTGTGGCGGAGCTGATCGTTTGGCGATCGGGCGGCGGCGTGATCGGGAGCCGATCACGTGGATCGTTGAAGACTGGGTCGTGCGGGCGATCAGGACGGAGGAAGATGGCGGCCGTTGGAGCGGGCGCATTGAGCGGGAGCAGTTCCAGCACGCGGCGCGTGCGCGTCAGAGCGTGTCATCCGCGTCGTGGCGAGGCTGGCGGTCCATGCCGGCGTTCTAGGCTTGGTGGTGGATCGTGGGTGCGTCCTTTGGGCTTTATATGCCCGTTGTACTCCGGTGATGAAGCTTGCGAGTTGAATTGGAGAACGGTGTGCGGCACCGTGCGTTAGAGCGTGAATTCCTCTCGTGTCTACTGTTCATCTTCTTCCTCCCGCCGAGTCAAATTCGTTGCGTGCGTGAGTGAATTCGCCTAGCGATCGGTTCGGTGAGATTGAGTGTGAACTGGTGTGTCGATTACGCATCAAGTTCCTGGCCGGGGATCGCCGGAAGGGTGAGTTCACCGTCGACCCCCCGGCGGAGCTCTGTTCGTCTCTGTTCGCCGTCGTCGCGGAGCAAGGCGGAGCTCTAACAGGTGGGTCGCTGGTCGTCTTCGACCTGGACAACCAAAGCGTGGAGACCATGCGCCCGTGCCCAGATATGACGGAGCTCATGTGCGTTCCGTTTTGGATGATGCCCACCGATCATGACAGTGCACAGGAAGCAGAGCACTAGTCGCCCCAATTTCAGCCCCAGATTTGTGTACCAAGAGTTTTAGTTGAACTCTGGACTCTAAAACAAGGAGTTCAATTCAAAATCTCACAACTGAAAAGTTCAATGTCTATTAATGAGACAAGTTGGAAATGTTCCTGATACATTCAGTGTATAACTGATAAAATTTGTAAATTACAGGTTGTTCCTCGAAGAAACAGCACAAGTGTAGATGACTATCATGTTACAGACGCCATACAGGAAAAGAATGAACAAATGAACAACCGCGCCAATGGTAGCAGTTAGCATCATCGCTGATGGTTTCCCCCTCGTTGTAATATACACTTCTATTCATGTCATTGCCTCATCTCATACCATTGCTGGATCAATTAAGGTTTGGTACTTAGTCTTGCATTCCTCTTATAGTAGTCTCGATTCGGAAGGTCGATGAAAGAATCCGAAACAGACCATCTGGGTTGTCAGCATGAACCTGAAAGGAAACATGCAAATAATCAAATCTTTTGGTTTGCAACTTTAGTAAAAAACATAAAGCAGATGTCAAAATACCCAGTGTCCAGCATCTTCAAGCACGTGCATTTCAACTCCTCCACCCTCATCTGCAGCAAATTCTTCTGCAGTATGAATTCTTTGGAGGTCCTCAAGAGCCCATCTATGCAAACTTCGTTCCGCTTTTAGAAAATTAATATGAACACCCCTTGGTACATTCTCTACAATCCTCCTGAATGGTGCAACATTCAATTAGTCAATAAAATAGTTTCAGAGGATTATCTCAACTGGCATCAATGAAGATTTACCACAAGTTAGTATCTTCATAAGACTTGTACATCTCCGAGATGCCATTTAGATCAAAAGTCCATGAAAAGCTTGAAGATGGTTGCTGACCTAATGGACTGCTCCGGCGTAGATTTGTGGCCACCCACTGGAACAAATAACCAATCAAAAGAAATGAAATCCCTGTTGCTTCATCAGAGAGAACAAAATAGAGTAGCCTACAGGGTGTTTTAATGAGCAATTAGTATTCAATCATACCCGTGCAACATCCATAGAAAATTGTTCTTTAACAAGAACATCGACAACCTCCTGCTTTGAAGAAACCTGGATTTCACCAATACATGCAAAAAAATGAATCATAAAACAGTCACCCAGCACGAGTAGTATTAGTTTTCTAAGAGAACTTTTAAAGGCCAACCTGCGTAGGCATTCTCCTGAGGAATTCAATTAGTTCTGCAGGGTGATCTTCGCCATCTCCTCCAGCACGAACTTTGCCAGGAGTAGCATCAAGGACCCATACCTTTTGAGGAACAGAATATTGAGAAAATAACCACAAAAGAGAATAAATAGTATCTGCAACCTCATTTCCACTACACTAACAACATGCTGAACTAGAAGTAAAGCTCACTCTAACAGGACGAGCAAGTGGTTTTGCAGCTTGTTCTACCATACTCAAGGCCACTGCAAAAGACATTTATGAGTATCAAAGACACATTTTAATTACTTCCAATATAAAGCAGTCCATTTCTAAAAGGTAAAAACATAAAAAAAAACCTTTTCCACCAAAGCTGTGACCAACCAAAACCCGAGGGGTTAGCCTGAGCTGCACTAACTGTTGGATTTAGATAAAGCAAAAGATAAGGGAGCTGAAAAGGTGTTAACAACTGAGAATAACATATAGCAGATATAAAATACAAGTTTTAGAACAGGTGTAATGCCAGGCAAAAAAATCGCATTGTAAGTTACTTCATAGTGCTGATTATTAAATCACAGTAACCTCAAACCTGCATTTTGTTTTATGATTCTGATGTGTGTAAGATGACACAGAGTTAGGCCAAGTCACCAAACACTGGGAATCCAGCCTGTCCCCAAATTCATAAAGCTAGATTTGCAATAAAAATGAATTTACAGATATTGTGCAAGCCAATTGGACATATATGCAGTTTATTTTCAAACAAGGTACACATCTTGTTCTATTGACGAAAAATGAAGGTAGAAGACATTAGAAAAAAAGGGGGACAAGGCATAAATTGCAAGAAGCTACAAACCAGCTTTAGAACATCAAGAGCAGTTGCGGCAACAGTGTGTGGGCCGCGCTTCTTAGTTGATGCTGAGTCGCCATGGCATCGCAAATCAACCAAGAGAAACTGCATGAAGAGAACAAATATCAGTCCTTGTTAGTTTCTGCATTGTTGAGCAATTCAGAACATCATCAGAATGATAGATATAATGACCTGCCACATTGGGAATTCCTGAGCCAACCTCTTCGCAAAAGATCCTTTGCAGAAAAAAAAATGTTTGTTAGTAATGTGGTTCGCAAGCAAAACATAATGGTATTAAGGTTTTTGCTCAACTGCAAACACATAACAAAATGTGAAATGCGCCAATGCAGGATGAAGGCGAATTACAGGCACAAGTTGAGCATTGTTCATTTACCCCAGTTTTTCCTGCTCCCAAGGATGCCATGAAGGAGAACAGCTGTTGGTGGATCAGGTATTGATTTGTCCATAAATGAATTCCACTGCACCTGAAGTTAAAGTGTTGAATATGATTTATCTCAAATACTCAATAGAACAGGAAACTTTCAACATTGAGGTAGTGTTACAACTAATGGCAAATCATTGAAGTGAAAGCAAAACTTACAAGGTTTCCTTGGACCAGTTCATAGGCCTGCAGGAGGACAGAAAACATTTGTTAGCAGAAGGGTGGAGGACTTGTCCCATACAAATACTTGAAAGCCCCCATACCAGAACTCCAGCATGCTTGTCAACATCAGGTTGATAAGCAATTATTGTGTCGGCCAAAGCCATTTGAGCACAATTGCATGGCGCGCACACCAATGACCTTGAATTCATATTAGATGACATCAGCAAGCGATGGTTATCGAAATTCTCCTGAAAACAAGAAGCAAATGTACAAAAACAGCAAAAAGTTTCAGATTCTGTTGGTGATAAATAAATTGGACAATTTGGGCAGAAAACAACAATACATGCAGGCAAGCTAATGTTCATGTAATAAAATTCCCTGAGTTCTGAACTCTTCATCACAACCCAGTTTGAGATCCAACATCTACCTCTCATTGCGTCATATGTGTTTTATGGAATAAAAAAACAAGAAATAGTTTTTTTTGAAATAAAAAAAACAAGAAATAGTAATAGTTGAATTAGTATGAATACAAATAGATGTGGCATCTATACTCTTTAGCAATGACCATAGTAAGATTTTTTTTGCAGTTTAGAACCCTACCTTATAATTGCCCACAGAAGACTTATGTTTACCACAGCAAACACTTAAAAAGCTCTAAACTGATCACAGAAGACCTAAGTTTACCACAGCAAACACTTAAAATTGCCACAGAAAAAATTAATGACTTGTCACTACAGCTGTAAGATCAATCACTGGTATACACATGGACATGGTCATTACTCCCAATACCCTAAAATTTATTCCTTCTATTGTCTCCAGGATATATATTAAGTATACTTTAGGACAATCATACGACCACAAAATGGGTCTAACACAGTCCACGCTATGGCTATGAAATCAAAACAATCAAAGCAGCAGCCTGCAAAGCAGATCGGTCAAAATGTAAGAAATGCATCAGAATAACACTTTGTTGCTTCAATAGCAGTGAGATTCTGCGGTGAAGCTGGCCCAGTTAATCTGCATTAGGCCAATCACCAATTCACCACCCAAATTGCACCAAAACCTCCAGTTCAGCTTGAACCCAACAACGCGATGCGGCAGCACCCATGACCCGACCCAGCATTAGCTCCTACAGCCACGACCACGGCGAGCGAACACAGAACTGTTTTGGCCACCCAGACCAAGCGAAAAGAGCCCGTACCTCCCGTGGCCGCGCCGCGCGAACCCTAGCACCCCGTCGCGGCGCGGAGAGGGCCGCGGCGCCGAGCGCGGTCTTCCTCAGCTCCGCGGAGAGCGCGCGCGGCGGTGCACGCGGCGCTGCCGCCATCAGATCACCGGCGAGTGGGTGGTCAGCAGCGGGGGGCGGCGCACCGAGACGAGCCAAATTGGCGTGTGTTTTCGTTGTAATAAAAAAGATGCTCGATTTATTCGCTCGTTTTTTTCGTGGCGGGGAGGCGGGCGGAAAAAGGTGGGGGCGGAGAACCCAAAGCTCTAGAGGCTGGCTCGCGGGACCCTTGGACACGTGGCTGGTCGGCAGAGTGACTGACAGGTGGGGTTGGGTACGGGAAAGGTCTTCGCGGCGGCGTGTCTGGTCGGTGGGCGGGCAGAAATGTTAAAATTTGAATTTTAATTGCAAGTCTTTCAGAATTTAACACTCTAATTCATACGTTAATGATTTAGAATGACTCTACGTGTCATTGTGATAATGAAAATTCTCGCGCCGCTGGGACCCGCGCGAGTCGCGGGTGGTTTTGCGTGGTGGGGGGGGGGGGGCGTGGCGACCCGGACCCAGCCGTGCCGCCGGCTGGGCCGCGCCGCGGGCTGCTCCGGCGCGGCCGCTGTCCCTCTGCCTCCCGAGTTCTCTGCTCTCGTGCTCCGACGAGCGCTTTGGCTCCCGCGCGCACAAAACCATACGCCGAGGGCTGCACGCCACCGTCGTGCCCGGCGGCGTGCACCGTGCTCCGTGCGCAGCAGGCACGGTGGTGGCGGCGCGCCGCTGCTTGTTTCGATGCTCCACGCCAAGACGACTGCACGACGGGCGCCGTGCGTGGGCCGTTTGTCTTCGCGCAACAGTTCGTGAGGGCGTGCTCGACCGCGCGAACCTGCCCAACTCTCGCGCGGGCTTTCCACGCGCGCCGCCGCCTGGCTTTGCTCCAGGCTCTCTAGCCTCTGGAAGGCGGGCACGCGTGCGGCGTGCCGGTGGCGGCGCAGAAGTCTGAGCTTTGCCCTCACAACTGGTTATTGATCGGCTTGCATTCTGACTGAGACGCCAGGGGCACCAAGTGGCCTGTAGCATTTCGCATCAGCATCGCATCGAGTCAGCAGCGAACAGTGGCGGCGGACGACATTAGTTGAACGGCTGAAACCAAGCGCTCGAGCTCATCGATCCTGCAAGCGCCAGACCTTTGTTCATAACGCTTTGTCGAAAGGGAAATTTGCAGGTCCGGCCTTCATGACCAATGGTGGTTGTTGTTGTTGGGGGAAAACGATGAGGGCATGTACAACAGTTTAGACAGCTGCTGTTTATTACATACAGACAGTTAAAGAGATAGCTTGTACAGTGGGTTGTCTGTTTAGCTGTCTACGAGATAGTTAATTAATTTTTTAGCACATATACCATGGTGATCTAGTGTATAATTTAATCTTTATAGTCATTTTGTTGTATGCATAAGGGAATGCACAATATATTCAGAAAATATGTATGACTCTTAAATATAAGCATGTATATAATTGAATAGCAAATAATTAGAAGGATTGTCTAATTGAATAGCAACTACCAAGCACAAAAACGAAGATTAAATCTAAAAAAATGGCATAAAACCATAAAACATTTTGTACCATGACGTACAGGCATAACATGCTCAGAAAATAAGTCTATAGATAAAAATACAAAACAGTAGCATGAGCATTCATATTTTTTAAATGTAAAACATCACAAGACAGATCCAACAAAACAAGTTTAAGCTCATTTAAACTTATATTTATTTTGCTATGGTTTTCAGAAAATCATGAACACACTAGTATTACTAAGCATCCTTTGCTAGCTTCTACTGTTCATCTTCCTCATCCGAAAACACAAAGAATTCCAAACACAAAGCGGAGGGGGGAGGCAGTTCTGCAGGTCGCAAGCATGCTGCCGTGCTGCAATACATGGAGAGGAGAAGGAGCACTAGAACACGCGCAAGAAAGGGGAGTGGAGCACCCATGCCAAGCCGTCTCACCCTCATCAGGAAGGACCGGAGCAGCAGCTGCATGACGAGCGCAGCAACGACAACAAAGGAAACTCGCCGTCGGTGACTTGCACCACGAGTGAGCGTGGAGATGAGGGCCAAAACGGAGCGAGGGGTACAAGGGGCGCACCGGATCCCCGCAGCCGGCGCTGAACTGGAGCAGGATCATACAACGGCGTGCGGAGGCGTCGACTCGCCTGGGAGAACGAGCAAATGCCGTAGACGAACGACGCGACGGCTCTCCTCTCTCTCCGTGTTTAATGCCCTCCGCGAAGACGTATTTTGCAGCAATCGATGTAAATCGACGGCGTTGTCTAGACGTTGTACGTGCCCTGAATCTAATAGAACCAAGCAACAAATTAAAAGAGTCCTCTCTGTCTGTTTCTCTAGTCCTTCGTTTGCATCTGAATGCCGACACGGCGTCTCGCTGTTCTTGGTCTCCTGGGTACGATCGGCCGGCGTTGCTGGTAGCTCGTACGTCACCTTCAGCTCTCTGTCTTCCTACAAAGAGATGCACCTACCACCTAGAGGTATTAATGTGCTCTCTTCTCTGCCTTCTTAAGATAAAGGTGTTGAACAAGCTTTCCCTGCTACCTTAACAGCTGGCCTGCGTCCTGTCAATGTTGATCTTTAATTAGAAACAAATTTTCTGCGATGGCTTGTTGATCTGGACTCTCACAGACAGATGTCCTTCTAAACCTGATGGGCTGTTGTTTTACTTTCATCACCACATTCTCTTGAAAGAAGAAAGGGGAAAAAAGGAGAGCGGGTGTTTTAAAAGAGATGGAGCTTCCTGATTCCATCTCATGGTCTGCAAGTCATCTCTGAACCAAAGGCCAACGAAGGTCGCCCTGGTCCAAGGTGCACGCACCTCACCTGCAAGAGACATTAATTGCCTTGCCTGCTTGAACGTCCAGTGTAACGACCCGGCCCGAGATAACGGCTAAGATCTACTTTACACGTTGAGTAGACTACACCTGGTAATTAACTCTCTTGCGCTTTCGTCCTCGCTTCGCGCAAAAGAATCGATCCGGAGTTACTAACTTCTCGCGACCGGCTATTTAACTTGGTCTGCCTTTGTTCCGTTTCCGTTTCGGTATGGGACTAAATTGGGAAGTACCGTGCCGCTGTTACAGTAATCGCGACGCTACAGTAGCTTTTGCTAAGTATCGCACATTCAGTCTGGCCCAAACGGCCCACGGGCTGTGACATTCAGGTTCAGCGACGATTGCTTGTGTGGTGTACGTTTTCAGGGTATCCTGATCGATCCCCATGTCTGCTGCATTTTCCTCTCCCCTTTTTCAGTCATGGATATTCATTGGATAAGGAATAGACGTCGACCCCCTGCGTGCATGAATGCTTGTCTCCGCGTGAACAGAGATAATCCCAGGAGGAATACCATCATTCCAAGTAGTCTTGCTGTTATCATCGAACAATCCAAATGTTCAGTTGGCAGGCATCTTCCTAGTGTATACACTCTGCGTTGTATTGTCATTACCTGCAAAGCTCTCATGATACTTCAGTACCTGACACCATATCTACAGTGTTACTGCCTTACTGTTAGTGCTGGTACTATCAACCTCACAGACACAGTTAATGCTGTTTAATCCCCACTTGGAACCTGAAATTCTCAGGATTTTGCATCCGAATTTCTGGTGTTCTGCCTTGCCACTCTGCGATTCAGAGTTTCAGACTGTTCATGACCTCTGCACCTAATGCAGAGACAAACTCTTCAGGGCAACCAAATCTGAATAGACGACTTGACCTGCGATTTCAAATGCCTTCTGTCGGTACCCAGGACTGGGGTACCCCCTCTTACTATGTCTGGGCAGGAGCCTTGTGGTTGTCCTTAACTACGTCCAAACAGCTGGATCCCCGCGGTCCGGAGCCCTGTTCACCCAACAACGGTCCCGGACCCGTCCCCCAGCTGGGAAGGGTCTGGGAGCACCACGTGTTTGGGAAAAGCAGGCGCTCAGCCCGAACAGCCGGGAGCTCCGGACCTTCCGTGGAGGTCCGGACCCCCGCGGAGTCCCGGACCCCCTGTATAGTAACCGGACCCCTCACTAAGGGAAGGAATTGACACCCCGCCCCGGGAGGTCCGGAGTTGCCACGTGTCTGCAAGCACATACACGTATATAAGGCCACTTGATCTCCATACTAAAGGTTCACCTTCCACTACATTCATTGCGGTAGGTGGACGTCCGCATTGATATAGCAGAAGCCGAGGCAAGTCTTTGACCAGGAGACACTATTGATCGCGTATTACCAAGACGTGTAGAGGAGCCGCTGGCGCCGCCCACGCCGCGCCTGTCAGTCTGCCATGACAGATGGACACGACGGCTCGGCTTCACCCATTAAGGCACCTGCACGGTAGCCTCGACAGACTACGCCGCAAGCTACATTGCTCCAACGGGCGCCTCGCCGATGGGACAAATAAAGACTCCCCTCGGTCAGAGAGTCTACAGGACGAGGAAGCGTATCCGAGAAGAGATCCCCAACCACTGTAGCACCATTAGTATTTTTTCAGTATAGTATACATCCTTGTTGGGCCCACCTGTCGGTGTCCAACGCCTGTGTACGCGTCCTCCTTTGCTCTATAAAAGTGAGACGCCCGTTAGAGAAGGACTCAGGCTCAGAAGAAGCCCGGCTGGGCAGAGGATAGACTCATTCATACCTAGTGCAATACACCGCACAGTGGACGTAGGGTATTACGCTTCGGCGGCCCGAACCACTCTAAATCCGTGTATTCTTGCGTTCTTGCCCCCAATATGGCTGGGCAGAAAACCCGATACCCGATACCCGAACCCGAAAAACCCGAGCCCGAACCCGAAAAGTCCGAACCCGAAAAACCCGAACCCTAATTCGGGTTCCAACCCACGGTACCGAAATTAATACGGGTAGTTCGGGTATTGGGCCACGGTACCCGAAATACCCGAACAACCCGAAATGATTTGTTTTTTCATCTATGATTTGATTTGTGTGCTTCAAAACTATGTTTATTAATTGTGATATGTGAAGTGTGAACTGTCACGGTTTGGACGTGTGAAGTGTTAGTTAATTTCGTTTGAACTGTCAGTTTGGACGTGTGAACTGGATGTATGGTTGGGTGTATTTGATTTGATTTTATACTGCATATGTGGAGTTCCAGAATTTCGGGTAATTCGGGTAAAACCCGAACCCGAATTTTCGGGTACCCGAATTTTCGGGTTCTTCTTTTTCCCAACTGATTTCGGGTATCATTTTTGGAAACCCGAAATTCCTAAAACCCGAACTACCCGACCCGAAAATTTCGGGTAACCCGAATGCCCGGCCCTGGCCCCCAAGCTAGATCGGCCGAATAGCTTAGCACTTCCCCGAGTACTCTCCCTCGGAGAATAGACGGGTGTGTTCCGCCATCCGGCTATGGGTACCCCAATAAGACCAGACACCTTCTTTTGAATGCAGAGAGATTCGATGCGATCCTCCCGCATGTGTCATGAATGATGACACTCACCTAATCCATACGGCAAAAAGATTTCTTTTCCCTTCCCTGATTTATCTTAAGATAGGCTCGAGCCGTACTGGGGATGGATTCAGACGAACCCAATTTCAAGTACGCAAACATATGGACCCCCATCTTGACCGGTGGAAAGGCATGGCCCAACAACCGATCCCCATCCATGACCATCCTCTTCTTCTGTTCTTCACACGCCCATGTTCTTTTTCATTTTGCCCGGCAAATTTAGCTCCCCGCCCGAATATTCCTAGGCGCTCATAAAGCGGTTCCTGACCATTTGGATAATTGGATTTGCCCCCCTTGAAGTTTAGTTGGAGAAGTTGAATGATCACAGGCTGCAACTTTTACAAGGGACTGGTGTTTCTTCGTAGCCGTAGCTAAAGTTGCGAGCAGAAGTTTCTTCCTCTCCGGCACCCGGATTTCTGGCAAATTCGTAGTCTGTGGTAGCGAGAAAAGGGAGGAGAATCTAGCGAGCGATCATCATCCTCAGCGGCCAATAGGTTAGATTCCCAGGGATGGAGGGTGCCTCGGCCCTGTCACGGGCTCTCCCCTCGCGTCGTGCAGAGGGTTGCGGTTGGCCTCCTGGGCATGGACCAACACCAACCGATCGGAAAAGCTCGGAAAGCTCAGAGCCGGGCCGCCCGGCCGTCCGGAGTTCATCAATGATGAGGCAGGCGCTCGTGCGAAGGAGAGGACGATGGCAGATTGGCAGGCAGGCCCCTTTGTCCTTGCCAAAGCCCTGCACGCCGCCCGGGCCCGGCCGTCCGTTCTCCTCTTGCTTGCTTGCTCGTAGCTTTGCATGATTTGGTGTGGTTGGCATCTACATCTAGATTCTATAGTGGCACTAGAGCGGTTGTGCAGCAGCAGTGCCCTGGAGCCTTGCTGATTGTCTGATTGGTGAGATTATTAGATGGGTTGGTTAGTGAGCAGGTACTTTCACCGGGACTTTTTGGGAGAAGAGGAAACAAAGGAACAGTGGTCTCTGTCCTGGTGAGGGTCAGAAGTGACATTAGGCATCACAGAATCAGTCACCGTACTGTAACAGGCCGCCAGGCCGAACTAATTAGTGATTTGAGCTTGATGATCAGTTGAACGCACGATGAAATTCTGACAGCAATGCTCGATTTATTGGTCGTGGTTGATCGGCCGTAGAAGGCAAAAATACTCTTTATGCTCTCAGGTTGTCAGGCATGTGTTTATTCCGATCCTTGCTGTTCCTGGAGGATCGATCGGGTGGCCGGCGACATGTCTCTAGGATAATGGGTTGATCGGCGAAGATTCCTGATCGATCATCAGGCGCACCTCTCGCGTATGCAAGGCCATGTGGCCTTCATGTGGGGGCTCCTTGGACGTTTCCTTTTTTTTTTTTGAACTTAACCTTGGACGTTTCCTAGCTACTGGCTACTGCATGCGTCCCCTGTTGTCACTTGCAGGTGGCCCCGTCCCCGGCATGTTGACCTTGACCCTAGCCCGGCCAAGGCGAGGCGGCTTCGTTAGTGACCCTGTTGTTACTGAAGAAGAAGAATAAAAGGCGAGGCCAGGCTGCATGTCGGCAGGACATCCCTCCCTCGGTTGTCTTAACACGAGTTTAACGGCGTCCGCAATGGTTAGCTATTTAGCTAATTAGATGTAACGTGACAACAAAAAAAATAGAAGAGAGTAATCACTAGCGATGAGCAAATAGCTAATCTATTTCATGTAGCCCAAAAATATGTGAGAAGAACGTATGAATCCAATAGAATAAAATATTTTTTTCTCTCACTTTCACATCAGCAGACTAAATAGTTAGTACTAACTATTACCATTACCGACGCCCTAACCAGCATGCATCTGTGCTGCTGCTGCCACCTTTGACGAGGGTCTTGTTTAGTTGTGTTGTGTAACATTTTTGAAAGAGCGTCTTCCTACATTTGAAGTACTAAACATAGACTAATCACAAAATAAATTACAGAGCTCGTCTATAAATCGCGAGACGAATCTAATGAGCCTAAGTAATCCTTCATTAGAGGTGTTGGAAAACTGTGCAACTGTGCAATTAGCGTCTAATTACGGTCTAATTAGGTTCATTAGATTCGTCTCGCGATTTACAGTCAAACTGTGCAATACATTTTTTTATTTCATCTAGATTTAATTCTCCATGCAGGTGTTGGAAAAAAATTTGGAATTTTGAACTTTGTAACTAAGGCTCTGTTTAGTTGAAACACAAAATTTTTTTGCAAAAGAATTTTGCTAATTTGAAATACTAAATGAAGTCTATTTATAAATTTTTTTGCACAGATGGGTTGTAAATCGCGAGACGAATCTAATAATGCTAATTAATCCATAATTAGCGGTTGGTTACTGTAGCATCAATGTTACAAATCATGAATTGAGTAGGCTCACTAGATTCGTATCGCGATTTACAGCCCATTTATACAAAAAGTTCTATAAATAAACTTCATTTAGTACTCCATACATATATCATAATATTTGATATGACTAGGGCCTAAACAAGGAGGAGCTTAGAATATCCATGGCACGAAGACAAGAGGAAGAGCTGAGCAGGCTACCGAACCCGAGATGCGAGCAGCGGGCCGCGGCACGCCACGTTACGGCCGCGGAGCATTCCGTGGCAGGGGCCATGTGACCTCGGCCCTCCTCGCTCGTCGCTCCTCGCCACGAGACCACCAGCACGCCGCTGTCACTGTGCTGCTGCAGGACCCCGGGCCGGCCTCCATGATTGGACTCGTCCTCTGCATCCAAGGGGAAAGACAGAAGAAGGAGAACACTGTGCCTGCACGCGCGCGGTGCACGGCGCGAGGCCACCGCTGCAGCCCGCCCGACGCCGCGACGGCGAGTCGTCGGCGGCGACTGACGAGCGGCGGCTGGCGGCTTCGTGGATCCACCGGCGTCGCCGCCCGCCCCCAAAACGGACAAGCGCGCGAGACAAGATCATGGGAGCTCGGAGCTCCCGGCCGGATGCAGGAACGGGGGTAACATGGGCGACAGGGCCTCGTGCCGGAGATCCCATCCATCCATCCGCGCGAGCTGCATGTGGCGTGCTCGGCGATTGCCAATGGCAGCGTGCTCGCGGCTGCCTTGGCCTTGCCTTTCCCCGTTGCTTTCTTCCTGCATTGCTTGCTCCCGAGATCCAGACCCGGGCCCGTGTGCTTTTTCTTATCTCCCCCTTGCCGTCACGGTCGATCAGCGTGCATGAAAAAGCTACTCGAACTCACGCTGCTCATGTGTGTGTGACATAAATCCAATAACTTTTGATGGATCCAACCACGACGACAAAAAAAAAAGGCTCGAGGTTTAGTACTTGGCGTGATGCCGTTGATGACTTGTTTAGCACGAGCAAGGAAGCCGATCGGGTGGAAAAAGTGGTGATTCACTGCTGTGTTGTGCACGAAAAGGCTTCGCCGCCTTGTGCTACCTCCTGATGAAGCGCACTCGAAATTGTAATCCATCTGGGAGAGCCTTCAAGGTTAACCTAGCCATGTCTGGCAGATCTTGATTAGAAGCTCAGAGTGATGTATTACCCTCATGATACAACCTTATCTTGGACGTTAAATCTGACGACGGCCAACGAAACCATCCATGAGCTTCCATTTGGAGAAGTTAGGTAAAAATTGGATGCTTGGGGTTTGATTTGACCCACCACACCCCTGCCTCGTTGCATGCTTGCGCTGCATTAGGCCTAGAAGATGATGATGTACCATTTTACCCTTGATTGAACCCTCCCGTGCCCTTGCAGAAATGAGAACTATTCAACTCAAAGTAGAGAGCCTGTGTAGTACAGTCACATTAACCAAATGCTAGTGGTAGCCTTTAGCAACCGGTCTATTTCACTAGCCATCATTCTCATTCATGTACCAGTCATATTAGAGGGCTTTGGAAATCTAATCTCAATGATTAATTGTCTTACTCAAATTTTGTTTTTCTTCTTTTTTTTTTGAACTTAAAGGCAGGAGCACTGCCACTGCCAGATCATATTATCTTTTTTTTTTTCAAATCACATGTATAGTCTATAGTTAGCATAGAATGATTAACGTAGAAGAAGCCACTCCTACTCCAGTGAAAGGACGCGGCCCCACCAGCGCCGCGCCCAGCGTTACTAGCACGCTCTCCACTCTCTCCTCGCAAGTGAAAGGCAGCAGCAGCCTCGTCCCTCCCTTCCCGTGAGTACGCGACGAATCGCGGTGGTAATTACTCGACCGCGGCGGCCATTAGCGGGCGCTAATCACGCCCGGAATTTAAGAGCCCCCCGCTTCGGCCTCGCACCCGCCTCTCCCTGCGCTGCTGCCCTGCTGGCTGCTGCGTCCTTCCCCTCCCCCATCCAGCTGCGTGGCCGCACTGCACCGCACCGCAGCGGCGGCGGCAGAACTGAACAGCGGCCGAGGGAGCGCGCGGGCTTCCCGTGGCCTTTTGTCTGGTCCGGAGCCGGGGGCGGCGGCGGCGGCAGCTCGCGAAGCCCATGCGGCGGTCTCGGTGTCAGGTAACGGAGAATTTGGCTTGGTGGTCTCTCCCGTTTCGAGTTCTAGGGTGCGTGTGGGTGGTGGAGCGGCGTGGTGGATCCTATGCGGCGGTCTCGGCTACTGGTTTTGCGATGACGAATTGGTGTGTTGGTTAGCGGAGTGGCGGATCTATAGGAGGAGCTTCTTCACTTCATCCTCGACGTCTAGCTTCTCCTTTCAAGCAAAAATGCTAGCAAATTTGGAAGGAGGAGCTCCATGCTTCCAGCAACTGTACGAGGGGCTCGAGCCCCGTCCACCCCGGTGCTAGATCCGCCCCACGGGGTGTGGAATTCTGCAATGCGGAGCAGTTTTGGGGTTTTGACGGATTTTGGTCCTCAGCAATGAGCAATTCTCGGTCTCTTTCCGAGTAGCTTGCGTTGATTGGAGGTGCTCCATTTGGAAGTTTGAGATCCAGTTCAAATTTGAACCCCACATCGTCCGAACGCTTCCATAAGTTTTGCATCAGTTACGCGTAATTTTCTCCTCCTTTTCTTCGCCGTAGGTGTTTGATCTTCTCTTGTTTTGACGCTGCAAAGTGTTAATTTTTACTAGTTCGCCTGACTGTCGATGTCGCGGAGAAGAAGCTGAATTATGCACTGTCGATTTTGGGCCTTCGATTCAGCTTTTGTCTGACAGAATTTCTTTCCGAGCCCTGCTGCGCTTCAAAAGCGCCCTCTTTCCTCAGTTTATTTATTTATGAGTAAACTGCACCATCGGTCTTTAAACTTTCTCCGCTGTGTGATCCCGATCCACAAACTTTCAAAATATGTCATTACTATCCCTAAACTCAGTTCGGGTCTCTAATTCCTCCATAACGGGTCCAGCTAGCCTTATCTTTATGCAAATAACCCCCTGCTCGTTTGTTCCTTGATAGAAAGCACCATCAAGCATCAATAATCAATCTGTTCCTGAGAGATCGATCACTTCACTCGCCGCCACCATCGCTTCGTCTCCTGACCGCGACTCCTCCGCGCGTGAGATCGATCGCTTCGCTCGCTGCCGCCATCACTTCGTCTCCCGCCCAGCGACTCCTCTGCGCGTGAGAAACAAGCGTGCCTGGCCAGAAGCGATCGCGTCTGGCGCATCTGGTGAGAAGTGAGTGCGAGAAGGGAGCGCGTCCGGCGGGTGACCAAGGCTGTGCAGTGCAGGTCGGTGGTGAGCAAGCAACAAGCTTTTGGCTTTCTTTGTTCGTGTGCAGGCAGCTCGGCGTGTCCCACAGGCGGAAGCAACAAGCTGTTTGTTTTCCCTGGAACAGATCGATGGCGTGTCCCACTAGCGGCAGCAGCAAGGTGCTTGTTTCCCCTGGAACAGATCGATGGCGTGTCCCATCGGCGGCAGCAGCAAGCTGCTTGTTTTCCCTAGAACAGATCCATGGCATGTCCCACCGGCGGCAGCAGCAAGCGATGGCTGCGGCGAGCGGGTATCGATCTCTCGGAACAGATCGATTCTTGATGCTTGATGGTGCTTTTTATTAAAAAACAAAAGACCAGGGAGTTATTTGCATAAAGGTTAGGCCAGCTGGACCTAATATGAGGGAATTAGAGACCCGAATTGAGTTTAGTGATAGTAATAACATACTTTGAAAATTCGTGGACCGGAATAACACAGCAGGAAAAGTTTAAGGACCGGTGGTGCACTTTACTTTTTATTTATTTATTTATTATTTATTGTTCTGCAACCTCTCGGGGGCCTCTCTTTCCTTGCCTTTCCCTTTCTTTTCTGTGGTGAGTTTAAAATTCTCACTTTGATGGTGTTTTTTAACGGATCTGACGGCTCTCATGATTACCGTCAGTTTCGCCTTTCTTTCGTTTTTCGGCTTCTCTTTCCTACTATTATTTTCTTCCCTTCCCTTTTCTGCTTCGTTCACTCGTTCAGTGTCACTGATGCAGCGAAGCTTGGTAGAACACGTCTTGCTTGAATTTCGTGCACAGTTGCGTAGACCAGGAGCTACCGAGTTTCCTCTTTTTTCCTCACTCCAAAGCAATCTCTACTTGCGTTTATGGTTTGTGCTGGTAGAGCCGAAAATTGCTGAATTCTGCAGAAACAGTTCTGTGCCAAATCTTGTATGTTTGGAGAACCTCAGTTTCAAGAATAGGCAATAAACATACACTTTTGTTGCTCTAGCTGATTATTAGGATTACAGGAGCTTTTTTTTTTCTTTTTCTGTTTATTTCAGTTTAGTCAGTGCTTTGTTTTACTTGGCCGTACATGTTTTTATCCTTTGGATTGCAACCGCTTTGAGTTGTTGGCATGTTAACTAAGGGTGTGTTTAGTTGGTGAAAAAGTTTGGGTTTTGACACTGTAGCACATTTCGGTGTTACTTGACAAATAATGTCCAATTATAGACTAATTAGGCTTCAAAGATTCATCTCATGGTAATCAGTTAAACTGTGTAATTAGTTATTTTGTTCAACTGCATTTAATGTTTCATGCATGTGTCCGAAGATTCGATGTGACAGGTATTGTGTGAATTTGTTTGGAAACTAAACGGGGCCTAATAGCGGCATGAATGAATGATATGGGTTGTTGAGAAGAAGACCATGTTCCTAGCTGTATCTGGTTTTGTGCTTAGGGATTCAACTGCAGCTTGGAAGGTTGGAATTTTGTGTCTGAAAACTTGAAACGAAAGGAAAGGATAGGTGCTGAAATAGAGGAATTGACATGATGAATATATCATGCTATTAGCTTCCAGTATTCTTCAAAGTCTTCTAGAATTATGTTCTCCCTAACCTCCTTCTCAACCGTGGTGTTGAGCAAATATTGTAGACTTATTGATGTGTTCCTTAATTTTAAACTGCAATCTTTTACTTGTGGGCAAGGATGCACCGAACAGTGCTTCCTTTTCAGCTGTTAGCATTTTTGGATCAAATTTTAGGTATGCTGTTATTTCCGGATTTTTAAGTATTCTTGGTTCTTGCAAACAATTTCAGGGTTTGCCAGCAAACTTCACCCAACTATGATGAATTAGTCACACCATAAGTGATGGCGACAGAAGTCAATCAAACTTACTTTGCATGGTCACAAGGAGAGTCAACTGAACGGGATGGTCCTGAAGTAAGTTTTCTGATGCATTTTAGGTGACGGGCTTTTGTTCAATTTATTTATACTATGTGCAATTAGCTTATTCAGAAAAAGAAAATTCGGAAATTTTTGTTCTTGGCAACTATAGCTGGTGGTTAGTAGTCTCACCTTCCTTTTCTCTGCATTTGTTTTTTTCTCTCCAGGGAGTATCGGTATCCCAGACACTTGATCATGGCTCCATTTCCTTCGGAAGATTTGAGCTGGAGTCACTATCGTGGGAGAAGTGGTCTGTATTTACTAATGACAGACGCAATGAAGAATTTGGAAAGTTCAATGGTTTAGTCGCTCAGAAGAAGGCTTATTTTGAAGAGTATTACAAGAAGATCAGGGAACTAAAGGCTTCACAACAGCAAAACCAGCAAACTGAACTTACACTGGAGTACAGTGGTGATGGTAGTGACTCTAGCCAGACAGCAGAAGATGAGCGGGGTGCTGATCTTGAAACTCCCACTGGATCAGGAGCACCTGTGGATGATTATGCAGAAGAAGCTCATCATGAAACTATGTTGGAGCATGGACTGCAATACTACGATGACCAAGGAAACAAAAACTTCAATACAGATGTTTCCTCGTCTAATCTTTCTTTGTCGACTGGAATTCTGCAGCAAACCGACCATGATGTTAGAGGAACTGTCCATGGTGATATTTCTGCCAGCAAAATGGACATGGGGCAACAGAATGCGATTTCTGGTCATGATGATACTAGAACAGCATATGAAGCTGTGAGGACTCCTAGAAGAATTATTGAGAAAGATTCCAGGCTCAGACACACACCAAAGATAATACCAAAATCCATCAAAAACCTTTCAAAAAGTGCTGTGGATTACACATTTGCTAGTGAGGTAATAGCACAGATTTGGTTCTGTATTTGTTTATCTTATAGATACCTTAGTTGCTATCTATTACCATGACATTACATACTAGCAACATAAATGCATTGTATTTTGACTTGGCGTACAGTCTCTCAACTTTTCTGTTTCTCTACTCACTGAATTGTATTAAGCTAACCGAGTGCATTTTTGTTTTTGTATGCCCATCAACATGAATTCTTTGGTAAATTCATAACACATTGTACATGAATCATTTCAGAGGACTGGTTCAGTGAAGCCCAGTACAAGTATGGACCAGAAGACTAAGCCGGTGCAAAGGCCAAACGCAGCAGCACCCCAGAAGATTGCTCGCACTCCAGAAAGGAGCAAGCTTACAGGTCTCAGAAGACCTTCCTCAGCAGGTGCACAACGGCCTTCTACTGGAGAGCGGCGCCCCATTGCGAAAACGAATTCAAAGACTCTTGCTGATGCTTCCACCCCGCGACGACCTTCCACTGCTGAGAGACGCCCAGTCACCCGAGATCATGCACAGAAGCAAGCCAATGTCACAACACCACGCCGACCTTCTACTTCTGAAAGACGTCTCATCAAAAGAGAAAGTGCAGCAAAGCATGCTGATACTTCCTCTGTAAGTCGGCCCTCTACAGGAGACCGACGTGCTATTACTAGAGATATTGTTCTGAAAACAGATGTGAAGACGCCTAGCAAAGCAAGACAAACTGTGGCTCATCCAAAGAGTGAAGCAACTACAGCGGTACGTTCTTAATCCCTTTCTTATCATGGCATTTTTGTTCAGCTAGATTATCATGACGGTAACTGAAGCACCTTCTGTAGCAATTTTAGTTGATGACATCTTTTCTTTGAGGAAATCACTAGTTCATAACATCTTCATTTACATTAATGCTTACTTACATGTTCGATTAACGGGGTAAAGTTCTATTGTAGGGAATCTTAACATTTTACTTGTTCATGCAGGACAATCCCAAAAAGGCTGTCACTCCAAGTGCTGCTAGAAGTAGCAAGCTGGAAACCAAAAGGTTATCCCTACAAACATTTTGGCAGATTCTTGAAAACGTTGGTTTTGTGTAGGGGTGTCAATTAGTGACCCTCAGGTGCACCTCCAATCATCTTTAGTTCAAAATTTTGTACTACTTCTCCAAAATCAGATCTCATATTGGAAAATTACCACAAAACTTTGAACTAAAGAGGATTAGAGGTGCACCTAAGGGTTACCAATTTGCACCCCTAGTTTTGTGTGTTGGATTCTGATTGCATTGTTACTTTCCCTGCTTAAATGTGCAGCAATGACGACAGACTGAAGGGGCTTTCAGCATTGGATAACCAGTCTACTAGGTCTAAAAGAATGGACTCGCAAGTGTCTGGCAAACAAAAATCAAGGTTCTAATTCTGAATTAATGTTGGAAAATCTGATGCTTCTAAAATACGATCGTAAAAAAGTAATTTGCCGTATTTCCTGACAACAACTTCTGGTTTTGTAGCTCTGTTAACCTTCCTCCAAGGAAAATTTTCAGTTCCAGTGTTGGAGAACCGGCAGTAAAAAACATTTCTAGGACAAAAAAGAAAGAGGTAATTTTCTCACGACTTTATGTACATTTCTTGCATCTTATTTTATGCGAGTCGTGACGAAACTGGATGTTTCAACGAAATGTTTACCCTAAGACCAGTTGCAACTTTGTGTAATTAGTGTCAGATAATACAGTGCACTATGTTCAAATGCTTTCCATCTAATCAAAATAAAAACATCAATCTAGATGCTAATTTCTGTCATCTGCTGATAAATCCCACCAGTGCAACTGTGAACTTGCAGTACAGTGGCTGACTAGATGCTAATTTCTGTCATCAATCTAGATGCTAATTCAGTAAGTCGACCTGAAACTCTAGCCAACAGTAGTCTAGAGTTTCAGGACTTACTGAATTCCAAGAATTCTTTATCATATTGTAAACTATCACACACCACCAAGTCTTTTGCAAATCGTCACTCTGGAACTGGAAACAGTTATACCTGAAATGAGGTTGTGAATGTAATGTAAGTCTTGCATTCACAGTTAAACTAGACTTTCTAAAAATTGTTGCCAACCTTTTTGTAGGGCATTCAGGCGACAGTGCAATCTCGAGTATCCACTTCAAAGAGGACAGCCACTTTGCAGACTGGGAACTTAAAGACGAGGGCTCCAAATGTATGACTTTGTACATACAGCAGTATTCTTATTATGACTTTCACCAAGAATTCTAAGATATTCATTTGTTTCTGAGGACGTTTTCTTATCAGATTTGACCTTTTGCCATGCCCTTTTCTGCAGCCACCAGCACCACCACCTCCACCACGTCGGCCATCACGAATGACGAGCAAACCAACCGCCAGTACCTCATCGATTGGCGCAAGAAAGCCAAAGTATGTTACCCATCATGAACATCAGAAAGCCATCTTATTACGCCTCACTGAAATCTCCTCAAATACGCGCTTTTCCAGTCTCACGCTCTTACCAATGTCATCTCTCACCCATCCAATGCAGGGCTTCAGCACCACAATGGCACTGATGCAGTGGAGACCAGAAAGCATCCATCCATCTGATCTAGTGGTCTGCAGAACACGGTGGATCTGAGCAGCGTCATTTTCAGCCTTCCTTTTGTACGGTGTATCTGTAAATCTGAGTACCTCCGTTGGCCCTTTCTCTCTCTCCTTTGCAAAGCAGCTCCAAGTGTAGCCTAGTGTACGTAGTCGCGCGTATCATATCCACCGGTGCCTAGCTTAATCGTCCAAGGAACTTAGAAGAGTGTAAATATCTGGAAATAAGTTTGCAGTTTTAGCTAAAGTAAGTTCAGCCCAAATTTGTGAACATCCATGCACTCTGTCATTAGCAATGGAAGTCCTCCCTTCCCAGCTTATGTGGCAACTTTGGTGGATCTCTATTTGCGTTGCCGGGGTTACTTTGCTTGTCCGAGGATGGAGATCTGAAATGAAAGGAGGCACGGTCTGTTGAAATTCCTTGTGATCTCTAGTCCTTGTGAAGAGCCGACACTGCACGATCGACCGCGGCAGGCGACAGACTGACACCGGCCAGTGGGATGTCAGGGGGCTCGGCGAGGATTCCGGGGCGGGGGAGGAGTGGCGAGCGCTTTTCCGGTCAGGAAAGATGCGATGCGAGGCGATCTCCGGCACGCCGCGTGCAGGCGGTACGAGGTTGGGGTCGCCGCCACGCCCAGGACCGCACGGCCGGCAGCGGCAGCTCCGCACCCTGCGACGACGACGCCCCTCGCCGCGTCGACCGCGCGCCAAAGTGACATGAAAGCCAGCCGTACCCATGATTCATCGTGGCTGGCAAGGCTGTGAAAGATGAGAGGAAAGGATGGGCCGTGCATGCACCGCCGGCACGGTGCTTGGCTCGCTTGCGTTGCTTGCCTGTCCGCCGGCCGATGCCCACCCCACACGGCAACACCTCCCCCACCTCCGTCCATCCTCCTGCCGTCCCGACGGCGGTGCGGGCGGGTGCATTGCGTTTGACCTCGCGCCTGGCCGCCTGGGATGAGTGCCCCCATCAACGTGCGAACAGCAGGGGCAGGGCGCACATGAACGTACCAGCAATGCTGAATAATGCTTGGTTACTTCGAACCTGGCCCGGTCCTTGGAAATGTTTGAGTTTGAGTATAGACTCCGTTCGGATTTTGCCCAATCTCGGCCGTGATCAGACACTGTTTGTTTCCATCAGCTTTTTTTCAGCTCATGTCACATCAAAAGGAATCCTATCATTTAGGAATATCAAATAAAATTTATTTATAAAACTTTTTTGACAGATGGGTGCTAATTTGCGAGACGAATCTAATGAGTATAATTAATTCATAATTTAATACAGTGATGCTACAGTAACCATCCGTTAATTATGAATTAATATACCTCATTAGATTCGTCTCGCAATTTAGCCCTAGGGTTCTGCAGTTAGTTTTGTAATCAGATTTTATTTAATATTAATAAATATTAAGATTCTCTTGAATGTGATATAGTTTAAAGTTTAGCCGCCGAAACCAAACCATCTTTTATTGGCGCCCGGGCGCACTGTCAAGCGGCCACGACACCTGTTAAGTACATTGTACCACGCAGCTAACAAGATGTGTCTAGTTTCTCAAAAAAAAAAAGATGTGTACAGGTTGTAAGGAAGGAGTACCGTAAACTGTAGTCTTGTAGAGGACGATGTTTCCACGTATTGCCATGTCTCTATCGTTTTGCTATTACTTCTTTTTAGATGAGGCTTCTTTGCTGTGGGACGAAAACCAATGGTCTAGAACACACCAGTAGCTTACAAGAACATGTAACATAATTTGTCCACTTCTCACTACAATGGTAATGACGACACATCATTCTTTTTCAAGTAGTGTGAACAATAAGCATGCTTGAGTAGGACCCACAAATAACATTTATTTTAAAAGTAGGAGAATATAAAGTGGTGGGGCCTTACGTAGCCTCTACATTCACTTCCACCGTTCCACGTCATCGTTGTGGATTTCCCGCGTCATTGTGTGAATGTAAAATGTTAAGAGCTGCTTTTCCATATTTCCGTATCAAATAGTGTTGTTGGTAGAAATATATTAGACCAGTCTCAGTGAGGGATTATGATAGAGTCATTATAAGAAGAGAGGAGAGGGAGTTTTACGTGATGCAAGAGAAGTTTCATCCACACGACTCTTATCTGGCTCGGTTACCAAGTTCACCGTCTTGGTAAAAAGCGCAATAAAACTATGCACTGATATTTGCTTAGCCAATGTCCATTAAGGTTGAGTCATATAACATGGATGTAGGGACATGACGGGGGTGTAAACTGGGGGCCTCTAATGGGCCTGACTCGTAGAGAAGGAAGCCCAACAAACTCTCTGGGCCGGGCACGACACGGCCCGTCGACCCGCGTGGGTAGCTGCCTTCGCTCATAAGGCAACGCGGTCGGGAGCCCGACCTCCCGGGACATGCGGCAGTCCCCCGACCTGGCGCTTCGGGTCAAAGCCATGCCGGATGACCCGGGTCGTGCGCTCCAAGACAGCCGCCCTCCCTGACAGGCGTGCCGGCCAAGCCAGGACTCTGCGCGGGCTCCATGACGACGGCTCCCCTTATCTTGCGGCACAGACATAGGCTACCGGGCTCCCTGACAAAGGGACAGTGCCGCTCGCACGGGCCCCACGACACTACAGGAGGGGGGTGTTAACGGACGTCCCCTCCCTCGCCGTAATGATGGTTGCCCCTGCGCACCATCCCATTACGCCAGCGAGTGTGACCGGACACCCCCGGCCTAACCTCGATAAGGCGCCCCTCATCAGGCGTGCCGTCCCGCTGGCAGGGGCTACGCAAGGGAGGCACGAGGTGGCCTTGCAGACAAGGGACAAAGGTCCAGGCGGACAAGACCGGAGGTAACCCTCGAGCGACCATCCGAGTGACCAGGCCACCCCGACTGGTCTAGGATGGGACAACACCTGAACAACCCGTTGCCCGAGAAGATCGCCAGGATCCCCACTCCCGACTGACCGAGTGGGCCCCGACGACTGACAGGAACGAATGGCACCCCAACGGTGCTAAGACACAATGCTAGATATATGTAAATGGGGGCCCCACCTTGAACTATAAAAGGGAAAGCCCTCCACGTAGGAAAGGGTTGGACTCCTAGAGATTCGACACTGCTTGACCAGCTTGTAAGCTTCCCTCTGAACTTTGAGCACCCGGGCTCGAGAGCAATAGAGCAAGAATACTACCCCCCATACTGGACGTAGGGCACTTTCGGCCTGAACCAGTCTAAATCCTCGAGTCTTTGCGTGCTAGACCATATCCGATCAAGCGCACAACAAACGAGCAATCGAGTAGTTTAGTAGTCGCCCATTTCCCGCAGCGACAGTTTGGCGCCGTCCGTGGGGAGCGCTTTGTGCGTTCACTGCTTCGGCTCAGGCGGCGAGCCGCGGCGAGACGATCCGCTTCGGCTCTCTGGAGTTCCCCGCGATCCTCCGTGACGGGTCATGGGCACCTCCACCATCCCCGCCTTTCCAGACCTTCCATTTTGGAAGTCTGGAGTTCGTCACCGACCAGCTCGGTGCACTGCGCCTCCATGAGGAGGAAGCCGCTCCGGCAGCCGCAGAGGAGCCCGTTCCTCCTCCCAAGCCTCACAAACTGAGGCATCAGCGATCAGTTCGCTGGCGCATCAGGAAGCACAGGCCATCACAGCCAACCCGTGCGGTGCTCCGCCGCATCGCGCTCATGATGGCTTCCAATCCCAATGTCGAGGATGTCAACCTGGTCCTCTTCTCCCTGGCCAACGTCTCTCGGTAGCTCGCGGGCGGACCTCCGCTCCCAACACCCCGCTCGTTCTCGGAGTGGCTCCCGTTCGGTCTACGCAACTCCGCGAGCGTCTACGCTCGGGAGCTGCACAAGGCCGCCCAAGGGCGCCACCCCGCATCCCAGTTCGTGGGCATGACGGAGAGCTACCACGACTCTGTCCACGACCTCCTGTGCTACGAGGACCCCCTGAGTGATTCCTCTAGCACGGGAGACTACCACCTGGAGGGAACATCTGCTCCGTCGTGCATGTGCGCCATGGCCGACAACGACCCGCCGCCGGAGGTGGTGCCGTCTCAGCAGACGCACACCCCACCGGACCACCGTCCAGCAGGCGGAGAGTTCCTCACTGCACCGCTAGCTTTCCGCTGCCTTGTGTCCCGCCGGCGGCGCGAGCCATCGCGGGCGGGAACCATCCGAGGTACAGCACCCCCCACCAGCGCAGCAGGCTAACGTGGGCGGCGCGCCAGCCTCGGCAGCGGCATCCGCCCCTCTCCCGCCGAGGCCACCGATTCACGACCGTATCGGTCCCAACTAGGACGTGCACAGCGTGATCCAAGGCCGGCAGCAGGCGAGACACCATACCGACGTCGACCGCGCGGCCGCTCGAGCAGAGGACGCGCAGGCATATGCACCCAACCCGGAGCGCTCACCGCTTCAGCGAGGGGGATGCCCCTGCGACCCTGACGTGGATCGCGACAGGAGTCCGAGCCCGGACCCCACCGGACCAAACGCCTTTTCCAGGGAGATTCATGGGGCGCCTTTCCCCCAGCGTTTTCGGCCGCCGGAGAACGTCGTGAAATATACGGGGGATACGAACCCCGGCGTGTGGCTGGAGGACTATCGGCTTGCAAGATGGACCGGAGGAGCAAGCGACGACCGCTTCATCATCTAGTATCTCCCAATATGCTTGGGAGAGAATGTCCGCGCCTAGCTGGAGTTCTTGCCCGCTGACTCCATCGGCTGTTGGGCAGACCTCCGAAAAGTGTTCATCGGCAACTTTCAAGGCACGTACGTGCGTCCTGGCAATTCTTGGGATCTCAAGAACTGCCAGCAGGAGCACGGCGAGTCCTTGCATGACTACATCCGGCGCTTCTCCAAGCAGTGCAACTCACTCCCAGGCGTCGTCGACACCGACGACATCCGCGCGTTCCTCAGCGGGACGCACTGCAAGACCCTGGTCCATAAACTGGTGTGCCAAAAGCCGCGCACCACGCACGAGCTCCTGGAGATCGCCACCAGCCACGCCTCCGGCGAGGAGGCGGTCGTGGCCGTCTTCGAGCGCGACCAGCACGCGGCAAAGGCAAAGCGACATGACCGCGATAGGCCGTCCTCAAGCCGGGAGGATAGGATGAACAAGAAGAATCGCTGACCCCCCGCCACCAGTGAGGTCGCGGTGACCGAGCGCCAAGATAAGCGCCCTCCTAGAAACGACCACTTCAACCAGCTCTTGGAGAAGCCATGCACCAACCATGGCTATCCGGTGAACCACAAGTTCAAGGATTGTGATATGATGAAGCGCCTCCTCTGCAGGACAGCCAAGACAGATGGCGACGGCCGCGACAAGCGGCCCGACGCCGACCAGGACAAGGAGAAGCCGGCGGAAGGAGCGTTACCGGACATGAACCGGTGCTTGGTCATCATCGGCGGCCTGGAGGATGAATTTTCCAGGCGACTGCAGAAGGTGCGGCTCCGCGAGGTATGTGCTGCTGCGAGTTCTATTCCCAGAAAGTTAAAGTGGGCGTCCACTCCCATCATTTTCGATCAGGATGACCATCTGGTCAGTATCCCTCAGCTTGGGAGCTACCCTCTCGTCGTCGACCCCGTCGTCAGCAACATGTGCCTGTCCAAGGTGCTGATGGACGGGGGCAGCAACCTCAACTTCCTCTACATCGACACCCTGGAAGCCATGGGGATCCCGCGAGCCTGCCTGCGGGCCTCTCTCTTCCCCTTCTACGGCATCCTGCCGGGCATGAAGGCGTACCCGGTCGGCAACGTCGACTTGTCGGTCACGTTCGGCAGCAAAGCCAACTTCCGCACCGAGACCCTCACGTTTGAGGTGGTGGACTGAAAGGGGGCGTACCACGCCATTCTCAGGTGCCCCGCCAACGCCAAGTTCATGGCGGTGCCCAACTACACCTACCTCAAACTCAAGCTGCCGGGCCCGAACGGGGTCATCACAGTGAGCGGCTTCTTCGAGCAGGCCTACGTCAGCTGCCGCGAGTACTTCGACCTCGCCACCACCGCGGCGAACTCGACTGAGCTTGGCTAGCTTCGCGCCACCACTCCCGAGTGCCATCCTGACCCTGGCAAGCCCAGCCAGGCACCGGCCTTCGTCTCAACCGATGAGACCAAATCGGTCATGGTCGATGACGCCGATCCAACCAAGACGGTGCGGGTCTGCTCCTAGCTGTCAGCCAAATAGGAACACGCGCTCGTCGACTTCCTCCGCAACAAGGACACTTTTGCCTGGAAGCCGTCCGGCATGCCGGGCATACCAAGGGAGGTCGCCGAGCACGAGCTCCGCATTTTACCGGGATCCAAGCCCGTCCAGCAACGCCTGTGCCGCTTCGACGACGAGAGGCGTAGAGCCATAGGTGAAGAAATTGCTAAACTGTTAGCCGCAGGCTTCATAAAAGAAGTCTATCACTCCGACTGGCTGTCTAACCCAGTCCTTGTAAAAAAGAAAACTGGTCAATGGAGGATGTGTGTCAATTACACCAGCCTGAACAAGGCTTGCCCCAAAGACCCTTTTCCTCTGCCTAGAATAGATCAGGTAATCGACTCCACCTTCGGATGCGAGATCTTATCCTTTCTGGATGCTTACTCGGGCTATCACCAGATAGTGATGAAGGAATCCGACCAGCTCGTGACGTCCTTCATCACGCCGTTTGGCTCGTACTACTACGTGTCGATGCCGTTCGGTCTTAAGAATGCAGGGGCAACATACCAGCGATGCATGCAAGCCTGCTTCTCCGACTAGATTAACCCGCCGATCGACCCCGACCGGCCGGATCCGCCTCGGGCGACGGTCGCGGTCTACATTGATGACATCATCATCAAAACACCGCGCGCGGACGACCTAGTCGCCACCCTGAGCACCACATTCGCAAATCTCAAGAGGTTCCACATCAAATTGAATCCTGAGAAATGCACGTTCGGTGTGCCTAAGGGCAAACTTCTCGGGTACATAGTGTCCGAGCGTGGCATTGAAGCCAACCACGACAAGATCGCGGCTATCACCAATATGGGACCCATCTGCGGCGTCAAGGGCGTCCAGAGGTTAACCGGGTGCCTAGCAACGCTCATTTGGTTCATTGCCCGACTGGGAGAGCCAGGCCTGTGCTGTATAAGCTCCTCAAGAAATCCGACTCCTTTGTCTGGACGGAGGAGGCACAGGCGGCCCTCAACCGCCTCAAGACCCTCTTATCCTCCCCACCGGTGCTCGTGGCACCGGATCCTTGCGAGCCCCTTTTGCTTTACCTGGCGGCCACTAACCATGTGGTCAGCGCCGCCCTGGTAGTTGAAAGGGAAGAACAGGGACACGCCCTTAAGGTCCAACGTCCCGTGTACTTCATCAGCAAAGTACTGATTGACACAAAGTCACGGTATCCGCAGACACAAAAACTCCTCTACGCTGTCATCATGGCGGCCAAGAAGCTGCAACACTACTTCACCGGACACGAGGTGTCGGTCGTCACCTCGTTCCCACTTGGTGAAGTTGTTTGCAACTGCGATGCCATGGGGCGGATTTCTAAATGGGCAGTCGAGCTGATGGGCTATGACATCAAGTTCGTACCGCGCACGGCGATAAAGTCTCAGGACTTGGCCGACTTCATCGCCGAGTGGATGAAAGTTCAAGCTCCGACCCTAGAAATCTCTCACGAGTACTGGACCCTCTACTTCGATGGGTCGGTCCTGGGACCCGGCGCGGGGTCCGGAGTCGTCCTGGTCTCCCCAGAAGGAGGCAAGTTTCAGTACGCAGTCCGCCTCCACTTCCCCGCGTCAAACAACGTCGCCGAGTATGAGGCGCTCATCAGCGGCCTCTGCATAGCCATCGACATCAGGGCAACCCGCCTGTACATCTACGGGTTAAGAGACCCTCCTGGCCCAACCCTAGACACTCTAAGATCCTCCAAACTGGTAATCGATCAGGTGATGAAGAACTCCAACTGCGAGAGCCCTCTCATCGACGCATACTACCAGGAAGTCCGTAAGCTAGAAGGGAGATTCCACGGAAGCAAAACCCCGATGCGGACGCTCTCGCAAAGATGGTCGCCGAGAGCAAGCCGGCGCCCAATGGTGTTTTCGTCAACGACCTGAACGCGCCGTCAGCGCAAGAGAAGCAGCCGGCCGCAGACAGGACAAAAATAGAGGAAACAGGGCATGCAGAAAAAACAGAGCACGCACCCTCCGACCCAGCCCCCGACTAAATACCCAGGGGCCCACTCTGCTTAGCAACGGGCCAACCCGACCCAGGCTAGGCAGATAGTACGGATTGGAGAGCCGATCTATTGGCTTATCTCCTGCACGAAGTCCTCCCAGAGGAACGCAATGCAACCCGCCGGGTAGCCCGACGAGCCAAAACCTTCGCTGTAATTGACAGCGAGCTCTACAAACACAGCGAGCTCTAGATACACGCCGGGATCTGCGGACACCATGCTGCACCATGCTCCCTGGTCGGAAAAGCTTTCCGACAAGGGTTCTATTGGCCAACGGACTATGCGACGTGGAAGAAATCGTCCGTGGATGCAAAGGCTGCCAGTTTTACGCCAAACAAACCCACTTGCCAGCCCAAGCCCTTCAGACCATTCCCATAACATGGCCATTTACCGTGTGGGGCCTAGACATGGTCGGGCCACTGAAGAAGGCACCAGGAGGGTTCACCCATTTACTTGTCACAATTGATAAATTCACAAAATGGATAGAGGCAAAACCAATCACAACAATCGACTCCAAGGAGGCCGTTAAGTTCTTCCTGGACATCGTTTATAGATTCGGCATTCCCAACTCCATCATAACCGACAACGGAACCAACTTCACAGGCCACTACTTCCAAAAGTTCGCGGAAGGATACGGGATCCGGATCGATTGGGCATCGGTCGGACACCCATGCACAAACGGGCAAGTTGAGAGAGCCAACAACCTAATCCTCCAAGGGCTCAAACCACGATTTTTTGACATGTTCAAAAAATTCACGGGCCGCTGTGTGGAGGAGCTGCCGGCAGTACTCTGGAGCTTGCGAACCACACCTAACCGGTCCACAGGGATAACACCTTTCTTCCTAACATACGGCTCCTAAGCCATGCTCCCTTCCGATCTGAACTACGGTGCGCCAAGAGTCAAAGCGTTTGACCCAGAAACAGCAGCCGAAGCCCAGAGGGACGCCATGGAAGCCTTAGAAGAAGAAAGGCTAGCAACGCTACACCGATCGGCCCGCTACCAACAAACTTTACGCAGGTACCACGAGAGGCGCATACGGGAGAGGACGCTGCAGGTCAGAGATATGGTCCTACGACGAGCCATGTCGACGAAGGACAAGCACAAGCTCTCGCCGCCATGGGAAGGACCCTACAGCATCGCAGAGGTGATACGGCCAGGCACCTACAAGCTAAAAGACTCCGACGGTAACATTCTAATCAACTCTTGGAACATAGAACATTTACAACGTTTCTTCCCGTAAAAAGCACTAGCGGCACAGTCCAAGTGCCCCGACCCGGCCACTCCCGGCTCGGCGCACTCGGGGGCCCGACACCTATCAATTTTTTTCCTTAGCACAATGCACTCACACGGCGCCCCGACCCGGCCACTCCCGGCTCGGAATCACTCGGGGGCCAGACACATGCATTTTTTACTTGCCCACAACACACAAGCTCTCTGGTTTCTAGCGCCCCGACCCATCCACTTTTGGCTCGGAGCGCTCGGTGGCCAGACCATGGTCTTCGACCATCCACTTTTTGTGGTGTTTTGCCTCTACAGCCCCTTGCCCTGAGCACTCTCAGGCCAAGGCACTCGGGGGCCTCAATAGAACGGACCGTGCAGTACACGCACACTTTTCTCTCTTGTCACACAACACACAAAAACTCCCATAACCAAATCAAAAGGCAAACGCTAGAACTTTTTCGAAAAAACAAACCCGAGCGAGATGAAAAACGGAGCAAAGACATAAGAAGCAAACACGAAATTAAACATAATTAGGGGCGCCACACACACGGTGAACGCCCCAGATGTTCACCCAAGCCGCATGAACGGCTTGGGGCACATCACTTACATACATTTTATAATTAAACAAAATAAAAAGGTGGCCGCCGGCCAGCCCTGCGCTCCACCGACGTCCCGCCGGGCCCCTACAGGCCGTCCAGCTCTGGGTCTGCGCCGCGTTGCAGGATGTCGTCGATGTCCATCTCCGCTGCGATGACCCGCCCGAACCTGGCGAAGTCCAGCATGGCCTGCCGAAGAACCGCCGTGCTAGAGGTCTCCGGGAAGCCGAGGTCGATTCCCCCGAGGTGCACCTCAGTGCGCAGCTGGACGGAGGCCAATGTAGCGGCGGCGCCACGATGGATCCCCAGCCTCACCGACGAGCGGATGATCTCGGGGAGGGCGTGGAGCTGATCCACCCGCATGGGCGCCTGCAGCTCCACCACACGAAAGATAGCGAGCGCGCCGTACTCTAGGGCCTCGCACTGGTCCTCCACCTCGCCGAGGCTGCGCTGCAAGTCCGTCACCTCATGGCGGACGGCCTCCAACTCCTCCTCCAGCACTGCGGGCAAAAAGTATGAGATGCAGGAAAGACAGGGGACGGAAGGCACGATCAAGAACAGAACTCACCAAAGGCATGGGCCTGGGCGTCTGTGGCAGCATCCCTCGCCGCACGTGCCTCCTCCTTGACCGTGCGGCGAGCCACATCGACCACCCGCAGGCTCTCCCGCAGATGCTCGATCTCGACCGAGGCGGCCGCGAAGCGACCACGCGCCAAATCGCACTCCCGCTGCAGCACCGATATGTCCGGATGGACTTCTGCAGGGTCAGACTCTGAAGACACGTCGGACGGCGTGGGCAAGCCTGGCGCAACAGCGGCGGTGACCGACAGCGCCGCAACGACCGGTGCCAGGGGCGCGACGGAGGACGACGCCGAACCACCGGCAGCAGCAGCAGACATTCTAGCACCGCCCCGCGCCGGGGGCTCGCCAGACGAAGAGGAGCCGGAGGCGACGGGGCCGCCCGGCGGCCCAAAGCCGCCTTGCCCCGCGATCCAGGCTCCAGGACCCGTCGACGGCACCCTTCCATCACACGGTAATTATAAAAAACATAACCATGCAAAATGCGAGGATAGATGAACAAGAACAGCGTTGAAAAAGTACCTTCCCCGGAAGAGCTCGCGAAATACCCGCGGCAGACCACGCGATGGAGCGACGGACTCCTCGTCGCGGGGACGCTTGCCATCAGCCATCAAAGAAGACGATGACGGCAATGAAGGCGGTTAGCACTCTTCCTCCTCCTCTTTTTTCCTTGTGCCTTTGCTCTCTCTCTCTCTCTCTCTCTGTTTTTTCTCCGAGAACTGGCAGGCAACAATGTCGACGGAGACGAGGCGACGAGAGGCAGGGGGTTAAATAGGCGATCATCATCATCACTCCGCGGCGGTTCCCGAGTGAAGCGACGACTCGAGACACGAGCCGGCACAAACGGGCCTTTCCGCGGCAACCGGCGCGACGCACCGGCTCCACGGGTGTGTATTCCACAATTTCAATTAAATCCCCGTCTTCAATCTGTTTCCAATTGCAGGGAAGACGGTGAACCGTTTTGAAGCGCCCCGACCCGAAGATCAAGGCTAAACCATGTATTAATTACCGAATAAGGTCTCCGGCATAATACATGTTACATCAAGTGGAGTCCAGAGTCATACAGAGCTTTATTTAACACGTACATGAGGAGTAAAGTGACAACACAAAGCTACACAGAACAACCATAGGATAACAACTAGCATAGCGACATGCAGGACTAGCTCTTCATCCATCACGGCTCCAATCGATCAGCTTGGGTGCGGACACGATCTACTTGTAGTCTTCTGGCACAAAGTCAGGATCCTCTGGAGAAAAATCAACAGGGGTGAGTACAAAAGTACTCAGCAAGCTCCACCTCACCCTACGGGAGGGGAAATGACATGCACGACACACATTGAGCACCATGCATTAGCAATGCAACTAATGGTAAGCAATTCTTCCCGACACAACCCACAATAGGTAGCTCACTAGTTGTCAGGACCACACCATAGCCTGTCCATACCGTGGACACGGACCATTCGAATGGATTATACACTCTGCAGAGGTCGTACACTGTACCCACATGCTCGGCTGTCCGAACGGACAACCGACATAGCCGACACCCAGCCGTGGTCACGCCCCAGCCCGGCCGCACAAACCCTCGGGCCCTGACCCCAATGGTCTATACCCGTAAACCATCCCTGCGACCGCCAGGCTAACCAGTGGGATTAGGCTAAGTCCGGCCCATACCAGAACCTATGGTCGTACTAAAGTAAGCTAGGTGAGATGTCAAAACAACTCGGTCCTTATGGTTCACCAGGGCAGCAACCATCCCTCAACATATCAACTCGAGCCTACCACCACGGTAGCACTCACCTGCCAGTCTACCACCACGGTAGCGCCGGCTCCAGCATACCCAGCTGCCCTGGTCTCAGCCAGAACCCTTCATATCCTAGTCTCAACTCTGGATATGCATAACTACTCATATGCATGTATGAGCACACTCAATCACTCAAGTACTGGTATATGTAATCGATCCTAGACCCAGGCTACAGCTAAACGTCCTCACATGGATGCAACCGCTCACGTAGGGGTCGATGAAACTTGCCTTCGCTTGCGTACGCGTCGTCGGTGGCGGCTTCCTGCTCGTGGTACGGGTCTTCTGGCTCCTTGGCGGGCTCCTCCTCGGTCACTCCGTGATCTACGGGCGAGAACGGCACAACCGGCAAACAAACACAAGCAAGCAATAAGATCAAATGGAGATGAAAATAGGAGGAAAAAGAGTTACGTGAAAAGGAGTTGATATGAAGGAGATTTTGAGTTTACAGTATTGATTGGTAGAATGATTTGGATTAAGTGCTCACGGCCTGGGGGTGTTTTGGGCCTTTATTAGTGGAGTTAATGGTCGGGGGAGCTGCCTGCCATCTCACCTTGGCGTGGAACAGCTCGAGGAAGAGGATCAATTGTTGGAGCTTCGTCTCGTGAGTGAGCTGGGCTCGGGAAGAGTGGTTTAGCTAGCGGAGCGAAGTGGCTCGGTGCGCTTGGGCTGGTGACGGGGCTCGTCACGGCCTTGCTCCTTTTATAGGCGAGGAGAGCAGGAGCGGTGTTGCGCAAGGACGGCGACGGCGTGGGCTATGGCAGCTCGTCGTCAACGCGAACAGTGGCAGTGCTGAAGGCGCGAGCGCCGAGGCGGCAAAGCCGGCGAGGGCGCTGCAGTGGCGTGGGCGAGGTAGGGACGCCGGAGTGGGCGACAAGGCGTGGTGCCGGCGGCAGTGCGCGGTCCCGTCGTGGGGCCGGCGTGTCGCGTGTGCGCGAGCGAGAGCGAGCGGGTGAGGCGGTTCGGCGGAAAAATCTCGGCCGGCACTGTGCATGGCGATCCCGATTTTTAGCGAGGTGGGTGCTGTCATGATGGGTCTTTTCAAGGTCAATGGTGTGGGTACTCTATGGCTTCCAGGGAATGATGAAGTTATGGCAAAGGAGATGGACGCTGTCATGATTGTCTGGGAATTATGGCATGGTACGGTGACTTGAGAGGCTTTTATGGAAACGAGATGATTTTTGTCGTGGGTGCAAGCATGCGTATGCTGGTTATTGGAGGGAACGAATATACTAACGTAAGGCAAGGGTATAAAATAGTTTACCTAGTAGTTATGTAATACCTCATATAACGTTAGTATATTTTTACGTTACTAGTTTAATTGCAACATAAGTTTTATTTTTGGAAATTGAGGTGGCCCTACTAAGTTGAGGACCTACACCAACTCAATTCAGAGTCGGTCAGCTTCTAGTTACTTAGTGTACCGGGTCCTTTTGACGGTAGAGCCGCCTTTTGCTTCCGGGAGGCAGAGCCTACCAACAGATGAAGCTGGCTTCCGGGTGGCAGAGCCAACCTTCGATGAAGCCCAGACCCTTTTGTGATCCCGGGTGGCAGAGCCAACCTTCGATGGATCACAACTTATACACTAAGTACTTAAATTTAACCGGGAGACTAACACCTATAAAGACGCTTACCTTATTGAAGCAACAAAGGAACACACACCTAGCACACTCTACCTATGCTCACTTCTACCATGCCCTTGGATGTGTGTGGGATGGAGTGGAGTAGTATGGCATGGCAAAGGGTGACACCCTCCTTATATAGGCACCCATACTGTAACATCCCAGTTTTCATCACGATTAAGGGGGAGTATTGAAATTTATAATGCAAACTTCTAGAAGGTTCTATAAAAATAAGGATAAACCATGGCATAATTTTGGTCACCATGACAAGGTTCTAGAATGTTCCACAAAAATCATAAGAAGACAAGAAGCTTGGATATTTTCTTGCCATGGTAAAATTTAGAATTTTCTAGAATTAGATATTTGTAGGGAACTTAGATATTTGTAGGGAACCTCCTAGAGTGTGACATGTGTCACTCATCCAAGAGGGTATGAGTGCCTATATAAGGAGGGTGTCACCCCTTGCCATGCCATACTACTCCACTCCATCCCACACACATCCAAGGGCATGGTAGAAGTGAGCATAGGTAGAGTGTGCTAGGTGTGTGTTCCTTTGTTGCTTCATTAAGGTAAGCGTCTTTATAAGTGTTAGTCTCCCGGTTAAATTTAAGTACTTAGTGTATAAGTTGTGATCCATCGAAGGTTGACTCTGCCACCCGGGATCACAAAAGGGTCTGGGCTTCATCGAAGGTTGGCTCTGCCACCCGGAAGCCAGCTTCATCTGTTGGTAGGCTCTGCCTCCCGGAAGCAAAAGGCGGCTCTGCCGTCAAAAGGACCCGGTACACTAAGTAACTAGAAGCTGACCGACTCTGAATTGAGTTGGTGTAGGTCCTCAACTTAGTAGGGCTGCCTCAATCACTAAAATAAAACTTATATTGCAATTAAACTAGTAACGTAAAATAATACTAACGTTATACGAGGTATTACATAACTACTAGGTAAACTATTTTATACTCTTGCCTTGCGTTAGTACATTCGTTCCCTCCAGTAACCAGCATACGCATGCTTGCACCCATGACAAAAATCATCTCGTCTCTTTCCATAAAAGCCTCTCAAGTCACCGTACCATGCCATAATTCCCAGACAATCATGACAGCGCCTACCTCCTTTGCCATAACTTCATCATTCCCTGGAAGCCATAGAGTACCCACACCATTGACCTTGAAAAGACCCGTCATGGCAGCACCCACCTCGCTAAAAAAAATCGGGGTCGCCACGAACAGTGCCGGCCGAGATCTTTTTTCCGCCGAACCGCCTCACCCGCTCGCCCTCGCTCGCGCACGCGCGACACGCCGGCCCCATGACGGGACCGCGCACTGCCGCCGGCACCATGCCGTGCCGCCCACCCCCACATCCCCACCTCGCCCACGCCGCTGCAGCGCCCTCGCCGGCTTTGCCGCCTCGGCGCTCGCGCCTTCAGTGCTGCCACTGTTCGCGTTGACGACAAGCTGCCGTAGCCCACGCCGTCGCCCATCCTTGCGCAACGCCGCTGCTGCTCTCCTCACCTATAAAAGGAGCAAGGCCGTGACGAGCCCCGTCACCAGCCCAAGCACACTGAGCTGCTTCGCTCCACCAGCTGAACCACTCCTTCCGAGCCCAGCTCACTCACGAAACGAGGCTCCAACAATTGATCCTCTTCCTCGAGCTGTTCCGCGCCAAGGTGAGATGGCAGGCAGCTCCCCCGACCATTAACTCCACTAATAAAGGCCCAAAACTCCCACCAGGCCGTGAGCACTTAATCCAAATCATTCTACCAATCAATACTGTAAACTCAATATCTCCTTCATATCAACTCCTTTTCACGAAACTCTTTTTCCTAAACTCTCCTCAAATCATATATTATCTATTCCTCCTATTTTCATCTCCATTTGAGCTTATTTTATTGCTTGTTTGTGTTGTTTGCCGGTTGTGCCGTTCTCGCCCGTAGATCACGGAGTGACCGAGGAGGAGCCTGCCAAGGAGCCAGAAGACCCGTACCACGAGCAGGAAGCCGCCGACGACGACGCGTACGCAAGCGAAGGCAAGTTTCATCGACCCCTACGTGAGCGGTTGCATCCATGTGAGGACGTTTAGCTGTAGCCTGGGTCTAGGATCGATTACATATACCAGTACTTGAGTGATTGAGTATGCTCATACATGCATATGAGTAGTTATGCATATCCAGAGTTGAGACTAGGATATGAAGGGTTTTGGATGAGGCTAGGGCAGCTGGGTATGCTGGAGCTGGCGCTACCGTGGTGGTAGACTGGCAGGTGAGTGCTACCGTGGTGGTAGGCTCGAGTTGATATGTTGAGGGATGGTTGCTGCCCTGGTGAACCATAAGGACCGAGTTGTTTTGACATCTCACCTAGCTTACTTTCAGTACGACCACATGAGTTTGTATGGGCAAACCTTAGCCTAATCCCACTGGCTAACCTGGTAGTCGTCCGAGGTGGATATGTTTTGGGGAGAGACCTGGAATGGTCCAGACCCGAGGGTTTGGGGGCGACTAGTCGGGGTTGAGCCACGGCTGGGTGTCGGCTATGACGGAGCCGTCTCTGGATGGTGAAGTGCGTGTGGGTAAAGCGTACATCCTCTGCAGAGTGTATAATCCATTCGAATGGTCCGTGTCCACGGTATGGACAGGCTATGGTGTGGTCCTGACAACTAGTGAGCTACCTATTGTGGGTTGTGTCGGGAAGAGTTGCTTACCATTAGTTGCATTGCTAATGCATGGTGCTCAATGTGTGTCGTGCATGTCATTTCCCCTCCCGTAGGGTGAGGTGGAGCTTGCTGAGTACTTTTGTACTCACCCCTGTTGATTTTTCTCCAGAGGATCCTGACTTTGTGCCAGAAGACTACGAGTAGATCGTGTCCGCACCCAAGCTGATCGAGTGGAGCCGTGATGGATGAAGAGCTAGTCCTGCATGTCGCTATGCTACTTGTTATCCTATGGTTATTCTGTGTAGATTTGTGTTGTCACTTTACTCCTCATGTACGTGTTAAATAAAGCTCTGTATGACTCTGGACTCCACTTGATGTAACATGTATTATGCCGGAGACCTTATTCGGTAATTAATACATGGTTTAGCCTTGATCTTCGGGTCGGGGCGCTTCACATACCCTCTTGGATGAGTGACACATGTCACACTCTAGGAGGTTCCCTACAAATATCTAAGTTTCCTACAAATATCTAATTCTAGAAAATTCTAAATTTTACCATGGCAAGAAAATATCCAAGCTTCTTGTCTTCTTATGATTTTTGTGGAACATTCTAGAACCTTGTCATGGTGAACAAAATTACGCCATGGTTTATCCTTATTTTTATAGAACCTTCAAGAAGTTTGCATTATAAATTTCAACACTCCCCCTTAATCGTGATGAAAACTGGGATGTTACACGTTTCCATGCCCCAAACGAATCACAACCGCATGATTCGATTTCAAGGTTCGAAGGCCAGTCCGCTAAGGGCTCCGCGCTGCCTTGACCCAAAGAGCCATGGAAGAAAAACCAAGACGAGCACCAAACGGCCCAAGCCCGACCTGCCCTGGCTGTAGTCGGGTCGTCTCAAATTTTCTTGTCCGATCCGGCCTCTAGCGTTCCACGGAATCCCCTCCAGGGGGGAGGCCAAATAGGCCCCCCGAGCTGGCTGACGGCTCGGGCATCTGACTGGGATGCGGGCTGTAGAGCAGTGGAGTGCTCCCAATGGGTCTCTGTCGACCCGGTCGTCCGCGGCAGGGTCGGACTAAACTTGGATTGTCCTTAAATGGGCGTACCCGCTACCGAGCTCACCGAACCCGCCATTCCGGGCCATCTAGGTCAAGTGGTAGGGTTCACCTCCTCCGATCGCCACAGGTCGCAGTGGAGTCATTCATCATTGAGGCATGAAAATGAAAAACAGTGCGGCAAACTAACAAACAAAAACTCCCAGGGCAAAATTTTATTCCATTAATCATTCCCTTAAAATGATCGGCCAGAGGCCGTTACAACAAACAAAAGCTAGCTGTCTCAATTCAGGGAAACAGCGGATACAATGGATCAAATCCATTTACTCCCACCAGGGGAGCAATAAAAATGGGCTAAGACGGCGGCTGCTACCTGGCAAGCTGGAGGACTTGGCCAATGAATGTCGCAAGACTTCTTGTAGCACCTCGCAAGCCTTCTTCCAGCACCAGCCGCACCAAGAGCCCCTGGCGGAGGTAGATGCAGAAGACGCCGTCGAGGAGGGTTTAATGGAGCTGAGGTTAGCCCGAACCCCTCGCCGGCACCGCTTCTGGGTATCTTCCTTAGGCACTGGAAAATGGGCCATGATCTCTTTGCCCTGGCCACGGCCGCCTTCCAGTCGCACCTCAGAAAACCGCCCGCCTCCGGATAGAGGCGCGGAGACCCATCCTAGCTGCAAGACCACCCTGCCAGACGAGAGAGGAGCCCATGACCGTCCCCCGCTGCCACGAAGCACGACACCAAGCTGTGCCACCTTCCAGCTGTAGCTGGAAGATGAGACAGCGGACCTGCAGCTCCGCGCCAACATCGCGTGATGCACCCACCCGAAGTCTCGGGGGAGCGGCACTCGCAAGAAGGACGCGGAGGGGCGACCGTCGTGGCAGGATAGGTCCACCACCACCAAGTCTCCGAGCCGACGCCGAGGAGAGAGTCCAAGGAGGCCACCAGAAGCCGGGAGCCCCCTTCGCCGATTGGCAAGGGAGGCGACAGACTAGTGGCCTGGCTTGCCAAACTCCAGCAACAAGCCCTCGAACTTCTCGGCGCCGGGCAGAGGTTGGCGGGATGAACTCATTGACGAGTTCATGCCTGAGGAGGATCCCCTGCCGTTCGCAAGCATTCTTCTAGCACCAGAGACATAAGCCATGCCCTGCAGACAAGGGACATAGGCCCAGGCGGACAAGACCGGAGGTAACCCCCGAGCGACCATCCGAGTGACCAGGCCGCCCCGATTGGTCTAGGATGGGACAGCACCTGAACAACCCGTTGCCCGAGAAGATCGCCAGGATCAAGCCTCCCCACTCCCGACCGACCGAGTGGGCCCCGATGACTGACAGGAACGAAGGGCACCCCAACGGTGCCAAGACACAGCGCTAGATATATGTAAATGGGGGCCCCACCTTGGACTATAAAAGGGAAAGCCCCCCACATAGAAAATGGTTGGACTCCTAGAGGTTCGACACTACTTGACCAGCTTGTAAGCTCCCTTCTGAACTTTGAGCACCCGGGCTCGAGAGCAATAGAGCAAGAACACCACCCCCATACTGGACGTAGGGCACTTTCGGTCTGAACCAGTCTAAATCCTTGAGTCTTTGTGTGCTAGACCATATCCGATCAAGTGCACAACAAACGAGTAACCGAGTAGTTTAGTAGTCGCCCATTTCTCGCAGCGACAGGACAAAATAGTAATAAATACACACACAACTTCAATTTTTTTTGTTTGCAATAAAACTAACTACTCTCTCCGTCTTGAAATATAAGGTATTTTATTTTGCTCTAAGTCAAAGTAGTCTAAACTTGACCAAACTTTTAGGGAAGAACATCTAATACATCAAATGAGTAAATTAGAGAAATATATTTCATAATTGATCTGATAATTCTCATTTGGCATTCAAAATATTATTACTCTTTTCTATAAATTTAAGGATGGACGGAGTATATTTTATTTCCAACTAGTCTTATTTAGAGTACGCATTTATTGAAGTTGATATCTGAATATGGTAAGCAAGATCTTTCTTATTTCTACGTTGATACCCTTCTTAGTCTTAAAAGAACAAACTATAAGACATGCGATATTTTTAGTTTGGATATAACTCATTTGAAATTTATAGAACATTTTTAGGGGAATGTAAAATCTTCGAATGAATGTTTTTTTGTAAATCTAGAGATGCACAATAGTGGAAATTTTAATTGGTTGAGTTCATGAAATGTTACTTGCAGTTTATTAAAATTTAAGAGATGACTATTTTTTTTTGGGCGGGCGCGGCTCATTCTTTACAACACCTTATTTCTACTCCTAAGGTATAGATGTTCTTACAATGATTTCTATTAGATCCAACATGCATTATCGTTGAGTCTGCGACATTGCTTCTTAACGAAGTGTCTATTTTAGTTACCTACGATGTTGCATCTAGCATGCCAATTAATCATCATACAACAATAGTTTGAATTCATGGAAAGTTATATGCACTTTACTAATTTTGAGTTGTGACTAATTTATATTTAACGAGAAAAATTACCACCCCATCCGCCTTTACAACACCTTATTTCTCCTCTCAAGGTATAGACGTCCTCACAATGATTTGTTTTGGATCCAGCATGCTTTATATCGAGTCTATGCTATTGTTTCTTAACATAGTGTGTATTCTAATTACCTATGATGTTGCATCTAGCATGCCACTTGCCACTCAATTATTTGTCACTTACTTGTCACATATTTTTTTGCTAAACCATGCTTAAATGTGACTAACGTTTTATTCTCCACACCTTATACAATACAAGATTTGCCAAAACAAATTAGTCAATGACATGTGGGACGCTGAGCTGAAAAGATGTAACTAGTCATAATTGGTAGAGCACCAAGTCTGTGACAGAACCGCCAAATTAAAACTCTAATTAAGCGTAATGGCCGTCATTTGAACACATCGGGCGCATTAGCTTAACGGCTTAATTTGGTGATCCTTTCTCAACCCACGGCCCGATCGAAACAACACCGGTAGTCCCACGCGAAGGTGGGCACAGATGGTACAAGCACGACACAAATACTTGAAATTATACAATGACGCGTGATAGAACTTTAAGTTTAAAAACCGAGTTTCAAATACAAAGTTAATTTACATAGGTTGGAACCCTCACAAATATACAACTGGGGGACTAAAGTTAAAACTTGAAAGAAATTTACACTAAAACAAACTACCCTACACTGTTGCCCACTCTCAGCCTAACAACACCGGTCAGACCGGTTAGGGGAACCGGTCAGACCGACGTGCATGCACCTGTCTAAGGGATACCGGTTAGACCGGTCCACCAGACCGGTCAGACCGGTCCCGACAAAACAGATAGGCTGAACACTCCGCCCTCGAGTGTGCAACCCGACAAGCCCCTAACCTAAGGGTCTCGCTCCACGACCTGCCACCCCTCTGCGTTTCGGCTCTGATAGAACCGCCAAATTAAAACTCTAATTAAGCGTAATGGCCGTCATTTGAACACATCGGGCGCATTAGCTTAACGGCTTAATTTGGTGATCCTTTCTCAACCCACGGCCCGATCGAAACAACACCGGTAGTCCCACGCGAAGGTGGGCACAGATGGTACAAGCACGACACAAATACTTGAAATTATACAATGACGCGTGATAGAACTTTAAGTTTACAAACCGAGTTTCAAATACAAAGTTAATTTACATAAGTTGGAACCCTCACAAATATACAACTGGGGGACTAAAGTTAAAACTTGAAAGAAATTTACACTAAAACAAACTACCCTACACTGCTGCCCACTCTCAGCCTAACAACACCGGTCAGACCGGTTAGGGGAACCGGTCAGACCGACGTGCATGCACCTGTCTAAGGGATACCGGTTAGACCGGTCCCGACAAAACAGATAGGCTGAACACTCCGCCCTCGAGTGTGCAACCCGACAAACCCCTAACATAAGGGTCTCGCTCCACGACCTGCCACCCCTCTGACAGGTGTCACATTCTGACACATATATGGAAATTTCCCGCTTCATTCTAGTCCACCAGAAACGCTGCCTCAGATCTTGATACATTTTATTACTGCCTGGGTGAATGGAGTACCTAGAAAGGTGAGCCTCATCAAGAATCTGCTTCCGTGGCTCCAAATCTTTAGGTACCACCAGGCGATTATTAAACCACAGCACATCATCACTGTCTTGGCGAAAACAAACAGCCTGAGGGTCATTTTCCCTAAGCCTCTGCCTGATCTTCTCCATGCCCACATTATTTTTCTGTGCAGCCACAATCCGATCTCGAAGCGTAGGTGCAAGGGTGATATTGGCAATAGTACCCTCAGATACCATAGTCAAATTCATCTTCTCCATTTCTTGGCACAACGTCTCATGCACCGTTGTGGCTGAGGTGCAACTGCAACTTGCCTTGCGACTCAATGCATCGGCCACCACATTTGCCTTGCTTGGATGGTAATGGATCTCCAGATCATAATCTTTAATCAGATCTAACCACTGTCTCTGGCGCAAGTTTAATTTACTCTGGGTAAAAATATACTTGAGACTCTTGTGGTCTGAGTATATATGCACTGGATTGCCCAGAAGATAATGACGCCAGATCTTCAATGCATGCACCACTGCTGCTAATTCCAGATCATGTGTGGCATAATTCTCTTCATGCCGCTTGAGAGCTCTGGAGGCATAAGCAATTACACGCTGATCCTGCATAAGGACGCAGCCTAGGCCCGTACCTGATGCATTACAACAAGTATTAATGGCCGAATAATATCCGGCGAAAACAAACAGGGATGAGAATGTAGCCAAGATCCGTACCTGATGCATCACAATACATCAACCAGATATTACCCGGCCTTTTGATGTGTATTGTGATGCATCAGGTACGGATCTTGGCTACATTCTCATCCATGTTTGTTTTCGCCGGATATTATTCGGCCATTAATACTTGTTGTAATGCATCAGGTACGGGCCTAGGCTGCGTCCTTATGCAGGATCAGCGTGTAATTGCTTATGCCTCCAGAGCTCTCAAGCGGCATGAAGAGAATTATGCCACACATGATCTGGAATTAGCAGCAGTGGTGCATGCATTGAAGATCTGGCGTCATTATCTTCTGGGCAATCCAGTGCATATATACTCAGACCACAAGAGTCTCAAGTATATTTTTACCCAGAGTGAATTAAACTTGCGCCAGAGACGGTGGTTAGAGCTGATTAAAGATTATGATCTGGAGATCCATTACCATCCAGGCAAGGCAAATGTGGTGGCCGATGCATTGAGTCGCAAGGCAAGTTGCAGTTGCACCTCAGCCACAACGGTGCATGAGACGTTGTGCAAAGAAATGGAGAAGATGAATTTGACTATGGTATCTGAGGGTACTATTGCCAATATCACCCTTGCACCTACGCTTCGAGATCGGATTGTGGCTGCACAGAAAAATAATATGGGCATGGAGAAGATCAGGCAGAGGCTTAGGGAAAATGACCCTCAGGCTGTTTGTTTTCGCCAAGACAGTGATGATGTGCTGTGGTTTAATAATCGCCTGGTGGTACCTAAAGATTTGGAGCCACGGAAGCAGATTCTTGATGAGGCTCACCTTTCTAGGTACTCCATTCACCCAGGCAGTAATAAAATGTATCAAGATCTGAGGCAGCGTTTCTGGTGGACTAGAATGAAGCGGGAAATTTCCATATATGTGTCAGAATGTGACACCTGTCAGAGGGGTGGCAGGTCGTGGAGCGAGACCCTTATGTTAGGGGTTTGTCGGGTTGCACACTCGAGGGCGGAGTGTTCAGCCTATCTGTTTTGTCGGGACCGGTCTAACCGGTATCCCTTAGACAGGTGCATGCACGTCGGTCTGACCGGTTCCCCTAACCGGTCTGACCGGTGTTGTTAGGCTGAGAGTGGGCAGCAGTGTAGGGTAGTTTGTTTTAGTGTAAATTTCTTTCAAGTTTTAACTTTAGTCCCCCAGTTGTATATTTGTGAGGGTTCCAACTTATGTAAATTAACTTCGTATTTGAAACTCGGTTTGTAAACTTAAAGTTCTATCACGCATCGTTGTATAATTTCAAGTATTTGTGTCGTGCTTGTACCATCTGTACCCACCTTCGCGTGGGACTACCAGTGTTGTTTCGATCGGGCCGTGGGTTGAGAAAGGATCACCAAATTAAGCCGTTAAGCTAATGCGCCCGATGTGTTAAAATGACGGCCATTACGCTTAATTAGAGTTTTAATTTGGCGGTTCTGTCACAAAGTCCATCTCCATTTTCCAGCTCCGGTAATATTCACCACCCTCTCCTCCATCACGCATTGAGGCTGGGCTTATCTGTTAGAAAACTAGGCAATTTTCGGTATATTTTAATTCCAAAATTAAATGTATAAACTAGCAATATTTCTATGACTTTAAGGAGTAAAATAAAACATGTGAACATGTTTATACTTATCACACATATAAGCATAAACAATATAAATAACCAAAGTTTCAGGGAGTACCCTAAAGCGGGGCCGTTGCCGGAGGCATTGGCTGCGCTGTTACCAACTGGAGTAGACATCTACTCGGTTGGCCTCAGTCGAAGTAGTCGAACTAAATCGGTGCAGGAAGAAGTTCGCAGTGCAGTCCCACGAGCGGTCACCAAGATGTAGTCGACGTAGTCGTTCGGCCACCAGAATGTAGTCGACGTAGTCATTCGGCTCGTCCACCAGGAAGTAGTCGTACAATCGGGCAAAGCCTTAGTATTTTTGAGCAGTCACGCTAAAGCGTTACCCAAAAACCTGATTGTCCGCCTATCCCGTGCAGGATCTCAAGGCGAGCAAGGTTTCGGAGGCCTGCTCACGCTAATTCTGTGCGCGCAGAAATTAGCGTTGGGGAACTCAGTTGTTGCAACTGGAGAGGGAGAAGAGAGGAGCCGAGTTGCCTCAGTGCTCTGGTGCAGGATGGATGAGGGGAATGGCACTCCTTATATAGTGACTCAGGTGCTCAGGTTCGTTGAACCTGGACACCATCAGAGTCATTTAGGTGATGCGGTTATGGCCATTAATTACAGATTTAATTGCACGTTTAATCGCACGATTAATTGCTGTCAACGGCAAAATAGCCATCACATCACACCGCGCCACGCCGCGCCACGCCGCGCCGCGCCGCGCCGCGCGCGCCTCGCCTCGGCCTCGGCCTCGGCCTCGGCCACGGCCACGGCCACGGCCACGGCCCGGCCCGGCCCGGCCCGGCCCGGCTCGGCGAGGCGAGCGAGCGCGCGCGCGTGTGGTTCACCGTCCTCCTCTTACCGGCTTCACAAGTGGTGTACAAGAAGTCCACCTTTTAAGTCGGTTGAGATCCTCCTCAATTCCCGGTACGGAATTAAACATTGATTCCCTAGCATTAATAGTGGGCTTTAAATTCTTTTAATGCTTTAGAATAAATGGGCCAAGCCCATTACTCCAACAATCCCCACCAAGAAATTCAAGCCACACTAGAAATACCCTCATTCTCTCATTGATATACCAGTATTCGACAGAGACTGTTAAGTTGAACTTCCATCTAGGACAAAGGCTACACTTATTCACAACTGTGCAATGGACTATGCCTTGAATTGCCAGTTTTGTGCAAACAAGTTTGACCAGAGCCCTACACTGGTACTAGGCTGCAAAAGCATCCCCGCGGTTTGGAGCTTATAAGTCATACTCCAGGCCCTTCATGAGTTTCTAGAGAATACCCAATTCTCATAGACCATGACCAGTGGTCAAACTCATATAGGTGTGTTCCTTTCAGATGTTCTGTAGGACAACATCTTTGTTTCAAGAAAACAACTCATTTGTTTAAAAGAAACCACCTGGCACACATTAAGGTATAGACCAACCTGCCATACAGATTAGAAGAGAAATGCACCTTATACACGGAATGAGCCCTTTTCACAAAGGTTCTCTTCTCACAGTCAGACTTTAGTTTGTTTCACCATCCTAATTCACGGGATCTCCGATCACATAGGACAGGTTTCCACTATAGAATGACTCACGTGGGTCTCAAGCCCAATTCCATAGATGCATTGTCTATCACATTTCGTGAAAGACCCTTTGTAAACTGATCTGCCAGATTTTTAGCCGTCTGAACATAGTCCAGGGCTATAACTCCGGAGTTTCTCAATTTTCTGACAGATTTCAACCGCCTTTTCACATGTCTAGATGACTTCATGTTATCCTTTGAACTATTCACCTTGACAATTACCGTTTGATTGTCACAGTTCATTAGGATTGCCGGTAACGGTTTTTCAACTATCGGCAAGTCCATAAGGAGCTCACGAAGCCACTCAGCCTCAACAGTGGCGGTATCTAATGCTGTGAGTTCTGCTTCCATAGTTGACCTCGTTAAGATGGTCTGCTTGCAAGACTTCCAGGAAACAGCTCCACCACCAAGTGTAAACACATATCCACTTGTGGCCTTTATCTCATCAGCATCAGAAATCCAATTTGAATCACTATACCCTTCTAGTACCCTTGGGTACCCGGTGTAGTGAATTCCATAGTTCATTGTCCCCTTCAGATAGCGCATTACTCTTTCAAGACCCTTCCAATGATCATCTCCCGGGTTTGAAACAAACCGGCTCAGTTTGCTTACAGCAAACGAGATATCAGGTCTTGTAGCGCTCGCTAAATACATTAATGAACCAATGATCTGAGAATATCTCAGCTGATCTCGCATTATCCTTTTGTTCTTTCTAAGAATTAAACTGGCATCATATGGTGTTGAGACAGGTTTATAGTCACTATAACCAAAGCGACTTAACACCTTCTCCACATAGTGAGACTGTGTAAGAATCACCCCACCATTGATCTCTTTTACCAGCTTTATATTAAGGATAACATCAGCTTCTCCCAGATCCTTCATCTCAAAATTTTGAGATAAAAACTCTTTGACTTCCTTAATCACATTAAGGCTAGTGCCAAAGATCAGTATGTCATCCACATACAAGCACAAAATCACTCCTTCAGCCCCACCATAGCGATAGTACACACATCTGTCAGCTTCGTTCACAACAAAGCCGGCAGAGGTCAAAGTTCTATCAAACTTTTCATGCCACTGCTTAGGCGCTTGCTTGAGACCATATAAAGATTTTAACAACTTACAAACCATTCCTTCTTGACCCTTTGATACAAACCCATCCGGCTGATCCATATAGATCTCCTCTTCTAACTCTCCATTGAGGAAAGCCGTCTTAACGTCCATCTGATGAACGAGAAGACCATAAGAGGCTGCCAAGGAAAGTAACACTCGAATTGTGGTCAATCGGGCAACTGGTGAATAAGTGTCAAAGAAATCTTCTCCTTCTTTTTGTGTATAACCCTTGGCCACAAGCCTAGCCTTGTACTTTTCAATAGTACCATCTGGCCTAAGCTTTTTCTTGAACACCCACTTGCATCCAACCGGTTTACATCCATAAGGACGTTCAACGACCTCCCAGGTTCCATTAGACATAATAGAATCCATCTCACTCCTTACTGCTTCCTTCCAATAGTCAGCATCAGGAGATGAATATGCCTCTTCAATGGTTCTGGGTGTATCATCTATGAGGTATACAATGAAATCATCACCAAAAGACTTTACAGTCCTTTGTCTCTTGCTCTTTCTCGGAGCATCATTGTTATCCTCCTCAGAATTTTCTACAAGTGTATGTTCATTGTGTTCTATCGGCTCAGCAGAGCCATCATCCTTGATGAACTCTTGCCTAGATGAACTTGTTTCATCTCTCATGGGAAAAATGTTTTCAAAAAATGTAGCATCTCTGGACTCCATTATAGTACCAACATGCATGTCAGGTACTCCAGATTTCACTATTAAAAATCTATATCCAACGCTGTGAATAGCATAACCTAGAAAGATACAATCCACAGTTTTAGGTCCAAGCTTACGTTTCTTGGTTATTGGCACACTCACTTTTGCCAAACAACCCCATGTACGTAAGTATGACAGTGTTGGCCTTTTCTTCTCCCATTCCTCGAAAGGAGTTATCTCTTTATTCTTTGTAGGAACACGGTTTAGGACATGACATGCAGTCAATATAGCCTCACCCCACCATTCCTTGGAAAGTCCCGCTGTATCTAACATGGCGTTAACCAAATCCGTTAGAGTGCGGTTCTTTCTTTCGGCAACCCCATTTGACTGAGGTGAATAGGGAGGCGTCCTCTCATGAATAATACCATGTTCCTCGCAGAATAAAGTAAATAAATTTGAGAAATACTCGCCACCACGATCTGACCTAACTCTTTTGATCTTTCTCTCAAGTTGGTTTTCTACTTCAGCTTTATAGATTTTAAAGTAGTGTAAAGCTTCATCTTTTGACTTCAACAAATAGATGTAACAAAATCTAGTACTATCATCAATCAAAGTCATGAAATATTTTTTACCACCTTTTGTCAACACTCCATTCATTTCGCACAAATCGGAATGAATTAATTCTAAGGGTGCCAAGCTCCTTGCCTCCGCGATCTTATGAGGCTTACGAGTTTGTTTTGATTCAACACATACATGACACTTAGAATTTTTGACAAAAGTGAACTTTGGAATTAAGTTCAAATTAGCTAAGCGCATCATACAACCAAAATTAACGTGACAAAGCCTCGAATGCCAAACATTTGTTTCATCAACGTTAATAACATTGTATGCAATTTTATTACAAACATCTGACAAAGAAAGACGGAACAAACCTCCGCTTTCATAACCTTTTCCAACAAAAGTACCAAACTTAGACAAGATACATTTATTGGACTCAAAGACTAATTTGAAACCATCTCTACACAGTAGAGAGCCGCTGACTAAATTCTTCTTGATGGTGGGGACATGCTGCACGTTCTTCAGCTGCACGGTCTTCCCCGAAGTAAACTTCAGATTTACCGTACCAACACCAAGAACACGCGCATGTGATCCGTTCCCCATCAGCAAGGAGGAAGTCCCGCCGGTCTGGTAAGAAGAGAACAAAGAAGCATCAGCACAAACATGAATATTAGCACCAGTATCAACCCACCACTCGGGTGAACCAAAGACTGAAAGAACAGTAGGTAATAAATTACCGTACCCCGAAGTTCCTCTAGGCTCGCTAATAACCATGTTGGCGGAGTTGTTGCCTTTGCGGTTCGGACACTTTGCAGCAAAGTGATCCGTACTAGCGCACACATAGCAAGCTCCCGTCTTCTTCTTCTTCTTAAAAGTGGTTGTCTTCTTAGTCTTTGGTTGGTTCTGCGGTGGCTTTTTCTTGTTCTTGTTGGAGTTGTTCTTCTGAACAAGATTGGCACTTGAAGCACCAACAACTCCTTTCCCACGTATGTCCTTTGCTCTCGCCTTCTCCTCAACATCAAGAGTCCCTATGAGTCCATCTATTGTGAACTCCTGTCTCTTATGTTTTAGAGAAGTAGCAAAGTCCCTCCAAGAAGGTGGCAGCTTAGAGATTATACCTCCAGCCACAAACTTATTGGGTAACACACATGGGGACTCTTTGCTGCAATTTTTGAGATCTTTTGCCAGAGTATGTATTTCATGAGCCTGTTCCACTACAGAACGGTCTTCGACCATCCTGTACTCAAGGAACTGCTCCATGATATACAACTCACTCCCGGCGTCAGATACTCCATATTGAGCCTCAAGAGCATCCCACAAAGCTTTGCCAGTTGGCAGCCGGATATAAGAATCCACCAGGTTATCACCGAGAACACTAATGATCAAGCCTCGAAAGAGGATATCAGCCTCATCGAACGCACTCCCTTCCTCTGGAGAGAATTGTTCAGGCTTACCCTCTTTCACATGGATCACTCTCGATAGTGTTAACCACAGTATAAGCCGCTCTTGCCAACGTTTGTAATTTGAACCATCAAAAGGTGATGGTTTGATTGATGCAGCAAAGCTAGATACCGAAAGCCTATTAACATAATCAGGTTTTTGGATTGTTAGAAAACTAGGCAATTTTCGGTATATTTTAATTCCAAAATTAAATGTATAAACTAGCAATATTTCTATGACTTTAAGGAGTAAAATAAAACATGTGAACATGTTTATACTTATCACACATATAAGCATAAACAATATAAATAACCAAAGTTTCAGGGAGTACCCTAAAGCGGGGCCGTTGCCGGAGGCATTGGCTGCGCTGTTACCAACTGGAGTAGACATCTACTCGGTTGGCCTCAGTCGAAGTAGTCGAACTAAATCGGTGCAGGAAGAAGTTCGCAGTGCAGTCCCACGAGCGGTCACCAAGATGTAGTCGACGTAGTCGTTCGGCCACCAGAATGTAGTCGACGTAGTCGTTCGGCTCGTCCACCAGGAAGTAGTCGTACAATCGGGCAAAGCCTTAGTATTTTTGAGCAGTCACGCTAAAGCGTTACCCAAAAACCTGATTGCCCGCCTATCCCGTGCAGGATCTCAAGGCGAGCAAGGTTGTTGGGGAACTCAGTTGTTGCAACTGGAGAGGGAGAAGAGAGGAGCCCCTTATATAGTGACTCAGGTGCTCAGGTTCGTTGAACCTGGACACCATCAGAGTCATTTAGGTGATGCGGTTATGGCCATTAATTACAGATTTAATTGCACGTTTAATCGCACGATTAATTGCTGCCGCACCGCACCGCCCGTCCGGCCGCGCCGCGCCGCGCCGCGCCTCGGCCTCGGCCACGGCCCGGCCCGGCCCGGCCCGGCTAGGCGAGCGAGCGCGCGCGCGTGGTTCACCGTCCTCCTCTTACCGGCTTCACAAGTGGTGTACAAGAAGTCCACCTTTTAAGTCGGTTGAGATCCTCCTCAATTCCCGGTACGGAATTAAACATTGATTCCCTAGCATTAATAGTGGGCTTTAAATTCTTTTAATGCTTTAGAATAAATGGGCCAAGCCCATTACTCCAACATTATCAAGCGAAATTACAATTAGGGATGGAAATTTTAGAGCTATGATCGGGTTTTAGACGGAAGCTCATGTTCAAGGTTTGGTTGGAGGGTAGAGGTGGCTGGTGGGCAGGGTTGCGAGGTGTTGGGAGCCACTAATAAGATGTTAGAGGATGCTTGACCGGGATGGTCGAGGCAAGGATGTTACATTTTGGTTGGTTATATGGTAGCAAGAGGCAGAGGGTGCGGTGACGGCGGTGTAAAAATGATGGGATACTGCTGAAGTACCATGGCGGAAGGAAGAAGAAGAGGACGGAAGAAAAAAAAAAGGAGAATCATCAGATTAAAAGTTGATGAAGATCTAAAGGTCTGAAATACTTAGGTATGCTATATAAAAAGTTAATGTGCTTATATCAACTACCAAAATTAAGAACATTTCTATGTCTATTATAGTTTCTGGCGGTCACAAAACAGTAGGCAAACGGGGGATCCATTAAACCTGGTGGTGGAATGGGCGGGTACACGTATCAATTCGACCTACTCCACGCAGGCTCGGGTGGGGACGACCGAGGCTGGAGGTCCGGCGCCTACCGAGCCGCAAGACAACTGGAGACAGCCTGTCTCCCACCCCCCTCCGCTCTTCTCCGCTCTGTCTCCGTTCTCTTTCCTCCCCCTCCTCTCTCCTCTCTCTCTTTCTCTCTCCTCCTCCTCAACCCCTCCCCCTTCCCCCATTCCCCACTGCCTCGCTTCACCACCTCCGTCGCTAGGGCTCCATTCCCCTCCATCCCCGCCGCCGCCGGATCCCACCTCGCCTCGCCGCCGCCGCCGGTTCGATCCAGGAATCGCCGGATTCGGTGGTGTTTCTCGGCCGCCTCGGCTTCCGCCGCCGGAGGCCCCTGGCGGCGCTCCCCGCCGCCCTCCGGCCTTCGCTGAGGTGATTTGCTAAGAGCTTGCGCAGTCTCTCCGAAGCTTTTTAGGCAACTCTTTTTTGGTGATCCTGTGCTTACTGTGGGGGTTAATGGTCTGGATTTGAACCGTTTAGCTGCGGGGAATGAGCAAAGATGTTGCTTATTGTAGTATTTAGAGGGCTAACAGGTGCTATTCTTGCTATTTCTGAAGTGGTTAGGAGTTAAAAGAATCGCTGTGTTCTAGTGCAGGAATGGTAAGTTTTCAGTTAGCTGATTGAAGTAATTTGCCACCTACTTAAATGCCCTAGGTTATGCGCCTACTGATTTACCTGATCAAGTTACGGCATTTCAGTACTGTATTAACTGCACTAGCTGTCACTTATGAATTTGTCCTTGTGTGAGCCCTGGAGGTCTAGGGTATAATCAAATGAATTTGCATTAAGTCGTTGTGGTGGTGAAGGGAAAATATCTTTTTTGGGTACTAGTCTTTGCAAATTTGCTTTCTTGTTGCAATCAATCTTATACAGTCGCTTGTCGATTGCAGTGCTGCAGAAGCTGGGCATCCTTGAGACTTAGAAGGCAGCTGAGTATATGGTATTTGTGGGCCATTGTGCTGTCGATGCGAGCGGAGAGCATGCGTGGCAACTGTTCTTCGGGTGATGCCCCTGACCAGAGTAGCTGCCGATGCATTCGGTGTGTTGACAATTACACTGTTTGCCCTGTTCGCTGCTCTGGGCCTCTTCTGCATTTCCCAGTCAGTCTACTTCAGGTGTCGGATTCGGAGAGGGTCCTCCTTCCTTCTGCTTGGTTACTTTAACGGTCCATGGGTGACTCGCATTGCTCTGATTCTGATCACCATTTGGTGGGGAGTAGGGGAGATAGTGAGGTTGAGCTTCTTGAAGAAAAAGTTGTTCTCAAGCTTAGTGTGGCAGAGGAATATATGTGATGTGTACATACTTTCGAATCTAGGGTTTGCAGAGCCAGGGATCTTCTTTGCATTTGCATTCCTGCTCCATGGCTCATTACAGAAGAGGGAGCTGGGCACTTTGAACCAAAGATGGAATTGGAAGACCATGGCCTACATGTTGGTTTTCTGCATTCCAGTGTTCCTTGTGCAGGCAGTTCTAGTGTTTGTTGGGCCAAAATTTGTTAGAGATGAGGACAGTGAACCGGGGAGGAGAAAGATTGCTAAATACTTCATACGGACGTCTATGGCAGTTGGAGATACAAGCGTTTGCACTTACCCATTGTTTGGCACCATTTTTCTGGGACTTGTAGATGCTATCCTGATGAGCTATGTATCATATGTCGGAACTCGGGTGCTGTCCTTGGTCATCAACAAGGCACTACGAAGGAGGGTTTCCCTGCTGATGCTGTCAGTCCTCTGCTTCCTTCCTATCAGGGTGCTTCTCCTTGGTTTTTCAGTCCTACCCAAGCCGGGAGATGTTGTCTTCGAGGGCATTATCTTCCTGTCATTCTTGATGATGCTGTCCTGCACAACTGTTGGGATACTCTTGCTGGTTTACTACCCTGTAGCTGATTCGTTGGCCCTCCGAGATATAGGCCACAGGGAAATAGCAGAGATGGTGCCCTATGATGATTATTACTATGAAGGTGCGTCACTTGTGGCCAACCAGAGTTTCCGAGAAATTGAACGCAATTCTGACACTTCAACGAAGCGGGGCTCCATATCCTTCCGCACAATGATCAGGGAAGACCAGCTCCAGCAGGATGGTGCAGATGAGATTGGCTTCTCTTCTCGCAGCGGTGTCCAAATTGGATCACCCTCAGGATCTTCGCCAAGTGCTGCAATGCCCATGCTCCCTCTCAAGGAAGTACCTAGACACTAAGCAGTATTCACCTGTCCCTTTTGCCCCTCTTTTATGTTCTCCCTTTTTTCCCCCTCCCTCTTACTACCTTAATGATAACAGTTTTGTGGCAATCAAAAGGTTTTTGTAAAGTTTTCCCAGTAGCTTGACTCATCATTAGTCCAGTACTCTAATTCCATTTATCAAAGTAGCAAGTAGCTAGATCTTGCACTGGCATTGGCTGGAGAAGGCTGAGTTGGAATTCACTTTTGGTTGGTTTTGCTGCTCCACAACTCATAATATCTTAGGGTGTGTTTAGATCACTTTGCATTTTGCGTTTTTGTCAGGGAATCTTTAATATTTGAAGTATTAAATGTAGACTAATCACAAAACTAATTACAGATCTCGTCTGTAAACTACAAGACGAATCTAATGAGCCTAATTAATTCAGCATTAGAGCATGTACTGTAGCATTACTGTAGCAATTTAGTGCCTAACCACGTCCTAATTAGGCTCATTAGATTGGTCTCGCGATTTACAGTCCATTTTTATAATGCGATTTATTTTTCGACTACATTTAGTATACCATACAAGCGATTTATAAAAATTTTGCGTTTTGTCTTTACAGCATCTAAACACGGCCTTAGCCAATAAGTTACACCATGGACTAAGCTGGAATGGGCCTCTGCTGTGTCGTCTATTCCTTAGCTGTTTGTCTCTGTGACAGCTGTGCGAGGAGTATATTATATTTGCCTCTTGGCCTTGAATTGAAGGATGGGCAGGGGGCTGCCTGTTATAAATGGCTTGGGAAAAATTTAGTACTATATACTGGGTAAGGACCAAGGACCACAGCCCAAGGGCTTCCATATCTATACACCCTTTTTCTTATCTGTTCAAACAACAAGTTTAACGGTGAAGATATTGATAGTAACAAATGTTTGACCAGATTAAGTCAAACACTAGTTGAGGCTCCACTCAAATCGTGTTGTTTTTTCGCCTTCAGTTTTGTGTTTCACTGTCACCTGGATGGCCGGATGAATTCTGTGCCACTTTGTTTTTGCTCGGGATGTTCTATGAATTTGATATCACTAGATGTGGTGGATGGCCGAGGGGCCCAAGACCTGCTCTATGCTCCCTAGCTGAAAGCTTGTCTTTGCAAGGATTTTGTCATGAGCTGGGCTGGAGTCTTTGGCGGTTCGCACCTCCTGTCTTTGTGCTTGCTGTTGACCACGCCTAGGTCCGCGGGTGTCTCCAGCGAAATGTTTAAGCGCAGAGCTGCGCGTGATCTAGATGCCCGTTGCCTGGGCTGGAATCCAAGGCTTTCCCCGCTGGAATTAGTCAACTGGATGGACAGTGGAGGCTCTGTCATTTTTGCCGTTGCCTTTTTGTCCTGCCACAAATTTTCTACTGCGCTGGATTCCTGAACCCGGGGCAATGCGGGCAAGCTCTGCTGCTCTGCTGCGTAGCGGCTCCCGCTTTATTTATTGTTAAAATTTTATTATCGGCCGTGCATCCTCCGTTGCTACGTAGTACTAACACGCATGTGATCCGTGTTCTTCGATGGGTCGGGTATCATCAGTTTGTCTGGGGGGCTGCTTCGTGTTTAAGTGATGATTACCCTTGGAGAATCACTCGTCTCCCAAACAGGAGCAAAGCAAGGTGAACGTTGCAAATTGTACTGTGGAAAACTGGGAAAGTCCTTTTACTGATCTGACTGAACACATCCCGGAAGGAAAACCGCTGGAACCACCTGTCTGTCGCCACCTCTGTTTCTTCCATCCTCTCTTTTCTTGGCTTCTGAATCGTTGAGGAGCTCAGCATGGAAGACGAAGACCGGCATCCGGAAGCCGTGTCCTCTCGAATAAACTCGGCTGCATCCCGAAGAAATTCATGTGGGCCGTGTTGGACACAGTACAGACTCGCGCCGCAGGCATGTGCATCGGGAGCGTGCGCCACTACCACTAGGCAGCCAACTAGTTCTCGGCTACTCCATCATCCATCGTAAAGAAGCAGAGCAGCCGGGTTGGTTTCTCGGCGATCTACGATCCGCCGCGGGCGTGGTCCCGGGCTCCCGACCGGGCTTCCGGCACCCCAGGTGGATCGCGGGGCCTGGCAGGATCCTCCTAGCTGGACGCGCATCTTCCTTGCGGGATCGGGGGGAGAGGCTAGAGACGACGAAGCTTGCTGCGCTGGCGCAAGTGGCGAGCTCATGTGCCCAAGTGCCAACTGCCCAAACTTGTCGACGACATTCTCCAGCGGCGACGACCCCTTGCGCTGCGGCGCGGTGGCGAAACTGGCAGTGCCACATTGCCATGCCAAACCTATGGGCGGGCTGCCGCAGCTGTGGACCGGGCCCCTGTGCCCGGCGAACGCGCTCCGAGCTCCGGTCCGGATCACGTCGAGCGAGATCACGGCTCACCTCGCGCATCAGTTTGGGCTCTGGTGCTGATAGCTTCCTCATGGAGGACTTGAGCGGTAGGCCCAACATAGAGACGAAGACGACGCTCCCCTCTCGGCAGGCCCTCGTATGCTGTTGTGGGCTGTGGCTGGCTGGCTGCTGTTGTGATCAAGCCATGTCGGCCAGGCCGTCCCGCACTCCCGCCGCGCCCTGAGTGACTGCATTCCGTGGGTCCCTCCCTCCGGCCCGGCCAGCCGCCTCCGGCGAGGTGCCCGAGAGGAAGGGGCATGGAAGCTAGGGTACAGGCCGAGTGCGTCGCCGCTCCGGCGACCGGCGCGCCGCGGCGTGAAGATATCTGAGATAGCGACCGGGGATGGACGGTATCTCAAATACCGTCCACCCCCTGGGCACCTACCGACCGTCCGATCGGTACCATGCGACCCAGATCGGCCTCAAATACCGTCCACCCCTGGGCACCTACGGACCGTCCGATCGGTACCGTGCGGCCCAGGTCGGCGCGTCGTGGAAGGCGTCTTCCTTGCCAGGCGCGCGCTGCAGGCTGCAGTACCGTGCGGCCCAGGTCGGCGCGTCGTGGAAGGCGTCTTCCTTGCCAGGCGCGCGCTGCAGGCTGCAGGCTGCAGCCGTGGCCATGGTCCGGTGGATGAGGAGATGCAGCGGCTTGCAGATCACTTCGGCGGCGGCAGCGGTGTGAAGCGGGAAGCGTGGCGCGAGGCGCGTCCAGACGTGTTCATGGAGGTGCCGCACCCGCCCGAGACCCCGACCTCACGTCACATGCCGCTCGCTACCTGCCCTGCGTCGAGGGCGAGCAGGGAGAGTAGCCTGGCAGGCGATGTGACTACAACGGGAGACTCTGCGGTCTCTCACTGTCGCCCGGAGTGCCGCGAAACGCCCAAGGAAGGAATTCACTATCCGAATGCAAACATTCACCACGCCTGAAAGCCGGATTCCTCATTTTTCTTTACGCCCCATGGCTCTTCAGAAGGCATGCTGCCTGCAGGTAAGCGTTCTGCATGAGCAGTGATCTACGGCGAAGGGCAACATTGCTTGCATATAGACAGACATTGTTGCCTTGGGACGGCTGGAAGAGATCGTGCTGCCAAAGGCAGCCGATTGCTTTCGCCAGAACGCTGAATCTACGATCTACCAATTGCTTTGGAAGTCCAAGCGTGGCACTGCATACATTCAGGTTGAGGAGGCAAGCATCTTGATGCCAAGCACAAAGAGGGCACCGATGAGCTGCTTCATGCGGGCCACCGAACCTTGTTGCTCTCCCAGTTGCTCTTCAGTCTTCACTACCGTACCGTACCCCAATGGATCCCCACTCTTCATCCTGCATCGAGCTAAATCTCCCCTTCTATGCTAGCTGCTCCAGCCACACTGCTGCGTTGTCGGATATTTCACAGTGACTGCACTATCTCCAAGTTCATTTCCTGCTAACAAACTACAGCTACATGTGCAAACCCCAACCGATAAGCCGAAACTCCCTCCAGGGAAGCAGGATGATTGGTGTCTTCCCAGGGATGGTGTCTGAATGTGAATGTGACTGCTGGGAAGTCACATAATCAGCTGATCCAAACCTTGTCTTATCCTGGAGGTCTAGCTGTTGGAACCTATAGAAAAAATCCCTCTCGGGCAAACAAGAGCCAAACACTAAAATTGCCTTAAACTGCCTCCATGTTGTCACCAAATCGATTTTCAGATGTCGCCATGTTGGCAGGCGGCAGACATCCAAGCAAAAACACAGCCAAAAGAAGAAGAAAAAAAAATCAGGTGTTGGCAAATTATCATGTCCAATGCTCTAAAAATGACCTGCATAGATGTGATGTAGATTGCTGAAGATCAACCCAGGTGCTGTGCTGTTTCGAAACCAAAGAATTTTGCAGACCACGCAGTTGGAATCGCACCAGGAGCTTCTCTGCCTGATACCCTCCGTAAGAAAGAACCAAACCGGCATCACACTGACACAGAGGGCCACGTGCTCGGTGCTCCTCTCCTCCCTTCCCCTCCAGCGCCTTCCCGTTCCCGTTCCCCACTCGGCTGCTCTCCCCACCTCCTCTTATCGCCTCCGCGCTCTAATGGCCTCACACCCCACCACGCAGTAAACGAAGAGGACGGGCCCCACTCCCTGGCACCCACCCCCGCGCTCCTTCCATGAGGCAGCCGCACCTCTCGCCGCAGCCCTCCCCCGTCCTCTCCTCCCACTTCTCGCCGCCGGCGGCGCCCGGGGCCTCGCCGTGGCGGCGGCGGCTGCTGCACCGGGGGCGGGCCTTCCACCCGCCGCTCTCCTCGCTGCGGGAGCCCAACAAGGCCACGCTACGCAAGGCCTCGCCCAACGTCCCCTTCCGCCTCGGCGGCGGCGGGAGCGGCAACCCCAAGGACCGCCGCCCCGCCGCCGATGAGGAGGAGGAGGAGGCGGAGGGTTCTGGCGGCGCCGGGGCGGTCACAGGGACGCTGCTCGCTGGAGCGCTCCTGGTTGGGGTCGTAGGGGGCTTTGGGGCGGCCGGCTACGTGTACAAGGACCAGATCAACTCCTTCCTCACGCAGTTCTCTGGGTTCATTGATGGTAATGGGCTCACCAACCTTTGCTCTTCAGCTCTTATTTCCGTGTGCTTGTTTGAGCTCAGCTGGTGACTGGATACCACTGTACGAGTGTTTTGACTTGGTTAAAAGCTAGTGGACTTGAACTAGTGTTTTCAATGACATGGGTACAGTTGCAATGTGTGGATGTCATGTTTCAAACAAGTACAGGTCTTAACTATGTCATAAATTGTGGTGGCAATGATACCATTTAGCATCAGCATTTACCCCTGCGGGGGATCCCAGTGTTACGTCGTTGTCTGCCCATTCTGATCACTCTGTGGATTGTGCAATATGCTGTAACTGTGTTATACGGACTAAATGGGAAAATAAGAACCGAAGAACTGATCAATTGCATGTATGCACTGCTTCTTCTTGTTTAATAGTCATGGAACTGTTGTGCATGACCCATAGTTGGATATTTTTGGCTAAACTGTTTCATTGTCTTATATGGACAGGTTATGGTCCTGCTGGATATGCTCTTTTCGTACTTGTATATGCAGGCTTGGAGGTATGTTCTCAAGTTAGCAACCTTGGTTCATTGTCATTGTAGTGTTGTAGAAGCTTATGATCGTATCCATGGCAGTAGCAGTCACCTGCAGATTATAACACAAAGTTGAAAAAAGTTGTCACATGCATCTAATAGCTTCTGAATATTTACAATATTATTTTACTTCATTTCAGGTTCTTGCAATTCCAGCAATACCTTTAACCATGTCAGCGGGTCTGTTATTTGGCAGTGTCACTGGTACAATTATTGTTTCAGTTAGTGGAACAGTAAGTAACCCTGCATCAACAGCACTTGTGTTGCTAATTCATCCCCTATGGTTGCAGTTCCTTATTGAACTCTATTGTTTTGTAGCTAGCTGCAGCGGTCGCCTTCCTTATTGCTAGATACTTTGCCAGAGAGCGAATTCTCAAACTGGTTGAAGGAAATAAGAAGTTTCTAGCTATTGATAAGGCAATTGGTGAAAATGGATTTAAAGTTGTTACTCTGCTACGTTTGAGTCCCTTATTGCCTTTCTCCCTTGGGAACTACCTATATGGCTTGACTTCAGTGAAGTTCTTGCCTTATGTCTTGGGCAGGTTAGTTTCTATTTCTTTTCTTGCTTGCATTCCAGTGTGTTTCTATTTCTTTTCTTGCTTGCATTCCAGTGTGGTTCTTATCTTCAATTCTATAAACTGCATTTAGTGAGAACCTAGTTTCTTCTGCATATCATGTGAATTGTGATGCAGTATTATCAATCTGGAAGTGTGTATTTTATGATACCAAAAGAATAGCAAATTTCATATGATATATCAGGTTATTATGACTTTAAGACTATCAGTTTCGTGTTAGTATAGTTGGTTGTGAGAAATGATGCTAACACTATGGTTGTTTAAAAACCCTGTTAGCTTCTGTTATAACCATTTTTGTGACATTCACATGCAGTTGGTTGGGAATGCTTCCAGGATCATGGGCTTATGTCAGTGCTGGTGCATTTGGGCGAGCTATAATTGTAAGTTCTTAGGTCATCAGTATTTTTTGGATCCATCTTCAGTAAAAAGAACTTACGCTGCCAGAAAAGTGGATTTGTTCTTTTATATCCACATGTTTTGTGCCATCGAGTTATTTTCCAGCTTCTAATAGCTGCTAGGCCATTCTATTCCGAGTTTGCTAATACGAACACATGTGCATACAGCATTAGACCTCAAGAGTTATTAACCTAGTGTTCAGCATCCAGCATGAAGCAATTATTAAGAGTTCATTCGAGGCAAGAATACTCAAGATGTTCACATATTGCAATGCAGACATCTTAGAACACCTCAAGACATCAGTTAGCCTTTCAATCTATTTAGCAGTTGCTGTTCCCATCTTTTGGCACAGCAGTTCAAAAGATTCATGACAATATTAGAATGATAGAATCTGGTGTTAAGTGTTAACAGCAGAGCATCACATGGTTCTGTTGACTCCTGATAGTGTTACCCTTTCTGGGTTAGGATTGATGAGAAAAATGTAACTATAGTGAGCAAAATGATCTATTGGTTTTCCTATTTGCATATGACCATTGAAAAAAATATCAGTGGCTTGAATCTAATAATGTTTCTCATTTTCACAGCAAGATGAATCAGAGATTGGTTTGCAAGGAAATGGCCAGCTATGGACACTGGGTGTAGGGTTATTATTTACAGCCGTTGCTGCTGCTTATGTAACAAGGCTTGCAAAGGTAATGATTTTTTGTTGGTATGGAGTATGGACTTTACATACCTGTCAATTCACAAATGAGATTCCTGAAAAAAGGCATGACCTAACGTGGTGTTAAATGATGCCCCCAGATAGCAAAACTTCAGGAATGCTTGGGGATTATTCCCACTCGTGTTAATTTGTACTGACTGCTCTCTTTCATCTGTTTTTTTTTCAGGATGCTGTAAAGGAGATCGACGATTAGAATGGTAGGACACTCTAGTAGAAACGGGGGGCCCATCTGGATAGTATACTAGCACATTGTACATCACTGGCACCTTTGGTGCAATCTAATCTACTAATAGAAATTCAGAGCAATTTTCTGAGGGAATTTTTATCTCCTGTTGATGTGGCCTCAGTTTCCAATGAACTGGAATTCCTATTTTGTCATACCGCTTGATTCGCTCTACCATGAACCTTTCACAGGCCCCTCTGAATCTACCAAGATCCAACAGTGGAAACTCTGCCGGATCTACCTACCAGTAATCACCACAAGAACAAGCTCCATCCTTCATGTGGTGGAAGCAGTTCGCATCTCTCAGAATGATCTCCCTACCGTACACCTTGGCGACCATCTTGATCGCGGCATGGCAGTCGCCGCACACCCCGCACACCCGGAGGTTCTTGAACACGCGGATGGGCGCGACCGCCGGCACGGCGAGCAGCCCGAAGGCCACCGCGAGCCTCTCGCTATGGTACGCCAGCCCCCTCTCCCTCCCCTCCGGCGCCTCGTCCTGCAGCGCCCAGTCCGTGTCCGGCACGTACCCTTGGGCCCGGATCCTCTCCGTCATCTCCTCCACCTTCCGGTAGATCTCGGCCGCGCGCGGGTGGCCGCGGTCCTCGACGTGGAACAGGTGCGCCACGCCGTTCACCCCGACCCAGCTGCACCCGGGCTCCTTGGTGATCCCTCTCGACTTCATCAGCGCGCGGATCCTGGCGACGTCGCCCCATCGCCTCGCCCGGGAGTAGAGGTTGGAGAGCATGACGTACGGCACGGCGTCCGTCGGGTCCAGCCTCCACACCATCTCGGCCGCGCGTTCGGCGAGCTCCGCGTTCCGGTGCACCCGGCACGCGCCCAGCAGCGCCTTCCACACCGTGGCGTCCAGCTCTGTCGAGCTCCGGTTCAGCAGGTCCACGGCCTCCTCCAGCCGCCCCGCCCGGCCTAGCAAGTCGACCATGCACGCGTAGTCATCCGGCCCGGGAGCGATGCCGTAGTCGGCGACCATGGACCGGAAGTGAGCCCGGCCGGCGTCGACGAGCCCGGCGTGGCTGCACGCGAAGAGCAGGCCGATGAAGGTCACGTAGTCCGGCCTGCACCCGGACCGGACCATGTCGGCGTAGATCTCGAGCGACTGCCTTCCGCGCCCGTTCTGCGCGCACCCGACGATCAGGGCCGTCCACGTGATGGTGCACCGCGCCGGCATCGCATCGAACACCGCCCGCGCGTCGCGCAGCGCGCCGGTCTTGGCGTACATGGACACGAGCGAGTTCCCGACCGAGAGGAACGGCTCGAACCCGCGCTGGACCGCGGCGGCGTGCACCGACCGTCCCATGTCGAGCATGGTGGAGCCCGCGCACGAGCTGACCACGGCGGCGACGGCGAACTCGTCGGGATCGACCCCCGCCGCCACCATGCCGCGGTACACGCGGGCGGCCTCGCCGTGCGCCCCGGCGCGCGCCAGCCCCGTGAGGAGGGAGGCCGTGAGGAGGGAGGTCCAGGTGACCACGTCCCGGGCCGGCATTCTGTCGAACACGGCGCGCGCGGCGGCCGGGCGGGACAGCTTGGCGTAGGCGTCGACGAGCGCGTTGGCGACGTGGAGGTGGGAGGCGAGGCCCGCCCGGAGGAGCAGGGCGTGCAGCGCGCGCGCCGCGGGCGGGGCGCGCAGGAGCGCGGCGGAGTTGAGGAGCGGCGGGAGGGTGTACTCGTCGGCGCGCAGGCCCCGGGCGCGCATCTCCCGGAACAGGGCGAGCGCGCGCGGGTAGAGCCCCGCCCGGGTGCAGCGGGAGATGGCCGCGTTGTAGGCCACCAGCCCCGTGCCCGGCGGCAGCGCCATGGCCGCGGTGCGGTGGCCGTGGAATGGGATGGTGCTGCGGCAGATCACGAGCCGCGCGCAGCAGGTTCAGGGCCACGCCTGTGCTTGTGCATGCTTGCACAGCTCACCAGACATCGGGTTGCATTGCATCACAGGATCAAGCGTCTTGTGTTCTCTAGCTTAGGCCCTCTTTGGTAGGGCTTCACACCCGCCGGCTCCAGCTCCGGCTCCGGCTCCGGCTCCAATGTTACTGTGCTGCACTGTTTTTCCGACGTCAGGAAAAACAGCTCCAGCTTCACTCATTTTTGCCTAGGGAACAGCCGGAGCCGGTGGAGCTGGTTTGTTGAGGCTTCTTCTGGCTCCGCTACAATGATCTACAGTTCCAGAGCCGGGTAGAACTCTGCCAAAGAGGGCCTTAGATGGTGGTCTAATAGATGGAGCTTTATTTTCCTTTTTTCTCTTGTTTTGCTTATTTTCTTGGAAGAATGGAAGTGCATCTCCTTCATCTTCTTTTTTTTTGTTCAGTAAAAAAAAGTGAAGGTCGATGGAAAGAAGATTACAGTGATTGATTTGGCCCAGTGCGGGTACAGGCGTACTCCCTTAGAAAGCTAGAGTAGTAGAGTCCCTCCTGCACTGATCACTTGCTCAGTCTTGGAAGATCAAGGTAGCCGCCCACCTCCCGCCGGAGTTACGCCGGTCGGTCGCAAAACAGCAACGGCGTCGGGTTACGGCCCACGGCCGATCCTTTGCAGCTGCACGCACCGGGTTTTGCTGCCGGCGGCCAAACTCTAGACTTTTTGCTGACTACTAAACCGACCAAGTTGTAACGACTTGTGCTCCATCATGTGTGCAAACGAGATATGCAGGTTGATATTCTCCACTAACTTGAGCAGCACTAGATTTCGCTTTCACTTTCAGGAAGCCAACGTGCCCATTGCACGGACATGGAGAGGACGACGACCCCGGCCGGCTGCTGTGGGGCTGACGTTAAGCTGGATTCGGAAGAGGTGTTGAACGAGATGTCGCCGGCTCGCCGCCTGTCCGTGATCACCTTTGAGAACAGCCATGGTCCATGGACCTGTTTCCCTCACTCTCTGGCGAGGAATGCAGGAGGGACGCCCGAGGCAGACCAGGATGAAAGAGAGCTCAGCCGTCGACGTGGTCAGACTCTCGCCTTCCATAGCGGCCGCTCCTTCCCCCGCTCCAGGCTTTCATCGTCAAGGGCTCGACGAACGACAGCCCCTAAATTTAACTGAAAACGCTTCGTTTTTTTTTTTTTGCCGTTTATGACTGCGAGAAGAAGGCTCCAAGATCTCGTTCTCCTCCGGACGCCCTATGCCTTCAGTACCAGAGAAAAGCATCAACGGACAAATGAGATTTGGAGGGTGCGCTTCGCGAATCCCGATCGTAAATTTTGACCGCCCCACAGATCGACTAGAAACGACATGGAATGTTTTGTCAGCGGACGCCTCCAAGATCATGGAAAATCTCCAGCTTCGCAGCCGCCGCTAAACGATCACACCTTTTGCAGGCCTCTAAAAAACTGGGATCACTTCACATCTCGTCCTCATTTTCTTTTATTTTGGGCGTGCTCGCTTGTCGAAATCAAAGTGATCATCACAAAATCATGGAATGTATTGTTACAGTGAAGGCTAGAGGCAGCCATAGATCCCATAGCTTCATGTAAACTCCTGCAGAGATCGAGTGCCCACAGTTCTGTAAATTTCACCGGTTTACCGACGACCACTGAATCGCTTCGTGATGCATCATTAGATGCCTCGTGCAGCCAAAAAAAGGAATCGAATTCCATCCCAACCAATCCTTTCCCTCCTCGCCTAAACGCTCAAGACTCCAAGCAACCGCAAAATAACCACCGTTTCCTTCCAACCCCGCGAATCTTCGACCCCCTTCCCAACCCGACACGCCACACCATGAGTCCATGACACCACTCGCCCCTTTCCAGCCTTCCTTCCCCTTCTCGTGGCCTCCGAATCCCCCAGCTCACGCCTCCGCTGCCAAACCCTAGCCGGCCATCTCCGCGAGATGGACGAGGACTGGGAACTCCTGCTCGCGTCCCCCAAGGCGGCGGCGGCCGAACCGTACGCCGGTGGCGGCGGGGAGGACGACGCCGGCGCCATCAAGCACGACTACTTCGACCTCGGCTCCGACGCCAAGTACCCCAGGAGGGCGTCGCTGTCAAAGGAGGACGAGGAGGAGGGGGAGGCGGAGGGGCTTCTTGCGGGGTCGGACAACGCGAGCTGGGTGGAGCCGGACCCCGACGATCTTCTCTTTCCCGGCCGTGACCGAGCGGCGCTGTGGTCGGACTCGTCCTCGGACGGGGAGAGGCCGGAGGTCGAGGTGACCGAACCCGTGGAGCGGACCAGGGCGGAGGCCGGGGCGGCGGCGGAAGAGGAGGGGGCCGAAGGCGCGGTGGCGAAGGGAGGAGGACCTGTCCGGTGGTGGAAGTTGTCGCTGGACGCGCTGCGCGTGTGGGCCCTGCGCGCCGCGAGGAGCGCCTGGTCGGTGCCGTTCGCCGTCGCGCTGCTCGGCTTCGCCGTGCTCGGGCGTCGGCTGTACCGGATGCGCCGCCAGAGCAAGGCCGTCGGGCGCGTCCGCCTCGTCCTCGACGAAAAGGTGATGCCGTTCGATCCTCTTTCCCTGCAAGTGTACCGGATGCTTCTGATTTGTGAATTTTGCCTTCTTCACACGCTGCTTGTGGATCGCCTGTAGAAACTGATACTGAGCTTAGCAGTGACCAGCTTATTGGAGAGCTTAGCTGCTCGTTGCATATATTTTTCTTTCTCTGAATATACGATGGCCTGCCTAAAGACAGCTCTATGGTATTAGCTCCCTGCCTGTCTTGTGCTGTTTACGCTGAAGTTGAAGCAGAGAACAGAAACAAAAGGAAATCGATAAGCTTGTCTTGCTACTCCCACAATGGCATTTGTGGTTACTTCAACTGGTTAGAACTCGGTGATATAAGAACACATACATGTAAAATTAAACCCTATAGTGAAATTTTTTCGAGACGAGGGCCGTACACCATTCCCATTTTCATAAAAGGGAAATCCCCTATAGTGAAATGTGATTGAAATGTTGAAATGCGCATGATTCATGTGAAATTTGTATGATTCAACAAATTTTTGGTTGAAATGTTATCCTCCCTGTTTTCCCCTCTGTTTAACCCGATATTGCTTAGCTCTGATGCACTTTGCAATGCTTATTCTCTCTTACTGACAGAAAGTTTTATCCTGGACTTGTTCGTCTCTGCAGAAGGCATCCCAATTCAGGGGCCAAGCATCACGTCTGAATGAACCCACCACTATGCTGCGGCGAGCTCCAATCATAAAGCCTATGCTTCCAGCAAATGGAGTTACTCCATGGCCTGTCCTGGGACACCTGTGAGATTTGCGACCAGTGACATAGAGCTAATAATACCTTAATCCCCAGTCAACCAGCGTCACTCGCCTTGCTACTGGCGAGTGGCTAGCATACTATGCAAACCCATATGTACCGGCAGCTTGTAATTTGGAATTGCACAGTTGTGGTTGTGGAATGTGGAAGACCTTGAAAGTTTCCGTCCATGCGGAATGATATTTAGGCCTGCTCTAGTTCATGTTTCTTTTGTAACCTTGTTTACATTTTTATTTTCTGTAGCATTGTATCACCGATCCTTTGTGCTTGAGATGTATATGACTGAAGTGCCCATACTGTGGATGTATATGACTAAAATATACATAAGTCAATACAGAGTGGTAGTTCGATTCTGTCAATACTGTGGATCTAGTTATAAGTCACTGCATCTATAATTTGCTGATACTGCAGCACTTCGCCTATGTTTGATGCTATGGAAAGTGAGACAATATAAACTGTAATGTGACGCTACGTCATGGACATGCCGGATAGGTTACTTAGAGTTAAATACACCAGCGCCCCTTGAACTTGTCTTCAGGTGCCACTTAGGTCCACGAACTCGCAAAATCGAAATCTGGCTCCCTGAACTTGTTAAGTTGTACCACTTAGGTCCATACCCCTTCAAGGGGCATGAATATATACAAAAAGGCCCTTGAGTTTTATCGTCTTCTACCTTCACATCCTTGAGGGATAGAAGGCAGGGCTGCCGCCCACAGCGCGCGCCTGCCTCTGCGAGCCGCCGGCCGCCACGCCGCGAGCGCGCCTCCCACGGCTGCGAGCCACCGGCCCCCATGCCGCATGCCCACCTCCGGCGAGCCGCCGACCTGCGCGCCGCTCCTCCCTCCGCCGGAGCGCCTCTCCTCTTGCGCGCGGCTGTCCTCCTCCGTCCCGGCGCGCCACTCCTCCTTCCCTCCGCCGGCCAGGAGCTGCAGTGCACGGGGAGAGGGCGAGCGCGCGAGGGCTCCTCCTCCTCCGGCCACGCTGGCTCCTCTGGTCAGGCCCCTTCCTCCGCGTGTCCATGGCGGCTCCATGGCGCCGGCGGCCAAGCTCCGCGGCGGGGGAGGACTGTGGTGCTGGGGTAGGAGACCCGAGTGGATCCGTCGCCCCCTGGTCCTCCCTCCTCCACCCCCTCCCATGGCGGCGGCGCTGGCGGAGGCCTCCGCTCTCCCATGGCGGCGGTATCCATGGCGGGCCCAGCAACAACAGCGACGAGGATGAGGATTGCGCGCCAACGCCCACCGCCGACGCCGTTCCTCCCTAGCTCGCGATGAGCAGGGGCACGACCCCCTCCTGCCTCCCCCTCCCCATCCTCAAGCTCGGCCCTCCCCGGAGGCGAGAACCACGAGCCACGCCGCCGCGACGCGTGTGGGAGCCGCGAGCTCCGCCGCCGCCGCCTGCACGGGAGCCGCGAGCCACGCCGCCGCGGCATGTGTGGGGGCCGCGAGCTCCGACGCCGCCGCCTACGCGGGAGCCGCGAGCCACGCCGCCGCGGCGCGTGTGGGGGCCGCGAGCTCCGACGCGACGCCTGTGCGGGAGCCGCGAGCCACGCCTCCGCGGCGCGTGTGGGGGCTGCAAGGTCCGACGCCGCCGCCTGCGCGGGAGTTGCGAGCCTTGCTGCCGCAGCGCGTGTGGGGGCGAGTCCCGCAAGCTCTGTCGCTGCCGCACATGGCTCGCGAGTTCGACCGGCGAGCCAGGTGGGCGGCCGCGAACTCCAGGGGCGGCGGTGAGCGCGAAGTCCGCGAGCTCCAGGGGGTAGCGACGTCTGCGAGCTTCAGGGGGCAGCGGCGTCCGCGAGCTCCAGTGGAAGGCGAGAAGGCGGGGCGGCGAGCTCCGAGGCGAAGCAGGGGAGGCATGGGGAGAGAGAAAGAGAGAGAACGGGAGGGAGGGGGCTGAAGGTAGAAGATAGTAATTTTAGAGGTGTTTTGTGCATATATTCATGCCACATGGCGTCATATTAAGGGCTGTGGACCTAAATGGCACAACTTAACAAGTTCAGGGTGCTAGATTTCGATTTTGCAAGTTTGTGGACTTAAGTGGCACCTCAGGATAAGTTCGAGGGCCGCTGGCGTATTTAACTCGGTTACTTATTTCCATGTAACTATTTACAGGCGTGCAGGCAATTGATGGAGTCCGCCCGGGATATGCTTGCTACAGGAGGCTGACCACCACCTTGTTCTGCATCTGGATTCTCAACAGAATGGTCCTAGTCTCTCCTCTCTCAAACACTGAAGATGAAAACGGAGGCTACTTATTTCCATGTAACTATAAGCATGATGTGTCAGCCTAGAACATTCTTTAAATCAACAAGTCTGACAGAAAAACATACACATACAGTTCAGGTTTTGAGACAGCGGTCATGTTTGAGGATCGAAGCGACGGTATAAAGTTAAACTCATTCTTTCTCATGCTATGTCGGTATAGCACTACCTACGTGATCCATGGAGAATGTCATGCAACAGGGTCACCCAGTAGCCAAACCAACGGCATGTACCAGGGACACCGGGACAGCGTCGCTTTAACACCATGGACAGTCAACTTCGGTTCTGTTCTTCTATTTGCCGACACATAAAAAATGTGTAAGAAGAGAATTTACTATGTTAATACCACCGAGGTGGTCGTGCCAGAGTGGTTATCGGGCATGACTAGAAATCATGTGGGCTTTGCCCGCGCAGGTTCGAATCCTGCCGACCACGTTTTTTTGGGTGCATTTTCATTTTATTAGTCTTTCAGCTCCTTCTCGCGTTCGAATCCAGCGACATGCCTAGCGCTTCTTCTTCTTTTTCCCCTCCTCTACCAAGGAGGCGAGGCGCTTCTTTTTTTTTCCCCTCCTCTACCAAGGAGGCGAGGACGTCTTTCTTTATTCACATCGAGAAAACTTTTTTCCCCATAATTCATTAATTCCAGATTCAGTTTTGTTATTATTCATGCCAGTTGGTCACTCTAATATAAGAAAAGGGGTTCCTCGTTTTCTTTTAGAACCATTTTTAACTTCCTATTACTAATATTAGATCATCATTAATAACTCTCTAATAATGGATACAACATTGTTAATATTAAATTAATAGCATTAGTCCTTTTTCATATTGGTAACTTTTAAATAGCTTAAATGGTTAGTAGTATTAAAATTAATACCACTTGTCCTAAAATTTAGTCATGGAGTAGGTACTATGCGCTGTCTTCTATGTTTGGATCACTGACCCATTAAACACAGAGGACAGTGGTCATTAATGGTCTGTGGATGATATATTCGGCTTAAAGATGGATATAGATGGTCCTGGATGATATTTTCATCTTAAGAGTAAGTATTATGGGTGACGAGGAGCCGGCGGAGTCCCGATGTGGGAGAGAAAGCAAGAGAGAAGGAAGCGAACGCCTCGCAAGATGTGGGCGGATGCGCGCGCACAAGCCTCCTATTCGCTGCGCTGCTGCACTGCTCGCCGCTCATTGGTCGCTGCCGCTGCCGCTGTAACATTAAATGCTCACCACACAAGCTTTCTTTCCACCCGTCGCCCGCACAACCATTAGCCATGCTCTAAAAATGCATTCTATATGTTGCATGAGCCAATCATCTTAAGTGAGGATATAGTGGTCTCACACGTAGAGATGCAAGTGGGTATCCAATGATGTTTTTTAATCATCTAATTAATTACGATAGCGTGCCACTTTAGTTCATTTCTCTTTCTAAATTATTTTTATATTATGTTATTCTAATTCATTTTACTAACTTTTTGGATCAACTGAATGATCCAAAAATTATCAAACATCCTTACCCACACATCAGCCTCTCGTATATTCCACGCAGACGGGCAATGGAGGGTGAGAAAATGAATAAAGAGTAAAGTATGACCTAACCACCCACGTCTTTTAATATCTTAAGTTGACACGAGCAACAGAAACCATGTTTCACCTGGTTGCCTCACACCGGCAGCCTCTCACATGGACCGGGGATATGCTGGCCCCAACCGTCAGCCCCTCCTCCCGTTCCGCAGACCAGCGAGGTGTGTGCGAGAAGGCACCGCAAGCGTCCAACAAGGTTACAAGGAGGTGCAGTAGCCACGCGTCAGTGACCTGGCGCCCGACCCCGACGGCGTGCGGCCCCTCCCCCCCCGGCGCGACGCGAGGCTCCGGCGGGCCGTTTCACTTGCCCACGGCACACCGCACACCACTAGGCGCCCGCTCCTCTGGCCGGCAAACCCTCCTCCAGACCACCCCGACCCGACGCCGCCATTTCCGCCCCCCCCCCCCCCCCACCAAACCAATCCTCCTTCGCCGCCGGCTGTCTTTCTCTGCGGCGCGGCGCGGCTCCGGACGGGGATCGCGGAGGCGAGGGGTATCTCGAGGTTCTGCGGAGGTTTTTGTGGGGGATTAAGTCCGGGCCGGTTCCCTTTGCGCGCCGCCGCGCGTCGAGGGGAGGGGGGCATGGGCACGAGGACGAAGAGGCAGGATAATGAGGAGGCAGCCGAGGAGTTTTGTTTCACTTGTAAGGACAGCGGCGACGACCTTCGCGTCTGCGACTTCAAGTAAGCCTCCGCCGTCTTGCATACGCGCGATTCCGCCGCCGCCCCGATTGTTGAGTACTTGAGTAGATGGTGAACACGCGGGGTTTTTCGTTGATCTGTCACGATTCGCGGTTAATGGGTTGCGGATTTTCGTGCTATTGGCTTATAGCGGCGTGTTTGGATGGCTGAGCGCAATGCTGCTCGCCTGCTCGGTAGATGTTGATGCAGCAGTTTTGCGTCTCTGTTGGCTTGGGGAACATCTTCTAGGTTAGTTCTCAATCCAATCGTTGCCAGCTAATTTTGCCTCATTCTTTCCAGGAACTGCCTCAAGGTTTATCATCCACGCTGTGTTGGAAAGGAAGATGGTTTTCTTACTTCTGGTGAACAATTTATTTGCGGTGAGCACATGAATGCTGTCCTTTTTAGTGTTCCTGTAATGAATGCATGAGTCCTATGTTGATTTCAACCAATAGTCTTGTTTTCTTCTTCTGGATGTGGGGGTTTGCATGACATATGTGGCGTGCTCATGGTGAACATGACCTTGATCCTAAATTTGGTCATGGCTTTGTGAACCTGTAATGATAGTGTTTTGACAGTGTACCATCATGCATGACTGCTATGAAATTGCCATTCATAGTTTTGACTGGTATTCTTTTCCGCGGCGGGGGTGGGGGGGGGGGGGGGGGCGTCTGGTATGGTAGTTTGATGCAAGAAAAAATGTACCCCTTCCTGTCACTAATACTTAATGTTTGGACAACATCATGGTCTTAAGGAAACCTAGCTTGAACCGCTATTTCCTATTGGAATATATTTATTAAATCCATAAACTTTCTATCTTTATTCCTTTTTGTAAGAAGCGGTTTGCTGTAAAAGGGCGGGTTGCAGGCCCTTAATTCTGTAACAATCTTGGGTTCTTGTTCCCTTTTCTTTTTAATATATTGATGCGCAGCTCTCCTGCACGTTCGAGGAAAAAAAAATAAATCCATAAACTTTTGTGTTGTGAAAGTGTTTTGCAAGGAACATATACTCTTATGTTTTTCATGTTTGATTCTAATATACATATTTGGAATGTATTGATTGTGAAAGAGATCTAATTTTTTTTACTAGAAGCTTGTCCGCATTACGTATGTTTGACTAAAGGGGTTACCACATTGGAATACACATATCATGCTGGTGAATTGTTCGCCATCTTACCTAGCTACCTGTTCCAGCATCATGCAGCATGAAACAGAAATAAAACCAGCATTTCAATGTTACCAATAAAAACTTGAAACATTAACCATCCTACTACTACTTTTGTCTGGCGTAGACATCACTTAGATAATCGCAGATAATCAGCAGTTCTGCACAAGTGCACATGACATATATAAGTTTACCTCAAATTTGCACTATGGACTTATGTTTATGAAGTGCCTGTTTTCACCTCTGTGCTCTGGTAATCCAATGGTATTGATTTGTGGTCCTAATTTTGACTTTTTACAGGTTCGCACATATGTGTCGACTGCAGACGAAGTTCTGATTATCAGTGCCTGTGCTGTCCACTTTACTCAGTTTGCCATGCTTGCCTTGGAAAAGTGGAATTTGTGCAGCTGAGGAAGCAAAACAAAGGATTCTGCAGCACATGCCTGAACCGGGTTATCTTGATCGAGAAGAATGCTGCTGCTGATCCTGATGTGGTAACTGCATGCATATACCCAACTAATTTTCAAATCACAATATTGTCTTTGTCGGTCAATTCTTTTGTGTGTGTGTGTGGGGGGGGGGGGGGGGCATGGAGCTTTCTTGTCAAGTTAGTTTATACTATTTAGAAACCTGATTTTTTCTCTCCATTATGTACTTGTCTTTTCTGACAACAGTTCATGTGCATCTCCAGGTAGACACAGATCACATAGATGCAGGGACCAGCGAAATTTTGTTTAAAGACTACTGGGAAGTAATTAAAGATAAAGAACATTTGACATTGGTTGACCTAGAAGAAATTAGTGTTTATCTTAATAGAAGGATTAACTGTAAAGAAGGAGTGAATTCTGAAAAAAATTCAGATGATGGTCACAAGTCAGATGAAAATATATTGGCTGACAATAACACCAAAGATCAAACAATTCCTTTTGGCTCTAAGGGCAAACAAAATAAAGTGAACACATCACAGAAGAACAAGTCAAATAAGAAAACATATGTTGGCTGGGGTTCGACACAACTAATTGAATTCTTGTCAAGTTTTGGCAAGGACACAGCAAAACCTCTTGATGAACTTGAAATCATTGGAGTTGTGAAGGGGTACATTAAAGAGAAGAATCTGTACAAGGATGATAAGAAACTTTGTTTCTTGTGTGATGATAAGTTGCAACCTCTGTTTACAAGGAGGAAAGTGAAGTGCAAAAATATCCCAAGGTTCTTGGCAGTCCATCTAGCTTCAAATGCTGTTTCAGAGGATGAAATATCTTATGGTTTTGAAGATGATGATACCCCAGTTATGAAAAAGAAACCTCGGAATAGTCAGCAGCCGAAGATTGCTAAGAGGGTTCCAGAACAAAGCAAGAGATGTTTTGCCTCCCTTGTTCCGAATAACATCAGACTAATATATCTAAGAAGAACTTTAGTTGTTAGTCTTTTGAGTCAACCAGACACATTTGAACAGAAAGTTGTTGGCTGTTTTGTTAGATGCAAGATTGCCTACAGGGTGCAGTTCTATAAAGACTCAACGAAGGCATTCATGCTCGGACGAGTAACAGGTAAAGGTCAATTGCAAGCATTCTTACTTATCCTGATGGTCTAGTTCATTTGTTGAGCATGTACAGAATGTTTTTAGCAGTACGGTACAAAGTCAAATCAGACCTTGTTACATTCTTTTCCCTTTTCATTAATCGGCATATGAAGTGCTCTTTTGCTTTTGAAGTGGGTTGAGGGTCCAAATTGATTCATATTTTGTACATGAGACTTAACACCGTAGATTCTATACTTCACAGGAAACAACTTCTTACCTGCTCTTGGATAAATTCATGACAGGCATCAAGAAGTCTTCAGAAGTATACAAGATAAATGACACACATACAAATATTCTCTTATGTGTTGCCGGTTTGTGGGATGATGTCAACATCTCAATGCTCTCAGATGAGGACTTTGAAGAGGTATGGTTTTTATAATCCAGTAGCATTAATGCTAGTATGTTGACAAAGCTTCCTGGGGCGCAACAGTAGAGTGATGAATTCCTGGGATCTTCTGTAACCAGACTGCGTTTGAAACCGAGTTGCTCTTTTTTAAGACGAAATCAGAGGGATGTCTATCCCTGTGACTGTTTTTTTTTGGTTAATGGTAGTATGTTAGTTCATGGAAAATTGAATATAAATCTTTTTGACTGCATAAAAGATGTGGTCGAATAATTATGCCTTTTTCCCCATTTGTAACAGGATGAATGCAATGATCTTATTTCTTTAGTTAAGGAACGACTCCTGGAAAGGGCTACCGTTGTAAGATCGCATCCTGAAAGCTTCGTTTTTAAAAAAAGCAATGCCTAACCATGTGATATTGGATGGAGCAGACTTACCATGCAATCAAATAAATGATCTCATTCTTCTTAACTTTCACATTTATTGCTCTAGCGACGAGAACATTTTCTAGCTGAATGTGTTTTATGTATGTCTCCATTTATTGCAAATCAGTATTATGGCTCTCACTCATGCTATCATTTTTTTTAACGTACTCATGCTATCATATTCACATTATTTTTTTTTGAACGTACTCATGCTATCATATTCACATTGTGATTACTAACACAAATCTGTGACTGTATCTTCATGTCAAAAAAATCACCAATTCCTCTAGCATATTCCAATCCTAAAGTAAGATGATAATTGGTATACAAGTACATCAGGGGGATGTATGCTCTTTATGTGTCGTTAAATTGGTCTAGTCTTTTTTTTCTTTAGTTGCTCTTATCACTGGATGTTTAGAGCATTGGCAAGTGCTTAGTTAGGAGGATGAACAGACCAGATTGTTTAGTTACTACTAGAAAGGAAATTTACTAGTCCGAAGAGATGAAGGACCACAGTGATGCTTTCTGTAGATTTTGCTAGCTGGAATTTGCATCTATTAAATAGAAGGATGGAAGATGTTGAGTGTTGCATGAATGTTACTTTGTTTATACGAGGTCATATCATGGACGGTCCATATTCTGTATTCTGTTCTTGTTGATAGACTGTTGATGTGTTTCCGCTACTCCTTTGGCCATAGCATGATTGTTCTTTGAACACCGGCCATCTTCTGAGTGCACCGTAGACCACTATTGCACAACCTTATAACATTAATGTTTAAGAAAGTTTCCAAGACAAATCTACAAATACTATTTCCAATACAGCCAAAGATAATATATTGACAGTATATGCTTCAAATATCTTGCCTGCAGTTCTCTTGGGGACACTATGAACAAGGAAAAATTGTATTGCGGCTATATAAGCTAGCTTGTTTATCTAAGTCCTCACCTATTATTCCTGTTAGCTGGAAATACTTAAAAATCGTTGGGTCTCCTGTTTTACTTGAGTTTCTAGTGTGAATATTCGAAGCTCCATTATAGATTTCTGAGTTTGCCCTTTTTGGCAGTCTGAGTTCGAGGAAAAGGTGGCAGCTGTACATACAGACATAGTAAATCATGTAAGTGCACCTGGGAGTTCAATGAATACCACATGGATTTCGTACTTCATGCCTGTATATGTTGGAAGTAAAATGTATGCGGATTGATAAATTAGAAAATCTTAACAAGTAACTGGTTATCTGAATCTACTAAAAAGTACTTGTAACTCTTACTAGAGGACATAGTGCACCATATAGCAAAATATATGTGCTATTCATAGACACGATAGAGTATCAATATCAGCCTTAGTTTCGTTTTAAACTTGTACACAAATAATTTATAATTGTTCTCTTTTGCTTGAAACTTGAATTATCTGTCCACCGTATCCTAACCTTTTGAAATCTGAAAGCAAAGTTATAAAATGTTCAGATGTTGGATTCAGCACTTCATTGAGCCTACTATTGTAGTAATATATTCTTTCTTTCCATGTGTTTGTCTTTTGTGCTATTGACCAATTTCAGTGGATTGAAAGAGAACTTGTGAGACTGGAAAGAAATATTGACCGAGCAAATATGAAAGGGCTACATGTGGAATATCCTTTCCAGACTAATGATCATGTGTTAATAAACTTGTTGTGTTTCTTTTCTGATGTCATTTGCTTTTCTGTTTCACTATCAGTACTTTAGTAGTTGACTCTGTTAGGACCATTGAAGAATCTTCCCACAGGTTTCTTCCTTGACTCATTCTTTTCATACATTCGAGAAACTAATGGACCAAAAAAAGCTGCTAAGTACACCAGCTGAAAGACAGCGTCGACTTGAAGAGGTTCCAGAAATTATTCCGGACACAGAATATGAAGAAAAGGAAACTGAACTCGGAGTTGCAGCAAGCAACTCTTCTCGAGGGAATAGAGGTGTAAATACCTTAAACACATTTTCCTTCTTTTGGATCTGTTTTACATTCGTAAAGGTCCAAAATATCTAAGTTGTTACATACTTAATCCAACATCTCACCATGGAAAGCCTAGTTTAGACAGAAAGGTATCTACATTATTTTGCCAGTGCATCATTTTTCTTGTGAACTAACACCATAATTTTCCACTAAAAATGCAATATGCACATACATTTTCCCATGCAAAAGCTGGCTACCAATTACTAAATGGAATTCCATTCATTTATAGGTTGCAGCTATCCATTTTCTGTATATTAAACTAGAATGAGTTTGAGCCTCAACTTTTGCAACCAACACATTTAATGTTACATTAAGTATGCATGTGCCATGTTTCAAAAATTCTGGAAACTTCAGTATAGTTCCATACATATTACATTCCTAAAGTTATGCTTCATTTGAACATTTTCCTTGTTTATTGGGTCCGTTCCCTATTGAGTTTACTAAATACTTTTTAGAGCTATTTAGCTCTTTTTTTCCCTAAAAGCATCTATGTCTTTATATGTCGATAGAAAATATATTAGATCAGTTCATGTGTTGTGATTTATAAGTCATTTTTTCAGTCTCCATCTTCGACTTTTCCTACTAATTGCCACTTATGGCTTGCTGTTGTATCTCTGCAGCTAAAACTTTTATTTTTTTTTCTAGATGAAGGCTAAAACTTTTCAAACTTTACCTTTGGCCTGGCCATGCTTTGCTCCCCCCCCCCCACCTCACACACACCACACCCTACCCCAAGGTTCCAGTAGCATTTAATAACAATCCACTGAATCCTCTAGTTGTGTTCCCTAAATGGTTGACTTCCTATTCTGAAATTTATTTAGTTAGATGAAACTGATGGTGAGTTCTTCTTGTAGGAGGGAAATAATGGATGTATTCCTCCAAACCCTAGAAGGGTGGGATATATAGATCCTATACATGGGCCTCTAGATGGGCTTTTATACATGGGCTCACATATACACCAACCCCCCCCCCCCCCCCCGGTAGTCTGAACTACGCAGCGGCGTTCAAGACTGGACAACAAGAAAGCCAACACCCCCGCAGTCTGAACTGCCGGCGCAGCGGTGTTCAAGACTGGACAAGAAGAGAGTACAAATAGAGTACAAAGGGAAAATACCCCCCCCCCCCCCCCCGCACAGCCACAACTAGCCACCGGCTACGTTGAGGCTGGAGCGAAACTCCGAGAAGGTCGAGGAGGGCAATCCCTTGGTGAAGATGTCAGCAAACTGGGAGGTAGTCGGGACATGGAGTACCCGAACATCGTCGATGGCGACTCTGTCGCGCACGAAGTGTAGGTCGATCTCCACATGCTTCGTCCGCTGATGCTGGACGGGGTTGGTGGAGAGATACACGGCGCTGACGTTGTCGCAGTAGACGAGCGGGCTGTGGAGCTCCGCCAAGAGCTGTCGTAGCCAGGACACCTCCGCCACGCCGTTAGCGACAGCCCGGTACTCCGCCTCAGCACTGGAGCGGGAGACAACCGGCTGCCGCTTGGACGACCAGGAGACCAGGTTGCCACCCAGGAAGACGGCGTAGCCGGAAGTAGAGCGATGAGTGTCCGGGCAGCCAGCCCAGTCAGCGTCGGTGTAGACCACCAGCTCAGCAGAGGACGAGCGGTGAAGCACCAGGCCGAGGTCCACAGTGCCACGGACGTAGCGGAGGAGACGCTTCAGCGCAGCAAGGTGTAACTCATGGGGATCATGCATATGGAGATAGACCTGCTGAACAACGTGAGGTCCAGCCTGGTGAAGGTGAGGTACTGCAAAGCGCCAGCCAGACTCCGGTAGGCAGGGACCAATTAACTTCTTTAAGAGGCCGTGTTAAGCTGAGTTTCATCTTATCTTATAATTTACTATCCCATGCCTGTACTTTTTATTTCGAAATATAGTTCCACAGTTCCAGTATTAGGTGGAACTATTGGTGGAGTTGCTTGCTCCCTATCTAATACTAACGAATGCTTATTTGCATGTCACCAGGTGCTACGGAGCAAATACCTGATTCTTCAAACATTCTTAACAAAGGATCATCAGAAGGTTTGTTTCAGTTATGATGTTTTGGGTAGTTGATGTTCAGGAAAATTACTCTACCTGTTTTCCTTTGTTTACCTTAGAACTTCCCTTATGTAACTAACTGCTATCTATGGGCTACTTTGGTGGTTTTGCCTGCTATCAGTTACATCTAAGCAAGGTGATGCTACTCGTGAAGCTCCTTCTGAAGGTACTGTATTGCGATTTTTTTTAATTCCCATTACTCATCTTCCGGAAGGGATCCTCTTATGGCGGGGCCTGTCAAAAATATTGTCTAATTTAACATATGGAGCATATCTTGTGCTAACACTTAACAAACATTTTGATTTATATATTTAATCAGCTCAAAATGTTCTCAAAAAAGTGGAACCAATCCGAGATTATATTTTTACTTGCATATGAAATTTTTAATCAAAACTTGATTGACACTAGAGACAAATAAATGATGGAAATGTCGGACTACCCATACATAAAAGGAAAAATGCTTCTATCCATGGTAGCAGGGTTAGCACTAGATACTAGTACAGTGATGCCAAGAAACCCTGATAGAACACATTATGTTCAATAGCAGTAATAAGGTAATACCTCCATGCATAAAATTTGTGTTTGTATACGGGTCAAGTGTTCATAGAAAATTGAACCTAGTGTCTTTCTTATAAAAAAAACTCGATCTGCGAGGGGCAAGCCCCCCCCCCCAAGCATTAATGTAAGAAGATCTCTCACACAGGTTGAGAAATCTCCGAATCCCTACCCCACCCTTACGCAGCGGCGCCGTAACTCTACCGTAACCCGTGTGAGAGCGGGCCAGGGTGGGTTGGGACCTATTTCCATGTGCTTTGGTGTGTAGGCAGGCGAGGGGATGTTTTGAACCTCAGTCTGAAATTCACTCCCACCGGGAGTCGAACCCAGGACCTGAGGAGTGCTACTGAGGCCACCTAACCAATCTAGCTAGGCACCCGTTCGCATGTGTCTTTCTTATGACTGATGATCATAAGTGTTATGTACTGCTTGTCCCTTCAACATGTTTAACCATCAAACCGTTTCTTCTAATATATTGGTTATATCAACATGTTTAACCGTCAAACTGTTTCTTTTGATATATTGATTATATGCAATTAGTTCTGCTAGTTTTGGATCTTATGTATTCATTTTATCCACGCAGCTCGTGAAGCCTGCTTCAGTGGTGTTACTCTTGATCCTGCACTGCAATCTCAAATGCACGATACTCAAGGTTTGCTACTCAACACCTTAAAAGAGCTTCAGGAGGTTTCTTATGTTGCATGTTTGTCTACCATTTCTTAATATTTCGAGTTTGGTCATATTAGTTAAAGTGCCAAGTAGAATTTTATTGACTGAGCATTGTGAAAGCAAACAATTTTTGTTTTGTATTTTCCCCATTCGAACTCAGAATTGTTGTTCTGATTGTACTGGTGTTGATCATATCCTGCTGCAGAAATAGCTGTGCATTAACTGTTTGCTATGAAGAGATGCACTATGGCATGCTACTCTCAATTCTGTCATTAATACTGTTGGAGTATATTGAGCCCATGTGTATAGAGGCCCATCTAGAGGCCCATGTGTAGATATATATATACCCACCCTTCTAGGGTTGGAGGAATAGAGAGCAATTATTCTCTCCATCATGGTATCATTAGCCTAGGGTTAGGGTTAGCCTCTCCTCTCCCTCCCTCCCGTCCATCCCGCAGCAGCCGCCGGCCATGGCCGGACGCCCGCGCCACCGGCCCCCTCCCTTTCCCTCTCCTCTTTCCCTCCCCTCCCTTCCTCCTCCTCTGCTCAGGCTACCGGCGCCATGGACGCGTGGCCCCTGCTTCCCCATGGTGTTGCAGCCGCCGCCGCCGCCGCCTGGACTCCGGCCGCAGGGCCCGGCACCTCCCCTGCTCGCGTGCCGCCGGTCGCGTGGCCCAGAGCCACCGCCGCCGCCCCTGGCAGCGCTCGCCCCTGGCAGCGCTCGCCCCCCTGCCCGATCCGGCCGCTGCTGCCGCCGCCGCCGCGGCTGGCGCCGGCACGGAGGTGGAGGGAGCAGTGGGGACCACGGAGCCTCAGATCCAGGCGCCGCCAGGGCCGCCTGGACCACAGGCACCGCCGCCAGAGCTGCAGCCGCCGTCCCAGCCTGGGCCGCACGTGCCCCTGCTGCTACCTGAGGCGCCAGGGGCTGCTGCCGCAGCTGCCGCCGCGCAGGCCGCCCACCGCGCCGCCGTCGCCGCCGGGAAGCTGCCCGCCACCGACGCCGCGCCAGATCCCGCGTGGCCTGGCCTCGGGATGTCGCCCACGGACGCGCCGATCTCCGCCGCCGTCCTCCGCGGGTATCAGGCCGGCGCCGCTCTCGCCGCGGCCCTCCTCGCCGCCAAGTCCGAGGCTTCGGCGGCCCAGGAGCGGGTCCGCGTGGCTGCCCTCGCCTGGGAGCGCGAGCGCGCCGTGGCCGACGCCCTCGCCCTCCGGGTCGCCGAGGTGGAGCGCTTTCTTCGCGTTTCCTCCGGCCAGCCCGTCGACCCCGAGCACGGCACCTCCTCCTCCCACCAGGCCCCGCCCGCTGGATCTGGAGCTCGGTACGACCCGACTGACCCCATGGTCGCCCAGCTCCACCTCCAGGCGGCCGGCGTCCAGAACATCAGGGCTCTGGTCTCCGTCCTCCTCGACCCCGCGTCCTCCTCCTACGGCCGCTGGCGGGACCAGGTCCTCCTCACCCTCCGCCGCTACACCCTCGACGACCACGTCCTCGTCGACTCGCCGATCGAGGCGCGTGACGTGACGTGGCTGCGCCTCGACAGCGTCGCCCTGTCCTGGATCTTCGGGACCATCTCCCTGGATCTTCAGGACCTCGTCAGGACGCACGGCGGCACCGCGCGGCAGGCCTGGGTGGCGCTCGAGGGGCAGTTCCTCGGCAACGCCGAGTACCGCGCCCTCCAGCTCGACGCCACCTTCCGCACCTCCGTGCAGGGGGACCTCTCTGTCGGTGAGTATTGCCGGCGGATGAAGAGCATGGCCGATGCTCTTCACGACCTCGGGGATCCAATGTCCGATCGGGTCTTGGTGCTCAATGTCCTACGGGGACTGAGCAGCACCTACGACCACCTGAAGGGCTGGATCGCCCGCCAGAGGCCCTTCCCCACCTTCCTGCAGGTCCGGGACGACCTCGCCCTCGAGATCACCAGGGGTCTTCGCCCGGATCGTCCTCGCCCACCCCCGCCGCGCTAGTTGCTACTCCACCGGCCTCCTCCACTGCTCTTGCCACCTCCCTCCTAGGTGCTGCTCCCGCCGGGCAGACCGGAGGAGGGGGGGCCGTGGACGTCGCCGGCGACGGGGTGGTGGTGGCGGCACTGGTGGCCCTGCTTCTGGGAACACCGGTACTGGTGGGGGCCGTCCGGGCGCGCCGACACCGGCTACCGCTCCTGCCCTTGCCGCTGGAAGTACGCCCTGGCCATCCTTCAGCAACCCATGGTCAGGGCGCATCTCGCTGTGGCCGTTCCAGGGTCCGGGAGGGGGGCCTCGTCCTCAGCTCCAGCCGGCGGCCATGTTCACTGGCGCTGCTCCACTCTTCGCGCCGTCCTGGACCCCGCCCACTCAGCCCAGCCAGCAGCCGACCTGGCCTGGGGGGTGGGACCAGGCCACTCTGGCGTAGTCCTTCAGCACCATGGGACTGACGCCGCCGACCAGCACCGAGTGGATCGCCGACTCGGGTGCCTCGTTCCACACCACTCCCGATGCTGGTATCCTCTCTTCTGTCCGACCCCCACACTCCTCTTGTCCTTCTTCTATCATGGTTGGTGATGGGTCTTGCCTTCCTGTCACCTGTCACCGCCGTGGGTTCTGCTCCTCGCCTTCCTAATGTTCTTGTTGCTCCTCAAATGGTTCACAACCTTCTTTCTATTCGCTAGTTTACTGCTGACAACTCTTGTTCTATCGAATTTGACTCCTCTGGTCTTACTGTGAAGGATTCGGCTTCCCAGCGTCCGCTCCTCCGATGTGACAGCCTGGGGCCCCTTTACACTCTTCGGCTTCCCACTTCCGCTGCCACGCTTTCGGCTTCTTCGTCTTCTGCTTTTGCTGTGACGCCTTCTTCCACTACCTGGCACCGCCGGCTTGGTCACCCCGACCGCGACGTTTTAGCTCAGCTCCGCCGTAGTACCGATGTTCCATGTACTATGGCTCCTGCTGAGCACCTCTGTCATGCGTGCCAGTTAGATCGTCATGTTAGACTTTCGTTTTCTTTTTCTTCTTCGCATGCTGCGCATGCTTTTGATCTCATTCACTGCGACATGTGGACATCTCCTGTATTCAGCATGTCTGGCTATAGATATTATCTGGTCATTGTTGATGATTTTTCTCATTACTCTTGGACTTTCCCTTTGCGCGCCAAGTCTGAGACCTTCACCACCCTCCTCCACTTCTTTGCCTGGGTGTCCACTCAGTTCGGCCTCACCGTTAAGGCCGTCCAGTGTGACAACGGGCGGGAGTTCGATAACTCCACCTCCCGGTCTTTCTTCCTGTCTCGGGGTGTTCAGCTGCGTATGTCTTGTCCGTATACCTCTCCTTAGAACGGCAAGGCTGAGCGGATGATTCGCACGACGAACGACGTCGTGCGCACCCTTCTGATCCAGGCTTCTCTCCCCCCGCGCTTCTGGGCTGAGAGCCTCCACACCGCCACCTACCTGCTCAACCGCCTTCCGTCCACTGCTTCTCCTGCTTCCACTCCACACCACGCTCTTTTCGGTACCCCTCCTCGCTACGACCACCTTCGGGTCTTCGGGTGCGTGTTACCCTAACACCTCCGCCACCGCTTCTCACAAGCTGGCGCCCCGCTCGACTCGTTGTGTGTTCCTCGGGTACTCTCCGGACCACAAGGGGTACCGATGCTTTGACCTCACCTCTCGCCGCGTTCTGATCTCCCGACACGTCGTCTTCGACGAGTCGGATTTCCCCTACTCCACCTCCTCCGCACCTTCTTCTGATCCCGAGCTGGCGTCTCTGTTTCCGACTGACCCGGTGGTACAGCCACCGTTACATGTCTGTCCTTTTCCTGCAGGTTTTCCCGGCACACCGGCACCGCTTCCGGTGATCCCTGCTGCGCCGAGCGCGGCCCCGGTGCCCGCGTTCGCGCCACGCGCGGCCCCCGGACCTCCGGTCGTGCCGCGCACGGACCCGGTGTCTCCCACTGCACCACGCGCGGCCCCGGTGCCTTCCCCTGCACCTGAGCGGTACGCTCAGCCGGTGCAGGTGTACCGGCGTCGCTCGGCGCCGAACCCGGCGCCGCCTCCTGCTCCGGAGGCTCCTGCGACGCCGACACCGGAGCCGTCGACGTCTCCTCCGGCTCCCTCTCGAGCCGAGCCGGAGGTGTACCACCCGCCGGTCATCCATCGGGATCCTCGACATATCCATCCCATGGTGACTCGGCGGATGGCGTCCCAGGCCGCGACTCTCTCCGCCACCGAGGGAGAGCCGCGGGTCTCTCCGGTACCCTCTTCTGTCCGTGACGCCTTAGCGGATCCTCACTGGTGTCGTGCGATGGAAGAGGGGTACGCAGCCCTTCTTGCCAACCAGACGTGGGACCTCGTGCCGCGTCCGTCTGGTTGCAATGTGGTGACTGGCAAGTGGATCTGGACGCATAAGCGTCGGGCTGACGGCACACTGGAGCGCTACAAGGCTCGCTGGGTTCTCCGGGGGTTCACTCAGTGGCCTGGTGTGGACTATGATGAGACCTTCAGCCCGGTCGTGAAGCCCGCTACGGTGCGCACGGTCCTCTCGCTTGCGCTCTCGCGCACTTGGCCTGTGCACCAGCTGGACGTGAAGAATGCGTTTCTTCACGGCACCTTGTCAGAGACTGTCTACTGCTCTCAGCCAGCGGGATTTGTGGACTCGAGTCGTCCGGATATGGTCTGCCGGCTCAACAAGTCTCTACGACTGAAGCATGCTCCTCGGGTTTGGTACTCTCGGTTCGCCACATTCATGATGACACTGGGGTTGACCGAGGCCAAGTCTGACACGTCTATCTTCATCTACCGCCGTGGGGATGAGACTGCCTATCTGCTGCTATATGTCGACGACATTGTGCTCACAGCTTCCAGTCAGCAGTTACTTCAGAGTGTCATCTCCTCTCTGCAGCAGGAGTTCGCTATGAAGGATCTCGGTCAGCTCCACTTCTTGGGCGTCACTGTTGAGCCGCGCCCGTCTGGTCTTCTCCTTCACCAGAGGCAATACGCCCTCGATATTCTGGAGCGGGCTGGGATGACTGATTGCAAGCCCTGCTCCACTCCAGTTGACACTCAGGCGAAGCTGTCTGCTGATCTGGGTGATCCGGTCGATGATCCTACTACCTATCGGAGTTTGGCTGGCGCTTTGCAGTACCTCACCTTCACCAGGCCGGATCTCACCTACGCTGTTCAGCAGGTCTGTCTCCATATGCATGATCCCCGGGAGTCACACCTTGCTGCACTGAAGCGTCTTCTCCGGTACTTCCGTGGCACTGTGGACCTCGGCCTGGTACTTCACCGCTCGTCCTCTGCTGAGCTGGTGGTCTACACCGACGCTGACTGGGCCGGCTGCTCGGACACTTGACGCTCCACCTCTGGCTACGCCGTCTTCCTAGGCGGCAACCTGGTCTCCTGTCGTCCAAGCGGCAGCCTGTTGTCTCCCGCTCCAGTGCCGAGGCGGAGTACCGGGCTGTCGCTAACGGCGTGGCGGAGGCGTCCTGGCTACGACAGCTCTTGGCGGAGCTCCACAACCTGCTCGCCAAGAGCACGCTCGTCTACTGCGACTACGTCAGCGCCGTGTATCTCTCCACCAACCCCGTCCAGCATCAGCGGACGAAGCACGTGGAGATCGACCTACACTTCGTGCGCGACAGAGTCGCCATCGGCGATGTTCGGGTACTCCATGTCCCAACTACCTCCCAGTTTGCTGACATCTTCACCAAGGGGCTGCTCTCGTCGACCTTCTCGGAGTTTCGATCCAGCCTCAACGTAGCCGGTGGCTAGTTGTGGCTACGGGGGGGGGGGGGTGTAAGGCCTTTTGTGCTCTTCTTGTACTCTCATCTTGTCCAGTCTTGAACACCGCTGCGTCGGTTGTTCAGGTTGCGGGGGGTGTTAGCTTTCTTGTTGTCCAGTCTTGAACACCGCTGCGCCGGTAGTTCAGACTGCGGGGGGTGTTGGAGTATATTGAGCTCATGTGTATAGAGGCCCATCTAGAGACCCATGTGTAGATATATATATATATACCCACCCTTCTAGGGTTGGAGGAATAGAGAGCAATTATTCTCTCCATCAAATACCAGTTTTCTCTTTTCTCATATCACAATTAATTTTGTAAGTTAATGCAGATGATAACTCAACTCAAGCCATGGACGTTGACCAGGAGGAAAATGACCACTCCAGTCAAGTTGCCATGACAGTAGAAGTTATAAATCTGGAAAGTGATGAAGATGAGGATCTTCCCATGGTGCAAGAAAAGCCAGAAGGCAAAGTGATGCATCCTCCAAGGGCCATGAATGCGCGGTCCGAGTCAGCCTCGCCTGCAACCTTACATGCTCAGGGAGGCATGAATGGGGTTGTCCTCCCCGAGCCAGCACCTCCAACAATGAATGGGGTTCCTCAGTCGGAGCAGCTCCAGCCAGCACCGGCAACGATGAGCGGGGTTGTTTCCCCTGCGCAGCACGAGCCAGCACTTGCACCCATGAATGTCGCTCTTCACCTGGAGCAGCGCAGGCCAGAGCCAGTGCGTGCAGCTGAGAACAGGGTGTCACCTCAGGCGCTCCTGTGGCATTACACTGATCCTCAGGGAGACGCCCGAGGGCCATTCACCCTGTTGCACCTGCTCCTCTGGAAACGGAAAGGCTTCTTCAGCAAGGACTTCCGAGTGTGGAGGACGGGGCAGGCGGCCGAGCAGGCTATCTTGCTTGATGATGCTTTCAAGATGCTTCTGTAGTCTGCTCACCTTCTATGGAGACTTTATCTGGCTTCCTTTTGCAGCCTGGACTCTGGACATGAAACACCTTTGCCCGTCCTCGGGTGCCTTTTATTACGCCCTGCTGTAATTCAGTCGGGCATATCAGCATATGTGGATGTAAATGTTCTCTCTGGGCTGTTCAGCTTGTAGCGGTCATTTTATTTCCTTTTTTTTCGTTTCTTAGACCAGTCTAGTTGGGTCAGCATATATTTGTGGTTAAAATTGGTCATATTTCCAAAATGAGAAAAGGTTAATCAGTTAAAGTTTTGAGTTGCCTCCTGTATTGGGGTTTGCTCCACAGATGGTACTCTCTCCTAATCGCTGTCCCGATTTGCAACGGGCGGCGGTGGGCAATCGGGCGGCGAAGCCAGCAGTACTCTCGCCTCCTTACGAGTATTAATGAATGCCCGAACATTATCTTTCAAAAAAAAAAAGAAGCCAGCAGCTCTCCTGACAGTTTAATTTTCACAGTTTTGGAAATATACTAGTCCCTCAATTTTTATACGCATGACGTTTGGGTACTAACTAATTTATCTTTCGAACTAATTAATTTGCTCTAAATGCTATATACATTTAAAAAGGGAGGAAGTTTGATTTTAGATAGTACTTCGGCTTAGAAAAACAAGCGGTGTTTGGATGTGAAATTGTATGTAATCTCAGGGGGTGTTTAGTTCTCAAAAAAATTTCTACAGTATTCATCACATCGAATTTTTGGACACATACATGAGACATTAAATTCAATTGAAAAAAAATAATTAATTACACAATCTAACTGATTATCACGAGATGAATCTTTTAAATCTAATTAGTTTATGATTAGGCATTATTTGTCAAGTAACAACGAAATGTGCTGCAGTACCAAAATCCAAACTTTTCCACCAACTAAACACACCCTCAGTCATCATACCAAGCTGCTACTGCTACTTGATTTCGTCTGTCATATTTGCAATTTGGGTTCTAACGTCACAAACTGAACAGGGGAAAAATGATTAGCACGTGATATTCCAAGGCGACGTCTTAAATCAATCATTCTTCAATCACTCGATACCCTGGAATATCACTACTTATGCCCAGTTGGCCACTATGGGATGTACACCACTTGCCCAACCAGCATGGTTGTGCAAGAATGCAAGGAAAAGCAGTTGTAATTACATCAGAAGGTACACCGGAGTACTCCAATATTGTCTGAAATTAGCGTCTAATGACCTTGCCAACTTGGCGTTGGTTGCGGAAAAAGCTCAGAAGAACCTGTGCCTGCATATATGCATAACAAAAAGAAAAAAAATAGTAAGCTGGTGAAGCTACTAGTTCTATATAACATATAGGCTTCTCTTGTAACTTTTTACTTCTCCAGAATCAAGTGCAGAACTGAAAGGTTCAGCTTATGCCCAAATCAAAATGATATGGACTGCAAGTGCAACAGTACCTTCTCTCTCGCACGGGCAGTGCCAGATTGCGACAGCGCCACCAAAGGTGGCATGGCACCTTCCTGGAGTACCAGGCTGCAGAACTTGCTGTTGTTAGTGCAGAGATGAAGCAGGGCGGCGGCAGCATTCTCCTTCGCCCGTGCTGAGCCCAGCTCGACGACCTCAACCAGCACAGGGATACCACCAGCCTGAGCGATGCCATTCCTGCCCTCCTGCACCGTGGCAAGGATTGACAGAACAGCAACAGCCTTGTCAACCATCCCGGCCGCTGGATCCATGAGCTCCACCAGAGGCTTTACAGCCCCGGCCTCAATGATCCGGGCCTTGTTCTCGTGAAATATCGATAGGTTGAAGAGAGCCGTTGCTGCATCCTTCTTCCCCTGTGCATTTCCATCTTCTAGCAAATCTACCAGTAGTTTGATCGCACCAGATCGTCCAATTTTGGCCTTGTTTTCTTCAATTACTGAAAGGCTGAAAAGAGTTGCAGCTGAGTTTGCTTTTGCTTCTGGGTTACCTGTCTCAAGAACGTGGATGAGAGCCTCGATGGCATTGGCGCTTGCAATAGCAATCTTGTTGTTGTCATTTAATGACAGGTTCAGGAGTACTGTTACAGCACTTTCTTGCGTGGTGACATCTGCAGAATAAAGAAGACTAACCAGGAAGGGTATAGCACCATGGTTTGCAATGGCAATTCTATTCTCCATGTTTTGCCTAGAAAGAACCAGCAGCTCTCCTGTTGCTGCTCTTTGGAGATCAGTAGACTCATTTTTCAGGTCCTCAATAAGTCTACGAACTTTAATATCGACAACAGGAGAATCAGATCTTGAATCTGTAGGAACAGCTTTATCTGATAGTTGACGCAAGACTAATTGACTTCGAGAACGAACACCACCCAACCTTGGCAGGCAATTCGGTTCTACCTTCGAAGGTGTGACCATTTGATCATTTCTTATAGTTTCTGATGCACTACTGTTACTTGAAACCTGTTCCTCCTTATGCTTCGCGGCATCTTCAAGATGGTTGCTGCTCAAAGAAGTACCTGTGCCAGTATCACTAGTGCTATGACTGCTTGGGAGATGCTGGTCACAATCAGAAGCATGGAGACCATCCTTTCTCAACTGCTTAAGGGCTTCACCATGATGAATCGTCTCATTGCATATCGATTTGTTTGCTTCAGTAGCTGCCAACGGTAACCTGAAAGCATCAAATTCAGAATCATCTGTGTCTTCAAAAGATGACACCTTGGAGATTTGGTCATCTGAGTCAGAATCGTCATGCGTCAAATTATGACGACTGTCATCTGAGGAAACCTTATGTTCCTGGGAGACAGACTTGTTTGACCTTGGAGAGTTATCAGAGAAACGAGATTCAGCACTTGTACCATCATTTGCTAGGTTCAAGGAAACAGGAAAGTTCAAACTCAAGAGTTCCACAGGATCTGGTAGCATTATGCCATGTATCTCAGACCAATTTTCTATCAACTGTTTGACAGTGTAATTAGGAATCAAATTGGTGTGCCCCAATGTTTGACGTGTCTTTGGGCAGACATTGTAGCCCAAGTCAAGCCATTTCCTGATGAAAACACGTTCATACGTCTGACCAGATGCCACAATCACTGGATCTGACATTAGTTCAAGGGAAAGGGGGCAACAAAAATCAGCAGGAATGGGTATTCCATTAATGCTGTGCATCTGCTTTTCTTCCACATGTTTATCATGCATATAGTCGACTAATTTAAAGAGATCGTTGATACCATCAAGTTCTGGACTATCGTCACTGCTGACTCTCATTTTAATCTTAGACAGAGAGACAGCCTCCATCAGCAACTCTTGATTTGTAGATAAGCTCAACGAGACTTGGATATTGGTCAATGTCTCTGATTTTGGCATAACTTTCCCTACAAGATCCCTGGAAGCCTCCGCAATGACAGCCGTCAGTTTCTCACAGTGAAATTGCTTTGCTTTCTGAAATTGCAAGATGCCCAGTCAATAGAAGATGAGACCATATCAAAAGAGTGACATTGATATGATGATAAACTTGTAGTTACCTCAAAATACACTGAAATACAATTGGCTTCTGATGGTAACATGAGAGAATTGACAACTTGGCACACTTCAAGCACATATTTTTGCATCTTGGTAATAAGGGACTCCACCTGTGTGACCTTCATGTAATAATTTGCAAGTATCATACAGTGGACTAAATACTGAAAGCACAGTACTTATCTAATGAGTTGTTGTATCATGTCAAGGACAGTAGTAAATGGAACGGATAAGGGAGTTACAAAGTAAATTTTGCTCATCATCCAATCCCAGCTTCCAACTAGCTTCAGTGCCTCGTTGATGATATGATCGAGTTCTTCAAGCACATGTAGTAGTTTATCATCTGGAGTGATCTGGGTTAAAACTCCATCTATGACCATCTTCAGAAGATCCAGGATTTCATCAATCTTCCTTCCATATCTCTTAACTAGCTCAGTTTCAACAACATTGTTGGAAAACAGGACACGGAAGTTTGAAATACTGTTGATAATTGACATTGGCACTGACTCCGCCATTGACCTGCACGATGAACATAAAAGCAAATTTATTTTAGCTGCACAAGCCACCGAAACGATTCGACAGTTCCCATACAGCTTAACGGAATCTCAAACGCCATTTATGGGTCTTGCTCATGAAGTGATCACTGATGTACCCTATCAGTTGTATTTGATCATAAATTTTTGAGGCCATATTTGATCATAAATTGCACAGAATTTTGTTTCAATGTTTGAAATGTGGAAATTTAGCGTGGGAACAACAAATTATCATACTCTGCGTTTGTAAAATCTAGCGATCGGGAACTCCATTTACTCCAAAGAGCTCTCTACCCATCAGCTCATTAAATACTAATAACCGCGTCGAAACGCAGGATTACCTCAAAACCTCCTGCTAATCCCGCGTCCAGCAGAGCGAGAGCGCGCGCTGGTCTTCGCACCTGCGCACCAAATCAAGCTCTAATGCGCTATAACCACAGCACTCCAACACCACCTAATCACAAATGCGGGGGCAACAGCACGGCCCGCTACTCCGATGCCGAAGTAAATAAGTAATCAAGCCGACATGATTACGATGCACGGCGACTGGGAAAAGGCTGGGAGTGAGGGACGCTAGGCATTCCGGGGCGAGGAGAGGCGGGCGAATTCGTACCTCCGGGAGCTCCAATGGCGGTCGCCGCCGTGAGCTCCACGCGGCTCGCGAGGCGGACGCGGGGGCGGGGGCGGAGGCGAGGACGAAGACTGGGGAGGCGCAATGCCTAAGGAGTGTGAACACGAGGGGGAGGCGGCAGCGACCAGAGCGTCGAGAGCCCGGGTAGGCGGGGTGGTTGAGGTAGAGGTGATCCAGGTGCATGGTGTTCCGGGGTTTCGTCCACTGACCTGTGGGATCACTGGGGAGGGCACCGGCGGGTCCCTTATGGACCGGGTGCACGGACGTGACGAGGTCCGTCTGCGGGACGGCAGCAACTGCTCCCTGAGACGCGGGTCCCGCAGCTGGTCGCAGATTCCCTGAGCTTGCTGGTTTTGTACCGGCCTCTGCAGTGACTGGGAGGTGGGACCCTATGTTCTTATTTTTCTGAAAAAAAAATCTTTTTTTTTGTTTTTGAGAAGAGCCATGGGAGGTGGTTTTTTCTTCAGGATGTGGGCCCCCACATGGGTCACTTTTATTGTCCGCTCCGCGTGTACGGACCGAGGTTCATACCGAATGGTGGGCCAGATGGTGGCCTATGGGGGATTGAATAAAACACTCGGCCCACAAGCCACTGAAAACATTGGGTGCTGAAACCTGAAGTCAGTGCACAGAGTAAATAAGCTTCAAATGTCTAAAACATGAGTAAGGGTGTGTCTTTGTTCAAATTTGCAACTGGAGTATTTACGTGTTCAAACATGAAGAAGATTACGTGTTCATCTATGGCTGCAACCAAACAGCTATCCGCTCACATCGTATAGCCTTATTACTATTTATGCAAAATAGCATTCAAAGATATATGTGCTAGTTCAAAGCTTGTGCTGACAGCTCACATCGTCTTCCTGTTAGGAGCTCACTCTGTTTTCTATCACTCATCTGATCATCACCGAATTACATTTTTCATGGACATTGTGTTTTATATAGAGCATGTTCTGCGTATTCATCCTGCGCTACTATTTTAAGGCCAATCTCAAAAAGAGTGTCATGGGTATTAAATTTGCTGACAAGTCAGAAGTGAGAGAAAGTGTAGTGTTATGAGATGTAAGAGAAGTGTAATCACCATAACACTCATGTAGCTCGGTTATCTAATTCACAATCTTGATAACTGTGCGTTGATACTCTCCATTAAAACTAGCCTAAAAGGAAAGTTGTACGTATGAAGCTAAGCGCACCCATATAGCTCTCTTATCGATCAAATAGCCTCACATTAGCAGCCAAATGTCACACAAAAATTCTAATCACCCACGGGGTTAGAATCATATGGGTCTAATACTAATACACCACTAAGAGCAAGATTTATAATACAGCCGGCTGCGGATCATAAGAATCTTTGCAGCCCACTCATATACTTCGTTCTTCACTATTAATACATGGTCCACTTCTTAATTCTTGTGTCAAAGTAAGTTGTAAATTTACAATATGTTTCTCCTCTCTCATCCACCTCAACATTCAGTCTGTTTACAATATATTATAATACATGCTCTAAACAATAGGTTAACCTTTTAAAAAAAAGGAAAAGCAGATAGACATGTGCGCGCAGAGGAGATGTCGAAACCTGTCTTCGTACTAGGAGTCACGGTCCTGCTCTGTCCCGGCCGTGGCAGCTAGCTGCACATTGATTACTCGTTAATCTAATGCTAATGCGCCACTAAGCCAGCATAGATTAACCTTGCTGGTGGGCGACTGGGCGAGATCATGAAAGGACGAAAGCATAAACAAAACCGCGGGATCATCCAGATCCCTTAAACAAACGCTGCTGGCGTTATCCCGGAGTCAGATAAAAAAAACTCGACTGGGTGGGTGTGACGGCCCCATCCATTTTCATTAAGAGGAAGCGACAACGAATTACTCCCCAGCCGAGAAATCTCCCGAACCTTGGCCCATGCCCACAGGGCCCAAGCTCCTGCTCATGCCCAGCGAAGGGGTTTTTTACTCCACGACCCCGAAAATTGGTCCCCGTGGGGAATCGAACTCCGCCCGTGGGGTGCCGCCGGTTCGCCTTGACCACTTGGTCTAAGGGCCTTTGGCTATCCCGGAGCGAGATCATACATGGAGTTAGGTTAGCGGGTGCTTTCGTTCCTAACCAGACGCCATTAGAGAATGGGTTTTCTGTGTGTGCCGAGTGATTGAGAGACAGCCAGCCAGGACGTGTGGATTATTTAACTAGTACTTAACTAGTACACATATAATAACTTGACGGAAGCAGGCAAGCAGCTAGGCGACCCTTGCTTTTTTTGAAAAATAAACAGATCATATATATATGTTTGAAAGGCACAGCTAAATTACTATACCTGCCATTTGGATTTGGTTGCAGGTAATGACGACGCCATCTGGTGCTTCATTGGGCACACGTAAACATGTCCAGGTTTCTAGAGAGATAAGAACGCGTAAGGTATGACTCAACATCCATGTCACTGTTTGTTCCTGAACCCTGACGCGTGCACTTTAGTGAAAGGCGCATCTCCTGTTTTGTTCCCACACGGTACATCGCACCGTGCGTGATTAAAATACGCAAATTAAATGTGTACATTGTAAATATTGTTGCGATGCAGAGGAGAGGATATGCGAACTCGGCAGATGATGCATCCGTCTTCTTTTTTTAGCTAGCTGGTGGTGGATACGATACGAATACGAGTAGTGTACGTCAGCATCCATCGTCCATGGAGAAAGAGAGGGGGGCGGTGTCCAGAACCTGTACGCGGCATCGGCATCTCTCCCAGTAAAGTCCCCAGACTTTCAACCCGCGTGTGGCCACGCACGGTTGACAACGAGGAAGACGACGAGGAGGGGATCGGATAACGGTGAGGCGATAAGCATCAGTGCATCATGCCTCCGCTGCCGCCGATGGGATATGATTAGAGCTCCTTTTTATTAACCATCTGAATTATCCGGGCATGCATCTTGGCGACTAGCTTAGATACGGGCGCGGTATACTTAGCTGCATGATTAGACGATCGATGTCGATCTGATGATGATGCAAGTACACGCGTGTGAGCCTACCTTGAGCCGGCAAGCCACGTCCCTAGCCAGCGCCGAATGAATCGTCCTCAGTCCCATCACGTTTTTCTTGGGGCCTAGCGCCTCGCGTGTCCGCAGGATGACACGGAACCACGTGTAACCTCGACAACGGTTAACGATCGTCGTCCCAGCATATTCGGATCGGGCAGAGAGACGACGACGCCAACATGCGGGAGACCAACAGCGGGAGGACCGGGACATACACGATCGAATCGGCGCCGGCACCGATCGTTGTTCGATCGCGTCCTGCCGGTGGGCGGCGGCGGCGGCGGCGGCCCCAACGGCCGGCGACGTGGCCTGGAAGCAGCCACGTCCGGCGAGCGGGGAGTCGCCGAGTTGGGCGCCGGAGCTGAACCGCTTTCTAGCTGGAGATAGATGGACCTGAAAGGGAACACGATGGGCGGTGCTGACCATTGACCGACGCCGCAGCCGAATCATGCCCATCACGTCGTCCTCACCCTTATGGCCGCCTCATCATCTCGTCGTCGACTCATCCTTATCCTGCCCATCACGTCCTCCTCACCCTCCCCTCCCGCGCCGAGCCATCCGTACTTTCTCGGCCGCCCCGACGTGTCGCGCCGCCACCGGAGGGCGGAGGCCCCCGGTCCGTTCCCGAAACGGAACGCGCCGGCGAACGCCAGCGCTGGCCCCACGCTGATGACGCGAGCGCGCCTCCGTCCAAGAAGCCTGACGTAAGCAGTGACAGAATTGGCGCCGCCTCCCGGCGCCCACGTGTCGGAGTCAACCGGTCAGAAGGGGGCCTTCCACGTGTGCGCCACCGCGGGGGCCGCCCGCCCGGGCCACACGTGTCGCGGTCGCCCGCGGCTATAAATGCCCGGCTCCGCACCCGGAACAAGTTTCAAGCCCTCCTCCCCTCTTCCTACCATTAGCAGAAGAGAAGAAGAGCAGAGACAGACAGGCTGCAGAGAGCAGAGCAGCAGCAGGGAAGCGCGGTCGAGAGAGAGGCACGATGAGCGGCGGCGGCCAGGACCTGCATCTGCCGCCGGGGTTCCGGTTCCACCCGACGGACGAGGAGCTGGTGATGCACTACCTCTGCCGCCGCTGCGCCGGGCTGCCCATCGCCGTCCCCATCGTCGCCGAGATCGACCTCTACAAGTTCGACCCATGGCAGCTCCCCAGTACGTGACGCCCCCGATCTTGCTCGCATACATGAGTGGCGATTCCGGGCGATCTAGTCTGATCCTGACGGATGAACTGACTTCAATTCGTTTGCAGGAATGGCGCTGTACGGCGAGAAGGAGTGGTACTTCTTCTCCCCGCGGGACCGCAAGTACCCGAACGGGTCGCGGCCGAACCGCGCCGCCGGGTCCGGGTACTGGAAGGCCACCGGCGCCGACAAGCCCGTGGGCACGCCCAAGCCCCTCGCCATCAAGAAGGCGCTCGTCTTCTACGCCGGCAAGGCGCCCAAGGGCGAGAAGACCAACTGGATCATGCACGAGTACCGCCTCGCCGACGTCGACCGCACCGCCCGCAAGAAGAACAGCCTCAGGGTAAGCATCTCGCCGGTGAACACCGGCCGTAACGTGAGGACAAATTCGTGTCATCGTCCCAAAAAGAAAAAAGGAAACTCGATGGTAACGCGCTGTTGCTTTCGAAATGAATGCGGGGGATAAGCGTGGCCCATGGCTTTGGGCCGCTGAAAGTTTCTTTTTATTGGAGATGGGCCATGCTAGGGGGGCTGCACCGCCGCAACTTGCCCGGATGATTCCGAGCGGCGCGTGGCTGTCGCTGTCGCTGTCGCCGGTGGGAAAGCATTCGATGCCATCCATGGCCAGCCAATCATTCTCGCGCGGCGAGCCCTGCGACGGCGACGGCCACGAGAGCAGCACGCCGGCGATGATGGCGCTAGAGTTCTGCCTGTTCTGGTGGGGTCGTCTGGGATTATTAGATATCGAAATGGCGCTGTCAGATTTAACTTGGTTGGTTGCAGAGTGTGCTTACGTGATCATCGAGCGGTGTCTGACTGACAATTTGTTTTTCTCCGTGCAGCTGGATGACTGGGTCCTGTGCCGCATCTACAACAAGAAGGGCGGGCTGGAGAAGCCGCCAGTGGCCGCCGGCGACCGCAAGCCGGCGCTCGCCGCGGCGGCGGGCTCCCCGCCGGAGCAGAAGCCGTTCGTGGCGGCGCCGGGCGGGCTCCCCCCCGCGTTCGCGGACCTGGCGGCGTACTACGACCGGCCGTCGGACTCGATGCCGCGGCTGCACGCGGACTCGAGCTGCTCGGAGCTGGTGCTGTCCCCGGAGCAGCAGCTGGCGTGCGACCGGGAGGTGCAGAGCCAGCCCAAGATCAGCGAGTGGGAGCGCACCTTCGCCTCCGACCCCGTGAACCCCGCCGGCCACGGCGGCGCCGGCGCGGGCCTCGGCGGCGACCCGCTGCTGCAGGACATCCTCATGTACTGGGGCAAGCCGTTCTAGACGGTCTCGTGCGCGAACCAAGGGAACGGCAGAGCGGTTGGCTGGCCTGCCTCTCTCGGCAGCGCAACCGCCGCGGCGTGGGCTTGACTCAGGCGAGCCGCCCTAGCTGACTACTAGTAAGAGCTCTAAAGATGGGATGGATTAGACGGAGATGTCATCATCATCATAAACTAAAAACAAGAAGATGATGGACTGGGATTATTCGAGGCGGCAATGAGACCCGTGTGGCCCCGCCGGGAGCTAGGGAGAGATCGCGATGCATTGGTGGTCGATCGTGCGTGGCATGTGTGTGTACTTGTACATATCCATACATGGTTGGTTGATTCGGTGCAGGGCTTCTGTTCCTTCATTGGTTAATTAGTTAGGTCATGTTTAGATTTTTACCCGTAAATCTCGTAAACACAAAAAAATGTCACATCGAATGTTGGGATACATGTATGGAGTACTAAATGAAGTCTATTTATAAATTATTTTTGTATGGATGGGCTGTAAATCGCGAGACGAATTTAATGAGCCTACTTAATCTATGATTTGCAACAGTGATGCTACCGTAATCATTCGCTAATTATGAATTAATCATAAATTAATTAGCATTATTAGATTCATCTCGCGATTTACAACCCATCTATGTAAAAAATTTTGTAAATAGATTTTATTTAGTACTTCAAATTAGTAAGATTCTAACGCAAAATTTTTACATGTAAAGAACTAACCACGGCTTTATATATAAGGGCTTTGTAGCGTATTGGTCTGGTCCAGGGGTAGCTCTAGTGTATGCCATTAAGCAGGTAGTTGCAAGGATCATAAAGAAAAGCCCTCCATAATATTGTAGTTGTTGCAATTGCATTGGCTCTTTTTCAAAGGAGCCCCTTATATAAAGAAGGAGAAAATCTAGTTGCATTATACGGAGTACTGTTTTTTGTTCTTCTGACAGGTATGAACTGCAGAGCAGTTGTTTTGGAACTTCAAACATCGGACCAGTTGCATTCCAGCTAAGCTAGGCGCTGGCTTATGGATGAAGGAACGTGCTTGAACCACGTTTTCCAGTGAGCAGGAAACGTGGGCTCGTAGAAAAAGAGGCGCTTCACCTGACAAATCTAACACATTGAAAAACGCGAGGGTGGATGAGCTCGACCGGCCGGCGGCGGCGGCGGGCACGGCAGAGGGAGCAGGTCAATGCGCACGTGTAGGCCGCCGCAGTCGTCGTGGTCCTAGAATCCACGGCGGCGACGGCGGGCGGCCCAGCCCGGACTTCCACGGATCTCGCGCGTCTTGCCTATCGCTCGTTCGGCGAACTGTCAAATCTTGCCTGCTCCCAGCATCATCATCCGCTCTGGGCCGTAAATCTCACACGTGTGGCTTGTGGTAGCGCGTTGTGCTCGTGTTGGTCGGCAACATCTTTGTGCTGCGAACCGCGCGCATCCGTTGCCTGACAAGTAGACTACTGCTTCAGTTCTACGCTTTGTTCACGTGTTGCGAAATTTAAAATTCTAAATTTATCACATCGAAAGAGAAGGCGAAATAAAAAATAAATAGCATAGTTTGATTGTAAATTGCGAGACGAATATAATGATCATAATTAGGCTATGATTAGACATTACTCCCTCCGTCCCACAAAGAGTGTAGTTTTAGCATTCAAATTCTGTCCCATAAAGAGTGTAGTTTTAGCTTATAAGAGCATCTCCAGCAGTTTGGCAAATCGAGTTATCTTTGATTTTTTGGCAAAAACGTTAAAAATACTCCTCCAACAGTTTGGCAAAAGACTTGTCAAGTTTTGGCAATTTGAGAAAAACCAGCCTCCAGCGCGTAAATATACGCGCGCGACGCCCGGTTGGTATCGTGGTTTCTAGTCAGGTGGGAGGGTGAAAAAAGAAATAAATAACAGAGAAGGGTTCCTGATTTACGTTTTCAAGAGGTGGAAGGGCATAAATATAATTTTGTTTATCTCTCAGAGTTCCTGATGTAAGTTAGATCTGGATTTGGCAAATGAATTATGCCAAACTGTTGGAGATAAGCTTTTTTTTACTTGGCATATCTTTTTAGAAGTTGGCAAAATACAAGATATGCCAAGTAAAATATGACAAACTCTTGGAGATGCCCTAATTAGATCCATTTCATTAAAGTAATACTAAGTATCAAGAAAGCATTGCATAGGAAAATGCATAGAGTCAATCAAATATTTAGTAGATATTATTTTTCTAGTTCCAATGCATATGCATTTATTGAGGATTCAGAAAATCAAATAAATAACACGGTTTTCAATCATAATTGATAGAAGTATTAGGGGCGACAAGGTCATTTTGTTGGATGAGTAATGTGTCTGAAATTTTCTAAAAATACACTTTTTGCGGGACGGAGGGAGTAAATTGCTACGGTACGCATGCTCTAATGATGAATTAATTAGGCTCATTAAATCCGTCTCGTAGTTTAAATATAACTTCTGTAATTAATTTTGTGATTAGTCTATGTTTAATATTTTAAATGTGCAAAAATTTTATTTTTACAATTTTACAGCGGGACCGTATAGATTCTGACTAAGCGGTGACCCGGGTGTCAGATCGGCAGATGCTGTCAGCGGACCAGAGCAAGTTGCAGCCAACGCCATCCGGCTCTGGACTCGGGAAATCCACAGGACAGTAGCACACAGTTCGTTGCTTTGGCACCAGGCCAACGACGAGCTGCGGTGCGGTTAGCCTGTTAGCGCTAGCCAGGGACAAAACAGCTGATCGCACCGCACCTCCTGCTGAAGATAAGATAACACCGCTCTCCATCTAGTGACTCGCCGGATACCAACAAAACGGTGGCGTCGCCGTCGCCGCCGCCGAGCTTTCCAGCGGGGCCGCGACATGGGTTTTTGTCCGGTACTCCAGCCAAGGAATTGTCCGGCGTTCCTGCCCGCGTCGCCGTCAGCGCTACGGCGGCGGCCTGAGCTCTTTGACCGGAGATGATGCGCGGCGCGGTTTACTGTTCGCGTCTGCGCCGTGGTTCCGTTCTTTGATCTACCGGTTCCACACTGGAGTTTCGGCGCCGAAACTGAGAGGGAGGAGGACTGGAGGAGTGCGGCGCCGATTGGTTTTGCCGCCTCCTTTGCTTTGGAGGGCATCCTCTGCTGGTTTCTACCTACTACCAAGTGACATTAGATTAAAGTACGAGCTCATCAGTAGGTAACTTGTGCAGTGAAGATAGTGCAGCGCTAGCTGACTTTTCCAAGCATTTCCTTTGTAAAGATTATCCATGTGCCGTGCCGGTTGATGTTAGGGACACAAAGGGTTCGTGTACACGGGGAGAGATGAAATAAGAATGATGTGCAGCTACGTGCTTTTTTTTAGATTCTATACGTGCTTTGTTTAATTAAACTTGATGTACTTCGCATCTCGATCATAAGCGAGAAATAACCATTGATTCGATTTGCACTTTCGTTAGTCACATCAGGCCCACACCAAAGGTCCGAGGCGGAAGAATCGCATGGGCCTTTTTCTCATGTCTCGGCCCGAGTTGAAGCAAAGATTGAGGACCATCTCTGAACCGGGCTGGACTTCGTTCCGAGAGACCCGCACTCAGCGCCCAGCCCATCTGATCGACGGCTTCCCCAGGTCGAAGCCGAAGCCACGGTCCACGGAGACGAGGGGCTCCCCTCCTTCAAAAACAGCTCCAGCTCTGACTTTTTTGATGGAGCGGCTTCTCTGATGAGTTAGAGTCATTTTGTAAAACGTTTGGCAAAACGACTTCTCCAGATTGTTTAAAATATATAGGAAAGGTGAAATGTCTATAATGCCCTTACCTTTTCATTTTCATTTTTCCATTTTTTTATTTTCTTTCTCTTTTTCTCTTTCCTCCTTATCTCCCTTCTCCTGTCGCTTGTTCCTCCTCCTCCCCCAATCCCCAGCGCCGTCGGCCACCTCGCCCCTGTCCTCCCCGCGGGCCGTGGCTGCCGGCCAGCCATCTCCGCCGCCGTGGTCGGCCGCCTCAACCTCTTCCCTACGTCTGCCCGCGGCCGCCGCCGGCCATTTGCTCCCCATCACCGCTGGCCTCCTCCTCTCCTCCCGACAGTGGCGGCGGCGGCCCGCGTCGCTCTTCTCCCTGCGGCGGAGGCCCGCGCCTGCTCCACAAGCCGGCGGCGGCTCGCGCCTCCTCCTCCTCCACAAGCCGGCGGCGCGCATCACCTCCGACCGGTCTCCTGCCGCCTCCACGCACCTCCGTCCGGCTGTCCGGCCGCCCTCCTCCCCGCTGGGCCGCGCCCCTGCGGCAGCCATCGGCCGCGTGGTCGCGCGCACCCGCGCCCAGGGGCAGAGGTGGGAAGAGCAATGAGGAGCCACGCGGAGCCCGTTTCCGTGGCTTCGCCTCCCAAGTGAAAGCCGAAAACGGCTTCGGGTGCTGCTTTAAGGACGGAGCTACTGTGCGCCCACCCATTTGGCAGGGCTCCGGCCGGAGCCGCTCGCAGAGCCACTCGTGGAGCCCTGCCAAACAGGGCTGAGGAATAGTCCTCGGCTCCTCTTCCTGTTTCGAACTCGCCGGCGTTGTCGTCAATTGGCTCACGTTGGACAGAGGCTGAGCTGCACTTCACCGTTGGAACAAAGGACAAATACCATTGGAGTCGCAAGCTTTTTCTAACAAAGCTGAATGCCAAGCACGTCCAGCATGGACAACCTGAAGACAAATGAATGCCACACTGTGCCTGCTCGATCAATTCGCAAAATACGCGGCACACAACTGCACAGGGTGTTCGGTGCGGCGGAGAGAGGGAAGCAGAAGCTCTCCGGAGAGCCACGGCATGGAGTCGAGGCAACGGCGGCACGAGCACCATGGACGGGGGGTGCACGGTGTTTCAAATACCGTCCACTCTTTGACCATTTTTGGCCGTTGGATCCAACACGTAAGACTCAGATAGGGCTAGCAGAGCAGAGGACTCGATCGTCGCAGCACCCTTGGATCATTTTTGGCTGCTAAATCCAACACGTAAGGCCCAGATAGGGCTAGCAGCGCAGAGGACTCGATCGTCGCTGCACCCTTGGACCAGCCCTAGGACCATTTTTGGCCGCTGGATCCAACACGTAAGGCCCAGATAGGTCTAGCAGAGCTCGGGCTGGCGTTCGGTTAGAACCGAACCGATCGGTTCCTTTCAAGATCAGGAACCAAGCAAATTCGGTTTTGATTCCTTCAGTTTGGTTCGGTTCTAACCGAAGGAACCGAAACTTCAGGATGCACAAAACAACCCTAGGCAGCCTTGAAGCTTTGAGCTGACAGCCTTGACCCTTGAAGTCTACAAGAAATCAAGAACTAGAATCAAGAAAGAGGAACCCTAGGCAATATGAGAGGGGGAGAGAGAGAGAGAGAGAGAGAGAGGAGAGAACTCACGTGGTGCTGGCGGGCTGGCAGCACACGATGGCCTGGAGGGCGGCGGCGCACGGCGACCTGGCGGCCGGCGCGACAGCGGGGTCAAAGGCGGCTCGCGGGCTTGCAGCTCGGTACCTGCGTGCGACGGCGGCGGATTGCAGGGGCCGGGCCATAGTCGCTGTGTCGGGGGCACGAGAGCTCGGGGCATCGGCCGTCGGGGGCTCACCGTCACTGGCTCGGGGCGAGTGGGCGATGCCGCGACGGGGCGTGCGGCTGGGCGGCAGGCAGTGGCGGCTCGGGTGTTTGTGCGCCTGAAGACTGAAGGGGTGAAGGGCTGAAGGCTAGGGTTGCTGATCCAGTTAGGCTTGGGCCGGTGGTCTATCTATTAGGCTTAATGAGTTGCCTTAGTGGGCTGAAACTTCCTCAGTTCGGTTCTCTCAGTTTAACCGAGAACCGAATCGAAGTAATCGAGTTAATTCGGTTCCTGAGAACTAGGAACCGAATAGGATCTAAATTTTTTGATTTCGGTTCTCGATTATTTCGGTTCGGTTCTCAGTTTTCGATTAAATTTGACTCGATCGTCGCTGTTAGGCAGGTGGGCGCCCACACGGGAGCTGGATGCCCCAGCACCATGGCGGTTGTGTCAGCCTAAAACTATCCAGCCCTTGAACCATTTTTGGCCCCTGGATCCAACACGTAAGGCCCAGATAGGGCTAGAAGAGTAGAGGACTCGATCGTCGCTGTCACCCGCGCGGGAGCTGGATGCCCCAGCACCATGGCGGTTGTGTCAGCCCAAAACTAGAATAGGGCTAGCAGAGCAGAGGACTCGATCGTCGCTATCAGGTAGGTGAGCGCCATGGCGGTTGTGTCAGCCCAAAACTAGAAGAGTTGGCCTAACCGGACACACACCCGAAGAAAATCCTGCTACACTCCAAAAGCTAGCCCAAGAGGTGAGAGACTCCCCTTACTTTTAAGTTGGGTTCAGTTCTCCCCCGACAACCAATGTGGGACTAATACCAACACGTTAGCAGAGGCTGGAGGTCCAGCCATCCAGGTTCGCCGCACCCGCACCTCTGGTCTCTGGAGCGTGGTGGAGCATGCACGCCCTTGGGCTCGACGGCCGAGGATGCGGGGGTGGGGGGACGTCACCGCTGCTTCCTTCGAGGATAGGAGAGCTTTGGCGCGCTCTGGCTCGTACCTCATCGCTGCAGCCAGCATGGGCTTCCTAGTTCCTACTGCTCCTTGTTTCATTCCAATGCAGGATCGAGGACGGCGGTGCGGAGAGGCAGAGAGCACGAGCACAGCAACGATGTTGTACTTTGCAACTAGGTTCAGACTTGAGGATGGTCAGGGAGACTGAGCTGCTACTTGAACAGATGTCAAACTACACGCATTACCCACATGGACATGAACCCATGAGCTGCTTGCTGAGGACAACCTCATCGGCATGATTTGGAAGCTAACCAACACACAAATGTAGTAGATGCAATCGCCATAGGTAGTTGTTGAATTATGACAATGCATACTTGTGTAAAATTCTAGAATATTTTGGAAAGCATAAAAGAGAAGGTAAGTAAAGAAGATTCTAGAACCTAGATATTTATGTATTATAAGAAATATCTAGATATTAGGATAAGTATGAGAATGTTCTAGAGTTGAATGTTTTGATTAGAATAGTGTGGAATGTTATCACATGGCAACATCCTAGAGGTCATGTACTAGTATAAATAGGGGTGCCACCCCTCCCCCAAGTGCTATGACTTGGAGTGCCATTTAAGTCCTAGGTAGCATGGCAAGGTTGCCATGGTGTGAGTGTGTAGGTGTGTCATGGTGAGTCATAGGATATCCACACAAAGAGTGTACGTGTTATCTTGTGTTGTATCATGTTGAGTTATGAATAAAGGTTTGAGTTCCCTTGTAAGTGTTAGTCTCTAAGTTTCTAAGTACTTAGTGTATAGGTTGTAATATATTGTAGGTCGGCTCTGCCACCCGGGATTACAAAGGGTCTGGGCTTCATCGTAGGAAGGCACTGCCTCTCGAAAGCCAGCTTCATCTGTTGGTAGGTTCTGCCACCCGGAAGTGAGAAGATGGCTCTGCCGTCGAACAAACCTTATACACTAAGTAGCTAAAAATTGAAAAGGCTAACCGAATCTAGAGTTGGTGTTTCTTAGGTGTAGGTTCTCTGCATAGTAGGTATTTGGGCCACCTAGATTCCCTACAGTAGTGAACAGGATAGCTTCTGAAGAATCCTCTTGAGATTATTCAGATATGCTAGTTTAGTTTGTGGCTCTGCGAAAGGACTCGACTCCCAAATTCGAGAACACGTACCTATCTTGCCTTGGCAATCCAGGGCGCGAGACATTGAGCACCTTTGCTTCATGTTTAGAGAACAACGTTGGAACACACTTAGCCGAAAACCCAAGAGCAGCTCCAACCATCCAGCGCCGCGACGTGCTATAGTGGAGTACACGGCGAGCAGGTTGAAGCGCCGGAACAGGCCCGGTCGGTAGTAGCCTGTAGATGGCGCGGGTCATGTGGGAGCGCCAGCGATCAGCTTTGTGACGCGCACCATCATGGTGACCCCCGGCATGGCGACCTTTCACCGTCAGAGTCTGATCTCTCCCTGTTCACGCACGGGGGCGCTATGGAGGCTGCCCTCTTCCAGGAGCATAGGCGGCATCCTTGCCACGACCGGGGGCAGACGGTATTGACCGGGGGTGGACGGTTCCACCCTGGGTCCCTAATAGCCGTCCGAACTTGTGAGGCCTAGATTGGGCAGGATGAAGGATCCCATGCTATTGGAGGTACATTAGCAGACATGGTACATTAGCAGCTGACTTCATGGATGAAACTGCGGAGAGTAACAGAATCGAAGCACTAGAACTCACACAACCCAACACTGTTGCAAAGCTACAGAAACTAGGAGTAGCTGGAGCTAACAAATCCCACCAAATTCTGACAAATGCGTGCCTAAAGATAGGATAACTAAAAGTACTACTCGTGGCACGGACAGACTGTAACATTTAACTTGCTTCCGCTTCCACAGCACCCCCCCTCGGCTACCAGAGTTGTCGTCGCCTCCATCACCTCACCGCTAGCAATTCTGGTGATGGCCTCCATCACCGCACCGCTAGCAGTACCACCCACGTTAGTGATGCACTGTGGTTTCTATGGTTAGCACGCCCTTCCAACTATTCAATTGGAATGTTCGGGGACTAAATGGCCCCGGCCGCCGTGAGGAGGTGCTCAAACTTCTGTAGGCAGCCAGACCGCTCATTGTATGTCTGCAGGAAACCAAACTACAAAACATATCACATAGATTAGCTGCTGAATTTCTGGGGAGCCGCCTGTCCAACTTCTCTTTCCTCCCAGTTGCTGGAGTTTGTGGGGGCATCGTTTTGGCTTGGGACTCTAACCATGTCGATGCTGGTCAGTTCTGTATGCGAGAATTTAGCCTGTCAGCCACAATTGTGAGAACCGCCCAATTTGATACTATTTTAAACGAATCGCCGGTCATTATCATCCAGATGAGAGTTAACACGTACTTGCTGGAGAGCGTGCCACGTGTTATCCCACATCTAGAGACACGAATAACCGACACGTCATTCATCCAAAATAATATCAAATCCGGTACTCCCGGTATGTGCTCCAACATACGTCCAGAATCAGCATATGCACATACTGTTTACAATCGAATACATCGCTAATAATCCACAAAGAGCAGTTTTATCAAAAACATAGTTCGAAACTTAATATTACAAGTTCAATTTAGGTGGGTTTCAGGCTAACTTACAAGCCTTAGGCTCACGATAGTCATATTAAATAGAAAAATAAAGTTTATTGCATTTACATGCTCTCACGAAGCTCGATTACGATAAAGACTTACTAAGGTAATGATGCCTTACTCAAGGACAACATTACAGCCACCACGACCTACTCTTCCCCCGCGTTTGGATCAGCGGGGTAGAAGTGGCCGAACACTACTTCTGGCTCACCTGCAACTAGGTTTAGAAAGCAACCTGAGTACAAAAAGTACTCGCAAGACTTACGCGATTACATATACAAGGATCATGCAATGGCTCAAGTAAAAGCTTTAAGGTTAAGTAATTATTGCATAAGCATTAGCTCTCTACACTATCACCTATCAGAATTAATTAATCTTGCCCAACCCCAAATACTTTTAGTTGATTAAGAGAGTAATATAATCCATAACTGATCATAGCTGTAACATGAACCATTCCCATCATAAACGAAATTCTATGAGGAGTTCATGGGATAATGAGCTCTCATAACCGAGAGCGCGGCAATTCGAATTGATTATGACCTTGCAAGGGTGTACTACTTTACCCACACGATGCGAGGACCATGCGACTCACCCAACCGATCACGCCGGGCAAGGGGGTACTCACGTCAGCCGTTCCCAACAAGGCTCGATCATTGAACCTCACACCTAGCTTATGAGTAGAGACTTAGTTCCACCAGGGACATCTCTAAACTTTCCTACACAAAAGTCCACCTGGGGACACACTAAGCCTCTCTGCATAGCCCGTAGCCACGTAGCTAGGACTGCACATCAATGATCAAGTCAAAGAAGGTAATTGGCTCATCCATACCATTATATTGGATATGTGGTAGCACGAAAAGGTGCTCAAAACCGACGTCATCCACTCGGTCCTTAATCGATCCAAGCGGACTATGCCCATGTGATTCCATTCTATAGGCCCTACCATTCCGCTCAAATCTCGATACTACCAAACTCTTAACAACCCAACCGAACCAGTGCGATCAAGGATAAATGGTAAATGTGATCCTCCAAACCATTCCTGTCTAGCGAGCAATAGAAGTATTCTAAGCAGGGCTAAGCCTCTAGTCAAGTTAAGTAATTAACTATCTAACTAGTGCCAAGAATAGGGATAACAAATAAAGGATGTATTATGCATAAAGATAGGTATAAAAATGCAATACATACATACTATACATATATAGCCCAACAATACCCTGGTGTAATAGCTAAACTAAATCAGATTAAACAGGTGCAAGGAATATGCTTAGCTGCTTGCCTCGGTTAGCTTCGGACTCAACCACGAACGGGACTCCAGGCTCAGGCTCAACGGACTCGGCGGGCTCCACGGGTTCGTTCTCCGACGGTTCGGTCACTAAAATGCATGAATACGATGAAAGAATTAAGAAATAAACTTAACAACAAGAATAAATCATGGAAATAAATGAGCATGCAGAGAACAATACAAGGAACTCATGAAAATTGGTTTTGCAGCAAAAGCATTTTCCTATAAATAATCATAAACAAATAAGTTTTCAGCCACTCTAAACAAAGGTAAAACAGAAAAAGAATGAAAACTAAACTAAACAAATCCAAGAAAATTATCACAGAAACTAGGCATGAAAACAAAGCTAACAAAATTGGTTTTACTATTTTCTCACTTTCTAGCAAAAAGTTCTATACTAAACTACATTTTGGACAGCAAGCACGAAATCGAAATAAAACCCTAACAAACAGCAAGGAAACACATGAGTAAGCTGCACCACTGGAAAGAATATTTCACGAGGAACCTAACAAAATTTGGTTTGGCATTTTTCGAGCAGTACACAAATAACTAAGCATTAAACTCATTTTTGCAAGATAAAACTATAGATAAATCTATAGGAAGGTAACATACAAAACAATATTTTTCTTGATTATATCTAAGCTAGAGGAATCCAACAAAATAAGTTTCATAATTTTTGGAGCTATACACGAATTTCTATGAATTTTACAAGATTACAACACAAATAAACTCGTTTGAAAACGCTAGACGTACCCCGCAGGGCCAGCCCAGGCGCCGACAGGCGGGCCCATAGGCTTGACCGCGGCTTGGGCGCGGCCACGGCGTCGCGCGGTGCGCGTGCGCACGCGCGGCCACGACGACTGCGAACGGCGGCGGCGCGAGGCGGCACGGCGAGGCGGTGTCGGAGCAGGGAAAGGGGGGTGCGCACGGGGTGGAGGAGGTGGCGGCGAGGCTCACCAGAGGCGGCGCGGGCAGGGAACGACGACGAGGGGGCGGCGCAACGGCGTTGGGCGGTGGCGGACCGAGGCGAGCGGCGGCGGCCCTGTGCGGTGAGGGAGGAGGCCGGGTTAGGGGTGAAGTCGGTCGAGAGGAGGTAGAAGAAGCTCCCACCACGAGGAATTGAACCACGGCTCACCGGAGCGGGCGAATCGCGGTGGCGACGGAGCTCGGGGGGCGGCGGTAATGGAGGAGGGGAAGGGCTAGGGTTTGAGGCAGGGAAGCCGGTCGGGCACAGGAGCTAGAGGGGAGGGGGAGCGGGCGGCCGGTGCGGATAAGAACGCACGCGGAGCGAGGATCGCTGGCGTGTGGCGCGAGGATGGCCGGCGGCGGCGACGCGTGCGGCGCGCCGAGCGGAACAGAGAGGAGGAGGAGAAGAAGAGGCTGACAGGCAGGTCCGGCGAGGGATTTTTATTTCTTTCTTTTTTTCCTTGGGCTGTGACAACAATCACCTTGAGGCTTGCCAGTTTCTCCTTCCTTCCCACAGTGTTGTATGGACCAAGCGATGATGCCCACAAGCACAGGTTTCTGCGTGAACTACAATTAATCAAACCTCCAGACCCTTGTCCTTGGTTATGTCTTGGTGATTTCTACCTTATTTACCAAGCCCAGGACAAAAACAATCTGAATCTAAACCGGCGATTCATGGGGATGTTCAGACGGCGCTTGGACAATTTGAATCTAAATAGAAAATATACTTGGAGCAATGAAAGACACAATGGAACCTTGAAACTTTTGGACAGAGTCTTCTGTAACAAGGAATGGGATCTGGGGTTCCTGTCCGTCTGTCTTCAAGCTCTATCCTCCTCAGCTTCTGACAATTGCCCGGTCTTCCTATCTCAAATACGCCAACAACATGATGTGCGCGTTTCAAGTTTGAACATTTATGGATCCGAATACCAGCTTTCCAAGGCACGGTGGCAGCGGCTTGGGATCGGCCGGTCTCAAGAGTCTTGGCGCTGAACGTGCTGCACCACAACCTTACCAACACCGCCCAAACCTTAAGAGCTTGGAGCACCTCCATCTTCAGTGAGACGCTGCTTCAATTCCACATGGCCCATGACATCATACTGCACTTGGATATGGTGCAAGATCACACGCAACTCACAGATGAGGAAAAGGACTTGCGGAAAGTTTTGAAATTAAGGGTGCAGGGGCTGGCTGCAGTTGAACGATCCCACCGCCGTCAATGTTCCAGACTTACGTGGCTGAAAGAAGGAGATGCTTGCACAAAAATTTTTCACCTAAAAGCAAATGCAAGGCGGCTTAAGAATTTCATCTCCAGCTTGATGGCTCCTCATGGTCTGCTCCTTTGGTCTCATGAGGAGAAGGAAGGTGAGGTTTTGCGGAATTTCAGAAAATCATTGGGAACAAAAGAACATAGAACCTGTACTTTCAACTGGGCGGGCTTGGAGCTTGACCCAGTTCTGGTTTCTGGCCTAGATGATGCGTTCACTGAACAAGAAATCTGCGCAGCCATCTCCTAAATGCCGGCTGAAAAAGCTCCGGGTCCGGATGGTTTCACAGGAGACTTCTACAGAACATGTTGGTCTATAATAAAATCTGATGTCCTGGTTGCGTTTCAATGCATTTTCAACCTCCGGACAGGCCCTTTGCCAACATTGAACACCGCTTCCATAATCCTGCTGCCCAAAAAGGATCTTGCGGTAATGGTCAAGGACTACCGTCCTATTAGTCTGATACACTCTTTCGCAAAACTTGTGATGGAAGTGCTGGCTCTTAGATTGACCCCTGCAATGGATAGTCTGATCTCCAACTATCTAAGCACTTTTATCAAAAAAGATGCATACAGGACAATTTTCTGTATGTCAGAAATCTAGCCAGAGCTTACCACTGTACAAAAACGCCAGCGTTGCTTCTCAAATTGGATATCTCAAAGGCATTCGTTTCAGTTTCTTGGGAATATATTTTCAAGCTACTAGAATATCAAGGTTTTCCTTCAAGATGGAGAAATTGGACAGTACTTTCCTTCTCCACATCCTCTTCTTCGGTCCTGCTAAATGGGGTGCCAAGACCATCTTTTCAACAACGGCGCAAACTTCGACAAGGTGATCCATTATCGCCGTACCTGTTCATCCTAGCCATTGACACACTGCAGAAGCTTTTTCCAGTTGGCTACTGAAAATGGATCACTCTCTGCGCTCAAAGGACGCTATGTTAAGCTCCGTTTGTCGCTATACGCTGATGATGCTGTGATTAACTTGGAAAAAAGTTCGGTGGCTTCCATTCGCTGCAATGACATTGACCTGGACAATGTGCTATTTGTGTTTCCTGGACAGCGCGTTGACTTTCCAATCACCTACCTTGGATTACTGATTGTCCTTGGTAGACTTTGGCTGGCCCATACACAATCGGTGCAGGACAAAGCCCTTGCAAAATTGGCTGGCTGGCAGTGCAAACTTCTAAACCCGTGTGGTCGACGGGTCCTGGTTCGATCTATGCTTAATTCCTTACCTGTCTATCTACTTACGGTGATCAAGCCCCCCCCCCCCCCCCCCCCCCAAAGTTCATCAAAAGTTTTGACAAAGTCAGGCGCCGGTTTCTTTGGGCTGGTAACTAGCAATTGCATGGAGGCAAGTGTAAAGTAAGCTGGGCAAGGTTGCAACGGCCAATTAAGAGGGGAGGCTTGGGAATCACAAACCTGGAATTCTTCAGTTGTGCACTAAGATTACGTTGGCTCTGGTTCCAATGGAAGTACCCAGACCGTCCCTGGGTGGGTACGGATCTTCCGGTCGATGAAGTGGATGTGGCCTTATTTGCAACAGCCACACGAGTAACAGTTAACAATGGCCGAACTGCAACCTTTTGGTGGTCAAGCTGGTTAGATGGGAAAACCCCGACGCTACTCTTTCCGTTGCTTTTTCAGCACAGCAAACGAAAAAACAGGAAAGTAGCAGAAGCCCTCCAAAATGAACAATGGATACATGATGATGCTTATAACCTGACAGTCCCTCTTTGGATGAATTCGTTCGCTTGTGGCAGCAGATTGAAGCAATCCATTTTGATCGCAACAACTCAGACGAAGATGCCATAGTTTGGACAAGAACTGCGTCAGGAGATTACTTTGCCAAATCGGCCTATGGAATGCAGTTTGAGCGCCTTCGAAATGCAAGTTCTTCATGTGGAGCATGCTGCAAAACAGGGTGTGGACAGCTGATCGGCACTCTTGCGGGAATGGCTTAATTGTTACTTCTGTCAACTCTGCTGGCGGAGCCTGGAACTGCACTGCACCTATTCAATGAATGCCTGACCTCCCGCATTATTTGGACTTGCATTAGTTCTTGGTGCTCTTGGCCAGCCATGAATCCGACGAACTGGAGTGTCTCAGACGACCTGGCGGCCTGGTTTCTTGATCTGGCAGGGAACTCCAACAATCCGAAGGCGAAGGGAGCTCGTTCCTTGGCGATTTTGGTCGCCTAGTCTCTCTGGTGTAAACGTAACCGGCGCGTTTTCAACGATGAAGTCAAGTCAACAACTAAAATAATTGGCGACATAAAGGAAACTTCAAGACTGTGGGCACCGGTTGGTCCAAAACACTTGGCCTCTCTAGTTGATCAACCAATTATAGAGTAATTGTTGTACTTTTCTCTTTATTTGTTGTGGGGTTATTCCGATGCCCCAGCCTAAGTTTGATTCGCATCAACTTTGGTGCCTTTGGCGCCTGGAAGAAAATCAAGTGCACCCAGGCGCACGGAGGCGCCCGTGCGCCCCCTGCCCGATGCCGTTCAGGGCCTGATCAGGGGCTTCGGATCATGTTTGTTAGAGGATTAGGGAGAAAAAATTAAGTGAAAAAAGTACATAAGCACAGGAGCCACTGGATCCTAAACACGGAACAGGTGGTGCGCATCAGGGCAGGTGGTGCACGGCCGCCTCCATGCGCCCGGGGTGCACTGTAATTTTCCCCCTGGCGCCTGTATTGCTACTCCTTATTTATTAATGCCAGGAAGCTGTCCTGTATCTTTCAAAAAAAAATGGATCGGGCGGGGGTTGCACCCGCGGCTGATGGTCCTCGCCAGGCAGGCGCGGCGCGAGAGCTGCACGGTTGTACAGCGCCACGGTGGAGGCCGGAGGCTACGATTGGATTGATTACGGGATCGTGGAGCAACAACCGGCGGCGATCCTGCCGGTCGAGGACGCCGGAAACTTCGTTGTCCCTTGCTTCCAGAGCAGCTCGTGCGCCGTCCATGAGAACGGACGCCCGGACAGGGGAAGGGCCAACCGACCGCGGGGCCTCCGCCCGGGTCGACCTCGTCGTCCTTGCCGTCGGTGGGTACGAGGTGGAGACTGGAGAGCACTGCGAGCGAGTTGGCCGTGAATACGCGCACGTACGCGTCCGTCTCGAGCTGCGGCAGCGCCGCGTGCCCGCGTGAACACCTGTTGCCCTTGCCCCCGGCGATGCCGATCACGGGCGTGGCCCGCAAGTACGGCCGCACGCCGGCGGCGAGCTAGTGCAGCGCCGGGGAGGCGGGGACGGGCTGGCGGCAGTGGCACTGACCAGGTCCGAGGCAGGTCGTCGTAGACCGTGACCGTGACCGTGACCAGGAGTAGGTGTAACAATCCCAGAATTAGAATCCAAATAGAAAAATTTTCTTACACGTGGACTCCACCTGTCATACGCCATCCCCCTCTCCCATACTTCTCCCTGTGCGCAAAGGCCGCAGTAATGGAGGCGAGGCCTCCTAAAGCTCCCCGCCGCCATGCGTGTCATCGTTGAGAGCGATCCCGTTTTCCCGGCCGTTGAGCGTCGCCAAGTCGCCCACGACGTCTCCCGAGCTCGCCACCTGCCTCACTGCCTTCCGCGCCCTCGGTTCCTTCCCTTCCTCCTCCCTTGGTCGCCATGGACACAGAGTGAGCGAGCTCACTGTCTCCAGCCGATTCGCGAGTTACTCTCCATGGATCCCAAATCCATCGCACCCGTAGCTCCACCACCTCCCTAGCTTCCTTCCCGACCCCTCCAAACTTAGCTCCAAGCCCTATCTCGCCGGGAATCGAAGCTTTTCCGGCCGTCAGCCATTAAAGCCGGCCGAGCTCCACCTCGACGTCGAACTCTCTCGTCCGACCATCGTTTTCGTTGCTTGACGGCTCAAATCGACCCTAGGTGAGCCACTGGTGCTCATGCTCTCCACGTTCCTTCGCGTTCGCGAGGTTTCCACGCTCGTTCCACGCCTTGCCGCCGCCGGCCGCCGTGCTTGTCGCCGCCGTACGCCGCGAGCCGCCTCTGCACCACCCTGCGCCACTCTTGCGCGCGCACCAGGGTCGCCCGAGCTCGCTGATGCTCACCCAACGCCAGACCGGCGCCGCCTGACCCCGCCGCCGCCGGCGCAAGCGCGCCGCCGCCTCCCCTGCCCTAGCGCCGCCGCTGGCGCGACTGCGCGCCGCCGCCGCCGCCTCTGCGCCACCCCCCGCGCCACACCGCCACCGCGGGCCTGGGCGCGCGAGCCAAGGGCCCCGCCGCCGCCCTGCGCCGCCGCCGCGGCCTCGCCCCAGCGCCGCCGCGAGCCGCGAGCCGCGCGCCTGGCCTGGCCGCCCCCCTCTCTGTTTTGTGTCGCTGGCCAGTAGGGCCCACGGGTCAGGGGTTAAGGGGGGTTTTTGTTTTCTTTTATTTCGTGTTTAATTTCTGCTGTAGATTGTAAATTCCGTATAAAATCAAGGAAAAATGCTATAAATGTGAAACAAATTTTGTTAGATTTGTTAGAGTAAGATCTATAGAGGAAAAATATCCATGATGGCGAAATGACCTTTTTACCCCTACAAGAATTTAAATTGTGTTTAGTCTTGCTTAATTAGTTTCTATAGATCTGTTAATCTAAAAATTATGAAATTTTTGTAGTAACTTACTTTAAGCATGAGTGATCCACTGTAAAAATTTTGTATTCATAGGACCTAGTTTATTACATGTTTATAAAATGTACCTAGCTAGTATATTTGCATAGGGATAAATAATATCTTTATATATAAGATTCCTTAGAAAACATGAGAAGTAATTTAATAAATGTCTTTGCAAGTCATGTTCTGTTGATATTAAATGGTGCTCTAGTTGATACTTTGGTAGATTAGTTGTTCCTAGCACTTAGGGTTTAACTTAATTATCACCATACCTGCCTCATGTTATGTAAATTATTAATTTGTTTAATATTTATCTTCTAATTACAAAGTCGAGTTGGCATTTACTCATTGTCTCATATGCATACATATAGAATCCGCGACTTAGGCAGTCGTGTACGAGGTGATCGCGGAGCCGCAAGAGCAGACGGAGCCAGCCCCGCAGGAGTTTCGTGACGACCCGGCCCAAGGCCTAGTTGACACTAGCACTGAGCAGCAGCCCACAGGCAAGCCCCGGTGCACATCCTATGATTTCAATTTATGACATCTATATATATTTCTATTATTTGTGCATTAGGTTTAGGAATTATTTGGAACTCTAGTTGCATGATCCCTAGGTTCCCTGTAGTTATACTAGTATGTATAGGACGATAGAAATGCTATGCTTAATAAGATCTCGGTAGAAGTCGAGTGATTTCTGGTCACTCGCGAGGTATAGGATGTATCGTTATTTTGAGTATATGGAATAATGGAATAGGTTGGAGAAAGAAAAGAAAATGGAGACCGGGCGGGGAAAGGCTAGCCCGTCTGTGTCGATTAAGGACCGTTCGTTGTCTGGCCCTGTGATCGAGTTTGAATTGTACTAACTGCATGCCGGGAGTAGGAGGTAGTCGAAACCGGTAAGCCGAGTACTGCCTTGCTTCGAAAGTACAGGACTCCAACTCACCTCCTGGGGTAGTCGAGTAGTCGCGGAGAAATGAGATTGCATATATTTACTTTTGGTGGTCTTACATTGAGCTCGGCTGACCATATGATGGTGGGGCGGTCCTGTAGTTCGAGGCGGGGAGGAGAATGGTTGTCATGTATAGTCCGACGGGGCAAATACGTGCCGTGTTGGTTAGGTCCACCTTGCAAGGTTAAATCGGATCGATCCGCCGTACGTCGCATCTCGGATATGAGCCCCTTTATCACAGCACCGCATCGTAGTAATGAGATGGAATATTAATGTATATGTTGAAGGGAATGTTGATATTACTAATTGATCTTTTATTATGTTTGTTTTAGAAAGGGTTCTGCAAATGCCTAAAGGATATTAATTTATATAGAATGTGAGCTAAAATATTGAAAGTAAGGATCCACCTTTAGACGCTATTCTGCAAATAATCCACAGCCAGAAAGTCTTGCATGTCTAGATAATGGGCTATGTATACCCATAGTCGGGTAAGTCTTGCGGAGTATTAGTATACTCAGGGTTGTGGCTCAAACTATTTCAGGTCAGTATGAGGTAGACTTCTGCCCTTGTGCTAAGTTCATCCAGCTTGGCGCGGATGGTTGGGAGGTGGCCGGACCAGATGCTTAGTCATTGCTAGTTTCCAAATCACACACCCGTGGGCTGAGTGTGTGATTCGATACGGCACTTCGTGTATTATAAATGTCAGGTTTCCTATATCGGGCTTTATTTTAAAATAAAGTCGCCCTTGTATATTGTTTATGTAATTAAACCAGGGTTGTAGAACTTAATGTACTCTACTCGGTATTGTAATCGTATTTTCATGTACTCATCATGTTTGTACTGTCTGCGCTCACCTTCGAGTGGGACTACTGGTGTTTGTTTTGATCGGAATGTCAGTTTCGAAATGACTGTCAAATTAAACCGTTAAGCCAAATGTGCCTGATGTGTTCAAATGATGGCCATTTAGCTTAATTTGAGTTTTAATTTGGCGGTTCTGTCACAATAGGACGCCGATCTCTCTCTCTCCAGATGGAAGACTGCAGAGGTGCCTCCCGCCCGGTAGGACGTCGATCTCTTGATCCCTTCCCTGCATAATCTGAAAATGCTGGTCCAACGTACTCATAAAAGCATATGTGGTGCTGGGATCTGATGTGTTGCAGAGGCGCATAGCTGTGCTAATCATGTAGCGCGAGCCACTGCAATTAGGCTGCCCAGTTCTGACCTGGTTATACTGCACTGACGGCCTGAAGATTATAACACGAGAGTTCAGGGAAACCTGGAATTGGATTGGTGGCTTCCGCTCCTGCCCTCACTTATTCTGTTTAAGTGGCGTATGGTTGGACTCTTGCCAAACGCAGTGGAGGTTCTACTTCGACAGCAGTGACTGCTGTCGAAAGATGAGAGCACGCTGAACTTGGATCGGATGGAAAGTGGTGTGGGTCGGTAGGTTTCCTCTGCTGGCTCCGTGGCTGGAGTCGGGTAGACTCGCACTCCCGTGGCCAGGCCCTGCAGTGCAGGGAAAGCCAGGCCAACCGCCAACCGATGTGATTCGGCAGCATGCTCGGTTGTGGACAGCCTAACCTCACGGCCTGGTCACGCGAGGCGGCGAGGTGCTGTTAGAATACCAGAGATAGCGGAAGAGAATCGAGAGGTAAGGCTGCAATCAGAAGAGCAGGGGAAGGTTTGGAGGAAGCGACGAGGGCAGCTTTATCAGAATATTTGTTTGTTACAATTGTTCATACCCCTTTCTCAAGCTAGCATCTCCTTTTAAAACTAACTCTCCCGATCTCCTAAACCCACACGCTACTAGCGAACTTGGAGTTGGGCCGGGCGGTGCGGCTGCCTCGACGAGGCCCAGGCCCAGGTGGCGTGCTCACAGGTGCGTTCCAAGCAACTGAAACCTCGCACCTCTCTCTGATCTTTCTGCACCTAACGTTTCCCTATCTATCTGGGAATAGCCGACTCACTGCACAATACGAGCCTATCTGCGTTAGGAAAACAAATCCACTAATCCACATGTACTAAACACGCATCCAGTGGCGACTCTCCGAGAACCTACTGTTTCAAGCGGCACGCAAATGGGGCCGGGGAGCCGACCGACCTGGCGCTGAAAAAGAAAGAAAATGTAACCGCAACTCTCGCTCTCTCTCTCTCAGTCTCTCTCACATAAGAAAAAAGAAGAGAGTGTTCCATTTGCATGGTGGTTGACCGGCCGGCAGCCTCGCATCGCGCTGCTTTGAAACAGAAAGTCAAACCCAACGTAGAGCGAGCGCTAGTGGTCAGCGCACGCAGCCCTCGAGTGAGAAGCAGTCAACGCCCTCCGTCTCCAAAGATTAGCAAAAATCAGAGCAGTTTGGCGCGCCTCAACCTCGGTTGGGCCGGCGTCATTAGGCATTAGCCACAGGCTACCGGGTGGGTTTATCCCCAACCGGCCCCGCTCCGGTCGCTCCCAATCAGATTCAGCCAGAGCCAGCCCCGCGTCGCGAGGCGCGATGCCGACGGCCGCCACCGACACCCGACTCCCGGGTTGCACGCGCCCGGTTCACTGCGCCGCGGAGGACCAGCAGCGCCGCTGGCCGGCCTGTCGGAGCGGAAACCGCCCTTTATTCTTCTCAACCTCGACAGTGTAGAACAACATCCATAGCGAATGGCGTGAAGCAGAATTTCCAGCTTATTCTCTTTTTTTTTTCTTTGACAAAATAGCTATTTTGGTCCCTCAACTTTATCCCAATGATCAAGTTCGTCCATAAACTTTCAAATTGGTCAATATAGTTCCTCAACAATTGTTTTGATATCAAACTCGTCCTTATGCTGCTACATAATGACATGAGAGTGATAAAAAAGATCTTTTTTATCTTTGGTTTCTTTGTCTCCTCCTCAATTTAGTGTCACCGTTCGCTCAACTTTCCGCAACATTTTATATGATAGCATGTAGGTATGCAAAGTAGCTTAAAATTTACTCTTCATGAGTGTGCAATACAATATGATATATGCGTAAATAAAATTATATGTTACAAATTAAACACTTTGTGATGTTCAGCTCCTAAATGGATTTAGAAGTGGAAAGAGCCAAGAGCAAAGAGAACTTTTTGCACAAATCTTATGTTATTATGGAATATAATATCATAAGAATGTATTTGATCTAAAAATATAAGTTGAGAGACTATCTTGGTTTATTTGAAAGTTGAGAGATGACTTTGATTCTCGAATCAAAGTTGAGAGACTAAAACGTCTATTTTGCCTTCTTTTTTCACAACCCCTGGCACGGAATAATGCGATAGTGGAAGGGCAAATCTACAAAATACTCGAAAATCGGACATTTTGGTCAAGATTTGCCGAGTACTCTAATCCGAGTATGTGCGTACGGTCGTCTAAACGCGTCCTCCTCCCATCCCCTCCCCTCCCTCCGCCCCCGCCAACACACGACCGCTTGCACTCCACTCACCACTGCGCTGCGCTGCCGCTTCCACCCCTCTTCTCCGCTCGCGCAAGCTGTGCGCGCCCGCCCGCCCGCCCGCCCTCCTTTATAACGCGGCGAGGCCCGCGCGGAAGGCAGAGAGTCCAAGGACGCGCCTCGCCTCGCCTCGCCTCCTCTTCGAGATCCGCGCGGAGGCCCCTCCTCGACCGCTCCGACAGTCCGATTCCGGCGAGAGGTACCCACCCGCCGCCTCCGCATTGCTGCGCTCTTCTCTGTTTTCTTTTTCTTTCCTTTGCTTCGTTTTTCCCGGGGTGGATCCGGCAAGCTGGTTCCTTCGTTCGGCCGATTTGCTAGCGACCTGTGTTGAGCTGGTGGATTAGTTGCCTTTTTTTTTCTCCGGAATCCGCCATTGATTAGCGCGCGTCCGCGCCCAGCTCGGAGCCAGCTCAGCCCGCAGATCCGGTAGCTGTTCGTGCAGGGAATCCAACGGATGTGAGAGGGTTCTAATGCACGCGCCTTGGTAAATTCCTTTCCAAGTTTTGGCCACGCGAGGAGATTTCTTTGCTTTCCGATGGCTTTCTAGTCATTATTGGAAAGAGTTGCTGTAGTAGGAAACAGGAAAGCCAATACCACCAAGAACGGATCTTTCTTGCGCTGTTGCTTCAGTAGATCCAGCGTTTCTTTATTTAGATCCACCGATTGGTTTCAATCCGCTGCGTTTTAAGTTGTTCACAAGGTTTTCGTTTGCTTCAGGTGCCGCGCAGCCGAGTGCAGACAAGCTGCGATTTCTGGGGTTCTTGGTCGACCCGGTAGTTGGTGCAGACAAACCGCGTGAAGCTCGGTGATCCGTACATGTGCGTGAGGGACTGATGGCATTTGGCCGGGGCGCAAAGATGGACGGCCGCCGGCCGTCCTCGTCATCTTCATCGTTCTGCACGACCACCACAGTCGTCGTCTTTGTGGCGCTCTGCCTGGTCGGCGCGTGGATGATGACATCGTCCACCGTCTTCCCGCTGGAGATTTCATCAAATAAGAAGCCGGTGGTGAAGCAACAGCCATCGCCTGTTAACTTCGGCACATCTGAGGATGCAGCATCTGGCAATACTGGTGAAGGTTCAGGAAAATTTGAGGACACCGACAACAACGACACCACAGTCCCAGAGGAGCTGAGTAACAATGAAGCTCCAGAGAAAGAGAAGTCCACTGAGAACATGGCAGAGAAGCCTGAAGAAAAGGAGCCGGAACAACCAAAAGAGAAAGAGCGGACCAAGGATATGTTTGATGATGCAAATGGAAAATCAGAAGGGTGGTCAGATGATGTAAAGAATGACGGTGATAGGGATAAGAGTGAGGAAAAGAAAGACGATGAGATCACAAATGAGAGTGGTGAGGAGAAACCTGATGGCGAGAGGAAGGATGATCAAGAAGAAAAGTCTGAAGGCGATGCCCCTCAGGAGGAGCAACCTCAAATAGAAGAGAAGGTCGAAGAAAATGGAGAAAAGGAACAGAGCTCAAACTCTGCTGAGGTATATCCTGATGGGGCTCAGTCAGAGCTTCTGAAGGAGTCAAATGCCCAGAATGGTTCATTCCCCACTCAGGCTGCGGAGTCGAAGAATGAGAAGGAAGTTCAAGCATCATCAAAATCTTTAGGTGATGAGACCAGCTATAGCTGGAAACTATGCAATAGCAGTGCCTCCATGGATTACATTCCTTGCCTTGACAATGTGAAGGCTATCAAGAAGCTTCGAAGTACTAAACATTATGAACATCGCGAGAGGCATTGCCCTGAGGAGCCTCCTACCTGCCTTGTTCCACTCCCAGAAGGATATAAACGCCCAATCGAGTGGCCAAAGAGCAGGGACAAGGTAATTATGTCTAATCTTTATTTTAAAGCACCGAATTATCTTTAGCTGAACAAGATCTCTCTTTTTCTTATTACAAGCTCTACTAATTTTGCAGGTATGGTACAGCAATGTTCCACACACCAAGCTTGCAGAGTACAAGGGGCACCAGAACTGGGTTAAAGTCTCTGGTGATCACCTCCTGTTTCCTGGGGGTGGCACTCAGTTCAAGAATGGAGGACTCCACTACATTGATACTATTCAGCAGGTATCATCATTACCCAGCATCCCAGATTAGATGTCAACCCCTAGACTGCCGCATGCTTTTGAGCATCAGCGATTTATTTTTATACTATAGTATATAGTACAAACCACTACATTGATACTATTCAGCAGGTATTATCATTACCCAGCATCCCAGATTAGATGTCAACCCCTAGACTTGGAACTTATCTGCCGCATGCTTTTGAGCATCAGCAATTTATTTTTATACTATAGCACAAACGTAAGTCATAGAAAAGCGCCTCGGTGATATCCTTATGCGATTCTTCACTGGTTCAGGAAATTTTTGTATTAGACTAAACAATATCAGGTTTTCACATTCATAAATGTGCTTACAGCCCCTCCTCTCCTAACAGAGAAAACTTACCATTTTTTAGTAAGCGTCTTCCTTATGTTGATTTATGAAGAAAGAGGAATGATGAACGTGACACTGAAATTTTCATGTTGCGCCTTTGAAGTTGATATTGTCACACTTTCTTTTCTTTCTACGCTAATTAAAGTGCTGGTCGCAGGCACTGCCTGATATTGCATGGGGCAAACGAAGCCGTGCCATTCTAGATGTTGGTTGTGGAGTTGCCAGCTTTGGAGGCTACATGTTTGAGAGAGATGTGCTTACCATGTCTTTTGCTCCAAAAGATGAGCATGAAGCTCAAGTACAATTTGCACTAGAAAGGGGAATTCCAGCAATATCAGCTGTAATGGGCACCAAGAGACTTCCATACCCCAGCAGGGTCTTTGATGTTATTCATTGTGCTCGCTGCAGAGTCCCTTGGCACATTGAAGGTCTGTCTTGTTGGTGACATGTCTTCCTTTCTTTTATCAATTTTCTATAAAAGTCAATCTTGTTGCTGACTCTTGCTGCTTTCAGGTGGCATGCTTTTACTGGAGTTGAACCGCCTTTTACGCCCTGGTGGTTACTTTGTCTGGTCTGCCACTCCTGTTTACCAAAAACTCCCAGAGGATGTCCAGATTTGGAATGGTATTGCAGTTACTGCTTCCTTATTTCACCCAAACTGGATGCAATTTTTTATTGTCTACATGTCAAAAGAGCATACTATCATTTTGCAAGAACACTGTACATCCATAAATAGAGTAGCATACAGGCATACCATCCCATTTCTAGTGAGACGTCTGCCCGAGATTTTTGTTCAAACACTGAAACACATAATGAAATGATCACAGTATTGCTTGTATGGAACTTTAGCTACTCTTTACTTCCCCTTTTCCTTTAGCAACACCACCAAGTGAAAATATTGAATGATTCTAGGTATCAGGAACCAAGTCTTTCATGGATGGAGCAGGCTTGCATTTATCCAAAATACATGAAATGTGCTAACTGTGGAAAATTGAAGTTTACGTCTAACATTTTGGTCACTTATTCTTTACAGCCATGTCCACTCTGACAAAGTCCATGTGCTGGAAGATGGTCAACAAGACTAAGGATAAGTTAAACCAAGTTGGTATGGCCATATATCAGAAACCAATGGGCAACAATTGCTACGAGAAAAGATCAGAAAACAACCCACCATTATGCAAGGAATCTGATGCTGCAGATGCTGCATGGTATTTTGGTTCTTTGAGAAGGATATGTTTACAGTACAATGAATATTTCTCTGCTTTGCTTACACAGCCTTTTGATTTGCAGGAATGTACCTTTGGAAGCATGCATGCACAAACTGCCTGTTGGCCCAACAGTTCGAGGAGCAAAATGGCCAGAGTCATGGCCGCAAAGGCTTGATAAGATCCCTTTCTGGATGGATGGTTCCCAGGTTGGAGTCTATGGAAAACCTGCAAATGAAGATTTTGAGGCAGACAATGCTCACTGGAAACGGGTTGTAAGTAAATCATACTTGAATGGCATGGGCATTGATTGGTCCAAAGTGAGAAATGTCATGGACATGAGAGCAGTATATGGAGGGTAAGTGGTTCTTTCTTAGTTTCTTGAAAAAAATTTCTTTTTGGATAATCCCAATTACGCTTTATAACCATCGATCCAAGCTGGGGCAGTGCTAGCAGAAAAGATAAATGGGCAACATGTCCACAAGTCATTAAGCATTCTTTCTTTCTTAGTTAAGCTGGGGAAATGTAAACCATTTAAGTTTCTTGGTTTCGATCTCAGGACCCAGTAATCTTATCTTTTATTGAAGAATGTTCAACAAACGCATTTTAACACCTTCTTATCCTTTTGGTTTCTTAACTGACATTTTTCATTGCTGCATGGCAGTTTTGCTGCTGCTCTGAAAGACCAAAAAGTTTGGGTTATGAATATCGTGCCAATTGATTCACCAGACACGCTGCCCATCATTTATGAGCGTGGTTTGTTTGGTATGTATCATGACTGGTGTGAGTCTTTCAGCACTTACCCAAGAACATATGACCTTCTGCATGCGGACCACCTGTTCTCGAAGCTCAAAAAGAGGTTGGTATTTTGTACTCCTATTCTGAATAATTGCAGTTTCTTCATGGTATGCCAATAGCTTAGGTTTAGCAAAGCAACCTGTAAATGATTATTTCCTTGATATTAGTCAATCCATCCCCTTAAATATATACTATTGGAAGTCTGAACTCTGAAGTTCAAACCGACTGATGTGATCTGTTCGGCAAAAAATAATAATCATTTCACAAGTCTGATGCATTTCTTTGACATGTAGCATTAGCTTGTTTGCATGCTTTATGCTTCATACGCAACTGAAATGTGTAGTTTGTGTGTTGTTACAAATCTAAGTCTCTGTTTGTATACAGATGCAAATTGCTGGCGGTTTTTGCTGAGGTGGACCGTGTGTTGAGGCCACAAGGCAAACTGATCGTTAGGGACACCGCAGACACAATAAACGAACTGGAGAGCATGGCCAAGTCCCTAAAGTGGGAGGTGCGCATGACCTACACCAAGGGTAACGAGGGGCTGCTCTGTGTCGAGAAGTCGATGTGGCGGCCCAAGGAGGTTGAAGCAAGCACGTGAAGTATATGTGCTGAACAAAACTGTCACTGGGTAGGGCACATTAGATGAATTTTGGCTCTAGGTATGCGTATGATTCCTGTTGATGCTGAAAGGACAAAAATCTTTGGTGTAACTGTAGAATAATACGTCTATTTTTCCCCAATTCGTTGTTCGACAATGTTGCTGTAAGATAGTGCTGGAAATCACAGGTACATTACATTCAGTCGAATAGCTACCTTCTTCACTTCGTCGGATAGCAGTCGAACAATCCGAAATTTCGGCTATGTTTGAACTGTTCTGCAAGTTGTTGCTCAGCAACCTACGGTGAACAGTGACACGCTTGGTGCCTCCATTCTGCTGTCCGTGTGACCAGTCACTGCTTCCAGTCTGTATACGGTGGGGCAAGACTGCAAGTTATCAATTGCTTGGGAAAGCAACGGCGCGACGGGAAAGATACAAAAAAATGTTCAGGATGCGGCACGGTTGGAACAGGTTTAGTTGCAGTTAGATTTTTTTTGTTTCCGTTTTTTGTTCATCATATGGTTTAGCCTTCCAGATCATCCTGCTATCTACTATTTGGTTTGTAGCGACGAGTGCAAGTCTCAGATTTTTTTCCCAGCAAGATTTGCCGTAGTCTCAGATGAATCTAGTGACCATCTGTGAAATAGGACTGCAACCTCCATTTCTGCATCTGAAGTTGCGAAGTGAACCTCCCGCGACTGCGGAATCTGCTTCTCCCATGTCCAAAAATAACGAGCAAAGAACCCGGGGGGCCACGAAATTCCAACACCTATTTCTCTCTAACCCAATCTGTGGGCTTTGGTGTGGGCCGTGAGGTTTCACACCAGAAACAGATGGTGCCCATTGGATTCGATGAGGGTTTAAGAAGCCAAGAAAAGAAGGTAAGCGGCCACGGACAAGGGCGCCTTTGCTTTGAGGACGATGTGGTAGCAAGTGTGGCAACTGGCAATGGAGGAGGAAGACGGCCGTTACGTCATGAAAGAAAGCGTTCGTGTGTTGGATGTGTCTCGAAGTATCGGATGATGCCCTGCTGAGAGGCCCCTCCGGCTCCGGGCCCATCAAACCTCTGGCGCCCGTGCAACAACCAATACCAGACACGGGCGACGCACGTGAGCTACTCGTCCGTCCAGCCTGATTTCGAAAATTTCACGAGCCTTATTTTTCAAAAAAAAAAGAGAGAAAAATCACGAGCCCTGCCCCATCTAGTACGTGCTTGCGTACAAACATTGATCCATCCATCGCATCAACACCAAGCGATTTGCAGACAAACCAAAGAAAGAAAAAGCGGTTGCTTATATATATGTATAATATAGGAGTATGTTTGTATATGTACACTAGTAGCAAATAGCAGTAGGCCGTCGGCGCACGCGCCCGGCACGCGCAGCGCGCGGCAGCTTCCAAAAATGAGAAAGCCGGCACGGGGCCCGCTGGCCACGAGGCCGCCACCGGGGGTCCTATACATTATGTGGAAGATAGATAAGTTATCCATCTTTAAAGTTCATTTGGCCCAATTATCTACTGCAAATATATTCAACATTTTGATAGTGTTAACTCAATATTTTTTAAATAGATTCAACATTTTACGATCAAAATGTTGAAAACTGTACAGACAAATGTTGAAATTGGAAGTATAAAATATTGAAAGTACTAAATCGAAATGTTAAAGGCGCTTCTTCTCCGGCGAGCAGCCTTCTTCTTCGGCGAGCTCGGTACAAGGCGGCGGCGGTGCGCGCCCGCGCGGAGGAGCGGCGGCGTGCGTGGGGTGGCGGCGGCCGGCGAGCGTGCCGCACACCCGCGCAGAGCAGCGGTGGAGCATCGGTGGCGGGCGGCGGCGCGCTCCCGCGCAGAGCAGCAGCGGAGCAGCAGCAGCGGGCGGCGGTGCGCTCCCGCGCGGAGCAGTGGAGGTGCGCGCCCCTGTGGAGCAGCGACGGCGGGGTAGGGGAGGGCCGACGCATGGGGCAGGAGAGGGCCGGCGGCGCTGTGCGAGTGCGGCGGCGCGGGTCGGCGTGGGTGGCGGCGGGGGCAGGGGAGGGAGCACGGGTGAGAGAGGGGGGTGAGAGTTTGGGTTTGGGTGTGTTGATCCAACGATTATAGATGGTTGCACGAATCTCAAATACTAGAAGATGAGTAAGAAAAAAATATACCGGAAGATATATAAGATCCACGGCCGCCACTGCCCACGGCCCGCCCCACCTGGGCGCGCACGTGGGCTGAACCCCCCGGGCCCCGCCCGGCGAAAGAGACGTTAGGTGCTGCAAGGAGCGGGCGCCGCGTCGTGGGCCGGGCCGCGGGCGAGCCAGCTTGTGAAGGCGTCCAGCGTGCGGGTGTCGGCGCGGTAGTGCTGCTGCGTGAAGCGCATGAGGTCGGCCCAGGTGAAGTCCGGGTAGCGGCGCGGCGCCGCGGCGACGGCGCCGCTGGCCGGCGGGCGCACCACCCGGTCCTCGCGCGGGCACAGGAAGAAGGCCAGCGACCGCCGCTCCTGCTGCCGGTTCACCACCGCGCGGTGGAGGCAGCTCTTGTACCGCCCGTTGGACAGCGCCTGTGCAGAGATAGAGATCATCAGGTACATACATGTGTCAACGAGCGATGGAGACCCTACCTTTCAATATTGTTGGTCCTTCGTTTTCTCCTTCGATTGATTTGATTTGATGAAAAAAGAGAGGATGAAAAAGAGCAGATTTGATGAAAAAAGAGAGGATGAAAAAGAGCAGATTTGTATCGTTTCCGTATACGTGCCGCAGCCACAAAATGTTTTACATACATCTATACATAATAAGGAATAGCTAGGGGTGATCGATGTATCTGCACAAAAGTCTTGCCAGAGCACAGGAAAACCCTCTTTGTTGCGGTGCGCCGGAGCGGGGCCAGGTGCCCGCCACCCACACGGCCGGAGGGGCCGAGCTGGAGCCCCGGCGTGGGCCGGATCGGGATTCGCGAGCGGGGCCGCGACAAAGCGTGGGGGAAACGGCTAGAAACCAATCTCTAGCGGAGGGCGGGCAGCCCGGCCGGGGGGCACCACCAGCCAAGCAGCACCCAGCCGCCGGCAAGGCAAGGGCAACCCAGCCAAGCTTGTCCTCGAGCGCGGCGGGCGCGGCGCTCCCTCGCGCACGGGATCAGACGGGATGATGGCAATGGCATGGGCGCCGGGAGGAGAAGCACCGCTCCGCCCCGGCCCATCCCCGGACGCCGCGCCAAAACAGGGGAAGCCGACGAGGCCCCGCGCACCTGGGCGCGGGGGCCACCGCCGAAAGCGCCGCCCGTCCACCGCGCCGTCGTATTCGTATCCTCCCCGCCCCGCCGCCGCGCAAGGCAACAAAGAAAACTCTACCCGCAACGCTCCAATCCAACGCCCGCTCTCATCTCTCTCTATCTCTAGGGAGCCGCGGGCGCGTGTAGCCTGCCGAGATGGAAGTGGAACCAACTCGAACGCACGTCCGCATTGCGTCGCTGCACGGTAACAGTGGCGGCTCCATGACATGCCTACGTGTGCGTGCTGTGACCTGCCTGCCCGGGTAGCTCCATCAGCAGGGCTTGCATTGGGGAACAGAGCAGGACAAGCAAGGAACAGAACAGGGGAGAGCTACCAAGCTAGCGCTTTCGCTATTAATTAAGAGGAACTCGCCGCGGAAGATTATTAAGAGGAGGCGGGCAGGCAGCCGAGCCGTACCATGAAGGTGTCGCCGATGTTGATGACCATGGCGCCGGGCACGGGGAGGACGGGGCGCCACTCGCCGTCGACGAGGACCTCCAGCCCGCCGACGTCGTCCTGGAGCAGGATGGTCAGCGCGGTGGGGTCGCAGTGCGGGCCCGTGCCCAGCGTGCGCTCCGGCTCCGGGCACGGCGGGTAGTAGTTGCACCGCATGATGGAGCGGCTGTCCTCGAAGAAGTCCCGGTAGCAGCCGCGCTCCACGCCCAGGCTCACCTCCAGCAGCTCCATGATCGTCAGCGACAGAGCCTTCATCTCCTCGCAGTACCTCTGGTACACGCGCCTGCCACACCACACGTGCATGGGATTCTTCGGAATGCAAGCAAGCAATGCCAAGAAAGATCCATTAAAATTTGGTGCTCGCTCCTTAATTCTTACCCCATTGGCTCGAAATCCTGGCCGAGGGTGCCGGCGAAGTAGTCGACGACGACGGGCGACGCGGCGCCGTCGTGGAAGCCGAAGGAGAGGGTCTCCTTCCAGGGGAGCTTGGACGCGAACCGGTCGGCGTGCGCGCTCGTGTACCCGGACACGGTGCCCGGGACGCGCCGGGCGCGCTGCTTCTCGGCCAGCGGCAGCCGGAAGAAGTCGCTGGCGCCGTCCAGCGCGGCGCGCGCCAGGGCCGCGTCCACGCCGTGCCCGCACACCTGGAAGAAGCCGTGCGTCGCGCACGCCGCGGCCACCTGCGCCGCGGCGCGGCGCAGCCCCGCGCGGTCGCCATTGCGCAGCACGCCCACGTCCACCACCGGCACGTCCAGCCCCGCGGCCGACGTCGGGCGCGCGTCGTCGTGCGGCCACACGAACGGCGCCGGGATCTTGGGCTCCCGGCGCAGGTCGAACGCCTTGCTGGCCGCGTCGGCCCTGTCCTGCTTGGTCGCGGGGAGGTAAATGCTGGGAGTCGGGGCGCGGAGGAGGAGAGGCGGGGCCGGGCTAGTAGTGTCCATGGACGCGGCGGCTGCAAGCTTGGCGATGCTGCTGCTGCTGCTGCGAGGCAGAGCTGGCTCTTGCTGTGCTTGGGACACCATGAGATGTGCGAGGTGCGAGTGTGCGGGGGACCTGTCCGGGCCGGTGGGGGTATTTGTAGCAGGGGAGGACGGGGAGTTCGCGAGCAACGACAAACACAGGGTAGCGACTAGCGAGGGAGGAAACATTTGCGACCTCACGTGGGGCCCGCCCCGCCATGCCATGGGGTCTTTCTTGCTGGGGGTGGAGGTAGGCAGCCCCATATAGAGCCGAAAATGCGCCTAAACAAGGAATTTAAAAACTGTTTTATTTGGCTTATTTAGTCTCCATCTTTATTATTTTACCATTTAATCTTCATTTTAAACATGAATGAAAATGCCCTTGTTGTTCGTTAGGACTTGGCAATAATAAGCCAATGAAATGACGTTGTGATGTCCTGATGTCTTTACCATTAGGATACTGCTACTGTCCAACTATGCCACATGATGTGGCGAGCATATCGTATCATTGGACTATAGCTAGTGGTGAACCATGCAAAAACCATTTATCCAACAAAGCGAACTCACAACATATAATGGGTATCAACGCATCCCCAGATCTCCTCTGGAACGTCATGAGTGGCTTCTCACCGCGCACAATATGATGCGAACTGCATGTAGCTTGATACTAGGTTAGGTCCTTCGCGGTTGAGTTTTTAGGTTGTACTAGGTTTTTCTAGATTTATTCTAAAAATTAAATAATATTTTTTCAATAGCAGGTGTGGTGGCCGCCAACAACTTTGTCAATATCAAGATTTGCTGGCACAAATAACTTAAACCTTGTTATTAGGGGCAGATCCAGGAGGGGCTAGGGGGATCAAGCCCCTTACCTTTCCAAAATCAATGGATACTTTCTAAGCTCTTTTTTCATTTTTCGAAAGAAAAAATAAAGAAGAAGGGGAGGGGAAGAAGATAAGAAAGGAGATGAACTCCTTTTGATGTGTTGGCTAGATTCGCCGCTGCTTGTTATGACACGAACATATTCGTTAACGGCTTGCCTATATTTTGAAAATGGTAAGTGTTGCCAGTCCAAATTACGATGATCGATGGAATTAGTGTTCTTTTTAAGAATAAGAATGCACGCCACGGAAAAAAGAACGCAAATTCGATTTTAAGATGGTCGCAATGTGTTCCACAACTTTTGACTCGTCAACATGCAGGCGAGATGGGGGCGCGCATTCATGCATGCATGCGGCGTTGGAGGAGTTTTTCATTTTGCTTTTTGGGCGAAATTACGTTGGAGCAGTGGGTCGCATGGAGTTTAGCAAGTACACTAAGGACAGTACATGCGCGTGCAAGACGTGGAGGTCCTTGTCGTGAGCCCCGACCCGGACACGTCAGCGAATAAACGGTGTGTGTAGAAGCAGCCTGGTGCCCCTGCTACGAGTACAGAGATGACACGCGGGATGCAAGTGGGTACCCATTGGTATTTTTGGGTTTCTCATTTTAGTTTATTTTCTCTCATAAACTAATTACGTAGCATGCTATTCTAGTTTATTTTATCAAGTTTTGGATCAACCCAATAACCAAAAAAAAAATGAAAGTTGCATCCCTAGACATGCCTGTTTTAACGTATCTTATAGCACCTACCGCATCTCAGTGGCCAGAGGGGCAAAACACCCCTGGTCGCCAAGCCTCACTGCCGAGTCAGCAGGAAGACTGCCGTTATGTTAAAAGGAGGAAAACCTCGCAAAAAAATGTTAAAAGGAGGAAAGGCCCAAACGGGTGAAAGTATTGTACAAAAGTTGTACAACAGAAAACATAGGGAGACAAAAAGAACTATAGGTATAGGTTTCGTAAACTATAGGAAGGTAAAATCATTCGAGATATAATTCAGATCGTACTTTGTTTCGTAAGGTCTATAGAAACGAGACGCCACCATAGTAAACGAGACGCCACCACCGTACTTTGTTTGGGCTGAAGAGGTAGTTCGACGATGTTTAGTAGGGGTCCATCATGTGAGGTTGCGGCGACGCTAAGATGTTTATATCATTATCTGACAATGTAGGCCTAAAAACTAAATCTCGTTTAAACTATCATGCTTTGGTGTTGTTCTTGTGTGTGGTTTTTTTTTATGCTATGGCATTTTGATCTTGTATGCTTCAGTGTCCAACGAAGGTCTCCTGAGACGCCGGTGCGTAATGGGATTCTTGAGCGGGTCGATAATGTAAAGAGGGGTAGAGGTAGACCTAAACTGACGTGGGATGAGTCGGTTAAGAGAGACCTTAAGGATTGGAATATCTCTAAAGAGATAGCTTTGGATAAGAGCGCTTGGAGACTAGCTATCAATGTGCTTGAACTTTGAACTTATTTCTTTCGGGTTTCATCTCTAGCCTATCCCAACTTGCTTGGGAAAAAAAGATTATGTTGTTGTTGTTCTAGCACTGCATATGCATATAACTATATAGTGACAGACCTATGATTCGAAGATTAAGGTGTCCGGCTTAATTACTTCATGAATCCAACACTAGAATATATGGCATTGTCCTTAATCTGAAGGGCTTTAGTAGGGAAAAATGAGCACGAGGGAGACCATGGCTTGCCAACACCCCTACTGGTTCATTTTACTGCAACTATAATTTAGTAGCATCTAGCGAACGGAGTATACAGTTGCGCGGTTGTTTAGCCTTATGAGTGACAACAGGTAGGTCAAAGATGAACGGTTGGTTGGTAGGTTGTGATATGCATAGGCTTTTCTTTCACCACACCTCAAATTCTTAGGTTCTTATTGATTGGACTTTAGAAGATCGTTGTATAGATTTTTGTCTCCGCCAGTGAAAACAACTCAGAACATGAGACAGAGGATCATCCCACATATACACTTGCCTCTCTTGTTGCATTCATATATTCCAAAATGAAAACACGTACTTGCATACAAGATTGAAACTAATATTTTCAGTGTTTTGGGGATGAAAGTGAGAGAGTGAGCCAATGAGTTCACATTGGAGAGGTCGAAGAGAAGAGATAAGAATCTTCCCCCACCAGATTGTTTGTTTGAGATCCCAACAGGAGCAAGATTGTTTGTTTGAGATCCCAACAGGAGCAAGAGTTGAGAGGCATTGGATGTTTGCTTTAACTTTGCCTCCTCAAGTCTTTTGTTGCTTGGTATATACACCAATTGTATTGTGTATGATACTGTAAGCTCAAGAAGGCATGGTTGGTGCCTTGAGGGAAGCCACACACTAATGCCATTGTGTGTTGTCTCCGTTCGGTTTCCTTTACAGGGCAGATGCTTTCTTTTCCTTCCTTCAGATCACGTCCTTTCTAACCCCAACATGTCATTTCTCCTTTTGTGTGTCCTTTTCTTTTGCAAAGTTCTTTCTCCCAATCATCGAGTTTGCCTTACCGGTCGCCAAAAATATCGAGTTTGCCTTACACCCTCCAATAACACTCCAAGCATGTGGTCTGAGTTGACATCATATATAGTATGAACTAACTAAAATAAATTTGAGAAACCAAAACTGCTTCGACGTGTAGCTAGAAAATTTTTAGGTTTATCTGATCATCCAAGCTCAAATCTCCAACGCAACACAGGTGCACATGTTTACCGCTCATCATTCTTTTGGTGGTAGACGATATGTCCATCGACAACGGGAACCCATTCATGATTTTAGTCTCCGTTTCCCCCAAAAGGTGTTAACTGGACGATATTATACGTGGCACGCAAATACATGGGATGTGGGTTTATATCAACAACTACTACAACAACAACTAGAAACGCAAAAAAATTATTCTCCTATTCTTAGCAAATGGATCCTAACCCGGGCGCAAAATAACACCTAGCAAGTGTCCGGTTCCAATCGAGTTGGTTCAAATTGTCATGGAGCGCGTCAGGGACATGAGCATCTCGGGCGCCCAGATAGCACTGTATGATACTTCTGGCACTGACTCTGGACGCTTGCGATGAAGTGCTTGCTGCGCCCCAAACTTTCACTGAAATTTTTACCTGCACTGTACTTTTTTAGGACATGTACTGTACTGGTGTTGTTTTCCTTCTTTTGTCGGGCCTTGTGCTCATTTCAGGCAGCATCTGCTGATGATCTGCTCAGCGGACAAGTACATCATCCTGAAGCCCTGCACCAACACCACCTGATCACATGAGAGCAGTACTTGGCTACACCCACTCCAACTGACGAGAGCCTCCCAGCCAACACTCCCAGCTGCCCGGGAATCAATATCAACCAGTCCTATCTTTTAGTTTTAGGCTTTAGAAAAAAGGGCCCTTTTTTCAGACGAGTCAACTGTATCATGATTGATTGGTGAATTTTGGTTGTCTGTGAAATTCATCTTTAGACATATTTAGACCTGAAATAATTAACAGAAGGCTGAAGAGGCGATTGCTACAAACAGCTGGTCTTATCCGCTGAGATCGATCGAGCTTGAAAAAGGGGAGAACGAAGTGGTCACACAAGCATCTGGCCACAGTCCAAGCAGCTAGCTTCCTGACGCCCTAGTGTCGGCACGGCTGCTCTGGCTCGTCCGATCGCCCGATCAGATGCTGCATTTGCATCCGATCCGGCCGCCGTTTGGCCGATCGAACAATGCGTACGTGGGTGCGAGCAGGAACCAACAGGTCGATCTCTCCTGCTCCTCTGGTTGGTGGATGCGAGGAGGGGATCGGATGGCCGGCCGGATCGATGCTGCCACTAGACAATTGGCCTCGGCCACCACTCCTGTGCTGGGAATCAGAGACGAGAGAGCACGGGCGCAGACGACGACGGACTTGCAAGTGACCATCTGCAAGGCCGCAACTCTGGCGGCCGAGATGGGCTCGTCTCGTCGCCCGTCGTCTGGCTCCAGGCGGGGGTGGACATGGATCGATGCTCCGTGCGTGTGCCCCCTTCGTGGGGTGCCCGGCCGGGAGAGGAGAACTGACCTCGATCGAATTGGAGGGAGGCATGCATTATCGCCGTTCGTAGCACCTCTCCACCCAACGATGGATCCATGGGCCTCACCTACGTACGTGCTCCCTCCCGACAGATTTCATCTGCTATGATAGCTCAAGTTCAGAGCCAAATGTGGCCTCAAGTCTATCGGCCGGCACTAGAAAGGCATATGGTAGCTGACACCACGCCAATTAAGCTACGAGCATTAGCTTAGCTGCTGAGATCGATCGATTATTAGCTTTGCGGTACAGTTAGACGACCTAACGAAAACAGGCGATCGAGTGGATAAACGCGTGGGGCCTCCAATCTCTGTGGGCATCGCCCTGCCATGGCGGCTAGGCCACACCGCCACAACCTGCGATCGCAATCTGGAATCCCTGGAGCTGGAGGTACGGTGGTGCATGCCCCCTCCTCGCTGGATGGCTAGGTGCCCATACAGTGCTGATGGTGCTCTCCATCTCATCTCTTCCTCGGAGTCCTCTTTCTTTTTCTTATTATAAACTGCAGGTCCTGCCAGTTTACGCTAAACAAAAACAACCCATATAGAACCATGCATTTACTTGTCCTGTTTCTTTCTTTGGCTGTGTTTAGATCCGCAAAAAGATAGTAAAAAGAGTCACATTGGATACTATAGCACTTTTCGTACATCAAAACTATACAATTATTTTTTTTATTTACCTAAATTTAGTACTCCATGCATGAGATAAAAAATTTGATGTGATAGGTGAATAGTGAAGTTTGGAGAGAAAGATTTTGCAACTAAACACAGCCTTTGTCCACTCTTGATCGAGCCTGGGGACAAGCTAAGGGCTAGCTTCGCGACGGGACGAGTAGGATATATTTCTCGAGATCCTGGATGAAACGCTAGCTAGCTAGGGTACAATGCGAGATTGTTGTTGCCTACCTGCACAGGAGCGAGCTAGGTGCCCACTCCACGCATTATACCTGCTCTTCCCCCCCAGCCCCCACTCCTTTCAGTCCAGACGTGCTGATCGAGAAACGACAGACAGCACTCCAGGATGCCGTGCCGATGGATGGATGGATCCAGGGGATTGGATTTAGCGTGCAATAATGCCATGTTTGTGCCGCCATGAGAGAACCTTTGCTTGCCCAGCTCTGATCAGATTCTATTTATTGTCTGTTCAGGCAAGAGGCTACACGCAGGCATGGAGTGGCATGTCATGCTTGCTGGACTTGAGGACATCGCGACACCCGTCACGTGCCATTGCTAGTTTGGCGTGGAGTGTGGAGACATCGAACGAAAACGCCCAGCTCTCATCACAGCAGGCTTTCATTCAGACTGATCCTCCCGTATCCTACAACGACGACGACGGACGCAGCGCCCCTACTGCACTCACTACAAGAAAAATGGCCATTCGTCCAACACATTACCAGACACATTTTCGTCCGGTACTAACGTGCGAAATTAGTACCGGCCAGAAACTTTTTTTCCCCAAAAGCCATTTAATACCGGTCGGTAACACCGACCGGTACTAAATACCATATTTTAGTACCGGGTGTTGTTATGGTCCGTTACTAAAATGACGCGGTCATTTAGCACCGGTCAATAACACCGACCGGTACTAAAGGGTGACATTTAGTACCAGTCGGTGTTTTGACCCGGTACTAAATGGGCCTCCATGGGTTACTTCAAAAAGAAAGTATCTCGCTAGTAGGCACGTGTGATGTAGAGATGGGATGGTAAAGGAAGCTATACGGGAGATTTGAGGTTGTGTGTTCGAATCCTCACAACCATTTGCATTTTTTCTTCTATGGGTGGCATATTTAGTACCGGTTGCTGCGACCGGTATTAAATGGTCCAGCCAGTACCGGTTGAATCAACCGGTACAAAGCAGCCCCTATGACCGGTACTAATAAGCATTTCTCTGGCTGTGACGGCTATCTTAGCCTGACCTACCTTTGTGCCCACTGACGTCGGGGTCCCATGCAGAGCTTGTGATAGGGGTATCAATTAGTGATTCTTAGGTGCACCTTCAACCTTTTTTAATTCAAAATTTAGTATTAATTCTCTAAAATCAGATATTATTTTAAAAAATTAATATAAAATTTTGAATTAAAGAGAATTGGAGTTACATCTAAAAGTCTGACGTGACACTCCCTGCACTGTGTGTCAGCGTCTCTCGCAGGAGTTCAAATTTTTCCCGCCGGTAATCCGATCCACTTGTCCTATACGCCTGCGCACAGCAGTGTCTAGGCTCTCGTCACAGGTGGTGATACATTGGAAGAAGACAAAGCGTCAACAGTGGCCCACGAGAACGTCTAGCTAGGGAGCAGGTCGCCCTCTCAATTTTTTGTGCTTGCAAGGTGTGTAGCAGCTAGGGCTGCTCATGGCTGTAGCGACAGGGGCAGGGAAAACTCCACCAAAGCCTTGCCTGCCCTCGTGTCAGTCCTATACAAACTAAGGTCTGATACAAAATATACAATAGTACAACCACAAGCAAATACATCGTCGTCTCTTTCATGTTCCTTCTCGCCTTAACAGAGCTCATCAACTAGGCTTGAGTAAACGACAAGCCGCCGCCCGGCCCGGTTCGGGACAGATCAATCAGGTCTGGTATTGATACATATACTATTCATTTTATTGATCGAAAGTAACACAGCTCAATACAAAACATAACCCTGGCATTCCAGGATGAGATTACATGAGCTCTCTCACACACGGCGAGAGAAATGATTGAGAAAAAGATGACAACATAGAGAGTGCATTCCACCGATCGTCAATGGGAGCCGCAACCAAACAACTTGCTTGTCAGGTTCACACGAGACAAATTGCATCCACCCACCCCTCGCAGCTACGCCGTCCTGTGGCTGTGAGCCACCCTCCTACGAGTTGGGAGAGCTCGCCCAACAGAATGGGGACTAAGGATGGAGGAGACAACTTGACCAAAATGTCACCGGAAACGACGACCTCCCTTCGAGCTGACAACGACACCAATAAGGCACATCCGGGCGCCGCCCACCGCCATCCAACACCCTTTGAGGGGAGGAAGCCCCAAAGGAGGGAGGGCAAGCCAAAAGCGATCTTTACCACCTGGCAATTGGTTTGGAGTCACCATCAACAAGGAGAGCATCGACGAAGTAGAGGCGCCAGCAGCGGGCACTTGCGGAACCACGGTAGAAGCCAACTCCCGTCAATGGGAACCGCGACCGAACAACTTGCTTGCTGGTTCACACGAGCCAAATTGCATCCACCCACCCCTCGCAGCTACGCCGCCCTGTGAGCCACCCTCCTACGATTTGGGAGGGCTCGCTCAACAGAATGGGGGCTAAGGCTAGGGGAGGCAACATGCCTAGAATGTCGCCGGAAACAATGACCTCCTTTCGAGCTGACAAGGACACCAAGTAGGGCACATCCGGGCGCCGCCCACCGCCATCCAACGCCCTTTGAGGGGAGGAAGCCCCAAAGGAGGGAGGGTCGGCCAAGAGCGAACTTCACCACCGGGCAATTGATTTGGAGTCTCCATCAACAAGGAGAGCGCCGACGAAGTAGAGGCGCCAGCAGCGAACCCTTGCGGAATCACAGTAGAATCCATCTGAAGCACAAGACGAGGCAGCCGGCGGCGGCAGGGAGGAAGGAGTGGGGAGGAAGTCTGCCAGCGACGCGGGAGCTGGGCAAGAAGCAGCGGACGAAGAGCAGCACCAGCACCGGCACGCAGCGGATGGCGGAGCGTGCGAGCCGCCGCAGCGTGCGGTCCGGGTTGGTGGGGCGCGGGCCCCAGCAGCGCGGCCACAGCGCGCCACGTGAGATCTGCAGCGACGTCGCGATGATGGGCAGGTCGAACGCCGACCGGAGCCCTGCGCGGGTGCGCCAGTCCAGCACCCCGGGCCCCGAGGGGAGCCCCGCGGCGAGCACCGCGCGGAGGTCGGGCGGAAGCGCGAACCCCAGCTCGGCCTCCGTGTGCGCCATCCCGAGCTCCGTGAGGCCCGGGAGCACGGCCACCCCGGACGCCCGGAGGTGAGCCAGCACCGCGGCCGCGAGCGGGGCGAAGGAGTGCAACCCGCGCCGCGGGGACGCCGACGCCGATGAGGGCCCCGCCGTGGCACGTGTGGACAGGCACCGCAGCCTCGCCGCGGGCGCACTCGGCGGCGTCGCCGTCGGCAGCAGTAGCCGGAAGTCGCGTCGCCGATCCCCAAGCCTGTTGCCCAGATCCAGCACGGGAGGGAGTAGATCAAGCCAGGGGGACGACGGATCCGCCGCCGGGTGGCCGAAATCGGAAGCCAGCGGTCGAGGTCGTCGACGGCGAGCGCGCGAGTGACGGCGTCCCCAGGTGCGAGGATGACGAGTGCCTCGCCGCCGCCTTCCTTGCAGTAGCTGGGCGGACTTCCGCGCCTTGCTCGGGCGGCGGCGAGGGAGCGGGTCGCGGGGAAGGGGGTGGTGGCGCGGGGTGCTCGGGTCCGCCCGAGTCGCCCCCGAGGAGAGCGACGCAGGCGTTCGGGCTCTCACAACATCTGCATTTCCAGGTTGGACCCTAGCTAACCCCCCTTCAATCCAACGAGTTATGAAAGATTGGAGTGAAAAAATTTAGTTCATTTTCTCCTACAATCTATACGTACTAGGTGATTTTTCACTCCTGCATCCGTACGTTGGGAAAAAAATAAGAGAAGAAACTGACACTTAAATTCGAGTGGAACGAACTAGGCAGACAGCCATGATCGTAAGCGTATCGTGGTAAGGCCTGGGTCGAAATCGATGGAAATCTAGCCTAGCCGCCAGGTTTTTGTTTCCGCTTTTTTTTTAACACGCTCTCTATCTCTATATGTGCTATTTCTAAAGCAAATGATGTTTTCTTGGTCCGTCATCGCAATTCTAATAGGGGTCCAAACAAATCAATCCAAATCCTAACAGGAATTCGGGTAAAACAATCGGAATACGAACAATCAATATTCCACATAATCATAGCAAGACATGTACGTTATGTACATGAAATAAATAAATATAAAATTGATGATATTACATAAATCTATTATATTACCCATAACAACGCACAAACATTATACTAGTTATAAGCTAAATTTCTTACTTTTCGCTTCTCATGATTCAAATCTCTTAAGCCGATTAGCACCGAAGAGAAAACAATTAAGCAGATTGTTTGGTAAGATTATCGCTTATTTCCGAGTGGCCGACCGGAAGTGAGCTCGGTCGCTGGATCGCGCGCGCAGTCGGAGCCAGGTTATGTTGCGCTTGTCGCGGCGGTCGGCACCCGGCCGCCGCCGCCGCATGCACCTATCGGCCGCCGCAGTGGCTCGCCGTCGCTCACTCTCGATTCGAGCCGCACGGGGGCGCCGGTGCGACGGAATCGACCCCTGTAGGCTGCAGGTCCATGGCGGGTATGATGGCGCTGGCTGCTGGTGGATGATGCTGCGGGGATCGAGTGCCCTTTCTCCCTTTGTGCCCGCGCGCGAGAGAGAGAGAAGGGGATGGATGGATGCTGTGACAACTGAGAGGGAGCTCCTTGTACTGGCGAGGAAGTGCCATCACTCGCATGTGTTGCTTCCTCATAGGCTGCCTCCATGTCCTTGGTGGCCAATGCCTGGGTGCAAACTGGACCGGGGAAATGTCTTTCCCGAGCTGTCGAAAACACAGTGGCTACAGCATGTAAAAGACTGAAAAGGCCTTTACATTGGATACGAACGACATTGAGAGGGTCACAATAAAGCGGTTAGGTTGATCTCGTAGTAACAGAGTGCAACAGTAACATGAAAAAAAGCTAGGTCGGTCTCAAATGGAAACTGCATACTCTGATCTAGTTTAGTACAAAAGAAATTCAGCACAAATAATTGTAAATTTTAGCAGGGTAAGATGATGACGCATTTCATGTGTGACGTAGGATGCACCCAAGGGACAGTGCAGCCCGAATATTCCTCTATATAACTTTACTTTTCATATCCTTCCTACGGGTAGAGCTTTCTAAATGTCACTTTAGCTAGTCTATCCATAATCCTTTAAGACCACTTAAATGGGTCCCATGAACTACATATCATATTTTTAAAAGATTTAGTTGGTTTTTCATAGTTAATTGGGAATTCGAAGAGGTAGTTTAGGGGACAAAGGTTGCCATGTCCAATTATATATCAAAAAAATGTACGGGATTTAATTCCTGAAAAATAAAAATATTCAACCCACACCGTACGATTAAATTATCCTAACCACAAATTGTACCTTCTTCTGTCTCGTCTGTTGGCCTCTCCTATTTCCCTGCACCTCTATTTACCATTTTAACCCACATCCTTGGATTAAAACACTACAAACCTAAATTACTTCACCTTGCATTCCACTTTCCACCCTTCCGCCAACCGCCACCACCCCTTCTGCCTTCCTGCACCTTAATTTATCAACAAACATGCATCGCTGGACTAAAATGCGCAAACTCTAAATAGCGTCACCTCACTTTCACACAATAGCCTTCGAGCGCAGAGTGAAGCTATATAGGAATTAGCTAGGCACCAAAAAAATGCAAAATAGTAATTAAGTCTAAATTTTCACTATATATATATGCATCCCTAGTGACTTAGCTACATGCACCCACAAAAGCAAATGCATCCCTTTCAATTTACTCTAGCTTCAGCGTTGGATGAGCGTCGATGCCCTCCCATCTCCCCTCAATCTCTATGTCAACCAATCCACTCTATTGGATTACAATGCTCTAGCCCTAAATAGCCTCATTTTCCACCTCATCCGTCGATTGATGCCACTCCTTCTAAATCCCCTAAATCTCTATTTATCAATCAATCCACACCGTTGGAGTGAAATATTGTAACCCTAAATACCCTTGCTTCACACCGCATCCTTGGGCCGCCGCCGCCACCCCTCCTACCTCCCCTGCACCCCATTTATAAATCTGGCCGCCGCCGACACCCTCCTTCCGCACCACCGTAGCCGCCTATCGCGAGATCCAACTCAATTCCTTCTCTCTCCATTGCCAGGCAACTCCGCAACCATCTTATGCCCCCATCCACTACCTCTCATCCAGTTTACTAGGGTTTGAGTCTACAAGCAGTGAGGATCATGACAGAATTTGACGACCGGGTTGAGTATACATGGAAGGCCGAACGACGGCCATGGAATCAATCGATTGAACACGAGGAATCAGGTGTGCTTTACCATGCCCCTTTTATTTATAACTTTACAATATAGGCATGTTCGAGCAAAATTTGAGGTAGTGGATCTGGTATTAGTAGAGAAATTATTATCACTGAATCAAATCCACCGTCTATTTTCGCTTGAATCGACATGGTAGCACCCCTAATTTCTAGATCTCGTATTATTTTTTCATCGCCTAACCCATCTCCTACCCCCCCCCCCCCCCCAAAATTAGCAGGGGGGGATCATAATGTCCTTCCCACTTTGACTTGCCAAGAGATGATGACATGGGAAACATATAGTTGTGCTATCCGAATGGCAAACTAGGCAGTGGATCCCACCATGAGAAGCAGGATGCAGTCTAGGGTACCTTGGAGCAGCCAATCAGTGCTTGAAAATCGGTAGGTGCCACTCTCGTCGAGCCAATCAATTACTAAATCGGGATTTGCGCACAAGTCGGAGTGAGAATTTTCGACCAACTTTTCTGATGCAAGATGAGGACATGATTAAGGTAGCTTGCAAATCTCATCAGAGTGTGATCCCACTGCAGAGGGCAAATCACTGCCATGGTGCCATGAGAGAGGAAAAGCTGATGAGTGATTGGCTGTCTCTGTCTAGTCAGGAGGGGGGCCCCTCGAAACTGAGATGAACAAGAGCTGCCGCTGCAACTTGGGTCATGGTGGGCCTTGACGGAGGCTCATCCGAGTCCATTCCTAGGGTCCTCTTGGTCTCTCCCAGCGCGCTTTTTTTATTTTTCAATTTCATTTTTTACAAAAATATATTTTTGTTTTTGAAATTTACAAGAATATACCCCGGCCGCCCCGCGGGCGGCCGGCCGGCACCTGGCCGCCCCGCTGTCGGGCGGCAGGGGCTTTTCTGCAAAAAGTTTCGCGGAAAATTTGCGCCCGGGTCTCTGGAGGACCGGTCGCCCGGCAGCGGGGCAGCCGGCTGCCGGGCGACCGGTCCTCCAGGGGTCCGGGCGCAAATTTTTCGCGAAAGGTTTCCTCCAGGTGCCGGCTGCCCGGCAGCGGGGCGGCCGGGGTATATTCCTGTAAATTTCGAAAACAAAAATATATTTTTGTAAAAAACGAAATTAAAAAATATAAAAATAAAAAATCGCCTTTCCCAGCATCACGCACCGCACGCGCGTTCACGTGGGCTTAAAGTGAACGGTGGGCTCGATGAGAGGGAAAGGAGTTAGTAACTTAGTATTGCTCAAGCACAGTGCCGGTTCGTTCTTCCTCCGGAGAGAAGCACAGTGACTGACGTGTCCTAAAAAAAAGGTACAGTAGTCCCAGTGCAGCAGCAATTTGCAGTTTTCGAATCTCTCCCAGACTGGAAAACACTTTCAACTGTATTCCTAAACATGTTTACAGTTCAGTGTTTAGGCTGACAAGTCGCTGCCTACCCTACTTGCAAACTGGGCCATAATGTTACCAAGTAGTCAGTCATGTCTAGTTACTTGCGCCATGCAGCACCAAGTTGCATCTGGTGGACTGAAGATTCCTAGTCGCCTAGTGGGGCTCAGCCATCGCATGCTGTCCATGGATGATTGGCCCCAACCATGTTTGACGTCTGGAATTTTTCAGGTGAACACAAGAGTTTAACTTCTGTTTCAGCATAGGAAGGATCCAATGCACCAAACGGTGGCTGCAAGTCACTCGGCTCATGACAAGCCCTGCCAACTGACGGGTAAGATCAACGAGTCTGGCCTTGACAGCCTCAGTTTGCAGTCAGCGTCTCAGCGAGTCATGATGAACAACTCTGAAACAGAATTCAAAGATCGAAAAATGTTGTCCTAGCCGTACCTGCATTGCTTGTTTTTGTTTACTGATGAAGCGAATACTTCTTGATGCTCTGTCAATTAGTATTTAATTCGGTGCAGCACCTCTAGCCTCTAGGGCCCAGGGAGGGGAGGATGGATGCTGATTGCTGAAAAGAGGAAGGAAGGAAGGGGCGGGTTCTCTTTTGGGGGTTCTCTTCATCCAAGCAGTCACTGACTGGGCCAAGCCCAAGTGATTCCTGAGCAGCAGGTATATATATGATCCTTCTGTTCCCTCTTCTTTTTTCGAGAATACATCCCCATGCAGCAAGAAACCATGAGAGCCATTGGTCGTGTTGAACAAATACTGATGTTTCAGTGCGATATTTGGTTAGTGCTGTGAGAATCCTGAGTTTGTTGCATGCCAACGTTTTTGCTTTTGGCTTGTGCCACTGCAAAGTGCCCGGACCTTATACGGTTTGCACAAGGAGTGACACGTGCCGGATTAGACGAATTATTCGTGGTCGGCAACTTTGCCGTGGCAAATAGATAAGATTCCCCCATCCCATTTTTGGCATATGAACGGACAGAAATGGTCCAGTCCAGTAGGATGTGTTTGGGCGCTTGGATGATATGTGGTCAGAGTACGGGAATGACTATGCCCGAACAATGCATTGTAGTGTAGCAATGCCTTGTCAATTATCATTCAGGATTTCAGGCACCACCAAATAAAGATAGAAGGAAGGATCATGTATGTAGGATCATGACTTCAGGATAGCTGGGAATATTTTCCCAGATGGTGTTCCTCTTTACCTGGAATCACCAACAAATCAAGCTGCACCTGCAACTGGAATGCACAGGCTAGAATGCAGAAACCACACCATTTATCAAACAGACACTTTAGTCTACCAACATCCACCATTTCATTTCAGTTCAAGTACCCAGCAAAGGTATCAAGGGTGTTCACAGTCTTCTAAAGTTACGAAGCCGGCAAGTTCGTCAAGTATGACCTCGCCAAAATAAAACAAACGATCACAGAGGATAAGAGCAATCCTGACGGACTCATATTCTCTACCACCAGCATAAACGGCACACGTTTCAGAGACCCTTCAGAGACCCTCGGCCGCTCGTCCCAGCTGCTGACCATCATGCCTTCAGCTGGGACAGAGCTGCTCCCCGGACAGAAACCTTGTGCTGGTTTGAACTCATGGCAGGGAACACAAATCCACCTGCTCACAGTCTCCATGCCTCCTACTCTGCGGCGGTTGCTGCCTCCTCATCGCCTCTCAGCATCTCCATAGCAGCGGCAGCTGCCTCCTCATCGCGTTTCAGCTTCGCAGCTTCCTCCTCCTCAGCCAGCTTCGCCACAGCCTCCATCAGCAAGTGCATGCCCACATACTTGTCACTCTTCACCATAGCACGATCACGCTTCCTGTGGAGCTGCAGCATCTTCTTCTCGTACTTCTTCAACTCCTTCTCCCGTGCCTTCGCCGCAGTGCAGAACTGGCAGTACCAATGCCTCTTGGGCACGGAAGTGAGAGGAGGACTCAGGCAGTAGAGGTGATAGGCCTCATCACAGCCGTCACACATGATGATCTCATTGTCGTCCATGTCACAGAAACAACCCCGGCAGAGGCATGATGGGCAGTACCAGCATTGTTCGCCTGCCTGCTTATCACTAGCGATCTGTTCAGGCATCAGGCACCGGATGTGGTAGTACTTGTATATGCAAAGAGAGTGGCCACAGATCAGGAACCTCTTGCCCTTCTCTTCAGGTTCTTTACACACCTTGCAACAGCCTGCGACAGCAGTGTCCGTCAGCTTTGGAACCTGGGAGGGGGCCATAGTCCAGGCAACAACAGCTCCCTGAAATACAGCACAACATTTGGTCAGTGATGTCCATAGTACAGCTCACAGAACTGAATATGAAAATTGATCGCCAATGCACAAGGGGGTCTAAAATGGACTGATGAAAATGACAAAACATGGATGGAAACAGTACATGTAAACGTTCTTCCTGAAGAAATGTAGGTGCAAATAATGAAAGTAAGAAGAAAGGTTTGGCGATCAAAATGTGTCCCATTCTTTGTTATACTATTACTCCAACTTGGAGCTGCAAAATCAATCCATGTCATGTCCTGGAAGCTGCATCAACCAACTGGAAGTTCAGTCAAGGAACATGGTTTGTTTTGTAATCAAAACAATTGCTGATCCCATTCTAGATAAGTAAGCCACTGCGTAAGGGGAAATAAATATGGTCCATGTACTACAGTCCTCCAGATAAAATCGATCTTTATTTGATATAATCTGCTTCGACTATTGGTTGCCATAGGCCTGTTCCATTCTGAACAGCATGAACTGACTCGTGTTCATCTTTAACTCCCAATTCCCCTAATCCCCTTGCCTTTCAGCTTACAAACAACCCAACTGACCAAAAAATATCCATAGTTACCTTGCCACAAAAGAATTCCTGAGATTGGTACATTGAAACAAGGTGGATATGTATTCATATGATCCCAGCAAAACAAGCCTCCTTGTGACAGGCAACCACCTATCCAATATTGTTGGGGATTGGACCTTCGGATAGGCTCCCGCCCTCGGAAATGCCCCCTACCTCGTTTGCAGGGCTCCAACGAAGGAAGACGAGCATACCCGAAGGGCGACAGTCGCTCCCGAGATCGCCCAGACTAGGGAGCTCACCTTCGGGTGGCCGAAGGTGACGAATGGTCACTCAGAAGCACAAGCTTAAAGACCAAGACCTGCGACAAATGAAAGATCTCACCTTCGGATGGCCGAAGGTGACGAATGGTCACTCAGAAGCACAAGCTTAAAGACCAAGACTTGCTAGAAACGAAGGATCTCACCTTCGGGTGGCCGAAGGTGACGAATGGTCACTCAGAAGCACAAGTTCAAAGATCAGGACCTTCGGGACCAAGGGGATCGCCTTCGGGAACGAAGGCGACGTCTGATCGCTCGAAGACGGAACCTTCAGGGCCGTGACCTCCGAAGTACCCCGAAGGACGCGAAGACCTTCGTCGGGTGTAGGCATTCGTGTAAAACGTGAATACGTGAGAAGGTCGGATTTGTACACCTCACCTTGTAATTTTACCCCGAAACCGGCTGTAAGTGAGCTGTAAATGAGTTGGAAGGGGGCAATTTAGGAAAACCTGACCGAGGGCTAGGGGTATAAATAGCCCCCTCTCTCCACAGTGTAAAGAGTTGAATTTTCTGGTTATTATTGGAGAATTAAGTGCCTACTTTCATTGTCATTTTCATACTGTTCATACTCCCTGTTTGGGCATCTAAGAAGGTAAGATCCCAACAAATATGTCAAACAATTTGTTTCTTTGTCCATAAAAAATTCCCAATCCACCAAAAGCGACCTTCTGGTTGACACCTGGTTGACACGAGAACTTCAAGGTAAGTGATTGGAGAGTGACAATTACAACTGATAAATCTGCCAGCATCTCTGTTCTTTGATTATCCTCACCCAAAAGTACAAAATCACTCTTCAGATAATTTATCTTCATATCAGACATTCCAACATATGCACACAACAAACATTTCACACTCTGAAGCACAACAAGAACGTATTTGAAGCGAGGGTTAGTCCATTTGGGACCAAATGGCACCTCGATTTAATGGAAGTTCTTTCCAGTATTCCAACAGGTTTGATTCATTATGGAAACCATCAGGCATGGTGCTCTAATCGATCTATGGACTAACTAAATCACATCAGATACTTTCCCTCAAAAAACTAAAAACATAAACAGCATCAGATACTTCTTTTTCTGTAAAATCTTCAACCAGCATATCATACTCAGAGCTTCAACAGTTTTTAGGTCTCCCTCGTTCAGACCACAAATCCGGCTACACCTGAATTCAACTTTGCATCCCTACCTCAAACAACTCTCTGTATAAAGACAAGCATCCATAGCAAGACGAAACAAACATATTCATGCAAATCCTCAACCTAAAACACCCAGCCCGACCAGAAGCCATCTGTTTCCCCCAATAGAACCCTCTCCCTCAAAAGATTCACCGAGGGAATTGAATTTTTTGGGGAAAACGCGGCCAAAGCGGCAGGAAGTAAGGGGAATAAGTAGAAAACATGGTGTTCGGAGAGTACCTATGCCTGGTCGCACTTTGGGGAAAGATTGCTGCAGGATCTGAGTCTCGGGGGAATGCAGGAGGAAGACGGGATCCAGGGAAGATGTGCTGAGCCAAAGGGTGGGGGTATCTATATTGGATACAGCTCAACGAGGGGTGGAGTAATCCTCCTTAATTGGCCAAGGAAACGCTCCTACCTTCTCCAAAAAATCGAGGGAGGATCCTGACAAAATTCTGGCACTAGGTGAGAGTTTATTGCTGCCTTCCTTTTTTTTCTGTCTGTTTCTTTTTAATCCCCTCAAAAAGTTGTGTTTCTGTTATTACTCCTGTTAAGCACAATCTCTAAGATATTTTTTTCAAAATATTTGATTCATTCCCTGCCTACAATTTCTGACATGTTTGTCACTGCCCTGGATATATCTGTAGTTGGTCATGGTTCTGGCATATTGATAACTGAAAGAATGAAGTGATATGTTGCCCAGCTATATATTTGTGTTGCAACTCTTAAGGATGCAGTCCTATCTATTAATAGGGGCTAGCACTTGATCTCTTAGACACTAAATACTTGATGGTACAGCTTAATCTTTTATAGACTCAAGAAAACTGTAAATTTCTAGTACACTATTTTCATAGGCTGGATAAATGAACTATCCAGGTTAGTGTTACTTTTCATGGAATGTAGGGCAGTGTTGTATTAGTGTAAGTTTCCTTATCAGAGTACTTCCACTGCTCCTCTTGATTCAACTCTTCATCCCCCTCCGATGTTTGTGCCACTGGAACCTAAAACTGCAGTGTGAAAAGGTTCATCTATATATATACAAAGAAAAGAGAAACGGGAAACTTCTTGTTGTTGAACCAATTTTTTGTTTGTCTCTGAGATTTTCTTCTAGGTTTTATTTATTTCACTTTAAAAATTTTACTATATCAAGTGACCTGATGACACATTCTAATCTTGTTCATAGTTTCTTCATACATTTGGATGCAATGTTTTTTTCCCATTTCTGGTTGCAGCAGTATCTAGGACAACTTCCCACTTATCATCAAAGCAATGAATTAACAATAGAAGTTGAATGCATAATTGCATATAAATTCGTGTGATCTTGGTTCAAATCACTTAACTGCATTGTATTATCATCTTAGAAAACTGCAGTTCAAATGTTCAATATGTAATTGTGAGATGGTTTCAAACTTTTAAAATACCTTTCTCCCTTCTCTTTCACATTCTATTTTCTCTTGGTTTCTTTTATCAAGATTTGGGGTTACCTATGCTGCCAGCACCAAAAGTTAGGAAACAGACAAATGTTGAAAAAAAGGCTGAAATGGAATAGGAAAAGAAACCGAGGACAAGACCCTCTAGGATGGACTGTCACAGGTTCACAAGTTCTGTGAATGTCTATTCTTCTGGTAACTTTTAATGTCCTTGACTTTTTCCAGCTTGGCATTATCACATTCTAGGCTGTTTTCTGCTCTACGCACGTTACACGAAAGAAGCATTTTTGGCACCTCCAACCCAATAAATTAATAATATCCGCTTTGGCCATATTAGTAGCTTCACACTTCGCTTTTCCTTTTTTTTCAACATTTGTCTGTTTCCTAACTTTTGGTGAAACAGACAAATGTTGAAAAAAAAGGAAAAGCGAAGTGTGAAGCTACTAATATGGCAAAAGCGGATATTATTAATTTATTGGGTTGGAGGTGCCAAAAATGCTTCTTTCGTGTAACGTGCGTAGAGCAGGAAACAGCCTAAAATGTGATAATGCCAAGCTGGAAAAAGTTAAACACATTGTAAGTTACCAGAAGAAACATTCACAGAACTTGTGAACCTGTGACAGTCCATCCTAGAGGATCTTGTCCTCAGTTTCTTTTCCTATTCCATTTCAGCCTTTTTTGGAAGTTTACAGTTTTATCCTTCTACACCAGATTTTTAGGAAGCCATTGAACTGTGCCAAATTTTCCGATATGAGAGAATATACAGGGATATACTCAATAGAACATGTCAGGATTCACAGCCACAGCACAGCTGTCCTAATACAGCTATATTCTTTTCACATTTTTTCTGGTGTTATTTGAACTCATCACACAAAAAATATTCATAGATAAGACATTCGACCCATGGATCCTTTAATTGACATGTTAAATAGATATATCTCAACGAAATTGTAAGTAAATGAACCAGTGACATCAGTTTTACCATCCATGTAGAATTGTACACTTGACAATAACTCTTTCCTAATGTTGTTTATAGTGTTTGTCGTGTCTTATCAAAATAAGAATAGACACTTACAAAATATAGCCACTGATTAGCAATTTTGTCAAAAAGTTTAGGTACCTAATGGAAATTCCAGTAATACCGAAATGATTGTTCTTTTAGTGCTAACTCACCATTTTAGAGACAGATACATGTTCAGTTCACACTGCTAGGGCTAGCAGGGTTGAAATGTTGAAGTAAGCAATCTGCACAAACTATCATAAACGCACCAGCGCATGAACTTCACTTTCTTCACCTGAGCCAAAGAAATATTCCAGGGTGTTAATATGATGGCTTTGATACATTTGCAAGTTTTAAAGATTGAAAACATGTGGTTGTACACTTAGACCTGCAGTAGTGCAGTATGAACTATGTTAATGTCCAAATATCTGAGAAGATTACCCACAAGATCAGGTTGCATCATAAGGTCTATTCAGAGGCATGCGTTTATGCAGTGAAATGAATGGTATTCTAAGAAGAAAATCTTTGGGTTGGGTCAATACATAAAGGGATGCTCAGACTTAATTTATGGCAAGATTCTCTATGGTTTTGTTTTATTTTTTCAAGAAAAGAGTGTTTTTTTCACATAGCAATCCAGGTATAGGTCGCGAATACATTGCCACGAATAAGGAGCAAAATATAATATGTACTATCCTTTAGTTGATACAATACCTACAAATGCAATGATGATCTCCATATCATCAAAATTAGAACTACCCTAAAGAGTATCGAGTTAAAACAGTCAACCAAAAACAGAAATGCTACTAGGAAAGTGCTCCTATCATGTGCTTTTCCTCCAAAAGATTGAATAAAATCATCAGGTATTTTTGACAGATTTTAGAGTTGCAGCACTGATATATAGCATGGAAAAAATATTGCCACGTTGAATCACTTATCATGTCGCAGCTTACGCTAGTATTTTGCAGGTACAGTAATGTAGAAACCATGAAGTCCTGTCAGCTGTACCGTGGTACAACAAGCAAGACACAATGTTGCTCCACGCAGGCAGAAGATAAGAGTAACAGCTGATCTTTGCGAGGCTCATACTCAAGATACCCAATGCACCTGCTTCTATCCAGGAAAAAAGCGAAATATGAACGGCATCTTACACAAATGCATTGTAGCTGCTGATGATGCTTCCTCCAACAATCAAATTGCACATAAGTGCTGTTTCAACCACGAATGGACGAATGTGTTCCGTTTCCATCCAGTTTTCGGTGCTGTTGCGAAGTGTCAGTCTCGGTATGAACATCTCAATGGGACACGGGCGCTTCAAGAATTCCCAGACTCTTTGCAGCAGGCCTGACAAAATATGGATGAGTATCAGTGCTTGGTGCTGCCGTGAAGCTAAAATTAGGAGCCGAAGGGATGGTATTACATGGAAATGAGGGAATGAACGTCTGGACAGAGCACTGGAATCGAGAGGATAGTTTGAATTGCCACGAAAGTGAATTCGCGTGCGTTGTAGCCTGTGGGTGAGCTTACGCAAGCACAATCGGACAAGATGGATGAATACAACATTGTAAAATGTCAGGGCCAGGGGGCATCATGCACCAATGGATCAGCAAGCGTATCCGCGATTCGAGCTTCCACAACACAATTGGGTTGATCCGGTAGGGAAGGAAAGGCTGGCCAGTTAATTACCTGGATCGAGTCGGTTCCGGGGCTCCCATCCCGCGATCTCGGCAGCGAGAGGAGGCGCTGATGGATGATGGTTCTGCGTCCGCGCGCGGAGCCATGGATTCGGCGGGTCGGAACAGAGGCGCCAGCGCGGGATGGCGCGGAGAAGGCGACCCGAGGTGCGGCAGAGGGTTCAGGCCTTCAGGGGGAGGAGGGAAGGCTCTCGCCGCGAGGAAGGCAGGGTCCGGCGGGCGGTGGCTGGCGAGGCGGCGGCCGAGGGGGAGGGTGGGCCGGGGCCGCGGGCTGCCTTGGTCTGGCGCTTGGCAGCGGGTGGTGGCTGGGTGCTCGCGGTGGCAGAGGCAGCGGCCCTAGGCCAGCGGCGTTCACGGGAATGCTTGCAGCTGAGCAGTGAGCAGCTCGTCTTGAGGGTCGGATCGGCCTGCCGCGCGCATCACATCAGATCTCAGGAACAGATGCTATCCTATCCACGACGCGCCGCAGGTTTGCGGGCAACAAAGCACCACCCAGCAACGAGGTGCCGTGGCGGTTTAATTTGAGCACGTCCAGGTGTCCCGGGACGACGCTGCGATTGGTCCAGACAGAGGGTAGCAATTTGGCACACGAAATTCCTCCCGGAGAGTGTGCACCTGTGCATTGTGTCACAAGCACATCGCTTTATGCGAACCAGGGAGATTCAATCGCACAAGATCCCGCTCCTCACCTTGTCGCCAGCCATCTTTCCCGTCTCCCTCCGGCGGCTCCCACCGCCGGATCCGCCTCCCCGCCCGACTGAACGCCGCACCTTACATCCGGTCAATGACCTACCAGTTGTCAAACCACCGCCCTCGGCCAGCGGTGTCCCCGCCGTCGTCCGTTGCGTTCTGCAACCTGCCACCACCACCGTTCTTTCCTACCGCCCCACCCCCCTCTTCCAGGCCCGGTCCTGAGATTTTAGTGGCCTAGGGCGAAATTAAATTTGGAGGCTCTTAATACAAATATTCATATTATATCGTTTTGAATATTTCTACTCAAATTGATGATGTTGCTATTTTTAAAAAAAACAAAGGTAATTGGAAAGTAGCACAAAGCCTAAGGGTATACTAGATGAACACGAGGAAGCTAAGGAAGTTTACTAATTGTCTAATTGTCACGGGAACTTGGAGCTCAATGTATACAATACTAGATTGCATCCCTAACCCATGCTCAATGAGTTCACTTACCAGCTGCAATGAATGCAAAGTTCACTCTCTACCATCTACGCCTTAGCCAAGAGACGCGCCTCGCACTCGTGCATGGCGCTCGGGCGATTTTGCCTCTTGCAGCTACAGACTCGGGTTCCAATAACGCAATGGAAGATGAGGACGACGCAAGGCGTCCTGGTATTGGTAGGTTGAGGTGCCGGCGAGAATGCAGGAGGTGCGAGGGCTCTTGCTGGTGATGTTCCGATCCGTCAGGCCTAATTAACTACACATTCAATGTGATTGCAACACATACACGTAGAAGACTTGTACTCTTAGTATACACGTATTTGGAGAGGGGCCCCTTGGATTCCGGGGGCCCGGGGCAGCCGCACGGCTCGACCCCCCTCAGGACCGGGCCTGCCCTCTTCCAAGGTCTCTGGTGGCCACCAGACCCCGGTAACTCCCAATCCGAACTCCGGTCGCCGCCGGCTCAATGAGGAATGTGTTGGTGTTTTACTGGCAAGTTCACCTAAAGATACCCTAAGGTAGTATATTGTAGGCAGGGAGTCGCTAAGATCACGAACATAATGGTGCAAGCAACACAAGGTTTAGACAGGTCGAATCGTGAATAGCGTAATACTCTTTGTTCTGTTGGTTGTATTGTCTGAGATGAGTATATGGTGTATGCTTTGGACTTTGGAGGGGGTCCTTCCCCGCCCTTATATAGCCTAGTGAGATATGATATATGAAATCCTAGATCGATATCATCTTAGGAATCCTTCTGGAGTATTACTCGAGTGTTTCCATCTATACCGATTAGTTCTTGATGTACACAAGTACTTATTGCATGACGTTTGGGGATGGGACTAACTCGTACATTAGGTATCCTGTGGCTTGGATCTGACAAGCCCCTCGAGCTCTTCGTAGCCGAGCAGTGCAGGCTCGCGGGTACTCCTGAAGCCGTCTTCGAGTCCATTGAACTTCATCTTGTGCTTTTTGAATACTTTCTTGGCTGCACCGAGGCTGCATGGTGCTCTTGCTCCAGTAGTCTTGAAATCTTCAAATATCATGTCTTCATGTATGGTGTGTGATGAAAAATCACACTCGGTATGGAGTAGCCCCCAAGCCTTAAGTTAAATCGGAGAACCATTTTGAGTTTAAATTTTGTGTTCCAGCAAGCCCCTCCCCCCCCCCAACTCTAGCCAAAGCTGGCTCAACGAGGAAGAAGAAGAACAGTTGCGGCGGCCTCTGCGACGCACGCAAGTCTACTTGCGCACAATAAATAGATTTGTCGCGGTAAAGGGCCTTAAAATTTAGACTGGATAATCTAAAGGCCGAGCTCTAAAAGAACCAGGCTCATATCTTATATAATTTTAAGCTAAAAATATATCAGGGAGATTCAATCGCAGAAAACCCCGCTGTTCAGCCGTCTTCCCCGTCTCGGGTGGTGGAGCTGCCGGATCCATCGCCCCCGCTCGACTGAACTCCCCCCTGGTACGTGGTCTACCGATTGTCAAACCGCCACCCTGGCCGGCGGCGTCTCCACCACCATCCGTCGCCGCCCCCGCAACCTGCCACCACCGTCAATCTTCCCTACCACTCCCCCCCTTCTTGTAAGGTCGCCGGTGGCCACCAGACCCTGGCAACCGCCTCCCCGAACTCCGGCCGCTGTTGACTGAACGAGGAAGAGTTGCGTCCTCTGCGATGCGCGCGAGCTTACTCATGCGCGCTAGGGTTGCAAATTGGTGGCCATTAGGTGCATGTCCAACACTTTTTAGTTCAAAATTTGATACTAACTCTCCAAATTGAGATATGATTTTGGAGAATTAGTATAAAATTTGAACTAAAGAGGGTAGGAGGGGCACCTAAAGGTCACCAATTGACACCCCTAGCGCGTGCTATAAATAGATTTGCCGCGGTAAAGGATCTTACATTTTAACCTAGATAATCTAAGAGCGGGCTCTACAAGGACCGGGCTCCTATCTTATAATATTTTAAACTAAAAATACATAAGGATCAAGTTAGGGGGTCATCAATTGACACCCCTAGCGCGTGCTATAAATAGATTTGCCGCGGTAAAGGACCTTACATTTTAACCTAGATAATCTAAGAGCGGGCTCTACAAGGACCGGGCTCCTATCTTATAATATTTTAAACTAAAAATACATAAGGATCAAGTTAGATTGTGAAAAGAGCACTGGAACCATAATTCGTTACCCCCTTAACTGATGGAGCTTCTTTTTCAAGACTGAATTGGGAGCTAACATGCATCTTTGTTTCGGTGTCCAATGGAAGGTTTGGGCCTGTTCTGAGTCGTGGTCATTCCATTTGGGAGGCTTTGGCATCAAACTCCAATAAGCAACCGGAGATGGACCGTATCATCACAGTGGTACCAATTGAAGATTCAAGAGGACGATTGCTCTATTCGAGTTATTCTGGTGTCACTTAGTTGGAACATTACATATTTGTTGTTATTGAAAAACCTTTCAAGTTATTTCAGGTCTATGCTTTCAACACAACCATGCTAACCATGGAATATGATTGGGCAAGTTAATCCAGTCCAGTGAGCCCTCCATTGGAGTAGAGGCCCTGCTAGTAACGCCAATTTTTTTCCCTGTATCTTAACAGAAATAGGTAGAGTAACGTTCTTCACGGAAATTGGCAGAGTATTTTTCCTGTCTATATTTTCCACGGCTCCATTAGAGTGGCTATTTTTTATACTGGTTTGCCAAAACCTAACGCAACTCTCCTCCTTTACCCGGGCATGGGACTGGCTATGCTGAGACGACTCAGGAGAGAGAGTCTTCCAGTCAACATAGGCGGAGTTATACGGTGCTGAATGTTGGCCTATAAAAAGTCGACATGTCCAGCAACTGAGTGTAGCAGTGATGCGGATGTTGTGGTGGTTTTGCGGGCACACAAGAAGGGATAGAGTCCGGAACGAAGTTATTCGGGATAGGGTCGGGGTGGCACCAATTGAGGAGAAACTTACCCAGCATCGGCTGAGATGGTTTGGACATGTCCAACGAAGGCCTCCTGAGACGCCGGTACGTAATGAGGTTCTTGAGCGGGTCGATAATGTAAATAAGGGTAGAGGTAGATCTAAACTGACGTGGGATGAGTCGGTTAAGAAAGACCTTAAGAATTGGAATATCTCTAAAGAGATAGTTTTGGATAGTAGCGCTTGGAGACTAGCTATTAATGTGCCTGAACCTTGAACTTATTTCTTTCGGGTTTCATCTCTAGCCTAACCCAACTTGCTTGGGAAAAAAGACTATGTTGTTGTAGTATATTTTCCACGACTCAAGCAGAACCTGAAACACTTATCCCGCTTGATTCAACCCAAAGAGCATTACACAATTCTCATGAGGTGATCAAAACCTACTTGTACAAACAGAAAAGGGTATTACGGATCACTGAATGAGCATCAGTCGCACACTATGAACAATACATGCCATGACAATGATTCATAATCACAACCAATATTTGTGGTGAAAACCTGCATCCGAATTACAAATGGTCAATAATATCCTCTACACTCGGATACATGTTAGTTTCGACAATTGATGACGAACACATGGAAAAGACCATATTTTGTTACAGCAGCTGAAAAGTGCCTATAAGGGAATTAAATATCCAATAGTAATAAAAAAAATCAGTTAGGCTGTTGGTTATGACCAAGCACAGTTGGGAGGCCAAGCACGGTTTGAGTGAGCTGGCTACCAGCATTTGCCTCGTCCAAAGGCTTGGAAGGCTTTTGCTTCTCGTTCCCATGCTGCAAGGGAGCCTTTGGTATGTTGGCTTGTGTATCTACAGTATCATATTCGGGCTTCCTTTTTTTCTTCTTCATCTCGCCAGCATTTCTGTTGCTGTCATCAGGAATTGCACTAGAGCTTGTCTCGCGAACCCTTTCATAACTTTTCAATGCCTGGTTCTGTCCATAATCAGGTGCAGGGTATATCATGGGATTTGTTATGGGTGGTTGTGCTACCTGTGGGACAACACTTTGCATTACACCAGGGTAGCCCTCTTGCAGTTTAGCTGATGCAGCCAGCCTCTTCCGCTTCATTCTCTCTTCGTTGCGAACCTAGATTAGTTAAAAGGGAAAAATTTGAGCAACAGAATGGTACAATATATAAAGTGAGCCTATATAATTCTAGTCTTGCATCTGCTTCAACTTTTTAATAAATGTGACAATGTGACAATATGTGCATATTAAAAAAATGGGAAAAATAATATTTTTAGTAATGACCTTATGCTGGTTGTATAATAATCTTTTCCGATCCTTTGATCTACAAATGGCATCTTTGATTCCAACATTGTCCATGTAGCCTTGCGGCCACAGCTCTGCAAGCTGGTGTAACATTTTCAGCATGGTCAGACGATTGCAGATGCACTTGAGATCAATACTGTATGTCCATATACAAAAATAATAACTCCAATCCTTTTTTGGAGTTAAATGTTGCAGATAATTGCAACCAATTTGGAGAGAGGGAAAAATGGACCATTACAAAAAGCACCAAGCGGGGGGCAGGACATTTTACAAAACCGGTATTTTAACCCCTACCTACAATAATTTTTACATCAAAAGCAATCCCTTACAACATAAAACAAGTAAAACTAACCAGTTCACATATTATGATCTACAATCCACATAAACGTCTAGGTAAAAAATTACATCCAAGAAAGCTAGAGAAATAATGGAATAATAATTCTTCCACTTAAGATAAACAATAACAGCCCATGATATAAATTGGGAGAGCAAGAAGCATAACATTTAGTTTTTGTAAAGACATTATTAACTGCAAACCAAAGTCCATTTATTGAGTTGTCACCTTATCTATGATAGCACAACTAATTTTCCAGATCAGATTTATTTAGCAGATTAAAGAAAAACACAAGCCAAAAAGGACAAGGGAAAAACATGATAATGACAAGTTTTCATAAATGAAAATGAGCAAGCTTTCACCAAAATTGGAATAAGGATCAAGTCAGCTAGTCAAAAAGAGAGCCAGATTCAGATTCCAAAGAAACTTTTTAAAGGAAACAAACATAAGAAACAAGTTAAAGCTTCAGGATCATACCTCAACATATAACTTCCTGCTTTGAGGGCCCTTATCTTCATCCATACCCTGACAAGGAATACAATAGGATCCTGTTCAAGCCACTTTGGTTCTATAGAAACTCATCTACATGTTTCACTAATAATAATTGCATCGAACAATCAAGAATCAAATATACAAATATGTAATTATATCTTCACCAACTTGCAAATGATAAAGTTCACAAAAGCTGATGAATGTTTCCTAGGTGCTGAAGCCTCCAGAAAGAAAAAAAAAATAGATTTATACCTCAACATACAGATCATACAGATCACATATCCTATCCTCCAATGCAGCATCCATAACAGACTTCCCTTTTAAAGCTCTTCTTTCATCATTAGCAACCTGAAAATCATCAGCTGAACCATCCTGCTGTTCATTGACCTGGTACCATGTTAATAATGGTACATATATCATCCGACACAACGAATAAGAGAAAAGTAATTAACAAGAGCTAAAACATCAAGAGGCTAGAAGGAAGTCTCACACTTTGTTACCAAGTATATCTTTACCTTTGACTTTGCAGCCACACGTGTTTTGATCATTTCGTTGATCTCCATTTTTATACGCTGAAACCGGTCAGCCTTCTCCAGTTTAGCAGATAGACCCGATTCTACCATTTCTTTCATGTTTCTCTGTTAAAAATTGCATTAGTTAGAGATGGAAGCAGACATGCACAAGGTTAATAAAATTGACGTAGACATGTAGTTTGACTGTTTGAGTGAATCGTCATCGTACAGCACCAATAAACCACAACAAAAGCATCCTCAGAAACTAGAAAGTGATGGTCTAATTGCAATTGGATATTCTGGCTAGCTTACATTTTATCCGTTGCTTAGTTGCTCTTCTTGTTTCGCGTTATCTTAGGGCCTGTTTGGTAGAGCTCCATCTGGTTCTGATTCTCTAAGGGAGCTAATTCTCTAAGAGAAGTGATTCTGTGGCTGAAAGTGATTCTCTTTGATTCTCTAGCATAAACTCTTAATATCAGGATGGAGAATCACTCCACAGAATCAAGAGAAGCTACTTTTTTTCAGCTCCCAGCCTCTTAGTTCATTACACATAATCACTTTCACTTCACAGAATCAGCAGAGAATCACTTCTCTATGAAAAATTGTTTGGCAGAGCTCCTGCTGGATTCATTAAAGAATCAGCTCTGGGAGCTCTGCCAAATGCACCTTTATATTGACCTCACAGATCAGCATTGGTTATGGTATTTGAGTATTTACCGGATGATGATCACTTATCTCAGATTACCATAATCTTTTTTTAGAACAGAGATTACCAAAATCTTTTGCAACATAAAAGAAGTTATTACAGATAAACATTTGATGGTATGTCCTGGCATGATTGATCTTCTTTTTAATACGCACTCTATTGGAAGTGATCATTTCTAAAATGTACAATTAGTTTAACCAAAAAAATGACATTCAAGCTATATTGTAATTTTTGCTAACATATACTAAGATGAACATAATGTGAGTATTCAAAAAATCTTTAGGTAACTTTTCAAATTTGAAAATAAAAAATGAAGAATTAAACACAAAGAGGCAGCCAACCAGTGCCATACAATACCATGAAGTCAAGTCCAAGATAAGTTTACTAGCTTCCATCACTAACCTTCAGTGTCCTGCGCTGCACAAGGTGCCCAACTATGCCCATAAGGCGGTCCATCAACTCATGTTCTTGGATCTTCCCTTGATTTGCCTACACCACACAACAGTATTTATGGACAGCTAAAGTAACCACAAAGTAGTGAGAGAGGATTCTGCATTGTAAGTTTGAGTAAGAAATTGAAATACAAGAGATTCGTATTTGGTACAAATAAAAAAATGCGCTAAATGGATATTGCAATTAACAGAACTGACACAAGATTTTGAAGAACGGCCACTTGGTCAATAATTTTAGAGAAAGCAAAGCTGAAAAAGCCAAAGCATACATATCTGGTATGCAACCATAACTTTCAAAGTTCAGACAGGGTATTCACGGTTAAAAATGAAGTAAATTTGGACATGGCGGTACATACCGATAACCTTGCAACCTTGGCAAGCTTTTGCTTTACTTCTTGAGGCAAACGTCTTTTAACTGCTGCCTGACCATTTGGATCTACCTCATTAATATCAATCGTTGGTGGTCTATCTGCAAGGAGAATTTCAAGCATCTCAAATTATTTCCAACACTACTTTGTCCACAGAAAGGCTCCAGCACATCAGGGGAATACTGTAACTCACATTCAGCAACAATCTTCTGGAGATCCCGAATAGCTCGCTCAAGCCTGGTGCCTTTGGGTTTCGTACCTGAACCCTCCCTACCAACAACAGGGTTCTGAAAACAACAGAAAGTGTTGAGTTACAATATATAAAATATTTGGTGATACAGGTAACAAGAATGTGACTATGAGAAATGGGTTGAAGGCTTAATCTTGTGTCCACATCGAGAACAGGACTCTTACCACTGTTTGTGTAGAATAGACAGCAGTACCCATAGCCATGACAGGATATTCACTTGTTCCATACTTCTCTTTGCGATAGATTCTATTTGATGGATCTTGATTTACCCCGCTTGCCTTTCTTTGTTGGAAATCAAGTTGCACTGAAGTACCTTTATCCCTGTAAGCTGAATAAGCATAATCATATGTCTCGCTGGTTTTTGACTTATGTGCATAATCAACAGGTAGTGCTGCAGCTTTATGCTTTTCCAAGTCTCTTAGCTCCAAAGGAGCAAGCGAAGCATCCTTACTGATCTTAGCACGCGCTGTAGCATCAGCAGCAACGGAGAAATCAGAAGATTTTCTTTTAGGGGCTCCTCCAGGACCACTGGTTTTGCTCTTCACCACTCTGTTGTCCTCATGGTATTGACCATATGAACCTACGGTGCTACTAGCTAATTGCTTCCCTGACTGCACAGTACCTCTTCCAAAGGATTTCCCAGGCACATCACCAATATTGAAATAATCAACTGGAGCATGCTGATTAGTCTCAAGATAAGTACTTGCTGAGTCCTTTCTTCTTCTTTTTTTTGGAGCAACATTTGCCGATGCGCCAAGTTCACTGCAAAAGAGGGTCAAATTGATGAATATTTCATTGGTGGCTTGGTGCTGCCATCGACATAGAAATGCAGGTGTACAAGTAAGCATTTAATGATGTTATTTTTGATCCATTGCTTTGATTAAACTGACGTAAATCACCCATGCTAACATCTATAAAAGCCATGTGCAGACTGCAGAGTAACCATTTGTTATTCTCATTTTTGTTGTGACGATTATGAGTTTATTCTCAATGCGAATGGCATTTTATGTCAGCTAGCACAGCATGTATATCGAAAGCTAAAAATAAGTACTAATTGTGCCAATCAGAAAAGAATCCATATGCATTAGGCAGAAGGGTGTAAAGCATAAATGTTATTTGCATCCCTATTTACTCCAAATTAAAATATCGGAGGAAACTTACATCTGTTCCAGCTTTCCTTTGTTCACAAAATACCCATCGTGCTTACTTTTCAAATTATCAACTTCAAAATATTCATCCTGCAAAGAGGAAAACATGAAGTAAATTAGTAATACAAAAGAAGATTCATTCTCAAGAGACGTAAAAAAGTTAACGGTGCAAAGAAACATGTTTTAGCATATCTCACGAAAAGCATTGTAAATATACTTATATACAAGATGACTAAATCACATTACAGTATCTGTTTAAACTGAACCATTATATATTAAAAAAGGTAGGCAGTTCAGTATGGTAGAAATATTTAGATGCACCTTTTTCAATTTGCAGACATAAGCTCAGGTTTTGATTTGTCAGATACACAATCAAATATTCTATTAGATCTCAAGTAGCAATGCCATATAAGAGTAAATAATAAGATTTCCCCTACCAATAAGCAGAGAGTTCAGAAGGGTAGAACAGAGGGCTAGGGTAAATGTCATAAATAGATGGGTACATCAAGCAATATTATTTAATGCAACCTGCATAGTAACTATAGGACATACAAGATCAAGTCCTTTGAGGTGTCAGATTTAATGAGCATAAAGCTGACCCAGAAGCAATAAAGACAAATTCATCTAGAAATAAGAACAAAAGTTTGAATAACTAACCAACTCAGCATCATCAATAAACGAATCCTCAGTGTCATACTGATCATCATCTGGTACATCGTCCAGATCTTCTTCGTCACTACTATGTTTGCCCTGGCAATTCATAATATTGAGTCAAAAAGAGCATGCATAGTGAACCCGAGATAAAACTAAGCCCGGTGTGTACTACCATGTAAAGGCGCTCAATTTTTTCAATGACTGCATTAAACCGATTTGGCTGTGTTGGATCCTTTGGGTCGTTTTCTGCAGGATGTGCCTGATACAAATCATAAACAAAATGTTAAGTGCAGGACTTCTTGAATGCCAAACAATTCGTTAGATTGTAAACGTAGAAGCCAAAATTTATCACACTTTTCACAGTGAATATTGAGAACATCGTTTCAAGAATGGTTATGTTATGGCATGAATATATAACATGTACAACAATGTGTAAGGATGAGATTTAACTAATTTGGGCACAGAATGGTTCTAGCTCAGTGACTTTCAAGGTTTTGGCAGATTACAAGAGAAAAGTAGTAGTCAAATTCCAGAACACCAGAAACAGATATTAGCAACAATACTTGGAACATCTCTGCAAAAGCACATCTGCACATGTACCTAATAAAAGATACTAGTTTAACCAGAACAGCAGAATGAAACCACCCTGGGTACATAAATCAACAACTGGCTTTAATTAAGAATATGATTGTTGTTGTCATAGGGATCACTACAAACAGGTTAACTAAAGGTATATAGCTTTTGTGCCCTTTACCATCTTTAGCTAGCATCTCTTACGAGGGATGACCTGTTGCTATCTACCAAACACGAAAGAGCCTTTGCGTTTCATGCTCCAGATCTAACCATCAGGTCGAGAGAATCCTTCTATTTTCATCTACTCGTCGAAAAGTTAATAAGCAGAGCACAAATTACAGCAACACAGCGGGTAACCCAACCAACACGCAACAACCGCAACAGCACTGCTTACCGCACCAGATGGGCCCGCATGTGCGGCGAACGCCGGCTCCGCCGCCACCGCCGGTGCCGGTGCCGGTGCCGCTTGCCCGGCCTCCTTAAGGAGCTTCTTCCACGATACGATGGTTGTCTCCCCGGGCCGCAGCTCCACCGTGAACAGCTGCCTCCGGCACGCCGCCACAGCTTCAGGGACCGCGGCCGCAGTGGCGGGCGGCTGCTGCGGAGCGAGAGCGGGCGGTGCCGCGGCAGCGGCAGGGACCGCCGCCGTCGCCGCCGGAACCCTAGCTGCTGCGGCGGCAGGGGCAGTGGCGGAGGAGGAGGGGGCGGCCACGGGGTCTTCCATGGCGAGACTGGGAGAATTTGGAATTCGAGAGGTCACGGCATTAGATCGAGGGGGCTAGGGTTTTGAGGACGTGGGCTGGAGAGGGGAGTGGGGAGTGGAGGCGGAGGAGGTGGGCTCCGGGGTCCGAAGAAGAAGGGGTGGGGGTGCATGAAAACGCCCTCGGTTTTGGTCGAGGCGGAAGGGGGTGGGGGGCGTCGCGCGCGCCGGATTGGATGAGCTGACCGCCGTGGATTTCTCGTCGCCGTTGGCTTGGCTCCTCGTCTCGCCGCCGCGAACCCCATCCTCGCTTGCTTTTTCGGAACGGGCGCGCGGATGGGCTGTGGATCTGTGGTTGGTGGTGACTTGGGCCCATTACGGGTTTGTCTCTTCTTTTTTTTGGGAACCATTACGGGTTTGTCTCGCACAGAGGCACAACGCGCGATTTTGCGTTTTTTTTCATTTTTATATTAAAAAAAACAAAATTTCAAAAATATATGTCGAATAGGAAAATTTTCAAAAATAGGTGTCTGTCGCCCCTCTAATGGGCGACAGGGTGCCTGTCGCCCATCCAGTTGGCGACATGACCTAAATATAAAAAAATTTACATTTAGGTCCTGGCGTCCAGGGCGCATTAAACAGTAAATTTGTAAAATCGATATAAAATATTATAAAAATACAAACTCAATTATTCTGGATTCTATGAAACAATATCTACAACTTTTGTTACATAAAGTTTTTCATTTGATCAATGTATCTTGCTCTATTTTAAATATCAGTTTAATACACTTTTATTTAAATCTCAAGATCCATCCTTTGGATGCATGTCATCTTTGGCCAGAGTGTTGCATATGGTGAGCATAGGCTTGTACAAAATTGGTAGGCCCATAAAATATTTCTAGAATAAGTTTTTAAATTAGATCTTGCAATATGTCTAGTTTAAATGGGTTATTTATCCATGCTGCTATACTGAGTATTAGAAGCCATAACTTTTACAGTACCATTATTTTATTTCCTAAGAGCTATAAAAAAGTTTGGTAAATTTTAGATAAGCACAACTAGACCAAATGAATTATTTTAGATTTTCCTAGGTACAAGAACTATTTTTATTGATTTAGATACATTGATGAAAAACTTTATGTAACAAAAGTTGTAGATATTGTTTCATAGAATCAAGAACAGTTGAGTTTGTATTTTTCCGATTTTTCTACAATTTTATATCAATTTTACAAGTTCACTGTTTAATGCGCCCTGGGCGCCAGGACTTAAATGTAAAAATTTTTATATTTAGGTCATGTCGCTAACTGGATGGGTGACAGGCACCCATTTTTTAAAAAATTCTCTATTCGACAAATATTTTTGAAATTTTGTTTTTTTTTAATATAAAAATGAAAAAAAGCCACGATTTTCGCATGTTTAGCGGGCCGGCAGCGGATGGACAACGCACGCATGGTGGCAGTTGCGGCCCAATATATATATTTGAACTCGCACGGCACAAAAGTCCACGAGTTGTTCAATCCGGGTAGTTTTTAAAAAAATAATATCTATATTTTTATTGAAAGACAAAAATTGGGCTATTTGAAATAGTGAACCCACCGGACAATAGGTAACCTAAACTGTGTTAAATAATAAATAGAGGAATTCATCTTGTCGCCCCTTCACAAGTCGATTATTTTGTGCTGAACGGACAGGCGTTAGCAAACCATTTCCATTTGTGCCAAATTTAAAAACAGAAAACATGCCCAATTATCTTGTAATAAGTAAAAAATTGGAACGATTTCTATTAACTCCTCGAGTTTTACGGGGGTAATTTTTGTAAATGGATCGAATACGGACGAATATTGAGTTGGATACGAATAGTATTAGTTTTTTACGAATAAGATTATACTGGATATCGATATTAAAAAATATAAAATTTAGTATTCAGATATGGATTGGTTACGAATATTGAATATCAAAAATCGGATATGAATGAATAAAACTCCCAAACCAAATCGAATTTGAATACGGTCTTGAAATAACCATACCATTTACTTCCCTTCTATGGTACCAAAATCTAATGGATCATTTGTTCCCTTTATTTATTTATTTAAAAGATCCATTTAAGCTTTACGAAATCGGACATAGTTTTGAAGAAGACTTTCGTTTTCCAACGAGTTTTTTTTAAAGCACCCAAGAACACTGGAGAATCATGTAAGAATTTGGGCGGCCACGCTGACCGGACTCAACGCAGATAAAGCTGTCGTAGTAGTCTCAAAACGCGTCATACTGAGACACACGCACACCTCCACACACACGCACGCACATCCACACACAGGTCTCAGCACCGGTGCGACACCAACGTTGCGGTCACGGGGGATCGAACGCTGGCTGCCAGCCTCGCAACCAACAGGGTTTATCGATCCCAAATGAAAACACCAACAGCTTCGATGAACATCTACACCTACACTACCCTAGGTAGAAAAAACGACGACAAGACACGACACACAAGTACACAACTCCTTTTATAATCGCATCAAGCCCCTTCTCCCCTGCTTTCGGCTTTGCCTTCAACTGCAATCGGACAGAGAGGTAAGCCAAGTTGCCCAGCGGACGCAAAGCATACAGTGCACTTGCCGTTTCCGGCGCGCGCCTCTGAACGAACCCGAAAGCCCCTCATCACCATTCCTCTTCCTGCCATGGCGATCCCCTTTACTACTCCACCCCCACGCCCACCACCGCCCCTCCCAACCAAACCACACCGGCACCACTAACAACCGGGCGGCTCCAGGCTCCAGTTCAGGAAGGGGGAGAAGAGGCGAGCCTTTCTTGGGAGGTTGCCGGTCCCGGAGCAGGAAGGATGGGGCGCGGCAAGATCGAGATCAAGCGGATCGAGAACTCCACCAATCGCCAGGTAACCTTCTCCAAGCGCCGTAACGGGATCCTCAAGAAGGCGCGGGAGATCAGCGTGCTCTGCGACGCCGAGGTCGGCGTCGTCATCTTCTCCAGCGCCGGCAAGCTCTACGACTTCTGCTCCCCCAAGACATCGTGCGTGCCGTTACCTACTCCCTGTTTTTATTCCTCTGTCTGGCTATCCTCTCACGCCGCCTTGGTACTATGTTCCTCTAGTTTATGCTGGACGGGAGAAAGATCCTATTTTTTTAGTCGGCTGCTTTCTACTTTTGTTGGATACTGTTGTAGTTTCCACTACTGCGCTGGACTATGCAATTTTTACTTGTTTGATTGAGGTTGTGGAAGAGACAGTGCAACTAGGTGAAAGATATTCGGGATCATTACCAGTGCTGCTGCTTTTCTTAGCTATTTGCCCTGAACAAACCTGTGTAGTGGAGGTTTACAGGTTTTATTTTTAGTTTTTACTTGATTGGTTTCTTGTCCGTGGAAAGTATATTTTCGCTTGTAGGTAAAGCACCACCACTTAATAAAATCTTTATGAATTGCGGTATTTTGATTAGCTTAGTTTCTGCTGAACCAATACATGTAGCAATATCCATGCCTGTATTTTTTCAGAGTTGCTATTCATGCCTGTATCTTAAACCAATTCTGGCAGAGCTCCTGCCCTTTTCGTTAGAAAAAAGCAATATTCATGACTGCATATGATATATTTTTGGTCTGACATAGGCTATCAAAAATCTTGGAGAAGTACCAAACCAATTCTGGAAAGATACTATGGGATGAGAAACACAAGGTAACCTTTGATTTCCAGACAGGATGAGAATAGAACTAGCCTTCTAGAATTAGTTAAGCACATTGACTGACCATTTTTTTGAAAGGGTAATTGACTGACCATTGGTGAGCACATGAAACATTTCAGAGCCTTAGCGCTGAGATTGATCGTATAAAGAAAGAGAACGATACCATGCAGATTGAGCTCAGGTAATGCTTAAACTAGAATAATTTGTGTTTTCTTTTTTAGGATCATCCCCTCTTAGTTTCAACTTGATGTTTATGGAGAATGTGATCCCTCGCTAAACACTTCAGCTAGAACAGATTGTATTTTACTTTTGGGGAATTCCCCTCTTCATTTTCATGTTGATATTTATGCAGAATGTGATATCCTCTTGTTATGGCATAGGCACCTGAAAGGTGAGGATCTGAACTCGCTGCAACCCAAAGAGCTGATCATGATTGAGGAGGCACTTGATAATGGGCTGACAAACCTGAACGAGAAACTTGTAATAAATCTGCTTAATTAGCTGATCTCAATGTGGTTAATGTCATATTACCATCATTAGAATAAATTGTTTGTTTTGTTGATGCAGATGGAGCACTGGGAATTGCATATGAGAAACGTATGAGCTTAATCTCACTATGGACCCCCTATATTATGATCTTTTTTTTGAACATGTGGTTGTTTTCACTTTTCAGTTCCTGCCCTCACCCATTATCTTATTGGTTCATTGTAGAATAAGATGCTGGAAGATGAGAACAAGCTGCTGGCCTTCAAGTTGGTAAGTTTCCTTGACTCCTTGTAGGATTACATTTCACTCGTTTAATTTGTACTTTAAAAGGCTGGGTTCTCTCACTCTTACTTGAAAATATAATATTTAAATTTAACACTATCTTGGACTTTTTTCCTCGAATACTATCATTTCACTAGAGAACTATCTTGGACTTTCTATGTTTAAATTGTGTGTACTGGCTACAGTCTTCAGAGGTCAAATTGATCCACAGATTAATAAAAAAACGTGGTTATTGATTGGGGATCTATTAAGGTTGAAAGCAAAGAGAATTCATGCAACTACAGTTATAATGAAAATTAAGCACCGTCCTGTAAAACCACCAATTGTCCAACTACAGTATTGTCATCCATCTACTGAATTTTGTTTGCTTCCTACTGATCAGTGTCACCAAGCTTCCTATATTGAGTTGGTGGAATGCAAAAGATCAGTCAATTTATTTTGGGTTTCAAATGCTACGCAGGATGTTTGATAGAAAACTTATATGCAGCTATGCTCTACTAGTTAGTCAGTGAGCTAATTCTGATATAGAAACTAACCTAAGCCGCTGTTTTTCTTGCTTCCAGCACCAGCAAGATATTGCTCTGAGCGGTAGCATGAGAGATCTTGAACTGGGGTACCATCCTGACACGGACTTTGCGGCCCAGTTGCCAATCACATTCCGCGTGCAGCCAAGCCATCCCAACTTGCAGGAGAACAATTAAGCTGCTGAATCCTCCATTCCACTTGCCGTTTCATATCAAGATTTCACCCACCACTACTGGCTTGTATGTCCTCGCGGCTTGCCAACTGTATCTCTTCTTTCCGGTATGTTTGGAAGGACATATAATGTGTGTTAGTTGCATGATGTGCTGATGCTGTCGATCCATAGCACACGCTCTCAATAACTTGGTATTGTATGATTGTGGTTGTGTAATCAGCTAATCACTGGATTTGTCGGATGGTAAACAGTTTCAGTGCATAAAACGATGTTGTAATATTTGTGTTTATGGCATCTATTTGACATTTCAGTTTAAGATACACAATTCATGTACATCAGGTGAGGGCTATACATCACCCTGAAATCCAGTTAACCAGCACATGTAGCATAGCATGTGAAGTTGTGAATACAACTCATCCATATAGAGTGTGTGTGACCGCGACCTGAAACTTCAGCCGCCTTGCATCACCTGAGCATGTCGCCGAAGTCCACGAATGGACTGCTCAGAATCGACGAGGCGCTGAAATTGCTTTCGCCTTCGTCGAACGCAATCCTCTGGCCGAACGGCTGCGGGCGGTCCGGCAGGTCGGGCACGTCCATGTCCCCCTCCAGCATCCTCAGCGCCTCCGGCATGGTCGGGCGGCACGCCACCGTGACGTGCGCGCACAGGATCCCGACAAGCACGAACCTCTCCATGGCCACCACGACGGTGCTCGGCTCCCTCCGCAGCGCCTCGGCGAGCACCTCCCTCGGCCGGCCGGCCTTCACGTGCGTCCACGCCCAGTCGGTGATGAGCACGACGCCGGACGGGTCGGCCAGGTCGAGCGCGCGGCGGCCGCTCAGGACCTCGTCACCTCGAGCACCAGCACGCCGAAGCTGTACACGTCGCTCTTCTCGGTGAGCTGCCCGTAGAGCGCGTACTCCGGCGAGAGGTAGCCGTGCGTGCCGGCGACGTGCGTCGTGAGGTGCGACTGGCCCTCGCGGCTCCGGCGGGCGAGGCCGAAGTCCGCCACGCGCGCGCGCATGTCCGCGTCCAGGAGGATGTTGGTGGCCTTGATGTCGCCGTGGTAGATCCCCGGCTTGACGCCGTAGTGCAGGTACTCGAGGCCCCTGCCCACGTCCAGGATCACGGTCCGACGCTGCGCCCAGGAGAACGCCGGCCGCCGCCTGACCTCGCCGTCGGCGAAGATGTACTGATCCAGCGAGCCTTTGGGCATGTAGTCGTACACGAGGAACATCTGCTTGCCTTCGTCGGGGTCGTCGTCTGCAATGCAGCACCCGCGCAGCGGCACCAGGTTCCGGTGCCGGAGGAGGCTGATGATCTCCACTTCGTTGGTGAACTCCTCGTCCCCGCCCTCCACCTCCGGGTCGAGCATCTTCTTGACGGCGACCACGGTGCCGTCCGCGAGCACGCCGCGGTACACGACGCCGAACCCGCCGCGGCCGATGAGGTTACGCTCGGCGAAACCGCCGGTCGCCTTGGCCAGCTCGCAGATGTCGAACATCACGGAGCCGGTGTTTGGCCGCGGGCATGACCGCCGCGACTCTGAGATTTGGATGCTCCTCCTCTTGATGTCATCCTGGCGCCTCCTCCAGAGAAGCAGAGCTACGAGGGAGGCAAGCAGCAGGACGATGGCAATCGGGATGGTGGCGGCTACTGCGATGTTGGTGTGGCTGGTGGAGCTGGATGTAGACGACGACGTCGGGCGAGGGGTGGAGAGAGCGAGGCCGAGGGCGCAGCTGGCAGTGGCGGGGGAGTCTGGGCCGTCGGAGCTGGAGATCCCGGCCGCGTAGAGCACGGTGAGGTAGAAGCAGCTCTGGGACTTGGAGCTGTTGCCGGCGGCGGCGGTGAGCCGAGCCGACGCGCCGATGCCGGCGTTGAGGCAGCGCGTGCAGAGCGACAGCGAGGTGATGTCGGCGCCGCAGGAGGCGTTGAGCCCGGCGACGGACGCGCCGCCCGCGACCTCGGCGTACTCCGCGGCGGTGGTGACCCCGGCGCAGTAGTCCGGGGTGATGGCGAACTGGGACGGCACCGGGAAGCAGGCCGGCACGAGGGATCCCGGCAGCGAGAGCGGCGGCGCCGCGAGCGCGGCGGAGAAGGCGCGGAGGCAGGCCGCCGACGCCGCCGCGGACGGGAGGCGGAAGCGGCCCGTGGCGCGGAGCCGCGCCGCGAGGCCGACCCCGAGCACCGTCATGCAGCAGGCGGTCCTGTTGGCCACCGGCGGCGCGCACGGCGAGTGGTCCCAGGGGAGCGTGGCCACGTAGCCCAGGTCGAGCGGGCACGCCGCCGCCGTGGAGTTGGCGTCGTCGGCCCCGGCCGCCGGCGGGCGCGGCGTGAGGACGAGGAGGAGGATGGCGAGACGCCCCCACGCTGCCGTCATTCCGGTGAACGGACGGAGACGAGGAGCAGCACCGCCCGCGCGCTCCGAGCGGAAGAGAACGAACCCGATGCAAAGCGAAAGGCGAGCCGGAGTGGAGTGGAGCGGCGATGCAAAGGAAGGAAGGAAGGAAGGAGCACCCCGTGCCTGGCGCTGTTTTTTTTAAGAGGAGCGTTGGTGGAGAGCGGATCTCCCGTGGGACCGACCTGTCAGTGCGGTACGGGGCGGGCGGGGCGGCGCGGCATTGTGCATTTGGGCTGGTGTTGGTAGAGGAAGAAGAAGGGAAGGCCGCCATGGAAACACTGTGTGGGCGTGCCGTTTCTCTGCTCCAACCTCGTATAACGAACGAATCTGACCCCGGGTCGGGATCCTGCCGCCGTGACCGCTCGTGTCGTGTGGGTGGCTGTGGCAGCGGAGACACCTGGCGACTCGACCATCAGAGCAATCCGTTGACCAACGGCGCCGGGCTTCGCCTTCACGAGCTTGCGCTGCATTCCTGGTCATCTGGCTACGGGGCACTAGGCGCTAGCTGCGCCAGGTAAGGCCTTCTCCAGTGGTGGTACCGGTTGTAAAGAAAACATCAGCCACGTACATCACACCCTGGGCTTGTGGTCCCTACAATCTAATCAGCCATCATAAAATTGTGGTCCCTACAATCTAATCAGCCATCATAAAAAAAAGCTTTATTGAGGTGGTCATGGGTCCCACGTGCAGTAAAATAATGTCTTATTGCTCAATGGATGAGAACCACCTCAATTTCCCTAAGAGAATCCACTGCATGTAACTTTTTTTAACTGGCGAGGAACCGAAGCTCACTTTAGGTGCGATTCTTTTCTCTCTCCATAAAAGTTCGCCTACTCCAGTCGTAGCACCTGTTCCTGAAACCACTACGTTAGTTGAGGGTGTGGCCACTACAGAAGACCGATCCTTCCGAGTCCATGAATCCTATCTAGCGAGCTGACCGCCGCGCCTCTCTCGAGTCTCGTCCGATCCCCGGGCTCGAGGCGAGAAACATGAGAAAGTTGGTTCCATGTGGCCAGAAAGACGGCTTCTTTTCTCACTCACTCGATCACGGGGCAGCTGGGTGCCTTTGTCGCAACAACTTGGCGTGATGATCTTGGATGGAGCAAAGAACCTGCCGGTTGGTGTATATAATAATAATATATACGCATCGTTTTTTATTTAGTATTTAATATAAGCCTGACGTCGGTGATAAGCCAGTACGTTCAGGTTATCATTGCTTGCTGCTGGCCGTATGTCCAGATAAAGAAAGGAAAAAAGGAAAAAGAAAAAGAAGGAGCCGGTCGGCGTGGCACACATGGGGTTAATCCCAGGGACACACATGGGATAGGGGGCACGTACGCACGCGACGGCCACGGGTTACAGCGATTGGTTCTGTCATCAGTGCATCCGGATCCACACACACGTGTGTGACCCAAATGTTAGATAGATGCTGCCATTCTGGGCATAGTAACATCCACAACTGTATTTGTTTGTGCCAGTTTGCAGCTGCATAACAGCCAACTACCAGCCGAACAGCTGCAAGAGACCAGATCATCATCCTTGTCTACAATGAGCAAAATCTACATCATATCATGGCTTGTTGGCTGCAGCTGCTATAGCCGCAGCACCAGCCAGGCAGGCTGCATACGCAAATGGATGCTGCCAATATTGCGGCTTGTATTTGTATAGCGTCACGTTTTGCCGTCGGACGTAGACGCGCCTAGCCGGAACTTAGCAGCTCAGTGACGGAGTCCTTTATATGGGCCTAAACAGGCCGGAGTTAAACATGTGATTGTTTCAAACATAAAGATCTGGCCTGTTAGCTGCTTGGGCCATCGAGTGGTACATGACGTGAAGTTAGTCAAGCCCATTCCTTCTAGAAAACCACGGGATAAAAAGTTAAGACCTGAGCATTTTCTTTTTGGCCCGGCCCAATTCCGGAAAATGAATGACGAGCGCAAGTCCTGTACTCCTGTATATGTAAAGCATCGTAATTGTGAGATGCTTATATAATAACCCCCTAAAAAGGAGGTTATTAATTATACCATTAGAATAGCTCGTGAAAAATGATGACTAGGTCCTGATATCATGAATGACATCTAGGAGGCGAGTTCGCTGGAGCTAGCTAGCGGCAGACGGGTCCTCTGTTTCTGATCCCAGCCACTCCTTTTCCCAGCTCCAAAAGACGCCTTCATCTTTTGTCTGCACGGAGAGGGACGTTACCTTTTGATGAGACATGCTAATGTGTTCCATATGATCACATCAGAGAACTTGCTTCACGTATGCTCTATGGCGTTTTCAGAGGGTCCACAAGGAATCGAGTAACAAGAGTGCTTAGTTATTTTGTTAGGTTACAAGCATATGATTCCTAGATCACTAGAGCGTGCGTGCGCTTGTGTGACACCCTTGCATATTCAAGATCGATTACCGAATCCCCATTACCCCATGCCTACGAAATCAGCTATCCTATATTCCTATGCGGCCTGTAAACCATCCAAGGACCCTCGCTCTAGTTCAATAACCCTATATATGTTATGGTTTTCAGATGAGGCCACCTGACAACAGTTAAGTTGAAGCTTGGTAGACGCTTCTCTCTTTTCATTTGTGGCCACTCTCACCCTTTGTCATGCATCGAGAAGACTCGCTGGCATCCTATCATCTAATTGCTGGCCTTGATTGATTTTCTTCCCGACTTTTACTTAAAATTATTGAAAGAATAATATGCTCGCCAAGTCATAGTCGCTACATATGCAAAACCACTTGTAAAAACTATCTACCAGGCACATGAGGTTACTTTGACATACGGTTTTGGATAGGTCAAAGTTTTTTTTTCTTTTAAAAAAAGTGATAGTTAGAAGGTAGAATACCTTTGTTTTATAGGTGAAAGGGCCAATGACAAAGTAGTCAACCTTCAATAGGTGCTATTAGTTTTAGACTTCCACTCTTGTCTGAAGTAAAAACTATCTACCAGGCACATGAGGTTATTCAATAGGGCCAATGACAAACTATCACTCCATTAGCATTAGCACTCCATTATCAACGCCATGCTACCCTACACACTGCATTACGGTGCTTTTGTGAGACGACTCGATCACAGGTCACAGCCTTGCCTGAAGGTCCATACTTGTCCAGGTTCTGTTCTGATTCTTCAGCAGAGCCACGGAACGGGAGCAGACCGAACCTATTCGATGCACGCCCCACGGAGGCAAAAGGATGGACGAGAGCTCGGAACGCCGCCGTCGCCATGGCCCATGGATGGGGTCCTGAGACCACCAACAGCGCCCTCCTGCCGTTCATCCCGCATCATCTGCCTGCTGCATGGTGCACGGAGACGGAGCCTTCAGCAGGCAGCAGCTATAAATAACCCAAGCTGATGCAGCTAGTGACACACCACCACTATACATCAGTCGTCACTCGTCGTCCTCCTTGACCTCCGTCTATCTCCTTGCAAGAAGAGGAGCACCAGCAACTCCTCCACAGAGAAAAGGTAATCGACACGAGCCAAGTGGTTTTCAGAACTCTGTTGCGATCTTATCGCATCTTTGCTAGCTGTGCTGCACGGTTTAGGCCGGCCGATCACCTCTGACTTTGCGGGGCCATGCTAGTCCGCGCGCGCGCCCCAGGAGGCTTCCTGGCGCGCGATCTCGGACAGCAGCAATCTTTCTTTTTTTGGAAAGTTTTTTTCTGTATTTTTCTACTTTTGGAAATTTATAATTTGTAAATATAAATTTTTAGTATAATTTTTGCGCGTCTTCAGTGGAGAATAATCATCATAACTTTTTATGATATACATAACTTTTACGTATAACTTTTTTCTAGCAACTTGAAGAATAATTTTTTAGTACAACTTGTACTTAACTTTTAGCATAACTTGTAGAATGTTATCTTTATCAGGGAGACTTCTCGTACAAATTCTTTTACACAAGTTCATCATACAACTTTTTACGCATGAAATTCATCATACAACTTTTGAGTACAAATAGTCAACAATTTTTATAAAAAAAAAGTTGTCAAGAGAACTTCAACACATAATAGAACATAAAAAAAAGAGAACAACTGAAAAGGAAAAATTCTCATCATAATTTTTTATGGTGTACATAACTTTTACATACAACTCTTTCGTAATAACTTGAAATACAATTTTTAGCACAACTTTCATGATACATATATAACTTAATGTATATTTTTATAAATATAACTTACAGAGGACAACATTTTAGCATAAATTGTATAAAAATGTTATCTGAAAGATTTCTCGTATAACTTTTTACGCTCAAATTTATCATACAATTTCGAAACACAAGTCTCGGTATAATCTTTTAGTATGATTTTCATGCAAAAGTTGTCAATGAAATGTGAAGGAAAAAAAATAGAAATGAAAAAATAAAATAAATACCTGGACCGTCACGTCACTCACTCACGTGGGTGAGTGCAGCTCGCGGCAGCTATAGCATCGCGCGCTAGGAAGGTTAGCAGCGCGCGCTTGCTGTTTTGGATTCCCGGACTTTGCGCATGATCCGTGACTGTTCCGTAGCATGCGTATGTTGTGAGGGTGGCATCAAAAGGGGTCGGCACGTAGTGTGCAATTTAGGTACACGCTGTTCCCGTTGACGGCGAGCGTCGTCGTCCTGCTCTCGTGCCCAATTCAAGCGTTCGACGACGGCAGCCTCGACGTTCCCCGGCCCGCCTCCGTACAGGGAGCAGCACCTTTCGCCGTCCCTGTCTGTCCCTGGCTCCTCACCTGCAGCCGTCAGGCAGTAGTAGCTCCTCAATGGCGACTGGTCGGGGGCACCAACCAACCTGCTGCTGCTGGTGGTGGTTGGCGCCTATAAATCGCGCCCCCCACACCACCCCGTACTGGCCACCCCGCAGCAGCTGCCACCTCGTCTTACCAGCTGGGTTCTCTTTGGCCTCCTTGGGCATCGTTCCAGAGATCGTAGTCGGCCCGGAGATGGCGGCGGAGAACGTCGTGGCCACGTACTACTACCCGACGGCGGCGCCGGGGGCCATGGAGGTGTGCGGCGCGGAGTTCGGCCGCGGCGCGGGGGACAAGTGCTTCGACGACGACGGCCGCCCCAAGCGCTCCGGTGAGTTTCGTTCCGATGATGCATTGGTGGTGGACTGCTAGCTGCCGTGTGGTGTCACGACGCAGTGGCTAATAATCTGGGCCCGCCTGCGTGCCTGCCTGGTACTTCCAGGGACGGTGTGGACGGCGAGCGCGCACATCATCACGGCGGTGATCGGCTCCGGGGTGCTGTCGCTGGGGTGGGCCACCGCGCAGCTCGGCTGGGTGGCCGGCCCCGCCGTCATGCTGCTCTTCTCGCTCGTCACCTACTACACCTCCGCGCTGCTCGCCGACTGCTACCGCTCCGGCGACCCCACCACCGGCAAGCGCAACTACACCTACATGGACGCCGTCAACGCCAACCTCAGTGCGTGCTATACCTCTTCCGCGTTCTCCCTTTCCTGAGTGGCTGAGCTTGAAATCATCAGCTGGAGCTTATTATTCTGTCCATCTGTGAACTGGAATTTCGTCGAGCAGGTGGCGTCAAGGTCCAGATCTGCGGGTTCCTGCAGTACGCCAACATCGTCGGGGTGGCCATCGGGTACACCATCGCCGCCTCCATCAGCATGCTGTGAGTGTGACTGCTTGCCACGATCATTGGGTTCTTTTCTGATGATCTGGACAGTGAATGAATGGTGCGTGACATGGTGTCGTGTTCGTGCTCTCCGTGCAGCGCCATCAGGAGAGCCAACTGCTTCCACCAGAAGGGGCACGGCAACCCCTGCGCCATCTCCAGCACGCCCTACATGATCATCTTCGGCGTGGCCGAGATCTTCTTCTCGCAGATCCCGGACTTCGACCAGATCTCCTGGCTCTCCATCCTCGCCGCCGTCATGTCCTTCACCTACTCCACCATCGGGCTCGGCCTCGGCATCGTCCAAGTCATCGGTAAGCAAGCACGCTGCCGCCCACCCGTCGTCGCAGCACCAACGGCAGCAATGTTCGTTCCGCAGCGACTAATCACGCGCGCACGCATGCGATGCAGCGAACAAAGGCGTGCAGGGCAGCCTGACGGGCATCAGCATCGGCGCGGTGACCCCGATGGACAAGGTGTGGCGCAGCCTGCAGGCGTTCGGCGACATCGCCTTCGCCTACTCCTACTCGCTCATCCTCATCGAGATCCAGGACACCATCCGGGCGCCGCCGCCGTCGGAGTCCACGGTGATGAAGCGCGCCACGGTGGTCAGCGTCGCGGTGACCACGCTCTTCTACATGCTCTGCGGCTGCATGGGGTACGCGGCCTTCGGCGACGGCGCGCCGGGGAACCTCCTCACGGGCTTCGGCTTCTACGAGCCCTTCTGGCTCCTCGACGTCGCCAACGCCGCCATCGTCGTCCACCTCGTCGGCGCCTACCAGGTCTACTGCCAGCCGCTGTTCGCCTTCGTCGAGAAGTGGGCCGCGCGGCGGTGGCCCGGCTCGGCCTTCGTCGCCGGGGAGGTCGAGGTGCCGCTCCTCCCGCGGTACAAGGTGAACCCGTTCCGGGCGACGTGGCGGACGGCGTTCGTGGCGGCGACGACGGCGGTGTCCATGCTGCTGCCCTTCTTCAACGACGTGGTGGGGTTCCTGGGCGCGCTGGGCTTCTGGCCGCTCACCGTCTACTTCCCCGTGGAGATGTACGTGGTGCAGAAGAAGGTGCCGCGGTGGAGCACGCGGTGGGTGTGCCTGCAGATGCTCAACCTCGGCTGCCTCGTCATCTCCGTCGCCGCCGCCGCCGGGTCCATCGCCGGCATCGCGTCGGATCTCAAGGTCTACCGCCCGTTCAAGTCCTAGTGATCTCATCATCAGATTATTCATGGGGGATGCATGTGGTACAGCGGTGCTGTCCCATCAGATTATTCATCAGATTGTCTCATGATAGAACTCGCCCGCACGGGATCAAAACCGGAAAAGGGAATCGTTGAACAGCACTGACACGCTCGAGAAGGTTTCAAGTGTGTCACGCTGTTCTTATGCTGTAAGCTGATGATACATTCTTGGCAATCGATGTTTCAATGGGATCAACTGCCAACATCGAAGTGTCTGTCTGAGAAACTGAGGTGATGCTGGTGAAGTAACGCAACAACAACAACCTGGCCTAACTTTGTCGCGAATTTTCATGCTCTTGTCCGGAGCGGTCGAGGAATCCTGGTTCCTGAAAGATGCAGCAAACCATGAAGATTCTTCCCGGACCCTGCGAGAAGGATCTTGGTTGCTCCGGGAGACCGGGACACGCAACGCTGACATATCCCACCACTTTTCGCGACCGGGATCTCTGCTTTTCTGGTGAGATTCCGATGTTGCGCGGACAGCACTTGCCTGCTCCAGCTCGGCTTCGGGCGTGTTTATTTCGTGAAATTTTTTGGGTTTGGTTACTATAGTACTTTCGTTTTTATTTGGTAATTAGTGTCCAATTATGTACTAACTATGTTCAAAAGATTCATCTCATCATTTTCAGCTAAATTATGTAATTAATTATTTTTTTAAATTATATTTAATATTTTATGCATGTGTCCAAAAATTCGATGTGGCAGGAAATCTTCAAAATTTTTGGGAGCCTTTGCCTCGTCGGCTCCGCTCCTCTGGACTTCTGCGGTCGCCGTCGTCTTTCGCCGAGGAAGAAGCTTCCGGTGGTGTTCCGTTTGGTGTCCGCTTAGGCGCTTACCAAAAGTTCCGTGGGGCCTTGTGGCTCCCCCCACGGCCTTCTTTTTCATTTTTATATTAAAAAAATAAAATTTCAAAAATATATGTCGAATAAGGAAATTTTCAAAAATGGGTGCCCCCCTAATGGGCAACAGGGTGCCTGTCGCCCATCCAGTTGGCGACATGACCTAAATATAAAAAAATTACATTTAGGTCCTGGTGCCCAGGGCGCATTAAACAGTAAACTTGTAAAATCGATATAAAATTGTAGAAAAATCGAAAAAATACAAACTCAACTGTTATGGATTCTATGAAATAATATCTACAACTTTTGTTACATAAAGTTTTTCATTTGATCAATGTATCTAAATCAAGAAAAATAGTTCTTGTACCTATAAAAATTTGAAATAATTCATTTGGTCTAGTTGTGCTTATCTAAAATTTACCAAACTTTTTTTATAGGTCTTAGGAAATAAAATTGTGGTACTTTAAAAGTTATGGCTTCCAATACTCAGTATAGCAGCATGGATAAATAATCCATTTAAACTAGACATATTGCAAGATCTAATTTAAAAACTTATTCTAGAAATGTTTTCTGGGCCTACCAATTTTGTACAAGCCTATGCTCACCATATGAAACACTCTGGCCAAAGATGACATGCATCCAAAGGATGGATCTAGAGATTTAAATAAAAGTGCATTAAATTGGTATTTAAAATAGAGCAAGATATATTGATCAAATGAAAAACTTTATGTAACAAAAGTTGTATATCTTGTTTCATAGAATCCAGAACATTTGAGTTTGTATTTTTTGATTTTTCTACGATTTTATAATTTCACTGTTTAATGTGCCCTGGGCGCCAGAACCTAAATGCAAATTTGTTTTTACATTTAGGTCCTGTCGCCAATTGGATGGGCGACATACACCTATTTTTGAAAATTTCCGTATTCGACATATATTTTTGAAATTTTGTTTTTTTAAATATAAAAATGAAAAAAGCGTCCCCCCACGTTCAGGGAGAAGCTCCACGCCAGCAGGTCTATGCTCGGCCCACGGGCCACGGGACGGCACCAGCCGAAATAACCTATCGGTTCAGCCCAGGGCTTGTGAACGGGCAGGGCTCGGCTGCCCGACCAACGGACGTGCACGACCCGAGACTTATCCGTTACCCCCAGAACCATCGGTTATCTCTTCCCGCCACACACACGCACAGGACAGGACAGGACAGGCGCAAACGAACAACGCCTCCCCCCCCCCCCCCCCCCCCCCCCACACACACACACAACTCACACGGCGGCCGCAGCAGCCAGCATGTGGTCGGTAGCAGCGGTGCGCGCGGTGTCCCCGCTCCCGGCGCCGTCGCTCCGGGGCGGCGGCGCGGCGCGCGGGGGCGGCGGCGGCAGCCGAGCGGCGACGGTGTCGGTGCGGAGCACGCTGTGGGACTTCGTCGGCGGGGACCTGGTGAAGCCCGACCTCGGGCAGTGGCTGGACGACGTGGAGGAGCACAAGGCGCTGGCCATCTACCCGCCGCACGAGGGCGGGTACGAGGGCCGCTACCTCAACCAACTCCGCTACAAGGGCTACTACTTCCTCGACCTCTCCGCGCGCGGCCTCGGCGACCCGGAGACCACGCTCACCAAGATCCACCCCGTCTGCCCGGTACGTCGTCGTCCCTATCGCCGGCTCGCCGCCGGCCGGCCGCCGTTTCTAGGCGGATTCCATATATGCGCGTGTTCATCCGAATTGACTCGGCCGGGGTGCGTGGTGCTTGCAGCCGAGCCTCGGGAGGCAGCCGGTGGCGAGGTGGTACTTCCCGCCGGAGGTGGACTACAGGCTCAGCCTGCTGCACCCGGACGCCCAAGGCCTCGTCGTCTGGATCATGGAAGCCAAGGTGATGCAGTGGTCACGATTGCTGGGTGCTCCGTTCTATGCTGGATCTTCTTCTGGCATCTACATATCGTCAAGTTTGTCATCTTCATCTGTTCCGTTTGGTTTTTTTGCAGGTTCTGTCCAAGGCTGAGCTGCAGTTCCTGGCCATGCTCCCGGATCTCCGCCCAAAGGTCAGGGTCATCGCAGAATGCGGCAACTGGTACGTGCTTCTCTATCTCTATCCCAATTGTCGCGGGAGCATCTGTGATCAAGGGAAACGTGGATGCATTTCTGAATTCTGATTAACTATCGGGCCTGTTGATGATGCAGGAGAAAATTTGTGTGGAAGCCACTGAAGCAGATCGCGGGCCTCGAGCCCAACCCGGACGCGTAACAATGATCAAGCAGACATTCTCAAGGCAAAGTCACAGCTACACTCAAATTGCTTCTTCATAATCCCTCCCGGCTTCCACGGTTTTGTACTAAGGAGAGGCAATGAAGTTTGTACATACATTTTGGCACAAATTTCAGTAAAGAACCATGTAAATTAAAATTTTCCATACAAGCAAATCAAACGAATCATGGTCGCAATGCGTTTTAAACTTGAAGCAATGCACAAATTGCAGAGGGGTTGGACCTATTTTTCCCCCCAGATTTGAGGTGCAGAGAACGCACGTAGCCCAATGCGATCCGATCGAATTTGCAGGCTTTTCAGCGGCGTAGGTACACGAGGTCGGTGCGGAGCAGGAACGGGTACCCGATGCCCCTCCTGCTGGACGGGAACAGCACGAAGAGGAGGCTCACCACGAAACCGACCACGAGCGGCACGGTGTTGACGACCTTCCGGGGCACGCCGGGGTAGTAGCACAGGACGATGTCGTGGTGCGAGGCGGCGAACGTCACGAACGCGACCAGCGCCAGCGACGTGTGGAACAGGTCCGACCACCGCAGCCTGTACCGCGCCGGCTCCCTCGGCCCCTTCCTCCGGTGGCCGCCGCCGCAGAACGTGCGGATGCCCGAGGGCGTCGCGACGCCGTACCGGAGGCGGCCCGAGGGCGAGCGGAAGCTGTCGGTGAGCGTGAAGAAGACGCAGGAGGCGGCGCAGAGAGCGACCAAGGCACCGGTCAGGATGCGGTTCAGACGGGTGCACTTGCCGTCGTCGGTGAGGAGTGGGGCGAAGATGGCGAAGGCGAGGATGGTGGCGGTCGGGAGGAGGACGTTGAGGCGCGCCGTGCCGCCCAGGACGAGGTTGAGGAGCACGATGAAGCTCGAGTTGTCGTCCTCGTCATCGTCCTCCTCGTCCTCGCGTGGTGGATCAGCAGCGTTCTTGCTAGATTGCTCAATGAGGACCTTGCATTCTTCCTTCTCCGCCATTGATGCTACGCCTACGCGGAAGAGAGTGTGTGCGAGACAGGTTGGGATGAGAGTATGAGACGAGATCAGAGAAGCCCAATTAAAGAGGGCGCTAAGCCGAGCGACAGCAGAAAAGAATAACCCTTTCGGTATTCCCGACCAGTTCACGTTGGTCATCGAAGAAAGAATTGCTTCAGCAAGTGTATCGACGCAATATGAGGCTCTTTGCCTTCCCTCGGGCGGAAGCAACGAACATAGGCGAAATCAATAGAAAAGAGTGCTGATCAACAACCAGAGCGGCAGATGTGGATGGGGCGCAAAGGTTCTTCAAGAAACTAGCAACATACCTTCTTCAGATTCTTTTCCTATTTTTCTATCCAAAGAATACATCAGTTGAGAACGGCCTTGTATTGATCAACGTGACGTATATCCAAAAAATGGATCTAAGCCCATTCTGGGCATCTCGTGAGGTATAACAGACGTTCCCCAATACTCTACACCTGTGTCTCAAAAATTACAAGGGTAGTGGCCCCCCTTTTCACCTTTTGAAGAAGCCTAAGGTACAATCTACAAAGGTGTATAAAATGAAAGAATGGCTTAGCACGACCGCCCCAACTATCAAGTGCTATAACACCATTGATCAAAATGATTTTGCTGCCCGTGGCTGAGCATGCCAGCCACAAAATCATCTATCATCTAGTGTTATAACGTTGATCGAAATGATTCTGCTGCCCTTGGTGATCTAAGTGGAATGCCTTCCGCAGCAGATCTAAGAGGAATTCCTTCAGCAGCATAGTCATCTTCATCCGCATGTTTCAGTATTCGGACAGGTAGATTTGGTGGGTGACCTATGATGGCAGAGTGAAACGTCATGATAGATTTGACCACCTTTTCAAAGATTTGACCATTTTGCACAGTTCAAAAGATGCCTGAAATCATACCATCAACCAGATCTTTTGTCTTGTGAAGAAGAAATGTCCCAGAAAGGATGGTAACAAAACCACACATCTCCGTTACAATCTGAGTTGGATTCTGCCGATCCCAATCCTGCATGCAAGTAGAATGGTTGTCAACAAAAATGTTGTGAATTTCTGTCAAGTACATGACTAAATGATTCATGGAGCATTGCCTATCAACAGCTTATTTAGCCTACATGACAACAAAACAGATGGTCATTCTAGGACAGAATATTGTGTCAAGAACTAAAAGATCTTAAGATCAATCTGTCAGGACCACTAATACTACAGTAGCACATAGTATCTGAGAACATGCATATGATGCATTCATCCATCACATTCTAATCTCTCTATTTCTCCAGCTGTCACTTCGTATTTTCATCACCCACCATTTCAGCCATCATGACCAAGGAGTATCAGTGAAATCCTACCGGACAAAGAGAATTTTTGTACTCTTCTAAAAAGCAAACTGATGCTAAGTGTAAAGACTAACAATTTGAGTATTTTTGTCTCTTACGAGGGCACAGAAGCCCCTCCCGGCAAATAAAAATATTACAAGCTTCGCCAGTTCATGTTGCAACAAGCAGCAAAGTTTGTCAGCATGGTCTGCAGTATTATTGTGATAGAAGACTCAAGGAGGGAAAAGAAACCAGGGCCATGGGTGCGCCTGGACACCGAGGCGACAAGGCGTGGCTGTTTCCCAAGGCGAGCTGGGTCTGCCTGGACACCTAGGCGACGGCTTTAGAACTATGGTACTAACTATTAGAAGCTACTTCCCTTTATATTTACATTCGAGGCGACCAGTATTTCATTGCTTCATTACATGTCAAACAACTTGCAGATTAGAAAATGTAGGCTAACAAACACAACACAATGAATACTATCCAAAGATCATTACCTTGAACATTATCACGCTAGCCAAAATGGTCAGTGATGTAAACATCGTATAATATATCGGTGATACAACTGCTGTATTGAAAGTGTCAAGAGCCTGCAAGAAAAGTGAAAAAATATACTTATTAAGTTTATTACAATTATGATGTCCTTGAATCACAACACTAGGTATCATATAGACACACTTTAACACCAAATAAGCACAATGTAGAATAAAAATGTCTGGACACCACCACCACAATTTTCTGACCTAAAACTCAAGAGAAAAAAATAGGCAATAGGAGATCAACAAGGCACCAAAGTACCAAACTATTCAATAAGACATGTCTGATAAATAATAAATTCGAAATATACATCAAATCCACAAGCATTATGGTTCATGTAAAAAGATAAAAAGATGGGCACTAGCCCTCGAATCCAACTGGAGTGCAGGTGCTCTAGCTGGCTGCTGGCTAGTGGAGCTCGTTCTCAGCTAGGAGACCCGGGCACCCGGGTTCGAGTCCTTCTTCCTTCTTAATTAAAAGCGGGGAGGCTGTTTGCCTCTTCCCGCCAAGTTTTTTTTTCCCAACTGGAGCACTCAAGAAGCATAGACATATCCTACTCGTAAAGTGCCACTTCCATGTGAAACATAAAAAAGCATGTGGCGCAAAAGTAACAACCGATGTGTATTGAATACTGCTCGCTATGCACAACCAAACCATTTCATCAAAAATAGAAAATCACTATTACCTTGTTCAGATAGTTCATTTGTGTTACTATACATGCAACAACAACAATAGTGAACAACCATGTTTGTGGATAAACTAGCTGGTTCATTCCGGAAAAGGTCAGTTTCAAGGCTATCCCAAGAGCTTTCACACTCATGACCTGCCAAAGACAGCACAGCGAAAAGGGAAAGAAAATTAAAGCATAATTACTTAAAAGAATCCTATTGATAGAACTATTGCCAAGCGAAAATTTGAAACACATACCGACAGAGATCCTACAAGTGAACAAACACCAATATAGACCATGATGTGCGTCTGACCATATTGTGGGATAAAATAGTATATGAGCACAAAAGTTGCAGCAAGAACGATAGCAGCATAAGATAGAAAGGCTGCAAGACCCAAACTTATGACATTAGTTGTTACTGAGATAATATAACAAAACAAAGTGGTGTAACTAATATTTGATAACAACTAACTGGGTAAGAGAGGAGGGCACCTGGTTCAGTAGCAAGATCCCACACTTCTGCTACAGATTCAATTGCACGCTCCTGAGGGGCATGGAGTACAATAGTTGTTGAACCCACAACACAAAGAACACACCCAAGTATACCAAATATATGAAGCTTCTCCTTCAACATAATGTCTGCAAGAACAGCACTGTGAGAGAAGCATGTTAGAATGAAGAAAGAAGAGAAGGATTTTTGGGATAATACACAGCACCAGGGCAGTACGAATTATATTTCTTACCTAATGATGATGCTAAGTGCACCAAGTGGTGTGACCAGGATAGCAGGAGCAAATGCATATGCTGCGAAGTTAGCCACTTCTCCAACAATCACTGGAAAATAAAGACCAGACATCATCAATATTACATTACCGGAACTACAGCATAAAGGCCTACTTACACAAGAGGTAGACCTACTTGTAATCATTCCTGCCCACCATAATGGTTCATACAAGTAAGAGTAACCACCAACACCTGCAATTAACCGTCCACGTTAACAAAGCCAACCAGTAAGAGAAGACATTTTCTTCTAGTAAAATCATGTAACTGAACAGCATTAAAAGTGAGAGACCCAAATCTTCAGAAACACTGCATGCCCTACATCTAGGGCCACATATTTGCAGTCAACAGTAACCTCTGAAAAGTCAAGACAACTGATGACCATTGTTCCATGTTAAGAAAACAACATCTCACTCCTACAGTCCAACCTACACGAACTGGAGTGCATCTAGAATCTAGGGAAAATTTGCCAGAGGACACCGTTAGAAGTTGTCCTTTGCTGTAGACCATTAAAATTTTGTGGCTTTGCCAAAAGACATTATAATTCTGTGACCACTTGCTGTAAGACACTAGACCACTTATAATATTCAAGTTTAATATGAGGATACTGGAAATGACTAATCTACACTTCCCTATCTTCTACCTGGGCATGACTCGATCCTACCCCCAACCGGCCGATTCGGGTACATCGTCGCCCTGCGAACTCATCGTCGCTGATGCCGCCTGGAGGAATCCCCGCCGGGATCGAGCGCCGCGGCCGCCAGGAGCAAGCCCCACTGTCGGAATCGAGCGCTGCGGCCGCCGGGAGCAAGCCATACTGCTGGAATCGACCACCACGGCCCGCTTGAGCGAGCACCGCATGGAGGGTTGTGGGCAGGCGGACATCCTCAACCTCCTGGTCGTTGCCTCCCCGGCGTTGATGGTCGCGCCAAGCCGTGCTTCCCTAGCTAGTCCCCTTGGTCCTCGTAGCGGGCTTGCGGCGTTGTTGCCCGAGCTGCTGGTGGACAAGCAGCTGCTGTAGATCCCGCGATGAGCACCTACAGCTTAAGCGGATCACGACCACGACCCCAGCAACGGCAGCAAGCGCAACGAGTTGATGACTAGCAGCCAAGCCTCCATGGAGCCGGAACAGTGCAGAATGAGGTGCTCCAATCCAAATCCACCATCGGCGTTGAGCGCGAGAGAGAGCCGGCCATAGCAGCGGTAGGGATATAATTGTCCTGTATGAGTGTTTTGTGACCCATTTGGATAGAAAATATTATTGTATGAGCTATAGTGTCCCCTGACAAATTAACATAGAATTGTAATGTCTCTCAGCAAAGTCATGTTTTTTTTAGTGGTCTACAGCAAAAGACACCTTTTAACGGTGTCCACCAGCCAATTTTGCCTAGAATCTATGTGATCAGTGATTGAGAAACAGTTACTAACCACACTGTTGATCAACTAACAAGTGCATGGCAGAAGGAAAATAAGCAAAAGACAATGCATCAGTATGACACCATGAATATAACCTCCCGTACGAGTGTTGAACCCTGTATGAGCTAACGCTACTTGCATATGATCCACATAGATTCAGGTCAACTCCTTAGTCCCTAGCCATCTCAATTCATTGCAATAGCTAAACTAATTTCCTGTACACACTGCCTCCCCCTAATCGTAACCCTAACACAGATCCGGAGCACGCCACACCGTTGCATTACACGGGAACGGAGATCCCACGCACAATCGGAAACCCAGCCTCGAGGCCCTCTGCACGCTCACACAGCGTGTCAAAGACCAAACAAGACGGTGCAATGTCTCGATAGATGTGAAGGAAGTCAGGAACGGAATAACTCACCTGCGCGGACGCCGGAGGCGCCGGCCTTCTTGAGACCCTTCTTCTTGACGATGAAGCTGGCCCCGATGAAGAAGCTGGATGAGAGCGCGAGCACCAGCCCCTTGATGTTGTCCGCGGACATCCCCTCCACCCAGCTCCCGCCCCCCGAACCCACCGCAGAGGTGGACGCCTCCGTAGCCATATCCGCCGCCAGACCGCACCAGGCCCCAGAAGCCCTACCCTCCCACGGGGCAGCGCGCAGCCGCTAGATCGCGCGACGTCGGCGGCGGCGCATGCGAGATCCGGGGTCCGGCCGGCGCTCGCTCAACTAACTCGACAGGGTTCGGTCACCAACGGCGAGGGTCCCGCATTCGGCGGTGGTGGGGACTGCGTGGGCAGGAAGGGGAGAAGGGATCGAGCGGGGTAGGAGACGGGGGGTCGGCGGCGGCCGCGACGCCGGCGAGGCGGAGGAGTCGAAGAGGAGGGGAGAAATGGAATGGAGTGGTGCGCGAGGCGAGTCCACGCTGCGCGGATTTTTCGGTGTGGACTCTGGGTGGGTGGCTACTAGCTAGGTTGGGTCCCGACTCGAGGCTCGCTTGCGTCGAGTATGGATGTAAACGGATTATATACGGACGAATATTATTGATATTGTATTTATTTTTATATTTTTGTTCGACTATGGAGTCGAATACGGATAGTGCTAGTTTTTGCTGAATAAGATTGCAATGAATATCGACATCATAAAAATATAATTTTTGAGTATTCGGATACGAATCGGTTACGAATATTGAATACTCAGAATCAAATATGAACGGATAAAAATTTTTCCAGACCAAATCGAATTCGAATACAATCAGAAAATATAATATCATTTACATCCCTAGCATCGAGACAACGAGCGTCGGTGAATTCGCCTGTCGTCGTCGGTGAATTCGCCTGGTAAACGGCAGCTAGAAATTTCACGTGCGTATATCTTGGGCCGGCCGGGTGATGAAACCCAAGTTCCAGTCTGGGCCAAATCTGCTCATGTCTACTCTGCGATCTGACCATGCCTCGTCTTTCCGCAAGTTGTTGTATGGGACTCAAGTCTGGTTTAAGCCCACAAGTTCTTTAGTCCGCGATTACGATCTGTAAATAGAAGTTTGCTGTTGGTCAGCCCGTTGAGCTCCTAAAGCCCTTGCGCGCTTATCAAGATGTACGTAAGCATGGCCCAAACGGTGGGAAATAAACGTATGATCTGTTGTTCCTGGAGTCGCTCCTGGGCGGGCACGTATGGCTTGCATTCTTTTTATCAGCGTCTCACTTCTCAGCAGAATGAATTGGATCCTGTCCATAAAGATTTTTTTCTAAAAGAACAGGAGGGGACTATATTAAAAGATGAAATGTTACAAGAGCTGTTTAGTCATTTATGAAAAAAGTGAAGCCATTCATTCATGGGTGGGGCCAATCTAGACTTTGCACGATGGATAACCATTCACCGTGTTCGGCTGGTGCACCAGCCTCCAGCCCTACAGTATTTCTCTCTCACATCACTCCAGCACTAGCCTCCAGCCACCAGCCAGATAACAGTGTTTTTCTCTCACACCACTCCAGCTCCAGTCTGCCGAACGCAGTGACTGTAAATTCAGAACAGAAGCCATAATACAATTTTCAATATTTGAAGCCCTTGCATTGAAGATAAGATTATTTATGGCGATCTAGATGCTCCAGCTCATCGATATGATAATTTCCATAAAGAAAGGAACGTGCAGACCATACTTGAAAGATTCCAGCATTTGGAAAAGGTGAAGGTGTATCTGAACACCTAACCTGAGTCTCTGACAACATTACGAATCAAAGTCACATTCCAAGATCCATAAAGATTTGCCGGACATAGTCCTGATATTCAAAGGTGGTAGCAGTAGTTTAACACGGTTACATCCACCATGACTTCCATGAGTTCCATCATTGATCATCCTAGCTAGTATTTTACATTAGACAGTGTCCTGTACAATCTTCAGAGTGCTATTGCCGGACGCCTCTCCAATCAAGTAGTGTGCAAGGTTGACCCGCCTGAACCGGTCGCTACGAAATAACTCCGGACCTGCTCCCTCACAAGTATGTTGCGACTACACTACAAGGCACGACGCCGATAGGTGAACCCACACGCAGCTTGTAACAAATGGCTATGAGCGTTAGTTGAGCGTCAGCTAGCTAGCTCGATGTCGACACGCACGGTGTGTTTGGGAATTTTCAACGTGCATATATAATTTAAATTAGAGTAAATTGTACATACTATACATCAACTTGTCAGGTGAGTGTAATTAGTCCAACAACTTGTAAAATACTCAATTTAGTGCAATAACTTGATAGGTGGGTGCAGATCGGTCCAATAACTTGTAAAATGCCCAACTTAATGTAATAACTTGGTAAATATGTGCATTCACAATCCAAACATTACACGGCAATGTAACTAACGTAAGGTCTCAATAAAGAGTATATTCATATTATGACAAATTATTAAGTATTATTTGACCATTGATTTTTGTTGCGCCTGCGTGGCAATGTATTTGGCTAGGATAAAAACCCTCATCGTTTAGAAATTAATGTTATGTCTTTACATTAATTATTTTTGTATAGTGATTTAATTTTAATTAAAACTATTTAATTTGATATTCAATATCGAAAATTCACCCTCACTGTTTCCGAATGTTTGATTATATGCATTGTTAAACTAAAAAAACCAATACGTTGATACAAACTATTGATACCTTTTAGGAGCTTGGTACATATATTTTTAAAGCCTCATATATTCGTATGAAAGGAAAAATGAGCTAAATGAACATAAACAAACATGAGCATTGTTGAATACATGTGCAGAAGCGCAGAAGAAACCTAAGGTTTTAGTGTCTCTCTTATCGACTTCAGTGTTTGAGTGATGCTAATGGTGTAATTCTAAAATTTGTTTGCATTTGAACTAATAAAAAAATTGTACATAGTTGAAAAGCAACAACCGGATCACCGTCAATAATTTTCATTTATAAAATTTAAGAATTATTGACGTTCATCTACTTTGCTTAATATTATGTTGTTGTTGTAATGGTGGTTAAATAATATATTATTTTTAATAAAATCATAATTAATTTATTCTGAGAATAAAATTATTAGTATCCATTGTGACACAAAAATCTACTGTCAAATAACACGTTTCGACATGAATATACTCTTTATTGTGACTTGACGTTAGTAAATATATTATCGTGTAATGTTTGGACTGTGAATGCACCTATTTACCAAGTTATTGCACTAAAATAAGTATTTTTTAAGTTACTGGATCAATCTGCACCCAGCTATTAAGTTATTGTACTAAATTGAGAACTTTACAAGTTGTTGGATCAATTTGTATCCACCTGCCAAATTGTTGTACGATGGATACAATTTGCTCTTTAAATTATTAAGCAGCACGCAGGATGCGCGCGCAGACTAGGACACCTACCTTCCGTGTGTCGTCGCGTGCGACATTCGGCGCACTACCGACCCCCGTGCGAAACTAAAATATAACCTGTGGACGTGGACGCGACGGCGGCTCTCAGCCTCAATTAGTAGAAAAAACAGAGCAGGTGGAGAGGGAACAGAAGATTGCTTCAACACTTAGGTCTTGTTTAGTTACGTAAATTTTAGGGTGTAAAGTACTGTAGTACTTTCGTTTGTATTTGGAAATTATTATCCGATCATAGGTTAACTAGACTTAAAAGATTTGTCTCGCAAATTATAGACAAACTATGTAATTAGTTATTTTGTTTAGCTACATTTAATACTTCATGTATGCGTTCAAAGATTCGATGTGATGGAGAATCTTATAAAATTTTAGAATTTTAAAGGCAACTAAACAAGGGCTTAGCAATGGGGGACTTGGGGAGATAATAGACAAGTAGTAGCTGGACCGTGACCGTGTGCTTAGTATGTATTACACGAGGAATAATGTATGCGAGCGACCTAATGCTTCGCGCGCGTGCTCCATCCATGCATCCTGACCGTCGATCCATCCATCACAGTTTGCTGGAGACGGCGAGGTACTTGGTGTGGCGGCCGTGCGCGATCACCTCGCCGGTGGCCTTCTTCCTGACCTCCACCGTCACGCACCCCGCCGTCGCGCCGATGCCCAGGACCCTCGCGTCGATCTCGATCTCCTCCTGCACCCACAGGGCCGGGCATGCATTATTGTTGTTAGCAAACAGTTATGATTGATGGATTAAACAAATCGAGGCACTGTCGATGATAATTAAGGTATGGGTGGATCTTCAGTTCATTCTCACGACGCACGTTTGCACGGGCTGCTTTTAGGTACGAGACGGTGATCTCCAGGGACACCCCCGTCGTCGGCGAGCCGCCGGCGAAGAACGCGGCCGATCCGACCAGGTCGACCAGAGACGCCAAAGCCCCTCCATGCATGCGCTTGCTCGCGTCCTTCGTTCGGATTTGGCATGCACAGGAGCGAAGGAAGGCATCATGTCAAATTTAATGCACAGACGTCGTATATATCTAGCTACATAGTTTATAAATGTTCGTCTAGACAGATAATAAACTTGGAATAGCTACTAGCCACTAAAATCATTAATAATCCATCAATGTTTAGACTCAATCATTGTTCTCAACAATATTGATGTAAGATTGAAATTGGGAAGCCAAAATATGGACAATGAGCTGATGACACAATGGCACTACACATATTGAGCACAAACAGAGATACAATTAATGTAAAGAGAGAAAAAAAATGAGTCGAGGCTAGAAAAGTATACGATATCTCGATGTCTGTTTAATAATATAGACGGAGAAAGACGACAATGTTTCTGTATGTTAGAAAATAAACAAATGTAAAAAAGGAGTAAAGCTAGATGAGCATTTTTCATTAGTTTCGTGCCTTAAATTCCACAAACTCCTAATACTATCTATTTCTTTCAAAACAGCCGTGTCTCTCAACGTTACTAGTCTTTGCTCATTGATGGATGGTAATGGTACCTAGCTAAAAACTATTCACCAGTCCAGCTCCAGCATGAGACATACTTATTGTTATATAACTCTTTTATAATGTAATACTAGCTAAAGTTTCACATGGGATATATATTATGTCGCTGTCGTGTCGTCCGTTTGGTGATTAGTTGAAGTACACTAGTGCTGAAACCGACGCTCTTCTTCATCAAATTAAAGCTCAATGATCCTATTAAAAATGCAGAGTACGATGCCTCCCTTCCCATATAAAGTGTCTGATCCCGTGCTCTTCTATGCCTTGGTATTGGTAGGTGAGTGGTGTTTCCATGGATATCCTGGTATGAAAGCTAAGCTAACACGGCACTCCCACTCCATGATGGAGTATCGTTGTGATAAGCACTCTAGGTTGTTTGTAGCTGGTTCAGGTCTTAAGCTTGTGGTTGCTTGCTTGTTGCAACTCTATCTCTTCTTGAGCTATATGTGTATAACTACGTTACATTCCTGGGAAAGAATATTGGTTTTTGTGACATATAAGCCTTATAATTATAGAAAAAATGCATCATCATTACTATCACCGTGATTCTCTATTAATACTACTACGACTACTAAAAGTGGTACTAGCTAGTGATCAAGTAGCTAGCTAGGCCGTGTAAAATTAAGGTATGAATTTCAGTGGTACCGAAGCTAGGTGCTGCTGCTATTTTTCTGAAAGCACTAATAAGCACACATCGTTGTGAATTTCCTATCTAAGGTTAATATGTAAAGTTATTTATTGGAAGCTAAAATAGTGGAGGAGGAAACCCTCAACTCCTCAAGTAGCTTCATCACTTTAAAGACGATCGAAACTTCACCATGCAACTTGCCTGCAGGTCATGGCGTGAACAAAGCCTCTCCTGAACCCAAGAGACCCCCTATACTTACCGTAAGGCGCGGCGGCACCGTGAAAGAGCAGATCATGGCGCGGCCGGGCTTGATGGCGTCGACGCGGAGGCCGGCCATGGTGAAGACGTCGAACAGCTTGCTGGCGACGCCCGGTTCCAGCTGCCACTCCGTCGTCATCGCCCCCACCTCGACCTCGCTCCGGTGGTCTTCCAGCTGCTTGGCCATGCTCCGGCGGGCCTATGTGTGGAATACTCTGACGAGATGCTGATTATTGTGTGCTGGTTAACCGTGGGCAGCACACATATATATAGAGAGACGGAACTAGCTACAGCATCATGTGGGCCACGCGTCCACGCTGGCTTATTCGCCAATTGCGCGATAGCGAGTCCAAACTCTCAATACGGCTCTGCCTGCGTGAGCATGGGCTTCCGGCAGACTTGGTTCTTCCTAATAAACGACACATGAACACATGATACGTACACATGTGCTACCTAATAATTTTGATATCCTTTTAAATTTTCTGAATATATAATTAATTTTTACTATGATTTAGACATAACGTTTATCTAGATGCATAAATTCACTACTACAATTCTGAATTTTGCGAGGCACTTAAAAATGGCCTATGAGACGGACACAAAAAATAAACGCCCCAACATTCGTTCATATTTTATTAACTGAGGCGGTTCCATAAAACGCCTCAGAAAATCGATTAACAGAGGCGTTCACCTATAACGTGACCACCTCTGTTAATTAGCGTATTTTCAGAGCCGGACATGTTATAAATGTCCGCCTCAGTTAATGGATCGGCCCATTCAAAGCCTATTTGAGCCCGGTTGCAGAGAGGAGTATATAAATAAAGGCGAACCCTAACCCTTCTTCCAGCACACATTCTCTCTCTCGGTCTCTCCCGCACTTCTCTCGCGGGCCCGCTCTCCCATCCCTCCTCTCTCCGCCTCGCGTCGTCCCCAAGCACAGAGTGCCGCCGCCGCCGGCCGGCGCCGATTCGCCCCTGGCCGCGCCAGATTCGCCTTCGTCCGTGGCTGATCCACGCCAGGGAAGGCCGGATCCGCGCCGGGGAGGGCCTGCTTCCGCGGGAGCTGACGTCCTTCGCCGGCGCCTTGGTCCTCGGTTCGATCCGGCCGGGGAAGAGAAGTCTGGGCCGCCGCCCGGAGCCCCAACTCGGAGCCCTCCCGTCTACCCTCGCGGGTGCCCGGCGCCGCGAGGCCATCCGAGAAGGCGAGTGTGTCGTGCCGTGGGCGGAGCAGGGGCGGCGTGGTGGCGGATCCGGCAGACGGCGCCGCGGGCCGGAGGCGGAGGCCACGTGCGGCGGCACGGCGAGCGGCGGCAGCGGCGCGGCAGGCGGCCGGCCGTGGGCGGCGGCGCGGCAGATGGGCTTGACCGGGCCCGTGATGGGCTCGGCGGGCTTGTCGTGTTTTTTTATTTTTTTATTTGATTAACTGAGGCGTGCACAAGAACGCATCTGAAAATGGTGTATTAACATTGACTATAGCTCTGAGGCGTTTCCAAAAAACACCTTTGAAAATAAAAAATGCACGTCTCTTAAAATAAAAAATGCACGTCTCTGAAAATAAAAAATGTACTATAAGTCTGGTTGTTGGCAACCAAAAATGTGGGCATGCCAATCGTTTTTACCATATCTTGACAATTTTAGAATAACAATTAATTATGTAGACTACTTTTTGTAATACGACCCGATGAGTGCCAAAATTTATAGGCTTGCTCATATTTTGGTGGGCAACCAAGTATACCCTATATAATTACTTAATTAGAAACTAAAACAACATAAAATTTGAATCCGAGGGAGTACTTTTTAGGATACTTCAATTGATACTTGATAGCTACCTAATGCATACTAGTATAATTGATATATCTTTTGATTTATCATAATAAACACATTGTATTTAAAGTTGAACCTTCATTCGGAGGATACTAGCCATGCATATATATCATTCACTACATAGCGCATAATTTTCTCTGATTTTTTGTGGCCATTTTCACCAACTCTTAAGCAGCTTAGCATAGAAGAGCACAAAAGGGGACCTGGAAAAAATTGTAAATTTCAACCAACCATTGTGCATCGATAGTACTTTTTTCTTTTGAATGGGATGGCAGGAGCTCTGCCATTCAATTAAGAGAGAAGAAAAAGAGTTTACTTATATACAATGCTCGGTAACTGGGCCGCGAACCGAAAAATAGAATCAACCCTGAAAAAACACATGAAGCATCGATACTACTTTATCAATACTCTCTTTGTGTTGACATGTGACAACAGAGTCCATCGAAAATATTAGAAGCTAAATGTAAGGCCAGAGTTGCCAAAACAAATTGAGAATTTTACTATATATATGTAAACCTAGTAATATGTCAAGTTACATTCTAGGTTGCGCTGAATTGAGAATGACGTACAACGGATTCAATGCACAACTATCCGGGTAGATGAAATGTCTCCATTTAGCCTTTAATTTAAAAGGTCACGTAATACTGGAGATTGGATGCGTTAGCTTGTTCATTAAATTTTTTCCCCTTGAAAGCTCGCATCTAAGCTGACACCTACTGCTCTGACCAATCGCAAACAAATATTAACAAACAATAATCCTAACCTTGAAAGCGCGCACCTAACCTGACACCTACTGCTTCTGATTCCAATCACAAACAAATATTAACAGACTAATCATAACTGTAGTTCTCTGTCGACATGCCTCTATGAAAAATAATGGTGATGAGCAATAAAAACTTAGATAATATATCCAACCTCTCCAACATACACGCACTATGGCTACCTTCTTAGTTCCTTAATTACTCTTTCCGCTCCAAATTATAATTTGTTTGACTTCTTTTATCCTAAGTTTGACCACTAAGTTTGACCACTCGTTATATTTAAATGTGCAAAATATTACTTCTTTTGCCGTGGCTCGCTTTATTAATAATTTTTTTAAAATAACTTAAATTTGACTAGGGGGTGTTTAGTTCCCTTCCCAAAAATTTTACACCCAATCACATCAAAGAGAATCTTGCTATTTAGGATCATTAAATAAAATATATTAACAAAACCTTCTACACAAATGAGTTGTAAATCGCGAGACGAATCTAATGAGCCTATTTAATCCATAATTTGCAACAGTGATGCTACAGTAACCATCGTTGATTATGGATTAATAGGCTCATTAGATTCATCTCGCGATTTGCAACTCATTCGTGCAAAAAATTTGTAAACATATTTTATTTAATACTCATAAATAGCAAGATTCTCTTTCAAAAAAAATTTAGAGGAGGAACTAAACAAAACCTATGTCATAAATTTTTTTGAATAAGACGAGTGGAGTGGTTAAACTCAGAGTTAAAAGCGTCAAATGAATTATAATTTGGAAGGGAGCGAAGCCCACCGATATGGTCACCAACTTGTAACCGGATTGGGTATGACAACCAGAACTAGCTAGTAGTATACTAGAGTACAATACTACTATCATGGCTGCTAGTTTGCTAACACAACTACTAAGCTTGCAGTTCATACTTTGACTATTCAGCCACCTACTTTATAAAAATTTATAAGCTGGCTCCTCCATCTTATAATTATCCAGAAGGATCTAAAAATGGCCTTACTCTGCCTCGTTTCCTCTCTCCATAAATATCACAAAATTAGTACTCACAGTGATCCAAAATATAAGTCCAATAGGATGTTTAGATTTCCTTAAAGAAATACAGTCAAAGCAAAAGGATAGTATTTAACCAATAACAATTGATGGATTTTACTCTCTTCGTCCTAAATTATTAGTTATTTTAATCTCAAAAATATATTAGTACTTTTGTTTTTCTAAATACATAGATTTTACTATACACTTAGACATGATATATATATATAGGTGCATAATAAAAATATGTACCTATAAATATTAAAAGGATTAATAATTTGGAATGAATGAAGTAGTTGATATCATTAATATAGTGTTCGTAGTATGTGTATGACATGGTAATCATTATGCCTGTTGAGTTCTGTGTTGGTGATGCTCTTGTGCAGAAACTCGTGTCGTAGTCGATAAGACCTGCCGCCTACTCTCTTCGTTATTTTTTAAATGTCGTTATCGGTATGTGTGTCATAAGTTTAATTCAATTTGTAAAAAGACGTGCAATATTTGTATTTCCAAATAAATTTATTAAAAAATTAGATTAAAAATCTATCTAATAATATTAATTATATATCATAAATATTAATATTTTTATATAAAATTAATCAAATTTATTTCTAGGGAAGCGAAAGCGACAGTTATTTAGGGATGGAGGGAGTAAGAGCAAGTATAACAATAGGCTTAAAGTCAAACTAGACATCATTTTTGCTGATGTGGAGGAGAGAAGAGAGGAAAGAGAAGAGAGCTTGGCTCTTGTTCTAGCACCAAGCTTGGCACGGAAGCATAGACATTTGTGGGCCCAAATAAAAATGCATGTGAGGAAGAGTAGGAAAGAGAAAGTAAAACATGACATCACATAATAATAATAAAAGTTTTTAGAGACAAATATGAGACAACTATTGTATAACTTAGCTCTTATCATAGTCAAACATTTGGCTCTACTATTAACCATGCTCTAATTTCGTCAATAGCTACAGCTACCTTGTCCACAGTACAAAATTTTAAGGAGCTGCGCATGTTCGGTTCAAAAAGGTGCGTTTTTTTAGATTAAAAAAAAGCGTTGTTGTCCATCCGACCGACGCTAGGCCGGCCTTGCTAGAGTTGGTGTTGGGCTGATCCCGGACCCGACCCAGAAATGATTTTGCACACGGTCTTAGCTTTCAGGCGGTTTTTATATTTTATATTTTTGTTTTCTACAAAAATATATTTTTGTTTTCAAAATTTACAAAAATATACTCCGGCCGTCCCGTTGCCGGGCGGCCGGCACCTGGTCGCCCCGCTCCCGGGCTGCAAGGACTTATCTGTAAAAAAATTTATAAAAAAATTATACTCCAGTCCCTGGAGGACCGGTCGCCCGGCAGCGGGGCGGCCGGCCCCCAGGCTGCCCGGCAGTGGGGCGGCGGGCGAGCAGCACCTTGTGTGCTGTGCTGCGCTGCCTGCTGCCTTGTTTCAGTGAAGTAAAAGAAAATTGAGAGCAGAGAGAAGAGCGTGTGTGCATGAGTAGATGTGCTGCCAAATTGAGAGCAGAGAGAAGAGCGTGTGTGCGTGAGTAGATGTGCTGCCGACAGAGAGAGTGAGAGAGCAGCAGAGTTAATACTGCTGCTGCATGTGTGTAGCTGTTACAAGATGGATCACAAGAATTTTGACCAGCTAAGGCCATGCTAAAAAAATTACTACATCGAATATTTGAACACATACATAGAGTATTAATTATAGTTAAAAAATAATTAATTACATAGTATAACTATTTTATATGAAATAAATCTTTTAAGCTCAAATAGTTCAAAATTGGACATTAATTATTAAATAACAACAAATATTCGTCTCATATAAAATAGTTATACTATGTAATTAGTTATTTTTTAACTATATTTAATACTCTATGTATGTGTTCAAATATTCGATGTAGTAATTTTTTTAGCATGATCTTAGCTGGTCAAAATTCTTGTGATCCGTCTTGTAACAGTTACACACATGCAGCAGCAGTATTAACTCTGCTGCTCTCTCACTCTCTCTCTCGGCAGCACATGTACTCACGCACACACGCTCTTCTCTCTGCTCTCAATTTGGCAGCACATCTACTCACGCACACACGCTCTTCTCTCTGCTCTCAATTTGGCAGCACATCTACTCACGCACACACGCTCTTTTCTCTGCTCTCAATTTTCTTTTACTTCACTGAAACAAGGCAGCAGGCAGCGCAGCACAGCACACAAGGTGCTGCTCGCCCGCCCCGCTGCCGGGCGACCGGTCCTCCAGGGACCGGAGTGTAATTTTTTTACGAAATTTTTTACAGATAAGTCCCTGCCGCTCGGCAGCGGGGCGACCAGGTGCGGGCCGCCCGGCAGCGGGGCGGTCGAGGTATATTCCTGTAAATTTTAAAAACAAAAATATATTTTTGTAAAAAATGAAAATAAAAAATAAAAAACCACCAGCTTTCAGGAGGCCCAGGCGCCCGCTCTCTCGATCCTCCTGTTCGCGCGGCTGCACCCCGAATTGAAGCATCGCCATGGAAAAAACCCACAAATAATCAAGGTCGCGTGATATCTTAAAAAAACTAGCTAAATCTCATTTTTTATATTGTCATTTAGCTATCCATTTAGTCATTCTTCACTCTCTATATATCTATACTATCCAACCAGACTAGCCATTTGAATTTGAGAGTCAAAGTTATGTTTATGACATAGTCTCTGAGTTCCACTAATAACCCTAGAAAGAAGTGGGGTCTCGCAATTAGGTTCTTGCCCGGAGCTGCCGTGGTTGGGGGTGAAATCCGGCAAAGGGGATTGCCGGCGGTTGCCGGCGGTTGGGGATAGGGGGGGAGCATCAGGGAGACGAGAGCAACATGTAGTCGTGCTCGGTTGGGGGTGGTAAAGGGTCATAAAAATATGACTTAGATTATCTAATGGTCGGATTCTAAAAGAACGGGACTCTAATCTTATATAATTTTAAGCTAAGAATATGCCAACTTGGATTGTAAAGAGATCACTAGGGTCATGACCCATTACCACCCCTAGCTGCTGAAGGGTGGTCGCCGGTAGTGACAGGAGGCTGTCGGCAGTGGGGAGAAGGTCTGCGTCGTGAAGCTCGTTGTGGAGGCTCATGCTCCCGCCGACGAGCCGTGTTCAAGGTGGCGTGCGGCCGGACGGGGCGAGCAGAAGCCGGCGGTCGAGGTCGTTGCTGGTAGGCCTGCTAATGGGTTGGGTTGAAATGAGTTTTATGGGGTGGGTTTTGAAATGGAGTGTGTTTGGATGATTTAAAATGGTTTGTATTAGTTAATGGGGTGGGTCGGGGCGGGTTCTATATAAATGCGGGTTGAGGCGGGTTGGGGTGGGTTGAAATGGATATTTTTTACAAAATAGTATAACTATATATAAATGTGGGTCCCACGTGAGAGCTGGACTCTGAAATTAAAACCACGTGTTTATATCAGAAAATTTTATCGAAATTGACTGAATTTTGTTGGAGATGACTGACTGGCAGCTATTTTGTGCAAACCAGTGTGGCTAGAACTACCTGTGCGCCCCACATGAAGAGCCGGACCCTGGAATTAAAACCTCGCGTTCACACTATAAAATTTTATCGAAATTGACTGAAATTTGTTGGAGATGACTCAGTACGACTGGCAGCTACTCTGTGCAAAGCAGCGTGGCTAGAACTACACGTGGGCTCCACATCAAGAGCCGGACCCTAGAATTAAAATCTCGCGTTCACACTATAAAATTTTATCGAAATTGACTGAAATTTGTTGGAGATGACTCGGTACGACTGGCAGCTACTCTGTGCAAAGCAGCGTGGCTAGAACTACACGTGGGCTCCACATCAAGAGCCGGACCCTAGAATTAAAATCTCGCATTCACACTATAAAATTTTATCGAAATTGACTGAAATTTGTTGGAGATGACTCGGTACGACTGGCAGCTACTCTGTGCAAAGTAGCGTGGCTAGAACTACACGTGGACTCCACATCAAGAGCCGGATCCTGGAATTAAAACCTCGCGTTGACACTATAAAATTTTATCGAAATTGACTGAAATTTTTAGAGATGAGTCAATATAACTGATAGATACTCTGTGCAAAGTAGTGTGGCTAGACATATATGTAGTCCCCACATTAAGTGTAGAACCACTAAATTCCTTTGCATAGTAGAATCTATGGGTTTTTATGGGTTACCTGCTTATAATGGGGCGGGTTGGTTAGAGTTGAGAAATTAACTAATTGGGTTGGGTGAGGTTGGGTATCTAAATATGTTAATTTTGAGTGGGATTGGATATGGTGCGAGTTCCAACCCATTAGCAGGGCTAGTTGGTGGGGTGGGGTGGGGGGGGGGGGGGGGGGGGGCGGGGGGGCGGGTGCGGGACGGCTGTGGTCCGACGACAGCAGGGTGTGATCATATGGAGGCGAGGCGGCACGCGACCGGACGGTACGCGATCGGATGGGCGAGGTGGAGCCGGCGAGCAAGACGGTGTCAGCCAGATGGGCCGAGGTTGCCGCCAAGGGGCTCAGGGCTAGCGCTAGGGAGAGGAGGCGAGGTCACGTGGTGTGAAAGGCGGGTCGGTGAGATGCCGAGCTATGCCCATTTGGTATAGATGCTGTGCAAGGAGTTCGGGATATCTCGCGGGATACCGAGCAGAGCACTATACATAACTGTTTGATGCAGATTTTATCCCAGATTTGCTAGTTTTACTTATCCAACTCATCTTTACATAATCTTTTGGATCTGCCCTAAAGCATTGCAGAAGCCTCCCTATCTTCCTGGCTTGTGATTCCTTTATGCATTGGTTCAGTGTAAAAAGTATCTAAATGAAAAAAAAATATTGTCTTTAAATCAAATATGAAAACTACTGATTACATCACCATGTTTCTAACGACAAAATCTTCAAAACAAGACTACATTTGAACAAAATTTAAGATGAAACAATTTTATTATAAAGCTAAAACCAATTCACAATAAAAATTATTCTAGCGTATAACAAAATTGTTTTATTTAAATATATTAAGTGAGATTTTATTTTACAAATTTGATAGTAAGAAATTAATAGTGCAATCCGAATTTGATTTGTATATTTCAGTTAAAAGTTATGAATTTATTTACTTTAAATCTTTTTTTGTAGGAGTGCATCAGAGGTGCGTACGTGGACCGGCAATAGTATGCTTCTGCTACAACTACGAGTCACGCGTGACGCGTGTTGAACAGTGCTCGTATGACTCTTAGAATAATCATGTATATAATATATATTTATATGGATAGGAATACATGACATGCTATAATAATAAAGTGGCATCAGTTAACAGATAATAAATAGGCAGATAATAAATTCTCACAATGTTCACATAAATATTCAGACTGGCATCAGTTCACGCAAATATTCAGACTCAGACTGGCATCAGTTCACACAAAAAGAACAGTTATCTTGTAGTAGCATATGCACCAGGCCACCTGGCCACAAACAAGACCTGGCCACAAATTCAGATAGCTCACTAAAAACTGGACAGTAGCATTTCAGGCTGCAGTGCTATACGACTTCAGAATTCCTAAAAAAAGAATTGACAGTGAGTAAGAACAGTTATCATGAACAATAGGATACTAACCTCAATTCTCAGCACAAAATTTTTTCTTTGACATCAGCACTGCAAGTAAAAAAAAACACACTGGTTTAGTAATTGCAGTGAGTAAAATTTCAGTAAAATTGCAGAGTGAATCAAAACAGATTGACCACTGTAAAGCAGCCCTTCCATGAAGTTCAGTCAGCAAAATTAGGAGCTCAATAGCTGGAGCAATTTTAGTAAATGGTTGTGCTCTGGCCTCTGAGGATAGGTTCAGTTGCTACATTATTGTCTCAATATCTTAAAGTTCAAAGCAATTGAAAGGACAACCACAGAATCAAAAGCGACTGAACAAATCTTAAACATAGTAGGCAGTTCATCTCCCTACTATGTTTAAGAAATAAACCAAAGCTACATCTAGCTGAGTTCACAGATGCTTAAAGGAAGCAATTTAGGGAAAAACACAAATTATTTTCAATGACAAGTGACAGCTTAACTCAGGCAGATACATATGCAGTTCCATTGACCAAATTATTTTCAGAAATGAAGCCTGAAAAAAATGTAAAGGACCATCAGTTCTGCCTATTTGTTTAGAATGGGCAGTGCAGTGCAACTGATCATAGGCAATAGTCTGCAACTGATCATAGGCAGAAGAGTAAAACAAACTGAGTATACCAGCAACTAGCAAGCACTATGCAACAATTATGTATCACTTCGAAGTGAAATGCACACTGCAACAATTATGCCTCGGCTCTTGAAATTATTATCACAAAAATATTTGTCGGATAATGTAGGCATTGATTTTGCAAGTCGTCACCAGCAAAGATGATAAATAGAGAACATGCTATTTTGATTAGTAAATACACAAGGTGATACTATTACAAGCTTCAGATCGTGCAATTATCATCATAGAAAAATTCATAAGCTTCAGATTTTCAATGCTGATTCAGTGCTGAACTTAAGATAAATATATGTGCTAATTAGTATTGTCGGTACACTCAGACAGGAGTACCCTCTCCTACAAGACAAGGACGAAGGCGCTCAGGAACGGCAACCACGGAACACGGGTCCGGACCCCGCGGACAGGTCCCGAACCTCCGCGGGCCGGACCTGGGCCTCTACAAGTGGAAGCCGGACCTCCAGGAGGCCTGAGTCGTCGAGCCAGCCAAGGGACCCAGACCCAGCACCCTATTTGGGTAGGAGTCCGGAGCCCTCGCAAGCCCCTGTGGGCGCAGCCGCCGACCCCAGGGTCCGGCGCCGCCACGTGTCCCACAGGGCCGACCTCCGGACCCCCGCTCCCCGCTTGGGCAGGGGTCCGGAACCGCCACGTCCCCCTGTGGGCGCGGCCGCCGACCCCTGGGTCCGGTGCCGCCACGTGTCCCACAGGCGCGAGTCTTCCGCCTGAAGCCAGCCCTCCTGCCGCATTAAATGATGGTGGTTGAGGCGTGCGCTGCCAGAGCAGGGCATGGGCCGCCCTCTGACGGGTTGGACAGTCACGAATGACAACACGGTAAGCCCGCCTGTTACCGAGGTGGCTCGACAGTTACCAAGGCAAGCATTAAAAACTCAGCGCCGCACGCATGGGCGACGAGTCATGATGATCAGCTATTGACTGGAGCAACAGTGCACGCTGCTACAGTGGACTGAGTTAGTAGTTCGGCGCTTCATCATGACCTTGACGTGCGGCTGCAGAGGCTAGACTCTACTCCGACAGGACAGCTCAAGACCACGCCTGGTCAGAAGATTCGTACGTTGTAAGATAATATATCGCCGGGTCCACATGTCGGGGTCCCGCTCAGTGTACGTGCTCCCCTTGGTCATATAAAAAGGAGAGCACGCACGGTAGGATGACAAGTTCACACAGACACAAGTTCTCGGGATTTCTTCCAGGTCTCTCTCCTCCTCCACACTCTCGCTCAAGCCCAGGGCTCTAGCAAGCTCTCATACAACACTCTCTAAGCTCTGGCAATACAACTCACAGTGGACGTAGGGTATTACGCTCCGGCGGCCCGAACAACTCTAAATCCTTGTGTGTTTTTCGTGTTCATACGCCTCTAGATCGAGCATTCCTTGGCTGTCCCCAAGCTCATCCTGCACTTAGGATTAGGCGGGTGCAATCCGCCACCCAGGGGCGGAGCCAGGAAGTGTTTTTTTTTCATTGTTAGGGGGGGCCAACCATATAAATTTCTATAAAAATTTAATCAAAATTCAAATTTGTAGTGTTAATTTAGAGATCATGGGGGGCCAGGCCCCTGTCCGCCCCCCTCCCTCCGCCCCTGCCGCCACCCGGCTGGAGAAATCCCCCGATATTTTAGCGCGCCAGGTAGGGGCTAGTTTGGTTTCTGCTTGATCGCCCACTTGGCATCTCCATGGCTCAGATTGTCGAGTTCCATGATCACCCGATGGGGGAGGGCGTGGCGACACCCGCGCCGCAGGCCTCTCGCCGTCCAACGCCAAGGGCTGCTACCCACGGCACGCAGCAGCGTGCAGCAGAGCATGCCCCCAGAGCCCCCGCGCAGGTCGCTCCGAGCGAGCCGTTAGCCGCGGCCAGGGAGCTGCTCCGCAACCCGCCAGAACTGGCGGTCTCGCGCGGACGTGATGAGGCAGTGGCGCAACGACATCGACCGCCTCATCATCCTGGCCCAGGCCACCCCCGGCTCCACGGGGACTGGTGTAACATCCCGCCTCCCCGAGGCCGGGCCCGCTTACATCTGACAGCTTTCTAGGACATAGACTGCCCTCACAGACCAACACATGTCTTTTCTGCATACTTTGTCCTCACTCGTGCGCACCCGGTCTTTTCTGCACACTTTGTCCTCACTCGTGCGTACCCGGGAATAACTTCCCGGTCGGTCACCCATCCCCAAATTGCTCCGGGCGAAGCACACTTAACCTCGGAGTTCTTTGGAGACCGGCTTCCGGAAAAGAAGTTGCAACTTGTTGGTATGAGTATCCTATTAATCCTATTAAGCCCTGGGCCGGGGTGTCACATGCTCACCCCATTAAGAGACCGACGTCCTCGTCGGTCAATCCCAAGCCAGGAACGTCCTCTCTTGGCCACGTCCCGTACGTCCAGTGCCAGCAGCCCATGTGCCACGTCCGTGCGTCCAGTGCCAACGGTCCCTGTGCCACGTCCATGCGTCCAGTGCCAACGGCACATCCCAGATGCCCGCGCACTGACCCGCCACGCGCCCGTGCTCATGCCTCCGCACTTACGCCCGTAAGTGCCCGTGAAACCGCGAGAGTCAGCTCTGATACCATTCTGTAACGTCCCGCCTCCCCGAGGCCGGGCCCGCTTACATCTGACAGCTTTCTAGGACATAGACTGCCCTCACAGACCAACACATGTCTTTTCTGCACACTTTGTCCTCACTCGTGCGCACCCGAGAATAACTTCCTGGTCGGTCACCCATCCCCAAATTGCTCCGGGCCAAGCACGCTTAACCTTGGAGTTCTTTGGAGACCGGCTTCCGGAAAAGAAATTGCAACTTGTTGGTATGAGTATCCTATTAATCCTATTAAGCCCTGGGCCGGGGTGTCACAACTGGGTCGGAACAACGTCGACGACAGGGCGGCGCACCAACCTCTGCGCGCCTTCCTACAGTGGGAAGCGCGCGGATAGCTGATCTGCGGGCAGAACTCAACCGCAGGCGTGCGGGAGAGGACGCCCGCGTCTCCATGGAGCGGGCACATGAACGCCGGCTCAACATCGAGGGCCGGAACCTCGACGCCGATCTCGACGCGGCGGCACCAAGGTCCCAGGGTCATATCCAGACCCCGGTGGCTGGTGTGGGCTGCATCGCGCTCGCGGAGCATCTCTGCGCGGTGGCCTGGCCACCCAAGTTCCGGCCGCACCTGCCGGAGAAGTACGACGGGACGACCAACCCGTCGGAATTCCTGCAGGTCTACATCACCGTCATCACGGCGGCTGGGGGTAACGACGCCGTCATGGCGAGTTACTTCCATGTAGCCTTGACCAGGTTAGCCCGGACTTGGCTCATGAACCTCTCTCCCGGGTCGATCCAATCCTGGGGCGAGCTGTGCGCGCTGTTCTCGGCGAACTTCGCCAGCGTGTACCAGCAGCACGGTGTGGAGACCCATCTCCACGCCGTGAGGCAGCAACCCGGGGAGTCACTCCGGGCCTTCATCTCCCGCTTCACCAAGATACGTGGAACCATTCCCAGTATTTCTGATGCATCTATTATCACGGCTTTCCGACAAGGGGTCCGTGACGAGAAGATGCTGGAGAAGCTGGCCACACACCAGGTGGAAACTGTTGCCACCTTGTTTGCCTTGGCGGACAAGTGCGCCAGGGCTGCTGAGGGCCGTGCATGGCACTCGGCCCCTCAAGATACGCCCGGGGGCCAGAACTCGCGCGGCAAGCGCCCGCGTCAGCCGGATGGCGACAGCGTGTCATGCTCTCCCAGCTCGTCATCAAGCAGGTCTAGGGGGAGCACAGCTTCAACAAATCCCAGCTCGCAGCACACCTCACTCATGTGAGGAAGCCCACTCCGGCGGAAAGCCGACTCCGGTCACACCAAGCCCGCTTCGGCGGAAAGCCCACTCCGGTCGCACTAAGCCGACTCTGGTGGCTCTCTCGGATGTTAAGCTGACTCCAGTCGCACCCCCGATTTTACATCTTTGTAAGTCCTACCCTTAGAGGCCCAACAGGGAATAAAACTTTTTCCTTTGTAAGCAGGTAGTACTTCCGTGTGGTCCAGTCCGGTGAGCCTCCCCTGTGGAGGGGTCCGGACCTCTGTGAACCAGGTTCAGGGAAGCGTACTCACCCTCCGGGGAGGTTCGGAGTCATGTAGCCGCTTGGCCTGGTTCCGTACCCTAAGCATGCATGCTCTACCTCCCTAGGGCGAGTACCGTAGTACCTAAGACTGGGGGTCCGAAGGTCCGGACAGCTCCGGCCTCATAAACTCGTGTTCTGGCTTACATCGCACATCTCATATACAACTAGTTATAAAGGAAAAGTTTATTCTCAGTTCGCCTCTAAGGATGTTACATTCCAATTTCAATCTACGCATTCTGTTTGCGCTAACCCCCGCGTGGTTTCCACTCCTGTGTCCGAATTGAGTTGGCCGGCATGTGGTTCAGATGGGGACCCCCTCATTGCTAGAGGGGGGTCCGGGTCCTTAGGAACCAGCTTCGGGGAAGAGGTGCTTGTTCCCAGGGGTGGTCCGGAGCCATGTGCAGCCGCTTAGCCTGGTTCCGTACCATAAGCCTGCGCACTCCACCACTCTGTAACAGGTGCCCTAGTACCCGGAACTGCGTACCTAGAGGTCCGGACCTCATTCTGGACCTCATTCTAGCTTAAGGCCTGGCCTCCTAAGCTCTGTTCCACAGGTCTGCCTGCGTATCTCAAAGGACCTCTGCCAACGGGATCCGGGACCACGTGGACAAGTTACTAAACGTCAGTCCTAAGTTGTGTACAGGACGGGGGGCCAGAGTACCTGGAGACCGGCAGTGCCAGCTACTGGCGTTGCAGGGGACGAATTCCCCCGCGGAGAACACCGGCGCGGTCCGTCCGAGCAGGCGTCAACCACGACATGGATTTGGCCCCACCTGCGGGTTAATACCTCACCCGCAGGTGGGCCCGGGGGCCACTGTCGGTACACTCAGACATGAGTACCCTCTCCTACAAGACAATGATGAAGACGCTCAGGAGCGGCAACCACGGACCACGGGTCCGGACCCCCGCGGACAGGCCCCGAACCTCCGCGGGCCGGACCTAGGCCTCTACAAGCGGAAGCCGGACCTCCAGGAGGCCTGAGTCGTCGAGCCAGCCAAGGGACCCGGACCCAGCACCCTATTTGGGTAGGAGTCCGGAGCCCTCGCATGCCCCTGTGGGCGCGGCCGCCGACCCCAGGGTCCGGCGCCGCCATGTGTCCCACAAGGCCGACCTCCGGACCTCCGCTTCCCGCTTGGGCAGGGGTCCGGAACCGCCACGTCCCCCTGTGGGTGCCGCCGCCGACCCCTGGGTGCGGTGCCGCCACGTGTCCCACAGGCGCGAGTTTTCCGCCTAAAGCCAGCCCTCCTGCCGCATTAAATGATGGTGGTTGAGGCGTGCGCTGCCAGAGCAGGGCATGGGCCGCCCTCTGACGGGTTGGACAGGCACGAATGACAACACGATAAGCCCGCCTGTTACCGATGCAGCTCGTCAGTTATCAAGGCAAGCATTAAAAACTCAACGCCGCGCGCATGGGCGACGAGTCATGATGATCAGCTACTGACTGGAGCAACAGTGCACGCTGCTACAGTGGACTGAGTCAGTAGTTCGGCGCTTCATCATGACCTCGACACGTGGCTGCAGAGGCTAGACTCTACTCCGACAGGACAGCTCAAGACCACGCCTGGTCAGAAGATTCATACGTTGTAAGATAATATATCGCCGGGTCCACATGTCGAGGCCCCGCTCAGTGTACGTGCTCCCCTTGGTCATATAAAAGGGAGAGCACGCACGGTAGGATGACAAGTTCAAACAGACACAAGTTCTCGGGACTTCTTCCAGGTCTCTCTCCTCCACACTCTCGCTCAAGCCCAGGGCTCTAGCAAGCTCTCATACAGCACTCTCTAAGCTCTGGCAATACAACTCACAGGGGACGTAGGGTATTACGCTCCGGCGGCCCGAACCACTCTAAATCCTTGTGTGCTTTTCGTGTTCATACGCCTCTAGATCGATCATTCCTTGGCTGTCCCAAGCTTATCCTGCATTTAGGATTAGGCGGGTGCAATCCGCCACCCGGCTGGAGAAATCCTCCGACAAATATTAGCCTAAAGAAATATATCTACTGCTGCCAAAGGATTGATAGATAATCAGATCTACAACTAATATAGAATCAGAATGACAAATTATATATAATCAGTGAAAAAGAAGCTCAAATTCAGCACTCATGTTAAATGTTCTGTAGAGCACTATATAATTTAAGTGATGAGAAAAAGGCACTAGGAGGTGTTTATCACATATGAGGAGTACTGCTTCAACTACAACACTTACTTTCCATAATGGTGTATGCAATTGAACATAGAGATACGCCACAGCCTACTCAGTTTTGCCAATTTCTAGTCATAACAACCAAGAATTATCAGCTAGTTGAATCTACAAATCAAGTTATGCCAATTTCAAGCCGGAGCACAACTACCAAATTGCAGGTTCTATGACTAGATCAAAATGAAGAATTTAAACTGAAAGAATACCATGATGCAGCATCCGAATCTTAAGATTGCATCCATGGCTGAGCCATGGGGCTACGTTCAGCGCTGCCAAACAATCCTTCCTCAACGAACCCCTCTGCCCCGCTGCCGCTGCCGCCGCCTCAGGCCACCCCTATGCCCGCATCTGCGCCGGCGAGCCCTTCAGCGCCGGTGAGCCCTTTCGGACCGGACCCCTCTACCCCCCCGCCGCCACATCACCCTACGATGCCTTGACTGTTTTCCTCGGGGATTTCGGGGAGGTGGATTTCTGGGAGAAGCATGGCGGGAACCTTGGCGCACGGCAGCCTTGGCGCATCAGATCCGCATCGCCGGCGCCGACGGGAGCGACTGGTACAACGCCAACGCCGAGTCGTCGCTTCGCGTGGGAGAACGAGCTCGTGCCGTAGATGAATCAGGCGCCGGCTCTGTTCTCTCTCCGTATTGAATCGCCTGATGGAAGGCGTATTTTGCTTCGTTTGAGGCGAAGAGACGGCATCGGCTGGCCGTTGTACATGCCCTAGCCTCGCTCCTGGGCAGCCACGATGGGAGCAGGGTTCCGCGGCGGAGCAACAGGAGCACCAGCACCAGCATGCCCATATCGATGTGCTGCAACATCGGGGCGGGTGACGACCAGGCCTCCCCCTATGGCGGCCTAGCACTAGCAGACACGAGTATGCATTCTTCCCTTGCTACTTCGCTAGGTGGATCAGATCCGTGCATTTCGGAAATCGGAAATGTGAATGCTAGTGTGCATTGCTGAATGCTGATTCGGGGCACAGGACATGATACAAGATGTCAAGATGATAGGAAATTGTTTCTGCCTTGTAGTGCTTAGAGAACATAGAGTCCTTTCAAGTAGTTCATGCATGGTTGAATTCAGGAACATGGACGACCTTTTTTCCCTTTTTTTTTGCGGTTAGGAACATGCAGATCTTTACTAAGTTGAAAATAGCTGCAACTTTGCTGGTACCTCCCAATAGTTAAATGTTACATTGGCCATCCCACATGTGTTCTCTTGTGATCTTTACAGGGGAATGCGTTGAAGCAAACATGACCCAACAATACGATACATCAAAAAGGCCAGTTTTGTGTTTTGATTGCAGGCTAAAATCAGTTATTTACGTCAAGGAATCCATAAAATTCCCATTCTCGGAGATTCAAGCTGCAACTTATGATTTCTCAAAAGAGAACTTGTTGGGTGAGCGTGGTTTTGGGCATGTGTACAGGGGCCATCTGAACAATGGTGAGCTCACATTGCAGCCAAGCTGCGCAAGGAGGCAAGTTTAGAGGGCTATACCGAGTTCGTTACTGAAGTGCAAGTACTCAGCTTTGCCCGGCACCGAAATATTGTTGGACACTTGGACTGCTTGGCTATTGCTGCAAAGAGACCTATAACATCTTGGTGTACGAGTATATATGCAACAATTCCCTGGAGTGGCACTTATTTGGTGTGTTGTTCAGTTGATATGCATATTCAATACATACTGAGAAGATGGTGCAGATTTATTAGTTTGCTATTGTTTTTTTTATGAAACAATTAGTTTGCTATTGTTACTTGGTGAAACAGCTCAGTCCGCAAGCTCACTAGAGTGGCACAAGAGGCATGCAATTGCCATAGGTATAGCAAAAGGCCTGTGCTTCCTACATGAGGAGTGCCACGCTGGTCCAATCATCCATCTGGATTTGCAACCAAGCAATGCACTGTTGACACATGACTTGTACTTATGGTAAGCTGGAGAGTATCAGACCCCCCCCCCCCTACTTTCTAATACTGTCTAACTCGTAAAGATGCAAAGGCCTTCTGCATTCTGATGGTATATGTTCTACCTTTCACAGCTTGGGGACTTTTGGTTTTGCAAAATGGAAGGCTTGCGATGATTCCACAAAGACAATGATTCTGGGGCAACCAGGGTCTGTACAATACTGAATTCTTGCAACGTTATCGTCTCATCATTCAATTTTATTATGACCTGTTCTTCTGACAAAGCAAGCATTTTTTTTGTCATGTCTCCATCAGATACTGTGGGCGCCTGAGTTATGCTGAATATGGTCGTAAGGTGCTTGATGAACACAAAGGACGCTGCACACATATATTGCAATGGGTATTCCTTCTAATGAGTTATGCTTACTGTTTTGTCAATATGCTTACAAGGTTACAAAGTACAGACACATCAGTACCAATTGGATTTTTTTTTCAGGCAGAGCCGTTGTTTGAGAGCCTTGCACTTATGAACTAGTAGATGACCGCATCAAAGATACATATGATACTTTTGGGTTGTATCATCTAGCCAGAGCTGCGTATATTTGTGTCAGGACAATTCCAGAGCAACGTCCTTCTTTCTATGGGAGAGGATGGTTTGGTAAACTCAACACATGTAATAGCAATAATAAGTTTATAATCACCGTATCTCTTTCTCTCTCTGTGGACAGGTTGTCCGTCTTATTGAGTTAGAAAATGAGCACATCAAACTTTTCAAAACAATAAAAAAAAATATCCGTCTTATCGACATTTTATCCCTCATTTTACAAACTGATGTTGTAAGCAAAGGCGAATCAAGTGTTGTGAGCTCACTATTGAAGCTCAAGACAGAATTCCCATTATAGATGGGTGGAATCATTGCACTTCTTTGTATCTTTTCCCTCCCTCCCTTTTCTCGATTTATTCAATTTGCTTAGTCCAGATATATATACAATGATGGTGTGTATTTGAGTATGACTAGTTCATTTTTAGTTTTCCCATAGTTTTTAATGAAATGCCATATTGTGGAGGGGGTTATCCATTTGTGTTTTCTTGCTTTAGCTTTTGTACGACACACCTATATGGCATGTCTGTTGATGAATTATTGAGTTCGGGATGTGAAATCTGTGACTGAACCCTACTGTCATTTGACCTTTACATAATGCCATTTATGTTCCTTCTCAATAGGTTGACAGAAGACGCCTAATCTTCTTCCTTTTTTTTTCTTTTTACGAACCAGAGACTCTCGTAATCTGCCAAAAGAAAAAAAGTTGGGCTCTGCTTATTTGAATGCAACGACCCTCATCCCAAATGCATATGCTACGGTCCCAAAGAGCAAATTCTTGCCTTGCCACTGCATGGGTGATTTATGCAATAACCGTATACTACTTTCTTCTGAACAGATACAGAAGCATGTCGGTCATGCTAAATAATGCAGCTGATTCTGTGTCATCAATGATCTCATTCATATATGATATACCGTAGATAAGTTCAGATTATTCTAACAAGAACCCCTGACAGAGAAAGTTCAGAATAAAAATGGCGAAACGGGTGAAACGCACAATGAAGATATGTTTAGTGATTCTTCCAGAGCTTGGATACGCGTTGCCGCGCATGAGACTGACGAGTTCCAGTCTTCACAATCCATGTCGCCTAGGGGATCTTCGGCTCAGATTTTAACTGTCGTCGGTCTAGTGATAAACCAAGCTCGATTCAGGCCCACCGGTAATACAGACTTTTCAGTCATTTGCTTTCCAAAATAACCGACAAATTTGAACACCTTACCAATCCTGCGCCGCTAGTGTGTTTGAATAAAATTCAAATGAGATTTTGAAATCTCGCCAAACTTCGTCAAAATTCAAATTTGTTTCCCTTCCATAGAGGCTTTGGTTGTAGACCTGGGGAGAAACCTGCATAGAATTAGCCGCCAAGGTGCTGATGATTGCAAGAAGGTGTCGCCGCTTTTGGAGGAAACATTTTTTTTTAAGGAATCACGGTGTCACTGAATATTCATATTCAGTAGGACAGTAGAATAGAACGAGTTCGCAAACCGTTTGCCCTCCGCTTTCCTTTTGGGCGGAAATCAAATGCCCTCGGCTTTCTCGCTGCCACCGCCGGCGCTGCCGCCCACCGCGCGCCGCGACAACCGCAAGCTTCCGCGTTTCGCCGCCTCCGCCTCGGTACTGCCACCAATGGCGATGGGAGCCGGCGATATATTCCGCCCCAGCGCCTTCGAGATGCCCCCCGCGCCGGCGGCAGGGTTCGAATGTACGCTGCAATCTCCCGAATATACTCCGCGGCGCGTAGGCGTCTGGAGGCCTTCATAACCGCGCTCCCGGGCGGCCACGATGACTGCGGCGGCAGTAGGAGGAGCTTGCATCGGCAGAAGCGGCGGCGGCGGTGGAGGAGTCCTTTCAGCACCCCGCTCGGCTCGCCCATGTCGATGTCCTCCATCATTGGGGCGGGGGACGACCAGGCCACCCCCGCGTCGTCGGGGGCGGCCTACGGCACCCCTCAGGGCGGGGCCATGACGCCTTCCAAGGCTCCGTCGTCGCCGCTGCCGCCGCCGCAGATGGTCGTGGTGGCGCTGGACGCCACGCGGGACCACCGGGATGACGAGATCAGGACGGCGCTCAGGGGGTTGGTCGACCAAGGCGACATACTCCGCGCTGGGGACTCGCTGCTCGTGCTCGGCGTGCTCTACTCCATCACCCATCCGAGTAAGGATGCCCACCCCTTAAATGCCCCTACTTCTACTACTTGACACGGACCAATCTAGTCTTATTTTAGTATTTTACATACATGTAATTTACAAAGTAGAAATGCCATAGCGATAGTTGATTCTCCTAATCCAAGTGTTCCTTTGCCCTTTTGGAATTTGCCCGTTCTGCATTGAGAAAAAAAATGTCATCGAAAAGTTACAGTGGAAGTAGATAGAAAACTCTGCATTTGTAAAATGAGACTGCAAGCATGCATAGCGTGGTATGGCTGTGCTTCCTGTGCAGTGGGTTGCCTATTGTAATTTGATTCTTCATTTTCACCTCTGATAGATAATTGATAATGCTGTTCGTTGGCATCCACAGTCGAGGATAGCACTGTAGCTTTGAGAATCACCAATGGAACAGTGTAGATTTTTTTTTCCTTGGAGAAAAATGGAATAGAGTAGTCTACATGACATAAGACATGCTTCACGTATGGTGTCGTGAAATGACACAAAGAAGATCATCAACCCATGAAATAAATAAAAGTAACAAATAAAACATGCGTGCTTGTTTAACAAAATTCCGAAATCCATGATGTGTTTCAGAACATACTGTTTCATAGGGCCATTGTTAGTCACCATTTCAAATTTGAAGCTTAGAATCCTAGTACATTGAACGTCCACCAGTAATGCTTTTCAAAATAATGTACACCGCTGCTTTCTGCTTTTCTAGCATCTGTGCGATCTGGCACGGAATTTCAATGATTCAATATCTTGCATGGGCTATCTCCAAATGGGCATTTAGTATGCCTTCGTGATATGTACATTTGTTTATAAGAAAAAAACAATATACTTTGAATTTGCAATAATAAGGCCATAATACTGGCCAATGCTCTCTTTGAATACTAGTTTAACCAAAATAAGTAATGTATTTACTATAAAACTAATCCTTTTATTTCTTCTTTGTGTGTTTAGTGGGCTACCGAACCAAACCATGTACCGGATCTTTTTTCGGGACAAGCGACAGATATCTAGGTGATCAGGTGACAAAAATAGCTGAAATGTACAAAAACAAGCTTCACCAATTTGCAGAGGCGTTCCGCAAAGTTGGGGTAAAATACCTTTATCTATATATTCCATACAGAGATGTTATTCTTCAATAGGAAATATAAGCATGCCTATTTTCTTCCCTAGTCCCCATGCAATCACTTTTCTGTCTGAAATCTGAATAATAAAGTGATTTACTAGGTACATTGGCAACCTTGAAATACTTTTTACATTCTGAAACTCGAAATTTGTATCAGATTACTGTGACCCTCAAGGTAACCCCTGGAGCACCTGCAAAGATTGTCATTATACATGAAGTAAATTCAAGCAAAGCTGCTTGGGTCGTTCTAGATAGGTTTGTGCATCATTTCTTATACAAACATCTATAACATTCTACCCTGAACGAAAGTTTTACATATCTTATGGGTACTTGAGGTAATATTGAATTTAGAATAAATCTTACAGGCACTTCAGGAGAGATTTCAGGCACTTAGAAAAGCACATAGCTTGCAAAGTTGCAGCATTTCAGGATCATTTACAGGTGCAGACCTTGAAGCCACTATGGACGAACCCATCAAGAAAAAGCACAGCTGATGTGAAGGACCTGCAACGATTTGCAGTCACGATAGATCTGAGTTCTGAGACACCAAGTGCTACTCACGGAGTGCCAAACATGTCATCGCCTGTAAGCTACTTTGCCTCTCTAAGCAACCGTGGTATCCACGAGACCTCCAGCGTGGATGCATGCAGTATGCCATGCTTCAGTGGCATGTCAATCACAATCGATGACACCCAATCACTGTCTAATGGTAAGATAACTTTTCTTCACTAAAACAAAACCGTTTTTTTTACAGCAGACAGTGCAGAAAATAGAAGACAAACCAGGGGCGGAGCCAGCAGTCGAAGCCACCGATGTCAGCTCTATCTCGTAGTGTTGTCAAATCCTAGAGATGGAGCACCTCCTAAGTTCAGACGACCATCGGTGAGAATTGCTCGTGGAAGGGACTCGGTGTCATGATCCACCAGTATGCAGTTTGTACCTATATACTAATCGTGCGTGGTGTTTGTATCGAACCTATCTGTAATATGTAGTAATCGTGCGTCCAGTTTGTATGGAACATATATGTATCAATCATGCGTCCAGTTTGTATCGAAACTATCTGTAATGTATAAATATCGTGCGTCCAATTTGTATGGAACATATATGTACCTATGTGTTCTCATATATTTTTGAATGTAGGTATGGAGATGGACTCCTTGCTAGACCCAGTTATCGACTCGAGCCATAGGTCTTTCTTTGCAGCAGTTGAGCACCGAGCCCTAGAGGTGCTACGTCCTCGTCCACCTGGGGAGCTGATCTCTATACACCACGATTGGGTTGACATGTATGTGATACAAAGCACCAGTCCTCTATATATACCTGAAGCGTCCCCTCTTAAGAGGGAACTTAAATGTGATACAAAGCACCAGTCCCAGGAGGCTGATGCCACATTTATTACATCAGATGGTTCAAAACCGTACAAACCTTGGAGGACACTCGATACAGATGATAATAATAATTAACCAAGCTACGACGTAACACCAGACCGCAAACCACATGGGGTCTACCACGGGCTCAGAGTACTGCGACAGCGGAGGCATCTCGACAGGGCCGGTTCCACAGGCAAGGTTGGGTGTAGAACGATAACCCTACTCGGCGTCGTCTGGTACGAAGTCTGGGTCTTCTTCTGTAAAAAGTAAGAGTGGGGTGAGTACAAACATACTCAGCAAGTCCAACCACACCCACGGAGGGGTTATAACAGAATAATATGCATAGGTAAATCAAGGATAAGGTTACGGTTTAATTTGCAGAAAAACGATATTTTATGCAGGGGTTTATTTTAAAAAAACTTTGTAGAAATCAGCTTTTGCAGTAACACGGAGTTCAGGTTTTAAAACTGCTACCGGACTCCCTGTCCGTCGTAGCACACGACAAAACTGCCGGACAATTCCAAAACAACTCACACCAGCCCATCCCAATGAAACACTAGTTATGTGACCACACCGTAACTCGCCCAATACCGTGGGCACTGACTATTCGAATAGATTCTTAACTCTGCAGAGGTGTGCAACTTTACCCACAAGTATGATACCACAACTCGAACACCGTCGTGTCGGTGTAGATCCCAACATAGCCATTACCCACCATAGCTAAGCCTGACTAGCCATCACGGGATGCACCAAGGGGTCATCGACCGTTCACTTTGGTATAACCGGGCATAAGTCACTCGGGGCTTATCCGTTTTCCTTAGTCACCCGTTGCTCTCAGCTCTCCTGATGGCTATCACACCAACTAGTGGGATTTATGCTACGCCGTTGCCCATTCAACGGTCGAGTGGTTTGCACGATAGTGGAGTTAGGTGAGATGACACATCAACTCGGTCCTTAGTTGTGACAAGATGGATATCTCCCTTCCTTACCCTGCCACACAGGCATAAGCACACCAATCGGCAATTCACACAGAAATGCCGTCCATCCCGTCCATACTCATCTTTCGAAAATCCACATTTTATCCCTTCCCACACACACACATTTTCTTTATCAAATTAAAGCATATTATGAGTAAAGTCCTGAGCGTTCTAATATCGATTAACGTCCAAGCAAAATCAGACGTTAATCTAGGTGGTCAAGGAATGATCATCACAAATCAAGGGGTGGCTATCCAACCGTGTTTTCATGCAAGCAAAACATATGCAATTTTATAAAACAGGCCATTGGGTTGTGTTTATAAAAACTAGGACAGAAACATGCATCAAAGGATGGGATTGAACTTGCCGTCTTCGTAGCCTTCGGGGAAGTCCTGTCCTTCGGGCTCGGTGTCGCGGAACTGGTCCTCGTTCTCCTGCTCACAGTACGGCTCGTTGACGGGTTCTCCTTCGTTCACTCCGTGGTCTACAGCGTACACAAACAAGCACACAATCAAAACACAGAAAAAATAAAGATTTGTCGTCGAGCTCGAAACGGGGACACATAAAATATAGGGTATGGAGTGATATTTATTGGTGTGCTTCTAATGGCATGGTCAAAACTATATTAAGAGAGACGTGGTAAAGTTTTGGGTAGATCCGAGGTTGTTAGGCGCATGAAATGATAGGTCAAAAGGGTGTTTAGGGCCTAACCAGGGGTCCAGGGACCTATTTGTAATTAAGCTTAAGAAGGCAGGGCTTGGTTTGCATTTTAGAAATTTCTTGGGTTAATTTAAAAGAGTCAGGGGCCTATTTATAAATATTTTCATAAGGTGGGAGGGTCTGTTTGGAAATATAAAAGAAAGAAGGGTTTGTTTTGCAAAATGGCTGAAAGGGGAAGGGCTCTTAAAGGATTAATGAGAAAAGGGGGGCTTTTGGGCAAAGAGCCCTTTCTTTCCCCTTCCTCACTCCCGCAGAGCAGGGGAGGCGCTCCCAGGGCGCCGGCGGCGGCCTTCGCCGGCGGCGGCCTTCGCCGGCGGCCCAGGGCATGGCGGCGGCCCGGGTCAGGGGGAAAAGGAAGGTGGGCCCATGGGAGGTCGAATCCCCTCCTTAATTCGAGCGGAGGAGGTCCGTGGAGGTGGCGCCACGGTGGCGGGCGGCAGCGGGCGACGGCGAGCTTGGGGGCGGCGCCACGGAGCGCGGCGGCGGCCGGGAAGTGAGGGAAAACGGAGAGGGGATTGAGGAGGTCCGGGGGCCCTACCTGGCTTGGGCTAGAGCGCAGCGAGGAGGGGTGCTCCGCGATGGCCGGCGTTCGGGAGCGGCGGCTATGGCGGGCGGCGGCGCTAGGAGGTCAGGGAGGCGGCGGGCGGTGGTGCTTGCGGGTTGGGGGAGCAGAGGAGCGGCGCTGGGGTCACTTTATAGGCGGCGTAGGTCGGTGGAGGGGCGGGGGCCGCGGTGTGGCCGGCGAAGCTCGTGATGCGACTTCACGGTGGGCATCAATGGCGGCGCTGTGCCAAGGTCGCCGGTACTGTGCGATGGCGCGAGCAGCGAGGCGGGATGGGACGCGTTGGCGGTCGGCGACCGTTGCAGGCGGACGTCGCACGTGCGTCAACGGCGGTAGTGTGCGCGCGGCAGGCGGGCCAGTGCCGTGGCGAGCCCGAGCGTGCGTGCGTGTGCTCTCGCGACGTCGCGGCGGTCCGTGCGGCGGTGCACAAGCGGAGCAGTGGTGCGGGCACGCGGGCAGGGAGCGGCTCGGTGCAGCGGGGCGCAAGCGCGCGGGCAGTGGGGCGCAGGCGAGCGGAACCGGGCGGCGCTCGGGAGCGGGCAGAGTAGAGAGGGAGGGAGCCGAGCGCGCGGGTAGGAGAGAGAGGAAGAGGGAAGGAGAGGGAAGAGAAAAAGAAAATGGGGAAAAAGAAAAGAAAGAGAGAAAAAGAAAAAGGAGGGGAGAGGGAAATGGAGCGAGAGGAAGGGTGGGATTCGCGCCGACGCGATGCGGCCCCGGCCGGCCACGCGCGACGGTCGCGTGCGTCGATTGCAGGCGGGATTCGCGGCGTGGTCTACGGCTGGTCGGCCACGCACGCGTCGCGCGGAGAGGAGGATGGGACAACGGGTGATCGGACAGAGAAATGATCTCGGGGTTTGAGGTCTAGGGTTTTAGAAGGATCTCGAGCTCAACGACGAAACACAACTTTAGCGCATGATTTATTTTAGTAAATTTTCGGGATGTTACAACTAGCCATGCATATATATCATTCACTACATAGCGCATAATTTTCTCTGATTTTTTGTGGCCATTTTCACCAACTCTTAAGCAGCTTAGCATAGAAGAGCACAAAACGGGACCTGGAAAAATTGTAAATTTCAACCAACCATTGTGCATCGATACTACTTTTTTCTTTTGAATGGGATGGCAGGAGCTCTGCCATTCAATTAAGAAGAGAGAAGAAAAAGAGTTTACTTATATACAATGCTCGGTAATTGGGCCGCGAACCGAAAAATAGAATCAACCCTGAAAAAACACATGAAGCATCGATACTACTTTATCAATACGCTTAGACCGGTTTATCAATACTCTCTTTGTGTTGACATGTGACAACAGAGTCCATCGAAAATATTAGAAGCTAAATGTAAGGCCAGAGTTGCCAAAACAAATTGAGAATTTTACTATATATATGTAAACCTAGTAATATGTCAAGTTACATTCTAGGTTGCGCTGAATTGAGAATGACGGACAACGGATTCAATGCACAACTATCCGGGTTGATGAAATGTCTCCATTTAGCCTTTAATTTAAAAGGTCACGTAATACTGGAGATTGGATGCGTTAGCTTGTTCATTAAATTTTTTTCCCTTGAAAGCTCGCATCTAAGCTGACACCTACTGCTCTGACCAATCACAAACAATAATCCTAACCTTGAAAGCGCGCACCTAACCTGACACCTACTGCTTCTGATTCCAATCACAAACAAATATTAAGAGACTAATCATAACTGTAGTTCTCTGTCGACATGCCTCTATGAAAAATAATGGTGATGAGCAATAAAAACATAGATAATATATCCAACCTCTCCAACATACACGCACTATGGCTACCTTCTTAGTTCCTTAATTACTCTTTCCGCTCCAAATTATAATTTGTTTGACTTCTTTTATCCTAAGTTTGACCGCTCGTCATATTTAAATGTCCAAAATATTACCTTTTTTTTGCCGTGGCTCGCTTTATTAATAATTTTTTTTCAAAAATAACTTAAATTTGACTAGGGGGTGTTTAGTTCCCTTCCCAAAAATTTTACACCCAATCACATCAAAGAGAATCTTGCTATTTAGGATTATTAAATAAAATATATTAACAAAACTTTTTACACAAATTAGTTGTAAATCGCGAGACGAATCTAATGAGCCTACTTAATCCATAATCTGCAACAGTGATGCTACAGTAACCATCGTTGATTATGGATTAATAGGCTCATTAGATTCATCTCGCGATTTACAACCCATCCGTGCAAAAAATTTTATAAACATATTTTATTTAATACTCCTAAATAGCAAGATTCTCTTTCAAAAAAATTTAGAGGAGGAACTAAACACAACCTATGTCATAATTTTTTTTGAATAAGACGAGTGGAGTGGTTAAACTCAGAGTTAAAAGCGTCAAATGAATTATAATTTGGAAGGGAGCGAAGCCCACCGATATGGTCACCAACTTGTAACCGGATTGGGTATGACAACCAGAACTAGCTAGTAGTATACTAGAGTACAATACTACTATCATGGCTGCTAGTTTGCTAACACAACTACTAAGCTTGCAGTTCATACTTTGACTATTCAGCCACCTAGTTTATAAAAATTTATAAGCTGGCTCCTCCATCTTATAATTATCCAGAAGGATCTAAAAATGGCCTTACTCTGCCTCGTTTCCTCTCTCCATAAATATCACAAAATTAGTACTCACAGTGATCCAAAATATAAGTCCAATAGGATGTTTAGATTTCCTTAAAGAAATACAGTCAAAGCAAAAGGGTAGTATTTAACCAATAACAATTGATGGATTTTACTCTCTTCGTCCTAAATTATTAGTTGTTTTTAATCTCAAAAAATATTAGTAGTTTTGTTTTTCTAAATACATAGATTTTACTATACACTTAGACATGATATATATATATATATAGGTGCATAATAAAAATATGTACCTATAAATATTAAAAGGATTAATAATTTTTAATGGATGAAGTAGTTGTTATCATTAATATAGTGTTCCTAGCCTAGTATATGTATGACATGGTAATCATTATGCCTGTTGAGTTCTGTGTTGGTGATGCTCTTGTGCAGAAACTCGTGTCGTAGTCGATAAGACCTGCCGCCTACTCTTTTTGTTTTTTTAAATGTCGTCGTCGGTATACGTGCCACAAGTTTGACTCGATTTGTAAAAAAACATGCAATATTTGTATTTCCAAATAAATTTGTTAAAAAACTAGATTAAAAGATCTATCTAATAATATTAATTATGTATCATAAATATCAATATTTTTTATATAAAATTAATCAAAGTTATTTCTCGGGAAGCGAAAGCGACAGTTATTTAGGGACGGAGGGAGTAAGAGCAGGTACAACAATAGGCTTAAAGCCAAGCTAGTCAGCATTTTTACTAATGTGGAGGAGAGAAGAGAGGAAAGAGAAGAAAGATTGGCTCTTGTTCTAGCACCAAGCTTGCCACGGAAGCATAGATATTTGTGGGCCCAAATAAAAATGCATATGAGGAAGAGTAGGAAAGAGAAAGTAAAACATGACATCACATAATAATAAAAAAAGATTTAGAGACAAATATGAGACAACTATTATATGACTTAGCTCTTATCAAAGTCAAACACTTGGCTCTACTATTAACCCTCTAATTTGGTCGATAGCTACAGCTACCTTGTCCACAGTACAAAATTTTAAGGAGTTGCGCATGTTCGGTTCAAAAAGGTGCGTTTTTTTAGATTAAAAAAAAGCGTTGTTGTCCATCCGACCGACGCTAGGCCGGCCTTGCGCGTTTTTTTTATTTTTATATTTTTCAAAATTGTTTTTTACAGAAATATATTTTCGATTTCATAATTTACAGATTATACCCCCGCCGCCCGGCTGCGGGGCGGCCGGCCCCCTGCCGCCCTTCTGCCGGGCGGTAGGGACCTTAATATAAATAAAATTTATTTTTAATCGCATTTTGGCCCCTGGGGGAGGCTGTTGCCCGGCAGGTACCCGCCGCCCAGTGGCGGGGCGGTAGGCATACCCGCCGCCCGGCAGGGGGCGGCAGGCCCCTCCCGCAGGTTAAACCTTGACCGTCAGTGCGGCAGTGCGCCATTAGATGTGGTTTTAAATATTTTGGATAGAAATAAAAACCGTTAGTAAAGTAGATGAATATGAAAAGTATAACTTAGCAATTCATACACATACGCAACTGAGAACGAAATAGGTGATGCATGAGAACGAAATAAGTATAACATGATGATATGTCCATAACAAAAATACAGAAACAACTAGAAGCACCTCCTAACCACCTCGGCCATGTCGACCTCTTTTACGCTGTGCGTGGACGTGGTCTGTAAGGTAGGTGTGTCGGTCTGGAGGCCCTACGTCTCTACCTGGACGTCCGGTGGCCACATGTGTATGGACGTGGTTTTTATTTCTATCCAAAATATTTAAAACCACATCTAATGCCGCACTGCTGCACTGACGGTCAAGGTTTAACCTGCGGGAGGGGCCTGCCGCCCCCTGCCCGGCGGCTGCCTGGCCTACCGCCCTACCACCTGGCGGCGGGTACCTGCCGCCCGGCTGCCGGGCGGCAGCCTCCCCCAGGGGCCAAAATGCGATTAAAAATAAATTTTATTTATATTAAGGTCCCTACCGCCCGGCAGGAGGGCGGCAGGGGGCCGGCCGCCGTGCAGCCGAGCGGTAGGGGGTATAAATCTGTAAATTATGAAACCGAAAATATATTTCTGTAAAAAATGATTTTGAAAAATATAAAAATAAAAAAATGCCGGCCTTGCTAGAGTTGGTGTTGGGCTGATCCCGGACCCGACCCAGAAATGATATTTTGCACACGGGCTTAGCTTTCAGGAGGCCCAGGCGCCCGCTCTCTCGATCCTCCTGTTCGCGCGGCTGCATCCCGAATTGAAGCATCGCCATGGAAAAAACCCACAAATAATCAAGGTCGCGTGATATCTTAAAAAAAACTAGCTAAATCTCACTTTTCATATTGCCATTTAACTATCCATTTAGTCATTCTTCACTCTGTATATATCTATACTATCCAACCAGACTAGCCATTTGAATTTGAGAGTCAAAGTTATTGTTTATGACAGAGTCTCTGAGTTCCACTAATAACCCTAGAAAGAAGTGGGGCCTCGCAATTAGGTTCTTGCCTGGAGCTGCCGTGGTTGGGGGTGAAATCCGGCAAAGGGGATTGCCGGCGGTTGGGGATTGGGGGGGGGAGCATCAGGGAGACGAGGGCAACATGTAGTCGTGCTCGGTTGGGGGCGGAGGGCTGCTGGTAGGGGTGGTAAAGGGTCATAAAAATATGACTTAGATTATCTAATGGTCGGATTCTAAAAGGACGGGACTCTAATCTTATATAATTTTAAGCTAAGAATATGCCAACTTGGATTGTAAAGAGACCACTAGGACCATGACCCATTACCACCCCTAGCTGCTGAAGGGTGGTCGCCGGTAGTGACAGGAGGCTGTCGGCAGTGGGGAGAAGCTCTGCGTCGTGGAGGCTCATGCTCTCGCCGACGAGCCGTGTTCAAGGTGGCGTGCGGCCGGACGGGGCGAGCAGAAGCCGGTGGTCGAGGTCGTTGCTGGGGGTGGGGTGCGGGACGGCTGTGGTCCGACAACAGCAGGGTGTGATCAGATGGAGGCGAGGCGGCACGCGACCAGACGGTACGCGATCGGATGGGCGAGGTGGAGCCGGCGAGCAAGGCGGTGTCGGCCAGATGGGCCGAGGTTGCCGCCAAGGGGCTCAGGGCTAGCGCTAGCGAGAGGAGGCGAGGTCACGTGGCGTGAAAGGCGGGTCAGTGACATGCCGAGCTATGCCCATTTGGTATAGATGCTGAGCAAGGAGTTCGGGATATCTTGCGGGATACCGAGCAGAGCACTATAAATAAACTGTTTGATGCAGATTTTATCCCAGATTTGCTAGTTTTAGTTATCCAACTCATCTTTACAGAATCTTTTGGATCTGCCCTAAAGCATTGCAGAAGCCTCCCTATCTTCCTGGCTTGTGATTCCTTTATGCATTGGTTCAGTGTAAAAAGTATCTAAATGAAAAAAAAATATTGTCTTTAAATCAAATATGAAAATTACTGATTACATCACCATGTTTCTAACGACAAAATCTTCAAAACAAGACTACATTTGAACAAAATTTAAGATGGAACAATTTTATTATAAAGCTAAAACCAATTCACAATAAAAATTATTCTAGCGTATAACAAAATTGTTTTATTTAAATATATTAAGTGAGATTTTATTTTACAGATTTGATAGTAAGAAATTAATAGTGCAATCCGAATTTGATTTGTATATTTCAGTTAAAAGTTATGAATTTATTTACTTTAAATCTTTTTTTGTAGGAGTGCATCAGAGGTGCGTACGTGGACCGGCAATAGTATGCTTCTGCTACAACTACGAGTCACGCGTGACGCGTGTTGAACAGCGCTCGTATGACTCTTAGAATAATAATGTATATAATATATATTTATATGGATAGGAATACATGACATGCTATAATAATAAAGTGGCATCAGTTAACAGATAATAAATAGGCAGATAATAAATTCTCACAATGTTCACATAAATATTCAGACTGGCATCAGTTCACACAAATACAGTTCACGCAAATATTCAGACTCAGACTGGCATCAGTTCACACAAAAAGAACAGTTATCTTGTAGTAGCATTTGCACCAGACCACCTGGCCACAAACAAGACCTGGCCACAAATTCAGATAGCTCACTAAAAACTGGACAGTAGCATTTCAGGCTGCAGTGCTATATGACTTCAGAATTCCTAAAAAAAGAATTGACAGTAGCACATCATGAACAATAGGATACTAACCTCAATTCTCAGCACAAAATTTTTTCTTTGACATCAGCACTGCAAGTAAAAAAACACACTGGTTTAGTAATTGCAGTGAGTAAAATTTCAGTAAAATTGCAGAGTGAATCAAAACAGATTGATCACTGTAAAGCAGCCCTTCCATGAAGTTCAGTCAGCAAAATTAGGAGCTCAATAGCTGGAGCAATTTTAGTAAATGGTTGTGCTCTGGCCTCTGAGGATAGGTTCAGTTGCTACATTATTGTCTCAATATCTTAAAGTTCAAAGCAATTGAAAGGATAACCACAGAATCAAAAGCTGACTGAACAAATCTTAAACATAGTAGGCAGTTCATCTCCCTACTATGTTTAAGAAATAAACCAAAGCTACATCTAGCTGAGTTCACATATGCTTAAAGGAAGCAATTTAGGGAAAAACACAAATTATTTTCAATGACAAGTGACAGCTTAACTCAGGCAGATACATATGCAGTTCCATTGACCAAATTATTTTCAGAAATGAAGCCTGAAAAAAATGTAAAGGACCATCAGTTCTGCCTATTTGTTTAGAATGGGCAGTGCAGTGCAACTGATCATAGGCAATAGTCTGCAACTGATCATAGGCAGAAGAGTAAAACAAACTGAGTATACCAGCAACTAGCAAGCACTATGCAACAATTATGTATCACTTGGAAGTGAAATGCACACTGCAACAATTATGCCTGGGCCCTTGAAATTATTATCACAAAAATATTTGTCGGATAATGTAGGCATTGATTTTGCAAGTCGTCACCAGCAAAGATGATAAATAGAGAACATGCTATTTTGATTAGTAAATACACAAGGTGATACTATTACAAGCTTCAGATCGTGCAATTATCATCATAGAAAAATTCATAAGCTTCAGATTTTCATTGCTGATTCAGTGCTAAACTTAAGATAAATATATGTGCTAATTACTATTGTCGGTACACTCAGACAGGAGTACCCTCTCCTACAAGACAAGGACGAAGGCGCTCAGGAGCGGCAACCACGGAACACGGGTCCGGACCCCGCGGACAGGTCCCGAACCTCTGCGGGCCGGACCTGGGCCTCTACAAGTGGAAGCCGGACCTCCAGGAGGCCTGAGTCGTCGAGCCAGCCAAGGGACCCGGACCCAGCACCCTATTTGGGTAGGAGTCCGGAGCCCTCGCAAGCCCCTGTGGGCGCAGCCGCCGACCCCAGGGTCCGGCGCCGCCACGTGTCCCACAGGGCCAACCTCCGGACCTCCGCTCCCCGCTTGGGCAGGGGTCTGGAACCGCCACGTCCCCCTGTGGGCGCGGCCGCCAACCCCTGGGTCCGGTGCCGCCACGTGTCCCACAGGCGCGAGTCTTCCGCTTGAAGCCAGCCCTCCTGCCGCATTAAATGATGGTGGTTGAGGCGTGCGCTGCCAGAGCAGGGCATAGGCCGCCCTCTGACGGGTTGGACAGGCACGAATGACAACACGGTAAGCCCGCCTGTTACCGAGGCGGCTCGTCAGTTACCAAGGCAAGTATTAAAAACTCAGCGCCGCACGCATGGGCGACGAGTCATGATGATTAGCTACTGACTAGAGCAACAGTGCACGCTGCTACAGTGGACTGAGTCAGTAGTTCGGCGCTTCATCATGACCTCGACGCGCGGCTGCAGAGGCTAGACTCTACTCCGACAGGACAGCTCAAAACCACGCCTGGTCAGAAGATTCGTTCGTTGTAAGATAATATATCGCCGGGTCCACATGTCGGGGCCCCGCTCAGTGTACGTGCTCCCCTTGGTCATATAAAAGGGAGAGCATGCATGGTAGGATGACAAGTTCACACAGACACAAGTTCTCGGGACTTATTCCAGGTCTCTCTCCTCCTCCACACTCTCACTCAAGCCCAGGGCTCTAGTAAGCTCTCATACAGCACTCTCTAAGCTCTGGCAATACAACTCACAGTGGACGTAGGGTATTACGTTCCGGCGGCCCGAACCTCTCTAAATCTTTGTGTGCTTTTCGTATTCATATGCCTCTAGATCGAGCATTTCTTGGATGTCCCCAAGCTCATCCTGCACTTAGGATTAGGCGGGTGCAATCCGCCACCCGGCTGGAGAAATCCTCCGACATTTTAGCGCGCCAAGTAGGGGCTAGTTTAGTTTCTGCTTGATCGCCCACTTGGCATCTCCATGGCTCGGATTGTCGAGTTCCATGACCACCCGATGGGGGAGGGCGCGGCGACACCCGCGCCGCAGGCCTCTCGCCGTCCAACGCCAAGGGCTGCTGCCCACGGCGCGCAGCAGCGTGCAGCGGAGCATGCCCCCAGAGCCCCCGCGCAGGTCGCTCCGAGCGAGCCGTTAGCCGCGGCCAGGGAGCTGCTCCGCAACCCGCCAGAACTGGCGGTCTCGCCGGACGTGATGAGGCAGTGGCGTGACGACATTGACCGCCTCATCATCCTGGCCCAGGCCACCCCCGGCTCCACAGGGACAGGGTCGGGACAACGTCGACGACAGGGCGGCGCACCAACCTCTGCGCGCCTTCCTACAGTGGGAAGCGCGCGGACAACTGATCTACGGGCAAAACTCAACCGCAGGCGTGCGGGAGAGGACGCCCGCGTCTCCATGGAGCGGGCACGTGAACGCTGGCTCAACATCGAGGGTCGGAACCTCGACGCCGATCTCGACGCGGCGGCACCAAGGTCCCAGGGTCATATCCAGACCCCGGTGACTGGTGTGGGCTGCGTCGCGCTCGCGGAGCATCTCCGCGCGGTGGCCTGGCCACCCAAGTTCCGGCCGCACCTGCCGGAGAAGTACGACGGGATGACCAACCCGTCGGAATTCCTGCAGGTCTACATCACCGTCATCACGGCGGCTGGGGGTAACGACGCCGTCATGGTGAGTTACTTCCATGTAGCCTTGACCGGGCTAGCCCGGACTTGGCTCATGAACCTCTCCCCCGGGTCGATCCAATCCTGGGGCGAGCTGTGCGCGCTGTTCTCGGCGAACTTCGCCAGCGTATACCAGCAGCACGGTGTGGAGACCCATCTCCACGCCGTGAGGCAGCAACCCGGGGAGTCACTCCTGGCCTTCATCTCCCGCTTCACCAAGATACGTGGAACCATTCCCAGTATTTCTGATGCATCTATTATCACGGCTTTCCAACAGGGGGTCCGTGACGAGAAGATGCTGGAGAAGCTGGCCACACACCAGGTGGAAACTGTTGCCACCTTGTTTGCCTTGGCGGACAAGTGCGCCAGGGCCGCTGAGGGCTGTGCATGGCACTCGGCCCCTCAAGATACGCCCGGGGGCCAGAACTCGCGCGGCAAGCGCCCGCGTCAGCAGGATGGCGACAGCGGGTCATGCTCTCCCAGCTCGTCATCAAGCAGGTCTGGGGGGAGCACAGTTTCAACAAATCCCAGCTCGTAGCATACCTCACTCATGTGAGGAAGCCCGTTCCGGCGGAAAGCCGACTCCAGTCGCACCAAGCCCGCTCTGGCGGAAAGCCCACTCCGGTCGCACTAAACCGACTCTGGTGGCTCTCTCGGATGTTAAGCCGACTCCGGTCGCACCCCCGACTCTATATCTTTGTAAGTCCTACCCTTAGAGTCCCAGTAGGCAATAAAATATTTTCCTTTGTAACTAGGTAGTACTTCCGTGTGGTCCAGTCCGGTGAACCTCCCCCGTGGAGGGGTCCGGACCTCTGTGAACCAGGTTCAGGGAAGCGTACTCACCCTCCGGGGAGGTCCGGAGCCGTGTAGCCGCTTGGCCTGGTTCCGTACCCTAAGCCTGCATGCTCTACCTCCCTAGGGCGAGTACCGTAGTACTTAAGACTGGGTGTCCGGAGGTCCGGACAGCTCCGGCCTCATAAACCCGTGTTCTGTCTTACATCGCACATCTCATATACAACTAGTTATAAAGGAAAAGTTTATTCTCAGTTCGCCTCTAAGGATGTTACATTCCAATTTCAATCTACGCATTCTGTTTGCGCTAACCCCCGCGTGGTTCCCACTCCTGTGTCCGAATTGAGTTGGCCGGCATGTGGTTCAGATGGGGACCCCCTCACTGCTAGAGGGGGGGTCCGGGTCCTTAGGAACCAGCTTCGGGGAAGAGGTGCTTGTTCCCGGGGTGGTCCGGTGCCATGTGCAGCCGCTTAGCCTGGTTCCGTACCCTAAGTCTGCGCACTCCACCACTCTGTAACAGGTGCCCTAGTACCCGGAACTGCATACCTAGAGGTCCGGACCTCATTCTGGACCTCATTCTGGACCTCATTCTGGACCTCATTCTAGCTTGAGGCCTGGCCTCCTAAGCTCTGTTCCACAGGTCTGGCTGCGTATCTCAAAGGACCTCTGCCAACGGGATCCGGGACCACGTGGGCAAGTTACTAAACGCCAGTCCTAAGTTGTGTATAGGATGGGGGGCCAGAGTACCTGGAGACCGGCAGTGCCGGCTACTGGCATTGTAGGGGACGAATTCCCCCGCGGAGAACACCGGCGCGGTCCGTCCGAGCAGGCGTCAACCACGACATGAATTTGGCCCCACCTGCGGGTTAATACCTCACCCGCAGGTGGGCCCGGGGGCCACTGTCGGTACACTCAGACAGGAGTACCCTCTCCTACAAGACAAGGACGAAGGCGCTCAGGAGCGACAACCATGGACCACGGGTCCGGAGCCCCGCGGACAGGCCCCGAACCTCTGCGGGCCGGACCTGTGCCTCTACAAGCGGAAGCCGGACCTCCAGGAGGCCTGAGTCGTCGAGCCAGCCAAGGGACCCGGACCCATCACCCTATTTGGGTAGGAGTCCGGAGCCCTCGCAAGCCCCTGTGGGCGCGGCCGCCGACCCCAGGGTCCGGCGCCGCCACGTGTCCCACAAGGCCGACCTCCGGACCTCCGCTCCCCGCTTGGGCAGGGGTCCGGAACTGCCACGTCCCCCTGTGGGCGCCGCCGCCGACCCCTGGGTCCGGTGCCGCCACGTGTCCCACAGGCGCGAGTCTTCCGCCTAAAGCCATCCCTCCTGCCGCATTAAATGATGGTGGTTGAGGCGTGCGCTGCCAGAGCAGGGCATGGGCCGCCCTCTGACGGGTTGGACAGGCATGAATGACAACACGGTAAGCCCGCCTGTTACCGAGGCAGCTCGTCAGTTATCAAGGCAAGCATTAAAAACTCAGCGCCGCGCGCATGGGCGACGAGTCATGATGATCAGCTACTGACTGGGGCAACAGTGCACGCTGCTACAGTAGATTGAGTCAGTAGTTCGGCGCTTCATCATGATCTCGACGCGCGGCTGTAGAGGCTACATTCTACTCCGACAGGACAGCTCAAGACCACGCCTGGTCAGAAGATTCGTACGTTGTAAGATAATATATCGCCGGGTCCACATGTCGGGGCTCCGCTCAGTGTATGCTCCCATTGGTCATATAAAAGGAAGAGCACGCACGGTAAGATGACAAGTTCACACAGACATAAGTTCTCGGGGCTTCTTCCAGGTCTCTCTCCTCCTCCACACTCTCGCTCAAGGCCAGGGCTCTAGCAAGCTCTCATACAGCACTCTCTAAGCTCTGCCAATACAACTCACAGTGGACGTAGGGTATTACGCTCCGGCGGCCCGAACCACTCTAAATCCTTGTGTGCTTTTCGTGTTCATACGCCTCTAGATCGAGCATTCCTTGGCTGTCTCCAAGCTCATCCTGCACTTAGGATTAGGCGGGTGCAATCCGCCACCCGGCTGGAGAAATCCTGCGACAAGTATTGGCCTAAAGAAATATATCTACTGCTGCCAAATGATTGATAGATAATCACATCTACAACTAATATAGAATCAGAATGACAAATTATATATAATTAGTGAAAAAGAAGCTCAAATTCAGCACTCATGTTAAATGTTCTGTAGAGCACTATATAATTTAAGTGATGAGAAAAAGGCACTAGGAGGTGTTTATCACATATGAGGAGTACTGCTTCAACTACAACACTTACTTTCCATAATGGTGTATGCAATTGAACCTAGAGATACGCCACAGCCTACTCAGTTTTGCCAATTTCTAGTCATAACAACCAAGAATTATCAGCTAGTTGAATCTACAAATCAAGTTATGCCAATTTCAAGCCGGAGCACAACTACCAAATTGCAGGTTCTATGACTAGATCAAAATGAAGAATTTAAACTGAAAGAATACCATGATGCAGCATCCGAATCTTAAGATTGCATCCATGGCTGAGCCATGGGGCTACGTTCAGCGCTGCCAAACAATCCTTCCTCAACGAACCCCTCTGCCCCGCTGCCGCTGCCGCCGCCTCAGGCCACCCCTATGCCCGCATCTGCGCCGGCGAGCCCTTCAGCGCCGGTGAGCCCTTTCGGACCGAACCCCTCTATCCCCCGCCGCCACATCACCCTACGATGCCTTGACTGTTTTCCTCACCCAACTCTGCTCGGGGATTTCGGGGAGGTGGATTTCGGGGAGAAGCATGGCGGGAACCTTGGCGCACGGCAGCCTTGGCGCATCAGATCCGCATCGCCGGCGCCGACGGGAGCGACTGGTACAACGCCAACGCCGAGTCGTCGCTTCGCGTGGGAGAACGGGCTCGTGCCGTAGATGAATCAGGCGCCGGCTCTGTTCTCTCTCCGTATTGAATCGCCTGATGGAAGGCGTATTTTGCTTCGTTTGAGGCGAAGAGACGGCATCGGCTGGCCGTTGTACATGCCCTAGCCTCGCTCCTGGGCAGCCACGATGGGAGAAGGGTTCCGCGGCGGAGCAACAGGAGCACCAGCACCAGCATGCCCATATCGATGTGCTGCAACATTGGGGCGGGTGACGACCAGGCCTCCCCCCATGGCGGCCTAGCACTAGCAGACACGAGTATGCATTCTTCCCTTGCTACTTCGCTAGGTGGATCAGATCCGTGCATTTCGGAAATCGGAAATGTGAATGCTAGTGTGCATTGCTGAATGCTGATTCGGGGCACAGGACATGATACAAGATGTCAAGATGATAGGAAATTGTTTCTGCCTTGTAGTGCTTAGAGAACATAGAGTCCTTTCAAGTAGTTCATGCATGGTTGAATTCAGGAACATGGACGACCTTTTTTCCCTTTTTTTTTTGCGGTTAGGAACATGCAGATCTTTACTAAGTTGAAAATAGCTGCAACTTTGCTGGTACCTCCCAATAGTTAAATGTTACATTGGCCATCCCACATGTGTTCTCTTGTGATCTTTACAGGGGAATGCGTTGAAGCAAACATGACCCAACAATACGATACATCAAAAAGGCCAGTTTTGTGTTTTGATTGCAGGCTAAAATCAGTTATTTACGTCAAGGAATCCATAAAATTCCCATTCTCGGAGATTCAAGCTGCAACTTATGATTTCTCAAAAGAGAACTTGTTGGGTGAGCGTGGTTTTGGGCATGTGTACAGGGGCCATCTGAACAATGGTGAGCTCACATTGCAGCCAAGCTGCGCAAGGAGGCAAGTTTAGAGGGCTATACCGAGTTCGTTACTGAAGTGCAAGTACTCAGCTTTGCCCGGCACCGAAATATTGTTGGACACTTGGACTGCTTGGCTATTGCTGCAAAGAGACCTATAACATCTTGGTGTACGAGTATATATGCAACAATTCCCTGGAGTGGCACTTATTTGGTGTGTTGTTCGGTTGATATGCATATTCAATACATACTGAGAAGATGGTGCAGATTTATTAGTTTGCTATTGTTTTTTTTATGAAACAATTAGTTTGCTATTGTTACTTGGTGAAACAGATCAGTCCGCAAGCTCACTAGAGTGGCACAAGAGGCATGCAATTGCCATAGGTATAGCAAAAGGCCTGCGCTTCCTACATGAGGAGTGCCACGCTGGTCCAATCATCCATCTGGATTTGCAACCAAGCAATGCACTGTTGACACATGACTTGTACTTATGGTAAGCTGGAGAGTATCAGACCCCCCCCTACTTTCTAATACTGTCTAACTCGTAAAGATGCAAAGGCCTTCTGCATTCTGATGGTATATGTTCTACCTTTCACAGCTTGGGGACTTTTGGTTTTGCAAAATGGAAGGCTTGCGATGATTCCACAAAGACAATGATTCTGGGGCAACCAGGGTCTGTACAATACTGAATTCTTGCAACGTTATCGTCTCATCATTCAATTTTATTATGACCTGTTCTTCTGACAAAGCAAGCATTTTTTTTGTCATGTCTCCATCAGATACTGTGGGCGCCTGAGTTATGCTGAATATGGTCGTAAGGTGCTTGATGAACACAAAGGACGCTGCACACATATATTGCAATGGGTATTCCTTCTAATGAGTTATGCTTACTGTTTTGTCAATATGCTTACAAGGTTACAAAGTACAGACACATCAGTACCAATTGGATTTTTTTTTTCAGGCAGAGCCGTTGTTTGAGAGCCTTGCACTTATGAACTAGTAGATGACCGCATCAAAGATACATATGATACTTTTGGGTTGTATCATCTAGCCAGAGCTGAGGGTAGCAGGATCTCGACTGCGGAGTTTGTAGTCGCGGTCCGGGACTTAGGGCGAGGTTTTACCCCTCTGCGCCTAGCTTAGTTTGGGAGAAGAGAGATTAGATTGGGAATATATTTCTTCATTGCTTGATTACAAAATAACGGAGTCTCTCTTATATAGAGATGACTGTCTTGACCCCGAAGGAACATCCTAACCGAATGAATCTATCTTATTCCTTTCCTAGCTAACCCTAGGCCTAACACCTATGACATCTCTCCCCCCTTTCGGAGCAGCTCGCCCACGAGCTGCCGCTGACCTACTTGACGCAACCTAGGGTTAAGCCTTTTACATCTCGGCTTATCTTTGTTATTGAAAACGAAAATAGGAAATAAATTTGGACTACAACTATGTCCTCCTGGATCCCATGGAAAGAGCCAAACCGTTGGATTCTTGTCAGATGAAGGGTGGAGGATGTAGCAGCCCGTTCGTACGCTGGATCTGTCCAACACCAAGGCAGGTGCCAGAACAACTGAGGCGGCCACCACCGTTGGTGCATGCTGCTGCGTTGCACTGGTCGGTCGCCGCGCCGGGAGGCCCCATACCCGGACCTCTATTTCAATTGGAGCCGCAGGACGTATAGGGGAGCTCGAGTGGCTGATCGCGCACTGCAGCGACGAACTGAGCAGCATGTGCATCTTCCGCATCGCCCGCCGAACAAGGAAGCATCGTCCTGTTGCTTGCAGGCGCACCGCTGCCTGCTCCTCCGATGATTTCTCCCCACGGAGAGTCTGTAGAAGCCGGCGTGCTAGGAGTCCACGCGCCGCGGCCTGTAGGTGTACAGCCGCCTGGCGTTCGCGTGCCTTCACCTCGAGCAACACCCTTAGATGATCCAGTGTTGTGGACATATGACGGAGCTGCTCAGACATGAGACGATGCCCCTCGGCAAGGGCGCGCAAGGCGTCATTGGTAGCAGAAGCCATGGGGAGGGATCGAAACCAAAGAAGAGCTGATACCAGATGTCATGAACCTTAGTTCATGAGGGTAGCAGGATCTCGACTGCGGAGTTCGTAGTCGCGGTCCGGGACTTAGGGCGAGGTTTTACCCCTCTGCGCCTAGCTTAGTTTGGGAGAAGAGAGATTAGATTGGGAATATATTTCTTCATTGCTTGATTACAAAATAACGGAGTCTCTCTTATATAGAGATGACTGCCTTGACCCCTAAGGAACATCCTAACCGAATCAATCTATCTTATTCCTTTCCTAACTAACCCTAGGCGGGTACTGTTCACGCGCTACTGTAGCGCGTGGGGTCCTGTGCCACCCTGGGCCTAACACCTATGACATATATGTTCTACCTTTCACAGCTTGGGGACTTTTGGTTTTGCAAAATGGAAGGTTTGCGATGATTCCACAAAGACAATGATTCTGGGGCAACCAGGGTCTGTACAATACTGAATTCTTGCAACGTTATCGTCTCATCATTCAATTTTATTATGACCTGTTCTTCTGACAAAGCAAGCATTTTTTTTGTCATGTCTCTATCAGATACTGTGGGCGCCTGAGTTATGCTGAATATGGTCGTAAGGTGCTTGATGAACACAAAGGACGCTGCACACATATATTGCAATGGGTATTCCTTCTAATGAGTTATGCTTACTGTTTTGTCAATATGCTTACAAGGTTACAAAGTACAGACACATCAGTACCAATTGGATTTTTTTTTCAGGCAGAGCCGTTGTTTGAGAGCCTTGCACTTATGAACTAGTAGATGACCGCATCAAAGATACATATGATACTTTTGGGTTGTATCATCTAGCCAGAGCTGCGTATATTTGTGTCAGGACAATTCCAGAGCAACGTCCTTCTTTCTATGGGAGAGGATGGTTTGGTAAACTCAACACATGTAATAGCAATAATAAGTTTATAATCACCGTATCTCTTTCTCTCTATGTGGACAGGTTGTCCGTCTTATTGAGTTAGAAAATGAGCACATCAAACTTTTCAAAAAAATATAAAAAAAATATCCGTCTTATCGATATTTTATCCCTCGTTTTACAAACTGATGTTGTAAGCAAAGGCGAATCAAGTGTTGTGAGCTCACTATTGAAGCTCAAGACAGAATTCCCATTATAGATGGGTGGAATCATTGCACTTCTTTGTATCTTTTCCCTCCCTCCCTTTTCTCGATTTATTCAATTTGCTTAGTCCAGATATATATACAATGATGGTGTGTATTTGAGTATGACTAGTTCATTTTTAGTTTTCCCTTAGTTTTTAATGAAATGCCATATTATGGAGGGGATTATCCATTTGTGTTTTCTGGCTTTAGCTTTTGTACGACACACCTATATGGCATGTCTGTTGATGAATTATTGAGTTCGGGATGTGAAATCTGTGACTGAACCCTACTGTCATTTGACCTTTACATAATGCCATTTATGTTCCTTCTCAATAGGTTGACAGAAGACGCCTAATCTTCTTCCTTTTTTTTCTTTTTACGAACCAGAGACTCTCGTAATCTGCCAAAAGAAAAAAAGTTGGGCTCTGCTTATTTGAATGCAACGACCCTCATGCCCCTCATCCCAAATGCATATGCTACGGTCCCAAAGAGCAAATTCTTGCCTTGCCACTGCATGGGTGATTTATGCAATAACCGTATACTACTTTCTTCTGAACAGATACAGAAGCATGTCGGTCATGCTAAATAATGCAGCTGATTCTGTGTCATCAATGATCTCATTCATATATGATATACCATAGATAAGTTCAGATTATTCTAACAAGAACCCCTGACAGAGAAAGTTCAGAATAAAAATGGCGAAACGGGTGAAACGCACAATGAAGATATGTTTAGTGATTCTTCCAGAGCTTGGATACGCGTTGCCGCGCATGAGACTGACGAGTTCCAGTCTTCACAATCCATGTCGCCTTGGGGATCTTCGGCTCAGATTTTAACTGTCGTCGGTCTAGTGATAAACCAAGCTCGATTCAGGCCCACCGGTAATACAGACTTTTCAGTCATTTGCTTTCCAAAATAACCGACAAATTTGAACACCTTACCAATCCTGCGCCGCTAGTGTGTTTGAATAAAATTCAAATGAGATTTTGAAATCTCGCCAAACTTCGTCAAAATTCAAATTTGTTTCCCTTCCATAGAGGCTTTGGTTGTAGACCTGGGGAGAAACCTGCATAGAATTAGCCGCCAAGGTGCTGATGATTGCAAGAAGGTGTCGCCGCTTTTGGAGGAAACATTTTTTTTTAAGGAATCACGGTGTCACTGAATATTCATATTCAGTAGGACAGTAGAATAGAACGAGTTCGCAAACCGTTTGCCCTCCGCTTTCCTTTTGGGCGGAAATCAAATGCCCTCGGCTTTCTCGCTGCCACCGCCGGCGCTGCCGCCCACCGCGCGCCGCGACAACCGCAAGCTTCCGCGTTTCGCCGCCTCCGCCTCGGTACTGCCACCAATGGCGATGGGAGCCGGCGATATATTCCGCCCCGGCGCCTTCGAGATGCCCCCCGCGCCGGCGGCAGGGTTCGAATGTACGCTGCAATCTCCCGAATATACTCCGAGGCGCGTAGGCGTCTGGAGGCCTTCATAACCGCGCTCCCGGGCGGCCACGATGACTGCGGCGGCAGTAGGAGGAGCTTGCATCGGCAGAAGCAGCGGCGGCGGTGGAGGAGTCCTTTCAGCACCCCGCTCGGCTCGCCCATGTCGATGTCCTCCATCATTGGGGCGGGGGACGACCAGGCCACCCCCGCGTCGTCGGGGGCGGCCTACGGCACCCCTCAGGGCGGGGCCATGACGCCTTCCAAGGCTCCGTCGTCGCCGCTGCCGCCGCCGCAGATGGTCGTGGTGGCGCTGGACGCCACGCGGGACCACCGGGATGACGAGATCAGGACGGCGCTCAGGGGGTTGGTCGACCAAGGCGACATACTCCGCGCTGGGGACTCGCTGCTCGTGCTCGGCGTGCTCTACTCCATCACCCATCCGAGTAAGGATGCCCACCCCGTAAATGCCCCTACTTCTACTACTTGACACGGACCAATCTAGTCTTATTTTAGTATTTTACATACATGTAATTTACAAAGTAGAAATGCCATAGCGATAGTTGATTCTCCTAATCCAAGTGTTCCTTTGCCCTTTTGGAATTTGCCCGTTCTGCATTGAGAAAAAAAATGTCATCGAAAAGTTACAGTGGAAGTAGATAGAAAACTCTGCATTTGTAAAATGAGACTGCAAGCATGCATAGCGTGGCATGGCTGTGCTTCCTGTGCAGTGGGTTGCCTATTGTAATTTGATTCTTCATTTTCACCCCTGATAGATAATTGATAATGCTGTTCGTTGGCATCCACAGTCGAGGATAGCACTGTAGCTTTGAGAATCACCAATGGAATAGTGTAGATTTTTTTTTCTTGGAGAAAAATGGAATAGAGTAGTCTACATGACATAAGACATGCTTCACGTATGGTGTCGTGAAATGACACAAAGAAGATCATCAACCCATGAAATAAATCAAAGAAAGTAACAAATAAAACATGCGTGCCTGTTTAACAAAATTCCGAAATCCATGATGTGTTTCAGAACATATTGTTTCATATGGCCATTGTTAGTCACCATTTCAAATTTGAAGCTTAGAATCCTAGTACATTGAACGTCCACCAGTAATGCTTTTCAAAATAATGTACACCGCTGCTTTCTGCTTTTCTAGCATCTGTGCGATCTGGCACGGAATTTCAATGATTCAATATCTTGCATGGGCTATCTCCAAATGGGCATTTAGTATGCCTTCGTGATATGTACATTTGTTTATAAGAAAAAACAATATACTTTGAATTTGCAATAATAAGGCCATAATACTGGCCAATGCTCTCTTTGAATACTAGTTTCACCAAAATAAGTAATGTATTTACTAGAAAACTAATCCTTTTATTTCTTCTTTGTGTGTTTAGTGGGCTACCAAACCAAACCATGTACTGAATCTTTTTCCGGGACAAGCGACAGATATCTAGGTGATCAGGTGACAAAAATAGCTGAAATCTACAAAAACAAGCTTCACCAATTTGCAGAGGCGTTCCGCAAAGTTGGGGTAAAATACCTTTATCTATATATTCCATACAGAGATGTTATTCTTCAATAGGAAATATAAGCATGCCTATTTTCTTCCCTAGTCCCCATGCAATCACTGTTCTGTCTGAAATCTGAATAATAAAGTGATTTACTAGGTACATTGGCAACCTTGAAATACTTTTTACATTCTGAAACTCGAAATTTGTATCAGATTACTGTGACCCTCAAGGTAACCCCTGGAGCACCTGCAAAGATTGTCATTATACATGAAGTAAATTCAAGCAAAGCTGCTTGGGTCGTTCTAGATAGGTTTGTGCATCATTTCTTATACAAACATCTATAACATTCTACCCTGAACGAAAGTTTTACATATCTGATGGGTACTTGAGGTAATATTGAATTTAGAATAAATCTTACAGGCACTTCAGGAGAGATTTCAGGCACTTAGAAAAGCACATAGCTTGCAAAGTTGCAGCATTTCAGGATCATTTACAGGTGCAGACCTTGAAGCCAATATGGACGAACCCATCAAGAAAAAGCACAGCTGATGTGAAGGACCTGCAACGATTTGCAGTCACGATAGATCTGAGTTCTGAGACACCAAGTGCTACTCACGGAGTGCCAAACATGTCATCGCCTGTAAGCTACTTTGCCTCTCTAAGCAACCGTGGTATCCACGAGACCTCCAGCGTGGATGCATGCAGTATGCCATACTTCAGTGGCATGTCAATCACAATCGATGACACCCAATCACTGTCTAATGGTAAGATAACTTTTCTTCACTAAAACAAAACCGTTTTTTTACAGCAGACAGTGCAGAAAATAGAAGACAAACCAGGGGCGGAGCCAGCAGTCGAAGCCACCGATGTCAGCTCTATCTCGTAATGTTGTCAAATCCACACGTAAACAATGCAAAACAGTGATTTCTCATTGAATTTCACAAAATCACCGATGTCAGCTGACATCAACGAGTATGTGTAGCTCCGCCACTGAGACAAACCTACTGGTAGTACTTGTGGTCATGGCAACTAATCCAAGTGGAACTCATGATTTATTCAATATTCTGCAGTTTACTGGCAGCTACCATTTATTTGATGTTACATGGCCATATGCAGTGATACGGTGTGTGGTCTTGTGTGATCCTTCCAGGAAAATATGAAGAACAAATGACTGCCCAATATGATTCATCGGAGAGGCCGGTTTTGTGTATTGGCTGTGGTCTAAAATCAGTTCTTTACATAAAGGAATCCATGAAATTTCCATTCTCAGAGATTCAAGCTGCAACATCGGACTTCTCAAATGAGAATTTGCTGGGCGAGGGTGGATTTGGACATGTGTACAAGGGCCAGCTCAAGGATGGTCAAGCCATTGCAGCCAAAGTTCGCAAAGAAGCAAGCACACAGGGCTATACTGAGTTCTTCTCGGAGGTGCAAGTTCTCAGTTTTGCCCGGCACCGGAATATTGTCATGTTGCTTGGTTACTGCTGTAAAGAAAGTTACAACATCTTGGTGTACGAGTATATATGCAACAATTCCCTCGAGTGGCATTTATTTGGTATGTGTTCAGTTGATATGTTTAAAATAATTCATATTGTGATGTTGGCATGCTGACTGCTCTTGTTACTTGGTGGAAACAGACAAGTCGGCAAGCTTACTAGAGTGGCACAAGAGGCATGCTATTGCTATCGGTATTGCAAAAGGGTTGCGGTTTCTACATGAGGAGTGTCGTGCCGGTCCAATCATTCATCGGGATTTGCGCCCAAGCAATGTACTGTTGACACATGACTTTGTTCCTATGGTAAGCAATGTGCCGGCACATGTCAATATGAAAACGTCTTCTGCATTCTTATCATAGAAGTTATGCCTTTCACAGCTTGGCGACTTTGGTCTTGCAAAATGGAAGGCTGGCAATGACTCCATCGAGACAAGGATTCTGGGTCAATCAGGGTCTGGACAAACTCTAATTCCGGCAGTGTTTTTTTTTAAACAAAAATTCCGGCAAAGTTATCAACTAGTTTTTCCATTCTATGATACCCTGTTTTTCTGACATTGCCAGTGATTTCTTGTCATGTCCATCAGATACTTGGCGCCTGAGTATGCTCAATTTGGCATGGTTTCTGTCAGAACAGATGTCTACGCCTTCGGGATTGTTCTTTTCCAGCTAATATCTGGTCGAAAGGTGCTTGATGAATATGAAGGGCAGTGCACACATATACTGCAATGGGTATTCTTCTTAGTGAATTCTGCTTATACTTCGATTTGTGTGCTCACAATACATCTGCACAATTCAATTTCCAACACCTTAAAAAATTTCAGGCAGAGCCATTGGTCGAGAGCCTTGCACTTCATGAACTAATCGATGAGCGCATCAAAGATGAATATGATACATATGTGTTATATCATCTAGCCAAAGCTGCATATCTTTGTGTCAGGGCAAATCCAGAGCAGCGGCCTTCGATGGGAGAGGTGAATTTCTCTGATGTTATTCTAAAATCTTGATTGATACTAGCTTAGAATGTTATTGTAAGTTCACTTTGTCTCTGGGCAAGCAGGTTGTTCGCCTTATTGAGACAGAAAATGAGCATATCAGGGATCTGTCACGACAGTTCATCCCACATTTCATGAAGTGATGTCGTGTGAGCTGACTGATAAAGTATCTGTCCGGCAGTGCCACCAGGACAAAGTAAAATCATATCCATATTCACATTCTCCTTGGGGGACATTGTAACTTCCTGGCTTCTCGCTCTCTTTTGCCTCTCTTCCAGTTCTCCACCCTTATTTTGTTTGCTTCTTCCACCCATATAACTGAGTGTACCTGGGGAATTACTGCCCCCCTTTAGTTTCTCCTTTTCTTATCTCTGTAAATGAAATGGCATCTTCACAGAGTGGTCGTTTCGTGTCTCCTGGCCTTTCTTTCGTTCTTTTTTGATGTGTGGTGACCTTTTCGTTGAGCTGCCTAATCAACTAGGTTGACAGAGTACAGTGATTCATGACACTGCTCAGGTCTTCAACATGTATCAACAGATTGTGATGCTTATGACTCAGAATACAAGCGCATTAATTTTTGCTGCAGGTAAGCTACAGAATTCAAGGGCGGAAAATTTTCCTGAATATGATAAGACATTGAATCATCTTGGCACATTTTTATGACCCCAGTTTCTACTGAAATTGAGCTGATGAAAGTTATGGGGTCATCCAATCATGAATCATGCTTAAAAGCAACGAATAGACCTGTGGGTTGCTATCTGCCATCCTTTTTCCAGGTTTCCCAGCCCCTGCAAGTTGGCAATGGAACCATCTTCTGTTGAGAGGAAAGCCTTAGAATTCTTGACCATCATTAGTTGGCCAAACAGTTCCGGCAAATTGGATTTGGAGGGGATCAGATGCCTTCTGACTGGAAAAGAAAGCATGCTTGCATGTACCAAAAGGAGCTTTTCTTCACTACTGGGAAACCTTGCCCAACTGAATTTTATTGGTTATGTGAAGGTGAAGGTGAAGCTGAGTTTAATTAAAAGTTTTTGCAGCCGTGGAATCTGAAGAACAAAGATGAGTAAGGCTCATGCTTTGCCAGAGTTGTAGTGCCTACAAGGAATCACTCCTTTTCCCTGAAAAAATAATAAATAATCCTGCTAAAGTTGAACATAGAAGGTAACTGTGCGACACTCGGATCTCTGATATTTCTTTACAGAGAGAGGTCGACGGACAAGTGCAGTCAGTGGGTCGGAATCACATCTAGCTAATAGCAAACCTGTCATCAGGGATCAAACAAAACTTGCTGACAGCGCACGTATCTGATCACCCTGTTCTTGACAATTGACATGTTGTCCTGGTGTAAAATGCTATCTTCTGGTGGCATGTATCGTATAGTGGATAATAATTGGCCAACATGTTCTGGAGTAATGCAGTCAGTATCCTGATAGTTTCTGATGAACATGCATTGAGCCACAAATCGAGTATATATGGCTATGTCATACTGCATAAGATGCTTGCGTATGTTTTCTGAGGATTCGCCGTGGCAAACTAGATAACGTTGCGATGTCAAGAAAAAACATGCTCCAAAGTTCGAGTCGAAGGGGATTCAACCAAGGATGAAGTGCCCCAGCCTTCCATTTAATTGCTAGGAGTACTTGTATTTCTCTTGAGAGAATGATCAATGAGTTATATTATCCATGTGTCAACTACTGGACGTATTTTCTAAGGAAATCAGCTAGACACAGTTGACGGCTAGGACGTCCAAACAAGTGATCAAATCACTGGATGACGCCGGAAGATAACCGTTGCTTTCTGCAGCCTGAGCAAGTAATTAAGCAGAACATCCAGCATCCAGCCAATAATTCTTCGCTGATTTACTAATTTTCTGCGATGCTGGTGATATTATTCTTTATCAGCACATTGGCTTTGTACGTTCTTGCCTGTCCAACCTTTTTGAGATCGAGCTGCTGGTGAAAGCCAATCCGGGCTAGGTTCGTGGCTAGGTTCATGCATAGTCAGTGCAGGAGACAAGTGTGCTGGCAGTAGCATGTAAACTTTTTGTGATCCCATTTCGCGGCTGTGTTTCGATCCGGAGGTATCAATGCAATATATAATGTACTCTGATTGTCAGTAAAATTACTTTCTCTTATTTTTTTATTTATCTGCATTCCTCTCCCTAACGTCGCCTTTAACACAGACTAATCAGGCAATAATATGTTTTTGTTTTGCTGTTAGTTGGAAATTGTATCCTATAAATGATCAAAACGACGAGCATTTGCAGACAAAATCTAACCTATTCTGACAATCTTTTTGGAATAGTTTAGCTGAGGCAGCGGCCAGTGAGTGGCGAGTGACAGTGGCCACTAGGGAGCAGGATGGAACTGCCGGTCTCTTTTGGCTCAAGCGATCAATCAATCAACCCAAAGGTATGATTGGCCTCAAGGGGTGTTTAGTTGGTTAAAAAATTTGAATTTGAGTACTGTAGCACGTTTCATTGTTATTTGATAAATAATATTCAATTATGGATTAATTAGCATTATTAGATTCATCTCGTATGAATCAGTTAAACTATGTAATTAGTTATTTTTTTCAATTACATTTAATGTTCTATGCATGTATTCGAAAATTTGATTTGACGGGTACTGTGCAAACAAATTTGGGGCTGTGTTTAGTTGCAAAAAGTATGTGAAAAGTGTTTGCGAAAAGCACTGTACCACTTTTCGTTTGTATGTGGTAAATATTGTCCTACCATAGACTAACTAGGTTCAAAAGATTCGTCTCGCAACGTACATCAAAACTATGCAATTAGTTTTTTATTTACCTACATTTAGTACTACATGCATGTGTTATTTGCTATATTTAATATTTCGATGTGATGAAAAGTTTGGAAAATTTGAAGGAGTTAGGGGAAGTAAACACAACACAGCCCGGGAACTAAACACCGCCTCATGCAGTCTGGTCTCAGTTCATTGAATTTAGACGGCTTTTCGGATGGCCTCCGCTTTAGGTTATCTAGACATCATTTTGGCTGTACAATTACAGGTCCGTGTTTGGAAGAATTACGTAACGGTGATAACGAGGACACCGAGCTCGCTCAAGATACGAGGTACACCGCATGAACATGACTAGACACTAAGATTTAGCAGGATCGTACCGTACCAGCACTGCGTGCTATCTCATCAGCCTAGGCACGACACGACTGGCTTGCCATCGTGGAGGGAAAGGAGGATGCGAAAATCGCATCGGACACTGTAGCGCATTGTAGCGTTTTTGTTTATTTGTGGTAAATATTGTCCTACCATGACCTAACTAGGCTCAAAAGATTCGTCTCGCAACGTACATCAAAACTATGCAATTAGTTTTTTTATTTACCTACATTTAGTACTCCATGCATGGGTTATTTGTTATATTTAATGTTTCAATGTGATTTTGATGTGATGGAAAGTTTGGATGTTGGGGGTTTTTATGGGATCTAAACACACCCCCGGTGGCTTCGTGTCAATCGTAGCATGGCGTCTGGCGGTGGTATCGTGCGAGCAGAGACGCTAGCGAGTGCGGTGGTGGCGACAAAAGTGGTGGTGGCGGTGTGTGAGTAGGGATGCCAGTGGGATGACGGCGCATGACGCCACAAGGGCTGTGTTTAGATCCCTGGAAAAGTGGGAGAAAAATTCACATCGGACACTATAGCTCATTGTAGCAATTTTCGTTTGTTTGTGGTAAATATTGTCCTACCATGACCTAACTAGGCTCAAAAGATTCGTCTCACAACGTACATCAAAACTATGCAATTAGTTTTTTTATTTACCTACATTTAGTACTCTATGCATGTGTCATTTGCTATATTTAATGATTCGATGTGATGGAAAGTTTGGATTTGGGGGGTTTGGGGCATCTAAACACACCCAAGGAGAGGCAACGCGCGTGACACAAGGACGGGAGAGAGAGAGGAGGTGCACGCAAGGTTTTTTTTCGACCGGTTCGGTCAAATCGCCGCCCTCCTGTAGCAGTTTACCGGACCGGTTTGACAGGAAATCGGTGGAAACCGGTTGAATTTAAATTGAAATTCAAAATCACATGTGTAACCGGTTCCGACCGGTTTACCGGCCGCCATATGCGGTCCATTCTTTTTCTTTTTCTTTTTTTGATTTAACTTCAAATCCCCACAAACTATACTAAATGAACGAATTTTTGAGAAAATTTGACACCATTATATCGTCGCCCTTGAAGTATTTTTAGAAATTTTTTGGAAATTTTTCATTTTTTGAATTTGAATTTGGGCTGGTTGGGTACATGCCGAAACCGGAAACGGCCCGGACCGGTTTGACCGGTTTCCGGTTCCCACCGGTTTTTAAACCCTGGGTGCACGTCGAAGAGAGAGGGGGGAGAGGAAGATGGCGGCTATCTTATAGGAAAAAAGAAGAAGAAAATTAGGGTTTAAGAGAGGACATAGAAAATATATATACATAAAGGTAGATTGTGGGCTGTTGTCGTATGTAATCGTGCAATGCCCATTAGTTTTGTATCCGGACCAGCACGTAGGTCCTGTTTGGTTCGTTCCTAGAATAGTCTAGAACGCACTTTGACCGTTAATTAGGAGTGTCAAATAAATACAATTTACAAAATCAACTTCACAACCCTGCGCTAGGAATTCTGAAGAATCTAATGAGACCTTTGACCGTGTGATTCGATGATGGTTACTGTAACATCACTGTGTTCAATCATCAATTATTTACCGTCATTAGATTCGTCGCGAAAAATTACACTCATCTTTAAAAAAATTTTACAAATAAATTTCATTTATTACTTCATGCGGAGTTTAGAAGACGCATTCTAAGAATTCTAGAAGGAACCAAACCGAATAACCGTGCCGGGCTAGTACATGGGCTAAACCCACCACGTCTTGCCGATTTAGTATCGTTTTTTAGTGCATCTAGCTATTTATAATAAAAAAGGCGAGGATATCATATGTTATTTTAACTGTCGTGATGAGTACTATATTAATATATAGAGTATCAAAGTTTTTAATGCTACCTTAGAAAGATAATGGTAACTCGAGGTTCAATTGGGACAGAGGTTAAATATTTAATCCATAAAAAAGTCCATCGAAGGCGTCGCGAAGTAATAAACAAAATATCAAATTGTTCGAACTAGCAGCTATCTATGATTTCATCAGATGCTCTGGCTGTCATAAGACTGACTCCAACAATAGAGTGCAAAATAAGAAGGCATTCAGGCATTTGCCTCGTCTACAGTGGCGACGCAAGATGCAGCGCAACTTCCGATCTCCAACAGAGGCGACGCAAAATCCTGCCCCTCTCGCCGCGCCCCGGATCCGGCGAGCTGCCGCGGGCGCCCCTTCCCTCTCCTCAAGCTGCCACCGGCGCCGGGGTGGAGGCAGAAGTGGTCCACGCCGGTCTTGAAGTTGATCTTGGGGGCCTCCCCCTTGTTGGCCGCCGCCGCCTTGCGCCGGAGGAGCTTGCGGACGAGGAGGCGGCACGCGAAGCGGGCGAGCTCGCGGGCGGGGAGGATGCGTGGCGCTAAGCGCCGGAGGTTCTCCGTGAAGGCGCGCATGGCGGCCTTGGGGAGCGCCTTGCTGAGGCTGACGCCGAGGCGGCCGTCGGCGTCCTCGCGGTGCACGACGGCGGCGTGTGTGTCGTCGTGCGCGCCGATGTTGGTGCAGACGAGGCAGCGGAGCTCCATCTTGGCGCGGGCCGACGGCGATGAGCCCCGCGCTGCAGCCCATCCTGGAGGGAAAGGGAGGATCCAACAGAGCGCTGCATGCTCCGAGCTCCGCCATGGGTGCAGATCCGCTGCGCCTCCAAGCTCCTCCCCGCTCGTCCCCTGCTCCGTCGCGCCGTCCCCCTGCTCGTCCGCCGGCGGCTCGCCACCGCGCCTCCGCGCGCACCTGTCGGTCCTCATCGCGCCCCGGCAGCCCCGCCCCTCCGCCGCCGGCCTCGCGCGCCGCGGCCAGCGCAGCTTGGCTCCTCCCCACCGGCCCCGCGCTCAGCCGCCGGGCCGCCACCGCCTCGACTCCTCCGCCGCCGCCAGGCATGAGCAGGAGGGGGAGCAGGGGACGAGGCGGCAGAGGGAGGGAGGCCGGGAGCACGACGTGCACACCGCCGCGTCGTACCCGAGCGCGCGGAGCCCGTCCGCCACCGCGCACCGGACGTCCGCCTTCTTCCGGCCGGAGCCGCAGCCGCCCCTGCCGCACCGCTCGGCGATCCGCGACGCGTCCACGCTCGCAGGAATGCATCGGAGGAGAGAGGGATTATAATTTTGCATCTCCTCTTTCCTCCGATGCATTTTGCATCGCGCATTTGCATCGGCTGTTGGAGCCGGTTGCAAGGAGCACAGTAGATGGTGGAGAGACAAAAATGCATTTGGCTCATGCTGTTGAAGTCAGTCTAAGAGAAACACAAACCAGTACAGCCCAAAACACGGCCCAGCCCTTCGCCATTTCGACCCTGGGCCCCGAGCCCGGGCCCTTGGAAACCAACGGCAAGCCCACGGAGCAACCGAGCCCTTCCAGACGTTTCCTTCCTTCCGGCTGCGGCGGCGGGACCGGACAGCGCTCTCCTCCCGTTTTCCCGTCCCCGCATCCGCAGAACACGAAAACGAGGGGTGTAAACGTAAACTCCCGCGCCCCCCTAGCCGTCGCCTTCTCGACGCCACCGCACACGTGCCCGGCCCCGGCCCCGCCGGCCGCCTCCGCCTTCTATTAGAACCCCCCGCCGTGCCCCGCCCCAAGGCAGTCGCCAGTTCATAACTGCGACTTAAAACTAGGATTTCTTCTTCTTCGCGACCCTTCTCCGCCGCGGTTTTGGGGGTGGAGATTTACGCTCTCCAGTGCTTTCTTCGATCCTCGGGCTAGGTGAGCAGAAAGCAAGCTCGCGTCCCTTTCTCTCTACCGCGGGAAATTCGGGATCGCTTGGTTCTGTTTTGCGATTCGTCTGCTCCTGATACTGAGATTGCCTTCTGAGCTCCTGGTTGAATCCATCCATGGGCCCTTTTCACCCGTAGCGTCGTGGTCTTCTATGTTGCTGTCTGTGCTGTGCGCGAAAGCTACTGCAAGTCTGCAACGCCGGGGGATTTGGAGTTGTTTTCCTGGATATTCCTTTCATCCGGGTACTTGCGGTGGGTCCCTGTGTGCTGAGCGGATGCTATCTGCACCGGATTTGCCACCGGGGATTTGGGATTTATCGATGGCCGTGACGGATTTGCTCTTCCCAGGCTCGAATCTTCCGAACCTTGGCTTGCTGTTTTGGTTTGTTAGAACTTGGCGTTGCAAAGCACGTCTCCCATGCTTTTGCCGAAAATTTCGGCACCTTGCCAAAACGAAGGTTCGGCACCTTTCATATGCCGTGCTGCCTCACGCTTGCCGTTGCTTCTACATTTTAGCTCGATGCGTTTCAGACTTGCATTCAATGGGCTTCAGAGCGAACCCATCTTGGACTGAAAGGTCGCTGATTGCGACGAACACACTCTTTGTGCGCTTCGTGTGGGTGTTAGGAGATCTCCACCCGAAGATTGCCATCCTATGTGCAGCTATTTATAATAAGTTTGCTTCTTCTAGTTTTACAAAATTTCAGAAGTGCTCTCCTGAAGATCTCGGTTATTGAGTAATAGATGTTTAGATCCTTGATCATTTCCTACTCGCGCAAGCTTGTATCTGCATGTTAATGTTATTCCCTTTTGGTTTAGCTTTGTTTAGTTAGTGGATAAGCGAAATACTGTCACCTTACCATTGAAGTACTGTTCTAGATCAGATTTGGGAATTTTACATACTGCATCTTGTAGCAGTTCTTGTGCAAGCATCTATTACTAAGTTACTGCTAATTTCAGCTACACGCAGTCTTCTTAGCTTGTAAATGTTCTATGACAAGTTCAGGTAGGTCACCAGATCTCTCAATAGTGTTGTTTTGATTGCAGGCGTAGGTTTCCTTTCAATTCATAAACAAGGATCAGTTCTACAAATTATCTTTGGTGGGCCAAATTATGGATAGTGTGAAGCCACTGAGCGGATTGAGCAATTCGTTCGATACTCTTATGGTTTCTGGTGGTGTCGAGATTAGGCAGGCTCAGAATGGTGGCACTGAAACCAGCTTGACAGATTGGAAAGACCTCCCCATGGAGCTGCTCCTGCGGATTATGTCAATAGTTGGAGACGATAGGATGGTCATCGTGGCGTCCGGTGTATGCACAGGATGGCGCGATGCGTTAGGTTGGGGAGTTGCAAATCTTTCACTCTCATGGTAAGAAATTTTCCTTTCAGACATGTCCATTTTAGTTTGACATGTCTTATCTTCAGAATCAAATATCATGATTTAAGAATTGAGATGTTCCCATACCATGGATTTTGGGTACAGTAGTCCATTAGTTGTTCAGCTTTATTCAGTTTCCTGGGTGTTTTAAACCTTAATATGGTCATAATGCTTGCAGCAGAACTTTGCTAATTCTGTAATCTGTTTTACTTTTTTTTAGGAGATCTTGCTATGCATCAAATCATTTTGTTTTTGTTTTTATTTTTGTTGTTCAACCACTGCTGTTCAACCATATGATGTATACAGTCATCCATATGATGCTCTAGCTATAAGGGTCCACTCCAAACATGAGAATTCCATGCTCCATTTTCGTTGTAATGTAGTTGACAATGTTATATATAGAAACGTGAAAATGAAGTCTAAATGCTGAGACACAGTACATAGTTTTATAACTTGGTTGAACAATTCCTGATGGCATGTTTCCCATCGTATGGGCACTATTGCAACAAAAGTACAGTACAATAGCCCCTGTGGGTCATTAGAGCACTTTGAAGTTTGAAGCGCCAATTTTAGTTATTGTTTCATGGCTTTTGATTCACATAGCTTTCGCCTTTTAAAGGAATTGTTGTGCAAATGTTCTTCTGAAATAACAAAAACAGCCTTACATGATACGAATTTTGGATGATATTGTGCTTAGCTTGTTTCATGTTTTGTGCTGCAGTTTCTTTTTTTTCTTTTTGTTTTCTTGCTATGCAACGCAAATAGAGTATTGGATTATTACTACCTCATTACACTTCCTACGTTACCACCTGGTCTTTTTGAATGATGTCTTGGAAGGAAAATTGTTCGTTGACAAAAGAAAGTGTCATTTTCAGGTGCCGAGATCACATGAATGACTTAGTGATATCCCTGGCTCACAAATTCACGAAGCTGCAAGTTCTATCTCTACGGCAGATCAAGCCTCAGCTTGAAGACAGCGGCGTTGAGGCTGTGGCCAAGTACTGTCATGATCTGCGCGAGCTGGATCTCAGCAGAAGCTTTCGGCTTAGTGACTGGTCCTTGTATGCTCTGGCTCATGGGTGCCCTCACCTCACAAGGCTCAACATCAGCGGGTGCTCCAATTTCAGCGACGCTGCTTTAGTGTTCCTCGGTAGCCAGTGCAAGAGCCTAAAATGCCTGAATCTGTGCGGGTGTGTTAGGGCAGCTTCTGACAGAGCACTTCAGGTACTTCTGTTGCTGCAGCATTGTTTTCCTGGGCTTGTATTGACCCTCTGCCATTTTGACGTTGCAGGCCATTGCCTGTAACTGCGGCCAGCTGCAATCCTTGAACCTGGGCTGGTGCGATAGCATCACTGACAAAGGAGTGACCAGCTTGGCGTCAGGGTGCCCTGAACTCAGGGCTGTGGACTTGTGTGGTTGTGTTCTCATAACAGGTAGTAATTCTTCCAAGTTTACGTTATTTTGTTTGATTGATTTGAATTCGTTCAGGATTATTTTGTTGGTTTATTGATTTAAACTCTTGCTTGATTGTATGAAGATGAGAGCGTGGTTGCGCTGGCGAACGGCTGCCCTCACTTGCGGTTCCTGGGGCTGTACTACTGCCAGAACATCACGGACCGCGCCATGTACTCGCTGGCCGCGAACGGCCGCGTGAGGAGCCAGGGCCGGGGCTGGGACGCTGCGAGGAGCGGCGGCGGCAGCAATGACCGGGACGGCCTGGCGAGCCTGAACATCAGCCAGTGCACGGCGCTGACTCCGCCTGCAGTGCAGGCGGTGTGCGACTCGTTCCCGGCGCTGCACACGTGCCCGGAGCGGCACTCGCTCAACATCAGCGGCTGCCTCAGCCTCACCTCCGTGCACTGCGCCTGCGCGCTCCACCCGCACCGCGCCGGGCGAGCCATCCTCTCCAACCACGCCTACTGAAATCCGTGGATCAGGCCACCGGAGACGTAGTGTCGGGTCTGTGGCGTGGTTTGGCCCGTGATCGTGGAGCGGTGAGGAGAGCAGATTGTGCTGAACTGCTGTTGTGTTAGAAGTGCTTGTGCTGGGTAGTTGGAACTTTGTGTGTGCGTTGAAGATGTGTGTACCCAGAACTTGTAGAGCGACGGGGCTGAGTTTGCTGTCTGCAAAATTATGGACTGTGCTCTGTAGTCTGTACATGTGGTCTTTTGCTTTTGAGGTCTTGGCTGCTGACTCTCGTGGGCAACGATATTTGTTTTCCGGCCTCTGTGGAGAGGATCGTGGTCTCTGATGCCAAAATCATGCGATCTTCCTGATGACTCGAGATGGGTCGCGGACGTGATAGAGAGCCTGTGAGTCTCTTTCTTTCAAACAACAATAACAACATAGTCTTTTCTACCAAGCAAATTGGAGTAGGCTAGAGATGAAACCCGAAAGAAATAAGTTCAAGGTTCAAGCACATTGATAGCTAGTCTCCAAGCGCTCCTATCTAAAGCTATCTGTTTAGAGATATTTCAATCCTTAAAGTCTCTCTTAACCGACTCATCCCACGTCAGTTTAGGTCTATCTTTACCCCTCTTTACATTATCGACCCCGCTCAAGAATCTCATTACGCACCGGCGCCTCAGGAGGCCTTCGTTGGACAGGTCCAAACCATCTCAGCCGATGCATCCCACGTCACTTTAGGTCTACCTTTACCCTTCTTTACATTATCGACCCGCTCAAGAACCTCATTACACACCGGCGCCTTAGGAGGCTTTCGTTGGACAGGTCCAAACCATCTCAGCCGATGCTAAGTAAGTCTCTTTCTTAAAAAAAAGAAAAAGAAAAAGACCTGCGAGTCATCCAAATGAAACCATTGCGCATTTGGGCTAAGGTTTGCATTCAGGTTGCAATTCCTCCGCAACCCCACAGAAGAGCAAGATAGTTAAATCGCAAGCAGGCATCCAAATGCCTTGGCCGTGGCCGGAGGAGGAGAATGTGACGGCCCCGCGAGGCGCTCCGGAGCCGCGGCAGCTGACGAGTCACGAGTAGCAATAGCAGCTAGCAAGCACACAGATGGTAGAACCCCCGATCAGATGCATCATGGGTGGGCTCATGGTTCAGCCTCTGGCTCTGGGAAGTGGAACTCGGGGACGGCGGGAATCTCGGGCTTCGACGGCAGGTCGACCTCCGTCCCCCGGCAGCCGAGGCTTCGAACGGCGGCAGGTGCACCTCTGGGAACGGAGGTAGCTCGTGTTCTGGCACTGGCACTGGCACCTGCCTCCGGCACGGGCAGGTGCGCGGCGGGAACTCCTCTTCGTCCTTGGGCGCCGCCGCCTCCTCCAGCCTCGGCGCCGCGCTGTTCATGGCGGCGCACGAGAGCAGCAGCGCGACGAGGAGGGCAAGGCCGCAAGGGAGACACGCTGGATCTCGATGCCATATTGGACATAGACGGCGGGAACGGGAAGCTCTTGATATTTGTGAGCTGTAGCTTGGATATGTGAAACTGAAAAACGCAGCAGCCAGCAGGAGGATCCAGCGTGTAGGCGGCATCTGCATGGGCCGCTTGTACTTGTCAAGCGTCCTCCCGTCTGGGCCAGTGGCGCTGCTAGCCCACTTGCGAGCCTTTTGGGCCTTAGGTAGTAGGAGGAACTGGATGTTGCGCTGGAGGGTCCCAGATGTCAGGTTTTCTTGCCATTTCGTCCTTGTTCTGTCCGGGCCGGAAAAGCAGAAAGAAAGAAGAGTCTCTAGTGGCAAAAATTTTCTATCTTCTAGAGGACGTGACCTGATCTGAAAAAAGGATGATCAGTCCCTACCGAAGGATCAAGATTTGGCCCTTGCACTTGCACCCAACATATTTACTGCCTCCGGCTCTCCGGTGCAACACATCCACGACCTATCACTCCATCAGATTAGGTGTTCAGCGACCTCGATCCACTGGTGGGCGCGTACCTTGGTCACTGCATGCGTGCGAAAGACCTACACATGTCCCGGACACGAAAAACGGGCCGGAGCTAGCACGCCGATGATTGAGCAGCCGATCGATGGGTTGGTTGGACTCCGTCGTCTAGCTCCATGATCGACCTACCGACGACTACTGGACACAGTCCCAAAAGAACACCTGTGTTCTGGAGTGTAGATGCAGGGTCGTCCCTGCGACTATTTGCGGCATTGGAGCCGTTCCTGCGCTGCTGACCGTGGAACCTGGTCGTGGCTAGTAGGTAATGCCTTGACTTGTGGCTTCTTCCTCTTCTATCTGAGCAGCAGGCCTGGCCTCACTGTCGAGGACTTGTTGGGGGGTTGACATGCGAGCACGGTCAATTCTCCGCAGGGAGATCATCCCAGATATCATATAGATGAACTCCGATCTGATCCAATCCGCCGGAGTCGCCATTTATTTGGTCGTCAGCTGGAGCGGAAAGATCGGCGAGCGTAGGGTGGTCCAAGTCTCCACTCCACGCATGCGCCTCAAGCAGCACGTCTCCGACGCCATCGTCGTCGTCGTCGATCTACTATCTGCTCTCTCGCTCTTATCCGTTTGCCCATCGCCATCTTCAGACAATGCATCACAACGCCCTGAGAAAAGGACCCCAGCCAAATCGTCCTTACGCGTGCCAACGCACGGAGCCTGTAATTATCGTCCGACGTGAGATGCTGTCGTCGACAATGCCTTCACGAGCCGTTGTTGCCGTGTGACACTGACACATGCATTATTGCATCGGACCGGCCTGTACCAAGTCTAGATAGATTCTCTGTGATGCAGCATACCGTTGCGTCGTGAGCAGGGCCACAGCTAGCACAACCTCGCACGCAGCATGTAATACTGACATAATCACAGAGCCACCAGCAAGTTGCATATATATATATATATATATATATATATATATATATATATATATATATATACACACACACACACTTTCAAACAGCATTGCGTGCATGCAACAATGTATTGGATTCGCTGCTGCAAGCCTGCAATAATGCAAGTTTTTGCAAGGGCGGCTGAAACCTGAAATGATTGTGCCGCATGCATGCTAGCTGCATGCACACACGCACGCGCTTGACTAGCTAGCTGCTAGCAGTGTCACACGGCAGCATCACGTACGAGCTGGCCGTGCAAGCCAGCCGAAGAAGTGGGCCGGCGGGAACTAGTCAAAAGACGCCATGCGAAACGACACTCCGGGCGTGCCTAATCTTTGCGAGCACTAGTGGCGGCAGCAGCACGCAAACGCATGCAGTTTATTCGCTTCTCGATCGCCCAACGTTTTGCTCGGGAAAGCACACAGGATGAAGAAAAAAAAAAGGAGCGGCTGATGGCGGCCTGGTTACCGGAATCCCCAGCACAAACCGCCGTTCACACTAGGGACAGTGAAAGCAGATTGTAAAGCTAGTAAACTAATTTGAGGTGGTAAACTTGCTTGTTGCTCATATGCTATACTGTATGCTCATGAAAACATTGGGATGTGGGGATGTCGTTAGAGGGTCTCTTTATTTGATGGTGCAGACAGGAAAGGTCATTGGCAGCTTAAGTACTTGCGATTCTGTTGGTCTGGTGGGGTTTGGAGAACCTCTACACTAGACACCACCTGCTAAGATTGTGGATAGGATCTCTGTTCAACGTTCTGTGGGTGGACAAGACCAGGTCCTCTCTGTAGTGTTGTAGCTTTGGTTGACCTGACCTGCAAAATGTCATTCGGTGACACAAACAACGCTCTGGCTGTACATGTGTGATCTTAATCCAAAGGCCATCGAGTCTTTCCTTGCCAACTTTTGGTTTCATGACTTGATATAGAAACGCTGGAAAACCATGCATGCCTCTTCTTATCTAGAATGACCATGACTCTTTGCCACAAAAGATGGTGTTCTAGAACACTAGGTTGTCTCTTTGAAAAATGTCAAGGCTAGCCAGTAACTTGTCAAAATTTAATAGACGTTTGAATTTTTCATGAACTTCCCTCTTCGACAATTGTCAAATAACAACCGTATTGAAGAGAGAAGATTGGATGAGCCTCAAACAGTAGCATGCCCAAGCAAAGTGGTGGGAACAGAGTTGGAAGGCGGTGCAGAGGATCCGCGGCACAGCCGCCAGTCATACTGACCGCGCCCCACCACCGTATGACATATAGGACTTCGCCGCCACTCCCTAGCCCCCCAACAAACCAGCCCACCCATTCCTTTCCTCCCCTTCTCCTGCTGCAGCTGCTCCCCATTTCCCGTTCCGCACCTCCGCGTCGTCGCCTCCCACCTCGCCGGTCTCCGATCCTGCTCATGCCGCCGCCCCGTTGATTCGCCCCTGTACTTGCCGGAACCATCTCGCTGGCCGTGAGTACCTCTTGCTTCCTTTGCTTGCAGGATAGACTCTTTTGTTTGCTGGTTGCCTGCTTCTATTTTGTTTCTTTTTTCCTTTCGTCCTTAGCTGATTATGGATTTCAAGGACGTTTTTCGCGTGAACAAAGTTGCTAATTTGAAGCATGTAAGCTTCTTGATACCTCTTTAAAAGGACATCTTTGAATGGTACCTGTTCATGTTGTAAGGTTGTTAAGAACTCGGGTGTGTAAAATTAGTTGGGCAATAAGAAGTCAGCCTGTAGAGAATACCAGGGTGATGTTGCAAGGGGAAACAGATGTCTGTTTGGTGTGATTAGTTCTAATCTGCTTGATGCTTTTTTGCCAGTTGGAAATTCTTTTTTATGATCGGATCACTGGTGAATAATGCAGCAATTTCTGTTTTAGCTAAAGTTTGACTACTTCTCTGTTGGAGGTCTGATCAAAGTTTGAGCAGATTTTTTTTTTTTGGCCCCAAGAGAACGGCGTGCTGTTGAGTCTTTTATCTAAAAAGTGAACAATTTTATAATTGTGGCGCATATGATATGAGCTGTATTGTGTTTATCTTGGTCTTGCCATTTCTGGTGTTTAGTCTTTTATATGGTGATATTTGACTCTGATAATCAGTGCCATCCACGTGTTTAATTTAATAGGCTTATTATTCTCTCTCAGTTTACCATTTTTCCCTGAATACCTGGTAATCACTAGCTGGTCTTTTTTTCCTTGTGTGGAACATTGTAATAAGTCAATATTGCCAATATTTTTGAGCAGACAGCATTCAGTCAAATATCACATAATTTATAGATATGCGTAGCTGCTTAATGCTTACCATGTTCTAGAAGTTGCATGTTAGTCGCCAACCTTTTACCAAAAGCTCCAGAGAATTCTAATTCTTGCTTGGAATAAGTATTGTTGCTTGGGTTCTTTACTTATATCAATAGTGAAATTCAAGCGGTGAAACTAGAGGTTCAGCAGAGAGATTGAGTGACATTCTAGTACTAGCATACGAGTTGCGGAAAAAGAACTGTGTTCCAGCTGTTCAAATGTTTAATCTAGTGATGCCTATCATTAGTGCTGTGGTTTCCCTAAAGAACGCCCCATTAAGTTTTTATCTGTGGAGTAATCAAAAGAAGAATGATGCATTCTTTTTACCGACAACTGAAAGTGTGCTGACCAGTCAAAAGTAGCTTTGTATATTTCCAACACTGCTATTGTGTTTCATGTGGTTAGTTGACACACCTTTTTCACATTTCAGGCATCAGAGCGTTTTCTCAATCAGTTCAACCAGAGTAAGCTGCAAACTGATTTGGACTTACCTGAGATTTTGAGCCAGTTCAGCGTGAAAGGTTTAGAAGTGTTTGGGAAAAGTTATGTCTTTTGTTAGGCGAGCAGACCCGTCAACAGCTTACACAGATAATCTTTACATCCATAAATTTGCTGCATCAAGTTCAAACTTCGCTGTACGAAGATTTTCCTCTGATACACAGTTGTTCCGTTATGGCCCTGAACCATACAATGGTGAGTATGGACACATGGGTTTCATTGGATCACCATCGGCTGCATTTCAGAACTCTTTTTGTAGTCAGCAAGCTTCACTAACACCATACCCTTTAAATGCTGATGGACGATCTCCGAGTGTTGCAGATACACAGTCCAACTCATGCTCTGATGCAGCAAAAGAATCACCAGTGGCCTCCAATGTCTCTCAGCAAAACTCCCAGTCTGTATCAGATACTCAAAGCTCTGAAATTGAAGTAGAGTTTGATGAAGACGAGATTAGATTGAAGCTTCAGGAGCTAGAGCATGCTTTACTTGAGGATGGTGATGACATCTTGTTTGAGATTTCACAGGCAAGTAGCATAAATGATGAATGGACCGATCCGATGAAGAATGTATTGCTTCCAAACTCACCAAAAGAATCAGAATCAAGCATCAATTGTGCTGTTAGCAATAGTAGAGCCACACGGACTCCAAAGCAGTTGTTATTTGATTGTGCCACAGCATTATCTGAATACAACATAGATGAAGCACAGGCGATCATATCTGACCTCCGTCAGATGGTCTCAATTCAAGGGGACCCTTCTCAGAGGATTGCAGCTTACCTGGTGGAGGGCCTTGCTGCAAGAATAGTAGCTTCAGGGAATGGCATCTACAAGGCCTTGACTTGCAAGGATCCTCCAACTCTTTATCAGCTCTCAGCAATGCAAATCCTCTTTGAAATATGTCCATGCTTCCGTTTGGGTTTCATGGCTGCTAATTATGCTATACTTGAAGCCTGCAGAGGTGAAGAAAGATTGCACATTATCGACTTTGATATCAATCAGGGCAGCCAATACATTACATTGATACAATTTCTGAAAAACAATGCAAACAAACCACAGCATTTGAGGATAACTGGTGTTGATGATCCGGAGACGGTGCAGAGGCCAATTGGAGGTCTGAAGGTCATTGGGCAACGCCTAGAGCAGCTTGCACAGGACTGTGGAGTATCTTTTGAGTTCAGGGCAGTGGGTGCTAATCTCGGGGATGTTACACCTGCAATGCTAGATTGTCGTCCTGGGGAAGCACTTGCAGTCAATTTTGCATTCCAGCTGCACCACCTTCCTGACGAGAGTGTTTCGATTATGAATGAGAGAGACCAGCTCCTTCGCATGGTAAAGGGTCTCCAACCAAAGTTAGTGACCCTTGTTGAACAGGATGCCAATACTAATACTGCACCCTTTCTCACAAGGTTAGTGACCTTAGAAGTTATTTTCTTGAAATCAGCTCTAGATTATTATATACTCAGGGTTATGCTGTTGCATTTAACTATAATTTTGTTTCAGTTGTTCAATCCTTACCAATAGTACTAACATTAACATCTGGCTTTCACAGGTTCCGTGAAGTCTATGATTACTACGCTGCACTTTTCGATTCACTGGATGCTACACTTCCGAGGGAAAGTCCGGATAGGATGAATGTGGAGAGGCAGTGCCTTGCACGGGAAATTGTTAACATATTAGCTTGTGAAGGTCCTGATCGTGTGGAGAGGTACCCCCTGGCGCTTCTCTCTAGTCATGCATCCTGCAAATTCTCACCACTTCTTTTGAAAACATATAAGACCTGCAATGTGCTATAACTGAATGAAATTGTTTATGCTGCAGATACGAAGTTGCTGGGAAATGGAGAGCAAGAATGACAATGGCTGGCTTCACACCATGCCCATTTAACAGCAATGTTATCAATGGAATGAAATCGATACTGAAATCGTACTGCGATAGGTATAAGTTCGAGGAGGACCATGGGGGACTTCACTTCGGTTGGGGGGAGAAAACTCTCATCGTCTCCTCCGCATGGCAATAGAGCATTAGAGCTCACTGATGAACTTGCATTAGTATTGCTGTATTTTAGGAGCTTCTGACGCAGACTGTAAAAAGATGTGAACCGCTGGGATTTTAACTGAACCTTACCTAGTCGAGAAGTCTGCTTGTCAGAATATCTTCTCACATGATTGATTTGTATTTTAGGACAGAATCATAACATGTCAACTCTGCTTCGTGTATAAAATTAAGTATTGCTGGAATACCCATTGTTGTATACATTGGGGAACTATTTAGACACCTGCGTCAATGAATTCTGAATGCTCTAGCTATATCCTTGTCAGATGATAATATTCGGTGAACAACCCATAAGAACGAACTTTATTTTCACTCAGCAACAGATAATGCCTAGCCAAGGATGGTGCCGTCACGTGATTACAACAATACTCTGTATTGTAAAACAACATCTTGGTTCTTGGAAACTGTACAAGGCTCTCGTACAAGCTTACGAAAGCTAGCTCAAGGCTATACAGGTATACTCTTCAGAAATAAGCCATGTATATACTCACGAGAATCTTGAATATTTTTGCCATATACAGGAGTGAGTACAATCGTGTGGTTAGGGTAAGCTGTGCCGTGAGTTCAACGAACTACAAGTACTTGGTTGCATTTTGACCCGCTTTGAGGATTCCAAAAGTCTGACAAGCGATGGGAGAGGCCGTGGAACAGGGATATTCCTTGACCTGTAAAGCCTCTTCAAACTTGGATTCAAACATTTGGATGATCCAATAATGCACAAGGGTTCCTTTTCACAAGTAGTTGTTTCTCCACTTCTGACTATGGAAAGGCTCGAGTCTTCGGAAAAACTTGATGATTTTGACTCTTTTGCAGCTTCAAACTTTCCATGCTCATCAGCAAGCACTAAAATATTACGTTGAATTGTGGGCAATGACTGGGCTTGAAATGCTTCTGATTGCTTCAAGTATGCTTCATGCTGACAAGAACCCACCTCATCTCCAGCTTCCATGTGATCGTGATGGGAGGTTGGTGCGTCCTTAACACATCCCGTTGCAGAATTAGTCTCAACGTCTTCACTATTACCATGAACCGAATCCACCGGTGCACATGCCCTAGCTTCTTCAAGACATCCTTCTTCAAAGGTGATGTACTGGTTGCATAGCTCTTCTTTCATTATGTCAATTGCCTGAGAACCAAACCTAGCTCTTCCAAACAATGTAATTTCTGGTTCATCAGGTGGAGGGGATGGCACAAATTTCAGTTCAAGGGTCCTGACGTTTAGATACGTGCATTCTTCGCTGGAGGACAATGAATGATCATCCCCGTCAACAAAGTCTGAGTGATCTTTGTCTCTATGTGTTTCAGAAGCAAGCACTGAACAAGGGGACGACACTGACTTTTGAAGAGGATCTCTGACTATTTTCCACAGTGGATCATCAGCTTTTAAGCGGGTCTTAAAACAATGTTTCTTAACATAGCTGAGCTCAATGGCGAAGCACGGGGGAGTTGTTGAAATGACCCACTGAGGCTGCAGAAGTTGCAGCGCCTGCTCCAACTCATCACGAGAGGAGTGAATGGAGAAACAAATATGCCATACTCCAAACTCATCCTGCTCAGCTTCTGTTAGGCTAGGTTTCTGGCTTCGAGCACAGATTGCATACCACTGTGTTGATGGACGAATAAACAAGGGTTCTGGCAGGAGACTTGCCCTTGCTTCTTCAAGCTTCCTACTTGCTGTATCATATAATTGGTGGAATCCGACAATCTGCAGAGTCAAGAATTGCAACCAATAAGAAAGATGGTGCGAGAATCACTTGATGCAATATACATCACCAGGTGAATGATTACAAAAATTGAGGTGGACTCAATATCCCATACAACAAATTCTGTGTGTATTGATTTCCAGATGAAAAGAACCATGATGTTACGACTGACATCATGTTTAATAGGCATCCACAGAAATTATTCTTCTTTGAAATGGAAACAGAACAGTTTTTCTTCCATGTGTATTATAAAGACATAATGGCTGTAAATACTGTGAGTGTGAGGTAATTATTTGTACAAATGGACAGGCTTAGTAAAGCAAATTCTTAAATGTGTCCCATGGACTTTCAGACCTGAAAGCGAGAAGATGGATCATCAGTGATGATTTCAGGGGCTGTGAGTGACAGTGCTTTAAAACAATCCAATTTCTGGTCAACATAAATCTTCAACCCGAATGTCCTAGACACCTCAACAAGGATATCTTCATGCCCAAGAAGGTCACAAGCAAGGTAAACATAAGGTGCATGTGGATGCTTCCATATGCACGCTATTACCTGCAATCACTGAATCATTTCTCGATTGTAATTATCCCTGTTGTATGAACAACAAGAACATATCTAGTCTCAGAAGAAAGGGCAACCTGCTGGATTGCTGATTCCTTGCTTGGTAGCTTGAGGAAGCATTTGGAGAAGGTGCAATCTAGAAACACAAAGTCAAGTCGGCAAATGTTCTCTTTTCCTTTCTTCACTATGTATTTCATTGGCAGATTCTGTACACAATCCGATGTAAGCCGACAGTCCCCTGTGTGAAGTATGGTACCAAATTGACCCTCAAACAAGAACATGACCGCCCCTGAAATCACCAAAAAGGCCAAAACATAAGCCTTCTGCTCTCCTTAACTTCTCAAAGCACAAAATGAGCATAGCGAGCCCAAATCAAATAGAAGAATGGGTGTATGATCTCTACACAAAGCAACAGCATAGCATTATGTTTACATTTTATTAACTCTCATATCAAAATAAATCGCATTTATTTTGACACTGTTAATTGAAGCACACATGTGAGTAACATTTGCTCGGTAAATAACTGATTTTCTTCGCATAATTACCAAGTCGGTTCGTTTTATGTGCCGATTGAAATGAACCATATCGTTACTGTTATGCCACGGGCAGAAGTGGAATAGCTTGAGACCAACAAATTACCAGGGCAGTGGTTTGCGTCGTACGCGGTGACGGCGAAGGAGCCGGCGGGATCATCCACAGCCACCGTCCTCCCCACCTCCATGTCCACGAACACCCAGCTCTCCAGCTGTGCCACCACGGCCCCAAGAGCGTTTAGCAAACACGCCCCCACCCACAGAAACAATTTGCCGGGGAGGCAAAACTGAACATACAGGGAGCGAGAGGAGTTATTACCTGGGGAAAGTGGCGAAGCGCGAGGGCCAAGGTGAGGCGGGTGGCGTAGACGGTGCCGCCGGACCCATCTGCGGCGGCGGCACCGGCGCCGACGAGGTGGTCCCGGTGCGCGTGGGTGAGGAAGCGGTGGCGCCGGTGGCGGGAGGAGGGGCCCCACGTGTCGACGGCGAAGGGGAGCCCCCGCGGCATGTCTATCGGCATCCTCCTATCCCGAAACTTCCTACAAATTACCGATAGGTCCTCCGCCCCTCTGGATCGCGCCCGCCTGCTAGTGGGGCCAACCAGGTCGGTGTGTTTCTTGAAGGAAATTGGGTGGAGTTCGCTGCGACGGTTTATATGCGCGCGGAAAGGGGGGCGGCAGCCCGGCTCCTTCCGGAGGAAGGAAGAGGTCCGGGTTAACGGGTGTCGGAGTTTTGGTTTGTTGCCTAGACCTAGCACATGCATCCGGAACCCGGTAACTTGCCGCCTTTGCGGCTTGGGCCCCTGCTGGTCCTGCTAGTGGGCCTCCTCCAGCTATGTTGTTGATTCCGCCGCCCTTCATTTTGGGAAGGCTAAAGTCTATCTGACCTCCTCCAACTCTCATGCTAGTCCGAATTTCCTCCCTAAACCAGAAAACCAGTTTTTTTGGCTCCCGAAACTATGCAAACCGTTTACTTTACATCCTTTCGTGGTTTTGGCAGCGGTTTTAGCTGACGTGGACCATCCGACGTGGAACTTGTCCGCGTGGGATCCTACGTGGACAAGAGAGGCGCGCCTCCCCGACAGAACACGCCCCCCTCCCCGACAGAACACGCCGCCGCCGCCGCCCGCTCTCTGTCGGCCCTCCCTCCTCCTTCTCCCCCCCCCCCCCCCACGATCTCAAACCCTAGCCTCTCGCTGCCGCTATTGATGTCGTCCTCAAGCTCTAGCGTGACACGTTCCGCATGGTGGGGTGAGCCGGGGCAGCGGAAGTCGCCGATACCTTACAGGAATGGGCCATTTGAGTACTGGCCAGATGTGATGTGCCAATGTGGAAGGAAGGCGGGGCTATGGATCTCGTGGTCAGATGATAACCCCGGGCGTCGGTACATGAGTTGTTCTCGCCGAGGGGTAAGTAAAGTTGAGCATCTCGAATACCTAGAATTCCCCACTACCTTGTTCCTTATTCTTTGTTCTTGGATTGAATCGATTCGTGGCCGAATCACAGGAAGGGGGTTGTCAGTTCTTTGGGTGGTATGAAGCCCCATGCGATGTCTTTGTGCGCGGGCTTCTAGTGGATTTGCGTGATGCTGTGTGGAATTTGAAGCGTGAGAACAAGAATTTGAAGGACGCTCTTGGCGATGGTGGTATGAAACTGGAGCAAGAGAAGAAGAAAGGTGAAGCACTAAAGATTAGGGTGGCAGAGATGCAAGCAAACGCAGAAGCCGTGGTGATTAGGATGAAGAGGTTTGAGAGGGAGAGATTTTTTCTTTCAGTTGTGTGTGTGGGGCTTCTAATTGCATTGTTTTTTTTCATGAAGTAGGATGATGAATGTAATTAGCAGTGTAGGATTCTAATGGAATCTGTTAGTTTTAATGGTTGTAATGGAATCTATTAGTTGCTATCTGGTCTACTGTATCGTTGTAATGGAATCTGTTAGTTTTCTAAGTTGTTTTTCATAATCTGTTAGGTGGAATGAAGTAATCAAGTCATATTCAGGAACCAATATGGATCTTGACAATATGCTATCAGTAATCATAGACACATTTCAGAGATTATGATCATCACAGGATCAATTCGAAGCCAACATTGGAAGACAACATGTTCAATATTACATCTAAGGTTGATAGTTGCTGATAGAAAGTGTTCCATACTACATCTGACACTGATATAAAGGTTCCACAACAATATTACATGAACACACATTCAAAGCTTGGCAGAATCCCATGGAGGGAGGAAAAGAACTGGTGGTGCCTTAGGCTTCCTAGGCTTGGCTTGGCTTTTTGGTGCACTTGCAGAGACCCTGGCAGAAGCTGTCCCTGTGGAGATATTTATGGTGGCACTTGAACTTGCTTGAGGTCTTGGAACATTGGCCACCAGATTAATTGTAGCTGATCCACCAGGTCCAGTAGCCACTGTAGCACTAGCTCTTGTTTTGATGGCCTATGAACATAGTTACAGTTTGTTAGTTATGAAAAGCAGATGAATATACTAATTAGTTGAATAGAGATGGATTCACCTTAGCACTTGTAGATGGATCTGATGGAGCCTTTCTTTTCTTAGTTCCTGCTTTTGGTGGGATCCTTGTTGTACTTGTAGATGTGTAGCTTCCCTGTGTGCTTGGCATAGGTACAATGGCTTGTGGACTAACACCACCTGGGATCCCTAACTGAGTTGCAGGTGCTTGAGCAGCACCAACTGAGTGAGAGGCAGCTGCTTCAGCACCAGCTTCTGAGTGAGATGCACTGCCTTGGGCAAGAACTTGATCAGTACGACTTTGAGAGGGTGCAGCAGATCTCTTCTTACATGTTGATCGGTTGTGACCAGTCTGCTTGCATTTTGAACACCTAATGACCGTGCCCATCTTAGACATTTTTGTGCCCTTTGGACCTTCTGTAGAATCCCTTCTCCTCTCCTTCTTTGGCCTTCCTGGCATCCTAACATAACCAGGAGCCTTAAGGGGGAGCCTATCAGATGCTGGCCATCCATTCATTCCTTCTAATGGATTGAGACAATAGTCATATGTCCTGTTGAAAGCCTCAGTAGAGTAACAACTTGCAATATAATCTTCTAAACTGCTGGTCTTGAAAAAAATGCAGGAAATAGCATGGTGACAGGGTAGGCCAGATAACTGCCAATACCTACATGAGCATTGCTTCCTATCCAGATCAACTGTGAACCTATTGTCATAATAGATCACTTCAAACTTGGATTCACCATTGCAAATTGCATGACACCTTCCTGACAATGTGATATATGTATTACATTTCTTCAGTATCGCAGGACATATCTTTGTCATCCACCTCTCTGCCTTTTTCTTTTGTTCATGAATCCTAACCATCACCTTTCTTCTTATAATTTCTAACATTGTAATGATAGGAAACATATGATGTTTTTTGGGCCCAAGCAGAATACATAATGGACCTAGTGGGCTTTTCTTTTTCTTTCCATATACTCCCTCCATACTCAAAAAGAATATCATTTTGGATAAGGTTTTGGTCATAAATCATGAATAACTTTTAAGTTGTTAAGTTTCAAAATATAAAAAACATATGAATAGATTTGTCTTGAAAAATACTTCCATAAAAGTATAAATATATCACTTTGCGATAAATATTTTTATAAAAATAAGAAGTCAAAGTTAAGCTTTGGAGACCGTGACGCTGTCCAAAACGACATTTTTTTCAAGTATGGAGGGAGTACTCATATACGGAGTTCTCGTATCTCATTGGATGTGTGCCTGGATGGTTAAAGAGTGGAGAAATAGCAATGGTCAACGCCTCAACGGAGGAGTCCAAGTATTTCCAACGCCGCATGCAGGTTCTTCTCGACGTCGAGGCTGGCCGTGAGGAGTTCACGACCTGTCTGCAGCTTGAGGTTTCCCTTGTACATGTACTGGTTGGAATGGATCTGCACAGCAATTCAGACATGGAGTAGCACTGAATACACGTCTGCAAAAAACCAACAACAGTATGCTTGCAACGAGCTTTTCCGAGTCGGTTCATTTTCTTTCTACCTCCTAGGAGTTCTTCACTGTTACCTCTTCTTGAACTGGGGGATCTTTGCAGACTTTGTCAATCATGTCTGTGGCAGGGATGACCTCCAGCTAGGCGCAACGATGCTGATCATGTTCAGTGCGCTGACGACGATCGGGTGAGGACGCATGCCATCAAAGATCTTATTATCATGTGCCGATAAAAGTGTAAACAAATTATTAAAAGCGACCATTCTGATAATAAGAACATTCAGAAATACATGTGGATCTGCTCACACTCACGAACATCGATCTCCCATCGATGTGCTGCACTCAGCTGCGTATCCTAGCAAATTTTGAGCCAATGAAACTGAGATAAATTTGACATGTGCACTGGGAAACTATAGACAGGAACAGGTGTCGCATGTTTCTGATCTTCAACATTTTCGAGTGTGAACTAGAAAACGTGATTTCAGATGTCATTTTGGATACTGGAAAACATCTCTAGGCTTTCGACATGGTCGGCGTTTGATCCTGTGATGCAACCTGATGTCTGGTGGTGTCAGTGTGCATGCATACACAAGCACAAGCTGACCGCCTGGCCCTGAACCTTGTGCGCGCGGCTCGTGATCTACCGCATCACGGCGATGGCGTTGCCGCCGGGCACGGGGATAGTGGCCTCCAACGCGGCCATCTCCTGCTGCGCCCGCGCGGGCCTCTTCTCACCCACGCGCGCTCGCCATGATCCGCGAGATGCGCGCTCGCCATGATCCGCGAGATGCGCGCCGACGAGTTCACACCGTCCAGCCGCTCCTCAATCCTGCGCGCCTCGCCGGCGGCGCGCGCGCTGCACGCCCTACTCCTCCGTACGTCGCCAACGCGCGTATGGGCCGCACTTCGGTTTACCGTTTCTTTGGTAGAGCTTCTTCGATCGGGGTGGGAGTGGGACTCAGGCCCATACCACACCGGACTACGAATGGTCCGTTTTGCTCCATCCGAACCTTAGCAACGCAATCGTGTCCGGCGGCGGCGCCACCGTAACCATCGCTTCTCCCGCACCCGCGGCTCCATTCATCGATCCGCGTCCAACCCCGTCCATGGCAACCGAAGCCGCCGCCGCCGCCTTCTGTGGCTTGGAGGAGGTCCTACTCGACGGATATGGCTGCATCGGCGACGAACGCAACCACACCACCGCCGTTGGCTGGACGAATAACATATGGACGTAATCGTGGCGTCCTTCTGGAGTAAGCGCCCGCCGCTCCTCTCCCGCCTCTACGTATACTCCCCCGATCTGGATCCCAGCGCCTTCTCGGAGCTTCCCCGCATCCTGTGCGTGGTGGAAGGCCTGATCCTCTTCCGCGTCGCCATCCGCTGCCGCCAGCCCGGTTGCGTCCTCATGGAGGAGTGCGACTACTTCGTCTACCATGTCGACAGCGCGTCGCTTGAACTCATCCCCAACCCCAACCCCAGCCCCGTCGCCTTCCGTGACGAGGATGTCAGCCTCCTACCTCGGGGTAACGGCGGCTTCACCGTCGCCGCGCTGGTGCCCACAACCGACCCCAAGGTGTTCATGCTTCACTTGTTACACTCAGCGATCGGGAGCTGGACATCCCAAAAGGTGTCTCTGGAGGCGCCACAGAACGAGTTCCCAATGGAGACAATGGAGATCCTAAGGGATCGGGTGGTGGATGCTTGTCGGTTATTGCATCATTCAACAAGCACCGTGATCACACTTGGGGGTGAGAAGGGGACCATGGGCTGGGTCGATCTCTGGAGGGGTATCCTTCTCTGCGATGTGCTCCTCCCAGAGCCTGAGCTCCGAGGCGTGCCTTTGCCGTTGCCAAGGGCAATGTTTCTGGCAATAGTTCTACCCGATGAAGAGATTAGGATCGATTTTGGATGCACAAAGCTGTACAGGGGCATTGCCTTCATCAAGGAAAAGCGCTGCCTCAGGTTTCTTGATTTAGATATCAGTAACGAACGCCTTCCGGATAAGAACGAGAAAAGTTTGAGATTTGGATGGACGGTCACCACATGGAGCAACTGCAACCTAATCAATTCCTTTGATGACTGGAAGATGGATTGCCTACCAGTCCACGGAGACATCATCAGGTTTGATGAACAGATGCAAAAGCAACTGCTGAAGTGCCAACTGCTGCGACCGAGGTCAGCGCAGGACAAGGACAACAGTGTGGGCCGAAACTTGGAGAACCTCTTGGTTTTTCTACCCACTCCCAGCATGGATAATTCAGATGTTGTCTTCTTTATTGCCAAGGCTGAATTCCTACATCCTGAGACATATGTTTTTGCTATTGACATGAGAAGCAATCATCTGCAAGATGTGACTGAATTCGGAGTTGAAATGGAACTTTGTGATGATTTTATCTGTCACCTTGGTAGTGTCATATAGTTCGATTGATGTCAGGTGCAAGCCACAGCGGTGAATGCTAACCATGATAGTGAAGTCCAACCCATGATCCAGTAAATAAGCATGGTTGGTTATGTTTCTGATCTACTATGCCTAATAATGGGATTATATGTTTGTTTCAGAGTAAGAGACAATTTCGATACCACAAAAATGTCAATACAGAAAGATTGAAGTTTAATAAGTTCTTAACGTTTCTCTCCTCCTAGAGCATGTAAAATCCATGATTAGATTAGGCGTGCTAGTAACACCATGTCATTCTTAACCCAAAATAGTATGAACATCTATTATCTTATTATTTGACCAACAAATGGAGCCACCACGTTCGCTCTTAAGGCTTAGGAATTCTCACATTAATCGGAAAAATTAATAAAAAATTAAAATTACCCACCACTGCTATTATAATATATTTTAACCAAAAATACCCTTACATCTAAATAAAAATAACCCACCACCCAAAATATCTTTATACATAATTATTTTTTGTCGTACTATATTACCTCTATTTTTATCAACCGGATCAAATATGATTGGCATCCATCTCAAAGATTATTACCGAGAGAGAATTGATTACTTTTATGGTTTTAGGGTTAGTATCTCCTTTATATGTTCTAAACGGTATTTTGATCTTCTTCTACACATCGTTGGCTGCTGGCCGGAGACGGCGGAAGCTAACTGTTCAACTTCAAAGATTGATGATTTAAGCCTTCCACAGATCAATTCAAGGGGAGTCTAGGTTGTGAAGAAAATCAGAAGAGCATGCAGATGAAGGATTCAGCAGCGGCATGAAGGAGTAGTCACATGTATGATCATAGTTTGTATTCTCAAGTATGATCATATCAGGATCTGGTGGTATCTGGGAAGTAAAAAAACACAGTCAATCTGCTCCCTATCATCACGCGTTTGAGATGAAATCTTGGGGATTGGACCAGCAACCTCACGGTTCCACACTTGGAATACTACTGCATGTTCCTTACAGTGTTCGATGGCATCAATGTATTCAATGACAAGTTCAAGGCTGATGGATCATCTGCGCTATCGGTTTGACATCGTCATAGACGTCCATGCTGACAAAGTGACCACAAAAAGTAATCGTTTGTGGCTATGAGGATTCTTTAATCCTGCAGTCATGTTATATCTTCAGTAATGTATGGTGGCATTTTCAAATGTATCAGATCTACAAAGATGAGATGCGGAGCCGGCCTATAGACAAATGTGTTCTCCACCTGCGTTGAGCAGATTTTGCCGATTATCTAGGAGAGGCCAAACAATTACCCGAGGAGTTGTTGGCATCACCATGGCTCCATAACAAGGAGAAAAGAACGAGCATCTTACTAAAGCACAATGGACATACTCGGACTTCAGTAGCATTATTCAAGGTTACTCCTTTCCGTAGATCAGGTATCCATATCAAATTTCATCAACGTTAATTTATATGCGAGATGTTTATGTCAACTATGCACAATCTAGCCACCCGTTTGAGTTCATATCATGCTAGCATGTCTCCAAGCATGTCCAGTAAACCCAAAGTAATTAAAAGCAAAAGTAAAGTTTTAAGAGGTCTCGGTGTCATTCTTGAATTTTAAGTTGCAAATCACTTAATAATTAGTAACGGTCTGAAAGATATGCCCTTTTTTTTAAAAAAAAAACAATGCTTGCATGCAGTCAAATATTCTGAACTCTATACTAATATATTTCGTATAATTAAAACAAGAAACATGATCAAACATGTGCTTTACATTTACTATAATACCAATCAGTAGTTAGATGTATTTTAGAAATCGGAGTCATGTCCAACACGACATATATATGTTACTGGATGGGGTAGCAGATTGCCAACGGACATGCTGACAAATTAGATGGACATATAGGAGATAAATTAATACATAGGAGTACATTAGATTTGAAATCAATTCAGCTATATGCGGCCCAGAAAACAAGATGACGATACGGGTGAGCATGGCAGTTGAAATGGTGATTAGAGGATCTCGAGACGATTTGAAGCGTTCCGGGTGTTCCATGTTAAACATTGCTGGCATACAATATATTTGTTTTGGCAGTCAACTGCAGGTTGTGCACAAGAAAATTAAAGGCGAGATACAAGACTGGTGATGTACGCGGATATTGTTCGATGGTCAACAAAGAGAAGATGCACGCGGAGAGGGGTGTGCACAAAGTACGAGCTGAACGGAAGAGTGAGGTAGAGACTGAATAATACGGTGCATTAGCCACAATGGAGGACATGATGCTTGATAGTATCGACCAGCAAGGGCACATACACACAAAATGCAGGCACGGCGGTGTTGCACGCAACCTAGCCATGACACGAGGAAGGCAATTGCAATGTTTGTCCCTTTCCCTTCGTCAATGTCCATGCCATTTCAAATTTAATGTTCAGGAACTTGCAATTTTGTACCTATTTTATATTGTTATTATGTTCATGTCACTGAAACTGCATGGCATTGTTGAATGTTCATCAAGGTATACTAATTTCCGGCGGTGCTACAGTGCTAATAAACATGTTGGAGATTATCAGCATGTTTGGGCTGCCGTGCAGTGTGGAAATTCAACAGTTCAAATGCATCTACCTAGACATGTGATCATTCAACTTCGAACACGGCATGTCTTCAGACATCTGATTCTCCAAAACACCACAACATGATACAAGAAGAGAAGAGGAATAGCAAGGTTCGTAGTTTTCTTTGTTATAACTTAGGCTTTCTATGTTAAACAGCAAGTAATGAGATTACGAGGTATATAGATACATTGCTAACAGGGAATTTCAACAATCTAGAATGGAGCTCGATTTAGATACATTGCTAACAGGTAAGTTCAACAATCTAGAATGGAGCTCGATTGATGGGGTGACACAGATGTAATGGAGATAAAGGAACTCTCACTTTATAGTTCACTTTATAGTATATATTAAGTGTAAGAGCAAAGTACATAATTCTTTATTCTTTTTCTAACGATTACTATCTAGGAACTATACAGATGATCTCTAAATGTTTTCATGCCATGAACTACAAATTGAATTAACATTTATACACAATAGTATTAAAGAAAATAGTCAATTGATATTTATAACATACAACTCTAGCCGCGCAAATACGCGGGCTACACTACTAGTTCAGATAGAAGATGTCAAAGATATAGAGCACTGGCACTTCTTGGCATGTCCGTGACGGCGATGCAGTCTAGATTCAGCCCTGGGGCAGCTCAGTTTCTCATAAAATGATCAGTACATTTTCTTTCAGAGAAACAGTGGAAGAGAGAAATCAGGAAAAAACAAACAGAAAACTTCACACTTGCAGAGACACGACTTGATAACCCTGTGTCATACCTCTCCCTGAAGGTACATTTTTAGGGAGCGATCGAGATCAGAGTGACAGCGCAAGGCCAAGAAAGCAACAACAATCTGCTTCATCATCAGCAAACTAATTCGTCATTAGGCGGCCTAGCTTTTCAGGCTGCCTGACACCACCACTGCACCACCACCATCTCCCAGCCAGGCACCAGCAAGCCTCGGGTACAGAGGCCGCAGCCTACACCTGGCTGGCGACCTTGTTGGTCGTGGCGTCGGCCAGCTCCACCGCGGCGGCCACCTTCTTTGCGTCCTCCACCTCCGCGGCGGCCTCCCCCTTGGCGGCCGGCGCGGCGGTGCCCTTGTTGTTCCGGTAGATTGCGTACAGGATCAGCTGCGTCAGGCCCAGGAAGCTCCCGCACCCGTTGGGGATCTGCACGAACGCGTTCCCGGGATTAGTCTCCAATGCGATGAGATGAGGGTACCTAGACTGCACTGAACACTGATGCGCTGCGGTTCGCTGTCGCGACAAGAAAAGGCGCGGCGCCGCTGCTCTGTTCGGTCGAATCCTGTCCATGCACAGGCGGGGGCAGCGCACGGCCGGTCCCCATCGGCGGGGGAGAGCGCGTCGCGTTGCTGCGACTTGCGCTCGCTGTGCCTGCGCATGCCTGCTTGTGGGTGCGGCGGCCACTGGCCACTGGCCAGTGGCCACACTGCTGGAGGCTGGAGCCCGTGACCGTGCATCGCTCGGGAACGGCAGGCATGTGCGCCTGGCTCTGGCTGGTTGTGGGGGACACCGAAAGGGGAACCGACGCATGGACACTGGACGGTACTGTGCCGGCCAGTGGCGTTCAGCTTCAACGGCAACAGTAGCTAGCCGTGGCTGTGAGTGGGTTCCATCCAAGTAAGGATGTACCCATCGGCGGCACGCACATACGGCCGGCAGCGGATAGGATCGCCTCGTCATCACAGTGCTAATTTGCCTGCCAGTGTGTTGAACAGATAATGGACATCTCGATAGGTCAGTCAGAGACAGGAGAGTGAGATGGCGTACAATGACGAAGGGGTCGCGGCCGAGGAGGCCGTAGATGAACCAGGAGGTGCCGCAGAGGAACACGGACAGGGAGAGCAGGAACGGCATGAACTCCACGCTCTTCGTCTTGATCACCAGCCTCTGCGCAAGCACAAGCACACATCTCACGACTCCGCACACGCAGTCGATGAAGATAGATAGACTAGCACGAGTACGGCGATCGCTCCGCCTCTTCGTTACACTTACCATGATGGAGAGCGGCGAGGCGTACATGCAGATGGAGAAGATGGTGGCGGCCAGGCCGCAGAAGATCTTGCGGGCGTTGCCGTGGAGGGCCAGCAGCGAGATGAGCACCACCGCGGCGAAGATGGAGGTGACGACGCCCAGCAGGCCCAGCATCCGCAGCCGGATCCGCCGCTCCGCGAAGATGAGGAAGATCACCACGTAGATGGCCTCGATCAGCGACCCCGTCCCGTTGATCGTCGTCACCAGGATGTTGTTCGGGGACACGAACGGCAGCCCGTACCTATATGATTTCATTCAGACAAAAACTTCAGCAAAAATTCAGTCAGACGACAACGACGAACACACATGAGCACATGCAAAACGCTTTGCTTGGCCCTGCAATGGTTTTTGAAAATCAAACGCTGGCACCTTTTCTTTCCCAACCGAAGAAAACAAGTACTATGCCAAAATCATCATAACCAAAAGATCCGTAACCAAAAAGCATGAGAACTTTTTGGACCTACACAAACACTTGAACGTGAAGCTGCATGCGCTAGCACAAGGCCCGTGTGGCCCACATGTCATCTCCATCCTAGCATTGGCGACAGGCTCCACGGACTGTGGCACAGATTCTGTTCATAGCAGTCGTTGTCACAGTGCTGGCGGGTGGGTCCACGAGTACCATTCTATCTACAGGACGAATTGGACAGAGGCTACTACGCTACGCGCCAATCCTTGCTTCATCCATCCAGCAAATCATGCAGTATTTCCGAAGTGTAAAAATAGGCGCGGCCTACTGCACGGCAGTTTTACTGGTTTTGTTTACAGCCACTGCCATGTTGCAAGAATACTAGTGGTATATATACTAAATGAACCTGCTTAAGCATATCAAGACCAGCTAATCTGCATGGGTCTATAGACTGTGTAAGTCTGAACTCGAATAAACATCAGGGGTAAAAAGTGACTGATCTGAAGAAACACGGATGATGTGAACTGTGCTCATGCACAGGTTGTGTTGGAGAGTAGTTGGTTACCAAGCCGATAGGAGGCAGTTGAGCAGCGTCATGTTGTAGGGCACGCCGGAGAAGTCCTCCGTCGAGCGCTTCTTGATGATCCTCCAGAAGGTGACGCTGCAATAAATTTCACCAGATTTCTAACCCGTCAGGCCGTCACGGCTGAGGCAGAGGAAGCAGGAAAAGGTGCGGCATGGTTGTGCAGAAAGAAGCATTCCAGATGATAATTGATAAAGGTGCTTGCTTTTCAGGAAATTCAGACATTCAGATTTCATATTTTTAATGTTCTGTTCCCCCTATTTCACCAAAAAGGATTTTGAACCTAAAAGATGAGAAAAGCTTTTCTTACTCTCGCTCGCTCGTTTCACCTTTGTTCTAGTCTTTGTTAAATAGTATCTTGCTTCTCTATTTTTTAAGCACGGTTTCAGAAGCCGGGTTACATGGAATCAGAACTTACACAGGCGACAGGAAGAGGAAGAGCGCAATGAGATTCCCTGAAAACACAGCCAGGAGAGCTTAGACGAGTCCACCAACATCAGGCAGAGACATACTACCACAGACAAACCTTCCAAGAGAGAAGGAGATGCAGCCATGGAACTCACCGGAAACTCCGAAGAAGAACCTCGCGATGTGCTCCATCTCGGCGCAGTCCCTTGAATTCAGCACCCTTAAGCTATGAACTTAGCCTCTCTTGGCCTGAAACCCAAATGGAAGCGAACAGAGGTGTGGTCGTGTGGAAGAGAGGGAGTGGCGTCCTTCCCGGTCCAGGGGCGCCCAGGTCCCAACAACAGCCAGCTAGCTAGCTAGCACTGAACCACTCGGCTGCGCGGGAGACAACGCAAATCTGCTGTTTCTCTGTGTGTCACTCGGTGAAGCAGGAGACGAGCGGTGAGGCTATATATAAGAGGCGTGGAAGGTGTCAAGGTGTGATCTTGGGAGGTAGGAGAAGGGGCCATGCCAACCGGCCGAGCGCTTGCACGGCTGGTAGACGGTGGCTGTGAGCCGTGAGCGTGAGCGACACGTCTGCCTGGGCTCCAACCCACAGCTACTTTAGTTTTCTTTTTTTTTCTTTTTCTTTTCTGAAAGTTCACAGATACAATAGTTTGGAGGGAGCCCGTACGATCTTATCTTGCTCAGGCCCTGTTTTGGTTTCAAATTTTTTCATAATTCCCTATCACACAAAAAAAATCTTACTATTTTATAGTATTAAATAAAATCTGTTTATAAATGTTTTTTGACAGCTGAGTGCTAATTCGCGAGACGAATCTAATGAGCCTAATTAATTCATAATTTGCTACAGTGATGCTACAGTAACTATCTGCTAATCATAGATTGATATACATCATTAGATTCGTCTCGCAATTTAGCCCTAGAATTCTGCAGTTAGTTTTATAATTAACTTTTATTTAATACTTCTAAATACTAAAAAATTCCAGAAACTTAAAAAAAAAGCCACTAGAACCAAACCCGCCCTCATTCCTGTCCGAACAAACACCATCTTGGAATGTACTACGTGCTGGTATAGTACTCTGCAGCGACGCTAGAAAACAAGGCTTGCCATCTGCTCTCTCGTTCCTTAAAGAGCAACTCCAACAATTTGATTTTTCTTTTTTTCCTTCTCATCATATAGGGAATTTCCTATTTAAATTTTAATTTATAGAGAAAAAGTGCTCAAACAGCTGATTTTTATCCCCTTTCCCTCTTCTATCACGTGGTCCACTTATCAGTCACATCTTCTTCACTTTCTTTCCCCTCCCCTCCCCTCCCCTCTTGTTCCTTTCCCGAGCAGAGTGAGCCGCCGCCAGCTGCTCCCTTATCGCCGCCGCCGCCGCCGCCCTCTTTCTGCTCCCTTGTGGCGAGCGGTGCCAGGCGCGCGCGCGCGGCAGGGATGCGCGAGCGCCCAGGAGCCGAGGCGCGGAGCTCGCGAGCCAAGAACCAGGCCAGGGACTGCACACTGCAGGGCGCGCAGCACGCGAGGCAAGAACCAGGCCAGCCTGCAATACTCTCCTTTCCCATTGCGTTGCTAGGATGATGGACCTATCTCCTGCTACCTCGCTGTGCTTGGCCCTGCTACTGCTCATTCCCCAAACCAGATCCACCACGACAGGCGCTCCGAACACGACGGCGCCCTGCGGGCGCGCGTGGTGCGGAGACCTGAGCATCTCCTACCTGTTCTGGCTCGCCGGCACACATCCGCCGGAGTGCGGCGGCCACCAAGTCTTCCAGGTAACATGTGACAACGCCACCGGCTACTTCAAGAACTCGCTCTGGACCTACCGAATCCATGCCATCTTCTACTTCAAGAACTCGCTCTGGACCCGAGTCGCTTGAGGCGGGCGGCTGCTGGTAGGCGTGCTCGTCGGCGGCCATCAGGAGGCGGCGGCGGCGGCGATGGGCGGGTGGTGCCGGAGGGCGCGGCCCTGGCGGCACAGCACGGTGGGAGGCGACGGCGGGACGTCGGGACGGAAAGGAGACTCGTTTTCTCCGCTTTCTATCGGGGATTGGACAGATAATATTGGAGATTGAGAAAAAATAAAGAAAAAAAACGGAAAATCAATCTGTTGGAATTGATATTTTCACCATCAATTCTCTATATTAAGAAAAGATGGAAAAGAGAAAGAGAAAAAATCAAATTGTTGGAGTTGCTCTGCATTCAAATTTGCCTGCCGTCGATCCAAACGAGTGAAATTGCGGGATAATGCCCGAAAAGTATGGGTGACTGCGGTAAAAAAAATGCTGGACGCAATATTTCCTTGCGTTCGTATGCTGCGGAGACGACGGAGATCGGAGAAGCCATTTGCATTTTCTGCATATGTTCGTTCGTCTATCTTGCTGGCTTTGCACGCAACGGAAGTAGGCCTTGAACTTCGCCAGTTTCAATGAGAATTTTATGAATGATTCATAGCATTAAATATCATTAATTTTGCTGATATAGTAAAGAAAGAGAAGAATGGAGTTTTGTGGAATGTGAAGAGAGTTTCATCACCATAAAACTCATCTAATATAATTATTTAGTTCCTATTATAAATAACTATATCTATAAAATTTTCACTGAGACTGACCTAATAGAAGCCGGCGCGTGCACTGTAGTAGCAGCCACGGCCGGAATCCTCGAGTGTGGAGCAGCAAAGTTCTTGTGACAGCGAGCGTAATCCTGTGATCCACCCGTGCCCGCGCCGGGCAGGTCATCTGCTCTGCTCCTGGGGCGTCTGGGGCTCTGGGTTCGGCCGCTGCCATGCCAAGCGCCTGCGGCCAGCATAGCTGGGCCTAGCCGGACGGGGGCCTCAGACCATCCACAGTGGAAGGAGCAAATGAAAGAGCAAATGCACTGTTTGACACTGTAGATGCACTGTTTGATATTGTAGACAGAGAGAGCGTGGGAAACGAGGAGGGAGCAAATTTGCTCTTGCTCCCTCCGCTGTGGTCAGCCTCACGAGACAAAAAGTTGCAGGGAAATCAGGTCCCCATAATCAGCTGACCAGTGACCGCTGAACAATCTGAAATGGCTGGTTCCTTTTCAAATAAAAGAAAAAAACACTGAGGGTGTGTTAGTGTCTATTGCATCCGATGCATCTAATGGTGAAGTTCCCCGTTTAGTATTGTGCCTCAGGGCTTTTGTTTTTTTTTTTGAGCAAAGAGGAGCAGCGACAGTGTACATTTATTTGAATAATTTGTTTCTTATTGTAGGCAATCTACTTTGGGGTAGATTAGCAGGGCTCCAGGTCTAAAGTTGTGGCTAAAATAACTCTAGTTGTAACTTCTTTGATGGAGTGACTTCTCTTGTGGCTATGGAGTTGTTTTGAAAACCGTTCGGTCAAACCGCTTCTCTTTTTTTTATGAATATATGGAAGATGTCAAATGTCCAACGTGCCATGGCTATAATTTAATATTTTTCTCATAATCTATAATATGTTTTTATAATAATATAACTTCATATGAAATAACATAGTAGTGACTAATGATATTATTTATTGACTAAACCAATAAGTTCACTTTTGTCTTTTTCTTTTGCCCTCATTTTCTCATTTTTCCTGCCTTCGTTTTATATTCTCCTTTTTCTACTTTCGTATTCTTGATCGAGATCGAACTAGGACTAGCTAACCCCCGAGTACACACCCTCTGGGCTAGGGCGGGTGCCTTCCGCCACCCGGCCGTGGTCTGCAGCCCCACGACATTTGGCGCGCCAGGTAGGGGCATTTAGCTAGTTTTAGCTCATCTCTCGCCCATCTCCGTGGCTCGGGTGGTTGAGCACTCCCACCACGACGACGTGGAGATGACGGAGGGTGTGGCGTCATCCGCGCCACATGCCTCTCGCCTTCTTGTGCCAGGGGCAACCATGCCCGTGGAGCAGCCACCGCCGGCAGCGGCGCGCGCTGCACGTCGGCAAGTCAGGGCGCCCATCAAGGGCCCCCTCACAAGCTGCGTGAGGAAGCCCGCTCCGGCGGAAAGCCGACTCCGGTCGCACCAAGCCCGCTCCGGCGGAAAATACCCGCGCATTTTGCGCGGCTAGATTATCCTTTTCTTTAATTGTTAAGAGTTATTTCATATTGACACAATTATCTCACTCTAGTGTTTTAGGTTTCGGACTTATATATAACTTAGGCATATATGAACTTGACACGATGTGTGCCCGCACTGGTAGCGCGTCTAGTTGTATTTTATTAGCTATCATAGCGTTACTGAATATTTTTTGTTTATATATTTTAATGTTTTTACAAAGTCCATGTGTAATCATATGTAATAATAATTTCATGAGTAAATATAAAACATATGTAACCGTGATAGTGCGTCTAGTTGTATTTTATTATCTATCATAGCGTTCCGATTTTTTATTTTTCTAACTTATTTTATTTTTTATATTTTTTTGGTAACTAAAAATAAATTGATGGTATTGTATTACTCCATTATGTTTATTTTTATTTTTAGGCACTCCATAAATTTCTTTTTTCTGTGGAATATTTTATTTTTGGATATGAATTAAAAAATTTATAATTTGTAACCATGATAAAATATTATTATCACTCAACAATAATTTTGTATTAATTGTAACTGAGAATTTTTTTATTGATATAGCAATATAAAATATAAATGGAATTTTAGAGGAATGGTCAAATATATCTTTGTCTATGTATCTAATTTTTCAGAATTGATATTTTTTGTAATGAGATTCATAACAAATGAGTACGATTTATATATTAAAAATGTTGGCCGTACGTTAGTTTATCTTAAGTAATCTTAATTTTTTCCCGGCCTTATCCTTACACCTTATCCATTTAGCTGTGCTGCTCCCTCCGCACTACCATGCTTCCGTGTTGCTCCTTTTCGAAGGCCCGGCAGAGAAGAGAAAATGTTGTGTACGGAAGTAGGCCTTGAACTTCGCCAGTTTCAATGAGAATTTTATGAATGATTCATAGCATTAAATATCATTAATTTTGCTGATATAGTAAAGAAAGAGAAGAATGGAGTTTTGTGGAATGTGAAGAGAGTTTCATCACCATAAAACTCATCTAATATAATTATTTAGTTCCTATTATAAATAACTATATCTATAAAATTTTCACTGAGACTGACCTAATAGAAGCCGGCGCGTGCACTGTAGTAGCAGCCACGGCCGGAATCCTCGAGTGTGGAGCAGCAAAGTTCTTGTGACAGCGAGCGTAATCCTGTGATCCACCCGTGCCCGCGCGGGGCAGGTCATCTGCTCTGCTCCTGGGGCGTCTGGGGCTCTGGGTTCGGCCGCTGCCATGCCAAGCGCCTGCGGCCAGCATAGCTGGGCCTAGCCGGACGGGGGCCTCAGACCATCCACAGTGGAAGGAGCAAATGAAAGAGCAAATGCACTGTTTGACACTGTAGATGCACTGTTTGACATTGTAGATAGAGAGAGCGTGGGAAACGAGGAGGGAGCAAATTTGCTCTTGCTCCCTCCGCTGTGGTCAGCCTCACGAGACAAAAAGTTGCAGGGAAATCAGGTCCCCATAATCAGCTGACCAGTGACCGCTGAACAATCTGAAATGGCTGGTTCCTTTTCAAATAAAAGAAAAAAACACTGAGGGTGTGTTTAGTTGGTGAAAAAGTTTGGGTTTTGGTACTGTAGCATATTTTGTTGTTATTTGACATATAATGTCTAATTATGAACTAATTAGATTTAAAAGAATCAGCTCGTGATAATCAATTAGACTGTGTAATTAGCTATTTTTCAACTACATTTAATGTTTTATATATGTGTCCAAAAAATCGATGTGAGGAATGACGTAGAAAATTTTTTGGGAACTAAACACCGTCTGAAATGGTTTGTACTGAACCACTGATCATCTGGAGCACGTACTATTTTCACGGGAGGATCCTCCCCATCAACCATCATGAGCGCTGGTGTTTAGTACGTGCTGCGTTTGGCGGCGGAGGATCCGGGCGGGCGGCGTCCCCTGCAGCAGCTGCAGATAGGAGGCGTGGAGCGTGGAGGCAACAGAAGAGAGCGATCAGCGCGCGCGAGAAGCCGACGAGGAGAAGAGTCACCGCGGGCGCAATTCACGGTTGTCCTCGTCTGCTTCCGAGGTCCGAGCCTTTTCCCCTGGCCGCGGAGGACTCCCGGCACGTACTCGCACGCCGCAGCTCTAGCTGCGGCCTGCGGGCGGCGGCGGTTGCCTTGCCTTTGCCTCCCCCTGATCTGACCCCCCGTCGGCCCGTCCCAACATGATCGTTGTGCACCGCACGCTACCGATATCCAGACCTGGCGTGCCCGCCCGGGGCGGGGCCTCGACAGCAACGCAGCTCCGTCCCCTCCCATATATGCCTTGGGCAAAAGTGGCCGGACATTGTGGCGCATCTGTGCCCGTCTCTCTGTATGCCCGTTGTATCTGTACGCGCGAGCAAATTGGTCCGCGGCCGCTTCATGCACCCGTCTGCTTGCTCGTGCGCCTGCCTGCTTGCTCCTACACGCGCATGCCACCGCCTGACCGCCCAGGACTAGACCCGGAAGACAACTCTGCATGACACTCTGTTCATTCTGCCATTCATCACAAAACAGCTCAGACCGCTACACGCTCACCCTGTATGCTTGAAACGATCGCGATCGTGCTTTTCATGACCCAGAAAAGTAGCTAGTATTGCAGTAGGATGCATGTAGCCATCCATCAGTTTGTTGATTTGTTTTCCTTTTTTTTGGGTGCTATGCGTTCAGGCGGTATTAGCGGTTATCATCACGGACGCACAGTGTGCACCACGCCCAGCGGAGCTCGTCATCCGGAGCTGCAACTGCAGGACCGGATTGGTTCGAGCCATGCATTCAGCATTCTTTATACACCATGCGTGACGATTACGGATGAGAGGCAAAAGTCGCAAGTCGTTTCAAAAATGAGTCCTGCAATGACAGATCGGATTCATCGATCTGGTTCCTTGCCCACGGACAGGATTATTAGTCACTACTGATAAGTGACAAGTTAGGTTTTATTCACAACGAAATTTTTCATCGGACAATTCACTTGTACTTACTTCAGCACACCTTACCTTTACATGGAGCGAGTCTCGGACATATATACCATCGGTTAAATTTAACTAGCAAGGTGGCCTCCATCTATCTAGTTCAATTTTGGCTCCTCGAGCCAATCTCACCAAGGACGCTTTCACAATAAAGAATCAAGCAAATATATTGAAGATCATGAGGCGAATAGGGATGATGATTCACTAAAAAAGCCTCAAATATGTGATAATCGATATCCACATGTCTAGTTCGACTTTAGCTCCTTGAGCCGTTCTCACCAAGGACGTTTTGTAATTAAGAATCAAGCAAACAGACTGAAGATCGACATGCGAGGCAAAGGGAGATGATGATGATCCAAAACAAATTTTACAGCGTTGCATGGTTGGCTTGATTGACACATGCATATGTAATTGTCCTCATTTTTTCTTTCAAAACTAATATACTGCCGAGTAGAGTTTGTTGTCATTTATGTCATATTGGTGAGATCGATTGCACACTCCAAGAAACATGATTTTGGATTGATGTCCAAATTAAACCTAGTGCATGAACTTAGATAGTCTTAATCTCTCTCCCTTCTCTTCTACTTTTTATAATTTGCACCCTTTATAAATTTGTTGTAGTTTTGATCTAGTCAATTCGGCTAATGGAATTAGTTAAAGGTGGGAGGTTTGCCTCTCTACTATTTCCTTATAAAAAGAAAAAAAATGAAGCCCTAGTTTTCTATTTTTATTAGTACGACTTGGTTGTTGTTGTTTCTCTTTTTTTATGGAAAGAACAGATGAGAAATTAGTAAAGAGATATATTGATCTTATTACTCTTATATTCTTTTAATTTTCTATATTTAATATATGCATACTATTTTTTACAATAATTTAATATCTTTGATCGTATTAAGCATGGATTCTTTGAATTAATCTTGAATTCTTTTCTTTTTCTATATTTAATATATGCATACTTTTTTTACAATAAGTAAATATCTTTGATCATATTTGGCATGGACCCTTTGTATTAATCTTACATTCTTTTCTTTTCTATATTTAATATATGCATACTCTTTTTTACAATAACTAAATACCTTTGATTGTATTTGGCATGGACTCTTTGATTAATCTAAGCCATTAGATCTTCATAAAATCCAACGGTCTAAATTCTTTTCTTTTTTAGATTAATGTGGGAATTTCTAGTCTCTCTCGGCGAATGTGGTGGCTTCTTCTAACACTCAAATATTTATATAATAGATAGATAGATAGATTTCGTTGCGGAGCAGAAGGATGAGTCATTAAAGACTTAAAGTTTCAGTCCTTGACCAGAACCGTTGCGCAGGATCATTTTGGGTCCGGAAGTGTGTATGGCTCATCAATCAAGGATCAACCGTACGATCAGGATTCCAGAAAAAGAGATGATAGCTGACGGGCGCCGTGCACTGCACCGCGTTGCGTGTGGTCCTCGCCAAGAGGCCGGACGGTCCATCATATCTGATCCTGATGGCGCTCCCGGCGTTGGCTACATGCAGCAAAACCAGGGACGACGCACACGACAGCAATCAGTATGTATTTGTGCCATGTTGCCAGCCCGATGATTCGACGTCTTATCCTCCACACACATGCGACGCAAAAAGCAGCTTCCAGGCCCAGATAACCTTTGGGGTTGGCTTGGCTGCCTCCTGCCTCCCTCTCTCCCGATGCGTTCTCTTCCCTGGAAAGAGAGGGAGGGAGAGAAAGGTAGCGTCGATCGAGCTGGGCTTTTCTTTCACAACTTTATGCTCTTAATTAACTTGGTTGATGAGGCGCCATCTGATGACAAGGATCGGATCGTCGGAAATTGGCTCTTGTTTCGAGCGGATATATATTCGGCCGGCATTGAACGCGTATCGCAGTTCCAAGCGTCAGTGCGTGCGTGTACATTTTTGCCAAACGAGAACGGCTCGATCCACTGTCCGGTGCCCGTGCCCCACGCCGCCGACGGCGAGCACGGATCATGCCCGGCCGGCTCCGTCGTGGATCGGACGCGCGCGGCGCGTCCCACTCCGTCCGTCCCTCGCATCGCATCAATCAGAGGCATCCCACCAGTGTCCTTCGCGGTCATGGACACGGCGGGCCGTCCAGTGCTCTGCTGTCCTGTCGATCAGTGCGCAAATCTTGCGCACTTCCAACAGCCTCCAGCCCAATAATATTTTTTTCTCACACCGCTCTAGTATTAGCTTCCAACCACCAGCTAACCAATAATATTTTTCTCTCACACTATTTCAATCACAACTCCAGCTCCAGCCCAGCAAACAGAGCGAACAGAGCTCCAGCCTACTCCAATCCGCACGATCGATCCTCTCTAGCTAGCTAGGACCAGCAGCGTCGCACCCCACCGTGCAACGACGTAACGTTCTTCCCTTGCGGGTGATGTGGTGCCGTGACTCGTGGCATGGACACGGACCTGACCTGATTCAAGCGAAGCAGAGGAGGCGTCTGCCTGCACGCGGCTTCATCAGTTCTACTATGTCAGTTGATGACAAGAAAGAGAGAGTCGTCGGTTTTCTCCAGCAGCTAGCCTGGCAATAATTTCTCCTCGTCTCTCGTACAGGAATGCAGCATGCAAACACAACCGGAGACCAGACCAAACGTGATGTGATGACAAGCGAGAAATAAGATGCACGAGAATGGGTACGGGCCGAACCAAGTGCTGATTTTTTTTTTCTCGCACAACTGCACCAGCAGGCGAACCCAATCCGTGATCACACCCAACCAACTTGGACCGGACCGGACCACAAAGTCCGTGCAGGGATGCAAAGCTTCTGCATCAGATGCAAAGCTTAAGGGGTTTTTAGTCTACAACACATTGTGAAAGCATAGTTTTGTATAGCGCACATCACCAAATTCGATTTAGTCTCCAACACACCGTGAAAGAACCATTTGGTTTGCTACACACCATAGCGAATAAACTAAGCATTTTTAGCTCAAATGTGGATGAAAAGACCATTTTACCCTTTGGGCTCACCCGTCATCTTCTTCTGCATACTCACTTGCTTCATCCAGCCTCTCTTCCCCTCCGACCATTGCTGCTGCTCGCCTGTTTCGCTTCTGCCAGTCAGCCTCGTGAGGATGTCGCTGCTACCTTCGCGCCGGCCCGTCCATGCCGCGGTGCGCGTCGGCCCGCGCCTTGCACTGGTCAAAGGTGAACCTGCCACGTTGCAGCTCGTCGGCAGGGGGAGCTCACACCAAAGGAGGCGGCACCGTCGTGGCACCAGGCGACTGCTGCGGGCTGGGCGGGTCCACCTCCGACGGTGGCCTGGGCGGCACCAATTCTGGCGGCTGCAATGGTGGGACGTCGTGTTTGGACGGCACGCTCGGGATCTCCGGCGCCGACAGCAACGGCATCACCGCACCAGGCAGCTCGGCTCGGACCGAGATTCCACATGATCCGCCGCCGCCCATCGGCCCCAAAATCCAAACGCGGATGGGAGAAGGCCAAGATCCGTCACTTTGGCTGCTCCTAATCCTCCCCTATCGAGATGCTTCAACAAGAACATGTTTATGGGCTGATCCTGATGGGCCCTGCCGTCGGAGCGCCGATGAGCTCAACGTTGAGCTCGTGGCCGCCATCCGCTGCCGCTCGTGGACGAGCTGCACTGGCACGGCGAGAACCCGCGGCTCGTCCCACTGCTTCGTGCGCCCGACCCCGTGTTCGCTCTGCAACCAGCGGCCAGTGAGATGTAGGCCGCAAGCTCTGACGCCAGCAGCAGGACCGAGGCGCCATTGGAGCAGAGCACGAACACACGCAGAGCGGGCAGGGGATGAAAGGGAGAAGGGCATAAATGCCATTTCACAAACCTCTACCACTCAACCAGATTGAAAATGAGATTTTTAATCGAATCAATGTGCTGCAGACCAAATACTGATTTTATAATGTCTGAGAGACAATTTCAATTTTGAGAGTGTGCGAGAGGCAAAATCACGTTTTCGCGGTGTGCTACAGACTAAAAATCCAAGCTTAAGACAGCAAGCAACCGCTACGCGCCTACGCACATCACAGAGCATTGCGATTGCGGCCTTGTGATGGTTAGTCCAAGACGCAGAACAAGTTTTCTTTTGCAGAAACACTACTATTATCATGGGACTGTACGCGGTAAAAAAAAATTACGCCAATCCATCGTATTCTCACTCCATTTGTTGACTCTTTTTTTTTATACGAAAAAAATCTGATTTACATACTTGAACTATCGCAAAAGTCCGATTTCTAACCTTCAATTGCAAAATTGGACAACATAGACCATTAAACTATCGAAATCGGACAATTTTGGCCCTTAGAGTGGTTTCGAAGCTGGATTGTATTTTTTAAAAAATAAAAGTCTAATTAGATCTCAAAAATCAAGACTAATTTAATTTAAATAAAAAATATGAAACTAGTACCAATTTTTTTCTAAAAATATAACATATATATTATTGCTCTATTTGAATCTTAGTTATTCAAAAACAATAGGTATAACCAAAAGCAACCAAATATTATGAACATAAAAAAGATAGATTTGAATAAATGACAAGTACTATGCCAATAGATAGGTTATATTTTTAGAAAACTTTGGATATCCATTTCGTAATTTTTGACTTAAAACGAACTGCTTATGAATTTTGTAGTTTAAAATGAAATATTTTTAATTCTCACAAAATGAAGAACCACCTTCAAAACCACCTAAGGGGCTAAATTTGACTAATTTCAACAGTTGGATGACCTTTGTTATCCAGTTTCGTAGTTGAAAGTTGAAAATTAGACTTTTACGATAGTTCGAGGGTGTAAACTGAACTTTTTCCTTTTTCTATATAGATTTGCTCTCATCTTTAGACCCCAAAAGACAGACTGATAGTAACCTAATAAAATAAAAAACTAGCAAATATTTTTTTTCTAAGTTTAAATATTGGATCCTTTTTATTTAAGATCCTCTTTTCTCCATATCATTTATACTTCTACTGCTTATTTGGATATCTATGTGATGATCCCAGGATAGAACTGTTTAAATGACTTTTTTTAAAGCACCCAGGAGCACTGGGGAGTCATGAAAGATTTTCGGTGCCCATGCTGACCGGACTCAACACAGACGAGACTGTCCGAGTATTGGGCGCCCACGCTGACCGGACTCAACACAGACGAGACTGCCCGAGTAGTCTCGTAACGCCGGACTCAACACAGACGAGACTGCCCGAGTAGTCTCGGAACGCGCCATACTACAGCACTCACTCTAACTGCTTATTTGGATATCTATGTGATGATCCCAGGATAGAACTATTTAAATGACCTAATTATTTTTAAAGCACCCAGAAGCACTGGGGAGTCATGTAAGATTTTAGGCGCCCACGCTGACCGGATTCAACACAGACGAGACTGCCCAAGTAGTCTTATTGCAGCACTCACGCTAACTGCTTATTTGGATATCTATGTAATGATCCCAGGATAGAACTGTTTAAATGACCTAATTTTTTTCTGAAAGCACCCAGGAGCACTGTGGAGTCATGTAAGATTTTGGACGCCCACACTGATCGGACTCACGCTAATTGCTTATTTGGCTATCTATGTGATGATCTCAGGATAGAACTGTTTAAATGACTTTTTTTGAAGCACCCAGGAACACTGGGGAGTCATGTAAGATTTTGGACGCCCACGCTGACCGGACTCAACACAGACGAGACTACCTGAGTAGTCTCGGAACGCGACATACTGCATCACTCACGCTACAGTATCCGGGGAAATCCAGGGTCGAGATTTGAGATGGAGGTGTGCATATTATGATCGGAGAGCGAAGTGGCGGCGGCACCTTTTGGGCTCACGGTTTTGACGCTTGGATCGCCGGGTTGGCACGGTCTGTACTGATGCCTCCTGGATCGTCGGCTACCAAGTGACCAAGTCCCGGAGGAGTGTGGCATCATCAATCAAATACCGTGTGACTTGGTAGCCGCTCCCACGTTCAACTTGGGTGTCTGTGGGCTTTGAATGATTGGGCTATTGGTGTCTGGTAGTGGGCTGCCTTGTCAAATTGTCAAATGTTCCAGGGCAAAGTAACAACTGAATCATTTCAAATTCGAATCCAGGTGTCCTAAACCAACTAGATTGGCCTGACCGCCAGAGCTATATATCGTCCGATAAAATCGATTTTATCACCTGTATTAGCGGGCCGACGGAAGTAATTTGGCCCATAGAAATATTCTGGTGTTGTGGGCATATCATATTTATTGCTTACTCATGATTTCATCATGTTTATTTTTTTATTTATAATCCTTTTGCTACGTATTTTGTCTTTTTTTGGAGAAAGAAAACTTTATTAATTTCAAAAAGGATACATCGAGCTGATACATCGTCTTGAAAATTTTTCGGTCTCTGCTCAAACGGCACACAACCTATAAAAAGTTTGATAAGAATCCTGTCGATCTTAAGACTAGACTGCCACTCATATGTTCGGGCAGAAGTTCTTGGCCACCTGTGCCAAAAAAGAGACGCCGCTACAAGAATATCGTGCGAAGTATGCCACTGAAGGATAGCCCACGTACAGAGCCAGTGTGTTGTCCAGAAGATAACTTGCAAAAAGAAAGATTGTTTGTTATAAAAAAATCATTGTGTTTCTGCAGAGCCAAACATATCAACATAAGACTGTCGCGCCCACAATGACTAATGGTTTAAAATTACGTATTTTGTCTTTTGCATTTACTTCCCATTCATTTTACTTTTATAATTCTATCTTTCATCATTTTTAATCAGTTTTCTTTTCATAATCAGGTATATATTTTGAGAGACGATGCTGTTCGCCTTATCTGAGGACCTACTGTTCGGAGGACGGTGAACACCACCACCGCTAAAGGTGCTGACGGAGCGGGAGGGCTATATATCGCCTGCGATACAAATCGTGATTCTATTTTCTAAAGCATATAAAACATATTAGGAAAGCAAATCCGCCTATTTAACTTTTTTTAGTTGAGCCGTATACATTTCCCACCACATGCTAGCCCACGTGCTATATCCACATACAACCATGCATCTATACGCTCCTCTCCTTTTTCTCTCTCCACATATTTTGACAACACCCATGCCATGCCATGCATGCATGACCGCTCCTTACCTTTCTCTCTTGTTATATTCTAACAACTCCTATGCTTGCAGCATGCAACTTTATGCATGCATGCATGTTTGAAGTTTATTTTTTCCTCTACATATGTGCATGCTGCTTTTGCCTATTTTGCTAGCCTACTTGCAGTCTTTCATCTCCTTTTCTTTTTCTTCCCATCCTTTTTCCCTACATTTATTTTTCTTTCCTAATTCTAATTTTTATGATAATTTATTATCCACTTTATTTCTAATTATTTATTTTCATATTTTTTTTAATTTTAGTATATAGTATTTGTATCATGTATTTATAATTTTATAATTTATTTATTCATTTTATTTTTATACAAATTGTTTAAATGTGTGAGTTATATCAATACATTAATACTTAGCATTTCTTTTTTGCTGATATGTCTTTTTATCTTTATTCCAGTTAGTTTTACTTTTGGTCCTATCTATTTGTCCATATTTAATAATGTTCCATGCTTCATGTATACCAATGTTACATTTCAGGCTCATTAGTTGGTTTGTAAAGTAATATAGTAATATACTTTAGATTTTGTTTTATAATGACGGAGGTGGGTAATTTAGATACATGTTTAGGGGTTTAGTTTAGTCTATTTTCATAATGGCAGATGTGTGTAATTTTTTAGAAAAGATAATAGATCCAATGACTATTATGATTAGAGTTGTCAGATTGACGGCGAGATGTTTCTATTTTTTGTAAGAATTTCTAGAATTTTTTTTATTTTTTAGAGTGTCCATCTATGATCCTAGCTGGCTTCACGCGAGACTTTAAAAGAAGCCTCCAATCAGTAATAATTAGATAAAATTTTGTAAGAACTTCTAGAACTTCTCTATTTTTAAGAGTGTCCACCTAGGATTTTTGGTGGCTTCACGTGAAGCTTTAAAAAGAGCCTCCAGTTAGTATTAGTAAAATTTCATGATTTCTGAATATTTTCTACAGAAAAAGGTTTCAAACTATTTTCTACAGGAAATGGTTTCTAACAATTCCATATTTCCATGGCAATCAACATCTGGCTTTCAGTCTCGCGACGCGTGCACATACAAAACATATTGCACGCTCCCGCTGATTCCCCATCGTTAGTTCTCAAGCCGGCAGTCTGGCGGCAGCTTCCACAAGGGCTACCCTACCGCTACCGGTAGCAAGTCGATAGTTGGGTAAGGTCAATCTCAGCGGAAATATTATATAAGTGTCATGAATATTAAATTTACTAATATGTACCAATAATATGAGGAGAAAAAAGAGATGAGAGAAGAGTATCATGAAATATGAGAGGAGTGTGATCACCGTGGCACTCCACTGACACAGTTCTCAAATTTTCAGTCTTGGTAACTGTCGATGACACTCCCACTCAAACTGCTCTAATGCATCTTCCCAAGTTCGCATGTGTGGAACAAGCCATCCGTGTCATCCTACAGCATAAAGGTACTCATCCGTGATTCTCTCAAACACCAAGAAATCAAGAGAATCAGAAAAGAAGCATATACCAATGTACTGGAGACCAGCAGAGTGTACTGGACCCAAATTTGGGACTTGAGAGTGTGACGAGAGTTGGTCGTCGGCCTGCAAGGTAAAAATCTAAACTTGAAGTCTCAAAAAAAAAAATCTAAACTTGAGAGCGCGCCGCCGTCAGCCCAAACCAAGCCCTGCCAGTCCCAGTCCCAGTCCCAGTCCCAGTCCCCGCCAGGCTAACCAACCAACACTCCGCGTCAACAAAAACCCGCCGTTTCCTCGGTTAGCTAAGAGAAATTTCAGGTTCCAACAGCACAACCAGAAACCCCCACGAACGGCCTCCTCCCTGCCGCTCAGGCGCCGACGCGTCCACCCGCCCTGCAACCGCCAGCCTCCGTCGCGCGCCTTCATATCTCCTCCGTTTCCTTCTGCCCCCATCCCCGACTCCACTGCAAACACCCTTCTCCATTCTTGCCCACCCGACCTCGGACATCTGCACCGAAGGCCCGAACGACGTCATCAGCTCAACCAGCAGCAACGAGTGCATGGCGCCGAGCAAGCTCCGGCAGGCGCTGGGCGCGGCCAAGGACCAGACGACCATCGCGCTCGCCAGGGTGGGCGGCGCGGACGACGAGGTGGCCGCGGACGTCGAGGTGGCAATCGTCCGGGCCACCGCGCACGGCGAGGCCCTCCCCGCCGACGACCGCCACGTCGCGGAGATCCTCGCGCTGACGCGCTACTCCCGCGCGCGCGTCGCCGCGTGCGTGGCCTCCGTGTCGCGCCGCCTCGGGCGGACGCGGACGTGGCCCGTCGCGGTCAAGGTGCTGGCGCTCGTGCACCGCCTGCTCGCGGAGGGGGACCCGGCGTTCGAGCAGGAGGTGTTCCTCGCCACGCGCCGCGGCAGGCGCATGCTCGACATGTCCCGGTTCCGCGACCGCTCCCGCGACTGGGACTTCGCCGCGTTCGTGCACGCCTACGCCGTGTACCTCGACGACCGGCTCAAGTGCCGGATGCAGGGCCGCCAGGGAGGCGAGGCCAGCCCGAGAAATTGGAGCGTCCACGGCAGCAGCAGCTTCCACGACGCTGCCGACGGGGCAGGCGAGGTGCACGAAGCCTGGCCGGCGACCGAGACGGGCACGGAGGATCTCGTCGCGAGGGCGCAGCAGCTGAAGCACCTCCTCAACCGGTTCATCGAGTGCCGGCCAACGGGGAAGGCGAGGACGAACCAGGTGGTCACGACGGCGTTGTACAGGCTGGTGAAGGAGAGCGCGGCGATGTACTGCGAGCTCACGGAGGTGATGGTCGTGCTCATGGACCGCTTCGCCGAGCTGGACACCCCCGCCTGCGTGCGCGTCCACTCCATCTTCACCAGCCTCGCGAAGCTGGTCGACGAGCTGGACGAATTCTACGCGTGGTGCAAGGCCACCGCCGTGTGCCGCCCATCCGACGTCCCCGAGATACAACGCGTCAGGCAGAAGAATCTGGACCTGATGGGCGAGTTCATCCGCGACAGGCTAGCGTCGGCGTCGCGACGATGCCGCTCGCCGCCGGCGCAGCTCAGCTCGCCTTCTACCCCTGTCAACAAGTACGACGCCGAACCAATTGATGAGCCTGTGCCCAAAGAGCAGCAGGTTACCGCGCGAGAGGAGAACAACACCGGCAAGGCGGCGGCGGCGCCCGCTGAGCTTGCTGACTCACTCGTCGCGGTCGATGACAAGATGGCCGATTTCTTCAACTTGGACGAAGACACTTCGCCGCCGTCCGGCGAGGAGCATGGCCGGGATCTGGCATCGGCATTGTTGGTCGGTTGCTCGCCGGAAGCGGCGGCGTCGAAATGGGTGGCGTTCGACGATCCATCGGAAGATTGGGAGACAGCTCTGGTGCAGTCGACGAGCATGTCCGCTACGCGGCGGGCGGAGCTCGGTGGCGGCTTTGTGCTCGACGCCATGTACAGCCACGCGGCGGCCAACGCGAACGTGACAAACTCGCGGGCGTTCGCCGGAAGCGCGAGCAGCGTGGCGACGCAGCCGCTTGGTGCGACGGCTCTTGCACTGCCGCCGCCAACGCCTGGTGCAAACGCCGCCGTCGCCGCCGCCGCTAGCACAAGGACTGATCCATTCGCCGCGTCGCTGGCGGTGCCTCCGCCCACGTACGTCCAGATGACAGACTTGCGGACAAGGCAGCGGCTCCTTGTGCAGGAGCAGAACGCATGGCAGCAGTATGAAAGGCAAAGGGCACCCTCTAGTTACAATCTGTTGTAAGATCGTGCGTTCGTGCTGTTTGGTTGTTGAACTGTAACAAAATTTCAATTTGGAACACGGTACACGTTTAAACATTTGGACTACTTACTAGTAGTTAAGTTGATTTTCGCCGTACTGGAATGTTGCAAGTTTGCAGCAGGGGCGATAGAGAAGGCAGTAGCAGGTACAGTCTATAAGGCAGACTAAATCATCTTGATATAAACACTGGAAAAATATATATGTGCTACAAGTTTGCTCTGCGAGATGCAGTTCCAGCACAATAAACAGAAATAATGAGTTGCAAACATGTCAAGCACTTCCAGTACGTGCCGAGGGGTAGTTGTGGACTGAATACCACAAAAGCAGACAGAGCATCTTCGCAACTGCAAGACCTTGTAAGATAAACACCAGATTTGGGATTATTTCTGAGTAGGAAGATATCTTCATAGCTTCACCTTGCTGATAGAAGTATGAATTTTATGAACCAATGAAGTCCAGGAGCAGACTTCATTGACAAATTTTAAAAGATTTCGTCATCATTCTTTCAAGATTGATCAGACTTCGACCTGATTCACCTACTACAAACGGCAGAAGGGTTAATTGCATTTTTACAGAGAATTTTGGCTTGTCCAGGAGAGCAGCAGTGTTTTAATGATAGCAGAAATTATAAGTCCAATGCAACTTTTTTATAAATAGCAAATTATCCATGGATAGTCAACAAAACACAATATACTAGCTTAACACTTGACAACAACTCATACCTCTGAGGTAGTTGTGTAGTGTTCATGAGAAGGGGTACCACACTGTTGAGTTTGAGCAATCCCTCCACATAAGGTTTGCGCTGCAAGTATTATCATCAGCTGAAATATCATGCATAGAGCAGGAAATAGCTGGAAGCAAGTCGCATGCTTCTGAAGGAGCTGCAAGAGCACCCTCATTGTCATATTGGGGATGATTCAACTCATTGTGTGGACACTGCTCGAACTCCAAAGGATACTGGCAAAACTGACTTTCTGGTGCCGGCAGCTTGAAGGAGGCAGTCTCCCCGGGAGGAAAGATATCACTAATCTCTAGATAGTCATCGACAACACCAAGCCCAGATATCATGGGTGGATTCAAACATTCAGTATTCACATAGCTAGGGGACAGGCTGTTAGCAGTAGATACACCTGATTTCACAAGCCTCGCCAATTCATTGCAGCAATAATCAGAGTTCATTTCTAGAGCTTGAGCCTCAGCTTCAGATATATCAGGGAGGCCAGCAAGCTGCGCAAGGAGGACATCTTTGTCAGCTCTCTTAGACATTCATGTAGTAACAGTTCTTAAAGAAGATCACAAAACGAGGTATAACGTTTAAGAAAGCAAGTAACAGGTACATACCATTTCACTAGCGCCTCCATCATTATCCGCAGAGTCATTACAACTCGCCCACTTATCAATCTCCTCCAATGAGATTACACCAAATTCAGTGGGATCATATGCATATAAAGTATCAGAAGCACGGTTTGCAGTAACCATTTCACTTCCATTATGTCTGAGCGTGTCAGCATGTACTTCATCAATAGCAGTAATGGAACTAGTACTAAACTCAAATGGTAATCCATCAGCAGAAGCAACAGCGAGGACATGTGGTTCCTTAATGACACTAGAAGTAGAAGCAACAGTGTGCTGACAAGGTGGTTTGTTAACAGCACCTACTACTTCTGAAGATAGACAAGGCATCAGAGAGAACACAGCTTCAGTATTTACATTGTCCCATTCTCCTTCATTAAATGACGCTCCATATTGCTCCCCTGGTTTTGGTCCAAGGCCACTTTTCTTAAAGATTTTGCACAATACATATTCATCCTGCGTACACATGTTTCATATAGTAATTAAAGTGATGGACCAACTACAAGTCTACAACAAATCACCAAGACAGCAATTCCTGTAAGAGTATGTGCCACTAGCATACAAAGATCACATGTATTAATAGTTACAGATTGGTCTGTCGCAATGTATGCATCTATGTAAAGCATCACATCCAGGCATCCAGCATACTTCAGAAGTTCAGATTGATACTTTGATAATACAACAACAACAAATTGACAATTCAGTCACTGAAAAAAAGGGAGTCATCATTATTACCTTTGAGAAGCCAGCAACATCCAGTTCACTGTCTTCCATCCGATATTCATACATCACCCAATCAGTTCGATCACCTCTTGGTGCCTTGCCTTCATGAAAAATCAATGTTTTCTTCATCCCCACAATGCGAGTGTTAAGCACAATTGTTCTATCTTTCCCAGTAGATTTCCAGAATCCAAATGGTGTTGAACGATTTGTCCTAGATCCATTTGCATATTTCTTGTCACGAGGACAAAAGAAGTACCATTCCATATCTCTGCTCTGGAGACAAGATTTATCTACATGTAAACAACAACATCGGTGTCAAGGAGTGATGGTTTCATTTAACATGAGAGAAAAGCATGCATTTGCTAGTGTAAGCCAACATATCGCATTGTCAATTTCAACAGATGAGAAAACAAACAGTTTTACATTGCAAATACCTGGAAGATCCCAAGGGGCGTATTTGTACAGCTCAACCTCTGATATAGCTTCGACGAGCAGTTTCTTTCCCATGATTTTCCTTTTTAAGTAGTACGAACAAAGCTCAAGATCTGTTGGATGGAAGCGAAATCCAGGTGGAAGGGAGGTTTGTGCCATTATTGCAAGATCTCAACAAGGAGATTAGCAGTTATAGTTCAGTAAATGAAAGGAGTAGCCTTGACAGTAACTCAAGGTGAATTCAAGGTTCAATAAAAAAGAAAATTAGCTCAGTTCTCAAAAGGAAATTTGGAAAGAACAGAAGACAGAAAGGAGAGAGAAACCAGATCAGATTGAATGTTCGAGTTTGGAGTTGAGAGGAGAAGAGTTTGTCTCACAAGAGGAGATCTTTGCGCGAGTGAAAAGGAAGATGTTTCAGCACTCAGACAAAAGTATTGGCCTATTGGGAGAAGAGGATCTTAGTCCAAGCACAGAAAGAGGTGTATCAGCACTTAGCCAGCAGTATTCAAAAGGACCAATACCTTAGCAGGACAGAATGGAAGGTCCTGTACGAGAACAATGAGAAAGAGTCCTGGAGAAGACCCAAGCAAAGAGAAGTCTGAGCTGAGACACCCACCAAATTGCCGAAGAGCTTGGATGGGTGAGTTTTTGACAGGAAGGACAACAGAACTTGAGTCTTGGCGATTAGACCAACCACAACTCCTTCACATTCAACTTCAAGGCACTATCAGCACCAGAAATCCAGTGAGTTAACTTGTGTCAAGTGAAATACTGTAATTTTACACTGAATATGAACCACAAGTAGAAAGAAAGGAAGCAGAGGTACTCTTCGCGGACTTCAGCAGACATGAGTGACAAGAGTCAGGATCCTGAACGAACAGTGCAATAATAGCATCAACATTTTTGGCTATGGAAGGGGAGGAACCTCAAAATAAGACATTTCTAAATTCGTTAGCTGAAATCAAACTATCTGACTTATATTCTTGAAGTCAAATTATTATAACTATTAATTGATTAGAAACCGTTGAGTCAAAAGTACCGGATGAATCACACACACACACACACACACACACACACACACACACACACACACACACACACACACACACACACACACACACACACACACACACACACACACACCATGTCCTCTTAGAATTAAATCTATCAGACACAACATCTCAACCGTTCTAACCAGGCCTAGGTGTGAAGGTCACCATCCCCGTCTCCACGCCAGCCAAGTTACGGACTTAGTAACCCACCCAAATCACCGGAAAATCGGACAAAAACACTCTGGAATCGTAGCGCGAGACAAGCCGATCAGCACCTAGGGCTCAATCGGTGAAGCCTGAACAGATACAGCGAGGTTTCTGGGATCAAAGATCTTACGAAATGGAGGCTGGGAGGACGCAAGGAAGAGAGGAAGGGAGTGCTCAGCGCCGCCGTTTCGTCAGATGGAGGGGGTGCGTGGGAGGAACCAAGGCGCGGCCGTGCACAAGAGTGTCATTTATAACGCGGTCACGCGGAGTGAACCTGAGACACTGCAAGTGGGTCCCGGTAGGACTTTTGAAGACGCGTGGGGCCGCCGAGTTACGAGGAGGCTTCCCCTGCAAGGATGCAATTGACTTCCTTGCTCCGGTCCTCCTCCACGTGCAGAAATTGGGAAGATAATTTTGATTTTTTTTTCTCTCGTTTACGCCGAAGTTATATGTCTAGTTGGTTCGAAACATAATTATTTGAGAGAGACTTTTTATGTCACGGGTGAATGAGCCCTAGTGACCTTTTAAGCAGAATGGATGATTGGCAATTTTGCATCAAAGACGTGTTAGTGATTGTGTACAATTTTTTATATGTACGTACACAATGGGATTAAATCCTTGATTTTGATTTTGGGTCTGAGGTTGAGTGGTGATTTCTTTTTCAACTAGGCGTACAGCCCGCGCATTTGCGCGATTAGTATTGAAAATTCAAAAATTTGTATATTGGTGTATCCTTACTTGAAGATCATGTTATTTTTTTAACCATACATTACCCTGTTCATTATTATAAATTATTTCTTATTGTTGTTTAAAACAATCCAAATATAATATATCTATAATAACAATTTGATTTGTTGAGCTTAATATTATGCATATAATTATTCTTATTTTTGTTTTATTTTGATTGATTGTTGTTAACTTTAATTTTTATTAATAGTATATTTTTGTAACTGATACATAACTAAATGATATTTTATATTTAATTTTTTATAATGGCATTGGTGTGTGATTTTTAATTAAGCACAAGGATATTTTAGGCTAATTTTTATCATAATGACAGTTGTGGGTAATTTTTATTTTTCAATTTTTCTTCGATTAACGTGAAAATTTTTAGGTCTTGAAAGCGAACGTGGAGGCTCCGTTTGTTGGCCAAATAATAAGATAATAGATAGATGGCAAGTGGCGAGTTAGTGTCGTTTATTTTTCTCAATAGTCAAGTCCTGTGAGTAGTTATGTTTTTTCTTCGATTTTGTGCTGCACGAAAGATATCAATGTCGGATGGATTAATTTGTTGTATTAGGATTTACTATGCTCGTACCTTGTACTGATGGTTTGAGTAGACTATGGGTTTTTTAAACCTTGCAGTATTTGATTTTGTCAATAGCCAATGCAGGGGTGGACACAGGGTCCGGCGACCCTGGACACCTATCCGAACTCCAAATAAGAGGATGCGCATGCGTAGAGTTTGAGCTAGGCAAAAAAAAAAAAACTTCTGCATTATCTATGGGCAACTTGCTAAGAGCAAGATTAATGATTTAGTCTACTGCTGGCTGCAAAAATCTTTGTAGCTCATCTCTCAGCTCACTTGTATAGCGGTTTAGCTCTCCACTATTAAAATAAGATCCACTTGTATATCTCACAAATTTTTGGTTTTTGTGTCGAAACTGGCTGTAAATTTACAGGCCACTCTTTTTTTCTCCTCCATCTCAACATTCAACCTGATTATAGTTCACAATAATACTTGCTCTAAGACACAAAATAAGAGCAGCTCTGCCAACTACAACTAAATCCCAGGCTCTACCTTGATCTTTGGGTCCGCCAGTGAGCCAATGGATGTTTGTTAGATGGATTTTTTTTATTGCATTTTCCCATACTATAGGTTCTCGAACAATTTTTATTTGATTCAATAAGCCAGATGTCGTCTTCTTTCTCTCCTTATTTTTTCATTTGAGGTGGATGACCCTTCAAAGGAACTATTGCCCAGTAAATCCGTATATATGTATTATTACAAGGATCCACATAATACACTCAAAACCTCGTACACTTTGCCTTCCTTTGAAATCCAACTCTCAGATCATAAGTTAAACGTCTACTCCTGGGGGGCCATAAGATATTTATCGCTTAGGACTTGTTTACCATTTTAAAGAGCTTTTTTTTAACAAACCGGCACAAGATGGTGGCCATTTTATTGATAAAGAAGAAATAAATACAAATAGAGAGTCATGAAAGACTACACACAGGAAAAACAAAGAACACAGCTAGAAGGAAAGACAACATTAAGACGCGCAATGTCCACCAACATACACTCTTAAAAAGCTGCCGCCGAACTCCCGCCGTGACCTCGCGTCAACGGAGAACCTAGAGAAGAAGACCGCATCGCACCAAAAAGCCACCGCTGTGCGGGACCCATCGCCAAAATACCGTTGCAGAACCGCACTCCACCTGACAAGATGTTAATATTGTCAAAATATTGTTGCTCTAGCCGAACAACAATATTTTGACAGTGAAGATGATGATATAATGCCAAAGCTTAGAGCAGTTGCTCTATCCCACAATGGGACCACTTTGTTTAGTAACGATAGGATCCAAAGGTATTATGCTTTAACCCCACTGCGTTTTAATTTCTAATGTTAAGTATTTACCATACATATATGACATAAGAACATCTCCAAAAACTCTTGTATTCTTGATGAGTTAGCTAAAAAAACCCGAACAAACCGGATCCAACAGAGTGTCTATTTTCCTCATATTGCTATCCTACTCTACATGCCCCAAGCCGTGCCCTTCACTATCCCGACCTAAGCATAGGTCTCCACGAGCTCCCATGGCTGCAGCAATGACCGCATGTAGCCAACCACCTTCCACCCAATCTCCCATGCCCAGAACTACTAGAATGAAATCCCCCCACCCCTCCTCTCTCGCTCCATGCTCTTGGCTCCGAGAACAGAGGCCGGGAGCGCCATTCCGGCGGAACTCCGGCGCTCCCACAGTGTCGCTGCCGAGAACGACTCGTCATCTATTTCCCGTGCTTCCCTATCCTCCCAGTCAAGAGTTAACTCTGGGCCACAAAACAAGAGGGCTGCAGCCCAATTGTAATACGCAAGGCACAAAACCCACCAGCCTTGGATTTTGAATTTAGAAAAACTATTAGATTTCATCACTCTTTTACTAGCTATTTCATTTTACATAATAGCTAAATCAATATTTTAGTTATTTATGGATACAAGAGCTCTTGGAGATGTTCTAAATTCTACAAGTTCTACTAGTTATCTTATTTATAAGTCATATTCATGTCCAGCGAGGTCGGTGGGCTAGTATTGCGATAGCGATAAATTAAAATGCAAATGATCATGCAAAATTTTGACAGGAAAAATGCTTAGGTGAAATGTTTTGAACTCTGAAGCACTAATTTCCGGCTTGTTCGGATGGACTGAAAAGAACCGGCTGGGCTGATTCTGGCTGTGGCTGGACTGATCAGCCCAGCTGTTCGGCAGCCCAACTCCAGCCGAACGGCTGGTGGATAACCCCAGCCAGTCGGCCTCCTCTGCTAAGTTTTGGGCAAGTCTACAGCGCACAACACGCCCATCCGCACCCGACGCCACCGACCGGGCCGCCCCGCGCCGCCGCCTTCCCCCACCGGATCCGTCGCTACCCCGAGACGCAGCCCCTCCCCCTACCGAACCCGCCGCCGCCCCTCCCCTCGCCGGCGCCTCGCCACGCCGGACCTGTCGCAGCCCCGAGCTGCCGCCCCTCCCGTCAAGTTGATGCTGCTGGTGTTGCAGTCGGCCAGGGGACCAGGAGGCGGCGGGTGGAGGAGCCCCTCGCCGCAGGACGCCATGACGCCGTGCGGGAACTAGTCCCAGGCAAGGTCCGCGTCGCAACCACAAAAGATCTACCGAGCGGAAAAACAGCCGCCCAATCAGTCGCCTAAATTTCAAATCGACGGTCAGCGGAAAGCCCTCACCGCACGACTCTCCGTACACGCATCCCCGCGCGCTATCCTTCCCCCAAACCTCCCAACCTCCCAACCTCTTCGCCTTCCCGCCCACGTGCCACTTCCGTGGACGAGCCCCACGAGAAACCACAGCAAGGTCCTCGTTCGGGCCCCACACGTCAGCTTCCCACCAGTATACACCGCGTGCACCTTCCAGTGCTGGCCTCGTGGACCTCCCGCCATTCTCTCCACCCCTGTGAGCAACCCACCACCCCCACGTCTGTTTCCCCCCAAATCGACACCCACCCAAGACTGCACCCAGCGCACGCGGCCGGATCCTCTTTCGCGTCGTTCGATTTCACAAGAACCCTACTCCACCGCAGGGTTCCCGATGCCGCCCGCGCGGTCATCGGTGAGAGGTGGGAGGCGCGGCCGGGGGCGAGGAGGACGAGGACGAGGTGCCGCCGCCGCGGGGGCGCGGCGCAAGCGCGACGTGGACTCCGAGGTGGTCGACCTCGGCGACGGTGAGTAAACCGTTCCTTTTGTTTGCCATGGATTGTTCGAATTTCTGGCCATTTTGGAGGCATTTGATTGGAGTGTTGGATTGCTGAGACGCCGAGGTAGGAGGTCGTTTGGTCGAAGGTTGTTATCTGATAAAAAAATGGATCACTGAATTTTTTTTGGAATAGCATGTTGCATTGCTGCCATCCAATGCTCTAAGCTGTCTGATTGGGTGTTCGTTTAAATGTTTCCGTTTTAGATCCAGGCAACTTAGCTCCCTGTGGGAGTTTGATGGTCAACCAGATATTAAAGGATATTTCCAATGGCGTGGCAGAGAGTGAGAAGGTCGTGAAGGAGATCGAACAGAGTTCTGCTAGGGATGGTTAGTGATAAATTCGAGTTCCTCATGCATAAAGTTAGGATGATCATTTATAAGTATGTTTTGTTTTCATTTTGGCTCACATTGTCAGTTTACTCAAACGTCAGATGGCCAAAAACTGGGTCAGCACAGAAGATCTAAGCGCCTACAGGCTAAACGAATTGGGATTCAAGACTTGGATGGTGGGGATACTGACAATGACATTTTTGAGGACTGCCATAGTACCTCAGAGGATGGTAAGTCTGGACAATCAAGCTGCCTTTCATCTTAACTTTTTTTTAAAAAAATATGGATAGCTCAGTATGAAAATTTGTGTTTCCAGAGAAGAGAAGGTTTGTTCCAAAAAGGACAAAGCGCCTCCGAAGGAAATATACATCTGAATCTGCCCGCAGTGAGGTGAGTGAAGATAAGGATACATGGAGGAGCAGCTCCAATGATGGTACGATGAAAGCTATCCCTTGGTTACCAAGAGACCACAAATATGCATGTGCACACAATTCTAAGTCTATGCTATGCAGATAAAGACAGTGTGGCACCCCGGCGAAGATCAAAGCGCTACAAATTGAGAACCCGATCTAGCTCAAATGATGATGGAGATGACAGTGATGCTGTAAATTGTAAGTGGATGTGGTTTGGGTTAAGGTTCTTTCATTTCTTAGATCATGGCAGCAATTTAATAAGAGATGTTTGCTCTCTTTGATGCACTGTGCAGCTTCCCCTCTTGACACTATTTTTTTGGGAATTTGCATTGTTAACCTGCATTATTTACTAGATTTTGTGTCAATTTGTTCAGTTGAGATAACCTGTAAACTTTTGACTCCAGCTCTTAGTGCTGTAGGCTCCCACACTGTGCGGGGTCTAGGGGAGGTTATTAGCGGGAGGTCTTTCCCACACACCGTGCAATGTGTGGAGGCCATCACTCGAACCTGTGACCTCTCGGTTCACAGGCGGCAAGCACTACCACTTGAAATACAAATGAGTTTACATAATCCAGCTGCATTTACATAATCCAGCTGCATTTTACATTAACTTTATGAAATCCTCTCACAGATTATGGGAAGGCAATTTATTGCAGAAGAATGTCAAAGCGATTACAAGAGAAACAGAAAGTGGATCACATTTCTGATGTATGTGAACATATCAAATAAGTAGTTTATACCTTTCCTGATAAAGTGATAAATAGTCTATCTTCAGAAACAGTGATGAATGTTCCCTCTTCTTTTGTAGGAGAGCTGCAGCGAAGCTTCTTCGTCAATGCTATCAACATCCTCATCTTCAGGTAATAACCATCCAATTCGCTAACAGTCAAAACTTTGTTACCTGCCCTTGTGACCTGTGAGTTCAGTCAAGAGTTTTTGAAGTACAGAAAACCAAAACACAATAATTTCGTATCTTTTTTGCTTATGCTTGTATGTGCTTTATACCAATCTTTTGGGGTAACATACAAACATTAAACTGAAAGGATGCTACTATTAGCTTTCTTCTTCTTTTTTTTTTTTTGAAGATTTCAGTTTTGCTCATGTGCAGGCTGACAATCATGAATATCCTAGTACATCTTATTCTGATTAATAATTTGTCTGAAACACCAGATGCTTGTGTCCTGCTGATCTTTAAAATGCCTTTTATGTTTACTAATAGCTTGCTTATTTCAGATAATGAATTATTATGGAATTCTGCAAAGTCTAGCAAAAGATCTTCTCATGGACCAATTTGCTTGATTTGTAAGGTATGCCAACCTTGTCTTTTTTGCCTTATTTGTTATTTCCATATCCTTATATGTAACACCTAGTTTTGGATGTTTTGCTCTCCTCCCAGAGTGGAACAGCCAGCTCTCATATCATTCAGTGCCAGAATTCTAATTGTTCTGGCAGCTTCCACACATTCTGCCAAGATCCTCCATTGCAAGATGGTGTAAGAACATCTGAATGTTCTTTGTGTAAAATCAGTCAAAATTCGTTGGCAAGGGCAGCAGAAGAGAATTTGGTCAAAAAGATACAAAGATATGTTGGTCACAGACTGCTGGCTATTCAGGAATCTGGTTTCCAATATCAATTCCTTGTAAAATGGCATTCACTTTCTCATCACCATGACTGTTGGGTATGCTTTATCCTTTCTCTTAATGTAAATACGATAACTTGTTCTGCTACTTACAAATTTTAAGCAGCTGCGTTGGCATCCCAGTTAGTGATTTAATTTCAATATCTTTTTTACTAAAATAAAAGGAAGCTGGTTGACAGGAATAGCTTTATCCAGATGGTTGCTAATTAGTTGAAGGCAGTGTGCACCTCATGCTGCAGATTCCAGGATAGGAACATATCATTAGAAAATGTGCATTGATGTTAGCAGCCTGACACTACTTGTCATACTAGTGCATATTTGTGCTGTTAATTTAAACCTTGTTTCATTTGTATTCTTGTAAAAAAATGTTGCTAGTAGGGATGCACCTTTAACTTTTGCCCACACAAGAGTCGGAATTGTTTAAAGTTGTGTATTATTTATGGTTATCTAAATGTTCATAAAACAGAATGTCATGCCATGATTCTTAGAGCATTATCGAGGGGAATCGTCATGAATATCCTGATAATCGTACGTTGAGAAAAAATTACTTTCACTTTCTTCAGGTTCCACTTGAATGGCTTCAAGTTTTTGACCGTATACGAATACAGAGTTATCTGAAAAAGAGCATGTAAGTATTGCGCACTATAGGATTTCTTAAGTCATCCACAATTTTATAATTGCTCTTGTTATTTTAGTGCAACCATATATGTCCATATATGACATGAACTTTTATTCACTGATTCACTAGAAATTATGTACACCATTGGCAAACAGTCAATAGAAAATAGGTAAGTGAGGCTTATTATAAGTAGGTAATCATTTCAATGCTTTATTCTGATTACTAATATTGACTTACTGTTAAAACATCCTTTTTAATATAACTGGTGAACACATCCTTGAATGATTCGTGGTTACAAAATTCTGAATTATAAATTGATAATACTGGCTGATGCTTGTTGTATTTCAAAATCACCTTTTTCCTTATAGCTACATGTCTTATGTGTCATGAACAAACACTATTTCCCCATTTTTCATTTCTATTTCTAATAATTCTATTCTATAAATTATCTATGGCAGCTTGCTTAAAGAGGTTTATTTAGAGGATCAACGGAAACCTGAGTGGTTCGAAGTAGATCGTGCCATTGCTTGTCGGAGGAAGTCTGGTTGCGATAGTACATGTGACATCTTGACTACCATTCAGGATATCAAAGACTTTCAGGATTACGAGTTCCTTGTGAAGTGGAAAGGGCTTGATTATTCTGAGGCTACATGGGAGTCCTGTTGCAAGGAAGGTTTGCAGGCTGCCATTTCCAAGCTTGTTGAAAGGCATCAACGTGCTTTAAAAAGAATAGATTGTGTCAGCCCAGTATGCCTAAAAGGGGTGATCACGGAAGAGGTCCACAATGGTGCTTTATATGGCTACCAGAATCAAGGTTTGCAATGGATATTTGATAACTTCAGAACTAGGAGGAATGTTATTCTTGCTGGTACGTTCATGAACCCTAAGGCTGTTATGCATGGTTCCCTTCATACTTAAATTTTATTTATAACTATCATAGCTCGTGGGCTGTAAGGCTGTAATGAATCTCATGCTTTGTACTTGTATGTTCTTTTTCAATCACTATTAAACTTCAAGAAGCACAAGGTTGTAGTGGCCTGCTGTCTGATTCCAGTATTATGATAAAAGCTGAATGAAGACAGAAGGCTAAAAGAAACAGACAAACAATATTTACAGCAAACTCTTCTATTTTCAACTCTCTACGCACATAATGGTTATCAAGTTAAAATATTAAAGGGTGCTGCAAACCTGTTGCACTCGCACCCAATAGTTTGAGGGAGGGATGGCTGCCTGGATGCCTATGTCCACGGTCTAACTAGGAAGAACGCTTAGTCTTGCTTGGTTCCCTGGAACGTGCCAGCTCATCTTTATCGAACCAATCCTAAGAAATGCTGCTAACAAACTCCATCTCTTAGCTAACAAGCAAACTATTAGACCGACTAACTTGCATGTGGCTGTGGCTTCTGCAGTTGAACATTCTAAGTGCTGTAGTTGCTAAACCCCAGCCCAGATCACTAAAACATGGATTTCTTCTGGATATGTCATGTTTTTGTGCCCAAAGGGAAGCTGGATTGCATAATTTCACCATGGAGGCAGATTGCACCTAATATGTTGCCCACTTTACATGTCTTGATAATCAGTTATTGTGGAACATACCTGACCACGAAACTGAAAACTATATTCTTTCTTATTTTATTAAATCCTGGAATCATGGTAAATCTCTTTGTAATGGCAGATGAAATGGGTCTTGGCAAAACTGTGCAAGTTGTTTGCTTTCTCAACCACATTATTAAGGAAAGGTTCACAGCATTTCCTGCACTAGTACTTGCTCCAAAGAGCATTCTATTGCAATGGGAAAAGGTATGTAGATCCTTATGTAATCTTGTCATGTTATCTTTAGTGTTTGTCAGGAAAGGTGCAGGAATTTATTTGCTGTGCAATATGGTAAATTTTTTGTTTCTTGACATACCATTGCACCAATTCTAGATGATAATGCTTTGACGTTCAAAATATATTAATCTTATTTGTTATATATTTACCACCGTTTTTACAGATGTATTTTCTTAAAGAAATTTATGCCTGGCCTTGAATAGGAATTTGGGCGCTGGGGAGGTGATCTGAATGTTATTGTTTTATCAAGGAGACAAGGACTGCAGAAAGTGCATTCAAGCTTACGAAATGTACTCTTCTGAAGGGAGGGTTTTATTTGATGCTCTTGTGACAAGTTATGAATTTGTCCAAATTGGTAAATCAGTTTTGCAGAAGTTTAAGTGGTCTGCAATTGTCAGTAAGTTTTTCTGATATAGCTGTGTTTGGGTCATCTACTGCTTAAGCGTCTCCTATTGATGTATAATGCTTGTGCGATTCCTTGTCTTCATTTCAGTTGATGAAGCTCACAGACTAAAAAAGCTTGATTGCAACCTCGCAACTTGCCTAAAACGCTACAGTTCTGAATTTCGCTTGCTACTTACAGTAAGTCTTTTTCATTCTATGCAGGTTTCTTGAACTTTAGAAAGTGAGTTTTGTGGCATGTTGCCAATTTTGTTGTTTCACAGTTAATTTTTAAATATCATTGATAGATCTAGAACTGAGCTTATTACTGCCCAAGACATCTTGATAGTAGTTAAGGGAACTGTAGGCAATCTTAATTGTTTTTGGGATTGTGAAAAATCTACTTTTTACGAATTGTTTTCAATATTATCAATCAATTCTTCATAGGCTTTTTAAACAAGTCTTCAAAGTTTTTTTTATCTGAATTATGGACTATGAAACTTCACTCTGAAATGTGCAATCATTGATGAATCCGAAAATGAATGCCACTTCTCATGTTGTCTTGCTTTTTGTTCCTGGCTGGGAGGGGTTCTGGTTTCGTTTTCAAAGGGGAACATAAAATTCAAATACTGTTCCTTATGTCACAGGGAACACTGTTGCAGAACAATATGCTGGAGCTATTTTCATTACTTCATTATATTGATCCATATGAGTTTTCTGATCCCAATGCTGATGGCCTGTTCAAAAATATTGAATCTGGAAACGAGTTGACTATGGAAGAGAAAATTGCTCGGATTCATGATATTTTAAAGCCTAGGTATTTTTCATCTCTAATAGGAAATTCTGTCCAGTTCATTGACTGGATGGTTCTTAGTTTATATGTATTTGTTTTGCTAGGATGTTGAGGAGAATGAAGTCTGATGTTCTAACAGATTCCATGCCAACAAAGAAGTGGGTGGAAGTTCCATGTGCACTGACAGATTCCCAGAGAGAACTTTACATTGATATTTTAGAGAAGAACTATTCAAAGTTGAATGGGGCTATTAGAAATGGTCAGTGCAATACTTGATCTTGCATTTTCCCCTTTGGTTTATTGTAATCTATTCAACTTTCACCTGGTATTACTGGTTTATCTATGTATTAATGATTCTCCACATTTGTGTACAATGTTTTTGTAACTGCTATTACATGAGCAAAATCACAGGTATATTAGCTAAGAGAGAATACTCTTGATGTGCTTGCCCCCTACAAGTAAATAGGCACATTTGACACATACCAGCTCTGTTTTTTCTCATTCCATGGCTCCAACTCAGGCAGCCACTTGCCCACTTCTGAATATTGAGAATGTGCAAGTAGTATGCAAGGAGAGGCCCGATTTTCATTATTCATTAAACAAAAGGATCTGTCATTTTCTTTGCAAACTTTGGTTATTCTTGCCATTGTCTCATTGAAACTCTGCAAGTTCAATAACGACTAGCTGAGAGCTCCTTCACCTTGCTATTGTTTTTTTACTTTCTGTACAAAATAACACCTTATTTAGCTTTCTAATATTATTTTTTTCATTTCTGTACAAAATGACATCTTTTTTAGCCTTCTAATATTGGAGCTCACGGACATTTTTGTGTGAAATTTATAGATCTCTTTGTTATTATGCTTATGATGTTACAACATCCTTGCTAACTCACGTTTTAAATCTAGACTAACTGTGTATAGTTCTGCAGGCAAGAAGCTTGCTCTGAACAACATACTTATGCAACTGAGAAAATGCTGCAATCATCCAGTAGGTTTCCTTTCCATTCTAGTTGATATTTTAATGATAATTATTCTCACTTGAATACAGTCTTCTCTTTTGTTTTGTTATGATTGTTTCCCCTTTGAAAAGGTTTCTCAACTGTGACATCCTATTTTTGATAATTATTTGTGAGCAGAATATAAATGTTACAAGTGCTTCCCTTAATAGAGCCTTTGCGGTGGAGTATAAGCATGAATCACTGATTACTGTGATGATTTGTGCATTGCATGTAACTGTTCCTTTGGTATAGATGTGATGTTTGCTTTGTAAGTTGTCAAGAATAAACTAATTTCGTGACTACATTTTTCAGTTTCTATTTCAAGGACAGGAAGCCAAACAAAAAGGCGAAGATGTTTTCCTTTCTCTCGTGGCTGCATCAGGGAAGTTTCAAGTGCTTCATAAGGTTCCCCATCTTGGACCCCATCTGAGCTTGTGCTAAACTTTCAACTTTGCGGGGAATAATAAATTGTAAAAATTGTTGACGTGCAGTTGCTTCCAAAACTTAAAGAAAGAGGAAACCGTGTGCTGATCTTCTCGCAAATGACCATGATGCTTGATATCCTTGAGGATTTTCTTTGTGACCTTGGGTACAAATATGCACGGTATGGTTCTTGGATCTTTCAATGTTCGATGCATTTGGGTCTGTTATAACATGGAGGTCTACATTTCGTTTGGTCCACTCCATGTCCATTGGTATTTGGCAGCATTGATGGACAGACATCACTGTCAGCAAGACAGGAAAGCATAAAAGAGTACAACAGAGCTGAAAGTGAGACATTCATTTTCTTGATGTCAACTCGTGCTGGTGGACTTGGTGTTGACCTTGTACATGTTCTAATACTCTGTCCATTCTAGTTTCTTTAACTTGCGCAATTACCGAAGCTTCATTTGTGCCATTGATCTAACAATGTTTACTCTGCTTTGGCAGCCTGGAGCTGATAGAGTGATTATATATTTGAGTAACTTCTTTTGTGTGTTCTTCTATGGAGACTGATTCTGTGCAGTAATTACTGATTCCCTGTTTTCAGATCCTGACTTCAACCCATTTATGGACTTGCAAGCACAGTCAAGAGCGCATCGGATTGGACAGACCCGACCAGTAGTTGTTTACCAGCTCATTACGAAGTGTTCAGTTGAAGAGAAGATACTGCAAAAGTCCAAGCAGAAGTTGGCTATAGAGAATATGTTAATGAACTCTTCCAAGAAGCCAAATGCAGATGAGTTGCAGTCTATACTGCTCCATGGAGCCAAGACAATTGTTGACAGGAAAAAGGTCAGTGCCACGTCAATCCAGTATGATGATGAGGCGATTGAGAATCTCCTGAAGCTAGACCCTAGCTCTGAGGATAAGTTCTCCAAAGAAGATGACGGCTACCTTGGGAGCATTGTGAGCTTCGCTCGTGGTGTTGAGGATGAAGAGCCGGGTTCCCCCAAGGTTGAGGACCTCAGAGTTCTTAAGCCAGCTACCCCCAAGGTGGACTTGGGCCGTGGTAAGAGGCAAAGGAAAGTTGTTCACTACAATGATGAGGTAGAGAACTCGGATAGCGATGACATGTATGCTCCAGAGGTTCCTCAACCTCAAGTAGCAGCTCTTCTGACAACGACGACGAGGCAGACGCTGTAACTTGGGCACCTGTAGTTCCTGCACATGAAGCCCAAGCTCCCAACGTTACTTTTGCAACTGAAGCTCCAAGTGCAATTCCTGCACTTCAAGCCTTGAAGGGTTCGTCAAGGAGCACCTCATCGTCACCTGTTGACAACGAAGGCGATGCCAAGCCCTCTGTTGCTGACATCTGACGTGGATGCACATAGCCTGTACATGGCTTCATTTTGTATTTTGGGTACGCTTCGTCCTTGGTATAGGTCGTAGTATTTTGAACCGGAATGGTCACCACTTAAGCTATGTAACTGGCTAACGTGCGGTGAAACCCATATGGCATCGACTGCCGCTCTGACGGTACCATGATCAAGTAATGCTAGCTGTATAGAAATACCTTCATGCGAAGAACATGCTGTTGGCACCTCGTAGTTATTTGTCAAGAGGGCAAGTTACTTATCTGACTCGTGGACTAGGGGTGTTAATTGGTGATTTTTAGGTGCACTATCAAATTTCTTTAGTTCAAAATTTTGTACTATTTTTTCAAATTAAGATATCAAATTGGAAAAGTAGTATAAAATTTTGAATTAAAGAGGGTTGAAGGTGCATCTATTGGTCACCAATTAACACTGGAAAGTGCGCGATCCCATTTGCATTTTGCACTTGCACACTAGTTCTTAACAATTGGTTTGTATAAAGTGATGGGTACAAATCTAGGAAACAAAGAATTTGGTATGCACAGGAGAATTCACATCGTCTCAGCTGCGATTTAAGTTGTTTCTCCCAGGTCTCAGCCTCACCTTGACACCAGCCATATAAGCCCCAGAGCGGGCGTCAGGATTCAGGACCCTACCCGGCCGCTGGCATGGCCAACCGAGCGAGGCAGCTCCACGCCATCTACCTGACCAGCGGCTCCCAGGAGCCTGAAAAGTGGGCCCATCTAGTCAGAGATTACGCCTCCCATTCCTCCCTCCGGGAAGCCGCCCTCGTCTACGCCCGGGACCTGCCGCGGCGAACGCACCACCAGCCCCTCCTCCCCGTCCTCCTCAAGGCCGCCGCCTCTCGGGCCGAGCATGGACTCGGCAGGTCCCTCCACGCGGAGGCTCTCAAGTCCGCCTTCGCCGGCGACCTGCTCGTCGGCACCACGCTGGTGTCCATGTACTGCAAGTGCGGCGCCCTCGCGGACGCGCGCAGGGCGTTCGACGAAACGCCGTACCGCAACGTCGTCACTCACAACGCGCTGCTAGCCGGATACGCCGCGGCGGGGGACATGGACAGCGCCCTGGTTCTGTTCGGCGGCATGCGGTCCTGGACGCCCGTCACGTGGGCGACGCTGATCCGCGGGTTCGCGGAGAGGGTCGACATGGTGGAGGCGCGGAGGTGGTTCGACGCCACGCCGCCGGGCATGCGCACCGTCGTCACCTGGACCGTGGTCGTGCACGGCTACGTGTCCGCGGGGGACATGGAGGCTGCGAGGGAGGTGTTCGACAGGATGCCCGTGAGGAATGCTTTCGTGTGGTCCTCCATGGTCACGGGGTACTTCAAGGCTGGCGACGTGGAAGCTGCGCAGGATGTGTTTGACAGAATCCCTAGGAGGAACCTGGTGAACTGGAACACGCTGATCTCTGGGTATGCTCAGATCGGGTGCAGTGAGAAGGTACTGCAGGCTTTCCATTTGATGCTGGAGGAGAGGATCAAGCCAGACGAGTTCACGATGGCGAGCGTGCTATCTGCCTGTGCACAGCTCGGGTCACTAGAGCAAGGGAAGAAGGTTCATGAATTCATCAATCAGAAGCATATCCGTAAAAATCACTTTGTCACTAACGGTCTGATCGACATGTATGCTAAGTGCGGTGACCTCGCGTACGCACGAGAAATATTTGACAGCATGAGATGGAAGAACACTGAATGCTGGAACACCATGATCTCCGCACTTGCTAGCCATGGTCGAAGCGAGGAAGCGCTTCATTTGTTCTTCATGATGGAGTGTTCAGAGCAGAAGCCGAACGTGATCACACTTGTTGCCGTGCTTGGAGCTTGCACCCACGGAGGGTTTGTGGACGAAGGCTTAAGAATCTTCAACAAGTTCAAAGTGTATGGAGTTGAGGCTGGCGTGGAGCATTATGGCTGCCTGATTGATCTCTTAGGCCGGGCTGGAAAATTGAAGGAAGCCTACGATATTGTCAAGAGCATACCTGAGGAACCTAATGAGGTGATCTGGGGATCTTTGCTTGGCGCTTGCAATGTGCATGGTGACGCAGAGATGTCAAGATTGGTGTCGGATGAGATCCATCGATTACATTCTGCTCGCACGTCGTCTAATGATGCAGAGTACATCATGCTGTCAAATATCATGGCTGCTTCGGAGAGGTGGGAGCAGGCAGAGCAACTGCGGGGGAAAATGGCGCGCCATGGGATAGAGAAGACTCCTGGCTGCAGTTCGCTTGAGCTAGGCATTCCTGAATGCCAAGTGTATGCACGCAGTAGACAGTAGAGTTCTGTGCCAACTACACTACATTGCTGTAAGTCTGTTTAACAGTTTTGTCTCAGATTTCTTCAGAAATCTGATATCAGTAACTAACCCACGAAGAAAAGACCTTGATCTGCTGCATTTGACCAAAAAAAAAAATCCAGATAGCGGTCATTACTTTACAGTGCTGGAACTTGTGGATTGGAATCACTGAACTTCCAGGTTTTTATTTTAGAAACTAAATAAGTACAGAGCATAGACCCATGTAAGTAAAATGGGAAACACAGCTATTGTACTGTAGTCAATATTAGGATTCTTTCTGCGCCGAAGTGGACGTAGTAGGCATATAAAAGATGATAACATATCCATTTCAATCTTACAGGAAAACACGCTCTGAATTATTTTTTTCGTCCATTCCACGCTCTTGTCAGTTCAGTGGCACGACTAAATTATGTTAACATTGGATCGAAATCGTACCAAGGCTTTTCAAGATTCTAGCACATACATTCCGCCGAATTTATAGTACCAGAAAAGCACTATTACTGCATTTCAAATATATACACACATTGTGACAAAGACACTGACAGATAGCGACATGACCTGATCATGTCAAACTCAGAAGTCAGCAACCAAGGCAAAGTGCCTAGACAACCACTTCCCTATCAAAGATCCAGCTGAACTTGACCTTCATGGGCTCATCCTTCTTGGCCCTGTCCTCGGCGCGCTCCGCTGCCCGCCGCATCCTCGGCGCGAGCCCGCAGACGAAGTCCCTGGCCCTGCGGCCGTCGCCGGAGAGCCCGCCCTCCAGTGTCTCCAGCTTCCACCGCTTGACGAGGAACTCGACGATGTCCGCGTAGTCCCTGGCGGTGTACACGCCGAGGCGCTGCGCGACGGCGGCGAAGTGCTCGAACAGGTCCATGTCGCGGCCTTCGTGCATGAGGTGCGCGGGCATGGTGATCCGCTTGCGCATCATGTCCGCGATGGCGAGCATGGCGCCGTCCGCGTCGAGCTGCAGCAGCTGCTCCACGATGCGCCCGTAGGCCGTCTCGTGCCGCTTCTCGTCGGCGGCGATGGTGCCGCAGGTGCGCGCCAGGACGTCGTCGCCGAGCGCCTTGGCGAGCCGCGCGGTGTTGCCGTGCGAGACGGCCGTCGCGCGCTCCTGGAAGCTCGTGTACACGAAGCCCAGGTACGGGTTGTTCTCCGTTCCCGGGTCCTGAAATCCAAAACAACGTCACGATGATGGGCATTGCGAGATCCAGGCAACCAAGACGGTGGCGGAGGACACGTACCATGCCGGAGCCGATGAGGTACTGGACGGTCTTCTCGACCATGCGCATGTCGACGCGGCCGGAGAGGTACATGTACTTGCCGAGGATGTCGCCGTGGCGGTTCTCCTCGGCAGTCCAGGCGCGCGTCCAGATCGCCCAGGGGCAGGCGCTGGCGCCGGTCTCGTCGCGCACGCCGTCGAGCGTGTTGATCATGGTCTGGTACGTGGGCAGCGCCTCCTCCGTGACCATGTCGCCCACCAGCACGACGAAGTACTCGTCGGGCAGCCCCGCGGCGCGCGCGCGGAGCTCGCGGACCTCGTGCTCGAACATCTCCGACGACGAGTCCGGCAGGAAGTCCGCCGGCTGCCAGCAGTCCTCCACGGGCTTGAGCAGCGGCAGCAGCGACCGCGCCGCCCAGCCTTCCAGGGACCGGAACACCTCCGCCTTCTCCGGCGGCATCGAGTGCGTCACGCGGGCGCGCGCGGCTGGCGCCGCCACCGCCACCGCCGCTGCGGACACGCGGCACCGCCGGGCCGTCGCCACCGCCGCCGCAGCCGCAGCCGGGGCGCGTGCGCGGACGGCCATGCCGTGGGCCTGCATCGTCGGGGGTCGGCTGCGCTGCGCCGGACGCGAGGAGGTTCGCGGTGACTGTGACTGTGGAGTGGAGCGAGCGGGTTGCTGTCCTGGACGGCGAACGAACGCCGGCGTGCGCGTATATAACCCGGGAGGCCGGACGCGACAAGCTGGATCGCGGCTGGTGGGCGGAAAACCGGTGGGTGCAGTGGTTTTGCCAGGGGTTTCAGCGGGGGAGTCGGGGGCTAGCGAATCCTGTGGGTGTCTCAACCGTCTGGGACTGCCACTTTGCCTGCTTGGCCGGTGAGCGGCGAGGAGGGGCCAGTTGGACGACGGGAAGTGATCTCGGCCGTCTGCCTAGCTCACGTTGGTAAAGGGATTTAATTGGGGGCACATTTGTTTTTTTTAATAGCTTGGTTGATCTCCAGATTTGTTAACCGGTGGACAAGGCGTGAAACTTTTTCATTTGGCGTTAACCGAGCGGCCCGGTCTGATTAGCGAAGGCGGATTAAGGAGAAACACCGTGCTCGGCCTCCGCCCCTGGATTTTGTAGCTGGAGCCTCACTTGGCACGTGCGGCGGGTGCGTGCCGCAAGTGCCGAGCTGGCGGGCAATGTACCTCGCTTTTTGCAGCAGAAAACCGTCTAGTTGGTGGAGCCTGCCACGCCACCAGCCCGCCGACCCACCGGCTTACGTGTCCACAGCCCAGCCACGTGGGTTGTGCCTGCGCTGGCAAACCAGACCGATGATCTTTCAAACCTAAAACCGAGAGGTTTTCGTGGGGGTTTTGCACCGCCAGCGCGTCCGGGCGGCGCAAGTCCACGACCAACGTACCGCAAAGAACTGGAGTGCGTTCCGCTGCCAAACCTTCTCCGCAATCTTCTGGTCTGGTTAGGAAAAGCTGAGAAGATCGTTCACGCTTCGTCCGTCTCCGTCGGCTCCTTGTTCCTACACACTTCGATTTGCTGGAGTGACGGGGCTGGGGGCCTGGGCCTTGGCGGTAGTGGAGCAAGATGCTGCTGCTCTGCACTGGTTGTCAGGCGACTAGCCCAAGCAAAGAAACGGCCGGCCCAACAGCCCTTCAATTGCGGCCGGCGATGTAACCCACACAGTCATTCCACACAGACGCTCCTCCTCGACGGGGCGACTCGCAGCGCCAGAAGGCCGGAGGCCTGGAGCGCATTGAACAACCCGCCTTCACTGAGTGAAATCAGCGGCCGGTATCCTCGTGAAATCGACGACGATGGGTGCGCGGATCGCTTCCTACCGTTTGCCGGCTAATAGGTGCGCCCGTTCTTCGCCAGCTGCGGGCGGCAGTGCGCGCTGCGGAGATGCGGGTCCCGCCGCTATTAAATGCGTGGATTCTTGCTCACCCAATCGGATTAGGCGCTGCGCCTTCTCGCCCGCCACAGCCGGCGCATGGGCAGACGCCCGCTCGGTTCTCTCTTCATTTCTCTCTCCACCACACAGACATGATTCTTGTTTGGTTTGGCAACAAAATTAGCACCCACATTTTTCCAAGAAAAAAATCTCGTATGCATGAAGTACTAAATGAAATCTATTTGCAAATTTTTTTTAGAGATAGGTGTAACTTTTCGCGACGAATCTAATGACGGTAATTAATCGATGATTAGTTACAGTGATGCTACATTAACCATCCTCTAATCGCGCAGCCAAAGACCTCATTAGATTTTTCAGGATCACTAACGCGGGGGTTCTGAAGTTGATTTTGTAAACTGACTTTGTTTGACACCGTAATTAGTGGTCAAAGTTGTTACTATTCCTAGCGCGCTATAATTATAGCGCGAACCAAACAATGCCATGAGTTAGCTATCCGCCCACCATAATACTTGTTCTAAGAGCCTGTACAAAGGAGAGACAACTGCCGTCTATTTGTGTCCAACTCAGCTCAAAATGTCAGACGTGGCGGATAAAAATATCGACGTGGCGGATGTTAAATGAAGAGAGAGGGCGTCACCGTCGTCTCTACGGCGCGGCCGCGTGCTCCGATGCGAGTCGCCGGCTCCCGAAGCGCGCTGCAGTACCTGCTGCGAGTCGTCGACGGCGGCTCCGATCCGATGCGGGCACGCGCTTTTCCTCCTCCGCATGCTTCTTCCTCCCCGCGCGCTCTTCTTCCCCCCAATCTCCCTCTCCTCCGTGTGCACGTCTCCCTCCAATTCATATCCACCGGGCACGCATCTTCCCCAATCCTCCCTTCCATCGTCGCGTACCCAAGGCAAATCACGTGAAGAAGAGACAGAACAAGACAAAGCATCGCTGGAGATTCTGGTAAATTGCTTTTGTCTCCGTTGCGGCCGCCGTCGTGACCTCCCAACGGCGTCGACCTGCTCCTGATGGAGATCTCCGATCTATATGCTAATTAGCTTTTTTTTCCCTATAAGATTATTTTAATAATCGTAATTTCCTATGTTCTATTTCATATATTCCAAACACCTCTGTCGTGGCTCTAGAAGGAGTGCCACAGCCGGGTGGCGTAGTGCACCCGCCTAATCCCAGAGGGTAGTTACTCGGGAAAGCGCAAGCGATTCGTTAGATCTACTCATGAAGCAAGAACACAAGAACACTCGGGGATTTAGAGTGGTTCGGGCCGCCGGAGCGTAATACTCTACGTCCATTGAGAGTTGTATTGTTCTTGTGTCTGTGGATAAGTTTATCCTCTACCTCCAAGTTCTTTTCCGACTTTTGTCCTTCCCTAACGGGCGTCTCCCTTTTATATTGCAAGGATGTATAGTATACCACGAAAAAGACATTAATGGTGCTACAGTGGTTGAGAATCTCTCCCCGGATACACTTCATCGCACTGCAGACTCTCTGACCGAGAGGGGTCTTCACTTGTCCCATCGGCGAGGCGCCCGTTGAGGCTGTGTAGGTTGCGGCGTAGAGTGTTGGGTCTACCGCGTAGGCATCATGATGGGCAAAACGGAGCTGTCGTGTCTAACTGGCGTAGCAGACTGACGCGCGTGGCGTGGGCGGCGCCAGCGGCTGCACTGTGCGCCTTGGTAACGCGCGATCAATAGTACAGCCTGGCAAAAGTCGCCCCGGGCTCTGCTGTGGCAGAGCGCACTTACGTCTCCCGCATTGAATGCGGTAGGTGGGGCGAGTCTTTTAGTGAAGCCTCACGATCGTGCGCGTGTACGTACCTGTGGACACGTGGCGGCTTCGGACCAGCCTCAGGCGGGGAGTTGGTTCCCTCCCCGCTGAGGGGTCCGGATAGTATATGAGGGTCCAGGCCCTCGAGGGGGATCCGGTACGCCGTAGGAGGATCCGGGGCTCCGTGGGAGGTCCGTGGCTCCGTGAGAGGTCCGGGGGGGCCGGCTGTTTGGACTGAGTGCTCCCTTCTCCGGGGCACGTGGTGTCACCGGACCCTTCCCAAGCAAGGAATGGGTCCGGGACCGTTGGCCGGGTGAGAAGGCCTCCGGACCACGGGGGTCCGGCTGTAGCCAGCGCGTAGTCAAGGATAACTATGAGGCTCTTGTCTAGACACAACAAGGGGTACCCTAGCCCATTGTACCGACAACCTCTTCTCGTATGTTCCTACATTTTTCCATTATATTTTATCATCACAATCCTAGCATATCTCTAGCTTTTCTCCAATTTCTCTATTTTAATTTAATATTATGCATTGAGAGCACAATGTAACCTACAAAGATGAAATGCACACTTGATCACAATTTTTATAGCTGAATTAAATAGCTTACAGATAGCTAGTTAGACAGCTCACTATACAAGCTGTCTTTTTAGCTGTCTGCGTGTGACATAGCAAATTAAATAGACAGTAACTGTCTAAACTGTTGTATATGCCCTAATAATCCTCCTCGTCGGAGTGGGCAACGAAGAGACCGTGGCCCGACGGCCGTCGTTCAGTTCAATTCATCAGGCAAATATAATTTCCTTGTTTGTTTGCCCTATTCTATTTCATTCTAAAAATATCTCGCATGCATGCTGTATTAAATGAAATTTATTTATAAAACATTTTCAAATATAGGTGTAAATTTTTTCGACGAATCTAATGATAATAATTAATCGATGATTTGCTACAATAATACTACTGTAACTATCCTCTAATCGTGTGATCAAAGACGTCATTAGATTTTTCAGGGTCACTAGTGCGGGACTTCTGAAGTTGGTTTTATAAATTAATTTTATTTAATACCTTGATTAACGGTTAAAATGTCACTATTAACTATCAGAGCACCAACAAACGGAGCCATGTGTTGTGCATGATAATCGCCTCCGCCTCGCTCGCCAAAAAAAGTCAAAAGCGCAATCGGGCGTGACGCGCCTCCCCTCGCGCCCCCGCCGCCGCCATGCGGCCCCCACGCGCACCCGTTCCCCACATGGCAGTGATGCGAGCAGCCGTCTTTCCTGGCCTAAGGTCTAAAGATTTCATAAAACACCTTTGGATGACCACAAGTATTTAAATCGCCCATCCACAACCACCGCGAGCGCCGCCTCAGCCCCTCGGCTCTCCTCGGACTCGGCCTTGCCGCGCGGGAGCTCACCCTCACCTTGCCACGGCAGACGGCACCACCACCATCCGCGGAGTCGCGACACGTCGGGTTCTGCTGCTAGATCGGGAGCTCTTTCGCGGGCCTGCTGCTTTTGGGTCTTGTCGCGGCAGCACCGGCGATCGCGGTCGACAGAGTCCGGTGAGTCCCTGATCTGCCCTGTCGCCTTGCATCGGCTGCCGTCGTCTTTGCCTCCCAACGACCGGCTCAGAGCTTCCTGGTCTCGGCATCTGCGCGCGGGCTTTGGACTGGGGGCAGCGCGACTCGATCCAGTCGGTTCGCCGGGCAAATTTCAATCGCGGAGGCGCCGAGGCGGAAGGTCAAACATCAAGATATTCATCGCCGGTGCTTCTGGATTGGGAGGAAGCCGCCCCGCCCGCGAGAATTCAAAGTGATTTTGGTTCGGTAGAGCTGTCAGCTGCGTGCCTTGACCCTTGAATTGGTCTGAGAGGCCGATTCGGCAGCTGGGGAGCTGTGGCATGGGAGATCGGGCGGCGGCGGCAGAGGGGAGATGGTGAGCGGGAGCTTCAGCCGGAGCACATCGGCGCGGCTCGCAGCGAGGGGCGGCGTTGGGAGCCCGCGGGTCTCCACACCGGGGGCCGCGCACCGGAATTGGTGGGCGGCGGCGCCGTCGGGGCCGTCGTTCGAGCGCGTCGCGTTCGCGTTCTTCCTGACCTCCCTCGCGCTTGTGCTCTCCTGCGCGCTGTATCTGTACGTCTTCCGGCACCCGGGCCGGGACCGTGTGGTCGCCGAGTTCGCCGGCGGCGAGAATCTCGAGTCCTGCGACGTGTTCGACGGCATCTGGGTGCCCGATGAGAGGTACCCCTTGTACAACAGCTCCCGGTGCCCATTTGCGGAGAGGGGGTTCAATTGCCTGGCCAATGGGAGGAAGGACACCGAGTATCTCAAGTGGAGGTGGAAGCCTCGGGGATGCGATTTGCCGCGGTTCAGTGCACGGTCTGTGCTGGAGTGGCTGAGAGGGAAGAGGGTCGTGTTTGTGGGGGATTCCATGAGCAGAACGCAGTGGGAGTCCTTCATTTGCATGCTCATGACTGGGGTGGATGATCCAGATACGGTATATGAGGTTAATGGCAACCAAATCTCAAAGACAATCCGGTTTTTAGGAGTGAGATTTGAGTCGTTCAACCTTAGTGTGGAGTTCTTCCGGTCTGTGTTCCTTGTGCAGCAGATTCCTGCGCTTCGCCATGGGCGTAGAAGGGTCCGTGCAATTCTCAAGCTTGATAAGTTGGATGATTTAAGTAGGAAATGGGCAGATTCAGATGTGCTCATTTTCAACTCAGGACATTGGTGGACTGCCAGCAAATTATTTGACATGTAAGTTCTCTTACTTCCATTCAGAAACCTTTTGTTCCTTGCTAATTCATAAGTTAAGTAGCAAATTTTCATTAGTCCGAGTTTTTACCAACATGAACTGTTCACATACATTGATGTTTTATCCATGGCAAGTTATATAGGCAGCACAGTGTTCCTGTGGAAGATGTCACTACTTTTTAGATCTGTAACCTCTAAGCAACTTTAGGATTAAAAGAGGCTTCGTAATGTTATTTCTCACAATAATTCAAGCAAATTATACTTACTAGTGAGTGACTGAGGATAAAAGGTTGAGAACCAGGTTACATGATTGATGTGATTGCCTTGATAGTTGGTGTTGTACTGTATCAGTTCTAGTTGTTCCTTGAAGTCATAGCAACACAAAAGTGGGTTAGGTTCTGATGTCATCTCTTTTATTATGGTTGATGTTGATACATCAGTCTTTATCTGCATACTGACTAAGTTCTATTCAGAAAAGAAATGTGACTAGGTATGATCCAAAAGCAGGCCTTATGATTTTGATGATGCCAAGTGAAGTTTAGTGCTTTTTCATTTGGCATTATATTGTTTTCTATTGTGTTGTTTTTGCTTGTTGATGTGTTCAGTGTTATATAAGAGCACTGGGTCCATTGTGTTCATGTTTCTAAGATCACTATATTGTGAACAGATAGTATGATTTTTTTTTTGGTAACATTGAGACTTTGATGGATACTCCTCAATAGAATTGGTATTATATGTTTCCTGGTTTCCTAGGCTCATAATCTAGCCTACCTCTGTGGTTGTTGATTTGCATTTATATCAACTTCAAATATGTTGGATATTCAAGTTTGATCTTTGCAAGCAGGGGTTGCTATTTTGAAGCTGGAGGTGTGCTTAAACTGGGAACATCCATTAATGCTGCTTTCAAAATGGCACTGGAAACTTGGGCCTCATGGGTGAAAGAGAGAGTTGATTTAAGACGAACGCGTGTGTTCTTCCGTACATATGAACCATCTCACTGGAGGTGTGTTTTTCTAACATACAAATAAGCTTTTCCTTGTAGAATCCTTAATTTTCTTCTTTATTGTACTCTAGAAGTAACTACAATTTGAAGTTAAGATTTAAGGTCACTACATCCTATAAGTGTCACTATGATTGTGGTGCTATTAGAAAAGGAAATTTCAACTGTGTACGAGTTATTTTGCTAAATTATACACTCATTGATAATTTTTTCATGGTTACAGTGGCTTAAATCAAAAGGTTTGTGAAGTAACAGAACAACCTACAACTGAGGCCAAAGGAGATGACCGGAGAGAATTTGGGGATATACTTGCTGATATCGTGGCAAATACAAATGTCCCTGTCACTGTACTAAATGTGACTTTGATGGGGGCCTTTAGAAGTGATGCTCATATTGGCCTTTGGAGTCATCCTAATACCATACTTGATTGCAGCCACTGGTGCCTTCCTGGAGTTCCAGATGCTTGGAATGAACTTGTATTTTCCCATCTATTGACAAATGGTGAGTTCCTTATTACGACAACATTCTTTTATGATATTTTCTTAGAGCATGTGCCCAATTAAACCAAGTAGAATACTGTGTTAGAATTGTGATGCTGATTCGTAGACCTAGTTTTCAATATTTGAGAACCTAGAAGATATATATGAGGAATACAGAGCTGTTCCATGGTTATCATTGTTGACTCCAGGAGTTTAGATAAGAGTTTCGTACTATTTTTACTTGATGAATTACTCCTGATGGAGTTGAGTGGTGATGTGATGCATTTTTCGTCTGATTCCACAGGTTGGCGAGGGCTGGTCAGCTGACTGTTGACATGATATACTTATTTTCCTTCTGTTTCATAATTTTTGTTTTATTTGCTACAAGAAGTCTCTGAGGCAGCGGCATCTTCAGGCAAGCTGTATTCATCTTTCATTTTCCCCCTCAATTGCTCACGCAGGAATGCACATCTCCTGAGACCTGAGACTTAAAAGTTTTGTATCATTTCCTCCTTTGGCTGTTTAGGCATAGACACAGATCACAGGCAAACTGTACGTAACAATAGTTCATTTACAAAATTTTGGAAATTCAATTCTTATGCATGTGACGTATTTACTGCATTTTCGTTCATGAGCACATCATCAAATGAAATAGTTATCAATAGAGTAAATTGCATCCACCATACAACAACTTGTCAGATGAGTGCAAACTGGTCCAACAACTTATAAAATGCTCAATTTAGTGCAATAACTTAACAGGTGGGTGCAGATGAGTCCAACAAATTGTAAAATGCCCAACTTAATGCAATAACTTGGCAAATAGGTGCATTCGTAGTCCAAACATTACACGGCAATGTAACTAACACAAAGTCTCAATGAAGAGTATATTCATGTTATGACAAATTATTAATTATTATTTGACCATTGATTTTTTGTGTTGCCCCTGCGTGGCAATGTATTCGGCCTGGATAAAAATCCCCACTGTTTAGAAATTAATGTTATGTCTTTACATTAATTATATTTGTATAGTGATTTAATTCTAATTAAAACTATTTAACTTGATATTCAATTTAGAAAAATTATCCCTCACTGTTTCCTATATGTTTGATTATATGCACTGTTAAACTAAAAAAGTCAATATGTTGATACAAACTATTGATACCTTTTAGGAGCTTGGTACATATATTTTTAAAGCCTCATATATTCGTTAGAAAGTAAAATTGAGCTAAATAAACAAAAAACAAATATGAGCATTGTTGAATACATGAGCAGAAGCGCAGAAGAAACCTAAGGTTTCAGGGCTCTCTTATCGCTTCAGTATTTGAGTGATGCTAATGGTGTAATTCTAAAATTAGTTTGCATTTAAACTAATAAAAATTGTATATAGTTGAAAAGCAACAGCCGGATCACCATCAATAATTTCCATTTATAAAATTTAAGAATTATTGACGTTCATCTACTTTGCTTAATATATTGTTGTTGTAATGGTGGTTAAATAATATATTATTTTTAATAAAACCATAATTAATTTATTCTGAGAATAAAATTATTGGTGTCCATTACGACACAATAATCTACGGTTAAATAATACGTTCCGACGTGAATATACTCTTCATTGTAACGTGACGTTAGCAATATATTGTTGTGTAATGTTTGGACTGTGAATGCACAAATTTATCAAATTATTGCACTAAATTAAGTATTTTCTAAGTTGTTGGACCAATCTGCACCCAATTATCAAGTTATTTTACTAAATTGAGCACTTTACACGTTGTTAGACCAATTTGCACCCACCTGCCAAGTTGTTGTACGATGGGTGCAATTTACTCTTATCAATATGCAATTTTGTGTCAAATTACTTCTTTTGCAGCTAGGAAATGAGGGTGTTGTGGCCAGGGTTCACCTAACTAGTGGGAACCGGTCCGGTTTGACCGGTTACCGGTCAAACCGGTCCGGACCGGTTCCGGTTCCGGCCGGTACCCAACCGGCCAAAATTCAAACTTCAAATTTGAATTTAAAAAAATGAAAAATGTCTAAAAATACTTCAAGGTGCGATGAATCTAATGGTGTCAAATTTTCTCAAAAATTCGTTCGTTTAACATACTTTTCGGACATTTAAAGTTAAAACAAAAAAGAAAAAGAAAAAAATGAGACGGCCCATTAAGGCCCATTTGGTAAACCGGTCTAACCGGCCGGTATACCGGTTACACATGCGATTTTAAATTTGGATTTGAATTCAAACCGGTCAAACCGGCCGGTAAACCGGTCTAACCGGTCGGTATACCGGTACGAACCGGTTAAACTGAGTTTTTTGAATTCAAATTTAAATTTGACCGATTTCTACCGATAACCGATCAAACCGGTCCGGTAAACCGGAACGGTGTCCAGTCGGGGAAAAAAACCTGGTTGTGGCTTGCGCGATTGCATCGGCGCCCCAGCGCCTGCCAACTGCCCAGGTCGGCCCCGCCGGTGCGCCGACCATTACGCTGTGAACCTGTGATCCCGTGACCGGGTCGGCAGCCTCGCAACTCGCAACAAAAGAAAAGGCTTCCGGAACATTGATGACAGAAACCTCCAATGTCACATGACGGATCAAACAACCTGCTGTGTGTGGCAGCACGCCACGGCGCGAAGGGCGCGGTACTGGACGTGCGTGATCGCCTGTCGCGGCAATATCATCGCCCTCTTGCGAACCGGCCGCTGTCGTGCCAAATTGACCAATCGATTCACTCGACTGTAGAGGCAATCAGGCAGTCCAAGAGAGGCAAAGCATGCCTTCTGCCGGGCGGCACGGTTGTACAATTTCAGTTCAAAGTGCCCCTGCCGTGCCAATGAACGCCAGCACCAGTGCCGATGAACAACACTTAGCTGAAACTTACAGAGCTCAAACTTTTGACTCGACGATTTGAATTGCTGGTTTAGAATGTGAAACTCGTAACTTAGGGATCTTGATTTGCTTCATAGTGATGTACAGTAGGGATGATAATGGATCACAGCTCTATTGCTCTCTTCACGATCCAAGTTAGCTTATATATATATATTTTAGCTCAAAACTGTACTCCCTACACATCCTTTTCTAAGACATCAAGAGAAGTCCACGCACTAAGACTGTCTCCAACAGCAGGACTCAAATTTGGAGACCTATTTGTAGTATGCGTCTCCATAAAAGAAATAGGTCACGTAACTAAAAGGGAACTTCTCCAACAGAGAGCGCAAAAGGAAAGCCCAACACACGGACTGTTTGTTTCGCGGGCGGGCGATGAAATTTTCGCGGGAGACGAAGGGGCAGGTTTCGTGCATATTGCAGGCTTGGCAAAATGGCGGGATTATATTCTCGCGCCCGGCTGCGTGTGAGAAGGGAGTTGAGCTGCTGGCGAGGTAGCCGCCAGCAACCGGCGGCACAAGTCTGGCCGTTGGCGCATGAGTCAGCCAGAACACAGGTAATCTGGTTGTTCGTTGTCACATCCACCTCTAGGGCTTGTGGATTTCACCCCCAATCCAAGTGGATTGGAGAGGATGAAAGGGTATTGGGGAGGGATTTTGACTTTTTCTAGGGATCAAATCCCTCTCGATCTCCTGCAATCCACTTGAATGGAGCCTATTTCTTGCCTGTTTTTATCACTAAATTGACTTGGCTTCTGATGTGTAATGCAGTTGTGTTGGCCATGGCTTGGAGTTATGTCAAAATGTCAATGTTCGGGACAGCCGCAGCGTCCTCCATGGACAATGAGATCATGGCCGCGGTGGCCGTCCTCACCCAGACACCAAAAAAACGCCCTTGGGGAGGTTCAGTACCAGGCCACAAGACTTACAAGCGTGATCGAATTGCAGCAAATTGGCAGCTGAATCAGGACTACTTTGTTGAACGTCCAATTTACAATGAGGAACATTTCAGGAGGTACAATTTTTGGTCTACTTTCTCTTGCCTCATGACACATTGAATTAGTTTGATAAACAATTCTAATTTTGTGCTGTAGGTTCCGTATGAGACAGGAATTATTCCTTCGGATAGTGGATGAGGTCACCGCCAAGAATAGCTTCTTCAAACAGAGGAGAAATGCTGCTGGGCAGTTAGGATTCTCTGCTCTTCACAAGTGCACGGTGGCTCTAAAGATGCTAGCATATGGAGGCCCAGCTGATGAGTTGGATGCTCATTTGAAAATGGGAGAGAGTACTGTTCTGGAGACCCTGAAGGAATTTGTTATGACTGTGATCAAGGTGTTTGGCAAATAATTTCTTCGTCCTCCGAGAAGTGAGGAGATAGACCACATATTAAGCATCAATGCGGCTAGAGGTTTTCCGGGAATGATAGGTAGCATCGATTGCATGCACTGGGAATGGTCTAACTGCCCAATTGGTTGGCAAGGCATGTACAGAGGGCACAAAGGGAAGCCAACTATAATACTTGAGGCGGTGGCGACCCAGGATCTTCGGATTTGGCATGCTCACTTTGGTTTACCAGGGTCTCACAATGACATTAATGTTTTGCATCGTTCCAATGTTTTTGATGATTTGGCTAACGGGAGGGCACCGTCTGTTGAGTTCTATGTCAATGACAACATATATTCCCTTGAATACTACCTAGCATATGGCATCTATCCAGATTGGGCTACACTAGTGAAAAGCATTCCTTTGCCGGTTAGCAACAAGCAAAAGGTATTTTCAGAGCAACAGGAGTCATGTCGAAAGGATGTGGAGAGAGCTTTTGGTGTCTTGCAGGCTAAGTGGAAAATCTTGCATAGGCCAGCTCATTTATGGAATCAAAAAGTACTTAATTCCATCATGCGTGCTTGCGTCATACTTCACAACATGGTAGTTGATGATGAGCGTGGGGTTCAGCTACCTAATGTCCACCCAGCAGAATGGCCTGGAGTGGCTAACCCACCAATTAACCAAGATAGAGAATTCCCAGGAATTGAGAAATTTGTTGATGCTCAAAACATCATTCAGGACAGAGAGACGGCAGCTCAGCTTCAAAATGACCTGATGGAACACATGTGGATGTTATACGGCCAATGCTCTGGTCCTTTTGGTCCTAATTATAGGAAGTGAAGTCTTTAGCTGTAGGTCCTACTGATAAGGCCTTCATATTTTTTTTGGCAGCTTAGAGTATTTTGTTGGCTGTCCAGCTGGTCTGCACCTTCAGTATAGAAACAAGAATTATGTACATATAGATATTTTGTTGGCAGCTTAGAGTATTTTGTTGGCTGCCTAACTGGTCTGCACGTTCAGTATGGAGAAACAGATTTAAAACATCGCTTCATATTGTTTTCTCTGCAATCATCTTTTATACAATTCTATTAAATGATGAACCATGCTAGACATAAATGGTACTCAACTGCAGTTCACAGTTTCACACAATTCATAAAATGTACTTGCTCTGCATTCAAAGTTTCACACAATACTGCAGTTCACGATTGCATATAACAGCAGTTGACAATACTACATGAAGTTCAACTCAAGTGATCCAAAGTTGCACACAATAGAAAAGTTTACAACAGATAATAGGAATACTTCCACATAATACAAAAGTTCAACACACACGCTTCTTAATTAATCTTCGTTGTTCGGGGCCGAGGGGCTGGTGAACTCTCTACGCTTCATGATTTGCATCTGCATGCCTAGATAATAGTCTTTCAGATAAGGAGGGACCTTCTCAATGTCAATCAACATAATACCAGACTCAGCTGAAATCAGTTGAGCCTCAGACTCCTCCCTAATCGCATTTTCCTTCTTTTGCTGCTGCTCAGTCATCTTCATATGCTTCTTCTGAAGCTTGAACATATCCCTTTGAATTTTAATTTTTTCATCCTTCCTACTAAGGATGGAGGCCATTTGTTGGTCTTGCTTCTGTTCGGTCTTCTCTGAGTGCTCCTGCAACCGCTGGAGGACTTCAACAGCCGTACTAGATGATGATGTATCTGTGAAGCTCTTTGACCTACGCCTCTTCGCATCATCCCTACCCTCAGGTCGTGATTCTGTGCCTGCATTTTCATTGCCAAATTCTGCAAGGCCAGCCCCAGTATGGCCTTGAGGTGGAGGAGATGACATTCCTTCAGGTGATGTAGAGTTGTTCAGCTCAAGAAACTTATTGTTCCATTTGGGCTCATCGCGAAGTTTTTTCCAACAATGCATGATGGTAAAAGGTTCTACCTTCTCATACATTTGTACAGCATCATCTATCTGCAGATATGAATATGAATATAAATTACATCAGTTACAAAATAAACAAATGGAAATTAGAGAGATGGAGGACAACATGAATAGAAGTATACCCGATCCTGTCATTTTTTTCCGCTCTCATTCAGCCTATCAACAGCTGCTTTGTGCGCACAGAACTTGCTCATCGCTTTCTGAATCAATGCCCACCTATGTTGAACTGCAATCTGGCTGCGGTTGGAGCCTTCAGGCTTATGCTCATTGAAATAACCATGCAACCTCTTGTAATAACCACCTGATGTCTGATTTACACCTGCATGTTATGCCACCATGTTATTTGGGCATCAAAGGGTCAAATATTTCATCAAAGACATTGCAAAATGATTACCAGTAATAGGGTCTTTGCTAACATTTAGAAATGCAGAACACAACACCAGGTCCTCCTCTTTGGTGAATGCCAATCCTCTCCTAGACACATTTTTCTTCTTTGCGGCCCTCTGTGATTTCGATGATGAAGGGTCCTGGGAGGCACGTTTGTTGTCAATGGAGAACCCCTGATTTGATTGCCCATTCATAGGTGGGCAGGGCATCTGGGAGGAGCTATGCATGTTGAACTAGTGATGAAAAGAACTGCTAATCATCAATATAGTTGATATCTAAATAGAAAAACCATTAGATGCATGGCTGCAATAAACCTGGGAGTTCGGAGGAACACCCAAAGATTGCAAAGCGGCAGAATAACCAAAAGCCCACTGTTGCTCAGTCCCAAAGATTTCTTCAAATTCGCCAGGGCGACCACTTGAGCCACTAAAAATGTTATCCATCGTCCTAACACAATAGAGATTCAATTAAACATAGCACAAAGTAAATAGTCACTATGTAGTACCAGTAAGCACACCATTCGATCAAATAAGGAAATGTACATGTAAACTGAAATGTCATGGTTTGTAATACTAAAAATCAGATGAAAGTCATGATTATACAACAAAGAATTAAGGCACAATCCTAGTCATGAACTCATGGTTCCTACTCATCAATTAAAAGAAACGATATACTGAACCTTTCTGAATCGGCACTCCTGTCAGAGAACCAATCCATATGCAATCAGATCAATCCTCTTGCAGCAATCCAATCATGTCCTCCCCAACCATAACCAAAAGTCACAACAGCCAAAATCAACACAACAAGGAATCACCGGCACCTCACAGGGGCTGAGACGGAGGCCTGACCATGAGGGGCGACTGCATTCTGCACGCACGACGCAGTTGTCTGCAAGCAGATGCCGGGTACAGCGGCTGAGCCAAGGGCTGCAAGGAAAGGGCAGGAAATGGGAGTGGGGGAGGGGAGGGGAGGAGATCCGGAGCAAGGTGCACCATGCAACGCCATGCGGCCATGGCGGCGTGCGAGCAGCACGGCCAAATATAGGCGCAGCATGCGGCAGCATGCGGCCTTGCCAAAAATCCCGAGGGTGCTAGCGGCCGGTGCTAGATCCATGGGGAGAGAGGAGAGATGGAACTAGGGACGAAGGAGGGCGGGGCTGCGAGATCCATACCTGTGAAGCCGAGCTCCGTGCAATCTCGCCGGCGGCGAAGCTTTCCTTCCCGCGAAACAGCTGTGCCGAAGCTTTCCTTCCCGCGAAACGGCTGCGCCAGATATTTTTGTCGAGGAGAGAGACGGGTTGGAGGATGCTTATTTGGGTTCTCAGTGGTGTGCGACGCAAAATAGGTCACCTGTTTGCATACTCTGTTGGAGGACGTTTTTTCTACCCATAATACTGTGCATCACGTATTTATGGGTTTGGGTCACCGTTTGCCTACTTTATTGGAGACAGTCTAAGGAGAACCTTGGATCCATGTGAATGCCAATTACTCCAATCCTATTAACTTCCTTTTGCACAGCCCCATGCAATGATTACTCCAGCAAAATATTTTAAACCAAGCTAATTCACCAATGATTTAATCATGCATGCATGCATAACTCTTTCGTTTTCCTGCTCGAGAATTAATTACCGTTATTGGAACACACACACCTAACAAACTGGTCGAAATGAAAAACCACAATAAGCCTAATTGTAACGAACATGGCACCTTTTATGCCATTTCGAGTGATATTGGTGATCGAATGACAACGCAATCAATGGGACTAACGGTTTTGTTAAGTGAACATTTCTAGATCCCAGGGATGAAGTAAAAAGACCATACAAAGCAATACACGAAGAAAGAACTCAAAGAAACGCTGAATTGGATGAGTTCTGCAGAAAACAGGAGCACCGGAAGAACCGATGCATGTAGCATCGGTGCATCCGATGGTTGTCGGAAGTTCCGACACCCTGGCATCGGTACAAGTCTGAGCACCAAATGGAGATCAAGCGAAGACCAAGTCAAGATAGCTAGGTCACCGGTTGAACCGACGGCGTCAAACTAGGCATCGGTGCATTTGATGTATTATGTTCCAGAGACGATGTCAAGCACACAGGAGCCAAGCCTTCAGCACCGGTTGAACCGGTGATGCATCGAAGAATAGCACCGGTGTAATGACGTCAGCAGAAGAGAAAGATGCCAACTGCTAGTTGAGTGCTGTGAGTGACCGGTTTAACCGACACCCAGTCATCGGCTAAACCGATGGTGCTGCAGACAGTGCGTCAGAAGCTCAACGGCTACTTCAGGTCTGAGAGTGATCGGATGAACCGACGCCACCCCATGCAGAGGCATCGGTTCATCCGATGGTATGCTGATTTCTGCTGACCGTTGGAGCAACGGTTACAAGAATTGGTGGCCTATATATACGCCTCACCCCGGCCATTTGAAGTTTGCTGGAGTTGCTGGATATCCCACTCACACCCAAGAACACCTCCAAGCCATCCAAGAGCATAAAGATCAAATCCTTAGTCCTTAGCACAAACTTTGTGAGTGTTAGTGCTAGGTTAGCTCTTGAGTGAGTGATCAAGCAAGGTTTAGATCCTTGTGCTGTGGTTCTAGAGTGAACCATCCTTGTATCTTGGTGCGCCGGCCATCCTTGGAGCTTTGGTGGCTCGCCGGCAAGTCAACAACCCTCCGGCTTGGTGTGGAGCGGCGTCAACAACATTGTGCGGGAGACGGAGACCCCTCCTTCGTGGGCAATCTCCCTTAGTGAAGATAGGGATCAAGGTGACCGTGATTGTGTTCACAGAAGAGACTTGATTGCCAGGAAGCGATACTCTTTGTGAGTGCTTCAACAACGTGGACGTTGGGGCGCCTTTGTGGCAATCCGAACCACGGGATAAATTCTCGTGTCAAGAGTTCGCTTCCTCTCATCACTTTATTTAAGCTTCCGCATTTCATATTGCAACTTGTGTGCCTTTACTTTCTTAGTGTAGTATCTTGTTAGGATTGGCTATAGATTGCAAAGCTTGTTTTAGTGTAAGTTTTCTGCAAACTAGTTGAAGCCATAGGTTAAGATTTTAAAAGTGCCTAATTCACCCCCTCCCCCTCTTAGGCTAGAGCACCCGATCGCTTTCAAGTGGTATCAGAGCCGGGACTCACTTCTCTCACAAAGAAAGCCAATTCCATTGGCAAATTTGTGTTTACCGGCTCATTAGATCGGTAGGCTTCACCGCCTAGTGAGTTAGCTCTTAGGGGAAAAAGATGGATCCTTTTAGGCCCGCTCCATGGTTCGACGGCACGGGCTTTCAACGCTGGAAGGTTTTGATACAAGCCCATCTCCAAGCGACGGGGCTAAATATTTGGAGAGTTGTGAGTGAAGGTGTAAAAAATAATGGTCAACAAGAGAATCAATATGATGTTACCGCTAAATGCATAATCTTGTCTTCTTTTAGTGACAATGTGTTCAATCGGGTTTATTCTTGTGAAAATGCTAAAACGCTATGGAAGACTATCATTGTGAACCATGAGGGCACGGAGGATGTTGTCAACGAAAAATATCATGTTCTCATTGATAAGCTTAATAGCTTTGAGCAACTTGATGATGAGAATGCCGAATCTATGTACTCACGTTTGAACACTCTTGTAAATGAGATTAATTCCTTAGGTGTGAAGCAAATTGAAGATTTGGAACTCATTCGCAAGATCCTTCACTCACAACGAAGGCCGGACTATGATTTGGCGACCACAATTCTATATGAGAAAGAGCTCGACACAATGACACCAAATCAAGTCCTCAACAAAGTGATCACCCATGAGCTACGCAATGATATCAAGACAAAAGTGTCATATTCTTCACCAACACATAGTGCACTTGCATGCAAGCAACTCAAGAAGTTGAAGAAGATGGTCATCAAAGATAGCTCAAGTGATGAGGAAGAAAAGGATGCAAGAAGCTCCTCAAGTGATTATAAAGAGTCAATGCACCCCAACCTCTACAATCAAGTAAAGAAGATGAACAAATGCTTGAAGGAAATCAACTCAATGGGGTATATGGTCTTCCTCAAAGATTGGCCTCACCATCAACTTATGAAGGTTGAGAAGAAGTTCAAGAAGAACAAGCAAAAGAAGGAGAAGAAGCCCAAGCATGAATCATTTGTCATATTTGGTAAATGGGTTAGTGGTGGTGAAGAATCAAGTGCAAATTCAAGTGATGAATCAAAAAGGAAATTCACCACCCGCATGGGATCATCATCCAACACTTGCTTTATGGCCAAAAGTATGGATAGCGATGTAAGTGATGATGACTCCGACTCTCCTTCAATTGATGAACTTCTTGACCTTGTACATGAGCACCAAAAAGTCATTAAGAAGCAATCAAAAGAAATTAAAAACCTTAATGCTCTCAATGATCTAAATGCTTCTCTTGCTACAAATTGAGAAGATTTAATGTGCAAATTCAAATTGCTTAGCAAGGAGAATGAAGAGCTCAAATTAAAATTTGAGAGCATTAATGATACTAATGACTCTCTGGAAATGAAGCAAACTATCCCTTGTGCAATTTCTATCTCTAGGGTAGATGCTTCAACTTCTTGCATTGATTTAATTGACGATTCTTGCTCTAACCCTTGCAATGAGAAATGCTATGAGAATGTTGTTGTAGAATCATGTGATGATATCATTGCCAAGAAAAATGATGAGCTCAAGCAAGAAGTGGAAAGGCTCATGAAGGACTTGTATAGATTAAAGGGCAAAGGCATAGAGAGCAATGTCCAACCTTCTCAAGATAACCGTGAAGACATGGTGAAGAAACTTGAGAAGAGGTCCCCCATGACTTGCTCAAAGTGCCACAAGTCCAACAAGTGTCCTCAACCAAGGAAGAAGCTTCCGGATGAGAAGAACAAAAAGAAACTCACAATCAAGAGTTCTCTCATCTACACCAAGCCCAACCGGAGGAACAAAAGCAATAGCACCTCCTATGTGATCAAAAAGAAAACCAATGGCAAGGTGATTGCTCACAAGGTTGGGAAGAAGGAAAGGAGTTGGAACCGCCCCATTTGGGTGCCCAAAGAAATAATCACTAACATGAAGGGCCTCAAATGGTGTGAGTTCCAAAGGAGACTTGAAGCCCAATAATGGCTTCGGGAGATTTGGAGACTTAGCTTACAAGTTGAAGTGGAAGTTCAAGTCAAAACAAACTAAGCTCACAACTTGGATATTTGTTGCCCAAGTCCCCTATAAGGTAATGGTAGCTAGATTTCAATTCAAGCATCATGTAGCTCCATTACTTTTGCTAGGATGTTTGCATATTGCATCTCCTAGTGTTATATATGGTGGGTTGTTTGTGTCATGATTCTAACCTATGAGCAACCTACATGGTTTGATAAATGTGTAGAAAGCTACACAAAGTTACCCTTCATGGTGCATGAACCTCATGAGGTATGTATTTAATTTGTGTACCATGAACACAAACTATAGGGTCCTAATTGTGTCAAAATCAATGTGCATACATTTGCTTGGTGATTCAAACACTAAATGCACACATTTAGGGGGAGTTCACTCTATGGTTTGTGATTTTGAGACTAACATGTTTGCAAGTTCATCTTTTGTAGTCTCATGTGGAGTTAACACTTTAAGAGAATGTTTCTCACGATCAATGTGAACAAACAACTCTATTAGAGTGATTAGATAAATTGTGCTTTCATGCATATTGAGTCATGCTCTATGGAACTTAAATGCTCATATCTAAGTTCATATGCTATGTGCTCATATATTTGCTTAATCTTGGTGTACCAAGTGCTCTTTGTTTAAAGACTTTCAATTGGTTGCAAGTCACTTTCAATTGGTACATGCAAGGTAAACAAAGTGACCCCCGGAGGTATGCAAGGTTCTAAACTCATTCAATTGGTATAATTGTCTTTTTCTTATCTTTTTTAGAGCTACCTCCGTGCACAATATGATCTAAGCTTTCTTGTTGAATCTTTTAGTTGTACGCTTGTTTTTCACATTATCATTTTGTGCACATACTCATGGAAAGCTTAGCTCATGTCATGTTAGTTTCGTGATTTTGTGATCCACCATAGTAAATTTTCAATTGGTATCTTCATTGATATCATACAATTGGATCATAAGTCATGAAACTAACTCTCTAGGCTACTAATCTTCTCTTGAGCTATATTGTTTTGCAAGACCTTTTAGGTGATTTGATTCCAAAGGGGGGAAAATACGGATCAAAGCAATGCATGTTCCCAACAAAGAGGGAGAGATGTTCCCAAGAAGGAAAAGTATATTCCAAAAAGGAAAAATGCCGACTGGATCAAGTAAACATATGAGAGAAGAGTAGCAAATATGGGGAGGAATAAAGGGGGATCATGGTCTTAGGGGGAGGCCAAACCGTCATTGGATGATGGTAAGCATTCAAGCAAGTATAAGTGGTTCAATTTATCAATTTTTGCAAATTTTATGCTTGCTTTGATTGTGTTGTCATCAATCACCAAAAGGGGGAGATTGTAACAAACATGGCATCTTTTATGTCATTTCGAGTGATTTTGGTGATCGAATGACAACGCAATCAATGAGACTAATGGTTTTGTTAAGTGAACATTTCTAGATCCCAGGGATGAAGTAAAAAGGCCATACAAAGCAATACACGAAGAAAGAACTCAAAGAAACGCTGAATTGGATGAGTTATGCAGAAAATAGGAGCACCGGAAGAACCGATGCATGTAGCATCGGTGCATCCGATGGTTGTCGGAAGTTCCGACGCCCTGGCATCGGTACAAGTCTGAGCACCAAATGGAGATCAAACGAAGACCAAGTCAAGATAGCCAGGTCACCAGTTGAACCGACGGCGTCAAATTAGGCATCGGTGCATTTGATGTACTATGTTCCAGAGACGATGTCAAGCACACAGGAGCCAAGCCTTCAGCACCGGTTGAACCGGTGATGCATCGAAGCATAGCACCGGTGTAATGACGTCAGCAGAAGAGAAAGAGGCCAACGGCTAGTTGAGTGCTGTGAGTGACCGGTTTAACCGACACCCAGTCATCGGCTAAACCGATGGTGCTGCAGACAGTGCGTCAGAAGCTCAACGGCTACTTCAGGTCTGAGAGTGACCGGATGAACCGACGCCACCCCACGTAGAGGCATCGATTCATCTGATGGTATGCTGATTTCTGCTGATCGTTGGAGCAACGGTTACAAGAATTGGTGGCCTATATATACGCCTCACCCCGGCCATTTGAAGTTTGCTGGAGTTGCTGGATATCCCACTCACACCCAAGAACACCTCCAAGCCATCCAAGAGCATAAAGATCAAATCCTTAGTCCTTAGCACAAACTTTGTGAGTGTTAGTGCTAGGTTAGCTCTTGAGTGATCAAGCAAGGTTTAGATCCTTGTGCTGTGGTTCTAGAGTGAACCATCCTTGTATCTTGGTGCGCCGGCCATCCTTGGAGCTTTGGTGGCTCGCCGGCAAGTCAACGACCCTCCGGCTTGGTGTGGAGCGGCGTCGACAACATTGTGCGGGAGACGGAGACCCCTTCTTCGTGGGCAATCTCCCTTAGTGAAGATAGGGATCAAGGTGACCGTGATTGTGTTTACGGAAGAGACTTGATTGCCAGGAAGCGATACTCTTCGTGAGTGCTTCAACAACGTGGACGTAGGGGCGTCTTTATTGCAATCCGAATCACGGGATAAATCCTCATGTCGAGAGTTCGCTTCCTTTTATTCCTTTATTTAAGCTTCCGCATTTCATATTGCAACTTGTGTCTTTATTTTTTTAGTGTAGTATTTTGCTAGGATTGGCTATATGTTGCTAAACTGTTTTGGGATGAGGGTTTCACACTAAGGTGAACCGTAGATGTACATCTAGATAGCTTGTTTTAGTTTAAGTTTTGTGCAAACTAGTTGGAACCGTATGTTAAGATTTTAACAGTATCTAATTTATCCTTCCCCTCTTAAGCTAGAACACCCGATCGCTTTTACTAACATATGGGTCCCAAGGGAGTATAAGTTTAGGGCCGGGTCCGACCCAGGAGCGTAAACCAACAATCCTTTTTTTTTTTTGCAAGGTTGTAAACCAACTATCCTTACTAGTAACTAGTAGCCAGTAGCTATGCGAGTTTCCAAGGGCACGAAAAGTGGTTTCAATGGCATCTTTAGATCCTGACTAGTATTTGGAACATTGAACAATTGTGAATCGTCCTCCTAGTGACCACAAAGTTCAGCATTAGACACGGCTAAAACAAAAGGTGACCATCATGTTATTTTACATGTAGGCCATTATGTGGCTTATGTTTTTTTTCCACTCTGTTTATTTGGCTTGTCAGCTAATCAATCACCAGTGCTTTAAATTAGCACAAGCTACCGACCACCGCCAAGCTTTATCACCAAAATACTCAAATAGCTCCTCGTCCTTCCCCGAACAGTTAGACCAAAGGGCCTGGACAAGAAGTCTTTTTTCACAAACATGTGACTGGCCATTTCTGTCTGCATTCTCCTATGGCATTTTATTAAGAGTTTGTGGGTGGTGGTGGTGGTTCTAGTTGCAATAAATTAATGGGAGGGCCAGCTCGTGCTAACCAAGCGAGCTTGGAGAATAGATGTGCACATATGGCGAACGTGGTGACAATGGCTACTTGTATAGATTGGATCGGCATCATAGTCGTTCAGGAGTGGCGTTGACAACCTAGGTAAGATCCGTTCTGTATGGCCGAGTGTGGCTGTTAGTTGGTACTGATTTGTTTTCAGAGAAAAAGTACAATTTGTTGTTCGGCTAAGTGTGGCTGATAGCTGGTACTAATTTGTTTTTAGAGAAAAGTATAGTTTGCTGGCTACTGGCTAGTGGCTGATACTGAGTTGGTGTGAGAAAAAAATACTGCTGACTAGTTAGCTGACAAACCAGCTGAACAGAGCTCGAACGAGGTAGAAGTTAAATGAATACGTCTATTTGAAACAAATGCTATATCGTGGTCTAAATCATACATCATGTAAACATTTTTTTTTATCTTAACACCGCAATTTGGTAACATTTGTCTAAACACCGCAATGGCAAATAATGGGGTGCAATACGGAGTACTCCAGCGTCTGCGTCTACCACATATTTTTTTAGCTATAGCCTACGGTGCCATAGGTAACTATTGGTATTAGTGGTCGCGTTACCATCAGGGACACTGAAGCATGTAATCAAATCGATAAAAATGGGAGCAAAATCAACCGGAGGATTCACACCCCCGCCGGGCATGAATGCTTTCGTCCTACTTTCCGTTACATTTGCATCTACTAGTAAGGTGCCCGTGCTAACGCCACGAGTAAATTTCAAACGTACACAAAGCAATACATGTTGTAGCTTTTGCTTTTGCCGAATCCCTTCCAAGCATACCGCAGCTTTTGCTTCCTCAACATCCCTGCAATGGGACACAGAACACGTCATCCAGTTAATTTGGTTGCCCATGTCTTATCTCGGATAGTTAGCTTGCCTGTGCTATCGCTATGGGTGACACTTCATCCATACACATCAAAACAATGAAAAGAGAAAATATATATGTTTCATTCGATTTAGATAGTATGTTCTTACGATACTCTCAGGCCTTTAGAAGTATAGATGAACTCGCAGATCGTATAAAAACAAAATCAGGAGCTAGCTACCTTGTACAGCAGGAAGCAAATTTCCTTTTCTGCTCTTCCTATTCTGATGGAGAAGCTCATTTCTGCTCTCTTCTCTCTCAAGCAACTCACACAGCAAGAAGCAACCTCTTTGCTTGGCTATATTCTTATCCAGTAGCTACCTTGTGTATCACTACCAGAATCCAGAGGTATCTGATTCATCAAATCCAAAAAAATGGGAGGCACATTAAATTCAGCTGTACACACATCCTACTTGACCATAATCATCAGATAATTGATGCAGGTGTATAAAATAATTTCGTGTATAGAGCAATATACAACACATCTGTAAATGTATACATCATAAATCAATATAGAGCAATAATTTCGTGTATACATCATATCAGTAAAAAACAATATAATGCTAAGAACTATCTGTAAATGAAGGATCTCAGAATGGTGAGAAGCATGTTACCAGCGGATTAAAAAAGGGTCAGTTGGATCCATGCCACTACAATTTCACGATTTTTGATTTCATGTTGAAATCGATGCCATTGAGTGCCATGATTTTCAACGTGAAACCCAATTTCATGGAGTTGTGGTGGCATGAATCGAATTTTCCCCTAGGTCAGTTGGATCCATGCCACTACAATTTCACGATTTTTGATTTCAAAAAACATGTTGGCATATCCATGATGCAGTGTGGCTGAAAAAAACATGTCTAAGATTTGGGATAACACAAATCATAATTGTATAATTGTTGCTCCGCATCAACAAACACCTAAATAACACTTGTGTTTATGCTAGAGCATACCAGAAAGATGCACATCACCAAATAACTTTCCAAAGGTATTACATTTAGATTACAAGTTCTACAGCTGTTCCGAATGAGAGAATGATTTACCACCTCTCAATTGCACAATTGCATCCCATTCTTTGACGATCTCATCTATCTTGTCGCCAAAAAGTGTATCACTCTGAAGGAAGTGCTCAGCATCTTCAAGGTCAACGGTTTGGCCTGCCTCTGTCAAGGTGGAAAGTAAGGGTAAGCGGATAGCAGAAGGTTCAAACCAGTGCTCTAGTAAGTAAAGTTCCAAAATCGTACACACATGTAGAAAATGTAAGGCACAGGTAACAAGGGGGCAAGCACATGCAAGGGCCAATTCTTTGGCTTCAGCATACTCCTTTGACAATTTCTTGATGCTATCAAGCTCAAACTCCGCACCCTGGAGGTAGATGAAATGTGTCTAGTAATAGAAGTGCATTTGCATAAATTTTCTCATCACAAAAAGAACGGACTGGCAGGCTGCCCCTGAAGTTATGATGTTATATTTCCAACCCATTAACACAGCATAACAATTCTCGAATCAGGCCTTAAGGAAATTAAGAGGAAGCAAAGGTCCATCTTAATGAGATTATGTTCAAATAAAACTGGAAGGATCATAACCTCACAGGAAGTGTGTAAACTGCAAATCATGAAGTAGTGTAAATGCAGTGTCTCACTGAGTGTGCATCAGTGAGGTGAAAAATATGTCACCAATCTTATTTATGTATCCATAGGTGCAAATTACTTGAAACACCAACACAAGGATAAAAAACCATACTAAAAACTCATGTTGTTGTGTCAATAATCTAAGTACTCTTTGGTGCAATATACTGAAAATACAAATGCTAATGCTTGACTTCACACTGGCAAAAATCACATACTTGTCACAGGCAAATTTGACTCGTTTATTCTGCAATGCAGTCAAGCCCTTGACCTGCTTCTCACTGCCATCACACCCAGCAAATTCATGTAGCCAAACAAAAACATGCCTTTGTCCAGCATCCTTTTGACAAGGGCTGGCACGAGTTGCACTCCATTTTGCTTACCCTTAATGACAACGTTTCAACAGAGAAAAAGTTTCATGTATTAACATTCCATTTCAGAAGCACCAAATTATTGGCCTAAAAATATATGCCACAAACATGTTGTGCCCATAAGAACATCCCCTCAGAAGCATTTCCTAAAACATAATGTGCCCATAAGAATGTGAAATCACACTAATCAGAGTAGGGGACTCCACCTCTCGAGAGCCATAGACAGCAACAATGACCCAGGTGTTGCCCATCTCAACCAGCGCCGACCAAAAATACCATGGATAGCTGAAAAAACACCATTGCCATGTATACATGAACAGACTATAGGCATGGACATATACCAAAAGGAAGGAAAAGGGAAGAGCTCACCTAGGCAGCAGCAAGCTTGTTGAGGTGTCACTGGTAGACTGTGGAAGTTAATTTTGTTACCGCTGCGAGCAAATCAAATCATAAAGTACTGCATATTAGTCCAGTAGTGTAAGAGAACGCGAACCAGGTCCATAGCAATGTGGGCATCATGTTTTGCTCGTGGGAGTTAGCAAGAACTTGATCTTTTATATGGTAGCTTACCATTGGAGCTTGATAACATGTCATGGCATCATCTTGTGATTCTTCTACCTTGCAGTTTACCGTCGGTCTTGACCTTGATGCTGTTAGAAGACAATGCCCCAGAAAATCGCAGTTAGCTTGATTATGTGATTTACCTTGCCCCCAAAGTTTCTTTCTTTTTTACAATCACCTCAGTGGTGCTCTACAAATCTGATTGGAACAGGAGGAAAAGACATACTGTGAACGCCATATGAGGAACCAATTCCATTTGTATGCATATACATATACTGGATTTATTAGGCAATAAGCAAATGATGATCCAATTGCAAATTAGTTCTCTAATTTTTAAATTACTTACCATAGACTGTTGCATTTCATACCCACACACAAAATGAAATCAGCCCATGTGCAGGTTCAGATGAAAAAGAAACCGTACCTCTTGATGAGGTAAGAGCTCTATTAGCTTCTTTACTCTTTGTGGGATTTGCCATATCTCACGAACTATGGGCTTCATTGTGGAAGTTACTTCTCCAATGCTTATGGTAATGCCTTGCTGCTGAAATAGTTGACTCTTCTCAGCTCTATTCAAGAAGAATGCCCTACAGGACACATGAAACAGAAACACTTTAAGAAAGGTGGTGACTAATCAACATGCATACAAATGATGCTGCCAGCTAGTTTCCTAAATACAAAATAGAAAACCTGAAAACTTATGCTTGGTCAGCAGAATATAAAATCTGCCACTCCATCCAGCATTGCAAATTGCAATCAAAATATTTGCATTGTCTATGACGGAACAATTCGATAACATTGGCCACCATTGTAACTATCTTGTGCAAGAAAAAAAAAGTAAAAGACAATTAGACTCAGAACCTACAGACTGGCACGCACACATTTGGTACATATCTTCACATCTAAACATATGCTATTATTAGTCAGTCAATCGTTGGTTAGTATTTTGCATAATCATCTATTCACCTGTCTGCAGTCTTGGTACTGGAGCTCCAGCCTACCTGCTCTGTGTTTCGATCGGCAAATCCATAGAACTCATGGGAAACTACCACTCAAAAAGGAGGCATCACTACAGCACTACCACAACAGCAAGAATCAGCATCGCTGCAGATCCAGTCAAAAAAAAAACATAGCTGCAGGTGAAATCGAGCAAGTCCCATCTACTCACCTTCAGCTCTCTTCAGGGCGCTCGATGGGTGCACCTCCTTTTGAGTGGTAGTCGGATCCTGCGCCTGCGCGCGTGCTGGCGGCGGCGGCCGAACCCGCGCGCGTGCCGGCGGCGGCGGCCGAACCCGCGCGCGTGCCGGCGGCGGCGGCCGAACCCGCGCGCGTGCCGGCAGCGGCGGCCGAGCCCGCCTGCGGGCCACGGCATCGGCGGACGAACCTGCTCGCGGCCGTGCCCCTCCCTCGCCAGCGCCTCGTTCCGCCCCTCCTTCACGGCTCCCCGGCGCTCGTGTCGCCGTCCCCCTCCTTCCGCGACGCGTCGGACCCGGAGGCGGACCCGGAGGCGGCCGCGGCCACGGCCGGACACGGCCACGGGCGAGGCCCGAGGCTTCAGGCCGGCGCAGGAGGCGGCCGCGTCGGACCCGGAGGCCGCCGCGGCCACGGGCGGAGGAGGCGCAGGCGTAGGCGGCCACGGGTGGAGGCCACGGCCGGACTCGGCGCAGGGTGCGGTTCGCGACGGCCGGAGGCGGCGTAGGGGCCGGCTGCGGGCGAGGCGGAGCCGCGGAGGTGGGCGCTGGAATTGGAAGCCGGCACGCGGGATCCCGCCGGGAGGAAGAAGAAGCGCCACTACTTTTGGTAGGAAATCGAACGCGGGCCGCGGGGGGCAGAGGGGCGGGCGACGCGCGGGCTCAACGCGATTCCGCTTCAACGCGTTGAAGCCAACGATCCAGGGCCGTTGGATTGGAGGCAGGAGTGTTTGGAAGCGTTGATCTTTACAGAGTTGTGTTTTCTGGGTACAATTTAGTTGGTGAACTGGATTGTGTGCATGTCAGCGGGGGGCGCGAGGATGGGTGGTCCTAGCCTAATTCAATCCGTCCCTTATAGGATGGACTGAGATCCACAGAGCATCTTTAAGATATTCTTTATATCTTTTCTAATTTATAAAAATAGAGATTTTGATGAAAAATTACCCTCCAACAAACTCTTCAAATGAAGATGGAAAGTACTCCCTCCTTCCTCGTTTATAAGGCGCACACGCATATCAAGATTCAAACATTTATATCTTTGACCAATAATTTAACTATTAATTTTTAATTTTTATAATGTAAATTTTATATGATTAGATTCGTCATCAAATATAGTTTACAATGATTATAAATTTATAATCATAAGTGATATAATATATGACAAATAAATGGTCAAAGTATTGTTTGGAAGACCGTGCCATGTTCCACCGTGCCTTATAAAGGAGGGAGTAAGAATGACTCTAGACTACAAATAAAATATAGAAAAACTGTTGGAAAAATAAAAATATAAAAAATGATTTTCATTTAAATGACTTTCTAAATGATAATTTAGAGAGTAGATTTTTGGAAAAAGCTCTTAACGCCTTCCCCAATCGAGCCGCCGGCCGGGCCTGCCCGCCTCCGTCCCTCCCCAATAACCACCCCGACCACCGCGCCGCACCCTCTCCAGTGGCGACTCGCCGACCCCGCACCGCTCCCCCCTCGCAGTCGCGCGCCCGCACACGCACAAGCACTCCAACCATCAACAATGCCGCCGCCTCCGGCTCCTCGCCTCCTCCCTCTCCTCGTCCTCGTCCTCCTCCATCTCCCCTCCTCCCTCTCCTCCCGCCACCACCACCACCGCAGTACCCCGTCCCCGTCGCCGGCCGCGGCACCGGCGTCCTCCGGCTCGGCGCCGCTCGCCGTCCTCCTGGCCTGCAACGCCACCCGCTTCCAGCCGGCCTGCGTCGCCACGCTCTCCGGTGCCGGCTCCGACGCCTCCGCCTCCGACCTCCTCGGCGCCACGCTCACCGCGCTCCGCGCCCGCATCCCGCCCGCCGTCTCCACGGCCAAGTCCGTCCTCGCCGCCTCCTCCAACGTGAACCTCTCCAACGCCGCCACCAACTGCCTCACCTTCCTGTCCCTCTCCTCCCGCCGCCTCGCGCCGTCCCCCGCGCCGTCGCTGCTCTCCGCCTCCACCGCGCTGCTCCACCTCTACGACTGCTGGTCCGCGTACAAGTACGTCAACTTCTCCCGGGCCATCTCCGACGCCATGGCCTACCTCGACGAGACCATCTCGGTCAACAGCAACTACATCTCCATGCTCGCCGCGCGGCAGCGGTACGGCGACGAGACCTCCCTGTGGCGCCCGCCGCAGACGGAGCGCGATGGGTACTGGCCGCCCGCCGCGGCCGCGTCCAAGGAGGCGGAGCCCGATGTCGACGCGCTCGGCGTGCCGCGAGGGCTGCCCGCGAACGCGACGGTGTGCGCCGCGGGGTGCGACTACAAGACGGTGCGCGAGGCGGTGGCGGCCGCGCCGGACTACGGCGAGGGGCCGTTCGTGGTGCGCGTGAAGGAGGGCGTGTACAGGGAGACCGTGAGCGTGCCGTGGGAGAAGACGAACGTGGTGCTCGTGGGCGACGGCATGGGGAGGACGGTGATCACCGGCGACCTCAACGCCGACACGCCCGGCGTGTCCACCTTCAACACGGCCACCGTAGGTGCGTACGAACCCGCGTATTCCCCACGCCCCTTTCTACGTATTCTGCCCCCGTGTACCGGTGTACGGCGTAGGCGTATTGCACTGGTGGCCCGTGGCCGAGCGTACTCAATTGCTCCCTGCCGCGCCGTACGCGTGTGTACGTGCATGGAATCAATGCGATCCCCCCGTGACCGGAGCCGTTTGGCCGCACAAGAAACGCTCTCCGTGGATTAGATGGTGGGACGCAGGCCTTTCTTTCTTTCACTCTTGGCTTTTGTCGTCCGACACGCCACATGCTGAGAAATGAAGTTTTCAGAATTCGGCACTGTAGGTTGGTTGGAGCTCATCAGGAATGAAGTTTTCAGGTAGTTTTTTTTTTTGAGCCTTCGTTTTTGGAAGGGAAATTTGAAATGTCAAATCTGGGCTTGATGAGCAAAAAAGTTGCTTCCGGAAACGCCTAATGGAAAAGTTGCTCTAACCCTTTAGGCTATGGCGCAATGTGCGCTGCATGCGTAGTGATCTTTTGACTAGCATTTGATTTAAAAATTCATAGTGGCCAAGTGCAATACACTAGTACTAGGTGACCGCAAATGCATGTCCCGGGTAGCGACAATGCTGCGCAGCCTCGTCACGAGGGGAGCGCCTGCTCCTAGGCTATCCATTCCAAAGCACTCCACTTTCCGGTGCCTCGGTCGGGCCCACAAACCTCAATACATGCTGATTTTTTTTTCATCTTTCTCTGCTCGGTTCTGTGAGCGCAGGCGTGCTGGCGGACGGGTTCATGGCGCGCGACCTGACCATCTCCAACACGGCGGGCCCCGACGCGCACCAGGCGGTGGCGTTCCGCTCCACGGGCGACCGCACGGTGCTGGACGGCGTGGAGCTGCTGGGCCACCAGGACACGCTGTACGCGCACGCCATGCGCCACTTCTACACCCGCTGCCGCGTCGCCGGCACCGTCGACTTCGTCTTCGGCAACTCCGCGGCGGTGCTCCACGCCACCGCCCTCGTCGTCCTGCCCCGGCAGCTGCGCCCGGACAAGGGCGAGAACGACGCCGTCACGGCGCAGGGCCGCACCGACCCGGCCCAGCCCACGGGGATCGTGCTCAGCAGCTGCGCCGTCAACGGCAGCGACGAGTACATGGCGCTCTACCGGCAGAACCCCGACGCGCACCGCGTCTACCTGGGCCGGCCATGGAAGGAGTACTCCCGGACGGTGTACCTCCGGTGCACGCTCGCGGAGATCGTGCAGCCGCAGGGATGGATGCCCTGGAAGGATGACTTCGCGCTCAGCACCCTCTACTACGGCGAGTTCGGCAGCGCCGGGCCTGGCGCCGCCGCCGGCAGGAGAGTGGCGTGGAGCAGCCAGGTGCCCGAGGACCACGTCGACGCGTACAGCGTCGCCAACTTCATCCAGGGCCACGAGTGGATACCCAAAGCTTAGCAACATCCGTAGAGAATGTATGATGAACAGTCGTGTCGAACAATTGGCATGCTGCCCCTGACCATGAACTGCATTGCAGTTATGGAGAGCAAGTTAAAGCACAAGTTAAACCCGATGGACTGAAACTCTGCTAATTTCTGTGGCCACAAAAGGAAGAGTGGCCTGGAAGAAATGGCAGAGTGAAGTGGCGCCATGGTGGAGCACGAAATTGACAGGCGGAGGAGCTGCGCGGCGCCACGGCGTGCAGTTTCCGCAATTGGCAGGTCCAGAGGTCCTGGCAAACAGCATTGATCGTCGCCTCGCCCTCGCCAGTCCGTGGTGGTCCCCCACTGATTCACTGCAGCACTGCTTGGCTGCGTGCCTGCGTCTTTTTGCAGTGCCCTTCATCGCCACATGTGCGGCGCCGCCCAACGAGGCAACGATCCAACCGAAAGATGAGGGTTGGGGAGCATGCGGGAGTCACCGTCGTGGATCGGCGCCCACCCACTTCCGGACGCCATGAGTCCAGGTCACAACTCACAAAAAGGGAGGTCGTGAGCCGAAATGTTTGATGCACTGTATGGAGATATATCGCACTGTTAGTTATTATTATAGTCACGGATCACTTGCTATATCCTACGCATCTAAACAAGTGTGACACTGCCGATGAGTAAACGTAGGGTCTGGTTTGAGGCGTTCAGCATGGTGACGAAGTTATCATACATGTTTCCTTTTCGACGTGCAGTATCGGTTTACTTTCGAAGACATGTACTCCCTCCCTCCAAAAAAACAAGTTATTATAGGATTCAAAATTTATCTAAAAACAAATCATTTTATCATATTTAGAAAGCGGATATGCATGCAATAATCTATTAGTATCAAATATCGGTAATAAATAGGAGCAAATATAGTCATTTTACTTTCTTTTTAATTTGTTCTTAAATTTCTATGATGATTTTTTTAGGATGGAGGAAGTAGTTTTTTAAGCTAATGTCTTTTTCTTCTTCTTTCCAAAAAGAAAAACGGACGTCAAGCTTTTATTTATGGAAGTCACCACCTTTTATTGATTTTTTTAGGGGTACCACCCTTTATTGATTTCACGGATACTGAGGTGCAAACACCGTCAGGCTTTGTTATACCTCTATAGATAACAACCACCGGCCTCTTATATAAAAAAACGTAATTCCCAAATATCAGTCGAGTAATTTTCTACTGCTCCCATCAGTAGATTATTTCCCTTGTAATGGGCCTGTAGTTTCTACCTTACATATGTAGTTGGCCTTTTGTTTCTGTTTTATACGCCCAAATTTGAGCCCATTAGTATCTTCTATCAGCCCTTTTGGCAACTACTACGCGGCACAGTCGCACACACGCAGGACAGGGTGACACCCAAGGCAAAGCTTGCCGGAGCCATCGAGGCCGTCGTGAGGCTTGTGGCTGCTGAGTCGCTATTGGCGTGTGACGGGATACCAAGAAATCTTGTTGCTCCGGTCGGCGGCTTGAGAGCGGTGAACATGAGGAGTCCGTGAGGAAGAGATCAAAGAAGATGCGTGTCTGCAGCGCAACCGGTTCCTGAAATGCTACACGTCGCGATTGTAGCTATCCATGGCGTGAATATTAATTGAGCTTTTTCCAGCGTCCGATTTCATATGTTTTCTAGTTTGGATAGCATTCGCTTGTGATCGTTTCAGTTTTCTGTGTTGTTTTCTGCATGAGGTGTGAAAGTCCTTGCATGGGCCCTACCGTTAACATTTCTCTGTGTTGTTTCAGTTTTGATTGTAGCGTACAATTTTCTGGTTGATTTGGGTTTGATTTTCGCTCGTTTTTTCTGTTTTGCACTGGTCTAGAATTCGACTGATTTTGTTTTCCTATTCACTTAATTTTTTATCACCATAAAACTGCTAAGTGATATGTTTGTATTGTTTGAAAAATCGAGTGAGACGACAACGGAAATCACTCGAATGCTACCTAGTCACTCCACGGACCCGGTTCAAAAGGAAAAGGAAAACCGCATAAACTGGTCTGGGCCGCACAAGCATGTGAAATCGACGAACGGGAAATGCAGCCCAGAGGTTGGTAATGCCCCGAATGGTGCTGATGTCCTTTATAGTCGGCCTCGCAGCCCAGGGGAAACTGACATCAAACGACTTAGTTTGGGCTGCATCATGGGCCGCTTTGCTTTATTTCAGCTTACATTTCCTTAGCGTTTATTAGCTGGGGTTTTTTTTTTTGCTGGGGAGAGGGAACACAAAAAAAAAAAGAGTATGTAAATGTAAGGAGTTGCGACAGTTAAATTATCGCAAAAGATGGAATACTTTTTTATTGTGAGAATAATTTTTTTTGTTGCTAGAACAATAACAATTATTCCAGCAACAAAAATTGCCCAGAACAAATCCGCTGGGTCGGTTTGTTGAACTAATTTAGACCCAAAATCTAAAATTTTGTGGGCGGGTTGTCCTAGCGACAGGTCCGCTCGAGCAGCCCCAAAAAATAGGCAGCATATTCAATCTGGGCTAAATCTCACGGCTGCACATCGCGGCGTCCCCGCGGTCGCCGACCGTAAACCCTGCGTCCCCGAGACCCTGACGGATGCCCAGGCCTTGTTTGGTTGAATAGCACAGTTTCTTTAGCGCACGCAATCCGAGATAAAAATCTCGCATGTTGTATTAAACAAAGTCTATTTACAAAATCTCTTTAGGATGGGTATAACTTTTCGCGACGAATTTAATGACGATAATTAATTAATGATTGGCTACATTAATACTACAGTAACAATTCTCTAATTACGCGGTCAAAAGTCTCATTAGATTCTTCAGAGTTCCTAACGCAAGAGTTATAGAGTTGATTTTGTAAACTGACTTAGTTTGACATCGTAATTAGTGGTCAAAATATTACTATTCCTAGTATAAACTAGCACAAAACAAACCAAACGGGGCCTCAGAATTTTTTGCCTAGATAATCTAAAAGCTGGACCCTAAAAGGATATGATCATAATCTTTTTTAATTTTGAGCTAAAGAAATAAAGGACCAAATAGAATTATGAAGGGAGCAACAATGCCATAACCCATTACCACCCGTAGCCCTCAGCCATCCGGACCGGACTACACCGGCAACGTGGCGCGCCACCGCTGCCGCGTGACGGCGAGAGGCCAACCAACCGCGGGACTCCTCCCCGTCCCCTGCTCGAGCACGACGTCTCCACCATGTGGATGTAAAGGCCGAGAAGGCGAGAACCCATGCCCTCCGCGTTGCCAACGGCAGGGCCAGCACAGGTGCCGAGCGCCGACTGTCCAGCAGCGCTAGTCGTACTCGTACCCGCAGTGCCCCTGCCCCACGAGGCCGCGACCAGTTCCCTCCTTTGTTGTTTCTCCCCCGCTTTGCCCGGTCAAAAGCCCAAAGGCTGGCATCAGGACATCACCCTGCTGCCCCTCCGCTCCTTGTCCAAGCCGGCCGCGCGACAGGTGCCCGACGCGGCGAGACGCGTGTCACTGTGGCCCCGTTTGGTTTCTGGTTGGTAGTGCAACTAGCACGACAAGAGAATCTTACATGTATGAAGTATTAAATGAAGTTTATTTGTAAAATTTTTTCATAGATGAGCATAATTTTTCGTGACAAATCTAATGATGATAATTAATTTATGATTACCTACAGTAATGCTACAGTACCAACTTTTAATTATGCGATCAAAGACACCATTAGATTCGTCTCGCGAAATAGCGCAAGACTGTGGAGTTAGTTTTATAAATTAACTTTATTTTGCACCCTTAATTATTGATCAAAATTTGTACCGAGACAACCAAACAGGGCCCGTGCCGGCGCTAGCGCAGCGGGTGGTCTCCGGCCTGGCGCGCCCCCTAGGGCCTAGGGCACCGAGTGGAGTGTGGAGCGGAGACTGGAGTGGTCGGTCCATGCCATGCCCATGCCCATGCCCATGCCGCCGTGCATGCGTCTGACTGACCGACGCAAGGGAGGTGGCGTTCCATTGCCGCGTCCCCCTAGCTCGTGCCCGCGCCGAGGCGGAGAGACGCCGGGGGTCCCACCGCCGCCGCCGCCGCGTGTACCTCGAACCCGTCCCCTACCAAGAGGCCATGGCAAAATATTGTAGTACGCCGCGGTACGGACAACGACGGGGCGCTCTGGTCCGTGGCGCGCCACCGGCAGGGCGGCATAAAATAGCGAGCTCAGCTCGCAACGCGACGCCGACGCGCGCGGGACTGGCACACGACGAACAGGAGAGTACGAGTAGTAGTTGGATGCAGCACCCAGCGCCTTCTCCCGTGGTTCCGGTGTACTGGCACTGCTAGTGAAACCGTGCGTTGCGTCAGATCTGGACGCATTCCTGGGATCTCTCCTAGTGGGCGGCCGTGAGGAAGAGACCGAATCCCAGTGACCCCCGTCACTTGCAGCGCAAACATCCAACCAACCACCCCAATCGTGGGCGACAAGGGATGCTCACTCATCAATCAGGGAGGGAGCATGTACATTGCACAGTGTCTCGGGAGGGAGAACGAGCGATTGCCACCGCCGGGAGAGCCTCGTACAGCCTAGTCCCCGTGCTTTTTAGGTGGGCTGCTGTTGGAAAAGCGAGCTGAGCTGCAAAAGACCGCGTCGCCAAGGAACTGAACATGACCGAGATCATGGGATCCGGCGAATGATGATGCATCTCGTGTTCTTTGACAGAGCAGCAACGAACACAGCAAACGTATCAGTAGATGCAATGATGATGCTTGCTCGGCATCGGTAGCGAAGCACGGCATTTGAATGCTGGCAATGGTTAGGTGGCACAGGCCGAGGAACATAGAAGTGCAGCAAGCGTGCAACGAGCTCAAAGGCAGCGGCCCGTTTGTCCTCAAACAGCACTCCAACACAGCATCATTTTTTCGGTCCCCAGCAGCCTGCAGTTGAGCTAATCCAGCTTCCACATAGCGGCACAAAAAGTGGCATCCATCATATTCATGACAAAATGACGCAGTGTTTGCTGGTCAGCAATCTCATTGTTGCATCACTCCAGATTGATCACTGAAACCGTTCAACCACCATACATCAACAAACCAGGCGGCGTACTGCAGCACAGCAATAGCCGATGAAACATGAAGCAACAGACCCCGGACAGGACTCTACAGCCAGAAAGGAAAACAGCCTATACTGACGAATTATTAGCAGAAGAAACCAAAAAAATTTGCCAGCCATCAAAAAGCAGCGGGAGGGCGCTGGAGTGATGGCCAACAGAGGTATAGAGTCATTCGGGAAGAGGCCTACCTTTACAAAGCTGTTGCTATGTATGTATGGAGCTTCGGAAGTTTTGTATCTGGGTATACTACTCTCAGCAAAGCTATCTACAGATCTCATGAGCTCGACAGGCTCGCAGCAGGCAGCGCAGGTGCCGGATTGTTCTTTGTCGAGTTGGTCTTGTTCTCACCCCAATGCCACAGCATGCTCTCCCAGAAGCAGAACTTCTCAAAGCAGGTTTTCAGCCTTGGATCAGTTATGTTCCTTTTCCAGTGCCCGTCAGTGAAGTTTGCTTTCTCAGCCTGCCGCCGCTCCCACTCCAACCCGGCCTTCAGCCTTGACCTCAGAAGGCAATAGCTCTGAAGCTTCTTCGGCATCTTGTTGTGCACCTTCCACCAGCGAGCATGCGCAACATTACTCGCAAACTCCCGCAGAATTTCAACATTCCAGTTGCAGTCGTAGTCCCGGAAGCACAACCATGGCTTCCGGCCCAAGTAGTGAAGGACATAAAGGATTGGCGGGTTAGCCCCAAACAACCTAGTCTTCTTTGCCTTCACTGCCTCTTCATCGCCCTCCCAGAAATGCTTCAAGAAGTTCATGTGTTTTGGAATGCGATGCCACCATGTGAATATCTCATTCAGGTAGCCCTGGTCACCACCGTTGTACGATGTTATCTCATTGATGTGCTCCATCAGTAACTGGAATGTGCAGTTCGAGGGCTCAATGACCATCACTCCAGAGTTGAACAGTGTTGCATTGTTGCCAGTTGCAGTGATTTCCGGCATTGCAAACAAGAAATCAATATTCCTAAGGATAAGGAGATCGGCATCAATGAATATAACCTTGTCATAATCTGTAAGCTGCCATAGCCGGAATTTGCTGTAGTTCCATTCGTTGTAGGCATCACGTTCAGCCTTAGGGTTCCGGATCCTCTCTATTATCCTGACCTTCCACCCCGCAGATTCCAGCCCCTTGCGGTGGTGATCACTTATTGTCTCATCAACAAGAATAACAAGGTCTCTTGTAGATCCTGCTTGGCGAATGCTTTGAGCTGCTGTGATTGCACCACAAACATATTCACTTGCTGAATGCAGTATTGTAGCATATGCTTCTCTGCGTCTGTCCACTGTGTAAAGTCGTGCTGCAATGAAAAGGAAATTTTCATCATTCCAGGAAAAACATAGAAGGGAAATAGATATATTTTGACTTTTCTGACAAGTTTACTATGCATGCCTACATAAAGCAAGATAATGTCTGACCAACTTGTTCCAGGAAATGATACAGTTCTAATACTAAACTGTGATGATTGCAGCATTGTTTTTCACTGTATAGCACATGCTAATTGCATGCAACCATAGCTCATAGAAAAGTTACTGGGTTTTGTGGATATTTGCATTTATTTATTTATTTATTTATGAACTGGATATGTGCATGGGGTACACTGGGAACAATGTGGCTTTTGAATGGGAAGCTATTACCAAATTGAGACATTAATCAACTTACCTTTTGCGTTCAGTGGAACAGCAAGCTCACAGGAACCAACAGGTAGCCTGAGCTTCTCCTGTAGAGCCTTCACATCAGGTTTGTACAGCCAAGCATTGCCTTCGCGTTTCACCAGGTTCTTGCAAGAGAAGAGATTTGGAATCGGGAAGCAATCAGTCACAAAGAGCACATGGACTCCACCATTGCTTCTTGCCGTGGTCGCTGCTATTTTTGCTGCTGATAACTGCAAATGCAGCCGTGCAACATCTCTTGACCAACCCGCCACACGAGAACAGGGAAGCTTAACAGCAACAACATCGAAGTGTGTCGATCTTGGAAAATTTGGATCTGGAAGCGAAGGGCAAGATGGTATCTCTGTTTCTTCCTCCTCATCTATCCATTCAGGATAGAGAGTCTGCCAGGTAATGGTTTCATTGGCATGCTCTAGTCTTACGACTGAAAAATCACTTTCTGGGAGCATATCTGTCCAAGTGCCAAACTCAGTTCTGTTAAAATTCAGGAGTGCAACTTTGAGCTTTTGTTCACCACCATTCAGATTTTGAATACTTTTATATACATCTTCCCATTGAATGCTGGCAGAAGATACATATAGGGGATCAGAACTTCTCTTATCCCATATCCACCCATTGACAAGTCTGCAAACCATCACACCAGTGTAAGCACCATTGTAATATACTTAGTGTTGTTATACAAACAACTACTAAACTCCAACCATAGGAAACACACCATGAACCTTTTTTGGGGGGTGGGGGTGGGGGTGGGGTCATGATCCCCTTAACACAATACTGGACAATCATATGATTCATGCGCAAGTGTACTAACCGAGAGCTTGACTGTAGCTGATGTTCATACACAGACGGTGTGTATAGGAGGGTTAGAAATGCAGCAGACATGATAGCAAAGAGCAAAAGTTGCAAGGATCTGAATTTGCATCCCGAGCTTTTCTCCAGTACAAAAACATCAAATTTTTCAACCTCTTTGAAACTTTTGCTTTTCTGAGTCCTTCTCTTAGCTGTGTCCTCACTGTAAAAAGTATAAACAAAACACAAAACAGTGTTAAGGACAGCAAACTCTTCCATGCAACTATTTGCACAGCAATTAGTAATCCTAGTCCTTAAAAAATTGAAAATAAAATTGATTTGTATTGCGTCTATTTGTGGGCACAAGGCAGTCTTCAAAAATTGGTCGGTCAAGGTAGGATTAGACCATTTATGGTGATAGAATGGAGAATTGCACCTGTGAAAAATTGTCCGTAGTAAATTGCTGAAGGAATAATGCAATTTGCAGCTTATGAGATCACTGTTTTTACACAAATTACAAAAGCAATAGACTCTTCAGCAGGTCCATGCCAAACTAACTATATTATCAGGGTAACATTACCTGGTCCCAATTTTTTACTAAATCTTAGTTCTACTAGAAAGATAGAACGGCATAGTAATAAAGTTATTCTGCTGGTGGTGTTTTAAGTTTCCTAGAAGTTGGCACTGGTGTTATAGATTTTTTTGTTTGGGAAGAGGTGGATCCACTGACACGTGGTGGCATCTGTGGACAGAACTGCCTTGTAAAACAAAAACTAAAGCACTGAAACACATCTTTTTTTAGTGGAAAAACTTGGCAGTATCACAAATGTATAAAGGGAAAGTGCTCAATCAAACTAAAGTGGTTCGGCTATGGAAGAAAAAAGGCTAAAGGAAAAATCCACTCCCAGCACGGAGAATTAAAAAGGAGCCAAAAGAAAATTAGTGGCCTCCGTTATTCCCCACAGCTGAACTTTATTAGTCACATCTTTTGGGAAAGGAGAGCATCATTAAGCACGAAGATGCCAGGTACCTAACCCCCCATGTTCTTCGTCTCAAATCAAATCGCAAGAGCACGCTTAGCTTCGGGCCGCCAGCGGTTTGAATACCGTGAAACACGCAACAAAAAAAGCTGCACATATGATTAATCCCAGATGCAGAGAAGAAGCCGTTCCTTTTGCAGTACTACCGTAGACACCATGAAGAAAATTTGGCCCAGAAATATGGACCCGACCAAGATAGCCGAAATCACCGGTAGGTCACACATCAAAACCCAGAATTTCCTACACGCCAAGCGTGGCAATTCAACGGTCCTGTGCCAGAGGCAGCACAAAGCAGCAGCAGTAGCTGACCTGCTCAACGTGGCAGCCGTATTGCCCCCGCAGCAGCCCCTGCACATGAAACTATTACGTGCAGTGAAGGGATTTAATGGCCTTGCTGCCGCAAGGAGCAGTCTTTGGGGTCAAAAACGGCAGCAAGAGCACATGGATGGCCACCGACGCCTGGCTGCGCGCTTTATGCAGCAACAAAAAAAAAGTTTCACTCAAACCGAAACGTTGCACGTTAGTAGCATCTATATGTAATCACAAAAGTGAGCAATTTTCGGCCAGGAGAAACCGGGAGAACCGACGAGTGAGGACGGGCAGATTTACACGTTTGAAACGCATCGCCTTGACGACAGCGAACCATCAACGGCAGGAGCGCATATAAACTACATCAGTAGCTCAGAGCTGGATGGGGAAAAGAGCAAGTTTCTTTGCCGTTTCTCTGGGAATGGCAAAATGTGAGGACGAACGGATGGACGGGTGGAGGATGTCATGAAGGCACAACCACCACTACCTGCACCACCTACAAAATCAGGGGAAGTTATTGACGAGGCCAGGAGGGGGCAGGGCATGGTGAACAGGAACGGCGGCCAGCAGGAAACGAACGGCATCTTGTGCAGGGTACATGGCAGTGGTACCGCAGCACTCCTGCGAGGTTACACGATAAGGATGGAGGAGGATAGTCTCCACCAGAGACACCGGCATCAGTACCAGCTTAGTTGGAAGCCAGTCCAGCATGCTGCACGCCTGCACATGAGCGCACATGGCTCAGGCAAAGCGCGCATCTGAGCCAGCACGCTATCCACTGCAAGCAGAACCAGCTCGAAAGCGTGACGAGCAGGAGGGGTGGCGTGAGGGAGGGAGGGGAGGGAAGGTTTGCTTTAGATCGGGAGGGAGGGGGGAGATCTTACGCTGCCCCGGCCGGCCGGTACCGGGCCTCCAAGGAACCCATGCGCTTGATCTCCAGGATCCTTGTCGGCGCGTTCACGGACTCCGACGAAGCCTCACGCCGACCACACTTCCGCCGCCCCGGTTGCGCCGCTTCTCATCTGCAATGGAGACACAGGACGCGGCAGGATCCGTGAGCGCTCGCAGTTCACTGAAGGGGGGGGAAACAAGAAGAAGATCCCCGAATACCACACAGGGACAGACAGACACAATAGAAGTGGAAACCTTCCCGAGATGAAGAGCGGGAAAGGGAACGGCCAAACAGATGGGCCGGGTAGAAACAAGTAACAACGCGAGCGAGGTAAAGCCGCGAACCCCAATCTACGAGCCACCGGAAAAGGAGGGGCAGCAAATCAAGCAAGCGAGGTAAAAAGGGGCAAATCCGCCGCGGAAAAGGAGCCAAGAACAACCAAATCGAGCAAATGGTGGCGCCAAACAACCCCCGGCGGAAAAGCACCCAAACCGCCACGAACAGATCAAGCGGCACCGGATCAAAACAGCGCGCGGAAAGCGGAGCAGCAACCGGCGGCGGCACGGGGACGGGCACGGGCAGGCGGCGCTTGCTTACCCGGAAGGCAGCCGGCGGGCGGGCGGGCGGGCGGAGGAGGAGAGGCGCTGCGGCCTGCTGAGGCGGCGAGCGCTGGAGCTGGAATGGCGAGAGCAGCGGGCGGCGGCGAGCAGGAGCAGGCGGGCGGGCAGTCGGTGGTGCGGTGAGGTGGCCGCTGAGTGGCTCCGGTTCGCCCCTCGCCTCTTCTTCTACAGAGCTCTGGGTGGGCTTTGGGAGAGCGCAGGGGAGGAGTTATTTATATGCATACACGAAAAACTACACTGCCCCGCACTCCACCCCCCGCAAAGCGAAGGGCGGCGAGCGGGGTTAAAAATGGGATTAGTAATCTTTTCTTCGCCCCGTTCCCTGGGGCCCACGGAGTGTACGGCCGCGGCCAGATCTTTCATCCCAGGGGGTCGTCCGGGTGATTAGCGGAGTCGGTGAGGATGGTTTGGCGAGCCGGGTGGCCCCAGCGCTCAGGCTTACGGACCGGTGGTGGGTAAAATTGTAAAATCGGAGGAAGCAGCGGTGAAAGCTGCTGCGGTTCGTGTCCAATTACTGGTTAAAACATAAACAGGCGAAGATTAATGACTAGATAAGTACAGGATCCATGTACGAACGGTCACAAGCCAAGAATGGTAAAAGTTAGTAAACTCCAAAATATACACAATTTTCAAGTGCTGTTTTCAAGTCATAAGCATCAGCAAACGAGGTCAACCTGTCAGCCTCTACCTCACTCTCAGCGTGTTTAACCTAACAGAGAAATGTGAGAATACATGAGCGCTGCGACGTGAAAAACCGGGCTTGCCAACAGGCCGCACTCGTTTACATGATTACATCATCTCCCGTTCATGTGGCCAGAGGTCGGGAAGAACATACAACGCAGGCACCTTAAACTACTGCAAGTAGCCTGATCCGACCGACTTTGACGGATTGACTGTGCTGCGGTAGATCAACTTGACGCGTTTCACGGATTTTCGGTGTGAAGCCACGCTGGAGAAAACATGCAAAGTGCAACCACCCGTTACCAAACTTAATACAACTGGTAGCTTTGAATGCCTTTGCTTAGCGGTGATCGCTTGTTAGGAATCTTCCGTGGGGTTGTCATCGTACATCCAAACATGCCACACCAGTACCATTTTTCCGCATGACCATTTGTTGTTAAACTTCCACACGGTTTAGACACTCTAGTCACGGTTCAACTAATGCATTTCCCTACCCATAAAAAAACTAATGCATTTCCAGAGGGGTGTCTTATTTTTGTTAAAAAATTGTTCACTCGGTTTTCGTTTTATGATATTAGTCCATTTACTTGCGAGCTAAGAAAGCGCAGTTATTCACCTGTCACATTTCGGTTTCATACTATTTACTTATTACCTCGTTTCATAAATAAAGAAAATATTTTTTACTCAGCAGTCCTGCTTCACTAAAACTGTCACTAAGGACAGACACAGTGGAATGGAAATGTACTTATTCATAATTTAGTATGTCTGAATTTCTACGGTCACCGGCACAGGCTTTGATTCACCGACCAGCGTCATATCATCTCCATTGCAATTGCAAGCCGAGCCGCGGCTCCTGTTGTTAAGCTTAAGCTTAAGCATCTCCACCGACGTTCCATGATCGCATCCATCCCTGGCACTCTGGCAGGATGGCATCGCCATCATGGCCGCGAGACCAAAAAATGCCAGAGCGGAGAGAAAGCGAACGCGAATTCCAGGTGGACCTCGCGTCCATCTCCTGCAATATCTGTGGACCTAATCAATGAGGAGCGCCATGAATGCGGCGAGGGCAGTGTCTTCTCGTCTCGGCTCGGCTCGGATCGGCGTCCGAGCGAGAGGTGTCGGAGAGCCCATGCGCCCTCTCTGCCCGCCTTGGCATGGCCTCGCCAGCGTCCAATGCCGCTCGGTTTCTTTCTTTCTTTCTTTCTTCATCGCCTTCTGATCGAGGGAATAAAAAAGAGAAGAAAAAGAAGAGAAAATGCGGCTTCAATTGGACGGTCTGGTCCGGATCTCCATCGCGGCCACCTGTGTGGGGGCATTCAATTCAAATCTACGCCCCTCGCGACGAGACCGCGACAGCGACGTGGGATCGAAATGGAAAGATTGCAGCAGCGGCCACTGCTGGTTAAGGCTATGTACAATGGTGTCCTCTAAATATCACACCCTAAAAGAATATTCTATGCTCCTCTAAAAGATTTCCCCCCCTAAATTCACTCCTCCTGCAACAGTAACCCCAAAAGCATCCTCTACCCGCGTCCCCGTCCATCGCTCCAGCGCTCGTCCCCGCCCAGCGATGCCCCCGGCTGCCCCTCCCGTCCGTCCGCCCCTGGCTGGTGTCGTCCGGGACCACGCCGCCGCCCAAGAACGTGCTGCCGCGGCGGCGCCGGAGTAGTCGCCCACCGCGCAGAAGCCTCCAGGTTCCCCGCCGCCGCGGCGCCGGCGCAGTGGCCATCGCCCACCAGGGAGCCCTTGCCGCCGCTGCCGTAGAGCTGGCCGAGGGCACGAGGTGGAAGATGGCACGACGGCGGGACCCGAGCTCTCTTGCTCACCATGGCTCCAGTGCGGCGGCGGCGGCGTCGTTGGCCGGCCATGCGGGCAGCAGCGTCGGCAGTGGCGGCAGCGGCAGCTACGGCCAACCCTGCGGGCGTGGGCCAGGGGTGCGAGGCTCGGCTGCGGTCTGCGGATGTCGGGCGCGGACCTCCCACGCGAGGCGAGGTTTGGAGGAGCGCCGCGATCCCCGAAATTTGGAGGACGGTGACGGGCGATTGCATTTTACGGGAGTTTTTGGAGGACGCCGCTACAGCACGAAATCAGCTCGGAATCCGCTATTCTACGGGGCCAGGACGCTTTGGCGCGCGCCGTTGCACACAGCCTAACTGCGCGCAGCGCGCTCTGTCCCGGCAAAGCCATCGGTCCGCTTCGGGGCTTCCAGGTCGCCGCGCCCCGCCGCCGCCCACCCGCCGCGCGTCCGTTCTGCCGCGCCCGCGGCGAGAGGGAGACGTCGGTCGGCTTCCATTCCGCGAGGGCGGGCGCCGTAGCCGTTACGAGGAGCGCAGCAGGGTTTGTTGCGTTCACGGGGCCTCGGCGTACGCGTCGCGGTTTCGCCTTCCAGAGTCTACCGTTGTTGCTGGGGGAAAACGAAACGGCTGCCTTTCTTTTTTTTTTCCTGCCGTATCGGACCACTAGACTGGACTACCTGTAGCTTGGCAGCGACTGCTAGAGTGTAGAGACAGAGAGATGACAATTTGAGCTGAGCTGCCGCGAGAAGCGCAAAAAGGCGCATGGTTGTTCTGAAAAGTGAAAAGGAGTGGGATTTTCAGGTTTGATCGGGTCTCACGAACGTGTTTCCAGACTCCAGTAACCAACGTGGCAACGTGTTTCCCCTACCCTTTTCTCCGGTGCTCACGAGACAATTCCTCGTGACGTCCGCCGCTCCGATTCGAAACAGACCCGCCGGGAAGGAAACGGCTGCTTTTGCCAGGCCTGAATTGACGCTTGACGGGAGCCAATGGCCGCTTTCACATGGCGAAGATGATGGATGATGCCATGGATGGCCATGGGAGCGAGGTAGGAGCGCCGAGGCAGCGCAAGCAAAAGCAAACTTTCCCGGTGCCATGCCAACACATCGATCGAGTGCTCGATCCTACTCCACCTCCCCCAAAATTCGCCATGGCAGCAGTGGAAGCCGGAAGGTGAGCGTGTGCCATTCCCGGCTCTCGCCATGAATGGAGCAGTACTGCCACGGCGGACATCGGCCTGTCCAGCTGATACACTTTGTTCCACGATCGATCCTAATTGGATGGCGACACGAGGAATCTATCCCCAGCGTCATCTGAACCGTATCCTATTATTGGGGCCATTAACCGCCGTGCCCATGGAATTGGACACTTCTTTGTCTCCTCTGCAAAATTCGTTCCACACAAAACAACCACCTGCAAACCGCCGTTTACCTTTTGCTGTTTTGCATGCGTGGTTTTCTCCAAGTATTGTACGGTTGCATCGCAGACCATCAGAGCACGAGTGTGCTTAGCACCAGGTCAGGCCAGTGCTAACAAGCACTACTAGCTACAATGATGGGTGGTAGTATTGGACAGTGACGCAAGAAAGCCGCCTGTGTGCATCATTGCAGCAATTGCACGAGCCTTTTGCTAGTACGCTTGAGTCGCAAATACACTTGGTATAGTATTCTACTCATCGTGCGCCACATTGTGGGTAGTGGTTGGCGCAGCGCTTTTGCAAACGCCCTGGATGGACAGGAGACGGGTGGTTGCGGGCAAAGGCAGAGGAGCTGGAGGAAAGCGAGCACGGCATGGCATCATGGATGCTTAGCTGCTAGTAGCTTCTTCTTATCAAAGCCATTCTATAAACCGCCGGGCCAACCGCAACTCAAAGGAACGATGGCGTGTGGGCATGACAAATTTTTTTTTGAACGGTATCGGGGGAGATCCCCACCTACTATTCATTGAAACTTGTTTTGGGCTAATACAAGTAGGATCCTTGCCATACCAAGGGAGAGAAAGTTACACGGGGATTTGGGAGCAAGCAGGAGGGGGAGTTAAGAGATACAAAGTTGCAACCATTCACGCCATACAAACACATCAGGTCGGAGCCTTTTGTAGCGACAGCTCCAGGCATCAATGTCTCTGAGAGTCTTGCGTATGATTTCAGTAGGGGAGAGATCACGGCGATCAAAAACCAATTCATTCCTAGCCTTCCAGATGTGCCAAAGAAGTATGAGCAACAGGTCGACAGAGACAGTTTCAGGCAAGGCGTTTGGCAGGTCAATTTGCCAAGGCCGTCTGAAACTGTCATTTTGAATAGAAAAATGTAAACATGCCCAGATTTCTAGAGGGACGTTGCATTCCTTGAAAAGGTGTTCATCCGTTTCCAGCACTCCATGACAGCGTTCACACCGGGACTCTTGCAAAGGCTTGATGTTGTGGTGAAAAAGATGAGCACGGGTGTTAAGTCTGCCATGGTAGAGGAGCCAGGCAAAGAACTTAATCTTGGTAGGCACTTTAGTGGACCAAATCCGGGACGCATCGGTCAAAGGAGCCAAGCCATGGAGGACACGATAAGCACCGCTGGTTGTAAATTCCTTTTTAGTTGTTTCAAGCAACCGGGAGTCCGGTGTATCCTGGAGAGAGATGGGAGCCAGGTAATCATTCAACATTTGAAGCTCATTATGCGCAGCGCGAGTCAGCCGCGGCCGAAGGAGGGGTTGAACGCCAGAGGCCAGAACCGCACTGACAGTGCCCTTGTCATGTACACAGTGGGAGAAGAGTGCCGGAAAAGTGTTCGCCAAGGAAGATTCAGTAAGCCAACGGTCATGCCAAAAGGACGTGTGTTTGCCGTCACTGATCATGACAGAAGTCACCGAGCGATATCGTTGGAGTTCATCATTCACAAGGGAAGCAAGATAAGACCCAGAGGAGTTAGAGAAAACTGACCCCGCGTGTGACAAGAACCAATTTTTCCAGGGAAGCTGGGCAGGCTCGTGGAGCTTATGAACAAACTTCATGAGAAGATAGTGATTGAGATCCTCATTCTTAACACCCAGGCCACCAGACTCCCGCGGCAGGCAAACACGCTCCCAAGCAATGAGACAATTGGGCATGAAGTTTTCGGTTAGGACTCAGAAAGTTACTGCGAGCCTGAGCATCACTCGTGACGCCGCCGTATGCGTCCCGAGATCTTCTTGCCTGGCTGGCGATGCCGGGATGATCCAGGACTAGTTTACTTGTGCCAATCTGGTTCACACGCGTCCCCATTGGCCCTTGAATCCTTCTAGATTTGTGCTCGTGCCCACCAACCACCGTGCCTCCTGCTGCACTACACTACACCCATGGTAAGCAATGCTGTACGTGATCCACGGCAATTTTCTTCGCTTTTTCCCTGACCCTGCCCCACATGGGGAGCGAAGGACGAACCCTGTTCTTCTCCCACTAGCAGCTGGCTACCATCAACCGAGGTCCTCTCATTCTTGGCATCTCACACGTTGCTGCCTGCCTTAAGGGCGTGGCACGAGCCGAGCGTCCCTGACTCGCCGCAAGTGCAACGGATGATCAACTCGCTGGCCCCCGCCGCGCGGTTGCGAGACGGAGACCTCATTCACGCCCGTGCCGGTGTCGCCGGTGGTGGTTGGCTGTCCGCCCACGCAGAGTTTCAATGAGCTCGCCGTGTCCCCACCGCCGCCACGCCAGCGCGCCTCTCGCCGCCAAGCAAACGCTCGACGGGTGCAGGCGACCGGCGCGTCCTGATCATCCTCGGCCTCGGCTCGCCGTACCAGGAGATCGGTGGGGAGGATGCGAAAGGGAGGCGAGATTTGGGGGCGCCTGCGTGAGAAACAAAGGGCGCACACGAGAAGGGCGTGACGGCGACCCGGCGCGCTAGGAACAAGCGCGCAGCAGCGCTGGTGGTGGGCGTGGCGTCGCAAAGGCGGCCGATCGGATGCGGTCGGGCCGGGGGGACCAACCGCGTCCGGCCATCTGGCCTCATGAGACAAAACCTCGCAGGGGTAGCTTGGCCTGGGAAAAAGAAAAGGAAAAGGAGATACCGAGAGGGAGAGAGAGAGAGGAGGAGGAGCCACTGACACTGAGCCACTCGCACAGCTCACGGATCAGGCCGACACATGGAAGCGTAAGGCCGGCCATCGCGGCAGTGAAAACAAATGGATCTTTTGAGAGCCAAGTGGGGGGATGCTGTCCTTGTCGAGTCCCGCGGTTCTACCGGATTTCTTCCGGGGTCTAGTGGTAGTATTTTTTTTTACATGTACTCTTCATGTGATGCGCATGTTACTCTCCTCTTTCTTTGCGTCTCATTATGTGCTCAATCGTCAGATGTACCGTACCTTTACTGGCTAGTGCTCCCGGGACGCGCGCAGGTGTGCCGATGCCACAGGTGCAGGGTCAAAGGCCACACCAACAAGTTCTCAGGGTGTGGATTTTTTTTAGGAGTATTCCTCCCTTCCTCTACAAGCATAGGGTGTGGTGAGTCTACTATACCTGAACCTCTTATCAAGGCATTGAGCCATTAACAAATGGAGACCACATGTGGCCGGCTTTGCTTATCTAGTTATCTATCCCCGTTGTCCATGCGTGTGGCCCATTGCCATCAGCGTGTTGGCGTTTGCCATTTGACATGGATGCATCATACATTGCCTCCTGCGTCAAGACTGCTCCTTCCATGCCACAATGTTGAAAATAACATCGGAATAATCCATCTCATCTTTTTGGGTGGCAAATAAATTGTCATCGAGCATGCGAAAATCGAGTATGGAGGTGTCTGATTCTTAATAATCAAAGCAACCTACATTACATAATAAAATACCTTTGAGTACCAATGTTTCTCAATTTACAGACATATTCCACTCAATACGAATTTTCTATGGTAGTAATGATTCTCCTCACTCCTGGTTGGGATTCAAGGATCTCTTTTCTTTTTTTTTTATGCAGCACTATATATTTTTGGGAGCCCTACTACACTGTGGTGGTAGAAATAATGTGTGGTCGCATCTAATTACAGTGCTATATATACTAAAGGACTGTACATTGTCAGATTTTAAGGTTTTCCTGTACTTGAACCTCTCATCATCAAGGCATTGACAAACGAAGACCACATGTGCTCAGCTTTGCTTATTCCCGTTTTCCATGCAGTCACATGGAAATGGATTGCTTCATGTACCAAGACATTGCTTCAATCTAAAATGTTGAGAATAGCATAAAAATATGTAATATTCCTTTTGAGGGAACAAAGTATTCCATCATAGAGTGGGACAAAGTCGAGGAGTATTTGGAATGCTTCCTGATTCTCAATGAGCAACATAAAATCTTTATGCATAATAAAATAATGTTCCCCTCCGTTCTAAAATGTCAGCGGTTAACATGTATCAGTATCACAATTACAAATTTTCCACTTAATATCACCTTTCCTATAGAGAAATTAATTTTCTTCGGTCTTGGTTCAGTCTCAGCGCACAGTTTCATAACACAGTTATCAAAATTAGGAACTAACTAACCGTGCCAGATAAGTTTAATTGTGATGAAACTCCCCACACATCCCGTGAAACTCTTCCTCCTCTCTCTCTCCTTATAATGATACTGTCATATCTGCAAAATTATTGATGTAGCATGACATTTAGTACCAATAAACTTCTCATGAAACCCCCACTGAGACTGACCTAATTCAAGTAAGTTTTTTACTCCTTTTTTTCAAGCATCTCAGCACTATCATGAAAGAGATGATTAAAGACACATACAAAATGTTCCATTAATTATTGATGCTCTTTGTTGTTGGCAGAAGCTGTACGGGTTCATAAATGGAATGATCGAATAAATAGCACTGTTACGAAGTTCCTTTCAGAACCGCCACAGCACTGTACTAGTACAAATCTGATGCTCCACAAACAGCTCCAAGCCCCTCCGACGCACTTGTGTTCTCATCTAAGAATAATTTGCAATATTGATCGGTTCCCATCTCTAGAAAATATTTTAGACTAAGGAATGATTTTATTACTCTAGTCCCTGCATGAGTTCTGGTCCCACTTGTAGAAAATATTATCTTGATAATATATTAATTTATATTTATAGAGGAATATCACCCTTGAAAAAAATATGTGAGAAAAAGTGGGCTGTATTATTCCAGTCGAGGAACATGGCCACGATTTTCATGTCAAACTGATGCTGACTGATACTCCCTCCTTCCCCGTTTATAAGGCATGGTGGAACATGACACGGTCTTCTAAACAACACTTTGACCATTTATTTATCATATATTATATCACTTTTGATTATAAACTTATAATCATTGTAAAATATATTTGATTATGAATCCAATCATATGAAATTTGCATTATAAAAATAAAAATTTAATAGTCAAATTATTGGTCAAAGATGACAAGGTTTGAATCTTGATATACGTGTATGCCTTATAAACAGGGAAGGAGGGAGTATCTATCAACCGGCTTCTAATAATCATGTGAAGAAAATAATGCTGGCTTTAATGATTATATTTAATTCTCCAACGGCCATCAAACTATAATCAATCCTGCTACAGTTTACAACCTAGCTGTCGGTCATAACTTGGTTCTCGACGTGTAGATGGTTCGTTCAAGTGTCGACCTTCTGAAAGCAAGAGATGGACCGCCGGCTAGCTGCAAGTACGAGCTGAAATAATTGCACACGAGTACGAGCCAGCGCCACCGGAAACTCATCAACAACGAAGGGCCCATTTAGTTCCCAAAAATTATCTCTCGCTACAGTAATTTGAAACGTTTAACCACTAATTAGGAGTATTAAATGTGAATAACTGACAAAATCCATTCCACAACTCCCAAGCAAAATCGCGAGACGAATCTAATGAACCTAATTATACAATGATTAGACAATGTCGTGCTACAGTAATCAATCTCTAATGATGAATTAATTAGATTTAATAGTTTTGCCCGTCCATCCGTGTAATTAGATTTATAATTAGATTTTTGGAACTAAATGGGCCCTTCGTTGTTGATGAGTTTCCGGTGGCGCTGGCTCGTACTCGTGTGCAATTATTTCAGCATGCCGAGACGGACGACGGCGACAGCGACAGCTGCAAGCCGATCGGAGTGCAAGACCCAACCGACCTAGCTTTGTGCCCTTGTCGACTCGCGTCGTCGTTCGCCAACCCTGACGAGTGACGACATGTAAAAAGGTCACTCGAATGTCATGGTGCGCATTTTTTTCTACTACTACAATATTAGCCGATGTCAGTACTGGCACAGTAGATGTAAGTCCACGTCACGTTCGGGCAGTTTGGCGTTCTGATTGGCTGCTAATCGCCGGAAGCTAGCCTAACGTTTGGCCGTCCTTGAAGGTACGACACGAGGACCTGACCTGGAATTTGGTCTGGAGCGGAGACTTGTTTACTTCAAAAATGATGTCTTTGCTTTAATAAATCCGCCCGCTGATGTCATGCAAGTGCCGCCGTTGCGAGGATGCAGGATTGGAGAGGGGTTGTAGCTAGAGAGTAGAGACGAGCACGTTTTGGCGGCCACAGGATAATGGCACGAGTTCGGATGGGAACGCGCGTGTTGCCACGCAGCAGAGCAAACGAAGGAGCGCGCGTGCTGGCCTGTGTCGGTCTGAAACTTGCAACACGAAATAGGCAGGGCCGCAGGGGTCAACTGGCACCAAACAGTCTGCCTGTCCTCGCTCCCAATCTGAAACAGTAGATGCGTTGACTCGGACAGCATGCGTTGACTCCCAAGCTCGTGTTTGAGTGATTTGCTGAATCTTATAAAAGTGTCCGGTTTGATGCGCGATTTGACTTGTTCTCTTTCACGTCAGGCACAGCTAGCCGTGCTGCTTACGAGCACACATGCACGACGAAAGGATGGAAGAGCGACCGACCGTTAGGCGCGGACATTTGAAGCCCGAGCCGTGTCGGGTCCGAATTAGGCCGTAACTAACCGAACAAGGCAAAGACGATGAGTGGTACACGAGTAGTAGTTGACTGGCCTCCATGGCGCGCGTACTTCCCTTCGTGAGCCAACAGACGACGCTCTAGACGGTGACGGATGTGCTAACTCGCTGGGCGTGTTTAGTTCGCGAAAATTTTGGGATTTAGCTACTGTAGCACTTTCGTTTTTATTTAATAGTTAGTGTCTAATTATGTACTAATTAAGCTCAAAAGATTCATCTCATCATTTCCAGTTAAACTGTGCAATTAGTTATGTCGCTGCGGGAAATGAGCGACTACTAAAATACTCGATTGCTCGTTTGATGTGTGCTTGATCGGATATGATCTAGCACGCAAAGACTCGAGGATTTAGACTGGTTCAGGCCGAATGTGCCCTACGTCCAGTATGGGGGTGGTGTTCTTGCTCTATTACTCTCGAGCCCGGATGCTCAAAGTTCATAGGGGAGCTTACAAACTGGTCAAGCAGTGTCGAATCTCTAGGAGTCCGACCCTTTTCTACGTGGGGGCTTTCTCTTTTATAGTCCAAGGTGGGGCCCCCATTTACATATATCTAGCGCTGAGTCTCGGCACCGTCGGGGTGTTCTTCGTTCTTGTCAGTTGTCGGGGCCCACTCGGTAGGTTGGGAGTGGGCAGGCTCGATCCTGGCGATCTTCTTGGGCAATGGGTGATCTTGGCGATCTTTTTGGGCAGCGAGTTGTCCCGGTGTTGTCCCATCCTAGCTCAGTCGGGGCGGCCCGATCACTCGGATGGTTGTTCGGGGGTCACCTCCGGTCTTGTCCGTCTTGGCCTACGTTCCTTATCAGCATGGCTATCTTGCGTTTCCCTTGCGTAGCCCCTGCCAGCAGGACGGCACACCCGGTGAGGGGTGCATTACCGAGGTCAGGCCGGGGGCGTCCGGTCACGCTTGCTGGCGTAATAGGATGGTGCGCAGAGGCAACCATCATTACGGCGGGGGAGGTGACGTCCTGTTGACGCCCGTCCTGTAGTGTCGCGGGGCCTGCGCGGGCGGCGCTGTCCCTTTGTCAGGGGGCCTGTCTTGTCCGGCACGCCTGTCAGGCGGAGCGGCTTCCTTGGAGCGCACGTCCCGAGTCATCCGGCATGGCTCTGACCCGGGGTGCTAGGTCGGGGGCCGTCACGCGTCCCGAGAGGTCGGGCTCCCGGATGTGTTGTCTTAGGGACGAAGGCAGCTCCCTACGCGGGTTAGTGGGCCGTCCCGTTCTTGGCCCAATGAATCTGCTGGGCTTCTCTTTACACGAGTCGGACCCGTCGGGGATCCCGGATTTATACTCCCGTCAAGTTATTTTTTTAAAATTATATTTAATGTTCCATGCATATGTCCAAAAATTTAATGTGACGGAAAATTTTTAGGAACTAAACAGCCAATTACCCTACCGTACCGGAACAGAAGACCAGGCCAGACCTAGAGTTTGAACCCGTGAAAGAGACGTGGCATGGCACGAAATCGGTGACAAATTCCGGGGCCATCATCGTCGTCATCATCCAGCTTGTCCTCGCTGGTTGTGGACGTACTGGACGCCGGCCGGGTCGCCCTCATCTGGACACTGCGGAGCAGCGAGCCCCACGAGCCACGGCTGAGGCGCTGTAGGAGGCTGTGGGCGGCCTTGCCGCTCGCCCGCTCGCTCCTCGGGATGCTGATCCACGGGAAGATTGGCTGGCGATGGTGCACCCATTTCCGATCCCTTGGGTCCGAACTCGTTTTCCATGTGTGGCGTGCACGGTGCACCGACGCATAGTAGGGTGCTCCACATCCGGCGGCCCGGGGCCACTGCTAGCAGGTACCCCACACGGCTACAAACAGAAGCGGGAATGTGACGTGACAGATCTGGACGTGAAAAATCGACGGCCCCAACCGAGGAACACCGACGACGCGGCACCGTGGCAGGCAGACCAGCCGGTACGGTACGGAACCGTGGCGGCGGCGTGGCCCAAATTAAAATATTCTCCGGACGGCCCGGCCGCCTGGCGTGCCGGTGGACGCAGCCGGGTTTTGCTTTGCTTCCTTCCTTCGCCCGCCGCCGTCAGGAAGCGCCAGCCGCCCGCACGGACCCATACCTGCCGCCGGGCATGGGAGTCTGCTGGAACGCGCCCCCCGAACGACGACGCGCTCCGCCGTACACGCCGGCGCGCCTTCCGGTGAGGGGCTGAGGGCTGGAGTGAGACGCACGTGGGGAGGACGCCGGCCAGGAACGCGATTCCCATTGACTGAAGGGGGCGCGACGACCGGCGAGTGTCTTCGAACGCAAGCAAGACGGTGACGGTAGCTGGCTAGCTGCTGAGGTGTCTGTCTCTCCTGGTCAGCCGAGCGTCGGGGGACACGCATCGCCGCATCATCGGTGGCGCTGTCATCAGGAGTCCGGGGCCAGTCAAAGGCTTCGGGGACAATGGTCAGGCAAGTGGTGGGCTCCCTGCGTGGAATTAGGCGATGTACGCAGCGCCATTCGCGGCAGACGAATGCAAGGAAGATTGAGCCAGAGATCAGCAGATAATCTCCTATACCCAGGTAGAGGTGTAGGACTACTCAATGATGAGCTTCTTTCTACTTTTTTCTTTTACTTTTTTTTTGAAACGATTTATTCTACGCATGTTCCATCCGTCCGTGATCTGCGAGCGAATCGACGGCTTGCATTGCATCAACTGAAAAGCGAAAACCATTTTGATAAAGACGATAAGGAAGTTTATTCTCCAGCGCCGGGCGCGACAAGGCACAATTTGACGCCGCAGATCGCAGTTGCGCGCCGGGCTTCCTGGTAATGCCATTGCCAGGGTGGTGACAAATCGCTTTCCGCGCTCCCCCGTCAGGCTGCACGTGTTGCGGGGAGATAACAAGAATTGGATCACAAGTTTCATGAAGGTTGGAGGGAGGAGGCGGCGTGTTGCGATGCTCCTCCTCCTCCTCCTTTTTGGCTGTCACAACGACATGCACGCGAGGAATCCAATCTGATGGACGTGTTAGTATTGATCTCCACCAGTTGGACCAACGGCAACTGGGCCCTTGACTCGCGTCTTGATCGAGGACGGCCAGCTCAATAGACGGCTGGTGGGCCCCCGTCGCGCAGTGCCATATATAGAGGAGGTGGGGACTACGGCAAATGACACGAGGTTCGCCGCCGCTACAGTTCCCGCCGTCCTAAACCCTAACCCGATCTAGAGGGAGGTGCTGAAAGCGACGGGAAGCCGCCGCCACAGCACCATGACGCCGTCGTCCCCGTACTGCACCACCCGTCGCTGTCTGTGCGCAGCCTCCATCGCCGAACGAGGTCGCGCCGGAATCATGGACGACAATAACAGTGAAAGGTATGTCTCTCAGTATAGAATATCCCGCCGATCTACTCCTAGGCGATCCAATAGTTCTAACAATGGTATCAAGAGCCTTCTCTAGTGAGTAGACTAAGTTGGGAGAGAGTGATTGAAACTCGAATCGAGAGAATCAAAGGACAGATCAAAAGACACAGATCGGGTTTTTGAAAGCTAACCCTAGCCCTAAAAGAAAAAGGCGGCGGTGACCTACCTGGGCCTCGCCGCCGGCACTACCGCCGGCCGTGGCTGCCAGGGAACGCCCCAGAGGCGCCGGATCTCTGGCGCACCACCGCAGTTGCGAGGGAAAGCCGAGCCGCCGCCTCTGAGCGCGCGCGCACGGGCTCCCCAAAGGGCACCACCGAGGTGCCGCTCGACGGTGCTACGCGCGGCTCCGGCCGCACGCGTGCACCGGCGAGGGGCGCCACGGCGGCGCCGCCACCTCCTTCCCCGGCCATCCATGGCCGCCGCGTTTTGTGGTAAAAGCAAGAGAAACGAAGGGGAGGCCAAAGAAAACAGAGAGGAAAAGGGGGAGGACCGCGGCCACACGCCGGCGGCACCGCTCCTCACTGTCGCCGGCGAACCGCCGGTACGGGCCAGGCCACCCCGCCGCCGCCGTTTCGGTGAGCTGAGAGAGAATAGAAAGGGGGAGGGCCGCGGCCACGTGCGGGCGGTGCCGCTCCTCACCGGCGCTGGCGAAAGGGGGGAGGGCCATGGCGGCGCGGCGCCCCTTCGGCCGCCAGTGGCCGCCGCTAGCTCGGGCTCGAGCTGAGAGAGGCGCAAGAGAGAGAAAGGAAAGAGAGAAATGATATTAGGGTTTTGGGGTAGGAGTGGCCGCCGGGTGTTTTGCCCTGGCGAGATCCACGGAGGGCCGTCGGATTTGATCCGACGGTCAGGGGCTTCTCATGCTGCTGCTGGGCCGGCTGGGCCGCGCGAGCGCGAGTGTGGGCCGCACGCGGAAGCGCAGCGCGCGCGCATGGGCGGCGGGCCGATTTCGCTGATTCGGGCCGCGCGCATGCAGGTTCTGGGCTGGGCTGGCTGTTTGCACAGTAAAGCTTGAGAATTAGTCATATTCTTTTTCAGAAGCCTGTTTCAATGATAGTTTGATGATTTTGACTATGTTTTGATCTCCCTTCAATTTTGCACCAACGTGTAAATTGTTTAGGAGAATAAAAGAATAAAATAATGTTTCTCGATATAGAATATTCATGTTTCCGCTGCAAAGTAAAAGTCTAATCCTCTATTTAAATTCGAACCAACGAGAAGATTTAAATATAGGAATAGAAAGATATCTGTTTAAAGTTGAATTATGGTATTGTTATTTTCTGACCAACGTTGATGATAACAATATTGTAATTTCATGAGTATGAGGACGAAAGTTTATATCTCTGATAAATTTTGCATTAAAGTGATCAATTTTTCAGAGAAAAGAGAAAGACAAAGAATTGTTTCTGAAAAGGAAGAAAAGTTTTCCGCTGCAATAAAGAAAGATAGACTCAGATGAGTTTCTCCCTGTGGGAAAAAGGAGCCTCTATGTTTAAGGTTAAGAAAAGCTTCCGCTGTTGTATGTCAAAGAAAGAATGTTTTGGCACCATTTTGCCATTGTAAGTATCAAGTTGAGCATTAGCCTGCTCTTAAAAGAAAAGAAATTTAAAGTTTATTATGATGTTGTCATTTTCTGACCAAAGTTGATGATGACAATATTATAATTTTTATTCCAGTCATGTGTTCTATTTCTGCCCAACGGTGATATAGAATTGAAAGTAAAAGAAATTTGTATGTTTTAATTTTGACCAACGTTAAATTAAGACATACAATTCTTCCCAAGTAGAGAGAAATTAACAGACAAAAGTTGATTCTGATCAACGCTACAGATAAAGTTTAGAGGTTACTCAGCTGTATAGTTGAGGTTAAGAAAGAAAAATGCTTGTTCCATTCTGACTTTTAGTTGATATGGAAAAGAGATGCAACTGTTTTTGAAAAGTTTTTGGTTTCTCTCACTAAAGTTTTGTGAATATTGTAATTCGTTAAACTTTCTGATTAAATTGAAACCAACGGGAAGATTTAATCAGAAAATAAAGTATATGTGCATGTTTTAGTCATTGTGACCAAAGTTTTATCACTATATTATGTTTTTTCCTTGTCCTTCAACAGTAAAGATAATGGTTGAAATGAGTTTGACGCACGTTAAATTTGACCAACGTTGAATTAAACATGCGTTGCAAATGCCTTTCAAGTTTTATACCGTATGTCGGAAAAGTTTTTGGCACTTGTGTCACTTATATCCTGCATGACAGGAAAAGTTGTGAAAGATCATGTGCTACTTGAGTATCACATAAAATTAAAAAAAAGTCTGGGGGAGCTTTTAAAGTTATCCCAGTAATTCTCATGCACTACTATAGTGACTTAAAAAGAAAGTTGTATGCGAACCAAGATTGCAAGCATGACTTGCAAAAGTATAGCAAAATGAAGAACTTGATGAGTTCTTGAAAGTGCAACAAATCAAGAACTATGAGGAGCTCTTGAAAAGGAACGATAAAATAGTACTCCCATTATTTTGTATGACTTGGTCATATGAATAAAGTTCTAGTAATGAAAGGATCCTCGTTCACAAGTGTTAAAAATAGTTTCGAAATTATGGCAATAAAGTTTGTGCCATATTTCGAGGGGGAGAAAGATTAGAAAGACAAGAAAGATTAAAATTTAGAGAGAATTTCCCTGCAAAGTTAAATGTGATGCATTTTTTAAAGCAAGAATGATCTATTAAAGAAGAATATGACTGAAAAAGGAGTACAACGGTCATAACATTGATACCCCAATTACAGAAACAAGTAAATTTCTGGAGTTTTCGGCTCCAAATAGGACGAAAAGATAGTTAAGCCTCAAATCAACCGTAAAGGTGGTGCTTGAAGCACCCTACGAGGCTTGTAAAGACTGAACCGAGGCTTGTAAAGACTGAACCCAAACACAAGCTCGAAGATATTCCATCTTTACAATAGATGGGATAATCTGGGGGAGTAAGTATGCCAAGAACTAAGGCTTGAAGAGAAGTGAGACTGTATGTTCATATGATTCAAGCACTACAATTGTCTCATCATATGTTGAGGTGTTGATTGAATGACAGAAATTGAGGTGTCTCATTCATCGAGGTGGCAAGAAGCCATATAAGATGTCATGAGACCTAGAAGTTTCAAATCTATTTTGGAACATAGAATAAGTTCCTAACGGAGCCAAGACAGTAGGCTAAAATGGGTCTACAAGATTAAATGTGACTTCAGAGGGAACATGGAAAGTCGATAAGTACAACTTGTGGCAAAGACAAAGGATAAGTTCTAATGAGACATTTTGTACAATCTCATGAAAGTATTCTTTTAGAATCATAGTGACATTGGTGCATACTACTTTTAGAATTGCATCAGATGGATGTTGGTGAAATATCTTCCAATGAAGATTTGTACGAGAAAATGTATATACATGACATAACCAAATGGTTTTGTTGTGGAAAGAAAAGAACATCCAAATACCATCTGATGAAATCAGAATAGTGTATCTAAAGTTTTATGAGAACAAAGAAAATTTTGGGTTTTAATTAAAGGTCAAGACGACAAATTGCAAATATGCAAAGTTTGAAGATGGGAAATTATTTTCCTATAAAGTTCAAAGAAGGTTATTATGACCTCTAGTTTTGATAAAATAATCTCGGTGAAAAATCATTCGCTCTAGCAATGGAAATTCACTGGGATAAAAGTAAAAGGGGTATTAAGGATTATCGCAGAGAGCATACTTAGAAAAGAGTTCTGAAAGATATATAGTATGCATGCGAGTAAGCCTACGCCTGTCCTATTGTCAAGGGTAATAGTTTTGGAATTTTTAGGTTTCCAGGAACCGTTATATGATCGATCAAAAGAAAAAGGTTCCATGTGCTTCAGCTGTTGGAAGCAAAATTAGTGCTCAAAAGAATTTACCCTGACATAGCGCAAGTATCCGGGAAATTTTGGCAGAAGTCTAATCAAGCAATAGATCACTGGAATGGAGTTATAGAATGTTTTGCAATTTTGCAAAATATTATCAGTCTCATGCTAAGTAAGAAAGGAACATGTACTCTCAAAAAGTTGTGAGTAAATAGAATTAAGTTTTGGCGAGATGTTAAGTGAAGCCCAAAAGCAAAATAGTTGTGATATCATGGGTCGTGTACCCAAAGTTTAGCATGATATGAGGCTACAGGACATGCAAAATGGTTGAGGAAACCGTTACCTGGAATTGATAATGGTAGACAACAGCAGTATACCATTCAAATGTTTTCACTCCTATGGCAACATGTCAAGTGTGCTGTCAAACACTTTGACGGGGAGTTATATATGTTGCAAAGGAGAAAATCCAGAATCATATGAAATCATTGAGCATCAAAATATCGAGCAAGTGCTAGCGGATCCGCTTACCAAAGGCCTACCACCCAAGTCGACATGAGTTTTACGGAAGGCCTATGATTTCTGGATTACTAAAGGGCCCAAAGAAAGGTTAATGTCTTGTTTCAATACAGAAAGGTACATTGTGGCTGTTAAGTCTGACGGTAACTAATAACCGTCATGATGAGGCACTCTCTACGTACTAATCTGCAATGAGATGAGGCCAATATCAAAGCAACTAAAGAGAAAGTAAAAAGGGTTACGTTAAGTTGTAAAGTTTTAAAAGTGTAAGGTGAGATCAAGGGGGGAATGTTAGTATTGATCTCCACCAGTTGGCCCAACGGCAACTGGGCCCTTGACTCGCGTCCTGATCGGGGACGCCCACCCAATAGACGGTTGGTGGGCCCCGTCGCGCAGTGCCATATACAGAGGAGGTGGGGACTACGGCAAATGACACGAGGTTCGCCGCCGCTACAGTTCCCGCCGTCCTAAACCCTAACCCGATCTAGAGGGAGGCGCTGAAAGCGACGGGAAGCCGCCGCCACAGCACCATGACGCCGTCGTCCCCGTACTGCACCACCCGTCGTTGCCTGTGTGCAGCTTCCATCGTCGAACGAGGTCGCGCCGGAATCATGGACGACAATAACAGTAAAAGGTATGTCTCTCAGTATAGAATATCCCGCCAATCTACTCCTAGGCGATCCAATAGTTCTAACAGGACGCCCATCAGATGAGCTTGTAGGTGCCGCGTCCAATCAGGACGACGGAAATTGTTCTCATTTGTCTTGCCTACCGATATCTGATTTCTCGATGGGTTTTGTTTTGTTGGCGTGTCATTATTTGCATCCACGGTAGACCAAGCACCATTTGTTATCAGAAGAACCTGAAGAACGGCTGCTGCTGGCAAGCGAGGCCCGTTTGTGCCGAGTTGATTGGCACGCATCGCCGGGTGGTCCGGATGACCAGATCTACGGAGTACTAGTACTAGTAGCTAGTAATGCCCGCCAGATTTGGATCATGTTTCTGTTTCTTGCGCCCAAGTCTCCTAGCCGTCGACGCTCCCAGGTCCCAGTCCAGCAGAGCTACCCAACTGCTCGGTTAGTTTCCTGGTCGGACGTATGAGTAGCCCGCAAATCAACAGCTTTACTGTGCAACGGGACACCTCGGCAGGAATCCCCCCCTAGGCTCTATCCGGTGGCATCCTGATCCTGCCGGACGAATGGACGATTATCACGAGAGCTGATAGCGCGTCGCGCCGATCGTATCTCCCATCCCAGTCCCAGCTGGATTCTCTATCATTATCCTAAGCTTTAACCTCTGGCCTCATCCTCGCTAAACTATGGTCGCATCGCGGATGCATGATAAGAAAAGGCATCGTCCCGATCTGACGCCGCCGCGCCCCGTCCAGATTCCATCTGTTGCGCCACGAGGTGCCAACCTGTGAAGCGCAAGCGATCCGCCCCGCCCGCTGGTACAAGCACGGCCGGTCAGCCGGCGTGCACGTACCTGTGCCGGTGCGCTGCGCGCTCAGATCACATGCCCCCTGGGCTGGGGGTCACCAGGATTATTGGGCAGGAAAACAAAGAAAGCCATCCCGGCGGTTTGACCCCAGTGCTTGGCAGCGATGGCTCCGTTGTTTACTCGCCTGCGGATCTGCCGGCGCCCCGCGTGCGCGCGCGCGAGGGCGGAAGCGACGCCGCACACGCAGAGCTCCCAGAGCGTTCGCGTCCTGCCAGACGTGTACGGGGTCGCCGTGGCATCAGGCCACCGCCCGCCCTCCTTGGACATCGCCAGCGTCTCGGATCATGCAGCTACCCCTGTTGGGCGTTGGCAAGTTCGGGGGTGCTCCACGCTCGTATGACTAGCTGTCTGGCCATGACTATGCAGGAGACGCTCTTCATTTCCCCAATGATGGACGGCATAACGAGGTGGAAATGATTTGCTCGGAGGCCGGTATGATTCCGTCTGTTTGTTCAGATCCTCATGTGGGACTTGGGAATACTATACGAGTGGCAACTGGCAAAGTAAACGTTTTTATATAGGGGGTTAAAAAATGAGTGGTGACACTTGCTTTCGTCATGGCGGTTAATTTCAACTTACTAGTGGCGATTAGTAGTTTACAACCAGGGATAAGCAAGAGTAGGACGTACTCGAGATAGGCTAGAGGGTACGTCTCTCCTGCCAGGTCGTGCTACACCGCCGTCGGCGCCATTGGTACCCGCGTCGTCGAACGTGCACGGGATGGACTCATTTCTGTATTCCCTATGGGCATTGACAATGGCGCCCTGTTCATCAATTCCGCCCTGTTCATCAATTCCTAGGCCGCGCGGGGTGTACTCGTTCGTTCTTTCGCACGTACGGGATGAATATTACAGGTCAATGCTAAGTTGACAAGTTGTCGAGTAGTCTGGGACGTCAGTGCTGGTACTTTTCTCGTTATTTAAGTGCCTTTTAAGACCAGCAGCCTAACGTGCAGGGTGGAACAACTTATGAATAAACGAGACTTTGATCCCATAATCCTAGCGTCGAGCCAAAGAGGCAGGTTCGCTGATAGTTTAGGTACACTAGTGGCATGCATTGTGGAAACCTAACGGAACGGAAAACAACCACCCCCTTCCAGTTCCAAAGTTCAGACTCTCTTCCGGATTGGATTCTGCTAGGTGTGCTTGCAGGCTCGGCTAAGTCAAAAGATAATCTTCGTCACTGCCTAAACTTAACGCGGCAAAGAGAATGCAGCCATGCGGCGGCTCCTACGGGAAAAAGCTCGCGCCTGATCTTCACCTAAAAGTCGCTAATGGACGGGGCGACAGGCAACTGTAGGATCCCACTAGCTTATCTAATCTAGTTTTTTTTTTTTTTTTTTTTTTGCGAAAGCTTATCTAAATCTAGCTGCTGTGCTCATGTCAGGCTATAAAATCCTTTCGCCTTACTGGGTGAGCTACCCCTACGGCCCCTCCTCCGGAAGTCCGGACGTGCATAGAGCCATGCCCATGGTGTGTTTTTTTTCGAAGGACATGGTGTTGTTATCGGGCACACAGGCCTGTTTTACTTTCGGCTCAGCGCACAGAGCCCACCCAGTCACCCATTCACAAATTAAAGGCAACCTGTTGCAGTCGTACCACTCGACGTGAGTACATGACACGACTGTTTCTGTGTTAATACTGCTGTGTACTCTTCTCGGCGTCGGGGATTCAAAGCATCTTCTAAGTAGTACGCAGTACACGATCCGGTATGGGCGAGCAGGACGATGACATGGGCCGAACGGGCCCCGTTTGTAATGTTCCTGCTGCGCCTACTGATGTCAGATCGGAGGACCAGCCGACGACGACGTGCTACTACGCGACTCATCACAAGCGGCAGTGAACAAGAACACAATTTATATCAGTAGAATCAATATGCTTGCTTGCTTTATCCGAACTGAGCTTTCCATGGCAGATGCTCTGCACAGTAAAGCCGAGCAGTTGCTACTTGTTGCTAGCTGCTACACAGTGACTGTGAGAGCTAGATTCCGGCATTGAATCGTAGCTTTGGAGGAGAAGCGGCGAAAGAGTGCGAGAGTAGCATACCCTCCTGATTTCGTGTAGGTGATCCTTCACCAGCTTGGGGGATCGATCTGGACAGAACGGCTTGCTCTCGAGCGCGGCAGCAGCGCTTCAATCACGCCGCACCGCCATCAATCTCCTGACCCTGCTTTCCGGCCGTGGTACGGTTCGACGCCTGACAAGCCAGCAGAGGTCGCTTTCTTTCGTTCCCGTCGCCGGGGCCGCCCTGCCGCAAAGGGGGAGGGCACCTGCATGGGCACGGCGAACCGCGAGCATCTTTTCGACACGGCTCGACACGGGGGGCACATGCGCGCCGCGACACCGACGCTCCGGTGAACCGAGCTCCCCAACTCATCGTCGCGCCAAAGAGATTTGTTTAACCGGGTGTCGTACGCGCGTCTAGCCAAACAGCTCACTCGATGCGATCCCACTCCGGAAAGCTCGAAAAGGGCGCGGCGCCAAAAGGAGAAGAAAGGGGTTGGGTTGAGGAGCTGCCGATCGACCTGGCCTCGCGCAGGCGGCGCCACGCTTTTGTCCGTCGCTGGGCGTGACGAGGATGTTTGGCTTCTGTCCTCGTGTCCTCGTCTCGAGTGCAGCGTCTCTAATTTTCAAAAAAGAGTGCAGCGTCTCTGCGTGTCTGCGTGGAGGTTTGAACGAGAACCGGTAGCAGGGCGCTTGGTTTTCTTAGGCCGATCGATCGGCAGCCTGCAGGTAACGTTGGCACAATGGCATGCCCGACCTCGTTGGCGATAGAGAGCATCACTGGCGTAGTACTCATTTGCTGAAAGCCTGAAATGAAACGCGCAGGAAGAGGCAAGGTGTGACTGTGTGTTAGCGATGGGAACAGTGGTGCCGCGTGCCGGCCTCTGGAGATTCCCAATCATGGTCGGAAGTACCGATCTGAGGGCCTACACAAGGACGGGGATTTGAAAGGGTGTGAAAGACCAGTCCGTCGGTGGGCTGAATTCACTCCGTGTGGCGCGCCGACGATGATTTGATGGGTTTTGCTTTTGACGCGGCGGCCGGCGGGGCGCAACATTGCCTTGCACAGCGGCGGCCAGCGCTGCTGCGCATCATGGCCATGGAGGAGCTGAGCCTGAGGAGCACGAAGGCACCAGCGCTACCGCTGTTCTTTGCTCAAGTGTTGCTGCAATGCTGGCATGCATGCTGCTGCTGCTGCTGGTGTCTTCTACTGGAACAGCGTGAGTGCGTGACCACGCAGAACGTAGCTGGCGAAGAATGAAGCGAGGGCAAAAAAAAAAAGAAGGGAACTGGAGCCTGGCCGATGGATCAGGCCCAATAAGAAACTTCAGGTTTCTTTATCGGCCGACTTGGACTTGGTGCACTGTAACTCGTGTTGGGTGGGCTCTCGGCACGAGGCACAGCTTGGTGGACTGTCCTCTTGTTGGGTGTGGGCTCTCGGCACCGGCGTGCATGTTGGACCATTATCAATTCTAGTTTGGGCCGCAAGGGTAACAGCTTATATAGCCGTACCCAACACACGACTACGAAATTTATCACGCCGCGTTTCTAATCAGCCCATCCCATTTCTTTTATTAGGAGCATTTACCTGCCTTTTCAGTTTATTTTTCAAGTTTTGATGGACGGCTAACAACTGAATAAAGAAGCTGACCAAAAAATTTTCGATGTAATTTTATTTTCATTATGTCGTCTTGTATCATGTTTCATTCCTTTTTAAAAAAAACACCTTTCAGATGTCTTTCTTAAAATAAAATATTTTCATTATCAGTTCTACTCAGGATATGGACCATTAAAATAAAAAACAAAAATGACATTCTTTTAGTCGAAAATGCCGAAAACATCATAATCATAACGTGAAAAACAACAACAACAAAAAACAATCAGACCTCCACCACTAAGGCAATAAGAGCATCTCGAGCAGATTACATCTCTCATACTTTATATTTAATGTCTCCATCGCCAATAATAGTTTTTATGTGTCTTGGTAGCTAGTGTTGTAGCAGATCACTCAAAGGATAAGGTAAAGTGAGGAATCCCCTACATTTGAACAAGAGGGAGTTGTGTTTCGCAATCATCAAATTTTTTGGTATTGCTAATGGAAATGGTAATCTGCACGAGAAACTTCCATTAACACTTCAATTACAAAAGAATAGATTTTGTTATTGATGAGAGCTGGAGATGCTCTAAGGCTGTCCGCACCGGGTACTAGGAGCCATCCAGTATCGGTTCTGCAGTAGGCTTTAGCGTAAAAATGTCCTGCACCGAGTACTCTGCTGGTACGCTACGTCCTGTGCTCAGCCAAATTCAGCGGAGTAGCGGACGCCCACTACACGCCTCCGTGGCACGACGGTGGCAAGGCCGTGCGAGGGAACCCGGCAGCAGCGAGCAAGGAGGAGAGAAGCTCCGCCGCAGATCCACTGGTGAGCAGGGAGGGGACCGGCGAGTAGGGAGGAGAGGAGCTCTGCCGCCGAGATTCGCCCGCACTCGCGTGGAGAGAGAGAGAGCGTGAGGAGGTGGTTGCACTCGCGTCGGTGCACACAATGCTATGGGGCGAGGCTGATGAGCGTGGGCGGCCCTAGCTCGATGCGCAGTCGTCGGATCCAGGGGAGGCCGACGCACCTGCGGAGGAAGAAGGGAGTCGGCCCCTGCTCCGGCACCATGGCCCATGCGTGCACGTGAGTTGGAGCTCTGCCGGCGTGGCCGGCGCACGCACGAGCGGATGAGGAAGGAGGAGCAAAGGGTGGCGGGGGATAAAGGGAGGGGTGGGAGCGGCGGGATGAGGGAGAAGGGGCGCTGACGAGGGAGGTGGGGCGCCGGCAATGGAGGGAGGCATCGAGAGGGATGGAGGCGCTGCGCTGGCGACGATGGCGACCGACGCACTCGAGGTGGGGAGAGGGAGAATGAGAGAGGGAACGGGGTAAAAGAATAGAAAAATCTGACGTGTGGATCACGTGGCTAGTAGTTGGTATAGAGAAGATATATAGAGAATGAATAGTTATGGAAGAATTAAATATATAATGACCAGAATAAAATATTTATTTTAAAAGATTAAAATAAAGTAGCATGGATAGGCTAAACCCTGTACCGACTAAATCAACACCAACAACTTGTATCCTTTCAAATAGGAGTACTACGCGTAGACGTGACTAAAACTCGTCATCCATCAGCCTCTACAATACTCGTTGTTGCAGCAGCACACAGCGGGGGTTGAAGAAAAGGAGGACGTGAAGCAGCAACCTGACAGGCCTGCGGGGTGCAGGCCGCTCGGTTTAGGGGGTGGTTTGGTTCCAGGGATTTTTTTAAGTCTCTGGAACTTTTTAGTATTTAGAAGTATTAAATAAAAGTTAATTATAAAACTAACTGTAGAACCCTGGGGCTAAATTGCGAGACGAATCTAATGAGGCATGATAATTTATGATTAGCGGATGGTTACTGTAACATCACTGTAGCAAATTATGAATTAATTAGGCTCATTAGATTCGTCTCTCGAATTAGCACTCAGCTGTCAAAAAACATTTATAAACATATTTTATTTAATACTATAAAATAGTAAGATTCCTTTTGATGTGATAGGAACTTCTAAAAAAAGTTTGGTTTATAAACATTTTATTTATAAACAGATTTTATTTAATACTATAAAAGTCCGCGGCATCGCGGTCTCCGGTATGTCTACTCCCTCCATCCTAAAATAATACTAAATTTGATCAACTTACCACAAAAAAGATCAAATAATTTTTAAAACATACTCACAAAAGACATCTAATACTTCATCTACTAATCACAAAAATTAAAAAATTTGCATGTTTAATTTTAAAATTACATTTGTTTTGGAACGTAGGGAAGGGAGTAAGGCTATCCGCACTCATCATACTCTAAATTCATCCTCTAAATAAAATATTCTATCCTAGTCATCAAGATTCTCTACTCTATTTTCAGTTTGTCTGCATCCAATCATCCTTTATATCCTACACTATATCAACTACCATCCAACAAGGTCCACACATCATATTCTATTTTCCCTCCCTCTCTTCTCTGTCCTCTCTCCATCCCATCTCCCACCCACGTGCGCCCCCTCCCCTGCTCTCTCCCTCTCCCCTGCGCGCGGCGGAGCTCCCTCGCCAGCGGACTCCCTCCCCGGCGGCGGGCCGCGGCGGCGGAGCTCGAGCTCTGGCCTCCCTTCCTTCTTCCTACCCACGCCGGGTCCTGCCCACCCACGCCGGACCACGGCGACCTCCCCCCAAATCTAGCAGCGGCGGGCCTCCCTCTCCCCTCCGCTGCGGTCCTCCTCACGCGCGGCCCTCCTCGTCCCTCATGGTGCAAATCCATGGCGGGTGCGGCGGTCGGGGCAAGGAGCGCGGGAGCAGCCGGCGAGCCGCGAGCTGCGAGCTAGCGTGTGGTGGAGGCGTGTGGCGGAGGGAGTTGCGGGCCGCGCGGCGAGGGAGCTGCGCCGCCGTGGGCCGCGCAGCGGCGGCGTGTCGGCGGCCGCGGGCAGTGCTGCGGGTCGAGCTTCCGGCGGCAAGCTCCGATCTGCTCCCACCTCGCTTCCAGCTGCGGCGGCTGCTGCTGCATCGTTGACGCAGCCGGTCAGAGCGCGGCGGGCGGCCGGGCGGAGCACGCGGTGCGCGCGGCGGCGGTGGAGGCCATGGCGCGGCGGAGGAGCGGTGGCGGCGGGGGCGACGAGTTGCGGCGGGAATGGCGGCGCGGCGGGCGCATCCCCTCCTCCCTCCCCTCCCTGGCTGGCGGCTATGGCCGCGCTCGCACCGGCCGCTGCGGCTCGAGCACATGGAACGTCCATGGTCACGCTCGCAGCGCCTGCCGCGGGACGCGCGCGGGTCCATGGCAGCGGCCAGATCCCGGTGATCCTCGTCCCTCAATGCTCGGGTCCATGGCGCGGGTCCACAGCGGCGGCACATGGCCATGCCGGATCCGACGAGCGCGTGGGCGGATCTGGCGCCTCCAGAATCCAGCTCCTCCGTGGCTCCTCCACGCAGCGCCTCGCTTGAGGAGGGGCAGCGCGCCGGCTGCAGTGGAGCTCCAGCTCGCGGCGGTGCTGGCCCGCGTCGGCCACAGCTGAGCTGCGCCGATTGGGGAGAAGGGAGAGAGCGGGCAGCAACTGCGGCGACGTCCCTCGCCTACCCGCACTGGTCGGCAGCACTCGTGCTGTCCGCGGTGGCCGGCGGCAAAGCTTCTTCCACAGCAGTTGGCCTTGACGTTCCTCGCAGCCGCAACTAGCCCCGACGCTCCTCCGGTCTAGCAGCGGTTGGGGACAGGCGCGGACGGACGTGGGAAGGACGACTGGGGCCCGCGCATGACATGATACCGTCTCTCCCATACTATGCTAGATATCCCTTGGGTAGCCGTCCGCGAAGATCCCGTGCCGCTTTTGCGTACCCGCTGTAGACGTTTTTACTGTAAAACAGTACTGCAGAACGGGATAGCAGGGCGCGTTGCGTACCCGGTGCAGACAGCAGTCTGCACTCGTCATACTCTAAATTCATCCTCTAAAATGAATATTCTATCCTGATCATCGAGATTCCCTCATCTATATCCAGTTTCTCTGCACTCGTTCGTACTCTATATCTACCCTATATATCAACTACAAGCTTAGGGACCCCACGCGTCAGGATTTTTTATTCCCCCCGCCACCTCCCTCCCGTTCGCTCTCTCCACCACCTCCCCGCCGCCCCTTCCCCCTCACTCTGCAACGCCTCCTCCTCCGGCCCTCCCTCACCGCAAGATTCGCCGGCCTCGAGCTCGTCGCACTGAGCTCGTGTGAATCTGGCCGGCGCCGCCGGCCCTCCCTCTCCTCTCCGGCTCGGCTCCTCCCCGGCGGAGGGCGCGCAGAACTCGTGTGACAGAACCGCCAAGTTAAACGACTTAATTAAGCGTAACTACCATCATTTGAACGCATCAGGCGCATTGGCTTAATTAAGTGTAACCTGACAGCCTGTGTCCAACCCACAGGCCGATCGAAACACACCAGTAGTCTCGCACGACGGCGAGCGCAGACAGTACCAGCATGATAGAATCTTACAAAAACAGTAACTAACATTAAGACAATTACAAAACCGCTTTCAACATAAAAATTTACAAAAACAGTTTCCAATTTAGAAATTACGTAAGAAGGGATAGCAGCGGAGAAGAATCTAACCTAGGGAACACTTTTAATAAGGGACTCATAAAACAACAAAATAGATTGAGAACTACGGAGACGGGAGGACATCACATCGAGCCCACCGATGTGAATCTCAGTTAGCTTCTACACCTGAAGTAGGGTAAACAACAAACCCTGAGCAACTAATTCTCAGCAAGACTTACCCGACTATTAGGTATACTTAGCCCACATATCTAGACATGCAAAGTTGTATGGCTGGTGGTTTTGTTTTGCAAAAAAAGCCTCTAAAGTGGTCCTTACTTTCAATGGTTTTAGCTTAAAATTCTATATAAAGTAACCATAACCTAATATGTGCCTAAACATTTATAACAAACATGGTAGAGATCAATTAATCAATTCAGAGTCATCTTCAGAATAGAGCATTATTATTCCATCTAACAAGCTATAAAGGCCTTTATTTAGCATAAACAAAATTGCATAGAAGAAGTTATCAAACCATACCATCCATGGCTCTATCGTATAGAGCATAAAAAAACGAAGTTAACAAAACTGATTTTGTATTTTTTCCATTTTTCTGCAATTTTCTACGTATTTTATAAGCACTGAAGGTCTGTGCTGATTGGATAATCCGACCCAACGCCGGATGATCTGACCACTACCAGAAAGTTTTGGCTTTGGATTGCCATTAAGTCCCCATGGTCGGATGATCCGGCCAAACAGTACTTTTTGCCACTGGAAGGTGCCGGATGATCCGACCCTAGGCCGGATAATCCGAACCTGGGTGGGCGGCGGCGGCGCGCGCGGCGTGTGGCGGTGCTCCAGCGAGGGAACTACGAGGAAAAAGGGCGAGGAAGTTTGAGGGCTCACCAGAGAATCGATTTGTGCGGTCGGGGGCGAAGAAAAGAGACGGAAGAAGCGGATCGATGGCAACTCCAAGCTTCGAGCGGCTCCAATGGTGGCCGGCCGGAGGAGTGTCGATTCCTGTCGATTTGACCGGGGAGAAGCTTGGCCGGGGGTTGGGAAAGATGGAGGAGCTCACCACGAATCCCTTTGTGCGGTCGATTTGAGCGGAGGAGGGCTGAAGGAGCGGATCGACGCGAAGGGGCGGAGCTCGGGCGATACTCCCATGGTGGCTGGCGATGGCGGGCCGATTCCGGTGGGGAAGAGCTCGAGCGAGGCATGGGGAGGTGTGGAGGAGGTGCGGGACGAGGTTGTGGAGGTCCTTGCGGAAGGAATCGATGAACGACGGCCGGAGATGGTCGGGGCGCCGGCATGAGCGAGCTCCGCTCGGCTCGGTCTGGAGGAGAAAGAAAATGAGAGAGAGAGAGAGAGAAGAGCCTAGGGAGTAGATAAGGCCGGGGAGGTCCGGAAGATCCGGCTCTCACTCGGAAGATCCGGATTCACGATCCGGGGTGTTACAATCCTACCCCCTTAAAAAAATCTCGTCCCGAGATTTAAGCGGAGAAAGGAATAGGGCGGTTCAGATTGCTTTAAGGTTCCATAGGTAGATTTTAAAAGATGGTATTTGCAATCAAGACATTTCTTCGAACTCTTGATTACCTTCTCCGCACTTCGTGAAATCAAAGGCCTAATTCCAGAGGGTGCTAGTTTCTAGTTTAATCAACATAGCTGTTTGTAATGGTATAAACATTGCCAGCTGATTTGCTAATTCATTGTTCGACATGGTTCTGGAAGACATAAGTTTCATAGCAACCAGACTATCATTATCTAACTGGAGATTAATCGTGCCACTGTGGGAACTAATCAAATATTTTTCCACACTAAATAGCTCCAGGGCTTCAGCTTTTGCAGCGAGTGACTGTGGATAACATATGAGGACACAATCACCATCAAAGTGGGCTGAAAAGGGACCAGTTGGCTATTCTAGTTTGATAATTCTAGTGCTAGCAGATAATAGGACTTTGCAAGCAAGAGATATTCTAAGTCCTGGAAGAATCAAATTCTCAATTTGGTGATGAATCTAGATAGAAAAGACATCAAGGTGAGTTTTCCGCTCAAGGACATTCTTGCTCAAGTTGTCTGTTATTTAAATTACACGATGCAAGATGCACTTGTTAGAATGCATGTTAGTGTACAAACACCAAGAAACTCAAACCTAAACCAACCCGTTCACTTCGTTATTCATCTAGGGCCTACCCCCTTAAAAGAACAAAACCAGAGAAAAGTAATTCCAAAACTTGCACAAATAGAGTTGGCGATGTAGTTTCATCCACACACACTCAAGCACCAGCGCGCACCCAGTAGCACAATCGCATGGTGGCCACACATGCGAGGCCCCAGGTTCCGTCGCGGCACTAGAGGTCATGGGACAAATCTCCACCACCTAAGAATCAATAATAGCACTCTGAATAACACAAATGGATCGAAAGAGATTACAAGTCGAAAGCAGCCAGAGAACGTATCTCAAAAGCACAAATACATATGGTCAGCGGAACTACCACCAATATTTCCCATGATCATGAAATAACCTGGCACGACCCAACAATACAATGCGACATTATTGCAAACCTATTCATGCAGGATGACTAGAATGTATGTGCTCAAGTTCTTAATTTATTTATATTTATTTGAGCAAGAATGTAAGAGAATCCATCTTAGGCATATGAATCAGGATGATTAGGAATCAACGAATACCAATTGTGGAAGAAATAACAAGATACCTTTAGTCATCAAGGATGGCCGGAATGAATTATCTTTGAGCATGAAAACGAAGGGCCTAGAGACAAGGATAAATTGTACAGTTTGATTTGGAACCAGTGCTCAAAAGAACCTATACAAATCCATGAGATCCTCAAATACTATTCCAAAACGATATTTTGATAGTGTCTCTACAGAGTTCCGGAGACTCCGAGTTGTAGTCCGGAATGTCCGGACACAATATCCGGATTATCCGGACATATATCCGGAATCTCCGGTTACTCACTATTCGAATTGATTCTGAACCTACACATGTCAAATTTTTACCCTTAATACTGTGGTGCCTTCGGAATTCTTTTGAAAACTAGGCTCAAAAGTATTAACCATACTTCAAATTTTTACTCCTAAACTTAACTAGCATACTAAACTACGAGCCGGCTCTTTCTAGTGTTGAGAGTTTTAAAGAAAAGCAGTCTAAATGACCCAAAACCGCATCACAAATTACCAATGCGAAATCTCAAAATAAGGGAGATGTGCTCTTATATAAATGAAGCAATACATACAAAATTCTATTAATCAAAATTTCACAATGCGATGGATGACATGATGCATGCACGCATCACCTATACGTCCTGACAAAGGTAGATTTTTCCAATCAAACTATGGCAATATACAAAGATCATTCGGTGGCACAATACGCACTCTCTCTACAGATATACTAGCCATTTGCTACGAATTGTTCCTGCGTAAACGAGGTTAGTGTATCAGCAGAAAAATTCACAATATATATCTTCACTACAAATAAATGGCTAGGAGTTAGTTGATATCATATTTATAGCCACATGTCATAACCTACACTATATAGGGCTTACGAGTTAATCTTTCCTAGTCCCTTAAGCGCAAAGAAACATAGTTCTCTAAAGCTCATTTTTTGTTTTGAAATCACCAAAATAATCACTTTAGTACCCTCCCTAGTGCGTTTCAGCTCTGATACCAGCTGTGACAGAACCGCCAAGTTAAATGGCTTAATTAATCGTAACCGCCATCATTTGAACGCATCAGGCGCATTAGCTTAATTAAGTGTAACTTGACAGTCTGTGTCCAACCCATAGGCCGATCGAAACACACCAGTAGTCTCGCACGATGACGAGCGCAGACGGTACCAGCATGATAGAATCTTACAAAAATAGTAACTAACAATAAGACAATTACAAAACCGCTTTCAATATAAAAATGTACAAAAACAGTTTCCAATTTAGAAATTACGTAAGAAGGGATAGCAGCGGAAAAGAATCTAACCTGGGGAACACTTTTAATAAGGGACTCATAAAACAACAAAATAGATTGAGAACTACGGAGACGGGAGGACATCACATCGAGCCCACCGATGTGAATCCCAGATAGCTTCTACACCTGAAACAGGGTAAACAACAAACCCTGAGCAACTAATACTCAGCAAGACTTACCCTACTATTGGGTATACTTAGCCCACATATCTAGACATGCAAAGTTTTCTGACTGGTGGTTTTGTTTTGCAGAAAAAGCCTCTAAAGTGGGTCCTTACTTTCAATGGTTTTAGCTCAAAGTTCTATATAAATTAACCATAACCTAATATTTGCCTAAACATCTATAACAAATAGGGTAGAGTTCTATTAATCAATATAGAGTCATCTTCAGAATAGAGCATTATTATTCCATCTCATTACTACGAGGCGACAAAGAGATCAAGGCCCTCATATCCGCGAAACACGGCGAATCGATCCGATTTAACCTTGCAAGGTGGACCTAACCAACACGGCACGCATAAGCCCCGTCAGACCACACGTACCAACCATTCCACTCCCAGCCTCGAACTACAGGACCGCCCCACCATCATATGGTGAGCCGAGCTCAACATGAGACCACCAAAAGTAAAATATGCATTCCCATTTCTCCGCGACTACTCGACTACCCCAGGAGGTGAGTTGAAGTCCTGTACTTTCGAAGTGAGGCAGTACTAGGCTTACCGGTTTCGACTACCTCCTACTCCCGGTATGCGGTTAGTACAGTTCAATCCCCGATCAGCACTGCCGACAACGATCGGTCCTTAATCGACACAGACGGGGCTAAGACACCCAGGAACCCTGTCCTGCTGCCATACCTATATATCATCAACATTCCCTGTCCGGTCTCAAATTTCCATTCATTTCCACATTTCATTCCATATCTCAATTTCTGAAGTATAAAGATAATTATACATCTCGCGAGTAACCGGCAATTACTCGACTTCTATAAAATCCTATATCTCGTGAGTGACAAGAAATCACTCGGCTTCTACCGAGTCCTATTAAGCATGGCATGACTATCGTCCTACATCTACTAGTATAGGACTCAAGGAACCAAATGATTATGCATCTAAGTTTTCAAACAATTCCTGAAACGTAATGCACAAGTACTATATATATATAATGTTTCATAATTTAAAAATACTGGGTCATGCATTGGGGCTTGCCTTCGGGCTACTACTCTGACCTAGGGGGAACTGGGCCTTGGGCTAGGTTCTCACGCCTCTCCTCCTGCTGGGCATGCCCTAGCGGCTCCTGTGGCTCCGCAACCACCTCGTAGATAATCTCCTCCGCTGCGGCTGCTTCACGTATGCATATGATATGAGAAATGCATGCATGAATCTAACTCTCTATTTATGCATATAACAAGCTATAAAGGCCTTTATTTAGTGTCGGTGTCCTGACCCGGCGGTCCGGCACCAACTAGTAAAATGCTACATGATCCCTCACCCTGGATGGTTGATGCAAGAGGTAACACAGGAACACATGAGTTTATCCTGGTTCCGGCCGCGGGGCCGTACGTCCAGCAAGGGTGTGCGAGTGCACTGTACTATCTTGTACCAGGGGTGCCTGTAGTAGGGGATACAAGCGAGGCGAGAGAGGGAGGAAAGATCCCAAGTCTTTGCTAGATGATTGAGACAAGTGCCAATATCGGGGCTCAGGAGAGCGTGAGCGTGTGTGCTGCGAGTTTCCTTTAGTGTTCGGATCAGATCGTTTGGGAAGGAGCCCGCCTCCTCCTTTTATAGGCGCAAGGAGGGGCGGTGTACATGTACGGGAGGGGGGAGAAGTCGTCGTTCTTCCCTGAATTGGGGGCGCACAGTGACCGTCTACTGTAGGAAGTACACTATGGGGTACTGGAGATCATGGCGCTGGGTGTGCAGCTTTCCTGGGCGGCGTACTTGGCCTTGCGGAGATCGCGCCGGTATCCAGACTGCCCCAGCGGGCGGCGTGGTGGTTGTTGTGGAGGGTACCGTCCTCTGCTCTCGATGTGGCGGCGTTCTGAGGGTCCGGCAGGCGGAGGTCTTGATCAGGTCAAGGTTCAGGCCGCGCCCGAGGGTCGTGCCCATGCCGTTCGAGGGTTCTGCAGAGGGGAAGGTACGAGGGAAGGATGGGGAGTTGGCAGCACAGTGGCGGGAGCAGCGCCGAGCACGTCCCGCACAGCGTCGCAGGTTCCCACAGTGTCGCCACAGCACTGGGGATGGCCTGAGCAGTGACCGGAGTTGGCGGATAAGATCCTGGTCACAACCACTGTGCGGAGTGGTAGCCTGACGCCTTCTGATCCGGGTGCTGCGGCAGAGTGGTTGGCATTTAATGCCCCCGTATGGCGGACGGGCGAGCGGTTGGCCGTTTTGTCCTATGCGTCGAGGGGTGGCTTCGAGCGTGGCGGAGCTGGTCCATTTCCCCGAGGGTGGGTTCGCTACCCTCGAGCGAAGCGGAGGTGCGGAGCACTGTCGAGGGTCTTGGCGGGGACCCTTGAGCAAGGCGGAGGCTGCCCTGTGAGTCTGAGGGGGCTCGGATGGGCCGCACTGTGTTCTTGGGCCGTGGATTGGGCTTTTTTGAGTCCTTTCCTTTCCTTTGGATTGGAAGGAGGCTGTTGGCCTTCGTGGGCCCATTTTCCTAACACATGCTTTTGCGTTTTGAGGGCGATTTAGTCCCCCTGGTTAGTGTGCCCCTAATCATGGTACCCGACAGTAGCCCCTGAGCCTTTGTTGGGATGAGTATCAGCCCTGTAGAGGCTTGATCCCTCGAGGGCGTGACTCGGGTACTGACCGTGGGGATCTTGGTTTGCCCGTGGTGTGACGGTGCCCCAGCGAGTGTTGTCGGTGGAGATTAGTCCAGGATCGAGGTTCGATGCTGGAGGAGCATTGGAGAGGTCACTCCGAGTTGTCTATGCAGATCATAGTCGTCTCGAGCACCATGGCGTTGCCGCTGGGGGCGTCGCCACCGTGCTGATGGGAGAGTTCGAGATAGCATGCAGGGGATCTCAATCCTTGAATGTGTGAAGTTTTCTCCGTGGGGGCACGTCAGCACACCTGCGGGTGTAGCCCCCGAGGCCTTGGAGGAGTGCTTGCTCTCGTCCAAGGGCTATAAACGCCGCTATGCATGGTTGATTTGGTGGGGCGATCGCCCAGCTTCTTTTTCAGCCGGCCTCGGCATTCCTTTCAGCCGGCTTCGGCTTTCTCGTGCTGGTGCGGCGGCTCGCAGCCTCATTTGGTCCCGTTCCGACGGTCGGTTGGGAGCGCGATGGGATTTGATTATCATACGAGGGGGGTTCGTTCGACACGTGGAACTTCACAGCCGGCGGTGGCCGACTCATTCGAGGGTGCGGCCTGAGCCGCAGGGTACGAGGAGCCCCCGAGCCCTGGCCCGTGTGAAGGCGTTTAGGGGAACCCTCGTCTTTTCGTTACGACCCTCGTCGCCCTTCTGCAGGGAGGAGGGGTGAAGCGCGCCATGCTACCCATGCCCGGGCCGCGAGCTATGGCTGCTTTGGTGAGCTGTTGTCGGGTAGTTCAAGTGAACGTCCGTGCCCCATTCGATAAGAGTCGGCTTGCGGTCCGGGGACACGTCGCATAAAGCACTCGCAAAGGTTCGCTAGGCGGGGCTCGGACCCGTTCGATAGGCGCCCTCGACTGGCCTTGTGCACTGCGTAGGATGTCTCGAACTCCGCATTCGAGGATAGCTTGTACGACACATCTGTGCAGTCTCTGACTCTGGCGATCTGGGGTGCCTGTCGAGCCCTCGATGGGCCAGGCTTCGAACCCCTGATCAGTAAGGCCTCGAAATTGATTTCCTTCGACGGTAAGGAATTCCCGGAGGGAATATTCCGTAACGGTTTGCCTCAAACGGCGCGGAGTCGCCGGTCGTGCGCGGGTCTCCCGCTGATCGTGGCCGACGTGGCCCAGTATGCGCGGGCTGTGCGGGCGCGCCTTTTCAGGTGGCTTCCTCGGATAGGCAGAGAGGCGTGGGCGGCAGCTGGCGGATGGGACGGTGCTACAGTCCCGCCGCGCCCGTCGGTTACTGCGCCGCAATTACTGCCGAGCGCGTATGTGGGAGCATCTGCAATCATGGGCCCCTGCTGTCAGCGGCAGCAAAATCTACTGCATTCAATGCGGCAGCAAAATCTGCCGCATTCGGGGCTGCGGCTGCGAATCCGCTCGTCTTGATGGATAAAAGCATGGGAGAGGGAATCAATTGGGCTTACCTTGCCATCTTGCTCTCGCCTCCCCTGCCTTCTCCGCCTCCCCTGCATCCAGAGCCCAGAGCCAAGAGCAAGAGGAGGAAGAAGAAGAGGAGAGAGTGCACCTTTGCCATCATTGGAGCTTGCTTCCCGCGCCCTCCGCCTGACTCGAAGCGATGGCACGGATCGAGGAGCCGTTGCCATGGGGGAAGTCCACCGCCACCTGTGGCAGAACCACCTGAATTATTCCAGCTCAAGTGCGCTGGCCATCACCATAAAGGCAACACCGACTCAAACGCACTTCAAACGGAACAATTCTTGGTCTGTCGGGTAACGTCCCGATACAACCACCGGATCTCGGATCGAACAAGCATACCCCGCACGAAGGCGAGTCCAGAGATATTACAACCATATATTTTACAACACAAGCATAGTAGTTATTACATCATGTTCAAAGTATTATTACAGGTCCAAACTCAGTAAAACGTTATACAAGACATAAGTTTAAGTTCAGAGTTAAAGCAGCAGAAAGATAACACGATGGCTACAACACGTCGCGAAAGGATACCAGGCTAGCCCAAGCAAGGTATCACTCGTCGGGGTCATTGCCGGCCGGGGACGGATCCCATTCCATGGACCAGCCAGGGGGCAAAGAGCAGGGCCAAGTCAGACTAGCGGTCTGGTCCTCAAAACTCATACCTGAAATATGATTCAACAGCAAGGCTGAGTATACTAATACTCAGCAAGACTTAACCATCAACGGATATACTTAGTCCACTTAGCTAGACTATGCAGGGTTCTGTAAGGCTCTAGTTTTCATTTTTGCTGAAAAGCAACAAAGAGTGGGTCCTTAATTTCACATTTTAGCTATCAATATTCTAGTTGATTAACAATTCTATGTAAGCAACTAATTCTAATTAACCATGGTAGAACTTTAGTCAAACATCAAGATTGATCATAATAACATTACTCTTATTACTCTGTGTGGCAAAGGGATCAAGTAGTCTCAATATCCGCGAGAAACGGACGACTCGAATCGGATTTCCAACCATGCAAAGTAAACCTAACACACATCTTTGGAACACTGTCGGGTCGTTCCCAAACAACCGTTGACCATTCATTCCGGCTTGTGGATAGGGTCACTCTCCCCGACTACAGGGCACCAACTTCCTCCCTGCACCCGTGGTGTTGCGCAACATAAACATAAATAAAAACCTATTTCTAAGAGAGAGTGAAAGGTATATCCACTCACCGGGCCGATCAGTTACTAGGCTTACCGCGTACCATATTTACGGCATGTGGCTAGTACGTTCAAACACTTAACCACCGCTACCACACACTGCGGCCTTATCAAGTTCATCAACACAGACGGACTTCAACAAATCCGCCCATGATCCTTATAGTGATTGCAGGAAGTAAATAATCAACTCCTATAAGCTCGCGAGTGACAGGCAATCACTCGACTTTTACCGGTCCTATTAGCATAGCATCTAACTCGAACTCAAATCTAGTATTCAATTAGTAGGAACCTAGAATTATGCAACTAGGGTTTTCAATCAATTCCAATAACTTAAATGCACAAGTAAATAATAATGATAAGTTGCATAATTTGAAATACTGGGTTTATGTCAGGGGCTTGCCTTCGCGGTAGTCACTAGCTAATTCAGCCTTGGGCTCTTCCGGACTTTGGTCCGGGTCTTCAGTCAGTGCAGCGGCGTTCACCTGGGCTTCTTGATCACCTCCATCGGACTCTAGAATCAGCTCGTATGTCCCGTCAGCTAGAACAGTCGTATCTATATGTGATGCAAGAAATGGTATTATAATCATACACACTTCGCGATAAAGTTGCAGTCTAACAACTAGCAAACATAACTTAGCATATGGGCTATTGTTTATAGAGTAGTTATTTAACATTTTTTACCACACAAAACAACATGATTAACCTCACAAGACGTTTTAGTTAGTTCACATAGCATGTAATCATAGTTTGCTAAGAATTAAGCTACTCAGTACACAACTAGGATTTAAATTCAGAAAAATTACTTCAAATAGGAAGTACAGAGAGCAATCTATCCTTTAAATTTCATATCATTTCATGCAGCCAATTATTCAGAATAAAACATTTACTCAGACAGCACCTAGAACAAGATTAAATTCTACAGACTAAACTAGAGCAAATCAGAGGCTATAAATTTAACAGGATATCGATACTGAGCTAACACAGACAGCAACATATCAAGATTCATTTTTTTTCGTTATAGACACGAACTTGTGCTCAAACTTCATGGACACGCTGAGCTACTCAAAATAAACACTCAGAAATATTTGCATGATTTATCATGAACAGAAATTATTTATATGATTTAATCTTTGTAGGAACTCATAAATTTATAACTTAAGATGAACAGAGCTTTAAGCTCTCAACTTTTTACTATAGCTAACATGCAAACAGTGAGATCTAGCATAAAAATTAGAGCTTCACAAAGCAACAGAATCATGCTCAAACAGTTATCATGAATATAAGTAGCATATAACCAAACCTAAGTCATAGCTTTTAATATAGGCATGCACTAGAGTTCATATTTTGACACAAGACCACACATGACAAGTAGAGTATCTCTACCAAAAGACACACCTAGCATAGCTATGAAATTCAAGTTATAAATAAAAGAGCTTTTACAAAGTATTTAACATACACATAAAAATATGCAGTGACAAGGCAAAGTCCTTTTACAAAGTGATAGAGTTCTAAACATAGATTCCATGGCCACTGGTTTCATAATTTTTGGATTTTTCTAGCATTTACTAGGAATTTCTAAAGTTCAGCCTAGAAACAAAAAGAAAAGAACTAAAAACTTGCAGATAGGTCCCTAGAAGAAAAAAAACCTTGCAATGTGGCCCCTGGCCGGAGTCGGAGCAGAGGGAGGGGTTTTGACTGCCAATTCCGGCGAGGCTCGTCACCGGCGGTGAGGGTGAAGGGTCCAGAGAGGTTCACCAGGTCGGGGCGCACCTGTGGGTGGGCTTGGGAGGCCGAGGGGATGGTCGGAACTGTGCTGTCGGCGATGGGGCAGTTCGCGGCGGCGGAGGGGAACGTCAGCGAGGATGCTCCGGCGGTCGAGGGTGGGAGAGGAGTGACCGGGGAGCTGTGCGAGAGCGAGGTGGAGCTGGGGGTGGGGTCTGCGCGGGTGGAGCGGCTGTGGAGTGGGGCGACGGGGAGCTCAAGCTCGCCGGCGTTCGGGCGGGCAGTGGTGGCATTCTGGAGGTTCGGGGCGGGGGACTGGTGAGGGAACGAGGGGATTGGGATGCGGGGGTTCCCCTGGTGCTGAAGTGCACGAGAGGAAGGGAGCCGGGGCTCTTCCCCGAGCTCGCCACGGCGGCGGCGATGTGACGGCCGCGCAGCACGACCGGGGTAGCGTGGCGAGGGGAGAAGGACTCCAGCGCGGGTGGGAGTGGGGCCTGGGGGTTACGGGGGTGCCGCGTGTGGTGGTGGAACAGCAGGAGGTGCCCTCCCGGCCTTCCGGAGCGGCGGCGGCGCCGCTCTGCACCGACGGCAGAGGAAACAGAGAGAGAGAGAGGAGGAAGACGACAGGCTGGACCTGTTTGAAAATTCAGAAAAGTTAAGGGGTACTACTGTAAAACAAAAATAACTCCTAAACTAGGGTTCAAATGAAAGAGTACCCAACGTAAAAGTTGTCCAACTTTTCAAGATCTACAACTTTGATGTTATACAAAAATTGATTTGACCAAAGGTTGAAAAAGTTATTTTGAAAACATAGAAAGGATTTTGAATTTCATGGACTTTCATCTTTTCCAAAACGAATTCACCTTAATTTTAGACTGAAAAGTAAAATTTCCTGCCATGTAATGATTACACTGAATTTTACAAAGAAACCCTCCACAAAAGCAACATTCGCCCATCCTATTCAAATTAAATCATAGGAAAGACCTTGCATCAAACCATATTTACACAATTAACCTTATATTTTTAAAATAAGACCCTTGTTCAAGCAATTTAAGCACATGATGCATAAAATAAATGCAGTTCTACTGTACAGACACCTAGGGTGTCACAGACTTCCCCCCTAAAAGGAATCTCGCCCCGAGATTACAGGAAGAATAAGGACAAAAAGATTTGGTACCTGGATTGGTTCTAAGAAAATCGGGAAAATTTCTTTGGAAATAAGTTTCAGTCTCCCAAGTGGCTTCTTCCTCAGTATGGTGATTCCACTTGATTTTGTACATTCTAACCTTCTCCCTTCTGGTACTTCTTTCTTTGGTGTCAAGAACTCTGATTGGATACTCAGCATAAGATAGATCGGGTTCAATTTCGATATGTTGTGGTTTAATTATCTCAGTGGGCACTTTGATGCATCTCTTGAGTTGAGAGATATGGAAGACATCATGAATGGCGGCCAACTGAGAAGGAAGACGGATTCGGTAGGCAACTGGACCACAAGCTTCGATGATTTCAAATGGTCCAACATATCGGGATGCCAATTTCCCTTTTATGCCGAAACGTTGAACACATCTAGTAGGAGATACTCGCAGATATATGAAATCCCCTACCTTGAACTATAAAGGTTCTCTTCTTTTGTCTGCTTAACTTTTCTCTCTTAATTGGGCTGTTTTAAGATTAGTCTGAATAAATTTGACTTTCTCTTCTGCCTCAGTGACTAGATCTGGCGCAAAGACTTTGCTTCTCCGGCTTGTGACCAACTCAAAGGAGTTCGACACCTTCGACCGTATAACACTTCAAATGGTGCCATTTGCAAGCTGGATTGATAACTGTTATTATATGAGAACTCTGCCAGTGCTAGGCACTTATCCCAGTTATTGCCATATTGAATAGCACATGCCCTGAACATATCTTCAAGGATTTGATTGATTCGTTCAGTTTGCCCATCTGTTTGTGGATGATAGGCTGAACTACGAATCAATTTGGTTCCAAGGGATTCTTGCAATTGTTCCCAGAAACATGCAATGAACTACACCCCACGACCAGAAATGATCGTCTTTGGAACACCATACAAACGGACAATCTGGTCGAGATAGATCTCTGCATATTTCTTGGCAGAATAAGTTGTATGCACAGGAATAAAATGAGCGGTCTTGGTAAGTCTATCAACGATTACCCAAACAGAATCATGCTTCTGAGAAGTGTTGGGTAAGCCAACAATAAAATCCATACTGATGTCCTCCCATTTCCAGGATGGATTGGGTAAAGGTTGGAGAGTACCAGCTACTTTCAAGTGACTAGCCTTAACTCTTTGACAGACATCACACTCAGAAACATATTTGGCGATCTCTCTCTTTATTCAAGTCCACCAGAAATTCTGTTTAAGATCCTGGTACATCTTGGTACTACCAGGATGAATAGAAAACCTTGATAGATGTGCCTCATCAAGGATTTGTTTTCTAAGCTGGTGGTTCTTGGGTACAACAAGACGAAATTCCAACCACAAAACTCCTTTATGATCCACACGGAAACACTTGTACTTTGCTTCTCCCTGGGATAGCTTTTCCTTGATGATTTTGATACCTTCATCATGTAATTGTGCCATGATGATGCTATCATGAAGTGGAGGCTCGACAGCTATGTGGTTCAGACTTCCTTGAGGTACTATTTCTAGGTTTAGTTTCATCATTTCCTGGCATAGAGTTTCGTTGAATGGCTCTACAGATAGACAATGGCATTGTGACTTGCGGCTGAGTGCATCCGCAACCACATTAGCCTTTCCTAGATGATAGTGCACTTCTAGATCATAGTCCTTTATCAATTCTAGCCAGCGTCTCTGTCTCATGTTGAGATCAGCTTGGGTGAAGATATACTTGAGGCTCTTATGGTCAGTGTAAATGTTACAATGAGTTCCCATAAGATGATGTCTCCAGAGCATAAGAGTATGTATGACAGCTGCTAACTCCAGATCATGTGTTGGATAGTTCTTCTCATGATTCCGGAGAGCTCTTGATGCATAAGCGATCACCCGGTTTGTGGCGGAACCACCCAAAACTACTGGGCCCGGGTGCACTGATCTTTGTTGCTAAGCAACTCTGACCCAAATTGGCACTCACCGGTAGTTCCTCGAGTGAAGCCTCGATTAAAGCCACACTATTCCAGGATCAGCAGACAACACTCACACGAAGGTGTCGGTGTCCCGACCCGGGGGCCCCGGATCCCAACTAGTAAATACGGCGTGCTTCCTCGTCCTAGATGATGATGCAAGAGGCAACACAGTAACGTGCGGTTTATCTTGGTTCCGGCCGCGGGGCCGTACGTCCAGCAAAGGGGGTGCGCGAGGGCACTGTATTATCTTGCACCCGGAGTGCTTGTAGCAGGGGATACAAGCAAGGCGAGAGAGGGAGGGAAGCCCCCAAGTCTCTACTAGAAGTGGAGTCGGCTCAGATGAGTGCTCAGTAGTCCCTGAACGTCCTCTTGGAAAAGAGAAGCCAGAGAGAGAGAGACTAACCAGCCAGCAGCAGCCCCGGCTAAAGGAAGCCCGCCCCCTCCTTTTATAGTCACAAGGAGTGGCGGGGTACATGAGTGGGGGCATAGAAGTCGTCGTTTTCCCCTGAATCGCGGGGCACAGTGGTTGGATACTGTAGGAAGTACACTGTGGGAAGGCGGCGCGCGTCGCTGTCGTCCTAGATTTCGTCCTTGGTTCTGCGAGGATCGCGCCGGTCGTCCTGCAGTGTCCCTGTAGGCGGCGCGGTGGCATTCGGTGGGCCCTACGGATTAGGGTCCTGCATGCACCAGCGGCAGTGGTAGCGGGGCGCGCGGCGGCCCTGGACCCCATGGTCGGAGTGCGGGCGTGCACACTAGGAGGTCCGGGGGACGGGCGGAGGTCCCAGACTCCACTAGGGGGGAGGTCCGGGGTCCCACCCGTGCGTGCTGAGTGCCCCTCTCGGAAGGACACGTGACATCGCCAGACCCCTTCCCCAGCAGGGAGGTGAGTCCGGATGGTCGGTGTCGGCAGAATGGTACGGGAGCAGTGCCGGGCCTGTCTTGTCCCGTATCACTGGTCCCACAGTGTTGCTATAGCAACTGGGGCGGCGGAGCGGTGACCGAAGTCAGCGGATGGGACCCCGGTCACATCCACTGTGGGAGTGGCAGTCTGACGCCGCCCGTCCTTTGAGCCGTGGCGGAGTGGCTGGCCTTGAATGCCTTCGTACGGCGGTCGGTTGGGTGGCGGGGCCGTTTATCCCTTGTGCCGAGAGACGGCCTCGAGCGAGGCGGAGATGAGTCACCCGCTCGAGGGTAGATCCGCTACCCTCGAGCGAGGCGGAGGTGTGTTGCGCGGTCGAGGGTCCCGAGGGGGGCCCTCGAGCGAGGCGGAAAATGAGTCACCCGCTCGAAGGTAGGTCCGCTACCCTCGAGCGAGGCGGAGATTGTTTTCGTGGGTTCGAGGGGGATGTAAATGGGCCGCATGGTGGGCTTCTTTGAGTCCTTTCCTTTCTTCCGGATGGGAAGCAGGCCGTGGGCCTTCGTGGGCCCAGTTGCCTTAACAGGTGTTTGTGTTTTTAAAGCGATCTTAGTACCCTGATTAGGGTGCCCCTAATCGTGGTACCCGACAGAAGGTGAGCCCAGAGATTACAACACAGAACACTTCATACAACTCAGAGTGATTGCAGCGGAAAAGAAATTTATTACAAACCATGTTTAGAATAGTAAAGTACTACAGAGTTCCATCTACTCAAATTATTCAAGTTTCATTGTTAAGCGAAAGCATTAAAAGATAACTAGCGGAATACGTGACGCATCGATAAAGCCCGTATGAAAGCGTCACTCAGCAGGAGGGCGATCAGCACCAGCTGAAGGGCCATCCCACTCAACAGACCAACCCGGAGGCAAGGTACACGGCCAAGTAAGACTCGCAAACAGATCTTCAAAGTTAGTTCCTGAAAAACAGTGCCACAAGCAAGGCTGAGTATACTAATACTCGACAAGACTGACCCGTCACCGGATATAACATAGTCCGATAACTAGACATGCAAGGCTTTTTGGTTGGTGGGGTTTGTTTTGCCAAAATGCCGCTAAATGTTGATCCTTACTTTCAGGTTTTTACTTAGCCATATTCTAGTTGGATTAACCATTCTAAATTTGCAGCTAACTCTACACAAATATAGTAGAGCAACCATTTAATCAACCAGCAGTATTATCATCATCATGTTCCACTTGTTACTCTGTGTGATCGAAACCATTAAGCAATCTCATTCCGTGAGAGGCGGACGATTCCGAATTGAATTTCAACCTGGCCAGGGGAACCTAGACCACACGTATGGGAACCCAGTTACCCATACAACATTTCCCCTTTCTTTCCAGTCCATGGATCCGGAACACCCTCCCCGACTACAGAGCCCGACGTCTCTGCACCCGTACATCGCGACAAAAATATAAACCCTACTTCTACCAGGAGGGTGCGAGATCGTTCCACTCGCCGGTCCAATCAGGTACTTCAGCTTACCGATTACCATATTTCTCGGCATGTGGCTAGTACTTTCAAACGCTTAACTAAATGAGCCACACACCGCGACCTTTGCCATTTTTGACTACACCAGCGGGGTATCACAACTACACAACCCCGCCCGTTGTCCTTATATTTCAGCAGGAATTAAAGTCAGTACAAAACCTATTTGCTCGCGAGAGGCAGGGAACCTCTCGACTTTTACCGTACCTAGTTAGCGGGGCAACTAGTCGAGAAAAAGATCCGGATAACAACATAGGTACCTAGGGATCATGCATCTAAAGTTTTTGATCAACGCCTAGAAAACTTAATTGCAGCAGGAAACTATTACAACACATTATAAGTAGATAAATGAATAATAATTCAGAAAATAGTGGGATTATGCTCCGGGGCTTGCCTTCTTGGGCACTGTCAGGCAGAAAAGCCTCTAGGGCTTGGCCCAGGTCTTGAGACAAGTTAGCATAGTTCAAAGAGACCTCCTGATCCACACGAGAGTCCGCGGGCACCAATTCGTAGTCCCCGTTCGCGAGACTAATGAGCTAGTGATGAACAACTAAGTAACACAGATCCAAACTTAAGCATGTATGGTATAAATTTCAGATTCTAACCATAGAGCAAAACCACAACTATTCATGTAAGTAGATTACTCTAGTTACTTCACCTTTTTGTACAGATTGTTTAACATGGGTTCTGGTGCTACAAATTTTATGAGAGCATCTGCAAAGCATCTACTCAGTACTGAAATTTTTCCAGATTTTATTCCCTTATACAGTAGAGGTGACAAAAAGAACCAAAAACAGCAAGCCATTAACCAAGATTAATTCTACAGAGAGTTATACTAGGAATATGGTTCTCGAATTTTTACCAGTGACTATTCATAAGCTAAACATACTCCATAAAAATTATCAAGCTTTATATCCACCAGATAAATTAGTTATGCAATTAATTTAACATGAGTTAGCATAAATTTCTCACAGTTCAAATGACCAGTAAAGCATGTGAACTTTTTATTACAGACAGATCATACTCTACACAAGAACATGTCAAAAGATCAAGATCAGATATGGTGTATTTTACTCAGAACAAAAATGGTAAAACTAACCATAAGATGCTAAGCATGATTATTCACCAAAGCAAAACTCAGTAACTGCAGCCAAAAACAGACTTCATAAAGAAATATATATTTTTATGAGCATACAAACTATATATGAAGAATTAAGTTGATTAAACAATATTAAAACATGGTATATAGAAAATGAACTCTAATAAACCTGAAATTTTTGTATTAACAAGGTTTCAGTTAAACATGTACGCAGTAAAAATTTCAGAGCAAGATCAGGCATATGATTTCCAGTATTAAATCGAGTAAGCCAACAACAGATTAGAGAATCTTGATTGTTCCAACATGATAAATGTTTTGGTTGTGTGCCATCTTTTTACTGTGAGCTTAAAATTCCAGTAGTGATAACATATTCAAAAATCAAGGTCAGTTGTTGAGTAGAACTTCCTGAACATGCATAGGGTGATTTTCTTATTCTTTTTCCCAGATTAAATTTGGTTGAGTTTCTGCAGATGCGACTGTTACAAAATTTGTAGATCTTGTTACAAGGATTCCAGATCAGTTGAGTTTACAATTTTACGATTTTTTTGTGATTTATTCTGTATTTTAGAAGTTCACTGGTATACACTGGAATTCTTACAAACACACCCTTGAACGAAAAAAAAGAAATTACAACCGGGTCCTTCGCCGGCCTTCTCCGCCGTGGCATCTTGCCGGTGGTGTTCTGCTAGGCAGGGCTTACTGGGGCTGCCACGGGGGAGGCGCGTGGGAGAGTAGAGATCGAGGAACACCTACCCTGGTCGGCGTTCGAGGCTTCGGTGCACGGAATCGAGCTCGTCGGCGTCAATGGCGGAGCGGATGTTCGGGTCGCCAGCGTTGTAGGTGAAGGAGAGCTCGGGGTAGGGGAACAGGGCGCGCACGAGCACCGCGAGAGCTTGGGGATGCGCCTGGGGTAGCTGTCGTGCTCGGTCTCCCACGGAACTGGCCGGTAAGCGGTGAGCTCGAGCTCGCCGGCAGCGGCGCAAAAGGGGAACGGCGTCGGGAAAAGAAATGGGTTCTATTCCGCGCGCGTGGAGCTCAACTGGAGGGTGGAGAAGCTCGTTGAGTGGTCGGATGGAGCAATGCAGGGCCGAGGTGGCTGGTCCGCGCGAGCTAGATCTCGCCGGCCATGGTGGAGCGGCGGGAGGAGGAAGAAGGAGGAGAAACCGCGCGATGGTGGAGTTCTGGGGTAGTTATAGGCCAAGGAGCTCCTGGACGAGGGAAGTAGCATCTGGGGGAGGCAGGTTTGGGTCCGGGGCGCACGACGGCGAGCGGGCGGAGCGGCCAGCGGCGCTGCGCATGGCGAGGGTGGCGTGGCGGCTCGGGAGCGCGCCTGGGACGCGTGTGCGCGTGAGGAGGTGCCAAGGGGCGGGCCAGGTGGCGCTGAGGGGTTTCCCCGGGTCCATTTGGCCGCGGGCGCGCCTGGGGCGGGCGCACCGGGAGGAGAGAGAGATGAAGGTGAGGACCTATCTGTGATTTCTGAAAATCCAGGGACCTATCGGTAAACTAAAAATATCTCCTATTTTGAGGGCTCAAATGAAAAAGTGTTGAATACCAATTTTGCATAACTTTTCAAGATCTACAACTTTCGTGTTATGCAAATTTTCATTTGAAACTCACATTTTGAACTATTCGTAAATTTGCAATCTTGCACAAAAGGGCTTTGGTTTTATTCTGTTTTTGACTGATTTTTGACTGAAATTCAATTGAGCACATGTCATTTGAAGTACCTCCGATGAGCCAACAAAAATTTTGTGCACATTTTTGAATTGAAATTTGAGTAGTTTTTCACTCCTTTTTCTTTCTCCTTTAATTTCTTTTGTATACTTTGACTTTTATTTGACCCATTCTTTTTGAATTAAATTCCCCCATTTTTCTTTTATGGTTAAATAAGGTACAGTGATATGTATTTAAGTGTACTGACACCTGAGGTGTCACACGGTTGTCTTGCATAAGTACACAACCAAGTCTCATACCAGAAGCATCACAATAGACATCAAAAGGTTTGGTACTGTCCGGTGTAGCCAGCACTAGAGTAGTAGTTAGTCGCGCTTTAAGAGTTTGAAAGGCTTCTTCATATTTATCATCCCAAACAAATTTCACTCCTTTTTTTAATAACTCTGTCATAGACTTGGCTATTCTAGAGAAATCAGGAATGAATCGACGATAGTATCCAGCTAAACCGAGAAAACTGTGAATCTGATGGACTGAAGTAGGAGGTTTCCAATCCATCACTTCTTGCACTTTAGCTAGATCAACAGATATACCTTCACTGGAGATAGTATGGCCTAAAAATTTCACACTATCCAGCCAAAATTCACACTTGGAGAATTTGGCATAAAGGTGATGATCTCGTAATCGCTGAAGAACGATGCGTAAATGCTGAGCATGATCTTCTTCATTCTTGGAGTAGATCAAAATGTCGTCGATGAACACCACGATGAATTTATCAAGCTCCGGCATGAAGACTGAATTCATCAGGTACATAAAGTATGCCGGGGCATTGTTAAGACCAAAAGACATAACCAGATACTCATAAAGTCCATATCTGTTTGAGAAAGCTATTTTTGGAATATCACAGGGCTTGATCTTTATTTGATGGTAGCCAGAACGAAGATCGATCTTAGAGAAAACCTTGGCTCCAGCTAACTGATCAAACAGGATATCATTGAGGGGAAGAGGATACTTGTTTTTAATAGTGACCGCATTGAGTGATCGATAGTCAACACATAGCCTCAAACTGTTGTCATTTTTCTTCACAAACAGGGCTGGACATCCCCATGGTGAAGCACTTGGGTGAATAAAACCCTTGTCAAGAAGGTCTTGAAGTTGGATTTTCAATTCTGCTAATTTATTTGGAGGCATACGGTACGACCTCTTAGAAATAGAGGTGGTACCGGGTTGAAGCTCGATAACGAATTCGATATCTCTATCAGGGGGCATTCCAGGCAAGTCATCTGGAAATACATCCGCATACTCACACACAATAGGAATATCTTCAATTTTAATTTCTTTTATGGCATAGGCACAAGAGTTGAAGCACTCTCGTTGTGGCAGATAGAGTATGGTAGCTCCTTGATAAGGTGAATCTATCTCAATAGCTCGGGAAGAGATATCTAACAGTACTTTATGTCTAGTCATCCAATCCATGCCCAAAATAACATCCATGCCTTCTAAGTTCAACAAGATCAAATCTGTCTTTATCAATTTGCTACCCAACTTAATTGGCACATGTCTAATGATTTGATTGGAAGCAATCTTCCCACCAGGGATTGCTATCATGTAAGATCTCTTGGTATGACAAAAATCCAATCCTACCCTTGCTCCAAATTTGGCATTTATAAAACTATGAGTTGCACCAGAATCAAATAATATGACTGCGGGTTTATTGTGGATAGAGAAAGTACCCGATATGACTGGTGCTTCTTCGGGAAGCTCTGTAAGAGTAGTAAAATTAACTCGCCCCTGTCGGACTTGCACCATTTGTTTCTTGCCCTTGCCCTGGTTGTTCTGGTTGGAGTTCTGCCTTGGATAAGATTTCTTGGCTTGCGGGCAATTCTTGGCGAAATGGGAAGTACTGCCACAATTGAAACATCGATTGTCGCCGTTCCCGCGATTGAACTGTGGGGCATTTGGCCTTGGACCAAACTGCTACTGCTGCTGAAAGACTGGAGATCTGAATCCTCCCTATTACTGAGGTGGTCTAAAAACAAACTTGCCCGTTGGGGCATTTCTCTGTGGAGCTCTTGGTGGAGTATTCTGCACCAGACGATACCTCGGTGGCTGAGCACTCGAGGGTCCCGTTGGTGCCTTTCGCTTCTTCTCGGCGCGGTGCGTGGCGATGCAATCTTCTTGAGTAATGGCCATGTTGACCAGCTCATTATAGGTATCTGCCTGAACAAGGTTCAGGCGTTCCTTGAGCTTGGTGTTGAGGCCACGACGAAAACGGTCGCGCTTCTTGGCGTCAGTATCCGCATGATGGCCCGCGTACTGGCACAGGTGATTGAAGGCCTGTGCATACTGAAGAATAGTGCGGGTCCCTTGATTCAAAGCCAAGAATTCATTCAACTTTTGTCGGGTACCACGATTAGGGACACCCTAATTGGGGTACTAAGATCACTCTAAAAAACGCAAACACATGTTAAGCGACTGGGCCCACAAAGGCCCACGGCCTCCTTCCAATCTGGAAGAAAGGAAAGGACTCAAAGAAGCCCAGCATGTGGACCATTCGCACCCCTCTCAGGCCCGCCGGACAATCTCCGCCTCGCTCGAGGGTAGCGAATCTACCCTCGAGCGGGTCACTCATCTCCGCCTCGCTTGAGGGCTCCCCTCGGGACCCTCGATCGCGCAACGCATCTCCGCCTCGCTCGAGGGTAGTGGACCTACCCTCGAGCGGGTCACACATTTCCGCCTCGCTCGAGGGTAGCAGACCTACCCTCGAGCGGGTCACTCATCTCCGCCTTGCTCGAGGCCACCCCTCGGCACAAGGGACGAATGGCCCCGCCGCCCAATCGCTCGCCGTACGGAGGCATTGAATGCCCATCACTCTTCCACAGCGCTCAGAACAGGTGGCGTCAGGCCGCCATTCCCACAGTAGCTATAACAGGAGTCCCATCCATCACCTCCGGTCACTGCTCCGCCATCCCGGACGCCGTGGCAATGTAACACCCTAATTTAAATTTCAGCATTTTAATAATAAATTTAATTGGCTTTATTTAAATTTCTAAGGCTTATTGTGTTTAGAATGGCATTTGATCCAATTTTTGATCCTCAAGTAATTAAAAATTTTGTCATAGGTTTAATTTTTTGGTGTTGCATTCATGCTGGAGCATTGTTTTATTTGTTTGAGTGCTAGAGTGAATTCAAATTCAAATTTGAATTCATTTGGTTTTAGTTTGAGTTAGTTTGAATAAGGAATAGGAAAATAGAAATATAAAGGAGGAAGAAAATAGGAAGGAACCCAGCCCAGCAACCCCGGCCCAGTTACCCCTCTCCCCGCGGCCCAGCCTTCGCACCCCGGCCCGACTCCCGCACCGGCCCAGACTTCTCGCGCGTCGCCTGGCCCAGCTAACCCCGTGCGCTCGCGCGTCGCCCGCGCCCCGCTGACCAGTGGGACCCACTGGTCATCCCCTTCCAACCCTTTCCTTCCGGTTCCGCGCAACTGTCGCCCGGTATCACCGGCGAGTTCGTCGGGATCCTTATCCCGCTGCGCCCCACCGCAACCTCCGCCTTGGTCCCTTTAAACCAAACCGAGACGCCCCTGCACCCTATCCACCTCCGCCGCCACTCCAGAACCCTAGCAAGCCGCGCGCCTAGCTCCGCCGTGCCGCCGCTCCTCTGCGCCGCCAAGCTCACGCCACCCTGCGCCACCCCGGCAGAGCCTCGTAAGAGCACCGCCGTGCACCCGGGAGCTCCCCAAGTCCTTTGACCCGGAGCCCCGGCCCCACCTCGCCGGAATCGCGCCCGAATCGTTCGACGGTGCGTTGCGCCGCCCGCTCATTTTCTCACCGCCGTCGACTCTAGTGCCTATTTGACCTCTGGACCACCTTCACAGAACCCGTGCGGACCAGATCACGAGTTCCAGGAGCCGGAGCACGCCTTGCAGCGCCACCTCCCCAAGCTCCGCACCATCCTTGCCGCCGGACGCCGCCGTCGCGCCCTCTACGCGGACCCCCGCTCGATTCAAACTCTCAATGAGAACCTACACGTCATCCCATTCCGTTTGGCGCTAGAACTGGTAGGCCACAGCCCCTGGGGCCTCTAGAACTCTGCTCACCGGCGACTTTTCCGTCACGCCGAGCCGCCTCCGCCGTCGAACCTGCCGCTCCGGCCCTCCCCGAGCCCAGCAGAAGCCTTGGGTGGATCACGCATGTCGCGGTGATCATTCCAGGACAAAACCCTAGACAAAGTGACCCCTGAAACCCCGGAAACACCGAACTCCGGCGAGCTCAGTGCTGCGCCGCCACGAGATTCGTCGCCGGCGGCCGCCTACCGCCGTCTCACACGCCCCTTTTCACCCCAGCCGCCCGATCTATACCCGACGCTCCAGATTAGATCTAGGTCCCTTTAAATCTAAGTCATCGGATCTTGAACCAACGGCTCAGATCCAATCTTACCGGTTCGCCTTGCACGTTTTGCTAAAGAGCCCCTCGGCTTTCTTGAAATTAACCCGCGATCCATCTGTATACAAAACTAATTACAGTTAGGTCCCGGTTTTTACCCAAAACTTCCTGACCTTCCTAGATTTAGCGCCCGCAGTCCAGAGCCTTTGGTTTTGCACGTTAGCCCCTACATCTAGCCGTTAATTACGTTTTAGTCCTCAGTTTAGCCCAGAAACCCCCTGGAACTCCAGTTTTCTTACAAATAAGCCCCTAGAATTTCTTTTAGGCCTAGATTTTGCGTTTTAGCTCCGTTTTAGGCGTTCTTTATGTCCCCGCGATCGTTGTAACGCGTAGAATAGTTCTAGCCTAGTTTTGTACGCTGTTTTGTATACAGATGGATCGCGGGTTAATTTCAAGAAAGCCGAGGGGCTCTTTAGCAAAACGTGCAAGGCGAACTGGTTAGATTGGATCTGAGCCGTTGGTTCAAGATCCGATGACTTAGATTTAAAGGAACCTAGATCTAATCTGGAGCGTCAGGTATAGATCGGGCGGCTGGGGTGAAAAGGGGCGTGTGAGGCGGCGGTGGGCGGCCGCTGGCGACGAATCTCGTGGCGGCGCAGCACTGAGCTCGCCGGAGTTCGGTGTTTCCGGGGTTTCAGGGGTTGCTTTGTCTAGGGTTTTGTCCTGGAATGATCACCGCGACATGCGTGATCCACCCAAGGCTTCTGCTGGGCTCGGGGAGGGCCGGAGCGGCGGGTTTGACGGCGGAGGCGGCTCGGCGTGACGAAAAAGTCGCCGGTGAGCAAAGTTCTAGAGGCCCCAGGGGCTGCGGCCTACCAGTTCTAGTGCCAAACGGAACGGGATGACGTGTAGGTTCTCACCGAGAGTTTGAATCAAGCGGGGGTCCGCGTAGAGGGCGCGACGGCGGCGTCCGGCGGCAAGGATGGTGCGGAGCTTGGGGAGGTGGCGCTGCAGGGCGTGCTCCGGCTCCTGGAACTCGTGATCCGGTCCGCACGGGTTCTGTGAAGGTGGTCCAGAGGTCAAATAGGCACTAGAGTCGACGGCAGTGAGAAAATGAGCGGGCGGCGCAACTCACCGTCGAGCGATTCGGGCGCGATTCCGATGAGGTGGGGCTGGGGCTCCGGGTCAAAGGACTTGGGGGGCTCCCGGGTGCATGGCGGTGCTCTTGCGAGGCTCTGCCGGGGTGGAGGCGCAGCGGGGTGGCGTGAGCTTGGCGGCGCAGAAGAGCGGCGGCACGGCGGAGCTAGGCGCGCGGCTTGCTAGGGTTCTGGAGTGGCGGCGGAGGTGGATAGGGTGCAGGGGCATCTCGGTTTGGTTTAAAGGGACCAAGGCGGAGGCTGCGGTGGGGCGCAGCGGGATAAGGATCCCGGCGAACTCGCCGGTGATACCGGGCGACAGTTGCGCGGAACCGGAAGGAAAGGGGAGGAGGGAATGACCAGTGGGTCCCACTGGTCAGCGGGGCGCGGGCTTCGCGCGAGCGCACGGGGTTAGCTGGGCCAGGCGACGCGCGAGAAGACTGGGCCGGTGCGGGAGTCGGGCCGGGGTGCGAAGGCTGGGCCGCGGGGAGAGGCGCTAGACTCGACCCACATGGGGGAGCTGAGGTGTGTCGCCCTGCGCCGCTCCATGCGCGCTTGACGCGCGCGCTGGCCCGAGCGCCTGTTGCGCCGGGTCGGCAGAGTTGGAGTGTCGGGGTTGGCCATGGCCGGGAGAAACTCCATGTCGTAACCGTTACCAGTCGCGACGAAGTCGAGGTTCCCGAACCGAAGCACCGTGCTCGCCGGGAGAGGGCGTGGCTCGTCTGCCATCCAGGTAAAAAGAGAGAACGAAGACAAAAAGTCACGCAGCGCACCCCCTACCTGGCGCGCCAACTGTCGGTGTCCTGACCCGGCGGTCCGACACCAACTAGTAAAATGCTGCGTGATCCCTCACCCTGGATGGTTGATGCAAGAGGTAACACAGGAACGCACGGGTTTATCCTGGTTCCGGCCACGGGGCCGTACGTCCAGCAAGGATGTGCGAGTGCACTGTACTATCTTGCACCGAGGGTGACTGTAGTAGGGGGTACAAGCGAGGCGAGAGAGGGAGGGAAGCTCCCAAGTCTCTGCTAGATGATTGAGACAAGCGCCAATATCGGGGCTCAGGAGAGCATGCGCGTGTGTGTGCTGTGAGTTGCCTTTAGTGTTTGGATCAGATCGTTTGGGAAGAAGCCCACCTCCTCCTTTTATAGGCGCAAGGAGGGGCGGTGTACATGTACGGGAGGGGGGAGAAGTCATTGTTCTTCCCCGAATCGGGGGCGCACAGTGACCGTCTTCTGTAGGAAGTACACTGTGGGGTACTGGAGATCATGGCGCCGGGCGTGCGGCTGTCCTGGGCGGCGTCCGTGGCCTTGCGGAGATCACGCTGGTGTCCTGACAGCCCCAGCGGGCGGCGTGGTGGTTGCTGTGGAGGGTACCGTCCTCTGCTCTTGACGTGGCGGTGTTCCGAGGGTCCGGCAGGCGGAGGTCTTGATCAGATCAAGGTTCGGGCCGCGCTCGAGGGTTGTGCCCATGCCGTTCGAGGGTTCTGCATAGGGGAAGGTACGAGGGAAGGATGGGGAGTTGGCAGCACAGTGGCGGGAGCAGCGCCGAGTCCGTCCCGCACAACGTCGCAGGTTCCCACAGTGTCGCCACAGCGCCGGGGATGGCCTGAGCAGTGACCGGAGTTGGCGGATAAGACCCTGGTCACAGCCACTGTGCGGAGTGGTAGCCTGACGCCGTCTGATTCGGGTGCTGCAGTAGAGTGGTTGGCTTTTAATGCCCCCATACGGTGGACGGGCGAGCGATTAGCTGTTTTGTCCTATCCGTCGAGGGGAAGCTTCGAGCGAGGCGGAGCTGGTCGCTTCCCCGAGGGTGGGTTCGCTACCCTCGAGCGAAACGGAGGTGCGGGGCGCTGTCGAGGGTCTTGGCGGGGACCCTTGAGCGAGACAGAGGCTGCCCTGCGAGTCCGAGGGGGCTCGGATGGGCCGTACTGTGTCCTTGGGCCGTGGATTGGGCTTCTTTGAGTCTTTTCCTTTCCTTTGGATTGGAAGGAGGCTGTTGGCCTTCATGGGCCCGTTTGCCTAACACATGCTTTTGCGTTTTGTGGGCGATTTAGTCCCCCTGGTTAGGGTGCCCCTCATCATGGTACCCGACATTTAGTATAAACAAAATTGCATAGAAGAAGTTGTCAAACCATACCATCCATGGCTCTATCCTATAGAGCATAAAATTACGAAGTTAACAAAACCGATTTTGCATTTTTCCCATTTTTCTGCAATTTTCTACGTATTTTATAAGCACTGAAGATCTGTGCTGATCGGATGATCCGACCCAACATCGGATGATCTGACCACCACCAGAAAGTTTTGGTTTCGGATTGCCGTTAAGTCCCTATGGTCGGATGATCCGCCCATAGGTCGGATGATCCGGCCAAACAGTACTTTTTGCCACTGAAAGGTGCCGGATGATCCAACCCTAGGCCGGATAATCCAAACCAGGGTAGGCGGCGGCGCGCGCGCGGCGTTTGGCGGCGCTCCGGCGAGGGAACTACGGGGAAAAAGGGCGAGGAAGTTTGAGGGCTCACCGGGGAATCGATTTGTGCGGTCGGGGGCGAGGAAAAGAGCAGGAAGAAGCGGATCGACAACAACTCCGACCTTCGAGCGGCTCCAATGGTGGCCGGCCGGAGGAGTGTCGATTCCTGTCGATTTGGTTGGGGAGAAGGTTGGCCGGGGGTTGGGAAAGATGGAGGAGCTCACCACGAATCCCTTTGTGCGGTCGATTTGAGCGGAGGAGGGCCGAAGGAGCGGATCGCCGCGAAGGGGCGGAGCTCGGGCGATACTACTATCGCGGTCGGCGATGGAGGGCCGATTCCGGCGGGGAAGAGCTCGAGCGAGGCATGGGGAGGTGTGGAGGAGGTGCGGGACGAGGTTGTGGAGGTCCTTACGGAAGGAATCGACGTACGGCGGCCGGCGATGGCCGGGGTGCCGCCGTGAGCGAGCTCCGCTCGGCTCGGTCTGGAGGAGAAAGAAAATGAGAGAGTGAGAGAGAGAGAAGAGCCCAGGGAGTAGATAAGGCTGGGGAGATGCGGATGATCCGGCTCTCACTCGGAAGATCCGGATTCACGATCCGGGGTGTTACAACTTGTCGGCGTCCAGCACCGGATCCGCCGCCCGTCCTCCCTCCCTCATCTCCGCCGGCGGCCAAGGCGCAAGGCGCCCTCCCTGCCCCCCTGCGCCGCCGCCCACGCCATCTCCCTGCCCGGCACGAGGTAGGGGAGCGATGGAGGCCGACTGGGAGCTCTGGCGGCCCGAGCTCCGGCCTCCCAAGATCCGGCGGCGGCGTGGCGGCGGAGGGGCCGAGCCGCGGCGCGCAAGCCCGGCCGGCGTGGCAGGCTCGATGCGAGGCCGCGCGGCGGCGGCGAGTGCGCGCAGTGCGTCCGCGGTGGCGGTGACGGCTCGGCGCAGCCCACGCGCGCGGCGGCGGCGCGCGAGACGGCGCGCGTGGCGCGAGCGAGCGGCGGCGTGCGCACACGGCGCAGGCCTGCGTGCGAGCCCCTCCTCCTCGGCCTCCTCACCGCGCCGGCGGCCAAGCTCCACCGCCCCCTCCTCCTCCCTCCTCCCTCCCCCTCGATCTGCGCGAGCTCGAGCTCGGCTGGCGGTGCGCAGCGTTCTTCGGCCATGGCGTGGCGCGGAGGCCGACGGAGCAGGGGCCCCGCCCCCAGCAGCGGGTCTCGCGACTGCGCGGGGCGGGCAGCGCGGGGCCTCGCGCAGGCGGCGCCAGACCTCACGCGGGTGGCGGCGCGGAGGTGAGGGTGGGGCAAGGGAGCTCGCGGCGCACGGCGAGGCCGTCCTCCTTCCTCGCCGCCGTGCGGCTCTCGAGCTCGACCTCCGCCGCCTCGAACTCGAGCTCAGCCCCTCCCTCCGGCCGGGTGCTCGCCGGCCATCTCCGTTCGCCCGCTCCGCGCCGGGGCCGGGGCGGTTGGGATGGCGCGCGGACGGAGGCAAGGTGGGCCCGGCGCTGGCGTAGCGACGCTCGCTCGTCCCCTGGGAATTCCGGATGGCGGCTCTACGGGATGATACCGGACGGTTTTACCGTCCCCGCTGCGGGGAAATTTAAGGTAAAGCGATACTGTAAAATCGCGGACGTTTTACAGGGCCCAGTGCGGGTAGCCTAATGACAGAACGTGTTAGCGTCGCTAAGCTATCATTGCAACGCAGCCTCCCGTGTGGTGGAGTAGGTCAGAGCTGCAGTGCAGCTTGCACACACGCACTGCTCAACGGGTCACGTCAGGGAGTCATTGCCTGCCCTGACCTCTTGTGACTCGTACGAATCGCCGGATACGGCGACTGTGCCGCCGCTCAGGAGTCCTTTCTCGTGGACTTGTGGAGAGTAGGCAATTCATGAGGCTCAATCTCAAGAGGCTCCTCTTATCTCTGCGACTCTCGCATCAGAAATCGACAAACTTCAGGCGATCTTTCCGCTGCATATGTACACGTCGTGATCAGATTAAGCTATCAGGAAACATTAAATTGCATTGCTAATCTCTCGTGCGGCAGCCCAGAAACCCAACAAAGCTCGTGTGCCACAACGCAAAAAACGCAACAACTCGTTGTGAATGTTGCCGCAAGCACTAGTAGTTGCTAGTTCATCTACCTTCCACTCTAGTCTACTCCTATGATCCTATCTGACCCAATGTTCTAAATAGCCGGCTATAGCTTCCGCTATAGACGGCTATAGCCTTTAGAAAGAACAACTGCTATGACATTTATCCCGCTAAAACCGGCTATAGCTCGCTAAATGCCGGCTATAGCCCGCTAAACGTCGTAACGGCAGTCTTGCCGCTAAATGCCTTAGCCGGCGATTTAAAACCATGATCTGACCTCTCACGCTGGAAGAAGAGAGGAGCACTACGCCCACATGGATCCAGCTTGGCCTTGGCACCCGTCCGCCTCAGCGCCGGAGCCGGACAACTCCATGGAGAGGCCGCCGCCCGTGCCAGACCTCCGGGGCCCGTCGCCGGACTCCTTCCCCATCGCGACCGACCACTGGGCCACCGCCAACTCCGGGGCCCCACCGGGCAGCGTCACGTCGCGGGGGAGCCACTTGGCCTGCATGTACCCGGACCTCCGCCACGGCGGGACGTGCAGGCCGCTCTCGCGCAGCGACCGCTGCGCCGCCGCGCACAGCAGGGACACCGCCTTCCGGAGCTTCGCGCGCGGGCCCACGAACACCGCCGGCAGCCGGGCCCAGAGGTGCGCGTACCACGGCGCCGGCCGGGCGAGCTGGAACTGGGACCGGAAGTCGATGTCGACGACTAGCCTGGAGGAGGTGGCCGCGCCGTCGTCCTCCCCCGCCACCACGACGTCGATGTACTCGTAATCGCCTGCAGCAAGCATTGATCATTTCGCAGGGAACTTCCTGGCGAATAATCACGACGATTAACTAGTAGTAATCGATTGCGGCACTCCTGCATGCTGCCATGAAAGGACCAATGCGTAATGGTGGCATTGATCATTTGCAGTGCCATGTAGTGTAGTAGAAACTAGAACACCCATCACTAGAGCTTGGAAGCTTTACTGTTTCCTAAAATGAAAAGCGAAAACACAAAGAAAGGGCAATAAAAAAGTAATAATTCAGCCAGGTGAATCGCATGGGACTTCATGCAGAGAATGGAAAATTTGGGGAATATTTTCATACCAAAAGAAGAAACATGCTTTACATGACAGCATTTTCTGCCGGCAGCCTACCCAGATTTAGAATCTTAACAGAGCAGCAAACAAGGACATACTGTAAATGGTAAAAGGAAGAGGAGAAAAGGATATACTGTGGGTGCTATCACCAATTTCACCATAGTCTAGAACTCATGCACTCTGATGGTCACATTACCTCCGGGGTGCTCAGTAGTGGCGACCCAAGACGACCTGCAGAGGGATGCATCGTAGCCGTCCTTCCTGAGCCTCATCATCAGCCTCCTCTTCAAGCTGCTCCTCTTCCTTTCCTCCCCCATCTCCCTCACGTGCTTCATAGCCCTCTCATGTATCTCCATCTCCTCCTGTGTGCTAGGCTCAACCATATCCTGGTATGTATGAACATGCAAACAGAAAAATGCAGCAAAGATTTGAATCATCAGCAATGCTAAAAGAGATATCCCAAAAAAAAAAAGAAGCTGGTACATTGATCATAAGAGAATCTAAGAAAAGATAAACAAATCAAACCTCCAGGATGTGACTTGGAGTTTGGTGATGCATGGAGATGGCTTCTGGCGATGATGGTGGTTCAGAATCCATCTCGAACATCCACTCGTCTGAACTGCTCATGATCTAGCTTCAGGAAGCAAGCCAGCGCAAAGGAGACTTCTTGAGCTCAGCAATGGTGCATAGACGGGAAGAGGCTCTTGCATTTATCTAGAGGCAATGGAGGGTACTTGTACTACTCCTGCTAAATCCAATTATCTATCTATGAATGTGATGAGAGTTGGGAGCTGCTGGATGACCTCACCTCATTTCTGTGGAAATTTAAAGGCAGAGAGGAGGGCGGTCGACCGGCCGGGGTAGAGGACTAGAGGGAGAAAATTTTATGGGACGTGACACGGTGATGGAGACAGACTTGTGAGTAGAACTAGACCACAGTGATCGATGAGTTGTGTGGTCAGTCGGTGCAGTGCAGTAGTGATGCAGAACAGCGGGTAGGAGCTGCCTAGCTGTTGTTTGTGTAAGCACGGGGGAATAGATTCATCACTGGGAATATTCAGCGCGAAATCCTGCGTCCCGTTTGAACTGCGAGCTTCTGGAATTGATAACGAAGAGTGGAAGACGTGTCTGTCGCGGCACATGCCCAAGGTTAACCTAACAGTTGGGAACCTGTCCGATTTGACCGGTTACCAATCAAACCGGTCCGGTCCGGTTCCGGTTTCGGCCGGTAACCAACCGGCCAAAATTCAAATTCTAAATTTGAATTCAAAAAATGAAAAATTTCTAAAAAAATTCTAAAAATACTTCAAGGTGTGATGAATCTAATGGTGTCAAATTTTCTCAAAAATTCATTCATTTAGTATAGTTTGTGGGAATTTAAAGTTAAATCAAAAAAGAAAAAGAAAAAATGGGCCGGCCCATGAAGGCCCACCGATCAAACCGGCCGGTAAACCGGTCAAACCGGCCGGTAAACCGATTGCACGGGAGCTTTTGAATTTCAAACCGGTCAAACCGACCAGTAAAACCGGCCGGTAAACCGGTCGGAACCGGTTGCATGGGAGTTTTTGAATTTATTTGAATTTGAATTTGAATTCAACCGGTTTCCACCGGTTACCGGCCTAACCGGTCTGGTAAACCGGTACCGGAGGGCGGCGGTTAGGCCGGTCCGGTCGGATTTTAAAACCCTGCACATGCCAAGCATGGATGGCTAGCATTTCAACAATCCCTTTTAAATCTTTTCTTGGTAAATTTTTGGAGCTGAGAAACCAAGCCGATAAGTTCTTGTGGCCAACGAGAACAGCGAGCAGTCTGATGCCTCGGCCAAAGCATCGAGCGAGTAAGATCTTCATGGACTCGAGCGTTTAGGCCAACCATGCCATTCTGATGATCTGATCCCTGACGCCACTGCTACTCAGCTTTGCTGGCGTCAGAAGATAGCTGCACGGCAGCAAAGCTGTAATAGGCCGTAATCACGCGTGGATGCCCTAGGCGCTAGACGGTTACGTGTGGCCTAGGGTTCTCTAGGTGTCCAGATGTACGCCCGCGGCGACGGCATCGTGGATCGCAGCAGCATGCAAGCATGCAAACGCAGCGATAGGACGGAGGAATCGGATCTCGCTTCAATGCGAGATTCACTTCCACGCTCTACTTGTCTGAGCATCAGCAAATCAGCAGTGATAGCAGCTATAGCTCTCCTTACCTTTTCATCAGGAACAACCCAAGAAAGCTCATTCATGCATGATTCGATTCCATCAGCGTATGATGATACGAAATGTGAAAAAAAACACAAACACACAGCTGATTAATCCTGGTGTAATGCTATCTGAATTCAACAGCTGCAGCCCATAATTCAGGCAGTAAAACCCCTTGTCCTCCGTCTTTCAGGTCAGGCGCCCACCACTAGTTGAGGCAGCTGTTACCCTACGACCTCGAGCTCGAGAGCTGATCGATCGAGGAGGCGCTTCCTGTTTCGCTCTAGCGCTTGTCTCCTCCGCGGGGGGTAAATGCATCCACAGCTACCTGCACAGGGCGTATAAATTTCCCCTGCGCCCGCTGCGCGAAAGCGGGCCGGGAAAAAGGTTAGGTTGGCGATCGATTCGATTCGCTCCCCCTTTATTCTCGCTGCTACTTATTTCTCCACAGGATCTGTACTACCATGGCTAACCTTGCAGCTCAGCTATCAGCGGCAATGTCAACAGTAGCGGCAATAGTGTTCCTCACTAGCTAGTTCCTCGGTAGGAGCGCTCATCAGCAAATGGCTATGGCCCGGCCTAAATGGGTCAGGTCAGTGCACCAGATCCTTTCAGTCCAATAGGGAAGAAGTGCTTACTGCTGTGGATGGTGGCTAATCCAATGCCATAGCTTCATCTCGTATCGTAAACGATGGTTAAGGCTTTTCCAAAAAAAAAAACGATGGTTAAGGCTACGTTATTTGCCGTGTTTTTTCATTGGCAGCTCCGTATCTGTACTGTTCATTTTTTCTATATATTTTATAAGAAAACAAAATAGCAAACCAGTAGTGCAAGTCTGCAAGACGACGAAATGCGACCGTTGACCTGTGCGGAACCCTGACTAATTTTATGCATGTGCACATTAACATGGCCTGGCAATTGATCCCGGCGAACTTGAATTGCAGTCATGGTTGCCTGCCCTCTCCAGAGCAGAAGGCAGGAGCAGTCTTTTTTTTTTTTTTTGGAGGAGAGGGTCAGTTTAGTGCAGTGCTCGGGGCTCGCACGTTCCGCGGCCCATGTGCGCGCGAGGCTGTTCAAAGATGCGGACCAAAATTTAATGGGCTGAGCACAGCCCATCTGCAGCCCACGCCATCTCCGTCGTCAGTGTGCACTTGCGCCGCCGGCCGAGCCACTTCCACGCATCTCCGAGACAAAAACGGGCAAACCACACCCCAGGACGGCCCCCCCGCGCCGCCGCCGCCGCCGCCGCCATGGACGCTGCCGCCGCAGCACGGTGAGATCCTTCTCTCTCCGTCTCCTTCTCCTCCCTAGTACTCCTCGACCTACCCCATCTAACGCCGTTTGCCATCCGCTCGCCGACCGCAGCCGCCTCCGCGCCTTCAAGCGGTGGATGCGCGCGCACGGCGTCGTCTGCAGCGACGCGCTCCGCCTCGACGCCACCGATCCCCTCGGCGTCCACGTGCGCGCCGTCGCGCCGCTCCGCGAGGGCGACCTGGTCGCGACCATCCCGCGCGGAGCGTGCCTCACCCCGCGCACCACCGGCGCCGCGGGGGCAATCGAGGCCGCCGAGCTCGGCGGGTGCCTCGCGCTCGCCGTCGCCGTCATGTACGAGCGCGCGCGCGGCGCCGACTCGCCGTGGGACGCCTATCTCCAACTGCTCCCCGACCGTGAGTCCGTGCCGCTCGTGTGGCCCGCTGACGAGGCAGAACGCCTGCTCGCGGCCACCGAGCTAGACAAGGTGAAACATATTCATGTACCGTTGATACATGTATGAATATAATCGATGCTGCAATGCAGTAGCATACTTTTGAGTGAATGAATTTATTTTGCACTTGCCAGCTAAGTTTCCATTGAAAGGGAACATATCTTTTCCATTGATTGTTTTCTGATATACAAGCTTGTCAATTGTTTCCAATATTGTTAGCTCCAAAATTGTAGTACCTCCAGACGCAATGCATTTACTTTCGTGTTGATATTTGATTTCCTTTATTGACTATAAACATCTGGAGAGATAGGGAAGCAGATAGTGAATTTCTAATAACAGTAAATTTCTAGGCAGATAGTGAAGCAGGACAGGGAATTCCTTTGCGGGGACTGGAAAGAATGCATTGAGCCCCTGATATCATCTGGAGGGCTGGACATTCGCCCAGATGATTTTAGCTTGGACAAATATTTCTCTGCAAAGACTCTTGTTTCTTCAAGGTCCTTCCAGATAGATAGCTATCATGGATTTGGAATGGTTCCATTGGCTGACCTGTAAGTTTAGTGGTAATTCTGTAATTAATTCATTTTATTTACCTTGTTATATTGGAAACACTACATCATTTCAACATGTACTAAGTATTTTGGCAAGTTGGCAACTATTTCTTTACACTGTTAATGTATGGTGGCTCAAGTCGAGTGTTAACATGTAAAATGTTCTTCATCCTATATGATTATGCTATTTATGGAAATTTTGGTCCATCCTCTCCCCAGTTTCAATCACAAGACTGATGGTGAACATGTACACTTCACGTCTGCATCAGATGACTCAGACTCAGATGGTGAAGATTATGATGAACAAAGTGATGCTTCTGCTGATGACCGGTCGACTATAGAAAATCCTACAAGCAGTCCTTCAGGTTATATTCAAGAACATATGCATGTTTGTCATTAGACCTCATCTAGATTTGTTATTGATTGATGACAGCTTCACTCGTTAATTTTATACTTTTGCATTAAAGGCTCAAGAGTTGGCGATGAAGATTTGGAAATGATTGTTGTAAGAGATGCTGGTGAAGGCGAGGAGGTAATACTCAGTTTCCACCTTTGGTATTGATTTACAGATTCTAAGGACTACTAGCTATACTTCTGAATCTACATTTTTCTACCGACTAGTAATGTCTGTTTTCTGTCATCATCCATTTTAGGTGTACAATACATATGGTACAATGGGAAATGCTGCTTTGCTTCATAGATATGGTTTCACAGAACTTGACAATCAATATGACATTGTCAACATTGACTTAGCAATGGTCACTAAGTGGTGCACATCCATATTCTCCGGTCGGCATGCAAGAGCAAGGGTATCACTATGGCATAATCTGGGCTATTCTGGTTGTACTAGCCAGGATGCTGAGTACTTTGAGATTTCATATGATGGAGAGCCCCAGCCTGAACTTTTAATCCTCCTTTATATCATTACTTTGAAACCTGATGTTTATGACAAGTTGATCAGTGTGGCTCATGGTTTAGTTGGCGATGAAGAACATGATACTATTCGTAACGTGGCTAAGTTTGTCAAAGTAACAAACTCCACCCAAAGTTCTGAACTTAATGGGCTTGAGGACCTGCCTGACGTGAAGAGATTACTGCATAGTGAGAGCATTTGTTCTGCACTTTTATCACTTGCTGACATGAGGGAGAGTCTCTATGGCTCAAACACTTTGAAAGACGACGAGGAAAAGCTGCGAGCATGCTGCATTGTGAGCGAAAGGAAGCTGTATCATTCTCTGGTGCTGCGGGTTAGTGAGAGAAGAATACTTTATAGATTGCGAAAATATGCCTCTAGCAGGTCAAAGACCAAGAAGAGGAAGCATCCCTAGTGAAGTTTGGATCTGGGACAATCCAGCTGTTTGTAATATTTGCATTTTGTGATTACCAAGCAGATGAAAATTTTGTTCAGTTAAGATTGACAAAATAGTTTGTGAGGTTGTTAGAAACTTCGAATTGCAGAAACATTCGAATAAGCCATTTCAGGCTTCTACTGTTGTAGCATGTAACCCTTTATCTCGTTCTACTAATCTTTCCTTGTAGTGGAGTAAACATAAGGTATGCACTGTGTTCTTTGGAAGATTAGATGCTTGTGGCTTGTGTATGCATTGTCTTCTTTGGAAGATTAAATGTTTGTGGCTTGTGACGTGCGAGGCATTCTGTGATGATTTGGTTGTGAACTTCATCTGCTGGTAATGTGAACTTTCTGGAGAGGTTATAAAATCACTGCATCCTAGTAGTTCATTTAAGTTTTCAAACAAATGTGATCTTGCAGATGAAGAAATGTGATCGAGAGTTGAGACCATATGCCCGCTGGACCAAAGGGAAACATCTAATGATACTTGTTTAACGGCAAATAAAAGGAGTCGTGCAACTTGCTCTCATGGCATTGGTATCAAGAGTAGCATGAAATAAGATGGCCATACCCATATGGTTATCAAGAATACATCTCTTTTTTTTTTCTTTCCAGCTGAAGTTAGTGACACACCACACACACACACATCTTTAAAGTATGTTTAGTTGGCCTAAGTGTACAAAAGCTCGAGGAAGAACTGATTAGGAACCTTAAGCAAGTTTCTGAACAATCTAGCTGTCGAAGTATAGCTATCCTATGTATTCACTGCAGCAGCGATCAGTAGTTAGGTATACCCCACCCTCCAAGCCTCTGGGAGGCGCCATTTCTTATGCCAATAAATTGACACCCTTGACCACGAAGGGAAACCAAAACTGTAGTCTAAAGGTTCATCTGCCAGCCCTCCAATGAACAGAGGAAGCCAAACATAACGGGAGTCTCTCAAGTTTGATGGACTCCATCTATCCGCCATGAAGATAAATGTACCAGGCAAACCAGGGAGGGGAAGCACAAATGTGCTTTGAGATAAGAATGTTGTCAGCCGGTAGAACCTGTTGCCTCCGACGCAAGGGTTTCCCAGTGTCTCCCACGGGCCCATGATCGAGTCTGCAGCATGTGCCAGTGCCCTGTTGGGAGCCCAGCCTGAGCAACCAGAGGTGATCATGTAGTAGGTTCCTTGGTGCTTGAAAACAGCTGGAGCTTCCCGATGTCGCCTTATTAGTATTCTCTTCATTGATGCTGTGATGTGAAGATAGTCCTCCGTCAATGGACTAATGTGGAGCTCAGTATTGTCACGAGAAGAGTAGAAGAGGTAAGCTGCTCCATCATCATCTTTGAAGACCGTCATGTCTCTACTCTCAAAACCATGCGGGCGAAAACTGTAAAGGTAAGTAAAAGGTCCAGTTGGAGAGTTGCTGACAGCCACACCAACAGAAGCTTTGGTGTAGTTGGCATCATCTATGTGCATCCACATGATATATTTCCCTGTGTGATCATTATATATCACCTTAGGTCTCTCAAGCACCTTCGATTTATGAAGGTCATGGGTGACATTAGTAGGCTCTACAGGAAGCACAATTCCTTCATGAGTCCATGACCATAGGTCCTTCGATGAGTAGCAGCTTACTCCAATGATGTCGACCTGGCAAATGGGAAACAACCAATCATCACTGTATGTCTTTGTACTAAGCTTATAATGCTATGTCTCTTTAACTTTAGACTTCTCAACTACTCTAAAATATTGCCTATTCTATGATCATGATTCAGCATTTTTTTCCACAGAAAAATTGAAGGGCAACTAAGACATTTTATCTACTTCCTTAGCCTGAAACAACTTCTATTTGCAACTGGATCGAGAACTATTGATTAGCACCGAGCTACAAAGTAACATAAATTACAGCTCCAGTGACCCTTTGTACCTGAACAAAATTGCAAAGAGTACAAAAATAAACCAAAGGTGGGTACGTTAGAGTTTCTACTGACCCGCTGTGCCCCTTTGGGGTGAGCTTGGTATGTTGGTCCATCTTTGTTTTCTCCATACCAGTAGAATTTGGCAGTCTTATCATCATACATAACCCCGCCACCATGGGCTTGAATGGCATTTCCATTGGTGTCTAGCCACACTCTACCAGGATAAAAGTACATGGTATCATTTCCCCCTTTTGTTGGGTCCAAAGCAGTTCTTTGATCAGGGAAGAACAATGCATGTACTGCTGAAGACTCCTCCAGATAATCATCTATAACCTTTCGTTGCTTACGAGGCCCCCGCCTTTTCACTGCACGAGGATTTACCTTGTGAGGAGGTGGCAAGCGGAAATGATCCTCCTCAATGTCCTCTAATTCTCTGGTTGCAGGTAGATCGCTCAAATAAATATGGGCCTGCCCACTGTCTGCTTGATGTTTAAAGGAAAGGAAGCAGACAACAAGTCCTAAACCCACCAAGCTCCATACAATACAAGATAAAGAATATCCACGTCCTGCATCAAAACCGAGGGAAGATGATTTTCTCTGTTTGTTCCTCATCTTCTTTCTCCCCTTACTAATCTTCATAAGAGAACTGCTGTAACAAATCCACTATGGTTTTTATCCATATGAAAATGTTGGACTGCCATACAAAGTGATTCAAAATAAATAAACAACTATAATAGGAGCACCACAAATATTGGGAGAAAATAATCATGGAAAAAATTTGGAATATGAGAGTGAGGTGATTTCTGAAAGATATATAGTGATTAGCTAGGTTGCCAAATGATCGTGACAATACAAGTTAGCTTGCACAAAAATAGTGCCCCCAAAATATTGATAGAAAGGAAGTAGACATAAACTTGCAACGAAAACAACTTTATCTCAAAATACATGCACATGTTATTTAACACTGATAATGACAGCCGGGGGGTGGGGGGGGGGGGGATGATCTTGAAAACAAGTGTGCCTAAACTACAAACTTAGGATAGCACAAACTAAATAAGCAATCTGTTGTTGTCAAACATTCTTTCGCTTTCACAATTAAGTATTCAGGGAAAACATTCAAACAACGTATCAACCAGTTCCACAAAGCTGCTTCAACATACTGCTTGGAACAGCAATGCGAAACAGAGTAACTTCAGCCTATCAATCATAGTGCTAAACAGCAGTTTAATTGACTCGGAACTAGTTTGCTGTTGAGTCAAAATTGAAGTTAATTTGGCACACTCACATGGTTACATGTCAGAACTAACTAGATTATGTATTTATGGGCACACTCTTGTCCATTGCAGTTGCACACAACATACAAAGAGAAAGCGAAGCACAAAAAAGGTACCAGAACACACCTAACCGGCGAACCATCCCGGTTGCGGATCTTGGAAGTTAGACCTACCGGTGCATGAACTGCGCACGCGCCGCCGCCCGCCCAGTCGCCACCTTCAAACATAGAAGCAAACCAAACTGCAAGCATCAGTACCGAGATTCGAGAAGGGCAGCAGCTGCAGCGTATACGAGTAATCGCCCGTCTGCTCGACAGCCGAGCGCCCGAGCCAAACAGCCGATGCAATCGACCATGACTGCGCAGAGGGGGTGCCGGTGCGGCGGCAGAATCTTGGGTTAATTGGCCCGCTTCCCCACTCCCTGCACGCACATAGGGAGGGAGTACTGGAGTAGAGTTGGAGATTTTGCCTTACCTTGGTGCAGAGGTGGGGGAGCGCCGCTGCGCCGGATCTGAGCAAGACGAGCGTCGAACGGTGGAGCGGGCGGGGGCGCGGAGTGGAGAAGCAGGTGAAGTCGTGAGGAAGAAGGGATAGAGGTTGACCCGGACGCAGATGTCGGGATACCCGCGGCGCGGCCGTCTTTGGAAGTTGGAACAGACACGGCAGACGTCGAGGTATGTCCTTGGCGCCTCGGCGGCTGTAACCTTTGGGGCTACGGCTAATCTCGATATAGGAGTGTTATGGCAAGTTCTCCAAAGATATCTTGTTTTATATAAAATATATGCATATATGCATATATATATATATTAAAAAACATCCTCTAGAAAAATATAGAAAATCGAGCTTCTAGTGTCTTATACGTCGGACGCTGCAGCAATTGAAATAGTAAACAACTACATTGAGTCTGTGTTTTGTTAGCGAAAAAGTTTGGGTTTTGAAAATATAGCGCATTTCGTTGTAATTTGTTAATTATTCAATTATAGATCAATTAAATTTAAAAGATTCGTATGAAACAGTTAAAATGTGTAATTAGCTATTTTCTTCAACTGCATTTAATGCTCCATGCATATGTCTGAAGATTTGATGTGACAGATACTGTAGGAAATTTTTTGGGAACTAAAAAATGCACACGCTTACACTGGCATTCCGCTCCTTTATTTTATCCAAAAAAATTGAAAAGAAAATACACCACCGTGTAATGCTAGGATCCGTTTGGTGGGCAACCAAAAACATGAACATGCCAAAACGACCCTTAATATAAAACTGTATACTCCTACAAATATACTTAGAAAAATACACCAGGACCAGAGATTATTGAGAACGGTGTAGATGATGCGTATATCACGTATACTAGTCCATACACTCCATAGACTGATACCTATACGGCCTTGTGTGGAACAGGAGCGTAGTGGGCGTACGGCGGCCAATACAAGTGAAGCTCCATCTTGTACGTCACCGTTCGTCCCCGCAGGTCCACCGGCGTCGACCGGACGTAGCCCAGCGCGTAGGCGAAGTCGCCGGTGCCACCCACCACGGGGTAGTCGGACGGCTTGGTGTTGTAGGTGCCCCCGAGGACGGACACGGAACCCCGGTGGCCGCGGTGGTCGACGGTGATCTTGGCCAGCGACAGGGCCTGCAGCCCGTCGAGGGTGGTGGTGATGGAGCTCCCCTCCGCGACGCCGGCCACCGGGGAGGCCCTGTCGGCGCGCACCGTGAGGTCGTCGCGGAAGACGTAGATGGTGCCGAACGGCGTGGTGGTCTCGCTGACGCCCGCGCCGGCCACGCCGTCGACGATGATGTACGCGGTCTTGTTGATGGTCTCCTGCTGGTACAGCGTGAGGCTGAAGGTCCTCCCGTGGCCGCCGTCCCTGCTCCCATTTTTGCTGAGCGATGTTGCAGCTACAGCAGGGTACTGAAACTGGAGGTGGTGAAGAAAGGCGAATGCTGTCAAGCAGAGCAGCAGGCTCTTGGCAGCACTCGTAGCCGCCATGGCCACTGATCGGTTGCTGCTACCTGATTGTGTTCTTCCTGAACTGGCCTAGCTTCTTGACGAGGTAGCAGCAGGAGCTTTTATACACTGCAGACCTGCAGCCAGGATGGACTAGCAAGCGAGCAATTCTCAAGCAGCTGATCTTGGATTCTTGACGAATTGGAGGCTAAGCTCTTGAAGAAAATTGACGGATCGAGCACGTTCGTGACAGTGGACATTCGGTCGCCGTCCAAGTAGAACTTGATCGTCTAGATGCTTGACTAATGGTGGAAGACACCCTTCTCTGTCTTAACTCTGAAGACCCGTGACCTGACCTCAACTGCGACGTATGTGGACTTGGTTGCATGTGGTATGTGGACCGCCGTGGCGTATATGCCAGGGCGTTCAAGCTCTTCCTTCAATTCTGGTAGTGGTAGACAGTTGGCAGTTAGTATTCCGTTTTCCTTTTCCCTCTCGTTCTTAGTGGGCTGAGAAAAGGAGGTGCCCTAGCTCCAGCCCAGTTGCCATTTTGGGCTGGGTGTTGGTAAGGCACAGCAAGCCCATGGAAGACCGGCCCGGTGAAAAGGCCCGTCTAACAAAATCCGCTTTGCTCCCTCGTTAGCGGGGTTGACTAAAACACGCGGCCGTGCGTCATTGCTTACCCGGCTGTGACCTCCTCCGTCTCCGTCCACCGCCACCAGCAGCAGCTGACCAAAACAAGTTTCACACCAAACGCGACGCACGCGCGCGATATTCTAGCGAGATTAATGGGGCAGAGCCAGGCCCGAGCTGGCAGAGGCAGACCCAAACCAGACGCGCGGCAAGCGACGCGGGAGGAGGAGAGGCAGCAGCGGCGCGGCGACATCGCGAGGCCAGACGCAGGCGCCGAGGAGGAGGAGTTGCGGAGACCAGCGCACGGCCCGGCCATGGACACCTTCTTCCTGTCGCACGGCTCGCCGACGCTCTCCATCGACGAGGCGATCCCGGCGCGGCACTTCTTCAAGTCGTGGCTGCCGGCGCGGGTCGCGGGGGACCGGCCGCCGCGCGCCATCCTCGTCGTCTCGGGCCACTGGGAGACGGCCACGCCGGCGGTCAACGTCATCCGCGGCACCAACGACACCATCCACGACTTCTACGGCTTCCCCAAGCACATGTACCAGGTCCGATCCCCTAGCTCGCCTCTTTTCCTCTCCCGGCGGCCCTCCCTGCCGTCTCTTCCTCCCGAATCCCGATTCTGTTGGGGCTCTGGTTTCAGATGACGGGGCGTGTCGAAATTGGGCTTCTGATTTTCTCGCGATTTCGCATAGGCAAAATTGCGGCGACTTCTTTGGATTTACCAGCGCCGCCCTTGTCTTCCTCTGGGGTAGGGATGCGCTATGTGTGCACGGGGAGAAGTCAAAATTGGAAGCTCCCTCATTCGCGTAGAACGGCCGGCGACACTGGATTATACGATTTTAGCAGTTGATTGTTGCATCTCGTAGTTGAAATGGTTCGTCTAGACAAAGATGGCCTATGCTTTGAGTTGCTAGCAGATCATCAGCTCTGCTGCCGTAGAAATGGGGAAATTGCATATCTCCAGATAAAAGATACTCCTCGCCGTGCTTAGATCATGTTTTATTTTAAACCAATGTTACTAGAGCCAATGGTCTGGTCAACTCGACATGAAATTCAGATGTGCAGTGTCAGATACTCAGATTGATAGTAGTTGGAATACCCATTGTGCAAGTTGTTGGCATGCCCCGCTGAGCTCTCTCATCGGTTGATAGTACATAGTAGTTTATCTAGAAGATGCAGACATCTCGCTGGCTATGTGAGCACATAGGCTCGCTTGTTAGCAGCAGAAATGGCGTACCCAGTGCCGTAGGCTTCCCGCACTGTGCGGGGTCTGGGGAAGGGTGTTAGCAGCAGAAATCAGGACATTATTTTTCATTGCTATGATGCATATGCACTTTGAAGTAGGTAAGGTGGCACTACCATTTGCTGAATTGATTAGATTTAGTCATTAGCCGGCCAGCCCGCTACTATTCTGTTGCAAAGTCAATACATGTTTGTTTTACTTTAGCTACTGTTACTATGCTATAATTTAGATAGCGGTTGAGATGTCAGACTGGTTAGGTTTGATGTCAATTGAAATTTGGGGCCTCGGTATTTTTTTAGCGTGTAAACTTAGTTTAGCGCATTCATTTTTATTGAGTCGTCGATGATGGATGGCAACTTTATCTTCTAAAATAAAACCCATCACATCTTTTTTCATTCAATCATGAGCATGCTTTGAAAGCTTGAATTGCTCTGAAGCCTGAACTTTCCCCTCTGATCCTGAAGCCTAAACTGTTTGCCACTGTCCTCGTCCAGCTCAAGTACCCCGCCCCCGGCGCCCCGGACTTAGCCCTGCGGACCAAGGAGCTCCTGGAGCAAGCCGGGTTCGGCCCCGTGAAGGAGGACCACAGCCGCGGGCTGGACCACGGCGCGTGGGTGCCGCTGATGCTCATGTACCCGGACGCCGACATCCCCGTGTGCCAGCTCTCGGTGCAGACCGACCGCGACGGCGCGTACCACTACAACCTCGGGCGGGCGCTGGCGCCGCTGCGGGAGGAGGGCGTCCTCGTCCTCGGCTCCGGCAGCGCCACGCACAACCTGCGCAAGATGGGGCCCATGGACGCGCCCGTGCCGCAGTGGGCGGCCGAGTTCGACACCTGGCTCAAGGACGCGCTCCTCAGCGGAAGGTAAGAAAAGGCGAAACTGACCGGCGCTTGGAGCCGAGCCGGTGATGTGCTCCTGCTCTCCTACTCTACTACCGGTGCTGATGATTCCCGGTGGCCTTGGGGCAGGTACGATGACGTGAACCGGTACGAGGAGAAGGCGCCGCACGCGAAGGTGGCGCACCCGTGGCCGGACCACTTCTACCCGCTGCACGTCGCGCTGGGCGCCGCCGGGGACAGCGTGAAGGCAGAGCAGATCCACCAGAGCTGGACCAACGCCACGGTCTCCTACGCTTGTTACAGGTTCTCCACAAACAAGTGACGGCCGGGTAATTGCTGAATGATTGTGAAGTGTGAACCATATCATCCGTGCTCATGTATAGTATACCCAACGCTTGTAATTGTAACATTGTGTGCACCAGACATAATGTTTGATTGTATCCGTCCCCACGCCCGCCGCCGCTGGACCGCCTCCGTGCCATGGCCGTCATGCGCGCCGGCCCTGGCCTCCGCGCACCGCCGCCCTGGTCTCCGCCGCCGCCGTGCCCGGCGCTGCCGTTGCGCGCCGCCCGTTTCGCCGCCAGGTCGCCGGAGAAGGACTAGTGGTTTAACATTTTGGATCTGTCATTTCAACATTTAACATTTACGATTTCAACATTTCATCTATATAGTTTCAACATTTCCAATGTCAAATGTTGAACATGTTTAATAAAAATATTGAACATATTTAAGAAAAAAGTTGAACATATTTGCAGTAACTAATTGGGCCAAATGGGCTTTAAAGATAGATAGCTTATCTACCTTCTACAAGATATATAGGAGCCCCCCGGGCACACGGCAGTATGTTGTCATGTGGCTGGCACACGCGCACAGGAAAGGAACTTTCTCTCCAGTAAAAAAAAAAGAAAGAGAGGAACTTTCCCAGTGGCCTGCCTGCCTACAGGCTGCTGTATATCTGTACAGGCAAAGTTGTTGCGCATTCGGGCTACGAAACGCGGAATCTGACCTGACAATCGTTTGTTCCGAGCAAAAGGTCGCTTTGGCTTTGCCTTGCTCCAGACCTCCAGCGATCTCACAAAGCCCTAGCTTTGCTTTCGTGATCCTAGACCTCTGCCGACGAAGCAACGGCGGCATGTCATCCGTGCATTGATGATGTGCGGCTGCGCCGTTTCGAGTGGTCACCTCCAGACTCGCGATCGGTTCAGTTGCGTGAGCACGGACCACTGAGCACCACCTCGTCCACCGTCCACGTCGACACGTACAGTACAAGGGTATACACTAGCATAGCCTTAGCTGTTTTGTGCTGTCGTGTTCTCCCCCATGCTCGGATACGGCGTGCACAACCAATTCGGAATACCGGCAGCCAGACGCCTGCACAAAGCAATTTCCACACGCTGATCAGCTGATGTGAGTGGAACACGCAGACAAAATCTATCCTTGAGACGATCAGCTTGGCAAAGTAGGGCAGAGGTGAGGTGCGGGTTAAAATCATGGACAGAGGTTGACCTCTGTCGGGTGCAGTGTATGGCCGCTTTATACTAGTTAGGTCTCGAAGTGATGTTCTACAAAAGATATCGGCTTTACCTTTTTCTTACACTTAGTTTTTGACTGAATGATGGGGTGATCCACCAACCAAAAGGAGCACCGGGCAAAATTAAGACTTGCCACCACTTGGGTAAAAGAGACACCACTGTTAATACGAGCCACGACATGATTCATGGCGTACTACAAAGGGGTATATATGTTCCAAGTGCCAAGTGCTAACTGTACATAAAACACTTTCAGTGGTGTCAAGAGATTGATCTCACTATGGCACATCAAACGGTCTCCAGTGCAGTTTTTGCAGGGTGGGTGCTCTCGTGGCGCCACCGGCTTTTACAAAACGAAGTATATTTCCCTTTTTTTGGAAGCTCATGCATGTATGGCATATGCTTTCAAAGTGCTCCCTTTCTTTTCTTTCTCTATAGGTTAGTACAAGACTCAAAAAGAAAAAAAAAAGTCTGAGTCGCAAGGCAGCTTTGTTTTCCACTCCAAGTAAAGCCTTTACTGCATGGATATCTCTTTTGTTTGTTTGTTTTTTCAAAAATAAAAATTTGGGTGCACAACATATTGGAGAATGTAAATTTATACACGTATTGATTGTAGTTGTTTGTACGATACGTTTGAAACACATGAATTTTACAGAAATTTTAGAGACATTTCACAGAAAAAATATTCATTTTCTGTAGCAAGCAAGCAAAGGTCGGAGGACAGTGGACAGAGGTTGTCTTTTGTGGAACTCTTAGAGATGTGCTACGGCATACTAGCTAGTTTCTTGAATCAATACGTAAATGGCTGGCAAACAAAATTTCTCGTTCCATTTATGCTCGGGGAACATAAATGGAAAGGAAAAATGTGAACAAATATTTCCATAAATTACGTACCCGTACGGCCGTATACCTGATCTTATTGAGCCCTACCTAGAACTCGTAGGGTTTGAGGACAATAAAAGAATGAATGTACAGTGAAAGGCTTGTCAGGTGCAACGCTTGCCACCTCTATATATAGCGGCCGCGCACCGAGCCCATCATTCATCCCTGCCAGAGACAGCCTTCAGCTCTAGAGAGAGAAGAGAGCGACAGAAGAGTATCAAGCAAAGTAGCAGAGAGAAAGATGGACGTGGAGAAGGTCGAGAGGAAGGAGGTGGAGGTGGACGACGATGGCCGCGTCAGAACAGGTACTACAGTCTGGGCTCTGCACTTGCTCCCTCCGAGAGTGTAGCACCTGTACACATCCCATCGAGCTCTGTAGCCCCTGAATTTTGGTCTCTGTTCATCATTTGTCTGCCTTCGTTAACACCGCCATGCTTTCGTATGGCGTTCCGCCCGTGTCCTCGTACTGGCGAGACGTGAATTTCTCCATGCCTCTGATCCGTAGATTTTATTTTCTTGGAACAATAGATCCATAGGAAGTGGTAGAAACATACGAGAGACGCTAGAAGTGCAGAACAGTTCATGTTTCATGTTAGAAGGTTTCTAGAAAGACCGTCACCATCTAAAGCGATCTCCTGCCATTACCAGACACTCACCATGTGTGCTTCCAGCCCGGGATCATACATGGCAGTAGCCAGTAGATCTACACGTCCATGTCGTCGTTGCTTACTCTGGATAGGAGCGTGAGCCGTCTTTGTCCCTTTCGAGTTTTGACCGAGGAGCCGTGGAGCTTTCAGTTGTCAGCACTACTTAGGAAGCATTCAGACATTCAGTTCTCTTGCATGTCATTCAGACATCGGACCCTTCTCGTTACCTCTTTGGATCTTCGTCTTTCTTTAAAAAAAAATACTAGCAAGGCAAGGTTGACAGAGCATGGGCATACATAAAACTTGAATGAATTCAATTCCCATTTTATCCGGAAAAATGTGAGGACCTCATCATACGAAGACGGACACACATAGATCTCCATTCAAAATTTAAGCTAATCCTTTTGATGTTTGTTACCTGCAAAACTTACAAATTAGGAATGCTAATCATCTTGCAGTGGGGCCCATGTCACTAATTAAACTAGAAAGGCTATTTATTTACAAAATCAGAACAAATAAACAGTGGCAATGCAGTATTTAGTTTCTTTGGTTTAAATATGTAGTAGTAATATATACATGGCATATTTAGAGTGAAGGGCCCAACTTAGATCTGACGCCAACATCTTCCTAAATGCAGAAATTTGAGACTCATTTTTATATCAATTAATATAAAAAAGGCAAAATTTAAAATTTGAGTAAAACGATATGTTAGTATACGATCAAGAGATCTAGTTGAACATGTTCAGGGAAACAAAACCAATTTTGCTTATGATGATCACATTTGGCACCTCGCCAAAATTATGAACTTCCATCCTGACCTCAGTTTCCTTGACTTGCCATGCTTTATGCATGCGTGACTCAACGAGATTTACTTTCCTTGAGCGTATCAATTTCTCTAAAATAGCACCGTGATACTGAAGATGACTGCAAAGGATATATTCTATTTTGCCTCATTATCTAAAAAAACAGGCACCTTTGCATAGTATAACCGAATAAAGCTAGCACCAGAAAATGTTGCCTATTGTATAACTGAATACAAGGGCGGGCCCAGGGCCCGGCGACCCTGGGCACGTGCCCGGGCTCACTTTTGCGAGTGCAAGTGGAGCTGCAGTGCTGCACAGCCAGAGAAAAACAAACTACAGTAGTGGTGAGCGGTCGTTGGACGGGTGAGCCAGCAGCAAACAGCAACGATAAGGCTCAACTCACAATGCAGCCAGCAGAGCCTTTCTATAGGACTCTCAATACGTAGAACCTTCTCAACACATGTATATGTTGGCCCGGGCTCTAGAAAATTTTTAGGTCCGCCACTGACTGAATAAAGCTACTCAGCACCTGAAAATGTGACATGCATTGAGTGAAGCTTCTGTTACCACACCTTTAAGAAGATTGGAAGAGCGTTAGTGGCATAGTATTGATGCAGGAGCTGGGTCTTGTGTCTGCTGCCAGTTGGTTCCAGCCACCGGGCTCCTTGCAAGATCCAAAATGCCAGTGACTTGGCAGCCACTACCTTTAACATACCCTGGAACAAGTAGTAATGAAGTATTTAGTGTCATTCTACTCTTACACAGTTCCAGCTGCCAATACTAGTCCTTCAGGATTATATTCAGGCATAGTGGCGTGTGAGATCATGTCATTAGATGGTTGTTGCAAATCATTATCCTACTGTTTTATTGGAATCCCGAAAAGAATGGAGAAAATTATTCATCTGGAATCGGTAATAGTCTATCAGAAAGTGTATAGCGTGGGCCATCATTGGGATGTGGATGAATGGATGGCTGGAAACCTGCAAGTTGTGCTCTCTCCACTTTCATCAGGAATCCTAATTCTTCAAATAGCTTTCAGGGCATCAAAATAGCACATAGCTAAGTGCATTTGGAGCCCTCCATTGTGGATTTGTGGCCCTGGAGGCCTGGACAGAGCTTGTGAGTATGACTGGACAGTTGAGCCGTCCTGAACACTGGCTGGTGAAGTGCAGAATCTGTATGGATGCGACTGTTGTTAGTTTGCCTTACGGGGTCTTATTGGCTTGTTAGTTTGACTAGTTTATGCCTGGAAGTAAATACCTGAATTCTCAACTGTTGCAAGGTTGTTGAGTGCCACATCATACTCCACACATAGGCGACCTGATGCAGTTTCCAGAAAAAGGTTTTTCTTCTCAGGTGCATGCTTACGTTGCTCAAAAGAGTGAGTTTGCGCAGCTCCAGTTGAGCTAATATAGCACGAGCAACACGGCCAAATCTTGGTTTAGCTATTTAACTTTCTTATAAGCATGCTTTAGTTGTATAATTGCTGCTACTTTGGTAGTGCTTGGAACTTGGAAGCCAATAATGGAGAGGGCGTATATACACATACACTATACACTGGTTGTTCAGTTGGTTTTGCTTTATGTAATGGTATCCAGCGCATGGGCAGTAGATCAATGGGCTCGCTTTCCTCAACTTGTTTACGAAAACTGATCGAAAATGATGACGGCCTACCTGGTGGGAAAAGGAAGTCCTGAGTTGACTAGCAAACGCACTTGAAAGTGTCATGATGGCGTCAGTGCTGTATCCAAATCTTTCTACTGAAAATGTTCAGAGATCGCAAATACTAATAACAAGCTTCTTGCTACAGCGTACAACACGCATGGAAATGCTCTGTTCTGCATTCTTTCAGAATGTGAACGATGGTAACTGACCTAGTGACCTGGATATTTTACAGGAACGGTATGGACGGCGACGACTCACGCCATCACCGCCGTGATCGGCTCCGGCGTGCTCGCCCTGCCGTGGAGCGTGGCGCAGATGGGCTGGGTCCTCGGCCCCCTCGCCCTCATCGGGTGCGCCTACATCACCTACTACACCGCCGTCCTCCTGTCCGACTGCTACCGCACGCCGGACCCCGTCCACGGCAAACGGAACCACACTTACATGGACGTCGTCCGATCATGCCTCGGTAACCAAGAGTGTCCAAATCGTAGGACTTCTTCTGAATTTCTTGGACACTGGAAGCATGTTCCTGATTGTAACAACTGACAAGAATTGCTCTGAATCTGATGATCAATCATGTGTAGGGCCTAGAGATGTGGTGGTGTGCGGACTCGCACAATACGCGATCCTCTCGGGGACGATGGTGGGCTACACCATCACCACTGCCACAAGCATCATGTAACTGTCTCTGAAAACGATTGTTCAGTCCAGTGGGGGCGCATTGATCTGGGCTGAACAAAGTTTGTTGGGCGCATGTCAACGGCAGGGCCGTCGCGCGCACGGACTGCCACCACCACAGGGGCCACGACGCGGCGTGCGCCTCGTCGGGGACGATGTACATGGTGGTGTTCGGCCTCGTCGAGGTCGTGCTGTCCCAGTTCCCGAGCCTGGAGAAGCTCACGCTCATCTCGGTGGTCGCCGCCGTCATGTCGTGCACCTACTCCTTGGTGGGGCTGTTCCTGAGCGCCGCCAAGGTCGCGTCCAACCACGCGGCGCACGGCACCCTCCTCGGCGTCAAGATCGGCGCCGCCGCCAGCGTGTCCGCGTCGACCAAGACGTGGCACTCGCTGCAGGCCCTCGGGAACATCGCCTTCGCGTACACCTACTCCATGCTCCTCATAGAAATCCAGGTACATTCATTCTTGCACGTCACTAATGTCCATGGTGGAGATTGGATATAGAGTAACACTGGCGCCATTGCTCCTCCGTTGATCCGCAGGACACCGTGAAATCGCCGCCGTCAGAGAACGTGACGATGAAGAAGGCGAGCTTCTACGGCATTGGCGTGACGACCATCTTCTACGTGTCGCTCGGCTGCATCGGGTACGCGGCCTTCGGCAATGCCGTGCCGGGGAACGTGCTTACCGGCTTCGACGAGCCGTTCTGGCTCGTCGATGTCGCCAACGTCGCCGTGGTCATCCACTTGGTCGGAGCTTATCAGGTGACCATATTTTTATTGGCTGTTTCGCACAGTACAGTACGTATGTGTGTGATGACTGATGATGAGCGTGCTGTTCTAATTTCTTCAATTCTGCATGCAGGTGTACGCGCAGCCGATCTTCGCGTGCTACGAGAAGTGGCTGGCGACCCGGTGGCCGGGGTCGGGCTTCTTTCACCACGAGTACGCGGTGCGCCTGCCCCTGGCCGGCGGCGGCCGCGCGGCGCGGTTCACGATGTGCAAGCTGGTGGTGCGCACGGCGTTCGTGGCGGCCACGACGGTGGTGTCGCTGATGCTGCCCTTCTTCAACGCCGTGCTGGGGCTGCTCGGCGCCATCGCCTTCTGGCCGCTGACGGTGTACCTCCCGGTGACCATGTACATCGCGCAGGCGAAGGTGGCGCCGGGGAGCCGCAAGTGGGTGGCGCTGCAGGCGCTCAACGTGGGCGCGCTCGTGGTGTCGCTGCTCGCCGCCGTGGGGTCCGTGGCCGACATGGTGCAGCGCCTGGGCCACGTCACCATCTTCCAGACGCAGCTCTGAATGGAAGCATTCAGATCTGATGGGCGCGCCATGGCAGACGTACATACGTGATACGTGACGCATGCAACTGACCGATCATACTTTTGTGTGTATGCGCCGCTGCCTGTAGTACTGTACTGCTTGATATTTAGCATTTGATTTGGAACAACTAAATATGTCTGTAAGTTATCTGGCTAGATTTATGTGTATTGCACGAGTGCTTTATCGTGTACACTCGATTGGAAACTGGAACTTAAGCCCAGCTAATAAATTATTGATTAATATAAGTAGGAAGTTGAAACCTGACAAGTTGGTTTCGTGGTGTAGTTGGTTATCACGTCAGTCTAACACACTGAAGGTCTCCGGTTCGAGTCCGGGCGAAGCCATAATATTTTTTGTTTCTTCCTTTTCTCATGGATCTCGCCCCAACCGTTTCAAATGGGCTCTCAAGAAGATAAGAACTGTGTAAGCCCGCCCAAGATAAGGAACCATTCCGAAGACTCACAACACTAGGCCCGTGTTTGCCGTACCCAACAAAATCGCCCAACGCTCATCTGCTTGACCGAACGAAGCCCAGCAAGCTGCTCTATCTATCAACAGCACAGCTGGGCTGTCTAACCTTTTGGGCGGTAAATTGGCTAAGGTTAAATGATGATGAGGGATACTCATGGAACCTTAAATGCAAGTCCATTTAGAAGAGTCATTATTATAAGACTTCTGTAGCCTTCTCTGTCAAGAACGATGTCATTACTTGTTAGATTCTTTTTTTCATTACTTGTTAGATTCGACATGAAAAAAATGGTATTTTAGATGGTTTACGGTCAAAGTTAATCGAAAAATGTTTCTTTTGCATCCAGTAACTCATTTAAACTACTAAAAGATGGTTGGTGCAAGTGCCCTAGCAAACTCTGCTTCCTTTGTTCCCTCCTTTTTTGACGATTCCCTTATATTCTCTATCAGCATGGAATTTGGTCGGAAACATTGGGTATCAAAATTCAAAAGCTCTTTAGTGAAAAACTGGCACTATTTTTTTTTAAAGAAGGATAAAGGGGCGTGCTGACTTGACACCAGTGGAGTATCGTGGACTAGGAAGACCCGTGCATCCCAGACGCAGTACTGCCAGTACACAACAAAAGCAGCAAAGATAAAATGATCATCGGCTTTCTCTTTCTTGCCACAGCATTCCCAGTCGCATCACTTTGCCCTGCCTAATGCGCATACACGATTCAGGCACTTTGCAAGAGCGGGATGCAAATCTATGGTGTCGCAGGATTGCGTCTAGATACATTAGAATCCTTGTGTGCCGTGCCATGTTTGCTTCCTTCAGGGTGAAACTAGAAGATCGCAGCTGCATTGGAGAACTTTAACCCTATGCTATCTTCGATTTGTCCATACATTTTCTTCACCTTTTAATAAGGATATTTTGCTTTCGATGAGGATATGGCAAGCAATGACTTTTACCATATATTATTATCACCTGTCGATGGAGATGTGCATGATTACTTCTATCCAATCCTCTCAGGTAGGCCCTATATGCATATAGATGATGACAAATTAAAGTGTCTATCCCTCACTTGAATGAAATATCACCTCTTCTCACTCAATTTTTTGGACCACTGGATTAAAATCCAAGGGCTCTCCTTCATCTTCTACCTCTAGCTTTAATTTGTCAGCCTCACCGCTGCCAGCCTCACCGCCCCCGTGCCCACCACCACCGCCGGGCCGGCTCACCACTAGCAGCGCCCCCCAGCAACCCGGAACCCTAACCCGAACTCTAACCTCGCCAGAGTTGCTCGCCGCAGTTGGAGAAGAAGGTGTAGATGGGGAAGAAAAAAATTTGAGTGAGGAGAGCCTCCAAATCACTCGAGTGAGATTTAGCTTTCTCCCATATAAAATACCATCAGAAAGAATATATGCCAAAAAAATTATACCACACCACATAGAAGATGCCGGTTATATACCACTAAACAAATGCTCTATGTACTTTAGTTATGAATCCGCTACATATTTACACGAGTTGTGTTCTTCCTATCAAGATTTTACAACTTATGTATATTCGCACACACTCACCCATCTTATTATTACTAATTTGAGGCTCCTTTGAAGCCTACATGTGAAGCCACTTAGGATTCTAGATGCACACTCTAAAAAAATAGAAAAATTTTAGAAATTTTCATAAAAATCAGAAACATTCGACTATCAACCGACAACTCTAATCATAATAGTCATTGGACCTGTTGCCTTTCCTATTAAATTACCCACCCTACCATTATGAAAATAGAATAAAGTAACCCTCTAAACTAGCACTAAATTACATACATATGTTATTATTAAAAACTAAAGTAACCCTCTAATCTTCTTATAAATTACCTACCTATACTATTATAAAAATAATGCAAATAACCCCCTAAATTTGCACATAAATTACAAATTATGTCATTATTTAAAGTTGAAGTAACCCCTAAATCCGAATCTAAATTATATAATTATAATAAAATAATAAAGTGAACCAATATAAAATTTAAATTATTATTTTTATTATTAATAAATATATTACTTAGGTTATTATTTATATAAAATTATTACTCATGATATGTGTCACTATGTATTCAGGTAGAATCAATATTGCAAATGTCCTGCACATCTTCTACAGATGAGGGCTGCAACGATATTGCAAATATTACCACTAATGCCGCTAACTCCACTATAGGTTGAAATAGAAGTGCTAAATCGCGCAACATTGCTAAATCCACTATATATTATAAATCGCATACACACGTGTGATTTATAAACTACAAATTAGACCTTATCTCATGTTTGTTACTTATTTTTTATGGTTAGCTGTATCCGCACTCATGCCTGCTATGAAATATATGCTGAAATTTATGATATTTTTTATGGTTTTTTGCATACCGCTAAAGGACATAGCTGACGCTATAGCTTCTATAGCTTTTCTGGGAGCACTCTACTAAATTTTATAGGTCGCCATTTGCAACATTGTGTATGATGGAAGAGATAAGAATACCAATTTAAAGAAAATGGTTAAATTAAAAGTATAAAACACATATGGAGGTGTGATGCAAAATGAAATCGTCTATTGCAACTAGATAATGATAAATATGTATTTTGAAGTATGTGTTAGAATATTTAATAGATGAAGGAGAACGTGAAATAGATAATTATAATTATTAGCTATAAACTATTTCATCTTAATTCTAATGAGCCCGTGTGTGAGTACGAGTTGATAGGCTAGTATATGTAAATGCAGGTACACACATCATACCCAATGAGAGCATATTAGGAAAAACATCAGAAAAACTAGACCAAGTCAGTATAGGTCACTTTAACAAATATATCAATTTTCTCTGAAATAAATTTAGAGAAACACGAGCATCTATCCTGAGTGGGTGGGTGGGTACGCAAAGCCGGCTTTATAATGGGAAATTACAAAGAAAATTCAGACAAAAGGACATTAAGTCGACAAGGGTGTTTACTTCAAAAAAAAAAAGTCGACAAGGGTGGCGCCCAGCTATGCCCATGCATATTTCTATGCTTTACCATCATTGTGTGAAGACCATGCATCCTGTGACCAAAGATCCTATCCGGTACAGCAGCAATGCAGGTGGTAGGTGGTGAGCTAACATAATATTAAAATCGTTGTAAGATTATATTCTATTTTTTACACAAAAGGTTAAAAAAACATGCTCCATTTGTCTATTAAAAAGGAAATTATACTATAATTTTGACATATTTCCATCCTATCACAACACATATACTCGACATGTAATCTGCACGGTTCAACTCTTTAATTTAATAAGCGGCACAGCTTACATGGCACTCTGCCACGTCTCTACTTCGTCCACTTCCAAGCAAAGCAAGATCCTTTTTTTTAAAAAAAATAGTGCAATATTGTTGTGTATTTTTCTTCGAATATCTGGCATCCCGAAGCTGCTATTGCTGTGCCAATTAGTTTTTGCTTGCTCCTCACGCTAGGAGAACTACCAGATTGGTCTAGGAACTTTATTGTGTGTTGTTATTTTAAGAGAGAGTAGAATTTAGCCTGGTGCCCAGTGGTCTGCTGCCAAAAGGGATGATTCCAGTGATCTTATCAACAGAAGCTCATCATCTGCAAGTTTAAGGTGGCGCAGCTGAAGTTGTATCATGTTGCCATAAATTACCCTCTTCATCATCTGTCCTCAGTCCTCACTCACTCGGCGTCCACCATGGTGAAGTACACGTCCTCACCCGCTCGCCGGCCGTGTCCATCTGCCGATCATCCGGGGCCCCGGCCGTCCTGCGCTTCTGATAGCTGACGAGTGAGTGAGTGACGGCAACGCAATGTGGCGATCGATCAGAAGGCGACCGTGAAAAGGCGTCGATCCGCGCGCGACGCAACAACCGGCCGGTGTCGGCACTCTGCTCCCCACCGCATCGGCCGGCGGCGCCGGTGCTCGCCGTCAGCCTGCAGTCCTCACTGCTCTCCTCGATCAGCTAGCTTGTGTAGTCGCGCCGCTGGCCGGGCCCGGGCCGGCCAGCGATTTCCGTTGCCGAATCATGGTGCCGGAGTGCGCGGTGGCAGCGGGGCACCTGGCGCCCATGCACGCTGATCCGGGGTCCCTTTCGGCTTTGCCGATTCGAGCGTGTCCATCCATGCGCTTCGCCGGACGGGAAAGGAAGTTGCGGTCCGCATGGACCTCCACGACTCATCCGATGACGATGACGCGCCGCCGCTGTTTGCCGCCTGCTGCTTTAATCCCCTGACCGATGATGAGCTTGCGAGGCACCTGCAAAACCGTCAGGTCCGATTCGGGGTGCTGGACTGACCTTAGATGCCTTCAAAATTTCAAAATTTTAAAAATTTCCCATCATATCGAATCTTTGAACGCATGCATGAAATATTAAATATAGCTAAACAAAATAACTAATTACATAATTTATTTATAGTTTAAGATAAGAGACGAATCTTTTAAAACTAGTTAACCCATGACGAGACAATAATTATCAAATATAAACGAAAATGCTACAGTGTTTTACAGTCAAAACTTTATGCATCTAAATAAAGGTTGGGACTGCTGGTGGCTTGGCTTGGCATGCAGAAATACACTACTCTTAGTGCATTGGACTTAATTACGAGTACTAGTCCGATCTGAGCCGTGTGCTTTTGGTACGAGGACGAGGCAATCCCCGTTTTCGCCGGCTCTCCCACCGCGCCCTGCCCTGAGCGACCCGACAACAAGACATGGAACACGTAAGCGCGCTGGCAAATGATGCGCGCCTACACAACCGCCTTATTGCCAAGCGGGGTCGAGCTCGTCGCCCACCTACTTTCTCGTGGAGCTCGAGCACACGATGCAATGCCCGGGGTACGGTAGACGCATGCGCCACACGTTAAGCTGGGTGGTCGGCCTGGGCCAGAAAAGCTCAACTTTCTACCGTATATAGTGCACGGCAGGATTTGAAGTGGTCTCGTTCATGCGTGAAAACATGGTACATTGTAATTAATTAACGGCATAAATAATAAAAATAATAAACGTACCCTTAATAATTTGATAATAGAGCATGGGGATTCGGAATCTGCACGGTACCAGGGTCCAGGGGATCAAAAGTGTAACACCCCAGATTCTGACCGATCCGACCGGTATGACCGGCCAGTTGCCGCGCGTCGAGCATCACTGCCGGCGTACGACGCCACGCGTCGGCCATCCCCGGTGTCGAACATCTTTGTCCCTATTCCGAGTTGGCCGCCTGATATTTTTTCCTCTCTCTCACGCACAGCTCCCCGGCCTCCTTCTTCCTCGAGCAGAGCTCGAACGAGCTCGAGCAGCTCGCTCCCGCCGGCCAAAATCCCCGGCCTCCGCCCCACCATCTTCAAATCGCCGCCAACTGAAGCTCCCTCGCCTCCCTAGCTCCCTCCTCAGCCCCTCCGACACGAGCCCCGACCGCCGCACAGCCGGGAAACGAGGATTCTCCGGCCGCCGGCCATTCATGGCCATCGAGCTCCACCTCGACGTCGAACTCTTAGCTCCGGCCACCATTTTCTTCGTCCAGCGGCTCAAATCGAAGCTAGGTGAGGCACTAATGCTCGTGCTCTCCTCGTTCTTGTGTGTTCCACGAGTTTCCGCGCTCGATTCATGGTGTCGCCGCCGTCGCCATGCTGTTGCTCATTGCGAGCTGCACGCATGCGTCCCTGCACCGTGTTGCTGTGCGCGCTGGCTCCGCCCCGCTGCCCCGGCCGTCGCGCCGCCCTACCCTACTGCTGGCTAGCCTCGCCGCCTGCGAGAACCCCTCGCCGCGCCGCCGGCCAAGGCCCGGTGCCATGGCTGTCGTCTCCGACCGGTCTAACCGGTTGTATATACCGGTCTGACCGATGGGAGCCCTTTCATTCATTTGACGAAAACTTCTAGGTTACCTAACAAAATAAAGAAAAATGCTAAAAATACACAATCAGTTTTGTTAGATTGGTTACATTTATATGTACAAGGAAAACTATTTATTCTTGCGAAATATCCTTTTTAACCTCTGTTAGAATTTAAATTGTGCTTAAGCTTGTTTGATTAGTTTATGCCAATATGATAGTCTAGAAGTTATGAAATCTAGGTAGTAGTTTAGTTTAGGCATATGTAGTCGGCTATAAGAGTTTCCTGTCCAGAAAAAGTAGTTGATATGTTAGTTGTTTTCTTTATATGTTAGTATATCTATGAGTTAAGTATTAGTTTATATTTGAGAAGAATCTTGTAAATTAAATTAGAGCACTGTATCAGTAGTCACACCATACTAGATTTTGCTCATCACTAGAATGTGTTCATGATCTACATTAGTGAATTTATTTTGCTCAAGGTGAAGTTAGCTAGTTATAGTAAAAATATATTGTTAGGGTTCATGATAGATCATATAGTGTGTTGAGTTGTATCATTTTATGGAGTCAATGTAGAAAATGTTACATATAAGATAAGTCGTTGCTATCTTGCTCGGTCAGCCGGTCTGACCGGTCATAACCGGTCTGACCAGTTTGGCATACCAGTCTGACCGGTGCGGGTCCGGATCATCCGGCCTATGGGTCAGATCATCCGGAACCGTCCAGTGACAAAAAGTACTGTTTGGCCGGATCATCCGACCATGTGAGCTTCCTGGATTTTAGTGAGTGGTTGTGTAGGACCGGTCTGACCGGTGGTGCTGGGTTTATAATTCCGGCTGAAACTTGTAAATTTCATAGAAAATTGTAGAAAAATGGGAAAAATGTAAAACTAGATTTGTTAGACTTGTATTTTCATGTTCTGTAGGTTAGATCTTTAAAATATATTATTTAACAACTTTTACTATATAGTTCTAATTATGCTAGCTAAAATATTTTTATAGCTAATTTTGTTTAGATTCGTGCAGAGTTTAATTAACCTCTACGTTTGTAGTTGCTCATGTGTAGGCAATGATGATTTTTGGTGCATGTATTGCTGCGCTTTTATTGTATCATCCGTGTATTTATACATATGCATTGTTACATCTCATTTAGGTACGCTAGATGTACATGCGTGGGCGTGAGGCACGCGGTGTTGGAGCCGAACTACAAGACGGAGTTCGGTGGACATCTCAAGAAGATGGAAGGACTCACTAAGGCGACCGAAGACCCGGCCCAAGGTCGAAAGGGCCCAAGACCTTAGTAGCATTAACACTGACTTAGTGTTACCCCCAGGCAAGCCTCGGTGCATGTCCTACGATTTTAAATTATGATTCACTATATATATATTTATTTATTACTTGTGCATTAAGTTTTAGGAATTATTTGGAACCCTAGTTGCATGATCCTTAGGTTCCCTTGAGTTATACTAGTATGTATAGGACGATAGTGATGCCATGCTTAATAGGTCTCGGTAGAAGTCGGGTGAGTTCTTGTCACTCGCGAGATATAGGATTTTATAGAAGCCGAGTAATTGCCGGTTACTCGCGAGATGTACAACTATCTTTATACTTCAATATGTGAGATATGAAAAAGAATGGAAATGGAGACCGGACGGGGAAGGTTAATGAGATGTAGGTATGGCAGCAGGACAGAGTTCCTGGGTATCTTAGCCCCGTCCATGTCAAATAAGGACCGTACCGTTGTTGGCCCTACTGATCATGTTTGAATTGTACTAACCGCATACCGGGAGTAGGAGGTAGTCGAAACCGGTAAGCCTAGTTGTCGGGTACCATAATTAGGGGCACCCAAATTAGGGGACCCAATCGTCCTTAAAACACAAAACACATGTTAGGCAAACGGGCCCACGAAGGCCTACAGCCTCCTTCCGATCCAAAGGAAAGGAAAGGACTCAAAGAAGCCCAATCCACGGCCCAAGTACACAGTGCGGCCCATTCACACCCCCCTCGAACCCGCGGGGCAGTCTCCGCCTCGCTCGAGGGCTCCCCGCCGAGACCCTCATCAGCGCCCCACGTCTCCGCCTCATTCGAGGGTAGCGAGCCTACCCTTGAGCAAGCAGATCGACTTCGCTTCGCTCGAGGCCACCCCTCGACAGAAAGGACAAACCACCATCCACTCGCCCTCCCGCCGTCCGGAGGCATTAAAGGCAAATCACTCCTCCGCAGCGCCCAGGTCAAACGGCGTCAGGCCGCCATTCCGCATAGTGGCAGTGACCGGAGTCCCGTCCGCCAACTCCGGTCATTGCTCTGCCATTCCGGACGCTGTGGCGCCACTGTGGGAACCTGTGATGCTGTGCGGGACGTGCTCGGCACTGCTCCAACCACTGTGCTGCCAACTCCCCGTACTTCCCTTTTACTTACCCCTCTGCAGAACCCTCGAACGGCATGGGGACGACCCTCGAGCACAGCCCGAACCTTGACCTGATCAAGACCTCCGCCTGCCGGAACCTCGGGACATCGCCACGCCAAGCGCAGAGGACGGTACCCTCTACAGCAACCACCACGCTGCCCGCTGGGGCTGCCAGGACACCGCCGCGATCTCCGCAAGGCCAAGGATGACGCCCAGGACAACTATCACACCCAGTGCCATGATCTCCAGTACCCGCAGTGTACTTTCTACAGTAGTCGACCACTGTACGCCCCCGATTCGGGGAAGAACGACGACTTCTCCCCCCTCCCATACATGTACACCGCCCCTCCTTGTGTCTATAAATGGGGGACGTGGGCTCTGTCTTCTCGATCAAGGTTCATCTCCAACACTCAGCATAGCTCATAGAGCACACACGCTCTTGAGCCCCGATATTGGCACTCGCCTCAATCATCTCCTCTAGCAGAGACTTGGGAGCTTCCCTCCCTCTCTCGTCTCGCTTGTACCCCCTACTATAGGCACCCCCAGTACAAGATAGTACAGTGCACTCGCACACCTTTGCTGGACGTACGACCCTGCGGCCGGAACCAGGATAAACCCCCGTGCGTTCCTGTGTTACCTCTTGCATCAACCATCCAGGGTGAGGGATAGCGCAGCACGTTACTAGTTGGTGCCGGGCCCCCAGGTCAGGACGCCGACAGTTGGCGCGCCAGGTAGGGGGAACGCTGCGTGACATCTTGTCTTTGTTCTCTCTTGTTTCCTGGATGGCAGACGAGCCGCGCCCATTCCTGGCAGGCACGACACTCCGATTTGGGAGTCTTGACTTCGTCGCGACCGGCGACGGCTACAGTACGGACATCCTCCCATCTGGAGCCAACCCCGACACGCACGGCGAGTGCGCATGGCGCGGCGCGGAGCGGCTCGTCTTGCCTCCCCCACACGGGTCGAGGCAAGCGGGTCGCAGTTCGGCGCCGCGACGGAGGACGTCGTCACCTCACCATCACCGACTGCGAGAACGGCTCGCCTTGCCTCCCCCACATGGGTCGAGGCTGGCGGGCTGCAGCCCGTCACCATGGCGGAGGACGTCACCGCTTCACCGCCACCCATTGCAGCGACGATGCCTCCCGAGGAGGGCGCGACCGTGACGTCGCCCCTTCCCCCTGGGATGCCCACTCCCACTGCGACCCACGCTTCATCCGTCAGCCCCCACGTAGGCGTGTACGAGGACTCGCCGGGTCATCATCAGATCTCGATCCGCAACCTCGTCGCACCGCCACCTAACAGCTCGTACCCCGACTCCGCGGATGAGGGGTACGTCTTCGTGCGCGAACGCGTCACCCCGGACTTCTCCGGAGTCCGCGATTGCGAAGCATTTCTGGCGTTTCAAGCTGCGGCAGACTACTGCTTCGCCTGCTCCGACGACTCCAGCGAGGAGGACTACGATTTCGCCCGGGAGTTCTCCATGGTCGAGCTGGCGGAGCGGGGTAACGACGCGGCAAACGACACGGCAGACCCACCGACGAACAGCACCAGCTGAGCCACCGACGAGCTCCGCTGCGCCCAGAGCAGCTACTCCGACGAATGATGCCCAAAACTAACGTTTGGAACATTCAGGCTAAGCTACGTCGCTTCTATCCCTGAAATTCCAAACCCTTTTGTACACCGTTTGTACTCGTATTTCCTGAAATAATAAAGATGTATGCTTTACTTATTTATTTTTTTGGAACCATCCGAACCCTCGGGAGTTCGGACGCACACGTACACTGAGGTATGCTTGGCTTTACCCTCGGCAAAGCCAAGCCTCCCTCGGGGGCTACTACGGGGGCAACCACCGAACGTCCCCAAAAAACGCCACCGTTTTTCGAAAAAATTTCGTATATAAGATTCTCGCATTCTTAGAAAAATGGATGCAAGGCGTAAGCCTCTATGGAACGGGCCGGCCGAGCCGCGGGACCGCCTATGCCTCCGGGATACGGCATCCCCCTCACCACCCTACGCCTAAGACGCTTATGAACACGAAATTCCTTGCAGAAGTTTATCGAAGACGCATACGAGAACACGAAAACTTAGCAACAAAAATGGTGTGCACGAATTCACAAGGCCTTGATTGGCCACACTCTGTCAATTTACATTAATCTGTTTTCTCGCATAGAAACATGTTTAAGGTAAATGCTAATCCAACTACATGGGCTCTACGAGCCACCGACTTTCTACAGGTCTCCCTCTCCGTCGCTTGTACCCTCGGGGGCCACCCTCGGGGGTTACACCCTCGAAGGCCATCCCCGGGGGGCTACACCCGTGTACAAGCTAAGCTAACGGAAAGGGCGAAGTCGTCACCAATGCTTGGAACATCCAGCAGCTACATCACTTCTACCCTTAGAATTCCAAGCTACTTGTACATCGCTCGTACTTGTACTTAGAAATTTTCCCGAAGCAATAAAGAGTATGCTTTACTTATTTATCTTTGGGAACTTTCCGAACCCTCGGGGGCTCGGATGCGCACGGACACTGAGGTACGCTCGGCTTTACCTCGGTAAAGCCAAGCCTCCCTCGGGGGTTTCTACTGGGGGAACCCCCGAACGTCCCCAAAAATGCCAATGTTTTTTCAAAAAAATTTCGTATCTAAGTTTCCTCGTATACTTGGAAAGGTAGACGCAAGGCATGAATGACTAAGGAACAGGATCGGCCGAGCCGCGGGACCGCCTACGCCTCCAGGATATGGCATCCCCACTCACCTCCCTATGCCTAAGTCGTTTGTGAACGCGAATTTCCTCGCTGAAAACTATCTAAGACGCATACGAGAACACGGAAGTTAAGTTGGAAAAAACAAGGGCTCGAACACACAAGGCCTCAATGGGCCACACTGTCGATATACGTTAACAAATTACTTAATCCAGAAGTACGATTACAACAAAGTACTAACTTATTTACATGGGCTCCGAGGCCCAGACTCTCTACAGGTTGTCCTCCCCCCTCTGCGGGTCTTCAACAGCATCGAAATCAGCTATCGGGGGGATGTCAGCCTCGAGCTTCTTGGTCAAGACAGCGGCGAACTCCTCGACGGCGGCGTCGGCGTTGTTCATGATGGCCGATGCAGTGTCCGCATCAGTGCCGGTCGGGACGACATACCCCGATGACACCAACTGGAGGTCCATCTCGTAGTGCGTCGAGGCCACAGCGAGGGCTCGTTGGACGCCAAGGCGGAAGGTGCTCTTGGTGTGCTCGGTGACCCGATCGCCCAGCGCTCGCAGGCGGCTGGCCACCAAGCTACTAGACTGAGCACCGTCCCCCTCGAGCTCCTGACACACGGCCACGGCGGTTCGCTCCAGCTCGGTGTATTCGTCATGCGCCGCCGTGAACACGGTGTTGGCAGCTTCCTTCGTTGTGGTCTCGTCCGCCACCTTCTCCCTCAGCTCTGAACAAGGGAACCAAGATAAGTTGCGATAAACTAGAATCGAATGACAGCGAAATTTCAAACACTTACCCGCGATTAACCCTTGCGCCTCTTCTTGCTGGACCCGTGCGGCTTCCTAGTGCACGGACAAGGAGTCTTCCTTCTCCTTGAGGGCGGCCTCCGCGTTCCGGACGGCCGCTTCGTTCTCCTCGAGGGCTTTGCCCTTCTCCTCAAGGGTCCCGGTGAGCGTGGCGATGGTCGCTTTCTCGCGCTGGAGCTCGGCCTCCTTGCGCTGGAGCTCGGCCTCCTTCTGCTCGAGCGCCGTCCTAGCTCGCTGCAGCTTGGCAATTTGCGCCTCGGCCTCCTGGGCTCTCTGCTCCGCCACGGCCCTTTGGGCATCGCGCTCGCCGGCGGTCTGCGCTAGCTCCTCCTCTAGCGCACGCTGGCGCGCTCCCAGGTTGGTCACCAGGGTGGTGGCATCGATCGTCCGGAGCACCAAGTCGGCGTTGTACTGCCCAAACCAGCGCACTTGGGAGTACAATCGGGCCAGCTCGGCACTCTTGTTCCGCGAGATGTCCCTCAGCCGTTGCAAATGGAAGAGCGTGAGTAGAGCACACAAAAACAAGACCAAACACGAGCAATAACCAGGGGAAAGGCACCTACCTTGCTGATCTGAAGGTCCATCGTCCTATAAAGCTGCAAGGCGCGGTCGAGGTGGCCCTGAATCTGAGAGCCAACCTCAAACTGCGCCTTCCAGACCACTTCCTCCTCCTGCTTGTTGCGGAGAAAGTCCAAGGGGACCCCGGATTGGATGATCGCTCCGTGACCGGGCCCCTCGGACGTCCCCATGCTGAGTACCTCCTCGGAGGCCGACGTGAACTCGGCAATCTTGTCGGCGGCACCGGCCGCAGCAGCGGGGTTGATGTCCCCCTAGTCGCTGTACTCCTCGCTGCTCTGCGGCAGCTCCACCAGTGGCACCACGTTCTCCGGCGCCGCTTGCTCCATCGCCGCCGCAGTGGCACCCTCATCCCCGGCCCTCACAGGCTCCGGGACGCGGGTCTCCTCCACTACCGGTGCCCTTAGCGCTGACTCCTCCTCCGTGACACCCTCGACCCCGGCCCTTGGGGCTCGAGGACGAGGGTCTCCCCCTCTCTTTGGCTGGCGGGGCACTCTTGTGCGCCCCCACCAGCTCCTGCTCCTCCTGTCTCCGGCTGGGCGGCATAGCCCGCTTCGCCCTCACCGGTTCCGACTTCCGCCTGGGTGGCGACATCCGCTATGCCCCTGCCGGCTTCAACCTCCGGCTGGGCGGCTCTCTCCGCGCCGCCCCGGCCGGCTTCAACCTCGGCATCGACCCGGGCGATCTCCGCGGCCCCACTCCGGCCGGCGTCGCCTCCGCCCTCCCGCGCTCGGGCCAGCTGGGACTCCAGGGTCCCCCGAGCCACCGCTTCTCGGAGCTCTACGGCCTCCGCCTCTATGTCCACTATGGGCAGGGGCTGCGACGCCATGTGCGAAGTTGCGTGCACCCCGGTCTTAAGGGCCTTGGTCCGCGCGAGGCGGGCTGCATTCTTGGCAGAGGCCCTGCAGCCGGGCAATTGGGGAAGAAATGTTGAAGTCAACAGGGTTAGAGGGTTGAGCGAATGAATGCAAAAGGTAAAAACGAAAACAATTACTCGAACCGGGCGCTCATGCTACGCTTGCCCGTGCCGCTCCTCCGGGCCTGCGGCACATTGACACTCCCCGATGACTGACCCGGGGTGTCACCCTCGGGTCAGCCTGGCGCCTCGAGGCTGTCTGCGCGGGCGTCCACGCGCTCGCCGTGGACCCTCCGCCGCCCATCGACACCGCGGGCGCAGGTGTCCTCCTACCTACCCATCGCCGGCGGGGGCGATCTCTGCCCCTTCACGGGCGTGGACGATCTCCTGCCCGCTGCCGGTGTGGGCGACCCTCGTCCTCGCGGGGTGCGGCTCCACCAGTGATCCCGGTGTGAGCCTCGCCTCGCCCAGCGTCACCGTTGAGCCCTCGCCGTCAGCCCCTCGATAGACCGGCGGGGAACCCGCGCCCGTCGCCGCCTCATCGTCATCCAAAAAATTGAGCTCCATGTCCGAGGAGTCCTCCTCCTCCATGGACTCGGGCGTGGCCGGCCGCGGAGCACCCTCCACTTCTGCAATCTTGCACTCCCTGGCGTGCTTCTCTTTCCTCTCCCTCTTCCTGACGGCGGTCTTCTTCGCTGCATCCTTCTTCTTCTTCGCCGCCTCATCTCGCAGGCGGTTGGCTTCGCGTTCCTCCGGGACTGGGGGCTTTGAGATGTAGCCCTTGTGGTTCACCCCCTGTGAATGCAACCAAGTCAGGAACAAGGAGTGGGGAAGAAACAGCACGAAATCAACAACGAATTGAAACTTAAACTCACCACAGAAATGTACCCCGCCTCGGGGCACATCTTGATCTCCCAGAGATCATCTGAGTTGTCGGGAAACTCCGCCATCGCACTCTTCGCTCTACGGGCAGCGACGATGTGGGGGAGCAGCACGTTCGACGTCCTCGAGCCCGCGTACGGGGCCTCGTGGGTGAGGTCGAAGATTGGCATGTTCCTCTCCGTGAGTGGAATCACCCTCTGCCGATGAAAATTTGCGATGACGGCAGCCGCCGTCAGTCCCTTCCTCGCCAGGCGCTGCAGTGCGTTGGTTAGCACTTCGAGCTTGGCCTGCTTGCTCTAGGGCGACACCCCCAGCCCCACTTCTCCGGCCTCTCCCGGAGCACCTTGTTGGTGAACGCCGGAAGCCGCCCACCGTCGTTGCGCAGGTAAAACCACCCTCGGGTCCACCCGGCGTTGTTCGTGGTCATCCTGCAGGGGATGTACAGATCCGACCTGTTCGTGCGCAAATGGAGCATAAGGCCACCAGCGCAAGCGTACCTCTTCGGCTGGCCCCGTGCGTTCTCGATGTAGAGCTCGCCGTGGAACAGATGGATCCACATATCCCAGTGCGCTTCGATCCCCAGGTAACCCTCGCAGAGGGCGACGAAGACCGCCGCCTGCGAGATGGAGTTGGGGCCGAAGTTGTGCAACTCCACTCCGTAGTAGTTGCACAGCGCCCGCATGAATCTGCCGACGGGGACGCCGAATCCCCGCTCATGGAGCCGCACAAGGCTCATGATGTAGCCGTCGGGGGGATTCGGCTCGGTCTCCTCCGGCCGCGGGGGGATCCACACCGGCCGCTCCGAGTTGGTGTTCAACAGCAAGAGCCTGTCGTTGACCAACTGCTCCAAGACCGTCGCGGTGGCGGTGAACTTCCTCCACGGCAACGGCTCATCAACCCCAGACATCGCTCCGAATCGGTGGGGAGCACGGAAAGCAAGCTCCAACGACGGCTAAGGTGCGCTCCCTCCTCTTCTCCTCCCTCCTCTCGCTCTTGGCTCTGGGCTCTGGATGCAGGGGAGGCGGAGAATGCGGGGGAGGCGAGAGCAAATGGCCAGGTAAGCGCAATCGTATCCCCCTTCCCCGCTTTTATCCACCAAGACGAGCGGATTCGCAGCCGCAGCCCCGAATCTACCACATTGAATGCGGTAGATTTGCTGCCGCTGACAGCAGGGCCCCACGGTTGCAGACGCTCCCACGCGCGCGCTTGGTTGTAATTGCGGTGCAGTAACCAACGGGCGCGGTGGGACTGTAGCACCGTCCCGTCCGCCAGCCACCGCCCACGCCTCTCCGCCTACCCAAGGCAACCGCCTGAAAAGGCGCGCCCGCACTGCACCGCACGTACCGGGCCACGTCGCCCACGACTAGTGGAAGACACGCGCGCACGACCGTCAACTCTGCGCCATCTAAGCGAACCGTTATGAAATATTTTCTCCGGGGATTCCTTACCGTCGAAGGAAATCTATTCCGAGGCCTTACGGATAAGGGGTTCGAAGCCTGGCCCGTCGAGGGTTCGACAAGCACCCCAGATCACCAGAGTCAGGGACTGCATGGGCGTGCCATACAAGCGACCCTCGAACGCGGAGTTCAAGACGCCCTACGCAGTGTTCGAGGCCAGCCGAGGGTGCCTAGCAGGGGGATCCCATCGAGGGAGAGCACCGAGCCATCGGACCCTATCGAATGGGTTCGAACCCCGCCTAGCGAACCTTTGACAGCACTTTATGTGATGTGTCCATGGACCACAAGCTGACCCTTATCGAACGGGGCACAGACGTCCACTTGAACCATCTGATAACAGCTCACTGAAGCAGCCATAGCTCGCGGCCCGGGCATGGGTAGCATGGCGCACTTCACCCCTCCTCCCTGCGGAAGGGCGACGAGGGTCATAACGAAAAGTCGAGGGTTCCCTGAACGCCTTCACACAGGCCAGGGCTCGGGGGCTCCACGCGCATCGCGGCATAGGCCGCACCCTCGAATAAATCGGCTACCGTCGATTGTGAAGTTCCACGTGTTTAACCAAACCTCCCGCACTCAACGCACGCAGGCCAGATGGTTCAACAGAATCACGGGTCGCTGCCCCAGCACGAAAAATGCCGATGCCGGCTGAAAGGAACGTCGAGGCTGGCTGAAAGAGACGCTGGACGGCCACCCTAGTTAATCAACCATGCAGGGCGGCATTTATAGCCCTTGGACGAGTGCAAGCACTCCTCCAAGGCCTCGGGGGCTACACCTGCGGGTGCGCTGATGCGCCCCCATGGAGGAAACTTCACACATTCGAGGATCAAAAAACCCTCCGCAGACTAACTCGAACGCCATGGTACTCGAGGCGACTATGATCTGCATAGACAACTTGGAGTGGCCTCCTCACTGCTTCTCCAACAACGAAACCCGATCTCGGAATGATCTTCTCTGACAATGCTCTCCAGAGCACCGTCGCGCCCCCGCCAAGCAAACCAAGATCTCCGCGGTCAGCACCCGAGTCACACCCTCGAGGGATCAAGCCTCTGCAGGGCTGATGCTCATCCCTACAAAGGCTCGGGGGCTACTGTCGGGTACCATAATTAGGGGCACCCTAATTAGGGGACCCAATCGCCCTTAAAATGCAAAACACATGTTAGGCAAACGGGCCCACGAAGGCCTACAGCCTCCTTCCAATCCAAAGGAAAGGAAATGACTCAAAGAAGCCCAATCCACGGCCCAAGTACACAGTGCGGCCCATTCGCACCCCCCTCGAACCCGCGGGGTAGTCTCCGCCTCGCTCGAGGGCTACCCGCCGAGACCCTCGTCAGCGCCCCACGTCTCCGCCTCATTCGAGGGTAGCGAGCCTACCCTCGAGCAAGCGGATCGACTCCGCTTCGCTCGAGGCCACCCCTCAACAGAAAGGACAAACCACCATCCGCTCGCCCTCCGCCGTACAGAGGCATTAAAGGCCAACCACTCCTCCACAGCGCCCAGGTCAAACGGCGTCAGGCCGCCATTCCGCACAGTGGCAGTGACCGGAGTCCCGTCCACCAACTCCGGTCACTGCTCTGCCATTCCGGACGCACTGTGGGAACCTACAACGCTGTGCGGGACGTGCTCGGCACTGCTCCAGCCACTGTGCTGCCAACTCCCCGTACTTCCTTTGTACTTACCCCTCTGCAGAATCCTCGAACGGCATGGGCATGACCCTCGAGCGCAGCCCGAACCTTGACCTGATCAAGACCTCCGCCTGCCGGACCCTCGGGATGCCGCCACGCCAAGCGTAGAGGACGGTACACTCTACAACAACCACCACGCCACCCGCTGGGGCTGCCAGGACACTGGCGCGATCTCTGCAAGGCCAAGGACGACACCCAGGACAACTGCCACGCCCGGTGCTATGATCTCCAGTACTCGCTGTGTACTTTCTACAGTAGTCGACCACTGTACGCCCCCGATTCGGGGAAGAAGGACGACTTCTTCCCCCTCCCGTACATGTACACCGCCCCTCTTTGTGTCTATAAAAGGGGGAGGCTTGCTCTGTCTTCTCGATCGAGGTTCATCTCCAACACTCAGCACAGCTCACAGAGCACACACGCTCTTGAGCCCCGATATTGGCACTCGCCTCAATCACCTCCTCTAGCAGAGACTTGGGAGCTTTCCTCCCTCTCTCGCCTCGCTTGTACCCCCTACTACAGGCACCCCCGGTGCAAGATAGTACAGTGCACTCGCACACCTTTGCTGGACGTACGGCCCCGCGGCCGGAACCAGGATAAACCCCGTGTGTTCCTGTGTTACCTCTTGCATCAACCATCCAGGGTGAGGGATCGCGCATCACGTTACTAGTTGGTGCCGGGCCCCCAGGTCAGGACGCCGACACTAGTACTGCCTTGCATTGAAAGTACAGGAACCCGCACCCAACTCCTAGGGTAGTCGAGTGGCCGCGGAGAAATGGGTTGCACGTTTTACTTTTGGCGGTCTCTCGTAGGGCTCGGCTGACTATATGTCATTGGGCTGGTTCCTGTAGTTCGAGACAGGGAGGGGAATGGTTAGTGCGTGTGGTCCGACGGGACTGATGCATGTCGTGTTGGTTAGGTCCACCTTGCAAGGTTAAATCAAATCGATTCGCCGTCAGTTGCTCTCGGATATGAGCACCTTGATCAACTACGTCACATCATAGTAATATGATATGGAACATGGATTATATTATATATATTGATGTCTACTTTAAATTGTGATTAATATTCTACCATGTTTGTTTTAGTTGGTTTATGCAAATATTAGATCATGGTTAGTCTATATAGAACTTGGAGCTAAAATATTGAAAATAAGGATACACTTTTAGATGTTTTTCTGCAAAATAAACCACCAGCCAGAAAACTTTGCATGTCTAGATATATGGGCTAAGTATACTCAATGGTCGGGTAAGTCTTGCTGAGTATTAGTATACTCAGGGTTTGTTGTTTACCCTGTTTCATGTGTAGAAGTTAACTGGGATTCACGTCAGTGGGCTCGATGTGATGTCCTCCCGTCTCCGTAGTTCTCAATCTAATTTTGCTCTTTTATGAGTCCTTTATTAAAAGTGTTCCTCAGGTTAGATTATTTTCCGCTGCTATCCCTTCTTACGTAAATTCTAAATTGGAAACTGTTTTTGTAAATTTTTATATTGAAAGTGGTTAGGTAATTGTCTTAATGTTAGTTACTATTTTTGTAAGATTCTATCATGCCGGTACCATCTGCGCTCGCCGTCGTGCGAGACTACTGGTGTGTTTCGATCGGCCTGTGGGTTGGAAACAGACTGTCAGGTTACACTTAATTAAGTTAATGCGCCTGATGCGCCTGATGCGTTCAAGTTCAAATAATGACAGTTACGCTTAATTAAACATTTTAACTTGGCGGTTCCGTCAAAAAAAAAAAGCACTCCACCCAACACGAACAGAGTGAGGAGTCCCTTGCCGCTGCTGAACTGGCGCGCCGGGGTTCTACAGGCCCAGGCGCCGGTCCTGCCAGAGCGCGCCCCGTGTTGGCTTCGCCTTCCGAGCCCTATATAAACCACCCAAACCCCGTCCCGGTTCGTCGCGTGGCTGGCCCCTTGCCCGGATCCCCCCTCTCGCTCTCTCTTTCCCTTGCGCTTCCCGCGGTCACGGGACACCCGGGCGCGCGCACGGGGCGGGCGCGACATGGACAAGAGCGCGGCGGCGGCAGACGACGTCGAGAGGGGCGACTACGAGCAGGAGCACGAGCGGACAGGTGCGCGCGCGCCTTCCCCCTTCTTCCCCTCCCCATGTTTCGGGAGATTTTTGGTGTGCTTCGGTCTACCGGGGATCGGTCAAGGCTTCGGCGATTCTTTCGGGTCGTTGAGCTCCTTCGTGGTTTTTTCCCCCCTCTCTTGTTGGTTCCAGGGACGGTATGGACGGCGACGGCGCACATTGTGACGGCGGTGATCGGCTCCGGCGTGCTGGCGCTGGCGTGGAGCGTGGCGCAGCTGGGCTGGGTCGCGGGGCCCCTCGCGCTCGCCGGCTTCGCGTGCGTCACCTACTACACCTCCACGCTGCTCGCCAACGCCTACCGCGCGCCGCACCCCGTCACCGGAGACAGGAACCGCACCTACATGGACGCCGTCAGATCATACCTCAGTACGCGCGCCGCCTCTCCGCACCTGCACGGACAGTGGCGAGTCCGCCCTCTGTTCCTCGCGCCGGTTTCACTGATGAACGCCGCAATGCCTGGAAATCACAGGTCCCAGAGAGGTGTTCATGTGCGGCATCGCCCAGTACGTCAACCTGTGGGGCACCATGGTCGGCTACACCATCACCGCGACCATAAGCATGGTGTGAGTAACCAAACCTCAGGCAGTTTCCTCTGTATCTCTACACAAGCTTGAGAGAGAAAAACAGAGAGAAGAATCACCGTGATGGTCTGTTTGTACGTCACACAGGGCGATTAGGCAGTCGGACTGCTCCCGCCGGAACGGCGCCGGCGCGCGCTGCGACGCGTCGGGGACCGTGCTGATGCTGGCCTTCAGCGTGGTCCAGGTGGTGCTGTCCCAGTTCCCCGGCCTGGAGCACATCACCTGGCTGTCCGTCGTCGCGGCGGTCATGTCGTTCGCCTACTCCTTCATCGGCCTCGGACTCTCGGTGGGGCAGTTGGTGTCGCACGGCGGCGGTCTCGGGGGCAGGATTGCGGGTGCCACCGCGGCGTCCTCGACCAAGAAGCTCTGGAACGTGCTTCTGGCCCTGGGGAACATTGCCTTTGCTTACACTTTTGCGGAAGTGCTGATCGAGATACAGGTACGCCGTGTGCATGATGCAAATTACACATAGTGCAAGCGTGCAGCCGCTCTTGCTCTGAATGAATTTGCAGCGACTTCGAAAGGAAAATTGGTTCAGAACATTAGACCGAGTAGCGTTGTTCTTGTCAGCATAGTGCCTTTCTGAACTGTTCTGAACTTCTGATTCTAGGATACGCTGAAGTCACCACCAGCGGAGAACAAGACCATGAAGAAGGCATCAATGTATGGGATTGGAGCCACCACCATCTTCTACATCTCCGTTGGCTGTGCTGGGTATGCGGCATTTGGTTCAAATGCTCCCGGCAATATCTTGACGGCGGCTGGGCTAGGGCCCTTCTGGCTCGTCGACATTGCCAACATGTGCCTCATCCTCCACCTCATTGGAGCATACCAGGTCAGCAAATCTCAGATCATGACTTGCTAACTTACTTCACATCTGAATAGTAGAATTTCAGTTATCAGATTCAGAACTGAACTAGGTACCCAAAAAAAAAAAGAACTGAATTGGGTGAACTAGCTGAAGCCCTTTCTCGATGCAGGTTTATGCGCAGCCTATATTCGCCTCAGTTGAGAGGTGGGCTGCCTCCCGGTGGCCGGAAGCCAAGTTCATCAACAGTGCATACACCGTCAGCATCCCCTTGATGCAGCGAGGATCTGTGACCGTAGCGCCATACAAGCTCGTCTTAAGGACAGTCATAGTTGTGGCGACGACTGTGGTGGCAATGATGATACCATTCTTCAACGCTGTGCTGGGGCTCCTTGGAGCATTCAGCTTCTGGCCGCTGACGGTTTACTTCCCCGTAAGCATGCACATTGCCCAATGCAAGATCACCAAGGGGAGGAAGAAGTGGTATCTTCTGCAGGGTTTGAGCATGGTTTGTTTGATGATTTCAGTGGCAGTGGGTATAGGCTCTGTGACTGACATTGTGGATAGCTTGAAGGTCTCTTCCAACCCTTTTAAAACTGTCAGCTAGAGCCCTAGAGGCTAAGTCATTGTAGTCATGTACAATAGCAAAAATCTGCTCCAAGTAAGAGAAGACTGTAGTCATGCTCTGAGCTGATTGTGTGTGCTCTGTTTTCCTCTGATTTTGACATATCGGTACAAATCGGCTGTAATAACCCTTTAGATCGTTCGTACTCTAATAAATTGAAACGGATGGTCAAAATAAGCACTAATCTTATCGTCATTCACAAACTTTTGCAAGGGATGCACAAATCATGTCGATGCACGATGTATTTACAGAATTTTTCAGTACAAAATACTAATTTTTACAGGATATTATCTAAAGCTTTTACATATGGACAAGCTTTGCAGAGGCTATACCTCCACGTTATTTTACCAGCCTGCTAGTTGCTACTGTATTCACTAGTCAGGCAGTCTGAGGACCTAATAAGCTTCCCCCATGAGTGCTACAGGGTGCTTAGAGGCCCTGATGTTCTGATTGTTACTAGTATATCTTACTAAGAAAAAGCATGTTGTTACTTATCATTCTTGTTCTTTGCCCTCCCAGTTGTGGAGCTCGGATCATTGTCGATGAGCATTTTCACAACTTCTCTCATTGTCGGCCGTTCAGAAGGAAGCTGAGCAGTACAAAGAATAGCAATATTCAGGGCCTTTATCATGTACTCTGATGAGTCATTGCTTACTTTTGGATCAAGAACAGCTGTTGGGCTTTGCTCAGCCAGATGAAATGAAACCCATGAGACAATGCTCATTTCGCTGTCAAACTGTTGATCAGTTGGGCTACGCCCGGTAAGCAACTCTAGTAGTACAACACCAAAGCTGTAAACATCACTCTTCTCTGTGGCCTTTAGAGAATACGCAAGCTCTGCATATTGATTTAAGATGACATGAGGCTGACATTTTCAGACTAATATCTTTAAATTACATGCATCTGACATTAATATAGGTCTTAGGAATAAATGATAATTATTCAGTATGGAACACACTACTTATGAAATGCTATACTATTAATAACTGATACCAAATCATTAAGAAATTGCAGAAGAGCAACTAAAAACTTTGCACCCATCTTTAAGTGACAACCAGCATTAGAGTGTCTAACAATTTGTGAACCATTTCATTTGACTAGGTTATTTACCAAGACAAGTCAAAATGGATTGTAGAGCACTTGAGTTCCACCGACAAAATATTTTCTTCAGTAATAGTAGAGAGCGATGTTCAGTAACTACAGCTATGCAAAAACGGAGACTAGTCTTCAAAAAACTTACCAGGAGCCATGTAGCCATGGGTACCAGCAAAGCAGCTAAGTGGTAAACCTTCCACCAATCTAGCAATGCCGAAATCTGCAAGCTTAGCTTCATAGTCCTCATCCAGAAGTATGTTGGTCGACTTTATGTCCCGATGAATTATGGCTGGGGAGCAATCATGGTGAAGGTACATGATGCCCTTAGCAACCCCAACAGCAATCCGGCACCGCTTGTCCCAATCAAGTTCGGGCAGTCCAGCTTTGAACTCACGGCGAATAGCATCATACAGGTTGCCATTCACCACATACTCATAGACAAGAAAGTTTGATATTCCACCAGTAAAAAATGCATTGAGTTTCAGAATGTTCCGATGGCGTATCTTCCCAAGGGTATTTATCTCAGTCTTCAAGACCTTTGCATCATCACGCTTCCACAACTCCTTCACAGCCACAGTTCCCCTTCCCTTGCTCAATTCTAGTCTGTAAACTTTGCCAGTGCCTCCACAGCCAATCAAATTCTCTGCATCCAAGTTGCATATTTCCTCAGGGTCAAGCTCTGGAGGATGGAAGGTCTCAAGAACCCACTTCAAGTCAGTGCCACCACCACTCTCAATGTCCCCTTTTCTATTCAACTCTTCAAGTTTGTAATTTTCATAGCTAAGACATGCCAACCCAGATAGGAGAACAAGCAAAGATGTCACTGTGATCAGCACAAGAAAAAGACATCTCATTGAGAATTTGTGACGGTTGTCGGACCACTGACATGGTCTTAAATTAGAGACACTTTTCTTCCACTCTTCTGAAGTGTCTGCAACACAAAGGCCGGCATTTTCAGAGAATGCATCATCTCCAGCTATCATCAGGAATTGACGAGGGACTGGGCCGGATAACTTGTTATGGGAGAAATCAATATCACTCAGCTTCAATGACTGCAGACCATCAGGAATGTCACCAGAGATCATGTTATGGGATATATTGAGTGAATTGAGATTGAAGAGGGAGATCAATGTGTCTGGAATTTCTCCAATCAAAGAATTCTCTGCAAGGTTCAGGTCAACCATGCTACTGCACATACCAATGTCTGGAGGTATTGGCCCTTCCAGTGCATTATATTCCAAATGAAGGTAAGTTAGCTGCTTGAGACTTCCAATCTGTATAGGAATTTGACCAGAGAATCTGTTGTTGGAAGCAACCAACTTCTGCAGCTGGGAGAGCCTTCCAAGTTCTACTGGAAGCACCCCAATGAAGTTGTTGTTCTGAACATACAGCTGGTTCAGAGTAACTGAAAAACCTATATCAGAAGATATGTCCCCAGTAAATCCATTATCAGCAACATCAATTATCACAGCATTAGGCAATCCCCATAATCCTGGAGGAATACTCCCACTGAATTGATTTTGACTTATTCTGAACCTCTGAAGTGTCTTGCAGGAAGAATAGGAGCCAGGGAATTCACCTGAGAAGTTGTTGGTCAAAGCCAGTAAGAACTGAAGCTTGTTGTTTTGGCACAAGAATCTTGGAAATTCGCCAGAAAAATAATTCTCTGATATGTCAATTGTGTTGAGTGGTGAGAATCGGCCAAGGTTAGCAGGAAACTTTCCTGAGAACTGATTTTCATAGGTTGAGAATGATTCAAGAAACAGCAGTTCCCCCAGCCCTTCAGGAAGTTCACCATAGAAGTTATTGTGGTATATATGAAATATCCTCAGCTTTTTGAGGCTACCAATTTCCTTAGGCAGCATGCCAGTCAGCTGATTGCGAGACACATCAAACTCAGATAACAAGGTTAGATTTTCAAGCTCTTGAGGAATTTCACCGGTCAGGTTGTTTTGGTAGAGCTCAATCTTCCACAGGTTCCTCATTTTGGATATTGCCTTTGGAAATACACCAGTAATCTGATTGCGTGAGAAGTCCAGTGTCCCAAGTGATACCAAATCAAAGACTGAAGCTGGTATCTCTCCCCTAAGATTGCATTGTCCCAGGAATAGCCATGTTAAATTCTTCAGGTCTCCGATGCTTTCTGGAACATCACCTTCATCGAAGTTGTTCTCTCCTAGGCCTAATTGAGTTAGACCTGATAATTTGCTGACCCATGCAGGAAATGCCCCATTAAAACTATTTGTGGACAAGTCAAGAACTTGTAGGTCGAGCAATGCTGAAAGATCGGGCAACTGGCCTGTTAAACTGTTCATTGACAGATTTAGAACCTGAAGATTTGTGCAGTTGGCCATTGCGGCGGGAACAGTTCCTGAGATGGAGTTTGCCCCAAGCTCCAGGGTGCGTAATTGTTGAAGAAGAGAAAATGAAGATGATATAGTCCCTGATAGTGATATATTTGAGAGTGATATCCCAATGACATCACCAGAATCATTGTCACATGTAACACCATAAAATTGGCACGGTGAATGAAATTTATCCCAGTTGTATAGGTAATTATGTGGATCTTCCAGAAAACCTTTTATCTCCAAAAGGGCGTCTCTATCCAGAGGTAGGGATTTTGATATTCCCAAATTGCATAGCACGAGAAATAACAGAAAATATATATGAAAATCTGAGGTTGACATTGCACTCTTAGCACTGTTTACCTGAAAATAAGAAAACCAGACGTAAGTGCACTGGTGACTGGATTTGATGACAGTAATAATGCCTTGATATTTTAGAAAAGTATACATTATTTAACGTTGAAAAAACAAATGAAAGGATGTGCAGTTCGCTTGCATCACAGTGATAATTGAAAGGAATTGAAGGAAATTGAAGTGTGAAAGGGTTAAAAGGATGTACCATTCTATTGAAAGCGAGCTACTCAATGATCATGGGGACCATGTGACAAAAACATAATCAATTATTTTTTTATCTAATCTACTGTGCGTCCCTCGTCACTGATTTGTGAGTATGGTTTCTGATACTCTACTTCTGAATAGAACTAAGTTGTACGGTGATTCTTCTTTTTCAGAAAGAGATGTTTGACAATGATCAAATTCCTTGCTAACTACAGAATTACGCCAACTAGTCAGATGTTTTAGCAGAATTACGCCAACTAGTCAGTTAGAACATAAGGTTTAAGGTCTCGGGTATCTTCATACTTCGTATATCAGCAATTAACTCATCCAGCAAGCAGATGACTGAATGATTATATTCCAGATCAAAGCAAAGGTACTTATCAGAGCAGTCTCTAGCATGCAAGGCCGTTGTCTAGTGGTACTTTTTGTAGCTCATGAGGATGATGTGAAAGTTCTAGCACTTTTAATACAGTTAATCCTAGTGGGCCACACGTCCACATACAATGAACTGGTGAAAATTGTGAAATTACACTTCAGCAACACATGAGCAACTGACAACACTCACCAGTTGTGATATTGAGGCATTCAGAGAAGCGCATAGACAACAGTCAACATGATGCGCTGACCTGAAGAGGCAGATAGCATAGTGTGGTGACATTATAGGAATACGAATATCTGATTTGTATGTAACATAGTGGTAGGAAAATCTAGTACATATTTTACTTGCTTTCTACTAATATAATAAATGAAAAGCAGATCACCTGCCATATTTGCTCAGAAAATAAATTACACTTCGTTATATGATCTGCAGGTGGTTATGTTGTATTACTAACTTTGGTCGTTCATCCTGTTAACATGGCTAGTCCAAGCTCTGTCGAGTACTGAGGAACACCAACATATCAATGTCATGAACCATAGAATGGAACATCGAACTCCATTTCCTACTCGCCATACCAACTCAAAATCGTAGTCTATGCATCATATGACTGACTGCTACCGACTACCACACCATGTTTTGGGTCACTGCTTATGAATCCAGTTCCACAATGAAATATTAGCAATGGAGACTAACTGTAGAACACTTCTTTCTGATTACTCGCTCTCTATTTTCTGACAAGACTTAGTAGCCTAATGTTCCCACAGGGCACCCTCTAAACTGCCTCTAAACTTACAGTTTAACAAATGCTACTCTGAGTGAACCAAGAGAAATGCGCAAAGCAACTGTACAATGGATATGGAAGAATTGGAAGACATCCAAGTTCAGATCGGACTTACAGGTATGAGATGGCAGAGCCGGAAACTCAAGCGTCGAAGAAATCTAAGTTGATCAGGGATACAAGAAGAACTGGGAAATGGAAGTGCATGGCCAGGTAGGTAGGACCGGATGCCACCAGAGACCAGAGACTGGACCAAGGCAAAGTAGCTAGTGCGAGGCCAGCCTAGGTTCTAGAACTCCCTAGCCTCTGCTGGAGACAAAGCCATGGGTGTGGGAGGGAGGGAGAGAACGGGTAGATATAGAGTCGGGGGAGGGGGCGAGCGGGCGCGACCAGTGGAGTAAGTAGTGGTGCGCAGCGGAGCGGGGGCGGCGGGCCACGCACGCGGGCAGCGGCGCTCCTCGTCGCGCCTGCGCCGCGGCAGGCCGCGCGGACTCGCTCCGGCACTGGGCGTCCGGCGCGCGCATCTCGTTGCGTCCCGCGCCCGATTCGCATCGCATGCGGAGGAGGCGGACGCACGCGCGCAAGGCAACAAGGCGGCGGATCGAACGGGACGAAGGGAGAAAATGTACGCACGCGCCGAGCGCGCCGGAATCTTCCCATCCTGTGGACGGCGCGCGCCACTTGCCCCCCTCGCCGGAAAGCGACGCGCGCCGCTGGGATCCGCGCTCGGCCTCGGCGGTGCGCCAGTGGCCGCACGGCCCTGGTCACGCGGGGGCGTGCATTTGGAGATCCCGCTGGTTCTCTCTCGGTTTTTCCTCCCTCATTTTCCGCCGACGTACGGCGGGGTGCACGCCGGGACGACGTCGGCGTGGGCGTGCCGAGCGGCGAGCCGAGCCGAGATACTTTTCAAATCTGCCGGGTGCCGAGCTGGACGATATTTTTCACGCGTTCACTAATCCTGGAGGAAGGGTGATAGCCGAAGCCGACGCCGACGCCGCGATACGCTGTGGCCTGGAGGGAGCTTGTCTCGTAGGCCGTGTCGTCTGCCTCCTCATCCAATCTTCCGGAGCCGAAGCCGTACATGCACCGGAGACCTCTACGGCCATGCGACCGGGAACGCTTCTTCTTCTTTCTTCTTTCTTCTTTCTTCTTTCTTGGAGAAAACGGGCAGGCATCTTCGGCTCTTGGTTTGCAGGAGCAGGTTTTTACGAGCCATACATAAATGTTCTCGCGCGCAGCGAAATTGGATTTTGCCATCATGTAGCGACCGTTGTTTCAGACCACCTGTGCTACGCCCAACTTGGATGACGATGCATGGATGGGGTGGAATCGAGCCGAGCCTCGATTTTTTTCGAGCTTTCTTCGAAATCAATATATTCGTATTTATTATAGTCTCCCGTGTTATTTAATATGCAACTTCAAATCGAGCATAACGAGCCGAGCCGAGCCTGCCAAAATTGACTTTTGTTCCAAATCAACTAATCTTTATTTTAAAAAAAGAACGAACGCAATCGGAGCAATTTTGAAACGAGCCACCGAGCCAGCTTAACGAGCTTTTTTTCCAGCCCAGCATTATTGGTGCCCGGCTTCTTACAGTGTTCGTATCAAAATCTAAAACATCCAAACATTGTCGAAATGGTAAGAGTCATGCTTGTGTAGAAAATTTACTGAGAACCTCACTTTTCTTTTCTGCGGATTTCAGCTTCGAACATCAAGTTGACATGTCGAATGTTAGCCTTGTATGTAGTTGCTGCATTGACATGCCAGAACCTGCATCCTGAGCTTACAAGAACAACTGATCAATCAGCGGATCTGGACAGATAAGGAAGCTCCGAGACAAGAATGGCGGATCCAAAGTTCTCAAGCTGATATTCAGGTCAAAGATCTGCTGATTCAGCCCGTGAGCAGCCTTGTGTTTAGTTGGTGAAATTTTTTGAGTTCGGCTGATATAGCACTTTCGTTTATATTTGGTAATTATTGTTCAATTATAGACTAATTAGGTTTAAAAAATTTATCTCATCATTTACAACTAAACTGTGCAATTAGATTTTTTTAAACTACATTTAATACTCCATGCATGTGTCCAAAATTTCGATGTGACAGAGAATCTTGAAAATTTTTGGGAACTAAAAATGGCCGTAGGAAAAGAACAAACCGAAAGCTGCTGGGCGGGACCCCTGTGGGGCAAGGCAAAACCTCCTCCCGGCCACATCAACTCTCCGCTGCCAAACTGTCTGTCAGATAAGTTCTTCCTCTAGTTTTCAAAAAAAACAAGTTCTTCCTCTCGATGCACACATGGCGCTTAAAGAATTCCGACTAGCGGCGAAGTGATTTGAACTTGCTCGAATACTCTATAATCTATGTAGTACTTTTGTACACGACCAGAGAATACTGACTTGTATCTACATGTCTGATTGGATTGTGATGCGCTGCCTTTTCTTCTCTGAACTGATCATGATCGTTAGCCCGCCCCCGTGAAGTCGCGAGGGTTCCATTCACAGTAGCAGTCTATGAGCAGGAAGCAGTCGCCCCCTTGTCGGATTGAAAAACAGTGGTCGGCTTTGGAATTGCACTGCAGTGCCAATAAACAACAAGCATCACTGAACGCCCATTACATCAGCTTGCGTCGCGAACAGTGTAAGGATCACAAGTGCTGATCTGTTCTTCAGACAGGCCTAAATTATTGCCACAGTGGACGTTCCTGCTGGAGCATATGCTTCGTTTTGCATGTGACCTTTGACCTTACTACTCTTTAAGTGAGGTGGACAGCAATGGAATTACCTCAAGCCTATCTATCAACCTACGCATCCAAGGACTAGGAAAAATGATTGATGTTTGTTTCAGCTGTTGGTGAACAGTTTAAAGAGAATCTGTCCACGTCCAAGCACACACAATCTGAAGCTATATTTTCATTGCAACAGTAACTCTGACCACAAAAATGCCTTTCAAATTCTGCGAGCCTGTGTGTTACAGCCCTGCTCCATGATTGCACGAGTGTCGTGGCAACCTTGGCTCGTGCTCGACCTGAATTGACCGGGGGGGAATCTGGTCTGATGTTCTTGTCACGGACAGGATACGATAGTATGTGCAGCTTCTTTTGAGTTTTGACCAGCACAAGGGGGGCTGAGGAGACACCTGCTTTTGGTGGCACTACCGCGCTGCGGCCACTAGAATCGTGTGACGACGAAGGTCTAGGAGCCTAGGACAACGATGCTGTCTGTTGGGTGCAGAGAAATCTCCTTGGTGCCTTGTTCCTTCAGAACTGGCAACCTGTGCAAGGTGAGGTGTGTGTGGACACGGAGTGCGAGCGTGGTCAGATAGCGAGCATACAGGGTGCGCCCCAGCTCTTCAGGCCCGTAGAAACGCACCTCATCACCTTGTAGTATCATTTACCGTCTAGTCAGTGTCGTCTCAACAGCTACACTGCCTAACGGAATATCGGATCATTCGCTGTGCGGTGATCTTCAGTGGTCCAGCTCACGATGATTCAGTGAGCACTTTAGCGTTACGAAGGATCAGTCTTTTCTTCCAGAAAAGGATGAAAGCTCCGAATCGGGGGGCTATTGTTGTGCTCCAACCAGAGGTGTGAGCTAGCTAAAGTTTCTTTCGATCACAGCTAACTTGATTGTGACCGCCTGCATTTGTCTGACAGTATATGCGACTGTATGAGGAGTCATCAGAGTATTAAGTCCGAGACAGGCACTTGTCTGCGTGCAAAGAGAAGGGACAAACCGCAGTGTCTTTGGGCGGCAAGCTAAGGCACGCTCAACTCTTTTTAAAATCGGATGCAGAATCCGTGACCGGAACAAGTAGCGAGCGTCTGGTCTCCATTATCCATCGCGGCCACGGCCTGAATTATTGCCCATGGTCCATGGATGCGCGGACCATCGATAACTCCATTTCAGATTCCAATGATGATGATGATTTGATCTCCCCGCAGTGCGAGGTGCCGCCCCGATCGGTGACCTGGCGAGGCACTTCCTGCCGTGTAGGATAGTCGGAGGCCTGAAAAGAAAAAGGTGTGTTGGCCGGCCGGCCGGCGACGACGTCGCGCGCGGACAAGGAAGTGGCCGAAGAGGACCCCCTCCGCCCTGTCGCCGTTCGCCGTCGTTCCGGTCCGATGAGGCAACTGCCCGTTTGCCCTCACGGGGTGACTGTGATCCAGTCCGACGCTGTGGAATTGTGGGTGCCCCTCCGGCCCTCCTCGACGAACAAGGCAGGCGTCCATCTTTCGGCAGGAAATCCCCTCGAGTCAGTGTCGCCGATGTGCAAAGCTGTTACTGCAGATTTTTTTTTCTTTTACAGTCGATCGAGGACATCGTCGTGCCAGTTCCCACGTTTAAAGCCTCTGTAACACGTGTACCATTCGGAACTCGTTAGAATTTGGAACACAAAAACGACTTTGGGGTCAAACGCTGACACTTCGATAGGATGGATGGATGGATGGCGAGCTGCCGTGCGCAACCGGGCCCGGCACAGTCCAGGACACGTGCAGCACGCCGGTCCGGCAAGCTCCTGCGTGCGGTGCCGCTGTTGGCGCCCGGGGCCCCAAAGGACCGGGGTTTGGGTGCGGCGGCGCTGCGCCGGGAGCAGCATACACGGCGATGGCTGCCGAGACACGTGTTGATCGTCGACGATGCCCGGCGCGCGCTTCCGCCGGGGACCGCCGGGCTCCGCCCCGCCTCGAGCCCAGCCCACTCCTCCTTTGGGTCGCCACACCACTCTTCGCCAATGAAAGTATGAAACTGCCACGGGCTTGGAGATGTCAGCCTGGCCCGGCACACACGGTGACGCCTGGGCCGCTCGTAACAGATGTGCGTCCCGCGGCCCACCCACTACGGCGGTCGGGTCGGCACGGTTTCTTATTCAGTTGCTTGGCTGGGCCTGGGCGCCTGAGGAAACACGGCCTGCCTTCGTTTTCTTAATTAGGCCTACGTTAATTTTCAACCTGGCCCAACCAACAGGCATCGATAGCTTTCGTTTTGTTTTTTTTTTCTCTCTGTTTTTTCCACCACACGATCTTTTTTTTTTTTTGAATGGTATCGGGGGAAGACCTACTCTTCGTTCAAACTTGTGGGCTCTGTTAGCCTCGGCATTCCGAGGCAGAGACAATACATGACAGAGGTAAGAGTGGTATAGGGGGAATATCCGTGTGCTGGAGTCTATTTATCGCACGCGCGGGTGGGAGTGGAGCTGTGTTGTCGGTCAAAATTCACCGACGAGTAGCGACAGGCAACACAAAGAGCCGGGAGATTGCCAGAGCGTTGGCTAGCACCGGTCCCTTGGTCAACGGCCCAGATCCTGGCACACGCCGATGCTTCCGGAGATGCAGGGCGTGCCACCTGATCTATACCCGATCAGGAAGGTTCAAACATACTTTCGACAATTTGCCTACATGCACAAACATGTGTAAACATTAGTTCGAGCCGTGGTCGGCTCCTCGGGACGACTCTTGCATCGGCTTTAAAGAGCCGATCGAGTTCCGATGTCGGATCAGATCTGTATATCTGGATATTAATAGATAAAGTAAATAATTACAAAAACTACTTCAATTAGATCTAGTTAATCCCATCCACAACGGTAAAAACTTCACTGCTAGATCGGAACACTCTACACGTAATTAGACCTAACGAGCGTAATAGATAACCAAACCTTAACCAGAAAAGAGGCCTAAGAATAAGCGAAAGTCGATTCCCGGATCAATCCATATTAAGATCAAAGCAAAGCATCTAATATGTCGCCGGATCATCCAACCCGTTTGCAAGGCCTAACCTAGCAGATATTAAGCCGATTCTTAAGTATAAGAACAAACCATAACAGATTAGATCTACTAGATAGAAAAGAAGCAGGGTGTTATCTCTACGCGACTAACTCTATGCAACGAGAATTAGCGTAAGATTAATACGTGGCCACACAGAGATAACATGATATTCGTAGATGATAAACAACAAGAGCATGATAGATCTACTAAAGGTCATGCTACGAACATCAGGATAACTAGCACTACTCGCCATAAAAAAAGCTTCAGTACGAGTAATACCAAGGTAAAAACAAGAACAATGCTGCCCTGATCACTTCTTGTGATCAGGGCAGCATGACGCTTTCTTGGATGAAACCCTAGGATTAGGGGTGGCGGTGCACCGAGAATTGTTGTTGCCAGACGTGATGTTGTTCTTCTTTTACGAATATCATAGGGTACATATTTATAGTCCGGAGACTTGAAAAATAATCTAAACTAACGTGTCCATATTGGACTCTATCTCTAACTCAAACTGAACTTAAACCTAAAGGTACATGGCACAAATGGCCCGAACACCCACGCAGGAGCCGATTCGTAAGCCTCCTTTAATTTCTGCATTAAGCCCAACTCACTTGCGGCCCATTAATTAACCATGTTAATTTATGACGATAACACATACCCCTTGGTTTTGGCAATGATACTTCCCAAAACCATCTCGTTGCTTCATCTTCCTGTTGATGCTCATTAAAACGCACTACAACCACCACGGAAGACGCAACGTCTCTGCAGCCGGCTCCTCGCAGAATGTGAAAGTGCCGATTCATCTTCCATTTTTTTTCTATTTAATCTCACCCTGAATCGACTCCTTTCACCACAAACTCGCCTTCCTCCCTCAGCCAAACAGCGCAGAGCACCCAAACCTCCTGTAGCCATGGCGATCTCCTCCTCCTTTGGCTCAATTCCATCGGCTCCCCTCTTTCTCCCTCTTCCTCGAGTTCCTTCGTCTCCTCCCTCGACCCCATCTCCGAGAGCCGAGAGCCGACGCCGGAATACAACCCGACGGCGGCGCACGAGGCGCTTGCTCCTCTGCATTGGGATGCAGAGGAGTTCGACTTCGGGATCGTCTATGAAGACGACGAACCCAAGACCTGTTAGAATATGGGGTAGCAAAAACAAAAATTTTCTACCGCATAAACCAGGATTACTGCAGTTAAACATCACGGGATTACCACTAGACGCGCGGATGCGGAACTTCTGTCGCGCGTCGATGTAGTCGAACAGATGGAAGCCGGCAGTGCAGTTGCGAGAACCTCCTCACGTGCGGCTCGTCCTTGTGCAGCAGATGTGGCACGTCCAATATATTCACACGTATGGGAAGAAGCGTCGCGATCCGGATTGCTAGGTCCGCGAAGGCGAACTAGGGCTTGGGCGCACAGGAGGGGCGGCTACTGTTCATGCATGGTACTGTTCACACGAGGTACTATTCATGTGCGGTTAATGTTCATGCTCGGCTACTGTATCGGTGGCTACTATTCACACGAACCGTAAACATCTAGGGTTCTTAGGCGCCCCCTCCTCTGTTCATATAGCCCCTTATGTGGGCTGCCTTGGGCCCCACCTTGGGCGCCCCTTTTTGGGCCTAAAAGGCCCATTAGTGCACCTAAGCCCAGTCTAATTTGGATTTCATTCTTATCAGGCTTCTTTCCCTTAAGTGTGTGACCCTATGGGCTCACATGCGGATAGACATGGCCCGAGTACTCTTACTCTTCCCAATAATAGACAGTGACCTCTAGAAAGACATGTCAACTCCTATACGCACACAAGGATCATATCAGACGAGCCGCCACAATATCATATACATGCTGTTCCCTTTGCCTCACGATATTTGGTAAGCTGACCTCTCTTTCTCGATGTCGTGATTCAGATCCTTAGTTAACTCTTAACCTTCGCATGGCCATGCACTTCTTGATCTGAATCACTCGAGGGGCCCAGAGATATCACTCTCTTGCAGAGAGGAGCAAATCCCATCTTAACCGACTATGTCTCACAGCATGCTTCTTGACAGACCCGAAAGCCACCTTTATAACTACCCAGTTACGGTGTAGCATTTGATGGCTTCTAAGTAAGTCGGTTCACATCTTAAGTACATACGACGATCTCAGGTCTCAGGACATAATGTACATATTGTGTAATGAGAAGTCATCATCTCGTGTTGGGTCAGTTCTGTCTCATGTCTCACATGAACCCACATTATTAGTTTGACATCCCCATGTCCATGACTTGTGAAACGTAGTCAATCAACTAATACATGTGCTAGTCTAATATTCATGTGTGTCCTCACATGAACTCCGACTAGGAACATTTTAGAATATCCATACAAGTAAAGAGTTTCACAAATACTTCACATAAGAATTAATCAATACAAGTTGTCATCCATGGATATTCAAGGAACACTTTGTTAATCATGAATATAAGGAAATATGATTGCCTCTAGGGCATATTTCCAACAGTCTCCCACTTGCACTAGAGTCAATCTAGAATGTATCTAATACCCATTGCTCTTGTGTGCCTCTCATGCTTGGGCTGTGGAAGGGGTTTTGTCAATGGATCTGAAATGTTCAAGTCCGTGTGTATTTTGCATATCTTGATTTCACACCATTTATTGTGAACACGTAATCTGATTGGGACTTTGAATCATCTTTGTCAGTTTGGAAGCTAGCGTCGGTGTAACCCGTTACAACGAGCTCTTCTGCACCTCCATAGACCAGGAACACATCCTTAGTTCTTCTCAAGTACTTGAGGATATTTTTCACAGCTGTCCAGTGTCTCTCACCTGGATCTGACTGGTACCTGCTCGTAACACTTAGAGCATAAGAAACATCTGAGCGTGTACTTATCATTGCATACATGATAGGTCCAATTGCTGAGGCATATGGAACTTTGCTCATGCGCTCTCGCTCATCAGTCGTCGTAGGACACTGAGTCTTGCTAAGATGTATGCCATGTGACATAGGCAAGAACTCTTTCTTTGCCTCTTCCATGTTGAACCGCTTCAACACTTTGTCAATGTAAGTATCTTGGCTTAATCCTATAAGCCTCTTTGATCTATCTCTATAGATCTTGATGCCCAGTATGTATGCTTGTCGGTACCCCAGGACTGGGGTACCCCTTCTTGCTGTATCTAGGCAAGGGCCTTGTAGTTATCCATGACTACGACCAAACAGCCGGACCCCTGTGGTCCGGAGTCCTGATCTCTCAGCAACGGTTCCGGACCTGCCTCATGACTGGGAAAGATCCGGGAACGACGCGTGTCCCGGAAGAGGCGGGCAGCCCGAACAGCCGGGGCTCCAGACCTCCCGAGGGGTCCGGACCCCCGCGGAAGTCCCGGACCCCTCATGGGGTCCCGGACCCCCAGTATGATAACCGGACCCCTCACTAAGGGAAGAAGTCGACGCCATGCCTCGGGGTGGTCCGGAGCCGACACATGTCTACAAGCACGGACACATGTACAAGGCCGCTTGGTCTCCATACTAAGCCTCACCCACCACTGCATTCATTACGATAGGGGAACGTCCGCATTGATGTAGCAGAAGCCGAGGCGATACTTTGACCAGAGGACACTGTTGATCGCGTATTACCAAGATAGTGGAGCTGCTGGCGCCGCCCACGCCGCGCCTGCCAAGTCTGCCATAACAGATGGATACGACGGCTCGGCTTCACCCATTATGACGCCTACATAATAGCCTCCACAGGCTACGCCGCAAGCTACGCTCCCCCAACGGACACCTTGGTGACAGGACAAGAGAAGACCACTGTAGCGCTAGCAGGGCGTGGGAGCGTATCGGAGGAAAGATTCGTAACCACTGTACCCATCTAAATACTCTGCGTAGTATGCTGCGCAGTCACGTTGGGCCCACTTGTCGGGGCCCCAACGTCCTATGTATCCGCCCCCTTGGACTATAAAAGGGGGCGACCGCTAGAAGGAAACTCAGGTGGGGTAAGAGCCAAGGCCCGGCAGAGGATAGACTCATACACAACAGAGATCAAAACTTCTCCCAGTGGACGTAGGGTATTACGCTCCGGTGGCCCGAACCACTCTAGATCGTTTGTTCTTGTGTACTTATCTCAAGGCTAGATCAGCCCAATCGCCTAGTACCTCCCCGAGCACTCCCTCTCTGGGAATAGGCGGGTGCATTCCGCCACCCGGCTGTTGCTTCTCCTAAATCCTTCATCAAAAAATTATTTTTCAGTGAGGTCTTTACGGACTCAAGCATAGGAATATTATTTCCAATTAGCAGTATGTCATCTACATACAGGATTAGAAATACAACAGAGCTCCCAATTTCCTTCTTGTAAACACAAGCTTCTTCTTCGTTTTTAATGAAGCCAAACTCTTTGACTACTTCATCAAAACGAATATTCCAACTCCGAGATGCTTGCTTTAATCCATAAATGGATTTTTGAAGCTTGCATATCTTTCCAGCACTGGTCAGATCGACAAAACCCTCGGGCTGCATCATATACAGGTCCTCGGTCAGATTTCCATTGAGGAAAGCTGTTTTGACATCCATCTGCCATATTTCATAATCGAAATATGCAGCAATAGCTAGAATAATCCGAACAGATTTAAGCATCGCTACGGGCGAGAAAGTCTCATCGTAGTCAACTCCTTGAACTTGTCGAAAACATTTTGCGACAAGTCGAGCTTTATAGATGTGAATATTTCCATCCATATCTTTCTTCTTCTTATAGATCCATTTGCACTCTATGGTTCTCACACCATCAGGCGGGTCTATCAAGTTCCAAACTTGATTTTCCTTCATGGATTCTATTTCGGATTTCATGGCATCTTGCCATCTCTCGGAGTCAGGGTCTGCCATCGCCTATGCATATGTCGTAGGCTCATCATTGTCTAACAATAATAATTCCCGCGTTGCGCGGAGCCTTGCTGACCTTCGTGGTTGCGGAGGTGCTTCTATTGCCATAGGCATCTCAACTTGTTCAGCTACATTAGCGTCACTTATAGAGTCTTGTCCTATTGGCTCATCTCGAACTTTTTCGAGTTGCACCGTTCTTCCACTTTTCTCTCCTTTGAGAAATTCTTTCTCTAGGAAAACTCCGTTCCGAGCGACAAATACTTTGCCCTCAGATCGATTGTAGAAGTAATACCCTAAGGTCTCCTTTGGGTATCCCACAAATATGCACTTATCCGATTTGGGTGCAAGCTTGTCAGACTGGAGTCGTTTGACAAATGCTTCACAACCCCCAAATTTTAGAAAAGACAAAATGGGAGACTTGCCAGTCCATATTTCATATGGTGTCTTGTCTACGGATTTTGACGGCACCCTGTTCAGTGTGAAAGCTGTTGTTTCTAGAGTGTAACCCCAAAATGATAACGGTAGGTCTGTCTGGCTCATCATTGATCGAACCATGTCCAACAGAGTTCGATTATGTCGCTCAGATACACTGTTTCTCTGAGGTGTTCCAGGCGGCGTAAGTTGTGGAATAATTCCGCAACTCTTTAGATGATTGCTAAACTCGTGGCTCAGATATTCGCCTCCACGATCAGATCGTAAAGTTTTAATTTTCTTGCCACACTGATTTTCAACTTCACTCTGAAATTCTTTGAACTTTTCAAAAGTTTCAGACTTATGCTTCATCAAGTAGACATAGCCATATCTACTCAAGTCATCAGTGAAAGTTATGAAGTATTGGTATCCACCTCTAGCAATCGAGCTCATTGGTCCACATACATCAGTATGTATGAGTTCCAGTAAGTCCGATGCTCTCTCTGGAAAACTTGTGAATGACATCTTAGTCATCTTGCCTAGCAAACAAGCTTCGCATGTCTCGTATGACTCAAAATCAAACGAAGTTAGAAGTCCATCCGAATGGAGCTTCTTCATGCGTTTCTCGCTTATATGACCGAGACGACAATGCCACATATAGGTAGGATTCAAATCAGCAAGCCGAGGCCTTTTAGCATTAATATTACAGATAGGTGAATCATCAAGATTTAAAACAAATAGCCCATTCACAATAGACGCAAAAGCCACAAACATATTATTCTTAGAGATAGCACAACCATTGTTTTCACTCGCAAAAGAATAACCATCCTTCATCAAACATGAAGGAGACAGAATGTTTCGACTCAAACTAGGAACAAAATAACAATTACTAAGTTCCAAGACAAATCCTGACGGTAGGTGAAGTTGCATCGTCCCGACGGCCACAACAGTAACTCTTGCATTATTGCCGACGTGGAAGTCAACTTCTCCTCTTTCAACGCATCTACTCTTTGTCATTTCCTGCATCGAATTGCATATATGAGCAACCGATTCGGTATCAAATACCCAAGAATTAACATAAGAGTCAGCAAGAAATATTTCTGTAATATTGTAACACCCTAATTTTTTAAATTTCAATATTTATCAATAAATTTAATTGGCTTTATTTAATTTTCTAAGGTTTATTGTGTTTAGATGGCATTTAATCTAATTTTTGTTCCTAATTAATTAAAATTTTACCATAGGTTTAAATTTTGTGTTGCATTCATGCTGGTGCATAGCTTTTAATTGATTGAGCGTGGTTGAATTCAAATTTGTATTTGAATTCAAACCTTGTTTGAATTAGAAATAGAAGAGAAATAGAAAGGAAAATAGAAAGAAAACCCAAACCCAAACCCAGCCCAAAACCCAGTCTCTCCCCTGTGGCCCAAACACCCCGCTCGGCCCAGTTCGCTCCGCTGGCCCAGCCGGCCTCCCCGCGGGCCCAACGCGCGCGCCAGTTCTCAGCCCGCTTCGCCCCCCCTCTCCCCGGCCCATCCCCGCGCCTGGCCCCAGCCAGCGCCCACCCGCGCCTCGCCTCTCCCTCGCTGCAGCCCGGGCCCGCCTGTCGGTCCTTCCCCTTCCCCCCCCGCAACCGCCGCTCGCGCAGCTCGCCCCGCCCGAAATCTCCGCCGGGATCACGCTGGGCACGCACGCCCAGGATCCCCGGCCTGCCTCCTTTAAACCGCCCCCAATCGTCTGCGCCCACACCTCGCCTCGCAATCGCCGCCCCTAAACCTAGCTGCCGCCGCACCGCCCCACTCCGCCGTGCCGCGGCTCTGCGCCACCGCGGCTACGCCGCTCCGCCACACCGGAGCCCCGGCCGAGGAGCGCTCCGGCTCCGCCTCGACCTCTGGGGCGTCTCCGGGCCCGCTACACCCCACCACGACCCCCGCTTCGACCACGCCGCCGAGCTTCGTCCGAGCGCCGCCCGGACCTCGACGCCGGCCGCCCTGCGCCGCGCAATCAGCCTCCCCGCGCCCTCGGTGAGCCACGCCTCGGTCCGTTCTATCTTTTGGCACTAGTTTTTGTGGATCCGAAGCCCCAGCACCCCCAGAACCCCGTTCGCCGGCGATGCTCCGCCGTGCACACCCGCCACCGCCGCCACACACGCCGTTTCGAACCCCAATCCACTGCTCTGAGCGCATATGTGCATTGCGCGTGCCACGGGCTTGCCCCACGACCAAAGCCGGCCCGAAGTGACCCCTGGAGCGCCGCCTAGACCTTCTCCGGCGAGTTCCCCTGCGCGCCGCCGCGGGATTCCTCGCCGGCGTTGACCCGCCGCCGCCCCCACGCGCCCAAATCCTCCCAGCCGCCCGATCCCAGAAGCACGGCCCAGATTAGATCGGAGCCGCAGTAGATCTCGGCCGCCGGATCCAGATCCAAGCGCCCAGATCTGTAGATAACGGTTCGGCTCGCTCTTTTGCTAAAGAACCCCTGAAGTTTTCTGCAATCAACCCGCAGTCCTGAGTTATTCAAAAATAATTGCAGTTTGACCCATGTTTTTACTCGGACCCCCCTGACCTTTTTAGTTTTAGCACCCGCAGTCCAGTTAAGGTTGTTTTGCGCGTTAGCCCCTGGATCTTTTCAGTATTTATGTTTAGGCCCTCGGTTTTAGCAGAAAAGCCCCTGAAACTCCAGTTTTCTTACAAATAAGCCCCTGAACCTTGTTTTTAGCCTAGATTACGCGTTTTAGCTCCGATTTTAGCGTTCTTTTTATCCACGCGATCGTTGTAACGCGTAGAATAGTTCTAGAGTAGCTTTGTGCGCTGTTTTTATGTATTGATGTATTGTTTCTTAGTTTTTGTTAGTGTTTGCTTGTATGCTTATTCCTGTGCCTTGTTTTGGCCATGTGTTCGTGAGTAGACGTTGATCCATCTGAGGAGCCCCAGTACCAGTACCCGGAGCAGCCGTCTTCGGATCAGTTTGAGCAGCAGCAGGAGCAGTACGAGGAAGGCGAGTATAACATGAACAACCTATCACTTTAAATACAATTTCATACTGCATTTTAATACTGTATGCCTTTAAGGATTTCCTAGCCAGTTTATATCCTTTATATATACCTTTGGGTTGCATTTTGGTTAGTTGTGCTAGGTTGCTGCGCTATAACACACTCTGGTCCTTTTTAATTAATTTGATTAATGGTATACTTGAACTTAATTCTGAGAGTGGCACTCTGTGTGGCTTGAGTGGCTCACTTCTCGTTAAAATTGGCTTTTTTTTTAGAAACATGGTTTAGGGGGCCAGCACGGTGCTTACTGCCTGGTTGGCCACTCTCCATAAGGACCGGTTCATAGAGCGACAACCTGGGACAACAGCGCTACCACAAGGCTAGAATGGGATAGACTTGGCGTAATAACTAGATCTTTTTGGTTTGGAGTAACTTACCTGCGGGGCAAGAGTAGTAAGCTTCAATGGTCCCTGCTCCTCCGGCTTGGTCTGTGCTTGGATTGCGCTCCTGTGCTTGTACCCCCGGAGGTGGGCCCCATCGTCGCCGACCTATCTCTCGCGGTTACGCCTTACCAACGAGATTCTTTTTAAAGGCCTCGTAGTGAGTCGCTGGCCATCTCACCTAAGGAAGTGTGATGAACAACTGGCATAGCTCACGACTTGTGGGTAAAGATGTGCAACCTCTGCAGAGTGTAAAACTGGTATACTAGCCGTGCTCACGGTTATGAGCGGCCCAGATCCTCCTTTTGATTAGTGAAGTTATCTCCTTCCGACGAGGGAGGTGCTTCTCGGGGTTTACCTTGGTGGCTTGGTCTTGGTTTGGTTCTCAGTAGTATCATGTTTAAACTTGATTAATTACTATGTAACTGGGTTAATGGTAATTCATCAACTAGTAGTAAATAGCTTAAATAAAATCTTGCCAACACTTAAAAGCTAATGCAGTTGAGTCAGCCAGCCTAGAGCCTCATAGTTTGTGTTATACTTGTTGAGTACAAGTTGTGTACTCACTCTTGCCTCTTCTCTACTTTTTCCTCTTGGCTACGCTACTGCTGCTCAGTTCCTGCCGACACGAGGGAGTTCGTCCAGCGCTACCAGGACTACGAGGACTTCTAGGTGCTTCGTCTCCCAGTCGACGTCCCTGTGGCGCCCTGCTTCAGCTTCAGAGAGCTTTATCGTATTTTGTACTTCGCTTCCGCTGTATCAGACATTTTGTCATTATTGTAATAAATAACCTTCGTATTCGCTTTATTATGTCTTTTTACGTGATATGTGCTATGATATACTGTTCATTCTGTTGTATATACGTGTGACTTGATCCTGGCACGTATATGATTGCTCGGTTTATGTTCTTTTATAAACCGGGTGTTACAGAGTGGTATCAGAGCCATATCGACTGTAGGACGAAGCCTAGATAGAACTGGTCGAGTTTTACGACTTCTTCTCACCAATCCTTGTCTGCTGAAACTATTTTACTATTATACCCCTTGACTTCTATGACTTTTTACCCTTCTTGCCTTGATTTCTCTCTCTGAAGAATAGTTTTCGTAGATTTTGGCCTGAATCAGTCATCTGACCACCATGAGTTAGCTAGGTGACCTTTTTATAATAATACGATAGCACGTTCTGCGACGTGTTGTGTTAGTCGAGTCTTTTGCTAAACTCGGCTAAATCGTGAAAAATTGTCTGCTTGTTATTATGCTACATGGTTGATTTGGATTTTTGACTGATTGCATAGCTTAGTAGTTTAAATTTGTTTAAAGAAAATCACTCAGATGTTAAAGTTAACTAATTAATAAAATGACTTAGATCGTTGGGGGTAAAACCGTCAACTCTATCCTGTCTACTTTATCATGGCCGAGTCTTTTTCCGCAAAGAGTTATCATATCCATCTGAGTTTATTCCTGCAATATCCTTACTCGTGAAATCTTTTGTTCAAATCAGATGGTGAACACCAGGAGCACCGGTTCCGGTTCTGGCCAGCAGCAGGGTCAGAACAACCAGGGTACTGGGATCCCGATGCCTCCACCCTTGACTCCGGAGCAGTACTTCCAGCTCCAGATGCAGATGATGGCTACCCTGAACAACACCGTTCAGGCTCTTCAGCACGCTCACACTCAGCCTCCGCCTCCTCCACCGCCGCAGCCTCGCGACAGGCGTGCTGAGTTCCTGAGGGGTCACCCGCCGACGTTCTCTCACACGTCCGACCCTCTTCAGGCTGACGACTGGCTCCGTGCAGTGGAGCGTCAGCTGGACATCGCACAGTGCGATGATCGTGAGCGCGTCTTGTACGCAGCAGGACAGCTGCGAGGGGCAGCTCTGGACTGGTGGGAGTCCCACCCGGTCCATGACCGCGAGTCTCTCACCTGGCTCCAGTTCAGGGAGCGCTTCCGCAGCCACAACGTCCCCGCGGGCGTTATGAAGATGAAGCAGAAGGAGTTCCTTGCACTGAAGCAGGTAATCTTAAATATAATCATTCAGCGGTTTCTTTTGAGCTAATGCCCCTTGTTCTATCCTTATGAATCTTGAGTTAATCTTCCGATATCTATCTGTCTTTGTGAATTCAGGGGACTATGTCGGTCACGGAGTATCGTGATCGTTTTCTTCAGCTGGCACGCTACGCCCCTGCCGAGGTTGCGGATGACCGCAAGAAGCAGGAGCACTTCATGGAGGGTCTTGAGGACTACCTCCAGTACGCGCTGCTCAACCTCCGCTTCGACGACTTCAACCATCTGGTTGACAGTGCGCTCAACACTGAGCGTAAGCACCTGGAGATGGAGGACAAGAAGAGGAAGGTTGTCCCCGTTGCTTCCGGCAGCAACACTCGTCCTCGACTCCAGCAGCCCCAGCAGTACCAGCAGCAGTACCGGCCTCCTCAGCAGTACCAGCAGAGGCCACCGCAGCAGTACCCGCCTCGACAGCAGCAGGCAGGTCAGGGCCCGAGGTTACCGGCACCTCCGGCTCGTGCTCCACCAGCTCCACCAGCACCGCAGGCTCCACGTCCGGCAGCTCCTACCGGACAGCAGGCTCAGGGACCTCCTCGCACCTGCTTTCACTGCGGCCAGCCGGGGCACTACGCCAACGCTTGCCCCCGGAAGGCGCAGGCGGGACAGCAGGGGCGCCCAGCTCAGCCCAGGGCGCCAGCACAGGGCAGGGTGAACCACGTGACGGCCGAGTCAGCGGCCGAAGCTCCCAACGTGGTTATTGGTACGTTCATGGTTAATTCATATCCAGCTACAGTGCTTTTTGATACTGGTGCTACGCATTCCTTCATTACTCAGTCTTTTGTCGAGCATCATGGTATTCATACTAGCACATTAAAGAGGTGCTTGTTAGTATCTTCACCGGGAGGACAGTTGAGGTCTCATACTTACTGCCCGAGAGTCAGTGTTTCTTTGAGGGGAGTAGAGTTCTGTACTGATCTGATGGTGCTAGACACCAAGGGCATTGATGTCATTCTGGGAATGGAGACTCTGGCCAAATGGGGAGTTCGTATAGATTGTGCTCAGAGGACAGTCTTGTTATCAGCTTCCAGTGGCCAAGAGGTTGTTATCAGTGCAGTAGAGCCTTCTGGATTTCTTCATCAGATGGAGGCTAGACCCACGGACGGTATTCGCGTGGTGTCTGAATTCCCGGATGTCTTTCCGGATGATCTGCCAGGTATGCCGCCTGAACGCGCCATTGAGTTTTGTATTGATCTCTTGCCTGGCACAGCCCCTATTGCAAAGCGGCCCTACCGTATGGCACCTATAGAGCATGAGGAAGTCAAGAAGACTATTGATGAGTTGCTAGCCAAGGGCTATATCCGTCGCAGCTTCTCTCCTTGGGCTTTTCCATTATTGCTGGTAGATAAGAAGGATGGCTCGAAGAGGATGTGTGTGGATTATCGTGAGCTGAATGCAGTCACTATCAAGAACAAGCATCCACTGCCCCGTATTGAGGATCTCTTCGATTTGCTTCGAGGTGCTCGTATATTCTCGAAGATTGATCTTCGTTCGGGTTATTTTCAGTTGAGGATCCGTCCTGGGGATATTCCGAAGACGGCATTCACCTGCAAGTACGGGCTATATGAGTATACGGTTATGTCCTTCGGCTTGACTAATGCCCCGGCTTTCTTCATGCATCTGATGAACATGGTCTTCATGGATTATCTGGATGTCTTCGTGGTGATTTTCATTGATGATATTCTGATCTTCTCCAAGACAGAAGAAGAGCATGAGGAGCATTTGAGGCTCGTGTTGCAGAGATTGAGAGAGCATCAGCTGTATGCCAAGTTCAGCAAGTGCGAGTTCTGGATTGACGAGGTTCCATTCCTCGGTCATGTTATCTCTCAGGGAGGCATTGCTGTTGATCCAAGCAAGGTGAAGGATGTGCTCGAGTGGGAGACACCGCAGACAGTGAAGGAAGTCAGATCTTTCTTGGGCTTAGCTGGATATTATCGGAGGTTCATTGAGAATTTCTCCAAGATCGCGAAGCCTTTGACTTCCTTGCTAGAGAAGAATGTGGCTTTCATATGGACTGATGAGCGTCAGATGGCCTTTGATGAGTTGAAGAAAAGGTTGACTACGGCGCCAGTCCTGACTCTGCCAGACCAGACGAAGAGGTTCACGGTATATTGTGATGCTTCGAAGGATGGTCTTGGGTGTGTTCTGATGCAGGAGGGCAGAGTGATAGCTTATGCTTCACGGCAGCTACGCCGGCATGAGCTGAATTATCCTACTCATGATCTCGAGTTAGCCGCAGTTGTGCATGCTCTGAAGATTTGGAGGCATTACTTGTATGGGCAGCGGTGTGATATCTACACTGATCACAAGAGCCTCAAGTATATTTTCACGCAGAATGAGCTGAACATGCGGCAGAGAAGATGGCTAGAGTTGGTCAAGGACTATGATCTGGAGATTCACTATCATCCGGGCAAGGCCAATGTTGTAGCAGATGCTCTGAGCAGAAGAAGTTATGTCAACATGGCCGTTGCTTTCCAGATGCCTCCAGAGTTATGCGAGGAGTTCGAGCAGTTGAGTCTGGGTTTCTTGCATCATACTTCCAGTGCAGCATTCGAGGCAGTACCGACTCTAGAGGCAGAGATCAGGCAGCATCAGAAAGATGATGAGAAGCTGCAGGAGATTCGTGAGTTGCTCAGAAAGGGCAAGGCTCCTCATTTCAGAGAGGACGATCAGGGTACCTTGTGGTACAAGAACCGGATCTGTGTGCCAGATGTGCATGATCTCCGGAAGTTGATTCTGAGTGAGGCCCATGATACAGCGTACTCTATTCATCCGGGCAGCACGAAGATGTACTATGATCTGAAGGAACGTTTCTGGTGGTATGGGATGAAGCGTTCAGTGGCAGAGTACGTGGCTATTTGTGACACCTGTCAGCGTGTCAAGGCTGAGCATCAGAGGCCAGCAGGTTTATTACAGCCTTTGAAGATTCCAGAGTGGAAATGGGAGGAAATCACTATGGACTTCATTGTTGGATTGCCTCGTACTCAGAAAGGGTACAACTCCATTTGGGTAGTAGTGGATCGACTGACGAAAGTTGCTCACTTCATTCCAGTGAACACTACTTACTCCGGTGCTAGACTTGCAGAGTTGTACATCTCTCGGATTGTCTGCTTGCATGGTGTGCCGAAGAAGATCATATCTGACAGAGGGTCTCAATTCACTTCTCGGTTCTGGGAGCAGCTTCATGATTCGTTGGATACGAAGCTGCGTTTCAGTACGGCTTATCACCCTCAGACAGATGGGCAGACAGAGAGAACCAACCAAGTGTTGGAGGATATGCTGAGAGCTTGTGCTATCCAGTATGGTACTAGTTGGGATAAGTGCCTGTCATTTGCTGAATTCTCATATAACAACAGCTATCAGGCCAGTCTGAAGAAGTCACCCTTCGAGGCATTGTATGGCAGAAAATGCAGGACTCCTCTCTATTGGGATCAGATTGGTGAAAAGCAGCTCTTTGGCCCTGAGATCATAGATGATGCCGAGCAGATGGTTCAGGCTGTGCGAGAAAATCTGAGGATTGCACAGAGCAGGCAGAAGAGCTATGCTGATGGCAAACGGAGAGACCTGACTTTCAGTGTTGGTGACTATGTATACCTGAAGGTGTCTCCGATGAGAGGAATCCGTAGATTCAATGTCAAAGGGAAGTTAGCACCTCGGTATGTGGGGCCATTCAAGGTGCTAGAGCGGAAAGGCGAAGTTGCTTATCGCCTGGAGTTACCTCTCAGCCTCTCAGGAGTTCATGATGTCTTCCATATATCTCAGCTGAAGAGATGTTTGCGAGTACCCGAGGAGCAGGCACCCCTGGATGGAGTAGATGTCCAGGAGGATCTGACTTATACTGAGCATCCGGTGAAGATTCTGGAGACATCAGAGAGGGTTACTCGGAACAAGCGCATCAAGATGTGCAGAGTTCAGTGGAGTCACCACAGTGAAGCTGAGGCTACATGGGAGCGAGAAGATGAGTTGAAGAAGACATATCCAGATCTCTTTGCTAGCCAGCCCAGCTAAATCTCGGGACGAGATTTCTTTAAGGGGGTAGGGTCTGTAACACCCTAATTTTTTAAATTTCAATATTTATCAATAAATTTAATTGGCTTTATTTAATTTTCTAAGGTTTATTGTGTTTAGATGGCATTTAATCTAATTTTTGTTCCTAATTAATTAAAATTTTACCATAGGTTTAAATTTTGTGTTGCATTCATGCTGGTGCATAGCTTTTAATTGATTGAGCGTGGTTGAATTCAAATTTGTATTTGAATTCAAACCTTGTTTGAATTAGAAATAGAAGAGAAATAGAAAGGAAAATAGAAAGAAAACCCAAACCCAAACCCAGCCCAAAACCCAGTCTCTCCCCTGTGGCCCAAACACCCCGCTCGGCCCAGTTCGCTCCGCTGGCCCAGCCGGCCTCCCCGCGGGCCCAACGCGCGCGCCAGTTCTCAGCCCGCTTCGCCCCCCCTCTCCCCGGCCCATCCCCGCGCCTGGCCCCAGCCAGCGCCCACCCGCGCCTCGCCTCTCCCTCGCTGCAGCCCGGGCCCGCCTGTCGGTCCTTCCCCTTCCCCCCCCGCAACCGCCGCTCGCGCAGCTCGCCCCGCCCGAAATCTCCGCCGGGATCACGCTGGGCACGCACGCCCAGGATCCCCGGCCTGCCTCCTTTAAACCGCCCCCAATCGTCTGCGCCCACACCTCGCCTCGCAATCGCCGCCCCTAAACCTAGCTGCCGCCGCACCGCCCCACTCCGCCGTGCCGCGGCTCTGCGCCACCGCGGCTACGCCGCTCCGCCACACCGGAGCCCCGGCCGAGGAGCGCTCCGGCTCCGCCTCGACCTCTGGGGCGTCTCCGGGCCCGCTACACCCCACCACGACCCCCGCTTCGACCACGCCGCCGAGCTTCGTCCGAGCGCCGCCCGGACCTCGACGCCGGCCGCCCTGCGCCGCGCAATCAGCCTCCCCGCGCCCTCGGTGAGCCACGCCTCGGTCCGTTCTATCTTTTGGCACTAGTTTTTGTGGATCCGAAGCCCCAGCACCCCCAGAACCCCGTTCGCCGGCGATGCTCCGCCGTGCACACCCGCCACCGCCGCCACACACGCCGTTTCGAACCCCAATCCACTGCTCTGAGCGCATATGTGCATTGCGCGTGCCACGGGCTTGCCCCACGACCAAAGCCGGCCCGAAGTGACCCCTGGAGCGCCGCCTAGACCTTCTCCGGCGAGTTCCCCTGCGCGCCGCCGCGGGATTCCTCGCCGGCGTTGACCCGCCGCCGCCCCCACGCGCCCAAATCCTCCCAGCCGCCCGATCCCAGAAGCACGGCCCAGATTAGATCGGAGCCGCAGTAGATCTCGGCCGCCGGATCCAGATCCAAGCGCCCAGATCTGTAGATAACGGTTCGGCTCGCTCTTTTGCTAAAGAACCCCTGAAGTTTTCTGCAATCAACCCGCAGTCCTGAGTTATTCAAAAATAATTGCAGTTTGACCCATGTTTTTACTCGGACCCCCCTGACCTTTTTAGTTTTAGCACCCGCAGTCCAGTTAAGGTTGTTTTGCGCGTTAGCCCCTGGATCTTTTCAGTATTTATGTTTAGGCCCTCGGTTTTAGCAGAAAAGCCCCTGAAACTCCAGTTTTCTTACAAATAAGCCCCTGAACCTTGTTTTTAGCCTAGATTACGCGTTTTAGCTCCGATTTTAGCGTTCTTTTTATCCACGCGATCGTTGTAACGCGTAGAATAGTTCTAGAGTAGCTTTGTGCGCTGTTTTTATGTATTGATGTATTGTTTCTTAGTTTTTGTTAGTGTTTGCTTGTATGCTTATTCCTGTGCCTTGTTTTGGCCATGTGTTCGTGAGTAGACGTTGATCCATCTGAGGAGCCCCAGTACCAGTACCCGGAGCAGCCGTCTTCGGATCAGTTTGAGCAGCAGCAGGAGCAGTACGAGGAAGGCGAGTATAACATGAACAACCTATCACTTTAAATACAATTTCATACTGCATTTTAATACTGTATGCCTTTAAGGATTTCCTAGCCAGTTTATATCCTTTATATATACCTTTGGGTTGCATTTTGGTTAGTTGTGCTAGGTTGCTGCGCTATAACACACTCTGGTCCTTTTTAATTAATTTGATTAATGGTATACTTGAACTTAATTCTGAGAGTGGCACTCTGTGTGGCTTGAGTGGCTCACTTCTCGTTAAAATTGGCTTTTTTTTTAGAAACATGGTTTAGGGGGCCAGCACGGTGCTTACTGCCTGGTTGGCCACTCTCCATAAGGACCGGTTCATAGAGCGACAACCTGGGACAACAGCGCTACCACAAGGCTAGAATGGGATAGACTTGGCGTAATAACTAGATCTTTTTGGTTTGGAGTAACTTACCTGCGGGGCAAGAGTAGTAAGCTTCAATGGTCCCTGCTCCTCCGGCTTGGTCTGTGCTTGGATTGCGCTCCTGTGCTTGTACCCCCGGAGGTGGGCCCCATCGTCGCCGACCTATCTCTCGCGGTTACGCCTTACCAACGAGATTCTTTTTAAAGGCCTCGTAGTGAGTCGCTGGCCATCTCACCTAAGGAAGTGTGATGAACAACTGGCATAGCTCACGACTTGTGGGTAAAGATGTGCAACCTCTGCAGAGTGTAAAACTGGTATACTAGCCGTGCTCACGGTTATGAGCGGCCCAGATCCTCCTTTTGATTAGTGAAGTTATCTCCTTCCGACGAGGGAGGTGCTTCTCGGGGTTTACCTTGGTGGCTTGGTCTTGGTTTGGTTCTCAGTAGTATCATGTTTAAACTTGATTAATTACTATGTAACTGGGTTAATGGTAATTCATCAACTAGTAGTAAATAGCTTAAATAAAATCTTGCCAACACTTAAAAGCTAATGCAGTTGAGTCAGCCAGCCTAGAGCCTCATAGTTTGTGTTATACTTGTTGAGTACAAGTTGTGTACTCACTCTTGCCTCTTCTCTACTTTTTCCTCTTGGCTACGCTACTGCTGCTCAGTTCCTGCCGACACGAGGGAGTTCGTCCAGCGCTACCAGGACTACGAGGACTTCTAGGTGCTTCGTCTCCCAGTCGACGTCCCTGTGGCGCCCTGCTTCAGCTTCAGAGAGCTTTATCGTATTTTGTACTTCGCTTCCGCTGTATCAGACATTTTGTCATTATTGTAATAAATAACCTTCGTATTCGCTTTATTATGTCTTTTTACGTGATATGTGCTATGATATACTGTTCATTCTGTTGTATATACGTGTGACTTGATCCTGGCACGTATATGATTGCTCGGTTTATGTTCTTTTATAAACCGGGTGTTACAAATATGAACAACAAGCGTACCCGAGGTGGAAGAACGGTTCTTCAACGAGGTGAGGTACAACTTGCAATTCCTCTTCCAGTGTCCCTTCTCATGACAATGAAAGCACTCATTATCTGCAACTGGTCCAGGTTTAGCCTTGGGTGGAGGGTTTGGCTTAGGGTTCGCAACCTTAGCCTTGCCCTTCTTCTTCTAAGAAGAACCTTTCTTCTTGAACGAAGGCTTGTTCTGGACAGCCATCACATGGCCGCCGCTTGTGCTCTTCTTGATGTACTCTCTGCTATCCTGAGCATGCCACATAGTTCAGTCAGGCTCTTTTCAGCCCCATGCATATGGTAGTTCGAGATGAAGTTCCCATAGCTTAGCGGTAAAGAGGCGAGAATAAAATCAGTGACCAACTCTTGGCCAAGTGGGAAGCCCAGCTTCTTCAACCTCTGTGTGTAACCAACCATCTTGATTACATGCGGACCCACTGCAGCGCCTCCTGCCAGCTTGCTCTCGACAAAGGCCTTGGACACATTGAACCTTTTAGTCCCGGCCTGAGTTTGAAACATGTCCTGAAGTGCCACGATCATATCGTGTGCCTCATGGTTTGTCTCTAACTGCAACTGTATGTCAGGTTCCATGCAAGCGAGCATAAGGCAACTTATTTCAAGGTTGTTGTCACAAGCCTTTCTGTAAGCAATCTTTTCCTCAGCAGGTGCATCATCAGCAGGCTCTTCTGGTAATGGGGTATCTAGAACATCTTCCTTTTTCTCTGCCCTGAGAACAATTCTCAGGTTGCGAATCCAATCCGCATAGTTAGTCCCATTCAGTTTGTCCTTCTCAAGGATCGAACGCAATGAAAAGGATTGGGTGTTATTGCGGACCATGATCTACAACAAAATAATAATGCAAAATACTAAGACAAACGTATTCATGATGGAGTAAACAGAATTTACTCCCACTAAAATCAATACCCCTCTATTGATTCTTAGCGATTCAAGACCGACAACTATCAAGTCGACTAGTGAGCTTTAGCATCACCGCTAGAAGACTAGATAGATCGGTAAGCAACTCTTTGCTAATCATATCACATATGACTCTTGTTGTTGGGTGACATCTCCATGTCTCGCTCCCAACCTTTATGCCCCAAGGTCCTTAACCGTTAAGATGACTTTGTCAAGCTCACCAACCCTTTATGCGTGCATGTATCCGATACAGCCTGTCTGGTCAAGGAAAACCAGTGGCGCCCTAATTTCATAGACCCACCACCAATCGTACAAGACATGGGACAGTGCAAGGTTTAGTTGGTAGGGCATGGTAGCTCGAAATTTGTGAGGGATCGTTCTACTTCTACTATGATGCAAGTAGTAGTAAAACGTCAAGAACGGCAAGCACATAATTGTGAATCAGTATGACCCTTGTTCTCATGGTGATCTCCATCTTCATAGAACTTGTTCGCCATGTAGATCTCCATCTTCATCGAACTTGTTCACCATGTTGATCTCCATCTCCATGTACATGGGCACCAGCCTTCATGTGATGAAAACTCCAAGAACTAGAACTTGCTATTACACCTAATTGCTAGTAAATAAAATTACATTCATGACTTGGATCATCACAGATTGGCACGCAGGCCATTACATCAAATGCAACAATTCATATGGCTCCGGCCGAATTGTCATAATCACGACACGCAGGTCATGAAATAATTACACACATGCATCACATACACATAGGGGCCATACCGATCACAAACCTGCAAAACAGAGTTATGCGATTCCGACGTCCGAACTTAAAACGCCGAAAACTCTATCTTCTGGGCCGAATTTAGCAAATCTAAATATCGCGAAAATAGAGCTTCTGTTCTGAACCAATTCTAACTTTTTCTGTAGATACAAATCGATATAAAATTCGCCTCAATCCGTGTTCGTATGCAAAAGTTATGACTGTTTTACAGTAAAACACGCTTTTGCAACAAAACGGAATTCGCAGTAGAACCAATCTACTGCCCTATGCATCTCATGCATCTGGCTTATGCCCTAAGTTTCGATTCGACCAATAACATTGATCTCCAACCGCAGCGACCGGGTTTTTGTGCACCACTTAACTCCGATGACGGAAAACCGACCGGTAGGAGTATGTCGTTGCACAACCTTCGTAGCTAGTTTACGAAACTAGGTCATAGATCGATCTGAAACTACGCATATCTCCATATGCACATATCCGAATCTATAACGAGACAGCACTAGCTCTGATACCGCTGTTAGAATATGGGGTAGCAAAAAACAAAAATTTTCTACCGCATAAACCAGGATTACTGCAGTTAAAGATCACGGGATTACCACTAGACGCGCGGATGCGGAACTTCTGTCGCGCGTCGATGTAGTCGAACAGATGGAAGCCGGCAGTGCAGTTGCAAGAACCTCCTCACGTGCGGCTCGTCCTTGTGCAGCAGATGCGGCACCTCCAATGTATTCACACGTACGGGAAGAAGCGTCACGATACGGACTGCTAGGTCCGCGAAGGCGAACTAGAGCTTGGGAGCACAGGAGGGGCGGCTACAGTAAAATAGCTAGGGTTCTTAGGCACCCCCTCCTCTGTTTATATAGCCCCTTAGGTGGGCTGCCTTGGGCCCCACCTTGGGCGTCCTCTTTTGGGCCTAAAAGGCCCATTAGTGCACCTAAGCCCAGTCTAATTTGGATCTCATCCTTATCAGGCTTCTTTCCCTTAAGTGTGTGACCCTATGGGCTCACATGCGGATAGACATGGCCCGAGTACTCTTACTCGGCCCAATAGTAGACAGTGGTCTCTAGCAAGACATGTCAACTCATATACGCACACAAGGATCATATCGGACGAGCCGCCACAATATCATATACATGTTGTTTCATTTGCCTCACGATATTTGTTCTAGCTTAAGGCTGACCTATCTTTCTCGATGTCATGATTCAGATCCTTGGTTAACTCTTAACCTTCGCATGGCCATGCACTTCTTGATCTGAATCACTCGAGGGGCCCAGAGATATCTCTCTCTTGTAGAGAGGGACAAATCCCATCTTAACCGACTATGTCTCACAGCATGCTTCTTGACAGACCCGAAAGCCACCTTTATAACTACCCAGTTACGGTGTAGCATTTGATGGCTCCTAAGTAAGTCGGTTCACATCTTAAGTACATATGATGATCTCAGGTCTCAGGACACAACTTACATATTATGTAATGAGAAGTCATCATCTCGTGTTGGGTCAGTTCTGTCTCATGTCTCACATGAACCCACATTATTAGTTTGACATCCCCATGTCCATGACTTGTGAAACATAGTCAATCAACTAATACATGTGCTAGTCTAATATTCATGTGTGTCCTCACATGAACTCCGACTACGAACATTTTAGAATATCCATACAAGTAAAGAGTTTCACAAATACTTCACATAAGAATTAATCAATACAAGTTGTCATCCATGGATATTCAAGGAACACTTTGTTAATCATGAATACAAGGAAATATGATTGCCTCTAGGGCATATTTCCAACAAGACCAATGGCGAGGACCTCCGACTCCTGTTCCAGGAAGAGCTGGAGGAGAGTAGCGACGACCACTTCTCCTGGGATAGAGTCGATTCCTCCTCGGAAGAGGAAATCGACTCCTCCTCTGACGAAGACGACCCGATGGCCGGAAGCGCCTTCCGATTCCTCGGCTCCTCCGAGGAGGACAGCAAGGAGGAAAGCAACGGCGGCGGCGGCTGGAGCTGCGACGACGAGGCCAATGAAGGCAGCAGCGCCGACAAGAGCGGCGGCAGCGACGACGACGGCGAAAACGTGCCGGCGCGAAGCCCCAAGCACCGTAGGCACCTAGGTACCTACAGGTGGTAGATGTAGGTAGTACTGTAGGAGTAGTACTGTAGCGTAGATCGAGCCGAAGGATTCGCCCTTTGTCAAATCGGCTCTTCTTGTAAAATTTTTATCTTTAATGAATAAAGTTCCTTATCAAAACTGATGGCACCGCATCAGGATTTACCAATATTCAAGAGCCGACGAAATTCAAAACTGGAAGCAACCCGCACAAGAACAAAACATCACCCCCACTCTAAATCCGACTCGAAATAGATATTCCAAATCCGAGCGCAATTCGAGAATCCCGCTCCATAAGTTCGAGCGAAAACTCACAGTATCCAAAACTTGAACCAGAGCGCGCAAAACAACCAAACCCTAAGTTAGCAGATCTGAACCATGGCAGACTCTGAAGCTCAAACAGCGAGATCTCCAATCGTAGATACGGCAATCCTCGGCCTGAAGGTAATATTCAACTTGTCCTTTCAACTTTCCTCAGCTCATTAATCTTTCGAATGAATTAAACTCTGAAATATCACACCATATATAAATTTCTGAATTTCTGAACTCCAGATGTCAGACATCCTTTTGCCGCATCCTTCCAATCCCAAATCCTTTTGTCTTGGCCCACGAGCTTATGAAAATCCCACAGATTTAATCTCCTGTGAAGCGAATAGAATCCCCTTTGTAAGTCAAGACATTAATTTAAATTCCTGGTCCAACTGCTTAAGAGCCTGGCCTAATCCACCCGAGAACTGGATTGCATGGTATAGCAGAGTAGCAAAAACATATATGCCCTTGTGGCAAGAATTGAACATAGCTGATGCACTCAGTTTATCATTATCCTCCCTTGCTAAAGATGGAAACCATCGGCTATTCCTGGTCCGACGCTCTGAACTGCTTCCTCTTTGGTCATGGACCCATGACCCCTACTCTGCTAGATGTTATCATGATTACTGGCCTAGACATTAGATCCTCTGATCCTGCAGCCCACAGAATGGTAAAAGTCCCCTTCAAACTTTCATCCAAGGCAGACTGCACAAACTGGAGTACTTACATGAACCAGTACATGAAGACAAAAGGTCCAGTAACTAAAAAGAAACACACAACCTTTTTAAATCTCTGGTTAGAACATTTTATTTTCTGTGGTCCTTCCTTAGCTCCAACTAAGAATTACCTTCCTTTGGCTTACCATCTGGCCCATGGCAACCGCACCAGCCTAGGCAAACTTTTTCTCGGAGAAACATACAGATGTCTCCATCTGATGACAACTAGTTTGCTCAGCCAAAAGAAACTCAGAACTGGAGGCCCTTGGTGGTTCATTCAGTTATGGGCACAACTCTACTTCCAGCATCAGATTCCAAACTTTAAAGCCTAGCCAAGAATTCCTTACCGGACGAGAATGGCAAGCAAATTAGATGCACCAGCTATGGACAAGTCCTATTCAGCCTCCCTGGTAGCAAACTGAACTCGACAGATGCAGCAAGCTGGTTTAGAGTCTTCTACAAAGGTCTAGACAATCCTTTCTACTTTCCATTCACTGAATCTGAAGCCTTTGAGAACCCAACTACCTTCAGGCTGGATAGCTTTGCCGATGATGACGGCACTCTGCATCTGTATTCCCTAATGATCCGACCTGGCTTCCTCCCTGTTGGCATAAGTACTTCCAACTGAATCATCAAACCAGATTATGAAACCTATCAACCAGTCGTAGCAGCTCGGCAATTTGGCTTAGGACAAGTCTCTCCCCACTTCCATATTCACCACTTGGTGGAGAGTAGAGCCGATTTACCTGATGGTCTTACCCGTTCAAGATGCTACAACATGTTCGACAACCTCCACATTTCAATACCAGCCGATCTGTTCTTTACTCCCTCGTCAATCGGTTTTAACACATGGCGGGGAATGTGGAAAACTCCTGTATTCAGAAGAGCTTTAGGCCCTCTACAGCAGCAAATTGATCTTGAATATGCAATCCCCGAGGAAGAGGTACTGAATCCGTGCACTTATTCTAAGTCCTCCACCACTTTACTTGGCTAACCCTGCTCACCTTGCCTACAGCAACAAGATGATCCAGAACCCATGACCAGTAGTGGGGAGCCATTCTACTTCCTTCCAACCGCCCCTGATGTTCTTTTTTGCAAGGAGTCACCGCCAATAAAGAAAGTAATAATGATTGTTCAGCCAGACTCACCCCAGTCGGCTTCTAAGCGGAGACAGACCTCTGAAAGTGCTGCCCCCCGAGTCCCAACTAAGAAAAGAAAGTTCATCGCAAGACGAGTCATCAAGAAAACAGCACAACCTTCCCCGAATCAATCAGAATCCAACACCAACCAGGTAATTCATTCCTCCGAAACTTCTTCCTTACGCATATATATTCTGATTGACTGTAAACTTATTTTCAGGACGCAGCTGCAGACACCCTCAGTACTGGAAGCCCAGCACAACAGGGAACCACCGTTCATGAAGCCGACACTGGAACAACTGAAGTCCAGGAACAGCAAGAATCAACCATCGTCCCAGCAGAAATTCACAGTGAAGGAATTGAAACAGCTGATGTGCTGATGGAAGCTCAACTCGGAACTCCCGATGCCCGATGGAGGTGCGTGACGAACAGGCTGACATAGCCGATGCCCCTATTGTCGCCTCAAACCCAACTGAGCCGATCACACCTGGACCGACTATTGCTTCTTCCTCAGAACAGGTAACACTACATGAGCCGATTCTAAATCAGCCGATAACTCCATTGATGCACCTTGTTCCAAAACTAACTCTAATATCTCCACATGGCTTCAATATTTCAGATTTGCTCTCCTTTGACCCAGCATCAATGGGTCTGATCGCCCCTGAGTGAAAGTACCACCATCACAGCATCCGATTGACCTTGCGGATCAGCTTCAACACATCAAAAATCTGCTATCTGCTCCAATTAGTACCCTATTGACGATTCCAGTGAAATAAAGAAAATCCTCGAGCCGATAGAATTCCAACTCCCAGAGTCACTTCAGGTCAAGGTCTGGCTAGCCGGCCATCTTCCATTCTTTCGAACAGAGGTGAAAGCAGCACAACAGAGAATATAACTATGTCATTCTCAAATTCCTCTGAAAGCCGACATCGCTCAAAAGTGCAAGATGCTCAACTAGAAGAAAGCAACTCTGGACGCCAAAGCCGATATCTCTGCGAGTACAAGGCGACTCAATCTCCTGGAGAAAGAACTAGTGGAACTCGAAGAAAAGGTCTGCACCACCAAGAGACTAATCCATGAGGAGAAAGCCTCGATTGCAAACTCCAAGCAAGAAGCCCAAGAAATAACCGAGCAAATACGGGCAGAGTTCGCAGAGATAAGCACCTTGAGTCAATAGATAGTAACAGGCGATTGCAAGGACGACGAAGCGATCATAGCAAGAGCCGACGCCATACGCGCAGAAGTCATCCATGCCATAGAAGGGTTCCCGAACTAGTAGAACAATTCAGAGAACATTTAATGTTGCCTGTTAAATCTGAAACTCGTACCTATTAAAAACATCTTAAGTCGATGGTTACACATCGGCTGCCTTGCTTCTCATATATATATATATATATATATATATATATATATATATATATATATATATATATATACTGGCCAACTCAATGTGTTGGCCTCTCTCACTCCTTTTTTTTACTGGCCAACTCAACGTGTTGGCCTCTCTCATTTTTATTTTTATTATCTTTTTTTCACTGGCTAACTCAACGTGTTGGCCTTTTATAATACAGCCAGATGGATTCCATCGGCTCTTGTTATTCGCCTTCCCACATGCTCGGAAAATATTTCTTGAGGTGTTGGCCATTGACGGCTACAGGAAACTTGACACCGTCCAATTCTTCAAGCATGTACGCATTTCCAGGCAAGACTTGATCAACCTTGTGTGGCCCATGCCAAGTTGGAGACCACTTACCATACTTCCTATCTTTAGTTCCCAATGGTAGCACTGCCTCCCAAACCAGGCCTCCGACCTGGAAATCTTTTGGCTTGACCTTTTTGTTGTGTGCCCGAGCGACTTTAGCCTTGTTTTCCTTGATCTTCTCAAGTGACCAAAGTCTTAGCTCCGTGAGATCCTCCACATTGTCGCTCATCAAGGCTGCATACTCCTCAGCCGATAGATCATTCTGGAACTCAACACGCCTCGATCTGGCCGTGATCTCCCATGGCAACACAGTGTCTTGACCGTAGACCAGATGGTATGGTGACGTCTTGATGGATCCGTGACATGAAATACGATATGCCCACAAAGCCTCTGACAACACCTCATGCCAGCGCCTAGGATATTCATCGATCTTCCTTTTGATCAGCTTGATAAGGCTCTGGTTGGATGCTTCAGCCTATCCATTAGCCTAGGCATAATATGGGGATGATCTGATCAGCTTGAACCCTGTGTCATCGGCGAACTTCCTAAATTCCTCCGATGTAAAGACCGATCCTCCATCGATCGTAATGGTCTGGGGAATCACGAACCTATGAATGATGTGCTCTTTAACGAAACTGATCACATCTTTCGATGCCACCGACCTCATGGGTACCACCTCCACCCATTTCGTGAAATAATCCGTGACAGCCAACACCCATTGGTGACCTTTGCTGGATGGCGGGTTGATCTGGCCAATCATATCCATGGCCCAACCCCTGAACGGCCATGGCTTAATGATAGGATTCATTGCTGAGCCGGCACCATCTGAATCTTGCCGAATCTCTGACATGCCTGACATCCCTTATAATATTTAAAGCAGTCCTCAAGCATGGTAGGCCAGTAATATCCCGATCGCCTAATCAGCCACTTCATCTTATGAGCCAATTGATGAGTACCGCAGGCTCCCTCATGAACCTCATGCAAGAGCCGATTCAACTCTGAAGGCCCCAGACATTTAAGCAGTAGTCCTTCCAAAGTCCTGTAGAACATATCGTCCCCTATCAGAACATACATCATTGCTTTGAGTCTTATCCTTCTGGGTGCCCCCGAGCCGAATCCTTCAAATAATAGAAGATATCGGCTCTCCAATCTCCAGGTTCTAGAAACTAAACCTCTACATCTACCCCATCGGCTGTTTCCTTGTATCCGGAAGCCATCTGTGCCAAGTCATTGGCTTCATTGTTCAAAGTCCTACGTATCCAGTGGAAATTAATGTACCTGAATTGTGACATCAACTCACGGCACTGGATCCATATCAGAAAAAGAGCCTCGCTCTCACATCTGTATTCTTCCGTGAGCTGAGAAATCACCAGTTTCGAATCCCCAGAGATTTCCACCGCTTCTGCACCAGCTTCCAGGAGTAATTCCATCCCCTTGCGAACGGCCTCATACTCTACTAAATTATTGGTGCATGGAGTGGTCATCCTGATGGAAAAGGTATAAGTCGCCCCTCGAGGCGATACCAAAAGAATTCCTACACCGCACCCATCATCACATGCCAATCCGTCGAAAAACATGGCCCATGGACGTATGAAAAGTGCAGCCACATCAGTGCTGATCCTGTCTGCAATAAGATCCGCCAATGCTTGTCCCTTGACTGCCTTTGCCGGTTGATATCGGATATCGAACTCTGACAACGCGAACATGCACTTTCCGAGTCGGCCTTTCAGAACAGGAACTGACAGCATATGCTTTATGACATCCGATTTGCAAATAACGATTATTTCCACCGAGAGCAAAATATGACGAAGCTTTGTACATGTAAAGAATAAACAAAGACAAAAGTTTTTCAATCTATGGGTACCTAGTCTCGGCGTCCAACATGCGCCTGCTAAGGTAGAACACAACTATTTCCTATCAGTCATGCTTTTGAACCAGCACCGAGGTGATGGAGGTGTCGCCTATGGATAAGTATACGTAGAAGGGCCTGTCTTGCTGTGGAGGAACCAAAACCTGAGGCTTCGACAAGTATTCCTTGATTTCATCGAAACCTTGCTGCTGCTCTGCCCTCGAGTGAAATTCATCATCGGACTTGATTTTCACGAAACCCATGAATGGCTCGATACGTCCAGACAGATTGGAGATGAATCGTCTGACAAAGTTGATTTTGCCGATGAGCTTCTGCAACTCCTTCTTCGTAGTAGGCGGCCTCATCGTCCTTACAGCTTCTTGACTTTTTAGGCCGATCTCGATCCCTCGCTCATGTACCAGGAATCCTAAGAACTGACCGGCCGATACACCAAAGGTGCATTTCTTCGGGTTCATTCTGAGCCCAAACCTCCGAGTCCGCTCCAATACCTTATGCAAATCTTCCAGATGTCCCCCAGCCAATGTGGACTTGACCACGACATCATCAATATAGATTTCTACCAGTTTGCCGATGAGATCATGAAAAATATAATTCATGGCGCGTTGATATGTCGCACCAGCATTTTTCAATCCAAAGGTCATAACCAAGTACTCGAACAAGCCGACCGCGCCTGTTACTCTGAACGCGGTCTTACTTATATCCTCTAGGGCCATGAATATCTGGTTGTAGCCGGCATTACCATCCATAAAGCTCAGCATTTTGTGACCGGCAGCTGCGTTGATCATCGTTTCCGCGATGGGCATCGGATACTCGTCCTTTGGCGTTGCTCTGTTGAGGTCTCTGAAATCCACACAGACTCGCCATCGGCCATCCTTCTTTTGTACAGGGACCACGCTGGAGATCCATTCTGCATACCGACATGGCCTGAGGAACCCTGCATCCAACATCTTTTGCACCTCTTTCTTAACCTCCTCTAGGATTTCGGCCTTCATCTGTCGTGCTCGTTGTTGAAACGGCCGAAATCCTTTCTTAAGCGGGAGACGATGTTCGATGATGCTTCTATCCAGACCGGGCATTTCAGTATAATCCCAAGCGAAACAGTCTCGGTATTCTCTCAATAGTGCTATCATCGACTCACGCAGGCTCGGGTCTGACTTTTTGCTGATAAATGTTGGTCGCGGCTTATCCTCGGGACCTATATCGACTTCCTCCAAATCGTCAGCTGATGTAAACCCATACCCCAACTTGCCATCGCCTGTAAAATCAACTGTGGATGCAGGCAACTCGTCGTCATCTGGCACGTCGACAGCAAATATGGAGGGATAACAAAAGAAAATTTTCGGCCGACCTCACGGGCTGGCCGTTTCTGTGTTACCATTCGAAACTGAGTGCTCATTAACTAACCAACTGCCAGAGCAGGCTATTGTTTGTTCATAATGTAACAGTTTCAACTCCAAATAAGAATTATCTACCTTTTGGGGCCGGTCGCTGGGACCGGCCTCTCTAAACCTGCTGAATTCCGTAGCGTGCCAGGATGTGTTTATTCTGTGAGGCCAGTGGATAAGACCAGCCTCAATCCATTTTTTATCGCTTCGATCCGATCAGAGTCTTCTAGTGCAATCCCTGAGATCGGCTCTTGTCCATCCGCCTCCCAGGCGTTCATGTCTGCGAGCAAAACCTCGCTGGAGTCATCTGTACGGACCACCTCCACTTCGTCGCCATCCCATTGAACCAAACACTGGTGCATTGTGGAAGGAACACAACAATTGGCATGAATCCAATCCATCCCAAGCAGCACTGTGTACGTACTCTTACTGTTGACGATGAAGAATGAAGTTGGTACGGTCTTGCGGCCAACTGTCAACTCCACATTGAGGACGCCCTTTGCCTTCGATGGCTGCCCGTTGAAATCATTGAGCATTATGTTAGTCTTGATAAGGTCAGCAGTAGAATGACCCAATCGGCACAGCACTGAATACAATATTAAATTAACTGTGGTGCCAGTATCGATCAACATCCTGTTCACAGGCTTGCCATCGATGAGGCCCTTGAGATATAACCCCTTCAAGTGTTTGTAGCTTTTCTCCTTGGGCTTCTCGAAGATGATCGGCTGGGGGCCAAGATCGAGCTATGCGATGGCCAACTCCTCCGGTTGGGGCGCCCGAAACTCTGATGGGACCACGAACACCATATTCACATCAACCGATGGCTTCTCATCGGCTTTTGGCTGCTTGGGGCACCACTCCCTCCTTGGAGGGCGCCTTTCCACCCTTCGCGGGTGCCTGATTTGCTCCGCGAGATCCGGACGGGCCTTCCTCAGCACGTCGAGGTACCTTGCTTCCACCTCTTCGAGATTGCGTAAGCGCTACACTCTGCGCTTCTGCGAACGATTGAGTCCGTCAGTACACCATCGTGGACGATGATACTTATCCTCTCCTTCGAGCTCAAGATAATCCCTGGATGGCCGCTCAACATGGTCGTCGTGACGCGCTTTGGGCCCCAAGCGCCGGAACACCGACATCTCGCCTGACTGGCGCCCCCGAGGCCTGCACTCCAGGCAATCATCGATAGTAGGCAATCGGCTCATGCCGGAATTCCAACAGTAGCTGAAGAACAGGCAATGCCAGTGGTCGCGCACAGCCTGGAGCCTCCCCAGCGTTCTCCCCGCGCGGTGCTCGTACTCATCTTCCGATTCATACCGCCGATGCAGCTTGTACTGATACTCGTATTTTTCAAGAAGCCGATTGGAAGCTGGGAGTTGATTGCAGATATGACTCACTTGTTCTTCAGTAATATGTTGCTACTCCGACTCGTCTTCATCCTGGGGCCGTTTGCCAGAATCGGCCTCTCTAAACCTCTGCTCGTCATGGCGGCGTATGGGTCCTGCAATGTTAATCTGGAACGCAAAATTCTGGCCCTCAGGTCTAAGATCCGACAGCTCCACCATGTTAACCTATGGGAACGGTTGACTGTCAACCTTCATCGTGTGTTGGGCCAGAATTAATCGCCCTTGCTCAATAGCCGATTGGATCTGCCAACGCAGTTCCTTGCAGTCATTCGTGGCATGGGTGAACAAGTGGTGACACTTGCAGTACGGCCTCTCCTGCAGCTCTTGCGTCGTTGGCATCTTGTGATTCTCTGGGAGCTTCAACTGCTTTTCCTTGTGTAGTAGATCGAATATCTGCTCTGCCTTGGCCACGTCAAAGTCAAAGCCCTTCACAAGCCCCTTCTGTTTGACCCACTTGCATGGGACGGGGTTTGCCCCCCGGGTCCATTCTGCCACAGCCACTTCTTGTTCCCCGCTAGAATTATCAGAATCATCTGCTTGGGCCATATTCACATGGCGGCGCTTGAATTTTTCCTGGTACAGCTCAGGGTAATAATGTTCATACGTCGTGAGCTTCTGTACCATGTGCGCCAGAGAGGTGAATTCCAACTGAAAAGCCAAATCCTTGATCGGCTTAGTGAGCCCCAGAACTGCCAAATCGACTGCCTTCTTTTCTGTGATGCGCGATGAGTAGCATCGATTCTTAACCTCTCTGAGGCGCTGCACGTACTCCGACACACTTTCCCCTCACTTCTGCTTGACTTGGGCGAGGTCGGCAATCCCGGCTTCAGCACCCTCTGGGTGATACTGGATGTGGAACTGATCTTCTAGCTGCCTCCAAGTGCGGATAGAATCTGGGGACAATGATGTGTACCATCCAAAGGCTGAGCCCGTGAGAGGCTGGCAGAAGAACCAGACCCTCAGAGGATCCGATACTGAAATCATCCCGAGCTGTGTTAGGTATCGGCTCACATGTTCGATGGAGCTGGCCCCTTCTGACCCGCTGAACTTGGTGAACTCCGGGAGCCGATACTTGGGTGGCAACGGGATCAAGTCGTAGTCGCTTGGGTACGGATTAGAATAGCCGATCGCTTTTATCTTGGGCAGAATGCCGAACTGGTCCCTTAGTATTGCGCTGATCTGCTCCACACTAAGAACTCCTGGGGCCGAGGGCTCAGAACTCGGCCCGGTAGCGTACTTCGCTAGCCATGCTTGTTTCTCCGCATCTGTCCCTGAAGCTCCTGTACTCACCAGCTGTCCAGCGCGTGTTGGGTTGATGTTGTCAGGTATGTACACGCACGTGTAGCCATGTGGGATCTCCTTAGGCGGCTCGCTCAGGAACTGGCCCTCCCCGGGATCACCGCCGATCTTGTAGACGACGTAGATCGGCGAACTCTGCGGCCCTGGAGTTGTGAGCGAGTATGGCAATGGCGGCCTAGACTGAAGTGGGGCCTCTCCCCTGTGACTCCCCAGGATTGGTCCCGATGGGGAGTACTGGTTCTTGATCACCTCCTGGACGACGCGTTGTGCCAAACGCTCGAGCTCGTTCACCAGGCTTTCTGAGTGCCGATGAAGCGAGTGAGCCACCATGTAGTTCATCTCCTGGCGCAGGGCTCTGGTGCGCTCCTCTGATGGTACGGACATGTCACGTTGTCAAGAGCGCCTTCGGGTGAGAACCCCTTCCACCTGATGTCGTGGTTGCGGGTCCTCTCGAAAGAGCCGATGAGATTGGCTTCGAACTGAGCTTTGACCTCATCATACTTCTGCTGGTGTTCGGGGGTCAGCTCTTCATACGTGACAGGGTTGGTGGTCGGCGGAACCGGCGCTTAGTTCTGAGGTCCAGTCATCCCGGCGGTGGACGTTGTTTCTGATGAAGGTCCCACTGGGCGTGCCAGATTGTGTTGTCGGTCAAAACCCACCGGCGAGTAGCGACAGGCAACACGAAGAGCCGGGAGGCTGCTGGGGCGCTGGCTAGCACCGGTCCCTCAGTCAACGGCCCAGATCCTGGCACACGCCGATGCTTACGGAGATGCAAGGCGTGCCACTTGACCTATACCCGATCAGGAAGGTGCAAACGTGCTTTCGACGATTTGCCTACATGCACAAACACGTGTAAACATTAGTTCGAGCCATGGTAGGCTCCCCTGGACGACTCTTGCATCGGCTTTAAAGAGCCGATCGAGTCCCGGTATCAGATCTGTCGGTACCCTGTAGCAGGGATACCCACTATTACTGCAGCAAGGTAGGACCTGTGTAGTTATCCGTAACTGCATGGAAGGGACAGAATAGCCAGGCCCCACGGGCCAGGCTCTTCCCTCACAAGGCCAACGGCCCCGGACCCGCTCCCCGCCTGGGGACGGGTCCGGAGACGCCACATGCCTCTAAGCAAGGGAAGACTCGAGCTGACGGCCGGGACCTCGGACCCCCATAGGGGTTCGGGACCTCCTGCGCCCGCCCGGACCCCCCTTTTTCCGCATAGGGGTCCGGGGCTGTCACGTGGCCCGAAGGCACGGGCTCGAGCGCGAGCCTTCCGCTGGAAGACTCGCGCGCCCACTGCATTTAATGCAAGTGGACAAGGCGTGCTCTGCCGCCGCGGTATGCGAGACAGCTTTTGTCAGGCCTCGCTGTGCACCGCGTATTACCAAGGTGCACAGTGCAGCCGCGCCCGCGCAGAGCCCGCCTGGCGCATTAAATGGATACGACGGCACGGCACTTTTCCATCATGCCGCCTACGCCGCAAGCTACACAGCCCGCTTAAGCTACGTGGCAGGCGACACCACTAGCTACGTCAGGTTCCGTCCCGACAAGACAGCACCAGGACATGATGGACGAAGGGCTCCGGGAGCAGGCAAGGGAACCCAGAGAGAGATCTCCTTTGCCTGCGACGCCATAAAGTATGAACAGTACGTTATTTTATACTACACTGTTGGACCCACCTGTCGGGGACCCAACAACTGTGTACGCACCCCATTGAGATATAAAAGGGAGGCGCTCGCTGTGCACAGGACATCTTCAGACAGACACAAGCTCTCGCAACTCTCACACTCTCGTGGGGAGGCAATACAACACACAGTGGACGTAGGGTATTACGCTCCGGCGGCCCGAACTACTCTAAATCTTGCTGTGTTCATCGTATTCTTGTGTGAAATCTAACTGGGACTAGCTAACCCCCGAGTACACACCCTCTGGGCTAGGGCGGGTGCCTTCCACCACCCGGTCGTGGTTCAGCACCACGACATTTGGCGCGCCAGGTAGGGGGACTTAGCTGGTTGCAGTTCATCTCCTCTTCGTCCCCATGGTTCGTGTGGACGACGTAGAGATGACGGAGGGTGTGGCGTCCTCCACGCCACACGCCCCTCGTGTCCCTGCTCCAGGGGCAACTGTGCCTGCGGAGCAGCCACCGTCGGCGGCAGCGCGCGCTGCTCGCCGGCAAGAGTCAGGGCGCCCATCAAGGGCCCCCTCACAAGCTGCGAGCGGCGGAGCGCTGGCAGCGGCTAGGGAGTTGCTTCGCAACCCCCCAGCTGAGGCAGCCTCGCCAGATGCCCTGAAGCAGTGGCGGGACAACGTTGACCGTCTCCTCCACCTAGCTCAGGCCTCCCCCAGTTCTGCAAGGACTGGGCAATGACCTCCGCCCGGCAACGCGGTGGTACCTTACCACCAGCGTCAGGGCGGTGCGTCGGCGTCCGTGCGCTCCCCTACCATGAGGGGTGCACGAACAGAAGACCTGCGGGCGGAGCTCAACTGCCGGTGCGCGGGAGAGGATGCCCGCGTCTCCGTTGAGAGGGCGCGAGAGCACCGTCTTAACATTGAGGGCTGTAACCTCAACGCCGACTTGGATGTGGTGGCACCCAAGCCCCCGGTGAACGCCCGGATACAGCCAGGCACACCAGTTGCTGGGGTGGGCTGCGCTGCGCTGGCGGACCACCTCCGAGCAGTGGCATGGCCATCCAAGTTCCGCCCCCACCTGCCGGAAAAGTACGACGGTACCACTAACCCGTCGGAGTTCCTGCAGGTGTACGTTACTGCCATCACAGCGGCTGGTGGTAACGGCGCCGTCATGGCAAGCTACTTTCATGTAGCCTTGTCTGGGCCAGCCCAGACCTGGCTCATGAACCTCACACCTGGGATGATCCAGTCCTGGGAAGAGCTCTGTGCGAGGTTCACTGCGAACTTCGCCAGTGCGTACCAGCAGCATGGTGTGGAGGCACACCTCCACGCCGTGAGGCAAAAACCCGGAGAAACGCTCCGGGCCTTCATCTCGCGCTTCACCAAGGTACGGGGTACCATTCCTCGTATCTCAGATGCATCTATTATCACTGCTTTCCGCCAGGGGGTACGTGACGAGAAGATGCTCGAGAAGCTGGCGACGCACGAGGTGGAAAGCGTCACTACACTTTTCTCCCTGGCAGACAAGTGTGCCAGGGCCGCTGAGGGTCGTGCATGGCACTCAGCCCCCCAAAGCGGAGACGCCAAGGCTGGCGGCTCCAGTGCTACCGCTCAGGGCGGTGGCAAGAAGAAGAAGAACAAGAACCGGAATCGCGGGGAACTGCAATCTGGTGGACCAGTCGTTGCAGCGGCAGAGCCAGCGGCGGCGCCGGCTGCGGCAGCAGCGGCTGGGGGCCAAAATGCACATGGCAAACGCCCTCGCCCGCAAGGTGGGAGCGGAGGTTCATGCCCAGTGCATCCCACCGCACGCCACAGCGCCGCTGACTGCCGCGAGATCCAGAAGCTCGCGAAGCGGGTCAGTGGGCGGCGTGAGCAGTCCTCCATAGACGGCTCACCTCCTCCTCGCCAGCGGGCCGGCAAGAAGAAGGCCTCCGACAGCGGGGCCGCCGCTGGGGAGAAGGAGCTGGGGTACCAATCCCCCGCTCGAGAGCTGAAGGGCATCTACCACGACGACGACTCCGATTCCGACAATGGCGACCGCCGCAAGAAGCTGTACGTATTGTACGGCGGAAGCTGGGAGCTTGTCTCCCGACGGGATGTGAAGACCCTTCGCCGGGAGGTCCTCCCGGTGAAGCCGGGGGTCCCGAAGGCGGCGCCGCACCAGAGGTGGATGAACACCACCATCTCTTTCAGGCCATCCGACTGCCCGGAGAATATGGCCGGAGCAGGTGTACTACCTCTAGTCACCGCTCCCGTCATATCCAACGTAAGGCTCTATCACGTGCTGATTGACGGTGGGGCAGGCCTCAATGTCATCAGCTATGCAGCGTTCAAGCAGCTGCAGATCCCGCAGTCCAAGCTGACTCCCTCTCGCCCATTCTCTGGAGTGGGCCCACACCCGGTGTTCCCTCTGGGGAGCATCACACTGCCGGTCACGTTCGGGACCGAGGAGAACTTCCGCACAGAGAGCGTTCTGTTCGATGTTGCGGAAGTAAACCTCCCGTTCAACGCCATCATTGGCCGGCCGGCGCTCTACCGCTTCATGGCCATTGCTCATTATGGGTATTTGGTCTTGAAGATGCCTTCCCCTGCCGGAGTCCTCACCGTGTAGGGCGACCGCACCGCTGCCGTCATTACAGTTGAGAGGCTGCATGCTCTAGCGGCAGAGGCTGCGCGTTCCGAGGAGGATCCGTCCACCTCGCAGCCCAAGGCGCCTGCAAAGGCTCCCAAGGTCCAACCGTCCGATCCGGACCATGTTCACGTGAAGACGGTGCAGATTGGAGCGGACTCCACCAGGACCACCCGCATCGCGGGGAACCTGGAGGAGAAATAGGAAGACGCGCTCATTCCTTTCCTCCGGGCAAATGTCGACGTGTTCGCCTGGGAACCGTCACAGATGCCCGGGATCCCCAGGGAAGTGATCGAGCACAATCTGAGGATCTACCCCGACGCCACGCCGGTGCGCCAGAAGCCTCGGAAGCAGTCCGTGGAGCGACAAAACTTCATCCGCGAAGAAGTCCACAAGCTCCTACATGCCGGCTTCATCGAGGAGGTCCACCACCCCGAGTGGTTGGCCAATCCGGTCGTCGTCCCAAAGGCCAACGGGAAGCTTCGGATGTGCATCGACTACACCAGCCTCAACAAGGCATGTCCTAGAGACCCCTATCCTCTTCCGCGTATCGATTAGATCGTGGACTCCACCTCCGGGTGTGACCTTTTGTCTTTCCTAGATGCATACTCTGGTTTCCACCAGATTCAGATGTCTAGAGAGGATAGGAAGCATACTGCCTTTGTAACAGTAGATGGGCTTTATTACTACATTGTCATGCCATATGGTCTAAGGAATGCCTTACCCACGTTTGTACGGGCTATGAACAAAACCTTCTGTAATCTGATTAGAGATGTTGTTGAGGTTTATGTCGATGACATTGTGGTCAAGACTAAGGTAGGGTCAACACTAGTGGAGGACCTGTCCCTCGTCTTCGACCGGCTCCGCGCCACGCGCACGAAGCTGAATCCCGAGAAGTGCATCTTCGGCGTCTCAGCAGGGAAGCTGCTGGGTTTCCTGGTCTCACATTGAGGCATCGAGGCAAACCCAGCCAAGATCAAGGCGATCGAAGCGATGAGGCCTCCTGGCCGCATCAAGGATGTCCAGAAGCTCACTGGATCTCTCGCTGCTCTTAGCCGCTTCATATCGAGGCTAGCTGAGAGGGCCTTCCCCTTCTTCAAACTATTGAGGGGGTCCGGTCCATTTTCTTGGACCGAAGAGGCTGAGCAGGCCTTCCAGGAGCTGAAGCAGCAGCTCACCTCGCTGCCAGTATTGGTGGCTCCAGAGCCCGGTGAGCCGTTGTTTCTGTATCTTGCTGCGTCTGCGGAGGCAGTCAGCATGGTGCTGGTCGCCGAAAGGACGGAGCAAGCTCGCCAGGGGGACACCAGGGTGTCCCCGGCCAAAGATGGTGAGCCGGACCCCGGACACGGGGGCCCGTCAGCCTCACCTCTGCCTGAAGCCCCGGACCCCGCACAAGGGGGTCCGGACGAGCCTTGTGCCAGTGGGAACCCAGAGCCGCTGGGGGCCCAAGGACCTGATGTGGTGGATAAGGGCGAGCCGGACCCGGTAACCAGGGTCCGGACCGTCCAAAAGCCAGTTTACTACGTCAGTGAAGTCCTCCACGAGGCGAAGGCCAGGTATCTTGAGACGCATAAGCTTATCTATGCGATACTTATTGCGTCCAGGAAACAGCGCCACTACTTTCAGGCACACCAAGTTGTCGTAGTGACCTCTTACCCGTTAAGAGCGATCCTGTACAACTCCAACGCCACAGGCAATATCGCCAAGTGGGCGGCAGAGCTGGCAGAGTTCCAACTGGACTTCCAGCCACGCCATGCAATCAAGAGCCAGATCCTGGCTGATTTCATAGCGGAGTGGACTCCTTCCCCAAGCAATCCTGGGGGTCCGGTCGTCAACGCTGGACCCCCGGGGCCGGAAATCAGGGCACCAGTCTTCACCGAGCCCCACTGGACACTCTTCTTCGACGGGTCCGCCCGCGAAAAGTGGGCCGGAGCTGGAGTGGTCCTCATTGACCCAAACGGAGATCAGCTGAAGTACATGGTGCACCTTGAGTTTAAGGCCACCAACAACATGGCGGAATACGAGGCGTTGATCTTTGGCCTGACGCAAGCCCTCTCATTGGGGGTCCGGCAGCTCCTGGTGAAGGGGGACTCCCAGCTAATCATCAAGCAGGTCCGAGGGGATTGCAACTGCAACAATCCCTAGCTCGCGGCATACCTCATACACGTGAGGAAGCTCGAGAAGGACTTCGACGCCTTAGAACTACAACACGTTCCCCGCGAGCACAACTCAGCAGCAGATGATCTCTCTGCGAGAGCATCTACCTGGGCACCTGTGCCTGAAGGTGTATTTGAAAGACGGCTGCAGAGACCTACCGCCCAGCCTGTCGAGCTGGGTGAAGGGGATCAAGCTAGCTCCTCAAAGCCAGCGGTCCCGGCAGCACTCCACCTGTGGTGCCCAACCTGGGCCGTGTGCCCTGTTGAGGATCCTGGTGACCTCGCAGAGCCACACCCACCTACTCAGGGAGCTCCCGATGCATGGATCTCCGAGATCCGGGACTACCTGAAAGATAACATCCTCCCTGATGATGATGTGTCCGCTGAGCGCATAGTCCGGTTGGCTAAACGCTACGCGGTGGTAGAAGGGGATCTCTACCGCCGTGGCGCCAACGGTGTCCTCATGCGGTGCATTTCCCAGGGAGAGGGCCGCGAGTTGCTCGCGGAGATCCATGGAGGCGAGTGCGGAAGTCATTCCTCCTCTCGCACGCTTGTTGACAAGGCCTTTCGGCATGGCTTCTACTGGCCAACAGCACTCCAGGATGCGGCTGAGCTGGTAAGGTCCTGCAAAGCATGCCAATTCCATGCAAAGCAAATACACACCCCGGCTCAAGCTCTGCAGATGATTCCGCCCTCATGGCCATTCGCTGTGTGGGGTGTGGATATCCTGGGGCCATTCCCCCGGGCTGTCGGCGGGTACCGGTTCCTCTATGTCGCCATCGACAAGTTCACCAAGTGGCTGGAAGTTACCCCTGTGGTGAATATCACTAAGAAATCAGCAGTCGCCTTCCTCAGGTCCATTGTATGCAGATTTGGCATCCCAAGCCGCATCATCGCGGATAACGGGACCCAATTCAAAAGCAGACTCTTCCAAGAGTACTGTGAGGACATTGGCATCCAGCTATGCTTCGCGTCCGTAGCACATCCTCGCAGCAATGGACAAGTTGAGAGAGCGAACGCAGAGATCCTTAGGGGACTCAAGACCCGCACCTACAACTGCTTGAAGAAGCATGGTGCCAAATGGGTTGACGAGCTTCCATGCGTACTATGGGGCAACCGGACCACACCCAGCCGAGCCACCGGGGAGACTCCGTTCTTCCTGGTCTACGGGGCTGAAGCATGCCTTCCCCCAGAAATTCACCTGGGCTCACCACGGGTCCAGGCCTTTGATGAATCCATGCAGGAACAGCTGCGGCGCGACAACGTGGACTTCGTTGATGAGCAAAGGTGGCGAGCAACAATCCGAAATGCACGCTACAACTAGGCGCTCCGGCGCTACCATCAACGGCTCGTGCATGGCAGGGAGCTCCGGGCTGGCGACCTCGTCCTCAGACGGATCCTGAGCCGAGCAGGGCTCCACAAACTTTCCCCCAGCTGGGAAGGGTCCTTCAGGGTTACAGAGGTATGCCGGCTCGGATGCGTTCGCCTCGCCACAGAAGATGGAGTGCCGCTGCCCAACCCATGGAACATAGAGCATCTGCGTAAGTTCTACACCTAGGCAGAGCCGAAAAATAATCCTTTCCTTTGTAATAAGATAGAGTTACCATGCGGCCCAGAGCGGTTGGGGGCCACCCTCATAAACCCGACCTCTGGCATCCATCGCACCGTCGGCTAACGCGCGGCCCAGAACGGTAGAGGTCCGACCTCGTAAACCCGGTCTCTGGCATCCATCGCGCAAGCCATGTACAACAAGATTGCAAAGGAAATAATTTCTCCCAGTTCTGTCTTTGTGTCAAAATTTAAATTCGCATGCCGATTCTCAAGTTTTTACCTCTCTAACCCCCGCGGGGACCTCTGCCCTTGTTGCTACAACTAAGATCTGAGCTGAGTTGCTGGACTGCCGTACAGATCCAGACCCTCTTGCTGCTGGAGAAGAGTCCAGACCCTTAGGGACCTACTCTGGAGAGCGGGTGCTTGTTTCCTGGGTGGTCCGAAGTCCTGTGTAGCCGCTTAGCTGGTTCCGTACCCAAAAGCCTACACACTCCACCACCCTGTAACAAGTACTCTAGTACCTGGAGTCGGGTAATTAAGGGCCCGGACCCCGTTCCAGCTCAAGAGTTGGTTTCCTAAGTCCAACACGGCATGTCCAGTCCTATATCTCAAAAGATCGAGTACAACAAAGTGACCTTGCCACTGCTGCGAGAGGCCTGGGATGATGAAGCCAGGTCCGGGAAGATCGTGCTATTTCCTGGAATGGTCCGGATCCTTGTGTAGCGCCTTAGCCTGGTCCTGTACCCTAAGCCTACACACTCCACCACTCTGTAACAAGCGCTGAGCAACCTGGACCTGCGCATCTATAGCCCCGGACCTTGTACCAGCCTGGCACTGGTCACGGATGAGTCCCACGGGCCTGTTACTAAGCTGTAAATTTGAAGTGGTACACAGGTTAAGCCCTGACTGGTGGTAGCCAGCCTCAAACCATTGAGCCTACCTACCAGGGGGTCCTAGCATCTGCTTCAAAGCCTTCATGCAGATCAAGGTCCAGTCTCAATGGTAGACAGACTCAAAACAACTGAGTCTATCTCCCAGGGGGCCCGGAGCATCCGCTTTGTTCCACACATCACGAACGGATTCTGCATGCGTCAAGCAGCTAAGTTGCAGTATCATTGCTACTGTATAAGTGAGCTTGATTCTTTTCTCTGTAGTTCTGTATGCTACACAGGGAACAAGGCGCTTGCTCGTCTTACAAACTATGCAGCCCCATGCCCAACGAGGTCCGGAGTATCTTATACGCCTCAAGTGGCAGACAGGTCCAAGCAACTGCACCTATCCGCCAGGGGGCCAGGGCGCCGGGGTGCTGCATACCACAAATCAATAACTGACAAACAGCTAAGTTGAAGTTTCCTCTATTTCAAAAATTTCAGCTAAATACAATGTTTGTTACATAATGCAAAAGGAAAAAGATACAATCCCTAGCCTAAGGGTCCGCAGGCTCTCGCTTGAAGTAGGCGGCGACGAAGTCAACGACCTCCCGCACGCTGTCTCGAGCGGCGGCCTCCGTCTCCGCTATAGGGCCATCGACCACGGGCGCCAACAAGATGGTCGGGTCGTGGCTCCGGAGGCAGGTCAGGATGTGCTCCGCCACCATCCGGATCAGCTCGCGGCCCTCGGTTTCGAGCTGCCCAGCAAGGACCGGCCCCAAGCGCTGGAGCCTATCCGAAGCAGAGCTCAGCACTGGGAGGGCATTAGCTATCGAAGCTGGCGGCTCCGCCACCTGGATTGGGCTCATTCCAAATGGCACCAGTGCGAGGCTCGCTTCGGCCGCCCAGTCAGCGATCCGCTGGGCTGCCGCGCGCTGGTCCTCCTGGTGCTTCCGGACCGCCTCCTAGACCGCATCTCGCACCCAGGTGTCCAGAGCCGCTTTGGCCACCTCCACCTCGCGGGACCTTTCCTCGAGCCCATGGGACCTCTCCTGGAGCTCGGCCTCCCTCTCCTCCGCCCGGTCCTTCAAGTTCTTGAGCGACTCACGCTGGCGCCCGAGTTTCTTTTCTATGCCGGTGGCGTGGGCCTCCCGCTTGGCGAGGGATTTCCGGCCCTCCTCCAAAACCGCCTCGTCGGCAGTCAGCTGGCGGGCTCTCTCCTGCAGTTGTTCACGCCATCCCTGCAGAGTCGCAGAGAAGACGTCAAGCTCCTGCCTCCGGACCTCGAGGTCCTCGCTGCGAGTCTCCAGCTCGGACTGTTGAGCTGCGAGGTGAGCCTCGAGGTCGGACCGCTGAGCAGCGAAGCCAACAACCTCCAGAGTGAAATCCTGCTCCCGCTGCGCCAGGGATTTCTCTCGGTTCGACACTGCGAACTCCCGGTCAAACACCTTCCTGAGGTTGGCTCGGTAGGCCTCTTGGTCCGTCTTGAGCTTTGACCGAGTTTCTGCAGCGCGGGAGGCTTCAGCCTTCGTATGCGCTTCCAGGCGGGTGTGCCAGTCGGAGAGGCGCTGGCGCTCGCTCTCCAGAGCAGACCACTCCCGCCGGAAGGCCGTCTCGGCGGAGGAGGTAGCCTCTTCGATCGACCGCCGAACCTGCAACAGCACCTGAGGAAGGGGAGTCGCATCCTCCTCCGGGAGTTGGAGCTGCAGGAGCCGCCTGCCAAAGACCACCTCCAACTCCTCCTCTGCAACCGGACCGGAGCTGGAGGTGGGGGCTTCCGCTTCGGCACTTGTCTCCGGCGCCTCCGCTGCTACCGCGTCGGGTGTGGCTGTGCCCAGCTCCGGCGCCCCCGCTGCCGCCGTGTCGAGCGCGGCCGAGCTCAGCTCCGGCGCCCCCGCTGCCGCCGTGTCGGGCGCGGCCGAGCTCAGCTCCGGCGCCCCCGCTGCCGCCATGGCAGACGCGGCCGTGCCCTGCCCCGGCGCCTCCGCCGCCGCCGCGTCGGCACCGGCTGTGCCAAGTACCGCCGCCCCCGCCGCCGATGCGTCAGGTGCGGCTATGCCCAGCACTGGCATCTCCACCACCGTGTCGGGTGCGGCTGCGCCCAGCACTGGCGCCTCCGCCGCCGCAGCGCCGGGGGCCGCGGCATCCAGAGAGGGTCCCGCATCCGCTGTCGCCGTCGCTGTCGAAGCCGAGGCCGCCGCCGCCTGGGCACCTGCCGATGTGCCGGCGAGGGTAGAAGAACCGCTAGGGCGAGGAGCCCTGGTAACAAAGCAGAAAAGCCTTAAAAAAAAACAAAACAGAGCACCGGCGCAAGGGAAGAGAGCAGGATGACACTAACCCAGAAGTACCGGGTACCCAGCGTCCCCGGAGCCCGGGCCTCTTCTCTTGCGGCTGCTGCTGTTGCTGCTGCTGCCCTTGCAGCTACGATGCAGGCGTAACCCGGGCTTGCTCCCGCTGCTGCTGTCCCTGTGGCTGCGGCATGGGCGCAACCCGGGGTCGCACCTGTTGCTGCTGTTGCCGCCTGCGTGCCTGCTGCCGCTGCTCTTGCGGCTGCTGCTGCTGCTGCTCTTGCTGCCGGCGGGAGGAATTCCTCGGCGGCGATGGTGGTGGTCCAGTAGCCCCAGAGGGCCGTGGGGGCCGGCAGCCCGGGAGCTACCCTGGCCTGGACCCTCAGAAGACCTCTGGCGCTTCGCGGCAGGCTCCGAGACCAGGGTCCCGTCGCCCCAGAGTAGCCTGCGCCGGCCTGCGTCGCCCGACGATGTACCAGAGCTGCCCTGTGCACGGCTGGAGCCGGCTGCGGCCGCGCTGCTAGCCGCGGCCTACTTCCCCTTCGTGGTGGCGCCGGATCCCGCAGCGCTCAGCGTAGCCTGATCCCCGGATGCACCAGGGATCCGGAGCCCGCGGTTCGCGTCGCCTCCGGTCTGGCGTGGGGCCAGTCCCCCGTCGTCCAGAGTCGGCAGGGTTGCCAGCACCGCCACCCTCGCGGAGTCCTCGCAGAGGGGGACTATGCTCTGCGGGAGGATCAGGTTCTCCGGGATGAAGGCGTCCCCCGTCACGTTCCGCACCAGAACCTCCAAGGCCTCCTGGGTCAGGTCAATCCCCTCTCCGCGTTGGGTCCTGCTGCAGTCGTTGAGGCCGGTGAAGTTCCACGCAGCACGCGGCCGCTGCTTCAGGGGAGCGATCCAGCGCTTCACGAAGTCCCCGAGCACTTGCCACGAGGTGAGGCCGCTCTCCGCCAGCGACCTGATCTTGTCCAGCACGGAGTCAAACTCCGGCTGCAGCGACGGCTTGGCCCTCCAGGATGCCTTGTCGGAGGCGGGCCCCTCGGTCGGCAGGGTGAGGCGCTCGTTGGCTTCGGTGGTGGCGATCACCCAATCCCTGCGCCACTCCTCCCACTTCCCCCCAGCAAGGCCGGGAATGTAAGGAGTCGCCATGTCACTCCTCACCTGGAAGTAGTACCCCCCACCTCGTCCTTGCTCCTTCCGGACCTCACCAGAATGAAGAAGTAGCGGAAGAGGATGACGCAGGGCCGAACTCCCACGAACATCTCACATAAATGCACGAAGATGGACGTCAGGAGGAGGGAGTGCGGTGTCAGATGCTGAAGTTGGAGGCCGAAGTCTTCCAGCAGCAGCAGCAGGAACGAAGAAATCGGCAGTTCCACGCCGGTGGAGATGTGCGAGATAAATAGCACAAACTCCCCGGCGCGGAGGTTGCCAAGGGGAACCGAGCCTGCTCGCACCCCCCAGCCGGTCTCCTGAGCACTCCATCCCAGCAGACGGCGCACTGTGTTCAACTCTCCCTCGGTCTGGTAGCGGCGGGGATGAACAAGAGACGCCATCTCTCGGTGGAGTGAGAAGCAGCCTGTGCGGGGGAGAAAGGGGCGAGGAAAGCTCGAAGGCAAAGGGGCGCAAAGGTTGGAAGGAAGAAGGCGAATGCGGGAAAGTAACCGCGGAATGCGGTTCATCCCATTATAAAGCCCGACTCAACCGGCGCACCCCGGAACCGTCGCCGGAACCCAAGCGACGCCCGCGCCTGGTTTTAACCGCCCAGTCCATGACATGGGGGCCCAGGCCCACCTGTCGGGGTGAGCGGGTAACCAACAAGAGTGCGAAAAGACAGGATCTGAACCGTCGCCCACACGTGCGGGGAGCGAGGCGGAAGCTGAGCTGACGTGCGCGCATTAAGCGCTGGCGTGGCCGGGCTTTTCGGGAACTGCGCCGGTGGTAGATGATCCGTTTACTCCGGCCGCAACAATGCCGAACGTCGCGCGCGCGACTAGGTGAACCACTGTGCGTGGGGCCCATGGTCAGTAAGCCGTTGCGATGTGATGAGGCAGCAACCAACCCGATAGGTGGACAAAACCAGTCAAGGCCCCTGCAGAAACTGAATGGAGCCAAATTGCGAAAGTGGCCCCACCTGTGGGTTCGTACCTCCCCCAAGGTGGGCCCGGGGGCCACTGTCGGTACTCTGTAGCAGGGATACCCACTCTTACTGCAGCAAGGTAGGACCTGCGTAGTTATCCGTAACTGCGTGGAAGGGACAGAATAGCCAGACCCCACGGGCCAGGCTCTTCCCTCACTAGGCCAACGGCCCCGGACCCGCTCCCCTCCTGGGGACGGGTCCGGAGACGCCACATGCCTCTAAGCAAGGGAAGACTCGAGCTGACGGCCGGGACCTCGGACCCCCATAGGGGTCCGGGACCTCCTGCGCCCGCCCGGACCCCCCCTTTTTCCGCATAGGGGTCCGGGGCTGTCACGTGGCCCGAAGGCACGGGCTCGAGCGCGAGCCTTCCGCTGGAAGACTCGCGCGCCCACTGCATTTAATGCAAGTGGACAAGGCGTGCTCTGCCGCCGCGGTATGCGAGACAGCTTTTGTCAGGCCTCGCTGTGCACCGCGTATTACCAAGGTGCACAGTGCAGCCGCCTGTGCCGCGCCCGCGCAGAGCCCGCCTGCCGCATTAAATGGATACGACGGCACAACACTCTTCCATCATGCCGCCTACGCCGCAAGCTACACAGCCCGCTTAAGCTACGTGGCAGGCGACACCACTAACTACGTCAGGTTCCGTCCCGACAAGACAGCACCAGGACATGATGGACGAAGGGCTCCGGGAGCAGGCAAGGGAACCCAGAGAGAGATCTCCTTTGCCTGCGACGCCATAAAGTATGAACAGTACGTTATTTTATACTACACCGTTGGACCCACCTGTCGGGGACCCAACAACTGTGTACGCGCCCCGTTGAGATATAAAAGGGAGGCGCTCGCTGTGCACAAGACATCTTCAGACAGACACAAGCTCTCGCAACTCTCACACTCTCGTGGGGAGGCAATACAACACACAGTGGACGTAGGGTATTACGCTCCGGCGGCCCGAACCACTCTAAATCTTGCTGTGTTCATCGTGTTCTTGAGTGAAATCTAACTGGGACTAGCTAACCCCCGAGTACACACCCTCTGGGCTAGGGCGGGTGCCTTCCGCCACCCGGCCGTGGTTGCAGCACCACGACAAGATCAGATCTGCATATCTGGATATTAGTAGATAAAGCAAATAACTGCAAAAACTACTTCAATTAGATCTAGTTAATCCAATCCACGACGGTAAAAGCTTCACTGCTAGATCGGAACATCCTACACGTAATTAGGCCTAACGAGCGTAATAGATAACCAAACCTTAACCAGAAAAGAGGCCTAAAAATAAGCGAAAGCCGATTCCCGGATCAATCCCTATTAAGATCAAAGCAAAACATCTAATACGTCGCCGAATCATCCAACTCGTTTGCAAGGCCTAATCTAGGCGATGATGATTCGGCCAGTGGAGGGTGAGGCGACACGAGACCGCTGTCGGCTGGGCCGGGCAGGACCCCGGCAGGCAGTTGCCGACCGGGGAGGGGGGGGGGGTGAGAAAAGGCCGGCGGCGGTGGGTCGGTGCACCGGCGGCGAGACTGATTAAGGCTGGTGGTGGTAGAAGTGCCGAGGGAGGCGGAGGACGGTGGTGGCCCTCGGTTCTGCGATTGGATGAATCGTTGAATAGACGGCCCCGGGAAGATCCCCACCTAATACCCATTCTATCTTTTTGAAACTCGAGTTCGTTCTGTACGTCACCAGCCTACTGCTCGACTTCAGCCGCGCCGCGCTGCCGCTTTATCTGCAGTTCTGCGCACCAGAGTTTTCTCGCGTGCTCGCTTCAAAAAAGAGAGAGAGAGTTTCCGGCGTGGAACCGAACCAATTCCTTTCTTTCTCGTCCTCCCTCAGTTCCCTTTCCCCTTTTCTACGAGCCGAGGAGGAGGGAGACATGTGAGCCCCATCCACATGCATGTGGTCTTCGGCTCGGGGAAAAAGGCCTTTCCCATTTCTCCTTTCTAGGTCGCGCTAGCTATCATCACCTGCTCCGATCTACGCTTTACAATCATAGACCCCGCTAGATACAGGCCCCAATTATCTGCCTGCTGCTGCAGTACTACAATGACATGTTCAGATTTTCTTATCGAGCTATCATCTTCTAGTAATCTTTCATCTGACTTGGGGTAGTTTATTTGATCTGTGCGCTTCTGAATTTTCTTATGGTTGCTCCAGTTTCGCTGAAGGTTCCATCCGGTCTAGGCTTTTCCCAGCACCTGTACATGTCTTTCGCGCACGGCATGGTCATTGCAAAATCGATCTCATGCATGCATGAATCCCTTTTCCATCTGTTTCTTTTTTTTCCCTCGTCGACGATCATGCGGTCTAGTAGGTGATTAGTTTTCTTCATCCGTGTTAGGCTTTATTCTGGAGTACGTACCACTTCATGCTTTGCGTCCCTTTGTTTTTCTTGGGATGTGGCTTCAGCTGGGGCAGCGAGGGCAGTGCTGCATTGTAAAGGAGGAGCATGAAGTCCAAACTAAGACATGCTTTCATAATTAAGCTCGTTTGCCTCCAATGGCTTTGCCTCTCCAGCACTCAAGTTGAATGGTTCTATCGAAACCATTCATTGTAATATAACCAACGTACAGAATGGCATGTTCCATCTCCATCCGGGGATGAACTCTGTACGAACACAAATGCAATGAGTAACACATATATACTACACATGGCCGTCGTTGATGCTCTCCTCCATGCCATTCCATGTCAGCCACTGGTGCCAAATGCTCAAAGCTACAAGTAACGTGTGCAGCTGCGCTTTATGAGTTGTCTCCCAACTCACAAGTGCACAGCCTTAACTTTGGAAGCAAGCATTGGCGATTTTTAATGCCTTCCTCTTTTTAGTTCAGATTGATGCCTGTTCAAGGCAAAGGAGACAAGATGATTTGGGGATGAAGGGAGTTTGCAAATATATAAGCACACGAGTGTCAGAGGACGTACTGCACACCTGATGGAGGAGCTGATTTATTATTTGCATGTTGTAATCATCAAGTAACGGCTAGTAGCGGTGCCCTGCCAGTGCCCAGCTAAAAAGGGCCATATATATATATATATATATATATATATATATATATATATATATATATATATATATATATATATATATATATATATATATATATATATATATATATATATATACGAGAACGTATCTAGTGCAAACTACAGTCTTTGTGAAAATCCATACAAACCACTATAAAAAAATCATCTAAATTCACCAAAAAAATCACACATGTAGATGTTATGATGATACACAACCTTGTCTGGCTTGAAATTTATTATTTTTATATCTCACAAACGAAGTCGAGTTTGGACAAGATATTTTACAAGATTGTATATCATCTATATGTGTGATTTTTTTGGTGAATTTAGATGACTTTTTTGCCATAGTTTTCACGAGTTTTCACAAAGTTTTGGTTTACACCAAATATGTTCCCTATATATATATATATATATATACGCCCGTACATTTGAATACTGTCAATCTGTCATCGCATACGCACTTTTACGTACTGAATATATTATACTAGCTAGCTACTTGATGCAGACGTACTCTAAAGCAGTAACGGAAAAGAAGAAAGAAGCTTCAAATTACTCAGTCTACTGAGGACATTGACAGCAGCTTTTGGATGGTTAGTACGTTATCTCTCAGCTACTACTCTTTCCTATGCGGATACTAGCAGCACCTAAGCAAGATTTTACTGCGCAAATCATCGCATAGGAATGTGCACTGGGGATCAGAATCTTACTCATACTGCCGGCGGTGGAACCTGTAATAACCAAAGGATTAAAACTTAAAAGTGGGGCGCGTCGGCAGTTAAAGACTGGTCGCCTTCAGAACAGCAGCCATACAAACAATTTCAGTAGGCTGGGGATAGGATAGCCTTGCACTGCATCCACAGACATTGTTATTGGCATGTCGCTGGGTTTGGATTCTCCGTCTTTTTCTGCCGGTGGTGACAGCAGCCCACCCCCAAAGCATTGCCGGTCACAGACAAGCCGATTTCATCGCATTGTATATCCTCCATCAAATAAAGCGTTTGTCACATCATGTTGCCAATTCTGTGTACCTCATACCTCCACAGAGGATCCGTTGGCTTGTGAGCCAACCAGCCAGCAGTATTATTCTCTCATACTAAATTAACACCAGTCACCAGCTATCAGTCAGCAGTATTGTTTTCTCATAACAAATCAGCACCAGTCATCGGCCACAGCCAAGCAAACACAGCGTATAATGAACCGTACCGCTCCTTATCTCAGAATCATATACAAGCATAAGTGCACAATGGGAAGCTTGTAAGTTCTGCCTCTCTTTCTTTTGAAAGCTAATGAACCAGTAAAAACCTGCTATATTTTTAATTAAGATATGCAGGCAGCCGTGCTGCTACAGATTGATGTCGTGCGGCTGCGATGATCCGCGGAGATTACCTGGTGGTGCGCGGTAGGGCTCGGAGCATCACTGAATTTTTCTTTTTGAACAAACGTCGAATGGCCACATGCTGCGCCATTTTCTATTGATATAGAAGAAAGTTCAAGTAAACGATCCGGCGGACCATCTTCACAGAATTGAATCGGCCAATCCTGTCCCCATCACAGCAACAGAAGCACACTTCCATGAATTCTCCCTTGGAAGCAAAGACAGCCACAGACTCGCACCAGCTCACTGCTCGCTCACCATCTGCTGCTAATCCAGCAACCTGAATCATCGTAGCAGCTAACGCTAACACAGACACGTGCATGCTCCTACATAACATTAGCAATGACATGTGAAGACGATGCAGTCGTCCCAAGGATAATTCCCCTGTACGCCGCCGCCGGTCAAGTTAACCTGACGTGCACCATGATGCGCATCAGAGGCCGATTGGCCCCTCGCGCAAAGGCCGCACGTCGTCCCTTCTTTCCACGAGCTGCCTTGCCTTTTCTGCGTCGTCGCCCGGCCAGCCGCGGCCGGCCGGCCGGCCATTCCATTCCTTCGCTTTCGTTGCGCTTTGCCTTGCCTTGCTTGGCCTCAGGCAGCAACAGCAGCCCCAGCCCGTCGAATCATTTCCGCCCTCCTCGCCTGGCTATACGTACACTACACCACTAGTCTTTATAGGCGGGTGATCATGTGGCCTGCTGCTACAGAGTGCGTGCATGGGGGTGGGGAGCCACTCCTCCGAGGCTGCCCAGGCATGATTCCGGGATTATTTTTGTACCGGCCTCGCAGCCTTGGCCATCGCATCAACTGTAGGAGGCGAGTGTGGCAGCCTTTCTCGCGGCACTCTTTTTGTTCCTCCCAGACTTCTTTGCACTTTTTCCCCCCTCTCTAGTTTTTTCCATCGTTCCCTCCACATTGCCACCACCACCAGATCAGCTGAGATCTCACTTTCGATTCAGTGCCTGGCTTTAAGTAGAGAGGCAGCCGAGCTGAACCTCTCTTCTTTGTAGGCTCTTCTTGGCAACTGGTGTGGTGATCGCCGCCGGGCTCGATCTAGTGATCCCAGCTCATGAGCACAGGCGAACTGTAGGGCTATAGGCAGTCGCTAGCCTTGGTCAGTTCAGAGACGAGCGCAGGGTGCAACTGCTGAAGCCTCGCTGCCTGAACCTTGAAGGTACGCCCTCTTTCGCCTGCAGCGAACGCAGTCCTGAATTCTAGTCCGAAATGTGCAGTTTCAACTTCCATACCTCCTCTTCTGTTGTTCATGTTCTTGTTCCTCTCCTCTTCGTTTTCGTTTCTTTTCGGCTTTCTAGTTTGAGGAAATTGTTGAGATAAGTTCCAACTTCGAACGTGCGATCCTTTATTCTTTTGAGATTTCATCATTAGTCATAGAGTAGCCAGTCACAGCTCAAAAGGTCAGCATTCCCTGGAGCAATCACCATGTCATGCAGCTGAAAGTATGTCTTCAACAAGGTTCGTTGCTTAACAGAGTGAAAATTGCAGGGTAGATCGACGCCTGATCGCAGACGAAGACGCGAGCGCCGGTCGAGCAGCCATGAGCGGGTTCGGGCAGAGGTCGCGGCCGTGGCCAGGGGACCCCGCGTCCACGCCGTCAGAGCCAGCCGCAGCGGTGGCGGCGGCCGGGGACGGGAGGGGCGAGGCGTCGGCGCTCAAGGACTTCGGCACGTCCATGGACGCCATCTCCTTCGGGTTCGCGGCCACGGCCATCCTCATATCGCTCTTCCTCCTCATGGCCATCTTCGAGCACCTCATCAAGCCCCGGGCCTTCCCGCCGGACTCCCCCGACGCCACGCCCCGCGCCGCGCGCCACCGGCACGGCCGCTCGTCCGGCAAGCTCCGCAGCCCGCCCATGGTAAGATCGCCCCCATGCAGCAGTTACCTTGCTGGCCAGGCTGCCATACTGGTCAGTCAATCTCGCCATGTTCTGCGATACTGCTTCTGACGTTAAAAAAATAAAACAAATCTTTGGCGTGTTTCTCAGGTGGAGGCGGTGCTGCAGGCGGCGGACCTGTCGGTGCTGATGCCGGGGCATCGGTACCCGACGTACCTGGCGCAGCCGGCGCCGCTGCCGCCGTCGTGCCCGCGGGAAGGGGTGCATTGGCCGCCGCACGACCACCATGCTTCGTACATGCCGCCCTGATTCGGAGCCGTGTCCGGCAAACACGACCACGCCGGCAGCATGCCGTGTTCACCGCACCGTACGCATTGCTCATTCAACATTCATCGCGCCTGTATAGCGGAGAGGGGGGGTTGTAAATGAAATGCAGGTGATGGCGAATCTAAAACGGCCGTGCTCGATCTGTCCTGGCCGGCCTGTGTTGTTCTTGTCCGCACGCACCGTCCTTTTCAGATGCCGAAATCGCCAATAGTTCAGGCGCAACCGTCCAGGGTTTACCTGGCAATCAGGGCCGCGAATGTGCAGCGGTTCGATCGCAACAGTCTAGGAACAGAGCAGTGTTCATCCTCGAAAGGATGGTCCGGTCCAGTAAACTCCACTGCACATCCCATGTGACGTGTTGCCAGCCACATGCCGGCCGATCCTTTTGGCGTAATGGCATGTAACCACCGATGCCCATGGGGCTTGGCTACTCGAGTTCGTGCCATGATTGGAGCGTGTGTGTGCCGTGTGCAAGGCCTCCCGTGACTCGACCACGTGGAGCAGCTCTGCGACGTCTACATGCTGATGAAGCAGAGGTGGCTCTCCTTTCCCCAGAAGGCGAGCTTCCGAGTCAGGGAGCGGTTCGAGCTCGTACACGGGGACTTGTGTGGCCCGGTGACACCGGTCACACCAGGAGGACGGCGCTACTTCCTGCTGCTCGTCGACGATCTCTCCCGCTATATGTGGGTGATGATCCTCGGCAGCAAGGGAGAGGTTGCGGACGCTATCAGGCACGCTCATGTTGCTGCGGAGGCGGAGAGCGGCCGCAAGTTGTGCGTGCTGCGCACCGACAACGGCGGCGAGTTCACGGTGGCCGAGTTCGCGGCGTACTGCACGGATGAGGGCATCCAGCGCCACTACTCCGCGCCGTATAGCCCGCAGTAGAACGACGTCGTCGAGCGGCGCAACCAGATGGTTGTGGGGATGGCCCGGGCCCTCCTCAAGCAGAGGGGGATGCCGGCTGTCTTCTGGGGAGAGGCGGTGGTGATGGCCGTCTACATCGTCAATCGCTCGCCCACCAAGGCGCTCGACGGTATGACGCTGTATGAGGCTTGGCATGGGCGTAAACCGGCGGTCTCCCACCTGCGGGTCTTCGACTGCCTCACGTTTGCCAAGGAATTTGGCCACATCGGCAAGCTCGACGACAGGAGCACCCCGGGAGTGTTTATCGGCTACGCGGAGGGCTCAAAGGCCTACCGCATTCTCGACCTGGAGACACAGCGTGTGCGCACGGTGCGCGATGTTGTGTTCGACAAAGGGCATGGGACAAGGCGGTGGACGACGGCTCGACTCCGACGTTCGACGACTTCACCATCGAGTACGTCCACTTTGAGAGAGCTGGGGGAGTAGGCAGCTCTTCTTCGCCGAGCGTGCCTACCCCGGTCCCCGAGGCTCCACCGACTCTGGCGCCCGCTACACTGGCGGCACCACACTCTCCAACCACGACTCCGGCTGTGCCGAGTTCCTCGGCTGCACCACCACAGCCGACGACGGCACTGAAGCGTCCCCTCATAAGAGAAGACTTAAATGTGATACAAAACATCAGTCCCAGGAGGCTGATGCCACATTTATTACATCAGATGGTTCAAAACCTTACAAACCTTGGCGGACACTCGATACAGATGATAATAATAATTAACCAGGCTACGACATAACACCAGACTGCAAACCACATAGGGTCTACTACGGGCTCAGAGTACTGCGACAGCGGAGGCATCTCAACAGGGCCGGTTCCTCAGGCAAGGTTGGGTGTAGAACGGTAACCCTACTCGGCGTCGTCTGGCACGAAGTCTGGATCTTCTTCTGTAAAAAGTAAGAGTGGGGTGAGTACAAACGTACTCAGCAAGTCCAAACACACCCACGGAGGGGGTTTATATCAGAATAATATGCATTGGTAAAGCAAGGATAAGGTTACGGTTTAATTTGCGGAAAAACGATATTTCATGCAGGGGTTTATTTTAAAGAGAGCCTTTATGAAAATCAATTTCAGAAGTAACACGGAGTTTCCAAATTTTAAACTGCTACCGGACTCCCCGTCCGTCGTAGCACACGGCACCACTGCCGGAACCAAAACCCAAAACAACTCACACCAGCCCATCCCAAGGAAACACTAGTTATGTGACCACACCATAACTCGCCCAATACCGTGGGCACGGACTATTCGAATAGATTCTTAACTCTGCAGAGGTGTGCAACTTTGCCCACAAGTAGGATACCACAACTCGAACACCGTCGTGTCGGTGTAGATCCCAACATAGCCATTACCCACCATAGCTAAGTCTGACTAGCCAACACGGGATGCTCCAAGGGGTCATTGACCGTTCACTTAGGTGTAACCGGGCATAAGTCACTCGGGGCTTATCCCTTTTCCTTAGTCACCCGTTGCTCTCAGCTCTCCTGATGGCTACCACACCAACTAGTGGGATTTATGCTACGCCGTTGCCCATTCAACGGTCGAGTGGTTTGCACGATAGTGGAGTTAGGTGAGATGACACACCAACTCGGTCCTTAGACGCGACAAGATGGATATCTCCCTTCTTTGCCCTGCCACACAGGCATAAGCACACCAATCGGCAAATCGCACAGAAATGCCGTCCATCTCGCCCATACTCATCTTTCGAAAATCCACATTTTATCCCTTCCCACACGCACACATTTTCTTTATAAATCAAATAGTATTATGAGTAAAGTCCTAAGCATTCTAATATCGATTAACGTCCAAACAAAATCAGACATTAATCTAGGTGGTCAAGGAATGGTCATCACAAATCAAGGGGGTGGCTATCCAACCGTATTTTCAGGCAAGTAAAACATATGCAGTTTATAAAACAGGCCATTGGGATGTGTTTATAAAAACTAGGACAGAATCATGCATCAAAGGATGGGATTGAACTTGCCGTCTTCGAAGCCTTCGGGGAAGTCCTGTCCTTCGGGCTCGGGGTCGCGGAACTGATCCTCGTTCTCCTGCTCACAGTACTGCTCGTTGACGGGCTCTCCTTCGTTCACTCCGCGGTCTACAGCACACATAACAAGCATCCAATCAAAACAAGATCTAACGTTGAGCTCGAATCGGAATCACATAAAATATGGAGATAGAAGTGGCATTTTTGAGTGTCTCCCTAATGGCATGGCCAAGATTTGGTTATGAGTGGCGTGGTAAAAGTTTCGGGTTAATTAGAGCTCGTTTGGTACATAAAATGATAGGTTTTATAAAGGTTCGTGGGTTGGTTAAGGGGCCAGGGGCCTGGTTGTGAATAATCTTGAGTAGACAGGGGTCTGCTTGTAATTTTTGGAAGCTTTTGGGTTATCTTGGAGAGATCAGGGGTCTATTTGAAATTAAGTTTATACTGGAAGAGGGTTTATTTGCAAATATATTAGGGGCGGGGGTGTTTCTGCAAAAGGGCAAAAAGGGTGGAGGGTTTCTTTCAAAAATAAAGGAAAGGGGAGGGGCTTTTGGGCTAAATGCCCTTTCCTTCCCCTTCCTCCATCCCGCAGAACAGGGGAGGCGCTCCCAGGGCGCCGGCGGCGGCCTTCGCCGGCGGCCCCGGTCATGGCGGCGGCCCGGGTCAGGGGAAAAGGAAGGTGGGCCCATGGGAGGTCGAATCCCCTCCTTAATTCGAATGGAGGAGGTCCGTGGAGGTGGCGCCACGGTGGCGGGCGGCGGCGGGCGTGGGGACGGCGCCACGAAGCTCGTCGGCGGCCCGGACTTGGGGAAAAGGAGAAGGGAGTCCCGAGGGCTCTTAATGCCTACCTCGGTTCAGGCTGTGGTGGAGTGGGAAGGTCTGGCCACGCGGACCGGCGGCGACGGGCGGAAAGGGGTGTGGCGGCGGCGCTGTGTAGCTTGGGAGAGGGCTGGAGGCGGCGGTGTTGCTTGTGGGAGGCGGGGAGCTTCGCGGGGGCCCCCTTTTATAGAGCAAGCGAGGCGGTGGAGGGTGGCGTGTGCCGGTGAGGAGGCCGGCGAGCGGCGCGGGGCGCTTTAATGGCGCCCGGCGTCGCGACGCGGCGGTGGCGCGGGCGGCGAGGCCGGGGCGAAAAGACGGCTCGGGCAGCGGCGCGGTGTGCGTGCACGTGGAGGGCCCCAGGGGTGCTATGCTTGTCGTGGGGCGGCGGCACTGGGCGGCCGGCGGCGAGGGCGGTTGCTGCGCGCGCGGGCGGCGCTGGGCGGGGCGGCGACCGCGTGCGCGAATCAGCGGCTTGCGCGGCGAGCGGCGCGGCACGCGAGCTAGGGAGGCGGGTGTGGGGTCGGCCGGGCGCGGGCGTGCACAAGCGTGGCCAGGCGGCCACGGCACGGCGCGGGGAGCCCGTGTCGTGGTAGCTCGGTGCGCCGTGGCGCGGTGCGTGCGCGTGCTTGCGCGGGTGCGCACGCGTGGGCGTGCGTGGGAAGTGGCGGCGTGGCGTGGCACGGCCGCGCGCGCGGGCGGGCCGGTGTGCGCCGCGGCGCGGCGAGTGCTGGTGTGCGCGCGTGCTGGCCGAGCGGGCGTGGGCGCAGGGCAGGCCGGGGGCATGGGCGCGCGGGCGGGCGGTCGCGGAGCGTGACCGGCGCGCGCGGGTGCGCGCGGGCCGAGCCGTGCGGAGCGGGGCAAGTGGCCGGGGCGGTGGTCGGGGCGCGCTTAGGGAGGAGAGGGGAGGTGCGCGCACCGGAAGCGGCTCGGGACAGGCTCGCGCGTCGGGGAAGGAAGGGAGGAAGGAGAGAAGGAAGAGAAAAAGAAAAGGGTGAAGGAAAAAGGATAATAGGAGGAAGAAATAAAGAAAATGGGGAGAAAAGGGAGAGAGAGAGAGAAAGGAAAAGAAGGGGGAGGGGCGGTGCGCGCCAGCGGCGACCGCGGCCGCGGTCGGCCACGCGCGGCGTGCGGGCCGCGGGAGGTGGGGCACGCGGTCGGAGGGGAAGAGGGAAAAGGAGAGAGGGAAAAGGAGGGGGCGGGATTCGCGGCGGCCGGTCACGACGCGTCGCGTTGGATGGGAAGGAGATGGGACGTGGAATGAAGTCGGGTGTCGGGTTGTTCGGGGGAGGTTCTGGGGATTAGGGTTCAGGGTTTAAGGGAAGTCGAGCTCAACGAAAAACAACTTATCGCATGATTTGTTTAGTGAATTTTCAGGATGTTACAAACCTACCCCACTTAAAATGAATCTCGTCCTCGAGATTTGGCTGGTTCCTAAACAGGTGGGGAAACTCTTTCTTCATAGCGTCTTCTCGTTCCCACGTCGCTTCTTCTACTCCGTGTCTGCTCCACTGGACTCTGCATATCCGTACTTCAGAGTTTCTGGTCCTTCTGGTGATCGTGTCGAGAATCTTGACCGGTACTTCTTGATATCGTAGATCTGGCTGTAGATCTATCGTTTCTACTGGCACATGTTCCGCTTCGGGTACTCTCAGACATCGTCTTAGCTGCGAAACGTGGAATACTGGATGTATGTCTGACATTTCTTCTGGTAATTCCAATCGGTAAGCTACTGCTCCAACCTTCTTCAGAACTCGGTATGGTCCAATGTACCGAGGGGCCAACTTTCCTTGTACCTGAAATCTCCGAGTCCCCCGAATGGGTGATACTTTGAGATACACGAAATCCCCTGGGTTGAAACTTATTTCCCGTCTCTTCTTGTCGGCGTAGCTCTTCTGTCGGGACTGGGCTGCTTTCAGCTTTTCTCTAATCTCGGCAACTCTTTCTTCTGCTTCCTTTATGAGTGCGGGCCCGACTAGGGCACGCTCTCCAACTTCTGACCACATCAGAGGGGTTCTGCATTTTCTTCCGTAGAGAGCTTCGAACGGCGACATGCCCATGCTTGCTTGATAACCATTGTTGTATGAGAACTCGGCGTAGGGTAAACTCTGCTCCCAATCCTTGCCATAAGTGAGGACACACGCTCTCAGCAAATCCTCCATGATCTGATTCACCCTTTCTGTCTGACCATCTGTCTGTGGGTGATAAGCGGAGCTAAAGTCTAGCTTGGTGCCCATAGCTTTATGCAGACTTTTCCAAAATCTAGAGGTGAACTGGGTCCCTCTATCGGAAACAATTCGACTGGGCACACCATGCAACTTTACTATATTTTCCACGTAAAGCTTGGCTAGCTTCTCTCCGCCATAGTTGGTCCGTACGGGTATGAAGTGAGCTGATTTAGTAAGGCGATCCACTATTACCCATATGGAGTCATGACCTTTCTGGGTTCTGGGCAACCCTACCACAAAATCCATCCCTATTTCATCCCATTTCCAAACCGGAATGGGTAGGGGCTGCAACAATCCTGCCGGCTTCTGGTGTTCAGCTTTGATTCTCTGGCAAGTATCGCAATGGGCGACAAATCGTGCAATATCTGCCTTCATCCCATTCCACCAATATTTCTGTTTTAAGTCCATATACATCTTGGTGGATCCTGGGTGAATAGAGTAGGCTGAGTTGTGGGCTTCATCCATGATTATTTGCCTGAAATCTCCCTTCTGGGGCACACAAATTCTATCTTTGTACCACAATGTTCCCCTATTATCCACTCTAAAGTCTGGTGCCTTATTTTCTCCGGTTTGCTTCCGGATTTCCATCAGTCCCTTGTCCGCTCTCTGGCTTTCTTGATTCGTTCTTCTAGAGTGGATTGAACGTTCAGCACTTGGCTGGAACCTCGAGGGACAATGTGCACATTTAATCGTGCCATTTCCTCTCGTAAATGGTCATTCTTGGGCCCGTAGGATTTCCGACTTAGGGCATCGGCTACTACATTGGCTTTACCTGGGTGATAATGAATTTCCAAATTATAATCTTTGACTAATTCCAGCCATCTTCTCTGCCTCAGGTTTAGGTCTAGTTGGGTGAAGATATACTTCAGACTTTTATGATCGGTAAAGATTTCGCACTTATTTCCAATCAAATAGTGCCTCCAGATCTTGAGTGCATGCACTACGGCTGCAAGCTCCAAATCATGAGTCGGGTAATTTTGCTCATGGGTCCTGAGTTGACGGGAAGCATATGCAACGACTTTCCCATCTTGCATCAGTACACAACCCAATCCTTGTCGGGACGCATCACAATAGATGACAAAATCCCGATGAATATCCGGCAGGGTTAGCACTGGGGCTGTCGTCAATCTTCGCTTCAACTCTTGGAAGCTCCTTTCACACGACTCCGTCCAGGTGAACTTCTTTTCTTTCTTAAGCAGCTCTGTCATGGGCCGGACTATCTTAGAAAATCCCTCAATGAATCTCCGATAATACCCAGCTAATCCGAGAAAACTTCTGATCTCACTGACATTAGTTGGTTGCTGCCAATTGGAGACTGCTTCAACCTTCTCGGGATCCACTGCTACTCCTTCCGCGGTCAAGATATGACCAAGGAAAGCTACTTTCTCCAGCCAGAACTCACACTTGCTGAATTTGGCGTATAGCTTGTGCATTCTCAACTTCTCCAGAACTACTCTCAGGTGTTGCTCATGCTCCTGAATACTCTTTGAGTAAATAAGTATGTCGTCAATGAAGACTACGACAAACTTATCTAGCTCGTCCATAAACACTTTGTTCATGAGGTTCATGAAATAGGCAGGTGCATTTGTCAGTCCAAAAGACATCACCGTAAACTCAAACTGACCATACCGGGTGACAAAAGCTGTCTTCGGGATATCGCTCTCTCTGATCTTGAGCTGAAAGTAGCCGGACCTCAGGTCAATCTTGGAGAAGTACCTGGCTCCTTTTAACTGGTCAAAAAGGTCATCGATTCTGGGTAGGGGATACTTGTTTTTGATAGTGACTTCGTTTAGTGCCCGGTAGTCTACACATAACCTCATACTTCCGTCCTTCTTTTTGACAAATAGAACCGGGGCTCCCCAAGGCGACGAACTTGGCCTGATGAAGCCAATCCGTTGCAACTCCTCTAGTTGTTTCTTTAACTCTGCCAACTCAGAGGCTGCCATCCTATAGGGTCTTTTGGCTATGGGGGCGGTCCCAGGAACAAGATCAATGACAAATTCTATGTCCCTATCTGGTGGCATACCGGGAAGTTCTTCAGGAAAGACATCGGGGTACTCACTCACTACTGGGACTTCTTCCAAGGACTTGGCTTCCATGCTAAACACCATCGGGTTTGCTCCACTTTCCCGGGTGTGACAGGTCACTCGGACTCCCTCTGGGTTTGTTAGGTGGACTACCTTGTCCGTACAACCTATGAGGCCATTGTGTTTGCTCAGCCAATCCATTCCGAGGATCACGTCTATCCCTTCTGACTTAAGTACTACTAGATCTGCTAGAAACTCTGCCCCACTTAAATTAATCCTTACCCGTAGACAACCCAGTTGATACCTGATGTCTCCTCCGGGCGTCCGGGTTAATAGGGGCGTTTTTAGTAGTACTGTAGGTATTTTATGTTTCTCCACAAAACTCGAGGATATAAATGAGTGTGATGCTCCAGAATCGAACAGTACTGTTGCAAGAGTTGAGCTGACAAGGTACTCACCGAGTACAACGCCCTGAGCTCCTTGAGCTTCCTGCGCGTCGATGTGGTTGACGCGGGCTCGTCCAAAAGTCTGCTGGGGTTGCCTCTGCTGGTTGCTGTTGTTGTTGGTGTTGCCACGGAGGGGCACTCGGTTGGCTCCGGTCAGCACTGGCTTGGGTCCGTTCACTGTGTTGGAGAAAGCTGAAGTGGCTGGCTTGTTCTTGGCATAAGGGCAGTCGGCGATGAAATGCCCTGTCTCTCGGCAGTTGAAACAGGCCCTGACATTGCTGTTGTTGTTGGTGACTTGGCTCGCATTACTCTGTGGGGCCCTCATGGTGTTCTGGCTTCTGAGCTGTGTGTTAGGGGCCCGTGGTCCTGTCACTTGAGACTGAGTTTTGTACTGCATTGGGGCTTGGGACCTTGGTGTGTTGTAGCTGAGACTTCTGGTCTTCTGAAAACGATCCTGCTGGCGAGACTTACTCTCCAGAAACTTGCGCTTGTTCTCTTTCCTTTCATCAATCTTAGCCTTCTCGGTGAGGATTGCCTTGTTCATCAAGGTGTTGAAATCAGGATAGATCTGAGGGGTGAGCAGGGTCCTGAGTTCTGGGTTTAGTCCCTTCTTGAACATATCCTGCTTCTTCTCATCGTCGTTCACTTCTTCCGGTGCATAGCGAGCCAATTCCATAAACTGGTGGGTATACTCCTCCACAGACATACTTCCTTGCTGAAGTGCACGGAACTCATCTGCCTTGCGCTTCATGGTTGCCGAGGGGATGTGATAACGGCGGAACTCCCTCACGAATTCATTCCAGGTGATGGTGGTGGCATCTCTGGCAGCAGCGCAGTAATTTTCCCACCAGGCTAAAGCAGTCCCGGTGAGTTGATGTGCTGCCAAGAGAACTTTATCTCGATCCTGGCACCCAAACGGCTCGAGCTTCCTCTGGATCACGCGGAGCCAGTCATCTGCATCCAAGGGGTTGCTGGATCCGGCAAAAGTAGGTGGCTTAGCCCTCAGAAAAGCTGTAAGTTTGTCGTTGAAGGTCTGCTCTCGTGGCTGCCTGTTTATTAGAGCATTGGCCAGTATCTCCAGTATGAGAGTCTGGTTATGGATCACTTGTGCCAGGTCCACGAAGGGTGGTGGTGGTGGTAGCTGTGCATCATGATTTTCTCCTCTGCCCTGACTCACTTCTTGTTCTTCCTGAGGATGGTTTTGCCCGTTAAGGCGTACTCCTGCATCAGCAGCTGCAGGGTCCCTGACACGGGAGGCCCTCGTGACGCTTCGAGAAACCATCTGCAGATTGGGTAGGGTTTTGTGAGATTGAGATTAGGTGATGTTTAAGTTGTTTAATTCGTATTTTTGAAAAGCCAGAATTAACCTTCTGCCGAAAGGCACACACACAACAAGCACACAACAAGGCAAGCAAGCAACCTTCAATAAAGCGAGGCAGGGTACAACACGGAACAAGACTAGAACGCGTACTACACGTCCGGGTACAGGTTCAAACTAGGAATACAACTTAAACTGGAAGGACTAGAAGGGTACAACAACAGGGTAGGGTTGGACACTCTACTCGCGGGGCGAGTCTTCTTCTGGGGTGGTACGTGCTTCCGGGGAAACAAACGGCTCGTCGTCCTCTGGGTTCCCGTTCTCTTGGGGCTGAGCAGCAACTTCTCTTTCTCTGACAGCAGTAGACCCTTCGGGGTTCTCGGGTGGAGCTCGAGGGCTTCCAAAGAGCGTTCCCCATCCTATGACGGGTGTCCCAAGTAGAACATGGTCTTCTCCGATGGCCGGAACTGGGGTCCCACTCCTGGTCCATTCTTGCATGCGCCGGTCTCGGGCCTGTCTGAGGCTCTCCTGTGCCACTGCTTCACTGCTGATTGCGGCTGCGGCTCTTGCCTCGGCTTGGGCTGCTCGGACCTGTTGGAGCCTCACCGCGAGTTCAGCTTGCTTGGCACGATTGGTCTGCTCCCTCAGCAGGTGGGCCTGCTCATCGAAGAGTTGGTCCAAAGCGGCCAGATAGTTAGCCACTTGGTACAAAGGGTCTACTTCATGGCGGCGCCGTTCCAGGCTTCTCATGCGGGCTTCCCAAACAGGGGTCCTGATGGCCGGCGGAAAGAACCTCATTGGCGTGGGTGCTGGGTGTTCTTCGAAAATCCGGCATAGGTACCGAAGTGCCTTTCTGACAGCCAAGGGATAAGTGTCTTGGTGCCTGAATCCCGTAGCGGTCACTCGCCACGACTGGGTGTTGGGGTGGCGCTCACTTCTGGCGATGACAATGATCACCCTGCAGCGGAGAGTGTCATGATGCTCGTACTCTCTGCTGTAGTACCTTGGGCGTTCCGTAACGCCAAGGCTTTCCAGGGCGTTGATCAACAGGCTGGGGAAACCAGGTGCAGCTTGGCAGTCGCCCTGGGTCCATCCTTCCTCAGCCATCTGAAAATAAAGATAGAGTGAATATCTTGCGCGAATATTTGCGGTACACAAAAGGGGTAGATGGTTTTTATTTATGGCATCACGATGGGGTACAACTTCATGGGTACATGATCATTAGAGCAAAGGTTCTAGCTTAGAGACTACTCCTATCATGGGGATTCTTCCTCAATTCTAAAGGAGTGCTTCTTCAGTGGAAGGTGCTGATCCATCACATCATCCTCGGTCTGAGTTCCTTTATCCCAGTGGGTTTCTTCGGGTTCTTCTTCTTCAGTCTGAGTGCCAACGTCCCAATGGGTTTCCATGGGTTCTTCCTCTATCCATCCACCTATTCCCCAGCGAGCTTCGTACCTCCGCATCTGAGCTTGGAGAGCGGCTAGCGAGTTCTCGGCACGTGCGGCCCTTGTCCGCTGCTCCTCCAGTTCTGCCTCTTTTTCATCCATTTGGACTTGGAGAGCAGCCAGGGAATACTCGGCATGGAAAGTCCTCGACCGTTGTTCCTCCATCTCCTGGGTTGCTTTTTCTGCTCTGTGGACCTGCTGTTTCAGTTGTGCTGCTTGCTCGCGATAGAGCTCATCCAGGCCGGTGAGATAGATGGATAGGTGAGAGACCGTGTCTTCCAGGTCTTCTTCTTCTCTTCCAAGTCCTCTCATCCTGGCAATCCATGTGCGTCCTCTTCCTTCAGTCGGCGGGAAAAATCCCATAGGAGTACGCTGGAGGTGATGCCTGTAGATCACACGCAGACGTCGTAGGGCTTTGCGGGCGGCTTTCCGATAGGTATCCGGGAAACGGAATCCAGTGGTGGAGATGAACCAAGGGTCCACATCAGGATAGCGGGTGCTCCTTGCTATGAAGATCATCAGGTCGCACCGAAGAGTACCCTTGGAGTCGTACTCCCGATGGAGAAACTCTGGTGGATCCACAACTCCGATGCGTTCCAGGCTGAGTATCAACAACTTGGGAAGGCCGGGCTCTGCGAAACAGATTCCGCCAATCCATCCATTGTCAGCCATCTGGAACAGGGCAAAAACCAAAGGTGAGTGTTTGTGTGAGGAAAGGATTAAGGATAGAAAAGTCCTAAGGTAAAGGGTCTAAAAACGGGTTTCGCTCCTAGGGTCACGTCCTACGGCCAACCTACGGCTCTGATACCACCTGAAGCGTCCCCTCATAAGAGAAGACTTAAATGTGATACAAAACATCAGTCCCAGGAGGCTGATGCCACATTTATTACATCAGATGGTTCAAAACCTTACAAACCTTGGCGGACACTCGATACAGATGATAATAATAATTAACCAGGCTACGACATAACACCAGACTGCAAACCACATAGGGTCTACTACGGGCTCAGAGTACTGCGACAGCGGAGGCATCTCAACAGGGCCGGTTCCTCAGGCAAGGTTGGGTGTAGAACGGTAACCCTACTCGGCGTCGTCTGGCACGAAGTCTGGATCTTCTTCTGTAAAAAGTAAGAGTGGGGTGAGTACAAACGTACTCAGCAAGTCTAAACACACCCACGGAGGGGGTTTATATCAGAATAATATGCATTGGTAAAGCAAGGATAAGGTTACGGTTTAATTTGCGGAAAAACGATATTTCATGCAGGGGTTTATTTTAAAGAGAGCCTTTATGAAAATCAATTTCAGAAGTAACACGGAGTTTCCAAATTTTAAACTGCTACCGGACTCCCCGTCCGTCGTAGCACACGGCACCACTGCCGGAACCAAAACCCAAAACAACTCACACCAGCCCATCCCAAGGAAACACTAGTTATGTGACCACACCATAACTCGCCCAATACCGTGGGCACGGACTATTCGAATAGATTCTTAACTCTGCAGAGGTGTGCAACTTTGCCCACAAGTAGGATACCACAACTCGAACACCGTCGTGTCGGTGTAGATCCCAACATAGCCATTACCCACCATAGCTAAGTCTGACTAGCCAACACGGGATGCTCCAAGGGGTCATTGACCGTTCACTTAGGTGTAACCGGGCATAAGTCACTCGGGGCTTATCCCTTTTCCTTAGTCACCCGTTGCTCTCAGCTCTCCTGATGGCTACCACACCAACTAGTGGGATTTATGCTACGCCGTTGCCCATTCAACGGTCGAGTGGTTTGCACGATAGTGGAGTTAGGTGAGATGACACACCAACTCGGTCCTTAGACGCGACAAGATGGATATCTCCCTTCTTTGCCCTGCCACACAGGCATAAGCACACCAATCGGCAAATCGCACAGAAATGTCGTCCATCTCGCCCATACTCATCTTTCGAAAATCCACATTTTATCCCTTCCCACACGCACACATTTTCTTTATAAATCAAATAGTATTATGAGTAAAGTCCTAAGCATTCTAATATCGATTAACGTCCAAACAAAATCAGACATTAATCTAGGTGGTCAAGGAATGGTCATCACAAATCAAGGGGGTGGCTATCCAACCGTGTTTTCAGGCAAGTAAAACATATGCAGTTTATAAAACAGGCCATTGGGATGTGTTTATAAAAACTAGGACAGAATCATGCATCAAAGGATGGGATTGAACTTGCCGTCTTCGAAGCCTTCGGGGAAGTCCTGTCCTTCGGGCTCGGGGTCGCGGAACTGATCCTCGTTCTCCTGCTCACAGTACTGCTCGTTGACGGGCTCTCCTTCGTTCACTCCGCGGTCTACAGCACACATAACAAGCATCCAATCAAAACAAGATCTAACGTTGAGCTCGAATCGGAATCACATAAAATATGGAGATAGAAGTGGCATTTTTGAGTGTCTCCCTAATGGCATGGCCAAGATTTGGTTATGAGTGGCGTGGTAAAAGTTTCGGGTTAATTAGAGCTCGTTTGGTACATAAAATGATAGGTTTTATAAAGGTTCGTGGGTTGGTTAAGGGGCCAGGGGCCTGGTTGTGAATAATCTTGAGTAGACAGGGGTCTGCTTGTAATTTTTGGAAGCTTTTGGGTTATCTTGGAGAGATCAGGGGTCTATTTGAAATTAAGTTTATACTGGAAGAGGGTTTATTTGCAAATATATTAGGGGCGGGGGTGTTTCTGCAAAAGGGCAAAAAGGGTGGAGGGTTTCTTTCAAAAATAAAGGAAAGGGGAGGGGCTTTTGGGCTAAATGCCCTTTCCTTCCCCTTCCTCCATCCCGCAGAACAGGGGAGGCGCTCCCAGGGCGCCGGCGGCGGCCTTCGCCGGCGGCCCCGATCATGGCGGCGGCCCGGGTCAGGGGAAAAGGAAGGTGGGCCCATGGGAGGTCGAATCCCCTCCTTAATTCGAATGGAGGAGGTCCGTGGAGGTGGCGCCACGGTGGCGGGCGGCGGCGGGCGTGGGGACGGCGCCACGAAGCTCGTCGGCGGCCCGGACTTGGGGAAAAGGAAAAGGGAGTCCCGAGGGCTCTTAATGCCTACCTCGGTTCAGGCTGTGGTGGAGTGGGAAGGTCTGGCCACGCGGACCGGCGGCGACGGGCGGAAAGGGGTGTGGCGGCGGCGCTGTGTAGCTTGGGAGAGGGCTGGAGGCGGCGGTGTTGCTTGTGGGAAGCGGGGAGCTTCGCGGGGGCCCCCTTTTATAGAGCAAGCGAGGCGGTGGAGGGTGGCGTGTGCCGGTGAGGAGGCCGGCGAGCGGCGCGGGGCGCTTTAATGGCGCCCGGCGTCGCGACGCGGTGGCGGCGCGGGCGGCGAGGCCGGGGCGAAAAGACGGCTCGGGCAGCGGCGCGGTGTGCGTGCACGTGCAGGGCCCCAGGGGTGCTATGCTTGTCGTGGGGCGGCGGCACTGGGCGGCCGGCGGCGAGGGCGGTTGCTGCGCGCGCGGGCGGCGCTGGGCGGGGCGGCGACCGCGTGCGCGAATCAGCGGCTTGCGCGGCGAGCGGCGCGGCACGCGAGCTAGGGAGGCGGGTGTGGGGTCGGCCGGGCGCGGGCGCGCACAAGCGTGGCCAGGCGGCCACGGCACGGCGCGGGGAGCCCGTGTCGTGGTAGCTCGGTGCGCCGTGGCGCGGTGCGTGCGCGTGCTTGCGCGGGTGCGCATGCGTGGGCGTGCGTGGGAAGTGGCGGCGTGGCGTGGCACGGCCGCGCGCGCGGGCGGGCCGGTGTGCGCCGCGGCGCGGCGAGCGCTGGTGGGCGCGCGTGCTGGCCGAGCGGGCGTGGGCGCAGGGCAGGCCGGGGGCATGGGCGCGCGGGCGGGCGGTCGCGGAGCGTGACCGGCGCGCGCGGGTGCGCGCGGGCCGAGCCGTGCGGAGCGGGGCAAGTGGCCGGGGCGGTGGTCTGGGCGCGCTTAGGGAGGAGAGGGGAGGTGCGCGCACCGGAAGCGGCTCGGGGCAGGCTCGCGCGTCGGGGAAGGAAGGGAGGAAGGAGAGAAGGAAGAGAAAAAGAAAAGGGTGAAGGAAAAAGGATAATAGGAGGAAGAAATAAAGAAAATGGGGAGAAAAGGGAGAGAGAGAGAGAAAGGAAAAGAAGGGGGAGGGGCGGTGCGCGCCAGCGGCGACCGCGGCCGCGGTCGGCCACGCGCGGCGTGCGGGCCGCGGGAGGTGGGGCACGCGGTCGGAGGGGAAGAGGGAAAAGGAGAGAGGGAAAAGGAGGGGGCGGGATTCGCGGCGGCCGGTCACGACGCGTCACGTTGGATGGGAAGGAGATGGGACGTGGAATGAAGTCGGGTGTCGGGTTTTTCGAGGGAGGTTCTGGGGATTAGGGTTCAGGGTTTAAGGGAAGTCGAGCTCAACGAAAAACAACTTATCGCATGATTTGTTTAGTGAATTTTCAGGATGTTACAGGCACGCACTCCAGCACCGACAGCCACTCGTCCGGGCATGTCTACTCCAGCACCTGCTCATGCTGAGCACAGCCCGGTGGAGTTCGGTACTCCGCTCTCTCACGACGAGGAGCGCATCGACGCGTACCACGACGGTGAGCCGTTGCAGTACCGCACGATGGAGGACCTTCTCGGCGATCAGCCAACGCCGGGGTCTGGTGCCTCACGACCTGGAGGCGCAGTTGCACCTCGTGTGCGACGACAGCGAGCCTCGGTCTTTCGCAGAGGCCGAGGGACACGTGGCAATGGCGTGCCGCGATGCAGTCGGAGATGGATGCAGTTGTGAAGAACCGCGCCTGGGAGCTTGCCGATCTCCCTCGCGGTCACCGCGCGATCACCCTTAAGTGAGTGTTCAGGCTGAAGAGGGATGAAGCCGGCGCCATCGTCAAGCACAAGGCTCACCTGGTGGCACGAGGTTTCGTGCAGCAAGAGGGGTCGACTTCGACGATGCCTTTGCTCTCGTGGTAGGGATGGAGTCCGTGCAACTTCTCCTTGCACTGGCTGCCCAGGAGGGCTGGCGCATCCATCACATAGACGTCAAGTTGGCGTTTCTCAACGGTGACTTGAAGGAGGAGGTCTACGTGCACCAGCCGCCGGGGTTTGCTATCCCCGGCAAGGAGGGTAAGGTGCTACGTCTGCGCAAGGCCCTCTATGGCTTGCGGCAGGCCTCGAGAGCGTGGAACGCCAAGCTGAACTCTACGCTCAAGGGGATGGGCTTCGAGCAAAGCCCGCACGAGGCGGCCATCTACCGGCGGGGCAATGGCGGCAATGCCTTGCTGGTGGGTGTCTACGTCGATGACTTGGTGATCACCGGCACCAAGGATGCGGAGATGGCGTCGTTCAAGGAAGGGATGAAGGCCACCTTCCAGATGAGCGACCTGGGGCCTCTCTCCTTCTACCTGGGGATCGAGGTGCACCAGGACGACACCAGGATCACGCTTCGACAGACCGCCTACACCAAGCGCGTCGTTGAGCTAGCTGGGCTCACTGACTGCAACCCAGCCCTCATGCCAATGGAGGAGCGGTTGAAGCTGAGCCGTGATAGCACGGCGGAGGAGGTGGACCCTACGCAGTATCGGCGCCTTGTGGGGAGCCTCCGCTACCTCGCCCACACACGGCCGGACTTGGCGTTCTCTGTCGGCTACGTTAGTCGATTCATGCAGCGACCAATGATGGAGCACCTGCAGGTCGTGAAGAGGATCATCCGCTATGTTGCGGGGACTCTCGACCACGGTATCCACTACCCGAGGTGCCCCGGGGCGACACACTTCGTCGGGTACAGCGACAGCGACCACACTGGCGACATCGACACCAGCAAGAGTACGAGCGGGATCCTCTTCTTCCTCGGCGAGTGCCTCGTTAGCTGGCAGTCAGTCAAGCAGCAGGTGGTGGCCTTGTCCAACTATGAGGCCGAGTACATAGCGGCCTCCACAGTGTCGACTCAGGCGCTCTGACTCGCTCGACTGCTTGGTGATCTCCTCGGCAAAGACGCTGGAGCAATGGAGCTCAGGGTGGACAGCAAGTCCGCTCTGGCCCTGACGAAGAACCCCGTTTTTCACGAACGGAGCAATCACATCCGGGTGAGGTACCACTTCATCCGAGGCTGCTTGGAGGAAGGAAGCATCAAGGCCAGCTACATCAACACCAAGGACCAGCTTGCGGATCTGCTCACCAAGCCTCTTGGGAGAATCAAGTTCCTTGAGCTTTGCTCCAGGACCGGGATGGTCCAACTCTCCCACAAGACGACGCACAAGACTTAGGGGGAGAATGAAGGGAATAAGCCTTGTACTTATGGTCTTTGTGGGGCTGCAACATCTTCTCTCTTTGCTGCAGCACGTAGTGGTAGAGGACATCATCTATTCCTTTAGCATATTTTCAGTTTGGTAGGACAGCTGCAGTTAGCATCTACTTTTCTAGAACAGTAGAAGCATCTTGGACTAGACAGTTAGCTTATGCCCTGGCTGGCTATATATATATATGTGGCCACCCTTCTGTTGGAAGACATGGCATTGTGTGTGAGTGTGAATGAAGAAAACCAAAAAAATTAGTTCAACACTGAATGTCATCCTCTCAGCTCAATGAAAATAAAAATTGAGCTTCTAACACAGGCAACGGCCTCCCGCACCGTCCGGCCCTCACGTCGTCCACGTTGCCCGGCGCATCGGGGAGCGGGCTCGTGCGCCGCGCACCGGCCGCCGCTTCCACGGTCCTCACGCGGATCCGGCTCCCGAACGGCTGGTGGCCACTCCGCTCTCGGCAGGCCGGCCAGCAGCCCGGCGAGACGGCGGCGTGCGCGTTCGCGCCCCCTGCGCGCGCGGGTCCAGCTCGTCGTCATCTCAGCGCGCACGCTCGTGTCTCGGACGATATGCCCTTACGCACTTGTGTCGCCGCTCTCATCTGGTTGGCGTTGGCTAACACGCGGTTCTCTGTCCGTTTCCTGGTAGATGCGTTTTACGACCACTGGTGTCTGATGCTCCATTTCGTCCATGGAAGTTCGTTCTCCGCGAACTTTCACCGGCTGGTACCACGGACGCGTCCCTTTATCTGTTAGAAAATGGCAGACGCACGCCATGTGTGGCCCCGGGACGAGGTAGATCCACAGAGAAGAAGAAGCGTTACTTTAGCACTGAGGAGGGGACCATCGGGTGTGGTGAATCTCGCCCGTCTCAAACTAGGGTTTTTTTTCCAACTAGAATTGGTCCGGAAACCGCAGTTACCGATGTAACCGGTGCGGACCGGTTTCGATACCAGCCGGTTTCAAACCGGCCCAATTGAAAACTTTAATTTGAATTCAAAAAATAAAAAATTTCTAAAAATACTTCAAGTTGCGACTAATTTAATGGTGTCAAATTTATTTTTTTTAAGTATTCATTCATTTAGTATACTTTGCGGGCATGTGAAGTTAAACAAAAAAGAAAAAGAAAAAAGACCGGCCCATTAAGGCTCATCGCGCCGGCATATGACTCACGCGGCGTGGACAGGGCAATCTTGGCAAGATTACAAAGCTCAGCTGCTTAGCTCATGCCAAAATTTCATTTATTTCACACTAGGGAACCACTTACCGTAAATTTTTTTTTGTCACCGGACCGGTTACACCTCAAACCGGACCGGTTTACCGACCAAACCTGTCGGCTGACCAATGCAAATCGGTTGAACATACGTTTTTAGTTTGGATTTTAAATTAGGCCAGTTTTTTTCAGTAACCGATCAAACCGATCTGGTTTACCGTAACCGGTGGGCGGCGGTTTGGTCCCACCGGTAAAAAAACCATGCTCAAACCACGCATGGAATGATCAATGGAGCACCACCCAGCCTTGTTCTTCAGTTGACTCGGCAGCTTTCCGTACGTGCAGTGCATGCATATATGGAAGGTGCTTACGTGATTGACCTGGCCTCTACTACGAGCACAAAAATTGCATGCGTCAAGGTACGAAAAGAGAGGACTGCAAACACCAAAGCAGCCAATGATCTTGCTACGTTGCACGGGAATGCTAAAGGCCTAAAGCTAGCAGAAGCAGGTGTGCATCTCCGAAACCGAAAGGAACCACACCATTTGCGTGCAAGCGCAGCGGACCAGCTCGCCTGGTTAGACTATCTGCGCTCGTGGTACTCTATTTTCATCTTCTAAAAAGAATATTTCTGTCTGGTCATCAAGATTCTCTCTTCTATATTCAGTTCTCCCGCAGCCATCCATTCTCTATACTCTCCTCTATATCAACTACCAGATGCAAAACCCACATGTCATATTCTTTTATCTCTCCTCTCCCTCCTCCCTCCCACTTCCTCTCCCCGGATCCCCTTTCTCCCCACGCCGCCATCTCCTCCTCCACTGCTCCCTCCCGGCGCTGCCCCCTCCCCTGCGGCGCGGCGGCGGCGCGGCTGCCCTGCGCGAGCTACGCGACGGCCGGCTCTGGCGCTCCGGGCGCCCTCTCCGGGCACGCTCGCTGCCGCCCCCTTGCGGCTCGGCAGCGGGGCGGGAGCAGCGACCGCGCGCGCGGGAGCCGCGGCCCCGTGGTGCAGAGCTGCGGCACGCGGAGGCCGGCGCGAGCGGACAGGCCGGTGCAGGCGCGGGGGTGGTGCGGGCGAGCGGCAGGCGCTTCCTCGGCACGCGCGTGGGCCAGCGGCGTCGGTAGCACGGCGCGACGCCGGGAGGCGGGGCCGCGCGGCGGCCGCCACCACGCACCGGCGAGCCGCCCCAACGCGCCGCGAGCGGAGGGAAGCAGGGGCCCGAACCCCGCCGGCGAGCCGCTCCATCGCGTCGCCCCAACCTTGCTCTCTCCGCCGCCTCCGCCGGCGAGCCGTCCCGCCGCGCCCCCCCTCCTTGCTCCCTCCGGCGGCGGCGGGCGTAGCCCCCTCCCTCGCTTGCTCCATCAGCGGGCCACGGCGTGGCGGCCAGCGCGAGCGCGCGGCGGGGCTCCGCGTTCCGGCGGCCGGTGCGAGATCCGGCGTGGCGCGGCGCCCCCGGCTCCCCCCTCCTCCTCTCCGGCGAGCTCGAGCTCGGCTTCTCCTTCAAGGAGGCGGCCATGGCGCGGCGGAGGACCCCGGCGCGCGCCCCTCTCTCTCTCCTCCGCGCGGCTCGCCTTGCGGCTGTGCGCGACGCGGCGGGGCGGCCCGCGCGCATGGTGAGCTCCGCTGGCCCTCTCCGCACACCCCGACCGCGTGCTCGCCACCCGGCCTCGGCCCGCACCGCCGGCGGCCGGCCTGTCGCGCCCCTCTGCTTCTCCCTTCGCGTGGCCCCGCGAGCACGCGGGCGGCATCCACGGCTCGGAGCTGCGGCGAGCGAGCTCCGCGACACCGAGGGGAGGGCGAGCTCCACCCGCTCGCCATGGCATGGCGGCAGCGTCGCGCCCGTGGTGGCCGGCGGCGCTCGTCCACGGCTCCGCCTCCCTCCATCCCTCCGGCGGCGGAGGCCATGGCGCGGCGGCGAGCTGGCGGAGGCCGCGACGCTCCTCGCCCGCCCAAGCAGGCCCGCGCCGAGCCAGTCCGCGCCCAAGCAGGCCTTTCTTCCTCCTCTCTGGCGCAAGGTGCTCGCCGGCGGCCTCCGTTCGCCGGTCCGTCCGCTTCGCGCCGCCCTCCTCCTCCCTCGCGGCCCCGCGCCGGACGGATGGGACGCGCGCGGACACGTGGACCCCGCGCCATGGAGGCGCGTAGCGAGCTTTCGGTCCCCCACCAGATTTGGCGTACGGGAGGGCTTCCACAACGATACCGGAAGCTCTCCAGTAGACCATTGCAGCGGCTTTTTACAGCACCGCTTTCTGCAAGGAACCTTACAGTTCCCTGGTGCAAGTATCCTTAGGCCTGCTAGTGGGGCGGGTCCATTTGGATTTTTCGGGTCGGTTACTGAAACGAGTCTTATTAGTATTATTAGTATGACCAGGTGCGGGAAGGGTGCGGGTTGGGGGTGGGTGACTCGCGAGTCATCCTTTCGCAGGGAGGCTCCGCTCCGCTCCCGTCCACCGGTTCCGCCGCCCTCCATCCTCCGGATCCCGTCCACTGCCCTCCTCGCCGGCCATCCTCCCCGTCGCCAGTCATCCTTGCAAGGCCGCAGGGCGCAGACCGCCCTCCTCACCGGCCGGCCGCGCTGACTGCCCTCCGGCGCCGACCGCCCTCCTCGCTGGTCGTCCGCCCTACCCGCCGGCCTGTCCCGCCCCTCCGCTCCAAGACTCCAGGTGATTGATCTTCTTACCAGTTACCACTGTAGATCCAACCCGTCCTGCACATATGTAGATCTTGCCCCGACCTGCCCCGTCGACGCCCCTCTTACCCTCCCCCATCTGTAGATCTTGCACATATGTAGCAGTGTCCCTTGTACATGGAGTCCTAGAAGAACTTACCAGTTCTTGCAAGGGGGAAGATGCGGTGAGAAAACCACTGGAGAATGGAGATGGGTCAGGGACAGGGAGGGAGGGAAGGGGGTCACGGGGCGGTACCACTGAAAACAAATTTGCTTAGAGAAATCATAGCTTCTTGATCATACTCATTAGAAACCACAGTAATCCAAATATATGGCACTAGTTTTACTTGCCAGATGTTTTCAGTGGAATTTTTTTCTGATTTATTTGCTATTAGATTTTTCAGGCAGCTCTATAGCTAAAACTGATCCTTTTTCCCTCCATTCCTTGTGATTTGAACAGTCAGGGCCAAAAGACTTCCCCGATCCAGTGCTTCATCAAGCGAAACAAGAAGAACTCTAAGTTTTATCTGTACCTTGGGTTGAGAAACTGTAAGTATATATGACATCATACAGTGCCATCCTTACTAGTGTGTAAGTAGGATAATGACGTTGCTTCAAAATGAATCAGTTTCGTCTTATTGGGGATAATGACATGAGCTTCAGTCTGTAGCTGCACTACTCTCGTGCTTTTAGCCTTTTACTAAGCAATGGGTGCAGTCCGTGTTTCTGCCTGGCTGCAAAGTTTTCTGCTTTGGATCCCTTTATTAGCAATATTGTAGAGTTTATTGGTAGTTGGATCAGAGAGATGGGTATGCAACCGAGATGAGCAAGCTTTGTCTTCTTCTTTGCAGCTCTCCTGCATGTTTAAGAAATGAGCAAACTTTATCCCAAAAAACATAGCACTAATTAAGTCAAATTAGTTTAAGTATCTTGATGCAAGTGCATGTTTGTTTTGCTGTACAGTTCATGTTCTTACTTAGGGAGTTAATGCTGTCAGCATGTGGCTATCTAAATTATTAAATTATTGGTTCCAGATTTTGTTTCAGGGTTAACTCGCTTTATTTTCAGTACAATTGTTTGCTTTATACTAAGAAAATTGTGCTTTCATCTTATTCGTGTTTGATGGCCATTGCCTTCGCTGAGCAGGATCTTAGGAAGAAGGTTCCCATCCTTTATCTTTGGTATGCTGAGATGGAGATAACAGCGTCCACTTCAAGAAGGTTCCCATCCTTTATCTTTGCCATCCTTATCTGTACCACATGAAATTCATAGCTTTCAAACATGCCATAAATTGAACTGCACTAATATAAACCAGCAGTAATACTAATACCACACAAACAAATGAACAGCAACGTCATTCCATCCTTCGCCAGCTGAATCTTCAGCAGTTATTCAAGGTGAAACTGCCCCTCTGGTTCAGGTCGGTTGGTTAGGCAGTTCGGACCGGCGGCGCGGCCATGGCTTCCAACAGCATCGTCCCCAGAGGTATTAATTGTTCCCCCCACATCTTGTAAGAGTCTAATCATGATAAGAATGTAAGACTTTCACTTCACGGCTGCCTAGTAAACACCAGAAGAACACCAACAACATGCCAACAAATGGTGCCTGTAATTGCAATCAAAATCCTTTTTCGTGAGAAACAGATGAGAATACAAACAAGACATCAAGCTCGAAAGCAGAGCTGACAAGTGAATTACTATGCGGGTATGTACACAAAAGCGCCTTTTTATGGTGATAAATAAGCTTTTCCCAGTGATCGGTTAATAAGACTCATGAACAAAACTTCTGTTCGCCTAAACAGCCGTTTAGTCCGTTTAAACAGTGTTTAAATGGTAAATAGAGATCATCCGTGTCGTTTAGGCCCTAAACGGTGAATTAAACAGTTGGACCGTTTAAACCCGTTTAAACCGTTAAAATCCGTCTAAATCGTCTAAACAGAGTCGAGATAATCATGATTAAATGAGCTAAATGATCATTTAATTCATAATTTAGTCAATAGGGGGATTACAACTACCACAATCAATACCAAACCAAGTAGCACCGTAAGTATATGAAATATTATGGGATTTAGATTTCTTCCAAAAATATTATTTGGCGGAATAATTACTTTTTACATGTGCAAATATGTAGACTTTCTAGCATATTTGACATTTACGTACATAAATATGCATATTTTAATGTTATTATGCCAAACCGTTTAGGCCGTTTAACTTCGTTTAAACACCATTTAAACCGCCTAAACACTAAACAAAGCGTGACCGACTGTTTACCGTTTAACGTTTAGGAAAACATTGATGTCAAAACGAAAAAGTAACATCAAACATGTGAGAAGATTAAAACCATATGTACCAGAGTATTGGCAACATGATTTTCTCATTGATCGGTTAATAAGACTTATGAACAAAATGGAAAAGTAACATCAAACATGTGAGAAGATTAAAATCATGTGTACCAGAGTATTGGCAACATGATTTTAACCTAGGGTTGATAAAGATGTTAAAGTTATCTGTTACACATTGTGTATTTTCGTAGGCTGGGACATTTCCAAACCCCATCATGACAAAGGTTGTAAGTTATTCCAGCAAACTGCACCTAGATATTTAAGGTTCCTCTCATAAAAGGTAAACAAATTCAAGATCATCGCATTTCTAAAGTTGGCAGTGAGCATAAATATTCTGGAGATCAATACCAATATATTCATAAAATATGTAATCAATAAATATTGTCTAGTAGTGAGAAGTAATGTTACCAGAGTTTTTGCAAAGGTCGAGTGAACCCAGTGCCTCTTATATTTTGATTTTTTTAGTTACAAGAAGAATTGTAATGAAATGGAATGATTTGATAACAACATTTGATAAATAATCTAACTCTACAGATCATCAGAAGGTATACTGGTCATCATTATGTGGGCTAAGCTTCAATGATAGAATCAGAATATGAAAGTTGGATGGAAATACATATGTCATCTAAGTAATTAAGCTACATCGGATAGAAAGGACTTTCATAAATATATATATTTACTATTTGCAGGATGTGACCTTTGAATAACCTAAGGATCTTCCATACTAGGGCTTTCAAAGACAAGTTGATTGGCCAGTTTACTTTTTGTGACCTCCTTTGAGCGACAGCTATACTCTATATGACTCTGCTTTCATTGTGACCAAGCATTTCAGGATAAAGTTGAAGTTCATACCACTGCCCTATAATGGATTAACTTCCTCTTCAAATTTTAGAATAAAAATACTAGCCATGATATATAACTAAATAAGACTTTATAACCAATACATTTAGATTTGTACTGTAACATGCTTACTTATGTCAAGTGTCATCACAGTGCAAAAATATGAATTCAGATTTGATAGAACCCCTGTAACATTCTTCATAAAATATAACAAATAGCAACTGAAGGATTCAACATACAAAAACTGAAAAAATAGAAAGTATTGTTGTTCACCAGAACTTAGAAGCGTGCTTCAAATACACCCAAAGAGTGCTGAGACCATGAGGAATTGAGGACGCCTCATCTTTCCAGACCTGTGGCAAGAAAAAGTACAAACAGTTATGTGTTAAGGGCTACGGCAATCTGAACAAAGTACAGTTGAAGGTTGGAGACCTAGAAACTCCCAAATGTCGCATTTAAGTCAAATATGTTGCCCATCAATAATAACACAAGTTATTGGAACGAAATACTGAAGATTGAGTGTTACTACTCAAAGTACCCACATCAAAAGGAAATTTTGAGCTATGATGCTAGCATGAAACCGCTAAAGAGCCCTCATTGCAACCAATCTAAGCATCAAAACACAAAATTAGTACAAAGACTAAGGTGGCCCTAAGCTAGGAGATCAGATCAAGCATAAAAATTTGGAAGTGAAAAAACATCTATCACTGAAGGTAACAAGAAAAGGAGCAAACCATCTGATCACAAGAAGTGAAAAAATTTGAAAGCCTCGATGTTTTTATTTTGGATCCAATACTTGCATCAGTTTGCGGTTTGCAGCTTCTATTGATCTCTTTGGCGCCAGAAGTAGGGTTCCATTTGGTGGTCTGGCTAAATATGCCTATTGCTTTAACACGTTATTTTTTATTTTCCCGGTGCTCCTTGTGGTGGTCAGATGGTTTGCTCCTTTTTTTTTTGTTACTTTCAGTGATAGATGTTTTTTCACTTCCAAATTTTTATGCTTGATCTGATCTCCTAGCTTAGGGTTATTTTAGTCTTTGTACTAATTTTTGTGTTTTGATGCTTAGATTGGTTGCAATGAGGGCTCTTTAGCAGTTTCATGCTAGCATCATAGCTCAAAATTTCTTTTTGATGTGGGTACTTTGAGTAGTAACACTCAATCTTCAGTATTTCGTTCCAATAACTTGTGTTATTATTGATGGGCAACATATTTGACTTAAACGCGACATTTGGGAGTTTCTGGGGCTCCAACTTTCAACTATACTTTGTTCAGATTGCCGTAGCCCTTAACACATAACTGTTTGTATTTTTTCTTGCCACAGGTCTGGAAAGATGAGGCGTCCTCAATTCCTCAGTCTCAGCACTCTGGGTGTATTTGAAGCACGCTGCTAAGTTCTGGTGAACAACAGTGCTTTCTATTTTTTCAGTTTTTGTATGTCGAATCCTTTAGTTGCTATTTGTTGCATTTTATGAAGAATGTTACAGGAGTTCTATCAAATCTGAATTCATATTTTTGCACTATGATGACACTTGACATAAGGAAGCATATTACAGTACAAATCTAAATGTATTGGTTATAAGATTTTATTTAGTTATATATCATGGCTGATATTTTTATTCTAAAATTTGAAGAGGAAGTTAATCCATTATAGGGCAGTGGTATGAACTTCAATTTTATCCTGAAATGCTTGGCCACAGTGAAAGCAGAGTCCTAGAGAGTATAGTTGTCGCTCAAAGGAGGTCACAAAAAGTAAACTGACCAATCAACTTGCCTTTGAAAGCACCAGTATGGAAGATCCTTAAGTAATTCAAAGATCACATCCTGTAAATAGTAAATATATATATTTATGGAAGTCCTCTCTATCCGATGTAGCTTAATTACTTAGATGACATATGTATTTCCATCCAACTTTCATATTCTGATTCTATCATTGAAGCTTAGCCCACATAATGATGACCAGTATACCTTCTGATGATCTGTAGAGTTAGATTATCTATCCAATGTTGTTACCAAATCATTCCATTTCATTACAATTCTTCTTGTAACTAAAAAATCAAAATATAAGAGGCACTGGGTTCACTTGACCTTTGCAAAAACTCTGGTACCATTACTTCTCAGTACTAGACAATATTTATTGATTACATATTTTATGAATATATTGGTATTGATCTTCAGAATAATTATGCTCACTGCCAACTTTAGAAATGCGATGATCTTGAATTTGTTTACCTTTTATGAGAGGAACCTTAAATATCTAGGTGCAGTTTGCTGGAATAGCCTACAACCTTTGTCATGATGGGGTTTGGAAATGTCCCAGCCTACGAAAATACACAATGTGTAACAGATAACTTTAACATCTTTATCACCCCTATGTTAAAATCATGTTGCCAATACTCTGGTACACATGGTTTTAATCTTCTCACATGTTTGATGTTACTTTTCCGTTTTGTTCATGAGTCTTATTAACCGATCACTGGGAAAAGCTTATTTATCACCATAAAAAGACGCTTTTGTGTACATACCCGCATAGTAATTCATTTGTCAGCTCTGCTTTCGAGCTTGATGTCTTGTTTGTATTCTCATCTATTTCTCACGAAAAAGGATTTTGATTGCAATTACAGGAACCATTTGTTGGCATGTTGTTGGTGTTCTTCTGGTGTTTACTAGGCAGCCATGAAGTGAAAGTCTCAGCATTGTCAGTGAGGCATAAAGTATACGATGGTAATCCAGCTTAATTCTTTATATTAATTTAGTTCATATCGTGGTTTTTTGTTCTGAATACTGGGATTGACATAAATGGAAGTATGAGCATTGCTTGACTTGTTTTAGTGCACTTTACTGGTTAGGTTCAGTTAAGTTGGGTGACCAGAGCAGAAATAAACTGAATAGGCAGTCTTTACCACTATGGATTGTTATGATTTTGAATTGACAGTAAATGATGTTAAGTCCTTGCTATTATAAAGTTTTTCCCCCTGTATGAATTGGACAATATAGTTTTTTTAGTGTTCTCTTTTAGTTTTGTTTCCAGATAGAATGTGTCCATCTATTCAGCCATATAACTATGATGTCCAATTTTGTTTCACATAGAACTGTGTAACATTAAAGATGGGGATGGTTGCTCCGTGGAGCGAACCATACTCGACCCGTCGATCCAAACGGCGTATCATGGAGGACCGGGCGATCCATCATACTCTTTTGCTGCGACCCGGGTTCTCCATTGGATTGCGTGGGTCGATCCTCAGCTACCATGCGGAGGGACACCCCTGCACGTGGGCACCTGTGCGTTAGCTTGAGTGCTTAACTACACTAGAAAATGAAAACTAATAGCAATTACACTTAGGCGCTATAAATAAAGAAATATTGAATCCAGCTGTTGACAGGAGTATACGACGGGTCTCGCTGCTCGTATCGCGCTTCTGGAGCTCATGCTAGGCGTTGCGGCCTCTGGTGTGGATCGAACCTGTCGACCCTTTGGTTCTTTGGGTCATCATCCATTAACCATTAGCTGATTTGTAGTTTACATTAGGGGCCGCTTGGATTATTTTCATGGATCGGTTCGATGATCCAATGGATCGAACCGTACCACGCCCATCCTTATGTAACATATACCTCAAATATGTGAGCGTGAGCTAGCAATGCTGTCTAGTTTGAAAGTCCTTATATTCCAATTTACTATGTGTCATTCAACAATATAGTGATTATGTAGTGCTGAAATGCAGAACTTGGGATGTAGATCAGAGAATGGGTGCAACTGCAAGGAGAATAGATTTAACATCACAACATCAGTGGTCATAACAAGATCCATTAACCAATCAGTGGTCATAACAAGATCCATTAACCACTCAAGGTTCACAAAAGCCTTTAGTTGCAGCTTACTACTATCCACCTCACTATTTACATTTCACTACATTATGTACAGTCATCCAACTGTTGCCATGCGCCCAAACTTGCCACCACCAACTGATGATCCAATCTCGTCCTTGCACCTCCCTGCCCCTGCACTAACCTCCACTCTTCCACCACCGTTGCTACCCCCACCACCACGGCCTTTACCTTTGCGTGGGCTAGCACACTTCCTGCAGATGAAATTTTCAGGGACTTCTTCAAAATCACTGATCCCTGAGCACCTGGTGTGCTGCCAGACTCCACACACGTCACATGCTAGCATACGTTCACCATCATCATCCTTGGCACCACATGAGCAGTCCACAGTCCAGTTCTCCAAACCCCTCTCCATCCTAAACTGTACAATCCTCCGATAATCTCCAGTGCAACGTCCCCTTAACCGAACAAGGTGGCCTGATCCAAGCACATGCTTCACAGGGGTTGTGTCACTGAAGTTTGGCAAGTCAGGGAGCTGTTCAGCCTGGAAGCTTTGGAACATGAGGTACGTCTCTTGAAATGCCCTTGAAGCCTGCACTTTCAATTCAGCAAGAGTAGCACTTGCTGGTAAATGTACAAGTTCCTCTGGAGGTGCTGTGTAGTCTTTTGGGTGATCAAGTAGCTCAATGGAGCACCTTACGCAGAGCAAAAATGGGTTTGAAGGAATTCTTAGAGCATGTTCGTCATAATGCTTGATGAACTGTTTGCAATCAATAATCTTTGCTGCTGCACTATGTGATGATGCACCCACCACCTCCGGTTGTGAAGATAGCATGGATTCTGGGTTGAGCAGAGCGTCGTAGAGGAATCTAAGATCATGCAGGACATGTTCAACAGAAGGCTCAAACATCAGTGCATCAACTGGTGACCGAATGGAGGAAGATTCCAGCCTGCTTGTCATGAAATAAGTGGTCAAGAAAACTACGAGACAAAGTTTAGGTATCAAAAAGGGAAGGAACAAGACTCACCTGTACTCAATTGCATTTATCTCAGCATTGCAGCGGACAGCAACGAAATGGCCATCATCCAGTTGTTTTCCACCTAGTTCTCGAAGAGAATAATCAAGCAGCTCCTGTGAATCAACAGCCTTTGACACAGCACCCCTAAGCGCACGCCAAGATACCCATTGTCCAGTTTGCACAACTCGGAGAACCTTAAGCATTGCGGCTTCTGCTCGATCAAGATCATCTTTAGTCCATGCACAAAGCACATTAGATGCAAGATCCACGCGCTTATAAGTTGAGGGTTTTGACATCTGAGCTTGATGAAGCAGGTGCATAATGAAGCGGAAAAGGTCCCGGAGGGTCACCAGTTGGCGATCAGAGAGTGCCCAATAAAGAGCAATTGTGTTCTGCAGTGGAGTCCTGATAGGGCTACGGTTGGAGAAGTACAGTGCCAGTTGTATATTGGAAAGCATGTCTACTGCCGTTCCGTAGGTGTCTGAGGTTAGTGCAAAGCTGCCAGCACCAAACTTGTATCCCCATTCACCATACCATGGGTGCCCACTTGTGACTGCATGCAGAAGTCTGTAGTCCATTCCATGTTTCTTGGAGATGTCCATGACAGTGACCTTCCTGCAGTGATAGAAATGATAGGTTGAAGGAAGTATTTTGGATAAATGTCAATTCCAATCAAAGATTGCTGCTGTTCTGCTCCTTTCATTTACCTCACATATAACACCTTGCACAAGCGATCCCATAAGCTCATTATGTCACGGCCAGTGAGGACTCTTGAGCCACCTTCACGGCCATTTACCCTGAGGAGGTGCCCATACCCGTTGGCATGCACTACAGCGTGCAGCAAGTGAGAGGAGTCATCCACGTGCAGGTATGCACACTCCTCGATTTCCTCACCATCCATATCGAAGTTGCAGAGGGCACACCTGAGAAGGCATTGCATTTGAATTGAAGTAAGATAACTTGCAAAGTAGTATTCAGAGCATCAGAAGTTCACAACATATCAATCAGATTACATGGTTTATGATTTATTAAGAGCAAGAGAAGGTTGCAGAGTTAACATTCTAAGTTGTCTATGAATAGTAATAGAAACATTTGCACTTTCATCTTTTTACATATGCAAACAAGCCCCATCCAAATGCAATCTATTCAAAACTCTCTGCATTTAGATTCGAGCATGCACTGATTCACAGCATCTAACACACAGCATGTTGACATCAACTGGTGCTGTATTAACACTGTCAGGTCCCATTTCCCATTTGCTGTTATGCAAGCATGTATATTTCTGAAATGTGCCTCCCACCTTGATTCTCCAGCGACCATGGGAGTCCCGCAGCGCAGGCAGCAGGTGCGCCGGTGGCCGGAGAGCTGGTTGCAGTCGTTCTCGATGATGAAATGGTACCGCTTCCCGCAGACTGGGTGCCCACTCCATCCTGCAACCAAACAAACGCATCAGACACAAGATTCCATTGCAGATGCTGTATTGCTGTATGCTAACAGTATATGACAAGAAAGATTGAATCAATCATGGTTATGCATGTGAAAGCAACATCCCAACAATTCGCTGACAAGACGAAAGCTTCCGGAAATTTTTGAGTGAAACGGGTCGACTTTTTTTTCAAAAAAGAAAGACGTTGGATTTAAAAGCCGATATAGCGCTCAATAAATGGAAAGGATAACGGGAAGATCGACACAAAACAAATGTGTATATGTTCAAAAATTAACAAAATATTTTTGCGTTAAACCAATTTTGAGAGAGAGGAAAAAGAGAAGAAAGCAACTCACCCACGACTCTGCACTGATCACAATACACAGATCGCGATCGAAGCACATCCTCCTCAACGACGTTGAGCTCCACCCTGCCGCCGGTCTCCTCGTCCCCCGCCTCCCCGACCCTCAGGGACACCCTCCAGATCAGCAGGTGCGGCGGGGCGGCGGCGGCCGCCGGCGAGAAGATGGACGGAAGCGGGAGCAGCCTCGCGTGCTTTGCGAGGAACCCCCTCACCGCCTCCCTGAACGTTCCGGCCGCCCCGCCGTCTCCGGCCGCCGGGAACGCGGCGAAGTCCCTGGCCTCCACCCGCGCCCTCGCCCTCTTCAGCGGCCGGCCGTTCACCACCATCTCCCCCTCAGCCGCCGTCGGATCGCGACGGATCTGCCGCCTCCGTCGTCTTCCTCGTCGCCGATTAACCGGATCGGAACTCTGGTTAGGGTTTGCGGCGGCGGCGGCGGCTGCGAGATAAAGAGGAGGAAGGCGATGGGGTCGATTCCTTCGAGGGGAAGGACGATCTGTTAGGCACTTAGGCCTGGTCTTTGTGCACCGGATTGCTGGAATGAACTCCGGGCCCACGTAAGCGGGTGCGGCGTATACTGGGATGGGTCTATGCATGTGGTGGTGGAATGGGCTCGTCGGTCGTGGCAGGACTCTAACCATGGTTAACCGGGGCGTGGGGTTGGGTTGGTGTGGTTGGGTTCGGGGCCTTTCTGAGAAGAGGGCGCCAGAAGTGGGAGGGAATAAAGGCGAGGGTACTGTGGTCATTGCGTACCCATGGTTCCCGTGGCGGTAGAGTACGGGTACTTGTGCAGATCAAATTACAGAACTACCCATGGCCCTCTCGGAGGTCGCCATTTTCTCGATGCCTTGGCTATTCCGATCAACATTCCTCAAATATAAACAGACCAATAATCGTTAATATACATACTATCTTTCTACTAACCATACATGACAGTTTATGGTCACAATTTTATAAGCCAGTAGTAAGAAAACTCAACTTAGGGCCCGATCATTACTAATTATGCGGAAAAAGGAGTATAGGAACTTGAAAAATAAGCTGGTATGCTACAAAGATTATATTTTTAGTCACATTGAGCAGTCGCTTTCGATGACTAGTGGAACTCAAACTCAGTGAAAGTGCGCATCTGCATCACGGAAATGCCGTGCAGTTACCTGCGGGTCGAGGCAGCAGAACTCAGCAGACGAGTTCAGGCGTGCGGCACGAAGGGGCAGATACGGAAACCCCGAACTGGCCAAAAATTATTGGTCCGTGGGTGGACGAAACTGCCCGCCAAAGTGTGAATCGTTCTCCAGTTTCCCGCGGCATCGCCGGGCGTCCAGCGGAAACGCCAGACGCCCAAAACTCCTTGGCTTCCCCAGGCTTCTCTCCCTCGCGCCTAAATTTAGCCGGACACGTGGTTCGAGGGCGCTGGCGCTCGACCGTTTGAGCGCGACACGGCTGATTTAAATAAACGGGATCGGATAAACGGATAATTATTCTAGCGGACGGATCCGATACTGGAAGTGTTTGTTTAGACTTTTATTATTAGACGGGTCGGATATGGTTGTTTGTTTGATCCGCTTGGGTGCCGATCGTTAGGATTTGTGCAGCAGGGTTTAGAGGCGGCTTCGTGGCGGAAACGATTAACGGAGTATAAGACCATTCCCAATCCTCCATGTATGATGGTGTTCATAGTACTAAATATATTGTCACATAGGAATTTTTGCTTATGTGTCACCACAATAAATGAGAGAGAGTGGCAAGAGCAAGAAATTGGATCTCATGCAAGACCCAGTGTCAACACGCAAACCAATACGCTAGATACCACATGTTGTGCATTGGGAGTAAGGTGATGTCTTCATAATAAATGAAGAATAAATATGATAGGTGGAGAAAAGAGAAAGAGTTTAATAGGACTCCACACCAAGAAATCATGGGTTATTGAGTGTAGTTTCTAAAGATGATGTCTTGAACTCTTGATGATATGACAACATGGACACTACTCATGGACACTGTGGATTGGGATTGGCCTAAGAGAACAGTATACTGCAGCAGTTGGTGGGCCGGGCCCTGATCTGTCGTCTAGTCAGGTCCACGTGGACTTTCTGGATGGAGTAGCACACGAGGGTCCGTTTGAATTGTTTGTTTTTTTCCCTATAAGAGCAACTTATAGATGTCCATTCGGGCCGCCCGGCCTGGCCCGAGCCTGGGCCCGACCTGGACCGGTAACCTCCGGGCCGTGCCCAGCCCGGCCCTATTTCTTCGCGGGCCGTGCCGGGTCAGCCCACGGGCTGCGCCGACAGCCCAGGCACGGGCCTGTTTCATGCCGGGCCAGCCCGTGGAGCCCGGCCTGCTTGTTGGGCTCTGGCCCACCGCGGCCCACGATGGGGCACCGGTGCTCGGCCGCGGGAGGAGCGCGGTGGACCGGCGGGCGCGGGTCGCCGGGAGGAGGCGCGGCGACAGCATTGGAGAGGAGGCGCGGTGGACCGGCGAGGCGACGGCGGCGGAGAAGCGCAGCAACGGCGACCGCGGCCCACGAAACGGCGCTAGATCTAGGTTTTAGGGTTGCGGGACAAGGACGCGGCGTCGAGGAGGTGGCGGTCGGCGAGGCGGAGCCGAGGACCCCCGTCGACGACGGAGAGGAGGCGGCGGCCGGCGAGGCGGAGACGAGAAGCGGCAGCTGCCAGCCGACGGGGAGTCGAGGAGTCGGGGGAGGCGGCGCGAGGGCCGAGGGGAGGGGCGCGAGGGCCGAGGGGAGGGGCGCGAGGCGGCGGCCGACGAGGAGTCGAGATTGGGGGGGTGTCGAGGAGTCAGATGGGTCGAGGGGGCGCTTCCGCAGTTCCGCGCTTGGGTTTGTCGCTATAAGGCTGTGGGCTGGGCTGTGTGCTTGTGTAGGCCTTTGGAGTTAGCGGGCCGCTACCGGGCCAGCCTGCTAACTCCGTGCCGAGTCGTGCCAGCCCACGGGCTGGGGTGACGGCCCAAGCCCGGGCACGGTTTGGACCGGGCCGTGCCGTGCTTGGGCCGGGCCAACGGGCTGCGGGCTATATGGCCATCTATAGAGCAACTCCAAAAGACTCTCTATATCCATCTTAATTTTTAGAAATAGAGAATTTGATGGAAAATATCCTCCAAAAGCTTCTCTAAGTAGTTATCCAAATATAGCTATCATCTATTTCGAATTTTTCGCTAGCCAAAAATAGATAGTGAAAATGTCTCTGTAGAGTACAAACAAGGTATAAAAAAGCTGTTGGAGAATGAAGATGGATAGAGAGCGATTTTATGTACATGACTCTACAAATAATGATTTAGAGGGTGAAATTTAGAAAGACCCTTAGAGATGCTCTAACTAGTGGAAATGTACGTGTCTTTTATTTTTCTTCTAAAAATAATACACATATTTTTTTCTTTCATAAAATAATGATGTCAATTATTATCATTACAAAACAAATATGACGCGAATTACATGTTTAAAGAAAAGTACAGTGTGTGCCAAAAGAAAGTAATACGCTGATACAAGAGGTGTGTATAGAAAATTGCTGGTGCAAAAAGTATTAGCATTTTGGTGGAACTATTTTTCTTCTATTCAAAAAGATCACCACCCCTTTTGCCAAACCTCTTGATCTGACTAGTGAGACCTCCGTGAAGAGTACGATTGGCCTAATTTTGGTGAGAAAGGGTTTCATTTATTTCAACTTTTATAGTATAGATTTGTTGAATGGCAAGGTCTACTATTTCTTAACGAGTTTAGTACTTATTTCCTCCGCCCACAAAGATTGTTCGTTTAGAAAATTTTAAATACATTACTAGTAGTAAGAAATGATCTTGTTACCCCCAAACTAATTATTGCAATTGTGATTGAAGACCAAGATGTTTATTTGTTTCCAAGATTCTTAATAAATGCAAATACATTAGAAATATAAAAATGACATTTATTTAAATATTTTATTGGTTCTGTACCTTTCTCTCCATAATAGTTTCTTGGTATCTAACATTGCTTTAATTAGATGAACCTCATTACAATATAATTGAACAGCCTTCGTGGGACAAATTTTAGAGGTCAAATAAACAGTCTTTGTGGGATAGAGGGAGTATTTCCTTCGTCACAAATAATAAGGGTTTGTTTAGAAAATTTCAGACCTATTACTAGTAGTGAAAACGATCATGTTATCCCTAATTAACTATAACAATTATGATTGAAAAATGTGCTATTTATTTGGTTCTCTAGATTCTCAATAAATGCAAATGTATTAGAACTAGAAAAGTAACATCTACTTAAGCGCATTTGATTGGCTCCACATTGTCTATGCAATTTTTTTCCTTGGTGTTTCATATTACCTTATTTAGATGAACTTTACTATAATATAAAGAGCACTCTTTGTAGTACAAAATTTGAAGGCTAGAGAAATATTTATTTTGGGACGGAGGGAGTAGGTGACATATTTTTGCTGAGTGGAGTATTACTAGCCTAATGATGAATCAGTGCATTGTTTCTTCTAGTTAAAGAAGTGCATGCATTACATGACGTACTATCCCTCTGATTATAAGAAAAGGAAAGTATAAGTTCTTAATACTTTGAAGTGGTTTTAATACAGCATTTTGACCAGCAATATCCGTGAAAATATTTTTTAAATAATTGGAAGAGTTGGATAGTGCATAAGTATTTTTCGTAATTAGTCCAACAACATCAATCTGTGTAATGAGTGCAATGTTTCCGGGTACCGATGGGCAATTTTTCTTAAAAAAGGATTACAACAACAACCTTAAAGACTTATATTTAAGGTCGAAGGGTGTGTTTGCAATTATTGTTATTTCCAAAACCCAAACCATGTATCTAGATGTGTTGGAATTGATCTCCAAGGGCCAGATCCAAAGATTGACCGACGCCACCAATCCCACCTACATCCCTACCGATCTAAGGTTAGCGCGAGGCCGACGGGAAGCGCCACCACGTCGCTCCCCACCGCCGCCACCGTTCCTGGCCAGTGCCGGTACCGTCCCGAAGGGTACCGGTACCCTCGCCGCCCACCATCGCCGCCGGATCCGTGCCTCGCCAACCCGGACTTCCTCGCCTCCATCCTCGACTCCATCGATGCCATGGCACCCGCGGGCACCAGCTCCTCCGCCGCGCCGCCGACCGACGATCTGCGTCCTCCTCTCTCTCCCTCTTTTCCTTTGTACTAGTCTAGGGCCATGAACTCTTGATTATCTACTCAGAATGTGTACCCTCAGACCCGATTTGTATGCCTAGATTGATCCTTGTACAGAAATAGAGAAGTTATGAATATAACATTTATTGTGATTTCCAAACCACCAGCCATGTTTGGCTGGACGCCCCCGATCAGGGCGCAAATCAAGGGATTGGCCAGATCTTTGGATCTGGCCCTTGGAGATCAATTCCAACATTCTCCCCCTTGATCTCTCATTGTTCTTATTCTTGTTTTGTATCTGAGTTTATCTATCCCATCGCAGATCAGTGTATAGGGCGTGCCTCGTCATGACAATTATTACTATCAGATTAACAACCACAATCACATTTCCGGTCTGAAACAGTCTTATTCTATGGCCCTCTTTGTCCAGGAATCATAAGCTTTCCCTTAAACCCATGCCGGCTAAGTGTTCTCTGAACACATTGGGTGGTAGGCCTTTTGTGAGCGGATCCGCTAACATCATATTCGTTCTGATATGTTCTAGACAAATAGTTTGATCTTGGACTTGCTCCTTAACAACATAAAACTTGATGTCGATGTATTTGGCAGCACCACTCGACTTGTTGTTATGAGCATAGAATACTGCTGGCTCGTTGTCGCAGTATAATTTCAATGGTTTTTCTATACTGTCGACCACTTTCAATCCGGGTACGAATTTCTTTAGCCATGTGACCTGCCCGGAGACCTCATAACATGCCACAAATTCAGCATACATCGTGGAGGATGTTGTAACTGACTGTTTGGAGCTTTTCCACGATATTGCTCCTTTTGCAAGAGGGAAGATGTATCCAGATGTGGACTTTCTATCATCTGTATCTCCTGCAAAATCTGATTCTGAATACCCTTCTATTTCTAAAATTTCTAATTTTCTATATGTCAGCATGAGGCCAGTTGTATCCCTCACATAGCGTAAAGCTTTCTTTACCATTTTTCAGTGCTCTATGCCTGGATTACTCTGATATCTGCCAAGTACCCCGGTAACAAAACTTAAGTCAGGGCGTGTGCACACTGGTGCATACTGTAAGCTTCAGACAGCTGAAGCATAAGGCACTGCCTTCATTTGCTCGAGCTCATACTGGTTTTTGGGACACTGATGTTTCCCGAAACTGTCGCCCTTGACTATTGGAGCAGGTGTGGGCTTTCTCGCATGCATACCGTATTTCTTTAATACTTTTTCTAAGTATGCCTTCTGCGATAATCCTAAAACCCCTTTTCTTCTATCTCGGTGAATCTCAATTCCTAAAACGAACGAAGCCTCACCAAGATCTTTCATATCAAATTTCAAGGACAAGAATTTCTTTGTCTCCAGTAATAGATTAACATCACTGGTAGCTAGCAGAATGTCATCCACATACAGGATGAGGAAAATGAATTTCCCGTTCTTGAACTTCGCATAAATGCAATTGTCCTCTTTATTTTCTTTAAAACCAAACTTTCTAATTGTTTCATCAAATTTTAAGTATCACTGCCTCGAGACTTGCTTCAAGCCATAAATCGATTTTCTTAGGCGGCATCCTAAATTTTCTTTGCCTTCCACGACAAAACCTTTGGGCTGTGCCATGTAGACATCTTCATACAAATCCCCATTTAGGAATGCCGTTTTTACATCCATCTGATGCAATTCTAAATCATAATGTGCCACTAAGGCCATTATTATTCTGAAAGAGTCTTTACATGAGATCGGAGAGAAGGTCTCATTGTAATCTATTCCTTCTCTTTGTGTGAAGCCTTTTGCCACGAGCCGCGCTTTATATCTTTCTATGTTCCCTTTGGAGTCACATTTTGTTTTGTAGACCCATTTGCAGCCTACTGTTTTGGCTTCTCTGGGAATTTTTCCTAAATCCCAAACTTTATTGGTATTCATAGATCTCATTTCATCTTCCATGGATGCAAACCATTTGGATGAATTAGCGATTTTCATGGCTTCTTCAAAAGAGGTGGGATCACCCTCATTCTGTATTTCTTCGCTATTATAGACTTTATAGTCACTAGAAATAGCTGGTTTTCTAATTCTTTGTGACCTTCTCGGGGCCACTACGACTGGTATTTCTTGCACAGGAGGCTGTTGTTGCTCCCCCTCATCCATGGGAACAGGTTCTATATGGTCCTGAGGAACAGCGTCCTCATTTCCATTTGCTGCCACGTTAGGAGGACCGACAACAGGTGGTGGCACCATAGTTTCCTGCACTGCAACGTCAGGTGGACTGACAACAGGTGTTGGCACTGCAGTTTCCTGCTCTATCGGTGCCACAACCACAGGCAACGAGAAATAAGGCTCCTGAGTCATCGGAGTGGGAACGTATACCCGCTTCTCCTCAAGGTCGATTGTTCTGGCTACCATGCTCCTCCTGATCATCTGATCTTCTAAGAAGGCATCATGTCTTGTTTCTACAAATTTCGTGTGTCTGTCGGGACAATAAAAGCAATATCCCTTAGACTTTTCTGGATAGCCAATAAAATGTCAACTGAATGTCTTGGGATCTAGCTTCCCAATGTTCGGATTAAATACTTTGGCCTCAGTTGGACAGCCCCATACGCAAAAATAATTAAGCGAGGGTTCTCTTCCTGTCCACAGTTCATACGGTGTTTTCGGCACCGATTTACTTGGCACCCGATTAAGAATGTAAATGGCGGGTTTTAACGCCTCCATCCACAAGTTAATCAGTAGTGTGGAGTAGCTCATCATACTTCTGACCATATCCATCAGGGTACGGTTTTTTCTTTCTGCTACTCCGTTCTGCTGAGGCTCGCCCGATGTAGAATACTGGACAACTATGCCATTTTCCATAAGGAACCTTGCAAAAGGTCCTGGAACTTGGCCATAGGGGGTGTGTCGACCGTAGTACTCTCCCCCACGGTCGGATCTGACTATCTTAATCTTTAAATCATGTTGGTTTTCTACTTCTGCTTTGAATATCTTGAATTTATCCAACGCTTCTGATCGTTCTTTGATTGGATAAATGTAGCCATAATGCGAGTAATCGTCTATAAATGTTATGAAAGAAAAATAACCATCTACAGTAGTGACTGGGAATGGTCCACATATATCTGTCGGTGTTTACCGCCAAGCCTGCTCAGGGATACCCTTAGCAGTAGGGTTTGTAGGTAGGGATCGACTGCTCTAGAACTCGATGGTACAAGGAACACAAAGATTTAGACAGGTTCGGGCCGCGAGTTTGCGTAATACCCTATGTCCTGTGTGGTTTGTATTGCCTTAGGTGTTGATGATTGTTTGGAGGGGGTCCCTGCCCGCCCTTATATATCCGGGGGGACAGGGTTACATGGAAAGTTCTAGCCGAGTACAGTTGGAGTCCTACTACAATACAATCGGATAGTTTCCTTTGTACTACAGCTAGTTCTACGCCTATTCGGGTAGTTACAAAAGAGGTAAAGTACATCCATGAGCTATCCCTTACTCTAGAATATTCTATGTCTATAAGCAGTCCCGCTGTCCCGGGTCTGACAAGCCCCCGAGCTCTTCGTAGCCGAGTCCTGCAGGCGTCGAGTACTTGGCTGGGCGTCTTCGAGTACTTCAAGTAGTCAGAACATCCTTTTGGTTGCTTCTGGTCCTTCCTTCAGATACGTCGACTAGTCCTTCAAGTACTTCCGTTTGCTTCGAGGCTGTGAGTTGCTCAAGTCCCGAAATCTTGATCATATATGGTGCGCGAAGTACTCGCACTCCATATGGAGTAGCCCCCCGAGCCTTAGGTTGAATCGCAGAATCAGGCTGAGGGTCACTTCAGTCTATTTTCCAAAAAAATTGAAAAATAAATCTTTGATGCCTATATCCAGCAGCCCCCGAGCCTTAAATCAAAATCTCTTTTGCTGCGAGTAGCTCCCGAGTATAGATTTAGAATTAAGGATTTAAGTCGTGGCATCAGATTTTATCCTTTAGATTATTTGCAGGATTCATCAGATCCGAAATCCGAAAAGATCTCTTTTTCGGGGAAAATCCCAGAAAAATGATACAATTGGATCCGCCACACTCATTGCACCCAAAATAATTTCAGGAATAAAATCCAGGATGTACGGCTCTTTATTTAGTGCTCACATGAGACGTTACTGTTCGGAGAATCTGCATTATTGCAACTTTGACTGCGTCCGTGAATGCTGCCTTGAATGCATCCGTGAAACGTGCACTGTTGATTCACGGGTTCTCCTTCAGCAAGCCTCCTTGTGGCTATAAAAGGCAGGGGAGAGGTTTTTGCCAGAAGCACCAAAGTGTAGCGACCATGGCTTTTCCTTGGTGTTCTTGTTCTCGCCCTCCTGAATTTTACATAGTTCCTTCCAACAAAAGATGCTAGAAGAGAACTTGCGAGTGACGAGAGAAGTCTCTGCTGCCTCCTCCTGCATCCCTAGAGCTCTCATCGGATCCATGCTGGACATCATGTCCTTGCATCTTCCAATGAGGCAGATTTGGGATCGTTGGGTTGGGTCTTGTTGTGTCACATCCTTGGGGTTGCCTATTTCTGGGTGCCCAAGAACTGACATCTCTAGCGGGGAAGCTTGATCTTGCCACAAAGTGTTCAGGGAGAAGGAGAAATTTCTCTGCAAGATGCTACAAGAGGACTTGCGAGGTGATTACTGTAATCTGCCTCCATACTCTTGTAGCTTATCTCCCTGAATACAAATATCTTTATTCCCAAAATGGGAATAACAAGTTTGTACTTTGTCACAGCCTCGGGCCAATCTAGCTGCAGCAGGCGTCGACTAGAAGCTCTAGGAGATCCAAGCAGCAAGCATGCAAGCCCGAGTCGTTTGTAAAGTTATGTAATAAAAAGTACTCAAATTGTAATGTCGAGTAGTTGTACTGTGTCGAGCACTTATCCTTGTTTTGGAATGTAATCCCAGTTAAGGAAAAGGGTGTCTCTTTAAAAATCCCGTTTTTTTCCGCGATTTGTAACAGACTTTTGGCCTATTGTGTGTTTTACCATATTGCCACCGTCATTATAAAATGAAGTGGTAACTTAGGTTTTACCCCACCGGCCGCCACTTGTTTTTACTGCTTTAGATCTGTCTTTCTACTCTCGAGCTCCCCGATCCAAAGTTCTTGCTTCATTTTGCTCCCCACTTTCGCCCTAGGGTTTCCGCCAGTATATGCGCATGAAGAGATCCGTAGATTTCTAGATGGCCCCCAAGAAAGCGACCAAGGGGAAGGGTGTGGCAGCAGAGCCAACCCGTGATGAGGGTTGGAACATAAGTAAGTGTTCTCAATCTGACTTAGATTCTCTGGTGTTGCAGGGTCTTTTAGTTCCCAAATCTGTTATCCAATGGCATCCTGCCTTGGGTTCAGATCATCCGTATGAAAATACGGGGGAAATCGTTGCTTTAACCTCATACTTGGAACGAGGATTAGGGTTTCCTTGCTCTTCTTTCTTTTTTGGACTCCTGTGCTACTACAGGATCCAGTTGCATCATCTGAGCCCAAATTCCTTTGTCCATATTTCCATCTTCGTGCATTTATGCGAAGCTTTTCTGAGCATCGAGCCCCATTTTGAACTCTTTCGCTTTCTTTTTCATTTGAAACTGCAGCCCACCAGATTCGTCTTAGATGTAGTAGGGGGCACGGGTCTCCAACTTAGGTAAAGGAAGGATAGAGTGTACGTCCCTTATGACCTTAGTAATAAAGTAATCGAATGGAAACCCAAGTGGTTCTATGTCGAGAACAAGTCGAGAAGTTTTCCATCCATTACACCCGGCCCTCCAATCCAATGGCCCGAGTGGAATAAAAAACCAGTCGACGAGAGTCAAATCTCTTAACTACTCGCGTGGATTGCCATTCTAAGGCAAAATATGTTGAATGGGGAAACAATCATGTTTGACTGGATGAAGCGAAGAATCCAGCCATTGCAGGCTCGGGAATCGCTTGGATTCCAGTATCAGGGAACAACTAATCCGTTAAGATACTCGAAGGAAGAGATCTCGGATGATGTAGTTTTTAGTCGAGTACAACAACTTCTAAAGAATGTAAATAAAATCCCAGTTGTTCCTGGTACATTTTCTGTTGCGAATCCACCGAAGCAGGTACTTGATAAGAGTAGTCGATATGTAGAAATCGAGTACTTTACCATAGTGTAAATCTGATAGGATTTACTTTCTGTAGGAGGACGTGGATCTATTTAAGAGTAGTCCTTCGCTACCAGACATTTATTCGCTCTTTTGTTCCTCCAAATTCCTCAATCTGTTAATCAAGTCTTAGTATGCTCATATGAGGTTTCATATAAACAGTACTGATATCCAGACTTGGTTGTGCAGATGAGGCAGCGTCTGGGGAAAGGAGTGATGGGGAGCACAGCCCCACTCCAAGTGCTGATGCCCAGACCGAGCGCCCAAGGAGTACTCGGTCAGCGGCGAGGAAGCATAGCAGCCCCTCCCATACTACTAGCGACAGGTAAGTAGCTAGTTATTTTGCAATCGAGTACTTTCTAGTTGTCGATTTGCAAGTTTTGATTTGTGTTTTTGCTTTTCCCAGTCCGACGGCTAAGATGCCACGGACCTCACCATCTGGGGATGATACTGCGGTGGGACAAACTGTCCCCTCCATCACAGTGGACCCATCAAGTGGGATCGGGGCTACTCATTCAGCTAGTAGTTCCGATATAAATAAGACCGTCGATGCGGGTAAGTTGGCCATGATCACAAAACCTGCCCGCAAATTTGGCATCAAGGGGTTTGACCTAATAAGAGCTCCTGCGTAAGTTCTTTAGAACTTGTATGTGTAGGATCTGTTTTGAATCTAGTAGTTTGTAACTACTTTGTCTTTGCAGAGATGCTGTGACATCCCAAAAATCCATTAAAATTAAATCGCGCGCTAGTTTATTTATTTCCAAAATTATTTCATCGTTGAGCTCATTTAATCCCCTCCCTAAATTTTGTTCCGCTGTCCTAACATCCAATTTCCACCGTCATTCCTTTTTCCGCTAACCGTAATTCTCTCTCTTTCCTCGCTGCTGTCCCATCCCGCGCCGCTCGACCGCCGGTCGGCCACGCGCGACCGATTGCCGCGGTCGGCGCCGACGCGTCTCCCCTTTTTCTCTTTTTCCCCTCCCCTTTTTCTTTTTCTTTTTCCTCTTTTCTCATTTTCTTTTCTCCATTACCTTTTTCTTTTTCCCTTCCTCCCTCCTCCTCTCTCTGCTCCCGAGCGCTGCCCGACCCCGACCAGCCCTGCTCCCCCACCCTGCTGCAGCCTTCCCGCCGCACGCCGGCCCGCCTCCCTCTCCTTACCGTGTGACGACTTCCACACAGCACTGGCGACCTTGGCACACCGCCGCCGCCTGCCACACGCAGTCGCCTAGCACTACGCCGTGCCGCCCCTCGTCGTGCCCCCACCCTGCTCGCACCACTGCGCCCAAGCACGCCAGCCCCGCTGCCTCGTAACACGCATCGTCAACTCTGCCGTCATCTCAGCAACACCGCGCTGCACGCCGACGCCTGCCTCGTTGCTGCCGCTTCAATGCCACCATCGCCTCAGCTACAAGCTTGTCGCTATTCGTGTTGACGCCGAGCGGCCGCAGCCACAGTCACCGAGATTGAAGGCGCCACCGGCCGAGCTCGACCGCGGCAATCGGTGAGTTACGGTGTGGTCACATAACTAGTGTTTCTTCGGGATGGGCTAGTGTGAGTGGTTTTGGAATTGTGTCCGGCAGTTGTGCCGTGTGCTACGACGGACGGGGAGTCTGGTAGCAGTTTAAAACTTAAACTCCGTGTTATTCAATACAAAAACTGGTTTCTGAAATGTTTTCGGTTAAACGAACCCCTGCATAAAATTTAGCTTTCCGCAAATTAAAACCATAACCTTATCCTTGTTTTACCTGGGCATGTTATTCTGATATAACCCCTCCATGGGTGTGGTTGGACTTACTGAGTACGTTGTACTCACCCCATTCTTACTTTTTACAGAAGAAGACCCAGACTTCGTACTAGACGATATCGAGTAGGGTTACCGTTCTACACCCAACCTTGCCTGTGGAATCGGCCTTGTTCGAGATGTTTTCGCTGATGCAGTACTCTGAGCCCAAGCTAGATCCCATGTGGGTCACGCTCTGGTGTTATGTCGTATCTTGGTTACTTATTATTATCATCTGTATCGAGTGTCCTCCTCGGAGGTTTGTACGGTAATGAACCATCTGATGTAATAAATGTGGCTTTAGCCTCCTGGGACTGATGTTTGTATCACATTTAAGTTCTCTCTTATGAGGGGACGCTTCAGGTGGTATCAGAGCCGTAGGTTGGCCGTAGGACGTGACCCTAGGAGCGAAACCCTGTTTTAGGTCCTTTCACACTAGGATTATTCCTTCCTTAACCCTTTCTTCACACTAACACTCACCATTGGTTCTTACCCTGTTCCAGATGGCTGACAATGGATGGATCGGCGGAATCTGTCACGCAGAGCCCGGCCTTCCAAAGTTGTTGATACTCAGCCTGGAACGCATCGGAGTTGTGGAACCACCAGAGTTTCTCTACCGGGAGTACGACTCCAAGGGCACTCTTCGGTGCGACCTGATGATCTTCGTGGCAAGGAGCACCCGCTACCCAGATGTGGACCCTTGGTTCATCTCCACCACTAGTTTTCGCTTCCCAGACACCTATCGAAAAGCCGCCCGCAAAGCCCTGCGACGTCTACGCACAATCTACAGGAATCACCTTCAGCGGACTCCTATGTGATTTTTCCCGCCGACTGAAGGAAGAGGACGCACATGGATTGCCTGGATGAGAGGACTAGGAAGGGAAGAAGAAGACCTAGAAGACACGGTCTCCCATCTATCCATCTACCTCACCAACCTGGATGAACTCTACCGCGAACAAGCGGCGCAACTGAAGCAACAAGTCCACCGAGCAGAAAAGGCAACCCAAGAGCTGGACGAACAATGGACAAGAACTGTACACGCCGAGTATTCCCTAGCCGCTCTCCAAGTCCAAATGCAAGAAAAAGAGGCAGAACTGGAAGAACAACAGGCAAGAGTCACACGCGCCGAGAATTCCCTGGCCGCCCTCCAAGCCCGAATGCGAGAGTACGAGGCTCGCAGAGGTATAGGTGGGTGGATAGAGGAAGAAGAAAAAGAAGAACCCATGGAAACCCATTGGGATGTAGGTACTCAGACATAAGAAGAAGAACCCGAAGAAACCCACTGGAATAAAGGTACTCAGACCGAAGATGACGTGATGGATCAGTATCTTCCACTGAAGAAGCGCCCTCTTAGGATCGAGGAAGAGTCCCCATGATAGGAGTAGCACCCCAAGCTAGAACCTTGCCCTAATAATCGTGTAACCATGAAGTTTGTACCCCACCATGTTGTATTAATAAATATCACCCACTCCCTTTATGTACCCCCAAATAATTGTGCAAGTTTTTCACCCTATCTTTGTTTTCAGGTGGCTGAGGAAGGATGGACCCAGGGCGACTGCCAAGCTGCACCTGGCTTCCCCAGCCTCTTGATCAACGCCCTGGAAACCCTTGGCATCACGGAACGCCCAAGGTACTACAGCAGAGAGTACGAGCATCATGGCACTCTCCGCTGCAGGGTGATCCTAGTCATCACCAAAAGTAACCGCTACCCCGACATCCAGTCATGGCGAGTGACCTCTACAGGGTTTAGGCACCAGGACACCTATCCCTTAGCCGTCAGGAAAGCACTCCGTTACCTGTGCCGGATTTTCGAAAGACACCTCGCCCCCACACCAATGAGGTTCTTTCCGCCGGCCATCAGAACCCCAGTTTGGAAAGCTCGAATGAGAAGCCTGGAACGGCGCCGCCATGAAGAAGGCCTCCTGTACCAAGTGGCTACCTACCTAGCTTCCTTGGATCAGCTCTTTGACGAGCAAGCCAACTTGCTGAGGGAACAGACCCATCGAGCCGAGCAAGCAGAACTCGCGGTAAGACTGCAATATATCCGAGCAGTCCAAGCCGAGGCAAGAGCCGCAGCCGCGGTCTGCAGTGAAGCAGTTGCTCAGGAGAACCTCAGGCAGGCCCGGGACCGGCATATGCAGGAATGGGCTGGAAGTGGAACCCCAGTCCCGGCAATAGGAGAAGACCATGTTCTGCTCGGAACACCCGTCATAGGATGGGGACCACTCTTTGGAAACCCACAAGCCCCACCCGGGAACCCTGGAAGGTCTACGGCCGCCACCGCAAGAGAAGCCACTACGCAACCCCGGGAAAATGGAGATCTAGAGGACGGCGAGCAAGGACCGCTCAATCCCCTAGAAGACATGAGTTCTCTTCCGAGGGAAGAACCCACTCAAGCCGATGAGTTTGCCTAAAGTGCTAGCGACCGTCAAGGGATGAAGTCGTGTGGTCCGAAGAAGATCTGTGCCCCCCCTTTTCTTTTGAAGTTGTGTACCCGGACGTGTAGTACGCATTTGGCCTTGCCCCGTGTTGTACCTCCCTTGCAGTAATAAAGTTGTTTGTGCTTGTTGTTTGATATGTTGTGTGCTTGTTAGTAGTGTGCTTATCGGCAGAAGGTAGATACCGCCTTTTAAAAAATGCGATTTAAATAACTTAAACATCACTTAATCCTAAATCTCACAAAAACTCTACCCAATTTATAGATGGCTTCCCGAAGCGTTACGAGGGCCTCCCGCATTCGGAACCCTCCAGTCGCTGATGTGGGAGTGCAGCCGAATGGACAGAGCCCTCCTCAGGATGAACAAGAAGTGAGCCAGAACCGAGGAGAAAATCAAGAAGTGCCACTGCCACCACCACCACCCCTCGGGGACCTGGCACAAATAATCCACAACCAGACCCTCATCCTAGAAACACTGGCCATTGCCCTTGTCAATAGGCAGCCACGAGGACAAACCATGAATGACAAGCTGACAGCTTTCTTGAGGACCAAGCCGCCCACCTTTGCTGGATCCAGCAACCCTTTGGATGCAGATGACTGGCTGCGTGTGATCCAGAGGAAGCTTGAGCCGTTCGAGTGCCTGGATCGAGATAAAGTTCTGCTGGTAGCACATCAACTCACCGGGTCTGCCTTAGCCTGGTGGGAGAATTACTGCGCTGCTGCCAAAGATGCCTCCACCATCACTTGGAATGAATTCGTGAAGGAGTTCCGCCGTTATCACATTCCCTCGGCCACCAAGAAGCGTAAGGCAGATGAATTCCGCGCACTTCAGCAGGGGAGTATGTCGGTGGAAGAGTATACCCACCAGTTTATGGAGCTGGCCCGCTATGCACCAGAAGAGATGAACGACGACGAGAAGAAGCAAGATATGTTCAAGAAGGGACTAAACCCAGAACTCAGAACCCTACTCACCCCTCAGATCTATCTGGATTTCAACACCTTGATGAACAAGGCAATCCTCACCGAGAAGGCTAAGATTGACGAAAGGAAAGATAACAAACGCAAGTTCCTGGAGAGCAAGTCTCGCCAGCAGGATCGTTTCCATAAGCCCGGAAGCTTCAGCTACAACGCACCAAGGTCCCAAGCTCCAATGCAGTACAGAACTCAGTCTCAAGTGACAGGACCACGGGCCCCTAACACCCAGCCCAGAAGCCAGAACACCATGAGGGCCCCGCAGAGTAACGCAAGCCAGGTCACCACCAACAACAGCAATGTGAGGGCCTGCTTCAACTACCGTGAGACGGGGCACTTCATCGCCGACTGCCCCTATGCCAAAAACAAGCCGGCTACGTCAGCCTTTTCCAACACAGTGAACGGACCAAAGCCAGTTCTGACGGGTGCCAACCGAGTACCCATCCGCGGCAACAACAACACCAACAACAATAGTCAGCAGATGAGGCAGCCTCAGCAGTCATTTGGACGAGCCCGTGTCAACCACATCGACGCACAGGAAGCTCAAGGAGCTCAGGGCGTAGTACTCGGTGAGTACCTAGTCAGCTCAACCCTCGCAACAGTACTGTTTGATTCTGGAGCATCACACTCATTCATATCCTCAAGTTTTGTGGAGAAACATAAAATACCTACAGTACTACTAAAAAGACCCCTATTAACCCGAACACCCGGAGGTGACATCAGGTGTCAACTGGGTTGTCTACGGGTAAGGATCAATTTAAGTGGGGTAGAATTTCTAGCGGACCTAGTAGTACTTAAGTCAGAAGGGATAGACGTGATCCTTGGAATGGATTGGTTAAGCCGACACAATGGTCTCATAGGCTGTACTGACAAAGTGGTACACCTAACAAACCCAGAAGGAGTACGAGTGACCTGCCATACACGGGAAAGTGGATCAAACCCAATGGTATTTAGCATGGAAGCCAAGTCCTTGGAAGAAGTCCCAGTAGTGAATGAGTACCCAGATATTTTCCCCGAAGAACTTCCCGGTATGCCACCAGATAGGGATGTAGAGTTTGTTATTGACCTTGTCCCTGGAACTGCCCCTATAGCCAAGAGACCCTATAGAATGGCAGCCTCTGAATTGGCAGAACTGAAGAAACAACTAGAAGAACTACAACGAATCGGCTTTCTCAGGCCAAGTTCGTCACCTTGGGGAGCCCCGGTTCTATTTATCAAGAAGAAGGACGGAAGTATGAGGTTGTGTGTAGATTACCGGGCACTAAACGAAGTCACTATCAAGAACAAGTACCCCCTTCCCAGGATCGATGACCTTTTTGATCAGTTAAAAGGGGCCAAGTACTTCTCCAAGATCGATCTGAGGTCCGGATATTTTCAGCTCAAGATTAGGGAGAGCGATATTCCGAAGACAGCCTTTGTCACCCGTTACGGGCAGTTTGAGTTCACAGTGATGTCTTTTGGTCTGACAAATGCACCTGCTTATTTCATGAACCTCATGAACAAGGTGTTCATGGACGAGTTAGATAAGTTTGTCGTAGTCTTCATCGACGACATACTTATTTACTCGAAGAGCATTCAGGAGCACGAGCAGCACCTGAGGGTAGTTTTGGAAAAGCTGAGAGTGCATAGGCTATACGCCAAATTCAGCAAGTGTGAGTTCTGGCTGGAGAAAGTAGCTTTCCTTGGTCATATTCTAACCGCGGAAGGAGTAGCAGTGGATCCCGAGAAGGTCGAAGCAATCTCCAACTGGCAGCAACCGACCAACGTCAGTGAGATCAGAAGTTTTCTTGGATTAGCTGGGTACTATCGGAGATTCATTGAAGGATTTTCCAAGATAGCCCGACCCATGACAGAGCTGCTCAAGAAGGAGAAGAAATTCACCTGGACAGAGTCATGTGAAAGGAGTTTCCAGGAACTGAAGCGAAGATTGACTACCGCTCCAGTACTGACCCTACCAGATATTCATCGGGATTTTGTCATCTATTGTGATGCATCCCGACAAGGATTGGGTTGTGTACTGATGCAAGATGGGAAAGTCGTTGCATATGCTTCTCGCCAGCTCAGGTCTCATGAGCAGAACTATCCAACCCATGATCTGGAACTTGCAGCTGTAGTGCATGCCCTTAAAATTTGGAGGCATTATCTGATTTGAAATAAGTGCGAGATCTATACCGACCATAAGAGCCTGAAGTACATCTTCACCCAGCCAGATTTGAATTTAAGGCAAAGAAGATGGTTGGAGTTGGTTAAGGACTATAATTTGGAAACCCATTACCACCCCGGAAAAGCAAACGTAGTAGCCGATGCCCTAAGCCGGAAATCCTATGGACCAAAGGATGACCATCTGCGCGAGGAAATGGCACGATTAAATGTGCACATTGTCCCTCGAGGCTCCAGCCAAGTGCTGAATATCCAATCCACACTAGAGGACAGAATCAGAAAGGCACAAAGATCGGACAAGAGGCTGATGGAGATATAGAGACAAACCGGAGAAAATAAGGCACCGGACTTTAGAGTGGATAATAAGGGGACATTATGGTATAAAGATAGGATTTGTGTGCCCCAGAAGGGAGACTTCAGGCAGATAATCATGGATGAAGCACATAACTCGGCCTACTCCATCCACCCAGGATCCACCAAAATGTATATGGATCTAAGACAAAAATATTGGTGGAATGGAATGAAGGCGGATATTGCACGATTTATCGCCCGCTGTGATACTTGCCAAAGGGTCAAAGCTGAACACCAAAAACCAGCAGGATTGTTGCAATCCCTACCCATCCCGGTGTGGAAATGGGATGAAATAGGAATGGACTTTGTGGTGGGCTTGCCCAGAACCCAGAAAGGACATGACTCCATATGGGTAATAGTGGACCGACTCACTAAAGCGACTCACTACATACCCGTACAAACCAACTACGGCGGAGAGAAGCTAGCCAAGCTCTATGTGGAAAACATAGTGAAGTTGCATGGTGTGCCCAGCCGAATTGTTTCAGATAGAGGGACCCAGTTCACCTCTAGATTTTGGAAAAGTTTGCATAAAGTCATGGGCACCAAGTTAGATTTTAGCTCCGCTTATCACCCGCAGACATATGGCCAGACAGAAAGGGTAAACCAGATTATGGAAGATATGCTGAGAGCATGTGTCCTCACTTATGGAAAAGATTGGGAGCAGAGTTTACCCTATGCCGAATTCTCATACAACAACGGGTACCAAGCAAGTTTAGGGATGTCACCGTTCGAAGCCCTCTATGGAAGGAAGTGCAGAATGCCGCTGATGTGGTCATAAGTTGGAGAATGTGCCCTAGTTGGGCCCGCACTTATAAAAGAAGCAGAAGAAAGAGTTGCTGAGATTAGGGAAAAATTGAAGGCAGCCCAGTCAAGGCAGAAGAGCTACGCCGACAAGAAAAGACGGGAAATAAGTTTCAACCCAGGAGATTTCGTGTATCTCAAGGTGTCACCCATTCGAGGAACCCGAAGATTCTAGGTACAAGGGAAATTGGCCCCCCGGTACATTGGACCGTACCGAGTTCTGAAGAAAGTTGGAGCAGTAGCATACCGCTTAGAGCTACCAGAAGAAAGTTTGAGGATACCCGAAGCAGAACACGTGTCAGTGGAAACAATAGATCTACAGCCAGACCTGCGGTACCAGGAAATACCGGTCAAGATTCTAGACACTGTCACCAGGAGGACCAGAAACTCCGAAGTACAGATCAGCAGAGTTCAGTGGAGCAGACATGGAGTAGAAGAAGCTACGTGGGAACACGAAGACGCTATGAAGAAAGAGTTCCCCCACCTCTTTAGAAACCAGTCGAATCTCGAGGACGAGATTCATATTAAGTGGGGTAGGTTTGTGACATCCCGAAAATCAATTAAAATTAAATCGCGCGCTAGTTTATTTATTTCCAAAATTATTTCATCGTTGAGCTCATTTAATCCCCTCCCTAAATTTTGTTCCGCTGTCGTGACATCCAATTTCCACCGTCGTTCCTTTTTCCGCTGACCGTAATTCTCTCTCTTTCCTCGCCGATGTCCCATCCCGCGCCGCTCGACCGCCGGTCGGCCACGCGCGACCGATTGCCGCGGTCGGCGCCGACGCGTCTCCCCTTTTTCTCTTTTTCCCCTCCACTTTTTCTTTTTCTTTTTCCTCTTTTCTCATTTTCTTTTCTCCATTTCCTTTTTCTTTTTCCCTTCCTCCCTCCTCCTCTCTCTGCTCCCGAGCGCCGCCCGACCCCGACCAGCCCTGCTCCCCCACCCCGCTGCAGCCTTCCCGCCGCACGCCGGCCCGCCTCCCTCTCCTTCCGTGTGACGACTTCCACACAGCACTGGAGACCTTGGCACACCGCCGCCGCCTGCCACACGCAGTCGCCCAGCACTACGCCGTGCCGCCCCTCGCCGTGCCGGGGCACCCTGCTCGCACCACTGCGCCCAAGCACGCCAGCCCCGCTGCCTCATAACACGCATCTCCGCCGTCATCTCAGCAACACCGCGCTGCACGCCGACGCCTGCCTCGTTGCTGCCGCTTCAACGCCGCCATCGCCTCAGCTACAAGCTTGCCACTGTTCGTGTTGACGCCGAGCGGCCGCAGCCACAGTCGCCGGGATTGAAGGCGGCACCGGTCGAGCTCGACCTCTCCGCCTATAAAAGTCACCCCAGACCGCCCTCCATCGCCATCCCGACCTCGCCAAAGACATCCTGCTCACCTTCTTCCTCGCTCCTCTGTTTTCCCCGAGAACAGAGTCACAAACGCCGCCGTCGATCTCCCCAACCAAGCCATCTTAGCTCGATTCCTCCTACGGTGAGCACCCCCACACCCTCCTCGACCCTCCCCAAGCCGCGACCTTCTTCTTCCCTGCCGGAGCAGAGCTCCCCACGAGCTCCCGGAGCCATAGCCATGGCTGCTCGGGGCGGACCCCCTCCCGCTCGCTCTCCCATGCCCGGAGTCACCTAAACGGGATCCCTTCTCCCTCCTCTCTCCCCCCATGCCCTCGGCTTCGGGAACGGTGGCCGGGAGCGCCGTTTCGGTGGAGCTCAGAGAGCTCGTGCCTGCTGCCATGGCGGCGCTGGGAAGACGGGGACGACGTCCATGACCCTCTCCCACCCCTGTTCCTCTCTGCTAATCCTATGGGCCACCAGCTAGCCACCAACTACAGATCGGTGGGTGAATCCAAAATGCCACTGGCCCACGTGAAGATGTGCTGGTCGAAAGGCCCAAAATTCATTCTGGAAAGCCACGTGCAATTAAGTCTCGCCCACTCCTGATAATCCATTTTCGGAAATTAATTAACACCCAATCTTTACACAGCCATATCTCACCCGTCTAAACTCCGTTTCATTTGATTCTTTTTCATAAATTCCTAAAAGCTCATATACTATCCATTGTACTATTTTCTAGTACAACCCGAATATTTCCAGAAATCACAATCCAAGTCCCTTCCCACCCACAAATAATTACAACTAGGTCCCTGATCTAGCCCCTGAACCTTTATAAAACCTATCATTTTATGCACCAAATGAACTCCGATTCACCCGAAACTTTACCACGACTCTCATAACTTAGTTTTGGCCATGCCATTAGAAACCGCTCGAAAATATTACTCCGAATTCTATATCTTAGTTGTTTCCGGTTCGAGCTCAATGATAAAACTTTTATTCCTTTTTCTTGATTGTGTGTTTGTTTGTATGCGTCGTAGACCACGGTGTGAACGAAGGAGAGTCCGTTGACGAGCAGTACTATGAGCCGGTGAAAGAGGACCAGTTTTGCGACCCGAGCCCGAAGGACAGGACCTCCCCGAAGGCTACGAAGACGGCAAGTTCAATCCTGCCCTTTGATGCATGCTTTTGTCCTAGTTTTTATCAACACAACCTATTAGCCTGTTTTACAAAATTGCATATGTTTTGCTTGCATGAAAACACGGTTGGATAGCCACCCCTTGATTTGTGATAGTCATTCCTTGACCACCTAGATTAATGTCTGATTTTGCTTGGACGTTAATCAATACTAGAACGCTTAGGACCTGCTACTTTAAACAACTTGTTTTATAAAGAAAAGGTGTGTGTGTGGGAAGGGATAAAAGTGGATTTTCGAAAGAAGAGTCTAGACGGGATGGATGGCATTTCAGTGTGATTTGCCGTTTGGTGTGCTCGTGCCGGTGTGGCAGGGCAAGGAAGGGAGATATCCATCTTATCACAACTAAGGACCGAGTTGATGTGTCATCTCACCTAACTCCACCATCGTGCAAACCACTCGACCGTTGAATGGGCAACGGCTTAGCATAAACCCCACTAGTTGATGTGATAGCCATCAGGAGGGCTGAGAGCAACGGGTGACCAAGGAGAAGGGATAGGCTCAGTGTGACTTATACCCCGGTTATACCTCAGAGTTAGGTCGATGACTCCTTGGTGAATCCCGTGATGGCAAATCAGGTCTAGCTAAGGTGGGTAATGGCTATGTCGGGATCTACACCGACACTACGGTGCTCGTGTTGTGGTACCCGCTTGTGGGTAAAGTTGCACACCTCTGCAGAGTTAAAAGCTATTCGAATAGCCGTGCTCATGGTATTAGGCGAGTTACGGTGTGGTCACATAACTAGTGTTTCTTCGGGATGGGCTAGTGTGAGTGGTTTTGGAATTGTGTCCGGCAGTTGTGCCGTGTGCTACGACGGACGGGGAGTCCGGTTGCAGTTTAAAACTTAAACTCTGTGTTATTCAATACAAAAACTGGTTTCTGAAATGTTTTCGGTTAAACAAACCCCTGCATAAAATTTAGCTTTCCGCAAATTAAAACCATAACCTTATCCTTATTTTACCTGAGCATGTTATTCTGATATAACCCTTCCGTGGGTGTGGTTGGACTTACTGAGTACGTTGTACTCACCCCATTCTTACTTTTTACAGAAGAAGACCCAGACTTCGTACCAGACGACGCCGAGTAGGGGTACCGTTCTACACCCAACCTTGCCTATGGAATCGGCCCTGTTCGAGATGTTTTTGCTGACGCAGTACTCTGAGCCCGAGCTAGATCCCATGTGGGTCGCGCTCTGGTGTTATGTCGTAGCTTGGTTACTTATTATTATCATCTGTATCGAGTGTCCTCCTCGGAGGTTTGTACGGTAATGAACCATCTGATGTAATAAATGTGGCTTCAGCATCTTGGGACTGATGTTTGTATCACATTTAAGTTCTCTCTTATGAGGGGACGCTTCAGATGCAGTCCTGAGAGAGGACGTGGGGGATGAGAGCCGCTCGGATTCTCATCCGGGGCTGGAGAAGCCCCGAGTACTCCTGAGATGAGTACTCATGATGCAGAGGTGATGGCCAATAGTATGCTTCTGGATTCTCCATTGCTCGATCCTAAGAGGGCCAATGAGGGGATCCCGGAGGATGGTGGAAGCAGCATGCTTCCAGGAGTAGGAGAAGGCGAGAGGCTTCCTGAGGGAGGCGATGATAAACTGCCTGCGGAGACCCCTGCAGGTAAGCTTGTAGTGCCTTGTAGAAAGGTATCTTTCTGTTTGCTCTTAGTGTAATTAAGTAGCATGTTCTTCCTTTAGATTCCCAAGTCACGGGAAATACTGTAGGAACGATTGAAGAAGTGCCCAAGAGGGCAGTTGTTGTGGCGAGTACTTCCCTAGTCATATCGGAAAGTGACTTGCCAAGAGAGAAGGTGGAGCTAGCTTTCAAGCTGCTGGAGGTAACTAGTCGAATGCTTTGAGTACTTTTAGAGTAGATCGAGTAGTATACTGATCTTTTTGTTTTGCAGGAGGCACTGGGACGAAAGGGTGTCCAGTCGCCAGATGAGACAGAGCTGAATGCTCTCAAGGAGAGGGTAAAGACGCTCTCATCTGAGAAGACTGCGCTTGAGGAGAAGCTGAAAAAGCTTTCCCAATCTAAGAAAGGTTAGTCTTTAGCATTTGATATGCACTCGACTAGTAGATCCGCTTGGTGTTTATAAGATTTTCTTGTTAATCGAGTACACAGCTTGTGTCAAATCTTTAAAGATTCAGGAAAGCTTGGTACTGGATTTAAAGATTATTATGTACTGAAACGCAGATGAAATATAGAAACTTAAGAAGATCAAGGAGGACTCTAACCGTGTGGCAGCGACGGTGCTGCAACAGCTCAAGACTTTGTCAAAGTCTCGAGACTCGATGCAGCGTGAGCTCGTGGAGCTGAAAGAAGTCAGAGATGCCGCCCTGGAGGTAGCCGAGGCCATGGATATCTCAGTTAGAGATGGGGATGAGCCACTCACACTGGCGGGGAGGCTTCGCAAAGTTCCCGGAGCTTTTGAGAGGTTTGTTTCAACCATCACCCGCCAGTACGTGGGTCACGTACTTGGGTTGATGAAATCTTATTGGCCAACCACTCGTCTAGATGCTCTTGGACGAGGAGCCAAGGCTGATTGTACTGATGATCAGTTCCATCAGTATTTGGCGGAAACTTCCGGGGTGGCTGATCAGATTGTAGAAGCCTTGAGTAGAGCAGAGTCTCCTTAAGCTTTTCTTGTATTTGAGTTGGCGTGTGAGCCAGAAGTACTTTGAACAAATGCTGAATGTTTGTGTAGAGTCAAGTACTTGTTAGGATTGTGGAATCCCTTAATGTGTCGAGTAGTTGTACTCGTGGGTCCTGAGTGTAGGCAGCATCGGGCCCACTCAGTCATAATAGTAGATACGATGCATTGTATCCGTGGGTGCCTTAGGTGGCAACATATGCTGGAATCAAATCGAGCGTGTATGGTTCTGAATCATAACCATAGTGCTGACCGGTTAGGATTGAATCCCGCGGGATTAACCAAGTGGGAATAGCACTTAAAGGTGTGAGAAGCCATAGCTTAGTATGAGTTTCCTTTTTGGAGGAAAAATTTTCAATGAGCACGCGGCTAATATGAACTTTGTTGTCCAAATGGGGGAAGAACTCTTATTGAGTATTTAGGAGTTTTAAGAAGTTTCTCGATAGATAAGAAGACAGGAAGCTCTCGACAACTACTTAGATTACTAGGGGAGAACAGGAGTTCTTTTTGTATCTCAAGCAAGCGAGTAGTACCCGTCAAGTACTCGAGGCAAAAAGATTCTATAACGGAGATTCCCATAGTAAACTAAGTAAGCGGGAAACTTGTGTCAACTTATTTTAGAGTATCAAGAACTTATTTGTACTCCTTGAGGGGGTTTCGTAGTTGACCATTTAGGATAGACCTTATTTGGTTACCCAGATAGTATGCAGCTGTTTACGAAAATGGCCCAAACTACTCGATCGTATCGAGTAGTATGTCCTATTAATGGACTGGATTGATTTCTAGAATATGACTGTTAGGATTGAACTCCGTCGAGTTAACCAAAACATGAATATTCTAGAAACATCCCAAACTTACTCGAGCAGAGCGAGTAAGGTGTCCTACCTGAGGACTGGAGTAACTCTAAGGCAAATCTGTTAGGTACTAACCCCGTCGGGTTGTCCAAGATGAAGGTGCCGAAAGAGTATCCAAGACCTACTTGAGCCAGTGAGTAGGGTGTCCTTTAACCAAGGACTGGAGTAATCCTTAAGACAAAATTGTTAGGTACGAACCCCGTCGGGTTGCCCAAGACGTAAATGTCGAAGGGATATCCAAAACTTACTCTAGCAGGGCGAGTAAGGTGTCATTTTAACAAAGGACTGGAGTAATCCGTAAGACAGAACTGTTAGGTACGAACCCCGTCGGGTTGCCCAAGACGTAAATGTCTAAGGGATATCCAAAACTTACTCGAGCAGGGCGAGTAAGGTGTCCTTTTAACCAAGGACTGGAGTAACTCTTAGGGCAAATCTGTTAGGTACTAACCCCGTCGGGTTGTCCAAGATGAAGGTGCCGAAAGAGTATCCAAGACCTACTCGAGCTAGCGAGTAGGGTGTCCTTTAACCAAGGACTGGAGTAATCCTTAAGACAGAACTGTTAGGTACGAACCCCGTCGGGTTGCCCAAGATGTTAATGTCGAAGGGATATCTAAAACTTACTCGAGCAGGGCGAGTAAGGTGTCCTTTTAACCAAGGACTGGAGTAACTCTTAGGCCAAGTCTGTTAGGTACTAACCCCATCGGGTTGTCCAAGATGAAGGTGCCAAAAGAGTATCCAAGACCTACTCGAGCGGGGCGAGTAGGGTATCCTACCAGAGGACTAGAGTGTCTTTTAGGACAGAACTGTTAGGTATGAACCCCGTCGGGTTGCCCAAGACGTAAATGCCCGAAAAGCACTCGAGTATGAATCATAAAAACTACTTGATAGCTGCTCTAATGTTGAGCAAGACTTTCGAGATGGGGTATTGGTCGTGTGAGAGAGAGCCAAGTAGTCGATATAGGAGAAATCAACTTTATTTGGATTTGTCAAAATTACAATAACTGTAAAGTGACAGACTCTGACTCTTAAGACCTATCCCTTTCTCGTTGGACATGAGCAATGGTTTACATGACTGAATAAGACCTATTCGAAGAAGAAACTTAGTCGATATGATGGTCGACTAGTACCACTAGTCGATGCAGAGTTCGACTAGTACCACTAGTCAATGCAGAGGTCGACTAGATTTATTGGTGGTGTCTCCTTTAGGAGAGGTGCCCCAAGGGCCTTGCGGAGTGAGTCACACTGGAAGATCATGTGAGAGCTCTTTGGGTGGATAAAGCACTTGCGTAGCAGTACTTTGTTGATCCTATTTCCGCTCTGAGGCGATTCAGCTTGATGCTGGGTGCGTGGTTTACCCTGAGGACGGGTACTGGTGGTTGCCAGCTTGTACTTCTTGAAAGATGCGGAAGCCTTTGGCGGGATAAGGTAGTTGGAAGAAGGGCTGTATGCCTCGACTTCCTCCCATTCCTTTCTTCTTGAGATGATGATGTTGCGCGCATCGCGCCCAACATTGATCACACTGCGGAGGTCGCAGTTAGAGTAGTCGTAGTTGTCGCCTTGTTGTTCTTATAGGGTGTTAGCGAGGCGCTGACGCCTGAGCGCCCTCTTCTGGTTGAGCTGGCGACGACGTTCAGAATGTGTACCTCTAGACTCGATTTGTACACTAGATGTGATCCTTGTACAGAAAAAGGGAAGATAAGAATCTAACAAGATGATGATCATTTTTCTTTAGAAACTTGTTGGAAGTTCCTTTTTAGATGCGGCCATCATCCGGAGCTGACTTCCATCGTGACTTGCTGATCATCATTTTAACAGCCAGGTTACAACAGGTACAATCAAGCTATTAATTCAGCACATGAATGGGCCCCAAAGTCCCCAACATTGTTGTCAAAGAAAGCCTGAATATAGAACCATGATAGTAAGTACTAGTAGCTTTTACTGCAGTCTGCAGTTGATCGATCAAGGCATCATTCATCCAATTTCCTTCTGCTTTTCAGCAATGGCATTCACACACCAATCCATGCATTAATCTAACGTGAATCACATCATGGCGTCTCAAAACCAAAACGGCCATACCTGCCATACAGAATGTTTCATGCATGCTAAATAGCGGCTTTCCCAAGCTCTCCCCCTCGCCTTCTCATTTCCACAAATTGTTGGACGCCAAGCAAAGCAGGTGAAGATCCACACACACACACAAACAACGGTTTCGACGAGATGGCCGGCCAGATCACATGGCGACGTTCCAGACGGCCCCTTCGCCCTCGCCGCAGGCCTTGTGGATGTGCCGCATCCTGTCCACCGACTTGCAGACGCCGCTGCAGGACCAGTCGAAGGACGCCACGCACACGTTCCCGGCTCGCTTCTTCCACTCGCAATCTGCACGCCCATCGGACGAAAGAGGAGAGAAGAAGATGCCGTTACAGCAAAAATCTGGCTGCTGCTGGCTGATCGTTGCTGGGTGGGTTCAAGAATCAAGAAGAGCTTGGGAGAGATGACCTGGCGGCGTGGCGCAGCACATGCTCCGGTCGTCGACGTGCTCGACCTCGAGCCCGATCAGCCACGCGCCGAGCGAGACGTCCTCGTTGGCGAACCTGTGCAGGATCGGCCTGGAGATCGAGCTCCGGCGAGCACGTCAGGCACGGAGGGCAAGGGAGAGCACGATGCAAGATTGCGGTTCGAGCTTACTGGTTGATGGAGATGTAGGCGGCGAGGTCCTTGGAGATGGCGTAGATCTGGCCGGTGGCGTGGCGGAAGTACTTGTTGCCCTCGTCCCCGAACTTCCAGTACTCTGGCTCGTGGTACTTCACTCCCCTGCAACAGAAACAAACAAATACAGGTCAAGTCAAACTCCACAGAGCCGGCCGTACTGATCAATGATCATGAGTGCAAGTAGTAAAAAGAAGAAAAAAAAACAGATGCAGCTTCTCTGATCCTAGCTACACGGCAGGAGGTTCTGCTCACTTTTGAGAAAGAACAGGGCCGGACTTCATGCAGCCGACGTACACCCTCGGCCGCGTCCTGTGCTTCGCCAGCCTGCTCGACAGCATCCCTGCAGTTCAGTTCAATCCAAAAAATTTGTCACGACTACTGCCCCTGGCCAAAATGAAAATTTTGCTACAAAAAGACGGCGCAGCGCGTACCGAGGTTGAGGTGGACGTCGTCGTCGACCTTGACGTAGAAGTCGGCGTCCCAGGTGGCGACGGCGGTGGTGAAGTAGATCCTGGTCTTGGAGGACAGCTCGTGGTAGCCCTCGGCGTGGTCCAGCCGCAGGAAGTCCCGGGTCTCCGCCTCCTCCGCGTCCAGCGCGCGGTCCAGCGCCCCGCCGCCCCGCGCGCCGCTGTGCCCGATCACGAACCGGATCACGATCCCCTTCTCCGTCTCCAGCTTCCTCAGCTTCTCCCCTGCGCCGCCGTCACGTCGTCGCGCGTGTCAGGCTGACAGGCTTGGTGTGCGTGCGCGTGGTGTTGGTGGTCAGGACATGATGCATGCGTACTACCTCTGGGGACCCAGGTGTCGCGGAGCGAGTCGCGCCGCTTCCTGCTGGTGAAGGCCGTGTTGATGCCGATCACGACGAAGGCCTTCTGGGGCGGCTTGGATGCCACGGCCGTGCCGCCGCCGCCGCCGCCGCTCCTCGCGCTCTCCACGGCGAGCTCCATCTCCAGGGTGGACACCGCCATGTCCAGCGACCTGCGCAGTTCACCAAAACACCCAACAAAGCATGATCCACCGTTGCATGAGTTTCTTAAAAGACAAAAGGCATGCAGCGATGCACACGCATGTGCTTGATGGCATGTCAAACAGTTGCAGTGTTCGATTCGAGGCGGGGAATGCTTACTGGATTGCCTGATGAGTCCTCGACACCTCGTTCAGGAGATCCTTGGGATGGCTCTCCCCTAGTTTCTGACCATGCGATTCAGAGTTCGATCAGATGCAAAGGTTGCCGAAACACAACTGCATGCGAGATGAACATGCAAAGAGTAACCATGCAACGCTCAGTGACAGCACACTCAGTCACTCACACGCTTGTTGTTGCCGCCACAGCCAGACACACGAACGCCCTCCTTGCCGCCGCCGCCGCCGTCCCCGCCCGCGTCCGCCGCCGACGCCGGCATCCGCGCCACACTGCCGCTGAGCAGCAGCCCCGCGATGAAGCTCACGACGCACAGCGCCGCGACGGCCTTCCTCGACAGCGGCGCCCTCGCCCGCAGCGCCTTCGTCTTCTCCAGCTGCGGCTGCCGCTCCGTCAGCGCCTGCTCCAAATTCCAACCAGCATACAGTGAAAAAAAAGGCATCACGTCATTGGAGCCGCCGCAGAAACCTCTCAGGCTCGCTCATCGACCTCGTCGACGGCGACATTGTGCGGCGGCGTACGCACCATCATTGCAGCAGGAGGTAGGCGACCTCCGCTCGAGATCGCGTAGCAGGTAGGCCGCTACGGCTACGAGTACGAGCACGCCGCACCAGGTGGCTCGGACTACGCCTGAATGGAGGCCAGGGCAGGAGGATTTATGTGCCGGGGCGCGAGCAAAGCGCCGGCTATCTGCCCGGGCCGCCGCCTGCGCCGCGCGAGGGTTCGGTTCGGGGAGCTGTTTCGTGTGAGGCGTCTCACGCCGACCGTGTGAGGGGATCGCGGCGCGGGAGCGCCGGGAACCGTCGATCTCTGGCGGGGAGACGGGACGGGCCAATCATGAGCTGGGCTGGCTGGACAGGGGCGCGGAGATGGGAGGGAACGGATGCTCTTTTCAGTTGCTTTTGCAGCTGTGCAGCTCCCTCAAATCTTTCGGCCGGGAATTCAGGGCCGGTATTTTTACGGTTGCAGGTCTGAACAAGCAAAGCCAGCTGATGGCAGTTTACTGATTTCACGCGAAGTTTCACTGAACTGAAGCCATGGCACTTGATTCACCTACAAGTAAATGACGTAGTAGTAAGCAAGGTGCTGCTGAGCCAGAGCTATGTTTACAGATGAAACGCATGGGCAGAATTTTAGCCATCATTTACTACCTTGAACAAGATCATTTGCAGCTAACATCTAGTGATGAGGATTTGCGAATTAATTGCGTATTCCTGGTAAGATAGTAGCTACGACTTGACAACCATAGGCTTCAACATTGCGTAACACTGGAATACAGGCCATGCCCTGACGCTGATACACGCTGTCACAACAGGAAAAAAGGATCCATGCGATGACTAACCAAAGCTCCAGCCTCAACTTCAATTATCGATCCCCAGTACCTCAGCAGCAGGCAATTCTCACTCAAACATATATATATATATATATATATATATATATATATATATATATATATATATATATATATATATATATATATATACTTTTCATCAATGGACGAAGAATCAAACATACAAATATCAAGCAATGTGACCTGCCACTAGATTCATGCCTTCAACATATACTTCTCTTGTTGAAAGATTCCATTGTCAGGTTAGCAGTAAAAGCTGGTATGGAGTTCATCCTCCTTATGAAAACGTCGACCTGAAAAGTATGGTACTATGGTTAGATCTGCTGCAGCAGTAAATTCCAGTTTCAACTCAATACACATCTAAAACAGTTTTGGACCTTGCTGTTCTAACATTTTTTTCTCGAACACGTAGGAGGGCTGTGCATCAATATATTAAGAAGAAAAGGTGGGGGAACTCCTAAAAGAAGGGTTAATTGGAAGCATACCATTGCAACTTTTAAGAGTTGGAGAAACGCTACTACAATTTTTAATATTGGAGATATGCTACTTCCATACGTCTTTCAACATCTTGGGGCCCACTCGCAGAGTACGTATACCTCTGAATTTTTCGTATAGATCGTATTGCCCTTCTGTAGTACGTCGTTCATCCCATCAGATCGCCTGCACCGCTGTACGTCGCGTGAATTGCCCTAGAGTGCCGCCGCCGGTCGACCGAACTGCAGGCCGCCGCCGCCGGAGACCCCTGCCGCGCAGACGCCTGAGCTCCTTGGTGATCCGGTGCAAAGCAATCCTAGAAGTTGTCCTTGGCCTGCGTGGCTGGCTGTGGGATCCGGTGCAAAGCAATTTGCGGTTGCTGTGACCGCGCGGCAGGGCCTCTGCGCCCGCGCGGTAGCGGCCTGCGCCCGGCAGTGCCCTGCGCCCGAGCGGCAGGGGCGCCCTGCGATTCAGTCAACCGGCGGCGGCACCCTAGAGCAATTCACGCGACGGTACAGCAGTGCAGGCGATCTGATGAGATGAATGACGTACTACAGAAGGGCAATATGGTCCATACGGAAAAGTCAGAGAGATACGTACTCTGCGGGTGGGCCCAAGGTGTTGAAAGAAGTATGGAAGTAGCATATCTCTAATATTAGAAGTTGTAGTAGTATTTCTCCAACTCTTAAAAGTTGCAATGGTATGCTTCCAATTAACCTGAAGACGAAAAGAGAGACCAGACCAGACAAACTTAACCCGCTGGTGGTAGCTGGTGGTACTATAGCGACGAGGTAAGAAACCCCTCAAGCCCCAGCAAAAGACCACTGCAGAAGGTCATCCTCTATGGCAGAAAGGACCTTAAGCAAACTAGGAGAAATCCCGTCAAACACGCAGTGATTACGATGGTTCCAAATAGACCAGGCCCCTAGGATGACAAGAGAGTTTAACCCTTTTCGGACCATCCCCTCAACTCTTCCAACTGCTCCCCACCATCAATCATCAAAGATAAGTTATCCAGCCCTTGCTGTTCTAAAAATGCCAATTATAAGTGTATGGAGTGGTTAGGTAAAATTCTTAACAAATCTGTTTATCTCAAAACTGCTTATGGGAAAACTCCAATATTAGGAATATTTGCGTTCCTGTACTCAACAAACCAATTAGACAATTAACTCAAGTGCAATGCTCAATACTTTAAAGCAAATGCAAACTTATCGATCACCTAAATTAGTCTATGGCAGCCCAATTCAAGTATCAGAACTTCAGAAGCTTGAAGAAGCTGTATTTTGACTTCCAATTCAAACACATGCAAACTCAAGAATCAAACTCCAAAGAAAACAAAATATATAGTTCCAAGGTCGATTCAGGACTTTGAACCACTAGGATGCATGAATGTTTGCTAGTAAAATGAAGTAAATTAGCTTAATACCTGCTGAGCAATTTCTTGTTGAGACGTGTAGTCGTTCACCTGTATTTATAAGTAACGTCAAATATGTTGCATCAAAATATATGAAAGACCATTTCAATAGTGTGATAGTATTACCACAATATTAGTGCTTCCTGATTCATAGTTAAACTCAAGCTTTTCATCATCACTTTGGGCATAAACTGATTGCAGAATAAAGCGTGTTACAGGGATCCCATTTGACTGCTGCTGATCGTTCATCACTATCTAAAACCATGAAACGCAGAAAGGTTATGCCAAGTTACCATTTATGTTTGAACAACTGGACAGCGTTAGAAGCATGTAAGAGATTTTTTAAAAAATATATATATATATATAGTGGCAGAAAGATATTGAACATGAGCATATATATGATGTTCACTGAAACATCACATATGCAAAACAGAGAGGGAGGTAGATTAGCAAAAAGCAAACCTCATATGATGTCTGCTACATTATCATTACCTTGTACCCGAAAAGTGAGCAGCAGGCTTTCCGGAAGACCGAGATTCTCTCGGCAAAAACTGCCTTGTATCTGTTTTGAACGAAGTATAACATTATATCCAACAAAATGTGCAGAAAAGTCAAGAAGATAAATAGTAAGTTACATACCTTTCTTCGCGTTTTTCAAGTGTGGCAATTTGATTCTTAAGTTGTGCTAACTTTTCAGCAATATTTACATCTACCATAGTCCCAGCATCTGCATGTCAATGTTCTATTTATAAGTGCACCCAAAGAAAACTAACAAGTAATTGACCATAAAAGTTACAAACTATCCAAATATTGTTCACTCAATAATGTACAGAGTCAACTACTCCAAAAACAAACCATGAATCAAATATATTTTAGGAGTAGCCAGAAGAACTCATGAAAGAAACTGTATACCAGTTATTACATATGACAATAAGTGAAAATAGAAATATCCATAGGGTATAGCTCTTTAGCAACAACATCCAAACCATGAACAGTAGAAATGATGAGGCTGCATACCAGTTTGTCCGTTCAGTTCTTCGACTGCTTGCAGCCTCTCTTTAGTTTTCTTTAGTTCCGCTTGTAGCGCTTCTATTGTCTGCTTGGCTTCATTGTCAACTGCAAGAGTATTTACCATGCGCAGTACTTTTGAGCTCGAGGTAGAGTAATCTCCATGACCTAACTGTCAAATATGACAAGAGTTTTCAAGCTAGCAGAAGCATGGCACACAGAAGAGAATGTTGCAAGTTAAATTAGTATTCTTCACACTTACGTATCAAAATAATTGCATGGTCAGATATCTAGATTTTTAAAGATGCCACATCTATTTATGTGCTGAGTTTCACAAGATAACACCAGTAAAACAACATATAATCTTGAAACATCAATGGAACAGACATCTACAGGGTAAAACCAAGTTTCATTACAAGCTGAACGGCACATCACTTCTTAGCTCTCCTGCTTCAGTTCATAAACCGGGCAGCAGAAATCCCCGTACTTAGTGGTTCAGGCATGTAATCGATATGATAAGAAAGATAGGCATGCTCACCAAATCATTGTACTAGCAGGAAGAAAGCATGGGTATTCTAGCCCTAAATGTGCATAGAGTGGAAGTCAAGGAAAGGAAAATTTTAACAGTCACATTACAACTGGCATAGCCGAACAAGTGTGTTCTTGAGTCAAACAACCAGCAGAATGGCTTTGTTGTAACACGGTTGTGTGAAACAGTCATACATGAAGCAAATTCCTTATTTTAAATTGGTCAGAAAAACTGGCATAGCAGACACTGTTTATTATCTCCATTTTCTTCTTAAGTATGTGCATGTGTGCTAGGAATCCATCAGAAAGACTTTGTTGTAGCATGACTGTGCAAAAATGTTGTACATGAAGCAACTTCCTTATTTTAAATTTGCCAGACAATAACAGTCATTCCCTCTTAATGACCTCTACAATGTCTCACCCTTCCCTCGTACTGGAGGGAGCCACTCGTACTGTCCCTGATTTAAAAAGTTGCGGGCTCAAAGGTTTTTGCTAGTCTGCCCAGCACCAAAATCCAATTCTGTGGCATCTGAGACATTTAAACAGTATACACCAATTTTTTTGACGAGTCGGTTAAAAGAGACCTTAAAGATTGGGATATCTCTGAGGAGTTAGCTTTGGATAGGACTGCTTGGAGACTAGCTATCAACGTGCCTGAACCATGACCTTTGTGTCTTTTGGGTTTCATCTCTAGCCTACCCCAACTCGCTTGGGACAAAAGGCTATGTTGTTGTTGTTGTTGTTGATGTTGTAACTACGATGAGGCATACGTGAGGTTGTCCATTTTTCTAAAACTGTTGCAAATAACAGATTAGGAACATCAAGGCACCAATTTAAGGGGTGATTTCAAATATCCTTACCTTGGACTCTAGTAAAGCCACCTGTGAGCGTAGTTGATCTCCCTCTCGCTCCAAAGATTTCACTTTCCTTGCTTCAAGGCTTAATCTTTCATTCATTATGCTGAGCTCAGCGTCTTTATGACTAATCTGTTCTTTCTGCTCGTGCATAGTGCTCTCTAGCTCTCTTATCATTTTTTCCATTCCAGATTGATCTGACTCCATAGCATGTTCCTTTCTCAACTTGTCTCTTTCCTCACTGATCGCAGCAAGCTGACACAAAAGAAACAGGCCAGAAAGAGCAGGAGTCTAAGTGTTTATTCTTGGCATATGAAAAAATGGACTTTCAAACCACATGTGAACTGGGTACATAGGGATAAAAACAGAAAATGAACAATTACTAGTACAACAGATAGCAACACTGGTACCTTAAGCTCAAGCCGCTTGACCTCCTTGGCAGCACTTTCAGCCCTCTCTTTAGCAAGGGTGGCTTCACCTTCTGCACGTTGCTTGCTGAGATCAGAAAATTCCAGCGCAACCTCTAGTTCTTTCAACCGTGATGTTACTTCACCAACTTTGTTCAAATTTATCAATGCTTGCCTGTTAATCATTCAGATGACCACATAAATTTTACATGACGAAAATATGACTAGACGAGTGAGGAAACTACAACAATAGCCTTTCATGCAAGCTTTATGCAAAATATATGTTAATATGTGTTTTACATAAGAAGAAAATATACTACTCTGGATAGATTAAATGGCAATGAAATCAAAGATAAATAGGTTATGCGCACTTTTGTAGATCTGCAAACTTTTCAGGTATGTCGGCATAAGAAGACACATCAGGTATGTTGCTGAGCAGCTCTGTACAAGATGCTAATTCAAGCTCCAACTTATGCGCTTTGGCTTCGATTTCCTGAAGCTTTGATAATTCCTGTTCTGCTCTTTCCCTGCGCCCCTGCTCCTCCAATAGCTTTTCTTTCAGCAGCTCAACATTTGTGTGGGAAGATTTTAACCTTCTAGCTTCATGTACTTCCTTTTCCTACGCATATATAATCATATGGGTTAAAGTGAGGTTTAGGAACTTGCATAGTGGGTTAAAATTGAGAGATATAGGCATCAATAAAAAAATTAAGAACCACCTCATCATGCAAAACTGATACAACATCTGTAACAAAATTTAAGAAAGCACTGCATTCTGTAACAAACTGAGAGTGCTTTGATAAATATAATTATTCACTTGCTCAGTTTTTTCCTATTTCTGCATGACAACTTTGAGAACATCTATCCTATCTGTCAGTTTCCTTTGCACTTTGGATGTTTTCTTTGTCTCGCCAATCAGGTTTTTATGCTTAATGTGAAGACTTCAACATTGGATGATTTAACTAGCGGCATCTGTTACCCCTTGAGACAGTACTGTATTTACATTTTGTATTGAATGGAAAAATTAGAAATTACGGATAGGAGAAAAAACGTGACCAAGCTGTGCTAATATAGAACTTCCAACGTATAGGTAACATATCTGGACTGCCCTGCAGCTTCGAGAACCAATAGGACAGTAAACATCCTCCCTTGAGATAAACATATATCATGATCAAGTATGGTTATATAACATGTTGGAATAACAATGATAACCTGAGAACTTATCTTCCAGCCAGAAATTACTGGATTTCTAGCCGATATATATTGATAGAAGTATTTCACAAACAAACTTTCATAAGACATCTACATGGCATAGACCATCTACCATCAAGGAGATATAGATTTGATAAATGCTTACATAATTCCGGAGCTCCTCTTGCAAAAGCTTGATCAACTTCTGGTCATCTGTTGGGACATGATGATCAGGTAAAGCACTGGAATTCAATAGCTTGAGCTCCATATCATTCTTTTCACGAAGACACTGACCAAGACCATATAAAATAAAAATTAGTGTCTGGAACCAAATTGAAGAACCAATAGATGTGAGTCGGTAAGTGTGGAAATTATGGTGAGGGTCCCATTCTCAGAAGGGGCAAGAACGAGAAATGCAATTATGCAACAGACAATAGAATCATGTAAATCAGATCAATACTGACCTCATCAAGTTGCTTTTTCAACTCCACCAACTGCTCATTTAACAACTTTGCTTCACCCTCGTAGTTTTCTGACCTAAGTCTTGTTTTCTCAAGCTATCCCAAAGGTTTAAAATAGATAAGTCAACAAGCAACCACAGTTGGATATTTGAAAGAGTCTAATAATATGAACCTCAGCATTAAGTTTGGAAGCAGATAAGCTTAGGTCTTCTTTCGTATATGACAGTTCCTTCTTAAGGGTTTTCTTCTCCCTTTCTGAACTTTCAGATAATCGCTGCAAATTCCCTTCCAAGTCTTTTATCAAATCCTTTGCTGATGATGCTGATGATTCTGCGCTGATCCTAGAATCAGTCTCTTTATTGAGTTGTACCTACATTACCATGAAGTGTGCCACTATTCATGTCCATTTATAAAAAATAAAGATATGATAGGACATGAAGTGTAGATCAAATGTGGTCATAAACACTGATTCATAGATTCGTCATAGATTGCTACCATGGCATTCCGTAATAGAACACCCATTTCCATGCCCCCGCCCCACCCAATGAAGGGAGGAGAAGAAAACACTGACTGAAATCAACCGCCAGTGAACAGGAAAATGACGATGGTTGCATCAACTCAGTGTGATGTCAATGCTACATATGATGCAATGGTAAATATAAAACCAATCATGGGCACCAATATTGCACTGAAGTTCCTTACAAGAAACACAGCAGTGCGATAAATGAAAAGATGCATATCATGCGCAAAAGGGTAAGAAGATTTATACCTCAAGTTCATTTATTTTCTTTACTTGATTGCGAAACCGCTCCTGATTGTCAGCCAACTCCTTTAGCAGCCGTTCCTGTAATGCACTCTCCCGCCCTTTTGTTGCTGCCAGTTCTTGCTCCACATAGTTTAGCTTATCGAGGAACTGCATCCTTTCATCCTCTACAGCATTAAGTTATAGTTTGTTGATTTCGTTTGTAAGTATAAGATTCAGTGGCTTGTAACAAAATAATGCTAACATCTGAATCCAGGTTGCTTATAACAAAATGAAACATCAACTATTGCTCTATTAGTTTTCCCTGGTTCGTATGTCCCAGGGGTGAGAAACGGCTAAATGAAATTAACCATGCTCACCCAGTACGCTTAAGAAAACAACTAATGATAAAATCACAGTAAACCAAAGCATACCACTCCTGGATAATTGCTCCTCCAAAGCATCAATTTTTGTTTGATACTCCTGAACTTGCTTCTCTGCAGTGTCCAATGCCACCATGAACTCTGATTTCACCTTCCAGATCATTATGTAAACCAACTTTAATGACATATTTGGTAGTATAAGGGCGGCAAAAGGCAGCCCGCAGACGCTGCAACGAAATGCTCCCCAGGTTCAATGAGCTAAACCAGGGCAGTACAAGGGTCGAAGCGATCTCACCATCTGGCGGCAGTGGTACGTGCAGACCATGTCGTCGAACGGGTCCCCGGGGGCACCCGCGGGCACGAGGGCGGTGGGGCGGTCGTAGAGAACCAAGCGGCGGTCGGAAACTGGACTCCGGCCGGCCGCGCTCGAGCCGCCGCCGGACATGACAGCGACGAGGTCAGCATCGGCGTCGGCTTCGGGGTCCGCGCGGCGCTTCCGCTGTGGTGGCGTGCGGAGAATCATCTCGCCGCCTTCGCAGTGGTTCTCGCCTCCTCCCCGGGGTTCTGGAAGCTTCGTTCCTAGGGTTCTGAACTGGAGCCGAGGGGGGCGATAGGAGTGGGGGGAGCGGGGAACCGGGGATGAAGGCGGCGGTAGGTCGCCCTAGGCACGAAAAACCGAAAACCGAGGACCGAACCGAAAAAACCGAGAACCGGAGCCGAACCGAACTGAAACTGAGAATTTCGGTTCCTGATTCTCAGGAACCGAAAATACTCGGTTCGGTTTCGGTTCCAAAATCTGTTAACCGAAGAACCGAACACATCACACATTCAGCCCATAAACCTATTAGATGGCCCAAGGCCCAAACAAAACCCTAGCTCCACTACCCAGCAGCCCCACCACCGCCCCAACAGCCCCCATTCCCCCCAACCCACCCCCACGGCCGCCGCCTGCCTGGCGCCGCCGCGCAGGGCCCTCCCAGACCGCCACCGAGGCCCCTTCTCGGCCTCCGCTGCGTCCCCTCTCCGTCCCGGGCCTCCACCTCGCCGGCTCGCCCTCCCCGGCCACCGCCGCTGCCCGCCTGCCCCTCCTCGTCCCCGGCCTGCGGCCTCCGCCTCGCCCTCCCCGCCCGCCGCCGCGGCACCTTCCCAGGGTGCAGTCTCCGCTGCGGCGGCTGCAGGAGCCGCCTCTTCTTTCTTCTCCTCGACGGCTGCCGGAGCCTCTTCCTTCTCGCTAGCCGGCGCTTCAGCAACGGCGGCGGCGACGACCGGATCCCGCCTCGCCCTCCCCGCCCGCCACCGCGGCACCTCCCTGACCACTGCCGCGGCCCCGCCCTCCCCAGCGGCCTCCAGCAGAGCATGCGGCCAGCCGGCGCGCGGGTCGTGACGGCGTTGCGCCTTCCCGGCAGTCCAGGCGGCGGTAGTGGCGCGCCCGTCCCCTGCAGGGAAGCCACCGACGGCGAGCGGCGGTGCGCGTTCCTGGGTCCTCAACAAAGTTCGGTTCCATCTGTTTTAACTGAAACCGAACCGAAAGAACCGAACCCGAAATTTCTCGGTTCCTAGTCTTGAAAAGAACAGAACGGTTCCTATTTTTGAGGAACCGAACATCTTCAAGAACCGAAGAACCGAACCGATCGGTTCGGTTAGAACCAAATGCCCAGGCCTAGCGGTAGGGAAGGAGGACGAACGATTCGATTTGAAAATCCGGTGGTGGTGAACTGCTGAAAATTTGGTGGGCTTCAGCTAAACGGGGAAATGTTTGGAAGATGCGCGTGGAAACCATTGTCGCACGCGCACAATGACAACTTGACTAATAATAATCCAGTTTTAAAGAGCATCTCCAAGAACTTTTTTATTTTATTAGCTAAATTTGAAAATTATACTTCTTTGTAAAAATAGAAAATTATCTAATTCTATGAGTTAGTCTAACAGACTGGGTAAAATGTGCCCATCGTTCACTTTCTAGCTATCTCTGCTCTGCTCACCCTCAACTGCGCTCCAACAATGGAGAGATGGGCACCGGCGCCGGCCACCAGGACGCCTGCATCATCGACTCCTGCAACGGGCTCCTCCTGTGCAAACGCGAGGATGCGTGCCCGCACGACGGATCTCGCTGTTTATTTCGTCTGCAACCCTGCGACGGAGGAGTGGATTGATTTGCCGGACACACAAGCGGCGGCGTCTTCCCCACGCCGGCCATCCCCCTTCCCCTGTGCGGCGGCGCGGCGAGGAGTTCGACGGGCGCGGCGCGCAGCACAACCCACTCGAGGATGCCGTCAGCACCCGCGGCGCCGCCGCAACGCCGATGGAGCCTCCCGGGTGCGGGCGGGAGCAGGGCTGGAGGAGCGGGATGGAGGCGGGGCTGATGGGATGGAGGAGGGGCCGCCGGCGCTCCGACGGGTGGGGGCAGAAGCTCTTGGAGATGGGCGGCGAACAAGGTGAGGGGCGAATTGAGCGCTCCCGCCGGCGGATCGAGTGATTCCGCCACCAAATGGACCTCCAACACCGCCGCACGAGCTCGGCCCCCGCCTCTAGCACCTTCGTACCAAAGCTTGGCTCCGCCTCTAGCACGCGGCACGCGAATGGGGTGGAGACGGTGCTCGCCCCGCGGCCGCGGTGCCCCCCAAGGCGTAGCGTCGACAGTCCCAGGCGCGCGGGAGGAGGAAGCGGCCGCGGGAAAGGAGGAGCATGCGCGACGGGGGAGATGGCTAGCGGTGCCGCATTGCAAAAATGGCCAGCGGAGGGGAACAGATACAAAACCAAATAGAAAAGAGAGGTGTATATAAATACTGTTGCATTGGGTTTTTTGCTATAATTTTCTATTTTTACAAATCCAAATAGATTTACAAGAACTCTTGGAGATGCTCGGTCTGGTTTTAGGTAAAAAAAGGCTATTTGGTTTTACTACAAAGTTTTTTTTGGGAACAATGTTTTATTACAAAGGTTTTCAACTAAGACTAAGATGTATTAGGATGCGACAAAGTCTCTATAGATCCAAAACTACAATATTATTTTTCCAAATAGAAACTTAGCTTGAATTTCCCCCCTCTAAGCTATCTCCAACAATGCCACTCAAATTAGAGACCCATTTCATAGTTTCAGGTGGCGCACAGTGGAAGGGTTACGGACCCAAAACTTATCCTCTCCAACAGCAGACCCAATCTTCTTCCCCACCGCCGTCTTTCTTTCTCCGCTGCGTGGTCCCCACCACGGCTGCCCTCCGCCGCCGGATGCTCCCAGCCGCGACTGCTCCTCGCGCGCGGCTGCTCCCCGCCGCCACCGCTGCCCTCCGCTGCGACTGCTCCCCGCCGCCGCGCCTGCCCTCCGCCACGCCTGCTCCCCGCCGCGACTGCTCCCGGCCGTCGGCTGCTCCTCACCCCCACCGTTGCCCTCCGTTGCGACTGCTCCCCGCCGCCGCGGCTGCTCACCTCCGAGAGCTCGTCTTGCCTCTCCCGCCGCGGTCTCGCCTGGCCGGGCTGGCTGCGCTCCGCCGCAGACCCACTGCGCCGATGGCTCCTCTCCGCGCTTCGCCACGGAGCTGCTGCACCGGCGGCTCCGCGCCCTGCGGACCAACCTGGACGCGCCGCAGCTCCCCGCCAGCCGCGCGGGTCCCGCCTGGAGAAGACGCGGTCGGTTTGCGTCGCGCGGAGGAGAGACTCAATTTTGCGTCCCGCTCCGTCTGCGTAGGCAAAATGGGTAGCGCTTTGCGTCTTCCGTTGGAGGATGGTTTTTAGTATCCAAACCACTGTACACAACCCATTTTACCTTTGGGTCACCTTTTAGGTACGCTGTTGGAGACAGCCTGGCATGTGTGTTGCGTGGTTGACCATATTTTAAGTTTTCTTCCAATCGTTGGGTAATTTTAGTGCTCATATCTCATAAATCACCATGGCTTCTTAGGAGAGATAGGCGGTGAGTAAAATTCAAAGCATGTTACCGCGAGGCAAGCGTGATTAGCAATCAACAATCATCTCAAAAATTCAAAAGCAGGTTATAAACTACAATGTTCTTGTAGTGATATGAGGACATCTTGACGAGCCTCCTCATGCTAAGGTCATGTTTCGAATGGAGAATTTTAACAAATCCTACAAGTTATGAAGCTATTTAATTTAAGAATATTTAATTTCCTACAAAAGATTATTGCAGTTGGATCCAACGTCTTATAGCTGACTTATCTAAGTGGATTTCTTCTGTTTTAAGTTGTTATTCGCTACTTATTACCATTATAAGTAGTGTTGCGTTCCCCGCCTCGATCACGAACGATTAGATCAGCTTTCCTCTGTAGCTTCTTTTATACCAACCTCCTTTTAAGTCTGTAATGGCCAAAATACCCTTATAGAGGAATGCGAAATATGAAATCATGTTTCAAGAAACGTGAAGTGCTAAATATGTTTTGAACAAATAAAGTGGTCAAAGGTGACAAGTATTTGGAAATAGAGATGTTGGTATTTCTAAAATACTCAATTCCAAATCTACCAGAAATGGAGAATATGAGGATGGATCTTGCCGGAGTTAAAAGAATGGGATGGGATCGAATGAACGTGTTTGGTAAAATTTTACGCAAAAAGACGAATGCACGCATGGAGTACTAAACGAAGTTTATTTGCGAAACCTTTTCATGGATGTGTGTAATTTTTCGAGACGAATCTAATGAGCCAAATTCCATCATAATTGGCTACAGTGATGCTACAGTAACCATTCCCAAATCATCCTCTAATCATGCGGTCAAAGACTTTATTAGCTACAGCACATGCTACAGTACCATAAATGTAAATATTGTTTCATAATTAGACTTCATCTAATACCTCTAATTAGTGGTCAAAGGGGCGAAAAGTCCCCTAACCAAACACGGCCAATGTATGGAAAAAAAAAGTGGAGAGATAATAAAATGCTCGGGCATCCTAGCAGTTTCGGAGCTAATACAATTTCTATACAAATCGCGTCATGGCTTTAGATGTCGGTTTGACTGTATTTGTTTGTACTTTACACCGTGAAAAGATTTATTAGAAATTATATAGTTTCCAAATTCCATGTAATATCAAATTCATGACCGGAATATCTTGCTCATTTTATTGATACCTTGTTTATTCCCCCAAAAAAAATCCTCTTGCTTCACGGCCTCCTCCATATATATTTTGAATTATTTCAAACGCACATGGAACTGGACCATATGTCCATATATATTTAGGTCGATCAGCAAAAGCAAACCGCAAACGCGCCTCTCATTTGCAAAACCCCCAAACCCCTCCCTCGCTTTCCCCGAGATTCCTTCCGCCGGTCCGCCCCGCGATGGCTCCCGGTGCCCTGGCCCGCCTCCTCCTCCGCCGCGCGCCCACCCCTCGCCTCGCGCGCCCCTTCGCCGCGAAGGCCCGCGCGTCCCGCCGGCTGCAGGAACCGGAGGTCCCGTCGGAGGAGGAGGACAACTTCGCCGGCGGCGAGGTTGCCGCCCCCACTGAGGGCATCAGCAAGCCCCTCGCCGAGGTCCTCAAGGAGCTCGGGAAGAGAGTTCCCGACTCCCTCGTGAAGACGCGTGTCGAGGATAACGGCTTCGCCATCAAATACATCCCATGGTAAGCCCACCCATTCGATCGATAGCGATCTCCCATCGGACCTTTGCATCTGTTGTGCAATGCTGTGAACGATTGGTCCAGTGCGGACATGTGTGCTCCTTTTAACCTGATTCTGGCTTATTTTCCAGATTTATATGTAGCATCAGGTTATGTTTGAGTAAGATATTACTGAGTTCATGAGCAGGTGTCCTGGTTTCGCTAATTGAAATCGGGTTGTTTCCCTTTTTTCTTTAACAAAAATGACTTCAGTGTAAAACATACGTGTTCTAAATGTTATGCAGTTGTCTGAAGTGAGATCACATCTAGTAACAGCTAATTGATTGTTGGTTCATGCCCTTAGTGCTGTTATCAAAGTTGCAATTGGCGATTCACTAACAGAGGATTGTTCAACTTGATGGCTGACACATCATTAGGTAGGACGAAAGCTACTACCCTTGTATAGACTAACTTAATCTATGGCCTTTCTAAACTGAAGAGGTTGCTCCTGCAGAACAATTCTAAGAGAGCTGTCGTGAAATGAGCACTTGTAATCACTGTTCATCGTTTAGCCCGTTTACACACCGTTTAAACACTACATAGTGGTATAATGTTTCTATTCAGTCGGTTATTTTTACCGTTTGAACGGCTGTTTTACCCGTTTAAACACCCGTTTGGTCCAAATAATGGGCTAAACGACAGGTGACCGACTGTTTACCGTTCAGCGTTTAGGATAACACTGCTTGTAATAACCATAAAACAGACCAAATCTCTAACCAGAACTCTTAGAAGAATTTCACATTTTGGCATTTTTAGCTGTCAAGTCCTGACCACCTGAAGGCCCTCCTTTTCAATCCAAGAGCTATACTTTCTTTATGCTTTAAAGTTAATAGCTGCTTTAATTTCTATACCATGGGCATTTTAGAGGAAAAATGCTGGATTCAATATGCTATACGCACATTATCCTGACCCATTTCCTTTTTTCATTTTCTTTTTTTAATATATAAGGGGACATTGTATCCTTATAGTCTCACTTTCTCATGCCTCTTGCAGGCACATTGTGAACAAAATTCTCAACATACATGCCCCAGGTAAACTTCCGGTCATCGTTAGATCAGATAATTGCTTGCCACTTTGCCCCATTGTTGATGCATAATTTCGAAGAGGTTGAACTGTTGAAAAGTTATATTTCTTGTTCTACTTCAATCCTTTTGCAATCCATTACAGAGTGGTCTGGTGAGGTCCGCAGCATTGTTTATTCATCTGATCGGAAGTCTGTATCTGTTGTCTATCGCGTGACTCTTCATGGGACTGATGCTGAGGTACCTATTCTCTTCCAGAAAATATTTCTATACACATGACTGGTCTCTATAACTAAAGCTTAATCTGAAACCTGAGAAATTGGCTGGGCAGCGGGGCTTATGGCTTGGATTTTGTCAATCTATGGATAAATCTGCTTCCTTTTGTTTTTGACGATCTAGTGGCTAACTGTGATTATTGAATATCAATGTTCACCGGTTCTCTTAGATTTGCCTCTTCCCAGCTGTTATTTTCAGCCTTTCTTTTCAGTATATCTACTGATCTTCTGTTGATTCTTATTTGCTTGCTGCTAAATCATGGATCATACTTCATGAATGTTTGGATACGCGAGTTTTGCGTTGAATAGTTTCATCTCTTGCATATCCATTGCAGATTTTCGGTTTCTGAACAAAATGGATTTTTTGTTGCTTGCTTGTTATTGTACTTTATGCAAATTGGCCATGCCCGTTTGTCTATTGCAAAGTTTGTTCTGTTTTTAGTACTAAAAGATGCAAAGGGAGCCCCCCTTTTTTGAAGAAAATGGACCCATTTTAGGATGATACAGTCTTCTTGTTCGAGTACATAATTAAAACATAAGCAAACATAGTCAATGTGCTGGACAGCTGGAAAAACATAAATAGGTAAGATTTTGTACTTATGTATGACAAAATGAGGACCCTCAGTATTCCTATTCCATCATTAATTTCAGTTCATCTCAGTGTTGTTGTATTGCATTATCCGATAACGGTGAACTGTTAACTAGTTGGCAACAGTTTCTCTGTGTTATGCTGTTTTAAGCGCAAGTAGTTTTGTTTATTTTATTATATATGACTAGGTCTAACGTAAAAAAAATACCTTGACAATTTTTCCTCTCTCTCTATTTTTCTTTCAATCAGATCTACAGAGAGGCTACTGGAACTGCTTCTGTTGATGATACAAACTATGGTGATCCCGTACAAAAGGCAGAAGCTATGGCTTTTCGTCGTGCTTGTGCACGTCTTGGTCTTGGACTTCATCTCTACCATGAAGATATGTCATAGATGACTAATGTTAGTGTTCGTCTTATGAGGGATGTGAATTGGCATACTTCCAGTTCGTCATGTGCGGACTGTTATCCCTTAATAGGCTATCCATTTGCACTGGACATGCTTCTCTTTCTTATAATGGATGTGAACTTATAAATGCTTGAAGCTTAAGTTGTCGTGTAGGTGAGACTATGTAAGCTACCAGTGCAACTAATGGTCTGAACTGTATGCAGCGGCTTGTTCCAACGTCTAAATCCCTGAGTCCATGTTCATTAAAGCTTGATAGCTCTGTTTTCTTATTTTCAATATTCTTAACAGGATATTTCATGAGCATGAGTGCTAGTAGGTATCAGTATCTTCAAGATTACTGGGTAAGTCTTTCCCCTATGCAAAATAATCAATGACTTCACAGGATTATTAGGTCAAATGCTGCACTGCTTATGTTTTTGTTTAATCTTGTACTGAAACTATCGATCACGTCCCTACCAAAAAGAAAAAGGAGGGCAAGTTTTTTTCGTAGTGTCACACTGATGATGCCATATTAAAGTATTTAGCTGGGATTTCCAACTACTAACTGGTCTAAAGTGTCATGATACAGGTTTGCTGGGAATTTAGTTATCTCAAGCTGGTTGTTATCTTCGTCTGCAATTCTGCATATAGAACTGCATAGGCCAGGTAACTGTTTGCTTATATTTTTAGAAGTTAAACATGCATGGGCTATCTTGTTGTAGAGCTCTTAAACTCTAAAGGAGACCTTTCAGTACTAGTACTAGTATCTCTAGTCTCTAGAGATTATAAGGCAACAGCCCTGTTTTGTTAAATGGAAACTGTTGTATCACCAAATTGGGTAAATCTCTTAGCTGCCATTGCAATTTCATCCAATCCTTGTTTGCGACTGTCAGTGACACAGGTGGCCCCCATTTCTCGCTGATACATCGATGGCAAATAAGGGATAGCATACTACTGGGTTGGGGTGTTATCTCAAGGTTCTCACGAAGTTAATGCTTGCAAGGGCATACTTTCACAGATGTAATTTTACTTTCAACTGGAACATATGCAATTTAAGAGTGGTGACTAAGAAATATGCAACACACTGGACATATTTTAAACAACATTATATAGTACTACAATGGTTGGAAATAATGTACCAGCTACTGAATTGAAATGGGTAGGATATATTAAGTACACATGAAGGGTAAAATAAGAAATGGTTCATGTCCTACAAGTAGCATAGTGCTACTTTATTAATACAACCACCATGTCTGGGAATAGTAGATTAATAGCAAGGTCTCTGCGCTGCGCACAGAGAAGGGGAAGGGAAGGGAAGGGGTGGGTGTGGAGACCTGGACCTAACCATGGTAGTAACACCGAGAGGTAATGACATCTACATGAGGAGGTGACCCAAGACAATAAAAATTTATCTATGGGTCCATTGTGTTAATGAGTTACACAGCAGTGTTTGGCTACTCCAAAGCCTTCTTTGGAGCACCCAATACTGTGTTTGGAATGACAGGAGGTAGTGCCAAGTGCTAAAAACAAACATTAGCACTACTCTGAACCTGTCTCTGATTAGGGGCACAGGCTCTCCTTAGAGCCTTGACCACATAGATGCAAGCTATCAACTGGAAGATCATGTGAACTGTTAGTTGGTGCATCTAATCATTTGCATAGGAAAGGTGAGCGGTTGGTTACACGAGTAGTCACTGGTTATATGTCAAATTCATTTGCTCTAGGTAACACGAAGACTAAATTAGAAATGCTAAATGGTTCATGCTTCACCCAGAAGCACCATGCCTAAGCTAGATACAGTTGGGATTCTACTGATTATATGTGGGAATGGCATGCTAGCTCACTCAGTTGTTTAGCTGTCATTGTTGTCCAATTTGACTAGTATCATCATGAAGTAACCCTCCTTGGGTCATGCTTGCCTGATAGAGTTTCTTTAGCTACACCCTTGTCTTGCTGGGCTGAAACTAATTCTCCCAGATGAAGTCCTTCCATGGACTGTTGTTAGAATGGTTGGGGTTTATGCTTGTCTGTTAGTACACCCCGTCCTTGGGGCATGAAGCTTTGAGCCCATCCTGGGGCTAAAGCTAATTTCCAAACACCACATAATTATGTGGGATATGGAGGTGAGCACTTTGACTGATGAACAGGATCCACAATAGTGCCTTTTTGTGTTAGAGATGGATGCATGGACTCAACACGTTGGAAACGAGAACAAGACAGCAACAGTTGGAAGGGAGACCATGGTTAGGCCAAGGGTTGCTCTGGAGCAGCGGACACCGCAAAGTGTGAGGGAATCAGCCGGTAAGGATGAGCAGCCTGAGTTGGAGTTGGCAGTGTTGGAGCTGTGAGTGCCATAGTCATGCCTGTTTAATGGGGACACACACTGTCAAGATATTAGTACCACAACTGAGCAGAAAGAAAGTTTTCAACTAATCCTGACAACATGGTAAGTGAGTTTCTTAGAAAACTAATGCAGGCATACTAATGAAGTTATGATCATACTTTCTACTGTTTTCAATGCATGCGCACTGGTTTACATCAGTGTACTGTAACCTAACAGATTGACAAATCAATGATGGTAGATTAATAGAACAATGTGTGTCCTGAAGTTTAGAATTTGCATTGAGTACTACATTAAGCTAGGATGACAAATGCATTAGTGGGTTTGAGAGTCTTTTTATAATGTTTCTAAGTGGATATCAAAGAATAGCTAGAAATACCTGCTTGGGCTTGAGGGCTCACTGCTAGTGACAATGGTCCTCCAAACTGCGGAGCAAAGCCCGTCACAGCTGCAGCTGTGGATGATACAGTAGAGAAGTGGAACATCTGTGGGTATTGCAAGTTGTAGCCTTGTCCAGATGTATAGTTGGTTGTAGTGTTTCCTGACTGCCCAAACTGGAAATATGGATAAAAGGGACTTGTTCCAGTCACCATGCCAGCTGCTGCTCCTCCATAAAATGGGTACTGGGCTCCTCCATAGATATTGTAGAAGTTCTATTTAACAGAAAATAGAAACAGTCTTTATGCTCATGACCATAAATTCTGTTATCTACAACTCTCTCCATATGTAAGTACATGGTGTTTTAGAAAGCTTAATTGTCTGATGCTTCCTACAATAATCACTGTGTAAAACCATGTTCTCTACTTTAAGATATGCTTTGTTACAGTTACAGTACTCCCGGTTGGGGTCTGGCTTTGCTTGTTAAAGCTTTTTTTGCTTAACAGTGGGTCTGCTGACTAGAAATGGACAAACTAGGGCCCCATAGCATGTGCGGCTGGGTGAGATAAGTTGCTAGGACCAGAAACCACTATGTTTTCAGCACTATGTTGCTTCATATAGAGGGTATGCATTTTCCAGTGGACATGGCAATTAAAAATTTGGTCCATCATCATCCAGAATGATTGTTTTCAGAGATTGAAAAGTAATTGACGAACAAATATTTGGCTCTACATAACACATATTTCCTCAGGTCTCAAACCTGAAGAAAGAAAATGATTTTGAAAGGCTACTTTAGATGTTGGCAGTCCATAATATTGTCAGTATGTATGCAGGACAGATAGGCAGAAAGTGAATCTTTTTAGGAGCAGCTATGCAGTTTGCTCATGCTTTCCCAGATTACAGTTACATGTTCCATTGGAAAGAAAACCAATTGGGAAGCTCTCTAGCAGTGCTCCAATATACATGCCTTAATTTTGACATCCCTAGAAGAAAAGGATAAATAGAACCTTTGGCGGCGGTAAAATAAAAAATGGCTGTGCTTTAGATTTCCCAGTACCAATGTTACAGCCCTCAAAGAGGCGAAATATTCACTCAAATGCCATTATATTTTCAGTCTATGTTGGAAAGCACAGAATTAATAGCCAATGTGCCCTTTTTTGCTTGAACATGGTAAAAAAAGTTTCAGTAACTTTCTATGATCAACAAATATAACATGAAGATGCGAAGAATATAGCCATATCATCTGATGCAGTTATGTTTTAAGAAAAGATGCATGCTAACTGTCATTTTCTTAGACCTGCAGGACTTGTTTCCAGCATAATGAAGCAATCATACATTAAGGACAGAACCTGAATGCCAATCTCAAGTTTCAGTTTGAAAGGTTGCAGAAGACAAAATGTTTGGTAAATCTGTCTGAAAAAAAGGACTGGTAATTTGCATGCTATATGCATTTAATTTCCTGGCGGGGTATTTTGTGTTATATAATTGTTATATCCAGAAAATTTATACACTGCAATTTTCCATGCATGGTTTGTCCTATCATAGTTTTGATGAAAAATGCATGATACGAAATATTTCTGATGCACTGTTGGTGGTTGGTGGGCAAATCCACAAAATTAATGAAAGAGAAATAGATAAAAAACAATTTTATGTACTGCTGGTGAATTAAATGGAGCTTATTAGCAATGTAATTAGGCACTTACTGTTGGATAGCCATAGTCTGGAGTATAGGGAGAGTACCTGCAGAGTGAAAGATAGCAGGGGGTATTAGTTTTGTTCGTACAAATTAATTATGCAATTTTGTCCAATTCTAATTTGTTAAGAGGCTGCTAGTTGATCTCTCTCTCTCTCTCTCTCTCTCTCTCTCTCTCTCTCTCTCTCGGAGAGAGGGAGAGTGGTCTGCTAATTATCATGTGTCACAGAGCACGCGTGGCCACTTTATGCTCGTGTGTGACAGTGTGAGATAGAGAGTATAGGCACGCAAAATAAATTGCTTACATGCCCATTCACCATTGACCAAGGTGGCATGTTACAATGCACGTCATGCATGCATGTGATACACTGAATACGCCCTCTCTCGCTACTTTCAAGTTTCATAGGGTCCCGACTCCTGACAACATGTGTCTGTATTAGACCTGGGCATAGGTCACCCGACCCGAACAACCCGACCCAACCCGCCCGAAAAAAACCCGACCCGACCCGACCCGAGCTACGTGGCGGGTGGGCGCGGGCCGTATTTTTTGACCCGCAACAATCAACGGGCCGGGCACGGGCCGTGATTTTTTACCCAAAACCCGACCCAACCCGAAAAACCCGACCCAAAGGCCAAAAAACCCGACCCAACCCGAAAAAAACCCGACCCGACACGCCCGCGCAGGGTGCACGGGCCAACCCGACCCGACCCGGTGATAGGTACGGGTCGGGCGCGGGCCGTCCTATGCGACCCGTGACCCGACCTTGACCCGACCCGAACCCGACCCGACCCGACGTTTGCCCAGGTCTAGTCTGTATGTGTAGAGAGAGAGAGAGAAAGAGAGAGAGAGAGAGAGAGAGAGTACCCATAGACATGGTAGGGGAGGCCTTGTGGGATGGTATAATGAGGGAAGGTGGCATGGGAAGGAAAAGCTGCGCCCAGTCCACCTTGGATCCCTGCCTGCTGGCTGAAGGATTTCATCACCCTGAAGCTCCTAGCTCCTCCTGTAGCAACATCATCAGCAGATACGAAGCAAATTTATCAACAGCTTGCTAATATTATCCGGAAAAGATACTAATTAAAAAACAGGCATGAATTCACATCTTGTGGTGCACCACTGGTGAATTTATTCTGACATTGATACCATTCTTCAGTCTATCAGTTAAGCAAGACGACATATATAATAGAAGTAAAAGATTCGTGTTTCTGTCCCTTACTATATATGATTATGTTTTCATCAGCAAGATTTACAATCCACACCTAGCTAGGAATAGTATACTACATTATCTGAAACAAGGCACTTAGCTCAAGGATAACTAACATATTTGTACTATTGATGTTCCTTCGGCCCTACTTTTCCAACAAGTAATGCCAAAACAGCATATCCTTTTAAGTCTATTTATATAATTTTTCTAACTGAAAGCAATTACATTGAACTTGAACTGTTTTAAGTTAAACTCGCTGTTTTTAGGATAATAAAGTAGCACTAAGTTAAAGTTGGACATTTAAGCATTGTATCCTCTACTGGATGCCAGTTCAATACCCTGATTTAATACTTGAGGGTGGCCAGTTATCAAAGTTAGGCAATCTTGTTGTCTTGCTTTTTAAGCCCTTTTCTTTTTCTAATGGCATGAAGTAACCTTTAGCGCATAAAATCATGGTAGCTAGTTTGTGATCATGCATGGAAGTACATATAAAATTTCTAGTAACATATAGAAGGTATTGCATTTGTAATGATTATGAATTTTCTTTTTCAAAAACTTTTAGGTGCTGTGCTCTACTCAACTCAAGAATTTGTCATAAAAGGCTTTCAATTAAGCAAGCTAGCTAACTATTCCTTCTCTGTCGTTACTTTGTACAGCCGGTGAAATAATGGTAAATATCTAACCATGCTGGGGTGTTGGAGGCCTAGATCTTTGAACCCCAAGTGAAGCCAGATTACAGTTAGCCCTCCTCCCGTCTATCACCGGCGCAGGATCAACACAAGCTCTCATCGCCGCATCCGGGTCCCGGAAGGTAACCTACAATGTGAATTTCTGGTGCATGATTAACTGAAATTAAGCAAATACCATATTGCATCACAAAAAAGAAGGGACAAATGGACAGGGGGACCAAAATGTTTACAAAGTCTACTGAAACTAAATGCGTATAGAAGTGGTGAGCTGTGTAGGATCATACAAATCCGTAGCCCTTGGATCTGCCGGTATTCTTGTCTGTGATGACAACGGCCTCCAGGATCTCCCCAAACTGCTCGAAGTACTTCCTCATGGTCTCCTTCTGGGTTTCCCATGCGAGTCCCCCAACGAAAACCTTGGTATAGGTTGTGTCTCCAAATTGCCCCATCACACTCGGTGGACTCATGATACTTCCAACTTGGAACCAACAAATCTTTCTCCAACAAGAAGCAGCAAGGCCAGCAACTTAGGATCTGAATGGCTAGGACTAGTTAGAGGAATGGAAGAGGAGAGGAGAGGGAAGGACCGGAGGGAGGGAGGGAGGAAAGCTAAAGGTTAGAGGAAAAGGGGGTAGAGGAGAGAGAGAGAGGGAAGGCGGTACAGAAACAGCAATTTATACTAGCGGTCTGCTATAATGCACCAGCCATGCCCTTTTGGTCCAAGCCACGCTCGTATAATAAATTTTAAATACCTCGCACCGGGAGACACACCCACCCCGCCAATAGTAGCTAAAAATGACCCTACTACCCCTATCACAGTGAACAGTGGTTACAGGGTGGTGTTGGGCTGTCTGTCTGGAGAGTGGCAGGAACGGAAAGGAGGATGTGTGGGGATTATTCCAACGGGGTTAGGGAGCTTAGGAGGATGTCTTTCCGAACTTATCTGAATGTGAACATGAGTTATTCATTTGATAGTTGGATTTGGTTGATCATTTGATCTTTGCTCATTGATTTTCCTGGGATCTTTATATCATGTGGAAAACAATTAATGAGCCATTACCATGGTTCTTATTTTTATTGGTGTTCTAGCCGAACGCAGTAGGTGATCCTGTGTCTAAGTTCTTTGTCAATTGGAGGTTTGTGAAGTTGGCTATTGGAAGACATGGGGGGGTCGTCCTTTGATACTAACCAAAAGTTATTAACTACATGCATTTTTTTTTTCAATTTCCCGGAAGGTTGTTAACAAGCTTGGGTTGTGGAAATATATATACACTGTCAGTAACTGTAGGTGGTTAAGAGACTAGTAAAACTGCTGTTTTACTTTTAGTTGATTAAATTCCACCCATATTCCCTTGTTTTCTACCAGCTGCTTAACCTAGAAAATACCATGGCCCATCAATTGTGAAACTGCATGAAAAACAGTAGAGCCGTAGAGGCCTGATATTATTGTGAGCACTGGTGATCCTAGCCACTTGGAGCTAGAACAACATACTGTGGTGGTGGCCGGAGACTTTTGCATAGTACATCAAGCACGCATAAAAGCATTCTCCACGAGTGAAGATATTTGATGATGTGCATTGCCCGGCAAACTGAAGAGATTGCATGATGTGCCATCAGGTCTGATATGGAGATGGACGGTTGGAGATGCCTACTCAGTTGGGGTGGTCGGGAGGAAATCATATTTGTTCCGTTCCGTTCTGTGGCTCGATAGGGACGCAACGCCAAAGCTTTTGCGTCTTTCTAGCTCCTAACTCTAGATCTCTCGTGGTTTTTAAGCCATCTCTGATAACAACAGCCTCGTCCATCACTAGCTCGGTCATCTCCTAGAAAGCCGTTGACGCCTGTGTGTATGTACATATCCATGCATTGCCTTGCTGCCGACTAATAGTTGTCCCTTTCTTTTCGCGATGATTATAGGGGAATGAACCAAAAGAATGTATGGTCAGGTATATGACGCAAGAATATTAATTGACTTACTAACACAGGAAATATATAGCTATGGGTAATTATCCACAAAATTGCTATTTCCCACATTGTTATAATTGCATATGTCCAGTACGAAATGGTGAGTGTAGTACTCCAGTGGATTCTCGTCTTAATTGGGAGCAAAGAAGTTAAATTCACAAGAATTTTAGTTTTGTTGGATTGATTAGAGAAAATCCTGAATCAAGAAGGGTGGAATGTCATTGTCTAATCTGCAGAGTTCCCAGATTATAGTATCAATGTGGGGGCTATGGTTTGGCTTTTAGCAGGCGGGAGAGGTGCTTCAATATTGGATTGGACGAAGTACACAACATTGCTATGTGCGGCCTTGGTTCATCCATAAATTCAGTGACATCTTTATGTCACCTAGCACGCATTTGCAGTCTTATGATTTTTCTCCAGAAATGTGGTCCGGATATATCCTTTTCATGCAGGCAGTGATTCTTACTATACCCTCTTTTAGAGGCATGAACTGTAGCAATTGGTGTAAACGTGGAAGTATAGTATTTCTTGAGCACTGTTTTCTTACGTCCGATGTTCCTCGCTCTTCCCCTGTTTGGCTGTTGCTCTAATCATTTGGCTACCTACTTCATCGCAAGTGGAATCTTTTCTTACCATCTGTTGGCGTATTTTATTTCCTCTCTGAACGAGGGAGCCTACGGCACTGGGTATGTCCTTGAACAAAGTAGGAATCCGTCTGGCCTGGCGTATCTGTGACCCTAGATTTACTTCCCCGGTCAGTCTGGCTGTGTCTGTTGACTGCTTGACTGACCTGGAAGAAGGGTGCCAAAGTAATTTTGCACGTTAGGGGGACAGACTCTTACTCCCTAATTATACCCAAATCAATGTGCTGAAAGTAGCCCTGTAGGGCAAAGCACGCGGCACGCTTGTTCCCCTTGCCTCTTCAGTTTGGACCTTCATTTGAACCCTTAGAAAATCTGACTATCTGATTCTGAACCATTTTTTTCTGACGAGCAGAAATCTGAAATCATGATAGTTACTAATATCTTGTTTCTTGGCACCCAAGTACGAAATGAAATCCTGGTTTGGTTTAATCTATTCTTGTCTACCTTTGTTTTGCGTTCCTTGCTCAATATTTTGCGTGATTCAACTTTTTTCGCACCATCTTCCTACTTACGAACGCGGTTAGCCTTGGCTATTTTTGTTTGAACGAAACGATTTCCAACTGTCCCGTGTCATTTCACCTTTCACCCGGTGAATAGGGAAAAGAACGGCGGCAGTGAAGCCTGGCCGGCCGACTGGCGTGGAATAGCTAGCCGAATAGGTTGTCAGCTCGTGCCATTTTTTCTTTGAAGGAGCAGCTCTTGCCATATTGCGCAGCATTTCGGATCCCACTCTCCGTGTTTCAACCTTTTCTGGTAGGGCGATACTGGGCGGTGGCAGTGATGTTGGAAACAAACGCTGGGTGGTTGTTCTTTCCCTTGGAAGAGCTAGAATATAATGCTCCCTTCATCGCATTTTTCTATCGGCAAGCGTTGAATTCTGCTAAACTTTTTGAAAAAACTGAATTCTGCTAAACTTGTGCATATCCTCTGACAGTCTGAATGCTCGGAGTATTTGTGTATCATTGGCGGCTAAACTTTCTGCGCCCCTTTTTTTCCAATTATCCAAACCCCTACCACTGCAAGATGCCGATGCCGTAGTGGATTAGACAGACGGCCGCGCCGGCCCTAGAACCCATCAACGTCTGGTCCACGCGATCCTCGAACGTGTGCTGTCCTGGCGCGTTGCCCATAGTTTACGAGCAGTTCCGGTAGCTGCTGGAGTCGGATGAACAATGGAATAAGCCCAGACACGTCACACGGAACAAAAATTCCTCAGTATTCTAGGGCACATCTATGTGGGTTTTTTTTTTGGAAGAAGCATCCACATCCGGTTTTCTACGCTCAGCTCGCGTAGTGCTCTTGTTTGGAACGTGCTAAATTTCTAGCACGCTAGGGAATACTCCCTCCTTCCTTGTTTGTTAGGCGCACGGAGGGGGAGCCCAGAGACCAAGGCAGATACGTCGAACCAGCCACGTCGCAGCCTCGTCGCTGGTTCCCCACGTACGCCCGGCAGCCTCGTCGCTTCGATTCTCGACAACAACTGTGCTATTTTTCTCTTGCCAAAATCTTTCCCAACAGTTCGCACTATAACAGATCAAATTTCCCCAGACACAAACGTGCTTGACCTTGGATTGTTGCAGCCTCACAGGCATTGTTCCATAGGAGTGGCATGCCAAAAACTATTGATGAAATTGTGAATAAGGTTCAAGCAGCTTATTGGAATTTTCCAGTTGGCAGGTCAAATAGAGTATTCCTCACTCTTCAAGGTTGCTTACGGGAGATACTTAAAGAAAAAGGAGGGCAACATTATCCTGTGCCTCACATGAAGAAGGCAATGTTGGAGAGATTAGGAACGCTGCCGAAGACTTTGTCATGTGATCCAACGATTGTTCAAGAAGCAATAGATTTTCTAGCCTCTGTCTGATCTTGTTTAGTCAACTTTGAAATCTCTGAATCTTAATCGATTATGTAAGCTGTGAATTTTGTAATCCCTAAATTTTAATGAAATTATCATTTGCATCCCACTATGACTTACTCGCAGGAAAGCTTACATTAGTCACACACATCCTTGACATAACAGTACCATGCATATTTCCGGACGGGGTACAGTTCCATGCATATTGTAAACATGGATGCTAAGATTGTTTCATCAACCTAAACATGAAATCCTAAGATTCTTAACACACGGGTAGCATCTTCTACATTGTCATTTGCCAATATGTCTAAATCATCTTTCATGGTTGCACCTCGGCGGATTGCATGTGCAAATGCAGCTTCACGTACGTCGCTTGTGTGGGCACCGAAGTAGGAAGGGATCAAGAGCGGCCCCATTATCCTGAAAGCGGACGACCTCGTTGCCGGCGGAGCGGATGACCTCGTTGCCGGCGGAGCAGACCGCCATCGTCGGAGTGGACAACCTCGTTGCTGGCAGAGCGGACGATCTCGTTGCCGGCGGAGCAGACGACCTCGTTGCCGGCGGAGCGGACGATCTCGCCGCCTTGGTCGGAGACGACGATCTCGTTGCCGGCGGCGGGAGCGCTAGCCATGGGAAGAAAAGAGAAAGAGCAAGATGGAACGGAGAAGAGAGAGATCGGTCCATCTTTATTCCCGTCCGCTGGACTGCTCGGCTTCCACGATTTAATTCACGACATGTACCGAGGTCGAAGGAGTCCACCGAGGTCGAAGGAGTCCCGAGAGGGTGCGCCCTATATTGAAAAAAAAGCAGAAAACATTGTGACGCCTAACAATCGAGGAAGGAGGGAGTAGTGTTACTTTGACCGTTAATTATGGTGTCAAATAAAACCAGTTTACAAAAGCAACTTCGGAATTCCGTGCTAGCGATTCTGAAGAATCTATTGAGGCCTTTGACCGCACGATTAGAGGGTGTTTACTGTAGTATCACTGTAGCAAATCATCAATTAATTACCGTCATTAGATTCGTCGCGAAAAATTACACCTATCTCTGAAAAGGTTTTGAAAATATATTTTATTTAGTATATTATACATATAAGATTCTCTTTTTGAAAAACGTGTACGCTAGAATGGAAGAATGACCAAACAATGCCAAATTCATGCATCAGCGTCTGCGGGTGGGCCAGGGCCAATAATGCTGGAAATAATTGGCGCGACGCGCACCCGCACCCCCACTGGCTGGGTGGGGTCCGGGGTGAGGCTGTCCCACGTGAGTGGACAGGGTGTCCCCCCGGCGAGGAACGAGACGAGCTGTAAAGCGGGCCCGCGCCCAGCGCCTGCGCGGCCGTCGGGGTCCCCCCACTTGTGCCCAAAAAGGCACCGTCCACTGCCTCCCTGCCCCGCGGCCGGGCTCGGCGGCACGTGCGGTCCAGGGTCTTGTTTGGTTTTTGTTTCCGTGTTATTTTGACTGTTAATTACGTTGTCAAATAAATCTAATTTATAAAACCAACTTCAGAACCCGCTAGTGATACTAAATAATCTAATGAGGTCTTTAACCGCGCGATCAGAGAATAATTACTGTAGTATCACTGTAGCAAATCATTGATTAATTATCATCATTAGATTCATCTCGAAAAATTCCATTCATTCCTAAAAAATTTGCAAATAGATTTTATTTAGTACACTATGCATGTGAGATTTTCTTTTCATAAAGCGTGCGCGCTTGAATCCTTGTGGCCCGGTACGGCCCGCGTGCCCTCCCACTGCTGCTGAGCTCGAGCTGGGTGGAGTACCGACTACCGGTGCAAGAGGAAAATTACCTGCACACCCTGCGGTCGTGGGGGCTCCTCTGGTAATTCTAATCCCTTCGCACCCAAAGAAGGAAACGACAGCCGTGGTAACTACTCACTGGCAAAAATGTTCTCGGATTTCTTTTTTTTAAAAGAAAATGTTCTCGGATGCCTTTTTTGTGCAGGTCTTGTACATGCCACCTAATCAGTGTGTTACGGCATGCCGCTACTACAGTAACAGCCAAGGGGCTACAAAGCAAACATTTTGGGTGTTTTGAATGTTCGTACTGACTAAGGGCAGTCCCAATCATGAAACTACTAGATAGTTTCTCTAGCTGCCACCTCAACAAGAAACTAGCTTTGGAAACTAAACCACTCAACGCAGCAGTTTCATAAGTGGGACAGTGTTGAATATTTTATTCAATCTCTGGCGTCTTCTTCCTTTCTCTTCTTTGCATCTCACCGTCGTCCAAGCACGAGCTCACATCCAGAAACCAGTCGGCGGCGACGATGAGACGAAGAAACCAGTCGTTTCTCCCCATTCCTAAAACTATTTCTTTGTGTCTCGGTTCGAGAGCCGACATCGTTTCTCAGAGTAGAAATCGTTTCCTCTCTTTCTTCATTAACTTGGGAGCCACCTCACCAAAAAAATCTGACGTGGCTGCTTAATAAATGTCAAGAAATCGTTTCTTAGTTCCCAGTTGGGAAGGGCGGTACCAACCCAGACTCTATTATGGAGTCTAAGCCTCCTATTTATTGTATTTTGCTGATATAGCAGTATATTTATGGAAGAGAGAGGGAGAGAAATCGAGACTCCAAGTTTTATTTAGACTCCAAGTCTTCATGCAAATCAAGAATGAATGTGAGAAAGATAAGTATGCCATATAAACCAAAATAACACACTTTGCATTGGGAAATATAGTTTTTTGTGATGGAATCTTTGAGACTTAGACTCTATGAATAGAGTCTGGGAGTTGGGACTGCCCTAAGGCACTGCTTCGCTCCTCCTTAGAACAGTTGGGTTCTTGTAAGGACGGGGAAGTAAATTCCAACGTTGTGTGTAGGACTTTTATCGGACTTGCGCCTGACGGTGCACTTGAATTTGAGCTGGAGACGGATGTCCAGAGGAGGCCTCAGACCTGGAGCAGAGGCGAGCAATGCAAAGTGCAAGCGACCACTGGTGGCCAGGGTTTACCTGACTGGTGGGAACTGGTCCGATTTAACCGGTTACCGGTCAAACGGTCCGGTCCGGTTCCGGTTTGGGCCGGTACCAAACTGGTACAAATTCAAAATTTAAATTTAAATTCAAAAAAATGAAAAATTCCAAAAAAAATCTAAAAATACTTTAAGGTGCGACAAGTCTAATGGTGTCAAATTTTCTCAAAAATTCGTTCATTTAGTATAGTTTGCGGGGATTTGAAGTTAAACAAAAAAACGTGCATACAAAAGTATACGAATACAATGTAAAAGTAGTACAAAAGAGGGTTGGAGGGTTCATTTAGACTAAAATATGTTATACAAATATTTATTTAGTATATTTTGCGGGCATTTGAATTTAAACAAAAAAAATTGAATTTGACCGGTTACCAATCAAACCGGCCGGTAAACTGGTCAAACCGACCGGTATACCAGGAGGCCGGCGGTTACTGGACACCGGATGGATATTAAAACGCTGCTGGTGGCGGGTGGCTGGTCGCTGCGCGCGCAGCAACTACTGGATACAGCGCCAGTGGAGAGCGGGCCCCGCCGCGGTCAAATCATTGCGGGGTGCGGATCTCGAGGCATGTGGCGTGGGCCAGGCCTCGCAGATTCTGAGGCTGCCGCGCGCGCCTCTCCCCGCGGCCCGGTCCCGCCCGCCCGAGTGGAGGCCGCCGCTGCAGCCTGGTGCTCCAGTGTCCGGTAGCCTCCAGCAGAGCGGTATCGCCGCAGCGTTTGGTTAGCTGTCACATTAAAATTAAAATTATCTACATAAAATATTAAATGAAGTCTATTTGTAATTTTTTTTCAGAAATAGATGTAATTTTTCGAGACGAATCTAATAACGGTAATTAATTGATAATTTACCTCAGTGATACTACAGTAATCATTCTCCAATCACACGATCAAAGACATCATTAGATTCGTCTCGCGATTTACACAGAGGATTGTGGAGATAGTTTTATAATTAAATTTTATTTAATACTCTAAATTAGTAGTCAAAATGTAAAAAAAATTGCACCCGAAACCAAACACGGCAGAAGACTGCTGCTTTGTTCCCGTCCCCCTCCTCACCGTACGGCGCCAACAGCCAGGTTCGTTACCGAACGAGATCCGGGTATCTGCCCCTGACGACGTGGCGCGCATTCCGGGAGCCACCGCCGGCAGCCGACCGGTGGCCGCTGGCCCTGGCCGGCGACGAGGAAATACGGCCAAGGCCGCCGCTGTGGCGCGTCAGAGGGAACGAACCTTTTCTTGCTGCTGCCAACTCTCTAGCATCGAACAAATACGCAGACCGGTTTGCAACTTCCTCTGCATTGCCATCAACCGATCCGACTAGTAGATGATGACTATAGTTTCTGACTGGCAGGGAGGTAACTAAAGTCACGTCTGTAACCATGAGGACAAAACGCATGGATCCATGCGTATGATTCCATCCCTGAGAGTCTGAGACCCTGACCCCACCCGGCCTAACCAACGACCAACCTGATCTCGATCCGTCAGCTGCTGGTCCGGACCTACTCTAAGCAAACAGCCAGTGCCAGGGCCCGGCAATGAGGCAAGCACATCTCATCGAGCGCGACAGCTCAGAGACCCGACCCATCCCCCGCCACCACGCCGTGGCATCGCGTGAGCGAGAGCCATCGATGGCTTCACTTGGGCGCCCGTCACCAACAGTGCCCCCGGCTCGGAGCATCTCGCGTCCCGGATGGGCAACCGCGAAAGATCAACAAACAACCAGCTGCTCTCGTTTTTTTTTCTTTCCCCCGGCCGAGCCAAACAAAAATGGGCTCGTGTATGACACGTAGCATCGCTCCCACATTCTCAGGCTGCCTGCATTGGCAACCGACCACAGGGTGTATGCATGGCAGGAGGTGCAGCATGTATCCTGGGCTGCCTGGCTGCCATGACTGCTGAGAGGTTGCGTAGACAAAGCAAGATTAGGGTGTTTTTGCCATGGCCGCATGGCAGGAAATGTTTGGTTACTCCTGAAGATGCTCACACAACTAAGAGCAAGTTTAATAGCTTTCGCCGGCCGCCGGCAGGGACGCGCGCGGCATGGCGGTGGCCCTCGCAGCCAGGTCGTTGCACAGCCAATCGCAAGACGCGCAGCGCGTCTCTGCCGGTGTCAGTCGGCATTTCGTTCCCGCCCGCTTCACTCTCTCCCATCTGACACGCAAGCTCCCCGTCGGCTCCCCACCAACCATTAAACTTGCTCTAACAGCGGCATGGACACGAGTCCCGAGCACTGTGACAAGGGGAGGAGTGTAAAAAACAGTCGGTGGCAGCTGGCTCCAACCGTGTTTGACCAGGACCAGCTGCCGGGAAGATGACAGCCCAGCACTGCACTGCCACTCATCGGCAGCTCCACCGGTCGGGAAGGACTGGAGGAGGAACATGCAGTTAAAAGCGTCAGCAGCCCGTGCTCTGCTCTGCTCCCTTCCCTTGAGCTACACCACACCAGACACTCCCAGCGGCTCAGGACCTCAGGAGGAGGCTGTTCATCTCCATCCTCCTGGCCGTCCATCTCCATGAAACATGAGTCCGTGACGTCGCTGCAGCCGCTGTCATTCACTCTGTCAGCTCCAGCAATCTCCAGCCTAATAGTATTTTTCTCTCACACTATTTTAGTACCAGTTTTCAGCCACCAGCCAGTCAATATTATTTTTCTCTTACATCGTTCCAGCACCAGCTTCCAGCCACCAGTCAGTCAATAGTATTTTTCTCTCACATCACTTCAGCCACCAGCTCCAGCTCTAGCTCAGCGAACAGAGTGATTGAAGGCGAAGGCCGGTCAGGTCATGAGTGCATGTGACGGACGCCCGGGTAGGGGTAAAGGCGGTGCCCGTTCCTCTGAAAACGGGGGCCTGAAACGGCCCGTCCTTTCGCTTTGCCTGCTTTCACCCGGCCGCCCGGGGAGAGACCAGAGATGAAGATGCTAATCCTATGTGCACAAGCAATTTGACCATGACGCTGCGAAGATAACCACAAGTCCACAACGATTTAGTACTAAGCTAGCGTAGTTGCAGGCTTGCTTCAGCATCAGCGGTTACGATGATGGTAGTAGTAGTACGAGTCGAGCGGCAAAAGGAAAGACAGTGAGCGTGCTCCTTTTCTTTTTTCTTTCTCTGTCTTTTCCAGGGAAAGACGAGCTGCTGCCGGTGCTAGTGCAGCAAAGTGGATTCCGATCTCCTGTCGGGGCCGTAGGCCATTAGGACCCCTAGGTTTATTGTTTTTTTCGCTTGTTAATGTAAAAAAAAAGAGGAGATATTTTTCTACCACCTTTCTTGTCTTGGGTGTGTGTGTGTGAGAGGTTTGGAAGTTGGAACTTGATTGATCGGCATCCCCCAACCACCGCTGCCCAACTCCAACAACTTCATTTGAAAAGAAAGATTGTCTGTATCTGGGCCTGTTGGGCCGCAAATGGGCCAAGAAACCTATACCAAGCATCACGATGGCCCAACAAGTACTACGGTATATTTCTGAAATTCCGAGTCCACACTGCAATAGTGATGTTTTTTTTTTCTCTCTCCTCTTTTCCCCCTTCTCTCTGTATTTCTTATCAGCTGACTTTGGCCATTACTCATCTTAGCACTGCTTATCACATTAATCTTAGCACTGCTTGTGAGTTTCTAAACGTACGCCATCTTGTTTGCCGGTACACTGTGAACTGTCCTAACTAAGATTTTTTTTTTGCGAGGTCCTAAGAAAGATTAGGTAAAGCGAGAGTCTGAGAAGAGGTTGCATTACACAAGGAGTCGAGGACACACTCGCCGTCCTAGCTTCTGCCAATGCTTAATTGAAACAAGCAACGGCGACAGACACGCCGACCACGGCCGGCTCCATCCATAATTTCGTATCAATGTTTCAGTAGATCCCTGATTCTATTGTCGGGTTGAAACGTGAAAATCCAATCGAAGGACAGGAACAGAACAGGGCAGTTTTCTGCTACTGTTTGGAACTGTGCGTCTCTGTTCCTAGAGAGCATTGCAGATCTAGTGTAAGAGCATCTTCAGCAGTTCTCCAATCCCCAATCCAACTACCATATTGAAAAAGTAGATAAGAAACTTGTGCTCCAGAAATCTCTCAAAACTTCTCTTTTTCCAATAATTATTGGGACATTCCAACAATTCATCCAACCTCTCCCTAAATAAATAAAGGGGGAGTTGAGACTCTCTATCGTGAGCGCCAGCAGCTCCATGCGACCAGGCACATGGCTGTCCCAATGAATTTGTATTCAGCAAAAAGGCATGAAGTCAGGCTTTCAAAAAACTTTAAGAATCGTCATACAAAAAACTGTATTCATACAAATAATTACGCCGAGAAGTATTAGTATGTTACCAGAGTAACAGACAGCCAGACATGCCTATCTTCATGTACTGTTTACCACATCTCTGTTCCTGGAGTCTACGCGTAGAGACAGCTCTGTTCTTTGGATTTTGATCAATGACCGTACAATCCTTGTCATGCATGAACTTGTAGATTTCCTGCATTTTGCAAACGCGGAGAACGGAGTTTCTAAATCATGCTTGACTTGAAGAACGCTACTATCTTACTAGATTCTAAACCGATCTTTTACAATTGCTCGATGTGATAACTGATAAGCAAACATAAAAGAATGCATTCTCTTGCATACTGCTCTGAAACTAACCATGCACAGCATGGATGTGGATTACAATTTGCAGGCCCTGCGTCTGAGCGATTCATCGCGTAAGGCACCTGAAGCCTTTGCACACCCCCATCCACACGGCGAACAGCACCAGGCACACCACCACGTCCACGCCGATCACGATCACCGCGTGGCGCCACCACGAGCGCCACTCCGGCCGCGCGCTATCCCCACCCGGTTGCACGGCGCGACGTTGCGCTCCAGCCCGCTGGTGCTCCTCGCCCTTCTCGCCGCCGGCGTCCACAGCGCACACCGGCGCCATAGGCGGGGGCGGCGCCAGCTCCCGCGGCGAGGCTCCGGGAAGCGCCGCCGAGTCCCCCGTGCCGGAACTCGCCGCGGCCCGCAGCTGCTGCGCGAACTGCCGCGCGACGTGGGCCACGGCCTCGTCGCGCAGGCGCTTCCTGGGCGCGGCGTCGCACGCGTCGCGGACGCGCTCCAGGAACCGGACCACCTCGGCGGCGCCCGGCGTCGGGTCCGCGGCGGCGAAGTACGTGCGGCCGTCGCCGGCCGAGAGGAACGCGAACGTCCTCTCCCCGGCGACGGTGTGGTGGTGCCATCGGTGGTGCTTGGGCGCGTGGTCGAGGCAGAGCGCGGCCAGCGCGAGGGCCGACTGGGCGTCCTCGCCGGCCGCGTTAGTGTGGAAGTAGGAGGTGCTGCTCCTGTTGCCCCTCGACGTCGCGGCCACGCAGAAGAAGACATCGTCCACGCCGTCTTCCGCGCCGGTGACGTCGCCGCCGGCGGCCTCCTGCATCCCGGCGCTCTGCACCTCCATCGGCTCACGATGGGCGAGAGTTCTTGGCTCTGATCGGCACGAGGTCGTACACGCTCAGTTGAGAGTTGAGACACATGAACAATTGTTCCTGTCAGTGCATGTGCCGCGGTGCCATAGATTGCTAAGGCTGTAAAGCTCGCAATGCTAAGGAGCAAGGACGGGTTCAAATCGATCCGACATCCGAGATGCAAAGGCTGAGGATGCAAAAGCTTGGAGGTGGAATTGTGGAAACGGTGCAGAAGAAAGCTGCTGCAACCTGCAGTTGCAGTACTTATGCAGGAATGATTTCGGCTGCACCGGAAGAGAGTATAGGAGAAAGGGAGGTTCTTCTAAAAATGAGTATAGGCGAAAGGACAGTGATGATACGCGCTTTGGTGGCCAAGGAATATACAAGAAGTGAAGGAAAGAAGCCCTAGGTGCAAGGTCAGTAGAGGAGCTGGGGTGGATCGCAAGTAAACTCCTACTACCATTCTGATGCATGGCTTTTTGTGCGGTTCTGACCTTGAAGAAGCTTCTACTTATGCAGGAATGATTTCGGCTGCACCGGAAGAGAGTATAGGAGAAAGGGAGGTTCTTCTAAAAATGAGTATAGGCGAAAGGACAGTGATGATACGCGCTTTGGTGGCCAAGGAATATACAAGAAGTGAAGGAAAGAAGCCCTAGGTGCAAGGTCAGTAGAGGAGCTGGGGTGGATCACAAGTAAACTCCTACTACCATTCTGATGCATGGCTTTTTGTGCGGTTCTGACCTTGAAGAAGCTTCTAAAAGGTAAACTTGGGACAGGCGAGTGAGAATCAACTGCCTCAGTGGTATGCACTCAATTGCCTCAGTTCAACATAGTAGGCTAATAGGTTCGCAAATTTAATGGAATGACATGGTTTATGGAGCAACGATGATGAGACAAGTTGCATGGCATCACTTAGCACAAGCTTGGTGGTACCGTGGTAGTTCGGACAATGACCTTGTCACTTCCAGTATTGCACAAAAGATGATAGGTGGAACTGCACTGGTAAAAGAAACTATCAGATTTGTCAAACATCAGAACTGGCAATATATTCAATCACCAGTTGTACAGAATTTTGTATAATCAATAAAATTTGGGTAGGGGGTCCATCCCTCCCGACTTCCTCCCAAAAAAAGGCACCAGGCAATCTCATCTTTCCTCCTCACCTAACTTGTAAAATAAAGGCTAAAAGCCAACTAGAATCTTGCTGCCAGTGACTGATGACACCTCGACCTATAATAAGTGCCTAAAAAGTGCAAAAAAAAGCAAAACATGCATGACATTCCTACAACTGAGTTTTCTATCATTCACTTTCAATCTGCAATGTCAACACAAATACTTATATAGATGAAAGTCAGGAATTTTGTGCTTCCAGCAGTCCAGCCTAAACGAGTTGGATTCATTTATGTGGCTGGCACGAACACAATAGTGCCCCTCACTCTCCTTTTGTGAATATCTGTTGGCTTCAGAGTTTTGAAATCGAAGTACACAACAGGACAGGGTTTTGCCTTTAACAAAGAACATGGTAGCCTAATTCTGAAGATCTCGATGAGATGATAACCATATTTACATGAACGAGCATGACTACATGTTCTACAATCTAGACGTTCAGTTCCTGAGATACTGAGGCATCATAACATTCCTTGGTGCTAGTAGGATGGGTACATGATTGGCTGATTCGCAGCTCCTTGTGCAAAGGCGTTCATAATAGGACCTCTATGGGCAATGTTCGGAACAGAACCAAATGCCTGCCTACTGTAATCATACATACCATTGCTTACCTGGCCATGGCTGTGCACTGGTCCACCTGATAAAGCTAGTCATAAGCGCAAACAAATGATGATCAGGTTTAGATTAACAACAACCTATATGTTTGGCACATGTACTAACAGGCTGAGGAAAGGATCTCACCTTGAGGGTGAACATCATATGGATAGGGAGTGTGACAAAAACCATAACCTGCAATCCTGCCGTTTACCACTGGATATGCTGAGGTATGAGACACAGGCATATCACTACAATGCGTGAATTGAGTCTGTTTTGGTAACGGTATAGGGTTGAGCTTAGGCATTACTGGGTTATTGCCATTCGAAGACGGTATAGGGTTGAGCTTAGGCATAACTGGGTTTTTGCCATCTGAAGAGGGTTTGTCATGACCAGCAATCTGTGCAAAGTATTAAGAAAATAGACATATGAGCCTGCTTATATATGAACAAATTAAGACCACTAAGCATATTTTGAAAAAAAAAGCTTGCGAGGAATTCATAGAAATTTTAATGTTTCAGCAGATAGTGCAACTTATAACCTAAAAACAGCTATAATTGTTTAACGAAAACCTACCATGAATTTAAGTGCTTTATCATTGATCCGAACAAGTCCTGAGAAAAGTTTAACAGCATACTGGGCAATTTCCTCAGTTTCATACTCAGCAAAAGCATAACCTTTGAGACGACTATTCTCCTTGTCGAAAGGTATATGCAGGTCTATTACAGGACCTGCCTGAATAAGAATCTCATACAGGATTCTTTCAGATACCTTTTCATCCAAGTTACCTAATGAAAGTAAAACAAATGTATTAATAGAAAATATAACATAACGCAGCTGCCAGGGAGGTCCAGTACAACCTAGCAATAAATTGGTAATAATCATCCCCCCCCCCCACACCCACACACGCACACCAGTTTGAAACTCAACAGCAATATCAGTTCCATATGTCCTCAGCATGCAGGTTTCAGTAATATGCATAATTCAAATGTCAAACCATATACGATGGTTGCACCACACCAGTAGTTAGCGATTGAAGTTAATATAATAATATTCTCTGCAGATTATGATAGTTTGATCACATAGACATTTGCCATCTGTAGTGAACCAAAATGACTAGCAACCTAACTGGATACAACAGCTCTTCCTATGGCATGAGCAGGAGCATTGCCACTTCATGTTAAGGGGTTGAAAAGTTTTAGAGCAAGATCTCTGATACCACGTTGAACAGATAACTACTAGTAATCTACAGACATGGTGACATTGCAAAATTGGGAATCTCTCTACAGACAAATCACAAGCACAAAGGCCTGATGACTCAGCATAAGACGTGCGTAATCAGCAGCGCACTGGACATGATTAAATCACAAAACAACCTTCCCAAACGGATAGAAGCATAAACTACATGTACCCCGCATCTACAGTCCGAGCAAAAAACAAGCAAACAAGCACGAAACACGGAATCGCTCGCGCAATCTAATCTACCACATTTACGCAATCTCTCACTAGGCACGCAAGCACTTCAATTCAATCGCGTAGCAAGCTCAAATTAGAAGAATCCTAATAGTCCGAGAGTCCTACAGCCGAACGGTATCTCAAAGGGAACCAGATTCCTAGGGTGAAGAGAAGCTCTGACCTATGTAGACCGTGCGACCCGTGTTCCTCGCCATGCAGGCGGAACCCCGGCGCGGGGTGGGGCTGCGAGCACTCCTCGCGCGGCCGCGCCGCAATCAACAGGATGCCGCCAGCCGGAGCAGGGGAATCTGCAATGCCGCGCGACGGCACGAGCAAATCCGGTGGTGGCCGCGGTGGCGGCGGAAGCGGAAGAGGCACGAGTTCGCCGGCTAGGCGGCGGCGGCGGGGCGGGGCGGCGGGCGGGCTATTTGTGCCTTTTTTTTTTTTTTTGAGGGAGGCTATTTGTGTCTGGAGATGCGGGAAACGGCGCCGGTTAACGATCTGACCCGGAATTTTTCAAAAACGATCCGACCCGGAGACGATGGAGTGGGGCCGGAATCGGCGTGGGCGGGCCCCGCGCGTCAGTTACGTGAATAAATCCTACACCTCGGGTCAACAGGTGGCTTTGTGGGGACACAAACAGCGGACAGGAACAGCGTCGCTTTCAGGAGGTGGATGACGCGGCGGAGCATGCGTGGACGCACGGTATTGGCTTATGTGCGTGGCGTGCGCTCCGTGTACCAACCGCAAACACCCGGTGACGTGTACGGGCTACCCAAACCGTTACAGTACGCCAACATGCGGTCTGCTGGTCTACCCAAACCGTTACTGTACTAAATTGTTAAGATTTGAAATTTCAAGTCCGAGTAAAAAAACTCAAAAGGTGGAAGAAAGACCTCCCACAGTATTGTATCAAGGAGCTAAACCTTCTCCCGATCGAGAAAATCTTTCTAAACCTAACCATACTAGCGAGGGGGTAATCATCCCGTTCACCAGCCAGCCACTCGTGATAGGGATCGGAACGTGCCGGATCATATAGCGGCACAGCAGCCGGTGCGCCAGCCAGCCCATCCCAGCCAATCGAACGTCCCTATTTTTTTTTTATGTAGCATCCGAAGATGAGGATAGTCACAACTGGTCACATCCATTTCATCGCGCAATATGAGCTCACGCATGATGTGAGCCGTCGGAGCTTGAACCCCAACCAGTTGGTTCCACAAAGGCAGCCAACCACCATACTATACACGCGTTCAAATTTCAGTTTTGAGTTTAATTATCAAGATTTACTGAATCACTTTACAAGTGAAAGATATTATGAAGAAAGGAAAGACACTAAGCCACATATCGCTCGGAATTAACTAAATCCTTCAAATCCGTATCCTGTCATGTATTGAAATCTTTTTGTATGATTCACATACATATTTCTAAATGATCAGTTACAAGCTTTTAAAAAAATCAAATTGCATTTAAGGTATAATCTGAAACACGTCGATACGTATCAAAAACATCAACGGTAAAATTACTGTCCTCAAAATCTATAATTAGGCCAATTCGGTGGCCCCACACAGTCTCCGTGCTACACGGAGAGTTGAATAGTTGATTGAGGATTTGAATTTCGAAAACGAAGCAAGAAGGTTCCAAATGTTGGAGAGAATAAACAACTCGAACAATCCAAGCAATCGAGGGGATCCACCTCAGCACAGGCTGGATGGACAGGTTGCACGACTCACACAGTGCGAACGGGAAGACGAAGCCGACAAGATCTCGCGCTGAAGAGCACAAGAGCCATCAAGCGCCTCCCTCTCCCTCTTCCTCTCCCCCTGATGGAGCTCCTCCGGCCGTTTCAAAACCCCCCTCCCCCCGCCCGGCGCCACGCGGCCCCGTCCCCGCTCCGCGCCTCCTCGCGCCGGGCGCCGCGGCTCTGATTCCCGACCGTTCCTGCTGGGGGCCGGCCGGATTCCTTCTCCCCTGACGCGCGGGCGGGCGCGGATGTGAGGGGAGGCCGGGAGGTTGGAAGGAATGCAGAGGTCGCGGAGAGCTCTTCTGCGGAGGACGGCGGCGGCGCAGGAGCGGAGCGCGGGGGCGGAGGCCGCCGCTAACGGGAGGAGGAGGCGGTTGTATGGCTTCTCCGCCTCGCTCGTCGTCGCCTCGTGGGTCGCCGTGCTCCTCCTCCACACCCTCGTCGGGCACGGCGAAGGTCAGCGAGGTATACCCAACAGCCCTATATCTCACCGTCTCTACGGTTTCTCAATCCTTCTTGAAGAGTCAGCCGCGTGGCTGCTTTGCGTGTTGCTGATCGTCAGACGCAAACCAATGCCCCGGTTTGTTCGGTGGAGCCGATCGAACTTCGCAGCCGGATCGAATTCCGTCACAACTTGGTAGATCCGGGTGCCTTGTCACACTCTTTCTGTACACATGTCGATGGTTGTTAGACTTACTGATGAAATCTCCACGCCCTTGTGTCATCGAGTCGCTAGTTTCTCTTGTATCTTAAAAGGCTAGGATTACATGGGTGTTGTCTGATTTCTGCAGATGGAGGAGGCTCTGCTGTCGCGCTTACTGCTGTCGAGCCTACCATGAATGAAGGTTCTGTTGATACTGTTGTACAGGGGGGACATGGGGAAATTTTGGCCGTGCCTGGTGATACTTGTGTTAGTTCTGACGAGAACATTCTGCTTTCAGAGGAGACACTGATGCAAGCAGATCAGTTGTGTTCCAATGATGAGGTGCAGAGTGAGAACACTGAAGCTCTAACCAAAGATAGTCAGGTTGAGCTTTCAGGAGATCAGGGTGGGAGTACTACTCAGACAGATGTTGGTTCTGGAGTTCAACCAGGGGCGAAGGAGGAGAGTGAAGATTTGCCGAGGCCATCAAGATTACCACGGGTTGTCCCTCCTGGACTTGATGAATTCAAGACCAGAGCAATAGCTGAAAGGGGACCTGGTGTTTCTAGTCAACCTGGAAATGTGATCCACCGGAGGGAGCCTAGTGGGAAGTTGTATAATTATGCCGCAGCATCTAAAGGAGCTAAGGTACTAGATTTCAATAAGGAGGCTAAGGGTGCCTCCAACATCCTAGACAAAGACAAAGACAAGTATCTTCGCAATCCTTGCTCGGCAGAGGGGAAATTTGTCATCATAGAGCTTTCTGAAGAAACGTTAGTAGATACAATTGCAATTGCAAATTTTGAGCACTATTCTTCTAATCCGAAAGAATTTGAGTTGCAAAGCAGTCTGACATATCCCACTGAGAACTGGGAAACACTTGGAAGATTCACTGTTGCAAATGCCAAACATGCTCAGAATTTCACTTTTCCTGAGCCAAAGTGGGCTAGATATTTAAAGCTGAACTTGCTAAGCCACTATGGTTCTGAGTTCTACTGTACTCTCAGTATGCTTGAAGTCTATGGAATGGATGCTGTAGAAAAGATGTTGGAGAACTTGATTCCACTTGAGAACAAGAAAACTGAACCTGAGGACAAAACCAAGGAGCAAGTTGAGCAAATACCTTTGAAGGAGCCTACTGGAGGAAAAGATTCTGCACAGGAACCCCTCGATGAAGATGAATTTGAACTGGAAGATGATAAACCAAACGGCGATTCACCGAAGAATGGTGCTAATGATCAAATTTCGGAGACAAGGACACTTCATGCTGGCAGGATTCCTGGAGATACAGTTCTTAAGGTGTTAATGCAGAAAGTTCAATCTCTTGATGTGAGCTTCTCTGTCTTGGAGAGGTATCTAGAGGAGTTGAACAGCAGATATGGGCAAATATTTAAGGATATTGATGCTGATATTGATAGCAAAGATGCTTTGTTAGAGAAGGTCAAACAGGAGATGAAAAATCTTGAGAGCAGTAAAGATAGCATTGTATGTATTTTTCTTAGTTTATTTTTCATTGTTATTTTTACCTGACAAATCTGTTTCTAAAGATATTTCTTGGTTTCAGGCGAATGACATTGAAGGGATCCTCTCATGGAAGCAAGTCGCTTCCTCGCAACTAAACCAGCTGGTCCTGGATAATGCCTTACTCAGGTCTGTATAGTTATGGTCTTCCTTTTGCTTTTCCTCTATAGCCATCTTTCAGCTCATGATCTAGCAACTTGAGTTGCTTCAGTGTGCCTTCATCAAATAACTTGGTACATTTCTGGCTTTGCTAATCGTGCTGTCATGTCTCTGCAGATCGGAATTTGAAATATTTCGGCAAAAGCAGATTGACATGGAGAACAGGAGTCTTGTTGTTATATTCCTCAGTTTTGTTTTCGCTTGCTTAGCTCTTGCTAAGCTGTCTATAGGTCTGATGTCCAAATTTTGTAGATTCTATAACTTAGAAAAGTTCCATAATGTAAGATCCGGGTGGCTCATGTTGCTGCTGAGCAGTTGCATCATAGCCTCCATTTTGATAATACAGTAATACAAGCATTCACTCCCAAAAGTTGCGGCTGTACATTGTACTTACATGAGATTTCTGATTCAAAATGAACTATGTTACCTCTTTCAAATATCATAGGAAATTTTGCAGTGAAGTTATCCGAAGCCATCAGCGGTCTCTGTTTAGAGGTCACTTTAAAGCAGCTGCAAACTTCTGGAACTAGATTCCTGGTTTCAACTGGTCCAGGGGAATGTAGAAGCAAATCTACCTGGAAAGCATGTGCAGACTGCTGGAGGCCGGAGCAGTGTACTTCTTTATTTATTTTTAGGAACAAGGCATGGTCCCCCTATGGGCTTCCATGTTACCATATATGATTGGCATGGAGGGATGGGGTAAATATTCTAGTATCCTCCTCCTCTTCCATGAGCATTGTGCAGTGCATGTTCTTGATCCGGCTCCATGTCTTGTGCACATGGCCTCAACACTGGATTTGCTTACAAGGCATTGTTCCGTTGGTTTCCAGCGAGAAAGGCATCATTGATAACTTAAGTTAGCAGTGAAGTCAATGCCTACAATATTGCGCTATATGGGCTGAAATCTGCTCCTGTACACACCTGGAGCTACCTGAGTTTGTTGAGAGTTGAGAGGATGGTGGTTTTCAGTAGGTTGCTGTGGTTTTGTCGTTGCTTCCTGTTTTCCTGACGGAGACTTGTGTAAACAAATTGTTTATTTCACAAGTGCAGAAGACATGAGCTGCATCCAAAATACTGTATCTGCGATCACTGGTTAGCTGATTAGGTGTCTAGAATCCAGCTGCTTGGCTTTGGCTTTGGCTGATCATGTATTTTGTTTGCATGAACTTGGTTGCATCGCCTGATTGATACTCCACCATTCGGTACGGTGACCACAGGACTGGACATTCCATTGTGCCAGCCTGCCAGGTGTCAACCTCAGACCCTCAGTAAAGCAATCGTTGGCCGCGTTTGGCTGCGGGTCAAATCAAAATTTCACAAAAATGTGAACTTCCGCATGTAGTACTAAATGTATTCTATTTGCAAAACCTTTTCAGGGACGGATGTAACTTTTTGAGATGAATCTAATGACGGTAATTAATTGATGATTTGCTACATTGATGTTACAGTAACCATCCTCTAATCACGTGGTCAAAGGTCTCATTAGATTCGTCTCGCGATTTACACGGGGGTTGTGGAGGTGGTTTTGTAATTAGACTTCATTTAATACTCTAAATTAGTGGTCAAAGGACCAAAAAATTTTCGCGAAATTTTTTTCAGCCTCAACCAAACACGGCCGTTGATAGTGAGTTCCAACCTTGTGGTCCAATTGGTGTACTGGCCTTTGTTCTATGCTTTACTTGCATTAGCAGTAAAGAATGCTTGGCTTTGGAAAAATACTAGTCTGCTAAGCGTGGTATCATCGAAAATTTGATTACTTGGAGCTATCACCTCACGTCACGTCCTCAGCTGTTCTAGCTTTCTCCTCCGCGTAGTACCTTTCTGTGATTCATTCATAGTTTCAAACCCGTGCGGGACTTGTTTCTTGGTTCCCAATTGACCGGAAGGTTGGAGATGCTCCAGTGTTGCGGAGATCCTGGAGCACGGATCAAAAGATTGAAAAGTCCTTCGGCTTATCCTCGTTGACTGCAAGTCTGCAGCTGCCATGTGGCTTTTCCACTACCTGCGAAAAATTTGAGCCAGCGCTCGGCCCATCTCTACTCGAAATGGGTCCCACTTGCCAGCCCACAGAGGTTTGATTTTAGCACCGGTGGTGACGTGGTGTCTGCTCGAAACGGTTCCTCCGCAGAGAATACTCGTCCGTTCGGGCCATCAGCTAATTGTCCTTTCCAATACAATACATACAAAAATCCTCCAGGAATTTAAAACCGGATTACCGCAGAGATTAGTGGTAACTAGTAATAATTCGTGAGTATTAGTGGACATGTAGCTTTCCCTTGCTACCGCGCTACGTTGGCGTGTACGTCTCCTTCAGCCGGCACGTCAGCCACGCCCCCTCCCCTCAATCATCGCTGCCACCCGCTGACCCGCATCCTGCGCGGTGCCCCAGCCAAGCTGGTGCGGCGACGCACGCGCAGGGTGGTAAAGGTCCCAACATTTTGAACTAGAAAATCTAAGGATCGGGTTCTAAAAGGGTCGAGCTCTAAACATATGTATTTTTGAACTAAAAATTTTAAGGGCTTTATTGGGCTGCGAAGAGGCCATTAGGGCCATAGCCCATTACCACCCCTACGCACGCGACGGTGCCCGGCCGGAGAAGTTGCGCACTCCAAGCAACGCCGCCGAGACCGTATTTTTGGCAGGCGCGTCGGCATCAGATTTTTCAGTCTACCGAATTCAGGCACCAGCAGCGGAGGACCGGAGCTTTGAGTGGCATCCACACAAGTCTCGCCCAACTCTTCCGCGACCTGGCATCCGCGCCGACAACGCATCGCCTCCCTCTCGCAGTTGCCGAAAGCCCAACATGTTCAGGGACAGCGGTGGGTCGCTGGCCCGGGACACGCGCCGGATCCTCTCCTGGGCGCCGGAGCAGGACACGGGGGGGACGGCGACGAGCGCCCGAGATTGCCGCGAGGAAAGCGGGGCGGGCATGGCGTCCAAGCGCAGAGGTCTCTGCCTTGAAGCCATGAGCAGAGAGAGAGAGAGGACAGTCTTGCTAAGCGTGCCTGAACAGTGAACACTGATGCTTATTTGTATCTTTGCGCCCAGACAGAAGGGTCACGGCGATACCCAACAAGATAGCAGTCCCAATCCAGACTCTACGATATCTAATAAGATACTAAGGGCAGTCCCCGTCCAGACTCTATTGTAGAGTCCAAACTCATTTATTAGACCCCTATTAATTGTATTTTGCGGGCCCTTCTAATTAGCGCGCGCCGGAAGCGCAGCTAGCGCGCGATCACGGACAGCCCCGCTAGCTTCCTTTTTTAGAAATATTTCTCATCCACAACTTTCTATTTTTGGAAACTTATAACTTATCTACAAAAGTTTTACATATATTTTTTCAAACAACTACTCAGGGAATACTTTTTCAGTAAACTTTCGTGATACAAAATTTTTTACACATAACTTCTTTCAATCCACTTCTTGGAAGATTTTCTTTTGCATAACTTTTCACGATATACAACTTATATGTATAACTTTCTTTTAGAAAAGTTATCAGGGGATTTTTAGCATAACTCCCATGATAATATTATTAGCAAAATTTTCCGCACAACTTTTACGCATAAGTTCACTATCCAACTTTCTATGAAAAATTTTAGCATAATTTCATTAAAACATTATTATCAAACAAAAACTTCTCAGGAGATAACGTAATAGAAAGTAAAAAAAGAACTTAGTTTAACAAAAACTCAAAGGAACGCCTTTAGAAAGAACAAGAAAAAGAAAAAATAACTAATACATATGTATGAGAGTCTCACATACAGGGACTCAAGCTGGACGTACAGCTATATACCCCCTATCCAGTGGCGGAGCTTGAGCAAAATCTCGGGGGGGCAGACTGCCAGAGTTTAGTACTTAAAGTATTTAATAGAGATATTGCACGGCAACTTGTCCACATTTCAGTTACAATAATACAATATAGCATGGATGTCAAGGATGCACTAATCTATAAGGCTATATACATATATATGCTTCATACAAAAGGAAGTTGTACCAAAATATGACACTGTAGCAACATGAAATTTCCTACTACAGATCAGCCCGTCGACTCTTTTGCTTCTTGAATTCTGAAATAATGTCATCATAGCTCCACTTGTCAGCAAGCTCCCCCTCTATGTTCACTAGCAAACTATTGGCAAGAAATTCATCTTCCATCTTGTTACACAACCTTGTCTTAGTGATTTTCAGAATAGAAAATGCTCGCTCTGCACTAGCAGTTGAAACAGGAAGAAAATGCTCGGACCTAAGTTCAAATATACCCGTTTGACAACATCTCTTTGGTTAGGTGGATACTGCCAAATTTGTGGGCGCTTTGCTGGGTCTCTCTCCAAGAATTCAATACCTCTGAATAAAACTTGTTTATTGTTTCTCTGCACTTCTAGTTCTTCCTGATTCTGCTGCTCCAACTGAAACAAGGGTGGAGGGTGAGATGAAGGATCTTCATTGACTGATTCTTGGTCAGTTCTTCTCCTTTTGAAATATGCATCGATTGTATTTGTATTCCCTTTAACCATGGTTAGATACTTAGATAATAGATAGTGACATCCTGCATTACAAATTACAATCACACAATATTGATGTGTGTTAATCTCCCTTTCCGCTTTCCAAAAAAATTTCCCAAATCTTAACTGAATGTAGTACAAAATTACTTGGGATTGGAAAGAGAGTTGCAGTGCTAGCTGCTGGTCACTGTTGTGGTGTTGCCGATCTGCCGCTGGCCGAACACATCAATGGAATCAACCCACCTAGACTGGTGCGGTTTGGGGAATCGGTGGCGGCGGCTCACAGGTCGCAGCAACGGACGAGCCCTGGAGCTTGGAGGGTCGGCGTTGACCTTTGGGAGTTTGGGGAAAGAAAGAAAAAGAAGACCAGAAGGTAGAAGGGCAGCACGCAGGCCATTCGACTGGATACAGAGAGCATCACGTAGCTGGGCCAAAGGCAGCCACTTAAGGCCCATCGAGGGGGGGGGGGGCAGTATAGAGTATCACGTAGCTGGGCCAAATTGTCATAAGCAAAAATTAGAAATCCAGGGGGGGCCATGGCCCCTGTTGGCCCTGCTTATGCTCCGCCCCTATCTCGTACGCATACACGAGTCACTCGCGCAGAGCGCGGGCAGCGTGCATCGCTGTCTCGTCGTGCGTCAAGAAGCCTGCTAACGCGCGCTTGCCGAATTGGATTCGCGGTATTTTGCTGAGGTGTCCTTGTTTTTGTTGGAGAGAGAGAGCAGAAGGGAAGAAATCGTTTCTTGATAGGACTCGAAGTCTACCCGTCCATCGAGGCGCTAGAAACTGCTGGAGTCCGCGTTGTGCGGGAGCGCCATGGCGTTTGCTGATCCCGTACGCCGGCCGGCTTCCGCACGGATCCCCAAATCTGGAAAAATATGTGATATTGTTGAGAGGTGTAGGATGGATCATATGGTAGTATGCCACAGCTGATCGGTTCCATTTGTGCTGATAAATTAATGTCTTCATCTATAGAAACTAGTCTTACAAATTTTGTATTGGGGATCATAGTTTTTTGTGATAGAGTCTTCGAGGTATGGACTCTGTCGGTAGAGTTTGAGTTGGAACTGCCCTAAGCCGGCCAACTCTTTACGTGGACGCATCACCGTGCCGGCGTGCGCGGCCGGGCCGGCCAGGCACCATGATGACCTTTTGCCTGGCCTCCACCTAGCCGGCTGGCTATTGCTTGGCCTTGGAGGCAAGGCCAAGAAGAGTTTTTTTTTTTGCATCATTGCCACGTAAGGATAGTTAGTGGGGTTCGACTCAGGTATCTGCAGACGGCTGATATATACTAGTATACTTCCTCCATCTCAAATTATTAATCGTTTTGATTTTTTTAGGTACATATATTTTGTTATGCATTTAACGTAATATATATCTAGATGCATAGCAAAAATTATAATTTAGAAGCCAAAATGGCTAATAATTTGGGACAGGGAAGTACTAGTTGTTAAAACAGTGATACATTTGCTTGTTGTCTTCGAGAATAATGAGAAACTTGGTCATTTGTATAGATCAGATAGCTTTACTTGCTGTCTTGGAGAAGAGATTTTTTTTATAAAAAAGAATGGAGGTCTACTATCACTGAACCGTTAATCAATACAATACATCATGAGGTCCCTATGCCCGGAGCTATACGATTTCTAATTTTTTTACATTATCTCCTTCTTCTGTCTTCCAGAAGCAGTAACTGTTTGACTCTGATCATAAACCGCTCTCTGTTATAATCGTGTTCTCTGTTTCTGTTTGCATAGACACATCGAACAGTGCGGCGCTACAGGATACCCCTCTTTTTGCTGGTGGTTTGAAGGGACGACGCGCAAACCACGCAGCTTACCCCAACCTAGCAATGATCCTTGATCCCTGATCTTGCCAAAATGGCGCTGAAGTCCAAAGCCACATCAGTTTCGGTGCAAAAGTTCGATGGCTATCAGAAGATTTGCATATATCCAGTGCGCAACGGACACACGTTCAGTCCATTCATTTCAGGCTATGAGCATTGCTGGCAATCGCCAGAAAATGATCCGTCATCTCCTCGAGTAGTTCAGTGTCACGCACTTCCTGTGCTTCGATCCAAATCTATGCGTGGCGTGGCCACCAAAGTCTCTTGCTTTACCAGGTGGAGAAACCAAAGCATAGCCCAAAGATTTATAAAAAAGACAGCATAGTCTCTAGCTTGTTGGGTCTTGGGTGTGCAGGTTCAAGAAGAGCTCTTGTGGCTCATGGTCTCTGGAAGGTCAGATATGGATGTCGAGTTGGGCGAGGACGTGCTCACGGAGATCCTCGCGAGGCTGCCGTACAGGTCGCTGGCGCGGTTCCAGTGCGTCTCCACCTCGTGGCGCCGCATCATCTCCAGCGACTACCTCCGCCGCAGGCTGCCGCTCATCACGTCGGGGGTGCTCTACAGCGGCGGCGGCGGCGGCGACGACGGCGCGAGGCGGGCGTACACGTACGCGTGCGCGCCGGACGGCGGCGGCGTCGCGGAGGCCGGCGACATGGGCTTCTTCCCGTGCCACGACGCGTCGACCATCATCGACGGGTGCAACGGCCTGCTGCTCTACTACGCGTCGCGCCCGGCGGCGTTCCACGTCGTGAACCCGACCACGAGGCGGTGGGCGGCGCTGCCGGCGCCGCGCGCGAGGACGCTGCTCTCCGTGCTGGCGTTCGACCCCTGCGCCTCGCCGCACTACAAGGTGGTGTGCTTCACGGGCTGGCTGCCCCGGGGCGCGACCATTGAGGTGTTCGACTCCGAGCGCTGCGCGTGGCGGGGCCACGGGGTCGACTTCGGGCTCGACACCGACGCCATGACGGCCACCATGCACTGCTTCGGCGGCGCGCTCCACGTGCTGGCCTACTCGGGCCACGTCGTCCGCGTCGACCTGGACACCATGGCGTGCGCGGTCACCGCGCTCCCGGCGCCCGTCAGCTGCCGGGCGCGCGCCGGGCACTGCCGCGGCCGCCTGCGGTTCGCGTCCAGCGACGGCGCGCGCCTCAGGATCTGGGAGCTCGAGGACGCCGGCGCGGGGGAGTGGGCGCTGAAGCACGAGATCGGGGTCGGCGACGTCGTCCCCGGCGGCTCTAGCCAGGCCATCACCTTCCTGTTCATGGCGTTCCACCCGGAGAGGGAGGTGGTGTACCTGTGGTCGCCGTGGAAGCTGCTGGCGTTCGACATGGTCGAGAGGCGCGTCGAGGAGGAGTGGGCGTTCGGGTCGGAGAAAGAAGGCGCGCATCTCATACAGATTTGGTTGTTCCCGTTCTCGCGCCATTTGGCCAACGCCCTGGCCTGACTAGTGTGACAGACTTGCCGAATTAAAATGTTTAATTAAACGTAACTGCCATTATTTGAATATATTAGACGTATTAGTTTAATTAAATATAACTTGACAGGTTGTTTCCAACCCACAGGCCGATCGAAACACACTAGAAGTCTCGCACGAAAGCGAGCGCAGAAGGTATCAGAAAGATATAATTTTACAAAAATAGTAAATAATATTAAGACTTTTACAAAACATCTTTAAATTTAAAATTTACAAAAGAAATGATAGCAGCGGAAGAGAATCTAACTTACAGAGCATTTTCACTAGAGAAATAATAAAACAAACTAAATAAGTCGAGAACTACCAAGACGTGAAGATAAGGCGTCACATCGAGCCTACCGATGTGAAACCCAATTAGCTCCTATACTTGAAATAGGGTAAACAACAAACCCTGAGCAACTAATACTCAGCAATACTTACCCGAACAGTGGGTATAACTTAGCCCACATACCTAGACATATAAGACTTTTGGCTGGTGGTTTATTTTGCAGAAAAGCAACTAAAAGTGGATTCTTATTTTTCATATTTTAGCTCAGTATTTTGTAGGGTAATCATCATCTAACATTTGCCTCCTAACTAGAACAATCATGGTGGAACATTACATAATAATCCAAAGTAATCCTCATATATATATATATATATATATATATATATATATATATATATATATATATATATATATCATACACATTACATCTCTTCACTATGATGCGGTGCTGCGATCAAGGTGCTCATATCCGAGAGCGACTGACGACGAATCGATTCGATTTAACCTTGCAAGGTGGACCTAACCAACACGGCACGCGTATGTCCCGTCGGACCACACGCACCAACCCTTCCCCTACCCGCTTCGAACTACAGAACCGCCCCACCTACATATAGTCAGCCGAGCTCAACGAGAGACCACCAAAAGTAATTACATACATCCCGTTTCTCCGCGACTACTCGACTCGCCCTAAGGGGTGGTGATGAAGTTCTGTATTTTCGAAGCAAGGCAGTACTAGGCTTACCGGTTTCGACTACCTCCTACTCCCGGTATGCGGTTAGTACATTTCAAACATAATTAGCAGGGCCAGACAACGGTACGGTTCTTAACCGACACAGACAGGGCTAAAACACCCAGGAACCCTGTCCTGCTGCCATACCTATACATCAACATCATTCCCCGTCCGGTCTCCAAATTTCCATTCATTTTATATCAATACACAACTCATGTACTGGAGTATGAATATATCTTATATCTCGCGAGTAACCGGAAATTACTCGACTTCTAAACATCCTATATCTCGCGAGTGACAAGAGATCACTCGTCTTCTATCGAGAACCATTAAGCATAGCACTTCTATCGTCCTATACATACTAGTATAACTCAAGGAAACCTAGAGGTCATGCAACTAGGGTTCCAAACAACTCATAAACCTAATGCACAAGTAATAGAGACATATATAGGTGTCATAAATTAAAATAATAGGATGTGCACCGAGGCATGCCTGAGGGTAACACTAAGTTAGTGTTAATATTATTTTCGGCCTTGGGCCCTTCCGACCTTGGGCCGGGTCTTCGGTTGCTTCAGCAGGTCCTTCCATCTTCTGGATATGTCCACTGAACACCGCCTTGTGGTTCGGCTCCAATATCGCGTGGTTCGCGTCCACACGTGTATATCTAGCGTATCTAAATGAGGTGCAATAATACATATGTATGAATATATATGAAATGCCAATTAATGCACATGCATAAGATATAAATTAGTGCCACTAAAACTCCCTACTTACAAAAAAACCATACTCAAAATGAATTAGCCGGCGGATTGTCCGCTATGTAGCAGCGGACTATCCGCAGCTCAACCCTGCCGACCTACCAAACTACCAACGTCTCTGGACAAACTTACAACTATACGGCGGGCTGTCCGCGATTCACTAGCGGACTGTCCACAATACACCTCTGCGAAACCATCAGAGACAACAACGTCTCTGGACCACTTCTAACCTGACTTGCGGACTGTCCGGCCCTCCTGGGCGGACTGTCCGCGGTTCGTCTCTTTGACACTGCACGACAGGCGGCAACAGGTGCGGCGGCGGCGGCGGCCGTTCCCCGGCGCCGGTGACGCACAACAGGAGGGGGAAAAAGGCCAGGGAGCACAAGTAACTCACCACGAATCCATTCTCGCAGTCGGTTCGGGCAGAGGATGACCGGAGAAGCGGATCGACGGTGGAGCAAAGCTTCAAGCGGGCTCCAATGGTGACCGGCGGTGGCGGGGGCGATTCCGACCGGGAGAAGCTGGGCTGGGGGTTGGGGAAGGTGGAGGAGGTGCTGGGCAAGATGCTCGCGCAAGGAATCGATGTATGGTGGCCGGAGGAGGGAGATCGATGGAAGAGGGCGACGGTGGAGCGAGCGGATGAGCGGAGCTGTCTCTGGTCGATGTGAGGAGAAGGAGGAGATGACAGCCGGGGCCCGCAACCAGATAAATATCTGGGTGTTACCTAGGCGGACCGTCCGGGGTTTGCTGGGTGTTACAACTAGGCTTGGCGACGCGCTGAAAATGGCATGGGGGCAAGATTGGAAGAATGTGGCCGCGTCCAAGTATGCAGGAAGGTAAAAGAACCAAAAAGAAAAATACAGTGAGACTGAAAATAACTGTAATACACGTCCTCGTTGTTCTGTTCACCTGTAATCTAAATAATATGTAAGCTTGACATTGGTTATATCTTAGTTATGTGGTCCAAGTTGATTTGAAAAATAAAAAGATTGAAGGAAGTTGCACTGGTGATATCAGTTGTGCTTTGTTTGTGACAGCTTACCACGTTCGCTTAAGTTCAGATACTCACGCCACCCGGTTCCGTTTTCGGCTATTGGTGATGGACTGATGGTGAAGCTAGTCGACAGTTGTTTGTACCGTCAAACAAGATTGTTTGTTTTAGTTTGGAGTTGTACTATCCAAATAATAATCAATTAATCATGAAAGCAGCATTATACGCCACGAGTTGACTAAATTCTGACGACTGCATATATATCCTCACTTTTCTTATTTTGATTCATATCTCGATTGATTAGTTCAATCGAATGAGTTTTTGGTCAACCCACTGGCCAAGAAGAAGCATTGTATGTGCTCTGAAAATGTGGAACCAGTGGTTATGGGCCCCTCAAGGGAGACTTATTGGAGATCTGTAGTGAACTGATTGATAATTCACAGCAGAAATGAAAACGATGTCTGAAGGTCTGTTTGGATGTTGATCCTGTGCCTCATATTAGAAGTTTGCACGGCTACATAAAGAGATTGGTTTGCACCTGACACGTTCCCCTAAACTTTAGTACATATTAGCACTCATACATATGCTAATTTTTTTTGTCTTTACTAAAATTTAGCCCGCCTCAATAGCACTCTAGTTCGGAGGAGCTAGTGCCATCGATTAGCACTTGGATCCAAACATAGCCTGGTAAAAAAAAAAGCAAGACGAATTTGACAAATCTCTAGCTGAAACTAGACACTTGATTGACACAAAGTGGTTGATAATAGCTGCACCCAAAACTCAAATGGCACTTGATCAACAAACTGGCTCAACTACATAATCGGCATTATCCTTGAGATACTTAAACAAGGACTAAATTCTCAGGCTTGCCAGTGCACAGTGCAGAGCAAAATTCAGGCACGTACGCCACACTTTTTTTTTTCCGAAAAATATCGGGGGAGATCCCCACCTACTATTAACTTAATCGGTTTAGGTTACAAAAATACTCCCGGCATTCCAGGAGGGAGGTACATGAGAGGGTTTAGAAGAAGTAGCGGGGGAGTTACATGGGAGAAGCAGAGGCACAGTGATTGAGCCACGCTTTCCATTGTTGGACAGATGGTGAAACTTTCCTGTATCTACTCATCCAAGCATCCATATCTCTGTCGACACGAGTGAGCACATCAAGTGAGCCGGAGTCGTTTTGGTCGAAAACCACGGCGTTCCTGCATTTCCATAGATGGCAAAGGATCAGGAGGACGATATCAAGGCGGACGGCATCGGGAAGGGGGACGTTGACACCAATGTCCCATGGACGTCGCACGATAGCATCCGGCACCGAGATGCCAAGGCGAGCCCAAACCCCACGCGCCCTGTGGCATCCGGAGAAGATATGAGCGTCCGTCTCCAGCACACCCAGATAGTGAGCGCACCAAGATTCATCCAAGGAACGTATATTCCTATGGTGGAGGTAAGAGCGAGTGTTAAGGCGCCCCCGGCTCAGCAGCCAGGCGAAAAACTTGATTTTTGTGGGGAGTCTGGTTGTCCAGAGTAGCGTCGCGTCGGAAGGAAGAGCCTCCCCGTGCATGGAACGGTAGGCGCCGCGTGAGCTGAAGGGCTCCTGATCAGACGAGTGAAGGAAGCGTGAGTCAAGGTAACCAGCAAGTTGGACTTGTTCCAGGCAGCTCAGGAGGATGGCTGCCTCGCTGCTAGCAGCGTTCGTCAGCCTGGGCCGCAGGTGCGTTTGGAAGCCGGTGTCCAAAGTAGCACGGACGGTGAGATCACGGAGTAGGACGTGCGAGTACAAGGCGGGGAATGCCTCTTGAAGCGGGGCGTTAAAGAGCCATCGATCGTGCCAGAAGGATGTGTGCGCGCCATCGCCGACGTGCACCCGTGTCAGGTGCTGATAGCGTTGCACTTCACTCGAGATAAGCTTCCCAAGGTAGGAGTCACTAGACAATCCCCGGCCAAGATCCGAATGAGAGATGAACCATTGTTTCCAGGGAAGCGGTTCAGGATCGTGAAGCTTGTGGACGAATTTAAGAAGAAGGCAGTGGTTCATTTCCTCAAGGCTTTTCACACCAAGTTCGCCTAGCTCTCTGGGCTGGCGCACATCATCCCACGCTACCAGGCAGCTAGAGCCGTGGCAATGTTCTTCACCGGTCCAGAGAAAGGCGCGTCGCTTGGCGTCCAGAAGCTCCCTGACGTTCCTTGGCAGCAGAATGGAGGACATGTAGTAAATCGGCAAGCTGCCGAGCACTGAGTTCACCAGAACAATACGGCCGCCAGTGCTCAAGAGACGTGCCTTCCAACCAGCAAGGTACCAGTCAAAGGAGTCCAGGAGGGGCTGGTAGTCGTCAAACCTGAGTTTGTGGGGGACAGAGGGAGTCCAAGGTAGGTTTGCAGGGGGACAGAGGGAGTCCAAGGTAGGTTTGTGGGAAGGAGGAGACGGAGCAACCCTGGGTCTCGGCCATCTCTGATGCGACGGCATCGTCGACGTTCATTGGGACGAAAGTGGATTTGTGAAAGTTGATTGTCAAGCCAGTGGCAGCGGAGGAATCATCGAGAATGCGTTTAAGGGTCACCATAGACGCGACATCGCCTTTCGAAAGAATCAGAGTGTCGTCGGCGTACTGGAGGACATGGCACGGTAGGGTCGAATCAATTGAGTGTTGGAGATCGCCATGGGCAGCAGCACGGCGGATGAGACGCTGCAGAACATCCGCAACGTACGCCACACTTTGATGGATGCAATTTGGAAAAGTTGTGACCTGTTCACTTATCAACAAATTTCAGGCACGATGCAGAAGTAAGCCGCCATGTACCTGAACCCAACCTTAGATCACATTGGAGGGGTGTCGATTGACGGCGGAATGTCCGAGGAGATGAGGGAGGCGGTCGTCGGCGACGATGCGACCTCGTGGGCGGGCTCGTCCGGGCAGTTGGTCACGGACCGCCTCTCCTTTGGGAGCCAGTCCTCCGTGGAGCACTCCGCAGGCTACTGGGAGAGGCAGATGGAGGCCAACCGCGCGCCTCTCTCCTCACTGACGGTATGCTTCGTGGGGTGCGAGATATATCATGGCAACTAATGTACTCCAGAACCGTATTGCAACCCATAAATATGGTAAGTGCGCTTGAAATAACAATGCATCAGTGGTCCATTCATGTTTCTCTTGCAAACTTCTTCAGTATTAGAATTGTTGTCAATTTGAACCAATGTTTTAAATAGCCGTCTAAGGCAATTAGCGATCTATGTCTAAAAACAGACTATAGCCGGCTTTAACGAGATATATTTAAACAGCTATAACGGGAGATAGCGGAAGCTATAGCCGGAGATTTAATACCTTGATTTGAACAGAACCAGGAAGCCACCAAGAAGAGGGCCAGGAACAACAAGAAAAATAGAACAATAGAAGCTGAGCACAGAGAGGATGGTTCAAATCAAGAGAAGCTGCACTTAATCGGCTTTGTCTGTGAGATATACTTACAAGAGCTGAAATCAGAGGATTGCTGGTGCAGAGAATTTTTCAGGCGCACCACTTTGACCGCAGGGGACAGGGTGCTGATTAAAGAGCCTAAACCATTTTTGGAGCCATGTTGATTCACCCAACTAAAATTTAGCTAGCTAAAATTTTAAAAACTGAATTTTAGCCAACTAAAAAATTCTCCCAGCTAAACTTTAGCTGGGGTGTTTGGATCCTCCGGCTAATAGACTCAGCTAAAATTTTTATAATAAAGAGCCTAGTAACCTAACCTATACACAACGTGCCAATGCAAATCAGAATCCATTCGCGAGCCACCCCTTTGCCTTCTCCTTCTACCGGGGGATGGTGTTCGGGTACAGCCCGCGGATGTACTGCGGCATGAAGTCGTGCCTCGTCAGGATCCCCACCACCGGCGGCCTCTGCACAAGCACAATGCAACTCCTGTCACGTCGTCGTCGTCGCAAGCGGGAGGAAAGAAAAGAGCTGTCGGGTGATGGATCACTACTTACCCCCTGCGTCATGGGCACGACGCACATGTGGCGGAGGGCGAGGCCGCGGAACAGCACGGCGGCCTTGGCCAGCGACATGTTCTCCACCACGGTGTAGGGCGAGCGGTTGGTGATGGGGTGGAGGTCCACGTACATGTCCATCTCCTCCTCGCTCAGCTCCAGGTCCTCCACCTTGAGGCCCTTGCCGGAGCCGGCCTTGGCGAAGTCGAAGGGCGCGAGCGTGCGGAACACCTCGGCGGCGCCGGTCTTGGCGCGGGCCCGGGTGAAGATGCGCCCCTGCAGCAGCACCAGCAGGTGGGAGCGCAGCACCAGGCCGCACAGCTCTGGCGCCGCCGAGAACGGCGGCTCCTCGATCACGGGGAACCCGTTGTGGCCCGTGCGCCGGAGGGTCTCGACGACGGTGCCGACGCGCTCGACGCTCGACAGCGTGATGAGCGGGCCCGACACCACGTCGCCGGCCACCAGGCTCCGCATGCACGGCTCCGCGTGCACCTCCAGGTAGGGGAGCCCCTTCATGCGCACCATCTGCTCGTACACGCCCTTGTTGAAGCAGTCGGCCACCGTCTTGGCGATGAGCAGCACGAGCATGATGAGCGGCAGCAGGTGGAGGTCGTTGGTCAGCTCCAGCAGGATGACGCACACGGACACCGTCATCCGCATCGTCCCGCCGAGGAAGGACGCCGCGCCCAGCAGCGCGAAGAGGCCCGTGTCGAGGCCGCTGATCGAGCCGAGCAGCGACCCGGTCAGGCGCCCGAACGAGGCGCCGGCGAGGATGACGGGGATGAAGAGCCCCGACGGCACCGCCACGCCGTAGGTGAGGACGCCCAGGGCGTAGACGGTGACGAAGAAGGTCAGGAGCGTGGCCGCGCCGAACTCCCTGTCGGTCCCCGCGCTGAAGAGGTTGCGGATGGCGTCGTCGTTGGTGTTGAAGAAGAGGGACGCCAGCGCGTTGTAGTGCCCCGCCGGGCACTGGAAGTTCTTGAAGTTGCCGGAGCGCCCGATGGTCGGGCACTTCCCGGCGGCGAGCTCGGGCGGGCAGGGCGTGCACGACGTGAGCCAGGGCAAGCCGAAGGTGCAGCACGAGGTGATCACCGAGATGGTCACCGTCAAGATGATCTTGGAGCGCGCGCCCTTCCTGCAGAGATACAATAATATGAACGGACGCTCAATGCACATGGGCATCAGTGGCCTAGCTATGGAAGGAAATGCTTGCTTTCGAGCTACTCCTAGAGACTGATCGATCAGATGGCACTCACTCGTTGAGGAGGCTGTAGACGCGAAGGATCCGGTCGACGAAGAAGTTGAAAAGAGCACCGAGCAGCCCGCCCAGGATGCCGAGCAGCATGACCACGGCGAGGTCCGTCGCGGTGTACGTGGCCTGCCGAGAACTGAGATCGAACATGATCAGCCCTCCTTTGCCAAACAGGCCACAGTGCCCGCCGCGGCAGTAGCTGATCAGGCCGCGCAACACCATCGCCACGACGGCCGTCGTGGAGAACGTCCTCCACAGAAGCGCGCTCCGCCACCTGAGAGACATTGCAATGCAATAGTAGCCAGTAGGACCGACCGACCATCCATGTCAGCAACAGAATGTCATTGCACATTGGTTTGAGGAATTACATACATACATACCATGATGTGACTTCTTCAAGCGCGAAGAGCACGCCGCCAACAGGGGCACGGAAGGCTGCTGCCACGCCGGCTGCGGCTCCGCAGGTGATGAGATCCCTGCGGTCCAGATCATTCTTGAAATACCTGATCCAGTTCCAGGTGAGGCCATACTTCCGTGACCCACCTTGCCCGAGGAAGGAGGCGACACAAGCACCGGTGTGCACCATTGGCCCTTCCTTACCCAGCACAAACCCGGCAGAAACCCCTAGTACCGAGCCAAAAATCTGCATTTTCAGTCACAGTACAATTCAGATCTAGTAACTCACCAATATCAGGGATTTCAGGAGAATGCGAGAACCACGGCTTGAGGGCACCACCTTCACCAAGAGGGTACTAGGCGCTAAGATCGAGTGCGCATCGATGCCATTCAGATAGGCCTTAACCTCAGGGATGCCGGAACCAGCTGCTGCCGGGGCAATGTAAGCGCACAATGCAGCTGCTGCGGCGGCCAACGTTGTGTTGCAACCGATGTATACTACGAACGCCATCATGTACCTGAAGCTCCAAGAGGTGTTAGACAAAGAGGAAAATGGCAATTGAAGCTTTTAAGCAGCTCGTGGCTGACAGTGCTGTGAGATCAGTACCGGTTCTTGAGCATGAGATCGCTCGTCAGGAGCAGCTTGAAACCAGCGATGTTTTCGACGGCGATGTTGCTGAAGAATCCAACTAGGGCGACCACTAAACCGACGAAGAGTGCCAGGGCCCATTTAAGGGCCTGGTATTGGAAGATCTGAAGTTTTCCTCTTGATCGCCAGTCTTGATTGTACACTTCGTTCTCCACAACTCTGAAATCATCAGTGCAATAAGGAAAGAATGCATAAATAAAATTGGTCCTAACCTGCTGAGTGCTGGCATTACTTTCTTGGATCAAAATCCTGCCGAGTTCATTGCGAGTAGAAAAGTCCGTTTTTAATGTGACTCCTTTTGTTTTTTTAAGCATAAAGCTATTTTTTTGTACATTGGATCGACAACAATCAAATAACATATCCACTCAAAAAAACATCTAGTATGATATCGATCTCTACAAAAGTCCAAAGCAAAAACTAAAAAAGAAAAAAAAACTTATTTTCGTTCAAGAAAAATCCAGGCAACTATAAAATAAGAGCAAACACGACTGCATTCATGTAGCTTGGTCAAAGGCATAATTATCCAAGTTCTCCAGACTGTCCAGAATTTAAGTTACAGCCAGACATCAAATTCCACTACAGCAAACTCAAAAATAAAGACAGCAGCAGCACTTAAAAATTTAAAATTGAAATGTAGTTGTAGTAAAGATATCTGAGAAATAAATAAAGCATGTGGAAACACAAGGGCACGTACTCGTAATCGAGGCTCTCGATGGGGCAGGTGTTGGCGCCGACGACGGCCATCTGCGAGGTTGTGTTCGTGCAGCGCTTGTGAAGCAGCGGCCGATCCAGCGTGCCAGCAGCCGCATCCTCGACGTCCTTCTCCCACTTCACCGACCTCGTCGACACCGGAGTTGCAATGGGCGTCGCCAACGGCGTTGAGGGGAAGCTCTCGGCTCCGCCCATGCCACTTCCGCTTGCAGTGGCCATGGATTATTCCCGCTTTCACTTGGGTAAGTAAATTCAGGTCACTATCCGCCTCTTCTGCTAATCTAGGAGATTATTCATACTGCGATGATCAAAGGGCATGGTTATATGTGGAGTGGAGATCGAGTACTTAAACATGATTTCCAAGTCAATCAGAAACGCGTCTTTTGACAACATTGGAAACATGCAATGCATCTTTCCTTATTCATTTTTTTTAAAAAAAAGATCAAAGAAAACGATACATCGAGCATGCACCTCTCAAGATGGCAATGTAAATTGTCAACGCGCATATGCATTGCTGCTTTCAGATAAGATTAAGAAAACAAATTTGTATCGACGATTGAATTGATTTCACGACCAATGATGATCAATCTACGTGGAATATATATGATACTAATGATGTATAGATTATAGCGCATTCAACTTGAATCAAGATCCGCTGATCGACCGGGACTCACCGCCACCTCGCCGGAACGCGCCGGCATCCAATCCTGGCCTCCTCGCCGCCGGCCGCCCGGTCAGCTCGATCGATCCCACAGCGAAGCTGAGAGGGTCCGACGAGGTGTCAGCATCCGTCCGCGCCAGCCGGCCGCCCCCTGGAACCCTTGGCTCGACGAGAGGATGTGGCGCGCACGGTGAGAGTGCCGGGAATTGCAAGGCAAGGGTGATTTGGTGGTGGTGGTGGCGTGGCCAGACGCGGCGCGGAGGAGACGGCGGCAAGTTAGCGGGAGCCCGGGGCCCTCCGCGGTCTGCACCGTGTTTAAACCTGATGGTGGGTGATCGGCACCGTTCGGGACTTGTACGACGCTCGCACACGCACGGGACACGGTGATCCCATCCAACGCAGCTACGATTAGGACTATCCACTGGATGGATAAGTATCTGCACAAATACAACAGATCACACCTTGATCCACATTGTTGGATCTGCAACAACAGACTCTGCTGCTATCCGCACCGATCCATTTGCCCCGCGCTAATCAACAGTTATGGACACGATCTCCCCATGAGCCAGCCAGATCGAGAAAAAGAAGCCTTTTTCTCGATTTTTCAGAACAAAAGACCATCAATACAATATACTATGAGATCGAGCCCTCGATTTTTAAGCACAAGAGACTGTGGAGATAACACTCCGATACAATACATCAGAGGGCAATTGATTTGGCCAAAATACATTACATGATCCCAGCTTATCGTTACTGATTCCAACTTTCAGCAAGGATTCTTACAGCAAATGTTATTGATATGCTAGAAGATACACAATCAATCAGTTTTGGTAGAATAAAAATTGAAAGCCCAAATTGAAAAAATAAGTCAGAATACAGTCATCTATATTTTGCAAGAATTGTGTATAGGAAATATAACTCATCACATGTACACTTCTCTCGGCACTGTAGAACGAAAATGGTGAAAATGAACTGGATTGTAAACAATCCATGAGGAAGCAATATACGATGCAGCCTGCTGACTGCTATCACTAGCATGGTTGATGGCATATTAAGAACTGAGCTGGCGTGATGGGATTGTATCAGTCAGTCACCGAGCGTTTGCGCATCCAGGGTTGTAATTGTTGGTACACAAAAAATGTATAGCCACAATTGGCTTCATGGTGTAATTGAGTCTAGCTAGCATCTTGGCTGCTCCAGGCATTTTTGAAAGAAACGATTTCCCTGCATCATGGATTAAACTAGTAAATAACCCAGAAGACAGAAAACTAACTATATTGCTAAACAATATGATTAAGAACCTATGTCCGCACCTTAAACGCAAAACCAATATCTGAAATGTCAATCTGAAGTGTCACTCTCCTAAGCTTATCTTCCTTGGATTGCCCTAACTTCATGAATCCCTACAATGCAAATTCCATCAAGCACTAAACATTTTGGTTGCCTTTCATTTCTTTCCAATTCACCTAAAAGAGTGAACATATTTGCATACCTGATCACTCAAAATCATGCACATGTTAGAAAATTCAAGCATTCCAACTGCTGGGACTTGGGTTGATCTACAGATTTCGATGTATGATTTGTTGAGCTGAAAAAGGTATGTACAGGTAGGTAAGAAATATAGAAGATGGGGTGATCAAGTGCATTCTTTCAATATGGCAAGGAGTAAGCATTACCTCTCCTAGAGTAATAGCCTTTCTCTTGCAATGTTGGAAAGTATTTGCCAATGCACACAGTACCATCTGCCCAACATTACAAACATAAGGAGACGCAGAAATGTAGCAGACTACAATTAAGGGAACAGGAGGGCACGAGCAAAAGTAGTAGTGAAGCTCCGAAGGCTTCTAACAATTGTGACCTTACCTGTTGTTGTTGTGGAAGAGGCAATATGCTATCTACTACTGCTGACTTGAATGCCTTTGACAAGGCTATATCCATATGGTCAAATGTCACCTGTAAATAAAAATATTAGGCTCCAATACCCAAGATGATTCAGGCACTAAATAAAATCATGTTCAAGAATTTGGACATGACCAAGTAAAAAAGTAAAGTTCATTGTAGGGACTATTATACCAGTATAATTAAATGTAAACAAGTTATTTAGTAGAAGATAAAGAGATAATTGGCAACATTTGTTAATGATGCCAATAATTCAAATTGCTTTCAATCAAAATTTACAATACCAGATTTATGTTATCATATAGATGATATAGTTGGCCAAAGACAATTTAAGACAAAAGCCATCATCACAAATTTGATTGTTATACTTAGGAGGTATCAATCTAGTTTTATGTTGTCTGACTAGAAACCACTTATCAATTACCCAATTAGCTATAAAATTAGGGAGAAGCAAAACATACTATTCCTAATTCTTGATCAGAAGAATCTTGTAGCCTGGCTTCAAGAACCTCCACAGCACTCCTGGAATTCACAAACAAGAATGTTATACTCTAACAGCTCGCATTTGCTGAGGCACGCAACCTCAAACAGTCACCGTTGATTTAACATATACTAAATTTTCTGAATTTGTTAGTAATTGAATCAACAAGATTTGGAATTCCTTTGATCCCAAAAACAATGCTGTGCCCAACATTTACTAGCTCTGATAATGGAGCTATAGTTTGCAGAGAATATCATTGTTCATCAAAAGCAGAAGTGATTTACCTGCAGACACCTAGAGCCTTTCTCATGTCACCAGTGGCTGCTGCGACTTTCTGATAATACAACATTCACCAAAACATTATAAAACAAAGTAGACGAAAATACTGAGTACAATGTTATGGTTTCTGTCAATGAAATGTATAGTGCAAACATTGCAGGAGGAATGTACTTACTCTAGCACAAAACTCCAGGGCCAGTGGTTCAAAAACATCGTACTCTAGAACCTGTGTAAGTTCCATTAAAAACATAAGAACAGCAAGCAATTGGATGTTGAGTAATTGCAGATGGATGCATAAAAATCTGAATTGGCAACATGACAAGATATTCACCTTTAGTCTATGCTTAATTATGTCACATATTTGATCCTTGCAATAAGCACGGAAAGTTACAACAAGAGGTTTGCCTGTAAATTAAAATAGCAAAGCCAGAGGAATGTTAGTTTACTTCATATCAGAAAATGGAGCATTTGACATTGTCAGCAGTGCTTACAATTTAAGGATTCAAGCTTTGGAAGAAAGCGATCTGCTAGGTCTATGGCATTCGCAATTCCTGAAAATAGCACTATCAGTCAGCCAAACTGTATTCATTGGTTCATTGGTAGGTTACGCATCCTTCAAAACTTCACCTATTAGTATGCATCTTGAATATGGGCAAGTCATAAGCATGAAAAGATCATGTAGCACAGCCCGATCTCTTGTTATTAAGTAGTCCATCTCATCCACAATGACCAACCTGGCAATGTAAGCATGCAATTTAGATGAAAGGATCAAAGGAGCAAGAAAGCCCCAATTGTCACAGTGGATACAAGCAGTTATTACATCATTCTTCTTGGAGCGGATTCCTTGTTGGAAAACATGCTCTGGAGTTGCTGAAGTGGTGACAATTTGCTGGTTACCTTCTTACGGTTCTGAAATTGTCCTAGTATCTGCATTAAAAAAACTCACTTAGTAACTAAATTTTTTGTCGAGTTGGACAGGCATAAATAGACAGCGTCTATAACCGAGTAGAAGTTAATACCTTGCTAAAAATCTCGGATGTGTTTGCTAGGTTTGTGCAATTGATTGCTAGTGAGTCAGGTGTCTCCATTCCCAGCTGCATTCACACATAATTAGCACAACACAATAACATTCAAAAACTGGAAATTACAGTTGAATCAGAGATGTTGTCAAAGCCTACCTCATCTGCCCAACACACCAAGCTCTCCTTAACCTTGTTAATGGATAAGGTCTTCCCTGTGCCGGGGCACCCGCAGACATACAGGCTCCCAGCCTTCGCCTGCTGGACGCACGCCTTGCAGAACTCAAACACGCGCCTCTGCTCATTGTCCCGGCAAACCAATTCACACGACGGCACCGTTGCCACGTGCAGCGCCTCCTTGACAGCCCTCATCTGCGCGGGATCTGCGTGGCACGACCAATTCTCCATCAGGCCCCAACACAAAGCAACTAAGCGAACGCACGGGCTGGCTGAAATGGAAATCGAGAGGCTTGCCTCGGGGATGCCACTTGGGCTTCTCGGCCGCGACAAGGTCGCCGTAGAGCCGCTTCCTGGAGGACTTGGGCGACGTCGACAGCAGCTTCGGCGTGCAGACCTGCGAGATCGAGCAGTTGGCGCGCATTGCAACGGGGGGAACGGATGGATGGTGGAAGGGAGCGACGGCCGAGCAGCCTGCATCGAGGAGACCGAGTAGAGCAGTGGATCTTACCGTTCCGGCGCCGGCGTGCGGGGATCGGTGAGGGGAGGTGTGCCGCGGCGCGTCCGGCGACGTCAGCCGGCGCTTGACGCTGCGCGGCGTGCTGGCCGCCGCGGGGGACGCGCCCGCCGTGGCGCTGCGGAGGGTCGGCATCGCTGCCTGAGGGGACGGGACGGGAAATCTGCTGTTACTTACTTGGCAGATGTGGGGGAATCGGGGAGGAATGGTGAGCGCGGATGGCGTGGAGAGGGAGGCGGGCGGGGAAGAAAAAGGGCGGGCCGTGCAGGGGCGCGACCGCGCGCAGAGCGCGAAAGGGTTTTCGGCTTCGCGCGGGAACGCGAGAGCACGAACGTGGGATACGTGGCCCGTGGGTCTGGGTCTGACCACTGGGGCCGGGGTGGGGACTGGGGAGGGGGGGGGGGGGGTTCACATCACATATAGAAAAAGAAATATCTGTACTTATCAAAAAAGAAAAGGAAATATTTGTCATTACTCTGGCAGCGCCTCGCGCGTGGTCGCCGCCAGCGTGTCTTGTGCGCCGCGTGACGTCGCCGCCGCGTCCCAGGCGTGGCTCGCCTCGCGCGCAGCCTGGTGGTCGCCGTCGCAGCCGCTTCCCGAGCGTGGCTCACCTGGTCGGCTGCTGCCACTCGCCGGCAGCGCCGCCTTGGGCAGCCGCAGGCCGCAGCTGCTGATTCAAATCAAGCAAGCAAATACTACAAATCAGAAAATTGAGAGCAAAATGGATCAAGCATAGGGCGAGTGCTAGCCTGTTGGTTGCAACCGCCGGAAGCTCGGAGTCGGAGATGCTGCTGATGCGGCAACGCCGTCGTGCCCCCGCCGTACGCGTTCGCGTCACCCCGAGATGCGTCGGCCGCCGCCGCCGAACGGATTGCGAGCTGAGTGGTTGCCGCTTCGTCGCTTCCATCCTCTGTCCTTGCTGGACCCGCACACTGCGGTGTGCACAAGCGCGGCTGTGTATTATCGTGGGCCTCATTATTTCAAAAAAAAAGAAGATCGTGGGCTTCATGGCCATTGCACCTGAGCGACCCATCTAGAACTCAAACTAGAATTTCCACTTGCTCGAGGCAGAGGGCGCTCTCGAGTCTTCTTTCCCCTCCGCGCACAGTAACCCGAGACGACACCAGGGCAGAAATCCGATCCGCCGCCGATTCGACCTCTGCCTCCAAATCTGATGCCCTCGCCAGCGTCGGAGGTGGAGGGGGTTGGTCAATCGGTGGCCGGTCGCGTAGATATACTATAGTTTAGGTAGATTCTGTAGTCTAGGGTTCCCGGTGGGATGAGACTCCCATCGATTCTTTTGTCCCTCCGAGGTACTTCTGGTGAGGGTGACGGCGCCAGAGTCGACGGCCGCCGTGCAATCTTCACTGACGATTACCTTGTGAGGTATGTAATACACCTGCTCGTGCAGCCGGGTTGGTGGTTTGTCTTCTCCCTGCTCGAGAAATCGAGTTGGTTGCTTTCCGCTAGGGTTGCTTTGTCGCCGGGTGTTTCGGGGTTGTCGGCGGTGCTTCTGGCGTCCGATCCCGTACTCTTGGCGAGGATTTGGCCACTGGCCAGCTTTGGCCCGGGCGTTCAACGGTCAAGGTGCACATCTAGCTATGTGCCGATCGATGTGGCTTCAAAATCATATGTTGCTTCGTTGAGGTGGGATTCGGCCTCAAGCTGCAAGCTCGGCGTCCGTTCCAATGTCGAGTGGTGGCTCCGTCCCCTGGTGGCGAAGATGACCGGGAAGTCTTTGCAAGGACCAGTATGTAATTTTCTTTTTATTCAGGAATGTCTTTGCAAGGATGTATGTGTAATACTTTATATGAATCAATAAAATGCAACCCGGTTTTTCTCAATAAAAAAATCTAGAACTCAAACTATTCTGTTGATGATGCGTGTCCTCGGTACGAGGAAAAAGAAAAGAGAAAAATCTATTTTTCAACTCTTAACTATTATGATTGTTTGATTTTGATCTTTGAACTATGAAATCGGATATCCGACACCTCCAACTACCAAAACCGTTCGAAAAACAACCCTAACCTCAACCTAAGGCGGTTTTACTACAGTATAATTTTCGAATTTCAAGAATTTTTCACCTCTCTCAATTAAATAATGGAGAAAGTATAGTTAATATTGTCTAAAAATCATGATATTTTTCTGGGAGGTAGCACAAGAGACAAGAAATCTATTTTGGCTAGATGTGTTACATTAGACATAGAGAAATTTGAATTGTAAAATTTTTAAAATAGGTAGAATTCAAAAATCCTTTAAATTTTTAGGCGAGCTAAACATTTGCTAAAAATGCATTAAAAACACGATAAATCATAAAATTTTATTTATTTTAACAAAATATTTTTATTGGTCCAAATTTTGTTGAATTTTTTTAAATTCCTTCCCAACTCTCAAATTTGAATCAAATTTGATTATTTCCTCAAAATTCTAATTTGAAAATTTCCTGTATAACTTGGGCCAATAAAATATTTTATTAAACTAAATAAAAAAAGTATGAGTTATCATGTCTTTAATGCATTTTTAGCAAAGGTTTGGCAGGCCTAACAATTTAAGGAATTTTGAATTCTACTTATTTTTAAAATTTTACAATTCAAATTTCTTTATGTCTAATGTAGCACATCTAGCAAAAATAGATTTCTTGTCTCTTGTGCTACCTCCCAGAAAAATATCATGATTTTTAGACAATATTACCTATGTTTTCTTAATTATTTAATTGAGAGAGGTGTAAAATTCTATAAATTTAAAAATTATACTGTAGCAAAACTGCCTTAGGTTGAGATCAGGGTTGTTTTTCAAACGGTTTTGGTAGTTGGAGGCGTATGATGTCCGGTTTCGTAATTTAAGGACCAAAATCGAACAATCATGATAGTTCAGGTTGAAAAATAGATTTTTCTTTTTCAAAAGGAAGTGTTAAACATACAGGCAACAGCCCCTCAAGAATGAAAAAAAAATCTTGGCGACAGGGGGTCAAGTGTTGCGGAAATCTCGAGCTGCATCGCTGCACGATCCATCCGATCCGCCCTTGTGCACACCGGTGGCCGTGGCACATTCCTATGCCCGACCTCGGTATTAACTTTAACTTTGACCCGCCGTGTTCTTGGACAGCTTCTTGCAGATGGCACAAACTGGAAGTACTCCTACCCTGTCTCAAGGCTGACACTTCCAAGAACTTGCCGTGTCTATCTCATCTCTGATCTCTCTCGCACTTACCATAAAAAACGATCGCCTTTCCCGCATCTCGGGGTACTTTCCACTTCCAGCGTACGCCCGGCATGCGCTCCTCGCTGCACTCATCTCCTTTTCCTTGATCTCTCCGATCTCCGTCCTCCTCCCCGGCAGCGGCGGCCCGGCCGGTTTCATTCCAATCCAATAACGCTGCCTCGGGGTCTGATCAAAACTGAAGGTTCGCCTCGCTTTCCATGTGTCCGAAGTACCGATCGGACAATACCTTTTCTCCTGCTCCGTCCATGCCTTGCTCGTGAGGAAGGGATGCTCGCCAGGAATCAGGAACCAGAGGCTGGAGTGCGCGTCCGTCCTGGCATCGCGTGCTGGCCAGTCTCGCAAGCCATGCATCGCGGCCGTCCGCGCCGCGGAGCTTAAAAATCTCCTCCTCGCTATCCATGTCGATCCGTCCAGCAGCTAGCGAGAGCTCTCGCGTGTAGACGCGCGATACAGTTTGCCGTTTAGCGGCTCGTCGCACGTGCCGACGTGAGCGCTCCTTGTTGCGTCCCTCCGAGACAAAGAGGCAATGAAGGGCGCCCTCGACGATTTCAAAGTGATGCTCACGAGGAACGAGCCTCTCACCGGCCTCGCCAGGGCGGTCGCGCTCCTCGTGATCTTCGCGCTCGGCGTCGTCGCCGGCCTCTGGACGGCCGCCGGGGCCCGCCAGCCGCCCTACGGCAGCGTCGCCGTCCCGACGAGCGTCGTGCAGGTGCCGAGCGCCGCCGCCGTGTACCCGCAGCCGGCCGGCGCCTGCTGCCGGCCCGACCCGGACCCCGCCTTCCCGGAGTTCGTGGCCCCGACGCGCCTCATGCACGACATGACGGACGAGGAGCTGTTCTGGCGCGCCACGCTCGTGCCGGCCGCCGCCGGGTACCCGTTCCGGCGGGTGCCCAAGGTGGCCTTCATGTTCCTCGCCGGGCACGGCGTCCTTCCGCTGGCGCCGCTCTGGGAGCGCTTCTTCCGCGGCCACGAGGGCCGCTTCTCCGTCTACGTGCACGCGCAGCCGGGCGTGGCCATCAACGTCTCCGAGGACTCGCCGTTCTACGGCAGGCAGATCCCCAGCCAGGTCGGTGGCTGGCTGCACGAGCCAGTCGTGCCGTGCGTGCGCCGCTTCAACGCGCGATCGCTTCGATCGTCGCCTGATCATACCTCTGATGCTTACGTGCCCTGCTGATCGATCGATGCCCTTCATCAGGAAACCTCGTGGGGCGCCGTGACGCTGATGGACGCCGAGAAGCGGCTGCTGGCGAACGCGCTGCTCGACTTCTCCAACGAGCGCTTCGTGCTCCTCTCCGAGAGCTGCATCCCGGTGCACAACTTCACGACGGTGTACGGCTACCTCGTCGGGTCGGAGCAGAGCTTCGTGGAGGTCTACTACCGGAACACCAAGCAGTGCCGGAACCGGTACAGCCGGCGCATGGCGCCCGACATCACGCTGCGGCAGTGGCGCAAGGGCTCCCAGTGGTTCGAGCTCAGCCGCGACATAGCCACCAGCATCCTCACGGACACGCGCTACTACCCGCTGTTCCGGCGGCACTGCCGGCCAACGTGCTACCCCGACGAGCACTACGTGCAGACGTACGTGGCCCTGCGCCACGGCGCCCGCAACTCGAACCGCACCGTCACGCACGTGGACTGGTCCACGAGCGGCCCCCACCCAGTGATGTACGGCGCCGGGGACGCCACGCCGGAGCTGGTCCGGAGCATCAGGGAGAGCCGCCAGCCCTGCACGCGCAACGCGCGCCCGACGACGACCTGCTACCTCTTCGCCAGGAAGTTCGCGCCCGACGCGCTGGCGCCGCTGCTCAACATGTCGGCGGCGGTCATGCAGTACTGAGATTCTTCTTTTTTCCCGCCGGCGGCGGCAGTCGGGACGACGCCGAGACCTCACCGGCCGCCGCAGCAGCTTCTTGCTCCGGATCGCACATTAGCCAGGCATCATCAGCTGTAATTTTCTGTGACACTGTTGACTGACGAACACCCATGGCTCGGTCACTTGCCGGCATCTTGTTGCCGAAATTGCCACAGCGAGACCACGCGCCCTGATCGGGCCCAGGTACATGGATGGAGTTGTCCCACGGCGTTGGTGCTGCAGGCGGCGGCAGCAGCAACCACTGCTCCACCAATGCAAGCTGCGCGCCTACCAAGTGCCAATTGGCATTGAACCACCACGTACCACCGGGCACTACTAGTCTACTAGTGGCCGCTCGGGCTGGGCAAAATAAACCGAGAATCAAGAATCGAATCGAATTTATCGAGAACCGGAACCGAAAAAGTTCGGTTCCTGTTTGGTTCCAGGATGAGAGGAACCGAAGTTTATAGGTATTTTCTATTATTGGGCTCGGTTCCCCGAAGAATCGAATTTGTGAGGAATGTTGAGTACTTTATCCTGCTTGTGATGAGTGTATTGTCAACCGCGCGGTGTGATCGTGCGCTTGGTCTTTGGATTGCAGGTACACGGGCGTCGAGTGTCGACGGGGAGCTGTCGTGGAGGTGCTGTGGCCGATGGACCGTGCGGTGGACGGCGGTGAAGGGCAGCCCAAGGTTGCTACTGTTGTTTGTGAACTAGAGGAGCTTAGATCTAGGCCTGCTTTGCTTGGCGCTTGTAAGCTTTGTCCCACGCTTAGGTTGGAGCTAGAGGAGAAGAACGCTTTGATCAAGTCTTTTGAAAAGACTAAGGTCATATAGTCTAGCCTACCTATTGACTGCTCTGTTTGCCCTGGTTTGATCTCTGATTTGGATAATCTTGCGGTAGAGAAAGCCAACCTGGAGAATGAGAATACCTATCTTAGGGCGATTCTTAGTTGGGTTTCTGCTAGTGAGCCGCAGTTGGGCATGATGATCAAACAGTTCAAGCGTGGTGATGGGTTTGGGATCGGTTACACATACACGAAGTCAGACTTTGACAGGTTGTATGGTAAGATTGGCAAGGCTGCTGGAAACACTGCTAGCACGAGCACGCAGCCTTCGCTTGTTGACCCCGCGGATGGTGTGCTTAAAGAACCACCGAAAGCACCTCCGCAGAAGCAGGTTTGGGTTCCAAAGCCCAATGAGCTGAGGAATTCCCTCGACACGCTCCCTGCTGCCACAGCCCAGGTTGCCCAGAAGAAGAGGGCTGCTTCTCCCCGTCCGCAGGCTAGGCCTCCACCTCCCAAGCGTGAGGTGAGGTACCACTGCGAGTTCTGTGACAGGGAAGGTCACCTGGAGGAGTTTTGCTTTAGGAGGAAGCGGGCTGTGAGGAGAGAGCAGGAGAGACGGAACGCGGACATGTACTCTGCTCGGGTGCATGGTCCTTCTCGGTGTGGTGATAGGCGAGATGCTAGGGCGTGCCGTGTAGGTGGAGGTGAGGGAGACAGTGGTGGTTACTGTGCTCCAGCGGGTGGTCGCTTTGCCGGCCGTGCTCCTAGTCGTTTTCAGTACGGCTATGGACCACGGGACCGAGGCTTTGGAGGAGATTTTGAGGCTCCACACTTTCCTCGCGGTGGTGTTCGTCAGTCACGCGGTAAACGGAACGGTGGATACGCTTTGTCTGGTTTTGCTAACCCTTCTGTAGAGCAAATGGCTCGACACTGGTTTGCTTCTCACTTTGCTAACCCCAGTGTTGAGATATTTGCTCGCCCTTTGTCTCACTACTGATGAGCAGGTCTGAGGCTTGGAGAGCAGGTGGATCATGGATTCCGGTTGTTCGCGCCACATGACCGGAAATGACAAATGGTTCTCCAGCCTTACCCCGATGCGCTCAAAGGAGTACATTGTGTTCGGGGATAATGGAAGAGGAAAGGTACGTGGACTTGGCGCTGTTCGAGTTTCTGATCGCTTTACCCTGAGAGAAGTTGCTTTGGTTTCGAATCTTGGCTTTAATTTGCTCTCTGTTTCGTAATTTCTTGATGAGGGGTTTGAGATTCGCTTCAAGGGGGGTTGTTCGCGTGTTTTGGATTTCAGGGGAGATTTGGTTTGCCGGATTACACCTCATGATCGGGTTTTCTTGGTTGACTTCTCTGGAACTCCTTTTGGCTCTTCTCATTGCTTGATGGCTGGTCCTTCTTCTGATCTGTGGAAGTGGCATAGGAGACTTGGACATTTGAGCTTTGACTTGTTGTCGAGACTGAGCTCACTTGGCCTGATCCGAGGATTGCCCAAATTGAAGTTTGAAAAGGGCCTTGTTTGCCATCCGTGTCGCCACGGGAAGATGATTGCTGCTTCTCATCCGCCTGTTAATCAGGTGATGACCGCTCACCCTGGAGAATTGCTACACATGGACACAGTTGGTCCTTCTCGGGTGATGTCTGTTGGTGGGAAGTGGTATGCTCTTGTGATCGTGGACGACTTTTCTCGCTATTCTTGGGTCTTTTTCATGAGAACCAAGGATGAGGCTTTCGAGTTTATTCGAGACTTGATCTTAAGGTTGAAAAACGAGCTACCCCAGGCCATGCGAGCGATTCGCAGTGATAATGGCACAGAATTCAAAAACACTCGTTTTGACGCCTTTTGCAGTGATCAAGGGCTTGAACACCAGTATTCTTCTCCCTACACTCCACAACAGAATGGAGTAGTAGAGCGGAAGAATCGGACGCTGGTTGAGATGGCGAGGACGATGCTCGATGAGTATAGGACTCCTCGCAAATACTGGGCTGAGGCGGTTAACACCGCTTGTTACGTATCCAACCTCATTTTTTTACGTGCTTTCATGCACAGGACTTCTTATGAGTTGCGGTTTGGACGCCAGCTCCGTGTTGACCATCTCAGAGTTTTCGGTTGCTGATGCTTTGTACTGAAAGATGGAAATCTTGATAAGTTTGAGTCTCGCTCGTCTGACGGTGTTTTTCTCGGTTATGCTTCTCACTCTAGAGCGTATCGTGTGCTGATTATTGATACTAACATCATCAGAGATACTTGTGAAGTCACTTTCGACGAGACTGCACCGTGCAATTCTTCTGTCTTTGAAGTTGCAGGAGATGATGAGCTCGGCACCTCCATCTTTGAAGATGAGGAGGAAGAAGCTGCAGAGGGCGACGCTGAGGCTACCACGCGTGCTGTGGACCCAGCTATCTCGGCCTCGAGCTCGGACGATGACGACGGCCCCGACCCGACTACGTCTACTTCTCGGGGGCTGATCGAGGAGGTGACTCAGTCTTCACCAGCTGCACCTGAGGAGGCACCAGCTTTGGTTGAGGAGGAGGCGACTTCGACACGGGAAGCAACGCGACACATTCAGCGTCGCCATCCACCTCAACAGATGCTAGGTGATCTCAACGAGCGAGTCACCAGGTCTAAGGTAACAAGTATCGCTGGCTTTGCTCATTCAGCGTTTGTTGCCTCTTTTGAGCCAAGGATGTTGGACACGCTCTTTCTGATTCTAATTGGGTCAATGCCATGCATGAGAAACTTGAAAATTTTGAAAGAAACCAAGTTTGGGTTTTAGTCGAGCCTCCACCTGCTTGTAATCCCATCGGAACGAAGTTGGTTTTCAAAAACAAGCAGGGTGAGGATGGTTTGGTTGTTAGAAACAAGGCTCGTCTTGTTGCCCAGGGGTTTTGCCAAAAAGAGGGTATTGATTTTGAGGAGACTTTTGCCCCTGTTGCTCGTTTGGAAGCTATTCGAATCTTTCTTGCATTTGCTGCTTCCAAGGGTTTTAAAGTTTTCCAAATGGATGTTAAATCTGCCTTCTTGAATGGATTTATCGAAGAAGAAGTTTATGTGAAGCAACCCCCTGGTTTCGAAAATCCCAAATTTCCAAACCGTGTTTATAAACTTCAGAAAGCTCTTTACGGTTTGAAACAGGAACCTAGAGCTTGGTATGATAGATTGAAAACTTTTTTGCTGGCTCAGGGCTTTAAAATGGGATGTGTGGATAAAACTTTATTCCTCATGCGGTCTGGCAATGACTTTTTATTTGTTCAGATATACGTGGATGATATTATCTTTGGTGGCTCTTCTCACGCTCTTGTCTCCAAGTTTTCTGAGCAGATGTCCAGGGAGTTCGAGATGAGTATGATGGGTGAGCTGCAGTTCTTCCTTGGGCTGTAGATCAAGCAAACTCCTCAGGGCACTTTTGTCCATCAAGCCAAGTACACTAGAGACTTGCTGCGGAAGTTCGACATGAGTGACTTGTCTCCTCAGCCGACTCCGATCAACACTTCGACGGCGCTTGATGAGGACTTGGATGGCGAGGCGGTGGACTAGAAGGAGTACAGGAGCATGATCGGCTCGCTCCTGTACCTGATGGCGACGCGACCGGACATCCAGTTCGGCGTCTGCCATTGTGCGCGCTACCAGGCTTCTCCGCGCACCTCCCACAGGCAGGTGGTGAAACGTAACTTCAGGTATCTGAAATTCACCCCTGAATTTGGTCTTTGGTATTCTGCGGATTCTTCTCTGATCTTGGTGGGTTTTTCTGATGCCGATTTCGGTGGGTGTCGGTTGGATCGCAAGTCGACATCCGGCATTGTCAATTTCTCGGTACATCTTTGGTGTCTTGGTCCTCTCGCAAGCAGGCTAGTGTAGCGCTTTCTTCCACAGAAGCTGAGTATGTTGCCGCTGCTAGCTGCTGCTCCCAGATCATATGGATGAGACAAACCTTGCAGGATTATGGACTGAGTTTTGATAGGGTTCCCATTTTCATAGACAACGTGTCAGCCATTAGCATTGCAAAGAACCCTGTCCTACACTCCAGAACCAAACACATAGATATCAGATTCCATTTCCTGCGAGATAACCATGAGAGAGGACACATAGACTTGATCCATGTCCCATCTGAGAGGCAAACTGCAGATATCCTCACCAAACCGCTAGAGCAGGACACTTTTGTCGCTTGCGAGGGGAGCTTGGGGTTTGTTACCCCTTTTGATCGCTGACTTTTGTTTTGGTTAGCTTGGTAGGTCTTTGTTTTGCTTCTCTTGGTTTTCTAGGTTTGGTAGTTGCATTGTGCATATGCATTGTACATGTTTGCATTTTGCATTGTCTCACTTGCACTAGCATTCTTGTATACATTGCTATGATCTTCTAGTGCCTGCTAGTGTGAGTTGATAAATTTGATCATGTATAGCTTGCTCCATTGTGTATATGACATCATCTGAGTTAAGCTATTTTGATTTGAAAATCTGAAAACATGATCACCCTGTCTTGGCTACTAGCATATTAGGGAGTGTTGATATGCTTTGCTATCTTATTCATGCTAGTGTAGTTTTTTGTTCAGCAATTCATACTTGAAATGATCTAAATCTGATACAATTGCTTGAACTGTTCTTGAAATTGATTGAAAAGATCCAGGTGGGATTGCTTGTCGCACTGATCGAGCTTTCGAGACGGCTCACTTTGCACTTGTGAGAACCCGGGCAAGACTGTGCATGACTGAAACGAGTGCCTTAAGCTTTTGATTGTCTTTGGCATAGGCTTGGCCTCGTTGCGAAGTAAAGCATGACAAGCTTTCAACCCCTGGCATTTAGAATTGCTTGAGATAAATTTGATTGAAAAATGAAAGTTGGCAACTTGTTTTGGCTGTTTTGGCTCACCTGTATGAGTTTGATTAGCACTGCTTTCCATTTCCTACTTGTTAGTGCTAGATTATGGGTGATGCTTTTATTTCTCATAAACTGAACTTGCCTAGCTCTAGATTGATTTGATATACCCTGCTGAGCTAGATGCAGATCTTGTTTATGAATGCACACACGCTTGTGACTAGATATTGCTCATATCATTGTATCCCTGAATGCTTTCACTTACACCTCCTGCGTTGCATTCATTGCATAGCATCTGTTCAGGGGGAGTTTTAGCTTCAGGGGGAGCTATGGGTCTTTTTAGACTTGATGTGTGCATGTGCCAACAAGGGGGAGAATTTTGAGAGAAGTGATCGAACAAGGGGGAGACTTGTTTGATTTTTGAAAAACTTGTTGTGCACAGGGCTTTGAGAGTGCATCATTTTGGGAGAGTTGCACATGTAAGAGGGAAAAACTTTGGTTTTGGAGTTTCTGCTTTGATTTGGCTCCTAGTTTCCTCGTTTTTCTTCTGCTTTTGGTATGACTGCGTCGAGCGTTACCTTTGTCTTTGAGGAGTCATGTTTTGGCTTTTGATCGATTGCGTCGAGCCGTTGCCCTTGTCTTAGGGAATCAATATGTGCTTGAGTAAGTGACTATTCTTGACTTTTTGAGCTTTTTGTCACTTGCTTGAGTTCTTCACTTTCTTGCTTCTCTTCTTATCACTTCTCTGTTTTCAGGTGGTGTGTTGACAATGCACTCATCAAGGGAGATATTGAGGAATGTTGAGTACTCTATCCTGTTTGTGATGAGTGAATTGTCAACCGTGTGGTGTGATCGTGCACTTGGTCTTTGGATTGCAGGTACACGGGCGTCGAGTGTCGACGGGGAGCTGCCGTGGAGGTGCTGTGGCTGATGGACCATGCGGTGGACGGCGGTGAAGGGCAGCCGGGACCGGAGTTCGGACCGGGCGGCAGCTGTGGCGTCCACTCCTGGATCGAGGGCGCAAACGGCGACGGAAGGCGGGTTTCTTGGTTTGCGCCACAAAACCAAGGATGCGGACGACGGTTGAAGACGCCAAGTCGTGGAGGCACGGGCGTCGGTCTCGGGACTGACGGAGGCTACGGGCGTCGGGCGGCGTCTAGGGCCGTCAGAAGGCCAAGGCGAGAACGGCGTCTAGGGCCACGGCGTGGAGGCGGGAATCTTCCCGCGCGTGAGGTTTTGGCGGATTTCTCAAAACCGGCAACCTACCCGGGTTTCGCGGACCCTTCAAAACCGCAGACCTGATCTTCATCAAGATGGCGGCATCGCAGCAAAAACTTCGAGTCGAAGAAAGAAGCTCCGCCGTCGGATGAGATTGTGTACAGGGGGTGCTGCAGGCCAACCGGTCTAACCGGTCCCTGGCACCGGTCTGACTGGTCTAACCAACCGGTCTGACTGGTCCAGCGTACCGGTCTGACCGGTCTCGCGGGTATAAATACCCCTTCTCTTGTGTTAAGTTAATTGCGGCTTTTAGAACTTGTCCATGAATTCTCTATTTCCCCAGGCTGCCGCCCCTGCGTCTCCCTCCCTTTGTTCCTCTCTTTAGAGTAGATTTTGTCCATGGATTGTTGAAATCTTGTAAGGGGTTTGATTGGGAAAGGAGGCCCTATCCTCCTCGTGCCCTCTGGGCTTTTGAATTGATTCAATCCCCTCATTTTGTGTCTTGTGTGGTGGATTTCGATTTCGTTTTTGGTGCACATGACTGCGAGGTTTCTACGAGCTCTTTGCTGTGATTCTTGTTCTTTTAATGCTGTCCCAAACCCTCTGGAATCACTAGCTCGTTCGATTTTGATTTCTTGAGTTCTAGAGAAAACCCCATCCTTTTTTATCTCATCCCGAAATTCTCGTGCTATGGATATCTCTAGGGTGAGATCTCTTGGGGATACGTTCTTGGGGTAGGAACGAAGCTTTCCTCCGAGTTTCATTGAATTTGAACGAAATTTGCTCGAGATTCGCGGTTTGAAGGTTGGATTTCGGGGGTTTTCTGGGTGCCACCGGTCAGACCGGTAGGCAAGACCGGTCAGACCGGTCTGCTAGTTTTTGAACAGCCGAGACCGGTCCTGTGCACCGGTCAGACCGGTCCAGGCAGATCAGTTCTGCAATTTTCCGATTCGCTTCCGATTTGCTTCGTGGTTTCACTCGCTCGTTCGAGGCCTTTTGTGTTGGTTTAGCTTTTCAATAGCTACTCCAAACTTGGTCAGAACGCTTGAGGGCTAGGGCGATTTTGGGACATAGGCCGACGATTCGAATTTCGAAGAAATTTTGATCGGCTCCCATTCACCCCCCTCTGGTCGCCGGCTTCGGTCCCTCAAATTGACCCAGTCAGGCCCAATTCATTGTAGCCCAAGTAGAAATCCTAATATCATCCCTCCTCACCCTTCTGTTCCCAGCCGCCGCCCCTCACCTCCCGTGCTCGGCACCCATTGCCGGCCCCCAACCCCCCTCGGTCATCGCCCCGACGCCCCCATCGCCGGCCAGCGTCCCGCCTCCGGCGCTCAGATCCGCCCCCCTCTTCACCTCGCCGCCCCCTGCCCCTCTCCAATACCCCCAGCGGCCAACGCCCCCTCCCCACCTAGCCACCCCACCGCCCCTCTCCAGCTCGCAGCTCCGCGCGGCCGCGCCTATCTCCCGGCGCCTGGACGCGGAGGCGGCGACGGTGGCAGCACGCGGCAGCAGCGCGCGGCCGAGGCGGCGTCCGCGGATCGAAGATGACGGCGGCCTGCGACGCACGACGGCGACAACAGCTTCCCCAATCGACGGCAACTTTGTTCATTGCAACTCGGTTAGTTCGGTTAGTACCGAAACCGAACCGATCTTCCCGAAACTGAACTTCCTCGGTTCTTGCTTATGAAAAGAACCGATCGATTCCTATTTTTTAGGAACCAAACTTCTATAAAAATCGAGAAACCGAACCGATCGGTTTGGTTCCTCCTGAATGCCCAACCCTAGTGGCCGCAACAGGTTCCGATTTGGCTGCGCTTTCTCATCAACAAGGAACAGCGGGGGCCCAACGCCCCCCCGCGCGGCACCAACCCAACCATTCTTTCCACCCATTCTCCTCCGCTTTGCGATCCAACAACTAAGATCATTTGCATTCAATTTCCGCACTTCACTCGAGTACGAGCGAGCCTCTCCTGGTGTTGTCGTGGTCCAGTTCGTCGATTTTCTCCTCGACGACATCCGGCAGGCCCCGCTGGCCCAACAACTGGCCCATCAGAGGATCGAGCCCCCAGTGCAGGGAACTGCACGGACTCGCAGACATGCCCATAATCTCCAGGTATCAGAGGCAACCTGTGCTGTGATTAGCACAAAAGCCGTGGGAAAAGCGTAAAGCGGGGCTGCAATTCCTCAGGCAAGGAAGGGATTAGGCAAAGGTAGCGTAGGCAGGTCATGCTGCAGCCGGCAGTTCGGCGAGTGGCAAAAGGCAATCAGGGCAGCTGGGCTGGAAGGATCAGCAGGTGAAGGTGACATTTGGTATGTCAGTACAATGCAATGCTCCTCTGTGAGGGTGGTTAACGGAATGAATGAAGTGGCTGTCTGGTCAGGACAAGAAAAAAAAACAAAAGGGGGGCGAGATCTCATCAGAGTTGAGAACAAACACATCCAGCTCATGCCACGAGCGTGTGGGGTATCCACGGAAGGCTTGCTTGGCTCACGCTTCATCTATACTATAAGGATCCATAGAAATTGAAATTGTTTTCACCAATACTAGTAGAGTGCACATGCGGTACGCACGTGTTCAAAAAAAATTATGGCAAATAAGAATTTTACATTCATGAAAAGACATGTGCGGCACCAGCATATTCAATACAGTACCAGAATAACTTTTATGGACATCGAGTTTTCAAGAAATGTTAAAAATAATAGTTTTTATTGACATCAAGCATTCATGGCGCAAACCAAAGCAAAATGAAATGAAAATCAACTCAGATGGAGCGTATAATGCTGAAACGGGAGGTGGATGGGGGTAGGTGATCAGGGACGGAAGGGGCAAGAGGACTCTAATGAGAAGCGTAAATTTGATCGAAGCGTGATTTCTCTAAGTCCTTTGCAAATCCGGAAATATCCCGATGGAACAGAACTTATTAGTCCGAAATATGGCAATAATGTTGCTGAATTTAAGTTTCTGATAAACAAGAAATTAGAATAAGATCAAGTACACAACACTAAAGCATAAAATGAGTATCAGATTGCCCAAAATTTGACGATGAATAAAAAACAATCACGAAATAGTGGAAAGCCCTTCCATCCATGAGAGCATATCTTCACAGTGCAACCGGGTATTAAATATTAAATTATGCCAAGTACCACGATTACACCAAAACCATCTTTACTGGAAAGCCTATTCAACTCATTGGTGGCTGCAGGATACCATAACATACCTCCAACATAGCATGCTATTCAGTACAGAGATAGCAATTCCATTGTAAACTGGAAGGTACTATCCGCTCAAATAATCTAATCCAACCAAGACAGGAACATAACCGATGTCAATTCTCTTTGAAACATCTAAAGTATTGTGTATCAGATAAATTAATACAGCCATACATTTATCAGAGCTACAATGTTATTAAGAGTTTAACACTTCAAGCAAAAATTCAATAATTGGTTTTCTTTTGAAATTGGCAACAGGTAAAAATTAAACATGCTATTGCTCCTTCATGAATCCCATTATGTAAGTACGATTTAAAAAAAATGTCACTACTGATATAGATGACTGGCCATGGTACAATGACCAATGTGCAATAATTCCAACATACAGGATAGCAAAATCGAGACAAGAATAATTTTTCTAAATGTAATAAGAATTTTAGTAGATAGAAGATTTGCAATGAATTGGATGTCAGGTAATCAAAAGAGAATTCACAGATAAATGAAGTTGTTATACATTGCAATGGCGTTATGTCCCTTTGTAGAGCCAAAGGTCCGAAAGGAAGTGGTAAACATAGATAAATGGAGTAGAAACTTTGTTTTATCTTACCACTAATAGATCTCAACGCGTTCAGGAATGGTTCAGCTCAAGATTTTAGGTTAAAGACATTAATGGATTCTGGAATACCTCACAAAGAACTGCGCCGGTTTTTAGATCATCCTAAGCCAAGTGTTCCCCACCCTACCTTACCAAGTATCTGAAATAAAGTAACAAAGTTGGGATTATCCTTCATTCATACTTTATTTGCAATTCTAAAGCCCCAGTGATGTAAAAATTCAGAAATGATGAGGTGCTGCCAAAATTCAGTGGCACCAACAGGTCAAAAAAAATAAGAACAATCTTTTATCGTAATGAAATTCTTCATTGATTGCAAACAAACAGAGGTCAGTCGCCAAGTAAACACACATAAGTCAGTCATCAAGTATTAGATGGTACACCTATATTAGTTAGATTTACTTTCCGACGTGTACACATTTGATTAATTGAACACAATTATTTTGATTAATTGGACATCACATACTGAAAGAAAGAAAAAATAAACCTACAACCAATTTAGAATGTTTTTTACTCTAGAAAGTTAAACTTCATGTTAACCTGATCCTTCATCCAATTGGTAAATCAGAGAAGTATAAATATATGATTGGCTCCACTGCCCCCAAAAGCTAAACTTGCAAGTGTGAATAAGCAGCAATACCTGAGTTTCCTTTAAGGTGTACCGCTCCAATATCTCCTTATTTGTGAGCACCTGATGCTCAGGAACAAGAACATGCTCCTTGATGTTTATAAGCAACCCGACATCCTGTTCATTGCTTTAATTAGCAGATAGAACAGAGCTGATTGTCAAAATACAGTGGCTTGTTATTGTTGTTGTTGTGTTACTTTTCCTTGACTTTTTTTTGTAAAGTTCTTGCTTAAGAGATTCCTACAACCACAAATGGTGTAGTAAGATATTCTTTAGATAATTGCCATTTGTACAAAAAAGATAACTTCACTAATTAGATTTCCTTGCATACTTGCTTAAGAAAAAAGGAAACGTCCATGAGAGCCATGACAGGTGAGCCACAATTTCAGTTTTTAACATTAGTGTGAACCAAATAAAAAAAATAGGAATGTATTACAACATTCTAGAACCGAATGAGCGTCACAAGATAAAAAAAAAGTAAAGAAACAAATGAACAGGCTTGATCGAAAAGAGTAGCAAGTAGGACACAAACCGAGAATTTGTTATCTGCTTCATTCTTGATGATATTTGAGACGATTGAGGAGGGATTCAATTTCCCTTGCCCTCCCATCTGCATTGATTGATTCAGTCGAGGCACCAAAACGCTGATGCTAGTGTTGGGCACGCAGCAGGCATCTTATCCTTGACAGGAGGTCGAGGAATTCATGAAAGCAGTCGAATATGACTTTGGGATCTGGTGGACATCAGTGGGGCAGCTGATCTCCATCTCCCGAGCGCCACCGTTGTAACCTCCTCCTTCCCCGCCTGCCACCCGGCTCCAGGGGCGTCGTGCTCCCCCTGGCATGCCACCACAGAGCACCGTACGGCCGCAAGCAGCAGGTCTAGCACCACCGCTGTTCCCGGTTTCTGAGACGGACTGGAGGACACGCGCAGGGGAAGCTGCCGTGGAGGGAGGAGCAGCTAGGAAGGCCGATTTGCGGGCGAATCGAGCAGCCAGGACGGCCCCGCGTTGGTGTCGCGAGTGGGGGAGGCAGGAGGCGGCCGGAGCTCAAGCGAGGGGGAGGCCGGAGGCGGCCGGAGCTTGAACCACCTACCGCTCGGAGTCCAGGAGTGCCGACGGCGGGCAAGGATTTGTGCGGAGGAGGAAGGGGCCCTTCGGCGGCTCGATTCGCCCACAAATCAGGCGCCGGCGGCGTGGAGGCGGCAGTCTGGAACCGAGCGTGGCCGCAATGGTGCAGATCCCCAGAGCATGGGGGATCCGCGGCGGGGAGGGCGGCCGCCGCGGCGTTGGGCGTCGCGCTCATGGGGAATCGAGCCGGCGAGGCGGCATCAGCGGCAACCGTCGATCCGCGGGCGGCATTGATGGGGAGGCGGCGTCATGGGGTTGGCGCTGCCGCGAGGGGAGGCGACGTCGTGGGGGAGGTCTGTCGCGAGGGAGAGGGACGCCGCCTCTCGCCAGCCCCCCGGAGCCGCCATCACCGGAGCCTGCCACTTATCCGCCTCGGGGGCCGCCCAGGCTAGGAACGGAAGGGAAGCGGAGATTCCGGGTGGGTACGGGAGGGCGGGTAGGCTGAGGCTCGGTGGAAAAAAATCACGAGAATTGGCGGAATCGTTTCGGAACACCAGGTTTTGTCGGTCTGCTTCGTCTGTTTTGGTCTGCCGCTATACCGAGGGCCTGACATGTGGGGTCGCCTGTGAGAGGTACAGGGTAATTTTATTGGTCTATGCTTATTTTAATTGTTTAGGTTCTTTAAAGTATAGATTAGTCCCCATACCCACCTCACAAATCATCACTTTTGGGGCCACCTGTAAGCAAAAATGTTCGACGAAACGCGGAGGCAGACGGATTACCGTCGTCCGCACCGCGCAATCCCGCCACGGGCTCGCATTTTTTTTCACTGCTGCTCCACGTACCCGCCTCTTGTACCCGTTTTCTCATTAGTCTCCTTATCCCTGTGATCATCGCGGCTTCCCCATTTTCCCCTGCGGAGTTGGTCTCCTCATCGCCGTGATCATCGTGGTTTCCCCGTTTTCCCCCACAGCGCGGGGCGCGGTGCCCTCGCTCGCCTCGATCTTCGCCTTGGCACTGACCGAGCACGCGGCGCGGTGGTAGACGCCCAGGCCGCGGTGGCGGCGTCCAGGCCGCCTTGGCGGTGACCGAGCCCGCGACGCCCAGGCCGCGGTGGTCGACGCCCAGGCCACAGGCCCGCGGCGGGGGACTGGGCCCAACGAGGCGCCATGGAGAGGCCCCTCTCCTGCTCTGGGCGGCGCGGGGTCCGCGAATCCGGCGGTGGTGGAGGACCGGCGGCCAGCAGGGTCCCCTTCTCGGCGTATCGTTGCGTGGCCTCCTCCGGCGAGGCTTTGGCGTCCGCGACGGCCTCCCCATCACCGGCGGCAGAAGAAGGGCGCGGCGGCGGCATCCAGCCAGGCATGATGAATCCCCCGCCGTCGCGCATCGCCGCCATTGCGACCCCTTCCCCGTCGCTCATTCCTCCAGGTCAGGGCTAGGGTTTGGCCAGCGACGCCCCTTGGCGGCGTCGGCGGCGGCTGATCCCCTGGCCGGTGGCTCCCTCATCACGACCGCTGGGCCAGGTGTAGCGAAAATGGACTCTCATGCCATATTTCAATATAATGTTTTGGTGACTGATATAGACAACACAACACTTAGACTAATATGATTGTTAAGATGACCATTCTCAGGCTTTTAGGTTCAAGTGATGACAAAAAGAAGATAGGCGTAGCTAGGCCCGAAGGGCCGCCCCTACGGGGGTTCCGCTAAGAAACCAAGTCAAAACAATCAAGACAGAGATATTTTAGTATCACCGGTTGAACCGACGCTAAGAAAATTACATACGTCGGTGCATTGACTTGGAGCACGTCTGGGAGTTTTGGTAACACCGGTTGAACCGATGCCAGGAAAGTTAAATACGTCGGTGCAATGAACTCAGCAGCTGAGGCAAAATCTATACACCGGATGAACCGACGCTAGATATTGGTGAACGTCGGTGCAGTTGTCTAGAGAGTTAGTTTCTCAGCAACTACACTCACCGGTTAAACCGACGCTGCATCGGTTGATTACGTCGGTCGATTGAGGTAGTTGTTGAAGCATAACGGCTAGTTGGAAAATGCACTCACCGGTTAAACCGGTGATGACAAAAACGGGAGCATCGGTTTAACCGGTGATAGCGCTTTTTGTCAGCCTTTTTCCAACGGCTAGTTTGGGGTGTGTGGGCTATATATATACCACCCCACGGCTCATTTGAGAGTGCTGGAGACAAAGGAAGTATACAAGAGCCAAAGATCATCTCCAACCATCTTAGAGCTTCATTGTACATCATATAGGCTTAAGCACACTTGTGAGAGTGCTTAGTGCCTGTAATAGGGACTAGTTCTTGCGAGAGCTCCCTTGAGAGAAGTCTTGCTGCGGCAAGCAATCCTTGTGATCCATCGTGTGACCCTCCGACTTGGTGTGGAGTGGGAACGACACTTTGTACGGGGGAAGAGGAGACCCCCTCCTTGGTGGAGAAGCTCCGTAGTGGATTTCGGCCGGGTGACCAAGAGAGACGGTGGCGGTGCACGAGATTCGGTGTCTTGTGGGCACTTGACTTTGCTTGCCGGCATCGCCTTGGTGGCATAGTGCAAGACGGTGATCGGAAGAGCCTCGGTGTCCCGTGGACGTATGCGTTTGTGCCGAACCACGTTACATGACCGTGTCTACTCGGGAGTTTGCATCCCTCTTGCACTTACCTCTTTACTTACCGTATTACGTTTCCGCATTTACTCTATCTTGTGTACCTTTACTTTCCTAGTTGGTTTGATTAGGATTGGCTAGGTTGCAAGTCTTTTAGGGGTAAGTAGAGAGTAGCATAGATAAACCTTAGTCATAACTAGCATGTGTATGACGTGTTAGGTTTATCTTATGCAAATAGATTGAGCCCTAGGATAGAAAGCAATTAGCGACCCTATTCACCCCCTCCCCCTCTAGGGTCGGACACCTCGGTGATCCTTACACCAGGACTGGCGGTGATTGAATTGGGACCAGCAAAGAAGCAAGTTGATACTGATGAACTTCAAAAGACCAAACAGATGGTGAGTTTTACTTGTGAATTTACCTAAGTTAATTTTCATGATAACTTGCACCCTGTGCTAGCAACCTGCTTTGAGGCTAGCTTAATGATATGTAACTTACATTTTCCTGCTGAATGAATGTTAGCTTGAAAAAGCTAAGCAAGAAGTCAGACATAAGGATGACTCTTTGAGAAAGCTACAAGGGAAAGATCAACTGCGCAAGAACTTGCAAGAAAAGGTATATAATTATTTGAATAGTTGGTTCTTCTGGTGTTTCTTGGTTATTGCTTTTGACTTGTACCTAACAGCTTGTTGAAACATATATTAGGTAAAAGAGCTTGAGGGTCAAATAGATTCCAAGACACATTCTCAAATGACATCAGAGAAGCAGCAGCTTCAGCTCTCAGGAAAATTAAAGGAGAAAGAGGAAATGTGTACTGCCCTTCAGCAAAAGGTACAAACAGAAGTAGTTACAATTATTTACATGCTACAAGCACGAACAGTTATTGTTGTAGTTATGTAATTAGGAAACTTGAAATTTCTGTGTACCCCTCCTTTTCAGATTGTGGAGTTAGCATGCAAGATTACACAGACGCACCAATCAGAATATGAGATTGCATTTCTGAAGCAAATGATAATTTACAAGTAGTTATCAATGAGATTTAGCAGCATGCTTTGATTGGTTTTATATGTTTCTTTCCTTTCCTCAGATGAAAAATCTGGAGCTCAAGTCGAAGGAACATATACGATCACTTGAGTTGAAGGTGACTCTTGTAAAGATTAAACATTTTATATCTTTGGCTCTGCCTCTGCTATATGAATCAGTTTACTCATCATTATTATTGTTTATTTTTTCAGAACAAAGACCTGGAGCTCAAGTTGAAAGAAAAAGAAGACCAGCAATCTGTTGCGGAATTAAAGGTGCTCCTTGAATGGATGTGCTATCTTTGATTCTACTATATGATAGTTTTTATTACCAAGCTCCTGCCCAGTTTCAAAAATATTATTACCAATCTTGCAATAACCATCATTAGATTTGGCAACATGTTTGAATTTGTTTGATTGATTTACCATTTCCTTTCTTAGAACTCAGAGCTGGAGCCCAAGTTGAAGGAACTAGAACACCAGCGGAACAAAGAGGTGGAGCTCAAGTTCCTGAGGAGCTCAAATTCCCTGAACACGCAGCAGCCTTTAATTCCTAAGACTGCTGAAGCGGTGGTGAATGAGAAGAAGAGAAAAGATGATGCAAGGAACGCATCCATCGTTGGTGAACAAGAGAGCAAGAGGCTAAAGAAAACAGCAGCCAAGCCTCCTTGGGTTGTGAAGAATTTGGAAAGGTCAAAAGCATTGTCAAGGGCTGCTGCCGCTGCCGCAGCCGCTGCTACACACAAGGTGCTGCCTACTCCCAGGTCACTGGCTCTTAATAAGCTAAATAAAATGTGACCTTGAGAACAAATAATAAGGTCAAAGCAGAAATAACTACATTAAATTTAGAGTGCTGGAACAGTTTGTCAGTTTAATGTGCCCTTATGAGCACGACTACGTACTTGACTGAAGCAACTTTGATACGCTTCCTGTATGTAGTGGTGTAGCATTGCAACTTCTGCATCCTGAATGTAGCTAATCATATCGGAGAAGGGGAAACTGCAGTACATGACGTGTCGATGTGAAGCTCTCATGCTAAGGTGTATGTTCCAGTTGCATGGTTTGAGGCCTTGCCTTTCATGATGGCCATGGAGGTAAGTCCCAATCGTTTCCTATCAAGGTTATGATTTATTACTAGATAAATCTGCATTGGTTTTAGTCTCCCTGAGAATATGTTACAATGGATTTTTGGATGTAGAAAAATGTTCACCCATTTGCTAGCTTTGTTTCTTAGTTATATAGATGTCAGTTATGATTTTTTCTTTCCTGGTTCTTATCTAGAGTATATTTTTTAAATTTGTACTGCAGAGGTGATCAAGGGAAAAAGGAGAACTCAGAAGTTTTCATGGGAAAAAATTAACCTCAATTAAGTCATGGTGTGGCTGCAAATGTTCTTGATGGCTCGCTTACCATGTTTTTGTCGAAATGCCTGTCACTATGTGGTTGAGAAAGAACATTGTGTGGTCAAAAGCAAGTTCATATATTTTACTTACCAATATTCTTTTGACAAGTAATTCCTATTGCCTGATGGTCATCTGATCTCCACTAACATGCCAAACCTGTTTGGGCACAACACCCAGGTGAGAAACACTGTTCCTTTGTTTCAATTTTAATCACTTGAGGAGCACTTCTTTTTGAGATATATCTCTGTTCCTGTTATTTGTAGTAGGTAGATTTTGGTGGTGTACACATCCTATTGTGATCAACTCCACACTGTTCCTTTGGATTGCTATGCCTGGAACAAAATGCTATTCTATAAAGTCACTATGCTGTTGTTGGGCTGTCTCCTAATTTTTGCACCTGACTATGACTATTTGGCCAGGTTCATCCTGATGGTTGCAAAATCAAGCCTGAAGTACACACAGTGGAGTGATGTCTCAGTAAGCTATGTTTAAAGAGAATGTTTTGGAGTTTGGAACACATCTTTTAATGTATATCTATTTCTTTTTCAGTGAACATTAGTTTGGCAGTATTAGTTAGTTTATTATACTCATATAATATGTTCTGAGTATGAAGATGTAAGCACATGGTTTTTTGGTGTTGGAGTTTGGGGCTGTATTATGCATCGAGAGATGAAATGATAAAATGAGAAACCTTAAGTGAATAATGTGGAGGCAATTATAATAAGCAAAAGAGTTTATTTTTATTGTTGCTTATAATATTTTGCCATTCTTGATGAAAAGATTCAACAATGAAGGAGTTAATGACAAATGGTACGATGAGCCATACATCTCTCTTGTTTCTATGACGAATTTCATCTGAATAACGCCATCATTGGCTACAGGTAATAAGAATGCCTTGTGTTTGTCTTGTACAGAATAAATAGATAATTTGGAGGATCTTGTAGAAAAATGCTCAAAATAATAAGAGTGTAAGTAACGAGAAGGTTGTGTGTTGAGGACGAGATACAATGTTGTAACTCGTGAAACAAGCATTTGGATATCAGTGTTGGACTGTTGTGAACAAGCACTTACATTCCTAAAGTCATGTGGTACAATCGCCGTTTGAATCAAGAGCAATTTGCAAACTTTTTAGGGATACAGTGCATCCTATCTTTTGATGCATATGTTGGTCTAGCTTATAAGACTATGGATACAGTGGAGTGCTTTATATTACAAATGCTATTTTTTGAATGATTCGCATGAATAAGACTAACACATCTTGTTATATTGAAATTTTAAATTATCATATCAACAGCACGCGCGATGCCGCGCGGGCCACTCTACTAGTATCATATAGAAAACCTGTATGTACAACGACGTCTCTCTTTCTTTTTTTATGTACCCACGCGCTATGATATGATACGAGTATTAAGAGCAACTCCAACAGGTTGATCTTCCCTTTTTTCTTTTCCACTTTTTCTCAATATAGGGGATTGATATTGAAAAAACCTACTCCAGCAGATTGATTTTCCATCTCTCTTTCTCCTTTATTTTTTCTCAATCTCCAATAATTTCTCTCCAATCTCCAATAGAAAGGGGAGACATCGCATCTCCCTTTCCATATAGAAAGGGGAAAAAATTAATCTGCTGGAGCACTTCTTCCATATATGTTGAAATTGAGAAAAAAAATTCCCTATATGATGAGAAAGAGGAAGAAGAAAGATCAATCCGTTGGAGTTAGCTCTTACATTCGGCAAAGAAAACTTGATACGGTCGTCGGTCCCGGCGCCGGCACGGCGGCACCACCACAAGCTCGGTCGATCGACCGATCCGGATCAGCAGCAGGACCCTTTGAGGATCTCGGCGAGCCCGGCGCGCTGCTCGCAGGTGAGCTCCTTGGGGAAGACGACCTCGAGCTTCACCCTGAGGTCGCCCCGCGCGCCGCCCTTGTGCTCGGGGATGGGCATGCCTTCGCCCCTGATCACCTTCTCGAGCCCGGGGCGGATGACCTCGTCCTGGAACGCCAGGCTCACCTTCTTGCCGCTCAGGAGCCGGAACGACAGGGACCAGCCCGTGAGCGCGCTCACCAGCGGCACCTCGGCCTTGAGCACCAGGTCGTTGCCCACGCGCTTGAACGTCGGGTGCTTCTTCTCCGACACGGTGAAGATCGCGTCGGCGGGCAGGCAGCCCGGCCGCTCGTCGCCCATGCCTTCGAACACGACCTGCTTCCCTTTCTTCCACCCTGGCTTCACCACCACCGTCTGGGACACCTCCTTCTTCACAATTGACCTGCCAGAAGCACCCCGGCTAATTAGTCTAGCAGCGGTAGCAATCAGTCAGTCCAAGAGTGAGTAGAGTACATGGAGGAAGGGAGCTCAGGAGTCACCGTCCCTGAAAGAAAAAAAAAACTCCTACTAGCAATTGTGAAAACTGCTGCCTGTCGCTCGAAAGGACCACTTCTTTGCTCGATAATAGATCCAAAATTGGGTATTAAAAGGCTCCAACAAACATGCATACACATATGTGGCAAAGAGGGCATCTTGGGATTATCTTCTCAAGATAGGATGATCCGTCGCTGTACTAACCGCGTTCGAAAACATTGTTATCGTGGCCTTGTGTTAGTTAGGTAGGATAATCTTGCAAGAATAGCATAGATGCCCAGAAGGAAGGGGGAAAGGGTCACACCAAAGCCCAGGCCACTCGTGTAAAGTTTCATGCCTACGTTCCAAAGCTAGCTAGATATTCCACTGACAAGTGCATGATGTAAAAAGCAGTCACCCACCCCCCACTGTAAAAAAACACAATCGCTCGCGCCATATCCAGGAAAAAAAGCAGAAAGCGATTGTGCTGGTGCACTGTTCATCGAGCGATACCCTACAGTGCAGTGCAGCAGCTAGCGAATTGGGGAGCACAACACAAAGTGGAATGTCTGTCGCCATCAGGATGACCTCTGAATTCTTGCCTAACCCTAAGTTTCCAAGTACAGATTCATTGTTAAGTCTGAATTATATAGACACTGCTCAGCTCTGCTTTGATTAAATTTCCCTCTTTGTGCGTTTGAAGAAGCGTAGTCAACTGCCAAGTGAAGTGATTGCTCGCCGGATTTCTAGCAAGGTTTTCAATCAAACTCTTGTTGGTTCATGGATTAGGTGTAGCCGCGTCAGAAGGGAGAGGAAAAGCAGAGGAAAGCAGGTACCCGTTCCTGGTGACGACGTCGCGGGTGAACTTGACCTCCTTCTTGCAGCCGCGGCAGAGCTCCTCGAGGGTGCACTCGAGCTTGCGCTCCAGCGGCGGCGCCTTGCGCATGATGGAGCTGGAGAACTCGGCGAAGGCGCGCCGCCCGCCCGAGTTGCCGGAGCTGTACACCTTCTTGAACTCCCTCGCCGGCGTGCCGGGCGCGCTCCTCATGCACAAGTCGTCGCTGCGCGTCCTCTCCATGCGCGGCCCGACGCCGCCGCCGCCGGCCCTCTCGCCGGCCCGGCCGTCATTGCACAGCCCGAACACCGCCCTGTTCTCCTGCTGGTCCAGGAGCGCCTGCGCGAGAAGAAACATCACGACACGGCACAGCACGCACGCCGCAATGCGCAATTCTCAGCAAGGCGCGCACGGCACGGCAGAGAACGCCATGGGCGCTCACCTCGTAGGCCTCGCTGATGGCCTTGAAGCGCGCCTCGGCCTCGGGCTTGGACGACGGCGGGTGCTTGTCGGGGTGCCATTTCTTGACGAGGTTCTTGTACGCGGCGCGGATTTCCTGCGGCGAGGTGTCCTTGGGGATGTTGAGGATCTTGTGGTACAGCTCGGGCGGGTTCCCCATCGGAAGATGACGCCGCTCCTGCGGCCCCGGCGCAGGGGAAAGCAGAGGGAGCCGAGCTGGGAGGGGGGAGAGAAACGAGTGTGGTGGGTGGCTAGTGGCGAGCGGAGGGAGAGGGTGAGACTTGAGAGCGGAAATAGAGTGAGCGAGAGAGTGGCTTTATGTAGGGTGGTCTATTTGAACCAGTTTTATAGAGAGAAAAACAATGGAGGGAGGGAGACAGGAAGGGGCTTTCTGCAATTATGGATGGCAGTCACTGTGAAATGGAGGGTACGGGTGCTCGTACAATGGGGCCACGAAGGGCATGAAGGTGAATTGCTGGCAATGGACATGGACAAAGTCTGAAAGGGGGTGCGGAGGAAGACGCCGAAGAATATGATCGTGGTCGTCGTGCGGGTTTTGTAGTTTTGTGTTTCAAACTTGAAGCGTTCAATTATGTTGACTTTGAAGCTAATCGAACAATAGATTTGTCGGTGTGAACAAGAAGCCCATTCTTTTTTGAACAACTTCTAATTTTTTTTCCGAACAACACAAGAACCCCATTCTTTTTATGAAAAGGCGGTTCTCCATTTTTTTAGAAGGAAAAAGCGATTCTCCATTGAGAGCAAGGTTTTCCTTATCAATAGAAAAAAATATCGGAGGTCACTAATAAACAGAAATATCGGATATATCGGAATTCTATCAGTGATAGACTTTTTTCGGACAAAATTTAGAAAAAAACACTAGATTTGTGTAGAATTAAACATAGATCCTTTCCAAACGAAAGAACATGAAAAACTAGACATAAATGATTTAGAAAATAAGAGAAAGTCACCCTTTGATAGCACATATTCAATAACACCTATTGGATTGCCAACCATATAGGCTCATGGCATTCTACATTAAGTTAAGTGGTGAAACAACAAATAAAGTCCAAAATATTTCAACCAACAGTCCCAAATGCTACTGGTTAGAATGAAATTGTTGCAACTACAGTCCATAGCAAGCTTGATCCACAGTCCCAAATATTACAAAGTTCGAATGAAACTTGAACACACACACAACAATTCATAGTCCCAAATACTACAGTCCACAGACCCAACTTTGGACACCAAAGTAGTATGTAGTCCAAAATATTACAAGCACAATATAGCCACATATGGCTCAAAATTCTGATCTCCAGATCAGTTCATAGTCCGTGGCCCCTAGGATGCTCATATCACTGCAAAAATTGCATATATGCTCAAAATTTGGTCACTAAATTCCAATTCAATTAATTCATATGATGGCAAGAAATCCATCTAACCTTTGCACCTGGGTAGAAGCAAGAGACTTTCCTCAACCTTTTTGATCTTGGACGAACAGAGGCATCATGTGTATTTTCAGTACCTATAAAGATGTACATAACATAAGCATCCTAGCTCAACTATCAACACAAGATTGGGCTGTCAAATATTATTCAGAATTACTACAGCATTCAGATCAATATTATTCAAGATGAAATGCATATATATATATATATATATATATATATATATAGTGTGTGTGTGTCTGAAAGTATATGCTGTGCAAGTAAAATAAAAAGTTAGTCAAAGCTCATTTGTACCACCACCATTATTTGGATCTCCAACAGGTTCTTCATCACCACAAGCCCGTCCAATGTCACCATCATCATCGTGACCTTCGACAAAAATAACATTTTGATCGAATATATGTGGCCTTGACAAACTTAATACAAAGAATGTGGAGAATACAATCAAAACTAAAAACTCACCATTATCACCTCCATCATCAGAGCTGCTGTCCCCTAACTCGACATACGTAGGGCGACCTTGCGCAGAATCTGATTCAACATCATCTGCAAAATCTTCTTCCTCTTCTTCCTCAAATGCTAACCTTCTTTTCTTACCACATTTTTTTTGGGAAAAGTAACATTCTTAAATGCAGCCACCTCTGCTTCGTCCATCCTCAACTCTTCTACAATAAATGCACTAGGATTGGGTGGTTCAAGGTCAAGATCACTATCAACATATTCGTCAAGAGTTGGTACAGACTCACTCCTAGAGTTGCACAACCAATCCTTGATCGGGTTGTCTTCATCATACATTGTGACATCCCGGAAAATTCACCGAAATAAATTACTCGCTAAAAATAATTTTTAAAATCTTTTCCATCGTTGAGTTCAAATCGTTCTAAATCTTTTTCTGTCCAAACTCCCAATGTCCCGAAATCTTTCCCGGCGATCCGCCGTTCCGACACCCGTACCAATCCCCATCCCATCTCTCTGATTCCTTTCCCAGTTTTACGTGTGCGTCACTTCCCGCCGAAGCCGCGCAGCGCGCGCGTGGCCGACCGCCGCCGCGAATCGCGCCGGCAGCTCTCTCTTTCCCTCTCTCTCTCTTCTTTTCTTTTTTTCCTTTTTCCTTTTTCTCTTTTCTTTTTCTCCTCCTTCCCTTTCTTCCTTTTCCCTCCTCCTCCTTTCTCCCCCTCGCGCGGCACGAGCAGAGCAGCTCGGCGCTGGCCGTCGCCCCCACCAGCGGCCCCCTCCTACCTACCCTCCCTGTGCAGCCGTGCCCCCTTGCCCGCCTCGACGCGCGCGCGCGCCCAAGCAGCAGCAGCGGAGCTTGCACGGAGCCGAGCTCTTGTGCAGCACGCTGCCGTGCGGCGCCTGGCCGTTGGCCTCCGCCCCTCCACTTGCGCCGCCCCATCCCCACTTGCTGTCCTTCCCTGCACGCCCCATCGCCTCGCTGTCGCGTCCGCGCCGCTCTGCGACGCCGAAGCCGCCCCCACGCCATTAATGGCCGCGTAGAGCTGCCGGCCGCCGGCCACCGCTCCCCGCCCCTCCCCTGCTTCGCTTGGCCTATAAATAGGCCTCCGCGCAGCTCTCCACCTCCACGAGCTCGCCCCACCACCGCACGCCCCCTCCCGAGCTGCGCAGCGCCGCCGCCACAGCCGCCGCCGCCCGGCGCCGTGGAGCCCCCTCCTCGCTGTGCCCCAGCCCAAGCCGAGGTGGGGAATAGGTCCCCCTCGTTCCCCTCAACCTTTTCTCCCTCCCCAGGCCCGCCGCCGTGCCCGGGAACCCCGGCGCCAGGGGCGCCGGCGAGCTGCCTCCCTCCTCTGTTCCCCTGTGTGAGGAGGAAGAAGATGTCATTTTTGCCAAAAACCCCCTCCCTTCCCTTCTATTCCTTTAAGAACCCCCCCTCTTATGTTCTTTTCCAAATAAACCCGCCATGTTTCCCATATTTAAGAAATAACCCCTCCACTATATAAACATAATTTCAAATAGGTCCCTACTCCTTTCCAGAATGTTCCGAATATTTTTAGAAATTCCAATCAAGTCCCTGCCATCCCAAAAATAATTACAAAGAGGCCCTCTCTTATCTCTTTTAATGAATAAGCCCCTCCACTATATAAAATATTTATGAGTAGGTCCCTGCCTAATTTCTAGAGTAGCCCAAACATTTTCCAAAATTCTATTCAAGTCCTATCACTCCCAAAAATAATTACAAATAGGCCCCCGGATCCTTACTAAGCCCCTAAACCTCTCTACGGCCTATCATTTCATGCGCCAAAAATCCTCCGTTTGCCCCGAAACTTTACCACGCCATTTCTAACATAATTTCGGCCATGCGATTAAGAAATCTCCCAAAAATATTCTTTCTACCATTATTTCTTAAGTTATTCTTGATTCGAGCTCGACGATAAAACCTTTATTTCTTTTTCTTTATTGTGTGTTTGTTTGTGTGCGCCGTAGATCACAAAGTGACTGGGGGAGAATCCGTCGACGAGCAGTACCACGAGCAGGTGGTGTCCGAGGACCAGTACCGCAAGCCCGAACCCAAATGACAGTACTTCGATCGGGACTTCGAGGAAGGCTTTGTGAACGGCAAGTTCAATCTCATCCTTTGATTGCATATTTCGACCCAGTTTTATAAACACAACCTATTGGCCTGTTTTATAAAATTGCATATATTTTTACTGCTGAAACATAGTTGGATAGCCACCCCTTGATTTGTTACAACCATTCCTTGACCACCTAGATTAACATCTATATATGATTTATTCTTTATGGATGTTAATCGCTGCTAAAGCACCGCTTAGGACCCGGTACTCGTTTTATTACACTAAAAAATGGTTACAACATGCTTTATAAAAGGGAAAATGCATGAGTATTGAGAAAAGAGAAATTGGATTATAAAGAATAAAATGTTAAGATGGGATGGATGAATGGCATTCCCTGTGTGGATTGTCATATGTTGGAGGCTCGTACCGATGTGGTTGAGCAAGAAGGTTGGGAGATACCCATTTTGTCACAATTAAGGACCGAGTTGATGTGTCATCTTACCTAACTCAACTATCGTGCAAACCACTCGACCGTTGTGTGTGGCAACGGCTTAGCATAAACCCCACTAGTTAGTCTGATAGCCATCAGGAGAGCTGAGAGCAACGGGTGATCAAGGAGAAAGGGATAAGGTCATAGTGACTTATGTCCTGGTTAAACCTCAGTGATAGGTCAATGGCCCCTTGGTGGAGTCCGTGTTGGCTAGTCAGGTCTAGCTAAGGTGGGTAATGGCTTTGTTGGGATTTGCACCGACACTAAGGTGATCGTGCTGTGGTACCCCACTTGTGGGTAAAGTTGTACACCTCTGCAGAGTTAAAACCTATTCGAATAGCCATGCCCACAGTACTGGGCGAGTTACGGTTTGGTCACATAACTAGCTTCTGGGATAGATGGTTCCATGGTGTGAGTTGTTTTTAGAAGGTGTCCGACAGATGTGCCGTGAGCTACTGCGGATGAGGAGTCCGGTAGCATTTAAAACTTGGATCCTTTGTGAAGGATCAACCCCACTGATTACTCGATTACTAAAGAATTGCTTTGGGAAAACTCTTTTCAAAAATAAACCCTTGCATGTGTAAAAGCTAGCCTTACTACAAATAAACCTCAGCATTATCCTTGATTTATCCTGTGCATATCTGTATTATCCCCCCCCTCGTGGGTGGGGTTGGACTTGTTGAGTACTTTTGTACTCACCCGATATATATTTCTATTTTCTTCAGAGGAAGATCCAGACTTCGTTGTTGAAGATGTCGAGTAGAGGTTGCGTCCGCACCCAACTTTGCCTGTGGTGTTGGCCCTCTGCAAGATGCTTCTGCTGGCGTGATACTCTGAGCCCGAGCTGGATCCCATGTGGGTCATGCTTTGGTGTATCACCGTAGCCTTTTTACTTCTTATTATCGTTTGTATCGAGTGTCCGCTTCCTCGTAGGTTGGTACGGTGATATACCATCTGATGTAATAAATGTGTATCAGCCTCCTAGGACTGATATTTGTATCACATTTAAGTCACCTCTTATGAGGGGACGCTTCAGGTGGTATCAGAGCCGTAAGTTGGCCGTAGAACGTGACCCTGGGATCGAAACCCTTTTTCTAAGCCTTTTCACATTAGAACTTTCCTTGCTTAAGCCTTTTTCCCACACAAATACTCACCACTGACTCTTGCCTGTTCTAGATGGCTGACAACATATGGAGTAACGGAATCTGCTTCGCAGAGCCTGGCCTCCCTAAGTTATTGCTACTCAGCCTGGAACGCGTCGGAGTTGTGGACACACAGGAGTACATCTACTGGGAGTACGACTCCAAGGGCACTCTTCGGTGCGACATGATGATCTTCGTGGGAAAAAGCACCCGCTACCCTGACATGGACCCCTGGTTCATCTCCACCACTGGCTTTCGCTTCCCAGATACCTACCGAAAGGCCCCCCCGAAAAGCCCTGCGATGTCTGCGTGTGGTCTACAAGCATCATCTTCAGCAGACTCCTATGGGAATTTTCCCGCCTACTGGAGGAAGAGGACGCTCATGGATTGCCCGGATGAGAGGACTTGAGAGAGAAGAAGAAGACCTAGAAGATACGGTCTCCCACCTGTCCATCTACCTCACCGGCTTGGATGAGCTCTACCGCAAACAGACGGCACAACTGAAGCACCAAATCCATAGGGCAGAAAAGGCAACCCAAGAAATGGAGGAATGTTGGCGCTCCTTAAGTACCCATTTTATCCCTTGTTTATCCTTGATAATGGCATGAATTTAATATCAAAATCACTAACCGTCCTAACCCCGGCCTAATTATTGGTCATTTTCACATTTGCACAAATATTTTGGAGGAACTTTGTTTTTGCAGGTTTTTGGCCTATTTTGGAGCATGAAATGATGAGGCCCGTGATCGAGCACTAACACGGAGAAAGATGAAGGCCAAAGCCCAAAGAAGGACCAAAGCCCATGTTGATTCGAAGCTCATTCATGCACATCCATCCTCCAAGAGAGCCCAAAGGACCAAGCCCACGAAGATGAGATCAAGATACTTCGAGATTAAGCAAAGCAAATGAAGATTTAAGGAAGGATTCCCTATCCTATCCTTTCCTCGTAGATATCTCCAAGATAATGACGTTCAAAGGGGTGCAATCGTGAAGGACATAAACTCTAGAAGATGCGAGGAGTCTACACGCAAAAGATGAGGCCGAGGCGGGCCCGAAAGAGGGTAGGCCGGCTGTCCTAGGCCCATGAGCCGGATGGCCTAGCCCGTTTCCGAGGCTGTTCGGCCTCCACTTTGACCGGTGGCTTCCTCGGCTTATAAATAGCTCGCACCTTATTCAACTCGGGGAATCCATCCACCCAGAACTTGACGAAAACCTAGGGCCAAGACCGGAGGGAGACGACGGCCGCCGCAAGTCTTCGAAGTTGTCTAGGAGATGGCTTAGGCCGCCCCTAGCCGCCATGGCCTCCCAGCGTGGTTGTGCCATGGTGGAGTTCATGAGCTAGTTGGAGTCGTCAATGGTATGTACTCGGTGGTGACGATCCAAACGAATCTATTATGTGAATAATGATAATCATGTCTTCTGAATCTTTTAGCGACCATGTTCTCTCTTTCGATTTCGTTCTTTTCTTTGGGTTTGCTTCATCCTAGATCTATTATCGAGATAGATCGCTTAGCATGATCTTGTAGTCATGGTGGCTAGAGGTTCATGGCGGAACTGTCAAAGGGGGTTCGACTTGCTTCAGGGTGCTTTCGTCCAAAGGGGGGCATCGTGACAGGGCGTTGCTTTAAGTAGATGGGGTATCGAAGGATCGGATTGGAGATTTTGGGTTTAAAGATGCCATTGATTGAGATGCATGATTTATTTGCTCGTTAGCTTGAACTACAACTAGATGACAATAGGCCTAGTCATGTCTTTGGTTTTGCTATGGTTACGCCTATATTCATGGATGAGATCAACCTTTACACAACACTCATATCTATTAAAGGTTACTCTATATGTGCAATTCATGCTTCATATTAGGATAGATCCGTTAGATTAGATGGAAAACCTTGGGTAGTTCTTTGTCGATCCACGGATTGATAAACCTTGGGGGAATACTCTAAGGGAAAAACTACACGATCGCGTGCGCTTGCGGTATATAAATTGGGGTGCTAAGGAGTGTCAACAAGCTTTTCTGGCGCTGTTGCCGGGGATCGGCAACTCGAACCCTAGGGCGATCTATCTAGTTTTTTGGACTAACCCTAATTTTTATTATTGCATATACCCTTGTTTTCTTGTTTGTGTCCTTGAAAGTAGGTGGAAAAAGCTAGACATCAAACTTGGACTTCGAGAAATCCATAATCCACTTCAACAAATTTCAACAATCGGCAACAAGATGATCGAGGAGCCTCGACATGGAATATCGACAACGTCCACATCGACATGACAACAACAACATCAAGATTCGCTCTTTAGTGGTAGGTGCTAACTTTTGTTAGTGGCCCAGCATCCGCTATCAAGTCCCCACTCCCCAAAGAAAAAGATGATAAATAAAGTACGCTGCCGTGTCAATTAATTTTAAAGACTAATGTTTTTGGGAAGAATTGTTTGTTCAAGCAATAGGTATGAAGCATGACCGCGAAGAAAATTGTGCGATCATCATCATCTATGAAGTGTTACTATTGTGATGAGTTTTTCATCCAAGATCAGAGAAGTACCATGAGAAAATAATAGATTGTTTTGAAGCTCCATCAAGTCTTCTTTCCAACGGATCAAGAACCATCAACTTTGGCGATCGGTGTGAAGAGTTATGGTAAAATCTTTCAACGCTGCGTGTTCTGAAATCCCTCTGGACAGATTGCAGCGCCGTAATAAAACAAGCATAACTTCTTTATCCGGAGTCCGATTGGGGCGAATGACCACTTGGAAAGATAATTTGATGCACTTTGCAATGGAGTAGAAGTTTGGTACATGTTCTGCACTAGATGAAGGGGAATTCAAGGAGGACAGATGCAGTAGCAACTGACGAAGAAGGTGATGACGATGTCAAAGGATGATTGGAAGGCTATGTACGCAAAAGATGATGATTTGAAGTTGACCAAAGCTGGAGGCAACAAGATTAGAAGAACCACGACACCACCTATCTTCTGCAGTGGGATGCCCGATATACTTCTAATCGAGTGGTGCTATCAAGGAAGGAAACCATTCGGATCCTCAACACGAAGCACATGAGCATCTTCCAATCCCGACACCTTTGGTAAAGCAAGAACAATGGAGAAGACACATCATTGAAGCCGTGATATTTGCTGGTAATCAATGGTGATGACCTTGAAGCCTAGGGACGCACGACACTACGCTCCAAAGACCACATGATCGAGATCATTGACATCTGCGGATGAATTCACAAGAAGATATTGTTCTCATCAATGTCCAGCTCGACCTCAGAAGCAAATAGCAGCATATTTTTGGATATTCAAAAGCTCCATGAAGTTCCCGTTCCAAAGAATCAAGAACCAAGTCAATCAGAGATTCCTACAAGCGGTTATGGCCAAAACATTGAAGGGTGCGCACTCTGAAAATTTCTGGATAGCACGCAGCGCCAAAAGTGAAACGGGCAGAACTCCCTCGTTTGGACTCGGTTTAAGATGAATGATCACTCGTTGGAAAGGTAATTTCATAAGCATTTCAATATATCTATATTTTGGTATATATTCTGTTGAGTATACAGGAGAGATTCCATGAAGAAGAGGCAGGGGCAACGCGATGAGAACAAGATAGAGAAGATGACGATGACAACAATGAAGGGGAGCTTGGGCAATGCTTTTATCAAACGTACATGATAAAATTCAGAGGCTTGGAGCAGAGGAAGAACCCCAATGACATTGGCAAATGAAGGCACAAGCGGTCGACCTTCGATAAACGAAGATGTTGCAAACAAACCACGACGGATTACAAGAGCGCAACATTCAACACATGGAGACGTGAGAAGCAAACCACGACGGACCACGAAGAGTGCATCAAGATGACATCTCGCACAAAGCACCACGACTCCAATGAGTATGAAAAAGCTCCGAGGCCAAGGTATACATTGAATTCTCAAGCTTCTATATGTTTTGTTGATAATCTTTAAAAATCTCATGCTCGAACCGATAGTCGGAATGAAAGTTTAAATTCTATGCCTTGTTCTTTTCATGATGATAGGCTAGAGTTTCTTGAGAATGTTGATTTCATGATTAAAGAACCTCTGCCTAATAATGAGCTCCGCACTATGTAAGAAACGCTTGCTGCATTTAATTACACCATGCCTTGTTGATGAAATTTAATTAAGGATGTGATTATGTTGCATATGTTTACAAATAATTGCAAATCTCGATCTTGCTTTGCGCTTGGTAAAGCTCATGACCCTAAAAGAGCACATGTTGGGAGAAGCCCCGAATTTCACTAACCATGCAGGACATGAAACTCAAATGATGAGGAGGGAAACCGTGCCCAAAATTTTGAACACCATCATCAACATCTTCAAGTTTCAAGAACGGACGTCGCTAAGCCTCATCAATTTTGTGCACAAGCCCAGAGATTTACAATGCAAGAAAGTTGAATATTCAAGATCTCCATCAAGTCCTCGATTCAACGCATCCATGATCGATACAATTGAAGACCCACGGGAGGAGCTATGTCTCAAACATCGGAGATGCACGTGCTGAAATCAGCACGGGGCAGATTGCAGTGACGGGGGAAAATGGGCATAACTCCCTCAATTGGAATGCGTTTTGGGCAAATGAAGACTTGTTGGAAAGAAGATTTCGTGCACCTTGCATTGGATCGATTGGTTGGTGCAACTCCCAATCTGGATAGAGAGGAAAATCCGTGAAAAGAAAGGTAGCGACGAAGGACAACAAAGAAGGAGGTGACGATGATGTGAGAGACGATTGGACAAATTTTCCATTAAGCGTGCTTGATCATGTCCAACATGGGAAGTGGAATAAGAGCTGCATGGAACACCTTCACCTCTTGCATGAAGGACCATGGCTTCGCATCAATTTGAAGGTAAGAAAGTCGAGCTCTATGACCTTAAATGAAGCGCTTTGCGGGAGGCAACCCGATCTTTTATTTTATATATATTAATATGACCGTCTACATTGCACTCTTTAATTGGAATATCAAGTAACATTGTACCATTGCTCTAACAAAAACCATAACTTCATGTTGTTCATTCTAAATGTTATTGAGGGAGCACTTTGTTATTTGATCATGGGAAACTTGTAGACCTTTTTGTGTGCCTATTAGTGTTTAGAGTCTTTTTATTTGTGTCCTTTTAGAGGGAAATATGAAGTGTTGCACCACCCTTTGATTCTAAACTTGTGACTAGTTAACTTAGGCTAACTTTTTGTTTTGTTTTAGACCACCTCATCATGTCATATCATTTTGTTCACCCACCCCGTGTTGCATTGCATACCATGTTGTTCGTCTCACCCTTGCATTGCATTGCACATTGCATTAAAAAAACTTTTTCTAAAAACATTGACTAGCCTCGCTTTTGAGATCCTAAAACCCTTAGGAAAACCACTCATAGAGCAATCCTAAAAACAATAGGTTATGTTTTTCTTTCAAAAAAAATCTAACTTTTGTTTCTCTCTAGTTTTTTAAAAACCACCTTAGATAGAATTTCTATACCCAACACTCTATCTTCAAAATTTTTGTTTTAAACCAAAAAAATATAGGAAACCCATAAACCTACTTCTAAAACCTTGTTAGCTCGGTTGCTTGGTCCTTTTCGATAAATAACATTTTCATTGACAAAAGGCTCACTTCTTATGAAGTGTCGCGAAGGCTTTTTGTCACTCTTAGCAATTGTTTTTGAATAAGCTAGTTGCGGAACAACATCGAAAGGTCCTTTCAACCCTGCTAACACTTGTTTTTGCAAACTTTACATTTGCACTTTGCATCCATTCCATTGTTCATGCCACAAGTTGAGTCTAGGGATGCTTGGTTTGTTGGCATTTGTCTCTACTCCCGACCGTCACCCCGGGGGTAGTGTGTGCACTTGATTGTTTTGCAGGCATGACAAAGCATTCCCATGAATTCGTGATCAAAGAAGAAATTAAATTCGTCAACACCTCCAAAGTTCGAGAGCAAGCCCTGCTGTTTTCATCAAATTTTGCACATGGACAGAGACGTACAAGGAAGAAAAAGTTGATATTCAGAAGCTCTATGAAATTTCCGTTCCAATGCATCCAAGATCAATGAATTTGAAGACCCGTACAAGGAGATATGGCAAGAACATTGAACGTTGCGCGTTCTGAAATTCGTCGGGACAGATTGCAGCGCTGGGACGAAATGGACATAACTCTCTTGTTCGGAATCAATTTTCGGCTAATGAGGACTTGTTGGAAAGGAAAATTCATGCACTTCGCAATGGAGTAATGTTTCAGTACATGTTCTGCTCTGGAAATTGAAAGAAAAATTCATGAAGATGAGGCAACAATGGGACAATGAGGAATTGAAGGAGGCGACGATGACGTGAAGCAATGATTGGGACCATGACTTTGTACAAGAAGAAGTTGAAGGAAAATTGAGACAACAAAGGTGAAGATACATTGAAGATGATATTCATACACATGAGGGAAGGACTTCAAGAATTGCAAGATGGTCCATCTTCACCTTGCACGCCTAGCATCATGCTAAGCATGGGGGAGGATTTCGTGGACAAGGAAGAAAGATCTCGTGGAGTAAGATAATCACGGTTGCCACAAGATGCTCATGATTCTTCTTCCATGCTTAGCACAATGCTTAAGTATGGGGGAGGCCGTGCTACACTTCATTACGAGTATCGAGAAGGACGGTAATTCTTTCTCAACTCTATCTTTTTCTAAATGCTTGTACATATATGCCTTCAACCATAGATGCAACCTTTGTATATCTCTCCCTATAATAGCATGGCTACTAGGAGTACAACCTAGATTTGTTTTTGTTTCAATGAATGATAACCACCATCACTTCGTGCTCACCACATTGACACATTTTGGCAATGCCTTACGCTTATGGAAAAATGATAAAAGTTGCTGCTTTGTTTTACCTACGCTATGTTGTATATGACTTGACCATTTGCTCTCAATTAAATAGAATTAAAATGATTAAATACCGGCTCTTTTATTTGTGGAGGTTAAATGACTAAATTCTAGACCCACATATTCTATGTTGCTCTTTGATTTAAGTCTACCGATGACTTTACACCTTGTGTTGTTTAATTTGAAAACTTAATTCCTATGCTATCTACATTTGTGAATCTCTTGCAAAGTTCCACCTACCAAAGCCTATACATACATATTCTTTCATGATGAAACCTTTAGATTGCAAACTTGTATTTTAATGAGTTGGATTAAGATTGATTTCTTTGGTATGAGACTAAGAAGCCGGTCATTCCGTTTTTTTTTGTGTAACCTTCTTTCTGCTAGCCTATTTATCCATGTATTGTGAGTTTCTACTTCGGGAATTTTGCAAACCTCGCTGGATATCCACCCTAAACCAAAAATATCTTTTTGTGATTACCTCCTTGACCACAACCCAATTTGAGTATGGATTATCATTTCGACGGAATCAAAAGAATCAAGGGCACCATATAAAGAGTAGTTTTGGGAGACAAGGCTCCCCGGAGATTCAAGAGGTTCTACGAAGAAGGTGAATTTGAGATACTTACCCTAGCTAGTTGGTTCTCCCACTATTCATACTCGAGGACGAGCATTCGTTCAAGCATGAGGGGATGGCTGGGTAAGTATTCTATGTTATCAAAAGTTCTAAGGAGCAAAAAGAAAGAAAAATAGAAAAATAGAAAAATGAAAAAAAGAGGAGAAAAGAAAAATTAAAGAAAAAAGAGAAGAATAAAATGATCCTTAGTTCTTTTTGGCTTCATTAATTTTCCAAGTTACTTTGAAGAATTATTCCATACTCAAATCTTCCAACCATGTGCAATCCGATAACGAGAACTTCATTTGTGTCTCGGGATCATCCATTTGCCACTTGCACATGCCCACCTATCAAAATGTGTGTGTTTCATCTTTCTCCCTCTCCAACATTATTTTCCAATGGCCTTTTTGACAAGTCTCAGTAAATCCAATAGATCTCTCTCTTAGTTTGACAATATTTCAGATATAATGTTTTGCTAGGATTGTTTTTACCTACCTTTGCCACCCACCTTTGCCGGATCCAGCAATCCCTTGGAGGCAGATGACTGGCTTCGTGTGATAGAAAGGAAGCTCGAGCCATTCGAATGCCAAGACCGCGACAAAGTTCTTCTGGCAGCTCACCAACTCACAGGAACTGCCTTAACTTGGTGGGAGAATTACTGTGCCCCTGCTGAAGATGCCACCACCATCACTTGGAGCGAATTTGTGAAAGAGTTCCGTCTCTACCATATCCCTGCAGCCACCATGAAGCGCAAGGCAGATGAATTTCGCGCACTGCAGCAAGGAAGCATGTCTGTGGAAGAATACACCTACCAGTTCATGGAACTTGCCCGCTATGCACCAGAGGAAGTGGACAAGGATGAAAAGAAGCAGGACATTTTCAAGAAGGGATTAAGCCCAGAACTCCGGACCCTGCTTACCCCTCAGATATACCCAGACTTCAATACTCTGATGAACATGGCCATTCTCACAGAAGGGCCAAAGCTGAAGAAATGAAAGAAAGCAAGCATAAGTTCCTGGAAAGTAAGGCCCGCCAGCAGAACCGCTTCCAGAGACCAAGAAGCTCTAGCTATACTGCACCAGGATCAGGCCCTAATGCAGTATAGGACCTAGTCCCAAGTGACAGGCCCCCAGGCCCCTAACACACAGTTCAGGAATCAGAACACCATGAGAGCCCCGCAGAACAATGCTAGCCAAGTCACCACTAACAACAACAATGCTAGAGCCTGTTTCAACTGCCATGAGACATGGCATTACATTGCCAACTGCCCATATGCCAGAAACAAGCCTGTTGTATCAGCATTCTCCAACTCGGTGAATGGGCCTAGGCCACCTGTATTCGGAGCCAACCGTGTCCCCATCGGCAGCAACAACAAGGGTAACAACAACAGCCAGCAGCCTTATGGACGAGCCCGCGTCAACCACATCAACGCGCAGGAGCCTCAGGTTGCACAAGGAGTGGTACTTGGTAAGTTGCTAGTCAGCTCAACTTTGGCAACAATATTATTTGATTCTGGAGCATCACACTCATTTATATCATCAAGCTTTGTGGATAAACATAAAATAACTACAGTACTTCTAAAAACACCCCTATTAACTCGAACGCCCGGAGGTGACATCAAATGCCAACTGGGTTGTTTACGGGTAAGGATCAATTTAAGTGGGGTAGAATTTCTAGCCGATCTAGTAGTACTTAAGTCTAAAAGAATAGATGTGATCCTTGGAATGGACTGGTTGAGCCTACACAATGGTCTCATAGGTTGTACTAACAAGGTAGTACACCTAACCAACTCAGATGGGATACAAGTAACCTACCATACTCAGGGAAGTGGACTAGACCCAATGGTTTTCAGTATGGATGGGGAATCCCTAGAAGGAGTTCCAGTTGTGAACGAGTACCCTGATGTTTTTCCGGAAGAACTCCCTGGAATGCCACCAGACAGAGATATAGAGTTTGTCATAGAACTTATCCCCGGAACCTCTCCTATTGCCAAGAGACCCTATAAGATGGCAGCATCAAAACTAGCAGAGCTGAAGAAACAACTAGAAGAGTTACAACGAAGTGGTTTTATCAGGCCTAGTTCATCCCCATGAGGAGCCACAGTCCTATTTATCAAGAAAAAAGATGGGAGTATGAGGTTATGTGTAGATTACCGTGCACTGAATGAGGTTACCATCAAGAATAAGTACCCCCTCCCCAGAATTGATGATCTCTTCGATCAGCTAAAAGGTGCCAAGTACTTCTCCAAGATTGATCTGAGATCAGGATATCACCAGCTCAAGATTAAGGAATGTGACATCTCAAAGACAGCCTTTGTCACCCGTTATGGGCAGTTTGAGTTTACTGTGATGTCATTTGGACTCACTAATGCACCTGCTTATTTCATGAACCTCATGAACAAGGTATTTATGGACGAGTTGGATAAGTTTGTTGTAGTCTTTATTGACGACATACTCATTTACTCCAAAAGTGCTGAAGAGCATGAGCAACACCTTAGAGTGGTCCTGGAAAAGCTAAGAGCACATAAGCTATATGCCCAGTTCAGCAAGTGTGAATTTTGGCTCGAGAAAGTAGCCTTTCTTGGTCATATTCTGACCGCAGAAGGAGTAGCAGTCGACCCCGAGAAAGTAGAAGCAGTTTCCAATTAGCAGCAGCCAACCAATGTTAGTGAAATCAGAAGCTTTCTTGGTTTAGCTGGGTATTATCGGAGATTTATTGAAGGATTCTCCAAAATCGCCCGGCCCATGACGGAGCTGCTTAAGAAGGAAAAGAAGTTTGTTTGGACAGAGTCTTGCGAAAGGAGTTTCCAAGAATTGAAGAAAAGGTTGACGACCGCCCCAGTGCTGACCCTACCGGATATCCATCGGGACTTCGTCGTCTATTGTGATGCATCCCGACAAGATTTAGGATGTGTTCTTATGCAAGATGGGAAAGTAGTTGCATATGCTTCCCGCCAACTCAGGCCTCATGAGCATAATTACCCAATACATGATTTGGAATTTACAGCCATAGTACATGCCCTCAAAATCTGGAGACATTATCTGATCGGGAGAAAGTGTGAGATTTACACTGACCATAAGAGTCTGAAGTACATTTTCACCCAACCAGATTTGAATTTAAGGCAGAGAAGGTGGCTGGAATTGGTTAAGGATTATAACCTGGAAATCCATTACCACCCCGGCAAAGCTAATGTGGTAGCTGATGCCTTAAGCCGGAAACCTCGCAAGCAACTTAGTCCCAAGAATGCCCATTTATAAGAAGAGATGGCACGATTAAATGTGCACATCATTCCTCAAGGATCTCACCGCAAGTTGAGTATTCAGCCTACCTTAGAAGGATCTCACCAGCTCTCATAAAGGAGGCAGAAGACCGTGTGGCTGAGATTAAAGAGAAGCTAAAAGCAGCTCAATCACGGCAGAAGAGTTATGCAGACAAGAGAAGAAGAGAATTATGTTTTGAGGTTGGAGATTTTGTATACCTTAAGGTCTCTCCGATTCGAGGAACTCGAAGGTTTCAAGTCCAAGGAAAATTAGCCCCTCGGTATATTGGACCATACCAAGTAGTGAAAAGAGTTGGAGCAATAGCATACCGTATTCAATTGCCTGAAGAAATATTAGATATACATCCAGTATTTCATGTGTCTCAGTTCAAAAAGTGCTTGAGGGTACCCGAACAAGAAGTAGTACCAGTGGAAACAATTGACCTGCAAAAGAATCTTCGATATCAAGAAGTACCTGTCAAAATTCTGGATACTATCAGAAAAAGAACAAGGAACTCAGAAGTACGAATTTGCAGAGTGCAATGGAGCAGACACAGAGTAGGAGAAGCTACGTGGGAACGCGAAGATGCGTTAAAGAAAGAATATCCCCATCTGTTCAGAACTCAGTCGAATCTTTTCCATCGTTGAGTTCAAATCGTTCTAAATCTTTTTCTGTCCAAACTCCCGATGTCCCGAAATCTTTCCCGGCAATCTGCCGTTCCGACACCCGTACCAATCCCCATCCCATCTCTCTGTTTCCTTTCCCCGTTTTACGTGTGCATCGCTTCCTGCCGAAGCCGCACACGCGCGCGCGTGGCCGACCGCCGCCGCGAATCGCGCCGGCAGCTCTCTCTTTCGCTCTCTCTTTTCTTTTCTTTTTTTCCTTTTTCCTTTTTGTCTTTTCTTTTTCTCCTCCTTCCCTTTCTTCCTTCTCCCTCCTCCTCCTTTCTACCCCTCGCGCGGCACGAGCAGAGCAGCTCGGCGCCGGCCGTCGCCCCTACCAGCGGGCCCCTCCTGCCTACCCTCCCTGTGCAGCCGTGCCCCTTGCCCGCCTCGACGCACGCGCGCCCAAGCAGCAGCAGCGGAGCTCGCACGGAGCCGAGCTCTCGTGCAGCACGCCGCCGCGCGGCGCCTCGCCGTTGGCCGCCCCTCCACTTGCGCCGCGCCTCCCCACTTGCTATCCTTCCCTGCACGCCCCATCGCCCGACCGTCGCCTCGCCGTCAAGTCCGCGCCGCTCCGCGACGCTGAAGCCGCCCCCACGCCATTAATGGCCGCGTAGAGCTGCCGGCCGCCGACCATCGCTCCCCGCCTCTCCCCTGCCTCGCTTGGCCTATAAATAGGCCTCCGCGCAGCTCTCCACCTCCACGAGCTCGCCCCACCACCGCACGCCCCCTCCCGAGCCGCACAGCGCCGCCGCCACAGCCGCCGCCGCCGCCCGCCGACGTGGAGCCCCCTCCTCGCTGTGCCCCAGCCCAAGCCGAGGTGGGGAATAGGTCCCCCTCGTTCCCCTCTCCCTTTTCCCCCTCCCCACGCCCGCCGCCGTGCCCGGGAACCCCGGCGCCAGGGGCGCCGGCGAGCTCCCCCCCCCTCCTCTGTTCCCCTGTGTGAGGAGGAAGAAGATGGCATTTTTGCCAAAAACCCCCTCCCTTCCCTTCTATTCCTTTAAGAACCCCCCCCCCCTCTTATGTTCTTTTCCTAATAAACCCGCCATGTTTCCCCTATTTAAGAAATAACCCCTCCACTATATAAACATAATTTCAAATAGGTCCCTACTCCTTTCCAGAATGTTTCGGATATTTTTAGAAATTCCAATCAAGTCCCTGCCATCCCAAAAATAATTACAAAGAGGCCCTCTCTTATCTCTTTTAATGAATAAGCCCCTCCACTATATAAAATATTTATGAGTAGGTCCCTGCCTAATTTATAGAGTAGCCCAAACATTTTCCAAAATTCTATTCAAGTCCTATCACTCCTAGAAATAATTAAAATAGGCCCCAGGATCCTTACTAAGCCCCTAAACCTCTCTATGGCCTATCATTTCATGCACCAAAAATCCTCTGTTTGCCCCGAAACTTTACCACACTATTTCTAACATAATTTCAACCATGCCATTAAGAAATATCCCAAAAATACTCTTTCTACCATTGTTTCTTAAGTTATTCCTGATTCGAGCTCGACGATAAAACCTTTATTTCTTTTTCTTTATTGTGTGTTTGTTTGTGTGCGCCGTAGATCACGAAGTGACCGAGGGAGAACCCATCGACGAGCAGTACCACGAGCAGGTGTCCGAGGACCAGTACCGCGAGCCCGAACCCGAAGGACAGTACTTCGATCGGGACTTCCCGGAAGGCTTTGTGAACGGCAAGTACAATCTCATCCTTTGATTGCATATTTCGACCCAGTTTTATAAACACAACCTATTGGCCTATTTTATAAAAGGGTCAGTTGGATCCATGCCACTCCAATTTCTTGAAATTGGATCTCATGAATGGCATGATTTTCAACATGACACCCAATTTCACGGAGTTGTGGTGGCATGAATCGAATTTTCCCTTTATAAAATTGCATATATTTTTACTACTGAAACATGGTTGGATAGCCACCCCTTGATTTGTTATAACCATTCCTTGACCACCTAGATTAACGTCTATATATGATTTATTCTTTATGGATGTTAATCGCTGCTAAAGCGCTGCTTAGGACCCGGTACTCATTTTATTACACTAAAAAATGGTTACAACATGCTTTATAAAAGGGAAAATGCATGAGTATTGAGAAAAGGGAAATTGGGTTATAAAGAATAAGATGTTAAGATGGGATGGATGAATGGCATTCCCTGTGTGGATTGTTATATGTTGGAGGCTCGTACTGATGTGGTTGAGCAAGAAGGTTGGGAGATATCCATCTTGTCGCAATTAAGGACCGAGTTGATGTGTCATCTTGCCTAACTCAACTATCGTACAAACTACTCGACCGTTGTCTGTGGCAACGGCTTAGCATAAACCCTACTAGTTTGTCTGATAGCCATCAGGAGAGTTGAGAGCAACGGGTGATCAAGGAGAAGGGATAAGGTCATAGTGACTTATGCTCCATTTAAACCTCAGTGATAGGTCAATGGCCCCTTAGTGGAGTCCGTGTTGGCTAGTCAGGTCTAGCTAAGGTGGGTAATGGCTTTGTTGGGATCTACACCGACACTAAGGTGATCGTGCTGTGGTACCCCACTTATGGGTAAAGTTATACACCTCTACAGAGTTAAAACCTATTCGAATAGCCGTGCCCACGGTACTGGGTGAGTTACGGTTTGGTCACATAACTAGCTTCTGGGATGGATGGTTCCATGGTGTGAGTTGTTTTTGGAAGGTGTCCGGCAGATGTGTCGTGAGCTACTACGGATGAAGAGTCTGGTAGCATTTAAAACTTGGATCCTTTGTGAAGGATCAACCCCACTGATTACTCGGTTACTAAAGAATTACTTTGGGAAAACTCTTTTCAAAAATAAACCCTTGCATGTGTAAAAGCTAGCCTTACTGCAAATAAACCTCAGCATTATCCTTGATTTATCCTGTGCATATCTGTGTTACCCCCCCCCCCCCCGTGGGTGGGGTTGGACTTGTTGAGTACTTTTGTACTCACCCGATATATATTTGTGGTTTTCTTCAGAGGAAGATCCGGACTTCGTTGTTGAAGACGTCGAGTAGAGGCTGCGTCCGCACCCAACTTTGCCTGTGGTGTTGGCCCTCTGCAAGATGCTTCTGCTGGCGCGATACTCTGAGCCCGAGCTGGATCCCATGTGGGTCGTGCTTTGGTGTATCACCGTAGCCTTTTTACTTCTTATTATCGTTTGTATCGAGTGTCCGCCTCCTCGGAGATTTGTACGGTGATGTACCATCTGATGTAATAAATGTGTATCAGCCTCCTGGGACTGATATTTGTATCACATTTAAGTCACCTCTTATGAGGGGACGCTTCATACATAGCACAATCCATCAAGATGCTACAAGGATCAGAATCTGATTCAAGATGGCATTGCATGTCTTGAAGGCTTTGCATTTCGTCTTGAAATAGTTGGATGCGCAACTTCAAATTATAGTGCACATAAACTAATTTATGGAGCTTGTCATAACTTAAACGATTTCTCAATTTGGTATGAACCAAGGCAAAGGTGCTCCAATTTCTTTCACAGCCGCTAGAAGACATACATTGTGAAACAATACGCTTTGCAAAGTATTGCAGGTTCGGGTAGTCCCCGCCATATTGATCCCACCAATCAGCTAGAAAAATGTAAAAAATATTGCTTAATAAAGGTACTGCAGATCTAATTCATTTTAATACTAATAACATGGAAGGAAAGTATTGCTTAATAAAGGTTCAGATAAGAATAAACTACTAATATGCCTAAGTTCTAAACAAAAGAATGACATATAAACTGAGAATGTAATTGAGATCTAAGTCAATTTGGGAATGGCAGCAATCTGAAATCACCTGCACTCACATGGCCATTAAGGGCCGACCTTCGAGCCTCTTCTCCTCCAAATAACTTTCCTTGCTTTCTAAAGAGGATATATTGGTCAATTGCAGCGGAAGCCTTTGAAGATGAATGAGCAAGCTTCTTCAGAGCCAATGTTACAGCATGTTTGCATTTTGAACTTTTTGAAAGCTTGGTAGTATAAATTGTTTTTGGGTCCAGTGCAGCAGCTAGAAAAAGAACAGGTTCAACAAGATTAATAAATTGACAATGCATAAAAGAGGCACATGAATATAAGAAGTTTTTATTTCTACCCTTACCTGCAACTATGAGAGTATCATTAAGAAGATAGTGAAGCCTTTTGTTGATTATTTGCTTCCAACTGTCAAGGAGATCTTTATGTCTTCGGTCACTTAAATTGGTACTTATGTCCTTTACAGCACGTGTCATTTTTTCAAGGAATCTAGATACAGTAGCATTTTTCTGCTGATCAGCAAACCGAAGGACAGTATATATTGGCGAGACAGCTTTTAACACCAACTCCATATCACTCCACCAGTTCTTTTGGGACAAACAAGCCTCAGTGTATTCATGGTCCTCTTCACCAGCCCATGCACAATCCTCCCAGTCCTTAGATGCCATCCATAACTTAAATTGATCCTTCCTATCCCAAAAACTCTGAAGAAATAGGTAAACCGTGCCAAACCTAGTGGCGTTCCACCGAATCAGCTCTCCTCCTATCTTCTCTCTCATCATAGCATGCAGCCTGAACAGAAAGCAAGCATAAGAGTCATTACACATCACATTTATATTCAGCATCTAAGTTTCTCAATTATACTAGTCATTACCTATTATGGTTATACAAGAATCTACAAATTTTCTTTGCACTTTCCACTACATGCTCAATAAGAGGAAAACACCCTAGGTCCTTTAACATCAAATTAATTGTGTGAGCAGCACATGGTTGCCAAGTGATGTGAGTATACTCAGCAATGAGCAGCTTGCAAGCTTTCTTGCAGTTGGCACCATTATCTGTGACAATCTGAACAACATTTTGTATCCCAACCTCAACAACAACCACTTCTTTGAGAATCTTATAGATAAAATCTGAATTTTGGGTACAACCAGATGCATCTACAATCTTGTGAAAGAACATGCGTCCATGACAAAAGATCATAAAGTTAATAATAGACATCATAGTAGGGCCTGTACAATCAAGACAAAAGAAAAGGTCAGAACACAACTACAGTTATATTCAACATGTACAGCAAAATGAAGCACAAATTATGCATGTATCTTCCTGTCCATGAATCACACATGATGGTAACTCCATATTCATTCCAGTCTTCCTTGAATTCAGCTAAGTGAGCCTCCACATCATCAAAATTCCTATCCAATAATGGGCCATCTATTTCTTTTCCACGTGGAATATGCACTCCATCTCCAAGCTCTTGAGATAACTTGACTGCTGCTCGAAAGTATGGGCAGTCTGCTTTCCTTCCAGGAATATCATTAGCATGGAACCACTTTGCCCAAGCTTTCCCAAGCTTCTCTCTAGCACCCGCAGTGAGCATAACATCCACTCGAGGCTGCACTTGATTCCTACTACGTGCCAAATCTATGTCAAAGGGAGCTTGGAAAGAACTACCAGGACTTTTGTAAAACTTGTCAACTCTAGTTTGATGATTAGCTGAACAACTTGCAGCCCCACTACCACTTGCCTTACCAATAGATGGAGGAATGCATTGTTCCAAAGCATGTTCCCTTAAAGACTCTCTCATTGCCATCTGAATTTGAGCTTCTTCATCAAGAGGAATTCTTGTGTTGCAGTGTGTCCCATAATTTCTGCTCCCTGCCATGACCTCTCTTTGAATAAAGTGTTTAAGGTCTGTATTTTTCTTTGACCTTATCCTTCGTTTTGTCACATCATCAACCATCAATTCCATAATAAAACGCGGCACCTTGGGACAGGAAACTACAGAACTAGAAATACCGCCCAAATGCTGCCTAAATCGGGTTGCACCTCCACCAGCAATAGTTGTTCTACAATAAAAGCAGCTAAAGCCACTTTTATACTTCTCACCATGGCTCCATACATACTCAATGGACCCTTTTAATTTGACCCGCCTCCCTGCAACGAAAAGAAATTACAAAAGTATGTAGTTGGCATCCAAAAATGTGGCTAGAATGAAACAATATAAATGATCTTTTTAATCTAATTGAAAGGGGCAAAATATAACAATTGCATAAATTGAATGAATAAAAAATAAATTCATAACAGGCCTACAATATTGGCCAGCTGTACTGATTAGAAATACAGAGAATTTTTAACCTGATTGATGATTTATTGCCCTCTAATTTCATTCCATGTTATAGTGAGTCACATACACTCTAATAAGCAACTGAAATCAAACGAACAAAACAATGCTAGTGTTCTGTTGTGCCTCTTTACCATCTTCGCAGACCACCTCAATGCCGGTGTCTGTCGTCGTGCTCGTGCTCCTACCACCAGTCACAACACCAGTGGTTGATTCCCTGGCGATACCCTTGCCTTTCACAGCGGCTGATGCACTGGCAACACCATTGCCTTTGCCAGCAGCAGCAGCAGTTCCACTGCTCGACGCCCCAATAATGGCTACATCAGCATCATCTCCATCGCCTCCTATCACCATCAGCACCCTATTTTGCGCCATATGGCTTTGTGGAAATGACTTGGCAGCACGTGTCACCCTAAGATGCAAAGAAATCGAGGGGAGACGATCAACGAGGTATTTGCAGAGGCAGCATTCCTATGTATAGTCAACTCTAGGAATAGCTAATGCAGGTAATTGAATCACTTCCCTAGGTACTAAAAAGCATTGTAAAACAACTAATGAATTCATACATACTGTTGTATTTTTCTTGAACATACAGGAAAGAATTCATACATACTGTTTCATTCATCCAATACGCTATGGATGTGGAAGAGCAGGGAGGGTTGACGGCACGAACCTGCGGACGTAGATCTGATGGCGGCGACTGTGACCGTGATCCCTTGACTAGAACAGAGGGGGTGTCGTTCTGCTGCAGTGAATCAAGTGGAGAGGAAGAGGATCGATGATGCAGAGAGGTGGGTTGCAGTGCAAGGCGGCCAGGAATGGCATGTGGGTGCCCCGAGCGACGTCCCGGCGCGGCGAGGGTGGAGCGACGCAGCCAAGACTGGATCCCCCGGCGTTGGACGCGCCGTCGACGAGCCACGCGCCGTCCAGGCTGTGGCTGTACAACCCAGGAGCCCGCCCGGCGCGGCGCGGCGCGGCCGGAGAGCGGCGGCCTGGGGCGGCACCTTGAGTGCGGTGGCCCCGCGCGACGACCTGGTGCTGCGCCCACTGCCCTGGCTGCTGGCCTCCTGGCCGCGCGGTGGCACGACCCCAGCTGCCCTGGCCCCTGGCTATTGGCGGCGGCCAAGCTTGGGTTGGCGGCGTCTCGGGAGGAAAACAGGGGAGAGAGAAGCAGAGAGAGAGAGACGAGCGGTGGGGAATGAATCGATTTAGGGTTTGGGGAGGCCTGCGGGAGCACTTGACCCGTTCCTGGGCTTTTGGCGGGCCACGAAAACGTGGATGGCGCGAGTGATTTCAAAACGCCAAAATTTTTTAGCGGTAAACTGAATTTACCGGGGCCCACTGGTAATACTGATATATCGGAAATATCATTTTTTTTATCAGTGATAAGGAAAACCTTGATTGAGAGTAGGCTACGGTCCAGGAAGGAAGCGCTAAGAGCGTGACGAGCCATTGTCCTTTCTAGTTGGTCTGCAAAGCTATCTTCACACTATAAGGATTGCGAGATCGATCTAGATTATGCTCTAAGCCCCGCTAGTTAGACAAGTTTGGTAAAATGGAAGAACAAATTTTGATGATCATGTAGTTTAACAACTTTGCAAAATAATACCATAACAAGCCTTGAATTTATTTTTGACATCTACGGTGAAGTAGAAGTGTAAAACAATCTTTTAAACATAAGCATGTATACGTAGGCTACTGAGTGATGTCAAGTAGTCAAACACCCCAAGACAAATTTTCTTCTAAACAAGGAACTATAACTTTACTGTGGCTATGCCCATGGATAGATATAGTTCCAATATCTTGTAGGTACGGTGTTACACTATATCTATCAATTTATTATACCTATGTTCCTAAATAGATATAATATAATAATAATATAATTTCTTGTGGCTATTGTGTTATATTATAGGATATGTCTTCAGTATCTATTTTCAAATTAAAAAAGAATATCCACCTTGTTCCAAAGTGTAGGATATTTCAGATTTGTTATAAATCAAATTATCTAATTTTGACGAAATTTATACAATAAAATATGTTAACATTTGTTGGTTCATTGTGTGGCTATGTCCGTGGATATAGATAGATACAGTTTCAATATTTTGCCTATGTTCCTCAATAGATAATATAATTTTATTTTCTTGTAACTATTGCGTCGTCCATCTATCGTGCTTATGTTGGTGAAGAGATGCATATATGTAATGTAATAGTACTTATCTTTGCATTAGAAAAATAACAGTGTCTTGCGCAGCAACGGTAGTGGAAGTGGGGCGATGGTAAAAATCCCGTCATTGAATCGCATGCCTTAAACACACACTATTAATTCCCACGTGCACGTCTGCACGAGGCCTTGCGTTGTGCATGCGTGACATACGTGCCGACAGATGTACGTGGTGGTCAGAGCCAGCTCCGCAATACTAACTCCTTTCTTTTCTTATTATTCCAATGATGTACGTACTGCTATGTGCTATTTATTCCTTTCTCAAAGGATCGGAAGTCGGAAGGCGACGAGGGCACGAGCCCGTGCCAGTCAGCAGAGGACCTCCACTCCATCTATGATCAATCCATCTTACTGAACGAGACACGTGTTGATTGCTGATGCCAAGTAAGAAAGAATTAACCCCTTGAAAGTACTAGCAAGAATTAACCCCTTGAAAGTACTAGCTAGCTAGGCTCTTGAGAATTGCGAAGCAGTGCTTCTTCTGCTCGTAGCAGCAGCTAGCAAGGCTGGCTGGAATCCGGCCGGTCGAGATCGACCGTGCCGCCGTCGTGCTCTCTCCCCGGCATCAGCCCATCTCCGCGTGCATCAGATTGGCGACGACGACGCACGCAGGCACGATTCGTTTTCGATCCGCTGGTGCAGCGCAGTGCCGGTGAATGATTGCTCGGCCTCGGTCGATCGGGGCGAATAATAAGTACGGCATGGTTAGCCGCAATAATTGTCCGTACCGGCAGCGTAACCAGCGGCCTCTCGTGCTGTCCGCCAGCCAGCCGCCCGCCGGATCAATCAATCATCGACTCCGCTCTCCCATCGCCGCTGCGTGCTGTGCTGCCACCACCAGCAGCCTCCCCCCCCCCCCCCCCCCCCCCCCCGCAACTCGATCGCGTTGGCCTGGCCCATAGAAAAATCGGATGCCATCGGCTGATCGGCCGGCCATCGGGCGCAGATGGGATGGGAGCCGGCGAGCCGCGCGCGCGCATTGAGACGGAGATGAGATCCATTTCAGAGACCAGTGGGCGTACGGTCCCGTATGGTGGAGCAGAAGCAGATGCAGATGGATCGATCGGGCGGCCGGGCCAGTCAACAGTCGCCATGCCTTGGATTCTTCTTCCTCCCGGTGCGGGCACGGCCTCGCGCATGTGCCAGGCGAGGGTAGGTCGCCGGATACGAATAGAAGAAGCCAATGCAAGGGACGGCGAGGCTTCGTCCACGGCCACCTGGCCCGTCTGTCGCCGCGGACGCCACGCCACGTACTCGGCCTCCACAGTGCGGCTAGCTGCTCTCGGTCTGGGCAGCAGCAGTGGAGCGGCACGTCGAGGGTACCCGACCGAGTAGGTACCAGCAATGGCCAGCGGCGCATGACGACGTAGGCAGCTTTTCAAGTCAAGGCCACGGATGGAGCTAGCTAGCTAGCGGTGGCATGGCAGCTCCCGATCCGGATCGCAGGGGATCGATCGGAGGGCACAGATGGAAGAGGAGGAACAGAAGAACAGCGTGATGGGATCTGCCGCTGTAGGTAGGTTCGCTTCCTTACGACTCCTCCGGACAGCCACTGAGCCACGCGCTGCGGCAACTTGGCAGGCCGGGTAAAAAAACAACAGCTCTCGATGAGCTGAATTACTAGCTAGTAGAGCGCAAGAACACACGAACACGTGCGATAAGAAAATTCAGATACCGCAGCGCCAATAATGTCACGTTTCGGGACCCGATCGAGCTCGGTTCGGTGGCGGCCGGCCGGCCTCTTCTCGACCGGCGCCCGCGCTCCGGGGGGGTACCGACAGCCCGCGGATCGGGCCGATCGAATCGCCCCGTCCGGAGCCCGCAAGGCGTTCGCCACATGCCGCACGTTACGTGCGCCGCACACTTGCACGCCACGGCCGATCCAGGCCAGCAGGCTCGCCCGCGGGCAAGCTTTTACGTGCCCCGCGCGCGTCCTCGCGGCTTGCTTCCGCGCCCGCTTGCCCCGCGAAACAACCGCCGCCCGGCGTCCGGGCACCGCGGCGCGGCGCGCGGTTCGGGCACGGCGAGGGCGCGCGCAGAGGACACGCACGCAGGACCACACGCCCTCGCCAGTTCTTCGGTTCTAGACGCTCCGGCACGCAGATATTTGGTCACCGCGGGCAAGCAAATGGCAGAGCTCGTATCGTATCGCTTCGTTTCTCTTCGTCGCCATTGTTGATCGAAAGGGACGGTCGCGAAGCTCTCACGGCGGCGAGGGGAGCAGCAAGAAGGCCAGCTGCTGCTTGCGGTTAGGGGGTCACTTTTGGCCGACAGCGCTGCCGAATCGGAGCCACATCAATGCCCTCCCGGGGATTTAATGTGCTCGCCGCGCGCTCCTCTTGATCCCAACCAGTGGACACTGTCAGCTCGCACGTCACCGGCCGGCCGTGCCCCGGAGCAGCAAATGTTGACACCAAACCACGAGGGATCAGTACTAACACTCCTACGGGCCTCGTTTGGTTTGTATTGTGCTAATAAATAGTGACATTTTGACCACTAATTACAGTGTTAAACAAAGTCAGTTTACAAAACCAACTTCAGAACCCCCGTGCTAGTGACTCTGAAGAATCTAATGAGGTCTTTGACCGTGCAATTAGAGGATGGTTATTGTAGCATCACTGTAGTCAATTATCAATTAATTACCGTCATTAGATTTATCGCGAAAAGTTACACTCATTTCTGAAAAATTTTTGCAAATTGACTTCATTTACTACTTCATGCATAAAAAATTCTCCTATCAAATGAAATAGCGTAGCCTGAACCAAACAGGCCAGAAATGCTAACCAATAGCCACCACCAGCAGCTGCTGCAGCAGGAAGATGGGGGAAAGAAAACACCCAACATGGCAGAGTAGTTGAGTGAAACGACAAGGGGTGGACCGGTTTGACCTTGTTCCGAGCCCAGGTCAGGTTTCTATAGATGCAGGTCGTACGTGCTGCTTGATTCTGACGCTCCAACCAAGATTCGTTGCGCAAGAAAAAAGCAGCGAGGTGAAATTCCGTGGACGTACGCCAATGGAAAGGGAATCGATCGGAGCTGAGTGGGCGACCATGCAGAATCTCTGTTGGTCGTTGTGGTACGGATCGGAATTCTTCGTCTAGTTTTTCGTTGGTTAGAAGAAAGAAACATGAAGTAAAGCTGAAGCAAGAACCATGGATGATAATGGATTCACCAATGATTAACGGAGCCCAAGAGAATCCAATGATTTGCGTGCAGCATAGCCGTCCTCCCGAGTTTCTTTTTAGCTACTTTAGTACTGCAGCTGACAGGAAACGAAAATGATATTTCGAGGATTTTTATTTGTTTCACGAAAATATATATATTTGTTGCAGTGGAAATGCATGCTTGCTCTTTCATGTTGGAGTTGACACTGAAACAGTGTGGGACTCGGCCTGAGCCTCAGATAGAGTATTTCCTTTTCGCTCTCTGGTGTACATGGACCTTTTTAGTATTTTTAAGATAATATAATAGTCATATCCCAACCTCTATATAGCAAGATATATCCAGCCGTTATTATAAAGTAAAAACCACCAGATCCAAACGAGAAAGGGAAACAATTTTAAAAGCAAAGCCTATTTCTAAACTGTCACTCGTGTCTCGCAAAGATCTCCATAGCAGTTGATTCCAAGGCTCGACACGCTGCTGCGATGGTGTCCCAATCCTCTTTGTGAAGTTTCGCCCACGTCCTTATCAAATATGTGGTTTTGAAAAGTATCTGTAAACCAGTTTGCTTTTTAACATCATGAAAAATAATATCATTTCTGCAAAGTCAGAAGGCCCAACATAAAGCGCTAACCCCTGTGTAAAGCATATTTTTATGTTCCCCTTTAGTTCCAAATAACCAAGACCCGAACATATGGGTAATACTTCTAGGTCTATGAATACCAAAAGTTGTGTGAATTATTCTCCAAACTAACCTAGCTAGATGACAATAAAAAAAAGATGAGCAATGGTTTCTTCAGCTGAGCAATAACAACATTGCTTACTTCCATTCCAATTGCGTTTAGCCAAGTTATCTTTTGTTAGAATAACCCCTCGGTGCAACAGCCAAATGAACACCTTTACTTTAAGAGGGATTTTTAGTTTCCATAGGGGTTTATTTATCGGCAGACTTATTTCTTTTTTGAAGTAATTCTAACATTGCCATGAGCACTGGCCGGCATTTAAGAACTCAAATTGGGCACCCACGCTGACCGCACGCTCAACGCAGATGGGCTGCCGGAAAATCCGAGGACGCGTCTACCGGGGCTTACACACACCTATACACACGCACACACCCCGGCCCCCTCGTGCGACACCAGCGAACGCCCAGACTGGGATTCGAACGCTGGTGGGCAGCTCGGCCACTGCCGGAGCTAGCCACCGGACCTTCGGTTCGTTCGCATCCATGAGAGCAGCATACATGGAGTGGACCGAGAACTGTCCACTTTTGTGGATAGACCAGATGCAACGATCGGGGCTATCTGTAATCTGCACGTTGGAGGTTAGATAAACCAGCTCCTGCCAGTCATCCAGATTCTGCCCAATCAAATTTCTTCGGAAAGATACGTTGAGAGGGACGGAACTTATGACATGTTGCATGGTGTCATGTTTTTGGCGAACTAGGTTATAAATCCTAGGAAAGTGCTCTCTAAAGGAGGTGTGTCCCAACCAGACATCAATATTACTTGTTCGCCATTATGAACCTCGAAAGAAACCCAACATAAAAAAAACATTTTTGACCTTCATTAGCCCTGACCAAAACTGGGAATCCCCAGGCTTTTTCTCCACTTGAGTAATTGTTTTGATGGCGAGATACTTGTTTCAGAGCAGCTGTTACCAAATGCCCTCCTCATTAATAAGCTTGAAAAGCCATTTACTGAGAAGACATTTGTTTTGGGTTTCTAAATCCATAATTCCCAGGCCACCTTGCTCCTTAGGTGTACACATTATGCTCCACTTTGTTAGTCTATATTTTCTTTTGTGATGGACCCTTTTAGTATAGTTGTTCCAATATGTAATGGAACGAAATGATTGGACAAAAGCAAGCAAATTGTTAACATACTATGCAATAGATGGATATTGAGGCAACAAATTTCTATAGTTGTTGCTAGAAGAGGGCCCCTCCAATTAACCATCTCTGCAAAAGAGATCTGAAGTTGACAACATGATCAGAAAATAAGCCATCATTTTGCGAGTCATTGACATGTTTATTGCTTTCAGGTTCTTGGAGCCTACAACTAGTTTCAAAAATATATAATCAAATAAATGAATAAAAGCACTTGGAGCCTATGTGCCAAATTGCCAAATTGGAGTGTGGTATTTCGTTTCTCTTCAATAATCTTTCGTCTTTGTTTGATGGAGAATTAACATATGCCTCCCTGGTTGATGCCCTTGATCTTGTCCTCTTCTTTCTTAATGGAAGCCGAAGGCTACTTAGAAAATTGTCAATTGACAATGATATTAGCATGTTGGGAGATAATAGGATAGCATGATTAGATTCCCGGTTACGTCATCACTGCAAACTAATAGGATTAGAACGCTGTGATGACAGTTTGGCATGGCTTTACTGGTGTCCTAATCACAGCTGCCCCATCAGGTCCAAGGTAATTAGGTAAACCAGCACAATCATTTCTTTCTTTCAAGTTCTTGTTCTGGTTCTCCTTCCATGTCACTGTTTGCAACCAGCGAACGACCTGATGTAACCGCAGTCCGCAGTATACGACATCGTAGTAGCAGGGAATTCTATCACTCGAGTGTCGGCAGTTGGGGAAAGATATCTATCAGTCGTTCTGCCTAGATCCGCCAATTTATGTAGAAACCCCACTTTTCAATAAAAAACTTCAAGATGAAAACTTTCTGATGTTGGACTGATTAGAGACAGGAACAGCTGATTGACGTTAACAACAATTTTAAAACGAAGAAGAAATATTTATTCCTTACACACACTCTCTCTCTCTTTAAAGGAGTCACTGCAGAAAAAAGGTGCCAAATCTTCTTTATTGCAAAATTGCAATGTCACCAGCCTTATCTGTTCCTTCATCAGTCTTCTGACGAGAGGCCTTCGTTAGTGGATGGCAGAGAGCTATCATGTTCCGGGCCCCTGCTTATGTGTGCTAAATCATCCAACATCGGCTAGTGTATATAAATTATGGCATGCTGAAGAAGCTTGGTTTGTGTTGCCTGCTGCTAGGCTGCTACTAAAGCTCAGAGCTGAGAGATGCTGGGCCTGCCACGCCCATCTACGCTGGATGCTCCAAAATACTCGCTAATGGCTATCTTAGATTAAACTAATACTGCTTCCTGCGTGGACCGTGGAGTTAAGACACGGATAGCAGCTGAACACACCCTGGATATCTTTATCTGTACCAAGTGCCACTGCCAACCACTAGACAACACTTTGAGTAGTAAAAAATAGTAACCCATATGAATCTGCCCCCAGACCCCAGTTGACTTTACCCCGAAAGAGGAAGAACTTAAAACTCTGATTCGTATTCACTGAGAAAGAGTTTGTAAGTTTTGCATTTGATTCCTCAGGGCTACACAAACAGCATACGCGCAGAGTATGCAGAAGAGGCAAGCCATGCAGGAACAAGAACGCACAACTTGTCAGTAGTGCCATTTTCCCATAAAAATGCGGGGTCAGGATAATCTGTTGAACATACGCTACGGGCCAGAACTGGGAGAAATAGGAATAAGAAAAAACTGGGGGCAATGATTCCGTTAGCTGAGATGTCGCCGGCTTGTGATGTAGCCGTCAAGGGCTTGGCGTCAACGATGACAGCCCAAGACAACACCGGTTCAGATAAATTCGGAGCAACATTGATAAGGAAGATACATGCAGATGCAGAAATGCACAAACAAGATTGAATTGTCCTAAAAGAAAAGAGATTGAATTGCACAATTTGCACCGGAGTCCCCAAAAATGCCAGTATTCATATCATCTGGACGACTCAAGTTTAATGGCCGACTGCTACTGCACACTCCAACGTCCGTACATCACGAGCAGATCCCGAGCCCGTGAGCCAGATGCTACGGTAAATGGGGCACTAAGCTGGAGGTTTCGTCTCACTGCATCCACAGCCGCGCACTTTGAACCTGGTGGTATCACTGTGGGGAGGCTCATTTGTGTCCCCCAACAGTGAGGAAACGACAAGCCATCTTTCCGACCTAGAATTTATGCATAGTTTTATATCATAGTAATTGGCTAATCCAGGAAGTTCATGACGCGACGCAACATGAAGTGGGGGCAATGCAGGAGCTCTATTCAGTATTTCAGTGCGATCTGATATACATAACAGAAGAGGATGCCAATTCAGAACAGTGCCATGTGCATCGGATCTCCATGCGCCATTGGCAGTTCGTTCGTGGTTCTCGATCAAACAGTTCAACAGATCCTAGTGTACGATGCATTTTCTTGCGCGGATGATCAGTATCAATCACTATCCTTAACTGTCACCTTTCATCAGGACTCAGCTTTGGGTCACTGTTCAGCAACACCTTTCAAGTTTCAGCAAAGCGAAAGCTCGCAGAGCCATAACCTACATCTAGGTAGGATTTTTTTTTTCAAATCCAAGTTAACATAGCATGCTGCGCAGCAAGCACTACAATTTATAATTTTTTGATAAGCGCACTTGTAGTGGAACCTGGAGTGCATAACAGAGGTAGCTCCCTAAGAACAGTCTGCTTCGACAGCAAGTGTTTTGGTGACTCCAGGGCATAAATCTTTCCCGAAGCCCCCATCTGAGAGGGAGACTGCACAGCTATTGGTGTTCAAACAGGCCTGCCAAGAATAACACTAAAACTGTTCAGTAAAAGTACAAAGCTTGATGTCGACAAAAGTAATGCGTGGGTATTTCTTAGAAAAGCAATCGTATGTGGATCTCTATGCAGTCATTATTGATAAAAAAAATATCGGACAACTCATATGAACCTCATGGTTACTTCATTGATCCAAGTCCACATGCATCAACACATCTCAAAAAGTCAGAGCTGATGGTCCATCCGTCGCTCCTCTGATTCGAAGATCAGATTCATGTGCGCATTTGTGTCAGGAATCGAGAACAGCATTGCAAGAATTTTACCTTCTCAACAACAGATAAGGAGTTCGGGTGGTGGCAGCTTCCCTTTTGGTACGATCTGCATGTTCCACTGGGGTTTCCCAAGCTTGCGAACTTTACTGAAGATATATTTTTGCCATTGGGGCAAGACAGCTGCACTTTGGCTGCTGTTGTGGCGTCATTTGTGGTACTTTTATCCCAGGACTCCGCGTCTATGGAGGGATAGTGCTCTGACACAAAGGAGCACACGCTTGACACGACTCTTCTGGAGAATGTGATCTTCGTAGGATCCCCACCCTTCTCCTCGAAAACTACAAGGGTGTTCCCAGACGGATGAAACCATGACCTTGGGACATGATACCTGGACCAAGCAAGCAGATGTGAAATACAAGATAATACAAGAATAAGTAAAATTACTGCTCTGAACTTTCCCAAATTCCGTTGCATTACCATCTCTGAGTTGGCTGTCCACAACCTGTCCTGCATTTGTTTGGATCAAATGTTCCCCTGTAGTTACAGCTGGGAGTGCACCTATTATCAGTGGAACTAGTCCTGGGCCAATACCTCCCAATGGCATTTCCATTCAACCAAGCCAGGCCTTTCCCCATAGACAGCATGTCTATCCCAACTGGGTCATCTCCTTGGGGAACATCAACATTTACCTAGAAGGTTGTTTCATTAGTAAATGTAGGAGGTTGTGGAGAAGTTCATCTCGAGAATGAAAATTGTAGAAGCTTACCTTGTACCATGTCAAAGGTTGGTTCTTCGGTGGCTCGGATTGTGGTACCCACCGTTTGTTACTTCTCTGATCGGGCTTGAACAAACTATAATATTCCCCTTCCAATCCAATCTATAAATATATGAACAAAGTAAAAACATGCATTTTCATCTCAATTTCAGTACGTATCAGAACGAAAAAAAAACTATCATACTTTGTAAACAAATATGGTTAAATTATATCAAATAGTCATGTAATTTCATATTGAATTCTTGAATATAAATTTGGTCCCAAAAATGAAGAAAATTGGTAACAGTACCTTGTACGTCCAATTATTTGAAGACAAGTCTACAACTCCATTTTTCAAACCAGAGATGCTCACATTTGTAAAGCCTGCTCCTATCCATTCATATGAGGGTCCTGCATTCTTACAGAGTGCATAAAGTGCCAATCAGTATGGAAATTTTTTATCAAATAAGATGTATGTTTATCCTTTTTTCTCTCAGGAGTGTATCTCACTACATTTGCATGGACAAAGAATAACAATGTGTAAAGAATTTTCACACAGATAATTCAAAGATAATCATGCTTAGTAGCAAGTGCTTACTTGTAAACCAACGGTCATACTCAGAAGGGCAAGATCATTCTTCCCAGTCCTCAAGTTGATAGGCAATCCCACAGTGAAACTTGATTGTGAGCCATTGCCATATGCACTACCTGGAGGAAAGAGATATCCACGACTATAATGATGGAGGAGCTAATAATTAGAAGAGAACTGTGAAAGTAACAAACTACTAGTTTCTAAGAGTCAAAGGCACCACAGAAGATCTATGGTTCAGCAGTGATCAGCAATGCTGGTAGAAACGTGAATTGTATGGATACTTCGAAGATTCATGCGGGCTGAATAGGAACTATGAAAACCTTCCAGGAAAAACGCACTCAAAGTTTCATGTTATAGATTTTTCATTAGAAAGCAAGAATAAAGAACAAACCTATAAGCTCATTATTCAGGAAAGCATGGACTCCATGGCCTTTGGAGTCAATATTAAGAACAGCTTGGGTCCCTTTCGAGGAGTAACTTCCATCCACACTAAAACTGCAGGTGACATAAAAAAAACGGACTGTCACGAGTTAAATTAGAAAAACGGACTGCAGGTGACAGCATCGTTCGGAGCAAAATCAACTCATAGCCCATAGGATGAATGGATACTAAGGTTTCCCCTGTCTACTTAATACCTGTGTATTCATTGACTGTGCAATAAGCTTACATGAAGGGTCTGAAGTAAACAAACCTTGTTGTATACCATAGGTAGTCAGTGGTGTCCTTTGTAGTATTAATATGGTCCACAAATCCATTTCGGATGAAGTTATTTTTACCCCAAATCCCAGTTGTCTCTCTGAAAATGCTCCAACGATCAGGTTTTGCCGCTTGCAAACTTTCTGGAACCATCACCACCATCGAAGTTTGAGATTGCACCTAAAGATCACCAATCATCAGGAATTAAAAAGCTTAAGGCCTTATTTATTGTTATAAAAAATCATAACTACAGTGTTTCTTCATAAACTCACTACCGTTCAAGTAACTATTACTAATTTAGAGTAATTGTGACTGATGTACTTTTGTCTCCAATTACTATATATTAGTAATAGTTACTTGAACGGTAGCGAGTTTATGAAGAGTAAGTGTAAGAATATGAACAGATGTGTGTGGGTGTGAGAGATAAATAAAGATAAAGAATTTTGATTAACTGTCTCCTAAAACTACTTACCCATGTAGAAACACGGGGAGATGTACTAGTGTAAATAACAAGAATCGGATACTCGGATACTCATTATTTATTTGCCTGAGAAGAGCATTATCCATTTTGTCTAACTAGGCTAAATCTGTTCCTACTCTGAAAAGCAAGCGGTACTAAGAACGTCGAGTACCTTAGCAGTGTTGAACACCACATTCTTGCAGTCAGGAAGGATACTAACTGACCAAGCAGGAAGATCATATTGCCTGTTACGGAAAGTGACGACTTTGTCCTTGTCTGAATCAATGTTCGCCAGAAATGCAACACAACCTCCAGACTGATCAGTGTAAATATCAGCCTGTAAATAAAGATTGACTATTAATTTCAAAAGTCAGTAGGACTAGAACATTGCGCGGCGTTGCCGTGCAGGAATATGCCCTCCAGTTCAGGTTTATTTTAAGAAATTGAACTGCAAAAAGTTCGGGGGGTTTTCGTAAAATTAGTAGACTACGGGGGTTATTTGGTAAATTTGGCGTCGACGGAGTACCGGTCAATTACTGAAAAGTTCAAGGGGTTTTTCGTAAAATTGATGGACTTCATACTTATTTTAACAAAGTCTAGGGTTTTTTTTACAAAATTCACGGAGTACGGCACGATTACTAAAAGTTCAGGTTTTTTTGTAAAGTAAGGTTCCACAAAGTCCGAGGGGTTTTCCGTTAAATTGATGGACTCCGTATTCATTTTAACAAAGTTCGGGGGTTTTTTTACAAAATTTACGTCCCTATCTATTCCTGGCCGTCGGATCGCGATCCGACGTCCGTTATTTTTTTAGCTGACGGAGTACCGGTCGATTACTGAAAAGTTCAAGGGGTTTTTCATAAAATTGATGGACTTCATAATTATTTTAATAAAGTCCAGGGTTTTTTTACAAAATTCACGGAGTACGACACGATTATTAAAAGTTCAGGGTTTTTTTTTAAAGTAAGGTTCCACAAAGTCCGAGGGGTTTTCCGTTAAATTGATGGACTCCGTATTCATTTTAACAAAGTTCGGGGTTTTTTTTGCAAAATTTACGTCCCTACCTATTTCTGACCGTCGGATTGCGATCCGACGGCCGTTATTTTTTTAACTGACGTGGACGTCGTTCCTGGCCGCGAGTACGACCGGGTTTCAGTCTTTAAAAGATTACCAAAATGCGGGACTTGGGGGTAAAAGTGAATGTCAGTATGCTGTAACACTTAGGCTGAATCCCAGTATGCTGACATTAGACAGATGACTTCATAGCCATCTAATATAGCAGCATTAATCAAGTAAATATTAAATGCAATGACATTAGATATTATGAAGTCAGAAATGCTGAGCTTATAGGATATGTAACTGAGTTAAACATGTTGCATTTTACTCCACGACAATAAAGGTTACCTCTTGTTTAGGCCCCAGGGAAACAAAAGACGTGTTTCCACACAGCAAGGTATGCTCACACAATTTTATAGATTTGTGAAGCTCCTTCAGATGTGCCCACTTTGGAAATCTCCTAAGACCTGGGTTTGAGATCAATTAACTATGTTAAGATGGCGTACACCTTAAGATCATTGATGGGATTTATAGTTGCAATAGAGCAAAACCGTATTCATCAATTGGTGCATCATAGTCGTAGCTAGTTGTAATGAATGGACCCCCAGTAGTGCGACCGAAGTTCGTTCCACCATGGTACTTCAAAAGGATAGCAGAAACTTGATCAACTTTCGGTAAGGATAGCAGTTTTCAGTGTTTACCAGGTAGATGTACTGAATAATTATGATTTCACTATTTCAGATGCTCGAGTCTTGACCATGTCTAACAGAAAACAGTGCTTTTGGCAACTTGGAATATGAAATGCACCGGTATAAAAATCTTTATCAGGTTAGAATATGAGTAGTGCAAAGGCATTACCACATAGTAATTCTGAACACTACCACCTTTCTCAAAAAAACGTGCAACGGCAAATGCAACATCTTCAGGTGGTCTGTGGGGATTACTTTCACCAAACGTCTGGAACCTACTCAAAAATTGAAAGAGATAAATAGTAACCAGATCGTTTTACTTCAATTTTGAGAATGAAGGAGAAACAAAAGAAATGTGTTATCAACAACACAAGATATTTGTTGCTAATAAAAATATGCAAATTAGTATTACCATCCTGGCCAGTTCTCAGTCCAAAATTTTGGCTTGGTAGGCGAATTTGGCTGGAAGTTATCACAGTAGAATGAATTGCAGGTGTTTATCTGCAAATATCAATTTGCATGCATGAATGGATCTGCCAAAAAACAATTCCGGTAATGCATAGCATAGGAAATAGTTAATTCTATCAAAAAGTAGTATAAAGAACACGCACGAGCGCTGCATTGAATCATATAGTAATGAAGAAAACAACTGTGGTAGTGTTCGCCTGTAGTTCCAGGGACCACAGAAATTTTATGTACCAATAGTTATCTGCCATTCAGCTTCCTTTGTGTACTGCAATGTTGCTCAATTTTAGGGGGGGAAATCAGGAGCGTGTCATCAAACTTATTTTTAAATTTTAATGTAGAAATATGGCAGTAGTGTGAATCGAGGTTGCAAAAAAATATTGCGATTTGAGCAACAGTATGGTTAACTCAATTCACGTTTAACTGTTAATACAACAGTCGGGCATTGGATGACAAAACTAACCACAGGATCGGGAGCATCAGGCTGCTGGCACATTATCCAAGGGACACCGGTGTTCTGAGCAAGCGCCATACTAGCTGCCCACATTGCGTATGCCTTGCCGGCAGTTCCATAATACTGCTCAAGATAACCCCCATATTCATTTTCAATCTGTAATGTACAAATACAAATTCCAGCAAGCCTGTCAGTTGCAAAAACATAAAAACAGGATATAAAATCCTAGATCAACTCTCATGGCCTGAGCTAGGCTTGTCAGGTACAAAAACATCAAAACAGAATATAAAATACTAGATCAACTCTCATGACCTGAGCTAGGATAATATTCCCTCCCTGCGAAGCAAAGAGCTGCTCTTTCTTCATCATATTCACGATGTACGTCGTGAAGCTCTGCATATGGCTCTGCATCCAGAGAAATCACTACAGTTAAACACCAAACTGAAACAACTACCCCAGAAACACAGTGAAATCCACAGGTCGACCGCACCTTGAATGGTTCATTGTTCGTACGGAAAACCGTTCCTGGCACGTAATGCAACCACACCGGCACGCCTCTGAAACTCCATCCACGATACGCATATTAAACACCAGGAAAACCAAAACGGTGTAGTGGAGCCAATCGTGGTTGTGAACAAAGGAAGCTGACCCAAAGTTCCACTCGGCGGCGACGAACGGCCCAATGCGCAGGATCAAAAGCAGGCCGGCGTCCCTGACGACCTTCACGAACCGTACCAGGTCGAACCTATCCTCGAAGTAGTACTGCAATCCAGCAAAATTCACCACAGAGAAACCCCACATTGTTCAGAAGTAAAAATAACTGCAGAGCAACAGTTGATTTCGAAGCGGCGCGCGAACCTGGCCTGGGGCGATCTCATGGCCGTTCCAGAAGACGTAGGTCTCGATGCAGTCGGCGCCGCCGTCCTTGGCCTCGGCCACCAGCTTGGGCCACATCTGCGGGCACGGGTGCCGCCGCAAAGTTAGTGCTGCTGCAGTGCTGCTAATGCTACAATGAGTGCGCACGCGTCGAAGCTTGGCGTAGAGGCCTAGAGGGGCAGCGCCGAGCATACCTCGGGGACGCTGCGGGGGTAGTGGATGGAGGTGGAGATGACGAGGCGGCGGCGGCCGTCGATGATGAGGGAGCGGTGGTCGTACGTCACGTTGGAGGCGGCGCCGAACGACGGCAGCAGCAGCAACAGCAGGAGGCACGGAAGGGCGGCGAACGAGGCCGCGGCGGCGGCCATGGTCGGAGCTGAGTTTGTACGGAGCACGGTGGTGGCCGTCTGGCGGAGGAGGTGGTGGTATTAATAGCGGTACGCGGCGGCGTGGAGCGAGAGCGAAGTGTGGTGGCCGAGGGCGACTGGGCGAGGACGGACAGGGGAACGCCGCGGCGGGGGGAGTGTTTCGGTGGGGGACAGCGATGCGCGAGGCAGAGCAGAATTATTGCATGGGACGAGGGTTTTGGGGGCTTGCCGTGCCGTGGGATTGGTTGCGGCACCGGCGCTCCCGGTGTGCCGTGCCCGCCGTGCGCCGCGGCGTGAACTGCCAACCAACCCCGACCCGCCGGCGCCGTTCCGCCAAAGGGAGACGGGTAATAGAAACGTGTGCTCCATCCCACGATGCCGACGCGGATGGCGTCCAGCAGAGCAACCGGCAGCCGACCTTGTCCGAGTACGACGAGTTGGCCGGCCGGCGGGCCTGCTGCCGCCGGTTCGCGGCGGCGGGATCCCACGATCCTGGTTGGTGGTGGCGGAACGGCCGATGCAGCGGGCGCAGGAAAAAGTCGGGGCACGGCCGGGGCCGGCCGGCCATAGGCATCGCGCTTGGATTGGACGCGCGCAGCGGATTTGGGGCATGGGTGAGGCAGCGACACGGCGCAGGGAACAGGCGTGGAGCGACTCGGCGTCGCGGCGCATGTGACCTTGGTCTGGGCTGGTCAGGGCAGGCGGAATCGCATAAATAAAGTGGTTTTGGGCGAGCCCTTCCGTTTTATTGGGCCGGAAGTGCCAAATCGAATTTGGGCTGTATATATTTGGTCGCGGAAGCAACTTAGATTATGTACATAAAAAACTTGCGGACGCAAAAGCAACCAGAGAGGCTGATTCTAATTTTCATAATTCAACATTCGTTCTTCATTGTACCTGTATAATCCTGAAAATTCTTGCAACAAAATGATTGGATACATTTTTAGCCATCATATATCATTAAAATTAAAAGTGCTGAATTGAAAAATATTGTGCAGTTCTTTCTCTATCTGTTTTACTCAAATTATCAAATATGTTAGATCTTACATATCGCTTTTATCTAGATTTAATTTATCCACCAATTATCAATAAATAGTTATTTCTTGTTAGACTAATCTGTTTATTCTAGCTTTCTCCCTCCGTTCCAAATTATAAGTCGTTTGACTTTTTTATCTCAAGTTTGACTACTCATCTTATTCAAAAATTTATTCAAATTATCACTTCTTTTTGTTGTGACTTTCTTTATCAATTTTTTTAAGAATGACTTAAATTTGACTATATTTGCGCAAATTTTCTAAATAAGATAAGTGGTCAAACTTGGGGTAAAAAAAAATCAAACGCCCTGCAATTTGAAACAAGGGAGTATTTTAGCTTTTATCACAATTATTCAATTTGGATTTATCGCATCTATAGGCTTCTAGCGTGATTTCATCATCATAGCTGATTGGGTCTAGATCTAGGTGTTATTTCCAGACATTGTTAAGTAATTAGCATTGTCTGAGTTGGCTGTTCCTTAGCCGATTGCTTCGTCTACTCATATCGGCTCCCTAGCCAATATCTCTGGGGGAACGATTTGGCTCGCCAGCTGGTACCTTCCAGTATTTAATGTTTCCTTCCCTTGTCAATTGCATGTCAAATTAACTAGAATGTCAAGCACCTACACAACATCAAGCGGATTCTATACTACGGAGTGAAGCAGATCTCCCAGATTCTAGCGTGTGGTTGCACAGAGATCCGTTTGATTAATTTTTGCGTAACAAAATTGACAATTAAGATTTGTTTAAGTGGCAAAATAAAAACTTCATTAAATAATTAGATGAACGAAACTAAAACAAAAACTAGAAAATGTAGCTAAGGAACAAATAAAAAAGGTTGGCAAGGATCAATTAAATGATTATTTGATCCAGCAAATATTGAAGCTTAAATGCTTTGTTCCATATGAACAGATGCATATATGTTGCCAGGAACAATTAATTGGTTAAAGTTGGAAGGGAACATATTAGTTGGAACAAAGTATATTAGGAACATAAATAAATCATTTGTTGTGAAGGAACAAAAATCAAATAATGTAGCAAAAAGGAACGCTTAAATATATCGAGTGTCCTTCCTTGATTTTAGATGAGGCTTGGATCTGTAGGATTAATTTTTAGTCCGGTGGATGTTTGAATGTTAATCAGGGACTAATTAGTAGATATGAAGTAACTATAAAACTAATTGTATAAATTGAAATTAATTCATGAGATGAATCTATTAAATCTAATTAATTAATCTTTATGGCACTAGCACAACATAATCATATCATGTACTAATTAGGTTTAATGGATTCATCTCATGAATTAGCATTCATTTATACAATTTTAATTAGACAATAACTAAATATTAGTCCTATGGATCCAGACAGCTCCATAGAAAGATCATTCCAGGTCTGTTCTCATCGAGAAGATGAGCTACATAAACTACTGATTTCTGCTATTCAAATATTGAACATCCTGTTAGATGAGGGAGGGCATTTTTCGTAGTGATTAGGGACACGCATTAGCACCACTTTTAATAAGCCGTGAGTCATCATACGGCTATATGACATCATAAGAAGCTGCTAAGCAGAAGAGTATCAGTACCTCTTGCTCTCTCCGTTCCAAATTATAGATAATTTTAAATTTTCTTTATTTAGAAATCAGGAGGTGCCTCCTACCTTTTTTCTATATGTAGCAGAGATGGATAAGTACAAAGAACTTTTGCAAACCTTGAAGCTAAAAGAAAGAAAAGAAAAAGATACTTTGTCAAAGTTTATATATCATCTTTTACATATTTGAATCTACTCCAATCAATACGTGTATGTACCTACAGTAATGTTCGATGGACAAGTGAGCTATGCTGGCACCAATTCATACAGCGGGTTTGATTGGGGCGTACGTCTGCGTGCGTACACGATCTTGTCAAGAACGTTTGTAATCCTTCGAACTCATCAATAAAGCTCTCTTTTATCCGAAAAAAAATTGATTACACCTAGATCCAGTACCCTAGATCGTGGTCCAACTTTTACGATCCACTAATCCTAGATTGTGGAATCCCTCAAGTTACCTCGTCGGCTCACCCCAGTTTTACCAGTTTGTGAGACAGCCATATGCCTACAACTTTCGGTGGATCCAAAAAGTTTCCTAGATTTTACAATCTATCCTTAGAAATTTACAATATATGAGCTAAATTCTACAATATGTGTGAATTCAAAAGTGCACTGATCCGTTTGGATCACCTAGGATTAAAGTTTAGTTCGGACAAAACTTTATGATTAACCATTAGGTAACTAAATTTTAATCATTCTTGTTTAAATCCATGGACTAAACTTTAGATAGAATTCAGGCGTGTGATATAAGCGCATGTGTGAGCAGGCGTGTGACGAGTCAGCTCGCGTTGAACTCTATTCTTCTTCTTAATAGAAATATGTGTAACTCTCCTGTGTATTCGATAATAAAAAAGACTTTAGATGGGAAAAAATTTGAGACACATAAATGGGTGATACTAAACTTTAGTCCGAAATTAGTTGTGTTCTTTAGATTAATGGAGTAAACTTTAGTTGGCATAAAACTAAATTTCAGCCCACCTATTTATATCATCAATGCTTTAGACCTAAAATTTAGTCTATGGATCCAAAGAGAAAACTGTTGCCATGACTAGTGGTAAAGTGTGCCTAGTTTCATTGCTGAACCTTACAGCTAAACAATAACTAGGTTAAATCCGCACATAAGACTAGTGCAGCAATTCTTAAATCGCATATATAACAGTAAATTCACATATATTTTCTTCTTGCAATCCCCCCCCCCCCCCCTATTTTAGCGTACAAAGAAGGGGTTGGGGGTGATGGTTTCTTCTGGTGGGCCTGGGCCGCTTGGGCCACTGGTTCTGCGCGTCAGAGCGATTGCTGATTCGTGGCGAGTGGCACTTCCAACGACGGGCGACGGCGCTTGTATGGGCGGCGGCGGGGGCGCGTATCACCAATCGCGCCTCTGCGCATCTTCGACGGTCGCTATCAGTGTCACCAGCACAGGTAGTCCAGATCCATCATTAAGCGGAAACTGCATTGCTTGTAGTTGAATTGCTTTCCTCAAATCTCATCAGAGCCTGTATGTGATGGAATTTAGTGCGGAAAAATGACAGGAGAATGAGCTATCTTTCCAGCGAATCCAACAATCTTTTCGCATTGAAGTGGTGCGTTCCTTCAGTAATCCTACTCCTTTTAGTAATTTACCCCCAAATCTTTGAATGCCTGCTACAGAATTGTTTCTATAACTATCTATAATTTCTGTACAAACTACAAACCATAGTCTTTGTGATGATATATTTGCGAAAATGCAGTGTCGACTATTCACATCATGAATGAAGTGCATGGGTCCCCTCCAAACTTTGGTGCACAGTCTTTATCCACATATCGCCACAACAGAAAGGGATTTTTCGATTCCGGGGCATGGGTCCCCTCCAAACTTGGGTGCCCGTACTGAAACGACGCACTTCCTTCTGCCTAGGCAAGCCTGAAAGAACAAGTGGTTCTGTTGTTAGACATTCGTGCTTTGTGGTAGCATATTTGTCATCAATATTATAGTGCATTCACGCAATGTGGCATTAGCATGTAGCTTTTGAGGTGGAGAAGTTTACATTCTTCACGACAAATTCCGATATTTCTGCATGGCAACTTCCGTGGCAGTTCTGTCCAGACTCTATGCAGTCTTCATGGGAGTTTCCGTAGCTTGCAAACTCAATATCTGTTATGTGTTTGCCTTTCTGGCACCGGAGGTGAATTGCTGGATGTTTTTCACGTGACAAGACGGATGGGGTAGATAACTCGCTGACACTACTATAGATTCTGGTAACGGACATTGTGTTCACTGTTATCTGTAGTGGGTTGCCACCAATTTCCTCCATGAGGACAAGGAGATTCTCTCCAGTCTTCAGAAAATATCGTGGTATATGGTACCTTAGAAGGCATAGTCAAACAAAACATTTCACATTGGTATGTTATGACTGAACAGAAAGAATTTGCTTCACAGTATAAGCTAGCTTGAATACTGACAGGGATTGAGAAGGTTGTCCACTTGGGGTTTTGAAGGAGACCCAGTACCGCCCAATGCTCTCTCCATTTATCCACACTTCACCCTTTCCCATACTGCTTAGGTTCAGTGTCACAGGGTCATTACCCCATGGTGTGTCAAATGTTGTCTGTTAAACAACAATAATTATCCCAAGCTGTTGGTTACAGGCACTAGGGAGTAAGTATGCAAGTTCAAGCATAGTATGCCGTATGTACCTTATACCAGATAAGTGGCAGATGCATAGACTTGTCAATCGCACTCCATTCTGCACGAGCTGATCCCTCAGATGTGTAGATTTTATTTGTTTCTCCAGATAAGCCAACCTGTACGTACATGCTTGAAATGAGCGTGTGATGTTGATTTAACAATTCAGAATCAACGTGGACTTATGGTTGATTTACTTGGTTTTTCCAATGCACAATGTTCATAGAATGCGGTTTCTGCTGTCTCCGTTTTATGCTTACTCTCCGGACTCCAAAGGTTCTTCTCTCCATATAAGCGCCAGAATCCTTTCAATGGTGGATGAAACCTCAAGTTAATGCAAGTTTTGGGTGTTGTGCCTTCATAATTTCTTGTTTATACATTTTAAATACTCATATGGTGTCCTTGGTCTTTCTCCCTGCACCCCTCTTTTTCCCTTTTGGGTTATTAGGTATCAGTTTAGAAATAAGCAGGATTGCTGGCAAAATCTGCTTTCTTTGTTGAGCTAGCTGTTCCATATGTTCATAACCTAAGTAGTTTTTCTTCTTTTTGTGTTGCTTTTCAGCTTTGTTCATATAGACTGCAAATCTGAATAGTATTAGCTGTGGATATGATAAGATAAGACATGGTTCCAGTCATTTAATATTGAAAAGTATCACAACCAAATGACCAGAAGTTAACTTTTGTTGTTTGTGAGCACATAGAATAAGCTGGAGTCAATGTACCGGTGATCCAACCATGACACATAGCAGTGATATGGAATTTCGTCCTTCCCTTAGTGAAATTGGCACCTTAAGAACAATATTGCCAGGTTTATCATGACTCCCGTGCACACTTCCTACCACAATACGGAAAAGACATCAGAAATAAATACAATTATTAAAAACAGTCCAACTATTCATTACTTCCTCTGATCACAAATATAGTTTTGTCCAAAGTCAAACTTTTAACTTTGAATAGCAATATCTTTAAAAATATGTTATCTTAAATGACAATATTTTTATATTATGAATCTATCTCATGTTGCGAATCTATAAAAAGTTTCAGTTATTAATGGTCAAAGCTCGAAAAGTTTGACTTCTGACAAATTTAGATGGACTTACATTTAAAAATGTAATAGCTTAGCCTAGCCTAAATATTCCTATGTCTACTTTTATTGTGCACTCCATAAGTCCCTATAGTTGCAAATGAGAGTATATTTATATGATTATGTCCTTACCAATGTAATCATTGTTGATGAAAGCATGCAAAATATGTGCTTGTGCCTCAACATTAAGCACTAACTGTCCATTCCCATTCTGTTTGTAGTTGTGTCTGCACAATTTTCATAATTATGGTTACCATAGTCCTCAAGAAAGTACTAGAAACTTGGGCCAATACTGAATGGATAAGCTAGCTGAAGAAGCTCATCTTACGCGGCAAGGTACCAGAGATAATCTGTTTCATCTTTTGTAGTTGAGAGGTGCTCGTAAAGCTGGTTTCCTACATGTGACATTTTGCTTGGTACTGTAGGAATTGGTTCTTTAAAACATTTCCACCTATCAACATGATTTATAGACTGCACTACTTGTGCTGTTCTTAAACCATGTTGAGCATTTATCTGCCATAAATTTTTTTTATGAGTATGACAAGCATTTCAGGTCTTAAGTAAGTGAACATTTTGAGTTTCATGAAAGTAACATGCACACCTTGCCTGTTTGAAATATTAGTTCCCTGCATTGCGAGAGGATACTGATTGACTTAGGAGCTAGCTGGAACACCTCTTCACCAAATTGAATGGTTGATATCTTATGCTTGTCAAAATTTACCAGGAAAGCCACACACTCAGACTCTGTTGCAAAAACATGCCCCTTTAATACGCCAAAAAAATTGCCAGTTAGATTGATGAAAATATACTAATATAGTAATATATTGTAAATACGGTATGCCTAGGTTACTCTGATTTCACCTCTTGCTGTTGACCGAATGAATGATTAGAATATGCTCCCCAAAGTAATGGCTCTGCAGATTGCTTTACTGCAGCATGCAGTTCTCTGAGATGAGCCCATGTCGGTTGCCATATTAATCCTGGATAAATATAATTGTTACTTTAAATGGATACTATCGAAATGTTAGTTTGCTAATAAGAGAAATGTAATTAGTGAGTACTTGAATATTGGATAGAATTCGATAGGAAACTCTCAGTTCTTCGAAGTTTCTGCTACAAAGGTTCATAGATGAACAGTACATGGAGAAGGCATCTATAAATTGAGCATCAATTACTGACTAGATAAGCTATGTGGTCTGCCATATTGGGCTTCACATGATCTTATACAATGGGTTAATGGCCCTTCTTGGTACTTTTGTTAATTTCATGTTTACACTCTAATTTCACTTCTTCTTGTTGCTCAAATGAACGATTAGGATATGGTTCACAAAGTAATGGCTCTGCAGATCTTACCAGTGCTCCCGAAAGTCATGATCTTATTGGGATATTTCATACAGCAAAATGTGATCTTATTAGGATATTTGATACAACAAAATGTGCTGTAATAAAGTGCCAGTATTGGGCAAGTAAAATGTTGTTACCAGCTTACCATATTCATCGAGAGGAGCTCCATCATAATAGCTTGTTGTTACATAGGAAGATGCAAACCTTCCAAAGTTTGTTCCACCATGGTACTACATCATAAATCTTAACTCATGTGAGAAGACTAAAAGAAGTATTATGAGAATCTTTTGAAATATAGTTTCATCAAGTCAATAGCTTCATTTGTTCTACCATGTAGTAGTTTACAAAGCTGCCTTTCTTTCTCACTATAAACAGTGCTACTGCAAATGCAAGGTCTGCTGCTGATCTATATCTTCGATCCTGACCATATACAGGGTAGCTGTAGCAGGGAAATATGTGTTACCAAATGGATCATGGTAGAAATCTTAGAAGAGAGGCACGAGTTTTTCCCGCACCGAGATGTCCAGTTTTCTGTCCATAAAGCTGGCTTGTTCGGCGAATTTGGCCCTAGAAATGTTTCCCCACAGATGAGCCCATTGCAGGTATTGATCTAGCCATGTAATCAGTTGCACTGATTTTCAAAAATCATATTCCCAATTTATAAGTCGCTGAAATAGCGCAAATATGGTCATGAGTCACTGACAATTGGATCTGGGGCATCATCCTGCTTACACATCATCCAGGGAACACCTGTCTGCAGATTTACTGCCATTGCCGCTGCCCAGTGAACATAAGGTGGCCCTTTTGAATGGAATGCAGCCTCGACCAGCTTGTATTCATTCTCAATCTGCAATGTTAATTGAAATTTAACATTAGCAATCGCCTTGTACAGAGTTTCCTTTAGTTCAGTTTGACTGACCTGTGATATGATTATGGGGCCTCCTTGTGGGTAGAATAGCCTTTCATCCTTCATCAGGTTTACTATTTTTGTGACAAACTTTTGCATATGCCTCTGCATATTATATATGTACTATGAAAACAAAACAATGTAAACATGAAATTACTTCTATAAGATGCTCACCAAGTCTCGTCTCTCTTTGCCTTTACTCACTCTGTTTTTTTATTTTTATTTTTTTATAGGAGTGTGAACACATAGGTGGACACAGCTCTTCTCACACCATCTATGATACATTGACCCATGTACAGTTGTACTGATCATAAATTGGGTATCTCTTGTTGCTTAAAAGATTTCTTAGTCATTTTGTTACGGCAGCAGACTGTTTAGGGAATGCAGTTGTTCTGTTTTATAACAGTGAAGGGAGAATTATGCTGAGGAAAGGTAAGTTGAATTGTTAACCGTGCAAAAGAAGCAAGGGAACAAGAGAGGGTCATCTGAACTATTTATAGATGCAAACAGGATACCTTGAAGGCTTCATTGTCACATCTGAAGGTAATGTTTGGGATGCCACGTAACCAAAATGGTAAGCCTCTGCATGAATAGAAGGAATTCAGTACAGAAGTTTGAGTTCTTTATTTCTTAGAATTAGAATTCAGCAAGTTATAAGAAACAGAAATCTTGTGTGTGCTTAGGAAACATATTTCATGCTTTCGTACCCGTATTTCCACTCCGACTCGACGAAGGGACCAAGTCTGAGACTTACATAGAGGCCTTGAGCATGGATTTCTCTGATGAATTTCACCAGATCATATCTTCCCTTGAAGTTGTACTGATCCAGCAAGAGAGAATATGAAGATTTCATTTTACGAAACACTCACTAAATTGAGTTCTTCATTGTTTTCTGACAGATAATTTGGTAAGAAATTAGCCTTGGAGATTTCATATATAGCACATACCTGGCCCTGAACAGGTTCATGAGCGTTCCAGAAGACATATGTTTGGATGACATCAAGTCCACCTTTCTTGGCTTTGGCTATGAGGTCCGGCCACATCTATTAATTTTATTGTACAATTATGGGCATATGGAAGAAGTGAAGTTTAATGCCCCATATGACTCGTAGTGCGTACAATGTTCTTAAGGGCTTGATATAAGCGTGCAATGCTGTATTTAACTATGCCAAGAAACCTGTACTCGTCATCTCTGTTTCCCCCTTAATGAATTGGATGCTTAGCCTGGCCATTAGAAGTTTCGCAGAAACGCTTTGATATGATTTGGTACTTTGGTGAACGGGTGACTATCCGGACTGGTTAGGTGGCTTTAGTAGCACTTCTTAGGTCCTGGATTCGACTCCCGGTGGAAACGAATTTTAGGCTAAGATTTAAAAAAACTCTCGCTTGCCTACACGCCAAAGCACATGGAAAGTGGTTCTGGTCCGCCGGCCCGCTCTTAGACGGGAAACAGTATGGGTTACGGCACCCGTAAGAGTGGAGCAAGGGTTCGGGGATTTTTTTGACCTGCGTGAGAGATCTTCCCTTACAAAATGCTTGGGGCTTCTCTTACAAAATGCTCGGGGCCGTTATACCCTGCAGGTCAAGTTTTTTTTCTTTTGATTTGGTACTTTTGTATTGTTGTTTCATTTTGCTCGTGAAGTGACGACTGCCAGGAAAAAAATACCTGCCTGTCTTTCATGTCTAAGTATCTTTTGCCTACCTACGAAATAATGTAAACATGATTGAGTTCGAGATGCGCCTATTTCATGTAAACATGATTGAGTTCGGATTTGCTTTTGCTTTTAACGGCAAGGAACCAACTGAAGTTTGATCGCACTACCTCTGCATAGAACATCTATTTTGGATGTAATCCTCCTTGCCGTTAAAAGCAAAAGCAAATCCGAACTGCTGAACTTAATCAAGATTTGCATTTGCCTATGGTTTTCAGCTTCAGTTGGTTCCTTCTACCTGTGTGCACTTGTCAGCGTCCAACTAGCTACACTACACACGGTTTTCTCATGGGCTATCAGTTCTCTGATGCCAAAAATAAGTACCGCCATTTTTCTTGCCTCTATTTATTTTGAGACGAGCCGTTTCTTGTTCTACGAGGTAGGAAGGCGAGCGTTCGATAGTCGTGACCAGGATCATTTACTTGGAGAGTGGTGGGCATGCGTGGTCTGTGACCTTAAATCCTCCGATTTTATCAAACAGTAAAGAGCGCCGTGTGTCCGATCGGTTGCAGGATTGCAACTGGCTGAAATTTTGTGGCGCACTAGCTCTAGCTAAGCTGAAGATCACAGCTAGACTTCGAAGTTCAGAGAGCGAAATCTGTATGCAACATGATCAACTTCGCAAACGATCAAGCCTCTGCCAAAGAGAAATCCAGAAATTGAAGCAGCGCAAGAATGGCATGCTCACACGCATGAGCATGATGCGTCTACCGGGCGACGGCAACAGAGATTAACGGGTACCTCAGGGGTGCTCCGAGGGTAGTGCATGTCGCCGGAGAAGAGCATCCTCCTGGCGCCGTCCAGGATCAGGGCCCTGCCGTCGTACGTGACCTCCCTGCGGCCCGCCGTCCTGTTGCCCCTCTCCTCGTCGGCGCCCCGAGCTCTCCCCGTCCCCGCCGCGGCCAAAGCTGCTAGCGCGGCGAGGACCACCACCGCGGCCACCGTCGCGCCGCCGGCGCCGGTCATCTCCGCGACTCCGCCCGTCTCTTGTTGCCACCGCCGCTGCCGTTGCTCCGCGCAGGTACGGTAGGCTCCGACCGTGCGCGCGCGCGTGCATATATATGACTGCTCACTTGCTCAGCCTCTGCCCCGATCGTGAGCAGCCGCGTCGAGGTAGGTTGCGATTTGGAAATGCAGGGGAGGTGGTAGGTTGCAGGGCTCACATACATGCGCTGGTGTGTTTAGTTTTTTTTTAGATTATGCTGTTGTGAGTTTTTTAATTACCTAGTATAACTCAGACATTCATAATACACACATACTCACATCTATAAACACATGTACGTAAACTCTACTCATATGAGCATCTTCAAAGATTGAAATTCTCGAGATTGACAAAATCATCACAGACGTCTCGTTGTCGAAGGGAACGTCGCCTATCACTAAAGAGCACAACATCGTTGAATCATACAAATATTCACTCCCACAGGGAGTCGAATCCAGAACCGGAGGTGCTATTGATACCGCTGTAACCACTAGGCTATATGTACCCGTAAAATCAAAATCATAATTTTTATTTTATAGGAGAATCAGAATCATATAGCTTGTTCGGATAGCTAAATAGCTAGCAATATTTTCATATCAAATCAACACAAACCACCAAACAACCAGCAGTACGTTTCTCTTATAATAAATCAGCATTAGCCACCAACCAACCGAACAAATTACTAACTACGGAATTTCTATTAACTAATGAGCTAACTTCGAAGCCCATGAAAAAGGAACAAGAAGCGGCCCAAGGCCCGTGCCACTCAACAAGCCAAAGCAGCCCCTATTTCCGCTTTGAGACACTGATCACGTATTACTACTTCGTCCCGCCTTTGGAGCCCGGTTACGTATAACTCATCCGCGTTCTCCTCCCGGAACCGAGAACCCTTCCTCGCCTGTTCGAGCTCCGCGCAGCCAGAAGCTCATGGCGGACACGCCCTCGTCCTCGTCGGCGCCGGCGCCCCCGGTGGTAGACGCAGCCTCCGTCGCCGCGGTGGCGGAGGCGGCGCCACCGGAGGAGATAACTCTGGTGGTGAAGTGGCGCGGGCAGGAGCAGACGGTGCGGATGGTCGGGGACGACACGCTCGGGGAGCTCAAGCTCCGCATCTGCGAGGCCACGGGGGTGCTCCCCAAGCGCCAGACGCTGCTCTACCCCAAGCTCATGCTCAAGGACATCGACGACTCCACCCTCCTCTCCTCCATCCCCTTCAAGACCAACGGCAAGATCAGCATGGTCGGGTAAGCGGCGCGGTTCCCCCGTCCCTTCCTCCTCCTCCAAACCCTAATTACCTCCCGTCTCCTCGCTTGCGCCGTTTCGGTTAACGCGTAATCGGCGTCGAATTGGAGGGCTGGTCTGTGAATTTCCGCGGAGCCGCCGGGTACCGGTCGCCGAATGGATCGGAGAGGTCCACTTGGTGGGGATCCTGTGCTTGCTCCCCATTTGAGATGGGAATGGTTACGTTTGGGTAACTAGAAAGCCCGATCGCTAAACCCTAGCTTGCTTGGACTCCTCATGGTCATCGGTTTACGTCCTAGTGTTCGTTATCTGAGCGTTGTGGTTGGGTACATACGGTTTGGGGGAATTGTGATACTTTCGAGGCATTTTTGGGTTTATGGAAACACCACCTCCATTATCTGTTGTTTGGGATTTGGAACCTTTCTATTCCGTGGGTTGAGTGGATGGATAATGTGTTGTGGGTGATGATGGCAGAAGCACATGCTTGGTTCTGTTTGGGTTGATAGAGATGGGATTAAGGTATTTTAACTGAGGTGAGTGTGATTACCTGCGAAACTGTAATGAAGTGGAGGTTGATCACAATTCACATTTTGCCATTTGTTGATGAGAGGCTCATTTTTGCTTGGACTAGGTTGACTGTACGAAATACCAAACCATCTATGTGATGTTTGAAGTTCCTACTAAGTCGATGGACAATTCTACCTTTTGGCTGTTGTAGGAGTTACTCCTTTCTATGTTTTTGGATGGAACCACCTTGTTATTCTTTAGATCCTACAGGTTTGAGTTCAACATGTCCTCTCTTTTTTTTTTTGTAAAATACGAGATGTGTTTAAGGCCTATGGTAATGTCTGCCAACTGTTGACATGCTAATAGATGATAGGTATCTGATATATGATTTCAGAGAAAATTAAGTCTATTTGAAAGTGGATAGTATGGTGTTGGGACATCCTAATCTCAAATTTGTTCCTGTTCTCCTTTGCTACAATGAGTCATCTCCCTATATTTGGATGGCAGTCACTGGTTCCTTCATGGTAATTTATATGTCTTTAAAAGTTGTCTGTTGTAATTTCAGTACTGTTGAAGAAGAAATATTTGTCGGCCAAGAAGATGATCCGGAGTTACTTGATGATTTTGACTTCGAGCAGAATGAAGATACACCCATTAAGGATAAAGATGTCTACAAGCAAAAATTAAAGCGGCGTGCAAGTCAGTATAAGGTACATCTTGTTGGTTCTCAAGCTCTTGCTATATCCTTCACATTTTTCACCGATTTATATTATATATCTGACGTGCTTCTTACTATGGCCTTGCTCCCGTTTGATCTATATGTATAAAACTATTCTGATTTCCTACCTTTTTAGCAGCAGTAGCAGTGCCAGGGACTGTTTCCCTGTTTGATGGCATAATTGAGTATATCCACAATGTTATCTGAGAATGATTACATAGCCATTACTCTGGGTGCCTCTTCTTTTCTCTACCTACTTCTGATAGTGGTGTTGACACCAACATAACGAAACAGTGAGGAGCGCATACTGTTTGTTTTTGTGATGAGGTGGTTGCTTGTTGAGCTCTTACTAGTTATAGTTGGTGATTGATACCTGTTTTTCGTGCCTATTCTTATAGATCAAGCTCTTGAATCCATGCCGCCAAGGAAAGAAGCTGCTTGTCTTGGACATTGACTATACTCTGTTTGACCATAAGTCGCCAGCTGAGAATCCTAAGGAACTCATGCGTCCATGTGAGAGGACTTTTCAGCACCACTGTTAATATGTTATGTTCCTCCAGTGGTGTTACCATTAAGTTGTGGGTTCCTTTTTACAGATCTTCACCAGTTCCTTGCAGCAGCATATACAAAATATGACATCATGATATGGTCAGCAACTAGGTAAGCCCCTTATCACCCTTAATTCTCAGTTAATTGGTTATGATTATGATCTGAATTGGTCATTGAAAAAAAAACCATTGACCCTTGGATGCAGTATGAAATGGGTGGAGTTGAAAATGGAGCAACTTGGGGTTCTTGGCAACCCCGACTACAAAATTACTGCTCTTATGGATCATTTGGCTATGATAACTGTGCAATCCGAAAACCAAAGTAGAAAGAAAACTTTTGACTGCAAGCCTCTTGGTGTCATTTGGGCTCAGTTCCCTGAGGTTAGTATTTTATTTCTGTGGTTACCGTGTTACTAGTTTATTATGAACCTGTGATGGGTCCTCTCAAATTCTTTGCTCACTACTCCTGCCTCTTCACATGCAGTACTACAACGAGAAGAACACCATCATGTTTGATGACCTAAGAAGGAATTTCGTCATGAATCCTCAGAATGGTCTTGTGATCAAGCCATTCAGGAAAGCGCACTCGAACAGAGACAATGATAAGGAGCTTGTGAAGCTTACACACTATCTGCTTTCCATCGGAGACCTAGAAGATCTCAGCAAGCTGGACCATGGTAAATGGGAGTCCTTCATAGAGGATAGCGCAAAGCGACGCAAGCGCTCATAGTTTCCTTTGGTACAGTGACTGGCAGAAAGAAAAACAGAACATCCCTTTTGTTTTCTGTTCAGTGCTATGAACTGAGCACAGACTTGCATTACAGAATGACCAGGTTAGCCCCCAGGATTTGCTTAACCATTCTGCAAAATGCCACGCTTGGTTTTCGCTTCATAGTCGCAGACTCACAGTAGTTTCTGAACTTGCTTGGTGAAATTTGAATCTTTTCTGTGATGTTGAGTCATTGATAAGCGTGGCCCCTAGACTATGATGGGGGGCTTGACTGGGTTGAGTTTGGGACGTAGTTTGGGTCATCTGATCTGCCATATGGTGGTGATCAAACTAGCTGGATCTGGCTCCTGTAAGGCATGGGGATGATGCTGCAGGCTATATGGGTCTGTGTGTAGTAAGTAGTAACCAGTGAACGTTATGGTCCCCGTCCAGTGCGTGCCGTGCAGGGGTCTATATGTTCAGAATTCAGAGTGGCCATCACCGCGAGGACGGCCTTGATAAATACTGCTGCTATGCTGAAAGGGGGCAGCTGTACTGAGTCAATATTTACTGGGCAGAGACAGGCTTGTGTTATCTTGGTATGGCAACCTGGATGGTTGTTGAGTTCAATTCTGGTATCAACTGCCCCCATCTTATTAGCAAACCTATGCCACTATCTTTTGGTGCTGAAACCTCCATGGCCATGTCAAAGCATCCAGATGCGAAACACGATCTGTTACAAGCCCAAGGGGACCGATCTGGTAATGCCTGATCGTAATTACCTGCGGTAGCGTTATCAGTGTTAGGACTTCCTGGCTTGTCTGTTTGTTGCCTGATGACACGCTGGAAACGCTGGTTTTCTTGCGCAAAGTTGCACTGGCATCTGCGTCGTCACCTGGCATTGGTAGTAATACTCCTTTTAATTCGTTGCCCGGTTGCTCCCCAACCCCACAACCATCAAGCGGCGCCCCACTGCCACTAGTTCCGCTGGGTGCTCAGAGGATAGTTTCAGGCGGAGCCAATGCCACTGCTCTTCCTTCTCCCACCTTCCGAGCTTGGGTGGAAGTGGGAGTCCCGTTTCCAATTTCGAGTTACTGCATTGGAATTTGGAAATGTCACCTTGGTCTTGCAAATGTTTTTAGCCTGACTGATCTTTAAGTGATCAGGCTACTGGATAGCAGCAAACAACAAACTTGGAAACTTCGATAATCTCAGCAGACAGGACATATAGTATTACAACAGGAGGGTTGGTCATTTACGCAGCATTACACGAGAGTACATTACAGATTACGAACCCCACAGTGGAGACACAGGTTTGTTGGGGGTAGGGTCATATCTAAGGCTCTTTTGGCTTTACAACAGAAACAGCAGAACGATCCACACAGATACACCGACAAGGCAGGGGCAAAGGCATTTTTGTGACGGACTTGGTTAAACGCAATGACAGCAGATATACGGGGAGTAAAAATGTGATTCATGTAGTAGTGACTAGGCTATAATGACAAGGTTTTCAGGCCAGGAGCCAGAAGTTCTTCTGCCACCGGGTACTGATGAGGTACCCACCGACGCCCTTGCTCTGCTTCCTCACCGCCAGCGTCAGGCACTCCGCCTGGTTGATGCACTGCTCCACAAACTCAGCGCTGCTGTTCCGCAGGAGGCTGCGAAAAAAATGAATTTGCAGCAGAGGCATTTGAATTCGCTCAGAGCCTCAGACAAGGACTGGTTATCATTAAGGTGTAAGGTAAAATTCCCCCTAATCCAATCTTCAGAAGTTCAGATGCTCTTACACATGTGACATGGCAGCAAAAGTATCTCTAGCTGGTAGCTGTGTTTATGGTTGCTTTAGTTAGAGGAGGTGTATCTAGAAGGACAAGCAAAGCATCTGCGATTTATGGATAGCACATGGCGCTGCATCCTAAAGCGTTGATATTACCCAAAGGCCTGGACCCTGCCTATGGAGCGGTGGTAGACACTCAGGCAGCGATCCCTCCCAAATAGTTTGGCCACAACTTGAGAAGTTGAGATCAGTCAGGCTGCTCATCATTACTTTTTTTCCCAAAAAGAAAAAAAAAGAAGGCCATGAATCTCATGCAAAAAAAAAACATACATTTGAGGTGTGAATCTAGAGCCAATCAGCTCACTCCAGAACCTTGACCTGGTATGTTCTAGTATTCTTTGCCTGACAGGATAAGCTAAATCTGACATTATTAGTTGAATATTCTGCTGGGATCTATATATAATTTTTTTTGAAGATTAATCTAGATATAAAAATGATTCTGACGTCTGGGCATCATTTTTAAACAAAACACTACGGACTGACACCATGACATATTCTCCCACCCGAGTTACTGCCCATAGTTGACCTCTGAGAGGTTCCCATTTCGGCATTTCCAACACACATACGCAATGGAAGGGGATAAAAGATAGAAGAAAGGGGCATGGTGCTGAGGCGCTTACCAGCCTAGCCAGCAGTAGGGAGATGGCTTGCTCTGGCTGAGCACCAGCACGGAGGCCCCCAGCTTCTTCACCTGGCTGAGCACGGTGGCCAGCTTGGGCCCTTGGATCACAAGCGCTTCAACCTCCACCTACCAACATTCACACCCATTTCCTGTGAGCCATATCCTTCACACATCAACAGGCTACAGGACAAGAGAATAGTGTCGATGCACCTACTGTCACACTTAAGCAGGCAGGTGCTGAGACACTGAAATAACTATGGCTTTTGATTGAAGCAAAACAAAACCAGCCAGGAGATTGCATTTGTTCAAAATGCCATGGTTTATGGCTTGTGAGATTTTAGGGGACCAGGGAGGGAGGAGCCCCACAGCCTGTTCCTTGCTTCCTTTGTGGTAATGTTTTCTTTACCAAGGTTACTGATTGGCATGATGCCCTTTTGGTCAGTCTAGGATCTAGATCCTGATCCATGCAGATGCAGACACAAAAGTGGGGCATGATTTCCTTTTCATGAGGTCCTGATCTCATCTGTGATCTACCTCAACTGGTTGCAAGTCTAAAGCCCTCACAGGTCTCAAGGCCTCAGGTGAGGTGGCTGCACCAGATTACCTAACAACCAGAATCTTGAAGCATGAACCACCAGCACACTGGTGCTCATTATCTAAAAAAGTACACTGGTGCTAATACTTATGGTCAGTTTACTTTTTTATTTGCTCCTAGTAGTTCTGTTGTGCATGGCTCCAATCATATGCTCCCAAAATAAGTCTAAACCAAACTTAGTTCAAACATATATGCACTGCTTACTAGCTCATCACTCGGTGATTAAGCTTGAGTAATCAACAAAGCAAATGCATGTGATTAGTGATAGTATGTGTGTACCTCGGGCCTGCTGGCCTTGCAGAGCGTGCCGAGCGAGTTGGCGAGGGAGGAGGCCTCCTCGCCCCTGCCGCTGCCGGAGTGCGGCAGGACGTGGAGCAGCGTGAGGAAGTCCCCCTTGCTGGCGACGTGGGTGAGCGCCCACATCATGGCGTGCTTGGCGCCGGAGCTCTCGTCCACCACCACCATCACCCGCTTCCTCGCCGCGGAGGCCTCCCCCTGCTTGACGCCGTAGCCCCTCGCCGCGGCGGCCCGCTTCTTGGACCACCGCCGCGAGCCCCTCCTCCCGCCGCCGCCGTACTCCTGCTGCAGCCCGCAGCCGCCGTCGTAGCCGCCGCCGTTGCTGGCGCTCAGCTGCCTGAGGAAGCGGTCCCCCGCGCTGCTCGCCATCTGCCACCACCAGCTCCCCCCTCCCTCCCCTAGGCCCTAGCTAGCTGTGCAGGCGAAGCAAGCCAAAGGTGGCGTGCTGGTGAGAGGAAGAGGAGTACTGTGTGTGCGGTGTGATGCCGGCCGGCTACGTGCAGTGCGGAGGCGAGGCCAAGGGCGTCGAGCGATTATAAGGTGGCGGGCGGAAAGGACAAGGCCGCGTAAAGCAGAGGTGGTCACGAGCGCATTGGCCGAGCAGACGCCACTGCGACCTTATTAAATAGCGCAGCCGGATTTGCAGTGCTGGTACATGCTAAGCTAAGCAGTCACCTCATCATCTAGAAAAGGGTTAGTGGTAGTAAAAAGGTTGCGGCGGCAGAGAACGCCCCGGTAAATTAAGCAGGGCCGTGTTTGGTTTAGTCTGAAAAAAATTTCGCGAATTTTTTTTCATCTTCGATCATTAATTTAGAGTATTAAATAAAATCTAATTACAAAACTACCTGCAGGACCTTGGTAAATTCGCGAGACTAATTTAATGAGACCTTTGACCACACGATTAGAGGATGATTACTGTAGCATTATTGTGTGTGTGTATATATACACACACACTCTCCTGCTGTTGCTGTAAAAAGTTCTCTCTTTTTTATTAAGAAAAAAAATAAAAGAAAGGGATGTAGGCTCTGTTTAGTTCCCAAAAAATTTTCTACAGTACCCATCACATCAAATCTTCGAACACATGCATGGAGCATTAAATGCAGTTGAAAAAAATAATTAATTACATAGTTCAACTTTAAATGACGAGATGAATCTTTTAAGTCTAATTAATTTATAATTAAATATTAATTATCAAATAACAACGAAAATAATACATTACTCAAATCTAAAAATTTTCACAAACTAAACACTGCCTTAGAATTGAACGAGGAGGGAGTGGGAGATCAGAGATGCTGTCGCTGGTAGAGTAATAGGGGCGTTTTGAGGGTAGATTCTTGCTGGCCTACCGATTTCACATGCATACGGACGCTTCCGAGCGGTGCATGACGAGGGAATACGGCAGGTTTTCGTTGGTATTGTTGGTTCCAAATCCACGGTTGGATTGGTCAATACGGCATCGCTCGCCCCCGCTCGCAATGTGCGGGATCATTGGCCGTACTAACCGGATGCGTACAAATTAGGTCAATTTTATTGGGAGGGTCATGAGAATGTCATAAGTATTAAATTTGCTAACATATATCAATAGTATGAGGAGAGAGGGGAGAAGAGTGTCATGAAATATGAGAGGAGTGTCATCACCATGACACTCCACTGGCACAGTTCTCAAGTTTTCAGTTTTGGTAACTGTGTTGATGACACTCTCACTGAAACTAGCCTCATTAATCATGTAGCGCGCCTTCCAAATTCTCCTCTACTCATATTTAAAACCCTTTTTTAGGATTATTAAAATGAGAACATATCTAGTGCAAACCATAACTTCGTGAAAACTCGTGCAAACCACGGCAAAAAAGTCGTCTAAATTCAACAAAAAAATCGCACATGTAGATGATATGATGATACACAACCTTGTAAAATATTTTGTTCAAACTCGACTTCGTTTGTGAGATATAAAAATAACAAATTTCTAACAAATCATCTGGACAACTTTCTGGCTTGAAATTTGTTCTTTTTATATCTCACAGACGAAGTCGAGTTTGGACAAGATATTTTACAAGGTTGTGTATCATCGTATCATCTAGATGTGTGATTTTTTGTGAATTTAGACGATTTTTTTTGCCGTGGTTTGCATAGGTTTTCACGAAGTTGTGGTTTGCACTAAATATGTTCGCTATTAAAATACCCACAGCCTACGTGCGCGCCTCAGGAATTTCAGGGCAGGTTAGCAGAGGGAAAAGCAAAGAATAGACGCCTCTAAAATGGCCAAGAGGTAACCCCCAGCCTACTACTACGCAGGATCAACAACGCCACTGGCATTTCGCGCACGACGCCACTAGCTGGACGCGGACGCACTCCTATCCTGTCCCGTCCCCGTCCTATTCATTTTGGGCGCAGCGAGCAGCGGCCAGCGAGCCATGGCCGGAGGTCGTGGCACGGCCCGATGCCGTCGCAGCGGGCATCTATTGGGATTGCACACCGGGTTTACATGACGATGCTCTGCTAGATTTTCAAAAAGGAAAAAAAAGATTCTCTGCTCGTGACGAGCTATGCCGCCTAGCTACCGGGCTTCTGGGGGCGTCCAGAACAGAGAGAGCACCGAAAGGGGAACACGGAAATGAAGGCTGGGCTGGGCGTGGGCGCCATCGCGCGTGCGTGCGTGCATGAGGATCCGGGTGCTGGATGCCTGGATCCGTCCCCGTCGACGCGTCAGTTGTTGCGCATGCACATCTCTGGACGGGGCACTGGGGCGCATCTTCGTCGCCGAGCTTTAGGGATTTTACATGAGATTATTACTTACTCCATTATTATTCGATAACAGTTGCAAAGCAAGGGAAAGTACCCTGATTCAAATAGCAGAGGACAGTCGCCCTAAACTAGGGTAGCCCAAGGGAGAGTGCGCTTGTTCATGCGCGTGCTATATAGGACTACGGTATAGGGTGTGTAGTGTAGTACCCCAGCAATGGTAATGCTAATACTAAAAAATAGAAGATCTGAGGAAGCCGATGAGCGAATCACACGTCAAATCAGCAACAGACAGACAGTGGCCGCACAAGGCAAACAGTGCGACCTCGTGGTCATTTTCGACATTTTTTCATTTTTATATTTTTTAAAAATTAAAATTTCAAAAATATATGTCTGTTTTCAAATATTTCAAAAATATACCCCGGTCGCCCTCCCATAGGGCGACAGGCCCAAAGTGTAATTTTTTTTCTTCCAATTTGCAACGAAGTCCCTGGAGAAAAAAAAAACGGGGGGAGACCTGTCGCCCCCCCAACGGGCGACAGGGGCCTGTCGCCCGAGTCGCCCCCCCAACGGGCGACAGGGGCCTGTCGCCCACCCCTCGGGCGACAGGCCCCTGTCGCCAGTTGGGGGGGCGACAGGCCCCCCCTTTTTTTTCCAGGGACTTTTATTTTTCCAGTGACCTATTTTGAGCTATTCGAGCGTGTATTCGTCATCATCGTCAGCAAGATCTCGGCCGCTAACTCCTACCGCACGTAACTTGTCCTTCATTAAATCACGGGAAAAAATCGCAAGAACTTCTCTTATTTCACGAGCATTATGGAACCCACAAACATAATAAGTTCACATCAATAATATCTATAGAAACAAATGACAAGTAACCTACCACAATCATAAATATCGGATACAAATAAGCGGTCCACAGCTATCTCATTACAAATAAACATCATATACATCTAACCACCCCTAGGGCGTCGGACCCTCTTAGCCCTCTGCTGGGCACGGACATGTCCCTCGGAGTAGGTGAGAACATCCGGAGACCTCACCTGTCGCTCAGGACGCGCAAGGGGCTGCGGTGTCTGCTGCTGAGAGATCCCAAGTGGTGCTTGTAACACCCCGGGTGTTTACACAGTATTTTAATTAGGTGCCTGCACAGTAATGGTGTAGGTTTGCTATGCATCTTGTGCTTGATTTACTTAAAAAGGATCTTTTTGTAATTATGAAAGGTTATATGTGTAATTATGATTTTATGCAAGGTCCTTTATATAGTTAATTGTGTTTATAGCTTTTATGGAGGGTGTTTGTGCAAAATTTCAGTGCATTTATTGCATGGCAACTAATTTTGCTTGTAAGTCTATGTTTGTAGTGAATTTACGTTGAAAAAGACAAATTTCCTAGATTTCAAAATCCCTTCAATGATTTTAATTTTAGCTCTTGAATCTTTGGTCAAATAAATTTTTGCACAACATCAAAGTTGTAGATCTTGAAAAGTTGAACAACTTTCATGTTGGGCACTTTTTCATTTAAGCTTTAGTTCAAAAGTTATTGCTTGTTTACAGAAAGGTCCCTGGAACTTTTGGAAATTGCAAAATCGCCCTTATGACCATCTCCCCCTCCCTGCTCTGCTTCTCGCCGCCGGCCACCGACAGCGCCGCCCGCCGACGCCTTCCCGGCTTTCCCGGCCATTATTTCGCCGTGCGCTGGCTCCCACGCGTCGCCGGCGAGCTCCTCCCCCTCCTGTTGCCTCGCGCTGGAGCCTCCACCCCTCGCCACGCACCCCCGCCGCGCCCAGAACCTCCCCGACGGCCGCCACCGCGACGCCGCCGTGGAGCGTCCCCTGCAGAGCCCGCCGCTCTATTCTTTCGCGCGCCTGAGCACTACAAGAACCCCAGGATTCGATTTCACTCGCTCCTTTGCTCTCTCCTCGCTCCCACGCCGCAGAACGCCGCCGCCGCCCCGCTTGAACCCCGGTGAGCTCCACCCCACCGCGGAGCCGCCAACCCAGACCCGCTCCACCCCTACATCCCCCACCATTAGCCGCGCCTCACCCTCGCGCAACTCCCAGACCGTTTCCCCTCGCCCAATCCTCACCGGAGCACCCTCGCCGTCGCTCGCCTCCGCCGCCGACCCGCCCTGCTCCGCCGAGCCGCCGCTTCCGAGCCTCTCCCCGCGACCCTAGGCCACCCAGAGGTGCGCCTTGCACCCGTGAAGCTCACGCACCCCTCCACTCTCGCCGCCGGTGAGCCCCTCGCCGGGAAATCGCCGGTCAACCGCCGCCCCCTCTCTCTGACCCGGCCCAGGGACCTCGGGGTGGAAGAAACAAAACTTCAGGGTGTTATTTGAATAGACCTAGACTCATGTGAATAGTGCACTAAGGACTGCTTTGTAATATTTTTCAGTGAACTTTGAAATTCTAGATCAATTCATAGAAAATTCGTAAAATAACAAATCTTGATGTTTTGGAATCCTTTTGGAGAGCTCTATGCAGTAGAACCATAATATGTTAGGCTTTAGTTGCCAGCTTTTGCTGTATAAATGGTTTTGTGTTAATAGGTATATAAATACTTGTTCTTTAATCTTTTTCTTATCTGATGCTTAAAAGCTTGTTTTGCTCTGAAATTTTTGTGGTAGTTTACTCATGTACCACTAGCTTTGCTATAAAAATTTCATGGTCAGTTCCCTTGTGTAGCTATTTATTTGTTTTAATCTTTGTTTAGTACACTTTAATTATGGTAAATAGTTTCTGTTTGTAATAAATCATGATTTTATTTTGGCATGTTCTTTTTGAGTAGATTAGCTTGTCCAGGAAGTTTAAGCTTCAGTTCATGGCTAGAATAGGAGTTAAAATTGAATCTTGTTAAACTGGTGTCTGTTTTGTTTAATTTATCTGAATTAATTCCTTGTATATAAAATCATGAAAAATTCACAGTAGCTAGATCATCCCTGTGTAGATCTCCTGTTAAATTTTGAGCTTCTGTTTTGATCTATTTTGATCTGTATAATTCAGGCTTGTACTAGGTGTTGCCTGCATAAATGATTTATTGTGATTAAAGGGTTACATGTCTTCATATGATTTTTGCAGGATAGCTTAGTATGTTCCTGTTCTGTTTAGTGTAATTTTGGTGTAATTTATTTCTATTTGTACTCTGAGTTGTTGATTTATTTGTAAACCATGACTTAATTGTATAGGAAATCACCCCCACTTGTATATTAAGTTAGTCAACTTCTTTTGTGCTGTTGATCATGATGCCTTGTGTAGTTAAATTTGTTATTTAACTACTCTATAAGCGATTGCCCATGTTTGTTTATAATGTTGTTCTTGCATTACATATAGATACGACTACTTTGTCAGACGGGACGTACGAGTTGATTCCGGAGTCTGACGGAGGTGATCTCGAAGCTCAAGTGAACACTGCGGAACTAACTGAAGCCCCGAACCAAAGTTCGGAAGAGCCTAGCGCTAAAATAGTTAGCAACTACCGAGAAGGCAAGCCCCGGACATAACCTATATTTCAAATTATTATCATTTACTGTTATTACTTACTTGTGCATTTACAGTTCTTAGGATTTGAATTGAAACCCTAGATGCATGATCCTAGGAACCTATGTACTGAACACTAGACCTAAGTTCGACTATCTGCTAAGCTTATAGGAACGGTAAAAGTTGAGTGATTGCCTGTCACTCGCGAGCTTTATAGGAATTGCTTGTTTACTTTCTGTTATCAATATAAGGACGGCGGACGGGGTTGTGTCGATATCATGTCCTATGTGAGACCCCGTCTGTGTTGATGAACTTGCTAAGGTCGCGGTGTGTGGTAGTGCTGGTTAAGTTTTTGAAAGTACTAGTCACATGCCGTAAATATGGTACGCGGCAAGCCTAGTAGCCGATTGGACCGGGGAGTGGATATACCTCCCACTCTCTCAGTAGGGATAGGTTTTATTTTATGTTGCGCAACACTACGACTTCTAGGGACAAGGTTCGGCCTTGGAGCCCTGTAGTCGGGGAGAGTGGCACTATCCACAAGCCGGAAAGAAAGGTTAACGGTTGTTTGGGAATGACCCGACGGTATTCCAGACGTGTGTGCTAGGTTACCCTTGCAAGGTTGAATTTCGATTCAGAATCGTCCGCCTCTCACGATGAAATGAGACTGCTTGATCTCTTTGCCACACAGAGTAATAAGAGCAACAATATTCTTATTAATCTTGATGTTTGCTTAGAAGTTTCACCATGAATGATTAGTAGATGCTTACATAGAATGGTTAATCAACTAGAATCTTACAGCTAAAACTTGAAAGTAAGGACCTACTCTTTATTGCTTTTCAGCAAAGGAAAACCAGAGACTTACAAAGCCTTGCATAGTCTAGCTAAGGTGGGCTACTTATACCCGTTGTCGGTTAAGTCTTGCTGAGTATTAGAATACTCAGCCTTGCTGTTGAAACCCTTTTTCAGGTATGAGTTTTGAGGATCAGATCGCTAGCTTAACCTATCCTTGCTCGTTGCCTCCTGGCTGGTCCGTAGAATGGGATACGTCTTCGGCCGGCAATGACTATGACGAGTGATACCATGCCTGGGCTAGCCTGGTATCCTTCTTGCGACGTGTTGTAGCCGTCGTGTTTTATCTTCCGCTGTTTAGACTCTGAACTTATAATCATGGCTTGTATAACTGCTTTACTTAAGTTGGCTTTGTAATAAGGTTTTCAACTGGTTTGTAATCATTACTATGCCTGTGTTGTAAAAATTTTGGTTGTAATACCTCTGGACTCGCCTTCGTGCGGGGTATGCTTGTTCGATCCAAGAATCGGTGGTTGTATCGGGACGTTACCCGACAGACCAAAAATTGTTCCGTTTGAAGTGCGTTTAAGCTAATGTTGCCTTTATGGTGATGGTTTACGCACTTGAGCCAGGATAATTTAGGCGGTTCTGCCACAGCTGGTATCAGAGCTACAAGCATATACCGGAGGTGTTGGAACTTTAAAAATCACTTTCCATATAAAATTGGAACCATAAAGAATTTCGGAAAACTACGTTGGATTCGTTAAGAGTTGTGTTTAGAACGTAAAGTCCTAGGGAATTTATGGGAATTACTAGGTGGTTATTTTTGTATGGTTTATGTTATCTGACTTCCAGCACTTTATATTTTGTCAAACCATACTCACAAGCAACTCTTAATTCTTGTAACGACGCACCTACGTGAGGTAAGATGGTAAGGATCCTCAGTCAGCTGAGGGAGTCTGACCTTCCCGTCGGTGATGCGAGCCGAACGCTGCCCTCAAGCAGTGGCTTACTTGAGGTGCTTCCAATATACCGACTATTAGTTGACTATATTGGGAGTAAAGTGTACTCAGTCAGCTGAGGGAGTCTGACCTTCCCGTCGGCGATGCGAACCGAACGCTGCGCTCAAGCAGTGACTTACTTGAGCTGCTGCCAATATACCGATCTCGGTCGACTATATTGGGAGTAAAGGAACTCGTGAATACGCCACTAAGTAGCGTATGTTAACGTTGGCCATACGGCGGAAATTGTATGGCTGCCGCTTCTATAGTGAGCGGTAATGTTTGGGAATGCTTTCATGAGTGCTGGCATGAAAGGTTCATTGGATATATATATGTTTTGTCAATCTTCTGCAGGTACGCTAACCACGATTCGATAAGATAAGAACGGTTAGAATGTATCGACTAGCTATATAGGGAGAGCCGTATTTATGTATGCCACCGTGCTAACCACGTAAGTCCAACGATAGTTGGCAATTGTTTATCTTGTGAGGAACGAACAGGACGTGCATGCATATCTAGTTAATGTTTGATTTGTTCCTAGTACTTGAAGTTGCTACATGAGCTTGTTAAGGAATTTCTAGTATGAATCCTTATAAGATAAGTGTTAGTGTGCTTAAAACATGAGTGAGTGAAACTCTGATGTTAGTAGCATATTAGTAAAATGCTTAGGTTTCCTTAGATGAAAAATATGGTTTCGAGTCATGCCTTCCTCCTAAGCCCCATCTTGTTGTTATAAGGATCTTTTCGTTCCTTAGAATCTCAAATGATGAACCAGTACCGATTGTGGTTTATTATTCTTTGAGTTTGGAATTATATCATCTTGTGAATTAGAATCACATTTGTTTTACCGCAGTCTTCTTAAAGCTTTATTTGAGAAGTCTTGAGATAATTGTATTACTCACATTTGAATCCTTTTTGATTCAGATGGCGACTTGTTCCCAGATCTTTTGGGATGAGGAGGGAAATGCTCATACCGATTGTCTGTACTGGGAGGGTTTTCCGAGGATTCTTTGGGATTCACTTCGTATCTTCCACTATCCAGATCCACCCCAGTACACGGGACGCCAGTTTTCGGAGGATGGAATTAAGAAGAACAGAGTTAAGATGACCATTCCTCAGCACCCCACCTTGGAGTGGCCATCGATTGAGATCGAGGTGATTGGGTATCGTCTTGTGGATGCGTTTGAGAAAGCAGCTCTCAATGCTATCACCACTTTTTGTGAGCACCATCCCGAGGAGGTAGCAGCATATCCTATTGGTTTGTTTCCAACAGTCAGTGCGGGCAATGCAGAGTGGCTGTTCAGGGTCACACATTTTGGGCACTTGATTGGTGATGTAGCGGATGAGACTATCGAGGCAGTAGTCATATATATGAATGCCCAGTCTCACTACCAGATACTTCAGCAGCGACACATGGACCAGGTGATAGACTTGGCCCAGAGTTTTCAGCGAGGCCTTCGTCTGAAGGATATTCAGATTGGGGGACTTCAGGATGCCGTTGCTGGGAGGGACACTGCTATTGCACAGTTTGAGCATCAGGCTATGGAGTATGGTGCTGAGATAGAGCAGCGCAACACAGTTATCGGTTTTCTTCAGGCGCAGGTGAATGAGCTGCAAGCAGATTGGGCTGATGCTTTAGCACATGTTGGTATGCTCCAGGAGCAACTAGATGCCCCAGCTGAGCCGGCAGCAGCAGAGGAGGACCCAGAGGAGATTGAGGGAGTATCTGACTTAGATTCAGAGCACGCACTTGCTGAGCCTAACCCTCAGCCGGACGACTCTTCTTCCGGCAGCGCCTCTTCTGTGGGCAACCTCGACGACTTCTAGGCGACTTAGACTTGTCCTAGATAGTTGTGTTCTCTTGTTGTAGCATATGTATATAGGGAAGATGTTATTGTAAAATAGCCTTAGGGAGGAGTACCACTTGTTGTATTATACGTGGTAAGGTTAAGCGATGTTAGGTTGTAAGAACAAGGCTGCTTTGGATGTAATATAAGTAGCGACTACCAGTTTGGAAATCATAATCTTTCTACTTAGCAAATCTCTTTATTTGTGCATCTTCACGCCGTTTGATGAATACAAGAGGTTGCAAATTTTTGTGGCACATGTGCTCATCAAATGTTAGCATGTTGAATCTGTGAGACTAAATTTTAGTCCAACCCCTTCTATGATCTCTGTTGTTTAGCAACATAGCACATGGCGCTGAAGAGTGAATTGCTAGATTATTTTCTTTACCCTTGCTCTTAGCATTGAGTATCAATACGATGGAGCATGAAGCTATCTAACAGCTGGCCTGTTCTGAGTTTGGTGGGTTGCGCAGTTATGTATTGTGCATATTGTGCTACACCGCATCTAGTTACATTTTTGCTGATTTTGTTTTATCCAAATGTATGATCATTGCATGTACCATTGATTTTGGAAGCGAGAAATATGTATCTAATGGATGTCTTCCATGATTACAGATGGTTGGTCATACACGCGGAACGCCTGATGGCTTTGGTTGTGAAACTGGCAGTGGATCTCAGCAACCACCGCCACCCCCATCAAATCTGGCCGAGTTAATGGCCATGCAAACAGAGTTGCTTCGCCAGCTAGTCCAAGGGCAACAAAATCAGCCACGCCAACAGTATGGAGGACGGGAGGCACAACCAGCGGGTTACCAGGAATTCTTTGGTACCCAACCTCCGCTGTTCAGCAAAGCTGATGACCCATTGGATGCCGATGCTTGGCTCCGTACAATCAATTCCAAGTTCGCTTTGTTAGCAGTACCGTGTGTTGATGCAAACAAGGCCCCCTTTGCCGCCCAACAGCTGCGTGGTCCTGCACGTATATGGTGGGATAATTATTGTGCAATGCAGCCTGCCGAACATATCATATCTTGGGAGGAATTCAGAACTGCATTCAGATCACATCATATTCCGGATGGACTAATTGAAAGAAAGTTGAATGAATTCTTGGCTCTAGATCAGGGAACCCGCACTGTTCTTCAATATGCACAGACCTTCAATCATCTGTGCCAGTATGCGGGCCATCATGCTGATACTGATGCCAAGAAACGTGATCGTTTCCGTCGTGGCCTCAATACTAAGCTCAAGGAACGTTTAAACTTGGTTCAGCCCCATACCTATAATGAGCTGGTGAATATGGCCATTACACAGGAAGATTGTATTGCTGCACATCGTGCTGAGAAAAAGCGGAAGGCACCAACGGGACCCTCGAGTGCCCAGCCACCAAGGTATCGCCTGGTGCAAAATACTCCACCTAGGCCTCCACAAAGAAATGCCCCAGTGGGTAGGTTTGTCTTTAGGCCGCCTCAGCAACAAGGAGGATTCAGACCTCCAGTGCCTCAGCAACAGCAACAGCAGCAGTTTAGCCCAAGGCCGAATGCCCCACAGTTCAATAGTGGGAATAGTAATAATCGATGTTTCAACTGCGGCAGTGCTTCTCATTTTGCCAAGAATTGTCCACAACCCAGAAGAAACAATCCAGGGCAAAACTCTAATCAGAACAACAACAACAACAACAAGGGCAAGGGCAAGAGGCAAATGGTGCAAGTCCGGCAAGGGCGAGTTAATTTCACTACTCTTGCAGACCTTCCAGCAGGAGCACCAGTAATGACGGGTACTTTCTCTATCCACAATAAACCCGCAGTCATATTATTTGATTCTGGTGCAACACATAGTTTTATAAGTGCCAAATTTGGAGCAAGATTAGGATTGGATTTTTGTCATACTAAGGGATCTTTTATTATAACAACCCCTGGTGGGAAGATAGCTTCCAATCAAATCACTAGATGTGTGCCAATTAAGCTGGGTAGCAAATTGATAAAGACAGACTTGATCTTGCTGAATTTAGAAGGCATGGATGTTATTCTAGGTGTGAATTGGATGACTACACATAAAGTACTACTAGATATCTCTTCCCGAGCTATCGAGATAGATTCACCACATCAAGGAGCCACCATACTCTATCTACCACAACGAGAGTGCATTAACTCTTGTGCTTATGCCGCAAAAGAAATTAAACTTGAAGATATCCCTATTGTGTGGGAGTATGCGGATGTATTTCCAGATGATTTACCTGGAATGCCTCCTGATAGGGACATCGAGTTTGTTATCGAACTTCAACCCGGTACCGCCCCTATTTCTAAGAGGTCATACCGAATGCCTCCAAATGAATTAGCAGAATTGAAAGTCCAACTCCAAGACCTTCTTGACAAAGGTTTTATACGTCCAAGTTCTTCACCCTGGGGATGTCCAGCCCTGTTTGTGAAGAAGAAAGACAATAGTTTGAGGCTATGTGTTGATTATCGACCACTCAATGCGGTCACTATTAAAAACAAGTATCCTCTTCCCCGCATTGATATTCTGTTTGATCAGTTAGCTGGAGCTAAGGTTTTCTCTAAGATTGATCTTCGTTCTGGCTACCATCAAATAAAGATCAAGCCTTGTGATATTCCAAAGACTGCTTTCTCTACCAGATATGGGCTATATGAATATTTGGTTATGTCTTTTGGTCTTACCAACGCCCCAGCATATTTTATGTACTTGATGAATTCAGTCTTCATGCCGGAGCTGGATAAATTTGTCGTGGTTTTCATTGACGATATCTTGATCTACTCCAAGAATGAAGAAGATCATGCTGAATATTTGCGTATCGTTCTCCAACGATTACGAGATCATCATCTTTATGCCAAATTCTCCAAGTGTGAATTTTGGTTGGACAGTGTGAAATTCTTAGGTCACACTATCTCCAGTGATGGTATATCTGTTGATCCAACTAAAGTACAAGAAGTGATGGATTGGGAATCTCCTATTTCAGTTCATCAAATTCGCAGTTTTCTTGGTTTAGCTGGATATTATCGTCGATTCATTACTGATTTCTCCAGAATAGCCAAGCCTATGACGGAGTTATTGAAGAAGGGAGTGAAGTTTGTTTGGAATGATAAGTGTGAAGAAGCTTTCCAAACTCTCAAAGCAAGATTAACTACCGCTCCAGTATTGTCTACACCGGACAGTACCAAACCTTTTGATGTCTATTGTGATGCTTCCGGTACGGGACTTGGTTGTGTGCTTATGCAGGACAACCGGGTTATCTCTTATGCATCAAGAGCTCTCCGGGATCATGAGAAGAATTATCCAACCCATGATCTGGAGTTAGCAGCTGTCATTCACGCTCTTAAGATGTGGAGACATCATCTTATGGGAACTCACTGTAATATTTACACTGACCATAAGAGTCTCAAATATATCTTCACTCAAGCGGATCTCAACATGAGACAGAGACGCTGGCTGGAGTTGATAAAGGATTATGATCTAGAAGTGCATTATCATCCAGGAAAGGCTAATGTGGTTGCGGATGCACTCAGCCGCAAGTCACAATGCCATTGTCTATCTGTAGAACCATTCAATGAAACTCTATGCCAGGAAATGATGAAGTTAAACCTAGAAATGGTACCTCAAGGAAGTTTGAACCATATATCCCTTGAGCCTACACTTCATGATAGCATCATCATGGGACAATTACATGATGAGGGTATCAAGGTCATCAAGGAAAAGTTATCACAGGGAGAAGCAAAGTATAAATGTTTCAGAGTGGATCATAGGGGAGTTCTATGGTTCGAATCCCGACTGGTGGTACCTAAGGATCATCAGCTTAGAAAGCAAATCCTTGATGAAGCACATCTATCGAAGTTTTCGATTCATCCCGGTGGTACCAAGATGTACCATGATCTCAAACAAAATTTCTGGTGGACTCGAATGAAAAGAGAGATCGCCAGATATGTTTCTGAGTGTGATGTCTGTCAAAGAGTTAAAGCTAGTCATTTGAAAGTAGCAGGTACTCTCCAACCTTTATCTATTCCATCCTGGAAATGGGAGGACATCAGTATGGATTTTATCGTTGGTTTACCCACTACTCCTCATAAACATGATTCTGTTTGGGTAATCGTTGATAGACTCACCAAGACCGCTCATTTTATTCCAGTACACACCACTTATTCTGCCAAGAAGTACGCAGAGATTTATCTCGATCAGATTGTTCGTTTACATGGTATTCCAAAGACGATTATTTCTGATCGTGGGCCTCAGTTTATAGCACGTTTCTGGGAGCAAATGCAAGAATCCCTTGGAACAAAACTGATTCGTAGTTCAGCTTATCATCCACAAACAGATGGGCAAACTGAACGAATCAATCAAATCCTTGAAGACATGTTGAGGGCATGTGTTATTCAATATGGCAAGAATTGGGTTAAGTGCTTAGCACTGGCAGAGTTTTCATACAATAACAGTTATCAATCTAGCTTGCAAATGGCCCCATTTGAAGCATTATACGGTCGAAGGTGTCGAACTCCTTTGAATTGGTCACAAGCTGGGGAACGCAAAATTTTTGGGCCAGATTTAGTCTCTGAGGCAGAGGAGCAAGTCAGAGTTATCCAGGTTAATCTTAAAGCAGCCCAATCAAGACAGAAAAGTTATGCAGACAAAAGAAGAGATCCTTTACAATTCGAGGTAGGAGACTTTGTATATTTGCGAGTATCTCCTACTAAAGGTGTTCAACGCTTTGGCTTAAAAGGGAAATTAGCACCCCGATATATCGGACCATTTGAAATTATCGAAACTTGTGGACCCGTTGCCTACCGACTCCGTCTTTCATCTCAATTGGCCGCCGTTCATGATGTCTTTCATGTCTCACAACTTCGGAAGTGCACCAGGGTACCTACTGAAATCCTTGAACCACAAGGTATCGAAATTGAATCCGATCTATCTTATACGGAGTATCCAATCAAGATTCTTGACACAAAAGAAAGAAGTACTAGAAGGGAGAAAGTTAAAATGTACAAAATCCAGTGGAATCAGCATACTGTAGAAGAAGCTACTTGGGAAACTGAAAATTTTCTCCAAAGAAACTTTCCCGACTTTCTTAGAACCAATCCAGGTACCAAATCGTTGCACCCTTTTCTTTCTGTAATCTCGGGACGAGATTCCTTTTAGGGGGGAAGGCTGTAACACCCCGGGTGTTTACACAGTATTTTAATTAGGTGCCTGCACAGTAATGGTGTAGGTTTGCTATGCATCTTGTGCTTGATTTACTTAAAAAGGATCTTTTTGTAATTATGAAAGGTTATATGTGTAATTATGATTTTATGCAAGGTCCTTTATATAGTTAATTGTGTTTATAGCTTTTATGGAGGATGTTTGTGCAAAATTTCAGTGCATTTATTGCATGGCAACCAATTTTGCTTGTAAGTCTATGTTTGTAGTGAATTTACGTTGAAAAAGACAAATTTCCTAGATTTCAAAATCCCTTCAATGATTTTAATTTTAGCTCTTGAATCTTTGGTCAAATAAATTTTTGCACAACATCAAAGTTGTAGATCTTGAAAAGTTGAACAACTTTCATGTTGGGCACTTTTTCATTTAAGCTTTAGTTCAAAAGTTATTGCTTGTTTACAGAAAGGTCCCTGGAACTTTTGGAAATTGCAAAATCGCCCTTATGACCATCTCCCCCTCCCTGCTCTGCTTCTCGCCGCCGGCCACCGACAGCGCCGCCCGCCGACGCCTTCCCGGCTTTCCCGGCCATTATTTCGCCTTGCGCTGGCTCCCACGCGTCGCCGGCGAGCTCCTCCCCCTCCTGTTGCCTCGCGCTGGAGCCTCCACCCCTCGCCACGCACCCCCGCCGCGCCCAGAACCTCCCCGACGGCCGCCACCGCGACGCCGCCGTGGAGCGTCCCCTGCAGAGCCCGCCGCTCTATTCTTTCGCGCGCCTGAGCACTACAAGAACCCCAGGATTCGATTTCACTCGCTCCTTTGCTCTCTCCTCGCTCCCACGCCGCAGAACGCCGCCGCCGCCCCGCTTGAACCCCGGCGAGCTCCACCCCACCGCGGAGCCGCCAACCCAGACCCGCTCCACCCCTACATCCCCCACCATTAGCCGCGCCTCACCCTCGCGCAACTCCCAGACCGTTTCCCCTCGCCCAATCCTCACCGGAGCACCCTCGCCGTCGCTCGCCTCCGCCGCCGACCCGCCCTGCTCCGCCGAGCCGCCGCTTCCGAGCCTCTCCCCGCGACCCTAGGCCACCCAGAGGTGCGCCTTGCACCCGTGAAGCTCACGCACCCCTCCACTCTCGCCGCCGGTGAGCCCCTCGCCGGGAAATCGCCGGTCAACCGCCGCCCCCTCTCTCTGACCCGGCCCAGGGACCTCGGGGTGGAAGAAACAAAACTTCAGGGTGTTATTTGAATAGACCTAGACTCATGTGAATAGTGCACTAAGGACTGCTTTGTAATATTTTTCAGTGAACTTTGAAATTCTAGATCAATTCATAGAAAATTCGTAAAATAACAAATCTTGATGTTTTGGAATCCTTTTGGAGAGCTCTATGCAGTAGAACCATAATATGTTAGGCTTTAGTTGCCAGCTTTTGCTGTATAAATGGTTTTGTGTTAATAGGTATATAAATACTTGTTCTTTAATCTTTTTCTTATCTGATGCTTAAAAGCTTGTTTTGCTCTGAAATTTTTGTGGTAGTTTACTCATGTACCACTAGCTTTGCTATAAAAATTTCATGGTCAGTTCCCTTGTGTAGCTATTTATTTGTTTTAATCTTTGTTTAGTACACTTTAATTATGGTAAATAGTTTCTGTTTGTAATAAATCATGATTTTATTTTGGCATGTTCTTTTTGAGTAGATTAGCTTGTCCAGGAAGTTTAAGCTTCAGTTCATGGCTAGAATAGGAGTTAAAATTGAATCTTGTTAAACTGGTGTCTGTTTTGTTTAATTTATCTGAATTAATTCCTTGTATATAAAATGATGAAAAATTCACAGTAGCTAGATCATCCCTGTGTAGATCTCCTGTTAAATTTTGAGCTTCTGTTTTGATCTATTTTGATCTGTATAATTCAGGCTTGTACTAGGTGTTGCCTGCATAAATGATTTATTGTGATTAAAGGGTTACATGTCTTCATATGATTTTTGCAGGATAGCTTAGTATGTTCCTGTTCTGTTTAGTGTAATTTTGGTGTAATTTATTTCTATTTGTACTCTGAGTTGTTGATTTATTTGTAAACCATGACTTAATTGTATAGGAAATCACCCCCACTTGTATATTAAGTTAGTCAACTTCTTTTGTGCTGTTGATCATGATGCCTTGTGTAGTTAAATTTGTTATTTAACTACTCTATAAGCGATTGCCCATGTTTGTTTATAATGTTGTTCTTGCATTACATATAGATACGACTACTTTGTCAGACGGGACGTACGAGTTGATTCCGGAGTCTGACGGAGGTGATCTCGAAGCTCAAGTGAACACTGCGGAACTAACTGAAGCCCCGAACCAAAGTTCGGAAGAGCCTAGCGCTAAAATAGTTAGCAACTACCGAGAAGGCAAGCCCCGGACATAACCTATATTTCAAATTATTATCATTTACTGTTATTACTTACTTGTGCATTTACAGTTCTTAGGATTTGAATTGAAACCCTAGATGCATGATCCTAGGAACCTATGTACTGAACACTAGACCTAAGTTCGACTATCTGCTAAGCTTATAGGAACGGTAAAAGTTGAGTGATTGCCTGTCACTCGCGAGCTTTATAGGAATTGCTTGTTTACTTTCTGTTATCAATATAAGGACGGCGGACGGGGTTGTGTCGATATCATGTCCTATGTGAGACCCCGTCTGTGTTGATGAACTTGCTAAGGTCGCGGTGTGTGGTAGTGCTGGTTAAGTTTTTGAAAGTACTAGTCACATGCCGTAAATATGGTACGCGGCAAGCCTAGTAGCCGATTGGACCAGGGAGTGGATATACCTCCCACTCTCTCAGTAGGGATAGGTTTTATTTTATGTTGCGCAACACTACGACTTCTAGGGACAAGGTTCGGCCTTGGAGCCCTGTAGTCGGGGAGAGTGGCACTATCCACAAGCCGGAAAGAAAGGTTAACGGTTGTTTGGGAATGACCCGACGGTATTCCAGACGTGTGTGCTAGGTTACCCTTGCAAGGTTGAATTTCGATTCAGAATCGTCCGCCTCTCACGATGAAATGAGACTGCTTGATCTCTTTGCCACACAGAGTAATAAGAGCAACAATATTCTTATTAATCTTGATGTTTGCTTAGAAGTTTCACCATGAATGATTAGTAGATGCTTACATAGAATGGTTAATCAACTAGAATCTTACAGCTAAAACTTGAAAGTAAGGACCTACTCTTTATTGCTTTTCAGCAAAGGAAAACCAGAGACTTACAAAGCCTTGCATAGTCTAGCTAAGGTGGGCTACTTATACCCGTTGTCGGTTAAGTCTTGCTGAGTATTAGAATACTCAGCCTTGCTGTTGAAACCCTTTTTCAGGTATGAGTTTTGAGGATCAGATCGCTAGCTTAACCTATCCTTGCTCGTTGCCTCCTGGCTGGTCCGTAGAATGGGATACGTCTTCGGCCGGCAATGACTATGACGAGTGATACCATGCCTGGGCTAGCCTGGTATCCTTCTTGCGACGTGTTGTAGCCGTCGTGTTTTATCTTCCGCTGTTTAGACTCTGAACTTATAATCATGGCTTGTATAACTGCTTTACTTAAGTTGGCTTTGTAATAAGGTTTTCAACTGGTTTGTAATCATTACTATGCCTGTGTTGTAAAAATTTTGGTTGTAATACCTCTGGACTCGCCTTCGTGCGGGGTATGCTTGTTCGATCCAAGAATCGGTGGTTGTATCGGGACGTTACCCGACAGACCAAAAATTGTTCCGTTTGAAGTGCGTTTAAGCTAATGTTGCCTTTATGGTGATGGTTTACGCACTTGAGCCGGGATAATTTAGGCGGTTCTGCCACAGTGCTCCTCCTAGCTGTGAATACCCCAAGACATCGAGGTCACCTTGCGCGGCAGGCTCTTCTGGACTCAAGCTGTCGAAGTCGTCTAAGGTGAATGTCTCGTTATCTGGTCGAAAGGAGGAAGAAGAAGGTCCAACGCCCGCATCGGGGTAGAATCCTACGCAAAAAATGTGGATGTTAGCGTACGCTCGTATATTTCGTAATGACATGTAGAAACCGAAATACGAAACATAAATTAACCTGTGTACGCCAGTATCTGTGGCCCCGGTACCATCCCTGGATACGGTCCACCAACTGGTGCTGTCCCTCTAAACATTCCAGTATGGCCGAACGCAGTAGCTGGATCGTATCCTGTATGTGATATTAGTAAATATGTAGGAACACTTGATGTAATTTTAAAGAGATATGTACGTTACCTGCACTTGGGAAGAACTGCGACGTCGGCCCGTGCATGGTCGACGGACACGGGAACGACGACGAGGCCTGAGACGGCCCGTGGCTGTCTTCGTACTGCACACGGCTTCCGAAGTTGTGCGCTACCTGACGCAACTGATCACGCTGCCTCGACCATGCCTCTGTCTGCTCAAACTGGGTCATTGGGGATCCGGCACGTACCCTCGTCAGGTAAGTCGAGCAGTCCGTCTCCATCATGTTGCAAAGGCGAAGCTGCATCAATTCAGTAAAGTTACAAACACATGAATTATCTTATGAATATGATTATATATATATGCAAATATGATCAAGAGACTCACCGCGCCAGCTAGTGCCTCCACGTGGTGCCGGGCATAACCATCCTGAGGCCTCGCCTGGTGTGGCTGCGGGTGAGTGTCAACAAAAACCAGACGAGCCCGAGTCCGGGGTAAGTACCAGGTGAGGTAAGCCCTAAAGGAGCTATCTGTGTGTGGTCCTGTTGGATGGACCAAGTGCTCATCTGTCTGTTCCCATTGGTCCACCCACGGCTGGATCTTGGTGAGCCAATCATCAGAGCACGGCAAGCCACTCCTTGACAACCTACAAAGTGGACCACGAAGAATCGTTAGATTCGACACGAATGTATGAGCCAAGTTCATTCATAATTACCTGTGGTCCTGGCGACTGACACGCTCCAACGCGGTGGGCACCGGAAACTCCTGGCGCTGCCCAAACTGTCTCCTGACTCTCCAGGGGCAATATGCCTCAACCGCGATGTCATAAACCAGGACGGCGGAAGTAAGCCACAGGCTCGCATTCGCGGAGCAGTGCGAAGACAGGCCTGCTGGTGCACGGGTAGCCACAGCCTCTGGGCTGTAAGGCTCCCAGACAACGTCCTCGGGCGTTAGCATGTCGAGCTCCGAAACAAACTCAGGATATGCGCGTTTAACCCGCGCATGTGCCCAGGACATCTGCATTCCGAATAAGTAAAATTAAAAGTGCGCTAATACATCATGTAACAATGAATAACAAAATTAGGTTTGTTGCGAACATACTTGACGCCAGATCCAGATAGTTCCCATAGTGGGCCTCTCGTCCTCCTCGTCGCCGTACATGCCCCCGTGGTAAGGCTCGTGGCTGACCAAGGGGCGACCAACGGCTAGCCTCTCGTACGACCAAAGCTGTAGCAGTAGTGGGCACCCTGACAGGATAGCGTTCCCATGTGTCTCCATGCACCCATCGCAGAGTCCACGGTAAGTGGCTACAAGTACCGCCTCACCCCAGCTGTAGGGCGGTACGTCCTCGTCCCCATCCGCAATCTCCCGTGCATACGGAAGGAGAATTCTATCGACCGAGTTGCCATGAGTGTTGTTGAACATGATGTAACCAAACAACCAAAGTAGGTACGCCTCCAGCGATCTGGTCACACTGTACTCGTCGGCATCCGTAGCCAACAAGGCAGGCTGCATAAACAATTAAGATTAATGGTTTCAACTGGCAATGGAACATGTGAATTGTAACAATTAAATTTATATATGCAATGAATACGTACTGTAAACTGTAGGAACCAGGTCTTCGAAGGACCGGATGCTCGCGGGTGCGGGTTGATCCGACCTGCTTCGTCCACGCGGTCAATCAGGGCAAAACGGGCCTCCAGCTCATCCTTCCACGAGGCCGCCACCACACGCGGACCTACAACCTCCCCGATGATAGGGAGGCCGAGGAGGTAGGCCACGTCCTGCAGCGTAGGAGTCATCTCCCCACACGGGAGGTGGAACGTGTGTGTCTCCGGCCTCCATCTGTCAACGAGCGCCGTCAGGAGGGATCGGTCGAGCTGAATAGGCCCAACCTCGACAAGACGGCTCAGAGTCAGTAGGCCGGCCTCACGTAACCTGCAAAAAAACAAAAAATATCGAAACAAAGGAATACCGACGAGTACAAAAGTGATAAACAATAATATTTCATTACATACCGGTCACACCAATCGTGGTGTATAGAGATCGACTCGCCGGGTGGACGAGGACGTAGCACCTCTAGGGCTCGGTGCTCAACAGCTGCAAAGTAAGACCTGTGGCTCGAGTCGATCACTGGGTCTAGCAAGGAGTCCATCTCCATACCTGCATTCAAAAATATATGAAAACACATAGGTAAATATATATTTCATACAAACTGGACACATAAATACAATAATACTTCATTACATACCTGCCATATTTCATTACTACATATTACAAATAATGAAATACAATTGTGGATCATGACACCGAATGCCTTCCACGAGCAATTCTCGCCGATGCTCGTCTGAACGTAGGAGGTGCTCTATCTCTGGGATTTCCGGAAGGACCGACGTCAGCAGCATCGTGAAGTGCATTCTGAGGACACTTCTTGTAGTTGTGCCTCAATGCTCCACATTGGCTGCAACGCTTTTGTGCATTGCTTGCTTCCGACTCGTCCATACCATTCCAAATACGACGTGTCTGACGGCGGCCTTTGCCTTTCTTAGTGGCTGGATCAGGAATAAACATCTTATTCTCATTATCCTGAGTGAAAGGCCCCACAATTCCAATCCCGTATACCTCATGTCCCCATGTGGATACAGCTGCTTCCTTGCTAAAGTACGGTGAAACAAATAGTCATGGTTGTAACGCAGACTCTGCACATGCCGCAATGAGATGGGAGCATGGCATATGCAATAACTTAGGCTTCATGCAGGAGTAGAAGGCTTTGCCATCAACTGTAATCAAACTCTCCTGTACCACCCTATCTCTACGGATACCACGACCACTTCTATCCTTGCATAGAACCTCAAATCTATGCTCCATTGTACCTATGGATATGACGCGGTGCAGTTTGGCCTTTTCAATCTTCTCTTGCATATATTGTGTCACTCTTTTGCAAAACTGAATTTGGGGTTGTTGATGTTTATGCTTGCAGTCGTGTAACGCTCTCTGAAATACTTCATGCACCCATACATGATGAACTCAACAATTCCCACAAGTGGAAAGGCACGACAAGAACGCATAACCATATTGAAACACTCTGCATGGTTTGTTGTCTGAATATCATACCGTATTCCGTTGGTATCATAAAGGAATGACCATTTCTCCTTAGGTGCACCTCGAATCCAGTGTGAAAACGGCTTCTCAATTGAATCCCTAGCCTCTGCAGCCTGACTCGTGCCTGCTCCTGATGCCCTTACCTTCACTAGCTCTGCAGTCAACTGATCAAGCATCTGCCATAATGCATTGAATTTTCTCTGTTGATTTTGGGTGCACAACCTCTTAAACAGGTTCTTAAGATCCTTGTTCTTGAAGTGTTCAAAGAAGTTTGCACCCATATGCCTAATGCACCACCTGTTTTGGACATCAGGCCATAATGGAGGCGTTGTCGCAGTTCCACGTTGCAATTTCAGTATTGATTGCAGGATACCTGCATGCCTATCACTAATAAGGCACACATCTGGACGTGCAGCAACAACATGAATTTTCACTCGTTCAAGGAACCAATACCAACTGTCTATGTTCTCATTCTCAACAAATGCAAATGCGAGCGGAACAATTTGGTTGTTGCAATCTACACCGATTGCGGTGAGTATCTGACCTTTATACCTTCCAGTAAAAAATGTGTCATCAATGCAGATCACCGGAAGACAAAACTGAAATGCTCTAACACAAGCACCTATGCAAAAGAAGGCTTGTTGCATAATTCTTTGTCCCCTAGTCACGGCTGGTAAAAGGTATGTGTCATAAAAGCTTCCAGGATTTCTAGCAGCAACCTGGGATAACATACGAGGTAGGTTATCGTATGATGCCTCGTATGTGCCGAACCGCATCTCGAACACCCTTTGTTTAGCCCGCCATGCCTTCAAATAACTGATGGTGTACTGGTAAGTCTGCTCAATGTGTCGAACAATCATTTTTGGCTCATAATTTAAGTTGTCCATAATAAACCCATACATTTGCTTTGCAACAAAGTCGCATGATATATTGCGATGCGAGGGAAGAACTTCTGACAGCAAACAAGTATGCTCTGTGACAATGGAACATTTCCAGTTTGACTTCCATTTTCCCTTGAATGCATGTACTCGCCATGGACATCCAGCATTCACACACTTCACCTCATATTCTTTACTGCCAGACTTTACGACTCTGAATTCTCGTTTCAATGAGATTGCCCATAGTCTCACAGCAACTTTTACGGCTTCAATGTTTGGATATGTTGCACCTTGCACTACCTCGTTCCCTCTGTACTCCCACTCCTGATTTCGTACATCTTCTGCGACATGACTGCCAAAACCATGCTCTTTCCACTCTTTTGGCAATGAGTACTGCTCGTCATCAGATGAGTCCTCATATTCTTCCATCTCTATTGCGGTTTGGTCTTCTGCCTCCATCTCGTCTAGAATGCTATGTATCCTCTCTCCCTCATCAGCAAGGCCCTGTGGTCCCATGTTTTGGTTCTCTGTCTCTTCTGACTCATCTTGCTCAACATAATTGGTCTCTCTTCGAATACTCGGAGTTCCTTGATCTGCACAATGTTGGATTTCATTTTGTGTCTTCTCCCGGATTTGAACAAGAATGGCCAGAGGCCACCCACGCTCTAGAGCTGCTTGCATGTACTTCTGCCAGTCATCAGTGCTATGTATCATCATTAATTCCCATAATTCATTTTCTACCTCCCAATTAACAAGAGACTGGACAGTGATCACATGTGTCAACGGATCAACATGGAACCCACGCTGCAGCCACTTACATATGGAACCAAAACTCCTTTCCAGAGGTTTATCTGTGCCGCTAGATGTGCGCTTAAAGGCAGAAAGATCTACTCCATTTGGCCCATACATAACATTGTATTCACCATAAAATACTTGAAACTGCATCTTGCTCGACATATCTGTATATCACATAATACTTATCGAGTTATACTCTTTACTTCACTACCTTATTCAATAATCCGTAAAAACTAAGTATGAAATTCAATTACAACGTATAAGTATTCATAACTACGTGATGACACTCAAATTCTATACTGCATAAATGGTTATACTAATTTTCTAAATTAATTTACTACTACGTAACTACAAACTAAAGTATCATTGAACTCCTACTTAAATGGTTCTACTATAGCACTAATTAAATCAAATTACTCATATTAAAATACGTAGTACTTAAATATAACAATATTTAAACTAAATATACTAACCTGCAGATCACAAGTGCTGAATCCGGCAGGGCTTCGCCGCTTTCCTTCTCCTCACTCCTCTCTTTTTTTCTGGATTTTTGGTGGAATTTTCGGGCTCAAATGAGGAGGGAATGGGAGGGCTTGAGCTTATATAGGGGGTACCCCCGGTCGCCCGCGGGGGGGGGGGGGGGGGGGCGACAGGCCCCCTGACGCGCCCGTGGGCTGGGCCCAGCGGCGGTCGCCCGTGGGCTGGGCGACATGTTTTTTTTTTATTTCCAGGGACCTTATTGCGAATTTGAAAAAAAAAATTCACTTAAGGCATGTCGCCCTATGGGGGAGAGACCGGGGGTATTTTTGAAATATTTCAAAACGGACATATATTTTTGAAATTTTAATTTTTAAAAAATATAAAAATGAAAAAATTTCGTCATTTTCCCTCCCGGCACAAGCAATCCAAGGGGCCTGCCTGGCTGGCTGGCCTGCGCCCGCGTCTCAGGCAGCCCTCTCATGCTCCCTCCCCTTCCCCGTCACCGCTCGCCACGCCAGGAAGGAAACCACACCACGCTCATGCTCCCTCTTGGGCATTGCTGCTGTCTTCGCCCTTAATCTGATCGCCTGACGTTGGTTGGGCTAATTCCTAGATTAAGGCGTGGGTCGCGCATCGCGATCTGGGCCTGAATAGTTGCTGTCGTTCTGCTCATTTTACTCTGGCGGTAATAAAGATCCGGGGGTCAGCTTTTCTGCACGAGCGGTCGATGATGCAGCCGTGCGCAGATCAGTGGCTGTGCAACCGTGCGCAGCGGCTAATCTCCCTCGGAGCAGGACCCGTGATTTAAGCAGAGTCCTAGCGCTGAATTTAAGCTTAGCTTTTGTCAGTACTGCACAAGAGGCCAAGAGGGCACATCGCCGCCGGGCGTTGACGCTACATGTCGGCTACCGACGCATAGATGGTAGATGGCCCGTGGCCGGCTCCATGGACGGAAACGACCCGCCCCGGCGAAGCGCCCGATCGATTTCACCGCGCGCCGGGACGACGGGGATGCGCCCGACGGCGCATCACGTCGGCGGTGGAAGGAAACCGACAGGACGTCTCGTGTGTCGTGTCTCCCCACCCTCTCTCTCTCTCTCTCTCCTCGCGCGTCCGTGCGCCGCCGCAGCGTCCCCGTGCTCGGGCGCGGGGGGGCCGGCGGACCCGGGCACGGGACGGCGAGGGACCACTGCCCGGCGCGTGCACGACGATCGGATCAGACGGAACGGCGCAGTCGCGCGGAGGAGGAAGGAAGCGTGCCGCCAGCGGCGGCCAGCGGAGCCGGCCGGCCGGCCTGCGACGGCGGCAGGGCGGGGCCTGAGCTGACGCTGACAGGGCCGAGCGAGCCCGCAGCGGGGCTTGAATGCACCCCGGGTATTTCGCTTACTCGAGTGAGTCCAGACCTGACCGGTCCCGGCGCCAGCTCCGACCTGCAGGTTTTGCCACGGCGTCCCGCTCCCGCGGATGGATGGGGCGCGGCGTGCCTCTCTGTCACGGGCAGTGGTGTTGGTGTAGTACTCGAGTTCGCGGCTGCTCCGGCCTGCAGGTTTGCCAAAGAGTGCAGGCTGCATCCACTGTTGGTTACGTCGGGGGCGAGGCCGTGCAGTGCAGCTGCCAACCTGTACGTGTGCCGCGGGTTCTTGTTTTCAAAATGCCCGACGGGACGGTACCTGCCCCATTTTGGTTGTCATTCTAGGATTCTAGAACGAAGTTTGATCGTTTATTAAAAATATCAAACAAAAGCAGTTTACAAATCAACTCCAAAATCATTGCGTTAGTAACGCTAACGAATCTAATAAGACTTTTGACCAAGTGATTGGATGATAGTTACTGACTTAATATAGTCAATCATCAATTAATTATCATCATTAAAATCGTCACGAAAAGTCACATCCATCCCTGAAGAAGTTTTAAAAATAAACTTCGTTTAGTATTTCATGCGGAGTCTAGAAGACGCATTCCAGAAGCCTAGAATAGAAACCAAACAAGACCCAGCTTCCTCTAGCTCACTTTGTATGCTTAGAGCATCTCCAAGAGTTATTGTATCTATGGATAGCTAAAATCCTGATATAGCTATTATGTAAAACGAAATAGCAAGCGAAATAGATGAAATCCAACAGCTTCTTCAAAATCCAAAAAGGAATGGCTAGTGCTCAGCGCTAGGCAAATATGCCTAGCGGTACCCTCTAGATAGAAATCGAGGATAGAAGACGAGATAGATAGAGTTTCTTTTAAATAGGAGTTTTTTGTTTTTTTTTTCTTTTTTTAACTAACTCACTCAAAATATAAGAATTCTTGGAGATGCTCCTATGCTTGATTTTTTTTTCACTTCTAGGTTGTCGGAAGGAGCGCGTTATCGCGCGACCTGTCGCGCGCTTTGGGACCGCGCGACCCCCTGTGCCCGCCCCTTTCCACCAGCGCGCAATCCCCAGGTCAGACATTTCCTTTCCCTTTCTAGTCCCGCCGCCGCAATACCAGGCCCGCGCGCTGGAAGGAGGGAGGCGCCCACAGCAGCCGCGGCGCGCCGCATCCCCCCATCGCCCCATCCACCGCGACTCGCCGCATCTCGCATCCATCCATCCAGCCCCCATCGCCGCATCTCACTGACACTCACGGGAGGGCAGCCGCGGCTGCAGCAGGACCCTCGCGACTTGTGTCTTCCCTCCCCGATCTGCACCTCCTTCCTTGCAGGTTTGCAATTTTTTTCGTGCTCTTTTCTTCTCATCTGCTCGATCTAATCCTCCTAAATCTGCGCAAATCTTCGCTATGATCTTCGAATTGTAGATAATTTTTTATGTCCATCTATATATTTGTGCAAATTTGTTGCAATCCACACAAGTTGCTAGCAGTTTTGGATAGTGCCTCTTGACTAATGATCAGTAAATAAACTATTACGACTTAATTTCGTCTAATAGATCAACAGTGTCGGTACCCCAGGACTGGGGTACCCCCTCTTGCTGTGACTAGGCAAGAGCCTTTGTAGTCATCCTTGACTACAACCAAACAGCCGGACCCCTGCAGTCCGAAGTCCTGTCCTCCCGACAAAGGTCCGGACCTGTTCCACGGCCGGGGAAGGTCTGGGAACGCCACGTGTCCCAGGAAAAACAGGCGCTCAAGCGCAAGCAGCCAGGGCTCCGGACCTCCCAAGGAATCCGGACCCCCGCGGGGTCCCGGACCCCTCATAGGGTCCTGGATAGCAACCGGACCCCTCTCCAAGGGAAAGTTTGGACGCCCCGCCTCAGGGTGGTCCGGGGCCGACACGTGTATGAGGCCCTTGGTCTCCATATTGAGGTCCACCTACCTTCGCATTTATTGCGGTAGGTGGACGTCCACTTTGATATAGTGGAAGCCGAGGCGTTTGACTGACCAGGGGGCACTATTGATCGCGTATTACCAAGGCAGTGGAGCCGATGGCGCCGCCCATGCCGCGTCTGCCAGTCTGCCGTAACAGTCGGATACGACGGCTCGGCTTCACCCATTATGACGCTACATAATAGCCTCAGCAGGCCACGCCGCAAGCTACGCTACTCCAACGGGCGCCTCGCTGACGGGACAAGAGAAGACCCCCCTGTGTCAGAAGAGCAGCAGTACGCATATCGAAGGAAAGATTCGCTACCACTGTAGCCACAGTCACGTTGGGCCCACCTGTCGGGGCATCAACGTTCTATGTATCCGCCCCCCCCCTTTGATCTATAAAAGGGGAGAGCGCCGTTAGAAAACCTCAGGCTGGGTAAGAGCCAAGTCCAGCAGAGGATAGATTCATTCACACAACCAAGACAATACATCTCCCAGTGGACGTAGGGTATTACGCTCCGGCGGCCCGAACCACTCTAAATCGTGTGTTCCTGAGTCCCAATCTCAGCGTAGATCTAGCCCCATCGCCTAGTACTTCCCCGAGTACTCCCTCACTGGGAATAGGCGGGTGCGCTCCGCCACCCGGCTGTGGGTACCCCTGAAAATCCCCGCGACAAACAGGATGGGTGCCCCCTTACAAGACTCTTCTGAACATATAGGTTTATGGATTGCAATCCTGAGATGGCAACTTGTGTTCATTTTTTTGTGGCAACTTGTGTTTCCTCAGACTGCAGCTTATCTACATTTTGAGTTTTTTTGTATGGCAATTTGTGTTCATTTTTTTGTGGCTACAAAAAGAATCTTGTATTGTGCTAATTAGTATTTGTGTGCCTTCCTATATACATTATGAGTTTCCTTGCATGATAACTTATACTTAATATTTGTGTTTTTTAGGTGCAATATGACTTGTAGTGAGGTTTTTTATCTAAATTCTGCACCACTACAAGAGCATGATTTCCTTGCAGCCCTATCATATCTTGAGTTGCAGCAAATTTCTGGTGCAGCTTTCCCACCGATGTGTGTTGCAGGTGGTGCAGGTGCACATGTGTCCAGTAGCAACTTGACTCTCCCTGTAATATCCAATGAAACCCTTCATCTGCCAAGCAACTCAGCTCCTCCTGAACTGGCAACTCAGCAACTTAGCAACTCAGCATCAAAGGTGCTCCCGGCTGAATCTGGTGGTGTGACAGTTCCCACGGCTGAGACAACCGTAGATGGAGTTGATGTTGAGGATGGTGTTGAGGTTTTATCCACTCCGCAGGAACCTTTTGTAGGCATGTCTTTTAATACTTCTGATGCTGCCAAAGACTATTACAATTCCTATGCCCGTCATACAGGTTTCTCCATAAGGATCGACACATCCCGTGAGTCGAAGAAGGCCAATGAAAAGACAAAGCATATCTATGTTTGCCAGAAGGCTGGGGTCAACAAAAAAGAGAAGGTTGCTGATGATGGGCCAATGACTGAGAAAAAGATTGTGAGGCAAACGCGCAGGGATTATGTAGATAGGACGCACTGCCCAGCTCGCATGATTGTGAGGAAGACATCCCCTGGACACTGGGAGATTGTGAACTTTGAAAGGGAGCACAATCATGAGCGTTTAAGAAAATTCTTGCTCACAAAATACTTGAAGTCCCACAGAGACATACCAGCTGAAGAGAAAGAGTTCATCAAGTTGCTCCATGAATACTGCATCACGACAACTCGTGCTTACCAGATAATAGCTGAGTTGTATGGAGGTATTGAAAACTGTCCATACACCGAAGTTGATGCTAAAAATTTGCGTGTTGAGTACCGCGCTGAATATAGAGGTAAAGATGTGAAGGCGACGCTTGAGTACTTTGAAGAATTGAAGAAGGAAGATCCGAAATTCTATTATAGTTACACTCTTAATGAGTTTGACAGGGTTGAGAATCTGTTTTGGGTGGATGGTGCAGCAAGGAGAACTTATGAGCTGTATAGTGATTGTTTGTCCTTTGACACTACTTATTTGACCAATGCCTACAACATGCCATGTGCTCCTTTCATAGGTATGTATGTCCAGCAAAAAAATGCTAGTTTGCCCATTGATGGTTTTCATTAATTGTTATTTATTGGAGTCCATAAAAAATACTGGTTATCACACTGACTATAATGATGTATACTCTTTGAACAATTTGCTACTTTGAGAAAGCACAAGTTGACACACTAGTTGCACATAAGTTGCCATCTTTATTTTGCACCAGTTGATAGCCTTCAGCTATGAAAAAAAACTAATAATTTGTATTGTGTTAACAGGGATTGACAGGAATGGCATAACAATCCAGCTGGGTTGCGGCTTTCTGAGGAATGAGAAGACTGAGGGTTTTGTCTGGCTGTTTACTGAATTCAAGAAAGCAATGGGCGGCAAGGATCCTGCAAATATAATAATTGATCAAGATATTGCGATGAAGGCTGCTATCGCAGAGGTATTTGTCAGTTTAGTTCATAGGAATTGCCGTTGGCACATTATGGAAAATGCTAGGAAGACAATGGGTGCTTTCTTGGATAGCATGGGGGATGGTAAGCAAGAGTTAGCGGATGACTTCAAGGATTGTATTGACAATAGCTTCACGCCGGCAGAGTTTGAGCAGAAGTGGCAGGCTTTTCTGGATAAATATGAGCTCAACAATGATGAGAGGTTCCAACATTTGTATGACATGAGACATTGTTGGATCCCTGCGTATTTCATGCATTGTTTCTTCCCCTTCCTCCAAACAACAGCACGGAGTGAAGGCTTCAATGCTGTCCTGAAGCGCTATGTCAACCCAAAGAACTCGATACTCAACTTTGTGCAGCAATATAAGAAGATACAACAAAGGATTTTCAGCAAGCAAGATTTGCAAGAGGCGGCCATAGCCACGAAGGTCCCACGCTACTTGACAGGGCACCCTATGGAGCATCAGATGAAGAAAGTGTATACAAAGAGGTTGTTCAATGTGTTTCAACATGAGCTGCAGCTAAGTTCGAGCTACTATGTTGTTCGTGTTGAAGGGGATGGCTTGATAGATGTTGTTCCGTACAGGCGTTGCCCCGATCTGTTGTATGGGACACGGACATTTAGGGTCACATCGTCCAGGGTGGAGGGCTTGTATAGCTGCACTTGTTGCAAGTTTGAGAGAGATGGATTGCTTTGCTGCCACATATTGAAGGTTTTTGACGCCCTTGCAGTCCGCGAGGTGCCTGATCGGTACATTCTCCCTCGATGGTCAGTTGAGCCAGTGGTTGATAGTGGGGTGGAAGTTGCCGCTAACGAGCCTCTTCAAGAAGCCCTGATTACAGACCACGGGAAGCATGTTATACGTTACAGCAGGATGTGCACAAACTTTAATAAGATTGTGAGACTTTTTATGGCTGATGACGAGGGGTATGGCATAGTATCAAAACAAGTGAGTGCCCTACAATCTAAGCTTGTTGTTTTGGGGAAAATGAGAGCGTCAAGTGTTCTTCCGGGGTTGGAGTGTGAACAAGTTGATATTGAACAACCCGCTGCGCCAAGGCCGCAGAACAAATCGCGCAAAAAAACAAGCTCATCAACCGGAGGGGTGGGGATCCAAATCTGTCACAACAGCCTAATGGTGTGTATTGTCTTAACAGAGCGTAGCAACTTAAACATCCTTGCCCCTAGCAACTTCTACTCATTCAGCCTAGCAACTTGTACTCCTTGTTCTAGCAACTTGTGTGTATTACTCCTAACAACTTGAAATTGTTTTGACTTTTCAGGCTCGCATGTTGCTGGTGCTGAGATTGGGGACCCACCAATAACAAAGAAGCAAGGGCGCCCATGGTCAAAGAGATACAAGATAGGGTTGAGGTTGCTTCCCAAAAAAAAACCACCGTGTGGCTATTGTGGTTCAACAGAACATACCACATCAACTTGCCCCGCCAAGCCGGCAAGAAAGCAAACAAAAGAACTCTCGGATAAATCACTAAATGAGGTTGCTGCTGCGTGAAAAAACAAGATGTGTTGCAGGGGGATGCATCTAACATTTTTTCCGATTCCTTGTAATTTATTAAACTGCAATTAGTGATTTATGATTTTATTAAAACATTGTGTGTGGTGATGTAATAATGAATAGCTAATGATTTTGTATATTTCAAACTTGCTATATATATGGATAAATATACTTTTAATAAAACTTTGTGTATGGTGGCGTATGAAAAAAAGATTGGAAAATTGCAGCTTGCATGTTGAATTAAGTTAACAGAAACACAAAAAAGTGCAGATCTGATGTACAGAAGTTGATATTTCAAAAAAAAGATCTGTGCACAATTTGCTGTTTTGACTTCAGACATGTTGCATGTTGGGCTGGTCACAAGTTGCCACTGTAAATACCTCCATATATTACATAAGTTGCTGATCACAAAGGATACCTCCATATATTACATAAGTTGCTTCTCACACAGGAAAGTGGGGGGGATAAAAAAACGATCTGCATATCCGAGCATTATTTAAAACCACAGAGAACATCTATATACAGAGTGCATGCATTATGAAAAAATCACAAGTTGCTGTTGGACTAGCCACAAATTGCATAAAAGTTGTCCGTTGAACTGGTCGCAAGTATATTACAGAATATCTGAGCATATCTGAGCATCAATTAAAAATAAAATGGGAGCATCTATATACAGAGTATATGCATCATGTGAAAAATACGCACATCTCTCCTCCCCTTCCCCACTCCGCTCCTAGCCTACTGATTTGACATTTTTCCCTTTCCCTTTGAGAATAGTTCAGTCTTGTTCTCTAGCTTGTTGGTCGGGCTATGAAGCCACACATGAAGAACTCGCTTCCTCAGCTTCATTTCATCAAACTCCATCATATTTGGGAGGTTGTGTCCATCCCAGTGCTCTATAGCCTTGAGGGTGAACAGACCGCAATCATGACTGAGATTGAGGGCATAAAAAAAGAGAGACAAATGTTAGATAATGTAGAACTTACAAAATGTTACAATATCTACAGTTTGGAATTCAGTTTAGGATAAAAAGATAAGAATGACTTGTGCTTACATCCCGAATTGTTTGTGCCCCTCAATGAACTGCGTCTCGAAGTTGTAAATGGTAGGAATCTTGCACCCCTGAACCTTAGATGTGTACTTGTTCCATAGGGTAATCACTTTTGCACGCACCTGATTGGCTTTCCATCTCAATTCAGCATTGTCGTTGTTCCTTAGAGAGTCTATGATTTGAAACTTCTTATCTGGAATATTTACAGCAAATGCGAATCAGTGGCCATCGCCGCCCGGCTGCGCTATATTCTCTTGGTGCACGGGAAAGAGTATCTGTAGAAAAATCAGTTGAATAACTCACATGATAACAGAAAATAAGTTGCTGCTAAGGAAAAATCATGAAGTCGCCCATTCGTTTTATGGCCAAGAAACATGATTTTGCTTCCAGAGGCTGATCATAATTCCAGCAGCAGTAGCCACAGTCGCTGCAGTCACACAGCCAGGGTCTCTGTCCGCAACCAAGACACCACATTCACTGTAGTGTTGCATCTTATGTTGTTCAAGGAAATGGGCATACCTATAGCTCCACATACAAGAACCCTTCTCACTGCCCTGCAACTGTGGTTACTGTTCTGCCTCAACCTCCAGCTACTCTGCTCTTATGGCCTCTAATGAATACTAAACAATCAATTTTGGCTCCAGTAAAATATTTCGGTTTTGCTTGTCTACTGGAACCTACTCCGGCAACCACTTGGTGTCTCATGGTGCTATATGTTTTCCTTGAAAAAAAACACAAAAATGATACAAAGTTGCCACGCAATTTGATACAAAATTGCCTTAAACAAAACAACTCGGCAGAAAAAAAATTTGGAGAATAGAGAGTAGTCACCGTGATTTCCCAGCAGGGGGGAGTGGTGCCGTGCCGGGCGCTGCCCTCATCGGGGAGTTGGCGCCTCCCCCACGACTCGACGCCCTTGTTCGCGGGCGACCCGCGACTTCATTCGCTGCGTCGTCATCGGATCCTGGGTCCGCGGAGGTGGAGGAGGTAGTCGGCCTGGGACCCCGCATCGCAAGCGCCTTCCTCCCTTGATGCAAGCCGCCGGTGCCGCCGCGGCCAACACCTCCCGGCGGGGCCTCCTCTCCAGCGCCGCTGGCGGATGTTTCCGCCATGCCGCCTCTGCCGCTACTCCTCGCAGCCGCCTCCGCCACTGCTCCCCGTTCGAGATCCACCCGAGCAGGGGCCTCTGCAAACCCCTCATCGGGTCCTCCCGCCGGTCCGCCAACCTCCGCCGGCAGCACCTCCGCGCGGAGCGGCGGTGGTTTGCCCGTTGGAGCAGGGCGATGCGGGATGAGGAAACAATCCTGGATCCGGATTTGGAATGGAGGGAGGGGATGTCGGGGCGAGTTGATGGGCCGGTTTGGATGCGGCTTGCTGGGCTGGGTGGCCAGTCGTTCCTTAGCTTTTTCCTTGTCGGAATTGTTTTTTTTAGAAAGGTTGTCGGAATTGTTTGCAGCGCTTCTTCCCACGCTAGTTTCGTTTGCTGTTAATGGGCCGCGCATACTCGCTTCTTGGTTGGGCTGGATTGTGGGGACGGATGGACGGGCGAGGAGAGAGATGCGGCGGGCACAGGCGAAGCTTTGCGGCCCATGTGTTCATGCATTTCGGCCGCTGCTCGACGACCTTGTAATTAAGTGGGCCTGTAATTGCTGGCCCATAAACGTTAGGGGATGTGGTTTGGTTGGATGCCCCACTTCTCCTTTTGTTTGGTTGTTTTTTACTGACCCAGAGCATTGGAATCCTGATTGGAAGGACTGCGCAGCAGTGCGCTGCAGGTAGGATCGTGGATCCGAAGGCTCGAATGGTCAGCCCTCAGCTGCAGAGTACTCCACTACCCCTACAAAGTCCGATGGTGTGTTTAAATTATTTGGCTAAAAGTTTTGAAAACAAAATTTTGCTGATTTGAAGTATTAAATAAAATCTATTTACATTTTTTTTTTGCACGGATGGACTGTAAATCACGAGACGAATTTAATGAGATTAATTAATTCACGATTAAACCATAATTAACGTATGGTTACTGTAGCATCACTATTGCAAAATATGGATTGAATAAGTTTATTAGATTCGTCTCGCGATTTACAATCCATTCGTGTAAAAAGTTTTGTAAATAAATTTTAATTAATATTTTATATGTGTGTCCAAACATTTATGTGACATTTTGGGTCGTAAAGTTTTAGAATCTAAACAAACCCCGAAGTGTTTTCGCAACGCTCATTCCCTCCTGCTCCAGGAATCAGGAGAACCTCTGGTCAGCAGATGAAGGCAAGCAGGCTGCATGCCCCGCGGCAAGTTCTTCACAAAACCACACCAGCATCCCCGAGCGGACGTTGCCACCGCGCGGGCGGTGCCTCAACCGCCAGCCATCGGCAACCGGCCGCGCGTGCTCCGAATCATGGCCCGAAGCCGTAGCTGCGAATCGTGCCGGCGCCCGGCGACCCCCCCACCCCATCCCGATCCGCCCCAACCCTTCGTCGGACGACGCAGCAGCCATGCTGGCATGTCGTGTCGCCTGCGGTGCCGCCCCCCGACAAACCGTAGATTTCCCCCGCCCCAATACCGAACCGCATCATGGCGGCAGCAAGCTCGCCGGCTGCCGCTGCGTCCATCCACCCGTCTGGCCTGACACGCAGGCAGCAGAACCCTCTCTCGCCCTCGCCATCCTCGTCGTCGTGCTCCGCGATCTTTACAGCCTAGCGCCGCTGCTCCTCGCTCGCGACCGGCGCGCGCAGCAGATCATTAGTGCTGATTCTGAGACCATGTTGGCCACCGGCCGGGACAGCAGGGGGCGTTTTAAAACCGGGGCCGGCCGAGTTAAGCCGGGGCATTACCCATCATGGCGTGTCCAAAAAGGGCCATGTTTGGTTCATAACGTGAAAAAAATTTCACAAAAAGACGAATGCATGCATGGAATACTAAACGAAGTTTATTTGCGAAACCTTTTCAAGGATGGATGTAACTTTTCGAGACGAATCTCATGAGTAAGTTCCACCGTGATTGGTTACATGGTTGCTACATTAACTGCACCTAATCATCCTCTAATCATGCGGTCAAAAATCTTATTAGCTACAACATATGTTACAGTACCATAATGTGGAGATTGTTTGTAATTAGACTTCATTTAATACCTTTAATTAGTGGTCAAAGGGACGAAAAGTTTTCATAAAAACTTTTTCACCCCCCCAACCAAACTCGGCCAAGGACCAGGGCAAATAATCAGGCGGCAGCCTTTCTGGGGCTCCTGTCTAGGGCTCGCGAGGCAGCATCATGAGCCCCGGGTACTGCCCGACTGATTGCTGCTGATTACCAGTCAAGAATTCGATGAGCGCATTATTGCTGCCTGGCCTGGCCCTGGGTCTGAGTGGCTCCATATAGCAGTGGCACTGCTAGATTGTGTGGAGTTGTATTGTATTCGAAGCCTTTTCATATAGTAGTGCAGTAGTGCTCCTTTCCTTTCCCTTAAAGAAATATGAATGCTCATTTTATTTGAAACTATTTCAAGGCTTTTCTAAGTAGGCACTACAATTATTATTATTATTAGAAAAAGGAAGAAAAGGAGGCTTTGAGAAATGGGGACGACAAGAATATAAGAGAAAATGACCATGCGGCACGGCTAAAGTGCTCATTGTTTTAAGACATCGGAGTGGTTTAAGTTGTTTGTTTAGAGCATTCGACACAAAGTCTAATAAACATATTTCAAAGACATGTATATTGCCAAGCAGGGGCGGAGCCAGATTACAAGTTGTGGGTGCGGACGCACCCACAAAAAAATCAAATTACCCTTAAACTTTGATCATATTTGCTTGAAAATCAATCATATTTTCTAGTCCTATGAAGTGCCGCACCCCCTCAATTTCTCTCTACCTCCGCCCCTGTTGCCAAGAGAAGTATAATATAGTTACACTGTCCTTGCGAGCATATTTGTTATACAAACTCTTACCATCCTTTATTCTTTTTTATGTAAAGAAATTTGTTTATGTATATTTTTTGTACATTTAACTGTGCACTATTAGGATTAGGATCTACTAGGTGTAGACCGGAAGGTTACTTTCTTTCTCCAGGGCCACAGCGGGTTCGTCGGTGAGGATCTGCGCTAGGGCAGTGACGGGCGGTGTAGACGTGTGGCAGTTGCGACGGCGTTCCGGCGATGGCGTGGTGGAGCTTCCCGTCGCTCACAGTGCACCGTCTTGATCGGTCAAGGGTTGGGACGGTGGAACAGTGACGGCAGCGAACCTCGTTAGATGTGCCACTGGCCCCCACCTCCTATTTATTGCATTGCACGACTGGGGCTCACCAGCCTTGCATTGGGCTGGGCGCTCCCGATCAGAGCGCGAGTCAAAGGCCCAGATAGTCGTTGGGCTAACCGGTGGAGATCAACCCAACATGCACACGTATAGATACAGTATGAGGCTAGATATGGCCTCCATTAGGGGTTTCTTTCAAAAGGGGTTTTTGCCTGCTTTGACCTTTTGGGCAGACATAATCACCGTGTTCGGCAGGCTGGAGCTGGAGGCTGGAGTTGGAGTGGTGTGAGAGAAAAATACTATTAGGTGGCTGGAGGCTGGAGCTGGAGTGATGTGAGAGAGAAATACTGTAGGGCTGGAGCGCTGAAGATCAGCCGAACACGGTGATTGCGGTTATAATTACTGCCATAAGTGACCATGATGGGACTCACTCGAGAGGGTAGCAGACTTTGTCGCTTCGACCATGTGGCTGCTAGCTGGGTGCAGATGAGCAAATCTTAGGCCTTGTTTAGTTGAAAGGTAAAAAAATTTTGCGAAAGAATTTTGCTAATTTGAAGTACTAAATGAAGTTTATTTACAATTTTTTTTTGTACAGATGGATTGTAAATCGCGAGACGAATCTAATGATGCTAATTAATCCATGATTAATCTATAATTAGTTGATGGTACTGTAGCATCACTGTTGCAAATCATAGATTAAGTAGGCTCATTAGATTCGTCTCGCGGTTTACAGCCCATCCATGCAAAAAGTTTTGTAAATAGACTTTACTTAGTACTCCATGCATGTGTCGAAATATTCGATTTGACATTTTTTTGTTTACGGGGTTTATGGAGTGGGAACTAAACATGACCTTGTGGTGGTTCCACACACCATGCATCTTCTCACGTTTATTTTCTTTTCTTTCTTTTTTGTTGTTGTGAGGAATGCATCTTCTCTCATCTTAAAGAGCCAAAAAGAGAAAGCAAGAATTATTTAGATCCACTGTATGTATGCTGATCTTCTCATGCGTTCTATTTGTATTAAAAAAAGTTCTAGTTGTTTTGCAGGGGACATATATTGCCAAGACACAGATTTCATATTGGGTATCAATTAAGCATGCCACCTCATCACCTGTTGGACTATGAATGCCCAAATTAGGAAGATACAAACCGAATATTCATGTTTGGATCACATTAGTACAAACAAATCGATCTCCCCATATTTAAAAATGCAAGCTTCTAGACGCCAATGGCATGTTTGCTATGCGATAGTTTTCTTTATTAGATCACACGAGATCGCGGCTAAGCAGGCTGTTTTGCCCGACGAGCAAAGCATCTCCACCACACACAAAAAAAGGCGGTTTGTTTAATGGAGCAGCATGCCCTTGTCCGAGCCTTGTTTATCTCCCCGATCGCCGAGGAACAAGAACAGCATCACATTCCCCGAGATCCCACGAGCAGATCACCGGCAGTTAGCCATAACCTAACCACGCCCAGATGAAATCCACTCCTTTTCGCCAAGATCTACCCATGTGGCTAGCGATTACATGTGTCTGCCTGTTCGCTTGCGACCTTGCTGACATGATAACACCACGGTTCTTGTATGTTCATCAAATGGAAGGGGAAAAAAATGTAAAAGCAGAGGAAGGAACGATTTGCTCTGATGCCGCTCTTAGTCAAAAGGTTTGATCTGGATTACGGCCGTGGTGATGGATTGCCATTGCCCCCAAGAAACGGGGAGTCGGGTTGAGACAGGGCACGGGCCTGCAGCTGCAGGACAAGGAAACTTACCGCCCGCCCAGTCGTCGGCCAGTCCGGTCCTCGAGCTCGGGAGCTCGCCGCGGTGCCCTGCCTGCCGCCATGGCGTGCGCCGTGATCATGCGTGTCCGCTGCCCCGGTCTGCCCTGCGAGGCCACGGGTGCTAGCGTTTGCTGCGAACATGTCTCGGCAGGCTTTGGGATCCCAGCGTGTGCGACAGGCAGGATGGGAACACGGGGCGCAGCACGAAAACTCGGCTGCTCTGGCAGGCAGACCGGAACCATGCTAATCTCATGCATGTCGGGCTACTGCTCCTCCAGCCCCGGGACAGGGAGATCGTGCTCTCTGGCAGCATCAGAGGCTGGCAGGCAAATCCCAGTGAATTCAATGGCACCTACCTCTTCCTTTTCTTTTCTTTTCTTTTCGTAGGATTGATAATCACTGATCAGTCATGTTTTCAGATGGGGAAGAGAACTGGAACTGGTGTTGAGAAAGGTTTGGACAAGTGTTTTGTGAAAGCTTGGGTGATGAGAAAGATTTGGACTAATCCGATCGGCATCCCGGTATTTCTGGAGATCTCTAGCTACGAGCAGCTCCTCGTGCTCCTTGACGGTAGGAGCCGGACTGGCCTGTGGGGGAATTTGAGTGAGCTCAGATGATGGATTGATGGTGGTGGGATTGGCAGGATAAGATTTGCATCTCTGAGTTGGAAAGGAGGGTTAAGGGAATAAAGGAGGGCAGCAGTATGAGATAGAATCGAATAACACGAGGGCTGATCGGACTTATGGCACTGAATATCGTATTGCTTAATGTAATAAACCTTGCTGAAGAAGACTGTTCGAGAGAAACCTAATCCGGGGAACGACGAGCTTCCTGCTGATATTTTTTATAAAAAAAACGGAGGTTAGTTTTGGATCATTTCAAATCAAAGGATAATAGTTTTGAATTTCAAAGGACAATATTGGGAGCCCTACTCAAGCCCATTTACACACAGACAGGCCTCTTTAAGAGAAGAAGAAGAAAGAGCCTGCATAGGTTCGTACAGGGACAGGGACCTGAATAAGCAGGCAAAGTGGACAGGGAAATTCAACGAGTGCCGCCAGCAGGAAACCTCCAAGGGCCCCACTTGGCTGACAGGGATCCACTCATCCACACCGCCCTTCCTTCCCGGTGGTAATGGTAAACAGCTGCGGCGCGGTCAAACCGATGACCGCGGTTAACGCTAACTCTCCTTCCCTGATTGGCTGAAAACCAGAGCAAAGCCGAACCCCGGCACGTTAAAAGTTTGGTAGGCACGCCCGCCCGCCCACCCGTACACGCCGCGACCTGCCCGCTGCCGCACGGACACAGCACAAAGGCCGCGCGCCCGAGCAGGGCGACCCGGGAACGCAAGAGCGGCCGGCGACCATGGCTACTCGGCCGCTGCCTCTCGCCATCATCACCCTTCCCCCTCCTGTCTAGACACGCATCATTGCGCTCCTCCGCGCGGCACTCCTCCCCTCCCGTGTCTGTCGCCTGCCCGTCTCTCCCAGTGACCCAGTCCCGTGCTCTCCTGCTCCTCTGCCCCGCTGCTCCTTCTCTTCTTCGATCGCTCCCCCTTGCTTGCCCGTGCCGGTGCACCGCGCGGTGGCTAGCTATATATAGCCAGCCGAGCCGGCGTCCCTTTCCCGATTCCAACAGTGCGGCGGCGGCGGCGGCTGAAGAGGCAGCGGAGGACGCCATGAACGCCTTCTTCACGTCCCTGGCGCGCGGGCTGGACGACCTGGGCCGCGCCGGCGGGCTGTCGTCGCTGCCGGCTCTGCTCCGGGCCGCCGCGCTGCTCAGGGGGCTGCACTCGCAGCTCACGCTCATGGTGGGCCAGCTCCACCTGCCGCCGGGCGGGCGCTGGCTCGACGAGTACATGGACGAGACGGCGCGCCTCTGGGACGCCTGCCTCGCCGTCAAGCTCGGCCTCGCCTCCGTCGAGCGGTACTGCGCGGCGGCGTCCTGCGCCGCCGCGGCGCTGGAGGACTGGCTCCAGGACCCCTCCCCTCTCGCCACTCGCCAGGTTAGTAGCTGGTGTTCGGATGCTCCCCGTTGAATGGAACACCCTGCGATCGATCGAGAGTGTAATCATGATCGGGTGAAGCTTTTGGTGCTATGTTTTTCTTCCTCTGATGTCTGATGATTTCTTGGCTCCGGTTGCTGATCGGTGCGCGCAGGTGATGAGGGCGATCTCCGCGTCGAGGAGGGAGGCCATGGCCGCGGAGGAGGAGAACCGCGCGCTCGCGGACGCCAGGATCGCGCCGCTCTCGCTGCAGCTGGACGGGCGGCTGCTGCTGCGCGCCACGGACGCCAGGCTCACCGGCTTCAACGGCTTCCGGGGGCTCCTCTACGCGCTGCACCACGCGAGCTCGCTCCTCCTACTCATCCTCGCCAGCGGCGCCGTCTCCCGCGCCGCCGCGGCCGGGGGACCGTGCGCCGCGGAGGACGGCGCGGGCGGCGGCGGCGGCGGCTTCGCGGCGTCCATCGCAATGCTGCAGCAGAGGATGGCGGAGGAGGCCGAGTCCGACGGCCCCGGCGCGCCGCGGATCAGGATGTGCGAGTTCCGGTGCGCGCGCGCCGCCGTGGAGGCCGCGCGGGAGGAGGTGGAGCGCGCCGCCGCGGCGGGCCGCAAGTGCGAGGGCGGCGCCGTCAAGGACAAGGTGGAGGAGCTCAAGGCGTGGCTGGACGTGCTCCGCACCGGCACGGACAGCCTGGTGTGCCAGCTCGACGACTTCCTGGACGACATTGTCGAGGGCAGGAAGGAACTCTCCGACCTGTGCAGCCACTGATCTCCATCGATCGGCCACACACCTCCGATCGAGGCTCACTGCCCCGGACGACCCAGCATAAAGATCATCATCACGAATTCACATGAATGAATGCATGATGCTTGTTGCTTGCTTGCATGGTGGTACAAGCAAAGTTAATACGCACTCGTACTCGTACTAGCAGTCTCCCTAGCTATAGCAATGTTACTAGCATGCTGTCCCCACTCCCCATCTTCTTTCTTGTGTTGCAGCATTTTGGTTGGCCATGACCATGATGCTGTTCCTTTCTCGTTGTTGCGTCTGCGTCTCTGCCATGAAAGGAGAGACATGATGGGGATGAAAGAGAGGGAGGGGAGATGCAACTGATCGATCACAGGAAGAGATCCCGGTTCAGGAATCGGCGGCACACTCGCAGCTGCGCATCGAAAGGTTGCTTTTTGTTTGTTCGCCTGGGGGGTGTGGCGTAGGCTGGACCCTTGCTATCGCCGCTGGAAAAAGAACAGAACAGGCCAGCCCAGCTCTGGTGCGTGCTTTGCTTCCGCAGTTCCGCCCCCTTTGCGCTCCTCCCCGATTTCACTCAAGTCCGCGGCTTCAACTTCAGGACCCTTTCCTTACGTCAGCTCGCGTCAGGAGGCATCCTCACGAACTAGGCCCAAGCCATCATCAGTAGCACTGGCTAGCAAGTTCATCAGCCTAGCAAATCAGTAGCATCTCTCGTGTCCACACGGCAACTGCGTGCCATGCCTTTGGCGGAGCCGGAGGCCGGAGCCTAACGACCGCGCCGGCGACGGCGACGCGGATCACATCGCCGGCAAAAAGGGGAGCCATGATAGCCCCCTTTCTCCACGGCCAGGTGCCCGTTCAATCAGACGAGAGGCCTGTAGGAGGAAACAAAAGCCGCGCGGCGTGTGCATGATTACTTGGCGCCCATTTCGTATCCACCGGGTGCCACTTCGGGCCAGGCACTGTTTCTTCCTCCATTAGGAAAAGGAAAACGAAACCCTGAAAGCAATGTGTGAAACGCCGAGGATCTCGCCAGTTCTTTACTCGTAGTGGCGGTCTCACCTCCGTCCCCGCCCATCATTACGGCCTCCACCAACGAAAGAATAGCGGGGCCGGGCTCCGGCTCCGGCAGATTCCCTGTACCCCTCGCGCCCCCCATCCCTCGCCGACGCGGGCTGGCCGGTCCCGAGGACGAAGGCCGGCGAAGCGTGGCCGACGAGGACTGATAATCAGTCGGGTTGGATCGGATTCGGGTTGAGTCACTACGAGATTCGGGTCAAAAATGTTAGCCCATGGCTGACCCATGACATGGTCGGTTCGGGTTGGGTTGTGTTGGCCCGCAATTTTGTGTGTATTTTCGAGTTTGATTGGATTTTTTTTTGAGTTTTGGATTAAATATTTTGATCCGTACCTAGCCCGTCACATAGTTGGGTCGGGTCGGGTCGGGCTTTTTGGGATGGGTTGGGTCGGATTAATTGGGTCGGGTGGACATGGTCAGGTCTCGACGACGCCGAGGGAGATGGACGACGGTCGGGGCAGCGCTGCGAAGAACACTGTGGCGGCGCCGGCCGCGTCCCCGTCCCGTAGCGCTTGTCGGGATGGGCTGGTGTCCCCGGAAGCTGGCAGCGGGTGGTGGATCGCGCGGTTTTTTTTATTTTTATATTTTTCAATTTTGTTTTTTAAAAAATATAATTTTGTTTTCGCAATTTACAGGAATATATCCTGGCCGTCCCGCTGCCGGGCGGCAGGGGCTTTTCTGCAAAACTTTCATAGAAAATTTACGCTCGGGTCCCTGGAGGACCGGTCGCCCGGCAGCGGGGCGGCCGGCCCCCAGGCCGCCCGGCAGTGGGACGGCGGGTCCTGGCCGCCCGCCAGCAGGGTGATCAGCTCCCTCACCCTTATATAAGGGTTGGCTAGTCCCTCCACACCTTATTTGCATCACTAAAATTCCAGAAACCAAGAAAAGAGAGGGAGAGAAGCGAAGCCCTGCCTGATTTTCGAGCCGGCGACTGCAGGTAACCAAAATTCTTCTACGCTTTACAAATAGATTATGTTGTAATTATTTTTGTTGACACAGTGGATACAACATATTATATTTTTGTCAACAATTTGTGATGCATCCACAAATTGTAATTTTTGCTAATCTACTGTGTCAATAAAAATAATTACAACATAATCTATTTGTAAAGCGTAGAAGAATTTTGGTTACCTGCAGTTGCCGGCTCGAAAATCCGGCAGGGCTTCGCCGCTCTCCCTCTCTTTTCTTGGTTTCTGGAATTTCAGTGATGCAAATGAGGTGTGGGGAGACCAGCCAACCCTTATATAAGGGTGGGGGAGCCGGTCACCCTGCTGGCGGGTGGCCAGGACCCGCCGCCCCACTGCCGGGCGGCTTGGGGGGCCGGCCGCCCCGCTGCCGGGCGACCGGTCCTCCAGGGATCCGGCTGCAAATTTTCTGCGAAAGTTTTTGCAGAAAAGCCCCGGCCGCCCAGCAGCGGGGCTGCCAGGGTATATTTCTGTAAATTTCGAAAACAAAAATATATTTTTGTAAAAAACGAAATTGAAAAATAAAAAAATAAAAAACCGCGGTGGATCGCAATGATTAAAGCGTTTTTTTTTTCTGGAACGGCGGCAGCTGCGACGGGGACTGGGGAGTCGCGCGGCTTTTCTGCTGGGCATTGAAGAAAAGGACCTCGCGACGTCGGGTCGATGGATCGGTGCCGGGCCATCATTTTTCTCGGGCCTGCCGTGGTATATTTCTGTAAATTTCGAAAACAAAAATATATTTTTGTAAAAAACGAAATAAAAAAATAAAAAACCGCGGTGGATCGCCATGATTAAAGCGTTTTTTTTTCTGGAACGGCGGCAGCTGCGACGGGGACTGGGGAGTCGCGCGGCTTTTCTGCTGGGCATTGTAGAAAAGGACCTCGCGACGTCGGGTCGATGGATCGGTGCCGGGCCATCATTTTCCTCGAGGAAAGATCGGGTTGGCACAGATGGGATACGATGCCCAATTGCCCATGGATCGATCGGCGACAGGCAACTGAAGCGGATCATGGCCGGGAAAAAAAAAAGGCGTCGTTTGTTGGTGTCGCGGTCGAGTGACTCCGGGCCTCCGAAAACGAGGGGCGCGAGTCTGGGCTGAAGCCGGATTAGTCTGCAAGCCGGCAATATATGCGAAATTTTCATGATGTTTCTCTCCCTGACAACGAACAAAAGGAGCCTCATCATGTCATTAGCTGAAAATATTGACATCCGTGTCACTGTTGTCGGATTTAGTCTCCACTGCTTTAGATGTACATTCAGGCCGGTCCTGCAAAAGGTAATGCTGACAAAATCAAGATGTTAACATCAACAAAAATCTACCTACAAACTCCCAAAGCATTCAATAAGATCATGAAAGCATGAACAATAAAGCAGCAAAATCTCAACACTCAACTGTAAGGACATAAGCACCTACTGCTCAATGGCTTTGCAAACTTACGAAACAGATTGTAGGCCCCAGTACATTTTACCGCTTCCAATTGTGTAATAATTAACCAAACATTAGATGGTTAAGCTTATTCAGACTGGAAAACCACAGGTTTCAAAAAGCAACACAGGTCCCGTAAGAGAGAAAAAATAAACCTCCTATAGTAAATCATCATACCAAGATCCACTACATACATAATCCGCAACTTGGACAGTGAACTGTACATATAATTGCTTGAATTGAGAGTCAATACCGGTAACTAACAGAAGAAAACAATCTCGGATATTCGTTCTGAAGCTGAGACTGATAGTATGGGTGAGCTTAAGGACGATAATGTAGCTGATGAGCGATGAATCTGGATAATTGCAACTGTGGTATATATGCACATTCATACATCAAAACCTGGCATCGCAAACTGTGATGCAAATGCCTCGACCTGATTACGGAGTTCTACAACATCCTTATTGTTCTGTAGTCCTCGTAGAAACTCCTTTTGTAGTTTCCCATGTTCTTTTAGAACATTGCTAGCAATCTGAGTCGCCCTGATGAGGAACTCAGCAATCAACTCGAAATCATCCTCTAAGCAACCTCTAGTAGTCATTGCAGGAGTTCCTGCAGCAACACAATTGTATCAGTACGACTGACTTTTGTATTTATATTTGGTGGCAGACACAAAAGGCCAAAAACAATGTTTGAGTCCAAACAACTAACCAATTCGAACACCTCCTGGTGATATCGAGCCATTATCCCCGTAAATTGGTGTCTTGTTAATAGATATGTGGCATGCCTCACAGACCTTTTCAAAGATCTTGCCTATCCAAATTTAATGTACAACATCATAAGCATTTATACAAAAAGGAAAAAAGAAGTAAAAACATGAAAGTTTATAAAAAAATTATGAGCATTTAAGTGGGCAGAGTGGCAGACAGTGATTAACGAAAATAGTAGTAAGAACTATACCGGTCAAGCCAAGAGTTCTGAGATCCCATAGCACTAAGTGATTATCTGTGCCCCCAGTAACCAATCTACATTTTCTTCTGAGCAAGGCTGATGCCAAAGCCTGGGCATTTTTCTTGACTTGTTGAATGTATGCTTTATACTCAGGAGTTGCTACCTGCTTCAGGGTTATTGCCAGGGCAGCAATATGATTATTATGGGGCCCTCCTTGCATTGAAGGGAAAACACCAAAATTTATCTTATCCTCGAAGTCGTATTCACCCTCATCCCCTTGAGAAAAAGATCCACCTCGTTTCCTTAATTTTTTCCCTTTCCTGAAGAATATTATACCACCTCTAGGACCCCTAAGGTTCTTATGGGTAGTTGACGTAACAACATCACAGTACTCGAAGGGGCTACGACATTCCTGCAAAGGCAAAATAATCAAGTGTCAGCAAATCACACTCTTTGAGCAGTGCATGTCCATCTCATACTTAAACAGCAAGCAACAAACAACTCATCACATAAGGGCACCCACAGTGTGACGTATCAAATTCAATGCTTCAAAGGTCTTGTCATAAACGATGCTGGATTTTTAGTTTTGCTGCAGTGTACATGCATCGTTGTGGGTCCCATGTGACAGAATAAAATAAAAAAACTTTAACTGGACTTGGGGTGGGAGATGAGAGTTGGGTGCCGCATGGCAGCTCTGCCGGCTTCATTTTTTTAATCGATCAGGATTCAGGCATTGATGACTCTACTGGCGTCGATGCTAGAAAATTTTTATCGAGCATTGCCGGCTGCAGGGGCAAAATCCTTGTCCATCGATGCCCGAAGTAAGAGAGAGAAATCGAGCATCGCTTTTTCACTACATTGTGGCTACTCTAACAACATCAAATAGCATTGAGGTAGCAAAGTGTATATCGCACAAGCAAACATGAACTTACAGAAAACAAATTTAAGATGGTCACATTGAAGATTAAAAATCAGTATCACCTATGATTAAAGTACAATACTATACAAGTTCAATATGAGCGTGATTTCAGCCACCTGAAACAACCGTAAGTACAACAAGCCTTTCAGCAAGGGAGTGCTTTATGCTTACACCCTTTCAGGCAAGGGTTTGTGTTGCGGATGGAGAGCAAAGAGTACTATTAGCTTCATTGATGATGGCTCTTCAACCTAAGTAGATTGTCCTGCTCTGAATGTGCAACTACATATGGTGTTTACAAGTTTCTTTGAAGCTACAATTATAATTTCATAGGCAATAAGGAAAAAAGAAGTTTGCAAGGAAACATCTGATATGCTGAAGCAAAACATGCTCATTTCAGTTGCAATGCATTTAAGTGGTAAAAGGTGCTAATACTGCCTTAGCATTACAATTATAAGGACATTTCCAGCATAGACAAAACCAACAATAAAAATTGAATAGGCCCCACATAAAGCATAATCATCTTTCAGGTGATAGGTGATTGGCCAAACACATAGTATGAATTCACATGTCAACTTATATATCTGGGACCAAGAGCAAACTCAGCACAAAATACAACCAGAATACTACCTTATGCATTTGAACATCATATCATACTACAGTACCGACCTAACTAATAGACCAGACATCAAGATCATGCATTGAATGGTTTAATTATTAGAAAAACTGAGAAAAAAGGTAGCAACAACCATGGCCACAGGTAAAATCAGCAACAAGTTCCATTGTTGCGACTTAGTTTTTTCCACGGTGAAAGACTAAGAGGCTAAAGAAAAAGAACCTTCTGCTCTTCTGCATTATCAATCAGTAAAATAACAGTAGGATTTGCTCGATTTGCATATATATGTTGTTTCTTGGTTCCAAATACACAAGACGTATACGACACTAAGATGTATATCTAGTACAATTGTGTGTGCTGTGAAACAGGATGCAGCCATACTAATTGTGAGATTACAAAATGTTGGCCTAGAAGTTGCTCCTAGCACTATTGTGCACACCATCAAGCAGGATATAATGTAACAAACTGTAAAATATCATAATGCCTCAACAGTAGACATGTACCTTTGCTGCAACAAGACCACTGATATGCGCCATGTCGCACATAAGCACCGCACCGCACTTATCAGCAATCAACCTCATCCGTGCAAAGTCCCACTCTCTGGGGTATGAGCTCCCACCACAGATGAGAATTTTGGGGTGGAAATCCATTGCCCGCTCCTCAACCTTGTCATAATCAATTAACCCAGTCTGTGGGTTCACCTTGTACGACAAACTCTCGAAGAAAATAGAGGCGCCTGACACCTTCTTCCCACCCGGAGTGTAGTAACCATGGCTAACATGGCCGCCTGACGGTGGTTCCAGCCCCATGATGCGATCCTTGGGTTGAAGTAGCCCCGTGTAGACACCCAAATTGGCGGACGTGCACGAGTAAGGCTGGACATTGACGCCCCAGCAGGCGGGGTCGAGTCCGAAGGCAGTGTGGGCGCGCTCGTGGCAGAGCCGCTCGATGGCATCGATGTGCTGGTTCCCACCGTAATAGCGAGCACCCGGGAGCCCCTCGGAGTACTTGTTGGTGAGGTGGCTGCCAAGCGCGTCGAGAACCGCGCGGCAGACGAAGTTCTCCGACGCGATGAGCTCGATGCCCCGCACCTGGCGGTCGAGCTCGAGCTCCATCAACGCATGCACGTCCGGGTCGGCCTCCGCCAGCGACTGGTTGCCCCAGGCGCGGACCGCGGTGCGGCGGGTCTCCAGATCCGGGCGGCAGCCCTCCCCCGTCGCCTGCCGCTTGGCGGGGCGCAACGCCGCGGACGAGGACGAGCAGGAGGAGGTCTCTCCTCCCCCGCCCCCACCGCCGTTGACCGCGCGGCGCGGGCGCTTGACGCAGAGCGAGTGGCGGAGGAGGGAGAAGTGCTGGTCTCCCCCGTCGTCGTCGTCCTCCCTCTCCCCGCCTGCTTCCCCGCCCTCGAGACGCTCCGGCTTGGCGTCCTCCGTGTCGTCGAACAGCCGCAGCGGCGCGGCGACCGCGTGCACGCGGGCGTGGGCGTGGGAGGGGCCGTGAGAATGGAGCCCGAGCGAGAGGTCCGACGATGCGGGCCGCGAGAGATCCATACCTTACCGATTCCCCAACCGATCCGCGCGAAATCACAAACCCTAACTAGCTAATTCGTCAACAACAACAACAACCAACGCGACAGCAGCAGCGCAGGCGGGCGGCGCAGGAGGAAGAGGCGGCGGTGGCTGCGAGAGGCGACGCAGCGGCGGAGAACACCATGAGCCTTTGGGGATCAATCGAGGCTTACGGAATTGGGGAGTACGAGACGACGCGTTGGAATCGGGGAGGCGGAGGGTAGCAGCTGAGGGAGGAGGTGGCGGAGGGGAATGAATGGGCGCCGTGCTCCAATTGACGAAGGGCAAGAGTTGTGGGTTGGTGGTGGTGTGATGTGGTCGCGTCGCGTGAGTTGTGGAGGTGGGATGGGGAGGGATGGACGAATGGGAGGAAGAACCTGGACGGGGAACCGGCCGGAGACGGTCGATGCCGTTGCCATCGGGCCGGGAGGACGGGCACGTGCCCGACGAGGGCTGGCTGCCTGGGCCGGTGGGTGCCTGCTCTTGGGCCCTGGACTCGGGCCGTCGTGGTCGTTGGTGACTGCAAATGGGTCCAACCGGTCATTCACCATGAATATTTTTTTGTGCTGCAGACTCTGAAGTACAGTAGATGTAAATCGTAAAAAAGACACATTTTTTAATAATGTTTGAAGCGAGTGGCGACGTGTGTGCTTACGTTTGACGCATTTTGCTTACGTTTGGCCCACAATATCAATCTAAAAATGTGCTTTACAGTATCACGGTTGGCCCTCGACATCTCTGCCACGCTGAGCGCTTTCCAGTTATGAATTGAACGGATAATCTGAAAGGAAAGCTTTGAGTTCGAAGGCTTGACAGTGGATCTGGACTGCGGTGCGTAGCAAGGTTCAGAGCGTACTAACAATCACATCGTGTCCACTTTCATGCTGACAAATTAAACAAATTGAAACCTAGTACATGCGTGCCTTAAACTAATCCACCTGTTTCGTTGCTGATTCCTCATGCTCAGCTCAAAGTTGCGTAGCGTGCGAATTCCGACATCGATGGAGAATATCACAAGGCAGCAGTACGCACACGGCCTTCGATTCCAGCACAGCGTGTACCAATATTCAATGCGCTCCTTGGTCCCTGCCTGACTGCCTCCTTGGCCAAGAAGCAGGGAAAGAGACTTAGGCCCTGTTTAGTTCTCACCCTGTAAACGCAAAAACACAAAAAAGTAAAATTTTGCGAATGAATTTTGTTAATTTGAAGTATTAAATAAAGTCTATTTATAAAATTTTTTGCATGGTTGGGCTGTAAATCACGAGACGAATCTAATGAGTCTACTTAATCCATGATTTGCAACAGTGATGCTACAATAATCATTCGCTCATTATTGCTTAATCATGGATTAATTAGCATCATTAGATTCGTCTCGCGATTTACAACCCATCTGTGCAAAAAAATTTATAAATAGACTTCATTTAGTACTTCAAATTGGAAAGATTCCTTCGCAAAAAAAATTTGCGTTTACATATAAAGGGAACTAAACAGGGCCTTAAGAAAAGGGCAATGAACTCGAGTCTGGCTTCACCGCAGACGTCATAGCGATACGGAACATTCCCGTCCTAACGGCCACACGATCTTGGGCAGGTTCAATGAACCTACACGCCAGGGGAAAGGTGAGAAGACCCAAAGTTCAGATATTTATGATAATTTTTAAAATTGAAATCATATTAGAAAAACTAGTACAAAATTTTGAGTAAAAAAAATAAATACATCTAAGAGTCACCAATTTACACTCTAGTGACACGTGTGTTCCTGCTATTCATGCCAGCAGAGCAAATACCCTTGCTTAAGAACCATGGTTTAATTTTTTATTGTTCCTGAACTGAACTTGGTGCTTCCTTCTTAAATGCATCAGCAGCGCTCCTGCCAAATTTTCAAAAAAAAAAACCATGGCTCTGTTCAGCGCGTGAAGCAATATTAAGATTTCCGACTTCTGAGCAGTAGATTGCAAAACAGCCGCAAAGCACAAAACATTACTCCCTCATCCTAAATTATTAGTCATTTTAGCTTTTTAAATTTATAAATTTTATTATGTATATAGATATAATAACATGTAGATGGGTAATAAAGTTTATGAATTGAGAAAAAATAAAATAATTAATAATTTGAAACAGAGGAAGTAACACACAACATAGCTCAATAATTTGGAACGGAAGGTGTAGCGCACATCACAGCCCATGAATCCGATCGTCTTCAGATCGAACTGGTAAGTTGTGGGCATGATGCTCTTCTATTCCTTTTACAAATGTTTCGTAGCACATGTTGCCTCTGCGCACTATGAAATGCGGTGATGAGTTGTTGTGGTGTTTTTTTTTTCTTTTGGAGATCCTTGTAGTGATGAGAATATGAGATAGGAGCTCGATATTCTCTAAACACCGATGGTTTTTTTTATGGGCCTTTCATACTTACAAAAAGGAATATAGCCCACACAAACGGTACGAGCTTTTGACCCAAAAGCGATGTCTGGGCTTGTCCAGCAGCCCATAAAAATTCTCTCACTATTTGTTTCGGCCCTTTTATCCACAACTTCCCCACCACCGCTGCTGCCAGCTGCTACCAAACCGAGCGCAATGCCCACGTCGCTGACATTGCCGCTGCCCGCCGTGGGGGCGGTCGCAGCGTCGCCGGTCACCGCCGCAGGGGTAGCGACGCCCCACAGATCTCGTGCACTCCGCTTCGTCGCGACTCCAGCCGCCACCGCCTCTTCTTCGCCCTCTACTTCCACCTCTGCCGTCTCCAGCGCGCCGCCGTCGGCGAGGCATTCCCGCAAGGACCTGGCGGGCAGGGACGGCGCCCTGTCGGAGCGCACCAAGCCCCGCGTGTTCTTCCTCGACGTCAACCCGCTCTGCTTCCGCGGATCCCAGCGCAGCCTCAGCGCCTTCGCGCGCTGGCTCGCGCTCTTCTTCGCGCACGTCAGCCTCCGCGACCCCGTCGTCGCTGTGAGTACGCATACCGGCATACGGCATACCCTCCCGGACTCTAGAAAAGAGGAGCCATCGTTAGTTGACTTCTGAAAGTTTTTTTGGCCTTAGGTTTTAGACGGGGAAGGGGGGAACGAGTACCGGAGGCGGCTGCTGCCGTCGTACAAGGCTCATAGAGCTCGCGGCGTCGGCACCGGCGCTGACTCGCGCGTCGTCGATGTTCTCCGCGAATGCAATGTCCCGGTGGGTGAACCAGCACATGCTTAAACTAATGCACTCCCTGAATGTTTCTCAGGTCGAATTCTTGAATCTGACAATTTGGAAACGGCACATTCAGGTTGTAAGAGTACACGGATACGAGGCAGATGATGTGGTGGCTACCTTGACAGAACAGGTTTTACGGAAAGGTTATAGAGTTGTCATAGCATCACCGGATAAAGACTTCAAGCAGCTGATATCTGAAGATGTTCAGTTAGTTATACCCATTCCTGAGATTGGGCGATGGTCTTTCTATACATTAAGGCATTATGTCGCTCAATACAAATGTGATCCAACTGCAGATTTAAGCCTTCGTGAGTATATTTCTTTGGTATCGATCCATGATTTTTTTTGTAAGCGCTGGGAGTCTCTTATATTTGAGCAACTAATGAATTGGAAGTTATGCTGCACAGGGTGCTTCATGGGTGATGAAGCCGATGGTGTTCCAGGAATCCAGCACTTGGTTCCGGGATTTGGTAGAAAGACTGCAGTGAAACTACTGCAGAAACATGGTTCATTAGAAAACTTGCTAAACACAGCTGCAATTAGAACTGTTGGCAAGGATTATGCTCAGGATGCCCTTACTAAGCATGCTGATTACTTGAGGAAAAATTATGAAATACTTAGCCTAAAAAGGTATGAAATTTCCATTATGCATTATGCAAAAAGTGAAGTGCTTCATGTTTTATACTCATGCCTTGTTTTCTGTGATAAATTTTTATTAACGGTTACGCTCTTGCCTTGCATGATGAAATTTCCATTATGCAAAAAATAGGATGCTGGGAGTGTGGATAAATTTTTATTTTGCAATGATGCTGCATGAAACCTGAACAGCTCAACTTACTCCTTTCCTGCCCCAGGGATGTAAATGTTCAGCTTGATGACAGTTGGTTATCCACGAGGAACACATGCAATGACACCAGTGTTCTATCTGACTTCATCCATAAATTCAACATCGAAGGCAGAAGCTAAGGTCTTTCGAAAAAAAGGCAGAAGCTAAATAGCCAATATAATCGAATATCTGGACCAGCTGGATTCCTCCCTCACAAACCACATGGTTTAACAAGGAAAGAGGGATGTGTAAACGTTGAAGGGGGCAGTTCCTGAAAAATTTGTGTATACTATATCCTTGCTCCAAAGTAGTAGTCATCACACATTCTTGCCTCTAATATGTGAATGTGGTAGTCCACCCAGGTTGAAGCCGTGTGCCACAAAGAGGTTTGTAACGACTGTCTTTGTGGTACATGTTGTCCGGGACAAGCTTGAAGGTAGATGGATCTCCTAGAACAAGCTGTAATGGTGGTACTACTGTGCTCTGAGATAAGTCAGTACCTTGCCAGAAGATTCGATATTTAGTGTACTTTATTCTTGGTAGCTGTTCTTTGATATATGGGAACAAATCTAGTGTAAACCACAACTTCGTGAAAACCTATGCAAACCACGGCAAAAAAGTCGTCTAAATTCACACAAAAAAATCACACATCTAGATGATATGATGATACACAATTTTGTAAAATATCTTGTCCAAACTCGACTTCATCTGTGAGATATAAAAAGAACAAATTTCAAGACAGGAAGTTGTCCAGATGATTTGTTAGAAATTTGTTATTTTTATATCTCACAAACGAAGTCGAGTTTGGACAAGATATTTATAAGGTTGTGTATCATCATATTATCTACATGTGTGATTTTTTTGTTGAATTTAGACGACTTTTTTGCCGTGGTTTGCACGGGTTTTCACAAAATTGTGGTTTACACTAGATATGTTCCCTTGATGTATATTACTAAATACGATTATAAAACCACTTTGCTGTAAGTTTGTACTAACTGCCACTTGTCATCTTCGGCATCCCATACGAAGTTAGCACCGTTAAATTGTCAGTCAGGTCGATTTATTTGTTCTCCTTCCACTTTAGCCGAATTTCCTTAGCAGCGGCGATCATCAGGTGCCACTAATAAGGGCAGCATCCTGTTCCAGCATCAGTTAATGCCTTAAGCCAATTTGGCTCTGAAGTTTGGGCTTGAGCACCCGAGGATGCAAAATATAAGGAAAGGAGCAAAAGGTGTCTCGCTGCCATGTCATCCATCAGTACAAGGAAAGACACATGGGCTGTGTTTAGTTCCAAAATTTCTATCTCCAAACTTCACTATTCACCTATCACATCAAATCTTTTGTCTCATACATAAAGTATTAAATGTAGATAAATAAAAAAACTAATTACATAGTTTTGATGTACACGACGAGACGAATTTTTTAAGTCTAGTTAGGTTATAGTAGGACAACAATTACCACAAATAAACAAAAAATGCTACAGTGTGATACAGTATCCGATGTAATTTTTTTTCCACCATTTTACGGATCTAAACACAGAATGTTGGAACTTTGGTCCAGCCTACTCATGCGAGGCTCCAAAAAGCAGTGCTGCGCTGCAAACAGCGCACATCGGTTTTGCGACCGTTGCCATGGGAATGGAATCCAAGGTCCGACCTTGTGGCACGGAACTGCTTAGAGCAGGCTAGTTCATGTTTCTTTGGACGGTCAACAATCCAGTGACCAACCATTTTCAGGCCGGAGACGGACTAGTTCAGAAGTTCTGAACTTGCTCTGATTGTCTCACCCACCCAAGCTCATTAATCATCATAGTCCAGCTGAAAACGGTGTAAGCAGGCAGCAGTGCTTTTACAGGCCATGTAATTGTAAGCTGTGATTTGCAAAAGCAGAGCTTTTCATGTTCTCAACCCAAACCCCGGAGTCTCCCTTTCATTTTTGGTTCCCGCCTTTTCCTCATTTCTTTCCTCGCCCACTGGCCACTTGAGCCTTTTCCTTTGGCTATCCTTTTTCTGACGATGGTCTGTACCCAGGTGTGACCTTTGATACATGGGAGGTGAAAACATTAGTCATCTTTCATTCTCTGAGGCAGTAGTACTCGGTTTGCACATATGGAGGTAGAGAGCTAATGAAGAGCACACTTGAATGCTTCATGCAAGCTAACAACAACTCAGCAGCCCTCTCTTCATTCCCTCCATTAGTCCATTACCCTCTGTCTGTTGCTATCTGGTTCGTCTTTTCCCTAATCGACAGTACGGTTTCTGGTGCGAAGTACCCACACGTCATGGTCTAGGTACACCCAACTCAAGATCAGAGCCGTCCTCTGAATTCCAACGGCAAGAAACAGTGGCGCCGACCCGGGGCAGCGACGAGACTACGGTTTCTGCTGGTTCTTGAAGGAAATCGAATGGAGGCCATGCTAGGATTTGGCGCGCGCGTGTGTGCGTAAAACTCATGGACATGGGCACGCACTGTTCGCTCACTGTCGCTGCTACGCCGCGCGTGCCGCCGGCGCTGACGCCGGGATTGTGATCGTAAGCTATGGCTGGACCAGGGACCGGGAAGGATGACACCGATCCTGTGAGCAGGGCAGGGTTTACTTCAGGAAAAGAACGTGGATTTGGTGCCTTTGTAGCTGCCAGCACGAACACAAGCAAGCTTGAAGCTAACACACCATATACCAGATTAAACTGAGGATAAAAAAATATAATGAACTTTATTAATTGTAATAACAATGTTGGTACTACTTCTTAGTCACGCGACCATACTCCCTATATATATCTATAATAACTATATTACTAGCTATATATATCTTTCCTAACACAATCTCTAATGACACTACCAACGATACTGTGCGGGCAGCTCAAGCAACCAGGCCGACATACTCGAGCTCCACGGACCCTAACCACAGCTGCCCTTTCCTCTCCGCCACGTCACTCAACGTGACGCCCTTGGCAGCCGTTAGCTCCTCGGTTTGCACCCCGTCAGCGTCCAAGCGGACACCCACCAAGTGCTTCACGGGGGCCGTCGCCGGTGTCGCGTCCAGGCGCTGCTTCTCCTGGTTCAGGGCCACCCAGTAACCGCCCTTGCCGTCGCGCCTCACATTGTCGGGGTAGCCCGGCAGGTCTGCCAGTAGCTCGTACCGGCCGGCCCCGGCGCCACGGATGGTGTACCGGAACACCTGGGACGGCACGGTGTGCGCTACCACGACGTGCGCGCCGTCGGGGCTGACCGCCACGCCGTTTGGATACGGCAGGCCGGACTTAAGCACGGCGACGCGGCCGGACTGCGCGTCGTACTTGAGCAGCCGCCCAGTCGCATCCGCGTTCATCATGATCTCGGTGTTGAAGCGCCTTGGGTACGTCGCGCTCGAGTCAGTGAAATAAACATCGCCGGTGGCCTGATCGATGTCGAGCCCGTTGACGAAGTTGAACGGGACGCCGTCGGCGCCGGAGGCCAGCACCTCGGCCTCGCCACCGCTCGGGCCGACCCTCATGAGCCCCAGGTAGGCGTCGGCGATGTAGAGGTCGCCGGTCCCGACGTGGAACTGCAGGCCCAGCGGGCGGCCGCACATGCTCTCGGTCTCCTCCGACGGCACCACGCCCGCCGTGCACAGCGGGATCTTCCGGTAGCTGGCGCTGTGCGCGAACGTGGTCCAGCCGGCGGCGCTGCCGCCCCACCGGAGGACGCGCCCGTCCGACACGCCGGCGTAGGGCCCCCCGCCCCGGGCGTCGAACGCGAGGCTCTCGGCGCCGGTCACGCCGCTGGGCAGCGGGAGGTGGAAGCTCCAGCGCGTGTCGGTGGTCTTGATCTGCGCAGCGGCGCTCGGCGCGACGAAGAGGGCCAGGACGGCGAGGAGGAGCCACGCCGCCAGGGTTTTGGGCCGCCCCATGCCGCGCGCCGGTCGCCGAACTAGCTCCCTCGCGATGGTTTTCGATGCGTACGCTATTGCTCCGTCAATCTCGTGCAGAGGATGATCTCTCGTGTTGCTCCTGGGACGCCCCGGCGGGCCTGAGTTTTATGGCGCCAAGCAAGGCGTTGTGGCTCCGAGTCGGACGCTGTTGGTTGTGGGGATTTCGTTAGGAGCTGCAGGCCGAACGCGAAACGAACCCGGACCCGTGTCGGACACTTCGGGCCGCGGACGAGTTCGACGAGCCCGGACTCCGCCGTCGTGGTCCATCCTATCGTGGAGTCGGACCCAAACACGCCGCCCAGCTCGCGTTCCGAATCTGGGGATGCGTGACTGACAGGGGCGATAGCCTCGCCGCGCGCCGCCCAAGCGGACGGAAGGGGCGAGCAGACGGCAGAACCACACGACGCCATTGGATTCCATCTTGGAGGACAAAAAGCAGGGATGGGTCGCGCGAGCGGGAGCAACAAGCGGGCGACGCCATCGGAAGGGGAGCCAGATTCAGTAGGAACGTCGTGGAGCCGTGGAGGTCAGGTAGGCAAGAGGTGCGGGGGAGGAGGGCCATCGCCGTCGCTGCAGGGTCTGCCACCGCTAAGCTCGGACATGTACACCAGCGAGTGTCGCTACATCCAGACCGCTGCAACAGGCTAACAGCTACAAGTTTCCATCGTGAGGAACCCGTACAGAAAGCACGCCATAAGTATAGTCCTCCGACAGGGGGCCAGCTCCCTTGTCCGGCTTCCCGCGCTCCTACCGGCAACGGAGATGAGCTTCGAGAATGAGAAGCTATCGAGGCAAATGACATCCACCATTTCGTCAGTACGGGAAGTGGAGTGTGGTGGGCGGTGTTGTTAGCAATAATCTTGACGGTGTGCGTGAGTTGAGTTAGTTGTTGCATGCATGTGTGTGTCACGTGCAGGTATAGGGAGATCGTGTGTGTGCAGGGAGCTGTAGAACGCACGGTCTTGGTTAGTTAGAGGAGTTGTGTGCGTGGCGTGATTCTGGGAGGAGTCCGTGTCATCCGGACGAGCGAGCGGCTCATGGCGAGCACGTCCTACGGATCACGCGCGAAGGGCCGGTTCCGTTTTGAATAGATGTAGGCCAAGATACAGGAGCAGTGGCTCCGCGGCGTTCATCGCCGGAAATTCCTGTGTGCTCCGGCTACTGTTCTTCTTCTACCTCGCGTTTGTGTCATGAGCAAGAGAGATAGGCAGCTGTGAGGGTCCTGGATTCCAACAATTGGTATCAAAGCTCGGTTGAGGAGAGGCGCGGCGGCCGGCGGTGCGGTGGCCGGCGTGGCCGCGGATGGCAGCGCGCCGCAGGGCGCAAACGTGACGTTCTGCGGGGTCGCCGGTGGCGGCGTGCGAGGCGGCTGACAGGGCTGTGGCATGGGCCGCGCGTGATGCTCGGCGCGTGTGCGGCGTGCGCGGCGGCCAGCGTCGTGCGCGGCCGGCGAGGCAGCAGTGGCTCGGCACGGCGGGGATGCGAGGCCCGGAGGAGATGGGAGGTGAAGGACTCGTTCCCCTTGCCGGAGGCCTGCTAGTGGTGGCCGGCACCTAGCGGCGTTGAAGCCCCATCGCGTGAGTCTCCAGGCTGATCGCGTTCGTGCGTGGTCGCGCTGCAAGCGTTGCGGGTGTGTGCGTCGTGTTCTAGTCGTGTGGCCATCAAAGAGTCGTGCGTCAAGCTCAACGGGTGTGTCCATAGCTTGCATGTGGAGGCGTGGGTGTGTGCCTGCGTCGAGTTGATGTTGTCAGTAGCTTAGCGTGTGTGTTGCACGTCGAAGCCACTTGCAGGGCGGTGATCCTATCGGCGATATGTCTGAGGCTGTCCGGATCAAGCACGTAGGAGCGTGTCATGGCCATGCAGTGCCGATTGCAATGGAGAACAACAGCGTTTGTGCGCCGCGGGCGTGTGGCGCCCAGAGAAGTGGCGTATGTGCGCCGAGGGCGTGTGTCGCCAAGAGGAGAAGGCGTTTGTGCGCCTGGGGACGTGTGTCATCCGGAGGATGAAGCTGCGTCCGGTGCGCGGCGAGATGGTGTCGTTCATCGCCAACGGGGGAGCGCTGTGCGGCGCGGCGGCAGCAGCGCCGGCGTCCCAGCATCGGGGCGCGCGCAGCTCGGCAGAGCGGAGAAGCATGGTCAGCTGGTGGCCGAGGCGTCGACGACGGATCGAGCTGCAAGTAGCGGAACACCATGTCAAGATTAGGGGGAGATTGTTAGCAATAATCTTGACGGTGTGCGTGAGTTGAGTTAGTTGTTGCATGCATGTGTGTGTCACGTGCAGGTATAGGGAGATCGTGTGTGTGTGCAGGGAGCTGTAGAACGCACGGTCTTGGTTAGTTAGAGGAGTTGTGTGCGTGGCGTGATTCTGGGAGGAGTCCGTGTCGTCCAAACGAGCGAGCGGCTCATGGCGAGCACGTCCTACGGATCACACGCGAAGGGCCGGTTCCGTTTTGAATAGATGTAGGCCAAGATACAGGAGCAGTGGCTCCGCGGCGTTCGTCGCCGGAAATTCCTGTGTGCTCCGGCTACTGTTCTTCTTCTACCTCGTGTTTGTGTCATGAGCAAGAGAGATAGGCAGCTGTGAGGGTCCTGGATTCCAACAGGCGTGAGTGCTATCAGGCACGACGCCCTGGATTATTAGCAAATCAGCGATGAAAAGGGAAGGACGATGGCTAGAGCTCGCCGGACTCGGGGCGGATGGCGGCGAGGAGGCTTTCCGGGCAATGCGACAGTCCGCAAGGAACACCTCGTTTTGCTGTCGGGGCTAGCGGCGCTGCGCGAGCACGCACTGATTGGGGAAGAGGATCGTGCCTGCTTCCTGGAGCGATGCGAGGAAGACGATAATGTGAGGAATGCTCCGGACCGCTGGGCCCTTTTGCTTGGGAAACGATGGAGGCGTTGGATTGAAAATGAACGCTAGAGATGGAGGGGAAGTTGCAACGTGACTTCATTGAGCAACGTGACTTCCTTCCTATTGAGTAAGCACTTCATTCGTGTTGAGTTTTTATGTGTGTCTTGGTTTAGATTTTTTTTTTGTGTGTGTGTATCCATGTTGCTTTGGGTCGCTGTGTTTGTCATCCATTTGTCGTTGGCTGCTAATGGACACTAGTGAATGTAGATTGATCAGGAGATTGTCAGGTATCCTGGGCTATAGACTGCCTGCTAACACATGTTTTCTCAATTAACAAAATGGGGTAGGGAAGTGTTGTTACCTTTGATCTAAACTAAACATATCCCATCATTGACATTTTACATTTTTTTTCAGATCAAAGTAATATAAGATGACAGTTGCATGTCAACGCCGCCAATCATCATGACCCGTCGATTTTCCCACGATTAAAAAGGCCACAAAACGGGCCCTCCGAGACTTTGCACAAAGACGCAGAGCAAAAAAAGAAAGAAAGAAAAGAGCACCAGAAAAAAATGCGGGTCTACGCACATGCCAACTCTCCAAAACCCCACCGGTAAACCGTAAACCCAGCTCCTGGTCCTGCCGACCTGCCTATTCATCGGCAGCGCCTCACAAGCTCCCCAGACAGAACGAAAAGCCCTCGCGATTCGGCCATTAAAGGCGCCTCCGAGCACATGGCCAATCTGGACATGAGTAGTATTGTACTGCTGGCCTTGTTGGGGTCGTCTTCTCCTCCTCGCCTTGCAACTGCTGCAGAGGAGGAGAGGAGCCATCCAATCCGCCACCATGTTATTTCGCCTTCTTTATTTGCAACAGCTGTTCCGGCCCCGCTTTCCGTCGCTTTGGGGTTTTTTTCTTTCCTTCGCATGCTGTCGTTTGAGGACCAAGATGACAGCCTTGGAAGGAGCGGCGGCGCCCGCCTCTGGATGTTCCACCACCCACGCTTAGTTTACGCCCATCATTAGCTGCACAAGCGCCCGTCCCACCCTTTTCCGTTTGGCCTGCAGCCTTGTCATTTTGCTGCTTGTTTTTTGGAGGGCACCCCAGGTAGGCGTGGTCTATGCAGAGGAGACTGATGGAAACGTGGTTTGCTTTCTATAATCCTTTCCCTAATCAGAAGTGCAGCGCTGTCAGTAAGCAGGGTATGGCACTGGCAGCCAGACAGTTTCATCCTAGGTGCAGCCATCAGGATATGATCGAAGCAGTAGTTTCTGTGAATCCATGACCTCGACATTATGATCTCTGCAGCTGGTTACCTTGAGGACATCCCACTTGTTCCAGCAAATGAGCATGGAAATGGTTGGAGGGAGCATAGAGATCCTGATATCCAGGGACAGCAGACAGGGTTCCATTAACAGGGACAAGGACATGAAGAGAAGCAACATGCAGAGTAACATGGATTGAATTATGATGAGACAAGTACTCCTAAACTTAACATATCATGATATCAATGAGAATCCAGAGATGCAATGTACAGACACATCCACAAAGGAGCAGACATTCCCCAGTCCTTCACAGTTTTAGCTCCCCAGCCCTCCTCAACAACCATCCATCACAATGTCATAATACTTCTTCCCAGCTACTATCACAAAAACAAGCTCACTTTGGTCGATAACCAAACAAAATATAGAATGTGAACCAAAAACCAGCAAACCCAATAAATTAACGAACCAAACCAAAAGGTTTCTTCTCTCTTCTATCATGCTCAGGTGAACTGTTGGTCATGTAACTGTAGGACCCAGGAGGCCTCGCCCACATTCACTGGTGCTCTTCACCTTCGATCTGTAAAGGAGCTTCTTCTTCTTGGATGCAGGGTTGTTGATAGTTAGCACAAGCTTGCCGGGCTCGCCAACCTTGAAGCTTCCCTTCATGATCGGTTCCTCATTGGCAGGCACCTTCCTGGTTTTCTGAACAATGACAGTGTATCCACCCTCGGCATCGGGGGTGAACTCTGCCCCATAGCTCACCTCCCAACCAAGCACCCGGAGTTCCCATACAATTGTGGAGTTCTGCAAAATTCGTAGATTTGCAAACAGTAGGTAACAGCAATTCATGAGAACTCTGCAATGTTCATGACAAGTGAATTAGGATGTTTAGTAAGAACAACCTCGGTGACAGGGATCTCAACGGTTTCTTTAGATGAGGGTTTGATAGTGAGCTCGGTGACCGCGTCGGAGGTGGTGAATTCAGGATCATCCTCCTTCAAGAGACCTCCAAATTGGACTGGAACTTGCTCAGGTGCGATGTATCTGAATTTTGAGATAAGATAGGCAATACATTAGGATTTAGGAACATAATGCCAGGAAGGTCTAATAAGCAGAAACTTTGAATTTTTTGGTGCCAAACCTGAAGAGAGTCTCTGCTGACTTGGCCGGGCTAGCAAAAACAAACTTGCTCTTGGTGCGCTGTGTGAGGAACGGGCTCATCATCTTGTTGGCAGCGAGATACCACCATGGCACATTGATGAACACCTGCACAAGGTGAACCAAACAAATTTAAAATTCCATTCGGTATTTGAAGAAACTTCTCAAGATGTAGTGAACTTCATCTTGTTAGCTCTGACAGTAAACAATGTCTCGACACACTAGTTGCCTAAGCCTGATCATATGGAAAATTAACAAAGGGAAAAGATCCCAACCTACATTATGATTACCAAAGCACATACCAACCGACAACAGTCAACTCAAACCAGCCGGATCAGAGTAAAAAAGTCCATGACACTATAAAGGTTCAATCTTTATCACAGTACCCAAAGAATAAGCTTTGGCCCAATCATTAGTCCCAACGTTGAACAACATTTGCGCAAAATTGGAATCTTTCACTTTACCGCACTAATTTTTGGAATCATTGTGGCAACGTTGAATCCTAATAATGCAGCAACAAAATTCCAAATCAACAATTCAATTGACGCTGAGAGCCGTTACCTTCTTGGCAATGAATTCGGGGTAGTTGTCCTGGAGCAGCGCGACAGCCTGGCGGGTGACGGCGCGGTGCTTGCCGAGCATGGGGGGCGAGTTCTTGAGGTCGGTGACCTGCACCATGGAGCAGATGCCGCTGGGCGCGAAATCCAGCTTCGACAGGATGCCGCACTCCAGGAGCTGGATGCGCCACTTAAGGAAGCGCTCCCGCTTCTCCTCGTCGCCGAAGGCTTTCTCGTAGAGGTCCTTGTCCTGGAACTCACCGTAGACGTTGTAGCACACGGGGTGGCCCTCGCGGTCGACGCCGCGGTAGAACACCACGTTCTCCAGCTCCGGCAGGCCGAGGTCAGCGTCGAGGAGCGAGGTGATGCCGAAGCGCTTGCGCCACAGCACCGCGGACTTGAGCATCGCCATGGCCTCCTTCACCTTGAACTCCCGCGCGCGCAGGAACTTGAGGAGCACCGTGTCCGTGCGCTCGTCGTCGCCCACCAGCGGCACACCCCAGATCAGCACGGGCTCAGGCGCGGCCGCCTGCGTCTCCGCCTCCGCCTCCGGCGTCGCGGCCTCCTCCGAGGTGGCGGCGGCGGGCACGACTGTTTCCTGGATTGCCTCCACAGTCTTGGTGGCACTCTCCTCCTCGGCGACCACGACGGTCTTCTCCTCTGGGTCCGGCTTGGCCTCCTCGGCAACAGCCTCGGCCTTGGTCTCCTCGGCCGGCGCCTCGGTCTTGGCCTCCTCCGCCGGGACTTCCGCGGCCACCTCGGTCTTGGGCTCCTCCACCGCCTCCTCGGCCTTGGCTGGCTCCTCGGTCTTGGGCTCTTCCTTGGCCGGCTCCTTAGCCTTGGGCTCCTCCGTCTTCGTCTCCTCGGCCTTGGGCTCCTCCTTGGTCTTTGGCGGCGGCGGCGGGGGTGGCAGGTTGAACTCACCGGCGGCGAGGGCGGCGGCGATCAGCTGCTTGAACTCGTCGAGCGCCTTCTTCTCCGGGTCGGGCAGGTCTTCCACAAGGTTGCTCTCCTCCTTGAACGAGCCGGCCCCCGCATCGTCGGCGGTGACCGCCGCCTCATCGGTCTTCTTCTCCGCCTCGGCGGCGGGCTCCGCTTCCGCCACCGGAGGCACCTCCGGCTTCTTCTCCTCCTCCGCCGGCGCCGCCTCGGTCACGACCACCTCGGCCGCGGCGGCGGCCTCTTGCTGCGGCTCCTCTGCCATCCCCCTCAGGTACGCTCTGGAAACTCTTTCGAGCCTGCGCGCACGAACGAGAGAGAGAGAGAGAGAGAGAGAGAGGTGTTGGGCTGGGGATTAGGGTTTGGGGTGGGAGAAGAGATATAGGAGTGGGAGCTTGGGAGGAGCTGAGCTGTCAGAGGGTGGCCAGCTTTGCTGCGCTCTTTGCGGTGGCTGGCTGGAAGAGCAGAGCAGCGGGCACCGAGCAGGGGGCGGCCGGAGGAAGGCGGAACAGAATAGAATAGGTGGCTCGTTGGGGTGGGCCCCGCTTCAGGCGGCGGGTTAGCCCCGATTAGTGAGCGGATCTTTTTTAAGAAAACAAGCTCAATTTATTTTGTCCGGGTAAAACGTTGTGCGGAGATTTAGCGCAAAAGAAAATTTGAAATTCTAGAGCTTCATGTCGGGCAATATAATGCCCTGACAATTTGCTTTTGACGTGATTTTGATATAAAGCAGATGCAGAGAAAATACCAGTCCCTAAACCTTGCAAGTACTGGTATTTTCCCTAAACGATTTTGATATAAAGTAGTAGATAGCATAAAATTCAGGATAACACTCAGTTCACCTTGCAAGTTGCAATATGTGTTTCAGTAATGTAAATTACCTGTCCTTGTCGTAACACAGAAACAGTAATTTTTTGGGTATTAAACCAAGAGACGTGAACGTACTACGTGATTGCGATTAATGCGACTACGTGCTCCTTGTATGAGCCTTGTTTTGTCAGTACTAAGGCTGACCACAGCGGAGGGAGCAAGAGCAAATTTGCTCCCTCCTCATTTCCCACATCCTCTCTATCTACAGTGCCAAACAATACATCTACAGTGTCAAATAGTATATTTGTTCCTTCATTTCCTCCTTCCACTGTGGACAGTCTAAGGACAGCTAAAGCTATCCTGGTCCTTTGCCACCACCAGCAGCCATTCGAGGAGGGGCTGTCACGTCACAAGCTCCGTGCTCTCTCATCTCTATCCATCGTCGCCATTTCCCCTTCCAGAAACAAATCTCCATCCGCCGCACGAGCAGACAATTCTATATAGTACTATATAAAAAAACCACTGTTGTTTTCTCACGCCCACAGTCTTTCTAACCAGCCGCGAGCACGACCCTGAACGTCCGGGGGGTTAGTCGCTGCAAATGCTGACTTGAGAGGCCATCGGCGAAAACGAGGCGGCAACCACTAGAAAAACGGCACCGATCTGCCTGCCCACGTCTGCCGGCCGGCGCATCAGCGACCTGAAACTTGGGTCACTCCTCCGCCGTTAGCCCGTAACAGTGCTGGCAAGGCCTGGGCAGCCATGAGGTCAGCTGATCAGGCGTCCGTTGCAGGGCCGTTTCGGCAGCTAGTTCTGCTCTGCAGAGCGATTGACAGGTAGCTAGCTCTTCAGGTTCAGGGAGCCAGCAAGCGCCACCCCCTGCTGTTCTCTTCAGATACGGACGCGACGGATCCTCGCAACGGCACGGGTCAAAACGTGGGCATGCACGGAACGGATCCTAGGCGAGATGGAGTACAGGTAGAGCGGTGGCGCCTTTGTTTTTCTCTGCTCCGCTGCTGCAAGAATCCAATGCGGAACGGAACGGAACGGTTTGCATCTGGAAGACCATCTAGACGTTGGAAGGGGGTCGGATCATCGGTGGCTGTGCCGCTTTCCACGGCCCCGGTGGTGCATCCATGCTGGATCGGACTGTACTGCTCTACTACTCCACTTTTTTTTTTTTGAAAGTCTACTACCCCACTGTCGTCTTCAAGTTTGTAACCATTTCTTCTCCTGCAGACAGAAATCACAGCAGCTCATGCTTTGCTCCTGTATCGGTGTATCACTTGGCACAAGGCTGAAGGAAGGCATCTGCAGTAATTCAGCATCGCATTTTTCTTTCCTAAAACACAAAGATTGAGAGACCCAGGAATGTCGAAGCACCTACCTATACCTACTTCCAAAAAAATATTCGGTGCCACTAACAGACAGAAGGGGGGAAGGAATAATGTTGGTACAACGTACATTTGAGTATTTGGCAACCCTAAACTTGAAAGGAATCCCTTTGACAGCCCATCATCCATCCAACGGAAAAAAAGAGAGGAAATGGTGCGTGCCATCTCCCATCTGGTGTGCCTGATAGGCGTTGAGGGGCACCACGATTCCGCGCAGCAATCTGCTGGCTGACAACTGGACATCATCATGCCCAAAACTTCCGTGACCTACGCGGGCGTCCCACGACCCTCATCGGCACGCATCAATGCCCTAACACCGTACGGCCACAAGCAAAGCAAGGCACTGATCTCTTGCGCAACGGCGCACAACCCTCCGGCCTGCTGAGCAAAGAACCCCGTCCCCATCACCATGATGCCACTGCTCAGACGTATGGTCCTCTCGCCTGTCTCCTGGTACAATCCAGCAAAAAAAGAGGGAGAGATCCATCTTGGGTTTTTTTTCTCTCTCCAAAAAATAGTGCAATGACACCAAAGTCTGCAATGGAATGCCGGTACAGGATTAGGTCCCAACGATCCTAAAGAGAAAACGGGGCAATGGCAATGATTGATCCAGGCAAGCAAATGGCAAAACGGATGATGATTGATCGCGACGGCAACGATTGAATGCGGCGCGGCCGGTGTTAATTAGTAGCAGTAGGCGATTAGGAGGCCCTGCGTGTGTGACAAGGTCCGCGTACAGCTCGGCTCCTGGCCGCTGGGGGCGTCGGGTACTCTGGTGGGAGCGGCAGCCCAACCAACCTGACCAAATAATCCGTCGTCTTCCCCCGTATCCTGCCTGCCCGCGTCTTGCCCCTCCACCAGCTCGGCGAATCGGAGAAGTTTTCAAAGGAAGTTTAGCTAGCGGATAGTGTAATGTAGGGTGGTTCAGCACCGTCCCAGGCACAGGCAGCCTAGAGCATCAGAGCTACGTTAATGATTCAGAAGGTCGCCAACAAGTTGGCCGGAGGTTGAAGAAGCCCGTCCAAATCGTGGCCTCCACTACGCTGCGCGCGCGGCCGCCGGAGCCAGCCGAGACGGGGACTCCGGCCTCACGGCGACCTGTCGTGCACTCGTGCCTCGTCGTGACGAAAGAACCAGGGATCAGACGTTCATACGGGCCGGCACATGATGGGTATCTCGTCGTGTTCTTTTTTTTTCGTTCCCGTCTAGTCGCGTAGTACAGTGCGGCTACAGGTAATGGTGCGTGTGCGTGGGCGCCGACCGGCGACGCGTCGTCGCCGGCAGCGTGCAGGGTACTGCCAGTCTGGGGACAGCGGCGGCCGGATCCTACCGTCACGATCCATGTCGATCTGCGCAGGTCGGTACGCCCTGGCCTTGGTTACCTTGTCGGTTTGCTTCGACGTTCACTACTACTAGTGGCCTCTGATGGGAGGAGAATTGAGCTGTCAGCTTGGCATTGCTGGTTCTTTTATGGCACTAGCCGCCATGTGAATTGGATGGAGGGCCTGATGAGTTCTCTACATGATGGTGATCTCTTCAGGTGACCCTAATATGTCGCATGTGGCGACTAGGTGAGGCCCATGGAGAAAGTAATTTTTTTTACTGACGGAATTTTTTTGCCCGAGCAAAAGATTTCGTCTCACTCGCAAAAAGAAACATTTCTGATCGATCATCGCACAGAGGAAATGATCACAACCGGAGATAACTATTTCTTTTAGCGTAAAGGGAAAAAAAATCCACACGAAGGATGAAATATTCTAGCTAGAAGGGGGGGGGGAGAAAATGTTTAAGAAAACGCATTCGAGTGGCATACGTGACACTGGATCTCATCATATGGAAGCAAGTGATTTCTTCCGGGCACAGATACTTGCTAACACAAAAGGCCCTAACGAGATGGAAACGGGAATTTTACGGCGGTTCTGTTTCGAGCAGAATTCCGGCCCATGTACAGGTGCGCAAGGCCGTTAGGGACCGAAGATGGATGGCCAAAGCAACACTCACCACATGGGTCCATGGATCAGATAATTTGCGGTGCCAGCTTGCTGGGCTGGCCCAACAAAATGTCCCCCACTTGGGCCGTCTCCTACCTGATCATCGTCATCGCGCTAGCGTTTTTTTTATTTTTTTATTTTTCAAAATTATTTTTTACCTAAATATATTTTCGGCTTCATAATTTACAGTTATGTACCCCTACCGCCCGGCTGCGGAGCGGCCAGCCCCTACCGCCCTGCTGCCGGGCAGTAGGGACCTGAATGTAAATAAAATTTATTTTTATTTGTATTTTGGCCTCAGGGGGAGCCCGCCGCCCGGCAAGGGGGCGGCAGGCCCCCCCTCTACATAAAAGGCTTATCTCTCCCCTCCCCTCTCATTTGCTTCCCACGACATCCAGAGAGGGGGAGGGAGGGAGGAGGGGTGAGGGAGGGAGTTGCAGCGGCGAAGCCCTGCTGGATTTTGGATTCGAACCGCAGGTAATAAATATTTCTCAACTTTCTTATTCTAAATTTTTTTTATGTTTAATTCTATAATTAGTGTATGCAGCAGTAATGATATTTTAGCGATTTAGGTACTGTTTTTATTATAATTTATGTAGAATTAAGATTAGTTTTTAGAAAAAACCATTTAGGTTTACCAACCTTTTTTGGTATTGAGTAATTGTTTAATGCGAGAAAAATTTTTAAAAAATGCTCAGAAATTGTAGAAAATGCTAGAAAAATATATGAAAAATTTAGATAAATTGTAGAAAATGCAGAAAAATTGTAGAAAATGTTAGAAAGATTTATTTATAAAAAAATATTGTACAAAAATTGTAGGAAATGCTAGAAAATGCTAGAAAAGTTTATAAAAATTTCAAATAAATTGTATAAAATGTAGAAAACATATATTTTTTGTGTTAGGTATGGCCGAAGATACGCCAGCTCTACTTGACCGAGTCATAGACTCGTCGCACCGGTCCTTCCTTGCAGTGGTTCAGCGCGTGAAACTTAACGTGCTGCATCCACGTCCACCAGCAGAGTTGATTCCTGTTGACCCACGATGGGTGCCCAGGTGATATGTCGTCGGATTATGTTTCTGAGAATACGTTTGTTTCGTATACGTTTCCTACATAATGTACTTACCTTTGATCGTTCTACTTTTCAGGTTGAGTGAGGCTGGTCTTCTTATTATAGGCCGTCTTGCTGAGAGTGGTTTGGCAAAGCTGGACAGGTCCCTACTGACGGCTCTGGTTGATAGATGGAGGCCTGAGACACACACCTTCCACCTCCCTTGTGGGGAGATGTCACCGACCCTACAGGACGTTGCGATGCTGCTGGGTCTTCCTATCAGTGAAGATGCCGTAGGGCCTCACGTTGATCCGTCTACATGGTTGGACGGTCTAGAAGAGCGTTTTGCAAATATTGACATCGCGATTGATGTAGAGGAGCACCCAAAAGCAACAGGGCCTGCCAAGTCATGGATTCTGCAGTTCCAGGTACATATCTTATTTTGTTATGAGTAATGTTAGAGTTATGCTTTTGACTAGTGCAGTTATGGCTTTATTTTATAATTGATCATGTACTCATAAATGTTCATATTTTCTATGCAGTCCGACAATTTGGCACATGATGCTGATGAGGATAGCGTCACTCGATCCCTTGAGGCATACCTGTTGTGGTTGTTTGGATACATAATGTTCAACAACTCACACGGGGCCTATGTGGATAGGGTGCTCGTGCCTTACGCACAGAAGATCGCAGAGGCAGCTGTGGAGGAAATGCCTCAATACAGTTGGGGTTCAGCGGTACTTGCAGCCACGTACCGTGGCCTCTGCGAGGCATCGGTGCAAAATAAGCACAATGCAATTATTACAGTATGTCCGATTCTGCTACAGCTTTAGTCGTACGAGAGGATAGCAATTGGTCGTCCGATTATCGACCACTCACCGTATGAGCCGGATTATCCAAAATTTTCATGTTTCTAGTATTTGTTTGCTTGTAGGTATTGGTGACTGTCATATTTTTTGATTTAAAATAAATTAATTTCACCTTTTTAGATCTAATGAGAATTTTTAATTTCTTAAAAAAATACAAAACCACTTTTGAAAATGTTGAAATTTGTCCGGTTCCGACAACTGGATGACCCTCATTATCCGATTTTGTAGTTAAATGTTGAAATTAGAATTTGTTGATAGTTCGATGGTGTAAATTGGACATTTCTCATCTTTATATACTCCTATTTTTGTTACATGGAAACGATTAAGAGAAAGCTAATATGGATAGTATAATTTTGCAAATACCCTTTTGGAAGACTAGAGTAAAATAGGTCAAACTTTGATCTGGCATCCAAGCAAATGGTAGCACCGTAGTAGCACCAATTTTTTTTTTATTAGCACCAGGTTCTTCAACACTCAACAGTGACCCAATATTCTGTCTGTTGCTGCATGCCATTCGCTGGCGGCAATCACTAGAGAGTACCGACTAGGCGACTACGGCTTCTGAGAGGAGGTATTGGCGTACTGCCAAGTCACTTGCCCGTGGTAGACGCTTTGGAAGAATAACTAGGGACAATCTGATGCTACACTATGGCCCTGCCCACAGCTCACACCGTGTTTGGACAAAATGGTAGGTATGACCGTGCTAAACTATGGCCTGCCGCTAAATTATGGCGGAGCCAACCATCCCGCTGGGGCTAGTACTAAACGATAACGTGTTAGTACTAATCTATTGGGAACCCCCTTGCCTCATGTTGAATTTTTCCAAGCCCTGATCCCATTGGTTTTCCACTGAATGATTGATCACGACAAAGATAGTCCCTGAATAAGAAACATTTGGGCATTTGGATGTGAGCGTGTACAAATTGTTTAACCGCTGATAAGACTGTTAACTCCGTCAGTCAGCTTGAGCCTGCCATAAAGAAAGAAACAGAGCGACTGCTTCGGAAAAGCGCCATTGCAACTCCACTTGCAAGCGTGGGTCCGGCAACAAGTGCCTTGCAGCTAGATGCCTCACTGTCCTGGTGCCACTGCTGGTGTGGGCACGGGTGGGATCTGCCCATCAGGGACGCGGCACTGCAGAGATCGGACAGCTGCCTTTCGGAGCGCACGATGGCTACCTCGCCGTTGCGGCACCGGTCCGGCAGCAACATCATTCGGGCCAGCTTTCCCGGCCGAACCAGCAACCGTACGCCTAAACCGGCACAGGTTGGCCCGGCCAATCATTCAGATTTCGTGTTGGTTTTTCTGATGCTGTCAGTTAATATCGCCACGGTTGCAGCGATGACATCAACGCCAAATCCGTGCTTAATCCACGCCAAAGAGGTGCGCGAAATTATAGGATTAGTTTGGACGCCTGGGTCTGTTCTCCATTTTTTTTAAGCTTCTGTTCATCCAAGCAAGAACCACTCGATCTGTCCCGTTAGCATGCCATGTGGTGGCTTCTTCTTGCTACGTTTCGGCGCCGCGGCGTCGGGGGAATCAATCTAGGACGGCCGGACGAAGCCAAGCAGGACACGGAAATCTCGCTGGCGGGCGAAAGGAGGCCGCGCCGGCGAGGCGGCGACGGTGCGGGCGGTCGTCGGTGATGTCATCCGCCCACCAACCAGCAACTACCACCGCATCGGCATCGCACGTTGCTCTCCGCGCGGCGGCACTTGCTGCCGCCCGCCCGTCCTCGCCCCGCAGATGCTCTCCACTTCAGACCCCGCTTGTCCTCATCCAAACCTCCCGGACGGGCCCATCCTGATTGAGGCTGTGTTCAGTTGGTGAATTTTTTTGGATTTTATTACTGTAGTATTTTCGTTTTTATTTGATAATTAGTGTTTAATTATAAACTAATTAGGCTCAAAAAATTCATCTCATCATTTACAGCTAAACTATGTAATTAGTTATTTTTTAAAATTATATTTAATACTTCATGCATATGTCCAAAAATTTGATGTGATAAAAAATCTTGAAATTTTTTGGGAACTAAACATGGCCTAATGATTTTTTGTGGGGGTTCGCCGGGCCACGCAGCCGAAAAGCACACACCTCGGACCCCGTGTGGGGCCGCGCCGAGCCGATATCACTCACGGGCGCGCGGCTCGCTCCACGCGGTGACGGCACGGTGGTGGACGCAGCGCGCCAACTTGCTGCGGAGCTTGTGGCGGCGGGCGAGGGGAGGGTTGTCCCGTGTCCGGACACGACGGGTGGGTTGGAACCCGGAAGCGTGAGCGTCGTGGCGACTGGCGAGGGGAAGAAAGCGGTTTGGTAGAGGTACTTGTCCGCGAAGTAACAGGTAACGGAATCCGTCGCTGCCACAAGTATCTCGCCGCGGGGGTCACCGTGGGAAAAACGCAGGAGAACCTCCAGCCTAGCCCAAAGGAGCAGGAACGGTCACTGACAAGCAACCCGTGATCTGCTCTGGTGTGCAAGCAACGGAACCCTCCACGCTAGGAAAAGAAAAGGGAAATCTCAGAGATCCCCTGCACATAGGTTCGAGACGAAGGTAAATGTAAACTCTCGGCGACTATACTACATGCAGATCGTAGAGACGCGCCGTGGTTAGAAGTTTGAAAAGTCACGGTACATTCCACCAGGAGAGTTCACATTGTAGCCGTCAGGAACATGCCACATTTGTTCAGCAAATCAGAGCGGTAGGCGCGGGTCATAATTATATATCCTGACCTCTTCATCCTGGGGCGGCAATGAAACCGGAGCCGGACTTCAAATATTCCCTTTTCCGAACATGATGGCGGATGAAGCAGATGTTTGACCTTGCAAATGCCCATGGAATTTTTGCGATGGGGACCCGTTAACCAACCTTCCTAGCTGCTTCAGGCGAGAGCTGCGCCGTGAAACTTCATCATCAGGTATGGGAATACCAACCAGCATAGTACAGTACGCAGTAGTAGTACGTGATCGGAGCCAACAATGTCAAGAGCTTTGAAAGTCGTCGGCGCGAGGCGTAGAGGAAGCGGCGATCATTGGGCGAGCCCAGCCCGGCAAAAGGATTTCCACATCCACGTCGGACTTGCCTGCAAGAAACACTCGGCTGTGGTTTGACACAAGGATAAAGAACCTAGTTTTTTTTTCCAGGGTGACAGGTGGTGGTGTGGTGGACGAACCTCAAAAGTAAAAGAAGATTCAGACTGTCCGATCCTCTCCTTTTCACCGGGAATGCGTTTCATGACGCCATTCGTGCTAGCAGCCTTACCAGCCAGCAGCTCCGGACAATTACAGTGGCGTTTTACATAAACGTGTTCATCTCGCTATCTGTGTGAACGCAGCAGCATCACCAAGCACAAATTTATATGACGTATGACACGACACCACCAACCCCCACCCCCCGAAAGTTCACTGGCTCAACAATGTGAAACAAAAAAAAAGTCAAAGAGAAGGAATCTAGCTAGTACTATTGTTGCAAAAATAAAACTCGCTGTAAATTTGGAGGATTACTTGGAATCCAGCAGCCGGTCGGCTCGCTTATCCAGTTATCCCTTGTGTTTTACCTATCCTACCCTTGTCCTTTTACCTTCGGCCTACCTAGGTTGGTTGGCTAACTACCACTACAACGCCACATCCACGATTCCATTCATGTCACTCTCACGGTTAAACAACAAAGAAAGCTTTCCGGGGAAACAAAGCCATGTCAGTTTCGCCAAAAATTCTCTGGTGCCTAACTTGCCACACCATGTGTCCATGTTATCTTTGCAGTACTCCACTTTATTTCCCTGGAGCACACAAAAAAAAATACTTTCTGCGTACTCCTACCTACCAACAGCGCATCGCATGATGTATTAGGGTATGTCCAACCATTTTCCCTCTCCAACTCCTCCCAAACGTACTATTTATTATATTTTACTACATCCATCTAAAAGATTCCTCCCCCTATCTCCTTCTCTCCAACCATTCCCCCCATATCTATTCCCTCTACATACTATCACTCATTAATTAACTATTTATTTAACATTTTTTAATTTAAAAAATCATACAGTATTTGTACTATCATAATACACATTATCATCATGTTACGGGGCTCAAACGAGATTAATATCGTGAAGAAGCGGTGTAATTAAAATATAGAGGGAGTTGAAACTCACCCTATATATAAAAGAGAGTTTCAACTCCCCCATATATAGGAAGAGCTTTACAGAAAATCGTTGGAGGGAATTTCCCCGAAACTCCGGGGGGCGGTTCCCAGGGAACGTTGGATATCCCCGCATGGCCCAAATGGCAAAGCGTACGCCAGAATCGGATGCGCAAATCACAAGATTCTCCAATCGATTACCTCTACACAAGCTTAGGAAACGGAAAGGAAGCAATCAACCGGTACTGAAGAAGAGAAACATGCGAAATGATACTCCCATCATCCACATCAGTCATCTCCATTAGAAACTTTGTTTCCTTGTTTTTTACAGGTTTTCTTGGGTGCCTCTGCCTGACTAGTGTTGTGATTTACGTCGCCTCCTATATGTACTGGCCCTCCTCTAGCGGCCGGAGAAACCGGAACCCCGCCGGCGACGCGGTCTTGCAGCTGCAGGCCTCCCCGCCGCGGACGCCGAGGTGGTAGCACAAGCAGATGGTCGTCCGTTGCTGCTGCTGCTGCTGCTGCGACGTGGGCGTCGACGCGGCGGCGGCCGGCGTCTTGGGGGGCGAGCTCGGCGGGCCGACGGACAGGTCGAGGTCGAGGTTCAGGTCGGGGCAGCGCGGCGCGTCCGTGCTCCCGCCGCTGCTGCTGTGGCCGTCCTCGGACGGCGCGGCCCTCGCGAACATCACATTGGGCGGGATGGTGATGACCGGGCGCGCGGGCCTGGGCGCCGGCGAGGGGGACGGGAAGCCGGCGGTGCTGGACGTGGTGAGCCCGCTGGCCGCGGCGGCGCTCCCGCCGCTGAGCGGGCGGTGCGTCTGCGGGTCGATGCCGCGGCTGAGGAGCTTGCGCTTGATGTGCGTGTTCCAGTAGTTCTTGATCTCGTTGTCCGTCCGGCCGGGCAGCTGCCCCGCGATCAGCGACCACCTGCGCGCGCGATCAATCCACCACCGATCAATCACCCGCCGAAAGGAAAGAACAGAGCGAGCGCGCGAAACCGGACAGGCAAAAAAAAAAAGGCGCTTACTTGTTGCCGAGCAGGGCGTGGAGCTTGATGATGAGCTCGTCGTCGTCGTCGGTGAAGTTGCCGCGCTTGAGGTCCGGGCGGAGGTAGTTCATCCAGCGCAGCCTGCAGCTCTTGCCGCAGCGGAGGAGGCCCGCGGCCTTGGGCAGCGAGCGCCAGCACCCCTCGCCGTGCGCCTTGATGTAGGCGATCAGGCGCTGGTCCTCCTCCTTGGTCCACGCGCCCTTGTTCGTGTGCGCCTTCTCGCAGCACGGAGACCTCCCCATGGGGCCGAGCTTGCTGCTGCTCCCTAGGGTCCTGGCGCGCGCCGCCGCAGCCGCAGCCGCAGCCGCAGGTGTTTCTTGGCGGATGGCGCCTCTGCTCTGAGCTCCACGAGTCGAGCTTGGGCTGGAGTCCCTGAGCGTTGGCGCTTGGCTATAAAACAGGGAAGATAGAGTAGGAGGAGCCAGCAATGGAGCGCGTATATATGGGAGCCAGGCGGTGCGTGCTGGTGGGAGAGGGAGTGGATTTTATTCTTTTTTATTTCCTGGTTTCTCCCTCCATTGACTGGACCCTACAGGGCGCGCGCCATTTGACCGCGCTCGCGCGAGCGCGGGTGAGTCCTCTTGGATAAATATGTGAACCAAAAATTTTTACTCCAAAACCAGGGGTCGTCTAGATTTCACCACAACTTTAGATTGTTAGTTTCCTAAAAACAACTTTAGATTGTTAGTCACGCTTACAGTTGTATCACTAGCAGTTGCTTCTACTAGTACTTTCCCCCCCAAATCTCTCCCGTTGGAGTCATTTTTTCCCCTGGTGGTTAGCTAACCCAGCACAGCACAGCACAGCAGTACCGGATAGCCATGATTCCGGCGGGCCAGTCCATGATTAGGAAAAGGCCGATGAGATGAGAGGAGGGAATCGGTTTGGTACTTGTTTCCAAATTCTGGTGGAGCAACCGCCACCGATTGGCTAGCTACCGCATGAGCTGTGCTCCTGGCCCTTTCCTCTCCTGTCATGTGTGGCCAGCCCAATAATCAAGTCCTGATTAGGTAGTTCGCGCTCGCCAGTTCGCGTGTGGGTTGCCGAATTTGGTAGCGTTGGTGGGCGCGGATCGCATAGACTATAGCCCCCCCCCCCTCCCCCGGGTCAAAGCGAACATGCCCCGGTTACCCTTTCCGTTGGGAACAGCTGCTACTCCGCTCCGCCCGGACAATGGACGGTCGATCGGCTCGCCGTCCGTTCGATCCCGGAACGGATAACGGGATAAGCCGGTGTGTTACTGTGCTGGCGCGGAGGAGAGGTTATCTTATCCGTCCGTCCACGGGCTCCGATCACCCGGGTCGTTCTCACCTCGCCTGTGTGTCGACGTTTTTTTTTGATAGCGTGTGTCGACGTTACGAGAGCGCGGGCGGGCGGGTGGGCCGCAGGACGGTGACCGCAGGCCCGGTTGAAGAAAAAAAGAGGGGCGCGGTACCATGGGGCCGAAAAGGCTGCTCACGGCTTTTTCAGCGCGTTAAATGCCCGGCAACTGTTCTGTTGGCTTCGCAATTACAGCTCCGCTCAACGCCCGTGGGGCGGCACGATGAATGAGCGTGGGCGAGAGACACACCAACGCTGACGGCGACGCGAGATACTGCTCCTGCTCGACGGTAGGAGGAGAGGAGAGGAGAGGGGATGCTACCGTACTGCGCCAACAGCACTTACTGTTCGGCGGCCAACCGGCCCCGATGAGTTCCGGAGAGGCGTCTCACTGGCTGTTATCGTTGGTGCTGGTCGCGACAAAAAGAAATCAGGTAGCTGAACCTTTTCTGAGCTTCAGTTATGCTACTGCTGCTCCTAGAAGGCGTCCTGGCTGAAACCACTTCACCCCGGGGTAGTTAAGGGAGTCAGCCACGAGCGAACAACCCAATCCATCCACCGCTAGGATCGGAGCGGGGAATCCCCGCGCGGATTCGCGCGTGCATTGAAGATTTGACAAACCCCTACTGGGCTTAACAATGGCGGCAAGCCGCAAAGCGGTGGTGGTAGCTAGCTACAGTGGAAAACGATTGACGCCGTGTTTAGTTGCAAAAATTTTAGGTTGGAAAACACTGTAGTATTTTCGTTTGTATTTAGTAATTATTGTCCCATCATAGATTAATTAGGTTTATTAGATTCGTCTCGTGATTTACAAGCAAACTATGCAATTAGTTTTTTATTTCGTGTAGATTTAATATCTCATGCATGCGTTGAAAAATTTGATGTGATGAGAAATATTATAAAGTTTTGGAATTTTGGATGCAAGGGCCTGAAAAGGAGCGAGCGAGTTGAGGTCGATCGCTTAGGCTAGGTTGGGCTGGGCGCGCGCGAGCTCAAAAGCCTTGCAGCAAAGTGGTGACCGGTGAAAGCAATGGCGTCGGGCGCGCAGCAAAGTCCGCGGGGAGGCGTGCTCAGGCTCAGCTCAGCTCAGCTCAGCAGCTAGTACTCCGGTGGTAGTGGGTCGGAACAGTGCGGATCTCCGGTACGCATTGAATGCCCGGCACTTGGGCAGAGAAGTCAGCGCGTGCCGGCTGCAGCCTGCAGGCGCTTGCAGGTTGCGGCGTGCTCTCCCTCACCGACTCGGTCTTGTTTAGTTGCGGCTGTTAAAGTATTTGAAATATTAAATATAAATTAATCACAAAACTTGTTTGTAAGCTACGAGATAAATTTATTAAATTGAATTAATTCGTCATTAGCACATGTGTACTGTAACAATTTAACATCTAATCATAGTCTAATTAGACAAAATAAAAAAAAATGCATAGTTTACTTGTAAATTGCGAGACGAAGTTAATAAGTCTAATTAGACTATAATTAGACACTAAATTACTACAGTATACATATGCTAATGACAAAATAATTAGTCTTAATAAATTTATCACGTAGTTTACAGACGAGTTCTGTAATTAATTTATATTTAATAATTTAAATATATAAAAATTTTATTTCAAAAATTTTACGGACACCACTAAACAAAGGCCGAGCGGGCGGGGTGCAGTGAATGCTTGTCGCATCAGCTAGATCATGGCGTGGCTTCGATCACAAGGAAGAAATCAAAAATTGAAACGGTACCGGAGGGACCTTCTGTCTTCTCTTGTCATCTTGTGACTTGTGTGCAGAGAAATGGCAATATTGGCATGAGCGAAATGTTAATAATATTATAATGTAAAAGCAGGATTATAGTACCATATGCATCTTTGCCGTGTAGTTTAGTGTCGGTCCTTCTCTCTCCGTGGATGTGCGATCACCATCGGTCCCTGCAGCCCTGCAGGGACAGATGCAGAACCGTCAGGGGCGGTGAGGAAAAGGAACAGTTGATTCAGGCCGCCCCGATCGCGCTGGATTCGCCCGCGATCCGACCGGTCGCGGGCGCGTAGCTTTCAGCGCAAGTGCATGCCAAAAGGCAGCAAGGATGTCCCAGTTAAGCACGAACCACCGCCGCGTACGCCCCCCGGTCCGGCCACTGCATGCGTCCGCGACGCGAGCGTCCCATCCGCCACCGCTCCTCCAGCAGGTGGCTAGGTCCCCCGGCGCGCGCGCGGCGGCCGGGTTGGTAGGGTGTCAAGGCCGCGCAAGCGCAGCTGCGCGCCTGCGCCTGCGCCGGCCCGTGACCCGGGGCGTACTTACGGGCCCCGCCGTCGTCCCGGCTTCGGCGGCTCCCACGGTCCCACCACGCGCGCGGCCGGTGGGCGCCAGCGTCCCAACAAAGGAGCACGGAGCAGGCCCGCGCCGCGCCCGTGCTCACGCACTCGCACTCGCACTTGCCTAATCGCCTGCCTGGATTGCACTGTGCGCGGGCGCCGGCAGGACGGGGACGCGCGCACCAACCGCGCGCGCGCCGGGGCGCCCGTGGGAGCGCCCGCCGGTGGTGTGCCCCGCACTCCCGCCAGGCGCCGTCGGCCTCGGCGCAGCTAGCTGCCGCGGTGCCGGGACTGGACGTAGCGGCGGCGCGGGGGGTTGTTGCCGAGTCGGGTGCGGCGCTCCCCGTATACTCGCTGCCGTACGTACTGATTGGGTCCGTCGGTTGGTTGGTGCCGTGTCGCGGGTGCGCGTACACGTAGCGAGGGGCTGCACCACTAGACTATACATCGATCAGGGCCGTTTAGTTTCCAAATTTTTTTCTACATCTCTGTCACATCGAATTTCTGGACACATGCATGCATGAAGAATTAAATATAATTAAAAAAATAACTAATTACACAGTCTGACTGATTCCCACGAGATGAATCTAACGACGTTAATTAATCCATGATTGAATATTAATTATCAAATAACAACAAAATATGCTACGGTATCCAAATACAAACTTTTTCACCGACTAAACACACCCTCGGTACCGAAACCTATGAAGCAGGCTGCATGCCAGAATATGCTCGTCCTTGCACGTTAGGCTGTCCACAATGGCAAGAGCAAGAGCAAATTTACTCCTCCATTTCCTTCTATCGCTGTCGACGGTCTTACTCCTTAGTGCAGTGCTCGACCTGACAGAAGAGAGTGAGGGAATCCTATGCCGTTGGTTAAGCTGGTGGATCACTCGCTCGAACGGTTACAGTGGAGTCGTTATCCCGGCGCGCGGAAAGTCACGCAGGACAAAGGTGTTAGTGTTCCTTGGTGTTGTTGTTAGCCTAATGCTAGTGGAACAGTAGCATTATTTCTCCTTTTCCGTTCGGCCTTTCACCGTCCCCGCCCGTGGCGTCGTTGCGAAGGGTCAATGCAGAGCCGCGGAGTAGACGGTAGGTTCAAGTCGATCGTACGCCGCTGTGATAAAGAAGGATCGCTCGGCGCCTCGGCGAGGACTAGGAGGAGGCGTGGTTCGAGTCCACGGCGCCCTTAACTTTTTGTCCCCCACTAGCCCGGTCCGTGCGTGCCTAGGACTAGAGGCGGGATGACGGCTCAGGGAGACCGGGAGTCAGCCGCACATCGCATCGATCGCATAGTGAGCGTTTAAAATAAAAAATAAATTGTATAGTTTACTTATAAATTCGGAGACGAATCTAATGAATCTAATCAGACTATAATTAGACATTAAATTACTACAATAATTGCTACAGTGCATGTGTTGGGAACGGGTTTGTGTGTTCTGTCACTGGCCTAGTGCCCCGAGCTTGGTCTCCGATGCCTGAAAGTCTGAACTCTACGTGCAGTGCACCAATGATCGTCGATGCCTACTTCTCCAGGAAAAAGACATTAGCAATTCAGCATCTTTGATAAGAGTGTCTGCTCTGCAAGAATCAACGAGTGAACTTCTAACAGCGGAGACGACGGTATTCTGGTCCCCGTTGAGTAGGTTTTCTCTAGCCATGTTAAGGAAGCAGTGTTGTCAGTTGTCGATTTGGACCAGCCAGTGACATGATTCCCGTCGGTAGAGTTTGTTTACCCGTTCAACTCGGGTTGGTAGGAAACAGCTTTTCTTGCTGTAATAATAGAAAACGCTAGCGCGCGGTAATAGTTCTGATCTGGTAGTGACAGTGTGATACAATACACACCCCTGGTAATTGATCAATTCATAGATGCTAGCAGTAGCAGAATCTTGGACTTCGGTTCTTCCCCTTGAGGCCTTGACCCCGCATTGTTTAGTTACTGAAGTTAGTAACAACTCACAAGCATTCTTTTTATTTGCCACAAAAAAGCTCGCAAGCATTTCGTTGCCTCCAGTTCCAGATAAAATACTGACCGAATGGTTAGGTATATGCCTATATATTGAATCCGCGCTTGCGGTACAGTGAGCTATGCTGCACCTGGACACCGCCTAGCCGTCTACTACTACCCTGCCTACTAGGCATGACGCTGCAGTTGTTGCCTGTTGGGATGGTACCCAAATTAAGAACAACATTTTCATACTGTACTATCAAACAGCATACATCACATAGGTGTATGCAGTATGCTATACGATACAGAATGGCAAGTCGCAACCACACCATGTGTCTTTGTTCATTAGCTCAGTGTGCACATGGAGACGCTACAGTTTGTGATCATGTGACGGGCGGAGGATGTCAAGGCCTACCGAACCGTGGTGGTTCTTGCCAATCTTTTCTTTGTTTATATGCGTCCGAATTCTCGATGCCGCCCGTGCACCCCCGCCTAAACCTACCTGATTGCGCCCTCGCAACTTGCGGCATCCTATTTGATTCTTTGTGATTTAATTAAACTCCGTCTCTGTCGATGATTGGCAGTTCTTTAGGTTCAGGAGAGGTTGGAGGGTATTTTTAACTGAATCGTACAGGACAGTTCGTAAGGTTTGGCAGAGATAATGTTATGTATTCCAGACCGCGCCCTCCCTACTGAACATGAAAAACAAGTGTTCAGCATCCGTCTGGAGTACTTTTCTGCACCAGAAGTGCACTGCCGATAACAGTTTCCTCTCCTAGAAGCAGGTTTCTGCCCATCTTATTGGTATGACGCTGATGGCGTTTGTTTGTATCGTTGGCTCGAACAGATAACTGGAATCCAGCAGGTAGAGCAGCCGTATGCAGGACGGGTGACAGCTCATCTCTACCGAACTAATCGTAAGCTACTCCGATCCTACTTCTAAAAAAGAAAAAAGAAAACGTAAGCTACATTTGTTTCGTAGATGCAATGCAACTGCAGGCATCTCCGCTCCACTCCGCAGCCGAAGATATCCACATTCACTTTTTAGGATGTGCCACGAATGGAACCGTCGTTCCTACACATTCCTAAAAGGGAATCGAAGGGGTTGTGTCAGGAAGCTTTCTTTTTAGTTGGGTTGTTAATTACCAACATGCCCTAATCTGTTAATCTAACCGTAAGCAGCAATATTTCCATGATGAATGGCCGATATAGAATCCAGTGGTAGGTTTCGGAAATGGAAGCCCATGGCCACCTCATCAGCTGTTGCCAATACTCTTCCCCTACTATATTCTCCGCGATGATCTCACCAATAGACCGCCTCAGAAGACCAAAACCTTTTTGCATATAACACGTGCCAACCCCTTCGATTCCCATGCCGCTGAAATCAGCATGATGAGTAGTTTATTACTACTCTCATACAGAAACCAGCCACGCCATATCTGCAGTTTTTCTAAGGTTCACCTATTCCATCGTGGAACTTGCATTGGTAAATAATGACCCTCGGCACCCAGAACTAAACGCACTGCCAAACTCCTCTAAAATACACGGATTAGGCAGTAATTGACTTGCTTAAAAAACTAAACTAGACAAGAATCTCCCCCCATTTTGCAGCCGTTTGACTTGCTCAACTGCTTCACTGGCGTTGCTTTCGTCGCATATTCCCATCGACGGAATTGTTACGGTTCGGCCGTGGCTTTCGCGCTGCCATCGACGAGTTCGCTAAGACCCTGCCAAGAACAGATCTGGCGATGATGGTCAGAGCCCGCCTAACCGGACTGACCATTTCAGCGAGGATAGCGATTGAAACATCTGGAGATTATGCGCAAGGTCCAGGAGTCAATCCTGGTGAGCTTTTGTGTATCCTGGAGGCGTTCTTGCCTGTATCCCCGTTTCACTGTCCTGGTTCATGCGGTCAGAATCAGATTGGGAGAAGCTGTAGGTAGAGGTTTCCCAGTTTCTCTGCATGCAACCTACTCCCTATTGGGAAGCATCGAGTACAATTTGGCCAGGTATTGAAGTTATTGTAGCGCAGGAAAAATTTTAGACACTAAACAGGCTATTACAGTTTAGAGGCTCACACTTGCGCCTCAGGTTTACGACTTCTTATTAGGTACGCTGCATCAGCTCTACAGCTCAATTTCGATTCTTCATGTTCTACTTTTTCGTAAGTTCTTCCAGTTTCTCCGAGAAGCCGCCATTCTTCCGTCAAGCAACGGCGACGAAGTTACCGCCAAAAAGCTTTTCAAAAAAAGTTACCGCCAAGTGTACCAAGGCGCCCAAGGTACTTAACCATTATGACAACTCTTACAGCCCACTACGCTTCCAGGCCTCGTCCCCCCAAACATACCAAGGAGGCCCATTGCACCAGCGGCCCACCGCTGCACCTGCCCGCGTCCACAGCGACGCGCCGGCCCGCCTCGTCTAAGCGATTTGATTTCCCGTGGACCACGACGACACACGTCGTCCCCGTAGACCGCGCCATTCTCTCCTTTGCTCCTCGGCTCCTCCTCCGGGCCTCGGGACGAAGACAGCAACAGCCTGAGACTACTCATGGCGAGATGGATGTGACACGCCCAAAACCCTAAACCCACGCCACTCGGAGCCGCCCCCGCCGCCCCTGCGTGGGCAGGTGGCCTCAATCGCTGCCGAACCTCCGTTGATGGGACCCTCCCCTGCCGTCGCCTCAGCCAGCGATGCACAAGCTCCTCCCCCGCGCAGCCTCCATCCTCGACGCCGCCGCCGCGGCTCCACTGCTTCTCTCCTCACCACGCCTGCCCGCGCTACGTCTGGCCTGCAGCCCGTTTCTAGCCGCACGCCCGGGCGCAAACCCTAGCGGCACCCGCACCTCACAGTGGCTGCGCTGTGACGGCCAGAGGAGGAGGGGACTCTGCTCCACCGAGGCGGCGAGGCGCGGGGGCGATACGGAGGAGGGGGAGAAGGGTCGCGCGGTGCCGGAGAGGAGGCAGCGAGGTCGGAGTGATGCACTGGCGGGAAGTGGGGAGCTGCTTGCCATTCCCGGGGTGGGACCGCGGAACCTGAGGAAGCTCGTGGACAAGGGATTCGATGGCGTCGCGCAGCTCAAGCAGCTCTACAGGGATAAGGTGTGTGTTTGAGATATTCTGGGTTATCTGTTACGGAGTATTTACTCTACAACAATTAATGGATTAATAACAGCTGACGTGTATTGTGTTAAATCAATTCTGCTGGTGTCGCCTAAAATACTGTAAGCTCGGAAACTTGTAAGGGACCGTTAGTTGTTAATATACTCGTTTGCAAGAGTTGAACATCACGTGTTATATCTAAATTTGCATTTAGCTTCAAAGCCACCCTTCAGCAGCAGCAGCCAACAGAAAATTATCATTTGTGAGCCATCCACAGATTGGCATACTGTAAATGTTGTTATTTTTCTTCCCATCCGTCGTTCCCATGCTTAGTATGAGAAATAAAATGCGACTATTTTGATATGTCATCATGTATGGTCAATCAATACATTAGGTATTGTTATGGTGTAAGGTTAAAACTGTACGATTTCAGTTTTGCAGGATTCTAAGTCTGAATGATTCTGTTGGTGAAATTCCTACAAGAACAACAGCAATAATTTGATATGTCGTTATGTATGGTCTGTCAAAACATTAGGTATTGTTATGGTGTAAGGTTAGAATTGTACATTTTCAATTTTGCAGGATTCCAAGTCTGAATAATTTTATTGGTGAAATTCCTACAAGAACAACAGCAATAACAAATTACTTTTATGGTTCCCTTGTGACCTACCTTTTGTTCTTACTCTATTTTGGCAACTGAATGATTTTCCTTTAATCTAAAGTCAATGTTATTTGTGCTAAGTGTCAACATTTTGTGAGCATTTCCAGTTCTTTGGCAAGTCTAAGGACAGGATGGTTGAATTCTTGCAAAATTCAGTTGGCATCATTCACAAGAACCATGCTGAGAGTATAACCTTGTTCATTAAAGAGAGTGTTGATGAAGAGCTGAAAGGCATCGATACATCTAAGCTTCCTAAAAGGAGGCTGACCTTTTGTGTGGAAGGGAATATCAGTGTTGGAAAAACTACCTTCCTTCAAAGAATAGCCAATGAAACTATTGAACTACGTGACCTTGTAGAAATAGTACCTGAACCTATTGCAAAGTGGCAGGATGTTGGCCCTGAACACTTCAATATACTTGATGCTTTCTATGCTGAGCCAGAGAGGTATGCATACACCTTCCAGAATTATGTATTTGTGACGAGGGTCATGCAAGAGAAGGAATCTGCAAGTGGAATAAAACCTCTCCGACTGATGGAAAGAAGTGTTTTCAGTGATCGAATGGTAGGTCTATCTTTGCTGAGAAAAGAACCCTTGATGAATCCAAAGCTTTAATGCAATTTGCATTTCACCTTGTTCTATTTTATCTGTGAATATCGTCCCATTTAAGGAACGGATTTTGTTGATGTTTCCAGGTTTTTGTTCGTGCTGTTCATGAAGCAAACTGGATGAATGAGATGGAGATCAGCATCTATGACTCCTGGTTTGACCCTGTCGTGTCATCACTCCCAGGTCTTATCCCTGATGGTTTTATTTATCTAAGAGCTAGCCCTGATACTTGCCACAAAAGAATGATGGTGCGGAAAAGAGCAGAGGAGGGTGGTGTTACTCTTGATTACCTTCGAGGTTTGCATGAGAAACATGAGAGCTGGCTGCTTCCTTCCAAGGGAGGAGGTTCTGGTGTTTTGTCAGTCAGTCAGCTTCCAGTTCATTTGGAGGGCTCCCTGCCTGTGGATATACGAGATCGGGTATTTTACTTGGAAGGAGATCACATGCATTCTTGTATCCAGAAGGTAGCTTTCTCCTATCTCTTATATTTCTGTATGAATATAATAAAGAGTTATTTGGTTACATGGATGATTCTATTTCTCAATCAGGTTCCTGCTCTGGTCTTGGATTGCGAACATGACATTGATTTTAACAAGGATATTGAAGCCAAAAGACAGTAAGTTTCATACTTCATAATTGCCCATGTTTTATTAATTTTCCTGCCCTGTTCACCTATCCTTTTAGATGGAAGTTCATTTAAAGGGACTCGAATTGGGAAGTTGTCTAATTTGTTCCTTTTCTAGAACCACTAATAACTTGTTCTTTTTGTAACTAGTGGTTTGCTAAATAATTTGAAAATTAGGAACGTTGAGTAACATGGTCTAAATTAAAATTGGTGTATTCAGAATTGAAGATGATACAAATAGTGTGAATGAGAACTGAGAAGTGATGTGCTAGCATAATGGTTTAACGATGAGCCCAGTGTGTAACTTATAAGCCCATTGTTTTGGATATCTTTGGGTTTAGGTTTGACCTTTATGTTTCCACAACAGACTTTCCCGTAATACATTCAACAGCTTTCTGCAACCTTATTATAAAACATAGTTTATATTGTGGCTCCTATTCCTTGGCCCATTGCCCACAGTGAAAAGAGAGAGAGAGGCCATAAGCTAGAACCTTGTTGTTAAACAGCCATCAACTCTTCAAAATCTAGGATTTATAAGGTGTCTTTCAAAATTTCTAGTTAAAACAAACAGGGCCTTAATACGGTTATGATCCTTGGTTGTTCTTTGTCTTGATTTTTATTTTCCATATTAAATTAAATGCATTTTTCTGTCTTAAAGCTCCATATGCTTTTAAAGTCCTTAATAATCCTTGACGTTTCAATATTTTCATTGAAGATATGCCCGGCAAGTTGCAGAGTTTTTTGAATTTGTAAAGAAAAAGAACGAATCTTCAACAGAGACGACTGATGGTGATAAGAGTACAAACAAACAGATTATGCTTCCCAAGGGAGGTGGCTTGTGGGTACCTGGAAACAGCCCTCTACCAGAATCAGCTCTGAAGTCCTTTGATTTCAGGAGGACAATGTCTTCCTTCCTCTCAACTTAGGGGGTTTAACGTCTGATATGTGCCATCAGTTTCTGCCGACAACCTGAATTCATGTGGTGCATCAATGCATCTCGATTGTAGAATATATAGGATTTTTTTAAAAAAAAATACATATATAGGATCTTTTAACTGACGACCTTGTAAATGTCTAAAGATTACATGCAAAGTTAGGGTTTTAGCTAGGGCTAGCGTGCGATGTATAGTTCGTATCCAACTCTGTTTGCCTGTAAATGTGATCGGTCTGCTTTCGTGACAGTATATACTTGGTGCTTTGGGCCTTTGGGGTGGCATGGCATGTGCGGAACTGTCTTTATTTGTGGTGTTGCAGCAGAATCTCCCTTCACCGGTTAGTGGTTACTTGTGACGGCCCAAATGTTTGATGCGCTGTGGACCTGTGGTGCTGCCTTAGGTTATCTCCAACCATTCTCCCATCCAACTCCCCCCAAACGTACTATTTACTATATTTTACTATCTTCCTTCAAAAGATTCCTCCCCCTATAACTCTTTCTCTCCAACCATTCCCCCATATCTATTTTCCCTATATACTATCACTCATTAATTAACTATTTATTTAACGTTTTTGAATTTTAAAAAAATCATACAGTATTTGTACTGTCATAATACACATTATCATCATGTTACGGGGCTCAAACGGGATTAATATCGTGAAGAAACGGTGTGATTAGAGATATAGGGGGAGTTGGAACTCACCCTATATATAAGAGAGAATTTCAACTCCCCCCGTATATAGAGGGAGCTATAGGGGGAACCGTTGGATCGGATTTCCCCGATAGCTCCCCCGATATGGGGTGGGGGAGGGATGTGCTGCCGTCTGGCCTGAATCACTGAACGTGTCCCTTACGTTTCGGGTTCAGACGTTCAGTTATTGACCCCAGAAATTGTGGCTGGTGATAATCTTACCTACTGAATGCGTACCAGTGAGTAGCAGCAGATGGTAGTTTTACTTGCCAGGCGTACCATGCAGCTCTATTTATTACCTATATTTGGCAGTAATCGATTCTAACATACATATAAATAAGATAAAATGACTTATTTTCTAGGATAACTTAAATTCTAGAATGACTTATTTTTTGGGATGGAGTGAGTACGTGCCATCATCTCAGACCATTCCAAATCCAAGCTACTCTGCGTGTGGGATGAAGCAATCTGGTCTTCTGACCGTCCCTCTCAGCGGGGGATCACGAAAGGAGCGCCATGCCGACGAGGCGCTCGCTCGCTAGGGTCTCCGTGAACAAAAATTTTCCAGAAACTCCTGCCGGTCGCTGGAATTCCAAGCTCCAGCTTCCAAGCACGTGCATGCATGGAAAACGAATGGCGTGCCCCGTCCGGCGGTCCGGCAGGGCCACGAATTTCCCCTGGCGCCGTTGAGCGGTTGGCGACCCGAGGACCGGAGAGCTTGCATGGAGGGGGGCCTCCACCCGGAGAAGAGAAGCGTCTCGTCCTCTCGCAGTCTCGCCCATGGGAGCACGCGTAGATGCAAAAAATGGGGAAAAAAAGGATAGGAGACCATCGGCGATCGTGGCCGTCCGGTCGAGATCCCTGTGCACGGTCCGTGCCGCCATTGCCCCAGTCTGTACCACAGTACCGTGCAACACAGTCGCCGCACGTTGCTCCAGTGGTCATGCTAGTATGCTACCGTAGGTCTCTGCATGTGGGCGCGGGCGGCTGACGCCGCCTGACGAGCCCGCAGGCCGCGGCTAGCCAAGTCAACCGGCCGTCGGCGAGTGGCCCGGTTTGCACGGGGAGGCCGCCCGGGCATCCCGCGCCTCACGTAGTAGAGTAGGCCGCACCGCACGCCATCTCTCAAGTCCCACCACCCCCCCCCGTTCCCGTCGCCCACGGCCACCGGCGACGCGCTGCCGATCACTCACCCACTCTGCAGTGCAGCCTCGCCAGTCGCCGTTCTTCTCACCGGCCTCTCTTGGATCCCCGTCTCCTCTCGCCGGTCGCCACGCCCGCCCGGGCCGTGCCAGCCCAGGGCGTCGCGGTCGCCCCGGGATACCGGCAACCGCCAGCGACCGACCGAGCCCGTCAAGATCACACGCGCCGCAGGACGACGCCACGACCGCGAATCCAACCCAACCAAACCTATCATCGGTCTCCCTCACTCCCCTCGCCCTTTGGCTTTGGACTCGGTCTGCAACGGGACACAGGACAACAATAATGCGACGCGATGGGTTGTGTGCCGTGCTGGCTTTTGACCTACCAATTTTACAAAATTTCATATCACATCAAATCTTTAAATGCATACATAAAATATTAAATGTAGCTAAACAAAATAACTAATTATATAGTTTATCTGTAATTTACGAGACGAATCTTTTGAGCTTAGTTAACCCATAATCGGATAATAATTACCAAATACAAACGAAAGTGCTACAATACTTTACACCCTAAAATTTACACAACTAAGACCGTGTTTAAATGTTTTGCAAAAAATTTTTGCGATGAAATCTTGTGAATTTGAAGTACTAAATGAAGTCTATTTACAAAACTTTTTGCACAGATGGGTTGTAAATCGCGAGACGGATCTAATGATGATAATTAATCCATAATTAATTAATATTTAGCGAATGGTTACTGTAGCATCACTGTTGCAAATCATGGATTAAGAGGCTTATTAGATTCGCCTCGCGATTTATAGCCCATCTATGCAAAAAGTTTTGTAAATAGACTTCATTTAGTACTCCATGTATATATCGAAACATTCGATGTAATGTTTTTTTGTGTTTACGGAGTTTATGGGGTGAGAACTAAACAAAGCAACAAGACCCTAGTACTAGCAGCAGAGCACGCCGTCGCAGCCGCTGATGATGCCAAGCGGCAAGCGGCGGCTGCGCGGTTCCGCGAGAGGCCCCTCCTGCCGGACCGGTTCAAAGGTTCAGGCGAGGACCGGTTCAACGGGGTTTGTTCTGCCGTTGATTTGATCTTTTCCTTTTTGCTCGTTTCTGCGCGACGCGGACGGGAGGTAGTGGCTCTATCTGGAGAACAACCTTGTGCCGGGATAGTACTACTTCATCTAGTTCAGTGGAAATACTGGCCATGCTACTATATTTTTTCAGACGAAACAATCGTCACTACCCAACCTCGTTTGGAGAGACAAGCCGTGTCGCATCCGAACAGATGCAGTGAACTCTACGTTTTCACCGAACTGCTGGGAGTTTGTGGGGTTATTGGCAGTTTGGCAGAGTAGATAGCTACATTTTGGGACTTTGTTGCTCAGATTCGTCAAAATCTATCACTCTCATAAGCTGGGACAAACGGAAGGCTTCCGTCTAAAGTTTGGAATCACTGACCATGCGAGTGTTCATATCACTGTAATTTCACCCACTGAATTCAAAAGGTGAATCTTTCTCCTTTTTGTCTTCTCTCCATGTATAAAGCAGTGAACACCATGGGCTATGCCGAGTCTAACTCTGAGATCTCAATGTCTCATGCTTGAAAGAAAGTTTCAGTGTGTAATATATAGTTGATTGTCGACGATTCTTGCATCCGCGCGCTCTGGTCGACTGGCCCCGCTTGGAGAACACACACACACACACACACACACACACACACACACACACACACACACACACACACACACACACACACACACACACACACACACACACACACACACACACACACACACACACACACAAAAACACTCATTTTATTCCTACAATCCTCCTAGAACTAAACTTGTTATAATTTTAAATCCATGCATACAAGAGGAGTAAATCATGAAAGTAACATGTCGGCGTTACAAGGAAACTTGTACTGGCCGTGTTGGTACAGCGAACAACCAAAACTCGAGTTCAGCACTCAATAGAGAAGTAAATATATGTAATTAATTTGCACAAGTGTATTCCATCACTGTTGATCAGTGTAGCGGATAACCAGATACAGGGGCGGAGCCAGGAAGCTAATTTTTTCATTGTTAGGGGGGGCCAACCATATAAATTTATATAAAAATTTAATCGAAATTTAAATTTTTAGTGTAATTTTGAGGCTCATAGGGGGGCCAGGCCCCTGCCCGCCCCCCTGTCTCCGCCCCTGACCAGATAGAAACAAATGGGTTACTTTCACCTTCTTTTATTTTTTTTCCTACAAGGACAACAAATTAAAAGGAAGTGGCGTGAAAGTTGACCTGGTACACGAAAACGACAGCAGAAAAGTTGTTGTTCAAGTTGACTAGGAAGTAGGAACCGTAGATCGATAGCTTGCATTAAAATCTTGCCTGGTTTCTGCTAAGCCATAGTTTAGTATCCTACTCTCTGTCTGGCCACATGATCCACATATGCTAACTGGAGTCTTGTTCTCTTGTTTTGCTCAAGTCCATCCTGGCTCACGTTTTTGCTTGCCCCAGCACTCCAACCTACTACTCCCATGCATGTGTCCATACCTGCTTCTCTTGATAATTGAGAAAATGCTTTGGTTCATTGCACTGAGTTAATCTTCCAACAAACCCATGCAACTAGCTTCTGGGTACTATAAATATTCATCGCGAAGCTGATGATGACTCGTTAAAACACAGACAAGTTTTGGAAGTCCTACGATTACTAGCACTGATGCTTGCATATATTTCTTATACCATATCCCAGCAGGCAGCAGCTATATTTTAAGACAGGTTTAGTGCTGGTCAAAGCAATCGATTGGACAATCCAAGTCATTGCGGCACATAGTCACGGGAATATATCACAGTTAATCAGTGTTAAAATAACATAGACATTAATCAACACGGCGAGCTAGCTTTGGACTGTTTAAGGTATACTATCTCCAGTCAAAGTTTCACAGAGCAGAAGATCGACAACAGAATAGAGAAAACCATCTGCTTCAACTGATCAACTCCATGAAAAAAGGAAATGTTTTCGGAATCCATTTGCATCCGAAGCATGTTGCTCCTAGACGCATTGAAAATATCAGACGAAAGGGCGCACAATAAATAAGTTGGCATGAATACTACAATTGCTAACCTCTTTCTTAATAACTGCGTACACACGCCCGGCGACACGGGTGCAACACATTTTTTTCCCGCTGCGACACCGCGTTACGAGCGGCCGCTGCTGTGCGTGCAGTAGCAGTGGCAGTTGGCCACCGAGGAGCCTGCGCCTGCCGTGGACTGGACCCTCCCTTGCCGCAGCTCCGCTGGTGGAGTGGACGCTCGGCTACTCCCCCGCGCGGCCCCCGCTCTACTCCTCAAGGAGGCAAGAAGCTGCAAAGTTCACCCACCCTGCCCAGCGCGTCGTCTCTATCCTCCCCCAAATCCGCCAATTCTCCGTGAGGAAAGCAGGGCCTCGCGTCCGATTCGTCTCGCCTCGGCGATCCATCCGCGGCAGGTGTGTCCTCTCGTGCCAATTTCCGGTAGTAATGCGTCTACGTGGAGAAAAATTTCTGCTTTTGCGCGGAAATTTCGCGCCTTTCTGCTGACTTGGCGCTGTTACCGTGGCGTCTGCAGGTGCGCGGCTCGCCGGTTGGAGTCGGCAGGATCCTACTGCGGTTGGGACCTTCGTTCCGAGCTGGTTCGTGTTCATGCGGATCGGTTTGATGGGGATGGGAGAAGGCTGTCTGGGGATCAGGAGTGTTTCCGTGCCTGGGAGCTGAGAGCTGCCGATTGGCACTGGAGGATTAGGGTTTGGTTGAAGAGGGGCGAAGGAAATGGGGGGCCTTTGCTCCAAGGGCTCGGCGGTGGACAAGTCGCCCAGCGACACCACTCTCGGCCCCGGCCGGGTGGTCGACCACCATGACCGTCTGGTGGTGAAGGAGGAGAAGAAGGCTGTGGTGGGGGAGGCTGCTGCCAAGAAGATGCAAGAAGAGCAACATCAGCGGCAGCGGCAGCAGCCACCGCCGCCGCCGCAGTCTATATCAGTGTCGCAAACTTCAGTGCCTGGAGTGTCTGCAGATTCCTCCGCAGCACCATGGGATGGGGTGCCACAGCTGGCGCGGTTGCCATCGCAGAAGTCAGGGATAGGTGTAGCAAAAGCTACGGCTAAGGCAAGTTTTCAGTACTTCTTACTTTGTGTGAACTTTGGCCCAATATGTCAATATAGATGAATCAATCATGTGTGGCCATCTACTAAAAAACTTAATTTGTTGTTCATGTTGTTGAATTAATGCACACTATGCACATGGCGAATTTTACATTTTTTCCCCATGTAGAATCAGCCTTTCAGGAACCAGGATATCTTGAACTAGTGGATGATCTGCTAGCATACAAAATTTAACAAGTTTTCATTAAGTGCTTGGCAACAAAAGCATTTGTTGTTCTCTGCTGATCCCATTTCCCTGCTTGTCTACTTCAGCAAGTCAATCTAGTCCTCAAACTTTCCCCACTTTGTATTTGCTTAGGGTGGGAATTGCTGCATACTTTTGAGCGACCGAGTGCACATCTTTCAAGTCCAATACAGTTATGTTGTATTGATCTTCATGCTTACAGTGCCTTGTAGGTTTTGCTACTTATCGCCACACTACTATAGTTTTATAGCTCACCATTTTGCCAAGTGCATTGTAGGGAACATTTGATCTTTTTGAACTTTTATCATTCCTAAATAGAATTATTTGCCCTCACTGTTTATTCATGACTTCTGTTCCTCGAATGTTCAAAATGATACATGTCGTATCATGTTTCATCTTTTCTTACCATGTTGAAACAGGTGTCAGAAGTAAGCTCAATTCTAGGTAGAGCTGGTACTGCTGGCCTTGGGAAAGCAGTGGACGTGCTAGATACACTCGGCAGTAGCATGACAAATTTGAATATAAGTGGTTTTGGATCAGGCACTACAACAAAGGGCAACAAAATATCTATTTTAGCATTTGAGGTTGCTAATACCATTGTCAAAGGTTGCAATCTGATGCGTGCCCTTTCAAAAGACAGCATAAAGCATTTAAAAGAAACTGTGCTTCACTCAGAAGGTGTTCAGAATCTTATATCCAAAGATATGGATGAATTACTCAAGATTGCTGCTGCTGACAAAAGGTTAGTGTTCAATCTCTGCTGCTTTTATAAAATTCAACAGTTGTCTACAGGATTTGTTTATTTTAGGAATAAGTCCATGTTTAGCCCCTCAACACTCCTGTTCGTCTAATTTTAAACCCCAACTCTTTGGGCTAGTTTGCGAGCGCCGAGTGGACTGGCCTTCCATAATCCATCCTTGGGGCTGGTTCCTTCCATCGGGTACATGCCAGTGTCAGCCACTAGCCTCCCACCCCCTGCTTTGGTGCGAAGAAAGGGGAAAGGAAGGAGAAGAAGGTGACAAGCGGACCCAGACCAAGGTGGGGTACTGGGTTCTGGCTTTTAACTCAAGTCCACATCAACAGATGAAGTGGCATATGTACCAAGATGGATACAGAAAACCAACACCTTGTCAGGCTAAAACAGCTTCAAATGTGCTGAGGGGTCAAGGTTAAATGTGATTGATGGTTGAGGTCCAAAGTTTAGATGGCACAATAGCTGGGGGTTAGAATTGGGCAAATGGAAGAGATGAGGAGCCAAAAATGGGCTTATTCCATTATTTTATTTAAGTAACTTCAACCAGGCTATGTAGCAAACTTACCTGTAGTTACTTAACTTTTGTTTGGTCCAACAGGGAAGAGTTGAAAGTGTTTTCCACAGAAGTTGTTCGCTTTGGGAATCGTTGCAAGGACCCTCAGTGGCACAACTTGGATCGCTATTTTGATAAGTAAAGTTCATTGTTTGGCCCCTGCCTTTGATATCATAGAAGTAGCAATCTTGGGGTATTGATAATTAACTCAGTGCCTTTATGCATCAAACTCTTTCAGGCTGGCATCAGAACGGACCCCTCAACATCACTTGAAAGAAGAGGCAGAATCAGTAATGCAGCAATTGGTGACTTGTGTTCAGTTTACAGCTGTAAGTAAATATTTCTATGCCTTGGAAACAATGCTCTGTAATGAGAAATTGAGAATTGTTTAATGTAACCTTTATTATTTTTTTTACCCCATCTTGTAGGAATTATACCACGAAATGCATGCCTTGGATAGATTTGAACAAGATTATCAGCGTAAACATCAAGAAGAGGATGGTTCAAGTGTTGTGCCAAGAGGTCAGTCCAATTTGTATGATAATATAATGGAATCATCTATAGGGATTGCATGTGTTTTCCTCTGATTTGGTTGAAAGAACATCTTTATGTATCTTTTGGTTGGTGTTATTATGTTTTTTATCGTTAAAAAAACTTTAGATTGAAGCTAATACTATGTATGTCTTCTAAGTGACCAATTTTGTAAAAGAAAGGCTTGATGTTATAAAATTCACTGTGACTTTGACAGTTCTATGCATACATAAACAAGGTCCTGGTCTCTTATGTTGTCATCTATCACTGTCAACTGTCTGTATAATTGCCGTTAGGTGAGCAGCAGCTAGACCAATATATCTGAGGGAAGATGATTGATCTGACATATCAACTGCACCTGACAAATTCAAAGTAGCCAATTTATTTCTTGCGTCCAGCACTTGTTTTAACTTTCTTTTGAGGAAGGAATATAGTCAAATTCTGTTCTGCTCAGGTTGACCTGAATGAAATTCCAATAGTAGAAGATTGTGCTTAAGGTCTAATGAGATGATGCAGATTTAAAGTACACTGAGTCTGTAGCACAGCTGGATTTGTATCTGCTTCTTGTTAACATGGACATGAGTTACGAATAAGAACAACCCCTAGGGGAGAATTTCCCCCCCTTCCAATTCCCAGTACATTTTTCCATTTTAATATTACTGCCTGTACAATTAAGTTCCTCCTATGCTAATGCACAAGTGTACAACTACTGCTGCTATCTGGGCTGCATTTTAACAATTTAATCATTTTCTATGCTAGTGATGTAATTTATTCTATTTCATTCAATTTAATTGGATCTTTAGCTGGAGCATCAAGCCTCTTTTCTCCTCTTCTTTTGGTATTGTGTGTCAGACTATATTTTAATGGTTCAAATTGTTAATCGTTTCGTGAGTAGAATTTTGTGCACTGTTTTATTGTTGTCATTTAGCCTACCCCAACTTGCTTGGGGGAAAAAAGGCTATGTTGTTGTTGTTTTATTGTTGTCATTTGATATGATGCTGAATGTGGTACTGTTAATTTGCAGGTGATAACCTGCACATACTAAAGCAGGAAGTGAAAAGCCAACGAAAGCATGTTAAAAGTTTGAGGAAAAAATCTCTATGGTCCAAAAATCTGGAAGAGGTTGGTATGTAGCTTTATTTTAACTGGTCATTATGCTTGCATGATTGAGTAGCTATGTTAACAATGCAGTCTTAAGATTTTAGTCAATATATAGTTGATGACATTAATAATAGATACTCTATTCTAAAATATAAATTGAACTCCGCCAAAAATCTAAGAAAAGGTTGCTAAGAGTATCCACAGAAGCCACTTGTCGGTAGAAGTTTTTATTCTCTCCCTCTACCCAAGAATTGTGAGTAATAAGCAATCACTGTTCGCGTACACGGCCGTTTAGCCCGTGTACATGCTATACAGTGGCTTACCATGTCCGTTTAATCAGCCGTTTATCCCGTTTAATCACCATTTAGTCTGTTTAAATGGGTGTTTTGCCTGAATAAATAGCTCAACGGTAGGTGACTGTTTAGTCCGTTTAAACATTTAGGGTAACACCGTAAGCAATCACTTGCTTTCTATAGTTTTTTTCCCATAATTTTTGCATCTTGTTCAGGTTATAATATCCTACAAACAAAACCATAATGTCATGGGCCTATGCCTGCCCATGGACCTGCTCCAGTCCAGTGACAACAGTAGCACCCGTGTACTTTACAGTAATGTAGCAGTGTCCCATGTCTGGTTACTTGCTCGTTGAGTCTTGTAGAACCTTCCATATTGTAAAGATATGATCTGATCTATTAATATCTAATCTTAGCCTCTTGGGTCCATCCTTGAATGAAGGGAGCAGGATTAAGGGGTAAAACTATCCCGCTTTCATATCTCTTTGCGCTCCACTGCCTTCTCCATGCGACAATGCCTTTGCTGCCACCTCCTCTCAATCATGCCTCTAGCTTCCTCTTCCTTAAGTTCCTTCCTGATTCCTGGATAAACCTGTGACATATGAGAAAAAAGATTACAGCCTAGCATGCCTCTGCCATGTTGCGATTGTGTCTTACTACCATGGTCCTGCACCTCCTTTGCACACCAGAAGATATTTGCTGATTATGCAGCCGTGGATACAATTATTTAAAGTCAAACGAACAACCTGATATGGTTAGATGGAAGTCTAAGGGATAATAGGATAATCATATTTCTGCATATTATTATCTTGTTTGGATTTTAATTTCCATCATATGAAATGATAGCTACGGTCCACCAAATTGAGACTGGGATATAGATTCTCTAATAACATCGATTTGCTATGGTATATTAACCATATTACGGTCCACTGTTTTGATAAAAAAGGGCCCAGAGAATTGAAGGCTTGATGTTTTCTATATGTATCATAAATGTTTAACATCTATCTCTTTTCATTTATTATTATGCATCTATAGTCGATGTTTGCCATAATATCAGCAAGTTATTAGCTCTAGGAAAGCACGCAATCCTGTTCTACTAATTCAGAACATAATTGTTCCTCCTAGGTCATGGGAAAGCTTGTGGACATTGTGCACTTCTTACATTTGGAGATCCATAGTGCCTTTGGGCGTTCAGGTACTAAGCTTTGTGATTATATCATACGAAACTTGTGCACATATTGGGCTTTCGGCTAGTTTATTCTCTTGATTGTTTTATTGCTGAAAAGAGATACTTCAATTTCACCTTCTCCATTCTAGTGTCCCTACTAATGTGTCACAAGTCATACTTCAGTTTCACCTTCTCCACTCTAGTGCCCCTACTCCCTATAGTAAAAGCGCAAGGACTGCATGTTTACTTATAAATGGTTTTTTAGAATCAATGTAACACCTTTTTTTTTTTACTACCACCCAAACAACTAGATTATATGTTTTGTCAGCCTAAGCCATAGCACCGGTTACTTCTTTTGGAAGAAAGCTGAAGAGATTATTATACATGTGTATCCACCCTGTGGGTGGGCTGGGCTTTTAATGGTCTTTGGGCCGCACAGTGTTCTGGATAGAAAAAAATTCCCAGTGCAGACCCTATAGGGCCACACTGTACCGGGGCTAACTGTGCACTCCAACTACCCCCAGGTAGGAGGGCCCAAACCAAACCACAGTTCAGCGGCTGTCACACCAGGCCCCTGCCACTATTTTATGGGTTGCCATCGTTGCACGGGGGGGGGGGGGGGGGGGGGTTAACCAGCCCTGAAATTTGCTCCCTCGGGGAGTTGAACGCAGGTCCTGGGGTGTTACTCAGGTGTCACAATCATTAGCCTACGAACCTGGTTGCGGTGTTACAGATATCAGAGCATCCACCCCCATTGCAAGCCACAATGGCAAGTGGCTCCGGGGCAAGGTATCGGGCATAGGGGGGACTGGGGGGTAGTATGACATTGCTAGTCTAAACGAGTACACTGACTTATATCCTTTTCGCCGAAGTGAAGGCGAAAGCCCAAGAGCATTGTTATGCGTGCATATCCGCCGAGTGGGTGGCCTGACTTTTTAGCAAACCGCTGGTTGTCACAAGCAAATCAGTTCAAGTTCTTACAAATAAAGCTAACCCACTGGCATTTAACAGGCATTGTCACACTCACTCCCTCTTGAGAAACTGTGCCCATTGATTTTCTTGGTTACCAAGTATATAAAACATTCTTCTTATTTAACACTTATTTCTTAAATAGTACAGGGATGTGTTTCGTGCCTTATTTAAGTCATCATTTGTATGCCATACTTTATAGAATCTGTGGATCTGATGTATTTTCTGCCATTATGTCACAGGCTATGTTGTTGTTGTTATGTCACAGCAAGAGGCCTTGGGAAAATAATTTCACAATTGTTCATGCATCTGTGATCTATGATCAAACTTTTCTTTTTTAATATGTAATTTGCATATAATGAAAACATAAGCATGTTCATGATTTAAATTTTAAACATATTATGATTTTACGCTGAATGCTATGATGATTTTCTTCACCACTATTGTATTTAGCATTGACTGAAGCTTGTCATTCTAACACTATGCAGACAATGAGGAATCGCAGGAACCTACCAAACGACGTAATAGATTGGGTCCAGCAGGCCTTGCGCTGCATTATGCCAATATCATCAGTCAGATAGATACTCTTGTAAGTTCACAAACCCCACTATTTTATTATTTTTTCTGTGGCATGAAGAGAAAATTTAATAGGTCATTTTCTCTGTGTCTGCATTGCTGCTGCAATTTTGTCAATATCACATTACCTATTACTGCCCAGTATTCCAATGAGAAAATGCAGCTCTTCTATGGGGATGGAGGATTGGGGAGTGTTAAGTTCAGGGGGGTACTTGTTTTATGGTCACACACAGATTGAATGTTGTTGTGCTAGGAAACTCAACTTTTTATGAATTTGTTGTTGTGCTACAAAACTCAAAAAAAATTTTCTGGTAGTCTAACGAGGGTTGATCGTTTGGCAGGTTTCTCGATCAAGTTCTATTCCTCCAAACACAAGGGATGCGTTGTATCAAAGTTTGCCACCTACAATAAAGTCTTCTCTCCGTTCTAAGCTACACTCATTTGGAGTCAAGGAAGAGGTATGCGGGATGTTGCCATGACTTGGAAAATATAGTAGGCTTTAGAGTCAGCACCATACTATGCATATTACATGTAACTGTAAAGTTAATGTAAGCTTTTACTTGATTTGTGTAGCTTACTGTTTCTCAAATCAAGGCTGAAATGGAGAAGACCCTGCGGTGGCTTGTCCCTATTGCATCTAACACCACCAAGTAATCTAAACTACCTTCATACCAATATACCATGCAAAATCAGCTACAGGCTTCTGCTTATCCCCTTTTTTTTACTGAATTTATGATGATCTGTTCATACCAGGGCTCACCATGGCTTCGGATGGGTTGGAGAATGGGCAAATACAGGGTTGATAACTGACTTTGTTCAATTTTAACTGGAAAAGCAAATGGCTAGAACATCAAAGAAATTGATCTTTTTGTCCTATACAGGTCAGATGTGAACTGCAAGCCAATGGGGCAGATGGACCTGACCCGGATTGAGACACTGTACCATGCTGACAAGGACAAGACTGAAGCATATATCCTTGAGCTTGTTTTGTGGCTTCATCTTATCAGCCAGTCCAAAACTGCTAATGGTGAGAGGTCTCCAATCAAGTCTCCTGTCCGGTCTCCTTCGCAAAGGGGGACCTCAATCACATTGTCACCAAATGAAACCAGCAGCAATTCATCACCTCTCCTGACACAAGAAGATCAAGATATGCTAAGGGATGTCAAGTACAGAAAATTCATCCCTGGTATAAGCAAAAGCCAGGAGTTTGACACTAAGGCAAGGCATAACAAGCAAAGCAGGTTAAGCAAAAGTAACAGCCATTCACCAAGCAGTGGCAACAGGAAAGAGTTGCTATCAATCAGGAGGCTGCTTCCTGTGATCGACTTTGAGATCGATCGGACAAAAGCCCTTGATGTGATCGATAGAGTTGACAATCTAAGATTACAATGATGAATCTAGATTAATCGATGCCAAAACCACAAAAACATTCTGCAATATGTGATCTTGAAAATGCAGATTGCTTGAAGGATACAAGAAATCTGTTGAGCTAAATTGTCTGCAGCAAGGTGTCAGCTTGAAACGAACCGGCGCGGTGCCAGTTTGAAGGCACCAACCAAGGTAGAGATGCTGGCCACAGGCACATATGCCCAGGCCAACTTTGTATTATATATGGTGGGGTGAAAAGAGAAATTTTATTGTAAAAAGGAATTTGTTGTGTTTGTTAGCTCTTGTACAAGGAATGCAAGTTTTGAAGGAGAAAAGAGTATCAAAGATCTCGTCGTGTTTTCTTCTGTGTTGCCAAGATTCATTAGTCTTTCACCTCTTGAGGGTGAAATGTTTGACACAGTGAAGACGTGGATGCTCGCACACGTGCGCAGGATCATACCCAGTTATCATGAACTCGCGATGATGAGTTCACAACTGACATGCACGTCAACTATCACTTGATAAATAGTTGTATAAAATAATACGAGTGCTTGTGATAAATTTGAGACTTAACATAAAGAACTAACTAATTGAGTTTTGCTCATTTGACGGCCATTAAGCAGCATATCTTGTTGAAGTTCCTGAACTCCAGTATCCAATCTTGCTTTGTAGAGCTTTAGTGAGTTCTCAGTTTGATTGATGTCATATAAAGTATAACAAATGCTTGCAGATGGGTAAGCAATTGTGTTTTCTGGGTCAGCTGATCGGTTAGAATATCACTAGTCTATCAACCCGTGCTCAATAATATTAGAATGATGTCAATAATTATAATTATCTATCTCACGCTCTTTTCATCTATTAAATATTTTAACACATTTTCTAAAATATATATTTATTATTATCTAGTTACAATAAATTTCATTTTGCATCACACCTCCATATGTATTCAATATATGTTTAGATGAACTATTTGTTTGTGAATTGATATTTTTATCTTTTCTATCGTACATGAATATATGGTGACATATATCGTGGGTAGTATTTTATATAAATAATAATATAAATAATATATTAATAATGATAGAAGTAGTAATTTAGAACTTTATATTAGTGCACTTTAATATATTATTATAATTATATAATTTAGATTCAAATTTATGAGTAATTTAACTTGCAACAATAATAACTTAATTGGATAAGGGGAGTATTTGTATTATTTTTGTAATGTCACCTTTACACAAAAATTAGAGGGTTACTTTAGATTTTTTTATAATGGCAGAGGTGCGTAATTTAGATACATGTTTAGGGGGTTACTTTAGTCTATTTTCATAATGACCGAGGTAGGTAATTTATTAGAAAAGATAAGAGTTATTATAATTAGAGTTGTTGGATTGATGACTGGATGTTTCTGATTTTTGTGAGAATTTATAAAATTTCTCTATTTTTTCAGAGTGTCCACCTATGATTCTAGATGGCTTCATGTGGAGGCTCCAAAGGAGCCTCCAATTAGTAATAGTAAGATTCTAGTTTATTTCTCTCAAATTAATTAAATCTATCTAGTTTATTTTATTAATTTGTTGTGTTGACCTAATGATCCAAATTATTTATGACTGGCATCCTACGTCAAATATAGTAAAATCAATGTTTTCATATTTTAGGTGAACATCATTTGCTGTGAGTTTTGTAGCATCGGAATACCATAATCAATTTCTTTAAGCTCTAGTTTGGTAGTGATTTCTTAATCTGTTGTTCAGTTTGATATCGTAATTCTGAGATTGCCACATTTTTTAGTTCCATATGACCATATCTTGTCCCACAAACTCAAGCTCTTACTACCTTTTTTAGACCTGGCAAATGCTATTTGCTTCATCTTAGTATTTTTGTTTTCTTAGGCAATTTTTTTGTGATTTTTTTATTAAGGGACATCCTTAGCTTTGAATTGCCGAGATAGGTTAACATGATGAATTTTCTATATTTTAAATTGACCTAACTCAGTTGTTCAGGTACAATAGTTGTAGTTTTATATATTTTTTCAGGCTGTTTAAGTTTGTTATGAGGAATATCTTTGGAAGGACTTGCATACAAACATTATACTCCTGTACATCTTCAAGAAAAAACATCTACAATCTGTATCTCTTCAGAATAATTCCTTGATCCGTCAATTAAAGTTTTTTTTAAGCCTCTCACAACTATAGTATATGTTCATACACGCACACCCATCCACCACATGCACGTCTCACTCAAACCACACATGTACAAATAAATCTATAACTACACTAAGATTTAAATCGCGTCCATCTTGAGATCACTGAATAGCTCCGTAGGCAACGGGTGTTTCAGGGTGAGCACCACAAGCTCGAGCAGGCTCGCTCGGGCACCCGGTGAGCTTGCCAACCGAGCTAGAGCTCATTCTCCGTCAATCAGAGTTCTAATTGGAAGCTAAATGACCTTGTGTTGAGTTAATGGTCTGAGACTTTTAGAATTAGCATTTGACGAGCAAACTAGAAAAGATCTATATTATATAAAATACATATGATATAATATATAAATTTTTATATGATGTGTTTTGTTAAAGTGCATTTACGTGTATTTTATATAGGCAATGCACCCACCCTCTCAGTTATAACTATAACAATTCTTATTGCAACGAGAATGGTATCGAGTTGAAAGTAGGTCGAGTTGCAACCAATTCATGTTTATTTATAATCTAGTCTATTTGAATTGTAATTGATTCGCGTGCAGTTGCAACTAGTTCAGTTCAGGACCATATGCAATTACTTCCATTCTCCGAGAGCCTTCTCGAACCCATCAAATCGCCAAGCAGACTACCAAAGCAAACAACTCGCTCGGAGAAAACTCCGGCGATCGAAGTGCTAGAGCGCCGCGGAAGACGGCGGTCAGGGATGGACGCGCCGGGGGAGCTGCAGTGCGTGGGTCGGCTGGAGGTTGCCGCGCCGCCGCCGGCGCGCTACCTCCGCGTGGGCTCCCTCCCCGTCCCTACTGACTCCTCCGCCTCCCTCCCAGCCCTCCTGCCCTACCCGTCCCCGTATGCCCGTCTCTCCCTACTCTCGCCTCCGCGCGCATGCTTATGTCATGCGCCTTGCATTTAGCTAGTGCTGGATGTGGCTCCTGATCGACTCCAATGGCCTGTTTTAAATCGCGAGCAGCTGATGCTTAGGGTTTAAAGCGTCTCGATGTAATGTAGGGGTTTCGTAAGGATTGAAACTGAGAATTTGAGATAGAACGCGGTGGCGTCCCTCCATGCTCTGCAATTAGAATTATTTGTTTTTTATGATTTGGTAGGGAGAACCCTTTGAGATAGGCATCAGTTTAGAGCTGAGGATAAGTTACCAATTGCTTATTCAGTTCGTAAATTTTCATGATAGGAAATGGTGATAGAATTGTTTTGGTGAAATGAATAGCAATCACCTGAGCCAAGGAGCTCTTGGCGCAGTGGCAAAGGCCACTGGCAGGGAGGCTCCCGCCCAAGGTTCGACCCCTGGGTGCGGCACCTTAAACTTCAGGGGTTTCCCTTGGGGTATTTCTTTTTAAAAAATAGCAACACCTGCTGATGTTAGCTAGGATTGGTCTGATGGATGGATGCAACCTACTGCTGATAGTAACATATGGCATTTTATAGCTTAGACACAATTGCAGGGTTGAACAATAGAAAAATTGAGTAGATGATTACCTTAATTTGTCTGGTTGGGTGATTATTTAATTTGCCTGTTAGTTTCTTGCGGTGAAATGTATAAGGTAACCAAGTTATAGAATGTGGTAACAACAGATCCGGCTGTGCTTGGCAATGTTGCCATATGTGAGTAGTAGAAGTTGTTTTGTGAGATTACCATGCTATTGGGTCAAGAAGAGAATTACTGTTTAATTATGGCCGTGCTGTAACAAAACATGCAGGACTGGAGCTCCAAGATATCAAATGCTGCCATTGGAGACTGATCTCAACACTCTCCCTATGATTCCAAACATCCCGGAGAAGGTTTTTCCAAATGATGCAAAGAATACTGAAGGTGATCCCACTTGACGCTTGATAATTATAATCTGATTAAAGGAAAGAGAAAAAAAAATACTGGCATGTGGTCAACATCCTGTTCGAGCTGTCCAGTACTGATGCATTATATACACGTATGTGTGACAGTTCATTTATTATTGTTATCTTTATAACTCTGTTGGAATATCTCGAAAGAGGTAGCTTTGGATAGGAGCGCTTGGAGACTAGTTATCAGCGTGCCTGAACCATGACCTTTGTTTCTTTGGTTTTCATCTCTAGCCTACCCCAACTTGCTTGGGACAAAAGGCTATGTTGTTGTTGTTGTTGTTGTTGTTGTTTGTATCTTTATAACTCTGTTAATACTGTTCAGGGTTACGGTATGACAGTGGACTTGTCGACCAGAACTTATCAAAGAAGTGTGAAGCACTAGCTGTGTCAGGTTTAGCGGAATATGGTAATGAGATAGATGTGATTGCCCCTGCTGATATTCTGAAGCAGATTTTCAAAATACCATACTCCAAGGCCCAGGTGTCCATTGCTGTGAATCGTATAGGAGATACACTCATTCTTAACACAGGGTAAGTAGTTGGTTGCACTATAACCATCATGTGGAACATAGTACAAATGCAATGCTAAATAATCATCATGCTGAATAATTGTGTTGTAGGCCTGATGTTGATGAAGGTGAAAAGATATTTAGAAGACAAAACAACCAGCCTAAAGGATCTGATCCATCGATTTTTCTGAATTTCGTGATGCACTCCGTGCGAGCAGAAGCTTGTGATTGCCCCCCAAGTCATCAACCTTCACAGGAGAAGCAAACAGCCTCAGCAGTCTTACGTGGACCCTTTGGCTGTAGGGAGGGTTCTTTTGATTCGCCACCATCATCTAGTTTTAGCACATCACCATATCTGGACCAGAATGATAGTAAAAGTAGAAAAGCTCCGCATGGTACTCATGAAAGCCTGTACTTAGGAGCAAGGAAAAATAAGCAAAAAACAAAAGGATCTGATCCTATAAAAAAGACCGCTCGTGTTGGAGAAAAAACCAGCTGTGAGATGCAAGAATCTGAGAAGAGCAAGAAAGTGGGAAACAATGGATTTCGGAAGGTTTGCTTTTGGGAATTCCACAATTTCCATATGCTTTTGGGTAGTGACTTGCTCATATTTAGTAATGAGAAATATGTTGCAGTCAGCTTGCACCTATGGGATGTCTCTAGACAGGTATTCTTTCGTTACTGATGACTATGACTACACATTTTTTTCATCCCTATTAACAAATTGTATTTTTATAGGTTACTCCACTGAACTGGCTTGAAGCTTGGCTTGACAATGTGATGGCAAGTGTTCCAGAATTGGCCATATGTTATCATCAGAATGGTGTTGTTCAAGGTTATGAACTTTTAAAGAATGATGATATATTTCTACTTAAGGGTGTCTCAGATGATGGCACACCTGCATTTCATCCACAAGTTGTCCAGCAAAATGGCCTTGCTGTCCTGAGGTTCCTTCTGGCTAACTGTAAGCAAGACCCTGGTGCATATTGGGTATGCCCCCCCCCCCCCCCCCGGCCTTTTTTTTTTGCTAGCTGTGGCAACTTCTGTGAACATGTTATATTAAATCCCCTTGATTGATTGTATTGCCTAAATATCTCGTCTTAGGAGCAATGGCGATCTTGCATGTTCTCATTCATTATACTGAACCTTTGGTTTTTCAGCTGTACAAAGGTGCTGAAGAAGATGTCATACATTTATATGATCTGTCTATCTTGCCTGAAAAACATACAGCTGGTGATCATAGATCTCCATGTGGTCCTATGCCATCCTTTATAAACAAGGGGAGAAAGGAGTCATTGTTGTCTTTGGGTACACTCCTTTATCGTGTTGCTCACAGGATGTCCTTATCTAAGGTACTGGAGTATTATCTTTCATACTTTGCTTCCTTACTTCGCTGTTGACTATTAATAATGCAAAATGTTTGGCAATTCTTTATATATGTTTTTCAGGTGCCTAGTAATAAAGCAAGATGTGCACAGTTCTTCAGAAAATGTTTGGACTTTCTCAGTGAGCAGGATCACCTGGTATTCTATTTATCATGTCATTTTGTAATCTTTTTACTGTATTAGTGTAACAGTAGAGTTGCAATATTTATTTTCTTTTTTATCTTCTAGGTTGTCCGGGCATGTGCTCATGAACAGTTGCCAGGCTCATCCTGAAATGCTATGAGGAGTTGGAATTGACATCTGAATCGTTTATGATTGAATCTGAAGTCACCCTTACTGATCTGGATGATGATTCTCCAGAGTTGAGACTCGAGAATTTACCATCAAAACAAAATGTATTGCCAGATATTGGCAAGAATGAGCCAGCAGCGCTAGACGATATGTTGGAATGCTCACCATTGCTGTCTTCTGGTACAACTGATAGTTTAGTGGAACCAAGCCATGTTGATGATGGTTCTTCATCTTCCATTGCAAAAGAAGACATTTCTGTGGATAGCTTGGTAATGTGTCAGACGGGAATATCAAAAACAATTGGTGATGCGATCTCCTCTAAATTGGCTGCCATACACCACATATCTCAAGCTATCAAATCCCTTAGATGGAATCGCCAATTGCAGAACAATTAGGATGGTTGCAACGACAGTGCAGATACCATTTGGGAGAGGTCAGTCGACTTCTCTTTATGCCGATGTGGTGATGTTGATTGTATTGAAGTCTGTGTAGGGAGTGGCTGCCAAAATCGAAAATGGATCATAAGTTGTGGAAACTTGTTCTCTTGCTTGGGGAATCTTATTTGGCACTTGGAGAGGCATACAAGAATGATGGGCAGCTTCAGCGCACCCTTAAAGTTGTTGAATTAGCTTGTTTGGTTTATGGGTCTATGCCTGGACATCTTGATGGTGATGAGTTCATCTCATCCATGACCTGTTCATTGGGCCAGGAAGATGTTGGTCTAAAAACCAAACTTGTACTGGATGAGGCAGGCTATTGTAAGAATACCAAATGCTTCAGCTATGAAGTTACTTCCCAACGGTTGCCACCCAATTATTTATTTTGGGCAAAGGCATGGATGCTTGTTGGTGATGTCTATGCAGAATATCATAGATTGAGTGGTCATCGAGCAAAGGTGGTACCAGAACAAAAGTCTCGTGGTGAAGTTAGAATGTCGAATGAAGTAGCCTTGGAAGTCAAACGTCTTAAGAGAAAACTGGGAAAGGATAAGCAGAACTGTGGCACATGCTCTTTGATAAACTGTAGCTGCCAAAGTGACAGGGCAAGTAGTGGCAGCAGTGCAAGCAGCAGTAGTCCTGAGGCCTCCACAATCTATGGTCGAAAGAAAAATAAAAAATCACTTGGCAGGAACCCTAAGGCACAGGAAGCTATTCAAGGTTCTGAAAAGCAGCAGCATAGTGTGAAAGATACGTGTAATGCAAACAACTCAGTATCAAATGATGATGTTGACCACCACAATCATGCCAGGGAAAATCAGTCTAGAAATATGGATGGTGTTCCTGATAAATCTCACACAAGTATTCCTACTGTGAGGGATGGCGGCATCTTCAAGTTCCTGGGTGGTCCCAAACCAGGAGATATTGAGTACAACTTGTCTTCTGCTATTCACTGTTATGGTGCGGCCAAGGGAGCATTGTTCGCATATCCTGTGCATTCAGCAGAAATTTCCACTGTTCATAAGAAGAGAGGTTGGGCATTTAATGAACTGGGCCGCTGTAGACTTGAGAGTAGAAATCTGAGTAGTGCTGAGATTGCTTTTGCAGATGCTATTAGAGCATTTCAGGAGGTCTATGATCACACAAATGTTATATTGATCAACTGTAACTTAGGTCATGGTAGGAGAGCATTAGCAGAGGAATGTGTGTCCAGGATTGATGAATTTCAGAAGTTTGATCTTCCTGAAGGCACATATATGCAATCATTTAAGTCAGCCAAGTCAGAATATTTTCAAGCAATAAACTACTATTCAGCAGCTAAGAGGCAACTGAAGTATGTCAATACTGAGGTCGATAAAGTACTGTACCATGAGGTTTATACACAGTATGCCCATACCTACCTGAGACTTGGAATGCTTTTGGCAAGGGAAAGCTTCTTAGCTGACAGTTATGAAGGTGGACTCATTGATGACTCATCTAACAGAACAGTTCTAGAGATTTCAGCAAGTGATGCTTTTCGGGAGGCATTGTCTACTTATGAATCCCTTGGTGAGCATCTCAAACAGGAAGCTCCTTTTGGTCATTTTCAGCTCGCTTGTTATCGGAGGGATCTGTGCTTAAGATCTCTGGACTTAGTTGACAAGGATGTTAAACAGAAAAATGAGTAAATGACGATAAATATCGTCAGAAAAGCAAGTGGTATTGTTCCCGAGCCGAGAAGAACTGGCAGAAGGCTTTAGAATTTTATGGTCCGAAGACACATCCTACTATGTTTCTTAATATCCTTATGGCGCAGTCTGCCCTTTCCATTAATATCTCTAATTCCTTCCACTCAACTTCGGTATGTTTCCCCCCAGGTCTTGCTACTTATCTCCAGCTTTTCAGTGTGCTAGAATTAAGTTTGGTAGTGTTCTAGAATTAAGTTCAATCACTCTTCTGTATGGCATTTTGAAAAGGGCATTACCTATTCAAAGGCCTTGTTCAGTGTGCTAGTTCATGGTATGCTTAGAAGAATCATAGCTGCTATGCTTTATATTCGATATGAGAGCATTAAGGTTGTAGTGGTAGGAAATTTTGATAAGTAACTGGATTTTGTTTCTTCCAAGGAGTAACAGTTTCTTGGAGGGCAAACTCTGGAAAGCTGTTTTTTGGCGGTATACGAATCTCTACGGCCAGCGCACACTAGCTAGAATCTATTACACTGCCTCATCATAGTTCTTTGTAATTACCTGTAGGTACTAGGTAGAAATTAGCTAAGGTCTCTCGCCTTGAGTTCACCCTTTATCTGCACCTTTGTTCTCCTCATCTTATATGTGCAATCCAGAAGTAAATGTTCCTTTTGAATTTATTCCATAATTTGTGCCTCTTTCTTACAGATGCTTGAAACTGCACTGGGTCACTTGTTGGAAGGGCGGCAGGTGGTCGAAGCAAATGAAGACTACTCCAACGATGTGGATCTGGACATAAAGCCAAAGTTCTGGAGCCAGCTGCAGAGCCTGCTGAAGAGGATGCTGGCTGCATCGCTACCTAGCAGCACAGGCAGAGTAGCTCCTGTCGCTCAGTCCAGCACTAGCAACAGAGAAGCTGCAAAGCTGAAAGAGATGTACCGTCTGTCGCTCAAGTCTTCCTCTCTGGGCCAACTGCATGCGTTGCACAAGCTTTGGATCTCTTAAAGACCTACTACTACTTTACAAATGGTCTCTGCCCATGTTTTCTTGTCGGCATCTATCTTATTGTTGTGAATCGTGATCACGCTGTCTTTATTAAGTTTTCACTGCACACTTGTTAGTGTTGACCTCCAGGTCAAGTTGTATCTGTAACGAACATGTCAGGTACCATGATTAGGGGCATCTAACCAGAGGACTAAATCACCCTTAAAACACAAAACATATGTTAGGCGATCGGGCCCACGAAAGCCTACAGCCGCACTCCAATCCAAAGGAAAGGAAAGGAGTCAAATAAGTCCAATCCACGGTTCAAGTACACAGTGTGGCCCGTCCGCACCCCCCTCGAACCCGCGAGGCAATCTCCGTCTCGCTCGAGGGCTTCCCGCCGAGACCCTCGAAGGTGTCCCGCATCTCCGCCTCGCTCGAGGGTGGTGAGCCTACCCTCGAGAGAGAAGATGAACTTCGCCTCGCTCGAGGCCACCTCTTGACGGAAAGGACAAACGGTCCATCCGCTCGCCCGCCCGTAGTACGGAGGCATTAAATGCCAACCACTCCTCCACAGCGTCCGGGTCAGACGACGTCGGGCCGTCATTCCCCACAGTGGCTGTGACCGGAGTTCCGTCTGCCAACTCCGGGCACTGCTCTACCATTCCAGACGTTGCGGTGCCATAGTGGGAACTTGCGATGCTGTGCGAGACGTGCTCGGCACTGTTCCAACCACTGTGCTGCCAACTCCCTGTACTTCCCTCATGCTTTTCCCTCCGCAGGAACCCTCGAACGGCGTGGGCGCGACCCTCGGGCGCGGTCCGGACCTTGACCAGATCAAGATCCCCGCCTGCAGGACCCTCGAAACATTGCCACGGCGAGCGCAGAGGACAGTACCCTCTACAGCAACCACCATGCCTCCCGCTGGAGCTGCCAGGACACCGGCGCGTTCTCCGCAGGACCAAGGACGACACCCAGGACGACTGCACGCCGGCGCCTCACTCTCAGTGCGGCACAATGTACTTTCTACAGTATTCTGCCACTGTACGCCCCCCTATTCGGGGAAGAACGACAACTTCTCCTTTCTCTCGTACATGTACACCGCTCCTCCTTGTGTCTATAAAAGGGGGAGGCGGGTTCTGTCTTTCGATCGACGTTCATCGGGGCAGAACACTACACTCAGCACCACTCACAGAGCACATACGCTCTTCTGAGCCCCGATATTGGCACTCGCCTCAATCAACTCCTCTAGCAGAGACTTGGGAGCTTCCCTCCCTCTCTCGCCTCGCTTGTACCCCCTACTACAGGCACCCCCGGTGCAAGACAGTACAGTGCTCTTGCACACCCCTTTGCTGGACGTACGGTCCCGCGGCCGGAACCAGGATAAACCCGTGCGTGACTGTGTTGCCTCCAGCATCAACCATCTAGGATGAGGAACACGCAGCATCATCACTAGTTGGTGCCGGGCCACCGGGTCAGGACACCGACATTTGTCGCGCCAGGTAGGGGCCGCTGCGTGACATTTCTCTTTTGTTCCCATTTGATCTCCAGGGATGGCGAGCAGATCCAACCCATTTCCCATGGGCACCTCGGATTCGCTCCCAGCGGGATACGAGATTTGGTTCGGGAGTCTTGAGTTCAGGGCAACCGGCAACGGTTACCTCATGGAGCTCCTCTCGCCCAGACACAACCCCGACACTCCGACTTCACCAGCCCGGCGCAACAGGCGCTTGGGCCAGTGCTCGCGACAAGCGCGCATGGAGCGGCGCAGGGCGACACGCCTTAGCTCCCCCACGTAGGTTGAGGTTGGCATGTCGCAGCTCAGTGTCGCGGCCTACGGAGCCACCACCTCGTCATCACGTGCTCCGGCGCCGACACCACCTTCGACTGCAGCCCCAGTGTCTCCTAGGGAGGGTGCGACTGCACCGTCGTCCTTTCCCTTCGGGATGCGCAATGCTGCCACCTACGCCTCTTCATCCAGCACCAACTTCACCGAGTACGAGGATCTGCCGGGTCATCACCTCCTCTCAATCCGCAACCTCATCGCGTCATCTCCTGACGACTCCTACCACGAGACAGCGGGCTCGATCGCCGACGACATCAACTTCTTCATGGACAAATTCACGGTCGAGGAGCCCGAGGACTACTCCGGGGTCCGTGACCTCGATGCTTTGCGCTCGTTCCAGCTCGCGGCGGCGTACTGCCTCACCTGCTCCGAGGACTCCAGTGAGGGGGATTATGATCCCACTCGAGTGCTTCATGGTCAAGCTAGCGGACGAGCAAATCGACGACGCTCCGGGCAATGATGGGAATGGCGGGGCAGACCCGCAGGCGAACCAAGTGGTGGTGCCTGTCGCGACCCCTTCTTCTTCGTCAAGCTCAGCGGCGCGGCAGGCACAGCTGGCGCAACTCAAGGAGCTTCAAGCCAAGCTTGACGAGTAGGGTCGGCAGACACAGGAGCTGCGCACTGCACTCGAGCAGCAGCGCACCGCGCGTGGCGCGCATGCCCAGGCAGCGGGGCGCATTGCCCGGGAGCGGATCCTAGCCGACGACAACGTCGACAAACCTCCGGAACTGAAAACGGCCGGCGAGAAACTCATCGCTGCGGCCTACCTACTCCAAACAATGCCTGAGCCATCGACGACTTTGGGTCGCAACCTGCGCCGCGAGGCACAGGTGCTCATCGAGCAGGCTGCGGTGCAGCAGGCTGAGAGCTCCGCATCTCGAATGCGTTCAGCGGCACCGGCAAAGGCCGGTGGGACTGCACAGTAGGACCGCGAGGCTTCGGTGCACACTCCACCAGGAGGGAAGAGAAAGGCAGCAGCAGCGGACGGTGCGAAAGCACCCTCGATGCATGACCGCATCGGAAGGACTTCCGCAAGGGAGCGACTCCATGACACGCGCGGACACGCCGTCGATAGTGACGCCCATAACATCATCAATGGTAGGAAGTACACCCCTCGACAGGGTGGTCGCTTCAACCCCGAGCATGACAGGGGCGAGTCACCGGAGCCTCCGGGCACCCGTGTGTTCAGCCAGGAGATTCGTACCGCTCCCTTTCCCCCACGCTTTCGATAGCCCACCACCCTCGTTAAGTACTCGGGCGAGACCGATCCCGCAGTCTGGCTCAACGACTACCGCCTAGCATGCCAGCTGCGCGGTGCGACGGACGACGCGGTCATCATCCGCAACCTCCCCCTTCACCTCGCTGACGCCACACGAACGTGGCTCGAGCACTTGCCTGCGGACCAGATCCACGACTGGGCCGACCTAGTCAAGATCTTCATGGGCAACTTCCAGGGCACTTACGTGCACCCTGGGAATTCCTGGGACCTCAAAGGGTGTCGGCAGAAAGCCAATGAGTCCCTGCGCGACTACGTGCGGCGCTTCTCCAAGCAATGCACCGAGCTTCCCAGTGTCACCCATGTCGAGGTCATCAACGCCTTCCTCAAAGGCACGACGTGCAGGAACCTGGTGCACGAGCTTGTGTGAAGCCATCCCGCCAGTACCAACGAGCTGTTCGATGCCACCACCAACTACGCCGCCGCGCGAGGAGGCAGTTGGTGCCATCTTTGATGGCAAGGCGAACAAGCGCAAGGAAGATGCGCCCGCAGAGGGCAGCAGCGCCAAGACCAACGCCCCCGCCAAGAAGCAAAAGCGGGGGAAGAAAGGAAAGAAGCCAGCCCCACCGAACCAGCGCAGACCGGGACAGGTGGAGGACTCCGACGAGGCCTTCGTCGCTGTCCCGGACCGCAAAGGACCTTGAGGCCCCCCTCGAGGCGGTGGCGGCCTGTTTGACGACATGCTCAAGAAGCCGTGCCTTACCACAAGGGCTCGGTCAACCACACCCTCGAGCAGTGCGAGATGCTCCGGAAGTACTACAACCGCGACACGAATCGCGACGAGGACAAGAAGAAGGATGCTGGCGACAAAGGTGGAGACGACGAGTTCCCCCCGGTGGAGAACGCCATCTTCATCTTTGGAGGGCCGACGACGAACATGACCTCTCGGCAGCGCAAGCGTGAGCGCCGGGAAGTCTTCTCCGTCACCAAGGCCAAGCCATCCTACCTCGACTGGTCGGAGGACACTATTTCCTTCGGCCGCGAGGACCACCCCGACTACGTCCCACACCCGGAACGGTATCCACTCGTTGTCTACCCCATCATCGGCAACACCCGCTTCTCCAAGGTGCTCATGGACGGAGGCAGCAACCTCAACATCATGCACGCCCACACCTTGGAGCTCATGAGGATCGGACTGGACAAGCTCCACCCCAGCAAGTCGCCATTCCACGGTGTGGCACCGGGAAAGCGAGTCCAACCCCTCGGCCAGATCGACCTACCCGTCTGCTTCGGCACGGCAGCCAACTTCCGCAAGGAAGTGCTCACCTTCGAGGTAGTGGGGTTTCAGGGAGCCTACCATGCCATCCTTGGCCATCCTTGCTACGCCAAGTTATGGCCATCCCCAACTACACCTACCTAAAGCTGAAGATGCCGGGCCCGAAGGGTGTTATCACCGTCGGCTCCTCGTTCGAGCACGCCTACGAGTGCGACATCGAGTGCATCGAGCACGCCAAGGCTCTGGCGCTCGACGAGGCCCTCGCCGCGCAGCTGCAAGGGATGGCCAAGGAGGCCATGGACTCCAAGCAGCGGCACGCGGGCAGCTTCGAACCCTTTGGCCTTAGAAACGCTGGAGCAACGTACCAACGGTGCATGCTCCACGTGTTTAGAGACCATATCGGGCGCATCGTAGAGGCATATGTCGACGACATCATCGTAAAATCCAGGAAGGCGGACGACCTGGTAGCCGATCTCAGGATCGCGTTTGATTGCCTTAGGGCTAAGGGGGTAAAACTCAACCCCGAGAAGTGCGTGTTCGGAGTCCCTCGAGGCATGCTCTTGGGCTTCATTGTCTCCTAGCGGGGCATTGAGCTCAACCCTGAGAAAGTCTCGGCCATCACTTAGATGGGACTGATCCAGGACCTAAAGAGGGTACAGAGGGTCATGGGATGCCTGGCGTCCCTTAGCCGATTCATCTCGTGCCTCGGCGAAAAAGGCTTGCCTCTGTATCGGCTCCTAAGGAAGTCCGAACGCTTTTCGTGGACCCCAAGGCCCAGGAGGCTCTCGACAAGCTCAAAGCATCGCTTACGAGTGCTCCGATCCTAACACCACCAGTGGACGGTGAGCCCCTCTACCTATACGTAGAAGCAACGACTCAGGTCGTCAGCGCGGCTATCGTTGTGGAACGACAAGAGGAGGGACACGCTCTGCCTGTCCAGAGGCCGGTGTACTACATCAGCGAAGTGTTGTCCGAAACCAAGACATGCTATCCGCAGATCCAGAAGCTGCTATACGTGGTGGTCTTGGCTCAGCGCAAGCTGCGCCACTACTTCGAGGCCCATCCCGTCACCGTGGTCTCGTCTTTCCCTATGGGAGAGATAGTCCGCAAGAGGGAAGCCGAGGGTAGAATAGCCAAGTGGTCAGTGGAGCTGATGGGAAAGACCCTCACCTATGCACCTCGCAAAGCGGTGAAATCCCAGATCTTGGCAGACTTCATAGCCGAGTGGACCGACACTCAGCTGCCCCCACCCCAGATTCAAGCGGAATGCTGGCTCATGTACTTCGACGGGTCGGTGATGAAGACCGGCGCAGGCGCGGGTCTGCTTTTTGTCTCACCCCTCAGGGAGCACATGTGCTATGTGGTGCGTTTGCACTTCCCGGTGTCCAACAACATGGCGGAGTACGAGGCCCTTCTCAGCAGTCTCCGCATCGCCATCAAACTCGACATCAAGCGTCTCGACGTCCGGGGGGACTCCCAGCTCATCACCGATCAGGTGATGAAAGAGGCAAGCTACCACAACGAGAAAATGGATGCGTACTGCAACGCAGTGCGTCGCCTCGAGGACAAGTTCGACGGGCTCGAGCTCAACCACATCGCGCGCAAGTACAACGAGGAAGCGGACCAACTAGCCAAGATTGCGTCCGGGCGGACTACCGTTCCCGTAAACGTCTTTTCCCGTGACCTCACCAAGCCGTCTGTTGACTTCAAGAATCCTGCCTCGACGGAGGAGCCCGAGGCCATGGACACTGACTTCGAGACCTCCTCTATGGACAAGGCCGAAGCAATGGAGATCGACGAGGCCCCGCTTCTGCGAGACTGGTGCACCCAGTACCTCGACTGGATGATTTGAGGGGTCCTACCCTCGGACCGCGCTCAGGTGCGGCGCATCGCTAGTCGGGACAAGTCCTTCATCCTAATAGACGACGAGCTATACAAGCGCAGTCCCTCGGGCATCTTGCAACGCTGCATCCCGATCCCCGAGGGCAAGGAGCTGATCCGGGACATCCACGTCGGCATCTGCGGTCACCACGCCGCACCACGCACCCTCGTGGGTAATGCGTTTCGGCAAGGTGTTTTGAAGCGTCCCCTCATAAGAGGTGACTTAAATGTGATACAAATATCAGTCCCAGGAGACTGATACACATTTATTACATCAGATGGTATATCACCGTACAATCCTCTGAGGAGGTGGACACTCGAGACAAACAATAACATGAAGTAAAAAGGCTACAGTGATACACCAAAGCACGGCCCACATGGGATCTAGCTCGGGCTCAGAGTATCACGCCAGCGGAAGCATCCTGAACAGGGCCAACACCACAGGCAGAGTTGGGTGCGGACGCAACCTCTACTCAATGTCTTCAACCACGAAGTTCGGATCTTCCTCTGAAGCAACAACATATATTGGGGTGAGTACAAACATACTCAGCAAGTCCAACCGCACCCACGGAGGGGGGGGGTATAAACAGAGTATATGCATAGGATTAATCAAGCATTAGGCTATCGGTTAATTTGCGGTAAAGCTGATTTTTATGCACGGGTTTATTTGAAAGAACAAGATTTTCAAAGCAATTATCTTGACACGTAGGGTTGATCCACACAGGATCCAAGTTTTAAATTGCTACCGGACTCCTCATCCGCCGTAGCACACGGCACAGCTGCCGGACACTTTACCAAAACAACACACGCCATCCCAACCATTTCCAGAAGAAATACTAGTTATGTGACCAGACCGTAACCCGCTCAATACCATGAGCACGGCTATTCGAATAGTTTTTAACTCTGCAGAGGTGTACACTTTACCCACAAGCGGGATACCACAGCACGATCACCTTAGTGTCGGTGCAGATCCCATCGAAGCCATTACCCACCTTAGGTAGACCTGAGTAGCCAACACGGGATCCACCAAGGGGTCGTTGACCTGCCAACGAGGCCCAACTGGGGTATAATTCACAAAGATCTTATCCCGTCTCCTTGATCACCCGCTGCTCACCAGCTCTCCTGATGACTAACAGACTAACTAGTGGGGTTTATGCTAAGCCGTTGCCACACACAATGGTCGAGTGGTTGTACTATAAGTTGAGTTAGGTGAGATGACACATCAACTCGGTCCTTAATGGTGACAAGATGGATATCTCCCAACCTTACTCAACCACACCGGTACGAGCACACCTTCTGGCAATTGACACAGCAATGTCATCCATCTCATCGAGACACGTCTTTCATTTATTTTCAATAAATCCACCTTTTTCCCTTCCCACACACTCACACATTTTCTTTTATAAATAATCACATTTGATGTGTAGTAGAATGAATATAAGGTCCTGAGCAATTCTAGTAGTGATTAACATCCACACGGAACAAATCATATGTAGACATCAATCTAGGTGGTCAAGGAATGGTTATAACAAATCAAGGGGTGGCTATCCAACCATGTTTTAGCAGTAAAAGCATATGCAGTTTTATAAAACAGGCCAGTAGTTTGTGTTTATAAAAAATTGGGACAAAATATGCATCAAAGGATGAGATTGAACTTGCCGTTCACAAAGCCTTTCGGAAAGTCCTAATCTAGGTACTATCCTTCGGGTTGGGGCTTGCGGTACTAGTCCTCGCACACCTGCTCGTGGTACTGCTCGTTGACGGGTTCTCCCTCGTTCACACCGTGATCTACGGCGCACACAAACAAACACACAATAAAGAAAAAGAAATAAAGGTTTTATCGTCGAGCTCGAATCAAAAGAAATTAAGATGTGGAGATGGGAGTAATAGTTTTGGGTGGTTCTCTAATGGCATGGCCAGAATTATGTTAGAAATGGCGCGGTAAAGTTTCGGGGCAAACGGGGAATTTTTGGCGCATGAAATGATAGGCCGAAGAGAGGTTTAGGGGCTAAATAAGGATCCAGGGCGTATTTGTAATTATTTTTTAGGGTGGAAGGACTTGATTACAATTTCTAAAAATATTTGTGTTACTCCGGAAAGGGGCAGGGGTCTATTTAAAATTATGTTTATAAGGTGGGAGGGCTTATTCATTAAAAGGAATAAGAGAGGGGCTTATTGGAAAATACTTTTAGAAGAGGAAAGGACTTAGTTGTAATTTCTAGAAATAGTTGGGCCACTCTAGAAAGGAGCAGGGGCCTTTATGTAATTAGGTTTGTATGGCGGAGGGGTTCATTTTTGGAAAAGAAAAAAAATAGGAAGGGCTTCTTTGAAAAAGGAATAGAGAGGCGGGAGGGGGGGTCTTAATAGAATAACAGGAAGGGCATGGGGCTTTGCACAAAAATGCCTTCTTCAACCTCCCTCCCGTTCCTCTCCCGTGAAACAAAGGAGGGGAGGGGCAGGGCGCTGGCGACGCTCGGCGGCGGCCCTCCGGGGCATGGCGGCGGCCGGGAGGAGGGGAAAAGGGGGAGGGCGACGAGGGGAAGTGATTCCCCCTCTCACCTCGGACGGGGGCGGCGCGAGGAGACGGGGCGACGGTAGCCGGTGGAGGCGGGCGGAGTTGCGCGTGGCGGCGGCACTGCAGGGCCGGGGAGGGGGCTAGGGGCGGCGGTGGTGGTCGTGGAGCTTGAGGGCGAGGTGGAGGGCCTATTTATAGGCGAGGAGAGGCAGGGAAGGGGCGGGGAGCGGTGGCCGGCCGGTGAGCTCCGAGGACGGCTTTAATGGCGATGGGGGCCGGTGGTGGCGCATGAAGCGACCTTGGACGGTGGCGCGTAGCGGCGTGGAGGTGATGACCGTGCAGAGGGGCGGTGCAAGTGGGAGGGGCGGCGGCCAATGGAGGTGGCGCCGTGCGTGGCCGGCTCTGCTCCTCGGGCGAGCGCGAGAGCCACGGCGGGGGAGCGCGCGCAACGAGGTAGGCAAGGGGGTACGGTGGCGCAGAGGGGAGGACCGGGCGAGCAGGGTAGCGCAAGTGGGTGGGCCGGGGGTGGCCAGCTGGTGGGGGCGATGGCCGGCGCTGGGCTGCTCTGCCCGTGCAGCGCGTGGGAGGAAGGAGGAGGAGGGAGAAGGAAGAAAGGGAAGGAGGGTGAAAAATAAAAGAGAAAAGGAAAAAAAGAAAAAGGAAAAGGGAAAAAGAAAAAAATGGAGAGAGAGAGAGAAAGAGAGAGAGAGAGAGAGAGAGAGCTGTCGGCGGGATTCGCAGCGGCGGTCGGCCACGAGCGCGCTGCGGCGTTCGGCCGGTCAGCGACGAGCACGCAAAACGAGAGAAAGGGAAAGGGGATAGGACGGAGATTGGTACTGGTGTCGGGACAGCGGATCGTCGGGAATTTTTTTTGGGAAAAACAGAATCTCGGATAGAACAGGATTTGGGATGATTTGAGCTCAATGACGAAAAATATTTTGAAGACGCTTTTTAGCGAGTGATTTGTCTCGGTAAATTTTTGGGATGTTGCACTTTTACTGGCCCACCACGGTCGTCGATGCCACCGACGTCGTGCGGACCTGCGAAGGTTGCCAATTCTACGCTCGAAAGATGCACCTCCCGGCCCACGCTCTGCAGACCATCCCCATCACGTGGCCGTTTGCAGTGTGGGGATTGGACCTTGTTGGCCCGCTGCAGAAGGCGCCCGGGGGCTACACCCACTTGTTGGTGGCAATCGACAAATTCTCCAAGTGGATCGAGGCTCGACCCATCGGCAAGATTATATCCGAGCAAGCTGTTCTGTTTTTTACTGACATTGTCTTCAGGTTCGGGGTCCCAAATTTGATCATCACCGACAACGACACCTAGTTCACGGGCAAGAAATTCTTGGCGTTCTGCGACAGCTACCATATACGCGTGGACTGGTCGGCTGTGGCGCACCCACAGACGAATGGGCAAGTGGAGCGTGCTAATGGCATGATCCTTCAAGGCCTCAAGCCACGGATCTTCAACAAGCTGAACAAGTTTGGCCGGAGGTGGCTCACAGAGCTGCCCTCGGTTATCTGGAGCCTAAGGGCGACCCCAAGCAGAGCCACAGGCTTTACCCCGTTCTTCCTCATCTATGGCGCCGAGGCCATGCTCCCCATAGACTTGGAGTACGGGTCACCGAGGCTCAAGGCCTATCAAGAGCAGCAGAACCAGCAAGCCCGTGAGAAATCGTTGGACCAAGTGGACGAGGCTCGAGACGTGGTGCTCCTACACTCTGCGCGTTATCAGCAGTCCCTGTGAAGGTATCAAGCGCAGAGACCTCAACAAAGGGGACTTGGTGCTGAGGCTTCGACAGGACAACAGGGGCCGCCACAAGCTTTCACCACCATAGGAAGGCCCATATATCATCGCTGAGGTGCTCAAGCTCGGCACGTACAAGCTGGCGAATGAAAATGGTGAAGTCTTCACCAGTGCTTGGAACATACAGCAGCTACGTCGCTTCTATCCTTCGAATTCCAAGCTATTTGTACATCGCTTGTACTCGTATTTAAAATTTCCCGAAGCAATAAAGGAGTATGCTTTACTTATTTATCTTTGGGAACTCTCCGAACCCTCGGGGGCTCGGGTGCGCACGAACACTGAGGTACACCTGGCTTTACCCTCGGCAAAGCCAAGCCTCCCTCGGGGGCTACTACGGGGGAAGCCCCGAACGTCCCAAAAAATCACCAACATTTTTTCGAAAAATTTCTGTATCTAAGTTTCTCGTATACTTAGAAAGGCAGACGCAAGGCGTAAGCGACTAAGGAACGGGATCGGCCGAGCCGTGGGACCGCCTACGCCTCCGGGATACGGCATCCTCACTCACCTCCCTATGCCTAAGTCACTTATGAATGACAACTTCGTCGCTGAAGCCTATCTAAGATGCATACGAGAACACGGGGGTTAAGTAGCAAAAAGCGAAGGCTCGAACGTACAAGGCCTCGATGGGCCACACTGTCGATTTACAATAATGAATTTCTTAAATCCAAAAGTACGATTACGACAAGTACTAACTTATTACATGGGCTCCGAGGCCCAGACTTCCTACAGGGTATCCTCCCCCCTTGCGAGTCTTCAATGGCATCGAATTCAACTATGGGGGGGGGATGTCAGCTTCAAGCTTCCCGGCCAGGACGGTGGCAAACTCCTCGACAGTGGCGTCGACGCCGTCCATGATGGCCGACGCGGTGTCCGAGCTGGCATCGGTCGGAACAACGTACCCCGACGACACCCTCTTGAGGTCCATGATGTAGTGCATCGAGGCCACGGCGAGGGCTTGTAGGACACCGAGGCAGAAAGTGCTCTTGGCGTGCTCGACGATCCGGCCACCTAGCACTCACAGGCAGCTGGCCACCGAGCTACCAGATTGGGCACCGCTCCCCTCGAGCTCCTGACACACGGACACGGCGGTCCACGCCAGTTCGGCGTATTCGTCTTGCACCGCCGTGAACGTCATGTTGGCAGCTTCCTTCGCCGCAGTCTCGTTCGCCACCGCCTTCTTTAGCTCTGGACAAGAGAACCAAGATAAGTTGTGATAAAAAAGAATCGAACAATAACGAAACCCCAGATACTTACCCGTGATAGTTTGTTGCGCTTCTTCCTGCTGGACCCGCGTTGCTTCCTTGAGCGTGGACAAGGAGTCCTTCTTCTCCTTGAGAGCAGCCTCCGCGTTCTGGAGGGCCACGACCTTTTCCTCGAGGGCTTTGCCTTTTTCCTCAAGAGTCCCGGTGAGTGTGGCGACAGTCGCCCTCTCACATTGGAGCTCGGTCTCCTTGCGTTGGAGCTCGGCCTCCTTTGTTTCGAGGGCATGCTCCTTCTACTCGAGTGCCGCTCTAGCTTGCCGCAGCTCGGCCTCACGTGCCTCGGCCTCCTGGGCCTTCAGATCAGCCGCGGCTCGCTGGGCGTCACACTCACTGGTGGCTCGGGCCAGCTCCTGCTCCAACTCGCGGATGCGCACCTCCAAGGGGTTCACCTGCTCGGCCCGAGCGTTGGCCTCCTCCAGTAGCGTGGCTAGGGTGGCATTGTACGAGTCAAGCCAATGCACCCTAGAGTGCAGCCGCGTCAGCTTCTTATTCTTCTCCCTCGACATGGACAACAGTTGCTGTAAATAGGGAGGCATGTGAAGAGACTTGACAGGAAAGCAAACTCGCAATATCGAAAGTGTACGAATAGAACACTTACACTACTAGAATCGTGGTACGCCTTCGAAAATAGATCCACGATCTGGGAAAGCCCCTCCTCGATCTGGCCTCCGACGGCCACATGGTTGCGCCAGGCGTCGCCCTCCTCCTCGCTCGGTGTGGGTAGGCTCCGAGGGGACTCCGGACTGAACAATCGCCCAGTCACCGTCGTCGCTATGCCCCTGGTCGCCGAGCTCCTCGTACATCTCCGTGCCGAGGATCTCCGTGGAAGCCGTGACAAACTCGAAGACCCGGCCGGTGGCACTGGTCGCAGCTGCAGGGTCGATCTCCCTCGAGTCCCCGAATTTGTCGCTGCTCTCCGGCAGCTGCACCACCGGCACCACGTTCTCCGGCGCCGTGTGCGCCATCGCTTCTGCGACAACGCCCTCGTCCCCGGCCCTTGCGGGCTCTGGGACGCGGGACTCCTCTACCACCAGCGCCCCTGGCACTAACTCCTCCTCCGTAACACCCTCGACCCCAGCCCTCGGGGGCTCGAGGACGAGGGTCTCTACCTCTCTTTGGCTGGTGGGGCACTCCTGCGCGTCCCCACCAGCTCCTCCTGCGACCGGCTGGGCGGCGCTATCCGCGTCGCCCCGACTGGACTCGATTCCGACATCCGGCCGGGCGGCGTCATCCGCCCCGCCCCAACCGGCCTCTTCCTCGGCATCAGCCTGAACGGCCATTACAACACCGCTCTGGCCGGCATCGCCCCCACCCTCCAGCGCACGGGCCAGCTGGGACTCCAGGGTCCCCCGAGCCATTGCCTCTTGGAGCTTCGCGGCCTCCGCCATTATGTCCACTACGGGCAGAGGCTGCGGTGCTGTGTGCGGCGTTGTGTGCGCCTCGGTCTTGAGGGCCTTAGCTGGCGCAAGCTAGGCCGCATTCCTGGCGATTATCCCAGAGCTGGGTAATCGAGGAAAAAACATTGGAGTCAGCAGAACTAGAGGGTCGAGCAAGAACGAAAACAAAGTCAAGATCACTTACTCCGACCGGTCGCTCATGCTGTGCTTGCCCGTGCCGCTCCTCCGGGCCCGCGGCACGCTGACGCCTCCCGATGTCTGGCCTGAGGGCGCCACCCTCGGGTCGGCCTGGGGCCTCGAGGCCGTCTGCGCGGGCATCTCCGCACTCGCCGCGGACCCTCCGCCGCCCGTCGACACCGCGGGCGCGGGTGTCCTCCTACCCGTCGCCGGCGGGGGCGACCTCTGCCCCGTCACGGGCGTGGACGATCTCCTGCCCGCTGCCGGCGAGGGCGACCTCCGTCCCGCTGCCGGCGTGGGCGACCTCCGCTCTGTCCTCGTGGGGGGCGGCTCCACCAGTGATCCCGATGTGAGCCTCGCCTCGCCCAGCATCGCCGTCGCTTCCTCACCACCAGCCCCTCGATAGGCCGGCGGGGATTCCGCGCCCGTCACCGCTTCGTCGTCATCCGAGAAGTTGAGCTCGACATCTGAGGAGTCGTCTTCCTCGGTGGACTCGGGCGTGGTGGGTCGTGGCCTTCCCTCCGCGTGTGCAATCTTGCACTCCTTCTCGTGCCTCTCCTTCCTCTCCCTCTTCCTGGTGGCAGCCTGCTTCGCCGCGTCCTTCCTCTTCTTCACCACCTCTCTGTGCAGGTGGTTGGCTTCGCGTTCCTCCGGGATTGGGGGCTTCGAGACATGGCCCTTGTGGCTCACCCCCTGCAAACGCAACCAAGTCAGGATCAAGGAGTGGGGAGAGGAGTAGCACAAATCGACAACGAATTGAAACTTGAACTCACCACAGAAATGTACCCTGTCTCGGGGCGCATCTTGATCTCCCAGAGATCGTCTGGGTTATCGGGGAACTCAGCCACCGCACTCTTCACCCTCCGGGCAGCGACATCACGGGGTAGCAGCACGTTTGACGTCCTCGAGCCCGCGTACGGGGCCTCGGGGGTGAGGTCGAAAATTGGCAGGTTCCTCTTCGTTAGAGGAATCACCCTCTGCCGATGAAAGTTTGCATTGACGGCCGCCGCCGTCAGCCCCTTCCTCGCCAGATGCTGCAACACGTTGGTGAGCACCTTGAGCCTGGCCTGATGCGTTGGGGGCGACACCCCCCAGTTCCACTTCCCCGGCCTCTCTCGGAGCACCTTGCTGGTGAACGCCGGGAGCCGGTTGCCGAAGTTGCGCAGGTAAAACCACCCCCGAGTCCACCCAGCGTTATTGGTGGTCATCTTGCTGGGGATGTACTGTGCGACCTGTACCCGCGCACGTGAAGCATGAGGCTGTTGGCGCGAGCGTACCTCTTTGGCTGGCCCCGCACGTTCTCGATGAAGAGCTCGCCGTGGAATAGGTGGATCCATAGATCCCAGTGCTCTTCAATCCCCAGATTCCCCTCGCAGACGGCGACGAAGACCGCCGCTTGCGGGATGGAGTTGGGGCTGAAATTGTGCAACTCTACCTCGTAGTAGTCGCACAACGCTCGCATAAATCTGCTGACGGGGACACCAAATCCCCGCTCGTGGAGCCGCACAAGGATCACGACGTAGCCGTCGGGGGGATTCGGCTCGGTCTCCTCCGGCCGCTCCGAGTTGTTGTTCACCGGAAGCAGCCTCTCTGCGACTAGCTGCTCCAAAACCGCCATGGTGGCGGTGGACTTCCCCCACGGCAATGGCTCCTGAACATCCGACATCGCTTCAAACCGCCGGGGAATGCAGGGAAGCAAGCTCTACGATGGCTAAGGTGCGCTCTCGCTCTCTCTCCTTCTTCTTCCTCCTCTTGCTCTCGGCTTTGGGCTCTGGACGCAGGGGAGGCGGAGAAGACAGGGGAGATGAAGGCAAGATGGCCAGGTGAGCCCAGACGATCCCTCTTTCCCGCTTTTATCCATCAAGACGGGTGGATTCGCCACCGCAGCCCGAATCCACCGCATTAAATGCGGTAGATTTAGCTGTCGCCGACAGCTTGGCCCCACGACCGCGGAGTCCCCCACGCGCGCCCTTGGCAATAAATAGGGCATGGTAACCGACGGGCGCGGCGCGACTGTAGCACTGTTCCATCCGTCAGCTGCCGCACACGCTGCTCCGCCTACCCAAGGCAGCCGCCTGAAAAGGCGCGACCGCACAACCCGCGCGTTCTGGACCACGTCGCCTACGACTAGCGGGAGACTTGCGCACACAACCAGCGACACCGCACCATTTTAGTGAACCGTTATGGAATATTCCCCTCGGGGATTCCTTACCATCGAAGAAAATCAATTTCGAGGCCTTACTGACAGGCACCCCAGATCGCCCGAGTTAGGGACTGCATGGATGTGCCGTACAAGCTACCCTCGAATGCGGAGTTCGAGACATCCTACGCAGTGTTCAAGGCCAGTCGAGGGTGCCTAGTAGAGGGACCCCATCGAGGGAGAGCATTGAGCCCTCGGACCCTATCGAATGGGTCAGAGCTATTGGTATTTCTTAAATCTTACAGAGAAGTCCGCAAGCGCACGGAAATACCGTTGTAGCACTTCACCCGGGAGTATTCAGGGTATCGTATTTTCCACGAGGAACGGGTGTTTAACTATCTTCTAACTAGATTACCCCAAAGAAGATAAGAGATAAAGAGACCTTAGGATAGTGTTATTCTGATCTATGGATAGGTTCAAGCGAAGATACACTAATGTTTCCACTCGCTCACTTCAGGCACCGGTTTGACCCTAGTCTGCCAAGGAATATATGGTATCGCTCTATGTCATACCCAAGCGGGGGGAGTGCACTAACCACACAGACTGTCTCCGTAGCGGACGGACAGGACTGTCACCACCTGCCGTCTACCCCACAATACCAGCTGAATACGAGACAAACAAAGGTAATCTAAGGCCCAGACACCACGCCTATGCCTTCGACTACTACTCTAGAGTCGCGCAGGGTTATCCCGTCTTTATCAGGGGCCCTCTTCTAGAGTATCTGCTACGAGAACGGACGATGAACCCGCAAATGAATGAGAATAGAAGAATAACTTTACTAGAACTCACGGAATTTAAGAACCCGGATATGTACTCCAAATGCACCATATCCGTAGAGGTACAAAGCCGAAGAGACGCCGACAAGTCCGGCTCTTGTCTGAACTCCTTCCTCACACACTCCCTAGGCTAATGATACAATAGGTGGAGCCTCTCTACTCTTCTCCTTCACATATGAAATGGTGTGTGGTGAATGAATGAGATGATGATGGGAATGAATGTGAGGGAGAGAGGGGGCCCCTTATATAGTGGTGGAGGTGGAGTAGGGGCTACTCTACGTGGTTCTTTACACGGAAACCATATCTCCCCGGGATAAGATTGCTTAGGGGCTACTCCACGTCGAGCTATACTTGGACATATGCTTGTCCAGGTTCGGCCGAACCTGGGGGTCGGCCGACCCCCAGGTGAAAGTTCCTCGGCTCTACCTCCTCTGGTAGGCTGACATGTGGGCCCTGAGCCTTATCCTCAGGTGCATCTTGTGTGGCGCGCCCATTTCCTCTGATTTGTGGGCCCTCCTTGTAAGTGGCATTTTTGGGTAGCAGTATTTTGTGCATTTTATTGTGTGTTCTCCTATATTTTCCCCGCTTTGTAGATGTGGGTGCCTGCAGATGACAATTCACCAAAACTCGTGGAATTGATTAGTTACAAGCCCTAAATTTAAGTTTGGTGATTATTTATCCTGAAATGCTGCAAGAGTTGACAGTTATTTTTAGCACTTAAGGACCGCCAACACGAGCCCCGCCTAGCGAACCTTTACGAGAGCTTTATGTGATGTGTCCACGGACCACAAGCCGACCCTTATCAAATGGGGCATGGACGTCCACTTGAACCACCTGATAACAGCTCACTGAAGCAGCCATAGCTCGCGGCCCGGGCATGGGTAGTATGGTGCGCTTCACCCCTCCTCCCTGCGGAAGGGCATGGCCCGGGCATGCCTATACTTAAGGACCGTCAACAACACCCCCACACTTAGCCCTTTGCTCGTCCTCGAGTAAAGTTTGAAGGACTAAGGGGGATGCCACTCCTTGAACATAACCTGCATACAAGTTATTCCAAGCTTCTTCCAGTCCTTGTGCAACTTTTTGAGTGGCTACCATGTTTTCTTGGGTAATTGAAGAACAGAATGAAGCAGACTTCAGGTTCCTAGCTCTTCCTGCTCAGAAACTTGGGTTTTTATTTTTTTTGAAAATAAAAGCATAGTCTTGCTCCTCAAATTATTCTCTCAAATCTCTCTTTTTGTTTCATATCCTCACCAAGGCAAAGTTGTTGCCTTCTTTTCTCCTACCATCTAATCAGGCTTATGTGGAGCTCAGGGTAGGGGTAAAGAGGCACGTTTGCTTTGCTTATGTTGTTAAGTCAAAAACAAGATCCAAGCAGAAATGAGTCATACAACCTGATCAAGAGGCGCAAGTGTGTGGAATATTTTTGGTGGATAGTGGATGAACTCCTTTGCATGATCTATCTCTCTCCTTGTATTATTATTTTTTCCCTGTACATGGGCTATATATATATTTTTATATTTTTTTGACATGTCTTATGGACATGTGGCATACCTTCTTTGGGTATGAATCTTTTCTCTTCTCTTTTTTTCTCATTGTCATGCCTTTTGGGCATGTGGCATACCTTCTTTGGGTATGCATCTTTTATTTCTTTTTGTATAGCGCATATCTTTGATGATAACCTTGGAGAGAGAGACATGATAGAACTTGGAGTTTTATTTTGTGAGTGGATGGAAATAATTGCTATTTTCTAGTGTAGAAGTATAGCATGGGAGTGGACGTGTACGTGATCTTGATCATGAGAGTATGATAAGTCTCTAACAAGGATCGAAGAATTTTACAAAACTCAAAGCAAAGTCAAACTGCATATGATGGTTTGATCATGAAAATCTAACGTTAGCCTTGGTAGGAATTTGTAAATTGAGGAGACAAGCCATTGCATTTTTTTGAAATGAAATCCCAAGTACTTTGCAAGTAAGAGCATAGTTCCATTCATCCAATCATATCATATTCGTCAATTACTTAGATAGCATGGGTTCTTTATGATAAAGATTGTTCACAAGAACCAGATAGAATGCAAGGAATAAAGAGTATGCAAATTTATTCATGAAAGCGCATGGAGTGCAAGGTCCTTCTTTGCATTGTGATTTAGAGTTTGAAAATTTCATATCAGAATTTATTTGAATAGGGAGGTGTGAGTTTAGGATGCAAACCAGCGTGATGGATGAAGAAGGGCTGTATAGGCCTCCTTAGGAGTTCGGCGGGCCTTGGGGGCCCGGCCGACCCTTTAGTTGGCCTGCTAGGTCCTGTCTTGGGCATGTTGCTTGGAGCTGGTCTGTCGGTGTCGCATGATGTTGGGGGAGAGATCTCAAGTGAGTTTGCTCCTTGTGCTTTTGAGAGATCTCCCCCACACTTATTCTTATACCTGCTTTTATTCAACAAAACAAAGGTGGAAACAAGTAAGGACTCTGCCGGTTGTAAACACCGGGGAGTCTAAACTTTTATTGAAATTAAAAAAGCCTAAATTTCTTTTATTTTGTTTTTTAGTTATTCTATTTTTTTATTGCTTCTATTTTTTTTTCATGGCAAGCTAGGCATGATGGGTAACTTGGCAGGGTGGAAGCATGACATGAGGATGCACGAGTTATGAGATTACTTACCTGAGAACTCACCAAGCATGAACAATAATGCAATAGCTAAGTTTGGTGAAGTAAAGTTTTGCATTTTGTTCTGCTTAGTTCCTCGTGCATCTTTCCTCCATGGAACCAAGGAGTGTTGCATGAGTGTTGGGTTGTTGCACGTTGCTCTTTGGTTGTTTTCTTTTTATTCCCTGCAAAAGGTTAGTGGACAACAAATACTCGAGGCATGTTTAAAGGAGTTTTGAACGGATTTTATCTTTACCTTGAGATTAGCTGTTCACATCCATGCTTTAAGGAAAATCAGATTTGGAGGTTCAAAAGCCATGGATCCCATATTGTTTGCCATTATTTCATTTCATCATTTTTTTTCAAGAGAGAGATATACTTTCTTTTTTTCAAAGGGTTTTTATTGCTGTTCACCAAATTTTTATCTTTTCAGAAAACTCAAACAAGGCTAGGATAAAATTACATGAACGCAATGGGGCATTTTGGCAAAATACTCACGGTGCACCATGAAAGGTGATTTGTGCCTCCTTTGTACGTTGTGGATTTGTTTTTCCTTTGAAGTACATCTCAAGCCTTGATTCACCTCCAGTATGAACTTAGCTTCAGGACTTACCCACCTAATTGAAGTCTTTCCTACAGGGGTTAGTCCGCAAAATATATACATCCAATGCCTATGAAAGTATGAACACTGGTGGTTCATTAATCAAATTTTACATGAAGTCTCATTTGATCAAAGATCCCAAGAACTAGGCTAAAACCAGAGCATACCAAAAAATAGGCAAAGATTGAATGCATTTGTAAAATCAAGCTATGTTCAAGAGGAGATAAATATGAGTAAAGGATTGGTGAACATTGAATTACCTTGTCTCATACCTGAGTGTACTTACCAGCAGCGTATATGGATGAAAGTCTTGGAGTTGCTGTAGTGGTGGCATGGTTGCATCTGGTTGTCAATGACTCCTCCCTTTTGATGCGGGTTGAAACGGAGCAGGGCACCATGCCTACCCCGGCGAATAATCAAGGCCAGGTCGTACACACAGCTAGTGTGTAGAAACCATGGACCAAGGTGGCATGATCCGTTGGCACAATGCTTTTGGGATTGGAGGTGTAAAGTATACCTCCTTTTGTTCATATGAGAATGTGCCGAACGAGGTGGAGTAGCAAAGCCCTGTATCAAAAGAGGAGCATTCCTCTTCTTTGCGTGCGTTGGGACTGTTAGCGACACTATGCAAAGTTGGTAGCGGATGAGAGTTATGGCAAGGCTTTGCAAGCGCGCGAGAGCAAGGTTGGGTGGAGCATGGCGGTGAATTTTTTTTTTGCTGAAGTGTAATGCCACAGCTTGAAGGCGTGCACACAAGACAACCTTTGATATGTGTAGAGCTAGCTGGCTCACTCTCATTCCCTTCCTTTCTCACTCCCCCCTTTTTTTTATAAATACCCTTCTCTCTCTCTCTTTTTTCTCTTTTTTTCACTCACTCCTTTTTTTTGTCTTCCTTTTTTTTCATCGCTCTTTTTTTTTGCTAATACCAACCTTGGTGCGGATGAATCTTATTGCGGGGTGATTACCAATCTCCCCCACACTTGGATTGTGTCATACGACACTAAATCAAGTGTGTGGTGTTGGTGCCTCCTTTAGAGTGTGCTCCATCGCAGATGTGCCAAAGTGTTGATGCAATCCCCATGTTTCCTGCCATCGTATGTCCCTTGTTCTTCTTAATCTTAACCTGCAATGGTTAGGGCCAAGAATACCCGAAGGTGCATACTAAACTGAAAACATGTTCATGTTTATTATAAATAAGGAATATTTTTATATATATACTCTTTTTTTTGATGATCCGAGCTGTCTCCCGGTAGCGCTTCGTTTAAGGTCACGAGCTTGACCATGGGGGCTTCTTCCTGCAGCTATCAATTGGTGATGTAGCCCCCCGCTTTCACCACCATCCGTCAATTGTGCTTCAGCTGCAGGGTTAGTGCGATAGTGCAACCATGAAATTTACAATGCTTATGATAAACAAACGTGTCTACAACCATCCTTCTAAAAGTTTGGCTAGAGAGAGCTATAAGGAGGTTGCAGCTCACGAAGGCATTCGTGGTGCAACAAGTGGCTGACTCTAGAGGGGTGCTAAAAGAGCATGGTGGTGGTGTTTCAAGGATGAAGCTACCATGCTCGTCTATGAAATCTTTTTCTTCGCACTCCAGAGACAGTGCCTCACTAGATTCCCTAGCCCAATGGTTTTCTATCTCAAGAGGTTCATCGTGGAAGATCATGGTTGTATCTCGTTCATGATCGAGAATAGCACAATGTGGGCTAGTAGGACGAGGCTTGAACTCAATCAAGGATGATGAGGTTTGTACCATCATCTCGAGCGAGTTCTGCTTGGGAAAAGGCTTAGTCGAAGGATTTTCTAAGCAAGGTGTGGCGAAAGTTGAATTCCCAAGCTGTTCATGTAGGCTCCTTAGAGGTAAATGATGTAGGTTTTCTAGGGGACAGCCTATTAGGAGATCAAAATTGAGGGTATCTAAGATGTAAAAATCAAGATTGACCTTGATTTTGTCCATACTAATTGGCACGACACTTGCGACCCCTCGGCATTCAAGAATGTGCCTTTCGGGACAACTTTTCAAGAGTTTGCCGGATGGTTTTAGCGAAACACTACCTAAGAGAGAGTGTGCCAAGTGACATGACATGCTATTACCCTCCATGTTGGGGATAAGCTGGGCTTCTATGGTGATTCCCCGTATGGAGCATGGAATGGTCGTAGAGGGTGGCTTAATCCAAACTGCTTCGGAAAAGTCTATTATTCTATTTGACAATTCCTCCCTGATGTCCTCTTTGAGAAGTGCGTCATTGAGAGGATCGGGAGAAGAAGAAATGTTTGGAGAGATGAATGGCGACATAAGCATCATTTCTTCGAATGGGTTGTGGTCGTCATGATGCTCCACCATTGAAATTTCCGTGTAAGAGATAGGAGAAGTTTCCTCGGAATCATGCCCGAGGCTCCCTAGCGAAGATTTTTCTCGGAGAAAGTTTTCTAAAGGGGAGCCTATAAGAATATCAAAATCGATGATCGGGTAGACATGGAAGTCTAAGCAAACCTCAATTTTGTCTATCTTGACCGGCACTGCTCGTGTGATCCCTCGACATTCAAAGAATAGTCCTGAAGGACTTTGGAAGAGTCTGTCAGTCGGGTCAAGAGGCATGCTTCTTATGAAGGTTTCTGCGAGAAATTCGGACATGATGCAGGCCTCAACAGTGGGGTCATGAAGGGCTTCTACGACAGTTCCTCTTATTGAACATGAAATGGCTGTGGAGGGTGAGCTGATTCGAAATGCTTCAGAAGAGCGTTTCATTCCCTCCAACCATTCCTCGTTCATGGATTTTCTAGGAGAAGAAAGGGATGCCATAGGTCTCCTATCACAAAGGTAACTCGAGGTGTTTGTAAGGATTTCGTAAAGATAATCCTCGAGTTGGGAAGAGAACTTCGAAGGTTGAATTTCTTCTTCCTTCGATGTTCGTGGTTCGGGAGAGGGCTCAACAGATGAATCTGGGGATGTGGTAGGTATAGGTTTGGATTCGGCTGATGAGAGGCTCTCATGGTGCGACTGGGACTCGTGCTGGGGCTCACAAGGATAGGAAGGAAGATAAGACTTTCTTAAGATGCGATCTAGGATTTCTCTTCCTTATGTTGGAGATCGGAGTGCAAACGAACCTCCAGCGGCGATATCGAGATCGTCGGCTGAGTCCATGTCTAAACCCGTGTAAAAGATGTGCAAGGATACATCTTTGGGTATAGACAAGTCTGGGCATGTAGCTAATAGGTGTGAGAATCTTGCCCATGCCGTACCTATGAACTCCTCCATTTGTTCAAATGCAAGGATTTCACTTCGAAGAGAGGTTGTATGGGATGCAGAAGAGAATGAGAGACAAAAGTCATCTCGGAGCTCTTCCCAATCATGGATCGTACCCCTCACGTTGTGAGTGTACCATTGTTCCGCCTTCCCCACAAGAGAAAAAGGGAACAACTTCCACTTCAAGGTTTCCTGTGACATGCCTGGTATTACCAAGCATGAACACAGTTCCTCGAACCCTTGCAAATGAAGGTCGGGATCTTCGCTTTCTAAACCAGAGAAGGTTTGTGTCCGAACCATGGCAATGATGCGAGGATGAAGTTCATAGCCAGAAGTCGTGAAAGGCCTTGAAGAGGTTGATGGCTCTGAGAACTCATCCTCGGAGGTAGAGAGTTGGTGGATAGAAGAGGATGAAATGGTATAAGGATAAAATAAAAGAAAAGAAAAGGTAAAAGAAAAGACACACGAGCAAACTAGGTTCGAAGATAACTATAGCAACCGTTCCCCAGCAACGGCACCAGAAATGCTTGTTGGTATTTCTTAACTCTTACAGAGAAGTCCGCAAGCGCACGGAAATACCATTGTAGCACTTCACCCGGGAGTATTCAGGGTATTGTATTTTCCACGAGGAATGGGTGTGTAACTATCTTCTAACTAGATTACCCCGAAGAAGATAAGAGATAAAGAGACCTTAGGATAGTGTGATTCTGATCTATGGATAGGTTCAAGCGAAGAGATACACTAATGTTTCCACTCGCTCACTTCAGGAACCAGCTTGACCCTAGTCTGCCAAGGAATATCCGGTATCGCTCTATGTCGTACCCAGGCGGGGGGGGGGGGGGGGGAGTGCACTAACCACGCAGACTGTCTCTGTAGCGGACGTACAGGGTTGTCACCACCTGCCGTCTACCCCACAATACCAGCTGAATACGAGACAAACAAAGGTAATCTAAGGCCCAGACACCACTCCTATGCCTTCGACTACTACTCTAGAGTCGCGCAGGGTTATCCCGTCTTTATCAGGGGCCCTCTTCTAGAGTATCTGCTACGAGAACGGACGATGAACCCGCGAACGAATGAGAATAGAAGAATAACTTTACTAGAACTCACTGAATAGAAGAACCCAGATATGTACTCCAAATGTACCGTATCCGTAGAGGTACAAAGCCGAAGAGACGCCGACAATTCCGGCTCTTCTCTGAACTCCTTCCTCACACACTCCCTAGGCTAATGATACAAGAGGTGGAGCCTCTCTACTCTTCTCCTTCACATATGAAATGGTGTGTGGTGAATGAATGAGATGATGATGGGAATGAATGTGAGGGAGAGAGGGGGCCCCCTTATATAGTGGTGGAGGTGGAGTATGGGCTACTCTACGTGGTTCTTTACATGGAAACCATATCTCCCCGGGATAAGATTGCTTAGGGGCTACTCCACGTCGAGCTATACTTGGACATATGCTTGTCCAGGTTCGGCCGAACCTGGGGGTCGGCCGACCCCCAGGTGAAAATTCCTCAGCTCTACCTCCTCTGGTAGGCTGACATGTGGGCCCTGAGCCTTATCCTCAGGTGCATCTTGCGTGGCACGCCCGTTTCCTCTGATTTGTGGGCCCTCCTTGTAAGTGGCATTTCTGGGTAGCAGTATTTTGTGCATTTTATTGTGTGTTCTCCTATATTTTCCCCGCTTTGCAGATGTGGGTGCTTGCAGATGACAATTCACCAAAACTCATGGAATTGATTAGTTACAAGCCCTAAATTTAAGTTTGGTGATTATTTATCCTGAAATGCTGCAAGAGTTGACAATTATTTTTAGCACTTAAGGACCGCCAACAAGAGCCCCGCCTAGCGAACCTTTGTGAGAGCTTTATGTGACGTGTCCACGGACCACAAGCCGACCCTTATCAAATGGAGCATGGACGTCCACTTGAACCACCTGATAACAGCTCACTGAAGCAGTCATAGCTCGCGGCCCGGGCATGGGTAGCATGGTGCGCTTCACCCCTCCTCCCTGCGGCAGGGCAACGAGGGTCATAATAAAAGTCGAGGGTCCCCTGAACGCCTTCACGCAGGCCAAGGCTCGGGGGCTCCTCGCACACCGCGGCTCAGGCCGCACCCTCGAATGGCTCGACAACCATCGATTGTGAAGTTCCACGTGTTTAGCCAAAACCCCCACTCTTAACAAGCGCCTGCTAGATGGTTCGACAGGACTCCGAGTCGCTGCGCCAGCACGAAAAATGCCGAGGCTGGCTGAAAGGAACGCCGAGGCCAGCTGAAAAAGACATTGCACGGCCACCCCAGTAGGGCAACCATGCAGGGCGATGTTTATAGCCCTTGGACGAGTGTAAGCACTCCTCCAAGGCCTCGGGGGCCACACCCGCGGGTGCGCTGACGTGCCCCCACAGAGGAATCTCACACATTCGAGGAGCAGAACCCTCTGCAGACTAGCTCGATCGCCCCCCATCAGCACAACGGCGACATCCCCAGCGGCTAATCCATGGTGCTCGAGGCGACTATGATCTGCATAGACAACTTGGAGTGGCCTCCTCGTTTCTTCTCCAATGAGAAACCCCTACTTTGGATCAATCTTTTCTGACAATGCTCTCCGGAGCACCATCGCGCCACCGCCGGGCGAACCAAGATCCCCACGGTCAGCACCCGGGTCACGCCCTCGAGGGGTCAAGCCTCTGCGGGGCTGATGCTCATCCCCACAAAGGCTCGGGGGCTACTGTCGGGTACCATGATTAGGGGCACCCTAACCAGAGGACTAAATCACCCTTAAAATGCAAAACATATGTTAGGTGATCGGGCCCACGAAGGCCTACAGCCCCCTCCAATCCAAAGGAAAGGAAAGGACTCAAAGAAGCCCAATCCACGGTCCAAGTACACAGTTCGGCCATTTCGCACCCTCTCGAACTTGCGAGGCAATCTCCGCCTCGCTCGAGGGCCTCCCACCAAGACCCTCGAAGGCGCCCCACATCTCTGCCTCGCTCGAGGGTGGTGAGCCTACCCTCGAGAGAGAAGATCGACTCCGCCTCGCTCGAGGCCGCGCCTCGACGGAAAGGACAAATGGCCCTTCTGCTCGCCCGCCCGCCGTACGGAGGCATTAAATGCCAACCACTCCTCCACAGCGCCCGGGTCAGACGACGTCGAGCCGCCATTCCCCATAGTGGCTGTGACCGGAGTCCCGTCCCCCAACTCCGGGCACTGCTCTGCCATTCCGGACGCTGCGGCGCCACTGTGGGAACCTACGATGCTGTGCGAGACGTGCTCGGTACTGCTCCAACCACTGTGCTGCCAACTCCCCGTACTTCCCTCGTGCTTTTCCCTCTGCAGGAACCCTCGAACAGCGTGGGCGCGACCCTCGGGCGCGGTCCGGACCTTGACCAGATCAAGATCCCCGCCTGCAGGACCCTCGAAACACTGCCACGGTGAGCGCAGAGGACAATACCCTCTACAGCAACCACCATGCCGCCCGCTGGAGCTGCCAGGACACCAGCGCGATCTCCGCAGGACCAAGGACGACTGCACGCCCGGCACCTCACTCTCCAGTGCGACACAATGTACATTCTACAGTATTCTGCCACTGTACGCCCCCTATTCGGGGAAGAACGACGTCTTCTCCTTTCTCCCGTACATGTACACCGCCCCTCCTTGTGTCTATAAAAGGGGGAGGCGGGCTCTGTCTTCTCGATCGACGTTCATCGGGGCAGAACACTACACTCAGCACCACTCACAGAGCACATACGCTCTTCTGAGCCTCGATATTGGCACTCGCCTCAATCAACTCCTCCTCTAGCAGAGACTTGGGAGCTTCCCTCCCTCTCTCGCCTAACTTGTACCCCTGTTGGTATTTCTTAACTCTTACAGAGAAGTCCGCAAGCGCACGGAAATACCGTTGTAGCACTTCACCCGGGAGTATTCAGGGTATCGTATTTTCCACGAGGAACGGGTGTGTAACTATCTTCTAACTAGATTACCCCGAAGAAGATAAGAGATAAAGAGACCTTAGGATAGTGTGATTCTGATATATGGATAGGTTCAAGCGAAGATACACTAATGTTTCCACTCGCTCACTTTAGGCACCGGTTTGACCCTGGTCTGCCAAGGAATATCCGATATCGCTCTATGTCGTATCTAGGCGGGGGGGGGGGGGGGGGGGAGTGCACTAACCATGTAGATTGTCTCCGTAGCGGACGTACATGGCTATCACCACCTGCCGTCTACCCCTCAATACCAGCTGAATACGAGACAAACAAAGGTAATCTAAGGCCCAGATACCACGCCTATGCCTTCGACTACTACTCTAGAGTCGCGCAGGGTTATCCCGTCTTTATCAGGGGCCCTCTTCTAGAGTATCCGCTACGAGAACGAACGATGAACCTGCGAATGAATGAGAATAGAAGAATAACTTTATTAGAACTCACCGAATAGAAGAACCAGGATATGTACTCCAAATGTACCGTATTCGTAGAGGTACAAAGCCGAAGAGACGCCGACAAGTCCGGCTCTTCTCCGAACTCCTTCCTCACACACTCCCTAGGCTAATGATACAAGAGGTGGAGCCTCTCTACTCTTCTCCTTCACATATTAAATGGTGTGTGTGTGTGTGAGGTGGAGGGAGCCCCCTTTTATAGTCTTCAAGGTCGGTTCTCGCCAAAAGCTTATATGGAAGGTGATCAGGAGGAGTAGGGGGCACGCCACATCGAAGTGCACCTGGACGGGAGGCCGGCTAGGTTCGGCCAACCTAGGGGGTCGGCCGGCCCCACCTGGCCGCCTCTCGTCCTTATCTTCCTCGGGGAGTCTGATGTGTGGGCCCATGTCAAGATCCCGTGGTGCATTTGCCTTGGTTCCCCCCATTTTCTCTGACATACGGGCCCTCCTTGTAAGTGACACATCTCAGTGTTGATCTTTTATGCATTTTTCCTCATGTTCACTTGTGTTTTCCCTCTTTTGCAGATGTGGGTGCATGCAGATGACAATTCACCAAAATTCGTGGAAATGATCAGTAATACGCCCTATATCTAAGTTTGGTGATTATTTCCGGTAAAAAGCTGCAAGAGTTGACGGTCGAAAACGACACTTAAGGACCGTCAACAACACCCCCACACTTAGTCCTTTGCTCGTCCTCGAGTAAAGTTTGGAGGACCAGGGTGGATGCTACTCCTTGAATTCAACCTGCATATAAGTTATTCCAAGCTTCTTCTCACCCTTGTGAATTTTTGTCTGGCTACCATGCAGTCTTGGGTGATTGAACAAAGGATCGACTCAGAATTCAGGCTCCTGGCTCTTCCTGCTTATCACTTGAAGAATTTATTTTGAAAACAAAAAGATAGCCTTGCTCCTCAAATTACTCTCTGAACCACTCTTGTGTTTTTGTATCCTTACCAAGGCAAAGATGCTGCCTTCCTTTTCCTACCATCTATTCAGGCTTTATGTGGAGCTCAGGTTAGGAGTGGAGAGGCATGTTTGCCTTGCTTGTATTGCTGAGTCAAAAACAAGATCCGAGCAGAAACGAGTCATACAGTCTGATCAAGATGTGCAAGTGTTTGAACTATTTCTAGTGGTTTGAGGATGAACTCATTTGCATGACTCTCTCTCTCTCTCTTATTTTTGTGGATAGATGTTGCGACTATCTCCCAGTGTGGAAGTATAGTATGTGTACGTGATCTTGATCAAGAGAGCATGACAAGTTTCTAACAGGGGTCGAAGAATTTGATAAAGCTCAAAGCAAAGGTAAACAACATTTGAATGTTGGGCATGAAAACTTGTCTTTGGCTTTGGTAGGAATTTATGATAATTTGAGGAGGCAAGCTATTTATTTTTTTTTGAAAAAGAAAACAAGTGCTTTTGCAAGGAAGAGCATAGTGCCATCAAACCAAGTCATATCTCATTGATCAATTACTTAGAAAGCATGGGGTCCCTATAGGAATTTATTCACAAGGTTAAAAAGAAAGCTAAGAATAAAATATATGCGAGGTTTTATTCTTTGGAAGTATAAGGAGTTTTTAATTTTTTTTACGAAGAAATTTATTGAATTTAATCGAATGCAGGGAGGTTTAAGGTTTTGGGGACGCAAACCAACGATCTGGAGCTGGATGGGGTTGAGTGGGCTTCACCAGGGGTCGGCCGACCCATGGGTTCGGCCGCCCCTGAGGTGGGCCGTCTCGTCCTCCTCTTTTGCGTGCTAGTCATGTCGGTTTTCTGTCGCATTTTTGTGAGGTGCATCCCCCCCACACTTGTTTCTGTGCCTGTATGAAATCTCAAGACAAAATATGGCACAAATAAAAAGGGAACTCTGCCGGATTGGAATTCGAGGAGCTTAAACTTTATTATATTGAAATGAAAAGGGCGCTTATTACATGATGCAAAGGTGATATCAAGAACTAAACATGAAAAGTAAATGCGTCCTGTCGCTTGGTGGAGGCGTACACCTAAGCGATGTCCTTACCCTTCTCCAGGCGTGAGATCCTAGAGCTGAGGCCACGGCGGAGGGTATCAAGGTCGTCCTTGACCGATTTCAACTCTAATGACAACTCCGCCAGCTGGTCGCCCTGCTTCTGATTCTCTTTCTTTAATGCGACTATAGTCTTCAGAAGCTGGACGACCTTGGGCCCCTTTAGGACCTTCTCGTCCTCACTCTGGTACTGCCCCCCAGGACGTGTGATGGGAGGAGGAGTTAGGTGCCTCTTCACCCTTTTAGGGGTGGATGCAACAGATTCGGCCTCTCCCTTTTCCTTGGGGGAGAGCGCGGGAAAGAGGCCCTTACCGTACCCCCCTCCGGGAGTCCAGACTCCTACGACCCTAAAGCGTTTTGGAGAGTTGTCGCTAACGTGGGTGCGAGAAGTGGTGTAATGGTGGCTAACTACGTCGCCGCTTTTGTTCCTCACAGTGTAAGCGTGCTACATTCCCTCTTCCATGGGCATCGGAGGCATCAGATCGACGAAGAGGCGAACGGCGACATCCTTTGGGAGAAGTTCGCCCGTCGTCGGCCTTGGCGTAGTCCCTGGGCGCCTTCCCCTGCCCCTCTGGGCAGAGGCCTTCTTGACGATGCGCCGTGCCAAAGGGGAGGCCGAGTGGCCTCCTCGGCGCCCCTCGGCGCCGTCTTCCTCCCAGGTGCTGGCAGGATCGCCAGTAGTGTCGTGGCAATATGCATTGCCTCTTCTTCCACTGCAGGGCTCGCTAAAGCTTGGTTGGCGGGAGACGGCTCGCCATTGAGTCCGTACGTGGACTCGGACCCAACGAACGGAACGATCGTCTTTCCGGCCATGGAGATGGTGCTTTGCAGGTGGAAAAAGGCCGAGAAAAGGTGGAGTGCTTGGATCTTGGGTGAATGAGGAGAAGGAGAGGGGAGGAGATGAATTTAAATGGAAGAGAGGATCAAAATGGTGCCAAACCTTTCGAAGTTCGGTGTCTCCACACAAGGAAACATGAAAAGGGACATTGGATAGTTCAAATTCAAAGATCCAGCACCAACGGCCACAAGGTGGGGCCGGCCGACCCATAGGTTCGGCCGCCCCCTCTGGGCTCTGTTGGGCCTCAGGTTTCTCGTGTGGGCTTCTAAGGTCGTGGGCTAGGTGATTAGGGGGTGCATGGGCTTCATCTCTAAGAAGAAGATGCATAGAATCGAAGTCTACTAACTTAATTTCATCGAAAACCTCATCGGGTCGAAAAGGTTCATGAAAAAGTTTAAGCCGATGGCCATTTACCTTGAAGTACTCACCGTCATCATCCTGGAGTGTGATTGCCCCATTAGAAGATGTGTTGATGACGGTGTATGGGCCTTTCCATTTGCTGTGAAGTTTCCCTTCTCCAAAGAGTTTTACCCTAGAATTAAACATTAGTACCTTGTCACCTGGCTTGAACTCTTTGGGCTTGATCCTCTTGTCGTGCCATCTTTTGGTACGGTCCTTGTAAATCTTGGCACTGTGATATGCTGTCTCTCCCATTCCTCTAACTCTGCCAGCTGCATTTGTCTATTTCTCCCAGCGAGCTTGTAGTCTAGCTCAACTGGGAGATGACACGTCTTCCCGTAGACCAGTTGATATGGCAACATGCCGATGGGGGTCTTGAATGCTGTTCTGTTGTTATCGCCATAAATTAACAGGGTTAATTAATGGGCCGAGAGCAAGTTGGGCTTAGTGCGGAAATTAAAGAAGGCTTGTGAATCAGCTGTGTTACCACCAGAATTTGGCCGAGAAGGATATGGGCCGAAGCTGCCGATGGGCCTATACAGATTGTCCAGGGAAGAGGCGATTGTGGTCCATGCCAAGAGCCGATGGGCTCTTCTTATCTGTGTGCGTCGGGAGCCGATGGGCTCTCTTTATCTGTAATCATTAGAGATAGATTAGTTTTCGTATTGGACTAGGTTTTGTTTAACTTGGTCGTCAAGTCTACAAGACTATAAATATGTACCCTATGACATTCGTAAAAGAAGAACGTCATCACGTCTCGCAACAACATTCCTCGACGCACTGCCACCCCTAATCCTAGGGTTTCATCCAAGTAAGCGCCATGCTGCCCTGATCACTTCTTGCGATCAGGGCGGCATTGTTCTTGCTTTTACCTTGGTATTACTCGTACTGAAGCGTTTTTGATAGCGAGTAGTGCTAGTTATCCTGATGTTACAAGGAATACTTCTGCAAATTTAAATATCAAATATATAGAGACTAATTGAGGTCTCCAAAAATGTCATTGGAAGATAATTCCACGAGCATGTCGTCAATGTCCAGAGAGCCTTCTTCATTTGACGGAGTCTTTGTGTTGCTCGGTCCCACTCCTTGAGGGATGGGGTCCATAGCAACAGTCTCCAACTCATGAGAGGTGAAGTGTACTTTCTGGATGTACTGTGTATGATTCACGAACTCGATGTATATGTCAACCAGATGTTTGGTGTTCTGCATTTCTTAGCAATATGATTGTGGTGACCACACCTGTAGAAGGTATTTTTATGGCTACCATCATATTTTGCCTTAGACATGCTTATACCCTTTTTGGAAGATCTCACATGGCTTGTGGGCCCTATTGCGCTTGCCATTGCATGAGGAATTTCGAGCCCGTAGGTGTAGATGATTCTACTCATGTGTCCCTCTGTGAGGACTCATAGCACTTATGAGAATTGTCCACAATGTGTGGGTCTTCCTCGAACATGTGTTCCATTTTTAAATCCTGATGGATACGATTCCTTATTACATATAAGGCAGAAGAACATTGATAAGTTGGGTGGAGCTATGGCTCCATCAGCTGGTTCATCTATACATATTTATAGTCCATGTTTCAACAGACTCACTTTGATATCCATCGCCTAAACAGGGAAATTGGAACCGTCAAGAGCGATTATATCAAACTCGTTGGCGGCCATCTCACCCAAATTAATTGCCAACAATTTTGAGAAATTATGGCATGTTGATGCAATTTAATGTGAATTCAAAATGAACTCGAACAATAAATTAAATTTCCTTCACTTTTGGTAGAGAATTCCGAGTAAGAGGGATTATCGCAATACTGAGGCATACGTAAATCCATTTGTTCTCATACTTCAAAGAATTGTTCTAATTTAGAAGAAATTGTTTGCATGAAATAAATAGAGCGCGGAAATTAAATTAGCATAGTATTTGTAAAATTAAAGGACATGGAAATGCATATATATATATGAAAAACAGAGAATTACATAATGCTGAAAGCATATATAAAGTCTCTGATTATTTGAAGAATATAAATAGTTCAAAGTACTATAACTTGAATGTAAATTTCTTGCTGAAATTTAAATACTGAAAATAATAAAAATTATTGGGCGGTGGGCCGAAACAACTTCGATTTCGGCCCACCGCCGATTTGGGTCCGGAGCGAGCCGGGCGGGGCAATTGGCGAGCAGGCCGGCGCACCTGTTGGGCCGGTGCGGCCCAATTGGTCGCGGCCTAGAGGGCCCGCCTGGGAACCGGTTAGGGTTAAAGCCTAACCCGGTCCGGCCGCCGCCAGCAGCTGCAGCTGCCGTCGCGGCGCCGCCCTTCCGCCGCTAGCACGCTGCTGCGCCGCCCCTATTTCATGCGCCGAGCACGGCTGCCGCGCGCCGCGCAGAGGTCGGCGCGCCATGCAGGCGCCTCTACCAGCGCTGATGCGCCGCCGTCCCGGTGCCGCCGTCCGCCGTGCCGGTGCTGCCGTCCGCCGCGTCGCGCCGGTGCGCCGCCATGCGCGCGCTGAGGCACCGACACCGCTGTGTGCGCTGATGCGCCGCCGCCGACGCGCGTCGCGCCATCCGGATCCGGCCATGGTGTGACCAGATCTCCTCCCTCCGCCCCCTTTTCACCAACTCCGGCCGCGCCTAGCTCTCCCCCTCGCCAAAGCGAGAGGGGCGAGGCTTGGGGCCACGCAGATGTGGGAGGGGGGGGCATGGCCGGCTCCACGATGCCGAGCTCATCGACGACCGCCGGTGCCGGAGGTTGAGGCGGTGGCGAGAGGGTCGGCTCGTCGAAGACCACCTGGGCCGCCATGCTTGAGCTTACCCTGTTGTTGTAGAACCGGAGGGCTCCACGGTGTGCGGCCATAGTGCGCGGAAGCTCGAAGCCCGGCGGCTCCAGGGGAGTTGGCGTGTACGGCGGCGTCTCCGAGGAGTACCGTTGGAGACAAAATGTATGGTGAAAAACTGTGTTTCATTGATCTCGATGATTACAATATATAGGGAGATTTACAAGGTCACTAAATTCAGGAATTGTAACCCTTTCATTCACTGTATCACAGCAGCAATAAATATGTTTTATTGCCATGAAAATGGCTATTAACCCAGTCTTAACAATGGCTGTTAGCCTAGCCTTAACAATGGCTGTTACTATGTTTCATGGCCTCCATTGTAACAGCTGGTTTGACTAGATCAAATAAAGTTTCTGTAACACATACTTCACTCGAGTACAAAGATGCGCATGCCCTCGAACCTCTTGAATATTCGGCCGGGATTGTGCTGCACCTACGGTCAAAGCACTCGAGTAGCTTCATACAATCATACTTCACTAGCCCTCTTGCAATTTGTGCCTCCTGATAGCTCCTCTTGCATTGCCAGAGTGAGGTCCTTTTGTAAAATTTTCTATCGGGCATTTTCATAAACCCTTGATTCGGATCGCTATCAGTAATAACGCTCTGAATCAGAGGATTTTATATAAGAATAAGACCGGGTATTTATAGAAAACCTCTTAATTTGGATCGTGATTAAGGGTTTGTAAATTTGAAGATGGATCGTGATTAAGGGTTCATATATAAATATGAAGAACGGATAGTTTCAGTGAACTTCTCGGACGGCTCCCCCTCCTGACTGCTGAACAACGGCCGCGGCCGCCGCTGCCATGCGCGAGCTCACTCTGGCTGGCGCTGGACGATTCTCCTGGTGCGTCTTCGGGTGCTACAGCTGCTGAGCGTAGAACTGCCAATCGACACATGTGGCGGGAACCCCCGGCCGGCCCTATATATACACCGGCATCCGATCACACCCCCACTCTCCAGCGCCAGGCGCCAGCCGCACCAGCAGGAGGGAGGTCGTTGTCGTCGGTTGCACGTCGGGGATGATGGTTCATCTCGGAGCCGCGGGCACCGGCGATACAACTGGGGCTCTCTAGCTACTAGTCGGCGGCGGGGTCTGTTTGGATTGGGCACAAACGTGTCAAGACTTGTATAACCCCAGCCACCTACATATACAATGCTACTGTCACGTCACTGAGCTGGGATTTTTACATACACAATGCATTGCACAAATACAAACCTCAAAATATTCAAAAAAAAAAACACAAACCTCAAATACATCAAATTACATTCGGGAGCCGAAGAGCCGAAAAGGATTTTACCAAAAGAAGAGGGTACAACCTTACATAATTTACACTCAGACGGGAGCAGTAAACCATTTGGTAGGTTGTTCAGAGAGCAAATATTTTGGCCACTAGCTCGGAGGCAATGCGCTGGACACAAGCCAATACAATTTCTACAAAATTTCACAATTGCTTCAAGCTGGTGTTTGACTGGAACGGGTCTTGTAACGGATTCTGTCTACATGCTGCAGCGGAGAGACTCAGAAAAAACACATGAAACACCAGGCACTCAAGCAGGCATCCTGGATGATCCCTACACAAAGTAGTCTTGCCGCACAACTGTGATGAATTCACATGTAAGGGAGTCATCCTCTCTTTGCTTCCCAATATCACCATTTCCTTGGATGTGCCAATATATTTTTGGGGGAAATGCGGCATATAGGTCTGCAGTAATATACAGAAAAGTTAAGGTAATAATTTGGAGAAAATCACTGTAACAATTCTACTGGATTGAACAAAGATCTACCTGCTGATGCAGTTTGATCAGGTTCTCTAGTTGAATGTAGCACAACAGTCCCAGCTAGAACTGTAAGAAACCCACAAATCTCTGAGGCTATGTTGCTTGCTTTTTGCCCAGACCAGTCCTGTATAGTCATCAGAAATAGGTTTACTATCAAAATAACATGGCAACACCAATATTATGTGTTCACTAAAGTTGTAAAAAAAATACTTCACCTTGAACATTATAGCACTTGCTAAAATGGTGAGCGTTGTGAACATGGCATAGTAGATGGGAGAGACAACTGCTGTATTGAAAGTATCCAGGGCCTGAAATTTAACACAACATGCAGTAGCCGTGTAGCACACAGTATATTAGCTACTACTAAGAATACACAAACTGAAATTAGGTACTGCAGTCACACGAGTGACACTGCATTAAATTGATCAATGTGGACGCAAATATGGGACCTCTGAGACAAATTTTTTAAAGGAAACTTATGACACACTTTTCAAATGTCACAGTTTACATCTGTTATGGATGCACCGTTCTATAAAAATCTGAAGAGTAACAACCTTCCTTTTAATCTTACTGATTGGGCAGAGGCATACCTTATTCAGATAAACTAATTGAATAACAATACATGTTGCCGAAACCACTGCAAACACCCATGTCTGGAAATAGCCGGCCTGGTTTATGCCTTCAATTGTAAGCTTAATGGCAATGCCCACAGCCTTTATGCTCATTACCTAATAATACCACAACAGCAAACAAATCCATATTACAAACAAAACCAAAATTTCACATTACAAACAAAACAACACTTATATCAGAAGGGAATAAAATTTCATGTATAACACTTACTGTCAGGGATCCAATCACCGAGCAAATTCCAACATAAACAATTATGTTCATTTGTCCATACCGTGGAGCGCAATATAGCATGAGGAACAGGGACACGCCCACTGCTATGGCAGCATAGCAAAGGAAGGCTGCAGTAACAAAAATTACAGGACACTATAAAAAATTAAGTCCAGTGTGATGGCAACTAGCTAACTACGGCGAAAAGGCATGGAAACTTACAAGGCTGCGTCGCCAAGTGCCAAATCTGCTCCACTGAACTAGGGGTCCTCTCCTGGGGTGCATGTAGGATGATCATTGTCGACCCAACAATGCAGAGACCACAGCCCAGCACGCCCACCCGATGCAACTTCTCATTCAGTGTGAAATGGGCTAGAACAGCACTGCACACAACAAATCACCTCATCAGACACCTAAACAGACGCATTCAGAACAAACCAGCTGAAACAATCCCCAATATACCTGACAATAATACTGAGTGCGCCCAGTGGTGTGACGAGGACTGCGGGCGCAAACATGTAAGCGATGAAATTGGCAATCTCCCCAACAAGCACTGCAAAGTTCCAGTTTTGACAAAACATTTGAATACAAGTTTGGCATGATTAAGAACAAATGAGCCCAAGGGAACGGCTGATGCTTACTGGTGACCATCCCGACCCACCAGAGTGGCTCCAAGAGGTAGCCATACCCTCCGGCACCTGAAATTTTGGACAGTTCAAGTACGTTCGTGTCATCTGTTACATAAAATCGACCTCTACTGGGCATAAAGGAGCGGCCTTTGTCACATTTCCCAGCACTGAAGGTTCGAATTTAGCGTACAGGAACCAGAAAGACCTAGAGGGCGGCGAGCGGAGTATTCGAGAGAGAAAAAATTGCGAGCAGAGCAAGACAGCGTCTTCGGCGAGCGAGGGCGGGAGAGGGGCAGATACCTGCTCGGGCGCCCGCGGTGGCGGCGCGGCGGAGGCCCTTCTTCTTGACGATGAAGCTGACGCCGATGAACGCCGAGGAGGCGACGGCGAGGAGCGAGCCCGTGAGGTTGGCGGCGAAGAGGTCGCCGCCCGCGGCGTCGGTCGCGGCGGGGCTCATCGGCGGCGTGCGGCGGCGCGCTGCCGGCGCATTTGAAGCGAGCCCCCGCGCTCAGGTTCGGATTGGGTTTTTTTTCCTGAGGAAACCATACCTGTATTACTGAGTAGGAAAACCGTACACATACGCATACAAGTACGAAAGAGGAGGATACATGGACAGCTGTCCAAACCATCTAGCACAAAGACCCCTCAGAAAACAAGATATTACAATTAGGTCCCTGGACCCTGTGCTTCCCGGCGCTACCAGATTTCGTCCTCGTCCGCCGCCGTGAAGCCGTCGCCGGTCATCGTCGTGGAAGAAGACTCCATGGCCACCGAAGAACTGGAGGAGCCCTATCGCGTAAAGACTTTGAGTAGCCGCAGTAGTCACCCGACGCGGACCTCAGGATTGAATCGCCATGGAAGGAACATCGGCCGGGTACACCCCGAGCGCCTCCAATCCTGGACCAGAGCTCGTCGACGACGCTTGCCGCCGGAGAATCAAGCTCGATCCACACTCCATCAAGCCGCAGCACCGACAGCCGTCGCTGCATCCTTGACCCGAGCCGCCGGATCCGCCGCCGCACGAAGTCGACGAAGAACAGACGAACACAGATCGGACTCCTGTACACGGGCCGGCAAAACCGGACCCCACCTCCACGAGCACGTCGACGGCGCCGGAGCGGAGCACCATCAAGACGGGGACGAGCTCGAGAGAACCTTATTCCAAGGTGGCGTCGCCGCTGCCTCGACGCCGCCGCCGGAAACCTAGACCTAGACACCCTAGGACCTAATCTACATCACTGGGACGAGGACCACCGTTCCCCCACGGCACCGAGGGCCAGAGGCCCGCCGGAGACGGAGGGGAACGGCGATCTCGCCGGTGGGAGCACGGGCCACCTCTCTCAACTGTTCACACGAGAGCCTTCGAGCGTGGTTTTGACCGGTGATGTGCGCGATGGGGCTGAATTGAAAGGAGGAAACAGGAAAGAGGGGACGGGACAAGCGCAGGTGTAGCACGAGAGGGTGGAATTGTCTGGTTACCGGGAATGAATTCGATCCCCCATTTCCTTTCCTTTTCATTTTTGTTTGGGTTTTGCCTCGCCCTTGCGTTGCTTGGGGTGGATGGACGTTGGGCACGGCCAGTCTCTCTGCCACGAAATGTCGTGTTGGACTTGGGTGTGAAGGCGAAAATGCCTTGGGGATGCAGTATCATGTGCGTTTAATTCGCTATCCCACCTGCTTCTTCTTCTTTTTTTTTTCTTTTTCCCTGGATGTTAACAATAATAATAATAAATGTTTCGAACGAAGTCGATCGGAGCAAGCGAGGGTACCCACGTGACAGGTAGTAATAAAGTAGCGAGTTTGCCGTAAAATATCAGGAAGAGACGTTAGATCAATTTTAGTGGAAAGTGTCATCGTTCGTATAGTTATCAAGATTGCAAATTAGGTAATCGAGACTCTCATATTTTATGGCATTTCTCCTTCTCACTCTTCTAACATATCAGGTTTTCTTTAGTTGCAAGGTGTAAAGTTTTTGAAAGAGAATCTTTCTATATTTGAAGTACTAAACATAGACTAATCATAAAATTAATTACAGAACTCGTCTGTAAATCGCGAGACGAATCTAATGAGCCTAAATAATCTGTCATTAGAGTTACTGTAGCATTACTGTAGCACTTTAGGGTCTAATTACGGCCTAATTAGGTTCATTAGATTCGTCTCGCGATTTACAGGCAAACCGTGCAATGCGTTTTTTATTTCATCTAGATTTAAGTTTCCATGCAGATGCCAGAAATTTTTTTTAGAATTTTAAATTATACAACTAAACAAGGGCTCAGTAAATTTAATATCCATAATATTTACATGATACTCCATTGATATTGCCTTAGCACTTGATCCGGACCTGCCGGTTTCTCTCTACTCCTTGCCGCCGGTGGCCGAGCAGGTGGGGCGGACGCGGGTACGGAAACGACGCACCGCGCGCGTTTGGGCTTTGGAGAGCACTCGTGCCGGCTCGCTCATCATACGGATTATATGGTGGTCGGTTGGTTCTCACGTCGCGGCCTTTTGCGGCCTCCAGACCAGACCCTGGACCGGAGACAACTTCAGGTGGGATTGTGGGAAAGGGGCAGCGGTCAGCAGTCAGCTGAGCGGTGGTGGACTCGGAACTGAGGGAGCGCGGCGCGCAGCTCCCTCCATCGCCGGCGCTTCCGTCTTCCGTCTTGCGCCTTGGTTTTGCCACAGGGCACTCGAGCGCTTGTTCGTGCGGCAAAAGGCACATCAGTGTATTCCAAGTAAAGAATGGGTTTGCTCCCGACCCGCCGTGGCGCCTGCCGGCCCAGAACCGGCGCATCATCTCCCAGGGGTTCGTTTGGTATCCTACTCGTACGAGACTCCACCGCGGAGACGCTTCGCTTCACGGGCAACGCGACGTTCCCTGGCCTCACACCCAAAGAAGAGCATGCGCGCTTCTGCCCGGACACCCGCGGGCGCGTGGAGTCGGTACGCAACAGCGTAACGTGTGTTACGTGACCATCCGTCAAGTAAGGTAAGCCCGATGGGGTTATCGGCGACGCCACGCACTCACCTTCTTTTTTTTCTCCGTCAACAACACGCGCAGTACCTGCCCAGGGATAGGTTCCGTGCAGTCGTGCGGGCACCAAGCTCGCATCAGCTTCCGGAGCACCAATCTGCCCTGGTCTGGTCATTCACGTTCTTCTCACCTTTTGAAGCGAAGCGGACGCCGGTCCTGGCGAGTGTGCGGACGAGAGAGTAGCACGATGCCACTACGCGCGAATCCAGCCGAGCCAAGCATCCCTGCTTCGGCTCCAATTCCTGGACGAGGGAGGGGAGGCGGCGGCGAGCTGCCCGCCACTGCTTCCACAGGCCACGGCCGCTCGCGTCCTCTCCTCTCGTGCGGGGGTGGACAAAACGAACGGAATCCTGCGGCGGCGCGCGGGGCTGACCACCACCCGACGGCCGACGCAAGTGGGCGACCGGCGGCGAGGTCTCCGCAAGGCGGCGGCTCTGATTCCGTGACGGGGACTCGCGTCGTTGGACGCTAGCGATCCCGTGCGCCCGCGGCCTGCGGCGGCGGCGTCTCTTCGTCGCGTGTGGCCGCGCGGCCCCCCGGTTAACCTTACGGGTTAAGGCTGGTGGAGACGGCAAACGCCGGGAGGAATCACGCAACGCGTCGAGGATTCCTTCCAGCTAGCCACGCCCGACCCGAGCTGATTGACGTGCTACAGCTCCATGTTCTCTCGAGGACACGAGTAGGATTCCCTGCTTGGATTATTAGTAGGGCTTCTTCGGATTCGACGCTGACCGACCGGTGTTCACAGACCACAGCACGTTGCCATCCTCTCCTCTCTCTCTGTGTCTACGCTGTTGAGCTATTAACGGATTATCATTCGTGGGCCGTATGTATGGCCCGTATTCTCCTGTTTCCCTACGCTGGAAACCGACCGACTTGTATAAGGCTCAGCGTAGCCGGGCTTCATTACGGGAAAGAACCATGGCCCACCACGCCCACTTGGCTGGCTGGGACCACAGTCAGGTCGGCTCAGTGGTGGGCCCACGAGTCAGCCTAGTGGGCCTCTCACCTCGAGCCCACAACAGCACTGCAGTAGCAGTCCGGAATTGGAAAGCGTGAAGGCGGCCTCTCGCAAACAAAAGAAAAATTCTAAAAAGGAAATACTCTAATGTGAAGGCGTCAGCGCTCATGGAATCGCGGGGCCCCAAGGCTGATCTCCAGTGGCTGCGTCCTCTGTGGCCAAAACTGACACTACACCCCGTGCGGCACCGTTGGTATTTCATGAGTACTGAGATTTTGCACGGTGTATTCACACATTGTTGTTGCAGAAGTTTCGATATACAGCAATGAATACGTATTACCATTGCAGACTTAGTACCTGCCTAAGATGCAGCTGTAAAAAGTAAAGGGAATCCGCGTAGTAAGAGATAATCTGTGCACTCGCTTCGCTGTATTCAAACTTCACAGCACTGTTTCAAAAAAAAAACTTAACAGCAAAAGCTTTCCTGAAAATCTTAATATTGATGATCCAGTCAGTATTTCCCTCGCACCAGCTGGAAGCAAATCTTCTTTTTTTTTTAAGGGGCAGCTGGAAGAAAATCACGAGCGCAACAAGGCAAGAAGAAATTTCGTAGACGGGGCTGGACCAACCGTATATCTCCTGTATACACGCCCGTATATCTCCTGCGCTCCACTTTTCCAGGTTTTGGGGCCTTTGGGCGGTATTCGGTCTCCACACGCCCGCCCGCTTTAAATCCCGTCCCTTCCCGTGCGTTCGGGAGGGCATCCCCCTCGGTAGCCCTCGCCTCCCCAAGGCCCAAACTCCCGTACCAACGCATGGCCGCCACAGCCGCCGCCGCCGCCGCCGCCGCGACCTCCACGCCCTCCTTCCCCCTCCTCCGCCGCCCGGCCGCGGCGCCGATCACCGACCGCCACTGCCATCTCAGGTGCTCCGCGAAACCGTCGCCGCTCGAGCTGCGGCACCGCGCCGCGCGCCTCGCCCCGGCGCGGGCCCTGCTCCCGGACCGCGTCACGCCGTTCTCCTTCGACGCGGACGGCGACGACCACCCGCGCGAGGAGTGCGGCGTGTTCGGGGTCATCGGGGACCCGGACGCGTCGTCGCTCTGCTACCTCGGCCTGCAGAAGCTGCAGCACCGCGGGGAGGAGGGCGCGGGCATCGCCGCCGCGGACGCCGATGGCAAGCTCAAGTCGGTGACGGGGCTGGGGCTCGTCGGGGACGTCTTCGGCGACCCGGCGCGCCTCGCCAAGCTCCCCGGCGACGCCGCCATCGGCCACGTGCGCTACTCCACGGCCGGCGCCTCCTCGATGCGCAACGTGCAGCCGTTCCTCGCCGCGTACAGGTTCGGGCAGCTCGCCGTGGCGCACAACGGCAACCTCGTCAACTACCAGGCGCTGCGCAACAAGCTGGAGGCGCAGGGGTCCATCTTCAACACCTCGTCGGACACCGAGGTTATCCTGCACCTCATCGCCACATCGCTCTCGCGCCCGCTGCTCTCCCGCATCTGCGACGCCTGCGAGCGCCTCGCCGGCGCCTACTCGCTGCTGTTCCTGACGGCCGACAAGCTCTTCGCCGTGCGCGACCCTTTCGGCTTCCGGCCTCTTGTGATGGGGCGCCGCCCCAACGGCGCCATCGTGTTCGCGTCGGAGACCTGCGCGCTGGACCTCATCGACGCGGCCTATGAGCGCGAGGTGGAGCCCGGGGAGGTGGTGGTCGTCGACCGCCGCGACATGGCAGTGTCCTACGCCTGCCTCGTTCCGCACCGCCCGCGCAAGTCGTGCGTCTTCGAGCACATCTACTTCGCCCTCCCCAACTCCGTCGTGTTCGGGCACGCCGTCCACGAGCGCCGCAGCGCATACGGCCGCGCGCTCGCCGAGGAGTCCCCGGCTCCGACCGCGGACGTAGTTATCCCCGTGCCGGACTCGGGGTTCTATGCCGCGCTCGGCTTCGCGCAGGCGTCGGGGCTCGAATTCCAGATGGGCCTTATCCGGTGGCACTACAGCGGCCGGAGCTTCATCCAACCGTCGCAAGCAATCCGCGACCTCGCAGTCAAGCTCAAGCTCGCGCCCGTGCGCGGCGTCATTACCGGCAAGAGCGTGGTCGTCGTCGACGACTCCCTCGTGCGCGGCACCACCTCGAGCAAGATTGTGCGCCTGCTCCGCGACGCCGGCGCACGCGAGGTGCACATGCGCATCGCCAGCCCCCCGGTCATCGGCTCCTGCCTGTACGGCATTGACACGCCGAGCGAGGGTGAGCTGATATCCAACAGGATGGACCTTGAGGGCGTGCGGAGGACGATTGGCTGCGACTCGCTGGCCTTCCTCTCGCTCGACAAGCTCCACAGCATCTACGGTGATGAAGCACATGAGCTTTGTGACGCCTGCTTCTCTCGGAGCTACCCAGTACTGCCCACTGTGCCGGAGCCGGTGCCGGAGCTGGTGTCAGCCTTCGAAGACTAACCAGAAAGGGTGTGGTTCAATACGCTGCATGCTTACTATAGAATCTAGACTCGATTTTGGGCTTGGCATTTTTATATTTGCAATTGCATTCATCCATCTGAATTTTGAGGTATACAAGATTTAGACATGGATCGAACTGCTCAGTGAGTTTGATCATCTATTGTATTACTATGATGATGATGACAGTGAATAACAAGAAAATTGTCTCAGCGACGCGGGGTTAAGAACTACCTTCTTGGCAATTCGGGTTTAATACGATGCTGTTTTGGGTTTGCATCAGATGTTGGTCTCACGTTGCTGCTTTTTGATATAGTTGGATAAGTTGCCTCTGTGGTTGAGTGCCTGTTACTAACAATTGACATGTTTGATCATCAGTGTTACAGTACAGTATCTATCATCTATTTTGCTTATGCTAGTAGCCATATAAATCATATGATTGCGATGTAAGCGATCTTCTTCAGGTACAAAAATTGAAATAATTTTTTTTGGGGGTAGGGGAGTCTTTACTTTCTTGTTTTGATATCTGAGAGACTGAGATCTGTTGCTCAAGAGTGGGCTAACAGATTATGTTTTCAGAATTCCTTAAGTCGGCATGAATTAGTTGCAAGCTTTGCATTACTTCTCTAGAATCAAGGTTTAAGTTTAACTGAGATGTCCATAAAAAAAGTTTCTGCTGATTATGATTTGAATAAGGTTCTCCAGCCTCAATCTTTAGTGAAGTGCCTCCTAGGTCCTTGCTGAGTTGGAGATCAAATCATATCTGCTAGTTACTTATTCAAATTTTATTTATGTGCCAAGTCAAGCAAGGAAGTTTCTGAAATCTTACTGCATTAGCACTGGAAGTATGATAGTCTGCTCACTGCAGTCAATCTTGACTGTAAGTGTCATACTAGCTGCCTGTCTTCCGACAACATTTTTTTTTTGGATGTTGATTTGTATTCAAGAAGGTAGTCAAAGGTAAGCATAAACATCACGACGATGACATGATTCTTGTTTTATGGTATTAAACCTGGCCAAAACAAACACTCTTTCGACAAGGGTTTCTGCTCACGTGATCTTGCTGCTTTGAACTATACTGTAGTATATGTTGACTCATCCACTTTTCTGTTGGAATACTTTCCGTTGACATCTTCAAATTTGGTCCTTGAAATCTTTGCGTTGATCTCATCTCATCCTCTGTATTGATCGAGACATGTAATGCTTTCCTGATAACAGCCATCTTTCTATGTTTTCTCTGAATCAGTCTGGTTTATGTGAAGGTGAGCTATCAACATGTAATCCATGCCTTGTGAACGTGAGGTATCTGTTAACATGTACGATGTCTTATTTGTAACAACCAACATCAAATCTGTTATGGTTGAGATATAGGTTCTAGAAGAGGTAGTTTGTTGTACGAGCTGTTGTAATCCGGTCAAGTAGTTGTAGTCTATCTCAACCTTTAACAGATTTGGATGTATATCTTGTAAGCCACGCAAGGGGCGTTTCCTTGCCTACTTAACAAAGGTGCGGCCTCCTACGGGAGGTTCAACGCTTCCCAAATTTTTCACATGGTAATCAGAGCCATCCTCTAATCAAAGTTCATCCATGTCGAGCTCCACCACCAGCGCCGTCCTCCCATCTACTTTCGGTCATCCCGTGACTGAGAAGCTTTCCAAGTCCAACTATGCTCTTTGGAAGCTGCAGGTTCTTCCTGCCATCTGCGGCGCACAGCTTGTGCAATATATCGATGGATCTTCTCCCGCTCCTGCCAAGGAAATTGATGGAGGACCAGACGGCAAGCAAAAGGTGCCAAATCCAGGATACACAATCTGGCTGGCCTATGACCAGCAAGTCTTCAGCTACCTCGTCGCGTCGCTATCACGCGATGTTCTGAAACAAGTCGCCAGCTGTGTAACCGCAACAGACTTGTGGAAACCCTTGGAGGAGCTATTTGCATCCCAAACTCAGGCACGTGCGGTGAACACTCGCATCGCACTGGCGAACACGAAGAAGGGAGCAACATCCGTCGATGAGTACGTCGGGAAGATGCGTGCTCTTGGTGATGAGATGGCGGCGGCCGGCAAGCCCATCGATGATGAAGAACTTGTCTCCTACATCTGCACCGGCCTCGACATCGAATTCAACCCGGTAGTATCTGCTATCCTTGCACGTGTTGAACCTATCAGCGTCACCGAGCTCTACAGCCAACTTCTTCTTCTAGAACCTATATCTCAACCATAACAGATTTGATGTTGGTTGTTACAAATAAGACATCGTACATGTTAACAGTATCAACATGATCATTTGCTTTCCAAGGCCATGGCTAAAGGGTAACTAAATCACTCCTTAACATACTACATCTTTAGTCCTTCTGGCCTCATGGACGCTCTGATCCCGTCATCTATTTCAGTCCAGACATGTGCTGCTTTCCCGATAATTCTCATATTTTTGCAATGTTTCCGTGAATCAGTCTGGTTTTATGTGAACGTGAGCTATCAGTTTTCGAAATGTGATTCCATCCATGGCCTTTTTTCTTTTACTGTGAAGTACTCTTGAAACTTGAAAGGGCCAAGGCCATGGCCGAAACTGAGCTAATATGCAGGACGCAAGTTTTGAATGGTCAAGAGCGACTAGCCTGTTCCAGTCTTCCAGAGGATGAGATATGGATGATGGCATCGTGTGATCTGCGAGTCTTACGGTCGCCTTCTTCTTTCGGCAGAGAATATATCCTGTTCTGTCTTTTTCTAGTTCCGGGAAGGCATGAAAGCACGTAACCAACAGGATAGACAAGCATATGTACCTTTTCATTGCACTGAGCATCATTATTCGGAGCCCGGTTTATCTGAAAATTGAACGTTTATCAACTACTATACTAATAACACGCGTTTTTGTATTGCGCTTTTGTATTGGAGAACCCTGAGCTGAGACTTATCTCTTCTTGGCTTCTTGACATGCGTTTTTGTCCATACAACGTGTTACACTGTTAGTCTGTTCTGTTGGAAACTGATGGATCAGGCAACTACGTTCGTGCTTGTCCTGGCTCCTAGATCGCGGTCTCTTGTGCGTGTTAGTAGCTGTGGTTTTCTTTGACCATGCAGAATGTATTTGCCGCAGAACTGGCTGCCTTGATCTAACTTTGTTGCTAATACTGCACTGTTCACTTTGCAGAAACGGTAGTATATCTCCATTTTATTGTGAAGACCTCCAATCTTTTTACCAACGCCATGAGCTAGCCGGGCTCCAGCTAGAAACCATGATGGGGAGCACTACGGGGTAGCCATTGAACTGTAAACTTGTGTGAAGGCAAGCAATACAATGGATGTACTCGTACTGTGTGCCGCTGAGCTGATTCGTTCCGGTAAGAGATCACCACTGGGGATTCGACAAGTTGTGAGGCAATTGCCAAATCTGTTCCAAGGTTTATATCCCGCCGTCTGTCTTTGAGCACCAGAAGCACGCAGGCACACTAGACGCTAGTGTCGTGGGTGTTGCGTCGCATTCCGTCTCGATAGTTTCTCTGATCGTTGCGGTCTCTGGTCCGGCTTTTCTCCCAGGAGGACCCGCGGGGAAGGGAATTTCTCGGGCGCGCGCGACGCAACGCCGACGGCTGTTGAAAGCCTGCCCCCGGCCATGAGTGCTGCTTTCCGCAATGTGGCGCGCGGGCCAAGGAGGCCGACACCGCAAGAGAGAATGATGCTGTGCCGCCGTGCCCTTCTCGTCCTGTGCCGGCGCGGTATCATGCTTGCTTTCTTTCGTGCCGGCGGCCATACCACCAGCCACAAGAGTGGAGTGGTGATGCACTCACTGATGCTGCCGTGCCGGTCCGGACCATATAGGGGCCTTTAGTTCCTTAAAAAAAAAGTTTGGCCAGTATCCGTCACATCAAATTTTCGGACACATACATGAATTATTAAATACAGTTGAAAAAATAACTAATTATATAGTCTAATTGATTCATACGAGATGAATCTAATGATGCTAATTAATTCATAATTAAATATTAATTATTAAATAACAACAAAATGTAGTATAGTATCCGAATTCAAACTTATTCACCAACTAAACACCCCTCGTAATTTCCTGCTTTTCGCTGATGCCGTGGTGGCTGGGTGGTGGTAGTGGTCTGGTAGGTTGGTAGCACAGAAGTAGGATCCATGAACCGAGAGGATATTTGTACGTCGCGACAAGAGGGATGACCTGGTATGTACAGCCAGTCAGTTTTTTGTTTTCGCGAGGGAAGTTTCTTTGCGCGGCACATGCACGCAGAATTTTGGTTCCAATTCGCATGATCCTATGTTGTTGTAGGCACAGAATGTGGGGTTTGGTAATTTCCTTGGCTCGAAATCACAGGAATGGAACCAGTTTCATGAAAAGATAGGATGCCGAGTGACGAAAAAGACGCGAAAGGAACCCCCATTCGTCCTCCCATCATCCTTCCATCATTTTGATCACACCCCCACCACCACCACCACCACCAGAAAAGCACACGAGACAAGCGCAACCCATTCCCAACGGCCGTGGGGGAACGCGACGGCGAGGAAAGCAAAGCTCCCCGCCCCGCCCCGGCCAGGCACAGCCCCCATCCATTTCTGAGGAAGGATTACCACCTCCCCTCCGTTCCCCTCGCGTCGCGTCGCGCGATTCGATTCGGTTCCTTTCCTCCGCTCCGTTCCGTTCGTCGCCGCTGCGGCTGCGCCCCGGACCGGACCCCAGCGACGCCCCCAAAGGCTGCGGCCGTCGCAGTCCCATCGATTCCGCCCGCCCGCTTTCCCACCCCTCGAAGCCGAATCCGATGGTTCCACCCGTTGACCGCCTCCGCCCTCGGAGGCCGCGCCGCCTCCTCCCCGCCCTCCTCGGCCCGCGCGCCCCCGCCCTATAGATAGACACCCGCCGCCCACTCCCCGATGGCGGTCGCCGGCGACGACGACGACAGCATGGATCGGGACTTCGCCGCCAGGCTGCGCCTGGCGCATTCGCCCTCCCCGGCCCCGCCTGCCGCCGCGGCCGCTTCCTCCTCCCCCACCGCCACAGGGGGGATCGCCTTCCGCGCGCCGCAGGAGCAGTTCACCGCCGCCGACTTCGAGCTCGGCAAGATCTACGGCGTCGGCTCCTACTCAAAGGTCGGCCCTATGCTGCCACCCACTAACTGCCTGCATCATGTGTCGTGGATCGTGGGAGTTGCGTGCGGTTACTTATCGGGGTGGAATGCGACATGGGCAGGTGGTGCGGGCCAAGAAGAAGGACACGGGCAACGTCTACGCGCTCAAGGTCATGGACAAAAAGTTCATCACCAAGGAGAACAAAATCTCCTACGTCAAGATGGAGCGCATTGTGCTCGACCAGCTCGATCATCCGGGTGTCATAAGGCTGTTCTTCACCTTCCAGGACTCATACTCCCTCTGTTAGTGCCTTACTGGTCTAAATAGCAGCAGTCAGCATTGCAAGGAGCTGCTGATTCAGTAATGCTGTGTCTCTATTGGCTTGTAGACATGGCGCTCGAGTCGTGCGAAGGCGGGGAATTGTTTGATCAGATTGTTCGGGTTAGTGTCCACTGCTCATAATGTGGTTCATCCGTGTTCTGTCATTGCTTCTTAGGTGCCGAGTTGGTTCGCAGAAAGGCCGGCTGTCTGAGGAGGAGGCACAGTTTTATGCCGCTGAAATTGTTGATATATTGGAGTATTTGCATAGCGTTGGTCTAATTCATCGGGATCTCAAGGTGTGAAAATCATGATGGAGTTTTCCCATGAGACTTTATTTTAATTCGCATTTGACAAGGACTATTATTCTTTCAGCCAGAAAATTTACTGCTTACTTCTGATGGGCACATCAAGATAGCTGATTTTGGTAGTGTCAAGCCTACAAGGGATACTCCAATCAAAGTCCTGCCAAATTCAACTAGTAAGAGAAAACATATAGCAGCATTGAATTGTCATAAAATTCGGTAATGTCCCATTTGTTAATTCTTGTGCATTTATGTACAGATGAAAGGGCCTGCACATTTGTTGGAACAGCTGCATATGTACCACCTGAGGTCCTGAACTCTGCCCCAGCAACCTTTGGGTGAGTGGACAACTTGCATGGTAAAACATGCAGCAACCAATTACTGTTGGATACTTGTTTACCTTCACTAATTTAAATTCTTCAAAAATTTCGTGCATGCTATGGTTGTATTCCGTGTGAGCTATTTAATGCATTAGCGCGCTGTTGACTATATTAGATACATAAAATATTCACATTGCATTAACCTCAGGAAACTAAATGAGCACCATGCATAAAATTCTGAAGCTGAAGGTCTGAGCTCTCAAATTGCTAGATTAGTTCGTCGTGAAAGAAAATGATGCATACTATGAAACGCACTTTGATGTGATATGGTCCTTTTTCTTATTAACTTCTTGACAGAAATGACTTATGGGCGTTGGGGTGCACACTGTACCAAATGCTTTCTGGCTCTTCACCGTTTAAAGATGCCACTGAGTGGTTAATTTTCCAGAGAATCATTGCAAGGGACATCAAATTCCCTGAGTATTTTTCAGATGAAGCAAAAGATCTTATTGACAAGTTGCTGGTATGAACAAATACTGATTACTTGTACAGATTCTGCACAAGTTCCTCCTTTATTCTTCATGTAAATACAATGCCGTTTCATATTACATATATACTGCGAGCAAAAAGTCCGGACGTGTTTCCAGTTCTCCAGTGGAAATATCAGGTCCGCTATTCCAATGAAGTGTGTCCAAACCTCCACCAGCTACCTGCTTTGGGTCAAAATAGGGATTCTTTTCCATGTGGACTGTACGGGATACTTGTAAAAAAAGATTAGTTTTTAGAAATAACCAGGATTTTAAGAAATAATAAAGTAGCATAGCCAAGCCTAGCAAGTAGTAGTTCGATTGTGGGGTAGACCACTAGACTATGTAAGTCAGTCGTATTCTGGAAAAATCCATTGGTTGCTTAGTTATATTACTTACTGTCCAAATGCAAACATGATGACTTTCAATAGTAAATTTGCACAGTTTCCCTAAAAAAATGCATGCCTTATATCCCAAATTTAAAAACTGTCAATTTGAAGTTCCAAACATATAGGCTTGACTTATCTTATTCCTATATTTATCTTATTATAATATGCAGGATGTTGATCCAAGCAAAAGGCCAGGTGCGGGGCCCGATGGTTATTCTTCCTTGAAGAAGCACCCTTTCTTCAGAGGCATTGACTGGAAAAACCTGAGGAAGACACGACCACCAAAGCTCGCCATTGACCCAAATGTATTTTTGTTACATATATCAATTAAATCGGTTAATTTATTATGGCCTTCCTCTTCCTGACAATATCCTATTCAGGCAAACGAAGATGAGGACAGCCAGGATTCAAATTGGCTATCACACATGGGAAGTACCACAGTTAACCAACAGTCAAACACTGTTAATAATAATGGTGCTGCGTCATCTGAAGTACGCTCCCATATATCTAAATTAGCTTCCATCGACTCCTTCGACTCAAAATGGTAAATTTTGCTTATCATGAAATTGATTATACCTTACAAGAGTCAGGAAAGAGAAACAAACGTATTTTTATATGGTGGACATCATGCTCACATTTTTTCCTTTCCACGAGTAAGCAATTCACGTTGACTATTTTCCTTAAAAAATGTGGCAGGCAAGAATTCCTGGACCCTGGTGAGTCTGTAGTCTTGATATCAAAGCTGAAGAAGATTAATAAGCTAGCAAACAAGAAGGTCCAGCTGATCCTCACTGATAAACCTCAATTGATCTATGTTGACCCGTCAAAAATGGTGGCCAAGGGGAACATTATTTGGTCTGATGACCCAAGTGAACTTAGTGTTCAAGTAACAAATTCATCACATTTTAGAATATGCACGGTATTCATCTAAATTGCCACTGCTTCTTTAGTATATACTGGAACTTGCATATTTGTCATCCTTAATTGACTTCTCTTGCAGCCAAAGAAAATTTCAACATTTGAGGACTCAAAACAGCGTGCCTGGCAGTGGAAAAAGGCAATTGAAGACCTCCAACGCTGCCAGAAGTATTGATTTTCAATTCAAACTAGGTTCCTGAAACCTCAAATCAGGCAATATGAATACAGTACAACATCCTTTTCACTTAGAGGAACATGGAGGAGCTTGTTTTCCTGCTGTCCTGCTCATGTGCCTGGTTGCAAGGAAGTTACTCGCTAATTGGCATGTTGACGATGCCCCTATGAATTTTCCATTTCTATTGACACTTAAATATAGGGCACAATTTTGTTTGTTGTTTTTGTATCTCTCGCCGTGGATAGCTTGAAACGGTTGCGCTCCAGAAATATTAACACAGGATGTCAAACAATTCCATCGAAACGGCTTCACAGTGCTTCCCATGGTTCATTGTCAATTGTCTTCTGTTCTAGTGCAGCTACAAATTTATGAAGTCATTATTTGATTTTGCAAGTTACTGTGCGATAACTGTCGCATCGCCTATTTTGTCCACATAATAGAATCACAGAAGGTACTGTAGGCACTGTAGGCTGCCATCTTTTCCATATCTTTTTTGACAGAACCGCCAAGTTAAACTAGCTTAATTAAGTGTAATGATTATTATTTGAACACATCAGGCACATTAGCTTAATTAAGTGTAACTTGACAGCCTGTTTTAACCCACGGCCCGATCGAAACAACACCGGTAGTCCCACGCGAAGGTGAGCACAGACGGTACAATGCTAATTACCTGAAACTAACACTATACTACATAACTCCCTACATTAAATTTTACAAACCATGTTCGAATACATAAATATTTTACAAGTCTGACTACCATCCAACTCAAAGTTTGATAAATATAAACTCCGACAACCACGCCACAGAAGTGCAAAAAACGAATTACACATTCAGCCCACGAATGTGCAATTTGGCAATCTACAAGACTACACGTCGCGGTCTTCAACGTTCCAACCATCCGCGTCTAGGCGAACAAACTTGGCGCAGCACGGACAGAAATCTACATGTGCAGGTCTTGAAATAATTTTTTAATAAAGCCCTGAGCAACTAATACTCAACAAAACTTACCCGGCTATGGGTATACTTAGCCTACTTATCTAGACATGCAAGGCTTTTTGGCTGGTGGTTTGTTTTGCAGAAAAGCAACTAAAAATAGATCCTTGCAAAATTTTAGCTCCAATTCAATTCAATAGATTTTCTAATTATTTACAGTTTGCATATCTACAACAATCAATGTGGACAAACAATTCATTAGGAAATATCATCAACCATTTCATCTCATTTCATTTTATTCCATTCTCTCGCTACGATGTGACCAAGAGATCAAGGCTCTCATATCCGCGAGTCACGGCGAATCGATCCGATTTAACCTTGCAAGGTGGACCTAACCAACACGGCACGTATTTGCCCCGTCGGACCACACGCACCAACCATTCCCCTCCCTGCTTCGAACTACAGAACCGCCCTACTTGCATATAGTCAGCCGAGCCCTACAAGAGACCACCAAAAGTAAACATATGCATCCCAATTCTCCGCGGCCACTCGACTACGCTAAGGGGTGGGTAGAAGTTCTGTACTTTCGAAGTGAGGCAGTACTCGGCTTACCGGTTTCAACTACCTCCTACTCCCAGCATGCGGTTAGTACAATTCAATCCCCGATCAGCACAACCAACAACGGTGCGGTCCTTAAGCGACACAGACGGGGCTAAACATTCCCCGCCCGGTCTCCAATTCCTTTCCTTTCCTCCATATTCCAATATTCCATATATTCGAATTATAGAAACATCCTACATCTTGCGAGTCCTATTTAGCATGACAAGGCTATCGACCTACACATACTAGTATAAAACCAAAGGAACCTAGGGATCATGCAACTAAGGTTCCAAACAATTCCTAAACACGTAATGCACAAGTAATAAACATATAATGATTTATAATTTAAAATAATAGGTTATGCTCCGGGGCTTGACTTCGGGCTGTTGCTCAGTGCTAGGCTCAACTGGGCCTTGGGCCGGTGTCGGTGTTTATCGCCAAGCCTGCTCAGGGATACTCTTAGCAGTAGGGTTTGTAGGTAGGGATCGACTGCTCTAGAACTCGATGTTACAAGGAACACAAAAATTTAGATAGGTTCGGGCCGCGAGTTTGCGTAATATCCTACGTCCTATGTGGTTTGTATTGCCTTAGATGTTGATGATTGTTTGGAGGGGGTCCCTGCCCGCCCTTATATATCTCGGGGGACAGGGTTACATGGAAAGTCCTAGCCGAGTACAGTTGGAGTCCTACTATAACACAATCGAGTAGTTTTCTTTATACTGTAGCTAGTTCTACGCCTATTCGGGTAATTTTACAAGAGAGGTAAGGTACATCCATGAGCTATCCCTTACTCTAGAACATTCTATGCCTATAAGAAGTCCCGCTGCCCTGGGTCTAACAAGCCCCCGAGCTCTTCGTAGCGGAGTCCTGCAGGCGTCGAGTACTTGGCTGACGTCTTCGAGTACTTCAAGTAGTCAGAACGTCCTTCTAGTTGCTTCTGGCCTTCCTTCAGATACGTCAAGTAGTTCTCCAAGTACTTCTGGTTGCTCCGAGGCTGTGAGGTGCTCTAGCCCTAAAATCTTGATCATATATGGTGCGCGAAGTACTCGCGCTCCATATGGAGTAGCCCCCCCGAGCCTTAGGTTGAATCGCAAAATCAGGCTGAGGGTCACTTCAGTCTTTTTCCTTCTTTTATTTTCTAAAAAATTTGAAAAATAAATCTCTGATGCCTATATCCCGCAGCCCTCGAGCCTTAAATCAAAATCCCTTTTGATGCGAGTAGCCCCCGAGCGTAGATTTGGAATTAAGGATTTAAGACGTTGCATCAGATTTTATCCTTCAAATTATTTGCAGGATTCATCAGATCCGGAATCCGAAAAAACCTCTTTTTCGGGTAAAATCTCAGAAAAATGATACAATTGGATACGCCACACTGATTGCACCCGAAATAACTTCAGGAATAAAACCCGGGATGTACGGCTCTTTATTCAGTGCTCACAAGGGAGGTTACTGTTTGGAGAATCTGCATTATTGCATCTTTTACTGCGTTCGTGAATGCTGCCATGAATGCGTTCGTGAAACGTGTACTGTTGAGTCACGGGTTCTCCTTCAGCAAGCTCCTTTGTGGCTATAAAAGGTGGGAGAGAGACCTTTGCCAGAAGCATCAAAGTGTAGCATCCATGGCTTATCCTTGGTGTTCTTGCTCTCGCCCTTCTGAATTTTACGTAGTTTCTTCCAACAAAATATGCTAGAAGAGAACTTGCGAGTGACAAGAGAAGTCTCTGATGCCTCCTCCTGCATCCCCAATGCTCTCATCAGATCCATTTTGGACATCATGTCCTTGCATCTTCCAATGAGGCAGATTTGTGGTTGCTGGGTTGAGTCTTGTTGTGTCACATTCTTGGGGTTGCCTGTTTCTGGGTGCCCAAGAACTGACATCTCTGGCGGGGAAGCTTAACCTTGTCACATCGTATTCTGGGAGAAGGAGAAGTTTCTCCAGAAGATGCTACAAGAGGACTTGCGAGGTGATTACTGTAATCTGCCTCCATACTCTTGAAACTTTTCTCCTAGAATACGAGTATCATTATTCCCTTGATGGGAATAACAAGTTTGTACTTTGTCACGGCCTCGGGCCGATCTAGCTGCAGCAGGCTTCTTAGGAAGCCAAGTAGTGTGCATGCAGACCCGAGTCGTTTGTAAAATTATGTAAAAAGTACTCGAGTTGTAATATCGAGCAGTTGTACTATGTCGAGTACTTTTCCTTATTCTTGGAATGTAATCCCAGTTAAAGAAAGGAAAGTCGAGTAGTTGACTAGGGATGTGAGTGTTTTCTTTTTCCAGAATGTAATCTTCAGAAAAAGGAATGTCTCTTTAAAATCCGGTTTTTTCCGTGATTTGTAACGGACTGTTAGCCTGTTGGGTGTTGTAACCATGTTGCTACCGCTATTATAAAATAAATTGGTAACTTAGGTTTTACCCCATCGACCGCCATTTATTTTCAGTGCCTTAGATCTATTTTCGCTCTCGAGCCCCCAGATCTAGAGTTCTTGCTTCCCTTGCGCTCCCCATCCTCATCCCTAGAGTTTCCGCCATTGTATGCTCGTGAAACGACCTGTGAATTTTCGGATGGCACCCAAGAAAGCAGTCAAGGGGAAAAGTGCGGCTGCGGAGACGACTCAGGAAGAAGGCTGGAACACAAGTAAGTGTTCCCAATCTGACTTAGAGTCTTTGGTAAAACAAGGCCTTTTGTCTCCCAGATCTGCTGTCCAATGGCGTCCTGCCTTGGGGAAGGATCATCCGTATGAAAATACGGGGGAAGTTGATGCTTTCACCTCATTCTTGGAAAGGGGATTGGGGTTTCCTTGTTCTTCTTTCTTTTCTGAACTCCTGCGCTACTACAGGATCCAGCTGCATCATCTGACCCCCAATTCCTTTGTTCATATTTCTATCTTCATGCATTTGTGCAAAGCTTTCCTGGGCATCGAGCCCCATTTTGAGCTTTTCCGATTCTTTTTCCATTTGAAGCCTCAACCCGACTCCTACGTTTTAGATGTAGTAGGAGGTGCGGGTCTCCAACTTAGGCAAGGGAAACATAGAGAGTATATCTCATATAGTCTTAGTAATAAGGTGATCGAATGGAAACCCAAGTGGTTCTATGTCGAGAACCAGTCAGGATGCTTTCCACCTATTTCTCTTGGCCCTCCAATCCAATGGCCTGAATGGAATAAAAAACCAGTCGACGAGAGTCAGGTTTCTGAACTACTCGAACGAATTGCCGTTCTAAGGCAAAATTTGTTGACTGGGGAAGCAGTCGTATTCGACAGGATGAAAAGAAGGATCCAGCCATTACAGGCTCGGGAATCACTTGGATTCCAGTATCAGGGAATAGCTGATTCGTCAAGATACTCGAAGGAAGAGATATCGAATGATGTAGCATTTAGTCGAGTACAACGACTGCTGAGGAACGTAAAGAAAGTTCCGATTGTTCCTAATACCTTTTCTGCTGTGAATCCACCGAAGCAGGTACTTGATAAGAGTAGTCGATATGTAGAAATCGAGTACTTTATCATAGTGTAAATCTGATAGGATTTGCTTTCTGTAGGAGGACATGGATCGCTTTAAGAGTAGTCCTTCGCTACCAGGCATTTATTCGCCTTTTTGTTCTTCCAATTTCCTCGATCTATTAATCAAATCTTAGTATACTCATATGAGGTTTCATATAAACAGTACTTGTCGGTGTTTACCGCCAAGCCTGCTCAGGAATACCCTTAGCAGTAAGGTTTGTAGGTAGGGATCGACGGCTCTGGAACTCGATGGTGCAAGGAACACAAAGATTTAGACAGGTTCGGGCCGCGAGTTGCGTAATACCCTACGTTCTGTGTGGTGGTTTGTACTGCCTTAGGTATTGATGTGTCTCGAGGGGGTCCCTGCCCGCCCTTGTATATCCGGGGGAATAGGGTTACATGGAAAGTCCTAGCCGAGTACAGATGGAGTCCTACTACAACACAATCGGGTAGTTTCCTTTGTACTGCAGCTAGTTTTACACCTATTCGGGTAGTAAGAGAGGTAAGGTACATCCATGAGCTATCTCTTACTTTAGAACATTCTATGCCTATAAGCAGTCCCGCTGCCCCGGGTCTGACTGCCGGGTTCTCACGCCTCTCCTCCTGCTGGGCTTGCTCTGGCGGCTCCTGTGGCTCTGCAACCACCTCGTAGACAACCTCCCCCGCTATGGCTGCTACATGTATGCACATGATATGAAAATTAAGGCAATGCAAATATTACTATATGTCAAAACAAAACTAACCCAACTGGTCTTACATTTACAGCATGGCTCTAACTCCAACTATGCATTTAATAAGTCATAAAAACATTTTATCTAGCATAAGTAAAACTGTATATAAAAAGTTGTCAAACAACAAATTTCTTGATTCTATCATTTAGAGCATGAAGATACGAAGCTAACAAAATTAGTTTTGCATTTTTCTGTTTTTTCTACAATTTTCTACGCATTTTACAAGCACTGCTACTCAGTGCTGATAAGAAGTTCCGACCCGGTATAGGAAGTTCCGACAACCATCGGAAGTCTTGTGCTTCTTCCGACAAGGAGTGCTCGGCCTACCCAAAATAAATGTGTAGGAAGTTCCGATAAGCACATTTTCTGTCAAAATCAGAAATCCTTATTGCGGAAAAACTAACCAACCAAAAATCAAAACCCTTTTAGATCCTAGTTGAGGGATGCATATAGAGATGATTGACCAAAGGAAATCACTTAGCTCCTCCTATAAATATAGATCGAACCGGCACAAGTTGAAGTACCTTGAACAAGATTTTCCCGTGCGAAGAACTTGAAATCAAGGGCACCCCGGGGAGGAGCACGTGGAGAGGAAGGTGCTCCACGCCATCTTGAAGCCACCTTGGCCTTGAGCTCAAGTTGGGGTGGAGGATTTGGGGTTTAGAGCTCTAGGGAAAGGGAGCACGTGAGGGAGAGAGTGAGGGAGGGAGTGAACGGGAGAGAGGGAGAGTGAGCTGTGAGTGAGGGAGAAAGAGAGAGAGAGAGAGTGAGTGATATTAATTATTGTGGGCCCAAAATAGGAGAAGCAGATTCAACCGGTCTGACCGGTCGCTAACACTGGTCGGACCGGTCCAGCTAAATTTTATCCAGTGGTTTTTTTGTCATATAGATTTAAAGCTAATGGCCATGTTAATCTTAATTCTAGGTGATCAACACTTGGGTGTTACACTTTTGTACATAAACAATACATTGATTGATATTTGAATTACTATTAGACAATTGTACCCATCAGGGCCCCGTTGGCATGACCTGACAGTGTAGGCAATAAATTAATGCTGACACTACTTCATAACATGAAGAGGTATCCATCTTTATCATCATTATATAGCTAAGATCTTCGTGAGTGAGGTAAACTGGTGTTTGAAGTCATCGGCTGCCAAGCGATGCCCAATTTCTTCTGTATCGAAGCCAGGCCCATGCTGGGTAAGCTATCCTATCTCAGAAAGTTGGTAACAAAAGAAGAATTCTTCCCTGCAAGCCAACAAGTGCAAACGAATCAGACAACACAACCTGAATATACCGAGGGGCCATCCACAAGACGCTCAAGGGACTAACAGCTTCAGGTTCACCTAGCAGGGCATAGTTTGTTGCTATCTTGAGCCACCTCGTTTCCGCGAGCACAGCAACAACCGCCGTGATGATCGAGGTCACCAACCCGATGCCGAATTGCCGATCCATCACAAAACTGTGAGACCATTACCAGAAGGGCTCTAGGTGTACTTCCTCTCTGTCGGAACGAGGATTCTGTCGTACAAGCCTTTCGAGCACTCTGACCTTCCGATAACCATCTTTATTGAATTTCTCAAAAAAAAATTGAAAAAATTCTCACAAATTGTACCCAAAATAATCTAGATTATCTCCAAACAATTTAATATGAAAAATAAGACATCACCATGCTTAGAAATACTTAGAAATGAGAAGATATGTAGCTTAGAGGGTTCGGAGAGTACAAATTCAAAATTACTGAGAATTTTTATCAAATCGATCACCATCGATAAATATGATTATCGATTTTTTCAGAATTTTTTGTCGAGAAATTTTTCCATGGAACCCTACGGATGATGAAGAGCGCGGCGGGCTACCGGCCGGAGGTGCCGCGGCGGGCTACTGGTCCACCGAGACAGCGGCGGCTCTCGATGTGCGCGGCAGGAGCGCCGCCTCTGTTTCCTCCTCCATGACCATGAGTATGCTACCTCCTGCTAGTTCGGAGTCAGCGTTGTGTCATTTTCTTTGTTTTGTTTTTTTGCAAGACCAGTCACTGCACTTCGCTTGCAAATTGCAATTACAAACACACAGTAGAATCCACACCAACATTGTTCAGCAAGTCGGCAGTCTGGTGAATCAGAATACTCTTTCACCAAAAGAACAAGCAGGGCCTAGTGCAAATCCGCAGCGTAAATAGATGCCCGTGCAATTATTTGCGATCGACCGTCTAGTCTGGCACAGAGCCGACTGCTATGTTTATTGATCAGAACAAATATCACACCCCTAGCTAGCTGGCTAGTTCACTCCACATTCCCAATCCAAATAACAAAGTAGTTACGGTTTCTTGATGGAACAAGATAGGAATACACAAACATAGGCTTGCTGATGGGTTAGGTTGAAATGGATTTTATGGGATGAGTTATGATGCGAAGTGTATTTGGATCAGGATGGGGATGACACCGTGGCGGAAGAGACCAACTTGCAAGCACAGGGACTGGCAGGCTGGGACGACCCATGGGAGAGGAAGCTCTAGCTGGTGATGACACATCCACGCCAGGGTGCGCCCCTGCTATAGGGATAACCTCGCTACACCGGCCTCCACGCCGCACCCCCCGTCCTCCAACAACTCAGGGATGCCACTGTCCGCGCCTGGCCTTGGTCGAGCGAAGAGGTGGTGTGGATGACCATCGTAGCGTGTAGAGGGAGGTCCACTGCCCGCTGGAATCATAGGAGCAGAACGACGGTGCTGCCTCTTGTCGCAATCTGCCATCGGCCTACTTGGGGCTGGGGCACACCGGCTGAAAGATAAGCTGCATCGATGATAAAGTAAGACCCAGAAGCCCCGCGACCTCCTCATCCAAATCTGGGCGTGGCGGTGGTGGAATAGCACCTTGCTTAATGATGACTGCTAATTTTCTGACAATCTTGTCGCGATCATGTCGAATTTGCACCAAAAATGCTGCGTAATGAACAACACTAAATACTAGCACTATCCAAGATAACCCTCGTTATCATGTTCAAGATAACCCAGACAAGTTGAAATAAACACAGCCTACCTATCTTGAACTTCTCCACTGCTTTGCTGCCTCCAAACTGGAGTGTACCATTTGCATTAATATATCCATTGTTCAAAATAACCCATACAAGTTGAAATAAGCACAGCCTATCTATCCTGAACTTCTCCACTCCTTCACTACCTCCAAACTACCTAGCCTGAACTTCTTCACTACCTCCAAATTGGAGTGTACCATTTGCATTAATATATCCATTTATAGCAGATTCTAAGCCAGCATAGAATAGCATCATCTCCATCTGCAGACCCCTTGTGGGCCCCTCTGCCTCCCGTGCAAATCCAGGAGGGGAAACGATACGACAAAATAAAAAGACAAAAATATTTAGGAAATATGGCGAGAAGAACTGTGAAACAAGCACCGTATAATTTTTAAAAGAGTCCAGCCCATCTATGCACACTCCTCCTAGTTCCTTCCATCTATAATTTTTTAAAAGGAAAGGGACAAAACAAAAATGAATCAAATCTTATCTCTTTCCTTGGATAGCAGCCACTCGTCTCTTTCCACTCCCCAATTCCCGTAGCATGCCTCCCTCCTCTCTCTTTCCCCTCTTCTCCCACGGCGGCAAATTCCGGTGGCCACGGCTCATGCTATCCCTCTCCGGCGGCCGTGGCACGCCCCCTCCCCCTTCTCCGGCAGCCACGGTGGCGCCCGTCCGCGACAATACTCGAAACTCTAAGGTATACCCATACCCACGAAGTCTAGTGGGTACGAGTCCGATTTTGGGTACCATCGCGTATAGTAATGATAACACACTATTTTCTTGTAAAGCGAAAACAAATATACGGGTATCTTTTTAATTTAATGTTGGGAACTAAGGTAGCCATAATACCCTCTAAGCTGAGGACCTAGATCTAAGACACACCAACTCATCACAACTTATACACTAAATACTTAGAAACTAGGAGACTAACACATACAAAACACTTGCTTTATTACAACACAATAGTATTACACAAGACTACACTATACACCCTCTCTTTGTGTCTATCCTAGCACTCACCCTTCTCATCTACCATGCTCTTAGATAGATGGCATGATAAGGAGGGGGTCCTTTAATTATAGGCAAAGGCGGATCATGGAGTGGTGACATGTGTCCTCCCTTCTAGAGAATTCCTAAATATTGCAAGGTTTTCTAATTTATTTATTACTAATTCTAAAATACTCCATGAAAATATCTTCCTATTGCCTTGTGGAGAATACTCTAGAAGATAGCCTTGCATTCTTCCAATATTTAACATGTTTGATAATTATCGGGGAACATTGTAGACTAAAACAATAGTTTATTTGTACTTCTGGAATTAATTTGATTATCATATATTTGCACTCCATAATATCCATTGGCTCATAAAGTGATACTTCTTCTGGCGTTTCTTGATGCAAAATCATCAAGACGGTATTGAGATCAATAGTGTCCAATATACCCTTCTCGATGTTGCACATTGCAAAGCCATTTGATCTTTCTTGTGACATAGTTGATCTCAAATAGTTGTTCAACAACTTCAGTTTTGAGAAACTTTTTTAAGCTGAAGTTAAGCTACAGTCACAGGTACAGTTAAGAGGATTCGATAAGCAATCAAAATATTTGGATAGCAATCTGCAGCCATAACAAACTTCAGAATCTCAAGCGCTGACATCAAAAAATCTGACAAAGTTGCTTGAAGAACTTTTAATGTTTAGCTCTTGGCCTCTTAGACTGCGATCACATAGACCAGCTGATCAGTAGCCGTATTGTACATACATAATACATACCTGAGCTTGGGTCCCCACCTGGCTTGGCCCTCGACCGTCACACATGGTGGCCTACCCCTAGGGCCGGCACTGGCGGCGTTCGATTCGACTGGAGTCTGAAGCGGCAACATGAACGGCTCCATCAGTAGATGGGGCAGCTGCCCCGCTATGCTATATGGGGAGCTACACCTCTGCATCTAAATAAGCTTAATGTCATGTAGCTTATTTGAATGTCCTGCCCTGTATTGTTTCACACTGGCTTGAGAACGATGTGAGAAACGAGTATGGGATGCTTGCTTGAGAACCTGTCCTGCTCTTCTGAATGCATGAAATTGATCACCTATGCATTGTTTAATTGATCACCTATGCAAAGAATCTTTGCATTGATGATCCAGGAGTTGTCTATGCTTGTTTCTCATGTCAGTAGAGGTAATTTCTTCTTGAAACCTGTATCTAATGTTCAAAAAGGTGGTTCTAGACGGCTGCCTAGGCGCGACTAAGCTCTAGGCGGAGAGCTACTGCCTCGCCTAAGGGGTAGGCGGTACCCTAGGCGCCTCCGGCACGTCGGCGATGAGAGGAGGGCGGGATTAAACACCGGAAATGGTGGCACGCCGCTGGGGATGGCAATTTTACCCGCGGGTACCCTACCCGATGGGTGAGGGTATGGGTCCGTGGGTACGGGTACGGGTATAGAATTTTACCCGCAGGTAGAGCATGAGTAAAAATTCTTACCCTCGGGTACCCGAGATACAATAAATAATCTAGTGAATTTATATCATTTTTAGCAAACAAGAAGGTCCAGCTGATCCTCACTGATAATAAAACCTCAATTGATCTGTGTTGACCCTACAAAAGTGGTGGCCAAGGGAACATTATTTGGTCTGATGACCCAAGTGAACTTAGTGTGCAAGTAAGGTATTCATCTAAACTGCCATTTGCTTCTTTAGTATATACTGGAACTTGCATATTCATCACACTTAATTGAGTTCTCTTGCAGCCAAAGAAAATTTCAACATTTGAGGATGCAAAACAGCGTGCCTGGCAATGGAAAAAGGCAATTGAAGACCTCCAACGCTGCCAAAAGTATTTGATTTTTCAGTTCAAATCAGGTACCTGAAACCTCAAATTAGGCATAGTTAATACAATACAATATCCTTTTCACTTGGAGGAACATGAAGGGGCTTGTTTTCCTGCTGTCCTGTGCCTGGTTGCAAGGAAGTTGTTACTCGCTAATTGGCATGTTGGTTTGTTGGCGATGCCCCTATAAATTTCCCATTTCGGTTGGCACAATTTTTCTTGCTGTTTTTGTGTCTGTCACAGCAGATAGCATGAAACGGTTGAGCTCCAGAAATATTAACACAGGAAACTATTTCACCTATTTCACCGAAACGTCTTCAACAATGCTTCCCATGGTTCATGGTCAATTTGTCTTCTGTTCTAGTGCATGTACAAATTTATGAAGTCATTATTTGATTTATCAAGTTACTGTCTTACTGAGTGTTATGCTCACAACTGTCACATTGCTTTTGTCCACATAATAGAATTACAGAAGGTACTGTAGGCTGCCATCGTTTCCATAACTTTGCACATACACAATACATTGATTCAGATCTGAATTTCTATTGGACGATTGTACCCATCAGGGCCTGCTGGCAGAACATGACAGTTTATTTAGACAATAAGTTAATGCTGACACTAGTTCACAACATGAAGCAGATGTCCATCTTTTTCATAATATAGTAAAGATCTCGGTGACTGAGGTAAACTAGTGCTTGAAGTCATCGGATGCCAAGTGATCCTGATTTCTTCTGTATCCAAACAGATTTAACCGTAACCCCATTCTCGGCTGACCTTAGAATGACATTTATATATCAAGAGCGCCTATAGCCATTCTATGCACTTGGGTGCCCATCTCATGCACAATGATTGTTGCCGACATAATGCCCTTGTTCCTTTTTGAGATTAAGTAAGGCTCTTCTGAGGGACCAATAAGGCGACCAGAAGGGGGGGGGGGTGAATGGGAGCCGATTAAAATTTATCGCAATCGGAAAGATCGGCTTAGTCCCGAAGTACCCGCCCAACCCTAGAGTCCTATGCACAGTATGGAGTAGCTATGATGGAGCTACACCAACACAAGAAAGCCCTAGGAACAAACAAGATCCAACGCGGAAGCAAACACCGAAAAACAGCACAAGAACCGGCACGGTATAACTCACCGGTTGATCCGACGCACAGTTTTGAACAGCGTCGGTTCAACCGATGAGCAGAGCCGGCAGCAGAAAGAAACGAGCACCGGTTGATCCGGCGTAGAGATTGACACGGCGTCGGTTCAACCGGTGTTAGCACACACCGGATAATCCGACAAAATCTAATTCAAAACCCTAGCAGTTGTCCAGAGGGACTGCAAAAAGATTTAATGGACACCGGTTTAACCGACGTTAAGAAAAGCCTATACGCCGGTGCAATGGGCCAAGCAGCAAAACCCTAGCAGCTGAAAAACCTACTCATCGGTTGATCCGACGCCTACAACTTCAAAGCGTCGGTTCATCCGGTGATAGGAAACACAGAGTCCAGAAAATTTTTTCCAGCCCGCGACCTTTGAAAACTTCGATGATTGGAGGGTCAAATCAAGTCCAAAGGAGCTCAAATTTTGCAGGCATGATCACAAAGGACTTGTGAACATGTCCACGGAAGGAATCGACGAATCACTCCATGGTTTGGGAGGAATCGAAGAATTCCGAGCAAAAACGGGGGTTTTCTTTAGAACACCAAGAACTTCGATTCGAGTAAACTCATGATTCCAGGGGGATTAGCACTAGTTTAGATGTATTAGAATCACTACAAAGAGTCACTCGATCATCAGAAAACCACTCATCATCTCGTGCTCAAGATTCGACGAAGGAAAATCGAAATCATCCAAAACAAGACACAAATCGTACGAGATTGAATTGAATTCACAAGGAGGATTGGGCCTCCTTTCCCGACAAATCTCAGTACAAAAGTCTCAACAATCCATACCTCTTGTTCTCATCCTTGAGAAGAAGGAGAAGAGCAGGGAGAAAGAGAGCCACGGGAGAGAGGAGGTCGGCAGGCCAGGAGGGGTGGGTGTTCTATTGGTGCCAGGCGCCAGGGAGAGAGGAAAGGGGTGAGGGGTATTTAAGGTGCCCACGCAGAGGTCCAAAATACCCTCGACTCAAACTAGACACTAAAACGCCCGTAGGGGCAAAACCGGAAATATGTACACGATCTCATCCGACGGCGGAGTTTCTTTCTTCAACTCGAAGCCTTCTCCGCGATGCCGCCATGTCGATGAAGATCCGGTTCACGGTTTTGGGGGGTCCGCGAAACCCGAGTAGGTGGCCGGTTTTGAGAAAAACCGCCAAAACTCCACGCGCGGGAAGATTCCCGCCTCCACGCCGTGGCCCTAGACGTCGTTCCCACCTCGGCCTTCTGACGGCCCTAGACGCCGCCCGACGCCCGTCACCTCCTCGCCTGTAGTGAGGCCCTAGACGCCGTCGACCCCCGTCACCTCTATCAGTCCCGAGACTGACGCCCGTGCCTCCACAACTTGGCGTCTTAAACCGCCGTCCGCCCCCTTGGTTTTGTGGCGCAAACCAAGAAACCCGCCTTCCGTCGCCGCTTGCGCCCTCGATCTAGGAGTGGACGCCACAGCTGCCGCCCGGCATGAGCTCCGGTCCCGGCTGCCCTTCACCGCCGTCCACCGCACGGTCCATCGGCCACAGCACCTCCACGGCAGCTCTCCATCGACACTAGACGCCCGTGTACCTGCGATCCAAAGACCAAGCGCACGATCACACCGCACGGTTGACAATTCACTCATCACAAGCATGATAGAGTACTCAACATTCCTCAATCTCCCCCTTGATGAGTGCATTGTCAACACATCACAAACGAACCAAGATTGAAACAAAAACAGTGAAGAACAAAGAAGCAAGAGAGAACTTGAACAAGTGACAAAAGCTCGAAAGAAGCAAGAACAAGTCACTTGGCCAAGCAAAGATCGATTCCCTCAGACAAGGGCAATGGCTCGACGCAATCGATCAAACACAAGCATGACTCCTCAAAGACAGAGGCAGGGCTCGACACAGTCATGCCAGAAGCAAAGGGAAAACTAGGAGCTAAACAACGCAGAAACTCCCACTGAATGCATTTCCTCCTTACCAGGGCAACTCTCACCAAATGTATGCACCCTCAAAGCCCTGTGCTCAACAAGTTTTTGGTTCTCTCAAAAATCAAACAATTTCCCCCCTTGTTCGATCACTCACTAAACTTCTCCCCCTTGTTGGCACATGCACACATCAAGGTTAAACAGACCTAAAGCTCCCCCTGAAACTGAGACTCCCCCTGGATATATGCTATGCAATGAATGCAATGCAGGAGGTGTAAGTGAAAGCATTCAGGGATACAATGATATGAGCAACAACTAGTCACAAGCACGTGTGCATCCATAAACAAGACCTGCATCTAGCTCAATAGTGTATATCAAATCAGTCTAGAGCTAGGCAAGTTCCAGTTTAGGAGAAATAAAAGCAACACCCTTGATCTAGCACTAGCAAGTAGGGAATGAAAGGCAGTGCTAATCAAACTCATATAGGTGAGCCAAAAACATCCAAAGCATGTTGTAAACATTGATTTTGCAATCTCATTATATCAAGCAATTTAATGCCAGGGGTTGAAAGCTTGTCATGCTTTACTTAGAAACGAGACCAAGCCTATGCCAAAGGCAATCAGAAGCTTAAGGCACTCGTTTCAGTCATGCACAGCCTTACCCGGGTTCTCACAGGTGCAAAGTGAGCCGTCCCGAAAGCTCGATCAGTGCGACAAGTAATCCCACCTGGATCTTTCCACTCCATTTCAAGCACAATTCAAGCAATTTTATCAATTTTAGATCATGTCAAGTATGAATTGCTGAACGAAAGGCTACACTAGCATGAATGAGATAGCAAAGCATATCAATCATACCCTAACATGCTAGTAGCCAAGACAGGGTGACCATGTTTTCAAATTTTCAAAACAAAATAGCTTAACTCAGATGATGTCATATACACAGTGGAGCAAGCTATACATGATCACATTTATAAACTCACACTAGCAAGCACTAGGAGATCATAGCAATGCATATAAGAATGCTAGTGCAAGTGAAACAATGCAAAATGTTGAAATGTACAATGCATATGCACAATGCAACTACCAAACTTAGAAAACTAAGAGAAGAACAAATAAAGCCTACAAAGCTAACCAAAGAAAAGTCAGCGATCAAAAGGGGTAACAAACCCCAAGCCCCCCTCGCAAGCGAGCAAAGGTGTCCTGCTCAAGAGGTTTGGTTAGGATATCTGCGGTTTGCCTCTCTGAAGGGACATGGATCAAGTCTATGTGGCCTCTCTCATGATTGTCTCGCAGGAAGTGGAACCGGATATCTATGTGTTTGGTTCTGGAGTGTAAGACAGGGTCCTTTGCAATGCTAATAGCAGACATGTTGTCTACAAAGATGGGAACCCTATCAAAACTCAGTCCATAATCCTGCAAGGTTTGTTTCATCCAAAGTATCTGGGAGCAACAGCTAGCAGCGGCAACATACTCAACTTCTGTGGAAGAAAGCGCTACGCTAGCCTGCTTGCGAGAGGACCAAGACACCAAAGATGTACCGAGAAATTGATAAGTGCCGGATGTCGACTTGCGATCCAACCGACACCCACCGAAATCGGCATCAGAAAAGCCCACAAAAACCAGAGAAGAATTTGCAGAGTACCAGAGACCAAACTCAGGGGTGAATTTCAGATACCTGAAGATGCGTTTTACCACCTGCCTATGGGAGGTGCGCGGAGAAGCCTGGTACCGCGCACAAAGGCCGACACCGAACTGAATGTCCGGCCGCGTCGCCGTCAGGTATAGAAGGGAGCCGATCATGCTCCTGTACTCCTTCTGGTCCACTGCCTCACCGTCGATGTGCTGATCGGAGTCGGCTGAGGAGACAAGTCACTCATGTCGAACTTCCACAGCAAGTCCCTGGTGTACTTGGCTTGATGGACAAACGTGCCCTGAGAAGTTTGCTTGATCTGCAGCCCGAGGAAGAACTGCAGCTCACACATCATACTCATCTCGAACTCCCTGGACATCTGCTCAGAAAACTTGGAGACAAGAGCGTGAGAAGAGCCACCAAAGATAATATCATCCACGTATATCTGAACTAATAGAAAATAAGTGCCAGACCGCATGAGGAACAAAGTTTTATCCACACATTCCATTTTAAAACCCTGAGCCAGCAAAAATGTTTTCAGTCTATCATACCAAGCTCTAGGTGCCTGTTTCAAACCATAAAGTGCTTTCTGAAGTTTATAAACACGGTTTGGAAACTTGGGATTTTCGAAACCAGGGGGTTGTTTCACATAAACCTCTTCTTCGATAAAACCATTTAAGAAGGTAGATTTAACGTCCATTTGGAAAACTTTAAAACCCTTAGAAGTAGCAAATGCAAGAAAAATCCGAATCGCTTCCAAATGAGTAACTGGGGCAAAAGTTTCCTCAAAATCAATCCCTTCTTTTTGGCAAAACCCCTGGGCAACAAGACGAGCCTTGTTTCGAACAACCAACCCATCCTCACCCTGCTTGTTTTTGAAAACCCACTTCGTTCCGATGGGATTACAAGCAGGTGGAGGTTCGACTAAAACCCAAACTTGGTTTCTTTTAAAATTTTCGAGTTCCTCATGCATGGCATTGACCCAATTAGAATCAGAAAGAGCGTGTCCAATATCTTTGGGCTCAAAAGAGGCAACAAACGCTGAATGAGCAAAGCCAGTGATACTTGTTACCTTGGACTGTGTAACTCGCTCATTGAGGTCACCTAGCATCTGTTGAGGTGGATGACGACGCTGAATGTGTTGCGGTGCTTCCCATGTCGAAGTCACCTCCTCCTCAACCAAAGCTGGTGCCTCCTCAGGTGCAGCTGGTGAAGGCTGAGTCACCTGCTCGACCAGCCCCCGGGAAGTAGACGTAGTAGGATCGGGGTCGTCATCATCGTCCGAGCTCATGGCGGAGGCGGCTGGGTCCACAGCACGCGTGGTAGCCTCAGCATCACCCTCTGTGGCTTCTTCCTCCTCATCTTCAAAGATGGAGGTGCCAAGCTCATCCTCTCCTGCAACTTTAAAGACTGAAGAATTGCACGGTGCAGCCTCGTCGAAAGTGACTTCACAAGTCTCTCTGACGATGTTAGTATCAATAATCAGCTCACGGTAAGCTCTAGAGTGAGAAGCATAACCGATAAAAATGCCGTCAGATGATCGAGACTCAAACTTATCCAGATTTCCTTCCTTTAGCACAAGACACCGGCAACCGAAAACTCTGAGATGGTCAACACGGGGCTGGCGTTCAAATCGCAAAAGTCTTGTGCATGAAAGCACGCAAGAAAATGCGATTGGACACATAACAAGCGGTATTGACCGCCTCAGCCCAGTACTTTCGAGGAGTCCTATGCTCGTCGAGCATCATCCTCGCCATCTCAACTAGTGTCCGATTCTTCCGTTCTACAACTCCATTTTGCTGTGGAGTGTAGGGAGAAGAGTACTGGTGTTCAAGACCTTGATCACTGCAAAAGGTGTCAAAACGAGCATTTTTGAATTCTGTGCCATTATCACTGCGAATTGCTCTCATGGCCTGGGGTAGCTCGTTTTTCAACCTCAAGATCAAGTCTCGAACAAACTCGAAAGCCTCATCCTTGTTCTCATGAAAAAGACCCAAGAATAGTGAGAGAAATCGTCCATGATCACAAGAACGTACCACTTCCCACCAACTGACATCACCCTAGAAGGACCAACTGTGTCCATGTGTAGCAACTCTCCAGGGTGAGTGGTCATCACCTGATTAACAGGCGGATGAGAAGTAGCAATCATCTTCCCGTGGTGACACCGATGGCAAACAAGGTCCTTTTCAAACTTCAATTTGGGCAATCCTCGGATTAGGCCAAGTGAGCTAAGTCTAGACAACAAGTCGAAGCTCAAATGTCCAAGTCTCCTATGCCACTTCCACAGATCAGAAGAAGGACTAGCCAACAAGCAACAAGAAGGGCCAAAAGGAGTTCCAGAGAAATCGACCAAGAAAACTCGGTCACGAGGAACGATCCGGCAAACCAGGTCTCCTCTGGAATCCAAAACTCGAGAACAACCCTCCTTGAAGCGAACTTCAAACCCCTCATGAAGAAGTTGCGAAACAGAGAGCAAATTAAAGCCAAGATTTGAAACCAAAGCAACCTCTCTCAGGGTGAAGCGGTCAGAAACTCTAACAGCGCCAACACCACGTACCTTGCCCTTACCATTATCCCCAAAGATGATGTATTCTTTGTGACGCGTTGGGGTGAGGCTGGAGAACCATTTGTCATTCCCGGTCATATGGCGCGAACAACCGGAGTCCATGATCCACCTGTTCTCCAAGCCTCCGACCTGCACATCAGTAGTGAGACAAAGGGTGAGCAAATGTCTCAACACTGGGGTTAGCAAAGTGTGAAGCAAACCAGTGTCGAGCCATTTGCTCTACAGAAGGGTTAGCAAAATCAGGAAAAACATATCCCCCGTCCCGTCTACCGCGAGGCTGATGACCACCACCGCGAGGAAAGCGTGGTGCATCGTACCCTCCTTCAAAGCCTCGGTCTCGTGGTCCATAGCTAAACTGAGAACGACTAGGAGCACGACCGGAAAAGCGACCACCCACTGGAGCACGGTAACCTCCACCGTCTCCGTGTCCTCCACCTACACGGCGCGCCCTAGCATCTTGCCTACCACCACGCCGAGGAGGACCATGCACCCGAGCAGAGTACATGTCCGAGTTGCGTCTCTCTTGCTCATGCCTCACAGCCCGCTTCCTCCTGAAGCAAAACTCCTCCAGGTGACCTTCTCTGTCACAGTACTCTCAGTGGTACCTCACCTCTCTCTTGGGAGGTGGAGGCCTAGCCTGTGGACGAGGTGGAGCAGCCCCCTTTTTCTGGGCAACCTGGGCTGTGGCAGCAGGAAGCGTATTGAGGGGATTCCTCAACTCATTGGGCTTTGGAACCCAAACCTGCTTCTGTGGAGGTGTTTTCGATGGTTCTTTAAGCACACCATCCACGGGGTCAACAAGCGAATGTTGCGTGCTCGTGCTAGCAGTGTTTAGAGCACTTGGAGCTCCAGCAGCCTTGCCGATCTTACCATACAACTTGTCAAAGTCTAACTTTGTGTATGTGTAACCGACCCCAAAACCATCACCACGCTTAAACTGCTTGATCATCATGCCCAACTGCGGCTCACTGCTAGAAACCCAACTCAGAATTGCCCTAAGATATGTGTTCTCATTCTCCAAGTTGGTTTTCTCTACAGCAAGATTATCCAAATCAGAAATCAAACCAGGGCAAACATGACAATCAATAAGTGGGCTAGACTCCCCGACCTTAGTCTTCCCTAAAGACTTAATCAAGGCGTTCTTCTCATCTAGCTCCGACCTAAGCGTGGGACAAAACTTACAGGCACCAAGCAGAACAGGCCTAGATCTAAGCTCCTCTAGCTCACAAACAATAGTGGCAAACTTAGACTGCAAAGAAGCTAGATCAGACTTAAAAATGGGACACTCATCACATTCAAGCACATCACTAACGATGGGAGCATCCTTGACTAGTTCAAGCTCATGCGTGGCCTTAGCTAGCTCAAGAGACACGTCAGCAAGCGAAGTCTTAGCAACATCTAAGTTCGCAACGTTCTCATCATGCTTGGCACAGAGAGCAACAAGATCATTCATGTGAGATATGCAGCCAGCGCACTCATCCTCACCAGATTTCTCTCTAGCACAAGCCAGCTCAGCCCTAAGCTTCTTATGCTCTCTAGCTGCTTCCTTAAGCAGCCTCTTCTGGTTGTCGAGAGCGGCGTACAACTCCCTAACCTCAGTATCAAGCAGGTCAATAGTGGAGTTTACCTCTGAATCACTCTCGGATCCAGGAGAAGAGCCATCGTGCGTCGGTGTAGCATGTCCACCCGAAGACGCACGAGCACCATTGGCCTCACCCGCCATGGTGCAGAAACCCTTGCGCCGACCGACCGCCAAGCATAGGCCGATGAAGCCGGTTGGCCTTGTACTGGAAGCGCTTCTTAAGCGACTCCTTATCGAAGCGTCCTCCCCGGTCACGACTGCGGTGCTTGTGGCGCCGATGCTCCTTGTTGGAGCCTCCCTCGTCGCGGTGGCGGTATTAGTCGAAGTTGTTTTTCTGGCCACCGCCGGACTTCTTGGGGCAGTCGGCGATGAAGTCATTCAGATCGCCGCAGTGGTAGCACCCAGGGTTCTTCTTCCTCTGCCTGTTGTGGTAGACACGCTGGAACTTATTGACGAGGAGGCACAAGTCGTCATCGCCCAGCGTCTCTAGCTGCTCATCTGTAACAGAAAGCAAAGAGGCAAGAGAAAAGCCAAGAGCAGAGTTAGCGTTAGAGCTCGATCCACCTGGGCCAGTCACAAGAGCGATGCTCTTAGAAGGAGGGGCACCATTGAGCTTGGCTCGTGTCTGGTTATCCACCTTCGTGGCCTTGAGCTTGCTGAAAAGCTCATTCACGGTCAGAGTCTCATAGCCTACAGACTCGATGATCGTGTTCACCTTGAGATCCCACATAGAGCGGTCAAGTGCATAGAGCAACTTGAGGGCCTTCTCGTGCTCTGTGTAGTCAAGGGTATCAGCAGATCTGTTCGCACTGACTTTGTTCACGATCGATTGAAACCGACTGAACATGTCGCCAATGCTCTCACCCGGCCCCTGTGTGAAGTTCTCATATTCACGCCGGTGAGTCTCGAACAGTCTAGCCTTAACCTGAGGTGTGCCCTCGTGGTAGTTCTCAAGGCACGTCCAGACTTTGTGGGCTTCTTGAAAACCCTGGACGCGTGAGAACTCCGCACGAGAAACACCAGCGAACAAGGCATTGACAGCCTTGGCGTTAGCCTCGTGCTCAGACACCTGAAGAGGAGATGTCCGAACGGCAAGCACCTCGTACGCCTGGTTCTTGGTGATATCCCAGACCTCGGCTCCCATGCTTTGCAAAAAGGCACGCATGCGAACCTTCCAATAAGCATAGTCCTCGCCGGAAAACACTGGGATCTTACTAAGACTCGCCATGGTCGTCAAGTGGTTTTCGAACCGGTTAAGGTACTGAAAACCTCAACGAAGCTCTGATACCAATTGAGGGACCGAAAAGGCGACCAGAGTGGGGGGTGAATGGGAGCCGATTAAAATTTGTCGCAATCGGAAAGATCGGCTTAATCCCGAAGTACCCGCCCAACCCTAGAGTCCTAGGCACAGTATGGAGTAGCTATGATGGAGCTACACCAACACAAGAAAGCCCTAGGAACAAACAAGATCCAATGCGGAAGCAAACACCGAAAAACAGCACAACAACCAGTACGGTATAACTCACCGGTTGATCCGACGCACAGTTTTGAACAGCGTCGGTTCAACCGATGAGCAGAGCCGGCAGCAGAAAGAAACGAGCACCGGTTGATCCGGCGTGGAGATTGACACGGCGTCGGTTCAACCGGTGTTAGCACACACCGGATAATCCGACAAAATCTAATTCAATCGCCGGTGCAGTTGTCCACAGGGACTGCAAAAAGATTTAATGGACACCGGTTTAACCGAAGTTAAAAAAGCCTATACGCCGGTGCAATGGGCCGAGCAGCAAAACCCTAGCAGCTGAAAAACCTACTCATCGGTTGATCCGACGCCTACAACTTTAAAGCGTCGGTTCATCCGGTGATAGGAAACACAGAGTCCCGAAACATTTTTCCAGCCCGCGACCTTTGAAAACTTCGATGATTGGAGGGTCAAATAAAGTCCAAAGGAGCTCAAATTTTGTAGGCATGATCACAAAGGACTTGTGAACATGTCCACGAAAGGAATCGACGAATCACTCCATGGTTTGGGAGGAATCGAAGAATTCCGAGCAAAAACGGGGGTTTTCTTTAGAACACCAAGAACTTCGATTCGAGTAAACTCGTGATTCCAGGGGGATTAGCACTAGTTTAGATGTATTAGAATCACTACAAAGAGTCACTCGATCATCAGAAAACCACTCATCATCTCGTGCTCAAGATTCGACGAAGGAAAATCGAAATCATCCAAAACAAGACACAAATCGTACGAGATTGAATTGAATTCAAAACCCCGGAGGGCACAAGGAGGATTGGGCCTCCTTTCCCGACAAATCTCAGTACAAAAGTCTCAACAATCCATACCTCTTGTTCTCATCCTTGAGAAGAAGGAGAAGAGCAGGGAGAAAGAGAGCCACGGGAGAGAGGAGGTCGGCAGGCCAGGAGGGGTGGGTGTTCTATTGGTGCCAGGCGCCAGGGAGAGAGGAAAGGGGTGAGGGGTATTTAAGGTGCCCACGCAGAGGTCCAAAATACCCTCGACTCAAACTAGACACTAAAACGCCTGTAGGGGCAAAACCGGAAATATGTACACGATCTCATCCGACGGCGGAGTTTCTTTCTTCGACTCGAAGCCTTCTCCGCGATGCCGCCATGTCGATGAAGATCCGGTTCGCGGTTTTGGGGGGTCCGCGAAACCCGAGTAGGTGGCCAGTTTTGAGAAAAACCGCCAAAACTCCACGCGCGGGAAGATTCCTGCCTCCACGCCGTGGCCCTAGATGCTGTTCCCACCTCGGCCTTCTGACGGCCCTAGACGCCGCCCGACGCCCGTCACCTCCTCGCCTGCAGCGAGGCCCTAGACGCCGTCGACGCCCGTCACCTCCATCAGTCCCGAGACCGACGCCCGTGCCTCCACAACTTGGCGTCTTCAATCGTCGTCTGCCTCCTTGATTTTGTGGCGCAAACCAAGAAACCCGCCTTCCGTCGCCGCTTGCGCCCTCGATACAGGTGTGGACGCCACAGCTGACGCCCGGCACGAGCTCCGGTCCCGGCTGCCCTTCACCGCCGTCCACCGCACGGTCCATCGGCCACATCACCTCCACGGCAGCTCTCCATCGACACTAGACGCCCGTGTACTTGCGATCCAAAGACCAAGCGCACGATCACACCGTACGGTTGACAATTCACTCATCACAAAGCAGGATAGAGTACTCAACATTCCTCATCTTCTTCTTATGCACATAGACTTGTGCACAGTAGACGTAAGATCCTTGTGTACTTCGCTATCGGAACGAGATCGGCAGGAAGATCATGACTGAGGCATGGCATAAGTTTTGCCCGAAGTGGGTATCAATCAGTAAGCGCCCATATCCTCCTCCTGTCAAGTGTGCTTGCCTGCTTACCGAAGAAAGTGGAAGGCCAGGAATTGGAATCACAAAGGCAAAGGGGTGGGTGCGCAGGAAGTCGCACACAGATATGACAAAGCCTTTCGAGTACCGTACCGATGATGAAGAGCGCGGCGGGCCACCGGCCGGAGGTGCTGTGGAAGACCAGACGGCAGCAGGAGCGCCGCCTCCGTTTTCTCCACCATCACCATCAGTTATGCTGTCCATCCGTGATGCCGGGGTGTGCTGTTTTTGTAGCTGAATTCCGCAGCACTGTACTTTGCCTGCAATTACAAACACACACAAGAATCTGCAGTTCTGCGCCAAAATTGTTCAGCAAGTTGGCAGTCCCGTGAATCAGAATGCTCTTCTCCGGACAGAATAAACAGGACCGGCCTAGTGCAAATCCGCAGCGTCCGTGCAGGGATTGTGACCGTTCGGCCATCTTGTGTAGCACAGAGCCGACTGCAATGTTTGTTGAGCCATACTCCACGTTCCCAATCGGAATAACGAAGTAGTTACGGTTTCTTGTTGTAACAAGATAGGAATACACAAATCAGGATCAAGAATACAATTCAAACTAGCTAGATCTTTTTCCAGAAGACTACTGCAAGCAAATTTAACCGTCATCCATCCTCAAAGGCAGTGTACAAGAACATATGAAAGCATCTGCAACCCATATAACTTTGGAATAAAAATCTGTACGAAGAACACCAATAGCTAGTTTATGCGCTTGACTGTCATGAAACTCAAGAGCTCATCTCATGCGCAATCATTCTACCCTTTTTCTTATGCACATAGGCTTGTGCACAGTAGATGTAAGCAGCGAGGCCAAAAGCACCGAGCAGTGCAAGAGACCAGTAGAAGTAATCGAGATGGGCTCGGTTAAGATTGTTGGAGAACCAGCTTCCCCCGGTGCTACTGGTCACCTTGTCGATGGCATAAACAAGAAAGCTGCTGCTGATGTTCCCTATTCCAGCTATGCTTATGTACAAAGCCAAGCCCATGCTGCGGAAACCATCAGGAACTTGGTCGTAGAAGAATTCCTGCTGGCCGACGAGTGCAACCGCATCAGCCAACCCAAACAGAATGTACTGAGGGACCATCCATAGGACGCTCATAGGAACAACAGCTCCAGGCTTATCCAAGAGGCCGTAGTCTCTTGCTAGCTTGAGCCTTCTCATCTCCACCAAGGCAGCAACAATCACCATGAGGATCATAATAACCAAGCCGGTGCCGACCCTCTGCAGCACTGTGATACCTGAAGGGTTCTTTGTAAATTTCCTAGCTATCGGAACGAAGATTTTGTCATAGATTGGAAGAAAGATCATGATCGAAGCGTTGCTCAAGTTTAGCAGGGAAGCAGCTGGTACCACTAAGCCCCCTATGTTCCTGTCCAGTGTGCTTGCCTGTTTAGAGAAGAAAGTGAAGCACTGTGCGCCAACAACCGTGTTAATCAGGCAGGTAGCCCATATGGGAAACAACCTGAGCAATGCTGTGGCTTCATGAGGATCATTCGAGCTGCCCGTGTCGCTATCACTAGCATCCACCTTCGGTGACGACGGTGTTGGCAGATCGCAGCTAGAATCAGCAGGTAATCTGCAAGGGAAAATGAGAGAATGTGGTTTCAGCATCAGAAGAATAGGTTCAGTGGGAGGTTTCAGACTTTCAGTAAGCTAGCTTGCCTTGAGTGCCATGCTGCAAGCCAACCACGAATCCATGCTGCAAACGGTTTGCCAACTTGGCCAAAAGGGTTTCCACTAGTCTTAGGAGGATAGAAGCGGTAAGTCTTCCTCGCAATACAGAAAACAGCAAGGGCAAGGATCATGGCAACACACGGGATCCCAAACCCAAGCTGCCAGCTTACGCTTTCTTGAATGTAGTTAAGTATGGAGACGGTAAAAGTATTGCCGCCATATGCAGCCCAGAACCACCAATTGAAGAAAGAGCTTCTCGATGCCAGTTCTTGAGGCTCATTCTCGTCAAATTGATCCGCACCGAATGCCTGGGCGCAAGGTTTGTGTCCACCCTGGGCAAACGCCAACAGATAGAGGGAGAAGTAGAAAAATGCCACTTGGCCAGACAAATCTGAGCATTCAGCTGCCTCCACCCTGCCTTCACACTCCACTCGCACTTGTGGCACAAGAACTGATGAGAGGGTGAGCATGGCCAGCCCCTGGACATGGGATCACCGGAAGAAATTCAGGATCAAGTGTTGGACCAATCCTTGCGAACAAGAACAGGACACTGCTGCAGTATCACCATGCGAAGTGATCGGACCAGGGCGATTTTGTTGCTCACTTCGGGACTGATGGCCAAGGTGAGGCAACACGTGTGTGCTTGCTTACCAAGATGTAGAGGACGGATGCGGCGACGACGGTGCGATAGCGGCCGAGCCACGAGTCGGCAACTGCCGAACCAAGCAGCGCCAGCAGGAACGAGGCGCCCATCCAGGCGTTGACGGCCGCCGCGGCGGACGAGGTGGACTGCCCGAGCGGGCCGGTCAGGTACATGATCAGGTTGCCCATGATGCCACAGAACGCGAACCGTTCCGCCACTTCCATTCCTGCAAGCACAGACAACAGGAGTTTTGGCCTTCGGCAGTTCGGCTTGCACATGCACCGGCAATTTGGCATCGCATGTTCTTGGAGTCCCGTACCGATGATGAAGAGCGCGGCCGGCCACCGGCCGGAGCTGCCGCGGACGGCCGGACGGCCGAGGTGGTCCACCGCAGCCAGCGGCGGATCTTGCCGTGGAAGGAGGGCCGCCTCCATGGCGTGAACCTGCAGCCTGGAGAGATGATTTCGGACAGCATATTATAATCCCTACTCTGAATACTTTAAACACAACATTGTGCAGCACGTTTGGCAGGGCTAACCTGTCAGCATCCTCCAACTTTAAAATCCCATCGAGACGGTAACAACTGCGGTGCACTACCAGCCGAGCAGGAGTCGCTGTACCTAACTACAGACAGCGACGGCATATTTCTGCAGCGGGTAATAACAGCGCCACGGCATCCTCCAATTTAAAATCCAGGTCTCGACTCTCGAACCTCGAAAGATTGGCCAGAATATGCAGGTGTTATCAAAATGAATCAAATACCGCACATGATCAATCTCAACAGACACGAGCAAATCAACAGAGGGGATAATTTCCCACTTGGCCATCTGTAGCCGTTGCATTGAAAAGTTTGCGCATAGCTTTTTGCACAGCTTCGAGAAAGCTGGCATTTTGCAGCCAGTCATTGTATCATGTAACTTGAGTACATATCAAAATTCAGCTCTCAAAAATGACATACACAGGGTATGAGGGAAAAGAGTAACCGCAACATCTGTGGATGACACTGTATGACTTGTGTTGACATTTGGAATAATATCCCGGTGCCTATTCAAGTAATCGAGTCTTGAAGTTTGAAATCATGCATCTCTTGACAGTAAGACGTGTCTCAAGAGAGCACATTGAACTCATTAGCTCTACCATGTAATATGATTTTATTGTAGTGAATAAAATCCTTGAGCAGGATACTGATGATAGCACCTCACACGAGTAGTAGAAGTTCTTTTAAAAAGTGAAAACGATGAATCGGACGATGCTAAATTCTCCAGGCACCAAAGAGCAGAATTCTAAACTCTTGTCTTTATTCTGAAATCATCTAACGTTTGCAAAAGGGTTTAGTGATAAGGACCTTCTTACATCAGTTCCACTTGTTTCTTCAAGTGTATAAACCGCATCAACAGATCCCCTCACAGCTGGATCTTGCACATATATTCCTGATCTAGTTGTCCTTGTCATCGGCACAGTCGTCCTCCTCGGTGCAGTCCTCGTCGTCGGTGATCTCTGTATAGTCGGCGTTTTGCCCTGATTGTCTTCAAGGAAGTCAACGAAGGGATTGTGGGGATTCAGTATCATGTATTCGACGAGCGCCGGCGGCACAATCGTCTTGACCACCTTCTTCCTCTTCTTTCTGGCACCTGCCGGCTGGACCTCCTCCGCCGCCTTGCGATTCTTTGCAGCCCGTGCAAGCTGGGTGCGGGTCCACGGCACCTTAATGCCTTGCTTAAGAGCCTCCGCCTCCAACTCGCGATACTCTCGAGCCCGTATCTTCTTCCCGCGATCAATGAGAGCCTTCTGCTCCTCCTTCAGTTTGAGGATCCCAGCCTCCAACGACGCGCTCGCTTCCTTCATCTTCATCAACCGCGGCGATATCCTCCTGAGGTCAATTTCACCGTCCGCCGTCGCCCGCGATCGAGCCCGAACCTCTCCCAACTTGCTCATCGCCCCGAGCCCAAACTCTTTCTCTCGATCTTGAAGCACATCGAGTCTAGATTTGGATTACGAGGATGCGGCGGCGGCTATGGCTTTGGCCACGGAAGGGGAGGACAGAGAGGGCAAACGGGCCAGGTCTGCCCAAACTCATTTGGCATGTTTGGGCTTTGGCCACGGAAGGGAAGGACAAAGGCGTTTCCGGCGTTGGTTATGGCCATCCAAGATTGGTGGGCCATCCAAGATTTCCGGCGCTCGGAGCGATGGCCCGCCCATCTGCGCCCTGCGATACGTCTTGGGCCAGCCCAGCTTAGTTTTATGGGAAAATTCGATTCATGCCACCACAACTCCGTGAAATTGGGTGTCATGTTGAAAATCATGCCACTCAATGGCATGGATTTCAACATGAGATCCAATTTCAAGAAATTGGAGTGGCATGGATCCAACTGACCCTAGTTTTATTTGGTCATGGACAGCCCAACATTTATTGTTGTAGCGCACGTGAGTTGCATTGGTTGCCAGCGGCATCCCACACATACAGGGTCTTTTTAAACAAACGTATTTCTAGGTTGCTATAAGAAGGGAGTAAAACCATCACAACTTGGCATACACTATCCGTTTTTTAATTTAATTTGCACCACTAATTTTTTTACGAGATATATAAAATAAAATCCCTGAATCATATGTTTTGAAATATTTTTTAGTTTTCTAGCAACTTATAATATGTTTATATTATGTGTAGTAACTATTTATATATTATGCATGTAGCAATTTATGTGTAAATATGCCAGAAAATTATTTACATAAATTGCTACAATACTTTTTTTTTCTCAAATGAAGTATCTGTATAAATTGCCATTTTATCTCTATACAAGTTGGTACATGATCTTTGACATAAGTTGATATATGTATGTCTACGTAAATTTGCTACTAGACAAGCAAGCATACAACATAAGATTCTATAACAAAAGTTAACACATTCTTTCTATATAAGTTACTACATCATCTCTATAGAAATTGTTTTTTCAGTTGGTATATAAGTTTGATCCATAAATTGCCACATACTATACAGTATAACTTGCTACTATAGGTACAACATAAGTTGATAGTTACATAAAACAGCTTCGAAACATATGCATCATGTGCCTAGTTTTGTAGATCTCATCATAGGGATCACAATGGCGTAATCGGATTTGAAAATGGATTATTAATGAGAGAGTAATGATCAATTAAAGAAAAAGGAATCATTTTTCTTGATATCAACAGCTGCATCATCTGGGAAAGCGATGTCTCCACATATCACATAGCACACTCATGAGTCATGTTGCGCCTACGGGCCATGCAGTGGTTGTGTTAGAAGGGGATAGGTCGCGTGATTCGTGTTGGCACGACCCGTCGCGCGATAGCGTGGTCCCTCATGTACACTTGGTGGAATCTGTGAAATGAGCGCAGCGGAAGGATCTTTCAAGGTGAGGAAATCCCTCACAAACAAGTGTTCATCGTCATCAAGCAAAATGAATGAAGTATTGAACATAATTAATCTCAACAGAGCAAACTGACAGCGGGGAGAATTTCCCGCTTGGCCATCTGGTGCCGTTGCATTGAAAAATTTGCGTATAGCAATTCCAAGATCATATCATAGCTTTCAAGATTTTTGCACAGGTTCGGAGAGAGCTGGCATTTCGCAACCAGTCACTGCATCATGTAGCTTGACTGCTTGAGCATATCAAAATTCAGCTCAGAACAGAGATGACATAGGGAAAAGAGTAAGTACAGCATCTATGCTGATGACACTGTACGACATCTGTATTAACCAATGATAAGCTGCAAACCATCTTCCAACCTGAGCCTTTGAAGAACTTCCACAAAAGCCTGCCATGACGACCGAGATGCATCCACAAGCGCTGCTCAGGCATATTTTATTCCTAATGGGTATTGGTAGACAATCACTGTACCAAAAGCCCGTGCCCCTTTTTCTTGTGGGCATACACTCGTGAAAAGTACAGGTACGCAGCCAAACCAAAAACATAGCACAGCCAAAAGCCAATAGAAGTAGTCAAGATGCCCTCGGTTTAGATTGTTAGAGAACCAACCGTCTCCTTCCCTACTGGTCACCTTGTCGATTGCGTACACAAGAAAGCTACTGATGAAGCTCCCAATTCCAAATATGCTCAGGTATAAAGCAAGGCCCAAACTGCGTAAACCATCTGGTACTTGATCATAGAAGAATTCTTGCAAGCCCACCATTGTGAACACGTCCGCTAAGCCAGACAGAATAAATTGAGGGACAACCCACCAGACGCTCATAGGGATTGTGACCTCAGGTTTGTCCACTAGGCCACAGTCTCTTGCTATCCGGAGCCTTCTCATCTCCACAAGGGCTGCAACAATCATCAGGATCACAGAAATAACCAACCCAATTCCTATTCGTTGCAATGTCGTGATACCACAAGTGTTCTTCGAGTATTTCTTAGCTAGCGGAATGAGGATGCGGTCATATATAGGAACAAAGATGATGATTGACACACTGATAAAGCTTTGAAGGGTAGCAGCTGGTACCTGTAAGGTACCTATCCACCTATCTAGTGTGCTTGCTTGCTTAGTGAAGAGTGTCATCCATTGGGCAAAGACAACTGCATAGATCAGACAGGTTGCCCCTATCGGGAGCAATTTAAGCACTGCAACAGCATTGTCAGAAAAAAAATTTGTTTCTGCTTTGTACTTGTCTCCCTTGGATGATGATGCTATGGCACAGTGAGAATCATCAGATGATCTGCATGCCCCAAAGGGGGGAAAAATAAGGTCATGATTTGGAGAGAAAGAGCTCACTAACAGTTCGAAAAAAGGCTTACTTTGGTGCACACCAGCATCGAATCCATGCAAGAAGCGATTTAGCAATATATCCAAATAGACCTCTGCTATTCGTTGGAGGATAGAAGCGATACTTCTTCGTACCAAGCCAGAAAATTGTAAGAGAAACAGCCATGGCAATGCATGGGATTCCGAACCCAAACTGCCAGCTTATGTTATCTTGAATGTAATTCAAGATTGAAACTGTGGCAATATTGGATCCATAAGTACCAAAATACCACCAATTGAAGAAGGAGCTCCTTGACGCACATTCTTCAGGATCATTCTCAACAAATTGATCAGCCCCAAATGCTTGCACACATGGTTTGTGGCCACCTTGACCACAAGCCACCACGTAAAGTGACACATAGAAGAAAGCTAAATGAATACCCATCCAGGATACAGAAGAATCCACATTATCTTCAAATTCCGACGGTTGTTGTGGCACAAAACTTGATGATAGGGGGAGCATGCCCAGTCCCTGAATGGCCAATACAATTCAGCAAAAGTTGCATATAACCCAGCAAGCTGAATGTCATTTGATTTCAGAAAAAGTGACGCGCAGCATGTCGATTGGTAATTTTTCCCAGGCTCTTTGAATACTACATCAAGCACCAATTAAACAAACCAAACAATTGTGTATGCCTCTATGGTAATGTTTTACAAAATGTGATTATTCAAAATAGCAGAAAGTTTAGTAATTTGATCCCAATCATTTGGCTCCGGGGCAAATTTTATCCAGTGATTTTTAATATTAACTGTCCATTCAAGAGTCAGGAAGTTGGACAGAATTAACTTTTGATAGTGGAGTTTGATCTTTTTTAATGGAAATTATAGGATTGGAGCCCACAAGTTCTCTTATCTGCTTCATGCCATCCAAAGCTTACATGGAGCAAGTCGTGAATAAACTGACAAGATAGTTTGTCATGAAAAAATGAACTGACAAGATCAATGGAGTTATGGAACTACATAAACTATTAAACTCCATCGAGTATCCAAAGGTTTAGCTCCAGAGGAGCAATTCTAGCAAAAGTTTAACGGACTCTATTCTAAATCCATTTATAGAATCATTGTTCTTATCCCATTTATAGAATCATCGTTCTTACCCATTTTGAGTCATTTTCCTTATTCTATTTTTAGAATTATTGTTCTTATCCCATTAAGAAGCATTTATAAATTCAGAAACAAATTCCAGCACGCACATGGATAACTCCAGTATTAAGTGCATGCTAGTAGCACTTGCGGCTGCCTAAAGCGTACCAGCGTAGTGCCTACTGCAGCTGAGTTATGACTGAGGAAGTTGCCTACAGCCCGTTCCCTGTAGCAGTTGAACGCTTGAACCCAGGGTAAATGTTGGTGCTAGCAGCGAATCAAAGATGACAGAATACAGAGCAAACCAGAATGTAGACGAGGGAGGCGCTGATGATAGCGCGGTACCGGCCGAGCCATGAGTCGGCGACGGCGGCGCCGAGCAGCGGCAGCATGAGCGCGGCGCCGCTCCAGGCGTTGATGGCCGCGGCGGCCGACGCCGTGGACTGCCCGAGCGGGCCGGTGAGGTAGGTGATCAGGTTCCCCGAGATGCCGGAGAACGCGAACCGCTCCGAGATCTCCACCCCTGCGGCAGACGGCACGCAGGTTAGATTGCGGCAAGAGAGACGGCGACGACGGCCCTGTTGACTTTCTGGGTACCGATGATGAAGACGGCGGCGGGCCCCCGGCCGGTGGTGCGACGGGAGGCCGGCCGGCCGAGGTGGTCCAGGGCGGCCGCTGAAACAACCCGGGTTTTCGAAAGAAGAACCCGAATCCCTGTATCGTCGTGATACTCCCTGGATCAGTAGCTATCACATACATAGCTCATTTCAGGCAGTAAATCAGTTCATACTCACTTAAAACAAGTTCAAACATGGATTTAATTATTACAAGATCCATAGGATCTGCAGTACGAATTTATTACAAGCCCATTGGGCTAAATGGAACAAGCAGAAAACGGAAACGGTAGCCGGTCTTCAGGCCATCCTTCATCTCAAACTTCAACTCCACAGGCAGCACTTGAGCGTAGCACGGGCTTCTAAGTCTTCAATCGTACCATCCATCGGTGTTGGCGTCGAACTCCTGATCGGATCCTGCATCTTGCCAAACTATCCCCAAGGACGGGATAGGTTCACGTCACCATCCATATGCAAGTTTTAAGTGGATGCAAAGGTATAAAAAGTAGCCAAGGATAGGCTGAGGTTTCCTATGCAAGCACAAGTATTTATAAATATCTACACATATCCATAATTATGTCTCTCACCCATCCCAGGTCGGTGCAGGAACTCCCTCTCCCTGCACCTCAGCTGACTCCAGAGGGGGTAGTGGACTAGAGGGAGGTAGAAAGCTGGGTTTACTACTCTAAATGATGTAACAAAAAAGTAGAAATATACATGACCGAGTACGCGGCTATACGTATAGTTTTCACCCTGCAGGGGTTGTACACATGTACCCACTCGCCCTGTCGCCAGCCAGCAGACAACTCCGACTGACTCCAAGGCACCGGTCTACTGAGAACGGGACTAACCGCTACGACACCATCCTGTCCCCCCAGGTTGGGATGCATCCTCTCGCAAGAGGTCGCCCTGGAGTTGTGTGGCCCCACCCCTTGCCATCCGGAGTTTATATAAGGCCCATGCTACTCCCGCATCGGGCCTCCCCCGCACATACCCTACTTCTAACAGGTCTGGTGACGCGCATAGCTAGCTCGGACCGGGTCCACCCACATAATGGACAAGTGGTGTGCACGTTTACAAAGTCCCACAAATCATAGTTACCGCATATGTCCATAAGAGCCGGGGGCACGCAGTCCTCCGCAGTGGTCCGCCAAAGGCACCCATAACAGGTATTGCCTCTCCTTGGGCACCCATAACAGGTATTGCCCCTCCTTCTCTTCTCTTCCCGCACCCGCCACAGGTGCTCCCCAGAATGTGCCCAATACACATTCCCGGCCAGTAGCTTGCCTCCGCTAAAAGCCCTATCTCTGGCTCCTCACAAAGTAGGTCTCATGCATGCCAAGACTATCATATCATGGAATTCCCATACCCATACACTCTCATAGTAGCCAAGGCATCCAAGAATCAATCAAGGTATAGGGATGCAAGGAATACGGTATAAGTAGGCCATGCAGCCTTATCTCACACACACACAAGTAAAGCGATAGCAATTCTAGCAAGCAATGCCTAATAGGAATTCAAGTCGTAGATGGATGTGAACCTGAGTGCTCCTCGTAAAACTCCTGGGCCTCCTGGTAGTCCTGGTCGTCGATCTTCCCTTCAGCAGTAGGACCTAATCGTAATTACGGATTACTATAGGGGTCAAAGTGCAAAAATGCACAAAACTACTCAAATAAGATCCAACTCACAACAAAACCTGCTCTAACGCGTAGATCATGATTTTAGAAGAATTATGAAACTGATTTCATAATTTTCGGAGCTCCGGTTGATTTATTATGATTTTCTGAAGCTTAAAACAAATTCTAGAATTAAATAAAAGTTTTCAGACAAAGAAAACACTCAGTCAGCCACGTGGCAGCCTCTGGGCATGCCACGTGTCATGCTGATGTCAGCATGACGTCAGCACGAGGTCAGGCTCCACTGACGTCATCATGACGTCAGTGTTGACTTGGTCAACATTGACTAAGTCAACGGTCAACAGGTCCACGGCCAGGTCAGCGGGGTCCGCGGTCAGTGGGGTCCACCAGTCAGCCTCATAGAGAGAATGACATGTGGGCCCCGCGTGTCAGGTCTGGTAAAAGAAAAAGAAAAAGGGAAAAAGGGGCGGTTGTGTTCGCGGGCTCAAAAGATGTCAGGACGGCTCGGCGGCCCAAGATCTCGGCTTGGCTCGATCCGTTCCGCGGCTCGGTGTTTTGGGCTAGCTTCAGGGAGCGGCTCCATAGGCCGGCTCAAAGTCCCAATGGCTCGGCTTCAACGGATTGGGCCGGCTCAGGTTGACGGCCCATTTCTTCTTTTCTTCTCCTTTCCTTCTCTTCACGGGCTGTCTTGGGCCGGCGCAGCACGGGAGCGTGTGGCCGTGTGTGCTACAGGGTGTGTGCCAGGCGGAACAGAGAGGCGGCGGTCCAACGGCGAGGTCCGGCGGCAGAGCGGAGTACCGGTGACGGTGAGGCTTCTCTTGGCGGCGACGGCGGCTGAGACGGCGGCAGGGGCCAAGGCGAAGTAGCGGCGGAAGCGGAGACGGCACAAGGTCGGGCTACGGGCAGCGCATGCGCAGGACAAGGCCGGCACGGTGGTGGCTTGGTCGTGGTCGCCGACGGCACGGCAGCAGAACGAGGGTGGCAAGAGGACGGGGCGCAGGTCGACGGTGAGGCCAAGGCGGCGGGACGGATCTGCTCCGGCGAGGCGAGGCCAGAGCAGGGCTAGGGCGAGGCAAAAAGGTGTCGCGGGGCAAAGGACGGCGGCCAACGGGCAAGGGCAAAGCTTGGCGCGGCGGTGGCACGGCCACGACGTGCGCGAGGGTGAGATCCAGGTGTGTGTGTTCCCGTGTGCCCTGCAGGTGGCGTGTGCGCGCACTCGACACGGCGCGGCCTTGGCGTGGCAGGCTGGTGCGGTGCGTTTGTGGCCGGGGCTTGCCTGGCGTGGCGCAGTCGTGTGCGGAGCTGGTCAAGACGGAAACAAACGAAGGCCAAGGCACGGGCAGGGACTGGTTCCGCGGCGCGGGGTTCAGGCAGCAAGGCGGGGCAAAGGCCCGTGCCTAGGTGCCAACACACGCGCGCACGCACGTGACACACGCACGGCGTGGCCGCGGCGGTGGGGCTCACCGTGGCGCGCCAAAATGCTGCGCCCAGGCATGGGTAGCGCACGCACGCACGCACGCGGGCACCTACCTTCCAGGGCCGCGGTGTGGCCATCCCGAGCGGGCTCGGTTCGGCGGCGCAGAACAGGGGCGATGGCGGCTGCGAGGCTATGGTGGCGGCGCGACGGGTCCCTGCAACGCGCACACAAAAGGGGATGGAGGTCCTAGGGACGGCTAACGGGGTTCAGGGAAGGTCGGCGTGGCGGCGGCTCACCCGTCGGGCTCGGAGAAGACGGGCTCGGTGCCTCGGAGAGGCGAAGCAGGGGACGGTCGGGGCAGTGCAGGACACGCAGCAACGTTGGTGGAGCCGTTCGGGCGCAGGCTTGGCGAAGCTCCGGCGGGTGGCGGCGTCCTCCTCCCCCCGGCGGCGATGGCGTCCTCTTCCCCGAGCTCGGCTCCTCCTCTCCTTCTTCCTTCCTCTGCTTCGGCTTTCCCCTTCTCGATTGGAGGCGGTGGCGGAAGGGAAAAGAGCCCGGGGCCTAGGGTTTGCGCGGAGGCCGATTGGAGGCTTTATAGGCGGCGCTCGGGCTTGGCTTGGTCCTCACGGTGGCACGGACGCCGAGGATTGCACCGCGGATGGCGGTTCGCGGATGGGGCTACGTGGCGCGCATCAAGGGCCTCCGCGGCGGGGCTTGGCGAGCAAGGCAAGGGGGACAGGGCAGCGCAGTTCGCGGCGGGCGTCTGCTGGCGTGGCAGGTGAGGCCGTTGTCCCTCCTTGGCGCGGAGCGGAGGCACGCGCGCGGGCAGGTGAGAGCAAGGGCGGCGTCGTCGCGCGGAGGAGAAGAACAGAGGGAAGGGAAAGCTGCCGGTGGGGACGGTTCGTCAGCGGCACAGAGAGAGGGGTGAGGGGGTGTGGCGCTGGGTTGGGCTGCGCGGCGAGCTGGCCCGCGATGTGGGCCGGCGGGGTGTGCGGCTTGGGCCATGCAGGCCAGGTTTTAGCAGGCCGGTCGAAGGGTTAGGCTGGGCTGGTTGCAGGCTTCGGGTTGGGCCGGCGGTAACGGGCTGGCTGGGTTGGCTTGCTGGTCTAGGGGGTTAGCAGGCTGGTGGGTTTGGTTAGGTCTTGTTAGATGGTTGGGTTAGATGTTAGTTGGGTTTTGTTCCAAGGCCAAGTTAGAGGTTAGCATAGATTTCAAATTTGAATGGCTCAATTCAAATTTGTAATCCACACAATTTTCAAACAAGAGATATAAAATCAAATTTCAAATAAACAAGGTAGATCCAAAAACTCCAAACAAAATCCAAAGAAATCACACTAGCATTAGAGTCCTTATAATTTGTTTTTAATTTACTAGGAATTTAGAGGGAATTTAGAAGGCAACCTTATATTATCCTAACTATTTTCACATTCACACAAAAAGTTTTTGAAAACTAGCATTTTTGGGAATTATAACATTCCGTAAAAATTACGGGATGTTATAGCCGCCGGCTGCGGGAGCAGCAGGAGGGCCTCCACCTCGGCGTCCATGATGAGCGGTCCCACTCCGCCACTCCCTTCGTATCCCCGGCCCTGCTCGCCAGTCATCGGCTCATCGCCTCGTCGGCTGTCTCATAGTACTATCGTTGAAAACTGAAAGGGCTTTGCTGTTTGGTTTGGGCTTCAGCCGAGACAGGGAAAGGCCTCCTATTTAACTTGGACTGACTTTGCTGTCTTTTAGTTTACTAGTAGGGTGCACGTGCGACATCGCACGTGTCTAAAAAATAATATTATAAAAAATAATTACATTAAATTTTAGTTGCAACAAACATTTTTAAGAAACTATATATGGTGAAAACAAGCAACGGGATCTAAATTATGGTGAAAATACACAAAATATTCAAAACATATAAAATATATAATTATAAAAACATCCTAATATATAATAAGTTTATTATTTGGGATTACTTTTGTTTGCCTTCCAATATCTATATGGTTTTTATTTGGGCTTTTCTTCATTTCTTTTTCCCTCCGTTCGCTTGGTTGTTGCTATTATTTTGGACGTACTGAGGTACACAAAGGTACATGCCTGCTCATGGGATTGTCTTATAATGTTGCCCATCCTAGCATATGAAGGGTGAAGGGACCTAGCATATTATTTGGCACCTAGCATATGCCATAACCACCAGAAATCTTAAGGCTACCTCTGAATGTCAATTACTACAAAAATTCTGCCCATTACATATGAAGGGTGAAGGGACCCATTGATTGTTCTCACATATGAAATCACAACGTCGTCAATGCATCTCGACAAAAATGATATAGATTGAAGCAATGAGCTGCATAATCTTGATTACACAAGCCCACGATCATGGAGAGTTGCCTTATCTTTTCTTGCTCCAACTCCTTTGCCTCTCCCACTCAGCCATTGTTGCTCAGCAAAGTTTGTTCCTCTCTAGCACCTAAATTCTAAAAGAAATGATTAAATAGACTAATATCAATTAGCCTTACCCATAATCACCGAGCACACCTTATCCTCTTCCTAAAATTGACTGCTTCATCCCAAACCCGAGGAGCCTCGTCAGCACCTCGCGACTGCGAAACCAGGGATGACATACCCTATCGGACGAGGGCGTGCAGCCGGTTGCGAGTGCCTCTCACGGCTTCCCGCGTGCAAGTGTCAGGCAAGCGCAGGGAGGCTCTTCGTGCGACCGCTCGGCTTCCAGAGCACAAGATTAATCTAGTTGTTCCTGTAAACTACATAGGCACAACAGTATATATCAACTGCTATCGAAAGCAACTCAAAGAAAACATAACAGATATAATTGGAAAGAGGTATCCACCTTAAAATCTTTTAGAGCAATAACCCTCTTAGATACTGATTAGACTTGTAGGTAATCAGACATGCATTTCAGATATGCCAATAACAATGATGATATCTGAAAAAGCAAAGGCTATCAGAGCTCTAATAGAAAGAAGAAAGGATAGGAAATTTGCTAAATAATGAGTAAGGACCAAATTCACAAAAGCCTGGAAAAAAGTGTAAGAAAAGATCTGGTTGAACCAACCTATGTCGAAAACAGGAATGGAAGAGTGTGCCCAAAATACCTTTTCAAGAACTGTTTCTTGAAGTTCAGGAAGTCGATCATTAGAATTTTTTTGGTTAAAAAACTGTGTTTATAATACCAATAGGACTGATATGATATCTAACAAGATCGCCAAATACAATCACCAAAACATCATTAATCAACTGAGGAAAAAGCAGAGCCTGCGTTCAAGGTGTACTTATCCATTTTAGCATATTGTTCAAGTATAAAACAGGTTGCTCAAATATAGTATGAGAGAGATAATGCACAATATACAGTTAGACTCGCTCAAATTCTCACGACTATATGCCTGTAAACTCAGAGACATTTTGTTTTGCTTCTAAACTTTTTTGCTCCGCAAGCCTTCTAAATTGTTGCCCGCCCACTGCGATGTATCCATACTTTTTGTCTGAGATTCAGCCATCATGTGATTCATCAACAGGTAATACTCTTCACATAAAGAGTGGAGGAAACAACATAAATAAAGAAAACCATCAAAGAACCTTTCAATCTCTGGGGCATCTTCATTTATATACCACATCCAAGCTGAACCACCTCTGCTCTCTATATGTTTTCATCTGTGTTTTAACAGTGAGTAGACCATTAAAGCAAAAACCAGGAAACATACTCTATTGAACAATTGATGTAGAGAATAGCTGGCAAACACCTAATTTCACACTGAGATTTCTAGGTCGCTAAGGTGGCAACTTAGCTTTAGATAGAAATAATTTTAATCATAAATATAGGATTTTCGTAGACTACTACAAAAGGAGAGCTAATTACAAATGCAACACCAAGGAAAATTGCAGAAAGAACAACAGAAAAGAACAGTTCTATAGCCTTGATGATAATGCACAACATACGGTGTGGAGGTGGATCTAGGCCTTCGACAAAGTTGGAGGTTCAGGCAAACTCGACCAAAAGCGAGAGGTCCGAGCGTGGGATGGAGAAATATTGTCGTACCGTGGCCACCATGATGGCCTGGAGCCGTAGGAGCGCAGTGACGCCGTCCTCCTTTGCGGTGTCGAGCCAAGCGGCAAGAGCCGCCGCCGCTCCACCACCAACACCCGCGTCGCCGCCAGCTGCGCATCCGTCACCGCCTCCTGTGGTCGATGCCGCCATCGCACGTGTTTTAAAAAAACCTAATAAATCTTCAATGCATAGGACCACAGAAATGTCATATAAGATTTGCATTTTTCCAGTGAAATCTGTGTTGTGCAAAAGATCCCATTAGATCATTTGGTAAGTCCCAAATTTCCAAATGAGACAAATATACAAAATCTCTAACACAGATATTTTTTTTCATTACGGTAAGTCGAATTCAGACAATAACCTTCATAACTCTGAACCCACATCTTCCTTCAAAAACCAATTCTCTATCACATCTCGACCTGAGGTCTAATCCCACCATGTGCCAGTCTAACCATCAGTGTATCCCATTTGCCATCTCCAATGGCTTTTCACATGCCTCCTGTCACCATCATATTTTAAACACGAAGATGATGGTTTAAACTTTAGAGCTCCCACTAATACATGCAAAGCAAAATTATAATAGACTGGCACTTGATATATTGGAAAAAGAAGACAAATTATGAGGGACCAACACAGGCTACCCATTTGAAAAGTGAAATCAATGAAAGTGAGATAGTGCTGCTCAATGTTAACTTAATTACGAGACTTAATAATCTCCATCCAAGTTACCTACATTAGCAATCTGTCATAAAAAATTAACTTATAAATTTTATGTTAGAGTGGTATTGGCTGGCAAATCATCATCACAATTTTTTTTTAGGGTATCATCACAATTAGGAGGAAACAAATATAATACATGTACTCCACCAACTCTTTAGCTTGCTCCATCAGTCACTCGATCCCTCAAAAGAACCTGAAGAAAACAAATGCACAAAAGGGTATTATTAAAGATGGCTAGTTTAGGCCCATACAACAGAGAAGAGTCTACTAAGAAAAATTTAAAATACCAAACACATTTTAGCAGAACAAGTGCAAGCCAAGCAAGCCTTAAAAATTTAAAATACTAAACATGTTTCTACCAAAAAAAATTGATGAGATAAGCTAAAACATTTAGATCATACAACATTGAAGTAAAAATATATAGCAATCAATTTAAAGTTACACATTTGAACATCCAACTAACCTGAAGACTGGAATTCTCAACTGCTTAAACATTCAAATTAGATTCTAGAAATGATGCATAGTTAGAGCAAAAACAATAATATGGCTCGTTTAAAGCTAACTCAAAGAAATAGGCACAACAATATATATCAGTTGCTTTTGAAGCCAACTCAAAGAAAATGCAATAAATATAATTGGAAAGAGGTATCCACCTTAAATCTTTTAAAGCTACCCTTTTAGCCTCTGATTTGAGATGTAGGTAATCAGACATGCATTTTAGATATGCCAACAATAACAGCGAAGGTATCTGAAAAAGCAAAAGGGCTATCAGAGATCCATTGGAAAGAAGAAAGGACAGGAAATTTGCCAAATAAAGCATAAGGACCAAATTTAGAAAAGCCTGAAAAAAAGGTCTAAGAAAAGGCTTGTGGAGCCAACCTGGTAAAAAAAAGAATGGAAGAGTGTGCCCCAAAGAATTAAGGAACTTAAATAAATTGGGAACACAATCTTTTATCACCACTGAATCTTGGTGATTGCATTCCAAGGCAGTGGGAGCGTAGCTTCGTGGAATGGTGCGCAAGGTGATGAAGAAAGTGAAAAAAGACTATAAGAGAGGAGTAAACTCCCTAATAATTTTGGGCGCTTGGATGATATGGAAGCACAAGAATGCTTGTGTGTTTGAGGGGGTGGCTCCCTCGGTCAACTTTATCAAGAGGGATCTCAACTTATTTGGTGTAATCTAGTCAGCTAGGTCAAGGTTTTGGTCATGCTCTAATTTGTTTCATAAGCTAGCTTTTCATCTTTTGAACCTATCTCTCATATTTGGTCCCCGTATGTGAGATGGGAGTTGTAAGGGGACTACTTTTCTCTCTAATGCAATGAAGCGCAGCTCTCCTGCATTTTCCCAAAAAAATGGAAATAGGCTTCCTTGGTAATAGAGGAACAATAATGGATTTTTTGAGGTTACAGTTCCCATAAAAGTATTTCTTTTCGAACAAACAAACAAATATTCGAGCATTCAAAAGATATTTTACAATTGGAAATAAAATGGAACACTCAGCTACTCTGCTTGATTCTCAATTTGAATTATGACAAATATTCGAGCTTTTAAAAGATCTGCATTGTTAAGAACAAAAATAGCTTTAATCAGGTAACCTGCCGCCACTTCTTAATTTGCCAACAACTGTGAAGAGAAATTAATTAAAAATTTAAAAGATCATTGAACAGAGAAGTACCCGTTGCTTGTCCATCAAATGTAGCTTGCATCGCCACCATGATCACTGGCTCCTTAAGTAGCAGCATACAAATCGAACAACACAAATCAAAACGACGCTTCAACCATGTGGCCGAAATTGTGAGAAATGAAAAAATATGTATCCAGAGAATAAGGTTAATGTCGAGAGATGGAGAATAGTAAGAAGGATAGTCATCTGAGTTAATTTTTTTAGTTATATCAACATAGATCAAGTTGATTGTTTCAAAGTCGTTGGTTATCCATTGTCTGCCATACTTAGCACTTAGATAACACAGTGAATATAGATAACGGGCGTAATCCTGAATTTGTAAACAGAGAGCACAGACTCACCCATGGATTTGTAACCAGAAATACCATTTCTTCTGGTGAATCAATTTGACAACCAAAATAATTTGACATCCCTGACCATTAATCAAAATATTCATAGGTCTTGGAGTTGTCACTGGGAATTGAAATGATGTCAAGTCATGTAGAATACATTCTGAACTCGTAGCAGACAATACAAATTATTTTAAAATACTCATCAAGCAAGATAAATATTTCAAATTTCGTAAATGTGAGCACCTTGAATTGGGAACAACGAAATTTGAGATTCTAGCATTCATGAGGTGTAGGCTTTAGCATAAAAAAAGACATGGGACACTAAAACTGAAACTATTATTGATTGATTTTTTTTTTCAGTTTCATATGTCAAGACTATTAGTGAACACCAAACAATATATCAGTGAATGCATAGCCTCATTTTACCGCTTCTCTATAACACAAAGCATAACTGCTGAGTGAGAACATGTTGGAAACACTCACAAATCCTATATTCATTTTCTTTAGGAACATGTATTGTTTCAGCTGAGTATATTTCTCCACATTCTAGTAAGCGTGTATCTGAAATACTGCTATGCTCAGTCAAGGGACTTGAAATTTGAAAATAATACTACAATAGAACTTGAAATTCTGCAAAGAGCGCACCATGTACTCATCGCCGAACTCGATCGAGAAGGCGTCCTTAATGGCCTCCACCGGTATCGCTCATGAGGATGAAGACGTTCTTGGCGTGGTTGGCCCCAAGCTGTACGAGCACAACAGTGCCCTCCTCCTCCTCCTCCTCCTCCTCCTCCTCCTCCTCCTAGAAGAGCTCGTCATCGCCCTCTTGCCTGCAAAGCGAGGATACCAAGGTGGACGAGGAGGCCCCATCCCTGTGTGCCCGGCCAGCTCACTGCCGTAGGTGAGGATCTTGCACAGATTGTGCCTCATCCGCTGCCGGTTGTGGTACGCCGCGCAACGGTCTCCAGCACCGTCCCCTCTGCGCCTCGCCGAGCGCCGCCGCCACAAATCCGCGCCACTGCCGTAGATCCACGCCGAGCGCCACGGGGGGAAGGGAGAGGTGCGGCCGGCCCGAGCTGCCGAGCTGCTCCTCTTCCCGCTGCCGCCATGGACGCGGTGGCCTCCTCCCACGCCACCGGCCGGGCCCACCGCCCAGCGCCGCACACGACCGGTTTCAGCCCCGCCGCCGTTGCTGCCACGCACCGGCCCGCCTGCGCGCACGGACGCGTCATGGAGTGCACAGGCGGGTGGTGCGGGGTTCACAGGCGGCGGCCGCGCATCGGGGGTGAAAGAAGAGATGGGAGAGAAGGAAAGGGAGGCATGATTTGTGGGACGAAGAAGGGACACAAGGACCAGGAAAGCGTGATTCGTGGGCGGGATTGGGAGTGGGTACGGGGGCGGGTAGAATTTTCGCCGGTGAAAAAAAAAACGGGCAAACTGCGGCAAACATTTTAGAAACAGTGTTTTTCCCCTCACCACCTAGATTTCCATGTCCACTTTGCTTACAGGTGGGGACAGCGAGGGGGAATGTGAGAGGTGGGTAGGAAATTTTTTGGTGGAAGATGACTTTGAAAGTTATGATCTTTATAGTATAGATCTGTCCACGAAATTTCAGGCCCAACCGGGGATCAACCTAATACTCCCAAAAGGCCAAAACTCTGGAAGTGATATACACGTGGGCTGTAGGCGCCATACATACTAGGGCCTTTCCATCAACTTTTTTTAGCCCCTATCACATCAATAAGAATCTTATCATTTAGGAGTATCAAATAAAATTTATTTATAATTTTTTTTGACAGATGAGTGCTAATTTGCGAGATGAATCTAATGAGCCTAATTAATCCATGATTTGCTACAATGATGTTATAGTAACCATTTGCTAATTACGGATTAATATACCTCATTAGATTCGTCTCGCAATTTAGCCTCAGGACTTTGCAGTTAGTTTTGTAATCAAATTTTATTTAATATTAATAAATATCAAGATTCTCTTGAATGTGACATAGTCTAAAGTTTAGCCACTGGAACCAAACAACCCCTACGTTCATTATGGACCAGGCCACAAGAAGTGAGGACCCACCACGTGGACTTCTCTAGGATTCAGCTCATCTAAATAAGCCCTTAATGATCTCCAACTTGAGTGAAAAAGTAGTTTTCTTTTTTGAAAAGGGAACAGGCAGGAGTTCTGCCGTTCAGAGGAGCAAAGCTTAAACATTCATAAGAGTAGGCCTAGGCCTAAAAGAAAAAGAAAAGAAAATCAAAAGAAGATACAAGATCTCCTGCCCAAGGCTTATGCTCCAATTGGATGTAGATATTTTGTATATTGCAGAATTTGGAATTGGCATTGGTACATCTAAATTTATGCTGTTTGGGTGGCTTCGAAATGGAACGCCGGAATCTCGATCCAATAGCAAACGGCATTTGCTCTACAACCTTTCTCCTTTATGCCCTTACTACATTGATGTACATTTTGCACACAAGCAGATAATTTCTGCTCACCAAGGTCCAGTGCTACCTATCATCACAGCTCACCTTTGCTCCTGTACACAAATCGCTTTGAAAAATACAAGAAGACGGCCACGTTTAGAGCGGCGAGCCCCGCCAGGAGCCAGTAGAAGTAGTCGAGGTGCGCTCGGTTGAGGTTATCGGAGATCCAGCTCTCCCCGCTGCCCCTGGTCGCCCAGTCGACCGCGGACACGAGCATGCCGCTGGCGTAGCTCCCTGCCCCCATGGCGCTCAGGCACAGCGCGAGGCCGACGCTGCGGACCGCGTCGGGCACCTGGTCGTAGAAGAACTCCTCCAGGCCGACGTCGGCGAGCGCCATCGCCAGGCCCATCAGAACGTACTGCGGCGCCACCCACCACAGGCTCATCGGCACGGCCACGTCCGGCCTATCCACCAGGCCCGCGGCCGTGGCCACGCGGAGCCGCCTGCCTTCGACGAGCGCCGCGACGCCCATCGCGGCGCAGGACATGGCCATGCCAGCGCCGATCCGCTGGAGCGTGGTGACGCCGGCGTGGTGCCCGGTGACGCGCCTCGCCAGGGGCACGAAGGCCCGGTCGTACACCGGGAGCACGGCGATGAAGGTGAAGCTGACCAGGCACTGGAGCGCCGCGGGTGGCACGACAAGCCCCGTGCCGACGCGCCGGTCCAGCGTGCTGCCCTGCTTGGTGAACAGAGTGTAGACCTGCGAAGTGACGGCCGAGTAGACCATGGCACCGCACCATATTGGGAGCAGCTTCACGACGACTCCTTTTCCTTTATCCTCCTCGGGTTGTCGATCTAGAAGTCTGCGCAAAGCAAAAGGGATTGTGACGCAGAACTTGTTACATGAAACGAGATCGCAGAAGTTGGTGCGTGCTCACCGTTGGGTGCTAGTGGCATCCTTACGACGGAAGAACCTCGTGGCCCATGCGCGCACGGTCTCGACGAATCGGCTGCCGTCGACGGGTTCCTCAGCACGATACGTCCGTGCGCCGAGCAAGAAGACGGCTAGGCTGAGCACCATCGCGGCCCAGCACGCGCCGAACCCGGCGGTCCAGCCGGCGTTGTCCTCCACGTAGCTCAGCGCCGTCGTGGACGTGGCGTAGCCCCACGAGATGGAGAAGTGGAACCAGTTGAAGTAGGAGCTCCGCGACGCGGGCGAGCTGGGGTCGCCGCCGTCGCTCAGCGCGAACTGGTCCGCGCCGAGGGCTTCCGCGCACGGCCTGTGGAAGCCCTGCGCCAGCGCCAGAAGGTAGAGCGCGACGTAGATGAAGGTGAGGTGCGCAGGAGACGTCGACGGCGGCGAGCTCGCGGGGTGAGGCTGCGCTGCTTGCTGCGCGGAGGCGGCCGTCAGCATCCCCAAGCTCTGTCATTTGCAGTTCAGGAAACAGAGTGTCAGGCATCGTTGCAGAAAGCGCTGAATACAAGCTTACAAAGATGGCGAATTCATTGGTAGTTCACAATCACTAGAACTAGTACTACTCCACACAAAACAAACAAAATCGTTGCAAAATTGAATTCATTTCAAGAAAATAGCGAAATTCGTTGTCATTACTACATGGCATGTAATGCGAACAGTGAGCGAAATAAGGCGAATTAGCCAAGAAGTGCATGGCACAAACCAGCAGATAGAGCACGCCGGCGGCCAGTACCGCGCGGTACCGCCCGAGGCGCGAGTCGGCGGCGAGCGCGCCGACAAGCGGCAGCACCTGCACGGTGCCGGCCCACGCGTTCACGCCGGCGGCCGCGGGCGCCGTGGGCATGCCGAGCGGGCCGGTCAGGTACATGATCAGGTTACCCTGCACGCCGTAGAACCCGAGGCGCTCCAAGAATGCGACCACTGCAGGGCAGCAGTAACAACCACAATTGAGGCAGAGCAAGTTATAGTTTATCATGGCAGTGTGGTAAATCAATTCAAGATCCGCGAACCTACCGACGAGGTAGGACGCCGCGCGCCAGCCGCCCCGGACGTCGTTGGAGCCGGGGGACGGCCCGGGTCGGCGCAGGAGCTCGCCGGACTCCATTGCCCGCCTCCGGAGGTGGAGTCGTCTTCCCCTGATACACGCCGAACACTCGAACAGGACGGAAGCGCGTTTAATGTTTTTTTTTCAGTGTCCCACATGCTGCGGCGTGGTCGATCTGTCCAGATCGGATCAGTCATCAGTTCTTTATTCGGTGACTTTGCTTCCGTATGTATTGTAGTATCCTTTTAAAATTCAGCGATCATATGAAAATATAATACTACGATTTTTCCTCAGCATCTAGCCACTTGTAGGCAGCTGCTGCAAATTATTTGGCGTTGGTGCAGTTGTATTCTATTCGACACGCAACAAAGACTACATAAAGACTGTTACAGCATACTTCTGCAGTTGTGCTAGATCTTTTTGCAGATGTGTACATTGCTGGAATAATCATGCTGATGGTCCCTCCAGGGCCGGTTCACACTGTTTTCTATTTGAAAAGGACAGGCACTTCACTACGGTGCTGACTGAAATAGATAGATGAACAAGGACAACTGCGGTGCACTACCAGCCGAGCAAGGAGTCGCTGTACCTAGGCAGCCGCGGCACATTTCTGCAGCGGGTAAGACAGTGCCACGGCATCCTCCAATTTAAATTCCAGGTCTCGAACCTCGATAGATTGGCCAGAATATGCAGGTGTTACCAAAATGAATCAAGTACCGCACATGATCAATCTCAACAGACACGAGCAAAACAACAGAGGGGAGAATTTCCCACTTGTCCATCTGGTGCCATTGCATTGAAAAGTTTGCGCATAGCAATTTCAAGATCATATATATAACTTTCAAAATTTCTGCACAGTTTCGAGAGAGCTGGCATTTTGCAACCAGTCATTGTATCAAAATTCAGCTCTCAAAACAGAGATACACAGGGTATGAGGGAAAAGAGTAAGCGCAACATCTGTGTCGATGACACTGTATGACTTATGTTGACATTTGGAATAATATCCAGGTGCCAATTCAAGTAATCAAGTCTTGAAATTTGAAATCATGCATCTCTTGACAGTAAGATGTGTCTCAAGTTCCGGTGACCCTTCAAAAAAAAGATGTGTCTCAAGAGAGCACATTGAACTCATTAGCTGTACTGTACCACATATAAATATGATTCTATTACAGTGAATAAAATCCTTGATCAGGATATTGATGATAGCATTTCACTCAAGTAATAGAAGTTCCTTTAAAAAGTGAAAAGGATGAATCGGACAATGCTATATTCGCTAGACACCAAAATGCAGAACAAAGGGGTTATTCTGAACTCATATCTTTATTCTGAAAGCATCTAACGTTTGCAAAATGGCATGGTGATAAGGACACCCTTTCATCAGTTCCACTTCTTTGTTCAACTGCATATAACTGCATCTACAGATCGCCCTCACAGCTGGATCTTGCACATATATTACTTGCATAACCCCTTTGCTTCCTGATCTAGTTGTCCTTGTCCTCACTGCATAACCCCTCCGCCTCCAACACTAAAAATGTTTGCCTTGGTGATGAAATAATGGATAACTCTCACCTGTCTGTGGCTTGCATGTTAAGGGCCAAATAAAGTAGCACGAACTGAACTGGGAGATTCCAATATATTACAGTTGCAGCAGTGAGGAACCGAACCTACATAAACAGAACAGCTCATGGCAAAAGGTACTCATTTGGGTAAAGGTGTCTGTAAGATCAGGAATCTCTACAAGACTGGTGCTGTTACAATCAGCAACAATTCCAATCTGGTGATTCACTAGCGTAAACCACAACCATCAAACTAGCTGGTTTAATTGATAACATGAGAATCACCAGTAGCAAGGACAATAAATAACATGACAATTGTGATAATAACATCAGGACGATAAATAACATGAGAATTACTTGTACGAGATGGTAATACCAAGATGATTATTACACTGCAGTAATAAGCACAGTTGTGGATTACACACGGATAGTACTCAGCTTAGGCTTGGGTAGGTGGATCTTGCAAACACACACAGATTACTTGCATAACCCCTTTGCTTCCCGAATCCTGATCTAGTTGTCCTTGTCGTCGGTGCAGTCCTCCACGCCGGTGACCTCGGTGCAGTCCTCCTCGTCGGTGAGCTCGGCCAAAGTATAGTCTTCCGCATAACCCTTGGTACGGTACTGCTTGATGAGGATCTGCTGGTACTCCTTCATGTTGTCAGCCATAGCCTTTTGTTCGTCATAAAAATCGTGGAACCACTGAGGACTTTCGCCCAGCTTCTCTTCACGGAAGCCAATGAAGGGATTGTGGGGATTCAGTATCATGTATTCGACGAGGGCCTGCGGCACAATCGTCTTGACCACATTATTCCTCTTCTTTCTGCCCGCTGCCGGCTGGCCATCCTCTGCGGCGCCTGCCGGCTGGACCTCCTCCGCCGCCTTGTGATTCTTTCCAGCCCCTGCAAGATGGATCTCCTCCACCTTGAGGCCATGCTTAAGAGCCTCCGCCTCCAACTCGCGATTCTCTCGAGCCAATCTCTCATCCCGGCGATCGATGAGAGCGTCCTGCTCCTCTTTCAGTTTGAGGATCCGAACCTCCAACGGCGCTCTCGCTTCCATCATCTTCATCAAACACGGCGATCTCCTCCTGAGGTCAATGTCACCGTCCGCCGTCGCCAGCGATCGAACCCCAACCTCTTCCAACTTGCTCATCGCCCCGAGCCCAAACTCTTTCTTGTTAAAATGCTCTGGATCGACTAGATCATAATGAATCACATGTATGTGCATGAAAACATAACGTAGGCTTACTTTCTTTAGATGAAGAACCAATCTAGATGTGTAGATGGTATGTGTGACTCTTCCTAGTGCTTGCAATAGATGAGTTTGATCAGAAATGAATGAGAAGAGATGAGTTTGTGCACTAGGGGAACCAACACCAAAACAATTGGACATTGCCCACTGATCATATGCAAAATCATTTGAGACTCAAATAGTTTTTGGCAAGACTTAGGACCTAAGTTTTGACTAAACTTAAGGGCCAAGTTTCTAGCAAAACTTGGGGCTCAAATGGTTTTAGCAAAACCATTCGAGGCTTAATGGTTTAGATCCTAGCCATTCATTTATGTTTTAACAGCTGAGATCATTTTCAACATTCTCCCTCTTGATCGTAAGGTTAAAACATTATAAGTTCATTCATCAATAAAATAGTATACAAAGATAAAAGGATCATAACGGTCAATAATGTACCAAGAGACCCTATTTACTATTGTACACCAGTTTACATCAAAACAAACTTCTTTAACTTAAGAGCTCATACATCATTATGCATAATGGTACAGACTCACTCTATGATAAATAGTACAACAAGACAATAGGTTACAATAGTCAATTAAGTACTATTGAACCAAATGACTATGGTTCCTATTACATCTCAAAATGAGTCCACTTAGCTTATGGGGAGATGGTGTCTTCACGGTCCCAATTAATTCAAGATCAAAGACTTTTCTACCAAACCCATGCCGGCAACATGATCTCTGAATATACTGGGTGGTAGGCCTTTAGTAAGAGGATCCGCTAACATAAACTTTGTGTGTTATGTATTTTAATCTTATTATCTGATCTTGAATTCTATCTTTCACAACATTGTACTTTATGTCAATGTGTTTGGCAGCACCACTTGACTTGTTGTTACTTGAATAGAGTACTGCTAGTTGATTATCGCAGTATAAAGTGAGTGGTCCTGAGATACTATCCACCACTCTTAATCCTGGGATGAAGTTCTTTAACCAAGTTGCCTGTCCTGTGGCCTCATAACATGCTACAAATTCTGCTTGCATCGTTGATGAAGCAGTAACTGTTTGTTTGGAGCTTTTCCACGAGATAGCTCCACCAGCGAGTGTGAAGATATAACCTGATGTGGATTTCTTAGTATCAACACATCCCACAAAATCAGTATCTAAATAACCTATAACTTCAAGGTTATCAGATCTCTTATATGTAAGCATGAGATCTTTAGTGCCTTGTATATAACACAAGGTTTTCTTAGCGGCCTTCCAATGATCAATTCCAGGATTGGATTGATATCTGCCAAGCATCCCGGTTATGAATGCTAAGTCAGAGCGAGTGCATACTTGTGCATACATAATACTTCCCACTGCTGATGCATATGGGATAGTCTTCATCTGCGTAGCTTCATATTCATTCTTTGGACATTGAAATGTCCCAAATTTATCGCCCTTGACAATAGGAGCAGGCGAAGCTGAACATTTGTGCATATTGTACTTCTTGAGTACTTTCTCAATATATGTTTTTTGAGATAACCCCAAGATCCCATTGGATCTATCTCGGTGAATCTCAATGCCTAAAACATAAGATGCTTCACCAAGATCTTTCATATCGAACTTACAAGATAGGATCTTCTTGGTTTCCAGTAGCAAATTGATATCACTGCTGGCTAAAAGAATGTCATCCACATATAACACCAAGAAAATAAATTTACTCCCCCTGAACTTGGTGTATATGCAATTGTCCACTTTATTTTTTCTTAAAACCAAATTGTCTGATAATTTGGTCAAACTTCAAATACCACTGTCTTGATGCTTGTTTTAAACCATAAATTGATTTGTTAAGACGGCATCCTAAATGTTCTTTATCTTATATAACAAAACCCTCAGGTTGAGCCATAGAGACATCTTCATGTAAATCACCATTTAGGAAAGCCGTCTTTACATCCATCTGATGTAATTCTAAATTAAAATGTGCAACAAGTGCCATTATTAGTCTGAATGAGTCTTTTGAGGAAATAGGTGAGAAAGTCTCATTATAATCAATGCCTTCCCTCTGAGTGAAGTCTCTAGCCACGAGTCTGGTTTTGAATCTTTCAATATTACCCTTGGAGTCATATTTTATCTTGTAGACCCATTTACAGCCTACTATTTTGGCTCCTTGGGGAATTTCAACTAAATCCCAAACTTTATTTGTACTCATAGACTTCATTTCTTCTTGCATTGCACTAAGCCATTCAGAAGCATATTCACTATGCATGGCTTCTTTAAATGATGTGGGATCATCATCTAATGCATACTCATCCATATCTTCAGTCACATAAGTGACATAATCACTCAAGATTGCAGGCTTCCTAATGACTCGTTGTGATCTCCTTAATGTATTTTCGTTAGACACATCAATCACAGTTTGAGGGTGTTGAACATCTTCACTAGGAAGATCATTAGTAGTAACTTGTGAGACAACAACCGGTGTCTCAACTGGTGTTGTTTCAACAACCCTTTCATTTGAAGGTGCAATCCCAAAAGCTGGAGCAAAATATGGTTTTTGAATAATAGGTATTGGGACATAATCCCGCTTTTCTTCAAGATCTATCTCCCGGGGTGTTATTTCCCCTTTCATCATTTCACTTTCCAAGAACACTGCGTGTCTTGTTTCAACAAACTTAGTGAACTGATTTGGACAGTAAAATCGATACGCTTTAGACTTGTCAGGATATCCAATAAAATGGCAACTAACAGTCTTTGGGTCCAATTTACCCATATTAGAATTGAAAACTCTAGCTTCAGCATGACAACCCCAAACATGTAGATAATTCAAAGTTGGTTTTCTCCCAGTCCATATTTCATAAGGTGTTTTGGGCACTGATTTACTGGGAACTTTATTCAAAACATGACAAGCTGTTTTAAGAACCTCCATCCATAAATTAAGGGGTAGAGTGGAGTGACTCAACATACTTCGTACCATATCCATAAGAGTGCGATTACATCATTCGGCCACTCCATTTGTTGTGGTTCACCTGGTGCAGAGTACTGAGCCTTTATGCCATTTTTCTGTAGAAACTTAGCAAATGGACCAGGAATTTGGCAATAAGGCATATGCCTCCTATAATACTCTCCACCACGGTCAGATCTTACGATCTCTATCTTTCGATCATGTTGATTTTCCACTTCAGCTTTGAACAGTTTGAACTTGTCCAATACTTCAGCTCTTTCTTTCATCGGATAGATATAACCAAAACGGGAGCAATCATCAGTGAAGGTTATGAATAAATCAAAACCATCCACCAATTTGATATTAAAAGGTCCACAAATATCTATGTGGATTATCTCCAAAACCCCTTGGCTTCGATTAGCGCCTTTCTTAATTTTCTTAGGATACTTTCCCTTAATGCAATCTGTGCATTTTTCATCATCAAAAACCGAGGATTGGAGTATATTTTCTTTAATGAGACATTCAATCCTCCCCCTCGAAATATGGCATAAACGATAGTGCCATAATTTCAAAGAAGTCTCATTATCGTTTCTTTTACGCTTAATATCAGGAGTGGATACAACATTATTGATTGCATCATTTGTGGAAATAAGATAAAGTTTGTCTTGTCGGATGGCAAGACCAACATTATTCTCATTATACATAATTATACATTTCTTATTTCCAAAATTACAACCAAAACCATCATCATCCAAACATGATACAGAAACTAAGTTTCTTTTCATGGATGGTACATATAATACATTATTTAGTTGAAACTTAAAACTAGTATGCAACAAAAGTGTAAAAACACCAACAGCTTCAGCTTCAACTTCAACTCCATTAGCCACCCTGATTTTTCTTTCCCCTTTTCTTAGGGTCATCTTGGTAGCGAATCCCTGCAAGGAATTAGCAACGTAAACGCTTGCTCCTGAGTCAATCCACCATGTATTGGTGGCATAATCAACATACAAGGACTCATCTACAAAAGTAATGAAATCATTACCTTTCTTATTAAGCCACCTAAGAAAACCAATACAATCCTTCTGGAAGTGTCCAGGCTTGCCACAAAAATGGCATCCTTCTTTCTTTTTTTTCACTTCCAGCATCTGTGTTGGTATTTTGCTGGGGCTTATTCTGCTGGATTTTCTTAGAACATTGCCCCTTATTTTAAGGGAAAATTCGATTCATGCCACCACAACTCCGTGAAATTGGGTGTCATGTTGAAAATCATGCCACTCAATGGCATGATTTTCAACATGAGATCCAATTTCAAGAAATTGGAGTGGCATGGATCCAACTGACCCTATTTTTAAACTGAGGATTTTTAGACTTCATATATTCATTGACAAACCTTTTTATATTGCCATTTCTGAGAGGCCTAAAATTGACCAACATGTTCAATCCTCTCAGCCTTAAGCCTTTCTTCCTCTTGGACACACATGGCTATCATTTCATCAATGCTCCACTTTATTTTCATAGCATTATAGTTGATGGTAAATGGAGAAACCTCCGGGGGCAAAGATGATATTATGAAATGCACAAGAAAGCCATCAGAAATTTCCATTTCCAAAGACTTAAGTTTAGCAGTCATGTGCCATTTCTTCATAATATGCTCTCTTAAACTTCCGGTCTGATTATACTTTTCTTCTACAAGTCTCTTTATCAAAGTGCTTGCATAAATTTTTTAGGAACCTTTGAACTGATCCTCAACTTTGCTAAGGTATTTCTTAGCAGTATTTGAATCCGGAATAGCGCCTTTAATACTTTCAATAATAAAACTTTTAATTATCATGAGGCACTTACGATTTGATGGCTCCCATAAAGCCTTTTTATCATTATATTCCTTCAGGAGTGCTTCATAATTTTCAGAGCCCTCCTGAGGCTCTTTAGGAGCGTCATTATTGAGAGCATAATCGAGATCTAGCAGAGTTAAATTGATCTCTAATTTTTCTTTCCATGAAACATAATTGCTCCCATTAAGTGGCTCAATACCGTTTATCAGTCCGGTAATATGAGTATAAGATGCTGCATCCATAAACAGAAGGAAAAACTTTAGTGAGCAACATCATAAACTTTAGTGAGCAACATCATAAACTTCTTTTATTGATCAAATTCAAAATAGCTTTGGCCAAAATTGAATAAGAGCAATAAAATTTTGTGAAAATTATTCATTCATCAGCTTTGGCTAGAAAAATGAATAAAATTCACACTTTATCATATGGCTCAAAACTTATTTTATTAATTCAATCCAATCACCTTTGGGCAGAAAAGATTGAAAAATAAAATTTTGCGAAAATTATTCATTTATCAGCTTTGGCCAGAAAAATGAATAAAATTCACACTTTAATAGAGGCATAAATATAAAATAAATTGCAGCAGAAACATGTATTAAAAAATATTTAAGTATTGCATAAGCAAAATAAAAACATGAATAGAATTTAGTAGAAAAATGCCCAATATATAAATATATGTGTGTGTGCAGCTATTGAATTATTGGAAGAACTTCATCATAAAAGAAAACCCCCAAAAATAATTTGGGCCATTAAAAAAAACTTAACATCATCTCAATTCTTTTTAAAATGGCTATATATATATATATATATATATATATATATATATATATATATATATATATATATATATATATAAATCATTGCTTCCCGAACCAGGCCGAATTCGGCCTGGCCCATTAACCGGCACCGCCTCCTATGACGGCCCATTAGGCCCACGGGCCGGCCGGCCGCCTCACACCGTCGGATCCTAATCCGATAGCTGAGGACGCGCCCACGGTGAACAAAAACAACGGCCGCCCCAGCCCCCTGAAAAACCCTAATCCCATTTTCTCTTGCCCTTTCTCTATCCTCCCTCTACTCACCCGGCGGCGGCGGGCGAGCCGGACCGCGGCGCAGCGGCGCGCGTGCGGATCGAGGGCGGAGGGGCCGGCAGCGCTGCCGAGCTCTACTCGCCGGAGCTGCGTGTCGCCTGTCCAGGCGCGCAGCCCCGTCGAGCGCTGCTCGACGACGCCCTTAGGGCCTGCTCGCACGCGAGCACGAAAGGCCCACGGCGGCGGCCATGTCCAGCAGCGGCCTCCCCAGATGTCAGTGCGCACGAGGGGAGCCGGCGTTGAGCATCTGCGGCGGCGGACTAGGGGCCGCTCAGGGACAAAAACCCGGAGTGGGCACCCACTCAGAGGTGGTGGCCATGGTGATGCTGCAGTCAACGACATCCATGGCGGCCCTAAGGTATGTCCGACGCTATTCCTTAACTTAGGATTTAGCCTAAGGTTCAAGAAATTTTGGGGAAAACTATGGCTAGGGTTTCATGATTTTGGGTCTAGCAGTAATAAATCATGCAAGAACATGATAAACATCATGAGCATAGGCTTGAAATAAACATAAATCATATAAACATCGAACTAATCATGATGAAAATCATGAACAAAAACTTAAATTAGACATGAACTGCTTATGCAGTGAAAAGATTGAACCATAATCATCATGAATTTCATAAATCAAAGCATGATTGTGCTAGATAGAAGTCTAATTGAAGCATATGCAACTTGAATTGCATGAATATTTTCACGGGCATGCACACAGACATGAACTTTGGGCACTAATTGATCTAGAGAGGCATGAATTACACATGAATAAGGATCCAAAAAGATCTAGCATGGCTCTGGTACCACTGTCAAATGCTCTGGATCAACTAGATCCTAATGAATCACATGTATGTGCATGAAAACATAATGCAGGCTTACTTTATTTAGATGAAGAACCAATCTAGATGTGTAGATGGTATGTGTGACTCTTCCTAGTGCTTGCAATAGATGAATCACAACTGGTCCTCGTTCGCTTGCTCGCAGCACTACTCGTTGACGGGTTCTCCCTAGTTCACACCGTGATCTACGATGCACACAAACAAGCACACAATCAAGAAAAAGAAATAAAGGTTTTGTCATTGAGCTCGAATCGGAAATAATTGAGATATGGAGATAGGAGTAATATTTTTGGGTGGTTTCCTAATGGCATGGCCAAAACTATGTTAGGAATGGCGTGGTAAAGTTTGGAGGTGATTGGAGGATTTTTGGCGCGTGAAATGACAGGTTAACGGGAGGTTTAGGGCTAATCGGGGGTTCAGGGGCTTATTCGTAATTATGGCAAGGGCTTGATTATAATATTTGACAATGTCAGGGTCACTCTTGGAAAGTGCAGGGATCTATTTAGAATTATCTTCATTTAGTGGAAGGGTTTATTTGCAATAAGGAAAACAGGATGGGCCTTTTTGGAAAAAGGGTTATAAAGGGTTAGGGTTCTTAATTAAAATGGGAGAAGGGGAGGGGCATAAGGGCAAAATAGCATCTTCTTCCTCCTCTCGACGAAGAGCAGAGGAGGGGGGTGCTAGGCGCCAGCGGCGGCCCGCTCCGGCGGCCCAGGGCACGGTGGCGGCCGGGGTCAGGGGGGAAAGAGAAAGGGGCCCGTGGGGAATCGTTTCCCCCTCTTGATTTGGGCGGAGTCGGTCTGCAGGGGCAAAGCCATGGCAGCGGGTGGCGGCCGGTAGCCGGCGTGTGCGGCGGCGGCACTAAGAGGCTCGGCAGTGGCTAGGGCTAGGGGAAAACATCAAGAGAGGCGAGGGCATTCTATTGCCCCCCTTACCTTGGACTGGGATGGAGCGAGGAGGCGGCGGGCGGAGGAGCTCAGAGCGGCGGTGCTGTGCAGCTTGGGAGGAGGCTAGCAGCGGTGGTCGGCATTGTGGTGGTGGTGGGCAACACGAGGGGCCTATTTATAAGCTGAATGAGGCGGTGGGGGAGGAGCGCGGCGGTGGTGGCGGCCGGCGAGCTCGGCGGGGCGCCATTAATGGCGCTCGGCCGCTTGCGAGCGTCGGGGACACGATTTGCGGTGGTGACGCAACGGCTCGGGCAATGGGCACATGGAGGGGCCGGCCGCGGAGCTCGACGTCGAGCTGTGCAAGCTCGAGGGTCGAGGCGGGGCGCTGTGCGAGCAGTGCCGCTTCGGCGGGCGGCACGGCGAGGTAGCCAGGCGACGGGACGGGTCGGTGAGTGGCACGGCGAGCGGCGCGGCTACGTGGTGCATGTGGGCACGCACGTGGAGCGCGTGGAGGCCGCCAGGAGCGGGCGCGCGCGCGTGTGTGCGGGGAGCAGGGTCGGCGCGGCGGCGAGCTGCTCTGCAGCGTTCGGGGGAAAGGAGAGAGGAAAGGAAGGGAGGAGAGGGAGGGAAAAAAGAAAAAGAAGGAAAATGGAAAAAGGAAAAAGAAAAAGAAAAAGAAAAGAAGAGAGGGAAAGAGAGAGGGAGAGAGAGAGACGGCGGGAATCGCGGCGGCGACCGCGACTGGACGCGCACGCGCGCCGGTCGGGCGTGACGCGCGGGACGAGGGCGAACAAGGAGATGGGACAGCGATGGATTCGGATGTCGGGACCGGTTTTTCGGGAGATCGGGAGTTTGGGCGGGAAAGGTCTGAGCTCAACGATGAAAAGCTTTGGAAATTAATTTTAGTACGTGTTTTAATTTGGTAGATTTTTTGGGATGTCACAAACCTACCCCAATTAAAATGAATCTCGTCCTTGAGATTGGGTTGGCTCCTAAACAGATGGGGAAACTCTTTCTTCAGAGCATCTTCACGTTCCCACGTAGCCTCTTCTACTCTGTGTCTGCTCCACTGAACTCTGCAAATCCTTACTTCGGAGTTTCTTGTCCTCCTAGTGACAGTGTCCAAAATCTTGACAAGTACTTCCTGGTATCGAAGGTTGTTGTAGGTCTATTTCTTCTTCTAGCACATGCTCTTTCTCAGGTACCCTCAAATATCTCCTTAGCTAGGATACATGGAACACCGGGTGTATATCTGACATTCCTTCTGGTAGCTTCAGTCGGTATGCTACGGCTCCGACTTTCTTCAGAACTTGGTACGGCCCAATGTACCGAGGGGCCAACTTTCCTTGTACATGAAACCTTCGAGTTCCCCGAATTGGTGAAACCTTAAGGTAGACGAACTCTCCCGGGTTGAAGCTTATTTCTCATCTCTTTTTGTCTGCGTAGCTCTTCTGTCGATACTGGGCGGCCTTCAGCTTTTCTCTAATCTCGGCCACTCTTTCTTCTGCTTCCTTTATGAGTGCGGGTCCGACTAGAGCACGTTCCCCAACTTCTGACCACATCAGGGGAGTCCTGTATTTTCTTCCATAAAGAGCTTCGAATGGTGACATGCCCAAGCTTGCTTGATAACCATTGTTGTATGAAAATTCCGCATAGGGCAAACTCTGCTCCCAATCCTTGCCATAGGTAAGGACACATGCTCTCAACATATCCTCCATAATCTGATTCACCCTTTCCGTTTGGCCATCTGTTTGTGGGTGATAGGCGGAGCTGAAATCCAATTTGGTGCCCATGGCTTTATGCAAACCTTTCCAAAACCTAGAGGTGAATTGGGTCCCTCTATCTGAAACGATTCTGCTAGGCACTCCAGGCAATTTTACTATGTTTTCCACATAAAGTTTGGCTAGCTTTTCTCCACCGTAATTGGTCCGCACAGGTATGAAATGAGCCGATTTAGTGAGTCGGTCCACTATGACCCATATGGAGTCATGTCCTTTCTGTGTTCTGGGCAAACCCACTACAAAATCCATTCCTATCACATCCCATTTACAAACCGGGATGGGTAGGGGTTGCAACAATCCTGCTGGCTTCTGATGTTCGGCCTTGATCCTTTGACACATATCACAATGGGCGACAAACCGTGCAATATCCGCCTTCATTCCCTTCCACCAATATTTTTGTTTTAAGTCCATATACATCTTGGTGGATCCTGGGTGGATGGAGTAGACTGAGTTATGGGCTTCATCCATGATTATTTGCCAGAAGTCTCCTTCCTGGGGCAAACAAACCCTATTTTTGTACCATAAAATTCCCTCATTATCCATTCTAAAATCCGGTGCCTTATTTTCTCCAGTCTGCATTCGGATTTCCATCAAGTCCTTGTCTGAACTTTGGGCCTTTCTGATTTTATCCTCTAGAGTAGGTTGAATGCTCATCTTGCGAATGGAACCTTGAGGGACAATGTGCACATTCAATCGTGCCATTTCTTCCTGTAGATGAGCATCTTTGGGTCCATAAGATTTCCGGCTTAGGGCATCAGCTACCACATTGGCTTTGCCAGGATGGTAATGAATTTCCACATTATAATCCTTAACCAGTTCTAACCACCTTCTTTTCCTTAAGTTCAAATCTGGCTGGGTGAAAATATACTTCAAACTCTTATGGTCGGTGTAAATCTCACACTTATTCCCAATTAGATAATGTCTCCAAATTTTGAGGGCATGCACAACGGCTGCAAACTCCAAATCATGTGTTGGGTAATTCTGCTCATGAGGCCTGAGCTATCGGGAGGCATAAGCTACTACCTTCCCATCTCGCATGAGGACACATCCTAATCTTTGTCGGGATGCGTCACAATAAATGACAAAATTTCGGTGAATATCCGGTAGGGTCAGCACTGGAGCGGTTGTCAACCTATTCTTCAATTCCTGAAAGCTTCTTTCACATGACTCTATCCAGGTGAATTTCTTATCCTTCTTGAGCATCTCTGTCATGGGTCGGGCTATCTTGAAAAATCCTTTAATGAACCTCCGATAATACCCAGCTAATCCAAGAAAGCTTCTGATTTCACTAACATTGGTCGGTTGCTGCCAGTTGGAAACTGCTTCGACCTTCTCGGGGTCCACTGCTACTCCTTCTGCGGTCAGAATATGACCAAGGAAAGCTACTTTCTCAAGCCAGAATTCACACTTGCTTAATTTGGCATATAGCTTATGTACTCTCATCTTTTCCAATACTACCCGCAGATGTTGCTCGTGTTCCTGAACACTCTTGGAGTAAATAAGTATGTCGTCGATAAAGACTACGACAAACTTATCTAACTCGTCCATAAACACCTTATTCATGAGATTCATGAAATAAGCAGGTGCATTGGTGAGTCCAAAAGTCATCACCGTAAACTCAAATTGCCCGTAACGGGTGACAAAACCTGTCTTTGGAATGTCACTTTCTCTAATCTTGAGCTGAAAACATCCTGACCTCAGATCAATCTTGGAGAAGTACTTGGCCCCTTTTAGTTGATCGAAAAGGTCATCAATCCTGGGGAGGGGGTACTTATTCTTGATGGTAACTTCATTCAATGCCCGATAATCTACACACAACCTCATACTCCCATCCTTCTTCTTGACAAATAGGACTTGGGCTCCCCAAGGCGACGAGCTTGGCCCGATGAAGCCAATTTGTTGTAGTTCTTCCAGTTGCTTCTTTAATTCTGCCAATTCAGAGGCTGCCATCCTATAGGGTCTCTTGGCTATAGGAGAGGTTCCAGGGACAAGGTCGATGACAAACTCTATATCCCTATCTGGTGGCATTCCGGGAAGTTCTTCAGGGAAAACATCTGGGTATTCGTTTACTACCGGGACTTCTTCCAAGGACTTGGCTTCCATGCTAAACACCATTGGGTCAGATCCACTTCCCCGGGTATGGCAGGTCACTCGTACTCCTTCTGGGTTTGTTAGGTGTACTATCTTGTCAGTAGAACCTATGAGACCATTGTGTCGGCTTAACCAGTCCATTCCAAGGATCACGTCTATTCCCTTAGACTTAAGTACTACTAGGTCTGCTAGAAATTCTACCCCACTTAAATTGATCCTTAGCCATAGACAACCTAGTTGACACTTGATGTCGCCTCCAGGCATCCGGGTTAATAGGGGTGTTTTTAGTAGTACAGTAGGTATATTGTGCTTTTCCACAAAACTCGAGGATATGAATGAGTGTGATGCTCCAGAATCAAATAGTACTATTGCAAGAGCTGAACTGACTAGGTACTCATCGAGCACTACGCCCTGAGCTCCTTGAGCCTCCTGCACGTTTATGTGGTTGACGCGGGCTCGTCCAAATGACTGCTGGGGCTGCCTCATCTGCTGACTGTTGTTGTTGGTGTTGTTGTTGTTGCGGATGGGCACTCGGTTGGCACCTGACAGAACTGGCCTTGGTCCATTCACAGAGTTGGAGAAGGCTGATTATGTCGGCTTGTTGCTGGCATACGGGCAGTTAGCAATGAAATGCCCCATCTCACGGCAGTTGAAACAGGCCCTAGCATTGCTGTTGTTGGTGGTGACTTGGCTGGCATTGCTCTGCGGGGCCTTCATGGTGTTCTGGCTTCTGAACTGTGTGTTAGGGGCTTGGGATCCTGTCACTTGTGACTGGGTTCTATACTGCATTGGGGCCTGATATCTTGGTGCCATATAGTTGGAATTCCTTAGTTTCTGGAAGCGGTCCTGTTGGCGGGCCTTGCTTTCCAGAAACTTGCGCTTGTTATCCTTCCTTTCTTCCGCTTTGGCCCTTTCTGTGAGAATGGCCTTGTTCATCAGAGTGTTGAAATCCGGGTAGATCTGAGGGGTAAGCAGGGTCTGGAGTTCTGGGTTCAATCCCTTCTTGAACATGTCCTGCTTCTTTTCATCATCATCCACTTCCTCTGGTGCATATCCGGCCAGATCCATGAACTGGTGGGTGTACTCTTCTACTGACATGCTTCCTTGCTACAGTGCGCGGAATTCATCCGCCTTACGCTTCATGGTGGCCGAGGGGATATGATAGCGGCGGAACTCCTTCACAAATTCTTTCCAAGTGATGGTGGAAGCATCTTCGGCAGCGGCACAGTAATTCTCCCAACAGGCTAAGGCAGTCCCGGTGAGTTGGTGGGCTGCGAGGAGCACTTTGTCTAGGTCTTGGCATTCGAACGGCTCGAGCTTCCTCTGGATCACACACAGCCAGTCGTCCGCATCCAAGGGATTGCTGGATCCGGCAAAGGTGGGTGGCTTGGCCCTCAAAAAAGCTGCCAGCTTGTCATTCATGGTCTGATCTCGTGGCCGCTTGTTGACGAGGGCATTGGCTAGTGTTTCCAGTATGAGGTTCTGGTTGTGTATTATCTGTGCCAGGTCCCCGAGGGGTGGCGGTGGTGGCAGTGGCACTTCTCCTGGATTTTCTCCTCTATTTTGGCTCACTTCCTATTCCTCCAGAGGAGGGTTCTATCCATTAGGCTGTACTCCCACGCCAGCGGCTGCAGGGGTCCGGTTGCGGGAGGCCCTCGTACCGCTTCGGAAAGCCATCTGTAGATTGGGCAAAGTCTTTGTGAGATTGGGATTAGGATTAAGTGTTGTTTAAGTTGTTTAATTCGTATTTTTGAAAAGGCAAAATCTTCCGCCGAAAGCACACAAACTAACAACAAGCACACAAACTAGCAAACAACAAGCACAAACAACTTTATTTCTGCAAGGGGGGTACACACTGGGATAAGGCCACACGCGTACTACACGTCCGGGTACAGGGTCACACTTAAGGGTACAACTTAGGCCAAAGGGGCTGGGGTGGCTTCGGGTCATGCTACTCGTGGGGCGAGCCTTCTTCTGGAGCAGAGTGTGCGAGAAGTCCTTGCTCGCTGTCCTCTAGGTTTCCATTTTCCAAGGGTTGCGCAGCATCTTCTCCCTCAACGGCGGCAGTAGACCCTTCGGGGTTCTCGGGTGGGGCTTGTGGGGTTCTCAAGAGTGGTCCCCATCCTATTATGTGCGTCCCAAGTAGAACATGGTCTTCCCCAATTGCCGGGACTGGCGTAACACTTCTGGTCCATTCTTGCATGCGCCGGTCTCGGGCTTGCCTGAGGCTCTCCTGGGCAACCGCTTCGCTGCTGACCGCGGCTATGGCTCTTGCCTCGGATTGGGCTGCCTGGATTTGTTGCAGTCTTACCGCGAGCTCTGCTTGCTCGGCTCGATGGGTCTGCTCCCTCAGGATGCTGGCTTGCTCGTCAAAGAGCTTATTCAAGGAGGCTAGGTAGGTAGCCACTTGGTACAGGGGGTCTTCTTCATGGCGGCGCCATTCCAGGCTTCTCATACGAGCTTCCCAAACTTGGGTTCTGATGGCCGGAGGGAAGAACCTCATTGGTGTGAGAGCTAGGTGTCCTTAAAAAATCCGGCACAGATAACAGAGTGCCTTCCTGACGGCCAAGGTATAGGTGTCTTGGTGCCTAAACCCTGTGGTGGTCACTCGCCATGGCTGGATGTCGGGGTAGCGGTCACTTCTGGCGATGACCAGAATCACCCTACAGCGGAGGGTACCATGGTGCTCGTATTTTCTGCTGTAGTACCTTGGGTGTTCTTTAACGCCAAGGCTTTCTAGGGCATTGATTAAGAGGCTGGGGAAACTAGGTGCAGCTTGGCAATTGCCCTGGGTCCATCCTTCCTCAGCAATCTGGAACAGGGCAAGAATCAGCAGTGAATGTTTGTGTGGAAAAAGGATTAAGTAAGGAAGAGTCTTAATGTGAAAAGGCCAGAAAAAGGGTCTCGCTCCTAGGGTCACGTCCTACGGCCAACCTACGGCTCTGATACCACCTGAAGCATCCCCTCATAAGAGAAGACTTAAAAGTGATACAATATCAGTCACAGGAGCTGATAACACTTTTATTACATCAGATGGTACATCACCGTACAACTCTACGCGTAAGTGGGCCGTGAAGCGCCACTATCGCGAGGATAACAACTAACACCCACACAACGATATTAACTACGAAGAGGGGGTCATCAAAGTCTTGCGCCATGCGGAACTCCCTACGGGTAACCCTAACCACAGGCAAGGTTGGGTGCAGAAAAAAACCTCTACTCAACGTCTTCGGGAACGAACTCTGGATCTTCCTCTATAAAAATTAAGAATGGGGTGAGTACAAATATACTCAGCAAGTCCAACCACACCCACGGAGGGGGTATAAACAGAATATAATGCACAGGATAAATCAAGGATAAGGCTAGGGTTAATTTTTGGAAAGACAACTTTTATACAGGGGTTTATTTGAAAGAAACGGGATTTTCAAAAGCAATTATCTTGCACTGAGTAACACGTAGGAATGATCCACACAGGATCCAAGTTTTAGATTGCTACCGGACTCCTCATCTACCGTAGCACATGGCACAGCTGCCGGACACTTTTCCAAAACAACTCACGCCAACCCATCCATTCCCAGAAGAAACACTAGTTGTGTGACCAAACCGTAACTCGCCCAGTACCGTGGGCATGGCTATTCGAATAGATTCTTAACTCTGCAGAGGTGTGCAACTTTACCCACAAGCGGGGTACCGCAACTCGATCACCTTAGTGTCGGTGCAGATCCCAACAAAACCATTACCCACCTTAGCTAGACCTGACTAGCCACCACGGGATCCACCAAGGGGTCATCGACCTTTCACCTAGGTTTAACCGGGGCATAAGTCACACAGAGCTTCTCCCTTCCCCTTAGTCACCCGTTGCTCTCAGCTCTCCTGATGGCTATCAGACTAACTAGTGGGGTTTATGCTAAGCCATTGCCCATACAACGGTCGAGTGGTTTACACGATAGTGGAGTTAGGTGAGATGACACACCAACTCGGTCCTTAATTGTTACAAGATGGATATTTCCCTTCCTTGCTCAACCACACAGGCACGAGCACACCTTTTGGCAATTCACACAGAAGTGCCATCCATCCCGTCTAAACTCATCTTTCGAAAATTCCACGTTTTCCCTTCCCACACACACACCCCTTTTCTTTGTATAGAACAGTTGTATCGTTTTTAAGGTCCTAAGCATTCTAGCAGCGATTAACATCCAAATAGAATAAATCATATTCAGACATTAATCTAAGTGGTGAAGGAATGGTTATAACAAATCAAGGGGTGGCTATCCAACCATGTTTTCAGCAATCAAAATATATGCAGTTTTGTAAAACAGGCCAATGGGTTGTTTTTATAAAACTAGGACAAAACATGCATCAAAGGATGGGATTGAACTTATCGTCCTCAAAGCCTTCCGGGAAGTCCTGATCGAGGTACTGTCCTTCGGGTTCGGGGTCGCGGAACTGGTCCTCGTTTGCTTGCTCGCAGCACTGCTCGTTGACGGGTTCTCCCTCGTGCACACCGTGATCTACGACGCACATAAACAAGCACACAATCAAGAAAAAGAAATAAAGGTTTTGCCGTTGAGCTCGAATCGGAAACAATTGAGATATGGAGATAGGAGTAATATTTTTGGGTGGTTTCCTAATGGCATGGCCAAAACTATGTTAGGAATGGTATGGTAAAGTTTGGAGGTGATTAGAGGATTTTTGGCGCATGAAATGACAGGTTAACGGGAGGTTTAGGGCCAATCGGGGGTTCAGGGGCTTATTCGTAATTTTGGCAAGGGCTTGATTATAATATTTGACAATGTCAGGGTCACTCTTGGAAAGTGCAGGGATCTATTTAGAATTATCTTCATTTAGTGGAAGGGTTTATTTGCAAAAAGGAAAACAGGATGGGACTTTTTGGAAAAAGGGTTATAAAGGGTGGGGGTTCTTAATTAAAATGGGAGAAGGGAAGGGGCTTAAGGGCAAAATAGCCCCTTCTTCCTCCTCTCGACGCAGAGCAGAGGAGGGGGGTGCTGGGTGTGGCAGAACTACCTGAATTATCCCAGCTCAAGTGCGCTGGCCATCACCATAAAGGCAACACTGGCTCAAACGCACTTCAAACGGAACAATTCTTGGTCTGTCGGGTAACATCCCGATACAACCACCGGTTCTCGGATCGAACAAGCATACCCCGCACGAAGGCGAGTCCAGAGATATTACAACCATACATATTTTACAACACAGGCATAGCATTTATTACAACAAGTTTCAAAGTACTTATTACAGATCCAAACTTAGTAAAACATTATTGAAGACATAAGTTTAAGTTCAGAGTTGAAAAGCAGCGGAAAGAAAACACGACGGCTACAACACGTCGCAAAAGTATACCAAGCTAGCCCAAGCAAGGTATCACTCGTCAGGGTCATTGCCAGCCGAAGACGGATCCCACTCTACGGACTAGCCAGGAGGCAAAGAGCAGGGCCAAGACAGATTAGCGATCTGGTCCTCAAAACTCATACCTGAAAAAGGTTGCAAAAGCAAGGCTGAGTATTCTAATACTCAGCAAGACTTAATCGTCAATGGATATACTTAGTCCACCTAGCTAGACTATGCCGGGTTTTGTAGGTTCTGGTTTTTCTTTTGCTGAAAAACAATAAAGAGAAGGTCCTTACTTTCAAATTTTAGCTTCCAAGATTCTAGTTGATTAATCATTCTATGTAAGCCATTACTCCTATTCAACCATGGTAGAACTTTAAGCAAACATCAAGATTGATCATAATAATGTTACTCTTATTACTCTGTGTGGCAAAGGGATCAAGCAGTCCCAAACCGTGAGAAGCGGACGATTCGAATCGAAATTTGTTGACCTGGCTAGGCAGACCTAACACACATGTTTGGAACACCGTCGTGTCGTTCCCAAACAACCGTTTACCTTTCATTCCGGCTTGTGGACAGGGTCACTCTCCCTGACTACAGGGCACCAACCTCGTCCCTGCACCCGTGGTGTTGCGCAACATAAACATAAATAAAACCTATCTCTAAGAGAGAGTGAAAGGTATATCCACTCCCCGGTCCGATCGGCTACTAGGCTTACCGCGTACCATATTTTCGGCATGTGGTTAGTACGTTCAAAAACTTAACCACCGCTACCACACCACGGCATTAGCAAAATTAATCAACACAGACAGGGTCTCACCCAAGGTCATGATATCGAACACGACCCCGTCCGTCGTCCTTATATTGATAGCAAAAAGTAAACAAGCAATTCCTATAGAGCTCGCGAGTGACAGGCAATCACTTGACTTTTACCAGTCCTATAAGCTTAGCAATTATTCGAACTCAGGTCTAGTGTTCAGTCCATAGGTTTCTAGGATCATGCATCTAGGGTTTCAATTCAAATCCTAAGAACTGTAAATGCACAAGTAAGTAATAACGATAAATTGTAATAATTTGAAATAATGGGTTATGTCCGGGGCTTGCCTTCTCGGTAGTCGCTAGCTAAAATAGCCTTAGGCTCTTCCGAACTTTGGTCCGGGTCTTCAGTCAGTACAACAGCGTTCAGCTGGGTTTCTTGATCACCTTCTTCAGATTCCGGGATCAGCTCGTACGTCCCGTCAGCTAGATCAGTCGTATCTATATGTGATGCAAGAACAGTATTATAAACATACACACGAGGTGAAGACACTGCAGTCTAACAATTAGCAAATCAACTTAACACATGGGCAGTCATTTATGGAGTAGCTAATAAACATCACTTACTCCACAAAACAACATGATCAACTTCACAAAAGAACTACAATAACTTCATAAAGCAAGTGGTAGTTGTTTCCTATAGCAAATAAAACATGGTTTCCTAATAAATCAACAACTCAGCATTAAAACAGAAATAAATTCAGTAAAAATTTACTCTAAACAGAAGGTATACAGAGTAATTAATCCTGAAAATTTCATATCAACTCATGCAGCCAATTATTCAGAACAATTTATTTACTCAGACAACATCTACAAAAAGATTGAATTCTACAGAACAAAAAACAACACTTATGAAGCTCAAAATTTTTAATAACATGACTCATATTCTTATGAACGTTACATAAATTTTTCAGAATTTATTTATACATAAAAGTGAAGTAATAATTATGAAAAAACTAAACCACATATGAAAAAACTAATTAGCACAGAAAATTATATCATGTTTCTAGTTCTCAAATTTTACAGACATGTATATATGACCAAACTAGAGTCACACAAAAATTCTCAGAATTTTATAAGCAGGTAAACTATTTACCATAATTAAATCCTACTTAATAAGCATTAAATAAGATATATAGTTAGACAGTTCTAAAATTTCCCAAACTTGGGTAACAGCAAGGATTTAGTAATATGTAAGCAAAGAAAAAGTTTCAAACTCAGAACTCTAATATTTCAACCAGCACAAATATATTAGCATAACTAGTTGATCAAGGAATCTTGAAACTTTGACCTAGCTAATAATGTCAAATAGGCTTCAAATTTTTACCAGACACTAGTAATATTTCAAGACACAATCAAGACAAAAATCACATGCAATTACTAAGTAGAACTCCTAGAATAATTAAAGCCTAATTATTCAATTATTTTTCTTAGATTAAAATACAGACCAGAATTGAGAAATGTGCATGTAACAAAACTTGTAGTTCTTATAACAAGGATTCCAAAACATTTGGATTTGCATTTTTCTGATTTTTCTACGAATTTCTAGGCATTTTCAAAGTTCACTGATTTGAATTCTAGAGTTCATGAATATTTCTCAAATTAGCCCCTGGAACTTTCTTTTCTTTTCAAACGAGGTCCCTAGCCGGAGCAGGGGAGGAATGGCGCTGCAGATCCCGGCGAAGTCCAGCCCTAGGGCGAGGGGGTAGGTTAGCGGAAAGAAGGAGGAAGTCCCTGCGCACCTTTTGGTGGTCTTGGATCGGTGGGAGAAGGTCGGGAAGGTGCTCGACGGCGGTGGATAGGGAGCGGCGCGGAGGTTCAACGGCGGTGAGGTTCTCCGGTGAGGGATTGGTGACAAGGGGAGGCTGGTGAGCTTCGCGGGCCCAAGGTGGAGCTCGCTAGCGGGTCGAGAGGGTCAGAAATGGTCTGGAGCGGCGGGTTCACGGCGGCGTCTAGCTCACTGGAGTTAAGGTGGCAGCAGTGGTGTTCTGGGGTTTCGGGTCGAGGATTTGGCGAGGAAGCGAGAGAAACAGAATGAGGGGGTTCTGCTGGTGCTGCTGCGCGCGAGAGGAGGGGAGCCAGGGCACTGCCCTAGGCTGGCCACAGCGGCGGCGAGGTGGCGGCCGCAGAGCTCGTCGGGGTGGCGTGGTGAGGGAAGGAGGGATCCAGCGCGAGTGGAGGTGGGGCCAGGGGGTTGCGGGGGTGCCATGTGTGGCGGTGGAGTAGTAGGAGGTGGCCTGCGGCCCTCCACGGCGGCGGGCGGCGCTGCTCAGCGCCGGCGGCCGAGCAAGCAGAGGAGCAGGGAGGTGGAAGATGAAGGCTGGACTGGTTTGTAATTTCTGCAAAGCTTAGGTGCTCCACTGTAAAACAAAAATATCTCATAAACTAGGGCTCAAATGAAAAAGTGTCCAACATGAAAGTTGTTCAACTTTTGAATATCTACAACTTTGATGTTGCGCAAAAATTTGATTTGACCAAAGGTTAAAAAGTTATTTTGAAAACATAAGAAGGATTTTGAATTTAATGGACTTCTGTCTTTTCCAATGTAAATTCACCTCAAATTCAGACTAAAAAGTAAAATTTTCTGCCATGTAATGATTGCACTGAATTTTGCAAATAAACCCTCCAAAAAAGCAATATTCACCCATCCTATTCAAATCAAATTATAAAAAGGACCTTGCATCAAATCATATTTACACAAATGACCTTATACTTTTAAAATAAGATCCTTGCTCAAGCAATTCAAGCACATGATGCATAAAATAAATGCAGTCCTACTGTGCAGACACCTAGGGTGTCACACTGGGCGCCGGCGGCGGCCCTCGCCGGCGGACCAGGGCACGGCGGCGGCCGGGGTCAGGGGGGAAAGAGAAAGGGGCCCGCGGGGAATCGTTTCCCCCTCTTGATTTGGGCGGAGGCGGTCTGCAGGGGCGGCGCCATGGCAGCGGCCGGCGTGTGCGGCGGCGGCACTACGAGGCTCGGCAGTGGCTAGGGCTAGGGGAAAACGTCGAGGGAGGCGAGGGCATTCTATTGCCCCCCTCACCTTGGACTGGGATGGAGCGAGGAGGCGGCGCGACGACGGCCTACGGCGGCGGGCGGAGGAGCTCGGAGCGGCGGCGCTGTGCAGCTTGGGAGGAGGCTAGCGGTGGTGGTCGGCGTTGTGGTGGTGGTGGGCGACGCGACGGGCCTATTTATAGGCTGAATGAGGTGGTGGGGGAGGAGCGCGGTGGTGGTGGCGGCCGGCGAGCTCGGCGGAGCGCCATTAATGGCGCTCGGCCGCTTGCGAGCATCGGCGGCGCGATTCGCGGCGGCGACGCTACGGCTCGGGTAGTGGGCACGAGGAGGGGCCGGCCGCGGAGCTCTACGTCGAGCTGTGCGCGCTCGAGCATTGAGGCGGGGCGTTGTGCGAGCAGTGCCGCTTCGGCGGGCGGGGCGGCGAGGCGGCCAGGCGACGGGACGGGTCGGCGAGCGGCACGGCGAGCGGCGCGGCCGCGTGGTGCGCGTGGAGGCGGCCGGGAGCGGGCGCGCGTGCGGGGAGCAGGGTCGGCGCAGCGGTGAGCTGCTCTGCAGTGTTCGGGGGAAAGGAGAGAGGAAAGGAAGGGAGGAGAGGGAGGGAAAAAAAGAAAAAGAAGGAAAATGGAAAAAGGAAAAAGAAAAAGAAAAATAAAAGTAGAGAGAGACGGCGGGAATCGCGGCGGCGGCCGCGACTGGACGCGCACGCGCGCCGGTCGGGCGTGATGCACGGGACGAGAGCGAACAGGGAGACGGGACAGCGATGGATTCGAATGACGGGACCGGTTTTTCGGGAGATCGGGAGTTCGGGCGGGAAAGGTCTGAGCTCAACGATGAAAAGCTTTGGAAATTATTTTTAGTACGTGTTTTAATTTGGTAGATTTTTCGGGATGTCACAATATGAAAATATAATATCACGATATTTCCTCAGCATCTATCCTTTTAGGCAGCTGCTGCAAATTGTTTGGCGCTGGTGTCGTCGTATTCTATTCGACATGCAAGCGGTGACATCTAGCTCGATCTTTTTGCAGATGTTTGTATTGCTGGAATAACCATTGGTCTTTACGGGTTATTCATCAGCAGTACTTCCACCGATGTGCCTTCAGAATCAGATCGTGCCGTCGGGGGATCATTGCTTTTTGGGATGTTCACTTGGTCAGACTAAACATTTTTACAAGCTTTAGCTCAAAGCATTTAATCATTCAACACACTTTTTTTTGAAATAAATTGGGGGGAGATCCCACCTACTATTTCATTGAATCTTGTGAGTTCAGTTACAAGCAAATCCTCGGCATACCGAGGTGGAGAGATACAAGATGAGTAATCTAGGCGAACAAGAAGAGGGATCTAGCTAGAGACAATCCATTCTCGCCAAACATGTAGTTCCACAGACGACTTTTTGTATCGGCAGCTCCAGGCGTCAATGTCCGCAACAACACGCCATAGCACATCCGACGGGGAGAGGTCTTGCTGATCAAACACCATAGTGTTACATGATTTCCACATGTGCCAGATGATGAGAATCATCATGTCGTCCCGGACCGCAGTAGGGAGAAATGAGGGGACTGTGACGTCCCATGGTCGCCGCAAGGTGGTTTCCTGGACAGAGAAGCGAAGCCGGTCCCAGATAGCATGAGCTTTGGGGCAAGCACAAAAAATGTGCTCATCTGTTTCCAGCACGTTGGTGCAGTGTTCGCAACACGATTCCTCACGGGGTTTAATGTTCCTATGGAAAAGATGGGAGCGTGTGTTAAGCCTGCCATGATGCAATAGCCAAGCGAAGAACTTGACTTTCGTGGGAAGACGAACGCCTCAGATGCGTACAATGTCTGACACCGTTTCAGAGGATTGTAGAAGGTGGTAAGCGCCACGGGAGGAGAACGGTTGCAGCGTGTCACTGGCCAGCACCCTAACATCACGACGATCTGTCAGGGTAACATGGGTCAGGCAGTCGTCGAGGACCTAGCAGTCTGCAGCAGCTGCACGGGTGAGTCAGGGGCGCAAATGTTGGCGAACCCCCTTTTCTATCACTGAATGGACGCTAACCGCATCATCAACATTGTGGGAGTGTAGCGCTGGGAACATACAGGCAATGGTTGTGTCTGTTAGCCATTTGTCATGCCAAAAGGAGACAGAAGTGCCATCACCCAGCTGCACCTTCGTCAGGGATCGGTACCTGGGTAGTTCAGTGAGAACCAGCTTAGCAAGATATGAGTCTGGGGCGTTGAGGAAGTTGGCGCCAGCATGAGAGATGAACCAAGTCTTCCATGGCAAGTGGTCGGCTTCATGAAGTTTGTGGACAAATTTCAGCAGGAGGCAATGATTCATGTCCTCTAAGTTCTTGATCCCCAGCCCTCCGGCAGCTCGACTTTGGCACACACGATCCCAGGCAACCAGACAGTTGGCGCCAGTGCATTTGTCTTCCCCAGTCCAAAAGAAGGCGCGTCTCTTGGCATCGAGTAGATCCCTGACTGTTTTCGGTAGCAGAATAGAAGACATGAAGTAGATAGGGAGGCTCCCAAGCACGACATTTACCAAGACTAAACGCCCACCAGTACTTAACAATCGGGCTTTCCATCCAGCTCGGTAACGGTCGAACAAGGTCAGTAGCAGTTGATAGTCTCACTATTAGAAAACAGGCTTCTAGCACCGGCTGAGAAGGGGCTAAGGTAACGGTTTCCCAACCGGTGCCCCGCAACCGAGACCATTAGCTTGGGTATAAAACACCGGGTATTTAACCCGGTGCCTTAGGCACCCAATGGTACCGGTTGGAAATTCCAACCGGTACCAAAGAGGCTGTCACGCTGACGCAAGGTGGCAGCGCCTTTGGTACCGGTTGGTCTTTCCAACCAGTACCAATGACATTTTTTCTTTTTTTTCCCAAATTCAGTTTTGTTTGTTATATTTATTACTGTTTATTCTTTTATAATTTCTAAACGCACTCAAGCTCTACAGTACTATACGTTCATTGGTCGTTTGTGTTCGTTTTCAGAGAATATTTGAAACTAACTAAAAGTGAAATGTGAGCATATAATTAAGCTAATTAGATGAACTAATATATTTATAAATTTACAAACATCAAGGCATAATGTTTAAAAATATTTACAAATGTACAAGTCATGTTTGTAGTCCAACTACTGGTCCACTCAGGAGGTCGATGGAAATCCTCTATGGATGTGACCGTCGTGGTAGAACTCGCCTCTAGGATCCAAGATCTCGTTCAAAATGAATCCGGCGAACTCCTCGCACACGGCGTTAATCCGATCAGTAGAGTAACATTCATCCCCCATTTGAGACATCTATCATTTAGGAAAAAAAGATTAACATCATGTGCGTTAGTACAATTATGAAAATATACTAGTGAACGGTTTGGACGTACTCTCATGTCTTCATCAGTAGCCTTTCCGCATGGAGTCATGATGTGCAAGTAGTCGCATACGTAGTACCCGCACCAATCAGTTCCTTGTTGTTGTTTCGCAAACTTAGGGAGAATCAAATAAATTACTCAATTTAGAACAATTTGGGATTATATATTTAACTAGACAAATCTTTATGAATCAACATACCGGATAATCCATGTTAACGTTCAGTTCGGACCTCCATTGACCACGTCCTTTGTTATTTTTCACAAATTTTTTCCAATCTCTACGCTCAAAGTTAAGTTTGATATTCAGAAATTGTTATTAACAGAAAAAGAATTTGATTGTGCAAACTGAACTTACCTGTTCAAGGGGTCTAGGATATATTGGATTGCAGACTTTGGATTTCTCATTGAGTCAAAGATTATAAGATTGCCGGTTTCTACGGAAAGTATGAGTAAAATCCAATGATAACTGCAGATATAGATAGGATATATACATACATGCATTAGACGACTTAGTATTTATTTAGTAATATAACAGATGATTGAGTCGACCAAGGCTTACCCAAAGTAGTATGGTATGAATATATAGGATTTGTAATTTTGCCTAGTCAACGAATCGTACATGTTTTAGCACGTTTCCTTGTAATTTTCGTTGAGCACTTTCTGGTTGACTAGCAAAGGAGACATGAAGCTGATCTGATGGTGCCATCCATGTTTTCGGCTTCTTTGGGTCTCCTATCTAAATGATACAATAGAAATTTTATAATGCACACATATAATTATGTTCTTGTTAACAAAAAGTATTAATGTAGAGGTAAGTGATACTTACAAAACCCAAATGGTGATGATAGAGGCGTCGAGGGCTTGTCGATGGTAATTGTGATATAAATTTTCGAAGTACACCCAGAAGTTGTCCTCCCCGCGGAAGAAATCATGGTCACGATACTTGACTCCAAACATTTTCCCTTCGTCATTCGACATTCGCAGTTACCATCTATGCAAATTGAACATCTGCGTGCCTAGACTTTTCTCCTCTTCCTCAGTGACAAAAGGTTTTCCATGCTGGAATGGAGTAAGAACGGGAGCGACAGGGATTTCCGCCTCCACTTGCCCCGTTGCCTCCTCTAACGTTAATCCAATTTCAGAAAGAAATATCGCAGCCTGTAGGTCCGCCTGGAGTTGTACGTCCGTCGGGTGTAGGAGTGGCAACCCTGGCACCCGGAGGGGCTCCAGTTCTTTTTGTTGTGTGCCAAGTTGAGGAATGGTCTTGCCACATTTTTTCTTCAGATTTCTCACATTGTGTGCCTTTGTCAGAGTACGATCATAGTCCGAGGGTAAGCTTTTCGGTTTTGGTGGGTTGTCTAGGTTTGCGAGAAGCTTTTTCCCTAGTTCTAGAGGTACCTTTTCTCTCGGCGGGGGGACTTTAGGCTTCAATTGTTCTTTTATATATCGAGCAGTCTCCTCTCCCAACTCCTCAGCGGTTTTCTCGTAGGTTAATTTTCTTTCGACCATTTTCTGCTTCTTCTTTGAGGGTCCAGCCGCTGGGAGGGATGCTATCTTTTTATTTCCTTTTTCTGGTGCAGGAGGAGTTGGAGTACTCGTGGCCCTTTGCGCCGGTGGAGACGGTGGTGAAGGAGGTGGTTGTGGGGACGGTGGTGAGGGAGGCCGCGGAGACGGGCGATCGGTCTGCACGGGAGCCGTTGTGCTTGCAATAAGTTTGATGTCGGCCTTGCGCCATAGAACGATTCCGTGCAGTGTGTCTCCCAATGTCTTCTCTCCATCCCCTCCAACGAAGTCGAGCTCAAGATTCTCATTGTTTTCAACTATCTGCTCGACTGTGACGGAGGTGTAGCCAGGGGGTATCGGCCTTCCATGAATTGTAGTAGAAGGATTCAGGGGCAGGGCTAATCCGTATGCGACATGAATGGATATATTTCTTGCCCGCACATGAAGCTCGCACGGTGTCGGCATGGTGACATCATCCACTTGATACCTCTGGTCATCTACCGCCGTTGGCTCAATCTGGGGTTGCTATTCCGCTTGTATGTCGGGCGCCGCCGTGGATGCACAGCTGCTGCGTCGCTGAGAGGTCGGGCTTATCACAACATCCGGGTGCGACCCAGCAGTGCCCCTTTGGCTCAGAGCTAGCTGCACTGCCTCATTGACCCTGGCGTCCATCTGAGATTCCAAGGACGCAACCCTCATGTTCATCTCTTCTTGTATGGCATGAAATTTCTCTTCCTGTTTGGCTTTGCTCTTTCGGTGAGTCTTGTAAGAGGAATCTCCGGCCCAAGCAACTTTCCATGGGACCACGCCGATGCCGCGGGCTCGTCCAGGGTGTTCCAGATTCTTTAATGCCCTTATTAGCTCATCATTCTCCCTTTGAGGCTGGAATGTTCCTTATTGGGTCTCATCAATTGCAGCGACTAGATCGTGGGATACTTCTTGCATATGCTCGGGCACGACCAAACTTCCATCCAACTGGTTTAGTGTCACGCCATAAGCAAATAACTACCACTTGGATCTATCCAGCCAATCCCAAGTCATCGGCCTGATGCCTCTAAACATAAGGTCCTGCTCCATCTTCTGCCATTTTTAACTGACTTCTTGTACCCGGCAACCCCAAGGTGATGGCTGTACTTCTTATTTGCTACATTCACCTTGGGATGTTCGGATTTTTCTTGGGCCTCCTCTGATAGTTTGTATTGTTTGAACTCCTCCCAGTATGGTTTAACCTGAGGAAGATCGTCCCAGTTCGGCTCCTTATCCTTCTTGATGTAATTGATGTACAACTTCTTCTTGAAAGTTGCAAAGGCAAGGGCCATCTTTTTCAAGGCACATTTCTTCACAAGTTCTTGGTCAACTCCTTCAGGAAGAGTGAACATATCCTTGAGTTCTTCCCATAGCATTTCCTTCTGATGTACAGGCACGGCGTGTTGCTGTTCTTAGGGTTTGCTCGTTTTTCATAGTCTTGTGGTGATCGGAATTCTTGCCTGAACAATAACCCCACATTGATTGACAAATTTTGTGCTAGCAGCCTCTGGAGCACTTGGACAGCCCTCTGTGTCCACTTTTGTGATGACCTGTCTTCCCTCCATTTTCTTGGTTGGCCGGCGTCTCCCTTTTGACTGGCTCAACGAAATCGATGCGGAGGTCGACTAAATTATAGAAAAGATATGTTAATCGCAAAACTAATCTACCAAAGTCACCATGCATATAGTTTTAAGATTCGTACTAGAACATGCTGTTGTTGATTGGGCGGTGGCACAAATTCATCATCTTCTTCATCGGCATCTCCAGACATATTCAAGAACGAATCAGCTGTCCGAGCATCTTCTTCAGCGATTGGCTGGGTGGTGTTGGCCCTCGTATCTTCGTTTATTGCGTCCAACATGTATTGCTTGGCGACCTCGTCGTCACCGAAGGGGTCCATCCTTAACTGAAACCGTAAAAATGTGTTAGAGTATGTGTCCATCCTTAAATGAAGTAGGAGAATTTAATTCTTTGAACGAATATGCGTGTTTGAGAGAGAGAGAGTGTGTGTGTATGTTAGAGGGACAGAGAAAGAGAGAGAGAGAGTTAGTGAGTGTGTGTGTGTGTGTGTGTGAGTCAGTGTCTGTGTGGGTGTGTGTGTCTGTGTGTTTTTGTGTTAGTGGGATAGAGAAAGAGAGAGAGAGAGTTAGTGTGTGTGTGAGTCAGTGTGTGTGTGTCAAGGGTCGAGGGTCGATACTTTATATAAATGTGTGTGTGTTAGGGTTTGTTTATGTGTGTGTTAGAGTGTGTGTGTGTGTGTGTGTGTGTGTTAGTGTGAGTGTGTGTGTGTGTGTGTGTTAGAGTGTATTAGACTGTGTGTGTGTGTGTGTTAGAGTGTATTAGACTCTGTGTGTGTGTGTGTGTGTGTGTGTCGTGGAACGGGGTCGCGGAACCAGGTCGAGGAACGGGGTTGAGGGTTGAGGGTCGAGGTCTAGGGTTGAGGGTCGAGGTCGAGAGTCGAGGGACGGGGTTGAGAGTCGGGGTCGAGGGTCGAGGTCGAGAGTCGAGGGACGGCGAATGCGTGAGTGAGTTAGAGAGCGAATACGAACGGGTTCGAGCTCGAGAATTAATTTAAATCAATCTAAATTACAAATACAATACATGTAATCAAGAATTGTACATAAAATTATTACTCGTCGTCGTTACTCGTCATTACTCGTCGTCGTTACTCGTCATTACTCATCGTCGTTACTCGTCATTACTCGTCGTCGTCATTAGTCATTGTCGTCGTCATTACTCGTCGTTGTCATTACATTATACAATGAAATACATGTCGTCGTCTAACCATTAAATACATGATTAAATAAAATCTTTGAATGACACAATTTTACACTACATAAGACATAATAATAGAAATAACTAAATTCTCACTAAATTGTCTCTCTAAATTCTCTTCATTTCCTTCTATATATGAAATAACTAAATTCTAGATAATATCAAATAATGGCAAAAAAATAATGACTACATTCTCTCCAACTAAATTCTCTCCATTTCCTTCTCTAACTAAATTCTCTAACTAATGTATATAAATAAAATAACTAAATTCTCTATCTAATTCTTTTTAATTCTCTAATTCTCTCTATTTGTCTACTAAATCTCTCCAATTGTCCACTAATTCTCTAATAATTCTCCCTAATTCTCTACTTCGATCTCTCTAATTCTCTACCAAATCACTAATAATCCTCCCTAATTCTCTAATTCTCCACCAAATCACTAATAATTCTATCCTAATTATCTTCTAATTGTCATAAAATTAAAAAAAAGGGCGGCGGCACTCTGGCGGCCCGGCCGGCCGGCCGGCCTGCACTTACGGCGAGGAGGGACGGCAGCAGTCCAGGGGACAGAGGCATCGAGGCGGCGTCGACACGGCGAGGGGGCGGCGGCGGCCGAAGGGGCGGCGGCGTCGAGGCGGCCGGCGTCGAGGAGGTGCGCAGGGGAGGCCGACGTCGAGGAGGCGCTGTTGTCGGTCAAAACCCACCGGCGAGTAGCGACAGGCAACACGAAGAGCCGGGAGGTCGCCGGGGCGCTGGCAGGCACTGCTTCCTCGGACAACGGCCCGCAATCCGGCACACGCCGAAGATTCCGGAGAACGTAAGGCGTGCCACCTGACCTATACCCGATCAGGAAGGTGCGAACGTGCTTGCGACGAGTTGCCTGCATACACAAACACGTGGAAACGTAAGTCCGAGCCGTGGTCGGCTCCCCGGGACGACTCTTGCATCGGCTTAAAAGAGCCGATCGAGTCCCGGTGTTAGATTGGATCTGCATCTATCCGGATATTGATGAATAAAACAAATAATTATGGAAAACTTGCTTCAATTAAATCTAGCTGATCTAATCCATGACGGTAAAAGCCTCACTGCTAGATCGGAACATCCTACACGTAACTAGGCCTAGCGAACACAACAGATAACTAAACCATAACCAAAAACAGAGGCCTAAGAACTAGCAAGAGCTGATTCCCAGAACAATCCCTATTAAGGCTAAAATAAAGCATCTATTACATCACCGGAACATCCAATCCATTTGCAAGGCCTAACCTAACAGATATTGAGCCAATCCTTATAAAATAAGAACAAATCATAACAGATCAGATCTACAAGATAGAAAAAGAAGCAAGGTGTTAACTCTATGCAACTAACCCTCTGCAACGAGAATTAGCTTAAGATCAAGTGTGAATGCATAGAGAAAAACATGATATTCGTAGATGGTAAACAATAAGAACATGATAGATCTACTAAAAATCATGCTACGAACATCAAGATAACTAGCATTACTCGCCATCAAAAACGCTTCAGTACGAGTAATACTAAGGTAAAAACAAGAACAATGCTGCCCTGATCGCAAGAAGCGATCAGGGCAGCATGGCACTTACTTGGATGAAACCCTATAATTAGGGGTGGCGGTGCGCCGAGAGTTATTGCGAAACGTGATGACGTCCTCCTTTTACAAATGTCATAGGGTACATATTTATAGTCCGGAGACTTCTTGCCGTACAAGGCAACCTCTAAACTCTTTCCTAAATGAAGACTAGAGATAGATTACAACTCAATAAAGACTCGAAGATTAGATAATATGATCTGGACTCTTCCCTCCACCGGTCCAGATCTTCATGAAGCTTCCAAATATCAGCCGAAACATGCCGTATAATTGTGGCAGATTCTGGTCGTCCTATTGTTTCGGCAGTTCCCGTCAACTCCGAGCGAATCTGGACGTGATTCTAGTTGTATTGGAAAGCTTATCTCCTTAGATTTCCATGCATATCTAGAACGTCCAAAATGGAGTCCATATGTGGCCTGGGCGTCCATTTTTGTGCGGCCTCTTCCTGCAGTCCGAACCAGCCTCGCGAATAGACTGGGCTTCAACATAGATTAGGCCCGTGACCCCATCTCATCTTGACCCTTGAGTGCCCAATTATCATTGTATTTGGCCAAACTTATGATATAAGCCTGGCTAAGTGGACTCCTTTACCGTGGGCTTCTTCTGACATTTTGCCTACCAATCCTTGTCAAATTCTGGCGATAACAGGCACTTCTTCAGCTCAGATCTGCATAACTCTTCTGTCTCGTCTGAGAGATCCTCAAATTCTCCAGTACTATATGTAGGCCGGGGTGTCACATCCGTACCCCCTTACAGAAACCGACGTCCTCGTCGGTGAATCTCTGGATATCACCTCCTCTTTGCGCTATCCTTCTTCTCAACAAGCAAGACAGAAGAACCCAAGGCATGATAAGATAGAGAGGATAGAGTGGATGGTTTTACTCCCAACGGTCTAACTCATTTTATTAATTAATTAACTTTAACTTAAGACTGATTTTCATTAAACAATTTAACTACTAAGCTATGCAATCAACCAAAGATCCAAATCAAACATTTGCATAATCACAAGCATACAAATTTATACTTTAGCCGAGTTTAACACACCACTCGACTAACACAATGCGTCACAGAACGTTCTATCACACTATTATAGAGGGGTCATCTAGCTTACACTTATGATGGTCGGACGACTTACTTCTGGCCAGAATCTACGAAAACTAATTCTATAGAGAAGATTCAAGGCAAGATGAGTAAAGATCTTGGAATTCAAGGAATATAATAGCAAAATAGTTTCAGCAGACAAGGCTTGAGAAAAGAAGACCTAAAACTCGTCTAGTTCTATCTAGGCTTTCGTCCTACAGTCGATATAGCTCTGATACCACTCTGTAACACCCGGTTTATAAAAGGACATAAACCGAGCAATCATATACGTGCCAGGATCAAGTCACACGTATATACAACAGAATGAACAATATATCACAGCACATATCACGTAAAAAGATATAATAAAGCGAATACGAATGTTATTTATTATATTAATGACAAAATGTCTGATACAGAGTATGCGGAAGCGTAGAATACATATACGAAGTCTCTCGGAAGCTGGGCGCCACAGGGACGTCGACTGGGAGACGAAACGCCTAGAAGTCCTCATAGTCCTGGTAGCGCTGAGTGAACTCCCTCGCGTCGGCAGGAACTGAGCAGCAGTAGAGTATCCAAGAGGAAAAAGAGTAGAGTAGGTAAGAGTGAGTACACAACTTGTACTCAACAAGTATAACACAAACTATGAGACTCTAAGGTTGGCTGACCCGACTGCATTAGCTTTTAAGTCTTGGCAAAATTTTATTAAAGCTATTTACTACAAGTGGATGAATTACCATAAACCCAGTTACATAGAAATTAATCAAAATTAATTAAGAACTACTGAGAACCAAACCGAACCAAGCCACCCGGGGAAACCTGCCTCGTCAAAGGAAGATAACCTCACTAATCAAAAGGAGGATCTGGGCCGCTCATGACCGTGAGCACGGCTAGTATACCAGTTTTATACTCTGCAGAGGTTGCACATCTTTACCCACAAGTCGTGAGCTACGCTAGTTGTTCATCACACTTCCTTAGGTGAGATGACTAGCAAACTCACTATGAGGCCGTTACAAAGGACACGTTGGTAAGGTGTAACCGCTAAGGATTCAGGCAATGCAACGATGGTGCCCACCTCGAGGGGTACGCAGACCAAGCCTCGTAGCCTGGGGACCATTGAAGCTCGACCCCCCTCGTGCCCCGTCGGTAAGTTACTCCCGAACCAAAATGACCTAATTAGTAAGCCAAGATCGTCCCATTCCAGTCTTGTGGTAACGTTGTTGTCCCAGGTTGTCGCTCTATGAACCGGTCCTTATGGAGAGTGGCCAACCAGGCAGTAAGCACCGTGCTGGCCCCCTAAACCATGTTTCTAACAAAACCAATTTTAACGAGACGTGAGCCCCTCAAACGGGCCACTCTCAGAATTAAGTTGCATATACCATTAATAAAATTAATTAAAAAGGACCAAGTGTGTTGTAGCGCGGCACCTAGCACAACTAACCAAAATGCAACCCAAGGATATATATAAAGGATATAAAGTGGCTAGGAAAGTCCTTATAGGCATACAGTATTAAAATGCAGTATGAAAATGTATTTAAAATGATAGGTGTTGTTCATGTTATACTTGTCTTCCTCAAACTGCTTGTGCTGCTGCTCAAACTGATAAGAAGATGGCTGCTCCGGGTACTGGTACTGGGGCTCCTCAGATGGATCAACGTCTGCTCACGAACACATTGCCAAAAACAATACACAACATAAACATACATGCAAACAATAGCAAAAACTAAGAAACAGTACAACAATACATGAAAACAGCAAACAAAACTATGCTAGAACTATTCTACGCATTACAACGATCGCGTGGACATAAAGAACGCCTAAAACGGAGCTAGAACGTGAAAACTAGAGCTAAAACAAGGTCCAGGGGCTTAATTGTAATAAAAACAGAGTTTCGGGGGTTTTTTGCAAAAACCGAGGACCTAAACGTAATTAATAGTTAGATCTAGGGTCTAACACGTAAAAACATCAAGGTTGGACGGCGGGTACTAATTTGGGAAAACTCAGGGGCCAAAACGATAAAAACAGGACCTAACTGGAATTACTTTTGAGCTAAGATGGACTGCGGGTTGATTTTGAAAGACAGCAGGGACTCTTTTGCAAAAAGGACGGCGCTGACCGTTATCCTTCTGTTTGACTCGGGTGAGATCGTTTCTGGGCCGTTAGATCCCGATCGGACGGCTAGGGTTTGTTGCATCCTAGATCTAATCTCGGATGTCTACTTCGGATCGGACGGCTCACATGGAAAGGAGTCACCGACGGCGGCGGAAGTCGCCGGAGACACCATTCCTGCGGCGTCACTTGCTTAAAAACTTGCCGAAGCTCACCGTTTACGGTGTTCCGGTGGTCCAAATGACCCGGGCCTGGGTCTGGAGAGTGCTGCGCGAGAGAGGGAACCCTTCTAGGGCCTTGGCGAAGCACGGCAAGGCCTCGGGCGGTGCCTCCTACAGCGGCGGCGGCAGCTTGGGCGGCGGTGGCCTCAAGCGAGCGGCGGCGGCGGCCGAAAAGCCTAAAGACTACTTGGATCGGAGTGGAAAGGAGAAAAAGAGGGGAAAGGGTTCACCTAGGGCTCGAATTCGGACGGGAAGACGGCGCGTAGGGGCGTCGGCGATGGAGCTCGGCAGCGGCGAAGGGGCGGCGTTCGCGGAGGAGTCGGAGAAGAGCGCCTTGGAGCTTCTGGTTCCGATGGCTCATCGCGAGGGCCTCCGGCGATGCTGGCGGCCGGAGCGGCACGGCCGGTGATGAATTTCGACGGTGAGGCTCTCGAGCGGCGGAGCAGAGACGGCGGTGCTGCGCAAAGCGAGAGGGCCGGGAGTGGGGGATAGGAAGAGGGGAATGGCTCGAGCGCTAATTAAGAGGGGAGGAGGAAGACCCGGGCACGTGGGGTTCGCGCGGGGAAGGAGGGAATCGCGGCGGCGAGCTCGGGCGGACGGCACGGGGAAGAAGAAGGAAGGTGAGAGGAGGGCGCCGACAGGCGGGACTGCTCGGTCAGAGAGAGAGAGGAAGAGTGCGGGGAGGGGAAAGGGGTGCGGCTGACGCGCTGGGTCCTTCTGTCAGTGGCAGGAAAGGGGAAAGCGCGGCAAAGCTGGGCCGGCCGCTTGCTGGACTGCGGTGGCTGCCAGGTGGGGCGAGCAGGGCGCGGGGCCGGCCGGTCAGTGCGAGGAAGAGTCCGCGGCTGAGCGCGAGGTGTGTCGGTGGGAGGCTGCCACGCAGGGCCTGCTTGTCAGCCAGAGGGGACGCTGGAGGGAGCTATACTAGTAGGCCGCGCACGCGGACTTTAGGCAGAGCTGAGATGCGGGGAGGAGCGAGCTGGGCCAAGGTGGGTTGGACCGGCGTTGGGCTTTGGCGGGGAAGGGGAGAAAGGTTGGGCCAGACTGGGTTTGTCTTTTCCTGGGTTTCTCCTTTTTCTTTTCTTGTTCAAACCATACTCAAACTATTTGAATTCAAATTTGAATTTGAATTCAAACCCTATGCACTCAAACAAATAAAACAATGCACCAGCATGAATGCACACACATTTTAGCCCTAAAATAAATTTTAATTATTTTATGAAGCAAGAATAAATTATAAATGCAAAGCTAAGCAAACTAAATCCTAGAATATTAAATAAACCAATTAAATTTATTATTAAAGCTGAAATTTAAATTAGGGTGTTACATCCATGGATGGCACTGACTTATGTGATCATCCTCGTGCTTCTTCAGCTCTACATCAACACATACGGCCTCTCCTGCAAAACAATCACTTGCCGAACCGACGCTACAAAGATCATTGTGAATCGGCTAAAAGCTGATGAATCATATTCGGTTAGCCAAACAGTCCACATAAACCAAACCATCATCATTGATAAAAATTTCTTCCCCCCACAAAAATATGCTATGTCATGCAAAGAGTGAGTGTGAGCTTCCAGGTATGTCTCAAAGCATTTACAAGTGCTAGCATGTATATACAGTGAGGGTATAGCATAAAGAAACCGCATAGAAAAGCTCAAAAGAATATATCTATATTAGAACATGAGCAAGCAATTTTTAGGATTTTCAAAATAAAAAGCATCACCACTTAGCCCAACCAACTAGTACATTAAAGTATGACAAGCAAAAACCAGCAAGTACCTACACCAGTGAGCTCTCTCCGATACAAGGATCTTTTAACAAGCTTGATTACTCATGCCCTCAGGTCTTGCAGGTTAAAACATATTGCATTGAAACTCAAACAAGACTTTTGTTCTGTGCCAGGGGTTATTTGCTTATCAGGCCACTTCTTACCAACCAATGCTAAGCCTAGGTCCGTTGAACCATCAGAAGCTTAAAGCAAGGTTTTGGTCATTCACAGCCTAGTCCAAGTTCATGCTAAAGTGCAATAGCAAGCAATCCCGAACTAGATCAGTGAGACAAAACAAACCCACCTGGATCTTTTCATTATAGCACAGCATGGACATCATTTAGATTTTAATGTAATTTAGCACAAGATTATCATATAAGCATTGAGACTCGAGCTGCATAAATGATTCCAAGAAAAGGATATAGCTACCAGGCATGTACAAGATAGTAAAAGCAAAGTCAGCCTACACATACTAGTAGCCAAGTAAAGCGGTGACCATATTTCAGATTTTCAAAAGAATAAAAGCCATGCTCGGTATCAGATATTCAACATATTCAATTGAGCCTAACCACACATGGTCACCAGCATCCACACCTCAAAATATATACACGAAACACAAGTAGAAGCTACTAAGCATACAAGGAAGCTAGTGCAAGTGATAAACGCATATACTGTATGATGATGCAATGGTGGGTCTGAATATTACCAATCAAATTGGCTGTTGATGAGCCGATGGTTAAAATCCCGCCTGGTCCGAACTTGCTATAATGCATTCTCATCACAACTATCGGCTGTTAGAAAGCTGAACATCTGTAGCCTAAAGTCCAATCAGCACATCTGTTGTCGTAGAGAGCTCTTCAAATGCTTTGTCGACGTGGATGAAGTAACCGATGTTGATCGCATCGAAGGAGCACAGAAGCTGAATCAGCCGGCTGATGTGATGAATGCCCTGACCCTCTATCTGCGGGGATCGGGCGAGACGGACCCCGTCCGTAGGCGACGAATGCCCTGACCCCGTAGGAGCCGAATTCACCGATGTCGATGGTGTCGCAGGAACGGGAATAGCCGATGACAATGATGATGCAAAAGTACTATTGGCCGGATCGATTAGCTAATGTATCAGACACTCCCACGCCCACATGGGAGCAGAAGTAGCCGATGTCGATGGCCGGAACTGCGAAGAAGCAGAAGTAGCCGATGGCGAAGAAGCTATAGGAGCACCGGCGGTAGTTCTTCATCCGGACGAAAATTTTTGTATGGGTCTCCATATTTCATCACCAAATCTCCGCTTATGCCCCCCGAGCCGGATCCTTCATGTATTGGAGGAGATCGGCTCTCCAATCGGCCGTGCCCAATTCACTATGAACCAGAGAATTCAGACGTTTTGCCGCCGATTGCTAGAATCGGCTGTGTTTGGGGCTGATCTGCCCATCGGCCCAGACTTAGATGTTAGCCATGTAGCTAATTTGTTCTGCTACTATTTCTTTTGATTTTCTTTTTCTGGCATCGCATCGGCTGGGGCTGTTCGCTTAGATCGGCCACTACAGGGCATGATCCCGTAGAATTCATGAAGCCTACGGGACATCATGTCATGTCGCGTCTTTAGCTCCTGCAGCTGAATCAATCTGCGGCTTGCGCTTCCAGACCAAACTGCGCCTTGACCTTAGGTTTGGTATTTCTGAGATCTCGTTGAACCTTTCCAGCAGCTGGAGGTAGTCCCCTTCAGCTTGTTTGAGACTGTACAGGTGTTGGACCCTGCACTTCTGCGACCTCGACAGTCCTCCTGGGCACCACCTTGGCAGGTGGCATTCGTCACAGCGCTGCCAGAATGTGTTTATTCTGTGAGGCCAGTGGATAAGACCAGTCTCAACCCGTTTTTTGTCGCTTCGATCCGATCACAGTCTTCCGGCACGATCCCTGAGATCGGCTCTTGTCCTTCCGCGTCCCAAGCGTTCATTTCTGTGAGCGAAACCTCGCTGGAGTCATCTGCACGGACTACCTCCACTTCGTCGCCAACCCATTGAACCAAACACTGGTGCATTGTAGAAGGAACACAACAATTGGCGTGAATCCAATCCCTCCCAAGCAGCACTGTGTACGTACTCTTACTATTGACGATGAAGAATGAGGTTGGGACAGTCTTGTGGCCAACTGTCAATTCCACATTGAGGACTCCCTTTGCCTCCGACGGCTGCCCGTTGAAATCATTGAGCATTACGTTGGTTTTGATAAGGTCAGCAGCAGAACGACCCAATCGGCGCAGCACTGAGTACGGCATCAGATTGACCGCGGCGCCAGTGTCGACCAACATCCTGTTCATAGGCTTGCCGTTGATGAGGCCCTTGAGATATAATCCCTTCAGGTGCTTGTTGCTTTTCTCCTTGGGCTTCTCGAAGATGATCGGCTATGGGCCAAGATCCAGCTACGCGACGGCCAATTCCTCTGGTTGGGGCGCCCGAAACTCCGACTGGAGCACGAACACCATATTCATATCAGCCAATGGCTTTTCATCGGCTCTTGGCTGCTTGGGGCACCACTCCCTCCTTGGAGGGTGCCTTTCCACCCTTCGCGGGTGCCTGACTTGCTCTGTAAGATCCGGACATGCTTTCCTCAGCACGTCAAGGTATTTTGCTTCCGCCTCTTCGAGATTGCGTAGACGCTGCACTCTGCGCTTCTGTGATCGGCTGAGCCCGTCAGGACACCACCGTGGACGATGATACTTGTCTTCCTCTTCTAGCTCGAGATCATCCCCGGATGGCCGCCTCACACGGCCATCGTGACATGTTCTGGGCCCTAAGCACCGGAACAACGATGTCTCGCCTTACTGGCGTCCCCGAGGCCTGCACTCCAAGCAATCATCTATAGTAGGCAATCGGCTCATGCCGGAGTTCCAACAGTACCTGAAGAACGGGCAATGCCAGTGGTCGCGTATAGCCTGGCACCTCCCCAGCGCCTCCCTGTGCGGTGCTCGTACTCCTCCTCTTCCGATTCATATCGGCGGCGCACTTTGTACTGGTACTGGTACTTTTCCAGAAGCTGATTGGAAGCTGGGAGCTGATTGCGGATGTGACGCACTTGTTCTTCAGTAACATGTTGCTGTTCCGACTCGTGTTCATCCTAGGCCCGTTTGCCAGAAACGGCCTCTTTCCTCTGCTCGACACGGCGGCGGATGGGTCCTGCCATGTTGTTCTAAAACGCCAAATTATGACCCTCAGCTCCAAGATCCGACAGCTCCACCACGTTAGCCTGCGGGAACGGTTGACTGTCCACTTTCATCATGTGTTGGGCTAGAATTAATCGGCCTTGCTCGATAGCCGATTGGATCTGCCGACGCAGCTCCTTGCAGTCATTCGTGGCATGAGTGAACGAGTGGTTCCACTTGCAGTACAGCCTCCCCTGCAGCTCTTGTGCCATTGGTAGCTTGTGATTCTCTGGGAGCTTCAAAACCCACCGGCGAGTAGCGACAGGCAACACGAAGAGCCGGGAGGTCGCCGAGGCGCTGGCAGGCACTGCTTTCTCGGACAACGGCCCGCAATCCGGCACATGCCGAAGATTCCGGAGAACGTAAGGCGTGCCACCTGACCTATACCCGATCAGGAAGGTGCGAACGTGCTTGCGACGAGTTGCCTGCATACACAAACACGTGGAAACGTAAGTCCGAGCCGTGGTCGGCTCCCCAGGACGACTCTTGCATCGGCTTAAAAGAGCCGATCGAGTCCCGGTGTCAGATTGGATCTGCATCTATCCGGATATTGATGAATAAAACAAATAATTATGGAAAACTTGCTTCAATTAAATCTAGCTGATCTAATCCATGACGGTAAAAGCCTCACTGCTAGATCGGAACATCCTGCACGTAACTAGGCCTAGCGAACACAACAGATAACTAAACCATAACCAAAAACAGAGGCCTAAGAACTAGCGAGAGCCGATTCCCGGAACAATCTCTATTAAGGCTAAAATAAAGCATCTATTACATCACCGGAACATCCAATCCGTTTGCAGGGCCTAACCTAACAGATATTGAGCCAATACTTATAAAATAAGAACAAATCATAACAGATCAGATCTACTAGATAGAAAAAGAAGCAAGGTGTTAACTCTATGCAACTAACCCTCTGCAATGAGAATTAGCTTAAGATCAAGCGTGAATGCATAGAGAAAAACATGATATTCGTAGATGGTAAACAATAAGAACATGATAGATCTACTAAAAATCATGCTACGAACATCAAGATAACTAGCATTACTCGCCATCAAAAACGTTTCAGTACGAGTAATACCAAGGTAAAAACAAGAACAATGCTGCCCTGATCGCAAGAAGCGATCAGGGCAGCATGGCGCTTACTTGGATGAAACCCTATAATTAGGGGTGGCGGTGCGCCGAGAGTTGTTGCGAAACGTGATGACGTCCTCCTTTTACAAATGTCATAGGGTACATATTTATAGTCCGGAGACTTCTTGCCGTGCAAGGCAAACTCTAAACTCTTTCCTAAACAAAGACTAGAGATAGATTACAACTCAATAAAGACTCGAAGATTAGATAATATGATCTGGACTCTTCCCTCCACCAGTCCAGATCTTCATGAAGCTTCCAAATATCAACCGAAACATGCCGTATAATTGTGGGAGATTCTGGTCGTCCTATTGTTTCGGCAGTTCCCATCAACTCCGAGCGAATCTGGACGTGATTCTAGTTGTATTGGAAAGCTTATCTCCTTATCTTTCCATGCATATCTAGAACGTCCAAAACGGAGTTCATATGTGGCCTGGGCGTCCATTTTTGTGCGGCCTCTTCCTGCAGTCCAAACCAGCCTCGCGAATAGACTGGGCTTCAACATGGATGAGGCCCGTGACCCCATCTCAGCTTGACCCTTGAGTGCCCAATTATATTGTATTTGGCCAAACTTATGATATAAGCCTGGCTAAGTGGACTCCTTTACCGTGGGCTTCTTCTGACATTTGGCCTACCAATCCTGGTCAAATTCTGGCGATAACAGGCGCGCAGAGGAGGCGCCAAGGGGAATGGCGGCGGCGCACCGGGGTTCGGCGTCGAGGGGTCGTCGACGAAGCCGGAGAGGTTAAGGCGAGGCGGCGGAGCGCGTGGAAGGAAGAAGTGAGGAAGAAGAGAAGGGCACGACCTTATATACACCAAAGGTCTTAGGCACCGGGTGATAATTTCAACTAGTGCCTTTGAAGGCCTAAGGCACCGGTTTGTAACCCACCCGGTGCCTTAGGTAACCCAAAGGCACCGGGTGATAATTTCACCCGGTACCTTAGGGCTACAACGGGCGGGAGTTGAACAGTGACTAAGGCACCGGTTAGTAAACAAAAACCGGTGCCTAAGCCTGCTGAAATATTTGTACTTTAAAGCTTTTTCCGCCAAACCTACCAAAAGCACCATGTAACGCAGTGGTAACCCTATGTTTTCTAATCGCAGAGGCCCGAGTTCGACTCCCGCGCGCCACTTTTTATTTAAAAAAAATTGGTTTCAACCGGTGCCAATAGGTTATTTACAAAATCGATTAATTGAATAGTAAATCTTTTAAATATATAACTAATCATATTAATTGCATAATAAATCATAATAAATCAAATAATTGCATAATAAATCATTTAAATGCACAATAATATTAATTACCACATAATAAATCATTTAAATGCACAATAATTTTAATTACCACATAATAAATCATTTATGTGCATAACTAATTATTTTAATTGCATAATAAATCATAATAAATCAAATAATTGCATAATAAATCATTTAAATGTAAAATAATTTTAATTACTACATAATAAATCATTTATGTGCATAACTAATTATTTTGATTGCATAATAAATCAAATAATTGCATAATAAATCATTTAAATGCATAATAATTCTAATTACTACATGATAAATCATTTAGGTGTATAACTAATCATTTTAATTGCATAATAAATCATAATAAATCAAATAATTGCATAATAAATCATTTAATTGCCCAATAAATCAATTCATTGCATAAGAAATCTGATAATGTTCACAGAAAATATTACAAGACATAATCATTCAACTAAGGGAATATTAACGACGGTTCGCTTTATAATCGTCCCTTCATTATGATCATGACGTGCGTACGGAGCCACCTCTTCGGCTAAAAGAATACTTGTGTCAACCTCCACTGCGAACGGAGTCATATCTTCAACCTTATTGTATTCTTATTCATCTGTGACATCGTCGACTCCCACAATTTTACTTTTTCCTGCCAGAACAATATGGCGCTTTGGCTCATCTCCGGCACCTACAAAACTTGATTTATTCCTGTACTTGTCCTTTCTCGGTTTGCTAGACATGTCCTGCACATAGAAAACTTGAGTGACATCTTTAGCTAGGACGAATGGTTCGTCTCGATAGCCAAGCTCTTTGAGGTCTACCGTTGTCATTCCGTACTCGTCAATATCGACACCTTTTCCTGTGAGTTTAACCCATTGACAACGAAATAGAGGTACCTTCAACGGCCCATAGTCGAGTTCCCAGATCTCTTCAATGTAACCAAAATATGAGTTCGTTTGGCCACTAGAGTCTGTGGCATCTATACGGACACCACTATTTTGATTGGTGCTCTTGTTATCTTGGGCTCTTGTATAAAATGTGTAACCATTAATTTCATATCCTTGGTACATCAGGATTGAATTTGCCGGACCCCTGGCCAGCCAAGCTAGCTGCTCATGAATTTGATCGTTGGCCATGACTTCCTTCTGCAACCAAGTGGCGAATGTATCATTATGATGTTTTGTAATCCATGTCTCAGACTTCAAAGGGTATATGCTTCGCACAATTTGCATGTGCTCCTCCATGTATGAAGCCACCAAGGCTGATTGTTGCAGAACTGTGAGATGTGCTTTGCTCAACGTGGCAAGATCTGTAGCATTTACTGATTTTCTTCCAAGTGTGCCCTTTCCAAACAGCCGCCCCTCATGACATGATACTGGAATCCCAATTGGGCAGAGTTCTTCCACATAGTCAACACAAAACTCAATGACCTCCTCTGTGACGTAACCCTTCGCAATGCTTCCTTCTGGACGAGCCCGATTACGAACGTATTTCTTTAGGACTGCAAAGTATCGTTCAAAAGGGAACATATTATGAAGGAAAACCGGACCGAGAATACCAATCTCTTTGACCAGGTGAACTAGAAGATGTGTCATAATATTGAAGAATGATGGAGGGAATATCATTTCAAGACTGACTAAACTTTGGATAACATCCTCTTGTAGCCTGCTTAAACTGGATGGATCGATTGCCTTCTGAGAAATTATGTTGAGAAAGGCGCATAGCTTTATAATTATTGCTCGAACATTAGCTGGTAGAATACCTCTAAGTGCAACTGGAATCAATTGCGTCATCAACATGTGACAGTCATGGGACTTTACGTGTATGAATTTCTTCTCTTTCAAGTTCAGTAGCCTCTTTATATTCAAAGAGTAGCCTGATGGGACCTTGATACTGTTCAAACAGTCGAACATACTTTGCTTCTCTTCCTTACTAAGAGTGTAGCACGCAGGACCTAGATAATGACGTCCTTTATCCCTTTTTCTGGATGTAGGGCGGCCCGTTGTTTCATACGTTGAAGATCTTGCCGCTCTTCCAATGTATCCTTTGGCTTACCATAGACACCAAAGAAGCCTAGAAGGTTCACACAAAGATTTTTTGTTAGGTGCATCACATCAATTGCGTGGCGGACATCTAACACTTCCCAATAAGGTAACTCCCAAAAAATACTCTTCTTCTTCCACATAGGTGCACGTCCGTCATCACTCTGCACTGATCTGCTGCCGGGTCCTTTTCCAAATACTACTTTTATATCTTTGACCATTTCAAACACTATTTTCCCACAACGGTGCCTAGGCTTGGTATGATGATCTGCCTTTACATCGTAGTGAGCATGCCTCCTCCTTAATGGGTGCTTGATCGGAAGAAATCGACGATGACCTATATACACGATCTTCCTACAGTGCTTGAGGTACGTGCTGTTTGTTTCTTCTACACACGGACCTGAACATTTCAGATCCGTTGACAAAACCCCTTCCATAGCCCAAGCATGAGAGGCACACAAGAGCAATGGGTATTAGATACATTCTGGATTGACTCTAGTGCAAGTGGGAGACTGTTGGAAATATGCCCTAGAGGCAATCGTATTTCCTTGTATTCATGGTTAATAAAGTGTTCCTTGAATATTCATGGATGACAACTTGCATTGATTAATGCTTATGTGAAGTATTTGTGAAACTCTTTACTTGTATGAATATTCTAAAGTGTTCCTAGTCGGAGTTCATGTGAGGACACACATGAATATTAGACTAGCACATGTATTAGTTGATAGACTACGTTTCACAAGTCATGGATATGGTGATGTCAAACTAATAATGTGGGCTCATGTGAGACATGAGATTGAACTGACCCAACACGAGATAATGACTTCTCATTACACAATATGTACGCTGTGTCCTAAGACCTGAGATCATCGTATGTACTCAAGATGTGAACCGACTTACTTAGGAGCCATCAAACGCTACACTGTAACAGGGTAGTTATAAAGGTGGCTTTCGGGTCTGTCAAGAAGCATGCTATGAGACATAGTCGGTCAAGATAGGATTTGCCCCTCTCTACAAGAGAGAGATATATCTCTGGGCCCCTCGAGTGATTCGGATCAAGAAATGCATGGCCATACTAGGGTTAAGAGTTAACCAAGGATTACGAATCACAGGATCGAGAAAGAGTGGTCGGCTTCAAGCTAGACCAAATATCGTGAGGCAAAGGGAACAGCAAGTATATGATATTGTGGCGGCTCGTCTGATATGATCTTTGTGTACGTATAGGAGTTAACATGTCTTGCTAGAGGCCACTGTCTACTATTGGGCCGAGTAAGAGTACTCGGGCCATGTCTATTCGCATGTGAGCCCATAGGGTCACACACTTAAGGGAAAGAAGCATGATAAGGATGAGATCTGAATTAGATTGGACTTAGGTGCACTAATGGGCCTTTTCGGCTCAAAAGGGGGCGCCCAAGGTGGGGCCCAAGGCAGCCCACCTAAGGGGCTATATAAACAGAGGGAGGGCGCCTAAAAACCCTAATCTTGCTACTATTCACGTGGATGAACAGTATCATGAACATTAACGGCGCGCTACAGTAGCATCCCCCTCCCTGTTCCTCCTCCTCGTGCATCTAGCCCAAGTTCGTTCTCACGGATCTAGCAATCCGGAGTGCGAAGCTTCTTCCCGTACGTGTGGACTTCGTAGAGGTGCTGCGCTTGCTGCACAAGGACGAGCCGTTCTTGAGGAGGTTCACGCAACTGCACTGCCGGCTTCCATCTGCACTACACCGACGCACTACAGAAGTTCCGCAACCGTGCGTCTAGTGGTAATCCCGTGATCTATAACTGCAGTCATCCTAGTTTATGTTGTAGAAAATTTTGTTTTTGCTACCCCATATGCTTCTACAGCGGTATCAAGAGCTAGTGTTGTCTCGTTATAGATTCGGATATGTGCATATGGAGATATGCGTAGTTTCAGATCGATCTATGACCTAGTTTCGTAAACTAGCTGCGAAGGTTGTGCAACGACATACTCCTACCGGTCGGTTTTCCGCCATCGGAGTTAAGTGATGCACATAAACCCGGTCGCTGCGGTTGGAGATCAATGTGATTGGTCGAATCGAAACTTAGGGCATAAGCCAGATGCATGAGATGCATAGGGCAGTAGATTGGATCTACTGCGAATTACGTTTTGTTGCAAAAGCGTGTTTTACAGTAAAACAGTCATAACTTTTGCATACGAACTCGGATTTAGGCGAATTTTATATTGATTTGTATCTACAGAAAAAGTTAGATTTGGTTTAGAACAGATTTTCTATTTTCGCAAAATTTAGATTTGCAAAGTTCGGCCCAGAAGATAGAGTTTTCGGCGTTTTAAGTTCGGAAGTCGGAATCGCATAACTCTGTTTTGCAGGTTTTGTGATAAGCATGTGTGTAATTGTTTCATGACCTGCGTGTCGTGATTATGACAATTTGGCCGGAGCCATATGAATTGTTGCATTTGATGTAATGGCCTGCGTGCCAACCTGTGATGATCCAAGTCGTGAATGTAATTTTATTTACTAGCTATTAGGTGTAATAGCAAGTTCTAGTTCTTGGAGTTTTCATCACATGAAGGATGGTGCACATGTACATGGAGATGGAGATCAACATGGTGAACAAGTTCCATGAAGATGGAGATCTACATGGTGAACAAGTTCTATGGAGATGGAGATCACCAGAAGAACAAGGGCCATACTGATTCACAATTATGTGCTTGCTGTTCTTGACATTTTACTACTACGTGCATCATAGTAGAAGTAGAACGATCCCTCACAAACTTCGAGCTATCATGCCCTACCAACTAAACCTTGCACTGTCACATTTCTTGTATGATTGGTGGTGGGTCTATGAAATTAGGGCGCCACTAGTTTTCCTTGACTAGACAGGCTGTATCGGATAGATGCACGCATAAAGGGTTGGTTAGCTTGACAAGGTCATCTTAACGGTTAAGGACCTAGGGGCATAAAGGTTGGGAGCGAGACATGGAGATGTCACCCAACAATAAGAGTCATATGTGATATGATTAGCAAAGAGTTGCTTACCGATCTATCTAGTCTTCTAGCGGTGATGCTAAAGCTCACTAGTCGACTTGATAGTTGTGGGTCTTGAATCGCTAAGAATCAATAGAGGGATATTGATTTTAGTGGGAGTAAATTCTGTTAATTGCTTAATATCATTTACTCCATCATGAATACATTTGTCTTAGTATTTTGCATTATTATTTTGTTGTAGATCATGGTCCGCAATAACACCCAATCCTTTTCATTGCGTTCGGTCCTTGAGAAGGACAAACTGAATGAGACTAACTATGCGGATTGAATCCGCAACCTGAGAATTGTTCTCAGGGCAGAGAAAAAGGAAGATGTTCTAGATACCCCATTACCAGAAGAGCATGCTGATGATGCACTTGCTGAGAAAAAGACTGCTTACAAAAAGGCTTGTGACAACAACCTTGAAATAAGCTGCCTTATGCTCGCTTGCATGGAACCTGACATACAGATGCAGTTCGAGACAAACCATGAGGCACACGATATGATCGTGGCGCTTCAGGACATGTTTCAAACTCAGGCCAGGACTGAAAGGTTCAATGTGTCCAAGGCCTTTGTCGAAAGCAAGATGGCAGAAGGCGCTGCAGTGGATACGCATGTAATCAAGATGGTTGGTTACACACAGAGGTTGGAGAAGCTGGGCTTCCCACTTGGCCAAGAGTTGGCCACTGATTTCATTCTCGCCTCTTTACCGCCAAGCTATGGGAACTTCATCTCGAACTACCATATGCATGGGGCTGAAAAGGGCCTGACTGAACTGTGTGGAATGCTCAAGACAGCAGAGAGTGACATCAAGAAGAGCACAAGCGGCAGCCATGTGATTGCTGTCCAGAACAAGCCTGCTTTCAAGAAGAAAGGTTCTTCTTGGAAGAAGAAGGGTAAGGCTAATGTTGCGAACCCTAAGCCAAACCCTGCACTCAAGGCTAAATCTGGACCAGCTGCAGATAATGAGTGTTTTCATTGTCATGAGAAGGGACACTGGAAGAGGAATTGCAAGCTGTACCGGATCGTTATTATGTTAATTCTCGGGTACGCTTGTTGTTCATATTACAGAAATATTTCTCGCTGACTCTTATGTTAATTCCTGGGTATTTGATACCGGATCGGTTGCTCATATATGCAATTCGATGCAGGGAATGACAAAGAGTAGAAGCGTTGAAAGAGGAGAAGTTGACTTCCGCATCGGCAATAATGCAAGAGTTGCTGCTGTGACCGTCGGGACGATGCAACTTCACCTACCATCAAGATTTGTCTTGGAGCTTAGTAATTGTTATTTTGTTCCTAGTTTGAGTCGAAACATTCTGTCTCCTTCATGTTTGATGAAGGATGGTTATTCTTTTGCGAGTGAAAACAAAGGTTGTGCTATCTCTAAGAATAATATGTTTGTAGCTTTTGCGTCCATTGTGAATGGGCTATTTGTTTTAAATCTTGATGATTCAACTATCTGTAATATTAATGCTAAAAGGTCTTGGCTTGCTGATTTGAATCCTACCTACATGTGGCATTGTCGTCTCGGTCATATAAGCGAGAAACGCATGAAGAAGCTCCGTTCGGATGGACTTCTAACTTCGTTTGATTTTGAGTCATACGAGACATGCGAAGCTTGTTTGCTAGGCAAAATGACCAAGACGCCATTCACAGGTTTTCTAGAGAGAGCATCGGACTTACTGGAACTCATACATACTGATGTATGTGGACCAATGAGCTCGATTGCTAGAGGTGGATTCCAATACTTCATAACTTTCACTGATGACTTGAGTAGATATGGCTATGTCTACTTCATGAAGCATAAGTCTGAAACTTTTGAAAAGTTCAAAGAATTTTAGAGTGAAGTTGAAAATTAGTGTGGCAAGAAAATTAAAGCTTTACGATCTGATCGTAGAGGTGAATATCTGAGCCACGAGTTTAGCAATCATCTAAAGAGTTGCGGAATTGTTCCACAACTTACGCCGCCTAGAACACCTCAGAGAAACAGTGTACAAATATTATTGTAGTGTACAAATAGTTCATTCATACTACCAATTTATAAATAATATTGAATATGCTATTAATAAAACTGAACTACAAAATTATAACGATGCATATGGCCTTCTGACTGCATGACTGTGTAAAAACTTTGTTTCTTTATATGGAAATTTATATTTTTGTACAAGAAACGACGCATGTGGCCTTCTGGCCTAGCTAAGCTGCGGGTCTCGAATTGGCGCAGCATGCATCTCGAATGTGGAATCTTGTAAAATTTTGGAATTTTGAAGGGAACTAAATAAAGCACCCTTGCATATGTAATTGATAATATTTCCATACAAAATTTGAATTCAAATATATAATTGATAATGCATATAACTATAATAAATAGATACTATTCACTTATCAAATAAATTGATAAAATATATAAATACAATAATTTGATAGTATTCACATATCAAATAAATTGATAACGCATATAACTACAATAAAATACTACAACTAAAAATAATTATCACATGTATAAACTAAATTAAGTGATAACTACTTCTAAAAACCAATTGCTAAGTTATGGAGAAAAATAACTAACCTTTTTTGAAAAAAAAAACAAAAATTCGCCTCCCCTCCCCTCACTCAGCTGCCATGAACAGTGAGTTCACGGCAGCTTGGAGGGGGGAGGGATTGGGGTATTTATAGGCGTGGCTCAAAGACACCGGTTGGTGCTCAACAACTGGTGCCAAACAATAGGCATAGGCACCGGTTGAAGTTACCAACCGGTGCCTTTGTTGTGGGCACGTGGCGGCACCGGGTCATGGCAAAACCCGGTGCAATTGTCCGCCCTTTAGGCACCGGTTGGTGCCAGGTACCGGTTGGTGGCGCCAACCGGTGCCTATACTGGGGTTTTGGTACCGGGTATTGCTTTAACCCGGTACCAAATCCCTTACCTTTGATCGCCGCTGGCCAAAGGTACCCGCATCAGTACCAGTTGCAAAAGCAACTGGTACCGGTACTGATGCGGGTACCTTTGGCCAGGACCTTTGGCCCGTTTTCTAGTAGTGTCCGAGACTTTCAGTTTGTGGGGCGAGAGAGGCAGCCCAAGGTAGGTCTGAGGAAAACTAGACACGGTGCAACCAAGCACAGTGGCCATTGCCGAAGCAGTGACATCGTCCACGTTCATGGGAATGAAAGTGGACTTATGGAAGTTGATGGTGAGCCCAGTGGCAAGGGAGAACACGTCAAGGATCTTCTTCAGGATATGCATAGATTGGATGTCCCCTTTCGCAATAATCAGCGTGTCGTCGGCGTATTGTAGCACGGGGCACGGGAGGGAGTTGTCAACCGGGTGACAGAGGCTCCCAACTGTTGAAGCCTGTAGAATCAGCCGCTGAAGAACGTCCGCGACGATGATAAACAAAAAGGGGGAGAGGGGATCGCCTTGCCGCAGCCCACGACGGCAGGTGATCCATCGCCCAGGGACTCCGTTCAGCATTATCGCAGTCTTGCCACTAGAGAGAATGTTGGAGATCCAATTCCTCCAACGGGTGTCAAAGCCCCGGACTTGCAGAATTGCATCCAAACTCGACCATTCAACTGAGTCAAAAGCCTTCTTGAAATCAAGCTTAAGAACGGCTGTAGGCACCCGGCGTTTGTGGCAACAGCTAAGCAAGTCGGCTGCATACACAAAGTTCTCGGCAATGCTCCGGCCGTGAACAAAGCCAGTCTGTCAGCGTCCACCAGGGACGTAATGTGGGGCTTGAGTTGATTGACCATGACTTTCGTGAAGAGCTTCATTGGGCAGTTCTGAAGAGATATGGGTCGAAACACATCAGCAGTGCGCACTCCTTCCTTTTTGGGTAGGAGGACAAGGAGTGCACGGTTCAGGCCGTCCAGGTCTAAAGAGCCATCATAGAAGGCCTCAAAAAGTCTGAGCATGTCCATCTTAAGCACCGGCCAGAACCGTCTGTAGAACGAAGGACAAAAACCCATCTGGACCGGGGCTGGCGTGAGTGTCCATACTGAATAGGGCGCGAGTGATCTCTGAGATCGTGAAAGGGCCAGAGAGGGAGTCAGAGCAAACTGTCAAGTGCGGGTAAAGCGTCTTGAGGTCAAAGTGCCAAGCAGTGTCCCGTGCACGCCCGAGGAGGTCCGAGTAGAAGTTGTAGAGGATGGTGCTCTTGGCGTCGTGCGAACATGTGGCCACGCCATCATGTTCCAGGCAGGCGATCGCGTTCTGCCGGCGCCGGCCAGAGGCAGCAGCATGGAAGAAGCAGGAATTCTCATCCCATTCCAGAGCAAGGCGGATGTGGAAACGTTGTCGCCAGAAAGCAAGCTTTTCCGAGTGGATGTCTTGCAGGCTCTGGATAGCACGACGGCGGAGGTCCGCTTCAGCAGGGTGTAGGGGCCGTTGTTCCTCGAGCAGGTCAAGGGCGTTGACAAGGACTTTGGTGTCATTCTCCCGGACGTCAATCGGAGATAGCTGACGAGACCAAGCCCGACACACACGCCTACAGTGTTTGAGGCGCCTAATGAAGGAATTGGCCACCGACCCGGCAACATGTTCATCCAGAACAGAAATAATGAGGAGGGGGACGAACGATGGTGCAGCCAAGAGTTCTCGAAGCGAAAGCGGCATGAGCTGCGTGGAACAGCTGTGTCTGCGGTGGCTAACAAGGGGGGCATGATCTGACGCCGAGCGTGTGAGCGATCGGAGAGAGGTGTTGGGGAACGTCGAGTCCCAGTCGATTTTGACGAAGCAACGATCTAACCGAACAAGGGTCGGGTCGTCACGGCGGTTGCTCCAGGTGTATGCTCTATCCACCAGCGGGATCTCGATGAGCCCAAGAGTGTTAATCAGGTCGTTGAAGTTGTTCGCATCTGTCGAGTTAAAGTTGGTCGTGTTTTTGTCGCTCGGAACACGCGTGAGGTTGAAGTCACCAAGCAGCATCCAGGCGCCAGTGACCGTTTTAGCGACAGAGCTTAATTCACTGAGGAAGGAAGGCTTTTCCGCACGGTCAGTGGGAGCATAGACATTTGTAAGCGTGAAGCTAGTGCCGTCCACACGCAGCAGGAAGCTGCCCGTGAGCGTGTCCGGCAGGGAGGAAACAGCCACCAAGTCACACTGAGATGCGTCCCAAGCCGTTAGCATCCCCCCCGGATGCACCATCAGAGTCCCTGGTGACACAAGTCGAAAGCCGGGAGGGGAGAAATGTGCTGTGTTTCGGGTTGTTCAGGGACTGGAGCTTGGTCTCTTGCAAGGCAACGAGAGACGGCCTGACGGAGATTAGTTCAAAGAGAACGTCGTCGCATCTGCAGCTCTGACCCAAACCACGCACGTTCCATGAGAAAAACGAGAGGGTTTTACTCATGTGGGAACCAGAAAACACCATCATGCATACGAAACAAAACATAACATAACATAAAGCACGAGACGGCACAAGGCGGCCTACAAGTTACACCGGCAGCCACAAGACTGGGACCCCAACAACACGGTCATTCAACACACTTCAGTTGGACAAGCTACGCTTATGTCCCCAATGGCGTTGCGTTGCTTCCTCCAATTGCTAGTCGGTCAATTGCTTAACCGAGTCAATTCAAATTAACCATACTACTGAATAAAAAAATTTCAGATTAACAATTACTGAAACAATAGCACATACTCCCTCCGTATTATAAAGGAAGTCGTTTTTTAATTTGTCTTAAGTCAAACATTTTAAACTTTGACTATAAATAATTTTTTTTGGGTTGAGTTTGAAAATATGAAAGCGATGTAAGTAGATTCATCTTGAAAAGTAGTTTTGTAAAAGTATATATTTTGACTATATTATATTAATTTTTATAGTAAAAAGATAGTGATCAAAGTTGTTTTTAGAAACTGTGTTGATGTCCGAAACGACTTCCTTTACAATACAGAGGGAGTAAGCATTTCCTACTCATGGCCTCCTGGGTCGAAAACTGTTCTTGACTTCTTGTCATTTCAACAACTTTCTTTTTAACTTGACAAACACAAAAGGATCATGCAAACTCTAGAAGCAAACCCCCTTTTTGTGTGCGTTGAAGTGAAATCATACAATACGGATACGGTAAGCCTTAATTGCTATTTTCTCATTCGTGCAGGAATGGCCATAGTGATGAAAGTTGGGCATGTCATCCTGATGATTCTGCTGGTGAAGATGTTCGAGAGGAGCAAGATGGTAAAGATAGCCACAGGACTGAAAACAGAACTACAAAAGAGATATTTGCCACTTGCTGGCCCCACATGTCAGTTAGCAAGGGGACATCGGCACATCGCAGTATCTCTCTCTCTCTCTCTCTCTCTCTCTCTCTCTCTGGTTGTAGTAGTCAACAAAGACCGCAGCTCGAGTCGGTAAATTAAACGCAAGATAACTCATATATGCCTATTTGGTTGAGAAGCAGCCTGCTCGTGATCGACCAATCAGTGTTCATCATAAACCAATTTGCGCGACCTACAGAGCCTTTTTAATTATTGTTTTTTTTTGGTGGGGAGTGTGTTGGGGGGGGGGGGGGGATGTAGCCGAAAGCAGAGCATCTGTCCCGTGCTATTTTATTTAATTCAAAATAGAAACTACATTCCAGAAAATGACGTGCCAAGGGTCACTTTTACATGAGGTTTTGATGCCATCAGCAAAAGAGTTGAAAGTGAAATGCTTACCTAGCAGTTTCCTCCTAGCTATTTATCTTAAAAGTGCTAAGCGTCACTTTTAAGATTCTCAGACAGATGGTAAACTACTCGCAAAATCGCAAACTTTATGTTTTTTATACATACATTTGTACCTTAAACATATTGGTGTGGTACATGCGAATATTTTTAGAATGTCTCCATCAGTTATTAAATAACCTGTCATCCAAATATTTTTTCTAGAGGCACTTGAAAACTCCTTACCTCTAAAATGAAGGGAAAAACCCCTCTCCAACTACCCCCTTCCAATCCTTCTTGTTTTTGGGGTCCAGTTTGTCATTGCGGGCGAATGTATTATAGGGTGTGAAATTATTAGGAGGTTGATGTCAAAATTGAATCAAAATTAAATATACGTTAATTTGTAATTTTTTGGTATCAAGGTCTATGAACGCACTGTTGAAAACCCTCTTAAACTTTTATCCAGTTTAAGTTTCAATGCAGGTCCATATAACGCAATGGTGGGCAAAAGCATTTTTTTATGATAACTGCCTTTAAATGCCTTGAACACAGAGCAGTATGGGCGCAACAGGAGTTCAGATATGAAAACAAGAGGTAAAGTTATTTCAAAAAAAAAGAAGAAGAGGTAAAGCTACAAAATCTGGAAATGAATCAAATCAGTAACTCAACGTTGGGAAAAGAAAGGGCCACCCCACGAGTCGCTCCTGCTGGGCGACTCGGGGGGCTCCGAGCGCCGCCGTCCACCCACCCCCCGGGCCGCCTCCGGTGGCCGCCGCCGGCGGCGGCTTCCGTCCGGGCGGCGGCGGCGGCCCGTGCCCTAGCCGAAGTCGGCTTCGGCCCCCACGCTCTCTCCTCTCTCTCCCGCTACCTTCTTCATCCCGCTGCCCGGACTTCGCCGACCTCGCCGCCGCCGGCCGCCGGGGCTGGTCCCGGCTTCCTCCTCGCCGGATCCGGGCCCTCCATGGCCGGATCTGCTGCCGGGCGGGGTGCGGTGGCCGCGCCGTCGCCGGGGCGGGGGCCCTTGGCCGCACCGCCTCCGCCGCCTCGGGTGGCCGGCCCGTGGCCGCGCCGCGTCGCCGCCGCCTCGGGTGGTCGGCCTGTGGTCGCGCCGCCGCCGCCGGGGCCTATGGTCGCCCGTGGTCACGCCGCCGCCGCAGGGGGCCGCGCCGAGGGGCGCTGCCACGCCGCCGCCCTGCGGCTTTCGCTGCCACCGCCCCCCTGGCGCTTGGGAGACCGGGGGCCTGTGTCCCCGCCGCCGCCCCACTGGTGGTTGGTGGACCGGGGTTACGCCGCCCTTGTGGAGCCTGGATGCCGGCTCGGCATGGCATGGAGGTTTGCTCCTGGTGAAAACCATGTCCGTGCTGCGGACAGGCGACGATGGCACATAGTGCGTCATGTCCCTGTTGGGGGCGTCGCCATGGACACCTCCTATGCCTCCTCTGCTGGTCTTCGCATCTCGGCTGCCGTCCTCGGGTCTGCCTTGGGCTACGGTCGCGGCGATCCGCCCTGGCTTTGAGATTGGTTCCCTGGTGAAAACCATGTCCGGTGCTCGGACGGACGACGTTGGCGTCTTGCGCGTCATGGTCCCTGTTGAGGGCGTTGTCTTGGGACTTTTTCACGCTCAGGGTGGTCGGCTTTTGGATGTTACCTACCGTGCTCCATTGATGCTTCATCACCTTGGTCTGCTTACGCTGCAGCTACCTTGACGGATGCTTTGCCGTTGTTGTGATGGCGGATGCTTTGCCGCCCATATTTCGCTCGGTCCGGCGGATACTTTGCCGCCCTTTTTACTCTCTGGCGGATGCTTTGCCGCCGTGTTTGCGCTGCTGATTGGTCGTCTCTGGCGGATGATTCGCCACTGTGGAGCTGCTTTTTCTGGTGGATGCTTGGCCACTCATTGGTTGTGTTCGTGGTCTGTTGGCGGCCTCGGTGATGTTGTTCTTCTTGTAAGTTCATCTGTGCTAGTTTGTTTCGTGGGTCTTGGCGGGTTGGTGAGGTCTTCTGCTCTGTGGTCGTCGTTCTGCTAGTGCTGTGGCTATTTGTTTTTGTTGGCCTCTTTTCAATTTTTTCTCTATTGTTACTCATTTGTGTGCTTGTGCCGGTCAACTACTGTTTGGCTAGCATCAAGTTATGTTTGTAATCTGCTTCCCTCTTAATGAAATACGTGCTAAGGCACGTTCGCGAAAAAAAAAGAATCAAATCAGTAATTGAAGTTGAAAGTAGGGGCATCCATACAATTCCCCGTGATTTTAACCCTCTAGTTCTGACTTCCTTCGCACGACCAAATCTTCTGTACTTGGAAGCTTCAGAGATCATAGCTCGTCTTTGTTCCGATAGACGTATCGGTTTGCGAGATGCAAGAACACGACCAGCTCTAGAGCCGCGAGCCCCGCTAGGAGCCAGTAGAAGTAGTCGAGGTGCGCCCGGTTGAGGTCGTCGGAGAACCAGCTATCGCCCATGCTCCTCGTCGCCCAATCGGTCGCCGACACGAGCACGCCGCTGACATAGTTCCCCACGCCAAAGATGCTCATGCACAGCGCGAGCCCGACGCTGCGGAGAGCGTCGGGCACCTGGTCGTAGAAGAACTCCTGGAGTCCAATCTCCCCCAGCACGACCGCCACGCCGAGCAGGATGTACTGGGGCACCATCCACCACAGGCTCATCGGCAACGCCGCGTCCGGTTTGTCCACGAGACCCGCCTCCCTGGCAACGCGGAGCCGCCTGGCTTCAACCAGCGCCGCGACGGCCATGGCGACGCCGGCGGTGGCCATCCCGGCGCCGATGCGCCGGAGCGTCGTGAGGCCCGCATGGTGCCCCGTGACGCGTCTGACGAGGGGCACGAACAGGCGGTCGTAGATCGGGAGCGTGGTGACCATGCTAGCGCTGAGGAAGAACTGCAGCGCCGCGGGCGGCACGACGAGGCCTGTGCCCATGCCGAGGCGCCGGTCCAGCGTGCTGCCCTGCTTGGTGAACAGAGTGGAGACCTGAGCAAGGATGGCAGCGAAGATCAGGCTCGTCGCCCATATGGGCAGCAGCTTGGCGACGAGTCCTTTTCCTTCACTGTCCTCAAGTTCCCCTGTTAGAAGCCTGCACAAATCAAAAACCTCCATCACGACGAGACCTCTCCGTCCCCGTCCCGGCAAAAGAACGCAGACGTTACCGCGTGCTCACCGTTCAGTGTCAAGGGCGTCCTTGCGACGGAACACCCTCGCCGCCCACGCCCGCACGGTCTCGGCGAACCGGACGTCGCCGGCGGGTCGCTCCGCTCGGTACGTGGGCGTGCCGAGCAAGAAGACGGCGAGGTACAGCACCATCATGGCCCAGCACGCGCCGAACCCGACGGTCCAGCTCTCGTTGTCCTCGACGTAGCTCAGCCCGGTCGTGGCGATGCTGTAGCCACAGGAGAGGGAGAAGTGGAACCAGTTGAAGTAGGAGCTCCGGGACGCGCGGGAGCTGGGGTCTTGGCCGTCGCTCGGCGCGAACTGGTCAGCACCGAGGGCTTCCGCGCATGGCCTGTGGAAGCCTCGCGCCGCCGCCAGCAGGTAGAGCGCGACGTAAAAGAAGGCGAGCTGGGCAATGGACGGCGAGCTCGCCGCGCGAGGTTCCGGGGCTCGCAGCGTGGATGAGACCGTCAGCATTCCCAAGCTCTGTCATGGTGGCAGTTTGGTTGTCAAACATGGGAGCAATTCCAGAAGCACGGTGGTGGTCCCAAGTAATTACTAGCACTAACCAGCAGATAGAGCACGCCGGCGACGAGGACCGCCCGATACCGACCGAGCCGCGAGTCGGCGATCAGCGCGCCGGCGAGCGGCAGCACCATCTCGGTTCCGATCCACGCGTTCGCGCTTGCGGCGGCGGCCGCCGTGGACATGCCGAGGTGGCCGGTCAGGTACATGATCAGGTTGCTCTGCACGCCGCAGAACCCGACAATCTCCAAGAACGAGATCGCTGCAACGGTGAGGCCGAACCGAACCGATTAGCTTCGTGACAATCTGAAGCGAGATGTTCAGAAGATTACCGAGGAGGAAGCGCGCGGCGCGCCAGCCGCCGCGGCCGTCGGCGAGTCTGGAGCCTACGGACGGCCCCGGTCGGGGTACGAGCTCGCCTGACTCCATCGCTGAATCTCGGCGGGGAGTGTTTGCCGTCGGCGGCTGGCTTATGAAAGTAGATCCGGGAGCTCAGTTGTCTCGTGCCAAACGGCGAGGAAGCAAGTCAAGTCGCAAATGTTTATTGGGCCGTCCGTCTTGGTGTGGCGTGCTCGCCTGCTCGACCTCGATCTGCTTGGATTGTTTACTCGACCGCCTTTATTTGTTTTAGTGAGTCGGAGTCATATGTTATGCGGAAATGCTCCTTTGCGCATAGGGCTGGTGCCCACCCCAATGCGTTCAACCCGGTATCTTCCCAACCGATATCGGTTGGTGCTGAACATTTCAAGATTCGTGCTGGGTCAATGAGTCCTCCGCCCTGTTCTCGCCTCATTCCCAGTCCTTCGATTTCCAGTATCATGTTCTAGCACACGTGCTCCTGCCAGTGGGAATCAAATAAACCTTTGAAATCGGGCATCACGAGAAGAGCTGAACAGCTGGGGTCTTTCCCAGTTGGCTCCCTTCCCAGTTAGACGAGTTGCTTGCTCTTCCTACCGACACCCGGCATTGGCGACGACGGCCATTGACGACGCCAGCAAGCTCCAACCATAGCCACCACTCGACAATGTCGAAACCAGATCCACGAAATTAGTCTCCTGAAGGCTATTCTTATCGGCATCTTGACGGATGTTCCCTTTTGCGGCCGTCGCTCCTCTGCTTGCCGGCTCGCCGCCGGCGTGCACCTGTGCCCTCTCACTCTCTCCCTCCCTCCCTCCTCTCTCTCTCTCTCTCTCTCTCTCTCTCTCTCTCTCTCTCTCTCTCTCTCTCTCTCCTCCGATGATGACGACCGTGGCGGTGGCGGCGTCCCTGCGCTTCCAAGTTTCTTTACGAATCCGAACCCATCGAGGATGATGATGCGGCTGCATCCAAGATCTCCTCCTCATGCAAATTATGGTGTCAATAACTCTGTCTTAAACTTCGTAGTGTGGATCTGCTTTCTCCGTTCCTCTTTTGCCTTTTCTTTCTCTTCATCTTCATGGTGTTTAGTGATGAGAAAAAGAATGTCTGCTGAATCTTGATCTAGTTCAGAGATATATATTTTGCTATGTCTTCGATTTTGTTGGCTTAGTATTCTACTTCTGAATATTTCTTTATTTTAAGTTGCACATCCTAATGCATTATGTGTTGGTCACTTGCCCCCTTCTGTTTTCAGTACATTTCTTTACATGCTCTTGCTTGCACCATACAATGCGCAAATAAAATGTTTGTGAACTAGTACTTTAAATATATAAATAGTCTGTAGTTGCGAACAATCAATAATTGTTGTTCTGATTTTTGTAAGAAGTTTCCTATACTGAGCTGAACTGTTTGGTCACACAATGTTACGTTTTTCATGCACATAAATAGCATACCATTTAAACCGACATAATACACTAGGATGTTAGTATTGTACAAAATACTGCCGATTTCAAGATGTTGATATGCTACTTATCTATATCATTACCAATTCCTAATGCAGTATTTAGCTTTGAACAATAAGTTCAGACTATTCAAAGAAAAGAAAAACTAAATAAATATTGTCTGCTCGTAAAGATACATTGTCTATTTTCTCTTGAGAAGTCATACCTATGTGTCTGCATCTTTTCAGTATGAAGCATCATCTCATTAATTTCTGTTATGTACTCATCAAGTTTTGTCCCTTCTTTTATTCTCATTCTTCTCAGTTCAGTATTAGATATCTTGAGACACCACTAAAGGCACGCAGAAGCATCTAGTCATTAGTGAATTCAGTAAGTATTAGTGCCCTGCTTTATAGAAAAAAAAAGGTAAAGTTGCTTATTATGGTAAAAATTCCAACATAATTGTATCTTGTATATTGTAATACATTCCTTAGCTTTGTTTCCGTCAACTGGGGCTACTAAATTTGAGGCTAATATCTGACTTCCCTGCGTTTCTTGTTTCACTGGGCTGTAGCAGGAAGTGTTGCCGCTCACCTCCGGCCAGCTCTCCCACAGCAGCGGGGCTCTCAATGGAGGCAGCTCGCTCTCTGACAGCCCGGCCGAGAGCGATGACACCAAAGCCTCTGCTCCCCCTGCTCCCCTGCATGTTTACCTCTAGTAGCATCCTTGGTTGCCACATTGATAATCCTATGAATTCTAAAATCTGAATGGAATTTGTCGTGGTGTGCAAACTTATAGCCGGTTGCGCAGTGCACCTGCATAAGCCCAGAGGGTGAGTACTCGGGGGTTAGCTAGGATTAACTAAATCTCGGTGGAAGAACACGAAGAACACAACAGGTTAGGTTTAGAGTGGTTCGGGCCGCCGGAGCGTAATACCCTACGTCCACTGTGTGTTGTATTGCTTGTGCTCTCAAGAGGTTGAGAACAGGATTGTTCGGCGTGAAACCGAGCTTGTGTTGTGCGAGTCTTCGCGTGTCTAGAGTTTAGCCTCTGGAGAGTCTGCGGGTGCCTCCCTTTTATATCTCAAGGGAGGCGCGTACATGGCCGTTGAGTCTCCGACAGGTGGGCCCAACGATGTAGTATAAAATGACATATTGTACAGACATTATGGCATTGCAGACGATGGAGATCTCATTCCTGGATTTCCTTGCTCTGCCCGTGAGAATCCTCCGTCCAGCATATTCATGTCCTGTCTTGTCGAAACGGTGCCAGGGTGTAGCTTGCGGCGTTGCCTGCAGCGTAGCTGAACGGGCTGTGTAGCTTGCGGCGTAGGCGGTATGATGAAAAGGTGTCGTGCTGTCGTATCCATTTAATGCGGCAGACGGGCTCTGCGCGGATGCGGCGCATGCGGCTGCACTGTGTATCTCGGTAATATGCAGTCTACTGTGAGGCCTGACAAAAGCTTCCAACGGAAGATTTGCGCCCGCGCCCGCGTCTGCGTGACACGTGGCGGCCCCGGACCCCTCCCGAGCAGCTAGCTGAGCCGAAAGCTCACGAGGGTCCGGATAGGCACGTGGAGGTCCCGGACCCACCTGTGGGGGTCCGGGTCCGCGGCCACAGGTGCTGAGCATTTCCACCTCTGGGACACGTGGTGACACCGGACCTGTCCCCGAGCGGGAAGCGAGTCAGGGATCGTTGGTCCGGTGAGATGGAGTCGGACGGTGAGATGGAGTCGGACCCCAGGGGTCCGGCTGCTCAGCTCTTTAGGGCATAGTTACGGAAAAAGTACGCGAGTCTTGGCACAGTAGGAGTGGATACCCCAGCTGCAGGGTACCGACAGAATTCTAAAAAACTCGGCCGGCTGGGGAAAGACCGCCCCAACGGTATTGTCATACAGAGAAGAACTCTCGACGCCAGGCCGAGAAAAACCCCGAACCCCGGCCTCACCCAAGGCCTGCACCGTAACCTGGGCCGGCGACCACTGCCACAGCCCCCAGGCTGGGCCGCACCGTTACCACAGGCCGGGACATCCTCGAAGGGAGACACAGCGAGGGGATTTTTTTAACCTCAAACTGAAATTCGCTCCCACGGGGAGTCGAACCCAGGACCTGAGGAGTGCCGCTGGGTTCTCCTAACCAATTCAGCTAGAGGCCCTTTGGCTACCGACAGAATTCTTGTTTGATTCAGTTTAATCTCAACATTTTGTATCATTCTTAGGACATCTATAATGCTGCATTTAGGTTTTTTTTGGCAGAAGACACTTTTTTCATATGAAATGAGGTGTCAGTTATGTCTCAATTGCAGACTAATTGCCTTCGTTTTTTTGTACCTTGTTTTAGATTTCAATGAATTATGCCAGTGCTATGAATGATGAACCCTTATGTGAGCCTTGGGCTTAAGCAGGTAAGCATACTAAATACAAAATGATGGCATTATTCTACCACACCAATAGAAATTATAATAGGTGCATTTTACAGGGATCATGGAATATGATGCATTTTAGACTATAATCTTCACATTGATGTTTTAGTGTATGATGTGCAGGTATCTTAGATACAGAGGTAATCTGATCACATAGTCTAGTTATGTTGAAACCTCAAACTATGTTATTTATGTTTTATTTACCTGTAAGATAATTATTTATGGTTTTTACCTTTGCTCTAAATATATGGAGAAAATATCGAGCTTTATGTAAGGTTGTTACATTCATACAATGCCATGTTCTTAACACATTCTATTGTTTGCTTGAGTTCGTACGGGTTAGTGACCTTTTTCCCTAATTGTGCCTTACATTTAGGCTGCCCTGCCAGCAATTATGTGTTTTATTTTTATTTTCCTAATCAATAGAAAAGCATATTGCTTTTCAAACTGATTTTACTCTCATATTTTTCATCACCTTTGTGCGTGCTGAAGTGATCAGCTCAGTGGATCTGCTTCTAATGCATGGAGTATGTGTGCTTCTGTCCAAGGCTCCTGACATTATGGTACAACTCCAATATTGCTGCCTTTTCTTTTTATTAGGCATTGCATTTTAGGTTGTGACATTATGGTACAGAGCTCAAAAAATTCTTCTTGGGGCCACAGTATTCTACACCAGTTGATGTATGGTATGTGAGTTGTATCTTTGCTGAAATGGTGAACCAAAAGCCCCAATTCCCTGGTGATTCTGAGATTGATGAATTGTTTAAGATATTCAGGTTCCATGATTTTGCATATATTATACTGTCTGATTTGTTTGAAACCAACACTGTCTGGCATGTGTGGTAAACACATGCCATGTTGGCACCTTCATTCCGGGACCTGGCAACAAATTGTGACAGACCCGCCGAGTTAAAGCGCTTAATTAAGCGTAACTGTCATCATTTGAACACATTAGTCGCATTAGTTTAATTAAGTATAACTTGACATGCTGTTTTTAACCCACAGGCCGATCGAAACACACCAGAAGTCTCACATAAGGTGAGCGCAGAAGGTACCAGCATAAGGTATCAGCATGATAAAATCTTACAAAAAAAGTAATTAAAATTAAGACTTTTACAAAATGGCTTTAAATTTAAAATTTACAAAAGAAATGACAGCACGGAAGAGAATCTAACTTGCATATCATTTTTATTAGAGAATAAATAAAACAAACTAAATAATTCGAGAACTACCAAGACGTGAAGATAAGGCGCCACATCGAGCCCACCGATGTGACATCTAGTTAGCTCCTAAATCTGAAATAGGGTAAACAACAAATCCTGAGCAACTAATACTCAGCAAGACTTACCCGACTATTGGGTATACTTAGCCCACATATCTAGACATGCAAGGCATTTGGCTGGTGGTTTATTTTGCAGAAAAAACATCTAAAAGGTGAGTCTTTATTTTCAATATTTTAGCTCCAGGTTCTATATAGATTAACTATAATCTAATATTTGCCTAAACCAACTAGAGCACACATGGTAGAGCAAATACACTATAATTCAATGTAACCATCATCATAAATGTATAATCCATATTCCATATTGTATCACTACGATGCGGTGCTGCGATCAAGGTGCTCATATCCGAGAGCGACTGACGGCGAATCGATTCGATTTAACCTTGCAAGGTGGACCTAACCAACACGGCACACAAAAGCCCCGTCGGACCCCACGCGCCAACCATTCCCCTCCCCGCCTCGAACTATAAAACCGTCCCACCTACATATAGTCAGTCGAGCTCAACGTGAGACCACCAAAAGTAAACATTTGCATCCCGTTCCTCCGCGACTACTCGACTCGCCCTAAGGGGTGGTGATGAAGTTCTGTACTTTCGAAGCGAGGCAGTACTAGGCTTACCGGTTTCGACTACCTCCTACTCCCGGTATGCGGTTAGTACAATATCAAACTTGATCAGCAAGGCCAGACAACGGTACGGTCCTTAACCGACACAGACGGGGCTAAACATTCCCCTCCCGGTCTCCAATTCCTTTCCTTTCCTGCATCTTCCAATATTCTATATATTCAATTTATAGAGACATCATATATCTCGCGATTAACAGAAAATTTCTCGACTCTAAAATATCCTATATCTCGCGAGTAACAGGATATCACTCGACTTCTACCGAGACCTATTAAGCATAGTAGTGCTACCAACCTACACATACTAGTATAAGGCCCAGGAAAACCTAGGGATCATGCAACTAAGGTTTCAAACAACTCCTGAAACGTAATGCACAAGTAATAAGCATACATAGTGATTTATAAATTGAAATAGTAGGACATGCACCGGGGTTTGCCTTCGGGCTGCTGCTCAGCACTAGGGTGAGTTGTGCCTTGGGCCGACTCCTCGCGAACCTCCTGCTGCGGGGCTTGCCCCTAGGGCTCCTGTGGCTCCGCAACCACTTCGTATACCACCTCCTCTGCCGCGGCTGCTACACGTATGCATATGATATGAGTTAATGCAAATACGATTTTAAAATTACAATTAACCCTCGACCGAGTACAACTACTAAGGATCTTGTCCACCCAAAAATACCCAAAAACCCGGAGTATCCGGACACCTACTCGGAGTATCCGGACTCTCAAGTCCGGAGTTTCCGGGTCTATACCCGGAGTTGTCCCCGGAACGTTAAAAATCCAGAGTATCCGGGCTTATACCCGGAGTCTCCGGGCCCGACAGTATTTTTTTCTACCAAGAACAGAAATTCTCATGGTGGAAAAACTAGCCCACTAAAATTGAAACCCTCTTGAATCCTAATTCAAAGATACATAAGGAGATGATTGACCAAAGGAAATCACTTAGAACCTCCTAGAAAGATAGATCGGGCCGGCACAAGTTGGAGTACCTTGAACGAGCTTTTCCACGCGCGAAGAACTTGAAACCCAAGGCTTCCCGGGGAGGAACATGTGGAGAAGAAGGTGCTCCTCGCCATCTTAAAGCCTTCTTGGTCTTGAGCTCAAGTTGGGGTGGAGGATTTGGGGTTTATGGCTCTAGGGAGAGGGAGAGCACTTGAGGGAGAGAGTGAGGGAGGGAGTGGACGTGAGAGAGGGAGAGAGTGACGTGAGAGAGTGAGGGTGAGCGTGAGGGAGAGAGAAATAGAGTGGTTATAATGTTTGTGGGTCACACATGTCATACAGGTTCGCCCGGTTGTTCCGACCGGTCAGACCGGTCCAGCCCAAGCTGACAAAAAAACAAACTTTGGTTTAGTGATTTTGTCGCGTGGGTTCGAAACTAATGGCCGTGATTAATTTAATTACAGAGAATTAGCACCTGGGGTGTTACACAAATCGTCCCAAATTTTGAACCTGCTGGTTTGGACCTTCTCTCTCTAAGTCAAATGGATTTCGGTTGATGACCATAACTGTGCCATCAAATAATTTCAGTGCATTCAATTGACCTATTTCTGTTTGCTGACAGAAAATGCTTCGATACGAGCCAAGCAAAAGAATAACAGCTAGGCAGGCTCTTGAGCATGAGTACTTCAACGACCTTGAGATGGTGTAGTTACCTGCTAGTGTGGTACTGTGGTGTGTTGGCATTTGTATGAGCCGAGTCGCTCGTTTCATTACTTTTTATTAACCCCTGGACTCAGCTCCCTCCCTCTCCCTCTCCCTCCCTCCCTCCCTGCCTCTGCATTTTTGTCATTCAGATGGATATTTCGGATCTGGTGTACTTTGAGATGTATTCAGGAATATCAACTATATTACCCCCTTGGTTATTATTCGTTTAAAGTAAATATCCTTTGCACGTTTATCTCTTGTTTTCCCAAGCATCGATGGTTTCTTTTTTGTCTGTACATTCATGCTGTGATTTTGATGTCAAGGAATAGAAACGGTAGAGATAAAAAACATTTATGATAGCAGTCCCTAAAGCTTCTTAACAATCTTCTGATAATATAAGAGATGAACCTTTTAAATTAAAGAATAGAAATGGCCAATTCAACCATATGGCCATTTGAACTAAGGCAATAGACATCATGGTAAAAATAATAGATGATAATTCACATACTAAGTTACCTAACATTACACGTGAAATGTTTATCTTTACAAAGGCTGGGTGCAGACATGAAATAATCAGAGATGGCAGATAGTATTTGCTCATTATCATGTCTTCATTGTGATTTCTGATGTGCGCATCTCAGCATCTTTCTTGGCGAAGCTCCACCAAAGGTACGATAGGAGCATAGCCACAGCAAGGCAGATAGCACGACCATCTACATATCCCCATCGTGGAGGGATGTCATAAGCTTCCAGAAATACCTAAACCACGCCTCCAATGGCAACAAATATGATCTTTAGACGAGGGGGATGCCGAGTCATGACAGCCCACAGGTGAAACTGAACAATACTTATCACAGGACAAACCTTCCATGTTCAGGCTGCAAAGTTTATAAGGGTAAGAAAGCCACTGGTGTGTCAAATTTCTAGTGCTACATTTGTTCACTGCTGAACATCCACTGGCTCAAAAATGTATTCTGGCTGCATCCCTTTTCCTTTTGCCTCACAGTACTTCCTCATTGCTCTCTAAGCAGCACCCATACCCTGTGTCCGGTAATGAGCATGTTCCTTCCCATCCTTTAACCTCCTGTTAATACATAACAGTTATACATATATAGTTATTACTTTTTAGATGCATACGGAAAACTGCACAAAAGCCATGAACAATCAGAAAGTTTTCTTTTATACTAGAAATAAACATGTTGTTCAGCAATATCCATTGGAAGTTTGTGATTTACGAGCTACATGTAGAAAGTGTGACACAATTATTCATGGGGGCAAATTTGACCGATTCAAAAAAATTTAGAAATCATTTATGATGAGATCTCTAGCCTACCCCAACTTGCTTGGGAAAAAAGGCTATGTTGTTGTTGTTGTTATGATGAGATCTGAATGCTTACCTATTGTCCGTTGTCTCCAACACGATGTATTAGTATGCATTCTCCATACTTTCAACACTGCAATCGAATATTGGGTAAATAAACCTTATTACCCAATACCTCTACTAATATATTCAAAACGGGTATAAGATTGACTACAAAAATGCATACAACCAAAGGGTAAGTTGGGGAAATGGTCATGTGGCAAATAATGTCATGAAATTCATTACAGGTTGATTGCACAGGAGTAATGCATGAATGCATTGAGCACTATGCTATCATAAGGATTCATGCTGGTGAGGTGGTGAGCATGCTGATTGTTTAACATATATTATGTGCCATGATAATTCAGAGTAGGTTCCAACTACCTATCAGTAGGATCCCTGCTTCTAGAAATGTTTGTGCTTGTTTGTTGGGAACTTGGGATGCGAGGATCTTCACCCAAAAATATGTATTTTTATTACCCAAAGTAAATATACACCTAGCAAAAATTTTGACAAAAAGACAAAGTTGTCCGAAATAAAAGGATCATCAACAAACTTTAGTTTGGTTTGCCAAAGAAACTTATGATATATACAAATCTAATCTTTTCTGAATCAAATTTTTATAGCCAACAACAAATTGCCACTTCCAAGCATAATAATGTTATCAGCAAATAAGTATGAAAAGACGACAAGCAATGTGACAATGTGGCACATCAGTCACACTTATACAGATCGGTTTTAACATATTTCAAGGAGGGGCAATTAAACGCTGAACCTTTTAACAACTCAACTACATCACTGAACTTTGCGGCTCCTCCAGAAAAAGAGCAAGAGAATTGATGGCTGAGCATATTGCAATATATAGTGAAGAAATTTAACTCGAAATTTTAAAGCATATACATACCAAAAGAAATATAAAAGAAAAACAACTAGGAAGAGGAGCAGCACTAGCACACTGAATTCAGAGAGACATGATTCTGAAGATCCAAAACAAAATCTAATAACTTAGGTAAGAAGCACTAGCACACCCTAATATCTCTGAATAACAACTGAATTCAGAGAGACATGATTCTGAGACCCAAAACAAAATCTAATAGCTGAAGTACTGAACTCCAAACTTTTTACAAGTTACATGACGTGAATCGTCTCTATATCTGAACTTTAATATAGAAACTCAGGTGCACCGTTGCCCAAAGAAGTAGGCATCATGTAGCAGATCCAAGCGGATGAGAATCTTCAGAAGGGGAATGAAAAGGATACGCAAGAACAAGAAGAGCGGGAGCATGAATAAGGGAGATAAATACCCTGAATGCCGGCGCTTGAAGAAAATAACCATCAGAGGGCACAGGGGTCGTGGAGGTCGCCGTCGTGCGGCGCGGAGGTGGTATTGGAGGACCGTCAAGGACAGGATACAGGGCCGCGCCGAGAGAGAAGGGGATGTGCTCCAGCTGGTCGGCAGCGGTGGACGGCGAGGATGTGGGTATCGAGGACATCGCCGGAGTGCGTCGCCGGAGTGCTGCTGGAGCTGGTCAGATTGGAATATAAAGAGCGTAGGGGAACGATATCTCGTTCATGGGAATGAAGACGAGGCTGAAAGAGGAAGGAGAAGGGAGAAGGGAATGGAGACGGCGGTGCGGGAATAGGACGTTGGAATGGAGTAGCTTTGACAAGCACAAATATTAAAGCAGAGATAAGCGGCCGGGATAAGCCTTGCGGCCGCAAATGGTTGTGGTGCTGCTTTTTTTCCGGTATCTTCCCAACCGTTTGCGGCCGCCCGCAAACGTTATCGGTTGGTGCTGAACATTTCAAGATTCGCGCTGGGTCAATGAGTCCTCCGCCCTCTTCTCGCCTCATTCCCAGTCCTTCGATTCCCAGTATCATGTTCTAGCACACGTGCTCCTGCCAGTGGGAATCAAATAAACCTTTGAAATCGGGCATCACGAGAAGAGCTGAACACCTGGGGTCTTTCCCAGTTGGCTCCCTTCCCAATTAGACGAGTTGCTTGCTCTTCCTACCGACACCCGGCATTGGCGACGACGGCAAGCTCCAACCATAGCCACCACTCGACAATGTCGGAACCAGATCCACGAAATTAGTCTCCTGAAGGCTATTCTTATCGGCATCTTGACGGATGTTCCCTTTTGCGGCCGTCGCTCCTCTGCTTGCCGGCTCGCCGCCGGCGTGCACCTGTGCCCTCTCACTCTCTCCCTCCCTCCCTCCCTCCCTCCCCAAATGGTTGTGGTGCTGCTTTTTCGCAATGCGTTTGCTCATCGGGCAGTAACGAATTAAAATACAAACTATCTTCTGTAACTCTGAACATCTAAAATAAAGAAGTGCAGGGCAGTTCGCCGTTGCTCCCATCTCTTGTGGGTAGAATCATGGGAGGTTGGAGAAGGATGTTTTTCTAAGATAGGTTGGAACCCATCTTATTTAACTCTCCAAAACATAATTATTGTGGAGTTTCGTTTAACTGTTTACTGCTTGGCTGTTCCGATTTTTACTTATCACGCTTGTGGTGACTTCGTGATTTGCCGGTTTAGTCTTCGAAGATGTTTATATAGGTAGCGCTTGCGTACGTCTGTTCATAGGGGTGTGAGTATATGTGTATTATGAATGTCTGATTTGTACAGTGTAATTTTAAAAAATATATACATTGCTCATTCCCTATGCAAGAGAGATCCTGGATCCCGCATGCTAAAAAAAAAAGTATTCCTATTCTGTAGTGCTAGACTGCTAGCTCCATCACCCAGTCTCCTATTTTAACATTCCTACTCAAATCAAATCCAAAAGAAAAACACCGTACAAATGTCCCATTTTTAATTCAAGAAATATCTTATGACCTGTATGGTTTCTTGCTTTTTGTCGAGAAAATAGATTCTAACCTAATGATGTGACTTTTTTATACAAGAAATATGTTTGGGTCTGAATGATTTCTTGCTCTTTTGTCAAGACATTGCTACAAGAGGTGATATTACCTCTGGTGCACTAATATGAATCTTACAGTGCTAATTTAACAGTGCACGACTTACATGGTATTGAACTAATATTGGTCAAAGTGAATTTAGGTATGGTCGTGCTGTATTGCATATACCGATTATTTTAACCAAAAGCTTATTTATCCTAAAAGGCTCTGCTGGTAGGGAAATATAGATAATTCATTTATAGTTCAACAAGTTTAACTACAGCTTGTAAAAAGAAGTACTATATAGGAGTTTCTAACTATTACTCGAGTGATTTTCATTTTGCTCATCAGTCAATTTTTCGTTCTGTTGATGGTGATGGCAATGGCGTTCATGGGGCGTTTCTGTGTTTGATGTGTTGTTGAGGTGTTCCTGGGCTATTTGTTTTTGTTCTGTCATGCTCTTTAGTTCTGGTCGGCCCATTTTTGTTTTGTTACCATTCACGCAGAATCCCCCACGCGGCCACTTTACCGTCTTTTCTATCTCCGGGGAGTCTCCCGCATGGCCTGACGCTAATGGTGAGGGGTGGATTTGTTCATGTGAAAAAACAACCATCGATTGATCTGGAGCTTAGCTTCCAAGTCGTACGCCATTGCCTCCAGTACGTCTCCAATTCGCTCTTCCCTTTTGGCTTCGTCGCCAACATCACGCCCACCTCATGAACAAGGTGCCGCTGACCGGGACGGAACGTATGTGAGTGACGGCAACTTCTGCCTGTTCGCAAAAGAGTAAAATACATTGCCGGTCTTCAAACTTGTCAGGGTATATCGTCTCGGTTCCTAAACTTATAAAACTAGGAATCCGGATCCTTAAACTTGTCAGGATGTGTCATCTCGATCCCTAAACTTAGAAAAACCAGAAATCCGGGTCCATGCAATGATTACAGTGGTTTCGAACCATATTTTTAGTTCAAAAACAAATCCAACAAATAATAGATATAGTTTTTAAATCATAAAAATATCTCTAAGCCCCCAAAATTCTCCAAAAATTCCAAAGAAAGATAATTGAGATATAGCGGAGCCTAAATAAAAATAATTGGAGCTCATAAAAATATCAGGTGAAAATGCATTTTTCACATTCTTCTAGAGTTAAATCTAATTTTAGAAGTTTACAAAAATATTTTCATGAGCTCTAATTAGTTTCAAAATATTTTCATTTGAATTTTAGAGGCTTGGAGATATTTTTATGGTTTAAAACTATATCTATTATTTGTTGGATTTGTTTTTGAACTAAAAACATGGTTCGAAACCACTTTTAGTCATTGCATTGTTGGGATCTTTGCTTCTTAGATGTCCAGACATGGAGCATGAACAGTAAGAAAGATGACAATGAAAACAGGTGTCGAACTCTCCAATAATGATTAGAAAATTCAACCCTTCACACTGTGGAGAGGGAGGCTACTTATACCCCTAGCCCTCAGCCAGGTTTTCCTAAATTGCCCCCTCCCAACTCATTTACAGCTCACTCTTAGTCGGTTCCGTGGTAAAATTACAAGGTGAGAGGTTTACAAATCCGACCTTCTCACGTATTCCAGAGGTGTACAACTCCGACCTTCTCACATATTCACGTTTTACTCACATGTCTACAACCAACGAAGGTTACAACAACCTTCGGGGACCTTCGGGAGTTAGAGCCATGAAGGTTCCATCAACAAGCAATCAGCCGCCACCTTCGTTCCCGAGGTTGTTCACCTGACCCGCAGGTCCTGGTCTTCGGACTTGTGCTTCTGTGCAACTCTTCGTCACCTTCGGCACGAAGGAAGCGGTATCCTTCGTACCGAGGGTTTTCGTGTTTGCGCTTGCGCTTCTGGGCAGCCATCCGCTACCTTCGGCCCGCAGAAGGTGATATCCTTCGGACCGAAAGTCATAGTTTTGAGCTTGCGCTTCTTAGAGTTCATCCGATACCTTCGGGTATGCTTGGCTCCATTTCGTTGCGGCCCTGCAAATAGGTTAGGGAGCATTTCTGAGGATGAGGGCTTGAACCGAAGATCCAATCCCCAACATGCATAGATCCGGATTCCTGGTTTTCTAAGTTTAGAGACCTGGATGACACACTGTAACAAGTTTAAGGATCTGAATTTCTGATATTATAAGTTGGGGGACCGGGCTGACATACCCTGACAAGTTCGAGGAGCGGCCGTGTATTTTACTCTTCCCAAAAATCGACTGAGATTGGTTTTCCCCTCACTAAATTTCCTTCACCAAATACTACTAGGTGGCATGACTTTATGGGGAAAATTTTCGACTGAAACAAAAACCAAAAATCACTCGATTCAGCCCTTGCTCTATTCTTGTACTTAGCTCAAAGCCTCGAACCCTTGAATCCCAAAAGAGTATCGTCTTTTTTTTTAGTCCCCAAAAGAGTATCGTCAGTTCCTCCAAGAATTGAAAAAACTGCTGCACAACAACAAACCCTTGAATCCCCGTGAAGCATGCTTTTTCTGAACTGACTAAATCTCCCTACAAACTACTACAAGCACGCCAGGATCTAACTCCGGATTGTTACACGAAATCGCCATCGCCATTGCCGGCATCATCATTGCCACTCTTCCTCTTGTAAACATACACTCGCGAGAAGAACACAAAGGCGACGAGCTCCACGGCGCAGAGCCCGGTGAGCAGCCAGTAAAAGTAATCGAGGTGAGCGCGGTTCAGGTTGTTCGAGAACCAGCTCGTCCCGCTCTTCGCCGTGGCCTTGTCAATGACGGAGATGAGGAGGCTGCTGAGGAGGTGCCCGACCCCGAAGATGCTCAGGAACAGGGCCAGCCCGAGGCTGCGCGCCGCGTCGGGGACCTGGTCGTAGAAGAACTCCTGCAGCCCGATCATGGCGAACACGTCGGCCACGCCGATGAGGACGTACTGCGGGACCATCCACCAGAGGCTCATCGGGAGCTGCGCCTTTGCGGTGTTCACCAGGCCGGCGTCCCTCGCGACGCCGAGCCGTTTCATCTCCACGAGCGCGGACAAGGCCACGGCGACGAGCGAGAGGGCCAGGCCGGCGCCGATCCTCTGCAGCATGGTGATGCCCGTCGGCCTCCCCGTGCAGCGCCGCGCGAGGGGCACGAAGAGCCGGTCGTACACCGGGATGAAGACGACGATGCTGACACTGATGAATGTCTGCAGCGCCGCCGGCGGCACCTTGAACCTCGCGCCGATCCGGCGGTCCAGCGTGGCGGCCTGCTTCGTGAAGAACGTCGAGGTCTGGGAGAAGATGATGGCGTAGATTATGCACGACGCCCATATCGGGAGCAGCCGGAGCACGCTCTTGACCTCCTCGACGGCGGCGGCGGCGTTGCCGTCTCCTTTGCTGATACTACTGCAGAAAACCACGAACTGTCATGTCACAAGGGATGCACAGTGCTGCAAGATTCAGTGGAAACAGAGGAATCATCAATCTCTGCTAGTACATGCCTGGTGCGACGATTCGTCCTGCTCTCGATCAACGCCATGAACGCCTTGCCGACGCGGGAGAAGGGGCTCGCCTCGGTGGTGGTGTAGTACCGGTACGACCGGCTCCCGAGCAGGAACACGGCGAGCGAGGCGGCGATGACGATGCAGGGGATGCCGAAGCCGAGACCCCAGCCGACGTTGTCCTGCACGTAGCTGGAGACCATGGTGGTGACGGCGGTGCCGGCGCACATGCCGAAGTACCACCAGTTGAAGAAGGAGCAACGCGCCACGCTCTCCCTGGGGTCCTTCTCGTCGAACTGGTCCGCCGCGAACGCCTGCGCGCACGGCTTGTGCGCGCCCTCCCCGAGGGCCACCAGGTACAGCGCGACGTAGAAGATGGCCACGTGGCCGCCGCGGAAGGCCGGGAACGCCGACGACACAGACAGCGCGCCCATGCTCTGCGACGAATAGAGAGACGTACCACAGTAAGAGAACAAGCTTCTCCCCAACACACGAATTGCGGGGCCGTGGACGAGAGGAACTGACCACGACGAAGATGAGGGAGGCGAGGACGATGGCCCGGTACCGGCCGATCCAGGCGTCGGCGAGGCACGCGAGCGGCAGCGGCAGCATCTGGGAGACGCCCTTCCACGCGTCGATGGACGTGGCGGCGCGCGCCACGGGCTGCCCCAGCGGCCCCGTCAGGTACGTGATCAGGTTCGCGGCCACGCCCTTGTACGCGAACCGCTCCGCGATCTCCATCGCTGCAGCCATCCAAGGAAGATCAGAAACAAAAACAACTCCGTTGTCACGACGACGCGCCTCAAACGCGCGCCCCGTGAAGACGAGCAGATCGGGAACGTACCCATGACGAAGGCCGATGATTTCCATCCTCCCGTGGTGGAGCGGGAGGCCGGCTTTCCCCGGTAGTCGGCGGCGCCGGCGACGGTGTCCGCCATGGCCGGTTGGATCAGCACGAGGGAGACGAGCTCACTCCGATCAGGCATGCGGCATGCTTGCCGCCGCAGGCAGGTTAGGGCTGCTTTTATGTAGGCGCGGCGGACTCGCGACAGCTAGAGAATTAGGGATGGCTGATTGCGCTTCGCTTTCCTCTAGTACACGCCTCGGCGTGTTGAGTTGCCGGGTGAAACGTTGCCGCATGCGCCCTCCGCAGGGCACGCTCGTGCAGCGCTGCAGCGACGGCGCCGCGCGCGCGAACGGCACGCGTACGGAGAGCCCCGCGCGCGTGTCCACCGGCGCTCGAGCTTGGGGAGGCACGGGCCCTGATGGTTTCGTTGTGGCCGCCGGAGCGAGGCCGCCCGATCACGGACGGCTGGCTGTGATGCGCCTAGCATTTATGGGAGAGACACTACGAGTTCTCGCCTCGATTTGCCAAACGGGTTGCTTCGGAGGACTCTGCTGAGAAAAGCAACGGATGGGAGGTGTTGGCAAGCAGGGCCCGGAATCGGCCGTGATGGAAATGTTGGGCTTCAACACGCATCGTCTGATGCGAACTGTAAAGGGAATTTTTTTAAAAAAATGAACTTCAAAGGATGCCGACTGATGCCTGATAAGATTCTACCGTGACGTCTACAAAAGTGCACATTCAGACAATACACAAACTAGTACCAAACCAACTCGCTTCTGGCGTGGCAGGTTAACCTTCCTGGATGCAAGAAGTGAGTGAAGAATCTAGGTTCCTTAAAAAACCAACTGTATTTTTCAAATTTTCAACAGGCTAGATCAATATGAGCCAACCAATGTCACTGGACTCTACTAGTCAGCTACGCATATTGAAAGTGCCCTTCCAACGTCCCCTACGGGACACGCGGCTCTAGGTCTCATTGACATTCCAGGGCAAACTGCACTAAAAAAAGAGAGACATTCTAAAGCAAAAGAAGTTTTTAGATCTTTACATGATGCCTATCTCCCAAGTTGTAACATGTCATCAACTGACTTTGGTGATCATTTCTTTTTTTTTTTTGAGATTCTTTAGCGATGGCAATGGCAAGACAAAAAGGTACAGATCTTTTTTTTTTTGCGGTTAAAAAGGTACAGATCCGCAAAACAGCTACACAAAGAATCGTTACTGCCTTACTGGGCTGTAGCCAAATAGATGGGCTTGTCAGCAAATAGGCCATGGGCTCGTTCCCAACTATGGGCTCTACAGTCTTTTAAAGTAGTCCTCCTTCAGCCAAACCACACAGACACAACTGTGCCTCGAATCTCCCCCTCAAAAAAAAAAAAAAACTGTGCCTCGAATCTGATCACAAGTCTGCTTCAGCAGCTGAACCTTTTTTATGAAATGAAGCTGCTGAGCTCGGTACAAGGATTGATCAAAAGTGCCAACCATAACCAAGATTTAGCTTTAGCCTACCAAATATTTATTCATTCTCTACGCCTCGATCCTACACTACTATATCACAATTCACAGCAGTAAACATGTTTCTGCACATCTACATGACGGCACCACCGTTGTCGTGAGACGCCCTCTTCTTATACACATAGACGCGGGAAACGACGACGAACGCGGCCAGCTCCACAGCGCAGAGCCCGGCGAGCAGCCAGTAGAAGTAGTCGAGGTGCGCGCGGTTGAGGTTGTTGGAAAACCAGCTCGCGCCGCTCTTCTTGGTGGCGCCGTCGATGGCGGAGATGAGGACGCTGCTCAGGAAGTGGCCCACGCCGAAGATGCTGAGGAAGAAGGCCAGCCCGAGGCTGCGCAGCGCGTCGGGGACCTGGTCGTAGAAGAACTCCTGGAGCCCAATCGTGGCGAACACGGCCGACAGTCCGAGCAGCACGTACTGCGGCAGCATCCACCAGAGCGTCATCGGCAGCGCCGCCTTGGGCTGGTCCACGAGGCCGGCGTCCCTCGCCACGCCGAGCCGTCTCGTCTCCACCAGCGCCGCCACGACCATGGCGACCATGGCCAGGACGAGCCCCGTGCCGATCCGCTGCAGCATGGTGATGCCGGACGAAAGGCGGGTGAACCGCCGCGCCGCGGGCACGAACGCGCGGTCGTAGATCGGGATGAACGCCATGATGGTGAGGCTGGTGAACACCTGCAGCGCCGCCGGCGGCATGCGGAGCGTCGATCCGACCCGGCGGTCCAGCGTCGCGGCCTGCTTCGTGAAGAACGTCGACGACTGCGAGAAGATCACGGTGTAGATGATGCACGTCGCCCAGATGGGGAACAGGCGCAGCACGCCCTTCACTTCTTCCCGGTGCTCGTCGTCGTCGGTCACGAGACTAGTGCCAGAGATCGAACACTCTCAACCCCCGGCATAACATCCGAATTCGTCAAAAAAAAAAAAGAACAGCAACAAATCAATTGGCACATTACCTTTCGCATTGGCTGGATTTGGTTCCCCTGATCAGCGCCACGAACGCTCTGGCGAGGCGAGCAAAGGGGCTCGACTCGGTGGACGTGTAGTAGCGATAGCTCCTGGTCCCGAGCAATAAGGCGAGGAGCGCGAAGACCATGACGAGGCAGGGGATGCCGAAGCCGAGGCCCCAGCCGACGTTGTCCTGGATGTAGCTGGACACCAAGGTGGTGGCGGCGGTGCCGGAGCACATGCCAAAGTACCACCAGTTGAAGAAGGAGCTCCTCGACTCGGACTCCTTGGGGTCGTGCTGGTCGAACTGGTCGGCGGCGAACGCCTGCGCGCAGGGCTTGTGCCCGGCCTCGGCGAGCGCCACCAGGTACAGGGAGACGTAGAAGACGGTCACCTGCACGGGGGATGGGGAGCACGCGAGCGATTTGGAGTGATAGCTGCTGCAGCCGTCGTGGTTGAACACCGGGAGCGTGGAGACGGTCAGCATGCCCATGCTCTGTAGAGCCACGATGGATCAGGACTTCTTCATGGAAAAGTGAGGGCACGGTCTTGAGTCCTTGACCAAATGGGCCGTGCGAAGCGTCAAAAGGGAACGGAGTGGAGGAAGAGAGCGGAACCGACCACGACGAAGAGGAGGGAGGCGAGCACGATGGTGCGGAACCTCCCGAGCCAGGCGTCGGCCATGCACGCCATCAGCAGAGGCAGCATCGTCGCCACGCCGCTCCACGCGTTGATCGCCGCCGCGGCGCCCGCCGTCGACTCCCCGAGCGGCCCCGTGAGGTAGCTGATCAGGTTCGCCGATATGCCGTGGTACGCGAACCTCTCCGCTATCTCCACCCCTTCACCGATGGATCCAAAGTCACCTCTCAATTAGTTAATAACGACGCATCGACATCAGCCGCGAGCGATCTGGTTTTGCATTCCGGCGACGAGGGGGGGAGTCAGGAGACCGTACCGAGCACGAACATCGCGGCGGGCCACCGGCCGGTGCCGGCCCGGGACGCCGGGCGCCCCCGGAAGTCGACCGCGCCGGCGACGACGCCGTCGGAGCAGGGCAGGAGGAGGGTGCTGGCGTCCATTTGCCACCGCCGCGCGCTGCAGCTGCGTTTGTGTGGTGGACTCTGGACTGGAGTGGAATGGGGCGGTAAACCCCGCGGCGACCAGCATCATATACTGGTGCCGCTGGGGAAGAGGATCGGGGCGGCTCGCATGGCGCCAGACGGCTTCCGGACACGACGCGGATGGCGGGTTGCTTCTCTCTTCCGGCAACTTGGCTGCCGCTACAGGCTAGTATTTTTCTCTCAACCGCCACTCCAGCGACTGCAGCTCCGAACGGGTCCTTGCCATGATGACGCCTGGTGTCTGGTGGCGTCAGGTGCGTGCACTGCACCGGAGCGCGACGAGGCGGATGACGAGCGGCCGCCGCAACAGACCAGACCAGACCAGCAGCCCGATCGGAGCGGCCTGGCCTACGATCCATGTGCCTGTGCGTGCAGAGCCGGAGGCTCACGTCACACGCCACGCATGTGTTCTTTCTGTTTCTGTTGGGTTATCCCTCCACATAAAGATGACTTGGAGCCCAGCAAACACATAAAAATAGCCCACAATCCCAAGTGCTCGTGCAACATTGATAGTGTTTGAATCAATGGTTGAGATTGCTCCTTAGTGGGAGTTAGTGGCAAGCAAAAAAAAATCATACGCTCATCTTTTACCAGGTGCTGGTCGTCGCTTTTGGTGGATGAGAGAGCAGAACACACACAACACAACTAGAGAGAATAGAGGAAGAAGAAGGAGAAGCAAATATGTCCAGATTTGGTGGTTGGGAACCGATCTGCTTCAAACCAGTGATTGGAGGCTCAAACGTGCTTGAATTTGCGTCAAACTTGGTGAGCTCATTCTACACTTAGAGTACTTCGATCTGATCAGTTGGTTTGAGGATAGGTTGAGTAGAGCATCAGATTTGATAGGGATTTTGTCAGTTCGAGTGACTGCAGTTTCAGCACAGAGCAGTTTCGGTAGATGATTTGTTTGAGTGGTCAAATGGTGTCCGATTGAGCTGAAATTTGGTCAGTAGTCAGAGGACTCGTAGATCTACTTGCCTATCAAAATTTGTGCACAGGAGAGCTGTGGTTTGTGTGATATGAACTGATTACCGAAGGGGACAGAATCTGTGACTTCTCTGTTGATAGTGGTCATACCTCTTGCTAGATAGTTGTGGTTATTGTTATTGTTGATGCCAAGTGTATCATGATGAATATGTTGCTGGTGTAATCCTCTAGAGGTCCTAGAGAAGCCTACTTGTAACCATTTGTTGATTATAGTGGAAGTTTGAAATGGATCGATTGGTCCCGCGGGTTTTTACTCCTCACCTTGAGGAGGTTTTCCCACGTAAATCATTGTGTCTCTTGTGCATGTGATCGTCATTCTTCTGCTGCATATCTGTTGATAGATATTCTCCTCAATGGTCATCATAAGTTAAAGGATAAAGTAGTGCGTTTGGCATTGCTCTTATCCTAACACTTTCTAGATTAAGATGAAATGTTATTTAATTTGTCTGAGATATTGATAGATTAAGAAGAAATGTTGGTAGATGTTTAATTCTTATCCTAACTCTTATCCTAACACTTTCTAGATTAATTTGTCATCACAAGTTGAGTGGAGGGGCGAAGGGACAGGTCGCAGGCGTGTAGCAAGAAGCGATCGACCTGAGCTGGAGTTTGTTGCGAGCCCGCTTGGCCGGTTGCGGCGGGCGGAATCGCGCGGGGGCTCCCGGTCTGATCCTGGATTTATTGCGAACGATCGGCGACAACGATCTGAGATTGTTTGGCAGCGCAGGCGGAGTATATCGATACCGATGGACCTGAAAGGGATGTTGGATGTCTGTGCAGGCATACTTTGGAGTTTGGACGCTTGAATTCACAAGGACTTAACAATGGCACCTTTTGCTGAGCTTCCACTTTCGGACTGCCAGCGCAGGTCGCTCGGGTGTTCGCCGATGGTGAAATTGACGGCACCGTAGGTAGGCTCTCGTCTGCTTGTAGAGGTTCGCAGAAGAAAGTGACTGTTCATTATTTTTTCCGAAATGTCCGAACAGATTCCGGCATATATTAATAAGGATTCTAGAGTCCAGACTTCAACTGCACAATGACTGGCTTCGATTGAAACGGAATGGATGCATTGGATGGAATGTGTGGTGTGATCTCGAGCCACAGAATGCTCCGGCGAACCCCTGTACGCGCAAGAGATCCTGTGCGTGTGCCGGCAGCGGGGCAGCGCGCGGAAACACGCGCGCGGCGGCAGCGCCCGCGTGGTCGGCGCGCGCCTCACCTGCCGCAAATGGAAAGGACGAACGCCACCGCGGCCCTCGGACAGGTTCTTTGCTTGCCTGGCATTCTGGCAAAGCTGGCTAGCTGCTCACAGGGACTGGGACTCAGGGAGGGCGAACACGTATGCGTAAGTACGGGCAGCACGCCCTTCTCCAGGTCTTCGCTACCCTTTAGCCTTTACTCTGCTCCATTTGGAGATGCAACAAAAAAATACGGTGCATTTTAGCCATTTGTGTCATCCAATTGCCGCCGTAACTATAATCAAGCAGGCTAGCCGTATATGTAGTTCTCTCCATTCTACACAGTACACACACAGGCACACTCTGACACTGATGGCGCATGAGAAACTCGCTCCATACAGAGAAAGGTTGGTCAAAATATGAAGTCTTGACCATTGATTTTGCAGAGTTTATTAATCATGCATTCATTATTTGAGACTAGCAAGAGGCAGCTTCGGTCTGGATGATCTTCCCTAGGCACATTCAGACTTTTCCTTTCAAAAAAAATATTAGGGCTTTAATAATAGTTGAAGATGCCATAAAATATTTTTTAAACTATATGAAATATATATCGTAGGGTAAGGTTTTCCAAACCTGCTTTTCCTTCCAAGAAAGTCTAAGAGAAATGATATGATCGGCACAAATTAGAAGACTCTAGCATCCGCTGTTGCAAGTTTTTTAGATTAACAGTATAATTCAGATACTCACAACGCATGCACAGTATCAACTGTCTGTTACCACGATCACATGATTATCACACGGAGGAGCTTGCATCGATGGTCATAGATGAGAGCTTTAACTATTATGATGATATATAAAATACGAATACATATTAAAAATATTATATTACTTTCAATAAATACGAAAGCTATATTCTACATAACTAACGATCTTTTTATCTTGCAAGTGAAATTCATGTTCCATACCATAGAATATGATGACAAAACAGAGAGTGACATCTTGATCTGGACTACTTCGGCAAAATAAAAAATAGTTTGAAGTAAAAAAATCTAAATTTTAGTTAAAAAAACTAGCTATCGGCTCTATTCGAGTGAGTCAGCAAGCGACCTTTGCTAGTTATATGTTTGGATCCAACGGCTAATTATTAATCAACTAAAAATTAGTTATAGATGATCCACACTACTACAGAAATCTTTTCAAAGACGATTGAAAATGATGTACAGAGGCGAACACACCTAACCATCTCTGACCAATCGTCAGAGTAAATAAAGAACTAACAGAGATGATTTTCTCGCCCGCCTTTGTTAATTCTAAAAGCCCGCCAAGCCCATCACGGGCTCGGCGAGCCCATCGTGCCGCTGCTACCGTGACCGCGCTCCTCGCCGCCGCCCACGTTGGCTGCGCGCACGCCGGGCCGCCAGATCCAGGCTCTGTGCACCGTGTCCGTGCTGCCGCGCGCATGACGAGGCCGCTGGATTCGTGCTTTGTGCGCCGTGTCGGCGCTGCCGCCCGCCGGGGCCGTCGGATCCAGGCTCCCTGCGCCAGTGGAGGAGCTCGGCCGTCGCCCCGACCGTCGCCCTCCCCCTCCCACGAGCAGGGTGCCGAGCGAATCCTCCTCCTAGGGTTGGACATGGGAGAGAAGAGAGAGAGGGAGGATAGGAGAGGGGGGAGTGAAGGAAAAACTCTAACTATAATATTATATTTAGAGCCACCTATCAGGCCGAGTTGGACTTGACATGGGCTTAGCTTTTTAACTGAGGCGGGCTTCCAAAGTGGTTATTTTTTTGCCCGCCTCATAGGGGTTTTCAAAAAGTCTTTGTTAATGTTTTTTTGTAGTAGTGCTAAACAAGTGGGCTAAATATTTTCTCATCTAGAGTTTAGTCTATTAACCCTCTAAACCAGCTAATGGGTGCTAATTTCTAGTAGCGGATAGCAAAATATCAAAATACCCTTCCGAAAATTATTCTCTTGCAGCACGTGCTTGATACGTGGGTATAAACGGTTTTTCGCAGTACAATAGTTAAAATTTAGTGGAGCCATCCATATAGAATATGTTAATTTTGACTAACTAAAATTTACACCAAGTCAACTTCAATTTTAGTCAATCCAAATAGATCCTATGTAGGTTAGTTATCATTGTGCTGGGACGTCTTTGTGCCTTTTCCAAATAGATCAGGGTTGTTTAGATCTAGGAGGCTAAACTTTAGACTAAATCACGTCAAAGAAAATCTTAGTATTTATTATAATATAAATGAAGTCTAATTACAAAACTAACTGCAGAATCTCGGGACTAAACTACGAGACGAATATAATAAGATATATTAATTCATGATTTCACTATAGTATCACTGTAGTGTATCTATGAAAAAGTTTTATAATCAGATTTTATTTGATACTTTTACATATTAAGATTTCTTTGAACGTGACATGAATAAAAAGAAAATCGTGAAAACAATTAGAGTTCGGCCTTTGGGATGACAGCGACGAGGATAGAGCTGGGGCTCGCGGTTAGCTTGCCCAGCTGGGGCTCGGCATGCCACCTGTGTGTTTGAGACTTTCTTTGTTTCCATCTGGTTTTTTTAAGTCTGTGTCATATTAAAAATAATTTTATTATTTAAGAGTATCAAATAAAATATATTTATAATTTTTTTGACAGATGAGTGCTAATTTGCGAAACGAATCTAATGCGTTTAATTAATTCATAATTTGCTATAGTGATGCTAAAGTAATCATTCACTAATTATGGATTAATATATTTTATTAGATTCGTCTCGCAGTTTAGTCTTAGGGTTCTGCAGTTAATTTTATAATCAGACTTTATTTAATACTAATAAATATCATGATTATTTTTAATACGACGTACTCACCTGCTGCGCGGGTGCCTCATCTCCGTCTTGCTGCATGACAGCCAGTGCTTCTGCCAAGTTTTTTTTATAAAGAAATGACAGCGAGCAGCGCTTGAGAAATCGTGACATCACTACTTGTTGCAAAATGGCAGACATCCCTGTAGCCGTGTAGCGACACTCGGCAAAGAAACAGGCACCAAGTAACCGCCGCGCAAAACCGGCTGGAGACGGGCAGTGAGCTGAGCACCCACCCGCCCGCGTGGACCGGTGCGCCGCGTGCACGTCTCCACGCACAAGTTTTGGCCGCCCGTACCGCGCGGGGCTTCATTTCGATTTCGAAAGAAAATCGGCGGAACCCTAAACTAACCCTCACTCTCCCTCGACTGTGGGGATCATCCCCCCCGCCCGCAAACGCGGCCGCCGATCATCTCCTCGGCGTGGGGATCCTGGTGCTTTGGTCGCTCGATTGTACTAGGTGAGGTTCATCAATTTGCCCTCTTCCCCTACGTCCCATTGCTCGTTCAATGTGCATATATTTAACTAACTGTACATATAATTTAACTAACTGTTGTCAAGGTTTGCAAAATTTGACTTCCTTCAGTCTAAATATGTCTTCCATTTCTGGTCGGAGGGAGTAGATTCTAATTGAACTGGACATGCCCTGGGGGAGGTAGTAATCTGACTAGGAGTTGGGGATGGAATGATCGATTCAAGCTTTGGTGGTACTAATCATGTCTTTGGGAGTAAACCAACTGGAGTGGCAACCAGCAAGGGAACGTGCAGTACTAGAGAGGGGATCTCATAGCAATACTGATTCAAGTAATTTCAGAATTACATGAGATAAAATTAGTTTATATATGTATTAGAAAATGGTAAACTAATACTGTCTATTCTCTGTGGATATCTGATTGGACACCAAGCATTTTTTACGCCCATTTGAATGCAGAGTCAGAGTATAGGTCTATAGGATACTGTAAATCAGGCTCCAGATGGAAATTAGAACCTACATTGAATAGAATAGAAGCTACCATGGTTAGTAAGTTAGTATGTAAATAAAAGGAAAAATTGTCAGCTGTAAATATATGTTATCTATCTGTTAGCACAATCACATGGTTAGCACGTGGAGGAGCTTGCATCGATGTGGGCTTCAACTTTTATGATTATACATAAAATACAACTAAAGACAGAAAAAAGTTATATTACTTTTCAATGAATACCGAAAGCTATGTTTCTACATAACTAACCCCCCTACAGATATCCTGTTGTTCCGTTTTATACTTATTTGTGGTTACCAGCAATTGAAGATGGCAAGTTCTTCAAGAGCAACAAATGCATTGGATGAGGCAAATGTGGGGGAGGCTGCTGATCGCAATCTTCAGCCGTTTAGTTCCCTGTTGAAGATGCCATTTGCGGAGCATCGGGTGTCAAAAGTTTGTGATAATGTAAGGGTTTAAAAGTCGTTTCCGATAGTTTGTTCCTAGATGTTAGTTTCTCGTTAGTTTAATTAACAATTATCCGTTCGATTATGCAGGTTAAGGCTTGTTTAAAATGTATAGCTCACCATCTCAAGATGCCGTACAATGACTTGTATGGACCAGGTCTGAAGAAATTGGGACTTTATTATGTATCTCGTTTGGGAGATATAAGAATTGACAAAGGTCTTATTACTGCACTTGTTGAGAGGTGGAGACCCGAAACAGCAACATTTCATCTTCCTGTGGGTGAGATGACTATCACTCTACAAGATGTTAGCTGTCTATTAGGTTTACCTATTGAAGGACACCCAATTACTGGTGTGTGCGAGAAGAATTGGAGCAGCATCATCGAGGAAGATCTAGGTAGGCCCTGTACAAATGAGATATGGAAAATGAAGACACGGAGAAAAGATGGGATAAGAGTTGTCAAGTATTCTCGATTCAGGCTTCGCTTGCGATGGTTGAAAGATGAATTCAGTGAGCTGCCACAAAACCCTACACAAGACCAAATAGATCAGCACACGCGTGCATTTGCCCTTTATTTGCTAGGATCTGTGCTTTTTCCAGACAGCACTGGAGACGGTGTGCCGGCTATGTACCTGCAGTTTCTGAGAGATTTACATGACCCACCAAAATTAAATTGGGGATCAGCAGTTCTAGCTGTCTTGTACCGATCTTTATCAACTGCTGCCCAGAACAAAACTATCTGTATCACTGGCCCGTTAATGCTACTGCAGATGTGGTCATGGACTCGTCTCAATGTCAGTCGACCCCATACCCAAAGATCCATTCACATCATGGGGATTGCCAGATCTTGAGTCTTGTCAACCATATGGAAGATATTGTACAGGTGCTCTTATATTCCCGAATAGTCCACACAATGCTGGGATGGGCAGCCCTCGAGACGAACTTAATGCTATACTGGATGAATTTGTGAATTGGCTACCATATGAAAGGTGCATCTCTCTCTTGCCAGCTGTGGTGCAAACAGATAGTGAGATTTGGACAGCGAAAATACCACTCATTCACTTCTGGATAGTGGCCATGCATTATCCTGACAGAGTCATGCGTCAGTTTGGGTTGTTTCAGCACATTCCACCTCCAGAGCCTCTTAGCTGGGACGTCCACCTTAGTCTTCATAGAGTGACCCGCTTATCCGCGGAAGGTACAAACTGGGCAGAGAAATGGGAGGAATACATCAGGCCATGGGAAAGGCCAAGGGACCGATTGGTGAATGAGGTGCGGCCGTATGATATTACCACTAGACCAACATACTTGAAGTGGTTTGGACAGTTTGGCATGCGCAATGTTTTTTCAGAGCATTATCATGTGAGACTTGTAGATGAACCCCAACCTTTGCCATCTGATCCAGTCAATTCTATTACATATGTGCAGCATGGCGATAAATGGGCACGGCAGGTATGTGTGAAGTTCTGCAAGTTCATAGGTTTATCAAATACTTCATCTTAGTAATTTATTCACTCCTTGCTTTGGATGCAGAGTTTCAGGGCTTTCAAGGATGCAGTGCTTGGGATAAACCTTGTTATAAGAGGAATGATATCTGATGGAAAGATTCTGTTGAAATCATGTCGAGGCCACTTAATTGATCTTGGGGAGGGTGACAAATTTGACCGCTTACTCCAGGAAGCGGGACTGCCTTTTGACATAGACTCGATATCAACTGATAGAGAGCCTCTTTCAGGAATCCAGACAATACAATTCACAGAAGAAGAGTATCATGCTTTGTACAACTCACAGATAACCTTGATGGATTTAATAAGAAGGAAAGAAACTGGTCAGCTTAGTAGTTCAGGCTCCGAGTTTCTAGGCAACAAGTTCACTCGTGATTTTCCAGAGAACGAGATTAATGTGGTGAATATATCCCCTTCCTTTACATAGATTGTTCATGTTACATCATCCAGCATAACTTACTGACATCTTTTCGATTTTACGCAGATAAACTGTAGATTGGATCCGGCAGGACTATGTCATAATGATTCCAGGAATGGACCAATTTGTCCTCTAGATCCACCAGCTACAGAGTCATTATCAGCTGATCAAACTTTGCTCTCATCTGAGGTTGAACAGGCCTGCCAAACTGTACCAGCTCTGGAATGTTCTCCCAACAAGCCTGTCTGTTGGCCCAAAGATGACATTTTAACACGAGAATGGGTAGCTGACTTTTCCAACATGCTTGATTGGTCCTCCCGCAATCTCCCTCCTCAACAACTTCCTGATGTCCTACCCTTCTCAGTTGTCCAAAAGCTTGTGCTCACTGCCTCAAACCTCCTTCATCGTGAACCGAATTGCATTCAAGTTGATCCTCGAGCTGACCAAACTGTGACCATCGTTGGTGATATCCATGGTCAGCTCCATGATGCCATCTTCCTCCTCCAAGCTGCAGGATTTCCGTCTGAAAGCCGCATTTTTGTGTTTAATGGTGACTACGTAGATCGTGGCTCCTGGGGCCTTGAAACTTTCCTTCTCCTCCTGGCATGGAAGGTGATTCTAATATGCATGTTTGCTCTTTGTCGTTTTAACGTAAAAGGTTCTACCTTTTCTCACCTTTTGCTCATTAATCCGTTGAAATATTTGATTGAAACGAGAAAATGCAACTGATAGGTAGATTGGCATTTTCTCCACCGATGTGATAAATCAGAATGTAACATGTTGGAGAAGGAGGGAGGGAGAGTTCTTTTTCGTAGCAGCCAGAAATTATCCAGATTTCTTGTCCAAATAAACTAATAATGGTATTTAGCAATGTTAGAAAAGCAATGATAAGAAGTTTTGTATTTGATGGGGGCATCTCTCACCTGAAATCATGCATTTGCACAGTATACATGTGGCTGTTCACCTTGTAGCAATGCAAAAGTTTTTTTGTTATGATCATGGATCTAACAATCATGATCATGTGGTGATCATCACCAGTGTTCCATTCAACCATGCGTTTAAAACTTAGTTCGCAGCATGCCAGAGTGTTAGCAGAAGGGAGCTTCTCCAGTACTCTGCCATTTTCAGATGATTCAGGTTACTTATGGTTTCTGTTGCAGAGGAAAACCACTTGGAGTGACTGGTTTGGACAAATTTTATTCTCCCAAAGTGAGATATGTTTTCATGCCCTAGTATGAGACACCACAGACCCTTCGGAATTGCTGAGAGCGTAGCTTGAACTTCAATTGCTGCTACACAATACCTTTTAAGCTTAATATGTGACATCAGAAATTTCTTGTGCTGTTTTCTCAACTGTTGAGTCCAATCATCTGTTGCTGTTTCTTTTACAATCATCTAGCCAACAGTCATGTTACCAGCTATCTCAATTCTAGTACAGAAGAATGCCGTTTACAAACTGTGATCTGTCCAGTTGTATGCATCTGTAGAAGTCATATTACAAAGGATATATATGCCCATATGGGAAGTATTGTTGAAGACAGGTGCACCTGTAATAATTTTTTCTGTTAAATTTCTCAGAAGTTCATTGTTGTATATTATGACAAAACATAATATATTCGTTGCATTTTGTTTAACTCATGTGTTTATCTTAATTTTCTAGGTCTTTTTGCCAAGCTCTGTGTTTCTCCTTCGTGGCAATCATGAATCAAAGTACTGCACTTCAGTTTATGGTTTCAAAAACGAACTTTTCACCAAATATGTAGATGATGGCATCCAAATCTATCAGTTAGTTTTGAAATGCTTCCAAGACCTTCCTTTGGCATCAGTTGTAGCTGGATGTGTTTATACAGCTCATGGAGGGCTCTTCCGTGGTACGATGGACATGCCACAGAAAAAGCGCAAACGAGCCCGTAAATGCACAGCTAATTCCAGCACTGTCTCATCTACCCTCAAGCTCGGATCCTTAGAAGACCTGTCAAAGGCAAGAAGGAATGTGCTTGATCCTCCATGGAAAGGCTCTAATCTAATTCCTGGTGATATTCTTTGGTCTGATCCTTCAGTAGAGATGGGTCTTTCACTGAATAAAGCAAGGGGTGGTCTTGGTTTATTATGGGGTCCTGATATGACTGAGAAGTTTATGATGGAAAACAAACTCAAGGTTTGTCTCTTTAGTTACTTCTTGCCATTTTATATTATGTTGCAGTTAAAGGTAGGCTGATATGTCTATTCTTTTGTATAGATTTTCACTGATATCTAGCTGGAAGGCTCTAATAGGTTTACTAGACTTTGCACAAGGATTAGGCCACACAGCATTTTTTTTTGAGAATATGCAGGAGAGATGCTTATTATTGCATTAAGAAGAAATGAAACATACAAAGAGTTTTTACAACCCCGGCCATTAGGGATGCACGCACACCTTGAGTGATCACTATAGGACTATAAGGCAAAAGGAGACAATCGAGGAAAAAGCGCCCTGCCATCACTAGAGGACTACCCTGGCAGAGGTACTCTACTAGTGACCGAGCTACAGGGCCAACCGATACAAGCTAGCTTCCTAGCCCCAGCCTGGATCCAAAGGTCACCCTCTGCGAAAATCTCCTGCATTAGCTGACTTGCAGTTAGTTCGCGATTGTTGAAGACTCGGGCGTTGCATTCCTTCCAAATCTTCCAAGAGACCAACATGACGGCTGAATCAATCCCTTTTTGCTGTGCCCCAAGCAGATGTTTGCGGAGCAGCAACCACCAGTCAATAGTGGACAATCCTGCAGTGTTTGTTGGGTTTTTAACTTCAATTGCAGTCAGCAAGCCATGCCAAACTTCCTGAGTGTAGCTTTTTCTCGAATGCGCAGGAGAGCTGCGCATCAATATATTAAGAAAGAGAAAATGGGTAAAGAGCCCCCAAAACAAAAAGGTTACAGGGTTGAAGGGTCTGTAACACACCCTGGAAACACCTTAAATTGTTTCTCTTAGATTACAACTAGGACCAGACCAGACCAGACCACCAGCAAAAGCTAGGAGGTAGGAGCCAGGGCGAGGAGATAGGAAACTCCTCGAGCCCCTGCTACAGACCATAGATGAGCTTCTTCTCTAAACTCTGAGATGACCCGGGCTAAGGCAGGGGTTCCTCCCTCAAAAACGCAGTAGTTGCGATGCTTCCAAACTAACCAAGCTCCTAGGATAATGGAGTTGAATCCCTTCCATACATGACCAGAAAACCTGCTGCTTGCTCCAGCCCACCAATCTATAAAAAACAGATCGTTCAACTGTGGAGCGACAGCTTGTAGACCAAAAATCTGCAGAATGCTGAACCATAATTGCCGGGTGAAAATACAAGATACCAGCAGATGATCTATTATTTCTCCAACCTGGTCACAAAGAGGACACATTGGTGGGTGAATGGTGATTAAGGCCTCGCCGTGCTAGTCTATCAGCTGTCCAGCACCTATTGTGAGCCACTGTCCACAAGAAGAATTTGCATTTCCCCGGGGCCCAACTCTTCCAAATTATTTCCCAAGGACTGAACTGAGTAGCTCCAAAAAGCCTCATACGCTGATTTGGTGGAGAATAATCCAGAATTTGTGAACTTCCAAATATGAGTATCTTCCACCTCCGGCTGCAGTTCCACATTGGAGAGAAGCTCCCACAAGTGAAGGTATTCAATCAGAACCGGGACACTCAATGCACCTTTAATATCTGAGATCCATCTCCTACCGGAGAATGCGTCATAAACCGACCTTTTCCTTGCTCTGTCTGCTATAGCACTGAATAGATGTGGCAAGGCATGTTTTAAGCTCTGGCCAAGCAGCCAACAATCTGTCCAAAAATGAGTATTTTTGCCATTACCCACTATTGTTTTGACAGCCACTGCAAAGAAGGATTGGACTTTATCCTGAGCTTGGATGGGGATAATAGCCCATGCTTTTTCAGGTTCTGTTTTCTGTAGCCACAACCACCTTAGTTTCAGGGCATATCCCATGTATTGAAGGTCAGAGATGCCAAGGCCCCCCAAGTAAATTGGTCGTGTGACCTTTGGCCAGGCTAGCAAGCAATGCCCCCCTCTAGCATCTTTTCTACCCTTCCAAAGAAATCCTCTTCTTATCTTGTCAATTGCCTTTAAAGCACAAGGGGGTAACTCCAATGCCATGAGGAAGTAGATGAGCATTGAGGTGAGGACGTATTGCACCAAAATCATCCTACCAGCTTTGGTAAGCAGATCAGCCTTCCAACTTGGCAGTCGATCTGCTATTTTTTCAATAATTGGTTGTGCCTGTGCTTTAGTTAGCTTGTACGGAGAAAGAGGGACCCCTAGATATTTACCAGGAAATTCGGAGACCTGGCACGGCAAAGATTCCTGCAGGACTGATTTGTCATCTTCATTGCACTGTATGGGTAGAACACTACTTTTCTGGAGGTTTGTAGTGAGTCCGGATGCATTGCCAAAGAGCTGCAGTATATCCAGTTGCAGAAGGCCGCAAGAACAAAACACATCATCAGCATACAGTGAGATCCTATGCTGCAAAGCTCTTGTTGCCAAAGATTGCAATAATTGTTCATCTGCAGCTTTCTTTACCAAGTGGCATAGCACATCCATGACCATAGCCTGCAGCTTTCCTGAGTGTAGCTGCAGCTGTAAAACAAGTGATTCGCTGTCTCGATCTCTTGATCGCGTAGCCTGCATGTGGTAGGCCCTGGCAACCCTTGGCGATGTCTTCTGTCAGCCGTCCAAATGCGCTGCTTGATCACTAGCCACATGAAGAATTTTACTTTTAGTGGTGCCCATGCTTTCCAAATTGGTCTTGCTCCCTCAAAGCACACAGATCCCTGGAAGAACATGTGTTAAGCAGAGCGAGCAGAGTACGTGGCGTTAGGCGTCCACTTCCATTTGATGACATCTTCTACGCCCGACCTCAGCTCTACTTCTTCAAGCAGTGGCCAAAACTTTAAATATTCAGAGATGGCTTGAAACTTTAGCATACCACTGATGTCCTGGATCCACTTCTTATCAACCAGAGCAGCTGCAACTGATCTCCCATTTCTGATGTGAGGTTGGACAAGCTTGCAGAGCTCAGGTGCCACGAGACAGGGGGACTCACTTCCTAGCCAATGGTCTGACCGAAAAAGTGTGAGGTTCCCGTCCCCCAGCTCGATATCAATGGAAGCATTGAGCATCGCCTTCACCACTGGATCAGTTCCAAACTCCACACCCATATTCTTCCAAGGCCTCTCAACATCTGTTTGCTTGAGCGGTTGAGCCACATCCATCTAAGGTGCAGAGCAAAAGCTGCCCGACGAAGGTCATTACACCCCAGACCTCCGAACTCCGTTGGTTGACATGCAACTAAGTACTGACCTCCTTTAGCTTTATCTTTGCCAGCCTAAAGGAATCCTCTACGCCTTTTGTCGATTTTCTTATGTAACGAACATGGCACCATTTATGTCATTTCGAGTGATTTTGATGATCGAATGACAACGCAATCAATGGGACTAATAGTTTTGTTAAGTGGATATTTCTAGATCCTAGGGATGAAGTAAAAAGGCCATGCAAAACAAAACACGAAGAAAGAACTCAAAAAAACGCTGAATTGGACGAGTTCTACTGAAACCAGTAGCACCGGAAGAACCGGTGCCTACAGCATCGGTGCATCCGATGGTTGTCGGAAGATCCGACGCCCTGACTTTGGCACAAGCCTGTGCGCCTCTGGAGATCAAGTGAAGAAAGAAGCGAAGCACCGGGTGAACCGACGGTGTCAAGAGAGGCATCGGTGCATTCAATGTACTATGTTCCAGAGATGATGTCAAGCGCAGAAGAGCCAAGCCTTCAGCACCGGTTGAACCGGTGATGTGTCGGAGCAAGGCGTCGGTGCAATGACGTCAGCAAGGGCAACGGCTACATGGAGATCAAGAGGCACCGGTTGAACTGACACTAAGTCATCGGTTAAATTGGTGGTTGCCAACTCAGCTGCAGAAGCGTCAGAGAAGTCAACGGCTAGTTTCAGCCTGTGAGTGACCGGAAGAACCGATGCCCTATGGTCGGATGTTCCGATGCCTATGCAGAAAACTGGCCAACGGCTACAAACGGCTAGTTTGAGTTGGTGGCCTATATATATAAGCTCCCCGGGCCATTTGAAGTTTGCTGGAGTCCTAAGACATCTCATACACATTCAAGAACACCTCCAAGCCATACAAGTGCCCATTGATCATATCCTTAGGTTTTAGCACTAGCTTTGTAAAGTGTGAGTGTTAGATTAGCTCTTAGTGAGTGAGATTGTAAGGCCTTGAGCCTTTGTGCTGTGGTTCTCTAGTGAACCAAAAGAAGAGCTTGGTGCGCCGGCCCCTTGGAGCTGTGAAGCTCACCGGCAACATCACCGACCCTCCGACTTGGTGTGGAGCGGCGACGACAACTTTGTGCAGGGGACGTGGAGACTCCCATCCTTTGTGGAGAAGCTCCTTAGTAGAACCCGGGGCCAAGGTGACCGTGATTGTGTTCACGGAAGAGATTTGGTGGCCGAGTAGCAATACTCTTAGTGAGTGCTACAACAACGTGGATGTAGGTGTGCCTTTGTGGCTAACCGAACCACGGGATAAACACCCGCGTCGAGAGTTTGCTTTCTCCTATCCCGCTCTTTAAGCTTCCGCATTTCATACTAGCAATTTGTGTGCCTTTACTTTCATAGAGTAGTTTCTTGATAGGAAATGCTATAGGTTGTTAAACTCTTTTGGGATAGGGGTTTCACACTAGAACAACTATAGTTCCCCATCTAGATAGCATGTTTTAGTTTAATATTGTGCAATTAGTTGGAGCTATAGGTCTAAGTTTTAGTTTGCCTAATTCACCCCCTCCCCCTCTTAGGCTAGAGCGCGCACCCGATCGCTTTCACCTCAAAAACCCAATCTGGCACCTTGAGGGAAATCTATGGACACAAACAGAGGACATGGTGGCCTTAACCAGTGTTAATCTGCCAACTTTGTTCAGCAGGGAAGCCTTCCAATTTGGGATGTTCCACTAACGGCTGCAAATGAGATTTGCGAAGCCGACCCACTGTGAGTGGCAGTCCAAGATATTTGACAGGGAAATCCGAAAGTCCTGCCGGGAACAACTGACTGGCAAGTGCAATCTCACCATCGCTGCAAGCAATAGGCACAATTAGGCTTTTTGCCAGGTACTACTAGGCAGAACCGAGTATATAATAGTCATACTAGTAACAACAAGCCTTATGCTAGGTAAATCAGTTGAGTGAGCCCAGCTCAACTAGTCGGGGTAAATCAGTCAAGTGCAATCCAGCCACTCAGGTTTGAGTCCTCTTCAACTCTAATTTGGGGGCCTATTTTCTTCTTAAAATTATGAAAAACACCTAGTTCCTCCTAAGCTGGGTTTCATTTTTTTTTTCTTACTAGGTAAATCGGTCAACAGGCCTTGTACAATGCCCAATAAAACCAGCCTATCACTTAGGTGTACTACTTACTAATATAGTTTATTACTGTACAACAAAAGCTTTATTCATCTGATAATTCTTTTAATCTTGTTGCTATTTTCTATGGTTATGTTTAAGGGATTTGGTGTCAAGTCATAGTTTTGCCACTAAGTGTGCCAATGCTTTTTTGGGTGATTTTGGCGCACACGGGAACAGTGGCAGCTTGTTTGATGCTTCACCCTCGTGATTTACAAAAAAAAAAATCCGTCCCTTCCCTATAAATTGAAATAATTTGGCTCGTGTGTTGATTCTTTCTTCCAGCTGAAAATCATCATGTTGACTTCTCTGTTCATTCTTCTGAGTAGGCAAATGTTTGGTACTTTTTTCTATTTAAACCGATGGTTATGTATAGGCGGACCCTGCACTTTTTCTTTGGGTTGGGGGGGGGGTCATCTTTCCCGAACTTTCGAAATACATTTTTTATAGAAATACTTTTAAGGGAAACCCCTAAAGATAAATTAGGTGTACCACCCAGTGTTTGAACCCTGGACGGGAGCACCCCGACCAGTGGCCTTTGCCACTGCACCTTGAGCCCCTTCGCCTGCCAATGTTGGCGTCACTTCCTCCTCGCTCGCCACCCTACGCAACCAGCTTGTGCAGGGAGGGGCAAGATCTAGCACGAGAATTGAGAGAGGTCCTCATCTCCCTCCGTTTTGGCTAGTGATGATGCCTATAATGACTTCGAGAATCTAAAAATGCATTTTGAGCATTTAGAGACCTGGATGGCACCTGGAACAAGTTTAGTGACCTAAAAATTTATTTTGAAAGACCTAAATGACACGTTATGAAGTTCGGGATCTGAAATGCATTTAAGAGTTTAGGGATCTGAAAATGCATTTTGCTCTAAACCAATTATATAAATCAGAATAGATGCATTCTATTTCGTTTTGATGCTATATGAACGTTCATGTGTGAAAAAGACTATGAAAATGGAAAACTGTTAAAAGGGTGAGTACTTTCTACAAGGGGAAGTGACCTAGTGAGACTTGCACTTGATTTTAGAACCTTGCCTAGTGAGACTTGTACTTGATTTTATTGCCTATCTTTTTACAGCTCATTGTTAGGTCCCATGAAGGACCAGATGCAAGGGACCAACATATTGATTTTTCAGGAATGAATAATGGATTCACAATTGATCATCAGGTGAATTCTGGAAAGTTGATTACTGTTTTCAGTGCACCTGATTATCCACAGTTTCAGGTTAGCACTTATTGTGGTAGTTCTTTTAACATTACTAAGCATGCCATTCGCATAACATCATCATGTCAATATTTCAATGTAGTCTTCAGAGGAACGGTACAATAACCTCGGAGCATATATTGTGCTCCGTGCTCCAGATTTTGCCACACCAATATTCTGCTGCTTTGAGTCTGTCAAACCCCGCCCAGAGGTATGTGAAGCAAAATCAGCAATGCATGTTTACTACACGGCAGTTACATGAAGAAAGAAGGCTAGATTGTGCATTAGTTGTAGGCAACAATTTGACATATATCTGTCTTTGATGCAGGCAGCTGCATACTATGACTACAAGGAAGTGATGGACTCCGATGAAGAACTAGATTATTCTGCTATGGATCAAGATTGAAGATGGCACGCATCACGTGTTCTATTTTGCAGAAGACCGGGTCGTTCTGACCACTGCAGAAGACTGGAGGACTACCCACTTCGCAGCAGAAAATGGGACATTGGTCACCTAGGGACTGTGCAGGATGATCAAAGCAAGCAGAGAGACCCAACTCAGCAGACAAAAAACACTTTCTGGAACTCGAGAGCACCACCCCGGGTCCAATACTTCACCTGGTTGCTCCTACATGGCAGCCTACAATGCAAAGCAAATCTCTTCCAGAAAAAGATCGTTGACGACGTTACTTGTGATCTTTGTATGGGGCACCTGAGACTGCAGAGCATTTGCTGTTCTTCTGCCCCTTTTCAGTGTCCTTTTGGCAGATCGGATGCCACTGCCCACGACCTCCTCCATCTCCACAGGCCGGAAACTCTGCCGATGGCTCACTACGACACCTTTATCCTGCTGTGCCATTGGCAACTGTGAAAGTGGTGCAATGGGATTGTCTCAGGCAGGAGATGACGTCCCTCCCACAGTTTTTGCAAAACTGTAAGGTAGATGCCAGAGCTTGGAGTTGCTGGCTGCCTCAACGTGACATAGGCGTTAGTGATCTTTGGTGTACTGCTTTCTATTTGGCAATGTAAAGCCGTAACTGCTGTAAACTTGTGCTATCAGGCCATCAGGGCTCCCCACACCCCCAATATCCAAGTTTGTTTGTTACCACAAAAAATGGCTCTGAACTTTTGTTTACATCATGCACCCACCATCTGAGGTGCTAAATTTTGTACGCCGTAAGTCTGGAACACTCTAATCGGCCGCCAAAGGTGAGATTTAGTTTTTCCCAGCCAAGCAAATCCATGAATTCTCTAGTCCAGAATTCAGATGCATGTCGAAACGAAACGAACTGACTGATTTAGTTTGGGACCGCCAACATTTTTGGCCAATTCATCTTCAGCATGATATTGCACAGGAACGCACGACTAAATCTATCCTGAGCTAACATGGACTCGTTAACACATGTTTGGCCAGTTCATCTTCAGCATGATATTGCACAGTCAACGCAGTCAACCACACAACACTTGGACTCGTTAATATGACACCTGTAAGCTAAAGAAAGGGAGGAACCTGCAGCACTGATGACATGTGAACGAACGAAGCTCCATTGTGCCGTCTGGGAATGCAGCAGATTTCTGATAATCAAACATTCGAGCTCCCGTCTGACCCGGCGGACTACCATGGCATCAGGCTGCTGCTAGCTTGCTGCAGCAGCGTGCCGCGGTCTTGATCTGCTGGACTTCACACCCTCCGTCTTCGGAGCTCGGACCCTGACAAGGAGGACCAGACGCCTCGAAGGAGCGCCACTGCCTCGACGTGTTCCGGGCATGCTCTCCACCGGTGCCGCGGCCACCTCCACCCACTGGCGGAGCTTGACCTCTAATTTCAGAAGAACGAGGGAGGGCCACCTTTTTTGATACAGTAATGAACAGTAGCCGTTTTGCTATTCACGCAGCGGAGATTTTCATTGACCAGGGGGCCATGGCCCCCCATGGCCCCAATGAAGCTCCACCACTGCCTCCACCGCCGGGCCGCCGTCACCCCCGGCCCCCTCCTCTAGGGTTTAGGGCCGCCGCCGCCGCTGACTTCCGTTGCCGGCGAAGTGAGCACGTCGCTGCTTCTCCTGAGCCTCCGGATTACTGGCTGCAGCGCGCGACTCGCGAGGACGACACTTCCGAGTCTTGAGGGTCGAGATGGTCCCAATCTAAGCCGCACAGAACGGATCCGACGGCTTGCAGGCACCCATGGGGTGGACGGTATTTCAAATACCGTCCACCCTTTTTGGTCCGCCCGGCCACGGAGCGGGCGAGCGGCGCCGAGTTCAGGCCGTCCTCCCTGGCTTCCAACCCCCAGGCCCCAGTCCTCCCTCGTAAGAATCCAAGAGCCTCGCCAAATTGCATCCGACTGGCGCGGGTGGCTTGGAGCCCTAGAGGAAAAGGGGGCCGACAGGTGTGCTGGGCTCGCGGCGGGTGTCAGTCTTGGCGCGCTCACAAAGCGCAGGCGAGACGTTGGCGGCCGTCTCAGGCGAACTCGCATGATCTCCGATGGGGCGACAGGAAGTGACCAAGACCAATCAAACATCAGAACATCCGTTGAACCGGCGGACTGCCTTGGCATCTGCGTGCCGCTGGTCCCACCCTCCGTCTTCGAAGCTACCTACCCTGACAAGGACGACTAGATGCCTTGCAGGAACGCCGCCGCCAGGACGCATTCCGGGAGTGCTCGTCGCCGGTGCCACGCGGAGTTCAGTGATTGTGGCCTTGCATATCGTGCCAATTCTAGCGCTAGCATCTTCTGATCACCAAAAGCCCAGGCGGCGCGTCCATTGCTTGCGCCACGGGGACAGGACTCGCTGGAGGCGAAAGCAGATGCAGCACCTCCACGACAATGTCCGATCGCGGTCGCGCCACCGCTGGCCACCGTCGCTGGTAAAGTGAGCAAGTCGCTGCTTCTCGTGAGCCACCGGTCCACCGCAGGTCCGCGGCCACCGGCTGCGCGCGCGACGGACGAGGACGACGCTCTTGAGGGTTGAGGGTTGTGATGCTCCCAATCTGGACCGCAGAAAACAAATCTGACGGGCTGAAGTCATCCAGGGGGTGGACGGTATTTCAAATACCGTCCACCCTTGGGGTCCTGCAGCGCGCCGGACGGCCGGAGTGGCGCCGAGTTCAGCCCGTTCTCGGCTTCCACCACCCTTCCTCGTAGGCACCTAGGACCTGAAGCGCCGCCTCCGGGACGTGTTCTGGACACGATCTTCGCTAGTGCCGCACCAAGTCCGGCCGGTGACTGCACCCATGCCTCCGCGCCAATTCCAGCGCCAGCAGCTTCTGATCACCACCAGTACCACTGCGAGCGGCACGGCGGGGACACGCCTCGCCGGAAGCCAGAGCAGCAGATGCAACTCCTTCACGAACACATCTGTTCGTGCTCGCGCCACCGCTGGCCACTGGTCGCCGGCGAAGCGAGCAAGTCGCTGCTTCTCCTGAGCCACCGGACTAATAGCTGCAGCGCGCGACAGGCGAGGACGATGGTCTTGAGTCTTGTGGGTCGAGTTGGTCCCAATCTGAACCGCACAGAACGGATCCGACGGCCTGTAGACACCCAGGGGGTGGACGTGCTTTGAATACCGTCCACCCGGTCGTTACCCGAGATACCGTCCACGCTAGGATCGGTCCTTCCAGACCACAGTCCGCCGTAGCGGCCCCGAGTTCCCGGCCGTCCCTGGCTTCCTGCGATGACATCCTCGCCTTCACGGCAAGCAACGCGGAAACCATCCTCAGCGGCGGGAGGATCCGCGACGACGCCATCCGCCGAGGGCGCGGGACGGCGTGACGTTGTCCGCGGATGCCGCCGACGCCGCGCTCCTGGGCCCCGCTCCACTGCTCCAGCTTCGCCGAGCTGGAGGAGAGCTTCGCCACAAGGGTCCTAGGCAAGGGCAACCTCGCCGCGCATGCAGTCGGCGCCTGCCTCGGCTACTCCTTCGCCGACCGCCTCTGCCCGTCCGTCGCGATCGCCTACTACCAGCCGGCAATCGTCGCGCGGCAGAACTCCTGCTGCGCTGCAGACGGCGGCCGGCGAGCGACACGACGACAATGATTAACAACGTCCGCGACATGGACCCGGCGTTCCGAGCCGCGTCCAGCTACAGCGGCGTCGGGGTGGACACGGCGCGCGGCGACGGGCGCCCGGGACAACAGCTATAACACGGTCAACCTGCAGAATATGGTGCTGCTCAAGTTGGACTGGGAGCTCAACTAATACCCGGAGGACACCTTGGCTTGTCTGGTCGAGTACAGGGACGACGCGGCGGGATGGAAGAAGGACTTCGGCGACGCCACAGAAAGACTCAACAACCTGAGTCCTGGACGAGCAGTAGTGCACGCGCTTAAAAGTTTCTTGCAAAGACGTTGCAAAGAGATCTCTATGGTTTGTTAGATTTGTTCGGTGGAGAGTTGTTCTAAATCAGGATTAATTTGCCATGTATTATCTATATGTAACCATTTGCTGGGCATTATTTGAAATGAAATAGTACATTTTCCGGTCATGGATTCCTAATATCACACCGAACTTTTTCATACATCCTGTGCTCACTCACCAAGTCACCATCTGAGAAACTAAAGTTTAGAAGCTGGAACACTATAGTTGCCAAGTTAAAGGTGCCATTTAGTATTCCCGGATAAGCAAATCCACGAGTTCTCTACTCCAGATGCATTTCGAATATTCAGTTAGTTCACTGACTGATAAAAGTTTGGGACCCCCAAAATTTGGGCCTGTTCATATTCAACATCATATGTCATGGGTAGTAAGTATTGTGCACACAGGGTCCAGATATTAGGAAAAATTAGATTAAATTGGTTTGTTATTTTTTGAGTTTAGAGATTGGTTTCTTGAGGGTTAAGTTAGAGTTTCGTAAGAGTTAAGTCAGTCCATCTATAAAAGAATGGAATTGTATCTTTTTTAATCAAGTAATAAAAAAACAATTCAAATCCCCCAAATATTCTAGTCTCTCACCACACCGACTTTGCCCGGCCATCTTCCTGGCAATGGTTATCCTCCTTGTCCCCAAAATAAACTAAGGTTCATAGCATCATATTGCACAGTAACACATCACTAATCCTTAGCTAGGCTGAAGTAACCACACTCCACACACAAAGGGAGGAACCTGCAGCACTGAAGGCATGTGAACAAAGCTCAATTGTGCTGGCAGGGAATGCAGCGGATTTATGATAAAGCTGCCGAGCTCGCATGCTGTGAGGAACCGCCCAAATTATCTCGATTAAACTAGGTTATCGTCCATTGATCAATCCCAGCTTAAGCAAGATAATCCCGGTAGTCCCCGGTATGCGCCTTGAGCAACGCCCAGGATCAACCCGCATACCGTTTGTTCACATCATAGCAACCATCAAAAGGATACATATGAGAGCAAAATTTTAAACTTTTGATTACAAGTCTTAATCATCTTACAAAAACTCATGAAGTTAACTATAACATAAGCAACTATACATGAGGGTTTCCAGCAATTTAAGAGTTTCTTTACAACTAAGATGTATTATAGGTCTAAGTGGATAACCTACCATGTTTTTCTTAGATTCAGAGCCTAAATGCAGCGAATATTTAGAGAATATTTAGTAGCAATAATGATGTCCTTGCCCATAAGACACCCCTTGCATAAGCTTTGAGCGAGTTTCACCGTCCATCCACTTTGCCGGCTCCGGCGGGATGAACGTGGCGGTCACTCCTTAGGAGAGAACCTACAAAACAACTTAACGGCAGCACCGTAAGTACATTTCGTACTTGCAGGACTTATCCATCATACTATATATTTGGTGGATGCAGAAGGCTAGTCAAGTTTTAACATTAATATATAAAAATGCGAGCGTAGTTGTCAAGTGAATAAGCAAAAGACATGGCATCTAATATTTCTACATCAAGCACTAATACAATTGCATAAGTAAAGTGATCATGTAATCATGAGCTCAATCTTCCATAAGCCCTTCACGAAACTCTACGTTAAAGTCAAAGTACAAGGGCGTGCTCAATGTCCGAGAGCGCGGCTATTGCAATAAATTATAAACCCTGCAGGGGTGTACAACTTTTCCCACACGACACGAGACCATAGGCCATACGACCCGTCGATGCGTAAGCAATGATTCACGTGTCAACCGTTCGCATACCCATCCCCAACGCTGAGACGAACGGCCGGGATGGACAGGTGCAACGGAACCGCCGACTACACCCCATCACAAACCGCGCCGAATCCACTCAGTGAAGGGTGCGCGTATGGTACTGAGCTTACCATCCCATTATAAAGCATGTGGCTTGTACGTAAAAGTGCTCAAGTAACAAAGCGATGACGCGTCGGTCCTTAACCAACTCAAGCAAGTCTAAACCATTTGGATTCCACTTCCAACATGGCCCTACCACACTTGCTCAAATCTCGATCCATCATTCATATCTTGCTTATGTTTTAATCTTTCTCATCCACTCAAGTATATTTAAACAAACACACTATAGCTCGCGAGTGATGGTGACCTTGCCATCTCTCGACTTCTACTGTAATCTAAGCATGGCTAAGCAAATCAATTCGAGAAGTCTAAGCATACATACTTTACCTAGTATAAGTTGTTCTAGAGCTATAAGGGAAACATGCCGAGTGGGTTCTACACAAATCACATAACTAGATAGGGTTAAGCCCATGCACAAGCAATACTTTATAATAGCAAATTAAGATTCAAAATTAAGGTTTGAGATACATAGGTGCCTGCCTTGGTACTCCGCAACCGCGGCACTCCGGAACGTCATCCTCTAAGAAAGTAGAAAATGCATGAATTAGAAAGATGCCAATGCATATGCTTATGAGATGCAATGACTCATGAGATGTAAAAGCTAACATGATTCAAGGTCATAAAGCAAGTAATTCAAAGAGGTAAATAAGGCCACACAAACATTACATAGGGTGGAGATGCAAAACAATTGCTCACACATTTGCACACACACTTTACAAGACAAGTTGTAACATGACGATACTATAAAACTAGTAATGGTATTACTAGTCATCATATAAATTAACAGTAAGTAACTCATCTCAACGTCAAGCATCAACCATAGGAGTAGTTAATGATTTTTATCAACATGGAGTGCAAGAGTCTAGAATATGCTCATACAAGTTAAGAATATTGTTATGGCTAAATTTAGACAATTCAAGAATTAATGGGTAACTCTAGCAACATCTCGTTTTAGTTAAGGCAAGATCATCATTATATAGAAGAGAAACTAGCAAATCATGTTCTATTTAATTAAGGTGACATCATTACTATAAGTTATTTCATGGAGGTTACTAACCACAAAAGCATATCATATTTATTTTTAATTATCGGAGAAAGGTTGATAGCTCACATGAGCACAAGCGATTCACTAGGCATTTTGCAAGTAGATTAATCCTAGAACAACATATTCAAATTTGTATCCTCCTACAAACATCTAATGAAAGCTAGTATTTACAACAACATATCATGGCCGTAGGTAATTAACAAGAGTGGCTTATGATTTTAGAAAGAGCATCACAAACTAATTAACCATGCATTCAACTAGGGAACAAGCTCTTAATTAATAAATTAGAAACTACAAGAGTATATAACTATTTCATAGGTGTTATTAATTTTAGACAGTAGATAAAGATTGAGTAAAGTAAACAAAACTGGATTTACAATTTTAGAGGTACATATGTATTTATTGTGCATCATACTATTTAACTAGTGTTAAGCAAATATAGATTAAATTGTACCAATATATAAGTAATTCATGCAAAACAACATGTCTAATGGATAGTACACATCATAAGGAAGCTAGCAAAATTCGTTTCATAATTTTTGGACTAATAGAGAATTAATTATTTAATTAATAAGGTAAACACATATTTAATTAAACTAGAAAATAAAATAATTATTTTGGGAGCAAACATATTTTTAACAGGTAGAGAACGTCAATACGAAATTAACAAAATTGTTTCACATCAATCGGAGTTATATTCAATTTTATACGAATTATACAATATGATGCATGCTCAAGTACTCAAACCATCTAGGCTGTCTACGGTACTGCTACAGTACAGCGGACCGTCCGGCCGGGGGGCGGACCGTCCGCCGTACAAGCTCGGGATGACTTCCAGAAACGCCTCGGTTCTGTGTGAAAGTTGGAAGTAAACGGCGGACCGTCCGGCGGTGAATGGCAGACTGTCCGCCGTAGAAAATTCTAGGGACATATTTTTGTACAGAGGCTCGGTGTTGAGGGTCATAACTCGCGGACTGTCCGGCCGTAGGTCGCGGACCGTCCGCTCGTCGGCCGAGGCTCACCGGCGAGGTCGCCGACGGAGGCTCCGACAACGGTTTCGAGTACGGTTTGTTTCTATGAGTTCCTCAGGACATGGGAAACTTATTTTGACTATTAGATTTGACATGCATAGAGTCTACGAAGCTCTAGGTCATCAATGGTGAGATGCCATGGATGGGATAGTGACCTTGAATGAGGGCACAGGAAGGAAGGGGAACAGCGAGGGGGGCTCACCGGCGACATGTAGAGCACGAGTAAAGGGCCACTTGTTGGAGTAGAGCGACATCGGTGTAGATCGGCTCGAGTTCATCCTTGTTTTCTTGGGGAAGATGAAGAAGAAGCTTGGGGATGGCCTTCTCCTAGGTCTCCGGCGAGGAAAAGATGGTCGAGGTGGTGGAGAAGCTCGTCGGCGTCGTCCTCCGCTGGTCCTCCATCGAACTCCGGCGAGAATGTGGTGGATTTAGTGAGGAGAGGTGGGTTCTTCCTCCATAGCTTAATGGAGAAGAGGGCAAGTGGGAGGGAGGAGCTTCTGTGTGAAAAGAAAGACTACAGGAAGGGGAGAGGGCGCTGGTTGAGGTGGGAGTCGGATGGGGCATGGACATGTGCGGGTATACGTGGCTCAACTTCTCTGCAAAGATGACACGCACACAGGTGGTTCTCGCGGACCGTCCGCGAGGGAGAAGCGGACAGTCGGAAGAAGAAAGTCACTTAACATACATAAACTTCTCTCTTTACTCCATTCTTCAAAACTGATCTTCCAAGCCTTTAAAAATCACGCTAATTTTTGTGTTGATACTAGAAATCAAGAGCAACCCATTTTGCTTGGAATTGGTAGAAAAGCTATTGTAGATTTGAAATGAAAATTCTTCCCGGAATGCTATTTTTGGGTTTTTTGGCTGAGCTGTTTGGCTTCAAGATGGATTTCTAAAATCCGGGAAAAATCACCTTAATTCTAGATTTTGAAAATAGTAATTTATAAAAATAACTCCCAACATAAGTCATATAATAAAAATACAAGTTGCTTCACAAAGCATGAGTTTCAAAGGTATCAACAATTTAAAATTAAATTCAAATGCATTCAAATCAAGCACAAATTTTTCTCAAAGCTAAACAAAGATGCTCATCATGCAATGCTTAACATGATAATTATATTTGGATCGTTACACATGCTCTCTGATGGGCGACGGGGAAGTGACCAAGACCAATCAAACATTCGAACCCCTTCTGAACCGGCGGACTGCCATGGCACCGTCTTGTTGTTGCAGCGTGTGCCCCGGGTCACACCTTCGTCTTCGGAGCTCGGACCCTGATAAAGATGACCAGACGCCTCGCAGGAGCAGGAGCACCGCCAAGTCCGGTGATTGCGGCCTTGCCTGCTGCGCCAATTCCAGCTCCAACAGCTTCTGATCGCCACTAGAGATGGCGGCGCATCCGCCGCGCGGCACTGGGTGTGGGACGAGCGTCGCCGGGAGCCCGAGCAGATGCAGCACTTCCGCGAACATGTCCGATAGAGCTCCCGCCACCGCTGGCCACCATCGCCGGCAAAGTGGGCAGGTCGCTGCTTCTCCTGAGCCGCCGGACCACCGGCTGCCGCGAGCGACGGGCGAGGAAGGCGCTGTTTTTTTAGTGAGGAGGACGCTGTTGAGGTCGCGATGTTACCAATCTGGACCACACTGGACGGATCCAACGGCTTGCAGGCACCCAGGGTGGACGGTATTTGAAATACCATCCACCCGGTCGGTGTCTGACTTACCGTCCATCATTTGGGTCCTGCCCGGCCACCGCGCGCCGGGGCGGCGCCGAGTCCAGGCCGTTCCTGGCTTCCACCCCCTTCCTCGTAGGAACCCAGGAGGCTCTCCATCCTGCATCTTACCGGCGCTAGTGCGATGGCTGGTCTGGAGCCCTGGAGGCGAATGGAACAGACAGGGGTGCCGCCGTGCCGGGCGCGCGGTGGGTGGCAGGCATGGCGCGCGCGCAAAGCGCAGGCGAGACGTCGGCGGCCGGCTCTTCCGCATCACTCAATACCGTGCCCTGCGGGCATGCCTGAGAGAGTCGTAGCCACCTGGCAACCATCGTTAGCCTCCGTCCCTGCTCTTCCTCTCGAAGTCCTCGCCGCACGCGCGACAAGAAGCGCGACACAGCTCTGAGCCTTTGATCCTGTCGATGACGAAGGCGCACCGTTGCAGCCAACCCGTGAAGCAGAGCACCTTGAAGCGCGGGGATACGCAGGGGTCGAACAACAGCACGGAGAGCACCGTCCTCGCGCGGCGCAGGAAGCGCCGCCCGTCGCCGAGTGGTCGCGTTCGCGACATGGAACGCCGCCGGCCGGGACGCGTAGTAGAGCAGCAGGCCGTCGCAGCCGTCGTGGCGCAGGAAGAAGCCCATGTCGCCAGCCTCCGCACTGCCGCCGTCCGGCATACAGCGACGCGCTCGTAGCAGTGGCGGCGCTGAGACCCAGTCCGCGGAAGGGGATGGACGGTAAATAAAATGCCAACCGGGTGGACGGTATTTCATTTACCGTCCACCCTCGATCACTTTTGACCGTTGGATCTCACATGTGCGGGAACGATCAGGTCAAAGTACCCAGACTATTCCTCCTTCCCTGCTTGACCGCCGTCCTCCTCGTCCTCGACGACGCGCTGGGCTCCGGTGCGCAGGTGTGATGGTGATCTCGCCGGAGCGGACGAGTGGATCGAACGGTGGTGGTTCAGGCGCCATTGCCGTCACGGCGCATCGCACGGCTTCCCGTGCCGAGCATGACCGTGAGCGCGAGCGGCTGCGTGCCGATGCGGAGGTCGACAAGGTATGTCGTCGTGCTTGCGTGCACGGCCGCCGTTGCTGTGGCAGTGGAAGTGCCAGCGCTGTCGCTCCACATCATCAATGCGGAGGGAGCCGTGACCTCGGCGAGCCGGCCAGGAGGCCGCTCACCCGGCGGCGCGGCGGACGCGGTCGGCCGCCGCGAGGAGACCGCGGTCGTCGACTTTCGTCAGGTCGAGTCGGATGCCACGGCCTGGCTGCTGGGAACGGTGAAGAACGGCAATTGGAACAGCAGGCAGAGGAGAAACTGTCGCTTGGGGGCGATTAGACATGGCACGAAGGATCGATTCTTGACGAACATGGTTAAGGCGAATTGACACGCTGCATCGAAATTCGTAAGAGGATTCAGAGGTCAGTTGATGGAACACCGAGCATCCCAGTTTGTTGGTCATAACATTCTGCTGCTGCTGCTGCTGCTGGGTTTCGAGATTGTCTTATGTACCATAAATTTCTAGTATCAATTTGTCCAGGGATATTGTTTATATGCATTTCTGTCCTGGGATTGCTTTCAAGATTTGCACAAAGTAGTGTCTCCTACCAATCATACCCATTTGCAGGTCGCACAACACAATAACTTATAATTGATTAATTACCATGGACGGACACTCTGCAGTTGGTGTGGGCTAATGATAGAACCAATGCTGACTCCTTTGCTGCATAACAAGCACACATTTAATTTCAAGTTAATGATGTAGGATCCTTTCTGTGTGCTTATTCATGCAACATTCTGTCTCGAGCTTGAAGTTGATCCTTTCAATTGTTAGCCTGTTTCACAGCTCATCCCTGCGCTGCGGTGCTGGAGCTTTGGCCAGAAAGGACCAATTTCAGTCTTGTATTTTTAAAAGAGTCCAATTATAATGAAGTTTGCCATTCAAATGGAGCCTGAAACCCTTCTTGGACACACTGTTACACATATCATGTCTCGAATATATATCCATAATTACGTATATAAAAACGTCTTTCACAACTTGCTCTGATATACTCTATTGATTTTACTAAATATTCTGTGTGTATATAATTACGTATACAGAAACGTCTTTCACAGCTTGCTCTGATATACTTTATTGGTTTTACTGAAATATTTTCGCGATTGCTCCTTTTGCAGCAAAAGGCCACATCAGCAGCTATACCATAATCATGAGTCTAGTTTGTCTAGTATGCCAGGGAATGAACTCTCCCAGAACTTAGCCCGATCACCATTACCGATACTGACAACAGTGCTAACTCTGATAACTGGAGGTCAATATTGTCACAAGGTGGTTGTAGTGCCAGGGTATGTCAGGTTCTACCCACTCAAACCACAACCATCTTACTATCTTAGTTGCAACGCCCTGCTGAAAGCCTGAAGATCGAGGACCCCTAGACGACCCATCTGTTTTGTAGCAAAACTTTCTTCCAAGCAACAAGACTGTGATCCCCACTCGGCCACTCACATCCTCCCTCTCCTTTCCACAGAAAGCTCCTTCTGACACTATCAATTCTTCTTTCCAGAGCCCATTTCTTGAGGGCAAACACTGTTAGGAAATATATTGGCACTGAAGTCAGAACTGATCTCACTAGTGTTAACCATCCAGCCTTATGTAGTAACTTTCCTTTCCACGATTGTAGTCTGGCTGCAATCTTGTGTATCAATGGCTGCACTTCCACTCCTTTCAATTTTCTTATATTCAGTGGCAGCCCTAGGTAAGTGCAAGGGAAGCACTTAACCTGACACGGCAGACTCTGTAGAACTTTATCAAGATTTGTTGCCTCACATCTGATCGGGTATGATGCACTCTTGTCTAAACTTATTCATAAACCCGAAGCTTCCCCAGTTGCTGCAAACATTTCTTTAAGCACTTCCGCATCTTCTTTCCATGATTGACAAATACTGCCTCATCATTTGCATAGAGGCTAATCCTTAGAGTAAATTCCCTGGGTGCCATTGAAAAATATAACTCATCCATTGTGTGCCACTGAATGGCATGTAGGGGATTTTTTAACCTCACTGCTTTCTCAAGTAAATTTTGTAAAGATTCTAGTGCTAGGATAAAGAGCATTGGTGAGAGGGTGTTGCCCTGTCTCAACCCCGTGCGATGTTTGAACATTCTTCCTTTGGTTCCATTTAGTAAAACCGACGACGTGGCTGTGGCCACCAAGTTTATGATCCATCCTCTCGACCTCACTCTGAAGCATCTAGTGGCGGCAGCTGAAGAACATGTCTTTTTCGCTGAACCTGAAGAACTGCAACCTGTAATTATTAGTACGGACCACCGCAGCTGTTCTTATGCAGCACATCGGACATTGCCAAGATAGAAAGACCCTCTGACGACAAACTTTCAACATACATTTTAAATTGAGAACATGAGACTCCTTGGATGTTTGGGCAGCAATGTCATATCACGGTAGACGCTTCGAAATATGAAGCCATATGATGTTGGCTGCAGAAATGGAGCAGCTTAGCATCGAATCCCTTGCACGTGCTGGGCGAGATCAAAGCGGACAATCCCAGCAACGCCGCTTTCGCTGGCCTGGCAGCCTCCTCGCAATCAATTTGTGATGGCTCTAACTAGTTAGCCTTGCCGATGCATCCAAATCAACGTCCCCGCCGTCCACAGGGCATCAGAGGTCGCACCGCTGCTCGGTCGTGCTCCTCGGCGCTCGGCGGTGCTCTACTTTGGCCGCGTCCCTGCCTCAGTGCCTCCTGCTCGCGTACGTCCTGACAGAGGCGAGTGTTGGATTGGATGGGGAGAGCAGATGAGGTCGTCTGGGCTAGCTGCGCAAGCACACAAGTCCTGGGACCGCGCCGGCCATGGTACCGCCGCACCGTTCCACCACCCATGTCTGGAGGGATAAGCATCGCACCTGCCAACGAAGCTATCGCAAGCGCCGAAGTGATTCGTGCGGCCACTGGACTCTGGCTCGTTGGTCGAAGCGCGTAGGATCGGAGGCTCGGAGCTCCGCGCATTGTCGAGGTCTCCAGGAGAACTGACAGTCGGGCGAGGAAGAAGCAAGGGCCTTCGCTGTCTTCGGAAATCTGAAGGGGTGGCAGTACGTTTATGATCTTACGGCCAGGAGACGCCCAGCGTGTGGACGGTATTTGAAACTCCGTCCACCCGGACTGTATCTCATCTACCGTCCCCCCAGGGATCAGGCGCGTGGCCACCTGGCCGGGATTGCGGCCCAGAACTTCGCCGCCATGGCCTCGAATGAGAGCTCAAAATCTGCCAGGTGCGCGTTTCAGGCCCCGTGCACCGTGCTGGTGCTCAGGCCGGCGCGGCTCGTCGGCGCCGTCGTGACCTCCTCATGCACTGAGGTTTGTGCTGCGCTGCACAGACCGGAGGTCGCGCGCTCGTCGTCATCTGCATCCAGCCGCCGGAATGCCGTCACCGATCCCGATCTCGTGCTTCAGTGCCCACTCGCTCGCGCCCGCGTCCTCGAGCTCCCAGATCCTGTGGCGCGTGCCGACGCTGGACGCGAACCGCTAGCGGCCACGGGCCCACGGCAGTGCCCGGCATCAGACGGGGCCCCCGCCACGCACCGCGCTTGGAGTCGAACACCTCAGACGGGGCAGCAAGCACGGGGAGGCACAGGGGTCGAACGAAAGCACCGAGAGCAGTGCCCTCGCGCGCGGCGCAGGAAGCCCGGCCCGCCGCCGCGTGGTCGGGCTCATGACGTGGAACACCGCCGGCCAGGACGCGTAGTAGAGCAGCAGCCCGTCGCAGCCGTCGTGGTGCGGGAAGAAGCCATCTCGCCGGCCTCCGTGACGCCACCGTCCGGTATACGGCGACGCGCTCGTAGCAGTGGCGGCGATTAGGCCCAGTCCAGGGACGGACGGTCCGCCCTCGATCTCTTTTGGCCGTTGGATCTCACATGTACGGTAACGATCAGGTCAAAGTACCCAGACTATTCCTCCTTCCCCGCTTGACCGCAGTCCTCCTCGTCCTCGACGACGCGCTGGGCTCCGGTGCGCAGGTGTGATGGTTATCTCGCCGGAGCCGACGAGTGGATCGAACGGTGGTGGTTCAAGCGCCGTTGCTATCACATATCGTCGCACTGCGTCCCAATGAGATAGCTGCCCGTGTCGAGCACGGCCGTGAGCGCGAGCGACGGCGTGCCGATGCGGAGGTCGACGAGGTTCGTCGCCGGGCTCCCGTGGACTGCAGCCATTGCCGTGGCAGTGGAAGTGCCAACGCCGTCGCTCCACATCATCGATGTGGTTGGCGCCGTGACCGCGGCGAGCCGGCCAGGAGGCCGCTCACCCGGCGGCGCGGTCGGCCGCCGCGAGGAGACCGCGGTCGTCGACTTTCGTCAGGTCGAGTCGGATGCCACGGCCTGGCTGCTGGGAACGATGAAGAACGGAAATTGGAACAGCAGGCAGAGGAGAAACCGTCGCTTGGAGGCGATTAGACATGGCACGAAGGATCGATTCTTGACGAACATGGTTAAGGCAAATTGATAGACAGACTGCCGGACCTCGGTGCCGTGCGGCAGCTGCGCACGCTGGCCAGCTGCCGAGCTGCGGTAGCACAGAGTCATGGTGTCCAAGTCAATGTAGTGGTCGAAGCCAACAAGTAGCCTCATTGTGTCATGCTTGTGAAGGCTCTCGCCATCGCCGGAGGCAGGCTCGCCGCAGTACTCAGAACGCCAGGAACCACGCCGGCCATGGCACCACCGTGCCATTCCACCTTGTCCGGCGGGGTAAGCATCCAGTACCTATAAAGCTCTCGCAAGTCGCAATTATCGGAATCGGAAGTGATTCTTGCAGCCGCTGGACTCTGGCTCGTTGGGCGACGCGCGGCTTCGAGCTCAGTGCGACGTCGAGGAGAACAGCAGTAGAGCGAGGATGGAGGAAAGGGTTGTTGCTGATTTCCGAAATCCGAAGGCGATAGGTGGCCGTCCATGTGCGATCTAACGACCACGAGAGGCCCAGGGGCGGACGGTATTTGAAATACCGTCCCCCCGGACTGTATTTCATCTACCGTCCCCCACCGGAGTCGGACACCACATGCCGCTGGCCACCTGGCCGGGATTGGGGACCAGATCTTCGCCGCCACGGCCGGCCTCGATCCCCATGCTGGTGCACAGGCCGGCGCGTCTCGTCGGCCCCGCCGTGACCTCCACCGTGAGCTGCCACAGCAATGTCGACCTCCAGCGCCGTCGCTCCGCGTCATCGTTGCGGAGGGCGCCATGATCTCGGCGAGGAGGCCGCTCACCCGACGGCGCGGCAGACGCGGTCGGCCACCGCGAGGAGACCGCGGGCGCCGACGTGCGTCAGGTCGAGTCGGATGCCACGGCCTAGCTTGCTGGGAACGGGGAAGAACGGCAACGGGAATGGGAACAGCAGGCAGGGAGAAACCATCTCTTGGAGGTTTACGAAGGGGGAAATGGGTAGTTGTCCCTCAGCTTAAGAGCAGCCTGAGCAGTGGGCCCGCGCCTGCTTGGGGTATGACCGCTGTGTTGCACTGGCAAGTCTGAAAGAATGCAGTGGAATAGGTGAAGGTGGTGCGGCAATGGTGGTGGTTTGGTGGGTGCGTCATGAGCGCTGTTTAGGTAGGTTTGGGAGGTCGGAAAATTAGGTTTCAATTTTTTCGTGATTTCCCCATCTCGCTTCAATTAGGCTGCGATTTCTACCAGCCTTCCATATTAGCTGTCCAGAATGACCTTCCCTTCCCTCAGCTCGCTTCCAAATTTGCAGCGTTCAGTATTCAGAGAGGAAGTCAGTCAGAGAAAGAGCAACAAGAATTTTCTGCATCCATCGTCATCTTCATTATTAATTTGTCAGGTGCAGTAGCGAAAGGAAACTACATCAGATCAAGCTCTGCACAAATCTAGCACCGCGAGGTTTCGGGAGAAGGATCACTCGCTAGTCGCTAGTATCTAAGTAGTAGTAACTCATGCAGCTCTTTCCGAGCAATAACAGAACCAGATAGCAGCTGGGCAGCTTTGCATCTCTGATCTGTCATGGGATTTCACTCAGCTAAACGATAGTCTATTTGTCCTGCTATGACGAATTCCCGGCACTACAAACATGCAGCAAGGCCAGGTAAAACTGAAAGAGTTAACACTTGCATGTATATACAGAAAATTGGGGCTATCTCAGTCTGTACGAAATGCTAGAAGTGCTCATTATTGATGACCACCAAATGAAGTACACTTACGTAAAAAAAAAGAAAGGCATAACCTAAAATGACTCTTGAATATAGCAAGAACCAGACTAGTATCATGCATACACCATACATAAAGGCTGCCAGTGTCATCAATGGTGACCTCCTTCAGTTGTCTCCATTCTGATGTACATAACCGCATCCCGAAGGCAGAAAAGCGAAGGGATCCTCAGAGATGTCGAATCCAGGGCGAGTGAAGTCATCGAGTGCGCCAAAGCAAGGATCAAAGCTCAGCGGCGAGTAATAGCCGCGTGCATCATCAGCCATTTTCATGTCAAGGTTTGAAATGCCATCAGACGAGCTGCAAGGGAAGCACCCCATGCTCCTAGAAATTTCATTCATAGGCTCGCTGTCCTGCTGTTGCTCTGATGCTTCTGATACCTTGACATCATCCATGGGGAGCGCAGGTGTGTGGCCCTGGAAAAGCGCAACATGCCCGAAAAGCTTGTCCTTCCTAGAGAATGTTGTTCCACAAGAACAGAGCCACTTGTCACGACCACAATGCTTCTCATGAGTCTTCAAGTCAGCAATCACAGAAAACTTTTTAGTGTTGCAACGGCTGCAGGTGTAGCTCTTGTCACAATGGCTTCGCTTGTAGTGATTCTTCACACACAAGATTGTCTCGAGAGGTTGGAACTTCTTGTGCTCTTTGTTCCGCTTGCAACCCACAAATGGGCATGAGTACCTTGTAACTGGTGCATGATCTGAACCAGAATCCTTTGTGGGCTTGGCAAGAGCCGCAGCAGTCTTGTACTCGTCTCCATGGCCCCTCATGTGCATCCTTAGGTTAGCATCTCTCTTGAAGCCCTTCCCACAGATCAAGCAGAAATGAGTATGCGGTGCTAAAATCTCCTCCTTTTCCAATTGCAATACTACATAAGAACCAGGGGGGAGATTCTGTCCCTCATGTTCACCATCATCACTCTCTTTTACATCAAGGTCTTCCATCGGAGTCGGTTCAGACCCTTCCCCACCACAAGGATTTGGGCATTTGATCAGATCATCTCTTTCATCTTGGGTAGTATTAAGGCTATTGATCAGTTCCTCATAACCAGAGGCCTTTCCAATGTCAGGAATATCAGTCTTGCTGTCTACACTTGGTCGCTGATTAGCAATCATGCCAAAGCCCATAGGAGAACCAAGAGTATTGCTGAGCTGCCTTACTGCTGGATTGCTGCTAAGTGGGTTCTTCATTGAAGGGAGCAGCGAACCAGCAGTTGTGATAAGCTGGATTACAATGCTAGTGAGATCAGCAGTTATGAGCTGCTGCTTTGCTGCTAGCTCACAGGAACCGCCAGCTACTTGGTTCTCTCGGTTACTCATGGACTGCACAACATCTTTTACCTGCTTGATCTTCTGCTCAAGGAAAGTTAGGTTGCTAACTATAGCTTGCGGATCCCAATCTGTATTCTGTGAAGGATTTGGTTCAAATTGATTGCCAACTTTAGCTTCATTGTCATTAGGAAGATACAAACTGGAGGAGAGAGGCCCAAAGAATGGTGGAATGCCTGGCAAAGATTGGCCAGGTCTTGGAAAATAAAACTGCTCTACTGAATTGGAGCGGACAGTCTGTTGGTCAGGGTCAGCATTCGTTGCCGTACCACTTGCAACCGATGAAGAAGCTTTCATGGCAGTTTCCAAACTTGACATCCCGCCTTCCATTTCGATTCAGCACCACCTGACTTCTGCTTCAGCACTCCCTTCTATCCCAGGAAGTTCAATCATCCGGTGTAGAATTGATCTACCGAGCAAGTATGAACCCTGAACAGAGAGATTCAGAGATTATAGGTTGCAGAAAGATAAATTTGAGTCATACTCATAACCAAAGCTGGAAGGAAGTTTGAATAAAAAAAAAACAAAAGCTGGAAGGAAGCTGTGACTGGTGGCCAGCAGAAACGGCCTTTCTCGTTCAAAAGAAAAACCAGTGCCTATTTCTGTTGACAATCCTACCTCTTGGTATTTCAGATGAAACATACCAGAAATTATTTCAGGATTCAGGAAACAACTGGGAAGTTGAAAGAATAGGTTCACAGTTCACTAGCTAGCTGAGGTTACTAGTCAGATTGTCAGAATCAGACCACTACTTCGCTCATCATGTCCTAGTATTTCACCGAACAAATATTTTTACTGAAGTATATTTTACTGATTGATAGATAACTTCTCGAGATCTTCACTAAAAGACAAGTCAATAATCTAATCTGAACGCATCAAGAGATCTGGCCGCCAAAGGTGAGATTTAGTTTTTCCCAGCCAAGCAAATCCATGAATTCTCTAGTCCAGAATTCAGATGCATGTCGAAACGAAACGAACTGACTGATTTAAGTTTGGGACCGCCAACATTTTTGGCCAATTCATCTTCAGCATGATATTGCACAGGAACGCACGACTAAATCTATCCTGAGCTAACATGGACTCGTTAACACATGTTTGGCCAGTTCATCTTCAGCATGATATTGCACAGTCAACGCAGTCAACCACACAACACTTGGACTCGTTAATACGACACCTGTAAGCTAAAGAAAGGGAGGAACCTGCAGCACTGATGACATGTGAACGAACGAAGCTCCATTGTGCCGTCTGGGAATGCAGCAGATTTCTGATAATCAAACATTCGAGCTCCCGTCTGACCCGGCGGACTACCATGGCATCAGGCTGCTGCTAGCTTGCTGCAGCAGCGTGCCGCGGTCTTGATCTGCTGGAGTTCACACCCTCCGTCTTCGGAGCTCGGACCCTGACAAGGAGGACCAGACGCCTCGAAGGAGCGCCACCGCCGCGACGCGTTCCGGGCATGCTCTCCACTGGTGCCGCGGCCACCTCCACCCACTGGCGGAGCTTGACCTCTAATTTCAGAAGAATAAGGGAGAGCCACCTTTTTGCTCTAATTTCAGAAGAATAAGGGAGAGCCACCTTTTTGCTACAGTAATGAACAGTAGCCGTTTTACTATTCATGCAGAGGAGATTTTCATTGACCACCCTAGCCCCAATGAAGCTCCACCGCCGGGCCGCCGTCACCCCCGGCCCCCTCCTCTACGGTTTAGGGCCGCCGCCGCCGCTGACTCAGGCGAACTCGCATGATCTCCGATGGTGCGACAGGAAGTGACCAAGACCAATCAAACATCAGAACATCCGTTGAACCGGCGGACTGCCTTGGCATCTGCGTGCCGCTGGTCCCACCCTCCGTCTTCGGAGCTACCTACCCTTACAAGGATGACTAGATGCCTTACAGGAACGCCACCGCCGGGACGCATTCCGGGAGTGCTCGTCGCCGGTGCCACGCGGAGTTCAGTGATTGCGGCCTTGCATATCGCGCCAATTCTAGCGCTAGCATCTTCTGATCACCAAAAGCCCAGGCGGCGCGTCCATTGCTTGCGCCACGGGGACAGGCCTCGCTGGAGGCGAGAGCAGATGCAGCACCTCCACGACAATGTCCGATCACGGTCGCGCCACCGCTGGCCACCGTCGCCGGTAAGCTCTAGATGAGCCAATGTGCCATGTGGTACAATACTTAAATTCACCTTTTCCATTTCAAAGCAAAGAGATTCGCTTAATGGTATAGCTGAGATGCAATGACAGTGAGCTTTGCGACTTAACGCATCGGCAACTACATTTGCCTTTCCCGGATGATAATGCACTTCGAGCTCATAATCTTTAATCAACTCAAGCCATCTCCTTTGACGCATGTTCAAATCAGCTTGAGTGAAAAGATATTTGAGGCTCTTGTGATCGGTATAGATATTGCACAATGAACCTAAAAGATAGTGTCGCCAGATCTTCAGAGCATGGACGACAGCTGCTAATTCAAGATCATGAGTGGGATAGTTTTCTTCGTGACGCTTAAGCGATCGAGATGCATAAGCAATCACCCGGTTCTCCTGCATCAGAACACAGCCAAGTCCTGTGCCTGAGGCATCACAGTAGACATCAAAAGGTTTTGTAGTGTCCGGCTGGGCCAAGATTGGAGCAGAAGTGAGAAGTGTCTTCAATTTCTGGAAAGCTTCCTCACATTGAATACTCCAATAGAATTTAACACCCTTTTTCAGAAGTTCAGTCATTGGCTTCGCAATTCTGGAGAATTCTGGAATAAATCGTCGATAATACCCAGCTAAACCCAAGAAACTGCGGATTTCAGGAACTGAAGTGGGAGCTTCCCAATCGAGTACATCTTGTACCTTACTGGGATCCACAGAGATGCCCTCAGCAGATATGACGTGACCGAGGAATGGTACTTCCTTCAGCCAGAAGTCACACTTGCTGAGTTTGGCATAAAGCTGGTGCTCTCTCAGACGCTGAAGTACTATATGAAGATGATGAGCATGCTCTTCCTCATTTTTGGAGTAGATCAAGATGTCATCAATGAAGACCACGACGAACTTGTCTAACTCCGGCATGAATACCGAATTCATGAGGTACATGAAGTAAGCGGGAGCATTGGTTAATCCAAAGGACATCACCAAATACTCGTATAACCCATAACGAGTAGAGAAGGCTGTTTTTGGTATATCCACCGGTCTGATTTTGATTTGATGATAACCAGATCGTAGATCTATTTTTGAGAATACCTTAGCTCCGGCTAGTTGATCAAAAAGAATATCAATACGAGGAAGTGGATATTTGTTTTTGATGGTGACTGCATTCAACGGTCGATAATCCACACATAGCCTCAGTCCGTGATCTTTCTTCTTTACGAACAGAGCCGGGCAACCCCAAGGTGAGGTGCTCGGTCGGATATAGCCTTTATCCAGCAACTCTTGTAACTGGATTTTTAATTCAGCTAACTCACTGGGAGTCATTCTATATGGCCTTCGAGATATGGGCGCTGTGCCAGGCTGTAATTCAATGACAAACTCAATATCCCGATCGGGAGGCATGCCAGGCAAGTCCTCCGGAAACACATCGGGGTATTCACAAACCACCGGAATTATTTCTAGAACTTTCCCCTCCAGATGGTATATGACAGTGGCTGGAATTGCATGCTGGGAAAGATGAATGTCCATAGAACCATACATGGAAGAGTTGAACTTAAGGATACGAGAAGAGGTATTGATGATAACGCCATGCTTCTTCATCCAATTCATTCCAAGTATGATATATATCCCTTGACTTGGAAGGACAATGGGAGTGAGTGGAAAAATTTTCCCACCCAAGGTAAGGGGAACATTTCGAACTACTTGGCCAGCATTTAACCGGGTGCCAGGTGTCTGAATAATGTAGGGTCTCTCTAGGCATGTTACTTGTAAGTGAAGTCGTGCCACACATGCTTCACTGATAAAATTATGAGATGCTCCAGAATCAAATAGCACAGTAACAGGGCAGTGATTAACGGAGAACGTACCCGCCATCACTTGGGTGCCCTCCGGAACTTCCTCCAGAGTGGTGTAGTTCACACGACCAGTCTTGGCAGGTACAACCTTCTTTTTCTGATCCTTCTGGCTGGAACCTTGACTCAGTGCGGGAGTCTTGTAGATATTCTGCCGAGGTGGCAGACGGCAGTCACGCGCAAAGTGCCCCAGGTTACCACAATTGTAACAGGGGTAGTTGTTGGGGCGTGGAGCTTGTAGCATTAGGGGCCTCTGCTGCTGTATCGGAAAACGGGGTGCCCACTGCTGCTGTTGCTGGGGTGGTCTAGCGACCCAACGGCCCTGCTGTGGAGGACGGTTTGAAGCCTGCTGATTCCCTGTCTGAACTAGCTTGTATCTCTGGGGTGCATTGCTGGAGGATCCAGCAGGTGCCTTTCTCTTCTTGTCAGCTTTGTGTGCCAGCGTGGCATCTTCCTGCGTGATGGCCTTATTAACCAGATCAGTAAAGTTGTTGCAAGTAGTGAGAGCCAGTTTGTCCTGGAGCTTTGTACTAAGTCCCCTTCTGAAGCAATCTTGTTTCTTCTCATAAGTGTCCACATGAAAACCACCATACTGGGATAGCTGGTTAAAGGTCTGGGCATATTGGAGCACAGTGTTGGTCCCTTGTTTCAGAGCTAAGAACTCTGCCATCTTTCTCCTCATCAAGCTTGTCGGGATGTGGTGGGCTTTAAAAGCTGCCACAAACTCATCCCAGGTGAGATGTGTACCAGCGGGAAGTAGAGCCTTGTGATTGACCCACCATATTTTCGCAGGTCCCCGCAGCTGTTGCACTGCAAAGGCGGCTTTGTCCATCTCTGTGCAATTGAGGATGCTGAACTTATCCTCAATGGTGCGAATCCAGGCATCAGCCTCAAGGGGATCATCGGCCTTATGGAACAGAGGTGGCTGGGTGGCCAGAAATCCGACATAGTCAGTTTCTGCTGGTGCTAGTGGGGGAGCATGTCGACCTCTGCCGGCATTGACTTGGGCTTGCACCAGTTGCCTTATCAACTCCGTCTGCTCGTTACGGTCAGCGATAAGAGCTGCAACAGCTTGAGCCAAAGAGGGAGGTTGTTGGGGCAGTGCTTCGTGATTCTCATTGTCATGATTATCACCCATCTGCAAAATAATCATTCCCCTGGTTAGCCATTTCGCTATCAGGACTAATTCATGCAATATAAAAAATGTGCATATATAATATGAACACACAGCATGAATCCTTCCCCTCGCGATATGGTTCACCAAGGGAAGATAAACTAACTTGCTTTGGTTGAAAGCACATCAACCCACAAATTTCGTCCAGAGCAGTTCTAACGTATGCAAAACTAAACATCGCTCACAAATTTTCAGTTTTGAAGACGATCAAAACACAACTCAAATCTGAAATTTCACACACTGACAGAAAAGATCATTACGGAAGTAAAATTTACAATAAGCAGCCACGCTGCTTCAGCTGGAACAAGGTTCAGTACAAACCAAGCCGTGCTACGGCAACAAACTAACATGGGAGAAGGGTTCACAAACGACCCTACAACACACCACTACGGGGTCTTACACGACCCGGCTACACACCACACTAGCGAGGGGTTATCCTACATGACTCGAACTACCGAGCCACAAAAGAATTCTCAACCCAAGGTTAGCCTAAAGCTCTATGTTGGTCATCCTACCCAACTATCCTACAGTAAGGCTACACTGCAAGGGGAGAATCAACACTGTCCATCCACGTCCTCACGGAGTCCCAAGTCCCGACTCGACTCCAGACACTCCCTCGATCTCCTCAGGGTCCTCTTCCTCTTCTTCTTCTTCTGGCTCCTCCTCTGCTGCATCAGCCTCCATCTCTGCTGCTGCCTGCACCTGAGCCTGGGCGTCCTCAATCCACTCCTGGGCCTGCTAAAGCTGCCCCTCAAGGTGCCGTACCATCTGAGTCCTGTTCTCTAACTCCTCCTGCAACTCCTGAATCCTGATCTTCCTTGCTCTAGACTTGGCCTTCAGGGTCTTGATCTTGTCCTGGGTACTAATCATGTGCTGCTCATGGAGGTGAGCCTCTCGAGCCTTGCTCCTGCATATCGCATTCTCCTCACGAAGCTGCTCATACATATTGCTCAAAGCTGAGGAGTAGCTGAACGAGAGTGCTGTCCTGACGCTATAGTCGGGCATCATGATGTTCAGGTTGCGGTTCACCCAATCTGTATAGGCCTGAGTAGTCTCATCCCTCAAAGGAAACACACTGTAAGGAGTATCTATCACCTCTGCATTATGCTTCTCTGAGAACTCCTCAATAGCCTTCCTAGCTGCAATCTCCCAGGAGTCTGCCAGCTTCCTACCATAGACAGTGAGCTGCCACGAGTCCCAATCCAAGCGAGCGGGGCAAGCAGGAATCTTCACGATCATCTGACAGCGCTCGGTGCCCAGCAAGCTAGACTCGTGTCCGGAGTACTGTGGGGGCTCAGTGTAGTCAAACGCCCTGAGCATCTGCCACAGCAGACGAGGAAAGTGGCCGGTGTGGAGGGCATTGGAGTGCGCCCAACCCTCAGCGTCCACGATCACGTGCGTGAAGCTAGCCATCTGTAAGAACACATAGCACTAACGTAAGTCACAGTTTTCAAAAGAAACAGGTTTAAACTTGGTAACGCAACACAAATAAATTTTTAAGAACACATAGTGAAAACATGGTGATCCAAATAAATTTTTGTGAAGCGCAACCGAAGGTAACAAAACAAACACACAACTCAGGATTGCAAGATGCATGCCACGTTCTAGCGTTTCTCACCCAAACAAGTACCAAAATATGGTATACGAGAACAATCGGTGGCACAATTACATCCTCTCCCTATATATAGACTAGTCGTTCCTACGATCAAGGATTTTATAACGCGCTTACGGAGTTAGTTTCCTGCAGAAGAACACAGAGACAGATATAAATATCCATTTCTGGACCCTTCGTGCCAGCACACACGAACGGCCCCCATGTGTCCTACGCCACACGGGTAACGCATATGCAGTTTCCCACATATTCACACATACATTACCATCCACTATAGAGATGGCACCCAGACGTTCGACGCTGAATGGGCAGCGCTGCATATGTCATAACAACGTATTCACTTCCCGTACACTCGCCTTACGGGACATCCAAGGGTAGACGTGTCCCAAGGGTCACGGTCATGGCCAACCGCATGACAGGTTTACATCTCGTAACATTGCCTTACAAAATGGCCGTGATCACAATCACACGGCATGAAATCCGCACTCCATATCAGGCGGCAGATAGCGACAGGCTCATTTGAATTGAGCCTTATCACCTCCTCGTATGCTCAACATACGGGACCCGCGCACGTATGAAACACGTGGGCTATTCTAAGGACTACCAGAATGCTTACCTTGCTTACCTCAACGTAGGTGCGTCGTTACAGAAGTAAGGTTTAACAAAAAGTAAAAGCTGGAAGTGCTGGAATAAAATAGATACTTAGTTGCCACCTAACTTATATAACATAATTAGGGCATACGAACTATCTATTCCATTCCTTAGCGCATCTAGCGTCAACTTTTCGAAAACCCGAAATCGTTGCAAGGTAATCACCCCAGTGCAATTTAGAGCTCTGATGCCAGCTGTAGCAGCACCGTCCAAATTAAACCGGCTTAAATGCACTAACCTTCATCTTAATACTTAATCCAGTTACTGTGCACTTAAAACGGTGTAACCTGACAGGCTGTCGGGTAAAATCCCGATTAAACTACTGTACTCCAGGATCACAATTGCACTTAGACCCGTACGAAGACGAGCACAGGTGTTACCCGCATACAAAAATCTTCAAATTAACTTACAACACAGGTTTTACATAAAAGTCTTAAATACAACCACAGAGTTCAAACGCACAGCGGAAGTTTAAAACTGAGTTCGAAATACAATACGATAGCTACGACGACGATAAAAGGTGAGCTCCACATCCTGCCCACCGATGTGACGCCAACCTGCCCAATCTTCACGGGGAAGACGGGGCCCACTCGACGGTCCAACCTGGAGGAAGCGGCTGTCCAATCCAGGACGCACAGATCTCCTCGAAGTCCGCAGGGACACAACCTGCTCAGAAGGGTTACAACAACAACCCTGAGTATACTAATACTCAACAAGGCTTACCCGACTCTGGGTATACTTAGCCCATTACCTAGACATGCAAAGCTTTTTGGCTCTGGAGTTCTTTTGCTGAAAAGCTGCTAGAAGTGAATCCTTACTTTCAATATTTTAGCTCCATTTAGTATACCAAGTATTACTAAGTTCGCCTATTCATCTAAAACACACATGGTGGAACAGATTATCTTTTAGTAACTCCAAACCAGTCTTTTCCATTCCGTTTTCATTCCACTTTCTTACTACGATGTGACAAAGAGATAAAGGCTCTCATAACCGCGAGTCACGGCGAATCGATCCGATTTAACCTTGCAAGGTGGACCTAACTCACACGACACATGTAAGCCCCGTTGGGCCACGCGCATCAACTGTTTCCACATTACCACGGCATCTGAACTACGCCTGCTAAAACCCAGGTGATGGGCCCCTCGCAGTGAACTCCCGGAGAACCCGGAGGCGGCATCCTATCCAACACCCGCCAACTCCCACGCCCAGCGTAGCATGGCGGAATTCAAATCACCGCTGTAAGGTGGTACACAGCTTACCGGTTTCGACTACCTCCTACTTCCGGTATGTGGTTAGTACTGTTCAATCCTCGATCAGCACTGCCAACAACGGAACGGTCCTCAATCGACACAGGCGGAGCTTACTTTCCATCCATTCCATACCAATACCAACTCATTTCCGCCCGGTCTCCATTTCTCTTTACTCAACAATTCATTTCAAGCCAAAGCTAAGGGATCAAGATCCTAAACTCGCGAGTGACAGCAATCACTCGACTTCTACCGAAAACCTATTTAGCAAAGCATTTCTATCGACACCTGCTTACTAGTATAGGCCCACGGTACCTAGGGAAACATGCATACTATGGTTCCATTCAACTCCTAGAACATAAATGCACAATACTTAAATAAACATTGAATAATTTAAATTATGATTATGCTCCGGGGCTTGCCTTGCAAGTCAGCGGGGTTAACTAGGCCTCCGGGGGCGTGCTCAACGGCGACCTGCTGCTGCTCCTCTGCTCGTGGCTCCTGGACCGGCTCAACGATCAGCTCGTGGACAGCTTCGTTCGTAGCGTCTACACGAATAGAATATGACATGCACAATTAGAACACAGTGCAATGCATGAGCACATAATGCGATGAAACGATTAACTCAAATTAGCCTGAAGTGTTTCCTTTCAAAAACAACTACTGACTTTGCTTAGAGCAGCAAGGATTAAAACCGGAGTTTATTTTGTTAAGGTACACATGCATGAAACAAATTAACTACCATACTAAAATAAGGAAAAGAGCATAGCTAGGGCAACTATAAGCAAAACCCTAACTTGCCTACAAGCTCTAGCTCAAGAATTTACCAGCTTAACTTGAAAGCAGTAAGCATGCCACCCAATTTTTTCTAACGTTTAAAGATATAGAAACACATTTCCTTTAGCCCTAGAAAAGGAAAACAAACACTAACAGGTAGACAACCAAGCACATAGGCTAAGCATCTGAAAATTTTATAGCGGATTACACATGCAAGTATAAGGCCACTGCAAATTTTTCATAATTTTTAGAGTTATAGAACAAGTGGTACAAAATAGACTAGGTTAAACACAATTTGAATTTTCACCAGAGCAAAAGTGACAAAATGCATGATTAAGTATTTTTCTTCTGAAGATCATGATTTTAGAAACCTAACAAAATTGGTTTGGCATTTTTCTCATTTTTCTGTGATTTTCTACGCAATTATAAACTTTCAGCCGAAAATAAGAAAAAGGGAAAACATAAAAGGGGGCTGACAGCCGGGCTCACTTGCCAGTGGCCCAGCCCGCCCCCTTCCTCTGCTTCGCACCCGCACGCGCGGGGCGCGGCCGGGTAGCTCGCGGCGGCGCTCCCCGCCGGCGGGGCTGACCGGCGGCGGCGCGGCGGGTCTGCAGGCGAGGCCCAGGGCGGCCGGGGGTGCGGAGTGGCGGCTGCTCGCGGGGAAGCGCAGGGCCAAGGGCGGCGGCGGCTCGCGGCGGCACCAGGCCGCGGCGGCGGCGGCGCGGGGTGTTCCGGCGGCTGCGAAGCTCGGCGGAGGCGGGAGCGGCCGGCGCGAGCACCAGGGGGTCCGGGCGGCCCTAGGGCGCGCGGAGGTGGCACCCAGGGAGGAGCAGAGGGGGCTGGCGGCGTGCGCAGGCGGCGGCCGGCGTGTTCGCGGCGGCGCGGCGGCGCTGCGGCGGCGGTGGCCGCGGATTTGGGCGGGGATAAAGCCGGGGAGTGAGATAGGGTTGCGGCCGAGCTCACCGTGGATCGATTTTGCGCGGAGGAAGGCCGGGAGGGGTCGTCGTCGTGAGGGGCGAAGCTCGGAGCGGAGCTTGACGGAGGTCGACCATGGCGGCCGCGGTCTGGAGCTCGGTGCTAGGCCGATTCGGCCGGGAAACAACTCAATCAGGCACGGGATGAGGCGGAGGAGGTGGAGGGCAAGGTGAAACGGGGTTCGGGAGGATCGGGGCGCGAGGAACGACGGCCGGGCGATGAACGACGGCCGGCGCTGCGCGTGACGAGCTAGGGTTCGCTCAGTCCGCTCGCTGCGCGAGGAAGGGGAACGGGATGGATTGCACTGGAAGCCTCTCGACCTAGCGAGGAGAAGAGCGGCGCTCGGACGACGAGGATCGCCGGGATGAACGACGCGTGGAGTCGCTCGCCGGCGTTCAGTCGCCGGTATGGGCGCGGGCGTGCACAGTGCCGAGCACTGCAGTTCCTCTGCTCACTCGTTGACGATTTCTAACTCGATTTTTGACCAAACAAAACTCCAAATTTCATATAACAACTTGAAATTTGGCCAAAATAAAAGTTGTAGAGGATTAAAAGATCTACAACTTTCGTTTTGGGCGGAAGTTGATTTGGAGCTCGGAACAAGGACAAAAACGAGATCGAACACTGCTAACTAGATGTTTGCTAAGCGAACGCGATTAGCGTTAACGACGAATTTGAGTCCACGATTAGCGAGTTAACTCGTGATTAGCGAGACGATTAACACAGGGGTGTTACAATAACCTAAAATGACTCTTGAATATAGCAAGAACCAGACTAGTATCATGCATACACCATACATAAAGGCTGCCAGTGTCATCAATGGTGACCTCCTTCAGTTGTCTCCATTCTGATGTACATAACCGCATCCCGAAGGCAGAAAAGCGAAGGGATCCTCAGAGATGTCGAATCCAGGGCGAGTGAAGTCATCGAGTGCGCCAAAGCAAGGATCAAAGCTCAGCGGCGAGTAATAGCCGCGTGCATCATCGGCCATTTTCAGCGGCGGATCCAGCAGGGGGGCTAGGGGGGCTCCAGCCCCCCCTAAGCTCCCCTAATTACATGTAAAACACTGTAGCAAAAGCATCAAATCACCATTAAATTTTCACACAAATCAACATCTCCATTGTTTCAGCCCCCCCTTGCCTCTCATCATGCATCCGCCACTGGCCATTTTCATGTCAAGGTTTGAAATGCCATCAGACGAGCTGCAAGGGAAGCACCCCATGCTCCTAGAAATTTCATTCATAGGCTCGCTGTCCTGCTGTTGCTCTGATGCTTCTGATACCTTGACATCATCCATGGGGAGCGCAGGTGTGTGGCCCTGGAAAAGCGCAACATGCCCGAAAAGCTTGTCCTTCCTAGAGAATGTTGTTCCACAAGAACAGAGCCACTTGTCACGACCACAATGCTTCTCATGAGTCTTCAAGTCAGCAATCACAGAAAACTTTTTAGTGTTGCAACGGCTGCAGGTGTAGCTCTTGTCACAATGGCTTCGCTTGTAGTGATTCTTCACACACAAGATTGTCTCGAGAGGTTGGAACTTCTTGTGCTCTTTGTTCCGCTTGCAACCCACAAATGGGCATGAGTACCTTGTAACTGGTGCATGATCTGAACCAGAATCCTTTGTGGGCTTGGCAAGAGCCGCAGCAGTCTTGTACTCGTCTCCATGGCCCCTCATGTGCATCCTTAGGTTAGCATCTCTCTTGAAGCCCTTCCCACAGATCAAGCAGAAATGAGTATGCGGTGCTAAAATCTCCTCCTTTTCCAATTGCAATACTACATAAGAACCAGGGGGGAGATTCTCTCCCTCATGTTCACCATCATCACTCTCTTTTACATCAAGGTCTTCCATCGGAGTCGGTTCAGACCCTTCCCCACCACAAGGATTTGGGCATTTGATCAGATCATCTCTTTCATCTTGGGTAGTATTAAGGCTATTGATCAGTTCCTCATAACCAGAGGCCTTTCCAATGTCAGGAATATCAGTCTTGCTGTCTACACTTGGTCGCTGATTAGCAATCATGCCAAAGCCCATAGGAGAACCAAGAGTATTGCTGAGCTGCCTTACTGCTGGATTGCTGCTAAGTGGGTTCTTCATTGAAGGGAGCAGCGAACCAGCAGTTGTGATAAGCTGGATTACAATGCTAGTGAGATCAGCAGTTATGAGCTGCTGCTTTGCTGCTAGCTCACAGGAACCGCCAGCTACTTGGTTCTCTCGGTTACTCATGGACTGCACAACATCTTTTACCTGCTTGATCTTCTGCTCAAGGAAAGTTAGGTTGCTAACTATAGCTTGCGGATCCCAATCTGTATTCTGTGAAGGATTTGGTTCAAATTGATTGCCAACTTTAGCTTCATTGTCATTAGGAAGATACAAACTGGAGGAGAGAGGCCCAAAGAATGGTGGAATGCCTGGCAAAGATTGGCCAGGTCTTGGAAAATAAAACTGCTCTACTGAATTGGAGCGGACAGTCTGTTGGTCAGGGTCAGCATTCGTTGCCGTACCACTTGCAACCGATGAAGAAGCTTTCATGGCAGTTTCCAAACTTGACATCCCGCCTTCCATTTCGATTCAGCACCACCTGACTTCTGCTTCAGCACTCCCTTCTATCCCAGGAAGTTCAATCATCCGGTGTAGAATTGATCTACCGAGCAAGTATGAACCCTGAACAGAGAGATTCAGAGATTATAGGTTGCAGAAAGATAAATTTGAGTCATACTCATAACCAAAGCTGGAAGGAAGTTTGAATAAAAAAAAACAAAAGCTGGAAGGAAGCTGTGACTGGTGGCCAGCAGAAACGGCCTTTCTCGTTCAAAAGAAAAACCAGTGCCTATTTCTGTTGACAATCCTACCTCTTGGTATTTCAGATGAAACATACCAGAAATTATTTCAGGATTCAGGAAACAACTGGGAAGTTGAAAGAATAGGTTCACAGTTCACTAGCTAGCTGAGGTTACTAGTCAGATTGTCAGAATCAGACCACTACTTCGCTCATCATGTCCTAGTATTTCACCGAACAAATATTTTTACTGAAGTATATTTTACTGATTGATAGATAACTTCTCGAGATCTTCACTAAAAGACAAGTCAATAATCTAATCTGAACGCATCAAGAGATCTGGCCGCCAAAGGTGAGATTTAGTTTTTCCCAGCCAAGCAAATCCATGAATTCTCTAGTCCAGAATTCAGATGCATGTCGAAACGAAACGAACTGACTGATTTAAGTTTGGGACCGCCAACATTTTTGGCCAATTCATCTTCAGCATGATATTGCACAGGAACGCACGACTAAATCTATCCTGAGCTAACATGGACTCGTTAACACATGTTTGGCCAGTTCATCTTCAGCATGATATTGCACAGTCAACGCAGTCAACCACACAACACTTGGACTCGTTAATATGACACCTGTAAGCTAAAGAAAGGGAGGAACCTGCAGCACTGATGACATGTGAACGAACGAAGCTCCATTGTGCCGTCAGGGAATGCAGCAGATTTCTGATAATCAAACATTCGAGCTCCCGTCTGACCCGGCGGACTACCATGGCATCAGGCTGCTGCTAGCTTGCTGCAGCAGCGTGCCGCGGTCTTGATCTGCTGGAGTTCACACCCTCCGTCTTCGGAGCTCGGACCCTGACAAGGAGGACCAGACGCCTCGAAGGAGCGCCACCGCCGCGACGCGTTCCGGGCATGCTCTCCACTAGTGCCGCGGCCACCTCCACCCACTGGCGGAGCTTGACCTCTAATTTCAGAAGAATAAGGGAGAGCCACCTTTTTGCTACAGTAATGAACAGTAGCCGTTTTACTATTCATGCAGAGGAGATTTTCATTGACCAGGGGCCATGGCCCCCCTAGCCCCAATGAAGCTCCACCGCCGGGCCGCCGTCACCCCCGGCCCCCTCCTCTACGGTTTAGGGCCGCCGCCGCCGCTGACTCAGGCGAACTCGCATGATCTCCGATGGTGCGACAGGAAGTGACCAAGACCAATCAAACATCAGAACATCCGTTGAACCGGCGGACTGCCTTGGCATCTGCGTGCCGCTGGTCCCACCCTCCGTCTTCGGAGCTACCTACCCTTACAAGGATGACTAGATGCCTTACAGGAACGCCACCGCCGGGACGCATTCCGGGAGTGCTCGTCGCCGGTGCCACGCGGAGTTCAGTGATTGCGGCCTTGCATATCGCGCCAATTCTAGCGCTAGCATCTTCTGATCACCAAAAGCCCAGGCGGCGCGTCCATTGCTTGCGCCACGGGGACAGGCCTCGCTGGAGGCGAGAGCAGATGCAGCACCTCCACGACAATGTCCGATCACGGTCGCGCCACCGCTGGCCACCGTCGCCGGTAATGTGAGCAAGTCGCTACTTCTCGTGAGCCACCAGTCCACCGCAGGTCCGCGGCCACCGGCTGCGCGCGCGATGGACGAGGACGACGCTCTTGAGGGTTGAGGGTTGTGATGCTCCCAATTTGGACCGCAGAAAACGAATCTGACGGGCTGAAGGCATCCAGGGGGTGAACGCTATTTCAAACCCCGTCCACCCTTGGGGTCCTGCAGCGCGCCGGACGGCCGGAGTGGCGCCGAGTTCAGCCCGTCCTCGGCTTCCACCACCCTTCCTCGTAGGCACCTAGGACCTGAAGCGCCGCCTCCGGGACGCGTTCTGGGCACGATCTTCGCTAGTGCCGCACCAAGTCCGGCCGGTGACTGCACCCATGCCTCCGCGCCAATTCCAGCGCCAGCAGCTTCTGATCACCACCAGTACCACTGCGAGCGGCACGGCGGGGACACGCCTCGCCGGAAGCCAGAGCAGCAGATGCAACTCCTTCACGAACACATCTGTTCGTGCTCGCGCCACCGCTGGCCACTGGTCGCCGGCAAAGCGAGCAAGTCGCTGCTTCTCTTGAGCCACCGGACTAATAGCTGCAGCGCGCGACAGGCGAGGACGATGGTCTTGAGTCTTGTGGGTCGAGTTGGTCCCAATCTGAACCGCACAGAACGGATCCGACGGCCTGTAGACACCCAGGGGTGGACGGTGCTTTAAATACCGTCCACCCGGTCGGTACCCGAGATACCGTCCACGCTAGGATCGGTCCTTCCAGACCACGGTCCGCCGGAGCGGCGCCGAGTTCCCGGACGTCCCTGGCTTCCTGCGATGACATCCTCGCCTTCACGGCAAGCAACGCGGAAACCATCCTCAGCGGTGGGAGGATCTGCGACGACGCCATCCGCCGAGGGCGCGGGGACGGCGTGACGTTGTCCGCGGATGCCACCGACGCCGCGCTCCTGGGCCCCGCTCCACTGCTCCAGCTTCGCCGAGCTGGAGGAGAGCTTCGCCACAAGGGTCCTAGGCAAGGGCAACCTCGCCGCGCATGCAGTCGACGCCTGCCTCGGCTACTCCTTCGCCGACCGCCTCCGCCCGTCCGTCGCGATCGCCTACTACCAGCCGGCAATCGTCGCGCAGCAGAACTCCTGCTGCACTGCAGAAGGCGGCCGGCGAGCGACACGACGACGATGATTAACAACGTCCGCGACATGGACCCGGCGTTCCGAGCCGCGTCCAGCTACAGCGGCGTCGGGGTGGACACGGCGCGCGGCGACGGGCGCCCTGGACAACAGCTATAACACGGTCAACCTGCAGAATATGGTGCTGCTCAAGTTGGACTGGGAGCTCAACTAATACCCGGAGGACACCTTGGCTTGTCTGGTCGAGTACAGGGACGACGCGGCGGGATGGAAGGACTTCGGCGACGCCACAGAAAGACTCAACAACCTGAGTCCTGGACGAGCAGTAGTGCACGCGCTTAAAAGTTTCTTGCAAAGACGTTGCAAAGAGATCTCTTTGGTTTGTTAGATTTGTTCGGTGGAGAGTTGTTCTAAATCAGGGTTAATTTGCCATGTATTATCTATATGTAACCATTTGCTGGGCATTATTTGAAATGAAATAGTACATTTCCGGTCATGGATTCCTAATATCACACCGAACTTTTTCATACATCCTGTGCTCACTCACCAAGTCACCATCTGAGAAACTAAAGTTTAGAAGCTGGAACACTCTAATTGCCAAGTTAAAGGTGCCATTTAGTATTCCCGGATAAGCAAATCCACGAGTTCTCTACTCCAGATGCATTTCGAATATTCAGTTAGTTCACTGACTGATAAAAGTTTGGGACCCCCAAAATTTGGGCCGTTTCATATTCAACATCATATGTCATGGGTAGTAAGTACTGTGCACACAGGGTCCAGATATTAGGAAAGATTAGATTAAATTGGTTTGTTATTTTTTGAGTTTAGAGATTGGTTTCTTGAGGGTTAAGTTAGAGTTTCGTAAGAGTTAAGTCAGTCCATCTATATAAGAATGGGATTGTATCTTTTTTTAATCAAGCAATAAAAAAACAATTCAAATCCCCCAAATACTCTAGTCTCTCACCACACCGACTTTGCCCGGCCATCTTCCTGGCAATGTGTAAGGATCGATGGACCAAGAGGGGGGGTGAATTGGGCCTTTTTCAAATTTCTAAGAAAGATAAAACAAACTTAACCTATGCAATGCTAGTAAGGCTCAATTCACCAACCGGCTAAACAAAGCAAACTACACAAGCTAACAAAGATATGAAACTAAGCAAGGTAGAGCTAAGCTATGATCTCTAAGGTCAAGCACATGAAAGAATGCATGAAAGTAAGTGCTTGAAAGAAAGAGAGTGCAAGAGACAACCGGATTTTTCCCGTGGTGTCGATGTGTTGGCACACACCCCTAATCCACGTTGTGACACTCACTAAGAGTCTTGTCACCTCCCATGTCACCGAGACTTGGGCGCTCACTAAGAGTCTCCGTTCACCATCCCGGCGTGGTGGAGCTCAAGCCACGTACAATCTTCTTCTCCGGGCTCCCACAATCCTTGGCAAGCTCCGCGAGAAACACTTCGATCACCAAGATCGTCTAGGTGCTGCCAAACACCAAGAGTAACAAGTTCCTAGGCCTTCACTTGACCTACACTCAGTTGACCCTAGCTCAAGCACACTTGCTACACTTGCAATGGATGAGTTCTTCAAGGTTGAAGCACAAACTAAGCACTAGATCTTCTCTCTTTTGCTCAAAGCTCTATCTCTTCTTCTCAAGGGTGGCCTCAGGTTTTCAAGGTGTCAAAAGGCAACTGAAATGAACCAGGGGGTACCCTTATATAGAGTGGAGGAGGTCACATAGCCGTTGGAAGTTTTCTGCAGAAAAACCGTGACCACCGGAAGAACCGACGGTATAGAAAATATGGGCATCGGTTCAACCGGTCTCTCTGTGTCAAAGAAGTAGCCGTTGGAGTTCTGACACAGTATCCACGCTTGCGTCATTGCACCGGTGCATGCTCCGTAGGGGCATCGGTTCAACCGGTGCTGAAGAGGTTCGCTGATCAACTCAAACAAGCGTTCTGGAACAAAGTACATCCAATGCACCGGTGCTTTGTTTCTGAACCGTCGGTTCAACCGGTGCTGAAGAGAAGTTGGAGTCCATCAAACATGATCTCTGGAACAAACGACTTTCATTGCACCGGTGCTTTGATTTCGGAGCGTCGGTTCAACCGGTGCTGAAGAGAGGTTGAAATCCATCAAAACATGCTCTCTGGAACAAAGGACTTTCATTGCACCGGTGCTTATCTTTTCAGCCATCGGTTCAACCGGTGCTTCACTTGATTTCTGCCTTCATCCAGAGAAGATAGACCGACAGGGTATCGGTCCTTCCGCCATGCATCGGATGCTCCGATGCTTGGGCACCGGTTCAACCGGTGCTGCTGATTTTCTTTGTTTACAGCTGTTTTGACTTGGATTCGAATGTGACTTTGATTGTTGCTTCTTCCAAGAGTTGTGTTGACTTCTATTTACCATCTTTTGCTGTTTTTGAGTGAGTGTGCAAGATTTCTAAGGCCAACTCAAGTTTGATCAAGCTACTAACTCATGAACCCCTCTTAATAGTACGATCAAGAACTAGAAACTATAAAACCTAACTAAATCAAATGTCCTTCATCTCCTTATGACACTTGAGACTAGAAAGGTCATTTATCTTTGAAATTGAGTCCTTGGTACGCATGATTGTTTCGAATGAGGGGTCTCCTTTCATATTTCATATGAGACTAATCCAGTTAATGAGCTTTCCTTTAAAACACACGTTAGTCACATACGGTTGTCATAAATCACCGAAACTTACCATTAGCATCTATCGGCCTAGATGCACTACAATCTCCCCCTTTTTGGTGATTGATGACAACACAATGTAGAGATACATACAATAAGAAAAAGAAAGCGATAAACAAGCAAGCATTACTTGAAATAAAGCACATGTAGGGACAAGTCAACACAGAGCAAACACAATATCCAAAAAACATGTCCATACACAAAAATCCATGAAGATCCAATCACGCCACAAACCACCAAAGCTCCCCCTATCTCTACTCCCCCTATCTATCTCCCCCTTTGGCAACAAAACACCAAAAAGGAAGGCAAACTAATCCTGAGCTGGAGAAGGCGGGGTCTTCCGGCTGGGTCCGGTGGAGAACTGAGCGGCGGAGTCGTCGGCGTCGTCGTCCGTCCAGTCGTCGTCGACCGAAGAAGACTTCTTCTCGACCGGAGTCGTCGGAGCAGCAGAAGTAGCTGGAGTAGCGGTAGAAGCTGGCGCGGCGACGATCGTGGAGTCCGTCGGAGGAGCAGACGTGACGGGAGTCAGGTCTGGCTGAGTGATGCGCACGACGGATGGACGGATCACCTCAGGCTGAGAAGGAGTATCAAACGTGAGTGACTGAGCCGAGGGGTGCTGGAGCTGGTGTAGGATCTGCTGCTGTCTATGAAACTCTGCACGCTGCTCGGCTGTCCAGACACTAGGCTGTGGAGCAGGAGCCGGGGCAGCAGTAGGAACAGGACTGGCAAACAACCCGGTCGGTAGAAGTGGTGACACCGGGAAAGATGACAAGGGTGTCTGCATGAATCCGCCAGCAGGTGGAGGAGGAGCAGTGGAGTCGAACTGGAGCTGCTGGGGTGTAGGGAGCTGAGGCTCAGGCAGTCCAGTGTGTCGGTACAGCTGACCGAAGCATCCCGAGAAGAAGGTAAACATCTGCTGCTGGATCTGGGACTGCTGCTGAAGCTGTAACCTCATGGCCTCCTGCTGCTGCCGAATCCCCTCAAGCACTAGAGTCTGGGCCTCCTACTGGCGAGCCTGCTCGGCCTGCATGCTCAGCTGAGCTGCTGCAAATCTGTCCTGCTGATCTGAGAGCCGAGTAAGAATAGCAGCGAGTGCATCGGGCTGAGTGACCTGAGCGGTGGAGACTGGAGGAGCGGGGGCTCGTGCTGCACCAGAAGATCCTGCCTCATCATCATGAGCTCCTCGAGGGACGGTAACAGAGGGAATGAAGTCCTCGTCATCCTCCGAGTCCTCTGAGTCAGTGATCAGGTAGTGTGGGAGCTGAGCCTCTGCAGCTGCTAGTGAAGCGTCCTCGGCTGCTGTCGGATCATCTGCAACTCTGCCCTCAGCCAAGAAACGCTCATCCAGAACCCGCTGTGCTCGGCGCTGGCCTCTCGAGCCACGACGACCGTCTCGAGGAGTAGCTGGTGAGTAAAAACTGAAGTGTGTCCTCGAGTGCTCCAGCTCATCCATATGCTCATTCTGACTTAGCTGAGCCAGAATCCAACAGATCCAATGAGCAAACGGATGACGACGGTGAACTGTCATCCCATCCAGAATCACATCCTCTAGCTCGCAGATAAAGAAGTCGACTAGGTCAAAGTCACGACCTGTCATGATATAAAGTAGAAGCCACTGCTGCAGAGCTGTGATCCCCTCATTGTATCCAATCCGAAACAACAAGCTCTTCCTCAAGGCTAGATGGATAGAGTGTGCCATGGGAGTCAGCCTGTCCGGAGTCCTCGGTGTGCCAGGCAGGAAAGGCTGCTGAAACAGAACACTGTTCTCTTCATCAGATGGAACGTGAGACTCGTGAGGACGTCGAGGAGGTACCGTGCTGCCATAAGCCTGATAGTGTATGAAGTGTGGCTCCTCGGCAATCTGAACTCCAAGATAGGTAGCCAGTCGTGCTCGGGTCAAGCGATAGTGCTTTTCCTGGAACATGAAGTCTATAAACTGCCGGTCCTCCTCAATAAACAGAGTGGCGTAGAAAACTCGAACCCACTCTCGAATGTACTTGGACCTCTCACTGAGTAGAGCAGGCAATCCAACATATCTCTCAAAGAGAGGAAGCACTGGAGTCCCACCTGCTGCTACACGCATAGCTACCCAGTGAAGCATCTTGTGCTCACTAATCTTGATGTCCAACTGGCAGTAGGTGTGGTAAAAAGACTCCTGAAGCAGAGTGTAAAAACGACGATCAACTCCGACATCCCTCTGCTCGGGAAACCACTGCTCTGGGATCACATAACGCAATCTCTTGACCCTAGGTCCTGGTATGCCCCTGAGATCAAACAACTCAACCTCGGGCAGCTCCTCACCACTGTCCTGACCTCCTATCTGAGTGTCACTGCCGGTGTGTTGCTGCTGCTGTGCATGGCCTGCTCCCCTCTGAGTGCCACCACCTCGAGTCCGTGGACGTGAGCGGGACTCAGGTGTGGCCTGAGCTGTCTAAGTACGTCCTGAGCGACGTAACTGCTGCTGTGGCTCCCCCTGAGCCTGAGGCTCTCTGATCCTGAGTGAGCCCTGCCTGTCAGCTGCGTCTGCCACTGCCTCGGCCTGCTCTCGCTCGCGGTCCTCACGGGTGCGCTTCTTCTTTTTCTGCACAACCATCTTGCTCTTGCCTTTCTTGTCTCCTGCCATCTGTCATAGAAGTAGTATGATGGGATATGAGCCTAAAACAAGAATTCTAGTGGATATCCTCGGAAAGAACACACTAATAAAGATCTTGAAGTGTTTGAGAAAGAGTGTGATTTGTGCAAGGTAAGTAATATATGTGAGCATGTGTGTAACTGAAGTGAAACAGAGACACAACACATGACGAGGAGGTTAAGATCATACCCTGATAGATCAAATGAGGAAAAACCGACAAAAACGACACAAGTTGTCTTAGAGACAAACTGTCGAACACCTTGAGTGCAGATGAGCACAAGGTGGGAGGGGCACGGGAGCTCGGTTCCCTGCGCGTGAGGAGATTCAGAGGAGGATGCACGGCGCGCGGAGAAGGCGTGCTGGCTTTACAGGCGGCGGCGCTGGACTTGGATGGCGGCGGTGCGTGGTCAGCGGCGCACAGGCGGCGCAGGCGCGGAGCAGGACGGCGCGAGCGTGGCTCGGGCGCGCGCGAGAGGCGGTGAACGGGCGCGAGGTTTGTGGCGCGGCGGCGAAGCGGTGCAGGAGCGGCGCGCGTGCGGCAGCAGAGGGGCGGCGCAGGAGTGGCGGTGGCGGAGCGGCGTACGGGCGCGGGGTGCAGGGCGGCAGTTTCACGAGGAGGAAGAGAAACAGTGACTGAGACTGACGCGTGGGCCCGCGGAAGGATTAAGTGAAAACATAACCGGCGGGCCCGCCAACCCTAAGCACCGGAAGGTCCGATGGTATGGAGAAAAGAACGTCGGTGTAATCACCAGTGTAAGTTTGACCAGATCTGAACGAGATTGAAACGTGGTCAGAAGGGCACCGGAAGATCCGCCACTGAGGCACCGGAACATCCGACGGGCGTCGGTGTATCTGCAGGAGTAAGGGCCAGAGGCTATGCAAGAGCCATTTACTCCACGCAGTAACATCGGTTGAACCGATGTTGAAGCGTCGGTTCATCCGCCATACATCGGAAGCACCGGTGGACATCGGTGTAAAGGTAGGAGGTTGTTCCAGAGGCAATGCAGAAACCGTGCCACGAAGACTTAAGCACCGGTTGAACCGATGAGATGAAAAACAAGGCGTCGGTTTAACCGGTGGTTAAAGAAATTTTCTGCTGAACTACAAACTCTACTTCTGATCCAAAAACTCAAAGCCAAAGCCATAAACACTCAGTTTTGGATCATTTTCGAGAGACAACCTCACCCCTCAAACACTCAAACTAAATGCTCGCAAGCTTTTATATTAACTTAGGCAAATTAAGATCCAAGCGAGGTTTAAACACAAAAACCAAATGTATGAGCCACTTTGCCTATGAACTTAGAGATTTAAACTTTAAGTTCGATAGGACGTGACTCAAAAGGCATGAAAGCACAACATTGATCTAATCACTCTTGTGGAGATGATATATCATATTTTGCATGAATATCTTTCTCGAAGTGTGATTTGCTCCCTTGTGATGCTACTAACATGATGCAATGCCAATGCAAAGCGTGAAATTAAACATGGATGCATTCTATATGACAAGCACATGCATTGCAAAAAAAAATCTATCTTGTCAAGTTTGAACCCTCGTTAAGCTTCTTCATGATGAACCATTCTTCATGCCATGAGCGAAACCAAGACCACCGGCTCATGCAAGACCCATGTTCATCACTATCTTAACAAGGTTAGACAAGCCCCTAGCACATGTACATATGAAATGCATCTATATGACAAGGCAATTATATGACGTTAGAAGCATCTAGAACGTTAAGCTCACTCCTTAGCCTAACAAAAGTACTCTCGTCTAAAGGTTTTGTGAAAATATCCGCCAATTGCTCCTCGGATCTCACCCCTTGAAGAGATATATCTCCTTTGGCTTCGTGATCACGCAAGAAGTGATGCCGAATATCAATGTGCTTTGTGCGAGAGTGTTGAACCGGATTTTTGGCAATTTTTACGGCACTTTCATTATCACAAAGGAGCGGGATCCTATCTAGTTTCACACCAAAGTCCAAAAGAGTTTGCTTCATATATAGGATTTGGGCACAACATGCACCGGCCGCTATATATTCCGCTTCCGCGGTGGACAAAGCCACGGAATTTTGCTTCTTACTCGACCAAGAAACTAGAGAACGCCCAAGCAAGTGGCAACCCCCGGAGGTACTCTTGCGATCCACACGGCTTCCGGCAAAATCCGAATCCGAGTATCCCAAGAGATCTAAACTAGCGCCTTTGGGGTACCACAAGCCTATGCTAGGGGTGTGCTTGAGATACCGAAGGATCCTATTCACAGCCGAAAGGTGTGACTCCTTTGGGTTAGCTTGAAAGCGGGCACACAAGCACACACTAAACATTATATCGGGCCTAGATGCGGTAAGGTAAAGCAAAGACCCTATCATAGAATGATAGAGGGATTGATCAACCGGTTTACCGTCCACATCCAAGTCGAGATACCCATTGGTTGCCATGGGTGTCTTGATTGGCTTGCACTCATCCATCTTGAACTTCTTCAAGATATCTTTAGTATACTTTTCTTGATGGATGAATGTCCCTTCCTTAATTTGTTTGACTTGAAAACCAAGGAAGAAGGTCAATTCGCCAATCATGGACATCTCGAATTCCCTAGACATCATGGTAGCAAACTCATGGCTTAGTAAATCATTAGTTGAGCCAAAAATAATATCGTCAACATAAATTTGACAAATGAAAAGATCCCCGTTGACGTCTTTTGTGAACAACGTGGTGTCCACTCTCCCGATCTTGAAGCCTTGCATGATTAGGAAGTCACGAAGCCTCTCATACCAAGCCCTTGGAGCTTGTTTGAGCCCATAGAGTGCCTTGTGCAACCTATAAACATGGTTAGGATTCCTCGGATCTTCAAACCCGGGAGGTTGCTCAACATAAACAAGTTCGTTAATAACGCCATTTAAGAATGCACTTTTCACATCCATTTGATACAACTTAATGTTATGATGTGAAGAGTAAGCAAGAAGGATACGGATAGCTTCAAGTCTTGCGACCGGAGCAAAGGTTTCACCAAAATCCAAACCTTCGACTTGAGAAAACCCTTTTGCCACAAGTCTTGCTTTGTTGCGTATCACCACCCCATGTTCATCTTGTTTGTTTCGAAAGACCCACTTGGTGCCGATGATGTTCTTGTCTTTCGGAGGAGCTTCGAGGACCCAAACTTCATTGCGGGTGAAGTTGTTCAATTCTTCTTGCATGGCCATCACCCAATCCGAGTCCTCAAGCGCTTCCTCTATGCTAGTGGGTTCAATACAAGAAACAAACGAGTGATGTTCACAAAATGAAGCATGCTTAGAGCGAGTTCTTACTCCCTTTGAAGGACTACCAATGATTTGACCAATTGGATGATCCTTGGAGATGCGACCATGCTTCACTAGCGGTATTTGCGTGGATGCTTGTTGGGGTGGATCTTGTGTGACTTGTGCTTGTTGTGGAACACTTTGCTCTTCTTGTTCTTGGACTTGGGTTGTTGGTGTTGGCACATCTTCTTGAGGTAGTGGATCATCTTTTTCCTGATCTTCATCTACTTGGGGTGCCGTGGAGGTGCTTGGTGTAGATGAGGAAGGTCCTCCCCCTTGATCATTGCCTTTATGCACCTCTTCCGGCTTGATATCCCCAATGGACATATTCTTCAAAGCTTCATCAATCTCTTCATCACCTACATTTTCATAGCCAACAACCTCCTCTTGGGAGCCATTAGATTCATCAAACTCCACATCACATGTTTCTTCAACTAACCCGGAGGTTTGATTGAATACTCTATATGCTTTGGAGTTTGATGCATAACCAAGAAAGAAACCTTCATCACATCTACTTTCAAACTTACCGAGCCTTTTCTTCTTATAGATGAAGCATTTGCAACCAAAGACTCGAAAGTAGGATATATTTGGTTTCTTCCCGGTGATGAGCTCATATGGAGTTTTCTTGAGGAGTCGGTGGGGATACACTCGGTTGGATGCATGACACGCCGTGTTGATTGCTTCCGCCCAAAACTTCTCGGACGTGCCATAATCATCCAACATTGCTCTTACTAAGGTGATGAGTGTCTTGTTCTTTCTTTCCACCACTCCATTTTGTTGAGGCGTGTAGGTGGCGGAAAACTCATGCTTGATGCCCTCTTCATCGCACCATTCTTCAATCTTCATATTTTTGAACTCGGTGCCGTTGTCACTCCGAATCTTCACAATTGGGGAGTTGTACTCCCTTTGAGCTCTTCTTGCAAATGTCTTGAAGAGTTCCGGAGTTTCACCCTTATCGCCTAGAAACATAACCCAAGTGTAACGTGAAAAATCATCAACGATTACTAGGCAATAGAGGTTACCACCAATACTCTTGTATGTAGTTGGACCAAAGAGATCCATGTGTAGTAGCTCGAGCGGCTTGGAGGTAGACAACATCGTCTTGATGGGATGATGTGTTGCGACTTGCTTCCCGGCTTGACATGCTTTACATAGCTTGTTCTTGTCAAACGTGACATCCTTCAAGCCGGTGATCATCCCTCTCTTGTGGGCTTTCTTGAGGTTGCTCATGCCAATATGAGCAATTCTTCTATGCCAAAGCCACCCAAGAGAAGACTTGGTGAAGAGGCATGTCATGGTGCTTGTTTGCTTTGAAGTCCACTAAATAGATGTTGCCATGTCTAAACCCCGTGAATACCATTGACTTGTCTTCTTCAAGAGTTACTACAACACCATTCTTGTCAAAGGTACACGTTAGTCCAAGATCACATAATTGAGCAATAGAAATGAGATTAAAACTAAGTGCTTCTACAAACAAAACATTTGAAATAGATAAATCTTTAGAGATAGCTATTCTACCCAAACCTAAGACTTTCCCCCTTGAGTTATCACCATAGGTGACATGTTCATGATCGCCGGGGTCTTCAAGAGAGGTGAACATGCTATCATTGCCGGTCATGTGTTGAGAGCAACCGCTATCAAGTACCCAATGTTTTTCACCGGCTTTGTAGTTCACCTACACACATGAGAATTCACTTTTGAGTTTTGGGAACCCAAACAAGCTTTGGGCCTTGCACATGTGTGACAAGAGCTTTTGGGACCCAAAGTTGCTTGGGAAGCTTCTTCTTTGACTCCTTAGTGAGTTTGCCAATGAATTTGGCCTTCACCTTGCCCTTCACTTTACTCAAGAGAAAATGGTTATTTTCAAACATTGAAGAGTAATTCTTGGGTAATTTAGGAAGAGGATGTGATGGTAAAGTGCACTCCCTAGTGTGGTGCCCGGTGACTTGGCAATGTTGGCAATATGATCCAACTTCCTTGATGAAGCTAATCTTGATCTCCGGAGAAGGAGTAGTAGCTATGTTTGGCTCCGGAAATGAACCAAGACCTCTCTTGCCATAGTCACGGGCATTGTTGAAGAGAATCTCCTTGTGGATGTATTCTCCTCTTGAGAGCTTCTCCACACTACTCTTGAGGCTTGCAACTTGATCCATCAATTCCTTTTCCCTAGAAGGTGCAAGCTCGGGCAAAGCATTAGTAGCATTTGCATTAATGAGTAGGTCATCACATGAAGTAGAAGCATTGACCTTCTCAATAGTTTCATGAGCAAAGTTCTCAAGACTTGGGTCAATTGCTTCATAGGCAAATTCAAGTTCTTGATACTTGTGAGCCAACTCCCTATGCTCTTGTTTAAGCTTTTTGTGGCTCTCTTCAACTTGCTTAGCAAGTACAAGTGACTCATTGTGCTTTTTGAGCAAGTCATTGTACTTGCCAAGCAAATCGGAGTGGGCAAGCTCTAACTTGGCACGAGTGCTCTCAAGAACCTTGACTTTGCCCTTTTCCCTCTTGATGACGGATGTATACTCATTAATGAGGTTAGCAAACTCATTAGGGTCAAGCTCATCATCACTATCATTTTCACTCTCACATACCTTAGAGTTACCTTTGGCCATGAGGCACATTGGAGGTGGAGGTAGTGATGGTTCTTCATTTGTGAGGGCAATGGTGACTATGTCTTCTTCATCACTTGATTCTTCGCTTGATGAGACATCGGTCACCCACTCTTGCTTTTCCACCAAGAAGCTTCTCTTGGTGTTGCCCCTTTTCTTTGGGAAGAGCTTGGTCTTTTTGTCATGGCTCTTCTTCTTCTCAAGCTTCTTGTTCTTGTTTTTCTTCTCATCTTCTTCATCATCGCTTGAATCATGGCGATGTTTGCCTTTGTTATCCTTCTTTCTCTTGTCCGGCTTGGGGCAATCGGGAGAGATGTGTCCTTTTTCCCCACAATTGTAGCATGTTTTGTACTTGACATCTTCCCTATACCGGAACATCCTTCTTTTGGGGTCAAAGTTGTAACCCTTCTTTTTTATCTTGTCGCTCAAGCGTGTGAACTTTCTCATCATGAGAGCAAGTTCCCCATCTTCTTCATTATCGGATGAGCTTTCATGATGATCTTCTTCTTCATTGCTTGAGCTAGATTCTTGCTTGATCATCTTGAGCTTGCGGTGCTTGTTGGCCTTGGTTTTGAGAGCAATTGATTTGCTTGTTGTTGGCTCTTCGGTCATACCAAGGATACTCATTTCATGAGCGCGAATTTCGCCCACAAGCTCTCCCACTTCCATTGTATCAAGATTCTCCTTTTGAAGCATAGCATTGATAATGTTGTACTTGGGCTTCGGAAGGAGCATGAGAATCTTGCGGTTGATGGAGCCACTGTCAATTTTGGAAACTTCAAGAGCATTAATGTCCTTGACAATGACATTCAAGCGGGAATACATATCATTGCAATTTTCATGAGCAAGCATTTTAAAAGAATCATATTTTGCTCTAAACAAGTGATATTTTTGTTCACGGACTTTTGTGGAGCCTTCATGAATTTCAATTAGCTCTTTCCATATATCACTTGCTAAGTCCATGCCATTAACTCTAGCAAAGACTTCCTCACTAATGGCTTCGAAAATTGCATTTCTAGCCTTGGCATTCCATTTTAATTGTTCGGTGGTGGGAGTTCCGGTGAATCCGGTCTTAGTAGCCAACCACACTTCGGGGGCAATCGCATCAAGGTATGCTGCCATGCGAACTTTCCAATAAGCAAAGTTCTTGCCCTCGAAGTGAGGCGGCGAACCTCCCATCTTGGCCATAGCTCTAGGCGGTGAAGCCTAATGATCCAAATGAGCAACGTAGCTCTGATACCAATTGTAAGGATCGATGGACCAAGAGGGGGGGTGAATTGGGCCTTTTTCAAATTTCTAAGAAAGATAAAACAAACTTAACCTATGCAATGCTAGTAAGGCTAAATTCACCAACCGGCTAAACAAAGCAAACTACACAAGCTAACAAAGATATGAAACTAAGCAAGGTAGAGCTAAGCTATGATCTCTAAGGTCAAGCACATGAAAGAATGCATGAAAGTAAGTGCTTGAAAGAAAGAGAGTGCAAGAGACAACCGGATTTTTCCCGTGGTGTCGATGTGTTGGCACACACCCCTAATCCACGTTGTGACACTCACTAAGAGTCTTGTCACCTCCCATGTCACCGAGACTTGGGCGCTCACTAAGAGTCTCCGTTCACCATCTCGGCGTGGTGGAGCTCAAGCCATGTACAATCTTCTTCTCCGGGCTCCCACAATCCTTGGCAAGCTCCGCGAGAAACACTTCGATCACCAAGATCGTCTAGGTGCTGCCAAACACCAAGAGTAACAAGTTCCTAGGCCTTCACTTGACCTACACTCAGTTGGCCCTAGCTCAAGCACACTTGCTACACTTGCAATGGATGAGTTCTTCAAGGTTGAAGCACAAACTAAGCACTAGATCTTCTCTCTTTTGCTCAAAGCTCTATCTCTTCTTCTCAAGGGTGGCCTCAGGTTTTCAAGGTGTCAAAAGGCAACTGAAATGAACCAGGGGGTACCCTTATATAGAGTGGAGGAGGTCACATAGCCGTTGGAAGTTTTCTGCAGAAAAACCGTGACCACCGGAAGAACCGACGGTATAGAAAATATGGGCATCGGTTCAACCGGTCTCTCTGTGTCAAAGAAGTAGCCGTTGGAGTTCTGACACAGTATCCACGCTTGCGTCATTGCACCGGTGCATGCTCCGTAGGGGCATCGGTTCAACCGGTGCTGAAGAGGTTCGCTGATCAACTCAAACAAGCGTTCTGGAACAAAGTACATCCAATGCACCGGTGCTTTGTTTCTGAACCGTCGGTTCAACCGGTGCTGAAGAGAAGTTGGAGTCCATCAAACATGCTCTCTGGAACAAACGACTTTCATTGCACCGGTGCTTTGATTTCGGAGCGTCGGTTCAACCGGTGCTGAAGAGAGGTTGAAATCCATCAAAACATGCTCTCTGGAACAAAGGACTTTCATTGCACCGGTGCTTATCTTTTCAGCCATCGGTTCAACCGGTGCTTCACTTGATTTCTGCCTTCATCCAGAGAAGATAGACCGACAGGGTATCGGTCCTTCCGCCATGCATCGGATGCTCCGATGCTTGGGCACCGGTTCAACCGGTGCTGCTGATTTTCTTTGTTTGCAGCTGTTTTGACTTGGATTCGAATGTGACTTTGATTGTTGCTTCTTCCAAGAGTTGTGTTGACTTCTATTTACCATCTTTTGCTGTTTTTGAGTGAGTGTGCAAGATTTCTAAGGCCAACTCAAGTTTGATCAAGCTACTAACTCATGAACCCCTCTTAATAGTACGATCAAGAACTAGAAACTATAAAACCTAACTAAATCAAATGTCCTTCATCTCCTTATGACACTTGAGACTAGAAAGGTCCTTTATCTTTGAAATTGAGTCCTTGGTACGCATGATTGTTTCGAATGAGGGGTCTCCTTTCATATTTCATATGAAACTAATCCAGTTAATGAGCTTTCCTTTAAAACACACGTTAGTCACATACGGTTGTCATAAATCACCGAAACTTACCATTAGCATCTATCGGCCTAGATGCGCTACACAATGGTTATCCTCCTTGTCCCCCAAATGAACTAAGGTTCATAGCATCATATTGTACAGTAACGCATGACTAATCTTTAGCTAGGCTGAAGTAACCACACTCCACACACAAAGGGAGGAACCTGCAGCACTGAAGGCATGTGAACAAAGCTCAATTGTGCTGGCAGGGAATGCAGCGGATTTCTGATAAAGCTGCCGAGCTCGCATGCTGTGAGAAACCGCCCAAATTATCTCGATTAAACTAGGTTATCGTCCATTGATCAATCCCAGCTTAAGCGAGATAATCCCGGTAGTCCCCGGTATGCGCCTTGAGCAACGCCCAGGATCAACCCGCATACCGTTTGTTCACATCATAGCAACCATCACAAGGATACATATGAGAGCAAAATTTTAAACTTTTGATTACAAGTCTTAATCATCTTACAAAAAACTCATGAAGTTAACTATAACATAAGCAACTATACATGAGGGTTTGCAGCAATTTAAGAGTTTCTTTACAACTAAGATGTATTATAGGTCTAAGTGGATAACCTACTATGTTTTCTTAGATTCAGAGCCTAAATGCAGCGAATATTTAGAGAATATTTAGTAGCAATAATGATGTCCTTGCCCATAAGACACCCCTTGCATAAGGTTTGAGCGAGTTTCACCGTCCATCCACTTTGCCGGCTCCGGCGGGATGAACGTGGCGGTCACTCCTTAGGAGAGAACCTGCAAAACAACTTAACGGCAGCACCGTAAGTACATTTCGTACTTGCAGGACTTATCCATCATACTATATATTTGGTGGATGCAGAAGGCTAGTCAAGTTTTAACATTAATATATAAAAATGCGAGCGTAGTTGTCAAGTGAATAAGCAAAAGACATGGCATCTAATATTTCTACATCAAGCACTAATACAATTGCATAAGTAAAGTGATCATGTAATCATGAGCTCAATCTTCCATAAGCCCTTCACGAAACTCTACGTTAAAGTCAAAGTACAAGAGCATGCTCAATGTCCGAGAGCGCGGCTATTGCAATAGATTATAAACCCTGCAGGGGTGTACAACTTTTCCCACACGACACGAGACCATAGGCCATACGACCCGTCGATCCGTAAGCAATGATTCACGTGTCAACCATTCGCATACCCATCCCCAACGCTGAGACGAACGGCCGGGATGGACAGGTGCAACGGAACCGCCGACTACACCCCATCACAAACCGTGCCGAATCCACTCAGTGAAGGGTGCGCGTATGGTACTGAGCTTACCATCCCATTATAAAGCATGTGGCTTGTACGAAAAAGTGCTCAAGTAACAAAGCGATGACGCGTCGGTCCTTAACCAACTCAAGCAAGTCTAAACCATTTGGATTCCACTTCCAACATGGCCCTACCACACTTGCTCAAATCTCGATCCATCATTCATATCTTGCTCATGTTTTAATCTTTCTCATCCACTCAAGTATATTTAAGCAAACACACTATAGCTCGCGAGTGATGGTGACCTTGCCATCTCTCGACTTCTACCGTAATCTAAGCATGGCTAAGCAAATCAATTCGAGAAGTCTAAGCATACATACTTTACCTAGTATAAGTTGTTCTAGAGCTATAAGGGAAACATGCCGAGTGGGTTCTACACAAATCACATAACTAGATAGGGTTAAGCCCATGCACAAGCAATACTTTATAATAGCAAATTAAGATTCAAAAGTAAGGTTTGAGATACATAGGTGCCTGCCTTGGTACTCCGCAACCGCGACACTCCGGAACGTCATCCTCTAAGAAAGTAGAAAATGCATGAATTAGAAAGATGCCAATGCATATGCTTATGAGATGCAATGACTCATGAGATGTAAAAGCTAACATGATTCAAGGTCATAAAGCAAGTAATTCAAAGAGGTAAATAAGGCCACACAAACATTACATAGGGTGGAGATGCAAAACAATTGCTCACACATTTGCACACACACTTTACAAGACAAGTTGTAACATGACGATACTATAAAATTAGTTATGGTATTACTAGTCATCATATAAATTAACAGTAAGTAACTCATCTCAACGTCAAGCATCAATCATAGGAGTAGTTAATGATTGTTATCAACATGGAGTGCAAGAGTCTAGAATATGCTCATACAAGTTAAGAATATTGTTATGGCTAAATTTAGACAATTCAAGAATTAATGGGTAACTCTAGCAACATCACGTTTTAGTTAAGGCAAGATCATCATTATATAGAAGAGAAACTAGCAAATCATGTTCTATTTAATTAAGGTGACATCATTACTATAAGTTATTTCATGGAGGTTACTAACCACAAAAGCATATCATATTTATTTTTAATTATCGGAGAAAGATTGATAGCTCACATGAGCACAAGTGATTCACTAGGCATTTTGCAAGTAGATTAATCCTAGAACAACATATTCAAATTTGTATCCTCCTACAAACATCTAATGAAAGCTAGTATTTACAACAACATATCATGGCCATAGGTAGTTAACAAGAGTGGCTTATGATTTTAGAAAGAGCGTCATAAACTAATTAACCATGCATTCAACTAGGGAACAAGCTCTTAATTAATAAATTAGAAACTACAAGAGTATATAACTATTTCATAGGTGTTATTAATTTTAGACAGTAGATAAAGATTGAGTAAAGTAAACAAAACTGGATTTACAATTTTAGAGGTACATATGTATTTATTGTGCATCATACTATTTAACTAGTGTTAAGCAAATATAGATTAAACTGTACTAATATATAAGTAATTCATGCAAAACAACATGTCTAATGGATAGTACACATCATAAGGAAGCTAGCAAAATTGGTTTCATAATTTTTGGACTAATAGAGAATTAATTATGTAATTAATAAGGTAAACACATATTTAATTAAACTAGAAAATAAAATAATTATTTTGGGAGCAAACATATTTTTAACAGGTAGAAAACGTCAATACGAAATCAACAAAATTGTTTCACATCAATTGGAGTTATATTCAATTTTATACGAATTATACAAGATGATGCATGCTCAAGTACTCAAACCATCTAGGCTGTCTACGGTACTGCTACAGTACCGCAGACCGTTCGGCCGGGGGGCGGACCGTCCGCCGTACAAGCTTGGGATGACTTCCAGAAACGCCTCGGTTTTGTGTGAAAGTTGGAAGTAAACGGCGGACCGTCCGGCGGTGAATGGCAGACTGTCCACCGTAGAAAATTCTGGGGACATATTTTTGTGCAGAGGCTCGGTGTTGAGGGTCATGACTCGCGGACTGTCCGGCCGTAGGTCGCGGACCGTCCGCTCGTTGGCCGAGGCTCACCGGCGAGGTCGCCGACGAAGGCTCCGACAACGGTTTCGAGTGCGGTTTGTTTCTATGAGTTCCTCAGGACATGGAAAACTTATTTTGGCTATTAGATTTGACGTGCATGGAGTCTACGAAGCTCTAGGTCATCAATGGTGAGATGCCATGGATGGGATAGGACCTTGAATGAGGGCACAAGAAGGAAGGGGAACAGCGAGGGGGGCTCACCGGCGACATGTAGAGCACGAGTAAAGGACCACTTGTTGGAGTAGAGTGGCATCAGTGTAGATCGGCTCGAGTTCATCCTTGTTTTCTTGGGGAAGATGAAGAAGAAGCTTGGGGATGGCCTTCTCCTAGGTCTCCGGCGAGGAAAAGATGGTCGAGGTGGTGGAGAAGCTCGTCGGCGTCGTCCTCCTCTGGTCCTCCATCGAACTCCGGCGAGAATGTGGTGGATTTAGTGAGGAGAGGTGGGTTCTTCCTCCATAGCTTAATGGAGAAGAGGGCAAGGGGGAGGGAGGAGCTTCTGTGTGAAAAGAAAGACTACAGGAAGGGGACAGGGCGCTGGTTGAGGTGGGAGTCGGATGGGGCATGGACACATGCGGGTATACGTGGCTCAACTTCTCTGCAAAGACGACACGCACACAGGTGGTTCTCGCGGACCGTCCGCGAGGGAGAAGCGGACAGTCGGAAGAAGAAAGTCACTTAACATAATGGTTCTGTACATAAACTTCTCTCTTTACTCCATTCTTCAAAATTGATCTTCCAAGCCTTCAAAAATCACACTAATTTTTGTGTTGATACTAGAAATCAAGAGCAACCCATTTTGCTTGGAATTGGTAGAAAAGGTATTGTAGATTTGAAATGAAAATTCTTCCCGGAATGCTATTTTTGGGTTTTTTGGCTGAGGTGTTTGGCTTCAAGATGGATTTCTAAAATCCGAGAAAAATCACCTTAATTCTAGATTTTGAAAATAGTAATTTATAAAAATAACTCCCAACATAAGTCATATAATAAAAATACAAGTTGCTTCACAAAGCATGAGTTTCAAAGGTATCAACAGTTTAAAATTAAATTCAAATGCATTCAAATCAAGCACAAATTTTTCTCAAAGCTAAACAAAGATGCTCATCATGCAATGCTTAACATGATAATTATATTTGGATCGTTACACATGCTCTCTGATGGGCGACGGGGAAGTGACCAAGACCAATCAAACATTCGAACCCCTTCTGAACCGGCGGACTGCCATGGCACCGTCTTGTTGTTGCAGCGTGTGCCCCGGGTCACACCTTCATCTTCGGAGCTCGGACCCTGATAAAGACGACCAGACACCTCGCAGGAGCAGGAGCACCGCCAAGTCCGGTGATTGCGGCCTTGCCTGCCGCGCCAATTCCAGCTCCAACAGCTTCTGATTGCCACTAGAGATGGCGGCGCATCCGCCGCGCGGCACTGGGAGTGGGATGAGTGTCGCCGGGAGCCCGAGCAGATGCAGCACTTCCGCGAACACGTCCGATAGAGCTCCCGCCACCGCTGGCCACCATCGTCGGCAAAGTGGGCAGGTCGCTGCTTCTCCTGAGCCGCCGGACCACCGGCTGCCGCGAGCGACGGGCGAGGAAGGCGCTGTTTTTTTAGTGAGGAAGACGCTGTTGAGGTCGCGATGCTACCAATCTGGACCACACAGGACGGATCCAACGGCTTGCAGGCACCCAGGGTGGACGACCCGGTCGGTGTCTGACTTACCGTCCACGTCCATCATTTGGGTCCTGCCCGGCCACCGTGCGCCGGGGCGGCGCCGAGTCCAGGCCATTCCTGGCTTCCACCCCCTTCCTCGTAGGAACCCAGGAGGCTCTCCATCCTGCATCTTACCGGCGCTAGTGCGATGGCTGGTCTGGAGCCCTGGAGGCGAATGGAACAGACAGGGGTGCCGCCGTGCCGGGCGCGCGGCGGGTGGCAAGCATGGCGCGCGCGCAAAGCGCAGGCGAGACGTCGGCGGCCGGCTCTTCCGCATCACTCAATACCGTGCCCTGCGGGCATGCCTGAGAGAGTCGTAGCCACCTGGCAACCATCGTTAGCCTCCGTCCCTGCTCTTCCTCTCGAAGTCCTCGCCGCACGCGCGACAAGAAGCGCGACACAGCTCTGAGCCTTTGATCCTGTCGATGACGAAGGCGCGGTTTGCAGAAACAGACGTCGCACGACGAGAACGATGGTGGACGTCATCACAGGTAGTATGTAATCAAGTCTCTGCAATGTTGGTCGGCGGCGATGATGGCGCCATCGGAAGCGGCGGCTACAGTGCCACTCGCCAGGGTCGGAAATTGACGTTGGCTGCTTGCAGCTGGGCAGTGCATCCATGGATGCCATGCCGATATGGAGTTTTCCGGCCAATCCAATCAAGTTTGTTCGCTGCAGTCATAGTTCTGCAAGTTTCAGGATTTTCAATGACAAGTTTGCCGGCGATGCCAACGACTAGTCAGGCGCCCAGGCCCAGGCGAAGGAGGACTACAGAGATCCTGGATGTCAGATTGAACCTGGCAACCTTTGGGATCAGGTCCCGGTGGGTGTTCAGATGCTCATAACTTGCAAGTCTGGTGGGTGTTCCTTACTCCTCTGCACTTTCTGGACATTAAACCACGAGCTATGGAGTCGCTGCAAGACTGGTGGGCGGCTTCGATCCTTCCTACGTCCGACCAAGAGAAAGGGGTTTGACACCTTGTTCTCACGGATTGCGTGGGAGCTGTGGAAGAAGAGGAACGCTAGAGTGTTCCGTAACGCTGCTGCTCCTATGCCACAACTGGTTCAGACCATCAGGCATTTTGGAGAGCAGTGGGTCTTAGTAGGTGCGAAGAAGTTTGGTTGTTTGTATAGTGAGTAATAGCTCTAGCTCTACCCTGCTGCCTTCTTTTCCCATAATGCTTGTTGTTGCCTTGTGTAATTAACTAGCAGTAATTTTGGGAGCGCCCGTAGTCCGGTGCGTTGTGTTTGTAATTTAAAATTCCAAGTTCTTCTTCTTAATGCAATGATGCGCAGCTCTCCTACGTATTCGAGGAAAAAAACAAGTTGCCTAACCAACTCTCAGAATCTTTTTTTGAGGAAACTGTAGGGGCAAGCCCCAATTCTCAGAATCTTAGGCCAAGCAAACATTCTAATTTGACAGTACCGACAGAAGTAGGTACGGTAAGCTGTCAGAAACCAAGTAATTACATGTATTACTTGAACCACATATATTCATAAAGCACTACTAGAAAACTAAGAATCAGACAATGCTACACTTACAAACTGTCACGGGTGAACACTCCCAACAAGAGTAATTAATCATGATGAATACAGAACAACGACATGTATTGCATGTATTTTCAGTCTCAGTGTACTTTGATTTCATTTTCCTTTTTACCTTCCTGCACTGCACAATTGGACGCAGGCACATTCTTCCAATCTTTCTTCTTCTTTTTTTCCTTGAAAAACTTATTCCAATCTTTCCCCCCTGCCATTTTCAGCGCGTCGGCAAGCACATTCAGGCCAAGGCGCTGGCCAAATGGCGGGAGAACGGAAACAACCAAACCTGCATGAGATGCGCGCTTTCTTTCTCGGACCCGAACACTCACTCCTCCTCGACGCACCGAGCAGCTTCCACGGCGACCACAGGTACACCACTTCTCTCGACCTCCGGGTGGAACGCCATGAAAAGGAAGGTGATGGCCTGGCTCGAGCCGCCTGGGACGACGTCGCCGACCCCGATCTTGTGCTTCAGCGCCCACTCCTGAGGCGCGTGCCGACGCTGGACGTGAGCTAGCGGCCACGGCAGTGCCCGGCATCTGACGGGGCTCCGCTCGCCACGCGCGCGCTCGGAGTCGAACAACTCGATGGCCGCGCACTGGTGCAGCCAACCCGTGAAGCAGAGCACCTTGAAGCGCGGGGATACGCAGGGGTCGAACAACAGCACGGAGAGCACCGTCCTCGCACGCGGCGCAGGAAGCGCCGCCCGTCGCCGAGTGGTCGCGTTCGCGACATGGAACGCCGCCGGCCGGGACGCGTAGTAGAGCAGCAGGCCGTCGCAGCCGTCGTGGCGCAGGAAGAAGCCCATGTCGCCAGCCTCCGCACTGCCGCCGTCCGGCATACAGCGACGCGCTCGTAGCAGTGGCGGCGATGAGACCCAGTCCGCGGAAGGGGATGGACGGTAAATAAAATACCAACCGGGTGGACGGTATTTCATTTACCGTCCACCCTTGATCTCTTTTGACCGTTGGATCTCACATGTGCGGCAACGATCAGGTCAATGTTCCCAGACTATTCCTCCTTCCCCGCTTGACCGCCGTCCTCCTCGTCCTCGACGACGCGCTGGGCTCCGGTGCGCAGGTGTGATGGTGATCTCGCCGGAGCGGACGAGTGGATCGAACGGTGGTGGTTCAGGCGCCATTGCCGTCACGGCGCATCGCACGGCTTCCCGTGCCGAGCATGACCGTGAGCGCGAGCGGCTGCGTGCCGATGCGGAGGTCGACAAGGTATGTCGTCGTGCTTGCGTGCACGGCCGCCGTTGCTGTGGCAGTGGAAGTGCCAGCGCTGTCGCTCCACATCATCAATGCGGAGGGAGCCGTGACCTCGGCGAGCCGGCCAGGAGGCCGCTCACCCGGCGGCGCGGCGGACGCGGTCGGCCGCCGCGAGGAGACCGCGGTCGTCGACTTTCGTCAGGTCGAGTCGGATGCCACGGCCTGGCTGCTGGGAACGGTGAAGAACGGCAATTGGAACAGCAGGCAGAGGAGAAACTGTCGCTTGGGGGCGATTAGACATGGCACGAAGGATCGATTCTTGACGAACATGGTTAAGGCGAATTGACACGCTGCATCGAAATTCGTAAGAGGATTCAGAGGTCAGTTGATGGAACACCGAGCATCCCAGTTTGTTGGTCATAACATTCTGCTGCTGCTGCTGCTGGGTTTCGAGATTGTCTTATGTACCATAAATTTCTAGTATCAATTTGTCCAGGGATATTGTTTATATGCATTTCTGTCCTGGGATTGCTTTCAAGATTTGCACAAAGTAGTGTCTCCTACCAATCATACCCATTTGCAGGTCGCACAACACAATAACTTATAATTGATTAATTACCATGGACGGACACTCTGCAGTTGGTGTGGGCTAATGATAGAACCAATGCTGACTCCTTTGCTGCATAACAAGCACACATTTAATTTCAAGTTAATGATGTAGGATCCTTTCTGTGTGCTTATTCATGCAACATTCTGTCTCGAGCTTGAAGTTGATCCTTTCAATTGTTAGCCTGTTTCACAGCTCATCCCTGCGCTGCGGTGCTGGAGCTTTGGCCAGAAAGGACCAATTTCAGTCTTGTATTTTTAAAAGAGTCCAATTATAATGAAGTTTGCCATTCAAATGGAGCCTGAAACCCTTCTTGGACACACTGTTACACATATCATGTCTCGAATATATATCCATAATTACGTATATAAAAACGTCTTTCGCAACTTGCTCTGATATACTCTATTGATTTTACTAAATATTCTGTGTGTATATAATTACGTATACAGAAACGTCTTTCACAGCTTGCTCTGATATACTTTATTGGTTTTACTGAAATATTTTCGCGATTGCTCCTTTTGCAGCAAAAGGCCACATCAGCAGCTATACCATAATCATGAGTCTAGTTTGTCTAGTATGCCAGGGAATGAACTCTCCCAGAACTTAGCCCGATCACCATTACCGATACTGACAACAGTGCTAACTCTGATAACTGGAGGTCAATATTGTCACAAGGTGGTTGTAGTGCCAGGGTATGTCAGGTTCTACCCACTCAAACCACAACCATCTTACTATCTTAGTTGCAACGCCCTGCTGAAAGCCTGAAGATCGAGGACCCCTAGACGACCCATCTGTTTTGTAGCAAAACTTTCTTCCAAGCAACAAGACTGTGATCCCCACTCGGCCACTCACATCCTCCCTCTCCTTTCCACAGAAAGCTCCTTCTGACACTATCAATTCTTCTTTCCAGAGCCCATTTCTTGAGGGCAAACACTGTTAGGAAATATATTGGCACTGAAGTCAGAACTGATCTCACTAGTGTTAACCATCCAGCCTTATGTAGTAACTTTCCTTTCCACGATTGTAGTCTGGCTGCAATCTTGTGTATCAATGGCTGCACTTCCACTCCTTTCAATTTTCTTATATTCAGTGGCAGCCCTAGGTAAGTGCAAGGGAAGCACTTAACCTGACACGGCAGACTCTGTAGAACTTTATCAAGATTTGTTGCCTCACATCTGATCGGGTATGATGCACTCTTGTCTAAACTTATTCATAAACCCGAAGCTTCCCCAGTTGCTGCAAACATTTCTTTAAGCACTTCCGCATCTTCTTTCCATGATTGACAAATACTGCCTCATCATTTGCATAGAGGCTAATCCTTAGAGTAAATTCCCTGGGTGCCATTGAAAAATATAACTCATCCATTGTGTGCCACTGAATGGCATGTAGGGGATTTTTTAACCTCACTGCTTTCTCAAGTAAATTTTGTAAAGATTCTAGTGCTAGGATAAAGAGCATTGGTGAGAGGGTGTTGCCCTGTCTCAACCCCGTGCGATGTTTGAACATTCTTCCTTTGGTTCCATTTAGTAAAACCGACGACGTGGCTGTGGCCACCAAGTTTATGATCCATCCTCTCGACCTCACTCTGAAGCATCTAGTGGCGGCAGCCGAAGAACATGTCTTTTTCGCTGAACCTGAAGAACTGCAACCTGTAATTATTAGTACGGACCACCGCAGCTGTTCTTATGCAGCACATCGGACATTGCCAAGATAGAAAGACCCTCTGACGACAAACTTTCAACATACATTTTAAATTGAGAACATGAGACTCCTTGGATGTTTGGGCAGCAATGTCATATCACGGTAGACGCTTCGAAATATGAAGCCATATGATGTTGGCTGCAGAAATGGAGCAGCTTAGCATCGAATCCCTTGCACGTGCTGGGCGAGATCAAAGCGGACAATCCCAGCAACGCCGCTTTCGCTGGCCTGGCAGCCTCCTCGCAATCAATTTGTGATGGCTCTAACTAGTTAGCCTTGCCGATGCATCCAAATCAACGTCCCCGCCGTCCACAGGGCATCAGAGGTCGCACCGCTGCTCGGTCGTGCTCCTCGGCGCTCGGCGGTGCTCTACTTTGGCCGCGTCCCTGCCTCAGTGCCTCCTGCTCGCGTACGTCCTGACAGAGGCGAGTGTTGGATTGGATGGGGAGAGCAGATGAGGTCGTCTGGGCTAGCTGCGCAAGCACACAAGTCCTGGGACCGCGCCGGCCATGGTACCGCCGCACCGTTCCACCACCCATGTCTGGAGGGATAAGCATCGCACCTGCCAACGAAGCTATCGCAAGCGCCGAAGTGATTCGTGCGGCCACTGGACTCTGGCTCGTTGGTCGAAGCGCGTAGGATCGGAGGCTCGGAGCTCCGCGCATTGTCGAGGTCTCCAGGAGAACTGACAGTCGGGCGAGGAAGAAGCAAGGGCCTTCGCTGTCTTCGGAAATCTGAAGGGGTGGCAGTACGTTTATGATCTTACGGCCAGGAGACGCCCAGCGTGCGGACGGTATTTGAAACTCCGTCCACCCGGACTGTATCTCATCTACCGTCCCCCCAGGGATCAGGCGCGTGGCCACCTGGCCGGGATTGCGGCCCAGAACTTCGCCGCCATGGCCTCGAATGAGAGCTCAAAATCTGCCAGGTGCGCGTTTCAGGCCCCGTGCACCGTGCTGGTGCTCAGGCCGGCGCGGCTCGTCGGCGCCGTCGTGACCTCCTCATGCACTGAGGTTTGTGCTGCGCTGCACAGACCGGAGGTCGCGCGCTCGTCGTCATCTGCATCCAGCCGCCGGAATGCCGTCACCGATCCCGATCTCGTGCTTCAGTGCCCACTCGCTCGCGCCCGCGTCCTCGAGCTCCCAGATCCTGAGGCGCGTGCCGACGCTGGACGCGAACCGCTAGCGGCCACGGGCCCACGGCAGTGCCCGGCATCAGACGGGGCCCCCGCCACGCACCGCGCTTGGAGTCGAACACCTCAGACGGGGCAGCAAGCACGGGGAGGCACAGGGGTCGAACGAAAGCACCGAGAGCAGTGCCCTCGCGCGCGGCGCAGGAAGCCCGGCCCGCCGCCGCGTGGTCGGGCTCACGACGTGGAACACTGCCGGCCAGGACGCGTAGTAGAGCAGCAGCCCGTCGCAGCCGTCGTGGTGCGGGAAGAAGCCATCTCGCCGGCCTCCGTGACGCCACCGTCCGGTATACGGCGACGCGCTCGTAGCAGTGGCGGCGATTAGGCCCAGTCCAGGGACGGACGGTAAATGAAATGCCGACCGGGTGGACGGTATTTCATTTACCGTCCGCCCTCGATCTCTTTTGGCCGTTGGATCTCACATGTACGGTAACGATCAGGTCAAAGTACCCAGACTATTCCTCCTTCCCCGCTTGACCGCAGTCCTCCTCGTCCTCGACGACGCGCTGGGCTCCGGTGCGCAGGTGTGATGGTTATCTCGCCGGAGCCGACGAGTGGATCGAACGGTGGTGGTTCAAGCGCCGTTGCTATCACATATCGTCGCACTGCGTCCCAATGAGATAGCTGCCCGTGTCGAGCACGGCCGTGAGCGCGAGCGACGGCGTGCCGATGCGGAGGTCGACGAGGTTCGTCGCCGGGCTCCCGTGGACTGCAGCCATTGCCGTGGCAGTGGAAGTGCCAACGCCGTCGCTCCACATCATCGATGTGATTGGCGCCGTGACCGCGGCGAGCCGGCCAGGAGGCCGCTCCCCCGGCGGCGCGGTCGGCCGCCGCGAGGAGACCGCGGTCGTCGACTTTCGTCAGGTCGAGTCGGATGCCACGGCCTGGCTGCTGGGAACGGTGAAGAACGGCAATTGGAACAGCAGGCAGAGGAGAAACCGTCGCTTGGAGGCGATTAGACATGGTACGAAGGATCGATTCTTGACGAACATGGTTAAGGCAAATTGATAGACAGACTGCCGGACCTCGGTGCCGTGCGGCAGCTGCGCACGCTGGCCAGCTGCCGAGCTGCGGTAGCACAGAGTCATGGTGTCCAAGTCAATGTAGTGGTCGAAGCCAACAAGTAGCCTCATTGTGTCATGCTTGTGAAGGCTCTCGCCATCGCCGGAGGCAGGCTCGCCGCAGTACTCAGAACGCCAGGAACCACGCCGGCCATGGCACCACCGTGCCATTCCACCTTGTCCGGCGGGGTAAGCATCCAGTACCTATAAAGCTCTCGCAAGTCGCAATTATCGGAATCGGAAGTGATTCTTGCAGCTGCTGGACTCTGGCTCGTTGGGCGACGCGCGGCTTCGAGCTCAGTGCGACGTCGAGGAGAACAGCAGTAGAGCGAGGATGGAGGAAAGGGTTGTTGCTGATTTCCGAAATCCGAAGGCGATAGGTGGCCGTCCATGTGCGATCTAACGACCACGAGAGGCCCAGGGGCGGACGGTATTTGAAATACCGTCCCCCCGGACTGTATTTCATCTACCGTCCCCCACCGGAGTCGGACACCACATGCCGCTGGCCACCTGGCCGGGATTGGGGACCAGATCTTCGCCGCCACGGCCGGCCTCGATCCCCATGCTGGTGCACAGGCCGGCGCGTCTCGTCGGCCCCGTCGTGACCTCCACCGTGAGCTGCCACAGCAATGTCGACCTCCAGCGCCGTCGCTCCGCGTCTTCGTTGCGGAGGGCGCCATGATCTCGGCGAGGAGGCCGCTCACCCGACGGCGCGGCAGACGCGGTCGGCCACTGCGAGGAGACCGCGGGCGCCGACGTGCGTCAGGTCGAGTCGGATGCCACGGCCTAGCTTGCTGGGAACGGGGAAGAACGGCAACGGGAATGGGAACAGCAGGCAGGGAGAAACCATCTCTTGGAGGTTTACGAAGGGGGAAATGGGTAGTTGTCCCTCAGCTTAAGAGCAGCCTGAGCAGTGGGCCCGCGCCTGCTTGGGGTATGACCGCTGTGTTGCACTGGCAAGTCTGAAAGAATGCAGTGGAATAGGTGAAGGTGGTGCGGCAATGGTGGTGGTTTGGTGGGTGCGTCATGAGCGCTGTTTAGGTAGGTTTGGGAGGTCGGAAAATTAGGTTTCAATTTTTTCGTGATTTCCCCATCTCGCTTCAATTAGGCTGCGATTTCTACCAGCCTTCCACATTAGCTGTCCAGAATGACCTTCCCTTCCCTCAGCTCGCTTCCAAATTTGCAGCGTTCAGTATTCAGAGAGGAAGTCAGTCAGAGAAAGAGCAACAAGAATTTTCTGCATCCATCGTCATCTTCATTATTAATTTGTCAGGTGCAGTAGCGAAAGGAAACTACATCAGATCAAGCTCTGCACAAATCTAGCACCGCGAGGTTTCGGGAGAAGGATCACTCGCTAGTCGCTAGTATCTAAGTAGTAGTAACTCATGCAGCTCTTTCCGAGCAATAACAGAACCAGATAGCAGCTGGGCAGCTTTGTATCTCTGATCTGTCATGGGATTTCACTCAGCTAAACGATAGTCTATTTGTCCTGCTATGACGAATTCCCGGCACTACAAACATGCAGCAAGGCCAGGTAAAACTGAAAGAGTTAACACTTGCATGTATATACAGAAAATTGGGGCTATCTCAGTCTGTACGAAATGCTAGAAGTGCTCATTATTGATGACCACCAAATGAAGTACACTTACGTAAAAAAAAAGCAAGGCATAACCTAAAATGACTCTTGAATATAGCAAGAACCAGACTAGTATCATGCATACACCATACATAAAGGCTGCCAGTGTCATCAATGGTGACCTCCTTCAGTTGTCTCCATTCTGATGTACATAACCGCATCCCGAAGGCAGAAAAGCGAAGGGATCCTCGGAGATGTCGAATCCAGGGCGAGTGAAGTCATCGAGTGCGCCAAAGCAAGGATCAAAGCTCAGCGGCGAGTAATAGCCGCGTGCATCATCAGCCATTTTCATGTCAAGGTTTGAAATGCCATCAGACGAGCTGCAAGGGAAGCACCCCATGCTCCTAGAAATTTCATTCATAGGCTCGCTGTCCTGCTGTTGCTCTGATGCTTCTGATACCTTGACATCATCCATGGGGAGCGCAGGTGTGTGGCCCTGGAAAAGCGCAACATGCCCGAAAAGCTTGTCCTTCCTAGAGAATGTTGTTCCACAAGAACAGAGCCACTTGTCACGACCACAATGCTTCTCATGAGTCTTCAAGTCAGCAATCACAGAAAACTTTTTAGTGTTGCAACGGCTGCAGGTGTATCTCTTGTCACAATGGCTTCGCTTGTAGTGATTCTTCACACACAAGATTGTCTTGAGAGGTTGGAACTTCTTGTGCTCTTTGTTCCGCTTGCAACCCACAAATGGGCATGAGTACCTTGTAACTGGTGCATGATCTGAACCAGAATCCTTTGTGGGCTTGGCAAGAGCCGCAGCAGTCTTGTACTCGTCTCCATGGCCCCTCATGTGCATCCTTAGGTTAGCATCTCTCTTGAAGCCCTTCCCACAGATCAAGCAGAAATGAGTATGCGGTGCTAAAATCTCCTCCTTTTCCAATTGCAATACTACATAAGAACCAGGGGGGAGATTCTCTCCCTCATGTTCACCATCATCACTCTCTTTTACATCAAGGTCTTCCATCGGAGTCGGTTCAGACCCTTCCCCACCACAAGGATTTGGGCATTTGATCAGATCATCTCTTTCATCTTGGGTAGTATTAAGGCTATTGATCAGTTCCTCATAACCAGAGGCCTTTCCAATGTCAGGAATATCAGTCTTGCTATCTACACTTGGTCGCTGATTAGCAATCATGCCAAAGCCCATAGGAGAACCAAGAGTATTGCTGAGCTGCCTTACTGCTGGATTGCTGCTAAGTGGGTTCTTCATTGAAGGGAGCAGCGAACCAGCAGTTGTGATAAGCTGGATTACAATGCTAGTGAGATCAGCAGTTATGAGCTGCTGCTTTGCTGCTAGCTCACAGGAACCGCCAGCTACTTGGTTCTCTCGGTTACTCATGGACTGCACAACATCTTTTACCTGCTTGATCTTCTGCTCAAGGAAAGTTAGGTTGCTAACTATAGCTTGCGGATCCCAATCTGTATTCTGTGAAGGATTTGGTTCAAATTGATTGCCAACTTTAGCTTCATTGTCATTAGGAAGATACAAACTGGAGGAGAGAGGCCCAAAGAATGGTGGAATGCCTGGCAAAGATTGGCCAGGTCTTGGAAAATAAAACTGCTCTACTGAATTGGAGCGGACAGTCTGTTGGTCAGGGTCAGCATTCGTTGCCGTACCACTTGCAACCAATGAAGAAGCTTTCATGGCAGTTTCCAAACTTGACATCCCGCCTTCCATTTCGATTCAGCACCACCTGACTTCTGCTTCAGTACTCCCTTCTATCCCAGGAAGTACAATCATCCGGTGTAGAATTGATCTACCGAGCAAGTATGAACCCTGAACAGAGAGATTCAGAGATTATAGGTTGCAGAAAGATAAATTTGAGTCATACTCATAACCAAAGCTGGAAGGAAGTTTGAATAAAAAAAACAAAAGCTGGAAGGAAGCTGTGACTGGTGGCCAGCAGAAACGGCCTTTCTCGTTCAAAAGAAAAACCAGTGCCTATTTCTGTTGACAATCCTATCTCTTGGTATTTCAGATGAAACATACCAGAAATTATTTCAGGATTCAGGAAACAACTGGGAAGTTGAAAGAATAGGTTCACAGTTCACTAGCTAGCCGAGGTTACTAGTCAGATTGTCAGAATCAGACCACTACTTCGCTCATCATGTCCTAGTATTTCACCGAACAAATATTTTTACTGAAGTATATTTTACTGATTGATAGATAACTTCTCGAGATCTTCACTAAAAGACAAGTCAATAATCTAATCTGAACGCATCAAGAGATTTGTGGCCAGAAGAGATGCATCCATGAACTCAGGCCATAGCAACATCTAGTAAAAGAGCTTGAAACCTAGTAGAGAGCAATCAGAAGGATGGATGCAAGCTCTTTTGGACAGGCGACACAAGGTCGACTGAACAAATGAATCATTAGGGAATCAGGCGCTGACGGTTCAGTTCAATGAACGGCCGTAACGAGATCAAATCGAAGATCCGAAATCTCCTAATCGAAGAAAAATTTCAGTAAACCACTTCCTTTCTTTGCCCCCCAGATGAATTTCAAGAATACACTGCAAAGCAGCCCGAGCCGTAGAGGCAAAGATTCCAGATCAAGGGATCTCAAATGCCTCATGTATCACCCTTTCTCCATAACCTCAAGATCCTCCTCTACTAAAAAATCGTTTATCTTCATCAGATAGGGCCCGAATCAGACTGTGTAATTTGGTTACTGAAAAGTAATGAAATCAGAGCATGTGCTCGTTTTTGGAAAGAAAAAAAGGCCCGAATCAGACAAAAGCAGGCAAAATAGAAGAAATTAATACAGGGAAACAACCTTCTAGAATTCTTTAAGCAATCTAAAGAATCATCAAGAGGCGAACAGCACAAATCCCGGATAAATTTCCCCCATGTTATCCTCACCAGCTCCTCAATCGGTGTTCTCGTTTCAATCGAGCCAGCTAGAAGAAGGTCGTAAGTAAATAAACAATTCAAAGGTGGACTTACAAAGCAGCAGGTCGGAATTGCGGCTCCCGGGCGAGAAAATGGGAGCCCGGTAGGCGGATGAAGTGGGTTTATAGGAGGAGGAAGGAGCCTCCCTGCCCGCTCCCCCCTCGTTGACCTCACGAGCTCCCCACCCCACCTCTCCGCCGGTTACTGATACCGCACTGGGGGTCTGGGGCCTGTGCGAGCTCCGTTGCGGTGCGCCCCCCACCTGGCTCGTTTGGCTCGTGAGCCAGCTCGAAAACCAGCTGCCAGAGCTTGCGAGGCCACAGCCATCAGCCAACAGGGTCTTCCTGGTTGCGGGGAGTGGGGGTCCCGTCGCCCGGAGCTGTAGGTGTCGTCACGCAGAGCAGCGCAGGGATGGTCTCGGTGAGTAGGGATGGCAACGGGGTGGGTAAGATGTGGGTAGGGCAAATATCCGTTTGTGACAATATTCGAAACTATAAGACATATCTGTACTCACGAAGTCTAACAGAAAAAATTTTATACCCGTACTCATACCCACCAGATACGGGTCGGATTTCGGATACACATTGGATATTTTAATAATAGCATAAATAACATATCACTAGCATATTTTAAATTTATCATCTATATAAGTGAACACAAAGCATTAGTAGGAGTAAACGAATCATCTTGCACCATTTTTTTCTTCTTATTTTCAACATCTATTTTGTAGTTGTATGTAAGTACATGTGTTGAATTCTAATTATGTATTTCATCTAAAAAATATAACAATGATCATATGTTTCACTACAAATAATAAGCAAAATGTCAATAACAATTTCACATATATTAGTTCACACAATCTCACTATTCGTCTATTTAGTTCATACAATCACAAGAAAATGAGACATAAAATTTGTGAATGATATGAGTTCACTAGATTATTTTTTGTATTTCGGGTACCCACGGGTGAAATTTTATGCCCATACCCATGCCGCGGGTAAAATTTTATACACATACCCCACCCGACGGGTGGGGTACCCGCAGGTAAAATTGTCATGGTGATGGCGCTGGCCGGCGGCGCGTAGGGACTAGGGCTGCGGCGCGCCTGCGTGCCTGCGAGGGGCTGGTGGTGCGCACGGGCCGAGTGGCTGGGGAGCGGAGGGGGCAGGTCGGCGCGTGCAGGGCCGCGGTGGCTAGGGAGTGGAAGGGCGTGCAGGACCGGGGCGGCTGGGGCGCAGGGCACCGGCGCTGTGGCGGCTGGCGGCCAGGGACGGCCGGACGGGCGAGTGCAGGGCGTGGGAGGCGACGGGCGAGGCGAGTGGCGACCGGTGACGGGTGAGGTGGGGAAATCGGCTGGGTGCTTGGGCTCGCGAGCAGTTTGAGCTGGCTCGATAAACTACTGAGCTAAATCTTATCTCAGCTCGTTAATATTTTTAATGAGTCAAGCCGAGCCGCTAATGAGTCGAGCCGAGCGAGCTAGCAAGCCACGAGTTTTTCAGCCAGCCTTCCCAGACCCAGCGCGGCGACTTAACGTGCTCCAGCTGCTTTGTACGGTGGATACTAACCCCGTTTGGTGTGGGGCCGTCGTGACAAATAGGGCATGCCAAATTTGCAGTGCTGATTTTGTACGATTGGATGCTATTTCACTGGATTTGCCTGCTTGATGTGCAAGCATGGGCATCAGGGCATGTGATCAGCAGAGAATAGGTGCTCTATTATAGATTAAATAATTGCTCCACCTGGTCCCAAATATTGTGCACTTCGACCAGTATTTTTTTTAATTCGGACAGAAATGTACTATTTCCAAGAGAGTATCTTTATTATTCTCAAAAAAATTGAAAAAATGCTCGGTGAGTTTATTTTTCTGGTTCTCTCTTGCTGCTCCCCGAATAGCTGATGTTCTAGGGCATGTACTTTAACTAGAGTAGAGTAGCAATCCTCCAGCGTGTAGGCAGCGAACTCCCCTCTGAAAAGGGCAACTCCATGATTCACGAGGGAAATATGTTGTTATCCCACCAATTCTCATGTTCTGGATAGTTCCCAAATTATGACAAGTGTGCTATGTATGTGATGCTCCACAAGGTGAACTGAGAATGAAGCTTTCCTGGAGCTGAAAAACCCAAGGCTGCAAATGCAACGGTGTGGATCACGCTATCCAGTCCCCAGGACGGCACAGCGCGCACCACAAAAGCCACGGCCCCAGAAGAACCATACCGACCCGGCTTTCTTTTGACATCATCGCTGAGGTCACAGGGAACAAAAACAGAAGGGATCAACAGGTGCCTTGTTTGGTTTTGCAATAAAACTAGCGCGTACGTTTTTCGAGAAGAAAATCTTATATATATAAATTATTAAATAAAGTCTATTTGTAAAAAAATTTTAAGAATGGGTGTAACTTTCCGCGACGAATCTAATGACGGTAATTAAGCGACGATTAGCTACAGTAATGCTACAGTAATCATCATCTAATCACGTGGCCAAAGACCTCATTAGATTCTTTAAAATCACTAGCGCGGGAGTTCTGAAATTGATTTTGTAAACTGACTTTATTTGACACTGTAATTAATGGTTAAAGTTGTTATTATTCCTAACGCGCTACAATTGTAATGCCAACCAAACAAGACCCGGAGCCTATTGGGCCCTGCTCCTCCGGCAGTCCAAATCAGTCCTGCGTGGACCCGGGCCCACCCATCCTCCGCTTAAAGTAGGATCAGTACACCAAGCTCCAATCCAATCTCATGGTGTGTTTAGGCAGCGTTTAGTTTCCAAAAAAATTTGCAGAGTACCCGCACATATATGAAGTATTAAATGCAGTTAAAAAAATAACTAATTACTAGCTTACCTCACCAACTAGCTAATCAGATGCGAGCCCCTCCTTGGACGAATTTCTCTTTTTGCTCCTCAGCCTATGGGGTATTAGCAACAATTTAACTGAGTAGGACGAGATGAATCTTTTAAACTTAACTAATCAATGATGGGATATTAATTACCAAATAACAATGAAATGTGCTACAGTATTCAAACCCAAACTTTTTCACCAACTAAACACCCCCTTTAGAGTTGGTGAAAAAGTTTAGGTTTTGATAATATAGCACATTTCGTTATTACTTGACAAATAATGCTCAATTATGAACTAATTAGACTTAAAAAAATTCAGCTCGTGCTAATCAGTTAGACTGTGTAATTAGTTATTTTTTCAATTCTATTTAAGGTTCTATACATGTGTCCGAAGATTCGATGTGACGAGTACTGTGGAAAAAATTTTGGAAACTAAACCGTCCCTCACTTGAAGGAGCTCTCTAAGTCTGGGGAAAAAAAGGCGACGTGTCATCCCACATGTTTACACTTGGCCATTTGGGGCTAAGGTGTCAGCATCTTCTTTTTCTTTGTTTGAAATGGAATGTGTCAGCATTTTGCCATCTTTTATTTTAACTAGAGAAGATGTACGTGCCTGTATTTAATTTTTCTTCCATCAAGCAATGATGTTATTAATTTTTTTTCTAAAAATAATACACATCTTTATTTTTCTTTCATAAAACAATGATATCAATTAATATCATTCCAAAACCATCAAGTAACAATGTCATTTATTTTTCTTCTAAATAATACATGTCTTTCTTTTTCTTCCATAAATAATGGTGTCAATTATTGTTCTTTCAAAAGAAAATAATACAATGTATGTGCAAAGGAAAGTATGTGCATGCTAAAGGAAAGAAATATATGGGTACAAGAGGTGAGTATAGAAAATTGCTGGTGTAAAAAATAATAGAATTTTGGTGGAAAACATGAATGAAACCAATCTCCCCTTCACTTTCGTCAAGTTTTTTGTCATGACAAGTGGGGCCTCCATGAGAGGTACGGTGAGTCTAATTTTAGTGAAAAATATTTTCAATTGTTTTAACTTTTATAGTATAGATTTGTTATCCAGATTAGGACAACTCTGTGATGGATCGCGGTTGACCACGGAATTTAATAGGGTTCTAAAGCAGTGCCGATTGCTCGAGCGAAACAAATATCTTAAGGTAAGTAAGCGAATCAGAAGGTGAGCAACTGTCTAAACAAAAGTCGCAACTGACTTGCGTAACCCACGAATAAAGGAGAGACTTAACCGGCAAAGGCAGATCAACTTGATCTCCTAAACAAATTCAAAAATAAAGGTCAACCAAGCAACACAAGGAAAGCATCAAGAATTAACATCTTGACGGGAACCCAAGGCTCAGAATAAATTCGATCAGCATGCTTGCAAGACAGAGAACCAAAACGAAACATGGAAAGCTGAACGAGAGATTCCACTGGCACAGAAACGTGCACGTACTGTAAATCATTGCCGTTTGCCAATAGGTTTGTTGGGACCATAATGCCGTCGCCACATGAAAAGATACTTTGAGCCCCCCTTCCTGCTGCACCGCACATCAACCATGGCCCAACATCTTTCCGCATCAGCTGACAGCTGGTTGACAATTTTACCACAACTTTCTCACCCTAAATTTGGATTTTTTTTAAAAAAAAAAGTTACAAGCTTGAAGCTCCACAATCCACACTATCCAAAAAGTAAATCAAGGTGAGCTTTGCCCCTATGATGAACTGATGACGTATAGATGTTTGCGGTGGCGGATCCAAAAAATTATGCTATGTGGGGTCTTTTTTCTTCTCTTTCTTCTTTCCTCTTCTTCTCTTTCCTTTTCTTAATTCCTCCTACCCCACACTGGATCCATCTCTAGATGCTGGGTATTACTTGGTTGCAAATACATCACAATGTAGCAGTTTATACAGGCAACCCTGATGGACATAGGCACCAAACATTCGCTCTGTTCGGCTGGCTGTGCCTGGTAGCTGGTGTTGATTTGTTATTAGAGAAAAATATTGCTCGCTAGTTGCTGGCTTGTGGCTGATGCTAATTTGGTGTGAGTGAAAAAACACTGCTGGCTGACTGGCTAACAAACCAGCTAAAATTTTGTAACTACACTTGAGGCGTAAGTCAACTTGATCTTCCCACAGCCAGCCTCGAGAGCATCAGCTCGTACAGCATCACCGCATCATGCCCTTATTCCTACCGGCACCACGTAGCGTATGCAAACAGAACAGGCATATGCTAATTTGAAATTCCCACAACATCAGGCTGTCAGCCAGCTTCGAGCAGCATCTGATTCAGGTGATTTCTCACTGCAATACTGAAATCTGCTCGGCACAGTTGCAAAAATGTAGCATCTCCTTGAACCTGAAGGCCTCACTCCTCCACTTCTTTGCTAGCAGCACAGTGCCTTGTTGATGCCTGTTTGCATACCGCCGCGCCGCCGCCACAGATCGAGTCCACGCGGCTGTACCGCCGTCTGCGCACAGCACGCCAGGAGCACCGTGCACCGTCACCGAGACACGTATACGCTCTCCCCGGCCATCCATCGACCTCCGGTGCTGCTGCGTCGTCGTGCTCTCCATCGGCAAACGCGCCTCTGGCTCATTGGCTCGCCGAAGCACCGCAGCATACTGGAACCTCCCGTGTTGGCAATGCCGGCGTGGAGGATAACGGCAGACGGGCGGAGGAGCGCACACGGGTGGTAATGGATCACGGCGCCGGTGTTCTCTTCACCCGATCAACCATGTTCTTATATATTTTTAGTTTTAAATTATATAAAATAAGAGTTCGGTTGTTTTAGGATCTGATCTTTAGATTATTTAGAGTAAAATTTAAAACTCTTTTACCACCCTGTAGTGCACCACGACCACGGGTGTATTTGAAAATAGTTAGAGGGTTAAACAAAAATATTCAGATTGCCATTGTTAAATCACGGTTCAAATTAGAGGGTTATGTGTAACTTGTAGGGTGTAATATGAAAATATTTATCCAAATAAGGGGATATTTGAAAAATAATCCCGGTCCGGCGACAAGGAAGCCGGTGAGGTCACGGCGCGCCGCCGGTGCTGGCCTCCGCTGGCCGTGTCCCGTACCTGCCACCGTGGCAGCTCCGCCGAGGGCCCTATTTCGTCCGGAGATGCTCCCACGGCAGCGCCGTCGCCTCGACGTCCGGAAAGCGGTGCTGGGCAACTCCACGCCCGTCCCTGCCACCGGCCGGTGCGCCCTCCCTCCAGCCCTGCGGTGGCACGAAGCATTCACCGCTGCGCAGGGCGAACAGGGCCGCACTAGTCGCTGGAGTGACCATTGCTTGAAATGTGCAGAGAGCCCGATTTTTTTTTAGAGTCTCGAAAAAATTTGGTCCACGAACACGGAGAACTGGTGGCGAGTCCTTGTCTAGCCCGTCTGCGCGATGCCAAAGGATGAGCCCTGGCCGGCCGGCCAACTTCACACGTCAGGTGCTTTGAAAGCCGAAGAGCAGGATGACAACTTTTATGCAGCAGAAATTTGGGACGAACTTAGTTACAGAACATCAATATGCATCATCCCTTGCTCAGGGTTTTAATATCCGACTGGTGTCCGGTAACCGCCGGCCTCCGGTACCGGTATACCGGTCCGGTTTGGCCGGTTACCGGTCGGAACCGGTGGAATTCAAATTTGAATTCAAATGGCGCAGTTCAACTGGTTCGTACCGGTATACCGGCCGGTTAGACCGGTTTACCGGTCGGTTTGATTAGTAACCGATCAAATTCAATTTTTTTTCTTTTTTGATTTAAATTCAAATGCCCGCAAAGTATACTAAATAAATGTTTGTATAACATATTTTAGTCTAAATGAACCCTCCAACCCTCTTTTCTACTATTTTTACATTGTATTTGTATATTTTTGTATGCACGTTTTTTTTGTTTAACTTCAAATCCCTGCAAACTATACTAAATGAACAAATTTTTGAGAAAATTTGACACCATTAGATTCGTCGCACCTTGAAGTATTTTTAGGATTTTTTTTGAGAATTTTTCATTTTTTTTAATTTAAATTTAAATTTTGAATTTATGCCGGTTTGGTACCGGCCCAAACCGGACCAGACCGGTAACCGGTCAAGTCAAACTAGACCGGTTCCCACCAGTTAGGTGAACCCTGCCCTTGTGATCTTCAGTCTTGTGTCATAAATATCTACATGCATCACTGTTGTGCGATGGGGTTGGACGGGTTTCACATTTGTTGTAATTTTTCTTCTGAGATTTCTGATAGGATATGGACATGCATGATAGATTGATAGTCGACAAATGTAATTTTTTTAAAAACAGTTCGCAAATCTAGGTTGCAAGTTAATATTTTTAAAAAGAGATCGTTGCTTTTCTAATGGACGGTGGGAGTGGCGCGCAACTTGAAACGATAGTTTCAGCTCCTCCATGCAGCACCACACCAAAAATGTCGCAGCATCTTTTCGTTTTATAAATGGTCGACAATTTTGCCATCTACAGACCACAATTTTTTCATCCTAAACTTGGACTTTAAGTCATTTAAATTTGGAAAAAAAAACATGTTCCTCATCGACATGTTTCTTACACCAGATTCCAGTTAGCAGATGAATACAAGCTTTTCTTCGTGATGCAGTGAAATTATTTGGATGTGTACATGTACCATTAGCAGGGCAGCTTATATTCTGGACATATAGGTGTAACTGAAGAAATCAAATGGATGCACAGGCCTTCAGGTTTCTAATGTTTTGCATGATGCAATCGAACTGAATACAAGTAGGGTTTATTATCCTGTTAAGTCATTTAGCTTGCAACGGATTTCTGAACTTTTTCCTAAACGTGATAAAAGCTAGGGAGCCGAGGAGCGGCCATGATGTTACAAAAGCAATGTAGGCAAGCAACCAGATTGACCTCCCTTGGTGCCGTGTCAGTTGGTTTATGGATCTCTTGACGGGAGCAATTATCTCATGAAGCTTATTACTGTAGATGTCATCTCCTTGCCGATTCGCAGAACCAGCGGGGCTTTCGTTCCCTGCTCCACTTACTTGTTCATTATGTTTCTCGCCAGATACTTCTAACTGTTGTCTGCCACCCACCCCGTTACTTAACTGTACTCCAACCTCATGGTCAGAAGGTGAGCCATCATTATTGCCAGGGCCATCTTTTGTTACTGGAGCTACCATTCCATCTTCCATGATATTAACATATGGGCTCTTATCAATAGATGATTCCAAAGAAGAGTGCAAAACATGATCATTTGCCTGCATTTAATTATAACAGGAAATATCAACATGCAAAAAAGTGAGCATTTAAGGTGGCAGATTCCATTGATGAGTTAGTTCAGTGCCCAAACCTTCTGCCGATGCATGTAAGAGCTTTCATGAAGAGCAAAGAGGAACTCAGAAGCAGCTCCAACCCACCTACACAATATATTAGATGACACCAAACTCAGAATATCAAGCAATAGTGGATATATATGCTATAGTACAAAACAATTTAATCCTCAATGCAGATACAACACAAATGTCAGATTTGTACAGACATCTTACCATAATCTTCCAGCAGTTAGTCCTTGAAAGAATGCAAGATGGCCACCATTTGGAGTAGTTGCCAAAACAATGTTCTTATTGGCCCTAAATCAAATCAAGAAGCTTCTGATTAATGCATTCTTAGTGGTCGTAAATCAAATAAAGATCCCCGTGATACATAAACAGTTGTTCAGGAATCAGGAGCATGAGTTTCAAAAGAAAACTTCACCTGCATTCATCCCAAGGTATAGCCTCCCGTGTGCAAAGGGGATCATCCAAAGCATTGATACAAAGCAAGGGAACTGACACATTTCCAACATAACTAGCACTGCTGCACTGGCGGTAGTAGGTATCCACCGTCTGTAGAAAAAAGTGTATTCGACAGAATAAGCTGTTACAGCGACACTTGGAATATTATCTATATGAATGCCATAAAAGCCACGGGGAAAGTGAAACATGAATTATAATATGAATGAGGATAGAATCAGCAAAGGTTTGCTGCCATGTAAGGTACCTCATATCTTGCAACAACGCAGGTAGCATGGTGGTCGAATTCCCGGATAGATCGTGACTGCCAAATTAGCAACAAAAGAAAAATAAGCAGTGGGGTATCAAGTCACGAAGAGTCCATCAAGACACAATTTCTGTGAAAGAACCTAGGGATGCAAAAGGTATATAACTAGTCAAACAGTTGGCAGCTCGTAGATTATCCTTAATAACACAAATACTATATAACACAAATGTTTAGTTCAATACGAATCAAGATTGCAGCAGAGGAAGTCAAACCTTTCTAATACCTTCCCAATTTGCAAGTCGGGCCAAGACAGGTTGATGTCTGCAAAAGACAAAGGTAAGCTGTCTCAACAGTGAATAGTGATCATGTTCTTATTATGTGTGCCCATGGGAAGGCATCCAACCAAAAATATTTGCATTTAATTGGAATTTATGTTCCTACAAGACAGAACTCAGATACATCGTCATGATACCTCTGGACTGCTATGTTCCAGCAGATCAGCAAGTGAAGGACTGAAGAATGGACACAACTAGTTATATGCAACAAACAAGCAGAAAGCGTAGAACACTGGTACATCCACTTCAAGCTCCAGACAGGTATTAGAAAACTACATTGAATAGTCTAACCATCCACAAATGATCATGGAAATATTATTGTGTTGACTTGTAAATCACTCTAGAAAACTATGGTTCAGTCACTTGTACTGTTGAACATCGTTAGCAACCACTACAATACAAGCTTTTCAAATATTTGCATCTGTTATTCCTATTCTCAGGAGAGAACTTAAATTATTTAAAAGAACAACTTAGATTTAAGAGAAGTAACAGAGGTCCAATGGGGAAAGTTGTGGAATCACAACTGACCATAAATTTCCTGAGTACCACTAGTGTACCTTTTTAAGATGTGGAGATTCTGCAGAAGTAAATAGTCTCATATAACATGTAGAGTGTATACAGCTTAGTGAGAAATAGAAGCTTACAGCTTTGCATAGCTCTTCAGACCAATTGCAAGTGCTTTGTCATAAATACGTTGCACAAGCTTGCGAGAAATAAATCTGTCACCTATCTACAAAAATGAAGTGAAACAACAAAACACAGTGAGGGTAACAATCAGTCTGTTGTTTTGGCACTATGCTGCAGAAACAATTAATGAACTTTGTTACATAGAATCCTAGCCAGTAATGAAGATGAGGTTGACAGTCTATGGAGAAACTTCTTTTTATAGGAAACTATATCCAGAACTAGTATAGCAGAAATATGTTTCCTGATACAAGACACATTCCCTTGTCTAACATGCCAGCGAGCAAGGTTAGCAGATAGGATGTATGTTTGGTTCCCATGTCTAGCTCTCTTGAGCACTGCAAGGGAGAATTTCCTTGCTTTTCAGGGAGAGCCAAATGTTTTTTTTTCTTGAACACGCAGGAGAGCTGCACATCAATATATTAAGAAGAGAAGGTGGAGAGCCAAATGTGCCTTCCCTGCTTCACTAGTAAAGCAAACATTAACTACTACTCCATGTTCCAAATTATGTGTTACTTTAGATTTGTTCTAAGTTAAGCCTCTCTAACTTTGACCAAGTTTATAGAAAAAATGTTAATTTACACAATACCAATAAATACACTATAAATACATATTTCAAGGTTGATTTAATGAAACTAAATTTGATGGTGTAGATGTTTGTACTTTTGTCTATTAACTTGGTCAAACTTAGACAAGTTTGACTTAGGACAAAGCTAAAGTGGCAAGTACTCCCTCCATCCTGGAATTTAAGGCAGTGGATGGTTTAAAATTTGTAGCAAAATGTAAGGCATCCTAGGGTACTTTGGATAAAAAGGCATGCTAATCTCTTTGGTTTTGGTGCTAGTTTTGTAAAAAAAAAATCAATTGTGGTGGGCCGGGGGAGTAAAAAAGGCAGGCTAATCCCCTTGGTTTTGGTGCGGGCACTAAAAATTAAGCAATTGATTAACTGAACAATGCACTAATAAGGGGTACATGTGTCTTTTCTCTACCTCCATAATCTGTCTGTGAAAACCCAGGATGCCCTACATTTCAGGACGGAGGGAGTAGCAAGGCTAGGAAAGGTTGGAAAAGGAAAATGAACAGGACTTAAGTCACTTAGGCATTTCCATATTTGGAGAGGTGCAAAAGTGTCTGGAATTATTGAGGCACAACTTAATAAAAATTTCTAAATACTTAGCATTCAAGTCTTCCTAGTGAATTACAGCAACTAACCAATAGATCCCATGGAGAACAAATAGACGCTGCTCCAGCCACGGGAGTATTTTCGCCTTCTTCTCCAAGATACTTGACCTGTATAAAGATATGGAATAAATATGCACTGTCTATATTATGTTCCGAAATCAACTAATCAAGTGATGCACTTTAGCAATTGTAAAAAAGGTAGGATGCGTATAATGCGGTCGATGTATTGCATTGAGCCCCTTGGGCGGTATATATAGGAGTACATGGCTTGGAGGGCAAGTAGCCTCTCCTAGAGATAAGGAAGGTTATCCCGGGATTACAATCAATCCTAAACTAACCATATCCGGAGTTGCCTAATATACTCTAACAGCAATTCTTCAATTTAGGATTAACTACCATTGATAGGGGAGGGATTGAAATAATGATCACGGGCATCATGGGATTCAGGAGATACAAAAAAGTAAAAAGTACAACATTAATGAAAAATCTGACCATGATTGCCAGATGACTGACCACCAATGGTGGATGCAAACGAACTACCAGGAACGCATCAAAACCCAACCAAAATTACTAATATGGATACAACAGTGAGCTCAAAGAAAGTAAAGAGGAAGAGTAAGTGGGTGGATCGATGGGGCTGGGTACAAGTACAAGGTTTCATGAACACTTGTCAAACTTCAATAAACCACTGCTTCACTGAAGTATGGTAAAATTGCAGAAGTAGTGGATAGATACTGAATGATTCTAACCTCATTGAGTACTTCTCTTGGAAAATATATAAATAACATATGTAAAGAAAGATTATTAAGAATGGATTGTGTCAACCAGTTTCTTGTAAAAATAGATCATGCTGATTCTTGGCCTAGTTACAAAACAAGTCACAATTGAAAATCTGAAACAAAAACATTAAGTTTGTACAAGTGTGTGACTCTTTTTTGAGAGAGAATCTACCATCCGTAAATCAGGCAACACTTGCGTATTGTTAGCTACCTATACAGGTAAAACTGCAATTAGCACTTTTCAGTAGTAGGTAGCAGCAAAAAGTGGACATCATAATCTGAAATAATTCAACAAAAAAATAAGGTTAAGCCAAGGTTAAAGTTGCATACCACAATATTGGCACCTATGCTTGTACCAATGCAGAACAGTGGGGTCTGTGGGTATCTTTGATGGAGGTATTTAATGACCTCTCGGACATCTTCAGTCCAACCGCCATTGTAGAAACAATCTGACTACCATAGGAAATTATAAATATTACAATTTCAGTGGTGATGGTTACTATAAAAAAAATCATTTGGTGCCTCTAAAACATGTTGCAGTGAAAACAGACAGCATGAACTTCACCAATTTGCGCCACCAATTGTGGCAATCATATATATGGTTAACGTAAGAGCCACAAATCTTGGGAAAACATTGCGTATTACAAGCTGGACCCAAACAATGACCAGGAATGCTTAACTAAGTTTAAATCAAATTCAAATACTTGGTGATTGAATTAGATAGCTTACAGTAATGGACACACCACCAAGACCTCTGTGGTTGCTTACGACAACATTCCATCCTTTGCTTGCTATAGAATAAACCGAGTGTTTTACATACTGCAACAAGTCATTACATCTTTAGAATGACTAGGAAAGATAGTAATACGTTATACAACAGAAAAATCAAGAGCTCTTCAAATATACAATGCAGAATATGTCAACATTAAAAATACACTAGCAACTTACAGCAGCAGCAGAATCACTAGTTAATCCAGGAACCACAACTACAAGGGGTGTTGAATCATCTTTAGAAATGAAACCGTCTGCAGCTGCAACATAACCAAAAAGGTCAGATAACCATGTAAAGATACATTACACACAATCTGTGATCTTCTACCTTCCAGATCAGAGGCAAGAAGCCAATCCAGAGCAATGGTTCCACCATCATGGACTGTGTACAGTTGTCTGTGATGCAGAGATTGCAATTAGTGAACTGCCAACTAAGAAAGCAAACATAGTGTTTTGGCTCACTCAACTAAAAAATAAGCAAATATCCTGAAGAAATTAGTTAAGGGCTTAATCATTTGTTACTTTCAATAAAATCATTTATAAATACATTAGTGAGAATTATATTGTGTTCCTTGTCAGAAAGCAAAGAATTACTTTCAATAAAATAAATTCAACCTTTTGCTAATCAGTTTTCTTACTTTCTTTTTTCTTTCCCTTTCTGCAAAGTTCATGTTGATTATGAAACCATAAGTTCCCCTGATAACCAATAGAGTCGCCAAAACAATATTATTTCAAGGAATTCATCCACGGAACTGTAAAAAAGCTAGAAACAATGCCCAAATATTCTTGCAGCGCTCACACAAGCTGATTGAGATTTGCATATATATAATCCACTTTATAGTGAAATAGGAGCAGCATGAATTCATTGCAAAATTAGATATTGTTCCCTCCGATTGCAAATATAAGTTGTTTTATCATTCCTTATTGTCAAACCGTTAAGCTTTGATCATCAACATATAAGAAGCTACATAGATTGATGACACATGATTGATGTTTCTAAGCGAAAAATACTTTCATACCATATAATCCGTTTTTTCAAAAAATTGCTGGGAAAAGTGTCATACCGAATACCATATCAATATCCTAAACATCGCATTAACAACTGATGGAGTGTAATTATATTGTGATGAGGTCATTGGATGTCAAACATATTTTAAAAATCATGGTGATGTATAACAGAGCAGAATAAACTCTTGACAGGGTCCAACTGTCCACTGTACTCAATTTTACAAAGGACGTCTAAATGGCTAGACTGAATACGGAAATTTAAAAGACTGGAGTAATGTTAACTCTCTTGCACTGAATCTAACCTCTTATACGTGAATGATGGGGGCCTCCCAGAGATGCCGAGGAACAATGTCTGCAGATGCGGGCTCGCCAGCCATGGTGTCGCCAGGTACCTGGATAGTTAATAAGTTAATAATTATACTACAAATCCGTCATGATTCCCAACTTAAATTGACATCATAGAATGCAATTAATGCGTCGCGTAATTCAGAACCCCAGCTCGCAAATTTCATCACAATTGACCAAACGCGCCCAACATTAGTACTGCCACTAAATTGCGGGGCCAAACCGAGACAGCCCACTGCCATACCTGCCGTGGAGGGAGCGGCACTTGGACGCGACGCGGTGGTAGATCTCCGAGGCCGGGTGAAAGGTGAGCTCGACGCGGCCGCCCCGAAAGCCGCGGAGGGCGTCGCCGATGACGTGGAGCTCGAGGAAGCGGTACAGGAAGACCGACACGACGGCGACGGCGGCGAGCGCGTAGCGCTCCGCGGGCACCATCGCCGCCGCGCGGAGCAGCAGCTCGGCGGGCGACTCGCCGCCGGCGACGGCCTGCGAGTCCGACATCCTGCGCTGCGCCGGGGAAGCAACGCGCGCCCTGGGGTCTGCGATTTGGGAGCAGCGATCCGCTCAGTGCGGGCGCACGATAAAAGATGAGCCCGCCCGCCCACCCGCACGCACTGGTCTCCGTCGTGGAGCCCTCCTCGCCGCCGCGCGGAGGCGACCCGTGCGGTGGGAGTTATGAAGCCGACCGAGCGGCTATCCCGAAGTCCGGCGGAGCACGCCGCACGCGATTCACACGGTGGACGGAGAGGCAAAGAGCGCCCGGGTCCCCTTGTTTGAAGTGACCTTCGCGTAAGTGACGCGGTGGGGCATGGATGTCGGGTACACACGTGGCTCTGGTTTTTTTTTTTTGAGATAGTCGTGGCTCTGGTGGGAGACGTGACGTCGCGTACCCTCGTCGGGCACTCGGGCTTCACGCCAAGCGGAGCGACCCGTGAGCTGAGTGGAGATTATATGTCTGGGCTCACTTTCAGAGGGCCGGCGTTCCCCATCTTTTGGTGCGGCCAAGAAGAGCGGTTGAGCAACCATCCACGTGAGCGTCGTTTTCATTTTTTTTTGAAGGAAAGTGAGCGTCGTTTTCCGAGAGGACGCCATTACGCCAAGCCTAAATTCCAGAGTCAAGGATGCATTTGGATCTAGCGCCGGATTAGTTGATTTTGTGGTCTTGACACACCAAACTTGAGAATTGTGGATCCGCACCACGTGTTTCTTCAACCAAACATCTTATCATTATATTGATAAAAATGGTATACGAAAACATTCAAACATGCTCACTTATGTCTTCTACAAGCATGAAAAAGATGACAACCAGTATTCATATTCAACCAGTACTCAAACATGCTCGCGAGTTTGTAAGGTGATGTGATGCATCTAGGGATGGTATAAAGGGTCTTAAAATTTAGCCTAAGTAATTTAAGGACCGGACTTTAAAAAATCAGATTCTAATCATATATAATTTTATGGTAAAAATATATAACAATTAAGTTGGATTGTGAAGAGACCACTAGCGTCACGATCTGTTACCACCCGTAGATGTATCCGCACCAAGTTCCACTACAGTAGTTTTATGATAAGAGGAGCGATCAGACATTGATGATGAAGAAGATTTAGACGCATGTATTTATAGCTTTACCGTTTCATAGGGCTTTCTCATAAAATCAGCTGATGTAATTCTCAGTTACCTTATGAATCAATATCAGGATTTATAACCCCTTGGCAAGGAAAAAGGATTATCATGCCACCAAACATGCATATACAGAAAATTTTAGGCCGTGTTTAGATGGGTCCAACCCACTAACATTGATTGTCCAAGTTCGGCCCATTCAAAATGAGGCCTAGCGAGCTGCATGTTGAGTCTTACATTTTTGTTTGCTTTTTTATTCCACTTACTAAGTCACTGCTTACTAGTAATTTTTTATGACGGATAGAACCATATCGATGGTGTGGTGGAGGTGCGACCGTTCCGTTTCCACCCACAGGCTCGAATCACTATACACAATACACAAACTTAATTATTACTAGCTATAGAGGTGCAAATTGGTGATCTTTAGGTACACCTCCAACTCTTTTTGGTTCAAAGTTTTGTAGTAATTTTTCAAAATAAGATCTGATTTTGAAGAAATAGTACAAAATTTTGAACTAAAGAGGATTGGAGGTGCACCTAAAGATCACTAATTGACACCCCTAACTAGCTAATATGCTCAGGCATTGTTACGAAAATTCATATAAATATATTAATTAACATAGTATGTGTCGGTCGAGGCTTTTAGTTTTTTCTATTTTACTCGTCAAACGCTAATTCTAAACAGTCTCGAATCCTTAACTTAACAACCGGTCATCCGGATTCTAATTAGAACTTCGATAAATGGACCAAAGAAATATTGCTTATTTTAGAAATAGGTAAAGATAAGAGGGTGTACGTGGTATAGGATCAAGCTCGCTAATATAAAAGTGTAGTGTACGCTATACGACTATAGTTATCCTTATTAGAAAAAAAATGTTTACAAGATGCATTGATGATTTATCCTCAACAGCAGACCAATAATCTAGAATAATGGAGTATCATGGGAATCTCTCTTTTCATCAGTTCATCACAGTACCACACATTATTCCACAGCGCGTGCACGCGCGTGTGCGACGACCAACAAACTGCGACAAATATCGACCAACTCCACCCACACGACGCAATCACCTTTAAAAACTGCGTGCATTCCTGACCGTAGCATGCAGTCGAATCAACCAATTTTTTCCAACCCCAACACATGACCAAGCAAGCATATTGGTGGATGAACCAAATGAAACCCCTGATCATCACTTATTCAAATCTCCCTCCGATCCAATCCATCGCCGTCGTCGCGCGATATGATCCCCCATCAGATCAGACGTCCTGCGTGACGCCGCTGGGCACCTTGTTGTGGTGCGTGTCATTGTCCGAGTACCAGCCGTGCTTGGTGGAGTCGAACTTCTCGCCGTCGCCCCACAGCGCGTAGGCCTCCTCGCCGTGCACGGCGTCGTCGCCGATGGTCAGCTCGTCGTCGGGCATGCGCAGCGGCACCACGAAGCGCACCACCAGGCACACCAGGCTGGTCGCCACCACGTTCCAGGAGATGATGAAGAGCGCGCCGCCCAGCTGCTTCCCGAGCTGGATGCCGCTGCCGTAGAAGGCGCCCTTGGAGTTGGTGACGGGAAGGAACATCGGGCACAGCGACGGGTGCGCGAAGAGCCCCGTGGTGACGCCGCCCAGGACCCCGGCCACGGCGTGGGTGTGGAACACGCCCAGGGTGTCGTCCACCTGCTGGAGCAGGCGGGAGCGCTTGTGCACCACCATCATCGTGAACCACGGGATGCTGCCCGAGAGCATACCCATCACGATCGCCGCCCAACCCTGGACAAGACCTGCAGAGGTGGACGACATAAGTTACTCAGTTACAACTTACTAATATAACAAGAAATGCCTCCATTATTTTGCAGAGGCTAGCTGGAGATGCCTACATTTCTAAACAATAGGAAATTTATGCCCATTTTGAAATTTATTTTATTTGCAGTAGTGAAATGAAAGCTGCAGCTAAATAGTATAGAAATTACTAGAGATTGGCCTGGTGTTGAACTGTCAAAGAGGTAGTGGAAGCATGCATGACTACGGTCTACGTAGCTAGGCTGACAAGAAAATAATCCTCCAAGATTATTGGTGCCTCTCGGTGGTCTGATCACTCTAATGTCTCTTGATGTCTCAGTGCATACTCCAATCTGACTAGAAGTCTTCATAGCTTTGGAAAAAAAAGAAGGAAGCTGCTTTTTGCTGCTTTTGTTTCCTTCTAGAAATACTCAGCTTTTAAAGCATGGTAGGCTACACACAGAGACGATATCTAGTGCGAAAAATCTTTTTTAAAAAAATATGTTCTTTCTTTCTTGCTAGTTGATATGAATAATCTTCCACACGTGCAGAGGTCACTTTTGTTCAGACCTCAGCTGTCCTACCTCGTTCATGGAATCTAAACTGATTTTTTCGTTTAGTTCTAACCCCATAAACCCCGTAAACGCAAAAAAAAATGTCACATCGAATATTTCGACACATGCATGGAGTACTAAATGAAGTCTATTTACAAAACTTTTTGCATGGATGGGCTGTAAATCGCGAGACGAATCTAATGAGCATACTTAATCCATGATTTGCAACAGTGATGCTACATTAACCATCGGCTAATTATTAATTAATCATGGATTTATTAACATCATTAAATTCGTCTTACGATTTACAACCGATCTGTGCAAAAAAATTTGTAAATAAACTTCATTTGGTACTTCAAATTAGTAAGATTACATCGCAAAATTTTTTTATAAAACATCTAAACACGGCCTCAGCATACTTTCCCCAAACTTCCTCAGTCGAGGGAAACGCTACAGAGCACTCGGGCGGTCGGGCGAAATAAAGTAACTCGGGTGTCATATGTCTGTCGCACAGCAGTTGGTTATTACACAAAGTGTTGGACTACTTTGTTATTAGTCTTCTAGATAAACTACAGCACTATCCAAAGTGAATAAATTAAACTCGTGATGTCGAACTCTCAATTCACTGGTACCACGCTTTACTGACACGGGTCAAAAGAGGAGGGTAGATTCAGTGCAGCGCAGCTGTGAAGAATCACAAGCTACAAAAAATTAAATGGCGGTCCGTGTCTAATTTCGTTGATGACAGAGTGATGATGACATCGTGCCCTAGCTATATGCCCGCTGGCGCGTTGTGATTAACGTATCTGCTGGTTAGTAATACTACAGCTATTGCTAATGATGACTAGTAGTAGTGAATAGTAACAGCGCATGGGAATGGGATCGGATCGACTGAGTCGTCGTGTGTAGCATACCTGCGCCGGGAGTGATGCAGACGAGGCCGGTGATCATGCCCTGGACGGCGCCGATGACGGAGGGCTTCTTGAAGAAGATGACATCGAGGCAGGTCCAGACGAGGAGGCTGGTGGCGGCGCAGATGTTGGTGTTGAGCACGGCGAGGGAGGAGTCGATGTTCGCGGAGTAGGGGTCGCCGCCGTTGAAGCCGGCCCAGCCCATCCACAGGATGCCGGCGCCGGTGAGCATGAGCAGGACGTTGTTGGGCGGGAACCTCTCCCTGTCCTTGGTGGACCTGGGCCCGACCCAGTAGGCGGCGGTGAACCCCGCGACGCCAGACGAGAGGTGGATGACGTAGCCGCCGGAGTAGTCCATGACGCCCCAGTGGAAGAGGAAGCCGCCGCCCCAGATGGAGAAGGCGCCGATGGTGTAGGAGAAGGTGAGCCAGAGCGGGACGAAGAGCATCCACGCCTTGAAGTTCATGCGGCCGAGCAGGGAGCCGGCGAGCAGGATCAGCGTGATGGCGGCGAAGACGCACTGGAAGTAGACCATGGACGCCATGGGGTACCAGGGCATGATCCCGGGGGTCTCGACGGCGCCGTGGTGGGCGTAGCGGTGCTCGGTCGCCGGGAGGGAGGCCTGGCCGAGGAGGACGCCCTGGCCGAGCGCGTGGCCGGCCTTGCCCCAGAACGGGAGCAGCTTCTCGCCGAAGGACATCTGATAGCCCCAGGTGACCCAGCACAGCCAGACGGCAGCGAAGGCGTAGAGCGCCATGAACGCCGAGTTGACGGCCCACTTCTTCTTGACGATGCTGCCGTAGAGGATGACCAGCCCCGGCACGCTCTGCATGCCCACCAGCGTGGCCGACACCATCTGCCACGCGTTGTCGCCCTTGTTCAGCCAGTGCGGTACGCCGGCGGCCGGCAAGTAGGCCAGCGTCATGTTGTACGCATTGGGGTCGTCCGACGTCATCTTCGATCGCTAGCGACGACGAGACGACGACCGATCGATCGATCAGCTACAAGCTGCGACGCGGTGGTGGTCGCCGGAGATAGTGGCGGCACCGGCACTGGTGAATGGTGATCGATCGATGAGGCTTCCAGACGAGGCTCCTGCCGTTATATATAGGGACCGGATATCCGGCTGACGCCTGGGGCAAAGGGTGGTTGGTGTTTAGTGTTGGGCGAGCGCAGCGAGAGCGCCGGTGAGTGGTTCAAGGAGAGGAGCTAGATCCTAGGCTGGGCGTAAAGGCCAGTGGGGATGCGGAGGCGAGGGAAGAATCCAAGCGCGGGGCATCGGTTTCGAAGGACCCAATCATGTAAGATTCTGGCGCCAAGAGACCCAGGCTTCTTCGTCGATTTTGTGCCCTTGCGCTTGCTCGCTTCTGAACTAGTTTAAGTGCTGCGAGTTCTGCTTGGCTGGTTGAGGATCGCCTCGGCCTGGCTGGACGTTCTTGTCCGGTGCTCGCTTGGGCCTATCCATCGTGCACGAACCTCAGTAGACAGTAGTCTAGAAATGTAGCAGAAATGCAGAATCCGTGTTGTGCAGATCAGGTTCAGGCTCAGCCTTGCTGCAGCTGGCTGGAGCGCAATAGACTAATCAGCAAGTGCTTGTAAACATCTGCCTGCGTCATGGGCCTCTGGCGACACACAATCTCGTATGCAGATACGCCAGGAGAACCCAAACTTAAGCCGTAGTGTTTAGAGCTGGCAGCTGGGGAGCTGCACAAGTACATGCATCTGAAGTACTAGTAGTCGAGTACTGAGCCGTGGCTGATTAAGCATGGCCCCCAGTTCAGTTGGCTTAGAACATCTTCAACAGTCCTCTAATAATCTTTTCCCAATAATTATTATTGGAAGATGTCCCGATAGCAGTTTTAGGATTATCGAGGGAGTTGTTTTGCAGTCTCTGAATAACCTTCTCTCAATCCAACTATCTTATTGGGAGAGTCACAACTCCCCTCTTTATTTAGGGAGAGGTGGGGTGAATTGTTGGGATGTCCCAATAATTATTGAAAAAAGAGAAGGGCTTTGGGATACTATTGGAGTACTAGTTTCTTATTTACTCTCCCGATATGGTAGTTCGATTGAGGATTGGGGGACTGCTGGAGATGTACGTATATGCAACCCAAAAATGATTGATGATTTAATATAGGAATCTTGCCCAAATTGACGGCTGAAGAAGACCATTGAATCTGTAGGATAGGATTCCCTCCAGCAAGCTAACACCATGACTTTGAGGTCAATAGTGCGAAAACGAAACCGCGCGTGGAACTGCTATTTTGTCTGAGAACTGATAGGTTCCTTTGATCCAATCATATGAATTAGAGGAGACACTTGACTGAGACGGTTCAATCAGTAATTGTTCGTCTGGCAGAAACTTACAAGGTGTAATACTTTTTCTTTCACTATTATCATGACATCAGGTAGATACCATTAGTACCTCTCGAAGTTCAGCAGCCGTTGGTTGGACGAAAGGAGACACCAGGCCTCTTGGAGCATGCATTTGTGCTAACTTGCTGACGGCTAACCAGATCCGGCCAAGCGAAAGACAATTATAGCAATAGCATACAAACTACTGATTGCCCATGCGGGCTATTGCGATGTTATGCTGTCAGGGATCTTGGGTTGAGCTATCTCATTGTCTGCATACGGCTGACGTGTAGTGCATCAACATATGGCATGAGGGCATGAGGCTGCCGCTCGGTCGGTCCGAATTCTGAATTCATGGCGCAACGCAGAGACGCATCTCTGATTCTCCTGTTTCTTTTCTTTTTTTTTTTGAAACCTTGATTCTCCCGTTTCCACATGCGAGTACTGGCAGCTTGATGGCTTCCCTAATTCGACGAGGCACACGGTCGCTTTCAGCTCTGCTTGGATGATTTCAGTCTTGGTAATCAGAAACAAGGTTCGGATCTCATCTGAAGTTTGCGATTTTTTTTACCAAAACTGAATTGTCTCTCGCGGTCTGAAACGAAATAAACCAGTCTGCCACTATTTAGTATTTACCATAGCACAATTTGTATGGCGGCAAACTAACCACACTCAACTCTCGCACGAGATAGGGCTCTTTCGGATGTAGCCCCGCACGAGGGTTGTGTGAGGTCCAGTCACTTCGAAAGTTACACGCTTACAGCAGCTTTGAAATCCATCGTCTACTTTTTTATTCTGACAGATCAAAAAGGCCCAGTAAATATCGTCTCCACCATAATGCTTAAAAGTTCAGTTCACACGTTGGATCACAAGCTTTTTTTTTGGTGCAAAGATATCTGTATTATACGGTAAGGAATACATCCATGAAGACGTACGAATACAGACGCGTCTATAGACGATATGAAGGATACAGAAACTGCAACCAAACTATACAGAGGATCCTAGAAAAACAACAAAACACAAGTAAGTCCTTTGGATCCCCTGTGCTCATCGGAAGTGCCGCCGCCTTCACCAAACCGTCGAACAAATGATCGCCGGAGCACGAAGGTGCAAGCACATAACCCAAGCCGAAGAAGCATCCCTCACGCAAAGGCTTCAAATGGAACCGATATCTAATACTCCTTGTGGCTCGCAGTCGGGGACGAACCCCGCGCTTCTTCGGCGCAGGAGCCGGCCAGGCAGCTCCCGCCCGCCTATCTTCCTCCTCCCCTGCATCCAATCCTCCCCATCCCCACGGTGGGGGTGTGCAGACCTGCGAAAGGCAGATCCAACACCCCCGAAACCATTGCCGCCGTCGAGCCATCGACGACCCGTGTCCAGCCGCGAACGGTAGAGAAACCTCGATGCCGGAAAGCCGACGACACTGCCACCGCCGCCGCCCCCAGATCCGGCATGGAGGTAAACAAATCCGGCACCGACGCCGAAGACACCAGCTCGGAAGAGGAGCCCAAAATCCGTCGTCGCCGGCCCAAGAACCAACGACTGGAACCATCCGCAGTCGCCGACCACCGCAGCAACCCGGAAGTAGTCACCACCAGGGATGACAAGAAATTCCCGCCCTCCGCAAGCAGACAGGGAAACAAACCTCCCGGGGGAACCGCTGGCAAGCCGGTCGGAACCACACAGGAGGAACAAAATCATCACCTCGCCGACCAAGAAGCACACACCGCCGCCGGCAGGGAAGACCTTTATTCTCCGCCGGAGTCGCGCCGTCACCGCCGCCACTCCCGGATCAACGCTCCGCCGCCGTAGTCGACGCCGAGCACCCAAACTACGCCTAGACCTAACCTATCTAGACTAGTATGCACAGCAGCCGTTGGATCACAAGCTTAACGGAAGCATCAGCTTAGACAGCCTACTCTTCTTCTTTACACAAATAAATGATCCATGAAGTGACCTGATGCACAGGTCGAATGTAACGCAAGGACACTTGAATACTTGACAGACAAACGAAATAGTACCCAAAAAAAAAGAACAAATGTCAGCATTACATCAGTTTCATTCCTAGCACGAACACATAACCATGATTAAAATACATCTATAACACCATAATTCTTAAATGGCAACGTATGCTATGGAAACCAGCCTGCTGTGAAAACCCGTGCAAACCACGATAAAAAAGTCGTCTAAATTTACTAAAAAAATTACACATGCAGATGATATGATGACACACGATCTTGTAAAATATCTTGTCCAAACTCGACTTCGTTTGTGAGATATAAAAATAACAAATTTCTAACAAATCATCTGACAGCTTTCTGGGTTGAAATTTGTTATTTTTATATCTTACAAACGAAGTCGAGTTTGGACAAAATATTTTACAAGGTTGTGTATCATCATATCATCAGCATGTGTGATTTTTTTGATGAATTTAGACGACCTTTTTGCCGTGGTTTGCACGAGTTTTCACAGTAGGCTGGTTTCCATAGCATACGTTGCCTTCTTAAATAGCCCACTTGTGCACATACGCCGTAAACAGAAGATGACATGCTCATCATCAGTACAGGAGTCCCCACACGTCAATTGGAAGGCCGGCAGAAAACGATCACCGCTGGCTTTAGTCTCACCTTCACCGTTGATGTTATAATTTGAATAACTAGGACATCGGCTGACATACTTACTGACAAACGACAATCAATAAAATATGGGGAGAAACCCAGTGCTAGAGTGGCAGAGAAAATGACAATACCAACAATTATGGGTACAGCAACTTTGAAATCACAAAAAAGGGTACATCTTTTCCTAGGAAGGAGAGGGAAACACCAGCTGGAACTTAGGAGCATGCAAGGACATTGATAAAAAGGATAAAGTACAACCAATATAACTATTAAATCTTGAGTAGGAAATCACGGAATGAAAACAAACTTCTATCTAGGAAACAAGCAAAGATTCACAGCACAAAATGAGATGTTTCAACAAAGTTGTTGCATAGTACATGATGACACAATAGGACAAAATGCACTAGATCATCATAGTGAATGCTTCCACAGCAAACAACCAATCAGCTGGCCTTGAACAAATCAGCAAGTCAAATTGAACTATTTATGCTATGTAGAAATGAGTTTGCCAACTTCTCAGGCCTCAAATGAAAGGCCTTCTCGTTGCTGGCTTCAAGATGAGTTCCAAGTTCCAACATTCATCAACCCTTGAAATCACTCTGAACTGAGGAGGCAACCAACACAGGTGTATCACCAGGATTGCTATGGGGTGTGTTACAACATGATTACATGACCTACTGGATGGTATTTTGGGACTTACGTCTCTTTCAGATCAAGATCATACCTGAGTAGCTGAAGCTTTAGTGTCTCTGCATCCTATGCCTTTTTTTCTCCTCATGACGGGTAACGTATCTTGTGTAGTTCCTATGATTACAGAAACAGAAACCTCATGCACTTGGAATAAACAAACACATAAGTTAAAATTTGCATGACATTGGTACCAAACAGCCAATGGTCCAGACAAATGTTTGTATAAAGAAAATGGGTTGCTTTTCCCAGGACTGTTATAGGCTATAATGCCAGGTCTCATAATGTAATGCCAAACACCAAAGCCAAGAAATAAAAGGTTAACCCATCATTTTACTTAACTGTCAAGTTTATGCTGTGAAAAATTGCAATAATGATATTATGTGAGTTTATTTTTGGCCTTTTGGGTCATATTTAGCTATTACAGCAAGATTAAAGTCAAGCCACAGCAATTATACATTTGATGTGAGGAAACAAGAGAAGTTCAAAATAGTGCAATATGACTATATTTATGTATTAACAAATGGAAACAAACATGCTGATGGAAAGTACTTATGTGCCTGTATGTGTGTGATATACAATACCAGAGAACCAAGATGGAGATACTAACACAGCATATCCTGTGCGCATGCGTACTTCTTTACAAAGATTTCATGAGTTCGGTCATATTCATCAGCACAAAGCCAGAGACTGGTAAATTCACTGTGCAAGGATAACACCATCCTAAAATTGAAAAGGAGTCATCTCAGTTAAAAGAAATATGGTACCAATCAAAGTTTACACCATATTAGGAAAATTGTTATGTTACCAGTAAGCAAAAGGAATATGAGATGCAAGATCTTACATCCACAATAGAAAACTTCTCCTTTGTTTTAAGGGAAGGTTGCATCCACTCAGAAGTATATGTAGAAAGTACCTCATTTTCATGCACAGAGGGAACTTCTGCTTCTACTATACAATAAAACTAATACGATTACAGTGACCGAGAGAGTAAATTTTAAATCATATATAATAGACTTAACAACATATACCTTGCAGGTTTATCCTGTGAGTAACAAAGGACTGCAAGAACACAATTTCAGAGAAATTTTAGCCTGTTATACAGTTATTATGATTCCAATATATAGAAAAAAGGGCAAATTTATATCTTATGGATGAGCACACATCAACAAAAGAAGCTAAGAATCAATTTATCACAGACCTGCCATATTGATGGCATATATTCCCGAAAAGAGAGACTTCTTTCTTCCTCCAGTCTTGAATATCTCAAAACAGTTGAATCCTCCATCACGTATTTCGAAGAACCCCTAAATACCACAAAAAATCACCTAGCACTTTCAGGTGAGGTGCCCAAATTATATATTTTGAAGAAAAAAACAGTGCAATTGGCCTGGAGACAAATAATTTATTGAAATGTTTAAGAGTGATAATGATTAAGTATCTGACAATTCATTTTATACTACAATTTTGCAACCAAATTAAAATGGATATTAAATTTGAAAAATTGCAATATGGTTCAATAACCGTCATATTACAGTTAATTTAAATTTGAGTTCAAATGATTGCTAGCTACTAATTCTTACGCCATCAACAGTTTTGGTTTTCTATTACAGATGTCAGAGTTGGCATATGTAGACCCTATTTTGCGTGATGGCATCAAATGTGCGGTTGTCATTCGAGCTGAAGAGATAAAGAAGGTCCATGAAGTACCATGTTTGGGTTCTGATGGCTATAAATCCGCATTGAAATATATGTACAAGTACATAAGATGTTGTGAGAATCTTCAAGAAATCAAAACTGAAGAAACTTTTTATGAGAACCTAGATTAGATTAGATTTAGAATGGAGTTGATTGTTACATTTTTAATAAAAATGATAATTTAGTTGTTTTAGCGGAATTTAATTGTTTTAGTAGACTTTGCTTATATCATTTTTGAATCTCATGTTATTTTTAAACACGTACCACAGGTACGTACATCCCCACTAGTTTACAAACTAAAATTGTTAACAGGAAAGTAAGCCAAGAATATTGACTACCTATTGAAGTCATTTGCTGTTGTAGTGCCATCTGCATAAATGGGTGCCTTCGTGACCAACACCAATGCAGGTTGAAGTTGCAAAAACTTGCGTATCTCGTGGATAACAGTTTCAGTGATGCTCTGCAGTGATTTCCTGCATCAATAATTGTAGTTGGCCCAAAAGCATAGAGATAAAATTGTGACATAAGCTTTTTAGCTAAAAAGGAACTGATGCTAAAATTCAATTCAAAATAGAATTTGGTGCCATTGCTGACTGTTAGCATTTTTATAACATGGTATAACTGTCAGCCTATCAAATTACTCTAAAATCCAGACAGTATTGTAATGGCTAAATTTCCTAGCCAAACTACTCGCTCTTTTCCTTTATCCAAATATATGCAAGAAGTTCTTAGAACAAAGACATAGAACTATAGAAGTATAGGACACTCTTTTGGTTAGTCACATGTCACCAATAATGACAGAACGACTTAACATAATAGATGAAATGACAACCAACAATTCAACAAAACATGTAATGACAAATCGATGGTTGTTGTGTAGGTATATACTCCCTCCGTTTTTATTTACATGTCATATTAGGTTTGTCCTAAGTCATACTTCACTAACTTTTTCTTAATATAATGATGCGCAGTTCTCCTGCGCATTCGAAGAAAATTTTTTTGACTAACTTTGACCAACTCTATAGAAAAATATAGCAACAACTATACTATTCAACATATGCACTATCAACATATATTTCATGATGGATTCAGTGAAATAAATTTGATATTGTAAAGTTATTATTTCTTCAACAAATTTGATCAAAATTTACCAAATTTGACTTGGAACAGATCTAATACGACATGTAAATAAAAACAGAGGGAGTAGTTTTCACCCTTTATTCTCTCCGACAGGTTGAGAAGCACGATCTATCCAATAGAAAGCACCAATGCTGTAAAAAAAAGGAAAGTATTAGAAAGATAACCATCATTACAGGAATGAAAATACAGAAACAGAGAAGCAAGTTATCTGCTTTTGAAAAAAAGGAGGAAAGGTTAATAAATATCGCTTGTTATTTTCTATGCAACAGCAATAAGGCAAATAACTATAATAAGACCATTTAGAGAAAAAGATGCAATGGGTCTAGTATAAAATGCAATTAATACAAAAAATATGTAACAAAATACCTGTCTATCATAACAAAATATATGCCAAGACCAAGAACTTCACTTCTTGACTGAGACTGCAGAGTCTGTAAAGTAAATAAAACCAGATAAATAAGAACATATGGATCTCGTAGATGAAGATATGATTTATCTAAGCATGGCAAGTAGAATGCCAGCTTTCATTTTCACCAAATGACCCTAGTAGTTTCTTAACGGCAGTGGTATTTTAGAGAATTAGGGACAAACTGTGTCAAATACTTTAGTATGTAGTCCTTTCTTGTAAGGTGTGTATGGATCTAAAACATGAAATTTAGTCTGGAGAGGGAAATTTTTATCTTAATTCTGGAACATTGTGCTTGGAGTCTGGAGTACATGAAATAAGATGATTGAGCATATGGTGGTGAGAGTGAAAATAAGTTTTAGTAATCCAGTGCTACACGAAGCTTGTCACATTTACCTAGTAAAATCCAATTTTGTTAGTCAAAGATTAACAAAAGAAAAATTCAAAAAAAAATCAGAAGCATGTGTTGCTAAATGTGTAAGATGTATCATTCTTGGCTGTCAGTAAATATCGTCTCTTCAAGGGAAAAAGAAAAACTCGAAGTACAGACGTTACACTTGTGGCCAATACACTCTTGTCCTGCTAACCATGGAATGGAACCTTTTTAATGCTCACAAATTATTCACCATAGACGATCCAGCCAGTTCTTTCCAGAGGTTCAATAGGTCAGAAGTGAGCAGTGAGCAGTATAAGATAGACCAGCTGTTATAAGATTCTGCTTGTTTGTTTATTAACAACAGCTCAAGGAAGCGGTGAACAACATATATATGAGCATGCCAAGAGGGTAGTGATTTTATGAGATATAGGACCCATACACAGAGAACTTGCCTTCAAAGCAGCTGTAAATTCAGAACTGTTGTAACAGCGGACATACAAGAAACGCTGCATGCAATCAGAGAACAGCATGTTTTGTAAAGAACACTGAAATTCGTCCTTGGTGCCATCCTTTTCAAAGTCTCCATTTCTTAGATGTGCTGAACCTATCAAATGTGAAAGGGGCTCTATGAAGGGTATGCAGTGCAGATTGATGAAATTGTAAAGCCTATAAAATGTTTGCATAGAACCCAGGCTCTTGCATATGTAGCCCTGGCATTAAGTCAATAACGCAAAATTAAGTAAGTGGAAACGGAACTTACTGACCCTCTGCAATGCGATTCCTCAGAATTCGGGCCAGCCGCAGCACATCAAACCGGCAGTCCAGATCCAAGTACATGACCGACTTCCCCAGGCCCCCAAAGTAGATGCCCTCCCACTCCTTTGGTAATATGCACTGCACTGCAGCCTAAGATACCAAACAAACACTGAAATTAGCTTTCGACAAAAATAGAAAGCGATGTCATTTTTTTTCTTGAGAATCACTCCCAGCCTAATATTTTATCTTCTAACAAACGGGGCCCCTCATTTGGAGCATTGCAAGTCTGAAGAGGATCAAACACTTATGCTCCCTATTTTCAAAAAGAACTCTGTGCTTCAGCATCGACAATGTCAGAAACTATTGTTGCCTATCAAAGTTGTGCAAATTCCTGAAGGTCCTGCAGATCTCCAGTGCTAAGTATAGCACCTAATATACATTGCACTCTACAGTCAATCATACACGCCATAACTCATACGTTTATTTCACGAAAATATTCTTTGCGACCAAAACTAGCGGAAATTTACTGAAGACACTCCCCCTTCATAACAATATTCCAAGCTTGGCACCATGTTGGCGCCATTTGCATCATATTTTGGACCAAAATGGGGCTTCTCTTACCATGAGGAGAAGGTGGGACTTGCCGGAGTTGGACGGGCCGGAGATCTCGACGACGTTGCCCGGGCGTAGCGGCGCGCGGTGGAGCGGCGGAGGGAGGATAATTGTGGGGCGCGAGGAGAGGGAGCGGGAGATAAAGGCCGCTGCCGTCTCGTCGACGGCTAGCCACGCTCGGGGTTCTCCTCCCGTCTCTCCGGCCATGGCTAGGGTTCTCAAACTCTCGTCGCCCTCTTTCACCCGAGTTTTTTCAAATTTATGGCGCTCGGTTCGATCACCTTATGCGCCTGCAGGTTTGTGTATTCTGTTTGCGCGCCTGCAGGTTTGTGCCTCGTGCGTTCTCGGGTTCGATCGTGTTGGGCTGGGCCGAGTAGCCAGTGACTGGTGTCGAGTGAATGTGGGGTACAGCACTTGACTGGAGTAGGAGTGTTGGACTTGGGCACGGCAAGAAGCCTCCTATTGGACCACGTGAGCGTTCAGCTGACCGGATAACAAGTAGACTACGGCTGCGTATGTTGGATTTGCTGAATTGATATCATGTCGATGATGAGCTTAGTGTCCTTCAAAAAAAAAAAAGATGATGAGCTTAGTGAAGTTCGCGATAAAGCCCCGAAGGCACGTGGTTTTCTAGCTTGGCGATTTGGTAGAGCCGTAGAGGGTATCCAACTATCCATCAACAATTAGTCCTGCTAACGGGTTGGGCTCTGATGGGTTTTTTGGGGCGGGTTCCGACGTGGGTCTATATGGATGGGTGCAAATGGGTTTAACAAGAGTTAGGGGCGGAGCACCTGTTATGGCGCACTATGGCGCGCGCCATACCTAAAGTCGGAGTCCAAAATTTTTTTTCTCCTCCTCGCGCTGCATTCCGCCCACCGCCCGCCCCGAGGCCGCCTCCGCGCCGCCAGCCGCCTCCGCCCTCCGCGCCGCAGCCGCCCCGCCTCCGCGCTGCCAGCCACCTCCGCCCTCCGCGCCGCAGCCGCCGCCCCGCAGCCTCCTCCGCCCCGCAGCCGCCGCCCCGCAGCCTCCTCCGCCCCGCCTCCGCGCCGCCGCCTCCTTCGCGTCGCCGCCGCCCCGCCTCCGCCATACCTTAAATTTCATCCATGCCTAACAAAATTTTTTATACCCTGTATATTTCATCACAGCCCAACAAGGCAAGAGGATTAGAGGAAGGAAGCAGGCGCCCGTGGCCGTCGCCCCCAAAGCCGTCGCTCCTAGATTCGGCCGTGGCCGCCGCCCCCGAAACCGAACCCTAGCCGCTGCCCGCCGGCCGTGCTCCCGAGTCCCGCCGGCAGCCGCTTGCGCCCCCAGCGCTCGGCCGCGCAGGGCGCGAGCAGGCACAGCCGCAGGCCGCAGCCGCCTTGCTTCCCCAGGGGCACAGCCGCACAGCGCAGCGGCGCAGGCACAGGCCGACCGGCCGCCGACAGGCGTAGCCCGCCTTGCACCCCCAGGCGCACAGCCGCGCAGGCCGCAGGGCCGACACCGACAGGCGCAGGCACAGGGCCACTGGCCGACCGCCGACAGGCGCACGGGCCGCGCAGGGGCAACTTGCGGAGTTCCGCTCCTACGAGGGGCAGGAGATGCAGATCAAGGAGAAGATTGTGCCTCTCAAGGTTTGGTTAGCTTTTCTATGTCTAATTGCTGCACATCAGCAGACTGTTTCTGGGCCTCTTGTATTTTTATACTCACATGAATGGAGTTTAAATATTCAAGTGACAGCTTATGAATGTTGAATCTGCAGATTGGCCTCCGAGTGAACAACACTGTAATAAGAGACAAGTTCTTTTGGGTATGTATGTGTGTATTTGTAGATTCTAGGAGCCCTGGTGTCCAGAAGATTTGCTATAATTCACCTGCATTTTTGGTGGTCAGGATATTGGCAACCTTGATAGTGACCCTGAGGAATTTGCGAGAACGCTATGTGACGATTTGAACATCGCAGATCCTGAAGTTGGGGTATGCTTTAAATCATGAATTCTTAGTGTTCGGTGTAATGAACTTCTAATTCAGCTGAAGCAGCAGCTTTTATGACAAGGGTTTCCCATCTTAGCTGGCCCGTATTTACACATTTGCAATCCCCCCAATTGTCATACGGGTGCGGTTACTAGATGAGAAGAGCATGCGTTAAACTATGTTGTAATTGCAAGTCAAGCAAACTGCCACTATTATTATTGCCAAATCTTTCTATTTTTCCGTGGATGTGGAACTCGCGATTGGCTTAGTTGTAATTTGTTGTTACATGAATATGAATATTTCTTGCACTGCAATTCTTTTCGTTTAAATACTTGTGTGCACTACATCAAAAAGGCATTTCAAAAGAAGAAAGATAGGAATATGAAATTGCCGAAGTATCCTAGACGCAACTAATAAATTAATCGGTATAACTCTATACTCTAATTGTATATCTCGTATTACATTTAATATTTTTACTCTAATGTTTCACTACTAATTGATGTTTTCTCATTGTTTCACAGCTTGTTTTGGTCCAATTGTTGATTTGACGAGTACTCTACATGTTATTCTTTATTTAAGGTACTTCTGAACGATGTTCTTATTGTGAACTTTTATTTCCGTGCAATATATGACTATAGTTTATAAATACATCGCCACACCTAAATTTTTGGTCGTCCTCCGCCACTGACAAGAGTACAGGTCGGGGTGGGTTGGGTTTTCACGAAAATGGGTCAGAGGCGGGTCGGGGTGGGTTGCGGGTCGCCGCAGTGGCTGGGCCCACAGAGCGAGATCAACTCCGTCAACGACAACCCGCTCATCGACGTCTCCCGCAGCAAGGCACTCCACGGCGGCAACTTCCAGGGCACGCCCATCGGCGTGTCCATGGACAACACCAGGCTCGCCAGGATCCTGGTCGTAGCAAACCACGCCGCCGGCGCCAGCTCGCGCCTTGGCCTGCACAGCCGTAGATGCCGCCCGCGCCCACCATGGCCCGCCCCACCGGCCGCCGCCTTGGCTTGCTCGCGTGCCGTGGCCCGGCCCGCCGCCTTGGCCTGCTCATCCATGGCCCGCGCCGCAGCCGTGGCCTGCCGCACACCGAAGCCTCCCACGCCTGCCGACACCGACCTCGCCCGCCCGCCCGTACCCGACCGCGCGACTGACGCGCCGGATCTGGTGATAGAGGCGGCGGCGGACAGGGGAGGAGGCCGCTTGTGACATCCGAAAAAGTTACCAAATAAATCACGCGCTAAATAAACTTTTTTTTCATCGTTGAGCTCAGACTTTTTCCCCGTCCGATCTCCCGAAAAACCGGTCCCGACATCCGAATCCATCGTTGTCTCGTCTCCCTGTTCGCCCTCGTCCCGCACGTCATGCCCGACCGGCGCGCGTGCGCGTCCGGCCGCGGTCGCCGCCGTGAATCTCTCTCTGTTTCTCTCTCTCTTTCTCTTTTTCTTTTTCTCCATTTCCTTTTTCCTTTTCTTTTTTTTCCTCCTTCCTTCTCTCTCCCTCCTCCCTCTCCTCCCTACCGCGTGCTCCCGAGCGCCGCTCGGCCCACGCACGCCCGGCCCCCGGCTCCCCGACCTCGCCCTCCTGCACGCTGCCGAAGCAACTCGCCGCCTCCTTCCCCTGCACGCGCCCCACACGCTGCACGCGTGCGCCCACGCGCACCACGCCGCCGCTCTGAGCTCGCCGCGCCGCTCGGCACAGCGGCACAGCGCCACCGCCTCGCCGCCCGAGCCGTACTGCTCGCAAGTAGTGCCCTCCTCCACGTGCTCGCCGACGTCCTCGACGCCCGAGCTCACACATCCGCCAGCGAGCAGGGCCACGTGCGTGCCCCGTCTTCACCGCCAGCCGTCCCCACGCGCTCCGCATGCCCGGAGAGCTCGCCGCGCCTTCCGCCGTCAGCACAGCGCCGCTTGCCTCGCTCACGCCTGCCCGAGCCATCCCATCACCATGTGCCGGCCTCGCCGCCCGCGCGCCACTCCACGACACGCACAACCAGCCGAGCACCATTAAAGGCACTCCGCCGAGCCTGTCGGCCGGCCACCGCCGCGTTCCACCCCTCCACCGCCTTCAGCGCCTATAAAAGGGCCCTCAACACCGCCCACCACCACCACAACTCGCACCGCCACCGCGCAACCCTGCTAGAGCTCTCCAGCGACGCCGCCGCCGCCACCACCATAGCCGCCGAGCTCCGCCCACCGCCGTGGGGAGCCGTCCACAGGCCGCCATCGCCCAAGGTGAGCGGGGGAATCTAGTCCCCAGGGCTCCCTCGTGCTTTTCCCCCAGCTCCGGGCCGCCGCTAAGCTCCACAGTGGCGCCACCACGGTCGCCGCCGTGGCCAAGCTCCCACGGGCCACCTCCGCTCGAGCCGCGGCCGGGAATCAACTCCCCGTGCCGCCCTCTCCCTTTCGCCCCACTCCCCGAGCGTCGACGAGCTCCCAGGCCGCCGGCCCAGGGCCGTCGCCGGCGTGCCGGCCTCCTCCCCTGTTCTGTGGGGAGAGAGAGGGGAAAAGAAAGGGCAATTTTGCCCAAAAGCCCCTCTCTTTCTCATTATTTCTTAAAGAGCCCTCCCACTCTTTAACCTTTTTGCAAATTAAACCCTCTCCTTTATCATATTCCAAAAAAAACCTTTTACCATATAAACTTAATTCTAAATAAACCCCTAGTCTTTTCAGAATAACCCGATTATATTCTAAAATTACAATCAAGTCCTTCCACCCTCCAAGCTATTTACAAATAGGCCCTTGGATCCATGTTTAAACCCTAAACACCCTGTTAACTTATCATTTCATGTGCCAAACAAACTCCGATAGACCTGAAACTTCACCACGCCATTCCTAACATAGTTTTGGCCATGGCATTAGGAAACCGCCCAAAAATATTACTCATGTCTCCATATCTTAATTGTTTCTGATTCGAGCTCAACGATAAAACCTTTATTTCTTTTTTCTTGATTGTGTGTTTGTTTGTATACGTCGTAGATCACGGTGTGAACGAGGGAGAGCCTGTCGACGAGCAGCAAGTGAACGAGGACCAGTTCCGCGACCCCGATCCTGAAGGACAGTACATCGATCAGGACTTCCCGGAAGGATTTGAGAACGGCAAGTTCAATCCCATCCTTTGATGCATGTTTTGTCCTAGTTTTTATAAACACAACCTATTGGCCTAATTTACAAAACTGCATATGTTTTACCTGTTGAAAATATGGTTGGATAGCCACCCCTTGATTTGTTATAATCATTCCTTGACCACCTAGATTAATGTCTGAATGTGATCTGTTTGGATGTTAATCGATGCTAGAATGCTTAGGACCTTAAACATGATACAACTTGTTTTATACAAAGAAAAGGTGTGAGTGTGTGGGAAGGGAAAAATGTGAAATTTTCGAAAGATAAGTTTAGACGGAATGGATGTCACTTCTGTGTGAATTGCCGAATGGTGTGCTCGTACCTGTGTGGTTGAGCAAGGAAGGGAGATATCCATCTTGTCACAACTAAGGATCGAGTTGGTGTGTCATCTCACCTAACTCAACCATCGTGCAAACCACTCGACCGTTGTATGGGCAATGGCTTAGCATAAACCCCACTAGTTAGTCTGATAGTCATCAGGAGAGCTGAGAGCAATGGGTGACTAAGGAGAAGGGATAAACTCTGTGTGACTTATGCCCCGGTTAAACCTCGGAGTTAGGTCAATGGCCCCTTGGTGGATCCCGTGGTGGCTAGTCAGGTCTAGCTAAGGTGGGTAATGGCTTTGTTGGGATCTGCACCGACACTAAGGTGATCGTGCTGTGGTACCCCGCTTGTTGGTAAAGTTGCACACCTCTGCAGAGTTAAAATCTATTCGAATAGCCGTGCCCACGGTACTGGGCGAGTTACGGTGTGGTCACATAACTAGTGTTTCTTCTGGGAATGGACGGGTTGGCGTGAGTGGTTTTGGAAAAGTGTCCTGCAGTTGTGTCGTGTGCTACGGCAGATGAGGAGTCCGATAGCAACTTAAAACTTGAATCCTGTGTGGATCAACACTACGCGTTACTTGGTACACGAAAACCTGCGTTGAAAATCATTTCTTTCAAATGACCCCCTGCATAAAAATTAGCTTTCCGCAAATTAAACCCTGGCCTTATCCTTGATTTACCATGTGTATTATATTATGTTTATACCCCTCCGTGGGTGTGGTTGGACTTGCTGAGTACGTTTGTACTCACCCCATTTCTAATTTTTACAGAGGAAGATCTAGACTTCGTTCCCGAAGACATTGGGTAGAGGTTCCGTCCTGCACCCAACCTTGCCTGTGGATAGGGTCACCCGCAGGAAGTTCCGTATGGTGCAAGAATCTGATGACCCCCTCTTCGTAGTTAATGTCGTTGTGTGGGTGTTAGTGGTTATCCTCGTGATAGTGGCGCTTCACTGCCCTTTCCGCGTAGAGTTGTACGGTGATGTACCATCTGATGTAATAAAAGTGTTATCAGCCTCCTGGGACTAATATTGTATCACTTTTAAGTCTTCTCTTATGAGGGGACGCTTCACCGCGCGGCACCAGAGAGGGCCCAAGCTCCGGCAGGAGGACATCACCGGGGAGGAGGTCGCGCGGGTAGGGCCGTCCGCTAGGAAAGGGAGCTCGGGCCGTTGCGCGGGGAGGCTGGCCACGGGATGGGCGCCGCCACGTGGAGGTGTCGCGGAAGCAGCGCCGCCGCTGGGAGAGGTGCGCCGGCAGCATGAGGTGCCCGAGGAGGAGGCCAAGGCGGGAGGGAGTGCTGGAGCGGGAAGAGGAAGGAGGCGACGGCGGCGCGAGCGGGCGGGATGGGAGCGAGCACCGCAGTCAGATTGGGGCGGGTTTGCTTGTTAGTGGGGCGGGTGGGGGTGGGTTAGCGTTTTGCATTGTCAACCACGGGTTGGGGTGGGTGTGGGTCGGGGCTTCCCCCATTAGTAGGCGTATCAACAATTATTCGTCTAGTCTCTACAGTGTTGTCATCACAGTCTTGTTTGCTATAGTAGTTTACCCACACATTTCTCTTTTTGGCATATTTCTCACTCTTCTCCTTGTTCTTATGCTATTTTTGTCCATTTCCATGTAAGCACACTTCCTCAAAGAGGCAGACACTTTCTTGCCATCCTTTTTATCTAATTTAGTGCAATATGGCACATTACGCGAAAATAGAAGTTGAACAAGTGAGTTGGGGAACAACAATTAGGACCCTAACCTAATAGATACCCTCATATATGTGACGACATGTTGTAAAATTATGTTTAGGGTAAGACTCCTAAGTGATTGTTTTATCCCCTTTATATTATGGATCCACCTTTTTCAATAAGTCGAAGTGGAAACAAATTGGTAAATTCTAACCTCCAACCCTAATAGCAGAATCAATGATTTATCCTCCATTCTCCACTAGTTTGTGACAAGTATTCGTATATCATCACAGACACGACGGTTTGCGCCTCCCACGGTCTTCTTTATTTGCAGAGCTCAATGAGAAAAAAAAGGGTGTCGATGTTTAAGGGAAATCCTAAGTTTCTAGATCTGTTGATTTGTTCTGAAACTAGCTAGCATCATATGAGAAAAAAATAAACTAATACTTCATGATTCCCATTCCCTACATTGGTCTGTCACTCATGCGTCTGTTGTCACCCCGCAAGGCCGCAACGGAAAAGGGTTACTTTTTCATCAATAAACAAAGGATCATGGAAAAGATCTCCCCTCAGAACCAACCATCAAATTATTCAAAGAAAAAAAAGATCAACCATCAGACGATGCACGAGCACATGGCCGGCACCCATCACCTCCTGCCGCGACGCGTAGATTTATCGCTAGTTGAAGCGGTTTAGCGAGGCACACTTCACTAGGCTAATTCCAATGCCAGTGGCAGTATCCTATGCCGCGGACGGCGCAGATCCGGTTCCTTCGCCGGCGAGGGCAGCGGCCGACGGCCCCGATCGCCCGACCCGCCGCGGGCGACACATGCCTCGCACATTGGCGTCCCGCCGGCCCACCAGCGGCGGCGCGAAGATCTCGCCCAGTGCGCGCTGCGGGCCCCAGGGGACTGTGCAGTGTGGAGATATACCCGTAGGCCGCAGGGCCGCCAAGTGGGTGTCCGGGGGGGCAGGCAGCACGGGCGATCCAGTGATCGGCTGCCATTGCGGCCGCTCACGCGCGCCTCACGTGACTCCCGTGCCATCGCTGCCGCTGCCGTGTCGCCTGCTTCCACTTCCGTCCTCCCGCTTGCTCTCTCTCGGCAGCCAGCACTGTACCAGGCCAGGCAGTTACAGTTACGTGCCTCCATAAGCTAGGGGCCAAACCGTTCGCATCACGCGGTGGATGCATCTGACAGGTGGGACCGATAGGACGGTGGCCCACGAGTCAGAGGCCCTCGTGGAGTGGGGTTAGTGGGGGCGGATAAACAATCACATGGTTAAAGGGCCATTTGGGAGTGGTTTATATTAATTACCCGGCGGGCGCCGGAGGGACGGGAGGGGGAAGGAGCTTGAGCTCGCTGCTAATGGCGGAGAGCGACGGGGGCGAGTCCGCGAGCCCGAGCCCTGGTCCGAGGGCTAGCGGCGGGGCCAGCCCCGAGCTACGCCCGCTGCGGCCGCAGCTCACCAAGTCGCGCACCATCTCCGGCTCCGCCGCGGCGCCCATATTGGCTGCTGATAGGGTAGGAGGAGGAGGAGGCGGCGGCGTAGTTGGTGTAAGAGACAGCATCCTCGTCCGCCGCTCCTCCACGGCGCCCCTCCCTCCGCCTCCGGCGTCAGCGGCGGGGGCGTCCGCGGCGCCGCGGCGGCTCACCGTTGCCGTGGACGATCCCTCGTACGCGGCGCCCAACGGTGGGGTGCTGGACCGCGACTGGTGCTACCCGTCGTTCCTCGGGCCGCACGCCTCGCGGCCACGGCCGCCGCGGCAGCAGCAGCAGACCCCGACGAGTGCTGACCACCGGAGCACTAACCCCACCGTGCCTCCGAGGGTGGCGATCTCGAAGAGGGAGGAGGAGAAGAGCCTAGCGTCCGTGGTAAAGCGCCCGGCGCTGCTCCAGGAGCGGAGGCCGCTGCCACCTCCACTTCCGCCCTCGCGCGCTCCGCGATTTGATCTATCTCCGTATCTCCCGCTCGTAAGTCAAAGCTAGCTGTAGCATGCCTCTGCCATAAAAGCTGGTCATAACTTTCACAATTCATGTGCTTATTTTGGCTCATTTCCCTTTATTGCAGTTGTTGGTTGTAACTTTCACTACCTCTGCCCTCGCTATTTGGCAATGGATAAAAGTTATGGGACTTCAGGTTATCTCTTCGATCTGTCATCTGTGACATTTTGTTCTGCTAACTGCTTTGCATCAGAGTTCATTCCGCTAACAATTTAGAAGTCTTCAATATTTTGCCAGGAAAAGATCATATCATGCAGTGATGTCAATGCTGGAGACCGTAAGGATACTGAGAAGGTGTCTTGGATTGACAGGGACCATGGCTCTGCTTCTATCAACTCGGGGAATTGGAATTTGGCTCCACCTAGCACCATCTTTGCTCTTGCAGTTCCGTTATTCCTGTTTAAGTACATTGATCAGCTCCGACGGAGACAAACAAATTCCATGAGGGCGAGAAGTAGTGAGGAAGAAGTGCCTCTCAAGAAGAGGATTGCCTATAAAGTTGATGTCTTCTTCTCAGGACACCCATATGCAAAGCTTCTTGCCCTCCTATTAGCCACCATAATTCTCATTGCTTCAGGTGGGATTGCATTGTATGTTGTTAGTGGCAGTGGATTCCTGGAGGCTCTTTGGCTTTCTTGGACTTTTGTGGCAGATTCTGGAAACCATGCCGACCAGGTTGGCCTGGGGCCAAGGATTGTGTCTGTGTCAATTAGCTCTGGAGGCATGCTGGTGTTTGCCACGATGCTTGGGCTTGTGTCAGATGCAATATCAGAGAAGGTAGATTCTTGGCGTAAGGGGAAAAGTGAGGTCATAGAGATCAACCATATACTAATCCTCGGATGGAGTGACAAGCTGGTAATATTCTGATTGAAAACTGCTTTAGTATGTAAAACAGTGTATTTGATCAGATAAATATGCAATACTTTTGTACTTTATCCTCTAATGTCAATGAGAGAAGTTGTGCAGTAAACACCAAATTCTATTTCTATAAGCATTGATAAAGTTGAATATTTTGTCTTAACGATATCTGTACTGGACCAGGGATCTCTTCTGAAGCAGCTAGCTATAGCAAATAAGAGTATTGGTGGTGGTGTAGTTGTTGTTCTGGCAGAAAGAGACAAGGAAGAGATGGAGATGGACATAGCAAAGCTAGAATTTGACTTCATGGGAACATCTGTTATATGTAGGAGTGGCAGTCCTCTAATTCTTGCAGATTTGAAAAAGGTAGGAGCTTAAGAATTCTCATCTTTTTGTCCCTGCTCGATGCACCATGCAGCACTCCTTTTGATGATTTCATCTCAGTAGCAGACCTCTTTTTTTGGCAGGTTTCTGTTTCTAAAGCGCGTGCTATTATTGTTTTAGCATCTGATGAAAATGCAGACCAAGTTAGTAGTTTTGTTCTACCCACATTTAATATTTGTGGAGCTTATCATATTATTCCATATGCTCACACTTTGTGTCCCATAGAGCGACGCAAGAGCTTTGCGAGTGGTGCTGAGTCTGACTGGAGTAAAGGAGGGTCTAAGAGGCCATGTTGTTGTAGAGATGAGTGATCTTGACAATGAACCCTTAGTGAAATTGGTTGGAGGTGAATTAATCGAGACAGTTGTTGCTCATGATGTGATTGGACGTTTGATGATACAGTGTGCACTCCAACCTGGCCTGGCACAGGTACATCTCAATGTTATTCTGGTTGTATATTGAGCAATATTAAACTCTGTAACTTTCCTTGAATCATGGTATTGTAGTATTTCTGTATGGTATCCCTTTTCTCTTTGCACAAATACACATGTATAACATAGACATTGTTGTTGCTACAGATTTACATGTATGAAAGTTCTAAACTCATAATATCAAAGGCATTACCCAGATGCATTACAGCTGTTAGATATTTGACCTCATTTTAAATCCAAGTCTATTCCAATGTTCGCTTATTATGCGATTGAAATTTGAAGCTCCATGGTAGACCAAATTTTATTTGGCCCTGAATTTTTTTCCCCTTGATATGGATCAGCAACACTCAAAATATTAACCCCTCAACCACTTTTTGCAGATATGGGAAGATATACTGGGATTTGAAAATGCAGAGTTTTATATTAAAAGATGGCCAGAATTAGATGGCATGAGGTTTGGGGATGTGTTGATCTCATTTCCTGATGCTGTACCCTGTGGAGTCAAGGTTGCTTCAAAAGCCGGAAAGATCTTAATCAATCCCGATGATGAATATGTTTTAAGAGAAGGCGATGAGGTCCTTGTTATTGCAGAAGACGATGATACTTATGCTCCTGCCCCACTACCAGAGGTGAATTTCGTCATTTCTACTAAGGTTCAACAAGAGTTTACCTCATAGATGCGATCTATTTTCAGGTAAATAAGGGTTTCCTGCCTAACATACCGACCCCTCCCAAATATCCAGAGAAGATTTTGTTCTGTGGTTGGCGCCGTGACATCCATGATATGATAATGGTAACTTTAATAAACTATTTTCTCTGAATGATGTCTGATAAATCATACTTTTGGTAACAAATGTTAGTGCTTTTATTTAGGTTTTGGAAGCATTTCTTGCTCCAGGTTCAGAATTATGGATGTTCAATGAGGTGCCTGAGAAGGAGAGGGAGATAAAACTGACTGATGGTGGTTTGGATATATGTGGGTTAACAAACATTAAACTTGTACATAAAGAAGGGAATGCTGTCATCAGGCGGCACTTGGAAAACTTGCCTCTAGAGACATTTGACTCGGTAAGTACAATTGCTCTTTTTTAGGACATTTTGAAAAATCTTAGTTTGCTAAAATAAAATAAGTCATGAATCAACAGCGAGGTAATAAAATATTTGAATGATCCGTTATTATCATATTCCAGTTGAAGCTTCAGGTGTCCATATAATCTTGTGTTCACAATTGTGTGAAATAGTCTGTTTAATATATGCCCTAAGTTTCATTAATCTCATGTTTAGATCTTAATCACATAACTGAGATAAAAGTTTGAAGCCTGCAAGTTGGTTTGTTTACATAGAGTTAAAGCATTAGTATTATATTCATGCTGTGATCATATTTCTCCAATTGCTAATTTACCTCCGCAGAAGTATCTCCAGTGCTAACTTTGAAACAGCAGATTTTAATTCTTGCAGATGAGTCGGTGGAGGACTCCATCGTACATTCTGATTCACGTTCTTTGGCTACACTTCTTCTAATTCGTGACATTCAGGTGAGGATAAGGCAGCTGGGTATTATAACACTGTATGAATGAAGGACTTATGCATTATTGATGTTTGCCTTCTTCTACAGTCTAAGCGTCTTCCATCAAAGGAGCTGAAATCACCTCACCGTTACAATGGCTTCTGTCACAGTGCCTGGATTCGGGAAATGCAGCATGCATCAGACAAATCTATAATCATCAGTGAAATACTGGACTCGAGAACAAGAAATCTTGTATCTGTCTCCAAAATTAGTGATTATGTTTTGTCAAATGAACTTGTAAGCATGGCTCTTGCAATGGTAGCGGAAGACAAGCAAATAAACAGAGTTCTTGAAGAACTTTTTGCTGAGGAGGTATTTTTCTAAAATGCATTCTCCATTTCTCCTTTATTTGTTGACTACCCAGCTTGCCATGTCTTGCAGCTGATTATTTTATCCTTTGCATGTTACAGGGCAATGAAATGTGCATTCGATCTGCTGAATTTTACCTGTATGAGCAAGAAGAATTGAGTTTCTTTGATATAATGGTTAGGGCTCGTGAGAGAGAGGAGATTGTGAAAGGGTACCGCCTTGCTAACACTGACCAGGCAATCATTAACCCAGAACATAAGTCTGAGATTAGGAAGTGGTCACTAGATGATGTCTTTGTTGTCATCTCAAAAGGTGACTAATTTTCAGGAGCATCTCACTTTTTTGTGTAAGTACGTATTCTAATGCTAATCCATCCTAATTGAAATGATAACTGGGCAAACATAATGTAAAGTACAGTACAGTACAGTCTTGATCCAAACCATTAGTTCTGTACATCAGACATGTTAATTTGTAGAATTCAATCAATCTCGCATAAACAGTTCTGTCGGTACCCCAGGACTGGGGTACCCCCTCTTGCTGTGTCTAGGCAAGGGCCTTGTAGTTATCCTTGACTACGTCCAAACAGCCGGACCCCTGTGGTCCGGAGTTCTGTTCTCTCGGCAACAGTCCCGGACCTGCCTCACGACTAGGAAAGATCCGGGAACGACGCGTGTCCCGGAGGAGGCGGGCAGCCCGAACAGCCGGGGCTTCGGACCTCCCGAAGGGTCCGGACCCCCGCGGAAGTCCTGGACCCCTCATAGGGTCCCGGACCTCTTGTATGGTAACCGGACCCCTCGCTAAGGGAAGAAGTCGACGCCCTACCTCTGGGTGGTCCGGCGCGGACACGTATACAAGGGCGCTTGGTCTCCATACAAAGCCTCACCCACCACTGCATTTATTGCGGTAGGTGGACGCCCCGCATTGATACAGTGGAAGCCGAGGCGATTCTTTGACCAGGAGGCACTATTGATCGCGTATTACCAAGGTAGTGGAGCCGCTTGCGCCGCCCACGCCGCGCCTGCCAGTCTGCCATAGCAGATGGATACGACGGCTCGGTTTCGCCCATTATGACGCCTACATAATAGCCTCAGCAGGCTACGCCGCAAGCTACGCTACTCCAACGGGCACCTAGCTGACGGGACAAGGAAAGACCCCCCTGGGTCAGAAGAGCAGCAGTACGCATATCGGAGGAAAAGATTCGTAACCACTGTTGTCTTTTAAGTACTCTGCGCAGTATGCTGCACAGCACGTTGGGCCCACTTGTCGGGGCCCAACGTCCAATGTATCCGCTCCCCCTTGATCTATAAAAGGAGGGGGCGTCGCTAAGAAGACCTCAGGCGGGGCAAGAGCCAAGGCCGGCAGAGGATAGATTCATACACATCACCAAGAACAATACATCTCCCAGTGGACGTAGGGTATTACGCTCCGGCGGCCCGAACCACTCTAAATCGTGTGTGCTTGAGTCCTTGTCCCAGCGTAGATTCAGCCCCATCGCCTAGTACTTCCCCGAGTACTCCCTCACAGGGAATAGGCGGGTGCGCTCCGCCACCCGGCTGTGGGTACCCTAGAACCCCCGCGACATTTTGGCGCCGTCCGTGGGGACGACAGGCGTTGGCTGGATCTTCGGGCTTCTGGGCCGTGTTCATCCTCTGCAACGACGAGCGAGAAGATGAAGGAAGGCAGGGCCACACTCACTCCACCTGTCTTGGCACCGGCGCAGCAACGCCCTCGGTGCGGCGGCGCACGACAGCGACGCCTGCTGTGCGTCGCCACTGCGACACCTCGGAGCCGGCGTAGCGGCGCACAGCGGAGGCGCCGCTGGGCGCTGCTGCCCCTACGTCGACTCAAGGTTTTCTCTCAAGCAACGGCCACACCTCCTCTGCGGTGGCATGGTGTCGGCTCAAGGCTTCCTCTCAACATGGAGCCTGGAGCCGACGGCCATCCCGGAGGAAGTGGACCGTGTCGTCCTGCCGTCTCCAGCACCGGAGATCCACCTCAGCGTTGCTCGGTGCTGCTGCAGACAGGACCCCGCCTCCTCGCGCGGGGGCCCCTGGCGCTAGCACCAAGGACAAGCCGGCGAACGACCGCACTTCTCCACGCGTCGCACCGGTCCATCTGCTGCGCAAGGGCTCTGGTTTCCATCGGCAACGGCGACGGCAGGGGGAGGGGGCCTCTTCCATTCAAAGCCAAAGAATTTGTCTCATGCCCTGTAAGCATGTGACAGCTCTTAAGGCAAGGAGGGGTCCCCCGAGCTCCCGAGGTGATGCTGGATGATGCAGTTCAGGCACGTCCAGGGCGCCTTCACCTCCGAAGAACACACTGTATAGCATGCAGCCGTAGGTTACTCCTAAGAAAAGACTAAGAGAATTCCTCCTTTGTAATAACGTGGCGCCTACGTGTGTGTCCAGAGCGGTCAAGGTCCGACCTTGTAAACCCGACCTCTGGCCCTATCACACAAACATGCAAAAAACGGTCCGGAGCGGTGGAGGTCCGACCTCGTAATCCCGACCTCTGATGTATACCGTGACAACCACAATAATAAAGGAGATTTACTTTCTCAGTTTTACCTAGGCTCCACCCTGATTACATTTATTCGCCTTGGTTTAGCTATTCTTTCCTCTTGACCGGAGTTTCCCTTATTGCTAACAATCCAAGTTAAGTTGCTAGCTTGTGGTCAGGTGAAGACACCCCTTCTAGCTGGAAGGCAGTCCGGACCCCTAAGGACCTGCTCTGGTGAAGTGGTATTTGTATCCTGGGGTAGAGAAGCTCCGCGTGGCTTAGCCTGGTAATGTACCCTAAGTTTACGTACTTCACTACCCTGTTACAAGTACTCTAGTATCCAGGACTGCTGTCTTTAGAGGTCCCGGGCTCACTTCTAGTATAAGGCTTGGTTTCTTTGCACCTTACTATGAGGTCCGGTAACATGCTTCATCGGATTGTCAACAATGGTCGCTCCAAGTCCACTCCGGTGGCCCGCTCCGGCGGAGACCGCTCGCCACGGTCGCTCCAAGTCCACTCCGGTGGCCAGCTCCGGCGGAGACCGCTCACCACGGTCGCTCCAAGTCCACTCCGGTGGCCCGCTCCGGCGGAGACCGCTCGCCACGGTCGCTCCAAGTCCACTCCGGTGGCCCGCTCCGGCGGAGACCGCTCGCCACGGTCGCTCCAAGTCCACTCCGGTGGCCCGCTCCGGCGGAGACCGCTCGCCACGGTCGCTCCAAGTGCCGGGTCCGGGAAGTGGTGCTTGCTCCCTGAGCGACCCGAGGTCTGTGTAGCCGCTTAGTTTGGTTCCGTACCCTAAGCCTACACCCTCGTCGCCCTGAGGAGAGCGCTCTAGTACCTGAGCCTGGCAACAGGTGTACCGGCCTCAGGGGTCCGGGGCACCCGCTCTCTGCATGAGCACACCAACGCAACCGAGCTTGCGTAGAAACACATCACGATAGTGGTCCACCCGCGGGTTCGTACCTCTCCCGAGGTGGGCCCGGGGGCCACTGTCGGTACCCCAGGACTGGGGTACCCCCTCTTGCTGTGTCTAGGCAAGGGCCTTGTAGTTATCCTTGACTACGTCCAAACAGCCGGACCCCTGTGGTCCGGAGTTCTGTTCTCTCGGCAACAGTCCCGGACCTGCCTCACGACTGGGAAAGATCCGGGAACGACGCGTGTCCCGGAGGAGGCGGGCAGCCCGAACAGCCGGGGCTCCGGACCTCCCGAAGGGTCCGGACCCCCGCGGAAGTCCCGGACCCCTCATAGGGTCCCGGACCTCTTGTATGGTAACCGGACCCCTCGCTAAGGGAAGAAGTCGACGCCCTACCTCTGGGTGGTCCGGCGCGGACACGTATACAAGGGCGCTTGGTCTCCATACAAAGCCTCACCCACCACTGCATTTATTGCGGTAGGTGGACGCCCCGCATTGATACAGTGGAAGCCGAGGCGATTCTTTGACCAGGAGGCACTATTGATCGCGTATTACCAAGGTAGTGGAGCCGCTGGCGCCGCCCACGCCGCGCCTGCCAGTCTGCCATAGCAGATGGATACGACGGCTCGGTTTCGCCCATTATGACGCCTACATAATAGCCTCAGCAGGCTACGCCGCAAGCTACGCTACTCCAACGGGCACCTAGCTGACGGGACAAGGAAAGACCCCCCTGGGTCAGAAGAGCAGCAGTACGCATATCGGAGAAAAAGATTCGTAACCACTGTTGTCTTTTAAGTACTCTGCGCAGTATGCTGCACAGCACGTTGGGCCCACTTGTCGGGGCCCAACGTCCAATGTATCCGCTCCCCCTTGATCTATAAAAGGAGGGGGCGTCGCTAAGAAGACCTCAGGCGGGGCAAGAGCCAAGGCCGGCAGAGGATAGATTCATACACATCACCAAGAACAATACATCTCCCAGTGGACGTAGGGTATTACGCTCCGGCGGCCCGAACCACTCTAAATCGTGTGTGCTTGAGTCCTTGTCCCAGCGTAGATTCAGCCCCATCGCCTAGTACTTCCCCGAGTACTCCCTCACAGGGAATAGGCGGGTGCGCTCCGCCACCCGGCTGTGGGTACCTAGAACCCCCGCGACAAGTTCCATATCTGCTCCTGGAGTTTTATGTTAACCAATGGTACAGTGAACCAATTCAGTAGAGCTCACATGTAATCCTTTGAATTGCACATTAAAAAAAGGGCGTACCCAGTGCCGTAGGCTTCCCGCACTGTGCGGGGTCTGGGGAAGGGTTGTTTTTAAACCCCAAGCCTTACCCACACAAATGTGCAGAGGCTATAAAATTTCCATTGCAGAATTAATGTTGTAGGACATGCAGCATGTCCTGTTGAGGCTACATTTGGTTAGTCCTGCTTCGTTGTTTGTTTCTCTCAATCACTAGCACTCTGAAATAGTGTTAGCTCCAATATGCGTCTGATGCTTTTATACTAGGGATGCCAGATTGTTGTCATCGGACACCTACATTAGTTACAATACGTTAAAACATATGGTGCAGTCCTGCAGCATTGGAACCTCTGCGGACTGCGGCGCCCCTGGGGATACTACCAAGAGTTTCTGACATTGATTTTTTTTTCTGATGCATGACAGTGTGTTAACAGTATAAATATTCAAACCGATCAAACACAGTTGTCTGTCGCTTCCAATATCTATGCTGGGTGTTCAGCTGGTGGTGGATAGCATTGATCCCACTTCAACATGCGTTAGAATTATCACACATTCACACTGGAACCTAGCAGAGTAGCAGACTGTACAATGCAGATAGACAGGCACATGGTTCATATTTACAGGTTTCGTCGTCTCCGAGTATATATATAAGAAGGTTGTAGTTTGTCTCTGTGTATCAACTAAATTATGTTACAGGAGGGGACGACCAGACAGAAGCAATGCCGCAGCCAAAATTCCACAGCCCACCGAATCTTCAGCTCTGCAGTAACCCGGTTATCTCAACTTCCACAAGATTTCACGTGTAGAGCGTCCATTCTGAGTTCTCCATTTGCATGGACCTCATTGACCCTCCTATCGTATTCATCGTCCTCTTCCTCGTTTTCCTCGGGTCTGTGTTCCTCTTCCTTTTCTTCTTCTTCATCCGAACACTCATTGCTCCAATCGTAGCCTGATCTGGATAATTTTGGCATGGTCCTTGCATCTTGGACAATCTTCATGATTTCTTCTGACGTTTGGTCTGAATAAGAAGGTACCCTGTTATCTCTCTTGTAGTACATGGCCTGTGCTGTCTCTGTGAGTTCCCGTGGCAGGTTCTTTAGGAACCATGGATGGCTCTTTATTTCCATCATTGTGATTCTCTGGAAATAGTTGTAAAAAATATGGCATCAACACTCGGCAGGATTATCATGACTGTCATTTACAGGTTGAGATCATTACCCTCATTGGATTGGTAACAAAGATACGGGCAAGAAGTTGTTTACAATCTGTAGATATGTGGACATAATCTGGTATCTTGTATTGTACTTGCGTTATTTGCTGCAGGTGAAGATTGACTGGAATGAGGGCAAAGTGATGTGGAGGAAGAGAAATGCTAGCAGACATTGGATGGTTATTTACAGCATTGACTATAGCCTGTCACCTGAACGGTCTTGCGTATATTCTTGGGATCATCCGGGTCTTCAAATGGGTATGCTCCCACAAGCATGACGTAAAGAGTCACCCCACAGGACCAGACATCTGCAAGCTACATGAAAAATTATCACTGTCATCAATGACTATAGCTGAATAATACTCTGTTAGATAAATATTAGCTAATTATTTTAGGATAAGAGTGAATCACGAGTTAGATTTTTCAGAATGGAATTAGATGAAGGAAATAATAGTCTGTTGCTCACACTTGATACGACTTACTGCAGTTTATGTTTTGTGCTAAACTTACAAAGTTCAAATTCAGTAATCCTACATGAGTCTGAGGTTTCTAGGACAAACTGGTGTTTTATTGATTGGGCAGCTTTTAAGTGGTGGAATTCTGTTCTGCTGTTGCATTAGGAATAAATAAAATGTATAGACCAGTATGTGGGTTGGGATAAATGACACAGCATAAACCATAAAGATGTAACCCTATACAACACACAAAACACTAGTCATAAGAATCAAGATGAAACAGATAGGGGCATGAGCATATTATGTTCAAGAAGTCACAGAAGCATCAAAATGTAAATGAGGTTGACAATCTTCAAATTAGCAATATGGCATACACATGAAGCCCAATGGTCATCCAGCTAGTCGTATCTTTATATGAAGCCCTAAGAAAAATTCTTGAAAGGAAGTCGCTGCAACAAAATTTCCAAAATAATGAATCTTCATATCAAGCCGTCAAACTTAATGCTATCATGATAGTGCATTTCCTACAATATAAAGTGAAGTCAAAGCTTGTGTAACATTCAGATTGTGCGATGCAAATGTTCATAGTATTGTCCTTTATTGATTTAGTTGCACGTCCTACATTCTGAAAACTAGATTCAACAAAAGATACATACGTCAAGCAGTCTGAGGAAGGGGGGATGCAAGCTGGAAAATAAGACTGCAGAAAAATTCCTCCTTAGAACCTGTTTTGTAATGAACCTATCAGAACCTATATATTCATGACAGTGTTTTATAAAAGAAACTAGAAGCTGAATCCCTCCATCAACAGTTCAATGGATAAGAACCTCTCATAGAAACATGGAGAATCTGTAGGATAAGAACCTCTTTTGTGGATGGATGATCTGTCATCAAACAGCTCTACTCCACTTTTTCGATGTCAACATCCCTTGTGGTACATGTTACCTCAACAAACCAAACAGAAGATGTTCCAGCACCTCATGCTGTGATGCTGACAATGACTCCTCATCCAAATCAGAAGCATTTATCAAGAGAATCTCAGGTTGTTTCAGTACTTGGAACCACAGCTAAGAATAAAATACACTACCAAATTGTTGCGAAGTTTATCTGGTAGCCAAACAAGACTGCCCACCAACAGAACGTCAGCAAGACAGCACTAGAATTTTACAACTTGTTTTAGTTCATCATCATCAAATGACCAAATTGGTTCAGCCAGAGAACACAGCTGCTTATTATGATTTGACAAATAAGATTAAGGACTACATATTTCATAAGATTCTTCCCTGCTCATGCAGAATTACACAATTTTTAAAGGAGCAACTTTTGTTTCACAATGATTGATCATTCAACCTGACTTTTCATTACATTGAGAAGCCAAGCATGTAACATCACAATCATGTACAATTGTACCCCCTGGTTTTGATTGGGGAGTCTGATCACTATTGCTCAATTTATGCACCTAAAAGGCTGGGTGAATCAGTAATGTTATGCTAAAAACACTGCAAATCTTCGACAGATTTTTTGTGTTCAACTTGCATCTTAATATTTCACATATGAACAAGAAAAACTGCGAGGGGCAAGCCCCCCCCCCCCCCCCCCCCCGAGCATTAGACTAAGAAGAAGAGGTCTTCTTCCATAGACCGAGGAAATCCCTGAAACCCAGCCCCGCCTAACACTGGGAGGCATTACCTGGAAGCCGCCCACCTAGGCCACACATGGTCCTCAGGCTATGGGGCAGACTGCTTCTCTAATAATGCTTTGGCACACGGGACCGACGAGGGGATTTTTTTTTTAACCCCAGCCTGGAATTCGCTCCCACCAGGAGTCGAACCCAGGACCTAGAGAGGTGCTACTGAAACCAACTAACCAACTCGGCTATTGGGTCGTTCGCACATACGAGCAAGAGTGCGAGGCAAAAGGGCACTTGCTCAAAGTAGTAGACAATGCCTAGATAAAGATTGCAAGTAACCTAACAGAAAATCTAGCATAGGAACAATAAAAAGATGTAGTTTATGCGAAAGAAACAAGGGAGATAAGCTCACCTTTCCATCATACTCGCGATGGGATAGCACCTCAGGTGCAATATATGCTGGTGTTCCCACTGCTGATTTGGGTCTTGAATGCAACAGTGATGACTGTTCCAGACAAGGCAAAAACATGATCAATAAGAATTTATAGAAATGTCATGGCATTGTGGTATTAAGCCATTAACCATGGATCCAGCAAACAACCTTGGAATAGCCAAAATCACATATCTTGAGCCGTGGAGCAGGGCTACCATCCAAGAGAACATTCTCCAGCTTCAAATCTCGATGGCATATTTGCTGGCATTTGAAAACTTTGCCCTCAGAATTAATCATGGGAAATAATAAATAGATATGAAGCTCATACATCAAAATACAGTTTTCACACTAAAACATAGAGACTACTACGAATCTTTTGTTCTTAGAAAGTAGGATGGGATTTTGTTTCAAGAATGAAGGAGGAAATCTTTTGTTTGTGTATTTTGTACCATGTAATGGCAGTAGCTCACGCCACATATCAACTGCTGAAAGAAATACCGGGCCTGCACTAAGCAGAAAAGAATTAAGTATCACTCTTTCGTTAAAAGATTAACATAAATTCAGGAACAAACTGCGAGACCTCATCCTCACTAAACCGCCCACGATCACAGATTCGATCGAAGAGCTCTCCGCCTGCTGCAAACTCCATCACTATCATAAGATGTGTGGGTGTAAGTATCACCTGCACAGTTTTTTCACAAAACAATTAAAACCATGTCATTCAGAAAAAAAAGGAGAAGAAGATATACTACTGAAGCTAACACGGTGGAGGCACAATCTGATTTCTTCATCCATTGAAAATTTACAGCAGTTTTTTTTTGTAAAAAAACTTCACACCAGTTTAAGCAGAAGGCTTTGCACCTTTTAAGTTTGAGATTCACGTGAAAAATCGACACAGAAAACATATGGACTAACTAGTATCTAAAGGGCAGGGCACCCCTGACATTAAAACGCATACCTAATTCGTGAGAAACACAAGAGGAATAGCCTAAATGGAAAGGGACAAAGGACGGAAGAAAGAAGCAAAAGTTGGCACCTAATTAAACAGCCCCAATCAAAAGATTCCCCACTACATGCAATTAAGAGGAACTAACAAAGTCTCGAACTAACTACAAAATATATTTTCAAAAAATCCTCGATCCGCCACCCTTTGAAGCCTATCCCTAGAACTAAAATGGCACCATACAACCTGTGATATTAAAAAAAGGCGAAGCGAAATGATCGAGAGGGCAAATGGGCAATCAAACGCTTCGGTCGACATTGACGAACCTCCTTGAAGCGAATGATGTTGGGGTGGCGTAGCGAGCGGTGGTTGATGATCTCCCTGTACACATTCTCGTCAATCTGCGCAATTCAGATCCCCAAAACCAACAAAATTAGAACCCCGTCGAAATCCACCCAGACAGAGTATCCACCACCAAGCCGTAACAAAAAGTCCAACGAACCCGGTGGCCACGCTCGATGCACTTGACGGCGACGAGCTCCCGGGTCTCACGGTTGCGCATCAGCCGCGCCACCCCGAAGTTCCCCGACCCGATGTCCCGCACCGCCTCGTACTTCTCCATACCTACCTTCTCCGCCTCCGCACCCCGCCGCCCGGGCTAGCCGCGGTCGCGTGCCCCGCGTCTCCCCCTCTCGGCCTGAGCAAGCACTGTCCGGCGGCGCAGCCCGCGGCGGCCGTAACCTGATTGCACCTGAGTGGAGAAGGAGCGGGCCGGTGCGGCACGACGGCGCAGGCAGCGGCGCGTGTGGGTTTGCGTTGCGCGGTTGCGCCTCGTCGGCCGGCGGGTCCGGCGCGTGTGCGCTAGGCGATCGGGGATTATATATAGTGGAGCCGTGGAGGTGGTGGTAGGAGCGCAGCGTGACGGGTAAGCCGCGCCAGCCTGATAGCGGAAGGGAAGGGAGGGAGGGGAATGGAAGGTGCCAAGGGGGATGGGGAGGAGCGGATGTCGGGTGGGCCCCGCCGGCGGTGTCCGTGTCCCGCCCCGGGCGCGTGGGCCTTGCGGGCCTGGCTGGCTTCGGTTCGCCGTGGGGTCCGACGTGTAAAATTCCGTTTCGCTTGAGGGTCGTGACGCCGTGTTCTTCCGCGGTGTTTTTGTTTGATCAGGAAAACACCTTTTAGACTCGGAGAGAACCATTTTGAAGTGTATCAGTGGAGATAAGATTTCTCAAATTTACTTATTTCTGTTTCAGATTTAGGAGCTAGCCGAGCTGTTTTATTTGAAATTTATGTAAAAGAAAAACCAAGGTTCCTGATCCAATCCGCATGTGCCAACTGGTATCCTACACGAACTGAGGGCAAGTGTCCACCACGTACCATGTATGGATGGATGTCAATTTGAACTAAGCGTGGATCTTCGGTTGTTCAGATGGGAAAATATTGAATGTGTTACATGAAAACTATTCAAACGCCTATACAGAGGATTGCACATCACTATATTAAGAAAGTAGGATAGAATTACAGAAAGTTGGTTACAACCTGTGGCCTGTGGGCAGCGCCGCGTTCATAGCACTACTCCTAGGCTTAAACAGAAACTAGAGTAGGATCCGCACGCTATCGGATTACTTACCAAAGAGACTAATGTAGCAGGACCTGCTGGTGGTCTTGTGAATCACCTCGGAACAGGCGAGCATTCCGCTCTTTCTAAACTTGCCAAGCCTTTTCCGAACGCTTGCTAGAAATTGATGTCGTGCGTAGTCCTGAACGGGGTTGTTCCTAAGTTGCATGGTCGCCATGCTAAGTCGCCTCAGAATCATCTCCCAAATAAGCGAGGTGAAAAGAGCAAGATATAAACAGGTGGTTGACTGTTTTCCTGCACCTGATTGCAGAGGTGGCATACTGTTGCAGCTTAAGACCGTGACATCATCACTCTCTGCAGTCTAGAGGCATCCCTTAGCTTAAAGGAAAGCTAAAGAAACAATTTAACCTTTAACGGTGACCATGCTTTCTATATCAAATTTGCACCATCAAAAGTGGTAGTCTTGGTGCAACGTCAGGTATGTTGATTTGGTTGGGAACTGTCCATGCTTAGTCCATCTCCACAGACAACGATCGGCCACATATGTCTGCAGGTGGGCGTTCTCCACTCGGTTCCATAGCATAAGATGGGGCCTGCTCAGAGTCACAGGTACGACAGTGAACGAGCACATCACAAAAGCGACCCCGGGGAGTTGATGTGTGCCGCGCGCCACCAAGTGACCTGCGCGTCATGGTGGCGGCAGAACGCGACCGTCTGCGTCGGAGCCTCTGGATGGATCGATGTGATCTCCCTCCTCCCTGCCGACTTGCTGAGCCGTCATGACTCACGCTTGCTCTCTCGATCGATCGATCGGCTCCGCTGTGTGCGTATGGGGAGGTAGGGCGATTCCGGTGCGTACGTGCCTGCGTGCCGGAACGCGACTCGATCGAGCTCGCCGATCGCATTTAGTTCGGGATGCGCCGGGGCCCAGGGGACGTGCGATGTGGACTTTGGCTTGTGTTTGTTTGCATCGAGGGGTAGTGTGTGTGGCGGCGAGGTGTAATTTGCAGCTAGCGACTGGAGAAGATTTTTGCGAGTGTCGATTAGGGTGATGCCATGCTACCAGGTCGTGATGTCTATCTGATACGTACGCTGTCAGCCAACGCACCAGGCGGCTGCAAGTCTGTAACATCGCGGCCGGAGAGATGTGCTATACCATCGGAAAACAGTAGATCGACAAGCTACAACAGTTGCAGTAGTAGACGCCTCTGATTGAGCTTCAGTGTGATCGTATAGCTAGACTACGACTAGACCACACTTGTGTAATTTGTAAACGCTTACAGGTAGCAACACCGGAACTTGAAAACTCGCTAATGTTGGTGTGCGTTTTGGTGTCGATCTCTCTGAAGAGAACGACGACGACAAGATAAATATCAAGCAAGCTTTGTCAAAGTTGAAAAGAAATATTACTATATACCTGGAGACTGGAGTAGTTGATAACCAGAGTCATGGGTTGAACGTTGAATCCTGAAACACCAGATATGCAGGCACGAGTGGAGGTGAGTTATTATAAAATCAAATCAGTATCTGCTCATTTTCTTTTTCTAACCGTTTCTTTTTTGTAACTAAAGTTCTTAGCGCCGAAGGTACTAGCTGCAGGCCGCCACGTGGCCCCGCCCGACGCAATGCAAGCGGCAGGCGAGAAAGCGCCAGCACCTCGCTGGCGACCAGCACCCTACCGACGTGGCGCGGGCCCCGACGGAACACGAACGCATGGCCGCATCCTTGCGGCTGCGTTGCCCTCCTGCCTCGGTCACCTGCGTCGCGGTGGAGCGGCCAAGGGACAGTGCAAGGCAGCGGAACAATCCAAGATGCAGAACCCGGCAGTAGATCATGTCCCCGTGCTGAAACAAACAGTACGCCGGCACCTTGTTGGCTCCTGCTGCCATGATCGCAGAGAGATGTTAGATATCTAGGCAATTTTCGGTATATTTTAATTCCAAATATTAATATCAATTTCATGATATAGATGAGTGATAATGTGTGTACAAGATATGTGCATGTGTTCATGTTATTCTCACTAATAAACATGAACAAAGAATTAAACCAGAGTAGGTTTAGTAAGTACCCCAAGGCGGGACCAGTGCCGGAGGCACCGGTTGCGCCGTTACCAGCTGGAATAGACATGCTATTCGACTGGTCTTGCTCGAAGTAGCCGAACTATGTCGATGCAGGAAGATGTTCGCAGTGCAGTCCCACGAACGGTTACGCCGGGAAGTAGACGAAGTAGTCGTTCGCACGAGCGGTTACGCCGGGAAGTAGACGAAGGAGTTGTTCAGGGAGCGAGCAGTCGCTTCAAGACGCTCCCCAAAAACCTAATTGCCCGCGTCCCGTGCAGGACCTTCAGCGAGCAGAGGTTCCGGAGGCCCTGCTCTCGTTAGACCTGTGCGCGCAGTGCTAGCGGTGGATGCCTCAGGTTCAACGAACCTGGACGTCATGAATGGCTTTGATGAGCGGCAGTTAATGTGCCTCAGGTTCAACGAACCTGGACGTCGTAAAGAGCCTTCAATGTCCGGTCATTAGTGACGACATTAACCCTCTGTTTTAATACTCTTTACTGCAAAACATCCTTCTCATCTCAGCACATCACGTCGCACCGGCACCTGCACGTCACGTCCGGCCGCGACACGCCGCGCCGCGCCTCGCCACGGCCCGGCCCGGCGAGGCGAGTGAGCGCGCGCGCGTGTGGTTTACCGTCCTCCTCTTACCGGCTTCACAAGTGGTGTACACGAAGTCCACCTTTTAAGTCGGTTGAGATCCTCCTCAATTCCCGGTACGGAATTAAGCATTGATTCCCTAGTATTAATAGTGGACTTTAAATTCTTTTAATGCTTTAGAAGTAATGGGCCAAGCCCATTACTCCAACAAGAGAGAGAGCACCGGCCACTCGAAGAGACGACGATGCGTGTCAAGTTAATCGTGGTGACATTGGAGTGACACCCACATGTAATGGGTACAACAAACCCGTAGCAGCCGTCACTACTCGGCGCGAGTCAGCGGTACACGCATGCCCGGCACGGGGTGTTGACGCGTACCGGTCGATCTATCGTCATTAGTCGCCTGAGACTGAAACTTCTGCGTAGTATGTCATCTTTATTCAGTTCATCCTTTTAAAAAAACCACCTTCAAAACCACATCAGGGTCAAATTAGTCCAGTTTTGACAGTTGGATGGTCTTTGTTGTCCGATTTCGTAATTGAAGATTGAAAATCAGACTTTTGCGATAGTTGGAGGGTGTAAACCGGATTTTTCCTTTTTTTTTAAGAAACCGGAGGGGCAAGCCCCTAACCAAACACAGTTCGGACTTCAGAGTACAAGTTTAGAAGAAAGGAAGAGAGAAACCAGAGAGGAGACTCTGGGTTGCTTTTCGCACCGTTCATGCGAGATGCGACCCTGTTTACATGGTGCATGCTGGATGGTAACGTGTACCAAATAAAGTTTTCACATCAAATAATTCATATATCCCCTTTAAAGGAAAAAAAGAAAAGGGAAAGAATCAATGCCACGCACGTAGGTTAGGTTAGGCATATTCTCCTCCAATAATCTCGCGGCTAGCTAATTAGAGCAAGCAGTTCTTCTTAACCAACCTGACGGAAAAGGAAGGCACCCTGATAGCTCATCCCGGCGTGTGGCGTGGGATCCATGCAACCCTGCATGCATACAACTCACTGCAAAGTAACGCCCTTTCTGAATTCGGTGGCCCCTCGAAAGCCAGGTAGCTAGCCAAGCGAACCAACAGCGAAGCAAGAGTTTGGTTGGTTCTATTAGACGCGTAGCTTTCCAAATCCCGCTTGGAGTTATTGATAATCTGGGACTTAAAAAGGTTCTGCATCAATCATCATTCGTCAGGATTTGATTCTCTATCTGAGAGACCGAGACTGCAGAAACTCTTTCAGTCTTTCTGCACCGTCTTTGGTTGAATCAATAAACAAGATTCAATAAACCTGCTTTCTGCATGTAAGTGGGGGCATCTTTTGAGATCAGCCCTGCCCAAGCATGGCATGATTCAACAGGGGGGCTCCTTTTGGTTTGACAAGCTGGTCTAGGCTCATTCATGGAACCCACTTGCAGGTTGGAGCTGTAGCTGGGTTCTGAAGAGTACTCGTAGGGGTACATGATTTGCAGCACTAAGTTGCAAGGTGTCACTGACGAGCGGGCCCGGTGAAGGAGACTATTCGTGCTTAACTGCTTATTGTGCGTTCCGTAGGTGTGTGGTCTTGGCGATTTGAGCTTAGCGCGCACGCGTACGTGCCGTGATAGACTGGTAATGGCGTGGGTCCTGACTCGTCCTGTCGATGGCTGGTACAGGGAATTAGAGCTGGATCCATCATGAAGCATCAGCGTAGGCCACTGTATTATTCCTTGGGCTTAGAGATGAGACAGATAGTCATCAGGCCCAAGGCCCGTCTGATACCGTTCCCAAAAGGAAACATTTGTGACCCGATTAAGGGCTTATTCGGTTAATAATATCTAGCATCGTGGTTAATTAGGACTTGTTCGGAGCTAACCGAACGGGGCTTAATTGGGCTTAAATCGTCCAGGCCTGGCGAGAATAGATAGGCCCATTTATATCGTCAAAACTTGATTTGTTCGATCGTGAGTTGTGCAGAACAGAGCAGAGAAATGCAGTTCAGTACCGAACGTCAATCTGATCTGTACCGATGCTAGATATTATTATGTTCAAATGTTCAATTCGCCCATGCTGGAACGGTGCTTTGAACAGGTCTCTTCGTCTTCAATCCTTTTGAAAGCTAAGCTCTTGTTTTTACCAGACAATCCCAACGCAACACCCTAACCCCCAAGGCCTCGCGTGCAATACACAGCAAATTGCACGCACACGCGCAGAGACGCACTGATCGATCAACCACAAACAACCAGGCGCACCATTTCCGATCCCTCGTCGGTCTCTCTACACTCTACTCTTCGTCCTCGCCGATGATGAACTTGCCGGTGCCGGGGTTGATGGCGGCGATGAAGAAGAAGAGGACGTTGAAGAGCACGAGCGGCTCGATCTCGTTGATGGGCACGCCCGTCTCGATGTTGAGCTGCGCCAGCGCGCCCTTCCCCGTGATGATCTCGCCGATGATGGAGAAGGCCACGCCCAGCTGCGCCAGTCGCCCCACGAACAGCTCGTTTGACTTGGTGAACCCGAACAGCGGCCCTGCATTGCGCGCCACGACGACACAGGATCGTCAGATCAAATAGCCAGCGCAAAATGATAGCTGCGTGGTGCTGCAGCCTGCAGGGGTGATGCAGTATAGCGATTGATTACCTCCCTCGCTGAGGCCGAGGGCTCCACGGAAGCCCTTGCCGGGTGGGATGACGGCCTTGTCAAGGCCGGTGACGTCGTCGACGAAGGTGCCGCGGTCTCCGAGAGCGCCGATGGCGCCGAGGAGGGTGAAGAGGATGAAGAAGAGGAGGAGGGGCTCCGCCTCGTAGATGGGGATACCCGTCTCCAGGTTCAGCTGGGCAAGGATGCCCTTCCCGGTGATGGCCTCTCCCAGTAGGGATGCCTGCGCATGTTCAAGACCAGTAACATAACAAAGTACTAACACACGAATTTGACAAATATGCATGTTTTGTTTAATTTGGGAATTGCTAACCACTAGTAACTTGAGTATTATTCTGGCTTCAAGCTAGCTACTGTGATTTTTAATTTTTGACCGTTCGAAATTATTTTCCTTTCCCCCTCTTGTTGCCGACTGAATTTCGTGTGGAGGTGAAACAAGCTCAGCAATGTGGTGATATCCTACAGCAGTGCGAAATGTATGGCTGCGCCTTTTTTGCTGCAGGTCGACGTTTTTTTTTTGTGATGATATCAGAGATGGTGGGTACTGGTTGACCAGTATGAAGATGCATAAAAAAGTCTTTGTTTACTTCCTAAGCGTGCATGAATGGTCCACTGACTCCAGTCTATGCAGCTGCAGAACATGAGCGTATAATTAAGTGTTTGTTGAGCACTCACGGCAAAACCAAGCATGGCAACACGGCCGACGAACAGTTCGTTCTCCTTGGTGAAACCGATCCCGCCGGACGTGCCGAAGATCCCGTCCTCAACCTTCGGCTTGGGCGCAGGAGCCTGCACGACATCGATCGGGACCATCACACACACGGCAGTCACCACCATGCATGCAGAAGTAACAGCTGAAGAGATGAACAAAAAACCAGGAGCATGCATGCATGCGGGACACGGACCTTCTTCGCCGGCGCGGTCTTGGCCTTGGACTTGTTGAAGATGGCCAGGGTCTTCACGGAGACGGACCTAGAGTGCCTGCACGCCGACGGCAGCGCGAGCCGCGGGTACGGCGCCGGCCGGCCGGACTGCAGCGACGGCAGCGCGCGGCCGCCGCTGACGCTCGTCGACATGAGCATGGACTGCGCCATCCGTGCCGCCGAGCCTGCTGCTAACGAACACACACAGGGCAACGCTCGCGCGCTGAGAAGAAGGGGTCGAAGCTGTGTGCTCGCAGGTGCTGCGTGGTCGTGGATACTGGAGTACTGGCTGACTGGCTCGGCGGCTGCGTGGCCAGTTCTTTATGAACAGGGTCACATACGCGAGGCTGGCGTGGCACGAACTGGAGGAGGCGATTGGCGAGCGGCGGGCGGAGGATAGGGTGCGGGGTGGGCTGCCAGGCGGCCACGTTTCCGCGAATCCAATCTATGGCTGCGGCGCCGTCCGGGGGGCAGGAGCTGGTTTCTCCGGCCGCACGTACGGCTGGAGAGGCACGGGCCGGGGCGCGGAACAATCTGATGGCGCCGGTTGGTAGGATACACGCGTCAGGAGAAAAAGTGCTCTCTGTCTCTCCGGTCCCGAGGCATGTGCCGAGTTGCGAGGAGTACATTCTACACTGGACTGGCTCGTAGTGACTGAGAGCTACGGTCTGTGGACTCGTGTGTGGAGCAGCTAGCATCCTAAGTTCCTAACCTCTCGTACATTCTACACTGCACTGGCTCGTATAGTGTATGCTCTTGCAATTTCAGCTTCAACTGCGAGAGCACCATTTGTGTGGCGGCTTAGTCGTGGGTGCATGATTCCACCACCACCAGGTTTGCAGCCCAGAATTGCAATCCTGACAGAAACGGAGGCATGGAAGAGTTTCAGCCTAACAGACTGGGAAAAAACACAACAAACAAGACGGAAAGACGGCCAGCCAGCCACGACTGATCCTGATACATCAACTGCCATATTACGTTCTTGAACCATGGATCCATATTATCTGTGGAAGAATTGCATGAAGAAATTTTGCCATATACCACCCTGCGCTGTAGTCCCAACTCGCATAGTTGAAATAATCTCGCAAATTGCAATGCATCAGGCCATTTCGGGGCCAGCAAAATATTTCAAGGGATCCGTCGGATATCCCCGAGTGGCCTCGTCTGCGTTGTATTCTATGGTGAGCGCGCAAATGGATTCAGACTATTATATGCTGTTTGCCCACCCTAAACTGAATAAATAAATATATCAAGGGACCACAGACATCAAGTGGTTCGACAGTGTGGTTAGCACTCGAGACTTTGAATCTGGCGACCTTGGGTTCAAATCCCGGTGGGATCTATTTTTTGTTTTGTTTTTGCTCATAATTAGCAAGAACCTAATGACACAGCAAAGAAGAGGAACCACAGCTCACAGTACTCAAATCCATACAGCTAAATGAGCTGATAAAAAGCTACTATCGTAGTAGAACAGAGTCAAGGCATCAACCACAGGAGTACAAGATTAACTCCACTGAGTGAAATTATAATATTTTAAAGACACAGAGTTGTAGCCTTATGGGGCCATTTTACAATTGCCAAAGGCACACTAGTACCTGTTAGCGCGCCCCACCTAGCCAACCCGGCCATAAAACCCAGGTGTTATAGTGGGAGGGGTGGGGGCCTTTATCCTTGGTCCAACATTCCCCCTACGGCGTGCGAGCCCGACGTAGCCCGCAGCAGGTTCTAGTGCCCGGCGTAGCCCGCAGCAGGTCTCAGCACACGAGAGACGCAGGGGAAATCGCGCAGCGGAAATGCGTGGCCGGGAGGGATCGAACCCAGGACCTCGGCTCTGATACCAAGTTAGAACGCCCTACCTAGCCAACCCGACCATAAAACCCAGGTGTTATAGTGGGAGGGGTAGGGGACTTTATCCTTGGTCCAACATTCCCCCTACGGCGTGCGAGCCCGACGTAGCCCGCAGCAGGTTCTAGTGCCCGGCGTAGCCCGCAGCAGGTTCTAGTGCCCGGCGTAGCCCGCAGCAGGTCTCAGCACACGAGAGACGCAGGGGAAATCGCACAGCGAAAATGCGTGGCCAGGAGGGATCGAACCCAGGACCTCAGCTCTGATACCGAGTTAGAACGCCCCACCTAGCCAACCCGACCATAAAACCCAGGTGAGCATGCCCCACCTAGCCAACCCGACCATAAAACCCAGGTGTTATAGTGGGAGGGGTGGGAGCCTTTATCCTTGGTCCAACAGTACCTTAGATGAGGCTTTGGGATGAAAAACTTTGATACACTTTTCTTCGTTCTACTTGCAATCTGTATACATGCTGCATGCATGTCCCATCAGCACTCTCCTAATAAATAGTAAATAGTATATGTGTATGTGGTAGTGCACATACGGGCAACCAATACTTTCTGGTAGAGATATTAGCAAGTGTTGGTACGCATAAAGATGTATTCATACGTAAATGTTTACTCTCCAGCATCAAGACTTAAAACATATCTCTTTGTCTTTACACGACCAGAACTATAACCTTCTAAAAGTTTAGAGTACACCATCACTCCATCAGGGAAGGTGCGTTTAATCTTGATGTCTCTGCTGATTTCTTTCTCGTCCATACGCTTTAAATAGATCAAAGCCTAAAAATATGTGGAGCAGATTCATTCCTGCCATACCGAGAAGAGCTAGTGGAAGCTCAATGCCCTTATCAAACTTGTGGGCATCAGCGATGAGTTTGTAAGTGATCAAGATATGGCACACCACCCTTGCTGACACAAAGGTAGTCCAGTTGAGTGCCCATTCCAGCTTAACCACTTTTCGGCTGAAATCACGAAATCCAGCCATTCGCCTCAGTTTCCTTATGTGCAAAAATATGGAGTGCAGCTGCAATCATAAACATTGTCAGTTGGGCTGCTTGGTGAATATAACTTTCAGAAAAGTGACTGCAGCTAAAGGAAACCTCCGAATAGAAAAATTATCGACCAAAGGCATCAACAATTCTCACAGTGGAGACTGAGATTTTTTTTTTGAGATCTTTTATAGACATGAGTGAACAAATTAATATCCTCTTCTAGCAAGATGAAGAATACGCTTGTATGATAATTGAACTAACAAAATATCCATTGCAAAAATAGAAAAAAGCTCTAAGATCATGTTCAACCATGCATGCATCAAGTCCATCACAGTAAACCATGCTTTAGTTAAAATGAGGATGCAAGTGCAAGCACCAATGGTTGAAAGCCCAACTGGGCAGGGAAAACAATTAGCTTTCAAGGTCATACTGAATGGACCAGCCGCCTTATTTACATTGCAGGGGCAGCAGGGCAAAGTGAAATGTCCTCTAGTCATATCATCATTCTGGAAACCATATATCGGGAGAATCAAATATTACTTGTATTTTTAACTTCAATGCAGAAAATTTGGGGCTAATGCATTCGACTATCTACTGACAAAGCATATAATTGTGACAATTGTTGTCACTCACTTCAATGCAGAAAATTTGGGGCTAATGCATTCGATTATCTACTAACAAAGCATATAATTGTGACAATTGTTGTCAATCTGGAAACCTTTTTTCCTTCCTCAAAGCAACTCAGTCTGGAGACTCCAAAATAGCTTAGAGCCAATGGCTCATAAAATCTATGGCAAGCATTCCCTTTTGCTATAGCACTATGCATTTATATCTTCAACGACAAGTGAGTAAAAAAGGCGATGCTTGCAAGAAAGAATAAATCTGTTTCAAGCACCAAAAGTAACATAAAATTGTTAACAAAATTTAAATTTAAATGCCTCCCAAGGATCAGAAGAGTAGATGTACCTCACACACAAGAGTGAGAATTAGGTAGTTGATTGTGACATTCCTATAGAGAGCTAGTGTAAAGCAAATGAGCAGGATCAGGTGATGCATGAGAATTCCAGGAATCCATCCACTGAATAGCTGGTAACGGAGCATGTCCAATTGGTCGTATGCAAAGTAGCCACAAGAAAAGCAAAGAGCAGAATATGCTCCAATCCAACTGCCACCAAATAGTTCACGATGCTCAAACATGTTCTCGAGGCCCTTATTATGCCATTGATTGACAAGAACAAAGATAACTGCAAGTGCAATGGCATCAAGTCAAAAACAAGCCTAAGATTTAAAGACATGATGTAATTGATGGTGCTTCCAATTTTGCATAACATCTTTACAGGTTACAGGCCATTATCATGTGAGAATAAATTCTACTGGTAGGTGTCTGTCTAAATTTTACTGGTAGGTGTCTGTCTGTTACAGACTCATTGTCGCAACAATCCCCCATAACAATTATTGGTGGCTTTGCACATTAGTTCATTGCTTTGCCAGCCCCGGATTGAAGAGTACTATGTAGATGAAAGAGAATGCTATAGAGTGTAGAGGAGCATACATTCAATCAGTACTAAAGGGAGGGAGAAGTTTTTTGTCACCTAAACAGTTAAACCAAAGATACTTTTGCACAAACTTGGCAGCATTTGCCTGCAAAGTTAGTACGAGAGGCTAGGCTACTATTGTCGAATCCCGCGCGAATAGGGCATCTAAGCAATCACGCACAATTCCAACCAAGGAAAGCTCACACCAAGACAAATGACATCACCGCCATAGAAGTAACAACTCACAAAATTATCGGTACTCAAATCCACGCTGCTCCCGTTTCCCCAACAAGAAACCAAAGCATTATGCATCACCTAGATTGTATAGTGTTAAACCACTGCGCTCCTCTTTCCTCAACTCATCTAATGCTGGAACCGAATTAATCATATGGTTTCTTGCAGTCGACGCATACGGCATACCCGAGTAGCAAAAGGTAGGGAACGGAGGGTCGGGGTACGGGGAGGCTAGGGAGAGAATCTAATACCGGAGGCGGAGGTGAGGGAGGAGTGGAGGAGGGAAACGGCGGTGTTGACGAAGAGCGGGTCGCGGGAGACCGAGGCGCGGACCGCGGCGTTGGCAGCCTGGAAGAAGGCGAAGCCGGCGGCCACGGGCGCCAGCTCACGTCGCCCCCGCACGCCGATCTCAAACCCCACAGACACCGCCCACAGCACTAGCGTTGCCGCGAAGAACGCGCTCGTGTCGCCGCCGCCCGCGGCGGCCCCTCCGGCGCGGTGGGGCGGCATCGGGTTCGTCGTCGACTCGTCGTGGCGAACGAGGAGCCGCACGTCCGCACCGCTCGCTCGGCTCTGCCCCGGCCACTCCCACTGGGCCCGAACGCTATCAAGCCATTGGGCCGTACAAACTAGAAAGGGCGTTGTAATCGCAGCCCAATTAGCGGTTGCCTTGATTAATACTGCGGGACCCTCCTGCAGTCCTGCTAAACAATTACGAGAAGCCTTCGAATTTGAAAGGGATTGAAAGGAAAAAAAATTGGGGAATTAAAATCTCGGTACCATCTCGCTCGTTGGTCAGTCGCCGTCTGCTCGATCCCTACCATCCCCACCAGCAGCACCGGCCGGCCGCCGCGGTGAGCGGAGAGAAGCGGCCATGGCCTCCAAGCAGATGGAGGAGATCCAGCGGAAGCTGTCCCTGCTCGCCTACCCGCGGGCCAATGCCCCCGCGCAGTCCCTCCTCTTCGCCGGCGTCGAGCGCTACCGCCTCCTCGAGTGGTTGTTCTTCCGGTACGCGCCCACTCGCCCGCGCCGCATTTCCTTTCCGCTCCTCTCTGCTAGATTTGGTCTTCGATTTTGGAATTCTGGTTCGGAACTGAGGGTTTGCCTGTTTGATGTGTGTTCCGGAGGCTCCTAGGCGACAGATCGCCGTTCACGCAGCAGAACTGGCAGGGGGATAGCTTGGACCGCGACGAGGAGAACAACAGAATCCAACGTAATGCTTTGGTTCCATAGGGTTGATATTTTCCATTCCTGGGATCGTGCGTGCTACTAACGGTGGCTTTGTGGTTCTGCAGACCTGGCGGAGATAGCTAACTTCCTGGGCATCACACCTTCAGTAGACACCGAAGCGATTCAGGTGAGAGAAATGGCTGCCCTATTAGTGTTACGTGTTCCATTTGCTGGATTTATGCTGCTATTATCATGCATGATGTCTAGTATTGCACAAATGCAAACTTTGATGCATGGCGTGCCATGTTTCGGGGGTTCATAACTGTTGTTATTGCAGGGTAGAGGCAGCTATGAGGAGCGGGTGGAACTGCTCCGTCTCATTGTCGATCTAGTGGAAGCTAGTTGCTATGCCGACAATCCAGAATGGAGGTTAGGTTTACACACAACTATTTGTATCCAAAATGAAATGTACCTACTATGATGATTGTTGATTATAAAGGAGAATACTGTACATAAACCTTGGGCAGCTTGTAATTTTTTTCCTAACATCATAATCTGATGCCAAATAAAATATGTTACAGAAAGCATTGCATTAATTTGCATGGGTGGGCATTGAACATGAAGCACATAATAATTTTCACTGTTGTAGTGTTGATGAGCAATTGGCGAAGGATGTGCAACTCGTAGACTCAATTGCTGAGAAACAAGCCCAAATTTTTTCAGAGGAGTGCAAGCTTTTTCCTGCAGACGTTCAAATACAATCAATTTACCCTTTGTAAGTGTTTCCAATCTATGTTCTTGCCAAATGTATTGTTTAGGTGCTTTAGATTTCAAGCGTATTCAGAATTGCTCCCCTTGTCTGGATCTTTCTTGCTATGGTTCCCACATAACAAGAATGTTAAAACCACCTCATGTATTCTATATCTTAGTTGAATTCTTGTTTTGTAGGCCTGATATTGCAGAACTAGAGTTGAAGCTCTCTGAGTATACAAAAAAGATGTCCAATTTGCAGCAGATGGTTCAGGAATTGGCATCAAAGGTACAACAAGATATGCAATGGTACAAAAGTTTTCAGTTCAGCACCATTTGTCCCATGAACATTGGGTTCTGCTGAGCAGAATCTGAGATAAATTCATCTACACTAATTGTACAGTTTGCTTAGTACTTCTGGAACTTTAAATCTTACAGAGATTGTGTGTTAGTTATCAAAGGCAGAACCCATCAACCTTGACATACTATGATGTGTCTAGGACGGCAGACAGTGTCTTGTTCATGTTCCTTACGTCCCATCCTGCATATTACAGATTTTTCTGATAATTCCACGTTTTATGTAGCAAAGCATACACGCATTTAGCTTAATTTTGTTAACAAATAAACTTGGGATACACTGTGATCTGAAATGTTGTGCTTGATTTTATTTGTCCTAAGCCTACCACAACTTCCATGGGACTAAAAGGCTTTGGTGCTGTTATAGCTGGTTTTATTTGTTGTATATACTCAATTGCCATATATTTATCTAGTATTATGTAGCATGCTATTTTGTGCTAACAGTGTAGTTGCTTGTGATTAGTATGATTACAACCCAAATGAAGACTATGCCGAGACAGAGTTGAAGTTGAGGGAACATTTGCAATCATTTTTGGAAACGGTTAAATCCTTCAATACGATATATACTAAGGTGAATATCTAATGCAGCAAGTCCTATTTTCCCTGTATCTTCTGTATGTATACCAGTTGTATATCCTCAAAATATGTTTTTCTTTTAACTATTATTATTTTTAAGTTATGTGTCATTAGTTGATGAAGATGAATTATATTTGTAGGAAATTCATCCTTGGACCCACATGATGGAGGTGCCACAACTGCATGGCTTTGGTCCAGCCGCTAATCGCCTGTTAGAGGCATATAACACCCTTTTAAAGGTAATGGTGGAAGCGTTGGTTCTTTTTGTTGGCCATTTTGTTGCTCATTTCTTCTTTTTTACTTTCACTGACCTAGTGATCTACATGCCGTGGTATTGTTAATCCAAGGGATAAAAAACTGTGTAACCAACAGAAAAAAAAGAAGAGAATGCATTTCTTCTGGGAAATAAGAACTAACATAAACTACTGCTTGTGTGCAGTCACTGAAACTGAACATTTTTCTTATTCCGTATTCTTATCTCTGTAATGTCTTGAAATATGATTGTATTGCTTATGTGTAATTCATGCTGTATCTTGAGAATACCATGCCTCTACAGTTAGTAGGAATCTTCTCAGACCATTACATTCATGCTGTATCTTGAGAATACCATGCCTCTTTCAAATTAGATAAGTAGACAAGACACTCTGTTCATTTTTTGCTACTTGTTGCATGACCTGCTTATTTGTGAATTTTCAGTTCTTAGGAAATCTGAGGAGTCTGCGAGATTCATATACTGCAATGGCTGCTGGGTCACTGTCGGCGTCAAATGAGCCTTCATCAGTCGCCAAAATTATTTCAGACTGTGAATCTGCACTAACATTCTTGAATCACAGCCTTTCCATCCTTTCAACTTCCCTGGCACGGGAGCAAGGGGAAACACTATGATTCTACAGCACCGGTGGTATATCAGGATGCAGTTCCAGGGAACCTATCGAAGCCTGTAGTGATTCATTTGCTTTTAGTTTTAGGTGAGGCATGTAGTAAAGGTTTTGTGCCATTTGTTGGTGTGCTCCTGTAGTTTGTGCCATTTTAGGTGAGGCTGTAGTTTGTAACTCAAGAGATTGAAATCACTTACTTAAAATTATATCTAGAGTTCTTTTGGAAGTTTAACTGAACTTGTATATGTATGCCCTTTTATCCTTGAGAAGTTCTCTCTTATTGATCAGATCTTCTGTATTTTAAAACGATTATTCCTTCGGACACTATATTTCTTGTGAAATTGACTTTGTTGAGGACTTGAGGTACATTCAGAAACACGGCTCACAGGCTCGGCAGATACAATACGGCATTACTACAGGTATTCAGAACTCCTGTGAGCAGTTGTTCGAGGATACCTGTATGGCTCCCAGACTAAGCAAATAAGCAAATACAATACGGCGTTACATCTCACGCCTGCCAAGTTCTCCACGGCTTGCACGGTTGTGCTATGTTTATTCTTCAGCTTGAGAACTAACCTCTCCAGTTCGTCAGTTACGGGCGAGGGGGACACCCAAGAAGTTCGCATTCCGCGGACATTGCAGCATGACTTTGTAATGACCCTTGGTTGCGGCGGCTCCCTTCTTGGCTCCAGCCTTTGTCGGAGCCTGATGCTTATCATCGCTCGGCAAAGCAGCATGGCTCATGTGATCGCCCTTCGATCCCCCCGTGGCCACCGTCGCGCTGCCGGCCTCCGTTGGAGCCCGGCGGCTACTGGGACACCTGCAGCGCAAGATCAACTCGGTGAGTGTGCAGGGTATCGAGAACGCAAAGATTTTAGCTTCTGATCGAAGTATCCGTCGCGCTTACCTCCCGGTGTAAGCCGAACAGCCCGGAGGGATCCGGCCGTGGCCGGCGCCGTTCTCAAGTCTGGCATCGCGCACGCCGGCGTACGAAATGTACCTGTTCTTGGGCGCCCTTTCGACAGCCGCGCAGGCGGCGAAGCAGAACGCGAGGAGGAGGGCGAGGAACGAAATGTACATGTTTCAGCATATATGTTCTAAACTGATTAGAACAGGCATCCAAACTTCATAGATGGGCTAGTAGATCAGCAGGTGCTTCTTTGTGAAAATCCTCATAAAGCCTCTGCAATTTATGAGTAATCAGATGATGATACATGAACATAACAAAAATGCAGCTAAGGAAAATGCTTAACAAAAAGGAATCATGTTGATGGCATAATCCCTAGAAAACAAACTACAATCCAAACTTGTCTAATTTGTCGTGGGATACACTCATCTCGTTTTGCATTCTCCAAACTACGAACAATGACAAAAGCCTAAGTTTGCACCCCCAATATGACCTGACAGTGCATTAGTATTTTTCAAATCTTTAAATAAGCTTTATATTTATATTTGAATGAATAATAAGAATTCAACAATAACATGTTGTATAGGTAAACTTATTGAGCAGCTAGTGATATGGATTAAAAATACTCCACCTTTCGTTTTTAATCTTGGTCTTGGTGTCCTGTACCTTAGCCTAAATCTTTGTTTTGACACTGAAAATTTTGAAGCTCTGTTGCCACACTAAAAATAAAGAACACATGTTACCAATAGAATAGAAGGACTGAACATATACCCAGACCATGGATATGCAGATAGATAATTGCCGGGTGGTAAACCCAGCCGGGTGGCAGAATGCACCCGCCTAAGCCCTGATGGTGAATGAACTCGGGGGGAGTAGCTAGGATTAGTCCGATCTAGATCAAGAACACGATGAACACAGAAGGTTTAGATTGGTTCGGGCCGCCGGAGCGTAATACCCTACATCCACTGTGTGTTGTATTGTCTGTCCGCACAAGAGATTGCTCGAGAGTGATTCTAGCTGGTGAGCTGAGAGTGTGAGGGAGAGAGTCTGAGCCCCCCTGTCCTGAGACTAGCGTGTGCTCCCCTTTCATAATCAAAGGGAGGCATGTACATAGCTGTTGGGACCCCGACAAGTGGGCCCAACGTAGATGTATTTAAATAACATAACGCCTAGCGCTATTATGGTGCTACGCCTGGGGAAGATCTTATTCCTGATTTCGCTGCCTCGTCCGCATGGATGTACTGACCGGCGCAGACCCTCTAACCGGCGTGGTCTTGCCCTGTCATGTTGGTGCGGCGCTTGCAGCTAGCCGGGTAGGCTGCGCCACGCATGTTGTTCATGCCGCGTAGCTTGCGGCGTAGACGGCATGATAGAAAGGGCCGTGCCGTCGCATAAATTTAATGCGGCAGACTATCGTGCACCGCGCGGGCGGCGCCTGCGGCTGCACTGTGCATCTTGGTAATACGCGACCAATAGTGGAGTCTAGCAAAAGCTGCCCCGTGCTCTGCGGCGACAGAGCACGCCTCAGCCTCCCACATTAAATGCGGTGGGTGGGCGAGTCTTCCGGCGGAAGACTCGTGCCCGTGCCCGCGCCCGCGGACACGTGGTGACTCCGGACCCCTCCTGGGTGAAATGCTGGTTCCCCGCGCGCCGAGGGGTCCGGATGGCATGGGGTCCGGGGACCCCCGGCTATCTGCGCCGGGCGCTGCCTTCTCTGGGACATGTTTCTAGCCTATCTGAAAAAAAAGAGCTGTTAAAACTACCAAAAAAAGAGCTGTTAACACTACCAAATTTTTTGAAAGTTTGAATCTTTTCAGAAGTGTATGTAATTTGTTCACCTCATAGTGTCTCTGCTCTTTAAAATACTGACTAACATTATTACTGTTTTTGCTCTTTAGATACTTTAAATATAACAGAACTAAGGTCCCCATGTTAGGGCAACAATGTGCCACCTAGCTGATTTGCGGGCTATAAGAAACAAATGTGAGAGTTAACTCATCAGATTACTATAGCATTTGAAAAAAAATCGCTCCAATCCACTATAATGCCGATTGCCAAGTGGGGGTATTTGACGTGTATGCTTGCTTGTGTTTTTGAAAATTCTGAACAAGATGGATGTCATAACACTAGCTGCCCATAATTGCAATTATTTATTTACTCATACATTATTAATTCATTTCAGAGGGATGTTGCAGGGAAAACATAAGCGCATTATGGAAAAAGAAAAGGACTATCGTACAAGGACAAAGTGGCTTATCTCAATAGTTGTGTCCAGTGTTATGTTTTTGTTATTGAAAACAAGTTTCCTATATGTGATGATAAATTATTGTCTACTAAACAAAACTATTTTTTAATACTTTTTAAAAATACATTATTGATTGCGATTCTTTTTCTGGTTCATTTGCAGCTCTCTGAGTGGATAAAAACAAGCTCCTCAGAATTGGAAAATGTGAGCAAGACCATGACACCTGTTAGATTCTTTAGCATTCTTGTAAAATAACGATGCATGTCTATTTGTACATTCACACATTGCACATTTTTCTCCTATTTTTATTGCTCTAAAATCCATCCTTTTCATTTCCTTTTTCCTTCCAGTGGTACCATCCAGATCGATGATGAACTATAACATGATGTGCCCTTGGTGTTCGGCGAAGCAAAACAGATGGCAGGCTGGGCAATGTCAATGGCACAAAGCTCAAATGGCCCCTGACACTCAATTTAGTCACACATGAAGCTGCCATATCAGTTTTTTTGTGTGTTGAGCTCTGCATTCCGGTACTTCAAAAAAGGACCTGTAATTAGGGGTGGTAAAGGGCCTAACATTTTGAACTAGAAAATCTAAGGATCGGGCCCTAAAAGGGCCGGGCTCTAAACATATGTATTTTTGAACTAAAAATTTTAAGGGCTTTATTGGGCTGTGAAGAGACTATTAGGGCCACGGCCCATTACCACCCCTACCTGTAATTCGTTCCACATGATGCTATTCTTCGTCTAGATTGCTCTACATAGAGAACAATGGAACTAGATGCTTGTTCTGTAAAAAATTTTATTGTTATTGTCTGTCTGTTAACACGTGCGGCACATGCACTCTACTAGTAGTAGTAGTAGAGAAGAGAAGAGATAGCGCCGGGTGAAGATGGGACAGAGGGGTCGTGATCGTCCGGTTTCCATTCCAGCAAGTGTTGCTATCCGGCGAGATATTGATTCCAGTAGGCTCGTGATCCATTCGTAGGTTCGGCAGGCCAGGCCAACTCGACCTGAAAAGAGAAGAGTTAAAGCCCAGCAAATGAGTTTGGGTAGACCTGGCCCATTTGGATCCGATAGGTTCTTGCTTCTCCTCTGCCCAAACTTCAGCCCATGTAAGCACAATGAGGTAAAACTGGAACCAAGGAAGATGACGTGAGGCTTCGTGCTTTCAGTGCCGACGGTAAGCGCTCACCGCGGCAGTGATGCTTGGCTGCCGTCCATCGTCCAGAGCAGATTCAATTTTCGTTACCAAGTATATGTTTTTTTCGCTTACACTGTGTCATTTGATACCATTAGTGATTGCAGCGTTGTGCCCCAACCAAACAGCATCTGATCTAGTGCTCCTGTCTGCGGACCTTCAGAGTGCTAGCCTGCTCTGCCTTTCTTCGTCAGGCGCTTGTAAAATTTCTATTTACATCAGTGCATGCTTTTATTTCAAAAAAAAACATCAGTGCATGCTCTGTCACTACCCTCCGCCATTTTTAGTGACGATATATTGAGAAGGCATGGACTAAGTCAGCTAATTAAGACCATCTCCAATAATAATCATTCTAAAGCAAACCGTCCCAGGTGGTTCTTAGATGAGTCAAATCAATTACTGAAACAAAACAACTTTTTTTTTTGAAATAAAGTGAAACAAAAGCAACTAACATTCTGGATGTGATGCAACAATATGGTTGGATTCAAGGAAACAAAATTATGCGAGAGTAAAAGCGGAAAGAAACCATACAAAAGTTTCATACATTTGCTGCAATTTTTACTATTATATGACTGTGTAATGAAACTAATGCAGAAGGATCAACCAATTATAGTTCACACCAATCCATATTTTCTATAAGAGTTCTACTTGCTAGTTGCTGCGACGGATGTTCTAAGAAACCGTTAGGGCAGCTCCAATGTGTGTGCTAAGGGGGTGCTAGGAAGAGAGAGAAAGGAGAAGAAAGGGTGCTATACATTACAGTGAAGGTGCTAGCTTAGCAATTGCTAGCACCGAGATCCTAATCAAGCATCCGGTACTAGAAGAGAGAGAAAGCACGCGCCCGTCCTTCTTCGTCGTGCACGCCTGGTCATCCTTCGCCGCCGCCCCTTCGCCGCGCGCGCCTTGCCCTCCTCTGCCGCCGCCCTTCCGCCGCCGAGCCTGCTCCTCCACTGCTGCCGAACCTACTCCTTCGCCACCGTCATGCTTGCTCCTCGGCGCGCCCACTCCTCCGCCACCGTGCCTACTTGTTCCTCAGCGCGTCGGCTCCTCCACCGCTCCTCGGCGCGTCCGCTCCTCCACCACCGCCGCGTCTGCTTGTTCACGCGCCCGCTCATCCGCCGCCGTCAAGCTTGCTCCCCCCCCCCCCCGCGCGCTCCTGCTCCTCTGCGGCCGTCAAGCTTGCTCCTCCGCCTTGCGGCGCCTGCTCCTCCATTGCGCGCGACGTGGTGGCGGCTGGAGCACCGCTAGGAGGGGGAGGATTTGAGCGCGAGTGGGGGGTGGGGGCGCTGCTAGCGTGGCCCGTAGCATTGCTGGCGCGGAGGAGCAGGGGAGGGGAGAGGCAGATGCGGATGGAGGAGAGGAAGGGGGACATTATAAAAAGATGTGTCTGTGGTCCCAGCTTAGTCTATAGATAAGGTGAAATACATTGGAGGGAATTTTTGCTAAGCTAGCACTCATGACGTGTCGCGGTATTAGAACCACCCATATTCCATACACTGGAGTTGCCCTAACATACCATAAAGAAAGTTTAATTGGATGATAATATCCACATTCCGCATAAAAAGGGATGTAGAAAAAATTATAGTTGAGCTGACCAATAACACTTGCACATCGGTTCAAAAAAAAATAGCGATCGAACACGTGAGATGTTTGAAAGCCAAACATTTGAGGCCTCTTTACCCGTAAACCTCGTAAACACAAAAAAAAACATCACATCGAATGTTTTGACACATGCATGGAGTACCAAATGAAGTCTATTTACAAAACTTTTTGCATGGATGGGCTGTAAATCGCGAGACGAATCTAATGAGTCTACTTAATCCATGTTTTGCAACAATGATGCTACAGTAACCATCCGCTAATTATAGATTAATTATGGATTAATTAGCATCATTAGATTCGTTTTGCGATTTACAACCTATCTGTGCAAAAAGTTTTATAAATAGATTTCATTTAGTAATTCAAGTTAGTAAGATTCTATCGCAATTTTTTTTTTGTGTTGGAACTAAACACGGCCAGAGTGAATTTTGCCTTTGAATGTATCCCATGCTCCGGAGCCTCCACCGGATGAAAGAGAAAATTGGTATTTGATGCCTCTCGAAGGTGGGCTTCGCTGAAATATCCCGTTTGGAGTGGGCTTCGCTCAAAAGGGTACATCAAAGAGAACCAAACTGCCGAGAAGGACTCTGGGGATTTTCTAATTTTTTTATATCATTGGAGTCAACATGAACATGGGATATTACTCTTTTGCCCCTGACCAGCTTGAGATCCGTTTTGTTGGACGGGGCTCTGTTCTCTCGTAGTCTCGTTCGTGCGCTCGCAACAAAGGAGAAAGGGAGTTGAGGGCCGCCGCTTGCTGCGCCGGCGCCGACCGCTCCGACCGCCCCGTCCTCGCCCGGCGCGGCAGCGCCCCGGCCCGTCCCTGTCTCCGCCTCCGGCGCGCGTGTCCGGCCCCGGATTTGGGCCCGCAGCTCCGGCGTGGTGGCGCTTCTGCACGCGGGCGGCGGCCATGGCGCGTTGAACTCATTTCGATCTTGAGGTGTGTACTCAGATTTGCTTTGATTTTGTGCATTTGATTCAATTTGCCAGGACCTATGAATCCGACCGCTGTGCTCATTAACCCTAGAGTTTGGAGGCCCATGGAATTCAACTGGCTTGAACTACTTTCTTCAGAGATATCTGATCCAGAAAACATCTCTGTGTCTGCAAGGTGGGTAACATGCAATAGATTACTATAGTAGCAGATAACTTGAGTAGTTCCACATAAAATTTATGGAAATTAGACATCTAACTTCATTTTACTTATCAAATATTTTATCCAGGCTCGATGGGGAGCCTGAACCTAGTTTAGCTGTCGTGAGTCCTCTTGCTGATGGTGGTGGTGGTAGTGGTGGTGATAATACTTTCCAAAATGCGGAACACCCACACCAAGGACAGCTTGTTGATTGGGATACACTGCAGATTGTTGAGAGGCAAGATGAAGAAGAGGGAAGGATGGAACTCATTGATGAAGACCAGATGTATGTGCTTTTGGGTTTAAGGGATGAGGATGATAAGGCCGAGCAGGCTGCTAAGGAGGCTGTCGCAGCAGCTAGTGCTGATGGTGATAAAGGAAAAGCTCCTGCTATGGAAGATACACATGGTGCCGCCATTCCTGTTGATGATGACATACCAGGGGAGAGGATGATCTTATATGACCCAAACAAGCCTAGCATGGATCTGGGTACCGTTTACCCGTCCATGGAGGAGTTTAGGTTGGCAGTAAGACAGTTTGCGATAAATGAGGAATTTGAATTAAAAATTGTTAAAACATGCCCCAAAAAATATGTTGCTGACTGTAGAGTTGAAGGATGCCCATGGCATCTTATTGGGAACAGACAGCCAGATCGGAAGACTATAATGGTATTTATTTACTGATTACAATGTGCTTATTGTTTAGTTATGAGTTATGAGCTGTTGTTAATTGTTTTCATTTGGTTATTGGTTGCAGGTGACAACTTTGATTGCTGGACACAATTGTACATCCAGTGCAAGGAGGCGGACTACTACACCTACAAGTGCTTGGGTAGCTTCAAAGGCTGTTGTCATCCTTAGAAAACATACAAATATGGGACCTAAAGAGTTGAGGGACAAGCTACAAGATGACCATAAATGTGTAATTCATTATGACACAGTTTGCAAGGGAAGACAAATAGCTCTGAAAAAGTTATATGGCAGCTGGGAGGACAGCTTTCAGATGTTGTTTAATTGGAAGGCTGAGGTCATGAAGAGGTCACCTGGTAGTGTCATCGAGATTGGCATTCAACAGGTAGATGAAAACGTGTATTTCCATAGGTTCTTTTGTGCATTGGGGCCTTGCATAGAGGGTTTCCGAAATGGATGCAGGCCATATCTCAGCATAGATTCAACAGCACTCAATGGTAGGTGGAATGGACATTTAGCTGCAGCCACTGCTATAGATGGCCATAACTGGATGTATCCAGTTGCCTTTGGATTCATAGATGGTGAAACAACAGATAATTGGACTTGGTTCATGACACAGTTACATAATGCTTTAGGTGATATTCCTGTACTTGCTATTTGCACAGATGCATGCAAAGGCCTTGAAAAGGCAGTTAAGGATGTGTTTCCTAATGCTGAACAAAGAGAATGCTTTAGACATCTAATGCAGAATTTTATAAAGAGGTGGGGTGGGGATGCTTACTCAAAAATGTATCCTGCAGCAAGAGCGTACAGAGTTCAAGTGTTTCAGTATTTCTTCAATTCTGTTGTAGAGTCTTCCACTGAAATATTGCAGTGGCTGTACGATCATCATAAGTTAAAGTGGATGAGGAGTGCCTTTGACCCTGCTATCAAATGTGATTATGTTACCAACAATCTTGCCGAATGTTTTAATAATTGGATTAAAGATTGGAAGGACCTTCCTGTTGTTGAGCTTGCAGACAAGATTAGAGAGATGATAATGATTTTGTGGAACAAGAGGAGAAGGATTGCAGAAAAGCTTCATGGGAAAATACTACCCGCTGTCCTGCATCAACTAAAAATGAAGACAAGAGGATTAGGACACTTGTATGTTGTGAAGGCTGATAGTTTGGTTGCTGAGGTATGGGACAGCACCACAACTCATAATAGGCATGTTGTGAAGCCATATTTGAATGAGTGCACATGTCTCGAGTGGCAACACACTGGTAAGCCTTGTCAGCATGCTTTAGCTTTGATTACGGCACAACAAGCTTTGGATGTGAAATTGGAGGATTTTGTGCATGAGTACTACTCAGTTCAGAGATTCAAAAATGCATACTATACAATAATTGAGCCATTGCCTGACCGGACGCATTGGCCAAATGTGGATTTGCCTTTTGTGGTTGGAGCACCACTAGATAAAAAGACTGCAGGAAGGTACAGAAAACTGAGGATCAAAGGCTTCCTAGAGGGTGGAGGCAGCAAAGGAAAAAGGGATGCCAAGGAGACTGCCAAGGAGGTTGACAAGGAGGCTACTAATGAGGCTGACAAGGAGGCTGACAAATTTAAAAAGAAGATGATTAGAGGCAAAAGAAGGTGCAACGGATGTGGAGAGTTGGGTCACGGTGAAACTAGCTACAAGTGCCGACTTAATGGCACAAAGAAAAGGCAAGTACACAATACATCTCTTTAATTCATTGCTGTGCCAAACTAGCTACAACCATTTTAATTGATTTTGCAGGAAGAGAAAGCCAAGAAAGAACACCACCAAGTATGGTGACAAAGCTAAAGTACCAAGCCAGAAAAAGCAAAAGACCAAGACAAATATAGATGACAATGGTGCAGCCCCAAATGTACATGAAAATGAAGCAAATATAGATGACAATGGTGCAGCCCCAAATGCCCAGGAAAACATTGTTGCTGTCCGAAGTCCATCAAAGCCAACTAAAGAGTCAATAATGCAAGCCAGCCCCCACAGGCTGACTAGAAGGTTAGGAATACTATCAATTTATTGATGTTGTGTTGATGTAATTAAAAGCTGAAATATGTCTGACAATATCACTTTTGCAGTCGACTTGCTATGCTAATGGGAGAAGGTGGAGGTGAGCAGGCAACCATGCAAAATTCACCCCCAAGAGATCACCAGCAAAAAAGCTGATTCCAAGGAAGTTGAAGACCAAGTGAAATGAGAACTAAAAATATTTGGGCATTCACTGTGCATGTATCTTTTTCGTATGTTCTTGTTCACATACTGTCTATGTGAGATGTGAATTGAACAAGTAGTATATGTTCTTCAATGACAATTTGCACCTATATCAAATTCCAGGTTTCCAATCAATCAGAAAAATTGGCTTTGTGAGGACAGGGATTTGCGGCTAGCATCTGGAGGTGTCCAGGATGCCGCTTGGCCTTTCTTTCTTTTTTTTTACAACACATGTACGTCCAAACGGGAAAAAATAACGTTAAGAAGGGATCCGATCGGTTACAAACTGGGCAGGGGCAAAGTAGTAATGTTGTATGCTCATGTTGACTCAACCTGTGTAAATAAAGTTACAAAATCCCTATAGTCCTTTCTAGCAGTTTGATCCCATTTAATAAGCCCTTTCCAGCGAAGCCCACTCTAAGGGTACATTTCGACGAAGCCCACTTGTGAGAGCTATCAAATACCAATTTCCTCCCGGATGAAATCGCTGTCCCCAAGAGGCCAAGACCCCCGACCTAGCCGACCCCGCGCTCTGACACCCTGCTTTCTCCTCAAATTCATGGCCTCCGCCTCATCCTCCGTCCCCGCCCGTTCTCCCACCGCGTAGCATTCTAGGGTTTCGGATTCCGGGATCCAGGCGCCGCCGCGCCGCCCGCAATGCCCGACTCGCCGGAGCAAGTCGTGAGGGAGGTCGGGAAGCACCTCGCGCAGCCGCGCCTAGGCAAGGACGCTCTCGTCAAGCTGCTCAAGGTGACCCCTGCACTGTTCCACCCGCTTTTCCTCCTGGCTCATTTGCTCCTCGATCTAACCGAGCGCGTTTCCATTTCCCGTGAATTGCCGCGCCGCCTCTGATGTTTCGAATTTGATAGTATAGCCCTTGCGATGGTGCACTGGCGCGTTGCTAAGTTTGGTGGTATTTGCTCCTCAAATTGGAAGTTAGGGTTCAGGAAGTGGATGCGCTCTGCCGAGTTTCTGACAATTTTTAGTGAATTTGAATACCAAGTTGCAGTACGTACTAATTTTCATCTGAAGCTGGAGTGATAGTGAAGTAGCGCTGAAGAAGTTGTGTATATACCTGTAGAGGATGTCATGTTTGGTCAATGTGGTGCTTCTGTTTGAGCGAGTAGATACTCAGGAGTTGGTTTCGTAATGGGGGATTTTCGGGGTTGATGGTGAAGATTTGTGGCACTTATTGTTAATCATACATGCTTCCCTGGTGAAGATTTGTGGCACTTACCCCCCTTCTGTTTAAACTAGTTTTGTTTGTGGGGTTATTTTTCAAGGCGGGGAATAAATTTACCAGTTTCCTATTAAAGACCGTCCTGCCAACTTGAAGCAGCAGAAAAGCAATCATAAATTCAGTGCTTTGCCGCTGCTTGCTGTTCCATGTTTGCTTTCTTTCTGAACTGCTATAACAGAGGAAGCTGCTAGGCATGATTTTCACATGAATATTTAGATGCAGAATGAAAGGATTTATGAGGCAGGGTCATACTCATCTCTGTAAATTGACAGCGAGTCACTTTAACATTTCAACGATTTGTTACCTTTTAATCTCTTGTGTAACTGTGATTTGATCATGCTGTTGTTTTAAAAGTTTCATCCTAGCATAGGGTTCAAAAAAAAGTTCATCCTAGCATAGAAGTTATTCTGGAACTAGCCATGAACTTGTACATTATTAATCCATACTCAAGTTGGATAACCATAGTGATGAAAGGGTCATATAATAGTGGATTAATATTCTTTACTTCCCTAACACACTTTTTGTTCTTATCTGCAGCAAGCTGAAAATGCATTATCAGAGCTTAGTCAATCATCCTCTCTGCAGGATGCTCTTCATGCTTTGAGTAAATCTCTAGCCCAGACCACTTTACTCAACCATAAGGACAAGGATGTCAAACTTCTTGTTGCTGTTTGCTTTATTGAGGTTATGCGGATCCTCGCACCTGATCCACCTTTTAGCGATGAAATACTTAAGGTACATAACAGTCATGCCCTCTGTATCTGGTGATGCGAAATACTACCTAATAGTTACATCTTTCTCAATAAAACTTCTAAAACTTCATTACTTTTGAGAATAAGTAGTGAAGATAGCAATTTGACCAAGGACTGCACTCAATAACACTTGGTTAACTGTTTTTTTTACAGGAAATATTTAGGCTATTTATCAGCATATTTGCAGACCTTACTGAAACTAGCAGTCCATATCTTACTAGAAGGATGAAGATATTGGAAAGTGTTGCTGCGCTTCGATGTTCTATGATAATGGTTGACATTGGCTGTGAGGACTTGATTCTTGATATGGTCAAAATTTTCTTCACATCGGTGAGGTACAAGTAAATCTATTGTTTTGATTGCTGTCCTCTTAAACTTTGTTCAAATCATCATTCGAACATGATGCATTTGTCCATCATTTTGCTTGCAAATGCACTTGTTCTTTGTTGAGCATATTTTAGTAGTAATTGTGAGATGTGTTTTTTTAGTACATATATCAGCTTACTTTCTGTCCACTTAGCATTTTATGGAGACATCTAGATCTAGGAGCTCTTAGGTCATCAAGACTTCCAATACTGTGTCCCAAAACTGCATAAGTGCGTGCCTTTTTTAAAGACAAGCTGTATCATGGGACAAGTGCGATTTACTTATTTGATGGAGTGGGTTCAACAAGTGCCTTGGCCACCATATCGCTATGCAAGTGTGCATGCTAAGCATCTTTCTATATTTTCTTATTAAACTGGAACACTCAATTTTCATTTTTTCGTCATTGATAGCCTTTCTTGATTATGATTGAAATGCCCTTCCTGTACGCCTGTTATGGTAATTTCATGCTTGGGTTTTGATGACTATGGAATTTGTCTGGGTGGCTATTATTTGCCATGTGGACTCACTATTGCTGAAAACATATCTGGAACACTCCAAACCTAGAAAACTCCGATAAATTTCTGTAAGATATGTTATTTAATAGAATTGGTCAAATTTTCTGGATACATTTCTGTTCCAGTAAAGGTGCAGTTTTGGAGCATGTTAATTTTTGTGATTTTTATTGACATTTTTTCTTATTAACTTTCTGGAAGAAATAGATATTAAATACATACCTGCAATCTCAATTGTACAGTATACTCTATTATGATGTCTCATGCCGATATCATTGCTTGACCAGAGTTTGACGCTTTGACATATTTTTGGCAACTTGCAAATTGCACTAGATTCAATCTTAATCAACATAAAAACATACATCACAAATATATAATTATGTATGTGTATCCATTGCATGTAGTTTTGCCATGTACTCTTCTTTTGCCTCAGGAGGCACGGAGGATCATGGTTGCTGAGTCTTTTGTTTAATGGAATTACATATTCCAATATAAATGTATTTTAAAAAGAAAATGTTGCATTATTGTTAGCATTTTTTGTATACTACATTCCTGATTATTTTTGAAATTTGAATTTCTTAGTTTCATACTTGTCTGCCGGATACTTGTTTGACTCTAGAAACTTAATATGAAGTCTTTAGTAACATCTTTTCTGCAAACCTTTTTGCAGGCAAGGTCTTCAGCAGAGTGTGTGCCAAGCCATGCTATCAATTATAGTGCAAATATTGAATGAAAAAGTTACCCAACCTCTTGTGGATTTGATTTTACGCAATTTAGTAAAAGATGGCAAGGTGTGTTTTTTACTTTCTAGTTTCTTTACTTGTTGATGGCATGTTTCTTCAAAGCTTGAAGTTCCCAATGGTGTGGACAAATACTCATACATGTGGGGACCTATGTTACTCATTCTTGGGTCCAAGTATATGATCAGCTAATGTTTAGTTTCCTCTTTTCTGCATGTGCAGGGAGCATCCCACAAACTTGCTTTTGACATCATCCATAATTGTCCTGAGAAATTGGAGCCTATCGTTCGCAGTTTTTTGTCCTCATGCATTTTTAACAAGGATATTCCAGTTAATGACCTCAGGAAATTACATCACAAAGTTATTCTGGAAATATACCAGTGTGCACGCCAGATCCTTTTTGCTGTCATTCCAAACTTGACACATGAACTTCTCGTATGTTGATTCTTTTTACTTTGTTACACCATTGTACCTGTATAATATTCTTCCTGAATTTGTACCATCGATATCTGTAGAGTGAGCAAGTTGATATACGACTGGAGGCAGTTCACCTGATTGGGAGGCTTCTTGCCTTATCTAATCTTCATTTTGGTCAAGAAAACAAGTTAGTTTTTATAGAATTCCTGAAGAGATTCTCCGATAAGTCTGCAGAAGTTAGAATTGCTGCAATTGATGCAGCAAAAGCCTGCTACATGGTTAAATCATCTGGGGATGAAGCGCAAGATATACTTAGTAAGGCGCTTTTATTGGTTGTTCTTCTTTATAGATTGCTGTGTTGTCAGCCTTTTCATGTTGATATTCATTTCTTTGCAGCATCTCTTCAAGGAAGGTTACTAGATTTTGATGAAAAAGTGAGGATTCGAGCTGTTAACACTGTCTGTGATTTAGCCAAATCAAATCTTAGCTTGTTTCCTCATGAAGTGATATTGCTTGCAGCTGAGAGGCTGCGTGACAAAAAGGTGAGCATAAACTGTTTGTATTTCTCAATGCGGCTACTTCTCTACAGTGTTTCACCCCAAACATACTTTGTAGGCATCTGTTAGAAAAAATGTGATGCATAAGTTGCTGGAGCTGTATCGAGATTACTGTGAGAAATGCTCAAAAGGAACTGCTACAGTGAACACTCATTATGAACAAATCCCAGCTAAACTTATAGTTTGTTTCCATAATGATATTGAATCCTTCAGGTTTGTTCTTTTTTCTCCCTTTGTACATTGGAGTTTGCCCACAGTTCTGAATTCTAGCTTCTTTATCATGGCAGGCCACAGAATATGGAACTAATATTTGCTGAAGAACTCTTCCCATCATCACTTTCTCCAAAAGAAAGAGCAACCCATTGGATTGAGTTTTTTTCTTATTTCAAACCGGAACATATTAAGGCTTTGAACATCATCTTTTCTCAGAAGAGAAGGTAGGTATCTCATATCCACAACAGATAATATGCAAGTGCAATAACTCTATGCAAATGTTTATTCTGAAGAAGTTTACTTTAGGTTGCAATTGGAGATGCAAGCGTATTTATCGCTCCGAGCAAAGAAGGTTTGTAAATTATTAATCTATTGGCAACAGCAGATGTTTGTTCTCAAAATGAAGCCTGCATGTGCTGTAGGAGGAACCTTCAGATGAAATACAGAAGAAAATCTGCGCATCATTCAGAAAGATGGCAACATCCTTTGCAGATACCTCTAAAGCTGAAGAATGCTTTAAAAATTTGCACCAGATGAAAGATAATAACATATTTAAGGATTTGGTTGGATTAATCGATGAGGGAACTACTTTTGCGACAAGCTGTTTGATCAGAGTAATACTCTTTTAGCCCTTTCATGCTGCAAACTGTTTGATCTCTCCTTGTTTTTGTTATCTTCTCTCGAATGTACTGGTTTCTGTTATCTTGAGAATCCCATCAATATCAACTTACCGGCGATGTTGTAGTTCATAGTTTCTAGGCTTCACTGTACAATGTTCAATTGTTTAATTGGCATATGTACTCTGTAATCATAGTTGCAGAATTCTACTTACGCATCAACTAATCTTGCTGATAACCCCTTTCAATTGACACTTGTGCAAATGTGCATGCCCTTCAAATTTGAGAACTAATGGATAGAATAATCCTCACAAAAGTTAGTAGCAGAATTTGTCCTTTTCATTTCTCCTTCTGTAATTTAAATTCTAACTTTAATATTTTTTGTGATGCATTGTCGCTCAATCGTGCCTCTGTTTACTGCTCAATTGTGCCCTTATCTTGATGTAATATTTGCTACCATAACAGACACAGAAAACTGTGGAAGATGTCAACATGCATTGAGGAAAGAAAACATCATGATATTATGTACCTTTAGATTCCGTGTATCTATCTTTTTAATGACCCGCATCTATTCACCATGATCGAAATACTTAGTAAATATTCCGGTGAGTCAAGTCTACTGCAATTTTAATAGCAGTTCCACATCCTGATATACTTTCTAGTACAAAACATAATATGAACTTTCCATGTTCAGTTTCTTACCACAAGTTAGGGATGTGAATTGGTGCCCCTAAGGGTCATTGCCAACCCTTTTTAGTTCAATTAATCTAACTAGTTTTCCAAAATGTAACATGTTTTGGAAAATTAGTTTAATTAATTAAACAAAAGAGGGTCAGTAGTGCTCCTTGGGTGTTGGGTCACCATTTCACGCCCTTACTACAAGTAGGGTTGAAAACGGTCGGAAACGGTAATTATTCGGTAATCAGTTTTTTGGTCGTTTTTCTTTGATTGCGAATAAATAGGATATAGAATCTTGTATACAAATTTGTATTCTTGTTTTGAGCATTGAGCTTGTAAAGATTCATAAAAGGTAAACCTCAAATTCATCCTATATTTTCTCAAATGATAGATATAAAATTCGGTATGGATTCGGAAACAAATTCGGTATTTTTTTCACTTTTTTTTGTTGTAGGGAGCAAATAATGCATAAAATAATTTATGCAAAATTTTATTCTTATTTGTAATAATGTGCTTGATAATATAAGAAATGATCACCATCCAATTTTATACATATCTATTTTAAAATATTAAATTTGTTCTAACAGTTCAGATTACCACTTTCATCCCTAACTACAAGTGGCTAAATTTAAATTCTGCTGAGATATAAAAAAAAAACTTAACAGATTTGATCAATTCAACTTTTTTTTACTTATAAAAGGACACATCTCAATTGGTATGCCCTAGTTACTTCTATTCATTTTTCTTCGCCTGCATAAGTGCTCTTCTTCTTAATACAGTTGTCCTAAGTCCTAACAGATCGTTAAAGCTTCAAATTCTATGCTCATTGTATCTGACAGTGTGTGCGCAACATCTGCAGGATTCGTTTCTCAAGAGGATTGGACACAAACACCCAATACACAGCTTTTTCAAAATTCTGTCTATAAAATGTTCATATTCAATATTTAATCGGGAGATGATCTGTGCTATCTTTGAATCTCTTTTATCCTGTGGAAATGAACTAACTGATTATGTGGACTCTGCTTGTGATCTTTTACTGGTAAGCATATTTATGATAATATAGAAAGTATGAGTTGGGGTAGATCTAGTATTTCTCCATCAAATTGGAGGGCTGCATTTGAAATTTGGGCCCTCCAAACATGCTTGCAGTTTAATGGTGCATCCCTTGTGAAAGGAATGAAAGGCAGATTGGTTTTTTGTTTGTAACTGCTTGCAACAGGTGGCATACCTTGCCAACTAGGAGTTGACAAAATCTACGATTCTGCCATGCAATTTAACATATTTATAATCTGGATTAAGGGTCCTGATTCTACAGTTATAGCCAATTGAATCTATGTTTTTACAATATTTATTTTTAAGATCCATTATTATGTTCTTAAAGACGTCTGATCTGACTCAGAATCTTTGATTTTTACAACCTTTGACTGCAACCAAGCTATCTGTTTCTTCTTAGGCATACTAATTGTACTCTTCACTGTGTGATTTGTTTATGTTTTCTGCATTAATCTTTTTTCTGGCAATTGGTTGCAACAGCTTGCATGTCTCAGGCTATTAGTTAGCAAGCAAGCTACGTGTTTCTTTGCAGGCATCGCAAATTCTACCCTTGTTGTAAGCCAGGATTGGACGTGTTTATCTGGCCTCCTGTATAATTTCTGTCTCCAATGCTCTGAGCCTGCAAGTTGTTTATGATTATCTTCTGCATTTTCAATCCTCATCCTTGATTGTGCTGCGATGTACTTAACAATGTTAAAGACTTCTTAATTGTAGATTCCATGTAAAGAGCACTCTTGTTTGACTTCCTGCTGACACTTACAACTATTTCCATGCTTTCAATCATGCTAAGCAATGCTATCATCTATCCAAGATTGCTTACAGAACCACAAGGACTGCCTTCTTAGATTTATGTTTGTTATTTCAGTTGGATTGTATGAGTTGCATCTTACTAGAATTTTAATGTTTGAGTTTATCAATGTGTTTTCTTCTGATTCAAGAAGCATCTTGTATGCTTCTCACTCGAAGGTGTAACCATGTAGGTAGTTGCATTGGTGTTTCCATCATTATTCCGAGGGTCAGAGGAGTACTTGCTTAAGTTATTATCCGAAGAATCAGTCCTGATAAATGAGAAGACTCTCCGGATCTTGGCACATTTGGCGAAACCCACACACCATTTATCTATTAGTTTCAGGTAATTGCATTTGTATATCGTATGTGAAGCTGTATTGTCTTGATCTATTTGTTTATTGATGATTATTCCGAACATGACAAATGCTTATTTAAGAAGTGTAAACATTATCTCTTAGTAGACCCCATAGGATAATAAGTACTTACACACAGTGGATGACAAGGAAATATAGCAACCTATTTGAGCAATTAAGGCATTCTTAAGGTTTGGTGTCTGTATAAATACTGCACCTCACATGTGAGTTATCAAGGACAAGTTCTGATTTACTCGTGCGCTGCGACATGTTAGCTTCATATATAGATCAAAACTCAGAGAATATATTTACTGTATCTGTTATTTCAAGGAAAAAATTCCACTTTACTCCACTGAAGTATTGTGATAGCCCACTTAACACCTTATTTGTTTTTCTGCTGTGTTTGAAGTTTTCAACCCCTTGTTTCATGATATCGCTGCATTAAACCCCTAATGATGGTTACCCTATCTTTACTTTGCGGGGTGGAAATGGTTTAAGTGGTTTAGCTGACGTCATTCAGCCAGCTGGCTATCCAATGAGGTTGAACCACCTAAACGTTCTCCACCCTTGCAAAATTATCACTATGGCTTATGGGTTAGTTGCACTGATATTAAGAAGCAAGGGGTCAAATAAACCAGAAAATATTAAAATACTTTAACGAGTTAACAGATTCATGATTTTTCGTTATGGTGAAAAGTGAACTTTTCCCAATTTTCTAAAGAAGTGACTGCAGTACATCTGTTTGTAAGAGGGATATTTGTACATTTCGTAGTAAAGACACTTTTATTTCTGTTTCCAGCAATGTCATCTACCCATTATTGGAGCAAAAGTGCATTGAAGGAACTCGTGCTGAATCAAAATATGCTATCACTGCAATTGCTTCACTGCACTCCCCAGATGATCAGAAATTTGCTAAATTATGCAAGGTAGGTTGTAGTTCAGGCCCTTATAGTGATCTGTTATTATATTTAGGGATGTCAATTGATGACCCTTAGGTGTCCCTCCCTCTTTAGTTTAAAATTTTGTACTAATTCTCCAAAATGAGATCTCAATTTGGAGAATCAGTACAAAATTTTGAACTAAAGAGAGTTGGAGGTGCACCTAAGGGTCACCAATATGCACCCCTAATTATATTAATATATTTTTGAATGTCTGAATCCACAATTGACATTATATGTTGTGGACACTATATTTGACAAGAAGTACCAGTGCAGGAGCAAGGCAAGGGCGTCTACAACAGAATAGGCGCCTAGTTTGGTTAATTCCGGTTTGTTAGGCTTAAGTTTATGAGGTCTGTTAAGATAGAGTCTTTATATTCAGGGAAGAGAGGAGTCTTGGTAAGTAGAAGGATAGCCTTTAGAGCTCAGAGCCTCCTGCGTGAGGGCGAGCTAGGGTTCTATCCAACTACTGAACCTGTTATCTGTGATTTGGGATTGATTAATATAGCAGTCCACATCATTTGGTATCAGCTAGGTCTTTCCTCCGCCTGTTCCATCTATCGCCTGCCCACAACCCCCCTCTCCCCTGCGCGCCGCTAAACCCATCGCTCCACCGCCATTTCCGACGACGCCGATCAAACGCCGGCCACCCAAGCCTCCATGGAATCCATGTTCGACAAGCTCGTCAAGATGGTCGGCGACCTTGGCAAGCGCATGGACGCGGAGATCTCTGCCGTTTGCCAAGAAACAAGTCTCATCTCCGCGTCGGTGAAGAACGTGCAGACCCAGATCCTGGACAAACAGGGTCGCTTCGACACCCACGATGCATCCTCGTTCGGCAAGCCGGCGACCCCTGGCCACAAGCTGCAATTCCCGAAGTATGACAACAACGATGATCCCATCACGTGGCTGCACATAGGCGAGCAGTTCTTCCGCACCTACGGCACGCCGGAACACCTCAAGGTTCCGACGGCGTCCTTCTACCTCGACGGCGCCGCTGGCCAATGGTACTATCGTCTGGAGAAAAACCAGGGCGTTCCGTCGTGGAGTCAGTTCGTCGACGGCATCAACCGGAGGTTCGGGCCCCCACTGCGTAGCAACCCCTTGGGCGAGCTGACACAACTCCGCCGCACCTCCACGGTCGACGATTACTAGGAGCAATTCCTCCTGCTCCTGGCTCGCTGCGAAGATGTCACGGAGCCGCAACAGATCGCCATCTTCACGGCGGGACTCCAGCAGCCCCTCAGCACGGACGTCGAGATGCAGAAGTCGGCAACACTAGAGGACGCCATGGCTCTAGCCCGTGCGTTCGAGCGTCGCCAACACGTGACCACGGAGCTGTCCACCGGTGGAGGCTGTACGACGTCGCGTTCCGCTCAGCGTGCATCGGCCTCCTCGTCGCAGTCCACGCCGGCAACACCCACCACAGGCTCTACATCAGCACTGCCCGTGGCCGCGCCCAAACCTCCATTGCCGACGGACGACCATTTCAAGCGGCTCTCACCGGAGGAGATGGGCCAATGCTTTCTGGAAGGGCTGTGCTTCAACTGCCCTAAGAAGTTCTCAAAGGAACATGCCAAGGTCTGCTCTGGCAAAGGGATCTACTACCTGGAACTTACGACGGGGACGCAGCGGAGGACGCCGTCACCATCTCGGTGCACGCCGTCACCGGCATCTGGACGAGCTCCACTCTACAACTCCGAGTAGCGATCCGCGGCGCCACCATGGTCGCGTTGATCGACTCCGGGTCGACGCACTCCATCTCCGACGCCATGGCTCGTCGTGTCGGCCTCGTTCCCACCCCACGGCCGGGTCTCTCAGTGGGCGTCGCGAACGGCGATCGCGTGCCCACCTCCGGCGTCTGTCGTGGCGTGTCCATGACCGTCGAGGACGAACAGTTCTCGACCGACCTCTACGTCCTCCCGCTGGAAGGCTACGACCTCATCTTGGACTGCGATTGGTTGCGCTCCCTGGGACTCATCGTCTGGGACCTCTCCAAGCTCTCCATGACGTTCTGGCGCCATGATCACAAGGTGCGCTGGACAGGAGTGCACGCCACACCGTTGCCACGTTTGGCAGTCACGCGGGCCGCCAACCCCCTGATGGCCCTCCTCGCTGAGTTCGACGACTTGTTCGCGACGCCGTCCGGGTTGCCGCCGCCTCGACAACTGGATCACCGGATCCATCTGCTGCCCAACACCCCTCCGGTGGCCGTCAGACCATACCAGTACGCCCAAATGCTCAAAGATGAAATCGAGGCCCAATGTCAAGCAATGCTGGAGCAAGGGATTATTAGGGCCAGCACCTCGGCGTTCTCGTCACCTGTGTTGCTGGTTCGCAAGCGTGATGGCTCTTGGCGCTTCTGCGTCGACTACAGAGCGCTCAACAGCAAGACGGTCCGGGACAAGTTTCCAATTCCGATCGTGGAGGAACTCTTGGACGAGCTTAAGGATGTCGTGTTCTTCACAAAGCTTGATCTACGCAGCGGGTACCATCAGGTCAGGATGCATCCGGATGACATTGCCAAAACAGCGTTTCGAACTCACCATGGGCACTTTGAGTTCTTAGTGATGCCTTTCGGCCTCATCAACGCGCCATCGACGTTCCAAGCCCTCATGAACGAGGTGCTGCGGCCGTTTCTCCGCCGGTGCGTATTGGTCTTCTTCGACGACATTCTCATCTTCAGCCGCACCGAGACAGAACACCTGCAGCATGTCCGGGCGGTCCTCAGCACGCTTCGGCAGCACGGCCTCGTCCTCAAGCTCTCCTAGTGCTCCTTTGGTGAACGCCGGATCCACTACCTCGGCCATGTCATCGAGAACGGCGTGGTTGCCATGGACGTCGACAAGGTTCAGGCCGTCCAGGATTGGCCGCTACCGCGCTCCATCAAGGCGCTCCGTGGGTTTCTGGGGCTCACGGGGTACTATCGGCGCTTCATCCACAACTACGGCGTCATCGCTGCGCCACTGACGGCCCTCCTCAAGCGGGACGCGTTCCAGTGGGGCGACGCGGCTACGGCGGCGTTCCATGACCTCAAGCGCGCGCTGACGAAGGCTCCGGTCCTGCAGCTACCCGACTTCACCAAGGCGTTCGTCGTGGACTGCGACGCATCGGGATCCGGCTTCGGCGCAGTGCTACATCAAGGGCACGGGCCAATAGCCTTCTTCAGCCGCACCGTCGCGCCGCAACACGCCAAGTTGGCGGCATATGAGCGCGAGCTCATTGGACTCGTGCAGGCCGTGCGCCACTGGCAGCCTTACTTGTGGACGGCAGAGTTCATCGTGCGAACGGACCATTGCAGTCTCAAGCACCTCTTGGATCAGCGTCTCTCGACAATACCTCAGCACACCTGGGTAAGCAAACTCTTTGGGTATAGTTTTCAAGTGGAGTACAAGCCTGGGAAGCAGAATGCGGCAGCTGATGCCTTGTCACGGCGTGACGAGCATGAACTTGGCGCACGCGTTCACGCTCAGTCCATGTCGCGGCCGGAGTTCCCCCTCTTCGACGCGTTCCAGCGTGAGGCGCAATCTCTCCCTGAGATAGTCGTCAAGCACCAGGAGATCCACGACGGTGTCGCCGGCACAGTGTGGTCTGAGGCCGACGGCTTCGTGCTACACCAAGGCCGCATCTACATTCCGGCATCATCTTCGCTCTGGCCGCAGCTGCTCAACCACGCGCATGACACCAGCCATGAGGGGATCCAGAACACCCTCGAGCGGCTGTGCTCCTACTTCTACTATCCGCAGGCGGCCAAGCTCGTCCGCGACTACATCCGGGGGTGCCTCGTCTGTCAACGGAACAAGACGGAACACCTGCACCCGGCCGGACTACTACAGCCCCTCGAGGTTCCGTCGTCCGTGTGGAGCGACATCGCCATGGACTTCGTCGAGGGTTTTCCCAAGGTCGGCGGCAAGTCCGTCGTTCTCGCAGTGGTGGACCGTTTCTCCAAGATGGTCCACTTCGTTCCTCTCGGCCACCCCTACACGGCTCTCTCCGTCGCGTAGGCGTTGTTCGACAACATCATACGCCTACATGGGTTCCCGTGCTCCATTGTGAGTGACAGGGACCTGGTGTTCACTAGCACGCTGTGGACGGAGCTCTTCTCGCTCGCCGGCGTGAAGCTACGTCTCAGTTCTGCTTTCCGGCGTCAGACTGACGGCCAGTCGGAGGTGGCCAACCGCGTTCTCGGCGTCTACCTGCGGCGCTTGGCTGGCGATCGGCCACGCAGCTGGCTTCGCTGGTTGCCCTGGGCGGAGTACTGCTTCAACACATCGTACCAGACTGCTTTGCGAGCTACGCCGTTCGAGGTCGTCTACGGCCGGCTGACTCCGTCGCTGGTGCAGTATGATCCTGGCATGGCGCGCGTCGTCGCGCTGGACAAGCAGCTTCAGCATCGCGACGTGTTCTTGGCAGAGATTCGGGAACAACTACTTCAGGCGCAGGATTATATGAAGTCGTCCCATGACAAGCTCCACAGGGACCTTTCGTTCCAGGTGAACAACTGGGTGTGGCTGCGCTTGCATCAGCGCACCGCGTCCGGAATTACTGATGGCTCCAAGTCCAAGCTATCACCACGTTTCTACGGGCCGTTCCAGGTGGTGGAGAAGATCGGCTCCGTGGCGTATCGTCTGCGGCTACCTCCTAAGGCAAGAATCCACGATGTCTTCCATGTCGCGTTCCTCAAGAAGCATCATGGTGAGACACCTACAGCCATGGGCGCCCTGCCGCCAATCGCGAATGGTCGTGCATTGCCGGTGCCTGCCAAGGTACTCCGAGCAATGCCCAGCAGGAACTCGTGGGATTTGCTGGTTCAGTGGGAAGGGCGCAGCACTGCAGAGGCTACTTGGGAACCTCTCCAGGAGTTCAAGGAGCGTCACCCTGATTTGGCAAGAAGTACCAGCGCAGGAGCAAGGCAAGGGCGTCCACAACAGAATAGGCGCCTAGTTTGGTTAATTCCGGTTTGTTAGGCTTAAGTTTAAGAGGTCTGTTAAGATAGAGTCTTTATATTCAGGGAAGAGAGGAGAGTCTTGGTAAGTAGGATAGCCTTTAGAGCTCAGAGCCTCCTGCGTGAGGGCGAGCTAGGGTTCTATCCAACTACTGAACCTGTTATCCAACTATTGATTAATATAGCAGTCCACATCATTATATTACAAAAATAAAGCACTGACATTTTTTGAGATGCTGTGTTTCGCTTTCATGAATGATGGTAGCTTGTGTTCCAGCTGTTATGTTTTCACCAAACCGTTGCATAACATTTTCCACATGACATTAATTAATTTCCCATTCAAGCTCACCCAACTTTGTCTATCCTATTCTTATCCCATTTGCTTGCATCTCACTTGCTGCAAGGTTTACGTTGCTGTTTGTGTATACTTGCATATGTTGTTTGATCACAAGTGGCATGATTTATGTTATCCTTCTTTACCATTAATGTAGGCGATAAATTGCTTTGGATATTACTAGAGAAATCCCTCTTTTAATCAAATAAAAGCTTTTGAGGTTTCTCTTCATCTTATTCACTAGTGTGAACTATGAACTGCGCACTTAGAGGCTCACAAATCCAGCTTTTATATGTTTTGTTCATGGCTGAGAGCAGGACAAAGATTAAAATATGATGCAATAGGTTATTATTCAGAAGAACCCATGTCACTGATTTCCAAAAAATTTCCATGACATAATCAAGTACTCCCTCTGTTCTTAAATATATAAAGTGTAGGACAATCTAATTAGTTAAAAGTATCTACTTACAAAGAACATATTATATTCATCGTTATTTATTGTTCTTACTAAGCACATATTATGTTCATCTTGGTTTATTATTCTCATATTGAAATGCTTAATACTGTTGTCAATTATGTCTATCATGCTATGCTACTCACGGAAAGTTTGTTGTCAAGATGGATCCTTGTTTTAAATTTTTTTCTCTCAACTTGACACTATATGATCATTTCCATTTTGTACAATTTATGTCATCTATTCTTCCCTGCAGAAAGTTGTTTCTGGTCTAAATGATAATCGCAATGTGCCAACACTATTACAGTCTTTGGGCTCAATATTGGAGCATTCCCCTTCTGTCTATGAGTTATATGGCAGGCAGATCGTCAATTCCATTCAAGATATTTTGATGTCAACTGAAGTAGGTATTTTTGTAGAATAATATCTAGTCTAGAGTTAAACAAGCTTATTTGTTTTGCTTTGGTCTATGTAGTTCATTTCAACATCTGGACAGTCATCCCTTGATGGCAATTCTACATGCTGCTGCTCATGCAAACTGAAGGTAAGTTCACTGTTCGAAAGTAAGCAATTGATTCATGTTAGGTTTAGTGTGGATGAAATTGACTTCAGGGTTTCTACATATTGCATCCACCTTGGAAACAACTTTCTTCTACTTTTATTAGCATGTTGGCATGGGTGGGGAGAAACAGGAGACTATTAGGGATGCATCTGTGTTCTGATCTGAATTTTTTGTGGTCTATTGTAGGTTTATTGTCTTAAAGCCCTTGTCAAAGGTTTTTTACCAAGAATAGCTCGTGCTCGAATTAATGGTATTCTGGGGAAGTTGTTGGAATATGAGAAGGGTCTTTTCCCAGACATTGCTCTATGGTTCGTCTTGTTCTACTTAACCCCTTTTCTTTTCAGAAAACAATTTGCTATTCCAAATTCTCTGTATTTTCTTATAACCTCAGCTTTCAGGCAACTGGCAAAGTGGCGATACTAATTTTTTTTAGAAAAAACTCTGAAATGTGTTGATTAGCTTTTCTATGATATTTGTTAAGGTCAATATTTCTAGTTTGAAAAATTAAAATCTTATGCCTTCTCTGCTTAAAAGTCATCCACTACGCGCATTACAAGTTTCGTTTTATATTGGTACCAATGTTCTAGAGTTATTGTGATTGTGAAACATGGTCCAGTATTTTAGGAATGCCAGCCCATTTCAGTCAGATGCTTCTTGTTTAGTTCAATGACAGGAAATAGGAACTCAATGAACCTTTTTATAGAGGTAAGGAATGTAGAATTGTTTCTTTTACCTGCACTTTATAGAAAATAAATGAAAGAGTTTTGCACATACCTACAAGACCAGTTACTCTAGGAGAGTCCCCATTTTTGCCATCCTCTTCATCAGTTCTCGGCATGTAATAAAGAAACAATGCATTCAGAAATTAATAACACTATCTTGCTGTATTCTGATTTCCCCATCTATCCCACGATTACGAGGAATCTCAATTCTACAGCTACCATATATGCTCGTTGGCCTATCTAACAACAACACAAGTTTGGAGCTTACAATTGAACTATACTACTGCATCAAGCCACCTTGGCCAATATAAGCTAACACCGATTCTATTTCCTCTCGTGCTGTATTCAGTGAAAATGATAGTCTGTATCTGCAGCTGGCCGCTGGGAAATGTGTACTGAAATTAGCTACAAGATGGGATTCACATATTTCACCAGAATTATTTCGTAACACAATTCTCATGGCAAGGGTATCGTCAATATTTTGCACTTCTAATTATTATTATTATGTTTTTATTTTTCATATTGAGGCAGCATTTCTGCCCATTAACCTGCTCAAAGTTATTTGGTACTTTAGTTTTCTGAAGGTCATTCATTTTGAGGTGCAATCTTCTCTGTGCAGAGACATGTATGCTTGCATGCATCAGTTCGCCTTACATACATTGGTTACTAGTGCAATTAGTATTGAGACGTTTAACCTGACCGACCTATCATAATTCCATATTTCAAACTTGCTATTATTTATTGGAGGATATCTGCATTTTAATATTTACCTCTCCTTTTGTAACGCATATTTTATTTGGCTTCCAGGATCCTTCATATATTGTTCGTAAATCATTTATTTGCAAACTTTATGGCCTCTTAAAGAGACGTGCAATCCCAGTTAGATATGCATGTGCTTTGGCACTAGCGTCAACAGATTGCTCTGGAGATGTCCGTGCTGAAGTAAATGTCCTCTTTTCTTTTCTATTTCTTTGTCAGTTCTCTCTCTCTCTCTCTCTCTCTCTCTCTCTCTCTCTCTCTCTCTCTCTCTCTCTCTGTATATATGCCACACAACCTGTATGTGTTCACGGGGTTTCCCTGTACTATTGCTAGTCGGCAAATTACTTAAGTGAAGTGCTAAAGGAGCAAAGAAGGTTTTTTGTTCAACAGAACAGAGCAAGCAAAGATTCAATTGTAGACAACCCAGCATATGCTGTGGTTTTCTTGATCCATACTCTAGCATATGATGGGGGGTTCCCTTCCAATTATATTGAAGATCAGACTAGCTTTCCTGAATTTTGCAGGTATTTTCTTATTTTAGACTTTTGGATTCTGCTACAAGCTCCGTGGTACTTAATTGGTTCCTGTGGCTAGAAAATTTGATGTTTCTTATGTGTTCCTTTGGTTTGTTGACAGCCCGCTTTGTGTGATGTTGAGGGCACTAGTTGAAGTAGACAGTTTTAACAGAACTGAGCATGGTCCCACGATCAGTTCCGTATCAGTTCTGTCAGGGATCTTCCGTGCTATTCAGAAGGCTGAGGATCCATCTGATTCTGAGATCACTCCAGTATGTCTTTTGGCCACTGTTAGACATGTACAATTTACCTACCATTTTGTCATCGAACACTGACATCCTAAATCCCTGTCACAGAAATTGCACATTCTCTCGAAAATTGGCTTGCTTATTATAAAAGATCTTGATAAGCATTGCAAGATGTCTGATTCTCCACGCCATATTCTTTTGCCCTCATCTTACTATAAATTATCTGGGAGTGAAAGAAAAGTAGATGTAAGCCACTCTGTAAATTATTTGAATGCATAGCTTAGTCTATCTTTCCAATATAACTAACTTTTTGTCTGGTTCCATTATTTCTAATGCAGGAATGCCAAGAGAATTTCATTAGTGATAAGCTTGTAAAGAGAATTCTCAAAGCTCATGAACCTTATAAACATCAGGTATATTCTGTCTGCAATGCTCCAGTTTCGTATAATGGTACACCATCTAGCACCTAACACGGTGATGGTCTAAGCTCATTGACATGTATTTCAGGACAATGTTAAATGCTCTTTTGTTTCTGAGAGGGTATCAAGTGAATCTGCTCCTGAAAGGGAAGCTTGTTCCGCGCTAAGCAAATTAGTGGGACGGAATGCAAGTGTTTGTGATAAAGGGAAAGGGAACAAAAGTTTGGCATCTGGGAAATCTGTGTCCAAGAAAAAGGATCAGAATACTAATAGTAGCTTGGAGAAAGAAAATGTGTCATCTTGTGGTTCTGCTGGCACAAAGTTGTCATCTCCAGGCTCCTTGGGTTTATCTAAGGAAGCTGATTCTGGAGATTGTGTCTCCCTCTTGGATAAGCAGAAGCGGCCTATGAATAGGTGCTCCACCAGGAATACTAGAGCTTCAGAGGCAGATCCTAACTCTTGTAGGAAAACTGTGGTATGCTCGTAGTTGCTAACCTCTAATCAAATTATAAGTTTGGCTAGATAATGAATTACTTATAGTTTCCCGCATGAACACTTATATCTATATTCTTATTGTTTTTGCAGGACATTTCCAACTTTCGTCTCAGAGAATGGTAAGCAGAACAGTTTGTCATGATTTCTTTGTTTGTAAATGATTTGACTAATTGACTCCTTTGCATTGGTTGGTATATGCACATGACTAAGCTGATATTGTGAAATGTCTTAAATGTATTCTACAAAGGTTATCTCATGAAGTCATGATATCATGTTTTAGTTTTACACCATAGTGCAATATATCATTATATCATATGAATTATTCTTGACCTAGCTGTGTAGGGCCACCTTGACCCACTTCCTGCTTAATGTGGCTTCATCTTCTTGTATAATTGTATTACCATCAGATCTATGTGTGTAGGTATAATTGGTCGGCCTCATTCATTTCATGCTAACTGAATATTGTTTCAATGTCCAAAATGTCCTGCACAAAAAAAATCCATGTAACAAAAGGGTTTTAAACTGAAAACAAACTCCCAGAAGACATCACTATTCTAGAAAGGAATTTAACTTATATAAACCTGATTCTAATAGATCAGTTTTACTTTATCTCAGATAAATTCAGAAATTAAATTGCACAGACTTTATCTTTGTATCCTGCCGTGGCCAGTGGCCTGGATTTCTGGTTACTGGTTCTTGGATGGCATAATAGGCATATACCTGCCAGTCCAACCACAACTCTGTTTCGTTCAATCAACATAAAGAACTAAAACTCTCTTACAGAATGTGCTGGACTGCTGGTGTTGCAAGTATAACAAGGGGGTTGAAATGAACTTGTCCAGCTTATTTCATAAAAGTCTGTTTTGTACTTCACTCTTAAGTTTATCTTGCAAGTTTTCATTATTTTGATGGCACTAATTATGAATTATTAATAGTTCCTTTAAGAGAGATCATGACAAGGGTTCATCTGAATCCCAGAAGCATGAAGCTTTGCTTTCTGGCTCTTTGGTTTTATGGTGAAAATTATTCCCTTTTAATTTCATTTTGAACCTTTCCAACTTCCTATCTATGACTACTTACATATCAACTTACAGCAGTGAACTTGAAGACATTGGTGATTGCGATGACAATTTTGTGAAACCGCCTTTATCAAACAAAAGAGGTAACCGGCCTATGCCTAGGATGCAGACAGCACCTCATTTTGTCAATGGTTGTACAGAGTTTGTATGGGCAGATGGCTCTGAGACTAAATCCGTGGACTGTGGTTCATTTAAAAGTTAAAACTGACTATGTGAGGTCTTGAACTGTCTTACCTGACTGAACAAAATCTAAATACTATAAGTTGGTCTTAAGTCAAAGCTCAACATAAAAGTGATTCCGATCAGCTGTCTGTATGGAAATGGAACTATCTTAAATAATTAGCAATTATTAGTCCATTTTTACAAGGTGCTTTTCTTCTGACAATTTTATGAGGCTATTACAAAATGTATTACAACTGTTCTGTGTCTTAGAGAATTTTATGCATACCGTGTTGACACAAGAGATAATACAGTTCTACACATTTTTGTAGCCGACCTTAAGAAAAGGGGCAAGAGAGCATTACAGTTGTTGAATTCGCAGAACAGTTCTGATGTAACTGGTGTTGACACAAGAGATAATGTAAGTCGTGAAAACAAAGCATGATCTCATTTGTATCATGGAATTACCTCTAATTTTTTGCTTTGGCCCAGGTTCGATGCACTAGAGCAAGGAAGGTGCGAGTATAAACAGCTAGTATTCACTGTTTGTCGGCCAATGTAAATACTTAGTTTTAGAATCATTTCTAACCTGTGCGCATCCGCTTGCCACTATTTTGGACCAAAGGCATTGGCCCTGCTTTATAAGTTTATATTGAAATCATATGTACGCAGGGGTTACCGGCTTTCTACAAAATTAGCGAAGTAGAGACCCACATCAGCTTGCAAATGTTGCTGTGAGGATACGAAAAACTTGGTCTCAAACTCTCGATCGGCCATGTAACAGTGCAATTTAAATAGAGACGGACAAGTGAGTTAGTGTGTGATATCTTATCTAATTTTATCCTTGATTAGTAGTTTCTGTTGGACATGCCTGATAGTCTGCTAACTTTTAGGTCTGTGTTCTAATCTTTTTACAAGCAGTGTAATTTGTAGAGTGTTGTGTGCTTGTTTCCAAGCACACAAATGAACAGAAAATGCACAAAAACAATTCAAGAAAATTATCGGTGGTGCATTAAGCTTCCTAAGAGGTAAAGAGGATGAAGCCTTCATTGCCATGCCCCTTGCCCGATCGAGCGCGGCAGATGCGTTGTCTCCTTGCTACTGGACATGAAAGCTAGTTCAATAATAGCGTTAGCACAATCACTCGGAACAAAGTATTAGCACAAGGTGTGAACCACATATTAAAGGGCAACTGATTCAATACTATTGTTTGGCACAGAATTGGTCGACACTACTCAAATTCTTGGAGCTGGACTGTGGGAAGGTGTGTTTTGGCTGAAAACTTTTGTTATGACATACTATGTTTAAAACACTTCACTGTATGCTACGAACTTGAAATCCTAGATCTGGATTGTTAGACAGGCCCTTGACTCAAAACATTTATTCAGGAAAACGAAAGGCAGCCTACTATAAGCTAGGACAAAGAAAAAGGACAGCCTAGACGAAAAACTAGGATCAACGTGCTAAATCTAGAAGAGCAACAAGGGCACAATCATCTCAATTATTGCATCACACGCAACCGTGCCGTGCGGGTGAGGCCTGAGCTCGCATCGCGACACTTGAGAAGAGCACCATCAGTGGAGGATTTTGCTCCTCTTCCCCGCGTAGATCGCTAGGAGATATATCGCAAGGCACCCGGCCACCGTGCCGCAGGTGGTCTCCCAAAACTTCATGTTCTTGTTCCTTGCCTCCTCATCGGTCTCCGGATCTTTCATGAGTTCGATGTGGATGTTCATGCCGAACAAGCTCACGACCACGATGCCTGCGGTGACCACTACGGTCGCTGTTGACAGCAGGACGCCCATTTGCAGCAGCTGGTTCTGCTTCTCGTCCAGCATTATGTTGATGTAATCCTCGGTGTCGTCCACGTATTCTCGGAGCTGTGGGCACAATAGGCACAATATAGGTTACAAAAATCATGCACGGAACTGTATTTGGACTAAGCTATTCAGGATTATAGCGTAAGTTTCAGTGACTGGTCCAGCAGGAACTTTGGAATTTCTCAGGGTATTGCATCCATTTATCTTCAAGTTTACGTAATTGACAGTATGATCCAACACCTTGTGTTTGTAATGTCAAAGACAAAGTGCAGCACGTCAAACTGAAACAGTCATTGTTATTTCCATCATTACTTTATTCCTAGTAAGACATATGTTTCGTCTGTACTACTACAGCAACCTATCATGAAGATGATAAGTTAGGCCAAGCTGCGAATAAAGAGATATGAAACATACATTGTACAATTTGTTCAGCGTGCCATCAACCTGCACAAAGTAGGCTTCAACAAGCATTTCCAACTCTTCAATATCAGGCTTAACATAGGCAGAACTTTCGCGGCCAGTGTCTGTCTCGTCGTCACGATCTTCTTCCTCCCTGAATACAGTCATACAAGTCAAGATTAAAAGGGAAATCATGTGTGCGCTACAGGACGTGAAGTATTTTCTTTTAATCAATACGTCTGCCAACACACGACTCTGTTCGCAAAACAAATCTTCCAATATTTTTTAAGGAGTTTGCTTAATGTTCTCATCCTAGCAACCACAGAAGTACAGAGTTGAATCAGACTACATACTTCTCGTCGTGATCAGTGGATGCATCCTTATTTGAATCCACCCTGCTCAACGTCTCGGTGAATCCTTGGAACGCAAGTTTTCTTGTCAGATACATCTCAGACATATCCATGTCATCGTCCAGCAAGTGCTCGAGTTCATCCCTGACCTATGAAAGAACAAGCCACATGGCAAAAAAAAAAAAAAAAAAAAAGAAAAAAACAGATCGCCAAATGATCAAATGTAACAGCAGCCACTTCAAACGTTTCAACCAAGAACAGGATCCCTGCGTCCTACCTTCTGCACGCGCCCTGACAGCGCGACCAGCCGGTTCTTGATGTGCCTGACGTGCTCCAAGTTTAGCCTGCTAACCTTGGAAGTCAGCTCATCCAAGGCCGGGTACGCTTCCTTCTCAAGAGCCAACGTCTACGATGAATAGTGAACCCATTTTTAAATAATTGCAGAGATGTCCCATGAATTCATTGTCAGCAACAAATAGGTTGCAACAGTTCCATAGTGACTTTTTGAAAGAGATGTCGGGTTTAGCGATGTACCTCAGATTTCAAGCATTTGCATGTGTGCTCGAGGCAGACCTCGAGCACCTTGAGCTCGAAGGGCAGGGTCTTGTTACTCCCCGCCCCACAGAGAGCCACTGTTGGCCCGTTACCCTCGCCCTGCTCCGGCTCGTTGCTACGATCTGTCGCTGAACCCGTGCTGGAGACGTCCTTCACAGGAGCAGCCGGCAGTTTTGGAGAAACATCACGAAGAGTTCATCAGCTTAACTGTAAGCTCCTTGAGGAAGAACTAATATTAGCAGAACACAGAGCAAACTCGGCTGCGCCTGCTGGAAGGAAGAAAGGCACGTACCGGAGACGCGACGCGGGCGTGGAGGTCCTTGTGGAAGGGTCCCAGGAGCGGGTTGCTGGAGTCCAGGACGAGCGCCTCGGTGGCCGTGACGATGGCCTTGACGTGCTCGAGGTTGACGACGACGGCGCGCTCGCGGACCAGGATGGTGGAGGGGGAGGCGAGGTCCGGGTCGAGCACGCGGAGGTCGCGCGTGGGCACCCCCGTCATCTCCATTATCCGGTGCTTCCCCAGCTCCGCCTCGCGGGGCTCCCCCGCCGCCGGCACCACCAGCCACTTCCGGCTCGGCGCCGCGCCCTTCCGCCGCGTCGCCGGTGGCGGCTGCTTGCGCTCCATGGTCCCCCGCGGGCTGCCTCGCGCGTGCCTGGCCTAGGGCTCCGCGCTCCGCGGGACCGCACCTGCACAAGCCGCCCGCCGCGGAATCAGCCGATCACTATCAGCGGAGGCTTCGCTCGCGCAGTTCGTTACTAGTAGTTCGTTGGGGCCTTGGGGGCGTGGAGGGTTGGGTTGGGTTGGATCGCGCTCGCGAGCTGAGGACCCCGCGCCGCGCGGACGCGGTGCCACCTGGCGCGCCGCGCGCGGGCGCGGAGGCAGCCGGTGGCGGCTCGGGAAGTTGGGTCCCGTCGGGCGCCGCGGTTTGGTTCAGGACTCAGATCGGTCGGCGTCCCGGTGGCTGGGTCATGAGTGTGACCGGCGGCGTCCCCGTGGCTGCGACGTTGCGCGCACGGGCAACATCGCGTCGGACGCCCTCAAATTCCCGTGCGTGGGTTATCTGGTGACCGCGAGCATTGTGACTTGTGGTGGATTGAGTTCTGAGCGCGGGTTGAAATATTGGCGTGGGATGGCGCGCTACCGCGGGTGAGCTTTTGTTTTTATCGGAACGTCGTCGCTGTACCGGGTGACTTTACGCCGTGAGGTGATTTGGATCTATTGGAAATTTGGAATCTGTTGTACGTATTATTATTTAATAAAATTTTCTGACTATTTGCGATAGTGACAACAGTCGTTAGAACTGTAGGAGCCAGGAGGACGACCGAAGCTACCACTCCTCTAGTCCTCTCTCTCTCCCTCCCCCCTCTGCAATGGGCGTGAGTAAACACTGTTGTTATTCAACTGCGTGATCTGACCCATACGTTGGCCTGATCTTTTGAACGCAACTAGTGGAGATATTAGTACTTCTTCCATCAAACAGTGATGTCATTTATTTTCCTTTAAAAAATAATACATATTTTTCTTTTGCTTATGTAAACAATAATGTCAATTATTATCCTTTCAAAATAAATAATAATGTGAATTATGGGTGAATGTATGTGCAAATAAAAATCAAGTGTGTGTTAAAAAAATAATATGCGGGTACAAGAGGTGGATAAAGGAAATTGCTGGTGTCAAAAGTATTAGATTTTCGGTGAAAAATATTGACGAAACCAATCCTCACGTCTCTTTCGTCAAATCTTTTAGCCTGGCAAGCGGAGCGTCTGTGAGAGGTAAGGTAGGTCAATCTTGATAAGAAAGCGTTTCAATTGTTTCAACATTTTATAGATAGATTCATCGAGTTAGGGCAAGATTTGGCTCAACGCTCCGTTCCGAAGATGCTGGGAATTAGAGAAGTTTCTTTTCTTTTTCGTTTTTGTAGCCTTTTAGCAGCAACTACGTGCTATCATTGGGCCTTATTCAGTTCAACGGAATGTTAAACCTTTTTCGTCTGGGCTTTAAGCCTTTTAGCAGCAGCTGCTGCTGCTGGGCTCTGTATTGGGCCTACGTGCTATTATGCTAAATTTCGAAGCTAGCCCAGCTCAGAAAACGGCCGGCGCTCGCTACACAAAAAGTCACAAATAGTAGGCCACTAGAAACTTCAGGCGCGGCCTTGCCGCGCCTCCAACTAGAGTCAACTAACTAATGGGGGCTAGTATGTTTCTTCAAAGCCATGTTGGTTTTTCATCTTATGGGCTATCACTGCACCGTCGAACATCAACAAATCAATAGATTGAAGTATACCAAAGATGAAAAGTAGGTCATCAACATTATAAATCCAACTTGAGTACATAAATATTTTATTTTTACACAGGATATTAAAGGGTGATAAGTTGAAATTCTGTTTCCACTTATCACCCTTTATTATCCTTTGTGAAAAAAAATCTATTAGCTGTCATATGAAATATGATATGTAGACGACAAATTAACACCACACCATAAACTTAAACATCCAAGGTATTCCCTACTTGAGACTGGCACTTCGATGGAGTCGCATATTTGTTCTGTTATCTTAGCATGAGGCTCCCAAATTGTCGGTCCAACTTTTGCTCTTTTCTTCTGCACATGAACTCCAACATCTTTCTAGTGTCTGCATTATTATATAGCTATTGATAGAGAAAACCTCTATTATCCAGAAGAATCTCATTTTGCTGGAAGTTTAAGGAGCATCTAACAGAGGACTCCCCTGTTTGAAATGGAAAATTAAGGGAATTGAAATAAGTTTCAAACGTGAATCAAGGATAGCCAATTGGTTTAGAGATTGTCTTATCTGAAACGTAAATGAGTGTGTCAAAATGTACTACAACTGAAGAATAATGAATTTTTGTACACCATAAGACAAGATTGTCTTATCTTTGTACACTCAGGACACGGAAGCATAGCTTCTCACAAAACGACTTTGTTGGGTCTGCAAGTTCAAGAGTCAAGCTGGATAATCTCTAGTGAAAGATTGCAGAATGCATTCAAATTATATGGCAGCTATAACGAGCCTAACTTTCTGATGTCGTCTGCTAACATTTAACTTGTCAAAGCTCCTAATAAACTTCTTCTATCTATCATTTTTTGAAAGGTTCTCCTACCTATTTGATAGTTCTTCTGTACAACATTATGGCAAGAGCAAACTTGCATGCACCAAGAATCTGGTTGCAGTTCATCACTCTAGGTAATCTTTGCATATAGAATTCCTGAGAACTCATTTGCCCCCCCCCCCCCCTTTTTTTTTTACTTTGAACTGAACTAAGTGCAAGAATCGATTAATTTGATTGGTTACCTGATCCTTTGCAAAGATTTAATTACTCATGGTTGAGGATTCTGTCCAGGATCTTACGATCGCGGAAGGTAGAATTACGTGTTCTTGAGAATTTCAACATGTTTCTCCCAAGCTTGCCGCCTTCGTTCTCCTAGATGCTAGGTGACTCCACAGATACAGTACCGGCTCATTTGGTACAGTGACATGCTCATGGTAATGTCATTGGTGTCTTAGATTGCTGAATTACAGTGAACTGCAGTAGCCTGCTTTCCTTGTTGCCTGGCAGCTCATGATATTGCGGTCGAAGTGCTAGTCAACAGGCTGTCCCTCTTGGCTCTAGTGTCGGCTTGCAGTTGCCGTTTCACACCATTGTAAACTGCACAAATAGAGTTAATCACATCGCGGTTTAATTTTCTCGCAAGTACAAACATGGAATTGACAACACTTGATGCATGGTATTGCGTGAACAGGACTGTGCAGCTTGCTGTGTAAGGCGCTGGATATTTTGTCGAATACTTTGCAAGCAGCAGAGACGATGCGTCTATGTTTGCGCTTCCAATTGCTCGCCAACTTGGCGATGGATGGTGCCGGCAGTAGAGGCAGGGCAAACAATCGGTAAGCAGCACTTGCTATGGTGTCCGAGAAGGCAAGACGGAGGAGGCTGATCCTCTGATAAGCGATTTGGAGCTGGACTTTGATGTAGCACTACTAGCACATAATCAGGCTAGCTTGCACTTGTTGCGCATAAATACACTGCAAGGAACATCGGGTACGAGAATCAGTAACTTCAGGCTTCATAAGAAAATCATCGAGCATATGTTGTGCATCACCTGTGTTGACATCAACTCAACCGGGTGCAGCGCTTGCCTGCACGCGTGAGGACTAATTGATGGCGCACCAGTGAGTCAGTGACCAGGCACCTCTGCCGCGGGGTGATTTCTCCACTCTTCCTTTGTGTCGCTCCCAGCCGCCATCTCCTTGCCCGTCGTCTAGACTGTCGCGGAAGATGGAGTACCCCAACTGCGCGCCGGCGAGTAGAAACGCTAGTTGTCGGGATTCTTCGAATCGAATCCAACCTGTGCGGCGTTGGAACACAGCTTCATCGCCGATGGAGATGCCACGGAGATGATGAGGGAAGGAAACGAGTAGAGAGGAGGAAAGCTGTCGCGCTACCGGCACGGAACCAGGGAACGACCGGAGACGAAGCCACGAGCCCACGAGGGAGAGGGGTGGCGGGGAAGAAACATCTCGGGCTGCCTGCGGCTAGCGGCGCTAGAAGGCAACGACCGAACACGGAGCTTCGAGAGGCTGAGACCCGCCCGCGCTGCTTTGGCCGTAGATGGATGATCCAAAGGTCGAGATTTGTAGGTGACGTGGCCCAATGAGAGGCGTGAGCCAAGGTCAGGTTTCGTCTTTTAAAGATTTCCCATCTCGTTGATAGGGCCCACACGCGCACCCAAATTAGTACAACTGGGCACATGGTTCGTCCTGCTCTCTTGTTCTCATCACTCTTCTCTCTCCCTTCTCCCCGAACGGTAGCGAAGCCAAACATGAAAAACAAGGGTTTTTTTTATTCCTGCCATTACAATTCTTCAACTTTAGAGAAATGTTATTACAATTCAGCTATTTTGAAACTTGCCATTATAATTCTTCATACATCCGAACCTTGCCATTTTATACGTCTTCTACGTGCTTGGGCCCGCTATCAGGATGTATATGTGTACGTATATTCTGTAGGGACGAAAACACTACTGCTTCACTCCCTCCACTCAATGACGTGCGGGCCCCGCTGGTCAGGTTCTTCTTCAACCAGAGCTCCCCTGCTCGAGCGGAGCGGCAAGGACAGGGGCCAGGGGCGGAGCCAGGATTGAAACATAGAGGGGGTAATTTACTAATGCCGACAATTAGAAGGGGCCACACCTTACTAATGAGCAACATTAGCAATGAGATTATGGGATTTTATGTGTAGTTACACCAACATTAGGGGGCCATGGCCCCTGCCCGCCCCCTTGTCTCCGCCCCTGACAGGGGCGGAGGGCCGGCGAGCTCGGCAACAGAGCGCGACGGGAGAGAGGAGGCGTGGCCGAGGAGGAAGAGGATGGCCGGCGCGAGGGGCGAGGCGGGGCACGACCGGCGCGAGGTAGGGGATGCCGGCGCGGGGGAGGAGCAACAGCTTGGAAGCGAGGCAGGGCGGAGGTGCGGAGCCCGGAGCCCCGGAGTAGGGGCGGAGCCGTGACGCAGTTGGACGAGGAGGCCCGTGCGGCATCCGGCTCGCCCGGCGGCGGGAGCGGCGGCCAGGCATGAGCAGGGGAGGGCGCTAGCGGCCGGCAAGCGGTGGCGTGAACGACGGCCTGCACGTGCGGCGGCGGGAGCGGCAGCCGGGCGGGGAGCAGGGGACGGCTCGAGATTCCTCCTCCCTCGCCGGCGCATGCGGCGGCGGCAACTCCGGCGCGGGGCCATGGCGGCGGGAGCAGGGTGGGTCGGTGAGGAACCAGCGGCGGTGCCACCCCCTCCTCCCTCGCCGCGGAGCTTGTGCGGCAGCCCTCCTCTGGCTCCCTGCGGCGGCGCGAGGTCGTGCTCCCACCAGGACGGAGGTTGAAGAAGAACCTTACGAGTGGGGCCCGCACGTCATTGAGTGGAGGGAGTGAAGCAGCAGTAGTGTTTACGAAATATACGTACACATATACGGTCTGATAGCGGGCCCAAGCACGTAGAAGACGTATAAAATGACAAGGTTTGGATGTATGAAAAATTATAATGACAAATTTTAAAATAGCTGAATTGTAATGACATTTCTCCAAAGTTGAAGAATTGTAATGGTAGGAATAAAAAAAACATAAACAAACAAGCAGACCCAATGAAATCGACGGAAGGTTCACGGGACGCAGCTCCCCACCACTAACCGCACCCGATCGACGCCACCGCCCCGCCCCGCTATGCTGCAGCTCCAGCCCCCTCGCTTCCTGCCCCTCCCGCGCCGCCGCCTCGCCGGCCGCCGGCGTCGGGCCCGGCCAGCGCTCGCCCTCAATTCCAAGTGGAACCTCCCCGACGTCAACACAGGTGAACGCTTGCCCCCGCTAGCCCGCTACCTGGAGCCCATACCACGCTGGGGCGCCGGGTGCTTCTGTTTTCTGTCGCTGATCTCCGCGGCCACGGCGTGTGCTTCCTCTGCAGATGCGGTGCGGGAGCGGGTGCGGTCGTGGATGTCCGTGGCGCGGGGCGCGATCGCCGATGCGACGCACGTGGCGCGGGAGAGGGCGAGTCACAAGGAGGACCCGGAGGCTGGGAAGAAGAAGCAGCGGAAGGAGGTGGCGGTGGAGGAGCAGGCTTTCGTTGCCGTGCCGGAGGTCACCGTGGAGCCGCTGGTGGATCAGGGCTGGCTCTCGCTGGACGCCATCGTCTCCATCGAGCAGTTCGCCAGGTGAGGTCAAGTGGGCTCATCTGTGCCTGCGGGTCTACGGCATTGACTAGAGCTACTAGACAAACAAGCTTAATCAGACACTGTCTCATGAATCATTGGGGCCACCTGATTGGGGCTAATAAGTTATCTACTATTTGTCGTGATTTACCCATTTCTATTTGGTCGAGAGTTGTTGGATCCTTGATGACAATGTGGTACGACTTGTAGCTGTGGGCCAATTTGGTGTTAAATCAGCCAGTAGATTGTGGTAGGTCCCTGTGGTGCTATCTAGTGAACAAGGGTTAGCAGTATGAAGTAGCTTTAACCTTTCGCTCTTGAGGTACTTTATGTAGATGAATTTGTGTTGGGCTGATTAATCCGGCATGTTCAAGAGGCCAAACATTTCATTTTTATCACATATGGCCATATCATTTTATCACATTTCATTTTACATTTACAATGCCACTTGGGTATTGAATAATTGGTTAATTCAGCATGTTTAAGTGACCAAACAACAACATCAAACAACACTTTTTAGTTCCAAGCAAGTTTGGGTACGTAGAGTTGAAGCCCAACATGAACCAAGTAAAGCAGCATGTTTAAGAGAGCATATGTGCGAATCAGGTCTTTTGAATAGGCCAGAGCTAAAGCATCTTTCCATTGGTTTGATCTTCATTCAGACATGATTTTTCTGTTAGATTGAATGGGTTTACAGGGAGACAGGTGCAGAGAATATTTGAAGCACTTGCTCCCAAACATCTGCACAATGATGCTCGAAGCCTGGTTGAGTATAGTTGCTTCCGGTACTTGTCACGAGATAACTCTGACCTCCATTCAAACTTGAAGGTAAAATTAGTTGCTGATTGAGCACTTTTTTGTGGAAGACTGTAATCTGGTTCCATTTTATGTCTGATAAGTTCGCATATAATAAAAGCCACTTACGATTGGCTTGTAACAAACCATAATGATGCTCTCTGCTGATTTTGCACTCACCTAGCTTAGTTAAACTTTCCATATGTGCTTCTACTTTAATTTTATAGTTTTGAAATGTCTGCAGGAGCTTGCCTTTCAAAAGCTTGTCTTTGTGACTATGCTTGCTTGGGAAGATCCATATAAAGAAGACGACAGTCCACTTTCCTCACTAGACAACTATTCTGTACTGGTGATGACTTATTCCTCTTTCTCTCTCTTTACTGGAGTAAATAATGGATTCTGAATTAGATATTTTAAAATGTTAGGGAAGACTTGTTGGAGAAGATGCCTTTGTCCGAATTGCTCCTGCTGTTGCAGGTGTTGCTGATGTTTCAACAGCTCACTATCTCTTTAGGGCTCTTGTTGGTGCAGAAAAGGGACTTTCATTTGATCTGTGGACAACATATCTTGCTGAACTTTTGAAGTAAGGCTGCCTCAGCATATATTAATACGAAAACTGGAGCATTTATCTATCATAATGGGAGATTTATTTCAGTTTAGGATAGGATACTGACCATATCATCTATTTCTTCACGTCCATCCATAGCTACACCTGTAACTTAGACCAAAAGAAATGTTGATCATTCAGAGATTAGTATATGTTGGTTCTTATGTGACTTAATTTTGTCATGACATCATCTTAGCAATATATTATGGCTCCTTTAATTTTGCTAGATAAGATCAGTTGTTTAGGTTTATACAGTTCCGCCACCTAATTGTAATGTGAATTCATCTCTACTCTATCTTCATGTTAAACTTTTGTGCTGAATGTTGGAATTCTGTTCGTTAATAACAGTGTTATGTGCAATCAATAGGGTTCATCATGGCAGGCACAGGCAGACACATCAAATGGGAGATAACTTTTTGTCTGACGAGCAAGTTCTATGCATAGGCTCTAGTAAAAAAAGACCTGTTCTAAAATGGGAGGATAATATTGCATGGCCTGGCAACCTTACTTTAACAGACAAAGCTCTATATTTTGAGGTGGGTCTTTGTGCCTGAAATTTCTGTATTTGGTGTGATATTTTTGTACTAGCATTTCTTTGATCTCTCTATGCGATTTAAGATTTGAGAGCAACCTCAAGTTCTCCACCTCTTATTGTTACTGGCAGGCCATTGGACTGTCAGGTACCAAGAAACCAATGAGGCTTGACCTTACGGATCAGAATTCAAGGGTTGAAAAGGCGAAGGTTGGACCATTTGGGTCAAAACTGTTTGACTCTGCTGTCACAGTTTCTTCTGGTTCAACGTAAGTACCCATTCATTTACTACTCTTGGAATGCAATTTTCCGTGCACATGTAGCTTGATAGTAGAATCATAGGGCCCCGGTATGCGCCTAGTGAAGTACTGGTTGCTTCTATACATGCTTGCTTTTTGGTGCTGGTAAGTCATAAAACAATGTCTGTAAAGGAAAACATGTTTAACTTTATCATGTGTGTATATGAGGAATCCTATGAAATCAGAAGTGGCAATCACTTCACAAGACCAGAGGTCGCCTTAGTACTTGTTGGGATGAATTTTATGTGATCTTTTAGACTTTTACCTGTTCAGGTAAGATGTGTTGATAATTTCACCGTGTGAGCAAGCACCTTAAGTAGTTTCAGTTAGTTCTACAGAGTGTTGTATAATATCACGTGCTTAGTATGATCTCAACTCTGAAGCTAACTAGTTTACTGCTAGCAGATCAGATGAATGGACCTTAGAATTTGTTGATTTTAGCGGGGAGACAAGACGAGATGTATGGCTTGCCTTCATCAGTGAAATTATTTCAGTTTATCGATTCATTCGTGAATATGGTCCAGGTGATAATGATCCAGCAATTCATGATGTGTATGGTGCCCACAAAGGCAAGAAAAGAGCTGTTAGCAGCGCAACAAACTGTATTGCAAGGCTTCAATCTCTGCAGTTCATACGGAGATTATACGAGGAACCAGCTAAGCTAGTGCAGTTCTATTATTTGTCCAATGCACCATTTGGTGATGTTGTTCTTCAGACACTAGCAGTGAAATTTTGGGGTGGGCCTTTAATCACAAAGGCAAAATCTTCAAATCACATGTCACCTCAATGGCAAAGATCTTCAGAGGACCCATCTAGCGGTGTTGCACATGTTTATGACGTAGATGGTAGTGTGTACTTACGCAAGTGGATGACCTCTCCCAGCTGGGCATCCAGCCATTCAGCCAACTTTTGGAAAAATTCTTCTGTCAAGCATGGTGTAATATTGAGTAAATCTTTAGTTGTAGCTGATAAAAACCTTGTAGAAAAGGCAATGGTTAACTGTAAAGAGAAGAGCAAAGTAGTTGAAAGGACACAGGCAACAATAGTTGCTGCTACAATTGAAGGTATTCCAAGCAACATTGACCTCTTCAAGGTATTTGGCTTTCACCTAGTTGTGTAGTGTACAAAAACCATATGATTCTTTGAAAAGGTCTCCTAACATATCTCACATCTTTTTCATGCTGCGTAACTATATGTGAAGAATTCAAACTTGTTTAGTTGATTTCTGAAACATATTTTTTTATTTTATCACTGATAATCAGTTGAAACACCTATTAATTTTCCTTGTTAAGGAAAAAAATGTCCCTCTGCATCCTACAAGTGATTTCTTGTTTTTTACAGATATCGAAACATGCTATACTATTTTTTAACATTTCCCTTTTTTCTTGAATCAGGAACTTATGCTCCCTTTTGCAATTATGGCTGAAAATTTCAAGAAACTGCAACGCTGGGAGAACCCACGTTCAACCACTTGTTGTCTATTATTAATTTATACTGTTATTTTCAGGTAAGACTTTGTTATGTGTTTTTTTTTCTTGGTCACTACTAATAATCAAATATTGATTCATCATGGGTATATCAAATATTAATTCATGACAATCATGGCTCTATTACAATGACTTGAAGGCAATGAAATATCATTTCCTTATCTTTCATAATATTCCTATTCTAGACATATGGAGAGTGTGTTTTCGTTTGTTAAAAGAAGTTGTGAGCAAATCATATTTTTCGCATATTCTATGGTCATTTTCTCAATTATGTTGTCATGCCTTTTAAGACCATACTAGAATGGGATCGTTCTCTTCACATCTATACCTTACTTCAACTTGTAGGAACATGCTTTCTTATGTATTACCATTCACCTTGATGATGATGGCCCTTTCCATGCTTGCCGTGAAAGGGCTGAAAGAACAAGGACGGCTAGGTAGATCTTTCGGCAAAGTAACAATTAGGGATCAACCGCCTTCAAACACAATTCAGAAGATCCTAGCCCTTAAAGAGGCAATGGCATCAGTGGAAAATTATCTCCAGAACCTGAATGTCTCTCTGCTGAAAATCCGCACAATCTTTTTAGCTGGCCAACCTGAGGTAAGATAAAATGAATTCTGTTAGTGGTACATTTGTGACAAGCTGTGAGATAATGGATACATTGGTATGCTGCCTTAAGTATTTGTTCTCATATGGCAGGTGACGACACAGGTGGCGCTTGTTCTCCTAGCATCCTCAGCTGTTCTTCTTGTATTTCCTTTCAAATATGTTCTTGGATTCTTTACGTTTGATCTCTTCACAAGGGACCTAGAATTCCGGAGGGAAATGGTGAGAGCCTTCATGGACTTCTTGAAGGAACGGTGGGAATCAATACATGCTGCCCCTGTGGTCGTGTTGCCATATGAGGGCGCCGAAAGCAGCCCCAAGACACTCCCTGCAAAAGCTTCGGGGCAATCTGAACCCCAGACTGTGCAGCGTGGTGGAAGTTATGTCACTTCAAAGAACGGTATCAGCAGTTCATGATCCGTTCAGCTTCGAGCATCGTGTTGTTTGTTATGTACAGTTAGAACGTGTACAGAATATTTGAGAGGTCAGATTAGGCGTAGTCCGTACCAAATGGTGGATTCTGCAGGAGCTCTTGGAGCAATATTTTACTACGTCGGTAGGATTAAGAAATTTTGTCCAATTGCGCTCTCCATTCTTCCAGTTGATGGCCTGATACTTTTGTAATGTCACGTTTGACACTTTACAATTCATGTTCATGATCTGTTTGGAACGGCCGCAGGATTCAGGGGGAGAATTCAGAAATGCATTGCAAGTTGTATAAGCGACCGCGGAGCTTATACGAGGCATGTGATTGGTTGCGTTTTCCTCGGGAACTGATGGAAGGACCCAGCTGCATGCGGTTCTATTGTTTCTATATCTTGGTGGGTCCATCCCGGGTCAACCAAAACTTGCCTCAACGTGGGGATTTTTGCCTGGCGCGGAGGGCTTCCCTCTCTCTGTTTTCGAAAGGTTCCAGGCAATTTTCTCTGGCACGGAGTCCTTCCCTCTCTTCGTTTGGAAAGGGTTCCAGACATCTTGAAGAAGTAGCAATGGTGGCAAGCTCGCTGCGGCGTTCCATTCTTGTTTGGTGCAACCAGTGGGGGCGGAATGGCGGATCCATGGTGGCTCAGGGCGCACGGCCATTTGGGCTCCCATAGTCGCCAGATCCACCGACGACGGTTCGATGGAGACGGCAATGCAGTCGGCGTTCGTGTTCCTGCGGCACCTGCGCTGCTGAAGCTGAATCCACCTTTGACCAAGTGTCCAAGCGCCACTGCGATGCACATCCATACCTGGCAGTCGGCGTGGAGATGGAGGGTGTGCTGGATGACTGGATCCACCTACTCCAACATTTTCCTGCACCTATCTTTTGTCCTTGGTCGCGCGTACCTGCTGGAGCATGGATCTTCCTTCCACCTGATGCAGGTCAAGTCGCCGCCATGCGCTGCGCAGCCGTCAGCTCCAACTTTTCCATGGCAAGTCAGCCCCCACACCCAAGGCCGCAAACCATGCCTCATTTGGTTATGGAGGGTTCATCTTCCCCGACCAAGCCAGCCATTAACAGAAAAGTAGTAATTTCACTCAAAATGTCTGCAACATTATGTGCCATCCATCAAATCCCACCATGCACTTAGCAATAACTTTTAGCAATTCACAATTTTCTTTTTTTTTGCAAGTAAATTGTCTTCTCAATAATGTCTGTTCTGTTTATGGTATTCAAAGTGCTAACTTTTGGTAATTCACGATTTAAATGCTTCAACTTACATTGTATAGTGCTGATTCATACTTGGGGATTACATGTTTAGAGAAAAAACAGAGACAAAACAAGTAAGACATTTTAGTTTAACTGAATTGGTTCCCATCCATATCTTTCTGCTGTTACCAGACAATGGAACTACACATTGTTCAAATCTCATGCACAAGCAGCATACATTTTGAATCAAAACTCAACCTGGACTTTTCCCCTCCAATCTGAATCCACCGAGGCACAGAAAATTTTGCTAGCAAGAAAGATTTAAAAATATAACTGGAGTACTCCATCAATGATGTTCGAAACCAAGCCAGACCATCAAGCATCAAGTACAGGTATACCCATTAGTACATCAAGCAGCAAAAGAACATGTAAAAATTAGTATAGTGCACAATTCCATGTGCATTAGTTTAATACATTGAAAAAATGGTCCAAGGCTGTCATCACGATACACTCTTATTAGGATGCCTAATGCTAACTTTAGATTAGGTACTGATCCTGGTCCATCATGTCTTGCATATTGTCTTTGTCAGCAGTTGGAATATATCAGCTCATTAACACCAAAATATATATTTGTTGCCTAACATAATTAGAATGTATTCTAGTAGCAGCGACCTTGGCTCCATCAAGCCTCCCTACAAGGGAAAACGTTCTTACTGCAAAGGATAAAAGAAGATTGTCACAATGTAAGGTTGGAGTGTCTGGTTAGCATGTTAACTGGTATGACTAGGGCATTTCCATCAAAATAATGCCACTAGTGCACAGCAAATAATCCAGTGTTGGAGCTGTAAAAGATATAATTTCTTGTATTAGCTGCTGCGAACTTGATGCCACAGAAGTTCTTAATCAAAGGTATTTCCTAGTATCAACAAAAACACACAGATAGAGATTAGTGTGATCCAAGAGTAATTATTGGGTCCCAAAAGTAAATCATAAGGCCTCCTCCAACAAGGGGAGATATCGCTGGCTTAAGTTGAGCTGGAGGAGAGAGAAGCCGTGAAAATTGCTGCACTAGCTCTTATCTCGCCGCTAGCCTATAGCACGTTTGCCGCAGAAATAAGAAAGTGGGAACGCAAAACCAGAACTGGAGGAGCATCTTTTTAGTTTTTTATTGTTTTACAGCTTCATCTCGCCTGGCGATTTCGCCAATACCGCTGGAGACGGCCTAAGGTGCTGGTCCATGTCCCCTGGTTTGCACACTTCGTGATTTGGACCGGCACGTAAACTTTTCAAAATTCATTATGCTATGTAGTGAACAAATGGTAACTAAATAAAAGGCACACTTTAGTTTACCTAAATCATGCTCAGAACATTTCAGTCAAGATTTGAACATTTTATTATGCACTATAGATCATGAAATGTATTTTAACAACCGACACTTTTTAGTAGTTTTAATTACCAAGCCAAGTGTGCCATGCTACACTATACAAGATTGGAACATTTCAAGGAACCCAAGAGAAAATATACTTTACCAGTTTTCAGCTTGAACAGTCCGTAAGACAATCCTTATCTAGAAAAATAGGGAGATGGTTAGGCGGATTTTACATCTGCCTTTGGATATGAACATTTCAGATGTTTTATTTACTTAACATTGGACCTCTAAGCGTACACTTGGAAACAATTCAAGAATCCAGGAATTCCAGAATGTGGAGAAACATTTATCTCCTAGCAGCAGTTGTTAAATTGTAATACCTGTCCATTAAGAACTATCTATCAAGATGGTTTTGGAACAGTGGCATTCCAACATAGGGGACCGAAATGATTATATATATGAACTACTAGTTCATTTGATGTGTTTCTTTTCAAATGCTAAGATCAATCATTCTAGAAATCACCCATGATCTCTTTGCATTAGGATGCCATGACGAAAAATATGTTCAAGTTGTTTCTAGAAACCACATCATAATCACAAATATTACTCTTCCCTACAGTTCAGTACCATTTGTTTGGAACATTTTAGTTATTTTTAAAACCAAATGGGTGCAAAATGTGTAAGTAAACCATAAGGACTGAAAGGTTATCATCACTAATAAGTGAAGAAATTAAAATTATCGCACATTTTAGAACCACCATAAGGATTGAAATGTTCTTGTCACCAATAGTGGTGAAAGGTGAAAACGTGAAACCAAAAGCATGGCAAATTTTAGAACAAGCATAAGGACTGAAAGGTGCTCGTCCATGTCCCCTGGTTTGCACACTTCGTGATCTGGACCGGCACCTAAACTTTTCAAAATTCACTATGCTATGTAGTGAACAAATGGTAACTAAATAAAAGGCACATTTTAGTTTACCTAAATCATGCTCAGAACATTTCAGTCAAGATTTGAACATTTTATTATGCACTATAGATCATGAAATGTAACTTAACAATCGGTACTTTTTAGTAGTTTTAATTACCAAGCCAAGAGTGCCATACTACACTATACGAGATTGGAACATTTCAAGCAGAACCCAAGATAAAATATACTTTACCAGCTCTCAGCTTGAACAATCCGTAAGACAATCCTTATCTAGAAAAATAGGGAGATGGTTAGGCGGATTTTACATCTGCCTTTGGATATGAACATTTCAGATGTTTTATTTACTTAACATTGGACCTCTAAGCGTACTATTGGAAACAATTCAAGAATCCAGGACTTCTAGAATGTGGCGAAACATTTATCTCCTAGCAGCAGTTGTTAAATTGTAATACCTGCCCAATAAGAACTTTCTATCAAGATGGTTTTGGAATTGTGGCATTCCAACATAGGGGACCCAAATGTTTATAATTATGAACTACTAGTTCATTTGATGTGTTTCTTTCCAAATGCTAAGATCAATCATTCTAGAAATCACCCATGATCTCTTTGTGTTAGGATGCTATGACAAAAAACATGTTCAAGTTGTTTCTAGAAACCACATGCTCATCACAAATATTACTCTTTCCTGCAGTTCAGTACCATTTGTTTCGAACATTTTAGTTATGTTAAAACCAAATGAGTGCAATGTGTAAGTAAACCATAAGGACTGAAAGGTTATCATCACTAATAAGTGAAGAAATTAAAATTATCGCACATTTTAGAGCAACCATAAGGATTGAAATGTTCTTATCACCAATAAGTGGTGAAACCAAAAGCATGTCACATTTTAGAAGCATATGGACTGAAAGGTGCTCGTCCATGTCCCCTGGTTTGCACACTTCGTGATCTGGACCGACATTTTGGCCAGTACCTAAACTTTCATAATTCATTGTGCTATATAGTGAACAAATGGTAACTAAATAAAAGGCACATTTTAGTTTACCTAAATCATGCTCAGAACATTTCAGTCAAGATTTGAACATTTTATTATGCACTATAGATCATGAAATGTAACTTAACAATCGGTACTTTTAAGTAGTTTTAATTACCAAGCCAAGAGTGTCATACTACACTATACAAGATTGGAACATTTCAAGCAGAACCCAAGAGAAAATATACTTAACCAGTTCTCAGCTTGAACAATCTGTAAGACAATCCTTATCTAGAAAAATAGGGAGATGGTTAGGTGGATTTTACATCTGCCTTTGGATATGAACATTTCAGATGTTTTATCTTGAAAAAAAAAAGGAATTTTTAGACCCAGTAACGCCTATCAAAATGTTATGTACTTGGCCATGACCTCTTGAACCACTAGCACTTGGTTCTCCTCATGTATTCCAAGTCTGGACATACAACATCTTTTTATTTATAATATTATGGCTGGCAAACTTTTAATCCAGCAAATATGTCAAATTCCTTCTTCCCAAATTTTGAGAATCTATATGGAATTGAACACAAGACAAATTTGATAAAAGGTTATATAGGCTTATGCGATGTCAGCTGTTGGAGACACCATAAGGTTATGCAAAGAGCTAGTCTGTATAGAACTTAACACAAGAAAAATGATAAACGATTCTTGAGAATACACCTGGAACAAAATAGCACATTTAAGTAGAGTACAACAAATTCATGCAAATTGTTTGCATATTATTAAAAAATTGATGCTACATAGCTTTAGATAAACAAAAATAGGCAAAATAATGAGGAACTGTAATATCCACTGTATGAGTTATACCTGATTTTATAACTGAATAACAAATATTCTAAAATGTATCTGGAACACTATCAAAAGAGGCAAAATAAAAAATCCCATGTCTACAACCATTAGCATAATCAGAGGTACTCTTTGCTATATGGAAACAACATTAAGATAGCAACCCATATACCAGTAGTTCTGGAACATTGGGGATTGAGATATCAGATATGGCCATGAAAACAGAGAGCGCAGGTGTACTGCTTCCCAGGGAGTTCAGAGTTGACTTCATCAATCGCAGTTGAAAAGCAGCTCTTTCATTTGTTCTAATTCTTAACCTATACGGTGAGCTCTATAGGTAGACACCACATTGAATCATTAGGCCTTAAAAATTACACCTTCAGTTTTTGTACTACAAGAGCTGACCATGTATGCTCAGTAACTTGTCTAAACATGGAATCCTATCATCCATCAACCATTATACAGATCACAAGCCCTAGCACATATGGTGCCAACTAGGTACAAAATACACAAATGAAACAACTTAGAAGTGAGGTCTCAGGTCTGGACTTGAATCTCCTAAAGCAATGCGCATGAAAACTAGATATGTGAAAAAATAGAAAATAGAGAAAAACAAACAGACATGGAGAGATGGCCTGAAATCTAGCCTCTGTGCGAAAATTGTGCTTTCAGGCTATATAACTATGTAATGAAATTGGTTCAGGATTATTGTGTAGAACCTAGACTCTGCATTATCAGGTATAAGTGTAACATTTTGTTTCGTAAAATGTACTAACAATTAACCTACCCGAAGCTACATCCTAAAAAGATATTCATTAATAATAGCAGATGTTATACTGAAGAAACATTTCAACTGCTTTAGCCAGGTCATTAGATGGGACTCGATGCTCTGATGAGGACTGTGGTGTACCTGGTCTTCCCATGATAAGAACATTTTAGTAACTACTAAGTCAAGGTATACCATCTTTAGCATGCCACAAAACTTTCTAGGTGAAATGAATTCAAACTACTAGTACTACACGTTCAGAAAAAAATGGCATCTGAAAGAAACATGGACAAAGATGCATCTATTCTAACATTTCGCGCTCAATGCAAATATCATAACCTAAGGATGCAGAAATACAGGAACATTTGAATTCATAAATAACACTAACCTCAACAAGCAGATGCTAAGGAGAAGGTGTTATCGCTGCTGCAACAGGGGAGTTTACCAACTGCATATTGCCAGGAATAATGGGATTAGAACAGTGAAATAATGCTGCATTTGAAAAGTAACCCAGATCTCCTAGTAAAAAGTTCAAGCAAGCGTACCAAAAAAGATGTTATCCTTGGCAAAACCAGACACCAATCATAAATAAAATGTGCACAAACTAACAAAGAACAGAGCCGATATTCGATCTATGAGCAAACTGGTTCCGTTGACCCAGTGCAGACGAAGATGCAGCCGTCCAGGGTACCAACCGTCCAACCCTAATAGGGGACCTCAGTGCCCCAAAGCACCCTAGGGGACCTAATTGCCTCCATCCTCGCAGGGAGAACAGAGAAGGTCCACTTCCTGCCGGGATCTCGGCATGCTCGCCCTAACAGGCGACCTCGCCAGATCCATCGGAACTGGGACCCCACCGAACGCATGGACATAGGTGACACTTCGGAACCTCGCCGATCCTTGCCGCCACCACGTTGCCCGGCAACCCATCACCGCAGAATCGTCGATGGAATCCAGGGGAAGGAGAGAGAGAGAGAGGGGGGAGCAGAGAGCTGAGAGAGGGATGAACATGGAAGTTGCAGTGTAGGGGGTATATCCAAGAGACCGCCTCGTTGGGTCACATTTCGTGCCTCACGGGTTCAGGCAAAAAATACTAGGCCCCTATTTAGTTTCCAAAAATTTTCAAGATTCTCCATCACATTAAATTTTTGGACACATAGAGCATTAAATATAATTTTAAAAATAATTAATTCTATAGTTTAGCTGTAAATGATGAGATGAATTTTTTTAGCCTAATTAGTCCAAAATTAGACACTAATTACCAAATAAAAACGAAAATGCTAAAGTAGTCAAATCCAAAAAAAAATTACAAAACTATACACACCCTAGAGCAAAATGTCCGGTGGAGGGACATTGGCCTTGTTTCGTTCGCGCTACAATTGTAGCGCGCTAGGAATAGTAACAACTTTGACCACTAATTACGGTGTCAAACAAAGTCAGTTTATAAAACCAACTTCAGAACCCCGCACTAGTGACCTTAAATAATCTAATGAAGTCTTTGACGCGCAATTAGAGGACGGTTACTGTAGTATTACTGTAGCTAACCATCAATTAATTATCGTCATTAGATTCGTCGCGAAAAATTACAACCATCTCTAAAAAATTTTGCAAATAGACTTCATTTAGTACGTTATGCATGCTAGATTTTTTTTCGGAAAACGTGCGCGCTAGTTTTGTTGCAAAACCAAACAAGGCCATTTCGTGCCTCACGGGGTTCAGGCAAAATACTAGAGCACTGGTCTCCAGTCACATTTCATCCGAGTTTGAGGCATCCGGCTGTTGACCATGTGGGACCAGCACGAATAGAAAATATTATGTGGTGGAACTTTTTGCATGCAGCCCTGACCACTACCATCTCGGACGGTCGATAAGCACAGCGGTCGCTGGTACAAGTAGTACTCTTACTTCTATTCGTCGTTGGGAGGGCAGCCTGTGAGCAGCCGGTGCTCTCCGAGCTGCCACGTGCCCCCTCCGTGAGATAGCCTGACGCGGGCCGTTCGATCCATCGCGGGAGGTTAATCCGCGTCGTTCCTCGGTTCTTTTGCAAATAGACTCTTCAATACTCTTACTTCTATTCGTCGTGGGGAGGGCGACCTGTGAGCAGCCGGTGCTCCCCGAGCTGCCACGTGCCCCCTCCGTGAGATAGCCTGACGCGGGCCGTTCGATCCATCGCGGGATGTTAATCCGCGCCTTTCCTCGGTTCTTTTGCAAATAGACTCTTCAATTTTTTTATTCAAACCCGCCGTCCATGTTTTTTTGCGAAACACCCCCCGCACCACCCTCCCCACATCCCCATCCGCCCCCGCCCCGGCACAGCCTCCCCTCCCCTGCCTCCCCCGCCCCCTCCCCTAAACCTGTGTGCCCCGCCGCCGCCCTCTGCCCTTCGCCCTCCTCCCCCGCCGCCAATTGCCGTCCTCTGCTCCTCACCCTCCTCCCCCGTCGCCGGTCGGCCACCGCGTGCCTCCCCACCTCTCGACCCCCATCATCTGCTCCGCCCCGCCGCCGGTAGGGGATCCGACCACCGGTGTCCCGGCAGCGGATTTGGCCTGCTCCGCCCTCCGGCGCCGTCGTCCGCCGAGGCCCTTGCCCCCCTTCCCCCTCCCGCTCCATCCCGGTCGCCGCCGGCCTCCGCCCTGGGGGATCCCGGCATGCAGGTGGTGGATCTGGGCGGCGGCGTGGAGGAGGAAGCGCGCGAGCGGCGGATCCGGCCGTCGGTGGTGGTGTCTGGGACGGCGGTGGTGGCGGCGCCCGGGCGAGGAGGCGGGGCATCGTGGAGGGGTGGCGGCGGCCTCACCTGGGCAAGGAGGCGGGGCGGGGCGGAGGGGCGGCGGCGGCCTCACCCGGGCGAGGAGGCGAGGCATGGCGGAGGTTCACGAGGAGATGAGGAGAGAGCAAGCGGGGCGGTGGCGCTCGGGCGAGGGTTGGCGACGGCGGCGGTTCCGGGGAGAGGGGAGGACGAAGAGGATAAGGGAGACATTTTTTTTCACATTTCGAACTGGGCGCGGCGGAGCGCGCTACTGTCCTAGTTTTTTTCACTCTGGGGAGAATTTCTTACCCCTGGGCCGTTCTCTCAGGCTACTGAAAGCTGCCTTGCCTCGTTGCTCAACTGTTTCGATGGCATCGGGTCCGTTCCGTGCGGACAGCCATTAATTCCCAAGGACAATAGCATGTTCATAATCTTGAAATCTTGCCTGTCAGCACTAGTATGAGAAACAGGATCGTAGAGTGATATTTTCATGAACACTGCACGTACGCAGCCATGATGTGCACACATAGGAGTAGGAAAAAAGGGTTCCGGGAAACAGAGCACATAACTAAGGGTCTGTTTGGCTCCAGGACTTTTTCCAAAAGTCCCTATCACATCAAAAGAAATCTTACTATTTTATATTATTAAATAAAATCTGTTTATAAATGTTTTTTGACAGCTGAGTGCTTTTTCGCGAGACGAATCTAATGAGCCTAATTAATCGATGATTGGCTACAGTGATGCTACAGTAACCATTCGCTAATCATAGATTAAGATACATCATTAGATTCGTCTCGCAGTTTAGCCCCAGGGTTCTGCAGTTAGTTTTATAATTAATATTTATTTAATACTTCTAAATACTAAAAAGTCCCTGGGACTTTTTTGAAGTCCCTGTTTCTAAACACCCCCTAAAGCATGTAAGGAGTCCTCACCCTGTACTTGCCACTGACATCGGCCCAAACTACGGCCCCGAAAGCAGGCTCGCCGCCGGTATGCGCCGTGAGCTTGATGACCACCTCGAACGTCGCTGTCTGCCCCACCGTGCTGAACTTCAGCGTCCCCGGCGACACGGCCACCTCGACGTTGCTCGGCGACACCCAAGCCGCACGGTACACCGCGGTAGCAGCCCCGACGTTGGTCACCGTCCTTTTGAACCGCATGACGCCGGAGGTGGCGTTCGCGCCGAAGATGGCGACGAAGGACGGGTAGTTCACGTCGCTGGACGCGGAGGAACAGTTGTACGCCGTCGACGACCTCGTGATCGCCATGATCTGGGCGTTGGTGTAGTTGGCGGCGCAGAGGAGCGCGACGAAGTCCTCCGGCCCGGCGTCGAACACCAGCCCTGGGTCCATGGCCGCGTTGGGGTCGACATGGCCTGAGCCCATGTCCAGGGGGCTCGCGACGGTGGCGTTCCCCTCGCCAGCGGCCGTGATCGGATTGTTGGTGTTGTCGGTCTCAGTCGCCGTGGTCATTATCGCCGACTTGATCATGGCCGGGCTCCAGTCCGGGTGCACCGCACGCAGCAGCGCCGCGACGCCGCTGGCGTGCGGGCAAGCCATGGACGTCCCGGACTCCACCAGGAAGTTGCTGGTCAGTTGCGTTTGGCCTACCATCGCGAACGGGAGTACCGGCGCCACGGACGCGAGGATGTGGTCTCCTGGTGCCAGGATGTCTGGTTTGAGCACGCCGGCGTAGCTCGGCGACGGCCCACGAGACGAGTAGGAGGTGACCACCGGCGCCGGCCGTGCGCCGAGGATCGTCTGCTGGAACTTCATGGCGGCCGTTGGGACCGTGATGGAGTTGATGTAGTTCAGCAGCGCTGGTGCGTCTTCTGGGCTGATAATAACAGCCGGGAGAGGCATGGAGTCATCGTAGTCGGCATCGTCTGAGATGAAGATGGCTCCGGCGACCCCGGCCTCCGCGACTGTGTTCAGCTGCTCAACCAGCGCCCCCGTGTCACGGCACACAACTATAGCGGTCGTTGAATTGGCCAGCGCCTCTTTTGAGTTGCACGCTGATACGATGTCGTTGTACACCAACCTCGTGTACACTATCCAAGCGTTCTCCGGGTACGTGGTGACGCCGCCGATGCTACCTCGCATGTCGTCGTAGTACACCGTGCCGGCAAACATCTTCCGATCCACCGTGCCGGCCGCGACTGTGAGAAGCCACGGGATGCCGTTGTGCAGGGTGCCGGGCCGTGGTCCATCATTTCCTGCGGAGGCCGACACGAGGATGCCGCGCTCGATGGCGGCGAAGGCGGCGATCGCCACGGGGTCTTCGTACAGCGGCGCGCCATCGAAACCACTGGAGATGGAGATGATGTCGACGCCGTCGGCGATGGCCGCGTCCATGCCGGCCAGCACGTCGGACGCGTACTGCCCCTCGGGCCAGATGACCTTGTACATGGCGACGTGGGCGCGTGGGGCAACGCCGCGCGCCGTGCCGCGCCCGTACCCGAAGTAGGACGCGCACGGCACCGCGCTGCCTCCTGCCATGGACGACGTGTGAGTACCGTGGCCGTTCATGTCGCGCGTCGAGTTCATGGAGATTTTGATGCCCGGGTTCGAGGCGACCAGGCCCTTGTTGAAGTAGCGCGCTCCGATGAGCTTCCGGTTGCACAGGGAGGGCGTGAATTGGACGCCCGGTTCGCAGGTGCCGCGCCACCGGGGCGGGACCGGGGGCATGTCGGCGTCGTTGAAGCTCGCGCTCTCGGGCCATACCCCGGTGTCGATCATGCCGATGATGACGCCCTCGCCGAACTTGGCCGCCGGCCACAGCCCGCTGGCGGAGTTGAGACCAAGGAACTCCATGGAATGCGTGGTGTCGTGAAGCGTCGTGGCGCGGCGGTCCGGGTACGCCGAGACGAAGCCCGGAGTGCCGCGGACGGTGCGGAGCTCGGAGGCGGATAAGGTCGCCGCGAAGCCGTGGAGCGCCTCGTCGTAAGTGTAGAGGAGCTGCGGGCCGGCGCGGCCGTCCGCGGACGCGTCGGTTATAGACGCGACGGCGGCGGCGTACCAGTCGCGGTGGTCGGCGTGGTGCGCCGGCATGGACGACTTGTCCATGTGGACAATGTAGCCCATCCGCTCGGCGCGCACGGTTGCCGGAGAGCGGAGGAGGAGGCACGCGTGGATGAGAAGTGGTAGCAGGGGTTATAGATGGCCATTTGGCCCGATACCCATGGGGGCCCGAAGCCCGGCCCATATTAGCCCGACCCGAGCACGGCACGGGCCCGAATATTATTGGGCTCGGGCCGGCACGGACACGATAGCCGGGCCGTGCTTGGGCCTCAATCCTGGCCCATGGACACGTCCAAGCACGGCCCGAAAAAGCCGGCCCGATCGGCCCGATGGGCGGCACGGCGGCCCAGGCACGGCCCACGGCCTGCTCGCCAGGCCAGGCCAGCAAAAGAGCCATTGGAGGCGCTGCCGGCCTAGCCCAGCGGAGCGGGTATGTAAATGGCGCCGGCCTCCATTCGCTCGCCCCGGCCTCCATTCGCTCGCCCCGCCCGCCCCGACCCCTCTCGGCCTCTCCGCTCCCCTCGCAGCCTTGCCTAACCCTAACCCTAGATCGAGCCTCTCCGCTCCCCTCCCGTCTCCGTCTCGATCTGACCGTCTTCTCCAACTCCGGTCGCCGGCTCGCCGCCGTTGGCCGTCCACTCTACCCTCTTCTCTTTGTTTTCCTGCCTACTTTTGCATCTTCACCGGTCGACTCGCTTTCTCAACTCAAATCCGTCCCCAAACCCAGTCCTCCCTCTATAAATCTCGTAGATCCGGCCGTCCTCGATCTCGCCGGATCTGGTAAGTCCCTAAACCCTAACATGTTTTTTTTCAGTTTTTTTGATTTCTTTCTACTGTTCTGATATTTTTGACCTCTCTGCGCAGTTGCTCGGCCGATGCAAAGCTGTTGGGGTACCTGAGGGGGCTGGATCTGGGTCTTTGGACCCTAACCGGCAGCTCGGTTCCCTCGGTTTTGCCGACCGACGCGAAGTCGTGACGCGCCGAAGGCCTGGCGTGCGGCCTGCCCTCCAGGCCATGGACGACGACGAGGGCCACACCATCAACGATGAGTTGCGGATGATGGGCCTGGAGGGCGACGATGAGGACGGTATGGAGGAGGAACGGGAGGAGCTTTTTGGTCGGCGTGGTAATGTGGAAGTAATCATGCCCCTCCCCCTCCTGTTGGTGTTGGTGTTGGTGTTGGTGGTGCCGGTGCGGGTGCTGATGCTGGTGTAGGTGCCGGTGCTGGTGCCGGTGCTGATACTGGCGCTGGTGGCGCTGGTGGTGCAGCTGACGGTGCCGCGCCGGACTCTGTCAGCCACGCCGGCGAGAAGCGGGGACGGCCCTGCACCTCCAAGGTGTGGGACGAGTACGAGAAGCTCTTCAAGCAGATCAATGGTAAGACCGTCAGGTATGGAGCCAAGTGCCTTCACTGCAAATCCATCCTTTCTGGCTTTTCTAGTAGCGGCACTGGCCATCTTAGTCGGCATCTTCTAACTTGCCGTAGTAAGAAAAAGAAGTCTGGAGCTCAGTCAATTCTTAGTTTTGATGCTGACGGTAGTGTGGTTTCCTGGGAGTACAGTCCTGATGTGGCTCGTACTCAATTGTGCCGTTTGATTGCAAAGCTTGATCTGCCTCTAGGGTTTGGTGAAACAAATGAGTTTAAAGAGTACATTCAGATTGCTCATAACCCTAGATTTACTCCTGTTAGTAGGCAGACCACTACTAGAGATATTGCCAAGTACTTTAGTGAACGCCGTGATGATCTTGTGAAGTACTTAAGCTCTAATTCTGTTAGCTCTGTTGGTCTTACCTCTGATATATGGTCTGGTAATGCTAAGGAAGATTACCTTAGTGTGGTTTGTCATTATGTTAATTCTGATTGGCAACTAGAAAAGAGAGTGTTGGGTCTCAGCCTTATTGATGTCAGTCACAGTGGTGACAACATTGCTGAGCGTGTGCACACTGTGATCTCAGACTTTGGCTTGACTAATAAGGTGTTCTCTATCACTCTAGATAATGCTTCTGCTAATGCCTCTGCTATGGAAGCACTGACACCTTTAATTAGAGGTTATATTGGTGATGAATACTTGCATCAGAGATGTGCATGCCATATAATTAATTTGATTGTTAAGTCTGGCTTGAAAAGGCTTAAACCTTACTTGGAAGCATTTAGGACTGCTATTTCATTTGTGAACTCTTCTAACCAGCGCATTGCTGCTTATAAGTCCTACTGTATTGCTGTGGGTGTGAGGCCTAGGAAATTTCAATTAGACATGGATGTGAGGTGGAACTCCACCTATCTCATGCTTAAGCATCTTGTTCCTCACAAGCAAATATTTGGTGTGTTCATCCAAACCCAGTACCCCAGAGCAGAAGGTACTCCTTATCTCTTAACTGATGGACATTAGTATGTTGCTGAAAAAATTCTAGAGTTCCTTGAACTATTTTATGATTCTACTGTTGTCTTATCTGGTGTTTACTATCCCACTGCTCCACTTATATTGCATAATCTCATTGAAATTGCTGGACAACTTAAAAATTATGAAAATGACAGAATGCTTAGAGAGGTGGTAATTCCTATGAAATCTAAATACCTTAAGTATTGGAATGACATACCTCTGCTTTATTCCATTGCATTCATCATGGATCCTAGAGCTAAAATAAAAGTGTTGTGGGGTTCTAGGGGTACCCACAGCCGGGTGGCGGAACGCACCCGCCTATTCCCAGTGAGGGAGTACTCGGGGAAGTACTAGGCGATGGGGCTGGATCTACGCTGAGACAAGGACTCAAGAACACACGATTTAGAGTGGTTCGGGCCGCCGGAGCGTAATACCCTACGTCCACTGGGAGATGTATTGTTCTTGGTGGTGTGTATGAACCTATCCTCTGCTGGCCTTGGCTCTTGCCCAGCCTGAGGTTTTCTAACGGCGCCCCCCTTTTATAGATCAAGGGGGAGCGGATACATAGAACGTTGGTGCCCCGACAGGTGGGCCCAACGTGACTGTGGCTACAGTGGTCGCGAATCTTTCCTCCGATATGCACACTGCTGCCCTTCTGACTCAGGGGGGTCTTTTCTTGTCCCGTCGGCTAGGCGCCCGTTGGAGTAGCGTAGCTTGCGGCGTGGCCTGCTGAGGCTATTATGTAGCGTCATAATGGGCGAAGCCGAGCCGTCGTATCCATCTGTCACGGCAGGCTGGCAGATGCGGTATGGGCGGCGCCAGCGGCTTCACTGCCTTGGTAATACGCGATCAATAGTGTCCCCTGGTCAATGAAACGCCTCAGCTTCTGTCATATCAATGCAGACGTCCACCAACCGCAATGAATGCAATGGTGGGTGAACGTTAGTAAGGAAACCCAAACGGCCATGTCTTGTAGACACGTGGCGGCTCCGGACCACCCTGACGCGGGCGCGTCGATCTCTTCCCTTAATGAGGGGTCCGGTTACTATACAGGGGGTCCGGGACCCCATGAGGGGTCCGGGACCCCATGAGGGGTCCGGGACCCCGCGGGGGTCCGGTCTCCTTGGGAGGTCCGGAGCCCCGGCTGCTTGCGCACGAGTTCCTGCCTCTCCCGGGACACGTGGTGTCTCCGGACCTTTCCCAACTGTGGAACGGTCCGGGCCACTGCTGGGAGAACAGGACTCCGGACCTCAGGGGTCCGGCTGTTTGGTTGTAGTTAAAGATAACTACAAGACTCTTGCCCAGACACAGCAAGAGGGGGTACCCCAGTCCTGGGGTACCGACAAAAAGGTTTTAGCAATGCTCTCAGGCTGCTCTCTAGTTTAACTGGTACTGACTATTCTGCTTATTTTACCTCTGTGAGAGCTGCTCTGTCTGACATGTTTGGCAAGTATGAAAGCAAGTTTGGTTCTATTAGATTGGCAAGGCCTACACATAAACTTTCTACTGGTAAGAAAAAAGCTCAATGGGGTAAGATCTTTGGTGATGGTTCTAATTCTACTACTTCTCCTGGGTCTGGTCTTGGCAGTGTTGGTGCTGGTGGCTCTTTTACTGTTCCTCTTGGTAGAAGGATATCTGCAAGTGCTTTGCTGCAAGCAGCAAGCACTGGTGGTACATATGGTATTTCTTCTGAACTTACTGCCTACCTAGATAGTGACACTGTCAACCAGTTTGATGATGATTTCAACATCTTGACCTGGTGGCATGAGCACAAACAGTCTTATCCAGTACTTTCTATCTTAGCTAAGGATGTTTTAACTGTGCCTGTTTCTACCATCTCTTCAGAATCTACCTTTAGTCTAACTGGCAGGATCATAGAGGAGAGGAGGCGTCAGTTGAAGCCAGAGATGGTAGAAATGCTCACATGCATTAAAGACTGGGAGGCTGCAGATGAAAGAGCTCAGCACATGGTGGAGGATGGAGACCTGCAGGCAGCTTATGAAGATCAGTACCTTGATGAAACTCCAGCACAAGCTGCTGTGTAATAGGATAGTTTATTTGCACTGCATGACTATGAGGTTAACTTAACACTGGAACTTGAACTTAATGAGCTGGGCTGTACTCTTTTTTCCTATCTAGGGTTTTCTCACGAGGTGTGAGTTTTTACCTAGATAGGTTTTTAATGAGGCAGCCATTGCACAAAACAGCTCATCCTTGATATTTTGTTGATTTCTGTCATTTTTTGTTACTCAAGATGAATTGATCTGTTGAATGAGTCATGTTGCGATTTTAGTGCCTAGCCTCGTGCCTGAGCACTTGGGCGGCACGAGCCCGGCGGGCGGCACGGCACGGCCCGAAAGGGTTTAGTGCCGTGCCTGGGGCTCAAGTCCGGCACGCTGGGCGGCACGGCACGGCACGAAAGTCTTTTCGTGCCCAGGCGTGCCGTGCCTAATCGTGCCGTGTCTAGGCGTGCCGTGCCGCCCATTTGGCCATCTATAGCAGGGGTAGAGACCGAGGTGCGTGCGATGGACCGTGCGCCATGTTGACAGGCTTCTTTGCAACCTCACAATTCGTGATCGTGTGTTCTTCGTACCTGAAAATGGCGCTCTTATAGATTTTTTTACGCGTTAATCGAATTGGCTGTATTATACAGTTATGACGTTTCCGAGGATGCATCGCCGGCATCCAGAGGTACGTTTTGTCTCTGTGTGTGTCCTGGATGAACTTTTTCTGGGAAACGCAGAAGCCGGCAAATGGTTGAGCACAGCTAAGGCGCTGTTTGATTCCTCCGCGCTAAACTTTTACAAATGGTGCAACTTTTCGATACGAATTTAATAAACCAAGTTCCGCCACGACGTTTCGATACGAATCTAATAAACCAAGTTCCATAATGATTGACTACAGTGATGCTACAGTAACTATCATTTAATCTTACGGTCAAAGAACTCGTTAAATTCATTTCGCGAAGTAGCGCAGGGGTTGTGATTTATTTATATTTCTAATTAATGATCAAAGGTGTGAACAATAACGCTACCAAATCAAATAGGACCAAAACTTTTTTTTTAAATTACACAGTACAACGTAGACGCCCATAACACGCACGTACACTCACTCCTATGAACACACGACACAAAATCCTGCCTCTATGAGCACATCCGAAGGACTGAGCACCGGCAGATCTGAAGATTTTCGAAGTCACCACTGGTGCATTGACTTATTATCGACGGAAACGTCGCTTACCACTTAACTAGGCGTGTGGCCCGCGCATTTGCGCGGCTAGTATTGAAAATTTAAAAATTTGCATATTGTTGTATCCTTACTATTTTTTAAAGATTATACTATTTGTTATATCATACATCATCCTATTCATTATAGTAAATTTTGTCTTATTGTTGTTTAAAAATATTCAAATATGATCTACCTATAATAACAATTTGATTTGTTGAGTTTTAATAATATTATGCATATAATTATTCTAATTTTTGTTTTATTTTGATTGATTGTTATTAGCTTTAGTTTTTATTAATAATATATGTTTGTAACTGATACATAGCTAAATGATATTTTATATTTAATTTTTTATAGTAGTATTGATGGGTGATTTTTAGTTAGGTATATGGGTATTTTAGACTATTTTTTATCATAATAGCAGTGGTGAATAATTTTTATTTTCTATTTTTCTCCGATTGACATGGAAATTTCTAGACCTTGAGAGCGAACGTGGAGGCTCCGTTTGTTGGCCAAATAATAAGATAATAGAAGATGCATAATGCCGGTAAATTCTAAGAAAAAATGCAAGCACCAAAATTTAAACGCTATTGGATAGCGTCCCACTAGACGGTTCTGCCTACAACTCGAAGCCAATTCGCAGCAGGACCAAAGCTGCACACTATTCCTTCCCCGCAAACCCGACGCATCCCGATTTGCGTGGGCCAGTGGGATTCAATGGAGGGCCCGTTTCAATGTGGCCAGTGGAGGGGCCTGATTCAAGGTGGGCTTGCCATAAAAAAATAAGATTCAAGGTGGGCCAATGGGAGCTCAGGAAAGCTACAGCCCATTTCTTCGCCCCCGCTTGATCTCCATGAATCCACGGAAAAACCCTAGACCCCTGAAACCCTGCGCGCCAAATGCTCGAACACCTTCCCGCCAAAGCCACCATCTGCATTTCAATAAAGAAGAAGAAGAAAAAAATATCCACCCTTTGGCATTCGCAGTAGATCTCCGTGACTCCGCGGTCCACATCGAATTTGTGCGCGCGCCGGAGAGAGAGAGCGAGCGAGAGAGAGAGAGAGAGGCCATGGAGGACGCATCCGGCGACGCCGGCGGCTCCGGCCGCCGCACGCGCACCCGGGGCGCTGAGGCGGTGGCACGGTCCGCTGCGCTCGAGCGCCTCCGCGCCATCCGCGATGGTAGCGCCCGAGCCGCCGCCGCCGTTCAGGTGAAGGTCGACGCCCCGATCTACGACACTGTTGCCGAGGAGGACTACGCCGCGCTCGTCGCCCGCCGCCGCAAGGAAGCCGGCGAGTTCATCATCGACGACGACGGGCTCGGCTACGCCGAGGATGGTCGCGAGGAGGATTGGACCCACCGCGCCCTCCCCTCCTCCTCCGACGAGGGATCCGACGGCGAGGATGGCGCTCGCCGCAAGCGGAAGCAGCCGCGCCCTCCCCAGGCCAAGCGCCCGCCGCAGCAGTCCGCGGCGGCGGCGTCTCTCTCCGCAGCCGCCGCTATGATGGGCAAGCAGCGCATCTCTTCTATGTTCACCTCCTCAGTGTTTAAGAAGCCCGGCAGCGACCGCGCCAACGGCTCCGCTCTCGCCATCGACAGCATCGTGGACGAAGTCCTCGCCGAATTCGCGCCTGACGAGAACGACCGCGAGGAGAGGCGGCGGCGGATCGGTAGGGTTTGTGCCCCGCAGGCTCCTCCCCCAATGATTGCCCGCATCAACTCGGAAAAGGTTGTTGTAGATGCTGAAACTGTGGTAGGATCGGACAGTGGATTTGAAACTGATGGGGTTTCGGATCATGGAAATGATATGGTCGTGGAATTGAAGCCGGATGCGGAGATGGACACCAAATTGGAAGAAACTCATGGTTCTAGTGCTGAGTTAGTGGTCAGGGATGAGAGCTCAGAACTGAAGCAGGATGCTAATGGGGAAGTGAAGGTAGAGAAAGTGCACCGCCTCAATGCAAAGATTAAGGCAGAGCAGAACAGAAATGGTGGTATGACTAGTGCAACAGCAGGGTGGATGAAGGTATGTGGGGATGGAGAGAATGCAGGAGGCGAAGGAGGGGTGGCTGTTGAAGGTAATGCAAATGTGGATGAAAGCTCAGAGTTTGAGCTGAAGGATGGAGCACTGCCATTCTATATATTGGATGCATATGAGGAACCATTTGGTGCTAATTCAGGCACAGTGTATTTGTTTGGGAAGGTAAAAGCATTCAGACATTGAAATCTCAGTTACAAATATTTTCATAGATTATCCTCAAGACTACAATTTTTTAGTTTCTGATGCCTGACCGATAGCTTGTCCTTTTCTCCTTAATGCAATATTAGAATAGCTCTTGCACATACGAGAAAAAACTATAGACTGTCTTTAGCTGATAGTTGCACACTGTAAAGCCTATAGTCAAACTGATTTTTAACTACTTTCTCTGGTCACAAATACAAGTCCATCTAGGTTTACCCTAAGTTAAACTTTTAAATATTGATGGTCAAATTTGAAAAGATTATGCTTAAGGTAAACATTGATTGACCTACATTTAGAGGAAGTAGTGTTCTTGTACAGATTATTATCCCGAGATGAGACATGCCTTCATCTCCAGGTACTGGGTTATTCCTTTTATCTGACAGTCTGCTTTTCTGTTCTAGGTTGAAGTTGGCAAGTGGTTCCATAGTTGCTGTGTCATTGTAAAAAATATTCAGAGATGCATCTATGCTATTCCGAACCATTCAGTGTTCCCAAGGGAGTCCATATCAGGGCTAGAGAAGTCTACAAATTCTGATTTTCTGCCATCTCTTAGAGCAACTTTACACGTGAGAATGATTGTTTATGTTGAAAATATACTTGTACTTACTTGCAGCACTACTCTAAGCATAACATATCTTTTACCAGGAGTTAGCATCCGGATTAAAGAGTGAAATAGCTGATAAACTGTCAGACCTCAATGTGTCAAATTTCGTAATGACTCCAGTCAAGGTTAGTACTTGCACACACACAGCACAGGCTCTTTTATTTCCCCTTTTCTGGTCTAATCTATCATATTTGCCATGTCGTAGAGGAACTATGCATTTGAGAGGACTGATTTACCAAATGGAGAGCAGTATGTCCTGAAAATCAATTACCCATACAAGGTTTGTCCACCTTTTTTTGTTTGTATAAATGTTATTGTGGTTGCAATTTGACCGCTGGAAGTGAAGACAATGTATGATAAACAAAGGTGACTAGTATCAACCATAGCTGGTTGATTAATCTCTTGTTGTTGGGAAATAAAGATATGTTAATCTGTGTAACCAAATGACATTTATGATGTAATATGTTGTAGCATATGAATACTGAATATTTCTGTGAAGAGCTCCTGAAATTTTCTGAAACTATAAGAATCCGTATTTTATCTTGACTTTGATCCAAGTCATATTTATATTTTCTAATATTGTAGCATACATAGGAGGAAGCTATGAAATAACAAATGCGATCTTATAAGATATTGTAGGAGAGAATAATCCTTGTATTCCTCCAACCCTAGAAGGGTGGGTATATATAATACTTGTACATGGGCCTCTATACACATGTGCTTAATATACTCCAACACCCCCCGCATTCTGAACTACCGGCGCGGCGGTGTTCAAGACTGGACAACAAGAAAGCTAACACCCCCGCAGTCTGAACTATCGACGCAGCGGTGTTCAAGACTGGACAAGAAGAGAGTACAAATAGAGTACAAAGGGCCAATACCCCCCGCAGCCACAACTAGCCACCGGCTATGTTGAGGTTGGATCGAAACTCCGAGAAGGTCGAGGAGGGCAGTCCCTTGGTGAAGATGTCAGCAAACTGGGAGGTAGTCGGGACATGGAGTACCCGAATATCGCCGATTGCGACTCTGTCGCGCACGAAGTGTAGGTCGATCTCCACGTGCTTCGTCCGCTGATGCTGGACGTGGTTGGTGGAGAGATACATGGCGCTGACGTTGTCACAGTAGACGAGCGTGCTCTTGGCGAGCGGGCTGTGGAGCTCCGCCAAGAGCTGTCGTAGCCAGGACGCCTCCGCTACGCCGTTAGCGACAGCCCGGTACTCCGCCTCGGCACTGGAGCGAGAGACAACCGGCTGCCGCTTGGACGACCAGGAGACCAGGTTGCCGCCCAGGAAGACGACGTAGCCGGAAGTGGAGCGACGAGTGTCCGGGCAGCTAGCCCAGTTAGCGTCGGTGTAGACCACCAGCTCAGCAGAGGACGAGCGGTGAAGCACCAGGCTGAGGTCCACAGTGCCACAGACGTAGCGGAGGAGACGCTTCAGCACAGCAAGGTGTGACTCCCGGGGATCATGCATATGGAGACAGACCTGCTGGACAGCATAGGTGAGGTCCGGCCTGGTGAAGGTGAGGTACTGCAAAGCACCAGCCAGACTCCGGTAGTCAGTAGGATCAGTCACCGGATCACCCAGATCAGTGGACAGCTTCGTCTGAGTATCGACAGGAGTGGAGAAGGGCTTGCAATCAGTCATCCCAGCCCGCTCCAGGATATCGAGGGCGTACTGCCGCTGGTGCAGGAGAAGACCAGACGGGCGAGGCTCAACAGTGACGCCCAAGAAGTGGTGGAGCTGACCGAGATCCTTCATAGCAAACTCCTGCTGCAGAGAGGAGATGACACTCTGAAGCAACCGCTGACTAGAGGCTGTGAGCACAATGTCATCAACTTAGAACAGCAGATAGAAAGTCTCATCCCCACGGCGGTAGACGAAGAGGGACGTGTCAGACTTGGCCTCGGTGAACCCCAATGTCAGCAAAAACGTGGCGAACCGAGAGTACCAAGCCCGAGGAGCCTGCTTCAGTCCATAGAGAGACTTGTTGAGCCGGCAAACCATATCCGGACGACTCGAATCCACAAATTCCGCTGGCTGAGAGCAGTAGACAGTCTCTGACAGAGTGCCGTGAAGAAACGCATTCTTCACGTCCAGTTGGTGCACAGGCCAAGAGCGCGAGAGCGCAATCGAGAGGACCGTGCGCACCGTAGCGGGCTTTACGACTGGGCTGAAGGTTTCATCATAGTCTACACCAGGCCGCTGAGTGAACCCCGGAGAACCCAGCGAGCCTTGTAGCATCCAGATCCATTTGCCAGTCACTACATTGCAACCAGACGGACGCGGCACGAGGTCCCACGTTTGGTTGGCAAGAAGAGCCGCGTACTCTTCTTCCATCGCGCGACGCCAGTGAGTATCCGCCAAGGCGTCGCGGACAGAGGAGGGTACCGGAGAGACTCGCGGCTCTCCTTCGGTGGCGGAGAGAGTCGCGGCCTGAGACGCCATCTGCCGAGTCACCATGTGATGGATTTGCCGAGGATCCCGATGGATGACTGGCGGGTGGTATACCTCCGGCTCGGCTCGAGAGGGAGCCGGAGGAGGCGGCGGCGGCGGCTGCGACGGCTCCGGCGTTGGCGTCGCAGGAGCCTCCGGAGCAGGAGGCAGCGCCAGTGTCGGCGCCGAACGACGCTGGTACACCTGCACCGGCTCAGCGTACCGCTGCGGTGTCGGGGTCGGCGCCGAGCGACGCCGGTACACCTGCACCGGCTGAGCGTACCACGCAGGTGCAGGTGAAGGCGCCGGGGCAGCGCGTGGCGCAACTGGAGACACCGGGTCCGCGCGCGGCACGATCGGAGGTCTGGGGACCGCCGTGGTGCGACCGCGGGCACCGGGGCCGCGCTCGGCGCAGCAGGGATCACCGGAAACGGTGCCGGCGTGCCGGGAAAACCTGCATGAAAAGGACAGACAGGTAACGGTGGCTGAACTACCGCGTCAGTCGGAAACAGAGACTCCATCTCGGAGTCAGGAGGTGTAGAGGAGGTAGAGTAGGGGAAATCCGACTCGTCAAAGACGACGTGTCGGGAGATCAGAACGCGGCGAGAGGTGAGGTCAAAACATCGGTACCCCTTGTGGTCAGGGGAGTACCCGAGGAACACACAACGAGTCGAGTGGGGCGCCAGCTTGTGAGAAGCGGTGGCGGAGGTGTTAGGGTAACACGCACACCCGAAGACCCGAAGGTGGTCGTAGCGAGGAGGGGTACCGAAGAGAGCGTGGTGTGGAGTGGGAGTAGGAGAAGTAGTGGACGGAAGGCGGTTGAGCAGGTTGGTGGCGGTGTGGAGGCTCTCAGCCCAAAAGCGCGGGGGCAGAGAAGCCTGAGTCAGAAGGGTGCGCACGACTTTGTTCGTCGTGCGAATCATCTGCTCAGCCTTGCCGTTCTGAGGAGAGGTATACGGACAAGACATACGCAGCTGAACACCCCGAGACAGGAAGAAGGATTGGGAGGTCGAGTTATCGAACTCCAGCCCGTTGTCACACTGAACGGCCTTAACTGTGAGAGGGAGGAAACCTAGGCTAAAGATACCATGTAGGAGAGAATAATCCTTGTATTCCTCCCAATGTTCTTAAGGCGTCGCCTAGGCGACGACTAGGCGTCGAGGCGTGCTCGGGGTGGTAGGCGTCCCCCTCGCCTTGCCAGAACGCCTATGGCGTCCGCCTCAGGCGCAAGGCGTCCGCCTGGGCGTCGAAAGGCGTCGCTGGGCGTCCTGGGGGACGAGGCGGTCGCCATAGATGGGTGCCGCGCGGGAACTCGAGCAGGGCAGGCGGGAACTCGAGGGGCGGGCGGGAATCGCACGGAAAATTGAGGGCAGGCGGGAATTGGAGCAGGGCAGGCGGGAACTCGAGGGGCGGGCGGGAATCGGACGGGAAATTGAGCCCAGTCGTGGCTTAAGCAGAGGGAAACAGAGAAGAGAGAGGTAAAGGAGGGAACTCACGGTGGTGGCATGGATCCTCGCCGAGGCAGCGACTGCGACCCTCGCGGCTCTGCGCATCACCACGGCGACACTTGCAGCCTCGCGGTCCCGTGCATCTCTGCTCATCCGCGAGACCCGTGCAGCCCGGCGCGGCGGCGCAGCCCCGCCTCCTCTGCGCCTTCACGCGCTCCCGCCTCTGCTGGTACACAACCGCGTGGGCCCCTGCCTCCGTGTGCCTCCTCTGCTATCTCCGGCCTCCTTGCTAGACTGCAATGCCTAGGTAATTCATCTCCAATCTCCGGTCTTCCCTTCCCTTTCCTCTGCTTTGTGCTCGTGTTTATCTTCCCTGCTCCCTAGTTCCCTCTGCTGTCTGTGCTTGCTCTGCTCGATGCCTGATGCCTCTATTAGTCTATTGCTTGCTTGAGTGGAGTAATTGGGAAGGAAGAATGTATGGCGCAACAGCTCAACAAAGGTATGTATATGCTACTAAATTTTACTATCATGGTATATTTAGGATATGTCTATGGCGTCGCCTCGCCGCGCGCCTTATACGCCTAGGCGTTGTGAGGGGGGTAGGTCGCCGCGAGTCGCCGCAGCGCCTTAAGAACATTGGTTCCTCCAACCCTAGAAGTGTGGGTATATATAATACCTGTACATGGGCCTCTATACACATGGGCTCAATATACTCCAACAGATATTATGAGCCATTATTTTTGAAAGTCTGGCAGCTGGTAAGTATATTCTAGAAGTTGGAGACTGATTTGATATTTGTGGGCTCTACTCATCAACTGACTTGAACTGGGGGATATGTGTTGCACGTTTGTAGCAATGTGAAAAGCGAAAACGACTTAATGATGAATCAATGCGAAGTTCGGTGATAGAAAATTGCAATTGCCGGCTAATTTTCAATAGTTGACATCTAGGTATTCATCGTTCATGTCAGATATGATCTCTGATGGATAAGTCTTTGTGCTGGATGGATAAGGCATAGAGTCCTTGCAAGGACCAGGGCATATATTCCTTTAGCATATTTCAGTTTGCTAGGACAACATCTTGCTAGGACAGTCAGTTTGCTAGGACAGCATCTAGCTTTAGTTCTTTTGACTAGCATCTTAGCATCTTTTGCTGCAGCAAGCTTTGGCTGCCTGCCTTGGCTGCCTATAAGTATGTATCCCCAGCCCCTTGGGTTGGCATGGCTTTGAGTTTGTGAATATGAGAAAACCAGAAAATTGCCCCAAGTTCATTGTCATCCTCTCAGCTCAATGAGAGTTAGAATTGAGCTTCTAACATCTGGTATTCGAGCCGTACTTTCCTGTAGGTTGGATATCTCTTGCTCCTCCCCTTCCCAAGCCTCTGTAGCAGCCCAACCACCACCACCAGCAGCTAGCGCAGCAGCAGTAGCAGCTGCACCAGCAGCAGCAGCAACTGCACCAGCAGCAGCAGCAGCTGCACTAGCAACAGCAGCAGCAGCAGCTGCTCCAGCAACTGCAGCAGCAGCAGCTGCTCCAGCAACTGCAGCAGCAGCAGCTGCTCCAGCAACTGCAGCAGCAGCAGCAGCTGCACCAGCCGCTTCTTCCCCGTTCCCTTCCCCCTCTCCACGCAACAGCCCCTTGGAGGCGCGCCATGTCCGACGCACCGTCTCAGCGCTCGGTCGCCTCGAGCGCACGGCGCCAGCGAGACGCCGAGCTCGCCGCGGCAGAGGAGCGCAGGCGAGCGACGGCTCAAGCCGCTGCAGCAGCGGCGAGGGCGGCCAGGTTAGCTGCAGCGGAGCTGGCAGCGGCCAGGGCGGAGGTGGAAGCAGAGGAGGCGGAGGATGCGGCAGCCTCAGCGGCTCCATCGCCGGCGACGCCACCGCCGACGAGGACCTTGAGGAGTTGGAGAGGGAGAGAGCGCGGGAGCGGACCACGCGGTGGGCAGCAGCCCACCCCGGCGGCGATGGCTTGGACGGCGGCGCGCCCGGCGGCGGTCCAGGGGCCCGCGCGCCCGGCGGTGGCCTGGACGGCGGCGCGCCCGGCGACGGTCCAGGGGCCGTGCGCCCGGCGGCTGCCTGGACGGCGGCGCGCCTGGCGGTGCGCCCGGCAACGGTCCAATGGGCCGCGCACCCGGCGGAGGAGGCTGCGCCCCTGGCGGCGGCGCGCAGGGCGGAGGCGGCGCCCCTGGCGGCGGCGCGCAGGGCGGTGGCGGCGCTCCTGGTTGGGGTGTGCGCGGCGGCGCCCCCGGCTACCACGGCCTCCAGGCGGTGGTCAGGGACGTCGGTCCCGGCGGTGGGTGGCCCACCCTCACCAAGACCAACTACGTCGAGTGGGCCGCAGTCATGGAGGTGAAGCTCCCGGTGCGGCACATGTGGGAGGCAGTCCGGTACGGCGACGTCGGCTACGATGAGGATCGACGGGCGCTAGATGCTCTCATCGCAGCAGCCCCGTCCGAGATGCAGTTCACGCTTTCCAAGAAGCGAACTGCCAAGGAGGCCTGGGACTCCATCGCTGCGGCACGTATCGGCAGCGACCGCGCCTGCAAGACCACTCTCCAGGCACTTCGCAAGGAGTGGGAGAACCTGGCCGTCAAGCCAGGTGAGGATGTTGATGACTTCGCCCTCCGTCTCAACACTCTGCTGCAGAAGGTGGTGCAGTTCGGGGACGACACCTACGACGAGGAGAGAGCCGTCGAGAAGCTCTTCCGCTGCGTCCCCGAGAGGTACAGACAGACCGCTCGCTCGATCGAGTCTCTGCTGGACCTCTCCACCATGACGATCGAGGAGGCGATAGGTCGCCTCAAGGTCGTCGACAGCGACGAGCCACAGCCTCCCTCGGGAGGCATCTCCATCGGTGGGAAGCTCCACCTCACTCAGGAGCAGTGGGAGGCTCGGCGCGGTGACAGGAGGAGGGGGGAGCCCTCTTCCTCGACAGGTGGCCGCAAGCGCGGCAAGCCGCGAAAGGGGCGCGGAGGTGCCCAAGCCGGGGCACGAGGGCGCGCCGAGGGTGGCGCCCGCGGAGATGCTCAGGGCGGCGCTGCTGACAGGCCCAAGGCGGCACGAGACGACGCCTGCCACAACTGTGGCAGGCCCGGCCACTAGGCCAGGGACTGCCCGCAGCGGAGGCGTGGGGGCCAAGCCCACGTCGCGGAGGCCCAGCCGGATGGCGAGCCGGCTCTGTTCCTACTCCACGGGGACATGGAGCCGCACCCGACGGCACCGCCTGTCACCGCTCTACTCCACCTCGACGAGCCGCGTGCCCGAGTTCTCCTCGGCAACGGCTCCGACGACGACAGGGTCGATGGCTGGTACCTCGACTCCGGCGCCACGCACCACATGACCGGGCGGCGGGAGTTCTTCTCCGACCTGGACGTCGACGTAGGTGGCTCCGTCAGGTTCGGGGACTCCTCCGCCGTGGAGATCAAGGGCGTGGGCTCCGTGATCTTCACCGCCAAGTCCGGAGAGCACCGGATGCTCACCGGAGTCTACTACATCCCGGCGCTGCGGAACTCCATCATCAGCCTTGGGCAGCTCGATGAGAGCGGCTCCCGTGTGGTGATCGACAGCGGGGTCCTCCGCATCTGGGACCACCGTCGCCAGCTTCTCGCCAGGGTGGTTCGAGGGAAGAACCGCCTCTACATCCTCCATGTCGGGGTGGCCCAGCCTTTTTGTCTTGCAGCTCGCAGGGACGACGAGGCATGGCAGTGGCACGAGCGCTTTGGGCACCTCCACTTTGAGGCCCTGAAGCGGCTCGGCGCCAAGGAGATGGTGCGAGGCCTCCCGTGCCTCGACCACGTGGAGCAGCTCTGCGACGTCTGCGTGCTGGCGAAGCAGAGGCGGCACTCCTTCCTCCAGCATGCGAGCTTTCGAGCCAAGGAGCGGCTCGAGCTCGTACACGGGGACTTGTGTGGCCCGGTGACACCGGTCACACCAGGAGGACGGCGCTACTTCCTGCTGCTCGTCGACGACCTCTCCCGCTTCATGTGGGTGATGATCCTCGGCAGCAAGGGAGAGACTGCGGACGCCATCAGGCGTGCTCAGGCTGCTGCGGAGGCGGAGAGCGGCCGCAAGTTGCGCGTGCTGCGCACCGACAACGGCGGCGAGTTCACGGCGGCCGAGTTCGCGGCGTACTGCGTGGATGAGGGCATCCAGCGCCACTACTCCGCGCCGTACAGCCCGCAGCAGAACGGCGTCGTCGAGCGGCGCAACCAGACGGTTGTGGGGATGGCCCGGGCCCTCCTCAAGCAGAGGGGGATGCCGGCTGTCTTCTGGGGAGAGGCGGTGGTGACGGCCGTCTACATCCTCAACCGCTCGCCCACCAAGGCACTCGACGGCATGACGCCGTATGAGGCTTGGCATGGGCGCAAGCCAGCGGTCTCCCACCTGCGAGTCTTCGGCTGCCTCGCGTTCGCCAAGGAGCTTGGCCATATCGGCAAGCTCGACGACAGGAGCACTCCGGGAGTGTTCATCGGCTACGCGGTGGGTTCGAAGGCCTACCGCATTCTCGACCCGGAGACACAGCGTGTGCGCACGGCGCGCGACGTTGTGTTCGACGAAGGGCGAGGATGGGCGTGGGACAAGGCGGTGGACGACGGCTCGGCTCCGACATGCGACGACTTCACCGTCGAGTACGTCCACTTCGAGGGAGCTGGGGGAGTAGGCAGCTCTTCTTCGCCGAGCGTGCCTACCCCGGTCCCCGAGCCTCCACCGACTTCGGCGCCCGCCACACCGGCGGCACCACGCCCTTCCGCTACGACTCCGGCTGCACCACCACAGCCGGCGACGCCGCGCACTCCAGTACCGATAGCTACTCCTCCGGGCCCGTCTACTTCGACACCTGCTCGTGCTGAGCACAGTCCGGTGGAGTTCGCTACTCCGCTCTCTCACGACGAGGAGCGCGTCGACGCGTACCATGACGGCGAGCCGTTGCGGTACCGTACGATGGAGGACCTTCTCGGTGACCAGCCGGTGCCGGGACTGGTGCCTCACGACCTGGAGGCGCAGTTGCACCTCGCGTGCGACGATGGCGAACCTCGGTCTTTCGCAGAGGCCGAGGGACACGCGGCCTGGCGTGCCGCGATGCAGTCGGAGATGGACGCGGTTGAGAAGAACCGCACTTGGGAGCTTGCTGATCTCCCTCGCGGTCACCGCGCGATCACCCTTAATTGGGTGTTCAAGCTGAAGAGGGATGAGGCCGGCACCGTCGTCAAGCACAAGGCTCGCCTGGTGGCACGAGGTTTCGTGCAGCAGGAGGGAGTCGACTTCGACGATGCCTTCGCCCCCGTGGCACGGATGGAGTCCGTGCGACTCCTCCTTGCGCTAGCTGCCCAGGAGGGCTGGCGTGTCCATCACATGGACGTCAAGTCGGTGTTTCTCAACGGCGACTTGAAGGAGGAGGTCTACGTGCACCAGCCGCCGGGGTTTGCGATCCCCGGCAAGAAGGGTAAGGTGCTACGTCTGCGCAAGGCCCTCTATGGCTTGCGGCAGGCCCCGAGGGCGTGGAACGCCAAGCTGGACTCCACGCTCAAGGGGATGGGCTTCGAGCAAAGCCCGCACGAGGCGGCCATCTACCGGCGGGGCAAAGGAGGCAATGCCCTGTTGGTGGGTGTCTACGTCGACGACTTGGTGATCACCGGCACCAAGGATGCGGAGGTGGCAGTGTTCAAGGAGGAGATGAAGGCCACCTTCCAGATGAGCGACTTGGGGCCTCTCTCCTTCTACCTGGGGATCGAGGTGCACCAGGACGACTCCGGGATCACACTTCGACAGACCGCCTACGCCAAGCGCGTCGTCGAGCTCGCTGGGCTCACCGACTGCAACCCAGCCCTCACTCCGATGGAGGAGAGGCTGAAGCTGAGCCGTGACAGCACGGCGGAGGAGGTGGACGCTACTCAGTACCGGCGTCTTGTGGGGAGCCTCCGCTACCTCGCCCACACACGGCCGGACTTGGCGTTCTCCGTCGGCTACGTCAGTCGGTTCATGCAGCGACCGACGACGGAGCACCAGCAGGCCGTGAAGAGGATCATCCGCTATGTTGCGGGGACTCTTGACCACGGTCTCCACTACCCGAGGTGTCCTGGGGCGGCACACTTCGTCGGGTACAGCGACAGCGACCACGCCGGCGACATCGACACCAGCAAGAGTACGAGCGGGATCCTCTTCTTCCTTGGCGAGTGCCTCGTTAGCTGGCAGTCGGTCAAGCAGCAGGTGGTGGCCTTGTCCAGCTGCGAGGCCGAGTACATAGCGGCCTCCACTGCGTCGACTCAGGCGCTCTGGCTCGCTCGACTGCTGGGTGATCTACTCGGCAGAGACATTGGAGCGGTGGAGCTCAGGGTGGACAGCAAGTCCGCCCTGGCCTTGGCGAAGAACCCCGTTTTCCATGAACGGAGCAAGCACATCCGGGTGAGGTACCACTTCATCCGAGGCTGCTTGGAGGACGGGAGCATCAAGGCAAGCTACATCAACACCAAGGACCAGCTTGCAGACCTGCTCACCAAGCCCCTTGGGAGGATCAAGTTCCTTGAGCTCTGCTCCAGGACCGGGATGGTCCAATCCTCCCACAAGACGACGCACAAGACTTAGGGGGAGAATGATGGATAAGTCTTTGTGCTGGATGGATAAGGCATAGAGTCCTTGCAAGGACCAGGGCATATATTCTTTTAGCATATTTCAGTTTGCTAGGACAGCATCTTGCTAGGACAGTCAGTTTGCTAGGACAGCATCTAGCTTTAGTTCTTTTGACTAGCATCTTAGCATCTTTTGCTGCAGCAAGCTTTGGCTGCCTGCCTTGGCTGCCTATAAGTATGTATCCCCAGCCCCTTGGGTTGGCATGGCTTTGAGTTTGTGAATATGAGAAAACCAGAAAATTGCCCCAAGTTCATTGTCATCCTCTCAGCTCAATGAGAGTTAGAATTGAGCTTCTAACAATCTCTTAGGTTGGAATAGCCTAACCTTTTTAACAGAAAAAAATGATATGGTAAATTTGGTAAAATGATACACTCTTGTTTTGCATGTTTGGTTGGGCGGTGAGCCGGTAACTTAAGGGTATTGCTCTAGGAATGTTCAGGATTTATTTCCTAAGGAAACAGGTCCAATGTCGTAATGAAATCCATCAGTTCATGACTAAACTATTTTCTTTCTTACTGTTTAATTTCACAACATGTTAACTACAGTGTGCATGTGTCTCTTACCAACCATTCAAGTCTTGAATTGCATTACTTATGTTGTACAAATTTTCTTAGGATCCCGCCCTACCAGCTGACCTCAGAGGTGAACATTTCCATGCACTGCTGGGGACAAACAATAAGTACGATCCATAACTTTGCATTATTTGACACGGATTATACAATATAGTTCCACGTGTATTTTTATGCCTATTTTAGATGCTGATCTTTATATCTTTGCAGTGCTCTTGAATTGTTTCTCATCAAAAGGAAGATCAAGGGGCCTTCGTGGCTGTCAGTTTCCAAATTTGTGACACGGCCATCTACTCAGCGGGTATTTCCTTGACTTCATCCTGTCCTGTTACTCTGGGTTGTGTTTCGTAGCAAGTTGTTAATATTTGAATAGCTCCTTCCTAATTATTTGTTGTGTTGTATAATCAATGGTGCCTTCTTGACTTTACCACAGGTCAGCTGGTGTAAATTTGAAGTTGCAGTTGATTGCCCAAAGGACATATCTGTTTTGACGACAAGTACATCCCTAGAAGTTCCTCCTGTTGTAGTTGCTGCAGTCAATCTCAAAACTATCATAAATGAGAAACACAATGTGCATGAGATTGTATCAGCATCTGTCATATGCTGTCACCGGGTGAAGGTACACTATTCATTTGGCGTTGGAAAATATATTTTTCTAGCATTTGATTTACAAGTTTGGGTACTTTTGTGATGAGGTGCCAAGTGAATGGTTATCCATGTCTATGTGAATCAATTGTTTTCTAGACAAAATGGGACACTCCCAAGCTCCATTGCAATAGCCTTGCATGTGCCTAAGATTATCAAAAGAAGGAAACCCTCATGTCTTGCAGCCTTTCGTTTTTTTGGGGAGTCAATTTCAGATTGATAGTCCGATGCGTCCGGAAGATTGGCAGAAACGTGGAATGCTCAGCCATTTTACTGTTATGCGCAAGCTTGAAGGTAGCATATTTCCTATAGGCCTTGCTAAGGAAGCTTCTGATAGGAACCAGAAGGCTGGTTGCAACGTGCTGGCATTAGAAAGCAGGTGGTTACAGCCTTTTTCTATATATTACCCATTCATTTTAAGGACTTCCATCACTGAAGAATGCATCGTTTAATTGTTGTACTCCTTTTCCAGTGAACGTGCGTTATTAAATCGCTTGATGATTGAGCTTAGCAAACTTGATTGCGACGTACTTGTGGGGCACAACATTTCAGGATTCGACCTGGATGTCCTTCTACACCGTGCTCAGGTATTTTTGATCGTTACATGTTCTAATGGTTCTGATATTCAACCTGTAGTACACTACTCTTCTTGAGTTTGTGAAATTTGGATGAGCTTTGTTTATATAATAGTCAGGGTTAGTACCAGATGGATTCAAGAGAACTACATTATATTGCTGACTGTCATTTTTATCTAATGATTATTCCAGACTTGCAAGGTTTCAAGTAGCATGTGGTCCAAGATTGGTCGTCTCAGGCGATCAGTAATGCCCAGGCTTACCAAAGGAAACACATTATATGGTTCTGGGGCAAGTCCAGGAATTATGTCCTGTATTGCTGGTCGTCTTCTCTGTGATACCTATTTATGCTCTCGCGACCTTCTGAAGGAGGTAACTAGCAGTGCAATAGTTTTTACATAGTGGAAGGCAAACCGTCCATTCAATTTTTTTGGTATAGTTTCAGCTACCAGATTCAGCAGTTCAATCTGTTTTTGCTATGCAGGTGAGTTATTCATTGACACAACTTGCAGAAACACAATTGAAAAAGGACAGAAGAGAGGTTTCCCCACATGATATACCTCCAATGTTCCAGTCTCTGGGAGAACTTCTTAAACTGGTAATTTCATCCAAACTAAACATTGTGCTGCTGTTTTTGAACTTCTATTTTTCTTAAATCTATAAACTGAAATGCTAAACTCAACTAGGTTGAATATGGTGAGACTGATGCATGGCTTTCTTTGGAGCTCATGTTTCACTTGAGTGTTCTACCGTTGACACGTCAACTGACCAACATTAGTGGTAACCTGTGGGGGAAAACACTCCAGGTATAGTGATTATTATCATGCATATTGTCTAGTGAATCACATCACCATGCAGTTCTGACATTATCTCTTATGAAATTCCTGTAGGGTGCTAGGGCTCAGAGGGTAGAATATCTACTATTGCACTCATTCCATGCAAAAAAATTTATTGTACCTGATAAGTTTGCACGCAACAAAGAGATGAACTCCACAAAACGAAAAATGAATGCTGATACTGAGGGTGCAAATGCTGATGATGGTACTGCTGATCCTTCTGTTGGTGAAGAGGCGCATAATGGTGATCAAGGTAAAGCCAGAAAAGGACCTTCGTATGCTGGTGGCTTGGTTTTGGAGCCTAAGAAGGGTTTATATGATAAGTATGTTCTACTTCTGGACTTCAACAGTCTTTACCCTTCGATAATTCAGGTAAATGAACACTCTCAGCTTCTATAATTTTTTGTTTGCTCTCCATAAATTTTTAAGATCATCAGATATTCAATGTGTTGTTCCGTGTTCCCTAATGGCTTTGTATTCTGTGTCTACAGGAATACAACATCTGCTTTACCACTGTTGAGCGTTCTTCTGATGGCAATGTTCCTAGCTTACCAGCTTCAAAAGCTACTGGTGTTTTACCTGAGGTATTTGGATGGATGTGCCATTGAGATTAAAATTTGTTATTGCTTTTGGGTAAACAAGATTTTTATATATTTTTTTCTCATATATGTGTTTGCAATCGTGGCTAACAACTCAGTTGCTGAGGAGTTTGGTGGAGAGGAGAAGAATGGTTAAATCATGGCTGAAGACTGCTTCTGGTCTTAAAAGACAGCAGTTTGATATTCAACAGCAAGCATTGAAGCTTACTGCAAATAGGTAAGAATTGTCTATACAAAGATAAATATTTCCACTTGCATTCCTTCAGTATGATCAATGAGTTCTGACTTGCTGTTTAATGCTTATGCCTTAGCATGTATGGTTGCTTGGGCTTTTCCAATTCCAGGTTTTATGCGAAACCACTTGCTGAGCTTATTACACTGCAAGTGAGAACAAGTTTTGCTCTCTCACAGAAGTTATTAGCAAACTGTAATTGTTATGTTGTGATTAATATATCCTATGCCGCCTCTTTCAGGGAAGAGAGATCTTGCAGAACACTGTTGATCTGGTTCAGAATAACTTAAATTTGGAGGTATGTAATTGCTATATGTCCTTGAGGTCTCTGACTCTGTAGTAAACAGACATTCTGAAAACTGAAATTGCTTTATGAGGGTCATGGCAAAGAATAACTTTGTAGATATTAGATATTAGAATTTACACATCCCAAGTTCTGTTTTCCTTCATGCTGTATTATCTTTATTTTTTCGAATACGCAGGAGAGCTGCTTATCTTTGTATTTCATGAGAAGAAATAGTCCAATTACAAAACACCCCACCCCACCTTGGACTAGAATGGGGATGATGAACTAAGGTTTAAAAAACGAACTATTACAAATTAAACTTCATGAAAGACCTGACCCCCAACTCTTCTAAGGCTCAAATCTACTGAGCCACCTGGCCCTCACCAAAGGCAGCAAGACTTGAGGCAGCAAGACCCTTCGCACCTGCAGCCAGCCACAAATGTCGTTCATCCTTAAAATCCAGGAGTGTACGCTGCAGATTGGGAGCAGACCCATCAAAACACAAGCGTTCCGATGTTTCCAGAGGATCCATGCTCCAAGAATGATCAGATAATTGAACCCCTTTTTGTGTTGTTTAGGAATTTTCCTCCAAGATTTCTTCCACCAATCAGCCAACGAAATGCTTCTTCGGCTAGGTACCAAATTTATTAGACCCAGGGGCTGCTAAATGGAAAACCAGAATTGTCTAGCGAATACACATGAAGTGAGGAGGTGTTGAACTGTTTCATTTTCCTGTATTACCTTTCACTATACTAAAAAGTGGAACCTGTATGCTTGTCAAATATCACAGCCCATTCAATTCAATCATTCAATGATGAATAAATGAGCTTTCGTTATAAAACATTCTTGGCCTGTAATTATATTTTTGTCAAAGGGTATTACATGACAACTTCTAGAGATAAGTTGCATCATAAGCTTATGGGTCTTCTAATATTCTTTCCTACAGTGCTAAACTAAAAAAAATGCTATCTTGTAGATTTTGATCACTGATATAATTCTTATCTAACTGTCCACATTACATGGTTTACTCATTGTGCGAATTCCAAAATGCTACTGCATACACTTTCTGAAGCTAAAGAAACATGCTTTACACATTCCTTAGTGTTCTCTCTTTGAAGATATTTCTTAATTCTACAACCACTGCCCAAAAGAATTGAAGATGTCTCCTGAAAATCCAGTACATTGAAGAATGAACAGATTTCTTTTTAATGTATTTAACATTATTTTAATTGTAATGGACAGGTTATTTACGGTGATACAGACTCCATTATGATACATACTGGACTTGATGACATCTCCAGGGCAAAAACAATTGCTGGAATGGTCATTCAGGAGGTAAGATTCTGGATGTTAGATTTTTATGTTTGAGGTGCATATGTTAACTTTAGCAGTTCAGAAAAGGGCAGCGTTTAATATTCTCTCAATTATAAAATGTGCAAACTGAAGAACCATGATCTTAACAAGAATGCTTTGATGCAGGTGAACAAGAAGTACTGTTGTCTGGAGATTGATCTTGATGGCATATACAAAAGAATGTTACTTCTCAAAAAGAAGAAGTATGCTGCTATTAAAGTGGCACTAGATGGCAGCTTACGAGAGGTTTGTGCTTATTATGAATTTGTATGTTATGTTGTAGAACTGGAAGAGTTGTTTTAACATGTTCAATGCAGAACATTGAACGCAAAGGACTCGACATGGTCAGACGTGATTGGAGTTTGCTGTCAAAAGAAATTGGAGATTTTTGCCTAAATCAAATTTTGTCTGGAGGGTAAGCATTTAAATTTAAATTTTGCTCATGATATTTTTCTTGTCTCATTGTTGTGAAAATTGTCTCTGTAGGACATGTGATGATGTTGTCGAGTCAATTCATAGTTCTCTTGTCCAGGTTAAGAGCCTACCACCTCCTTAATTTTTAAATTATCTATTTATACGAATCATTCTTTAGGAAAAAGCTGGTGCCCTGCAATCACTTTGTTGATTTGTTTATATTTACTTTTATGTTAATATATTCAGGTGCAAGAGCAAATGAGAAGTGGTCAAATAGAGCTTGAAAAATATGTTATAACAAAGAGTTTGACGAAAGCACCACAAGATTATCCAGATGCTAAAAATCAGCCTCATGTCCAGGCAAGAGTTGCCTATCTTTTGTTTCTTTTAGTCTTGATTTTGTTGGGTAAGCCAGAGAACTCATTATCTGACAACTGTAATATTTATGTTGGATTTCCTTAGGTTGCATTGAGAGTGAGGCAAAATGGTTACTCTGGTTGCTCTGCTGGTGATACGGTTCCTTATATAATTTGCTCTCAGCAGGTACTACAAAATGCTGTTCTTTATGTTTTGCGGTGCCACTAAATCATCATACCACATTAAAAAATATTGTGATTATTAGCTTGTGATATGGCACTGATTGGCACTGCAATTTCACCATGCATACAATTACAGACCAGAAAGCACTAAATCACATCAAATTTACAAGAAGTATAAGACATGCTCCTATTGACATTCGCAATTTGCACCCACAAACTTTTGCACATAACTGTTGGAGTATATTGAGCCCATGTATAGAGGCCCATCTAGAGGCCCATGTATAGGTCTATATATACCCACCCATCTAGGATTTGGAGGAATACATCTGATAATTCCCTCCTACATGGTATCATTAGCCTAGGGTTAGGTCTCTTTCTCTCTCCTCCCCTCCCAGCCGCCGCTGACGGCAGCCATGGCCGGCCGCCGGCCCCCCTCCTCCTTTCCTCCCCTACCACCCTCTGCTGCCAGGCCAGCCGCCGGACCCTCTGCAGCCGCTGCCGGTCCTGGCGGCGCCGCTTGGCGCCCTGCCGCCGTCGGCGCAGGCGCGGGCGCGGGTCCTGGCGCCGCCGCTATGCCCTGGCGCGCCTCGGCTGCCACTCTGGTCGCCGTCGCGCCGGCTCCGGGGGCCGCTGCGGGTGCTGCCGCCGCGGGCGAGCTCGCCCTGGTGCTGCAGCTGCCCGGGCAGGGCCCGCAGCAGGTGCAGGGGCCCCTGCCGGCAGTTGCCCTGCAGCGGGCTCCCGCTGCGGATCCGGGCCTGCTGCACGCCCTAGCGCCCGATCCAGCCGCCGCTGCTGGAGGGGATGCAGGGGCCGTGGGCGCAGGAGCCGATCTGACCCTGCTGCACGCCCCAGCGCCCGATCCAGCCGTCGTCGCCGCCGCTGCCGGCAAGCAGTCGGCCGCCGCCGCCGCCGATCCCGCGTGGTCCGGCTTCGGGATGGCGCCCGCGGATGCTGCTGTCCGCGGGCAGCAGGCCGACGCTGCTCTCGCCGCGGCCCTTCTCGCCGCCAAGTCGGAGGTTTCGGCGGCCCAGGAGCGGGTCCGCGTGGCTGCCCTCGCCTGGGAGCGCGAACGCTTCGTGGCCGACGCCTCCGCTCACCAGGTCGCCGAGGCGGAGCACTTCCTCCGCGTCTCCTCCGGCCAGTTGCCCGTCGACTCCGAGCCCGGCGCCTCTTCCCCCCGCCAGGCCCCGCCCGCTGGATCTGGAGCCCGGTACGACCGTACGACTCGGCCGACCTCATGGTTGCCTAGCTCCATCTCCAGGCCGTCGGCGTCCAGAACATCAGGGCCCTGGTCACCGTCCTCCTCGACCCGACGTCCTCCTACGGACGCTGGCGGGACCATGTCCTGCTCGCTCTCCGCTGCTACGCCCTCGACGACCACGTCCTCCTCGACACGCCGATCGAGGCGCGGGATGTGGCGTGGCTGCGCCTCGACAGCGTCGCCATGTCCTGGATCTTCGGGACCTCGTTAGGACCCACGGCGGCACCGCGCGGCAGGCCTGGGTGGCGCTCGAGGGGCAGTTCCTCGGCAACGCCGAGTACCGCGCCCTCCAGCTCGACGCCACCTTCCGCACCTTCGTGCAGGCGGACCTCTCCGTTGGCGAGTACTGCCGGCGGATGAAGGACATGGCCGATGCTCTTCATGACCTCGGGGATCCGGTGTCCGATCGGGTCTTGGTGCTCAATGTCTTGCGGGGCCTGAGCAGCACCTATGACCACCTGAAGAGCTGGATTGCCCGCCAGAGGCCCTTCCCCTCCTTCCTGCAGGTCCGGGACGACCTCGCCCTCGAGATCACCAGGGGTCTCGCGCCCGGATCGCCCTCGTCCACCTCCACTGCGCTCGTCGCTACTCCACCGGCTTCCTCCGCCACCCCTGCCATCTTTCTCCTTGGTGCTGCTCCCGCCGGGCAAACCGGAGGTGGGGGGGGGGGCGTGGACGTCGTCGGCGGGGGGATGTGGTGGTGGTGGTGGCACTGGTGGTCCTGTTTCTGGGGGTACCGGTACCGGTGGGGGCCGTCGGGGCGTGCCGACTCCTCTGGCTCATGCTCCGACTCCCGCTCCCGCCTTTGGAGGTACGCTCTGGCCATCCTTCAGCAACCCATGGTCAGGGCGCATCTCAATGTGGCCGTTCCAGGGTCCGGGAGGGGGGCCTCGTCCTCAGCTCCAGCCGGCGGCCATGTTCACCGGTGCTGCTCCCCTCTCCGCGCCGTACTGGACCCCGTCCGCTCAGCCCAGCCAGCAGCCGACCTGGCCTGGGGGGTGGGACCAGGCCGCTCTGGCGCAGTCCTTCAGCACCATGGGACTGACGCCGCCGGTCAGCACCGAGTGGATTGCCGACTCGGGTGCCTCGTTCCACACCACTCCTGATGCCGGTATCCTCTCTTCTGTCCGGCCCCCACACCCCTTTTGTCCTTCTATCATGGTTGGTGATGTGTTTTGCCTTCCTGTCACCGCTGTGGGTTCTGCTCCTCGTCTTCCTAATATTTTTTTTTGCTCCTCAAATGGTTCACAACCTTCTTTCCATTCGCCAGTTTACTGCTAACAACTCCTGTTCTATCGAATTTGACTCTTCTGGTCTTACTGTGAAGGATTCGGCTTCTTGGCGTCCGCTCCTCAGATGTGACAGCCCGGGGCTCCTGTACACTCTTCGTCTTCCTGCTTCCGCTGCTCCATCTTCGACTTCTTCTACTGCTTTTGCCGTGGCGCCTTCTTTCACCACCTGGCACCGCCGGCTTGGTCACCCCGGCCGCGACGTTTTGGCTCAGCTCAGTCGTAGTACCGATGTTCTAGGCACTAGGGCTCCAGCTGAGCACCTCTGTCATGCGTGCCAGTTAGGTCGTCATGTTAGACTTCCATTTTCTTCTTTTTCTTCGCATGTTGCGCATGTTTTTGATCTTATTCATTGTGACCCGTGGACATCTCCTGTATTCAGCATGTCTGGCTATAAATATTATCTAGTTATTGTTGATGATTTTTCTCATTACTCTTGGACTTTCCCTTTGTGCGCAAAGTCTGAGACTTTCTCTACTCTCCTCTACTTCTTTGCCTGGGTGTCCACTCAGTTCGGCCTCACCGTTAAGGCCGTCCAGTGTGACAACGGGCGGGAGTTCAATAACTCCACCTCCCGTTCCTTCTTCCTCTCTCGGGGTGTTCAACTGCGTATGTCTTGTCCGTATACCTCTCCTCAGAACGGCAAGGCTGAGCGGATGATTCGCACGATGAACGACGTCGTGCGCACCCTTCTGATCTAGGCCTCTTTGCCCCGCGCTTCTGGGCTGAGAGCCTCCACACAACCACCTACCTGCTCAACCGTCTTCCGTCCACTGCTTCTCCTGCTCCTACTCCACACCACGCTCTTTTCGGTACCCCTCCTTGCTATGACCACCTTCGGGTCTTCGGGCACACGTGTTACCCTAACACCTCCGCCATTGCTTCTCACAAGCTGGCGCCCTGCTCGACTCGTTGTGTGTTCCTTGGGTACTCCCCTGACCACAATTGGTACCGATGCTTTGACCTCACCTCTCGCCGCGTTCTGATCTCCCGACACGTCGTCTTTGACGAGTCGGATTTCCCCTACTCTACCTCCTTCGTACCTTCTCCTGACCTCGAGGTGGAGTCTCTGTTTCCGACTGAACCGGTGGTTCAGCCACCATTACTTGTCTGTCATTTCCCTCGAGAGCCGTGGGTCTCTCCGGTACCCTCATCTGTCCGTGACACCTTGGCGAATCCTCACTGACGTCGCGCGATGGAAGAGGAGTACGCGGCTCTTCTTGCTAACCAGACGTGGGACCTCGTGCCGCGTCCGTCTGGTTGCAATGTGGTGACTGGCAAGTGGATCTGGACGCATAAGCGTCGGGCTGATGGCACACTGGAGTGCTACAAGGCTCGCTGGGTTCTCCGGGGGTTCAGTTAGAGGCCTGGCGTGGACTATGATGAGACCTTCAGTCAAGTGGGGAAGCTTGCTACTGTGCGCACGGTCCTCTCGCGCTCTTGGCCTGTGCACCAGCTAGTCGTGAAGAATGCGTTTCTTCACGGCACTCTGTCAGAGACTGTCTACTGCTCAGCCGTCGGGATTTGTAGACTCGAGTCGTCCGGATATGGTCTGCCGGCTCAACAAGTATCTCTATGGTCTGATGCAGGCTCCTCGGGCTTGGTACTCTCGGTTCGTCACGTTCTTGCTGACATTGGGATTCATCGAGGCCAAGTCTGACACATCTCTCTTCATCTACCGACGTGGGGATGAGACTGCATATCTGCTGCTCTATGTCGATGACATCGTGCTCACAGCCTCCGGTCATCAGTTGCTTCAGAGTGTCATCTTCTCTCTGCAGCAGGAGTTTGCTATGAAGGATCTGAGTCAGCTCCACCACTTCTTGGGCGTCACTGTTGAGCCTTGCCTGTCTGGTCTTCTCTTTCACCAGCGGCAGTACGCACTGGATATTCAGGAGCGGGTTGGGATGACTGATTGCAAGCCCTGCTCCACTCTTGTCGACACTCAAGCAAAGCTGTCTGCTGATCTGGGTGATCCGGTGGCTGATCCTACTGCCTATCGGAGTCTGGACGGCACGTTGCAGTACCTCACCTTCACCAGGTCGGACCTCACCTACACTGTTCAGCAGGTCTGTCTCCATATTCATGATCCCCGGGAGTCACACCTTGCTGCGCTGAAGCGTCTCCTCCGCTACGTCCGTGGCACTGTGGACCTCGGTCTGGTGCTTCACCACTCGTCCTCAGCTGAGCTTGTTGTCTACACCGACGCCGACTGGGCTGGCTGCCCGGACACTCGCCGCTCCACTTCCGGCTACGCTGTCTTTTTGGGCGGCAACCTGGTCTCCTGGTCGTTCAAGCGGCAGTCGGTTGTCTCCCGCTCCAGTTCTGAGGCGGAGTACCGTGCTGTCGCTAACGGCGTGGCGGAGGCGTCCTGGCTACGACAGCTCTTGGCGGAGCTCCACAGCCCGCTCGCCAAGAGCACGCTCGTCTACTGCGACAACGTCAATGCCGTGTATCTCTCCACCAACCCCGTCTAGCACCAGCGGACGAAGCATGTGGAGATCGACCTACACTTCGTGCGCGATAGGGCGTCAGTTCGGGTACTCCATGTCCCGACCACCTCCCAGTTTGCCGACATATTCACCAAGGGACTACCCTCCTCGACCTTCTCGGAGTTTCGCTCTAGCCTCAACGTAGCGGGTGGCTAGTTGTGGCTGCGGGGGGTATTTGCCCTTTGTACTTGCTTCCTGTCCAGTCTTGAACACCGCTGCGACGGTTGTTCAGACTGCAGGGGGGTGTTGTGTTGGTTTTCTTGTTGTCCAGTTTTAAACACCGCTGCGCCGGTAGTTCAGACTGCGGGGGGGTGTTGGAGTATATTGAGCACATGTATAGAGGCCCATGTATAGGTCTATATATACCCACCCATTTAGGGTTTGGAAGAATACATCTGATAATTCCCTCCTACAATAACCAAAATAGGAATTTGCTCCTATTGAGTCGGATATTAAAATATTTACATTCTTGATTTCCTTGATGAACCAACATTTTGAAACAGTGCTTTGGACTCATAAGAATCTGGATAAATGGAGGGTGTAATCTGCAAATAGGAAGAACTTTTTGTGGACCTGAAATGTAATTTTCAGGGAAAAAGAGATCTCATCATGTATTTATCCATTCTGAGCAGGATTCAGAAAATACACATTCTGTGGGAATAGCTCAAAGAGCTAGGCATCCTGAGGAGTTGAAAAGAGATCCTGACAAGTATATGATTGACATCGACTATTATTTGTCACAACAGGTTCTTACCCATTGTCATATGTTTTTCCTTTTTGAAAAAAAAGTGCGGCTGTCTTTCCTTATGCTGTATTATATACAGTGTTTCTGACTTGAAATTGCTTTTGCAGATTCATCCTGTTGTTTCTCGTCTCTGTGCTTCCATTCAGGGTACTAGCCCAGCCCGTCTTGCTGAATGTCTTGGACTTGATTCATCTAAGGTGCTTATTTTCTGTTGATTCATCGATATCTTAACGATTGAATTCATTTTATTTCTATGGTGTTTGTTGATCCTTCTTATTATGTGGATTAGTTCCAATCAAGATCGACTGAGTCTAGCAATCAAGATACATCTACCATGCTGCTATCAGTAATAGATGATGAAGATGAGAGGTAAACCTCTAGCATATCCCCATTTCAATCAATTGCAATTAACTTTTTTTTTGCAATATTGAACATATAGTAAAATAATTGTGTAATAATGACAGATACCGTGGTTGTGAGCCACTGCGTTTATCATGTCCAAGCTGTTCTGGTACCTTCGACTGCCCCCCTGTATCTAGTCTGATTACTAGTGCAAGTGCTACAAATGTATCAGATTCGGATGAAGCAAAAGATGCTACTGCTAATTTCTGGCGTCGAATGCGGTGCCCAAGATGCCCAGATAATGTTGAGGACTCCAGAATTTCCCCTCCTGTGCTTGCCAACCAGGTTATTATTGATTATTGATATCGAATGGCCTATAGTTTAAGTTGATGAAAAACTAAACCTAGTGTCGCCCATGTGTAGATGAAAAGACAGGCCGATAATTTCATCAACATGTATTATAAAGGTTTGCTGATGGTAAGTGTTTTAGTTTGGAACTTGGAACTTCTATATATTGATCAAAACCTATTTATTTTTATTCCTGACATCCTGACCTGTTGGCTGTGCCTTTTTGCCAGTGTGATGATGAGGGCTGCAAATACTCGACTCACAGCGTAAATCTTAGAGTTATGGGGGATTCTGAGAAAGGAACCATCTGCCCTAACTACCCACGCTGCAATGGTCGCTTAGTAAGACAGGTTCGTCAACACTCTCCTTGAGCCTTCAATGTGCTCATTTGAGCAAGTGGTCTACTGGTGTGATGTCTAATGCCAACCTGTGTGGTCAACAGTACAAGGAGGTGGATCTATACAGGCAACTGTCCTACTTTTGCTATGTGCTTGATGCAACCCGGTGCCTTGATAAGGTTACACATCAACCTAAGCACCCAGTTTTTGTTTAACTTTCTAATCCAAAGCAAGCTGTAGCTGATGTTAGGTTACTGCTGTGGATGCAGCTGGACCAGAAGGCAAGGCTCCCTTTCGAGAAAGAGTTTGCAGCGGTAGGCCAAACCATTAACTTGGCACTGATGGAGATTCAGAAAATCCGAGATAGATGCGCATTTGGATGGGTTCAGCTTAAGGATCTTGCTGTGTCAATCTGATGACTTCTTGTGATAGACCTCAATCAGATGAATTTGGTTATCACTGTGCAAGAAACTAATTGCTGCTGGTTTGTAGACTTGTAGTGTTGTTGGTTCTAGATCCTGTTGGTAAAGAAACAGTACAGGGTAAACAATTAGTTTTGCCACCAACCTTTCTAGTTTCATAGTGTTTTCCCCGCCTGTAAAGAGATGAATCTCCCACAGTATATTATGTGGATATACTTTTTCTAACCAAACTGAACCAGAGCAGACCTTCGAAGTGTCTCATCCTACAAGTGTTTCAGTGAGTGGCTGTGTTGTAAATATGGTGTGTCCGGAGATCTTGATGCCTGTACTGATGTACGCTATCATATATAGTTATAATCTGCTAATTCTCTAGTCACAAAAAAATCTGCTAATTGTTTGCTTTGACGTATGGTATGATATGTATATATAGCAAGAAAAATATTATTTCAGTGGCCAGATTATTAATGTTTTGAGTTCCGATAGGTGTAGACAGAGAAGTGGAAATAAACAGTTTGTGTCTGTGACCTGTGTTATTCGGAATTGGTGCTCTCTCAAATGTGTCATCTTTTATCTGAAATGCTCAGATTTATGCATTATACAAGGGGTTCTGAATGACGACTTGATGAGGGTAGGCGCTTGTTATGAAATGCCATACATTGCTACAATATTCTTTCCAAAGCACTGCTTCCTAAAGCATTATGGCAGCTGGCCCCGACAGAATTTGAAAACAATTCACGTCCATGACAATAAAATGGCAAGTTGTCATGCTCCCAAATGGCATTTGGCAGCAATGATCGTCGATTCAATGGAAGGTTAGCGACTTAGCGTGATCCCTTCCAGGGCTAGAACGCCAAAACTCCTATTTAGTCCTGCTTTTATCAATGATGGCATTTGGTCCTAAATATTATTTATGAAATTTTAATGTGTCTATGGCCTAGGCCAATGATGTCGGCAACGTGATACTTTGACGGCAATTTTGCAAAGGAAAAAAAAAAGTTAGCACGGTCCCGGTAACAAGTCCACGCTGTCATGCTCCTAAATGACGGCGCCGAACGAATTCTCGCCTCCCCGTCGCCGTCTCGTCTCTTCTTCCGTCTCTCGCATGGCATGCGCCTCTTTCTTCTCTGATTTGCCCCCAAAATTCCCGGTCTCAAGCTTGCTATTCTTTCCTTCCTCGCAATCTCTTGTGCCTCCATCACCGCGACCGTCACCTCCGGTTGCGGAAAGCAACAAGCCAGGGCTCCTTCTGCCGAAGTCTTCTCTAGCTGAGACTTCGGAAGGCGTCACGCTTCTCGCCTTCTCGGTCCCTTTGCACTGGAAGAGACCGGCGTGGAGCGGCCGAGTGGAAGAGAATCGTAGTTTTCGTTTCTTCTTTTGTTTGTAAGTAACCCTAGCTTGCTTGGACGGATTTTCCTAAGAGTTGGCCTTTTCCGCCAGCAACTATAAGCAATCGAGTCCATCTCATATTTTCCCCTCTACATCCAGTTCGTTGCAAATTTGTTTGCTGTATGGAATTCCACTGAATTAATTGATCCATCCATGGTTCAATTAGGTGGTTTCTTCTTCAGGGCAGAGGGTCAATCTCAGTTGACAACATCTCCAGTTTCCACGCGCGGCTGCTGCTTATTTTTCAAACTTCAGGGGTTTCGTCTTAACCTCATGCTGCTCTGGTGGATTCGATAGGGAAGCCAACCCTTAGGTGCAATGACGCAGCCACAGCAGCGGATATACCAAGCTTGGAAGGGGGATAACGTGAGAATTATTCGACATTTCTGTGTCTATTTCATTTAGTTTTCATATTCCTGTTGTTAATTTTAACTTACCAATTCTTTTGTGTCTATAGCAAAATAATCTTATTAGGTTGTAGCGGTATCTTGTCAAATGGGATCGCAAGTCTTAAAAAAATGCTGAGCACTTTTGTAACTTTGCTAATAGTGGAATTGAGCTATGGTGATATCTCGTTGTGTTTAATACTTTAATTAGCAGTCATATAGCCACTGTAGCGTTATTTACTGAACAATATAGAATTATAACTGTAAAAATGTTGAATTCTTGATGGTTCCTATAAGCAATATGGGTTCTGTTGAGTTAACATCGGTGAGTGTAATGACTAAGTTATGGAGTTGGAATGATACTTCAGAGTGTTGCACACTGATGTCACATTGTTCTTCAGGTGCAATATACGACACATCTATCACAGCTGCACCAAGAAACACAGACTTTCATAGATCATGTCCTTTTGGATTTGGCTAGGTTGCAGCCCTATGTGTCTCTGGCAGAGTGGCCGACATCTGGTAATCCTTGGGGCTTGGAGCATATGGGTGCAATACCAAGCGCTCAAAGGGGTCATGCAGCTGACTGGTGACGAAGTCTGGCTATGGTATGATGCCAGGCCAAAAGGATTGTCACTTAGCTGGGCATTCTCTGCTACATTATCAGCTTGGCTTGTTTTTGACATGCCAATATATATTTTACTGTTGTCATATGTTCTATCTTTAAGATCGTTAGTTTTTGGCATTCCTGATGCCTCACATTATTGGTTCAGTATCCTCTAACTGACTTCTGTGTCTTGTTTGCAGAGGTTCTTCTTTGGTGGGCGATTGATTTTTGGACCTGATGTTAAATCCCTAGGTGTTTCTGTTATCCTCATTGTTGTCCCGGTAGCTTTCCTTTGTGTATTTGTCGCGCGGCATCTCCGTCATCGGTTTCGTGCATATGATGCAGGATATGCAATTCTTATCATGGCAGTAGTGTACACAATCTACGTATGTATGCTGATGCAATTTCATGCTGGTATTTTTGTGTGAACATTTTTAAATAAATTTGGGTGTTCTTGTCTGCATTTTTGGTGTAGGTGCTTTTGTTACTCTTCGTCACTGCTGGTCGGGATCCTGGCATTGTACCTCGTGCTTCACACCCACCAGAGGAGGATATTCACTATGATGATTTGTCTCATGATACACCCATAAGACTACAATTTCCTCGTGTAAAGGAAGTTATAGTAAATGGGATGCCTGTGAAAGTAAAGTATTGTGAAACTTGTATGGTGTATCGTCCTCCTCGATGTTCACACTGTTCCATTTGCAACAATTGCGTGGAGCGCTTTGATCATCACTGCCCATGGGTTGGGCAATGCATTGGAAAGGTAAGCTATATCAGTAGTATTGGAATGAAAGTATGCATCTTGCTTCCACGGATACACACTTAAATAAGAATGTTGACTGAGCTAAAACAAAATATGTCTTGATCAAAAGAGGGATAACAAATAGTCATGTCTTAAACAAACATGCCCTGTTTACAGTTTACACAAGAAGAGAAATTTTCCAACACATTGAAGATCTTTGATGACAACTGAATTGGTTAAGCTTCTTATTTTGAACAATTTATGCATCTGGTATTGAGGAGCTGCGGCTCCCATGAACATCTCTTGAAATTATTTTTTTCATCTTAAATTGATTTATATCACACCATTTCTTAAATATTTACTGATTTTCTATTTGCTCTACTTGTCCATTGTGCAGCGCAATTACCGTTATTTTTTCCTGTTTGTTTCTTCTTCAACTGTCCTCTGCATTTATGTGTTTGCTATATCGGCCTTGTACATCAAGTTTCTCATGGATGGAGACTATCCTACAGTGTGGAAGGCATTGAAACACTCTCCTGCTTCTCTAGCACTAATGATATACTGCTTTATCTGTATCTGGTTTGTTGGTGGACTCACAGGATTTCATACATACCTCATCAGCACAAACCAGGTTGATCTTTCTGCTTCGTGGTTTGTCTCTTTGTCTACACCTACTTTTTTATGATTGCAAGTCCCTATCATCTAATCTTATTGTGCACAATGTAACAACAGATTCTAAGAATTGTTAAGAAAAGGGTTCCTGTCTGAACTGAAAGTTTAATTTCCTCTTCTCTACCTTCCCTTTTCTGTGAGTGGTTTAACTTGTGGCATTCCCTTTATGCTTTTCTGCTGTACATTTACATGGTGAAGGTTTTTGTCTTGGAGAAAAGCACACATCTCTTAGATAATCTGAGATCTCACTAGTTTTTCTGTTGCAAGATAACATTGTAGAAGTTTAAAGCAACTGTACAGGTTATTGGTGTGGTGAACTACATTGTTTTTATCAGGGGTTGTGATTAAAACGAAACTAAACTGCTTATTCACATGATTATGATAGTACTTATTTGTGAATATTGTGCTGTCTATGTAAAGAAGATATTTTTGGATTGTCTACTTGTCAAAGTAACCTTCAGGCTCTATACAGCCTTTTCCAGAACTGAAAATCAATGTTTCGTTTCCTTTATGGTACACCACTCCTAACATCTAATATAGGTGCTTTTGTGTTTTCAGACCACATATGAAAATTTTCGGTATAGATCAGATGGCAGGCCTAATGTCTATGATCAAGGATGTCTTAGTAACTTTCAAGAGGTTGTCTTTGCCAAGATACAACCATCCAAACATAAGTTCCGGGCACACATACAAGAGGAAGTACAAGCTCCACCAGCTAACGATGCTGGAGAGGTTGAAGACGAACTAGTTGGTGGTCCTCGGGCAAAAGTGGGAGATGACCTTGATATTGATGGTGATCTGTTGAAGATTTCACAATGGCAGCATAACCATGGGGACATTGATATTGAAATGGGAGGTGGGAACGCCAATTAGATGGACGATCAGTTTCAGACTACAAATTTTAAAGCAATTCAGATGCACAGATATACAGTAAGAAGCAAGGCACAACACTCGGGTTAGGTACAAAGAACTGAAAGTTGGGATGTAGCACAAGAAACTGCTGCAGCTATTCTTTTGGCCTCCGAATCTGCATCGCCATCTCCAAATCTGCATCGCCATCTCAGAGAGATGCACACTGGCTTTTGTTTGCTCATACTATCCAATACTAAGCTGAGGAACTGAGGATTCGGCAGCTGCAGAGGCTGGGCCAAAAAGCCTTCAATGTCTATTTGCTCTATTGCTTCCAGCAGGGATGGCTAGTCTCCAACGGTCTTACATTCTCATGAAATGTATGTTTTAGTTCAAAATTAGGGCAGCTTCTGTCTCGTCAGGTTTTATCAATATAATTCTTTTTTGTAAATCACTGGTGCAGGATATTTATGGTTGTCACAGAACAGTCCAAATAGTACCAATCAAGTGCAATAATTAACACTTAAACTCAAACCAGAATTACTGCACTCAACCAGTACACTCAGACCGCCTGCTGTAACCAGGATCGATTACACAGGAACTCTCGCCAAAAGACGAGCACAGATGATTACTGGCAACAAAAGCGTTCAAAGTCATTAACAACCCGAGTTTAACAGGAGCGCCAACTTAAACTACAATAAGAGTTTACAAGCCAGTTTTACAATTCAAACCTCAGAGTTCAAACGCAGCGGAAAATAATTTAGAGATAAAAACAAGCTTCAAAACAATACGATAGATAACGTCGACGCCAGAAGACAAACTTCACATCTTGCCCACTGATGTGAGGCTCACCTGCCCGAACTTCACGGAGAAGACGGGACCCACACGACCGACCAACCCGGAGGAAGTGGTTGACCGATCCACGAGGCGCAGAACTCTTCGGAGTCCTCCGGAACGCATCCTGCTAAAATATATGGCAACAACAAGCCTGAGTATTCTAATACTCAGCAAGACTTACCCGTCCATGGGTATACTTAGCCTAATAACTAGACATGAAAAGCTTTTTGGCTCTGGAGTTTGTTTTGCTGAAAAGCTACTAATATTGGATCCTTGCAATATTTTAGCTCAATTTAAGTTTATCAGGTACCAACTAGATTTGCCTAAACATCTAGAGCACACATGGTTGATCACATTATCTTTTCAGATTACCACAGCCAACATTCTCAGTTCAAACTCATTCCACTTCTTTACTACGATGTGATAGAGAGATCAAGGTTCTCATATCCGCGAGTCACGGCGAATCGATTCGATTTAACCTTGCAAGGTGGACCTAACACACACGTCACATATAGGCCCCGTCGGACCCTACATGGCAACCCTTCACATATGCACACCGAATAACCGAACTGCCCTGCGATCCGGGACTGCTAGCCCCACCGATACCATCGAAGGGTCAGCCATGAGTTTGTATACTAGCTCCACTGGTGAAGACAGTATCAAGTCCGGCTACCGGTGCACATATGGTACTGAGCTTACCGGTTTCGACTACCTCCTACTTCCGGCATGTGGTTAGTACTGTTCAATCCTCGATCAGTAGTGCCAACAACGGTACGGTCCTCAATCGACACAGGCGGAGGCTCACTTTCCATAACTTCCATATCCATAACCAATCCATCTCCGCCCGGTCTCCATTTTTTCTTTCTTTTTTCTCAAAGATTCATTCTCCAGTAACTTTTCATAAGTAACAAGACCTATATCTCGCGAGTGACAGGAATCACTCGTCTTCTACCGAATCCTAATTAAGCATTGCAGTACTAACGACCTGTATACTAGTAGAGTGACTGAGGAAAACTAAGGATCATGCATCTAAGGTTCCAATCAACTCCTAGAAACTTAAATGCACAATAATTATATAACAATTATTGAATACTGAAATTAAGGGTTATGCACCGGGGCTTGCCTTGCCAGTTAGCGGGGTTAGCGACTTCTGGATCTGGCTCAACAACTGCTTCGGCTTGCGGTTCCCCTGCTTGCGGCTCCTGGATCGGCTCAGCGACCAACTCGTAGACGGCTTCGCTCGTGACGTCTACACGTATGAAAGAGGATGCCATGCAAGACTTAAAATGGTGCAATGAAATGACACAAGCGTTCAAGAAGAAATGATTACACCGAGAGAAAAATTAAACACAACCCTAGAACAACATGGATCAAATTATCTAGGGGCTTGTTTTGTTGCAAAAACACATGCATGCATGAAAGAATTGAATACAACAAATATAAAAGAAAAGAGTCTAGCTAGGAACAAATTAAAAGCAAGGACTTGACTTGCAAATATGCTCTAGCAACAAGAATTTATTAGAAAACATGATTTGGATAAAACACGAAACCATTTATTTTAACCCTAGAAAAGAAAACAAACAACAATAGATCCACAAACATGCACATAGGTTATGCACCTGAAAATTTTCTAGTGGACTACACATGCAAAGAGTAGGTTACCATAAAATTTCAGGATTTTTAGACAAACAGAACACCCCATATAAAATAAACTAGCTTAAACACACACCGGATTTTTAGCAGGGGCAAAAGTGACATTTACCAAGAACAAGCATTTTTCTTCTGAAGATCTCGATTTTAGAAACCTAACAAAATTTATTTTGCATTTTAGGATTTTTCTATGAATTGTTTTGCAATTAAGAAATTTCAGCCGAGATACACAATAAAGAAAACAAACAAAAATACCCTTAATCCCCCCTCTCTCACTGACCCGTGGGCCCCACCCGGTAGTGGCTCAGAGAGAGAAAAAAAGGGGGCGCCCCTCCCCTATTCTGTCTGGCCTGCCCCGGCCACGCCCGCCGGCGGTGCGCCGAGCGCGCGCGGCGGCTTGGGCCGGCGGGGCAGCACGGCGGCCTCGCGCGCAAGGCCTAGCACGCCCGCGGCCGAGTAGGGGCGCGCGCGGGGCAGCCCAGGGTAGAGCTAGGCAGCAGTGTTGGCGCGGCGGCGGCGGCTTGCGGCGGCGCGTGGTGCGCGGCGGTGGCGCGGCCACGCCGGCCAGCGCAGGGTCAGGGAGCGGCGCTGCGGGGCGGGGCAAGCACCAGCTCGTCCGGGCGGCGCTGGCGCGCGCGGTGGCGCGGCCCTGAGCCGCACGGGCTTTGCCTGCGGCGTGCGGCGGCGGGAGCAGTGGCGGCCATGGCGGCGTTCCGCCGGCGCCGGCGCTAGAAGGGGAGGGAAAGGAGCTCGGGGAGGACGAGTGACTTACCACGAACCCGTTCTTGGGGTCGATTTAGGCGGAGGGAGGCCGGAAAGAGGTCGTCGGCGTGAGGGGCGGAGCTCCGGCGTGGATGGCAGTGGCGGCCGACGAGAGAGGGGCCGATTCGGCCGCGAGACGACTCACTCGAGCTCGTGAAGGGGCGACGTGGGTGCGGGGCGAGGCTGCGTAGCTCGGGGCGCGAGGAATCGAAGCGGAGCGGCGATGGATGGCCGGAATCGGCACCAGCGCGGCGAGCGGCGGGGCTAGGGTTCCTCGGCTCCGCTGGGAACTCAGTGCGACGCGAGGAAGGGAACGAGTAGGCGAAACGGGACTTGGCGATCGACTCGGCAGCGGAGAGCGCTTAAGCGGCGGTCGTGGTCGTCGGCGTGACGCGTGGCGACGCCAACGTCGATGGCCGGCGGTGAACTGAGCAAAAACAGGGGAGCCACAGTTGACCGAGATTGAGTGATTTTTAGCCAACTTTGACCATCCAAAGCTCCAAATTTTACATTGGAACATGAAATTTGGCCAAAATAAAAGTTGTAGAGGACGAGAAAATCTACAACTTTGCTTTTGGGCGAAAGTTGAATTGAAGCTCGAATTATTGAGAACAACGAGATCGAACACGGCTAAACAATGTTTTACCACACGAACTCGATTAATGCTAACGATTGTGTTTAACCTTAAATAGCGATTAGTCTCGGTATTAGCGTCAAAACTAACACCGGGGTGTTACAATGATCCTACTCGTAGGTTCTCTTGTGCATTTCAACCAGCGTGTGTGATGAATTCTTACCCACGCATCCTTCTGAGGATGTCTGTATATATCTTGGTTGAGAAACTTCAATATGGTGTAGTGAATCCAAATTGCATTGCCGATATGCTGTCCAGTCGTTCAATTCTTTAAATGCAGCATGCATTGTTTTTCAGCTGATGTCGTCGACTTCAGTGTTCCTGTTCCCTCGGTTCAGAAGAACAGCGGCAACATCGGCGCGATGCAATGGCCACCGGAATCACAGCTGTCTTTGAATGTTAGCCGTGTCTATGCCAAACATTCCTTGTTAGTTTCTTGATTCAGACTTTTGCACTGGACTTTATAGTTGGTGCTGGAGCCATGGTAATGTAGTAATTGCTGAACTCTGAAGACACTAAAATTGTCAGCACGTCTAGTCTATTCAACGCAGTATCTTCTTCAAATGGTTCTGCAAAGGCCAAAGAATGATAAAATATCATGGGATGTCAGCCCTCACCTCAAGGTATGTATCCGGTCACATACGCACAAGTGTCTACTTCAATCGTTTGTGTTTTTCTGAAGTGTTCACTGCACTTTTAGAAATGGACCGAAATTTGACCAAAGCAGATGCACTGGATCAGTACTGAGGAGGCTGGCGTTTCGTTTCCGTTCAAAACATGGCTCTCGTTGATGCACTGGATGGGATGCCAACTTGTGTATCAAATGGCCCTGAATGGCTAATGCTACATCTTACTTTTGATGAACGGTTAAAAATGCCGCAGGTTTTCAAGCAACTGCCGCGCATGGCGTCTTCAAGAGAGCACTGCAGCCACAAGGAGACGGCCGGAGCTGCTCTGATGGACACTGACTGGTCCTTGACCGGGGTCGTGTGAACCAGTGGACTTGCCTTCCATCCATTTCTCTCCCTTTCACGTGGCAACTTGCGAGATCGATCTGTGTGCTGCAACAGTTCACGCGTTTTTGGTCAAAATCCCTGAGCCGCTGACGAGAACACTCGATTGGCTAGCTGGTGGCCTCGAACGGGAAGACGTCAAGACGACATGGGTGACGGTGAACCGGCCGCTGGTCGATTTCCATTATCCCCTTGCCTTGTCCATTTCCGCTTTCATCTGACCCGGCGCCCCCTAGTTGTTGCTACCATTTACAGCAAGTTAGCAACTGATCCATCCGCAGTTACAGAGACCGAAGGGTGAAAGCACAAACGCCATCGTCATAGTTGTGGTCAACTAAGATATGATTCAAGTGTGCCAATGACATGTGGGACAGATTATGTGTTGTCATTGTCGACATTACTGTTCGTTGCTAGGTCAAGATATCCATGAGATTACAGTTTATCATTTTGATCTAGAAGGATTTGATTTACAATTAATAACCATTTGACCGTCTTGTTCAATAGCACAATATGCAAGAGACTTCTTTCCCTTTATCACTTGTTCGAAACCTATGATCTCTTTTTTTTATCAGTACTCATCCCTTTTCTATGCTCACCATCTAGTCAACATAATCACGTCGTTCGAAAAAACAATTGTTTCAACATCAAGAAAACTACCAGAAAGTTAGGAAAATAAATAAATTTCGTAGAAATTTATGCAAAAGGAAGAAAATTTCTGGAGATCAAGAGAGAAGTGAAGTGCCTAGAAGGATTTAGCGATATAGTTTGCACAAAAGTTAAATGTTTCGATCTCCAGAAGTTTACAGTATAATGTATAATCAAAAGCTCCCATGCAAAGGTGAGCCTTTCTGTATTATTTCCTATAAATTATTCTCTCTCTACAACATTTTGTTTATTTTCTCTGTTTCTGTTTCTATATTTTCCTCGAAGGGCGACCTGCATGGCAGGATGGTGGTGGTAAAGATACTCAATGAACATCAATGGAAAAGTAAAAAAAAAGAAACGAATTGATTTTTACATGGCAGAAAAGAGAAACAGAGTTCAAGTGGGAACGGAAAATGTCAATTGCATGGTCTGCACGCCCCTATCATTTTCACTAACATGTGGCTCCAAGTCCACGTGTCGGTGGTACGCGACGGGTAGACAACCCAAAGCACCAACTGTTGCGTGTAGCATATCTAGGAGTAATGGCGAAACCTAAACTTTGTAATAATAAATGTTGCAGATGCGCTGAACGCTGCCTTCGTCTGATCCATTCACCCCATTGTCGTGCGTTGATCAAACATAAGGCGTTGAAATACGACCTTGCATTGCAGATTTGCAGTTGCAGGCATGCGACGACGCTGTCGCCAAGGCGGCGGCGCTGAAGGTCAGACTGAGACCTCGCCCTGACCCCTGAGGCCTCGGATTAGCCGCTTGTCAATGCATCCTGCATGGCCAAATGGTCGCCATGGAAGCTCCATGGTCCTTGCAAGTAGGCATGCCCAATAGTACCACTTCGTTTTTCATTGGAGATCTTACGAGCCACCAAAAAAATGGCATCATGAACTTTACATATTTCACTACTAGTAACTGGCGCGTAGTTTGGCCTGAGCTCTCCTGGTGAAAAGGAAAAGAAAAAAACAATAGACAGATTTTCTGTGTTTGCATACATTACTACATTATATACCAATAACTAATAGAAAGTACTCCTACTTAACAACCCAAATAATTTACTCCTTTCTAAGAACAGAAAGGAGAAGCTTACTCTGAACGAGATGCAGATGAAGCGCGCCTGTTTCCAGATTCTAGTCAGCCATGGACAATTGAACACTCTCTTCACCAGATCGGCTCTGCTCTTGAGGCAGAAGGCCTTTTGACCCCAGGTGGCGGCGTGTGATATGATACTGGTATTTCCTGCCTAACAGCAGGCGTACGGACGAGCGGCAAGCATGTGCCTGTGTCAGTTTCTTTTCTTTTTGAAATTAAAGGCAGGAGCACTGCCGCATCATTTAAGAAGAGGAAGCAATTGTACATCACACGTCGAAGCGAATGCCACCACACACAAACAAACGCACGCGAACAACGCACACAACAAGACACTACACCACCACATCTTGGGAGAAGAGCCAAAAAAACCGCCGCAATCCGCGTCGTCGTCACCAACACTGTGTCACAGCCAAAGCCGCAACCCGCTGCGAGCACAAGTGGCCACCTGAACTCCTCCACCATGAGCTATCACCAACAAGCTGTACACACAAGGTCGTCGATCTCCCTGCTCAGACATTGCTTCGGCAGAAAACTCCCGTCGCAGCACCAATGAAACCACCGATCCTGGCCACTCTACGTGGGGGCCTCGCCTCACACTTCTCTGCCAAGGACTCGGATATCTGAAACTGCAAAGAAAGCAACACCTCCGCCCAGCCATCACTGAGATCACCACTGCACCAAGCGCGCCAACCCGAGGCTACACCCCCATGGGCTCTCCACACCTCCCTGCCAACACGGACCAAGCGCACCACCACCGCCACAACGCACAGGCAACACCACCAGCCGACCACCACTATTGCCACAGGCCGAGACGGGTCTCCAGATGCGGCGCCTCCAAGAAGGACACGACACCAATGGCGCCGACACCGCATGTCCAGAGAGGACCAGGTTTTCACCCTGAGACCCCGCACTGCAAGAACATGGTAGCCCTCAATGATGCCCACAGCGGGGGAACGACGCCCGAAGGACGCCGTCACCACTGTCACCGAACAGTGAAGGCTTTCGCCCGGAACCACACCATGCCTGCCGCACGCTCTTGACCAAAACAGTAGCCCGCTCCCCACCGCAACCACAACACCTCAGCCGGGAGAAGCTCAGCACCGCTGGAGGCACCACCACGACACCACCAACAAACACCTGCAGCCCCCGACCCCACCACCTAGGCGGCGCCGGACCTGCGTCTTTGTCGAGGGGAAGAAAAGGAGCACCCACCACCTTGTTGAAGCACCCGCTGCCTGTGCACCGGACACCGCCAGCCCACCATCTCCAAGCCACCACGGCTCAGGTCAAGCAGCAACCAAGGAGTCCCCGGCCACGGCCGTCGCCGGCATCACGCACCAGCCAAAGCCGCCGCCGGCCGGCACCATCCCTGCGCGCCCCCACACCAGCCGCAGTCGCCGCCACCATGCCGACCGCCGCTGCCGCTAGGGCCATCCGCACCGGCCACAGCCACCACCTTCATCACGAGCGACGGCCGCCGCCCCCGCCACGCACTGCCGCGCGCCCCAGCCGCGCAACCCCCAGATCCGGCCAGGGCGGCACCAGATCTGGGAGCCCGACCTGCCACCGCCGCCAAAGCCTCTGGCGAGAGGAACTCCAGCCACCTGGACGGCCGCACCCGCCAAAGCCGCCGGAGGGAGGGGAAGAGGAGCCCGCCGCCGCCTTCACCACGGCCGTGCGGGTTGCCAGCGGACCGCTCCGGCGGCGGCGCGGCTGGAGGGGCGGGGGGCGGGACGCGGCGGCGGCTAGGGTTAGGGAGCCCGCTCGGTCGCCGCGCGGGGGCGACGCAAGCGGGGTTTCTCCTCTTCAAGTTTATGTCACCGCACCCTTCTTACACATGTCAGTTTCTTTTCAAAGGGCTGTACCTTTGTCAGTCACAATGCGATCTTGCCCACGCATGCACGTAGAGGACAGGCATGCGATGCAACAGTGCCATAGGGGTGTCCAAATGTCAAAAGGTATTCGTGACCAGTGCAAAAAGGAGACGACGAAATGCTCCATGCATTTGAACACTTCCTGTTCTTGGGACTTCAAATCCTGAACCCACCAACTTGGAACGTTGAATTTTGAGGCGCTGCACGCCTGCCCTCCACAGCTGCGAAGGTCGCAGCTCCCAAGTACTTGAATTGGCTTTGTTAATTGTTAATTGTGTGCCTTTCGGATCAAATGAATTGGCTTTGTTAATTGTTAATGTGTTTGGCAGACTCTTTGCATCGTTTTGCGAGGGAAAGCATCGAATCTTTCTTCATGTTTGACGACCAAAAAGGTTCAAAAGTCTGAACTCTGAAACTCAGTTAACTAACTCCCAGAGTACGAATCCAGACAGCTTGCCTCGGGATCAAAGCTTCTGGTTTATTTTAATGTGCTTGGCAAAACTCTGCACCCTCCTTTCGAAACATCTCCATTTTTAATTAGGAAAATAACACTTCGAATCATTCTCTGTATTCATTTTTAAACTTTAATAATTCTACCATCAGTATATGCATTGGCATTGACGCAGCAGAGGGCAGAGGCGAGAACGTCAAACGGTTTGACAAAAGTGGCTGCTTTGCATGCCTCCTCGGCAAAGGAACCTTTACCTGCGCAACTGAGGAACTGAGGGCCGAGGTGTTCTGCAGCTGTCTAGGGCGTGATTGGTTCGCGTACAAGGACAGGCTCTCGCTGGACAGGTTGACAGCAGGGTTATGTTTGGTTGCTTGTATGCGCTCTGTATGCTTGAGATGAGATAGTGTTTGGTTGCTAGCGTTTGGTTGCTAGCGTGGGAACATATTGTATGAGAAAAATAGATAAAAATCATAATCATGGTATCTAATATCTGCAACAACTGTCTTATAACTCTTCATTCATCTTATTACTCTTTAATATTATTTAAACATCTTAATATCATTTATTATATGCTAATTATGTACTAATAACACCATTAATCGATGTAATTCGCATCCCATTAGCCTAGCTCGGGAGAAATAACCACTATTCTCGTTTCTCAGGAGCCAAGCTGAGCGATGTGTTCTACACTACCAATGCAAGCAACTATCCTGCATCCCACGAGCCTGGCTGCGACACAAGTGGCGGACAACCAATCACACTCTTACATCTGCTGAGCATCTCCAACAGATTACCCAACCCTCTTCCCAATACTAAAAAATTAATAATTTCGTGATGAAGGTGCTCCAACATATTACCAATCCAATCTCTATTACCTATAAATTTTTGGTAATCACCAAAATACACCTCCCTCTCGCCTAAATGTAGGCAGTTTTTTCTTTACCCTATTTTTAATGATTGCATTTTGGTAGTCTGGTGCATTAACTATTATCTAGAACACAGAAGTAGTTATTTGGAATGGAGAGAGACTTTGGTGCTGATTTATTATGAGAGAGCAGTACTGCTGACTGGCTGGTAGCTGGTGGTTGGTGCTGATTTAGTATGAGAGAATAGTAATGCTGGTTGGTTGACTGACAAGCCAAGCGAACACAAGCTCCCAACTTTGTTTTGGAGAGCCACGGACAAAACTTTTTTCTCTTACCAGTTTGGCACGCATGCAGAAGGAATTGTAGGATGTCGGCACTAGCTGTCGTGCCAAAGCATCGGCCGGCGGCCAAACTTTGGTCGCCGATTTGGCGGGGGCAGGGCGCAAATATGAACTGAGCATGGGCACGGAATTTAGGGCATGCCTAGTTTTGGCATGCATCCAAACAAAGTAGCTGGGCACGGTCAAAGGCCAGTTTTTGGCCTGGCAGCCAGCGGCACCGGCACCTATCCAAACGCGCCGTACATGATTTCTTTTTTGAAAAGAGCCGTATATGAGTTCAAGCAGACGAGCTCCTCAAGAACATCTCCTGTGGTCTTGCTGCCGTATATATGAAACTTATTAACAGTTGACACACACAAACGCACGTGTACTAATCGCCGGATCATTGAATCCTTATACTTTAGAGCAAAGCTTATAGTTGCGCCGACTGCCGGCGGCGAGCAGCGCCACATCACCCAAGCAAAGTGGTGGATCCCATCATCATTAACTGCTATGTGCAACGTGGAAGCATTTGAGTGGAGAAAAGCTAGTAAACAAGATGCAGCAATGGATTTCGCCAGCAAAAAGCGAGCGTCTCGTGAATCGGTTGCTCTCTTATCTCTCATACTCTCTCTCTCTCCTCCATGTAATATCCCGCCCGCTTGCAGCCCGTCACTATACTTGCTCTTATTGTGCTTACCAACTACCTGTGCAGACTGCAGACCCACCAATCCACTGAAGATGGGCCAAGTGAAATGGATTGGGTGGGTTGGCAAATTTGTATCCATTCCTAGGATAAAAAGTTTAGCTAGGAAATAAGTTTTGCGTGCTCTTGCTCCCTCTAGTCAGAAAAAAGTGATCTTTTCAACTTCGAAGAAGTCTAAAAACAAAACTTTGCTACTCCCTCAATCCTAAGTTATTAGTCATTTTAGTTTTTTTTCTAGATACATAGCAAAAACTATGCATCTAGAACAGCTAAAACGACTAATAATTTGGAACGGATGAAGTACCTAATATCCCAAGTCAAATCTTTGAACTTTGAATAGAAATATATATAAAAATTTGCTTTAAAAAGAGTTAAATCTTATAAAAGTATTTTTTTCATAATGAATATATAATAGTGGCAATCCATATTTTAGATTTGACGGTCAAAGTAAAAGGAATTTGATTTAGGACAACCCTATATGAACCTATTTTTATGATTCCCTATGTGTAAGTACTCCATGTTATGGTACACATTCCCATTTGCTGAAAATTCTCTTCACCATCGGAACTATAGAGATTTGCCATAAGCCTTTCTCTTAGCTTGAACGATAAATAGCTGAAAAATCATATAATTAACATAAAGTTGACATTACCAGATTCATCATCGAATGTACTTTCATATTATATGACCTTTTTTTAAGTGAAAGTACCTTTGTATATGAAGATGTTATTAACCAAATTATGATGTTGGAGATCATGTTGGTATCTTTCGTAGATGACTTATATTCAGCATTGGATTCAGTAGTTACAAGTATCCAAGTTGCAACCAGAATATTATGTGACTTCAAGGACCGTAACAAGTGTGCGAACAAAATTAGCACGGTCCAAGGAACATATTGAAATTTAGATCATATATATATATATATATGTAGTTTTGTAAAGTGGAATAATTATCTAGCAATGAACTAGGTCCAAACCTCCTATATATCCGACATAGAAATAAATCATGTAACCAGTGGTTTGGCAGGAGTCAAATTATAATTCGTGGACAAACATGCAAAAGTGCCACAACATTGGACAATGCCTCAGTTGGCATCATATGTAAATTATAACGATTGCTTGACCAGAAGGGCTCTATGATTGTCCTAGTCTTCCATGTCAGGTTCCATAATCTAGTTTATTTTTTTGTGCAACTTTGCCATGTGTTTTCTTGCTCAGAACAGTACTAGATGATTGGATCCATGCGTGACGGTGACATTTGATATGCCAGTGAGCACCAAACGTCGCAGCACGCGGGCACGCTCTTGAAGTCCTATTCATGCATATGCATTGTATCAGTCTGGAAATGGTTTCTGCTGACCGTACGTCACCACCGACCAATGACCATTATGTGATTGTTTTTGTACTCCTTACAGTACAGAAAAGAAAGATTAGGGAGGAGAATCTTTCACGTAGGGACCATGCTATACTGTTGCATCGGCGTGCCCGTCCTTGCCTGGATCGCAATCCTTAGCCTCCTAGCACGTTTGTATAAGTGTCATTAGATAAGCATAAAAGCATCTTCAAGAGTTACTCATCTTTTATTCCCCAAATCATGATTTTTACCAACTCCCAAAATAGTATGGAGAGGGAAAAAAATAGATCATCTCCAAGAGTTTCCTATACTTCAGTTGGAAAAGGAATTGTGAGTCACAATGTGGTGCCTATTTTTTAGCACAAATATGAGAAATAGGCCAATTGTTAGGAGATGGGGAATTAGAATAGAGAATTATTGGTGAGTTTTTTTTTCCTCCAAAAACCAAGAATGGGGAAGAGAAATAAGGTTGGGTGTCAGTCTCACATTCTGTGATTCTAATAGTTGGGTGGTGCCCAACTATTAGGACTTATTAGGAGGGGGGATAAATTGGATTGATGGCTACAGTTGGGTGGTGCCCTGGTGGGAGATAATAGCTGATCTGCCGTTGGAGCGCCGGGCCCACGCCAAAGACTGATCTCGCACATGAGAAACGCCAAGGATCCGGTCCAAAAGTAGCTAAAACTAAGCCTCACAAATAAAGCTGCCGGTCCCTCCCTTCACTTGCCATCTTTATCCAAACCGCCCAGCCCAGGCCAAATCAAATCCAGTGATCGACTAGTGATGCGCACACACACTCGCACCCGTCTTCTCCAATCCAACCCGTACGCCCTCACTCCTGTGGGGCATTACATTCATCGGTGGATGCTCGCTGATCCATCCATGGCATCATGTGATGGGGGCGCATCATCGATCTTCTCTGATCTTCGGATAAGCGAGCACTCCGGCCGCATTGCTCCACGGAACTACTGTCCTTGCGCGCAATGATTGGGATTATCCAACCCTGACAGGCGTAAGCCAAAGCTGCTTTGATTCCTTGATCGCTTTGCTGTCACCTCATCAGTAGCTCCGATCCACCAGCTGCTAGACGCTAGATCGTCGATCCAGATCAAATCTTCCGTGGGATCGTCGCCCTTTATCCCCCGTTTTGTCTTGTTCTTCCTCCTCCAATGCACCGTATCGCAACAGGATGAGGAACTGCACCGCATGCCCCCGCACATCGTCGAGAAAAAGGTGCCTGTCACAGTTGTTGGGGCCCTGCAGTGTAGCACGGGGAACGGCCGGTTGACACGCACGGAACTCATGGCACGCATGGAACACGTACACCCGTCGATCGGCTCTTCCCCGCTTCGAGAAGCTCGCAGCGATTTCCCCTGTTGCTAGTTGCAGGACCAGGAGTCCAGGACGGGGCGAGCACTGCACTGGCCACTGGGGTACTGGCGTGTCACTCGCGTCGCACCAACCGGCCGGCGGCCGCCGCCGCCGCCGGAGTCCGGATCGAGCGCGTCCGCGAGCCACACGAACCCCCACCTCCTCCTCCTCCCAGTGGCCGCGTCAAGCATCGCGCGGAAAAAGGGTTCGTGAAAGTTAGCCGAACAGGGGAAGAGGATCATCATCATCATCACGATTACCAAACTTTACCAATCCCCCGTCGCCGTCGCATCCCAATAATAACACGACCGGACTGGACCCGGTCACACTCCCACTCCCTGATCGGCTGATCGACCGCTGAGCACGCGAACGGGGCACGGCGAACTGGAGTGGTGGTGGTGCGTGCCGCGCAGAAGATACCGGCGACACCGATTGATGTGACGAGGGCGCTGCTGCTCGGGCCCCAGACCTGAGACCTCACGCGCTGGCGCAGGTGTGCCGATGATTCCCAGCGACGGCGAGGGGAGTGGGGAAAGCACGAACGGCAAAGGCGGCGGGCCGCCGACTTCGCTCGCTCGCTACCGGCGCGGGGCCGGCCGGAGCCGGGGGATCTGGACCAAACCCTGCACTGACGGACACGGGGGCTCCGCGTCACCAGCGGGCAGCGGCCAACGGCTCCGGGGCACGCCACGACACCGCCCCCGCACCAGTGGATGCCTCAGGGCCGGCCGCCAAGTTGCCCTGACCCCGGCGGGCAGCCGGAACTCGGCACCGGCAGCGCAGCGCGCAGCGCTGCCAGTCAGACCCCACGCCGTGCTAAGGAGGAGTCGTACGTGTCAGCTGTCAAGCTGGGGATGATGAGCGGAGTCGCGATCCGGGCATCCAGGCCTGGATTTCTGGCGTTAGATTCTCTCTGTATAGGCCACGAGGCCGTACAGGTGATCTGAATTGGCATGTCCTATGAGATGTGGTCCGTGTGGTACCAACTGTTGATTTTTTGGGCGAGCGCATGCTGGGGCAAGTCCGCAAGTTGCAATTGCAGCGGGCGGCGGCGGTTGAGTTGAGCCTCAACACCGCCCGCCCCCCCCCCCCCCCCCCCCTCGCCCCATTCCTAATTTGCCAAATGCCACGAAACCGTTGGTTAAAACCATAAATTCCCAGGGTCAATTTCCCAGCTAGCAACGCGTGGGAGGTGAATATCTTTCCTTCAAAGAGGGGAGAAAAGAAAAGAACATTCTTCACCAAAGCTTACACCACCAACTATTAAAATAATCTCGAGCAAGCAAACATGCCCCCGACATCGGCCGAACGATCGAGAGAGAGTCAACGCGACAGCAACTTGCTTCGTCTTTAAACATTGACCGTGTAACTATCCAACAAATGAGTTATCATATAGTTTACCCTGTCCCGGAACGAACATTCCAAGTTTCCAATCACTGGTAAACTGGACAAACAATCCACACAACCCTCTCCTGGCAACCTGAGGAAAATTATCCCAGGAAACAATCAAATTAAACTTTGGAAAAGTAAGAAAGAAGTTGGAAAAAAAAAGAGAGAACGGAAGAGGGCCGCGCCGGCGGCACTGGCACCTACGCTACGCTCCGCCTCCGTAGGAGAAAGAAGAGTACGTCACATCAGTCATCACCAAGAGGATCCAGGCTGACCCCGTCAACCTCAGGCCTCAGCGTGCGTGAACCACGACGCCAACCAAGCCGTCCCAGTCATTCGCTCTTCCCCTCCATGTCGGCACAGCATAATCCACCCGCGCTCACGCGTTAATCCAATCATAATCTTCTTCTTTTTTTAGAGAGGAAATTTAATGCTAATCTAATCAAACACAACCACAAACACGAACACGAACAAGAAAACTCACCCGTCACCTCTATCCGCATGCACAGTGCTCTTAAAAAACTGCCGACCTGGTAAGAAAAGATGATCAACAGGGATCGGCGAATGCATGCACCCATCGCCCAGTTTGAACCGAACTTTGCAAGACGGCTATTCTGCCACGTTGCTCGCACGAGCCTTGCCTTCTTCCTTTTTTAATTTTTTGTTTACTACAAGAAGAAAAAAAGAGAATAAACGAATTCAATAAGCATACCCGCACGCCGCCTCTACTGCTGCTATATATATCCACAGGTCATCCGTCATCGTCTGAAATATTCGGAGGGGTTGAACGGTCTGACGCGACACATACATAGCAGCTGCCCTCTCGCGACGACTCTGCTCTGTGTCGCGTGGCGGGTGAGGAGGGAGGCCCGGTTCGGGTTCGCTGCATGCGCGGGCGGCGACGTTGACGTGCTTCGAGCTGGCGGACCAACGTGGACCGCAGCGCGGCGGCGCCGGCGCCGGCGGCGGTGGCTGGCCGGCGAAGGGCGGGCCGGACGAGCGCGCGGCGGCGGGGATGGCAATGGCGGGCGTCGGCCCCGGGGACGTCATGTCCGAGTACCACCAGGCGCGGGAGCTGTCAACGATGGTGTCGGCGCTGGCCCACGTCGTGGCGAGCGAGCCGTGGGGCGGCGACGAGGCGCCGGCGCCGAGGGGGGGCGGCGGCGTCCCGGAGCAGCAGGCAATGCACGGCGGCTACGCGCGCGAGGTGGGGAGCTACCACGGCGTGCCGTCGCCGGAGTTCGCAGGTAACCAACTCAAACCATGTCGGCACGTTTGCTTCCCCGCACAAGCTTCTGCACGCGCTCGCTTCTGCTGTTGCTTCGCTGCTTACCGCCAAGCTTCAATTCCGCATGCTTTTGGCTTACCGCCTGCTATTAGCATGCTTGCCTTTGCCATGGTTTTTGTTGTGTTTTTGCTCGAGACGTGGCAGCTGGCGTATGCGATCTATTTTAAGGTTGTCGAAATGTCACATAGTAGTATGCAATAAAGTAGATTGGCCCGTTTGGTTTGTGCTGTGCTAGTGAATAGTGACACTTTAATCGATAATTACAATGCCAAACAAAGCCAGTTTACAAAACTAACTTCAGAACCCCGTACTAGTGACCCTGAAGAATCTAATGAGGTATTTGACCACGCGATCAGAGAATGGCTATTGTAGCATCACTGTAGCAAATCATCAATTAATTACCGTCATTAGATTCGTCGCCAAAAGTTACACTCATCTCTAAAAAAAATTTATAAATAGACTTTATTTAGTACACTATGCATGCGAGATTTTTTTGCGGAATGAAATAGAACGAAAGGAAACAAACAAGGCCATTGCTAGGCTATTTATTTCTCTCCTCGACGCAGGAAACTGCAGCGCTGTACATCAGGGCATGCATCAAGATGTTACGCCTTCTTTTGTGAATCCTCTTTGCACAAGCAGACAAAAACAACACCGTGCTTTTGCATACGAGCGGTTTTAGCATATTCGTTTTCAATCACTTGTCGATTCCGCTGCTGTTCATTGCATCACATCTCCATCTCTATCTCCAATTCTCCACACGCCTTTGTTCCGATCATCGAGCCATACGCAACGGCGCCATCAGAGTTCCTTCTTCTTCACTGCTAGCTAGAGCATGTAGTAATCATCTCCATCTCCATCTAATCAGGACCATCCATATTCCATTCCCCGCGTAGCTGCTAATCAGCCTAGAAATAACAAAACAATAAAAAATGGGGAGGAGCGCAGGTACATTCCTAACAGTAATCGGGTCGTGTCGTGTCGTGTCGTGTCGTGTCGTGTCGCATCGTACGTGTGCGTGACATGTAGCTCGGAACAAAAACCTTGGACGGCACCATACCGCTAGTCAGAAGTCACATGAAGGCAGCAGGCAGGACGTGCATCCACCATGTCCGTCTGGTCTATCCGGAGCGCGGGCTGACATCAGGAATGGAACGAGCCATACCTGGACGGCACCACGCCTCGTCCTCGCACACAGTTGTACGCCATCCATCCACCACCCCCACCCCAACAACCCTTCACAAATTCACTGCACCCTCCCGCCCTCCGCAACCAGCCAGCCCAGCCAGCCAGCCAGCCATTTCCATGTGGGGCCGTTGGCCGTACGCTGCGAGCGCTACGCACGCGCGCGTGCCCCGCTTGCGTAGCGCGTAGACTTCAAAGCTAAGATACACGCAGACGCAAGGCTTCTTCCCACTTTTTTTCTATTTTTTGATTCGAAACATAGCTTCTTCTTCTCTCATTATTTTTTTACATATATGAAAAAAATAAATTAGTTATGGTGCCAACAAGGATACACTACAGTACAGAAGGTGCGTAACTCCTTTCTTGTTGAAGAAACAAACAAAAGCTATAAACATGGCAGCACTGTGCTGTCTCATTGTCATGAGTACTAGCAACCTTTTTTGCCGTTTTTAAGCCCTGCCTTTTTATACTGCTTTCTACTACACCATTCCTGCCTTGTACATGCTCGCAACGCCAGATTCTCTCTCATGTAGTAAGTAGTGCGCGTCGCACTCGCATGCAAAAAATAATATACTCGACAAGTGATCAAAGCCGATCGCGCTTGTCGCTTTGATCGCTCATCTATTCTCCGCTTTTGCTTTTGCCTGTGCCTACTACACCTCACCGCCTCACCTCCTGCGCGCGCGCGTGTATATATATCGCGCAGGGTCGGAGCAGGGCTCGGACACCCAGAGCGCGGGCGCGGCGGCGGCAATGGAGGAGCACCACGCGGCGGCGCTGTCCGGCCAGGAGGGGCCCGAGACGCCGCGCCGCCGGTACCGCGGGGTGCGCCAGCGGCCCTGGGGCAAGTGGGCCGCCGAGATCCGGGACCCGCACAAGGCCGCGCGCGTGTGGCTCGGCACCTTCGAGACCGCCGAGGCCGCGGCGCGCGCCTACGATGAGGCCGCGCTCCGCTTCCGCGGCAGCCGCGCCAAGCTCAACTTCCCCGAGGACGCGCGCCTCCACCCGGCGTCCACGGCGGCCGGGGCCGCGCCGGCGCCGGCGTCGGCGCCTCTCGCCGGTGCGGCGGCCTCGACCTCTCCCGCCGGCTACCACGCCGGTGCCGCCCAGGGCACCGACTACCTGAGGTACCAGATGCTTCTGCAAGGGGCCACCGGCAACCAAGGCACGCTCCTCCCGTTCTACGCCGGAGGCGGCGGCGGCATGAGCAATATCTACGGCGGCGGCGGCGGCGGTGGCGCCATGAGCAATCCATACGGCGGCGGCGGCGGCGACAACACGAGTGGGTTCTTGGGCTCCTACTACTCATTCCCGCCCTCCTCTGTTTCTGTCGCCACCGTGCCATCCTCTGCTTCCTCTGCTTCGGGATACTACTACTCGTCACCGTACGACTCGCACCAGAGCGAGTCGTCCGCGGCGGCGTCGGACTGGAACTGGGAGACCTCGATGCTCCACTGGTCCGACTCGGGGTACCCGCCGCCACCTCATAGTCAGTAGCCGCAGCTAGTCGAAGACGACCCTCTTCTTTCTCCCACTCCTCTCTCTCTTGAATAATCACGTGAGCACGGCTGGATGGAGACGGGTGTAAAAGGCAAGAGCAAACCAAATCAAAAGGAAGAAGATGCTTTCGTTTCTTTCATGTAAGATGTCGAGCCAAGGGATCTTTGTTTCTTGATTATTAGTTTTGATCGACGATGAGGTAATCCTACTAATTGTTTTCCTGTTATTTTTGTTGCAAAGTTAAGAGATGGAGCTCTAACCATGCATACTTCTCCATGTCCTTTCCGGGACTTAATGTGTTGTTAGTTTGTTAGCGATTGTCAGATGCTTGTTTTGATTATAGTACTAACCTTTTTGAAAGAAAAAAAGAATCTTCTTTCTTCTCATTATGGAATGAAATGGAGATTTCGTGGATACTCACTCGGTTAATAAAGCAGAGCTGACATATGAATTAGCTGGATCACATTTAGATTTTGGAGTCTAGTACACTGAAAAGTTCTGGAGGATGAAGATGTTGCTTTTTCAAGAGATTTTAATGGTATGTGCTGGCATGCATCACAACACTTGAAAAGGGTGTGGACTTCTGTTTTCTATAGTAGGAGTACGTACTAGCTGCGTATCAGCGTCGAAATTAACCACACGAAACTGTCCCAAAGTAACGACGCCCAAATTAAAACTCTACAATATAAAGTATATTCGCAAATTAAGCTATCACGCCCTGACGCCCAAGTAACCGCTGCATTCTTTAATGACTCGGGTATTCTTGATTTGAACGGTGATGTTTACGGGCCATTGGGCCGACAATACCAGTACTAAAAGAGATTAGCCCATTCTTCTGTTTGTCAAATGGGTCTTTTTTATTTTTGTATTTTTTTTAAAAAAAATTACAGAAATATATTTTTGGTTTTAGGTTTTACAGTTCTATACCCCTACCGCCGGGAGGGGGGCGGCAGGGGTCTACCGCCCGGCAGGGATGCGGTAGGGACTTATATGTAAATAAAAATAAATTTGTTTTGCGCAGAGGTCCTTCGAGGGAGCCTGCCGCCCCCCTGCCGGGCGGCAGACCCCCTGCCGCCCCACCAGTTGGCGGCAGGGGGGCTGCCGCCCGGCAGGGGGGGCGGCAGGCTCCCTTCCCAAATATAAAACTCCGCCCCTTCCCTCTGCGCCCTCATTTTCTGCCCACGAGATCCAGAGAGGGGAGAGGGAGAGAGGAGGGGTGAGGGAGGTAAAAAAACCGGCGAAGCCCTGCAGGATTTTGGATCCGAACCGCAGGTAACCAATATTTCTCAACTATTATAGACTTGTTTCTAAAATAATTATGAATTAGAATAGATTTAGTTTTTGGATAGTGAAATATAGAATAGTAAACTTAGAGTGACAGTATCTTATTGTTATTGCAGCATAAGGCAATGGCTGCCTCCAATTCTGTTCGATTTTCATGGACCGAAGAAAAATCTAGTATATTTCTTGAGATCATGACACATTTTGTAATCAGTAAGAAGTTGGATCCATTAGCGGATGGTACGATAGAGATGGTGTTGTCCAAATTAGTTGAGTTTAAAGATTTGACATTGTTTCGAGATATTACAATACAAGATTTAAAGGAACACCTGCTAGAACGTTGGAAGATATACATGAGGGTATGTGAACTAGCGAATCATCCTTATGTTATTGGATTCTTACAAACTACTTGTAAGATATGGATGCGGCCAGAGGTGTATGAGATGCACATTAAGGTAACTCTTATTCAGTTCTAATCACGTCCGTTATTTATAATCCATATTTACGAAATAGTAAAATTATTGTGTAATTATATGCTAGAATTACCCCGAGGACACGGAGTTGATTAACAAATCGATACCAAATTTCTGTAAATTGGTATGTATCTTCGGTGGAGTTATGCCGCAAACTAAACGAAGGAGGTGTAAAAGATCTTCGGGTGATAGTTCTCGGCCTCCGTAAGAACAGATGACCGGAGGTTCGTCAAGTCATGCAGCACCACCTCGAGCACCTAGTTGTGTTAACTGGGATGACGATATGGATGACTTCATGCCCCCCAAATCATGGCCTCGAACACCTGATGTTCCTCCCCATGTACATGAACCTAAAACCAGAAAAGAGAGAAAAGGAAAGTCGAGAGGTTCGTCAAGTAATGCTGCACCACCTACAACACCACCATCTGTCAACTGGGATGACGATTTAGATGATTTCATGACATGATCTGTAACTTATGATGGACATCAGTTTTAGATTGTGATGTAAATTATGACGGGACGCCTGTACCTTTAATTGCAATACTTATATGTTTGCTATGTTTGATTGTAATGATTATATTTATGATACAATACCACATAAGATACAAATGAACGAAATATAAATAGAACGTTAAACAAAATACCACATAACATATTACATTGAAGGTTTCATTCGTTACAACCAAATTCGAGACAAATACATAATATACTTAGTTTCGTACACACAAATACATTGCAAGCTGTTACGTGCACAACTAGATGCGGTGAATTCTTGTAGGTGGAGCCGATCCATCCGTCGGATTCCCGGAAGGTTCAGCCTCGGCAGCAGCAGTGGGTACTGAAAGCTGTGGGCACTTCTTGTAAGTGTGACCGTCCGCTCCACACAAGTTGCAACGTTTTTTCTTCTTTCCAGCCTCGGACTCGTCCATTCCGTTCCGGATCCGACGTGTCTGCCGTCGGCCTATGCCCCGCTTCGTAGCTGCATCAGGAATGAGCATTGGATGGGGATTTTTTTGAGTGAATGGGCCTAGAATACCGATGCCGTATATCTCATGACACCAAGTCTGTGTTGCGGCTTCTTTTGTGAAATATTGAGAAACATAGGACGCAGCATCTAACCCAGATACAGAACAAGCCGCGATGACATGGGAGCATGGTAAGTGATGCACCTTTGGCTTCTGACATCGGCAGAACACCCTCCCGTCAATGGTTATCAAAACTTCTTGAATTACCCTTTGTCTGCGGACACCCTGTCCGGTCCTGTCCCTGCATGATACCTCAAATCTTTGCTCCTTTGTGCCCATCGATATGACTGAGTGAAATCGAGCCTTTTCAATTTTTTTTTCCATGTACTCATTGACCCTTCTGCAAAAATGCACTCCTGGATCATTAAGTAAGGGAGCAGCTGATGCGTATCGCTCCCGAAAATACCTTATACATCCATACATGATGAACTCAACAATGCCAACAAGAGTAAATCCACGAACACGACACATTACCATATTGTAACATTCAGCATGGTTGGTCGTCTCGATCCCATAACGTCTCCCATCTGTGTCATACAGAAGTGACCACTTCTCTTTAGGCGCACCATCAATCCACTGTGAAAATGGCTTAGCATGTCCAACTAATGAATTTGTAGAACGTCTCCTGCTGGATGATGAGGCCTGGCTCTTAAGCAATTTAGCGCTCATGTCATCAATTATACCCCACAAAGCATCAAACTTCCTCTTCTGATTCTGAGTACACAATCGCTTGAACAAATTCATCAGATCCTTATTCTTGAACCGCTCATAAAAGTTAGCAGCCATATGCCTCACACACCACCTATTGACAACATCTGGCCATATAGGAGGTGAAGATTGACTACCTTCTTGGAGCTGCCTTATAGCTGCAAGTAGACCTGCATGCCTATCACTGATAAGGCAAACATTAGGCCTTCCAGCAACAACGTGAATCTTCAGACGTTCAAGAAACCAGTACCAGCTTTCTGTGTTCTCATTCTCAACAAAGGCAAAGGCGATGGGAACTATCTGCATGTTGCAATCAATTCCGATTGCCGTCAATATTGTTCCCTTATATTTCCCTGTCAGGAAAGTGCCGTCAATACACAGAACAGGAAGACAGTAAATGAATGCCCTCACACATGCTCCAATGCAGAAGAAAGCTCGCAACAGAATGCTTAGCCCCCCTAACAAGTTCGGTACACTATATGTATCAAAAGCACTTCCAGGATTTCTGTGCACAATAGCTTCAAGCATACGAGGTAGGTTGTCATATGATGCTTCATAAGTGCCAAACCTCATCTCAAATACTTTTTATTTAGCCCGCCAAGCCTTTGCATAGCTGATCACATATTGGAAATTCTGTTCAATGTCCCTAATTATCAATGCAGGCTCATAATCTATTTTGTCAAGAATCACCACATACATCTTCTTAGCCACGAAAGTTGATGTGATATAACGATGATGTCCCCACAACACCTGCCAATGTACAAGTATATGGTGTAACAATTGAACATTCCTAATGTGTCTTGAACTTTCCCTTGTATGCATGCACTCGCCATGTACAGTCTCTATCTACACACCTCACCTCGTATTCTTTGCTGCTAGACTTCAGTACTCTGAATTTCTTCCTCAGAGATACAGCCCAGAGCTTCACAACATCCTTCACATCCTCAATGGTACGATATTTTGCCCCTTATATGACCTCATTCACTCTGTATTCAAACTCCGGACATCTAATATCTTGTACCACTGGAATACCAAAACCCTCTTTACGCCATTCACCTAACACTGGGAAGCGCTCATCGTCCTCATCGTCCGATGAGTCCCCACATTGCTCTATTATTTGTGCATCCTGGTCTTCTTTCTCCATGTCCTCCACAATTCCAGGTATCCGCTCGCCTTCATCTGCTAAACCTTGTGGTTTTGGTTCTGGTTCTGGAGCTTGCATGTTCTCTTCTTCTTTATCCTCTTCCATCTCTTCATTGCAGTCAGATGTTGTGTGTGTTGACCCTTCACCTAAATCACCGGTCTTCTGGTGAATCTGAATTACCATTGCGAGAGACCACCCACTTTCAAGAGCTGCGTGCATGTAATGTTGTCATTCTTCCGTACTACTTATATGCGTCAACTCCCAGAAATCCTCATTAGCTTCCCAGGAAGTCAAAGTATGAACCGTAAGCAAATGGGTCTTTGGATTCACATTGAACATCTTGTGAAGACATTTCCGTATGGACTCAAAACTCCTCTCTAGAGGTTTATTTAGACTGCACTGTCTTCTTTACAATGCTGATAGATTTACTCCATAGGAATCATGAGTAATTCTATAGAATTCACCGTAATGAACTTGAAATGCCACTTTGCTCGACATATCTGGCCATGCAAAGACTTCATTTTAATTAATCTAATATCTACAAATATACTATGCCTTCAATTATAACCACTAATACGAATCCTAAGTGCTTACAATAATAAAAAATACTAATCATAAAATTAAACATACAAAAAAATCTGGAATGACAAAGTTAAGAAATATTGATTACCTGCGGTTCGGATCCAAAATCCTGCAGGGCTTCGCCGGTTTTTTACCTCCCTCACCCCTCCTCTCGCCCTCTCCCCTCTCTGGATCTCGTGGGCAGAAAATGAGGGCGCAGATGAAAGGGGCGGAGTTTTATATTTGGGGAGGGAGCCTGCCGCCCCCCTGCCGCCAACTGGAGGGGCGGCAGGGGGCCTGCCGCCCAGGCTCCCTCCAAGGACCTTTGCGCAAAACAAATTTATTTTTATTTACATATAGGTCCCTACCGCATCCCTGCCGGGCGGTAGGCCCCCTGCCGCCCCCCTGCCGGGTGGTAGGGGTATAGAACTGTAAAACCTAAAATCAAAAATATATTTTTATAATTTTTTTTTGAAAAATACAAAAATAAAAAAGAAGCTTTGTCAAATGACCCTCTAATCTGGTCCATGTTTCGTTGCATCGATAGCCCATCGGAACTGTAAGCAGGAAGGTCCAATCCGCTCTTCTTCATTTGGACAAACGACGCCGAGTCAGTGATTATTAAAGAAAAAAAAAGACGACGAGTTAGTGAGACCGCTCCTTTACACGATAACTGGATAACAACATCAATGCTTATGCAACCCGTCCTAAAGGAGAGAATATATCTGCTGCAAACTAATTTTTTTTGCAAACCATACAAATTTCAATCTAAACTATCGAATCAACATCCAAGGGGCGTGGAGGGATTATGTAATCTTATAATTAATTGACGCATCTAATCATATTTTTGCAAATCCCCCTCCCACTCCTCATGTGCTTTCTCTTGGATATTGATCTAGTGATTCAAATTGAAATTTGCGCGATTTGTACGAATAGATTGATTTTCACTTGATATGTTTGTTTAACAAAAAAAACTATGCGATTCCCCCCTCCCGCACCCACGCATACATAGATTGAGACGATAAATCTCATCACGAGTAAGGATAGAAGTGGATCGAGAAACAAATTCAGATATTTTGTACATCCGTCTTTCCGTTTTCATTCTTAGGATGGAATCAAATCGAATTCGTATATAAGTAAATTCTGATATTTTAAATATTTATCTTCCCGTTTCCATGCCTAGAGACAGAGTGAATATGATTTCTCCCGCTCGATGACTGCGATCCAATCCAACCGGACAGCGCCTCGACTGGATGATGTATATCCAACCATCAAAATGGCTGCTGCTGCATACTGTCATACTGTGGCCGCCTCGACCGAGCACGATTCCTCACTGGCGAGTGGGACCAATCCAGTTGCTGGACCCGCCGATCCCACGGAACAACCTCTGAACTGACTCTGTGGGCCCCCACAAGATCCTTCCGGATGAAGCCCGTCGGGCGCCTGGATAATAACGACCGCCGAACTGCGGTTTGGGCCGACCAACCTCTGTTTCGTTCGAACGAAACCACGCTGGCCGGCCGCGCATTCCGCCCGTCCCACTCGGGCCAGCTCACGGCCAGCCCGGCATGGACCAGACCCAAACCGATCTCCCCAAGGCCCCAACGGATGAACGCGCTCCCCGCTGACGCCGTCACCACTCGCCGTCATCCTCACCCGAAGAAGTTTCCAACGCGGCATCCGTGTCACCGGTGGTCCCCGCAGCCCAACCAATACGCTGATCGCCACGTGGACGACGGCTCCCGAAAGTACAGACATGCTGACAGGTAGGCCAGTACGTCAGTGGTGGGCGTCCAGGGGCAGATTGGTCACTCCGCCACGCCAGTCGCCAGGGTTGAGTTGACGTCGTCGTCGTCATCTCTCTCCCCGGGACCCGTCCCGTCCCTTGCGTACTCCGCCGCCAACCGCTTTGCTTGCTGCTACTCGCCGCCAGGCAAAAGGAGCCGCCCCAGCCCGCCCGCCCCCCAAGCGACGCCTCACCTCGCACCTGCTTCGTTCCACCCGCTCCCCGCGGGAAGCCTCTAGAAGGGGGATTCACCGGCGGAGCCATGGCGGAGGAGAAGGAGTCGACGTCGATCCCGCTCAGCCAGGCGGCGGAGGCCGTGGACCCCGAGGACCCGGCCAAGTCGCCGCCACGGCCCAGCTCACCCACCAACTCTACGCGCAAGGTCCGGATCTAGCCCCTACGCATCTTAGTTCGGCTCGTGATTCCCGGCAGCATTGCGCTAGCAGCGCGCCCGTGCTGCCCCTTTTGGGCCTTGCACCTTGCTGGTCGTTCGACTAATAGATTTCTGCTCGCCGTTTGTCGGATCTGTGCGGGCTTGGAATCGTGCTTGTTGGCGCGCGTATCAAGTGGTTGGCTAAGTTGATGGAAGCACCGAGGCGTTATTGGATTTTTTATGTGGACTGTTTGGATTTAGGAATTTAGTTTAGTTTGATCGAACTTCCTATACCCCTGAGTGTGAAGAAGACGTTTTCATCAAATGAAAGATTCCTATGGCATGTATTAGAGATGTTTTCTAGCTACACTGTGATGCACCTATCAGATACGTTTGTTTCATTTGGACATTGATAGATTGGGGGATCCGTTAAAGTTTGTTGATGATTGTCTTCATGTGGTTGCATAGTACTTTGTTTCCTTTATGTGGTTGAGCTTAAGTTGGTGCAACCGTTTGTCATATTGTTGTGCGATCTTTTACGGAAGTCCAAAACTTCTTAAGTACAGGATAGTCCATGAATTTGTGTATGGTTTTGTTATTTTGTTTAGCATGCGGTGGTATAACACGGTCCAGATTGAAATCTACAATGACCTAAAGTCTAGACAAATGTGCATATTGAAGAAGTGAAATATGTTTTCCGTGATCCTTAGTTCCTTAGTCCTTACTGTTTTTAAAAATGCTCATTTCTCTGGGGAGCACACCTTTAACAATTTGATAGTAGCATTACTGTGTTAATGGTATTAGAAAGAACGGAAGTATCCGGGGGTCAAACCAACTCTTAGGTTCAAAGGCAGCATCCAAAGATGTGTTTGCACTATATAACTGCCCTTGCAAAGAAATGTTTCAAGCATGAATTGGAAAACACGTACAGCCCTTCAACTCTGGAGGCTAAACTTTTCTTTTCTTGTTTTGCCTTCTGGCTTGCTATTTTGCATTTCCACTTGGAGTTTGATGATACATGTCAGACCTCTCCATCCCCAGGACTTATATTGAATAAAACCCTTGACTTGATCTCTTTACGCCTGTTATACCCCTTTTTAACTGTTTTGCAAACAGTACTTTATTATGCACAAGTAAACATATCATTTTTTTTCACCATTGCGCAGGCATGCTGTGCTGTTCTTCAAAGTTGGGTGTCAAGAAAATTTATGACTGGATGGTATGCCTTTCTCAAGAACTGAACTAAACTTGTTGTGAAATTGATGGATTACCTTCTATATATGCATGATATCCTTTTTTTTATGTATGCAGTGTAGTACTTTTCCCTGTTGCTATCACATTCTTCATCACATGGTGGTTTATTCAATTTGTCGATGGGTTTTTCAGTCCCTTATATGCAAAACTTGGAATCGACATATTTGGTAATTGTTGTACACATACTTCGAACTTGCTGTTTATTGTGACTGTAAACTTACAGAAAGACTGTATGTGGATCTCTTACATATCCTTGAGGATATTCTGTTGACATGTCATCCATATAGTTGGATCTCTTATATATCCTTGCGGATATTCTGTTGACATGTATGAAACTGATCACCCGAAGTCCTAAAAATGTAGGCCCTTTGGCATAACAAATTTGTTTGCACTATGTTTCAGTGGTATTTGGATCCCAATTCCCACATTATGATGCTAACAGTATTATTCAAACTTTGGCTCTTTGTTAAATTGATGAAATCCAATTTTACTTAAGATAATCTACTGTATAAATAATTTGATTAAGCTCGATCTATTCTTGCTATGGTGCCCAGAAGAACTTGGTTGCTGCTAAATTTATTTTAATGTGTGTCAAGTGTTATGCTTATTTGTTTTCATGATAAATTTGCAGGTCTTGGTTTTTTGACTTCTCTGGTATTCATATTTATGGTTGGAATATTTGTTTCATCATGGGTTGGTTCAACCATCTTTTGGGTGGGAGAGTGGTTTATAAAGAAAATGCCATTTGTAAGGCATATATATTCAGCGTCGAAGCAAGTCAGCACTGCGATTTCACCAGGTTACATACTTCTACACATGTTCAGATTCTGAAAGCTTTGCCATACTCTCTGCTTTCTCATGGTCTGCCTTTAATAAACTTTGTTGACATGAGCCTGTAGCAACTGAGTTCCGGATAAGCTTGGAAAGTTAAAACTTTTAAAAATAGCAGCCGAGGGAGGGAGGGAGCTTCTATTGCATATGACTGTTTTTACTTTTTACTATCTTAAATTATTTTGCGTAAGAAGAGTTCTCATGAAATTATTTTGTTGACAGATCAAAATACGACAGCTTTCAAAGAAGTTGCAATAATTCGTCATCCACGAATTGGTGAATATGCATTTGGATTCATAACATCAACAGTAGTCCTTCAGGTATTTGATCTTCCATGTATACAAAAGGTTGCCGAAGTGAAATTCATACTTTTAGTGACCCTATGATGCATACCAAAGAAAATGAACTGCAACATATTATTAGATTTTGATTTTGTATCTGATACATGCATGCCCCCTTTGATGTGGTCGTACTTGTTCTCATGGTACCTGTTGTGTTTTACTGCAGACTGACAAAGGCGATGAGGAACTGTGTAGTGTTTATGTACCAACAAATCATCTATACATTGGTGACATATTTTTGGTGAACTCTGAGGAGATCATAAGACCTAATTTATCCATTCGAGAAGGAATTGGTATGGTAGTTCAATTCTTATGGTGCCTATCCTCATGTTATTACGTCGTGTGCAATTTTTCTCAAACATGCTAGTTGTTTAGCAGCTCGAGTCAATTTTGCATTTAGAAATCCATGCATTGTTGTTTGCTAGGATTGATAAACCAATATATTGTTTGTTCTCTTGGTTCCTGCAGAAATAATTGTTTCAGGAGGAATGACCATGCCTCAGGTGATTGCATCAATGGAGCCCATGCCACGGATAAGCCAGAACATTCGTCTTAATAGAATGACGTGATTTAACAAGTCACAGATGCAGCAAAGTAAACGTTCCCAACCTTATTAGCCCCAGCTGGTGTCTTTGGCGTGTTTAACTGATGGTTGCACATCAAGCAGATAATGAGACCTGTGGGTTTGTGATTCTGTGTCTGGGCTGTGTGTTTACCCTGTGATGTGTTACCTGTTTGGATAGGGGAACAACTATGTTCTGAGCCCATCATGGCATTGCAAATGCAGGGTAAGCATCGTGTTGATGCTTTGAGATACTATTGTATCACTCATGTTGTGGTACAACTAACTAGTGACCAGTTCAAAATGTTAATTTCTACACGTGAGAGATGTATAAGTAGCTTGCCTGATTAAATTCGTTTGTAACAGTATTGATGTATAACATCTTAAATTACAAAAAAGAGCATCGATGCCCTGACCTGGTTTCTTCTGTCAAGAACACTATGTTGATCTGTTTTCTTTTTTGGTGTGTAACTAATATTTGGCTGTTGTAGAGAAAATGGCCTCTCATGCCATATTTCAATATAATGTTTTGGCGATTGATGACACACACAACACTTGGACTAATGTGATTGTTAAGATGACTATTCTCAGTCTTTTTAGGTTCAAGTGATGACAAAGAGAAGAGAGGCGTAGCAAGGCCCGAAGGGCCGCCCCTACGGGGGTTCCAGGGCAGCGCCCTGAAAGCTCTTTGGTCCAAGGGACAAGGATTGAGGCATTTTGCTATCATCGGTTAAACCGATGTAGGGCAAAATGAACTCACCGGTGCAATCACAGAGAAGGTTTGCGGGCTAGGGTTTTACACCGGATGAACCGACGTTACGAAAGTTATATACGTCGGTGCATTGGCAGATGAAGACCGAGGAAAATACCTACACCGGTTGAACCGACGATGCATCGGTCAATTGCATCGGTTCAGTTGTCCAGAGAGGTGGTTTTTGGAGGAACGTGAAGAAGTTACACTCATCGGTTGAACCGACGCTAATATTACATACACCGGTTGATTACATCGGTTAAACCGGCGATACACCGGTTGATTGCTAACGGCTAGTTTTTCAAATAGCAGTTTACATACACCGGTTGAACCGATGATGGCTTTTGGGGTACGTCGGATTAACCGGCGTTACGCAGTTTTCTGGCAGTTTTTCTCCAACGGCTACATTTGCTTGGGCTGCCTATATATATACCCCCAAGGCCGGGTCATTTGAGTGTGCTGGAGTTCAAGGAAGTATATAAGAGCTAAAGATCATCTCCAACCACCATAGAGCTTCATTGTACATCATATAGGCTTAAGCACACTTGTGAGAGTGCTTAGTGCTTGTTTAGGCTTAGTTCTTGAGAGAACTAGCTTGAGAGAAAGCCTTGCTGTGGCAAGCACCTTGTGTACTCGTCGTGTGACCCTCCGACTTGGTGTGGAGTGGCAACGACACTTTGTGCGGGGAAGGAGGCCCCTACTTGGTGTTAAAGCTCCAAGATAGTGAAGACGGTGCCGTGGTGACGCTTCGAGATAGACGGTGGCGGTGACCTCGCCTTTGTGACTTGGCGTCACTTAGCCTTTGCTTGTCGGGAGCCTTGGAGGCGTGGCAAGACGGTGATCAAGCGAAGAGACTCGGCATCACACTTTCGTGTTGGACAAGTAGCCGTGGACGTAGGGAGGGACTTTGGTGTCCTAACCGAACCACGTTAAATCGTGTGTCTTGGTGTCTTCACGGGAGTTTGCATATCCTCTCCCTTACCACTTTACTTACCGCATTACGTTTCCGCATTTACTCTTACTTGCTTCCCTTTACCTTCCTAGTTAGTTTGATTAGGATTGGCTATAGGTTGCAAGTCTTTTGAGGTAATTAGAGGGTACCATAGATAAACCTTAGTCATAACTAGCATGTGTAGGACGTGTTAGGTTTATTTTATGCAATTAGATTGAGCCCTAGGTTAAAAAGCGATTAGCGACCTTATTCACCCCCTCCCCCTCTAGGGTCGGACACCCCGGTGATCCTTACAGCTGTGAACTAGTATTCGCACAAATCTACAGATGTTAATCTACTTTACTATATAAGTACGAACTGTATGGATTCAGCTACAGAATACGTTTTCTTCTCTTCGTATCCTTTTGTTAAAGGTGGTTGTTAAGCAACTGGAATGGATGCACAAGTGTGCTGCTTTTAATCAACCTGATTTGCTTTATGCGACACTAGCGGGAGTATCTGCATGTTGCAAATTTCCTTTTTTTTGGTGGACACCAATATATTTGTTTGTCATGTGTAGCCGAACAGAAGTCATGTATGGGTTTAGATCGTTATTCAGAGAAAACATGGCACATTGTCCATCCCCCTGAGTCTGATTATGCATGCACATGTTATATGATCAGAGAGTTGATGAAATATATGTGAATACCTATCTATACATGCTCGCGAATGGGATTGGGAGCTAGTCCCAAGCTCAGGTGCATTCCTGACCTGACCTCAAGGCTTGAAAGGAATCAGAAATCAAGAGATGGAATCAGAAATCAAGAGATAATATATAAATATTCATAGTCTGACAGTAAACGAGATAATAAAAAAGTAAACGAGATAATAAATAATACATTCACGCAAATATACATGATCGTGACAGGAAGAGGAAGGTGATGAGCTCCTTGAGGTGACAAGGCTCGACTTGCTGGGCTGACACGATCTTTTTATTGTGTTCATGGCGAAGCAAGGGAGTTCAGATGAAGCACGCACTGCACATCGTTTTTTCCCAAGTACATAACTTAAAGGGGGACTTGCTCAAGGAAGAGGAAGGCGACGAGGTCCTTGATGTCGCGGCCATACGTGAGGCCGTCCCTGCCATGGAGGTAGTAAATTTCGAGCATCCTTGTCATGTCCAGCAGCAACCGTGCTGCCGGCTCAACCGCGCGGTCCATCTCCATGTACGCTTTGTTGATCCTCCTCCACGCTTGCTCCACCATTGTGCCGATCGCCGCCACCGCCTCCTCCCCCGTCGCGCCATGTTCTTTCATGTAGCACTCCACGGTGCTGGCCACATCCTTCATGTTCTTTCTCCGCTGCATGTGGATGCAAAGGAAAAGAAAAAAAAAGTTGCTCACATGTGCACCTACATAAATTCAGGTCTGAAATGTCATTTTATTCAGAAAATAAAGCACATACATAGCCTGCAGGAGTAATTAGGTAATAAGTCCTCCAATAATTCATTTGCTAGCTCTTAATTAGATGATCGAAAATGAGCAATGCCGATCTTACTCAAAATGGATGCATCTTATTACCTTGTAAGAAGCAATATCATTGAGGAAGCGGCCCATTTCGGCACTAGCACGCACCATGTCAGGAACGCTGAACGCCCACTCGAATGCCTCCTTGGTTACCACCTGGCCTGCGGCCATCAGCGCCACGAAGAACAGGAATGGCGCACCCGTGGACATAAGTGTCACCTCCACATGGTCATTGAAGCCCGGGACTTGGTTCTCATTGAACCATTTAGTCTCTTGAAGGTAATATTTCGACTGCGATTTGTACTGCACAAAATAAGTCCTGTGATCAGGTCACTAAGGAAAAAAAATGTGTGATTAAGAAGCTTCACAAAAACGTGTGACGCATGCATGAGACATCATGAGTCACTGACGCAGGAACGTTCAACCTGCAGGGATGAACTGATGAGATAGCTAGATAGATAGTAGTTAAAGCAGACTACGTTGTTATCTTAAGAAGATAGACTAATAAAGCAACATGCTTAGTAGAAAGAAGATGAGCTATACATGCACTATTTTTTTTACCATTTTACAATTTCACTGAGTTCCATTAGGAGTTTTGAATGAACCACACATAGTGTTGATGAAGTGTCAAGGGAGAGTGATGTTCTACCACATATTTATTAGTAGAGTAGATGGATATGATACTCTGCTGGACATAGTCGTATAGTCGACTATATTTTCCGGTAGCATAAGACATGTCAGATTCTAAAGATTTACTGGTAGGGCCCTTACAGACATGTAGGCAAAAGATTCTATAGATTTATAGGAGAGCCCTTATACACATGGAGCCCTTATCCACAGCGTCCTGTTTTCCTCCTTGGACTTAGTAGCTAATATAATTACGGTGACTATCTGGTAGCATACCTGTTTTATTATGTAGGCCATGCGGTATTTCTCGAACGGTTCCATAGTATCCTCAATCTCTTTAAAATTGCTCAGTGTTTTGATAGACAACGCGCGCAGGTATTCTGGTAGAAAAGAAACGACACTTTCGTTCCATCTGCAGATAATGATGACGTACATACTAAATTAGTTTGTTTGCTTGACATACAACCATTTTGTATAACTCCCTTATAATCACGATATTAGAATCTTTCCATCATTAAATTGATTCAACCCCGTCAATCTTAGTTGTAATGGAGCCACAGAAAATGGTTTTTATATAATGTATATCAATGGCCAACAAGTATTAATATGTTGTTGCGCGAAAGAGCTAGGGTTCACAAGTGTGGTATGGAGTGCCGAGGCATTTTATAGATCATTCAAAATATTACACAAAACGTGAAGAGATCATATACTACATACCTTTGCATAGCTTCATCTAGCATTTGGCACTCCTCCATAGTGGCACGGACATCATAGGTGTCATCCAGCAAACCGATCAGCGAAAACACCTTGGTGACAGTTATTCGGATGCGAGAGTTCTCCTCCTCGTGGAAGGCGCTGAAATTGTAGAAGTATGGTTCCACGATGCGATCTCGAGCGTAGGTTAGCCCGACACTTCTGTAGAGATCCCTCCACCATCTGTAGTTGAAATTGATCATTAATTACTCGTGCGCATCATTGATGAAAATGCAAAAAGATTAATTAAAGAGGGGGAAATTATTATTATTATATATTTTGATTGACTTACAAGGAGAGGTTTCTGAGCTCCATGAGATGGAGAGATCTTAAGAGGTTAAATTCCAGCCTTGCGACTTTGCGAGCTCGAGCAATGTGGCGTCGGGCGCCTCCTCTTGCTCATACTCGATGATGTAGTGCATGGTCTCCAGTCGCCGCATGAAACGGGGCCGCGGAATCTCAAGGGCGCGAGAAACCTGACCTGCGATGGGCCGGGTGACCCAAGCTTACCTATCGCGGCCTCAAGGTGTCGCCTAGCGAAGGCGATGGCTTCGTCCAGGATCGCCTCCCCGGGGACTGCCATGTGAGCTGCGTTGTACAGGCTAAGCAGGCCCCTGGGGTCACTTATTAAATCTTCACTGAAACTACCGGTTTCATCTCTAAATAAATCAAAGACATCTGCAACGGCTCCGGGACCGGTTCAATCAAGCCACCTCGACACGGGGGGAGTAGACTCGACCCCCCCCCCCCCTCGCGTCGCCACCGAGGGGCGACCCGAGTGGTCCGCCGCCGCCGCCGCCCCTAGCCCCTCCGCCTCCCTTCCCTCACCTCGCCGCCGCTAGAGGGCCTCTGCGAGGAAGCCCGCTGGGGTCAAGGACGGTGGCGGCGGGGCCTCTTCCTCACGTGCCTTTCCCCTCCGTTCCAGTATCTCTCTTCCTCCCTTCTCGATGGGCCAGCATGGCTGGGGGCCCCGGCACCGGCGGCCGGCGTCAGATCCACCTCACGCCGGGCCGGATCTGCCCTCTCCCCGCTCACGACGGCAAGGGCGGGGTATCCTCGGCGTCTCGCTGCTGCCGGCGGCCGGCATGCCGTCCCGGTCCTACAGCTCGCCTGGTGGCCGGATCCGGCTCCGGCTGGATCTAGCTGCTGGGCGCGGCGCGGAGCTCGGCCGTGGCGTGTGCGAAGATGCCGTCGCAGGCGGCTCCCTCCGTGTGGCCGCGGCCATCATGGTGGCCGGGGGGCAGCCGGGGTGGCTGCCCAGTCGCCATGCCTCCTCTTCCCTATGCCTCCATGCCTCCACAATCACCTCTCCACTCGATTGGCGCGGTGATCACGTAAATTGACCTGCTCCTCTTCAAGACAAGCTGAGGTATGAGCATGGTGGCCATTCCTATGTGCCTCGTCTCAGTTGGACTCTACCGTGGCTCCGCATGTGTCCGCTGCTGGCGCCTCTACTTCGTCGGCGCTCTCTTTATTGATGGAGACTCCAAACCAATTGCCGGGTGGTGAAGTTCGTCCTTTGCCGGCCCTCCTTCTTTTGGGGCTTCCTCTCCTCAAAGGGCGTTGGATGGCGGTGGGCGGCGCCCGGATGTGCCTTACTTGGTGTTGCTGTCAGTTCGAAGGGAGGTCGTCATTTCCGACGACATTCTGGTCAAGTTGTCTCCCTCAGCCTTAGCCCCCATTCTGTTGGGCGAGCCCTCCCAATTCGTAGAAGGGTGGCTCACAGGGCGGCGTAGCTGCGAGGGGTGGGTGGATGCAATTTGGCTCTTGTGAACCTGGCAAGCAAGTTGTTCGGTTGCGGCTCTCATTGAGTTGGTTTCTACTGTGGTTCCACAAGTGTCCGCTGCTGGCGCCTCTACTTCGTCGGCGCTCTCCTTGTTGATGGAGACTCCAAACCAATTGCCGGGTGGTGAAGTTCGCCCTTTGCCGGCCCTCCCTCCTTTGGGATTTCCTCCCCTCAAAGGGCGTTGGATGGCGGTGGACGGCGCCCGGATGTGCCTTACTTGGTGTCGTTGTCAGCTCGAAGGGAGGTCGTCGTTTCCGGCGACATTTTAGTCAAGTTGTCTCCCCCAGCCTTAGCCCCCATTCTATTGGGCGAGCCCTCCCAAATCGTAGGAGGGTGGCTCACAGTATGGCGTAGCTGCGAGGGGTGGGTGGACGCAATTTGGCTCTTGTGAACCTGGCAAGCAAGTTGTTCGGTTGCGGCTCCCATGGACGATTGGTAGAAAACTTTTGGTGTACCCTTGAGCTGTATTAGAATTTGTGATGTGTACATGTAACCTCTCTTATATTTTCTCTCTTTTCGGCCTAGCCGATCTCACGTTGTTCTCCCTCGGCTTGCCGAGATGATCTTTGTAAGTGTCATTGTAACGGCTCCGTCTCGAGCTCTTTCGATCAATGAAATAGTAGGTGGGGATCTCTCCCCCTTGAATTTGTTCGAAAAAAGACATATGCAACGACCATATGTGATTATATCCGTTACAAAGTTTTTTTTTCTATTGGGAATCTCATAGAATAGGTTAGTTAATTAATCTATGAGATGCAAGTGGGCTAGCCCGCGAACCCGCATATAGGCTAAATTTTTGCGGGTTATTGCGGCAACCCACTTAATTAATTAAGCTTGTATGTGGGTTTTACGGGCTACTGCTTGAGCGATTGACTAGTTTTAACTAGATCGATCACTGATAGGTTCAGTAATAATCTATATGATAAGAAATTGATTAGCTTTGCTGAGCTTAGCTTTATGTAACTAGATCGATCATCGATACCTGTAGATACCCAGAAGTCATGTTGCCTAAGCGGCTAAGCAGACAAAACCGGAGGGCAACGACATGCAGGTTGCTGGACATGCCGGCATCGTCTAGCTCCTCGTCACTGTGTATGCGGCTTAGTGCCTCCTTGATCTCCTCGCGGAAATGGTTGTCCAAGCCAAGGCGTTCGAGTTGATCCACCAGAATCACCATGCCAGCCACGCTCGTTGCTCTGTCGGCACCAAACATCTGGCGCACTTTCCCCTTGAGTTCATCCGCCCTCTCTCTCATCCACTCCTCTGACCTCTGCTTAAGCATATGCACATGCATGTTATGTAATCAACAGGGAGCTGATCAAGAACTGCATGTGAATGTAGATGTCTAGCTAGCTACATGCATGCCTGCAAGGGTGGAGGATTGTAGGTCACAAAGAAGTCGCCCCACACGCAGGGCTCAAATGGGCTGCCGCCTGCAATGGCGGCGGGTGCAACCGTGCATGGTGTCGCCGGCGGTCTGCTGGTTAACAGTAGCTTTGGTCGCAGCCATTATGGGCTGTATGCGCCTATTGGCCGGCCGGCTACAAACGCTTGACAACTTTTATGTAACTACGATGGAACAGCAAGCTGTCACTGCATTTGATCTCCATTTATAGGCTTGCTCCGGCAAGTTACGTGAGTCCTGAGCTACTAGCTATGGGTTTTTTAGATGTCGCATTCTCCACCGTGCATGGCAAAATTAAAACCTCAAGCAATCGAGGCACACCTTGCAGGCGGACACCGACACGACATCCTTTCCGACTTTTTGCAAAAATGAAATACGGCATCTAAAGAAAAACAGAGGGAGTAGCCAGCAATCCGAGTAACGTGTGATGTCTTTTTTCAGCGACAGTGACTAAGTACATTTTTCATTACAACGCTGCTAGCGTCGGGACGTCCGATGGGGACAACTCCCATCGGACAGTCCTTACAACATCGAAACAGAGTTGCTAAAACATCAAGAAAATTTGTCTGCAACATAAAAAATCAACGTGTGCAACATCAAAGAAACATGCACTACGACTCATCAAATCATTGGGGTGCGTGAGTAAAATTTCCGCCGCAACATTGGAGCTTTGTTTCGTGCAATATTCATTTCAAATACATACAACATCAAAATAAAACTATTGCAATATCACAAAATTACTGTTGCAACACCATGAAATAACAACTGCAACATTCGTGCGGAGCCCTCTGCCGAATCAGATTTCTTCCTCCGTGGCAACACAGCAATGGCTGCCGCGAGATCCGCTCCGCTGCCCGCAGGGCCTGCTTCGCCGCCGCTAGCCGGGGCTAGGAGAGCGCGGCCGCCGCTGCTCCGCCGCCGCCCGCGAGGCCTGCTCCGCCGCCGGAAGCCGGGCCAGGTGAGCGCCGTGCTCCGCCAACCAGGCGTGCGCGGCCGGCTCCGCCGTCGGGGGGCCTTGCGCTGCCACTTGCAGGCCCTGCTTCTCCGCTGCCGAGCCGAGGGCCAGCGCAAGCACCGCGCGGCTCCACCGCCGAGGGCCAGTGCAAGCGCAGGCGAGCGTGGTGAGCGGGCGGGTGGGGATCGGACGCATGATTGCTAGCAATAGCATTACCGTTTTCATTAAGAGAAGAGTAAGGTGTTATGTCTTATAAAGGATAGGTAGTGTTATAGGTAGCGAGCTGCCATGCACGTGAAACTCATGATGAAGACATAACTAGGCTATATATGCACCATCAGTTTTTTTAAGGTCATGTTTAGATCACAACCCGTAAATCCCATAAACATAAAAAAAACATCACATCGAATGTTTGGACACATGTATGGAGTACTAAATAAAATCTATTTATAAATTTTTTTGCATGAATGGGCTATAAATCGCGAGACGAATCTAATGAGCATACGTAATCCATGATTGCAACAGTGATGCTACAGTAACCAGCATCATTAAATTCGTCTCGCGATTTACAACCCATCTATACAAAAAGTTTTATAAATAGACTTCATTTAGTACTTCAAATTAACAAGATTTCATCAAAAAAAAATTTGCGTTTAATCTAAACACGCCCCGAATTGAACCATCAGTTATAACTGTTAACCCTCTCAAACTTGCTCCACAATTAATCAGGAACGAAGGCGGAAGAAACTTCGTTTCTGCATCTGGATTGTCATATCTTTAGTGATCTCTATCAAGCTTGCGTGCCTGCAAGCTCAGTTGCCTCTTCCGCTCTTCCTCGTGCTCAACAAACAGCACAAGGTCATGTCTTTTACTCATCAACATTCTCTGCCCATTTCAAAAAAAAAAACTCTACCCTTCAGGTAGCGGCGGCCCCATTCCGAAGGTGCCATAACGGCCCACTAAGGCACTAACCAAGCGTCATTTTTTGGAAAAAATGCAATGCGTGTATTTTCTTCAATAAAAAGAAAATAACTATGCAAATAACTTGAAACGTTACAATTAAGACATCAAAAGGCAGCACACAAGAAAATTAAATAGCAGCGTAGGTACCTTGTGCTAGATACCTAGACTCAAAGCATAGGATGTATCTTCAAAAGGACAAAACAAATTATGAAATATTTGAATTTTGAATATCATACGATAGTAAAAGCTTGACATCCAATTAAGTGGTCCAATGTATGAGCCTTTTACAACATAGATCTCAGCTAATTTTAAAACCGTATGCCACCAGCCCATTTAAGACCAAAATCCCCACGAGACAATTCCCAGACTCCATGAGGGTAGTAACCCTACTAATATTTGTCTACTCAAACTTGTATGTATTCAGGTGGTTCGATCATCGATGAGGAAATTCTCACACCTCAGAAGTTACTACAACGCTCACCACATTCATTAATCTATGGCAATTATAAGGAAACCAACTGAGATATACATGAGGAAGACAGGATATAGGGCCAAAGCCTTTCTCCTTGGGTTGACTGCAGCACTCATGAATGGATACGCAGCCCAGGAGCTCCATGCCAATGTGATTGCCACCACGACAATCTTAAGTATGACATTGTCCTTCAGCATGCAGACTAGAGCACCGACATCCAGTGGGAACAGGCAATAGCCAAGAAGACTGAGGCTTTGGAAGAAGATGATGTGTCCACCCTGAAAGGAAACATTCAAACATTACTGCAAGTTTTCACGCCACATGCAAGTGGATGTGTGATCATATTCGTGTAAAAGAGGGATGTCTTACCAGAAGCAGAACATTTAAAGTTAAAATTATCGCCCCAGCAGCCAGGACAGCAAATGCCACAGCAAATACTTCAGACTACAAGGACAAACAAAACAGCAATCAACATTTTGCACAAACGGAACCACATAAGCCAATTAACTATAGATTTGATAAAGGGTAACAGAAACACACACATTGCATGTCTATTAGGACTCTTCTGAAAGAGGTTCTATGTGACCAGTCACCAGTGCAACAAGGGGGAAAACATAACTAACATCAAAGTTCAATTGTATACATAATAAAACAGAGCGGAGCCAGTGAAGCCTTTCAGGTAGCAACAAATCAAGGTCACTTACGGCACATGAAACAGCCCTTTAAGAAATTTACTGTTTCATCTTTCCTGAATATAGTAGATTTATCGAACAAGTTTGAGGCACTATTTTTCATTGGGTATTTAGACATAATTGATTAAAAATCAGTGATGAAATTACTCTTTTTGTTAGTATATGTGCAGACAAAAAAAAATTTGTTAGGTATGCAGAGACACAAACTAATTACTATCAGCGGGTGACCACCACTAAAGAGTACAGAGAAATCTTATGAGCCAAAGATTCAGTGCTACAGGGTACAGAGTACAGAGTACATACATGAAGTTTAACCATAGTGATGTGGTGCTGCTATCTATTTTACAGGGTACTAATAAGGTGCATTCTAAAACTCAAATCCAAACAAAAAAATTGGTATAAGATCAACAGTTAAACATGTATAGACATATTAGAAGCAATGATTGCTAGGACAAGAGCATAATTAAGATGATCAAAGCGCAAGATACTAATCAAATTGGGGAAAAGGAGCTCCCACATGGACAAAGCACGCCATTCACACCGACTGCTTTGAACCTCAGAAAACAAAAGGCAATTCCAATTGATAAAGCTGTATGAGCAAGTGCTATCATGGCATACAAATGACATTACACATGAACACCATAATCGATCAACCGGAGGTCAAAATTAACCTTGCAAATGGTAAACTCCATTGTTCACCTCTAAGCAAACTTCACGTGTGGCATCTAGTTTACCAAGCTAGCTTCTGATAGATTTGGGGAATATATAATATATGGCGTAAATAGGCATAACATAAGCCATATCAAGTCACACTATCATCACAACGACCAGATCCATGTGGACGAGAACACCAGATCTGGCTAAGGGAGTAGGCGTGTACCTTCTTAACGGAGGCCGACCAGGAGAGGGTGAGACCGAGGAAGACGATGAAGAAGAAGGGGCCCCACAGGTCCCAGTCCCTGAGCGCCTTGCCGGGGTCCTCGCGGTAGGGGTTTGGGAAGACGACGAGCTTGAGGTTGCTGACGATGCGGGCGAGGTCTCGCTTGACGGTGTCCCACACGGGCTCGGTGAGCGTGTTGGGCAGAGGGCCGAAGCCGTCAGCGCCGATGGGGACGGAAACGGAGGCGGACGCGGGCGGCACGGGGGAGACGGAGATCGGGATGGAGGCAGCGGGGAGAGGGGGCTTCGAAGGGACGGGCGCCGGGGCCGGGGAGGAGGAGACCGGGATGGAGGCGCGCGGCGGGGAGGGCGGCCGCGCGGGGAGTACCGTGGCCGAGGAGGGCGCGGCGTGGATCAGGCTCTCGATCTCGTCCATGTCGGACTGCGCCGACGACGGGTGGAGCGGGATCGTGTCGCCGTGGTTGTGCGACATGGCTGCCGGCGTGAGGCGCGCGCCGGCAAGGGCGAGGCGGATCTGAGCAGGCGGTGGAGGCCGGCGAGAGAGATCTCGCGGGAGGGTTGGGTTTGGGGGTTGGAGCCTTGGGACAAGGGAGGACCTTGCCTGCTTGCTTCGGTGGGAGGAGGCGCGCAGGAGCTCACGTGAGTGGGTTCGGCTGCTTGGCAGTGAAGGCAGCGAGGGACCGTAGGATTTACTCGTCGGTGGTCTACGCTTTCGAGAAATGGACGGTCAGATCGTGCGTGTTAGCTTCTCATAAGCATGCGCTTTTCCAGAACTCGAAACTTTGAAAGTGTATTCCATAAGGTAAGTGCAGAATTGCTGCTCCAGCTCCAGCCCCAACTATCAACCCGTCTTCCATGATTTTGTTCGGGGTGATTACTGATTAGACATGGATCATTCTTTTACATCAGATGTAGCCTAATTTCCTTGCCACAAGTGTTCGTCGTTTATTGTGATTACCAGTCTTTATACATACATTCGTATAAAAACGATTTTGTTTGTAGAAATATATTGCAACAAAATACGAAATCATGTTATGTATCTTATCATTCATCAAAGAACGTGACATACCATAACACTGTTCGCTTGGTTTGTTCGTTTGATTTGCCAGCCAACAATTCTTTTCTCTCATATCAAATCAGTATCAACCATCAGACAGACAGCAATACTTTTCTCCCATAACAAATCAGCACCAGCCACAACCAAGCGAACAGAGTGATGTAGGGATCTTGTAGTCGTGTTGTGCTAGCACATTGACAATGTAGTACAATATTTTCGGACTAACAACAAATTATGAATGTAATAATGTATACAACTCCAGTTGCCTAACCATTTACGGTGGCAAAGCTATAAACACCACGATCTTGTTTATTGTTATCGCATTCACGATGGGATATTGGGATTCGAAGGGGGGAAACACCCTCAGCGTAAACCATCATTTATTCCACTATTTTCTGAAGATTGTGTTTTATTTTTTTAACCCATGAATGAATAAATATTAACTACCTAAAATGTGAATCACAGCTAAAAATTGAATGGAGAACAACACTTTTCTAGGGCTCGGGAAAACCATTGGAAGAAGTCTATGCGTTCTTCCTCTACATGTGCAGGTGGAGCAAGTGGCAACTCCGAAGGCAGATGTCGGTGAAATGCGTCTACAGCAGCCGCCACGCCATCCTCATTCCCTATTGCTATCGCCAGCTCCATTGCTCGTGATTTTACCTTGAACAAAGGGGGGGGGGGGGGGATCAGATTAGTTAGTACAAACTGCCTTACCAAAGAACAGCATTTTGCGTCATAAATCTGATGGCATACTACTATATACACAGAAAGAATGAATCTAAAACATCACAAAAGATTAGAAGCATATATCAATGCATGAGATTGTACTACCTCAGGATCAAGCATGAATCTTATTGCATTGGAAAGTGCCTCAACTGTGAGTGCTGCTATAGGTATAGGTGCAGGACCCACTCCTCGTGCATGAACTCTCTCAGCCCAGAAGAACTGGTCTCCAAAGAATGGCACTACTGTGGTAGGACACTGTTACAAAAGAGTGGTCAATAACACTTGCAAAGGATAGAAGGTAGTCATCAGTATAAATGCTAATTGGCAACTTCTTGGTCATTGCCGAATAAATGTTGTCCTTGTGTACTGAGCGAACTCTGCAGTGCATGAGCCTTTTGCTTTACAAATGATGCAGATTATATCGTCAGGGGAACCTTTAATGGAAAGGGCCACCTTCAAGTGCTCTATTTTACTTTCTTTCAATTTTGCACAAAAATATAAGGATCTGATCCTAAGGCCCTTATTACGTTCTTTTACCTCACTTTAGCACAAATAAGTTCATTCAGCAAAGAGATTAGCAGCTTACCCCAGCTATCAGCCCTGCGGCTGTAGTACCTGCTCCACCATGATGCACCTAATAATCATACATACAATCTGATTAGTAAATTGTATCCCTATATAGAAAAATTTTTCGATCAAGTTTTAAATGACTTAAAGCATAGTGCGAGGGCAAAAATATGTTTAAAGTGAAATCTTGCAAGTAATGTTTGCTAAAATACTATGGCCTTGGTGCCGTACCAACCACATATATACTCACTAATCACCATACCACCTGATATATATTGCTCCACCGATTCTCTATTTGACATTACTGTTTTTTTTTTTTTGTATTCACGATGTAAACTTGATAACTACTTTTTACAGCTTCGTATCAATATATAACATTAGAACTGTATTTTATGAAGACATAAAATAAATTGATAAATAATTTGCTATCATTATATTAATAGAATTGTTCTACTTTATGTCACTTCTTACAATTTGACCACTATTTTTTTAGTCACTTCATATGTGGTACCCTGATGGCATATCTAAAATAGTAAACTCACCACTGCAGCACATCGAGGAAATAGCCAGTCGTGAGGGCAATCCTCCAAGATGAAGACATCCACTGGAACTTCTGAAACTACAGTTGGAGGTTGTGTACATGAAATAACAAGTTAGTCTACTCATGCTGTTCTACATGCTTCAGGTAGCAATGCCAACATAACTTCATCATGATCAGGTGTGTAGACAAAAGGATTGATTGGCAACTTACAACTTCCAAGAGCTCCCCAACCACGGCTAATGATCCCCCTTTGTCCTGTTTCTCTTAATGCATCCAAAATGGTAGCAGTGACTTTCTTCTCATCATCAAGAGGCTTCCCAGAGACATAACATAAACAAAATTTCAAAATTAGAAGGCCTAGTTACATAAACAGAATTAGAAGGCCAAATTAGCATAAATAAGATGATAATTGTGTCAACACGACAAAGGGAAATAAGCATTTTGCAGAACTTATATCAACCAATTTGTAACAGGGTGATAATCTATCATTGTGGTACGCTCCTATCAAGGCAGAAGCTTAATCTTACACTCGAAACAACTCTATCAAATATTTAAGTAGTAAGATCCAGTCAGCCACTGAGTGTAGCAGCAACTGAGTGTAGCAGAGATGCGGATGTTGCGGTGGTTTTGTGGGCACACAAGGAGGGATAGAGTCCGGAACGAAGTTATTCGGGATAGGGTCGAGGTGGCACCAATTGAGGAGAAACTTACCCAGCATCGGCTGAGATGGTTTGGACATGTCCAACGAAGGCCTCCTGAGGCGCCGGTGCGTAATAGGGTTCTTGAGCGGGTCGATAATGTAAAGAGGGGTAGAGGTAGACCTAAACTGACGTGGGATGAGTCGTTTAAGAGAGACCTTAAGGATTGGAATATCTCTAAAGAGATAGCTTTGGATAGGAGCGCTTGGAGACTAGCTATCAATGTGCCTGAACCTTGAACTTATTTCTTTCGGGTTTCATCTCTAGCCTACCCCAACTTGCTTGGGAAAAAAGGCTATGTTGTTGTTGTTGTTGTTGTTGTAAGATCCAGTCAGCCACAGCAATGGGATGCATTTTAAAGACATCAAGTAGTGGTTGACATGATCCTTGATTCTTTAATGTCTATACAGGCGAAATGTTATCATTATTACTTTTAACTCATACAATCATTATGAGTAAAAACTAAAAGAAGGGATGACCATCCATGGAGTATGATTGAGAATGACAAAACAAAATGAAAGGAATCACACTTCCAGGGAACAAAGAAACAGAGATTTTGACTTGCATAGCTGTAATGACCTACTTAATATAGATGGCGACATATATACATACCATGCTACCAAAACCAATATATATTGGCTTGGTCCCCTGTTGAAGCCACTGTGATAGCTCCGGTGGTGGTTGATACTTTGTTCCAAGATTTAAGAAGCAATATCCCACAACATCTACTAGAGGGCCCCAGTCTGAAGAGGATAAAAATAATCATGGATAAGAGTTTAATGTTAACCTCGTTTTATGCTAGCACACATAGATTTCAATGATCATAAAGTTTATCCATTTATTTGACTGTCACCTAGGTATATGCATTTAATAAAATTGGTAGATGCAAAGAACTGTGTAGCCCTGACAAATGATGACAATAACTATAGCACATGATTTCCCTTTTCTTCAATTTTGTAGAACGTTGCAGAACTAGAACATTATATCCATCTAGCCTTGCATATGCGCAAGAAAGATTTTGAACCCTAAAACTCATGTCAAGTCTTTGCTCAGTGGTTTGTCAGAGGCACATCAGCCACGCCAGCCAAAGTTCCTCCAGAGGGGCACCAAAATGTATAAAACCCAAGTCTCTTTTGGATGTTGACTAGTCAATGGCCAAGACCTGTGAGTAGTGTGACTCACACGCACACAATAATAAAAAAATCATCGGATGGTATTGTTTATAAGATAAAATCCAGGAGGGTGCATTATGTTCAGTCCTAGCTGTACCTTGTGCAATAATATCATCATATCCATAATTCAAACAGAAATATGGATATCATGGAAAAACATCAGTAACTGATAAGTATCTTGCACAGTGAAGTTAAATAAAGTAAAATCAGGTTACCTTTTGGCTTTGGCATAAGTTGAGGGCTCCACATGTATCCAGTAGGTAAGTGAGATATAGATCCGTGGTATGTGCTGAAGTAAGCAATAGGGGGCAAATTTAATTTCTTCCTAAAATCATTTATGAATCCCCTGGTGCCCCACCAAATTATTAAATCCAGAATAAGATACGATAGCTGAATGTGAAGTATAAAAATGTCAGAATTATATTTTTCTGGAAATAAAATAGAACAATTGTACCTTCATATAATAAAGAGAAAAAAATCACAAGTCTTGCATGTCTACAAAAGTGAGAAGGTTGAGGTGGTAATACCCTGTAGGTTGCGCTCTGAGGCATTCGTGCCAATGGATGTGGAAATTCATCGGTTGGCCTGTCTACAAATGCTAGCAGTTAGGAAACATGCAGAGCAAAGCAACTGCCTATAACTGTTAGTTAGCGGTTAAAAAATATGTATAACCTCACACAAGTATATCACATATACTTTATTAAAGTAGTATTTCTCTACTTTTTATAATGTAACTCAGGAATCTACGTGACAATTATTTTCCATACTGAGTTGACCATATTAGCACCAACCAAAAGAGGCAACACAAAGAATTAATCTTAAGGTAAACAGGATCGACAATACAAATTGTGTTGTTTGTGTCAACTTCAATTCATGGTTCTGTGGAAATTTGTTAGCAGATCTAGAGTGATATAAAGTAATGTAGAAATTCACAGGGATAAAAACTCGGCAGATTCAGCAGTACAGACTTACGTCCATGGAAAAGTGAAGAAGATATGCAGAGGTATTCCAAGAGCCTCAGCAATGTGCAGATGACCTGAAAGTCACATGATTTATTAGCATAGACCAATACAACCTCTTCCTTGGCCAGAAACAACTTTCCGATTAGCTTCAGATGCCATATGATTGTGGTGAAGATTTAAGATGTGAGCAAGCAGGCTAACAGCAGGGATTTTAAACTTGGAGATGTTGTGGAATAGCCAAAATAAGGTTGTCAAATAGTACCGACGGCAAATGAAATGGATTCTAGAGTAGTTTCAGGGGCTGACAAAATCTGATTTGCTAACTGCTAAGCCAAAAGCTACGATATGCACAGTCCTATACAGAGTTAAAGACTAGTTAATATAATCAAAGAAAGGTAATTAGGCACAATGTTTGCTTCTGAAATTAGAAATTTCCATCATAATCAGAGGATAGCAAATTCCGAACCGCAGGTACAGGAGAAAGAGAGAAGCCATATACAGGGATCTACACTTTTATTGGAATGGAAAAATATGTCAAAGTAAAAGAAGTGATAAAATTTACAGTAGACTACAGAAGAAAACACTGGTTTTATGGATGTTGCTCAAACCTCAGTTACTTTGCCTAACTGTCCATATGCACAGTACTTATCATAAAAATGTTTCACAAGCCCCATCTTTACAAAATTCCACGTGAGCTGACAAGATGTCCAATTCCATGGTGCCATAGTTTCGTCTCCACACCTCCACTAGCACAGCCGTATTGTCAGCTCAGGTAGTAGTATCTACTAGAAGTTGGGGGTGGGGTGGGGTGGGAAAACCCAAGTTCAGCTAGGCGGCGCCTAGACGGCGACTAGGCGCGACTAACCGGTAGTCGAGGGGGTTCCGCCTCGCCTATGGGGGTAGGCGGACCCCTAGGCGGGCGGAGGTCGCCGGTGAGGTCGGACGGCGGGCGCGGGCGGCGTTGGACGGCGGGCGCGGGCGGCGGCGGGCTCGAACTGAGGGAGAGAGATGCGGGAGAGGAACTGGCGGCGGGGACGCGGGCGCATGGGTGCGGCGGCGGGGACGCGGGCGCAGGGATGCGGCGGCGCGAGCGCTGGGATGTGGCGGCGCGGGATGCGGCGCTGGCGCAGGGAGCGGAAGTGGCGGCGTGCGGGAGAGGATGCGGAAGAGAGATGCAAGTTGGGCCTTTAAATGGGCCTTTTCCCCGTTCTTCTCATTTCATGAGCACTGATCTTCTATTTTTTTTCTTTTCTTTTAAGTATTTGTGCATGTATTCTGCTAAAAAAAGTATTTGTACATGTATTAATCACCGCCTAGAAAAAACGCCTAGGAACGCCTAGGCGCGATTAATCCCGCCTAGGCGCTAGGCAGTGGGTCAGCGCCTAGAATCCGCCTAGCGCCTAGCTGAACTATGGGGAAAACCATTGTTAATAGTTTCAAATTCATTAATGGATGTTGAAAATCGATGCAAAGTAGATTCAAAATTTATTAAAGAATGTCAAAAGTTGAAAATAAATTAGCAGTTTATGATGTACAGACCCACCATAAGCAGGAGGATTTGCTATTATTGCCTGAGCTCTGAATGGTGTTCCAGTATCCAAATCAGGTTCTGTGCATGCAGGTAGAACTGAGAAGATAATTTCCTTAAGTTGCTTTCTTTGAGCGTAAATCTCTGTTGGTGCAGCCAGGCAAAACCCTTTGTTTTTTGTCATGTCTGCAGTTAAAAGTGCATTCCTTAATCAAAATGAGTATGAATGACACAAGCATTCTTATATTAATTTAATTGCTAAAGAATTGTATGTCTTTTCTTCCTTAAAGAACAAGGTGCGCAAATTAATGTTTCATTCATTAACTAAACATAATACAATTTTGCATAGGCTCTTTTCTTTAACACATTTAGACAGCTATCTAAGTGGACAAAATAACTGAATGATACTTCACATTTGGTCACAGTTTTTATAGAGTAAGACAGCTAAGTGGATTTAATTATCTCAGCAAAATTATACAACCCAGAATGTTTTTTATCTGCAAAGACAACAGAATATTTATGATATAAGAGCACTAGAACCATACACTGAGCCATAATCCGAGGATCACCACCCAATGGGTAAAAATCAATGCCAGCTGACTTCACGAAAGTACGGAAATTGACATGAGTTGCCAGTCTAACATAATGACCAAATTCCTGCAAAGAATTCCATTTGTTCTTTTATAAAAGAGACCGGGCAGTGAACCAATACTATAAACCGATATATTTTTCATTGATAGTGAGTCAAATATTATTAAGTTTGTTAACACTGGGGTATTGAATTGAGCATCTACACGGTGAAAGATGCCTAGGTTGATCCCCCCCAACATGTCAGAATGCGTATCAAATACAACAGGGAGGACATGTTAAATCCGAGATAAATATCCCATGAGTACCGTTACTGTATCATCTGAACATTTTGAAGTATAGCAGACAAGCATATATTTTTCTTGCACTTCCTCAACTACAGGTAGACTTGCACATAACTTATAAAACTTTCCAACTTCAAAAGAAAACAGAGAATAATGATAATTTTACTCCTGGTATACTTGACTACATGCTCAAAAAAATTGAATTAAAATATGCATTTTCCAGAAGCCTCGTTAGAAATCAATATACTGCACAATGCTTATATTTCTGGAGGGCTTTGGGAAGTTGAGCCCTCTAGCAGGTGCTTGTAGGTTCACCAACCTGAAGTCTTTTAGCTAATGCTATAAAAGGCTGAACATCCCCTCGGGTTCCAACTACAAGTATAGCAATCTTCAACTTTGGGACTGACTTGGTGATTCCAGGTGTAACTTTTTCAATTTCATGCGGTATATAACCAAAAGCATCAATCTCTGAGAGTTCTGAGGTAACAAGAGCACTACGTGTCACATCTACCTCCACGGTACCATCATTCTGGAACTTTACCAGCTTCTCGAATATCTTTATCTGGAGCACCAAACAACAATGAATGAATAGCTATAACACAAATGACCATAAGTATAAATAAACCACACAAAGGAAAAACATGGATATTTCAAGACAACATTTATATTTGGCTGGAAAGATTGTTTCCAGCTTCTCGCAAATTCTCCTGAACAAAAACAAAACCTTAGCTCCCATATAATCATAGCGACAAAACTAAATGCAGCTGGTTTCTTGCACCAGCATGCATTATACTAGAAATCTGGAACTAGATACAGAGATTATTGCAATTAGATATCAAGGCTCCCTGTGAAGGCTAGTATCCATAGCCACCAAGTTTTAATATCAGAATGACAACAGGATCACTGCATTACTGGTATGAATAAATGGATGGACAGAATCACATGCATGTGAGTAGTTGGGATCAATGTAAACACCATCCTACGTATTTAGTATGCAAGAACAATACAGTAAATAACAAAGTGAGCATCAATACGCCTACCTTCTCATTTTCCGATAGCATATCCAAAGTGAGGTCACACTTCAGTAACCTATCAGAGTATGATCGTACAAAAGTGTGCTCTTGCCCTTTAAAAATACCAGAACTTGCAGCTGTCGATTTGCTATGCCCAAATACTGTAGAAGATCAAGTGGATAATATTTCAGAGCAAAACAAAAGCACATTTGGAACTCGCTAATACAATTCTGTTGTAACCATTGTTTCCAATACAATTTATTTATTCTATTAGACCAGTTTCCCTCTTTTTACAAACAGTGTTTTCTTTTATTCTGGAAATATGGCACACTGGCTTTACCAGATAATATGACACCCTGCAATCAAAAGCTGATTGAAAACTAACTAACACAGCTGGCATAGTGTTCAGTGACTTGCATATTGAAGATAAAGGAGCAACCTTCTGGTTCTGCTGAAGCTATAGTAACTTTGAGACAGATGTTTGGCAATTGGAAAACACGAACACAACTAGCATGAACAAATAAAAATCTAGACAATATTGCAATTTGTGGCAGCCAATACGACCAAGTAACAACAGCCGAGGCCTAGCACAGCGAGAAAATTGCATATTTGGGACTCTAAATAATGCGCTTCGCAGTTTTGCCATTTTTAACATTGACATCGCAAAATTAGGACTCCAAACATGTATAAGTTGATTATACTGCCATTTGCCGTATTTCATCCCTTCTCTAATTTCTTTTTCATGTATTTAGGATGTGAGTTGACCCTTTTGCCGTGCTGCCCCTTTCTTCCGATCGAGTCTCATCCGGAGTGCTGCCCCTTTCTTCCGATCGAGTCTCATCCGGAGGATCGGAGCGTCGCTCTCTCTCTTCCGTTCGTGAGTAGGGCCGGCGGCCATGAACAGCCTGCCGCCCGATGAGGCAGCCCCCGCCGCCTGCAACCTCCCCTGGTCCCTGGCCGTGGCAGGCTCTGGACGCCGCCGGCACTGGCCCTGCACAGCACAAGCCAGCACCTGGCCACCGCTGGCTCTAGCCCATGGCCGAGGCAGGCTCCCACCGGCGGCGGCAATGGCCCCTGGCCGAGCCAGAACCTGCTGTCCTCATTCACGCTGCTATCTACGGGCAGAGGCATACACAAGACGGGCGGCTGCAGCCGGCATGGTAGATGGAGCTATCACCGGGAGAGGCGGTGGCGCTGTCGCCATCGTCGGAGAAGACTGGATCGAAGTCCATCTGGTCCAGGCTAAGGGACAAAAGGGTCCATTCACAACCCAAATACATGAAAAAGAAATTAGAGAAGAGAGGAAATACACCTAGTGGTAGCATAATCAAGTTGCACATGTTTAGAGTTCCAATTTTACGATGTCAATGTTAGAAATGGCAAAACTTCGAAGCGTGATGTTTGAAGTCCTAAATATGCAATTTTCTCGCACAACAGCAACCTTCATCACAAATAAGTCCGTTATTTTGGATTCTTACACCTACAGTGGTGTAAGCATTCACCACCTTTCCCTGATTCCCCCTTTCTCAACATGTCTATCACGCACTCCAGCTGTATATCACGCATTTTATCGCACAACTGAATAGCATGGCGAAATCACGGTCTCTCTTCACGAAATTCAGCACATATAACATCTCATTTTCCATGCTTACACATAGGCTACAATTGAAATTCTCAAAATTCACATGCACACCGTGCGCACTTAGAACCAAACCAAACAATCCCGAAACGTAAGCATACCTCGCTGCCGCGACGAGACGAACAACTCATCTTCGCCCACCGATCCGGAAAACCTGGCGTCCATGGAGCTCAGCACGAACTCCCCCATCCCCTCGGCGAAGGAGGACGACGCGCCCGCGCCCGCCGCCTCCAAGCCACCCTTCCGCCTCCGAACGCCGCCGCCCACTCCCGCCTCCTCCCACACCTCGCCGTTTCTCCCCATACCCTGCGATGGCGAGGTGGCAACAGGCTGCCCCGCGGGATGAGAATCTACCAGCGCTCCCAGCCCCGCATCGCCATTGCCCGCGCCGCGGCGAGAGCTAAACCCTTGGGAGCGTGGACTCTGGGGTGGGGACAGGGCAGGGAGACAGGGCGGGACGCGCCGGCAGAAGGTGGCTGGATGTCGCGGGGAAGGGGTCGGAGCCGGGGTGGGGCCGCGCGGGCCTGGAACTGGGAGGAAGCGGCGCCACCGGACAGCGGCTGCGGCGGGAGAGAGGACAGGAGAGAGTTGAGAGACCGCTGGGAGGAAAGAGAAAGGCGAGCCCCGTTCTGGGGTTCTGGGCTGGAAAGTATCCTTGCCGTAGGTTCCTTAACGGACGGTGGATCGAGGAGTTTGGTCTATGGACTCGGACCATGGGGGTCAACGAGCGCGGTGGTGATCTGTCCTGACAGGCTGAGACGTTGCATCTTCGATGGGATTAATTAATGGCTAGGGCCTACTAGTCTGTGAAAGAGAAGTGTCTCGAGCTTGAAACGCAGGGATGAATACCGGGGGAAGACTAGTCCGTGCGCTGTGCCACGCTGTGTTCACATGTCCACTGTTCAATGGCGAATGGTTTTGGAGCGATTTTTATTTTTTTTAACGAAATTATACTTAGCACTTTTTCTTACTGAAATGAAAAGAACCGAGGGAGGGTCACAACAATTTTTTATACTTCCTACGTATGATCAAGTATCAGTCATTCAAAATTATCCCGAGCCAACTCACTTTAACTCGCATAACTTCTCATATTAAGACAAATAAACTATTTTGGCCTAAGGTTATTTGAAAGCTTGGTAATGTTTTTGCTTTCCAAACAAAAGGTCGTGTTGTTTCCAAAACTAGTCTTCCATCCATAGAAGAAAAACCGGACCGAACCATCGATTGAACTGGAGAAACCAAGAGGTCCAACTGGCTCGATTTGATATTCCGCCAGCATCAAAGGGAAACAAATCAAGATATTGAAGAAAAAAATAAAAGCAATATTCCACCAGTATTGCTACAGCCAGCCTAATAGCTTGAAAATCAATGTTTTAAACAGCAGTGCTATAGTGGCGCAATAGTGTTTTTTAAGAGCAGTCGCTATGATTATTACAGTAGAAAATAGCAAGCTATACTGGCGCTAATGACATTTTGAGAACACTACCGCTAAATCTTATAGGACGGCGGTAAATCTTATAGCTCACTATTTAAATGAAACATTGATGAAAATAAACGATAGTAATAAGATAGAAATCCTATAGGACGGTGGATTCAGCGATATACACAGTTCACACTTGTTATAGGATTTCTCCTTGTGAAGCGCTTTCTAATGCCGAATTTTTTATACTTCTTATACTGGCGCTAATAGCATTTTGAGAACACTACCACTAAATCCTATATTCCACTATTTAAAACATTGCTAAAAATCCTATAGCATTTTTAGAACCCTACCGCTAAATCCTATAGCACACAAAAGTTCACGTGATGGCATACAGGTGTCTCCGAACTTTTTAATGGCATACATGTAACCATGAAATTTTATAATGACATACAAGTAAAAACTCTCCAAACACCCAGGGATCACTATATTTCTTATCGTTACGATCATTCACAAGCACCAAGTTCTCATAAAAAGAGATATAGAACCTGGCATCTGTCGTGGTGCTGCAAACCACAGCCGGGTGGTGGAAGGCACCCCCCTAAGCCCCGAGGGTGTGTACTCGGGGGTTAGCTAGTCCTAGTTCGATCTCGCTCAAGAACACGATGAACACAGCAAAATTTAGAGTGGTTCGGGCCGCCGGAGCGTAATACCCTACGTCCACTGTGTGTTGTATTGCCTTGCCTCGAGAGAGTTCGAGAGAGCCTATGTGTCGTGTGTCTGTTCGGCCTTGTAGTGTACAGCGAGCGCCTCCCTTTTATATCTCAAGGGAGGCGCGTACATGGCTGCTGGGTCCCCGACAGGTGGGCCCAACGATGTAGTATAAAATAACATACTGTTCATATATTATGGCGTCGCAGGCAAAGGAGATCTCTCTCCTGGATTCCCTTGCCTGCTCCTGGAGTCCCCCGTTCAACATGTCCAGGCGCTGTCTTGTCGGAACGGTGCCAGATGTAGCTAGCGGCATCGCCTGCCACGTAGCTGAACGGGCTGTGTAGCTTGCGGCGTAGACGGCATGATGGAAAAGTGTCGTGCCGTCGTATCCCATTAATGCGGCAGACGGGCTCTGCGCGGGTGCGGCTGCACTGTGTATCTCGGTAATACGCGATACACAGTGGGGGCCTGACAAAGGCTACCCCGCGTGCAGTGGTGGCAGAGCACGCCTCAACCACCAGCATTGAATGCGATGAGAGGGCGAGGCTTCCAGCGGAAGGCTTGCGCTTGAACCCGCGCCCGTGCCTCTAGGACGCGGGGCGGCTCCGGACCCCTCGGCGGTATGTTGGTTCTACAGCACGGGAGGTCCGGACGGGTGCAGGAGGTCCCGAACCCCTTACGGGGGGTCCGAGGCCCCGGCTGCCAGCTCGGAGCTTCCCTTCCTCTGGGACATGTGGCGTCTCCGGACCTATCCCTCGCGGAGAACGGATCCGGGGCCGTTTGCCCGGTGAGGTAAGAGCCTGACCCGTGGGGCCTGGCTGCTCCGTCCTTTGGGAGTAGTCACGAATAACTAAACAGGCCCTGCCTTGCTGCAGTAGGAGTGGGTATCCCTGCTAAAGGGTACCGACAACATCTGTACATGTGATCAACACCCCATAAAATGTACTGATGGAGCTTTCCTTCTTCCTTCCAACCTTTGCGCCCTTTTGCCTTCGAGCTTTCCTTGCCCCTTTGTAACACCCCTATGTTAATCGTCTCGCTAATCATGAGTTAACTCGCTAATTGTGGACTCAAATTCGTCATTAACGCTAATCGCGTTTGCTTAGTAAACATCTAATTAGCCGTGTTCGATCTCGTTTTTGTCCTTGATCCGAGCCTCAAATCGATTTTCGCCCAAAACGAAAGTTGTAGATCTTTTCTTCCTCTACAACTTTTATTTTGGTCAAATTTTAAGTTCCTATATCAAAATTTGAGTTCTAGAGGGTCAAACTTAAGTCAAATTCATTTCAAATGAGTTCACTGCAGCGACAGAGTTTCCACTGTGACGCCCCCGACGTCCATACCACCGCTGGCCGCCGGCGAGCGACGCCACGCATCGGCAATCCCGGCGATCCTCGACGTCTGAGCGCTGCTCGTATTCTCGCGGACGCCCTCGAACCTTCCTGCCCCGTCTTTCCCTTCCATCCCCTTCCTCGCACGCAGCGGAGCCGTGCAACCCTAGCACCGCCGCTCGCCGCGCCAGCGTTCGCGCCGACCATCCATCGTCACCATGCCCCGATTTCTCGCGCTCTGAGCTGCGCGACCTCGCCCCGAAGCTCCTCCATCCCTCCACGAGCGCGACCGTGCCCTACCCCGACCGAATCGAGCTCAGACCGCGGCAGCCATTGCCGATCTCCGTCGAGCTCCGCCCCTCTACGCCGAGCTCCCTCTCCCGGCCATCCTCTGCTTCAAATCGAACCGCGGTGAGCTCCTCCACGATTTGCTCTCGCTCCCTGACCCTATCCCCGTCGAAATCCGCCACCACCGCCTCCGCAGTGCCGCCGCGCCGCCGCGGAACACGCACGCCGCCGGACCTCCCTGTGCGCCGCCGCTCGCCGCTGCCGCGCGCCCTAGGGCCGCCTAGGCTCCCTGAAGCTCATGCCGCCCGCCTCCGCCGCCGGCCGGCCCGGGCCAGGCCGGAACGTGGCCGCCGCTGCGCGTCCTGCCCCGGCGCCGCCGCGGTCCGCCGCGAGCCACCCTGCGCCGCCCTACGCGCGCGCCTGCTCCCCCCCCCCCCGCCTTGTGTTGGCCGCGGCCGAGCCGCGTCGCTCCGTCGGGTGGGCTCCGCCGGCGGGAGCCGGTGCTGCGCCGCCTTGGCCGCGCGCCGCCCGTGCGGCGAAAGCAGAGGAGGGGGAGGCAGCTGGGCCGGCGCCCACTGCCATGTGGGGCCCGGCTGTCAGCCCCCCTTTTTCCTTTTATGTTTTTAAGCTTTATTTCTTTATTCCGGCTGGAAAATTTATAATCGCCTAGAAATTCACAGAAAAATGCAAAAAATGCCAAACAAATTTTGTTAGGTTTCTAAAATCATGATCTTCAGAGGAAAAATGCTTAACCATGCTTTTTATCACTTTTGCTCTGCTGAAAATTCAGTTTGTGTTAAACCTAGTTTATTTATTACCACTTTTTCTATTGCTCTAAAAATTATGAAAAATTTGCTATGGCTTAATTCTTGCATGTGTAGTTCACTGAAAAAGTTTCAGGTGCATGTTCTATGTGCAAGTGTGTGGATCTATTTGTTGTTCAATTGATTTTCTAGGGTTAAAATAAATGCTTTCGATCGTCGTTAAATGTTAGAAAAATTTGGGTGGCATGCTTACTGTTTTCAAGTTAAGCTGGTAAATTTTTGTTGCTAGAGCTTATGCGCAAGTTAGGGTTTTGCTTAGATTGTGCCCTAGCTTTACTCTTTTCTTTATATAAATGTTGTTAGTTATTATTTCATGTATGTGTACCTCAACAAAGCAAACTCCGGTTTTAATCCTTGCTGCTCTAAGCAAAGTTAGTAGTTGTTTTTGGAAGGAAACACTTCAGGCTAATGAGTTGAACTTCTGAACCGCATTGCGTTGTATCGTTTTGAAATGCATCTTTTCATAAGTACTCATGCATTGCACTGAGTTCTAATTTGTTGCATGACATATTTTATTCGTGTAGACGCCACGAACGACGCTGTCCACGAGCTAGTTGCTGGGTCGGTCCAGGAGCCACGAGCAGGAGCGCAGTAGGAGGACGCCGTTGAGCACGCCCCCGGAGACCTAGTTAACCCTGCTGACCTGCCAGGCAAGCCCCGGAGCATAACCATATTTTAAATTATTCAATGTTTAATTAAGTATTGTGCATTTATGTTCTAGGAGTTGAATGGAACCATAGTATGCATGTTTTCCCTAGGTACAGTGGGCCTATACTAGTATGCAGGTGTCGATAGAAATGCTCTGCTAAATAGGAATTCGGTAGAAGTCGAGTGATTACTGTCACTCGCGAGTTTAGGATCTTGATTCCTTAGTTTTGGCTTGAAATGAATTGTTGAATAAAGAGAAATGGAGACCGGGCGGAAATGAGTTGGATTAATGGTATAGAATGGATGAAAAGAAATCTCCGCCTGTGTCGATTGAGGACCGTTCCGTTGTTGGCAGTGTTGACTGAGTTTGAACAGTACTAACTACATGCCGGAAGTAGGAGGTAGTCGAAACCGGTAAGCTAATTACCTGATTTGCAACGATACTTTGAATCGCGACCTGCTACTCTGGGAGTGGAATGATGGCGGGTGTTGGATAGTATGTCGCCTCCGGGTTCTCTGGGAGTTCGCCGTGAGGGACCCTTCACCCGGGTTTTGGCAGGCGTGATTCAGACGTCGGGGTGATGATGGGAACAGTTGACGTGTGTGGCCCGACGAGGTTTACGCGTGTCGTGTGAGTTAGGTCCACCTTGCAAGGTTAAATCGGTTCGATTCGCCGTCTCTCTCGGTTAAGAGAACCTTGGTCACTTTGTCACATCGTAGTAAGAAAGTGAATTGAAAACGGAATGGAAAAGGCTGGTTTGTGAGTTCTGAAAGATAATCTGTTCCACCATGCGTGCTCTAGATGATTAGGCGAATTTAGTTAATACTTGGTATACTAAATGGAGCTAAAATATTGAAAGTAAGGATTCACTTCTAGCAGTCTTTCAGCAAAAGAACTCCAGAGCCAGAAAGCTTTGCATGTCTAAGTAATGAGCTAAGTATACCCAAAGTCGGGTAAGCCTTGCTGAGTATTAGTATACTCAGGGTTATTGTTGAATCCTTTTAAGCAGGTTGCGTCCCCGCTGACTTCAAGGAGATCTGTGCGTCCTGGATTGGACAGCCGCTTCCTCCGGGTTGGACCATCGAGTGGGCCCCGTCTTCCCCGTGAAGATTGGGCAGGTTGGCATCACATCGGTGGGCAGGATGTGGAGCTCACCCTTTTATCGTCGTTGTGGCTATCGTATTGTATTTCGAACTCAGTTTTAAACTTCCGCTGTGCGTTTGAGCTCTGTTGTTTGTATTTAAACCTTTTATGTAAAACCGGTGTTGTAAATTAATTTGAAGACTTCTGTGTGCTGGTATCACATGTGCTCATCTTCGTACGGGTCTAAGTGCAATTGTGATCCTGGAGTACAGTAGTTTAATCGGGATTTTACCCGACAGCCTGTCAGGTTACACCGTTTTAAGTGCACAGTAACTGGATTAAGTATTAAGATGATGGTTAGTGCATTTAAGCCGGTTTAATTTGGACGGTGCTGCTACACCCTTGCTCCCCCACGCAGGCTGCTCCTCACCTCCACAGAGAGATGGCATCCCTTGCTCATCCCCGCCGTTTCCAGTCCGAGGAGGAGTTGAACACGGTGCGCCGCCTGCTTGGGTGGAGTGCACAGGAGACCGGTTGGGGGGTCCGAGCAGGCTCGGTTCCCCTCGGCAACCTCCGCGCCGGGGAGTTTGTGCTATTCACCTCGCACATCTCCACCGGCGTGGGACTGCCGATCTCTTCGTTCCTGCTGCTGCTGCTGCTGGAAGACTTCGGCCTCCAACTTCAGCACCTGACGCCCCACTCCGTCCTCCTGACATCCATCTTCGTGCATTTGTGCGAGATATTCGTGGGAGTGCGGCCCTGCGTCATCCTCTTCCGCTACTTCTTCGTCCTGGTGAAGTCCGGAAGGAGCAAGGACGAAGTGGGGGGGTACTACTTCCAGATGATGAGTGACCTGCCGACGCCTTACATTCCCGGCCTTACTGGCGGGAAGTGGGAGGAGTGGCGCAGGGATTGGGTGATCGCCACCACCGAAGCCAACGAGCGCTTCGCCCTGCCGACCGAGGGACCTGCCACCGACCGTGCATCCTGGAGGGCCAAGCCGTCCCTGCAGCCGGAATTCGACTCTGTGCTGGGCAAGATCAGGTCGCTGGCGGAGAGCGGCCTCACCTCGTGGCACGTGCTCGGAGATTTCCTGAAGCGCCGGATCGCCCCCTTGAAGCAGCGGCCGCGCCCTGCTTGGAGCTTCACCAGCCTCAACGACTGCAGCATGACCCATCGCGGAGAGGGGAGCGACCTGACCCAGGAAGCCTTGGAGGTCTTGGTACGGGCTGTGACGGGGGACGCCTTTATCCCGGAGAACCTGATCCTCCCCCAGGGTATTGTCCCCCTCTGCGAGGACTCCGCGAGGGTGGCGGTGCTGGCTACCCTACCAACTCTTGACGACTGGGGGCTGGCCCCACGCCAGACCGGAGGCGATCCGAACCGTGGGCTCCGGATCCCTGGCGCGTCCGGGGATCAAGCTACGCTGAGCACCGCGGGGTCCGGCCCTACTACGAAAGGGAAGCAGGCTGTGACCAGTAGCGCCGCCACAGCCGGTTCCAGCCAGGTGCGGAGCAGCTCCGGTGTGTCGTTGGGAGACGCAGGCCGGCGCAGGTTACTTAGGGGCGACGGGACCCCGGTCACGGAGTCCGCCGCGAAGCGTCAGAGGACCGCTGAGAGCGCGGGCCAGGGTAGCTCCCGGGCCACCGGCCCTCGCGGGTCCTCCGGGGCGACTGCGTCGCCACCATCGCCGCCGAGAGATACCTCCCGCCGGCAGCAACAGCAGCAGCAGCAGCCGCGGGAGCAGCTGCAGTGGGCGCGAGAGCGGCAACAGCAGCAACAAGAGCAGCCCCGAGTTGCGCCCGCGCCGCAGCCACGGGAGCAGCAGGAGGAGGAGGAGCAGCCCCGGGTTGCGCCTGCATCGCAGCTGCGGGAGCAGCAGCAGCAGCAGGAGGGGCCCCGGGTTGCGCCTGCATCGCAGCCGCGGGAGCAGCAGCAGCAGGAGGAGCGGAGGTCGGGCCTCCGAGGACGCTGGGTACCCGGCGCTTCTGGGTTAGTGTTATTCTGCTCTCTTCCCCTGTGCCAGGTGCTCTGCTTTTTGCTGAAGGCTTCTCCACTTTGTTGCCAGGGCTCCTCGCTCGTCGGCTGGTGCCCAGGCGACCACGGCCTCGGCGGCGACAGCGGCGGCGACGGCGGGTGCGGGATCCTCAGGTGCAGCGACCTCTGCCAGCCCGGTGGTGCCCGATGTGGTGCTGACGGGCGCGTCATTACCAGGCTCAGCAGAACCTAACGCTGCAGCGGCGGGTGCGCCTGTGGGGGCGCGGCAGACGTAGCGGCGGCGGAGGCGCCGGCGCCGGGCGCAGCCGCACCCGATGCAGCGACGGCGGAGGCGCTGGCGCTGGGCGCAGCCGCACCCGACTCGGCGGCGGCGGAGGCGCCGATGCCGGGCGCAGCCGCACCCACCGCGGTGGTGGCAGAGGCGCCGGAGACGACTGCTGCAGCGGAAGCTCCCACCTCCAGCTCCAGTCCTGTTGCAGAGGAGGAGTTGGAGGTGGTCTTTGGCAGGCAGCTCCTGCAGCTCCAACTCCCGGAGGAGGAACCGACTCCCCTTCCCCAGGTGCTGACCCAGGTCCGGTGGTCGATAGTGGAGGCAACCTCCTCCGCCGAGGCGGCCTTCCGGCGGGAGTGGTCTGCCCTGGAGAGCGAACGCCAGCGCCTCTCCGACTGGCACACCCGCCTGGAGGCGCACACGAAGGCGGAAGCCTCCCGTGCTGCGGAAACCCGATCAAAGCTCAAAGCCGACCAAGAGGCCTATCGAGCCAACCTTCTGAAGGGGTTCAACCGGGAGCTTGCAGTATCGAGCCGGGAGAAGGCCCTGGCCCAGCGGGAGGAGACTTTTGCCTTGGAGGTTGTTAGCTTCGCGGCTCAGTGGTCCGACCTCGAGACTCGCCTCGCGGCCCAGCAGTCCGAGCTGGAGATTCGTAGCCAGGGTCTCGAGGTCCGGAGGCAGGAGCTCGACGACCTCTCTGCGACTCTGCAGGGATGGCGCGAGCAACTGCAGGAGAGAGCCAGCAAGCTGACTATTGCCGAGGCGGATCTGGAGGAGGACCGGAAGTCCCTTGATAAGCGGGAGTCCCACGCCTCCAACATGGAGAAGGAACTTGGGCGCCAGCGGGACTCCCTCAAGAAGCTGAAGGAGTGATCGGAGAAGAGGAAGGCTGAGCTCGAGGAGAGGTCCCGCGAGATGGAGGTGGCCAAGGCGGCTCTAGACACCCGGGTGCAAGAGGCGGTCCAGGAGGCGGTCCGGAAGCACCAGGAGGACCAGCGCATGGGGGCCCAGTGGATTGCTGACTGGGCGACCGAAGCGAGCCTAGCACTGGTGCCACTTGGAATGAGCCCAATCCAGGTGGCGGAGCCGCCAGCTTCGATAGCTGACGCCCTCCGAGTGCTAAATTCTGCTTCGGATAGGCTCCGGCGTCTGGAGCCGGTCCTTGCTGGCCAGCTCGAAGCCGAGGGTCGCGAGCTGATCCGGATGGTGGCGGAGCACATCCTGACCTGCCTCCAGAGCCACGACGCGGCCATCTCGCTGACGCCCGTGGTTGATGGTCCTATAGCAGAGACGGAGGCCGCCGCTCGGGACAGCGTGCGGGAGGTCGTCGACTTTGTTGCCGCCTACTTCAAGCGGGAGCCTGCAGACCCTTGAGCTGGGCATTGTATTTTTGTATCTTTTGCGTTATGTAACAAATATTGTACTAGTTGAAATTTTGGAATAGAAGAAACTTCAACTTAGCTTTTTGTTAATTGTTGGTTTGCGGTATACTGCACCCCGGCGCCCTGGCCCCCTGGCGGATAGGTTCAGTTGATTGGACCTGTCTGCCACCTGAGCTGTAGAAGATACTCCGGACCTCCTTGGGCATAGGTGCCGCATAGTTTGCAGGCTGAGCAAGTGTCTTATGCCTTTTCCTGCGTAGCAGAAAAAACTACAGAGAGAAGAATCAACTCGTTCGCATGCTAGTAATGATACTGCGACTTAGCTGTTTGACATATGCAGATGTCGTGGCACAAAGCGAATGCCCCGGCCCCCTGGGAGATAGTCTCAGTTGTTTTTGAGTCTGTCTACCAACGAGACTGGACCTCGATCTGCATGAAACTTTAAAGCGGATGCCGGGACCCCCTGGTAGGTAGGCTCAATGGTTGAGGCTGGCTACCACCATTCAAGGTTTAGCCTGTATACCACTTCAAAGTTACAGCTTAGTAGCAGGCACGCGCGACCTATTCTGGACCGGCCCCCAGTCTAGTACAAGGTCCAGAGCTCTAGATATACAGGTCCGGGCATTTCAGTGTTTGTTATAGAGTGGAGTGTGTAGGCTTAGGGTGCGAGACCAGGCTAAGGCGCTGCACAGGGCTCCGGACCACTCCAGGAAACAACATGACTTCTCCGGACCTGGATATGATGCTCCAGACCCTTCCTAGCAGTGGGTGAGGTCACTCTATCGTATTCGATCCTTTGAGATATGGAGCTGGACATGCCGTGTAGGACTGAGGAAGCCAACTCTTGAGCTAGAAGGAGGTCCGAGCCCCTAATTACCCGGCTCCAGGTACTAGAGCACTCGTTACAGGGCGGTGGAGTGTGTAGGCTTTTGGGTACGGAACCGGCTAAGCGGCTACACAGGACTCCGGACCACCCCAGGAAACAAGCACCCCCTCTCCAGAGTAGGTCCCTAGGGGTTCGGACCCCTCCCCAGCAGGAAGATGGTCCGGTATCTGTACGACAGTCCAGCAACTCAATACAGATCTTAGTTGTAGCGACAAGAGTGGAAGTCCGCACAGGGGGTTAGAAAAGTAAAATCTCGAGAATTAGAATGTGAAATTAAATTTTGACACAAAGACAGAACTGGGAGAAAATCTTTCCTTTGCAATCTTGATGTACATGGCTTGCGCGATGGATGCCAGAGGCCGGGTTTACGAGGTCGGACCTCTACCGCTCTGAGCCGCGCGTTAGCCGACGGTGCGATGGATGCCAAAGGTCGGGTTTACGAGGGTGGCCCCCAACCGCTCTGGGCCGCACGCTAACTCTATCTTATTACAAAGGAAAAGTTTATTTCCCTGCTCTGCCTAGGTGTAAAACTTATGTAGATGCTCTATGTTGCATGGGTTGGGCAGCGGCACTCCATCTTCTGTGGCGAGGCGAACGCACCCGGGCCGGCATACCTCTGTGACCTTGAAGGGCCCCTCCCAGCTGGGGGAGAGTTTGTGGAGCCCCGCTCGGTTCAGGATCCGTCTGAGGACGAGGTCGCCAGCCTGGAGCTCCCTACTGTGCACGAACCGTTGATTATAGCGCCGGAGCGCCTGGTTGTAGCGTGCATTTCGGATTGCTGCTCGCCACCTTCGTTTGTCAACGAAGTCCACGTCGTCACGCCGCAACTGCTCCTGCATGGATTCGTCAAAAGCCTGGACCCTTGGTGAGCCCAGGTGAATTTCTGGGGGAAGGCATGCTTCAGCCCCGTAGACTAGGAAGAATGGAGTCTCCCCGGTGGCTCGGTTGGGTGTCATCCGGTTGCCCCACAGTACGCACGGAAGCTCGTCAACCCATTAGGCACCATGCTTCATCAAACAGTTGTAGGTGCGGGTCTTGAGTCCCCTGAGGATCTCTACATTCGCTCTCTCAACCTGTCCATTGCTGCGGGGATGTGCCATGGACGCAAAGCATAGCTGGATGCCGATGTCCTCACAGTACTCTTGGAAGAGTCTGCTTTTGAATTGGGTCCCGTTGTCCACGATGATGCGGTTTGGGACGCCAAATCTGCACACAATTGACTTGAGAAATGCGACTGCTGATTTCTTTGTGATATTCACCACAGGGGTAACCTCCGGCCACTTTGTGAACTTGTCGATGGCGACATAGAGGAACCGGTACCCGCCGACGTCCCGGGGGAATGACCCCAGGATATCCACGCCCCACACAGCGAATGGTCATGAGGGCGGAATCATCTGCAGAGATTGAGCCGGTGTGTGTATTTGCTTTGCATGGAACTGGCATGCTTTGCAGGACCTTACCAGCTCAGCAGCATCCTGGAGTGCTGTTGGCCAGTAGAAGCCATGCCGAAAGGCCTTGCCAACAAGCGTGCGAGATGAGGAATGACTTCCACACTCGCCTCCATGGATCTCCGCGAGCAACTCGCGACCCTCTCCCTGGGAAATGCACCGCATGAGGACACCATTGGCGCCACGGCGGTAGAGATCCCCTTCTACCACCGCGTAGCGTTTAGCCAATCGGACTATGTGCTCTGCGGACACGTCGTCATCAGGGAGAATGTTATCTTTCAGGTAGCCCCGAATCTCGGAGATCCATGCATCGGGAGCTCCCTGAGCAGGTGGGGGTGGCTCTATGAGGTCTCCAGGATCCTCAATAGAGCACACAGCCCAGGTCGGGCACCATAGGTGGAATGCCGCCGGGACCGCTAGCTTCGAGGTGCTAGCTTGATCCCCTTCACCCAGTTCGGCAGGCTGGGCGGTAGGTCTCAGCAGTCGTCTTTCGAAGACGCCCTCGGGCACGGATGCCCAGGTGGATGCTCTCGCGGAGAGATCATCTGCTGTTGAGTTGAGTTCGCGGGGAACATGTTGCAGTTCCAAGGCGTCGAAGTCCTTCTCGAGCTTCCTCACGTGGATGAAGTATGCCGCGAGCTGGGGATTGTTGTAGCTGAAATCCCCTCGGACCTGCTTGACGATTAGTTGTGAGTCCCCCTTCACCAGAAGCTGCCGGACCCCCAGAGACAGGGCTTGCGCCAGGCCAAAGATCAGGGCTTTGTACTCCGCCATGTTGTTGGTGGCCTTGAACTCAAGGTGCACCATGTACTTCAGCTGATCTCCGTTTGGGTCGATGAGGACCACACTAGCTCCGGCCCACTTCTCGCGGGCGGACCCATCGAAGAAGAGTGTCCAGTGGGGCTCGGTGAAGACTGGAGTCCTGATTTCCGGCTCCAGGGGTCCGGCGTTGAAGTCCGGACCCCCAGAATTGCTTGGGGAAGGAGTCCACTCCGCTGTAAAATCAGCCAAGATCTGGCTCTTGACTGCATGGCGAGGCTGGAAGTCCACTTGGAACTCAGCCAGCTCCACTGCCCACTTGGCGATATTGCCCGTGGCGTTGGAGTTGTGCAGGATCGCTCTTAACGGGTAAGAGGTCACTACGACAACTCGGTGCGCCAGAAAGTAGTGGCGCAGTTTCCTGGACGCAATAAGTATCGCATAGATAAGCTTATGCGTCTCAAGATACCTGGCCTTCGCCTCGTTTAGGACTTCGCTGACGTAGTAGACTGGCTTTTGGATGGTCCGGACCCTGGTGACCGGGTCCGGCTCGCCCTTGTCCGCTTTGTCAGGTCCTTGGGCCCCAGCAGTTCTGGGCTCCCACTGGGACGAGGCTCCTCCTGACCCCCTTGTGCAGGGTCTGGAACTTCAGGCAGAGGTGAGGTTGACGGGCCCCCGTGTCCGGGGTCCGGCTCACCATCCTTGGCCGGGGAGACCCTGGTGTTCCCCTGGCGAGCTTGCTCCGTCCTTTCGGCGACCAGCACCATGCTGACCGCTTCCGCAGACGCAGCAAGATATAGAAACAATGGCTCACCGGGCTCTGGAGCCACCAATACTGGCAGTGAGGTGAGATGCCGCTTCATTTCCTAGAAGGCTTGTTCAGCCTCTTCGGTCCAAGAAAATAGACCGGACCTCCTCAATAGTTTGACGAAGGGGAGGGCCCTCTCAGCCAGCCTCGATATGAAGCGGCTAAGAGCAGCGAGAGATCCAGTAAGCTTCTGGACATCCTTGATGCGGCCAGGAGGCCTCATTGCTTCGATCGCCTTGATCTTGGCTGGGTTTGCCTCGATGTGAGACCAGGAAACCCAGCAGCTTCCCCGCCGAGACGCCGAAGATACACTTCTCGGGATTCAGCTTCGTGCGCGTGGCGCGCAGCCGGTCGAAGACGAGGGACAGGTCCTCAACTAGTGTTGACCCTACCTTAGTCTTGACCACAATGTCATCGACATAAACCTCAACAATATCTCTAATTAGATTACAGAAGGTTTTGTTCATAGCTCGTACAAACGTGGGTAAGGCATTCTGTAGACCATATGGCATGGCAATATAGCAATAAAGCTCATCTACTGTTACAAAAGCAGTATGCTTCCTATCCTCTCTAGACATCTGAATCTGGTGAAAACCAGAGTATGCATCTAGGAAAGACAAAAGGTCACACCCGGAGGTGGAGTCCACGATCTGATCGATACGTGGAAGAGGATAGGGGTCTCTAGGACATGCCTTGTTGAGGCTGGTGTAGTCGATGCACATCCGAAACTTCCCGCTGGCCTTTGGGACGACGACCGGGTTGGCCAACCACTCAGGGTGGTGGACCTCCTCGATGAAGCCAGCGTATAGGAGCTTGCGGACCTCATCCCGGATGAAGTTCTGCCGCTCCACAGACTGCTTCCGAGGCTTCTGGCGCACCGGCGTGGCGTTAGGGTAGATCCTCAGATTGTGCTCGATCACTTCCCTGGGTATCCCGGGCATCTGTGATGGTTCCCAAGCAAACACGTCGACATTTGCCCGGAGGAAAGCGATGAGCGCGTCTTCCTATTTCTCCTCCAGGTTCCCCGCGATGCGGGTGGTCCTGGAGGAATCCGCCCCGATCTGCACCGTCTTCACGGGAACATGGTCCGGATCAGACGGTTGAACCTTGGGAGCCTTTGCAGGCGCCCTGGGTTGCGAGGTGGATGGATCCTCCTCGGAACCTGCAGCCTCTGCCGCCAGAGCATGCAGTCTCTCAACTACAGCGACGGCAGCGGTGCGGTCGCCCTGCACGGTGAGGACACTGGCAGGGGAAGGCATCTTCAAGATCAAATACCCGTAATGAGCAATGGCCATGAAGCGGTAGAGTGCCGGTCGGCCAATGATGGCGTTGAACGGGAGGTTCACCTCCGCAACATCGAACAGAACGCTCTCTGTGCGGAAATTCTCCTCGGTCCCGAACGTGACCGGCAATGTGATGCTCCCCAGAAGGAACACCGGATGTTGGCCCACTCCGGAGAATGGGCGAGAGGGAGTCAACTTGGACTCCGGGATCTGCAGCTGCTTGAACGCTGCATAGCTCATGATGTTGAGGCCAGCCCCACCGTCGATCAACACGTGATAGAGCCTCACGTTGAATATGACAGGAGCGGTGACTAGAGGTAGCACACCAGCTCCGGCCATATTCTCCGGGCAGTTGGATGGCCCGAAAGAGATGGTGGTGTTCATCCACCTCTGGTGCGGCGCCGCCTTCGGGACCCCCGGCTTCACCGAAAGGACCTCTCAGCGAAGGGTCTTCACGTCCCGCCGGGAGACAAGCTCTCAGCTTCCGCCGTACATTACGTACAGCTTCTTGCGGCGGTCGCCGTTGTCGGAATCGGAGTCGTCGTCGTGGTAGACGCCCTTCAGCTCCCGAGCGGGGGACTGGTACCCCAGCTCCTTCTCCCCAGCAGCGGCTCCGCTGTCGGAGGCTTTCTCCTTGCCAGGCCGCTGGCGATGAGGGGGCGAACCGTCCTTGGAGGACTGCTCACGCCGCCCACTGACCTGCTTCGCGAGCTTCTGGATCTCGCGGCAGTCAGCGGCGCTGTGGCGAGCGATGGGATGCACCGAGCATGAACCTCCGCTTCCACCTTGCGGGCGAGGGCGTTTGCCATGTGCATTCTGGCCCCCAGCCGCCGTTGCTGCTGCTGCTGGCGCTGCTGCTGCAACGACTGGTCCGCCAGAATGCGGCTCCCCGCGACTCCGGTTCTTGTTCTTCTTCTTTTTGCCACCGCCCTGAGCGGTAGCACCGGAGCCACCAGCCTTGGTGTCAACGTCTTGGGGGGCTGAGTGCCATGCACGGCCCTCGGCGGCCCTGGCACACTTGTCTGCCAGGGAGAAAAGCGTAGTAATGCTTTCCACCTCGTGCGTCGCCAGCTTCTCGAGCATCTTCTCGTCACGTACCCCCTGGCGGAAAGCAGTGATAATAGATGCATCGGAGATACGAGGAATGGTACCCCGTACCTTGGTGAAGCGCGAGATGAAGGCCCGTAGCGTTTCTCCGGGTTTTTGCCTCACGGCGTGAAGGTGTGCCTCCAAACCATGCTGCTGGTATGCGCTGGCGAAGTTCGCTGTGAACCTCGCACAGAGCTCCTCCCAGGACTGGATCGTCCCAGGTGTGAGGTTCATGAGCCAAGTCCGGGCTGGCCCAGACAAGGCTACATGAAAGTAGCTCGCCATGACGGCGTCGTTACCACCAGCTGCTGTGATGGCGGTAACATACACCTGCAGGAATTCCGACGGGTTAGTGGTACCGTCATACTTCTCCGGCAGGTGCGGGCGGAACTTGGACAGCCATGCCACTGCGGGAGGTGATCCGCGAGCGCTGCACAGCCTACCCCAGCCACCGGGGCGCCCGACTGTATCCGGGCATTCACCGGAGGCTTGGGTGCCACCACGTCCAGATCAGCGTTGAGGTTGCAACCCTCGATGTTGAGACGGCGCTCTCGCGCCCTCTCCACGGAGATGCGGGCGTCCTCTCCCGCACGCCTGCGGTTGAGCTCCGCCCGCAGGTCTTCTGTCCGTGCACCCCTTACTGTGGGGGAGCGCACGGACTCCGACGCACCGCCCTGACGCTGGCGGTAAGGTACCACCGCATTGCCGGGCGGAGGTCGTCGCCCAGTCCTTGCAGAACTGGGGGAGGCCTGAGCCAGGTGGAGGAGACGGTCAACGTCGTCCCGCCACAGCCTCAGGGCGTCTGGCGAGGCTGCAGCAGCCGGGGGGTTGCGAAGCAACTCCCTAGCTGCTGCCAGCGCTCCGCCGCTCGCAGCTTGTGAGGGGGCCCTTGATGGCCGCCCTGACTCTTGCCGGCGAGCAGCGCGCGCCGCCGCCGACGGTGGCTGCTCCACAGGCACAGTTGCCCCTGGAGCAGGAATGCGAGAGGCGTGTGGCGTGGAGGACGCCACACCCTCCGTCATCTCCACGTCGTCCACACGAACCATGGAGACGAGGAAGAGATGAACTGCGACCAGCTAAAGTCCCCTACCTGGCGCGCCAAATGTCATGGTGCTGCAAACCACAGCCGGGTGGCAGAAGGCACCCGCGTAAGCCCCGAGGGTGTGTACTTGGGGGTTAGCTAGTCCTAGTTCGATCTCGCTCAAGAATACGATGAACACAGCAAGATTTAGAGTGGTTCGGGCCGCCGGAGCGTAATACCCTACGTCCACTGTGTGTTGTATTGACTTGTCTCGAGAGAGTTCGAGAGAGCCTGTGTGTCGTGTGTCTGTTCGGCCTTGTAGTGTACAACGAGCGCCTCCCTTTTATATCTCAAGGGAGGCGCGCACATGGCTGCTGGGTCCCCGACAGGTGGGCCCAATGATGTAGTATAAAATAACATACTGTTCATACATTATGGCGTCGCAGGCAAAGGAGATCTCTCTCCTGGATTCCCTTGCCTGCTCCTGGAGTCCCCCGTTCAGCATGTCCAGGCGCTGTCTTGTCGGAACGGTGCCAGATGTAGCTAGCGGCGTCGCCTGCCACGTAGCTGAACGGGCTGTGTAGCTTGCGGCGTAGGCGGCATGATGGAAAAGTGCCGTGCCGTCGTATCCCATTAATGCGGCAGACGGGCTCTGCGCGGGTGCGGCTGCACTGTGTACCTCGGTAATACGCGATACACAGTGGGGCCTGACAAAGGCTGTCCCGCGTGCCGTGGTGGCAGAGCACGCCTCAACCACCAGCATTGAATGAGATGAGAGGGCGAGTCTTCCAGCGGAAGGCTCGCGCTTGAACCTGCGCCCGTGCCTCTAGTACGCGGGGCGGCTCCGGACCCCCCGGCGGTATGTTGGTTCTACAGCACGGGAGGTCCGGACGGGTGCAGGAGGTCCCGGACCCCTTATGGGGGGTCCGGGGCCCCGGCTGCCAGCTCGGAGCTTCCCTTCCTCTGGGACACGTGGCATCTCCGGACCTATCCCTCGCGGGGAACGGGTCTGGGGCCGTTTGCCCGGTGAGGTAAGAGCCTGACCCGTGAGGCCTGGCTGCTCCGTCCTTTGGGAGTAGTCACGAATAACTACACATGCCCTACCTTGCTGCAGTAGGAGTGGGTATCCCTGCTACAGAATACCGACAGCATCTGTACATGTGATCAACACCCCATAAAATGTACTAATGGAAATCAAACAAGTTCTCGATAGACATGCCAAAGAAACTAGGCAATATGTCATCTGAACATCATGTCCGCTTGTATTGGGAAGTCCATACAGGGTGTGTTTAGTTGGTGAAAAAGTTTGGGTTTTGGCACTGTAGCACATTTCGTTGTTACTTGACAAATAATGTCTAACTATGGACTAATTAGGCTTAAAAGATTCGGCTCGTGCTAATCAGTTAGACTGTGTAATTAATTATTTTTTCAACTGCATTTAATGCTCCATGCATGTGTCCGAAAATTCGATGTGACGGATACTCTACAAAAAATTTTAGGAACTAAACAGGGCCACAGCTTGTATTCTGGGCCTCAGGCCTTCCCATCCAATTCAACTTTATAGGTTGTTCACCGGATTCAACTTAGCGTTGAACACTTTGCGGGTAAAAAAATTCAATCTTCAATCGCAAGTTGTATAGAGTGGAGGGTATTAATGTTACTCAATGAGGCTTAAAATATCCCAATACCAGAAGGGATATAACCAAAAGCTTCATTGGTGTTGTTCAAGGACAAAAAAAAGTACCATCAGCTGTAGAGTTGTATCGCACTCGAGAGTGATCTTTCATTTGAATTATGATGAAGTTCTGGAGACTAAATTTAGTAGTGTTGAATTGTGTGCGTGTTGACCTTCCTTGCACTGGGCAATGAAGTACAGCTGTGTAAGGACATGACTCTCTGCTTCCAAGGTTTCGCGGAGTGATGAATGTGAATCGAATTACCGGGCGAGGCGAGCACATTCTCAGCTCATCTCATTGGCGCCGTTGCTGTCGCCGGCCCTTCCAACACCTCGTTCGAGGATGATCCTTCTTCTACCAGACAGCAACTGCCCGCTGCAAGCCGACGAGCGACGAAAAGGCAGCCTGCGTCCGCCCGCCAGGCAACCCCCTCGCGCCCACGAAGAAAGCCCAAAAGCGCGCGCCGCGTGGAGACGCTTCTAGCGGCCGTCCAGGTGTGGACTGGGCGGGGCGTGCGACAGCTCAACCCTATAGATTTGTCCGCTGCGAAGCGGGATCTCCTGTGCCGGCGACCCCACGGCGCACCGCGCTCCGCTCGTCCGCTACGCTACAAACTGAGGCCACAGGCTGGGTCCAGCGAGGGGAGCCCCGCAGGGGATCCCTCGTCTTATCGCCTCGCTATTTGCTCTGACACGGCACCTATCCGCCTATAATAAACAACCCGGCGGGCCGGACTGCCGGCCGGCGCGACCGGTTCGGTCGAATCGGACGGCGGGGAGACGGTGCACCAGCGAGTGACCATGGCTATAAACTCCCCCGTCCCATCGAGCACGCCCTAATCACGAGCCACTCGACGGTCGGGCTTCCGTAACCACGCTACTAACCTCTGACTCCCCTCTTGGGCCAAGCCGGGAGCGCACGGCAGGACACCGTCGCTTCCCCACGTTTGGAGCACCTCCCTCCCTTCCCTCCTCGCTCGCATTCCGAGTTCCAGCCAGCCAACCAACCACCGCGCTGCGTCTCCCGAAGCCTCCCTCGCCCTCCGCTCCGAGAGGCGAGAGCAGAGCTGCAGAGAGAGAGAGAGAGAGAGGCAGGAAGAGAAAAAGAAAAAATAACCCGACGGAAGGGACAAGGGCGCGGCGAGGCGGGGACGGGGAGGAGGCCCAGGGCGCGGGCGCGGGGGCGGCAGGGGCGCCAAGCGCATGGCGTCGTCGAGGGTGATGCCGTCGTCCTCGCCGTCGCACACGGCATCGGATCTCGCGCGCTTCGCGCAGGCCGCCAGCAGGCCCGGAGGCGGCGGGGGCAGCGGGCTGGGCTCCATGAACATCGAGGAGTTCCTCCGCGGAATCTACGGCGACATGCCCACCCCAGCGACGCCCGCGCCGGCCGCGGGCCGGCCGATGCCGCAGGCTCCGCCGTCCGCGCCGGGGATCGCCGCGCGGAAGACGGCGGAGGAGGTGTGGAAGGAGATCACCACGGGGGGTGGCAGTGCGGGGACAGCGGCTCCCGTGCCTCAGGCCGTCGTCCCCGCTGGCGCGGGAGGCGGCGCCAGCGCCGGCGGCCCGGAGATGACGCTGGAGGACTTCCTGGCGAGGGAGGGCGCGGTTAAGGAGGACGATGTTAGGATTTCGGGACCCTCGGCGCCGGCCGAGGGGCAGGTGGTCATGGGGTTCCTGGGCGGAGCGGAGGGCGTCGGTGTGGCTGGCGGCGGAGGCGGGAGGGGAAGGAAGCGGCAGTTGATGGATCCAGTGGATCGCGCTGCGGTGCAGCGACAGAAACGAATGATAAAAAACCGCGAGTCTGCTGCCAGGTCACGCGAGAGGAAGCAGGTGAGTGCACAAATGTTGCATTTCTGAAGAATTAAGCATTGTATTTTGCAAATCTTAGTGAAAAATTTGACTTCTCGTCGGTTGATGAAGGCTTATATCGCTGAGCTAGAATCTCTAGTCACGCAGCTCGAGGAGGCGAATGCCGAGCTGTTGAGAGGACAGGTAATACTCAGCTCTGACACCTTTCATGGGGTCTGAATGGCGGCGCTGGGTACGGGAAACCGTATTTCTGGGATTTTTTTACTATCCATATAATTCGATGAGTTCAAACATTGTGTAATTGTTAGTTTGGTACGACACTTGGTGTTGGGCTATGCAGCCCAAAATGTACCACGACAACATTTGTTTTCAGTAACCTTTAGGAACTTCAAATTATTTTACCAAAAGAAGATTAGAATACATAATATTGCAAAATGATGGACCCCAAATACAAGTTCCAGTGCATATAGTATTATTGCTACTAGATTCTGTTTACCCTTAGTGTAACTGGGTTGAAATTTTTTAGAACTACTTTTCATTATGCTCACCTTATGTTATTCCCTAATTCAGTTCATCTCCCTGCTATGCATAACCTGAATGGTGCGTGAAACCATTCTTTTTAGAGACTATATAGGGCTTGAATGTTCATCTGTATGCGCATCTTACCTTCTAAATGATGTTATTTTAGGAGGAGCGGCACCAGAAGCGGCTTAAAGAGGTAAGTTTCTTAAGATTTTGCTTTTTAATTTAATTTATGTAGATCATCAAATTCAAACATTATTAAAATTTTGTTAGCTAACTTTTGAAATTATCACTTGAAAAAGCATGAATCATCTTTTCATCTCACTTTAGCACTCGTTTCTGAATAAAGAATCATCAAATACTGTTCATGCTTAAAAGAGCATCTTTCTATGATTTCTCGAATCAGGAAAGTTAGGCATCCTTCGCCTGTTTGACACTGCAATGAGCTAACGTGCCTAAGGCTCCTTGGTAGCCGGCCAAAGTGGTTTGGCAATAGATAACGTGTGATGTCGATAGCTTGCAATTCCAATAGAGCAACACATGACAAGTGTGAGATTGTCCTTTTCGTATTTCACTTTCTCTTGGGGCCATTTGCCTCTAAAAGGTGGTGAACTGCAGGCACCTGAGTTTTAAAAAGGCTAGAGCCTGCAGTCTTGAAAGTACTCCTCGGCTGTAGCCCCATATGTCAAAGTTGAAGCTGAATACAATTAAATATCGTGTAGTTTTGTCACTGTCCATTGGAATTGGGACTGCGATGTATTCTGAACAAGGTTTGTGCAAATGGTCCAATATGAAAGAAACATGGCGTATTGTTTCACGTCCATTTGGATGTGCAGGGTGTAGTTGACTTGATGGCTTATGTTGGGCCTTTTGGGTTCACTAACTTGAGCACTATTCATTTGTTTTTTATGGTGCCTTTTTATTTTGTTCTCTAAAGAATTCATTTGGTTTATATGCAGCTTTTGGAACGAGTGACGCCAGTCATTGTGAGAAAAAAACCGTCACAAGATCTTAGAAGAACAAACTCGATGCAGTGGTAGCCTTGAGCCAAGCTCAGCTGCCATCCCCCTACAGTTATAACATAGCGTTTGATCCTGTATGTCAATTTTCTATTCTATTTGCGGCAACATAGTTGTAGTACCTTAGTAAATAGCATGAACGGTTAGCGACACAAAGCTTAAATGAAATCATGTCATGTTGTGGTGTTCATGAGCAAGAAAGCCTGTTATTACTGTTTCAGTCTGTTTGGTTAATGGGCCTATTTTGCATGTTTGGTTACTTGAGGCTTATTATAAATTCATAAGCCTCTCACATGGAGAGGCTTACAATAAACCCAAATATGTATTTGGTTGTATGGGCTTATAATAAACCTCTGTAGTAGCTAATGACCTTTATGGCTAAGGGGCTTATGGAGAGGCTTATTATAAGCATCACTTTAAAGGGGGTGTTTCTTTTGGGATGTTTGGATGCTAATTAGGAGTATTTAACATAGACTAATTATAAAACAATTTCCACAACCCCTAGGTTTATTTGCAAGATGAATCAATTAAACCTAATTAGTCTATGATTAGCTTATATGATGCTACAATAAACATATGCTAACTATGGATTAATTTAGCTTAATAGATTTGTCTCGTGAATAAGCCTAGGCTTATGCAATTAGTTTTATAATTAATTTATGTTTAATCGTTCTAACGGGCATCGAAACATTCGATGTGTTAGGGTTAAAAAAAATAAACCCTAGTGAGCTAAACACCCCCTAAGTCTACACGTTTGGACGGAATGGGACTTATTATAAGCCTCAAGTAACCAAACACCCACTAACTTATCCTTAATTAAGCTGCGTATATTAGCCATAATGATTAAGAATTGGCTGTACGACATTCAGAACAGATGTTTCGAGGGTCTGCTGTGTAGTTTATCGGTGACCTGGACAAGCCTATCCTCTTCATAATCTGCAAGTTTTCATAGAAGAGCAAACTTTGCATACAAATCTTGTGAAGGTTGTTGGTAGCGAATTATGAAGATATTAATATGTAAATCAGACTGCAAGTTATGTGATCAGATTCATCTTTTCAAAAAGTCTGGTCAAATTCACTGGTAATAATCCATGGACGGAAGGTAAATACTAAGCAAAATAAAACAAAATTATTAGTGATACTGTACAACACAATACCCTCTTGAGCGACTATTGAATTCAATTTGCTGCGTTCGATCTGACACAAGACGCGACGGTTTTCAAGACCTCGGATGGTCGGTAAGCATCAGTTTTGCAAGCTATTCAGTACTAGAGAGTTGAGCACAATTCCTCTTGGGAATGTTCGTGAATGATGGTGACTCAAGAAGTCAGATCATGTTCGTACCAGGCCGTTACTGTCTTCAAGAAATGAAAAAAAGAAAGCAAATGTTCCGGAGCTACAGGAGATCAGATGAAGGTAATTGTCTCCTACAGCTGCCTTGCATCAGCTACGAAGATGATGAAGGTAATTATCTCCTACTCTGCCTTGCATCAGCTACGAAGATACTACCGGACTCGCACCACCCTGCCACCACATCAGTATTGGCACACTGCGGTATGCACACGCAATGTGATCGTCAGAAAATCTAATCTCCGTGCCGTAACAACTAACAATGACGGGGGTGTGCATTTTACATGTGCGGTGGTGCTGAGAAGACTTATATTATGTGTATATTAAGTTATGGTGTTTTGGGGCTTTATACATGGGGCGTGGGAGATGAGAATACCTTTGAAAAACCCAACCAATTGGAATCGCCTCGAAATGAGAATGCTCGTTCACTTTCTTTCCAACACCCACAGGTAATCTGTTGTGAGTTTGTATGTCAAAGAGTCTATTATCCATTGGTAAACTAAAGTAGCATAAAGAGTTTCCTGCATCGACCGAATTAACTAAATTCTCCAAGCTACAGGTTTACAATCTCCAACAAGAATTCATGCTATGCAGTTATATGTTGCATCAGTACATCATGCGCAGAAGGATTTGATGAAAGCCTCAATGATACAGCAATGGCGAATTGAGAAATCAACATAAATGAAACTAATGATCATCATGGAGTTTGTTGCTATAAGCCTATAACATTAGGCATTCTACCTACCTTCAACCAGGCATGGTATAAGAAGTAATGTACTGCTAACTAGTAGTTCGAGCTGTATGAGATCAAGGTCTAGGGAAACAAGTCAGATGCATACCTCATAGTCAACACCTTGGACGTAGATAAAAGATTGGTCAACTGATGAGAATGAAAGGCCTGTAATCTGCATGGGAAAGAAATAAAGTGGATGAAATTTACCCCTGTGATTTGCATGAAAAATGAAATGTAGTTCACATTTCCCATTTTCATAATTCTCCCGGTACTATATTTCCAATATCTCAGCAAGTGGTGGAGCTAGCATTGAACATAGGGGGGGGGGGGGGCGTTGCTACAGTGATCACAGTAATGCTAATAGCCTCGCCTCAACACCCTGTCACACACAACTTTGATTAATCTAATGCTGCTGGATTAAAGGATTTGGAATTAAGGTATGGCTTATTAAATGGGGCTTGAGTAAATGGTGGGATGAACTGGTTCAATGGCTCAAGTACTCTTTCACTCTTTACATGCCATAGACGACTATTCTTTTACCCTTTCAGTCAGTTTAGTCAAAACGAGCAGAGGCTCTTCTTCTTCTATCTTTGGAACTCCCATCCATAATAGAAATTGGAGAGAGGCGAGGTGCTCCCTTATCCAGCAACCAGTATGGAGTACTTGAGCTCACTCTCCCTTCCATGGATCTGCCACTTCCTATGCTGTTCTTCTCTATATTATTAGTAACAGCAATTTAGGCAAATAGATATGCATAGGCTAGCATGGAGGAAGGAGGGGGCATGGCCCACTTTGGCCCACACGTAGCTCCGCCATTGATCTCAGCTGCAGGAAGTAGGATCAGAAGTGACATATCAAACCTCATACTTGGAGCAGCCCACCCATCTTGACAAAGCAGACCACCTACATACAAGACAGAATCACAGAAACTGAAGTGATCAATCAAATTAGATTGATTCAACCAATTGGCTAAAGGCTCTTACAGTCTTTATGCCCATTCTCCATACGGGGTACAATAAGAAAAATGAATAAAAAGTTCTGGAAGCACAAGACAGACAGAGTGCATTCTTATATGCAGTTGCTCAGATAATCATTAAAACTAAACAGCAGAATCAAACCAACCTGCGAGGATCATAGATGGTGACAGCACGGTCTGTTCCACCAGTAGCAATTGGCCCTGAAGGCGAACTACAAACGGAATATATAACATCTCCAATGGATCCAGAAATGCGTTGTACACATCCCCCATTGTTGTTCATTCTTAAGTCCCATATGCTCAGCTGCAACAAATGACCATGAGAAGACAAAAAAAAACACATTTAACAGATGTTGAGCTGGAGTATAACCTGAGAACATTCAGCAATTGCCAACAGAGAATTGCTTTCATTCACTTGTGGCGAGCATTGAACAAAGCTGAATGAAGATGGATACCATAACCTGCAGTTTCAGTTTTACCCACAAAGTCATTAAAATTACAGACTACAATTGAGGAGTTTGTGATTTAGTGTGTTGAATGTGCAGCAGCTTACTTCAAATATAAAGATTGTACATGCAAAAATCATATATGAGAGTTGAAAGTGGGTTAGGGTTTCTTTATCTGGAGCATGCCATTTATTGGAGAAATCTGACTTTTGTTAGCGACACAGTCACACAAACAGTTGGACAACATAAATTGTCACAGCCAAATCTTCTGATGTGGAAACTTACGTGCGCAAACTGCGAACATGAAAGTCCTGATCGTAGATGTCAATGCTCTTGCATAACTGGCGAGCAACAGCTACCTGAAAGGAACATCAATTAGCATGGATTTTTCAAACTCCATGCAGCAACATTCTTATGCTAAACTATAAAAAATCAATAAGAATGTAAGGAAAAATGTTTCAGTAAGACCACAAGGCAAACTTTTTCTGAGGAGAGCACAAGGCAAACTTGAAGTCTATAGGTAAAAGTGCAAATATACCATGGATCGCTGAGTTGGGCTAAAGCATATCCCAGCCCAACTGCCTTCCCCAACACCACAATCACGAGGTGGTACTGAATAGGATGTCCTGTCAATGTCTGAGCAAGTTTAGTAATGACATGTTCTGCTTCAAACTTGAAACTAATACAAACTTGTTTGGTAAAAAATAATTCATATTACAATTTCAGAAGTACCTTTGTGCTAAGATTAACTTCCAAATAATAGGCAAAAGCATATAATGAAACTACAATTCTTGAATCTGAAATGTTTTGATTTATTTAGTCATTTAGATTACATGGGCTAGATTACCACATAAAAACCTCTCTTATGGAAGAGGAGAAAGCAGTCATTGGGTTCATTTCAATCATTTTCATATTTATTCACACCATGTTGAAGACAAGATAATGAAGATATATCATATACCATCAGCCATGATGTCCAAACGAGATACAATAAGGTGACCATACGAGTCAACTGTTCCCAGGATCAAGCAGTTATCACCTAGTATGCCAGGAAAAACAGAAAACCTTGATACAAGCCATGGAGATCCAAAAATCCACAGTATATTCATCAGAAATTTTTAAATATGGCAGGAAGTGCTTGTTGAAAAATTTGAAGCAGATTGTAGTTCTAACAGCATTCCCTCCAGCTAAAACATAATGTATGGTCATGCTATCCATGCACGCTCTCTGATACCAATAGCCTTTAGTTTCATCCGGTAAAGCTGGATATGCCAACTCAAAAGCAGGAAGATAAGATATCAAAAGTTCAAAATAGGTTTTGGAGGTTATTTGACTCATATTACTATATTATCTTTTATACCAATTGCCAAATGAGTAACGCAACTACAAAATAAGATCCAATGCCATGTTATCATTAAATGCTGAATACTGCACCTTCACCCTCTGCAAGAGCCACACTCTGAATCTCAGAACGATGCGGGCAGCAATTCACAATTGACGAGCTTATGACCTTTCATAGAGAATTGATTTTTCAATAGGCATAACTGAAAGAGGAAGAGAAACAACAGTGCCTAGGAAGCAAGGGAGCTCTACCTGAGCATTATCAGGAATCAAAAGGCTCTCCTTTCCTTTCGACAGCATTGCACCATCCATGCTTATCTATCGGCTCCAAGATAAGAGAGGAAAAAATAAGTTCAGAAACAAGCTGTGTCAAAAATAATGAAATGGGCTGCATCCTCTCGTTCCCGCACTAATATGGCTCCCACTCTAACACTAATCCCTATATGAAGAAGATATCGGCAACTAGAAAATCAGACAAGACAATTTCAGTAACCCCGGTTCCAAAGCTAAATGCAATGAGCTTCGATCCTAACAGCTAGCGCCACAGCAAACATTCCAAGTTGTCATAAGATTACAGAAACCACCGCCGAACACTCTAATCAGCGACTTTCCAAAGGACTCCACATTAGCGGGAGCATGATTTACAATGCAATAGAGTTCTACGAGACAAAAGGAGCAACGGAAGCCGGAAGGGGGATGTGAACCTCGATCTTGTAGACGCGGCAGCCGGAGGCGAGGTAGGCAGAGCAGGAGGAGCCGGCGCCATTGACCTGAGAAGCGGGGAAACCGATGAGAAGGGGCAAATCGGAAGAGCTGGAGCTGAGGGTTTAGGATGCGCCCCCGTGCTTGCGAAGCAAAGCAGGCGTGGGGCAGCCGCTCGCGTTCGTGCGTGCGTACGTACGTGGATGGCGAGGCGGGTGGGCTGGAGGATGCCGGGCGTTGGGTCGGAGAGCAGGGCCGGCGGGACGGCCGCCTTCCGCAGGCTCCGCGGCGCCAGCATCGTCGGCCGCATGTTTCGCCTCCCTTCTTCCGCAGCGAATTCCGTAGGGTCTTTTATCTTTTTCCCTTCTTTTGCTCTTGCCACTTTCGCCCCCAAGGGGTGGAGACGGCGGCGGACGAACAGTGCAGGCGGACAGCAGCAGATTTATTACTAGGCCCGGTTCCGGTAAAACAGCAAGCGCTTGGTATTTCTGGCGCCCACGATTGTCGTGTCCGCACAAGCGCTCCGTTGGTGCGAGTGCGATCATAGTTATCAAAATTGGAAATTTAAATATTATTCCTGCAACTCTCTTCCTCCTTTCCATGTTTAAATAACTAAATTATAAAATAACTATATTACTCCCTCCGTCCATGTTTGATGGTACCTAACGAAAAACTAAAAGTCCAAAATTGATATGTGCCAAAGGTGATGAGGTGAGGTAGTGTATAAATGCGTTGCTTCATACTGGTCAAGCTCCCTCGTAGCCCGTGAAGCCCGTTGTTGCCGTCTCTTTAACACAAATGTTAAAGAGACGGGTTAAACAGACAACTTATACAATGAGTTGTCTGTTTAGCTGTCTGCAAGGTATTTAATTCATTCTTTGACATAAAAATTATGGTGATCTAATGCATACTTGATTCTTGTTGTTCACATGAGAGAATGCACAATACATTAAAATAATTCGCATGACTCTTGCCGATTGGAAAACTCGCTCCTCCATGACTAGCGGACAGAAGCTCACCGTGAGTTAAATTACCAATGATTTAGGGCATGAGTGGCTTGGAATTTGGAAGAAAAGAAATTGGATGACGAGAGGGTTTCATTTTATCTCTTACTTGCACCAGGGATGCATCACGGTAGCTTTTTTTTGAACGAACCGCACAAGATAGTGCGAGTTTCATTGATATAGCAGAGAAAATACAAGTCTACAGCCCTGGGAGGCCATAGTCAGGAAAACAAAAAAAATGGAAAAAAAAACCAAATTCGCCCGGTTGGATTGGGTCATCGACACGAGGAGAACTCAAACTGCCACGAGAGGCCCAGAGGTAACCACCCCACACAAAACGGCAACAAAGTCGAAACAAGCCGCAGCATCCATCCGCACTCCACACTCTTATAATCGTCGAAAAAACTTCGGTGTGACCCAATGTGGAAAAAGAAACGAAGAGGTGGACAACACCGCACCAAGAGGGTCGCCGCAGGATCCTTCGCCGCGATGCCGCTGCAACCAAACGCACCACCCAACAGAGTGAACAACATCGGATCCGGGCCACTCGTAGACTGCCACGCAGTAGCCGCCACGATATCACAACGCGCGGGGGCCTCGCCGCTTCAGCCGTTGGACTCCACCTCTCACGTCTGCGCACGGGGGCCTCGCCACACCCGCCACAAACCTCTACGCTAGGATCCATTTCAGAAGTCGCCGTCAGAGTGGTGAGCAAGGATGCCTGCTCCCCCGGGTCTCAAACAAACCGCCAAGCCATCGCCGCAGTTTCAACTTCGCCTCGATGCTTTACCCTCGCATCTAGCCACTGCCGCCATAGCAACAAGCCAGGGAAGTCGCTTGCGCCATCTTCCGACGTTGTACCGCACCAGGAGGCCACAGCTAGGCTGAGCAATCCGCTGCAAGCCAAGTTGTCCTATGGTGCCGGTGCCGCGAGTGCCGTCATTCGACGCAGTCCCACACCGCACTGACCGTTGCCAAGCAATGCCAGCCGCCACGGTCCGCTGCAAGCAGTCAACCGACCACCAAGCAACAACCCCTGGACGCCACCAAGACATCGATCGCCTCTGCGTGGCCTTAGCAACACCCTTCCAGCTTGCCAAGCAGCAGAAATATCAACCCCAACCGAAGCCGCAATTGACCAAGGACCGGTGAAGCCACACACCAAGCTGGGTCTCTAGAGACGACGCCTTCAAGAAGGGCACGACGCCAAGAGCGCCGCCGTCGCTCGTCAGAGGACAGGGTTTTCACCCAGAGAACCCTTGCAGCAGAGTTGTAGCTCCATAAATGACGCCCCCAACAGGAAAAGTGACGTCAAGGACGCCGCCATCATCCCACCAATAACACCGGCGAGGGCTTTCGCCCGGAGCATCCCAACCCCAAACTGCACGTGCACGGCGTGGCAAAACCGACACCAAAGCCACGACAGCCCGTCCGAGACGACACCGCCGCCGCGCCTCCACACGCCCATGCCGCCGAACTCCACCTCGACTTTGATCGCCGCAAGCAGTGTCGCGCAGCAATGTCGCACGGCCGCTACCGAGACCGCCCCCGCGCGAGGGAAGCACTCCTACGCCGAGGCAGCCGCCGCGCGCGGGCGCCTCGCCGGCTCGCCCCACGCCAATGCCGACACCGCGCGTAGGCCCGTGCCCAAACCAACGCCGCCCCCCCCCCCCGTGCCTCGCAACGTTACTGCCGCTGCGGCGAACGGCCGCCGCGCACCAGGCAGCATGCCCTGCGTCAAGGCCGCCCACAGATCCACCCATGGGGGTGGCAGATCCAGCCATGGCGATGAAGGATCCGGCCGCCAAGACTCCCGAGGAACCCCACAGACCAGCCTCGTCGACCGCTGCCCGCACCGGCGAGCACCTCCGCCGCGCGGCTTCCCTGGACGCCAAGCGCGCAGCCGCTGCCTTCAGCCACCTCCACGCCGGCGCCTCCTCCGTGAGCCCCCACCGCAGCAGCTCGCCGGGCGCGCATCCCGCCGGCACCTCCATCGCCGGCTGCAATCCCCCGCCTGATCCGCGCGTAGCTCGGAGAGGCCCCGCCGCCGCCCTCCTAGGGAGCCGCGCGGACTTCCGACAGCTCCCTCCGGCGGCGGCGAGGAGGAGGGGAGGGGGACGGGGGCTGGCGCCGCTGGCGACTAGGATGCCGCCCGAGTCGCCCGAGCGGGGGTGACGCGGGGGCTCCTGTCATGCAAGGGGAGAAGACCCTGATGGTCTGTACAGAGCAGCCGAGCATATTGCGACGATGCAGGATCACTACGTGAAAACTCAAAATAGGTAACACATGATTGGTAACGGGTCCATAAAGCCCGTTACAAGCTTTGTCAACAGTAACGGATCTTAGTAAATGCGCATTACAAATAAACCCAGCAAACCATACCCAACCTAGCTGATTATATATCATGTGTTGATTATATATCATTGGCTAGCTGTGGCTTGCAGAAAGATGTGAGGAGGGGGAAGCTAGAGCCAAGGAGCTTGAGAAGCTGCACCTAGACTAAGGAAGGTTAGTTTTCGATAGTGACTCGTTGTAAAGCTCATGTTTAAGATGTTCACCCAATTTCATAATTTCATGGAGGTATGCATGACCTGCTGAATTTAGCCTAGCAAATTGATATTTGGCCTAGCAAATTCATAATCTGCACTTGATATTTGAACTTGTTGGATGGTTTTTATTCTAATGGCAAAGTTGTTCCACTCTTACATTCTTAATAATATCGACATTACTCACCTGAGCATTAGTTTGTTAATTGATAGTTGGATGCTTTTTGTCCATGCTATCAAATCAACTTTCCTGATATTAAGTATTTTAGATTGTACTCACCTGAGCATTAGTTTGTTAATTCTTTTTGTTTGGCCATTTTCGGTAAGTGATAAGTATTTTAGATTGTTAAATCTTGTTGCTCTCTCTCTCTCTCTCTGCATACCAAGTCCCCCCCCCCCATATTTGCCCAAGACCTGATGGAATCTGCTCTGATGTCTAATGTGCTCGCGTGTCTTGTTGCAGGCCCCGAAGAAGGAAAGGCCCTGCACTGTTAAACTGATATTCTACAGATTAGCTTGAGGTTTGCTGAAAGTACAATCAGTGCAATATCTATAACTTGGGTTGCTTGCTGGCTTAGCTCTGTTCTGCAGCAAGTTAAACTTGTCTCTGTTCTGCAGCAAGTTAAACTTGTCTCTGTTCAACTTTCTCTGAATTGTTTGATTTGGTTAGGTCAGTTATGGTTATCTACATTTGTCATACATTTTTGTTGCTATCAATGCTTATTGGCTAAGATCTGTTTATTATCTGCAATAATGTGTTTAAAATAAGCATGTTTTGAGATGATTAGTTCTGTCATGTAAACCTATCTTGATTATAAACTCTTCAGAACCTGTGTTCTTGCTCCTGTTGGAATAATTGCATTATAAGTCTGGACTGAGTGTAATCATTTCGTAAATTTACATTGCATATATCTGTGTATGGATGTAATTGGATGGACTATGGATGTAATTGGATGTAACTATGTATGGATGTAATAAAAGAATAGAAGAAATTTTGATTTCTTTTTTTTTAATTCCACATAGGTAACGGGCATTACCATAATGCCCGTTACCTATAACTGTTATTGGTAACGGGTGTATTGATGTCCGTTACTGATATTCTGTTATTGGTAATGGTCGTAATTGATGTTTGTTACCAATAATCTGTTATAGGTAACGGGCATTGACTTAATGCCCGTTACAAATGACTGTTATTGGTAACGGGCAAATGCCTGTTACCGATGATGGGTCATTAGTAACGCGATAATGGTAACGGGTGCTATGCCCGTTACCAAAGGGCCATCCGTGCCCGTTACAAATTTGAGGTTCTCACGTAGTGGATGTTGCGTGCATGGAGCGAGTGCTAGTTCAGGTCAAACCTACCCCGCAGCGGATTCTGTGCTTCTGCCGTTTTCCTGCAGCACGCCGCACAACAGCGAATTTGCTTGTCGACTCGCCTGGGAGCACGTGAACGGCCCGTAGACGAACGAGTCGACGCCCGGGGGTAACTGCATCTCTGAGACAGAGGCGGAGGCACCCATCACGCAGGGTGGGGCATATGTCCCAGCTAGCCGCCGGGAACTCCGACCCCCACCCCTCCTCCTCCGGCGAGTCCGTGGCCCGGCCCCCAATCCCCGGCGACGGACCGGCGGTGCTGCTGCTCGCCTGCTCTATTTTTGCGGCGAGGCGTCGAGACGGGAGGAAGAAGAACGAACTGTTATTGGGCTTGCTTGGGCAGTTGGGCTTATATTGTACCGATCGGCCCATTCACGGCTGCGCTAGGTCACAGGGCAGAGCCCTGGGCGCCGCTCGCTCGCCCAGCCGCCAGGCCAGAGGCGCCCAGTCGCCATCGCCGCGACCGCTCCCTGCTCGAACTCGCCGCGACCGCGCGCCCCCGCTCCGGCTCGAGCTCGCCGCGGTCGCCTGCTGCTTGAGCTTGCCGCGACCGTGCGCCCCTGCTCCGGTAGCTCCGGGCGGCAAGGGACCGGCGGTGGCGGAGATCCGGAGGCGAGCCGGCGAGGTGGAGCGGCCGCAGCGTGGCCGCCCCAGGCTCCTCCATCGCAGCCTCGCTGGCACGCCTCGAGCTGGGCGGCCTCGAGCTCCGGCCGCCTCGAGCAGTCGAGCACGGCGGCGCGCGCGTGGCCCAGTGACGCCCGCGTCCGCGCCGTCCCCGGCAGCGGCCCCTCCCTCCCCCTCCCCCTCCTTCGCCGGCGGGCGCGCAGCACGCCTGCACACCGCAAGACACGGCGGCCCATGCCATTCTTCCCGGCGGCAGAGCTCCGTGCGGCGGGCGCACGAGCAGCTGCCTGTCCCTGCCCAGCGGGTGCGCGCACGGGCCGGCGCCGAGGACGCGGACGGCTGCGAGCGGGTGTTGGAGAGCGCGTGGGACGGCGGCGCGCGGCGGGACCAGCGGACAGCGGCGACGGCGACTCCTCCACCTCCACCGGCCCGGCCAGCGGCACGGTTCTTGGGGTCACTGCGTCATCGTCCTCCGAGAAGAGGCAGGGGATGTGGGGATCGACTGTGCGGAGCTGCATTCCATCAATGGCGGGGCGGCCTTGCTCGGAGCGGCGGCCCCTTCTCTTCCTCCCCCTTCCTGGCGCGCCCCGCGCCCCCGCCGGAGGCCCTCTGCAGTCGATCCAATTGAGAATTTCAGATGGTGGGAGAGGAAGAGGAACAAGCCCAGGAAGAGGAACAAGCCCAGGAGATGATTGAGAATTTCTACTATTGACCGTTCTAATATAAGGGATCAACTTGAGACATTCATATTGCATATGCGAAGAGTAGACCTTTTCAAGGACTGTCAAGATTTTTCAAGTTTGGCTATGAAGATGGTTGAACATGAAAGACATTGATTTTCCATTGGTCTATCGCCTTATTGAGCTAGCATTGCTTCTACCAGTGGCAACTGCATCTGTTGAAAGAGCCTTCTCAGCTATGAATATAATCAAGACAGATCTACGCAATAGGATGGCTGATGAATGGCTTAATGATTTGTTATTGTGCTACATTGAGAAGGAAATCTTTAGAAGCATTGATGCAAAAGAAATCAAGAATACATTTCAAGCCACAAAAAATCGGAGAATTGACTTGCCTAGACCACCGAGAAGACCTAGACATGATTAGTGGTTTCTTAAGATGCTAGACTGCTAGTGGTATGTGTTCTCACTACTTTTTACATATATTATTGCTTATATGTCATATCACATACTTGCTCTTTTTCAAATTGGCAGGTTGGTTATCTTAATTCCTAGATCTTGCCATGCTGGTGTATATTGAATTAAGAAATTATATTGTGGTGTTCAATATTCTACGACATTTTATTTGGAAGGTACCATCTTTGATCTTAAAATGTACCGTTTATTAACCTTTCGTATCGTATACGTGTGATTTTCCTATGAAAGTGTGAAATAAAGTGCGATCTTGAATAGTATGAGTCATGTATCTCGCGCTAGTCCGCTCCACCTAAAATTTTTAGCTAGCTCCGCCACTGTCGTGAGAGGTCTGTTTGGAAAAAATCCTTGCATGTCGACCGCTGACTACGGCGCGTTGTACGTGCCCTAATTGGCAGGATGCAGTACGCGCGGGAAACGACGCGATACTGGAAATGCTTTTGCGCGGCTTTTGAATGGGTTTATGAGTTTGTTGGTCTTTGTGCCAGAGACTTGAGCGCAGATCAAATCTGGACGGAGGGAGTATATCAGTAAATTTATTGATGTTGTATGACATTTAATATTCATAATACTTCTCTGACATTTCTATTGAGATAGGCAAAAAATCGTGTCCCGAAGCGCAAACCATGCGGACATGCCATTTGATTTAATGATTCAATTTAACAATTTAAAATTTTGCTCGAGCTCGATGCAGGCTTTGTTTAAATCCAAAATTCAAACTTCCAAAAGTATCACATCGAATATTGCGGTACCTGCATGAGAATTAAATATAGACAAAACAAAAAACTAATTACACAATTTGCTTGTAAATTGCAATACGAATCTAATAAGTCTAATTAGGCTGTGATTAGACACTAAACTACTACAGCAACACATGCTCTAATGATAGATTAATTGGGCTTAATAGATTCGTCTAGCGATTTCCCGTCCATCTGTGTAATTAGTTTTATAATTAGATCATGTTTAGCCCTTTCAAACTTTATTTGAAAATTACTACAGTACATTTCGTCCAGATTTTTGCAGGATTAAACAAGACTTCAATCATTTTTGCAGCGAGGAGGAATGGAGGATAGAGGTATAAACGTAAAAGAAGCCCACGGCAAGGCATGACCACATTCTGGCCATTCCGATGCGGCCCAATAACCTACGTACTGCTCCTGGAGATGTCTAGCCCGAAATCAAGTGTGTGGATAGTAGATCCTATCCTATGCAAGGTTACACGGGCACGTCGGTCCGTCTCATAAAATTTCACTGCCCAATCTGAGCCATCTGCCCTCCATACATGTCTCAATGGCGCGGGTTGCACGAAGGTTCTGCCTGTCCATGCCTCTCGCATCGCTTTTTCAAACGAGCTGGGACGCACGGTCGACACCGGGGCCGGGCCAATCCATCCGCTTGCTGTCCACCTCCAGAGTCTCGAAGTTACTCTTGTCAATGTCCCCACGACCCGCTGCTGCCGTGCTGCGTTCCAGACTTCCAGTCTAGTACCATGTGCTAAAGGTTGCAGCGGCAGCTTGCCATCCCGGTTCAGCCCGACAAGGGCAACAACACGTCAACACGTACCGGCCGGCCTGTCGAGATATCGGCTGCTCTCATCTCCATCGATGTATCTGAACCTGGATGCGCACGAAATATCCTGCCCCGCTGTCGACGTCTCACGCGCCACGCCAGCGAGGGCACGTCCGAAAACCACAGCTGCACGCTTGCACTAGGCCACACGTAACGCGCAAGCCGAAGACGCCAGGTATTACCACGCGCCGGTTTTACCCATCAGCGAACGGATCGCGCCCGATCGCGACGGCACACGCCGCCGCCGCCGAGCGACTAGTGGGCGACCGGCCCGGGTCGCTCCCCTAGCCGTGCCCGCCACACCAGCCCGCGCGCACATCGGACGGGTGGAGCGGGACAGCTCCGCGCCGCGCACGCACGCGCGCTGTCGCCGTTGCCATAGGTGGGAGCGGTTTGTGCCGGCGTGCGACGCGAGGACGAGGTGACGCCGTCCCTCTCGCCGACTCGCCCGTGGTGGATGGAGCACCGGTCGACGGAGCACTAACACTAAGAGCGAAGCGAGGCTCGCTCGCTCTCTTTTTCGTTTTCGAAAGATCACGCTCGCTCGCTCTCGTTGCCAGCGATATAATTATTCCTCCGGAGAAAGGTGGTGAAGCGAAATGAATAATGCGCGCGCGCTGCGGATCTCGCGCCCCGTGGTGCGCTCCAGGTCGGAGCAAAATATTCCGCTCGCCGTATCGCGCTCATGGGCCCTCTCGCTTTCGGTCTGTTCTTTTCTTGCCATGCTTCACCTAGCTCAGCTCAGCTGTTCCGGCCGCGTCTTCCTTCCCTCGGAAACAACTCGAAGCAAAAGACGGGGCCACGCCGAAAGAGCATGGCTTTATTCGGGCCGAAAAGGCAGGCAGGCAGGGGCTCATGTGGGGTGATGCTCCCTTGTCACACACAGCACAAGCCGCCGCCGCTGCTTCTCCCGCGTCTGAATCTTGTGCGCCGCGCTGTGGGGGATACACAAGACGCATATACGCGGCTGGGTAATGAGAACAATCATGATTAGACACAGGCGTGCTCGTAACCACTGATAAAAAGCATGGGCTGGTGACCTTATTGGCACTTGGCGATCCTTTTTCGAGGAATGTTGAGTACCTTTTCCTAGCTGTGATGAGTGAATTGTCAATCGTGCGGTGTGATCGTGTGCTTAGTCTTTAGTTGCAAGTACACGGGTGTCGAGTGTCGACGGAGAGCTGCCGTGGAGGTGCTGTGGCCGATGGACTGTGCGGTGGACGGCGGTGAAGGGCAGCCGGGACCGGAGCTCGGGCCGGGCGGCAGCTGTGGCGTCCACTCCTAGATCGAGGGTGCAAGCACCGGTGGATGGCGGGTTTCTTGGTTTGCGCCACAAAACCAAGTTGGCGAACGGCGGTTGAAGACGTCAAGTCGTGGAGGCACGGACGTCGGTCTCGGGACTGGCGGAGGAACGGGCGTCGACGGCGTCTAGGGCCTCGCTGCGGGCGAGGAGGTGACAGGCGTCGAGTGGCGTCTAGTCAGAAGGCCGAGGCGGGAACGGCGTGGAGGCGGGAATCTTCCCGCGTGTGGAGTTTTGGCGGTTTTCTCAAAACCGGCCACCTACCCGGGTTTTGCGGACCCTCCAAAACCGCGGACCGGATCTTCATCCCCACAGCGGCATCGCGGAGAAAACTTCGACTCGAAGAAAGAACATTGGCCGTCGGATGAGTCCTTGTATCTTTTTCCGGTTTTGCCCCTACGGGTCTTCTAGTTTAATTTCAGCTCTTAGGGGTATTTTAGTCTTTAGAGGGAGGTTAGGAGGATAAAAGGGAAAAGGAGGCCAGCAGAGAAGGGTGGCCTTGCCCCTGGAGCCAGACGGCGCCCCTCCCCTTTGTCTCCTCTTCCTTCCTCCTCCCTTCTCCTCTCTAGGGATTGAGGTTTTAGCCATGGATTTTTGAGACTCTTTGTACGGAGAGTGATTGGGAAAGGAGACCCTTCCCTCCTTGTGCCCTCTGGGTTTTTGAATCGAATTCAATTTCGTGTCTATTTGGAGCTTTCGGTGTTTGAATCTTCCGATTTCTTGAGTTCTACGTTTTGGGGATTCATCCACTTGTTGCTGTGGTCCTTAAGGCTCTTTTGTGCGACTTGAATCATCATAGCCGTGTGCTAAAACTCCTGTAGGTCGTGAGCCCTCAAGAACCGAGTTTTTAGAAAATCCCGAAAACCTCGTTCTTGCTCGGTAATACCTCGATTCCTCCCAAATCATGGAGTGATTCATCGATTCCTTCCGTGGACATGTTCACAAGTCCTTTGTGATCATGCCTACAAAATTTGATGAGATTTGGACTTGATTTGGCCCTTCGATCATCGAGTTTTTCCAAGAACGCGGGCTGGAAAATTGTTTCTGGGCACGAGCAGTTTTTTCCTATCACCGGTTGAACCGGCGCTTGCCAATGGATCAACTGGTGATCAGAGTTTTGCCAAGATTCGTGTTTTAGGATTTCTGATGTATTGCACCAGCGTGGTTGTTAAAGTCTTAGTTGATTCTACGTCGGTTCAACCGGCGTTGTCATTTTGCTTTCACCGGTGCATTGAGCTTTGAGCTTTTCCTCGTCGGATCAACCGGTGCTCTCTGAGTTCGTTTGTGTGTCTCTCTCACCAGTTGAACCGACGCTGTTCAAACCTATACGTCGGATCAACCGGTGCTTGCTTTTCTCGTGCTGCAGGCTCTGTATCATCGGTTAAACCGACGTACTCAAGTCTATGTACGTCGGATCAACCGGTGATATATACCGTGCTGAATCTTGTGATGTTCTTCACGTTTGCTTCCGCGTTTATTCTCGTTTGTTCCTAGGGTTGTTTTGTGTTTGTGTAGCTCCTCTATAGCTATTCCACACTTCACCTAGGAATCAAGGGTTGGGTGCGCACTTGGGATCATAGGCCGAACTTTCGCTTGTGAAAGTTTTTAATCGGCTCTCATTCACCTCCCTCTGGTCGCCTTTTCGGTCTCCCACTTTTGTGGGGAAGCAAAAACCCCTAAAGCCCCCTCTCACACACTTCTCCAGGCACAGGACGAGATGCAGCGGACTTTAAACGGCATAGCCAATCCAGAGACGAGCGAAAAATGCGCACCGTACCGAGCTTTATTTGCTGCTATCTTTTCTGAAACCATGCATGTACAATCACCGATTGGAACTTTCTTATCATGTGGCAATGCCACTGCAAGTATATTACAGATCGGGTAACATGTCCTAATGGAACTTGTAATCAATTGGGGAGAGGGGGGCCAACAATACATGCATCCCACATAGGTCCACTTCACGGCTACAGCAAGCAAGCAAGAACAATTACAACCAAGAAAACACCACTGGAAATGCAAAGAGATACCGAGGGCCGATCGCCAGGGCATCTGCGTTCTCTTTTACCTTTGTTCTCCGTTTATTCACAGGCCAATTTTGTATCAAAGCTGCTCAGACAGATAGCAAACGCCTGGAAAGCCGAGAGGGGGTAGCGATAGTCCATCGTGAACATATCCCTTGCCACTTTTCCAAACTGTAGAATCACTTTGTCAGGATCTGGAGTAGGCTGCGAGGGAGTTGGAGCACCTGCGGGTGGTGGGGTTGTTGCGGCAATCAGCTGGAAGTTCTTCACCGATGCGATTGTCACACGGCCACGGAAGTTGAGACACCAGCACTGGAGCTGTTCATGCCACCTAGGTGGCTTATTACGAAGAACCAGTGGCCTCTCCTTGATTTCACTGTCCTCGTGGTGATCCAATCTGCCGCTAGCAATGCCCGAGATACAAGCACTGCTGCCAATGCCCGAGAAGCGAGCACTGCTGCCAGCAATGTCGGAGAAGCGAGCGCTATTGAAATCCATGGACGAGTCCATGATGGACTTGGACAATGAGGTTGTGCTACGGAATGACTGCGAAAATGAAGCTGTGCTGCGGAATGAGTCCTCCAGAGCTCGAGGTACAATCTGCTCCGGCTGTCCTGGTACTATGCCACCTGGCTCCACTGATGAGGCGGGTATGGAGTGCATGATGCAACGCATCCGCCTTGGACCTCTTGTGCCAAGGACGTTTAGCTCATATGACACCTGAGCGATGTTGTAACTAACAGAAGGCAACTTCGGAGAGACTTTTGTGGAGTTGAACCTCCTACTGGTCCTTCCAACAGGAGGAACTACAGCCCCATTATAGGGGGCCTGTGTATCATAAATTAAAAATTTTGTGCCAAGGAAGTTCGACCTGAAAATTGGCAATACTAGGCTTGTTAAACTTTCAAAAGAACAAAAAAAAACGAAGTGCATACCTTTCATAAACGTCATGTTTACCTTATTTTTCCAATGTAGGTTCTGCTTGATCTTGAGGTGCTGCCAGAATCCATTGATATAGTGTACTCTGTGCATGTGGCCTTCCGGTGTCTTCTAGCCGATAAGAGGAATTTTCCACTTTCTGAAGTAACAACTGTGAAAAGGTTTGCATGATATGAGATGTAACAGCAAAATCAAGCACTCAAGCAAGGAAAACTTATGAACAGTGCTATTGAAATTTGAAGTGTGCAAAGCAGACAACATACCATTGCTAAGGCACAGGTAGAGATGGTAGGTAGATTTTGACTTATTCCTCTTTATAAAGCATTGAATCATTGTATTTCCTTCTCGGGGACCAGGCTGTCAAAGAAACAAGAACTGTATGAAGGACAAGAAAGATATCTGCTGCTCATGGTTTGGAGTAAATTCGCAATAGCATTCAGCTCAAGACTACTCAAACCGAAGGAGGTGAGTTCCTTTTCCCTTTACCTGTTTTAGAGACACAGGGAAGGTGAGCTTCCCACAAAACTCTGGGCTCAACACAATCTCTTTACACATTTCCCTCCATGTCCTACAAACAGCTGCAAAGCAAACAACATGCTTCCGTGCTGGCCAGGTGCTCTCGTCAGCCTCGAGTCTCCGTATTATATCACGGATGAGTTCAGGAGGTAGGCTTGCCCAGCGGCTTTCTCGGATTATGGAAGGCGAGTCATCGAGTTCATGCGATGAGCTATGGGTCTTCCCTTTGTGATGCCCGGTAAGGCCATAAATGCTTGCGAGGGTCACCTCAAAGCTGCGTCTGGACAAGCTGCCGAAGCCATCCCTAACATCACGGACTATGCTACGAAATGACATCTACGGTAACCAATTCCAGATAACAAGGCATACAAAATCCAGGAGACTATGGCCTGACAATGGAAAACAAACAAGGGTTACTAACTACAACGTTCTCAAAAATTGCGCTGGATAGGAGATGGACAGAGAATAAGTCTTACAGTACCTCCTTTGAAATGATATCAACAATACAAAGTGCATATGCAGAAGAAACAGCTGCTACAATCTGCACCTGCAAAAAACAAAAGAATTAATGTGAGAATGAAACTTAACATGATTGAATTTAGTTGACATATGGTCGCATCATCACAACTAAAAGTTGATTCAACATTGACATCATAAGAACCGTGCATAGCCTAACTAGAAACCAAATCTGATTCCAAATCTATAATGGCTCGGGATGCACGCGGGGACTTTTGACTTTGACTACACAACCTATATTAGGTACGGAGCATCACTTTAAACCCAAGAAATCTGGGCTTTAAGGAACACAGGCACATATAATTGCCAAATTCCCATGGGAACTTCTGTAAGACACAGCACCAGCCACCAGAACAATATTAAAGACAGTCGCTAGTTGAGATAGCATTTCGCGAAGGAAATACAGGGATGTACTGGACCAACGATACCGTACCAACGTACAAACTACCAGGATCCAGTTTCCTCATTATTTCCTTCCAGGAAATTTTAACTTTAGTTTCATATATGCAAGTTGGTATAAATTTGGACTCGAAATACGCACGGTAAACGCGTTGAGATCGAAAGGTTTCGCTCGTCAACCACGCAATGTAACCGGCAAAGCTAAGAGGACGAAGACTAGTGAAGAAAACCCCCCTAGAAGTCCAGATTCCTCCCCGAAATCTGCCCTGGACAACGCTGTATGCACCGAATCAGCTCAAACCATGTACCGATCTGGCCATGAACGCCCCCCAGGACGCCACGTCCACCGCAACGCCACTCGGCACTCGCCCACACACACCGCCGGACCAGACAAATCCCCCCAAAACCTATGAAGATCAGAAGAGAACCGGAACCACAGCACCCCCAAGTTGCGAAACAGGAACTCACATTCCTCGAAGCCGACGCCGGCCCGCCCCGCCACCGGGGGCACGCAGGCCGCAGATCAGTGCACCCCGCACGAGCCCCGAGCGTCCCCGGGCTGTCCGTCCTCCACGGGCCACGGCTGCGCTGCCGCGGCGCACGCGAAGAGCAGGCGGGGAAGGTGAGACGAGGAGGAGGGGCAGGGGAGGGAGGAGGAAGAGGAACCGAATGAAGAGGACAGTGAGCAGGGGCGCTGGGTTTGTTTATCCGCCCCTGCGGTGGTGGGGCGGGGTGGGTTGACCGCACCTATCCGTTCCGTCGCGGGGCGCCCCCGTAACGGCGCTCGGACGGGGGGTGAGGGGTTCAGGTGGCAGGAGGCAGGCAGGAGGCAGGGGCTTTGCCTTGCAACGGCGCTCACGCCACGCCATGAAAAGCGGGGCGGGCAGCCGGGCACTCCGTGTGTGTGTGTGTGTTTTTTTTTCAATTTTTTCCCACTGCCTTTCTGCTTTGCCGCCCCGCGCTCCCCACACGGTGGTGGGCCTGGCCGGGTGGTGGTCTGGTGTAGGGTTTACAAATCCGACCGGTCCGGTCAAACCGGCGGGGTCCGGTTCTAGTATACCAGACCGATTTGATTGGAAATCGATTCAAACCGATTGAATTCAAATTTAAATTCAAAAGTCGGAGTGCTATAGGTTCGGACCGGTTTACCGGCCGGTTTGGCCAGTTTATCGTTGAGTTAATGATATTTTCCGACGATTAAAAGTGGTTTCCCGGTGTGAAATAAAAGGAAATTTCGACATGAGCTATGCACATATTAATGTAAATGACCACACCAAAGTAATAATTTATAATCATGTATACAAATACAATAGTAATAAGCGTGCATACAAATACCGAGTCATACATTTATACACATCAAATAAAAGTTCAACGTAGGAATGGGAAGACCTCCATTTGGGACGCAGTTTGGTATTCGGCAGTGGACATCACAACGATACCTCGCACTCTAAGCAGCTCAACCTTGTAGTGTTGCCAAGTTTGGCCCGTCCACGCCGATGTTGTCTGCCATTCCTAAACTAACATAGTGTAAAAATGAGGGTCTTCCTATTCGTACACCCACCTCGTTGGTGGCTGCATGCTGATGTCAGGAATGGAGTAGTGAAAAGACCGCGAGGAATCGCTGTAGGCGGAAGAAGAGTACTGTGGAGTGTCGTAGTCCATCGGTCCAACCGTTCTCCTCTGCGATTGCGGTACTCCATGGTCAGTGTCCTGAGTAGCATGTGTGAACTGAGTCTCCCCTGCAATCAACCATACATCATAATTAGTACTCAATACTCATAATCAGAAATATGTGTGCATTTGTATGTGCAATGTATACCTGTGAAACGAACACCACGAGCACCACCACTACCACCAGCAGCACCACCAGCACCACTACCACTACCACCAGCAGCAGCAGCAGCATCAGCACCGTCACTATCATCACCATCATCGGTCGAGCTGCTATCCTTGGACTCCTGATACGGAGGACTACGCTCACCTTCGCCATCATCAGTCTCGGTGTCGCTGCTCACTAATTTTGCTATTCCTTTGCCTTTTCGACGCTTCGGGTCACCCTTCGTATGCCCCTTCTGCAACTTCCTCTTCCCTAGGTGAGCGTCACCCACATTTTTACGTGCCCAATTGCTGATGGAATCATCCCCCGTAGCTTCACGTAAATCTGACAGGTTTATTTGATCTCTGACAATATGGGACGAGAGAGGGATGTCACCGTCATCATCATCCTCGTCCAGAACTGGAGCCCGGTTAGATCTACCATATTCCATCCATTCCCGCACCGGATTATTCTCATCATAGAAAGAAAGATGGGCCAGCTGGTCAATGAAATTACCTTCTTCACGCATCGGTGGGCCGGAGACCTCCTCAAGTCGGAGATGAAAGTTGTAGTTAACATAGACAAGCTTGTTAAGTTTCTTGTGCGACAACCGATTGAGAACCATTGTATGCAGCAAGGCAAAAGTACTCCAGTTCCGCTCGCATCCACTGGACGAACAATATTGTGAAACAAGCCGCATGGCAAGGTACTGCAGCTTTGGAGTGCTTGATCCGAACATCATCCACCAGGATGCTGCATGTGCAACCGTGTATGTAAGCAATATATTCGAATAGAGAAAACAACAATGTCGTACGGAGTAACTCTTACATGGGGATGTCTTTGGGTCCATCGCCATCCGCATTACCATTTCACTGCCAAACTCGCCAACCTTCTGCCGAAACACGACAAGCTCCTGCAATGTCTGCACGGCGCTCTGGAGATCCGTCATGCGCTGAAATGTATCCTTGAGTCCACGAAATATTTCTTGAGTTGGATCCATCGTATATGCATACCTCGGATTTAGGACAGCAGCTGCAAAATATAAATCACTTCAAATAAGCATAAGGTTAATAGAGCTTAAAAATAGATGACTCGTGTGTGTTTACCTGGACCCACATACATGCCTATGAACACGTCACCCAACCTCTCGTCCACCACCTCAATATACTCCTTCAGTGTGAAAACATTTGTTCCAAAGAAAGACCGCAGCTCCCGTTTCATAGTCTGGTAGGCCATCACGACTTCGCACATGTTGGGCCTCTTGTCCTGATTAGCGAAGCGGAGGAACTTGTATATTGATTGAACCGTGTCGATGATATATTTCAATGCATCCCACCACTCCATACTTGCAAAATTTGCATCAGTAAATCTACCATCTTCGGTATTCGCCCATTTGCTGTGTTGGAACTCAGTAGATGCCATCCACTGCATGAAACGATCACGTTTCCGATATATGCTCTCTAGGAACATGTAGTTGGTTCCAAATCGAGTAGCATTCCACTTGACCAACTCACCACCGATTGCGTTCTTTATCATTATATTCAACTGACCATGATTGTGTAACCAATTTGAAATTCGCTTGTACTGCTTGATCATAACAACATGTTCAGGCCTTCGAGCTATATCCTTCAACATCAAATTGACGGTGTGTGCTAGACAAGGTGTCCAAACTATGTGTTCATACACCTCACTTAGTAGTTCCTTGCATGCTTTCGTGTAGTTCGAGTCGTTATCGGTGACTACGTGCACGATATTCTCCGGTCCAATCTCTTCCACCACCTTTCAAATCTCCTGCAAACAAAGACAGATTGTTTAGTAACATGTCAAAACATACTCAATGTGAATGGAACATATTTAGGGGCTACCTTGAGCAAATATTCAGCATCTTGAGTTCTTTCACTCGCATCAATAGACTTATGGAACCACATGACTCCATTGCAATATATCAAAAAATTGATGACACTCATCCTCGTCGGGCCAGTCCATGAATCACACATCAACGTGACGCCAAATAAGGGCCAGTCTTTCTGAAACTTTACGTACCTCATCTTCAAGTGTTGCTCGTTCTAATCAAGGTACTTGCCATCAATATCCCGTCCAGTAGGTGATGCGATACCTTCACCTGCAACCATATGAAAATTATGAGATACAAGAATATAAGCTCATATGTGTCATTCCAATGAAAGAAAATTTACCCCACTTCTGTGTCTCCCTGACCGCGCTAACAAAGTATGGACTGCCAGCCTGTCTTCCACGTACTCCTGCAATATGGAAAAATTTTGACCAAACTTTACCAATAGCTTCCTTTGCATTCTTACCCTTCTGCGTCCAAGAACATGTATCAATCCTTGGTTGCGTCATTCCTCTTCTCCCACCAGCTGCCAAGTTATAGTCCTCCACCACAGGACTCTCCTTCTGCGAAGTGGCCCTTCGAAATATCCTCTGTATAGCATTCCCCCTCGTCGAACCACTACCCCCTCCACGCTTGTATGCACCTTCTCTCTGTTCCACCCCCCGTCGGAACTCTGCTTCTGCTCTCGATAGATTCCATGGCATGCTGCACCTGAGCCTCCTCATCTTCTTCATCACCGGAATAGTTTTCCTCCGCTGCAGACTTCTCCCGTCTCAACCTCTCTCGAGCCCGGTCAGCAGTTGTCTTCTTTGCCCTATCAATGTCACGCTGAAAGAAGTTCCGCACATCAGGTGGCACATTCCTGCAATGGACCACCTCTGCCCCGCGCCCAGCCAAATGTTGTTTCAATCTAGTCGCACCACCTCCCCCTTTCTGCGTACGACAATAGTTGCATCGCCATCCGGGATAAAGATTTTCACCGTGTTCTCATACAACATCTCTGCTTGCCATTGTCTATCTGCATACATGAACAACAAAAACATATCATCTAATATTCTAACTCCTAAGTCATAATGTCAAAAATCATCTAATACATCTAAATCAAATTTACCTAAATCCTACTACATAGTGTAAAAAAACATCTAATACAAATAAATCTTACATACATTCTAAATACACCTAAGTCATACACCTAAATTCTAAAACAAATCATCTAATACTCTAAATCAGAGGGGGGAAAACCTTATCTGGGTGCGGCTTACCGCCGCTAGTGGCCGGTTTACCGCCTCTCCGGGCCAGTAAACCGAGCTTCCCAGGCGGCTAACCGGTCGGGGCCGGTAGCTTACCGGCGCGTCTGACCGGCTAGCCGCGCGCCGCGGGCAGCTTGCCGGGGTCGAGCGCCGGATGGGGCATCCTGGCGGCGGACCTGGCGCGAGTGAGGGGGGAGCGGACTGAGGGGGGGCGTCGGGGGCTGAGGGTTACCCCCAGTGGGGTTAACTGGACGCTCGCGCGACATGAGCCTTAATGGGCCGTCTGTTTTTTTTCTTTTTTTATTTAACTTCAAATTTCCGCAAACTATACTAAATGAATGAATTTTTAAGAAAATTTGACACCATTAGATTCGTCGCATCTTGAAATATTTTTAGAATTTTTTTGGAAATTTGTCATTTTTTTAATTCAAATTTAAATTTTGAATTTGGCCCGATTTGATACCGCCTAAATCCGAAACCGGGTCGAACCGGTTTGACTGGTAACCGGTCAAACCGGACTAGTTCTCACCGGTTTGGTTAACCCTGGTCTCGTGGTGGGGTGGGGGGGGGGGGGGGTTGAGGGGCGGTGCTCTGTGGGGTGTGCGCGAGTCCGGTCGCGCCGTGCAGCCCTGCCCTCACCGTTGAACGAACAGGGACTCAAGGAGTTCAGAGTTCAGTTCAGTTACCTATACCCTTGATCGATCCGCTTCACCGTTGAACGAACAGGGACTCAAGGAGTTCAGAGTTCAGTTCAGTTACCTATACCCTTGATCGATCCGCTTCTGACGGCACGCCATCAACTGTTAGGCATCCGTAACCATAATAGTTGGGGCTAGCTATGTAGTTTATTAATGTGGAGAAGACATAAAATCAAAAACTTATATTATTGGATCTACCTGTTCTTCTCCCATGTTCTTAATCTACGTAAAATTATTAGCTATTTGCTGGTCGTTACTTTTTCTTACTACATCAATCTAACTAGCTAAATAGATCAACGTTGGACGCACTTAGGGGGTGTTTAGATTGAGGGACTTCAAAAAAGTCCTAGGGACTTTTTAGTATTTAGAAGTATTAAATAAATATTAATTATAAAACTAACTGCAGAACCCTGGGGCTAAACTGCGAGACGAATCTAATGATGTATCTTAATCTATGATTAGCGAATGGTTACTGTAGCATCACTGTAGCCAATCATCGATTAATTAGGCTCATTAGATTCGTCTCGCGAAAAAGCACTCAGCTGTCAAAAAACATTTATAAACAGATTTTATTTAATAATATAAAATAGTAAGATTCCTTTTGATGTGATAGGGACTTTTGGAAAAAGTCCTGGAGCCAAACAGGCCCTTATCACGGCGCTCGACAGTGGTGCGGCAGGTTGCCGTAACTTTTTGCAGATGCTGACGCGGTAGAACAGAATTGTACAGCAGCAGTAGCGGTCGTCAAACTAACCGTATGGTGCCATGATGAGGCACCTGCACAGGAGATGAAAAAGCAGCTCAAATTAATCCAAGGGAAATCCATGGCACCTGATTGGTGTATCATGACACTACCATGGTAGCTAGCCACACTGTGGCCGGCACTCGATGCTGCTCTGACCACCAAGGCACTGTGTCGGCTCTAATGGCACTGACTGAATTATTTTTGAACAGTGGACGCATTCTAGAAAAACAGTGGGGAGCGTAACGGCACCTAAACGTTCGCTTAAACTTGTGAAAAACAGTGGGTACAGTACGTGACTCCTTCCTCTTGGAGCGTCCCATCCATCAACCAGACTTTGTCCAGCAGTTTCCTAGTTTTTTGTTGGGTTTTTTTTGTGTCCAGGACACTCCCAAAACGCAATTTTGTGCGCTGCACACCCTACTTCTTGAAATGGTCTGCAACCCACCGTGAGTTATAAATTTTGTGCGCTGTACATCGGTCCTATTAAACTACTCATTTGCAATCTGGAAGGAGATAGAATATGCCCTAAAAATACTAAAATGCCCCCTGACCCTAACCCTTATCCATTCGCTCCCGCACGGGTGGAGGAGGCTCACGCGGACGCCTCCGCCCCCTACCCGCGACGGCCAGCACGCCCGCCCCTGGGCGCGCGCCCGCGACGGCGGCGGCGGCGGCCTGCACGCGGAGCCCGCGCTCGCGTCTGGGACGGCGGCGGCGGCCTGCACGCGGAGCCCGCGCGGCCCCCTCCACGACGCAGTCTGCACCCCCTCGCTCGCAGGTAGTGGTGCTCTGCCCCTTCCGATTCCGCGCCTAGTTCTTTCGTGATTTTGTGGATTCCGCGCCTAGTTCTCGCAGGTAGCTCGCGGTAATGCGGATTTTGTGGATGCGGTGTTAGTGGCCCTGATTCGATGGGTGGATTTTTGCGCTAGGTCTGATTGCTCTCGATTTGGGGGCGGGGATTATCGGCGATTTGGTGGATTTGGTATATTATCGGCGATTTGCGCTAGGTCTGATTGCTCTCGATTTGGGGGGCGGGGATTCGATGGGTGGATTCTACTTAAGGCCATGAGAAGTTTACTCCTCACCTAAACATGAACTGTTCTGGTGGCTTTGTTTACAGCTTGGTTTGCTGCGTTGCTGTAGTTTTTTCATCTTGATCTGATGTCATCGCATCGATCCCCGATTTCCCGGCGTGCTGTGAAGCGGCTGCACAGCACCGGATCTCCGACAAAAGCGTTGGACTTGTCATGGGTTCCAGATGGGTAAGTTAAGGTCACTCTTGTTACTACCATTGAGGTTGTAGGTGTAGCGTTCAAGAATAATTTGGGGTCATCCTTATCTGTTCTGCTTCATTCTTTAGGATGGATCGCAACACGGCCTGTAGATTTGCCATCCGCATCCTTAGCTATCAGGAGCATGGTACACATGTGATTCATGCCAGCTGTAATAAGAATTGGGTTCGTGATAAGAATACAATTTCATGGATGGATTTCTATGCTGACTTAGATGCTGAGATAAAGCAAAGCAGTGTCCAAAGTTTTTCAGTGAGCTTTTGGGAAAAGGTTGCATGTGAGTATAGCGATATTGATTCTGATTCCTCATTGCTTGCTGCAATTGATATGTATTGGGACATCAGAAGGCTTCCTGTGGTAGTTTCAGTCATTAACCAGCTAAATCATGATAGCAGTTTATTTAGTGAAATTGATGTTGTTGATATGAAATCAAATCAGTTTTTAATATGCAGCACTGAAATGAAGTCAGATCTAGTTAACAGTGCATCTGATCTTGTTACTAATGAGACTAATAATCCTAATTCTCATACCAATGATCCTTGGGGTGAAAATGATGAAATAGAGTACGTTGGAGTAGATGATGAGCCTGTTGAGCCTGCTTCTAATATTGGTTTTGATTACATTCCTGACACTGATGAAGAAGATAATGATGATTGTGCTATTGATGATGAGGAAAGTTGTGATGTGGTTGAGCATATAACTGACTTAGAAAACCCCAAGATTGCTGTTGGGGTGACATTTGAAGATAGAGACACTTTCATGAGAGCTATTAGTCAGTATGCTATTCTGAATGAGGTTGAAATTGTGGCTCATTATAATGAAGCAAAGAGATATAGAGGATATTGTAAAGTCAAGAAGTGCAAGTGGAGAATACATGTATCACAACTGCAGGATGAAAGGACATGGCAGATTAAGAAGATGCCTAACAAACACTATTGCAAGAGCACAAGTAAAGTTGAGAACAATTGCATGGCTAATCAATTCTGGGTTAGGGATAGAGTAATCCAATGGTTGAGGCAAGATCCCACAATTGGAGCTTCTTCTTTGAAGACCAAGTTGGAGGAGAAGTACTTGATCAAGTTGTCATACTGGATTGTCTACAATGGCAGGAGATTAGCCCTTGATGAGATCTTGGACAAATGGGAGGACAGTTTTGACTATGCTTTTGCATTCAAGGCAGAGATAGAGAGAAAGGCCCCTGGCAGCATAGTAGTGATAGATTGTGAAAAGGTTGGGTCCAAGATGAGATTTAGCAAGATGTTTGTTGCTTTGAGGCCATGTATTGATGGATTCAAAAATGGGTGCAGACCATATTTGGGCATTGACTCCACTGCTCTTACTGGATGGTGGAAGGGGCAGCTAGCTGCAGCTATAGGCATTGATGGACATAACTGGATGTTCCCTGTGGCGTATGGTGTATTTGGGTCAGAGACACAAGATAATTGGGGCTGGTTCATGAACAAGCTTGCAATGGCAATTGGATCCCCACCTGGACTTGTCATTTCAACTGATGCTGGAAAAGGCATTGACATAGCAGTGACAAAAGTCTTTACCAATGGAGTAGAGCATAGGGAATGCATGAGGCATCTGTACAAAAATTTTAAGAAGAGATATCGTGGAAAGGTCTTTGAGAAGAACCTATGGTCAGTTGCGAGAGCTTACATGAAGGACATATTTGACAATCACTATAACATCATGAAGGCATCATCTACAAAAGCAATGAAATGGATTGAGGACAATCACAAGCACTTATGGGCAAGATGTTACTTCTCTACAGCTAGCAAGTGTGACTATGTGACCAATAATATTGCTGAAGCCTTCAATAACTGGATAAAACACGAGAAAGAACTGCTTGTGATAGAGCTGATGGATACAATTAGGCAAAAAAATCATGGAGAAGTTCTATCAGCGAAGAACTCTAGCCATGAAGTTAAATAGTAAAGTGCTGCCACACATAATAAAGGCTCTCAATGCAAAGAGTAGAGGACTGGTTGGATATTCCATCCATAAAGGACTTGGTCACATGACTGAGATCAGTGGTGTTTATAGGGATTTGACACCTTGGAGACACACTGTTAATCTGGAAACAAGAACTTGCACCTGCAAGAGATGGCAGCTCACTGGACTCCCATGTAATCATGCAATCAGTTTGATATGCTCTTATAGGGGTCTAGAGTTGGAGGATTATGTCGACAGTTGTTACTTTGTGTCAAAGTTCAAATCAGCATATGAAGGTTGGATGGAACCAATACCAAATAAGAGCATGTGGCCTCAAGTACAACTAGAATTCAAGTTGTGGCCTCCAGTACTCAAGAGGGCAGCAGGTAGACCAAGAAGTAGGAGAATAAAATCAGTTGCTGAGGGTGGCAGCAGGAAAAGAAAGAAATGCAAGAGATGCGGTCAGTTAGGACACATGCAAAAAACCTGCAATGAGACGGTGTATGACTCAGATGATCCACCTCCTGCACAACCAAAACCAAAGAGGGCCAAGAAGGAGAAGGTACCAGCCAGCACAAGTACACCTAAAAATAAGAGGGCCAAGAAGAAAAAAAGTACCGGCTAGCACAAGCACACCTAAAAGCAAGAGGACCAAGAAGGAAAAAGTTCCAGCCAGCACAAGCACACCTAAAAGCAAGAGGACCAAGAAGGAAAAAGTTCCAGCCAGCACAAGCACACCTAAAAGCAAGAGGACCAAGAAGAAAAAAGTACCAGCCAGCACAAGCACACCATTGAAGCTCAAACATGCACCAACAGTACCATCTATTCCATTTGATCTAAACTATAGTCCTGGGGCACTAACTAGAAGGTAAACATCTATACTTTTTTTAATATCAAAACCTAGACTTAATTTTTTTCTCTAATCTTTGTTTTCTTTCACAGCCGAGCTAGGAAAATTGTAGTGGAGGAGGCTGAGGTGCATGGAAGAATGGCCCTGGACCATCTCATGAACGTCTGATGTGTGTGGTTATTTGTGTGGTGTAAACTGACTAGTCTAAAGCTTTTTAACATGCCAAATTAATGTAATTTGTGACATGTTAACATCTTTTGACATGCCAAATTGATGTAATTTGTGACATGTTATTGTGGCTACAAATATTGTCTTGAATATTGTGGCTGCACGTCTGTTCTATGGCTACATATATTGTCTTGAATATTGTCAATTATGCTACATATATTGTCTTCAATATTGATGCTACATATATTGTTTTTGGAAGGCTCACGTATGCTATATGGCTTTGGAAGGCTCCCTTAAACTGCTAAGGGTATTTTGGTCTTTTCACATGATGTTCTCTCACCTCTCAGCAAGCAAAAGAGTTGTTTAATGGGGGTGGTGTGCTACACACAAAATGAATCATTCAGAGTGTGTTACAGACTAATTCAAAGAGTATAGTGCGCAGCGCACAAAATCATGTTTTTGGAGTGTCCCATAGACAAATTTCCCTTTTTTTTGTTTGATAAGGAGTTTCCTAGGGTTGGTCGAGACCTTCGAAATGCTGTAGAAGCTCCCACTGCGGACTTGACTCCGGAACACAAGAGCCGCTCGATCCGCTCAGATGAGCTTGCCGTTTTCTACCAAAGTCCAGTCTCCGGGGCGCGCGGTTTCTGGGCGAAAAGGAACTCTGCAACGCGTGCGTTTTTTTTTTACCGGAGACGAACAAGGCAAGGTGAATTCCTGCCTTGCACAGGTGAGCAAGCAAGCACGCACAGGCTCTGAAATGCCCAGCGAAAAAGAGGCCGACGCGGTGGGGGAAAAGAAGCAGCCTTGGGGCGGATCGAGCCGGGAGAGCTTTTACCCTTTCCAGCGGTGAAGGAGAGGCAGAGGGAGCTTGCAGCCGCGCGACAGGAAGGTCGCGGCGGCGTAGGGTGGTTGTGCGGTTCGGACGTTCGGTCCGGTCCGGTGACGCAGGCTTCACGGCCCCGCGCCGTCTGTGTTGGGTGGGAGCAGGCACGGGCGCACGGCCCCGTCTCGGCGTCGCCGTCGCCGTGGCGGGCGAGGGAGCTTGAGCTAGAGCCCGCGGGATCGACGCTCGTGGCACCCTGCCCTGGCCAAGAAGGTTCCAGCGATCGGGACGTCACCGAGCGCAGCTGGCGATGGCCAGTTGGGGTCGGGGCCGCGTCATCGTGCGTGGAGCGGCCCGGGCGGGCGCCTGACGCCAGCCAGCCCCGGCCCAATGGAGCCTCCAAGCGCCACCGGGCGGCAGGACAAGGCTCCCTTCCCCCGAAATTCATAGTTGCTTTCGGCCGAAAACGAACGATAGATCCTGTAAAACTCACCTGCGGCCAGTGGCGGAGCTCGGATGAAATTTTAGGTGGGGCGCATCGCAAACATAATTTTGTAATCATATTGTGAGGACGCACATCAATAACTAATCTATGTCAAATTTAAATAATGATTGATGATCGTACCTCTAATTTGAAGATAATTGTCCATTAATTCAACAAAGATCAATCAAACAAGGAAAATATCCAATTTATAGACCAAAATTCAATATTCCAAAAGCTGAGAAACCTGTAAATTTGAAGAGCAAATCAGTTAGTGACTTGGTGAGTAATATATGAAATTATGAATTGTAATGTAATAAAACAATTATGAGGAGAGGAGACATACCACTACACCACTAGCCTACTACTATTAAAGAACTAATCATGTCTAGGCCTTCTTGGTGGCCTAGGCAAGTCAATAGCCCGGTTTTTGGAGGCTTGAAATGTCTTCCTGACTTCACTTTCATCAAGGCCTCTAAAAATCTCTTTCTCAATGTAACAGAGTATCAAATTATTAAGCCATTCATCGGACATCTTATTGCGCAAATCTGTCTTGATTATGTTCATAGCCGAGAAGGCTCTTTCAACAGTGGCAGTTGCGACAGGTAGAAGCAATCCTAGCTTGATGAGGCGATAGACAATTGGAAAAGCAATGTCTCTTTCACTTTTAACCATCTGTATAGCCAAACTTCCAAAATCATGACAAGCCTTGAATTGTTCAACTCTTCTCATATGAAGGATGAATGTCTCAAGTTGGTCTCTTATATTAGAGCGATCCAAGTCAGAGAAATCTTCTTTATATATTTCAGTCAATCTTGCAATCTTTTCAACATCAAACTTAGAAAAGGAGTCTCTTGGATCAAGACATGAGAAGCAAACAAGTAACTCTGATGATACCTCATTGAAGCGATGGTCCATCTCGGTGATAATAGCATCAATAGCAGCCAAGAAAGTATCAACACGGTAATGATGCTCTTGGGTGATTAAGTTACCATCTAGCCTTGATCGACCCCATCTAGGTATTGAGTCATCCATATTTGGTATTGGAATCTTCTTTTCCGTACAAAATGATTTGACTTCACGAAGCAACGGCTCCCAACCTTCATTTCTAAAGGACATCAACCTTGTTTTTACATCAACAAGCAATGACATAGCCTGAACAATATTTTGATCCTTTCTTTGCAGCAACTGAGATAGCTCATTAGTAATGCGAAGCACCTTCAACATCAACTTCATATTCAAAACAAAGGAGAAACTCTCCATCTTGCGCACCAAACCACCCGCTCGACTAGTATTACGCTCATCCTCATGAATCATGGACAACACCTTAACCACAGAATTCCACATTGTCTCAATACGAGCTAAGGTTGTCAAATGAGAACCCCACCTTGTTTCTCCAGGTCTAACTAACACTCATGCTTGAAAAAAATGACTTCAAATCTGCGCATATACAATCACCAAAATCTCAATTACCACATCTCAAGTAAATGGCTAAATACCTAAACTAGAAATTCACAATTATACCTCTTGTCACAAATTTTTTGTTTCCAATTGTAGAAGAGGCATTCCTGTTGGTGATGGGGGCGCCTGCACCACGGCCCCGACCCCGGCCTGCTCCTCCCCCTCGTTCTCCTTCTCCCCGGCCAGTGCTACGCCCGCGACCGTGGCCAGCGCCTGTCGTCCGCTCGCCGGCGTCGCTGCGACCATCCTCGTCCACCATCAGAGCGCCGGTCGCTCAGGGGCTCGCCGGCTCGGGGGCGGGGCGCCTCTGGACGTCCTCACGTCCGGCGGCTGGCGCCTGGCCGCGGCCGGGGCCCGGGGAGGCAGCCAGGCAGGCAGAGGCGCGCCCGCGCCGGGCACCGCAGCGCAGGTCCGCAGGGCAGGGCGCAGATCCGCAGCCAGGCACCGTGGCTCAGGGGCTCGCCGGTGGCGTGGCTGCGCAGGGCGGCTCCGCCGCTCCGCGGCTGCAGGTAGCGCTACTAGCGATGCGGCGTGGCTGCGCAGATCCGCAGCGCGCAGATGGCAGACTGCAGGCCGCAAGCGGAGAGGAGGGCCGGAGCAGGCGGCGGCGGGCCGGCGGCGCGCTACTAGCAATGCCGCGATGGCGAGCGGCGGCGGTCTGGGCGACGGTCTGGGCGGCGGCGCGGATTGGAGGGCGCCAGGAGGGATCCCGTGAGCGTGAGGCCGTGACCGTGAGGACTGAGGAGGATTTGGGGATGGGGAATTTGGGCGGTCCGCGGTTGGGCCAACTCAATTGGGCCTTGGGCCTTTTCCACAGGCTCCCTCTCCCCGTTTTTCACAGGCGACATGACTCACGCCGCCGCCGGCTGCCGCGGCGTCGCTCAGGCGCTCACCATGGCCGGCCAGGTCGCCCCGGAAGGGAAGATGAAGAGGGGGGTCTTGTTGGGCAACTCCGGCGGTAGGTGGGGCAGCTGCCCCACCCTGCCGCATGGAGAGCTCCGCCTCTGCCTGCGGCATTACTCTACTTCATTATTGAAGTAGCCAAAAAGATCTTACCACCAATTTCAACCTGGTGTTGATTTGTCGAGTGACCGGGAAACTTTCCTTTTCTATATGGTTTCATGGAATCAGGCAGCTAAGTGCAGAGAAAAGACGGCAGTTTTAAATTTCTTAAAAATATTATGGTAGAGCACCGGTGGCAGGTTCCCATCACTAATCGAGATTAATCGATGGATCAGATTTTAGCAGTTAGTAGCGCTGTACTGAATCTCGATGTCTTTTCCGGCCCGTGGGAAAATAATGGCGTCGTCTTGTACAACACGAGCATTTGTCAAAAGGATGTATCAGAAAGGCTGAACTCATCGGCGTTATCGCTCCAACCACTGCACCGTCTAAACAATCCCGGCTGCTCGCATCAGCACGTAACTAAACCCCAGCCGATGCATGAATCATGCAGCAAGGGGCCAGGCCAGAGGGGATAAGATAATGCTGCGTTCGAGTCCACGCTTTTGTCAGCTACCAGACGGAAGAACACAACGCGAAGAAACGAGCATGAGCTGTTCCGTCATCTCTGCTCTAGCTACTCCTAATTTCTGTGATCTATCTGCAACTGTTTCTTGGTTCTTTGCCCTGAGCGATTGCAGTCAGGTCTTTTGCCGAGCTCTCGTCTCGTCTCGTCTCGTCCCTGCCGTTCTTGTAGCTGCAGGCTCGCCTAGCTGGCAGAGCAAAGAAGGACGTTTTGGTTTCATCGTGATGTATGTTTTACCCAGCTTTTCTCCTTTTTCAGCCGATACGTTTGTGTCACTGGGAAAAGAAAAGGTGGATTGATGCTACCGATGCTTCTTTCCATTCAACGGCAGCATGAAAGAGGATAAAAGCATGGTAGACATGAACGCCAGAGATCGAGTGGTGAACGTTCAAAACAGTAACAGGGACAGCATGATAACGCTGCTAATGCCTACTAGAAAAAACTCGACATCTCTCCCTTTCGTTGCCACTTGCCAGAGCGAGACCAATAAAGCTGTACGTAGACTTTTGGGGGGAGAGAACAAGTCTTGTATACGACACGCGTGAATGAAAATGTCAACAGGGGCGTACAAATACTAGTCATCGTGTACGGCGACTGCCTAATCCAGCGGAGGACAACTGTTGCCGCCCAGGGACTATTTTTATTTTGACATGAATTTAATTAGATAGCCTTAGCTTTTTTTGCGTATAACAAGAAGATGTGTGGGCTGTGTGGATGTAAACGTCGAGGATCATCATCATCAGATGAAGGTCAGTCAACATGTTCCTTCTCGTGCTTAAAAAACTGTCAGTGGAACATCAACGAAAGCGTCAGTCCGACCTAATAAAATTCGAGCTTCCAACGCTAGCTAGGAGCCATGGGGGAAAACTACAACGGGGAGGCGTTACGGAGAGGAGGACAAGAGGGCGCAACCTGGATGCTGAGCGTCGCCCCATGGCTGTCATCAAACTGTTCCACTATCGGCAGCTCTTGCGACGCATTTCGTCAGACCTTGCTGACATGTAGGTGTCGCTGCCTGGATTCTTTGACAACAGGAGCAAGGCTCCAGGAGGAAATTGGCAACTTATGATAAATACGTCAGGACGTGATGTGCTAATTTTCTTTCAATATTTTTTTTATTCTACGGTTCTCGTAGCAGGCGTTTTTTTAGAGAAAATACAAGAACACTTAATAAAAGATTCATATCCTTCAGCAGCTGAAGAAATCGTGATGCTGATGCTTGATGGCCCAAAGAATACTGAAGAACACGTTGGAAGTGTGCCCGTGGAGGAGGGAGGGAAATTCCTGGATTAGCATATAATTGGGCCTTTTCCTTTTCCTTTTTTTGAGAGGATAATTGGGCCTTTTTGTAGGAGGAACACTGAATTGGTGGGCTGGTGACAATGGCGACGCCTGAGCCCCCGCTTACAAAACTCTACACGGGCTTAATTTTGGGAGCCGGAGACCAGCTGGAGAACATGGGTTTCCAGTAAAGCCCATACGGCCCATTGGCCCGGGTGCGCAAGATGCTTTACACAGCAAAAGGTCCGGCGGGCGCCGCAGCATCTCCCCACCAAAAAAACGCAAGCGCATCCGTCGCCGAAGCATCTCCGCCCGCCGCCAGTGCGTGCTTGCTGCGACCGGCCGTTCGATTGGTTGGGTAGCTAGGGTTTAGGGGGTTTGGGCGCGGAGAGGCAGGAGGGTAGGCGGAGGAGATGGCGTCAGCGGAGGAGGAGATCGCGGTGAAGGAGCCGCTGGATCTGATACGGCTCAGCCTCGACGAGCGCATCTACGTCAAGCTCCGGTCCGACCGCGAGCTCCGCGGCAAGCTCCATGTAATTAACCTGTCTACTTCTCTTTGGACAATTTATTCTATTTTGTTCTCTGCTCGTGGTTGGTTGGGTGTATAGTAGCGTACTGGCTGGTTGCAGTGGCTGTTGCGTTAGGGTACGAAACGACGGGTTTAAATGAACGATTTGCAATGGGCTGGTTTCTTTTATGGGATCCGACGCATCCAAGATGAGCTTCTAGGTTGCTTTAGCTTGATTGTATCTGTGCTCTGTGTTACCTTTTATCAAATCTGTCAGAACTAAATGTGGCAGTTCATGTGCTGATGTGGGGCAACAATTCGATGAAAATTAGAGGTTAGATATGCCAGAACTAGGTGCTGTGAATTCGAAACCATTTACAAGGATTAATATCTCAATAACATTGTAGGGATATGAGAGGTCATAAGAAAGGAGAGGATTGGAATGTGTAGAAGTTCCATTATTCATATGCAATGAATTATTCTCATTTTAGAATAAGGTCATGTCTCAACTGTAAGCTCTTTTTTCTGAACTTTGTAAGTCAGGCTTAACTGTTTGAGATTCTTTCATTTTTGATGAGGGGAACTGATGCATCAGTCCTTCAGGCTAAATAATAAGCATATATTTGACATGAAACCCTTGGGGCATTTTATCAATTAACAAGGTAATGGATAGCCTCTAGCAGTACGATTCTTGGAATACGTGAATGTCATGTAAGCATGCTGTGGCATTATAGTGAGTTTGTACTAATCTGTTCAGAACCTCATGATGAATGAAAATTCTATTGCTGAGCATTTTGTAGTTCTGTGATCCCTTCCATGGCTTGCATTTATTCCACCTTATGCTATGCTATTTAATTTTCAGTTGCATTCTCCCCTACTGTCTCTTGCTTTCAGTTACAAGTTCATGATACTCCCATCTTTCTCATGAGTTCGTCAATTCTTTTTGTCCGTGGAGATTTATATCTTATAATTTGGTTGTTTTATTATGGGACAACTGTTGCTGATGTCTTCCTTTGAATTCAGGCATACGATCAACACTTAAACATGATCCTTGGAGATGTTGAGGAGGTCGTGACAACTGTTGAGATAGATGATGAAACATATGAAGAAATTGTGCGCGTAAGTCCATTGGCGTTTTTGCCCTAATTCTTGAAACTGTTTTTGTAAAGCTAGTTTCGGATGTCAAATTATCATTGTTAGTGTGAACTTTTAGACTCCTTGAGTTTCATGGTTCTGATTTCTGCTGCTATAAGGTGGCATAACTCCATACTATGATAATGAGTTAATGACTCATACTGATAACTTGATGGCACAGGACAGCTATTTTACTTTATCTATTGTCAATCTTTGAAATGTGTAATGAAGATGTTGATACACTAACTCTTTGCTGTATAATCTTTGCAGACAACGAAACGCACTATCCCCTTCCTTTTTGTCCGAGGTGATGGTGTCATATTGGTTTCTCCGCCCCTGCGAACTGCATGAAGCTAGAAGTTTTAGATGCAGCTGATTGTCAACTATTTATTTACTCTGTATTTGGCCACTTGATGGCTTGGAGTGTATGCCATGTGCTGCACTGTTACTGTTTTCTGATGGATTGTAGGCTTAACGAGTGATACAATCATGTAACTACTGCTTGGTGTTTGAATCTTATGGTTGTCAACGCTCTTGCATAACAGCCTAACTGATTCCTTGCTTGTTAGTAACGAGTTGGCGAGTTGCACATTCATAAGACTAACTAGGTTAACCGCGCGCTATGCCGCGCCCACTTGAAAATGTGGAGCAAAATGGTTGATGGTTACATATGCGTATAGAGCAGGAAGAGAGGTCCGTTGAAGGGCGTAGCAATGGGCTGATTGTTGTATATAGGCCGAAAGGAGCGAATGCCAAATCTATGCCCCGCGTCGGGCTTCCTCCCACGGGGAGATTGGGCTGACTGCCACAATCTCCAAGCGCTCCCAGGCCACCAATCACAGGGTGTATAGGAGTAAGAATAAAAATAAATAAATATATGTGTTTGAATTTTTTTTTGAAGAAACGGACCCAAGGGGGGGTGCCATGTCAATAGGGGCATACTGCGTTGGCTGTCCGCAGTCGTCGTACTCTAAATTCACCCTCGAAAAAATATACTATCTTGGTCATCTAAATGAACCCTCTACTTTACGTCCAGTTTTACTGCACCTGTTCCTTCTCTATCCCATCCACTATGCCAACAACCAGGTGTGGAGCTCACATGTCAGTTTTTTTTAACCCCCGCACCCTCCTGCCCCCTCCCTTCCCCATTCTCTCTCTGCTGCCTCCCTCCCTCCCTCCGCCGTTCGCCCCTCCCCTGCATTCCCCGACGCCCCGCCGCCCCTGCATCCCACACCAAACTTCCTCCTTCGCCTCCGCCCCCTCCTCCCTCCGCCGTCGGCGGCTCGACAGCCCACGCGGCCTCCAACCCCTCCCTCATTTTCTTCTCCTCCCCTGCTCACCTCTCCCGCCCTCGGCCATCCCCGCCGTCGAGCCATGCCGGCCACCCTTCTCCCGCACCCCTGCGCGGGACAAGCAGCGCCAGCCTTCACCTGCGCGCGCGCGGCGGCCGCGGCCCCTCTCTGCCGGCTCCTCCTACGGGGCCATGGCGGTGGAGGCCACTTCCCCCCTCGAGCTCGGCCAAGGCCCCCTCGTCGACGGCGGCCATGGCGCGCGGGCCGCGGTGGGGTGGCCACGGCAGCAAGGAGGTGCTCCGTGCGCGGGCATCCGGCCGGCCACTCGTCCCGGCCCAGGCGGGCGCACGCGGGCCGCCGGTGGCCCCTGTCCGTCCCTACCTGCTCCGGTGCGCGCGCGCGGGCGGGCCGCGGCGGCGTGGTGAGCCGGGCCGGCCGTGCGCGGTGTGCCTTGCGGCGGTATGGCGAGCAGGGGAAGGCGGCGGGGAGGGCGCCGCGGCCACAGCGGAGTCGTGCGGAGCGGCGACGGGGCGGGTCGGCACGCGGCGGGCCTCGCTCTACGGCTTGGATCTGCGGCGGCGTCGGGCGTTCCCCTCCTTCCCTCCCTCCCCCTTCCCCTGCGGGCAGAGCTCGGGCGGCGGTGGCGGCGTCCAGTGGCGAGCGGTGGCGGCGGGGGGGCAAGGGAGGTGCGTCCTCGGCGCGGCTCCTCGGCTCTGCTCTTGCCCCGGCGCAGGCGGAGCTCTCCCTCCCTCTCTCTCGCTCTCGTGGCGCGGCGGCGGTGGACCCGTGAGGCCGTGACCCATCCCCGGCGCAATGATGCGCCCTCCTCCCCGGTCTCCCTCCATGGCTCTGTGCTCCGCCGCGCCGCTGGGCGCGGAGCTGGACGCGGCGGTGCGCGAAGCGGCGCCGCCCGTGGAGACGGGTCCAGCAGACCCCGGCGGGATCCACACGCAGGCGAGGCGATGCGGCAGGTCGGCGCGTGCGGGCATGCAGGGAAGGCAGAAGCGCCAAATCGATGGCTCGCGTCTGTTTTCTCTCTCCCGGGCACGTGTCGCTCGTGGAGCCTTGGAGCGCTCTCGAGGCTCCCTATCCAGGGTGCATAGTAACTAGAGTACTCCAACAAGAGAAGGCAAAATACGACATGCATATGGTTATTTGCATTGTACACAGTAGATGTGTTGGTCACGCATATTTCTTCGTCTCCAACAGTTAAAGCAAATCGGATTGCGCCTCGCCTCCTCCGCCCATCCCACCCGACCCCGCCGGCGGCGCCCCCTCCCCAAGCTCCTGCCGCTCCTCCCTCCCGGGCAGATCAGGGGCGGGGCACGGCGGCCCCTCCCTCTCTGGTGGCGGCGGAGTCCATGGCGGGGCAGTGGAGGCACGCGCGACGGCGGAGGCCTCGACGACGGGTCTCGGCAGATGGTGGTTCGGGCCATGGCAGCAGCGGAGGTAGAGGCCCGCGGCGGCGGCCCTCGACGGCGGTGGCTGGGATGGCGCGCCGCAGGCCGTGGGCGCGCGGGGCTCGGGTCGGATGGGCGGAGGCCCGCCGTGCGCCGACCCTCGAGTTGCCGCTCCGGCCCGCCACGGCCGCGCATCCGACGCGGGGTCGGCGACGAGGCGCGCCGCGGCGGCGGTCCCCTCCATCGAGCTCGCCGCGGAGCCCCTCCCCTAGAGCTCGCGGCCGCCCCGGCCCCCTGGAACTCATGGCCGTCGGCCGTGGAGCGGTGACGTGGCGTGCGACGGCCCTTTGCCCCCTCCCTCGCGGCGGCCATGGCGGAGGCCCGCGCGGCACGGCGGCGGAGGCGGAGGGGTGGCCGCGGGCACGGCGATCGGCGGTGGCGGCGGGCCGGCTCGAGGCTGCAGCTGCGGCGTTCGGCGGCGGTGGCGGCGCGCGGCGGTAGCTGCGGCGCTCGGCGGCAGGGCCGGCGCGAGGAGGGAGCCGGCCGCGCACGACACGGGCTCACCGCCCCTCCTCCCCACCTCGAGCTCGGGCCTCCTCCGCTCCTCTCGCCGGTGGCCGCGGAGGACGTGGGGCGTCGGCGGAGGGAGGAGCGAGGAGGAGCGCCTGCACGCCGCCGGCCTGGGGAAGGGAGCCGAGCCGCGTGGAGGGGCGGGCACCAGCGCGCGGGCCAGCACGAGGAGGGAACTAGAGGCTCGTCGTCGGCATGGGAGAGCAAGGGAGGGAGGAGGGAGAAGGGGAGCGGCGCCGGATCGTCGCCTCCTCCGCCGGCCGGCCGTGCCCCGCGCCGGCCTTGCGCCGCGCCGCCGCTGTCGCCAAATGCATTCGAGGAGAGAGGGAATGTATTTTTACATCCCTTTTCTCCTCCGTTGGCAAAGTGCCTCCCGCGATGCATCTTCTGTTGGAGAAGAAACCGGGTATGCACAGTGGCCAGCGCGAGGCAAAAATGCTTTTGCCTCGCGCTGTTGGACTCAGTCTAAACTCGGAGCAAATCTGTACCGCAAGTACGCAATATTTGTTGTCTGAATGTCTGATCTTGATCTGATAACTTTCTCATGTCGGAAAGAGCGTCATTGTTGGACAGCCAAAAAAATAGTTTCGACAGCAAAGCTGTGGTTGAAATTAAAATTGTGGAAAGCCTGAAGCCCGATTCTTGGGGAAAAAATTCGGTGGAGACGGTATGCAACCAGGCTTCCGTGCATACCGTCCTCCGATGCCGTCCACGGGAGATCCTACGGTGTCTTCGTAAGAATCTGGCTCCCATGTTTGGAGGAAGCTGCATGCATCGGCTCCGAGCCTCCTACGCAGCGTCAGAACACGGCTAGGCTCCTGACCAGCGATCCTTCAAGCTATCGGCTTCCATAACCCGAGGGTTTGCAAACGCATCTACTATCGCACAACTGGGACGGTGCCGGCGGCGCGGCAACGCAACTGCTCCGACGGCACGACGACGTCCGGCCGTGTGTCCGCGCAACTGCTCCGATCCTCTTCACCATGCTCCAACACATCCAGGCTGAATGCAACGAGGCAGATGGCAGCCATAATCAGGAACATGATGAACCATCTCATCGTCAAGACGAAGATGAGGATAGTGTAGATGAGGTGAGGCCTCCAATTTTGCACGAGGAGGACATGCTTGCATGTGGTCGTGGAGACGAAGAAGAGAAGACGACCCAGGTAAGCTCCTCTTCGTTCTCTGAAGAATCTTGAGACGAGACGAGGCGCTGCTAGCCACACGCGGCGCAGGGAGCTAGCTTTGCGGGGAGGCTGCCATGTCGCCGGCGCTCAACTGCGACCACCACATGAACCACCGCGCTCACGCCGGAGGCCGTCAGCACGCAAATAGGAGCTGGCTTTGCGGGGAGGCTGCCATGTCGCCGGCGCTCAACTGCGACCACCCTAAGAACCACCGCGCTCACGCCGGAGGCCGTCAGCACGCGAACCGGCACCTACATCCATCGCTTCATGTGGCTCGACGATGACGAGGTCGAGCCGAGCGAGGACGGCTGCCGTGCGAAAGCCTGAAGCCGAGGCGCTATAAGCCGAGATGCGGAGCCCTCCCGAAGACACCGTAGGATCTCCCGTGGACGGCATCGGAGGACGGTATGCACGGAAGCCTGGTTGCATACCGTCTCCACCGAATTTTTTCCCGAATCTTGAGACTTTTTAACTTGGCAACTAATTCGAATCCGTAAATTTTCCAATCATACAAATTCCCCAAATATTCGACTTTTTAACTTGGCAACTAATTCGAATCCGTAAATTTTCCAATCATACAAATTCCCCAAATATTCGATTCCCTGGCCACTAGGGCTCTCGGAGGAACAACAGAATATTGCAACTGTGCTCAGCAGGAATAATTTCTGGAAACCAAAAAGAATAAAAATAAAGAGGCTCGCAGACGCCAGGGCCAAATCGTCTTCTTGCTTGCCAATCCGACGCACCACCTAAGCACATCGGCGGCGAAGAGGAGGCGGAGAAGCGATGGGCGTCACCAAGGAGGACGTCGAGGCGGCCATCACCTCCGCTCTCAGCCCTTCCCATCTCGTAAGCCTCTCCTCGCTCTAAACCCCTTCCCTTAACCCATCAATCTCCATCCTAAACCCTAACCGCTTCCGCCGCTGTGGCTCTGCAATTTCAGGTGGTGACGGATACATCTGGAGGGTAAGCTCGCTCCCAATGCCTAAACTTTAATTTTTCTACGCATCTTCAGTTTTGACCGACCATCGAAAGGACGGATCTCTGTTGCGTTGTTGATTGATTCGTTGCCGTCGGTGTGAAGGTGTGGCGCGAGCTATGAGATCGAGGTGGTGTCGGAGAAGTTCGAGGGGAAGCGGCTGCTGGAGCGGCACCGGTTGGTGAACACGGCGCTGGCGCCGCACATGGCGGAGATCCACGCCGTCTCCATCAAGAAGGCGCTCACTCCGGCGCAGGCCCAACCCCAGCCGGAGCCGGCCGCCGATAAGCCCCAGGCTTAAGTGCTTAACTCGCTTCAAACAGTTTGATCACATATGCACCATGAGTCAAGCTCATCTCTGTTGTAGTATGTGGTCTCTGATACATTAACTACTGGTTGAATAATGTAGCAGACGCAATTGCAAAATTGCAGGATGTTATGCTTGACTGCTTAGAAATTTCTGTGCTGTGCATTTAACTTCAGAGATATTCTGGGTGCTTCTGCTGTGAGACTGGGGTGGTAAAGGGCCATATTCTTTTGCCTAGGTAATGTAAGGGCCGGGTCCTAAAAGGACCGGGTCCTAAAAGGACCGGGCCATAATCTTATTCAATTTTGAGCTAAAAAAATGAAGGGCCAAAAAAGATTGTGAAGAAAACATTAGGGCTATGGTCCATTACCACCCCGAGCTGTGACCGTTTGCTGGAAACTTAAACTGTTGTAAGTTTTCTTGAATCCTCGAATGTCTGCTCTTCTATTTCTGAATAGGTTGGATATGTTGATCTTGTGGTGTTTATTGCAGCCAAACTGGCTGGACCAAGGTCTGGTAATGTTGGGGTGATGATGATATCTTGTTTGCCACAGAATTGTTTTTTTTCGATTGATGATGCAGGTCCTTGCTGGTACAAATGTAGATACAACTTACAAGTATTTGATGCTGGAAATAGTTTGTAGATAGTCATATCGTGTTGTGTAGTATTGCATTACTTGATGTTCATATAGACATGCTAGAATTGTCGTCAAATAATAGCACTGTGATGCTATAATTTCTTTTTTTCAAACATTCCGATGTGTTTGATACTTTGATACCAAAGTTTGAGCTGGTGATAGCATACCATGGCACCGTTCTATTTCGAAGTGTCCCTAGGATATCCTGAATGCACTTATGCACACAATTCTGTCTGAATTCAATGGAAATATGGATTAAGCCTGCCCTGCATCTACCACACTCCATAATATGGAGAGAAATGTATACCACCTGTCGTTTTGTTTCAGCTAGCTACAGCCTCCACTTGAAAGTCGGGTAAAAACATCCATGAACCTTCAGTCAATCCATGATGATTGTGTCAGTTCCTTAAATCCTTTGTGGACAGCTGCGCATGATGCTAATGCTAATTAAAAAAACTCGTTAAGTTTTGTTAGGCTTGGCACATTTTGAAAAAACGCAATTCTTGCCCAGATTTTCCTCTGAAGGTGCGCATTCCGAGTCCTGGAACTGAATCGTGTCCATCGGGAGACTTGTCCTCCGGGAGAATGGTAGGTGTTACCATCTAAAGTCTTCAGATTTTACCGTGTTACCAAACTTAATAACATCTATACTTGTGCATCAAAAAGTCATTCAAAAATTAGAATTTAAAGTAAGAAAATATCTACCATCATACAAAGTTTTAGGTTAAACAGAAACTTGTGCAAGAAAAAATGTAAAAATAGAAATTACCACTTGAATAGTTGTGGGTTCAACTAGTCATGGATGATCTCCAACTTGCAATTATTTAAGTGCTAGTTTTCTTTTTTCCTTCTACTTGTAAAAGATTTTGATCAACCTTAAGGTTTTCGTGACGTTGATGTTTGCGTACTCTATTCATATTTTTGGACAATTTATATGCACGCATTTAGGTATAATCTTATTTGGTAACATGATAACATCTACCGAGTGGTAACACTGGGTATTTTTTTCAGATCTCCAGTACTGCCCTTTGATTTTCGATCAAGGGAAACGTGTCAGCCATGGGATTACTGGTAGAAGGGACCATGTTTTCAGTACAGTGTTGTTAGGGTAGGAGCATCGGCGGCGTGCCTGCGCCAAACCGCACCGGGGCGGGGGCGGCTGCCGGATCCTCATAGGGCCAGCGCGAGAATACCGGCAGGCAGGCAGGCAACGCCCGGTAACGAGTCCTAGAGCTCGAAGCTTCGGCCGTGACGAGGGCCACCAACGGATCCTCACCGTGCGACGGCGACGCAGGTCGAAACCTGGAGTGTGGCTAGACGCCGAGGAAGCCGAAAGAACTCGCGAGAAGTGGTGCGCCGTGGCAACACTCGCCTGGGACCTTCGCGTGCCCCTGCTGGTTGCCAGCGCCGACCGGACCCCATATACACGGGCACGCGCGGGGGAGGCCGCCTGAGCCACGCACGCTACGGGGACACGACGTGCTTCGTGGACGCGCACGCGCGGCGCGCTTGGGTGATCAGCCGAGCCCGTTGCCGCTTGGAGCAGGCGGGCGGCGGAACCGTGGCAAGTGAGCGCGCGCGGGCGCGGGACGGCGAGTGGAGAGGAGGTGGTGATGAGCGAGGCGGACGGGCGCGCGGGGGCCGACGACCCGCCGAGCCGCCCCGCGCCGCGGCTGAACGAGCGGATCCTCTCGTCCCTGTCGCGGAGGTCCGTGGCCGCGCACCCATGGCACGACCTCGAGATCGGTGAGAGAGAATTTTCTTCTTCTTTCCAGCGTCGCCGGGCGTTTCGGGTTCCGGACTTCGGGTGGGTAACCTGCGGCTGAGTGGTGCTAACGCTCGAGAATTTCTGTGTACGTGTGCCCAGGTCCTGACGCTCCTGCTGTGTTCAACGCTGTGAGTACTATCGAGTCCAAGTCAAGTAGAGATCCTGTCGCAACACGGCTTCATTTTGTTTTCCTCCTCTGATCGTTGAGGCAGGTCGTGGAGATCTCGAAAGGAAGCAAGGTCAAGTACGAGCTCGACAAGAGAACCGGGCTCATCAAGGTCAGACAGCTCCGTCACGATCGTAAGCACTGTCGTCATGCCCACAGCAGAACAACTGATCCGAGCTCGTGCTGTCAGGTCGACCGCGTGCTGTACTCGTCGCTGGTGTACCCGCACAACTACGGCTTCATTCCGCGAACGCTTTGCGAGGACAACGACCCCATGGATGTGCTGGTCCTCATGCAGGAACCGGTTCTTCCCGGCTGCTTCCTCCGAGCCAGAGCGATCGGGCTCATGCCCATGATTGATCAGGTATGCATACGGCATCAAACCCTGCATCTTCAGATCAGTTCTCGTCGAGAAAAAGATAAGATCGATCTGTTATTGGGATTCTTGGGACAGGGAGAGAAGGATGACAAGATCATTGCCGTCTGCACCGATGATCCCGAGTACCGCTACTACAATGATCTCAGCGAGCTCTCGCCTCACCGGGTCCAGGAGATCCGACGGTTCTTCGAAGATTGTAAGCTTCCACAACGCCCTTCCCTTCCCTTCCCGTTTTTGCTGCTCCATATAACTGTCCAACAAAATGTTCAGATAAGAAGAACGAGAACAAGCAGGTTGCTGTGGACGAAGTTCAGCCTGCGAGCACTGCCCGCGATGCCATCCAGTACTCCATGTTAGTGCCATCAAGCATTTTCAGGCCTCAGAGGCCAGAGGGTGATTTTTCACCTTCCGGTATCGAACAATTGATTGATGATGACACGATCACTTTTTTGCAGGGATCTTTATGCGCAGTACAATTTGCAGAGCCTGAGACAGTAGTTCTGTGGCACCTGGGCATTTGGTTCTCCACGAGTACTTGGCGTGTGTCGAAAAGTCGAATTGAATGAACTATGAGTGTGCTTAGCCAGAGAACACAAGACTTAGCTGCTAGAGATGTATACATGTATGTATTAGCGTCATGTTGTAACTTGTAAGGAGGCCTTTTTAGTTGCTTGTGAAGATGTTCAAGGCCTCCATACTATTATACTGAATCTTACAAGCTTAAGACGACACAAAGGTAAGAAATGTCTGAATCAAGTTACAGCAAGGCCAGGAAGTCGATTTACACCTCGTATGATGCCCTGATCAAGCCGAGCTTGTCTTTGCCAGTTCGGCGTACAATGCTTTGATCTCTTCCACGTCGTCGTAGCTGCCGAGGAATACCGGGGATCTCTCGTGGATCTTGGTTGGGACCAGATCAAGAGCCTGCCAGTGCCAATGTGTCAGCTTGTTTTGCGGCAAACTGAACGCGCAGGGTTGACACAGAACAAAATTGTTTCTACTATTTTTGAAGAAAATGAACAGAGGCAGAAATCCTACCCGTTCTTTGCCTGTGAAGGACTGACCTCCAGCCTGCTCCATGAGGAATGACATGGGGAAAACTTCGTACAGAACACTGCAAAACCAAACCAAATTGAGTCGGCTTCAGAAGCATGTATGCAACTGGCTAACGGATGCCAAATCAGAATAGGCATCAGCTTACCGGAGCTTTCCATTCGGGCTCTTCTTGTCAGCAGGGTACAAAAATACACCCCCATAGAGCAAGGTACGGTGAACATCAGCAACCATACTATAAAAGTAAACCATCAACGTCAGTGTGTGTGTTAATATCCAAATCCAAGTAGTACCATCGTACGTAATGTTTGATCCAAATGACAAAGGACTCATACATTCATTTGTCCACTGAATCTTGTGAAAGATGTTCCTTCAAAAGAAGAAAATCTAGTGAAAGATTGACTCACCTTCCAATGTATCTCAAAGATTTAGGTGGCGAACCATCTTTGGGGTATTTACACTTCTCCACAAACCTGTCATTTATGGTCTAAATTTTAGCTAGAGCTTTGTTTCATCAAAAAAGGCTGGGCAGTCTAAGGTGGTACTACGAGAACATGAACAATACATACTTCGCAACAGCCGCATCCCAATTTTTGGCATTCCCTTCATTGACTGAATAAATCTTTCCCTTCTTAGGTATCTGCACAAAGTGAAGGATGAATAACACGGTCATTAGTATTGTGTTGCCTGAACCATTAAACAAATAATGATTGAACCACAGTAGGTGACTCAAATTAACCTTGATGTCTGGATGAGTCAGTATGAACTCGCCAAGTGATGGGTCAAGTGTGAAGCCATTGACACCACTCCCAGTGCTCAGAACAAGCTGCAGCAGATTAATTGCGCAAGTCAATTTCAGATGGGGACACTTAAAAGAAGATTGTGTTGAGGGAAGACGGGTTTAGAAGACTCGATTACCGTGCAAGAACTGCCATACATGCAGTATCCCGCAGCAAGCATGTTCGTTCCAGGCTGGAGCACGTCCTCCAGCGTCACATTGTCCTTGTCCTTGATCATGTAAATCCCAAAGATCTATAAAAAAAAAGTTTCCTAAATGAAGCTCATGTGATAAAATAAGAGGAAGGAGAAAACATGCCGCATGCTGAATGTAAAAGGCCCATATTCTGAAGGAAAAGGGCATGGAAAACCTCAAAAGCTTGGCTGTGCACAGTTTGTTACAAATATTATGATCCTTAAAGTAACTGATGAAGAAAAATCAAATTGGATACAACATGTACTTCTATACTGTCAGTGCTGAAATTTCCAGTTATTTCAGATACCACCCGTAAATCTGGGAAACCAGGTGGTAGTAATACGAGAAAAGGAACTGCTCGTTTGCTGAACTCTTACTTTTGGCGTCACTATCCTCAGATTCTGAAACGAAATTTCTACGTTCCGTGAAAGGACCGGGTCGTGCTCATACCGTTCCGATTGAAACGCCACAGTCGATGTTGGAGGAGCCATCAAGCGGATCAAAGCAGACGCAGTACCTTGCAGAAAATCGACGCATGCATTTCAATCTTGAGGAACAGAGTAGCAGAAGCTAAAGCTCACACCACGGTAGTAGCAAGCAGTGCTCACTTCCCACGCAGCGCAGGATCCACGAAGGTTGCCTCCTCGTCCTCCTCCGACACAAGTATGCACTGCATGCGTACAAAACGTTAAGAATAGAACTGAAACGGACGAGGGGAAATGGACAAGGAGGATTCTAGATTCGTACGGTGCGGCCGCTGCTGACGAGGGCCTTGACGAACACCTCGTTGGACAGCACGTCCAGCTTCTTCTGCTCCTCTCCCTGTCACACGCCGTCGCACCAAGTTAGGCAGCTCGAGTCCCGCAGGAGAAAATCGTGAGCGATCCCAGGCGATCGATCGGGGTACATAAGCCTGCCGGCGCCACTTGCCTGGACGTTGGTCTCGCCGGCGAGTCCGATGAGCTTCGCGAGCCCGGCCTTGTTGACGGCGGAGGCGACGAACTTGCAGCCGAGGACGATGTGGGAGAGCAGGATGGTGAAGTCGCCGCGGGACTCGGGGTTCCGGCTCTGCTCGTTCAGCACGTGCCGCGTGATGGTCATCAGGTCCGTCCGGTGCGCGTCCGCCGTGTGGTCCATCTCGCCGCCGCCGCCGCCGCCGCGCTCGCTGCCCACCCTCCCTCTTCGTTCGGCTGGCTGGCTAGCTAGCTAGCTGAAGTAGCTAGTGATCGCGCAGTGCAGAGCGAGCGGGACACGAGCTTACCGGCGCGGCCGGGAGCTGGGTGGGTGGCTGGCATCGGCGTGACGTGTCGCGCGGTGGTTTTCCTCTGGCGGTGCCGGGTGGGGTAGCGCGGCGCGGCGGGCGAGCGGAAAGTGAGGCTGGGAGCCAAGGGCCGCGGAGCTCCAACGGAATCGGCGCGGAGGCCTATCCATCTATCCGCTGCGGCTTGTGGTGGTGGGTGCGGCGGCGTCCGTGGCGCGCGGCAGGACGTTGCGATGGTAGGGGACGAGAGCGAGGCGTTGTCCCGTCGTGGCGCCTGCCGACGAAACGGCGGGGGAAGGCGGCAACGCGGGCAGGGGGGATTAGGACCAAGCAGGGCAGTAGGCAACTAGGCTGTAGCCACGGCAGCACGGCCTGAATCCGACGCGATAGCGAGACGGCTCTCGTCACTGGCAAATGGGAGCTCACAGCTCCCATGAGTCCATGACCATGATGCAGGGTTACCGCCGCCCTGATGGCCTGGCGGTTACGCGTGGAATATGCCTGGTCCGGCTTCAAAAATCAAAAGTGAGAGCGCCATGGCGGCCGCTAGGATACCATGCCGATTGGACGGTTCGCCTTTACGCTAGGCAGGTGCGGAGGTGCCGGTCCATTCCGGGAGTTGCTTTACAATTGCCTTCGCAGGTCCGGTGACTGGTTGAGAACTTGAGATTGGCAGCACAAGGGAGGTTGTGAGCCTGATAATGCCAGCACGCCACAAGCTCGGGCGAGGGTGACTATCAGCATGGAGGATTTTTTTTTTGGAAGTAAATCAGCATGGGTGTTTGCAGCTCGGCTGTTTGGTTAGGAAGTGTTCCTAGTTGTATTGAACATGTGCTGCAAGATTGTAATGTGACCTAATCATGGTTAATGAAAAAATATTTTCCTCGCAAAAAAAAACATGTTGGCGATTTGGCAGTATCCGGATGACCAGGTAAACAGAAGTAGCAACACCAGCAAGCGTACAACCTACTGTACTTGGACCTTGGTAAAGTAATGCAAGGATGTAACATAAGAGCTGGGAACAGGACACCAAATGTGCTCCAGCATGCTCCGAGAATTCAACAATCTTTTTTTTTTGTTAAGAATTCAACAATCTGTGCAGGGGAAACGAAGATGTCGGTGATTTATGCAGTTTGCGGTAAGCCTTATAGTACAATAAATGATGTTAGTGGGTGCTACAAGGTTGCATAATCACCAAAGAATGATGGTACAGAGCTTGATCATAACACAGCGATTTTCACATGGAGAAAAACTCAATTCCAGATAATCAAGGAAAGAAATCGCTGTCTCCCTAACATCAATCCACCAGCATCGACTTCAAGCCTTGCAACCACGCTTCATGGGCAATTTAACTCACAGTAAATTCGTACAATATAGATCGTTTTTGTCTCTGAAAAATAGAAGGAATAAAAGAGATTGCTGAGAAATTTATTAGATGACAAGAGAAGACAAAGCCTCACAATAATTAAGATCTTGTGAAAGAACAGCTTTAACCTGGTACTTCGAAACAATGATACAGGACCAGAGTTTAAAGTATAGTGCAACACTGGTTTGTCTTCTTTGCCTGCTTGTAAAACATCTGGAACACCGAAAAAACCCCTCAAGAAGATGAAGCATACAAGAACAAACTCTGAGATAATGCATACTAATAATTAAATTTAGGTCAAGCTGAAGAGCAATAAGAAGTTCTAAGTGCACAGATCTAGCCTAGAGAAACAGGACCTTGAACCCTTTATTACACTTTGCACCAATCACTCTGCACGATATGCAAACCGCAGCTGTTCGGGAAACTGAATAGTATAAATTACAACCTGCAAGCCACGCTCTACTTGCTCTAAGCTCTAAAGAGATCATGGGCCCTTAGCAAACGCTGCCACTACAGCATTAGAGACTTAACAGTATTCAGCAAACCTATACTGCAACTAACAAGCCACGCTCTACTTCCTCTAAGGCTCTAAGCTATAAAGAGATCATAGGCCCCAGGCAAGCGCTACCACTTGAGCATTACACTTTAGACTGATATTCACCAATGGTGATAAATACCAAGGTGACTGAAGTGTGTCGGAAACTAGCTTATTCCAATCCATAAATGTCTGATTATTACTAAAAGATTGTGGCATGTTAAAAATTCGCTTCTAATACTACTGTAAACAGTGATTGCTAGCTGGAAAAGTCAGCAATATACATCCAACAGAGTATATAAACCTGAAAACAGTGCTAGTACATAAGGATCTGGAGTTGTTGATTGCTTAACTTATGACAGCATAAAGTAGCAGGACGTAGCAAAGCTTTAATATATTTTACAGTTGTACGACATCAAAGCAATCATTAACCAGACAAACCAAAGATAGGGTTACCTGTGAAGCAGCACTCAGGTCAGAGCTTTTCTCAACCAAGCTATCCAATCTCTCTCCTCTGGCAAGAACACTCTCAATAGTTTTATGCTGTTAAAATATTCAAGCATAAATGATCCACAATTAGCAATAGTTGACAAATTACTCCCATATTCAAACATAGTAGCTTCAGAACAAGATGGGGCAGAATGGCTGATTGCTCGAAAAATAACTTGAAGCATGCACAAAAGGCCATAAAAAATCATAACTTTATCCCTGAAGGCCTGAACTGTATAGTTCTTATTTACCAGATGAGGAGCGGTTCTTATTTGAATGTGTACCCAACTACTATGAAATTAAGCTCAATATGTAACACTACCGAAAACAGTGTTGGCTTAGACTAAGACCGTCTAGGTCAACTATGAAGCACGTAAGGTCTGATGCTCCTTGGCTTGGATCACTAAGCCCATCAAGATATAGTGCCAGCACAAGCATATAATGCCCAAGCTTTATGTTATAGCAATGAAATGTAATCATCTAGTGCGGTAATCCAAGGAAAAACTTAATTTCATGGTGCAAAATTTAAACAACTCCAACAAAGAAAGTTTTAAATATGTAACACTTACTAGGATGATTTTTGTTTCATCCAAGTCCCTCTGGATTTTCATTAATTTGTCAGCCTCTGCAGGGTCCTACAAAATAAAAACAGTTGTGAATATGTTCCCTTATGTGACATGTAAGGAAGTAAACAAAATACAGGCATAATCTGCTGCACAAATATAACCAAGTTCATTTAGCCACAAACATCACAGTATGCATTACATGATATAATATTACTTCCAAAAATTAAAATGTTCCTTTTGGGCAGCCATCAGAGCAATCCAGCTGCATGAATAAATCTTTGGTATTGGAGATATGCTACTCCCATACGTCTTTCAACACTTTGGACCCACCCGCAGGGTACGTATCCCTATTGCTTTTTCATATGGACTGTATTGCCCTTCTCTTGTACGTCACTCATCTCATCTGTACGTTGTTGCCCTAGGTGCCGTGGCAGGTTGCCGCCGCCGCCCCCCATCACATAGCATTCAGTTGAAATAATCCAAAAATTGGAGATCATGGTGAGTTCTTGTACAAAGGGGAAAAAATCATGATGACCTCGTGATGAATGACTGATCCTGTCATCACCGTACTTGTGATGGGGGGCGGCGGCAGCAACCTGCCACGGCTGCAGGCACTTGCTGCAACCGCTGCACGCGCGGCAGGCAGCGACCCTGCGGCAGGGGCGCTTTGGCCTGCGCGGCAGGTGCGGCAGGGGGCAGCCCGCGGCAAGGTGTCGGGCAGCGGCAAGGTCTCGACCGGTGACGGGACCGGCAGCGGCACTTAGGGCAACGACGTACAGATGAGATGAGTGACGTACAAGAGAAGGGCAATACAGTCCATACGAAAAAGCAATAGGGATATGTACCCTGCGGGTGGGCTCAAAGTGTTGAAAGACGTATGCGAGTAGCATATCTCCAATATTAGAAGTTGTAGTGGTATATCTCCAACTCTTAAAAGTTGCAATGGTACCCTTCCAATTAACCCTAAATCTTTAGTGGTAATGCAGTGATATGACAATCTGGAATGATCAAATATTAGGACAAGTAGGCACAAGCAGGATGTATTATTTTATAAATGCCAAAAGGCCAAGCCCCAAAAGCCTCTTGTTTAATCCAAAATAAACATGGCATGTTGCGATGAAGATACCAGAAACAGACATATTGTTGAAATTCAATTCATTTAGCTGTTCTTTTCCATAGAAGGTAGCATAAAACAGCGACAATGTGTTAGATCCTAACAATAGATGGTGATTATTTTTATAAGCTTATATCAATCAGCGCATGGACAGAAGTCATTTCTATTTCACAAAAAGTTGTGAACCTGAAATTTTGTCAAAGCATCCGTGAGGAAAGGCCACTGTTGAGTTCCATCCGCAGTAGCAGATTTCCAGGAGTCCCCAAAATCCTTCTGGTACTCATCAAGAACCTACACAAAATTCATCATATCAACAACTGGATTTCTTAAAGGGACTATAAGTAGTACAACATTTTGATAGTGGTGCAGATGGTTGCCTTGTAATAAAAATTTAAGGGACTAGCCAACTATCAAGCAGTCTAGGTTTTGACATTGCCAATCAAACATGTCCAGTAATGCACGCTAACATTGCAACAGTGCTGAGTATGACTACAATTATCAAAGGTGCTGCGAACAGCATACTTATAGTGTGACTCTGATTCATCCAACTTAACTATGTTTCGAACTAACAACTTTTTGACCGGCAGGCTGTACTTGTAATCGGTAAGCGGGACCTAAGCAGAATGCAAAGACATGAGTGGAATCTCTGGAATAATGGTTGGTACCTTATTCAGAAGAGAAAATGCACTCCGTACAGGATAGTGATCGTCCATGAATGCCACCGCACAAAGACCATTTCTGTTGTGTGAATGGACCTTGTATTCTGAAAAACATACATCACCACAGCATGAGGAAATGCACAATAAAAATGTGTTTCAAATCTTAAAACAGGATCAGCCATGAACTGTGATGCTCCCCTAGCTAGTAGATTGGAGTACTAGGATGCACGTACGGACAAATTATAATCATTAGAATTGGTTCAAGGGTTGCCCCAAAATCTCTTCTGATAACGAAAAGCTAGCCCAAACACAACTTCACCGATAAGATCAGTTAGAACATCATGTATCAACAGACATCGCTACTTTCCCACTCGCAATCCAAACAATGTCATCATTCTTCCTTGCTCCAGAAATCAAATTACCAGCGCTTCCGCAGGCAAAGGATGCCCATGCCCTATGCCCTCCGACCAAACCCGTACGAGCCTCGGATCTCCTCACCGGATCAGAAAGCTAAGCAGATCTGAGGTTACCTTCGTGCTGGACGGACTGACGCTGGCCAGGCTGGGTGCGCTGTGCGACGGTTCGGGCGACGAAGACGATGAACTCGCGGGCGGCGCTGCGCTGGAAGTAGCCGAAGTGGCTCCCGTCCGTCGCGTTCGCGAGCACCACAGCCTCCGGGCCCGACCCGCCACCGGACGAGGAGCTCCCGGCGCCGGAACTCGACGGCTTCAGCACCAGAAGGGCGGTAATCTTCATCTCCTGACGCACAGATCTACGGCGCTCGCGATCTCGTGGCTGCTCCGCGACGGCTAGATGGACGGAGATCGCAGACGAGGACGGATAGAAGCAAGCGCCACTTTCCCCTCTTGCCGGATTCGGTCGCAACGCTCTAGCCAAGACGAGTCCCAGAGGTAGGGAGCTGAGTCAATGACAGTGGGCCCAGTTTGACAGCCAGAACCACCCTGTCGAGATCACCACGAACAACTCCGAACTCTGAAGAGCGAATTCGCAGCATCACCAGCACAGAGAAAACTCTTCCAGCCGCATTACAAGATGTAATTAACAGAACCGAGAGCAAGCAGGGATCTCGGCACAAAATTTAGGTAACAAGGTGCCATTGCATTTCATTGATCCATTGCAACACCAGGGAACAGAAGATACGATGGGATAAATTACAGCAGTAGACGAACCAACAACCAAAGCTAAGGAACCCAGCACATCTCCACACCTTCTGATTGGACACAGAAGGCAAGCTACTATTTCTACTACTTCCCTTCCACGGCGGCGACACCTAGGCCCTCTCGCCACGGATGCGGCGGGCAAGCTGGATGTCCTTGGGCATGATGGTGACGCGCTTGGCGTGGATGGCGCAGAGGTTGGTGTCCTCGAAGAGCCCGACGAGGTAGGCCTCGGCCGCCTCCTGCAGCGCGGCGACGGCGGAGCTCTGGAAGCGGAGGTCAGTCTTGAAGTCCTGCGCGATCTCCCGCACCAGGCGCTGGAACGGCAGCTTGCGGATCAGCAGCTCCGTGCTCTTCTGGTACTTGCGGATCTCCCGGAGCGCGACGGTGCCGGGGCGGAAGCGGTGGGGCTTCTTCACTCCGCCGGTGGCCGGGGCCGACTTGCGCGCCGCCTTCGTCGCCAGCTGCTTCCTCGGCGCCTTGCCGCCGGTGGACTTCCTCGCCGTCTGCTTCGTGCGGGCCATCGGGGGAGTGGGGGAGGAAGGGTAGAGATTTGCTTCGCTGGTGGATTCGACGAGGGGATTGCTCGGGAAGATTGCTGATTGCTGAGTGCGATGAGGAAATGGAGCGGCGGGGTGATTAAATAGGGGGAGGAGCGGACGGGAGACTGGGAAATTTTGGGGCGAGCGGCGGGGGGCTCCGTGGAGCGAAATGGGGTTTGGAGCGTTGGATTGGAGGAGAACGGACGGTGCGGATTCAGTTTGGAGGTGAGCACGCGGATCGTGGGTGAGAAATCCGTGGGAACGAGGTTCCTGCGTTCTGATTGGCTAGAGTTCGGGAAGAGAGTGTGGTGTCACGCGGATCGTGGGGGCGATCCGTGGGAGGGGATTTCTGTGTTCTTATTGGCTGGTTGACGTGCCCCGCGGACTGCGGCGAAGTGTGGGTGTAGCGGCGGGGGTGCGCACTGGACTACTGCGACACCGCTGGACCTGGACAGTGACTCAGGCCATGTATAGTTCGTGAAATTTTTTTGATTTTGGTTCTGTAGCACTTTTGTTATTATTTAATTATTAATATTTGATTATGAACTAATTAGACTTAAAAGATTCGTCTCGTCATTTATAGTTAAACTGTGTAATTAGTTATTTTTTCAACTACATTTAATGCATCATGCATGTGTTCGAATATTCGATGTGATGATACTGTAGCAAAAATTTTGGGAACTAAACAGGGACTCAGTGAAGAGTGAGCAGCCGCAATGTATTTGCCGAAATCGGCATTAGCATGGAATCCACGTGGCGGAGGCGCTCCCCTGCTCGCTCGCGTATGCCCGTGGCGGAGGTCGCCGAGCGCCGGCGACACGCGCGCCGCCGCAGACCACGGCGCCTCTGCTCCTCTTCCCAGGAGCTCGCCGCCTGCGGCTAACCTCCCTCCTCTCCGGCGACGCGGCCATCTCGAGACAGGGTCCTCCCCTCCCTTCCTCTCGCTCTCCGGTGGCGCGGCCATCGAGACCGACCCCTCCCCTCCAGTCCTCTCCCTCTCCGGCGGCGTCGGCTGCGGAGGCCTACCCTGCTCGCGGCCCTGCTCTCCGTGGATCGACGGCGGCGGTCGCGGAGCCTCGGGTTCCCAGCGGCGCTCGAGCGCGTGCTCGCCGTCAACTCCGCGGCGGCGGCAGTACCAGTGGCAGCATAGGGAACTGGCGGCGAGAGCAGGGAGCGCCGCGCGGTGGTTGGGATGGCGCGGCGAGGCATCGAGCTGTGAGCGGAGGTGGGGCCGGACCGAGCGCAGCGTTCGCCCGCTGCTACGCTCAATTTGGCGTGCACGGGACGGTAGCGTGCCTATTACCATCCCCCGCAGCAGGCCATTTCTACAGTACCGCATACTAGAGGACGGTTTACCGTCCCCCAGTGCGGGTAGCCTTATAAGCTACCTCCTTGATCTCACCATCCCACAGAAACTTTTTTGGGCGTAAATTTTTAAAAGCGAATCTTACTATTTTGGAGCACCAAATAAAGTCTATTTATAAAAACTTTTTGCATTGGATGGGTTGTAAATCGCGAGACGAATTTAATGAGCCTAACTAATCCATGATTAATTCATAATTAGCAGATGATACTGTAGCATCACTGTTGCAAATCATGGATTAAATAGGCTCATTAGATTCATCTCGCGATTTACAACCCATCCGTGTAAAAAGTTTTACAAATAGATTTTATTTAGTACTCCATGTATGTGTCAAAATATTCGATGTGATGTTTTTGGAAGTAAGACCTGAGGCAGAATGGATCCGCTTGCTCCCGACTGCAAGGCAGAATGATGTGGCGCACATTGCGGCGGATCCGGATCCCACAACCATTCAATGCTTTACAGTACTAATCAGCCAAAAATAGAGGTTGTAGTGCTTCGCGGCCAGCTTCAGGGGGTGTTCAAAAACAGGGACTTCAAAAAAGTCCTAGGGACTTTTTAGTATTTAGAAGTATTAAATAAATATTAATTATAAAACTAACTGCAGAATCCTTGGGCTAAACTGCGAGACGAATCTAATGAGGTATCTTAATCTATGATTAGCGAATGGTTACTGTAGCATCACTGTAGCAAATTATGAATTAATTAGGCTCATTAGATTCGTCTCGCGAAAAAGCACTCAGCTGTCAAAAAAACATTTATAAACAGATTTTATTTAATACTATAAAATAGTAAGATTCCTTTTGATGTGATAGGGACTTCTGAAAAAAGTCCTGGAGCCAAACAAGGCCTCAATCGGCGCGTCGCGAAACACCTGCCCCGTTCTCTCTCCTCATTTCTGTCAGCTCCACGTAGACATCCGTCCGCTTGCAGCCAATTTACAAAACCAACTTTGACCATTAATTACGGTGTCAAACAAAGTCAGTTTACAAAACCAACTTCAAAACCCTGCGCTAGTGACTCTGAAGAATCTAACGAGGTCTTTGACCGCGCGATTAAATGATGGTTACTGTAGCATCACTGTAGCAAAATCATTGATTAATTACCGTCATTAGATTCGTCGCGAAAAGTTACACCCATCCCTAAAATTTTTTTGCAAATAGACTTCATTTAGTGCTTCATGCATGCGAGATTCTCTTCTAGCGCTAGGATCCTAGCGCGAAACCAAACAAGGCCAATATTATACCTGCTCTAGCATGGCTAATAGCAGCGCCCACTACTGGCTGTGAGGCACACCGTGATGGTGGTGGACCCCACTAGCTCAGCCAATAGCAGCGGAGGCAGAGCCTTTTTCGCTGGCTTGAGCAGGCGCATTTATGGATGGATGAAAAACTCGTGGTTCGGTAGCTCGCTCGGCTTGGCTCATTAGTAGATCGGCTCGGCTCGGCTCGGCTCGTTGGAAAATATTAACGAGCCCATCTAAGGTTTTGGCTCGGTTTTATCGAGACGGCTCGCAAGCCGCTGGCAAGCCGAAACGAGCAACTCAAAATGTGAAGCCGGCCCATCGGCCACTTGGCCCAGCCCAGCCACCCAGCCTGACTCGATGTAACCCTAACCCCTAACCTTCATCTCCATCTCTCTAAGTCCCTTGCCCTTCCCCTGCGCGGCGGCTACGCAGCCCAGTCCTCCGACTCCCTAAACCCTAATCTCGACCCCTATTCCCCAACCTCGCCCCGTCGACTTGCCCGTCGGCTGGCCCTCCGACAACCCGCCAGAAGTCCCCAGCCGCTCTGCGCAAGCATGCAGCGTCGCGGCTGGGCCGGCGCCCCTGCGCACCTCATGGCCGGTGTCCGACGCCCCTGCTGCCTCACGGCCAGCGCCCTCGCCCTCTACCCTCTACTCGTAGCCATGGAGGAAGGCCCTGGACAAGCCTGGTGGCTCTAGGCTCTGGTCTGCTAGCTGGTTGGCTTTTTTTTCGAGCTAGCTCACAAGCCAAACGAGCCAGCTCGAGTTGCCAAACGAGCGGAGCCGAGCCTGACTTTTAGCTCAGCCCGATAACGAGCCGAGCCGAGCTAGCTCGTTACCATAACGAGCCAGCTCGAGCTGAGCCCAGCCGGCTCGATAGCTAGCCTTGGGCGCATTGCGAGTTGTCCACAGTTTTCTCTCTCTTTGTCCATATAGGTTCTCGGCCAGCACTCCGCCAGCCATTATACTTACTGTAAGTCTCCATATTTATTCCACAAAGATTGTTTACAGCAAAAGTAATGATTTAGTCCATGCTGGTTTAAAGAATCTTTACAGCTCATCTCTTAGCCCACTTATATAATAGTTTAGCTCTCCACCATTAATACATGATCCAATTGTTTATCTCACAAAATTTTTTAGTTCTTGTGTCGAAGCTACCTGTAAGCTTATAGCCTCTTTCTCCTCTCTCTCTTATTCTCTTTCCTCCACCTCAATATTTTGCTTGCTTACAACAAGTATTATGAGAACGTTTTGTCTCCCTCAAAAGCCAAGAAGCTGAGGTGGAGGAGAGAGAGGGAGGAAAAAATTTCCTCAGCCGAGCCGTCGATGAAATGCAGGCAAATACATGCTTGTGGGGCCGCCATCACCGCTTTCTGGTCTCTCATTCCCTGCTCTCGCTGCTGAGCTGCGCAGACCATTAAATAATTGTGGGACCTATTGCAACTGTGCAGATCATTAAATGATTGTGGGACTTGCTGCAACTAGCTCATGATCTGGACCGTGAGACGCCGGCGCGGGTGAAACCATGCTGTTAGAGAAGTATTATGAGTACAGTCAGCAGGCGATTCGGGTCTCCACGTCATATAAAAACCCAGCTGGAAGAGCGAGAAACGGAGAGGGAGGACGGAGCGAGCTTCTCACGAGTCTCGACTCGCTAGTGTGAAGCTGCATACCCGAGGCAGGGCACCTTTTGCAAGCTTACGGTCTACTGCTGACCAATAAAGAGAGGACTCGTCTCTCTCATCTCTGCCAAAAAATTAATGCTCCTAGCCGACTTCTCTGCTGCCCCACTATGAGAAAGCTTTTTTAAAAGCTGCAGATAACATGGCCAGAACATACCGCCCGCTGCTAGCTTAACCATTAACCATGCTCTTAGGGTCTGTTTAGTTTATTTTGTAAAAATTTTTTCAAAGGAATCTTAGTCATTTGAAGTACTAAATGAAGTCTATTTGTAAAATTTTTTGCATAAATGGGTTGTAAATCGCTAGACGAATCTAATGATACTAATTAATCCATGTTTAATTAATAATTAGCGGATGGTTACTATAGCATCACTGTTGCAAATCATGGTCCGCCTCAACGACGCTGTCCAAATCCACAGCCTAGGTGCAGTCCAGAAACAATAAAGAAAAGAAAATCTCTCTCCGGCCCTACTATGCTCCGGCATATGCTCTCTCGACCAGGGTTTTATTTCCCAACCGGAAACCGGTTACCGCCGCCCTCCGGTACCGGTTTACCGGACCGGTTAGGCCGGTAACCGGTGGAAACCGGTTAAATTCAAATCCAAATTCAAATAAATTCAAATTTTCCCGTGCAACCGGTTCCGACCGGTTTACCGACCGGTTTGACCGGTTTACCGGCCGGTTTGACCGGTTTGAAATTCAAAAGCTCCCGTGCAACCGGTTTACCGGCCGGTTTGACCGGTTTACCGGCCGGTTTGACCGGTTTGATCGGTGGGCCTTCATGGGCCGGCCCATTTTTTTTCTTTTTCTTTTTTGATTTAACTTTAAATTCCCACAAACTATACTAAATGAATGAATTTTTGAGAAAATTTAACACCATTAGATTCATCACACCTTGAAGTATTTTTAGAAATTTTTTGGGAATTTTTCATTTTTTGAATTCAAATTTAAAATTTGAATTTTGGCCGGTTGGGTACCGCCCGGAACCGGAATCGGACCGGACCGGTTTGACCGGTAACCGGTCAAACCGGACCGGTTCCCACCGGTTAGATTAACCTTGCTCTCGACTCCAATAAACGTGCTATGTGCTAGCCAGTGAACAAAAGCTAGCGCAGGAAGATTTGCAACTTTTTCCTCCTGTACGTCAGCCCAGGCTGACGATGTCACCTCCTGTTGGAGGAGGCTTTATATAACTTTCAGACCAGCCAACAAAAACCTTTATTATACCTTCTGGCCCAATTAACGAATCGATCATTTACTCCCAACCATCAATGCTCGAGCCAGCTCAGAAAATAAGGTGAGATAATTACTGCAAGCGTGCGAGCATAATTAATTCTATTCGGTAATCCTTCCGATTAAGAAGAGTTATTAGGGGTACTTTGGACTTTTAGCACTGCTACTATCTTGACTAAAATTTTCTAAACGAACAATCTTTATGGAATGGAGGGAGTAGCAGCGAGCTTTGGTGTCATAATGCTTATCAGTATCGTGGGGAAGAAAGTGGGGTCTGCTTAATTTAAAAAAATTATCCATCCCCAACCTCCATCACATCACTGCTTAATAAAGTCCGGAGGGGTTATTTTTAAAATATTATAAAATTATTAAAAATAAAAAAGATTCGGGATGTGTGGTGAGAGGCATGGTATTATGGTGATATACTGGTATTATCGTATCATACATATAGTAAGGACTGGTTACCATTGTTTTTCAAAATAAATGTTTGTCTTGTAAGGACTGAATGAAATCAAAGATATTGTTCTGTAAATATAAGGACTATAAAAATATATTTTGTAATGGATCCAATGCCGTCCATTTCATTTTATAAATTTTGTTATGTTTTTACAAATATGGTTAAACTTAGGATTGTTTGATTTAGGTCAAACTCCAAAGCCCCTTGTGTTAAATGGTAAAGAGAGCATAAGAGAGTACTACTTCGAGAATATCAGAAAAACTTGTGAAAGCCCCCTCCCCCGCGTCGCTCTCGGGGGCACCCCGGGCGCACCCCGCGCCGCCAGCCACCACCCCGCCCAGGGTCGCCTCTGGTGGCCGCCGCCGTCGTCGGCAACCGCCCGGGCGGCGGCGTCCCGTGGCCGGGCCGAAGTCGGCTCCGCCCGCCCGCCCCCACGCCTCTCCTCTTTCTCTCCCACCTCCCCGTCCCGCACTACTGCCTCGCCGTCCTCGCCGCCGCCGGCCGCTGGGGCCGGATCCGGCCTCCTCCTCGCCGGCTTCGGGCCCCCCTTGACCGGATCTACCATCGGTGTGGGTCGCCGCCCCCGGTTCTGCCGTCGGTGATGGCCGCCGCCGCTGCCCCTGTGCTGCTGCGCCGCCCCCGCCGTCGGTTCGGATGGGGGGTCTCGCGGCACGCCGCCGCCCTTGGGCCCTTGCCCACTCGCCCTCGGGTGGCGGGGGGCCCTTGGCCGCGCCTCCGCCACCTGGGGGGCGGGGGCCCTTACCGTGCCGCCGCTGTCGCGTCGGTTGGCCGGGGGCTCCTGGCTGTGTCACCGCCGCTTCGTCTGGCCGTGGTGTCACCTCCTTGCTCGACGCTGCCTCAGGTGGCCGGGTTCCAGACTGTGTGGCCGCACCGCTGCTCGCCCTGGGCGGCCCTCTTCTTGTGTCGCCTCCGTCGGGGCTGGTTGCCGGCCGCCGACCTTCTTGCTTGGGGTGGTCGCCTTGCTGTCATTGGCTCTGGGTTGGGTACGGGTTGAAGGCGAAAGCCTTGGTCCGCTTGCAGGCCGGTGGCGGCGACGCCCAAGGGCGTCGCTTATCTTGTTGAAGGCATCACTCTTTCCCATATGCCCTCCTCTTCGCCGTGCTCGGATCCCCCAGCAGTAGTCGGCTCCGGGTTGGAAAAGGGTTGTGGTGAAAGCCTTGGTTCCGCTTGCGGACCGATGACGACGACGCCCTCGGGCGCCATTTACCTTCTTGAAGGCGTCATCCTTCCGCTCTTTTCCTCCCTCTCCAGCTTACCTTCCGGGTGAAAACCTAGACCTTGTTGGTCGGACGACGATGAAGCCTGTGGCGTCGTTTCCTTCCTGCAGGCGTTGTCTTGGAAGCTGTGCTGGTGGCGGTCTTCTGCTCTCCTCGGAGAGTTTCTGCTTCTGCGTCTGCCTTCGCCTCATCTCATCTGCATCATCTAGGTCGCACTTGGTCGTCGGTTCTCTTTGCTGGCGGATGCTTTGCCGCTTTTCCGGTTTGGCGGATGCTTTGTCGCCGCGTCGTGTTGGTTGAAGTTTGCCTCAGGCGGATGCTTTGCCGCCGTGGTTGGTCGTTCGGGTGGATGCTTTGCCATCTTCGTTAGGCCGCTGACCTTTGTGTCATGGACGTTGTTGTTTCTGCTAGCAGGTTCAGTTGTAGTGTTCTGGCTTGTGGTGTGGGTCGTGCTCTTTGTCATCCCATGTTGCTTTGCTATTGTTCGTGGTGTCTATGTGTTTTCTTGTCTGTGTGTTCGTTTTTTCAGTGTTTTTTTAGTCATTTGTGCTCTTGTGTTGGTCAAGCTTTGTTTAGCTGCATCAAAATTGTGTCTGTAACTGCTTTCTTCTTAATGAAAAACGTGCTCAGGCACGGTTGCGAAAAAAAACATAAGAGAGTACTCCATAAAATCTTGCTTCAATCATAGCACTATGTAGAACATTTCAAGGATAAACAATTTAATCCCCTGCAAACAGAAACATCTGTATCAAGAGAGAGAAAAAAAACACCTACAAGTACAGATCATCAACACCCACGCCGGGGCGCTGGCTACAAAATGCAAACTCTGCTCCATGTACTGAAACCAACTCAAAGCTCTCAAAGACTCAAATTGCAAGGGCGACAGCCGTCCATGCCCTTGCATCTTGTAAAAACCCAAATCAACCGCATACATCAGGACGCCCTGATCCATGCTGTCGTCGAAAAAAAAAACAAACTGACCCGACGATCTAGACTGTGAAGCACTACACTGGTGTCTTCATCTAGAACACCTCTCAACTTTACCACCATTTTACAATGCTCCACGGCGAACAGTTGTTCAATGATTCAGAAAGAACCAACAATGCTAGAAAAGCCACGGGATCTCCAAATCTTGCACCTTCATTCTTCAAAATACAAGTACAGATATACTGCTCCAGGAACTCAGAAGCACTTCATGTGGACGATGGATGGACCGGATTCATCATACTCCGCCTTGGAGATCCACATCTGCAGACAGAACAAGGAATCATATTTCAGAGCAACAGAAATGCAAAGGAAGCACAAATATTACATTTAGATTTTGAGACAGTAACAACCTGCTGGAAGGTACTGAGAGAGGCCAGAATGGAGCCACCAATCCAGACACTGTACTTCCTCTCTGGTGGCGCAACCACCTTCACCTTCATGCTGCTGGGGGCAAGCGCAGTGATCTCCTTGCTCATACGGTCACCGATACCAGGGAACATTGTGGAGCCACCACTGAGGACGACATTGCCGTACAGATCTTTCCTGATATCGACATCGCACTTCATGATGGAGTTGTACGTGGCTTCATGGATACCAGGGGCTTCCATGCCAATGAACGATGGCTGGAACAGCACCTCGGGGCACCTGAACCTCTCTGCACCGATCGTGATGACCTGGCCATCGGGGAGCTCGTAGCTCTTCTCAACGGTGGAGCTGGTCTTGGCAGTCTCCAATTCCTGCTCATAGTCAAGGGCAACGTAAGCAAGCTTTTCCTTGATGTCGCGGACAATTTCTCGCTCGGCGGTCGTGGTGAAGGAGTAACCCCTCTCGGTAAGGATCTTCATCAGGTTGTCGGTAAGGTCACGGCCAGCAAGGTCCAATCGAAGAATAGCATGAGGAAGCGTGTACCCTTCGTAGATTGGGACAGTGTGGCTCACACCATCACCAGAGTCGAGCACAATACCTGCAAGGAAAATTGTTCTCAGTTGCACTGCTGGTTGAACGTTGACATCAAACATGTTCTCATCACAGTGACCATACCGGTTGTTCGACCACTTGCGTACAGGGAAAGAACGGCCTGGATGGCGACATACATTGCCGGGCAGTTGAATGTCTCAAACATGATCTGGGTCATCTTCTCCCTGTTTGCCTTTGGGTTGAGAGGGGCCTCTGTCAGCAGTATAGGATGCTCTTCAGGTGCCACACGAAGTTCGTTGTAGAAGGTGTGGTGCCAGATCTTCTCCATGTCATCCCAGTTGTTGACAATGCCATGCTCGATTGGGTACTTCAGTGTCAATATACCTCTTTTGGATTGAGCTTCATCGCCCACGTAGGCATCCTTTTGGCCCATGCCAACCATGACACCAGTGTGGCGTGGTCGGCCTACAATGCTCGGAAAGACAGCCCTTGGTGCATCGTCGCCAGCGAAACCGGCCTGTTTGGCATCAAGAGTTTGTCAGTTGAGGTCAGAAATGCATAAACAGGCAAAACGAAGCTGAAGACCAATGTGCCAAGTGTCAACTAAGGATTGATTGAACCAACCTTGACCATTCCAGTGCCATTGTCACAGACAAGGGGCTGGATATCCTCTTCAGCCATTCCTCACAGTATTCTGCAGCAGAAAGTTGTATTCAGAAATCATGTATGTCATGATATTGTGAGGAAACGCAGGATGTACTCAAAATTCAGTGCAGCGGTAGCGTCAAAAGCGTCACACAACTTGAGTGGTCCACGGACCCAAGTAAACAACAGAAAATGGTATGATGACATCAAAGTTCAGTATACCGCCCATTAATCAAAAACTAATGTTCAGATACTGTTCATGATAAAGAAACTGCTACTTGACTGTATAAGTATAAGCTTCCGAACAATGAGGTGTAATGACTAGACTTCATTGGCGTCTGATAGTACTAATTATTACTATCTTGATTGGCATCGAGTTCAGTGACATAAAACATTCATGACACATCAGAGTTTTGGTTTCCTATGCACAATGATAAAACACATACCTGTATGGTAACAGAAATTAGCCAAAATACACCACCCCCCAAAAAAATACACCACCTATCTGAAACACATATATGGATGCATATTCGGTGAGCATAAATATTACAGAAATGAAAAGTCAGAATTGGGAGGGGGGGGGGGCATTTTACTCAAGAAGATGGTTAATTTAATATTCGAGACAAACAATAATGTGATTCCGTAGCTTCAGATCATCTTCCTGTTCTTCAGAGTGACCTGGAGCTCTCCACTATCTTGCAACGGTTTAGCATAGCACGCATCAAGGATTGCAAAGGCCACATCCTATCTTAGCACATGCTACCATGGTCTTAGGCAGTTTTAGCACACGCTAAAATGGCTAAATTAACCTTGTACAAAATTGACTGGACCGTAGCGCCCATCACACAAACAGAGAATCCGATCAAACACCACAGAGGCAGAAATTAGGACACATATACACACATGCCGGTAGTTTTGGTCGTTATGCTTTGGTCAGACAAAAACACCCAAAACAAAAGCAAAATTCACATGAAAATCGAAGTCAACACCGTCAGAAGCTGGCGCGGCGATCTATCGAACCAACTGCCTGCGACCGATCGTTGCCTCCGATCAAATCGGTGCAAGAGCAAGGGAAAACCCAGCTGTACCTTGGCGGGTTGACAAGGAGGCGAAGGGGATCGGATCCGCCCGGCCCTTTGCTTCTGGAGAGCTCCGGTGACGCGAGCCTGAGAGCGAGACGAGACAAATGGGGGAGAGCCGCCGGCAGCCAGCGCGGGGAGCCTCTTTATACGAGCCCGCCTGATTGGACTGGTCTGCAGGTGCTGGAACCGCGTGTTTGGCTGCAGCCTGCAGGGTGGCGAGCGCCGGTGGGAAGCCGCCATGTCAGTATGTCAGCGCTCGCGCTCGCGCAGCGGCGACCGGGCCAGCCAACGGCCTCTGGCCTCGCCGGGGCCGGGTCAATGGAGGCGCAGCGGCCGCCCGATGGGATTAATCATCGCGGGCGGACGGCGGCCGCGGGGCGGAGCTTTCGGTGCCGAGACCGGCGCACGTCCACGTCGGATGACAGGGCGGTTGGGGCGTGTGGGACACGGGCGGCGGCCGTGGTCCGTGTGGGCTGGCTGGCCGGCGACCGAGCCGTCGTCAACCAAACTCGCGCACGAGGAAGAAGAAGGTTCTAGAAACCAGCCCAAAACCTCAAGAAAATTGAGAAAGGCCCACGGATTTGTTCTGCTGGCCCAATGGCTCCAAGCTCGCCACCGGTTGAGCTGGGCTGATGGGCTTTATGATGTATAAGGCCTGGGCTTTGTTGACCCACGGGGCTATCGATCGAGCAGCCTTTTTATTTCTCGTTCTGCCGGCCCGGCCCTCTCCATGTATACTGCCCTAAGAAAAGTTTGAACCCCCTCAAAAAAAGTCGCTTTTCTAGCACGTCACTTGTCACATGGGATTTTTTTCGGAGATCGTCAGAGGAAACCCCATCATGTTCCACTCTCGAGGACACCCATTTCACCCTTTTTACCGAGTGCGATCTGAGCTCAAAGATCTACCACAGCATAGCAGACTCAGCAGAGGCGACAGGCCGGACAGGTTAAACAAAAGCCATTACTCACCCCCAACCCAATCCTCATCGGATGATCGCGATTTCTGCCATTCATGTGGTCCTGTCCGTGCCCTAAACGAGACTAGCTACGAGGTAGGAGTAGGACGTCAGTTACCATCAAAACCTACTCCTCCCCAGTGGTTAACCGTTTTCACGCGCTCGTGACTCGGGATCGCAACGAGAACCGCAGCAATTGGAGCCCAGAAACTTATCAAAGGGATTTTAAACGCGATAGTTTGAGACCGTCGCCATTATCTGCGTCGAAATCGCCCCGCACTAGCCCGGCCCGTATCACCCTCGCCCGGACCGGTCGCCGGACCAAGCCGCCGGCCGGCCGGCAAAATTAAAGCGCGAGACCGAACTCCCGGGTTTAAAAAGTCGAATCATTGACTCTTTTTTTTTTCTTCCCCAGCTCCTCAAAGTGGCAATAATTCGCACGTTCTGCCGGGGATCCGACGCGACTCCGCCCGGTTCCTCTGACGCCGGAACAGGCAGGCAACGCCCACGCCACGCGCGGTGAACCGAGCCGGGTGCATGGCGTGAAGGGTGGTGAACTGGTGATACATCGTGGGTGCTTTCAGCACTCGAGCGCATGATAAGGCGATACGCGAATACGCCTCAGCACTCAGCACAGCAACGTACTGGCGTTACGTGATACATCGCCGTTGACGCTTCCGGTAGTGGAAGGCCCGGGGAGAAGGCATTACGTGATTCACGCCAGCCAGCCGACGGAAGGGGGGTGGTCTGGACGGGACGGACGGGGCGGGGGCGGGGGCGGGGAGAAGCTTCCGACGTCCAGATCAAGGGCGTGCTTCATGGCTCCGCATTATATCGGCCGGCGGTATTATTGCGGTGAATAGTGTTAAATAATGCAAAGCTCCGCTCCTAGAATTGAAGATGGTATCCAAGGAAGCAATCGAAGATGGGCACATGGTATTTTTCAGTAAAAAAATGTGTGTTAGTCTGATGAAATGGTGGCATTGTCATTAATTAATTGGGCATTGCTACGGTACTCCTATTACCTCCTAAGAGGTAAGAGGTTGAATAAATCTGGACCTTTAAATTTTAGAGGAAAGAAGCCAATTAATTAAATGTAAAAATGATTTTACATGCCGTTTCAGTTAGCATGCATGCACGCAGGGAATCTAGCGTGGGCTGGGACCCTTTTTACTCGGATGTGGTTCATTTTCAATCTACTGCACGCATGTTACATTTAGTTGTTGTCACGTTAGAATAAAAAAAGTGTAAAAACATGTCGTATTTTAATTAGATCTATTTTTTCTGATGACTTGGAGAAAAATTAGATAGACTGATTCCATCATATATGTACCCTTTCAAAAAGAAACAAATCACGCATATCTTTCAAAACAATTGCCATGTATATAACAAAAAGATGACATCCATGTGACATGCATATCACCTATCTATTATTTTCATTGGAAATAAAAAATGCACCTTTTTCTAATTACAAAATATTTCGCCTATAATAGATCTTAATTGTAAGATGACATGTTGCGACAGGCAAAATCAGCAAATGGGTGTATGACGTGATTTGAGCTAGGGATATGACTGGCTAGGTGAATTCTTTTCTACCAAATCCATGTCATGAGATAGGGTTTGCAAATGTCGTGTGATTAGAGGGGAAAAGAGCAAACGTGTGATGTGATTTGAGCTAGGAGATGATTGGTCAGGTGATGGGAAAAAATAGAAATATTAGATCTCAACTAATCATGCATGGAAGTTGGATCTAATTCTCTACTTTGGATTTAAAATAAAATTATAACTATTACCTCATAGAAGGTAATATAACCTTTGATCAACGGTCCACAGTCATTTCGGTGTACCGTAGCAAACCCCTAATTAATTAAGAAAGTGGTGGAAAGTCTTGAGATCCTTGGGATGGATGTTTTCTATCTCCCTGGATGAAGTGCTCAACTGACAAATCTTTTGCTGTTTTGTTGTTGGCATAGAGTGGTTCCACATTCCTTTTCTCAAAAAAAAAAACTTTACTCATCTATCTTTAAATAAATGGCGTTTTGGATTTATTAGCATCATGTAAACGTCTGGAGTTTCAAAGCAGATGGAGTATTTTGACTAATTAATGTTTAACATTTCTTCGCAGTGGAAATATGTGAAATGGTCAATGAAATCAGAAGTTTGACGCTTCATACTATATATATATGTCTAAGCACCTAACTGCCCAAGTCAGGAGACGATGATAATGATTACAGCGCAACATTCATTTCTGATTCTTTGGAAAAGGAAGAAATATATGTCGTACGAGTAGCGGTTAATCTCGTTTTTAGTTTAATTTCCTTGGGTACTCCCTACCTAAGCTTACAACCAAGCTTACCTATATTCGACACGTGAAAGAGGTCCGTTTATTACTGCTTCAGAGTTCATACAATATTTCTGCGAATACTTTCTCCTAATAACTTTTCTCGAGACGTGTTTTAAGTTCTTCATTCTTTTTTTTTTTGAGGAATTAAGTTCTTCATTCTGGTTCATGGGCTGAATGTTTAGTGTGGGCCGTTTCATGTTTCCTTGTTGCAGGAGCCGAACACATCGGGCCTCGCTCACTTCAGAGTTCCAACACGTAATAATTGCAAAACTGAACAAGGTCGAGTGATGGACAATTTCCGTGCTAGCATTGCAAACTAAAATGGAAAAAGCTATATGACGACAGGTGGCGCTGCTGTGCGAGCGCGCGACCGTCCAGCCTAGCAGGCCGCGTCCAACGTCATGCATCTCGGGACTTACGTTGTCACAGGACCCTAGAAAGAAGAGGACAAAGATAATGTCCCCATGGGTGTCGGTAATATCATTTCCCCCCCTTTGACCCCTCTGACATCTTTGTGTATCTTATCGTTTTGAAAGTATGCCTTCATGTGCATATCTGAGCATTTTTTGCCATATACTTTTTTTTGCTACAGATCCAAATGATGACAGGGCCCATGAACAGTAACATTGTCAAGAACGCTTTTGAGTTTTGCGATTCAAATTATGAAATGGTAAAACCACAATTTTCTTTTTCTTGAAAACTTTGTGATGTCTGCCTAGTAACCTAGTTTGCAAACTTGTGTTATATGATTCTAGCAAATTTTAGCCTACAGAATCCATTGGTAATTGCAATATTACTATGGAGTAGTTTTCCAATGCCTTTGTTTTCTGATTGCAAATATTAAGAGTAACGAGTAGTTTGTGATTTGCAACATTCAGAGTTAGGTAGCTTTCTGATATATTCAAAGTTAGATATTTGTCGAGGTCACAGACTCACAGCATACTGCTTCAATTGCTGAACATTGCATATCACTTCCCATTCATAGCGTCATTTTTGTTTCACATTATGTTTTAACCGAATGCAGAACAGAAATTGAATTGGATTAGCATGTTTGTGCAGTTCAGCAGCATTTTTTTATATCAGCAACCCGATTTTCTTTTCCAGCAACTTATTCATCCCCTTAGCAGCAACTTATTTTCTGTTATCATGTGAGTTATTCAACTGATTTTTCTACAGATACTCTTTCCCGTGCACCAAGAGAATATAGCGCAGCCAGGCGGCGATGGCCACTTGTTCGCATTTGCTGTAAATATTCCAGATAAGAAGTTTCAAATCATAGACTCTCTAAGGAATAGCGACAATGTTGAATTGAGATGGAAAGCCAATCAGGTGCATGCAAAAGTGATTACCCTATGGAACAAGTACACATCTAAGGTTCAGGGGTGCAAGATTCCTACCATTTACAACTTCGAGACTTCATTGAGGGGTACAAGCAATTCGGGATGTAAGCACAAGTCATTCTTATCTTTTTATCCTAAACTGAATTCCAAACTGTAGATATTGAATTCCTAAACTGAATTCGGGTACAAGCAATTCCTACCATTTACAACTTCGAGACGCAGTTCATCTCGTTTTTAGTTTAATTTCCTTGGGTACTCCCTACCTAAGCTTACGACCAAGCTTACCTATATTCGACACGTGAAAGAGGTCCGTTTATTACTGCTTCAGAGTTCATACAATATTTCTGCGAATACTTTCTCCTAATAACTTTTCTCGAGACGTGTTTTAAGTTCTTCATTCTTTTTTTTTGAGGAATTAAGTTCTTCATTCTGGTTCATGGGCTGAATGTTTAGTGTGGGCCGTTTCATGTTTCCTTGTTGCAGGAGCCGAACACATCGGGCCTCGCTCACTTCAGAGTTCCAACACGTAATAATTGCAAAACTGAACAAGGTCGAGTGATGGACAATTTCCGTGCCAGCATTGCAAACTAAAAAAGCATCATGACTGCAGTGTCACAGATGAGAGCACGTTCAAAAATTTTCACTGTCCACCAACACTATACAGTTAATCTCCATAGCTTTCCGCTATTGAGTCTCGTTCTGCCCGGCACCAGCGTCAACTCGCACCTGAAGCTGCGCGCCCTCCGGCGCCTCCGCTCTTCCCGGCAGGGAGGGTTTAGCGGCGAACGGCGCCCGCCTGCACGTGGGGCACGTCTGCCGCGCGGCGAGCCAGCGGTCGATGCACCGCACGTGGAACCCGTGGTTGCAGTGCGGCAGCGCGCGGACGCGGTCGCCGTGCGCGAACTCGGTGAGGCAGATGGCGCATTCCGCCGCGCCGCACCCGGCGAGCTCGACCTCGGGCGGGTAGACCACCGGCGGCGGGAGCGCGCGCCGGCGGGACCGGCCGGCCTTCCTCCTGGGGTCGTCCTGGCAGGAGGAGGAGGAGGAGGCCCCCGACTCCCCGGCGCCGCCGCCAGGGGGCTCCTCCTGGCCGTAGCACACGCGGCACGTGACGCGGAACGCGCACCGCACGACCGCGTGCACCGCGAGCACGACGACAACGCCGCACAGGAGCAGCGACAGCACCGTGATCACCGTCGCGTTCAGCGAGCTGAAGGGTGCAGCGGCGCGCGCGCGCGCTTCGGCCACCTGCACCTGCTCGTGCACGGCCGGCCCCTGCGAGGGGGCAGCTGCCGCCGCCGCGGCCTGCGACAGGAGCCTCCTTGCATGGAGCTGTTCGACGTCCATCTTATCTTGGCAGAGCTGTGAGTCTGTGACAACGTGAAGAAATCAGGGTGCGCAGTAGAGCGAGAGCAAACCTTGTTACAGTGGAGCGTGTTCTCTCGCGGCACGGCGTGGGGGAGGGGGGTTTATATAGGAACTGGGAATGGCAGTAAGATATTTGGGGTCGCCCTCAGTATATTGTTTAGCCGCAATTCCAAAAGGAGATTAAGCTTAACCTGATGGACTTGTCGACCGATCTAAACTAATGGAACGTGGATCAATGGGGACAACATCGAGTCATGGAGATAAGATGCACCTCACTAGTCTATAGCCACCTGATGAAGAGCCAGATGCGCTGCATAATTCAGAGACAAGTCTAGAATTAACAATATACTTTTGCAAAGCAGGAGCTTCATCATTCTAAGAAAAAGGACAGACATGTTTCTGCTTTGAGGTTTCCACAACCCACCAGTCTGAAAACCAGAGATTACTATCTCTAAGGGGGTGTCCTGCAAGATGATGCTGCAATTGCAGAAGGCTGTTCCCACTGCTGCCAGATCAGAGTGGGGAACAAATTAAAGTTGTCGGGTACACAAGATGAAGAGGAGAGCGCAACAAACACCGACGTACAGATTGCGTGTTTAAGGCTTTAAGCTGACTTTTGTATGACCAAAATGCGCCGGCTCACTTAAACTACAAAAAAACAGAGGTGGGCGCCAAAACCGCACTCACTCTCATCATTAGCGACTAAATAATGTAAGTTCAAAAACACTCGACATGATCAGGAGTATTGGAGCCTCCACTACTGCGACCCGCCGGCGAGCGGGAGAGGGACACATGGCCGCGGAGGTGCCACCGCGGCGGTGACTTGTCAATACGGGGGTGGCTCGGCCCGGCCGCGTAGGATTGCTCTCAATCCGACGTGTCTGTATGTAACGTTCCTGGCCATCCGACACCTCCTGGGCTCCGTGGACAACGGTTTCGTAAATTGCGGACCGGACCGTGTCAACAATGCTTATGGGCCTGCAGTAGTTGCCCCAAAATAAGAAGGATTTCAGTAAAAAAGGGAAAATTTTCATTTTATTCTCTCACCAATTCACTTTATCCTCTTTACCCTCTAAAAAAAATTTAGACTCAATTTACTTTGCTAAACATACTATTTCAAATGGTCCAATCTACTGCACTGAGATTTCTCTTTCTTATTTCTCCATGTATAAGTGGAATTTTAACTTCAAATTAAATTTTACAATGTAACTTCTAATATAATACCCCCTATGCTAGAAAATTATATTATGATTTTTTTCATGAATAATTTTCGTGTGGAATAGTTTATCTGTGATAAATTTCACGTTAAATATTTTCAACCTACAAAAATAATTATAGAAAATATTTGAAAGTGATCTAGGCCCCTAAGTGGGTTTTGGTGAATAATGACAAAACACATGTATATTTAATTGTGTAATTGAGCATTTGTGCAGGTGATGAATATGTATAGGTGAATCAAATGATGACGTATGGCCCCCAAAAAGAAAATGAAAAGGCGGTGTTTAAGTGTACTCATGATATTAGATTTTATATTTGAATTTTGAGTATAGGGACGCCGTACTATTAAGTGGGACTTGATTCAAGGGTTTCGATTTAAATCTTGTGCTCAAGAGAACCTAGACAAACACCTGTGAGCCACAAAATATACTCAAAAGAGCAAAACATGAGATTTCATCTTGCCTAACCCGGATACTCCGGGTATAGGGCCGGATACTCCGGACCCCGTTGCCCGGAGTGTCCGGGTGCTGTTCTTGGGCTGAAAAATTAGGGTTGCCCGGAGTCTCCGGGCATATACCCGGAGTCTCCGGGTAACTGTTCGCCCAACGGCTATTTTTGGGTCAAGGGGTATAAATACTCCCTCCCCTCCTTCAGTTCACCTCTCTCTTGCCATTCCTTCGAGCTGAACTCCTCCTAAAGCCAAAAGAGAGCTCACTCACTCCCCTCTCTTCATTCTTGAGTGATTCCTTTGAGGGATTTGAGTGAGAAGCAAGCAAGAGCAAGGATTCGTGCTAGTGAGCCTCATTCCCACCTCTTGAGCACTTGGTTTTGGTCAAGCCCGCGGATTCAAGTTTGTTACTCTTGGAGCTTTGTGCTCCTAGACGGCTAGGCGTGCTTGTGCCTGCTCAATCAAGGTTGTGAGCTGCACAAGAAGTTTGTAAGCTCCATTCCTCGCCGAGGAATCCATAGTAAGTGACCTTGGGCTTGAGAGGTGATCTCGCCCTTGGGAGAGGAGCATAGGGGTTCTTGAGCACCGTCTCTCGAATCCTTCCTCAACGGAGACGTAGCACCTTCGGGTGTGAACTTCGGGAAATAAATCCTTGTCTCTTTCGTGTTAATTTACTTGATTTCATTGCTATTTGCTTGTGAGACTTCTTTTCTAGGGTTTGAGCTCGATCTACTCACTCACGAGTTTCTAGTGAGTTTTGTTTGTTGGATATCAACCTTAAGGAACCCCTGGTACTCGTATTTTAGCTCGATCTACTTTTCATACATAGATTCCTGCAGTTTATTTTTAGTTTGTTCATACCCGGAGACTCTGGTTATAGCTCCGGATACTCCGAACCACAAAACCCGGAGTATCCGGGCTTATACCCGGAGTATCCGGGCTGAGTCTGCGTCTGACAGTTTTTAAGTGTCTTTGAGTTGCAGATTGCCTATTCCCCCCTCTAGGCATCTTAAGGTCCTTTCAATTGATATCAGAGCTTGGCTCTCCATTCAAAGGGCTTAACCGTCCGGAGAGGTCAAGATGTCGGATGATGAAAAGAATCCAGAGAATCCAGTTGATGAAGGTGAAAAAGACGATTCCAGTGATAAAAGAAACAAGGACAAGAATGCAGAGCCATCCAACAACAACAAGAAAGAAAAGAATATGAATGGTGGAGAAGAAAGTGAAGAAGAGACATCCGATGATGAGATGTCTTATGAGAAGTGGAAGGCATGGAGGAAAAAGAAGAAGGAGCAAAGGAAGAAAAAGTCTAGCTCCCGAGTTATTATTGATTCTAGTGATGACTCCGACACCGATTCCAAGAGAAGAGCCTCACGCTCTTCAAACAAGGGCAGCTCATCAAGGTCAAAAGGCAAAGGTGATTATCGAAGAGTTGCTCATGACTACACTTTTTCAGTACCTAGTGAGCACAATGCATCAATCCACATGGGCAAGCCACCTTTCTTTGATGGGACCGGATACAATCAATGGAAGACAAAGATGTACGGCTACATGAATGCAATCCACAAGGATGTGTGAAAGGTTGTAGAGGTTGGGTGTGAACTACCGGAAGAAGATGAAACTCCAACACCCATTCAATCATATGTGCTCGAACGAAATTTTCAAGCATTGAACATGCTTCACACATCCGTGAGCCCTGAAGAATTTAATAAGATAGAAGATGCACAAACCGCCAAGGAGACTTGGGACACTCTCCTAGTGAACCATCAAGGGTCAAGAAAAATACGTGAATCAAGAATCAAAATTTGGAAGATGAATTGAGCTTATTCTCCATGAAGAAGGATGAAGGTGTGAAAGAGATGTATAACCGCATGAAGAAGATCACAAATCAAATCAAATCTCTTGGTGGTGACAAGTGGGGTGACCGTGAGATCATAGACAAGCTCTTGACCGTGTATATGACTAGGGATGTTACTCTACCTAGCTTGATTAGAGCCGAAAGAGGATTCAAGCACTTCACCGCCGAGAATGTCCTTGGAAGAATTGAGGCTCACCATGATCACTTGAAGAGAGTCAAGATTAACCAAGATCTAGCTGAGCTTCAAGAACAAGCAGCCAATAATAGTGGGTTGTCACTTCAAGCTAAGTCAAAAGGCAAAGAAAAGGCAAACCAATCCTCAAAAAATGAAGGCACTAGTAGTGATGATGATAACGAGCTTGATGATGAGTAAATGGCCTTCTTTATCAAGAACTTCACAAGAGTATTGAAGAAAAGCAACTTTAGAAACTTTGGAAAGAACAAGAAGTATGAGCCAAGAAGAAGATCTAATAGGCCGTGCTTTGGGTGTAACAAAGTTGAGCATTTCATTGCCGATTGCCCAGAAGAGAAGAAGAAGAATAAAAACACCAAAGAAAGCACATCCAATAGAGATAGATCAAGATATAAGAAGCAAGCCGGAGAAGCTCATCTTGGTCAAAAATGGGATTCACAACAAGAAAGTGAGTCCGAGAAAAAAGATGTTGCAACCATGGCTTTTAAGGCATCATCTCAACATCCTACAAACTTGTTTGAAGATCTCACCGACGATGAGGATGAAGATCCTATCATGTGCTTCATGGCTAAAAACTCCAAGGTAACATCTCCAAACTCATCGGACGATGAAATGGATAATGAAGTAGAAGTTGTTAAACTAGTCAAGAAATATGGTAAAGGGGCCGCAACTAAAATGATGAAATTAGTTATGAAACTAGATGAAGCGGATGAGACTCTTGAAACACAAGAAGAATTGCTTAGACTTGAGAGAGAAAAATTCAAGGCTCTTTAAAAGGACCTCGCCATTGAAAGGGAGGAAAACAAGATGCTTGTGAACTCAATCAAAGTCAAGGATGTCACTCTTCTTGAGTTGAAAGAGTCACTCTCTAGTGAAAAAGAAAAAGTGGATGATTTGACTAGAAAATTTTTCTTTGTCAATGACACTAACACTTTCCTAAGGAAGGATAATGAGAAACTTCAAGAGAGCATAACAAGCTTACAAGCTAATCACATGGCACTTGAAGTTCAATTTAATACTCTTTGGGAAAGTACTTCTAAGACTAGAGAGACATCTAATTCATCTAGTCCTTCGACAAGTAATGGTTGTGCACGGTGCTATAACATCGATATTCAAACTTGTGCTACTAACCATATTGAGATGAATGCAATGAAGAAAGAAATCTCTAGACTCACTCATTTGTTGCAAGAAGAGGCTCCATCACATACTCAAGTCCCAAAGAAAAATCCCTCAACAAGGGTAGATGAGTTTGAGAAACACACCAAGGGATTTGGGTCAAGATACATGAGCAAGTTTGGGTTTGAAAAAGGTAAGGGACTTGGTAGGAATGGGCAAGGTACTCCACATGCCATTCCATTTATCAAGAACAAGAACAAGACCGCCTTGGGTGCTCAAGGAGGTCTAGTGAACATGACCACTCCCATTCACAAAACAAATGATGTGGTTCAAGAAAGTGGTCATGTCAAATTCATCAAGAGAGGCACAACATGTGATGAGGGTGCTAAGATTGTTGCATCCTCATTCAAAGAAGATAAGTTCAAGGCCTCTAACCCAACCAAGATCAAGGCGCAAGAATCATCTCATGTATCCTTTTATGTCGATTATGTATTGACAAGGAACCACCGTGGTAAAGTGGTTGCCAAGTTTGTAGGACACCGTAAATGGAACACAAAGTGAAAAGCTATGTATGGGTGCCCAAAGTTCTTATGACTAACATTAAAGGAGCCAAATATTGTTGGGTACCTAAAAGAAAAGAGTAACTTTGTTTTGTAGGGATACTCCTCCGGTGGATCAACTTGGGTGATTGATAGTAGATGCACAAATCATATGACCAGATAAAGGAGTATGTTCGAAACAATAACCGCATCAAGTGGAGATAATTTCATTACCTTTGCGGGAAATCAAAAGGGAAGAGTGCTTAGTACCAGTAACATTAATCTAAACTCAAAGTTCACTCTCTCAAAAGTTCTTTTAGTTGAGTCACTTGGTTACAATTTATTGTCTATCTCACAACTTTGTGATTCGGGCTTCAATTGTTTGTTCACTAACGAGGGTGTGACCGTCATTAGAAGAAGCAATGACTCTGTTGCTTTCAAAGGGGTGCTCAAGGGAAAGCTCTATCTTGTGGACTTCTCTCAAGAGAAGGCTCAACTTGACGCTTGCTTGATAGCAAAGTCTAGCTTGGGTTGGTTATGGCATCGCCGACTAGCTCACGTTGGGATGAGAAATCTCAATAAACTTCTAAAGGGGGATCACATCCTAGGACTAACAAATGTTTCTTTTGAGAAAGATCGTGTTTATAGTGCATGCCAAGCCGGGAAGCAAGTTGGTGTTCCACATCCATCAAAGAGCATTGTCACCACCATCAAGCCATTTGAACTTCTACATATGGATCTCTTTGGCCCGGTGGCGTACATTAGCATTGGTGGTAACAAATATGGTCTTGTCATTGTTGATGATTATTCTCGTTTCACTTGGGTATTCTTTTTGCATGACAAAAGTGTAGTGCAAGGGACCTTCAAAAAGTTTGTAGTGACAACGGTACCAAATTCAAAAACACTAATGTAGAAGAGTTTCTAGATGAAGAGGGCATTGGTCATGAGTTCTTGGTTCCATACACCCCTCAACAAAATGGAATTGTTGAGAGGAAAAATAGAACTCTCATTGAGGCCGCAAGAACAATGCTTGATGAGTACAAGATCTCGGATCAATTTTGGGCGGAAGCAATCAACACGGCATGTCATGCAATCAACCGCATATATCTTCACAAGATCTTGAACAAGACGGCATACGAGCTTCTACTTGGTAAAAAGCCTAACGTGTCTTACTTTAGAGTCTTTGGAAGTAAGTGCTTCATTCTAAACAAGAAGCCCAAGAACTCTAAGTTTGCACCTAAAGTTGATGAAGGATTTCTTCTTGGTTATGCCTCAAATGCTCATGGCTATCGTGTTTTTAACAAAACCTCCGGTTGTGTTGAAATAGCGTGTGATGTGACATTTGATGAATCTAATGGCTCTCAAGGGGAGCAAGTTGATAATGTTGTAGGAATGGAAGAATCATCAAGTCAAGCCATCAAGAAGTCGGCGATTGGTGAGATAAAGCCTCAAGAACAAGTGGACAATGATAATGATGATGAGTTGATGTTTCAAGGGCCATCTACCTCTACATCCACTGCAAAACCCGGAAACTCCGGATATGAAGCCGGAGACTCCGGACATAATGACCGGAGTATCCAGACTCCAGACCGGAGTATCCGGTTCACTCAAACTGAAACAACAACTCAACAACAAGATAAATCTCAAGATGATAGAGAAGCTGAACCAATCCAACATCAATCCTCCATTCCACATCCAAGGGTTCATCACATAATCCAAAAGGATCATCCTGTGGATAATATCCTTGGAAGCATAAGTAAATGGGTAACCACTCGATCTCGTTTGGCTACGTTTTGTGAACATTACTCGTTTGTTTCTTCTTTGGAACCTCTTAAGGTAGATGAGGCATTGGATGATCCGGATTGGGTGATGGCTATGCAAGAAGAATTTAACAACTTCACTCGGAATGAAGTCTGGTCCTTAGTAGAAAGGCCCAAGCAAAATATCATTGGAACCAAGTGGGTCTTTCGAAACAAACAAGATGAATATGGCGTGGTAACAAGAAACAAAGATAGGTTGGTTGCTCAAGGCTACACACAAATCGAAAGTTTGGATTTTGGTGAGACTTATGCTCCCGTAGCTAGGCTTGAGGCAATTCGTATCTTGCTTGCCTTTGCTACTCACCATGATTTCAAGCTATATCAAATGAACATGAAGAATTCTTTCTTTAATGGACCAATCTCCGAGTTAGTATATGTTGAGCAACCACCGGGTTTTGAAGATCCCAAATTCCCAAACCACGTCTATTTGCTCCATAAGGCGCTCTATGGGCTCAAGCAAGCCCCTAGAGCATGGTATGAATGCCTTAAGGACTTTCTCTTAAGGAAAGGCTTTGAAATAGGCAAAGCCGATCCTACTCTTTTCACTCGCAGAAATCTTTGTGTGCCAAATATATGTCGATGATATTATATTTGGCTCTACTAACAAAACTTGGTGCGATGACTTTAGTAGGATTATGACAAAGAGATTTGAGATGTCTATGATGGGTGAGTTGACCTTTTTCCTCGGATTTCAAATCAAGCAACTCAAGGATGGCACTTTCATTAGTCAAACCAAGTACATCAAGGATATGCTCAAGAAATTTGACATGGAAAATGCCAAGCCCATAAAAACTCCCATGCCAACCAATGGGCATCTCGATCTCAATGAAGATGGCAAGGCCGTGGATCAAAAGGTATATCGCTCCATGATTGGATCCCTTCTTTACCTTTGTGCATCTAGGCCCGATATTATGCTTAGTGTGTGCATGTGTGCAAGATTTCAAGCTAATCCGAAAGAATGTCATTTGATGGCGGTTAAGAGAATCCGAAGATATTTGGTCTTCACTCCTAACCTTGATTTATGGTATCCCAAGGGCTCATCTTTCGACTTACTTGGCTATTCCGATTCGGATTATGCCGGTTGCAAAGTGGATCGAAAGAGCACTACGGGGACTTGTCAATTCCTCGGCCGGTCCTTAGTAGCTTGGAGCTCTAAGAAGCAAAATTCGGTTGCCTTGTCCACGGCGGAGGCCGAGTATGTCGCCGCCGGTGCGTGTTGTGCACAACTCTTGTGGATGAGACAAACGTTGAGTGACTTTGGTTGTCATTTTGATGCAATTCCTCTATTTTGTGACAATGAGAGTGCAATCAAGTTAGCAAACAACCCGGTACCACACTCCCGAACAAAGCACATAGATATTCGTCATCACTTCTTAAGGGATCATGAGGCTAAGGGAGATATTGCTTTACAACATGTAAGCACCGACGGGCAACTTGCCAATATCTTTACTAGGCCTCTAGATGAGTCAAGGTTTTTTGCTTTGAGAAATAAACTAAACATCTTGGATTCTCGTAACCTAACTTGAATTACTGCATACACTTGAGTGATCATAGATTAAGTGGTTCTCAAAATGAAAAGATCTTGAAAACTTTTAAGAATGTGTGACTTTTGTTTTATGAAAAGTTTGATTCTTCACTTTACTCACTTGAGATCATTGTTCTCCTTGATTGATTGTTGGCTGATCTTGAGTCGAGTAATTTCTCTCACACCTTTAGATCTTCAAAATCTATCTATACTAAATCCATCTAGATCAAGTTCTTTTGAGCCTTTTTCTGCTCGGTTTGAGGGGGAGCCGGAGTCTCCGGCCTGATACCCGGAGTCTCCGGACTGTCCGGATTCTCTGGCCCAAAGGCCGGATACTCCGGATAATTAATTTTTCCTATATCTACTGCGAGGGGGTCGGGGTCAAACCGACCTCAAGTCCTTTTCACCGCCGCCGCCTCCTCCTCTCTTCCCCTCACCTCATCTCACGCCCTAGTGGCGATTTCGACCTTCCAACCATCAAGAACTCGTCAATCCTTGAAGGAAGGCTCTCCTCTCGTCCGGAAACTCTGGGGAGGCTTTGGATTTGAAGTTCCCGCGCTCTCAACCGTCTCAAAGGTATTTTGAACTTCGGATCGCCTGATCTCCCAATGCCGTAGGTTTCTTTGAAATATCTTTAGGGAATCTCTTCCTAGCATGTGTAGGAACCTTTGGCTCAAGTTTCACGCAAATCCCATGGCAAAATCCTTAGATATTTGTAACCTAGGGTTTCAGGTGCTCGAGTCCGGAAACTCCGGATATATACCCGGATACTCCGGACCCTCTGGGCCGGAGTTTCCGGGGATATACCCGGAGTCTCCGGACTGGATCACCACAGGCACATCCACTTCCTCCAAATCCTATCCAGCTTGGTATTGATCTTACTTATCTATTCTTTAGGCATGGTGAGGCCACGTGCTGGTGGGTCCTTGGAGGATGCGGAACAAAGAAGGCAAAAGCGGCGTCATGATCCTCGCGCTCAAAGGGATAATCCCCATCCAAACCCTTCAAGGGAGATGCGTCCACGACATCGCGCGGGCAAGGAACCCACAGGCAGCAGTTCAAGAAAGGAGCCAAGGAAAGCTCCTTACATTATGCAAAGCCGACCCGCGGCTCCTCCATCCCGTCCGACTCCAACAAGCAAGGGTATTGCTCATGACATTTGTCCTAAAACCCCTCCTCGCTTGCAAGTTGAATACACTTCTGAGCAGTGCAACTATCCAAGCATTCCAAGGCTTCATCGACCTGGAATTGTTCCAGGCTTTGCGGTTGAGATGGAAAGAAATTACTACAAGCAAGATGTGGCACTTAGGGAGGCACGCAAGGAGAAAGTCTACAAATATGACAAGAGTGAATGTCTTGAGAGGCGTTTTTGGTGTAAACTCCATGAAGACATATATTCCTCAGTGGTGATGCGCAAGTCTCGGGCTCCCATTGTCCCATGCAAGTACGTGGATTGGAAATATTATGAAGATATGAAGGATCCATTCTTTAATGAGGCTATGGATAAGTGCAAAGAGATGGGTCTTTATGACATCATGGGCTTTCGCTATGATTGGAATGAGGAGATCCTAGGTCAATTTCACTCTTTCTTGTACGATGATGAAAAGGAGATTGCTTTCTATTGGACCACCGAGGGAGTCAAATATGGAGTAGATTACATGACCTTCTCTAGGATACTTAGACTTGGCACTAAGGATGAGAAAAGAGATCATATTCATGTTGAGGAACAACTCAAGCCATATCAAGTACCTACCTTGTTCTTCAATCCTATTTGCGCTCAGGAAGGAAAAGTAAAATATCTCCTACCGGTATACTATGCAATGAATCAATTCTTTAGAGCCACCATTGATGCAAAGGATGGTGATTCCGTGGCACTTAGATACTATGCAGTAAACCTTCTAGCCCGTGCTTTGCCTAGTGGAAAACATTTTTGCATCATGGACTTCATTTGGAATGAGCTAAGAAGGACTATGATTGAGGCCAAGAAGTCACTTCCTGCTGCACCGTATATCATATACATGATTGAGAGGGTGACAAAGGTCACATTTCCAAAGACGATCAAGCATGAACCTCTTCACCTCCGTGCCCGCTCTGGTGACGCACCACCTCTTCCTCTATCTCATGCCAGTGCAACAAGAAACCCAAGATATGATCCTGCTCCATCTTCTTTGGGTGTCTCTTCATCGTCTCGTCACCATCACCATGACTCTTTTTGTGAAGAGGGCCCTACGTAGCTTGTTCGGAATGTGTAGGAACATTGCACAAGATGTTCATGAGAACACAAGGTCGTTCAATGAGATTCGGGGTCACATGGGGCTTCCTTTGGATACGCACCGCGAGCTCCCGGCCTTCGATGATCCATTTGCAGAGTGGGATGCCGCCGATGAGGCTGCTGTTGCTGCGGCTCATGCTCCACTTCCTCGTGCTCGTCGCCAAGCCCGTTCTCCTCGTCGCTGTGCTTCTATTTCCTCTCGCCGTGCTCCTCCAAGTGGCCAAGAGATCTTTGATGAGGAAGAGGAGACCGAGGAAGATGCGCCCCTCGACTACCGCGAGCACCCTGATTCAGCTGAAGATGAGGACACCTCCGAGGACGTCGCCCAAGATGAAGATGATGAGTAGATGGACTTCGTGCTCCTTTTCATTTCCTTTTTGGCACTTGATGACAAAGGGGGAGTGAAGGTGTCATTTATGTACTCATTTGGTCTTGTATTGAACTTATTTCCATTTCGTTTCGAACTCCTTTGATCTTTGTAAGGACTATGTGGTGTGAGAACATTTGTAATGTGTGCTACTATGTGCTTAGATGCCATATTTGTCTCTGTTCTAAGGAATTTGTGCTAGTGTGAGAATTCTTTCTCTGACTTGGTGACTGTTTTTCTGTGTTCTGGTTCAGAAGGGCCGGATACTCCGAGCTACAGGCCGGATTCTCCGGATTACCTGACCGGAGTCTCCGGGCTCCTACCCGGAGTCTCCGGGTCTCGCTGGCAGACACACTTTTTATTGAGTGGATAACATGTCATATGCATCACTCATGTTTTTGCACGCACCTGTTCACCCCACTATTAAACATATAAGAGTTTTTGTGGTTCTCTTGATATATGCTAATTGTTGACATGTTAAGTCAAAATTGAAATTCAAAGTTCCTGGCATACATTAAGGGGGAGCTCTTATATGCTAGATGTTTATTGTTTTATGTTAATCAAATGAGCTACATGTGGGTTGTCATCAATCACCAAAAAAGGGGAGATTGAAAGTGATCTAGGCCCCTAAGTTTGTTTTGGTGAATAATGACAAAACACATGTATATTTAATTGTGTAATTGAGCATGTGTGCAGGTGATGAATATGTATAGGTGAATCAAATGATGACGTATGGCCCCGAAAAAGGAAATGAAAAGGCGGTGTTTAAGTGTACTCATGATATTAGATTTTATATTTGAATTTTGAGTATAGGGACGCCGTACTATCAAGAGGGACTTGATTCAAGGGTTTCGATTTAAATCTTGTGCTCAAGATAACCTAGACAAACACCTGTGAGCCACAAAATACACTCAAAAGAGCAAAACATGAGCTTTCATCCTGCCTAACCCGGATACTCCGGGTATAGGGCCGGATACTCCGGACCCCGTTGCCCGGAGTGTCCGGGTGCTGTTCTCGGGCTGAAAAAATTAGGGTTGCCCGGAGTCTCCTGGCATATACCCGGAGTCTCCGGGTAACTGTTCGCCCAACAGTTATTTTTGGGTCAAGGGGTATAAATACTCCCTCCCCTCCTCCAGTTCACCTCTCTCTTGCCATTCCTTCGAGCTGAACTCCTCCTAAAGCCAAAAGAGAGCTCCCTCACTCCCCTCTCTTCATTCTTGAGTGATTCCTTTGAGGGATTTGAGTGAGAAGCAAGCAAGACCAAGGATTCGTGCTAGTGAGCCTCATTCCCACCTCTTGAGCACTTGGTTTTGGTCAAGCCCGCGGATTCAAGTTTGTTACTCTTGGAGCCTTGTGCTCGTAGATGGCTAGACGTGCTTGTGACTGCTCAATCAAGGTTGTGAGCTGTACAAGAAGTTTGTAAGCTTCATTCCTCGCTAAGGAATCCATAGTAAGTGACCTTGGGCTTGAGAGGTGATCTCGCCCTTGGGAGAGGAGCATAGGGGTTCTTGAGCACCGTCTCTCGAATCCTTCCTCAACGGAGATGTAGCACCTTCGGGTGTGAACTTCGGGAAACAAATCCTTGTCTCTTTCGTGTTAATTTACTTGATTTCATTGCTATTTGCTTGTGAGACTTCTTTTCTAGGGTTTGAGCTCGATCTACTCACTCACGAGTTTCTAGTGAGTTTTGTTTGTTGGATATCAACCTTAAGGAACCCCTGGTACTCGTACTTTAGCTCGATCTACTTTTCATATATAGATTCTTGTAGTTTCTTTTCAGTTTGTTCATACCCGGAGACTCTGGTTATAGCTCCGGATACTCCGGACCACAAAACCCGGAGTATCCGGGCTTATACCCGGAGTATCCGGGCTGAGTCTGCGTCTGACAGTTTTTAAGTGTCTTTGAGGTGCAGATTGCCTATTCACCCCCCTCTAGGCATCTTAAGGTCCTTTCAATATTAACATATGTTTTTAACATAGGGAATCATGTTCACTATCACCTCACAAAATTTGAGCTTAAATGTCAATATGTATAGACTGAAATAAAAAATATTATTAGGGATAGATTGGATGACTAATTTGAATTGTTAGAGGAGTGAATTGGTGGGGGTCTAAAATGGACTTCTTCCAACTAATTTTAAAAATAGGACTGTTGGAAAAATAGGACTATGAAGAGGCTCATTTTAAAAATTTCAAAGCAACAATGCATGGCATCCACTAGTTTCATATTGCTAGTTTGAGTTGATACAAACCAATTTAAATAGAAGAGTTCTCTCATGTGGTTGAATACATGACAAGAGAAAATTAGGGCTAGTTTAGAAAATGCGTGAGTTATTAGATGTAAATAAGGTCAGTCATGGAGACATGAAAATACCCACTAACTCCTCTATTGTGCTGTGATATTGAGCTGTTGAATCTTGATGACTTTTGTCCTTGGCATGCACCTAGGAGGAGGGTGAGCGATATCTCCGAGCCATGGCCTGGCTCGCACCGTCCGCCCAGGCCCGTGCCGGCCAGGTCTGCCGAATGCAGCACTCTTCTGTTTGGTTGATGTCTGCGCGCAGCCAGGCCAAGAAGAAACGATGATTGGTTGCTCGCATATGCTAGAGCCGATCCGCTTTTTCTCTCTGCACGCTCGCTCATGCGCGCTCGCAGCGCACTGCATGAGCCTGGCCCATGGGATACGCTCGATTCTAGCGTTCCTCTAGAGCTTGGCCCCGGGGCGCTCCTTCCATGTTCAGAGCCTGGCCTTGCAGCTACGCCAACCAAACAAAGGTCTCTTCTCGTATGCAGAGGGCCTGGCTGAGGGAAGGTGTGGGCAACCAATCAGGCCCAAGATTTTTGGACAGCGCAACTGAGCGATCGCTCTCGACGCTGATCAACTATGTTCTACGTTGCTTCAACTATATGATTTGCACTGTATCGTGTCTCCACAAGGACGGAACACTGATCTTTAGATGTCATACACCCTTTACATGAGTTTAATTTGGCCCTCTTTAGTCTATGTACTATTAGATGTTAAATGTAGCATTGTTTTATATATTTTGCTTCAAATTAAAGTATGATAGTTTTAATGCATTCTTCCAACAAAGTTGCGCACGTATCGATCGGCCATCTTGAATAGTTGAAGCCGTTCCGTATGCGTGGTGCTGGAACGAACCTACATACTCGACTGATACCTACTATAAACGCATGGCGGGGCACCCAGTGCAAGTGACCTCTGCAGCCGTGTCACTCGTTCCTATCCACCGAGGCATTGCAAGCAAACACTGTCCAAGCTAGGCTCCAATGCAAGCGTTACTGCAAGTTGCAGGAGCGAGATCAACTTAAAAACAAGAGTGACAGATGACGTACATACGCCAGTAACAAAGTAGCGGTCTCGATCGTCGTAGATGTACAAGCCTATGAGCTAATCCTATCCTTTCAGACCCTCCATGGGGACGGCGCACGGGGCAGACGAGGGGAAAATGTAGGGGGTCGGATAAGAGGTTGCGAGCTGATGTGGTAAGTGTCTATCCCTTATTTGAGTGAAATATTACTTCTTCTCACTCAATTTTTTTTGGACCACTGGATTAAAATCCAAGGGTTCTCCTTCATCTTCTACCTCCAGCTTCTCCCCTTCCACGCCGCCCAGCCCTGCCGCCACCCCACGGTGCAGCCCTAGCGCGCCCGCGCTGGCCGCCGCGCAGGCCCCTCCCGCCGCCTCCCGCCGCCGTTGCCCCCGCCCGACCCCGCCCAACCGTCGTCCTCTGCCGCCCGGGCCGGCGGCGCCACCGCCGCCGGCCTCGCCGCCCCCGCGCCCACCACCACCGCCGGGCCGGCCTGCCACCGCCGGCCCTCCTTCTAAGGCCGATGGTGAAATCCGGAACCCTAACCCGAACCCTAACCTCGCCGGAATTGCTCGCCGGAGTTGGAGAAAAAGGTGTAGATGAGGAAGAAAAAAATTCGAGTGAGGAGAGCCTATAAATCACTCGAGTGAAATTTAGCTTTCCCCGGTAATTAACTCCGGTTTCAGCCAGAGCCCAGGCTCTTGAGTCTTGATGGATTGGTGCCGTTGGCTAGCTGTCCGTTCTGGCGTAGTATTTCGATGCGATCCGGAGCTGCCTTTCCAGATCGAACACCACTCCGCTTGCCCGCCCGTCGGCACTCCCGGGTTGGCGCCTGCTTGCGCGACGGCGTCCCGCAAGGCCGCGTGCCAGCCTTGTCCACGCCACGCGACGTGTCATGTATGTAGCACCTTGTCCCCGTGGGTGTGGTGGGCCCAAGCCTGTTTCCATCGCGAGTTGCGACCTTGAGCCTGTTCGGCTGGTAAAATAAATAATGCTCGACTGGTAGATTGAATAGTATTGTGTGAGAGGAAATAAGTCGTAATAAACCAAGCCTAGACCAGCCGAACAGGCTCCTTGTGTTGCGCACCTGTTTATGCCCGACTGCGACGATCCACATTTGTCCTCCCGGCTCGCCGTGTCATGCGTCCCCACGCCGGCGCTCCCTGCCGGCTTGCCGTCCGTGCCTGCACTTGCGGGTCGCCTGGTCGGTCTGTCCTGAACTCGCCTGCATGTTGGACGAGCATAACGTCGGCCCTGTTTAGTTCGCTTTTGTTGTTATTTGACAATTAATGTCGAATCATCCACTTAAAAGATTCATCTCGTAATTTACCGTTAAATTGTATAATTAGTTATTTTTTCAACTATATTTAATACTTCATGCATGTATTTGAAGATTCGATGTGACTGTAGGAAAATTTTTAGGAACTAAACTGGGTCGTATTTGGTTGGATTCGGCTTGGGGGCTTGATTCTGGCGAATCACTTCGAATGGGATCTTTCAGAGGAAAGCCGAAGTGCCGAACCAATTCGGACAGAGACAGACACCAGCGGACCCAGAAACCAGAGGCTTGCACTGAAAACTGCCGGGATGAAACAAAGGGCCTGTTGAGCACTAGTGGATTTCTGTTGGGCCAGTGACTGGGCTGGGCCGTAACATTTGATCTTTCTGGCCTTAACAACCATTTCTGCTGGGCTACATGTACTACTGCGCAAGATTGTGGACAGATTACCTGTACAGAAAGTGTACAGAGACGGATTTTTTTTTTGTCTGCTAGCTCAAGTATGGCCACCACCAAGAGAGCGAACGCGATTGGACCTTCTCCACGGTTTGTTAGCCCCAACGGGCCCAACCCCAACCCCAAACAAACAAAAATAACGTCGCCATCGCGCATTGAAGCCAGAAGGGCCGGGGGCGCGACTGCACGGACCCGAGCCATGTGACCGCCGGACCCCTCCGAGCTAGCGTGGTCCGCGGGGCGCGTCCGCACCACCCGGCCACCCGGCACTAGTACTCCGTACCCCCACACCAACCCGCGCGCGCGGCCCCGACCTGCTGGCGCTGCTGCTCCCGTCGGCCGTCGCCAAGCAGTCAAGCACCCGCGCGGGCCTCGCCGCCGAGCGGCCAGCGCTCTCCGTCGGCCCACACGTAGCCGGGTGGTCCTGGTCCCGGACGCCCCGTGCCCGGCGCGCGTCTCGTGTGCCCGGTGTGCCCTGGCCGGCGGGGTGCCTCCCGATTCGAGGCTGGGCGTGGGCGTGGGCGTGGGCGTGGCGTGTCCGTGCGCGCGCGTGAGGTGAGGCTCGTCAACGCGCTCTTGATGCTGATCCTGCAAAGCGCCGGCCTGTCGCTCTCGTTTGTCCCTGTTGATTGGGTTTTAAGCTAAGGAAGCACGAGGAGGCGAGGGGATTATTACGATGATGGACCCTTCAAAAACAAAAAGATCACGATGCACAGGCCGTCGCGTCATTGCTGCACTGGCATGGCATCGCGCCATCGCGTCTGTATGGTTAACGGTCCCGGCCGGCCGGGGAGATCTTGTACCGTTGCGCCCGGACAGGGAGGCGTACGTACCGAGATCGGCAGCCAGTGTTCCTGTGACAGATACTGTAATGCATGCATGGCATTGGGACGGGCTCTGGGTTTTGGTCTGCACTCTGCAGGCTGCATACTGATAGAAGTCGTAAGTTAAATAGATCGAAGGAAACAGACGTATATGTACCGGTAGTATGCCGTATGCGCAAGGGTCCATTTCGGCAAAGCTGGAAACCTAGAACACGTGCTGCAAATTACATACCACCCCACCATCCTGCCAACACACACAGCCCCGTCTATGCATGAATTGGTCCAGAGGCTAGATTCCAAAGTCCCCACTAGAAGACGAGAAATTCATGATATGCATGACTTTTTTTTTGGTAAGATTCCATTTCACCAGATGCTGCACGGAATTTTTTTGTTTCATTGCTAGCAGAATGAGCTAGACGTTCCTGCTACTAATAACTATTTATTTTCTCTGACCGAGAACTAGTTGGAGAGTTGTCAACTGTATATTATCATTGCTAGAAAAAGGTCACTCTGGGTGCAAGCATCATCGCAAAAATGCTCACGCGTTGACAAGTAGTAATCCATGGAAAAAGATAGGTTTTACCACCTATCATCATACAAGCATCAGAGCGACGGCGACGGCGACGCTGATGCTGACGGAGGAAGTACATCAGTGCACATGCAAGTGTACACAAGCCGAGATAGCATGCACAAATTATTCCTGCATCCTGCAAGGCCCAATCTGTCGCCCCAGCGCAACGCTAAGGGTCAAAGGAGTCAGGGGCTCTCGGCGTTGCTTGCCCACGCACCGCACCTGCCGCGTCCGTACGTGCACCCATCAGCCGGTGCCCGGTGGCCCGGGCTAAGCTAGATCGGTGTGCTCCATCTCCGTCCAAGCACGAATGCCAGCGCATCGCGTCGCCGCCCGTGCCTGTTCGCTCCAACCGATCCATCGTCCGCGCCCGTACGGCGTCCTGCAACGGCCCAATCGATGCGCGGCGGTCGTTCGACCATTGCTCTTGCCACGCACGATCCGTATTGCCTGGCCATTTTTTCCCCTCCCGCTGAGGCGCGGAGCGATCAGTCGGAATGTAACAGGCCCGGTCATGATCGTTGGGCACTACCAAAGAATCGCTATTTTATCCCTTTTATCCCGGTTTTCCACCCGGGATTGTCATCCAGGACAAATGTAGGTATTCTTTTGTCCTGCCAGCGATTCAACCGGGACAAATCCCATTTTCCACAAATAAAAAAAATCGGATCCCCAGCTCCCGCTTTCGCGTTTGCAAGCTGGTTCTCCAAATCCAAATATTTATCCAAAACTGCAATATCAAAATCAAGATCTAATTCATAACACAATCTCAAAATCAAGATCTAATTCATAACACATCACACATCAGTACTTCATACAACACACGAGTAAGAAAACACAAGATCTAAAACTGATTGATTCACATCACAAAGATCCACAAACGAACAAAATCAACAACAAAGCATGCGTTCGTCGCCGTCCTTGCGCTTGTCCCCGCCCGCCTGCGCTTGGCCACGCGCTGCGGTGGCGGCTCGCTGGGCCCCTGCCCACGCCGGTCTGGGCGGCGGCAGCGACTGACCGCGCCGGTCTGGGCCCTTGCCCGTGCCGGTCTGGGCAGCGGCGGCAGCTGCCCGCACGGGCCTGGCGTCGCGCGGCGGTTCGTCGTCCCGCACGCGCGGTGGCCCGCGCCGGGGAGGGACGGATCGAAGGGAGCTCAGGGTGGGAGGGGAGAAAACTTCACTGGGAGGAGATGTCGAGGGAGAGAAGAAAGAGATAGAGCTGAGAGAGAAGCAGTGCGGTGAAAATAAATAAAAGGTTGTCGGCGTGTGAAAGGCCTTTTGTTCCGGTTGGACACTCCAACCGGGATTAAATGTATCCTTTAGTCCTGATTGAAGCCACCAACCGGGACAAAAGTTCCGCGCAGCCTTTTGTCCCGGTTGGAGGCACCAACCGGGACAAAAGTCCTTTTGTCCCGGTTGGTGCCTCCAATCGGGACAAAAGGCCCCTGTCCCCCGCTGGCCCGGCTAGCCGTTGGACCCGGGACAAAAGCCAACTTTTGTCCCGGGCCCAAAGACAGCTGGGACAAATAAGCTGAAACAAAGGACTATTCTGTAGTAGTGGGGGCAAGTTGTATACCTGCGTGGCTGTGGCTGTGACTGTTGCAGGGCAGCTCGATCGGCCAAGAGTGTTGCTGAAGCAAGTCGTGAAGTCTTGCAGGGGGCGGAAACAAAATCATGGAAGCAACCACCACTGGGACAGTGGGCGACTTCACGATCACGACTTAGCTCTAGCTCTGTGTGTGTGTGTGTGTGTGTCCAAGCGTGATGTGAAGGTTGCAGTCCTGCTTTTAGCTAGACAGAAACACTGTTGCTGGATCGATCCACCCGTCAGATAGATCTGACGTTACTCTTGCTACATGCCGATGGGTAATGTGACCACGGTCCCTATTTTTCATTTTTCGTTTAAAAAAGGTGTGACCACTGCTCTCTAATAATAGACATATTTGCTTTTATTAAAAAAACTAGCTTATGTAATTTGGTTGTTGTTTTCCTCTCTCACGAGTCTGGTACAATCCAAACAATGTACTAGATCAAAACTTATATACGGTCGTCTGTCGGGCTTGACCCCTGTAGAAACTACTGGAGAGTAGTATGCCGACAACGTTAGTGGTGCACCAATAATGCACGAATCATTTGGTCAAGTGATCGTATCGAAGAAGTACACCGGCCTCCCCCGACACGACAGCAGCACGGTTGAACGAGCAGCGTCGCCAGAGTAGTCCTGTCTGTATGTACTCATCCGCTGCCTGTCAGACAATCAATGAAGCTATGTTACTCCTGTGTAAGTAGGATCGTCGCCCGTCGCCGATCCTGCGGTCCACGTACTGTGACTGACGATGTACCGTGTAGACCGTTCCGTTTGCCGTCCTTGGGTACTCTTCTTCCCCGAAACAGAACGTTTGGGAAACGCATCACTGCATCAGGATTTGGCAGCTGATCCTTGTACCTTATAGCGCTCGATCCCTGCCGACCGTCCCAGTACGTCGCCGGGGGTCCTCGGTCCCAGCGCGTGCGATCGAGCCCGGCCGCGTCGCCGTCAGGACCATGGCACGGGCGTGCCGGGCCGGGCAGCGGGCGCGGCGTTCACAGGGACACGGTACACGAGCCGTAACAGTACGCGGCGGGCGGCCCCCCCAATCATGGCACGGGCGCCGGAGGCCGTGCAAGCAATCCACTATTCCCGTCGCGCGTCGTGCGATGGATCGATCGGAGGCCGGGGCCGCGCCGCGGGAATGCATGGATCGATCGGCGGATCCCGCCCGCAATAACTCGCGTGCTTGCGGGTCACGGCTGGACAGCGCGGCAGGACGGAGCACGCAGGCCGCGGCAGGATCATATCCAGGCTAGTTGCTGCTGAATCAGTGGATCGTCCGGACCCGTCCGCGTCGCTCCTCCCCAGAGCTAGCTAGCCATCGAGCGGCTGGCCTGGCCGGAGCAGCAGGCTAGTAGGCTTGCTCGCACGCAGGCAAGTCAATTTTGCAGTTGATGGTTCGGTTTAGGCCCTTAATTGCGCTTGATTAAGACCCGGGAGAAGATGGATGGGTGGATCGCGTAGCGGTTAGTGTACCTCATCGAGCCACATGGGGGTGGGGAGTGGGGACTGACTCGCCACTGAGCGGAGGGTTTCTCCACATGCGGCGACCGGGACTGTCCATCCAGAATGTACTGTCCCGGCTATCTATCCCCATCGAAAGCACAGGCGACCTGCTGGCTGCTGCAGCACGATTGCACGAACGGGTCGGAGCAGCGCCGCAGCAAGTGGGCATGCCGAGACTCGGGGAGCCGTACTTCCATGCCGCGCCCGGCGCCCCGGCGGCAGATCGGTCCACGTCCCACGGGCCACGGCCGCAGATTCACCTGTCAGAGCCGTGCGCGCGCGCCGGTGGCCGGTTGGGTGCGCCGGACCACCGGATCATGTCGCGCTCGCGCTGCACTGTGCGCGTACGTACGTACTTGGATCGGCGCCCTCTCCACTTCGTTCGTCGCGGCTCGCGGCACCCTTCCCTGTTAGATGGCGTGTCGCGACATCAGGGTCCCTGTGCCAAGGCTGGCCCTGACGGGTGTCGCCGAGTGCCAGGCGATTGGCGGCACGCGTAATTGTCCGCTATCGATCATGCCTCCAAGCACCAACAAGCTCCTGTAGTCTTGTTCTTTCTACATCGTGTTTCCAAGCAAGCCGGGTCCACCTCAGCGTGCTAGTAGCTCGTACCAGTACTCCATGGGCTAATCTAAATCACCAATTAAATTGCGTTATCTCAGACGAAATCGTCGCGCGTTTCATGCATATATATGGTTGGTCTCCTACTCTCCTTCCTACACGACAAATCGTCGTAGAAAATCGCCGGCGAGCATCCGAGGAGCGCCGTGGAGGACACCCGCGGCACACTCCCCCACGCACCAGCCCATGCCCATGAGCCGCCCGCCGGGCAGCGGCATGCGGTTGCGTCCCCGGGGCGTACGCTACTACGCTAGCTAAACGTGTGGGCAGATCCCGCCCCCCCCCCCCCCCACCCACAGCGTACCCGTCGAAGGGGCCAAGGGGGCCGACGGCGAGCGCCCCTCCCTCGGGCGGCACGACGCCAAATGAATAACAAAGATCCGGAGGGATCAGCGTTAGGGGTGGGTGTAAATGAGTGATTTTTAGGTGCACCTCCAACTCTTTTTAATTTAAAATTTTGTACTAATTTTCAAATTGAGATATAGTTTTAAAAAATTAATATAAAATTTTGAACTAAAGATAGTTGGATGAGCCCCTAATAATTACTAATTGACACCCCTAATCAGGGTCCACCACACCCCACCGTGGGCCGCGCCGCCAGTGAACGCCGGGCCACCGGGCGCCCACCGCGACGCGGCACGGCGCCCGTGCCATCCGTGCGTGGCTGCGTGCGCCCGCCCGCGCCCTGTCCGTCCGACGATCACTTGGGCGGAACGGCTCCGCCGCACCGACCACGCTCTTAGCCCGTAGCCGCCTCACCTCGTCTTGCAACCAAAAGGCACTTCTTCCTAGGACAATCATGGATAGTATATTTTCTTCACCTATAGTGGTAGCTGTAACTTAATTTGGTTCTTCCCCTCTCTCCAGCTCCTTGCCCATTTTTTTGGCAAGTCAACAGAGCAGTTTCCTAATCTCATGTTTACTTTTTTTTATTCCAGAATTGAATTAGTTTACATGGAATAGCTTGTTGAGCCAATTCTAGGATTGAATTATTTACTCAAAAAAATTATAGGATTGTAGTATCCAGTTGAGCCAATTCACTGAAACTGCCTGAAAAACGGGGATAGCTTGAATTGAAGGTTCATCTTAGCTAGATGTGAAAGTTTTGCAATGCCTGTCCTTTGATCACTTGCACAGTGGTTGTTGCATCATTATGCGGTAGCAAAGACTACTGTATCCACTAAAGGGGACTGCACAAGCACAGTTTGTTGGGTGATCAATTAGGCGCTGCCCAACTTCTTAACCCACAAATTAAGCGTCTTAATTTTCTACTGATTACACTACAGCTTGGCCCAAATCTATGCAGCGAAAACTCACATGCACATGCACGACTGGACCAGCACCAGGGAAAGAACTCCCCCACCCGAGCTACCCCCGTATAAAAGCCCCACCACCTCCTCTTCCCCTCGCCCTCCATCCTATCGAATCTCTCGCGTCCCCAAGGCCGATCACCTCCGATCCCTCTCACGTCACCACATTCTCGGCGAACTCTCCCGGCTTCAAGCTCCAGCTCTGACCCCTCGTGGTGGTCGAAGATGTTGTCTTCGCACCACGAGGCCATGCTGCCGTACGCGCCGCGGCCGCCGTCGCTGCTGGTGGACCGGCGGTACAAGCAGGGCGGCGAGGCGGCGCCCAATTGCCCGCGCTGCGACTCGCCCAACACCAAGTTCTGCTACTACAACAACTACAGCCTCAGCCAGCCGCGCTACTTCTGCAAGGGCTGCCGCCGGTACTGGACCAAGGGAGGCTCCCTCCGGAACGTGCCCGTCGGCGGCGGCTGCCGGAAGAACCGCCGGGGCAAGTCGTCCGTGAGGTCGGCGGCCGAGTCCATCGCGAGCGGCCGCGACGCGGCGTTTGGGCACCGGTTCCCTGGCCCCGTCCGGCCCGACCTGGTCCTGGAAGGCATGGTAGGCAACCCGGCGAATCCCGGCCAGGCCATCCCCGACGTGCCCGCCGCGGCCGATGGCTCCACCATTGACCTCGCAATGCTGTACGCCAAGTTTCTCAACAACCCGGCGGCCGAGGCAGGCGTCGGTGCCGTGACGCTGGAGTCGGGAGGGCAGGTCGACGAGGCATTCGACACGTTCAGCGCGTCCAGCGACCTGCAGAGCCCTGGCGGCGTTCTGGCGCCGGCGCAGTTCGATCCATGCCACGACGGGTTCGGTGAGTGGTCCGGGCCAGAGAGCAGCACTAACCCCACCCCCACGAGTACGGCTAGTACTACCACCACAACCACCATGCTGTGCAGTGACGTGAGCGTGCAAGCTGCGCTCGGCGAGCTCAATTTCGGCATGGATCAGAGCTGCTTCGACTCGCTAGGGTTGCCCACGGATGTCGGCAACCTCTCGTCGTGGTGTTCGATCGTGCCCAGCTTGTCCACGTTGGAGGACACCAAGTACGAGTCGTTGGATTCGTTCCCCGACGACGCCCTGAGCCTCCACGAGAGCATGATTAGCGGGCCTGATAGTCATGATTATTGGAGCGGGGATTGCCAAGGATTGGAGGCTCTCTACATGCCGTAACTACACGATCAACTTCTTCTTTTTGGTAATTTGTGATGTTGTGATTGGTTTGTTACATTTTTTTCTTTTTTCTTTCATTCAATTTGGTTTGGAAGAATTATATAGAGAGAGACATGTATGTTTTGAAGAGAGGTGAGGGAGGGAGAAATCGATGTAATGAAGTTAAGGGTTCGGTATACTTGTGAGATAGATCGAGGCAATACAATTATAAAGCTCTAAAATAGTTGTATTTTTATAATAACATGGTGTAATTAGCATCATATCAGTCTTTCTCTGCATATGTGCAGAGTTTATCTACAAGTTTCAGTGTCTACATGAATTGAATATGATCGTTGATGACAATTGAAACGTTCACTGCTTTTACCGGAAATAATGCTAGCTAGAGAATCTGCTGGAAACTCGACAATACTATTTACCGACCAAATGAATTTGGAAGTACAAGCATATGCATAGCAGTGCTGATTCTCTTGGAGTCCTGGTCAACATCATCACACTGTATGAAAGGACTAGGCTATACTAGTTAGGAGAGTACATAGCTTAGCGTCCGAAGCAAATAGTACCGTGCATCCCAAGTATTGAACAGGGCATGTGTCTCTTGTCTCCCGTCTGCTCGTTCGGAATGGTTAGTCGAACAAAAGCAGTGTAATCAACTCAGAGGAGAGGGGTAGCTGCCATTGCCTAAATGGCTAGAGAGATTGCTCCTCTCGAATCATATACACAATCCACCTCCATGATCACTCCCTTCGTCTTTTCATCAGTTTTAGGCTCCACCGTTAACCTAATTTAAAGGCAGCACTTAGTCCAGCTGTGTGTTCATCTTTCAGTTGTTGCCAGTAAGCATAATTCTGTTTTGATTGGAAAAGATCAATAAGCTAAAACTGAGGTTCATTTTATTTTACATAAAAAGTAGTAAAAGATGATTATCGTAGTCGCTAGATCAATAAAAGATGCACTAATCCATTAACCGTTCCAAACTCGTAGCCATTGGATAACACATTGCGCTTTGTACGTACATATGCAAAATGGTTTTCCGTAGCATTATTCACCAAGTGTTGCATAGCAAGCATAGGATGATAGGAGCATGTGGCCATGTTGAATTAGTAAACGTTTAGTCGTCGTCCATGAGAGATGAGTTGTTAACGCTTTACCAAAAGATAAGAGTAACTATCTTGATCGGCAGCCCTACGTACCTGTCCTCCTATATATGTGCACAACTGGAAATGTTTTAACAGTCAACATCTTCTGTTGGACCACATGATCATTACTTAGTACTTTCACTGTGGCTCTAGTAAGGCTAGTACTGCCAAGAGTTACCTCCTCACGAAGAACAATGCATAAATCTTTAAGTAAACCTGTTTTGCAGTTCTCGACAGAAGATCGCGTCGAAAACGGTATGTGGAGGAGGAGGAGGAGGAAGAATACTAGAAAGAATTTGGTTGACCAAGGCAGATCGATCGGGAGCAGCGCTAGCTAGCTGATCACACTGCGGTGCCGGTGCACTACCCGTGCGCGGAATATTTTACAGGGGTCAACGCCTCCGATCCTCACGGTGGGGTGGGTCGCGTAGGGGAGAGAGCTCCGCTACATGACCGGCATGCGTACGCGCCCTATAGCTTGCATCGTCTGCGAGCCGAGACAGTAATGATCGATCAACCTTGGGACTTGGGAGCGAGCTGCCCCTCCGATCTACAGAAATCAGGGGGCCTAGGGCCGCTTGCACATGGGTTCGGATCCGGGAGAACAAGCCGGTGGCCCATGATCCGAGGAGCGCGGCGGTGCAATACTCATGGTGATCAACAGCGCAAGATATCTCTTCCGCCCTTGGCTCGCCGGCCTGCCTGCTGCAGCATCCCAATTGTACTCGATCGCCGTAAACAAACGGTGCGACCTGCGTTTGCGCGTGCGAGCTTGTGGTCTGGCGTCGAGAGTGTGACATCAACCACATGGAGGAACTGAGAGAGGCAGCATGTATGGCTGTGCGGAACGTTCGCTATCGTTTCAGTAAACAGAACTCGATCTGCAGCGTTATCATCATCAGATGCAGAGACAGTTAATTTCGCCATTCTTCTGTTCAGTTTTGTATCATAGCCAAAATTGGCACATGGCAGCGACCACAGCGTACGTGTATACGCGTACGCCCTTGATTCCTACTCCTAGTTAAGTACGGTCCTTTTTGGTACCTCAGAATCTTGCGCGATTCTTAATTACCTGGACCGATCGATCTATAGGCCTGAATGGCGTATACAGAGACCTAAAATAACGCTACTAGGGCAGGCAGGGTCGATGGTTCGTACGTCGAGCTAGCTGAGGACTCGTACTGGACGTACAGCGCTCCTTGTACTAAGCTGCAGTCAACTCCTCACCTCGCTGTGGTTCAACTCCGATCGAGCTCTCGTCGCCGATGCTACCTCGGCATGAGCAACGGCCAGCGGTCCTCATGCATGTGTTCTCTATGCCACCCACCCATGCGGCGTTTGCTCATCTCCACACGTAAGCGGTGCCTTATCTTCGCAGCAGGCACGCGGCCCTAGCTAGCTAACGGCGCCACGCCACTTGTCCATTATTCTCGCAAGAGCCAGGACGACACAGTATACTACTGTACCTACAATGTGTTGACCGAGCTCTTGCTCGGCCACATTTCGCTCGTCTTTATGGGCCTGCCACTGCAATTTTTATCGCCTTTCGATCTAGCGACGCCGCGCCGGTGAAAGGAAGCAACTTGTTTCGGGATGGGAATGATTTAGGGCTGATGCGATGTACCCGAAAAAAAAAAGGCTGAAGCTATGGTGCATGCATGATTTCCAACCCTTTGTGGCTCGTTTCTTGGTGGGCCTGTCGTGGTTCGTAAGCGTGGCTTTGACTCGGAGAATTTGATTGCTTCAACTGACTGACTGTTCATTGCCGACAAAGATGGGTGCCAATTTTCCGCCGCTTGACCGCTTCAGATCGCGCACGGGCTTGGAAAATCGGGCTGATTGGGCTGGCTAATAATGCCTGACTTGAAGCCCACTCCCCGATAAACTGGGCTGTATGGCTGGACCGATTCATCAGCCTGCCTCGAGGTCAATAAACGGCCGAGTGGGCCAACACCGTAACAGCTGGGCCGTTTATTGACCTCGAGTGGGCCAACACCGTAACCCTTCGCCGCAGCTGCTGCAACGCAACAAGGCTCTTGGTTGGTGGGAATGGTGGCGGACTGGCGCCTGGCGGCACGATCCGACCATTTGGACCGAACCGCCGGCGCCCGGTTCCGGCTAACCGGTCCGGTTTGACCGGTTACCGATAAAAACCGGTCAAACTCAAATTTGAATTCAAAACCCGCAGTTATACAGGTTTCGAACGGCTAACCGGCCGGTTAGACCGGTTTACCGGTCCGGTTTGACCGGTAACCGGTCGGTTTGACTGGTAACCGGCTAAATTCAATTTTTTTCTTTTTTTGTTTAAATTCAAATATCCGCAAAGTATACTAAATGAATGTTTATATAACATGTTTTAGCCTAAATGAATCCTCCAACCCTTTTTTTACTACTTTTACATTGTATTTGTATACTTTTGTATGCACGTTTTTTTGTTTAACTTCAAATGCTCGCAAAGTATACTAAATAAACGAATATTTGAAAAAATTTGACATCATTAGATTCGTCGCAACTTGAAGTATTTTTAAGATTTTTTTAGATTTTTTCCATTTTTTAGAATTCAAATTTGAATTCAGGCCGGTTTAAAACCGGCCGGAACCGGAACCGGTCCGGGCCGGTTAGACCGGTAACCGCGGTAACCAGACCGGTTCCGGCCGGTTTGGTGAACCCTGCTCGTGGGTAGCGATGAAAACGGACGGATTGCACGGAAAAATCTCGTTTCTATATTTTTTTTGGCAAAATCGGAATCAGGTTCGAAAAATACGGGTACAGAAATAGGATCGGATTACGTGGAAGTACGGAAATAAACCATTACGGATGTTGAGCCGGAAAGAATAACGCGATCAAATATTCTCGAGTATACATTAATAAAGTCACAAAATAATATACACGTACGAAGTTATTAGTCCAATATTCACTAGTATGCCATGTGTTAATATGTTAACATGCATACTTAGTGATTAGTATGTTTTTGAACATATCAATTTTTAGACATATCTTATGTAGATTAAAAACGGGATGAAAAACGGAATAAATACGGGTCAATTCCATGTAAAAACGGGATTCCTCGAAAACGGACGGAGAAACCTCATTTCTACTTCTGTAAATACGGAAATGGGATCCCACAAATACGGAAACGGACGGACAAAAATAGAAAACGGAACGGGTAGGAAAACGGACGGAGAAACCTCATTTCTACTTCTGTAAATACGGAAATGGGATCCCACAAATACGGAAACGGACGGACAAAAATAGAAAACGGAACGGGTAGGAAAGAGAATATTTCCGTCCGTTTTCAACCCTATTCGTGGGGCATACTGTAGCACAACTTGGGAGCCCACCAAATCTACGGAGGCGAGGACAGTTGCCGCCCTTTTTTTTGATAAAATGTTTTTGTATTTCTAGATAAGGAAAATGTACATATACTCATACAGATACAGAGACGTACGGTAAGGATACAGAGACAGCTGTCCCAGCCGAACTTCACAAAAGACCCTGAAAGAAAAAGAAATTACAACGAAGCCCCTAGGATCTCTGCGAACTTGCCACAAATCCTCGTCGCCGGCCACCGTCGTCGAGGAAGACATTGGGCATGACCCCGAGCTGGAAGAGCCCCATCGCGCGCTGGCTTTGAAGGAGTCGAAGTAGATACCCATCTCGAGGGATGGGATATAGCCATCGGCGGTCGCCCATCGACCGAGGCTGCACCCCAAGCTCTTCAGCTCATGGACCACTGCTCGCCATCGACGACCTCCGCCGTCAAGGGAAGCTTGAGCACGGTCCAACCACCAAACCTCCACGAAATTCACCAGCCGCTCTGCAACCTTAAAGCAAAAGGGCCACAGTCCCGCCGCCTGTTGGAGACGACGAAGCTCGGAGCCCGGACACCCGTACAGGGGACTCACGGACGAAGCAGCCGCCGACGCCGGCCACGCCAGCAACCGGCAAGAACTTGCGAAACAGGGAAAGAAAGGATTCGTTCCCCTTTCGCACCAAAAGGGGAAGTCACTGGCCTCCCGAAGATCTCGCCGGAGACGACGCCGTACTCGCCACCATCACAGGAGATCGACTGAAATTGGAACCTCCCAGAAGCGTCGCCGTAGATGAAGCCGAAGCTCTGGAGGACACTTATTCGCCGATAAAGTGGCCGTGCCGCCTCCACCGCGAACCCAAGCTCCGCCGCCACGAAAGCCGGCGAGCAACCCTAGTAGCAGCAAACTAGAAACTAGCTACCCTACTATCTACACCGGCGAGCCAATCCCGCTTCCCCCTCCTCTCCGATGCTCAAGAGCCGCCGGAGAGGAGAGGGAAGCCGCCGGATCCGCCCCCGGATGCGAGTCGCCGAGGAAAACGCCTTTCCGCCCGCTCCCTACTGTAGCGTGAGGAAAGAAGCCTCGCGAAGCGATTCTCTGACAGTTGCCGCCCAGTTGGTTCGGCTCGACGATCTGGGCTTCCTTGGCTGCCTTGCCAGTTGCCACTTCGCTAGTCACAGAACTGGGAGTTGGCCGCGACAGGCCAAGAGCAGCTTGCTGTTTTTTTTTTGAAACAGTACCTGTAATATCATTATAATAAAACAGCGTACACACACGAGTGCAGATACAGGCACCTTCTAGAAAAGTACAGAGAGGACAGTTGTCCAGCCAAACTTACACAGAAGACCTTGGAAATAGAAAAAATTACAACCAGATCCTTGGATTCTTCTGCGCTTGCCACTCGCACCACTCGTCTTCCACCTCCGTCCATGCCGAAGCTACTGATGGAGATGGGAGAGAACGGCGCCACCTGGGTCAGTGGGAACACCATCGCACCAAGGCTTTGATTTGAGCCGCAATAGAACAAATCCATGAAGGGGCATCGGCCGGGGGGGCGCACCCCATGCTCCCCAGACCCAAGATCACCACACCTCGCCGGCCGGCGACGAACACGGTGCGCAAATCCACCCACCAACAAACCACAAACCAAGTAGCCAGCTCTGCAACCTTGAGGAAGGCAAGCAGCCAGAGACAAAGGCTTACCGGCCTCAGACTAAGAAACCCCCAACCTCACCGTTGACGCCTGACGCCTGAGAAGAACGCCACCGGGGCGAGGAAGAGGCCAGGGGAAATTATTCCTCTGCGCCGTCGTCGCCTCCGCCTCGCCAATGCCGCTAGGAAACAAAAGCCGCAGAGGATTACCCCCCGGCAAACCCTAGCTCCACCGGCGACGACCGACGGCGAGCACACCTTAGGACTAGTAGCGAAGCTAGCTATCCTATATACAACCGCACGCCGATTCCCCGGCCCTCCTCCCTCTCCGGCGTCTCTCCGGCCGCCGAAGAAGGAGGGGACCAGCGGAATCGCCACCGGGAAAGCTTTTCGCCTCCGAACACCCCTGACAACTGTAGCTAGGGAACGGGAGCGAAAGGGCGGGAACCCGCTGAGCAGCTTGCTGTTGTCTGTATGCAATCCCCAATTCCCCATCACCGTCATTCTGTGACATCTTAACGAAAATTCTGATTAGGCATCAACCAGAGCAATACATACTCCCTCCGTCTTTTTTTAACTGTCAATTATGAGGGCAGCACGTTTCTCGAGCGACGGTTAATAGAGAACAGAGGGAATACACCATAAGAGCGACGTTTCTCAGAATTACGCGCAGCTGGTAGTAGCAGGGTTCACGAGCTTTTAATGTGTTGCGCCCCAAAGTAGCAACGCGCAGCGAATAGGAGACCGGAAAGCACGTATGCGTCCGGGGATTCAGTATTCGCCTGCCACTTTTCCTTTCTCTCTCCGCCAGCGAAACTTTTGCTGACCTATCCAACAACTCGTCCGCCTACTCGGCCTTATTATACATGCTCTAAGGCAGGGTTTAAAATTTCGGCGGCATTTCGGTGTATTTTTCGTTTTCGGTCTTCACCGGTTTTTGGTTTTTCGGTGTTTTTCGGAATTTTTCGTTCCGAATTTAAAAATTTTTAAAAAATTTATAAATAACCATTAAAAAAATCAGCAAAAATTATGATAAAAAACTAGAGGTTTTTATTAGCTAATAGCATTTGAAATCATTCAAATCTAAATTGATTTGGTAGGTTAAATTGATGATTTGGGTTCATATCCGTTACAGACCCGTTAACCCATTAAGAAAATATCCACTCCCCTTTCACTCCCCGTGACCAACGGCCTCACCCACTCCTTCCTCCCTCTCCCCCCGCGCGCTCACCCACGCTCTTCCTCTGCTCGCGCATGTAACCGTCTACGTTTTAGCGTTATAAACCTAAGTCAGGAAAATCGCATAACTTGCAAACCACAAAATGAACGAAAGTGAAACTTCATGGGCATGTCACACAAATCATAACAAACCAAAATCCCAACAAAGTCAGAGAGAGAAAATAAAATTTTACACATGAAATGACGAGTTGTTCCAACTCCGATTTTCAAATTCAATTAACTGAAAACCGGTTTAAATGGGCTAAAAACCAAATTGCAATGTGTTGTATTAATTGGACTATGGACTTAATTGTAATAATTTTAATAGACTTTGTACTTTGGACTAAGTACGTGTGCACTTTGGACATGAATTATGTGTTTCGTTTTCGTATTTCTCATTGTGTGCTGGAGTTTCTTATATATTGTGCATTATAATCTATCAATATAGACAAACTCCCCAAAATTTTCAATTTCTTTTCATAAATACATAATTTCCCCATTATTTTCCAACTGTTTCCATCATTTTTCGGTGAAAAGCACCGAAAAACCGGTGAGATGCACCGAAAAACCGGCCGGTATACCGAAATTTCGAAATTTTGAATTTGAGATCACTTCCCATCATTTTCCGACGGTTTCCATCATTTTTCGGTGAAAAGCAACGGAATACCGGTAAAATGCAACGAAATTCCGGCCGGAAAACCGAAATTTCGGAATTTTGAATTTGAGAGCTCTTTCCGGTCGAAATTACCGGAAAACCGCGAAATTTCGGCCGGTATACCGTTTTCGGTGGCCACCGAATTTTTTTTCAAAAACGAAAACGTAAACGCTGCTCTAAGGACGTGTGTATTAAAGTGCTTCCATTCTGTGAAATCATAACAAAACGAAAAGTGCTTCGTACGAAAAACAAATACCAAAAAGGCCCTAAAATCACATGACTGAAACTGTGGACGGATTACATTAACACTGACATCTACCGCTACCGGCCATCTCTTGATAATGACAGATTGACAGTGACGGACGTGGACCGGTCAGCCTTTATGCAAGTTGAAACAGTGCTATGCTAGAAAGCCAGCACGAGGTGCTGCGAGTTCTCCACATGCCCAAACTCGGTGACGGTGAAAGCTAGCGAGGTCAACGCCGCGCGCGTTCCCACACACGTACAAGCGCTGAAGAAAAAGGCGACTTTCCCGTGCAATTTCCCAAAGGTGGAATACGATGCATGAGTGAGAATAAAAGGAGAAAGGAATACACATAAAGTAACAGTAATGCTAAGGATAGGATGTCCAACACCCCCATCCAACAATCGGCCGCATTCATTCACCATCTTTCCTCACCGCTTGCGCCTCTCAGCCGTGCGCTTTTGCTCCTCGCCGATACGACTGACCGGGCTGGCGAGTTCATGCTCCCGCTCTTGATGATTCGCGCTGCGCTCCTGCTCCGTTACTGTCTGCAATAGCGAGGGTGGCGCGGTGAATATTGCAATTCTTTTTGGATATTGCAAGACCTGATTTATGTTTTTTCAACGGGTGATCGGTTTTTGCCAACATTTTTTCAGTTTGTGATTTCTAATGTTGCAACATATAATTTTGGATGTCCCACAAGTTAAGCGTCAATGTTGCAAATATTATTTCTGCATGTTACCATTTTGAGTGTATATTGTATGAAACATGATGTACATATTACTGTACGAATTTGATATCTCGGAATCGGATGTCAATTTTTACATATAATCTACTATCTTATTAATTAGCCAACAAACGAAGCCTCCACGTTCGCTCTCAAGGCTTAGAAATTCTCACGTTAATCGGAGAAAAATAGAAAAATAAAAATTACCCACCACTGCCATTATGATAAAATTAGCCCAAGATACCCCTGTTCCTAATTAAAAATCACCCACCAATGTCATTATGAAAAATTAAATATAAAATATCATTTAGCTATATATCAGTTACAAATATATACTATTAATAAAAACTAAAGCTGACGACAATAAATCAAAATAAATTAAAAATAGTATAATTATTAAGTAAGGATACAACGACATGCAAATTTTTAATTTTCAATACTAGCCACGTAAATGCGCGGGCTATTATTATTTGGCCAACAAACGGAGCCTCCATGTTCGCTCTAAAGGTCTAGAAATTCTCACGTTAATCAGAGAAAAATAGAAAAATAAAAATTACCCACCATTGCCATTATGATAAAAATTAGCCTAAAATACCCCTGTGCCTAATTAAAAATCACCCACCAATACCATTATGAAAAATTAAATATAAAATATCATTTAACTATGTATCAGTTACAAACATATATACTATTAATAAAAACTAAAGCTAACAACAATCAATCAAAATAAAATAAAAATAATTATATGTATAATATTATTAAAGCTCAACAAATCAAATTGTTATTATAGATAGATCATATTTGAATTATTTTAACCAACAATAAGACATAATTTACGATAATGAACAAGATGATAGGATGATGTATGATAAAAATAGTATAATCTTTAAGTAAACATACAACGACATATAAATTTTTGAATTTTCAATACTAGCCGCGCAAATACGCGAGCTATATGCATAGTTTCATATATTGCAACAAGAGGTGAGTGTGATGATGTCTAATGTTATCTAGTGAATTCTCAATGCTGCGCCGATAAAGTAAGAAAAAACGAAAAAGCAAACGACGATGTCGGCGTTCAACGAGCTCTAGGATCGGCCTACGATCCACATGGAAATTTGGAATCGTGTTCTCTCTGGCCATGCCCACTCGCACCCTCAGAAAAAAAAACTAAAGGTCAACTCCATCGAACAATCAGTCGGCATCATCTTCCCTCTGGCATGTACTACCTATTCGTCCCCACAAATTTCGCTACAGAAATTCATCAGCGTGGAGGGAATATGTAATCGTGACACGATTCTTGCTTTGGAATTTAAACACTTCTTTATCGATCGTTGGGTACGAGCTTCCCTCCCTCGAGGCCTGCTACTCCTATATAATAAGTATTCGTTGACATCAGGCGTACGTGTTTCTGGGCCTAATGAAGTGCACGAACTGAGGTAAGTTACATGGGTAGCTTCCGAAGATACCATACTGGTACATGGGTATGTGCAGGGTGCACATGACTGGCACGAGCGTGAGAGAAAGTGCGTGCATGGAGTGGCAGCAGCAACCTTTATTTCTGAGCCCTCGTTTAGATGTACTCGTAAACTTTTTGAAAAGAAATATTTTTACATTTGAAGTATTAAATATAAACTAACCACAAAATTAATTGCAAATTCCGTCCGTAAATCGCGAGACGAATCTAATGACCCTATTTAATCCATCAGCAGCATATATTTAATGTAGCAATTACTGTAGCAATTTAATGTCTAACCATGATCTACTTAGATTCATTAGATCCGTCTCGTAATTTACAAGCAAACTGTGTAATTAGTTTTTTTATTTTATCCAAATTTAATACTCCATGCATTTAAAATTCTCATTCGATGTGATAGTTTTGGAATTTTGAATTTTACATCTAAACAAGGCCTGAGCTGAAATGGGAGTGTGGGAGCTCTGTCGAGTTGTCTGAACTGACCTGACGGTATATGCAACTGATCTACCCATGGATTTGACAAAACCATGCGTGGAGGAACCCCGAGATAGATCGACCTCGATCCAACGGTGTGACAAGTTGGCATAAATTTCTGTACTAATGTGAGGTAAGGTAAGACTATTAAGGTTAGATTATGATCACAGACAAATAATTGGCACCTACTACGTACATACTGGTCCAACTAGCTAGATCAAGGTTTCATTTCCAGCTGTTGATCGAGCTAGCTAGCATTGATTATTCCATCCATTTTCGAAGACCAGTTTCTATTGTTTGTCTCCCCATTTTTATTTTTCCTCTGGCGAAAGAAACGCAAATTTGTTGACAGTAGTGGTAGGCTTTGTTGGGAGAACTATTTTGTTGTGGTAGTATATCACAAAATTAAATGAATTATTTATCAAAGCATAAATCCAAATGAAAATCTTCCAGCTTCACATCGATAAGATAGATCATATCTTACGCCCCGTTCGGCTGAGCAGAATTGGCTGGGCTGGTGGCTGATTCCAGCTCTGCTGGTGGCTGGCAGCCGCGGCTGGCAGGTGGGACCGGGCACCAGCCCAGCCACTAGCCCCCGCCACTCCCGGCGAACCGAACAGGGTGCTAGTTTTAGATGGAGGAAAGCCAACGAAAGATTCTGAGGTTGGTGACTAAAAAAACCAAGCAATGGCAGGCACAAACAGACAGGGCTGTGTTTATTTCCAAAATTTCTCACTCCAAACTTCACTATTCATCTATCACATCAAATCTTTTGTCTCATTCATGGAGTATTAAATGTAGGTAAATAAAAAAATTAATTACATAGTTTTGATGTACACGACGAGACGAATCTTTTGAGCCTAGTTAGGTCATGGTAGGACAACAATTATCATAAACAAACGAAAAGTGCTACAGTGTACTACAGTGTCCGATGTGACTCTTTTGGAAATGACCCTGGGCATGTGCTTATTCGGAGGAACAACCCCGGATGTCTGACTTTCCAAGAAGACTGGAACGGGTCAGCAGATCACTCTGATTAACCGCTACAGATGGCACCAGTGATTGTACTTTGCACAGCTACTGCTCGACTACCATTCAAAGCAATGACTCTAGCGTCCAATCATAATGGGGGCAAAACCAGAGTTTTCGTGGGGCCGAACTAATAGTTGAAGAGTGTTAATTTGCTACAAAACATGCATAATTATTTCTGAAAAAGAAATATAAAAAATGGAAAACCAAAAGCAACATACGACTATGGTTGCACACAAAGTGTTGTTCAAAAACAAGATTAGTATGATCTGTGCAGATGGATGACATGCATGAAAGAAAAGGAAAAAAAATAACACCGCAATATGTGAACACGCCACATGTCGCCACATCTTGGAAGTTGGAAGCTCTTCTTGAACCTCTAGCTTCAATTCCTCTAAAACAAGTACAATGATTTAAACATCGGTGATTTTCTCTGTAGACTTGTTCATCGAAAAAAAACAATAATGAGTCGAAACTTCTCATATGCAATGAAAAGTCAGAGTACGAGTTCACTACTTCTGCTAATGTTTCAAACTAGAAAATCCGAAGAAAGCTAAGCTCTTGAATACAACCATACCAAAGTCAGCCTTGTCACCATACCAAGAGGGAGGCAACTAGGCAAGAGCCAACGACATTAATGGACTACACCTTAATTTGCAACCACCAAAGGGTCTTAAACACTAATACAGGGCAACTAATACCACCACGGCTGGGAGTTTCTGCTCTGACCCGACCGCGCGGGGCGAGTAAACAAAACGCACCGGGGGGCATGTGATGCGACGCATGTGAACACCACCGGAACGAGAGACGGAATCCCGGGCAGTTGGGCACCGTGCCTTTAAACTAACCGACGACAACCGCCCGCGCTCACCGTCCTCCCTCCCGGAGCTCCCCCTCTCCCGTAGAAGTTTCAAGTGTCAACTCCCAAGCAAGCGCTCGCCGGCAGCGGCGGTCCACCACCGCCCACGTTCTCAGCACCTTATAAAGCTTCCTTCCGCCTCACACCTGCTCATCAAACTCAAACCCCGATCGTTGACAATGGCGAGCGCGCCCGCCGAGGTGCCGTCCCACTTCCTCTGCCCCATCTCGCTGCAGCTCATGCGCGACCCCGTCACGCTGCCCACCGGCATCTCCTACGACCGCGCCGCCATCTCGCGATGGCTCGCCGCGCCAGCGCCGGCCGGCGGCCGGACCTGCCCCGTCACGCGCGTGCCGCTCCCGCCGCAGCCGCAGCCGCAGCCGCAGCTCACGCCCAACCACACGCTGCGCCGCCTCATCCACTCCTGGCTCGCGTCGCTCTCCCCCGGGGCGGAGGTCGACGAGGACGTGGCCGCGCTGCGGGCGCCCGCGTCCGGCGCCGAGGTGGCCGCGCTCCTGTCCGACGCCGCCGCAGCGCGGGTCGAGGCGCTCAAGAGGCTGCGGGAGCTGGTGGCCGAGTGCGAGGACAACCGGGCGGTGCTCGAGTCCCAGGACGGGGTGTTCGATGCGCTGTCTCGCGTCGTGAGCAGCGGCGATGCGTGCTCGACGGCGCGCGAGGAGGCGGTCGGTGTCCTCGCGTCGCTCCGGATCCCGGGGCCGGAGCTGGCCGGCGTCGTGGCCAGATACATCAACCTCGGGGAGGCACTCACGGCCGTGCTCCGCTCGTCCAACTTGAAGCCGCGCGCGAACGCCGTTCTGCTCGTGAGGTCCCTCTCGGAAGCGGCCTGGCCGGCCTGGGTGATCGGGCTGAGCCCGGAGCTTCTCGCCGAGGTGGTCCGCGTGGTCCGCGACCGCATCTCGTCGCGCGCTACCAAGGCGGCCCTCCACGCGCTGGCCGCGCTCTGCCCCCACGGCCGGACCCGTGTCAAGATCGTGGGCGCGGGCGCGGTGCCGGCGCTCGTGGACCTCCTGCTCGACGACCCCGAGAGGCGCGTCTGCGAGCTCGCGCTGGCGGCGCTGGACCGTCTGTGCACGTGCGCCGAGGGCCGCGCCGAGCTGGTCACGCACGCGGCGGGCCTGGCCGTGGTGGGCAAGCAGGTGCTACGGGTGTCGGATGTCGCCAGCGAGCGGGCGGTGCGCGTGCTGCGATCCGTGGCACGGCACGCGGCGACGCCCGCCGTGCTGCAGGAGATGGCGCAGTCCGGTGTCGTGGCCAAGCTGTGCGCGGCGCTGCGGTCGGAGCAGTGCGGGCTGAAGACCAAGGAGAAGGCGCACGAGGTGCTCAAGCTGCACTCCAGGACCTGGAGGGCCTCGCCCTGCCTGTCTCCGAAATTTTGGGGGCTCTACCCTTCGTGATGATCGGCGAAGGGACGTTTTCCTGTTGATTCATTCGTTTTCCTAGTTCCAGGATAGGCATCAGATTGTGCCTGGGCAGAAGATGAAGAGCGCATCTGAGCTGAACTTTATTTTGTTACCAAATTGGTCATTTGTTCAATTCGGCGCACTCTGATTTTGTGCAAAGATGTTGAGATGGAAAATGTTTCCCATATTCGCTGAACTCAGATTCAGGTACCGTTAAAATCAAGAAAGGATGGCTGCTGCAAAAGGAAAACGGGGAACCTGAATGATACATTGACACTTGATCATTTCCTTTTTTTTTGGGAAACGATTGATACTTGACCATTTCATGTGCGATCCACAACAAGATCCGCGCTGAGGTAGGCTTCTCTACTTCCAAGTTCCAACACAGCGATTGTTGAGTGGGACTATAGATGTCCAAGCGTGCCGCACCGCACGACATGGCACGGCACGGCACGACATGGTTGGGCACGGTCGGCTAGTCGTGCCGTGTCGTGCTGGCATTGCGTGCCGCCGCCGCGGCCCAGGCACGACACGACGTGCGCATGGTCGTGCCGTGTCGGCACGATGGGCACGGCGGCCCGGCGTGCTCGTGCCGACCCGGGCCCGACGGCGCAGGGAGGCTGCGGCCCGCGGCGGCGACGGCGAGCGGCGTGGGGAGGCCGCGGCATGCGGCAGCGGCAGCGAGTGGCGCGGGGAGTGCGCGGGCCGCGCGCGCTGGCGGTGGCGGCGAGCGGCGTGGGGGCCCACGGCGGCGACAGCGAGTGCCGAGCGGCGCGGGGGAGGGTAAGCCGGCAAGGTGTGCTACGCGCGGGGGAGGCAGGGGAAGCGTAGCGCCATAGGTGCGTGAGAGAGGCAGAGAGGCGAAGAGGCGGCTGGGTGAGGGAGGGGAGTGAAGAGAGTTAGGGTTTGTGAGGGCTTTTATATTGCCAGCCACCGTGGTGGCTTTTAGTGGGCTGCTGGGCCACTAACGGGCTAATGGCAAGTAGGCCTTCACGTCTCTTCCAGAGCTACAGTTGAGAGCGGCGGGCCGAGGCGATTCACCGTTCCCCCGTCGATTCGCCGTCGTCCTCGCCTTCGGCGGCCTCGTCGGCGTCGGAGGAGGGGGACTGGATGAATCGACGGAGAATGTATACATACCCTTGCTTATTAGGCTTAGTTTGAATAAGTTAGGGTTAGATCTTCTAGCTTTCTTCATTACTGTTGGTGCCTTGTCTCTGCTCTGCCTCGTCCGAGGCTTCGGCGGCCTGTTTCGGCCGAGCGCTGGGCCGGTGTGTGGTGGGGAACAAAGAGGACAAGTTCGAAGAGCTAGACCTTTTCTCCTCGCGCGGATCCGGTGATTTCTTTTGCCCCTCCATCGCCTTCTTCGGTGACGGCACCATTGTAGATGCCATCTCAGGCGAGGATGTTGGGAGGTCTGTCTACCACTTTCTTGAGAAATCGGGGGAGTGGTTGTGTTGCAACTGCTTGGGCGGTTTTCCCCTTTCGGTTACTCTGTTGTTCGGTGCGTTTGGGCAGCCGGCGGTGCTTGTGGCATCAGAACCCAAGTTCCTCGGCGTTGTGATGGCCGGCGGTCATTCTCTTTTGCTTGGGCGTTCAACGTTTCCACGGCATGTCGATGCTCTCGATGTGCTACTCGGTGGGGCATTCAAAAACTTTGTTTCTTCGTCGGGAAGGGCTTCGGCTTCAAGCTGCATCATTGGCGCAATCCTCTTCCAACCTATGGTGTGGCGGAGTCTCGTCGGGAGGCTGCTCTGGGCGCCGGCGACGAAGACGACCGGGAGATCCTCGTTTGGGCTGCATTGTATTTTTCTTGTTTTCTGAGGGTGCCTTTGCAAAAGTTGCAATGTAAACCTTATCTTATATATATGAAATGCAATCCCGGTTTCTAAAAAAAATAACATCTATCAGGTCGGTGCCGTGCTAGGCTCGTGCTGGCCCATTATTCGTGTCGTGTCCGTGCCGGCACTGCGTGCTGGGGGTTCGGCCCACACACTACACTATGTCGTGTCCATGCCGGCACTAACACTAAACCTATCGTGTCGTGTCCCATGCCGCGCATCTGACACGGCTCATTTGGACATCTATAAGTGAGCGACGTAGATTCTTGTTGTCTGCTTTGTCCGGCGAGAGTTCATTGTCCGGTGTGATCTTAATAGCACAGCCTATATGTTGTGGCTTCGAATTATCTCATTGCATCGAGTGAATTTTACCGGAACGAACGTTCAATGCTCACTTTTTTTTAAGCCTCTCATCTGGGTACAGCTGTAGTATCTGTTCATACATGCACTCACACCCACTCTACACACGCACACCTCACTCACACCACACATGTACAAACAAATCTACAACTATACTCAGATCTTTGGACCGCGTCCTTCTCGAGATCACCGGAATCCTCCATAGGTGACGGGCACGTCACAATCCCATTATAGCTTCACGCGTAAGAGGCAATGCTTGGAAGCATCCAAGCGAAGACTGAACACTGGGAAAAATCCCCGGTGAAGCACCTGGTCCGATCCCAGGAATCGAACGCAGGCTGGCTGGGCGAACACCCTCGCCAGCAGCCACCCGAGCTAAGCTCGGTCTTCGTTCAATGCTCACTCGGATGACTGATCCAAGTAGATAGAGTGATTTTGGGCTACTTTTTCATATCAAGCCTGGCCCAGTAGAGAGTTGGTCGGAGCTGAGAGCAATATTAACAAGAAGGCTGACTGGCCCGCCTTATTTGTGCCTACGTATTAGCCGGCCCACATCCTTCTAGCCCAATTGATTCTGTTGGCAATTTACATCTCAGACCTAATATTGGTTTCAGTCATGTCTTATTATTTTGTTTGATCGAAACTACTGCAAAGGGCTGGTGCCAGGTGGAACACCAGGAGAGAGAGAGATCAAAGTTTGCCGAGCAAAGCTGAAAGATAATGTGTTGCAGTGTTGCATCCTGCTGTGGTGAGTAGCATGTGGAGAAATTGATGCGCATCATCCATGACACAATCAGACAGAGAATGATTGTTTGGTTCTATTTCTGTATATGCTCACTAGTCACTGCTGCCCTATTTGGCCAGCAAATGAGGAAGGAAAGTTCAAACTGATGAGTGAAGACGTCCTCAAACTGAACTCTGTCTTCATAACTGCACGAATGCGACTGTACGCCCAGACGCCAATAAAATCAGAGGAACCATCTCCCCGAATCTCCTCAAAAACCTCTGCCTTCCATTGCCAAAGCCTCACGAATGGACGCCAGCAGCGGGAGCATGCACGTTCTGATGCTGCCATGGCTGGCCTTCGGCCACATCATCCCCTTCACCGAGCTCGCCAAGCGCATCGCTCGTCAGGGCCACCGCGTCACTCTGCTCTCGACGCCAAGAAACACCCGGCGGCTCATCCGCATCCCTCCGGACCTGGCCGACCTTGTCCGTGTCGTGGACATAAAGCTGCCGCGCGTGGAGCGCCTGCCGGAGGACGCCGAGGCGAGCATCGACCTCCCGTCCGACGACCTCCGCCCGTACCTCCGCCGGGCCTACGACGCCGCCTTCGCCGAGAAGCTTTCGGACATCCTGCAGGACGCGGAACAGGGGAGGCCGGACTGGGTCCTCATCGACTACGCCGCGTACTGGGCGCCCGCGGCCGCGGCGACGCACGGCGTGCCGTGCGCGTGCCTGAGCCTGTTCGGCGCCGCGGCGCTCAGCGTCTTCGGCCGGCCGGACGCGCTCTTGGGCCGCGGCAAGTACGTCAGGACGAAGCCAGAGGACCTCACGGAGGTCCCCGACTACGTGCCGTTCCCCACCGCCGTCGCGTTCCGCGGCTTCGAGGCGCGCGCGTTTTTCAATCCGGCCTTTGTCGTGGACGGCTCCGGCGTGTCGGAAGCCTACCGGTTCGGCAAGTGCATCGAAGGGAGCCAGCTCGTGGGCATCAGGAGCAGCGCCGAGTTCGAGCCCGAGTGGCTGCAGGTGCTCGGCGAGCTCTACCGGAAGCCGGTGATCCCGGTCGGGCTGTTCCCTCCGCCACCCGCACAAGACATCGGCGGCCACGAGGCAACGCTGCAATGGCTGGACAGGCAGGCGCCGGGATCCGTCGTGTACGCGGCCTTCGGCAGCGAGGCCAAGCTGACAGGCTCACAGCTGCAGACAATAGCGCTCGGCCTCGAGGCTTCCGGCTTGCCGTTCCTCTGGGCATTCAGGCCGCCGGTCGATGCCGACGAAGGCGAAAGCGGTTTGCCGGAGGGCTTCGAGGAGCATGTCAACGGCCGAGGGCTCGTCTGCCGCGGCTGGGTGCCTCAGGCCAAGTTCTTGGCCCATGGATCGATCGGGGCGTTCTTGACCCACGCCGGCTGGAACTCCATCATCGAAGGCCTCGCCCGCGGCGTCAAGCTGGTGCTCCTACCGCTGATGTTCGATCAGGGCCTCAACGCGAGGCTTCTGGTGGAGAAGAAGGTATGCGTCGAGGTGGCGCGAGACGAGGGGGACGGCTCTTTCGCGCCCAAAGACATTGCCGGTGCCTTGAGGAGGGTCATGGTGGAGGACGAAGGCGAGGTGTTTGGGGATAAGGTTAAAGAGCTCGCCAAGGTGTTTGGAAATGATGAAGTGAATGATCGGTGCGTGCGAGATTTCCTTAGGTCCCTGTCGGAATACAGCCGACAGCAACAAGGGTAGTACTGCATTGGAACGGAAATGGTTAAAATTTAAATTATGAAATTTAGTCGTGGATATTCGAACATGCTATTCACATGATGGGTAGAACTCCTGCATGCCTATCGTTTCACTATTTTCTAACAACTTTATTTCACTACATCAAAGATCACTGCGGTGAACACGTATCACAACAAGGTGCTTACTGCCTCCTTGTCTTACAGTATGAAAAATGCCTCATTTTTTATCTTTAATTTTCCTTACAAATATTAATGCAAAATCTACAGCATATTAAAAGCAATTTGAAATATGAATATAGTGACTCGACTTTTGTGTAATGCAAAATACAATTCGACTAATTGTTAGACAAACCTTATGAAATACATGTAATTGTCGCTGTGGAGCATTTGGAGGAAGTTCAGGATTAGATGGCCAGGCTCAGGATGTGTCTTTTTGAGCGATCCGATGATTGTGCCCGGTCCATTAGTAAATTGGGCCCAGTGCTAAGGCGTTTTGTGTTCTAACAATATTTTAGGTCAATATAAAAGGAATATATCATGTGCAAATCAACTCCTTCGTGCAAACCGTGCAAACTTCAATCTGGGCCATCAGATCAACATCCTAGGGGTGCGCAGGGGGGGTGGGAGGGAGAATTTGCAAAAGCGTGATTAGAGATGATTAATTGTAAAATTACCAATCTCGATGTTGAACCAGTGGTCCAGATTGAAATTTGCACGGTTTGCACGAGAAGATTGGTTTGCACTTGATATATTCCCCAACATAAAATCCTACTCTTCAAAAATAGCAGCTAAGTAATCCTAAGTAGTGAAACATACATATGAGTTACGTAAATTGTTAGAAGGGGAAAAAAATTAAACTCGAATAATATTTATTTTCAATTAAATTAATAGCATTTTTCATATATATAATATAAAAAACTATCTTTTAGTGGAAACATTCTTTATTTAAACATCGAACATTGTTTTTCCCAATAAAAAGTTTTAGCTTCATTTTTAAAAGATAGTTTTGGTCAACAAATATAATCATAAGTGTCTTGATTTCTTCTTGTAACTTGTAAGAGATACAATATGTTTTAGTTAAATTTTAGAACTTTTAAACAAAGCCCAGGTTGAGAGCCCCCGTTGAATGCCGCCGTCAACACCGATCATTCCTGTCCCAGCCTTCATCACGATACCTAGTCAGCTAGCTGGAAGCAATCCATGTCAACAAAAATAGGGGAGAGAGAATAGAGCCGGCTGCTGATGAAACGCTAGGCTGAGACACAAGAATCAAGGAAAAGTGACAGCCTTTTGCTCTCAGTCAATAGCCATACAAATCTATATCTATGGTAGCAGAAGCACTGTGCACTGACTCCGGGAGGGTGGATCGATGGTGAGCATGGTGAGCTCCCTAGCGCTCACCCGGCTGCGCCAACGTCGTCCGGTCCATCGCCGGCGGCATGCCTCTTTTCCACACCACCACCAAAGCCGACCGGTGACCCACTGGCGACACCCAATAGTTCATGTCAGTTGGAGGAGGAAGAGGTTGACTACGGAGATTCCCCTGTCCTTGTGGAGGACAGCTCGGAGGATGGGATTGATGAGGCAGCCGGATTCCCGGTGGAAAAGGAAACCCAAGAGGATGGAGTGAAGCGACTACTCCGCTCCGTCGTTGTCAAGCCAACAGCTCACCGTGTTTCCTACAAGGACGCTCTCGCCGGAGTCAGAACATTCAAGCCAAGATTCAATGCTTCCACCGCAGGAGAGGTAGGTTGGAGTGTTGAAAGGAGAAGCCAGTGTGGGAACAAACCTAAGGTATGGGCGAGGCTGGGAGGTAGGTCGCAGAGCATTCATGAGACTCGGCAGAAAGGTGTCTTCCTTCAAGGAGCGCCTCGACCACCACCCTCCAGAAGGAAGCCTGCTGCAGCTTCTCAAAGCCAAGGCGGCGAACCGCTGCTTCAACTGCTTCGCGAGAGACCACCGCATTGCACAGTGCCGCGACCCGCCAAGGTGCATTCGGTGCTCGCGGTCGGGACACAAGGCCAGATATTGCAAGGCGCCTGCTGGCGGCGAGGCGCTAAGGGTGCCGAAGGCGAGCGGAGTCCGAGCGCTGAGGAGGGATTCGGAGACAAGTAGCAGGCAGCACCAAGTGACGACAAGGGTGGCGATGGAGATCATTTCGGGCGACCCGGGGCTGCGCCCAGAGAGGGTGGTGGCTTGTGCGGCGCGCACATCGGCCATCCGGGAGGCGGAGCATGAAGCCCTGTTGCAAGGGCTGCTGGCGGTGCAGATGGATGCGAGAGTGCCTCTCGACTGTGAGATGGTGCGCCGGGATGCTCTACAGCAGCTTCGCATCCCGGAGCACTCCGGGACCGTCTCCAAGCTCAGGGAGGCCACCTTCCTGCTCCGGTTCGACCGGCCTGAGCTACGCAATGCAGCTCTGAGGAGGGGACCTCTCATGGCGGGCCGTACCAGGTTGCACATCATGCCCTGGTCTCGGCAGTTCGGAGCTTCCGACAACAAGCTAATGTATCGGGTACGTGTTTGCATTGAGGGAGTGCCCGCTCATGCTACTCAAGAAGAAATTGTTGCCAAGCTTCTGCCACCATCTGTTTTTATCGAGAAGTTTGACTATGAGTTAGTGACGGAGGATGAGAAAGCTTGCATGTGTTTATGGGTTTGGGCTGTCGATCCTGATGCCATTGCAAAAGAGGGTTTGCTCAAGTTAGAGGAACCAGTTGAGTTTAGTGAGGAGCACCACAACGATTTCTTCACACGGAGTGGCAACATGGAGTTACCAGTGGTTAGGGCCGAGGCGGCACGTATGCTGGACTACCCTGTCCTAATCCATTTGGACCGCATAGTTGATTATTGCACACCACCGCGCAATCCCTCTTGGAGAAGTTTTGAGAGTGCAACCAGTGGCATTCCGGATGACTCGGTTGATGTTGAGTGGCCGGTTAACCATAAGCTGTACTGGCAACTCGGCACATGGAGGATCCCGGTTCATGAGAGGCTGGGAGAACGCCGCCGGGATCTCTCGCCACCAGGAGGAGGAGGCGGAAGGGGTAACCAGATGCAGTTCCCACCTGCTTCATGGCATGACATCAACAGAGGTACGAGGGCGGCGGAAGGAAGCAGCCGACAGGGTCACTTTGGTTCCCGGTGCAATGGTGGATATCAGCGCCGGGAGGCCGGCGAGTGTGGCGGCGCTATGGCCGACGTCGCCGGAGCTGAAGAAGATGGTGGTGGTAAACACACCGGAGGTGAAGAAGTACAAAAGCAAGACGCACTGCAAGCTGAGCAGCAGACAACAGTCCTACCAAAGAAGAACTCGTTCGAGGATGATCCGGTGGCTGCAGAGCTCTCTTTCCCTTTTCATGTTTCGACTGATAACGAGGTGCCCAAGTGGGACCCCATGCTACAAGAAGCAGAGGATGGTCACCAGCTGGGAAACACAGACAAGAGGTAGACGGTGGAGGAGGCAGTCCAGGAACTCGTTTCGGCCCTAGATGCAGCTCACGAGCAGCACGAGATGGACATTGTTTTGGTGCCGGACCCAATGCAAGAGGAGGTGTTTGAAAACTTTGACTTAGCAGCACAGGTTGAAGACCATGGGAAGACAGTGACCGGCCAACAGGCGAGTTTGTGTGAGCACGTTGTTTCATCTCAGGCAACACTGAGCGCCGAGGCAATCATGCAGCCAATTGATTCAAGTGGGGAGCCGTGTGGGCCTGTTGTAGGGCCGCCAGTCTTGCAGCAGTATGGCAAGGAAACTCTGCATGAACAGTATGGGCCGAATGACTCAGACCTCAAACTGCCCTACATAAAGGAGTTGCCAACCCCAATTCTGAATGCACCACCTGCAACTGAAGCTACTGATTCTCAGAAGTCGCTTGATACACCACTGAAAGAACACTCAAAAAGGAAGAGCACAAGACTTGCAAGCAGGCCCAAGTCTAATCTCACGATGGAGCAACAGGCAACAGCCTTGCTTATGAAAAAATGTGGGATTTTTGAAGGATAGAATAGCAATGAAGCACCATCTGTGCAAAAACTTTCAGAGCAGTTTGTGGGAACACTGAGGGAGGATACTTTCACTGAATACAGAGAAATGTTTGGGCTGCCAGCTGAGGACGACACCGACTACTTGGGCGCCATTGCAATCCATGCCGATGCGTAGACAGGGATACCCCGTTCTCTCTGTGTGTGTTTGTGTGCGTTGGTGTCTTAGTATGTGTAAGTTCTCTTGGTGTGTGTTTAGTTGGGTTTCTGCCTTGACGCTCGTGCTCCGTCAATGGCGTGTCTTAGTGTGCTTGTGGTTTGGAGGTGTGGGGGACGCTTTTATTAGCCCCCTGGGAGTGTTAGTGTTCTGTGCCCTTTGCATGAGTTCTCCAAGTTCCTATTATGAGTGAGCAAAAGTGTCTATTGCTAAATTGGAATGTTCGTGGACTTAACAATAAAGCAAGAAGGAAAGTGGTCAAAGATCTGATGCAACAAAAAAGATGCACAATTGTAACCTTGCAAGAGACAAAGCTGCCAAATGTGACAGCTCAAGACATAACTGAGACTTTGGGTACTAGGTTCAGTACACAGTTTGCCTTCTTACCAGCTCAAGGAACCAGAGGAGGAGCACTTGTGGCAGTGGATGAGGACTATCATACTATTACTCATTCTGAGTTCAGAGAGCACATTGTCTCGGTTTGCATTACATCTAACCAATGTCTGGCAACTTGGTGGATAACAGTGGTATATGGCCCACAGGGTGACAGTGAAAAAATTGAGTTCTTGCGTGAGCTGAGAGAGGTAAAAATAGTGGTTGGAGATAGATGGCTAGTGATTGGGGATTTCAATCTTATTCTGCGGGCAGAAGATAAAAGCAATGCAAACCTTAATCGGCAGCTAATGGCAGAGTTCAGTAACACTCTGAATTTTTTGGAACTTAAAGAACTGAAGCTGAGAGGGAGAAAGTACACGTGGTCAAACGACGTCACACAAACAAGGATTGACAGGGCTTTTTGCACAGTAGATTGGGATCTCATGCTACCTGATTCGACTCTAGAAGCACAATCCTCTATGGTCTCGGACCACAGTCCACTTATTTTGACAGGCAATGCAGCAACCTCAACGTTCAGAGGGTTTCACTTTGAAAGTTTTTGGCCCAAGTTGCCGGGATACTCTGAGACAGTTCAAGCAGTGTGGAACCGACCTGTACATGTTTACAACCCATTTCTAAGACTGCACATCAAGCTTGCTAGGACAGCTAAAGCACTAAAACAATGGGCGAGAAAGAATATTGGAAACAACAAGCTTCTTTTGACAGCAGCAAGGCAACTCATTGGCATTCTGGATGTCGTGCAGGAGCACCGTCAACTAAGTATTTCAGAGATCAGACTCAGACGGGATCTAAAAGTGCGTTTCTTGGGGATGATAGCAGTGGAAAAACTGAGAGCAAAACAGCAGTCCAGATTAACTAATATTCGAGCTGCAGAAGCAAACAACAAGCTTTTTACTTACAAGCCAATTCGAGAAGGAGGAAAAATTTCGTCAGAACGCTGCATAGTCAACAAGGAATCATGGTCACACAAGAGGAGAAGGCACAATGTGTTTTTCAGCATTTCAATGGAAGGCTAGGTGCCCAGCAGCCAAGAACAGTCACCATTGATTGGGACCAGATTCACTTGACCAGGCATGATCTACAACATTTAGAGACTGAGTTCACTGAGGATGAATTAAAAGCAACTGTGCAAGACATTGCTCCAGACAAGGCGCCGGGGCCAGATGGGTTCATTGGCTATTTCTACAAAGCAAGTTGGGAATTAATCAAAGAGGATCTACTAGCAGCTGCAAATTACTTTTATAGTAACCATGACTAACACTTCAGTCTGCTTAACAGTGCACATATTGTGTTGCTACCAAAAAAAGAGGATGCATCAACAGTGGGAGATTATAGACCAATTAGCCTGTCCCATAGTGTAGCCAAGCTAATTTCAAAGATGTTGGCTACCAGACTCTCTTCAGACTTAGACACATTGGTGTCAAGAGCCCAGAGTGCCTTCATCAAGAGAAGGAGCATACAGGATAATTTTCTGTACACACAGAACATAATTAGAGAACTACACAGAGCTGGCAAACCAACCTTGTTCTTGAAACTAGACATTGCAAAAGCATTTGACACAGTAAGATGGGACTACTTGCAGGAAGTACTCGAGCAACTTGGCTTTGGGCAAAGGTGGAGAAAATGGATGACAACACTTCTGGCAACTTCTACCTCAACTGTCTTACTTAATGGAGCAAGAGAAAGGTGGTTCAAGCATAGGACAGGGGTCAGACAGGGTGACCCTTTGTCGCCAATGTTGTTTATTCTAGCTATGGAGCCATTGCCCCCCCGAGCTGCGCAGATCTGAGGCGAGGGAGGGGAGGGAGGGCACAGGAGGCCGGCGGGGAAGGGGAGGGCAGAGGAGGGCGGAGAGCCGTGGGGAGGGGAGGGGAAGTGGTGCACGGGAGCTAGGGGAGGTTGTCACAGCCCGAGAACGTGGAGCGTGCGGAGCGCCGACGCACGCATCGCGGCATGCCACGCGTCCGCCTCGCCGTCAGCCATCCTCGAGCCGCGTGCCGGCCATCCCTGTTCACCGCACGCCGCGCCCATTCCGCGACCGCGCACAGCCTAGTCAACGCCACGCGCTGGCCATCCTTGGACGTCGCGCCGCGTGCGCCCTCCCTCGCGCGTCCCTATCCGCGCCGCCATCGCCGGCATTATCCTCTTCTTTCTCACGCGTTCCTTCCTCACCTTCAACGCCCGACCGGCCCTTGCCCAAACCATAGCCCCGTTGGCCCCCATCTCCATTGCCGCCGCTACCAGGAGCTCCGCCGGCCACCGCGATTCGTCATCTTCGGTGATCCCCTCGCCGATTCCTCGTAGGAGCAGCTTCCCCTCCCTCCTCGTGACCGATTTCGCCCCTAACCCGGCCCCCTCTCCATCCCTGCAGGGCCGCCGGCGAGCGCCCTCCGCCCGCAGCTCCTTGCCTGCGCCGCCGCCGGTGAGGCTCGCCACCTCCTCCTCATTCCCGTGCGCGCCTCCCCTGGCCCGCTCCGGCCTTGCCTCGTCACGCCGCCGTCCGCCGGCGCCGCCGCGTCGCGCGCGGGCCGCGCAATGGCCGCGCGCACCACGCGCACTGGCGCGCCGTCGCCGCGCTCCCGCACGGGTCAATGCGGGCGCTGAGCCTTGAACCGGCCTGGGTGGGGCGCCTGCCCGTGGGGCCCACCTGTCGGCCTCTGGCCTGGCGGGTGTGGCCGGATCCGGGTGCACCTAGCAATTTTGCTAGGGTTTTCTTAGGTGTTTTTTTCTGCAATCTTGCAAAATGTGTAAAAATTCGTGTATAACTCCAAAAATTATGAAACTTATTTTGTTGGTTTCCTCTAGCTTAGATTTGCTCAAGAAAAATATTGTTTTGCATGTTACTTTGTTGTAGATTTATCTATAGTTTTATCTTGCAAAAGTGAGTTTAATGCTTATTTATTTGTGTATTGCTCTAAAAATTTCAAATTAAATTTTTTAGACTACTTGTGAGGTTTAGTTTTCAGTTGTGCAACTTGTTCATATGCTTCCTTGCTGTTTATCAAAGTTTTAGCTTGTTTTCTTATGCTTTGTCTGAAAATGGTTTAATATAGAACTTTTTACTGAAAAGTGAGAAAATAGTAAAACCAGTTTTGTTAGCTTTGTTTTCATGCCTGGTATCTAAGATAATTTTTTTGGATTTGTTTAGTTAAGTTTGCATTCCTTTTCTGATTTACCTTGTTTAGAGTGGCTGAAAATTAATTTATTTATGATTAATTATAGGAAAATGGTTTTGCTGCAAAACCAATTTTCATGAGTTCCTTGCAATGTTCTCGGAATGCTCAAATTATTTCATGATTTATGCTTGTTGTTTAGTTCATTTCTTAATTCTTGCATCGCATTCATGCATTATATGTATAGTATGTATGTACTGCATTTTTTACCTATCTTTATGCATAGTCCTTCCTTGATTTGTTATCCTTGTTCTTATCACTAGTTAGTTAGTTAATTACTTAACTTGATTAGATGCTTAGCTCTGGTTAGAATACTTATATTGCTCGCTAGACAGGAATGGTTTGGAGGATCACTTTTACCGGTTACCCTTGATCGCACTGGTTCGGTTGGGTTGTTAAGAGTTTGGTAGTATCGAGATTCGAGCGGTATGGTAGGGCCTAGTGAATGGAGTCACATGGGCATAGTCCGCTTGGATCATTTAAGGACCGTCCGTGGATGACGTCGGCTTTGAGCACCTTTCCCTGCTACCACATATCCAATATAATGGTACGGATAAGCCAATTACCTTCTTTGACTTGATCATTGATGTGCAGTCCTAGATACGTGGCTACGGGCTATGCAGAGAGGCTTAGAGGTGTCCCCGGGTGGACCTACGTGTAGGAAAGTTTAGAGATGTCTCCGGTGGAAACTAAGTCTCTACGCGTAAGCTAGGTGTGAAGATTTCAATGATCGAGCCATGTTGGGAACGGTTGACGCGAGTACCCCTTTATCCAACTTTGGCCGGTTGGGTGAGTCGCATGGTCCTTGCGTCATGTGGGTAAAGTAGTACACCCTTGCAAGGTTAAATCAATTCGAATTGCCGCGCTCTCGGTTATGAGCAAGCTCTTTGTCCGTTGAACTCTTCTTAGAAAGTTTCAGTTATGATGGAAATGGTTCATGGCACCTCTGTGACTCATTATATTGTATACTCTTAATGTACTAAAATTGTTTGGGGGTTTGGGCAATGTTAATTAATTCTGATAGGTGATAGTGTAGAGGGCTAATGCTTCTGCAATAATTACTTAACTTTAAAGCTTTTACTTGAGCCATTGCATGATCCTTGTTTATGTAATCGCGTAAGTCTTGCGAGTACCTTTTGTACTCAGGTTGCTTTCTAAACCTAGTTGCAGGTGAGCCAGAAGTGGTGTTCGGCCACTTCTACCCCGCTGATCCTAATGCGGGGGAGGAGTAGGTCGTTGCGGCTGTGGTGATGTCCTTGAGCAAGGCATCATCATCTTAAGTATGTTTTATCGTAGCTGAACTCCGTGAGAGCATGTAAATTCAATAAACCCTAAGCCTGTTTCTGTTTAATATGACCTTTGTGAGCCCAAGGCTTGTAAGTGAAGCTTGAAACCCACCTATATCGAACTTGTAATTTTAAGAGTGTAAAATTGCTCTTGTGGTTCATCGGCACTGTGTATGTGATTGTATAACGGTACGTGTGCTTAATTCTGGGCATGTGGCAAACACGTACCGGGACTACCGTATTTGATGTTATTTTGAACGTATGACGTGTCGGTTATTCGTGTCTCTAGATGTGGGATAACACGTGGCATGCTCTCCGGCCAGCACGTGTTAACTCTCATCTGGATGATAATGACTGGCGGTTCGTTTAAAATAGTATCAAATTGGGCGGTTCTCACATAGGTCAGGCGAGGGAGGGCCGAAGGGGAGAGCCGGAGAGGAGCGGCAGGAGGAGAGGGCCGGAGGGGAGAGCCGCGTTATGGAAGGTAACCACGCTGATCGGGGCCGGAAGACCAATGGGAGGGCAGGTACGGAGTGAGGCTAAACAATACCCGCGGTGAAAAAAAAATCACCGCGCCCCTAATTGTACGGGTGGGAGGGTGGTTTTCAGTTCATCAGGCATCCTGTCAAGCGATTTGAGCTTACACGTGGGCCTCATAGATGTGGGTTGTGAGATGAGTGGTTAGAAAAATCTTGGTGAAAAATGTTCCAATTGTTTAGGTTCTTTATAGTATAGTACATCTTCAATCCAACCATTCTAACAGCCAACTAGCAGCCAAGACATATTTCCAACTTCATATAACATGGCAACAGAATTTAGTCTTCAGCTGGCTAAATCTTTAGCCGCCACCCCCTCCCGGCCTCCCCCACACCACTACTGGATCATGTCGGCTGTGATTCGTCAGCTGTGCCATAAATATTTTTCCTTTTTGAGAAAAGCTGTGACATGAATTTGTTCCGCGGAATCCATGGCACAGCCAAATTTGACCACTGCTTGCCTATTTGACCACTCCTCCCTCGAGTCAAAAATCTCTGCTCCTCATCGCCAAACTCCAAATCCTGACACGGATGGGGGACGCTGGCGGCGGCAGTAGCAGCATGCACGTTCTGATGCTGCCATGGCTGGCGTTCGGCCACATCCTCCCCTTCACGGAGCTCGCCAAGCGCATCGCTCGTCAGGGCCACCGTGTCACCATCCTCTCGGCGCCGAGAAACACGCGGCGGCTCATCCGCATCCCCCCGGACCTCGCCGGCCTCGTCCGCGTGGTCGACGTTCGCCTGCCGCGCGTGGAGCGCCTGCCGGAGGGCGCCGAGGCAAGCATCGACCTCCCGTCCGACGACCTCCGCCCGTACCTCCGCGTGGCCTACGACACCGCCTTCGCGGGCAAGCTGTCGGACATTTTGCGGGAGCCGCCGGGGCCGGAGAGGCCGGACTGGGTTCTCATCGACTACGCGGCGTACTGGGCGCCCGCGGCCGCGGCGCGCCACGGCGTGCCGTGCGCGTTCCTGAGCCTGTTCGGCGCCGCGGCGCTCTGCTTCTACGGGCCCCCGGAGGCGCTCATGGGGCGCGGTAAGCACGCCAGGACGAAGCTGGAGGACCTCACCGTGGTCCCCGGCTACGTGCCGTTCCCGACCACCGTCGCGTACCGCCGCTTCGAGGCGCGCGAGATATTCGAGCCAGGCTTGGTGCCCGACGACTCCGGCGTGTCGGAGGGCTACCGGTTCGGCGTGTCCATCCGAGACAGCCAGCTCGTGGGCATCAGGAGCAGCGCCGAGTTCGAGCCGGAGTGGCTGCAGGTGCTCGGCGAGCTCTACCAGAAGCCGGTGATCCCGGTCGGGCTGTTCCCTCCGCCACCGACACAGGACGTCGCCGGCCACGAGGGAACGTTGCAGTGGCTGGGCAGACAGACGCCGCGCTCCGTCGTGTACGCGGCCTTCGGCAGCGAGGCCAAGCTGACAAGCGCACAGCTCCAAACCATCGCGCTCGGCTTGGAGGATTCCGGCCTGCCGTTCCTCTGGGCGTTCAGGCCGCCGTCCGACGCCGAAACCGGAGACGCCACGGCTGGGTTGCCGGAAGGCTTCGGGGAGCGGGTCAACGGCCGTGGACTCGTCTGCCGGGGCTGGGTCCCTCAGACCAGGTTGTTGGCCCATGGATCGGTCGGAGGGTTTCTGACCCACGCCGGCTGGAACTCCATCACCGAAGGCCTCGCGAATGGCGTCAGGCTGGTGCTGCTGCCGCTGATGTTCGATCAGGGCCTCAACTCCAGGCTTCTGGTGGAGAAGAAGATCGGGGTCGAGATCGAGCGGGACGAGGACGACGGCTCGTTCGCGCCCAAAGACATTGCGGCTGCTCTGAGGAGGGTCATGGCGGAGGACGAAGGTGAGGAGTTCGGGACTAAGGTTAAGGAGCTCTCCGAGGTGTTTGGAAATGATGAGATGAATGATCACTGCGTTCGAGATTTTCTCAGGTGCCTGTATGAGTACAGCACAGCAAGCAGCAACAGGGATAGTTCCATTTCAGGTCTGTAAGGCCATGAACAATTTGTTCAGAAAAAGGGCAAGGAAAAGGAAAGCCCGTTTCAAGTAATCAGGTGTGACGTAATAGTATATTTTACTATTAATAATTGTAGTCTTCTTTTAAAGCCTACAGATAAATAGGATTTTAGGTGGACGAATAGATAAATTACAGAAATTTTTACAAAAATAGCATAGTTCTTTGCTGTCATGTGTGTATACTTTATAGCATGGTTGAAAGTGATCGGGTGCTATAGCCTAAGAGGGGGAGGGGTGAATTAGGCACTAATAAAAACTTAGACCTATGGCTCCAACTAGTTTGCACAAAACTTAAACTAAAACATTCTATCTAGATGTGCAACTAGGTTGTTCTAGTGTGAAACCCCTATCCCAAAAGAGTTTAGCAACCTATAGTCTTTCCTATCAAGAAACTATTCTACGAAAAAAGGCACACAAATTGCTAGTATGAAATGCGGAAGCTTAAAGAGCGGGATATGAGATAGCAAATTCTTGACGCGGGTGTTTATCCCGTGGTTCGGTTAGCCACAAAGGCACACCTACATCCACGTTGTTGTAGCACTCACTAAGAGTATTGCTACTCGGCCACCAAGTCTCTTCCGTGAACACAATCACGGTCACCTTGGCCCCGGGGTTCCACTAAGGAGCTTCTCCACAAAGGATGGGGGTCTCCACGTCCCCCGCACAAAGATGTCGTCGCCGCTCCACACCAAGTCGGAAGGTTGATGACGTTGCCGGCGAGCTTCACGCTCCAAGATGCCGGCGTACCATGCTCTTGTTTTGGTTCGCTAATGAACCACAGCACAAAGGCTCGAAGCCTTGCAATTTCACTCACTAAGAGCTAATCCTTTACACAACACTCTCAAAGTGTGCTAAGGGCTAAGGATATGATCTTGATGCTTTTGTATGGCTTGGAGATGTTCTTGGGTGTGTGTGGGATGTTCAGCAACTCCAGCAATCTTCAAATGGCCGGGGTGAGGCATATATATATGCCACCAAGTCTTGTAGCCGTTGCTACAACGGTCAGCAGAAAATCTGCGTATCATCGGATGAACCGATGCCTCTGGCATGGGTAGCGTCGGTTCATCCGGTCACTCTAAGCACGAAGTAGCCGTTGAACTTCTGACTGCTGACACAGTGACCACCGGTTGAACCGATGCTTGCCCGTCGGTTAAACCGGTCACTCACAGCCTTCTTCTCTTCTGCTGACGTCAATGCACCGACGCAATACTCCAATGCACCGTCGGTTGAACCGGTGCTGAAGAAAACTTCTCCTGGGCACTTGACATCGTCTCTGGTACACAGTACGCACAATGCACCGATGCCCTTTCTTGGACCGTCGGTTCAACCGGTGACTATAGGCTGACTTGGCTTCGATTCCCTCCTGCACCAAACATCATAGCGTCGGTTCTTCCGACAAGCGTCAGATGCACCGATGCATAGGCATCGGTTCTTTCGGTGCTCCTGATCCGAAGACCTTTTAGGGCGCTGCCCTGAGACCCGCGATGGGCGGCTCGCCCTCGACCCCCGTCCGCTAACCGGGTAGCAGAACCCCCGTAGAGGCTGCCCTTCGGGCCTTACTACGCTTATCTTCTCTTTCTCTTTGTCATCACTTGAACCTAAAAGCCTGAGAATGGTCATCTTAATAATCATATTAGTCCAAGTGTTGTGTTGTCATTCGATCACCAAAATCACTCGAAATGGCATAAATGGTGCCATGTTCTTTCAATGGTTTCTGCTACCCCTAATGATTCACTCGAGCCTTGACCAAGCTTTGGTGGTGGCAGTGCTCGCAATGTGATATGGTCAGTGTAACACCCCAGTGTTAATCGCGATGCTAATCGTGTGCTTAACCTGCTAAGTATGGACTTAAGCTCATCGTTGGCGTTAATCGAGTTCGTGTGGTAAAATATTGCTTAGCCGTGTTCGATCGCATTTTTCTCCTTGATCCGAGCTTCAAATCAACTTTCGCCCAAAACAAAAGTTGTAGCTCTTATCGTTCTCTACAACTTCTATTTTGGCCAAATTTCACGTTCCAATGTAAAATTTGGAGTTTTGGATGGTCAAAGTCAGCTAAAAACCACTCGATCTCGGTCAACGGTGACTTCCCTGTTTGGTCAGTTCACCGCCGAGCTCGACGTTCGCGTCGCCACGCGTCAGCCGGCGTCGATCCTCGCGCTCCGCGCAGACGTGCAGACGCGTCCTTATCCCTTTCCCCGGAGCCGTGTCCGTTTTTCCTCCCCTTCTCCTTCCTCACGCGCGTGGGTTGAGCCGAGCTCGAACTGAGCCATCGCCGGCCGCCGTGCCGACCATCCTCGCCGTCGTGCCTCGATTCGCTGCGCCCAGAGCCGAGTAACCTCGCCCTCCACCTTCTCCATCCATCCTCGAGTCCGATTTCGTCGTCCCCCGGCCGAATCAGGCATCCCCGCCGCCGGCCGCCATTAGAGCTTCGTCGGAGCTCCGCCCTCACACGCCGTGCTCCCTCTCCGGTCCATCTCCGCACGAATCGAGAGCATGGTGAGTTTCCTCGCGCTCTCCTCCTCCTCCCAGACCGCTTTCCCCCTTGAATCCCCCACCGTCGGCGTCGGGGTGCCGCCACGCCGCCGTGGTCGCTCGGCCTCCGCCGCCTGCGCGTCGCGGAGTGCCCCTGCGCGGGGCCTTGCAGCGCTGCTGTGCGCCCCACCACTGCCCGGCCACCCTAGTTGCGGTCGCACCCTGCTCTTCTGCCGCCCTGCGCCGTGCCGGCGGGAACGCCGCCCGCCGCCGCCTTGCCCGGGGTGCGCCGCCGCCAGGCCTTGCGCGTGCCTCTGCGCCGCCCCAAGCGCGCGCTCCTGCCCCCCCGGTCGCCCTGGCCACGGTCCGGCCGGGCCATGCCGCCGGCCGGCCATCGCCGGCGGGAGCCAGCGCCGCGCGTCGCGAGCCCACCTGGCCGCGCGCCGGCCATGGCCCCGGCGGACCGAGCAGACAAAAGCAGGGGAGGCGGGGGTGGAACTGGGAGCTGGGCTCCCACTTACATGTGGGGCCCAGCTGTCAGGCCCCCCCTAATGTTTTTCTTTTTTTTGTTTTTTGGCTGAAATCTTCCAATATTTGTAGAAATTCGTAGAAAAATGCTAAAAAGGCAAAACCTATTGCATTAGCTTCGTAATTTCATGCTCTATTTGATAGAACCATGAAATGGATAGTTTCATCCCTTTTGATAGATGATTTTGATTGCACTTGTTTAATGGTAATTGAGACCGAGAGCACCTCCTTCCGGACCTAAAGTTGAACTGGATCTGATCAATGCACCCTCTCGTCTTCTGTGATGGAGACACTTCAGGCTAAAAAGAAACTTAGAACCAAACCCTGTCGCCGCTTTCCACCATCCCGTTAAACCCTAGTTGTAGCGGCTGTTGGTAAATTTTTGTCCATGCAGCCTTTTGTGAGTTTTGCATTGTATTGCGTTGCATCATTACTTGAGTCTCATGCTTGGCATATTTTAATCGTATAGACGCAGAAACCGAAGTCGCATACAAGCTGATTGCCGAGCCGATCCAGGAGCCGCAAGCAGGGGAACCGCAAGCCGAAGCAGTTGTCGAGCCAGATCCAGAAGTCGCTAACCCCGCTGACTGGCAAGGCAAGCCCCGGTGCATAACCCTTATTTTTAATTACTCCATGTTCTACTAAAGTATTGTGCATTTACGTTCAAGGAATTGATTGGAACCATAGATGCATAATCTTGGCTACCCAGTGTCTCTAACTAGTATACAGGTCGTTAGTCCTGCAATGCTTAATTAGGATTCGGTAGAAGACGAGTGATTCCTGTCACTCGCGAGATATAGGTCTTGTTACTTATGAAAAAGTTCTGGAGTGTGAATCTTGAGAAAAAGAAAGGAAAAATGGAGACCGGGCGGAGATGGATTGGTTATGGATATGGAAGTTATGGGAAGTGAGCCTCCGCCTGTGTCGATTGAGGACCGTACCGTTGTTGGCACTACTGATCGAGAATTGAACAGTACTAACCGCATGCCGGGAGTAGGAGGTAGTCGAAACCGGTAAGCTCAGTACCATATGTGCCCCGGTAGGCGGACTTGATACTGTCTTCACCAGTGGAGCTAGTATTCAAACTCATGGCTGACCCTTCGTTGGTATCGGTGGGGCTAGCAGTCCCGGGTCGCAGGGCAGTTCGCCTATTCGGTGTGCATATGTGAAGGGTTGGTGTGTATAGCCCGACGGGGCATATACGTGCCGTGTTGGTTAGGTCCACCTTGCAAGGTTAAATCGAATCGATTCGCCGTGACTCGCGGATATGAGAACCTTGATCTCTCTGTCACATCGTAGTAAAGAAGTGGAATGAGTCTGAACTGAGAATGTTGGTTGTGGTAAGCTGAAAAGATAATGTGATCAACCATGTATGCTCTAGAGTACTAGGCAAACCTAAGTTACAGGGGTCAACTCAATTGGCGCTAAAATATTGAAAGTAAGGATTCAGTGCTAGCTGCTTTTCAGCAAAATAACTCCAGAGCCAAAAAGCCTTTCATGTCTAGTTAATGGGCTAAGTATACCCATGGTCGGGTAAGTCTTGCTGAGTATTAGAATACTCAGGCTTGTTGTTGCCATATCTTTTAAGCAGGTTGTATTCCGGAAGTCTTCGAGGAAATTAGTGTGTCCTGGAGTGGTCAGCCTCTTCCTCCAGGTTGGACGGTCGAGTGGGTCCCGTCTTCTCCGTGAAGTGAAGGCAGGTGAGCCTCACATCAGTGGGCAAGATGTGAAGTTCGTCTTCTGTCGTCGACGTTATCTATCGTATTGTTTTAAAGCTTGTTCTTAACTCTAAATTGCTTTCCGCTGCTTTTGAACTCTGAGATTTGAATTGTAAAACTGACTTGTAAACACTTGTTGTAGTTGAAGTTGGTGCTTCTGTTAAACTCGGTTTGTAAATGGCTTTAAACGTTTTTGTTGCCGGTAATCATCTGTGCTCGTCTTTTGGCGAGAGTTCCTGTGTAATCGATCCTGGTTAAAGCAGGCAGTCTGAGTGTACTGGTGAAGTGCAGTAGCGGAGGATTAAGTTAAATGGTTAATAGTGCACTTGATCGGTATTATTTGGACCGTCCTGTGACAGCTGGCATCAGAGCTAATTGCACTGGGGGGTGATTACTGGTGTACTTAACTATGTTAAGTAAACTTTGTTTTGCAAAAATTTCGGGTTTTCGAAAAGTTGACGCTTGATGCGCTAAGGAATAGAGTAGATAGTTCGTATGCCCTAATTATGTTCTATAAGTTAGGTGGCATCTAAGTATCTATTTTATTCCAGCACTTCCAGCATTTACTTCTCGTTAAACCTTACTTTTATGGACAACTACTATTCTGTAACGATGCACCTACGCTGAGGTAAGCAAGGTGAGTATTCTGATAGTCCTTAGAATAGCCCACGTGTTTCATACGTGCGCGGGTCCCGTATGTTGAGCATACGAGGAGGTGATAAGGCTCAATTCAAACGAGTCTGTCGCTATCTGCCGCCTGATATGGAGTGCGGATTTCTTACCGTGTGATTGTGATCACGACCATCTCGTAAGGCAATGTTATGAGGTGAAGACTCGTTATGCAGTTGGTCATAACCGTGTACTTTGGGACACGTGTACCCTTGGGTGTCCTGTAAGGCGAGTGTACGGGAAGTGAACACGTTGTTATGACGTATGCAGCGCTGCCCATTCAGCGTCAAACGTTTGGGTGCCATCTCTATAGTGGATGGTAATGTATGTGTGAATATGTGGGAAACTGCATATGCGTTACCCGTGTGGCGTAGGACACATGGGGGCCGTTCGTGTGTGCTGGCACGAAGGGTCCAGAAATGGATATTTATACCTATCTCTTGTTGTCTTGGTTTGTTTGCAGGAACACTAACTACGTAAGCACGTTATGAATCCTTGATCGTAGGAACGACTAGTATATATAGGGAGAGTACGTAATTGTGCCACTAGTCGTCTTCGTATACCATAATCGGTAATTGTTTGGGTGAGAACGATAGAACGTGCATGCATCTTGCATTCTCGAGTTGGTTGGTCGCTTCGTAGTTAATAGTTGTGCAACGTTATAGCTAGCCGAGTTACCAACCTGCTGTTCAACCCGATTAGATGCGGTTTCAACTGAAGCAAACCATTTTGTTCTCTTGGTGAACCATATCGCGAAGGGAACGATTCATGTTGTGTGTTCATATTAATTATGCACATTCTTTATTGCATGGATTAGTCCCGCTAGCGAAATGGCTAACCAAGGGATGGTGTTTTTGCAGATGGGAAATAACAACACTGCTAACCGTGGAAATGAGGGTCAAGGAGCACAGCCACCACAGTCTCCCTCCTTGACTCAGGCTATTGCGGCTCTTATCGCCGACCGAAATGAGCAGACCGAATTGTTGAGGCAACTAGTGCAAATCAATGCTGGCAGAGGCCGACAAGCACCACCAGCAGAAACTGACTACGTCGGTTTTCTTGCTACTCAACCACCTCTGTTCCACAAAGCCGATGATCCCCTTGAGGCAGATGCTTGGATTCGCACCATGGAGGACAAGTTTGGCATTCTTAATTGCACAGAAGTGGACAAGACTGCCTTTGCAGCGCAACAGCTGAGAGGCCCGGCAAAGATATGGTGGGCTAGTCATTCAGCTATGCAACCAACAGAGAGACAGATTCCCTAGTCAGAATTTAGAGAGATTTTTAGGGCACATTATATTCCAGAAGGTTTCATAAAGGTGAAAGTGGAGGAGTTTCTAAATCTGAAACAAGACAACAAATCAGTGATGGAATATGCTAATATTTTCAATCATCTTGCGCAATATGCTGCACATCATGTAGATACCGATGAAAAGAAGCAAGATTGTTTCCAGAAAGGGTTAAATACTGAGTTACTCATGCGTTTAGCAGTGAGAACATTTACCAGCTACAGTGACTTGGTCAGTAAAGCTATTCTCCAAGAAGATGCGATGCTGAAGCATGAAAAGGCGAAAAAGAGGAAGAAATCACCTATTGGGTCTCCTGGGAATATGGTGCAACGCCTACGCCTGGGATCCACTAGCTTTTCCCAAACTCAATATCAACTACAACAGGGGATGTCAGAACATGTGACTCCTTCACAGCTGGAGCAAAATAAACCAGTATTGCAGCATGTTTTTCACTCCCACCCTGACCCGTGCAAGCATCACCTAGCCGAGGGTTGCCATCACTCAGAGAATATCTGTTATACTCCACCCAAGCCGAGAAAAGGCTCTAGCAATACAAATAAGAAAAAGAAGGTGTCGTATATTAAGGATGGTTGTGTGAGTTACACCACTTGTGAGGACGTGCCAGAAGGGGAACATGTGATGGAGGATATATTTTCCCTCAATGATCATCCAATTAGGGTTCTATTCGACTCTGGTGCTTCGCATACATTTCTTAGTAAGGCTTGTGCAGATAGGCACGGATTGAAAATTGATTGCATGAACACTTCATATAAAATTCAATCCCCAGGTGGTCAAATAATCACAAACCAAATGGCAAGAAAGGTACCAATCAACTTGCCTGGGAGAATCTTTCCGACCAATTTTATCATTCTCCCACATCAAGGGATTGATATCATATTGGGTATGAATTGGATGAAGGCACACGGAGTTGTGTTGGATACTCAGGCGCATACTGTTCATATCAATTCAAGTGCACATGGTTCTACGGTGTTACTTTTGACCAAGTACAAGGCACACAATCCGGCCATAAATAAAGTGGAGGGTAAAAGCTTGGAGAACATACCTGTAGTGTGCGATTATTTAGATGTCTTTCCAGAGGATTTACCTGGACTGCCCCCTGATCGGGACGTTGAGTTTGTTATTGAACTCCAACCGGGTACAGCACCTATCTCTAGAAGGCCATATCGGATGCCCCCGAATGAATTGGCAGAATTAAAAGTACAATTGCAAGACCTACTGAATAAGGGTTTCATTCGTCCAAGCTCATCACCGTGGGGATGCCCAGCTTTATTTGTGAAAAAGAAAGACCAAAGTTTGAGGTTATGTGTTGATTACCGGCCTCTAAATGCGGTTACCATCAAGAATAAATACCCATTGCCTCGCATTGACATTCTCTTTGATCAGTTAGCCGGAGCTAAGGTATTCTCTAAGATAGATCTTCGATCCGGTTATCATCAAATAAAGATCAGACCTCAGGACATTCCAAAGACTGCTTTCTCCACTCGCTATGGTTTATTTGAGTATCTAGTCATGTCTTTTGGATTGACTAATGCCCCGGCATACTTCATGTATCTTATGAATTCGGTCTTCATGCCTGAGTTGGACAAGTTTATTGTGGTATTCATTGATGACATCTTGATCTACTCCAAGAATGAAGAAGAGCACGCCAAGCACCTTCACATTGTTCTTCAACGTCTACGAGAGCACAAGTTGTATGCAAAATTCAGCAAATGTGAGTTTTGGCTTAAAGAAGTTCCTTTCTTAGGCCATGTCATATCTGCAGAGGGTATTTCAGTTGATCCAGGAAAAGTTCAAGATGTGTTGGATTGGGAGGCTCCCACATCAGTTAAAGAAATTCACAGCTTTCTAGGATTAGCTGGGTATTATCGTCGATTCATCCCAGAGTTTTCAAAAATCGCTAAGCCTATGACCGAGCTACTCAAGAAAGGTGTCAAGTTTCATTGGAGTGACAAATGTGAAGAGGCTTTCCATACTCTGAAAAAGCTTTTAACTTCTGCACCTATCCTGGCTCAACCCGATACATCAAAACCATTTGACATATACTGTGATGCATCTGGTACTGGTATTGGTTGTGTCTTGATGCAGGAGAACCGAGTGATTGCATATGCGTCTAGGTCACTCAAGCGCCACGAGGAAAATTACCCAACTCATGATTTGGAATTAGCTGCTGTAGTTCATGCTCTGAAGATATGGAGGCATCATCTCTTAGGTAGTCCTTGTCGCATCTACACTGACCACAAGAGCCTTAAGTATCTTTTTACTCAACCTGATTTGAACATGCGCCAAAGGCGATGGTTGGAACTGATCAAGGATTATGAACTTGAAGTGCATTATCATCCGGGTAAAGCGAATGTAGTTGCAGATGCGCTAAGTCGCAAAGCTCACTGTCATTGCATCTCAGTTATACCATTAAGCGAGTCTCTTTGCTTTGAAATGGAAAAGCTGAACTTGAGCATTGTACCACATGGCACACTGGCCCATCTAGAACTCACTCCTACTCTTCGTGATCGAATCATCACAGCACAAAAGAAAGATAAAGGAATAAAGGAAATTCAGAGGAGATTATCAGAAGGAGATTCGAAAGTAAGTTGTTTTCACCAAGATAGTGAGAATGTGTTATGGTTTAAGAACCGATTAGTGGTGCCTAAGGATTTTGCACTCAGAAAGCAAATTCTTGATGAAGCTCATACCTCTCGACTATCAATTCATCCTAGTAGCAACAAGATGTATCAAGACCTCAAACAACAATTTTGGTGGACTCGGATGAAAAGAGAGATTGCCAAGTATGTGTCAGAATGTGACATCTGTCGTAGGGTCAAAGCTAGTCATCTCAGACTAGCTGGAATGTTGCAACCTTTGAGTATTCCTGAATGGAAATGGGAAGACATCAGCATGGATTTTATTGTCGGTTTACCTCGAACTCAGAAGGGTTATGATTCGATCTGGGTCATTGTAGACCGCCTGACCAAATCCGCACATTTTCTTCCAGTTAGAACAATCTATCGAGCAAAGAAGTATGCCGAGTTGTATATGGATCGCATCCTATGTTTACATGGAGTGCCCAAGACTATCATATCAGATCGAGGGACCCAGTTTGTTGCTCGCTTCTGGGAACAATTGCATACTTGTTTAGGAACTCGACTGATCCGCAGCTCAGCCTATCACCCTCAAACAGATGGCCAAACAGAGAGAATTAATCAGATTTTAGAAGATATGCTCCGCGCATGTGTTTTAGCCTACCCGCAGAAATGGGATGAATGCTTGGCATTAGCTGAATTTTCTTATAACAATAGCTATCAAGAAAGCATTAAAATGGCACCATTTGAAGCTTTATACGGTCGTCGATGCCGTACTCCACTGAATTGGTCCGAAGTTGGAGAGAGGACTATTTTTGGACCTGACATGGTTAAAGAAGCCGAAGAACAAGTTCATCTGATTCAAGAAAACTTGAAGATTGCGCAGTCCCGTTACAAGAGTTATGCGGATAAGCGGCGTGACCCACTGGTTTTTGAAGTCGGTGACCATGTCTATTTAAAAGTATCACCTTGGAAAGGCGTGCAAAGATTCGGGATAAAAGGAAAGCTAGCTCCTCGCTACATTGGCCCATACCCAATTGTAGAAAGATGTGGTCCAGAGCTTACCGGTTGGATCTTCCAGCAAAATTTTCGGCAATTCATAACATTTTCCATGTGTCACAACTGAAGAAGTGTTTGAGAATTCCAACTGGAGCTATTGACAGTGACTCAATTCAATTAGAATCTGATCTCACTTATCCTGAGCGTCCAATCAAGATACTTGATCGCAAGGATCGAGTTACTCGTCGCACAACCAACCGATTCTATAAGGTTTAATGGAGCAACCACTTGGAAGATGAGGCCACTTGGGAGCAAGAGGAATTTCTTAAAGCCAAGTATCCTGATTTCCTAAGCTCTTATCCAGGTACTCCACCTTTCAACCTTCTCTTCTTATACGTTCTATCATGCGTGAATCTCAGGACGAGATTCCTTTAAGGAGGGAAGGCTGTAACACCCCCAGTGTTAATCGCGATGCTAATCGTGTGCTTAACCTGCTAAGTATGGACTTAAGCTCATCGTTGGCGTTAATCGAGTTCGTGTGGTAAAATATTGCTTAGCCGTGTTCGATCGCATTTTTCTCCTTGATCCGAGCTTCAAATCAACTTTCGCCCAAAACAAAAGTTGTAGCTCTTATCGTTCTCTACAACTTCTATTTTGGCCAAATTTCACGTTCCAATGTAAAATTTGGAGTTTTGGATGGTCAAAGTCAGCTAAAAACCACTCGATCTCGGTCAACGGTGACTTCCCTGTTTGGTCAGTTCACCGCCGAGCTCGACGTTCGCGTCGCCACGCGTCAGCCGGCGTCGATCCTCGCGCTCCGCGCAGACGTGCAGACGCGTCCTTATCCCTTTCCCCGGAGCAGAAAATCTGCGTATCATCGGATGAACCGATGCCTCTGGCATGGGTAGCGTCGGTTCATCCGGTCACTCTAAGCACGAAGTAGCCGTTGAACTTCTGACTGCTGACACAGTGACCACCGGTTGAACCGATGCTTGCCCGTCGGTTAAACCGGTCACTCACAGCCTTCTTCTCTTCTGCTGACGTCAATGCACCGACGCAATACTCCAATGCACCGTCGGTTGAACCGGTGCTGAAGAAAACTTCTCCTGGGCACTTGACATCGTCTCTGGTACACAGTACGCACAATGCACCGATGCCCTTTCTTGGACCGTCGGTTCAACCGGTGACTATAGGCTGACTTGGCTTCGATTCCCTCCTGCACCAAACATCATAGCGTCGGTTCTTCCGACAAGCGTCAGATGCACCGATGCATAGGCATCGGTTCTTTCGGTGCTCCTGATCCGAAGACCTTTTAGGGCGCTGCCCTGAGACCCGCGATGGGCGGCTCGCCCTCGACCCCCGTCCGCTAACCGGGTAGCAGAACCCCCGTAGAGGCTGCCCTTCGGGCCTTACTACGCTTATCTTCTCTTTCTCTTTGTCATCACTTGAACCTAAAAGCCTGAGAATGGTCATCTTAATAATCATATTAGTCCAAGTGTTGTGTTGTCATTCGATCACCAAAATCACTCGAAATGGCATAAATGGTGCCATGTTCTTTCAATGGTTTCTGCTACCCCTAATGATTCACTCGAGCCTTGACCAAGCTTTGGTGGTGGCAGTGCTCGCAATGTGATATGGTCAGTGTAACACCCCAGTGTTAATCGCGATGCTAATCGTGTGCTTAACCTGCTAAGTATGGACTTAAGCTCATCGTTGGCGTTAATCGAGTTCGTGTGGTAAAATATTGCTTAGCCGTGTTCGATCGCATTTTTCTCCTTGATCCGAGCTTCAAATCAACTTTCGCCCAAAACAAAAGTTGTAGCTCTTATCGTTCTCTACAACTTCTATTTTGGCCAAATTTCACGTTCCAATGTAAAATTTGGAGTTTTGGATGGTCAAAGTCAGCTAAAAACCACTCGATCTCGGTCAACGGTGACTTCCCTGTTTGGTCAGTTCACCGCCGAGCTCGACGTTCGCATCGCCACGCGTCAGCCGGCGTCGATCCTCGCGCTCCGCGCAAACGTGCAGACGCGTCCTTATCCCTTTCCCCGGAGCCGTGTCCGTTTTTCCTCCCCTTCTCCTTCCTCACGCGCGTGGGTTGAGCCGAGCTCGAACTGAGCCATCGCTGGCCGCCGTGCCGACCATCCTCGCCGTCGTGCCTCGATTCGCTGCGCCCAGAGCCGAGTAACCTCGCCCTCCACCTTCTCCATCCATCCTCGAGTCCGATTTCGTCGTCCCCCGGCCGAATCAGGCGTCCCCGCCGCCGGCCGCCATTAGAGCTTCGTCGGAGCTCCGCCCTCACACGCCGTGCTCCCTCTCCGGTCCATCTCCGCACGAATCGAGAGCATGGTGAGTTTCCTCGCGCTCTCCTCCTCCTCCCAGACCGCTTTCCCCCTTGAATCCCCCACCGTCGGCGTCGGGGTGCCGCCACGCCGCCGTGGTCGCTCGGCCTCCGCCGCCTGCGCGTCGCGGAGTGCCCCTGCGCGGGGCCTTGCAGCGCTGCTGTGCGCCCCACCACTGCCCGGCCACCCTAGTCGCGGTCGCACCCTGCTCTTCTGCCGCCCTGCGCCGTGCCGGCGGGAACGCCGCCCGCCGCCGCCTTGCCCGGGGTGCGCCGCCGCCAGGCCTTGCGCGTGCCTCTGCGCCGCCCCAAGCGCGCGCTCCTGCCCCCCCGGTCGCCCTGGCCACGGTCCGGCCGGGCCATGCCGCCGGCCGGCCATCGCCGGCGGGAGCCAGCGCCGCGCGTCGCGAGCCCACCTGGCCGCGCGCAGGCCATGGCCCCGGCGGACCGAGCAGACAAAAGCAGGGGAGGCGGGAGTGGAACTGGGAGCTGGGCTCCCACTTACATGTGGGGCCCAGCTGTCAGGCCCCCCCTAATGTTTTTCTTTTTTTTGTTTTTTGGCTGAAATCTTCCAATATTTGTAGAAATTCGTAGAAAAATGCTAAAAAGGCAAAACCTGTTGCATTAGCTTCGTAATTTCATGCTCTATTTGATAGAACCATGAAATGGATAGTTTCATCCCTTTTGATAGATGATTTTGATTGCACTTGTTTAATGGTAATTGAGACCGAGAGCACCTCCTTCCGGACCTAAAGTTGAACTGGATCTGATCAATGCACCCTCTCGTCTTCTGTGATGGAGACACTTCAGGCTAAAAAGAAACTTAGAACTAAACCCTGTCGCCGCTTTCCACCATCCCGTTAAACCCTAGTTGTAGCGGCTGTTGGTAAATTTTTGTCCATGCAGCCTTTTGTGAGTTTTGCATTGTATTGCGTTGCATCATTACTTGAGTCTCATGCTTGGCATATTTTAATCGTATAGACGCAGAAACCGAAGTCGCATACAAGCTGATTGCCGAGCCGATCCAGGAGCCGCAAGCAGGGGAACCGCAAGCCGAAGCAGTTGTCGAGCCAGATCCAGAAGTCGCTAACCCCGCTGACTGGCAAGGCAAGCCCCGGTGCATAACCCTTATTTTTAATTACTCCATGTTCTACTAAAGTATTGTGCATTTACGTTCAAGGAATTGATTGGAACCATAGATGCATAATCTTGGCTACCCAGTGTCTCTAACTAGTATACAGGTCGTTAGTCCTGCAATGCTTAATTAGGATTCGGTAGAAGACGAGTGATTCCTGTCACTCGCGAGATATAGGTCTTGTTACTTATGAAAAAGTTCTGGAGTGTGAATCTTGAGAAAAAGAAAGGAAAAATGGAGACCGGGCGGAGATGGATTGGTTATGGATATGGAAGTTATGGGAAGTGAGCCTCCGCCTGTGTCGATTGAGGACCGTACCGTTGTTGGCACTACTGATCGAGAATTGAACAGTACTAACCGCATGCCGGGAGTAGGAGGTAGTCGAAACCGGTAAGCTCAGTACCATATGTGCCCCGGTAGGCGGACTTGATACTGTCTTCACCAGTGGAGCTAGTATTCAAACTCATGGCTGACCCTTCGTTGGTATCGGTGGGGCTAGCAGTCCCGGGTCGCAGGGCAGTTCGCCTATTCGGTGTGCATATGTGAAGGGTTGGTGTGTATAGCCCGACGGGGCATATACGTGCCGTGTTGGTTAGGTCCACCTTGCAAGGTTAAATCGAATCGATTCGCCGTGACTCGCGGATATGAGAACCTTGATCTCTCTGTCACATCGTAGTAAAGAAGTGGAATGAGTCTGAACTGAGAATGTTGGTTGTGGTAAGCTGAAAAGATAATGTGATCAACCATGTATGCTCTAGAGTACTAGGCAAACCTAAGTTACAGGGGTCAACTCAATTGGCGCTAAAATATTGAAAGTAAGGATTCAGTGCTAGCTGCTTTTCAGCAAAATAACTCCAGAGCCAAAAAGCCTTTCATGTCTAGTTAATGGGCTAAGTATACCCATGGTCGGGTAAGTCTTGCTGAGTATTAGAATACTCAGGCTTGTTGTTGCCATATCTTTTGAGCAGGTTGTATTCCGGAAGTCTTCGAGGAAATTAGTGTGTCCTGGAGTGGTCAGCCTCTTCCTCCAGGTTGGACGGTCGAGTGGGTCCCGTCTTCTCCGTGAAGTGAAGGCAGGTGAGCCTCACATCAGTGGGCAAGATGTGAAGTTCGTCTTCTGTCGTCGACGTTATCTATCGTATTGTTTTAAAGCTTGTTCTTAACTCTAAACTGCTTTCCGCTGCTTTTGAACTCTGAGATTTGAATTGTAAAACTGACTTGTAAACACTTGTTGTAGTTGAAGTTGGTGCTTCTGTTAAACTCGGTTTGTAAATGGCTTTAAACGTTTTTGTTGCCGGTAATCATCTGTGCTCGTCTTTTGGCGAGAGTTCCTGTGTAATCGATCCTGGTTAAAGCAGGCAGTCTGAGTGTACTGGTGAAATGCAGTAGCGGAGGATTAAGTTAAATGGTTAATAGTGCACTTGATCGGTATTATTTGGACCGTCCTGTGACAGTCAGCTAGCCAAAGCTAAAATTATGGCTCGCAATGTTTTTTTTATGCCCGTGTGCCGTTAAATCAAAAGATAAATAAATGTAGGAGTTTTCGTCTTCTTTATATACTTTGAATTACACAAGAATGATCATATTTCCGGTTTCAAATAAGATTACCATATGTTGCAGTTTCTTATAAGAATTAGTATATTGTACACAATTTCTGGTCTAAATCATTTGCATATACGCTATGCAATAACTGGTGTTTTATTCTACCCGTGTACTAACCGAACTTAATGGCTCACAACACTGTAGAAAAGTTGGAACTGGACGATGCAAGTTGATGCATGTTTTGCTCTAAATATAAGTTATTACGTATTATGATTTTTTTTTGCCGAATTGAGGTCTACCCCCATTTCGAAACGGAAATAGAGAGTTTCACGAGAGAGGGAATGGGGGGGGGGGGGTAAGGGGGAGGACGACAGGGATGATCGGTAGACAAAATTTCTTATTTAAAAATACGTGTGAGTCCCACGGGTACTCTACTAATATAAATAAAACATATTGCTTAGTTGGTTGCACATTTCTGAAAATAAAGTCATTGCGGGTCATTCAAATACCCCAGCTTAAGAGAACAACAATTTCTGTGAAGAAAGGCAACCTGAGCTCATCATGGAAAGCCAACACTATATCTTTTGGCTCAACCTGCTAATGGTTTGGGCAGAGCCTCTGGTTTTGCTACGATAAAGAAATCGACCTTGTAGTAGGCCAAAGAAATAAAGCCACGCAAGGTCCACTGGTCATATATACACACACAGAAAGCATACCTGCTGCTTCTTGTGTTCAGTAGCCGCTGGCGTATTCCCCGCAGCCGCTTTCCCAGCGTCTTCATGTGAGAACCGGCCAAAACCTTTTCTTGCCATCTCTCATGCTCGTGCGTGTCGAAAGGCAAGCAATGTTGTTCTCGGAGCGCAAACAGCAGCAGCCATTGTGCTTCCGATGCACAAACCTGGCCCTTGCAAAAACTTTTAGAATTTTGACACGGTACACCCTCTTACCTCTCAGGAGGTAGGATGTAAATTAAATCTAGACCGTTAATTTTATAGAGAAAAATTCAATTACAAAATAAAGAAAAAGCTGTTACGGCGTTAGCCTTCCTAAAATCGCGGCGTTTGTAAAACAAACTGCATGCATAAATGCATTTGAGGGGGATCTCGGTAAGTATGTTAGAGCATCTCCAGCAGTTTGCCATATTTTATTTGGCATATCTTGTGTTTTGCCAATTTATAAAAAGATATACCAAGTAAAAAAAGAGCTTATCTCCAACAGTTTGGCATAATTCACTTGCCAAACTCAGATCTAACTTACATCAGGAACTCTGAGAGAGAAACAAAATTATATTTATGCACTTCCACCTTTTGAAAACTTAAATCAGAAACCCTTCTCTGTTATTTATTTCTTTTTTCACCCTCCCACCTGACTAGAAACCACGATGCCAACCACGCACCGCGCGCGTATATTTGCGCGCCGGAGGCTAGTTTTTCCCATGTTGCCAAAAATTGCCAAGTCTTTTGACAAACTGTTGAAGAAGTATTTTTAAATTTTTTGCCAAAAATCAAAGATGGCAACTCGATTTGCCAAACTGCTGGAGATGCTCTTAGGTTGGCTTCCATATAATATTCGTTGTTTGCCAAAACGCACACATGCCAGCCTAGTTAAGGAGCTTATTAATTTTTTTCTATTCTACACATTGTCACAGCTAATAAATTGTCACGTTACACATTGTGAGATCTAGATGTTAAAACTCATTCATGTCGCATTACGAAATAAATATTACACACCACCTATGTCTCGTTACGAAAAATAATGTTACAACACAACCATGTCATATTTAGAAAAAAAAATGCAAACGTTACATGCAATCTGCTTATGGGTATATGTGACGGCACATCACGTGAAAAAAAACAGAAATCTATAGATTTCAACTAAACATGCATGCAAGATAGATCTAATTTTATATTTTCTAATTTGAAATAATCTGCTTATGGGTATATGTGACGACGTGGAAAAAAACAGAAATATATAGATTTCAACTAAACATGCATGCAAGATAGATCTAATTTTATATTTTCTAATTATAAATATATAAAATAGATAATAAAGCTATTACCTCTTAAAGGGAAATATAACATTAAATCAACGGTCCACAGTTATTTCGGTGTACCATAGCAAAACCCATTTAGTAATTATTATCCGATCCTGGGTTAACTAGGTTTAAAAGATTCATCTCGCAAATTACAGAGTAATTAATTATTTTATTTAGCTATATTTAATACTTCGTGTATGGGTTCAAAGATTCGATGTAATGGAGAATTTTGTAAAATTTTAGAATTTTGAATGCAATTAAACAAGTGCCTGGCCCCTAGCTGAGATGACATCTCTTGGACCAATGGTTAAAGCTATCGTACAATCATGCATCTGTAGTCGCCGTAGCCCGTAGGTAACTGTACAACCAAAGAGACAACTCGCAAGATCTTAAGAAGCCAATAGAATTTACTGAGTAACGATCAATATCGACAAGAATGGTGAACAAAAAACACATGTCATCGTCAGCAACTCAGCATCCTCCAAAAATTTGGTTGTTTTTCTATAGCTCGGTTTTCAATGCAAGCGGCAATAGTTTGGACTTTGGAATTTATAGCGCTCAGAATGGGTCGATGGTCATCCGATGATGATTCAGCATGTGTTTGGCCTCTAGTGCTATTCATAATCATGGGTAGTTTAGAGCGTGTTTAGTTACCAAAAATTTTCACGCAAAAAATTTTCACGCAAAAATTTTTACCTCCCCTTCAGACGCATGTAGCATTAAATGTAGTTAAAAAATAAAACTAATTGCACAGTTTAAATGTACACGACGAGACGAATCTTTGAGTCTAATTAGGACATGATTAGTCATAAGTGTTACAGTAACCTACATGTGCTAATGATGTGGTCAAAAGCCTCAATAGAATCATCTCGCAGTTTCCAAGCAAGTTCTGAAAATTAGTTTTTTAATTAGTGTCCGAAAATCACTTCTGACATCTGGTCAAACATTCGATGTGACATTTGGACCAAAAAAATTCACTAAGCCTTTGTTTAGATGCAAAATTCAAAATTCCAAATCTATCACATCGAAAGAGAATCTTACATGCATTGAGTATTAAATCTAGATGAAATAAAAAATAAATTGCATAGTTTGCTTATAAATTACGAGACGAATATAATGAGCCTAATCAGGCTATGATTAGGCACTAAATTGCTACAGTACACATACTCTAATGATGAATTAATTAGACTCATTAGATTCGTCTCGTAGTTTACAGATGAGTTTTGTAATTAGTTTTATAATTAGTCTATATTTAATATTTTAAATGTACAAAGATTCTATTTCAAAAAATTTATAGGCGCAACTAAACAAAGCCTAACTAAACGGACCCTTAACCTGCCTGCATTTTTATTATCCATTCGAACTTCGCAGTTCGCAGCAGTCATCATTCGGACACACAAGCAAACACATTGCCACAAACAGTGGGCTTCTGCAGTTCTGCTGATTCTGAAAAACTGGGGGCACAGGATGGGAAAACTGTGTGCGAGCAGTGGGTTTTCTGCTGGATAGGAGGGAGCATGCTGCACGAAATATTAGTCCTGTTTAGTTTCTAAAATTTTTTCTAAGTACCCGTTACATTGAATCTTCGGAAACATATATGAAATATTAAATACAATAAAAAAAAATTAATTACATAGTTCAAAGGATAAATGACGAGACGAATCTTTTAAGCCTAATTAGTCTATGATTGAATATTAATTACTAAATAACAACAAAAATGCTACAGTACTAAAATGTAAAAGTTTTTGCGAACTAAACACACCCTTACTAGCTCGGCGTTGGGGTCGTTATCGTGTGTACACGCTGCAAAGGGACAAAGGCAACGGGGCGCTATAGCACGTCTCCTCGTAAAATGTTGGAGAGTGGAGACCATTGATGTGCAACGCTATTTCTCCACTTGAAAAGTGAAACTGTATGTGAAACATGTAAGAAGAAACACTGTGAATTTAAAACACAGAGCATTTCTGTTTTGTCATCTAACGAAACAAATAATTGTAAAATTAAAACCACGCTGATTCTCAAATGGTTAAAATTTGATCGAACCCTGCAAAGGCCGTGGCCAAACCCTGGCTGTGTTTAGTTCCCAAAAAACTCTCCCCCAATTCCAAACTTTCCATCACATCGAAACATTAAATATAGCAAATGACACATGCATGGAGCATTAAATATAGATAAATAAAAAAACTAATTGTATAGTTTTGATGTACACGACGAGACGAATTTTTTTGAGCCTAGTTAGGTCATGGTAGGACAACAATTACTACAAACAAACGAAAAGTGCTACAGTATGCTACAGTGTCCGATAACAAACTGGTCCAAATTCAAAATTCAAATTTAAATTAAAAAAAAATAAAAAATTCCTAAAAATACTTCAAGGTGCGACGAATCTAATAGTGTCAAATTTTCTCAAAAATTCGTTCATTTAGTATAATTTGCGGGGATTTGAAGTTAAACAAAAAAAGCATGCATACAAAAGTATACAAATACAATGTAAAAATAGTATAAAATAGGATTAGAGGGTTCATTTAGGGTAAAACATGTTATACAAACATTCATTTAGTATACTTTACGGGCATTTGAATTTAAACCTAAAAAGAAAAAAAATTGAATTTGACCAGTTACCAGTCAAACCGGCCGGTAAACTGGTCAAACCGACCGGTATACCGATACGAACCGTTCGCACAGAAAATTTTAGATTTAAATTTGACTTCGACCGATTTGGACCGGTTTCCAGCCAAACCGATTCGATATACCAGTACCGGACCCCGCCGATTTGGCTGGACCGGTCAGTAACTTAAACCCTGTTCAGATTCCCACGGATTGGGTTACACGCGACTCCAGCAAACGAACACGTCACTTCCCACCGCTGCGGCCGGGTCCCGCACACGCCTACAAAAAGGCACCACCCGGCCCCCGCACCGCACGGGCACCGCTTCCACCCCTCCGGCACAGCGCGCAAGTACAGAACACCACCAGTCGTCCAGTCCACCAGCGATCGCATCGCACCGCACTCGCACACCCCTCCGCGGCATCCGCAGATCAGATCCCCGCGGCGGCCATGGCCGGGAACTTCGAGCTCCAGGGCCGGCACGGCAAATCCCGCGTCCGCGTCTCCCGCGTCTGGCGCCGCCCCGCCGCGGCGGGGGGCCACGTCATCGTCGAGTGGAGCGTCGCCGTCAGCGTCGTCTCCGACTGCCTCCCCTCCTACACCTCCAGCGACAACTCCGCCATCGTCGCCACCGATTCCATCAAGAACACCGTGCGTCCTCCGTCTCCGTCGCTATTTACTTCCATTTTTCTCCTGCGCCGCCGCCGAAGCGGCTCTGGCGGCCTCTCGGCTGATGATTCGGTGCAGCTCCGTTCGGCCAGGTGTATGTCAAGGCGAAGGAGTGCACGGAAGTGGTGTCCATGGAGGAATTCGCGGTGATTCTTGGGAGGCATTTCACCTCCTTGTACCCTCAGGTAAAGAAACTTGGGACTTTTTGTATCTGGATTTGCTACTGAAGAGGCCAAGATGGGATTTTTATGGGACTTTTCGTGCTGCCGTGTTCGGGCAGGTCTCGGAGGCTACGGTGACCATCGTGGAGCGCCCATGGGAGCGTGTGGTTGTCGACGGAAAGCCTCATTCGCACGGTGAGCAAGATTATCGGTTATCCTTGCTGTCGTGATTCGGGATGAGGAAGAGCCGTGAACGTTTGGATAATGAATGTGGTGTTTCTACGATATTAGGGTACTGGGACCTGCCCAACTTGCAGCTTTGCCTAGAAATTGAATTCCAAGAAATTGCTGTAGAACACTATCCTGACAAAAACAGGCTGATATGAATCTTTGTTGGCTCCCATCCTCGCGTCTCTTGTTGAAATCTTCAGGTGCCATTTGGCATCTCTGACTGAGTCACGGACCACTTCTTTCTGCAATAACTCCTGTTCCGGGGACCAGCCTAGTATAGTACTTGGTCCCAACTGTGCGAGTGAGATGAATTGTAACAGTGGGAACACCGGTCAGTAGGCAATCATCGTTCTTACATCAAACTTTGTAGTTTTTCTGATTGTGACGCCCTGTCTAAGTTCCTCAAATATGTTGGATTCTCCAAGGAGCAGAATTAACACACTGGCACACATTATATGGCGCTCTAGATTCATGTAGCAGAGATCTGAAAGAACCACTAATGCACAATGGGCGCCTATTCGCAGACATAAATTGCAGTTTTGTTCCATCTCCAATTCTTTTAAACAGTTTTCTTTGTTAAATGCTTCTTGTTAATACTAACTATAAGAACGTTTTGATTTTGAAGTAATTTTCAGTTCCCAGATGTGTTGCGAATTAGGTAAAACTAACCTATTACTATTAGCCTGTTGTCCATACCAGGAATCCTGGATCCCACCTATCCCTGGATTCTTCCCAAGTTGTATCCATTAGATTCTGTACAAGGGGATAAAGCGTGATGCAGACAGTTCTGTTTCATCTACTCCAAGAATCAATTTATTTGACTATATAGCTGAATGACATTTTTTTGTCCTAGTGTTTGTCCTAGTGAGTAGTGAACATGTGTTACACATTTAACTTTCAAGTGTCAAATTTCATATAAGGTTTGAGAGAACACTTGTGCATGAATCTTAGAGTTACCTGATAGTTCTACGTTAACTGTTTATAGGGTTCAAAGTTGGCGTCGAGAAGCACAGCACAGAAGTCATTGTGAAAAAATCTGGAAGCCTGCTTATAAATTCTGGAATCCAAGGGTACTCGCTGCTAAAGACAACTCAGGTATTTTTGTGATACTGGTGATCTAGGGCCGTCATTCACATATAAATGCTACACCATATTTATCTCCCAACTCTTCTTTTCTGGTTGAGCTTGAATGCTCGACTACTTCTGTATAAACCAGTGTGGTAGTGCATTCTAGTCTGAATAAGTTCTGAATTGTGTTTTGAACTTGTGATATAGATCGATAACAGACAAGTTCCCACAGGTGCTAGGTGCTAGTCAAGCGGAGACAAGCACCAAGCACCTAACTGGCATTAGGTGGGCCTAGGGGAGAATAATCTTAGGCAGGATGTTGCTGCCTAGAGGAACTACTATTACCTGATAATTGTTTCTTCATTTTCTCCTTTTCCTTTTGGCTCTTGTTGGTTGAGTTGTGAAAAGTCCTTCAGACGATGGAGGTTGTAAGCTATGTGATGATTTCAGGGATTTATTACATTTCTCACGTGCTGGCACTTCAATAACTGAAGTTTCACCAGATAAAAACCTGAGATGAACTAGAGCTTTTCTCCAGTTCAGCAGAAATTTATTGCAAGTGGTATATGCTTAATTTTATTATTTTTTCACAGTCTGGTTTTGAAGGGTTTGTGACGGATCGCTATAGACTTCTGCCTGATACAAGAGAAAGGATAGTAGCAACAGAAGTAACTGCTTGGTGGAGGTGGCTCTCTTTCCTTCACTAATAATTGTGAATGTTCAAAAACAAAAATAAAATAGTCAGTTCTTGGACCATCTTTAAATTTATAAATTGTTGGCTCTATAGTACAGTTGATAAACAATGCTATCACCATGCCTTGGTCAATCAATTATTGTTGTTAGGATTGTAGCCATTACCTACTTTTGGGAATCCAAGCTGATAGGATCTTATGCTACAATTTATAACTTTCTCCTTTGCAAAATATCAAGAATGAGGCAGGGCTTATACAGTTATTTATCATGGTGTTCACTGTTCAGCTTTTATATTTTGTATCCAGGTATCCTTTTGAACATGTTTCGCAGCTCCTGTCAAAGCCTTTCTGCTTTACACAAAGATACCAGGATGTAAAGAAAGTTCTTTCAGAGACATTCTTTGGTCCCCCTGATGTTGGTGTGTATAGTCCATCTGTACAGAATACACTATACCTCATGGCCAAAGAAGTTCTTACGAGGTATGTAATTCTCATTTGGTTATCTCCTGTTTTCAGCCCTTAAAATATGTACACGGTTTTCTTTTGATGAGTGGAACTGAATATTCATGCGCATTTTAAAGGTTCCCGGACATATCATCAATTCAGCTTAGAATGCCTAATCTTCACTTTCTGCCTGTCAACTTGGGGAGCAAAGAAAATCCATTGGTGAAGGTAAGACATCTACTGTATAAGGCATCATTGTTTATTGCATCCTCTCTGCCTATTGAATTACGCTCCAGAATAGAACGTGCCGTCTCAGTTGCAGTTCACATAAATTCTTCTGCTCGGGGGGGGGGGGGGGGGGGGGGGGGCTAAGAGGGAAAACAAATGGAAACGGCTGCACTGATTATTGCTTAAGCTGCTGTAGTCCAATACAACCCTTTTTGGACTCCTGCCAGTCAAATTAATGCTTGTGCCACCATTACCAAACTATTTCAGTTTATGAATGACCACATATTTCACCAAGCTAACTGTTGGGCGTTCTTCAGTTTCATATCTTATTTGCTTAAACTGAAACATGCATCTGTTTTTGACAGTTTGCTGACGATGTGTACTTGCCGACGGATGAACCACACGGAACTATTGAAGCAACTTTGAGCCGTCCCATGTCAAAGCTGTAATCTGGTGATCATGCTGGTGTGAAACTCCTGTTTCGAGTCCCCAGCACTCCCTGGCGAAAATGTACAATAAAGTTGTAGAAAGGGGAAAAAAACTGCCATAAATAACCCCTCTGCAAAGGGGTAAATAAGTGAACAATCTTGTGTTGCATGTTTTCAGCTGTAGACGTCCAGCTCGTGAAGTCCCAAGGTTGTAAATCTGTACATCGCTTCCTCTTCCTTATATGAAACTTGTTAAACATCTTCAAAAGCTTGGTCAATTTTTCTTCTTTTAAGGATCATTACATACTGGTACTGCCTCCATTTCAAAATGTACTTCGTTTTAGCTTTGTTCTAAATATTTTGTACTTTATAAAAGTTTATAGAAAAATACATTTATATCTGCAGTACTAACTAAATGTACGAACAATATATTTTTACATCATGAATTTAATAAAAAATGGTTTCATGTTGTAGATGGTGTATTTTGTTCCCCATAAACTTGATCAGAGGTTTGAAACATACTAGTACATGGGCCGTGAGTACATTGGGCTCTGGAGCATTGGGTTTCCCTTTTGTTTTTGTCAAGCCACTTCTTTCACGGTCTCGGAGAGGAAGACAAGTAATAATTCAGACCGACTACCTGATCGTTGTCGCTTTGGTGGGGGTGGTGTTGGGCTGTGGTCGAGAGCACGTGCGCACAAAGACGCGGAACATGCCGCCGGCCGCTGCTGCCGAGCGGCGTTGCGGCTTCCCCACATGCTACAGCGCTGGACTCACACTTGGCCAGCGACACGCCCAAGCGCCACTTGATCACTCCCCGTCTCCTACTCAACCCAGATTCCCAGACTCCCAATCCCAGAGCCGTGGACCACAAAGCCCGCGCGCACGTTCCCTGCCGGTCCACGCGATGATCATCATCGGCGGCTCCTTATCAACTGCCCTAGTCATGAGCGCGGCGAGACGCCAGGGGACGCCGGACGCGCTCGGCACTCGTCGCGGCATCAATGCGGCGGCGTCACTCGCTCGTCGCCGCCTCGCTTCTCCCCGTCCCGGCCATCCGTTTCACAGAGCTGCCGGCGGCGGCGGCTGGCCCAGAAGGAAGCCCGGTGGGTCTCATCGACGAGAGCTCGCAGCGTCGTTTCGTTTGGGTGAACGCGGACGTCACAGTACATTCCACATCACCACATGGCAATGGCACATGAGATAGTGAGACAAGACAGGGCGTTGTCGCTGCAGATCTGGGCGCGCCGCCGGCCGGCCGGGGCGTCCATCCTGGCGCCGGGGGCTGGGCGGGGGACGCGGCCATGGCACATGGCGCCCACGCGACGAGCAGCCTGGCGCCCATGAATTTCTGCCGCGGCGTATGTTGGCTCCGAGTTGTCACGCTAGCTGCTGGAGGGAGATGCTCCTCCGTCCAGCTCAGCTAAGCCAGCTGGAGTGCTGGAGCCTGGACCAGGACCAACAAGGTTTGACCAGGCGCCCATGTCCCCTAGCTAGCTACTACTGCCTAGTGCTTGTGCGCCATCCGAGCCTCCTCAGTGTCAGTCCCATGGAATCTAGACGGTGACTGTGTGCCACTAGCGGCCAACTGAATCCGTGCGATTGGCACATGCAACCAAGAGTAGTGAAGGTGATGCCATGGCCGCATAAATGATGCAAGTAGTAGTAGTAGTAGGCTGATATGCATGGGTTACCATTTCTGAATTAGGAGCAAGCATTTTCAGCTAACTAGCTAAGTATAACCTGAGATTTCACTGTAGTTTGTTGAAGTAAAATTGCTTCTTTTCCAGCCTTTCTTGTCGAATCATGGTTGTAAAGTTAATTGATCAGTACAAGGTAATTTGATATAGTTGAATGCGTGCTTACCCAAACACTGCTCTACTTGGGTCTTTTGATCCTCCCCATGAATGCCCATTGTTTAGTTTTTACCGCTGTCCAATCTGCATCTACGTACATGCGTGTGGGTGTCTTCTCCGACTCCGCAGCAAGGTTTAGATTTGGGGCTAGAGGTTTTTTTTTCGCGATCGTAGCTGAGCACGTTTTTCATTAAGAAGAGGAGGGGCTAGAGGGTTCGTGTTGAGAGTTCACGACAAGCTTAGAAGGAAGGTGAAAGTTGCGGCGGTTGGTGTGAGAACCGCACAATTTAATACTATTTTAAACGAACCGCCAGTCATTGTCTTCTAGATGAGAGTTAACACGTGCCTGCCAGAGAGCGTGCCATGTGTTACCTCACATCTAGAGACACGAATAATCGACACATCATTCGACTAAAATAATATTAAATCCGGTAGTCCCGGTATGTGTTCCAACATACGCCCAGAATCAGCATATATATACACATACCGTTTACAATCGAATACATCGCCAAAGAACCACAAAGGGCAGTTTTACATTACCTGAGTTCAAAGCTTAACATTACCAGGTCAGCATAGGAAGATTCAAGCTATTCACCATTACAAGCCTTGGGCTCACGAAAGCCATATTATACAAAAACTTAAAGATTATTATATTTACATGCTCTCACGAAGCTTGATTACGATAAAACCTACTACGATGATGATGTCTTGCTCAAGGACACTATCCCAGCCTCAACGACCTACTCCTCCCCCGCACCTAGATCGGCGGGGTAGAAGTGGCCGAACACCACTTCCGGTTCACCTGCAACTAGGGTTAGGAGCACCCTGAGTACAAAGGTACTCGCAAGACTTACGCGATTAAATAAACAAGGATCATGCAAAGGCTCAAGTAAAAGCTTTAAGTTTAAGTAATTATTGCATAAGCATGAGCTCTCTAAACTAACACCTAGTACAATTAATTAATATTGCCCGAACCCCCATTAAATTTTAGTAGAACATATTAAGAATAACATGGTGATTCCCGAGCTACTAAAACCCACTTCAACATGACCGTAACTCTACGAGGAGTTCATGGGATAAAGAGCGCGCTCATAACCGAGAGCGCGGTAATTCGAATTGATTCAAATCTTGCAAGGGTGTACTACTTTACCCACACGACGCGAGGACCATGCGACTCACCCAACCGATCACGTCGGGCAAGGGGGTACTCACGTCAACCGTTTCCAACAAGGCTCAACCGTTGAGGGTACGCCCAGCTTGCGCGTGGAGACTTAGTTCCACCGAGGACATCTCTAAATTTTTCCTTCACATAGTTCCACTCGGGGACCCACTGAGCCTCCCTGCATAGCCCTTGGCCACGTATCTGGGACCGGGCCTCAATGATCAAGTCAAAGAAGGTAATTGGCTCATCCGTACCATTATATTGGATATGTGGTAGCACGGAAAGGTGCTCAAAACCAATGTCATCCACTCGGTCCTTAATCAATCCAAGCGGACTATGTCCATGTGACTTCATTCTCTAGGCCCTACTATTCCGCTCGAATCTCGATACTACCAAACTCTTACCACCAAGCCGAACCAGTGCAACAAGGATAACCGGTAAATGTGATCCTCCAAATTATTCCTGTCTAGCGAGCAAAAGAAGTACTCTAAGCAGGGCTAAGCATCTAGTCAGGTTAAGTGATTAACTGACTAACTAGTGCCAAGAACGAGGATAACAAATCAAGGAAGGATAATGCACGCAAATAGGTACAAGAATGCAATACATACATAATATACATATAACCCCAACATAACCCGGTGAGATAACTATCTAACTCAGATTAAATAGGAGCAAGTGTTGACGCTCCTTAGCGCCCCAATTTATATACCGCAAGCGCACGGATCGTGGTAGCTTTTCCCTTAGAGTATTTCCCCAAGGTTTATCAATCCGTGGATCGACAATGAACTACCTAAGGTTTTCCATCTAATCTAACGGATCTATCCTAACATGAAGCATTGATTGCATATAAAGGGTAAACCTTTGATAGATATGAGTGGTGTACAAAGGTTGATCTCATCCATGAACATCGGTAAGGATAAAGCATGACCGAAGGCATGACTAAACCGATCGCTCGCATTCTAGTTGTAGTTCTAGCTAAACGAGTAAGCACAACATGCATCTCATCCAAAGCCTCTTTAAACCAAAACCTCCAATCCAACCCCTCGGGAACCCCCCTACTCAGGCCACGCCCTATCACGACACTCCCTTTGGACAAGGGCACCCAGAAGCACGCTAGTGTCGAACCCCCCTGGGTAGATCCGGTATGAACTCCTAGCCACCATAGCTACAAGAACACCCTATGCAATCTATCTCGAGAATAGATCTAGGAATAAGCACACCCAAGGCAAGAACGAAATCAAAGAGGAGAGACATGATCGCTAAATAGATCGGATGACATGAAGACATTACTCACATAATAGATTCGTTTGGATCATCACCACCGCGTATACACCATTGACGACTCCAACTAGCTCATGAACTCCACCATGACACAACCACGCAGGGAGGCCATGGCGGCTAGGGGTGGCCTAAGCCATCTCCTAGACAACTTCAAAGACTTGCGGCGGCCGTCGTCTCCCTCCGGTCTTAGCCCTAGGTTTTCGTCGAGTTCTGGGTGGATGGATGCCGCGAGTTGAATAAGGTGCGAGCTATTTATAAGCCGAGGAAGCCATCGGTCGAAGGAGAGGCCGAACCGCCTCAGAAACGGGCTAGGCCGGCCGGCCCCATGGGCCTAGGCCGGCCGACCTACCCTGTTTCGGGCTCACCTCGGTCTCATCTTTCGCGTGTAGACTCCTCGCATCTTCTAGAGTTTATGTCCTTCACGATTGCACCCCTTTGGACGTCATTATCTTGGAGATATCTTCGAGGAAAGGATGGGATAGAGAATCCTTCCTTAAATCTTCATTTGCTTTGCTTAATCCCGAAGTATCTTGATCTCATCTTTGTGGGCTTGGTCCTTTGGGCTCTCTGTGCATGGATGGGCTTCGAATCAACATGGGCTTTGGTCCTTCCTTTGGGCTTTGGCCTTCGTCTTTCTCCGTGTTGGCGCTCGATCACGGGCCTCGTCATTTCATGCTCCAAAATAGGCAAAAAACCTGCAAAAACGAAGTTCCTCCAAAATATATGTGCAAATGTGAAAATGACTAATAATTAGGCCGGGGTTAGGACGGTTAGTGATTTTGATATTAAATTCATGCCATTATCAAGGATAAACAAGGGATAAAATGGGTACTTAAGGAGCGCCAACATTCCCCCCATGCTTAAACCTTGCTCGTCCTCGTGTAAGTCCAGGAGCTTTGCTTATAAAGAAATCAGCGTTGCCCCTCAATGTCCTCTCTGTACTTAGTCATACATAACAAGACATATTGCTCTCTCAAGTATTTAACATTTAAGTTCATGTTGTGATCGGCTGCTTTTTTATTATGGAAGATAGACTAGCAATTAAAGAACAAACCACAATAATAAATAAATGCAATGCTCTCAAACTTAAGCGAACTTCAAACCTTTACCTTGTTTCATCGTGAAGAGTTTTCAAAAGAATGCATATCAAACACAAGTGAGGTTCTCTTGCAAAAGATCATTGAAATACTCATCTCATCAAGTCGCTCAAGCCAACATTAGATTGTCTTCAACCTATTCTACTCATATATAAAAGTGGAAGGCTTATGTGGAGCTTGGTAGGTAAAATCAATCCTAGCAAAACATTATACTTGAAATATTATCAAACTAAGAGAGAGATCTAATGGAATTACCGAGACTAGTCAAAAAGGCCATTGGAAAATAATGTTGGAGAGGGAGAAAGATGAAACACACACATTTAGATAGGTGGACATGTACAAGTGGCAAATGGATGATCCCGAGACACAAATGAAGTTCTCGTTATCGGATTGCACATGGTTGGAAGATTTGAGTATGGAATAGTTCTTTAAAATAACTTGGAAAATTAATAAAGCCAAAAAGAGCTAAGGAGCATTTTATTCTTCTCTTTTTTTTCTTTTTCTATCATTTTTCTATTTTTCTCTTTCTTTCTTTTTTTCTTTCTTTTTGCTCCTTAGAACTTTTGATAGCATAGAATACTTACCTAGCCATCTCCCCATGCTTGAACGAATGCTCGTCCTCGAGTATGAATAGTGGGAGAACCAACTGGCTAGGGTAAGTATCTCAAATTCATCTTCTTCTTCGTAGAACCTCTTGAATCTCCGGGGAGACTTGTCTCCCAAAACTTTTCTTTATATGGTGCCCTTGATTCTTTTGATTCCGTCGAAATGATAATCCATACTCAAAGTGGGTTGTGGTCAAGGAGATAATCACAAAAAGATATTTTTGGTTTAGGGTGGATATCCAGCGAGGTTTGTAAAATTCCCGAAGTAGAAACTCACAATGCATGGATAAATAGGCTAGCAAAAAGAAGGTTACATAAAAAAAACCCGGAATGACCAGCTTCTTAGTCTCGTACCAAAGAAATCAATCTTAATCCAACTCATCAAAATATAAGTTTGCAATCTAAATATTTCATCATGAAAGAATATGTATGTATAGGCTTTGGTGGGTAGAACTTTGCAAGAGATTCACAAATGTAGATAGCATAGGAATTAAGTTTTCAAATTAAACAACACAAGGTGTAAGGTCATCGGTAGACTTAAATCAAAGAGCAACATAGAATATGTGGGTTTAGAATTTAGTCATTTAACCTCCAAAAATAAAAGAGCCGGTATTTAATTATTTTAATTCCATTTAATTGAGAGCAAATGATCAAGTCATATACAACATAGCATAGGTAAAACAAAGCAGCAACTTTCATCACTTTTCCATAAGCAAGAGCATATAAGAATATCATCGTGGTGAGCTCAAGGTGATGGTGGTTATCATTCATTGAAAACAAAAACAAATCTAGGTTGTACTCCTAGTAGCCATGTTATTATAGGGAGAGATATACAAATGTTGCATCTTTGGTTGAAGGCATATATGTACAAGCATTTAGAAAAAGAGAGAGTTGAGGAAGAATTACCGTCCTTCTCGATGCTCGTAATGAAGTGTAGCGCGGCCTCCCCCATACTTAAGCATTGTGCTAAGCATGGAAGAAGAATCATGAGCATCTTGTGGCAACCGTGATTATCTTACTCCATGAGATCTTTCTTCCTTGTCCTTGAAATCCCCCCATGCTTAGCATGATGCTAGGCGTAGAAGGAGAAGATGTGTATTATAGAGAGTTGAGGAGAAGCAAGGATTGGGACCATCTTGCAATTCTTGAAGTCCTTCCCTCATGTGTATGAATATCATCTTCAATGTGTCTTCACCTTTCTTGCCTCAATTTCCTTCAACTTCTTCTTGTACTAAGTCATGGTCCCAATCCTTGCTTCTCATCGTCGTCGCCTCCTTCAATTCCTCGTTGTCCCATTGCTGCCTCATCTTCACGAATTTTTCTTTCAATTTCCAGAACAGAACCTATACTGAAACATTGCTCCATTGCGAAGTGCACGAATTTTCCTTTCCAACGAGTCCTTATTCGCCCAAAATTGATTCCGAACAAGAAAGTTGTGTCCATTTTATTCCAGCGCTGCAATCTGTTTCGAATTTCAAAACGCGTAGCGTCCAAAGTTTTTGTCATATCTCCTTGTACGGGTCTTCAAATTCATTGATTTTAGATGTGTTGGAATGGGAATTTCATGGAGTTTCTGAATATCAACTTTTTCTTCCTTATATGTCTCTATCCATGCACAAAATTTGATAAAAACAGCGGGGCTTGCTCTCGAACTTTGGAGATGTTGATGAATTTAATTTCTTCTTTGATCACGAATTCATGGGAACGCTTTGTCATGCCTGCAAAATAATTCAAGTGCACAATCTACCCACAAGGTGACGGTCGGGAGTAGAAACAAATGCCAACAAATCCACCATTCCTAAGATCTCAATTTGTGGCATAGCTAGCTTAGCGAAACTAGTGAGTGTACGTGTGTGCTAGTGTAAATGCAAATGAGAGGAAGGTATATAAACAAAGACAACATTTACACCTAGTTCTAAACACCATGTTTACAACTAGGTTGCCGAACTTCTCCATAGCCAAAAAGACTTATTTAACCAAGGTCAAAACACCATGTCTATCCCAAGATCAATAGGCCTTCATAGCACAAGAAAAAATAAAGCGCATTGCAAAGCTTATAAACCAACCAAATGCAACCTCATAGCTTGGTAACTAAATGATGATGGTCTTCAATCATGTCTAAACACCATGTTTACACAAGATTGCAAAAGATAAATGCTATCATGATTAGCATTACATAGATAGGAAAGCATACATCAATAAGATTGAGACCAAGCTAGCAAAATGAGGACATGAACAATGGAATGGATGCAAAGTGCAAATGCAAAGTTAGCAAAAACAAGTGTTAGCAAGGTTGAAAGGACCTTTCGATGTTGTTCCGCAACTAGCTTATTCAAAAACAATTGCTAAGAGTGACAAAAAGCCTTCGCGACACTTCATAAGAAGTGAGGCTTTTGTCAATGAAAAGGTTATTTATCGAAAAAGGATCAAGCAACCGAGCTAACAAGGTTTTAGAAGTAGGTTTATGGGTTTCCTATATATTTGGCTTAAAACAAAAATTTTGAAGAGAGAGTGTTGGGTATAGAAATTCTATCTAAGGTGGTTTCAAAAAAAAACTAGAGAGAAACAAAAGTTAGATTTTTTTTGAATGAAAAACATACCCTATGGTTTTGGGATTGCTCTATGAGGGGTTTTTCTAAGGGTTTTAGGATCTCAAAAGTGAGGCTAGTCAATGTTTTTTAGAAAAAGTTTTTTTATGCAACATGCAATGCAATGCAAGGGTGAGACGAACAACAAGTTATGCAATTCAACACGGAGTGGGTGAACAAAATGATATGGCATGATGAGGTGGTCTAAAACAAAACAAAAAGTTAGCCTAAGTTAACTAGCCACAAGTTTAGAATCAAAGGGTGGTGCAATGCTTGATAAATCTCTCTAAAAAGACACAAAGAAAAAGACTCAAAACACTAATAGGCACACAAAAAGGTCTACAAGTTTCCCAAGATCAAATAACAAAGTGCTCCCTCAATAACATTTAGAATGAACAACATGAAGTTGTGGTTTTTGTTAGAGCAATGGTACAATATTACTTGATATTCCGATTAAAGAGTGCAATGTAGACGGTCATATTAATATATATAAATAAAATGAACGGGTTGCCTCCTGCAAAGCGCTTCATTTAAAGTCATAGAGATTGACTTTCTCACATACCTTCTCATTGATGTGAAGCCATGATCCTTCGTGCGAGAATCTGAAGTTTCCATGCAGCTTGATGTCGCCTCTTGTAATCCATCGTGGTTTGCTTGCAACATCTTCATTTGTCGAAAGTCGACCGCTTGTGTCTTCATTTGCCAATGTCATTGGGGTTCTTCCTCTGCTCCAAGCCTCTGAATTTTATCATGTACGCTTGATGAAAGCATCGCCCAAGCTCCCCTTCATTGTTGTCATCGCCATCTTCTCTATCTTGTTCTCATCGCGTTGCTCCTGCCTCTTCTTCGTGGATTTTCCCCTGCGTCCAGAATAGAACATATACCAAAATATAGCTCAATTGAAAAGTGATGGGATAGAGAATCCTTCCTTATATCTTCGAGGAAAGGATGAGATTGGGAATCCTTCCTTAAATCTTCATTTGCTTTGCTTAATCCCGAAGTATCTTGATCTCATCTTCGTGGGCTTGGTCCTTTGGGCTCTCTATGCATGGATGGGCTTCGAATCAACATGGGCTTTGGTCCTTCCTTTGGGCTTTGGCCTTCGTCTTTCTCCGTGTTGGCGCTCGATCACGGGCCTCGTCATTTAATGCTCCAAAATAGACCAAAAACTTGCAAAAATGAAGTTCCTCCAAAATATATGTGCAAGTGTGAAAATGACCAATAATTAGGCCGGGGTTAGGACGGTTAGTGATTTTGATATTAAATTCATGCCATTATCAAGGATAAACAAGGGATAAAATGGGTACTTAAGGAGTGCCAACAACAAGGAATCATGCTTAGCTGCTTGCCTCGGTTAGCTTCGGGCTCGACCGCGAACTGGACTCCGAGTTCAGGCTCGACGGACTCGGCGGGCTCCACGGGTTCGTTCTCCGACGATTCGGTCACTATAATGCATGAATGCGATGCATGAATTAGTGCGATGCTATGCTTATGCATAAAATAAACTGCATGAAATGATATGCGCGAAAAGATGTACATGAAACAACATTTTGGATATGCAACTCTGACAAAACCGGAGATTCCAGTTTGACAAAACCGGAAGTTCTGGTTTCAAAACCGGATGTTCCGGTTTTCAGAACTTGACAGGCCAAAACCGGAAGTTCATGTTTCTAAATCCGGCAGTTCCGGTTTCAGCGGGTTACTTGCGGACGGTCCGCTCCAAAGAACCGGACCGTTCGCGACTCGACTTTCGACGTGGCGACCATGGCGCAGCGGCGGCACGGTCGTGTTCCGGCGGCAGAGGAGGGCCGGAACGGGCCGAAGGAGGCACGCACGGGGTGTTCTAGGGCGAGGCGAAGCTCACCCCACAAGTGGACGGCGAAGAGAGGCGACGAGAGAACGCCGCGACGGCGACGGGCGGTGGCGGGCGAAGGCGCTCTCCGGTGGCCCTGCACGGCGAATAAAGAGGCCGGGTAAGGAGGGGAATCAAGCGAGGAGAAGGAGAAGATGCTCCCCGCGTGAGGAATCGAGCCACGGCTCACCGGAGACGACGAATCGACGGCGAGGGCGGAGCTCGGACGGCGACGGTAATGGGGAACGGGGAAAGAGCTAGGGTTTGGGTTTGAGGGGAAAGGGCCGGTCGAACCTTAAGGCGAGGAGAGAAGTGAGGGGGCGGCACGGCAGCCGAGGATGGCCGGCGCGTGTCACGAGGATGACCGGCGGCGGTGGCGATGTGCGGCGCGCCGCGATTCGTGCTCTGCCCACGAAGCAGAGTAAATCCGAAAGTTCCGGTTTTTGAACCCGGAGGTTCCGGATTTTGAATTTTTCACCCCAAGATGTTACAGTTGGTGGGTAAAGCGATCAAGACATCAGTGGTTGTGGTACCGGTGGTACGCAGTGACACAGACGATGAGGTATCTTCCACGGGCAAGGTATAGTCTCGTCGGAGCTCTCCATCAGCCAAATTTTTAGGTCAGGACGATGGTGTTACATGGAGGAGCGAACTGATCCCGATGGACCATCCAAATTGGCCTCCACTTGCTTTTGCAGAGAATTTAGCTATTTCTTTCTCTCAACTCCTTTTCTTTAGTAGTTAGGACGTATATTTTCAGCTCCTAGTTGGTACCTTTTGCAAACTTTTTAGGGCAATGCTACGGCTGAGACGTCCCATATCTGTTTATTGTCGGACGCTTGACACATGTTGCAATAGACAAGTATCGATGTTGCAATTATTGTTTCGTTATGTTCTGCGGTGGATATTGCATGAAACATGGTGTTAAATTGCGGTGGGAATTTTCCATCCTCGAACCAAATGTCAGAGTCTTTTGTATACATATTGTTTTGTTGTTGCAAACGATAAGTTCAGACATTGCAACTGCTATCTATCAATATTGTGATGGACTGTTCGATGAAAATTTCTGATTTGATCGTTAGGACGCTAGGATTGCTGAACTTTTTAATACCTAGCATGGTACGCGGTCCGCACAGATGGCCTTATACAAGTGCCTATACTTTTTTTTTTTCACGAACAACGTATATGTTAGAATTTTTGCGTGGATACATGTAGAGCTCTCCTAACTCTAGTGGTTGTACCATCCATCTCCAACCTCATGTTTTTTTAAGAAAAAAGAGGGTTAAGAATTTCTTAAACATCAAAATAGCAACCTACAAAAGATTTGCGCATCTCCTTTAGTTTGGCCAAGAATGAAAAGGAGGAAGTGGGGAGGAGAACGCTTCGGCATCTTGCTTTTCTGTTGACGCCAATGGTGCACCTAACGTCTCGACAGAGTTTGTTCGACCGTGCAAGTATTCAATTCTATCAACTATAGTACCAAACCATTCTCATCTCACAAAAACAAAAGGTGAGTTACACAACTTACAATAATCACAATCCTGATGATACGGAAAAGTTAAAAGGTTGGTGTTAGTTTTTTCTGTTGGTACTCGCTCTGTCCGTTTGGCTTGTCAGCCAACCAACCAGTAGTACTGTTCTCTCATACTAAATCAGCACCAGCCACCAGCCACAGCCAAGCGAACACAGCGAGTTTGCCTTTTATTTGATCCATTGGCACCGCAAAATATGCTAGACTGGATTTCATATTCCTGATGTCAATGCAGAGTCCTTGCATTTTACTCGAGTTTGCGTGTTGCACTAGACCTAGATCCACTGATCCTGACTGGATTAGTACTACATTCTTAATCAGGTTGGTTCTACGCTAACATGTGTAATCGGAGTGTGTTTAGAGAATTTCACTGACAGTGGGCCCACGAGACGTGGCCTCGGGATTAGACCCACCGGTCAGTGACTCATCTGTGCGAAACAGCACCGGTAGCCGGAGCGCTTCCCCTCCCGCGCCGCGATGCTTCTCCTCGGCGGCAAAACATATTCTTCCATTGCGCTTGCGCCCTCCCCGTGCTCTCCACCTTGCCATTCGCTGCGCCTGACCCCGCTCCCCCGTTTCCGACTTCGACCTCACCGCCGGTCAGTCTCAACCCGCATGGACCCCGCCGACCAGTCGCTGGAGAAGGTGTACTCCGTGTGGGCTCTCCCGCCGGCGCCTGTCCGCGACCGCCTCCCCCACATTATGGAGGGCCTGCGCGCCGCGCACGACGGCCCCGCCTTCGAGCCGCACGCAATGGTCGTCGGAGACTTACGTAGCCGCCGATCGACATCCATCGAGGTGCTCCACACCGCCGCCGCCGCCGCCGTCCAGCCCTACACCGCCCGTGTCACGGGGGTCTCCCGCGGCAGCTTCTTCTACCAGTGCGTCTACCTTCTCCTCGAGCCCACCCCCGAGGTTAGCATCTCTTCTCCTCATCTCCTTGCGCGAGTGGTCGTGGATTCAGTTTGATTTGCGATTTGATCAGAATTTCGGACTTACAATTTTGGTTCTGAAACCCGGACGAAAAGTATGCTTTGAAATGATTTAGTTTTCTTAATTCAAAATTCTCTGAATTTTTTTCAGGTGGTGGCAGCGAGCGATCACTGTTGTGGCCACTTCGGTTATAAGAGGAAGACTCGTGAGTGTACTAGTTGCGTTCTGTTCCTGAAAAATCACATGTTAGTGACTATTTGCACTTGGTTGTACAATTGCAGCATACATGTCGCACGTCAGCCTCTTATACGGAGACCTGACAGATGAGGAGGAGGCAAGGAAGAAGGTAGAGGAGCTGGACAAGGATATCTATGGATTGGAGTTCGAGATCTCTGAGCTTGCACTCTATAGAACAGACTAGAAACAACACGCGGCGTTGCCGCGCTGAAGCCATTGTCTACCTTTGGTTTTGCCGCTTATTTGTACATATTCTGTGGTTTTGAATTTGTAAAAAAACAAATGTACTGATCTGTGAGCACCATAATTGCATTGAACCACCAAAATTCTAAATGTTACATGGTTTTATAAAGATCCTGACTTTACATAGGGGCCAAAAGATTGTTGTTTCAGATGTACTGGGCAAAAGATATGTGTTTGCCATTACACGAAGAGCATGGTGTTACCAAATATTTGTGTACCACAATAGCAAAATATAAGGGTCATATTATCAGCTTGTGGAGAGCAAATTCTCCAATGTTCTTTCCATCTGTAGTTCACAAAAGCTAACTGGATAGTAGTAAACAAAATCTTCTGATGCCAAATGTGTTTCCATCTCCTTCACTCCTTCGTTCCTTGATATCTGATTCATATGGAAAAAAGTAATTAAGTACAGTTGAATCAAATTTAAAAAGATAACATTTCACAGTTAACAAATCACCATGCATAGTCATTACAATAGTAGGCACTACACTTACGGACATTAACTGTTGTCCACACATACAAGGTAAACAATGCCCAAACAATTAACTTTATAAAATTCAACAAGCCATGTTATACTGATCCATGATACATATTTTAACAATTTGCAGACAGAAGAGGATTCTGAAGAAAGTTATTCAGGTCAGAAGACGGCACACTTAACTATTCTTGAAGTTATTTTGCTTTGTTCTACCTAAATTTTAACTAATGCCATTGCCATTAAACTGATGCTAAGTGACTGTAAGGGGCAGCAAGATTTAATTGTGCACTTTTGTCATCTCCATCTAATGAGGCAACAACGTTGCTCTATGCTGAGTACCGAGTCTATGCAATGAATAATAACATTGGTGAAGAGTCACCACTTTAGCTCGAAAATTGCACATCAACTGAATAATAAACTGACCGTTATTAGGAATCTGGTTTTCTTTAGTGCAGCAAGATTTTTGTGGTGGTTCAAGTCTATTAGAATTATGAGCGTTAGTTCTAGTCTTGGGAGTTTAACTGTCTAACACAAGGTAAAGCATTTGGACATTCAGGTAATTAATGGTCCCACTGAATATGTGTGCTAATTCTGATGATCTTTAACATAACTATGGGACAAGGGCTATTTTGCTGACCACTTTTATACAACAATTTTTTATGGCATCTGACACATTTGGCTTGCAAGTCTACATATACACACCCTGCAAACATGCCTCTATCAGTGGAAGGGAATTTTCAGTGGGTGCAGAGACAAAACTGTGCATGCTCCCTCCTTCGAAGGGTTCAAGAAAACTTGCTGATTGTGTCATTATTCTGCTGGTTTATTCCAGTGTCATCTTGAAAAAGAAAAAATGGACGCTAGTGTTGGTCTAGTTGGCAGTGATATCAGAAGCCTCATCTCATTGGTGATTTGCACTTGGTATGATCTAATGTTCAATTTAATAATGCATATGGGTGCTTACCTACCAGGTTAAATTAGTGTGCCACTGGAGGTTACTTAGATGGTAGTGATACTGAATTACTGACGCAGGTGGCTAATATGGAAGGAAAGAACCCTCTGTTTGATGCATAAACTGAGTCATATTGCTGCATGAAACCAAGCTGATAGAAAATAGAACATGATATGATGGGTAATAAATTGAGTCGCGAGCCGTGGCCGCGGTACAAGCCACAGCGATAGGCAAGCGGAGTGGCTGGCTAGGCTAGTGGCGGCGGATGGTAGGTCTCAGCCGTGGGTGCTGAATGACCGGTGCTATCTATCCCAGCCACGCTGCCTTGGCCGTGCTGTGTGCCTGCGTGCTTGTGTGGTGTGAGTGCGACCTGACCTGAACTGGCCTTGTGAGTCTGAGGGTGAAGGAAGGAGAGGACAGGCCGGGGAGGAGCCGAGGAGGGATGGCCACTGCTTGCCTACGCACTACAGGCCGGGCAGGATCCGACTATCCGAGGCTTGTTCTGACCTGGCGCAGCACCAAAAGGAAAACTCTAGACCATCAATGAGCACGTACGGGGAGTTGGCCCAGGAGATGGAGGCGAAGGACCTCCTTGAGGCGCCGCCGTCATGTCCGTGGCCGTTCTCGGCGGGAGGGAGCCTCCTCCTGGAGGCGGCGGCGGAGGAGATGCTCCTCCGGCCAGGGTCGCTGTGCTCGGCCGGCCCCGCGCCGCCGTCCATTCTCCCACCACGCGACGCCCACGGGGGAAGGCGAGGGGCCTCGGATTGGCGACGGCGCTGATCCGCAGGAGGGGGGCGGCGGCGGGGTGAGGTGCCTCCTCCCCCCATCAAATGGTGAGGACTATAGGGTTTAGGAAAACTGGGATGGATCTTATTCGAACTTCAGAGTCTTAGTACAGCAATAGAGAAATCGGACTCATGAGCAAAGAACAGCGTTATAGCAAAAGAAGAACAGCATTAAAGCAAGAAAAAGAAGATGTAATCTGGGAGATGAAATTACTTGAACAGTATGTGATGTTTGGCGAGAGATGAAAAGGCACGGGGAACTGGGGAAGGCAGAGGGACCCGCGGAGATAAAAAGCTACGAGGAAGGTGAAGGGACCGAGGTGTATTACTCGGCACAGTAAAAATGGAGAATTCTCTGGACTACGGTCGAAACGCTGTTTGTACGGACGAAATACCAAACGCCCAATCCCGATCGTACGATTTTGAAAGGCCTTCTGACGTGGCACAACCACAGCCCGTTTTATAAAAGCTTGGAGTCATGGGAGTTGGTGGAGGTGTGCCATCTTGAAAAGAAGTGATTAGTTTCCTCTCCATGGTGAATTTGCTGTAACTCAAGTTTGAGAATAAGTAATGCTTCACCTTTGTTTTGTTGTTTACCTTTGTTTTTTACTTGGGAACATATATAGTGTAAACCACAACTTCGTGAAAACTTATGCAAACTACGGCAAAAAAGTCGTCTAAATTCAAAAAAAAATCACACATCTAGATAATATGATAATACACAACCTTATAAAATATCTTGTTCAAACTCGACTTCGTCTGTGAGATATGAAAAGAACAAATTTCAAGCCAGGAAGTTGTCCAGATGATTTGTTAAAAAATTGTTATTTTTATATCTCACAAACGAAGTCGAGTTTGGACAAGATATTGTATAAGATTGTGTATCATCATATCATCTATATGTGTGATTTTTTTGATGAATTTAGACGACTTTTTTGCCGTTGTTTGCACGGGTTTTCATGAAGTTGTGGTTTGCACTAGATATGCTCCCTTTTTACTTTCTATATATGCACCTGGTTTGTATCACCATTCACCATTCACCAGTACCACTTTCAATTGGAATAAGTGTACTTGTGATTGAAGTACGGAATCATGTAAATCTGTTATGTTTGTATCTTTGGTTTTCCTTGAAACATATTTTGGATGATTTAGATTGTGCTGGGTTTGTTAACTCCTGTTGAGACAAAGCAGGTACTCTTATAAGAGCCTGAAACTGTGTTGGTATCACGTTAGAGAATACCGTCCGATTAGATCATGAGATATACTAGTAATTGGGCTATATTCCGTTAAGAGATCAAGCTCTCAATCCTTCAAGTCAATAAAATAGTAGCTTACAATACATACCATGCAGCATATAGATGTGGTACATTGCCGTTCAATATAGGGCACATTATTGATGATATTGCTCCAGTGTGACCATGCAGGGATCTATGGTCTCTACTCATCCCTAAACCTTCTTCCGCCTGACCCAGCTTCCCTTTGACAGTTGAAATATGTGGCAGCGGCAATATTGAGGTGGTATTGCCGTGCAAAGCTTCTGCAGTTGAAGTTGTGACGCATTTCTGGTGCAAAAACTGTGCCCCTGCCAAGTTGCCGGAACAGCACAAATACCATCCTGTGGATGCCATATCTTGGCTCTGGTCTCTCATAAAGTACTAGCTCTTTGCCTGCAAGAGCATCCTGATATTATGCACTCAAGAGTTTAAGGAGCATTAAACTGGGTAGAAACAATGTCGTTTATAATATTGTTTACTCTTTTTAGACAGATAGAAGTCTCTAAGAGATAGGTCTTCTTGTTTCTTATTCTAGATATCTTTTTATTTCAAAGTCCCAATTCAGAACTTTAATATGACAATAAACTACTTGCATTTCCTATCTCTGCTGAAATGTGAACCAGTGCACATTTTAAATGGCTACTCATGTTTAATGTTAAGACATCCTGATTCCGATAATGGGCTAGATCAAAACTGAATCCTACCTGGTTGCTCCATTACTTTATGTTACTAAATTAGTGGATTTTGTGATTATGCATGTTATATTTTGTCGGTTCCCATTGTATCATCATGTAAGCACTAAGCTGACATAGTACTTTCAACTAACAAGTTTGTCTAGCTTTTGGTTTATGGTTGCTGATTTCTTGTATCAATTGCATCCTAATCTGCATCAGTTCGGTGGTATAACTGGCCTGAGAAAAGATTTACTCCACAGCTGCAAAATTCATCTGAAATGAAATGGAATGACAAATCACTATGTGCATTCATACCAAAGCTGATGTTAGTTGTTTCAGGAATATCTATCACCATCCTACACAAGAACAAAGCAACATCATATAAGGCAAACTAAAAAGAACGAAATCTTGAAAGAGTGGAGAATGTTGCACTTGGTTTACCAGTGCAAGTACTGCCTTAGAGAGGGATTGCTCGGACTTGGGGCATCGGGGTCAATCAGTACCTTCAGATCAAGACAAGCATGTTAGCATATAGACGTGTTTGAGATATACTGCAAACATTAAGGCCTTTTGTTCCTATAAATTTATTCAGAATGGTACTGATACATATTCGGCGAAGTGCATAGTACTTTTATATTTGTTTAATAACATTAGGACTTGCATACATTATTCTACTTGATAGTATCTACTATCTTCAAATCACTTAGCTCACCAGGGTGTAGAAAGCCCTCATGTCATTGCCACCAAGATCAACTCGTGGTTTACTTAAAACCGCAGATGGCTTTAGCTCAGCACCTGCTAGAAGTAGCCTGTTGTTGTACGTTATTCTGAGTGGAACGGTTGGTGTAAAGGGCTCCAACACATCCTGTATGACATGAGCCATAACCAAAGGATCCATTGTAGCCTAAAATATATTTGATGAAATATCTCGTCTAATGATTGGCTATTGCTCTTGCTAGATCTCTGAACTACCTCTCTGTGGACATGGAGGCAGTTGCAGTCTGAGTATGAACTATTTATATTGGAGTTGAGGGGGGATGTCTTATTCACTTCTCTGAATTTTGAGATACTTGAGCCATCGCAGTTACTGCCTGTGCTGCACCATCCCTGCAAACGGATGCATAAATATGTTGTGCTCTGCAAACGGAGTCCACTTTTCGCCATCTCACGATAAGGATTCCAGTTTCGTCCTGCGCTATCCAAGTAGAATCCTGTTGTACCACCTTCACATGGGTGAAGCTTTTTTACCACTATCCCTTATCCTAGGTTAACTTTTGGAGGCACGCTTTTAGTATTTTTTTTACTGTGGCTGTGGTCGAGTGACGGGCATAATATCATATTTGCTTTCCCGGATGCTAAAACGAACCGAGGCTCCCTACTCCTCGGTAACTTTGGAGCATGTGAAAAGATGAGCATCTCTTTCCCGGAGAAAACGAAAATGGTGGCCAAAGGCGCGCGCGATCAAATATGAGAATATTTCGGGCGCTCCTTTTTTATCCTCCTTTTATCTGTTCTTTTTTTTACTGAGTGGACAATATATATTCTCACCTTCCGATCCTCTCTTGTGCTCAAAAGGTTTTGCACTTGATTCTGGCCATCGCAGGCTTCAGCTACCTGCAGTCTTGCCTAACTTGGTTCCAGCAGATTCCACTGGCTCTGCATCTGCTAACCCTCTGAAGAATCCTTCTTCCTGTGGCTGTCAGGCATGTGCGATGCCTCGACATTATTGTTGAGCAAAGCGGCAGCGGCGTCCACGACAGTATCTGCTGCAGTACGTACTATGTAATGTTCTTCCTTTCTCGGACGTGTGGGCACGGCGATCGCTTGCGCAGTTCTTGTCCACTTGTGAATTTGTGATCGCGAAAACGCCTGGGCGCAGGCGGCCGGCAGCTTCTGTCGGGGTGGACGGGGGCGCCAGGCATCACGTGCTTTCCACGTGCCACAATAGATGAATAGAACTCTAGGAGGATGGTGAGGTCATTCCAATGAAAATTTTTCTTAAATATCTGAATTGATGAATGGAACTAGTCTTCGGAAACAAAATTCCAGTTCACGGTTTCATAAATTAATTAATTTATTGCGAAAAAATGCTTTAACAACTACGATAAATGATTTCTTTATATGAACAAAATGATTAAACAAAACAAACAAAAAGGTTAACATTGCGAACATCTGAAAACTAAATATTAGGAACAAATGAGTTCACATCACGAGACAATTTAGTCGACAAATTGAAAAAACAATTTAACATCACGATTAAACTAATCATAAAAAAGTAAAATATTATTTTTACATAGACCGCGGTGGATGTTGTAGTTATTGTCTCTTTATGTTCTGCGGTGGATGTTGCATGGAACATGGTGTTAATATTGCGGTGGGAATTTTCCATCCTCGAACCAAATGTCAGTCTTTTGTATACATATTGTTTTGTTGTTGCAAATGATAAGTTCTGACCTTGCAACTGCTATTTATCAATATTGTGATGGACTGTTCGATGAAAAATTCTGATCGGATCATCCGAACGCTAGGATTGCTGAACTTTTTAATACCTAGCGTGGTACGTGGTAAAAACTCCGCACAGATGGTCTTACACAAGTGCCTATACTTTTTTTCACGAACAACGTATATGTCAGAATTTTTGCGTGGATGCATGTAGAGCTCTCCCGAGTCCCGACTCCTGGTGGTTGTACCATCCTTCTGCAACCTCATGTTTTTTTAAGAAAAAAGAGGGTTAAGAATTTCTTAAACATCAAAATAGCAACCTACAAAAGATTTGCGCATCTCCTTTAGTTTGGCCAAGAATGAAAAGGAGGAAGTGGAGAGGAGAACGCTTCAGCATCTTGCTTTTCTGTTGACGCCAATGGTGCACCTAACGTCTCGACAGTGTTTGTTCGACCGTGCAAGTATTCAATTCTATCAACTATAGTACCAAACGATTCTCATCTCACAAAAACAAAAGGTGAGTTACAAAACTTACAATAATTATAATCCTGATGATACGGAAAAGCTAAAAGGTTGGTGTTAGTTTTTTCTGTTGGTACCTGTAGTAGCCTTTTAATTTGAACAGGTATCTTGTAGTACTATCCGAGATCGATCCATGGCCATAGCAGAGAGGTCCATCCTGATCACTGCATTGACATGCATGCAACAGCATGATGTAGATTGCATGGAGTACTAACAATGATCATATCATAGGCCTAAGTAAAGCACATGCTGCGATTAAATCTGCAGCTTTTGGTGTGAGGGACCGAAACTGGCGACCAAAGGGGGTGAATGGGAGCCGATCAAAATTTCAATCGAAATCGATCCGTCGGCCTATATCCCGAAAATCACCACAAACCCTCAAATCCTAGATGAGGTGTGGAGTAGCTATAGAAGAGCTAAACCAAAACTAATCACCCCTAGGAACGAGCGAGAGAAAGCACGAAAGCGATCGAGAAAAACTGCAGATCTAGCAGTCAGGGACCGGTCAGACCGCTCGCTCTGGGCGGTCAGATCGGTCGGGCTGGATTTGAAATTCTAGACCGGCCAGACCGGTTGCTCGGACCGGTCAAACCGGTTTCTGCGACCGGTCAGACCGCTTCTGCCCAGAACAGAATTCCAGCCTGCGAACTCGAGGTGATTTTAAGATTACTCGTTCAAATCATCACCAAATGGTCTCAAAATTTGCAGGGAGGTTCCTGGGATAGAGACGAACCTCACCATAAAAAGAATTAATCCAAAACGCAAAGGATCACTAGAATTTCGAGGGGGAAAGAGGCAAAAGAGGGTTTTCCAAAAACTCCAAAAACCTCAATCAGAGGGACTCGTGATTCTCGGGGGTTTAGCTCTAGGCTAGATGGTCGAGATGCAAATCACGGAGTCCCTAAACCCACCAAGAGAAAGCTTTGATCCCAAAAACCATCAAAAGGGAGGAAATCAATCCAAGAACAAAAGATGAACGGGAACACAAGAGAGGTGCTCAAAAGGGTCCTCGATTTCATTCAAATTCATCGTGATTTACAGAGGAATTCATCTATACAAGAGCTAGACCTCCACCCATTCATCCACCCTCTCAAATTTGTGGACCTAGCTATAATCTAGACCACTTTGCCATGTAGATCTCGGCCTAACCCTAGAATAGATAGAGGAGCAAGGAAAAACAGAAAAGGACTCGTGGCTTGGAGGCTCACCTATCCAAGGGGGGCAGGTGAGATGTATTTATACGACCTCGGGGGCGACCGGTCAGACCGGTCTCACAGACCGGTCAGACTGGTCCCTTCCCAGAAATGACCTCCACCCTAACTCATACACTAAAAACGCTCGTAGGTGCAAAACCGGAAAGGGTACAAGATCTCATCCGACGGCAGAGTTTCTTTCTTCGACTCGAAGCCTTCTCTGCGATGCCGCCACATTGATGCAGATCTGATCCGCGGTTTTGAGGGGTCCGCAAAACCTGGTGAGGTGGCCGGTTTTGTGAAAACCGCCAAAACTCCACGCGCGGGAAGATTCCCGCCTCCACGCTGTGGCCCTGGACGCCGTTCCCGCCTCGGCCTTCTGACAGCCCTAGACGCCGCCCGATGCCCGACACCTCCTCTCCCGCAGCGAGGCCCTAGTCGCCGTCGACGCCCGTCACCTCCGCTAGTCCCGAGGCCGACGCCCGTGCCTCCACGACTTGGCGTCTTCAACCGCCGTCCGCCAGCTTGATTTTGTGGCGCAAACCAAGAAACCCGTCATCCACCGGTGCTTGCGCCCTCGATCCAGGAGTGGACGCCACAGTTGCCGCCCGGCCCGAGCTCCGGTCCCGGCTGACCTTCACCGCCGTCCACCGCACGGTCCATCGGCCACAGCACCTCCACGCCAGCTCACCGTCGACACTCGATGCCCGTGTACCGCAACCAAAGACCAAGTACACGATCACACCGCACGGTTGACAATTCACTCATCTCAGCCAGGAGTGAGTACTGCTCATTCCTCAATCTCCCCCTTGATGAGTGCATTGTCAACACACCACCTGTAACCAGAGAAGTGAAAAGTAAAAAATGGCACGAAGAAAGTGAAGAACTCAAACAAGTGACAAAAAGCTCAGAAAGGTAAGAACAGTCACTTACTCAAGCAAAGATCGATTCCCTAAGACAAGGGCAATGGCTCGACGCAATCGATCAAAAGCCAAAACATGACTCCTCAAAGACAGAGGTAATGCTCGACGCAGTCATGCAAGAAGCAGAGGGAGGGCGAGGAAAGATCAGGAGCCAAAACAAAGCAGACACTCCCCATGCAAAGCCTTTCCCTCTCACAAGTGCAACTCTCCCAAAATGATGCACTCTCAAAGCCCTGTGCGCAACAAGTTTTTCAAAAATCAAACAAGTCTCTTCCTTGTTCGATCACTTCTCTACCAAAAATTCTCCCCCTTGTTGGCACATGCACACATCAAGCCTAAAAAATGCCTAAACCTCCCCCTGAAATCATGCTATGCAATGAATGTCGTGCAGAGGGTGTAAGTGAAACATTCAGGCATACAAAGATATGATCATCTAGTGACAGGCATGTGTGCTTCATAAACAGGAACTGAATCTAGCTCAACAGGGTATATCAATCAAGTCCAGAGCTAGCAAGTTCAGTTCAGCAAAAATAAAAGCATCACCCATGATCTAGCAATCCCACATGGATCTTTTCAATCCATTTCAGACATATATTAAACAATTTTAACAATTTTAGCTCATGTCCAAGATTAAAGGCCACACTAGCATGAATAAGATAGCAAAGCATATCAATACAACTTAACATGCCAGTAGCCAAGACAGGGTGATCATGTTTTCAGATTTTCAAATCAAAATAGCTTAACTCAGATGATATGACATATACTGAAGAGCAAGCCATACATGATCAAGTCTAAGAAACTACACTAGAAAGCACTAGAGGATCATAACAGTGTATACAAGAATGCCAGTGTAGTAATGCAAAATGCAAATATGTACAATGTAAATGCATCTATCAGAAGCTAGAAAGCGAAGAGAAACAAAAACAAAGACATACAAAAAGCTAACCAAAGAGAAGTCAGCGATCAAAAGGGGTAACAAACCCCAAGCTCCCCTCGCAAGCGCGCAAAGGTGTCCTGCTCAAGTGGTTTGGTGAGGATATCTGCGGTTTGCCTCTCTGAAGGGACATGGTTCAAGTCTATATGACCTCTCTCATGGTTATCTCGCAGGAAGTGGAACCAGATATCTATGTATTTGGTTCTGGAGTGTAGGACATGGTTCTTTGCAATGCTAATGGCAGACATGTTGTCTACAAAGATGGGAACCCTACCAAAACTAAATCCATAATCCTGCAAGGTCTGTTTCATCCAAAGGATCTGGGAGCAACAGCAAGCAGCGGCAACATACTCAGTTTCTGTGGAAGAAAGCGCTACGCTAGCATGCTTGTGAGAGGACGAAGACACCAAAGATGTACCGAGAAATTGACAAGTGCCGGATGTTGACTTGCGATCCAACCGACACCCACCGAAATCGGCATCAGAAAAGCCAACCAAAACCAGAGAAGAATCCGCAGAGTACCAAAGACCAAACTCAGGGGTGAATTTAAGATACCTGAAGATGTGTTTCACCACCTGCTTGTGGGAGATGCGCGGCGAAGCCTGATATCGCGCACAGAGGCCGACCACAAACTGAATGTCCGGCCGGGTCGCCGTCAGGTACAGGAGAGAGCCGATCATGCTCTTGTACTCCTTCTGGTCCACCGCCTCACCGTCCAAGTCCTCATCAAGCGCCGTCGATGCGCTTATCGGAGTCGGCTGAGGAGACAAGTCACTCATGTCGAACTTTCGCAGCAAGTCCCTCGTGTACTTGGCTTGATGGACGAACGTGCCCTGGGAAGTTTGCTTGATCTGTAGCCCGAGGAAGAACTGCAGCTCACCCATCATGCTCATCTCGAACTCCCTGGACATGTGCTCAGAAAACTTCGAAACAAGAGCGTGAGAAGAGCCACCAAAGATGATATCATCCACGTATATCTGAACCAACAAAAAATCAGTGCCAGAGCGCATGAGGAACAAAGTTTTATCAACACATCCCATTTTAAAATCTTGAGCAAGCAAGAAGTTTTTAAGCCTATAGTACCAAGCTCTAGGCGCCTGTTTCAAACCGTAAAGAGCTTTCTAGAGTTTGTAAACTCGGTTTGGAAACTTGGGATTTTCAAAACTAGGGGGTTGTTTCACATAAACTTCCTCTTCAATAAAACCATTCAAGAAGGCAGATTTCACATCCATTTAGAAAACTTTAAAACCCTTGGAAGCAGCAAATACAAGAAAGATTCGAATCGCCTCTAAGCGTGCTACCGGGGCAAAAGTTTCCTCATAATCAATACCCTCTTTTTGGCAAAAACCCTAGGATACAAGCCGAGCCTTGTTCCGCACTACCAACCCATCTTCACCTTGCTTGTTCTTGAAAACCCATTTGGTTCCAATGGGATTACAAGCAGGTGGAGGCTCAACCAAAACCCAAACCTGATTCCTTTCAAAATTTTCAAGTTCCTCATGCATGGCATTAACCCAATTGGAGTTAGAAAGAGTGTGTCCAACATCTTTGGGCTCAAAAGAGGCAACAAATGCTGAATGAGCAAAGCCAGCGATACTTGTTACCTTAGACCGTGTGACTCGCTCGTTGAGGTCACCTAGCATCTGTTGAGGTGGGTGACGACGCTGAATGTGTCGCGGTGCTTCCCTTGTCGAAGTCGCCTCCTCCTCAACCAAAGCTGGTGTCTCCTCATGTGCAGCAGGGGAAGGCTGAGTCACCTGCTCGATCGGCCCCCGGGAAGTGGATGTAGTCGGATCGGGGCCGTCATCATCGTCCGAGCTCATGGCGGAGGCGGCTGGATCCACAGCATGTGTGGTAGCCTCAGCATCACCCTCCGCAGCTTCTTCCTCCTCATCTTCAAAGATGGGGGTGCCGAGCTCATCATCCCCTGCAACCTCAAAGACTGCAACCTCAAAGACAGAAGAATTGCACGGTGCAGTCTCGTCGAAAGTGACTTCACAAGTCTCTCTGACGATGTTGGTATCAATAATCAGCACGCGGTAAGCTCTAGAGTGAGAAGCATAATCGATAAAAATACTGTCAGTCGATCGAGACTCAAACTTATCAAGATTTCCTTTCTTCAGCACAAAGCACCGGCAACCGAAAACTCTGAGATGGTCAACACGGGGCTGGCGTCCAAATCGCAACTCATAAGAAATCTTGTGCATGAAAGCACGCAAGAAAATACGGTTGGACACATAACAAGAGGTGTTAACCGCCTCAGCCCAGCACTTTCTAGGAGTCCTATGCCCATCGAGCATCGTCCTAGCCATGTCCACCAGCGTCCGATTCTTCCGCTCTACAACCCCATTCTGCTGTGGAGTGTAGGGAGAAGAATACTGATGTTCAAGACCTTGATCACCGCAAAAGGTGTCAAAACGAGCATTTTTGAATTCTGTGCCATTGTCACTGTGAATCGCTTTCATGGTCTGGGGTAGCTCATTTTTCAACCTCAAGATCAAGTCTCGAACAAACTCAAAAGCCTCATCCTTGGTTCTCATGAAAAAGACCCAAGAATAGCGAGAAAAGTCATCCAGGATCACAAGAACGTACCACTTCCCACCAACCGACATCACCCGAGAAGGACCGACTGTGTCCATATGTAGCAACTCTCCAGGGTGAGTGGTCATCACTTGATTAACAGACGGATGGGAGGTGGCAACCATCTTCCCGTGGCGACACGGGTGGCAAACAATGTCCTTTTCAAACTTCAATTTGGACAATCCTCGGATCATGCCAAGTGAGCTAAGTCTCGACAACAAGTCAAAGCTCAAATATCCAAGTCTCCTATGCCACTTCCACAGATCAGAAGAAGGACCAGCCAACAAGCAACAAGGAGGACCAAAAGGAGTTCCAGAGAAATCGACCAAGAAAACTCGGTCACGAGGAACGATCCGGCAAACCAGGTCTCCTCTGGAATCCAAAACACGAGAACAACCCTCCTTGAAGTGAACTTCAAACCCATCCTCAAGAAGTTGCGAAACCGAAAGCAAATTAAAGCCAAGATTTGAAACCAAAGCAACATCTCTCAGGGTGAAGCGATCAGAAACTCTAACAGCGCCAACACCACGTACCTTGCCCTTACCATTATCCCCAAATATGATGTATTCTTTGTGGCGCATTGGGGTGAGGCTAGAGAACCACTTGTCATTCCCGGTCATATGACGCGAACAACTAGAGTCCATGATCCACCTGTTCTCCAAGCCTCCAACCTGCACATCAGTAGTGAGACAAAGGGTGAGCAAATATCTCAACACTGGGGTTAGCAAAGTGTGAAGCAAACCAGTGTCGAGCCATTTGCTCTACAGAAGGGTTAGCAAAATCAGGAAAAACGTATCCCCCGTCCCGTCTACCGCGAGGCAGACGACCACCACCGCGAGGAAAGCGTGGTGCATCATAACCTCCTCCAAAGCCTCGGTCTCGTGGTCCATAGCCGTACTGAGGACGACCAGGAGCACGACCGGCAAAGCGATCACCCGCTGGAGCACGGTAACCACCACCGTCTCCCTGTCCTCCACCTACACGGCGCGCCCTAGCATCTTGCCTACCACCACGCCGAGGAGGACCATGCACCCGAGCAGAGTACATGTCCGAGTTGCATCTCTCCTGCTCACGCCTCACAGCCCACTTCCTCCTGAAGCAAAACTCCTCCAAGTGACCATCTCTGTCACAGAACTCACAGTGGTACCTCACCTTTCTCTTGGGAGGTGGAGGCCCCGCCTTTGGACGGGGAGGAGCGGCCCCCTTCTTCGGGGCGACCTGGGCTGCGGCAGCAGGGAGCGTATCGAGGGGATTCCTCAGCTCATTGGGCTTTGGAACCCAAACCTGCTTTTGTGGAGGTGCTTTTGATGGTTCTTTCAGCACACCATCCACGGGGTCAACAAGCGAAGGCTGCGTGCTCGTACTAGCAGTGTTTAGAGCACTCGAAACTCCAGCAGCCTTGCCGATCTTACCATACAGCTTGTCAAAGTCTGACTGCGTGTAGGTGTAACCGACCCCAAACCCATCACCACGCTTAAATTGCTTGATCAGCATGCCCAACTGCGACTCACTGGCAGAAACCCAACTAAGAATCGCCTAAGATATGTGTTCTCATTCTCCAAGTTGGCTTTCTCTACCGCAAGAACATCCAAATCAGAAATCAGACCAGGGCAAATAAGACAATCATTAGGTGGGCTAGACTCAACGACCTTAGTCTTCCCCAAGGACTTAATCAAAGCATTCTTCTCATCTAGCTCCGACCTAAGCGTGGGACAAAGTTTACAAGCACCAAGCAGAACTGGCCTAGACTTCACCTCTTCTAGCTCGCAAACAACAGTAGCAAACTTAGACTGCAACGAAGCTAGACCAGACTTAAAGATGGGACACTCATCACATTCAAGCACATCACTAACAATAGGAGCGTCCTTGGCCAGTTCAAGCTCATGCTTGGCCTTGGCTAGCACATGAGACACGTCAGCAAGCGAAGTGTTGGCAACATCCAAGTTCGCGACATTCTCATCATGTTTGGCACGGAGAGCAACAAGATCATTTATGTGAGATATGCAGCCAGCGCACTCATCCTCACCAGATTTCTCTCTAGCACAAGCCAGCTCAGCCCTAAGCTTCTTACGCTCTCTAGCTGCTTTCTTAAGCAGCCTTTTCTGATTGTCGAGAGCGGCATACAACTCCCTATCCTTAGTGTCAAGCAGGTCGATGGTGGAGTTTACCTCTGAATCACTCTCAGATCCAGGAGAAGAGTCGTCGTGTGTCGGTGTAGCATGTCCACCTGGAGATGCACGAGCACCATTGGCCTCGCCCGCCATGGTGCAGAAGCTCTTGCGACGACCAGCCGCCAAGCAAAGGCCGATAAAGCCGGTGGCTTCCTTGTCCCGCTTCTTCTTCTTCTTGTCATCGTCGTCGAAGGTCAGTGAAGAAGAGCGGTCGGTGTCGGAGCTCTTGTCGAGGTCGCTGAGCTGCGCTAGGAAAGCCTTCTCCCGCTTCTTGGCCTTGTACTGGAAGCGCTTCTTGAGCGACTCCTTATCAAAGCGCCCTCCTCGGTCACGACTGCGGTGCTTGTGGCGCCAACGCTCCTTGTTGGAGCCTCCCTCGTCGCGGTCGCGGTGGCGATAGTAGTCGACTTCTTGGGGCAGTCGGAGACGAAGTGGTTCGGATCGCCGCAGTGGTAGCACCCGGGATTCTTCCTCCTCTGCCTGTTGTGGTAGACACGCTGGAACTTGTTGATGAGGAGGCACAAGTCTTCGTCGCCCAGCGTCTCCAACTGCTCATCTGTAACAGAAGGCAGAGAGGCAAAAGAAAAGCCAAGAGCAGAGTTAGCGTTAGAGTTCGATCCACCTGGGCCAGTCACAAGAGCGATGCTCTTGGAAGGAGGGGCATCATTGAGCTTGGCTCATGTCTGGTTATCCACGTCAGTGGCCTTGAGCTTGCCGAAGAGCTCATTCACGGTCAGAGTCTCATTGCCTGCAGACTCGATGATCGTGTTCACCTTGAGATCCCACACAGAGCGGTCAAGTGCGTAGAGCAACTTGAGAGCCTTCTCATGCTCTGTGTAGTCAAGGGTATCAGCAGATCTATTAGCATTGGCTTTGTTCACAATTGATTGAAACCGACTGAACATGTCGCCAATGCTCTCACCCAGCCCCTGTGTGAAGTTCTCATATTCACGCCGGTGAGTCCCGAAAAGCCTGGCCTTAACCTGAGGTGTGCCCTCGTGGTTATTCTCAAGGCACGTCCTGTGGCAGCCCCGCCTAAATTAATCCGGCAGTGCTGTCGGGTAAAATCCCGATTAAACCACTTGAAACAGGATCGACAAAGCAGTCCAGAGAATGTAACATTCCACAAATTTTACAACATATAGTATGAAAACTGATTGTTATTATTACAAACCGAGTTTGAATTTATAAAAGTACAACAGAGCTCAAGTTTGACGAACAACGAACGATAGTCTAGCGTCGAAACCCGATGTCATGATGAAGCCCGTACATGACGTCAGCCACACCCCCAGATGTACCACCTGAAAAACAAAGCCACAAGCAAGGCTGAGTATTTTAATACTCAGCAAGGCTTACCCGACTAAGGGTATACTTACCCCTTTATCTAGACATGCAAGGTTTTTGGCTGGAGGGGTTTGTTTTGCCGAAAAACAGTAAAGAGTGGATCCTTAATTATAGGTTATAGTTTTCAGGTTCTAGTTCAATTAACCATTCTAGGTGAGCATCTATCCAATAGCATGAATGGTGAAAACATTTATCTTTTATTATCCAATCAACCATATTCATCATTCTCATCTTTCACTTCTTACTCTATGTGGCAAAAGAGTTAAGCAGTCCCATTATCCGTGAGAGGTGGACGATTCGAATCGAATTTGTTAACCTTGCAAGGCAGACCTAAACACACATCACGTGGTTACTCCCAGAGTCACACGTGCAACATTTCCCCTTTCTTTCCGGGTTGTGGATCAGGGTCACCGTCCTCGACTACAGAGTACGACGACTCTGCACCCGCATGTGCGCGCATGAGAAACGACGTTCAAAGAAGGTGAGGGAGAAGTCCACTCGCCGGGCCAATCAGGTACTTAAGCTTACCGATTACCATATTCTCGGCATGTGTTTAGTACGTTCAAACGCTTAACTACCACTACCACACACTGCGGCCTTATCACATTTCACTAAACAGACGGGACATCCCAAGTACCACAGTCCCGCCCGTAGGCCTTATAGTTGCAGCAGGTAGTAAACATCCAACTCCTATAATTCTCGCGAGTGACAGGAAATCACTCGACTTCTACCGAAACATTAGCATAGCCAACTAGCGACCTACACATACTAGTGTTCAAACATCGGTACCTAGGATTATGCAACTAAGGTTCCAGTCAACTCCTGTAAACTTAAATGCACAAATAGATAGGAACAATAATAAGTTGCATAAATTTAAAATAGTAGGACATGCTCCGGGGCTTGCCTGGGAATAACACTAGGTCAGTGTTAGTTAGAGAACAACTGCTCAGCGAGCATCTTTCTCAGTCGTGCACATCGGGATCCATCCGTCCATCTTCTAGACGTTTCCACCATTCACCGTCTTCTGGCTTGGCTCCAACGTCACATCCTTCACGTGGTTCATCTATCGTACCTAAATGAAATGCAACAATGTATACGTATGAATGCAAAGTTCCGAGTGGCTTAGTGATTTAGGTGTTATTAGATTTCCTTCACGATAAAGTTGCAGTCCACATAAAACTTAAGTCAAGAAAACACTTATTTCATTTCCTACTTACTGGGCAATCATTTATAGAGTAGTAATATAACCTATCTAACTATACAAGATATCATGATCAACAGCACAAGAAAGCTAGACTAAACTCCTAAACAAGTGGGAGTAGCTTCATAAAGCAATTAAATCATGGTTGGTTAATAAATCAACAACTCAACACACATACAGTATTAAATTCAACAAAAATTACATCAAACAGAAGGTAAACAGAAATAGCTATCCTGCAAAATTCATCCCAAAACCTGTAGCCAAAAATCCAGAACAATTCATGTAATCAGACAACTCCTAGAACAAGATTGAATTATACAAGTTAGACCAGAGTATAAAACAATCTCAAACTTTAATAGTAGGTCTAAAAAGAGATGAATTAGATACTGTGAGTTTTTCATTATTTATTATGCCAAGAAATAAATAGGAGAAAATAAACAAAACATACATCAGCTTATCAAGATTAATTTTTAGATCCTATTTCTAATCATGAACTGGGGCTCAAACTCTATGGACAAGCTAAACTATGCAAAAAGAACACCCAGAAATATTTTCATGATTTATTATCAACATAAACTATTTATCATAATTAATATCTACTAAACAAGCATTAAATCAAAGAAATAGATACACAAATATAAAAATATTGAAACTTGGACAGTGGTGCTCATTTAGTATTGGAAAATATACAGAAAAAGTTTCATACATATATCTAAGTCATAACATCCAGAAATAAAAAAGCAAAATATTATACTAGATCTAGCCAAGACTAGGGTTTCATCTAGTTACAAAGGTCAACTGGTCCTCAAATTTTTACACAACACTAAGCATGGCATGTACTACCTACCAGACAAAAATCAGACACAGCTACTGAGTAGAACTCCTAGAATAATTATAGTCTATGAAATATAATCTTTTTCCTAGATTAAAATACAGACAGAAAATAAACATGTGCATGTAAAGAAAGTTGTAGATCTTGTTGCAAGGATTCCAAAACAATTGGATTTGCATTTTTCCAATTTTTCTACAAATTTCTAGGAATTTTCAAAGTTTGCTGGTTTGGAAGACAAAAAGGAAAAAGGATTTCTTTTTACACAAAGGCCCCTAGAAGACTTTTTCTTCTCGCGGAGAGGCCCTTGGCCGGTTTGGGAAAACAGAGGAGGCGGCGGGCGGCGGGATTTCGGCGTGGGGGCTCACCGGGGGCGGGGGAGAAGTAGGGGAAAAGCTTCACGGCGTCGAGAGGAACCTAGGGGTTGGCTCGGTTGGGGCTAGGGATGGCCGGAGCGGCGGCTCCGCAAAGAACAGCGGCCGGCGGCGACGGTTTGCGGCGGCGGCGGCGGTCCGGTGGTCTTGGGTGACGGCGAGGGGGTCGGGGAGTACCAGTGGAAGGCGAGGAAGGTGGCTGCGGGGGTTGTTGGGCACGAGGAAAGGCGGAGAAGGGGGCTCCGCGGGAGCCTAGGGCGCGGCGGCGGGCATGGCTGGCTGCGGCGGCCGTTCTAGGTGGAAAGGGGCGCACGGAGCTGGCTCTCGCGCTCAGGGAGGAAGGAGAGAGGGGTGAGGGCACTGTGGAGCTCGCGGGAAGGGTCTAGGCGAGTCAAGGGCGAGAAGGGGCGTGGCGCGGTCGGCCGGGCCTTCACGGCGCCGCCGTGGCGCCTCGGCGGCCATCCTCGGCGTGCGCGCAGGGGGCGGTGCCGCGTGGCGAGGCTGAGCGGACTGGGTGGGTTCGGTTCGGGGCGAACCCGGGGTGGAGAGGCGGTCCTGGCCGGGCGGGCGGCGCGCGGCCGGCGGCTCTGCTCGGCCGGGCGCGAGACAGGGGAGGGGAGAGAGAAAACAGAGAGGGTAGAGAGAAAGAGAGAGAGAGAAATTAAACTGATTCAAAATTTGAATTTTTCTCAAGGATTCCGTTTGAAACATGAAAAACTCTGAACACGAAAATTGTAGAGAATTTAAAAACCTACAACTTTTATCTCAGGAAAAAGTTCAACCGAACAATGGTTTAAAAGTTAGTTTAAATTTTCGAAAACTACAAAACAAAACACTTATCATTTCATGTAATTTTGGTCACTTTTACCCCTAAGATTCAACTAGACATTGATTAATCTTTTCATGGTGAACATGTCTATTCATTTTCATAAGCCTATTTGCATTGGTTTTGAAAATTATTTGAGGTTCCTGACCTAGGCACACATACACATACACATACATGCACACATAAAATGTATTCGAGTCCATCTCCTTGGTTGATTATGCATAATATCGTATTTAATATTTCTTACTTAGCATTTTAAAACTCTGGGATGTCACACGTCCAAACCTTGTGGGCTTTCTGAAAATCCTGGACGCGTGAGAACTCCGCACGAGAAACGCCAGCGAACAAGGCATTGACATCCTTGGCGTTAGCCTCGTGCTCGGTCACTTGCAGATGAGTGGTCCGAACGGCAAGCACCTCGTAAGCCTGATACTTGGTTATATCCCAAACCTCGGCTCCTAAGCTCTGCAAGAAGGCCCGCATGTGAACCTTTCAGTAGGCATAGTCCTCGCCGGTAAACACAGGGATCTTACCAAGACTCGTCATGGTCGCCAAATGGTTTTCGAACCGGTTAGGGTAATGAAAACCTTAACCAAGCTCTGATACCAATTGAGGGACCGAAACTGGCGACCAGAGGGGGGGGGTTAATGGGAGCCGATTAAAATTTCTTTCGAAATCGATCTGTCAGCCTATATCCCGAAAATCACCACAAACCCTCAAATCCTAGATGAGGTGTGGAGTAGCTATAGAAGAGCTAAACCAACACAAATCACCCCTAGGAACGAGCGAGAGAAAGCACGGAAGCGATCGAGAAAAACTACAGATCTAGCAGTTAGGGATCGGTCAGACTGCTAGCTCTGGGCGGTCAGACCGGTCGGGCTAGATTTGAAATTCCAGACCGGTCAGACCGGTTGTTCCGACCGGTCAGGCCGGTTTCTGCGACCGGTCAGACCGCTTCTGCCCAGAACAGAATTCCAGCCCGCGAACTCGAGGTGATTTCAAGATTACTCGTTCAAATCATCACCAAATGGTCTCAAAATTTGCAGGGAGGTTCCTGGGATAGAGACGAACCTCTCCACAAAAAGAATTAACCCAAAACGCAAAGGATCACTAGAATTTCGAGGGGAAAGAGGCAAAAGAGGGTTTTCCAAAAACTCCAAAAACCTCAATCAGAGGGACTCGTGATTCTCGGGGGTTTAGCTCTAGGCTAGATGGTCGAGATGCAAATCACGGAGTCCCTAAACCCACCAAGAGAAAGCTTTGATCCCAAAAACCACCAAAAGAGAGGAAATCAATCTAAGAACAAAAGATGAACGGGAACACAAGAGAGGTGCTCAAAAGGGTCCACGATTTCATTCAAATTCATCGTGATTTACAAAGGAATTCACCTATACAAGAGCTAGACCACCACCCATTCATCCACCCTCTCAAATTTGTGGACCTAGCTATAATCTAGACCACTTTGCCATGGAGACCTCGGCCTAACCCTAGAACAGAGAGAGGAGCAAGGAAAAATAGAAAAGGACTCGTGGCTTGGAGGCTCACCTATCCAAGGGGGCAGGTGAGATGTATTTATACGACCTCGGGGGTGACCGGTCAGACCGGTCTCACAGACCGGTCCCTTCCCAGAAAGGACCTCCACCCTGACACGTACACTAAAAACGTCCGTAGGGGAAAAACCGGAAAGGGTACAAGATCTCATCCGATGGCAGAGTTTCTTTCTTCGACACAAAGCCTTCTCCGCGATGCCGCCACGTCAATGCAGATCTAATCCGCAGTTTTGAGGGGTCCGCGAAACCCGGTGAGGTGGCCGGTTTTGTGAAAACCGCCAAAACTCCATGCGCGGGGAGATTCCCGCCTCCACGCCATGGCCCTGGATGCCGTTACCGCCTGGACGCCATTCCCACCTCGGCCTTCTGACGGCCCTAGATGCTGCCCGACGCCCGTCATCTCCTCGCCCGCAGCGAGGCCCTAGATGCCGTCGACGTCCGTCACCTCCGCCAGTCCCGAGACCGACGCCCGTGCCTCCACGACTTGGCGTCTTCAACCGCCGTCCGCCAGCTTGGTTTTGTGGCGCAAACCAAGAAACCCATCATCCATCGGTGCTTGCGCCCTCGATCCAGGAGTGGACGCCACAGCTGTCGCCCGGCCTGAGCTCCGGTCCCGGCTGCCCTTCACCGCCGTCCACCGCACGGTCCATCGTCCACAGCACCTCCACGGCAGCTCACCGTCGACACTCGACGCCCGTGTACCTGCAACCAAAGACCAAGCACACGATCACACCGCACGATTGACAATTCACTCATCACAGACAGGAGTGAGTACTGCTCATTCCTCATGGTGGTTTGCGTTGGGGTAAAAAGGAACGCAACTAAACTCATGGTGTCCGAAGGGTGCCGTGCGCCCGGCCTTTGGATGGCCATGATCGACGATCCATGAACCTGCTGAGGAGAGCTCAAACTTCGCTGGATCCATAATTGTGTCCTCTCCATCGTCGACCCTTGCTGAAACTTAGCACAACAATCATGGTGACACTGTTTGGTTATTGCTTTGTAGCTTGTCCTTGGGTACGGCCGGTCCTCATCAAGCTAGCTAGCTAGTAGTATGTGGGAGCGCGCCGCCGAGCTGGTAGTTAGTTACATAGTCGAGGACGTGATGTTACTTGCAAAATCTAGTTCTATTTTCCTTGTTCAATACATAGAAAGCCTCTGGCATCCTACACCCATCTCCATCCTCTCGCAAGTGAAATTCGTGTCTAATGCCCATATCATACAAATCCAACCTTGCATTTTCGGTGTCCTTGTTCTTGCCCACAATTTTGAGTAATATGCCAAGGAGGGCATCACAAATGTTCTTCTATATGTGCATAACATCGAGATTGTGTGGCAGCAACAAGTCCTTCCAATATGGTAGCTTCCACAACCCAACTTTGCGACTCCAAATTTTGGGGCTGCTTTTCTCCCCACGCTTCCTTTTCCTGGGTGCTGGTGCGGGATGCTTTCCTAGCCTCACATCTTTCACCTTCTCTAGTTCCGCTTGAACCTCTTTACTACTGAATTTGCCCGGCGCATCCCTGGTTTCACGGCGGCCATCAAAAGCCAAGCTTTTCCGCCACTCATGATCCTTTGGAAGAAAATGACGATGGCCAATGTAAGCAATCTTACCCCTCAGTGCCCGTGACAAAGGATTTTTGTCACAGTGGATACATGCATAATAACCTTTTGTGGTTCGCCCCGACAAGGTGCTCAAGGCTGGATAATCATGTATGCACCACAACACAGTGGCACGAAGATCAAACTTTTTACCACTAACAGCATCATAAGTGGACACTCCTTTCCAAAGAGCAAGCAATTCTTCAATTAGAGGCTCGAGAAACAAGTCAAAATCTTTTCCAGGAGATGATGGACCCGGGATGAGCAAAGACATAAAACAGTTGGCTGAATTGACACATTCCCATGGTGGTAGGTTCAGAGGTGTCACAAGCACTGGCCACATGCTATATTGAGTGCTCATGTTGCCAAAAGGGTTGAAACCATCTGTAGCTAGGGAAAGCCTCAAGTTCCTTGCATCCGCCGCAAAAGATTGATACTTCCTATCAAAGTCCTTCCATGCCTCCCCATCAGCTGGATGGCTCATTTCATTGGCGACTGGCTTCCTATCCACATTGTGCCACTGGGCCTCCTCAGCAGTTCGTTTCATGGCAAACATCCTCTTCAGTCTTGGTATAAGTGGAAAGTGCCTCAAGACCTTATGAGGAACCCGCTTGCCACTCTCACCACCTTCCCATCTAGATTCATCACAAACTGGGCACGCTTCTAGGTTGGCATAATCCGTGTCAAACACCTCAGACTTACGAAACAAAACATAATTGTTCTTGCACACATGGATTGATTCATATGCATCGGACAATAACTTCAACAATGCAGTAAAAAAGTTATTGCCAAGTCGATAGCGAGACTTCATATAGAGAAGTCTCACTAGAAAGGAGAATCTAGAATGCGTTGATCCCGGGCAAAGTGACCGCTTGGCATCGGCAAGAACTTTGGCAAAACTTGGAGTCCCTCCATCTTCCTCTACTGCTGTGTACAAATCTGATATCATCTCTGTGACTCCGTGATCATCATCTTGGTCATCAGCTTGGTCATCATCTTGGTCATCCTCACCCAAATGTATCCCTCCACCATCATCATATTCATCATGCTGCACCTCCTCTCTGAACTCAGCAACCTGGCCATCTGGAGACTCTCCATGATGAACCCAACGAGTGTACAAAAGTGACATTCCAAAGATGTGTATATGGTCATTCACTTCATGCTGAGGCCGTAAAGCTTGATTAAGACATTTGCGGCAGGGACAATGTATCTCGCTGTCTGCAGGGAACTGCCCTCTAACAAATTCCATGAACTGTTCCACTCCGTCCATGTAGGCAGGTGTGAAACGCCTCCCATGAATCCAACTTCGATCCATCTGTTTTAGCATACATGTGCAAAATCAGAGGCAAAATACTATAACGGAACCTCAAATACAACTTAACAAAAAATGATTTACTAATTAACATACTGAAAAAATAGTAACTGGTCATATCATTTGGGCCCCTAAATCCTTACTGGATGAATGCACATCATTACCAGAAGTGACACTAGTCCAATCTACCGAACCCTAGAATCTTGAAACAGCACAGTAACAGCATACACTATCAGCACAACGAGAAAAGGAAAAAGCTTGAGATATTTGGTCAAAGAAGTCACCTTGCCGCCGCCGTCAACCGGGGAAGCCGCCGCGGGGACACTACCGCGCTGCCGCCGCTGTGCGCCCGCCGGGGATGCCGCTATGCTCCCTCCGCCGTGCGCCGGCGGCACTACTGTGGTCCCGCCGCCGTTCGCCGGGGACAACGCCGCGGATCCGCCGCCGTGCACCGTGGACGCCGCCGCTGTGCACCCGACTCGACCCGCAAGATTCGATTTGTGTCTGTAGGGTTCGATGGCGCAGTGGAAGAGCATATGGAAACCATTCGCTAATTAAACAAATAAAAAATATAAGTCTCCTTTCACAAGAACATTCGATGGCGCAGTGGTAACGCTTTCTCTTGGCTTCCGTCCAGTACGCGGTTCGAATCCTGGGAAACGCAGGTTTTTTGCCGATTAAACCTGGGAACGTTCGATGGCCGCGCGAGGCTGATGTTGCTGGGCCGCGCGAGGCCGCTCGGACGTAGTGCTGGGCCGCGTGTGTTATACTCAGTTGAGTGGGACCGGGATCGTAGGGACCGACGTTGACGTGGAGTGCCACCTGGTCGTGGGACCGTGCCGGAGTAGAGGGCCCGCGTGGACACGGGACCCGCCGATTCTGTCAAGTGGGACCCACGTTGCCACGTGGACAAGATGGGACCCGCCGGTTCTGTCAGGCGGGACCACGGTTGCTGTAGAATGCCACATGGCAGTGGGACCGGGCTGAGGTGGTGGGGTCCACGTCGCCACGTGGTCATGGACCCACCGCGGTGATGGGGTCCGTGCCACGTGGCAGTGGGACCGGGCTGGGGTGGTGGGGTCCGTGCCACGTGGCGGTGGGCCACTGCGTCATGTGACCCAGGTGGTGAGGTCCGTGTCGCCACGTGGACATAGTACCATGATCTGCATGTGGGTCCCACAGTCTCAACCACACTTACATGTGGGACTAAATCGCTGCTGTACCATGGCCTTTATTGTTTTGTGACGAACAGGTTGTTGTTTTGTGATGCCTATTTTTGTTCGTCGTTGTCTCCCCCACGTTCAGTAGTGGCATGATGCATCTATGACGAATCGTTTGTGCCTTCTATGACGCTCGTCTTCATTTCGTCATTATTTTCAAGCGGGTTAGCTGCGTCACTCGTCATATGTGACGAAGTAATAAATTTCGTCATTAAAAATAATGTTCAATGACGAATTGTAGAAACGTCACTATCAATACGTCATAGAAAAGCACATTTGTACTAGTGTAGGTTAGTACCATGATTCCTAATCTATCATGCACGGTTCACATCATGCGATCAGGTCGTTGTGGAGTTCCGTCATCAGATCAGCATTCATCAACGGATCGGAGTAGTACGCGGCAATGCTTTTGCTGTTTTTCAGACTCTTGACAAACCCTTGCCTATGAACAAGTGAAGAAGGTAAGCTAGCAAATAGATCGGATCTGCGAATGCACAATGGATGCACATGGAAATGAGTCTCTGCAGCACCGTACGAGAATCACCTCACGATATGCTTTGCTCGTTTGGTGTCGAACTTAAATCCTATGGACAGACTGTCCAGTTGGACCGTGTGACTCTTTTATGAGGCACGCTGCGGATGCTTCAGATCAGCGCTGCATCTGGGCCTCCGGGCAATTACAAGGTCGGATACGGTCCGTGCGAAGGAGCCGATCCGCCTGTCTCACGTGTGAGCGTGCGTGCCGCTGCTCAGTCAGCTCACACAACCCCATGGTCCTGACTCCGGACCTTTGAACAGCACAATACTCGCATCTTGATCACCACCAGTCCGCCGCAGTGTTCACTGGCCACCGGGGGAGTCCGACTACGATCTTTGCAGCCTGTGCTCAAGAACAGTGTCAAGACTCATGACACAGTGTTCCTCCTGCAGTCCCCAAGCTGCCACGCTGTTCTGCTCTGTAGTGTTAGTCAGCGCGGCGCCGGTGAGTGGTCACTGTTGAAGGGAGCGCACAGGCACAGCAGTTACCATCAAGAGGAACGGTCCCTCCCTCTCTGTCTAACTCTAACCATTCAACCATTTCTCTGAAAAACACCTTAAAAATTCCTCTGAAAGATTGCGACCTAACTAAAAAGCAGGATTATTGCGAGGCTTTGGTGCTGCGATTAAACAAACCAGCCGTGCCTTGTGAAAGGCAGGCAGCACGCAAAAGCTGAGCAGACGATAATCTAGACGCCACGTTGATTTTTTTTCTCTACTGATTTTTCGATTCGGACAGGACAGAGTGTAAGTGTGAGCCGAGTTCTTGGTCTGAGATGCTGTGTGGTCGCTGCGCCTTGCTCCGCAGCCATCACATTGCGTTGTCGGGCTGCCCCTGCAACCACCTATGATGGATAGCTCGTGATTGGCGCGCGTGTTTAATTTGTCGATGGACAGCTCGAGACGGGTAGCTCTGTTGCTAGAAGACATGGAGAGGAAAAAAAACTAGCAGAACCTTTTTTTTTTTGCGAACAATACTAGCAGAACCTGTAACCGGATTACCTTACGTCAGACTTTTTTTCTCTCTAATGGAACGGTTAACTGTGTAACGGCCAGAGTAGGTAGGGTAGAGCGTGCATCAGTAATACTGCACTGACATGATACAACTTTAATTAATTATCAAAATAGCGAATACGCTCATCCCCAAGGATCGGACAATATCGGAGGTAGGGCATTAGGAAAAGAGGGCGGACCCCCAAGCATTCGTCATTGGCGCCGCCACCAAGGGGCGTTGATCCATCACCTCACCAACTTACAACCTTTATCATCATTATTAGGCTTTCTTTCCTGTTGCACTAGAATAAAGATCAGCCCCACTGATTCTCATTTAGGACTAAAGTACCGTACCTCATATTGGTTCGATGGAGGGTTCAATTCAACCGCTCCAGCAGTACCCAAAAGTTGCCATTTGGTTTACTGGCTTACTGCTGCTCCTTAACTTCACCAAGGGCTGAAACCAGCCGTTCCCACGAAGCAAATAAAAGCATCTGAAACAAGGGACCCGTATAGTCCGTTACCAAAAGAATAATAAATACATAAATAACGTAGAAAAACAAAATATTCTTGGCTCAACATAGCACGCAAGACAGAGGAGACTACCCGGCATGCACACGGGGCATCGTGACGGGGACATCTCATCTATACTATTTAAAGAGAACGCTAAAATTAAAATTTATTCAGATTCTATGTTGTATGTTCGTTGGTCATCGGATCAGGGTCGAATAAATGAATTTGTGCCGAATTCGCACAGCAGCAGCAACTGTTTCTCCAAGAAAACAAAATACAACTACTTCCCAAGTTCCCATTCACATGAGGATCCGAGTCAGTGAGCACCGCTCTCCCCTCTCTCTCAATTTTAATCGCGAGAGGAGAAATGATCGCCCCGCACATCGCTGTCAAGCGGCACTAGAGCCCTCTCATCATTAACCCCGCGGTCATGGCGGACGGGAGGCGTATATAAGCGCCTCCTCCTTCCCCATATGCGGATTTTAAATAACCCCACCAGTAGCGCACACACCGGAACAAAAACGATCAAAAGCCGCACCAAATCCCCCAGCGCGGCCGCTGCTCAGGCGCGGAGACGTCGACGAGGCCGAGACCGAGGCGCGGCCCCACGCCCCGTCGCCGGCGGCGGGAGACGGGGTCGGCCGGAGCGGTGGGAAGCCACGGCCCGTGGAGCGGCGGCCCCGGGCGGAGCGCAGCGCCAATGTCGGTGGAGAGAAAGGCCCGCCAGCGGCAAGGTCCCTGTCCCGAGCGGTGGCGGTTGGTGGGAACTGTGCGCGGTACAGTTGATGAACCTCAAGCTTTTCCTGTGAGGGATGTGGTACCCTTTTCCCGTGCGTGCGTGGTACGGTGGCTGAACTTCGGCCATGGGTTTTTTGTGGCCGAATGTTTCCGATGGTTTCCTTGTTTGCGACGGGGTTAGTAGGTGTGGTTAGGATTATGGTTGGATTGGACGGAACAGGAAATATTTTGTTCGAATTTGAATTGCGGAGCCTGCACTGAGGGTCTGAAGCTGCTTGATTCACGCCTGTTTCGATGGTTTTTGCAGAAATCGCCGAGGGCAAGGTGCTGATTGGAGCTGCGACGCATACGGGCGAAGCCAGCGATTCTGATATTGCAGACTGAAGTTTGGCGAGTCCGTGTTTCTGCTCTTGAGCATTAGCAGTTGTGTTGAGAGGTTGGGAGCCATGGAGTCACGGATGGACCACTACGAGGTTATGGAGCAGATTGGCCGTGGCGCCTTTGGTGCTGCCATCCTCGTCAACCACAAGACGGAGAAGAAGAAGTACGCTGCAAGTTGCTTCAGTTCAGTTGCAGAGTCTGCTCCCCTTCCTGAATTTGCCTAGTTGACAGCTGCTTGCTTTGCAACTGCAGGTATGTGTTGAAGAAAATTCGCCTTGCAAGACAAACAGAGCGATGCCGCAAGTCTGCCCATCAAGAGGTCAGCCAAAAGAGATAATACCTACGTCTTTATATTTGTTTGTCGTCAGTTCGCACTATTTTTGGTGAACTTATAGATGAAGTGGGAACTGCAGATGGCTCTTATCGCGCGCTTGCAACATCCTTACATTGTTGAGTTCAAGGAGGCATGGGTTGAGAAGGTTTGTTCTTTAGGAACATGCACCCATGTTTACTTTTCGTTTGGTTTCATTTTATTTCAGCTCAACGCATGAGTTTTTGGCAGGGATGCTATGTTTGCATAGTGACGGGATACTGTGAAGGTGGTGACATGTGAGTGTGCTGTCTTAAGGCAGCTTTTCTACTGGCAATCTTATTACTCTTTTATCTCATTATTATGTTCATTTTTGATAGGGCTGAATTGATGAAGAAAGCAAATGGGACATACTTCCCAGAGGAGGTTGCTATTATTTTTTGTCCCCCTTTTATAGCGCATTGAGTTTTTTTTGTGTGGAAATTTGTGCTTACTGTTGTGAATATCCTATAGAAACTGCTGAAATGGTTTGCTCAATTGGCATTAGCTGTTGACTATCTGCATTCAAACTTTGTTTTACATCGAGATCTCAAGGTAAGCGACCGAGAATAGTGATGCTATCAGTTTATCAAGCAGGTTTTTAATGTTGTATAACCTCTGTTTTTTTGGCAGTGCTCAAACATATTTCTCACTAAAGAACAGGATATTCGCCTTGGTTAGCTTCATATTCTAATCTAAATACCACAACTGTGCTTCACCATATTATGTGGTTTAATATTTCTGTTTTACTTTCAGGAGATTTTGGCCTGGCCAAGACTTTAAAGGCAGATGATTTAGCCTCTTCGGTAACTTTTTCTCTTATTTTTTTAATTGGTACACGAAATATTGCCTTCATCTTCTGTTTGTTTCCGTTCTGAGATCCCTCATGAATAATGGAACCACATATTTGATCCTTGTATGTTCTATATTTATTGTGTAAGTTGTCTTTTCTATTATTAGAATCTTATGTTCTAGAATGATGCTTCTTAGGTTGTGGGAACACCAAATTACATGTGCCCGGAGTTGCTTGCAGACATTCCTTATGGCTTCAAGTCAGACATATGGTCTCTTGGTAATGTTTTCATACTTATATAGAGATGTTTAAATGAATTGATGTTATTCGTCTTTTTTAACTGATATATGTCTATCCAGGATGTTGCATGTATGAGATGGCTGCTCATCGGCCTGCTTTCAAAGCTTTTGTGAGTTCTTATTTGGCGTATACTCCTTGCATAACTATCCACTACCATATCTAACACTAGTTTGTATTCAAAGATGGTTTTAGTTTTAGTCTATTTGCCTGCCACCTTCATTGTCTACTTGGGTTCAGGTCCTATTTCCAACAATGCTCCATGGTTTGCCCCACCCTATGTGGAGAGCAAATGATGAATTAACTTTGAAACACATCCATCTGTGACATATAAACCAACCAACTAGGAAAACGACCATTTGTCACTACAGATTGATTAAAGATAAGATGCTCTAATTGATGCAGAAAGCCCCTAAGCTGCCTACTGGAAGGACAAGACTAAACCATAGCCTTTGATATAAATTGAGCTATTAGCTGTCGTGTTGCTATCGAAAATGAAAGATAACTAGAACACCAGATACACTTTTTCAGTGGCTGTTCTGAATTGTCACAATACACAAACTATTTTAGTTTCAGAATTCAGACTCTCGCCATAGCAAGGAAGAGTGACTGGGCATCTTCCATGGAGGGGTTGCGACATTAGCATCTACGCTGAACAATCAATTTCACTTGTATCACTTTCATTTAATTAATCACAAAAAAGACCAGACAACATAGAAATATTGACCTATTCGGTCTTTAGTGTGTCTGACTCTTGGTAGACGTTTGTCATTATCATGACAATAATGACTTTCAGAGACCTTCCTCTCCCTCCCTACTTCCCTCCCCTCTTTATGTATATGAGAGTTCACATTTCATGAGCATGCTATGCCAAGCATTATACAAGAGAAGGATAGGTTTATTATTCAGGCTCACTAACATATTGGGTCAAAGTTCTTCATGATCCATCCGGGAAATTCATGTCTTTAGGTCTGTGAATGATATAGATATCATGTCTCACGGCCTTTCAAATGGTATTGGAAGATGTCAGCATTTGAATGCTTTGCATTCCAGCCAATACATATAGGAGCATGTAACTGGATAGAAGTTTTGACTGATGTAAACATCAGTTCTTTGCAACTGAACATTATCAAATTGCTGCCATGCCTCAACTTCATATCCCTCAGCCTTTACCATGTGATGGTGTTATTAAATTCAAAACTGTTCAGGTGAGCTTAATAATCCTCTGTGTTTCTTTCAGGATATGGCTGGACTGATAAGTAAGATAAATCGCTCCTCCATTGGTCCTTTGCCTACTTGCTATTCTTCATCTATGTAAGCACACCTGAACAACTATTCTTCAAAATTCATTTGGTAAAAAAAACAATTCATATACAGAAAATTTTCTATCCAGCTTTTTTTTGTGGGTATCCAGCTTTATTGTTTGAAAATAATTTCAAGTCCGCATATATATATTTTTAATGTTTTGAAAATATTATGATGAGTTTACCTGTGTATAGCTAGCTAAATGTGCCATCTTGCTGAATGCAGGAAAACACTTATTAAAAGCATGTTGAGGAAGAGTCCTGAACATCGGCCTACTGTAAGTAACTATAGACGCATAGATACCTCTACTGCAACCAAGATGCTTGTTTGCTATCTTTATAACCTGAGAGTATTTGTCACACTTTATTAACAGGCATCTGAGATTCTAAAAAGTCCATACCTGCAACCTTATGTTAATCAATATCGTCCATTTGCTGATATATTACATCCCGGTCGATCACCAGAGAAACCAATCACCAGTTCACGGAGCAGCCAGAGAAGTATGTCTGGGAGTCAGTGCAGTAGCATTTCTGCCAGTGATATGGACAGTATACAATCAAGCGAAAGAAATACATCAGGACCAGCTTCAAGTTCTAACAACACCATTGATACTGAAGGTGCTGAAAGTACTGATCTTCAGAGTCATAAAGATACTGCTGGTCCTGAACTGGAGAGACAAGACTCATCTAAATCCATACATAATAATCAGCATCTTAGACACGAGAATAAGCAACCAAAAATCATTAAGAAGGTACTAACAACTCTAAGAGAGGAGAGCAAGTTCAGGGAAAGCAGTTCACCAGTGAGAGCTAGCCGTGTAAAGCTAAATTCACCCAGCAACAGGGAGCGCTCATCTGATGAATCAAAGCACAGTGATATTTCCTCCAGTTCAAGGTCTAGTGAAGTGATGTCACATGAATCGGCAAGGGTAAGCTTTGAAGAACCTGTGAAACGGGGACAAGCATCTCCTCCCTTGAAACATTTGGTAAGGATCAATGTTTTTTTTTTTGTGCTAAACCCAGTTTCCCATGTTGCTAACTTTTCTTCTGGTTCTATCTTGTAGTCACCAATTGTTGAGCATTCACAGACAGTTAAAAATAAATTAGATGAGCGGCCAAATCCAGATCCTGCCAAGCAGTTTGGGCAAGATGTTGATGCTGCTGCTGCAGGGAAGGCTAAGAACAAAACACCACCGAGTTTTATTAGATGCACAAGTATTCCTGCTCGGAGGCAAGGAGTAGCGAGTCCAAGTCGTCAACACACTGGGATAAAACGAGCTCACAATAAGGTCGTTATGGCTGAGCATGCAAAAAGTCATTTCCGACCTCCCCATATTCCAAACAGTGCTCTTGTGGAACTTCCAGGTTTTCCAATGATTCCTCCAAGTCAGCTGGATGGTATTCAGAGAAAACCAGACAATTCAAGGGCGAAATCTGCTCCACCTAGGGCTGTAGCAACCCAGGAAGAAAGTACAGCTTGCTCCAGTTCTACAGTAAGTTATCCTGAGAACACCAACCGATCTGAACCATCTGAACCTGGCTCACCAACCTACTTGGTACCATCCTGCAAATGTTCGGTCCCTGACACTACCATACAAGCTCATGGCGTAACAACTAAGCCAAATTCAGAGGTCAAAACAACCAATTTTCAGAAGAAAATGACTCGTAATGGTGATATTAGTCCAATCTCAGCCATGGAGGCATCTTCTGATGAACAAGAGTTTGTCTGCAAGGATGACATGCCCTCTAGCAAGGTGGGCGACGATAGTGACACAGTTACTGTACAAAGTGATGAAGACAAATTCACAGTGCAGGAACTGCTTTCATCAGTACCAGAAGTTGCTTCATTTGTTACAACAACAGGCATTACTCCAGATAGAGTGTCTTTTCCTTTCCAGTCTTCAGAGAAATCACCAGCATCCCATTTAAATCCTCCAGTTGAGGATGTTATACGTGTCATAAGCCATAGCAGTTCCCATGTCAATGGTGAGCAGGCATTAAGGGAAACGGGAGCACAGAGCATTGAAGTTGGAAAACTTCTTAACGTGGTAAGAGAAGAGAGAGATGTGAGAAGCATCCAGCCAAACCTGATACCTTCAGGACCTGTTGATTCTGCTACACTGAAGCCGAGTGTTGTAGAAGCTAATACTACCATTCAGAAATCAGCCAGTACGGATCTGATAAAATTGTCCACCATACCGGAAGGAAATTTTAGTACACCAGTGACCAACAATGGGTTTAAGGAGAAAGCAGCTCCACCCAAGGAAACACTAGACGTTACATCCTTCAGGCAGCGAGCTGAGGCTCTTGAAGGACTCTTAGAGCTTTCTGCGGAGCTTCTAGAACACAGCAGACTGGAGGAGCTTGCGATTGTTCTGAAGCCCTTCGGGAAGGCCAAGGTGTCCCCTCGAGAAACGGCAATATGGTTGGCTAAAAGTTTCAAAGGCATGATGAATGATGAAGCAAGCCGCAGTTCAGCGTGAATACACATAGACTGCCTTTTTTTTTCCTCGGTTACTTTCTGTTTGTGTGCTCTGAATCAGCAATGGTTGTCTTGTTCATATCCCTCTTCTTGACATTCTGCGAGTCTCACGTTTCAGTCTTGATAGTTCGCCATTCTTTACAGCACATGTTGTAAATAGCCAAGCTTGTGAACAGAAAACCAAGATATGCCAGAGATAATGTTAAATTTTACACGCTCAAGTTAATGGAAAGACTACTTTGATGCTGTATCTCTTTTCCTTAGTTCTGTTCCGAGATTACCTGAATTCTGCCGGAAAAATTACAGGATGTGTTTACAATTGTTGTTGGTGTGTCAACTACTCCTAAATCATCCCGTATATAAGTATTTTGGTTACACTGTTTACATATTTGATAAGCTGGTTGTTGCATCAGCCATGTACATCTGTTTTTGTCCATGTAGCCTTGTAGGGCTTCATGTTGTATGATGAACCGTAATGTTTCATCTTCTACTGCTGAACTGTCATCCTATATGCTTACAAGTATTTTTCTGTTACAGTATAGGTGTAGCCGTATAAGGGATGCTCTTCCGTTGGGACTTCGTTATTTTTTGAAAGGAAAACTGTAGGGGTGGTAATGGGTTATGGCCCTAGTGCTCTATTCACAATCCAACTTGATCTTTAATATTTTTAGCTCAAAATTATATAAGATTAGAGCTCTGCTCTTTTAGAATCCGGTCTTTAGATTATCTAGGCTAAAAATTAAAACCCTTTACCACCTGTAGCTTTATTACCCGTTTGCAGTTTTTTCAGTGAATACTACCCGTTTACAGTTGCATCTCCATCTGTTCCGAACAGCTTTGCTGTTTGCGCCGGCCGGTGAACCCGCTTGGCCGCTTGGTTTTTGTTGCGCACCTCTTGGCTTTTCTCTGCTGCGTTGCTGGCTGCCGCCGCTGCTAATGCTAGCTAGGCCAATTCTTGAGTAATGTCGTCACTCGCCATTGGCTAGGACTCAATGAACGGGGTTGATAAAATTTTATATTAGTTCTAAGTGGTATCAACGGATGGGCTCGATGGAAGATCCGAAGAGCCTCTTGAAGGTATCGTCGATGTGTTTTGTGTTGTCTTGAGATGTTATATATCACACGTCATCAGCATTGAACAAGGCAGCCCTGGTGTCACCTCGTCTCCCTCCAGCCATGAACCATCCGCAGGAAGGAGTTGTCTATGGCTACACCGAGCTCACCTACGTGTCCACCGCCGGCCCTCCCCCGTACCCTCCTCCTCCGCCGCCGCCGCCGCCTCCACCACGCCGCCGCCTGAGCCTGTTCTGCATCCTGGTCAGAGCCTTCATCGGCGTGTGCTTCTTCATCGGCGCCCTCGCGCTCCTCATCTGGCTCATCTACCGGCCCCGGACGATCCAGGTCGCCGTCGCCACGGCGACGCTCTCAGGCTTCGACCTCAACACCACCGCGTCGATCACCCCGGTGCTCTCCTACAACCTCACGGCGGCGCTGGCCGTCACGAACCCCAACCGGCGCGTGTCCATCTACTACGACCAGCTCCAGGCGGTGGGGCTGTACCAGGGCGTGCGCTTCGGCCGCGCCACGCTGCCGCTGTCGTTCCAGGGCACGAGGCGCACGGACGCGGCGCCGGCGCTGCTCGCGGGCAGATCGCTCGTGGACCTGAACGCCGACGCGTTCGGCGAGGACAGCAGGACGGGGGTGTTCCCCGTGGACCTGTGGGTGGAAGGGATGGTGCGGTACAAGTTCGGCGAGCTGACCACCACCACGGCGAGCACGCTGAAGGTCAAGTGCCACCTGGCTCTGAAGCTGATGGTGGCGTCGGGTTGGGTCGATTGCACTGTCATCGACTTTTGATGGATCGGGAAGTTCATGTGTAAAAAGGAAAAGAAGGGGAAGGTCTCCAGTAGGCCCATGGGGGTCGGTCCAAAGGATCCAAGGTTTTTTTTATGGATTTATAGGTTGTGGGCCGGACAAGGATGTGCATGCATGTGCTGTGGGCTTGGTGGGCTGGACCAGCGATCGATATTTAGGCTGCTTTTAGCCGGACTCTTGGGAATCACAGGGCCCAACCCAAAAAAATAATGCTGAGGAATCCGAAGGACATGCTGAATGTGGTGGAAGCACCGAAGCAGAAAGGCAGAGAGCCGTGTGAACACACAGAATTTTCCCGGGTCCGTTTTCACGATCAACTGCTCTGCTCTCGCACGCTCTGCTGCATGCTTTGGCAAAATTCCCAAACTAGATCCAAGTTCAGACTCCAGGCGAATTCCCAAACTAGATCCCAGAACTTTCGCCGAAGCTGACATCTCAGACCCCGGTTTTTCCACACACACGAAACGTAAGCAACAGCTACAAGTTTGCCGCTCAAACCTCTGAAAAGCAACGAGTCGTACCAACGGAAAAAACCAGACGCGTCTAGAACTCTGAAAAGACGACACGCGCTTCCAAGTCTCCCGTTTCACCGTGTCTCCCTGCGTATAAATAATCACCGAATAGATTGATCGTGTATCCATCACCAATCCATCGCGGTCTCAAGCAAATTCTGCACTGCGCGCGCTTGTAATTCCCGAGCGAAATGGCGGCCTACGAGAAGCAGCAGCCGCAGCCGCCGCTGAACGTCGGGTACTACGGCCCGCCGATCCCTCCTCCGCAGCCGGCGTACTACCCACCGCCGCCCGCCCCGCACCGTGGCGGCGGCGGGCCGCGCCGCCTGCTGTGCTTCCTCTTCAAGCTCGTGGCGCTGGCCGTCATCGTGCTCGGCGCGGCCACCCTGGTGCTCTGGCTCATCTTCCGCCCGGACACCCCCAAGGCGTACGCCGACTCCGCCGCGCTCTCCCGCTTCGAGCTCGGCGCCGGCGCCGGCAGCGGCGGCGGGGACCTCCTCCAGTACAACCTCACGGTGGCCATCCGCCTGCGGAACCCCAACCGGTTCGGGATCCGGTACGAGTACGCCGAGGCGCAGGCGTTCTACGACGGCGAGCGGTTCGGCTTCGACCCGCTGCAGCCGTTCTACCTGGGCCGCAAGAGCGACGCCCGGATCACGGCCGCGTTCAGCGGCTCGGCGGCGGTGGACGGCGACGACGATGTGCGGCGCACGTACCGGAGGGAGAACGGGGAGGGGTTCTACTACATCAAGGTGAGGGTGTACTCGGACCTGAGCTTCAGGGTCAGGGTCTTCCGCGTGCACGATTACAAGAGCAAGATCACCTGCGTGCTGCGGCTGCCGGCGCCCACCGCCGGTGGCAACGCGAACGCCACGGCGATGACGACGCTGGGGACGAGGTGCGACGTCGACTTCTGATCCTTGCCCGATTGTCCAAATTCCAAAGGCATGTGTTGTGTCCTTTGACAGCTTGTCTTTGTTAGCCGGCCGGGGATAATGCCGTTGACAGTGTCTTTGTTTGACCGGCAGTTTGTAAATGTCTTTTGGCTCGCGTGATCATTCTTTTGTTTTTTTATGCATAATAAACCTGAACTTTGTGATCCGTAGTTTTATATATGCCGTGGTGCCATTGACATATTGTCTTCACAGATTATTCAGGCTTGTAGTCTGTACAAGCTCCGCGCTTTGGGTTTTCATAAACTCTGCTAAATGCAGGCAGTCACGCATATAGTTTACAATGAGTTCATAACTTTTGTGACAGTTATTCTACGAAAGCTTAACAACACAGCCCCTTAATTTAGCTATGGCTGCTAGTATAGTGAGATTGTAATTAGTGACTGAAGCATTGGAGCAAAACCATGTAATTTCTTTAGGAGTCCGGCAGTCGCTGATACAACTGGTTTTTTCACTCTGCTACATGGAGGGGAGACAAATCTATGTCTTGCTTGCTTCATTCCTGTATACTGCCTCTAAAAAAATACAAACACTTGCTTAAAAAAAGAAATACAAACTCTGTCTGTGTCGACTGAGCTGCAAAATTGATTTTCGTACCATTCGCTTTGAGGCTGTTATCTATACGATATTATCAATGGTCAAACAATGTACTCGCAACAGAGTGAGGCCAGGACGAGCCCAGATAATGGGCTGCCAAACGGCAATACAGTATGATTACTTGTCAACTCTGCCATTTGCAGATTTAGCAACTCTGCTGAGTGCTCCAATACGACCTTCCTAAAATCCATCTAAGCTAGAACGCACAAGCAGCCAGGTGCGAACGCACGGTATTAACTGATGTTTGCAACAGAGCGGAATTGCATTGATGCGGCATTATGATTAAAAAGAAATTGCTACTTGTACAAGTTTAACCCATGTATTACATAGACCGAATTGACAGGCCATAAAGGCACTCCATATTGGCAACATATCCTATAAAAACCAACTAGCCTGTGCAAACTATAGAAACTCGAATCTGGGTTTTTGGATGAACATCCGATGAATGGGACTGGAGGTGGGACAAATTTGCATATAACCTCCCGTAGTTATCCCACTTAATCGTGTATTATGCAAATAGACCCCTCATACCAAGCGCCGCGCCCTCGGCCCTGCCCTGGGATTCCGGCGACGTTGTGAATTCCTGCTGTTCGTGCGGAATCCTCGAAAGACTGCAACGCTGCCGCCCTTTCGTATCCTTGACGCCCTCCGCCCTGCCCTGGGACTCGCTGAGGATGCCGCCCAGTGAAACGCCGCCGCCGCCGCCGCAGCAGCCGCAGGGTGACTCGCTAGTGCCGTCGCCGATGGAGTCCGCCGACAGTGTGGATTCCGGCGCGCACGTATTCGAGGAGGAGGACGGCGAGGGCCACCGCGGGATCAACCTAGGACTACCTGTTGTTCGTGCTCCTCCATGGCCTGCACTTAAATGATTATTATCAGAGCTACGTGCTCCTCTTTCGCATGTTGTTAACTGATCACGGCCATGAATATTTGCCTCTTTGTTCTTTATGCAGGAGTTATTAGTTAAAAATTCTACCAGTGCTACACCTTTTTTTTTATTAGTTCTTGTTGCACATTGTCAGGAATTATTAGGGCCAATTTTCTACCAGTGCTAATTTTCTTCCATTAACTGTTGGGCCATCCAAATTATGTTCTAGTCTGATGTACAGAAACAGGTATAGAGTTAATTCTAAATGGAAAAGCCATCGCACAGTGATGCTGTTATTCTTGAGATCATCAGGTTCCAACATTGGCAATGCCATCACTCAATCATTCTGGTATGTGTGATGCAAAGTGAGAGGGTCCAACATGGAAACTGGATGCTTTATATACATTGCACATTTAGTGAAATAGCAGAATATGCAGAGACATCAGACATTTTTCAGTGATCATACAAAATCATGTACACTATATCTGCACAAATGGCAAAATCATATACAATATATGCACAATTGACTACAACTAGAAGAAGCATTGGCTAGAACTAGAAGAAGCATTCCCTCAACGCAACACAGGCCTAGAGCAGCTAGCTCATGTGCCGCTCGATTACAAGCACGAGGAACATGCATACAACTGAAGCTAAATAGTTTAGCTGCCACCAGATCCTTCATCTCATCAATCAGCCCAGCAGACAGCGAACTGGAATGAGAATCCACCATGATGGCTTGGACATTTACACGCTTGGACTTGGTTATCTGAATGGCATGCCTATCTGAATATCTGCACTGTCATCTCTGTGGTGCTCGGCACCGGCGGTATCTTTACACCAGCGACGGTGCCGGGGGCATCTCCACGCGCCGCACCTTCTCTTGACCGCACGCGCGACAGTGCCGGGGGGCCGTCGCCGGAGAAAACGGCGCCGGCGACTTGCGTGCGGGCGGACGACTGGCAACTCGCGAAGGGTCGGCGGCGCAGCGAGAAACAAAGGGGCAGCGGGCGTCGGGCTCCAGCGCGGCCAAGCGACGAAACTGGGCGACAAGTAGGAGGGCGTTGTGGCGAGAAATAAAGGAGCAGACGCGGCGTCGAGGCTTGGGATGGGCGGCGGCGGCGCAGTCTTTCGAGGATACGAAACGAACGGCGGCATGTCCCAGGGCTGGATGCGGGCGAATCCCAGGCAGGACGTGGCGCTTGGTATGAGGGGTCTATTTGCATAATACGCGATTAAGTGGGATAATTGCGGGAGGTTATATGCAAATTTGTCCCACCTCCAGCTCCATCCATCGGATGCCCATCCAAAAATCCAGATTCGAATTTCTATAGTTTGCACAGGCTAGTTGGTTTCCATAGGATACGTTGCCATGTTGGTTTCCAAGTGTATATCATCAGTCTCTACAACTAGGGTTGAAAATGGGACGGGAAAATCCCGTCCCGACCGGCTCCGTTTACCGTTTAAATCGACCGTAAACCGTTTCCGCGAAAAAAATGGGAAAATGGGAAAACAAAACGGGAAAACGGGCGGGAACGGGAACGGGAACAGTTGGGGTGTTTTCCCGACCGTTTTCACGGTTCCCGTTTTCAGCCGGGAAAATTCCCGCGGGAATTCCCGTATTTGTCGTAGTCGGCTGTGTTACCTGTGTTGGAAATGTGAATTGTTGTTTGCATGTGTTCCAACGTGAATTGTGAATTCGTGATTCACTTTACCTGTGTTTCTTAGTTATACGAGTCTTGTTTCCATGTTATTTATGCATAGTTGTAATTATTTTATCGAGTTAAATGTTTGAAGTGGTTGTATGTATTTTCCCGTTTTGAGTTATCGATTCCCGATCGTAATCGGCATGCTCCCGACCGATTGATTCCGTTCCCGATATCCCGTAATACCGATTTCGTTTTCCCGTCCGATTTTCCCGTTCTCGTTTCCGTTCCCGACCAAAAAATACAGTTGCGGGAACGGTTGAGGGGTTTTCCCGACCGTTCCCGACCGTTTTCATCCCTATCTACAACAACGCCTCTCCACTACCTCGTGTCATTTCATCATCAGTTCATCACGCCATCACGGCATCAACCTTCTGCGGTTCAGCCAGCCATGAACCATCCACAAGAAGGAGCAGGCTACAACGAGGTCACCATCATGTACAACGACGGCGCTGTCCCATTCCCATACCCTCCGCCACCGCCTCCCCCACGGCACGGCCGCCTGAACCCATTCCGCATTCTTGTCAGAGGCTTGGTCGCAGCCAGCGCCGTCTTCGGCGTCCTCGCGCTCCTCATCTGCCTCATCTACTGGCCCCGGACGGTCCGGGTGGCCGCGGCCGCCGCGACGCTCGCCCGCTTCGAGGTCGACCGCTACGACACCACCCCCACGTCGATCACCCCGGTGCTCTCCTACAACCTCAACGCCGTCCTGGCCGTCTCCAACCCCAACAAGCGCGTGTCCGTCTACTACGACGGGTTCCAGGCGTCGGGCCTCTACCAGTACCACCGCTTCGCCCGCGCCGCGCTGCCGCTTCCGTTCCAGGCCACGCGGCGCACCGACACGGTGCCGGTCGAGCTCACCGGGAGCTCGCCCGCGCACGTCGACCTCCGCGCCGACGCTTTCCCACCTCACGAGAAGGGGGTGTTCCCGGTGGACCTGATGGTGGATGGGATCGTGCGGTACAGGTTCGGCAAGCTGACGACGGCCGTGGCGAGCAAGCTGACTGTCGAGTGCCGCCTGGACCTGAACCTGATGGTGCCTTCCGGTTGGATCGATTGTGCCAACTGGAGCTGAAGCTGATGCCTGATGGTGGCTTCCGGTTGGGTGGATTGGTTTTTAGGACAAACGGGCTGGTACTCCGCCTTCTCTTTGGTTGAAGAAGAAATAGAGGAGGTAATTACAGACACTGAGGCAAAACAACAAAATGGAAAGCAGGGGACCAAATCAAAGAGCGATAAAACTGTACTCCCTCCGTTCTGAAATGTAGGACATTCTAGGACTCAAAATTTATCCTCAAATATAAGGCATTCTAGGTTGATTGTTAACCCAATCATCTTAATTGTGCATCGTTTTCGGGTTTACACATCAACAAAGCGAAGAACTTTGAAATCGATAAAGACTAATAAGATGAAATACGAGCATAACCTTTTCTTTGCGAGTACTGTGGGCGATGGATCGATCGGTCATTAACCATTAGAATGAATCAAACGTATGGCTAATCGATGAAAATAGAAAAAAGAGCTAAATAGAAAGACATGCATACAACCATGTAAGGAGAGGTGCATGTAGGAGGGGTGCATGGGGAAATGGCATGCTACTTTAATTAGCACATATTTAATTATTAAAATAGAGTTCCAATACATAATAATTAGAGGTAGGAGAGTCTTTTCTACACAACCAAATCTGTTTTAAAAACTTTAGAATGGCTTATATTTCAGGACGGAGGGAGTACGTGGCGATGGATGCACCAGCCCAAGCTGGTCCACTACCTAAAGTTCTTGGAGACCTTTTGTGTTCTCTCATCGATCGCCGATGCTAGAGGATAGCTGATTTTTATCATTTATGGGGATTTCATTTAGAACTTTGTGCACCGGATTGTAAAGATTACTACCACACAGCAGCTACTGCCACGTGCCACCCAAACTATTGCTACTTGATCATAAAGAATGGCACTTGATTAGTCATAACCACTCAAAACTAAAGCAGAGTTAAAACAAGATATCTTAAAGGAAGTTCAATAAATATGGAAGGTCCGAGAGGAATGGTACTTGATCATGACCCCTCTATCTTGTCTAATTTAGGCTTTACATTATTCTTCCATATAATTGATTCTGCAGCACAAAGATCTGAGCTAGCAAAAGACCAACACTTTCACTCATCCACTCAAATAAAAACTCCAAATGCTTTGGAGATGTGAAGGAACTACAAAGACAAGTATCAATGTGAAATGATAAATGAACGATAACTGATATATGCACCTTAGTAAATAATATTACACCACAATCAGCCAGCCAGGGGAAAAGCAGAACTCTCACAGTAAGAGGCTGGAAGTTGTCTTGTTTCTTTCAGAGAAGACATCTGCATATTTTGTGTAATGAAGAGTATGGCAAGGAGCATTCGGCTCTTCCTCAACACTGTGCACATCTCCCTAAGTAACTGTGCCAGAGGGACTGAGAAAATAATGAAGATGAAAAACGTAAAGCAAAATCTCCTGAAGCAAAGAACCATACATTGTTAATCTGGTGGTAGTGCCAGAACTGTGTTCTCAGTGATGCTTTGGTTCAGTATAGCATAATAAACTTGCGTCATGCGCCAATGAGCATACAAAGCCTAATGAGTTTACACAACAAAGGGCTTTATCAAAAATGAAATTAACTAACATTCAACTACAGTAACACCCTATGAAAATTGTTGTTCGATCTCGGGATTATTTGAGAAGGTTCAACTACAGTAACACCCAATCAACATTCATGTTGTGATTATCTCGGGATACATCATGTTGTGACTCCATCAGTCAAGGCCCATGATGGAACCCCAGTGAATAGATCATCAAACCGGATACTGTCTATGATAGCAAGCATTCCAGTCTGTTCATAGTAATTCCACAACTCTTCATGGAGAAGTGGGAGAAATCTTGAGAATGAGTGCTGGTAAAGCACAGAAACTGCCTCAGGTATGTAATCAGCTTCTTTCATCCCAAGCAACGTTCCAGTTTCTGTCTCTTTCCCATAGATGTGTGAGAAGATATTCCTACCGAACTCTATGAAATCGAGAGCCCTGCTTATCTTGTAGACCCTAAAAGCCAGCCAACTGCTGAGCATAGCGTGCTGTTGGGCTATCAGGATCCATGAATCAGAGTGCTTCTTGTAGGGCATTTTGAGTCCCAGGATCGACGATGCGTTTGCTGAATCTTTTCTCATCAGGAAACCAATCATGTGCCCGTGCACCCTAAGGAATGCAACAGCATATGATGTAGCCGGTAAAAGTGAAGGGTCATTCTCTATCAGATATGCAGGTGTCTTTGCCTCTTTGGGTTCAATGAGCTTGTTATGCAGACCAATGAAATCTGGGCGGATACTTCTTGTGGCACCGGGTCCATGCCTCCACTTGAGTATCTTGGTAAGGAGGTTGCTTACCGCAGCAAGATCAGCAACCCTTCCCTGTTCAGTCAGGGGGGTGGTCTGCACTTTCTTCATCTGGAACGTACCAAGTGACGAGATCATCAGGTTCTTGATACTCAAAGACCCCAAACACAGATTCTGCTTGTGGCAATGAGTGACAGCTGAAATGAGCGACCACATTGTTTCCTTTCTGTTGAAATATGCAATGCATACTTGGAACATTCTAGAAGTTTGTGAAAATCTCAAGAAACTAACTTTGCAATGCATGAGGATAAGATCATGCTAAGGTAAAAAGGTTCTAGAAGAGTGAAGAGCAAGTATGGGTAATAGTTATCATGCTTCATGGTGAAGTGTAGAATTCTCTAGAGGAAAAATATTTGTATGATAGGATAAAGATGGAGAAAACTCTAGAAACGTAGAAGAGTGTAGAAGGTGGACACATAGCAACACCATAAGAACCATGGAGTCCTATAAATAGGGGTGACCCCCTCCCCCTTGCCATACCATGGAATAAGAGGTCTTATGTAGTAGATGGATGTTTTTCCATGTAGTGTAGTTGTGTCATGGTATGATAGTCACATAAAAAGTGTAAATATCATCTCGTGTTGTATCAAGTTGAGTTGTGAATAAATATTTGAGTTCCCTTATAAGTGTCGGTCTTCTAATTTCTAAGTACTTGGTGTATAAGTTGTGATCTATAGTAGGTTGGCTCTGCCACCCTAGATCACAAAGGATCTGGGCTCCATCATAGGAAGTCTCTGCCTCCCGGAAGATAGCTTCATCTGTTGGTAGGCTCTGCCACCCGGAAGCGAGAAGACGGCTCTGCCGTCGAACGGACCTTATACACTAAGTAGCTAGAAATTGAAAAGGCTAACCGACTCGAGAGTGAGTTGTGTGTCTTAGGTGTAGGTCTCTGCATAATGGGTATTAGGGCCACCTTCGTTCCCAACAATTTACCTTATCATTCAACATACGGGGTACACGTGGATTTTCATTCAGAAGCTTGTACAAGTCCTGTTGACAGTCAGGCACCTGTAATAGTAGATAGGGTCAATCTTCATCACCGAAGTAGGTTTCAGCATCCCCCTTTGTCAGCGAGAATGGGTTAACATTACACCTGAAAAGCCCAAAATTCCAATTAATTCTTGCATGAAGGGAAGAACACACCTAAGCAGAATTGCTATGGATTTGCCACATCAAAGGAAGGAATCACGTCACAGTTCAACAAAATTGCTACATCAACAATCAACAATAGAAATCAAACCACAGATCAGCACTTGCTACTAATTTGCTATATCAAAGCAAGAAATAAAGTTGAGCACTAATCACAGTCCATCACAGTGGCTACTGATTTCCAACATCATAAGAAAAAAATCATGTAAAATTACTACATCAAAGGAAAAAAATCATGTCATAGTTGAACACAAATGGCCGAGCTAAGTACCATCTGCGGGTCACAGTTCACATGAGAATTCTAAAAATGACGGTTGATAGGATCAGAGGAGCCACAGGGGTAGGAAGTAGAACTCACTTGGAGGGATTTGCATCACTGCAGTAGGTGCGAGTCGCCGTCCAGGACGTGGGACCCCAGCAAGGTGCGGTAGCCCCCCACTCGGTCCTCGAGGTGACCAAAGGTGGTGGCGAGTTGTATGGACGAGGTGGTGACGACGGTGACCGTATGCACAGAGGTGGAGTCGGCGATGACGGTGGCGGCGTGTACAGAGGTGTAGTAGGCGATGAAGGTGGTGTGTACTGAGGAGGAGGAGGAGGAGGCGGTGATGATGGACATGTGGTCCATGTGTACGGCGGCGGGGGAGACTGGATTGTGATACTGTGAAACGAACCGGGTTTCCGAAAGGAGAATCCGACACCCTGTATTGTCGTGATAGTCCCTGGATCAATAGCTATCATATACAAAACTCATTTCAATCACATATCACGGTCATACTTCTCAATAGAAGTCATTACATGGGTTTAATTACACATAATCCAGAGGATTTGAGATACGAAAATCAGAGTACAAACCCCTCGAGCTAAAGGATTACAAACAGAACTCGGAAACATATCTTCTGGGCATCCTTCGTCTTCTGGATTATTTCCTCACAGGCAAACTTGAGCATAGCTCAACCCATCCTTAGCGTCCTTCATCGTCATCCAGCTTGATCGTCGAAACGAAATAGGATCATGTATCTAACAAAGGATCATGTATCTAACAAACTATCACCAAGGACGGAATATGCTCACATCACCATCCGAATGCAGCTTTTAAGTGGAATGCACGGATATAAAAGAGTAGTCAAGGATAAGGCTAGGGTTTTCCTAAGCAGCAGTAGCAACATAACATCAGCCAAACTCCCAACGCGGGCCATTCCGACATCCCGGACTCCCGGTCAACTCACTCCTTCAGACTAGGCCTAACCCACCAAGTCGGTACGAGAACTCCCTCTCCTCACACCTCACCTGCTATCCAAGTAGGAAAGTAGACTAGAGGGAGGTAGAAACATCCATTAACACTACTCTATGAAAGTGAAGCTGGATAAAGAATCGTACATGACCGAGTATGCGGCTATACGTATAGTTTTAACTCTGCAGAGCTTGTACACTTGTACGCACTCACCCCGTGGATAGCCGGCAGCAACTCCGACAATCTTCGAAGCACCGGTCTACTGTAACGAGACTAACGGCTACGGACACCATCCTGCTTTCTCGGTCTGGGGTGCATCCTCCCACGAGAGGTCGCCTGGGACTGTGAAGCCTTCTACAGTCGGATTCCATCGAATCCTGCTAATCGGGAGCCATAGGGTCAACCCCTCTCCCCCTAACACTGATACCCTATCCTCCTACAGGTATGGTGCCATGCGTAGCTAGCTCGGACCGGGCCCATCCGCATAATGGATAAATGGTGTGTATGTTTGACATAGTTTCGTCTCCAGGTCCACTAACTCGATCCTTAAGTTGCCGAGGCGAGTATCTCCGTCTAAGTGCATATCCATCAACACGGTCCACGGTCGCACCCACTACAGGTATTGCCCGCCAAACTCCGCTGTGGTTCTCGAAGGAACGCCACCCCGAAGGGATCCTACACCCGCCACAAGTGCTCCGTAGGATTGTGCCCAACACACAGTCCCCAGCCCCTGATCCGAGGATCAGGTTAATTCTCTTGCCCCCGCTAAGATCCTAGACACCAGCTCCTCATATGGTGGATCTCCACTCACGCCAAGACTATCTACCACGAATTCCCACACAACACTCTCTCAACAAAGCACAACAAGACATCTAAACCATTCAACATGGTAGATAATAGGAGTACAAGGAATACGATAAATAAAGTAAGCCATGCAGGTTTATCTCAACATATAGTAAAGTGCTAGCAAATCTAGCAAGCAATGCCTACTAGGTGGTTAAATCGTAGATGGGCGTGAACCTGGCGTGTTTTCGTAATCTTCCTGGGCCTTTGGGGTCTTCTCGTCGTCCGAATCGTCGTTCGACTTCTCAGCAACAGGGTCCTATTCGTAAATAAGTATAAATGTCGGGGCTAAAGTGCAAATATGCACAAAAGTGTCCAAATAAGATCCAAATCACATCAATACATATTCTAACGCGTAGATCATGATTTTAGAAGAATTATGAAACTTGTTTCATATTTTTCGAAGGTCCAGTTGATTTATTATGAATTTTTTGAAGTTTAAATCAATTTTTGAAAATAATAAATGAATTTCGGAGAAAGGAAAATCCACAGGCTGACATGTGGCAGCCTCTGGGCGTGCCACGTGTCATACTGACGTCAGCATGATGTCAACATGAGCCGGTCAGTGCTGACGTCAGCATGGTCAATGTGATGTCAGCGTTGACTCGGTCAGCGGTTAGTGGGTCTGCGGGTCAGTGGCCCCACCTGTCAGTCAGCGTCACTCACCGACAGGTGGGCCCCATGTGTCAGTCGAGCTTAAAGGAAAAAGAAAAGGAAAGGGTGGCTGGGTTACTGGACCGAAAGCTAGCAGGCCGGCTCGGCTCGGCCCAGGGTCCGGCTCGGCTCTATTTGACCACGCTTACAGGCGGGCCCCGTCTGTCAGCGGCGTGGGATCCAATGGGGCATGTTGGATCCGATGCAGCACTCCGGCGTGTGTGCGTGCGTGCGTGTGTGTGGCGTGCGCTCCTCTATGCCGGTTGCAGCGGCGTCGGGCGTCGACGGCTATCTTCTCTGGCGCTGCTTTACCGGGGCTTCAGTGAGGAGGATCGGCGAGGCGAGCGTGGCATGGACCCGGCGTCGAGGCCGATCCCGGCGGGCTCCGCTTCCCTCTATTGTGGCGGCAAGTCCCCCTCATCTCTGTTCCTTGGAGCGTCGACGGCGGGGTCAGCGTCGATGACGGGGCTCCTTTCTTCCTCCTTTCTCTCTCCGTTCCACTTCTTGGAGACGGCGTAGAAGAGGCTCACGACGATGGGGTCGGCCAAGGCACGGCGGCGACGTGCGGGAGCTGTGGCGGAGCTCGGCTTGACGGCGGTGAGGCAGAGTGGTGTACGGTCGGCGACGGAGAGGCGTGCGTGTACCACCCAGGTCCAAAGGTGTGACCTTTGGCCGCCATGGTTGCGAGGATACACCGGGGCATGGTGTCGCCATGCCCAAGCTGGCGGAGGGGCTCTGCTCCGGTGAGGCTAGGCCACGCGGAGCTCGGCGAAGCCTGGGTGCTCACTCGAGGGGTCAAGGCCAGCCTTTGTGGTTGGCACAGGGGCGTGCTCACGGGCGCGGGTCCCTGGTGTGCCGGGATCGCGGCGTGGCCACGCCGTGCACGGTGAACCGGCGTTCCAGGTTCATGGTACGACGTGGCCGTGGTGGTCTCTGGCGGGGCTGTGTGCGTGGTGGGTAAAATGTTCATGGCCGGTGTGTCGGCAGCGTTCGTGCGCGCGGGGGGCACGGCCACGGCAAGGCCGTGACATGGTGGAACGCGGCGACGGCGTGGCGTGCTGCACACACTAGGGAAAAAACAGGGTGCTGGGTGACGTTGGGCTCACCGGCTGGCTTGGAGAGGACGGGATTCGGTGCTGTGGTGAGGTGAGGCAGCGGCGGCTCGGTGCGGTGCGGTGCTGTGCAGAGCGGCGGCGCTGGTGAAGACGTTCGGGCGACGGCTGGTCGATGTCCGGCGGCGGTGATCGTCCTCTTGGTGCGACAACGGCTCGGGGCGTTGCGCCTCCCCTCCCTGCTCGACTGCGGTGTCGCTGTTCCCGTTCCCTCTTCTTCTTCTTCTTCTTCTTCTTCTTCTTCTTCTTCTTCTTCTTCTTCTTCTTCTTCTTCTTCTTCTTCTTCTCTGGTCGCCGGTTCTTCTCATCTCCTCCTCTGGTTCCTCTGTCTCTCCCTCTGCTTGCCCTCTTCTCCAGAAAAGGCGGCCGCGGCGCACAATTGGCGAGTGGGAGAGGCTTAGCGTGGCTAGGGTTTAGAGGCGATGGCGGAGGGTTTTATAGGCGGCGCCAATTAGGGCTCCACGCGGCCGGAATCCGGCAATTTTTGGCGTCCGAGCCGTGACGCGTGGCGGAGAGGCAAGGGTCGCGGCCGACAAGAGCAGGCGAGGCTCAGCGCGAAACGCGGCGGGAGGCGCGGTGTTGCAGGGTGGCAGGCGGGGCCGCTAGCCCTCCTTTGGCGTGGAGTGGGGACATGCCGCGCGCGAGTGCGCGAGCAGGTAGAGGCGGCGAAAGCAGAGGCAGAGAGCGGCACGTCGAGGGGAAGGAATAGGGATGGCAACGGGTACCCGAAACCCAAAACCCGATGGGTTTTTGTTTTATTAGGGTGCGGGCATAGACTAAATTATATACCCGCGGGTTTCTTAATGGGATAGACTTCGTACCCGTCGGGTTTGCGGGTGCGGGTTTGTCCTTCAAGTACCCAAACCCGCAAATCCGTGGGTACAATAAACCCGACAACATATAACCTAAAATACTAATGTCACAAGGTCTTGTATCAAAATAAGGTCTAATCACATGCTAAGAGAGACTTAGGATCATGTACTTCCATTCCCATCGATGATTACCTATTCATAGACTCATTTGGCTATAATGCATTGTGTATTTGTTTATGTTTTCTATTAAATTTTGTTGCTTCTTCTATCGGGTACGGGAAACCCGCGGGTAAAAAAAAACCTCGCACGGGTACGGGTACGGGCATGAAATCATACCCGCGACAGGTATGGGTTTTTTAACGGGTATGATTTTATCCTGGCAGGTGCGGGTTTGGGTTAGTGATACCCGACAGGTTTGTACCCGTTGTCATCCGAAGGAAGAAGGCCCACAATGCCCCTGGTCGGTGGGACCCTGCCGTCAGTGGCACCGAGCGGGGCGACGCGCGTAATCAGGCCAAAACAGGCCGAGCGGCGGGGCGTTCGCTGGCTGGTGGGGCAGGCCAGGCAGTTCGCCGGGTCGGGCCGAGTGCTGGGCCCAAATGGCCGGAACGGGCCGGCTCGAGGGTGTTGGGCCGCGCACGTGTACCAGGCCTGAGTGGCCTTTAGGTTTGGTTTGGGCCAGGTTGGTTAGAGGTCTTGTTATCTTTTTGCAAATAATTTGAATGGCTAGATTCAAATTATTTGCCACTCAAATTCACACCAAAATCATTCAAATCAAATTTTAAACAAAGTAGATTCAGTTGAAATCCAAAAGCTCCAAATATTCACACTAGCATTAATATTCTTATAATTATTTTATTTTAATTCACTAAGAATTTGGGGGAGATTTTGAAGTCAACCTTATGTCATCCTAGCTATTATCACTTGCACATGAAAGCTTTTTGAAAACTCGTATTTTTGGAATATATAACATTTCGTAAAAATACATTGAAAAAGATACATTTTCTGCATATTGTGATGCCAGACATATTAGCTTTTAATCTGATGAATAAAATGAGCAATCATTTCGTGGCTGTTACCCCATGGAAATAAACATCATGTAACTTATAATATAATAATACAAAATTGATACCCACAAAACGGACCATACTGCCCTGTCATTGTAGAACATACTGCAACACTGCAGAAACACAAGTGGAGCTGCATTTCGATGGCTGAAAGTGGTCAGAAGTGGTTTGGGTCATATAATACACATAGCCACATTCCTCAGGTACAGTAAAATTTAGAGTAGCACGGTTCTCTTATTTTTTTATCAGATTCATATCAATAAATCAGAACGGAACAATTGCAGGCCCAAACTACAAACAAATTGAGCACGACACTTTCAGGTCTCATAGCATGAAAAACAGCTGAATAAGAAAGATTCATATAGTGGTTCAAATAATAATACATCGAAAAAGATACAGAAGCTTGGAGGACAACTGTGGTGGCAACTGAAGCACATATATCCATAGCGACACCACTTAGATATTGAAGTATTTTCAGGCTGCGTTTAGTTCCCAAAAAAATTTGTGCAGTACCCGTCACATCGAATTTTCGGACACATACATGGAGCATTAAATACAGTTAAAAAAATAATTAATTATATAGTCTAACTGATTCCTACGAGATGAATCTAATGATGCTAATTAATCTATGATTAGATATTAATTGTCAAATAACAACGAAATGTGCTACAGTAACCAAACCCAAACTTTTTCATCAACTAAACACCCCTCAGTTCTACCAAATGTTAGGCACAAAGTCTGCAGACCATCTCGACACCTTTGACTCGCCAAACTGTCCTGCCTAGTTTTGACAAAGCAGTTTGGTTGCACGTGCAAACACCCAGCCAATGCCAACAATGCCCATGTCTGGGATCATGTAACGGCGAGACTCGTGCTTCGTCATCCGGAGCAGCCCTCCAGGCCCATCCAAGTCCATCACAAATCCAGTGAAGATGACAAATGTCTCGCGCTGCGAGTAGACATAGCCTTCCTTGGTGACATGATTGTACTCCTTCTCAAAGAATTTGGCAACGCAGAATCTAGCTGAACCCAGACGCACAAGATACGAGCGACTCAGGATGTATCCCTGACACTCTTGCATCACCTCCTCTAGAACGCTGGACACATTAGGTTTGTCACGCTCAGAGGCGGTGCTGAGGTCCATCGAGCAGAGCAGGCCACATCTGGATGAGAAGCCAAGCCATGAGTTGCACTCGGGGATGTAGTCAGCGCGGTTGCGGAAGGGAAGCACCCACTTGCCGACCTTGCTCCATGTGCCGGCCGATGTGTTGGAGTAGGTGCCAATGTCCGGTGTCGATATCCAGATGTCTGAGCCACCGACCACCGTATAGGCGCTGATTGGGGTGGGTTTGTAGCCAGGTGCGAGCACGTATGGCGGCGGCTCAAGACGGCGCCAGTGCCATTCCAAAATGCTCTCGTCGTGCTTGTTGCATTGCTCACCGTCGTACACAAGGGCTTCTAAGCTGCAGTGGCGGCGCAGGAGTGGAGTCCTCTCGATGACATAGAGGGAGTCACCAACGGCGTCAGAGACCGCGTCGATGCCCTTGTGCTCGTTAAGGCAAACCTGGTTGTGGACGGTTCGCTGGGCGAGGTCGTACATGACTGTGAGGCCATTCTCGTCGGCGCCGGCGATGAGGCTCTTCTTCTCGCCGCGGCCAAACATGGTGAAGAAGTCCTGGACCCGACTGCCATAGTCGGCGGTGGGTGAAGCGGCGTGCGGTGAAAGAGATGAACGGTGGAGGCAGCCGAGCGTCCTCAAATTCTGCAGGAGTGATGATCTTTTGATTTGCGGAGCAGAAGAGAGTTGACGCGTCGATCCGGCGCATAGGGTAGTTTTCCTTGTTGGAATGCTCCAACAGCAGGTACAGGTACCTCTGCCACTTGCTCATCTTCGATTTCGATCCACCCCTCTTTTGTTCAGTGTTCCTGTGCGATTGATCGATGATAATCAATATAAATTGGAAAATGTCCACTTTTGACCCCTTAACTATTGTGTCAGTCTAATTTGAACCCTTAACTGTAAAACCGTCTAGTACCAGTACCCCAATTATCAAAACCGTTCACTTTTAGCACCTTGGCGGGGGAAAGCTGTTTTGACCAACGTTTAGTGGTTTTGACCACGCCACGCTGGTGTTGACCACCATGTAGGCATGTGGGGCCCGCACATCACCCGCTCATTCCCTCCCTCTCTGTCCAGGTGCGCACAGCGCCTCACCTCCCTCTCCCGAGCTGCGGCACCTCTCTCCTCCCTCTCCTGTGCCGCCCTCTCCTCGGCGAGCCCCGGTGCATCTCCGGTGCGCCAGCACGCGCACGCCATGGTCTAGGACGGGGCAAAGCTCACCAGGGGCTCGAGCGGAGGGAAGCTGCAGTGGAGGAGAGGCGCGACAAGCAACGGCAGTGACGGGCGGAAGCCGACGGCGGGGAGGCGCTATAGGAGGGGAATCGGTCGGGGGAGCACTAAAATCGATGGAGAAGAGGAAGGAGAAGGTGTAGGCACGAGGAATCAAGATGGGTCTCATCCGAGGAGGTAAATTGCGGATGGCCGGATTTGGGGAAGAAGGTTGCGCGGCGGCGGAGGTCGAGGACGAGGCAGCAATTCCCGGATGCCACGACACGGGAGGTGCCGCCCATGAGCGCGGCGAGCGAGGGCTGGAGCCGCGCACTGGCGGCAGACAGGGGTCCGAATCGCAGGAGAGCGGAGGCGGCGACGGTCCACCTGCGCCCACCTGTGAAGGTTGTCGTCCCTTGCTTCACCGCCGGCGCCGGCCTTCCACTCGAAGAGCTCGACGTCGGTGGTCGTGCACTCAACGCGCCCCGCGGCATCCATCGTGTAGACTGCTTGACGCTGCCACGGCGGTGTCGACCCAGCAGCGCGCCGGCGTGTCGAGCAGAGCCCACTCTGTGTCCCCTGCCCGAGCGACGGCGAGGCGGGACAGGAGCTGGCGGATGAGCAGCACGGCATAGCCGTCCCAGGTCCCCGACGGCGCAATCCTCCGCGGTGCGGCCACGACGACGGCCTTCTCGTAGACCTCGTACCGTAGTCTGTCCGACGCGAGCGTCTCCAGCGGGATCAACACCTCGTTCTCGCAACCGTTGTCGCCCGTGAAGCAGCACTGGAGGTTGTAATTCGCACCGCGGCTGGCATCTACGAACGGGAGCACTGCCCTCCGCCAGGCTCAGGAACCGCGCGGCACAACACTGCTGGCAGCGACGAGGGTCGACTGCCACGCGGCGCAGACGGTGGGGAAGCAGAGGCGGTCCGGCACAAGGAGGAGGCCGAGGACGAACTCGAGGAGGTCGCGTGGGAGGTCAGCCCAGCGGTGGAGCGCACAGGGATCCTGCGGCGGCGCTTGGGCGGGTCCGGCGGCGGTGCAGGAGCGGCGCGCGACGAGCAGGTTGGAAGGCGCAGGCATCCGAGCTGGCGGTCGTGGCCAGCGTGGCGGGTCAAACCCGCACCACGTCAGCGCTAAACCACTTAAAAGGAGCACAGGTGCCAAAGTTAAATGGTATTAGTAGTTAGGGTGTTTATTGTGCCCGATTTTGTAGTTGGGGTTAAAGTTGGACAAAGACAATAGTTGAGGTGTCAAAATGGACTTTTTCCATATAAATTTTAGGACTTTTTTAACCTACAACACCTGACATTGCAAATAGACTAGCAGAGAGGCAGGCAAGGGTTTATTTACCTTGGCTCTCGATGCCGGACTAAAGCCAGTCCCAACCCAAGACATTATTAGTGATTTCTATACTTGTAATGTCATATAGACACTACGTATAAAAACTACATCCCCAATGCATGATTTCTTCATAATAAATTGCTATCCAATTATATCTCTTCCTCTCTTTATTTGTCTTGGTTTTCGTGTAGATATGGTTTCTTGCATGAGACATGATTTCTTCAAATTTTTTCTTCTCTCCTCATTAACTCTCTTGCCACATTAGCTTTTTGCTTACATGGCAGCCTATTTAATGATATGGAAACTAGCTGACTTGAAGGGTTGGGACTGCTCTAAGAGCAAGGTTAATAATTTAGCCTGCTATTGGCAGTAAGAATTCTTGTAGTCTACCTCTCAGCCTACTCGTATAGTGGTTTAGTCATTCATCATTAATATATGGCCCACTTGTCTCTCTCCCAAATTTTTTTAATTTTTGTGTCGAAGCCGGCTATAAGTTACAGTCTACTTCTCCTCTCTCTCACGTCCTCTCTCTTCTACCTCATCATTCAACCTGCTTACACTATGCTATAATACTTGCGCTTGGAGAGCGGATCGAAGGGGAGGCGGCCGCGACGGGGACTGACCTGGAAAAGAGGGCACCGGGTATCCTGCGTTCGGTCGGGGATGGAGATGCGGCGGCACGGACGCCGCCGCCGAGGGAGGTGCTGCAGGCGGCGAAGGCCCTGTTTGTTTCCGCTTATAAGCGGATTCTCGGTGGAGAAAAGCAAAAAGCCCACCCAAACGCTTCACTTTTTTTCGCTTATAGCAAACGCCGCTTATGTGGGAATCCTCGATACAACGTAAAACTCGATTTTTCCCATCGCGTCTCCAACGTCACGCACGGGAGAAGCGGCCCGCTTCTCCTCCCGATACCCCCCCTCCCGTTACCCCCGGTGCGCCGCCGCCGCCGCCCTCGCCTCTCTGCCGCCCTCTCCTCCCCTGCTGCTGCCGCGCCGCCGCCCGCCATCCCCTGCTGTCGCGCCGCCACCCGCCCTCCCCTGCTGCTGCCACATCCTGCCGTCGCGCCGCCGCACGCCATCCCCTGTTGCTGCCGCAACACCGCCCGCCGTCCCCTGCTGCTGCCGCTCCCCGCCGCGGCCCACCCTCCACTACTGCTGCTGCGCGGGACCTTGAGCTGGCACCGGAGCTCCACAACGAGGAGGAGGCTTGAGCGGTGCAGCAGGCAGCTGCGTGAACCGTGAAGAGATAAGGATGCGGTAGGAAAAAAAAGATTCGGAGCTCCATGGTGAGAGACAGTTGAAAGAGCTAGAGTAGAAAAAAAAAAGAGAAGAAATATTTAACTTTAAAATATATTTAATATTATTGTGATATAATTATTTAGTTAAGATACTAAAAGAATATAAGAATTTTTGACTTCTACTCGTATAAAGTTAAAAATGAAATATCATTAGTCTCATGGGCACTTCAGACATTTTACTACTTAGAATTAACTCAAAATAATCAAAATTGCCAAACACCCAGTTTATCTAGACAGCTGATTCTCCAGCCAGCTGGCTTATCTCAGAATTCCGATTCTCAGAAAAGCGAACTCCAGAAAAGCGAAAACAAACCGGGCCGAAGTTGGGTGGCTCCGCCCTTAATCGGTAGGACCATGGGCCGAATGCCGAAGCTTCCTACTGTCCAATGATGGGCCGCCCGCAGCTTGCGGCACCGCGTCAAATGGTCTGGGCCAGAAACCTCCTCAGCCAGCAAATGATCAGTCCCCACGTGCGCGCGCTCGCACAGGCAGCCCGGTCCCGCGAACCAGCCATGGCGAAGGAGGATGTGGATGTGGTCATGGAGGCCGGTGAGAAGCAGGAGCCTGGCGTCGACGTTCGCGGAGCTTGGCATCTGCAAGGAGCTGGTGGAGGCGTGCGACCTCATGGGGTGGAAGGAGCCCACCAGGATCCTGCAGGAGCTGCTCGAGAACCGCGAGGTCCAGAGCATTCATTCTTTGCCTGCGTGTTGGTGGTGGAATGGATCGGATACAGCAAGTGTTATCACTTGGAAAAACGTCCTCATATTGTGGTGAGTGTTGTAGTTTCTCAAGTGCCAAAATAGAATTGGCACTTCCGGAATCGCATTCAGTCGGGTCAACACCCGCTCACTAAAATGCTAATTCCCCCTAAAAAAACTAAGCTCTTGTTTAGTTGCAAAAACTTTTGGAATTTTGACATTGTAGCACTTTCGTTTGTATTTGGTAATTATTATCCGATCATGGGTTAACTAGACTCAAAAAATTCGTCTCGCAAATTACAGACAAACTGTGTAATTAGTTATTTTGTTTAGTTACATTTAATACTTCATGCATGCGTTCAAAGATTCGATGTGTTGGAAAATTTTGTAAAGTTTTGGAATTTTGGATGCAACTAAACAAGGGCTAAAATGCTAATTCTTCTCGACCAACATGCTTTCAGACAGAGAAAACAATGCATCTGATCAAAACGAACCAATTGGTCCTTCTCCGGAAGCGTCATTCGATTAGTTCTGCAACAGCCAACAATAGCTACCAAATGCTTGTAAAATCCTGAACTGAATTGTGTGTGTGAAACGCTGTACCGCTTCTACTTCCCTACGGCCTTTCTCGTCGTCAGTCAAGGTTGGATGGCTGGCGCACGGAAACCTTGACTTGTGGTCGATACTGCACCCAGAAGTCAAGCACGATTGAACCGATGGTAAATTTGCTAGATCATGGTTGGGCGCGTTCGTTTTCCTGAAAACATATTGCACGTTTGGATGAATAATACTACCTCGAAATCTCGGCGCAATTAGACCCCGACAGTGGTTATGGAATGTCAATGATTTTGGTAGACTGGTAAAACTGATCAACGGGGACAATCGCAACCTGCAGGTAATTGTAGGAGTAGTATACTGATGCTGTTCTAGAAGCTCTGTTAGACAAATAATTCATCCATCTACAAATACTTTACTGCTACGTTTTGCATGATCTTCTACAAGAATCATATGTAGTGGTACCTGGCAATAGATCGATGAACTAACTGTTACTGCTCAAGAATCGTACCGCATCCAGCAACGCAGGAAAGGAACCAAAAGTACCATGGCGCTAAGCCTTAAGTTGCGCCGCGATGGAAGCCATGTCGAGAGGCCGGGCGGCGCGGGCCTCCCGGCGGTCGGGCGACGCCGGCGGCGTGCAGAACGCGGGCGTCGTGGCCGCCGTCGTGCCGCCCTTCTCCGTCCCCTCGTCTATCGTGGACAGGCACCTCGCGGGGCCCCCGAAGATCTTCTTCCACCGCGCGATCTCGCACTCGTCGGGCTCCGCCTCGACCGCCGCGGCGGCCTCGCTGTCCCCGCGCTCCCGCGGCGCCCGCCACCGGCTCCGCTCCACGGACGACGGCGGCCTCGCGGCGCGTGGCTGCCGCCTGTCGTCGGAGAGGCAGACGTCGAACAGGACGAAGCCGCCGCGGGTGGACGCCGGGACGGCGCCGCGGCGCTGCCACCAGTGCCGAAGCAGGACGAGGCCGAGCAGGACGACGAACAGGGACGCCAGGGCGGCCACGAACGCGATAACGAGCGCCTCCCTCATCTTAGCCCGCGACTGTTCCAAGTAAGCGGAGGCCCCGAGGCAATGTAGTCTCCGATCAGCGGCGACAAGTATTCAGGACGACTGCACGACTCCTCGCCGGTCGTTCCACTCCAAAAGTATGGCAGCGACCGCGAAAACGCCAGGTTATTTGCATCTCCGGAGACCTGACCGGCCGGTGATAGGCCCCGGCTGCTTTTGATTAGTACACCGTTTGTCGGGTATTGGACATCTGTGCGCTCGGGAATTTAGACGGTTCAGGACGTTTTTCAGCCGGAAGTTTCTTCTTGCCGGTTTGTGGGTCTATTCTGCTCATACTGCTCCCCTGAGAAGTGAGAACTTGGCTTCCACGATGTATCATCAGAACGTACATCTCCGGTGCCCAGTCTACTCATCTTTTTGTTTCGTGAGATCAAAATCCAGAGGTATGCCTACACGTCTTATTTTGATCAAGGAAGCCGGGAGCTGGACTACTGATACATTTGATTTGGCAAGCCTGCAATTACACTCGCAGGTTGCAATGAGGATGAAATAATAAAGTGTTGCAAGGTCCTAACTCAGGAGTTGGATGTGTTTGGAGAAGACACCATGGCTAATCAGGGGAGTCTGAAGGAGTAAAGGTCAAAGCAGGAAGGAAGTTCAGGAAGAAGATTGCCGAGGACATGGTGCGGAATTAAGAAACAGACAATCAGGAAGGAAGTTCAGGAAGATTGTCTGCATGATTCATAAGTAAGGTCCCCATGGACAGCCTTTTTTCGGCCCATTAGATAATGGGCAGAAAGAAGGCTCTAAACCGGTAAATCCCAGCGCGCGACCGTCAGACCTAACCTGGTGGTCTAGTTTGGCGTGGATCCTCATGCAGGCCACGGCCCACGGCCACGCAAAGTCTTTATCCACTTTATAGTGCTATATAAAACCAACGTATCATCAGGCCAGGCTCCAGTTCCACCGGGTTGCGAGTTTCCTGCATGATTAGCTCTGGCCGAATCAAACAGGCCGGTCGTGAACTAGTATGTGAGATTTGTTTCTATAATAACACATGCTAGTAATTTAGATTTAAATTATATCATTTTTCAATAATGGTATTAAAGGCAATTTAGATGCAAGTTTAGAGGGCTATCTTAAGTTATTATTTTTATAATGGCATGTGAATTTGAGTTGTACTGGGACGACTGGTCTTCCGGAGTAGTACGACCCTTCTGCTTTTGTGACGTTGTTTGTTCTTGACAGATCGTCTACCAACTGAGAAGTTTCAGGCCTAGCGCGGTAAGAGAGGAGGCTAGCAATTACTACTACCTTAATTGTGATTTACCACTGGTTTGACTTGCCCACGGATCGGAAACAGGCCCGCTACGTCCACACACACAGATACGTACTTGAATGCAACCACATTGTAGTGCACTAGAAAGGCATCGCGGCATTGCCGCAGAACCATTTGATTTTAGCAGTTGAGACTTCAGTTATATGTGAATGAAAATATGAATCTAAGTTTTTCATTCAGATAAATGTGAGGCTTTGATGATGTCGGCAATGAATGTTTATCTGGAGATGCATTTTGTAACCACTTGAAGAAAGAAAAGTGTTAAATAAGCATTCAAATATTATGGCAAACACAAAATACTGAGAATTATAAACTACACAATTGGTACAATGTTGTTGTGGCTGCATTTGCCAACAACTAGTAGCAGACAATGGTAGATGACAGGAACATCCATCAGCAGGGAGTACAATAAGGTTTTCAGTTGAGATCTCCCTAAGCAAAAGATCACCATTTTGAGAGTCTATAACTATGAGGCTACCAGAATGGTGCTTGTAGTTATAATATTGGTAATCTAAACGTAGCTCCCACGTGGCTTTGCAGTCCAAAATAATGTTCCCAGAACCTGTGAGTACGAAAAGAGCAAATGAATTTTAATGGTTCGTTAAAGTAATTACTGTATAAAGGACTAAATAAAAGTTGTGTTTTATAATTTAATTTTTAGAGAGGAACTGAATAATAAGTAGAAAATGGATATTATGTGATGAGTTATAGGTATCTTACAAGTGTCTCTGCTGACCAAAATGTTTCCCCCATAACCTCTTGCGCTTCAAAGAAAAAAAAAACAAACACACACAAATTATTCTAGGCGGTTTGTTGAAGGAAGAAGTGTACGTAGCATTAGTTAAAAGTTCTGCACACACATACACACACAGAGAGAAAAGACATTCTAAAATTACAGGAAGGGTTTATTTTGGTACCTTGTCTTATTCTTGAATCTTTAGCTTCTTTGTTTTGTTCTCATCGTCTTTGTCATCATCATTGTTGTTATGGTTCTCAGTCTGATCCCAAGCACTGCAAATTTATTTTCAGTGGTAAATATTTGAGGATGTTTATTTGCTTCCCATTAAAATATATGCTAGAGATATATACATACTAAGATTGTCGATCTATGTCCATGTCTTTTATGCCTGCGTAGTGCGTACTGTGCTTGCTGCTTGTGATGATGAAGCCTGCAACAATATTACCATGTGTGATAGAAAATATTGAAGGGTAAACTGGAAGTTCCAGTAAACTGTGGTCATAGCTAAGTTCTTCTTCAATCAATTTGTTATTTTCATCGATTCTGTATTGTGTTGTCTTGTGTGCTAGATTATAGGTGTACATGCTTATCCCATTCTTGGCAAATATTTCTTCAAGCTGTTCTAGTAATTTGTCTTGTACCTCTTCATCTGTTGGTATATATGTTACTAGTTGATATTTGTGTACTAAGTATCGCTCGATGTCATCACTCATTTTTCTCCAATTTTCATCATAAAATTTTCGCTCATCTTGTAGATTGCAGAATACAAGCATGGTAAAGAACAGATATCGTAATTGTGTTGTTGTTGCCTAGTTTGCCGCTTCACTAAATGTATCATACCATTCCTTGTCATCTTTTAGTAACCCCCGTGCTGTGCATGCTTCCTTAAATGTTTGATACGTTGTTCCATTATATGTTTTTAAGTCATCGTAGTTTTTTGCTCCTTTAACTATCATTAGTAGCATCCGTAAATAGAAGCGTTCTCCTTCTATTGGATTTACATAGTACAATCGACCAATCTTAAATTTTTGTTGTCTCTTAGTCCATTTCCTATTTTTTACGTCCCATGTCCACTCTTGTGGGAATTCGCAGTATGTTAATTTTCTTGCATCTTCATGTTTTTTATTTGCTTCAAACCACTCTGTCAATTTTGTTTTCTGTAATTTTGGATCTGTAGCAATCGATTTCAGTTTAGTTGCTTTACGTAGTGATACTATATTTTGTAATGGTAAATGCACAGGCAACCGTTCAACTGGTGGCCAATGGTAATGTATGTCGTATCCTAATAGTCTCCATAGTGCATCTTGCTCACATATGTATCGACAATCTAGGTATTCCTTAATCTCATCAATGTCTTTTACCTCTTTTTGTGAACCATCTTGCTCTTTATTGGAAATTTGTTCAAAGATCACGGTTGCTTGATCTGCCTTTTTGTTAACATACTTGCAAAGCTATTTTAATAATTTGCTCTTGTTCGCATATTCTACATTTATATGAGCTTGATATTTCTTAAGTAATTTTAAATTATACAGAACCACCCATCTGTTATCTAAGTTGTGGTTTCCTCTTCTAATATAAATCTTACTGTCGCGTCTGCGATATAGTGTAAACCCATCATCTGTAAATGTTGTTTCATGTCTGAAATCTTTAGGATAATATTTTGAGCATCTTCCTTTTTTCATGCAAGGAGAACTTTCATTTTTGTCACCACAGGGTACATGCATCATGTGTTCAGATACAAGGACATATCCTAAAGGATCTTTTTCTGGATCAGGAATCTCAGCTGATATCCATGAATCAATTATTTCTGTGTTGATATTTAAGTTTTTTTTATCTATCCACACTAATATATGCACATGTGGCAATCCTCTTTTTTGAAATTCTATTGAATATAAGATAGCTAATACAGGACCGAACAGTTTACCAGACCAGATATCTTGTATAAATTCATTTAGTTTCATATGGAACACTGACTATAACATCAGGTCTATCACTTGGTTGTTCACCAGGTTCTAAAGCACGAATTATTTCTTCCCATCTTGGGTTACATGTGAAGGTTATAAAAAGATCTGGAGGTCCCTATACTCGACAAATAGCTATTCCATCATGGTAGTTTTGTATCACATAACGTTTTGATCATGTATGGCTTGACGGTAATAATATTTTCTTACCAATTTGATTACTATCAGTCAGTCCTTTTTCTATTGCATCAAAGACACCTTGCAAATATTCAGCCCGTAGTTTATCTTGGTTTCTAGCTATGTATGCCAATCTATCTTCATCTTCCATTGCACGTGCATCTACTATTGCTTGTTTTGATAGCCTTCCGTAGCTCAGAAATGGATTTGGTTGACCTGGTCTATAATGCATGTGATACTTGTAATATTCATGCATTGTAACATTTTTCCTCTTTTTATTGTTAGTTGCATTATTTTGATCCTCATAATACGGTATACCAAGTTGGAATCCTCTTTCACCATAAGGGAATAGTGGTGGATATTGCAATGCCATATATGCTGGATGGAAAATAGTTATACGCTGGAGGCCTCTTTGTTTTGTACTAACTATAATATCTCTTTTATATTTCTCAAGACTTAGGTCACCGACTACTAGCATTGCTAGTTCTTCTATGTGTGGCATTTCATATTGTACTGCGTCACCTTTTCCTGCTCCCAGTATGCGTATGCTTATATCAATTCCTTTATTTTTCTCGAGTAAATCACGTGCATGTCGAAATATTTTTACCAAAGGATTGCATTTGTCAAGCATATCTTTTAGGTCTTGGACTATAAATGGATTAATATCTGATTCATTTGATTGTTCTTTATTTAGCGCCTTAATTCTATTTTCAATTTCATTCTTTGTGTCAAAAACATATAATTCAGCATATTCTGGTCTATGGCCTTGTTTTGGAAGCAAAGATCCAATGCGATGATGTATTTGCCCATTTATCCGAAATATGTATGGACCCTCACCTTTGTTAATATCTTTTATTATATTGGCACCCATTGAGGTAAATGCAAATAGACTGTTGTATTGCCTTATTTTTTGAAAGAAATGCCTTGACATTGGATTGTTTTTACTATAGACTAATTGTGAAAGTAGCTCCGGTGGATTTTTGTATGGTGGTATTTTTATCTTTCCATTTTTGCAACAGTTTGTATACACAATTTCTCTATTTTTCTGGCTTTGTCTCTCGTTACTTCATTGTACCAAAACATTGCATTGCAATGTTTGCATCTGTAGATCGGTTCACCTAAATATGACCTTTCATTATATGTTTGTTTCAATTGCTCAATATATTCAGTTGGGAAAGATACCATACCTTGACAACTATTCAGATATGAATGGTGTGTGTCTGGTGCAGGTATTATTACCCTTTTCTTATTTTCAGTTGCTTCATCACTGGTGTCATCGTTTCTTTTCCTTTTCTTTTTCTGGAGCACTGAAATTCTTTCTTGTCTAAATTTTTTATATTGTGGTTTGATATTTCTTTCCCCTATTGGTTGATATTTCCTTTTTGTTCGTGCCATTTATGTGCTCTATATATGCCTTGAAATTTTTCTCTATATATGCCTTGAAATTTTTCTGCAAATATTGTCGCTTATATATATGGAGGCTTACATATATATAAGTTTTATATACCTGATTATTGGTTAGCTTATTTTCGCAGGCTATTTTTTGGGTAACAAATAGTCCATCAACACGTTAGTATGGTCCTTGATAAAAAAAGAAAAATAGAAGTGGAGTTGATCTATGTTTTAGAAGAAAGGTTCATTGTACAGTACAAACGAAACAGCAACAGTAAAATGAGGTTGATGGAAAAAACTACAGATAGTGTCGGTAATTGGTGAACTATTGAGACAGATCAATACAGGATAAGCTAGTATATTTTTCCCCCTGCTTAGAGTGTCGAATGCATATTTCTAATTCTATCAGTAAGTCTCGTTGGCTAATACTGTTTGTGGGAATAGGTTTGTGAAGGATAGATAGCTTAACGCTATTAAATTTCATGGACTCTGGTCTGGGTTATGGCATGAATGTAGTTGCACTTCCAATTGAAGGTCCCTGTGATTCCTTTGTGAAATAATTGTTGGAACATTTCTATGTTTATGGCTTACTTTTCTTGTATCTTTATGCCCTAATAAATTATTTGTGTCATTTGTTCAATTTGGTTGGTGGTCAAGATGAAAAGCTCGCTGAAGGAATCAAACTCTATGCTATCCCACTCACAGCGACATCAAAACGCACCATTCTCAGCAATCTAATTACGGTATGTTTATGCAGCTCATGGAAATTTTAGATGCTTTTCCCTCCCCTGTTCTCACCTTTGGGTTCGACTTCGTTAACCCTTGGGATAAAGTAAATCGTACAGACAGCTAGCGCATGCTAGTTTTTAAACATATAAGTATATTTTTTTACTCTTACATGGTCCTATTATTTTCCCATGAATACCATTTCTACTTTCCTTGAATTCTTTGGTTACTGTGTTTATTTTACCTTGGTATAAGCTGTTTTTTGTGTATAAAAAATCTTGATATTTCTACTTCTATCTAGCAGTAATGAGTTGGTGAAACAGTGCTGGCTTTAGTATTTTCGAAAAGGATTTGTGCTGTTTATTTTCTTAGTTTCTGATGTTGCAAATTAGGATTTTGAAAGTTGATTATCGAAAACTCTATGGTACCATCGTACTTTTAGTAAATGGTTAATTGGTTGTCATGGTGCCTGTCTCCAGGCCCTGGAATTCAGTATATCATGAAATTTGTCACAGCCAATACTATCATGTTGGTGTATAATTTTTTCTGTCTGAGAACACAATTTCATCCATGTATCTGCCACGCATATTAAACATAAAAGGATTCAGTTTTGTTGAGCCTTGGTCACTTTCACATATCCATTGCATGGGATAACTTGTGTTGTTTAATCAGTGTCAATGCTTGTATGAAGCGGGATGCAGATGAGGTTTCATTGGCACTGAGACACTTCATGGTGATATTTCGCAGAATCAGCGTGAGAGGACACTAAGGGCCTGTTCGGATCGCTGGATTTGGAGTCTGCTAGGCTCAGCCGTTCGGGATCCCTCTACCTGGTTTGGCTGGCGCGTCCCTGGTCCATTTTGAAATGGCTGGCGGTGGTTCTGGTTGATTTGGCTTTGGTTGGCTGTGGCAGCAGTTGGTTTGGCTGGGTGCTCCAACCAAACATCGAGCCTAACCATTTAAGGCTAGCTAATTCTAGATATAGTAATTATTGTGAAATTTTCAAATTAACTATGTATGAAGCTCTTTCCTACCAGATTATTAGCATGCATTCTTCTAAGAAATGTCGGAGTTTTTGCAGTGATAGATTAAGGGAACAGATTAGCTTACCTGTTGATTTGTTGCTTTGGCTTTCTTCAGTAGCGTTGAGTTCCAGACTTTGGGTTAGTGCACAAAGTGGAGACAAGGAATAGTAGTAAGAATGCAGCTGGCTGGAGACGGGTTATTATATATATATTTGTTGTTTCCCCGCGCTGGAGATTTGGTGACCTGTTTGGAATGATGTGGAACATTCTTTTTTTTTTTACCGGACGCCTCCCTGGTGTAACGGGCCGAGCATACCAGGCTGCTCCGGAAGTTTCTTTGCCCATGACAATGTTTAGATATCGATAATCAACTTGGTTTTGTAGTTCTGGATTAAGTAGTTCTGGATTAATGATAGTATATATTGTTGTGTGGTGTAATGGGCCGAGCAGACCAGGCCGCTCTGAAAGTTTCATCGTCTATGACAAATTAAATTTCTATTTACTTAGCTTTTGGACGTACAGTATATATTGTTGTCTGTGCTTTTTTTTAGAAAAAAAGTGCCCGTATCTACTTGAGAAACTACTTACGCTTGAATCAATCCATACGACTACATCTTAGATAGGGGGTATATGACTTAAAATAAGATATTGTCCCTATATTACCCTTTTATTTAACAAAAGAAATCAATATAGCACTCTTGTCTGGAAATGTGTGAGCATTGTAGTCCATTTGTTTTTGGTCTTTTATTTTTATCTACCCTGTGACCCAAGGCAGGGTTATCTGCTCCTCCTTCGCTGTTGCTTAGCTTTCCCCTGAATCCATCGCGATTGGCGATGTCGCCTGTCCTGGCTTCCTTATCTTGCGCAGCAGCAAAGTAGCAGGGAGCTCCTGTCCCTCAGCAAATCTAAGCTTGGGTGTCGCGGTGGAAGAAGACGGCGGCTTCGGCGAGCCGCTGTGGTGGTCATCACGTCCCTCAGCAAGTCTTAGAGCACCGCGGGGGAGCCTACGCACCATCGGCGCGCCATGGCGGATGCTGACGGCGGCGCGCCCGAGGCAATCTCAAGCGTTCCGCAGGGGTTCTCCGGCGACCACGTCATCGCCGAGTGGCCCTCTTGGCTCACTTCCGTCGCCGGGAGGTCGTCAACGGTGGCCCACCGCGCCAACACGTTCGAGCGACTGGACAAGGCAATTAATTCCCCTCTTCTTTCAAAACACAAATTATCGATTCCTCTCTGGTATGATCGCTCAATCCTAATCCGCCATGGATCCGCATGCAGATCGGCCAGGGCACCTACGGCAACGTCTGCGGGATCTGCAGAGCGGCAAGATCGTGGCGTTGAAGCGGGTGAGCTTCGTCAATACAATCTGGAGTGCATCGTCACCTCCCGCCTCTCCCATAGCCTACCTCGTCGGCCACGCTGCACTCTCCGGCCAGCGCTTCTGACACGTTGGCCAACGCATCCTCTGGATCTTGGCTTGGCAGCGGCACATCTACCCAAACTGGGACCGGATCTGGCCCTCTAAACGCCGGCGGAGGGAAGACGCGCGGTGTAGTGATGATGTGCTGGCGGCGGGCGTGCACGCCCGGGAGCCTGCAGCACAGGCGTCCAGGTTTGGCTTAACGGGCCGATCCACGTGCCCGGTCCACTTACCAGGGAGGAGGCCCGATCCTACGGGCTACGGCTGAAATTTTGTGTTGTGTAGATCCGACGGTTAACGGGTGACGTGGATCGGATCCCTGTGGAATTGCACAGCTTTCGTAGGTAGAAGATGTGCATGGCCGAGCTGACACTACTCCCATACGGCACACACTTGTCACTTCAAAACTACAGCTAGCTGCATTCAGCTTGAAAAGATTAGTCGGTCGGATATACTAGCACTACTCCCATACGGCATGGATTTAACTAATCCGCGAGTTTTCAAATCAAATCACCCGTCAGGATCGGTTTTTAAAATCGCGGGTGGCAGCAGAGCGAGTGATTGAAGAAACCCTCTGCGCTGGCCCTGGCAGAACGCATTGGGATCGATTAAACCGGCCTTAAAACCTGAGGAGCGCAGGGCCGGATTCTCACGGACGCATGGGCGAGACCCGCCGTGCTCCCCGGCCGCGCGGCGCGGCCGGCCTTGAAGCCGATCGAAGAGCGACGACGGCGACGACGCAGCCGCGCATCGAGCTCCGCAACCGACACCGCCATAAACCAACCACTTGCTCGAGAGACCTGTTGCGGACCGATCCCGTCGGTGGACGGTGGTGTGCGTGGCGCCGTACTACGATGCACTGGCAGATGGAGGCTTCTATTCTATCCCCCGAATCCCTTCTGTGAACCTTCCCAAAGCATGCGCGCGCAGCAGCGCCCTCTGTCAGTCTGACCAGAGCATTGGGAGGATGCTCTTTGACTTCTCTGAAATGGCGCGACTGGTTAAACTATCAGTGCTAATCCGAGCCTAACTAGCTGTGTAGCTGCTGTCCTGACTTGGGCACTTGGCTATGATACTGCTTGTACCAGTGGTACTGATACTTGGGTTAAAAAATAACCGGGGCTTGTAGCTGGCAAATTCTTCTGGATCTGGGAATGATTAGCGATTCTTCAGACTTCAACAGCGGCTGTGCTTGCGGCCGAATCTTAGCGCATGTGATCATGATTAGCTTATTGATACGCGTGTGTATGCCGTGGGCCCGTGTGCAACACATTTTTGCAGTGACCGAACCAAACCTCACATGAAAAAAAAAGGAAAAGGAACACGAACAGCACCGTGAAATAAAAGCGCATGAGTCTGAACAGCCCGAGATGGATCTGCTGCGCTGGTGAGACTTAGGGCTTGTTTAGATTAGTTTGCATTTTGTATTTTTGCATTTTTGGAAGAAAATCTTTAACATTTGAAGTATTAAATGTAGACTAATCACAAATCTCGTCTGTAAACTACGAGACGAATCTAATGAGCCTAACTAATCCATCATTAGAGTGTATTTACTGTAGCATTACTGTAACAATGTCTTATTTAGGCTCATTAAATTCGTCTCGCGATTTACAATCCATTTATGTAATGCGATTTATTTTTCGACTATATTTAACACACTATTCAAGTAATTTATAAAAATTTTGCATTTTGTATTTTGAGATCAACAGGGCCTTACAAGCCGTATCCAAGATCCCGTCCAGGCTTTCATGGCTTCGTTCAGGGGGAGGAGAGCCGGAGCCGCCCATGGAAAGGAGCGAAAAAAAGGTGACCTCAACGTTAGCAGCAGCAGACGCAGCACACGGCGCATACGTTTTTCAGGCAAGGCAGCGCGAAGCCTACCTAGCCGGGCTCGAGAGGCAGCGCGCGCGCACTCCCGCAGCGTGCTGTTCGAAGGCGCATTATTGTTCCCCTCGAAGTGCACACGCGCGTGAGATGTGCACTTCATCAATGTCACACGCAGATCGTGCTGGGGATCTCGTCTCCTTTCCTTTCCCTCATTCACACGCCGTGCTCGACTGTAACCTGCCGGCGTCGGCCGATGCTTCATACAAATACAAGCATGGATGCAAGAAACGCACGGGCGTCCCCATGGATGATGGCGTCCGAGCACTGTTTCAGCTTTCTCTGAAGATACGATCCCGAACAGGAGAGGGAAAGCTAGCGAGACCGCGGGAGGTGCTGAAAGCTACAGAGCCACGAACAGGGTGAGAGCAACCACAATGTTGCAGCAAAGTAGTCTATAATAATTTTAATATTGTGTATCAGCTAGCTAAAATATTGTGGAGGTAGTACATAAAGCAGTCTATAACTAAAACTACCCATAGTCCTATGGACTGCCCATAAGAAATAAAAAACTATTTCCTCTCTACTGGCTCTCTCTCCCTCTCCTCCCACATATAGACTACCCAGTCTATATATATTATAAAGATAACAATAACTATGGACTAATGACACAAAAGCTGTCCATATAAACTACTTGGTCCATATACATACTGAAAGCGGTGGCTTCATGAGGGGCCACCATGAGTGCAGCAGCGACCAGCGGCAGCGGTTTGCTGCAGCCTGCAGACCATCAAACGCGTGGATCATCTGGCTGGAAACGAACGCGCGTAGTAGTAGAGGCAGATCACTTTGCATTTTGTATTTTTGCATTTTTGGAATAAAATTTTCAACATTTTAAGTATTAAATATAGATTAATCACAAAACTAATTACAGATCTCGTCTGTAAACTACGAGACGAATCTAATGAGCCTAATTAATCTATCATTAGAGCATGTTTATTGTAGTATTACTGTAGCAATTTAGTATCTAATCACGTCCTGATTAGGTTCATTAGATTCGTCTCGCGATTTACAGTCCATTTATGTAATGCGATTTATTTTTCGACTACATTTAGTACACCATACAAGCAATTTAAATTTTTTTGCATTTGGCGTTTTGGATCCAGAGTATCCGCCGGGAGGCCGGAGGATCTTGGGCGCAGTTTGCTTCCTCGTTTCATTCGTCTACGTTCCTGCACGATCTCTGGGTTTTCGCTCTGGTATATATTTACTGATCGTACTGCGTATCTGTGGGAATCTAGTCGAGGTACAGGTACTCCTAGTTTGGTTCTGTCAGGTACTAGTGTGATCTATCATAAAGAAAACCAACGGCACATGATCAGACTGAAATTAGTGTTAGCTATCTTATTATTACTAATTGAAGACTCCTTAAAGCCTCAAAGTGAAGCTATCTAGGATCTTAGGGTGCACTCTGAAAAATAGAGAAATCTTATATATTCTCACAAAAATCAAAAACATTCATCCATCAATCCAACAACTCTAATGATAATAATCATCGGATATGTTATCTTTCCTAATAAATTACCCACCTCTGCCATTATGAAAATAGACTAAATAACCCCCTAAACATGTATCTAAATTACTCACCTATGCCATTATAAGAAAAATCTAATGTAACCCCCTAATCTTTGTGAAAATTACCCACCTATGCCATTATAAAAATAATACAAATACCCCTGTAAATTTATATATAAATTATCCAATTATGTCATTATTATTACAAGTTAAATTACTCATAAATCTGAATCTAAATTATATAATTATAATAATATATTAAAGTGCACTAATATAAAATTCTAAAATTACTATTTCTTTCATTGTTATTATATTATCTATATAAAAATAGTACGTATGATATATGTCACCATATATTCATGCATGATGGAAAAGATAAGAATATCAATTCACAAACAAATAGTTCAACTAAACATATATTGAATATATATGGATGGGCACAAAATGAAATCTATTGTAACTAAATAATGATAAATATATATTTTAGAGTGTGTGTTAGAATATTTAATAGATGAAAAGTGTGTGAGATAGATAATTATAATTATTGATCTTATTTTTATATTAATTCTAATTTGCCCGTGCAGGAGCACGGTTTGATATACTAGTGATACTAGTCCCTATCAGTACTAAACACTACCACCATCATGAACCCACTTTAAGGCCCATTGCTTTAAAGGAAATTTAGATATGAATCATTAAAAGATTTCAAAGTTAGATATATACCATCATTATCTCACTGACATGTGGGGTTCACAGGAGTCAATGACATATAAATCACGATGGTATATATCTAACTTTGAGATCTTTTAATAGTAAAGATCCAATTTTCCTTTCTTTAAAATAAAAAGTAAAGATAAATGGTAATAAACTTATGACACTGGACCTGGCAACATGCAATTAGAGTGGTGGCAAGTAGCAAGTCGCTTCAACAGAGAAGATGGGAGCTGGGCCAGCTTGTCCTCACATGAACAGATAGTCAACTCTTGCTGCGTCCAGGGAAAAAAAACAAAAAAAAAATCTTTACTCCCCCAACCATCCTCTTTCCCATACGCCCCTGCCCGGAATTTACTGCACCAAGGTTTAACCCCCTGTCTCGTGTCTAGTCACACCAACACCCATACATGCATGCTTACATATGCAGAGGCCTCCTCTGACACGATCCTCCAGGGCCCAATCTGGACATGTTGCCCACATCATCACACACACGCATACAGCCACATGTGTGGGCTGCTGTGCACAAGACCTCTCACTCTCCTAGTCTCCTCATCTATACACTGTCTCGTCTCTATCTGTGCATCAGCTCATTTTACCAGCGTGCACCATCTAGCTTTGCCGCTCTAATTATCCCCTTCACATGCTGCTCTCTCTTCTCGCTTCTCACCTGGCTGCTCACGTTGTTCTCTTTACTCCGGCCATTCAATCGTTTCCCCACGCTGTCACATGGCGCTCCATTAATATATAGCACCACACCACCAGGCACCAGGCCGGCTCCTCCAGCTGCGAGCTCCGAGAACGCAACAGCTCGCTGTGGCTGTGCTGTATGTGCTGTACCCGAGCTCGTAGCATCGGCTAGCTAGCTCTCTCTCTCTCTCTCTCTCTCTCTGTGCGCGTGTGTGCAAGCGCAAGCACGTACGCTTCCACTTGCGGCCGGCATGTCGGGCAGGTCGTCCAGGAGGGGGAGGAGCGGCGGCTTCATGCTGCGGCAGCCGCCGGTGGTGGACGTCGGCTGCAACTGCCGCTGCCCGAAGCTGTTCTCCGTCTTCTCCTCCTCATCGTCGTCCCTGTTCCGCGGCGGGGGCAAGCCCAAGTCCCCGAACGCCTCCTCCACGTCCACCACCACGGCGTTCACGGCCACCACCGCGGGCGGGGGCAGCGGCACCACGGCCACCTCCACCGACTCCTCCTCCTGGGGCCCCGCGTCGTTCGTCGCCACCAACTCTCTGTACGACGACCCGGTGCCGGCGGTGGCGCCGCCGCCGCACGAGCGGGAGCAGCAGGAGGCGAGGCGGCGGCGGAGGCAGCAGCAGCAGCACCGCCGGCGCCGCCGGCGCGCGGCCCCCGCCCCCGCGCACCACGGCGTGGGAGACGACGACGAGCACGGGCGGCGGGTGGCGCGCGAGAGCGTGGCGGTGGCGGTGGAGTCGGCGGAGCCGTACGAGGACTTCCGCGAGTCCATGGTGCAGATGGTGGTGGAGAAGGAGATCTACGCGTGGGACGACCTCAACGACCTCCTACACCAGTTCCTCTCCCTCAACTCGCCGCGCCACCACCCGCTCATCCTCCACGCCTTCGCCGACCTCTGGACCCGCAACGGCCTCTTCTGCCCGCCGTCGCCCTGCCAGTTCTAGCTAGGCAACCAACCACCGCTCGCCGCCCAACGCGAGGCGCCACGCCACGCCATGCTCGTACTACGCTTGCACACTGTATTAACCACTAGCTAGCTTACTACAGTACTAGTCTTCGTCTTACCACCACTACTACTACGGCTACCCCTCCACTCAGAAATCGTTCCGCCATTAACGGAGCTCGCAGCCGCAGCTCGCGCGTGACCGGGACACTATTAACCGAGGTCCCGGCCGGCGAGCTGCATCTTGCGTAGCTGCCATGGACGCCAAGGCCCTGAGCTTATTAATTAGGCTGACGAGCAGGAGAGAACGAAGGCTATGCACGATTAACTGTTGATGCCTGCTGTAATTTTCACCAGTGTAATGCCGTAATTCCATTTCGTTTGCAATGCCGATGTGTACCCACGTAATGATGTGTGCGTGTGGCGCCAAGTTCGGGTCGGGGGTGGTGCCATGATACGCTGGTGCCGCTCGAGTGTGATCCTACTGTGCGGTGTACTGGGCGTACTGACACCGGATGGAGCTTTTACTGCTTTAGGCCCTGTTTGGCACGGCTGCTGCTTTTGTTGCGATTCGTGTGGCCACTGCCGGCCCGCACCGTCCTGCGATCCTGTCCCTTCCCCAGTTCCCCTCCTCCCCCTTTCACGTTCGTTCGCGTCGCGCGGGCGCTGTTGCTCGATCCGGAGCCTTTCCCTTCCAATTCCGCGGCACCTACACCGGCTACACGTACCCCATCTCTCCGTTTCGTTCCGGGTGGCCGTGATGACGTGGGCCGTGTGGCCTGGCGTGCGAAAGCAGCTGCTGCCTGCTGCGACGTTCTGCGCTGCCCACTGTTCCACCGTGGGGCTGCTGCAGCGTTGCTTGATGGCTCGATGTTCCCGGTGGCCGGCCGGCCGGTGGGGCGCGGCGAGCTGACGCGCCAGCTGTACTGGCACTGTTCCGGCGGGCGATGAGATGGATTGGGGCCTTGAGAGTTGAGACGGGCTCTGGTCCGTGCGATTCAACGCTGGCCATGGCATTCAACGGCTCGATCTGGGCACAGTGCCGGGACTGTGTGGGCTTGATTGGCTTGGCCTCCAGGCCCCCCGCCCCCAAGGTCACCGAAACTACAGTCTCGCTCGCCTGCTTATTTACGGGCCGGCGTACTGCTAATTGGCATAAATTTTTGCTGGTCCAATCTTAAACGTTTCCACGTACTACTGCGATGAGGAGGTGCGGTCACACTACTACGGTGCTGGTTTCTGTTGCGGGGAGGACCAGGGTTCGCTCACCTGCATCGTTTGCATGAGCAGCAGGGAGCAGGGGGGCGATTTATGGCCAGACAGTAGAACTTGAAGTTGCACTGACAAGCATGCCCGCACCGCGCATCTGCTCAGCTCGTAGTATTCATGATCGGGGCACGCTTCAAATTCAAGCGAGTAGGGGGGCGATCGATGGATCGGTTGGTGGAACCGTGGAGCTCCAAAAACCTTTGCAGCGGCAGCACGAGCACCGGATTTACTGCTGCTGGTGCTGTACGAGCGGCATTGCTTCGCTTTAGGGCTAGACGAACAGCGGTACGGGTGGGCAGGTTAAGGTTGTTCAAGCACGGCGCTGATGAGCTACTGAAGCTGAGAGCCTGAGACCCGCCATGGCGGAACGAAACAACCGCCGGGAATTTTGGAAGCCCCGTCGACCTGGGGGCTGGGGACAGGCAGCGTCGTCTTCGTCCCATCCGCGGATTTCCGGTCGGCACGGTAAAACTAAAACCTGCGTGCGGTGGGCGGGTGAAAATGTGGACGGGACCAACGACCCTCGTCGGCGTCCTCGCGCGTCTGTACCCCGAGGCGAGCAGGCGGCGACCAGCGCGGCGCGGCCCGCGCTGCGGCTGCCGCGAATGAATGCCGAGCTGTCCGCGTTAGCCATTAGCGCGGCCGGCTTTCGGCAGGACGCAGGAGGGCGGGTGGGGGCTCGCTCGGGAGTTCGTGACCCTGACACGGTCAGTGAAGCTTTTGGGCGCTAGCTAGCATGCGAATCGGCGGCCGCCGGAGCCGCCAGCCCCAGCCAGCCGCGGCAGAGCTGCATCTGCATGGCGCCGGACCCCAGCCGGATGGCCGGATCCCCCACGGCCACTCCGCTCCGGGCATTATTTTGTCCGGATCGCGACGAGCGGATCGTTCAGGGAGACAGGGATGATGCCACTATGCATGGCCCGTGCGCGCGCAGAGCCGCGACTCGCGCGCCCGCGCGGCGACGGCGAGGCAAGCTAGGCAAGCCGGGCGGGGCGGGGCGAGGCGACACGTCCATTAATGCAGGCACCGTCTTAAGAGCAAGTTTAATAAGCTTGGCTTATAGCCAAGCCAGGTAATCTAGAGACAAATTTAATCGACCAAGCATATAACAAGTAATCTCTGCACAGACTCCAAACCCTAATTTAATTATCCTGCCGGACCAATCAAGTGCTGTGGGGTCCACAAACTTTGTGCAGAGTATTACCCATGTGAAGGACGACGCGACAAGCTACAGTCGAAGCGATCGGCGTCGCTGCCCGCGCCGAGCGTCCTCTCTCTCTGTTTCTCTCTCATCCACAATGGATTCTGTTGACATGTCTAGGCTTTAGCCAAGCTGATTTGGCTTGTGTACTTGCACTAAAAGGGTCTCACGGGACGGCGACCTTGGCCGGCCGCACGCTCCAAATTGCCTGCGAGGAACTCCACCGCAACCGCCGAGGGGCCAATGCGAGCGGCGGACGGCGCTCGCCGCCCGCCGGGTCATTATGGGGTAGTAGCCCGGCCGCGCCGGCGAGGCGGCGCCGGCGCGGCTACGTGCGGTAGCGCGGGATGGAGGGGGGTGTTTTGGATTTACTAACATTTATTATCGGGATCACTAATCCCGATCCGTCCGATCATGTGCCTCGTGAGCCGTTGAAGCGCCGCATTGCCGTCGAGCCTCCCGCCACACGCGTCCAAAACACCATCAATGGCGCCTCCTTGTTTTGTTCCTCGACTCTCTTTGTTTGCAAGTGCAGTGGGGTGGATGTAGTGGATTTTACTGGACTGAACTTCTGGTCCAACTGTGCCATTCCTGCAGGCTGCAGAGAGTATAAAAGAAAAGAAAAAGAATTCCCTGGTACAACAATTTTTTTCTAACATAATGCACAGCCATTTCAAGGATAGTGTAGATAGTTGCTCGTGCTAGTATAGCATAACTCTAAAACGTTTACAGTCCCAGGATTCATGAGTATTTTCTTTGCATTGTGCCATTGTGCGTGGTTGCTGACCGACGACTACTATCATTTCTTTTAGGGGTGCCGACGAGGCGACGACTACTATCTTTTTTTTTTTTTGAGGGGGATCGACGACTACTTTCTGTCGTTGCTTGGATGGAGAAGTAACTGGATCACGACGAACGGCGCAAATAGTATAAAAAACAAACGGCCCAAATGTAAACCGACTAAACAGCCCACGAAACAATAAGAGCCCAATAAGAAACTATGGGCCAGGTAGGCCTTGGCGGTTGCTACTCGGAAAACCTATGCATCTTCCAGAAGTTTTTTCCCAACATAACTTCCAGTGTTTGAGATTCGTGCAACTATTACCAACCATTGGATCTACACACTCAAACTTAACCCTTCCTTCTCCATCCTTCACCGTGCCCGCTGCCGGCGCCCCTACTGGGCCGCGCCGCCGCGCCATGGCCGCCTCCCGGCCGCCGCCACCCACGGCCCCTGGCCGCCTCCGGCCGCTGCCGCGGCCGCCGCCCCCGACCGCGGCCGCGCCATGGCCCCACGCGATGCCGCCCCCCGCCGCCTCCGCGCCGCCGTCGGGCCACCGCCGCACCCTGACTAGGCCGCGCACCGCCGTGCCTAGCGCCGCCGTTTGATCGCCGGAGAAGAAGGGTTCAACATTTTAAATTTATCATTTGAACATTTGAGATCTAGAATTTCAACATTTTATCTATAGAGTTTCAACATTTCGAATGTCAAATGTTGAACATATTTAAAAAAAATGTTGAACGTATTTAAAAAAAATGTTGAACAGTTTACAGTAGCTAATTAGACCAAATGAACTTTAAAAATGAATAGCTTATCCATCTTCCACAATATGCATAGGAGCCCCCGTTGCTACTTGCAACAAAGCCTAGCCCACTCTCATGGGCAGTAAAGCCAGTGTTGCTGCGGCTGCGGGTCTCGCCTTCTTCTCCCTTTGGCAGTAGTTTCTCTGACGCACTTCACATCCTCCTCGGCCGATCTCGCAGGCCGGCCGGTATTGCCTCAGAGTCCGAGGCTAATTTGGCGAATTAAGTAGTTTCTCCGTGATCCTAACTGTGTCAAACCTCCCGGCGGCGGTGTCCCTGCAAAGGTTCGATCCTCTCTCTACCTGCAATGCTGATGAACACCCCCCCCCCCCCCCCAACAACAACAACAAAAAAAAACAGTGCTGGCGAACTTTGGAAGAAATAGGAACTGGTGTGTTTTGGAGAAAATGAAGCGGCAAAGTTTGTTTGCGGGTTAACTAAAAACTCTCTTCAACGAACAAAACAATGCCTTGGTCTAGTCAAAGTTCTCGAAATACAAAACACCAACGCAGCCGCCTAGGCCTGAAGTCCAAATTCTAATAAATTCAATGGCAACATCTTTGACAAATTTCTCTTCAAAATGTTTTTACATTTCAGCTGCCTTGCATCGTGGCAGATACGTAGTTACCGATATGGCTGGCTTGTCAACCAAACAACTAGCATTGTCGTCAGCCAACCAGCTAGATGTGCTTTTCTCTCAATAAATCAGCACCAGCCACTAACCATCAGCCTATTTTTTCTCACAATAAATCAGCATCAGCCACAGCCAGTCAAATAAAGTTATGACTGTTAAAGTAAAACCCAACCCTAACACAGCCATGGTCATAGCAGAAGAAAGATGAGATGCCTGGTAAATCTTCAGTTAGATTGAAAGGTAAGAGTAAGAATTTCGACAAAAAAAACTAAAAACTTTCGCGTGAAAGTACACAGCAAATCCATTGCCACAAAACAAGTTTGCTGACACTTTGAAGTATTGAGTGGTGCATCGGTGGTCCGAAGAGCGCGCTGGACGTCACTATGCATGCAAGTGCGTGTAGTACAGCACAACTGTTAGTGGTGACATGCTGACATGTACGTATGGGTATGGCACATTGGTACCACTAGACCTATTACATCGTAATCATTGATAGCTTAGACGCTAGTCAGACAACCCAGAGATCAGTGATCTACGGGCACCATGTACGGCCAGCAGTCCAGCACTAGTACCGGTCGCCATATGCATCTACCTTAACCTTTTTACTCGGTCGCCATGAACTCATGATCATTCAGAGTCCAGAATGCTTTGAGCCCTGCCGCCCTCATGTTTCTGTTTCACAGATGTATAGGCAGCTCATGCAAAGTGTGTTAATCTGAATAGCGCATGAGTTCACAACTAAGACTAACAAGCATAGGCTGATCATCCAGTAAGGCAGTAAACCTAGTCTAATACACGCTATATAACTCTACCATTTTAGCACGATGAGATCACGTACGCCAGCCAAACGACTACGAAGGTTGGTTCAGCTCAATAATCCAAGGACAACCGAGCTCATCACACGGTGAGTACCCCAGCAGGTTTACTACCCCTCTCCGCCTCCTCCAGCTCACCCGCCGCAAACGTACAGGAAGAGCTTTGGGAAGAGCACGCCTCGCGAGCTGGGTCGGATATGGCGACGACGACGTCGATGAACGCCGCCACGATGGCGCAGTGCATGTCCCTGTCGTTGGCGCGGAGGTACCACCCCAGCATCTCCTCGAGCCAGCCCCAGTCGCCGACGCCGTACGCGGCCACCATCTCCTCCATGGACGCCCGGAAGTCCTCGTAGGGGTCCGCCGACTCGAACGCGACCGCCACGGCGTCGCCGAACGCCTCCTCGTCGCCGACGCCGCCGCCGCGAGCGCCCGCGCACCCGGACTTCTCCTCGAGGATGGAGCTCGTGGCCGACGCGCCCGGGTCGAAGAGGAGACGGTCGGAGCGGATCCCCCGCACGACGGCGTCGTCCGCCTCGTCGTCGCACGCCGCCACCGGCGCCGACGCCGACGCGTCGGACGCCGTGGAGAGGCTGTCGGAGCAGTCCTGCCTCGCGGAGGAGGCCGTGAAGGAGGACTCGGCGGAGTCGAGGACGATGGAGGCGACGGTGGTCCTGGCGCCCGCCGGCGGCTGCGCGGCGCGGGCGGACTGCGTGCACGGGTTTTTGCTGGACGGCCACGGCCAGGTAGCGGGAGGAGGCCGCGAGGGCGAGGTGTCCCTTGCCTTGCCATGGAAGAGGGAGCTCAGGGGCAGCCTCCTGGTCACCATTGCAGTAGCAGGCAGGGGTCGTGGTGAACCGGAGGGGTTCTGAGGGATCTAGGAGGAAAGGTTGGTGCGTGGCTTTAAGGGCGTGTTTGGTTTGGCGCCTGCGGCGCCACACCGCGCCACACATCGTGCGCCGCAGGTGTGGCGGCCGAATCGGCCGCCGCAGGTTAGGCGCGGTGTGGCGCCGTAGACGCCAAACCAAACAGCCCCTAAAACTTGGGGCGCGACCGCGCGACACGGCGGAGGGGCTTTGCAGCTGGTTTTAAAGGAGTTCGAGGGAAGGGGCGAGCGCACAACGGCAGAACGGGTAGGGATCTTCTACGACGTTGGCTGCACGTACGGCTCCGCCCGCCATGAGATTCTTGTTCTGGGGCGTCTGTGCAATGTTAGAACAGTTGTGGCTTCACGTCACGCGCCATCGACCAGCGTACCACCCATCCTGTACGTAGGAGATCCGGACTACAGGAGGGAGGCTGGAAGAGGAAGACGGAAGAGGCGAAGACCCACTCACCCACACATGTGCATGCAAGTTGCTACCTGCAACAGAGGCAGGACCAGGACGCAGGGACAGGAGGACAGTGTCCGTTTTGCAGGGGTACCCGTGTCGTATAAAAGCATAGAAAACCTTTGTTTTTTTCTTTCTTTATTACCATGAAGCACGAAAAGGCTGACTACGGTTGCGTTGCTGTTTCATGGGTTGGTGCAAGAGCAGTGGCCGCTGGCCTTGGCTTTTTACTCGGATCCTGTACCACATCATCGGTGGCATGGAGCGTTGCTATTTCGGGGCCGTTTAGTTCCCAAAATTTTTTGGTCGAAATTTTTTATCTTCATTTTGAACACATACATGAAACATTAAATATAATTAAACAACAAAATTGATTGCACAGTTTAGATGTACACGATCAGACGAATCTTTTGAGTCTAATTAGTGCGTGATTAGCCATAAGTGGTACAATAACCCATAAAGTGCTAATGATGTGGTCAAAGGCCTCAAAAGATTCGTCTCGCGGTTTCCAAGCAAGTTCTGAAATTAATTTTTTAATTAATGTCTGAAAAGTCCTTCCGATATCTATTCAAACAATCGATATGATCTTTAAATAAAATTTTTTCACTAACTAAATACCATAAGGTGTTCCCGCACGATTCGTGGCTCGCTACAAGCGACAGATTCCTGAGCAAATTGACCTCGCCTGGCAGCAAGTAGGATCTACCCCTACGTGGCAACAGTGCGTAATGCTGAATTGGTGATGCAGCTGAAACAGTAACGCGCGCACGCATGAACGGCGCAGCGGGGCAAGGTGACCACACGAGACGACCAAACAGTTTATTAGCCTATTCGCACTCGTCATACTCTATTTTTAATTTTTTTAAAATTATTGAGATTCTATTCTCTATACTAATTTTTCCTTCTACCCATCATATTTTATATCTCATCCTCTATACCAACTACCACTGGTGGGATCCACATGTTAGAATTATTTTCTCTTTTTTTACCCACGCGCCCCCTCTCTCTCATTCTCTCCCCCAAGCCACCCCCTCCACTGCGCTCTCCCTTCCCCTTCCTCTCCCTCTCCGGCACCCCCTTGCCCCCATGCTCGCCGGCATTGCACCTCCTCACGTCCTTCGCACTCACCGGATGCCGCCGCTCCTTGACGTGCCTCCCTCACGGGCACCGCGCACACCTCCGCCGTGAGCTCCGCCGGCCTCGAGCTTGGCGGTGTCGAGCTCGGGCGGATCTGGCCCGGGTGGGGCACGGGCGAGCGGGTGGGGTAGATCTGGGTGGTGAAGGTGTTGTCTATGGCGCCGACCACTCCTCCTCCCTCCTTCGTCCATCTCCCATGGCGGCGGCTCTAGCGGAGGTCTGCGTGGGGCCAAGGCAGCGGCAGCTGTGGTGGGTCCATGCCAGCCTGCCTGCCTCCTCCCTCCTCCCTCTTCCACGACGAAATAGGTCGCTGCCATGCTGCCTCCGGGTGCGGACGGGAGGGCCGGGGACGGTTGGCCGGCGTTGGCCCCGCGCGGTAGCGCATGTTCGCTACCACTCCAGATTTGGCATGTGGAGCTCGATACGGGCGTTTCTTTTACCGTACCCCGGTGCGGGTTTTCTAATGGTAAAAGCATAATGCAGGATGGGGTAGCGTTCTTTTTACCGTAGCAGGTGCGGACAGCCTTAATCCTCAAAATCTAGGACTATACGTATGTAGGCGCCACTATAATCCAAGGATAAAAATGATATTTCTATATTTTTACATTCATCTAAAGTTTAGTTTATGGATCCAAACATGTATGTACGAAAGTTTAGTTACCTAATATTTAGTCTGTTTGGAATCATGGACTAAACTTTAGGATGTGATCCAAACAACTGTGGACTAAAGTTTACTTTTATGACTTCATCCCAACTAAATTTTAGTACATTGGTTCATTCGGATTAAAGTTTAGTTTCACCTGTATCAAATATTTTTCCCACTTAAAATTTATTCCATGGATCCAAATAGATATAGACTAATTACGTAAAGGTCTTTAGTACTAGGTGATCCAAACGGGACTACACGATTCAAATAGAACCTTAGATAGACCGTTCTTTAGAAAATTTTCAAATACATTACTTGTCCTAAAAAAAATGATGTTTGCCTGTAGTTAGATTATCCCTTATTTTTTTTAACTAATATAGGATCCAATCCTATTTGATCTAATGCCCCTATTCAGATTGTCCCATAATTTTTTTACTAATAGGATCCAATCCCATTTGATCTTTAGATGTCCATATCCAACTTGATGCATGTGAAGCAGAGTCCAAATGCCAAAATCCAATTGGATTTGGACCTGGTCCGATCCATTTCCATTCCCAGAAACATGGCAAGAAACGGTTCCGCCGCAGTTATTCCCTGTCGACTGCCGTGAGGATTGAAGAGGTCGTAGTCGTAGCTCTCTTCCCATTTCTCCACCCTTCCGAGTTCTGAGGGCTGAGGCTAGTCTGAAGCTCTGCCTGTTCCTCACTCTTTCCCCGGTCTATCCTCCACCCCCCGTTCCTCTGTCGAGTCTATTCCACTACTGTAGGCGATTGGACGTGCCTTTGCTCGTCTACTGACGCTGGTGTTGGCAAAAGGAATAATTTTTGGCGATTTTCGCTGCGCCCACGGCCGCATCTGGCCATCTCAATTTTGCCAAATTGTCGCCCACGTCAGGTAGCTGTCCGCGGCCTCTGGTCTCTGGACCATGCGGACGATCATTTCCTGTTTGGCGTAAGCCCATCCTACGATTCGAGCGCAACCTGATAGCGTGCCGAACTGCCGATCCGCCTCTTCCTCAGCAATCAAAATCGTATCGATCGGCAGCGGATCGGACTCGGACGTGCTGCCTGCGTGAGAAAAATGGTGCTACACTGCTCATCTTGGAACGGGCTACGACTACCTGCGTTCTACATGGGTGCTAGGTTTCAAACTTGTGTGCGGCTAAGTTCTAGTCCAACACGGGCAGCGTTGTGGGCTTGTGGCTGACACGGCCTTGGTGATTCAGGGCGAGCAACAGACTGAGAAATGGATCGGTGAGAGTCTGACGGAGGATGGAGTTGACGAGAGGGAGCCATGCAAAGGAAGATAGTTTGTAGCCGGCTGGACAGCGATCTCGGCGTAATTATATTGCGTCGTCAGCATTATTGATGGTCCAGTTCGTACCGGGCTCATGATTCCTAGTGCAGGACTGGTCGAGATGGGAGCTGATAGGAGAATTTGGATGTGAATCAACGATTCAAGACAAGTTCGTTCGTCTTGTTTCCTCGTGGACGCTCGAGCTGAGCAATCAGATCGAGTGCGTGGAGGACAACTCGTCTCCTCACTGATTGGAGAAGCAGTCGGCTGGTGTGATGATAGAATTGCAGGACTTCATTATTCATCCAGGTTTAAATTCAGATAACGGGTGTGTGTGCCTTTCTTCGACTTGACAAGGAGTGCGGGCATCAAGAAGTGTTGCGAGGGGCTGTCCAGATAGATGCAATCTGCACAAACAATGGCTCATTTTATTCATCTGCTAACTGCTACTATAGAACCCCAATCATGTTGAGCAAGTTCCTACGGACGCTAATCTATTATCTTATTATTTGGTCAACAAACGAAGCCTCCACGTTCGCTCTAAAGGCTTAGAAATTCTCACGTTAATCGGAGAAAAAAATTAAAATTACCCACCACTGTCATTACAAAAAAAATAGCCTAAAATACCCTTGTGCCTAATTAAAAATCACTCACCAATACCATTATGAAAAATTAAATATGAAATATCATTTAGCTATGTATCAGTACAAATATATACTATTAATAAAAACTAAAACTAACAACAATAAATCAAAATAAAACAAAAATAAGAATAATTATATGCATAATATTATTAAAGCTCAACAAATCAAATTGTTATTATAAGTAGATCAAATTTGAATTATTTTAGGTAGATCAAATTTGAATTATTTTAACCAACAATAAAACATAATTTACGATAATGAACAGGGTCATGTATGGTAAAAAAATAGTATAATCTTTAAGTTAGGATATAATGACATGTGAACTTTTAAATTTTCAGTACTAGTCGTGCAAATACGCGAGATATACGCTAGTATTGTACTAAATGACGAGCTTCTCTTCCTTCTTGGGACAGTGTTCATAATTCAACCCTGGCCATGTTTGGTTGTGGGCTGAAAATATTTTGATGAGAGAGAAACGATGCTTTGACCACTAATTAGGGGTATTAAATAAAGTCTAATTACAAAATTACCTCCACAACTATGGTACTGTAGCAGTTGCTCTAGCAAATGAGGCTTTGACCGCACGAGTGGAGGATGATTGAGCGCTATTACTGTAGCATTACTGTAGCCAATCATGATAAAACTTGGCTCATTAGATTCGTCTCGAAAAGTTACACTCATCTCTGAAAAAGTTTTGCAAATAGACTTCATTTAGTACTTAATGCGGACGTTTGTCTTTTTGTGCAAACTTGATGGGACATCTAACCAAACAAAGCCCCTACTGTTTTTACCCACAGTGCGCACAGGACGACGCAGCATGCAACAGCCACCCAGACGCCCAAATGTACCGAAAAGATTGCCACAGTCCACACGAAAGCCACCCTTGTCTTGCTCACTAGCAGCAGCATAGCAGGCGGCCCGGGGGACGACGGGCAACCCGCCAAGGTCCCTGCTTGTACCCTTCCTTCAATGCTCCCTGGCTCTTCGCCATCATTACTTGGTGCATGGTTTGCGAGCAGCGTCTGCTGCTGCGCCCCACCCCGACCATCAGAGAGCACTGCCCCTGAAGGCCGGCCGGGAAATGGAGAATTTTTTTAGGAAGTCATCTAAGAATTTTAGGTGCTCATATTGACCGGACTCAATACAAATGAGGCTATCCGAATAATCTCAAACGCGCCATATTGAGACACTCACGCCACACGCACGCGCACACACACACTCACGCCTCAACACCCATGGGAAAATCCCACGCCGAGTGACACTCGAACGCGGGATTGGTGGCCTCCACACCTGGAGCGCGCACCACCCGAGCTACGGCTCGGTCCCAAATGGAGAAATTTTTTAGCTGTGCGACCACAGTTCACACGGGGAGAAAGCAGCTGTTTGAAATCCTTGTGTTTCGCCGTACTCGTTTGCTGTTTGTTTGGGTGAGTTAGGTTCTTTTATGTAACTAGTGAGGTGACCCGCGAAACATCCTAAGGCCTTATAGATCCAAAACACAAAATGTAAAATTTTTATAAATCACTTGTATAGTGTACTAAATGTAGTAAAAAAATTAATCGCATTACACAAATGGACTGTAAATCGCGAGACGAATCTAATGAGCCTAATTGCGACGTGATTGGACACAAAATTGCTACAGTAATACTACAGTAAATATACTCTAATGATGAATTAATTAGGCTCATTAGATTCGTCTCATAGTTTATAGACAAGATCTGTAATTAGTTTTGTGATTAGTCTACATTTAATACTTCAAATATTGAAGATTCCTTTCCAAAAACACAAAAATATAAAATACAAAGTGATCTAAACACATCCTAAATATATTTTATATTTTTTCTCTATTTATTATTCATAAACTTAAATCTTTCCCATTACATGCTACTTGATTCAGTAATCGAGAGTGCTTGTCTGCTAGTATCCTATAGGTATGCACGATATATAGCTTGATATGCAAAATGACAGATATATTTATATTTATAACTAAAATATATTTTAATGGTACTAGTGAGTAATTTATAAACATGTATATGGGTATCTTAGGCTAATTTTTTTCGTAATGACAGTGCTGGGTAATTTTATTTATTTTATTTTTTCTCTGATTAACGTGGAAATTTCTTGGGGCTTGAGAGCAAACATAGAGGCTCTGTTTGTTGGCCAAATAATAAGATAATAGAATCTTTCTCATCATATGCTATTTGTTTCAGTAATCAAAAGTGCTTCTCTGCTGCTAGTATCCTATAGATATGCAATATGTAGCTTGATATGCAAAACGATGGAAGATTTATATTTATAAATAGAGATATATTTTAATGGCACTGGTGGGTAATTTATAAACATGTATGTGGATATTTTAGGGTAATTTTTTTCTAATGGTAGTGGTGGTAATTTTAATTTTTTATTTTTCTCCGATTAACGTGGGAATTTTTATATCTTAAAAGCGAACGTGGAAGTTTTGTTTATTGGTCAAATAATAAGATAATAGATAGCTCTTGTGTAAGAACTCGTTTGCGTTTTTTTCCTTCTTATATGAATGATCAGTTTGCATCGCTCCTCTTTATTTCAAAAATAAATATATGAATGAGCTGGCTCCTGCCGTATTTTTTAAAACCTTTTGTTCCCAAAAATACTGTATGCCAGGAGATTTGCCGAAGAAATAGGGCATACGGCCATACGGGGGTCACTACGAACGTGGCCCTCGACAACAACACCATCTACCCAATCGAGGGCTTTGAGATCTACAGACTACAGAAATCCATGTTTCAATTTTTCAGAATTGCCTGCACTTGCGTCCACTCCACACTGTGCTCCCGTGCAGCGCTGTACCGTGTCGAACGAAACAATCCAAAAAGGTGGCACTGGTTACTGCGGCAGCTGGAGACATACGTGCTCATCGTAGAACGCAGCGTTCAGAGCGCAGAGGAGAGTTCATACCAGTAGCTGCCTACTACGACGCACACGCACCAGCGCGTGTCCAGGTCCCTGCTCACGCCCACTGTGCGGCTCGCACGGCGCGACCAGAGACGTACTACTGCGCCGCTGCTGCGCCACCTGAGCCGAGCACGCTGCACGGCTCATGATGGCGGTGCCAGGTCCCGACGCCGTGCCCGTGCGGTGGTCACGCTCGGGAGGCCGGGACGGGGCAGCGGGGATCGCAGGCTCTCGCCATGCCTTCCTTGGACGCTTCGGCTGTCCGCGCCTGATCCGGCCAGGCCGCTGCGGCTGTGCCATGGACGTGTCTGAACCGGAGTGCTTCGGTATTCGTTTACAACCCTGAGTGCCTGCAAGTCCTTTTTGCCTCGGGCAGGAGCCGGGCGCTTTAATTTCAGGTGGTAGAGAGGAAGTAAATGGCATGGCAGTGGCAGGTACTCAACCCTGCACTGCTACGTGCGTGTACAAGCCATGCGCGATTGGCTGGTGCCCAGTGTGGGGATGCACCGCTGCACAAGAGCCAGAGCCAGGGGATGCAGACATGGCGATTTGGATGACGGCGGGGAGCGCAAGGACCGAAATGGGCTGCAGCGGCGGTGGTCCGTGGGCTACAAGGCCTACCGCGATACTCCCCTCTCAAGTTGGCCCATCCATAACGCTAGGCAAGATTGGCTGGTTGCCAGCACCGGAGGGGGCCATCTCTAGCTTGTTGCCCTCCTATTCGTCCACCGCCATCGTCGGCTTGTGGTTTGGAGCACATCCACCCCACCGGACTGGCGTCTTTCACTCGCGGTCTGAATCTCGTCATGCTCATGCACCGGCAGCTACTGGAGGAAGTGCGGTGGGTGTTGGGCCGGAGTCGCGCACGCGGTAGGCTACACCGTGGGCTGAACCCATCTAGTACACGTACGCCGTCAGCCCGTCACCGTGACCATCACCACCTCCAGCTCTCAGTCCAGGGCATACGGCATTTACATGGGAGGGAGGGGTGGCCAGCCCGGATACTAGAACTAGAACCCTGGAACAGGTCATATGGGCCTGTAACCCTGCTGCCCATGATGCAACAACCGCCATTCATGAGCACTTAACTCGTTTTCTCCAGGCACTATACGGCATTCAAGCCTTTAATCGCCAAGGCCTCAGCAGCTGAAATTTTAGGAACCGGATTTAAAGTGGTTGGCGCCACGTCACTGCGCCTTCACAACGCCTGCTGGACGCTGGCCCGGCTGCATACATTACTTCCTGCAGCGTATACATACACACACACAGGCGAGGCGTGCACCACCCAACGCTGTGCCTGTGCTGCTCGCCAGTGCTTGCAGCAGCGACACCCCCGAGCGTTCGCTGCAGCCATGGTTCGATCGAGACGGGCCATTTTCGGAATGGGTGGGGGAGTGAACCGACCGATGCCACTGAACGAATCGCTCTCCGATCGATGGGAACGCCACGAATCAATGCGACAATGCGCTCCGCCGATGCCTGCCCGATCCACCAGCGCCCAGCGGTGCTGTGACTCGACGCAAGTGATTCCGATCGTTCCCTGGGCAGGTATCCCATGGCCATGGACCGGCAAGTACAGCGGGTACCATGCCGGGCATGCAGTGCCAAATCGTTTGGCCAAGGACGGGGGCCCTTAACTCCGAGTGGCGCAGGCGCGGGAACATGAAGGCCATTGCTCATCTGTGCCGAGCCCAGCAGCACCGAGCTCGCAACGATCGCAATTGCAACGGCAGGGAGGGAAGGAGGGGCATTGAAGCGAAAGGGTTGGGTGCGCGCGCGGTTTTAATCGCCCGGCTGACACCGCTCCTCTCCCCCTTATAGCGGCACAACTGTCTCCAATTACTCGGGCATTTATACGGCTTAAAAGCGAGTTAATCCGCAATAGGCCTCCCCTTTCAATGACCCTAACCACCCAGCATCTCCCTTCTCGGCACTTCTGATTGGAGGGCTTCCTTCTCGCTGCCCTGGCGTTCGTTTGGCTCATCTGATGGAGAGCGAGTTCTTCGTCTTCACGCATTCTTGCAGGTGTGGTGAAGCTGGATCAGGAGGATTGAGAAATGTTGAGGCGTTTGGCAAGGGCAAACGATCAGGATTCAGGAAGTCACTCGTTTCTTCTTTGTTCTCAATTTCAGACCCAAGCAGGAGCTCACACTCTGCCCATCATCGAGTGGGTTACAGGTTGCGAATTATTTGGCAGTTTCACACACACCCAATTATATTTCTCACCAAGGAAGAGGGTGAAACTGGAAAAACCATGTCAAAGTTACCAAAAAAGCTGTAAAAGAAAACGTATTTTGGAGATAGTACAAGATGTTAAAAACAAGTATTTTGATCCAGAGGAGGTATTAGTGGGCGTGATTACATAAGCTAGTTTCGGAGGGCTTAAGGTGCCGCAGAGTCACATCATCCATCAACCAACAACTGTGCACCTGAGGAACATTGTTCCCGGCTCCACTGAACCTACTCCTACATAGGAGTATATTAGAGTTCTCAACGTTCTCAGTCCACACAGATAACATACTACAGACCCGATGGTTTGCTCCATTGGGCTTACTATATGGTACTACTACCAGTAACCTCACTTTCTCTGATTACTGCGAAACAGAGCCGGGTGCATACATATCAGGGAGGTCGGTCCATCAAGGGGACACCCACCCAAAGTGCAGCTCAGAGCACTTCATCCTTGCTGTCGGACATGACAGCGTATTATTACGTAAATCGGCAAAAGCATGGCCTTTGTGAAGCAAGTTTATGAGTTGAATGGTTCTAATCCGGTACTCTAATTTGTATTTGAGGCTAATTCCATGAAATTCAGCTAAGACCTATAAGTACCAGTGAACTGTACAAGATAAACCTCTCTGATTTACACCAAAGTTGGCCATTCCTCTGAATTATGATCATTATTGCGCCACAATGCACATGCTGACATGCATTTCATCAATCGCACTGCATGTCACTGCAACATAGCAATTACGCACAGTACTCTGACGTCTGAAGAAAGGTCGATGCGATAGGACAAGAGTGTAACTTCAATTAAAACAGAATAATGCTCATCGCAGGACAGGCTTGATGCACATGATTCTCGACAGAACAATAGCACAGCACATACTACTAAGAACGCGAAATTATTACCTAAGAATAATAAAGAAAACATGAAATTATTACCTAGACCGATCCCTTTGACAGCATGCCGCGCAAGAAACAGGTCTATGCAATAATTCCTTGGGTGATGGAAACAAACTCGATGGCGAATGGGAAATTAAGCTACGACCATGACGATGACGATGAAGACGTGAAGGCAAGAACTCGGCTCAGCAGCGTATCCGATCGACCAGCTCGGTCGCGCGTGCACGGTTTCACCGGCGCTGCCGCGGACGGCGCTGGTCGCCGTCGTTGAAGTCGAGCAGCACGGCGTTGTGGCACCGAGGGCACCTGGGATCCTCCCGGGACAGCATCACGTACATCATGCACCGGGGGCACCCGGCCAGGACCATGGTCGCCGCGCCGCCGCCAGGCGCGCCCGCGGCCGCTTCGGGGCTGCCCTCGGACGACACGCACGAGCTCGGCGGCGACGCGGTGGACGAGGACGAGGACGACACCCGGCGCGGCGACGTCGCGCTGCCGTTGCCGCTGTCGCCGCCCGGGCGAGCCGTCGTCGTGGTCGACGACGACGGCCCGCCCCTCGCCCTCGACAGGCCCAGTCTCAGGAACTCCAGCTTCGACGCCTTGCCGTTGTTCCTGCTCATCGTCACCGCCTCCGATCAGGTTCCGATCACTAGGAAAAACCGGTTACAACGATGTTAGCGTCACAACTTACAAATTTCATGCTACATTTGCCATGAACAACACGCATTACCTTGAAAAGAAGTCTGAATGATATAGGAGAGAGTGATCAGTACGATATGCTGGTGGATTGGAGCTCTCCACCTGGTTGTATATAGCTGTTTGCTAGGTGCGAGTGTTTGTCAAGCAGCTCTGATCCTTCTCTTATATAATGACGATGGTGGAGGGGTTGAGGAAGAGGAGCTGGTTTCCTTTAATACGGGGGTTTTACATTTTTACCATTATAACGAATGACACTCATCAGATTATCATCTTTATATTGGCACCTACAACTATACCAGCAGAGAGAAGTTTAACTTACAATTTTACCACTTTTGCACATGTGGCAAGCCACGCAGGCATGACACGCTGGCACCCAGTCAGCTCGCTGGTGTCAAATGTCCTTCCTACCCCTAACCTCCTCTCTCTCACTCCCTCTCCAACAGCTGGGTCACGCAGATCGTCTCACTGACAGGTGGACCCCACTCGTCAGATTCATCCCCCACGACACCGACCACGACACCATGGTGGCCGCCCTTGTGACGCGCGCGCTGCTGCCGTCCGCCCTCCCCTTCTCCCCAATCGCCTTGGTCGCCGCCCCTCGCCATGGCCTCGCGCGGACGCGCGCACGCCACCGCTCGCCGCCGTACGCCGCGGACGCACGCCACGAGGCCTTGCAGGGGCCCTGCGTGCGCGCCGTCCTCTGCCGGTGCGAGGAGGGCCGCCGTGGAGGGGCGGTTCCTCCGCGTGAGGCCGCCGTGCGCAGGCCGCCGCGGCCGCACGCTCGCCCCGCGGCCTGGCCGCCGCCATGGCCTGGCCGCCGCGCGCCGCCATGGCCGCCGTCACCGGCCGCCGCCATAGCCACGAGAGAGGGGCACCAGAGAGGGAGGAACGAGGGAGTACAAGCACGCCGAGCCGCCGCCGCCGCCGTGCTCGTGGGCCGCCCCGAGCCGCTGCAGACGCCGTGCGGGCCGTCCGCCGCGCCGCTCCTCGCACTGCCCGGCCGGCCTCCGCTCCGCCTCGCGAGTCGCTCTGCCGCAGCCGAGCGCCGCCGTGGCCCCTCCGCCGCCGGGAGGGAAAAGGCGCCATCGAGGAGGGCCGGAGGGGCGCGCCGGCGAGGAAGGTCTGAGGAGGGCCGGAGGGGCGCGCCGCGGGCCGAGGAGGCGAGGCCGGCGGAGCGGCCGCAAGTCGGGGAGGACGCGACACCATGGTGGCCGCCGAGCGCGAGGCCATCGCGCGCAGCTGACGGCCGCGCTCGCCATGGCCGCCGCCTTCGAGGTGTCTCCTACCATAGGTGGGAGATGAATCTGATGAGTGGGGTCCACTGCCAGTGAGACAATGTGTAGGACCAGATGTCAGAGAGGGAGAGAGAGAGGAGCAGGTCAGGGATACGAAGGACATTTGACACCAGCGAGCTGACTGGGTGCCAGCGTGTCATACCTGCGTGGCTTGCCACATGTGCAAAAGTGGTAAAATTGTAAGTTAAACTTCTCTCTGCTGGTATAGTTGTAGGTGCCAATCTAAAGATGATAATCTGATGAGTGTCATTCGTTATAATGGTAAAAATGTAAAACCCCCCTTTAATACAAGGCAGGCACATTTAAACTCCCCTCAATTCCCTCCAAGCCTAGCCTCTGGGTTCTGGACTTCTAGTGTTTTGGATGTTGCTCCGCCATGTGCCCATGTTTATCTTCTTGACTACTGTTTTTTTTTATTATGTCTCATCCGGGGATCAGGAGGGTTTTAGAAACAGCAAATCCTAGAACTTAACAAAATTTCTGCCTATCAGTCTGATCGACTACGATCATCGCTTATAACAATAGACGTCGGATCTAGTTTTTTATTTAGAAATGCATACGTTGTTAACTGAACTGAAACGATAGACTTGCTAACTGAATGATTAATTTAGGGGAAACACAGATTTTGTCAATTATCATTTGAAGTTTTGAACATAGATGTCGGACTTACATCAGTTTAGGTCTTCTTCTTTTTCTTCATTAATGTGTAGTGCCCAAAGACCAAACCAATAAAAAAAAAGGAAAGAAAAATATTGTGCTATCGAAATGGACACCTATTCGTAATGAATAACGTGAACGTGAGGAGATAAAGGTACATGAAAATTACACAAGAGTTTTGACCTAAATCCTGCTAATCATATGCTTTTCGTGAAGCTTCGTCGTAGTATTTTCTTTTAAGAAACCACGTGCAAGTATCCGCTGTAGATACAGAGGGCGCGCGCGCGCACTCTGTTTCTGAATCAGCACACAAGTGCACTAGCAGCTGAAGCCTGAAGGCAACCAGGACTGTTTTATTTGTCCAACCAAAAGGAACTAGCTCCAAACCAAAAGGGCTGTGTTTGGTTTGCCGTGAAAAAGTTTTCATAAAACTTTTCGGCTCTTTGACCACTAATTAGGGGTCTTAAATGAAGTCTAATTGCAAAATCACTCTACAGCTATGGTACTGTAGCAGTTACTGTAACTAATGAGATCTTTGACAGTATGATTAGAGGATGATTAGACGCGATTATTGTAGCATTACTATAGTCAATTATGGTGGAACTTGGCTCATTAGATTCGTCTCGAAAAGTTACACTCATCCGTGAAAAAGTTTCGCAAATAAACTTCGTTTAGTACTTCATACATGCATTCATCTTTTTATGAAAAAATTTCACGAGGTAATCCAAATCAGGGTTTTATTTACCGACCGGACCGGCCAAACCGCCGGGGTCCGGTACCGGTATACCGGTCCGGTTTGGCCGGAAACCGATCGGTACCGGTCGAATTCAAATTTGAATTCAAAAAACTCAGTTCAACCGGTTCGTACCGGTATACCGCCCGGTTAGACCGGTTTACCGGCCGATTTGAATTCAAATCCAAATTTAAAATCGCATGTGTAACCGGTTTGGAACGGTATACCGGCCGGTTTGACTGGTTTACCAAGTGGGCCTTAATGGGCCGTCTCATTTTTTTTCTTTTATTTTTGGTTTAACTTTAAATGCCCGAAAAGTATGTTAAACGAACGAATTTTTGAGAAAATTTGACACCATTAAATTCGTCGCACATTGAAGTATTTTTAGGATTTTTTTATTTTTTTGAATTCAAATTTGAATTTTAAATTTGTGCCGGTTTGATACCGGCCCAAACCGAAACCGGACCGGACCGGTTTGACCGGTAACCGGCTAAACCGGACCGGTTCCCACGGGTTTTGTAAACCCTGATCCAAACACGGCCTGGGATATCAAGATCTCACATCACACTCGCGGCTACTGTTAGCACAGCGTTCCTAGTTCCTCCTCCCATCCTACAAGGTTACAAGTACTGGACTACTGGAGCACTACATGATGTGTGCGGCAGTCCCGAATCCCGATCAAGCTAGCAAACAGCGGACGCAACGCCCAAATGAACGGAACGGGCCCGTGCCCCCGTTCCGTTCGCGCTCACGGCTCACTGCGGCCTAAACGGAGACTTCACATCCGTGACCGGGGCCCAGCGCCGTGTTCAGGCACATAAATGGCACTGACTCGCCACTCGCTCGCCACGATGCGAGCAGTAATCAGCCGGAAAAAAAAGACATAACCGCGTCATGTGCCGGCATTTACGCTTCGCCAGAGCCTTTTGAATCCGGAAGCGAGCCTGGATGGATGTGGGAAGGAAAGGAAAGGAAAGGAAAGGAAGAGGAGACGAGATGGAACCAGGGTTTCATTTACCGACTGGACCGGCCAAATCGTCGGGGTCCGGTACTGATATACCGGTCCGGTTTGGCCGGAAACCGGTCGGTACCGGTCGAATTCAAAAAAATCAGTTCAACCGGTTCGTACTGGTATACCGGCCGGTTAGACCGGTTTATCGGCCGGTTTGAATTCAAATTCAAATTTAAAATCGCATGTGTAACCGGTTTGGAACGGTATACCGACCGGTTTGACTGGTTTACCAAGTGGGCCTTAATGGGCAGTCTCATTTTTTTCCTTTTCTTTTTTGGTTTAACTTTAAATGCCCGAAAAGTAGATTAAACGAACGAATTTTTAAAAAAATTTGACACCATTAGATTCGTCGCACCTTGAAGTATTTTTAGAAATGTTTTATTTTTTGAATTCAAATTTGAATTTTGAATTTGGACCGGTTTGATACCGGCCCAAACCGGAACCGGACCAGACCCAAACCGGACCGGTTCCCACCGGTTTTCTAAACCCTGGATGGAACTGCACACGCATCACAAGTTCGGTGAGGGAGGCGAGATGGAGCTTCTGTGTGAGTCGACCGAAATCTGGGCGCGACATATTAACGGGCTTCACGAGCCTGTCCAGCCCATTAGTAATTGGGCCAACTTCATCACCAGGCGTCGGAGGACGCGAGAAGGATCCAGCAGTCTCGTTCTCGTCACCTCACTTGAGAATAAGAAGAAAAATAATGCTCTCGATTAAAAAAAACAAGGAAAAGAGGGTGAGAAAGAGGAAAAGAAGGAGAGGTGCCCAGGTGGTGGGGGGCGTCGTCGGGAGGACGAGGAAGTAGTGGCCTGGGCGTGCCGGCGCGCGGGAGGTTGGGGGTGGCGATGGAGAAGGGCGCGGGCACGCGGCGGCGGCGGCTGGTGGAGAGGGGATCGGACCGCCTCGCCTTCATCACCGGCCAGACGCGCAGCCTATCCTGCGACCCGATTCCAGGTAACGCCGACAGAAAAGCATCCGCCAATCCTCAAATCGCCTTTTGCCCACGGCTCTTGATACAAACTCCTATCGAGTTTCAACCCAGATTTAGTTAGCCCAGGTAGTTTAGGGTATTTCAATTTGTCCGTATAGGAACTTGCGCGCCTATGCGGATTGCAAGCACCTGCGGACTGGGTTGCAGACAGTACATACCTACCCTGCAGAGATCTCGGATTCGTTTTTGAATTCTCGGATGATGCGTGGTAGCTGCCTTAGTTATGATATTTGGAAGCGGTAGCAGCCTTAATTATTTTGATCCTGGCAATATACTGTGCGTCTCCTAGGGTTACTGGAGGAGGTAATTCGTGGCTTGGAAGGTCGACAGCAGGATTTCGTAGAATTTCCAAAACCCCACTTAAAATAAGCGACATTGGCACTCAACTCCCTGAAATCAATATTGTTTATTTGCTGTTTGACAAATCCATAACTAAATTTATTTGCACTTTGTAGCCGGTTTTAGTATGTCTGCTTGTTCGATGCCGTGTTTGTTAACATCCTGGGCCACCAATTTTCTGAAGCAAGTTGTCAATCCATTGTTATTGGCCGGGTGCCATGCTGTTAGAGCATCTCCAAGAGCTCTTCTATCTATGAGTAGCTAAAAGTCTAATTTAGCTATTATGTAAAACAAAATAGCTAGCAAAAAAATTATGCAATCCAACAGTTTATCTAAAACCAAGCACGAGCACAACTCTCTTCCTCCTCTGCCTCCCGGCGCCAGGGTCAAAATTGGCCGGCCGCTAGTTTGACCGGTCGATTCCTCGCCGGCGGCGAGGTTCCGGCAAGGGAGAAGAGGCCGGCGAGCATCCTTGGCATGAGGGGAACCCATTCCGCGTCCAGGCCGCCTCTACGCGCCGCCGCCCTTCTCCACCGCCCGCCTCGTCGACCACCTCCAGGCCGCGCTCGCCGACGCGCTCGTCGCCTACTACCCCGTCGCCGGCCGCTTCGCCACGTAGCAGCACCCCAGCAGCGGCGTCTGCTCGGAGCAGCACCCCAGCACCGCACTCGCCAACCCAGGCCGCCCAACGACCACCGCACGGCCCGGCGGCCAGTGCCCCTGAGTTCCTCCCCGCCCCTCACCCCTCCGCGGCACGGGCCGGCGTGGATCCGGCGGGCCTGCCCGTAGTGCAGCCGGCAGCAGCTCCGCGTGGGAGATAGAGCCGCGGCCCGCGGTAGCTGCGCCGCACACAAGAGGAGGAGGAGCAACAGAGCTGGACCCGTGCGGGCGCAGGAGCTGCCAGGGAACGGTGGTAGCTGCGCCGCGCACGCGAGGAGGAGCAACAGAGCTGCTTTGGAGCGCGGCCACGGGTGGGCGGCGGCGGCGCACACGGACGCGGACATCCGGGCGCGCGTGGCGGCGTGGACGGCCAATCCCGTCGTCTACACGCTGCGCTACTTCGACCCCAGCGGCGTGATGATGGAGAGCTCGCCGCGGTTCGACATGTACGGCTGCGACTTCGGGTGGGGGATGACGCTAGCGGTGCGCAGCAGCAGGGCCAACAAGTTCGACGGCAAGGCGTTGCTGTACCCGGGGAGGGAGGGCGGCGGCAGCGTCGACGCGGAGCTCGTGCTGACGCCGGAGCACATGCACGGTGCGAGCACGTGGGGAAGAGAGGACAGCGGGATGGAGGGAGCGTGGGGGGTGGGATAGCGGACGGATGGGGGAGGCAAATTTTCCCAGTGTGGAGGATGATTTACATGACAAGATACAATAGAGAGTATGATACATATACTGTTGGATCCAGTTTTTGGGTGAGTTTCTATTTTTTTAGATAACCAAACCAGGATACAAGAGCTGTTGGAGATGCTCTTAGAAGGGTTATTGCACGGCAAGAAGCTAGTTCATCATACCATGAAGAAAACTGAAACAGAGCACCGTTGGGACATTGTTCCTAGCCCTAGGCCGATAGCAGTACAAGAGCAGTATGCTGGTATTGTACTTAGGTATAGAACAGAAATGTATATTTATATGGCTAAAAACCTTTGTGAGAAAATTATAGAATTGTGCAAAAGTGTATTTTGTTTAATATATTGCTGAATAGCTTGAAAATTCATATCTATTCATGTTAGCTCATAGTCGAATTGGGATGCACATTCCTTCTTGTCTACAATATTCACCTGGGTTGGTCAAGGTTGTGTCATCTCAGCAAGTGACAACTATCTTCCATAAGCTACCTGTAACCCGTTTTGACACAGAATCATACATGATTTATCAGTTATATCAGTGCAGGTCTTTCGTGAGTGTCAACACTTGGTAGTTATCAGTTTATTGAGCAACTCTCTGGGTATTACCAGTCACATATATTGATGCTAAACATGTAGTCATCCTTGACCCATTATGTCACTTCCATTTTATGATTTCCCTTTACTGTAGCATCTCTATCGGAGCACAATTCATCACCTATATTTCTATGTATCCATGATGCAGTTGCTTGGTAAAGGGCCTTAAAATTTAGCCTAGATAATCTAAGGACCGGGCCCTAAAAGGGCTAGGCTCTAATCTTATACAATTTTGAGCTAAAAACATGAAGGGCCATGTTGGATTGTGAAGAAACCACTAGGGCCATGATCCATTACCACTTGCTCACTTGCTCTAAACTTTCATTGTGTATCATGTTCTTAAGTGTTGAGATTTGGTCATATCATATGATGTCCTCCTGAACCAGCTATGTAACCATGAATGTTTGACCATAATTAGTTGTTTTCCTGCAGGTTCACCAAGTTCATATGAGACTGCTTCAACTCATCAGTCTGAACAGCAGCAGACTGAAGGTGATTTTGGTGGTGAGAAGTTCAGCGATAGAACACAGTTGCAAAAGTCTGTACCTAGAGTTAGTATTCGCCAAGAAACCAGGGCTAGAACCTTAAGCTATGACAACCTGGTGCCTGAACTCAAGCGAGCTGATGCCCCCCAAGAAATCAAGGCTAGAACCATGAGTTATGAAGATGAACTGTTCCACAAATTTAAGACAGGCAGTGCAAGTGCAGTCCCTGAAAGTCAGCCAGTAAATGAGACCCCATTGCGTAGGCCTGATCAGGGAACCCTCGGTAAGAAGACTATCCATGACGAAGCACCAAGCGTCCAACCTAGGAGAGAGTTGGAAATGAAATCCAGAGCTGCGCCTCCAAGTCAGTCGAACCAAGCAGACGATGCAGGTTGGTCTGTGGAAACCCTGAAGGAACTCATGAATTTCACACCACAGGAGATTACCAAAGCCATATCAGCGACAGAGAGTAACCGTTTTTTAGCATCTATCGCCATTGCTTTTCTTGTTGTTCTGTCAAGCTGGGGCCTAGATATTGGCGGCGCCATCACCAGAGTACTAGTTGGTACGAGGCCACTTCTATTTCTCATCATCACAAACATTACCATCGTGATTACACAGTTGATGGAGAACAAGGAGCCCAATGCGAGGGGCAGACCTGTTGGCCCCAATCTGGGTTCTGCTGACAGCTTAGGGCAAATGCTGGAGATCGGGTTGCTGCTACAGAAAGCCCTAGGTGCTCTGCTGATTGATTGTAGTGTTTGCGCTGTTATTATGATCTGTTTTCTTGGATTCTGAGGGAGCCTAGACAGAAATTTCGCAGAAACCTTTGTAAATTTTTTATTCCTTGTGTACCGCACTGATGTGCCTACCATGCTTCAATTTTGTAGGATCTCTTTTTGGCTGAGTTTTAATTTATGTAATCCAGTTTTCTGAGCATCTGTAGTTAATTAGAGGTTACTGGAACCAGGGATACAGATTGAACAATTTGGCTGATCTTATGTGTTGATTATTACCGACAAACGATCACTTTACAGATCATTTTTACAAACAAAGAAGAGAGTAGTATCTGTGTGGTTAGTCTATGTTCCTTGTGCTTCAAGCGCGAGCTCTGCTGCTGCACGGTTTGCACGCCTATCCTCCTAGTTTGTGGAGCATAATGGATGAATAGATGACGGTGCCAAATAAACTTGTGCTTCCTGTGGCGGTGGGTTCAAGACAAAACATCATCGTCAAGCCTGACGATGACAAAGAAGATTGGGGGAGTTTGTGAGGTTGGTTGAGCGTACGGCGGTGGGGATTGGAGACAAAATAGAAGCACGGAGGTTGGGCACTGACAAGTGTCGCCGGCTTGTTAATCACGGCCCTATTTGGTTTGCGCTAGTTTTGTAGCGCGCTAGTGAATAGTGACACTTTGACCGCTAATTACGATGTTAAATAAAGCTAGTTTACAAAAGCAACTCTAGAACTCCCGCGCTAATGACCCTGAAGAATCTAATGAGGTCTTTGACCGTGTGATTAGAGAATAGTTATTGTAGTATCACTATAACAAATCATCGATTAATTACCGTTATTAAATTCGTCGCGAAAAATTACACATATCCCTAAAAAAAATTTACAAATAAATTTTATTTAGTATATCATACATGCAAGATTCTCTTTACCAAAACATACGCGCTAGAATTCTTGCCGATCCAAAGGCCCACGTGGCGTTCGAGTCCTGCAGATCCCGCCGCCCGTTTCGTCGCCGTCGACCGAGCCACCGAGAGGTCCAGGCACAAGTGACACATGTCAGCCAGCCGCATATGCACTGCAAACAACCTTTGGTATGAACGCCACCCAGAGTCCCAGACAACAACTGTACAAGTTATCCAGTCCAACTTCGACACCACCATATGAAGTCACCATTAAACAGCGACACCTGCGTTGGTCTGATCCAACTAAACCAGACACGACGTCTCCACGTCAGACTTGACAGATGTTTAAACCCTAGTTCTAGTGTAGTAGTACTACGAGTAAGCCTAAACCATGTGCTAACAGCCGACTGGAAATCTTTGCCTCTGTTTCTTGCGAGTACTGGACGCATCCACAGCAATGCAGAGATCCATTGGCCGCCTCAGCCTAATTTTTGAAAGCACCTTAGCCTAATTTAAGATAACTAGCATTAACATTAAGTATATGTACATGGTCATGGACTAGCGGAGCGCGTCGCCGTCGGCGTCGGCAGCGGCGATCGGGTCTACGGGGTGGTGATGTCGTGGATGCTCTTGCGCTTGGAGTCGCGGCTGGCGGGGTTGAGCTGCCGGTTGTAGTACTTCTGCGCGTGGCTGGCCACCTGCGTCGGCGTCCGCGTCCGCACCGCGAACCGCGAGATGTTGCGCCAGTCCCCGCGCCCGTACTTCTGCAGCCCCCGAAGAAACAGCCTGTGCACGCAACGGACGGCGTGAATTTCTGCAAGTACAAGGGAAAGGAAAAAAACAACAAGGCGGCGACGTGTGGCTGGCGAGCGGGACCCACGCGCCAGCTGGGAGGAACTCCTTGGCTGGCGATGCGGGAAGGCGTCGAGACCCCGACCGGACTCGAGAGGCCTCCAGAATAACCCTAGATCAATTCAATGGGAACTGGAAAGTACCTGTGTTCTTCCTCGCTCCAGGGTATCCCTTGACGCCGGTTCTCGCGGCGTGGCCGGGTGGGACCGGCGCGGCGGGCGGGGGCGCGCTCCTCGCCGCCGCCGCCGTCGTCCCAGGAGATGGGCACGTCGACCGCGCCGCGCTCGATGAGGTCGACGTCGGCGACGAGGGCCTCGTAGTGCTCCCAGGCCTCCCGCGGCGTGCGGCCGGGGAGCTGCGCCGCGACGAGCGCCCACCGGTCGGGCGCGTGCTCGGGCCACACCACCAGCGCGCCCTCGAACACCTTGTCCTCCGCCTTGCTCCACGGCCGCGCCGCCGGCGCCGGCGGCCCCGCCGCGCGGACGCAGTGGTGGTGGAAATCCATGGCGCGCGCCGGCTAGATCGACGCGATCGCTCGCTGCGCTGCGTTGCGCGCTCGTGGTGGACGGACGGTGGGCGGCGCCGTGTGCCGTTGGTGTTTGTTGCGCGTGGGAACGGAATTTATAAAGATTCCGGGTGGGGTGAACACGTACACGGGACCTGGGGAGGGAAGGGAATCATCGGATCAATCCCGCGACGGCCGCGGGGGGAGGAGGATGGCTGGATGGGATGGTGGGGTTGGGTTTGTTGGGTGGGGTCGCGCGCACGTTTTGGGCGGGCGGGCGTGCGTGCGGACGCGTGGGCGCTGGTGCGCGCCCCGGCGCGGCCACGGCGGTGTACTGGTGGGAACAGGCGTCGGGCGGGTACGGTGGGGGGCTGGGGGCGCGGCTCGCTGGCTTCTCGGTTTCTTTTGTTTTCCCGTTGGTTTCGCCGTTTGTTTGTTTTCGCGTCCACGGTTCTGCTGCGCGGAAAGTTTTTTGGTCTTGTGCCAGTCAGTCAAGATGCTCCTTGCTCGTTGTTCTGTGCTTGGTCGCTAACCTCGTACAGAGCAGGAGCGTTCGTCTGTCCCAAGAACATTTGCTCGGCCCATGGGCCGACCTCAGGGCCTAGTAATAGGTGTGCGCCCTCAAAAAGAAAATCCCCAACGGGGGTGGCCCGCCTGGCCGAAAGCGTATGCGCCACTCTCACGGATTAGACCTCCTCCAACGGAGTACGATATCGCCGGCCTCAGATGAAGTGGCGGAGAGAGAATGTGTAAATTTAACTCAACCAGCTGCTATTTCGTCGGTAGCTATAAGCATATCAAATGACTTGCTAAGTACTGTAGTGATGACTTACCATCCTTTAAAAACCGTTCATCGCAAAATCAACAGTTAGATTTAGTTAATCAGCACATGTGCTACAGTATTAAGCAGTACTTGTACTACAGCCGCCCAAGCTCCAGCACAGCAGTGCAGATCAAAGCGACATTTCCAGGATCAATGGTTCGTTTCTTCGTTCAGCGACGTTATGCGACGCAGCAGGCGCGATCTCTTCTTGTGAAAGGGAAATACGCGTCGCAACTAGTATAGGATTTGATGCGAACCTTGATCACAGCGCTAGGGGATTGAGCACGCGGGTCAAAGTGTGCGGGGAGCAACGAATTTTCTGTCACGAGTAATCCCATCTGCCACACGCTTTTGGAACGGGACACTAGAATGTGATCATGTGCAGTGAATCTGTGATGCCTGACGTCACGACCATCAAGTACAATAACTGTACCAGTAGCGCCGTCTTGGGCCGCTTGATTGGGTATTTGGGCACTTTGGGCGTGCCGCATGCTTTGCTTTTCCCTTGTGCCGTGCACCGCTGGTTCGTGGTGGAGCATTGCATGTCATGGAATCCCCATAGTGATATTTTTTTGTCGTGTTTTGTACGAGTTTTCATAAAATTGTAGTTTCCACCAAATATGTTCCTTACTACTATACTATTTTTTTTTACAAAAAGAAGTACTCTCTCCGTCCGGAAATGATCTACACATGAAGGTTTTCGCAAATACCAAGGGACAACAGTTAATACATGAATAAGACAATAGATGCTATGGAATTTGAAGAGACACCCAATACACTACTACTCATGTAAAGAACAATTTAGAACGACTTTAAAACACTCTAAAACACTCATATACGTAGACCATTTCCGGACGGAGGGGGTAGTAGTGTAGAGAGGAGCGGGCGTTTGGATTGGATTGACTGGATCCTCTGGCGTCAGCAAAACGGTGGGAACAGTGGAGACACCTGGACCGCGTGAGTGCGCGCGCGACGGCAAGCCGTGGGCCTTGCGGACCCAATAAATTATGGACAATAAGATTACACGGCCCAAGAATCCTGGCAACCCGCCCAGCAAGAGTTGGCAACACCAATCCACACATCTTCCTGACTTTTCCTCATAAAAAAAATCCAAACATCCACCTCCTCTTTACCCTCGAGCATGTGGAGACTGCCCATCAAACCCTCCAAAACAAAGCTAGCTGTCAGCTGAGAAGCACGACGCAGTTCACGCACGAGGCAAACCAGAACATGCGCTGTACGTGCTGGCAAGAGGGCAAGAGCAGTGAGCCCGTGACGCGAATGCCAGCGGGTGGTGAAGTGTACGGGGGGGGGGGGGGGGGGGGGGGGGGGCGACCAGGAACGTTCAACGGCTAGTCAACGCGAAAGCGCCATCCATGACCATGATCCACCCAGCGACGGCTGCCTACTCTTTTTTGTGCACGTTAATCTGGTGCCGCGCTGCGAGCGGGCTCTGTCGCAGTCTGGCCGGCCGCATCATTTAATTTTAACCCGCCGGCGAAAATTCCAGGGCTCCAAGCAGGCGGCTCGAGCTTGTTGAACTTGGAAGGGAGCCACGGCATGCAATGTATATGCACGGACCCATCGACATCGATCATGCCTTACTGGTGGTTTTCCTCTGGAACACACTGGACTCAAGCTCTGCTACTGCTACATCCATCTCGTTGATGTTCCATATCTGCAAATGATAAATGGGATGGAAATTGAAACAACAACAACAACAACAACTTGGAGCGTGTTTCCTTGGAGACGACACACGACAGACATGCAATGCAAGATTCTGGATCGCTGAATAGCAATGTTTCCCATCAACTTGTCATGTTATAGTTATCTACTCTTTGGTCTCGAGTTGGAGGAACCAAAACGAATTTCTCTGGAATTGCATGCGGTCAACAAACTGTGTTTACAAGGGTTTGCACGAAGCATATCTGGTAAATCAGAAATCTCTACTAGTTTGTACTAATCTACACGGCTCTTAGCCTTGTTCATACATCAATGGTAAATTGAACCATCAGCTACACATAACATCTAACCACGCTCCAGGTTAATTTAGGTTTGGAGTATGTTGTTTAAGACTTTCGTTTGGGAAAGTGAGTAGTCTTATTAGTTGCTCGCGTGCGTGCGTGCATGCCGTGTTGCGCTCACGCGCGCACAGGTCGTGCCAGAGCTTTACGGCTAGTCTCCAGGCCAGTATAAAAGGGCATCCAAAATGGCCGCGTCGTCGCCGTATGGATCGTCGTCGTCGGCACCTCTCTCTGCCAGCTGCTGCTGTTGCTGTTGCGTGGAGCTGCCGGAGCCATCGTCATCTTCCGGCGGCGACGCGGCGGCTGCCGTGGATGGCCCTGCAGGATCCTCGCCAGCGGCGCCTGCCGCGGCGGCGGCGAGTGGCCGCCTGTCAAACTGCCTCAGGGTTCCAGATTTGGTGTAGAGTCGACACAGGCTGAACTCGCTCCTCAACTGCAGCATATAGTACAGCATGCATGTTCAAAAATTCCTTAATCTAAAAAAAGTAACTTCAAAAACTATAGTACTGTATATGCTCTTCCATACAGACAAGTTCAGAAAGAATCGAAAGCTAAGATCGTGATTATTTTTTTTGAAAGATTCTGAATCGTGATTAGATTCCCATTTATTTCCGACAAGGCGAGAACCACGTCGATCGAGTATACTATCATGAAACCTATAGCTATAGGCTATACCGCTATAGCTACAAGCAGCAAGTGGCTTTTGGACACTTATCCGGCGCAAAAAACGACATGCACCATCGATCAAGTTGCCCTGCCGCCTATGCAATTCCCTTTATGTGGAGTGGAGATCGACATGACGTCGGCGATGCGTAGCCTCTTGTTGCGTTTAGCTATCAGGTACTGCCAATGTGTACAAAGACAAAGAAAGCAACACCCATTGATCATTTGATTTGAGCGCCACCGTACCTGCGGAGGAGGTGCGGCGGCGCGGGCGCTAGAAGACGACCCATCGGCCCCGGCGGCGGCGGCGGCGTCGGGGGCGGCGTCGTAGTGCTGGAGCGCCCTGTACTCGTTCATCTTATACTTTGTCTTGGCCCCCGACGGCGCTCGGCCGCGGTAGAACACCATGGTCTTCTTCACCCCGATGGCGCGGCGGTCGGCGGAGGAGTAGACGACCCCGGGCGTGCCCGCGGCCTTCCAGTACCCCGACGGCGTCGTCCGGCTGGGCCGCCCGCCCCGCGCCTCCCGCTCCTGCCGCGGGCAGAAGTAGAACCACGGCTCCCCCGCCCCGGCGCCGCCGCACAGCATCTCGTGAATATCTGCATGCCACACAGCACACCGGCCGCGCGGTTAGCGCAATGCGCCGCCGCGTCGATCGGGGAATCGATCAATCAATCAATATGCACAGTGGTTAGCTACGCCGTTGCACCTGGGAGCTGCCACGGGTCGACGGAGTAGACGTCGACGACGGGGATGACGCGCTCGATGTCGTCGCGGAGGCTGTCGAGCTTGTTGCGCAGGTAGAAGCATATCAGCTCCTCCTCCGTCGGGTAGAAGCGGTACCCCGGGGGAAGGCCGGCGGCGGCCATGCCGGTAGATCGGCGCGCACGAGGACCAGCAGGCCGGCAGCTCGCTGGCCACCTGTGCCGCCGCCGCTCGGGCCGGAGCTGCCGGTGGAGGGGAGGCTCGGAGAGGCTGTGCTGCCGGGAGCGAAGAATGCATATGCTCTCCAAGAGCCGCGTGTGGTTGTATATACTGGTGGTGAGGTGTGGAAGCGTGTGGCGACGTATATATTGGGAAGCACGGGGTGGTTCATGGTTGACGAGGATGACGCAGCGGCTGAGCTGCCGCTTGCTCGGGCGGCGAAATTTCTCATGGCGTGGCGGGAGTGCGGGACGGGCTGGTGCCCGGTGGAAATTGGAAAACCAGGAGCGAGAGAGAGAGAGAGAGAGAGAGCGAGCGCGAGAGAGAGCGCTTTAGCAGGGACGACTAGGTCAGCTGAATATTTTAACTTTTTTTCATCTTTACCTGTAGATGAATGAAACAAAAGTATATTTGAAAATAGGTTAAGCATATTTATTTAGAAAGGTATATTTAAATATATTAAAAATAGGAGAGCACTCTATTTTTAATTATGTAACGTTCAAATTTATTTCAAACTAATTATGAGAGACTATTTTGGTAGGCCACTTAGTCCTAACTCCGTATTTTAGATAATCTTTTGCTCTCTTTTTAACATAGCGTAGCTACAACCAATATCCGAGATGAATTACAAACCACACGGTGAAACTAATTTATCTGGCTTCATCCGCTCTGAAGAGGCGGAGGAGCCCGACTCTACAGCACTACTACAAAATCATTCATTTGTCCCGGTTCCTAACTAGTTTTAGTCCCAGTTTTTCAACCGGGATTTCCTAACCGGGACAAATGCTCCTACCCTTTTGTCCCGACGGGTATGGAACCGGAAACCATGTAATTTTTAAAATAAAAAAATCTCAGCTTCCGCCCCCCGCTCCCACCGCCTCCCCCTCCCCCCTCTCGTCGCTGACACCTGCAGGTTCTAGTTCTTGAGCTTCAATTCCACCCCGGCTACAGAGATGCAATCAAATCAAGAGCAACATACAACCAAAGGATTCACATCAACATGAGTTCAATTTGATTCATTATACAATAATTGATTCACAACACATGAATTCGATTTGATTCATAGTACAACATCTAATTCACAACACACTCACAAACGAATCATTCACAAACACGAACTCATCTCAGCTGTAGCTTCTCACCACCGGGCTTGTTGTCCACGCGCCGAGCCGAGCTGCTGCTGTCGCCGGCCGGCCAAAACATGCCGCTCCGGCCCATGACCATCCGCTGCTGCTGCTGCGACCGTCCGCGCCGAGACCGAGCCGGCCCTGCCCGCGTTGGGCTACCGGCAGTGGCGGCAGCGGCTGGCCGGGCCATGGCGGCCTGCGCTTGGCTGCGCATCTGGCGGAGGGCGACAACGCGTATGGCTCGCCACGGCCTGCGCTTGGCGGCGCGCCCGGCGGAGTGCGCCGCCGCTTACGGCTCGCCGCGGACCCGCGCCGCCGCGCACCGCACGCTATCCGGGCTCGCCGCGGCCCCATGTCGCCGCGCACCGCGCGCCGTCCGGCATGGCTTGCCGCAGCTCCGCCCCGGCACGGGTCCGGCCCCGCACCGCCGCTGATGCTTCGCTGGTCGCTGGAGGAAGAGAGGGAGAAGAGGGAAGAGGATAAGGGAGAGATGAGAACTCGGGAGAGATCTAGAGAGAGATGAGATTGGGAGGTGGGCACGAAAAAGAAAAGAAGCAGAGCACCTTTTAGTCCCGGTGCTAGCCTCCACCCGAGACAAATTGTCTCGTTCTAGTCCTGGTGCTAGCCTTCAACCGGGACTAATGGGCCGAGAGGCTTTTGGTCCCGGGTGTAGTCATCAATCGGGACAAAAGGGTGTCTTTTTGTCTCGGTTGGTGGCTCCAACCGGGACCAAAGGCTTCTGTCTCCCTGTCCGCTCGGCTAGTCATTGGACCAGGGACAAAAGTCTCCTTTAGTCCCGGGTCTAAAAGCAGTCGGGATAAAAGCTCTGGATCAAAGGCCTGTTCTGTAGTAGAGTAGACTGCACTAGTATGTACTCCGTAGCACTCTTTTATTATTTGTTGCTGCACTAACAGTGCCACACGTAGCGCACTCCTTTTGGTTACATCAAGAGACGGCTGTTCCGATCTGAGGGACCGAAAAGGCGACCAGAGGGGGGTGAATGGGAGCCGATTAAAAATTTCGCTGAAGCAAAAGTACGTCCTATCTCCCAATTGCGCACCCAACCCCTAGAGTTCTAGGTGAAGTGTGGAATAGCTATGGAAGAGCTAAACCAACACAAATAGGCCCTAGGAACGAGCGAAAGAAAAACACGGAAGCAAACGAGAAAATCTGCAAACCTCACAGCCAGGGACCGGTCAGACCGGTGCAGCACACCGGTCAGACCAGTCGGACCGGTCAGACCGGTGGTCGACACCGGTCAGACCGGTTGCTCCCAGAGAGCCCGTGAACAAGGCTTCAAATGTTGAATCTTGAGTAAACGAAGTCCAAATCCAACAAAACTTGGAGAATACCTTCACAACTGTCCCGTGAACATATCCCCAAGAGATCTCTCCCAAAAGATTAAAGGAACTTGAGAATTCGAGGGAAGATCAAAGTGGATTGAGGTTTACTCAAGAACGTGAAAAACTCCAATTCGTGAGAACTCGCGATTCTAGGGGATTTGGCACTAGGCTAGATGGATTAGAATCGTCACAACGAGTTCAGCAAAACACGAATCCAAGGCTTGTCTCCTTCAAACACAAAACACACCAAAAGAGGAGAATTCGAGCCCAAAAACGCAAGGGAGGAAGGGGAGGACGAAAACTCAGCACACAAAGGTGAATCTTAAACCAATTTCATTCATGAATCTCAGAGGAATTCACCTATACAAGGCTAGAGCCTACCACTATATCATCCACCCTCTTGATTAAAGAGATTAGCTATAACCTAATCCTCCTTTTGCGTTGGAGACCTTGGCCCTAACCTGGAGCAGGAGGAAGGGGGAGGAGAAAACAGAAAAGTACTCAAGAGACTCGACTCCCACGGGCAGGTGAGAGGGGACTTAAATACCCCAGCCGCGCCCAAACCGGTCAGACCGGTCCTAGGTACTGGTCAGACCAGTCGGAGCTGCAGAACCCTGTACACGAAATCATCTGACGGCTGAGGTTCTTTCTTCGAAACGAAGTCTTCTTCGCGATGCCGCCACATCGATGAAGATCCGATCCGCGGTTTTGGAGGGTCCGCGAAACCCGGGTAGGTGGCCGGTTTTGAGAAAACCGCAAAAACTCCACGCGCGGGAAGATTCCCGCCTCCACGCCGTGGCCCTAGACGTCGTTCCCGCCTCGGCCTTCTGACGGCCCTAGACGCCGTCGATGCCCGTTCCTCCGCCAGTCCCGAGACCGACGCCCGTGCCTCCACGACTTGGCGTCTTCAACCGCCGTCCGCCAGCTTGGTTTTGTGGCGCAAACCAAGAAACCCGCCATCCGTCGCTGCTTGCGCCCTCGATCCAGGAGTGGACGCCACAGCTGCCGCCCGGCCTGAGCTCCTCCACGGCAATTCTCCGTCGACACTCGATGCCCGTGTACCTGCAACCAAAGAGTCAAAGACCAAGCACACGATCACACCGCGCGGTTGACAAATTCACTCATCACAGCCAGGAGTGAGTACTGCTCATTCCTCACGATCCATGCTGCCACACATTGATGATGACTACTCGATCCGTAGTCCTTTTCAGTTTTGATTGAGAAGCACCTGCTGTGACCCGTAGATTGTAGCCACCACTGTTGGGGGTGCCCAAATCGCCCACGAAATGGTCCTTGGACCTTGGGTTGTTTGTTTGTTTCCTGGAATGACTCGTTCTATGCTCTGTGCTGCACGCTTTCCTTTTGTTCACAAGATTATTCATCCAAAAGAAGAAAAATATCGAACAGAACTCCGACTTCAACATGCATATATGAGGGGATGGGAGCTCCTAGTCACGCTACAGAAAAAACTGATGACAAAAAAAACCGCCTTGGTCATTTGGTCAACCAAATTCAGGTCGATCTCCTCCTGAATCCTAACGTTCATACCTCTACCCACAAGGGCACAACACGCCTGCAAGGGCTGCAACCTCGATGGCTAGCATTTCTCTCAGTTTCTAAACTCAAGATTCTATGGCCCCGTTTAGTTCCCAAAAATTTTCACCCAAAAATTTTCAACTCCCCTTTGAACACATGTATGAAGCACTAAATATAATTAAATAACAAAACTAATTACACAGTTTGGATGTACACGACGAGACAAATCTTTTGAGCCTAATTAGTGCATGATTAGCCATAAGTGCTACAGTAACCCACATGTGCTAATGATGCGGTCAAAGGCCTCAAAAGATCCGTCTCGCGGTTTCCAAGTGAGTTCTGAAATTAGTTTTTTAATTAGTGTTCGAAAAATCCTCCCGACATCTGGTCAAACATTGAAGTGACACCCAAAAATTTTCAAAAAAACAACTAAACGCGCCCTATATTGCTCGGGGGAAGGGAAGAGGAAACCGAACTGAAACCTCGGACGTACCCGTTGTCCTCACAGCACCTACCACCTGTGTGAAAGCAGTATTGTTGACAAATTAGTACACTCGAAAAGCTAACTTTTGTACTGCAGTGGAATCAGAGAAGTAACCGGACACTACTGGAGTATTGTGCTTTAATTTACCGGCCGGCTGGCCGGCCGGCCTATATATTACGTTCGAAAAGTCACCTTTTGTCTGTAATGCTTGTAGTGTGATTTTTCTGTGCCCGTAGATTGACGCTCTGCAGTACCGACTATATACCGACAGAAAGAGACGATAACGTTTTAAACTGAAACAATTCAGCTACTGCTCTCATCTACTCGAGCAGTTTCCACAGAGTTTCAAAAGGAAGAAGGTTCCACAGAAGCCAAGAATTAGAAAGGCACATATAGCTTACTACTACAAGAGAGACGAGTAACATTGTACTCCCTCCGTTCCGGAAAGACTGTTCGTTTAGAAATTTTCAAACATATTACTAATACTAGAAAATAATCATATTACCCCTAATTAACTATAGCAATTGTGATTGAAGAACGCGCTATTTATTTGGTTCCTAAATTCTCAATAAATGCAAATGTATTGGAACCAGAAAAGTAACATCTACTTAAACATTTGATTGGCTACATGCCCTTCCAATGTAATTCTTTCTTGGTATTTGATATTACTTTAATTAGATGGATTTTACTACAATCTAAATGAATAATTTTTATGGGATAAAATTTGAAAGCTAAACGAATAGTCTTTCCCGGACAACTTGACTTACTACTACACAGTAATTTTTAAGTGTAGCCTACTAGCACCAGCAGTTTTCTCTGTGCCGTACGTCAAGTTGTTCGTGTCATCCGACTCATCCACCCGCCGTGGCATCTTGCCTGGGCTCCCTTTTCACCCCGGGAAACCGCGTCCGGGACGACTCTCCAGGTCCTCGACCAAAATATATTTTACGTGCTTCGCAGGTCATCTCTCTCCCCCTCGAATTCTCTCAAGTCCCCCGCGCTCGCGTTCTTACGCGGACACACCACAAACACAGACACACTGCCTTTCCATCTCTTTCTCTTGGCGCTCTTTTGACAAGTCAATCGCCTTATCGCCAGGGCGTATCCTGATGAACCAGTAGTTGCAGAATCGCAAGCACTATGCAAACCGCATCCAAGAGTATCAAATAATTTGAACTAGTCCTAGTTTCCTATAGGCCGACCCTGTCCGGTGGGCAAGGAAGCCATATGGTGCTCCCACCCAACTTGGTGCTTGGCTGCTCACCTCGATATCTTATCTCGACACCAAAACCATGTTGGGTTTTAACAAAAAGATGAAACGGGAGGTCTTGCCCTTTTCGTTCAAAGACACATGATTCATGTTCAAAGGCACCTTTGGTAATATTTATGTGGCAATGTGACCCTACGGAAGATGGATGCATGATTTAATATAGCGACGACGATAATAAGTGGTAAATGTTTTTGAACGACATAATTAATCCACGGATGCATCATGCATCTATCCACCCCTTATCCGCTGGAACACCAAACCAAACCCTCACTCGCTGAGCTCTCAGCATTTCAGAGGTTGCTACGAAACTTTCGTATGCTAAAGTGCTCTTGAGCCATGATGCCACTTACAGTAAAATAAAAGCAGCAAAGTATAACCGCGCCATAATCACCATGGACCGACGTGCCTGGTAGAAAGAAGCAGATGATGCAGCAGCTCATGATGACGATGCAGCGCGGAACGTGTCAACGGACTGGTTCGCCGACTCGGCCGATCGATCCTTAAACAGCCTAGAAAGAAGCAGAGTTGGACGCGAACGACTCGCCGGGGTAGGATTGGGCGGTCGGGCACGCGACCCCCCGGACGCGCCACCACTGGTGTCCATGTCGCCTTGACGCCGGGCACGACTGCTCTTCGCGCCCCGCGAGACAGCGACCGAGCCGGGACCGAGTCCCACCCGTTTACTCCGCGTTGTAGTGGGGGTGTGCTCGTAGATGGGCGGGCCGGGCGTTACCAGCCGGCACCAGCTCACCCCGACCGCGACGTGCGCTGGCGTGCGGGTTGCCTGCCGCCGATGGACGCCGAGCCGAGCTCATCGCGAGGGCGCCGGCAGGCAGGAGCAGGACCCCGCCGTGTGCCATGCCGGGCGCCCGCCGCGCGGGGGCAGCCGCGGTCAATGCGGTGCGGTGCGGTGCTCCCCGTGGCCCGGTCACTGGTGGGACCTGCCTGCCTGAGCCTCCTCCGCCCGCGCCCGCCGGACCTGGACCGGACGGCCACGGCCACGGAGGCGTCGGGGGACGGACGGGAGCCACGCGGCACCGCGCCGGCTGCGCGCGCGGCCGAGCCGACGGCGACCGCACCAGGGCACGGTCGCCATACGGGCCGCGGGTCAACGGCGGCAACATGCTGCTTATCCGGGATCACTGTGCTTCGGCGTCACCCGTGCAGCGCGATTGCAGTATGGCACCGCCGCGAGGATCTTGCCAAGCTTGGAGAACCGGTCGGCTCGCTTTCCAGACTCGGAAAAGCGACGCGTTCTTGGAAAAAGCCAGGTGGGGAGCTCAGCTGGCGATAACTACTAGTAGTATGAATGCGTACATTGTTCGATTGTAACAGCGTAGGAACTCACAAAGCAGAGCAAGAGCAGGAGATTCCCTTCCGTTTTCCATTTCGTCCTGTCTTCAATTTCACATCGAGGAACTGTCGAATAGCATGCCAGTTCTAAGGCTGACCGCACGAGAATCACCGTCATCTGATCAGCAGCCAGTTCATTCAGCATTGCATTTCCTTTCGTTTCATTGCAAACAAGAGCACTAGTAAATCATGTGTCAAACCTCATAACAGAAAGCAATTTTAGGAAGATAAAAAAGAAATGAGGAAGAAGCCAACGTTGCAGCTGGAGCGCTCGGACACCCATATATTTGCCAGTCACCATCTTACTATTATTAATTGGAGGCTCCTTTGAAGCTTTCACATGAAGCGACATAGGATCCTAGATGGACATTGTAAAAAAATAGAAAAGTCCTAGAAATTCTCACAAAAATCAGAAACATCTGGCCATCCATCTTACTACTCTAATCATAATAGTCATTAGATCCGTTATCTTTTCTAATAAATTACCCACTTCTGCCATTATAAAAATAGACTAAAATAACCCCTAAATATGTATCTAAATTACCCACCTTCACCACTATAAAAAAATCTAAAGTAACCCCCTAATTTTCGTGTAAATTACCCACCTATACCATTAAAATAATAATGCAAAACGGCCCCTAATTTTGTATATAAATTATCCAATTATGTAATTATTAAAAGTTAAAGTAACCCCTAAATTTGAATCTAAATTATATAATTATAATAAAATTTTAAAGTATCTCAATATAAAATTCTAAATTAATATTTCTATCATTCTTATATTATTATATATATAAATACTACCCATGATAAGTGTTACTATGTATTCATGTATGATGAAAGAGATAAGAACACTAATTCTTAAATAAATAGTTTAACTAAATATTGAGATGTGGTGCCAAATGAAATCTATTGCAACTATATTATGATATATATATATATATATTATAATATGTGTTAGAATATTCAATAGATAGGAGTGCATGAGATAGATAATTATAGTTATTAGTTGTATGATTTATATTTTTAAAATAACTCTAATTAACTTGTGCGGAGCACGGGTTGATAGGCTAGTATACATAATGAAGTGATCAAGTGATCAAAGGCTGAAGTCATTCCCATAGAGCGATCGATCAAGTAATGGAGGCATATTCTATTATTCTGATTTTAGAGGAAGGGCACCAATTCTAATTCTGACAGCCTGAGATTCACCATTGCAGACTTGAGAACTAGTATACTCTGTCAAAATTAATAACAGGAATCAAATTTTAGTTACAGGAAACGACAGTATAAGTGATTAAGTGAATGTTCACCAAAATCTTACAGTCCTGGTCAAAATAAAATGGGCTGTCTGTCTTGCACAATACAGAGCTTTGTCTCCTTGGTGGCCTGACTGCACAGTATACTACAGCCATGTAAAGCCAATGAGCTGCTCTGAATGTCACTGCGTCAATGGCTATGAGCTGGCCATTTTATGCGTCAAGCATTTGACTCTGAAATCTGAAAAAGACACCAGTCTGCGTATTCGACAACTGAACTGGCCCGCTCAGTGCACTATTCACAGTTGATTCTTCAGCTAAGCTGGATGCAGTCGTCAACTGTCATGGTCTCAAGTTGGGTACAGGCACACTCTGCACCCACACATAGCCATCACCAAGAGAGTCATAACATGTGGAGTTCAGACGAGCCTCAGTGAAACCAAAAACTTCCAAGTATCTCTCTTTTTCCGGCCAGTGGCGTTCTATCCAAATATCACTGTTCATCCGCTGTTACCAGCCTTGAAATCTTACAGATGCTGAAATTCAGTGCTGGAAGTTCTCTTTGCAAGAGCATGGCCCTGGAGCCATCCAGTCAGCTGTTCCAGCTCTATCATGGCTGCACTAAGGTCTGCGGACAGCACGGCCATGGAGCAGCATAAGGGAATTTTGACTCTGTAGAAACAAGAGCAAGAATTTGGCTGTGGCTGACCAACTTATTACTATCCTGTATTTGTCTGTTTATCTGAAACTCAAAATAATGTATATGGCTTTTACCATCCCCCTCCATTCCTAATTCAGTGTTTGGCGCAAAAATTTTGCCCTATTTTTCCTTTCTCGACTGGCATCTTAATTCATGACACAAAACAGTCCATTGAGAATATAAAGAATACCGCAGTGCAGAACTGTCCACAACAAAACTTGTAGTTTATTGATTTGCTATTGTAATAAAAAGTAAAGAATGTATAAATCCGCATTTGAGAAAAAACAATGTTCAAATCTATCATTGGTATGGGCTGGGCCTGAAATATGAACACTGACCAGACTACAGCATCTTTTGGGCATTTGGCAAGGGTAGGTTTCTCTCTAAAAACAGAGCAGGCCGGGTAAGTTGCATACATAGATCTTGTTTTCCATCTTGCCCTAGTGAGAGAATCATGACATGTTTTGATTAGGTAAGAGCCAGGGCAGAAGGATAACATCTGAAACGTGTAACCCTCACATATATAATGTTTACTATTTTCTATGAATATATACTCTAACCCATTCTTCCGGCATAGCTGGGATGTGGTAGCAAGCATTCCTACTATTTTCTTTTGGTTCAATCTAGTGAGAAGCCATGGAGTACATTAAGGTGTAGTCTCTTCTATAGTTCTATTTCTTTAACCATATCAGTACCCAGTGTCCCAGTCCATGATTGCCTCAAAATATTCAGAATCTCAGAAATAGACTGGAAAAAGGTATTCCACTTTATCATGCAACATTCTTTTTGTTGATTACCACTATGGCACTCACTCAATCATATTACAAACTAGGATCCTGCACAGTGTTCCTTTTAGCATTTTTGTCCACACAATCTAGAGGGAAACTTGTGTGATCGACTTATAAGTGACCGAACCAGTTATAAGGCAAAGCAAAAACCAATAGAGAACAAACATTTTGACTTTTAACTCTGTTGTTCAATAGAAATAAACGGTATGCAGTACTCGGTAGGTCCTAAACTACAAGAATTGGTGAATGTCTTTCTTTTGGTTCATTCGTGTTCACTGAATTCAAGTCTGGACCGCATAAAGAAACAGCTTCCAAACATAATTTTCATATATGTCAAAATGGGGAAGTTAACTCCGCCTATGCTGACTGGAAGACTCTCTCTCCTGAGTCATCTCAACATAGCCGGTCCCAAGCACAGGTAAAGGAGGAGGGTTGCGTTAGGTTTTGGCAAACCAGCATAAAAAATGTCACTCTAATGGATATGAAACCTACAAGAAACTCGTTGGGGCGTAACCCTCTTAGCGACGCGCTACATCGGAACCCGGGTGTGGTGATAAATGGGCAAGGGCCGGGTCGCCATCCCCCCAAGGGCGCGTCGTATCATGACCTGGGTACGATGATAAGTGAGCAAGGGTCGGGTCGTCACCTGAATGGCGCGCTACATCTACGCCCGGGTGTAGTGAAAAATGAGCAAGGGTCTTCGCACTTCCCTCGACGGGTGCGAAGGGTAAGGAAGCTAGCCGAGCCAACTAGGTTTCGTATAGGTAGCTGGAACGTAGGGTCCCTAACGGGTAAGTTGCGAGAGCTAGTTGATGTAGCAATTAGGAGGCGTGTAAATATTCTATGCGTTCAAGAGACTAAATGGAAGGGCCAGAAGGCGAAGGAGGTTGAGGATACTGGCTTCAAGCTTTGGTACACGGGAGCAACTCCGGGTAGAAATGGTGTAGGCATATTGATTGATAGGAGCCTTAAGGATGGAGTCGTAGAGGTTAGAAGGTAAGGCGACCGGATTATCCTAATCCGGTTGGTAGTTGGAGATTCGGTTTTGAATGTGATCAGTGCATATGCCCCTCAGGTAGGCCTTAGGGAGAGCACCAAGATGCAGTTCTGGGAAGATCTAGATAGTATGGTTAGTACCGTGCCTACCAGCGAGAAACTCTTCATAGGAGGAGACCTCAACGGTCATGTGGGTGCGACTAATGTAGGGTTCGAGCGAGTACACGGGGGTTTTGGGTATGGTAGCAGGAGTCAAGAGGGGGAGGATGTGTTGAACTTCGCGTTAGCCTACGACTTGTTGATAGCGAATACCGTGTTTAAGAAGAGGGAATCCCATCTTGTGACGTTTCGTAGTGGACAACACTCGAGCCAGATCGACTTTATCCTTACTAGGAGGGAGGATAGACGTGATTGCTTAGATTGTAAGGTGATACCTGGGGAGTGTGTTGTCCCTCAACACAAGCTTGTGGTGGCGGACTTTCGTCTTCGGGTACGTGTCCACCGGGACAAATGTACCAAGATTGCGAGAACAAAGTGGTGGAAGCTTAGAGGGGAAGCGGCACAAGCGTTTAAGGAAAGGATGCTAGGTGAGGGGCCTTGGGAAGAAGGAGAAGACGCAGATGACATGTGGCTAAAGATGGCAACATGTGTTCGGAAGGTGGCCTCAGAGGTGTTTGGCGTGAGCAAGGGAGGCAAACAGGAGGGGAAAGACACCTGGTGGTGGAACGACGAGGTGCAAAGGGCTATTAAGGAGAAGAAGGAGTGTTTCAAGCGTCTCCATCTTGACAAGAGTGCAGCCAACATCGAGGGCTATAAATTAGCGAAGAGGGTTGCAAAGCGAGCTGTGAGTGTAGCAAAAGGTAAGGCGTATGATGACCTGTATCAGCGGCTAGGCACGAAAGAAGGGGAAAAGGACATTTATAGGATGGCTAGGATCCGCGAGCGGAAGACAAGGGATATCAACCAAATCAAATGCATTAAGGATGGGACAGATCGACTGCTAGTGAAGGATGATGAGATCATGGATAGATAGAGAGAGTACTTCGACAAGTTGTTTAATGGGGAGAGTGAGAGCCCTACCCTTGAGTTAGATGACTCTTTTGACGATACAAACAGACGTTTTGTGAGGAGAATTCAGGAGGTAGAGATCGGGGAGGCTTTGAAGAGGATGAAGAGAGGTAAAGCGTTGGGTCCTGATGGTATTCCCATTGAGGTGTGGAGATGCCTAGGAGATAGAGCAATAGTTTGGTTAACTAAGCTTTTTAATCTCATTTTTCGGTCAAACAAGATGCCGGAAGAATGGAGGAGAAGTATATTAGTACCTATCTTCAAAAACAAGGGCGATATTCAAAGTTGTACTAACTACCGTGGGATTAAGCTGATGAGCCATACGATGAAGCTTTGGGAGAGGGTCATCGAGCATCGCCTAAGAAGAGGGACAAGTGTGACCCAAAACCAATTTGGGTTCATGCCTGGAAGGTCAACCATGGAGGCGATTTTCTTAATACGACAATTGATGGAGAGATATAGGGAGCAGAAGAAGGACTTGCACATGGTCTTCATTGACCTTGAGAAGGCATATGACAAAGTACCGAGAAATGTCATGTGGTGGGCTTTGGAGAAGCACAAAGTCCCAACCAAATACATTACCCTCATTAAGGATATGTACAAAGATGCGACGACGTTTGTCCGGACATGTGATGGCAACACCATTGACTTTCCTATTAACATAGGCCTACACCAGGGGTCAGCTTTGAGCCCTTATTTATTTGCTTTAGTGATGGATGAGATCACAAGGGATATACAAGGTGAGATCCCTTGGTGTATGCTCTTTGCTGATGATGTGGTGCTAGTTGACGAGAGTAGGGCAGGGGTTAATAGGAAGTTAGAGCTGTGGAGACGCACGTTAGAGTCGAAAGGGTTCAGACTTAGTAGGACCAAGACCGAGTACATGATGTGCGATTTCAGCGCGACTAGGCATGAGGGGGGAGACGTTAGTCTAGATGGGCAAGTGGTGGTCCAGAAGGATACGTTTCGGTATTTAGGATCGGTGTTACAAAAGGATGGCGACATTGATGAAGATGTTAGGCATAGAATTTCAGCTGGCTGGTTGAAATGGCGGCAAGCTTCTGGCATCCTTTGTGACAAGAGGGTGCCATAAAAGCTAAAAGGCAAATTCTATAGGACAGCAATTCGTCCGGCGATATTATACAGTGCTGAATGTTGGCCTACAAAAAGACGACATGTGCAGCAACTGAGTGTAGCAGAGATGCGGATGTTGCGGTGGTTTTGCGGGCACACAAGGAGGGATAGAGTCCGGAACGAAGTTATTCGGGATAGGGTCGGGGTGGCACCAATTGAGGAGAAACTTACTCAGCATCGGCTGAGATGGTTTGGACATGTCCAACGAAGGCCTCCTGAGGCGCCGGTGCGTAATGGGATCCTCGAGCTAGTCGATAATGTAAAGAGGGGTAGAGGTAGACCTAAACTGACGTGGGATGAGTCGGTTAAGAGAGATCTTAAGGATTGGAACATCTCTAAAGAGATAGCTTTGGATAGGAGCGTTTGGAGACTAGCTATCAATGTGCCTGAACCTTGAACCTATTTCTTTCGGGTTTCATCTCTAGCCTACCCCAACTTGCTTGGGAAAAAAGGCTATGTTGTTGTCGTCGTCGTCGTCAAAATGGGGAAGTTAGATCCAGCCTGAAAAACTGACTTAAGCAAAAACGTAAAACAAGATACTATCCAGATTAACCCCCATCCATATAATACACAAACGAACCTACTCATCTACGAAATCTTCACACCCTAAGGTTATAACTTCGTTAGAAAGCTTAGAATTCACAGAAGAATCAGGATGTAGAGGGGTTATATTAAGCTAAGGACTAATGCCCAGCATAAGGAAGGCATCAGTAAAATTGAACCAATGCTCTTTGCTCCCCTACCACAACACCACCACCAATTTACACAAACTGACACCTCTAGTAAATAAATGTTGAACTCAGCTAAAAATTAACACCTTATTTATTGCAGTAAATTAACACACAGAGGCACGCATGATACACATTGATTCTCAAGCCAAACCAAATATCCCAATACCGGCAACTTAACTGCCTGAATCGAAAGTTTAAAAGTACTAATAGAACAGATATGTTTTTCATGTGCGACTAAAATTAACACCCAATCATCAATCGATAACATACACAACAAGATGTCCAGACATATTCAATCACTTGAATTTATCTTAAGGCTACTGGCCAGTGCAAATGGCACGGGCCAGTCGAGGAATCCAGTCTTCCGCCAGACTGCATTGCGTACCTGACGGAGGTCTCGTCCCTTGAGTGTGCGCCCGGCTCCTTCCAGCACTGAGAACGTCATCATCGGCGACTCCCGTGCCCGCGCGCGCCACCATCTCATGCGGTGGCAGCATCTCCTCGTCGTCCTCATCTAGGGAGGAGGGGGAAACGTAAAGTCTTTCCACCCATCACATTCGGCGGCTTCTGCAGACGCGCCGCAGGGACATTGACAGGCAGAGACCGCGCCACATGCGGCGCCGGTGCCGGCGCCGGGCGGGGGACGGCGGGGATCATGCGGGGAGGCGCAGCTGCAGGGGAAGCGGGGGACGACGACGTCGATGAAGAGGATCGAGGCGGCGAGCGGCGGCGCTCGGGTAGGGCGTCCAGGATGCCCTCCGGCGGGCTGCGGAGACGGGGAAGAGGGCTAGGGTTTGCGGGGCGCACGGAGGACAGGATGAGCGGGCGCCTCAACGGCTGTGGTGGCTCGGGCGAGCCGGATCCTGCGGAGAAGAGGTCGTCCTCGTGGAGCTCGAAGGCAGTGGAGGCGGACTGGTCGCCGGCGGCTGCGGGGGCGAGGAAGGAGCCGAGGAAGCGCTCGGCGCTGGGGGAGCTCTTGAGGCGCGCGCGCTCCATGGTTGAGCTGAGCGTGTGCCGTCGCGTGTGCCGGTGTGAGGGTGGGCGAGACGTCACGTCACTGGTGGGAGGTGGCGAGACGGCGGCGAGAGCGCAGGTGATCCGCGAGTAATGAATGGCAGGCGTGCCGAATGCCGATGCAGACTTGGGGTCCACGAGTCACTCGTGTTCGGCTGGTCCAGTATCGGCTGTTTTGGGCTGAATCCAGCGGCGGGCCTCCGGCCGTTCGGAACTCGGAAGGCTACGGCTGGAGGTTTTCATTTTTATATTTTTTAAAAATTAAAATTTCAAAAATATATGTCCGTTTTGAAATATTTCAAAAATACCCCCGGTCGCCCCCATAGGGCGACAGGCCTTAAGTGATTTTTTTTTCAAATTCGCAATAAGGTCCCTGGAAATAAAAAAAAACATGTCGCCCGTTGGGGGGCGACAGGGGCCTGTCGCCCAGCCCACGGGCGACCGCCGCTGGGCCCTGCCCACGGGCGCGGCAGGGGGCCTGTCGCCCCCCCCCCCCCCCCGCGAGCGACCGGGGGTACCCCTCCTATATAAGCTCAAGCCCTCCCCTTCCCTCCTCATTTGAGCCCGAAAATTCCACCAAAAATCCAGAAAAAAAGAGAGGAGTGAGGAGAAGGAAAGCGGCGAAGCCCTACCGGATTCAGCACTTGTGATTTGCAGGTTAGTACATTTAGTTTAAATATTGTTATATTTAAGTACTACGTATTTTAATATGAGTAATTTGATTTAATTAGTGCTATAGTAGAACCATTTAAGTAGGAGTTCAATGATACTTTAGTTTGTAGTTACGTAGTAGTAAATTAGTTTAGAAAATTAGTAGAACCATTTATGCAGTATAGAATTTGAGTGTCATCACGTAGTTATGAATACTTATACGTTGTAATTGAATTTCATATTTAGTTTTTACGGATTATTGAATAAGGTAGTGAAGTAAAGAGTATAACTCGATAAGTATTATGTGATATACAGATATGTCGAGCAAGATGCAGTTTCAAGTATTTTATGGTGAATACAATGTTATGTATGGGCCAAATGGAGTAGATCTTTCTGCCTTTAAGCGCACATCTAGCGGCATAGATAAACCTCTGGAAAGGAGTTTTGGTTTCATATGTAAGTGGCTGCAGCGTGGGTTCCATGTTGATCCGTTGACACATGTGATCACTGTCCAGTCTCTTGTTAATTGGGATGTAGAAAGTGAATTATGGGAATTAATGATGATACACAGCACTGATGACTGGCAGAAGTACATGCAAGCAGCTCTAGAGCGTGGGTGGCCTCTGGCCATTCTTATTCAAATCCGGGAGAAGACACAAAATGAAATCCAACATTATGCAGATCAAGGAACTCCGAGTATTCGAAGATAGACCAATTATGTTGAGCAAGATGAGTCAGAAGAGACAGAGAACCAAAACATGGGACCACAGGGCCTTGCTGATGAGGGAGAGAGGATACATAGCATTCTGGACGAGATGGAGGCAGAAGACCAAACCGCAATAGAGATGGAAGAATATGAGGACTCATCTGATGACGAGCAGTACTCATTGCCAAAAGAGTGGAAAGAGCATGGTTTTGGCAGTCATGTCGCAGAAGATGTACGAAATCAGAAGTGGGAGTACAGAGGGAATGAGGTAGTGCAAGGTGCAACATATCCAAACATTGAAGCCGTAAAAGATACTGTGAGACTATGTGCAATCTCATTGAAACGAGAATTCAGAGTCGTAAAGTCTGGCAGTAAAGAATATGAGGTGAAGTGTGTGAATGCTGGATGTCCATGGCGAGTACATGCATTCAAGAGAAAATGGAAGTCAAACTGGAAATGTTCCATTGTCACAGAGCACACTTGTTTGCTGTCAGAAGTTCTTCCCTCGCATCGCAATATACGAGCGTACACAGGTTAATTTATGTTTCGTATTTCGGTTTCTACATGTCATTACGAAATATACGAGCGTACGCTAACATCCACATTTTTTGCGTAGGATTCTACCCCGATGCGGGCGCCGGACCTTCTTCTTCCTCCTTTCGACCAGATAACGAGACATTCACCTTAGACGACTTCGACAGCTTGAGTCCAGAAGAGCCTGCCGCGCAAGGTGACCCCGATGTCTTGGGGTATTCACAGCTAGGAGGAGCACCACTTGGGATCTCTCAGCAGCAGACACCGCAGCCCCTTGCGCGTCCTGATGGACAGGTGAGGTCTCCGGATGTTCTCACCTACTCCGAGGGACATGTCCGTGCCCAGCAGAGGGCTAAGAGGGTTCGACGCCATAGGGGTGGTTAGATGTATATGATGTTTATTTGTAATGATATAGCTGTGGACCGCTTATTTGTATCCGATGTTTATAATTGTGGTAGGTTACTTGTCATTTGTTTCTATAGATATTATTGATGTGAACTTATTATGTTTGTGGGTTCCATAATGCTCGTGAAATAAGAGAAGTTCTTGCGATTTTTTCCCGTGATTTAATGAAGGACAAGTTACGTGTGGTAGGAGTTAGCGGCCGAGATCTTGCCGACGATGATGACGAATACACGCTCGAATAGCTCAAAATAGGTCCCTGGAAAAATAAAAGTCCCTGAAAAAAAAGGGGGCCTGTCGCCCCCCCAACGGGCGACAGGGGCCTGTCGCCCCAGGGGTGGGCGACAGGCCCCTGTCGCCCGTTGGGGGGGCGACAGGTCCCCCCTTTTTTTTCTCCAGGGACTTCGTTGCAAATTTGAAGAAAAAAAATTACACTTTGGATCTGTCGCCCTATGGAAAGGCGACCGGGGTATATTTTTGAAATATTTGAAAACATACATATATTTTTGAAATTTTAATTTTTAAAAAATATAAAAATAAAAAAATCTTTGGAAGTTTTGGAGCAGCCGCCCCAACGGCTGGAGCAGCAGCTGCTGAACGGCTGCAAAAATCAGCCGGCTGCTGGACAGCTGGTTCTGCATGCAGCAGGAGCAGCCCAGACCAGCCGCAAGCAGCCTAAAATGGGCCAGCCGACTGTAGCGGAGCAAGCCCTTCGGAAAGTGGGGAAGAAGACGGGTGGGCCGTGGGCCGTTTGGACGGCTCCGATCTTGGACGAGCCACTCTTGAGCCCAGCCCTGATGTTACATGGGCTCGGGCCGAGCTGGGACTCCGCCGTAGTCCAGAGAATACCGATCCAACCCATCCAAAGCCCGTCATCCCGTAACAAACCATCTGGACAAAAAGTACCTATGGAAAATCGAATCGGAGAAAAAATAATCGTTTTCCCTTTCTTCCGAAGTCCTCTTCTCCCCGTCGCTTCGCCGTGCCGCAGCAGGGAAGGGAGGAGGCTTCCCCGCGAAGGTCGCCATGATCTCGCCGGTAACCACAAGACCCGCCGCTTCTCTTGCCGCGCTTCTCACCATTGATTCACTCGGCTGCTAATTGGCGCTGAATCTGTCTATGGGGGCTCTCGCAGGAGAGGAGCCCGTCGCAGAGCCCGCGGTCGCCGGCGGCGGCGGTGGCGGGGGCGCCGTTCCTGTCGATCTCCGTCACGGATCCCGTCAAGATGGGCACCGGCGTGCAGGCCTATATCTCCTACCGCGTCATCACCAAGGTAATCTGGTGTGGTCTCGGCTACCAAACCGCGAAGTCGTCAGTTGCTCCTGGTTTAGTGATTGATTTTGCAACATGCTCTTCGAGTTCATGTTTTGCTTATGCTCTCGCCAGTTGCCTAATTTTAGAGCTATTTTTTGCACAGTTTGTGTTGCGATATAAGAGCTGGATCAGTGAACTCCTAAATTTGGGTTATGACTTCCTTATATAGATCTGTAACTAATATCTGTTGTCATCCAGTATTAATTGGAGCTCTTTCTGTCCTTCTAGATTTGAGTAGAGTGTTCGATAGAATGATAGATATCATGTAACCTGTAGAGCTATCAGTAAAGTATTTACTGGAGAAAGAAAACAATGGAAAATTGAATTGTGTTTCTGAACATTGAAATCGGCGGGCTAGAAGAACAAACTATGTAGCATAAGGACAATATGAAGGCACTAGTGTTATGACTTTAAATGAAGGCACTAGTGTTATGACTTTAAATGAAGGCACTAATGTTATGACTTTAAAGGTGGCTGTAAGTTGAAATTTGTGAAAAATGTGCATTTGAGTTTCAATAAGAAATCAAAACAGTAATTAGATGCAATCTTCCATATAAGCAACTTAACGATGTATTGCTCGAATTGCATGGTAAACTTGTAAAGAACTGCTAACAACTGTGCACTTTTTTGACCTCTAACACTTATTGATTTGCCACAATTTTGTTGCTGTAGACCAACTTGCCTGAATTTGAGGGACCAGAGAAAATTGTTATTCGTCGCTATAGTGATTTTGAATGGTTGCATGATAGGCTTGCTGAGAGGTACAAAGGCATTTTTATACCTCCCCTTCCAGAGAAGAATGCTGTTGGTAAGATCCCAAATTATGATTTTCATAACAATGTTTTTTAATCTTTTGGGACAAGAAGTCTCTGGATTGCTGAGCAATTGTGCTAATGACTTGTGTGTTGCTTACTGGGCTTTTTTATTCTTTGCCATCAGAGAAATTCCGTTTTAGCAAGGAGTTCATTGAATTGCGGCGTCAAGCTCTGGACTTATTCGTTAACAGGATAGCTTCACATCCTGAACTCAAGCAAAGTGAAGTCTTGAGGGTATTTTTGCAGGCAGATGAAGAGGTAATGAGATTGTGTTTTAGACTTTTTGTTAAGTTTCTTTTCATAAACCATAGTTCTTGAAACCAAAGTATTGTACTATTTTAGGGAAATGTCTACTGATCATTTTGCTTGTTTTCATGCTGAAATTTCCTCCAGAATATAAATAAATAAGTCAGTCAGATACCATAAGTTGTGAAGGTCTGATTGTTTAATTGTTTTAATTGTTCAACTTCATACTCTGTATTAGTCTTTTGCATCCTTGTGCCTTGCAGGGCTCGTGCTCTCTTGTTGGTTGCCTACTTGTCTTATATCTTTCTATATCCATGACTCCATGCTTACATATATCTCATTCTTGTGACTAAATAATTTCTTGTTGGTTTTGATCTTCTGCTCATGTTTCTTTTTCATTTGCATGAAGCAGAAAATGGATAGGGCAAGGTCTTATGAGACTGGCATTTTTAAGAAACCAGCAGATTTCTTACAGATGTTTAAGGTACTGTGTCTCGTATGTCGAGTGAGACGTTCATGCTACTTATTTGCAGGATTATAAATAGCATTATTCTGACTTCCCTCCATCCCTCCCCGTATTGACATTGCATTTGCCGATTAACAATTGTGTCTCCATTTTCTTTTAGGATGTACAGTCAAAAGTCAGTGATGTTGTTCTGGGAAAAGAAAAGCCGGTGGAGGAATGTACTCCTGAATATGAGAAGCTTAAAAATTACATATTTGAGCTAGAAAATCATTTAGCAGAGGCACAAAAACAAGCATACCGTCTTGTGAAAAGACACAGAGGTATATCAGTTGATCTGTTTATTCAGTTTCTCGTACTTATAAAATACCTAGCAAGTTTGCAGATTTTTTTTCTCATTACGAGACTGGTTTGAACAAATTAAACAATGCAATTTCAGTATTACAAAATTTATGCTTGCTCTAGATTTAGTTTCTTTTTTGGGTGTGAAATTTTGTTTACCTGGATAGCGAGATGAGTTACACAATCCTGAATTTCATTGATCAGAACTTGGACAATCTTTGGCGGAGTTCGGAAAGGCGATTAAGCTTTTGGGTGCTTGTGAAGGAGATGTGTTGGAAAAGGTGTTTTCTGAAGTTGGTTCCAAGTCAGAGATGTTGTCAATAAAACTGCAAAGAGAGGTAACCATTATACTCTGACATAATACTTCTTAGTGCTAAATACCATTTGTAACATTTAAGTTTCTGGGACCTAATGATGTTGACATGCTGTTATTGTAGGCAGACAACCTTCTCTTTAACTTTGAAGAACCGTTGAAAGATTATGTCCGTGCTGTCCAATCAATAAAAGTGAGGATCTTTATCTTGGCATATGTATCAATCTTGTATCGTTGAAGAAATTTTAACTAAATTGGGTTCAAACAGGCTACTATGATGGATCGTGCCAATGCTTTTAGGCAGCACTTTGATTTGGATCAGGAGAGGAAGTATAAAGAGCTTAACCTGTATGTGTCGCGGACTCTTGTTATCCTTTTTTTTTTCCTTTCCAGTCTTGAAGAATGTTAACTAATCAGGAATAAATCCTGTGGCTTTACATTTTACTATACATTCTAGTTTGCAATGTATCAATCAGGGTCCTGATAACCCAAAAAGGATTCCATATATGTTAGTATAATGCTGTTCCCATGGTTAGCCTTGAGAACTTTCTAATGCTGTTTCCACTGCAGTGAAAAATTGAAGTTCATGAACCCCGAGAAGTATGCCGAAGCAGAATCAGAGTTTAGAGGGGCAAGTTAATTTTCATTGAGGAATTCTTGTTATGGATGAAGTATATAGTTCTTGTTCGCTGATGTCTTGTTGTTCTTACAGTTGAAAGCAGATAGCGAGGAGGCTACAAAGAAGTTTGAACACATAGTTCGACTAACGAATGAGGAACTCGCTCGTTTCCAAGAGCAAAAAACAGCTGATATCGGACTTGCATTCCATGAATTTGCCAAAGGGCAGGCTAAGCTAGCGAAAGACATTGCTGATGCGTGGCGCGGCGTCATTCCAAAGCTGGAAGCTTGTTTGACATCATAAGTGTGATTCATGTTTCCTCGTGATGTTTGAGATAGGGGTTCACACTTGGTTGAGTTTTAGGCTGTTTTTCCCGGCCTGTTTTGACACTGATTCCTGTATACTTAAAAGTGATGTTTGGAGATGATACAGCTATTAGATTCAGTCAGACATCATTTCTTCCTGTACGAGTATGTGTAACCCTCTTCTTTTCTTTCTTTTTTTTTTGAGCATAACCCTCTTCTTTTCTTCGATCAGTTGACAATTTGACATAACTACTGGAATCTCGTAATAATGATGATAATCAATGATGAAGAAATACTGGACCATGGTGCTATATCCTGTAACTTTCTCCAAGTAACTTTATAGCTTCAATTTCTCAGTGATTACAGAGGAGGGGATTGCAACTCTTCATTGTGTGCCATTTAAACTGTCAAATTCGCGCAATCTGAATACACTTTTGGAGAGCCTCGAGGAGGCTTCTCATGATCCTAGGCTCTCCAGGTGGCTCCTTGTCCTTCATAGGACCGTTCCTGATCGCTTGGAATACCAGACCGGTGCCGTCCGGAGCCTGAGAAACCAGGCAATCGATGTAAACCAGCGTCTGCGTCGCGCCGTCCTCCACTGTGATGAACCCTAGTCTGATCCCGCCCTCGACCTTGTCCACCTGATTGCACACGAAACGGAAGTCTTCCATCAGGTGAAGAAATCTCGAGCAACGAGCCATATAAAAAATTCTCTATTTTTTTTCCTACCTTGAGAGGCACCGGAAGCGGCAGGTTGGCGCCTTGGCAGAGGCTGTTTCCCCACTGCCAGTAAAACAGAACCAGAATTCACAACACGATCAGTTTCAGAGTTTCAGCCATGTGGAAGCACCAGTCGATGGCCTCGATGCATTGCCGTTTGTTGCCTTCTGAGGCAGGAATGCTGACCTGGAAGAGTAAGCTTTCGAAGCGAGCGATGTCGATGTTGCCGGGCAGCTTCACCGTGCCGAGGCTGACCCCGTCGTCGTCGTCGCCGGCCGGGACAATGCCGCCCTTCCCTGCCGCGGCGCACGGCGGTTTGACGGCCACTCTGGCTCGGAAGCCGGGGAGCCTCTCACGCTTCTTCCAGCACCCGGTGCCACGGAAGAGGGGCTTGCCGGTGCACGCGTGCTTCTGCAGCGCCGTCGACGAACAGGAAGAGCTGGGTAGACGGGTCAGCAACATCTTGCCTTGCAGTTGTTGCGTGTACAAAAGCTCTGAGCTGGGGAGGGTCCAAGTCAAATGGACATTCAGGACAGCAAAGCGAAGGAGAGCAGCAGCAGGAGTGTGTATCATTCGTGAGGACACGAAGGGATAAGCTGATGTCTGAAGCGAGCTGCTCGGCCTCACGAGGTGTGTGGTCCGCTGTCCGCTTAACACCGCGGTCGCAGCTGCTGTTTCCCGTCCTGGTCCACTAGTTATTATATTTATTAATTATAATAGGTACGGTGTCATCAACTGACAGTTTGGCCGAGTGGTCTAAGGCGCCAGATTTAGGCTCTGGTCCGAAAGGGCGTGGGTTCAAATCCCACAGCTGTCAAAATTATTTTTTCTTTTTCTTAATTTTTCCTTTTTTTTTTTGGGCTGCCTGAAGAAGCCTTTCGCAACCATCGGCCACATCGCTGCTTCACATCGGCGTCGGGGCCTTGGCCAGGGCTCCCGCGCAGCGATCGGCCATGGTGGCGTCTCTCCGAGCCTCGTCCTCTCTTCGCTCACGCCTCCTCTCGTCCTCTTCCGGCTGTTCCCCGTGGCGCTTCCTCCTCTCCTCGCCCGTCCACTCGGACGCCCCCCACCAGACCGAAACCCTCGCCTTCGACGAGATCCAGCTGTCGCCCGAGAAGCCGCCCACCGCCACCGCCTTCGTCCTCCACGGCCTCCTCGGCTCCGGCCGCAACTGGCTCTCCTTCTCGCGCGCACTCGCCTCCGAACTCCGTAACCGCTCCCCTTCGGACGGTATGCGCTGGTCGCGTTTTTGATGCAACGAGCACACTAATTTCCCCTAATTTCCATTGCTATCTATAATGCACATGATGTCCGTCGAAATATAGTTTAACGATTTCTGCTGAAGGACAGGAAGTTGTACAACTGAATTCTATGGCGTTGCGTGTGCAGAGTGGAGGATGGTTCTCGTGGATTTGAGGAACCATGGCAGGTCGGCCGGGATTAAAGGGTTCGACCCGCCCCACAACATGTCGACTGCCGCGAAGGACCTCGCTGATTTGGTGAAAGCTCGTGATTGGCCATGGCCGGATGTTGTTGTGGGTCACTCTATGGGTGGAAAGGTCGCGCTAGATTTTGCAGATAGCTGCTCGCGTGGTGTGTATGGACAATCGGCTGTTCTTCCCAAACAGGTGCGAGAGATATTGTTAGTTTCGGCACAGGTTGTTCTACAATTGTTCTACCGCACTCCTTACATATTGTTTTGATTTCATAATTGGAAATAACAGCTCACAGTGATTAACTAGCAATGATGAGATAACTAAATTGAGGTAGAAACTGGAATTTCATGCTCCTATAAGCTAAGGGCCTGTTTGAATGGGCTAAAATTGACTGCTAAACTTTAGCACCTATTAGGACTTATATTTTTGCTAAAGTTTTTGAGTCTTGGTTAGAGTTTAGCCCACCCCATTAGCACCCCTGTTTGGATAGGATAGTGCTAAACTTTAGCTCTTTAGGGCATTAGCACATGGATCCAAACACCCCCCTAAGCCTAAGCACATGTCTTGGGATTCGTGTACTTGGAATTTGAATCTAGATCACAGAGTGGGTTTTTTTTAGGGGTCACCAGGGGGGGGGATGAGAGTCCTCATCCACCTGAATAATTTTCCACTGATAGGCAGAGCCGGGAATGGAGGGTGCCAGGCGCCAATACATGATCACAGAGCGGTTACAGACACTTTCTTTGCTCTTCTGTCATGAATGTACAACTGTTGTGCAGACGCGCCTGTGGCGCGATGGGTGAGGCTTCCCACTGCGGTGCCTCCCCGCCCAGGCTTGAAGCCTGGTTGCTGCATGGTTGTTGTGTCCCCCTCCAAAATATAGTAACCGCGCAGATGGGTCCGCGGCCGCCATGAAGCGTGCGCGCGTGAGGTTCCTGCCGGATATTGAGGTTCGGGGGGTCCCTATCTTAAGGGGGGCTATGTCAAGGGGACGGTTCTCCCCTTGATCGAGTCTCTCATTTCTATAAACAAGTTCTTTACTGTGGGATTGGGGTTGCAATTGTTCAATCCTACAGTTCATATTACTGGATAAGAGGACATGATTTGTGTCACTATGTTATATTTTCCTTTGATGCAGAACAGCTCTGGGTCCTAGATTCTGTCCCTGGACAAGTAGTAACTGATAACAGTGATGGTGAAGTTGAAAGGGTTTTGCAAACGCTAGCGAGTCTTCCTTCTTCACTTCCATCACGCAAGTACTATCTCTGTCCATTCCCTTGCTGAGATTTAGTCATTCCTGCCACTTGATGCATTTATATAGCAACATGGATACAGACTTAGACTCTTAACAACACAAGCTTAGATAGAATAATGAAACCAATGAAGAATAAATTGTGAAACTTGGAGTATGATGCATAACTACAATATTGTAAAACCATAGGCTATAACTGTGTGGAGAGAAGATGTGCGCGGACGCATAATCTGGGTAGTTTACTAGCAGGCTTATCAACTTAAACATTCATGTTTCCTGGATGATTCATTTGTTGATGTTTATAAGTGATAATGGTGTGTATTAAGGGAAATGTAAGTTCTAGTAGTCTATGTTCTGGTGCTTCATCATATCTATAATCAATCTGAGTGACGGTCTAGCAGAACTGTAATCCATTAAAAGCTTGAAATATGTTCTGATACCCGAAGCATCGATATTTTTTCTGTACTACTTGGATGGAGGGAGTATTCGATAAGGTAAGCAACCCTACTGTTCAAGGATTGGAAATATTTTGGACATGTCTGGATGTTTAGCATGAACCGCCTCTGGAACTGCACATGTTAAATGATTTACATATGTTTGCATCCTTAATGCTACTTCGATTGTTGTGTGCCATCAGGTGGGTTGTCGACCACATGCTCAGCCTTGGATTTTCAAAGTCTCTTTCAGAATGGATTGGCAGCAACTTAAAGAAGGACAATGATCATGTGACCTGGGCGTTCGATCTTCAAGCTGCCATAGACATGTTTAATTCTTATAGGTAGTTTTGGTTTATATTTACTGCTAACGACTAGACTCTTTCCTGTCATCTTACTCATCCACCCTAAGCTAGTGAAGTTCTCATGTAACTTTGTGTATTATGCATAAAGGTCAAAAATTTCCTGTTGACATGAATGATAACATCAGGCAGGCCTATGCTCTGCTCTAAATCATGTTGCTGAGTCGAATTATTGTTCATTTTCAGGGAAAGGAGCTACTGGGAACTGCTGGAGCACCCACCTAAGGATATGGAGATTGCAATAGTACAAGCAGAGCTTAGCGACCGATGGGACCCTGATGATGTTCAAAGGCTAAAAGCATTGGCAAAGAGGGAGTCCAAGCCTGATGCAGGGAAGGTGTCACTCCACGTTTTACCCAACTCTGGCCATTGGGTTCATGTGGACAACCCCAAGGGACTACTTGAGATCATGGCGCCCAACTTCCTGTCAGCCGTTACACATTGAGCAATATTTTCCACTGGAAACTTCACTTAGCGTGACATGTTAAGTTGGATGACCGGAGGGGTAGCATTTCTTCGCTCACTTTGTTGCCAAATGAGAGCTCCTTGCATTTTTCTTTTCCTTGTTTTTTCTGACAACACGATTACGCCTTCTGTCAATAATAGAAAAAAAATATTTGGAACCCAGCACTCTTTTTGTGCAAGGTCATTGCATTGAAATGCATTCGCTGTGTTCGCTTGGCTGTGGCTGATGGCTGGTGCTGATTTGTTATGAGAGAACAGTACTGCTGATTGGCTGGTAGCCGGTGCTGATTTAGTATGAGAGAACAGTATTGCTGCCTGGTTGGCTGACAAGCCAAGCGAGCACAGCGTTGTTTCAAAGTCGCTCCGTTTAATAAAGAAGAAAATGTTCTATTTTCAAACATTGAATAGATGTAGCAGATGTATGGCATACACTTGCCATATGATTTCCCTTGATTTCAATGATGACTTGACAGGAGGCAGCGCATCAGAATTTCAGATGGCACCAAGGGCGCTGCGTTTCTGCGGTTTCATTCGTGCCTTCCCTATCTTCCATTTGCAAATTGTTGGACAGGAGCAATTGCGTTGCCATTTTTTTCTTGAACATGCTGGAGGTTGCGTAACTTTGAATTAAGAATTGCGTTGCCATTCAGAATTTGAATTAAGAATCGCGTTGCCATTCAGAATTTTAGGTACAGCATTTGAGTGGCAGAAACTAGTCGCTCTCGAGTGCAGCAATGGGAACCCTGTTTGGATGCATATGATTGGGAGCGCAAGCCACGCCCCACGCTTCCCTCGCCAAACCGATCAGAGCAAGTCACCAAGACGGTAGATTTTTTATCCCACGTCACCGACCCGAACCCGTTCTCTGATTCAAGTCCGCAGCGACACGGCAGGAGAGCTCGGATTTCTGCTCGTGAGTCGTGATCGTGCATCCCCTCAGTGCGGAGTGTGAATTTTCTCGCGATCGTGATCGTCGCAGCCTCGCAGGACGCCATCGGCACGGCACGGGCATGTTGTCCGGAGCTGCGAATTTCGCGCCATTTTCCCAGACCGCTGACGCCGAGCACGACAGCACGCCTCGTCGGTTCGCCATCAGCAGAGGCGGACACGGAACGAGGTGCTGACTGGCGAGCCGACGAGGAAGACGACAAGCGCCACCGTCCCCCCGCCACATCAGACCACAACCAACCACCAATCCAGCACGTCATCTCCCCGTCTCCGATCCAAATTCACGCGCGCACTTGCGGCGAGACCAGCAGCATCGGCGGCGGCGCTTCCCTTCTCCCTCGATGGATCCCGCGAGCGGCGGCGCGGGCGCCGAGCTCGACGACGCGGCCGAGTGGCGCACCCGCGCGCCGGGCGGCACGGAGTACAGCTGGTGCCGCGCCGTGCCTGGCGGCACTGGCACCACGCTGCTCGCGCTGCGCCTCGCCCGCGGCGCCGACGCGGCGGCGGAGGCGGCGCAGGCCGCCCTGCGCTCCCTTCAGAACGCGCATCCCGTCCTCCGCGCCCGCATCCGGACCACCCCCTCCGGCCCGACGCTCGCCTTTCCCCCAGCCGCGCCAACTCCGCCACCGCGGCTCCCGCTGGAGCCGCTCCCAGCGCCGGAGTCCGCTGCCGACTTCCACGCGCTCCTCGAGCACGAGCTCAACCGCAACCTGTGGGCCCATCCCGAGTCCCCCGATGACGCCCCGGTGCTCTTCGCCACGCTCTACGAGCTCCCACCCGCCACGGGCGGCGCGGCGCTGTTCGTCCGGATCCACACGGCCGCGTGCGACCGCTCGGCGGCGAACGCGCTGGCGAGGGAGCTCGTGGCGCTGCTGGGCGGCGGGGAGGAGGAGGTGGAGCGCGTCCCGGAGGACGCGGCGGCGGAGGCGGCGCTGGAGCAGAGGATCCCGCAGCGGGACACCTGGAAGCCGTTCTGGGCACGCGGGCTGGACATGGTTGGCTACTCCATCAATGGGCTGCGGACGTCCACGCTGCCGTTCGTGGAGACCGGCACGGAGAGGTCCACGCAGATGCTGCGGCTCGGGCTCGGCCGCGACGAGACGGCGAGGCTGCTCGATGTGAGTTGAAGCCTGTTTCTCCAGACCTCCAAACTCTTGCGCTATTGCATTGGCCACACATGTCGATTCGTAGCTCATTGTTCTCTAGGCGTGCAAGGAGAACGGGGTGAGGCTCTGCTCCGCCATGGCCGCCGCGACGATGCTCGCCGCGCGGCAGTCGAAGCAGCTGGAGAGCGGCCAGCAGGAGACGTACTCCGTCGTGACCCTCATCAACTGCCGCAAGTTTCTTGAGCCTGCCTTGGACGATCACAACGTTGGTGAGTGATATTATCCCTATAATAAGCGCATTGATTGCTGCAAATGCCAGTACCACCATTAATGTCGTAACGTCGCATAGCAGGGTTCTTCTACTCTGCCATCACCAACACACACTCGATCCACGGCGAGGAAGGGTTGTGGGAGCTCGCCAAGAGGTGCCACGACTCGTACACGAACGCCAAGGCCGGCAAGAAGCACCTCACCGACATCAGCGACCTCAACTTCCTCATGTGCCGGGCCATCGAGAACCCCCAGCTGACGACGGCTGGGGCGCTCCGGACGGCCCTCGTCTCCGTGTTCGAGGAGCCCGTGGTCGCCGACGTGGCCGAGCTGCAGAGCAAAGCCGGCGTGAAGGACTGCGTCTGCTGCGCCACCGTGCACGGCATCGGCCCGTCAATCGGCGTGTTCGACACCATCAAAGATGGGCGGCTGGATTGCGCGTGCATGTACCCTTCTCCTCTGCACTCCAGGAAGCAGATCCAGGAGATCTTTGACAAGGTGAAGCAGATTCTGCTGCGCAATGCAAGTGATGAAAACTTTGAAGACTGCACCTAGTGCATTTCGGGAGCTTATTGGTCATTTCGGTAAGAATCATTGGTCCATTGCTGATGAGACATTCTTTCCAGGTGAGGTTGTAAACTTGTAATCTAGTGAAATCTGAATAGTGAGCAGGCATCACTTTATGATTGTGTGCCAGGTTTGTATTCTTTCAATTCTGAATGCCAATAAAAATGCTAAACGCAGGTTGTAATCTAGCAAAATTGTCGCTAAGTCTAGTACAAAAGAATCTATATCGTGTCTGAAACAAATGCCAAATATCAATTCCTCATTACCTGCATTGCGCTTCCCATCCATGCATGTTGTCATCTTGTTATCTCATATAGTCATATCTGTTTCCGCTCTCTGATACAAGCTGTAAGAGCATCTCCAAGAGTTTGCCATATTTTATTTGGTATATCTTGTGTTTTGCCAACTTCTAAAAAGATATGCCAAGTAAAAAAAAGAGCTTATCTCCAACAGTTTGGCATAATTCACTTGCCAAATCCAGATCTAACTTACATCAGGAACCCTGAGAGAGAAACAAAATTATATTTATGCACTTCCACCTCTTGAAAACTTAAATCAGGAACCCTTCTCTGTTATTTATTTCTTTTTTCAGCCTCCCACCTGACTAGAAACCACGATGCCAACCGCATGCCGCGCGCGTATATTTACGCGCTGGAGGCTGTTTTTTCCCAAGTTGCCAAAAATTGCCAAGTCTTTTGCCAAACTGTTGGAGAAGTATTTTTATCGTTTTTGCCAAAAATCAAAGATGACAACTCGATTTACCAAACTCTTGGAGATGCTCTAACTGAGGCACGTTTCTACGCTGGGTTTGTTTTGAACACTGCACATTTGCATCTAGTACTCACTTATTTCGGCTGGTCTGCTTTCAGCTTGTTCCAGCTTATTTTTTTTTTCTGAAAAATATTCCAATTTATTCTTTCTCACATAATACTATAATCAGCTGTACTCAGCCGAAATCAGCCGATCTTTTTCCATCTCTCACATAACACTGTTGTTAGAGGCACAGAGGGTTGGGTAGGACCAAGTAACAAGAAGGGCTTGATTTGTTCAACGGCGGAAGATTGCGTTATGGTCAATCCGTACCCTTAATTTATACAAAGTGCACGAAGTGCAAATTCCAGCATAAATAGTTTAAAGTAAAAACGACGAAATAGGAACTATATCTGAATATCTAATAATGTGATCGCGAGAAAAAAAGGAAATGATACAGTACCATATCGGTAGCAATAAGAATCACTAACAAACGGTGGATAAAATCATCCACGGATGGTCGGGTAGCAATAGGAACCTTCCCAAACCTAAAATGACTCCCAAAGCCTTCCCAAAATACAAGGGCGATCTCTGGCCTCGCCAGCTCTTCCCAGAAGCACGAGCATCGCTAAGAACGAACCACGGAAACCCTCACGAAGGTCTCGTATCCATTCCTACCATACTTACATTGCACACAGAATCTTGCCATTCCATGTAATGCACGTTCAACGCCTCCTATATATGCTTAATGCCCCCATATATAATCAAGCTTCCCTCGATCAGCAGAACCATTCTTCTTCTGTTAATCTGTCCTCTTTCCAATTACTAGACTTCAATCTTTCAGCGTGGTTCCCATGGCCATGGCTTCGCGCTGAAGGCTCTGTATTTTCACGGCCCTCCTCTTGGCCGCCATGCTTGCGGCGCCGGCTGCGTCAATGGCCGACGCGCCGTGGACTGATGCCAGGCACCACCGCCTAGCTCCGGCACAAGCGCCCGTGGGGCGCTCGCCCGCCATGCCACCGACCAAGGCGCACCACCTTGCTCCGTCGCCGAAGGCGGGGTCCCCGGGGCCCTTCCCACCCGAAGGTCCCGCCCAGGCGCCGTCATCACCTGGCGATGGCGCGATGATTCCGTCGTCCGGTGCCACCCCGCCTCCGCCTGTCACGGCGTCGTCGACTCGGCCGGTGATCACTGCCACGATAGCGCCTTTTGAGCACAGTAGCATCGCCGCGCCGGCCACATCTTCATCGTGGACCGCCGCCTTCTCCTCCGTCGCAGGCAGCGTGGCCCTGATGCTGCTCCGAGGCTATTGATCGGCCAGGTATCTGAATTAGCTGTAGTAGCAAGGATCCCCCGAAGCCTGAAGTAGTGTCATAGTTGTAGCGTCAACCTATGTTGGCCAGATCGGTCATGGTTTCGAGATTTCATTGTTTTTGGCAGAGGTCTTGAATTTCTCGTTTCAGTATCTCACGTTACCAAGGAAATAAAGAAACATCTTTTTATCGATGAAGTGTTACCATGCATCCTGGGTACAGGATGCTATGATCTCAATCTGGATTCTCTTTGTGTAATAAATACAAGGACAAAATGAATATAATCTCAAGTCAAACTAAAAGGGGAGGGTCTTTGCAGATCTAATGCATGTGTGCATACATGCATATACATGTACATCACGAACAAGATCAGATCTGGGCATGTGAAAGCGTAAGCGTGGCAACATGCTTCATTGTGAATCAGATCAGCAACAAACACCCGGAAATAATCTGCTACAGTAAAAGTAGGCTAGAAAGGCAGAAACAATCATGCCCATTTCAATCACTTCTTTTTTTTTCCGTGTAGTTACACACACTGGGATAACACAATAAGCTATACAAGCTTTCACAATCGTTCAAACACCCTTAGCTGCACTCCAGAAAGAAAAGAAGAGGTTAGCATTCACAACTTAAGTGGAACATACCGAGTCGCTGCACAGAGGGGGTTTGAGGCTTATGGGGATTTTACAAGGAGATGCTCATACAGTTTTGTGGGGTTGTTGTGTATAATTGACGGGTTCGCGTCTTCCAGACGCTCGGCAAGGGATCTGAGCATGGAGACCAGATACTGCGTGTTCTTCGTGCATCGGAATATGAGGTCTAAGTATTGCACAGCCTCCTGAGGAAGGAGACCGGTCATGAAGAAGGGGAAGAGCTTCGAGTGTGTCACCTCCATTGTAGCTAACGCCTCTGAAGCCCATGCAGAATTAGACTTGTCAGAAACCTTCCCCTCCTCCCGCTGCATCCGACGTACTCCTTCTAACCTTGGGAGCATGTCACTCTCTTCTTCCTTGAAGTGTTCTTTTGTGTGATCCTGCCACACATCAGATATATACAACAAACATGAGAAGAAAGATCTCCTCTGCCTAGGAGTTGCAACGGCTTCTGAGGGAATTTGTTGTAGTGTAGTTAAAAATCCAGACAAGAGTTTGGTATTGCTGATAGACATTTCGTAACCAGCCAAAGTACCGGTAGTAAAAATAAATTGATGATTCACAAAATCAGATCTATAACTTTTTTTTTATGCAAATCAGATCTATAACTAATCATACTGCAAGCTAAGGGTCAAAGGTTTCTTAGATGGTTCTTAGCCTACTTGATGGGTAATTTTACCTGATCATACCAACCAATGTTATCAGTAACCAGATCAAAGAAACAAAGGCCACACAGTAAGTGCAATCACCAAATCTCCAGATTGAAACAAGCATTTCTGAATGGTGGCACAAGTCAAAACCAAAGAGACGAAGCATCCATGGAACGGAAGTGCCCATGATGATTGCACCGTATGCAACAAATGGTCTCCAGACCTAGGCCAAAGTACGGAAGTGCCCATGACGATTGCACCGTATGCAACAAATGGTCTCCAGACCTACACCAAAGTCTTTTAAAAGGCTTGGTAGGAACATGTGGAATAGGGCCAGCTGTATTGAGCATATAATGTTGAAAACTTTATTATCCTGCGCAGCAATCCATTTCTCGATTGCTTGGGCCAGGCTGCACCCTACTTTCTTCCCTCAACTTTTACTACACACCCTCCAAATTTCCAATGTAAAGGAGAGATGTATGCTAAACCCAGGTGGCGGATTCCTATTCAATTCCAAGACAAAATATAAATTTCCAACGTAACCTTTTTGCTGAAACAATTCCAGTTTTACAGATCAAACAGGCTGCAAGCTACTTTTCCTTTCCATCTCTTCCCCATACACACAGTACCAATGCAGTAGAACTGCAGCGATAGCTGTATGCAGTAGCCATGGTAATGAATCCAGATCCAGTTTAATAGGTTGGGAGTGGTCCTTATCCAGGACCTACATGATCTTCCTACTTCAATGAAAAGTGCAAGTGTACAGTAGTGCAATATAAACAAACCTTTCCACAGGAGGAAGAAAGGAATCAATTTTATCCTTGGGGTAACATGGTGAATGGTCCCTCATCATTCTCCATATCACTTTCGGTTACACCTTTTCTAGAGAATATCTCACGTCCAGTTATTTGCTAAAGGGATACAGATTAGGACAGGGTAACATCCATACCAACAAACTATCACTTTTGCCTGGAGGCAGTAGAGAAGCCTTGCAAGTTACAAAAGTTTAAGTTTGCATAACATCCTAAACAATAGGTGGTTGCCATATGGCAAGCTTCTGAAGATACCTATGGTGCTTTGCCTATGCTTTCACGCGTGGGATTGAAACCCAAATACCAGCTTCAACCACCAGAAAGCCTAATACTAGTGTGTATTCTGAACCAGAAACCAGAAAGGTTAGCGACGCAGAGTCAGAATTATGAAGCTCTTGGCAGATGAAGCACAACCAGATGCAATTAACTGGATAATTGATATAATATGCACAGAACCTATACCTGCAACGCTTTGAGGCGAACCGAAAGGTTGACCAGCACTTCATGGAATAGGGGGCTTCCTAATTCCAATGTCAGTAGTGTTTTTATATCCTCCTTGATTCCATTCATCATTGGCAGGTGCCTGCCGTGCTGCTCATTAACTTTATCACATACCCCTGTGACACAAAATACTTAGCATCAGATTAGATTACAACCTAATCATAGCAGGATGCAACCACTGGGTGCTTAAATAAATCTGCAACTAATATCTAGGGTCGACGATGCCAAGATTGGCATTTAGTGTAGTGGTATGATCGAAGGCAGTGAGCCTGATTCTCACAAAGTACCGTTTGTTTGTTTTTCACTTGGGAAATGGCTAATGTTTTAGCTTTGCTCTAGTACACGACATTGCAATATTTTGAAAAAGCTTCTTTACCAATCAGAACAAAGGGAGACCTGTACAGCTAAGGATAGGGGAATACAGGCTTTGGATCAAAGTACAGGAACACGTAGAGAAACAAAAGGGGGCACGCCATCTTTATCTCATCTACCTAAATAGATTCTCCAAATCCTCAAAACTAACAGCACGAGTGAAGAACTCCTCAAAAATAACTAACACACCCAAAATAGAATGGAACTAGAAATGGAGGCGGGGATCAAATTGTCTAGGTGCAACCCTTCTGTGCTAGAACTGCAGATGCAACCCTTTTGTGCGACAGGAAATGGTGAGTGCAGAAATACGCTAAACACGTCCCATAAATCCTCAAAAAACACCGATGCACCAAAGCCGACGAGACGTTTAGGTGCAAAATCATGCGAAAGCAGATACAAACAAATGTCCTAAACCTATCATAACGCAATGCAGAACAAAGAAACAAGATCAAACTCAAATCAAATCGACCTGGAAAGGATGCCCTCTGTATATCAGGAAAGATGAGCGTCTCCTCCATCCTGGCGTGCTCCAGCATCACCTCCATCACGTCGCCGTACCACTTACCGAGCCTCCTGACCTCAGCGGCCTCCACGACGCTCCTCCCCTTCCCGGACTTCTTCCCCTTCTTCACCATCTCCGCCACCTTCGCCGCCACGCCCTCGAGGTGCCGCTCCGCGCTGCGGTGCTGCAGTCGCACCAGCTCGGCGACCTCCGCCGCGGCCGCAGCCGCGGGCGATGCCGCGCGGGGCCTCTCCGGCGGCGCGACGCGTGGCTTGCCCTCGAAGCGCGCGTCCACCTGGCGCAGCAGCTCGTCGGCGGTGCCGCACAGCTCCGGGTCGGCGGCGGAGAGGCGGAGCACGGGGCGGCCGAGCGGGGCCGCCTCAGAGGGCGTGAAGTGGAGGGGCGCCGCCGCCTTGTAGAGGAGCGAGACGCGGAGGCGCCACGCGACGGGGCAGCCGTCGGAGCCGTAGACGCGCACGACGCCCCCGTCCTCGGCGTCGACCGCTGCGGCGGAGACGGAGGGGGATCTGGCGAGCGCGTAGGGGGAGACGGATATGGAGTTGACCGTCACGGTGGGCGCGGAGACGGTGCCGTCGAGCTGCGGGGAGCCCGGCTCCGTCGGCCGGCGGCGGCGCGGGGACGGGGAGCAATTGCCCATGGGGCCTGAGCGGGAGCGCGCGGGGGGCAAAGGGTTTGGGGGGAGTGTTTGTGGGCGGGCGGGGAGGGGCGCGAGATGGAGCGGGCGCGGCGTGGGACGGAGGAGTGGGAGCGCGGGGGAGCTTGCGTGGGAGGCGGAGGAGAGGTAGTGAGGGGCGTTGGGGTGCGGGCGAGGTTGGCGGAGGGGATGGTGGGCCCGGCCCGGCCGGCCCTTTTATGCTGTTGTGCCTGGATTTTTGTTAAGGATGTTGATTTGATCCGGAAGATTTGTTAACTCTGTAATATAATTTTTAGGGGGGCGTTTAGTTAAAAAAAATTTGTGCAGTACCTGTCACGTCAAAATTTCGAACACATACATAGAGCATTAAATGTAGTTAAAAAAATAACTAATTATATAGTCTAACTGATTCATACGAGATGAATCTAATAACACTAATTAATTCATAATTAGATATTAATTATCAAATAACAACGAAAGTGCTACCGTACCAACACCCAAACTTTTTTCGCCAACTAAACACTCCCTTACTATCGCTCTGAAGTCTGACTCATGGACACTGTCAGGTGCCCAGTTTAATTTTTACGGACAAAAGAACGTACGTGGGGGAGACTGAGCAGATGAATGTTATTTTTTATTAATATTCAGAAAAATATTTTTTACGATCCGATTGTTACATTTACAGGACTTTCATTACTGAAAACTTAATCTAGGATTTGGTACTAGTTCTAGTGTTTAAAATGCCAAACATTTCTGGCGCAGAGAGTTAATTTAGCCTTTGTGCAGCCTAACCTATTGTTCGGCTAATCTGCCACCGAATGATGGAAATGTTGCTATCATGTACAATTTGGACACTTGAAGATTTGCTTTTCCAGAGGACGATCTCTTTGCAGTCATATGGCTCGTGGAAGGACAACTACAGTCTACAACCTACGTGGCAGTGATTCATAATTCTGAATGTGACATCTTGCTTACATTGGTGGTTGTCAAGCGCGCGCGTAATCTTAGTGACGCTGAAGTAGCTTGAAGCTTATCTTGATAAACAGTGTATAACTAATTGTGCTGGGAAGCTGAACTTTGTTTGACAGCTTTGCATCAATGTTGAAAGTTGGTGCCTAGCTAGGTTTTCTCTTGAAATCATTCACACCCCATTGCAGGCTTGCAGCACCGGAATGATGAAAAGTTTGAACAACAGAGAGTCCAGTGAGTTTCCTAGCCTACAAGGCGTGTTCAAGATACTAGGACCCACAAAGCCGGCCTGTAATGATTTTAGTAGGTTATATAGGAGACAATGTTCGAATAATACTGTCGAGGGAGTGTTACAAGTACTATACTCTTGGCGACAAAAATAAAATGTATCTATGCTGACTTTTTCAAAACTACACCAAAATCATTCCCCCCCAAAAGACAAATAATCCATGTATAAGACAAGGAGGTAAGATCTTTCACTTGATGGCAAATGAGTGCTGGTCTTAAGCTTTATCGGTCGGACAAATCAACGAGAAGAGTTAAAAGCGAGAGCCGTACTTCGGACGATCAATTTTTGAACTTTTTTTAGGAAGGAATTATTGAACCTTGAAAGGAATCCAGTACTTACGTTGTAACGGTACAATAAATGGCTACTTAAAGAGTATCATGAGGATGGGATGGAACGTTTAAGTTCGTTGACATGCTCCTTTCGCGCAACCACGCCTCGACATCAGGAGATACAAAAGGGATCAAATAATTGCAGCGTCCATTGGCAGGACTCGGCGTCTCCGTGGCTGATCGTTACTGTACCGGCATCTAGGTCTTGTTTAGATGTATGCGTAAATTTTTTGAAATAGAATCTTTGCACATTTGAAGTATTAAATATAGATTAATTATAAAAATTGTCTGTAAACTACGAGACGAATCTAATGAGTCTAATTAATTCATCATTAGAGCATGTGTACTGCAGCAATTACTGTAGCAATTTATTGTCTAATCATAGTCTAATTAGACTCATTAAATTCGTCTCGCAATTTACAAGCAAACTATGTAATTTGTTTTTTATTTTATCTAAATTTAATATTTCATGTATGTAATATTCTCTTTCGATATGATAGATTTGGAATTTTGAATTTTGCAACTAAAGGGCCAACTCGATTGTAATCGAGTAATCAACTGTCTGATCCGGAGAATGTTGGATAAGATGTTCCAACGGCTTAATACCAAATCCTTGGCCCGGGTGTGGCCAAGAAACCCAAAATTTCGCCGCTGATGCTGATGGATTGCCTCGCGACAAAGCCAAAGCAAACACAGGAGAAAGCAAGCTTAGCAGTCCTAGCGGTCGAGTAGTCCCCACGACTGATTCAGCAACCGTCTTGGCACTGACAAGCCCAGGGCTCGGCCCAGACGTCAGACCCGCCCAAACCTGGTCAAGTGTCACTCGTGGACGACGACGCGACGCAGCAGTGGGTTTGGGAGCCGTCCGCGGTGGGTCGTGGCCAATCCGCGTGTCGCACTCCCCCCGCCGGCACGGCCCGTCCCGTGATGACTGGGCCGTGCAGCCGTTCGCCCACCCATCCCCCAGCTCTGCGGCGTCGTCGAGGCACGGTCTTCGACGTGCGCTCGCTGGGATGCTATTGCTGACACCAGCGCGCAGAGCAACCAGACGTCCGAACATGCGAGTACGGTCAGCCGCGTGATGGCTAACATGCGATGCGACGGGTCGTTACTTCTCCACCGCGGCGATATCACGTCGTGATGGGCGATTGGGCGTAATGGATTTCTTAATGCGCCAGTAATGCGAAACTCTCTGAGGGCGCCCGCAATGGTTGTAGAGAAGCATACTCTCTATAACTTCTCCACCTCAGCTATAGAGAGCAGCTATAGACTGATCATTCAGCAGTTTGACTATAAGCTTGTGTTGGCGGATCCCGTGTGTCAGGATTACTTTAATCCTTCCCTTCCTCATCCTCTATCCTTCACCGTCCTCATCTCCCTCGAGCATCACTCCTCCGCCGTTGCCTCCACCGCCGCCGTTGCTCCTGTGCTCACCGGCTCCTCGACCTCCGCCCCATGCCCGCTTGCCGGCAGCTCCAGCTCCGACCTCGCTGCGCCGCTCTGCTCCACTGCGCACGCGGGTGGCCGCGCCGACCGGTCGCTCCGCACGCGGAGTCGCGCTCGCCTGCGCCGCCCGTGGGTCGCCAACACCGGCTCCCGGCGGCTGGCTAGTCCCCGCTCCGCCACCTCCACCCCGCAAACGGCCGCAGGGCTTCGCTGCTACGGCGGCGGCCGAGCTCCGGCCTATCCATCCGACCGGCGTGACGGGAGGCCGCTCGCCCGCATCGGGTCCGGCGAGGCCGGCTCGCATCCCCCTTCCGCCCTCGCGCCCAGGTGCACCTCCGCCAGCCGGCGACCTCGCTCGGCGCTGCACTCCGCCGCATCCAAGCGCCAGGCCGCCCGCTTCATCTAGCCTCCGCTGCTGCACTCCGCCGGAGACCGCTCGTGGCGAGCTCGCCTGCGCCGGTTCCCCCTCGCCCGCGCAGCCGCGCTCCTACTCGGCACCCTGCCACTCCGCGCAGAACTGCATAGTGGGGTCCGCCGCGCACTGAATCGCGTGCTAGCGAGAGTCGCTAGCTGTGGCGACACTTTTTTCTCACTCCTCTTCTCTTTCCTACGGGGACGCGCTATCGAGAGCTCCTATCGGCCCGTTGCGGCTGCCCTGAACGATGATCCGTGTGCGGATCGAGCTTGCTCTTGCTCGTGTCGTGGATGGCCACCAGCCCACGGACCACGATAGATCTTAGCTGCTGCACATGCTTGACCGGGTATCCCACGTGAAGAAGCTCTGACAGCGAGCAGCGTCGTCCAATCCGCTTCACTGGCTGCAGGGTGCAGCACTACTGGCCCTGCCGCGGTGCCGCCGAAGCCGAACAGAACCGCTGCGTATCCACCTGCACCTACACTCCATAATGGCTCGCAGCCCAGAAAAGTTTTAGCCCTCTATGACTTGAAGTTCTTTTCAGCCTACTAGTGTAGCCCAAGTTTTACTTGTCCGGTCCAAAATTACGACATCCGAAGGTTCAGATTACACGGCCCAAGTTCAGGCCGACTTGCGTGGGCCGAGACGTTTGTCACAAGTCGCCCGCCCCTGCCCTAGTGAAACGACACGAGCCCCACCCGCCCGGCCGCACACCAACAAGCGCACACCGATGGCGGCCGCCGGGAACGGTGAGACCGCGCCGCCGCAGCGGCAGGAGCCGGTGGCGGCGGCGGAGGGAGCGGCCTCTGGAGGCGGCGTGCTCGCGAAGCTGGAGGAGCAGTGGCGGAAGGCGAAGGAGCACGCCGAGACGTACCCCTACGTCTGGGGCTCCTACATCCTCGTCTACGGCGGCCTCGGCGCCTACCTCGCCTGGCGCTGGCGCAAGCTCCGCCGCACCGAGGACCGCGTCCGTGTCCTCCAGGACCGCCTCCGCAACCTTGCCGCAGCCGAGGAATCGCAGGCCGCCTCCGGCTCCGCTTCCACTGCCCCGACCCTTCCCCCGCCGCAGCAGCCGGCTGCTGGGCCCCCCAAGCCCGCCTCCGGCCCGTAACTGGGTAAGAGCCCCATTTCTAGCTTCTTGGCGTGTTTCTAGATACAGAGTGATTTTGGAACCTTTTCATCTTGCGGCTACCTAGGTGATCCTAGATCAGAAGTATAGGCGAGATATTCATGAGTCTCTTTTTGTAATCAAATCATTTGGGAGAAGCTTAAAATTTTGTGGATCATGTATGATCATTCCCACGAGGGATTTGAATTTACTGTTAATGTCACCAGAACCCTTCTTAGTGACACCGTACATTTTGGCTCCATGATGCTGGATTGCAGTTTTCTCCATCCACATCTACATTCCTGTAATAATGCCATTGGTCCTTAATGTTTATGCTGTGGTCTCACTGGATCTACTTGAATTATCATCATTGGGGTATAATATGTGGTGTTATGGATAAACGGATAGAGAAAGCTTAACCAACAGTCTGGCAGCCTAATTTTGGCGTTTAACATAGTTTTCAGTTGCATGAGACTAGCAGTGCACTGCATGGTCCTCTGGATAAGTTGACAGAAAGAGCTCAACCAACACACCTAATGTTCCTACTAATTTCTCGAACCCGCAACCTAACATTGTCTATTGCGAACTATCAAGTAGGTTGGTATGCAGTTCAGTTGTGGAAAATCAAACTGCTCAGCCTCAATTTTGTGCTTAAAATATTGCACTTCCCTATAGGTAGCATCCATAGCTTCATTGTTTTAACCATGCAATACTCTGCTATAGGTTTTACATGGGTTCTCCAATTCAGGAATCCTGTCTTGGATGCCTGTTATTGTTAGCTGTGTTCATATCATTAGCCTACTAAGATTCAAGAAGCATTCGGAAATGTGGAAATTAATTCCATTTGGATTCTCATAAGAAGATATTATTTTCAATTTATCATACCTGACACTCGATCTTAATATGGTTCCTCACCCATTCTCCACTGTCTCATAATGTGAATCTGTCGCAGAGTACAATAATTCTGACCCCATGGGAGCTAGTGGGGCTGTTGAGTGTTGACCAAAGTCCAAGCATGGACATCTTTGGAATCAAGATGCAGCTTGGCTTATTCCCGGGGACTACATAGCTTCATAGGTTTACAGGCTGATGCTAGACATGGTCTTGCATCTCCATCTCAGAAATCCTAGAGGTTTCATATTTTGAAAAGGCTACTTCTGCTTTTCGTTTCTTTCTACCAACATGAAAGGTGTATGACATGTTTAAGGTCCCTGTGTTTGATCGCTGCAGGCTGACCCATCAGTGGCTGGTAGTTTCCTGGGCCTGGGGCCATTCAGATGTCTCTTTCCTATATTGTTAGGCTTCAGTCACTCGTGCGTATGGCTGATATGCTTAGCGAGTTCGAAGGACTGAGCGACGTTTACAAACGAAGCCACGGTTCTTGCTAAGGTAGCCGATCTATGAAAGAATGCAGCTATATGTACGGCGAAGATAACAAAATAGTACAAATTGGCCTGGTGCCCCGCTGGTGCGCCTCCTGCTGCTGCTTGCTCCACATTCCGACATTGCCATGTGATAGCAGAACAGGACCCGTGCCAAGAACTGGCCTTGATTCCTTTTACCAAGCCCCGCCCTTCTTTTTGATCAAGTGATCGTGAACTATTCTGTACAGTAAAGTTATTGTTAAATTTACCCTTGTGGGTGTTCTGGGACTTTGATGGATGGTTAGACGCGGTGACATTAGTTTTAACTGAGGACAGGTGTCGACAGGCTGTAGCGCAACTGTTCTTTATTTGCAAAAACTTGAGCACTGCGACAGGTTCATCACATTTTGGTGGCTGGCCACTGGCTGTTGCAAAACTAAAAGACAGATCGGTCTCAGCGGATCACTGGCCGTTCCACGCTGAAATGAAAAGAGTAAGCCTATTAATTGGGAGGGCCATAGCAGAAAATGGGCTCTGTCGGAGGTCTCCAGATCGGCATAAAATCGCCTCGGTCACTCGTGTCTGCTGCTCTGCTTCACCGTTATCGTAGGCCGACCCGGTAAATGAGCTCTGCAGAAACACAGTAGAGTCTTGCTCTGTAACTGTGGACTTTACAGTGATCGCTTGCTTGCTGGTTGCTGCTTTGTTAGGTGCAATTACCATTTCCCCGTGGCGGAGCTGCAGCTTCTCACACTGGGTCCACCGACCCCACGAATTTTGTAAAATGCAATGAAAATCACTGATCATACTTGTTACTTGTGCTTGATGACCTCGTCGTTTGATAGACATGACCCCGGTGAGCTTGTGGCCTGGCTTCGCCCCCGCCATTCCCTCTTTTAACCTCAGTTAGTTGATACTTGATAGTAGGTGAACACTGCGTTCAGCTCACTAAGACTTTTTTGGGGGGAGACAAACTAGTCGAGATCCGTTTTTGGAGTTCGTTTCGTTTCAGAGGTGGCATTTTCTGCGTCACCCGTATTATTTCTATAGGACAACCTCTGAGCACTGCTGATGCAGCCTCGCTGTGCTATGCCTCTTCCCCCATCTTCCTCGTGAGAATTTTAAAGGGAAGCGCCCAGCAGCAGCCTCTTCTCGCTGCCCATGCAACTAGCTGCTAGCAGTCTCTTGCGCTACCCTGCACAGAGAGCTTGAGGCGCAGCTAGGTTAGTTGGTGGCAGGAAAGCAAGCTGCGTGCGAGCTAGCGCGTGCAATGCAGGTGGACTTGGAGAGCCTGGTGTGCGGCGTGTCGGGCGCCGGCGCCGGGGACAGGAAGGTGTCGTGCGAGACGGTCATCGCGGGGGGCAGCGGGGACGCGTCGCCGCCGCGGATGCCACCGCCGGACCCGGACTTCCCGCCCGACTCGATAACCATCCCCATCGGCGACGAGGCGGCGTTCGCGGACCTGAACCCGATATACGAACGGGACGACTCCACCAAGGGCAGCACCAACCCCAAGTTCGCGGCCGCCGTCGTGGCCAACCCCATCGCGGCCAAGACGCGGTCCAACTCCACGCGCGTCGCCGGCGCCCCGCCCGCCGCGGCAGGCACCACGTTCTTCGGCCTCACCGCCAAGATCCGCCCGCCCTTCTCCCGCCGCCGGCCGTCGCAGGGCTGGATCTTGGCCGACAAGCGCTCCGGCGGCGGCGGCGCAAGCAGCCGTGGCGACGGCGAGGTGGACCCGCGGTCGCCCAAGGTGTCGTGCATTGGCAAGGTCCTGTCCGACCGGGAGCGCCACGGATGCCGCGGGCGCCGCCGCCGCGGGTGGTGGCACGGCGTGGTGGCCATGTTCCGGTGCGACGGCTGCGGCCGCGTACCCGGCGGCGCGTCCTGGAAGATGGCGTTGCAGGACGATGACGGCGACGAGCAGCAGCCGGGCATTGCCGGAATGCGGAGGTTCAAGTCCGGGCGAAGAGCCGCCTCGTGGGGAGAAGAGGCCCTCGCGGCGGCGGCGGCGGCCGGCGATGGCGAGGAGAAGGAGAAGCCCGACAGCCAGTACGCTGAGCACTGGTCCCGGCGGCCGGTAAATTAGGTTGTGGCGGCTGGCGAGGGCGGGAAACGATTGGACCCGCGAGACTGCCGCCGCTGGGCCCTTCTGTAAGTGACCGCCGTGTGGTTGCCGATAGGTGAGCCGTGAGCCCGAGGCGTCGCCTCGAGCTGGCCGTATCGTCCGTCAGCGAGGGGATGGGCTTCGGTTGGCCGATGGCGATCGGAGGCTGGCCTAGAACTGCGAGTTTTTGGATTTCGGTGGATTGTTTCTGCTTGGAATTTTGCACCCTGTTTTGGAAGAGCTTGCTTGTCGAAACTCGAACCAATTACCATTTACTCGCAAATAACAGCAAATAACCTGTTTCTGCTTGGAGTACCAATGATCGGTGTACGCTGTACAGCAAATAACACGAGCGCACAATGCGCTCCGCCATTCGCGTTCATTTCTCTAGTGATCGTGTGAGTCATGTAAGATCATCTCGTACTACGTGCTCACAAAATCAAGGGCCAGCTGCCGGTGTTAACAACCCATACAGATACAGTCAAGGCCTGCTTCACTTTCGGTTTGGTAGCCCGCATCCGCACCCGTGCAGAAACGTACATCACCTACCAGTCTATGGCACCTACCCATCCATGTTGCCGTAGCGTGGGCACCGAGGTCCGCGAGTGCACGGCACCGGCTTGACCGCTTGAGGAACTATTGATCGCTGATGGATGATGGCTTGTAGCCGCCGCACGGACGCACCACGGCCGTGTTTGTTTTCCAGCAGCATAGCATACCACACATTTCTCGAGAAAAGAATTTTTAATGCATAAAGTACTAAACGAAGTTTAATTGCAAAACCTTTTCACGGATGGGTGTAACTTTTCACGACGAATCTAATGATAGTAATTAATCGATGATTGGCTACAGTGATGCTACAGTAACCATCCTCTAATCGTGCGGTCAAAGACCTCATTAGGTTCGTCTCGCGAAGTAGAACACGTCTGTGGAGTTAGTTTTGTAAATTACTTTTATTTAGTACCCCTAATTATTGGTCAAAATTTTTGTGCTACTTGTGCTAACCTAAACCAAACAGGACCCACGCCACACTTGGCCTGCCACGGTATCTAGGAAGGACACCTATGGACTTTCTCAAGTCTGAAATCGTGACACCTATGGCCCGCCACGCTTCATTGTCGAGACTTTATTTTTTACTTCGTTGGTTCCGAATTATTAGTCATTTTAACATTTGAAAACAAGTTTTGTAGCTAGGTGACGTGTCGTAGCAAAGTTTTGTCGTCCTCGTCACCAATTCGAAACAAGACCATTTTCCCCACGTTTCTTTAAGAAACATGTTTTTCCGTTAACGACAAAGTTCTTACTTTCAAAATCTTGGCTAGTTGAAAATCTAGTTGAAGTGCACGTTCCTTTAGGCTTTGTTGGGTTCCAAGGAAATTGTTGGGGATTAAGAGAGGTAGGCTGATAGGAACCGAGTTCCTACCGCGGCTGCGAAGGTTGTAGGAGTGTGTGGATGGAGGCGCGTGCGAGAGGGAGATCGCGAGCGAGAGAGACGCGAGAGTAGGAGCGGCCCCGTGAGGCCAACTGGAATCAATTCCCAGCCTAATCTGTTTCCATCTAGATGAGAGTATTTAACTTACAAATTGTCTCACACTTTAGGAAAGCGAATAAAACCCTAAGGAAATAAATCGTGGCTCTCCTAGCCACTTGGGCGGCGCCCCCGGCGTTGGTACGTGATCCAAGCCGGGGCCGTCGGCTGCTGCGCCGGCCGGGCCTGGGCCGGCTGCCCCTGGCCCGTAACATCTCTCCGCTCCTCGGGAAACAGCTCGTCCTCGAGCTGGAAGTCGGGGTAGCGCTCGACGAAGGACTCCCGTGGCTCCCAGGTCGCATCATCGGCAGGGAGCCCCTGCCACTCCACGAGGACCTCCCAGGCGCCTTGCTGAAAGCGTGCCCGCTGCACCCGAGCAGGAGTCAAGACCACCCGGCCATCATGAATGGTCAGCAATGGCGGAGTGGACGCAGGGGGATCGCCGTGGAAGGGCTTCAGCAACCCCACATGGAAGACATCGTGGAGGCGAGACCCTTCCGGGAGCTGTAGACGATAGGCCACCTGGCCAATGCGCTCAATCACCTGGAACGACCCAGCGTAGTGGGGGCCGAGCTTACCCTTGGGACGGCGCTCCAGCGAGAGGGTCGGCCGGTGCAGCAGGCGAAGCCAGACCCAGGCACCCACCGCGAACTCCAGCTCGCGGTGATGAGCGTCGTAGTAGTGCTTGGCGTGCTGACGAGCCTGGAGAAGACGCTCGCGGATGTCGGCGAGGAAGGAGTCGCGGTCGCGGAGTAGCGTGTCAACCGCGTCCGTCTGGGCCGCACCGGCGGTGTGCGGCAGGAGCGCTGGCTGGGGGCGCCCGTAGACCACCTCGAACGGCGTCGCCCGAAGCGCCGTGTGGTACGAGGTGTTGTAGCAGTACTCGGCCCACGCGAGCCAGTCCACCCAGGCTCGCGGGCGGTCGCCCGTGACGCACCGCAGGTACATGGCCAGCACCTTGTTGACGATCTCTGACTGGCCGTCCGTCTGGGGGTGGAACGCCGTGCTGAAGCGGAGCTGGACGCCAGCCATCTTGAACAGGTCCCGCCATATGTGGCTCGTGAAGACAGGGTCCCTGTCGCTGACGATGGACGCCGGGAACCCGTGGAGTCGAATGATGCCGTCAAAGAAGGCGCGGGCGACCGACGACGCCGTGTACGGGTGGCTCAGGGCGATGAAGTGCGCATACTCCGAGAAGCGATCCACCACGGTGAGGATGACCGACTTCCCGCCGACCTTGGGTAGCCCCTCGACGAAGTCCATCGAGATGTCCGCCCACACCTGGGAAGGGACCTCGAGGGGCTGGAGCAGCCCGGTTGGCCGTTGCGTCGGCGTCTTGTTGCGCTGGCACGTCGGGCAGGCGCGGACAAACTCCTGCACCAGCCGCCTATCGTGGGGGACGTAAAAGTCGGCGCGGAGACGTTGTAGGGTCTTCTGGACGCCCTCATGGCCTGCTGAATGGACCAATGAGAGCACCCGCTGGTGAAGGTCGCCCTGGGCAGGCACGAAGATGCGCTTGCCGTGGAGGAGGAGCCCGGCGTCCCAGCGCCAAGGAGCCGTGAGGCCCTCGCCCCGGTGCTGTGCAGCCTCACTGTCGGTGGAGGTAGCCATCCGAATGTCGTCGATGAGGCTAAAGGACGGCCCGGAGATGGCGTGGAGTGCCGCTGCGTCGTCCGTACTGGACTCTCCGTCGCGGAGGGAGAGGGCGTCGGCCGCAGAGTTGAGGCGGCCCGGGCGGTACTCCACGGTGAAGTCGAAGCCGAACAGCTTGCTGAGCCACTGGTGCTGCGGGATTGTGGACAGCCGCTGGTCGAGGAGGTACTTCAGGCTGTAGTGATCGGTGCGGACCAGGAAGCGGCGCCCCCACAGGTAGGGCCGCCAGTGCCGCACCGCTTGAACCAAGCCGATGAGCTCCCGCTCGTAGGCTGCTAGCTTGACGTGGCGGGCGGCGAACGACCTGCTGAAGAAGGCCAGGGGTCCGGACCCCTGGTGGAGAATTGCGCCAAAGCCGGTGCCGGAGGCGTCACAGTCAACCACAAACTGCCGCTCGAAGTCCGGCATCTTCAAAACCGGTCCGGTGGAGAGCGCCTGCTTCAGCGCTGCGAACGTCTCTGCTGCTTCCTCGGTCCAGGCAAAGGTCTCCTTGCGCAGGAGGCGAGTCAGGGGGGCGGCGATGGTCCCGAAGTTCTGGATGAACTTGCGGTAGTATCCGGCGAGTCCCAGAAAGCCGTGGATGCCCCGAGCCGAGCGGGGCTCAGGCCAGGTCACCACAGCCTCCACCTTGGCATTGTCCATGGCAATGCCCCCGGCCGAGATGACGTGGCCAAGGTAGGTGACCGAGCTGGACCCGAAGGAGCACTTGGAGCGCTTGAGGTGGAGGTCGTGGGCGCGGAGCGCGTCGAAGACGAGGCGGACGTGCTGCAAGTGCTCAGACCACGAAGAGCTGTAGATCAGGATATCATCAAAGAAGACGAGCACGAACCGCCGAAGGAACGACTGTAGGACGTCGTTCATGAGCGCCTGGAACGTAGCCGGTGCATTGGAGAGACCAAACGACATGACGAGGAACTCAAAGTGGCCGTGGTGGGTGCGGAACGCCGTCTTCTCCACGTCGGCCAAGTGCATGCGCACCTGGTGATAGCCGGAACGCAAGTCTAGCTTGGTGAAGAACTTGGCGCCATGCAGCTCATCGAGGAGCTCGTCGACCACTGGGATCGGGAACTTGTCCTTGGAGATCTTGTCGTTGAGCGCGCGGTAGTCGATGTAGAAGCGCCAAGTGCCGTCCGCCTTCATGACCAGCAGCACAGGCGCCGAGAACGGCGAGGTGCTGGGCCGAATGATGCCCTGGGACAACATCGTGGCGCACTGGCGCTCGAGCTCTTCCTTCTGCAGCTGGGGGTAGCGGTACGGGCGGACCACCACTGGAGCCGTGCCCAGCAGGAGGTGGATCTTGTGGTCGTACGGGCGGGACGGGGGCAGCCCTCGCGGCTCGGCGAAGACGTCGTCGTACTGCTGGAGGAGGACATCGAGGAGGGGGCGCTTGGGGTTGGCGGCCAAGGCCCGCAGGCTCGGCTCGAAGATGTCGTCGCGGGGAGATCCAATCCCCGCCAGAAGACGCGGCGGCCGTGCCATGTGAACGCCATGCAGAGGTCCTCGAAGTCCCATAGGATGGGCCCCAAGGTGCGCAGGTAGTCGACGCCGAGGATGACGTCGAAGCCGCCCAGGTCAATGCCGAGGCAGCTGATGGTGCACTCCTCCTTGCTGATGTGCAAGGCGACGTTGCGGGCCACCACCCCGCAAGGCACGCGGTCGCCATTGGCAACCGTCACGTGGGTCTTGGTCGTCGATGTCGCCAGGCCCATGTGACGCATCAGGTCCACGTGGACGAAGTTGTGCGTCGAGCCGCTGTTGAGGAGGGCCGTGAGGCGGTGACCGTGGATGTAGACGGGCAGCAGCATCGTATCCTCCGTGCGGATGCCGGTGATGGCGTGCAAGGAAATCACCGTGGCGGCCTCCTCGGCTGGCAGGGCGTCGTCGTCGTCGGCCGCCACGCCGTCCTCGCTGGCTCTGATACCAGGTTGATAGGAACCGAGTTCCTACCGCGGCTGCGAATTTTGTAGGGGTGCTTGGATGGAGGGCGAGGCATTGGGGGTCGCCGGCGGATGGGCGCCGTGGCGACCAGCAAGGGGAGCGGCGGCGGCGTGGAAGGGGGCGCGCGCGCGAGAGGGAGATCGCGAGGGAGAGAGACGCGAGAGTAGGGGCGGCCCCGTGAGGCCAACTGGAATCAATTCCCAGCCTAATCTGTTTTCATCTAGAGGAGAGTATTTAACTTACAAATTGTCCCACACTTTAGGAAAGCGAATAAAACCCTAAGGAAATAAATCGTGGCTCTCCTAGCCACTTGGGCGGCGCCCCGGCATTGGTACGTGATCCACGCCGAGGCCGTCGGCTGCTGCGCCGGCTGGGCCTGGGCCGGTTGCTCCTGGCCCGTAACATAGGAGGAATTAAATCCTTTTCTATCATCCTCGCTCAATCTTCTTGTGAAGAGGATTAACCGAATAAGACATTACTAAACAAACTGTTGCTTTTCTTCAAAGGTTGGTTTGCCTGGTACAAGAGCCCAGGATTTGGCCCTGGGTGTAACACAAATTTTAGGTCTTCAGTGGGATCCAATGGCGACGCAACCACAAGGTTGCTGGGCCGTATTGCTCTTTCATTCATTGCTCCAAACGATATGAAATTTTCAATTCCTCTGCGTATACGGACTATTCTGAGTTGTATTTTCTTTTCTGGTGCAGTAAAAATGTATTGACAGTAGTTTGTGATGCTCGCAAGGAATCAGTACACAAAACAAGCTCAACAACGAAAAGAAAAATCCGCCAGTGCTGTACTACTTACCAATCACCAAATCTATATATTATTTTATTATTTGGCCAATAAATGGAGTCTCCTCGTTCGCTTTCAAGATCTAGAAATTTTCATGTTAATCGGAGAAACATAGAAAATTAAAAATTACCCACCACTGTCATTACAATAAAAATTAGTCTAAATACCCATGTGCCTAATTAAAATCACCCACCAATGTTATTATAAAAAATCTTATTATTTGGCCAACAAACGGAAACTCCACGTTCACTCTCAAGGCCTAGAAATTCCAATATTAATCGGAGAAAAATAAAAAAAATAAAAATTATCCACCACTACCATTACAATAAAAATTAGCCTAAAATACTCATGTGCTTAATTAAAAATCACCCACCAATACCATTATGAAAAGTTAAATATTAAATATCATTTAGCTATATATCAGTTACAAACATACTATTAACAAAAATTAAAGCTATCAACAATCAATCAAAATAAAAGGAAAATAACAATAATTATATGCATAATATTATTAAAGCTGAACAAATCAAATTGTTATTATAGGTAGATAATATTTGAATTGTTTTAACCAACAATAAGACATAATTTACGCCAATGAACAGGGTGATGTATGGTAAGAAATAGAATAATTTTTAAAAATAGTAAGGATACAACGGAATGCGAATTTTGAATTTTCAATACTAGCCATGCAAATGCGCGGGCCATACGCCTAGCTATCTTATTATTTGGCCAACAAACGGAGCCTCCATATTTTCTCAAGACTTAGAAATTTCCACATTAATCGAGGAAAAAAGAAAAATTAAAATTACCCACCGCTACCATTACGAAAAAATTAGTATAAAATACCCATATACATGTTTATAAATTACCCACTAGTGACATTAAAATATATTTATATTTATAAATATAAATCTATTCATAGTTTTGTATATCAAGCTACATGTCGTGCATACTTATAAGATACTAGTTACACAAATAATTAACATGGTTTACCACACGTATATCTTATTATATTACCAAAATCTCAAATACACCTTCATAATTATATTATTATTAGTCAAAATAAACAAGATAATTTTAGGTTTTGCACTATATTAGATTATCACCTGGCCTGTAGTGATAATGATGAGATGATGGCCAAAATTGGCCAGCGATGAGGATCACAGAGTTGGAGGCTAATACCAAGGGTAAGAGCCGCGCCAAAAGCTTCTTCCTCCTCTGTGGAGTGTGGAGACCGTCCATCACCTATTGCCTACTGGTGAGGGAGGGTCCTTGACATTACTTCAAAGGTTTGTGGCTGACATGTCTACAAGACACTACCGCACCTCACAATTAACACCACAAGCAAATCAGGAACCAGAACAATATCGATCAGGCCATGATTGGTATAGTAATCTCATCAGACTTGAACATGAACATAGGTTGCTGAAATTCTGAACGGAATATTATGCTCTGCACTATGTAGATTTGTGGACTTCCAAAAAACAAGAAACTTGAATTGATTGTTCCCCTCAGAAACTAGACCATGGAGGCATGGCGCTATGAACAGACAACAGAATTAAACATAGTTGCAACAGACGACCAAGAGGATCATAAAGTAGAGAAGCTAGCAAAAGAATAACTGAGTCAGTTAAACTGAGCAGTGGGTAGCATTACTACAAGGACTGACAGATAAGAAACATGTTACTACTACTATTAGCGAATGGTAGTAGCTAAGATCAAGAAGATAAGCAGTCATGATAGGATTAGGGATGTGTGTATGCTATGCGGCCACATCATTGACAAAGAAGAGATGTAAGCAAGATGAGACACCACTGCACTAGCAGCAAAGAAGCACTCTTGATTATGGACTCAAGTAGCATGTGATGGCCCGCACATTTGCGCAGCTAGTATTGAAAATTTAAAAATTTGAATGTCATTGTATTCTTACTATTTTTTAAAAAAATTATACTAACAATTTTATTTGTTGAGCTTTAATAATATTATGCATATAATTATTCTTATTTTCTTTTTATTTTGATTGATTGTTGTTAGCGTTAGTTTTTATTAATAGTATATTTATAACTGATACATAGCTAAATGATATTTTATATTTAATTTTTTATAATGGCATTGGTGGGTGATTTTTAATTAGGCACAAGAGTATTTTAGACTATTTTTATTGTAATGGCACCGGTGGGTAATTTTTATTTTTTTATTTTTCTCCGATTAACGTGGAAATTTCTAGACCTTGAGAGCCAACGTGGAGGCTCCGTTTGTGAAGCGTCCCCTCATAAGAAAAAACTTAAATGTGATACAAACATCAGTCCCAGGAGGCTGATGCCACATTTATTACATCAGATGGTTCATTACCGTACAAACCTCCGAGGAGGACACTCGATACAAATGATAATAATAAGTAACCAAGTTATGACATAACACCAGAGCGCGACCCACATGGGATCTAGCTCGGGCTCAGAGTACTGCGTCAGCGAAATCATCTCGAACAGGGCCGGTTCCACAGGCAAGGTTGGGTGTAGAACGATAACCCTACTCGGCATCGTCTGGTACGAAGTCTGGGTCTTCTTCTGTAAAAAGTAAGAATGGGGTGAGTACAACGTACTCAGCAAGTCCAACCACACCCACGGAGGGGGTTATATCAGAATAACATGCTCAGGTAAAACAAGGAATAGGTTATGGTTTTAATTTGCGAAAAGCTAAATTTTATGCAGGGGTTCGTTTAGCTGAAAACATTTCAGAAACCAGTTTTTGTATTGAGTAACACGGAGTTCAAGTTTTAAACTGCTACCGGACTCCTCGTCCGTCGTAGCACACGGCACAACTGCCGGACACAATTCCAAAACAACTCACGCTAGCCCAACCCAAGGTAAACACTAGTTGTGAGACCACACCGTAACTCGCCCAGTACCGTGGGCACGGCTATTCGAATAGATTCTTAACTCCGCAGAGGTGTGCAACTTTACCCACAGGTGGGGTACCGCAACTCGATCACCTTAGCGTCGGTGCAGATCCCAACAAAGCCATTACCCACCTTAGCTAAACCTGACTTGCCATCACGGGATGCACCAAGGGGTCATCAACCGTTTACCTAGGTTTGACCGGGGCATAAGTCACTCGGGGCTTATCCCTTTTCCTTAGTCACCCATTGCTCTCAGCTCTCCTGATGGCTATCAGACCAACTAATGAGATTTAAGCTAAGCCGTTGCCCATACAACGGTCGAGTGGTTTGCACGATAGTGGAGTTAGGTGAGATGTAACACCAACTCGGTCCTTAGGGGTGACAAGATGGATATCTCCCTTCCTTGCCCTGCCACACCGGCACGAGCACACCAAACAGCAAATCACAATGAAATGCCATCCATCCCGTCTAAACTCATCTTTCGAAAAAACCACTTTTATCCCTTCCCACACACACCTTTTCTTTATAAAACAAATTGTATAAAGTAGCATGGCCCTAAGCGTTCTACTATCGATTAACGTCCAAGCAAAATCAGACATTAATCTAGGTAGTCAAGGAATGGTTATCACAAATCAAGGGGTGGCTATCCAACCGTGTTTTCATGCAAGCGAAACATATGCAATCTTGTAAAATAGGCTGATATGTTGTGTTTATAAAACTAGGACAAAACATGCATCAAAGGATGGGATTGAACTTGCCGTCTTCGTAGCCTTCGGGGAGGTCCTGGTCGAAGCACTGTCCTTCGGGCTCGGGGTCACGGATCTAGTCCTCGTTCACGGGCTCACAGTACTGCTCGTCAACGGGCTCTCCTTCGTTCACACCGTGGTCTACGATACGCACAAGCAAGCACACAATCAGGAAAAAAATAAAAGTTCTATCATTGAGCTCGAATCATAAGTAATTAAGATATGGAGTTTGGAGCAGTATTTTTGGGTGGTTTCTTAACGGCACGGCTGAAACTAGGTTAAGAAAGGCGTGGTAGAGTTTCGGGCCGATCAGAGTTCGTTTGATGCATGAAATGATAGGTTAAAGGAGTGATTAGGGATAAACCGGGGTCCAGGGGCTTCATTGTAAATATTCTTGGGGGGCAAGTGCTTGGTTATAAATTCTAAAAATACTTGGGCCTATTAGAAAAAGTGTAGGGGTTTATTTATTATTGGGTTTATAAGTTGGAGGGCTTGTTTGCAAAATAAGGAAACAAGAAGGGCTTTTTGGGAAAAAGGTTAAAAGGGTGGTGGTTTCTTTTACAAAAACAGGGAAGGCTAGGAGGTTTTGGGCATAATGCCCTGTCCTCTTCCTCCCCCGCGCTGGGAAACAGGGGAGGGGGGCGGCGCTCGTCGGTGGTGCCAAATCCGGCAGCTCGGGGGCTCGGGGTGGCTCCGGGGTGAGGGAAACGAGAGAGGGGAAGGAGATGGGTCGATTCCCGGCCGTGGCTCGGCCAGAGGCGGCCCGAGGTGGCCTAGCCACGACGGCCGGCGGCAGCGGGCGGCGGTGGCGCTGGGTCGGCGGCTCAGAGGCGTGGTGGCGGTCATGGAGGTGGGGGAGAGCACCGGGGAGCTCCGGGGAGTCGATTACCCCGCTCACCTTGGGCAGGGGTGACGCGCAGAGGTGGGGCGACGAGAGAGGGCGGCGGCGACAATGGCGGGTGGTGGTGCTATGAGGCAATGGGCGGTGGCGGCCGGGGATGCGGGGTTCAGGGGTGACGCCGAGCCCCTTTTATAGTGGGAGTATGGCGGTGGAGGTGGGAGCAGGGCGGTGACGGGTGTGGGGTAGGCGGCGTTGTGCCAAGGTCGCCGGCGTCGTGCGTGCACATGGCGACGGCGCGTGCAGCGAGGCGGGATGGGACGCGTCGGGCAGGTGGCGACCGGCGCAGGCGGCGCTGTGCGGGCGTCAACGGTGGTGGCGTGTCTGCGCAGCGGAGCTCGCTTCACGTGGCGGGGCCGGGCGCAAGCGGCGAGGCGCGGCGCGTGCGCACGGGCGGGCGGCCGGTGTCGCGGCTCGGTGAGCTCGCGCGCGCGTGCGTGCGGGTGTGCGGCGCGTCGGGCGGCGCGGCTGATAGCCTGGCCGCGCGGAGCACGCGTGCGCGTGGCACGGCGGGGCGTGCAACGTGCCGGTGCGGCGTGACGCGTGTGTCCCGGGCTCGGCGTGGGCGTGTGGGCGGATTGGGGAGCGCGCGCGGCGGTGGTGGCGCACGGGGCCGGTGTCGTGGCGAGCCCGAGCGTGTGTGCGTGCGTGCGCGCGCGACGTCGCGGCGGTTCGCGCGGCGGTGCGCGAGCGGGGCAGTGGCACGGTGGAGAGCGTGGGCCAGGGGCGTGCGGAGCAGGGGTAGGCCGGGGCGTGGCCGGCGCGCGCGGTGGCGAGCTGCCCAGCAGCGCGCGCGGGGAGGAGAGAGGGGCGGCGCTGGAGCGGCGGTGCGGGCAGGAAGCAAGAGAGAGGGGGGCAGGCCAAGCACGCGGCAGAGGGAAGGAGAGAGAAAAGGAAGGAGGGAGGAAAGGAAAAGAAGAAAAGAAAAGAAAAATGGAAAATGGAAAAAGAAAAGGAGGGGAGAGAGAGAGAAAGGAGAGAGAGGTGGAGGGATTCGCGCCGCGATCGCGGCGCTCGGTCGGCCACGCGCGCGCAGTCGGGCGCGTCACGGTGCAGGCAGGGCGGGTTGCGGCCGGCCGCAAAGCCGCTGAATTTGTCGCTAACATTTTTTTGCGGGTTTGTGGCTGTCCACAAGGATTAATACGTGGCCAACACACAGTTTGCGGGCCTTGTGGCAGACACCGCATGCCCCGCATAACCCGCATGTATACATATCTAGCTTGCTTGCTTGCTTAGACAGGTAGCTAACCAGCTGCTTGTTTGCCTAGTATCAATCCCCAATGAGTATCGATTACATTTGATAGAAAATAAATTAAAATACTGAGTGAAAACAAAAATCACAACTGCATCGTTCTATCATCAATCAAACTAGGATTAGATTACATCAATCATCAAGAATAAAAAGGGTGAACTAAGATGGCCACTAAAGATTACAAGATCTGCAGTAAGGCATTCTTTAGTTACACCAATGATTTGCAGTTGCCAAACAAATGTTTCCAGTTTCCAAGTCGCAGATCAAGATGCTCATCTTTGCCGGTGCTTCGACTGAGGAACTACTGCAAGGAAAATCTTTCCTAGGCCCTGAGAAAAAAAAACCATGAAAACTTAGTATCAAACCAGACAAACTAGTACACACTGGAGGATTCAGAGTTGCAAGCAAAATAAACAAGAAAATAATGCTGAGATGCAAAAGCAGCAAAGATGAACATGCTGAGATGCAAATTAACGCCAAATAACTGAGTGAGCCCACCCCCTTGCAGATCGTCTCAGGTTTTAGGCCGCGCACCGCCATATGTGCCTTGCTTTTAAAGCAGCTAGCAGCAGATTGCTTCCGCCTCGGGAGGATTAACAAATCCATCAGCCCGGCCGAACGAGGGGATTAGCAGCGGAGGTACTAGTCTACTGCCTAGTAGGTTGGAGAAGCTGCCGCGGCCGCGCACTGCATCGCCCGGGGGCAGATCGACAGCGAGGGAGGGAGAAGCGTGGTGGAGGGCATACTCACCTGCGGCGGGAGGCAGCGCGGGGTAGTTGGGCCGATCCGTTCCTATCCGATGGAAGGGGTAGAAGCGAGGGTGCAGTCGAGGTGCGGGATGAGGCGCCGGCGTGGGGTGGTCGACCGCGGCGGCGATGGCGGCGGTAGCGAGCGCTAGGTTATCGAGGGTTCTTGCGGGTTGTTGTTGGTGTCCGTTGGGCTTAGCGTCGTGGACAAAGCAAGCTGCAAAAGCCTTGCAGCTGGGCCGCATCAGCCACATGTGCTCATTTTGCGGGGCGGCCTAGTGGGCTCGTTTAAGAATCCGCCCCACCTGCACTTTGACACGCGGGTCGAGGGTGAACAACGTGATGGATCCGGATGTCGGGGTTGGGTCTTTCGGAGATCGGGAGATCAGGCGGAAAAAGAGGTTTGAGCTCAACGACGAAAAACTTTTTAAACTATTTTATCGCGTGAATTAATTTGGTGGATTTTGGGATGTTACAGTTTGTTGGCCAAATAATAAGATAATAAATAATTAGATAAAAATGCAAGATATATTTAGAATATCAATACTAGCCGTGTAAATGTGCGGGTCGCCTCACTAGTTGTAACATTGAATTGGCGAGACTGTGATATTCACTAAAGTAAACTGTATGTGGTCTCCATTAGCTATGTGATTCAGGGTTAAATCATCAGCCAGTTCTGTGGTGAATAAATACAGTTAACTAAATGAGAACAATAAAATTGAATAAATACAATAACCTCAACAAGAAGAACAGAAATAAACAGGTACAAGTACAACAACTCATGTGCTTGCCGCTGCAAAACCACCAGATTCGAACAGCCACTTCTTTCCACACAATTCGTTTTGTTCTTTGATGCTTGGAAGTGGCTTCCCTAGAGCTGATCATTAGCAATAACAAGTACATGGGCAAGCTAGCTACTACATTAGTACATGTGACTCACCTATCTAGCACCCTTCCTCCACGGTCAGTGCAGGCACATCACAGACCATAACGTCTATACAGAACAACAAACTGTCCATCCTGCATAGTCACAAAAGGAAAGCACAGTGAGCAAGGGCCTGCAGCCTGCTAACATTATTTGGACAAGCACAACACATTCTGATCTTGTGAACCATAGCTGATACTTGCACAAATGCATCTCAATGATGAGTAACCAAATAGACAGATGGATACTACGGTGAACTAGTTCCACTACGCGGACACTGGGACAGGCAGGTAGCTCCAGCATCCCGACCCTGCAGGGAATAAAGCCCCCCCAGCCTCTAGCCCTGAAATCTGAGTCACACACAATGCCGCATGCAGAATAAAACTTTCCCACAGGGGCACCAGACAAAGGCGCAGATATTCGTCGATCCACTCGTGCGCCCCCTTTCGAGTTTCGACCAAACGGCGCCACGCCCGCATGATTAAGCCCACGAAACACCATCAGTGTTCAGAAGAGTTGGTTAGCTTCGAGCTCTCAAGGAAAGGACACCCCCCCCCCCACCTGCACTGTCACAGCAGGCCACCGCATCAACACACGAGTGGTCAACAGCAGAGCAGCCTGCACCTGCAGCGTGCTGACCAAACGTCCTGTGTGCGGACAGTTCGTTTGGTTTGTATCGTGACAGTGAATAGTAATAGTTTGACCGCTAATTACGATGTCAAATAAAGTCAGCTTACAAAACCAACTTCAGAACCCCGCGCTAGTGACCCTGAAGAATCTAATGATGTCTTTGACCGCACGATTAGAGAATGGTTACTGAAGATTAATTACCGTCATTAGATTCGTCGCAAAAAATTACATCCATCCCTGAAAAAAATTTACAACTTGACTTCATTTACTACTTCATAAATAGAAAATTCTCCGCAGCTGAACCAAACTAGGCCCGGTCGAGCCCCAGCCTACAATCTGAATTCTGAAACGTCCACTTCGATGGGTCCCTTTGCGGATGACGCGAGAATGCTTCGACGGCTCTCGGTGGTTTGCTGGTCCGTTCAGGCGGCGCCCTCACCGGACGGAATTGAAGGGACCAGCACCAGCTGCGCTCAACTGATGAACGGGCCTGAACAAACGGGGGCGCCATCCGTCTGTGGCAGGCGTCACATGGTTCACCGGAAGCTAATCGCCAAAGTGTCGCGGCCTGGACACGACCTGTTACCTAACCACACCCACACGAGCTACTGGGATTGAGGAAATCGGAATTTCCCTCATTGTCATGAGGAACCTGGTGTTTCTGCAACCTCTGTTTTCGGATAAAACTGCGTCAGCAGATGGGGGAGGAAATTGAGATGAGTTGGGCGTCAGTTACCTCGCTGAGGCTGTGTTTTGTTCCTTTGAAATTCACTGTAGCCCCAGAAAAAAACACTGTAGTACACTGTAACACTTTTCGTTTGTTTGTGGTAGATATTGTCCTACCATGACCTAACTAGGCTCAAAAGATTCGTCTCGCAACGTACATCAAAACTATACAATTAGTTTTTTTATTTACCTACATTTAGTACTCCATGCATGGATCATTTGTTACATTTAATGTTTCGATGTGATGGAGATGTGATGTTGGGGGGTTGGTGGATCTAAACGGGGCCTGACATTAGTGACGGCAATACACCCGCCGGGCGCCGCCGGCAGTGATGGGTGGCGATGACAACTCAGGCCGGATTGCGTCAGTCGGAAGGGAAGCCGCCAATGATCTGCGCGCCTTTCCCTCTGGGTGGTACGGGTGGAGGAAGCTCAGTCACAGGAATAATGCGGCGAGCAGGACAACCACCCCCGTCGGAAACGTTATCTGCAAGCCACCACAAAGATAAGCAAATCTTCTTCTTCGTCGTCAGTGCCAAAAACCAGATCGAGAGATGATTGCTGCCGGGTTTTGACATGCCTGCCCCTTGCAGTTCCAGTTGCAGCCTGGCACAACTACTGGTATCAAGCAGCTTGGGAAATCATAGGGTACGCCGCTAAAATGTTTTGGTTCGTCCTTCCGGTCAAAAGCTCAAGAATGGCCGCGCTTTCCTCGATGCCCCGGCCACCGATCGAGCTCACTTTTAGAGGTTTCCACATCTCGATAGGCTTGTGAACAGCGAGGAAAAGGTCACTTTTTCGAGATCGTTGCTGGGGGGAATAAGGGAAAAGAGGAGAGCTTTTCGGGCAGTCTCACTTTCATGCCAAATTTCCGAATCTAGGCCTACCCCATGGTTGAATTGAAATGCGTGTTTTTCGTGTACAAGATTACAAGGTATCACTGGCTAATTAACACTAGGACTGTAGGAATATTACAATTGCTTGCAGCAGCAGTAATAGTATCACACGCTCGGTCAAAAATGTTGTGCTTACCGCCAATTTGGACGAGGAGGAGAACATGGACGTGTAGTACGGGTTCAGCGACCCGCCGGAGCCGGAGCCGGAGCCGGAGCCGGCGTTGATCGCGTACACCGGCGAGCCGTTGGGGTAGAACAGCCCGTAGTTCCGTTCCGACGTCGGCCCCGGCTTCATGTCCTCGTTGAACAGCGCGAACACGTAGACGTCGATGGGCACGTTGGGCTTGAGCGGCGTCCCCTGGTTCATGGCGATCCTCTGCATGAGGTTCCCGTTGTACGCCGCGGCGTTCTGCACGGTGGCGCCGGTCTCGTCCTCGTCGCCCTTGGACGGCCACCCGGTCTCGGAGATCCTGACGCCCACGTCCGTGTGCCCCATGGCCTTCATCGCCGCGTACACGGCGTCGATCTGGGCGTAGAGCATGTTGTCGTAGCTGAGGTTGGTGTTGGGGTCGCGCACGCCCGGGTTGGGCTCGAACAGCACGTACGGCAGCGACACGCTGCCGGGGTTGGCCTTGTAGGCGAAGAACGGGTAGGCGTTGATGAGGAACGGCGAGCCCGTCTGGCCGTGGAAGTCGAGGATCGGCTGGATGTACTCGGCGAGGTCCTCCCGGAACGCGCCCGACGACGGCGGGAAGCTGGTGGCGAGCACGTTCACGGAGTGCGCCGACGACACGGTGACCTGGCTGCCGAGGCCCAGGTCGCCGAGCGCGGCGTAGACGGCCTTCATGGCGGGGAGGAGGCTGGACATCATGACGTTGTCGTTGCTGGAGAAGACCTCGTTGCCGACGGTGACGCAGGTGACGCGCGTGGCCGGGATGTAGGGCTGCACGTGCGTGGCCACCCACTGGCGCGCCGCGGCGGGGCTGGCGGCCATGGTCTGCAGGTTCTCGTTGCCCACGGCGATGATGAACTCGACGCCGGTGTTGGCGAAGGCCGTCAGCACCCTGGGGTCCGCGTCGTAGAGCTTCACCTTGTTCACGTTCATCGACTGGAGGAGCCCCGCCACCCGCGTCGGGTCCGGCAGGTCGTTGGCGATCTGCCCGTAGTTGATCCCGAACTTCTGCTGCGCCGACACTGCGGGAACACACGCCGAGCTCAGCACTCAGTAATCGCGCACTAATTGCTGATGATTTTTTTAATCAACGGAATTGAATTTCCTTTTCAGACAGACCCATGAAAACTTTAGGTACCAAGTCGCTTTCGTGATGAAACGGCAGAAAATAATCACTCGAAAAAAAGAGAGAGTGCGTGCTCGTGCCTGTACTATACCTAATCAATAATGTATACATGCCAGCGGATGGGATGATCATAGCTAGAGCATGGGTCATTACAGAAGCGTGCTGTTTCAGGAAAGGAATGATCATACGACAGACCAGCAGCGGTAGCACACTCCCGTATCATCGGCAGAATGGGTGCGCAGAGTTGAGCCAGCCAGCAACCTGGCTCATCAATTAATCGCGAGGAAATGACCTCGCAGGTGTTTGCAAATAGAATTCTAGCCCGTCTTGCGGGATCTCAGGCCTCCATGCTCCGGTTCATAGCAGTTTCTTAATTTCTTTTTTGAACAGACATAGCAGCTTCTTTCAGTGTTGCCCTTGCAGGAAATTCTAACAATTCCTCAAATTGGCAACAAAAAAGAACCCTTATCTCCATCCATATTTGGAGAGCGAGACATGGAACAGAGCATCGTGCCCAGGACCTCGAAAGAGCTTGAAGAATTCACAAGACAGATGACGGGCGTACGTGACACTACCCCACAGCAATGGCGGCAAAAGCAGAGCCCGAGCAAGAAGAGGCGGAACCGATCGACAGCGATACAGACAGGGAGAGCAAACGGGCGGAGCCGGCGACCGAATTACCTGAGACGAGCGCGACGGCGAGCCCGAGAGCCAGGGATAGCAGCAGGAGCGAGGAGGCGCGGTGGCGGAGCCCCATTTCCGCTTCGCCTCCTCCCTGTTGTTCCTCGCCGGGACGGGGAGACCGTAGTTGGTTACGCTCGCATTTAAGTGCGGTACAGCCTCCTCCCCTCGGGACCGGCGGCCTCGCCGGGGCCTCCGGTTTTATACTCCCCGGTGACGGCGTCAGTAAAAATTCGTTTTACATGCGCAGCGCGGGCGCCTGAGGAAGAAGGAACTTGGAAGAAATATCTTTGCCGCCTCGCTCAGGTCGGCCGCCCGCCCCAGTGCGCCACCACCGCCTCGCCGGCACGTGCACTTTACGCTTCCTGCGCTTGCCCACTCACTTCTGCATTCTACCGTGCTCCCAACTTCCATTCCTCGCCGAGAATGGTTTTGCCTCCGGTCCGGTCCGGCACACCTGAACGGCCGGGCGTTTGGGATTTTCCACATCGGCTGCTGCTGACCGTTCCGTGCGCCCCCCACTAACCGGAGATATTTTCCCGTGTGCAGCAGAAAACCGTTCTCTTCCGTTCAGGGGTTTTGCAGTTTGCACGTCGCCGAGACTGGTTTGAGGAAGTGACTGAATTGAGTTGGGCTGCTGAGAACTGCTAGTTCCCTTGGCGGGACACGGGAAGAGGGATCCCTACAAGCTAGCGAAACCCTCTCCTCTGTTTACACTGTCTGTACGAACTGAAGAGGTAAATACCGGCCGTTCTCTGGAGCAGTCTGAACTCTGAAGAGAACAAGGCGGTGTGGAGTTTTGGACGGCCGTCTTTGCTTATTTTAACAGGAAGCGCGTCTCTGCAGGATACCTGAACGCGCGCGCCCAGCATCGTATCCGGCGATCATGCCTCTCTGCTGAGGCCGTGTTTAGATCCTGAAACACAAAACGCAAAATTTTTATAAATCGCTTGTATAATATACTAAATATAGTCGAAAAATAAATCGTATTACATAAATGGATTGTAAATCGCGAGACGAATCTAATGATCCTAATTAGGATGTGATTAGACACTAAATTGCTACAGTAATGCTACAGTAAATGTACTCTAATGATAGATTAGTTAGATTCATTAGGTTCGTCTCGTAGTTTACAGACGAGATCTGTAATTAGTTTTGTGATTAGTCTACATTTATTACTTTAAATGTTGAAGATTCCCTTACAAAAACGTAAAAACGCAAAATGCAAAGTGAACTAAACACACTCTGAATTAACAAAGCGAGGAAGCACGGATCGGACGGAACTTCTGTTGACGATCAAAATTGGCACAGGTCAAACATATCGGTCTGACTGGTGTTTACGAGCGGTCTGACCGGTCTGGACCATGTAGCCGGTCTGGCAACCCCGACCGGTCTACCTAAAATCCGAGTACAATTAGAACTCTTGTAGATTTGGATGGATAAGTCCACCCCACCCTATAAATATAAAGAGTCATGGCCGATTGAGGAATCCAATCGAATCTATCAAACACTTTCATTTTTTTTACCTTTTCTTTGTCCTAATCTCTTCCAACCTCGATATGTTGTTCTTCCTTCGTCTCCATGGCGTTTGAAGATGCCCTAACTGGCCTGTCGAGTCTAGGGCAACCCAAGGTGCGATTGCCCTGACGGGTCCCTTCCGGGCGAGCGTTTGTTGGATCCTCGTCGGGCTGCCCCGACGAGACCGGTCTGACTGATCCACCATGCCGGTCTGACCGGATTAGTTCCGCGGTGCTGCAAGGTGTGCCGCTGCTCGCTGCCCGTTCTAGTGCGTTCACGTGTTGGCCCCGAATCAGCGTCAATATATTTTGGCGACTCCGCTGGGGAGGAGAATCTGGCTATCATGGCCGATCTTTCAAACTCCAACAACATAATAGCACTTGAAGGATTACCTGAAGACCTACGCAAGGGCATCGACATAAATATGCATACTCACTGTTATCGGGTAACAGAGCAATACATCATCATGATGAAGATGTTTGCCATCAACGAGTATATGATGTTCGATCTACCAAAGCACTGTAAGTCCACGGCTAGGTTCATAACTGATTTGCTTAGTTTTGTGGATGAGCTGATTAATAAAAAGAAGAGTGTAGATCTAATTCATGTTCTTGAAAAGTCGGTTGTTGAAAAGTCTACTAATAATCCTTGCAAAAATTTGCCAACTTGTGATGTTGCTGGTCAAGATACAATTCGGCTGTTTCAAGCCGAAGTTGTTAACCTGAAACCACATAGTAAGAACATAGAGATTGTATCTAGTTCTTCAACGCTCGAGGGGCAACAAAACAAAGGCAAATGTGCTGGTTACGCCGTGAACAGTCTGACCGGTCTTAAGACCGGTCTAACCGGTTCATCTGGAGTTTTGCAGAACAAAGCAAAATCTAAGATGGTTAAACCCAAAAAACCAGAGATTGGCGTTTGGAAAATTGTCGAAGCCAAAGGCCGTAGAAAGCATCAGAAGAAAAAGCCGAAACCCGTTCTTGGAGAGCTTCCGGCTAAATAAAAAAATAAAATAATGATGCTAGTCGGTCTAGAAATTCTAAGCAAGCCAAATCTGTTCCAAAACAGAAATTCTATGATCGGAATCGACAATTGAGTAATCCTCACATGTCAATACCGTTTCCATCATATGGATCATCTTTACATGTGCCATGGGAATTTTGTTTTAATATGCATTATTCTTATCTTCTATGGTCTTATAATTCGTATATGCCGTTTCCTCCTAGATATTTTTGGTCAGATTATATTACATATAAGGAATCAGCAATTAAAAAGTCACCACCTACCAGCAATGACCGTTTTAATCACAAAAGTCGGTCTGTGCAGAAAAAAAAACACATAAGGTGACTAAACAAGTCTATCGTGTCAAAAAAATGAGAGGTTAAGTAAAATTTCAGATTTGACACAAAGGTTAGAAAAGCCGACCGTTGAAGAAAAATCGGCTAGTTTTATTGAACAAATTGCCCCAGATGTTGAATATATTTTTTCAAATAATATAGCTGAACAAAAACTAAGTTCGGCTGTGGGGCAAGATGATCTCAAAACGACTGGTTCTGATGAAACCGGTCTAATCGGTGTCCTGCTGACCGGTGCGTCTAGTGAATCTGGGACTTCTTCCAAAGCCAAGAATTGGATAAGGCGAAGCTTCAAGGAGCTCCTGGCCAAATATGAGAAGATGGGAGCCACCCAGAAGCAAAGGAGACGGCCAAACGAAGCTAAAGATGAGAAGGCATCATCAAGATCTTGCGAGCAATTGGATCCTCGTCCATCTCAAGGTAACTGTACTGCTATGCCATACTCAGGACCGGTTGCTCCATGATTTTGACCGAATCCTTGTTATTATACGCCTTTGGATTATAATATGATGCACATGCAACCATATGGTATACAATATCATATTTCATATTCAAAGTATGGTTCATCACAACGACCGATTACTGCTAATAGTAATTTGGCCAAGATTGGTGCATGTGCTAAATAGTGTGAAAATAATAGCAAACAAGGTTCTAAAAATACACAGCCGAGGTGGTGTCCCTCAGGCTTATTTCACACCCAAAAGAGGAGGCTGCAACGAATGCGCAAGAAAGAGTCTCTGGAACAACAAGCGGAGGTTGTGCCAGCAAGGTCGGCGACCATGAAGCAGGTATGGAGGCCTAAGCAAATTGTTTCGCCATCAGCTTGAAGAAAAAGTAAGATACGGCCAATAAAATTTATCGCCCTTAGAACAAAATATAGCCGATGCATGTTTATCATCGTACTTAGACAATTTTGGTCCAGAGCCTTATTTTTTAGTATGCTAACCATCACCAAAAAACAGGGGGCATATGTTGACGACTAAAATTGACACAGGTCGAACAGACCGGTCTGACCGGTGCTTACGAACGATCTGACCAGTCTGGACCATGTAGCCGGTCTGGCAACCCCGACCGGTCTGACTGGTGGGTCTGACCGGTCTACCTGAAATCCGAGTACAATTAGAACTCTTGTAGATTTAGATCTGTAAAAGATTTCCTTGCGGGATAAGTCCACCCCACCCTATAAATATAAAGGGTCACGGCCGATTGAGGAATCCAATCGAATCTATCAAACACTTATCAAACACTTTTATCTTTATTTTCTTTTTCTTTGCCCTAATCTCTTCCAACCTCGATATGCTGTTCTTTCTTCGTCTCCATGGCGTTTGAAGACGTCCTAGCTGGCCTGCCGAGCCTAGGGCAACCCAACGTGCGCTTGCCCTGACGGGGTCCCTCCCGGGCGAGCGTTCGTTGGATCCTCGTCGGACTGTCCCGACGAGACCGATCTGACCAGTCCAACATGCCAGTCTGACCGGATTAGTGCCGCGTTGCTGCAAGGTGCGCTGCAGCTTGCTGCACGTTCTAGTACGTTGGCCCTGAATCAGCGTCAACAACTTGACGTGCCAATGTGTCACCCGGCGGATTGTATAGTAAGAGTAGCTCGCCTCATAGCGGTTGTCGTGTACGGATGATTGAGCTGAAAATAGCTTGGTGGTTCTGAATATTCTTCAGGCTTTGCAATGCCGTGGCACTGGGCGTGTTCACTGAAACGATGCCACCAGCAGACCTACCGAATTCAGCAGGTCCCGGTCGGGTAGTGTGGAGCCGTGTGCTGGACCACACGGGGGATATAGCGTTTCTCCTTCCGTGCGAGACCATCGCAAGCCATTGCAGACCTAAGCCTATCGGTATTGGGATGTTCAATAAGTGGAGGAGGGGCTGTATTAGGCTTCAGGTTCTCAGAGTCATGCAGAAGCCTGTGTGGAAGAAGGAGAAGAAGAAGTATGCAACCATTGGTTCGTATCCCAAAGATAACATTGATTTCTGCAGGTGCGTGTTGCGTCTGGCTACGTTACAGCACACAGTCCATCATGCACGTATATGCGTCCACAAATAATTAATCCTTCTCCTCCCGTGATAAGCTACGCCTAATCCTAAGGTTTAATGATAATATCCATTCCTTTTCCACTCTGTTCACATCTCTGTCATCCATCCTGCAGACTTCAGGATGCAAAAGTGCTCAAGCCTCAATCCTGCTTTGCGTTCCTTGTTGTGCACGGATGACTGATGATGTAAGACTACCAATGATGATGGCTTTTTTTTTTTGAAAGGTCAATGATGATGGTTTAGACAAAACTCGCTCCCAAAACGTCAATGGTGCGTCATTTAACAGCCGGAGGAAAGCGGGAACACTTTTCGATTATGTTGGGAAGTCCGATGCCCAATTCTAGCACCTACTCCCAAAAGAAAGAAAAAAGATCACCGATCAAACTTTGCTTTGTGAATCAAGTCACTAGTGACAACCCCAATAACAGCAGCACCCTTTTCCGGCAACAACTGATAAGAAAGAGGGAGCGCTGCTTTCTTTGCCAAGCTCTCAAGTTCTGAAGTTCACGCTAACTGAAGACGAGATTTTGATAGGATTTTGTTAGAATTGATATCCATCAGTTGGCCCAACGGCCAACTATCTCTTGAACTCATGCCCTGATCGGGGACCCAGCCCAAGACAAGGCTGGTGGGCCCCTGTCGCGCAACCCTATAAAGAAGAGATGGGGACAAGTAGCTTAATACACGAGGTTCACTGCTGCTGCCACAACTCCCTACTTCAAACCCTAGACCGATCGATAGAGGGGGGCTGAGAGCGACGGGAAGCGCCACCGGCTCGTCGTCACCACTGGCTGTCACTGCACCTCGCCTCTGCCACCTCTGCACCACGCCGTCGTCAGGTAGCCGCCGCCACTGCTCCGCGACTCCTCCACCCCTGCATTCTTCGACGGCGACGCGACGTGGAGGCCACAGAGGACACGAGCAAGGTATTTTCCCCAACAGAAAGTTGTTTACCCGACTAATCCACATCTAGACGATCCACCGAATCTAACATTGGTATCAAGAGCTGCTCTACGGAGTGGATCTAGTTTCGGGGATCGAAAAGAAATGTTTTTGATCAGAAATCAAAAGAACGAAAGAAAGAAAATGAAATTGGATCTCATATCAGAGACCAAAAGAGTGGATTCGATCTCGAATCAAAAGGACAGAAACAAAGGATTTCGATTCGATTCGAATCGGAAGAACAAAATTATAACCCTAACCCTAGGGGATAAAGGGGCGGCGGGCCTTACTGGAGCTCGTCGGCGCCGCCGCCGCCGCCGGCCATGGCCGCACTCGAAGCCGGTCAGAGGCGCTGCCTCGTCGGCGCGCCAATACCGCTGGGCGGGAAAGAAGTCCGAGCACTACCAGGGCTCGCCGGCGCACTGCCTCATCGCGGTGGCGCACATCGGGCGCCGCTGCTAGACCACTCGACGGCGGCGCGACCACCCCTGGGTGAGCGCACGCACCGGCGAGGGGTCCGGCGGGCGCCGCCACCATCTGCTCGGCCACCCATGGGCCGCCGCCGCTCCATTCGAGCGCGACAAAAAGAAAGGAGGGAAGATAGAGAGGCTTGATCCAAGGTCACCGGCCTTGGACCAGTGGCCGGACCTGGCGGCGTGCTGGCGAGAGAGCCGCTGGTGGCGCCATCGCACCGACCCGAGCTGAGGCCGGCAGCCGGGCGCCGCTCGTGTGAAGAAAGAGAAGGGAAAGAACAGAATGGAGCTAGGGTTACGCAGGTGAGCGGCGGCCGCCAGTTTTGATCGGCCGATATTGACGGAGAGCCGTCGGATCGGATCCGACGGCCAGCGCTGCCACGTCGCCTTTTGGGCCGGATTCGGCCAAAGAGGGTGCGGAGTGCGGGCTGGTTTCCAGCCCAGGCCCAGGTTGCGGCCTGGGTCAGGGAGCGCGCCGCGCGGACGTGGGCCTTGGGCCATTTTCCTTGACCGGGCCGAGTGCACAGTAAAGAAAGAGTAAAATTCTCAATATTCAGAGGCCATTTTGATGAATTTGATTTCTATTCAAATTTAGACCAACATGTATCTTATTTAGAGAGCAAATGTACAGTAATACTTCTGAATATAGAACATACTTTTTTTTCATATTTCCGTTGCAAAGTTTAAAAGTTATTGCTCTTAATTTTAATTGAAAGCAACGGAGAATTACTTTTGAGAGCATGATTAAAGAACTTACTTTGAGTAAGTTTTGTATAGTTTTATCTCTATTCAATTTTGAACCAATGAGATAAATTATTTAGAGAGAAAATGAGTATAAAGTACTGTTTCTGAAAAGAAAGAAAAGCTTTCCACTGCCATAAAGAGAAAAAAAAGATTTCCGCTGTTATACTATTGCTATCTTTCAATTAAGTCGGAACCAACGAGAAGATTTAATTGGAAAATGTTCGAAAAGTCTTAAATGAGTTTTACCTGTGGGTAAAAGACAGAAAAGATTCCGCTGTTTAAAGTAAAAGTTGAGTTTTGGCATGAAGTCTCAAAGTTGAGCATTACTAGAATTGTAAAGATATTTCTCAAATGAGAGAAATTTAAAGTTAATTATGGTATTGTTATTTTCTGACCAACGTTGATGATAACAATATTATAATTTTCCTTATGAGTCATACCTTAAAGTTGAAAGTCTTTGGTAAATATTGCATCAAAATACTTTTTTTTCAAAGAATAGATAAGGCACTGCTCCTGAACTAGAGAAATGTGTTTTTCTAGTTTCCCCTGAAATAAAGTTGATTATCCTCTAATTAAATTTGAACCAACGGGAGGATTTAATTTTGAGGAGCAAATATATATGGTTTAATGTTAATTGAGTTTTTCACACGTTAATTTTATTTCTGCCCAACGGTGATATGGAATTAATGTAAAATAAGATGTTTTTATTCTATTTCTGCCCAACGGTGATATAGAATATAGAATTTAAAGTATGGACTATTGTCTTTTGAGACTAAGATTTGCATGTAGTCCTTCTTGAAGGGACAAAAGAAAATGAACTGAGTACCTGTGACTCAGAAAGAAAGAAGACCATCGCATGAGAAAGTGTATTCTCTTTAAAGAATGGTTTGAAAAGAAAAGTACTTATGGATGTTGATCCAACAAAAGAAGATAGAGCAATAAGAGATAGTTTTGAGAAATGTCTCTTATGTACTCTCTATCAAGAAAAATTCATTTTGAGTTTATTCAAAATTGTGATAAGTCATACATGTTTAATTTGACCAACGTCGAATTAAGCATGTGTGTCATGGAATATTCAGATTTATTTCTGAATTTGATATGAGCCAATCCTGACATTTATGTCTGGAAAAAGTATGAAACAATACCCGCATGACGAGGTAAAGTTGGCATAGTGCTAATCCTGCATGGCGGGAGAAAAGTTGTGATGACTAAAGTGCTGGTTTATCCCACACTGGGAGAAAAGTTTGGAGTAGCTTTGCTATTTTAGAATTGATCAGGCACTTCTATTGTGTCACAGTGATTAAGCACTCGATGAGTTTAAGAAGAATGAAAAGTTACATACGAACCTCAAGATAAGAATGATATGCGAGCGTTACTTGCAAAAGGTCTTAAATAAAGGACTATGTTGAGTCCTTAAAGTGAAATGAGGAAAAAAACTGTCATATGAAATAAAGGACTCTGTTGAGTTCTTAAAGTGAAATGAGTAAAAGTTACTCCCATACGAATTAAGAATTACTTTTTTCTGCATGACGTAATCATGTGGATGAAGTAAGTAATTAAAGTTTCCTCATTTACAAAAGTTGTGAATAGTTTTTGAAATTGTGGCAGAAAAATTCAAGCCACGTTTCGAGGGGGAGAAATATGAGATAGTTAAGAAAGACACTCCCCTGTAATGTATATTGAAAAGTAAGAGATGATCTATTAAAGAACGAATGTGACAGTCGGGGGTACAACGGTCACTATATTGATACCCCTATGTAAAGAAATGGCTAAATTCTAATATTTATGCTGGACGACCTTCAAAGATAGTAAGATGATGCTTACATAGCACATATAAAGTTTTTAACAGATAACCCAAATAAAGAGATTTACTGATATGCCATATTTACAAAAGATGGCAAAATCTGGGGGAGCATGGTATATAGAGACCTAAAACTTGAAGAGAAGTAGGAATGCATGTGCACTTCGATGATTCAAGAGCAACAAGGTTCTCATGCCAGCTGATGTTGTATACAACACCTGTTGTTAGCTCTCAAAGAAAATGAATAAAGTAAAGAAGGATCTTGTTATGCAAGATCTCATTAGTCCATTGCCATTTGGCAAAAGGGAGTAGCAACAACCCTATATAAAGTAAAGAAAATCAAATAGATGTTGATTCCACCCATTTGAAGAAGTCACGAGAATTCTATGGGTAGTTCATGGAAAAAGGTGTGATTCCTGAAAGAGCCATCACAGTAGGTTATAATGGACCTACAAAATTTCAATGTGACTCCAGAGGGAATGTTGAAAAATATATAGCAAAATTTGTGACAAAAGTTTTAGTCAAAGAGAAGAAAGAATATACGGGATACCACAATAGTAAATTCATTTATGGATTAAAGAAAGCCATGAGACGGTGCTGTCTGAAGTTTAAATGAAACAATATGAAATTTTGGGTTTTCCAAAGATTGAGGAGGACAATAGCTTTTAAGGAAAAGTTAAATAATGGGGAATCTAATTTCCACACCTTAAATGAAGATAACATCCTACTTTCTAGTGGTGGTGTTAATGTACTGTTACAGATAAAGAATTCTTGTCCTCAAGTTTTGATCTCGGTGATGAGTTTTTCATTCTACGAATTGAGACTCATCGAGATAAAAAAAGGGTATTATGGTCACTGCAAAGGCATACTCAGAAAAGGTTCTAAAGAAATGAAGTATGCAAATAAGTAAACCTACGCCTGTTCCTATCGTCAAGGGTAATAGTTTTGGGAACCTTAGTGTTCCAGGAACCAATGTGAAACGGAAATAGTCTCATATACTTCAGTTGTTGGAAGCTTTATAAGCGCGCAAGTAAAGAACTTACCCTGACATATTTTGTTTATCCGGATTATTTTGGCAAAAGTTCAATCCAGATATAGATCACTAGAATGAAATTGAGAATGTCGGCCTCATGCTAAGTTGGAAAGAATAAATACTCTCAAAGAATTGTGAGTACAAAAGTAGAACTTGTGAAATGTTTAGCGAAATCCACAATTGTCGCTAACTTTCACACTTGGAGGTTTTGTGTGGAAAAGCTCCAAAATAAAACAGTTATCATTAATGTGATGCAAAGACATAGTATAGCATGATACGAGGCCGAGGGACAGGCTTAAAGAAATATGTACCTGGAGTTGAATAGTAGTTGACAGCAGCGATAACCATTTAAGTAGTTTGCTCCTATGACAACGAGTCATGTGTGGTGCCAAACACACTGACACAAAGTTATGCGTTGCATAGGAAAAAGTCCGAAATCATATTGAAATGCATTGTGAATTTAAATGACAGACAAGTGTTCGCGGATCCGCTTATTAAAGGCTTACCGCCCAGTGTGTACAGAGAACACACAGTCGACATGGGTTTATGGTATAGCCTATGTTTTTCGGACAATAAAGGGCCCAAAGTTAAAGAATCTATTGCAGAACAGAGACGTGTATTGTAGCTGTTGAATCTATCGGCAACTAACCGTGACGATGAAACTACTCTATGCATTAATCTGTGATGAAATATGAAAAGAAATAAAAGATATAAAGTTAAAAGTCTAAGGAGAGATTAAGGAGGAGAATGTTAGAATTGATCTCCACCAGTTGGCCCAACGGCTAACTATCCCTTGACCTCACGCCCTGATCGGGGGCCAGCCCAAAACAAGGCTGGTGGGCCCCGTTGCGCAGCCCTATAAAGAGGAGGTAGGGACAGACAACTCACTACACGAGGTTCCCTGCTGCTACCACAACTCACTACTTCAAACCCTAAACCGATCGATAGAGGGGGGCTGAGAGCGACGGGAAGCGCCACCGGCTCGCCGTCACCAATAGCCGTCAATGCACCATGCCTCTGCCACCTCTGCACCACGTCGTCGTCAGGTAGCCGCCGCCTAAAATCTGGCAGGCTTCCATGATCGCACGTGAGGGAGCAGGGGACAGGGGGGATTGCAGCAGCAGCCGCCAGCCAGCAGCAGAGCAATGCATGCACCTGGCCTGGTGGGTTCAGACGCGGTGCTTTCGCCGGCTGGTTCGCGCGGTTTTACACGGACTCATTTGATGCGAGGAGTCGGCTGTCCCCCGTGGTGTTTGAACCTTGAAAGCAATCAGGACCTTATCATGAACAGAAAGATCTCCGTTCTCCGATCGCCGGCTCCGGCCACGGAAAAAGCACAGCTGTTGATTTGGGGGCCAATCATGCGGGTGTCCCAATCATGTTAATAGGGTTGTTTAGGCCTTATCTTATGTAGCTTGTCAACGTAGCTGATTGAGGCTACCAAAGCTGATTTAGCCTACGAAACGATCGTCGATGGTTGATTGATACGGTACTGGCTTTTCTTATCCGCTCCATAGATTCTAGCACACGGTTTAAAACTACGAAGCAACGTCACACGAGTCTTTCTTTCACTTCTTTTTCTATCTTTTCTCTCTGTTTTCATTTTCGGAGACACTGCCACGACGCCACAACTGGGCGTTTTTCTTTGGGGCAAAAACCTAGCGAAGTTGTAATAAAAGTCTACTAAACCTTGTTGGGCCGGGCCCAATCTGCGCTCCTAGTTATTAGATGCTCCCCGGGCCCAGACAGGCCCGTCCGTCAAACAATTTAGGGAAGCAAAGCCCCCTCCATCGATCCGTGCCGTGCTGGTAGCAAACACACACAAGCAATTCTGAACTTTCTTTAGTTGCGTCCATCTTGCAATGATCACGTATAAACGGATAGCGTACATAGTAACTTTCAACAAACACACCGATCATTGACACAGGTACAACTGAAGAACCTCATAATCCCTGATCTGAACATAAGATGTTCAACCACGTACGCACTACCACAGGACTCGCAGCACCAGCAGTCCGACCAGTCCACCACCAATCTGTCTAGAGTCTAGTGCACCTCCTCCTCCTTGTGGGTGTAGATGACGCAGTCGGCCTTGGGGTAGGCGACGCAGGTGAGCACGTAGCCCTCGGCCATCTGCGCGTCGTCAAGGAACGAGCCCTCCGACTGGTCCACCTCCCCAGACGCCAGCTTCCCCGCGCACGTCGAGCACGACCCGGCGCGGCACGAGAAGGGCAGCTCCAGCCCGGCGCCCTCCGCGGCGTCCAGGATGTAGGTGTCCTCGGGCACCTCCAGCTCGCTCTCCGACCCGTCCGGCCCCACCAGCTTCACCTTGTGCGCGGCCGCCGACGCCCCGAACCGGCTCGAGATGGCCCCCGCGAGCGCGAGGCCCGGCGCCGCGCCGGGGACGCGATGCACGGGGCAGCAGCGCTGGTCCTGATCAGCGGGGAGGGAGAAGGCCCGGCACCGCGTGGCGCCCGGCGGTGCGGGAACGGAGCACATTGCTGGAGCAGCCGCCGTCGCCATACTCGGGAGTTTCAGATCGTTCCCGGAGACTTTGCTGATGATGTCTGCAAACGAGATCTGAAATTTGTTTGACAATTTACAGAGGATTGGAAGAAAATAAGGATGCGGTGGAAATCAATCAACGCTTACCTGTTTTTACCTCCTCGACACGATGCCTGGTGAGCGAGCGCACGAGCACAAGAGTTCCAAGGTAACCAGAGGAGCGGTGACACGACCTCGGCACGCCACGGTATTTAAAAGCCGGAGTGCTAGATGCTGTGAGCAGCACGCCTGAACCAGAAGCAACTTGGCTTCATTCAGCTTGGCCGATGCCGATCGATGTCCTTGGGCAACGGCCATTGGTGACGAGGCGAAGGTGCTGGAGGGAGGTAGAACGCGGGCATCAGAATATGTTCCACAGGTGTCGCGCAGGTTCGCAAGGTGCAGACGTGCAGTGCAGGCTTTGGAGGTATTGCTGCCGTCCCTGGTTGCATACTCGGCTCGATCGGCTACTTGCCGCGCGTCCCCTCGAGCGTCCAGGGGCCAGAAGCTGGGTTGCAGCTGCGTGCGCAGTCGGCACCGAGTGTTGCCGCCGCGCTAACGAAACACGGTGTACGTAAGATCGGTGTACAGAGCGGATGATGCCTTCTTTAGCGCTGACATGCTGCGTAAGGTATAAGGCTTCCTCCCATGACTAGCTCTTAGCCGGCTTATAGAATTTTTTTAATGTGCCCTTAGCTACCTTATAGAATTTTTTAGTCGATGAACAGTACCAAAAATGAAGAACTATCTTTTGTTTTTCAAGAAATAGTCTTATACATGCCAGATCGTAAGAGGATAATGTGTGGAGTCATTCATGTTATAAATTATGTACTAAAAGTTAGATTATTGGAAGGGTTGTATCTTAGAGTGTTTAGAGCTAGGTACTACCTTATACCTTTGGAGCAGGCCTAAGAAACACTTGGTGTTTGGTTAAGTTTCAGAACTCCTGCCTGCCTGTTTAGCCTGAACAGTTCAGGGCCTGATTCCTGACGGCAAGCAGCAGCCGGCTAGCCCTGAAAGCCAAGCCAAAGGCCTCAGTATACGTTAAACGCTGCGGACATGCAGCAGAGTTGCTGTCTTACAGACTAGTAGCTCTCATTATGTTGTGGCCACAACAATGTTTGCTCGCAGTTCATTGAATCGATGGAGATAGTACATGCCAAAGCACATCAGATTCAGAGAGATCTCTAGAGCCAAGACACATGGTCTTTCATACCCATCACTGTGTCTCTACGTTTCTCTGCAGAGTACTCGATCCTGCACGACCCACGCACATGGACGCATGTGCACCACACACGCCCGAGAGCCGACATGCCACGAGCAACAGCTCACACTTGGGACTTGACCGCGTCGCTGTACCCGGTGAGCCCGTCGTAGAACCTCGACCACAGCATGATGCCCCCGTACTTGGTGGAGTTCCTGACCACGGGGAGCACCTGCGATACCAGGTCGCTCGTCGGCACGAACCCGCTGCCGGCGGCCTGGGGCGCGGCCGGGAGCCCCAGGAATACCCGCCCCGCCCTGATCGACGTCCACTGCGCCCACGCGCGCGCCAGGCCGCCCACGCCGGCGCTCGCGCTGTACTGGCACGGCGGGTTGTTGTAGAACTGCACCCACACGTAGTCGAACAGCCCCGTGCGCAGCGCGGTGTCCAGCGACGCGTCCGGGAACGGGCACTGCGGCGCCGCGGCGAGGTACACCGGCCGGCGCCCCTGACGGGAGTAGGACTTGAGGGACCGGGCCAGATCGTCCCAGTACAGGCTCCCGCCGATCTCGATGTCGAAGTCGATCCCGTCGAGGACCGCGTCGCCGAGGGGCCTGGACTTGGACGCGCCGCCGAGGTAGTTGTTCCAGAGGTAGGCGGCGACCTGCCCGGCGTCGGCCGGGGACGACAGGCCGTAGCTGCCGACGCCGCCGCCGATGGAGAGCAGGACCTTGACGCCCCGGCTCTGGCACGACTTGATCTCCGCGCCCACGCCCGTGCAGCCGTTGGTGGCCGGGTTGCAGTGGCCGGCCAGGTTGAGCACCGGCGTCTGGGCCTTGCCGAACGTGGTGAGGAAGGCCACGTTGACGAACTTGTAGTTGCCGGTGGCGCACGCCTCCGCCAGCGTGCCCTCGTTGCCGTTCTGGCCCCAGTAGATTGCGATGTCGCCGGCGCGCGCTCCGGCGGCTAGCCCCGCCAGCGCGAGCGCCGTGACCAGCAGCATTGCCGGAAAAGATTTCGCCATCTTCTTCCTCGAGTTCTTGGTATGCAGTGCTCTGACGGTTGAATTACGCTTCAAGGTTCCTGGTCTTTATATAGCCGATGAATCCGTTGAGCAACGTGCATGGTGCGCAACTAGCAGCGGCGCGTGCAGTTGAGTTGTAAAATCTACGACTCCATCATCCGTTAGGTGTGCTAGCCGTCACAAGTTGACCGGGCACGATCGAGGTAGCGCAATTTGTGGTCGAGATTCGGGACTTGTCGTCGAGAGCAGGGCATTGTCAATATCATACTCTTGCATCTTAGCGTGAGGCGACGGGGGTGCGTCGGCAGTGGTTGACCGCTGACCCATGCGCGCGGCCGGGTCGCCGGGTCCAGAACGGCGGCTTCCACGACCGCGCGGCCAAGGGCCAAGTGCGACGACCATTTCTCTCCAAGCTCGCCTCTGCGGCGGAATCGCTCGGTGCGGGAGGGCGAAGCGAAGCGGTAGACAATGCGTTTCCGACGAGGCAGTCATGCGCATCCGATCCCCTGCACGCCCTGCTAATCGCGACCATGGTGGCCTTGGTGCTGTCCGTTTCCAAACGCCGCCAGGCCCACGAGCTGTGCAACTTTCCGACGAGAAGACGGAGATCCAATGTGAATCTGCCGGTGACGGAGGTGACTCGGCTGTTTGGATAGCGAGCCCGAGAGTACCATATCCTCCTGCCGTCCTCGGCTCAGCCCAGACAGAGAAGGGGACAAGCTCAGCAGAACTGTTTGATGAACAGAGCGACGTCATGACAGTCACGCATCTTCGTACTATTCGGCGGGTAAGGCCAGGAAACCCCCCAAACCTGTCGCTAATCCAAGGATTAACCAACTTTTAGGGGTGGGCTAGCACGTACTGAGGAGACTGGTTAGCTTGTAGTGCCCCTGGGCAGGACAGAGGAACGGACAGCCGGCCGAACCCCACAGCAACTGGGCCTGCTCCTTGCCTCCTTTCAGTTTCTGTCATTTGAAGCTTCAACTTGTGATGAAAAATACAGTTCGGTTGATGTCCGGGCCAGACACAGCGGCGAAATGAAAAGGATGGGAAACGGCGATTCGCGTGCTGATGGCCTGAGTCTGCAAGTTCGTGGTAATCATTTTCAGCAGAAAGTAGATTGCGACAGCAGAGGCTCCACTGCAATTTAAAATTCAGCATGCGCAAAGGTTTGGCAGTCTTGACAGTAGTCGCAGAGGGCACTTGCTACTACAAAGAGCTTGCAAACGATAGTGCATTAGTGCTCCAGTACAGCATAGAAAATGCGTGGCTCGTAATGCCACCTCACTCAGGCTGAATTCAGCTGGATAACATATAATGCTTAAATGATTCCTCCTTGACAAAAGTCCTCATAGTCCAAAGGCGTACGCAGACAGCTCAACTCACCATGTCTGAAGCATTATACGACTGAAAAAAGGCAAGTGCACTAGTTGTTGAGAAAGCAATTGAAAAAAAAAACAAACAATTCGTGTGCTAATTGAGGATTTGGCACGCCAATACTCCACTAATATGTCGCCCTGGACCCCAACATGTCAGCGGCTCGTCTTCGTGTCGTGTATGATTTGGGTGTTATTTTCAGAAATAACCCTTGAGTTAAGCTAAGACTACTTCCACAGTTTACTTGTTCCATGCACAGAATGCATGATAATAGCTACGATACCGTTAAAAAGACACTCGAATAATTTGTTATGTGTATATTCGCCTTAAGATTCTGTAACTATACAAGAGAACTCTATGGTGAGTTGAGCTTAGAGTGACATTCTAAAAACTTAGGACAATAATAATAAAAAAATCTTATAATCTTCACCACATTATGATTAGGTTCTCGTGACACAACTGGAACTCGCTTACCTAAATTTGATTCTCCAACTTAGCATGAGTGTGCATCTACGTCTAATTTATTTTTAAATGACACTATTTGTATCGACAGTGATGTGCATTTGGTGAAAATATTCAATTAGATAGGATTTGGGATGAAGATACCCTAGAGGCCTTGATAGTCAAGGAATCCAAGTGGTAAGTTGGGGAATATATAGGACTATTTTCACAATGCACAAAAGTGTGCAGTGCACCCTAAATCACAAATGAGGAATGATCTCTACTTATTTGTTGATCCAGGGGCCTAGGAACTAGGATGGTGACTGAACAATAGCAAACCTGATATTTTCCTCGCTCTACTACAGAAGACACGGCCTCCCAACTACGGGTAACACTTCGAAACAAGATCGAACACGAACAAGCTGAAACACAAATGATCTACCACTAGCACCGTGCCGGCATGTACAAATAAACGCATGCAATACATGCACGCTTGCCGATTTCCAAGTACTTGTGCAGTAGTATCAGTCTGTCAGACGTGGCTCTTGATGGCGGAGCTGTAGCCCGTGCGCTCGTCGTAGAACTTGGACCAGAGCATGACGCCGCCGTACTTGGAGGAGCCCTTGATGAGCGGCAGCACCTGCGACGTGAGCTGGCCCGCGGGCACGAACCCGGTGTTCGCCGCGTCCTTGGAGGCCGGCAGCCCCAGGAAGATCTTCCCCGCCGGCACTGACTCCCACTGCTTCCACGCGGCCAGGAACGCGCTGCGCCCCGAGCTGAACTGGCACTGCGGGTTGTTGTAGAACTGTACCCACACGAAGTCGAACAGCCCCGTGTTGATCGCGCCGCTGTCCCACTGGTCCGGGAACGGGCACTGCGGCGCCGCGCTCAGCAGCACCGCCGTGCCGGCGTTCTTGCCCATGCCCTTGAGGTCCCTGCAATGCTACCACAGAGCATGAGCAAATGTGCGCACAAAACGAGCATGCAACGAACGACGAGCAGGATGCAGCGAGAGTTTACCTGGCGAGGTTGTCCCAGAACTTGGTGCCGCCGAGCTCGATGTCAAAGTCGATGCCGTCGAGGACGGCATCGCCGAGGGGGCGCGACGTTGACGTGCCGCCGAGGTAGCTGTTCCAGAGGTACGCGGCAACCAGCCGCGCGTCCGCGGGCGAGGACAGGCCGTACTTGCCATCGCCGCCGCCGATGGAAAGCAGGACCTTGACGCCGCGGCGCTGGCACGAGCGGATGTCGCTGCTCAGAACGGCACACTTGCCCGACGAGGCGTCGCAGTGGCCGGACAGGTCCAGCTTCGGCTCCCGTCCCTGGCCGAACTGGAAGACGAAGGCGAGGATGACGAACTGGTACCTGCGGGACGCGCACGTCGCGGACAGGGTCGCCTCCGTGTTCTGGCCCCAGTATATGGCGATATCACCGGCGTGGCTCGTGGCGACGAGCGCCAACAAGAGAGTGGCAGTAAGTTGGTTGGGAATGAGAGCTCGGCCTGCCATGGTTGGAGCGAGCGACTAACACCCCAACACAGTGTGTGCTAGTGTCACTAAGGAGGTGCTTTCCTTGAGTAGGTATGGCTGGCCAAGTGTGATTAGCCCGGGGCCCTTTTTATAGCGGATTGACAGTGTTAGCATGAGCAATTTGAGCGTCATGGGATGGGCCAGCCTGTATACATAGTAATTGGTCCAGCATATTGTGGCGCTCCTGGACGGAAGAATGGACAGCCGGCCGATCAAACTAGAAGTGCCCCTTGGCTCATTTCATTTCTATACCAATCCTTTCAATTTGATGAAGAATAAATACATTTCCATTTATGTCAAGTGCAGCAATGCCACATTCTTCATTCCATACCAGATTGCCCATCAGATGTGCCCGATGCCAAAATTGTTGTTGCAGAAAAACATTCTCAAACAGGTTCCTAAATCACGGTGGTCAGACTTCTCATGGTGAACACAGTGCCGAATGCTTTGATGTTTGATCAGGTGACAATTGTCTATAAAACCTATAAAATTAGTCCCCACTAAGACTCATTAATTCTATTTCTCTAAACATGCAAGCTATCCACGTCATCATCCACTAGGATCTTCAATTTATGCCTACTACCGATTTTTTGTGCACAACCGCAAGTCACTATTGTAAGCCATCAATTCTAGCGCAAATAATTCCTCCACCACAACAAACACACCTGAAAAGAGCCGAAGAAAACCAAAGGCTGTCACTGCAATACGAAGAAACTCAAAGATCGTCCCTGCAATCGAGTTTAAATAACTCCACTCCACATCCGGCATGCCCTGCCCTACTCGGCACGGCTGTATCTAAGGGCACCGTCAACTTCATCTTCGGTAGCGCCGCCGCTGTGTTGCAGGGTTGCAACCTCCATGCCCGCTATCCGCTCCCCAACCAGAGCGGCATCTAGGAGAAAGGAGATGAAAGGTCTTTGGTGGTGTTTACGTTCATCTTCAAGGTGTTGGTTTTCGATCTCCTTTTTTATGGTTTTCCGATGTGGAGGAAAAGAGGTGGGCAAAGAATAATATAATAATAAGAATACAAGGATAAGGATTAAAGGGAGAAAAAGAAAAAGAAGAAGAAAAGAAAGGAGAAAAGGAAAAGGTAGAGAAAATAAACAGGAAAAAATAAAATGAGAGAGAAAAAGAAAAAGGTATAAAGAAATAAAAAGAAAAAATTGTCTCATACTTTACGAGTGCTATTTTGTCGTTAATCTTTTATTTAGCTAAAGTAATCTTCCTTCTATGTTTCAAGTCCCGCAGCAACGCACGGGGAATCACCTAGTTCTATGGATTCCAATGCTGTCTGGTGCAGCAAAAACGGGATGATGATCTGATCAACAGTTTTATTTGGATATGTTTTGGAGATATACTAGCCTATCAACCAGTGCTCCCGCACGGATTAATTAGAATCAATATAAAAATAAAATTTATAGCTAATAATTATAATTATATCTCATGCCCTCTTTCATCTATTAAATATTCTAACACACACGCACTCTAAAATACATATTTATCATTATTTAGTTGCAATAGATTTTATTTTGCATCACACCTCCATATGTGTTTGATATATAGTTGATTGAACCATTTGTTTGTGAATTGGTATTCTTATATCTTCTCTCATACATGAATACATGGTGACACATATCGTGAGTAGTATTTTTATATAAAAAATAATATAAATACTATATTAATAATGATAAAAATAATAATTTAGAATTTTATATTGGTGCACTCTAATATTTTATTATTATTATATAATTTAGATTCAGATTTAGGGGTTGCTTTAACTTTTAATAATAACATGATTTGAAAATTTATGTGCAAATTTAGAGAGTTATTTGCATTATTTATAATACATAACTGGGTAATTTATAAGAAGATTATGAGATTAATTTATATTTTTTATATGGCACATGTGTGTAATTTAGATACATATTTAGAGAGTTATTTTAGTCTATTTTCATAATGGCAGGGGTGGGTATTTTATTAGGAAAGATAACAAATACAATGACTATTATGATTAGACTTATCGGATTGTTGGCCGGATGTTTCTGACTTTTATGAAATTTTTTAATATTTCTTTATTTTTTAGAGTATCCACTTAGAATCCTAGGTGGCTTAACGTGGATGCTTCAAAAGGAGCGTCTAATTATTAGGAGTAAGATAGCGCCATTTCACTGGCCTTCTCATTTGTATGAATCGATTACAGGAATTTAGGTTGCCAGTTTTGAGATTAGGACATGGATATGATTTTCAGCGCAAGTGCTTTGGAGAGGAACAAAGAGCCAAAGAGCGTGATTAGGTTGGGTCGCTAACTCGCTACTGAATTTTTCAGAACAGCAGGTGTTCTTGTTGAGAGGGGGAAGAAGAGCAAGCTAGTTTATCTGCTCAAAACTTTTTGTGCAATTGTGTTGTCATATCATTTCAGATGGAGACCAACGAGTTCTTGTCCAGGCTGTTCGGTTTTATTCGTTTCTGTCCTTGCAGTATGTGGTCAGTCACTCAGTCCACAGTCCAGGACTTTTAGCCCCTCACTTCCGGGAAGTATGATGATCTATGAACAGAGGCCGGGATAAAAATTGACGAAGAACGAGTGTGCTTCCTGCAACCAAGTGGTATATCCTTTTTATTCAGCGGTATGATACTTCATGTAACAAAGGAATGTACATGGAACACGGCTCAACAGTCGACATAACAAAATACAACAAATCACTGCACTAGGGAATACAGTATACCGCAGCTCTGTATCTGTAAGACTGTAACATGTCGAGACTCGAGAGACATGAAGCTGAGCAAGCAAATATCACATTCACACGTAGCTCTTGATGTCCGAGCTGTATCCCGTGCGATCGTCGTAGTACTTGGACCAGAGCATGACGCCGCCGTACTTGGGCGAGCCCCTGATGAGCGGCAGCACGTTGGAGTTGAGATCGCCGGCGGGCACGAACCCGGTGTCCGCGGCGTCCTTGGAGGCGGGCAGGCCCAGGAAGATCTGCCCCGCCGGCACTGACTCCCACTGCTTCCAAGCGTCCATGAACGCGCCGCGGCCCGCGCTCACCTGGCACGGCGGGTTGTTGTAGAACTGCACCCACACGAAGTCGAAGAGCCCCGTGTTGATCGCGTTGCTGTCCCACTCGTCCGGGAACGGGCACTGCGGCGCCGCGCTCAGCAGCACCCCCTTGCCGCCCTGGTTCTTGCCCATGTTCTTCAGGTCCCTGCACGGCGTGCGGCCAGGGTGAGGCGGTGAGCATACGCGCACTTTGCACGATCGATGGAGCGTGGCAGCGTGCCACACGACGAGTAGTTTGCGAGATTTTACCTGGCGAGGCTGTCCCAGTACTTGGCGCCGCCGAGCTCGATGTCGAAGTCGATGCCGTCAAGGACGGCGTCGCCGAGGGGCCGGGACGACGACGAGCCGCCGAGGTAGTTGTTCCAGAGGTACGCGGCCACGTCGCGCGCGTCCCCCTCGGAGGTCAGGCCGTAGCTGCCATCGCCGCCGCCGATGGAGAGCAGGACCTTGACGCCGCTGCTCTGGCACGAACGTATGTCCTCGCTCAGCCCCGTGCAGCCGCCCGACGAGGGGTCGCAGTGGCTGGCAAGGTCCAGCTGCGGCGTCTGCCCCTTGCCGAACTTGTACACGAACGCGAGGATGACGAACTTGTAGTTGCCGGACGCGCACGTGTCGGACAGGGACGCCTCGCCGTCGTTCTGGCCCCAGTAGACGGCGATGCCGCCAGCGTGGCATGTGGCAAGGAACGCCACCAAGAGGATGGCCACGAGCTGGAAGGGAGTCAGAGCTCGGCTTGCCATGGCTTCAGCAGTTCAGCGTGCCCAGTTGGCTATAATTGTAGGGAAGTTTAACGAGTTCTGAGTAAAGAGATGGATGGCGAATTGTGCATTGTGGTGTCTCCCTTTTATAATGGTTTGGCAGTGTTAGCATAAACAATGTGAACGCCGTGGAGAAAATTTTGAGTAGGTTTCGTGCCGTGGTTCGTCCGCACAAGTGTGAATTTACATTCAGTAGTTGCGGTTAAGTAAAGTTGGATTTATTTGTTACCGGTTACTCCGGTATGCAGTTTACCTTCCCTGTTCATTAAAATAAAGGATAATCATCGGAGCTGAGTTAAAGTAAAAAACGCTCCACCGTACTCAACTGAATCACAACATGGCATGCGGCAAAGTTTGCTCTCTTTTTTTGACCAACTTCTTTTCTGCCTACATGGTTTGCATTCCTTCATTTTCAGTCATGATGCCATGAAACATGGAGCGTTTTGCATTCGTTTTGCTCGTCGCACATGCTGAAGCTGTCCAAAATCTGAAATTTGTAATACGCTCCACTTTGGATAGAGCAAGATAAACCAACACAACTGAGCAATTGAAATGCATCTGATCATAGCACTGCAACCAACAAGTGGCCGAACCTCTCAACCTGTTTGTGTCAAGCTTCATAAGTGCATACTAATTCCATCGCTTCTGCTACAATGATAGTTTTTTATTTCATTCAGCGTTCATGTACTCAGTGAGAGCATTCCTGATTTATTTAGTACACTGAGGCCTGTTCCATGGAAAACCTCGGAATTCAGTTTGGCAATTTTTTATAATTTCTTCAGTACATTGAGGCTAGAGCATGTCCAATTTCAGAATGAGCTACAATTGAAGAACTTAACATAATCACCTGGAGAATGCCTTTGTTTCTCTGAAATTGTCTTGCCATCATCTTGCTTGCAATTTGCTCATGCATAATCATCCTCTTTCCATAGCGCTAGCTAACATGTTCTTCGCTGAATGAATCAATTTTCCATAGCGCTAGCTAATCTTGTGAATTGTAATATTGTATGTAGGAGACTGTTGACTGTTGCTCTTATGATCTTATCAGCCTCTTCGACTGTGAGCTGAGAAAGAAACTCAGCCTGACCGTCACTGTTGGGCGTTGCATCACCAAAGCTATCACCACCAGCCAAAACTCATTATCCTTCCAACAACCTCTTATGTTGGCCGTGCTGCCACTGAGAATGGAGCAGAAGGGTGTCTGTCCCCTGCCCATTTGAACCAACTCGCTGGACACAATTTTCCCCCAAGAGTCGCAGAACTGAAATGAGGGTGGACACTGAAAAGGCTGGGTTCTGAACGGCAATCGACCTGCAACGCAATCTGCTGTTGAATCAGGTCAACGGTTACAATGCAACCTGACTGCCTGAGCATTGTGCATCACGCAGTAGAGCTCATGGGTCCTACCGGCCCGCCGCCACAGCCTACAGCAGCGGGATTCGTTCCTCACCATCCTTCACGGCGAGGGGCCGTCGCGGGATTTGATCTTCTGGTTTGACTTTTGAGGGATTTTAGGGCCGTTCGTCGATACTCGCTAGCGAGGGTGGCTGGAGGCAGAGGATGGCGGCTCAAAGCTGAAGGAATCTCGCGGGGGACGCAACGGGAACTCGGGAAGGGGCGAGCGGAGCGGTGGTCGCCGGCGGCAAGGCGAAGACGCCGGCTCCCATGGTGCCGGCCCGAAATATTACAAAACGATCCCTGAGTTTACATATAAACCCCTAATTATGTTCAAAATACCCCCTAATCGCGATCCAAACTTAAATCACCTCAGGTCGCGATCCAAATATTGACAAATAACCCCTTATATTTTTAAAATACCCCTTTGTTTCTGTCTCCAATTGGACTCCTAGTCCCTCCACTCCTTCTGCGGCTCCTCGGCGACGGCCGCCGCCGCCACTGCCTTCTGTTCCAGCCGGGAGCAGAAAGCTCCATCGCCATCCGAAGCAGTCAAGCCCTAGGATCTCCGCCTTGACTCTCTGCTCCCGCAGCAAGTCCCCCAACATGGCTCCATGGCGGTCATCGGAGCCAAGCCTAGCAACCGTGCGTGCGCTTAAGCTCACGCACGGCCTTGCCAGGTTTGTCCGTAATGCATTCGTGTATTGTCCTGCGATCATACACGAGAGCACATCCGTGAAGACGATCAGTGGCGAATCTAGCCCGAAAATATAGAGGGGGATCATGTCCACTCTCTTCTTCTTCCTCCTTTTTCTTCTTCTTCCTCCTCTCTTTCTCTTCATTGTTTCAATCAAAAAATGAAGGAGAGGTTTAGGGGGTATCCATGGGTAATAGGGAGATAGAGGGGCTTAATCCCCCCGAGCTCCCATGTGGATCCGCCCCTGAAGACGATGGTACTTGTCCAAACAAATCCCGTCTCCTCTCGTCCTTTGTGGTATTGGAATCGACGGAGGATGTTGCTTTCCTTTTCTGCTAATGTTTGCCTCAAATCATGCAGGTTAAGCACTCTTTCTACGGTTGTAGGCTTTACATGTGACAAACAGATGAATCTTAAAGACGTACTGGAAAACACAAGGCAACATGGTACAAAGAAAATTATGAGTAAAGTACACCAATGATCTCTAAACTTATTTTAGTATGTCATCTAAATTCCTAAACTTCTGCATTTTTAGGTGCCTAAACTTATTCCAAGATATCATATAGGTCCCTAATCTCTTTAAAAGTTGAATGTATTTTTAGATCCATAAAAAATTTGCCCCACGGTGTCCATGCGGGTCTCTAAACTTTCAAGATGCTATTTTTAATTTAGGTCACTAATCTCTCAAAATGTATTTTAGATCCATAAACTTGTCCCGCGGTGTTATGCAGATATCTAAACTCTCGAGATGCTAGTTTTAATTTAATATAAATGTTGTTTTGCTACTTAATGAAAAAAACTCTTTTGCTACTTGTATTTTTATTAAGAATATGAACAAATTATCTTAACAAATTTATACAAATCACATGCAAAATACAAATAGTTAGTAGAAAATATTTAGGATTAGCATTGATATCTTCATCTTAAACGAGAAAACTATAATGGTCAAGATTCCACACAGAAGGGTCAAATCAAGGGCTAGCTATTATTTAGAGATGCTCTTACAGAATCCCTAGGATTAGCATTGATATCTTCATCTTAAACGAGAAAACTATAATATCCACCATTGATATCAAATGATCTAAATTAACCCATAATGTTAATAATCAGCTAATTCAGAAACAAAATGATCTTAGTGGTAAGATTTCTGAATGAATCAGTTGAAAAAATTGTTTAATATACAGTCCATTTTGAATATAATTAATTAAAGACAATTTTTAGGGATATGAAAATTCACTTTAAGAGTTTATGGACCGAAATGATAAATTGAGACAAGTTCATTGATCTGAAGATGCATCTTGAAAGTTTAGAGATCCGAATGACACCCTCTAACAAATTTAGGAATCTAAAAATACATTTTGAAAATTTAGAGATCTGGATGACACCTCAAGACAAGTTCGAGGATTGTCCAATGTCCATGTATTTTACTCGAAAATTATTGTACTACCGAACACAATCTCTCCCAACTCTGTAACACGTCGACAGACAAACTTAACACGAGCAAGCACAAAGATAAACCATTATTTGTCGACACCATGCGTATGCCGATCGACCTTTTACGGCAAATGTCAGACGTGGCTCTTGATGGCGGAGCTGTAACCCGTGCGGTCGTCGTAGTACTTGGACCAGAGCATGACGCCGCCGTACTTGGGCGTGTCCCGGATGAGCGGCAGCACGCGAGAGTTGAGCTCGCCGGCGGGCAGGAACCCGTTGCCCACCGCGCCCTTGGAGGCCGGCAGGCCCAGGAAGATCTTCCCCGCCGGCACCGACTGCCACTGCTTCCAGGAACGCGCCGGGGCCCGAGCTGAACTGGCACTCCGGGTTGTTTTAGAACTGCACCCACACGAAGTCGAAGAGCCCCGTGTCGATAGCGCGGCCGTCCCACTCGTCCGGGAACGGGCACTGCGGCGCCCTACATGCGCGGATACTTGCGAACCCTCACGTATACTCTTCCGATACTTACGGGATACCAATACTCTTCCGATACTTGTCGGACAAGTATCGTATATTTTAATAATATTTAAATAAATAAAATAATATCGATACTTATACCTTTCCAATTCTTTCCCGACACCTCAAAACCCTAACCCCTCATTAACTGTGTAAATACACCATCTATACATGTGAGATCTTTGAGATACCTTTGAGTTTGACCTTAATGGTGATGCTGATTTTCTTCAGCAAACTCAACTCTCGCTGGATGAACCAGCCATAGAGAGTATACTAGATGATATAGGGGCTCTCGATCTATCTGATACTGTAGGAGCTCTAGCACATAACAATTAGATTTATCATTTGCATACTATTTTTATATTATCATACTATAAAATATGGTCGTTTTGAACTAGTCTAGAATATATATATATATATATATATATATATATATATATATATATATATATATATATTCGCGTATTCCCGTATCAGTGTTTTTGAAAAAAATGACTTATCGGAGTATCGACGTATCGTGTATCTGTATCTAAGTATCCGGGTAACATAGGCGGCGCCGCGCTCAGGAGCACCCCCTTGCCGCCATGCTTCTTGCCCATGTTCGTGAGATCCCTGCATGTCGTGCAGCCATGTCAGCATCGTGGGCATCGTCAGAGCGTGCAACGACGACTAGTAGCTAGGCGGCTGCGCGATTTTACCTGGCGAGGCTGTCCCAGTACTTGGCACCGCCGCGCTCGATGTCGAATTCGATGCCGTCAAGGACGGCGTCGCCGAGGGGTCGGAACGACGACGTGCCGCCGAGGTAGCTATTCCAGAGGTAGGCGGCGACCTGCCTGGCGTCGGCCGGGGACGACAGGCCGTAGCTGCCGACGGCGCCGCCGATGGAGAGCAGGACCTTGATGCCGCGGCGCTGGCACAGGTTGATGTCCTCACTCAGGCCCTTGCAGCCGCCCGACGAGGGGTCGCAGTGGCTGGCAAGGTCGAGCTCCGGCGTCTGTCCCTTGCCGAACTTGTAGACGAAGGCGATGATGACGAACTTGTAGTTGCTCGACGCGCAGGTCTCGGACAGGGACGCCTCGCCGTCGTTCTGGCCCCAGTAGATGGCGATGCCGCCGGCGTGGCATGTTGCGAGGAGCGCCGCCAGGATGGTGGCAGTGAGCAGGAAGGAAGTGAGAGCTCGGCCTGCCATGGCTTGATCGTGCCCAGCTAGGCTAGCCACTGCTAGTAGGAATTCTGTTTAGGTTCTGGAGCGATGGTTGGCGAAGTGTGCTCACTCCGTTTTATAGCTGTTTTTGGGCAAACGGCGGCTGCGAATGCAATATGGCTGTCGAGGGGAGAAATTTTTGTCAGCTTTCGTGCGAATGCAATATGGCCGTCCGCATTTACTGTGAGTGGTCGCGGTTAAGGAATGCCGCCATGTTTGAACATTTCATTTGGCCGTTAAGCTTCCACAATTAGTTTAGGTGTCCTGATGATCAGCGAGCTTAGATCATTGATGCTGCATTCAAATCTGAAACACTTAGACGTACGCAACTGAACTGCAACAGCTCATGCGACAAAAATTTACATCTTTCCTGTATCTTCTAAGCTGTATGCCTTTGTGTCCGCCACACCCTCTGACCCAACAAACGATGGGTCAGTGACGGGTACGTTCGTTTTATCTTTATTACTCTACTTGCTAGAATTATTTACAGCTTGATGCAAAACTTTAAACTATGCAAGCCTCAAATGTGGGAGAGTGGACAACAGTCCAAACACTAAAGTTTGGGATATTCCAAGGTTCCTACACGGATAAGTGTCGGTGTCCCGACCCGGGGGCCCGGATCCCAACTAATGTATGCTGCGTATTTTCTCGTCCCAGATGATGATGCAAGAGGCAATCACAGTTACGCACGGTTTATCCTAGTTCCGGCCGCGGGGCCGTACGTCCAGCAAAGGGGGTGTGCGAGGGCACTGTATTATCTTGCACCCGGAGTGCTTGTAGTAGGGGGTACAAGCGAGGCGAGAGAGGGAGAGAAGCTCCCAAGTCTCAGCTAAGAGTGGAGTCGGTGGAGATGAGTGCTCAGTAGTCCTTGTGCGTCCTCTTGAGGAGAGAAGCCAGAGAGACCAAGCAGACTAGAGTCCAGACCCGCCAGTCTAAAGGAAACCCGCCTCCTCCTTTTATAGTTACCAGAAGGGGCGGGACATATGAGTGGGGCATGGAAGTCGTCGTCCTCCCCTAAATTGCGGGGTACAGTGGTCGGATACTGTAGTAAGTACACTGTGGGAAGGCGGCGTGCGTCGCTGTCGTCCTGGATTTCGTCCTTCGTCCTGTGAGGATTTGCGCCGCTCGTCCTGCAGTGTTCCGGCGGCAGTTATGGCGCGGGATGGCCCCGGACCCCCTGGTCGGAGTGCAGGCGTACACACTAGAAGGCCCGGGGGACACGTGGAGGTCCCGGACCTCTGAGAGGAGGGGGAGGTCCGGGACTCCGACCGTGTGTGATGAGCACCTCTTCCGGAAGGACACGTAATATCGCCGGACCCCTTCCCCAGTGGGAGGCGAGTCCGGGAGGTCGGCGGGAGCAGTACCGAGCTTGTCTTATCCCGCGTCGCAGGTCCCAAGGCGCTGCTACAACGCCCAGGATGGCGGAGTGGTGACCAGAGTCAGCAGATGGGACCCCGGTCATATCTACCGTGGGAGTGGCGGCCTGACGCCGCCCGTCCTTTGAGCCGTGGTGGAGTGGCTGGCTTTTAATGCCTTTGTACGGCGAGCGGTTGGGCGGCGGAGCCATTTGTCCCTTGTGCCAAGGGACGGCCTTGAGTGAAGCGGAGATGAGCCACCGCTCGAGGGTAGATCCGCTACCCTCGAGCGAGGCGGAGGTGTGTTGCGTGATCGAGAGTCCCGAGAGGGACCCTTGAGCGAGGCAGAGAATGAGTTACCCGCTCGAGGGTATGTCCGCTACCCTCGAGCGAGGCGGAGATTGGTCACCTGCTCGAGGGTAGGTCCGCTACCTTCGAGCGAGGCGGAGATTGCCCAGCGGACCCAAGAGGGACCCTCGAACGAGGCGGAGATTGTTCCGCGGGTTCGAGGGGAATGTAAATGGGCCGCACGCTGGGCTTATTTGAGTCCTTTCCTTTCTTCCGGATGGGAAGCAGGCCGTGGGCCTTCGTGGGCCCAGATGCCTTAGCAGGTGTTTGTGTTTTTAAAGCGATCTTAGTACCCCGATTAGGGTGTCCCTAATTGTGGTACCCGACACCAAGATTCACTTAATCCAACCGGGAACGCATGAAAATTACCACGGTCATGTGACAGGTCAGCACAGACCAAACATGACTACTGCAACAATGACCAAACCAAAAGATAAAATGCACTATTCCATTGGAACCGAGAGGAATCAGGCGAAAAACTATACGGCCGAAAGGTTTTAGAAAATGGAAAATAAAGGACCATACAGGCATCACATATCAGGAGCAACGAAAAGTTGAAATATGGTATTGCCATTGGTTCGATATCAATAACGAAAACGGCTGGCACAACCGCACAAGACAATGGGGGTTCAACTCCTTAATCCTCAATAGTAGCACAAAAAATTTGATGGTAGAGAAAATAGCAAAAAGTCCCAGAATAATCAAGTCTCCTGGAAATTCAACAAGCCTAACAGACGGATTTAGAACACCCGGTGCACCTTTCTATAGGGAGTCTCCTAATATGCGAGCGCGCGCTAGGATGGTGGCTAGCGATCGATTTCGAAAATACTGTCTGGGGAGATTTTTTCACCACGAAGGCCACTGCACGCGGACTATTTTGTCTTACTGACCTTGGTTCCCCTTTTTTAATTTATGTATCATCACTTTGTTTCTTTACCCATGTCATTCTTTTTAATCATTCGTGGTAACTTCCTGAAATTTTACAACACAAACTTACATGCAACATAAAGTTTATAAAAAAAAGTTATGCACGTCAATTTAGTCCCTGCATATATATAGACAACACAAAATTTATAACATACCTACTCAACGTGTTGAGCATCACCAAGCATGCAAACCTTCATCTTGGGCCGAGGGATGTGAGGCAGCTTAAAAGAACCACTGAAACGCTTGTCATTTAGGCCAGTCTTAATGGGAATTTCATGGAGAATTTTAAAGTATTAAATATCATCAATTTTATTGACGTGGTAAGGAGAGAGAATGTTGGAGTTTCATGGGACTAGAACATTCGGCGCGCGATGCGCGCCTACCGTTTGAACAATCAAATGTTAGTAATCATAAGATGATAAAAAGTGATAATCAAACTGTATACATGGTAACACGAAAGCACCACATTTGGTAGCAAGCACATCATCAACATATTAATATAGATGTCTATCCGGTATTTGAATCATAAATATTACAGCACATCCGAGCAGCAAACTATCCTAACCATCATGTGTCTGTGCACCAAACTCTAAGTATGCACCAGGTGTTTATCCGGCATTAGATTCATGAACATCATAGTACATCTGACCACCATGGTTACATCAAAGTACCAATTTATCTTATCATCAGGTGTCTGTCCGGCATACAACATTTGGAGAAGTAATATCACAGGTCACAGCAAATCCGAGCACCATAAATCTACATGCAACAAGTATGCATAGCTACCAAACAACCTAGATGGTAGCTTTGAATACTAACTGACTATACTACATAGTTTGCAAGCCGAGGTCGATGCAGACTCCAAATCCCTTGCATTGGACTCTTCTTGCCAGAGACAAAGGGTACACAAAAGTCAGCCGCAACTGGTAGAGACAAAATGACATGAGCTTCACTGCTCATGCATCCTTGCTTGAACTGCAAAAGGATAATAAATTTAATGTCCAACATGTGTCATGGAGATGTAACAGCAACTACTAAATGATCTGCGACTTGAATGGTTTTTAAAAACAGAAGTTGCTAATTAAAAAAGACCAACAAAATAGGACTGGAGGCATGTGCTTGTTTTGATCTTCCTTCTCATAAAAATACCACATTATGCTCAGTTGAAACCAATATTCATATTATGTTTGACCTAATCATGCAGCTTGGATGATTTTACCCCTCAAAACCTAGGTTGTATCACATTGCACTGGTATAAAATGAACTTATTTGAAAGGATGAATGGTACAAACACCCTAGTTGCAAGAGTTCTATACTATGATATGTCATATGCAGGACCCAAGACCTTGATGAAAGTAGCGAAGTACCTGTTCTAAATAGAGGTGGCTGCACCACTGTCACTGCCACCACTGCCATCTGCAGTTTCTTCACCAGTAAAGAGCTTTTCAGCAACTTCCTTGCTAGGGGATGGACGGGACCTAGAAGTACATATATGAGTTTTATATATGAGTTTTATGTTCAATAACCAACTGGCAGAAGTAAAAAACAGAGGCTGTTGTTAGGGATAACCTTTTCTTTGCAGTTCCTTTTTGTATCTTTGTAGAGGAATTACCAGGTGCATCTGCAGTAGCAACCAACCTCTTGTCCTGTGTTTAGGTATACTAAAATTTAGGAAGCAAGGCTACTGAAGGGAACAACACATCTAGTTGCTACATTTCAGTTTACTTAAAGTGCGAGGATGTAGTTGTAATAATAGTAAAGAGCAAATGGCATGGAATGCTAGATGTTGTTGTAATAAAAGTAAAGTGTTATTGGCATAGAATGGCAGATGGAGCTAATTACCTGCTCATGAGCATTGTTCCTTGTACTCTATGGAGTGTCTGCTGGAAGGAGTATAGTGATGGCTCTCCTTGAGCTTTCACCTTGTCTCATGGTTGTTCGCATCGCCCCAACATCAATGGAAGAACGACTAAACTCTGAGCCCCCATCAGCTAGCCAAACAAGGCAGTGTATATGGGGCAGGCCACGCTTTTGGAACTCTATAGTGTACAGAACTGCATGGGCAACAACTTAGCTCTGAACAACAATAACAAAGGCTGAAGAGCAACATGAGATGCTAGCCTATATACTATATCTCACCTGCATGTACTGCACCAAACGTCCCACCCTCCTTGATATCATCTATGAATTCATCGACTTTCATATTGAACACTCGCACATTCAAATCAGATCGATCACAGGGCTGCTGGCCTGGTTCATATCGCAAAGCATCGACAATCTCTCTCCACCTAATGTTGCATGTAAACGTCACAAAAAGATCAGGAGGGCCATATACTCTGCATATGGCCATTGCATCCTGATAGTTCATCGCATGAGCCAGCATAGCACAAAAGGACCACAATCAGCACAGGAGCATCAAAAGAGGGCACAACACATTCTTCCCAACACAGCACATAAAGCTCACATTGAGCACTGCATATCAAAGGAGGCCAAACAAAAAAAATAGCAGGAATAAGATAGAAGGCATGTCACAATCACCACGCAAACAAAATTAGACTATATGGAACACTTATACTCATATATTAATGCAACAAGAAAGGCATTAATGCAGAAGAAAGTAAGAAATAAACACATTGCATGGAAAAGTGCAAACTGACCTTTGCAGGTCCTTGAGCAGCAACCGGAACAAAATCCCTCGTCCCTTCAGCAGGAGACGATCTAGCAACAAATAGCATGGGCGAAAGCAAATGCATTTGTCACACTGAAGGAAGCCATGCAAACATAGAAAAAATACCAGCAATCAAAGATGAACCTCTCGGTACCAAATTATTCCATTTTGTGACAAAATTATCTCTTTTAGTCTATTAGCACTCTAAAATATACAAGCCTACATTTTTTAGTTTGTTGCCTCTGCATAAGTGCAGATACTTAATTCTAGTCATGCTAAATAGGAAAGGGGAAAAATATAGTGCAGTTTTGTGTTCCACTCAATATTCAAATGGTCCTAATGATATAAATCGCTGCAAAAATTTGCCACGAATCAGAAATCGAAGATGAAGCTTTCAGCACAAAATTATTCCATTTTGAAACAAAATTCTCTCTTTTAGCCAATTAGCACTCTAGAACATACAAGTCCGCATTTGTTAGTTTGCTTGCTTGTGCATAAGTGCAGATACTTAATTCTGCTCGTGCTAAACAAGAAAGGAAAAAATACAGTGCATTTTTGTGTTCAACTCAATATTGAAATGGTTGTAAAGATATAAATCACTGCAAACATTTGCCATGAATCAGACATGTAGTATGGATCAGTTAATTTAGTTAAAGATGCACTCTTAAGCAAACATATAGTATGGATTAGTTAATTTAGTCAAAGACTAAAGGAACAACCTGTGTGCTATTTTGATATATCTTTGGAGAAATATTGACTCTTTCATCTTTGAAATAACTATTGTTAGCTTCGATGAATAAGAAAGGTACCTCTGATTCAATGCTATAGAATCTCAGATTTATCTATCCAATCAAGTTAACTTCGTGGAATTTGGCATTTTTCATGAGCTGTGATATTTTTAAGCAATTTATAGAGTTGCAAGTAAATTCTGGTCATGCTAGATAGAAAAGGGGCTAAAATACAGCGCGCTTTTGTCTTCTACTCACTATTGAAATGGTCATAAAGATATAAATCACTGCAACAATTTGCCAGGAATTAGCAATCAAAGATGAAGCTTTCAGCACAAATTTATTCCATTTTGAAACAAAAGCATCTCTTTTAGCCAATTAGCACTCTAGAATATATAGGGCTTGCATTTGTTACTCTGTTTGTTTCTGCATAAATGCAGATACTTTATTTTGGTCATGCTACATCGGAAAGGAAAAAAATGCAGGCACTTATGTTCTACTAAACACTGAAATGGTTCGTTTTTGTGCTCTACTCACTATTGAAATGGTCATAAAGATATAAATCACTGCAACAATTTGCAAGGAATAATCAGCAATCAAAGATGAAGCTTTCAGCACAAAATTATTCCATTTTGAAATAAAAGCATCTCTTTTAGCCAATTAGTACTCTAGAATATAAAAGGCTGCATTTGTTAGTCTGTTTGTTTCTGCATAAATGCAGATACCTAATTTTGGTCATGCTACACAGGAAAGGGAAAAAATGCAGGCACTTATGTGTTCCACTAAATACTGACATGGTTCTAAAGATGCAAATCACTGTAAAAATTTGCCATGAATCGGATAATTTAACATTTTCTCTTGCTATTCACCAGCCAGCTACTCAGCTCTGAAAAGGAAATGATATGCCTTTACCAGAAAACATCACATGGATCAAACCTCTTAAGAGAACAAAAAAGAAAAGTTCCTTCTTAGTTTCTCACAGTGTGAGTTCACTGAGATGGCCACGATAAGAAAACTAATAGAGGACATGCTGATCAAAACCAGGAGTACATTACTATATTCTTAAGCAAACATGCAGTATGGATCAGTCAATTTGGTCAAAGACTAGCGCAGCAACTTGTGGGCTATTTTGATATATATATTTGGGAAAATAACCACTCTTTCATCAGATGCCCAATAAAACACGGCAAGGAAAAGAGGAGGGACAAACTCACCCTGAAATGCTGCTGCTGAAACTCAAGAAGGCTGCTGCAGGCATAAGAAAAAGCACGAGATGTAATCACTATGTTTTTATACTGATGCAAAGCACAACGGACGGTGAACATAAATAATCGGAAAGGCCTAGAGAAGGCTAAAACTCACCCTGAGATCCTGCTGGCGTAATCCAACAAGCTCACTACAGGCACGGATAAAAGAATTAGATGTGCACTCAATATCCACGACATGAGACGAAGCAAAGGAAGGATCCAAATCAAAATCAGTTGGGTCATCTTCCTGCACTGGGCGTTCCTAGATCTAGGTCACCGAATCCATGGTCGCTTCTGCACCTACACCGGAAGAGGAAGAATTGGTGGATTAGGTTCTGTGACGACAGACTCGAAGTAGCAAAAATAATGTGCAAAGAGATGGAGCTCACAGATCTGCACACGGGCGTAGGGGTTTGGAACGGGAAACGGGAGGTAGGGTTCGTAACCGGGGCGTGAGGAAGAAGAAAGTGGGGAAGGATATGCAGATGGTGCTAGGAGGAGAAACTTATCTCGACGACATTGAATCCCGGGAGCACGCGCCGATGGGACTCGCCGTCCTCGGCAACTGCTCGCGCGTACGAAGAACGCCGCGCATCGCCTCTTGGGCCCTGGACGGATCAGGCGGTACGCGTGCACGGCCTGGTGCATCTCGCCCCTCGCCTCCTTGCCGGCAGCACCTAGCGGCCAAGGACGTCCACTGCTAGGCAGGCCCAACCGAGCGCTGGTCCACCTCCCAGTCGCATGGGGCGCGGCACGGCCGGCGGACAGCACCGCCGCAGTGAAGGCTGCCCCACCCCCCGCGCTGCGTACCGCCGCCGCCTCGAGCGCCCGACCCTTTCTCCTGGCCCATCGAGCAGCAGCGTGGGGCGCCACACGGCCGGTGGAGAGGCGCCACCACGGCTCGCCCCACCTTGCGCGCTGTTTCGGCATGGGCACGTGACCCTGGCCGCCAAAATCTACATCCAGGGCTTGTTTGGTTGCAGCCTGGCAGGCAGCTTCATCCAGCCCCAGGCTGAGGAAATCGATGGCCTGGATATGTTGCCTGGCTCAGGCAGCTACTCCAGGACTCCATCCAAATAAGCCAGCCTCGCGACTCCGCTGACCGAGGCCGCCGCTCACGCCGCATGCCTCCTCCCCTCCCGCTTACGCCGCACGCCTCCTCCCCTCCTCATCTGACCCGTTGACACTATGGGCCCACGGCAGGCGATGCCCCACTAGGCAGCGATAGATTGTTTCGCTGTCGGACGCAGAGCGTGGGCAAAAAATCACCGCACGTGGAGGCAGCTGCGCTGTGCGCGACACGCGTCCCTTTTACAGCGTGGGATGCGGGGAGAAGAGCAAGAGCTAGTAGATTTTAATCAAGCTGATATGAGGAGAGTTTTATCACCATGAAACTCATCTGGCGCAGTTACCTAGTTCTCAGTCTAGATAACTATGCTATGAAACTGTGCACTGAGACTGGCCTTAGAGGGTCATAGTTCTTCAGTCGCAGCTCAATGATTTCAACAACAAACTTGCGCTGCTTCTCACGAGAGTCATTGGTAATTGAGGCAATTGCATCCTTCAAGGCATCACTATGCAACTTCCTAAAATAGTGTGATTATGGCGCTAAGGTGATTACTCTCTACCCTATCCAATCTGTGAAGACAGGTAGGTGAAATAGTGTGCAGTGGTGTAGCGGTGATTGAGGGAGCACTATTGCCCCTGTGAGAGGAGTGGCTAGCTTGTACGGTGCCTTCACTTTGGGTGTCCGTCTTTTCCTATTAAGGAATCGTCCCTGGGCTGAAAATGTAAGTCTTTTTCCGCCCGACTGACGGATCTTTGACTTCGTAGGCCCAAATGAAACTGCAGCCCATAAGGGCGAGTGCTTAGTTATGGGGCTTATCTTAATGCATGCTTTCAGCATTTAAGCAGGTTTGTTGGGGAGCTCAAGTCCTGGACCCGTCAGAAGCCCCCGAGCGGGTTTGCGATTTGTTTAATCGTGAAGCCGCTTCCTATTTCTTGTCATGTCCTTGTGCTAGCTCGAGGACCTTTCAAAGTGTGTAGGACAGGCTCCCCATTGGGACCGCGGGTCGAATGGGGGAATCCTCTGCTGGTTCAGTAAAGACATCGTAGGAGTGCTAGCAAGCTGTTGATGTAGAATCTCGAGACTTGGCCACTCTGTCTTGTCGAGTTTCTGTAGAGGGATTCGTTCCCTATTCTCCTTGGGCAAAATTAGGTCCTGGACACTCAGAAAATGTGGCTTTTGCACAAACACACTAAAAAAACGTGTCTTTGCTCAAACACACTAAACTTCTTTGCTAATTAGGTCCTGGGCGCTCCACCTCTTATTATAATCAGTTTTAATAGAAAGGTACGTGAAAAGACCAGAGTGCCCCTGCCTCCCTATCTTCTCTCCATTGCCTTTTCCTCCATGCGCCTCCTCCCTATCGGCTTCTCCTCCCTGCACGCTCCTCCCTGCGCCCCTCCATGCGTGCCCCTCCCTGCTTCCTCTTGTCTGATCTTGCTGGTTGCTCTTGTTGCTACGCGCCCCTTCCTGCGCGCCCCTCCTTACGCGATTCCTGACCTGTGATGGCGGCGGCTGCTACCGCTTGTGGCAGGGCGGGGGCACCCGCTCCGGGTAGGAGAGAAGGAGGATCCTCTCTCACTATTCTTCAGCGACATTTTTCTAGAGAACCGCGCCGATTTGTCATGGGTTCCCGACTAGCAAGATTCTTGATATTTTAGCTAACTGTAGGCTCGATTTTGCAAAGTAAATTGTCCCCTAGTTCATCCCATTCATCTTTGTGGCCCTGTATCTGTAGCAGGATCCCAATTTGTTCTATAGGCTTGCTATTCGAGTAGGCGCTTATGTCAAATTAATTGAGGATGATGGTCGCGAATATTGCAAGACATGTAACATTCCAAAGATTTTAGACAGGGATAGCAGAAAGTGGAATGATTCGCTTATTGAAATTGCTACAGAAATTAAGCTAGGCTCAAAACAAAAACCGTGTGTCACCTATTGGGACAATGAGTCATAGCTATGAAGAGATTGATTTTGACCAGAAAATGTGTGTCACCTACAGAAATTGATTCTTAGGGTCTAGGCATTGTAGCCAAATATGGCTGAACGTGCTATTTGTAAATGTTGATTGGTTGCTGAATGGTGTTATCATATCCTTTTGTGTATCTTAATGTTCATTTGAAAGGGCAAGGGTATAATTATTTTTTATAAATGTATTCATACCTCTTTGATGAAGATATATTATAATATGTGTTATCGTGTCCAGCACCCAATTACCATGGAAGTAGTTGTCCCTCCAAGACCTGGTTGTTCCTTCAAGCTGGTGGACGGCAAGTGCTACGTATTTCTCGTCGATGCAGCTAGTCACGTCCAACTTTGTCCCTCCAAGACCTGGTTGCACAAAGGATGCTGACATGATGTTTGCTCCGACCGTGGGGCTGTAATGAGCTGAGACAACAGTTCCTTGGATGAAACAAGGAAGGGTATATAAATGGGTTTGTAATCGAATTGCTTCGGTTGACATCTCCCCTTCATGTACCCATTCACTGTTCATGACAGCTGTCACCCCCTTAACGGCTTCTTGTAGAGAAGCTTTGTCTGGAGGGGTTACTGGGTCCCTGGGAACTGGAGGTCTCTTTTCATGTGGATACATCGAGGTGTTTCCAAAGTTTTGGAAAACGTCTTCCTCGATGTTGAAGGGAAACTCTGGAGGTTGAATTTCTTCTTCCTCCGTTGTTTTTGGTTCGGGAGAGGATTCGGTGGTTGATTCTATGGGATCTAGTGGTGGTTTTGTAGAATCAACCAATGGAACTTCCTCATGGCTTGAGGATTCCGCTGCCAGAAGGGTTTCTGTGAAGGATGTGTTCTCTAGGATACGATCCAGGAGAGCTTCTCCTTCGGCTGTGGTTTTATGGGTGAACGACCCTCCAGCAGAGATGTCAAGCTATATTGTAGATTCCATGCTAAGCCCTAACCAGAAGTGTTGAAGCAACACATGGTCAGGGATAGACAAGTCTGGGCCAGCATGTGTAAGTTGTGAAAACCTGGCCCAGGCTGCACCTAAGGATTCCTTCTCATCCTGACGAAAGTCGAGGATTTCTTTTCGTAGGGAAGCGATGCGAGAAATGGGGAAAACACGAGACAGAATCTATCTCGTAGTTCCTCCCATTCTCCATTTACCTTTCCTACGTTATGGGCGTACCATTGCCTCGCCCTCTCACTGAGAGAGAAGGGAAACAACTTCCACCAAAGTGTTTCTTGAGCCATGCCTGCGATTGACAGACATGAGCACAACTGCTCGAACTCTCGTAGGTGGTGGTAGAGATTTTCGTTATCATGTCGTGAGAAGGTTTGTTCCCGAACCATGGCTATAAAGCCAGGTCGGAGTTCAAAGCTGGAAGCTGTGATTGGCTTCGATGATTGTGGTGGCTCTACGAACTCACCCTTGGGAGCAGAAAGGTTTTCCATGATAAAAGAAAAGAAAAAGATAAAAGAAAAGATACACGGGCAAACTAGGTTCGAAGATAACTACAGCAACCGTTCCCTGGCAACGGCGCCAGAAATGCTTGTTGGTATTTCTTAACATTCACAGAATAATCCGCAAGCGCACGGAAGATACCATTGTAGCACTTCACCCGGAAGTATTCAGGGTATCATAATTTCCACAGGGAACGGATGTGCAACGACCTTCTAGCTAGTTTAACCCAGGAGAAGAAGTGGTAGGCGAGCTTCGAGTAGTGTGGTTTATCTAAGGTTAAAGATCAAGGCAAGGTAAACTTAGGCTCGTCACTTGTTTACTTCGGGCACCGGTCTGACCCAGGTACTGTTAGGGACCTCCGGCTTGTGGCTCTACGCCGTACTCGGATAGGGGGGGGAGTGCACTAACCACAAAGCAGCTTCGTAGCGGACTGACAGGGCTATCACCACCTGCGCTCTACCCCGCAATACTGTGGAGCACGAGGCAAACAAAGGTAATCTAGGACCTAAGCACCACGCTTAAGCCTTCGACTACTTACTCTAGCGTTGCGTAGGGTTACCCGTCTTTATCAGGGGCCCTCTACTAGAGCAACCGTTATGAGAATGGACGATGATCCCATAAACAAATGAATAACTTAAGAATACTGAACCAAGAACTTAACGAAAGATGAACTTCATATACTTATTCAAATGATTCGTACCCGCCAAGGTACAAGACGAAGAGAGGTCGACACGTCCGGCTCTTCTCCGATCCTTCTCCTGCACACTCCCTCTACTCTACTAATACAAGTGGAGACCTACTACTTCTCCCCAAGTGGAGTGATGATGGAATGAGTGATGCCTTGAGAGGGAGTGTGGGGCTCCTTTTATAGCTCCAAAGGCCGGTTCCCGCCATCAACAAATATGGGAACATGGATAACCGCCTTCTGGAGGATAGGAATGAGCTTCCCGCCAAATCTCAGCCCGAGTGCCTGCCATGTGGGGTCGGCCGAACCACCTTGGCCGCCTCTGGCCACCGCCTTCGTCTGGGTCTCTGCTTGGTGGGTTCTGATGTCAGATAGGTCGGTGACGTGGCTAGATTGGTCGGTTTGGTCTGGTTTGTGGGCCCTCTTTATTGGTGTGACACAGCATCGGATATTCTGTGTATTTGTGTTGCGTCTTTCGTCTGTTTTTGCTCTATTCCGGGTGCCTGCAATTCAAGAATCACCAAACTTGTGGAAATAGTTAGCATTAAGCCCTATAACTACTTTTGGTGCATGAAAGTTATAAAAAGATGCAGGAGTTGACGGCTTTATTTCTGACTTAAGGGCCGTCAACAACACCCCCACACTTAGCCTTTGCTCGTCCTCGAGTAAAGAGGCGAAGATTAAGGTGGATGCAACTCCCTTGAATAAACCTGCATACAAGTCATTCCATGTTTTCTCCCAGACTTGTGAACTTTTTAAGTGTCTACCATGCTTACCTTGATAATTGAAGCTTGGAACGGTATAAACTTCAGGTTCCTTAGTCTCCCAAGCTTAGGTACTTAGGTTTTATGAATATTTTTAAAACCAAAACGTAGCTTAGCTCCTTAGTTTGTACTCTCGGATTTCTCTTTTTGCTTTTTGGATTCCTCACCAAGGCAGATTATGCCTTCTTTTCCTCCTACCTCTAAAAAGGCTTATGTGGAGCTCAGGGTAGGGAAAAGTTGAAAACATACCTGTTCCTCTTGTGTTGCTAAGTCAAAGACCGGATCCTTTAGGAGAAACAAGTCATAAACCTTGATCAAGATGTGCAAGTGTGTGGAACTTATGGATGATATATGAACTCCTTTCATGAGCTATTTCTCTCTTATTTTCTTTTGGACTTGGGCTAACTTTCTTTTGAAACATGTTGGACCTTCATGTGTCCAAATTTCTTTTCTTTCTCTTTTGAATGCTTGGGACCTTCATGTGTCCAAATTTTCTCTCTTTTTTTTGTTAGCCCATGTCCTTTCAGCTTGGAGAGAATAGCTATGAATAACATGGAGTTTTTTATTTTGTGGAATGGATGCTCAACTTCCAGTGTAGAAGTTGATAAAACATGTGGAGTGTACGTGATCTTGATCATGGGAATATGAAATGCATCTCTCAAAAGGGTCACAACAATTTGACAAAGCTCAAAGAGATAACAGGTTGCATATGTAGAAGGTTTTTAAATATACAGCCTTGGATAGGAATTTTATAAACAAATGAGGAGCCATGCTATTAGAATTTTATTTTTAAAAGAAAAGTCTAAGTACTTTGTCAGACCCGGGGCAACGGGACTGCTTACAGACATAGAATGTTCTAGAGTAAGGGATAGCTCATGGATGTACCTTACATCTTTTGTAACTACCCAAATAGGCGTAGAATTAGCTGCAGTACAAGAAAACTACTCGGTCGTGTTGTAGAAGGACTCCGACTATACTCAGCTAGGTCTTTCCATGTAACCCTGTCCCCCCCGGATATATAAGGGCGGGCAGTGACCCCCTCGAAACACATCTATACCTAAGGCAATACAAACCACCACACAGAACGTAGGCTCGCGGCCCGAATCTGTCTAAATCTTTGTGTTCCTTGCACCATCGAGTTCCAGAGCCGTCGATCCCTACCTACAAACCCTACTGCTAAGGGTATCTCTGAGCAGGCTTGGCGGTAAACACAGACAGCTGGCGTGCCAGGTAGGGGACTCGGCGAGTTCATCGGCGAGTTCGATGGCCACTTTCGCTTTCAGCACCATAACGCCTCCCAGAGGCGCCACCTTCATCTTCGGTTCGTGGGTCTGCGTCGCCAATGGTTCAGGCGGCTTCGATAGCCACTTAACTAACTCTCCCATGCCGAAAAGCTCCACGTCGAAAGACTCCAACAAGCTTGCCAGATCTCATGATTGCGGCATTATGTTGCTTCCCGACCTTGCCAAGGAGATCGAGCCGAAACTCGAAAACAACTCGAGTTCTACTCAAACTCAGATTGATCTCAAACCAAAATTCACTCAGATTGGGACTCTTATCGTGCAACCCGTCTTTGGTTTGCGCAATTCATCATCTGTTTACAAACAGATGATTAGATCCTCCTATGAAAATAGCTTGGATCGCCTACTTCACGTCGAAAACCAATCAGCCACCGCTAACCGGGAGGCACCCGTTTTTTACGTTTACCCAGATCCAGTCGAGTCACCTCAAGACAGCCTGGATTTCATCACCAATGCGCTGGCTAAGATGCAACTTGTTGACGCTCCTTAGCGCCCCCGATTTATATATCGCAAGCGCACGGTTTCGTGTAGCTTTTCCCTCAGAGTATTCCCCCAAGGTTTATCAATCCACGGAACCAAAGAGACAAGAAACAATCTACTAGCATAGAGATTCCTTTGTGTGAGATGGTGAAAACGAATCTAATCTACTAAAAACACGACAAACACCAAAGGTAGCAAGAGAAAGTTAGAGATAACCAATCTAGATCACCTAGATCATGCATATGTTGTAGTTCCAGCTAGATAAAGTGAAGTAAGATAAATGTGAATCTCAACGAAAAGCCTCTTTAAACCCAAAATCTCCAATCCGATCCCTCGATACCCAACCTACTCTGTGGAGACGGCCTATCACGACGCACCCCTTTTCAACGGGATACCCTGAAGCAAGTCGAACTCACTTTGGTAGTTCCGCCATGAACCTCTAGCCACCATGACTACAAGATCATGCTAAGTGATCTATCTCGATAATAGATCTAAGATGAAGCGAACCCAAAGAAAAGAAGGAAATCGAAAGAGGAGAACATGGTCGCTAAACATTCGGAAACACAAATAACTTCACCATGAATGATAGTACATCACAAGATCACAACCGGGGCCCTACCTTGATCTTGATGATCCTAGCTCCAGAACTCCGACGTGATCTTCCTTGCAAGGTTCCCACGTCGGCTAGGGCGAACCCTAGAGAACTAGCACGACCCTCGGCTCTCCGAGAGGTGTTCCTCTATCTTCTCTGCTCCTTGGCGTCGTCTCCCGAATTGATCTCTGCGTGAACCTTGGGGAGGGGTCTTTAAATAGCCTCAGGGAACCCTCGGTCAAAGGGGAGATCGAACCGGCCTAAAAAAGGCCTAGGCCGGCCGGCCCAATGAGCCTAGGCCGGCCGGCCTAGCACTTTCCTTCGCCGGCTCGCGCTCAACTTTCTCCCCAAGCCTCCTGGAATCTTCTAGAGTTTATGTCTTTCATGATTGCACCCCTTTAGACGTCGTTATCTTTGAGATTTCTTCGAGGAGAAGGATAGGATGGAAAATCCTTCCTTAAATATCTCTTTGCTTTGCTTAGCTCCGAAGTATCTCAATCTTATCTTGTGGGCTTTGTCTTTTGGGCTTCATTGGAGGGTGGATGTGCATGAATGGGCCTCCAATCATCATGGCCTTCGATCCTTTGTTCGGGCTTTGGCCTTCGTCATTCTTCGTATCATCGCGTGATCGTGGGCCTCGCCATTTCATGCTCCAAAATTGGTCAAAAACCTGCAAAAACGAAGTACCTCCAAAATATATGTGCAAACGTGAAAACGACCAATAATTGGCTCGAGGTTAGGATGGTTAGTGATTTTGATATTAAATTCATGCCATTATCAAAGTTAAACAGGGGATAAAATGGATACTTAAGGAGCGCCAACACAACTCAAATCTTGCCGAGGTCATACCCTCGCAGAACTACTCGACAACCTGCGAGAAGTCACCAGCATTGATGATCTCCCGTTTCAAAACGGCACTCCCCTCGAAACCGAGAGGGAAACTGGCTCCAGTGGAACTGTCCTAGCTGATTACGAATCAGACCTGGAAAGCTTCTCTCACGAGCATTTGGTTACTGTGGACTTGTCTGAAGTAATCCCTGCGCTGCCTCTTGTTTTGGAACTCGAGGGTGGAGCCCCCGGATATGGGCATAATCATGCCGAAGGATGGCAGTGCAGATGTCTGCGGGGCTTGGGAGCCTTGTGGCTCTTGCTTTGGGGGTGGGCCTAGAGGGGGCGAAGGTAGCTCTTCCTGAGCCTGCTGCTGGCTCGGGGGGCGGAGGTAGGGATAGTGGTTTGGGATAAGCTTGTGGCTGAGGCGGCCAGTTGTTTGGGTATGGGTTGTAGGTGAATGCTGGTGTGGGTTGGTAGGTTGGATTGTATAGATTGGGTGTAGGTGGGAACGGTGGAGCCGAAGGTCCTGACCACGCAGTGTGGCTGACCAGTTTGGCTTTTTTTTCTCTTCTTCCATTCTTTCAAGTGTTCTTTTTTTCTCTGGGTAGAAATTAGTTGTATGATCCGAATCGCTGTCGTGAAAGTGGCAAAAAAACTTTTTGGGACCATTCGAAGGTCCACGGCCTTTTCCGCGACCACGTCCGTGGCCTCGGCCCTTGTGCCCTGAATGATTACGACCCTAATTGTTGTGCTGACCTTCGGGATTTGTTTGGGGGTGTCATGAATGAGTCCTGTTCCTGGTCAGGGTTGGTCTCTTGCGAAGGTTCCACATGAAACACGAACTGTGGGTTTTTGTTTTGGTAGTTCCAGTTGTTTTTCTCAGCCTGCATCATTATCCTTCACTGCTCAACCCTATGTCTGTGGTATGCATCTGACCTGGCATATTTTTCTGCCTCAGCATATAGGTCGTTGAGTGTTCTGGTTGGCTCCCTAGACAGATGCGAGGCTAGCTGTCCAGGCGAGAAGCCAGCGATGCACTTGGCAATTGCGTCTTTTTCTGAGAAGTTTGGGATCAGGGCTTTCTTCTGGACGAACCTCTGGAAGTAATCATAGAGGGGTTCTTTGTCTCCTTGGAGGCACTGGAAGTTTTATATGGTGTTCGAGTCAAGTCGCCCGAAGCCTTGGAAGTCTTGTCTGAGCTTCGCCTTTAGCTGAGGCCAGCTTGTGATGGAACCTGCTGGTTGGTGGGAGTACCAGTTGGCTATTGGACCTTTGCAGGCCATAATAAAGGATTTTGCCATGATTGGGCCATCGCCGCCAGTCGAAGCTATGGTAGCTTCGTAGGCCATGATGAATTGGGTTGGATCTTCCGGTCCGTTGTATCTAGGGAGCTGAGTTGGCTTGTAACCCAACGGTCATGGTGTGTGCTGCAGGGCTGCAGAGAGTGGTGAGTTGGGGTCGAAGGTGCCAGCCGAAGGTGGGACATAGTTTCCTTGGAGTGTATTGCTGGTTTGGATGTTGTATATCTCATACTGGTGAGTGGCTCCTCGCGGAGTTTGCTGCTCATGGTTGGTCTGCGTACTCACGCATTCTTTCTCCATTATGTCAATTTCTGCTTGCATGGCTGCTACTTTGTGCTTGGCCTCGGCCAGCTGGTTTGCTCGGTTCAGGGCGTTCTGCTGAATGGCCAACTGCCTGGCGAGGATCTCTTTTTTGCTTTTCCAAAGCATAAAGCTGGAGATTCAGAATGGTGAACTCATCTTGGTTAGACCCCGAAGGATCTGAGCCTTCGGGAATTCCGTTAGGTGGTTGGTTGTCATTTGGTGGAGGTTGCGTGGAAGGGTTTTCTTCGATGGTTCGGGAACCATTTTGGGTGTCATCCACGAGAGGTTCGGTAGGTTTTCTCTTTGTTTGTGCCATCGAGGGTTGCTTTTCAGGTTGGGAACACGGTGGGCGCTACTGTTGGGTTCGTCACTTCTTTACAACCCAAGCCAAATGCATACACGAAGATGGCACTAAGCAAAATAGCAGAGTTTCGCCCCCTTTAAACACATGTCAAGTACAGGTTGGTTCGGGGGTATTTATACCCCCAACCTTTGTTACACAATGACCTCGATATCCTCACCGGCCCGGAATATTCTATGAATATTCCGGGTCGGAGGTTATTTTACAGGTTGGAATGTACAAATAGACTAAAATAATTCCTAAATATATATCTAAATTACCCACCTCTGCCATTATAAAAAATCTATTGTGACCCCGTAATCTCGATGTAAATTACCCATCTATGTATTATAAAAATCATACAAAATAACCCCCTAAATTTGCATATAAATTATCCAGTTATATAATTATTAGAAGTTAAATTATTCCTAAATCTAAATCTAAATTATATAATTATAATAAAAGATTAAAGTGCACCAATATAAAATTCTAGATTACTATTTCTATCAATATTAATATATATATATTTATATTATTATCTATATAAGAATACTACCCACGATATGTGTCACCATATTCATGTATAATGGAAGATAAGAATACCAACTCACAAAGAAATATTTCAGCTAAATATATATCGAATATATATGAAGGTGTGATGCAAAATAAAATCTATTGTAACTAGATAATGATAAATATATATTTTATAATATGTGTTAGAATATTTAATAGATGAAAAAAAGTGTGAGATAGACAATTATGATTAATGACCTTATTCTTATAATAATTTTAATTAGTTTGTGCGGGAGCACGGGTTGATAGGCTAGTAGATCCAATAACTATTATGATTAGAGTAGTCAGATGGATGGCCAAATGTTTCTGATTTTTGTGAGAATTTTTAGGACTCTATTTTTTAGAGTGTCCACTTAGGATCCTAGGTGGCTTCACGTGGAGGCTTCAAAAGAGCCTACAATTAGTAATAGTAAGATAAGATTGACTTAACATCTATCAACATGCCATTCAAGAGCAATATTACTCTCTTTGTTGTGCCCCTTCACACTCAATCGTTTGCTCTCTTATTAATATTCACCGGAAGTATAACTTTTTTTTTCATTTTATGCATTTTGCAGATTTGCTGCTGATTCGACATCACGAGGACTGTCAGGTGACAATTAATCCCAGGTGCATATCCGTTCCATATTGTTACAGAGAGTTCGTGCCAACCTCTTCACAGATGCCTGCATTTGCTCTATATGCATTAAGTGCAGGCTGGAGAATGGAATGCACTCCCATTTCTGGAACAAAATCCTCCTCTTTCCATTCTTCAGACTGGAATGAAATGCTTATGTTGAGATTTATTGGCCTTTGTTACTTAATAGCAAGAGCTTTAATAGTCCATGAGACTAACCTTGAATCATATTCTTTGAAGATACCATAAAATATTGGTAAATTGTAAATTAGCGACTTCATGCTCAGTAAAGTGTATGATTGATTCGCGTTGGAAATTCGTCATTTACCATTGTCGCTTTTTACATTGACATTCCACTCCAAAGATTCCATGATAGATTAATAACTAGTCCATATGGGCAGCATCACTGCCTAATCCTAGTTATCCAGACTGGGGTTTGTTATAAAATCCTCTGCTGTCATCCCGTTTGGGTTTTTGGTTTCAGTTGTTTAGTACAGAACATATTCCATGGCGGATCATATGGAATTTGGGTCCTGCCTGGCTTGCCAATAGATGTTCCTCACTATTGATGCAGGTTCACTTGCTAATCACAAAATATTTTTTGTTTTACAACTTGCATTATTGAACCTTTTCTGGATTTGGTTGGGTTGGGTTTGGTTGGTTTGACATAATCTCTGTTTTGGGTAGAATCATTGCTATCCATTTTCTGTAAAAACTGAAGTTGTGTTCCACCCTGGTCTGTTTTCCATTGCTAAACTAATACATTGGCTGCTATGATGAGAATCTAATGCTAACCGTCCTCTTGGAATACTATTTTCTTCTCTCTCTTGACCTGTCCCCTGATAGAAGAATACGATGAGACAAGGTTGATCTGAAAGTTCAAACCGTTGACCTTTCTGTGGTAGTTGCTTTGCTACACAAGTTTGCAGATGAGGCTTTGCGCAAAAAAAAAATGCAGGTGAGAATTCCGTAATCCGTAGTGGCGTTGGCATGAACCAGTAGCACACTGGCATAAAATCTTTCTTTTCTCTCTCAAGTCAAGTGGGTTAAAAAAGAAGAAGATGCAAGCCGTGGAAGCATTCGGATTATCCATATTCCGGTCACTAAGCCTGAAATTCCAACTGGCGTGTCATGTCAAAACAAAAGGGCTACCGGTGATAAAATCTAGAAGACAACGAACGAGATTTAAGTGGTGCAATCCGAGACTATGTTGTCGCGATGTCTGTGTGTTGTTCTTTATTTTTTAAATATTATTAGAGTGTATGTACGTTGCTATGGATAATATAAATTTTATCTGAATCTATACGAGACCATCAATTTATACTCTTTCAATCCGTGTATAGAACCGCACCAGGTGTTGATTGTTCAGGTTCTAATTAGGATTCCGATTAATTAATTTGGGTTCTGATTAAAATTCGGATTGATGGATCAAATAATTATTGCTTACTTTAGAAACAAGTAGAGTTACAGATTTTTTTGCGGTGTCTCGTTTTCACTTTCGTAATTTGCCATTGTCGGATGGCAAAGCATGATTCGCCAGAACTGCATGCCCATCTCCCTCTTCTTGCGTGCGTGTATCTCACTTGCTGATTCCGCAATGTTCTCTGCCCAATAAAAAACGGCGAAAACGAGATACTAGACCATAGAGTGCAGACCTATTCTTGCCAAAAGATTTGCAAAATCTTAAATCTACCGAATCTCTGAACAAGGAATTGGACAGACCGACAGGGCGACCTTCTACTGGCACTGGGTAGGGTATACAGTATAGTATTTTCTGCTCCTTCTCCGTACGCACTGTTCAATGATTCACTGAAGGCCCAGGCCTCCGGCACATGAACAGGAAGCCTTTTGGAACTTCAGCCTTGACCAAGCCTGGTAGAAGAAAGAAAGTCTCGCTAGAGAGAGAAAGAAGTGTTAAACAAAACCAGCAGTGACAGAAACCAATAAGTTATTTCAAAAAAAGAAACCAATAAGAATTTTCCAGAATTAATGATCTTTGTTGGGCTTTTGCAGCTCAAGGATCAAGCAATTTCTTATAGTTAAAAAAGGTTCAAGCAATTTGGTTAAGTGACCTGAGGAGTTGGCCAGCAAGTATAAATGCAGCTTCTTTTTGGAGTAGTTTATCATGCGCTTGAGGCCCTACTTAGGCAAAGGATTAGGCACTAATGACCAGTCAGCAACTTGGCCTCAACTCATGCAAATGTGTTTAGTGTGCTCCCTGTTTGCAGTTATCCATAGCATCTCAGGAGGGGAAGACCGGGAGAGCCAAGGAGGCCAGAATGAGGTCTATGAAACAAATACTGTATTTCTCTTTATTTGAGGAAAGAATGTTTTTAGTATTTGGTGCATGACAATGCCATGATGTTGACCTGTGAAGACGGGGATAATCCCAAACAAACCCATTTCCAAGCACCTACCAGATTTTAATATTTTCCATGCTCCTAGCCTTTTATAATTCTTCACATTGGATGTGTATCCATATCATATTTGGTGGTGTTTCGGTTAGGATAGATTGCTTGGGATTAAACTAGTTTCTTGTGATAATTGGAGATGTATTATGGAGTTAGAGCATACACTTTGACGAATCAAATTAAATGAACTCCCTCTGTCTCTCCTAGCTAGGCTTCCTCTCTGTCTCTCTCATCTGCTTTCAACACCATAGAATCATAGAAGGGGGAGGAGATAGAAGTGTAGAACAACTTCTCAATCTCAGACCTTTTATAAAAAAAAGCTTGTGTTCCTTTCTCTCTCTGTTCTCTTTTTTCCTCTCCCTCCTCTTTCTATTCAATGCCTTCTTTTGCTGAGTACTTGCCGTCTCAGAGGGCGAGGGCCAGAGGCCGGCCAATGAGAGGTGAAAGGTGGTTACAAGGAGTGGAGTAGGAGACAGAAATGCTGACAGAAAAGCCCTACCACACCCCTCTCTATCCCTCGCCTCGCCCCCTCTAGCCTCCCTCTGCATCCCTTCCCTCCCTCCCAAGTCCCCAACTAGCGAACCTGAAGGGCTAATAAAAGAGGCGGTGAAGCTTCGCTTCCTCTCCCTTCTCGTCTCTTTGAAGCTGCTACAGCACAGGAAGGCGAAAAAGGAGGCGGATTGATTTCCCGGCGGCGATTTTGCCGGTCCTCTTCCACTCCGGCGGCCTTCTGGGCGTCGGAGAGCGAGATGGACCGGCAAATCACCGTGCGGTTGTGTATAGATTAGGTAGTGTCCTATCTAGGTCTAGGTTTTGCCGGAGAGGGGTGTCCTTCTTGCGGCTGTGTCTTCCTGGTGGCGCCGGCGAGGCGATGGCGGTGGCGTTGCAGAGGGATAAGGTTTCCCGGTCTCGTCCTCGCCCCTTTGGAGGTCTCCTTCGTCGTCAAGGGTGGATCCGGGGAAAAGGGGATCTGCCGAATCCCCTGTGTTGGAGTTGGCGCGGTCGTCTGATGGCGGCGCCTTTTGTCAAGGGTACGGTGGCGGTTGTGGGCGGTGCGGCAAGCTGGAGGATGGGTCGAGCTCGAGGTCCCGGCGGCAGGAGTCATCGGCGAGCTTTGTCCCAGGATCGGTGGAGTTCGGGGTGCATCCCCGGCCGATGCTCTTCCAACGGCGCTTTCATCCCGGCTTCTTTGTCGGGTGTCCTTTGCGGCTCTTGTCAAAGCTTTGCAGCGATGGAGCTCTTCCTGATCCATGGTGGCCACGACGTCTTCCTCGACGGCGGCCGATTCGTCGGTGCTGGTTAGCGGAGACTTCTGGTGGCTTCGAGTAGCACAAGGGCCTGGGACTTTTATGTAATTTCTATTTCTTGTAGGGGCCTTTGTGTAAGATGGTGAGAACAACTGCCCATGTATCCTTACACAGGGTATCTGTATTTGTTCTCGTATGTGTACGCTTTCCTTATCCAGTAATACAGGTATGCTTAATAAAAAAAAGTCCCCAACTAGCTGTTACAAGCCTGTGAGAAAAGAGGAGGCAGGACGTGTTCAAAAGGACAAGATCTTCTTTGCAGTACAGTGGATGAAACTCCAAGGCCGGTTCAATTCGCCAGTGCTCCTCTTTTCCGCGTGCGAGAGCTGCGAGCAGAAACAAACAAAGAGGCGGCGAGGGCTCTGCTTGCAGCCTTGCATGCTTTTGCAAGGATGGTAAGCCCACGGCATCTTCTTCCTTTCTCTACTAGCCCTCCCTCTCTTCCGGCAAGCGCCACCACAATCACTCACTCTTCTTCTTCATGGTCTCCTGTTGGTAGCGGCAGAGCTCGTGACCATGGTGCACGGCGAGGAGAGCTCCTGGAGGATGGAGCGGGCGGCGCTGCCTCTCAATCCGGCGTTCGCGTACGGTGTCCAACTCCAACACCATGCCGCCGCCGCCCCACCGCCTTCCTGCTTCCTGTACGTGCCGCCTCTCCTCCCTCAACTCGGTTCCGGTTGGTTTTTTCTTTGATCCCTCTGGCCCGCCATCTCCTACCTCGCCTCATCCTCATCCAAGACCAAGAGCCAGCATGCAAGAGCTCCCGCTGCTGCAACTTTTTCCGCGTCGCAACCCAGCTGCTGCAACTACGAGCACTTGCCGTGTTTTCAAATCCTTGAGTGCGCGCAGCTTCTTTAAGTAAAGTATTTTTCGCCGTCCTTTTAATCCGTCTTTATAACAGACTGATTCCACAAGCTTATGCTGCGCCACTTTGGTTGGATTACACCTCCGCCCACGCACCGGAATTTCTTAATGCCCAAGGCCTGCATCCCGCGAGTGATTTGAGCACCGAGGTCGATCGGATCGGCTCGGCTCGGCTCCATCTTTTCGCTTCGCCCTCATCCTTATCTGCCTGCCCATCAGCAGGAGGTCTAGGCGGCCTCGGGTCTCGGCCTTTCCATTCCTGAAAAGTTTTTATCTGCTAGCTTTTGCCTCCTCGGTGGCTATAGCCTAGCTAGCTTGGGGGGGCGATGACTGACGGGCTCTGTGTGCGCCGCTGCTCGAGCAGGGACATCCAGCCCGCGGCGCCGGCTTCTGCCTACTTCGGGTTCGTGGAGCTGGAGGAGGCGCTCATCCATGGCGGAGGCGCCTCTGCCAGCACCGGCGGCTGCGTCGACCCGGGCGTGATCACCAGGAGCGACGTCGCGGCGCAGACAAAGCGTAAGCTGCTCTTGGGCTCTTGTTCTTCTTCGCTCTCCGAACCTCAGCTACATGCCAAAAAGGCTCTTGGGCTCGCTTTCGTTTCTCGCCTCGCCGTGCACAGCGCCGCACAGGGCGAGACATGCCTCGCCTTTTGGCGCCCCTGCTGGTTTCCATTCCTATGCAACACAGTGTGCAGCAGCTGCAGCTGCACTGCATATAATGGTGTCGATGCCGATGCCACAAAGATGGAAACATTACGTATTACTCTCTTGGTTTCTCTTTCTCATGCATTATTTCTTCTTGCTACTAGCTACCTCCTCCCTCTCTCTCTCTCTCTCTCTCTCTGCAACTTCATGGCATGGAGGATGATGGATGAGAGAGAGGGAGAGGAGGGGATGCATGAACAGGGGAGGAATCGGTATTCGATAAGGCCCCGTGTTAGGCCTTGTTTAGTTGCGTAAAAATTTGGGTGTAAAACACTGTAGCACTTTCGTTTGTATTTGATAATTATGGTCCCGTCATGGGTTAACTAGCTCAAAAGATTCGTCTCGCAAATTACAATCTAACTATGTAATTAGTTATTTTATTTAGCTACATTTAATACTTCATGCATGCGTTAACATTCGATGTGATGGGGAATCTTGTAAAGTTTTGAAATTTTGAAGGGAACTAAACAGGGCCTTAATTCTCCTTGTATGCATGCAGCGGCAGCGGCAGGATACCTCGCGGGCGCTGGCGCAGGCAGGCCCCCCACGCTGGAGATCTTCCCTTCGTGGCCAATGAGGCACCAACAGCAGCTGCACAGTGTAAGCAAAGCCAAGCACAGGCCTCCCGATCTCCCATGATCATTGATTCATGCATGCACGCAGCGCATTCACTCGCTCATCTCGCCCTCTGCCTCGTCGCTGAACCCAAGAAAACATGTGGCTGTTCTTGCTGTGCTGTGCTGTGTTGGCCTGCTGCAGCTCTGCATCCGCAGCAGCCAGCCAGCCACGGCGACGAGCCGACGAGCGAGCGAGCGAGGGTAAAAACGAGGACGAGGAGGACGACGAGCGATGTGCGGCGTGGTGGCGGCTCATTGATTGTGTTTTTTATGGTTTTTACCGCGGCGGGGCGGACCAGACATCGGCATAAATCTTTTTACCGGCCGCTCACTGTTGCCCTGTAATTGCTGAACAGGGGAATTCGCAGTTAGTAGGGAGCACCACTGACTCGAGCTCAGCTCAGAACACAATGTCTCAGATGGAGTTGGTGTCCCCAGCCTCCCCTGCGCCGGGACAGGAGGTCATGATGGTGACCACTGATGATTACAGCTACAAGCCGGGCCTCGCCGCTGCCGCGCCCCCGCCAAGCTTTCAGCAGCACCACCCGCCCCCGCTGCAGCTGCACGGAGGGGGAGACCATGACAAGGTACGCCTGCCTCCTGCCTCCTGCCCCCTCCCTCTGCCTGGCCGGCTGGACCTCCTCTTTTCCTGCCACAGTAGCAAGCAGTGGAGCACACCCCCTCTCCTGTCGTAGGCTCTCCTACGGCCCCCAGCCAGCCAGCCACGAGCTCCCGTCGCCCAGCACGACTCACCAGTCTCTTCTCTTCAGAATATTGATTGCTGTCACGTCGTTGAAAAAACCCGTCCTCAAAATCTTGCGGTACTTCTTGTACGTAACACGACGCTGTTCTCTCGTGTCACACCAGCGCCGAGGCAGTGCCCGTACGGCAAGAACCGCGCCACTGTGCTGTTGCCTGTTGGTGTTGGTGTACCCTGCCCCCAATCGCTTTGCAGCTTAGCTCATGTCCCTAGGATAGGATGAGTGAGTGAGGGAATGACGGTGAATCTTGCCGCTAAACACAGAGGCATGCCATGCGTGCGTAGGGTGATTGGGCCATCCGAATTGGAGGCCAGCCGTGCCCAATCCCCTGGGTGATTGGACTGATGGCATCTGGTCAATCCTACGGAGGGGACGCCAAATCATGGCCAGGGTCACCCCTAACCTCCCTTTTTGTCTCTCTCTCCCCTGGATGATCATCATGGATGATGGATGGACGGATAAAAGCTGTGGTAATTCCCCTTCAAGAAACAAAGGGAACAAAGGCTCTGTTTAGTTCCCATTCCATAAATCTCGTAAACACAAAAAAACATCACATCAAATGTTTCGACACATGTATGGAGTACTAAATAAAGTCTATTTACAAAATTTTTTGCATGGACGAGCTATAAATCGCGAGACGAATCTAATGAGCATACTTAATCTATGATTTGCAACAGTGATGCTACAGTTACCAGCCGCTAATTATGGATTAATCATGAATTAATTAGCATCATTAGATTCGTCTCGCGATTTACAACCCATCTGTATAAAAGGTTTTATAAATAAATTTCATTTAGTACTTTAAATTAGCAAGATTTTTTCGAAATAAAATTTGCGTTTCAACTAAACAGGGCCAAAGCTGTGATGAGCCCCATTTTATCTGCCTGCACTGCACCTTGCCGCCAACAGCACCGATCGATAGCAACAGGGCCGTGGCTGCCAACACCGGCCTCACTGAGCTTTCGGGGACAGCTACAGGCCTACAGCCAAAAGCTGCCTGTGTGTGTTGGACGGAGATGGACAGTGGCGGTGCAGCAGCAGCGGGCGGCGTCCATCGACGGTGATGGACGGACGACAAGGAGCTTCGGCTACAACGTGCCTGTAGCTGTAGCTGTAGCTGTAGCTGCAGTTCCCTTTCGTTGGATGGCGATGGCGAGATGGTGCTGCTGTATAGTGTTGTGTGTGCTATAGCTGTAGCTATCTCTAAACCTCTAAACCTGGACCAAGCTCTCGCATTTCATTGGGCCACGTTGCTTGTTTTCCTCAGCCGTTGGATGTTGATCGAACGTCCCAGCACGTGCATTACAGCTAGCGTTTCCAGAGGCTTCGAGCACAGGCCACGGAACGGCCGACTGGCCCCGCCCCGGCCGTAAGCGCAGCCCGCGCCGCCACCGCCTCCGTCCTCGTCCCGCGCCGCACCGAGCCACCGCGGATGAGGACAACGGAGGAGGAGAAGCCGCACCGCATCGAGCTGCCCGCCGGGCAGTCGCGCCGAGCCGCCGGGCCACCGCGCGCCGCCGGGCCGCCACGCCGGAGCATGCCGAACTGCCTACCGGGCCGCGGAGGAGGAGAACGAAAGAGGAGAACCCGCCGCGTCAACCTGCTCGCTGGGCGCCCTCGGCGGCGCGACCCGGCGTCGGCCCAGGCAAAAGAGGAGAACCCGCCGCGTCGACCTGCTCGCTGGGCGCCCTCGGCGGCGCGACCCGGCGTCGGCCCTTTGCCTGGGCCGCGGCTCCAGCTCCACGGTGCAGCGCGGACAAGGGTGAGGAGACACGCCCCGCTCCCTGACAGGCGGGCACCGGGCGAGGAAGTCCAGCAGCGGGTCGAGGACAGGGTCGCCTGCCGGCGCGGGGACGGCGCGGCCGTCCTGATACACGAGCTCCCACGCCTCGAGCGGATCCGGGGAGGAGAACGGTAGGCGGCCCTTGGTGGGCGTCTCAGCCTCGCGCGCGTCGAAGAAGCCGTCGGCGTGGACGGATGCGACGGTCGGCTCGGTCGGCGACGACGGCGGGGAGTCCGCGGCCGGGTCGTCTCCGGCACGGGTAACCCCGGGCAGGTGGAGAGGGTCCACGAGTGCCCAGTCCGTACGCAGGCATAGCACTTCGTGTGCGCACGACCTGTTCAACGAAATGCCGCACTGAGCGGCCGCATACCACCCCGAGCTGCATTTCAGACGGCAGCAATGTTCAACTTCAAGACGCTGCTTCTGGAGGATGACAATACCCCAAGAGCCCGACGGGGACAAGATGGCCACAGGCGAAAAAGGAGACAGTGAGATGGAGGGCAACGCCGACAAGCGGAGTGCACATGCAAGGTTTAAGTTTTCTATTCCTTACTCTACGGTGCTCTAACTCCAACAGCTGCTATCCATCACTACAACAGCGTAGTAAGGAGCTCGGCGAGGTGTTAGTGGAAAAGGAAGAACTTTGATGTTTTCTTCCCTCAATCTGTCCATTACCGTGGTTCTACATAGAAGTTGCTACTACTTCAGCTCTCTGAAAAAGCTATTAACAGCTGTATCATTTGAAAATCAGGTTCATGACACAATATTAGCTGTCAACTATTATGCTAGCCAAATTAACAGCAAAGAGTAGTGTCTGTTTGGACAGCATAACACGATACACTAGACTGCTACCTCTTTATATTGCCTAGTAGGATAAAACTTTGTGCAGGTTACTCACAAAGTAACCAACAAGGAAATAATGAGGGAGCTGACAAAAATTGTCCCACCAAGGACCATGCATTGACTCATATATATGCACCTGGTTTAATGGAATTCAGGTGGGGATTTTCCGTCCCCCTGGTGACCTCTCAAAAAAAAAAGTGGGGACTTATCGTCCCCCGTGTTTCCCCTAACATATATATATATATATATATATATATGCCAATTCAATCATTTAACTTCAACAAATGGTTACTGATTAACTTCTATATTAATTATTGGGTCCATAACGGTACCAGTTCACTCACCCAGGTTCAGCCAGGAATAATTGTAGATGATATATGAAGGTTTAGGTGATCTATAATCTTGATTGTTGTGCAAAACAAACTTCTATCCGTTGTTTCTACATTTGACGCATTATTACAGCTTGTACGAGAAGGGAATATATGGTCCAAGATAGCCATTCAATTTGATGGAGTATTAGTGTTTCCAATCATACAAGTCGTCTACTAGCTGGGCAGCCCAATCTGGCGCGGCAACGCCGCGCCCCAGGTTTTCTAGTACCATCTAAATTCGGGTGGCTTGTTTGTTGCTGGTGTACTTTGCACAGAGGAAGCAAGGAGGATCCACAAGGAAAGATGGCAAGTTGGTGGATGCCAAGGTGGGATGGCTGCTCTTGTTGCACTGAGGCCCTATTTAGTTCCAGCGCAAAAAAAATTTACGTTGAAATCTTACTAATTTGAAGTACTAAATGAAGTCTATTTACAAAAATTTTTGTACAGATGGGTTGTAAATCGCGAGACGAATCTAATGATGCTAATTAATCCATGATTAATCAATAATTAGCGGATGGTTACTGTAGCATCACTGTTGCAAATCATGGATTAAGTCGGCTCATTAGATTCGTCTCGCGATTTATAGCCCATCTATGTAAAAAATTTATAAATAGACTTCATTTAGTACTCGCATGTGTCGAAACATTCGATGTGACGATTTTTTTTGCGTTTACAGGGTTTATGGGTGGGAACTAAACAGGTCCTGAATGTCTGGATTTCTCTCATGTCTGGATTTCTCTCCGGCTTCATCACTGTTCCTGCTTTCGTAATCATATATGCATCGCATGGACAGACCTGCATCTGTTTCGTTTTCCTGCACGCTGACCATTGGATTCTGGCAGACGGAACGGCGGCTGGCGCAGAACAGAGAGGCTGCGAGGAAGAGCAGGCTCAGGAAGAAGGTGATGACTTGACTGATTGATTACAGGAACTCCAGCCATCAACTGTCATTTCGATCTTTTCAGAAAAGACTGTCATTTTGTTTGATGATGGGCAATGCCTGGTCCTGAGATTGCTGATGAGTGATTATCTTATCTGCCCTTGTCCTTTCACCGCAGGCTTACGTGCAGCAGCTGGAGACTAGCCGGATCAGGCTCCAGCAGGTCGAGCATGAGCTCCAGAGAGCACGGTCACAGGTTTGTTCCAGCCCGAACTCCGAAACTAACCCATCTGATGAATCTGATCGTGCATTGGATGCGAGCTCGTATCATTTAGAGCTTGCTTGATGTGTCATGGGCATTTTCATTTTGCCGTGGTCCAGGGCCTGTTCGTTGGAGGGTGCAGCGCCGCGGGGGGCATGGGCTCTGGTAACTCAGCGCCGTCCATTTCGTAGTACTCACCACTAGCTGCCGCCGCAGGCCCGCCGGCGCGGTGGCCGAGACGGCCGGCTGCTAACTCCGCTGTGCCGTACGCGTGCAGGCGCCGCCATGTTCGACATGGAATACGCGCGGTGGCTGGACGACGACAGCAAGCGGCTGGCGGAGCTCCGCGGCGGGCTGCAGGCGCACCTGCTGGACGGCAACCTGGGCCTCATCGTGGAGGAGTGCATGCAGCACTACGACGAGCTGTTCCAGCTCAAGGCGGCGCTGGCGCGCGCCGACGTCTTCCACCTCCTCACCGGCAGCTGGGCCACCCCCGCCGAGCGCTGCTTCTTCTGGATGGGCGGTTTCCGCCCGTCGGAGCTGCTCAAGGTACGAGCACGACCGCTGCCGCCGCCATGGCGTCCGCCCCGTGCGTGCTACTGCTAACCGAGCCTCCCTCTTTTTCTTGCATTGGCCATGCAGATCCTGATACCGCAGCTGGACCCGCTGACGGAGCAGCAGCTGCTGGGGATCTGCAACCTGCAGCAGTCGTCGGAGCAGGCGGAGGAGGCGCTCGCGCAGGGCCTGCACCAGTCCCTGGCCGACACCGTCGCCGCCGGCACGCTCAACGACGGCGCCGCCGCCCCCAACTACATGAGCCTCATGGCCGTCGCGCTGGAGAAGCTCGCCAGCCTCGAAAGCTTCTATCAGCAGGTCACTATTTTTACTCCCCCTCACCGTTCCCGGCATCATTCACTGCCCCCCGCATTGAGCTCTTATTCTTACTGCATCATGATCGGTAAACATTTTTTAACCCAACAATCTAACACAAAGAGGAAAAGCTGGATTAAACTTTCAAGTACAGTAGTCCTTCCCTGTCAGAACAGCACAGTAACAGTAGCAATGGAGCTGGTCCTCGTCCAGTCGTCCCACAGGCTACTGGGCCTTGTCCTGCTTTCTCCATGGCAGGCCAACCTTTTGTCAGAAAGCTAGCTTAAACCTGCAGAAAACCGGATAAGCATCATTACCACTTTCCAGCACGCATAATTAGCTCGTGATTAAACAACAAGCAAGCTAATGGCTTTGTTTAGTTCCAAAATTTCTCTCTTCAAACTTCACTATTTACCTATCACATCAAATCTTTTGCCTCATATATGGAGCATTAAATGTAGGTAAATAAAAAAACTAATTGCATAGTTTTGATGTACACGATGAAACGAATTTTTTGAGTCTAATTAGATCATAGTAGGACAACAATTACCACAAACAAACGAAAAGTGCTACAGTGTGCTACAATGTCCGATGTGACTTTTTTTACTACCATTTTATGGATCTAAACACAGCCAATGCTGTTTTTTGTTCAATGATCACAACAAGCTAATGCTGCTGGTGACAATTATTGTATGTTTTCTGGAGGAGTTGGTAGGGACCAAAGAAGGCAAGGCTTTGATCCTTTTTTATGTGTGTGGTTTTGGCAAGGCTTTGTTCCTGGTCACACGTGTACTGGCTGTACATACACGTACACACCTGTCTCTTTCTACAGAAAGTCAATGGCCGGATACATACGGTTGGCACTGTGCAGAAACGATGCCTCTTGTGCGTCTTCCCTGTGCCGGCCATCTCCTTTTTATTCTCTCTCCCTCTCTGTTTGCTGGTGCCTCGGCAGAACAGAGGCCCCACAGCCACAGCAAAAAATGCTTGAGGCCTCTCATTCATGGTGTGCTCCATGGCTTGCAAAAGTTGCAAGGGCTCAATCCATGAACAGTGTCAGGAAAAGGACACGGCCACCTAAACTTGAGCCCCATGGACGGCAAGAAGCCTAAAATAAATGACCATGCCTTTTTATGGATTAAGGAGATTGCGACCTCCAATTTGTTAGTTTATTTTCACCTTTCCTGAGCTATTATTCCTTTTGAGATGTATGCTTATTTTTGGTCTGTAGACAGAACTTTGCAAGAAGGCAGCTAATTAGTATTTCCTAGGTTCATGATTGGAGCAATCATTCCACAGAAAGCCTTATAAGACCCATGGGCACAATGAACAAAGTTGTTAGGAGTAGCAGTGTATTTGGATAAGATAGAGGTGCATATGAAAAAGACCTATTAGAAACAAGATCACAGATGATTGGTCATTCTCCTATTTTTTCAGGCTCTCAGGATAGAAGCTGCTTGTTGCTGATACTCACAACCTACTATCTCCAATCATTAATATATGATGTTTTGGACAAACAAAATGAATTAGTTTCAGTTTGTTTTGGTTGTCCAAAACATCATCATCGTGTATTGGTGACTGGAGGGAGTATTTCTTTTCATTCTCTAGAGATATGTAATATAAGAAAATGGTAAGCATAACTCAGCAAGTTGATATACAGCTGTCAATAGGTGGAAAACAATTGCTACACCATCAAAAGTCCAAACTTTTCTGAAAAGGACGTTTCATTAGATTAAGATTAAGCACCACCAGAGAACTTTGAGCCAGAGTCCAGGCTAGAATATAGTAGGAATAAGACAGCACGACAACACTAGAATAGATGCATCTGCATGATCCGAAAATGCCCTGTCATTCAAGATAATGGAAGCGCCAATGTGCAGCATAGCCAAGACAAGAAACAAATCTAATGTGACATCTCACCTTTCTTTTCATGTGTGCTGTTCCAACTGCAGGCCGACAATCTCAGGCAGCAGACATTGCATCAGATGCGCCGGATCCTGACCACTCGGCAGGCGGCGCGGTGCTTCCTCTCCATTGGGGAGTACTACCGCCGCCTCAGAGCTCTCAGCAATCTCTGGGCTTCCCGCCCCCGCGAGTAAGATTCAGACTTCAGCCTTCAGCTGTAAAACTGCACCCTGTTATTAACTCACTGCACTGTGGTTGTTCCCAACCATGCCTGAATCACATGTACTCCTTCTCTTTCCGAAAGATAAGATCACTTTTTTTTTGTTCAGATTTCAACACATGAAAAGTGAGAAATCTACATGGCTGACAATGCATGCATTTTACTCTCTCCTGTAACAGTAACTTCATCGGTGCAGAGAGCCTCAGCCCCACAGCAACGGAGCTGCAGGTTATGCACCAACAGCAGCAGAACCAGTTCTCGGGATTTTGAGGCCTCACCTGGAGGGTGTAGTAAAGTAGGGGCCGCCAGTGATGTGACCAAGATTCTGATTTTTGAGAAGGAGGTGCATTGTAATGTTGTATTATTAAAGTACTGAGAAAGCAGCATCACTAGGCGAAAGGGAGAGGAAGGAACTGCTGTGGTGCAATGTTGGGTGGCTCACCAGTTCATATGGCTCTTGAACTGATTGAAGGGTTAGCACTGCAGATTTTTTTTTTTGTGAGTAGCAAGAGAAAACAAAGCAGAGGCAGAGTAACCATTAAATAACTCTCAGGTTGTTTAATTGTTATGAAACACTTCTTTAGTAGACTTATCCAGGATGGATAGGCAGGGCCTAAGAGATTATTATACCACATAAATATGGTAGACAGGCAATGGCCTATCATCGGGTATAATCTGGTAGTGTTCCTCAATAAACAACGACACCAGCTAACCGGGCTGTCATCGCCTCATCGGCTACAATCTGGTATTGCTCAACAATAAACAAAGACATGGATGGATGGACCAAACGTTGCCTCTCCTAACAAAGAAATTGCTAACGAACTAAACAAACTGAATCAAACCAATGCTAATCCAAATTACAGGCAGCCAATTTTCGAAACACTTCTTTAGTAGACTTATCCAGGATGGATAGGCAGGGCCTAAGAGATTATTATACCACATAAATATGGTAGACAGGCAATGGCCTATCATCGGGTATAATCTGGTAGTGTTCCTCAATAAACAACGACACCAGCTAACCGGGCTGTCATCGCCTCATCGGCTACAATCTGGTATTGCTCAACAATAAACAAAGACATGGATGGATGGACCAAACGTTGCCTCTCCTAACAAAGAAATTGCTAACGAACTAAACAAACTGAATCAAACCAATGCTAATCCAAATTACAGGCAGCCAATTTTCGAAACCTGATTCTGCTAAACACTGATGGGAAATAGAGAAACAGCAATCTGTCTAAAGCCGACACAAAAGTTTAATATCATCACCCACAACAAGAAGAAGAACAAGCCTTTTAATACTGTCAAATAATATTTAAAAGCATGACTAGTGAAGAGTAAGGCAGAGCAATGTCTGAAACAGCTAGAAATAGACGTCAAGAAAGAAGAGCAATAGTCAGCAACACAAGTGGAAATAACACAGATGCTAACTGAATAGCAAATTAGAAGATGCAAGTCCATTCTATTCATGGACAAATGAATCTAAGAGAGAGCTGTCATGGCCTAAGATCAACCTATCAATGGGCCTGAAGATTTAGAATCAGCTCTGCTTTGAATGCATCTACCATGAACATTTTTTTAAAATATCTACCACGAAAATTTGAATAAGTTGTCATGTACAGCACTTTCCATCAGATGAACAATATTCCAATCACGCAGGTCTCAAAAATCCATCCTTTTGACTGCAAATTTGTGATTGAAAAGGCCTGGCAACAGCGATAAGGATAAAGGCCACAAGAGCATCCAAAACACAAGAGAACTTCATAGGAAAACTTAAAGAGAAGAATAGCTGAACACTTTCTTTGCGATCAAGTGAATGAAACATAGCAGTGATATTGAATGCAGGTTGCTGAAAGAAAGAAACATATCACATTTAGCTATAAATGAGACCCCATCAACCTAGCAGGGATTTTTTTCCCCCAAGAAGAAAAGGGTTCGACAACAGCACTTGCCTGGCAAGCATTCAGTGAGGAGCAAAGGTGTTTGGTTCCGGAGGGCTAAACTTTAGCCCTATCACATCAAAGAGAATCTTGTTATTTAAGAGTATTAAATGAAATCTAATTACAAAACTAATTGCAGAATCCCTAGGCAAATTCGTGAGACAAATCTAATGAGGGTAATTAATCCATAATTAGCAGATGTTTACTGTAGCATCACTGTAGTAAACCAAGGGTTGATTAGGCTCATTAGATTCGTCCTGCGAATTAGAACCCAGCAGTGCAACAACAGTAGTAAATTTATACATATAGTTCATACAACATACATACCAGAAAAGGATACCTTAGAGAATGAGCAATGTACATACTAGGAAGCAGTAAACAAATCTACAGAATGGTATAGTCCATCTTACATATCACAGTTATTGAACAATCCTGTTTCTTCCAGTTTCATTTTCGGTTATAATCTGAATGGATAACAGAACTCACATCTGATTCCCCACTTCTTTTTGAAGAGGCGAGCAGATGTTTCGACCATTCCTCCAAGCTTTTGCGGTGAAGAGTGTTCATCCTAATACAGGGCCGTTTCTCACGAATCATTTGCTCAGCAGCTTTCCAATCTTCAGCCAATCCTAGTGCAACAAGAAGTGCACACATCACACAGACGCTTCTGCCATGACCTGTTGTTAGGGATGTAACACACCATTAAATAACCAGCCAATCCTAGTGCTCAATCAGTCAATTGCATGGTCTATTAGAGAAGTGAGGAAATTGGTATGCACAAACCATTATGAAGAGGTTTAATTTTGAAACCAGTAACAAGGAGGTTTAAGCTAAAAGGCAAATTAAAGGTTGAGTTGGGTACATGTACCAAGCTTAAGCTTAATTTTCTTTTAATTTTTACGTTAATCTTGGCTAGCATTAGCAAACTCCCAAGGTACACTATATACTACTATATATGGGATGGATCAAGATACAGCCCAAGTGCAATGCAGATGCCGTTCAGCATCCCATGACGGTTTCATACTTGTTTGCAGATAAGCAAAAATAAATTATACATGAAAAATAACACACATGACACAAGATGACATAAAGGGCAGACCCAGTGCCGGCGGCTCCCACTGATTGGGGTCTAGGGAAGGGATAAAGAAAGGCAGGCCTTTCCCGTACAGTAACTGCAGGGAGGCTGTGTCGAACCCGCGACTTGGTGCTCAGTGGGTTGGCTTCACATCACTACACCAGGCCTGCCCTTCTAACACAAGATGACATGAAAATTGAAAAATAATGTATCAGTATGTTTTGTTTACTGACTAAACAATCAATGCCAGCATCTTTTATATGGTTCACCAATTCATTAGAACTCATCACCTCTGGAGGTAAATATGTATCTCAAGTCCCAACAACTATCTAAATACAACTAAACTACACAAATGCATTCTGGAGGGCCGACTGAGAGCATGTGTGGAGCCGTTTGTGGAGACGCTACGAGACAAGCAGTCGGAGGACTTCTGTTGATTAGTGGCTTAGCTAGTTTCTTTCTCGGTTGTCGAGCGGGTTGCTCTTTTTCTGTTCTTTTGCTTTGCAAAAACTGGTCTCCCCAGTTCTGATTCCTGTAATAACTCTCATTCGCTTTCTATAAAAGCCAGGTGAACCCTTTTTCTAAAAGAAAAGTATTTCCAAGAAAAAAATACATAGGGAAAAACAGCATAGTTCATTATCCAAAGTAGAGATGAGGAAAACATTTTTACCATAGGCACAGTGGACATAGATAGCCTTGTTCTGTGATCGCTTTCTCATAGCCCATCGCACCGCAGACTCAATCTGTGATGGCTGAGGAGCCCTTGTATCCCAAGTAGCAACGCACAGATATGCATTATTGGATAGAGTCGGGCTTTTTGGCAGCTCGCATGTGCAATCTATGACTGCAGGGTCACATGGTGGCAGGTGTTCAACTGAAGAAGGCCATCCTCCAACAAACACTCCATCTGCAATCTCAGTGTACAGGGGCTCATTTTTCACAAATCTTCGTAGCAGCACAAACATGTGGATGAAAAGAAGAAATGGCGAGAACATGATCCATGACCACAAAGGAAAGCTTCCATCGGATGCCTTGCCAAGGAGTAAAGGAAGATCAATCGCTGGATGGGAAGCTATGGAGACTAGCATTGCAATCATGGATGCATATATGAGAGGAAATGAGATAAGGGTTGCTCCAAGTCCATGGAAATAATATGCCACAGAAAGCAGGACAGCAGCCTTCAGTCCAATCAATCTAGATATTCCCCAACCCATCTCTGCAAGACATTAGATATAGACTTCAGTCCAACAATCAAGGACGAACAAGCACAAAATACATAGTAGTTAAAGCAACCTTTCACCATAAGAAACTACAGCTTGTTTAATGAACACAACATACAGGAATTATGTTATTTCAGTGGGATAATGACATTCAATATTATGGCTTGCTCAGTTGCTTTTTGTTTCGAAGTGAGCAGTATCAATGATTTAACATTCAAGGCATGTGGAGTTTATTAATTCCCCAAGCACAGCACAATATCTGACGTGATCCACTGATCCTTGATTAGCACAATCCAATGGTTCTGAAAATTTGCATTTTGAAACTCCACAAGGACGCACGTGAATCTGGAAACACGGTGACACTATATGCATTCCCGCAATGAGCAATTCACCATTTCGACACACGGTCACTTCATCCAGAACCCCTCAAATCACAGGGCCCTGAAAATTGTCAACAAAATCAATTCAACATCAACAGGACTGACACAAGACCTTGGTCCTATTTGTTTCTGCTTATCTGGACCTCGCTTTTCTGAAAAAGTAAGATTCTGAGATAAGCCAACTGTCTGGAGAATCGGCTGTGTAAATAAACTGGGTATTTGGCAATCCTGATTATTTTGAGTTGATTGTGTAAGTCGAGTGGTAAAATGTCTGAAGTGGCCTGAGGCTGATGCTATCTCATTTTTTTATTGAATACTAGCAGAAGTCAATAATTCTAATGTTTTCTAGTAACTTGTCTACATATTATAATGTCACAAATATGCCAAAGGATATACCAGCAGAACGGGCAAATTCCAAAACGGCGAAGGAACACTTGTATTAGGAGAATCAACTATCGCTATTGCATTTCTACTTTGTAAATTACATGTATGTTAAATAAGACTAGATTGGTCTATGTCAAGTAGTAAAAGTAGGGGCATTAAGGGGGTGGGCATCCTTACTCGGATGGGTGATGGAGTAGAGCACGCCGAGCACGAGCAGCGAGTCCCCCAGCTGCCAAAAGCGGAGGCAGGAGAACCAGCCGGCGTCAGGTGCACTGCAGGGGCGACGGCGAGGCTCCGGAGGCAGGGGAAGGGCAAGACGGCGCGGATGCGGAGGGAGGCGACGTCAGGGGAGGGAAGGACGGCGCTGGTCTGGAGGCAGGCGCGGGGAGGGCAGGGGCGACGGCGATGGCGGCTGCAGCGGGAGAGGGCAGGGGTGGCGCAGGGAGAGGGCAGGAGCGAGCAGGGAGAGGGCAGGAGGCGGCGGCGGAGGGACAAGCAGCGACGGCGCACGGAGAAAAGGAGGTCGGGGTCAAGGAGGCTCGCTTGTCACATAGGGAGTTCTCAACTTCTCATACGCGAAAAATCTAGGTTTTGCCGATTTTTAATAGAAAAAATTTAAAAAATAAGCTAATTTCGGCTGATTCAATAAATAAAGTTCTGTGAAAGTGAATAAATTAAAACAAGCTGAAAACAAAAAAAATCGAACGGAAGGAATCAAAATATTCAGAAAAGATTTTAGTTTATTTTCCATAACAGCTTATAATCACCCAAATAGAACCCTTGTCTCACCTATGCCGCAAATCTCAGAGTCACACACGCTCCGGAGGAGATTACCCTTAGTGCCGCCTGTTGACCAAGCTGCCTCACTCGCTTCGCTTCACGGCGTCCTCTCCCCTAACGGCTCGCCGTAGAGCGTTTCCCTGCTCTCGAGCCACGGAGCTTGCCGATCGTCGGAGTGGGACCCTCTCTCTCTAGGTTGAACATTTTTTATACCTCTAGGTTGAACAGTTTTTTTAACTCTAGGTTGAACAGTAGATGAGGGTGGAGACGAGTCCTGAGTCCTCACGTGATCGCCCTCTAAAAAAAAGAGTCCTCACGTGATCAAATTTTCAAAAAGAAAGAAAGAAAGAAAAAGAGTCCTGATGTAACCGTGTGATGGAGTCGCGTGCACCGTACCGTGGGTGGGAGGTGGAGTCTGTATATGGGCTTGCAGCAGAGCCACAGCTCACCAGAGGGCCCATGTTCCTACTTAGGTCCTGAGTGCGGGGGAATAGGTCCGTGCGGCCCAGATATGATCAGGTAGCTTGTAGGTTGCGTTTTTTTCTAGTACACAGCATCGATATTTACTGTAACTCAACAAACACTAAAAAATGCTGGAAATATTTTTTTCTGCGAAATACGCATGTTAGAATATGTAACTCAATAAACACTAAAAAAACTTTGGAATCGGCATGGTTTTAGGAAAGAAAACCTGCAATGCAAAACACTTGGCAAAAGCACTCTGCTGTGAAAAAATATTTGTACTCGCACTAGACGTCAGAAGCAAATGCAGACGATGGAGAAACAAACGGTATAGTATGGCTCTTGTCAAATACTACTATGTACGAGCAAAACACAAAGCACTCTGCTATGAGAAAAATTTTGGTAGTACTAGGTACTAGTAGACGCCAGAAGCAAATGCAGAAGATGGAGAAACGAACAGTATAGTATGGCCCTTGTTAAATACCAATATACTATACACGAGCAGAACAGGCAGAGCTTGTGTTGCGTTGCTATCTTACAGCGGGTTTATTGTTTGTACTACGACGCACGGCTTATAAACAGCAGCAGGCCAACGCACAGCTCGTGCTCATCAACCATTTTACAGCGATCACATCGCGTGCTGTTACTAACGACGTTGCTACTACCGACGCTGTTGCAGGTACAGCAGCGCTTCCGACGGAAGCAAGCGGATTGGACTCTGCACAATGCGAGCAGCGCTGGTCACATTTCACCACTTGGCGCTGCCGCAGCGGCGCAGCCCGCGACCGCTCTTCTTGGCGCTGACGTTCTCCCTCGCCTGCTCGATCATCTTCTCCACCAGCTGAAACAGACACAAAGCCATGGCATGTTCCCGTCAGCACACTGCCCAACAACCGTTTTGATTGCTACACTGACAATTAGCGGACGATGAACACTCTGCAAGAGAATGGCAGGGACATTACCATCTTTTTCTTCGACAGCAGAATTGTATTCTGCAGGAGAAAGAAGACGGAGCGCAGAAAATGTGTTTGGTCAGAACAATGTCTTAGATTGCTAAGAGAAATAATTGGGAGATGTTGATGAATCATGCTTCGCTTCTCAGTACCTCCTCGGCTTTGAGGCGCGCGTTCTCCTCCTTGAGATGGTTCAGTTCGGCCTCGAGCTCCACGGTATACGCCTGCACCAGCACCGTTTCAGAGCACATCAAGTCTCTTGTCACTTGAAACGCAAAGACCACCGAAAAACAGACGAGAACAGCAAATGCAAACCTGCTTCCTGGCTCGTGACCGGGCCGCCGACTCGCGGTTCTTGATCATGCGGCGCTGCCGGCGCTCCACCGTCTTCTCGGTGCAGCCGTCCTCGGGGAAGTCGCGCTTCCTCGCGCCGCCGCCGTTCCGGACCATCCCTCCGTTGCCAATGCAGCTCATCATCTCCGCCTTCGTCATGGCGCTCATCCCGTCCGACGACCCCGGGCTCACGGCGGGCGCCACGCACTGGGACGGCGGCGGCGGCGGCACCACCGCCATGGCCCCGGGGTACCCGTTGGGGTACCCCATGCCGTCGCCCATCACCGGGAACACGGCGTTGGCCGGCGCCACCTGGTACATCATGGGAGCCGCGAGCTGCCCCTGCGGCATGTGGCCCATCGGCGCAGCCGGGACCATGCCGACCGCCTGGCCGTACCCGGCGGCGAAGGCGCCCCGCACGACGCCGGCCTTGACCAGGAAGTCCTCCAGGGTCATCTCGCCCAGCGTCACCTGCCGCCCGCTGGCCGCGACGCCGCCGCTCCCCGCCTGCGGCTGCACGACGGCCTGCGGCGCCGGGTGGGCCCCCGCGTCCGCCGGGCCCTGGTTGATCTCCGCCCAGACCTCCTCCACCGTCTTCCGCGACAGCGGCGGCGGCAGAGCGAACGACCCCTGGCGAACCAGCCCGCTCCCTCCGTTCCCACCCACCCCTGTCGCCGCCGCCTCCTGCTCCGCCGCGTCCTGCTTGCACCCGCCGGTGGCGGCCTGGAACTCCTCGGCGTTCCATATGTTGGCCACGAACTCGTCCATGTTCATGGACCCGAAGTTGCGCCCCGGCTCGCAGAGCGAGCTCTGCAGCTCCTCCAGCGTCAGCGACATGATGGACGCCTGCCGCGCCAGCTGATCCGCCTGCGCCTGGTCCTCCGCCGCCGCGCCGCCGGGCCGGGCGCCGACGCCCTGGTCGCCGCGCTGGTGCGAGGTGACCTCCTGCTCGTCGAGGACCTTGACGTTCTTGCTCATCTCTGACGCCATCACGATCCCTCCCCTAGATCTTCTTTGTTTCCCCCTTACTGCTCTGCTTGAACGCCGCACGCCGTCCTTATTTATAGCCTGCATGCCAGAACAAAGCGCGGTGATTAGAACCGGCTCCAAATCGAGAAAACCCAGGTGCATGCGGTGCCGGTGCTTGTCGCATCCGCTTGAATAAATGAACAGATAAATGGGGGCGCTGATCGGATGTATGCGAGTGGATGGTGGATAGATACTTCCTCGTTTGTACACTTGCCTCGTCTGTTACGTAGGTTCAGTTTCATGCTCTCGCAAAACGGGACCGATCTTCCACGCTCGGCCAAAGACGGTAAAAAAGAAAGGTAATGCTGATTACTTCACCCTGCCTCTTGTTTTGTTCTCTTTGTACAAAAGACTTCACTCTAGTTGTGCCGTAGTATTAATTTGCGCAAAACAGGTGAAGTCGAGAACAGAGGTAAACGCTTCCATCCATCCTCACAAACTAACACTTGTGCTTTACCAGCCAATCGCTGGCAGATACACGAGACGTTAGTAGGCTTGTTCCTTGAGGCTTCAGCGGCGGCTCATGGCTGCATCCGGCTTCGATATGCATGGCAGGTCATCGGCGCACGTTTTCCTTGGGTTCCGGCATGCGAGTCAGTTAGGCCTGCGTGCGTCCTCTGCTCTGGCAGTAGCCAAGGAGCGCGTGGTGACGTCGCCCCCCTGGCCGTTTCCCAACAGAAACGAAGGCCCTATTTACCACTCCATAAACTCCGTAAACACAAAAAAATCATCGCATCCAATATTTCGACACATGTATGGAGTACTAAATAAAGTCTATTTACAAAACTTTTTGCATAGATGGGCTGTAAATCACGAGACGAATCTAATGAGCCTACTTAATCCATAATTTGCAACATTGATGCTACAGTACCACCCGCTAATTATTGATTAATTATGGATTAATTAGCATCATTAGATTCGTCTCGCGATTTACAACTCATATCTGCAAAAAGTTTTGTAAATAAACTTCATTTAGTACTTCAAATTAGTAAGATTCCAAAAAAAAAATTTGCCCTGTAACTAAACAGGGCCGAATGCTGGTGGTAGACGGGGCTGCGAGGAGGCGTGACCATCTTGAACCTTGATCCGTCTCCCCCCACGGCTTCCGTGGTGGGACAACCCGGCCGTGCGCTAAGCGCGAGGTCTGACGAGCTCCTTGTTGACATTTAGCTTGTGGTTCGCTGGGCCGCCGCGGACGTAGCGTGATCGGCCACTCCTATTCGACCTCGACGCGCGTGCTAGGTGCAGTCACAGTAATTTATTTCTTTTTTCTTTTGCACGACGCAGTTGTGCATGCAGAGTCATGCTATACGGCAGCAAGTGGCGGACGCAAATTACAAACTTAGGGGGCTTGGTTCTTTCTCATTCTCATCTCCACTCATTTTCTCTCATTTTCTTCATCTTTTTTTTTCTTCTCATTTTTCTCCTTTGATTTCAATGGAGGTTTTGGGCAGTAGGCGGGGCTAGAGCCCCCCTAGCCCCCCCTAAACCCGCCCCTGACGGCAGCCTGAGGTGAAATTATCAACCAAGGTCCTTGAACTTTCCCGGATTCTCACATTGGTCCATAATATACGCTAAATGGAAGGCGGCGCATCTAGGATAAGTTTTCGGACGTTTGCTCTAAATCCAACGATTTCAGAACTAACTGGAATCTCCATTAGAATGAATCAACTGATTCAAAAGTCTAAGTCTAAATACCCAGATGAAGATTCATGAAAAAGTTGTGCACGTCTCGCATCATCTTTGTGTCAAGTGTGAACTCTGAAAAGCATACATACTCCTAGCCGAGCGCGGGCCAATTTGTTCTGAACATCTTCCAGACTGAATGAATTGTAGGCCCATAATTTGTATGTAAGGTGTAAACTGGCATTTGTCCCATAAATCCGATGTTGGCCCATTTTAGGCCCATGTCCAGATAACATTGAAACCACTGGAAGCTATCACTATATCGCTTCTTGTCTTCTTCTTCTTCTTCTCCACAAAAGCTGACACTTCTCTTTTTTTTAAGTTTTAATCTCTCATGTGTTTTAAATTTTTAAATTTTGTTTCTCATCATCATTTAAATTCTTGCCGCAAAAGAAAATACACAATTTAGTCCTATATCATTCGTAAATGATAAAGGTCGCACCTACGAAAATCTGAGGGAGCTTGTAGTTGTAGGTACTTCCCCTTTAGGACGGGTTACTGGCAGTGGCAGAGGCAGATGCATGGTGGTGTTCACATTTTCAAGGGCTGCCTCAACTGTAAATGAATGGAGGGCCAATCGACCAGACATGCAGCAACAGAAGGTCGCTTCTTCAACATTACGGCAAAAAGATGAGGAATGAACAGCATAGTATCAAATCAAACCCGGTCAGCAATAGTCAGTCCATCGACCTAATTCCTGCCCCTCGCTGTTAGCTCTAATCACGAATTACGCCGCAAAGCGCACCGTCAAACACCCCGCATTCATCCCAAGTTAGCACAAACGGTAGTGAAACGTACCTGCTCAGGCGCCGCGCCCGAAGCGAGCACCGAGCGCGGCCGCGCGCCGCCCGGCAGCCGATGCCCAGCGCAGAGGTTGGCCGGCCGGCGGCGAACCGAGCAGCCGCCGCCGGAGTGACGGAGCGGAGCGTTAAGCGGGGAGAGTTTCTCGCCGCGCGGACGGACGCCGCGCGAGAAAATGGGCGCTTGGCTTGGCGTGGGAGCCGCGGGGCGGTCTGGGTGCGGCGCCTAAACGGAGGCAATTAGCTCTGAGCTGCTAGACATGTGCGCGGCCGTGTCGGCATTACTTATAGGCAGGCGCGGCCGCGTGGGGGCGAGACGGCGCATCTGGCGCTGCTCGCCCCCTGTCCATCGTTTGGACTTGTCGGGCTCGTCGGCGCGCTGGCTTTCCACCCCAATCGCGATCCTTTTCCTTGCCTTCCGGGGGAGGCGAGGCGAGGCGAGGCGATGGGCTCCAAAGTTTCGAGGGGCCGCTACGGCCTAGCCGCTGCATGCGGCTTGCTTCCGCCTCGGGGTTTTGTCAGCTCTGCAGCCCCCATGCAGGCAGGCGCAGGCAACGCCGCAGTCTGCCGCGCGTTTATCTCCTTGTTTTTTTTTGCGAGGAATATCTCCTTGCTTTTGTTTGCCCTTAGGCTCTCTGCCGAGTTGCCACCGCCCGCCGGCTGCGCGCACCGACGCCGGTGTACACCGAGGGGCGTTAGGGGGTGATTGGTTGCTCGTATGCAGCCGAACCTGGCTCGCGGGATGCAACGTGAGCGTGATTGGTTGGTTGAATTAGCACTTGAGCCTGGCCCGTGCGGTGCAAAAAGCTTCTCCGGGCCTGGCTCACCGCATGCAGCAAAATCGAGCGTTTCCTGGCGGCCAGGCTCGTGTGGTGCAAGCTAAGCTTATGGGGGAGCGTGCACTGAGATGAAAAAGGGGCTGGACCGGCGCTGGATAGGCAACCAAACAAAATCTCTGATCGACCTGGCTGATTGGAAACATGAGCCAAACAGATGGCTGCCGCACCTAGCGAGCCAGGCCAGCGGGGGCCAGGATCTGTCGTGCGAGCCAGGCTGCGCAGGTCCGCAAACCAATCGCGCCCTATCTGGCTGGCACACTCTGCATCGCAGATTTGCGCCGAGTTCAGACAAGAGCTCGCGAGATGGGAATACGAGATGAGAAACATCCATGCATGATTGCATGTCAGTGTAAAGTCGTCAGAAATTCAGCTACGAACCGGAACCAAAACCAAAACTTGCCCTTGCTCTAGCTAGGGTGTGTTTAGATCCGCGAAAATCTAGTAGAAAATGTCACATCGGACACTGTAACACATTTTAGCACTTTTCATTTGTTTGTGGTAAATATTGTCCTATTATAGGTAACTAGGCTCAAAAGATTCGTTTCGCAACGTACATCAAAACTATGCAATTAGTTTTTTTATTTACCTATATTTAGTACTCCATGCATGAGTCGTTTGCTATATTTAATATTTTGATGTGATTTTGATGTGATGGAAAGTTTGAAAAATTTGGAGAAACTTGGGGAAGTGAACACAGCCCTAGTTGCATTGCATTTGAATTGAACATTCTCCCGGGTAGCATGTCAGCACCGAAAAGACAGACGCACGCCGTGCCGGGTGGCCGTAGGAAAACGAGGAGGGGTGGCCAAAACGTACAGGCCGCGAGAGGCGGACACGTGCAGGATACGTGCCGTGACGGTGATCCCCACTCCGTGCCTGCAGTCGACGGTCCAATCTCCGTTGCGCAGTGCAATCAGGTCCTGTTTAGGCTATTCCCAGCAATGCTCCTATCAGCATGCGGATGCGGAAAAAAGGCACGCAGATACGAAAGATGCTCATGCAGCAGGTTGCGCATGCGGCTGCGGAAAAAAAGAGTCCGCTCTCAACGCCACGCATATCTACGGTTTCTCTCTCATCGCATCCTTGCAGACTGCTTTTGGTATTCGCACCAGCAACCGCATGCTGCTGGAATTGCTCTCGTTTTTAGGCAGCGCTGGTGGTGGGCCATACTGAGTTTTTGCGTATCCGCATCGGAGGACTGCTGGGAATAGTCTTAGTTCACACCCCATAAATCCCATAAACACAAAAAAGAGTAAAATGCACTGGAGTCCTTAAACTAGTTGATCTGTTCTGTTTAAGTCCATGAACTTTGAAAATGCATTTTTAGATCCACAATCTATTCAAGTGTGTCATTTGAGGTCCAAAACACCTCTTACCAGCGTTGACCGCCTACGTGGACCGCCACGTAAATCCAACGTGGACCGTATATTTGCAAATCACCCCTTTCCTACACTTTGTTCCCCCAGGCCTTTCGCCGGGAGAGAGGAATGGGCAACGCGCAGAGGTGCTCGCCGGCCGCCCCTGCTCCGCGCCCCGCCCCGGCCATGGAGGTGCTCGCCGGCCGACCCTTCTCCGCGCCCCGCCCCGCGCGCAGAGGTGCCATGGCCGCCGCCGCCGCCGAGCTCGAGGGCACGGGCACGCCTAGCCCCCCGGCGCACGGGCATGCCCAGCCCCCCGGCGCACGGGCCGCCTCCTCGCGCCACTCGGCCCTATCCCACCGCGCGTGCCCAGCTCCGGCTCGCCGCGCATCTGCCATGGCTGCCGGACACGCGCGTTGGAGCAGCGGCCGGCCTCCTCCGCGGCGGGCCCGCCATGGCCGCCAGATCCGGCCGAGCTCGAGCGGGCCTGCCATGGAGTAGGAAAGGGGGCCTGGGCCGCCCTGCCTCCGCCGCGCCGTGGGCGAGCCACCCGCGGGCCGTCCGCACTACTCCGCCGCGCCGCGTGTGCAGGGGAGGGCCGGGGATCCGCGGCGCTCGCCCAGTCGCCTCCACCTTTGCCTCGCGCGCGCCCGGCCGAGCAGGGGCCGTGGCCGCCGCGAGCAGAGGGAGGCCCGCCGCCGCCTCCTTGACCCCGCCGTCCTCCGCACCTCCTCCGCGCCGCCGGTGCCAGCGCGCGGGCCAGCTCGAGGTGGGGAGGGGCAGCGAGCCGGGGAGGGGCGGCGCGGCTCGCTACTCTGCGCGAGCAGGGAGGGTGCTCGCCCGCCGCGCGTGCCCGGCCCTGCTCGCCACGGAGCAGGGGCCGCGGCGGCGCCCTGCTCTGCCCCCCGTGAGCTCGAGCGGGAGGGAGAGGGAGGGAGAGAGAGGGAGGAGGGGCCGCCGTCGCCATGGCCGCGCCATGACCCGCCATGGCCGGCAGCCAGAGAGACGGCCCAAGCTCAGTCCGTGCTGCCGGGGCGGGGCAACGCCGCGCCGCGCGCGGATCCGGCCGACGGCGGGGCGCCTCCGCGCCACGAGCCTCCGCGGCGAGGGAGGAGGAGGACTGGGGCGGCGCGGCGAGGGAGGAGGGGAGAGGCCGCGGCGGCGCAGAGCTGAGGCCGGAGGAGGGGCGCGCCCATGGCCGGCGCGGGGAGGGAGCAGGAGCGCCCATGGCCAAGGCGCGGGGAGGGAGCCGAGGAGCGGGGCTGCAGTGGCCCGGCGGTGCGGGAGCAGAGGAGATGAAAGGATGGGGGAGAATTGAGGAGGGCTCGGCTTGGGAGGGGTGATTTGCAAATATACGGTCCACGTTGGATCTACGTGGCGGTCCACGTAGGCGGTCAACGCTGGTAAGAGGTGTTTTGGACCTCAAGTGACACACTTGAATAGATTGTGAACCTAAAAATGCACTTTCAAAGTTTATGGATAACAAGTCAACTAGTTTAAGGACCCCCAGTGTATTTTACTCAAAAAACATCACATCAAATGTTTCGGCACATGCATGGAGTACTAAATAAAGTCTATTTACAAAATTTTTTGCATGGATGGGCTGTAAATCGCGAGACGAATCTAATGAACCTACTTAATCTATGATTTGCAACAGTAATGCTACAGTAACCATTCACTAATTATGGATTAATTAGCATCATTAGATTCGTCGATTTACAACCCATCTGTACACAAAGTTTTGTAAATAAACTTCATTTAGTACTTCAAATTCAAATTTGCAAGATTCTTTCGAATTTTTTTTTTTGCGTTCCAACTGGCCTCAATTGCGCGGCCTGCTCAGCCGGTGCCCGCACCTCCACAGGAAGCAGTCAAGCAGGTACGCACATGCACAGATCCACTGGTCTGTCGGGTCGCTTGCAGCATCCACACCACACTTGACACTTCCACACCCCATGCGGATGCGGGCCGCCGATGGGCAATGGCTTGCTGAATGGAAGGCATGGAAGGATTGCTTGTGCTTATCTTTGAATGAAGTGCTTGTGCTTGTGCTTGTGCTTGATGTGGGTGTGCTGCTACAGCGGAGTGGCAAAGTATTGGTTAGAGAAAAGAAAAAAGAACATCGTTTTTATGTTTCGTTTATAGGAAATTTTATTCCGTCTTTTCACTGTGTAAATCGTGTTGGGATGAGATTTTAGATTCTTTTTTCACTCAAGATGTTTCTTTTTCCAAGGGCACTTCCGTTCAGACAAGGTTCTTTTGAAAGCCTGGCCTTCTTCGATGGAATTTCAAAATCACCAAAAGAAAAATCTGACTTTAGATTTGGGGACCATTTTGTAAGCAGCAGAGAATAGAAAAACAGGAAAAGCATCCGGTTGCTGTCAAACTAAAGGTGCAAGCTTTGAACAGAGCTTGTTGTTGAAGCTCTCCGATTCCTGTTCCGTGATGTTTGACCAAGCTTTGTCACCTCCTGACGTAGTGTCTTTCGACCATTCATTTTACAAGATATTTGGGTGGGTTCCGTGCATTTAAAAAAAGGATCAAATAACTAACTGCCTTAGATGATATATTAATGGGCAGCCCACATGAAATTTTTTGTGAGCCGTCCACTCTCCTCTCTCTCTCTCTCTCAGAAATTTTTTCGAATAAGTCCCTAACATTTTCTGAAATCAACTCGCAGTCCATCACACCTCCCGTCGGCCACCGCCGCGCGCCACACGCCGTGCGTGCGGCCCGCCGCCGGCTGCGTGCCGCGAGGCCTCGCCCGCCGCCGGCCCGAGCTCACCGAAGAGAGAGAGAGAGCGAGCGAGCAGAGGGACAGCGGGAGCAGAAGGGAGCAGGCCAGCACGTCATTGCACGCAGCTCTCAGCCGTGGCGAACGCCGCCGCGTGCCCCGTTGACCAACCGCCACAGTGTGCCCCACAAGCCGAATCGAGCTGCCAGCGTGTGCCACCTCAACCGCCACAGTGTGCCCCACAAGCCGAATCGAGCTGCCAGCGTGTGCCACCTCGACCGTCGACGAATCTAACGCGCCCGCCACGCGCATCCGTGCTAAGGGGCAGCCGCCGCTGCACCGCGCCCCCGCACGGTGGAGGCCTCACCCGCCAGCGGCCAGAGCTCCGGCCGCGACCAGGTGAGAGAGAGAGGGACCCGATGCCAGTTCGAGTTCCCACCGCGTCCAGGGGAGAGAGAGAGGGAGAGTGGGAAGGGACCGAGCCAGTGGAGGGGCGTACGGCAGCACGGCGCCACGCGCCCCATCGCCGCCGCCCCACGCGCCGCGAGGCCCAATCATCGCGCAGGAGTCCTATCAGCGCCCGCTTTGTCGCCGTCGCGACCCTTCGGTCGCCGCCGGCCTCGTGCGCCCCTGGCCGTCCTTGGCTCCGCCGCTGGGAGGGCCCAGGTGAGTGAGGTGCGCCGGGAGGGAGCTGGCAGAAGGCGTGAGGAGAGAGAGAGAGAATGACAGGGAGGGAGGAGGACGTTGGTTGGGGGAGTGGGTAAAAAAACTGGCATGTGGGTCCCACAGCCTATGACGAGTGCGGGGAAACTTCGTGTAGATAATGAATCTCGATGACCAGAACAAAATATTCAGAAGAGATGCTAGACGTACAAATAGTACACGATAAAAGAAATAAAAGTCTATTGATGACAAAACACACACCTGCCGCATTACTCTACAGGTATCCGGATCCCCACCTGACCCTGATGGCTAAAAAAGTGCTTAGCGTGCGACACATATTTAAAAATCTCATGCACGAATAAAATAAAAACACATCTGTGCATGCTAATGCTATATAGTTGTTCCACTACACAGGTTGTTCAACCTACTAACAGTTAGTGCAGCAATAACCTGCGACCAAAACAAGAAAAGGAGAACAAATTGACCAAATCGTCCTACATACATAGCAGTATTTAAAAAAATAATATCAACCTAATTACATTCTTTTTTATGTATCAAATAAAGTTTCAAATAATACAAATAAATGGTACAAGCAGGTCTTCGGGGCGTTTCTAGTTGTAACAGAGTTTGGGAGGAAAAACGAAAAGAAAAGGTTGGTGGTGGGGTTGGAAGGAGAGGCTGGGTAGAGCCCAATGCTGCCCCCACACAAGTAGGAGCAGGCTTCATGGCACGGAGGCCTTTTGTCACAGAATAATCCAAATAATACTGATCAAGTGCAATAATTAACAACTTAAGCTTAAACCACAGCTTCTGCACTCAACCAGTACACCCAGACTACCTGCTGTAACCAGGATCGATTACACGGGAACTCTCGACAAAAGACGAGCACAGGTGATTACAAGCAAAAGCAGAATTCAAATTAATTTACAAACAGAGTTTAACACAAGCTTCAGAAATAATTTACAACAAAGTTTTACAATCCAGGGTTTACAATCCAAATCTCAGAGTTCAACACAGCGGAAGTAAAACAGAGTTTAAAATAGAGACCCAAAATACAATACGATAACTGCCATCGACGACAAAAGACGAGCTTCACATCTTGCCCACTGATGTGAGGCCAATCTGCCCGTACTTTATGGAGAAGACGGAACCCACTCGACAGTCCAACTCGGAGAAGAGGCTGACCACTCCAAGACGCACAGATCTCCTCGAAGTCTTCCGGAACATAGCCTGCTCAGGAAGGGGTACAACCAAACCCTGAGTACTCTAATACTCAGCAAGACTTACCTGTCTATGGGTATACTTAGCCCATTAACTAGACATGCAAAGCTCTTTGGCTCTGGAGTTGTTTTGCGGAAAAGCTACTAATACTGAATCCTTACTTTCAACATTTTAGCTCCAATTGATTTGACAGCTACAAACTAAGTTCACCTATTTCTCTAGAGCATACAAGGTTGATCATATTATCTTTTAGTAACATACAACTTAACATTTCCATTCCAGTCTCATTCCACTTCTTTACTACGATGTGACAGAGAGATCAAGGTTCTCATATCCGCGAGTCACGGCGAATCGATCCGATTTAACCTTGCAAGGTGAACCTAACTCACACGCCCAGTGCGACCCTGCCGAGTTACACCGAGCAACCATTCCCACGATTACCCCGAATCCTGAATCAAGCCCGCCAGCACCCGGATGATGAGCTCCGCACGTGCGAACACCCGGTGAACCCGTGGACGACTTCACCATCCGTCATCCCCTACCCAGCACCGCAGGTCGAGAATCAGAGTTCGACGCAATTTAGATAATTAGCTTACCGGTTTCGACTACCTCCTACTCCCGGCATGTGGTTAGTATTGTTCAATCCTCGATCAATAGTGCCAACAATGGTACGGTCCTCAATCGACACAGGTGGAGTCTTGGTTTTTCCTTTATTCCATAGTCATGTCCAACTTTCCTCCACCCGGTCTCCACTTTCAATCATACAGTACTCTTTTCCCATAACCTTCTGAGGTGGAGGTGCGGGATGAGGTGGAGCGGCTCGGGGAGGGCTCGGGCTCGAAGAATGGCGGCGAGACGGCGACGGAATGGTTGGCATGGCGAGCGGCGGCGCTAGGGTTTGCTTGCTCCGCTCGCGGCGCGAGGAAGGGTACGACGAAGGCAAAACGGGATTGGCTACTGGAACGGCTGCAGAGGCTTAAGCAGCGCTGGGACTCACCGGAGAGGCGACGCGTGGCGGCGCTGGCACTGTCGCCGCCACTTAAGAAGAACAGGGGAGATGACCGGTCTAACCGACGCCCCATACCGGTCTAACCGGTCCCGGCCAGACACGATCAATAATTCCATATTCCACTTTTAACTGCCCAAAACTCAAAATTTTCCATTGAAACTTGGAATTCGGCCAAAATAGAAGTTGTAGAAGAAGATTAGTTCTACCACTTTGGTATTGGGCGAAATTTGATTCGGAGTTTGGATTACGGAGAAAAACGTGCTCACCGTTCGGCTAGAGTTGAGTACTATCGACGATCATGATCAAGCTAAAGACATTACTATGCCATGATTAGCGATTAATCATAGGATTAGCACCAAAATTAACACCGGGGTGTTACAGCCTTCCCCCCTAAAAAGAATCTCGTCCCGAGATTCAGGACGATAGAATTACGGTGGAAAGTTCAAGGGCAAATACCTTGATGCGTGCGTAGAAACTCTAGATACTTGGACTTTAGAAATTCTTCTTTTTCCCAAGTAGCTTCCTCTTCGGAATGATGAGTCCACTGAACCTTATAAAATTTGATGGTAGTACGACGAGTAATATGGTCCTTGCGATCAAGTATCTTGATTGGACGCTCAACATAAGTGAGATCAGATTCTAACTGAATTGTATCACTATCAATAGCTTCAGTTGGAATTCTCAGACATTTCTTCAGTTGTGATACATGGAAGAAGTTATGAATTGCCGCAAATTTTGCTGGAAGATTCATCTGGTAAGCTACAGGACCACATCTCTCCACTATTGGATATGGACCAATGTAGCGGGGAGCTAGCTTTCCTTTTACTCCAAATCTTTGCACGCCTTTCCAAGGTGATACTTTCAGATAGACGTGATTGCCAACTTCAAAGGCAAGTGGACTACTTCTTTTATCAGCGCAACTCTTCTGCTGAGACTGCGCAATTTTCAAATTTTCTTGAATAAGACGGACTTGCTCTTCAGCTTCTTGAACCATATCGAGTCCAAGTATAGTTCTTTCCCCTGCCTCTGACCAATTCAGAGGTGTCCGACATCGACGACCGTATAATGCTTCGAATGGTGCCATTCTGATGCTTTCTTGGTAGCTATTATTATAAGAAAATTCCGCTAATGGCAAACATTCATCCCATTTCTGTGGGTAAGTTAAGACACAGGCATGGAGCATATCCTCTACAATCTGATTTACTCTCTCCGTTTGGCCATTTGTTTGAGGATGATATGCAGAGCTGCGAATAAGATGGGTCCCCAAGCAAGCATGTAATTGCTCCCAAAAGCGAGCAACGAATTGGGTCCCACAATCGGATATGATGGTCTTTGGCACCCCATGCAAACACAGTATGTGATCCATGTACAACTCGGCATACTTCTTTGCCCGATAGATAGTTTTAACTGGAAGAAAATGTGCTGATTTGGTATGGCGGTCTACAATAACCTAGATAGAATCATAACCCTTTTGAGTTCGAGGTAAACCGACAATGAAATCCATACTAATGTCTTCTCATTTCCATTCAGGAATATTCAAGGGCTGAAGAGTTCCCGCCGGTCTGAGATGACTAGCTTTAACCCTTCGACAGATGTCACATTCAGACACATACTTGGCAATCTCTCTTTTCATCCTAGTCCCCTAAAATCGTTGTTTCAGGTCTTGGTACATCTTGTTGCTACCAGGATGGATGGATAGTCGGGAAGTATGAGCTTCATCAAGAATTTGCTTTCGGAGCTCAAAATCCATAGGTACCACTATTCGATTATTAAACCATAACACATTCTGATTATCTTCGTGGAAATAACTTACTTGCGGATCTCCTTCTGATAATCTTCTCTGAATTTCTTTTACTCCTTTATCTTTCTTTTGTGCTTCAATGATTAGGTCACGAAGAGTAGGAGTGAGTTCTAGATGGGCCAATGTGCCATGTGGTACAATGCTCAAGTTCAATTTTTCAATTTCAAAGCAAAGAGACTCACTTAAGGGTGTAGCAGAGAGGCAATGACAGTGATCCTTGCGACTTAATGCATCTGCAACCACATTTGCTTTTCCTGGGTGGTAGTGTACTTCGTGTTCATAATTCTTAATCAACTCGAGCCATCATCTTTGATGCATATTCAGATCAGCTTGAGTGAAGAGATACTTGAGACTCTTATGATCTGCATAGATGTTACACCTTGTACCCATAAGATAATGTTGCCAGATCTTTAAGGCATGGACTACGACTGCTAGTTCAAGATCATATGTAGGATAGTTCTCTTCGTGACGCTTGAGTGATCGAGAAGCATAAGCTATCACTCGATTCTCTTGCATCAGAACACAACCAATTTCGGTGCCTGAAGCATCACAATAGACATTGAATGGTTTTGTTGTATCTGGTTGGGCTAGGATTGGTGCTGAAGTAAGTAGAGTTTTTAACTTCCGGAAAGCTTGCTCACATTGGTCACTCCAATGAAATTTGGTACCTTTTTTGAGAAGTTCAGTCATAGGTTTAGCAATCCGAGAGAATTCTGGTATGAATCGACGGTAATAACCCGCTAAACCTAAGAAACTTCGGATTTCAGCCACTGAGGTTGGAGCCTTCCAGTTCAGTACATCCTGTACTTTTCTGGGATCAACAGAGATACCCTCAGTCATGATAACATGACCTAGAAATGGAACTTCCTTTAGCCGAAATTCGCACTTGCTGAGTTTAGCATATCGCTGATGTTCTCTGAGACGCTGAAGTACTATATGAAGATGCTGAGCATGTTCTTCCTCCGTCTTGGAGTAGATTAGGATATAATCAATGAATACCACTACAAATTTATCCAACTCTGGCATGAATACTGAATTCATGAGGTACATGAAATAAGCTGGAGCATTGGTTAACCCAAAGGACATAACCAAGTACTCATAAAGACCATAACAAGTGGAAAATGCTGTTTTTGGTATATCTGATGGCCGAATTTTGATTTGATGATAACCAAATCGAAGATCTATTTTTGAGAAGAACTTGGCACCGGCTAATTGATCAAAAAGGAGATCAATGTGAGGGATAGGATACTTGTTTTTAATGGTGACCGCATTCAAGGGTCGATAGTCTACACACAATCTTAACCCATGATCTTTCTTTTTCACGAACAAGGCTGGACAACCCCACGGTGAAGTACTTGATCGGATGAAACCCTTATCTAGTAATCCTTGCAACTGGATTTTCAATTCAGCCAACTCACTATGAGTCATTCAATATGGTCGTCGAGATATAGGTGCTGTACCAGGCTGTAGTTCAATCACGAACTCCACATTTCGATCGGGAGACACACCTAGTAATTCTTCTGGAAACACATCAGGATACTCACTGACCACCGGAATTTCCGCTAAGCTTTTTCCTTTAAGGTGATAGATTGCATTGATGGGTAGTTCATGCTTAGAGAGATGAATATCCAAAATACTATGTGTGGAAGAATTGATTCGGACAATGCGAGATGAAGTATCAAGGGTAACACGATGTTCTTCCATCCAATTCATTCCAAGAATGATATCTATTCCCCGGTTTGGAAGAATAATGGGAGTGGTTCGAAATTTTTTTCCACCTAGGTCAAGGAATACGCCCGAAACACATTGTCTGGCGTTTAACTGTGCACCCGATGCATGAATAATATATGGTCTTTTCATGTATGTTACTTGTAAGTTGAGCCGTGCTACACATGCTTCGCTGATAAATGTATGAGATGCTCCGGAATCAAATAACACAACAACAGGGCGCTGGTTAACGGAAAACATACCCATCGTCACTTGAGAACCGTCAGTAACATCTTCCAGTGTAGTGTAGTTCACACGACCAGTTTTGATAGGTGCAGCTTTCTTCTTGTGATCCTGTGTACTGGCAGTTGGAACTGGTGCGAGAGGCTTATAGTTAAACTGCTTGCGTGGTAGACGACAATCACGAGCCAAATGCGCAGGAAGTCCACAGTTGAAACAGGGATAGTTATTAGTGCGTGTAACTTGCTGCATTGGCGGCCTCTGTCCTTGCTGCGGCGCTGGGAGACGTGGTACCCACGGCTGCTGTTGTGGCGGCCTAGTGACCCAACGGCCTGGCTGCATAGGGCGTCGTGGAGCTTGCTGATTTCCTGTATGTACTACCTTGTACCTCTGGGGTGCACTGTTGGAAGATCCAACAGGTGCCTTCCTCTTTTTATCGGCCTTGTGAGCTAAGGTAGCATCTTCTTGAGTAATGGCCTTATTAACCAGTTCTGTAAAGTTGGCACAAGTAGTTAGGGCCAGTTTGTCTTGCAGTTTGGTGTTCAGTCCCCTCCGGAAGCAATCCTGCCTCTTTTCGTCACTATCCACATGGAAACCACCATACTGAGACAACTGATTAAAGATTTGAGCATACTGCAGAATAGTATTGTTTCCTTGCTTCAATGCTAGAAACTCTACCATCTTCCTTCTCATCAGACTAGTAGGGATATGATGGGCCTTGAATGCTGCCACAAACTCATTCCAAGTGAGTTGTGTATTGGGAGGGAGCAATGCTTTATGATTAACCCACCATATCTTTGCTGGGCCTCTCAGTTGCTGCGATGCAAAGGCAGCCTTGTTCACTTCTGTGCAATTGAGGATGCTGAACTTGTCCTCGATGGTGTGAATCCAAGCATCTGCCTCAAGGGGATCATCTGCCTTGTGAAACAGAGGTGGTTAGGTGCCCAGAAAACCGACATAGTCAGTTTCTGCTGGTGGTGCTTGTCGACCTCTGCCGACATTGTTTTGCACCAATTGCCTCATCAATTCGGTCTGCTCATTGCGGTCAGCGATAAGGGCCGCAATAGCCTGAGCCAAGGAGAGAGGTGGCGGTGGTGGTGCTCCGTGATCTCCATTTCCATGGTTAGCAGCGTTGTTATCGCCCATCTGTAAAAGCACCATCCCTTGGTTAGCCATTTCGCTATTAGGAATAATCCATGCAATAAAGAATGTGCATAATTAATATGAACACACATCATGATCTATTCCCCTCACGATATGGTTCACCAAGAGAGTAAAAATACTTGTTTCCATTACATCCGCATATATCCAAATTTAAATAACAGATTGAGTACTCGGCTGGCTACAATCTTGCAGTTATACACGTTACATATCCGGTCCGAAGTAGCCCTAAAGTAGGTAGTACTGAACATTGCTCAACAAAAATGCAGATTCATAGACATCCAAAGCCTCGCTCATAACCAAAATTTTCACACATTAACATGAGGATCATTACAGGACAAATTTTACATTAAGCAGCCACGCTGCTTAAGCTGATGCAGTTCGTTACATTACCACACCCTACTACAACTCCATACTAGCATTAAAAAAGGGTTTGTACACAACCCGAACAACACACTATCATTAGCGAAGGGGTTATCCTACATGACTCAAAGTCACTGAGTCACAAAAGAATTCCTCTACCCAGGGTTAGCCAAATGCGTCACACTAGCCATCCTACCAAACTGTGCAAAAGTTAGGCTATCACAAGGGGAGAAATTTCGTCTTCTGGCTAAGTCCTCACGGTGTCCCAAGTCCAGACTCAACTCCGGACACTCCCTCAATCTCCTCCGGGTCTTCCTCCTCCTCCTCCTCCTCCTCCTCCTCCTCCTCCTCCTCCTCCTCCTCCTCGGCCTCCATCGCCTCCATATCTGCCACTGCCTGCACTTGAGCCTGGACATCCTCAATCAACTCATGGGCCTGCTGAAGTTGCCCCTCCAGGTGCTGCACCATCTGAGTCCTGTTCTCCAGCTCCTCATGCAACTCCTGAATCCTTATCTTTCTAGCTCTGGACTTGGCCTTCAGGGTCTTGATCTTGTCCTGAGCGCCCATCATGTTTTGCTCATGAATGTGGGCATCTTGAGCCTTGCTCCTACATATCGCATTCTCCTCATGAAGCTGCTCGTACATGTTGATCAACGCAGAGGAGTAGCTGAAAGAGAGGGTTGTCCTGACGTTGTAGTCGGGCATCATGTAATTCAGGTTGCGGTTCACTCGATCTGCATAAGCCTGAGTGGTCTCATCCTTCAAAGGAATCACACTGTAGGGAGTATCCATAACCTCAGCATTATGCTTCTCAGAGAACTCCTCAATGGCCTTCCTAGCAGCGATCTCCCAGGAGTCTGCCAGCTTCCTACCGTAGACAGTGATTTGCCACGAGTCCAATTCCAAACGAGCGGGGCAAGCAGGAATCTTCACTATCATCTGACAGTGCTCGATGCCCAGCAAGCTAGACTCATGTCCCGAATACTGTGGGGGCTCGGTGTAGTCAAACGCCCTGAGCATCTGCCACAGCAGACGAGGAAAATGGCCGGTGTGAAGGGCACTGGAGTGTGCCCAACCCTCGTTATCCACGATCACGTGCGTGAAGTTAGCCATCTGTAAGAAAACATAGCGCTGACGTAAGTCTCCAGTTTTGACTAGAAAAAGAATAAATTTTTAGTAACACAACACAAATAAATTTTTATGAAGCGCAACAATTAACAACAAGGCGATCAACCGACTAAAATTTGCCAGATGCATGCACGTTCTATCGTTTCTCACCCAAGCAAGTACCATATATGGTATACGAAAACGGCTAGTGGCACAATTACGTACTCTCCCTCTATATACATATTAGTCGTTCCTACGGTCAAGGATTCATAATGCGCTTAACGTAGTTAGTGTTCCTGCAGACCAACCAGGACAACAAGAGATATAAATATCCATTTCTGGACCCTTCGTGCCAGCACACACGAACGGCCCCCATGTGTCCTACGCCACACGGGTAACGCATATGCAATTTCCCACATATTCACCCATACATTACCGACCACTATAGAGACGGCACCCAAACGTTCGACGCTGAATGGGCAGCGCTGCATACGTTACCGAAGCAACGTATTCACTTCCCGTACAAATTGCCTTACGGGACACCCAAGGGTACACGTGCCCCAAGGTACACGGTTATAACCAACTGCATAACGAGTTTTCACCTTGTAACATTGCCTTACGAGATGGCCGTGATCACAATCACACGGTAAGAAATCCGCACTCTATATCAGGCGGCAGATAGCGACAGGCTCGTTTGAATTGCGCCTTATCACCTCCTCGTATGCTCAACATACGGGACCCGCGCACGTATGAAATACGTGGGCTATTCTAAGGACTATCAGAATACTCACCTTCCTTACCTCAGCGTAGGTGCGTCGTTACAGAATAAGAGTTGTGCACAAAAGTAAGGTTTAACGAGAAGTAAATGCTGGAAGTGCTGGAATGAAATAGATACTTAGATGCCTCCTAACTTATATCACATAATTAGGGCATACAAACTATCTATCCTATTCCTTAGCGCATCTAGCGTCAACTTTTCGAAAAACCAAAAAGTTTTGCAGTTACGCACTCAAATAATCACCCCCCAGTGCAATTAGCTCTGATACCAGCTGTCACAGAACAGTCCAAATAATATTGATCAAGTGCAATAATTAACAACTTAAGCTTAAACCACAGCTTCTGCACTCAACCAGTACACCTAGACTGCCTGCTGTAACCAGGATCGATTACACGGGAACTCTCAACAAAAGACGAGCACAGGTGATTACAAGCAAAAGCAGAGTTCAAATTAATTTACAAATAGAGTTTAACACAAGCTTCAGAAATAATTTACAACAAAGTTTTACAATCCAGGGTTTACAATCCAGGGTTTACAATCCAAATCTCAGAGTTCAACACAGCGGAAGTAAAACAGAGTTTAAAATAGAGACCCAAAATACAATACGATAACTGCCATCGACGACAAAAGACGAGCTTCACATCTTGCCCACTGATGTGAGGCCAATCTACCCGTACTTCATGGAGAAGACGGAACCCACTCGACAGTCCAACTCGGAGAAGAGGCTGACCACTCCAAGACGCACAGATCTCCTCGAAGTCTTCCGGAACACAGCCTGCTCAGAAGGGGGTACAACCAAACCCTGAGTACTCTAATACTCAGCAAGACTTACCTGTCTATGGGTATACTTAGCCCATTAACTAGACATGCAAAGCTCTTTGGCTCTGGAGTTGTTTTGCGGAAAAGCTACTAATACTGAATCCTTACTTTCAATATTTTAGCTCCAATTGATTTGATAGCTACAAACTAAGTTCGCCTATTTCTCTAGAGCATACATGGTTGATCATATTATCTTTTAGTAACATACAACTTAACATTTCCATTCCAGTCTCATTCCACTTCTTTACTACGATGTGACAGAGAGATCAAGGTTCTCATATCCGCGAGTCACGGCGAATTGTTCCGATTTAACCTTGCAAGGTGGACCTAACTCACACGCCCAGTGCGACCCTGCCGAGTTACACCGAGCAACCATTCCCACGATTACCCCGAAGCCTGAATCAAGCCTGCCAGCACCTAGATGATGAGCTCCGCACGTGCGAACACCCGGTGAACCCGTGGACGACTTCACCATCCGTCATCCCAACCCAGCACCGCAGGTCGAGAATCAGAGTTCGACGCAATTTAGGTAATTAGCTTACCGGTTTCGACTACCTCCTACTCCCGGCATGTGGTTAGTATTGTTCAATCCTCAATCAATAGTGCCAACAACGGTACAGTCCTCAATCGACACAGGTGGAGTCTTGGTTTTTCCTTTATTCCATAGTCATGTCCAACTTTCCTCCACCCGGTCTCCACTTTCAATCATACAGTACTCTTTTCCCATAACCTTCTGAAATAACAACCCTATATCTCGCGGGTGACAGGAAATCACCCGTCTTCTACCGAATCTTCTTTACGCGTAGCAGTGCTATCGTCCCGCACATACTAGTAGAGACACTGGAGTAATCTAAGGATTATGCATCTAGGGTTCCATACAACTCCTAGAAACTTAATGCACAAGTACATACTTTAAAAACACTTTGTAAATTTAAAGTAAGGGTTATGCTCCGGGGCTTGCCTTGCAAGTTAGCGGGGTTAGCAACGTCTTCCGGAGCTTGCTCAACGGTTTCCTCGATCTGCTGCTCTCCTGCTGGTGGCTCCTAGACCGGCTCAGCAACTAGCTCGTAGGTTACCTCGGTGTCAGCGGCTACACGAGTAAAATATGCTATGCATGAGATGCATAAAAAGAAAGGCAATGCAATGCAAAGCAATGCTTCCAAAAGAATGCGCGGCCAAAACTGGAAACAACCTTCTTAGCTATGGTTCAAGGATGGTGCAGTGCTGAATGGAATTTTAGTCCTTAATTACTTTTAGCCTGAAGTGTCTCCAGCATGACGACCCGACTAGGAAATTCTCTTGAGCGGATCGGCGCAGCTCTAGGGCCGAAAGGATTTTTTCTTCTTCTAAGTTTCAGCTACTAGCAAACCAATGCAAGCAACACTATCTAGTAAAAGTGACTAAACTAACCATTTCCTATCTCCATCAGATAGAACATGAAATCAGGAAGCTAATGGAATTGGTTTTGCAATTTTAGGATTTTTTTACGAATTTCTACGAATTTGGAAGATCGGAACACATAAAAGAATAGTGAACCGGTTGGACTGGTCCACTACACCGGTCTAACCGATCAAGACCGGTCCCACCGGTCACAGCAAGCGGTTAAACCGCTCCCACGGGCGGCGCTCCCTCCAAAACAGAGCAGCGCGCGGCGCGGCTGCCGGCGGCGGCGTTCCCGCAGGCAAAGGGCGAGGCGGCGGTGCGGAAGTGCCGGGACACGTTCAATGGAGGTAGGCGGACTCTGTGCGCATGATAGCGGCGCGGGACCACGCGCAGACGCGGACTGCGATGAGCGGGCGGCGGTGGCGCGACTACTGCGGTGGCGCTGCACGTTCCCGGCGGTGGTGGCGCGAGAAGGAAAGGATAAAGGGTTTGGGTAGGATGAGTAGGCCACGGGGAAGCTCACCACTAGCTGGAATCGGTTCGAGGAGGGGTGGAGAATGGGCGTCGACGAGAGGGCGGAGCTCCGGCGGTCGGGTTTTGGGTGGTCGGCGGCGGCGGCTTCGATTCTGGCCGGGTAACGGCCCAATCGAGGTCGGGGCGGGACTATGGAGGTGCGGGGTGAGGTGGAGCGGCTCGGGGAGGGCTCGGGCTTGAAGAATGGCGGCGAGACGGCGATGGAATGGTCGGCACGGCGAGCGACGGCGCTAGGGTTTGCTTGCTCCGCTCGCGGCGCGAGAAAGGGTACGACGAAGGCAAAACGGGATTGGCTACTGGAACGGCTGCAGAGGCTTAAGCGGCGCTGGGACTCACCGGAGAGGCGACGCGTGGCGGCGCCGGCACTGTCGCCGCCGCTTAAGAAGAACAGGGGAGATGACCGGTCTAACCGGCGCCCCATACCGGTCTAACCGGTCCCGGCCAGACACGATCAATAATTCCAGATTCCACTTTTAACTGCCCAAAACTCAAAATTTTCCATTGAAACTTGGAATTCGGCCAAAATAGAAGTTGTATAAGAAGATTAGTTCTACCCCTTTGATATTGGGCGAAATTTGATTCGGAGTTTGGATTACGAAGAAAAGCGTGCTCACCGTTCGGCTAGATTTGAGTACTATCGACGATCGTGATCAAGCTAAAGACATTACTAAGCCATGATTAGCGATTAATCACAGGATTAGCACCAAAATTAACACCGGGGTGTTACACCTTTTTCCCGAGGCAAGCCCATTTTGTACATTGTTTGCCGGGAGGCGATGTGTGAGCAGTTGCCGTGCATTAGCGCAGCAATCTCGGCGCGCGTTAAATTGGCCTTGCCTTAGTCAGGAGCCCAGCATTAGCGCAGCAATCCCGGCGCGCGTTAAATTGGCCTTGCCTCAGTCAGGAGCCCAACCGGGCGTGGGAGGGGCCCAGGTATTGTGGTCGGAATGGGCCTGAGAGAGCCCACACCCTAGTGCACAACCTGGGCTGTTGCGCTTTTAAGCAGCGCAGACTCGAGCCCATGTCCCTCCTCCCAACCCCGAACCGTGGCCTGCGTTGCGCTTATTTGAGCCCGTTTCCTCAAGAGTAACCAAACGATACGGTACCAATGAGGCTATAGTTAGCCCAACGGTTGCAGATATGAGCGGGCAATGTAATTCCCGGCCCAATTACACGCCAGGCCTAAAATCTTCAGCGATCACGAACTGACGCAGCGTGGGCTGCGACAAAACTGCCATGGAAACGCATCGCCTAGTTTTCTGAAGGGAAAAAGGGGGCATGCAGCATGCTGCTCCATGTTAAGCATGGGTGGTTAACTGGTCATTAGGTTTGCTGATGTGTTCGAGATGCTAGTATAACTCGAACAGCCGAACTTCTCAGCAGAGCACAGACTCAATCTTAATTCTACTCTTTCTATTTTTATTTACATATTGTCGTATTAGATTTGTTCGAACACTTTTTTCAAAATGGTGGGGGAAACATGAACGGCTCACATCGGTCTGCTGAGAATTTGATATTATCATATTTAATGAACGGCTCACTTTTTCTACATATTATCATATTAAATTTAACTAAATCTATAGAAAATATAGTAACAACTATAATATCAACCATATGCACTATCGACGTGTATTTTATGGTGGATTTAATGGAACAAATTTAATGTTTTCTCTATAGTTTTGGTAAAAATTATCACATTTAATATACGACAAACCTAATACGATATGTAAATAAAAATAGAGTACATACTTAACACCGTAACGGCTCAACATTTACATGGGTAGCTTCTTAATCCATCAATGTGGATCAAGTACCATGACGCCACTGGCCAGCTGTTCCAATTGCTAATTCGATCAACTGATGTTCATCAACTACCAAGTTCCTGCACTTCCCAACTCGTCAGGACATCAGCGCATTGACTTGGCCCAACGCCGTTTATTCTCCACCTACATACGTGCGGATATCTACCTGCTCGTTTAATTTCCTCACCAACCTCTCAGCACGTTCAGCTACCGTGGCGCGCGCGGCTCGCTCTGCGGCGCCTCGCCGGCGCCGAGCAAGAGCTCCCTGACGATCTCGTCGCCGACCCCGTCCATGTCCGGGAGCGCGTGCCCGGCCTCGGGGTGCTCGTGGTACCGCACCCACGGCAGCCTCCGCGCCACGTGCCGCTGGATCTCCACCTGCACGATCCTGTCCTCGTACCCCTGCCAGATGCTGACCACGCCCTCGCCGTCGGGGAACGGGTTCCTCATCTCCGTGGGATCGAACTCCCATCTGCCGAACAGGATCGTCGCGTCGCGGCATAGCGACTCGTAGGTCCCCTGCCGCGTCGCTTTGGCCTGGGAAAGAAAATTGTGATTTTGAGATTTTCCACCACGTCAGTACGGGTAAAATCGCAAGAAAAAATGGTAAAAAAAACTGGCCAGGGAATGAGAATTTCTTACCCGATCCACCTGCTGGCCGCTCTCGCGCTGCTTCCTCCAGAGCTCGGTGAGGATCTCCCAGTCCTTGGCGGTGAACGCGCCGCGCTCGCCCCTGACGATCGGCGACGTCGGGAGCCACGTCTGCGTGAGCCAGGCGCAGAGCAGCGACGGCGCGTGGTGCGCGATCCAGAACGTCGTCCTGTCCCAGGCGTCCAGCTTCCCGTACGCGCTCCTCCGCACGTCGTCCGGCAGCGGCCACCAGTAGTTCACCGCCGGCACGACCAGCGACGCTCCGGCCAGCCTGCAACAAGCCCGATTCCATCCACTCAGAACAAGATGATCATCTGAAGCTGCGGTGTATTCGTGAACTGGAGTGCATGCGAGCTGCTCTGCCCTGACCTGTGCGGAATGTAGTGGAGGCAGCTCCACGCGATGTATCCGCCCATGGAGCAGCCCAACACGTAGAACTTGTCCCCGAGCTGCAGCGCGTCGGCGAGCTCCTCGACGTCCGTGGAGTCGCTCTTCAGGCACCTCTTCGGGTTGGCGTCGCTGTCGCCGTACCCGGCTCTGTCGAAGAACAGCATGTATATCCCCAGCTCCTCCACAAGCTCCTGCGATCGTGACAAATTAAACAAACAAGAAGTGCGATCATCAGATTTGTGCACGCAAAACACGGCGGTGCGATTCGGATTAGTGCGATCGAGCAAGATCTGTTACTACCTGGGACACCTGGAAGCCGCTCTCCTTGGTGGAGCCGAACCCGTGGACGAAGATGACCTTGTACCTCGCGTTCTCCTTGCGCACTCCGGCTTCCATGTAGGCTAGGTGTCGGCCATCCTTGAGCCGGACTCTCGGGGAGGTGATCGGCAGCCCTCCCGGAGCGCCCAAGATCGCCGGGGGAGGCGGCCGGGTGGCCTGGTATGCCCAGCCCAGCAGCGCCACGGCAAACACCACGGTTACTTTCGAGAGCGTGACCATCGTCATCCGTCAGTCAACCTGCATGTGAGACGATCAAAAATCCCCTCAAGCGGATGATAAATAAGATGGCAACTGAAGAAACAGAGCATCTACTAGATGGCACGGTGATCAGAGAGTATCAGACGAGCCAACGGGAGCAGCAGGCAGTTTCAAGTGTGCCAGTGCATGCGCATGGAGCCAAGCAGCAGTTACGCAGAAGACTATGGAATTAGGGCTCAGGAAATACGGCAGATAAAGCATCTCACGTTTTGGGGTGAATCAAACATAAACCTCATGTTCTGAGTGCCAAACTAGCACCGCATCTCAAGTTCCGAAAGAAAATGCACAAAAATTCAACTTCTACCGTGCACAATCACAGGCAGGAGGATCAAGTATCGAGAATCGTCAAAGAACCAACTGATGAAAAAGATCAGGCGGACTTGCCATTTGAACGGTGGCCCCAAAGTTCGGCAGCCGGCAAAAGCGGAGGCCGGCGAGCAAGACCTTCCGCCGTGCACCCGCCCTTCGGTTGTTTCCCAGCAGACCCCAGGGTATGAGCGATGCGTGGGTGGCGATGAGAAAGAGGTCGCTGGCCTTGCCGGGCGCTTGTGGTATGAGGCGGCCCGTCTCTCGGGAAGTCGGGATCAGCCAGCTCCCGATCAGGACTCATGTTAGATGCCCATCAGCGCCGCCGGCTTTGTCCCACATGACAAGATCGACCCGGTGTGGTGTAGGCCTGCCGCCGCCGCCGCTGCTGCTGCGCGGTGCGTCCAGTTTGTCTGCACCCGCGATCTGGCACACCAAGCTGCACCGGCCGTAAACAAATTTCGGTCCGACCGGGGCCGGGCCACCGGGGTCTATGCTGTTCCTGTTCGGGCAGTGACAGCGCCAGCGAGCGGGGGATGCCATCCACTCCACCGATCCCCGCCGCGGCCTTTGGTGCATCTGATCTCGCTGATCGAATCCTTTCGCTGGCCGTAAACAGGCGTCTTGAATCGTCGGTCTGCCGCGTTCGGCAAACAAGCAACGTACGGCCGGAGAAGATCGACGCACCGCGGCCGGCAGCGCCTGCACGACTGGTCGACCGCGACTCTTCACAGTTGCGAGCACCACCGCACCGCTGCGCTCGTCCGTGGATTCGTGACGGGGATTCTGATGATGGTTGGACAGAACGACCGAGGAGGCAAGGACCGCCGCGGGGTAAAAGTCGCGACGTCCCGTTCATCGCCTTCTGGCTTCTTGTGCTGACTGGCTGGTGGGCTGGTCGCCGCGTCGCTTGCGCAGCATCATCGTCGGCGACCACTGCGGCCTGGGCCGTAGCTGCGGCGTTGGATGTTATGATAGGCCGACGAGTGGAGGCTTCCGGCCCAGAAGCACGTTACGAACGAGCCCGCCCCAGACAAGAGGGCCCACGGCACGGACGTGCACACATGGCGTCTTTTTATTTTTATATTTTTCGAAAACATTTTTTACAGAAATATATTTTCAATTTTACAATTTACAGTTTTGTACCCCTACCGCCCGCCTGCCGGGCGGCAGGGACTTATATGTAAATAAAAAAAATTATTTACGCGGTGGTCCTTGGCGGGAGCCTGTCGCCCCTGCCGCCCCTCCACTGGGCGGCAGGGGGCCTGCCGCCCGGCTGGGGGGCGGCAGGCTCCCCCGCAAAATTGCAGTGGCCCATTAGATGTGTTTTAGATATGGATACAAATAAAAACCATTAGTAAAGAACATGAATATGAAAAGTATAAGCTAGCAATTCACACACATACGTAAATGAGAACGAAATAGGTGATGTATGAGAACGAAATAAGTATAACATGATGACATGTCCATAACAAAAATACAGAAACAGCTAGAAGCACCTCCTAACCACCCCGGCCACCCCGGCCATGTCGACCTCTTTTACGCTGAGCGTGGACGTGTTCTGTAGAGTAGGTGTGTCGCTCTGGAGGCCCTACGTCTTTACCTGGACGTCCGGTGGGCACAGGTGTCTGGAAGGTAGGATCGGCCTGCGGGTTAGGTGTAGAAAATAACCGACTCCAATCTTCGAAGTTCGCCTCAAAGGTATCACGCGGCCAATTCGCAACCCTCCCTCCCTCCCTTTCTCCCTCCCTTTCTCCAATTCGTCCGGTCCGGGCTAATGATGGCTGGCCCCTGGCGCCTCTACGTGTGCGGCGCCTCCGTCCCGAAAAGCCTTCCACGCGACCACGAGTGCACGCACCTCGCGCGCCTAGGCAGCGGCACACCGTGAACGCCGCCCGCCTACTTCTGGCCAGCACCTGCATCTGTGGTTTCCGGCCGGTGCATGCATGCGCTCGCTTGACACGTCGCGCAACGGCTTTGAACGGTTAAACGTGCGGCGCCGGCGGGCGTGGTCGTGTAACGAACCGGCCGGCCGGTCCCATGCGTTCCGGCGGTGATCGGAAGCAACGGCGGGTCCGGTCACGCGGCGGCGTCCCTGCCTTTTTGACGGCGTCTTGGCCGGTTGATGTCATCATGTGTCTACGGGAGTAAGGTAAAGCTGCACTGGGGGGCTATGTCGGCACCCAGTGTTACGTTTTTTCAGTGTTTTCTGGTGGTCTTGCCAGTCACGAGGGTGCAGAGATTACGGGGGAAAGGTGCTCGACTGAGCTCGATTCTGGTCTTAATCTGGATATTCCTGGGGATTGGAGAAAGGTGCAGTGGAAGAACAAGCCGACGTTAGTGGTGAGCTGAAACTTTCCGATCTAAAATTTTCAAGTAGAAAAGGAAAGACGACATGCAATGCATGCCATGAGTATCTTAGAAATTTTTAAATATGCTTACTACAAATTATAAGAGGAGGAAGGGGAACATCCAGTTTGGATCGCTAAACTTGCATGGTAAGAATTTTGTAATTAACAAAGTTAATTGCTCCTAGTCAACAGTCAAAACAGGGGCAAAAATATGTTGAGTACGTAGGGGGTACAATCATATGGACTTGTGAATACTAAGAGCAAAATCACAAAGTTAAGGAAATTGAGAGTACAATAACAATTGCACTATAAAGTAGGGACAAGAACACTAATTTCTCAATTAATAACCTCTTCATACAACCTTACCAAACGATGATGTGGACGACAGTCACACTAATCACAAATAGGAGCAAGAAGAGGGTAAGTGGAAGGGACGATGACAATGGTGTATGAGTAGAGACACCCAAGTGGCAAGATATATCCTCACGTGTATGAACGTCAATTCTAATTCCAGTTTTAGTGTATAGTTTTATTGCACAGTTGTCAAGATTGAGAACTTGGTAATTAAATTGAAAGAGTGTTATGAGAATAAAAATTCTCTCTCATCCTATGAAACTCCCCTTCCTCTCTCCACATATTGATCCTGTCATGTCATCAAATTTGATGTGGCATAAAATTTAATACCTATAAAACTCTTAGAAGACTCCCACGGAGACTATCCTAAAGGTATGGACGTGCACCTAAAAGCTATGATCATCCTTTAATAAAATATATTAATGAGACACACAGTGCACTAAATCATAAGTTTGACATCTAATGGATTGGGGGTACAACCATCGCTGCTAATCATTCTAGGCTAGTTTTGTTTCATTCTCAAGTGGCTATCAAACCTATCCGGTCATCATCCCATGACCCACAAGCTATAATTTTTGTGTATTTATTTACTTAGTAATTCGTTGATCAATAATATAAATATTTTATAGACTTCTCTGCCATTTGCAAATATTTTTTAAACAACTATGTTTTGTCATAATTTATTTCTCAAATAAGCAAGAGAGCTGCACATCATTGTATTAAGAAGAGAAAAAAGTTTATTTACAACTAGCAGAACAAAAGAGCTCACGCGACATAATAGGCACTAACCTAGTGCTAAGAAGCAATGCCCTATAGAGCCAACCCTTAACAGACCACTCGTGCTTAAAACAACTCAAGCGACGAGCGCTCAATGGATGGCATCACGGGCACATCACTCAAGCAGGTCTTTACCAGCCTCAAAATGGCCTTTGTCAAACTTCTCCGTATACAGCTGCGTGTAGCCTTCTTGGAGTCTAAGTTGTTTTGAAAGGGTAACATGGTCATCTCGCTTGGAGTATTCCATTTTTTTTATGCTCTCAAAGACAACTTGTATTCCAAATCTAAGGCAGAAATGTATTTGTATACTAGCAACTAAAATAGCACTACTAGAAAAAGTGGCATTCGTCCACCTCCGATTAGTACCGGTTGCTTTAAAGCCGGTACTAATGTCAATTTAATACCGGTTCTACAAAACAGTGCCCCCCCGGAGCCATTTAGTACCGGGTCATATCTCCACCCGGTACTAAATGCCACCATTTAGTACCGGTTGGTGTTATAGCCCGGTACTAAATGTCTCCCGGGGGCCCAACTATTTAGTACCGGTTTTTAACACCATCCGGTACTAAATGGTGGCATTTAGTACCGGGTGGTGTTATGGCCCGGTACTAAATGGTCCACCTGGGTTACTTCAAAAGGATGATATCTTCCATCCACTCACATGGATTGTGTGGATAGAATGGTAAAGGAGACTACGCGCGAGGCCACACGTCACAAGTTCGAACTCCAACGCACGCGCATTTATCCGGATGTATTTTTTCTAAAAGATGGTATATTTAGTACCTCCATTTACTACCGGCCAGCCGGTACTAAGGGCGCCATGCGCCCGGTACTGATGGCCCTTTTTCCTGCAGTGTAGGAAAGCAGCTGACGACGACGGTGCGTCAACAAGGCTATACCGCGGGCGTTGATGTAGGTGAATGAGGACACAAAAGAAGACCCCGTTCCGTCCTCTGTTCCTCGTCCCAGCGTGCGTGCCTCACCAAAACCCCATTCAACGCCCGGTACTACCTCAGCACTGGCCAGTGAGGACCGTTCACTGGTCCACTCTGCTCGCAGCACGCAGTGGACCGCGCCTCCTCTGCGACGCATGGCGGCATGCTAAGAGACCACCCATCCATGATCATCCACCCGAGCTCCTCTGCAGAGACCCGAGCTGGATCGATGGGCACACAGCACTCTGCAAACGAAGATCACCCAGGTGCGTGACGCGCCGCGCATCCGCCTCGGCGCTCGTTCACACGGCCACGCGTTATCCGGAGCGGGTTTTCTTTCATCTCCGTGCCTGCCTCGAGTGTGAAAGCCTCCGGACTTCAACCCGCGAGAGGCGCACACGTAAAGCTAGCGAGCTACCCGGCTAGAGGGAGAAGGCGCTGGCCTGGCGTCGAGCGTATATATGGCGACGGGCTGGTGGCCTCGGACCCTTCGTTTTCTGCAGGGCCGTGACAGGCACGCCTTGACATTGGGCAGCTTGCTGCTAGGCGCTAGCTGCTACCTGTTCCTCCTCCTCTTCCGTCTTCTCCACCAACCCACCCCCCCCCCCCCCCCCCCCTCCAAGATCAAGAGAAGGAGCCGGAAGCCCGGAACGCACTAATATATAATAGCTTGTGAGAGGATCGATCAGCGCGATCACCGGATCCATGGGGCTGCGGGCTTGTGCCATGGAAGGCGGTGATGCCGTGGGGTCGCCGTTCTTCCAGTGGCTCAAGCCGCCGCGGTCCTCGTCGTCGTCGGCCTCGATGGCTGCGGCGGCGTCAGGGCAGCAAGTGGTGGTGCTCGGAGAAGAGGGGCGAGCTGGTGGAGGAGCGGAGGAAGCGAGCAGCATGACGTGCCTGCCGCTGCTCAGCAGGCTCGGGGAGGGGAAAGGGGCCGATGATCATCACGAACAGTGCCCTGTCAAAGAAGAGATCGCCATGAGCGGGGCGAGCATCGGGGATCTGGCGCAGTCGGGGGTGGATTTGAATATCGGGTTGCCGATGGGTGGACCCTGCATTGAGGATGCCGTCATGGACGACAAGGACGTCGACGAGGAGGAGGAGGAGGAGGAAGGCAACGAAGTGGAGGAGGAAGATGATGAGGACGAGGGGGAGGAGTGGAAGCATGTGCATGGCGGCTGCAAGGTGGAGGGGATGGATCAGCAGCATGAGCATGGCGAGGTGGTGGCGTCGGTGGTGGAAGGATCGAACAACAACGGCTTGGGGGAATTCGGCGTGGTGGGCGCGGAGAGCGGCCTGCCGATCGGCTGCCGGTACTGGATCCCGACGCCGGCGCAGATCCTCATCGGCCCCGTGCAGTTTATCTGCCACGTCTGCAACAAGACCTTCAACCGATATAACAACATGCAGGTATTGTGTGATGTTTCCTCTGTGCATGGTCTTATTTATATCATCTTGGATCTTCTTGCTTCCCTACTAGTGTTTTGTCTACTGTATTATTGTAAGTCGATCGACTTATGATCAATTTACCTTGCTGATTTAGATTTTTTTTTAAAAAAAAACAGAAGGCACGTCGTTATTGAAACTGCCAGCACGAACTTGCAAAAATGGTGTGAATGAATTGAAGAGTTCTATTATAAGTTAGAGATCACAGCATGCAGCACACAATTGTCTTGAATTTTCGACGTCATCGATCTATACTCTGCAGGAGCAAGAGTACACGCAAGCTTGCACATAGAGATGACAGATCACGACATTTTGTTGGAACTCGATTGATCGAGGTCCTACTCATCTTCATGACTGACCTTTGCTTCCATGAATAGCCTTCCTCATTCATACACTATTATATCATCCCTGCATGCACCGAAGCTTAAATTGATGGTGATCATCAGTTCTTCAGATCACAGTCAAGCAGCAGTGTAGTAGATGCAAACAACAAGAAAATGTTGATAATTAAAATTCCAGGCAAATTACAGTTTCTCCAAGCAGCTACGTAATAATTAGTAATACAAGCATGATGGATGCATTGCATATTTGCAGATGCACATGTGGGGCCACGGGCGCGAGTACCGGAAGGGCCCGGAGTCGCTCAAGGGCACGCAGACGCTGGCGATGCTGAAGCTGCCGTGCTACTGCTGCGCGCCGGGGTGCAAGAACAACGTGGGGCACCCGCGGGCGCGGCCGCTCAAGGACTTCCGCACCCTGCAGACGCACTACAAGCGCAAGCACGGCGCCAAGCCCTTCAGCTGCCGCCGCTGCGCCAAGCCCTTCGCCGTCAAGGGCGACTGGCGCACGCACGAGAAGAACTGCGGCAAGCGATGGTTCTGCGCCTGCGGGTCCGACTTCAAGCACAAGCGCTCCCTCAACGACCACGCCCGCTCGTTCGGCGCCCACCACCGCCCCGTCGACGACCCCGCCGCCGCCGCTGTCGCCGGCGAGGTCCGACGCTTCCACCATATATAGTACTACTACTTGTCGGTGAGATGTGATCGATCGACGATCATCTGCATGTGCTGCGTGCATGCGTGCGAATGAACCATGCAACCGATACAACGATGATGCTACTAGGATCAAGGTAACTGAGAAATAGCAGTACGTAGTAGCTAGATATTTCCTTGGATATATCGATCAGCACCAACAATGCTGATGATGTATCCAAGGAAAGTATTTAAAGCGAGATGATAGATCAACAATAAGGTGGTGGCTGCTTGCACCAAATCTAGCTGTGAAGTAGCTGAATTTTCTTCTGCCGGAACCGTGGGCTGCAGGCTGCGTTACCCGCTGCCCATGTAACCTCTTGTACTGGAGAAAATTTCCCGGCTTCACAGGCTAATTAGATGTAGTCCGGAATCTACTGGTATGCAATTTCTTTCATGAGACGTGCGTGTTGTTGAGGCATCGCCAATTGTTAACTGGCATAATATACTGATCAACCGGTTACTATCTGTCGGCGATGTTTTTCCTTGCTATTTTCAGTAACCATCATCTTGGATTTATATAGATCGATCTGTTCCTTCAGTTTCATCTGAGTTTTTACTTGATTAATATTGATGTGTATACTGTATGCAGAAACTTCAAATTGTGTCCTAATCTGCCATAATGCACAAAGGAAAATCAACTGCTATGTTAAAATATGAAAAATCAACTGGCATGCCCCTTAACTAGATTTTCGTTTGCCCCATGCGTGTTTGCAGGAGCTTGGTGCGACCGCAACGGTGATGCATGTCGTGTAACAAACTAACCGTATTATTCTTCTCTTAATACAATGATGCACCGAGAAAAAAAAAAGGTCTTTGTTAATTGGCTAGGTTAGCTAGAGTACCTTTTTTAGCACTGAACAATACAATGCACATATTGGCCCATTTTCTATCGTAACATAACTGGTGGCAATCATCATTTCAAAAAAAAATAGTGGTAATCTTATTACCATACTTTTCTTTGCAAACTGCTTAAAACTTAATAAGTTGGTGAATTAGGCTATACTAGATTAAAACTGGCTATGGCTACAAACACATGCGCGGCTGAATAGTGAATACAGCAGATATGTGATGGCTTGCAGGTAATAATAAGGTTTAGCATGCATGCATGCAGATGCAGTATTGCTGTATAGAAGATGCTACTCTCTGCATTTGCTAATTTGCAGCATGCTGTGCAGTCTACCGGTCTGCATACACGCGCGAGCATGCAGCCTGAATTCGGCCTCCTATGTGGCACTAGCTAGCTAGCAAAAAATTTCAACATTCCTCGCGGAGGGCTACATGTGTGCGCAAGTCAACAAGGGAAAGCGACGGATGCACGCGCACCTAGCGATATCGATCGCGTCAGCTGCCGACGCAGACGCAGCACACCGCAGAGACAAGATCAAAGGTTAACTTGGACAAGGATGATCGCACTCACACACACACACACACACACACACACACACACACACACACACACACACACACACACACACACACACACACACACACACACACACACACACACAAAGAGAGCTCTTAATTACTACCTTGATCAAGTGGGCGGCGGTCGCCGCACCTGCTAAGAGAGTAATTATGGCGGGGATTAGCTTTATTGGGGGCCTGCTTTGGCAGATATGCTTTTCGTCTCCGCATTTCCAAAGCCTCCCTGGGGGCCAAGGTGACGAGGACCCCCTTTTTTTTTCTGTTCCTCCAAGTCCAACTTTGTGGCGGCCATGGACCACAGCCTGGTCACACGCGCCGCGATCCAGACCGATCGAGACTCGAGTGTGTAGTGTTCACTTCATCCAGCCTTCATTTGGCGCGAGTGCGATGGTATGCAGGCAGAAAACTGGAAAGAAGATGGTAACAGGCCTGACGTATATACGACGTTCGTGTATTCCACCCATTGGTGTGGTTGACCACTTGAAAAATGCGTGCTCGTGCAGTAGACTAGTCCAGATAGATACTTTATCTGCATAGTATGTACCAAACAAGTAGCAATCGAGGGTCTTGCTTGCATACTGCCCAGCGAGACCCAGCCTATCTACGAAGGGTTCGGGCGACGCCGGCCGCCGCCGCCGGACGCGGCTGGAGCCACGGGCGGGTGAAGAGGAAGGAATGTCAAAAAGGAGGCCATGGGCGAGCGCCGAAGGTGACCGCCTGGCCGGCCGGCCGGTGATGTAATCTCGCAGGGCGCGTACGTACGTGCTGCGCCGGGGATCATGTGCTAGCTGCTGCTAGCTCCGAATAAAACCCGCCACGAAGGCCTGTCGGCTCGGCGATGCAACGCGGCGCCACCGTACCGGCGGCGGCCGTTTCCCACCCGGTCGGGCTCGCCGAGCCCGAGGTAACCAATGCAACGAATCGCGCACGCACGTCGTCCATCGTATCACGCCCGCCCGGTTCACATTGTAAAACGACAAGCAACAACCGGAACTTGGCAAATGCATGGCACGGCGCCGCGCTGGAGGGCCAGGGCGCATCCTGCCGGGCGTGTCGCGTGCCGTGTCGGGTGGGAACGACGAGCGGGCTAGCTCCGGGCGATCGTTCTGGCATTGCGGCCGCAAGCAACACATTCGGAGGAGAGAATCATATATGCTAGGGCCCCATGCCCATGGGCCATGGCTGGACGACGACGTTGATCGTGCGTGTGTCGCCAGCGCGGCTTGACGTGTCTCAACTCTCAAGTGGACGGCCATCTGCAGCAAGCTAGCTCCACACATATGTTGGGTTGATCTCCACCAGTTGGTCCAACGACCAATTGGGCCTTTGACTCGTGCTCTGATCGGGAGCGTCCAGCCCAATACAAGGCTGGTGGGCCCCCGTCGCGCAGTGCTATAAATAGGAGGTGGGGGCTAGTGGCTAGGGTTAACAAGGTTCACCACAGCCGCCACTGCCCCACTGTCCAAACCCTACCCGATCTAGAGGGCATGTTGCAGTGACGGGAAGCTCACCGCCGCCGCCCGCGACGCTCGTCCACCAGCGACGCTGCTATCGTCCTCGACTACGCCGCTACGCCACGACGCATCTACACCGCCCGTCGCTGCCCGTGCGCAGTCTCCATCGACGAACGCGGCCGCACCATGGAAACGGCAAGGTATTCCTCTTGGTCAAGTTCGTCACCCACTCGATCTACCACTACGCGATCCAAAGTAATCCAACAACATACATATTGCTGCATGTTCACATGAATGATTGCACGTACGAACTATGACAGCAATTTGGACACCTGATTGTAGGTATTACCACATCGATCTCAGCGCACGCGTCACGTTGGCGTCAGAAGACGGATAAAATCACGGGATGCGGGAGCTGCACATTCAGGCAGCATACATACGGTTTAATTAGGAGATGCACATTCGATTGCCAAGTTAGCTACAACCTAAGAAAACGTCTCCTCGATCGGCGTAGAATTCTTTTTTTTAGGGCTGATCGGCGTAGGATTAAGTTCTAGCACCATGCGCACAACACTTTGCTTGCCGGGGCGGGGAGCACAGCTTCGCAACCCATCCTTGTCCAGGTTTGCTCGTGCGCAAACTTCATCTCAATCGCGCTTCACAGAAGGAATGATTAAAGAGGAAGGAGCTAGCGAGCGACTTTAGCTAAAGAATGTCGGGTGAGGCAAGGAAAGGAGCAGACCAAAGGCGATCCGCCTTTTCACACCGACAGAATTGGAGCAAAAACAAGTGAAAATTTGTTTATGCATCAACTGGTTTTTCACTTTTCAAAAAACAAACCAGTCACCGCCGCTTCGCTGCACGTTGGTGTAGAGGAATAGGATGCACCACCAAGTTCGCGGCCTTTTTATCTTCCTTGTTATTTTCCAAGAAATTAAAAAAAAATCTCTGAAAGAAATTAACACTCCGTTTCTTTTATAACTGTGCAATAGCATCGGTTGAGTTATAATCTATATCAAGTTGCAATATGTAGCTTTGACTGCTGCCTACATGCACATTTTACACTTAATTATTAGATCAAGCTGTCCTAATTCTTTTATGCCTGATTATAGCAGCACTCGACAAATTGCAGTCAAGATACACCGACCAGGCCAGCAAAATTTCTCCTTAAAATATGATTGTCCAAAAACAAGGGCTATTACCAGTTTACCACTAACTGACTCACACAAACATGGTTACGGGCGCTATGTGATATAGCATGCCTGCGGCAGCTGCAAGGAAACTTTCAGTAAAGTAATACTTCATTATGAGCAACAGTCACGTCCTTGGAGATTGCTGAATTGGACGTTCTTTTATTATATTTGTCTGTTTGTGCTCAAAGGTATAAATACCATACAGACATTGTTATCTTGTGGTGATACTATATGTCCAGCATGATCTCCACAAAGGATAAAGTTTTGTCGGCTTGACCTCTGTTTTGGCAGCCATATATATGCAGCTACCTCAATTATAATTCGATTGTGTTAGATGCAGAACGCGTTCTAGCAGACCTGAATGAACCTGGTTTCTGCGTTGTTAATTATGCTCGAATTCTTCGCCGCGTATCCGTAGCAATTATCAATGACAATTTGAACCAACTGTAACATCAGGGTTGAACACACTCAATGTCTACATGGACTTGTGGTGCACGTACTTGGTAGGAATACTACCTTGACGAATGCGCGGAGTCGTCGATTCAGCGGTAGTACTTTTGTCCTTCAGAGGCCTATCTTCTCCTGATTAGTCAAACTGTCAAAGTCTGCGATTAAACGACGGGACCTAGCATTCAAATGCCTTGGCTAGCCTGTAGACTGCAGAGAGTGGTAATGTGAGACTTTCAGGAGAAGTTGCATCAGGCCCTAGTCACGCTGGCGCACTCCGACAGAAACTGATTTCTCGAGGGTATAGCTCGGACCAAAGCTTGGGCTGCTGATTGAGATTTTTATCTAGTCTATCACAGATTATGTTGATGAGTTGGAACAAAATTGTTTTACGCATTTGTGCATGCATCTAACAGTTAGATACATGCCCAAGTACGCAGTACAATGTCAATTTAGTGCTGCCAGCAGAATACAGGTCAACTAGGAAGGCCACCCCACGCATTTGCGCGGCTAGATGTTACCATCTCTAATGTTATATTTTAAATTATTTAATTTTTTGTATTTATTATTTGTGCAGTTTGTTGTAAATATATTTAAGATTACATCTTTTTAATCGGCTTTCATAAAGCATTTTTTGTTGACGAAAATAAACATCTATTAAAGCTATTTTGAGGATCAATAATTTGATTTTATTTTCATACTCGTTCTAAGTTTGAATTGGATACCATTTTGAGATAGTTCTAAGTTCGTTGTTGTATATGTTGATTAAAAAATGTTTAGTTTCACTAAAGTGTAATTTTTTTAGTAGTACTCAAAGTTGTATTTTGAGGATCGCGTCAATGTCAAACATATTATTATTCATTTGGATGTAGTGTTAGTTTTGACATAAGAATTTTTTGAGCATTTTTTTGTTTATGTGTTATAGTTAATGTTGTAGTGTAATGTTTTCATTTATTTAATTTGGATTCTATGTCAATGATTTGCGGCAGCTTCTTGGCGTCTTCCTGGTACTCACCTGCTGGTGCTGTTGCTTCTTGTTTGTTGTTATCTTGGTTGCTTAAGGGCAGAGACAAAAAGGAGAGGTTTACTTTCTCATTCCCAGCTTAATTTGTAGAATTGATAGATAGAGCGTGTGAATTCTATTCACCAACAACCATTCATTTCTTCGTTGTTGCCCCAAATCCAATAATAATTCCTCCACACTCCACACTCCACTCCTCCGCGTCGCCCATTCCGTATCCATGTTGGCTTATGGCCTTTCTTTTTTCTCATTTTCCTTTTCCTTTTTTCTTGTTTTTTCTCGTCCCCTTATCGTTTCCAATGGAATATGGATTTAGTGCATCTATTTTGTTCCTCTCTTAGCCTTGGGTACTCATTTAATCAATTTAAAAAATATGTTGCAACTGATTTGACTAAGATAGTGAGATAAACAATGGTTGACATAATGCTGTTTCTGGTTTTTTTCAGCGCCATTTATTAGTTTCAACATGACTTTTGACTGAAATGTTAGTAAATAGAACACATATTAACTTTATTTGTACATGTTTTGATTGTATACTAAAAATAATATTCCTCGCTCCTATAAGGTTACAATTATTCAACTAAAATGATACTATTTCTCAGTAAATTGTGAGGCTACAACTTTTCTACTTTTTCCAGCGTAGTGCTGTGGTGTGCAAATATTTTTCTGAAGCTTGTTCGAATTTTTTTTATCAAGTTTATGCCTATAAAAAATGAATTAAAAATCATGATAGTAATTTGTAAGAATCTCTTAGTTTACCCAATGCTAGTTGTTTGGAGTCTCATTATTATGTTACATATTAGATTAATTTCTTTATAATGGCATGGTGGCCTATATTTAGTCAAATACTGTGGTATTTTGGGCCGATTTTTATCATAATGACAATTGTGAGTAATTTTAATTTCTCTTATTTTCTCCGATTAACGTGAGAATTTTTAGGTCTTGAGATTGAACGCGGAGGCTCCGTTTGTTGGCCAAATAATAAAATATTTCAGTACACTATGAGGCTACAACTTTTCTACTTTTTTAGCGTGGTTTTGTGGCGTGCAAATATTTTTCTGAAACTTATCTGGAATTTTTTTATCAATGCTTATGCCCGTAGAAAAAATTAATTAAAATCATGATAGTAATTTTTAAGAATCTCCTAGCTTACCCAATGCTAGTTGTTAAATATTGGATTAATTTCTTTATAATGGCGTGTTGTGCTATATTTAGTTAGACACAGGGGTATTTTGAGCCGACTTTTATCATAATGGCAGTTGTTGGAATAATTTCTTTATAATTGCGTGGTGGGCTATATTTAGTCAGACACAGGGGTATTTTGGGCCGACTTTTATTATAATGGCAGTGGTGGGTAATTTTAATTTCTCTTACTTTTTCTGATTAATGTGGAAATTTTTAGACCTTGAGAGCGAACGTGGAGGCTCCGTTTGTTGGCCAAATAATAAGATAATAGATGGTAGAGTAACTTGGTAAAAGCATGTGCCAGAGGCAGAACTCTTTCGCAGGTTTTGGAGTAGTGAGTGGTAAATACTCCCTCCATCCCAAAATAAGTGTTGTTTTAGAGTAAGGTTAATAATTTAGTCAACTGTTGGCTGTAAGGATTCTTGTTGCCTACCTCTTAGCCTACTCATATAGTGGTTTAGTCCTTCATCATTAATACATGGCCCACCTGTCTATCTCACAAGGTTTTTTGGTTCTTATGTCGAAGCCGGATGTGAACTTACAGCCCACTTCTCTTCTCTCTCCTCTCTTTTCCACCTCATCATTCAGCCTGCCATAATACTTGCTCTTAGGAGTTGGGCATGGAAATTAAGGAGGGGTAAAAAAATGGAGTGTGCAGGAGGGGTAGAGGAGAGAGATAGAGATAGAATTGCATTGGAAAGCGAGAACTATATTTATTTTGGAATAAATTTTGAATCCTAAAACTACACTTATTTTGGGACACAGGGAGTATCAAAGTCTCATGTACTTTATAGTCAAATGAAAGACCCCAACTGCTCTGCAAAAAAAAAACACTAATAAGACTTGGTTTACTCCCTTTGCCTATACACAAGGAGCTACTTTGGATATTCTTTTGGAATGTTTTTATAGTGGTTTCGGGATACAACTTGGTTTACTCAGGAGTCAGGACTTTGAAATAAACCTGGACACCTGGTTATATTGTTCCAAAATGCATACCTGGGCTTCTTATGTTTTTGGCCTGGGCCTATCACTGTCACTGCAAAGTGTGGATAGTTATCAGTTTGGGCTTCTTATTTGCAAGCCTTCTTTCGCTTTCGTGTCTTGAATCTTCATCGAGATAGGCCCGATTTTGAACTAGGTAGATTAACAAGATCAGGCCCATGCAATAATCACAAACGGATCGGGCCCATCAAATCCAGGCATCTGGCAGAGCCTACCCTGGAGGCCAGGAAGGTGAAAGCATCAGAACTCATGCGATACATTGATAAGTGAAAATTTGTTCCAAGTGCGAAGCCTACCGGCCATCTGAAAATGGAGGTGGTCAGGTGGAGCACAGACATATGGAATCAAATAAAGAGTGAACTAAAGGTTCAAAACAAAAGTCACCAGCTCAACACAATCTAGCAAGAGCTGGTGGAAGCACCAGTGAATTATAAACATGACTAGGCTGTCAAATTGCATTATTAGGAGAAGAGCATCGTCAATTGGTGTGGGCGCAAAAGTCCTTATCAGGCAAGTGACCAGAAGCTTTTAGGTAAATGGCTAATGATTGAGTAGTTTTTTATTTGATAAACAGACAGTAGTATCAGTCCTTGCTCCCAACTTAGTGATGGTAACCACAGAGATTGCTAGAAAAGCCCTGCAGATAAACACTTACTACTCCAGAAGCACCAATAAACACAGAAGGATATAAGGCTCAAATGAGAAAAGAGGACCACAATACTCCACAAAACTGGATTACTAGGGTGTGTAAATCAAGACCGCGCATCACTCATATAAGTTGCAAAAGCAAAAAGAAGACAAGGATGGAGTAAATAAACATGACAGGTATAGATAAACAGAACTGTGGTATCAGGTGTTCAGGTATGGTCACGTTTCAGATACTTACCATAACTTCCCTGGGAATCCTATACGGAATCTGATATCAATCGAAAACCTTGGTGTATAACAACAAACTCCTCTGCAAAAACAGTTATAATGTTACAGGGTCATGCCGGGGATTCTGTACAAAAGTGGCAGTACTTACTGATATAAATCAACAAATTCGGATAGCACTGTTGTTGGAGCTGAGATATAAGGACTGTTGTTGGAGCTGAGCACCAAAATCACAGCCTAAAAAGTAGGAGGCCTTGCTTGATCTGAAGTAGGAGCTATTGCTGGAGATGCTCTTATACAGGGAATCTCTTTCCTTGTACTATAGAGATAGCAGAGAGCAATAAACTGCAGAATCAGTATAAAAGAAAACAAAAACTGCAGAACTGAATTTGTGCGCAACAATTATTTTCAGGTGTTATCTAAATCACTCCAGTTACAATAATAGATGCTCAGAAATATACATATAGTCGGGTACTCAAAGGCTAAGGAGAAATGCCTGAAGTGAACAAAGTTAGGAATTAATTAACATGTTTGAGAGAAGATCTAGTGCACGCAATAATTGTGATGTCCTTTTAACTTCAGAGATAAAGTAACAACACAAAGGTATAACGCAGTGTTGTACAATATTGCAGAAGATATATAACATAGCGGACCATATCATCAAATGTTTCTTGAACACATTGCAAGGTCGGATGAAATAAAAGCCAACAGGTGGCTGCAATGAACTTAATCATGATGACTGATGTACAGACCAAGCAACTGGAGAACTTGGCAGAACCACTGAACATGGTTGGATTCACTTCAAAGAAACATGGAGAATATTATTGTCAGGCCATGGTGGGCCATTTGGATTTTGTAGGAAAAAACAAAAAACGCAGAATGTCATAACTAATATGTGCTAGAAATTGATCAAGGTAATATCCAATATGTATAAATGATCTGCATTCCAATCTGCCATTAGCATTATGCTGCAAACTTCAATAGTATAAGAAGATGACTCGAAGAAAGTGAAAGGAAATTATATATATACATATCAACAATTTGGTGACAATGCCGACAAGGGAACAGTAGGATTGCAAGAGAATTTGTAAAAAGAGTTCATCAAAATAAAATGTCAAGGTGCCAGAAATAGAAAAACTATAAGAAGGCTAAAGTGATGGTAATTTGTGTATAAGATATACAGTTTGTTTCGTAATAAATTGAAATATCAGTCTAAGATTACAATTCCAGACCCTGCCTCCGATCCTGCTGAAGCCAAAAACCCAAGCAATCCTTCTATACCATCGATTAGCCTAAATCCCATATACAACTTCCAACTCCAACAGCACACGAAAACTTTTCTACCTGAATTTGCCTATTTCATCTAATCAAAATAGATAAACCCACCGACACAACAAGTTTTACAACGTACTTACCAGTGGAAACACCCGAAAAGAAAGAAAAAAAACACCGGTGCCACATAACGTCGAGCACATGCCGCGCTCTACGAAGCTGGCCTAATGGTAGAAGACGACGGGCGGGACGGCGAATCCAGCATCCTTGAGGAAGGGGACTACCTGCGGGTGCTCGGCGAGGTCGTGATAGAAGGCGTACTCCGCCTCGTAGTCATGGAGATCCAGCTCCGCCTTCTGGTTGCTATGGTAATGGTGCTTTGCATCGGAGGATTTCCCGAAGCCGAACACGCTGACTCTGTCACAAACTCCTACCGCGACCATGATGGCCTGCATCCCGGACGAGTAGTGGAACATGGCGGCGTCGTGTGCGCGGTTCCAATCCTCGGCCGCGCGGCCAGTCTCCGCGACGAATCGGCGGAGGGAGTAGTACTTGACGATGCGGGCGCAGAGGACGTCGAGGCGGGCGTCGGTGCAGGAGATGGGGGAGCCGTGGCGAGAGGATGAGGTGGTGTTGCAGGCTGCGATGTCGAGGAAATGGGCGGCCTGGCAGATGTAGAGCAGGATGGGGACGCCATGGCCGTAGGGGTGGCAGAAGCAGCCGGGTCGGCGCGCGCAGAGGTGAAGGACGTTGCTGTTGATGAAGGAAAAGTTGGTCTTGCTGCCGACGTGAGCGGCGTACCCTGCGATGCGGGCGTTGTTGAGGCGGAACACGGCGTCGTGGGAGTCGATGAGTGCGCCGTGGTTCGCCCTGAGGAGGATGCCGCTGTTGCCGACAACTGCGCAGGATGGGATGCGGCCGGGTAGGGAGAGGAGGGAGGGGAGGCTGCCGAGGACGGCGGGATCGTAGCGGCGGAGGCGGTGCCAGGAGCGGAGCGCGCGGCGGAGGGCGGGGTCGATGTGGAGCTGCTGCTCGTGGCGCGGGAGCGGGTGGAGCAGGGTGTCGTGATCCTCGTCCGGGTAGCGGCCGCGGCGGGGCAGCGGGAAGCGGTGGTGGTGGAGGTGGAGCGGGTGGAGGAGCCGGTCGCGGCGCCACGCGCGGGCGGGCGCCGCGGAGGCCGGGAGGCGGCCCTCGAGGAGCTCGTCCACGTCCCGCCGCAGCGGGGCCTCCGAGGGATCGACGGCGGCGAGGCGGAGCAGCGTGGCGTTGAGGCGCGCCGGGTCGAGCGGGAGGGGCGGCTCCCGCGCGGGCGCGGGCGCCACGGCGCGGCGGAGTGCGGCGGAGAACGAGGCCGCGCCGACGAGCACGACGAAGAGGAGCACCGCGAAGGAGCGCCGCAGCGGCCGCTTCATCGCCGCCGCCGCCGCCGCGGACGCAGCCCCAGACGGGGCCTAACTGTGTCGGAGTCGCCGCATGGGGGCACGCGCATCAGGGAGGGGCGCGTGGGGGGTCCCGGGTCCTTGCGAGCCGAGCTGGGCCGAGCTCTGTCCCTGTCCGAGCGGGTGCGGCCGCGTGGGGCGGCGAGGTTTTTTATCGGTCGCCGTGCTAACGGGCTCGCTAGGTGGGATTACGGGGGTATTTAGTTGGGGAAAAATTTTGGGTTTAAATATTGTAGCCCATTTTATTGTTATTTAATAATTAATATTTAATTATAGATTATTTAATATCATTATATTCATCTCGTATGAATTAGTTAAATTGTGCAATTAATTATTTTTTAATTATATTTAATATTCCATACATGTATGTGTTTGAAAGTTTGATTTAACAGCTACTGTGCAAACAAAATCGAGAACTAAACGCTGTCTATATCTATATAGGAGTGCGCTATTCGTGGCTGGTTGGACTTGGGGTTCGGCGAATGGGGGATCCAACGTGCCCTGCTCCGGTTCGTGCATCGGAGGCCGTAATGATTTTTACGTGGGTGGCCGGCGGCCACCGTGCGCGGGACCCGCCAACATGCCTGCGCGACGTGACAGGTGGACCGACCCTTTCTTCCCTCCTCGACCAGTCGCCATTGCTGGGCTCACGGAGCAAGAACTGATGAAAAGAAAGAGCGCGCCACGCCACGCGCCCACGCCGCATGCCGTTTCTGATGATTGCATGGGCCTGTGTTACTCGTATGACGGTATGAGGAAGTGAGTCGATCCCTTTTTCAAATTCCCGTGAGCGGATCTTCCCGGAAACTACATGTCCGGGCACTTGTGTGGGCACTTGTGTATTTCTGGGCACACATGATGCAGGCCTGCAGGAGTTAGCTAGATCAGGCGAACAAAGTGAGCATACTTGGAAAGTTTAAGGATGAAGATGCATATGCCTCCTTTTCTTTCAGGAAACAAAGGCGCAAATAATTCAGATTCGTGGAAAACGATGTGGAATTGGTTGGGAACGGCAAGCAATTTTGAATTGGGCATTGTGGAATTGGGGCTCATGGACACTGTTGGAGGACACTTTGCCCGACGTCGCGCGAACTGATCTGCCTCGGAAGGTTCACGCCCTGATCTTGCCTCCCCCAACTCGTCCTGGTCATGTTCCTCCCACTAGAACCCATATTATGAAAGGGAAAGCCCATTGAATTGATCTGGTTTACGTCGCTCTCAAGCCTCAGCCTTCTGGCTTCTTGCTGCCTGAGCTTTCAACCCCTTTTTTTTCTCTCGTCGCATGCGAGTAAGAGGAGACCCAATTATCTGGTCTCCTTCTGTTTTTGCAGCTGATTAGGTTAGTATAAAGCTCCCTGTTTGTTTACTAGAGGAGCAGAGGTGGATCGTTGCCGTCTGTTCCCCCTCATCTACCCTTGTCGTGTGAGGTACCCATCGTCCCATCCACATAGTCGGAGTCGATGACAGGCAATGAGAATCTTCAGTGTGATAAGAATCTTTCAGCACTTTGAGGATAGAAAGAGTGATGGACACCTTCTGTGCAAGTGCAGACAATTTTACCGGCCTGCTGCGCAGTGCTGCACTGGTCCAAAGTAGCAGTCCAGCTTCCTGATAAAGTGACAATTGCATGTAGGGTGACTAAATTAAAATGCTACTACTGCTACTTGCTGTCTTGGTAAAATTTTAAACCGTTTTGTATCGTCAGTCTTAACCAAAATTGAATGCGTGGACCTGGGATAATGACTATGTAGTGTCTGCCACGTCTATGGAAGTGTCTGCCACGTCTGGAACGAGCCCGGAGATGCTTATGCAGGCGAAATTGACCGGACAAGAAGACAAGAAGAACTGCTTCTTCAGTTCTTCCGTAGACCGGTAGACGGTAGACCGCACCAATGCCAGTGAAAATAGAAAGAAGTGTAGACGAGTGGACGATATCCACTTCACTTGTTAGACATGCCCCAATTAGGCTGAGAGGTTTGCATCGGGAAGCTCCATCTGGCAGAAAGGCGCATAACGGATCGCCAATTGGACTATCAATGGCCCAAATCTGAATCCCGATCGAGCAAGGGCTAAAAGAGCTGTCATGAAAAGTATTTATCAAAGCATCCTGCAGATTGTACGTGTAGATGTACATACATTGTTGTCTGGCTAGGAGGATAAAAGGGGTGGCACCCTGATAAGAGATAACAGTTCATTCTGAAATTAAAAAGAAAAAAAACGTAATCCAAGCAATGCTCTAGATCGAGCACAGATTCTATGGGATAGTAGTACATCCTGCATACTTCCGCAACAATGGCGATGCAAGAGTCATGATAAAAGCGTGAGCGTTCAGACATCATTAATTGTCAGGGGGAACTGAGAGCGACCAGGTTCCATCATATTTGCATAGCAGAAGGCAACGTGAGCCAGCTAGATGTTTGCAACTCCAACGACGTAGGCGTTCCAAGCATCTCCTTGATTGAAACGCTGCGATTCTTCATATTTCACATCTCGATTGGCATTGTATTCCTTGGCGTTTCCACTTGACTGGGTGTTTGGCATCTCCCTGATCCAAACGTGGATGGACTTGAATCCAGCTTCCTCCAAGCAGTCTTTGATCTCTGGTATCGACCACCTGCCAAAGAGCAACAAGAAACACACATCTGACTACAGTGTTTTCATAGCAGAAAATTAGCAAACTGTCTTCTCATTGCAGTGCATGATGTACAGAGATAAAGATAAAACGTCGATGAAGCTTTGCTGGTACTTTAGAAGTGTACAGGCACTGCTGACAATAATTAAGAAAGCCCCAAAGGTCACACTCTTCTTTACGAGAAGGTACAATACCCCGTTCGGCTGGCTGGTGCAGCAACCAGCCAGCCAGCCAGCCATTCGTGAGAAACCTGCCGGATCACAACAGCAAACCAGCCAGCCAGCCAATCGGCACAGCAGCCAGCCGATCAGCCAGCCAACCGAACGGGCTGATGGCATAGGAAATGGTTGGCCAGAGAAATTTCATATAAATGCTACAAGCCGACCTCATGGCCTGCATATGATGCTGTTAAGCTTTCAATTAGAGATTCAATATTATAGAATTGGTGAAGTACTTGAAAGAGTTAACACACTTGGAGCCTACATAACATTTCACCAAGTGAATGGGGGGATAATAAGCAGCGATTATGAAGGGAAGTGTTGTCAAGTAATGTATAAGCAACATACAGGCGCCAATGGTATGTGAAAGCATGCCGCAGCATTTGCTTCTTCCCAGCTTGAAAGTGGAGACTGATCCTTGTTTGGCGACTTGTGATATCAAACTCTTCTTGCTCCCAGAAATACTGTACGCAACCAGGTTATGAAGAAGACAAAAAATTCTTAGACTGCAATTTGTATCAACTTGCAAAGTACAAGGGTACAAATTATGTGATTTATAAGTTTGATGGATGCTAAGTTTCAAAGTGTACTGGAGACAATTTGATCTTTATATAATACCAATTATCCAAGCTAAATTTGATAACAACTGATGCTGTGATATTTAAGACAGAAAACCTGGTTGAACACATAGCAAATTATAATATATGCTGATCTTAGCCTCATATGATATTTTGTTTCACAATACTTCAAAATATTAGGGTCTTCATGCTTTGTTAATTACTATTCAGTGTTAACAATTAACTCAACACCACTCACCGTGAAGCTGGGGAATTTCCGTTGGAGACGCAGCTTGCGTTCAGATGATGTGCCACCATATACATCCATTACAAATATACTACCTCTTTTCGAGAGAATGTTAAATGCATGCCTGAAATACAAAACCAAGTCCTTTCGACTATGCAAGCAACAGCAGCTGTAGTTGAATGCACAGATAATATCCCTTCCAGGCAAAGCTGCCTCTGACATGGTTGAATTGGCTATGCACTTCGAATTAGCAAGACCTAACTGCTCGCATTTGTTACTTCCTGAAGAGCCATTGCCGCTGTTTACATCAAGGCCTTGCACAAGATCATTGAACCTTTGCTTGACAAGACGTGCTTCCTTAGGTTGTAGAACATTTCCATGGAAAAGCAACATCCTTGAATACCCATCAGCTCCAATCTTGCTTAGGTTGTTTTCAAGGCACCACTCAAGTGACTCAAGGTCCAAATCTAAGCCGATTGCTGTCCTTCTTGCATCAGTACGGATCCATTCAGTACTGCCAAGAGAACAGCCATGAATCATGAGCGATACAACATGAATTGCACTCTAAACCTAAGCCGTCTCTTTACTCTGGAGTGCATTTGACGAAAAAAACGACATTCTCCAAAGAGTAGCTATTGAGACACTTAGTGTGATAGCTTATAAAAAGCGTGTGCACAAAAGTGCAAATACCTGGACACCATTCCTTGCTAATGGGACTGTAAAACAGAGCACATAGGACACCACACAGCACAAAAAGGCGTATGTGAAAACGACATACAGGAGGTTCATACAAAGGCTACAATGCTGAGTGCTTTCACCTGAGGAGGGCCGTGCCACAGAAATCCTCCTGCAGGTGGAGAGGGACGCGCCCGCCAACGTACATCAGGAAGAACTTTTGTAGGTAGCTGATGTCCCCCTTTGGAGACTAAAGACAAACAGATTACACGCATCGGCATATAGTCGAACAAGTTGTGAGCTTAGAGGCTTTCACAAATCCAAGCAATACCCGAGGCGAACCGATTTACCTGCACGGAGAGCTGGTATAGGTGAAACTTGGAAGGCATGGACCCCGCTGCCCACTGGTCCTTCTCGTCAGCTTTGGCATCTTCCTCTTGTTCGTCTTCCGCTGTTGCTCCGTTGGTGCCGTCGTCGTCGTCGTCAGAGGAGTCCTCATGGTGGGGCGGTGGCGCGTCGTAGGCTGATGAAGGCAAGTCGTCGCCGAAGTGCGACGTGCGGCGGCCACGGCCCTGCCGGTGCGACTCCCTCGGCTTCCTCCCGCTTTTGCCCATCGATTTTGTGTCTTGGCTCCGGAGACAAGCGGCTGCGCGCGTTTCTTTTTGTTCTAGTTCTTGTGGAAACTTGATTTTGCAAACAAGTCCTGATGCTTATCCGTATTTCTTTGTACTTATTGAGACACGTATGCAACAAGCCAACAAAACTCTACGGCTCTGGTCCTGCGTCCTGCCGAACTGCCAGGCAATTCATCGAATAGGACCCTCTCCGTTCCAAAATAAATGTAATTTTAGGATTAAACACGCAAACTAAGGATAGGTGTAAAAATATCAAAATATTTTTTTATTTTTTTTATAGTGAGTGAATAAGATGTTAGTTGTCTTTTGTGAGAATTTTTCGAAATCTGACTTGTCGTTTGTGGTAGATAAGTCAAAATTAACATTTTTTGTGGAACGAATTTTGAAATCTAAAATTGTATTTATTTTGAGAGGGAGGGAGCAGGTCTAGCCACAATTTTCCGAAGCCGAAATACCCAAACCTGTATTACCAATAGCTATCTCGAGTAGAATATTCTAGTTTAGTTCGGAAAATTTGAATATATAGTTCCGGTAACTGAATATTCTAAAATACCCGAAATTCTAATAAAGCCCAATATGCATACAAGATTAGAAGTAGCCAGGCCCATCCCGCCGGCCCACACACATCTGTCTGACTCCCCGAGATCCCCGTCAGCCCGCCGCCTACCCACCACTCGACCAGGCCACCAGCAGGCGCCCACGCCACACCAACGCGGCGCCGCCCGCCCTCGCAGGCCGCCGCCCAGGACCCTGCGCGGCTGCGCTGCAGGCCCCAGCCGCCAGCGCCCCTCGCCGGCCATCGTCCACGCCAGCTCCGCCCTCACAGGCCGCAGCCCAGGACCCTGCGCGGCTGCGCCGCAGGCCCCAGCCGCCCGCACCACCCACCGCCCCCGCGCCCCCCTCCCGACGAACAGCATGGACGCGCCTCCGCCCTCGCAGCCGGACGCCGCCGCGGCGGCGGCGCCCTCCTCGACCTCTGCTTCTGCTTCCTCTGCGGCGCCACCACCACCTAACCCACCGGCTTCCGCCGCCTCTGCCGCACCCTCTTCCGACTCCACCATCACCACCCCTACCCCGAACTCTGGTACGGCAGCAAATCCCGCTCAAACCCTAGAGGCCCCAGGCCCCAGCTCCGTGTCCGCGAGGCCGCCGCCGCCGCGAATGAGGCCACCTTACACCCACCTAGCCTCGCCCATTACGATGTCCTCGTCCTCCTCTGCTGCCACAACTGCGACCTCCTCCTCCGCTTCCGTTCCGCCCTCTTCCTCCGCGGCACCCCCTATACCAAGGGGAGGGGTTGTTGTGGGGATCCCTGCGCCGCGTCCCGCACAGACGCCCGCTGGTTACACCGGGTTCGTGCCGCCGCCTCCGCTTGCTCACCAGTTTGGATCGATGCATCGCGGCCCCGACCTGCCCCCGCCGTCATCTTCACAGGTTTGTATATATTCCCGGTCGATTTTATTTTTATGCTAGTACTATATTCACGAGTTGTTCAAATGTAGTTTTGCTCTAGCAAACCATGGCTAGTGAGTGTTAGCTACGGCAATTTCATCTCACTACACCCATGACTCGTGTGGATTAGATACCAGAAAATACTGGAACCCAAGTCTGCAGTTTACAGCTTATTGAGCACAGGGGCCTCAGAGCTAAGCTCCAAATTATGGAATGGTACATGTCTTCTGCAATGTTTACCCTACAGATTCGTCTGCTTATTTCTTGTCACTCCCGGCACCTGAAACTGTCAAATTCAATTCATAATGTAGGTATAGGAGTGAAAACACTCAATTGCTTACTTTCTGTCACCTGCTGTTTTGACTCATGTCTTTGTGTCCTTCCATCAACACAAGGAATTGCCAAACTCAGTTTCTGTATTGGATGGCATTTATCACTGCACATAGTTCAGCTATGTTATGGACTTCTTGTTTGGAAGATTATTTTGTAGTTAGTTAAACCATGTAAAAGCATTATAATTTTGTAATGCCTGCAGGTGTGTTTTATTGTCAGTAGATTGCATCCTTTACCTGTGCTTTTGACTTCACTGAAAATTCCTTATTATTGATGGCCTCCAGTTTAGGCAGCCTTCTCCTGGGATTCAAAATATTGGGATGATTGGATCCCTAAGCGCATCCCAGGTGAGACCAGGAATAATACCCGGTCCACAGCAGCCAAGACCTGGCCTTCCATCATCAACAACTCCAATTCCATCTGGTAGTCAAATGCCAGGTTCACAAGTAAGAAAACTTTCTAGTTTAAAGCAATGAATTGTACTTCTAGGTAATTTATCATTCTGTTTAAGTTAAATGGGGCACATCATCATATATCTTAATTCTAGTCAAAGAAGTTACATTTTCAGTATCCAAGTTAATATAGACACAAATTCCATATTTAATTTATTTTTCATGGGATGCCATTATAGTTCACTTCAAATGTTGATTTATCAGTTGTCAATCTACAAATATGACTCTGGTTGTTATAATTGTTTTTGTCTAATTGTATCACCGGGGTAGTACTAACGCCTCAGTTGCTTTTGGTTAAGTTCTATTTTGCCGTCTAATGTACGATGGAATGCTCTCTCATAAATCATCCCAATTCATTTCATAATCTCTGCTTGATTTAAGTATTTTCCTACAGAGAACCCCCTCCCATGCTTTAATGAGGCCGATGACTGTGAGTTCTCCTGCTCCTTCCCCTGCTTCACAGCAAACTCCACAAAATTCAACTTCAGCATTTAGGCCGCAACAGAGGCCACAAGTTCCACAGCCAAGACCACAACAATCTGCACCTGTGACTCTGCATCAACAGAATGTAATTTCACAACAGCAGCAGCAGCAGCAGCAGCAGCAACTACCGCACAATCAAATTTTGCAGCAGCAGCAGCAGCAGAAGCAACAGCAACAAAGTTCCTCGCATCAAATTCAACAAAATTCAGCACCCAAAAACCAGCCACAGCATTCTCAGCAGCAAGCTGCTCGCACCCCAGTGACAATGACACAGAAGCCTGATTCACCTGCTATACAAAATACAACTGTTTTGCAATCTGTCAATACAGTCGCAACTGATGCGGATGTTAGTGAAACTGGTACTCGACTACTGACCAAGAGAAGCATACATGAATTAGTTGCTCAGGTATGCTGCTATTTCTTCAATGTAGTTTGAAAGGTACATGGTCCTGCATTTTTCCTCTTTTTTTCCATGGATCCTGACCTGCTGACCATATGATCAATTTGCACCTATATTCTGGCAGTAAGGTCAAGTGGGTCTCTTTGGTTTCTCTCAATTCATTTTGCAAATTCTTTGCTAGGTCTGTACAGTGACCATGGAAGTCATGGCAAATATGTAACAAGGTCCAGTAGGTCTCTTTTGTTTCTCTCAATTTCATCGTGCATGTCCATCTGTTGCTAGGTCTGTACAGTGGCTGTGGAACTCATTACTCATGATGACCAACACTTCGCTAGTTCAATTATCCTACTATAAAACTCGTAACTCGTAAGTAGAGCCACTAGGCACGTTTCCCAGGCAGTGGGGAAATGCCAATTCAAGTTTATATACTCACAGGACCAAACTTAAAGGATACCTCATCACAGCATATGTATTTCAGTATCTCACAGACAAAGTAGAATTCATTTTACCATAACTGGCTGTGATTTCATCTTCATAGTTCCCATTATATTCGTGTGCTTCTGATGATCTGCACTGAACTTTGCGTCAATGGTACTTGAACAGATATTGAAGTAGGATTGTTAATAAATATTAGTTAATGTTGTGAATAGTGAACATTAGACATTTGCTGGGTTGATTTTTCATCATTCAATACTTGACAGATTGATCCTAACGAAAAGCTGGATCCTGAAGTTGAAGATGTTCTTATGGACATTGCGGAAGATTTTGTTGAGTCTGTAAGTTATTCCACCTCTGCTTTAGGGACTTCTTTTCCCTAAACAAAGCTTACTTTGAGAAATGTATTTTCTTTACAACAAGATTGGAAGTGTATTATATTTTCAACAAGATGAAGATACTAACAAAGCCTTTTTAGTCTCAAGCAAGTTGGTGTAGATCTCTTTTCGTCCGAAAATATACATTCTCACTCCCATTTTCTAAATTCTATTAGCTTATGCATCCTAATGTTGTATGCACGGATTTCCAGAGATTTATCTTTTTTTGGCTAATGTATTCATATTTATTTTGATGCCCAGCTTCCTTGGTATTATCAGTTCAGTTATGTTTTATCTTTTAGTGAGTAAATATAAATATCTCTATGTAATTTTTCTTGAAATGCCAGAACTCCTCAGTCATTACAGCCTTACAGGGTTGAAGGCTCCCTAATGTTTTTTTTTGTTAGACTTTACTTTCAATGTTCTTTTCTCTTGTTTATTAGTATTGTTTATAGTTGATGGGAGATCATGTCATATAAAAACTTCTGAAAGGTTCCGTTTGGTGAAAGTTATCTATCATTAGATCTGCATGTCATGATATAAACTAGCTTTATATCATGTCTCCTGGGTCTCTCTCTCCAGTGTATAGTTTAAGTTCCGTTTGCTGATAACTGTTTTAAGCAGGTCACTACATTTGCTTGTTCTTTAGCAAAGCATAGGAAGTCAAACACCCTAGAAGCCAAAGATGTACTCCTCCATGCAGGTGATCCCATTTTATTTATCTTCTAGACTATATGTGATGTCCTTTCAGGTAACATTTAAAATGTCATTCTGTTATAACTTAAGAGTTCTCCATTGCAGAAAGAAGCTGGAATATCACGTTGCCAGGCTTCAGTGGGGATGAAATCAAACTGTACAAGAAACAGGTAGTTCATTATTTCTCTTTTTTGCTTGCTTTCAAATTTCTTCCTGTAGTTATTTTCTTCGTTGTTCATCTTGTACTAACCTCCTTTGTCTTGATGATTTGCAGCACATAAATGACATTCACAGGGAGAGGCTTGCTCTGGTACCCACTTTTTAAGTTTTCAGCAACCATCCATCTAATTTCATGCATGATTGGACCCATGTAGCCATACATCTTCCATCATCTCTGTTGAAACTTAGGAGCATATTCTAGAATTTGCATGAACATTTGTCTGTTGAATCTGCTATACTTGCATTGTTCGCTTTCTTTTCATGTTGTATTTACGTATTACTCTCTTTTTGTAATTATCATCAGATCAAGAAGTCAATGGCGACTGACACAAGAAACTCTGCTGCCCAAGCTGCAGCTAACCAGAAAAATCAGACTCCAAAACCATCTGCCCCAGCTGCTTCCCCATGAAAGATGTCCACAAGCCCCGCAAAACCAGTGTCACGCATCGCCACCTGTGGTGTTTGGACAGTGTGGGTCTGTTGTACTGTTGAACCGTTGTGGCAGACTGGGTATTGCTGCAGCAGTAGATTTGTTGCAATGATTACATGTACAGATGATTTTTTTTCGGGTACATCGGTGGAATGTGTTATACAAGCAATGTAGTTCCTTGTTTTCGTTGTATGGTACTTTCAGAGCCTCAAATATTTTATTAGCTGTCAATGATCGTCATCCAATACAGTACTATTCGTGTTGAGAAATTATGAATCGTTTATACCATCAGCTGAGGGCATACTAGTCGTTAATTATGCCACGCCACTATCGGCTAGCATTTTATGGCCGTGTTTGGTTTGTAGCGTGCTAGTGAATAGTGATATTTTAACCGTTAATTACAGTGTCAAATAAAGTCAGTTTACAAAATCAACTTCAGAACCCTTGCGCTAGTGATCCTGAAAAATCTAATGAGGCTTTTGACCGCACGATTAGATGATGATTATTGTAGCATTACTTTAGCAAATCATCAATTAATTACTGTCATTAGATTCGTCGCGAAAAGTTACACCCATCTCTGAAAAGATTTTGCAAATAGACTTCTTTTAGCACATCATGCATGCGAAATTCCCTTTGTAGCACTAGATAGCGCTGGGGAACCAAACAAGGCCTATGTGTTTGTTCAGCAGAAGTAGCTGAAGGAGCAGAGTGCAGGAGCAGCGGAAATCCAACTCCACACGCGTGCGCTAGCAAGCGTACGAGCGCACGATTTCCTACCGCGGTGGCTCGAGCTCTAAGCTCTTGTACATGTACGTGGCTCCCAAAATAGCTTTTATTTTTTCACGTGACAGTGCTGCTGTGTTGTGCGGCAGCAACAAACTTACGTGACGAGCCCTGGCATCCTGAGCGCAAATCTAATTTGACAAGCGCTCGCCAGAAGCGCTGCTGGCGCGCGATTCATCTGGCGTACACCGCTCTAACGGGCGGGCCCACAATCACGTGCGGGTGCCGGTCTGCTGGGCAGCCCCAAGATTGCGGCGCCACGGGCTTTTTTCCTTACTTTTTCATTTTGTTTTTTCATTCAATAATTTTTGTGTTATATCATTTTGTATGTGTGTACATTATGGACAAGTTATACATAAAATTCTCCAAACAACATTCATAGAAGATAAAAGTTATAACCTATAAGTTGTTCATACCATGAAAGTGATGGCACAAAATTATCGAATAAAGAAATTATCAGAAAGAGAAGTATAAGTTGTGTGTATAAGTTACAACTTTTTCAAATATAAAAAGTTTATGCGTATAAATTGACTAGAAGAAGCTATGTTATGCGTGCAAACTATGTGCATCACAGGAGTGGCACTTCAAATTTATACTCTTATAACTTGTCTCACAAAAGTTATATATAAAAGTTGTATGCATAAGTTATGTGATCGTGAAGTTTGTGCTATGTAATTGTTCTTTTAAGTGGTCCGAATTTTTTTTTATAAAAATTATGTACATTAGTTATGTGATCATGGAAGAAATGGTGGCAAAGGAGGTCTGAAACAGCGTGCAAAGGAAACTGCGGGGGAGAAAGATTGGAGTCGGAAGCCAAAAAAGGAAACGGACGTGTCAGACGCGGAAACCAAAAAAAGGAAAGGAAGGACTGTCCGAAATCGTTTGCTGCTACCAGTCCTCGCGCGCGCGCTAATTAGAAGGACCCCAGGAGCAGGACTTGTCTGTCAATTCAGTAGCCGATCTTTCATCACTGCTACCCTAGATATTAGTTCCTCATTTGCAAGGTGAGCCGATCATTCATTCATTCCCATCCATGGACCAGCGCCAAATTTTGATTCCTTGTTTTTCCTCCCATTTCTGTGCTCTCCAAGTCGCCAGTACAGACATACGCATACGGCATACCCAGTAATAACTGGGACGGCTGAGCCACTTGCTAGTGACATTTCACAGATGCAGACAAGCAGTGGTGCTACTCGGCCGCCTGACGCTGTCGAGTGCCATCCGCTTCGTAAAGTTCGTGGCAGATCGCCAGTCATTTCGTTCTGAGAGTGCGAGGCGCGGCCGCAGCAGCAGCAACCAACCATCGCGCGGCGCCGAACAATGGACGTCTCAGCGAAACCTCGTCGTCCCCGCCGGCCACGCTGATCCCAGGCCAGCTCCTGCCGGCCCCGCGACGGTCGCAAGAATTTTGGACGGTCCCGCTCGAGCCTATGGCCGGGCCAGGACCTGGTGGTTGGCCGCGCAGCTCAACGATAGACATAGACCCCGTTACACCGAGATCCATACCTCTCCCTCACCCAACACGGGCCAGCCAGAACCAGGCCAGGCCGCCGCACCCGGCGTCCACGCAACGCACGCAACGCCGGCCGCGGTTGGAGCCTGGAGCTGCAGCCGTTGAGGCTTGTCATTCCCAGCGGCCACAGCGCCCACGCCTCCCCTACTCCTGGCCTCTCCCTTCCGGTGGGAGAGGCCCCGTTCCGGTGCGGGGCGCCTCTCACGGCCTCGCGGCCGTACGTGCGGTGGTGGCCCGTGTCCCGGTCCCGGCGCAACTGCTCGCGTCGTCCTCCTTCTGTCCTGCGCGAGTCTGCCACCACCGCGCGTTCATCACGGGGGCAGAGCTCCCGATCAGAATCATCCGTGGTCAGGCAGCTGTCGCGCCGTCCTGGTAAAGCGTCGCTGCTTTCCACGTGTGGTACGTGACGTGCCCGCCCGCCCCCGCGTTCCCCTTGCTTCCTGCCGTTTGCTATCGATTGGGCGGTGGTCCGGCCGATCCGATGACCCTGCTGGGCTACTTTAAACTTGATCCGCCGCAGCTCGAGGCTAGCTATGCCATTTGACTGACGCCACCGCTGCTGCGTAGCATAGCTTCTCCTTTCGGCGCCCAAGAAAGAAGAAACGGAGAGCGTCCCGGCTACTCGTATCTCAGCGGTCGCTGTTGGCGATCTGTGTGTGAGCCGGCTTCTGTCGGGGACTCTGAAGTCGGCATCGTCGTTCAATCGTGAATTCGATCGCACGACAACGGAGCCCGTGCCAGAAGAGGAGAGGGGATCGGTTACGAGACTGCTCTTTCTCGGCTCGATCAGATCAGCGCTACTGTGACTGTGACTCTCTGAGTTCGTGTCGGGAGGCCGATGGATTCCCTTCGATCACCGCAAAACAGCAGTGTCTTATCTCTCGGACGGGCCTGGCCGCCGAGACATCATCAGCCCCTCGTCAGCCTTTACGGCTTTACGTTTCAGCGCTGCACGCGCACCGCATGAAACTTTGCAACTGCTGGGGCCGTGACATGTTGTTGGCAATTTTCTAAATCGACAGGGTCATTTTTTTTAAGAAAGCCCACAGCTGTCTGTTGCCTCCGGACTCTAGTAGCTGTAGCTCGCATAGCAGCATCGACCGTGACGCAAAATTGTACTCCCTCCGTATCAATAATAGAAGTCGTTCTGCGCGCGAGTCTCCAGAGCACAATAGAAGTCGTTCTGCGCTAACCGGGGAGAGTTGGACGTCCCTGCCCCTGCTGCTTTAATTGCACCGCGTCGTAACTGCCCCGTCGCCGCGCCTGGTAACTGGCCGTCCTCGCGTCGCCTCGGAACTGCACCCGTCGCACGCGGCCGGTGAGTAAATAACGCCGCATGCTGGGTCGCTGGCTTCCTTGCCTCCGCATGCTGGGTCGCTAGCTTCCTTCCTTGCCTTGCAGCACGCTCGCCTTCCTTACAGATGCATTACCGTTGTCATGTTCATGGCCGCCGTCGTCGCCGCCGCCGCCGTCGCCGCCGCCGTCGATGTCCTCGTCATCGACCCCGTCGTCCTCATCATCTTCATCTACGCCGACGTCATCGTCATCCAGCGCTGGCACGGGCACAGCATCGTCGTCTTCGTCATCTTGAGGCTCGTTGAGATCAATCCCAACGTTGCCGTCGTCGTCTTCCGGTGCAGGCTCGTTAAGATCGAACAAAGCAAACAAATCGGCCATGTGTGTAACTAGAAGAGTGGTTCAGTGCATGAACAAGAGTGGCTTAGTAGCTAGAAGTAGTGACGCTGCAAGCAAGCGAAAACCAAAACGAAAAAAGCAAACAGCAGTCCGCCGCGCGCTCAGGCAAAACCAAAAAAATGCACCGAGCGTCCGCGCGCGCCCGCACAGTGCCAGCAAAAATGTGTGAGGCCGGGGCTTCGAACCGGCACCGCAGTCGTGCCAGCGCCCGCCTCGATGCGCTAACAAGTCGACCATTCGTGTTTTGTCGCATGATACATAGCCCCAGGGTCATTTAATAAGGGTAGACAGGGAAAACTAACCCCTGCTCCCTCACTCCTTGGTATGCGCAATCATGTCCTAAACGACCTCTAATACCAGTACGGAGGGAGTACGACCAAGATAAGCTGCCTCAGGGCCTGTCCGGACGTTTCATGTGCTCCGTACATAAATTGGCCTCACTTGGAGTAGATAGATGAAAAAACTTTGAACACATGTATGAATTATTAAATGTAGTTAAAAAATAATTAATTATACAGTTTAATTATAAATGATAAGACGAATTTTTTAAATTTAATTAGTTCATAATTAGATATTAATTATCAAATAATAATGAAAATATTACGGTACTAAAATCTAAAAATTTTACCGATTAACTGCATCCGCATGCAATCTGCAACAGCCTTTTGCTCCCTTTCCACATGAAATCCACGGGCCTGACCGTGGTTTTGCCGCTTCTGTTTCCCTGCTACTTGGCATTTGGCAACCAAGTTGCCAACCAGCTCGCATCGCGGGTTGTTGCTTTCCCACATGTTAGGGACAATTTGATGGCGCATTTCTGATCACGGGTGCTGGTTTTGCCTGCCCGTGTGTTTCGCGGTCGCAACACGATGAACAGCTCGATCAACAGGTGAGGGGAAAAACATTGCCGATTGTTGACAGCCAAATTTGGCATCTGTTGAGGTCGACCGGTCTGTACAGTCCGAGTAGAATTAGGGTTTTTGTAAAGAGTCCTCATGTAATCCTACTCGTGAAGGGGTACGTCTTCCCCGGCCTATAAATATAAAGGCTAAGGACGATTGAGGTTAGTCCCAATCGATTCACACATTTATCATTTACCTTTTACCTCTAAACCCTAACTTTTCCAACCCCATCTGTTGTTCTTCGCTCGTCTCCACGGCGTTCGATGGCGTTATGACTGGCCTGCCGACCTCAGAGCAACCCTAGCTCCATTAGCTCCGACGGGGTCCCTCCCGAGCTCTTGGTTCTAGGTCTTCGCCGTCTTCCTAGAGTACCGGTCTGACCGGTCCGCTATACCGGTCTAACCGGTCGGCGCAGGGATGCTGCTGGTGTTGATCGTTTTGACGATCTTGCTGCGTGTTCTAGCGTTTTCGAGTGTGTTGGCGCAAATTAGTGTCAACACACTTTTTGGCGACTCCGCTGGGGACAGATTAATCTGGTTTTAAAACCGATCTAATCTAGTTCTCAAAGAAGATGGGTGTCATCACCGACCTCGACGAAGGCAACATCTCCACATCTATCGAGGAACTCAGCGAGGAGGAGCGCCAAGAGTACTTGGTGGTCGGGGAGCACTTCAAAGCACAATTCTTGAAGGGATTCAAGAAAAATCAGCAAGGCCAGATCACGATGGTTCAAGACTTCGTGATGCCCTCCTTCACGCTCAAGAATATGCAAGTCGAGGTAATAAGCAATGTAAACACTTCATCTTCCAACTTGTTTAGCCAATTATCATCTATTATGGATAAGAAAATTGCTGATATATATAAGCCCATGAATGATTTAAACGATCAAATAGATATCATGAAAAAAGGCAAATCCGTAGATGGTAATTGTGCTTTCCAAACTGTTAATTCATCGGCTATGCTAGCATCTGTTCAAGAACCACTATATGGCATGCCGACGAGCTATTTTGCAGGGCAAACATCACCATTGCAGCTGGTACAGCCGAATGCGGCTGGACCGGTCAGACCGGTCCAACAGACCAGTCAGACCGGTGCAATGGTGGTCAGCCCAGTAACATCTACACCAAACATGTCTACTCTTTGCTCGGCAATCCTTAGCCGAACCAATGAGATGACAAATTGTGTGCAACCTTCTCCTTCACAAGAATCTGGTTCTCCACATAAACCGATTTTTGTTAATGTACATGAAAATTCTGCGGGGCATGCACCGATAAGTTCGGTTCAGACGATGCTACAAGATAATCCTATAGAACATCGTCTTACTTCTATAGCACAAGCATCCACGAGTGGTAGATGCAAAGCCGATCCCGCTAGGTTAAAAGAGGATCCGGCTAGTGCGATGAAAACTAAATTCGGAATGGATATAGGTAATTCTACATTATACCAAAAGCCATATCCTTCTGAATTTGATTTAGTTTCTTTTCCTGCTGGTTGGTATGTTCCTGATTTTGTGAAATTTAGTGGTGATGATAATAAAGCACCTTGGGAGCACATTGACCAATATATCTTACAACTGGGAAAAGCTGGTTTTCATGAGGCTTTGCGCATTCGCTTATTTTCATTATCTTTGACTAGAACCGCTTTTTCTTGGTTTTCTTCATTGGCCCCGAATTCTATTCAATTTTGGAATCAGTTGGAACGTAAGTTTCATTATCATTTTTATAATGAGCACAATGAAGCTAAAATGTCGGATTTGGCATCGGTTAGGCAAGGCCAAGATGAGCCTGCTTCGGATTACTTCCGAAGGTTTAAAGATATAAAGAACCGATGTTTGAATTTAACAGTTTCTGAAAAGGAATTGGCTGATTTGGCTTTTGATGGTTTGCGTTCTTATTTGAAAAAAGAACTCGAAGGCTTTGAGTACTACACTATTAATTATTTGCACATGAAAATTTTGGGTTTAGAATTTAGACTCCAGAGCGCAAAAGATGCCCATAATACTCATCGGTCCATACATGTCGATTGTAAATCTGAATCGGACGATGAGAAAAAGGAAGCTTATGTTACTGAATTCATATGGCCATCAGATGTAAAGCCATGTTCTTGTTCATCGCTTAAGCCGATTCCAAAGAATCGGCAAGAACAAGCTCGTTTCACTTTTGATGTTTATAAGTGTGATCGTATATTTGATGAATTGCTTAGAAACGGAAACATCAAGTTGTCTCATGTCATACCGCCGCTTGAGGAGCTGAAGTGGCATGCATATTGCAAGTGGCATAATATTTTTTTCTCATGCAACTAATGATTGCAATATCTTTCGTCGAAAAATCCAATCGGCCGTTAATGAAGGACGATTGGTAATGCATGAGGTAAAAGATGACAAGGCGTCATTCCCTGTCCATACGATTGATTTGGATAATGTCAAGGTACTCATTTGGCCGGAACAAGCCGAAGGAGCAAAAGGAAAAAATGTTATCATTGGTGAGCCAAGGCCGAAAAATATCGATAACAAGATTCAGGCTAGGGAAGTGACGATGGAGAAAACTCCTGATGGAAAAGAGTCATTGAAGATCACTGTCAAAACTTCAAGGCCCGGGGGGAAAGAAAGTTTCTCTCAAAAGACGAGTCGGCCTGCAACTCAGGCACGACCGGTCAGACCGGTCGCTTCAACCGGTCAGACCGGTCAGACAAAAGGCCGGCCCAGAACTTTCAATACTAAGCGGCCGGAAGGAGGTACTCAGAAGGTTAACGAGTCAAAGGTGCAGGGGAGTTTTACAAAGCAGAAGCTCACCTTCGCTCAGTTACTGCACAAATACACAAAGCCCGTTCCAAAAGATCGGCCACTAAAAAAAGAACCAAGTTCACCTCCGCGTCAAGGAAAGCATTCTTCTCCTAGGGGAGAATCCAGCAAGCGTAGGGGTGATAGCACTACAGTATTGCCTCCTCAGAAGGTGTATGCTGCTACGTCATGGGCGTCACTGGCATCGGGTTTTTCTTGTCCTACATGGGGACATGAAGGAATTTGGATGTATTGTTATCCGATGCTATACCCACCATCTCACCACAGGGAGGAGGATCACAGAAGGCCTGTGTTCGGCAAGGTTGCGCGACCAGTGCATGACCGATTGAGATCCAACCAATCAGGCCAGAGATGACAGCCTGCACCGGTCAGACCGGTCGCCGCTGACCGGTCAGACCGGTCTCATTAGAGGCCGGGCAAAGCTCATTCTCCGAGACAGGTTTACCATGTCAAGGAGAAGAAAGAAGAGGTACAACCCACTATTGATCCAGAGAAAGCTAAAGCCGATGATGTTGTGCAAATCGGCAATATCAAAGTGGTTGTCAATAATGCGGGTACAAGGCCGATGGTTTTTGGTAAATCGGCCAATCCTTCTATCCAAAGGCCGATCATGGCCAATGATCATGAGGCCAGCAGCAATAACTCGATATCAAAGTACTTTCAACCAAGATGGTGTCCTTCAGGGTTGACTCGTACTCAAAGAAGGAAGCTGCAACGTCTACGTGCTCAGGAGAAGAAGGAAAAAGAGTTCAAGAGGCTGAGGGACAAACAATCCAACCACTACAAACCAATGGTCCCTCAAGACAAGGTATGGAGGGTCAAAGCAGTTGACCAGCCCGCACGACCGGTCAAACCGCCTCAGGAGACCGATCTGACCGGTACAAGCGACCGGTCTAACCGCCCAGAGCAACCGGTCAGACCGGTTGAGGTTGCAGCAGAACAGAAAGCCGCATCGGCAATGCCTGTTTCGGTTCCTTGCGATGGAGAAACACCGCCAACATTCTCGGTACAAGGCAATGGGGAGCTAGTGGATCATGAGGCTATACCAAGAGAGCAGCAATATGGAGCTCGACGACATTTAAGTGCTCGGGGGCAAAATATTGGCAAATGATAATTTACCTCATGAAGTTTCTATGCAATAGATCAGTTTGCAAGGGGCTCTCAAGACTTTGATCTTGTATTTGAGGTCTTGAGCTAGTTGAAAATTGCAACATCAGCGGATAAAAGCCGAATTAGGAGTTTTTCAATTCGAGCTAGAAAATTGGCAAACTATTTGTAATAAGACATATTGATGCTCTTACTTCTATTCTTCGGTTAAATAATGAAACCGAATTTACTTGGGGGGCAGAATAGCAAGAGGTCTTTGAAAAGATTAAGGTTTATTTGTCTTCACCACCTGTGCTCAAGGCGCCTAAGAGAAGGGTTCCTTTCAGGCTTTATGTGGCTGCTAAAGACAAGATCATTGTGGCTGTTTTGACTCAAGAAACCGAAGACAAAGAGTATGTCATCACTTATATAAACCGATGACTTATTGATGTGGAGACAAGGTATACTTTTACTGAGAAATTATATTTGTCTGTCTATTATGCTTGTACCAAATTAAAATATTATCTACTATCTACTACTTGCATAGTAATATGTCAAACCGATGTGCTCAAGCGCATGTTACAAAAGCCGATTTTAAGTGATAGAATCGGCGAGTGGGATTATGCTTTAGTTGAGTATGATTTGGCTTGTGAATCCTTGGAATCTATGAGAGGTCAAATCATAGCGGATTTCATTGTTGAGCATCGGATTAATGACAAGCATGATCTAGAAGTCGGCTATGTTACTTGCACACCACAGAATTATATTTCGATGGATCGGTTTGTAGTGATGGTCAAAGAATTGGTGCTGTCTTGATTTCTCCAAGTAGTGGTATTCTGAGTTCTCAAACCGATCAAAGGAGGATTGCATAAATAATCAAGTTGAGTATGAAGTCTTCTATTTGGCTTGGAATTCTTGCAATCTATGGGCGTGAAGCATGTTGAAGCCTTTAGAGATTCTCTTCTGGTGGTGCAGCAAGTATCTAAGGTATGCCAGTGTTATAATGTTTCTCTAAATGCATATCTTGATAAATACCTCGATATTATTTCCTCTTTGGATGAATTTATTATCAAACATATTCCGAGGGAGGAGAATGGAAAGGCAAATACTCTGGCGCAACAAGCATCTGGCTATAATGTTACGAAAAAATATTTCAACATTCGCAAGCCGATGCAAACGAAAGCCGAGTGTCTGGTTCTGGACGCACCGGTCCGACCGGTCAGCGCAACTGGTCTGACCGCCCAGACCGGTCAAACCGGTCCAGAGACCGGTCTGACCGGTGATGCAGCTGTTAGTTCTGATTCAGCCAAAAAAGATAATTCAATCGTCTTGGCCGAAGCCCAGGATTGGAGGGTTCCTCTTATGTCGTATTTGAGAGATCCTGGTCGTGGCGCAGAGAGAAATATTCAGCGTTTGGCTTTCAAGTATATTTTAATTGACGATGAACTTTATCGTCGAACTGCTGAAGATTTGCTTCTCAAATGTTTAGACTCGGATCAGGCTCGGATTGCTATGGGTGAGGTTCATGAAGGTATTTGTGGTACTCATCAATTGGCTCCCAAGATGAAGTGGTTACTCAGAAGAGCTAGTTTCTATTGGCCCACCATGCCGTCCGATTGTTTTAGATACTATAAAGGGTGTGAAGAATGTCAGCGATTTGGTGATTTGCAATTGGTGCCTGCTGCGTTGATGCATCCTATTATTAAACCATGGCCGTTCCGAGGTTGGGGGTTGGATTTTATTGGACAAATTAATCCTCCATCTTCAAAGGGGCATCGCTTCGTGTTAGTTGCTATATATTATTTTACTAAGTGGACCGAAGCAGTTCCTTTGAAGAATATGACACATAGGGAGGTAATTGAGTTTATTACTGAGCATATTATTCATAGATTCGGCATTCCACAAACTTTGACAACGGATCAAGGTCCTTTATTTATATCAAAAGAGGTGCGTTTGGCAAAGTGCGTGAAGACGAAGACGGCCGGTATTGGATATCGCCCTTAGTTTTATTTTTAGAGTTATATGCTCTGTGTAAAATATGTACATCAAGATAGTTCTTGCTTTTTGGCTTGTGAAACTCACCAAAAAGCAGGGGGGCATATGTTGACAGCCAAATTTGGTACCTGCTGAGGTCGACCGGTCTGACCGGTCGGGCCGACCGGTCAGACCGGTCTGGTCTGTACAGTCCGAGTAGAATTATGGTTTTTGTAAAGAGTCCTCATGTAATCCTACTCGTGAAGGGGTACGTCTTCCCCGGCCTATAAATATAAAGACTAAGGCCGATTGAGGTTAATCCCAATCGATTCACACATTTATCATTTACCTTTTACCTCTAAACCCTAATTTTTCCAACCCCATCTGTTGTTCTTCGCTCGTCTCCACGGCGTTCGATGGCGTTCTGAGTGGCATGCCGACCTCAGAGCAACCCTAGCTCCATTAGCTCCGACGGGGTCCCTCCCGAGCTCTTGGTTCTAGGTCTTTGCCGTCTTCCTGGAGTACCGGTCTGACCGGTCCGCTATACCGGTCTAACCGGTCGGCGCAGGGAGACTGCTGGTGTTGATCGTTTTGATGATCTTGCTGCGCGTTCTAGCGTTTTCGAGGGTGTTGGCGTAAATTAGTGTCAACAACGATGGCCCCAGCCGGCACTGATTGCGATCGAACAAGTGAGTCATTATCCTGACTGTGTCCTGACAGCCTCACAGTGAGGGGAGTCCAGACACCCTGCCTGCCGCCGGACGCCGGCCGGCCGGCGACCCCAACACATGCACGTCTCCGTCCAGTCCTTGCGACCTGGTCGCCGGGATCCTAATCGAGCAGGCCATTCGTCGAGACGGATCTCCCCCTCAGGCTTGCTGGCATGCCTGTACTGGGGCAATTTTGTTAGCTGCCAATTCCATTGCACACTCGAGTGAGCGAGCCCAGAAGCGATGAGCCACTCTCGAACCGGCGGTTGGTACCGGACAAAACAGGCCGGCGCTGCGCTCAACTTCCACGGAAAAAACAATGGCGGTCGATCAGCGACGAGCAGTCGCCGCTTGCTCCGTGATGATTGGTGCTGGGTGTTTCTGTCGTCGTCTCCGCCGCGTCCTTGAATCACGGCGACCTCCTCCCCCGTCCCCGTGTCTCCGTGCGCGCGCAACGCTCGCGCGCCATGTTCGAGATGATAGACACTACCGGAAAACATGCGTTTGCCGTGTGCCACAAAGTTTGCCGTGGGCAAAACATCGGGCGCACGGCAAAGGCTCGGTTTGCCGTGTGCCAGGAGAAAAGGCTCACGGCAAAGGTCCGGCACACGGCAAACGCACATTTTGCCGTGTGCCTCGAGACACAGCCCACGGCAAACAACTGACACACGGCAAAAATTGAGTTCGCCGTGTGTTTTTTTTTTGCACACGGCAAAGATTTTTCAAAAAAATTAAATTTGACCTCCACACATTTTCTGGTATAAGTATACAATACATGTTGCTCCATGTTAAACATTGGTAAATTTCTCGATATTTTTGCTATATTTAGACATTTAATGTCAGTAATCAAATTTCTGATGATTGATCTGGAAGTCTTTTGATTAGTGGAGTATAAAGAATATAAAATTGATAGACATATTCGCGAGTTCAATTTGAGGTTGTATGCGTAAAACATAAGTAAATTTTGAATATATTTGTAACAAATCATGGTCCAGAACGTGTTGCCAAATTAGTTTAAAATTCTAATAAAAGCAAACAAATTCCGAAAATCATGAAATTTGTCGTGGTGTCATTATTTCATGTGTGGATATTGTGGAAAAAATTTAAAATGTTTCGCACAAGTTTCGCCGTACAGTAGTTATATATCGAAACATCTCCAGCGAAGATCCGTAGAGTTGAAAGTAGTCGTATAGGTTTATACTAAATGTTACGAATGAATTTGCAGATGACCCTGAAACATTTTCTATTTGCAAAACACAAGTAAGGTTGTTTCATGCCAAAATTCGGTTATTTTTCGGTTCAGTTTGATAATTATTATTTTTTTTGCAAATAATCTATTTGTTAACGTTAATAAAATTAAAGCTAAAAACACATGAAATAATAAGTTTCATGAGTTAGTTTGGCTTTGTAAAACTCTTATCTAAAATTTTCATGTTTGCAGTTTAGGAATTGGAATTGAAAAATAGGAAAAAAAAATACTTTGTCGTGGGTCAAGGATCAAGACACACGGCAAACAAAATTTCCTCCCCCCAACACCCCATCCGGCCCGGCCCAACACACCGATCACACCCTCTCCCTAACCCTACCCCCTCACACGCCGACCCCCATCTCTCCCCCAGTCCCCACTGCCGCCACCCTCTCTCCCTCCTCTCTGCCCACGCCGCCACCCATCCCTCGTCTCCGACGCCACCGCCGCCCAAATTTGGCGCGCGAAGTGGCTTCGCCGGCCTCCGGCACACGGCTGGCCCCCTCCCGTCGCCCAGCCGGCCCCCTCCCGGCGCGGTCATCTCCCGACCGGCCCTCTCCGACGCCACCGCCGCCCCGACTGCCGCCCAGATCCGGTGCGCGGAGTGGCTTCGCCGGCCTCCGGCGCACGGGCGGCCCCCTCCCGTCGCCCAGCCAGCCCCCTCCCAGCGCGGCCTCGGAGTGGCTTCGCCGGCCTCCGGCGTGCGGCTGGCCCCTCCCGGCGCCCGCCCGGCCCCCTACTCTTCCTCCTCCGGCACGCGACCACGCGTCGGCCCACCCCTCCTTCCTCGCTGGGAAGCCACATGAGGGACGCGCCGGATCCGGTGCTCGACGTCGACGGTGGAGGCGTCGATGGCTCCAACGGTGGGGGAGCGAACGGCGGCGGCAGGGGAGCGAGCGTTGGTGGCGGCCGGCAGGGCAGCAGCAGCGGGGGTGGGAGCGGCAGCGTGGTGCGGCCGGCTGGGCAGCAGCGGCGGGGGTCCGGGCGACGGCGGGGGTGCGGCCGGCAAGGCAGCAGCGGCAGGGGTGCGGGCGGCGGCAGGGGTGCTGCCGGGCCTGCATGGATTTCTTTTTTTATTTGATATTCATTTTTTTGCCGGGTGTCGAAAAATGCACACGACAACCTTTTTGCCGTGTGCCCGGCAGAAAGCACACAGCAAAGGACCTCTTTGCCGACACTTGTATACCATGAGCGCTTTGCCGTGTGTTTTTCGGCATTTGCTGTGTGCTTTTGGCACACGGCAAACTAGACGACTCCGGTAATGATAGGAGCTGATCATGTGCAGGAACAGTGCCTGGACAAGGCGCCAGGGCCTTGACCTCACGAGGCGGATCGCCCTCACCGGATCGACCGGCAGGTGCTGCCGCTGGGGCTGCCATTTCTTTATCGAGCTTCATGCCGGGCGCTGTGCAGGGCACGTAAACGGCTCGGCAGCATCGCTTTTTCGGCGACGGAACCGGGCGACACGGGAATAGTTGCGCACTTGCCTGCCCTACGCTGCTGGTCGCTGGCGTACCCGTACCTTGGTGTTCGTCCTGGCTCGCCCCCAGCCAAAGCCAACCACCACACAGTGACTGCACCGGGGCTCAGACCCTACCATGTGGCAAGATGGTCGGCGTTTTCTTGCCCTTCTTTAGGCCAAGAGCTCTCTGTACGTATCGCCATTGGATCTGCATATCAAGAGGACACCACTTGCCTTTCCATGGTCGCACTGGTACAGCTACATACACTGTCACTGTGTACTACTACTACAATCTTCCATTAGCTTCAGCTTTGTTTCTACTCCCATGGCTCTTCAACTCACCATCCGTCTACCTCGACGGATAGGCGGACAAGACACAGGGATGGGTTCATGTAATCGGCAGCATGAAGCTCTCCGTCAGGGTGCAGGGATCTGTCACGGACGCCATGCCCGGCGCAGGACAAAACATTGCACGAGACGAAGCGATTAGGACGATAATAGGACACAGTGAGCAGGCAAAATAGCAGCATCACGTCAGCCAAATCCGATGTGGAGGAGAGAGAAGCGGAGAGAGAAAGAGATAGGGCGTAGTTGCTTGCTCGACCCCGGCGCATACATTAGTATTTTAGAGCCTGGCAACGCATCTATTGAGCTCCTGTTAGTTGTCATCCCAGCAGAAGTCACAACAGAGCATTTAAAGGGACGTATCTATTATCGTTGCTATTAGTAGATCTCCGTCCAACCTTCGTTGGGTCGCCATCGGTGGCTCTTTTCTCTATCTACTGCTACTGGGTACTCGGCTACTAATTCGCCCGCCCGTCATGGTGGTCTTTTCCCTTTCGTTCTCCGTGTCCGATCCCCTACCTGCTTTACTGCAGCGTTTGTCTTCTAGTGTCACGCTTGCCGGTTGCTGAGATTAAACTGTGACGTGGTTGGGCTCTTGTTTATCCTTGTATGACAGTTACAATAAGCAGATGCCGTGCCATTTTCAGAGGATTATCTTTCAGGGCAGTATGCTGGACTGTCGCGTCACGATACAGGTAGAGAGGCATTCATCCTCTGCACAGTTCAGACCGGCCATGCATTAATACAGCGGCCTGTTTGGATACTGGGGATCAATTGAAAACAGAGCCCTTGTTTAGATGAATAAAATTTTGGATGTAAAATATTGTAGCACTTTCGTTTGTATTTAGTAATTATTATCCCATTATGAATTAACTGGGCTTAAAAGATTCGTCTCGCAAATTATAGACAAACTGTTTAATAAGTTATTTTGTTTATCTACATTTAATATTTCATGCATGCGTTCAAAAATTCGATATGATGGAGAATCTTGTAAAATTTTGGAATTTTGAGTGCATCTAAACAAGGGGAGAATCCGTGTAAGAACAAAAACAGAGCTTCACAACGTCCAGAAAATGACTGCGCTGAATGAACTGATACCAGGATTAGTTGGCCAATCCCCTCACGGAGCTAACGTTCAGTGCATAGAGCACGGATCCTCATTTATGCCCTGTTTGCTTACGTGCAAGATTATATAATCTAACTTATGGTGGATTATATAATCTGAAATAATCTATAAGCTGTTTGGCAACCTAGATTACTATAATCTGAATTCTGAAATACGCATATTTTCAGCAGCTTATGGATTATTATAATCTAGGGTGTTAATTATATAATCTCTGATGAATAAGGTGGAGTGTTTGTTTCCTTGTGAGATTATTTTTTGATTTTAAGCTGGGTTATTTAATCCCATATGCAAACAAACAAGGCCTTAGCTCAGGCTTGCATTACTTTGCTTACGCCGATACTGACATCAGATCAACGAAGGATTAGAAAGAAACCTAACCGGGTAAAATCTAGGCAACTTTCAACCGCTAATTCAGGGCAGCAAAAGGATAGGAGATAGGTGAGGCAATCATCGCACCAACTGACCTGGCGCGGGTTCCGCGGATCTCGCCAAGGAAGAGCACAACAGTATGTAAGAACCGGTTGTTGGGTCAGTAATGGCGTAGGCCTCACCGCGAAAGGGACCCGGCCGGAATCATTCGCCGCTTGGAAGGAAGGAAAGGAAGGGAGAAAGATCGGCGCAGCGCGAGCTGGACAGGGACGTTCATTTTCTAGCCGGGGACGGGGAGGGCCCCCGCGGCGCCGGACGGAGGTGTGGCGGAGACAGCGACGTCGCGAGAGGCAGAAGAGGAGTCCGGATCGATTCTAGATGGCGCGGCGCTTGCGACACGATCATGGCGCGTGTCTGTCTGTCTGTCTCTGTCCGCTGGTCCCGCCGACGCGAGACGGGTGTGCTGTGCTCTTCTTCGTCCCCGGCCCGCCACGCTGACTACTCTACAGTAGTAGGTGCAGCGTCGGTGGGGGGCCATTCATGCCGCCGAGCTCGACGCGTCTGGACCGTAGCCTCTGTGCGGCCCCCGGCTCTCATTTTCGTCACGTGTGTGTGTGTGTCTACGCAATGTGGCCGGCGCGCGCACGAGGCCTCTTCGCACGTGTCCAGCCGCCCCCAGGTTGGTTCCGTCTCCGGCCACGGCCACCACTCTAGTCCATACACCACGACAGCGTTTCGATGTGCTTACGTGACTTGATGACTCTTCTTAAACCTCGTCACAGTCACGATAATTTCGCGTCTGTAAATTTGTGTCTGTGATAACAACACATCACAGACGCGGATTTCCGTGTCTGTAGACTCTTCTTGTTAAAACGCGTCTCTGATGAACCACATCAGAGACGCAACTAGTTAAAATGAGTCTCTGATAACAATTTGCAAAAACAAACAAAAAAAATCTAGATCCACAATGTACATTTCTAAATCCCATATTGCACAAATGGTACATTTCAACCATTAAAAAACTTTGCACAATGATGTTAAAGAAACAATAAAACGGTCTGAAAATTGACCTTACGTAAGACTTCTCATGATCAAAATACATAAGATAGATGGTTCACAGTAGATGGTTCACAGCAATAACCCTAGTCAGCCGAATCGGAGCAGGTGATGACCCATGGATCCCGCCACCCTCGACCAAGCTACCGTAGATGTGGCCTTCCTCGACCGAGCTACCATAGAAATTAAGGTGAAAAGGAAATAACAGAAATCAAAGTATCTAATAGTGAATCCTAGATCCAACTAGACACTTAAGGTGAATGGTATAATAGGTTTAGCCTTCCATATCTCAACTTCAAATTTTCTCATACCTCTCTAATCAAAAGCTGAAACCTACACAAAAATGAATGGCATAATAGGTCAAACTATTAAGTTATGGGCACATGTCTAAAAAAAGGAAGTCATGGCCACCCAGAAATACACAACGAAGAAAACTGGAGATTAGCCATTAGCAAATTGAAGATGATATATTTATCAACCAGTTTAATCTATAGCCATATACCAGCAAGAGGTAGTAGAGCAACTATAGGACAGTCTGGATAGGAATGTTACCTTGAAAAATAAAAAAGCTCATGTAAACAAAGCAAGATGATAGTCGTTGCCTCTCCTATGTGGTTCAAGCATTTTGTCAAACATTTGGTCTGACACCATTTACCTTAGGAACAAAACAGCAAATTTCTCGAGGGCAGCCAACACATAAGCTAATGCTGTTCTCTGGAACCAAAGAAATGAAACCAAGTCAGCATACAAAGAAGAAAAAATAGAAGGTAACCATGGTAAGACAAAGAAAGCAAAGCATGGGATGGGGAGAAAGACTTACCAGAAGAGAAAGTATGATGAATCTTAGCTCCCTGTGAATCAATAAAAAAAATTATAGTTAGTTTGGGGGTAGTGAAGGCTTGTTTGATCAAAGGGGTAAAAAACAGAAAAGGGGAATAAAAACCTGTAGGATTAACTAGCAACAGTTAGCAATCAGATCAACTAGCAACACAAATTACAGAAATGAACATGCATTAGGAGTCTGTAAATGCAAAAGTTAGGCAAGTGAGGTGGTGATGCTTCAGTTTGTGCTTTTCACAAGGGCCTTGAGATAGTAAAGAAGCATGCCAAATGATTAACACATACCAACAAACATTGCTCAGTCCAAAAGATACTTAGTTACTATCAGCAAACATGTCTCAACATAGAAAAGAACATCTTTAGTGAACAAGATAATCCAGTAAAGAAATGGTTGAAGCAGCTACAGGGGGCCACTAGTACAACTGAAACTTCCACTAAGACCGTAATAGTAACACAAGCAAAAAAAAATACTTTGAACAGACTAAACTTCCAATGACTCCTTGTATGTAACTAGTGGAGGTGCACGTGCCACATGCACTTAGTTACTAAACTAAATGCTTTATTTTCACCATAGCAATGTAGGGTGATTCATAAGAATTGTTTCATCTGCACATCATTAAAACTAAGAAATATGAAGGTTTTCTACCGAACAAGATGAGCATTATATATTTTCACCATAGCAATTTATAAACAAAGTATGAGAAAACCAGCAATTGAATGATTAATTGGGTGTCATACACAGCAAAAAGAACTTACCTGGCACTATCAGTAAAAAAATAGACATATATATTTACACCACTACTACCGGTGCAACCTCAAGCACTTGCATTTTTTGCTGGCCTCTCTTTCTCAGGGCAAGTGGTAGACTTGATCGTGTGAATGCTTATTTGCTACTGCAACATTGAGAATCAACATTTTTTGCACTTCAGTAGATAAATTAGTATATTTTTTGCAGCTGAAAGAAAAGATTTCAACATTTTTTACTTCCTATCAGCTATTGCAACATTGAGAATCAACTGCCAGGAAAAGATTTTAATACTTTTTACAGGTTATTTCCCATTCCCTATCATGAATGCCTTACAATCCATCATGAACTGTGAGAACCAGTAAAGTGTAGCAAAGTTAACAAAGAAAATGGTCTGCAATGGCTCTGCTCATATGCCCTTGTAAATTAAATAGCCATAAAGTACTCCTTTATGATAATCAAGAATAGAATAAGATTCATCCTAAAATCTGTAGTCAAACTTATAAAGTATTGAATAATATACTAAAATGCAACAAGACTGCCTGGAATATCAATTTTGATAAATATAATATGCTAAAAACAGATTAAATGGATCTGCACCTATCTGACCATCAAAAAAAAAATCTAGGAACTTTTCAACAATACACTTAACTGAACGAACTATTATGCATCTGATGCACGTAGAAGATGCTAACTGAAGCTTTGGTCGAAGTGCCAAATGAACCAAGAAAATGACAAAAGAATTTGTTAGTACCAATAGTGCTAACTTTTCAACATTGAGTTATTTTAAGGGAAAAAAAGGAAAACTGAATGAAGAAATATATGGAGTCTCATTATTTGTTTGTACCAATAGTGTAATAGTCAATGTTGGGATTTTTGTCATCGAAGCTATCTCAAGAATACTCGATTCACAAATAGCAGCAGATAGTGTAAAACAATTTGTTTGTTGGAAAGGAATCATTGGCCTGCTAGTCATGCTGATCATCCTTAGGAAGTTCCAAGTATCTGAATAAATAACAATATAAGGTTTCGATGTGCATACTATAGCAGGAGATACTACATAGGACTCTATTAACAAAGGAGCTAATTAGTAGTAGGTAATATCATTAATGTGCAGCCTGGTTAAGTATGGGTATAATTAAGTAGAGACACATCGAATCCATATCCAGTAATCTATATCATATATTGAAGTTTTCTAAAAGCAAGCAGCAACCAGGGATAAGTAATATTGCTGACATGTCTGATGATCAAGTAATGAACAGTAGTTAGGATGTATAAAAAAAACTTACCAAGATGCAGGATTGTAGCTTGAATCAAGTTATTTTCTTCCTGCGGTGTTGATAATAAGTTAATCAAATAATTGCTTTGTATAGATCTGTATTCTCAATTTGATCTACAAATACAGAATTGTCATGATCATTAAAAATTTCTTATGGAAATCAGCTATGTGTATACTGATGTAATTAACATTTGGCTCATCTATAATGCTAGATTCTTTGGCGTAGCACTCAATAAGTTAGTAAAACTACCTTCTCCGTGAGCAATGGTAGAAGCGAGAAGTAAAAGTGGAGCAGCGCCGGCCCGAGGTCAAGGAGGAGGATGCGGCGGCGTCGGGGCAGATCCAGCCAGCACCAAGATTGGAGAAGACGGTGCCGGTGTGGATCTGGCCGGCACACGGCGCCTAGGGTTAGGGTTGGGAGAGGAACTGAACGTTTGGGGACTTACCGATTTAGGAGAGGCAGCGGAGCACGAGGGAGGCGGAGGAGCTCGAGGGAGGCGGCGCGGGCCTGGACGCAAGCGGCGGCGGCGGTGCGGAGGGGATCTCGTGGGCGCGGGGAGGCGGAGGCAGAGGGTGGCAGTGGAGAGCGAGGGGGTAGACGAGACAGAGCGAGACTGGAGAGAGATAGAGAATGAGAAGAGAGGGAGTGGCGGCGGAGAGCGGATCTGGGCAGAATAGCTCCCGGCGTGGCGGTGGTGCAGGAGCGGCCTAAGCCGCCGGGGTCGAGGCGACCGAGAGAGATGAGAGCTGACGAGTTTTGATGGGGGTTGGGGGAGGCGGACCGGAAGGAGAACAAAAAGAAAAAAACAGAGTCGCAGCAGCTGCAGACGGAAAGGACGAAGGAGCAAAAAAGCAGAGTCGTATATTAGAGACGCGAATCAGTAAACCGAGTCTGTGATCTTTCTGTCATCACAGACTCTTCCACTAAAAACGCGTCTCTGATAATTTCCTAAAAAATCACAGACGTGTTTCCACAACACGAGTCTCTAATTATTCACATCAGCCACTGGTGGCCAACACATCACAGACGCGTTTTGTTTACCCACGTCTCTATTAACAAATTACAGACTCGCTTTGTTCCACGTCTTTGATGAAAGTGTCTTTTTTGTTCCTTTCTTACATAGTGTATCCCCAGTTTTCTACCACGTGCCGCCGCTTTTCTCCGTCCAACGGGGAGCCGAGCGGCCAGCTTTTGGCCTTCTCGACGTGCTGCGGTCGCGAGCATCGTTATCCGCCACTGCTCCCGTGTTGTCGCTGCTCGGTCGAGCTGGTGCTAGCAGCGGCATCTGGCCGGCCGGATCGCCGCGCCGCGACGACCACGCATTTTGCGGCGCCGGCGCCGTAGCCATCACCTATCAGCCGGACTACTCGATCCAGGCTGCGTACCCCGCCCGCACTGCTGTGCATCGCGCTCGCCGTCGCCCTCGCCGCATGCCAACACCGCCGCGCGGCGGCAAGCCGGCCTCGTCGCCTCGCGCGTTGACTCGACCTGCTGGTCTCCGATCCCTCGCGCCGCGCGTGCCCGCCCGCGGTCGGTCGGTCGGTCAAGCACTTGGGCTTGGGCTGGGGATTTTATTACCCATTGGTGAGGACGACTCGTGCGGACGGGAGTCGACGATCGATCGCCACTTCGCCAGCGCTGGCTGCATCGCAGTGCTCGGAACGAAAGGAGCGCCTGCGGTCGGTCCAGTTCTGCAGATCTACATGGGCACATGGCGGCTAGGAGCTGATGAATGATGATCAGCATGGCTATCAAGAGCGAATCGATTCGGTCACTGGACTCGTGCCTGTTAGAATCTTGGATCAACTAGACTAAGAAAGAACCACTCATATGCATGAAGATGAGCTCATACCTGCACAACTTGAGCTCCCATCTGTGTTACTCCTTCTGTTCTTGCTTCTAGGACGTGTGGATCGGTAGAGGAGAGTCCTTCCCATGGTTTCTGTGTAGAAACTGTGATTGGGTAGTTTTTGGCTGAAGTTGTCTAATTTTTGTTTCATAGAATCCATAACCATTAGAAAGACCTCAGCCCCTTATTTATACACAGCACCATAGGGGGATAACTCCATGTAGGGTCTTCTAGTGCTCTCCAATCAAGAGACCAAATCCAATTTGGACTTCTTATTGACAGCTGTAGTTAGTTAATGATGATGTCATTGCTGACATAATCAACTTAATAATGATGTCACAGCCGACATGATCAACCCAACATTCTCCCCCTTGATCATAAGGCTAAACTTATAAATTCACTTCTCAACAAAATGACGCACCAAGACAAAAGCATTACAATGGTGAATCACATACCATTGAACCCAGTTGCTATAGTATGCCATCTCATATCAAATGAATTTCTTTAACTTAGGAGCTCCATAACTTATTCTTTATTCTTTATTCTTTATATAAAACTTATGGACTCATTTCTCAAAAGAAGGTACACCAGACCAATCAATCACTGTAGTCAATTAAGTACCACAGGACTAAGTGACCATGGTTCCCATTCAAAATCAAAATGATTCCGCTTAGGCTCATGGGGAGATCGCCCTACAATTATTCCCAGAGTGCAGTTTATTTTTCATATACATTCATATATTCTTATGAACTTTATGTGCGCACTTCAAAATTGAAAATCAAACATATTCTAGAATCATAGTTTGTCCCTGAATAATAGGCTGCCATTTAATCTTTATGCCGGCAATCTTTGTAAGGCAAGCCTTTTAAATTATGATACTCAGCACTTGTATCTTAATACTTAACTCTTACATATACTGAGCATCAACATTAGTCTTATAAAATGCTCAACACTTATATCTTCAATACTTATTTGTTGAGCAGTAAAACTTAAAATCTTAATACATCATTAAGGCCATGAAACATGTAATGTTTGATTCTGGAATAATTCTTTCACAATGTCTTGGGCCTGGCAATACCCTTTGACATGTTACTCGAATAAAACTGCACTCTTTACATAATAAGTTTCGGGATAAATTTCTTAAGAAAACCCTTATTTTCTCAAAAAATAATATGGATTAGGGACAAAAACCCATATATCAGTTTTTGGGATTAAACATACCACAAAATAATCTACATCTTTAATGATGTTCTGAGTTGGGTGAAGCCATTCCACAATATGGCTCCCCTACAAGGGTGCAACTTTTGTGGACATTAATGCACCTTTACTAAGAAACATTATTGTCTGAACACCCCATAACTTGGTGGTTACCAGACTTTCTTAAAAGTGAGCATGTAATCCCTTAGTGCTATACTTATAGCACAAAACTTCTTTAGCACTTATGCCAACAGGCAGTGCATTCTAGACAATTTTCTAGGGGTCCAGTCCTAGACTCATGTTTGCCAGATATCTCGGTCTTTAAAATTTAAGGGCATATCATAACTTAGGTATATACATCACTTATGTCTGCCACAACATAAGAGAACTTATTGCCCTTAATGGGAGTAAATATAGTTTTGGGGATAATACTTAATATTCCCATTTTCTGGATCAATCTTGGTGAATCTTAATACTCAAATAACGTAAGGAACATCACCAAGAATAAATTTAACTCCCTGAGGATAAAACTCATTCCTTATAATATACAATATCCCTATTGCTTATTGTCAACAAGATGTTGACTAATCCAAATTTCTTATTGAACTTTAGTTCATCATAAGCTAATACCCTCAATAAATAATGTGCAGTAATAAATACTTCTTTCCTTTAATATATCTTATCATAATAATTGATTCCTTATTTTACATGAATCTTACCAAATGAACATAAGATTGTGCCTTTCATTATTTCATTTTATAGTGATATTTAGGCATTGTCTCTATTAAAAGAAACTTAGCATAAGTATTAGAAAATTACAAACTTCCTTCCATGAGATAGAAAGGATTCTTAAAACTTATGTGAGGCTTATTATTAAAAGATGGCTAACTTAGGCCATTAACATTAAAAGATAAATCTAATTATACTTTAATCACTTTTGTCTTAAAACAAACACTCATTCTTAATAACTCTTAATGTCATTAACTAAAACTTTAGATTCAATGAAATATTTAAACAATATTAGTAACTATATTCCTTCTAAAACATAATGGAAGCTAAATAACAAAAATCAAGATACTAAATACAAAATCTCCACATATACATAAGTGTCTCAAATTTTAGTATCTTTCATAACATAATCATGTAAAGGAATTACTTAAAGAAACAAAATATAGACATACCTGATAAATCTTTTATTCTTAATAGTGGGAAGTTCAACTCTCCCCCTCGAAATATGGACTAAGCGATAGAGTCATATTTCGATGAACTTTCATAACAAATATTTCACATTATTAGGATGAAGGATGCTAACTTAACTTTATGAAAAAGATTTCCAATAACCTAACATTAACCTTCATTCCTTATTTTGCCTTATTTTTAAGGCTTCACCTTAAACTTTCTTATTTATGAGGTCATAATAATCATCATACCTGTAATGCTTTATCTTACTTTGCCAATCTTTCTTATGAGCACAAATTTGTTTGAGCTTCAATCATAATGCTTTATGATTGGCAACATAATAAAATGAACTCAGAAGGTTCCAATGACCCTTTATTCCTTAGCTTTATTCTTATGATCTTTAGGCTTTGAGAATTACTTCTCCATTATTGCCAGAGAAATTACAACATAATTGGACTAAGGGATTTGCTCCCCCAGATCTTTACTGGCATCGATCATAAGATAGCTTAATTTAATTTCCTCCCATTAGTTGTTAATAGACAAGAAATTCATAGATTTCTTATCAATTTCTTAATTAGCAATGCTTCTCTAATAGGAGCTTATTGCGTTTATTCACGTAATAAGTATTCATGACCTCACAAAAATAATCTATCAGTAAACTTAGCTCGTTTCTTATTGAGGGTACTTAAAACAGCTAAGAAAATTATGGCTAAATACAAAACATCATCAATAGGGATATTTTAATTGATAATTTTGTAAAACTTTAATTATTCTACTTTGCATCACCTTTGGGCAGAAACAAAGTAGAACATAACATGAAAATAATATTAATAATTCTTCATCTTATTATTATAGGCATAAAATTTCTTTATGTAAGGGAATATTACATCAATATAAACAATTTTGGTCATGCTTGAGACTTGAATTCTTAATTGATCTGGGAATTAAATAGTAACACATGGCTATAAGTAGCCTTAGAATATATAGCCATAAGTCACATATATAATCATAAAACTTATCAAGTCTCAAGAATTCTTTAATCAGAGGAACTTAGTTGCGGAAGCGTAAACATTTGTTGCTAATATTCACTTATGGTTACTCAATACCTTTTGTCTTTAGCATAATTCCCCAATAATACATCAATTATTCTTGTGGCCTTATATAAGAAAAGATCCATAAGCCATTTATGCATTAAGATTTTTCCCAGATCATTAACTTCTTTTATTGATCCAACCCACATCAGCTTTGGCCAGAAGTAGATAGGAACAATAAAATTCTGTGAACAAGTATTCATTAATCAGCTTTGGCCAGAATAACAAATACAAGTCACACTTTATTTGACTTTAATCTTCTTTTACTGATCTAGTCCACATCAGCTTTATTCTGCTTATCATTATTAACTAGGGCATAATAAAAGATCCTTAAGATTTCAAACATAAAATCATAATCATAGCTTAATAGATGAAAATAGTTGATACATATATGTCTTTAATTTTAGTGGATTGTTAGCCCAATAATGAATTTTGGGTCATCACTAGAGGCCCATTTTTTGTGCAGTCCAAAGAAAATAAAAGAAAACATAAAATTTCTGGCCCAAAAGAATTTATTCCGAGCTGGGCCAATTTCCGCCTGGCCCGCTTAGCAGCACCGCCTTCCCGCCCGGGCCCCGAGCCCAGCAACCTGGGCCTGGGCCGGGAATGTGCCGTGCCCCCGGCCGTCCTGCCGCAGCCCGTGACGGACCGTTCGGGCCTCAAGACGCGCGAGCCGTCGGATTTCATCCGACGGTCGCCGCCGCGCCCGCGCCGCACAAAACGACCGCTCGGCCGCCCGCGCCCCAAACCCTAACTTCATTTTCTCCCTCCCCTTTTCTTTCTCCTTCACCCGGCGGTGGCGACGGGCGAGCAGGGCGGCGGCGCGGTCGTGCGCGCGCACCCCGGGCGGAGGGAGCCGGCGGCGCTGCCGAGCTCCACTCGCCGGAGCCGCGTGCGGCCCTCGTGGGCGCGCGGCTCCGTCGAGCGGTGCTCGACAGTGCCCTGAAACGGCCGCCCGCACGCGCATGAGGAGATCCACGGCGGCGGCGAGGCGGCAACATCGCCGGCACGGGCGACAACTACGGCGGCTCGGGTCTTCAATCGGTAAGCCACCACCACCCGCACGCCCTTATCTCTTGGGATTAGGGTTAGGGTTCTTAGGATTTGGGAAATTTGGGGATTCTCCTGTAGCTAGGGTTTCGGGTTTTGGGGATTTCTTTAGGATTTGCTCTTAATTTCTTCAATCCCCTTCTTCTTTAGTACTTAAACTGTTAAACCGAAACCCTAGAGCCCAATTGGCTCTCTAATGCGGCGCATTAATTTAATTTGGGCATGAACTTAAACACTTTTGGGCTAACAGAGACTATTCTTGCATGAACATGATGAACACCTTAGGTATAAGCATAGAACAAACATGATTTGATTATACAGCGAAGTACTTGGAGCATGAACACTTGATTCATCATGAACAGAAGCTAACCATGAGCATCTCATTATGAAATTGAAACTTTAGAGGGTTCAATCTTAGAGCTAGGTGGCTCTGGTGCCATTGTTAGAATCTTGGATCAACTAGACTAAGAAAGAACCACTCATATGCATGAAGATGAGCTCATACCTGCACAACTTGAGCTCCCATCTGTGTTACTCCTTCTGTTCTTGCTTCTAGGACGTGTGGATCGGTAGAGGAGAGTCCTTCCCATGGTTTCTGTGTAGAAACTGTGATTGGGTAGTTTTTGGCTGAAGTTGTCTAATTTTTGTTTCATAGAATCCATAACCATTAGAAAGACCTCAGCCCCTTATTTATACACAGCACCATAGGGGGATAACTCCATGTAGGGTCTTCTAGTGCTCTCCAATCAAGAGCCCAAATCCAATTTGGACTTCTTATTGACAGCTGTAGTTAGTTAATGATGATGTCACTGCTGACATAATCAACTTAATAATGATGTCACTGCCGACATGATCAACCCAACAGTGCCTCCCATGTCATAGGCTTATCACAATAGCATCACAGGATACTGGACGCTTACGCGAGAGCTTGGACTGCTGGCTGGCACACTGTGTTCTGGAGGGCCGGTGACCCAGTGACTGTCATGCAGATGCAGAACCAGTAGTATAGTGCTAGCTGCACGTTTTACTCCGCCGACATCCCACCATTAGTTCAAACAAAACATCTGGCCTTTTGGTCCGGGGAGGCGATAGCCATGTCCCAACCAGAAGTCCATCATTGAACGTGCTCGCCGCGAGATGTCGGGACAGGTGCACGGCAAATATCACATGACAGAGCGTGACCGATCACAGATTCACGTACGTCCGCCGGATAATTGCAGTAGACTAAACGCCCAGAGTTTTGTCTTTCAAGATCAGCAGGTTTAGTTTTAAGTTTTCCAAACATTATAAACATTATGAACAGCAACATCTGATGGGAATGGAATTGGATACGACAAACGCAACGGCCGAAACCGATGGATTTAGGCTGGGGCGTCCCGGTGACGGTGAACTACTAGCTAACAGGTGTGAGCGAGTTAGCTGCGGGTGTTCTCTCTTTATTTTCTCTAGTGGACTCGGAAACAGTGGGCGCGACCACAGGTCTAACCCTGACGTAATTGCCGCCATTTTATTGATTGCAACAATTATTTCAAAGATGATGGGTGGGTACGAATCTTTTGTCTCACATGGTCGCGGCTGACAGCGACCTTGCTGACAGCGACCTTGCGCGGTTTCCTTTGGATAGGTGAGGGTGATGCTAATGGTTCTAGATGCTTAGTTGCTTGGGACAAAGTGCGTTGCAGCAAAGACAAGGGGGTCTCGGCATCAAAGATCTTGAGGTGCAAAACATCTGCTTGCTCTTAAAACTGCTGCATAAACTGTACACAGCGACTCAATTCTCTTGGGCGATTTGGGTTCGGCAGCGCATCTGCCTTGCACCACTGGAAGGGGACTTGGATGGAAATCACTGGAACATACTCCGTGAGCTGCTTCCTCTGTACCAAGCAATTACCTCGGTTAGTCTTGGAAATGGTCGCTCAGTCTTGGAAATGGTCGCTCCACGGCTTTCTGGCAGGATGTCTGGCATGGTGAGGAGAGCATGGATGAGCGCTACCCAGCCTTATACAGCCACTGCAGAACGCCTACTCAATATGTGTATGCAGTTATTACAGGTAGATTAAGGGGGCACCTTGTGACCAGGCTTTCGGCGATTACTGCAAAGGAACTGCAGGATGTGCAAGCGCTTCTTTCACATATCCGACTGACTGATGCTGCTGACGAGCGGAGTAGTCCCTTCGCAGCTGAGGATGGCGCCCTGATCACTTCTGGGCTGTATAGCATGATCAAGTCAAGCAGAGAGCCAGCTCTCTCAGCCCAAGCTGGATTCTGGAGCTCTCGAGCTCCGCCTCGGGTTCAATTCTTCGCCTAGTTGCTCATGCATGGGCGTCTGCAGTGCCGGACAAATCTCCTTCGCAAGAAGATCGTCGACGATGCCACCTGTGAACTATGTGCTGAGGCAGCGGAGACTGTGGACCACCTGCTTCTCCATTGTCCGTTTGCTGCTTCTTTCTGGCAACGCCTGTGAATCCAAATGGAGCCTGATGCGGCCGCCTGCAATCTCCTTCATCTCCCAAAGCCGGAAAACTTGCCGGCGGCTCACTTTAATACTTTTGTCTTGCTATGCTGCTGGCACCTTTGGAAGCGTCGCAATGGGATCGTCTTCCGGCAAGAGAGCTTGAACCTTCCACATTTTTTGCAGAATTGTAAACTTGATGCTAGAGCGTGGAGCTGTCGCCTCCCGCGGCAGGATATGTGAGTTAGTGACCACTAGTGCAACGCTCTTTCTTTAGCAATGTAAAGCTACAAAACACTTGTAAAACTTTTCTATCCGGCCATCATGGGCCAAATATAATGGAATGATTTCCTCCCCCCGTTGACCCTTCAAAAAAAACCTTGCTGCTATATACGCATGTGATCGATCTGTATACATACATCTTTCAAAGACACTACTGGATCAAATTCTAGAAATAAATCATGCATTGAATGGCATCGTGGACAAAGACTACACAATACGGACTGTGCGTCCTTAGCATGATAGTGTTATGCAGATACGTCCAAGCCAGTCATAAAATAACATATTATACTAATATCAATAACTGCTATCATTGATGTCTCGATAAAGATATCGGTGTCCCGTACTTGTATCTAACCTCATAGAATTAGCGCTAAAGTAATTAACACGTGTCGACATTGCTTACTTTTATAGCTACTTTGGTTCTTTTACGAGTGTTTTTAGTTGTCTTAAGGTGTTTGGATACCCTGGGTTAAACTTTAGTTCCTGTCACATCAAATCAGATGTTTGGGCAATAATTAGAGGTATTAAATATATGCTAATTATAAACCTAACTGTATAACCGGAGGCTAATTCGCGAGATGGATCCATCAAGTCTAAGTCTATGATTTGCTTATGTGGTGTATTATAGATAATAGATTCGTTTCATGAATTAGCTTCGGCTTAAGCAATAAATTAGCTCATGTTTAGTCCTTCTATTTAACGTCCAAATATCCAATGTGATCTGGACTAAAAATTAATCCCCGGATCCAAATACTCCCTCAACAAGATGAAGCTAAGCCCTTGTTTAGTTGCCAAAACTTTTGAAATTTTGACACTGTAGCACTTTCGTTTGTATTTGGTAATTATTATCCAATCATGGGTTAACTAGGCTCAAAAAATTCGTCTCGCAAATTACAGATAAACCATGTAATTAGTTATTTTGTTTAGCTACATTTAATATTTCATGTATGCGTTCAAAGATTCGATGTGATGGGGAATCTTGTAAAGTTTTGGAATTTTGGATGCAACTAAACAAGGGCTAAATTTCTACTAGCTAATAAGATGAAGCTAAGGATGTACAGTGGCGTTTCGATCTGTTTGTTATCAGTTGACGCTTTTCTGTGGATATGCTACGGTGGTACTGACGTTTGGGGCCATTTTATACTGCATATAATGCACCGCAATCCATTGGGTGAGCCAGGCTCGTGAGCGTATTTTTTGCAACGATCAAGCCAAGCTACAAAGGTATATGCAGCCGACCGAGAGACACCTCTTTCGCGGGATTATATTATATGTATGTACTACGTACTCACGGTTTTTGGATAATAAGCGGTGAACATTTGCTCCAAACGAGCATGCATGCTCAAGGTTAAAGAGGAATGAAAGCTTCACAAGGTAGAGAGCTCAAGGTTAAAGAGGAATGAACATAAAAGGGTACGATCACGAACATATATGTACTCAAATCCAAGGACTTGAATGTCTCTTTGCCCATTATTCAACAAACACATTTAAAACAGAAACGCAAAATGTATGGTGGAGCAAAGTTTGTCCGTTTCTGAGTTCAGAATGGGCAGCGACATCTGCAGTAAGATATTTACGTCAGGTAACTTTATTTCCTTCTGTTCTCCATAAACAAAGCCGTTCAGATCTAATGGACTGTTACGTTGTCACGAATACATCGTCGCGACGGCAATCAATAGGATGTGTCCTGTTCTGTAGCGGTTGGTTGAACAGAGCCATGATTAAACAGTAGCGCATGCTCACATGGCTTGCTCCAGCTCGACATATATACGTGTCTGCGTGACTACGCGCGCACGGGAATCTCGTCCTCCTGGATATGGTATAAACCATTGCTACCACACAAACTATTTAAAGTAAGGCATCAAGATGACAAGATAAGCTATCTCGCTTGCTCATTAGATTCGTTGGAGCTGTTGCAGTGTTGGTGTTTTCATATGCATGCAGTCTGTCGGTAACGCTGTACTACGTGATAGTACGAGACCAGCTGATATGTGATGGCTTCACATTTCGTGATACCACACAATCAATAGGATGTCGTCGTGTTGACAGTACGCTTGTCCATCTTGTGGACATGTTCACCTGTTTACGTTCCAAACTGGCCGGCCACTCTACATGCAGTGTATAGTAATTAGTATATATACATACATACATACATACATCTAGAGTAGATCGATCGTGCGCCGCCTGCACGTTGTCTCTCTTCTGAGCATCTGCTGGAATCCTGGAACGCTAATGTTAGAAAATTAATTAAATATCATGATGCCGGGAAGCATGTGCTAAAGCTAAGCTAATTTGCCGCCTAGCTAGCTAGATCGATCAGTGTTTGATTCCTCTTGGGAATACGAGCGGATGCATGGCATTATATAGGCAACTTTTTCTATGCAGGTTATTCAAAAGAGAGAGAGAGTAATTGATCAGATGTTGGTAGGGGTGGTTCACGACATAGTGGTCTCCTCACAATCCAACTTGACTCTTATATATTTTTAACTCAAAATTATTTAAAATCAGAGTTCGAATTTTTTAGAATTCGACCCTTAGATAATCTAAACCAAAATTTAAAGTCTTTTACCACCCCTACATGTTGGAGCTGAGCAACAAAGTGGCCGGCCTGTGACCTTTCCTTCCCCGTGCAAGGTTTAAGAGTGCGATCAGAGTCACGCTGTTAAGTGGCCACGTCAGTTCTTATCAGGCATTCAGGCTAGCTCGACAACTCACCTGCCACTTCACGTCTTCACCGGACCGCCGCGTCGTCGACGTTCAAGCGTGCACAGTGTCCATATCCCAGCTGCTGTGTCGTCGACGTTTAAGATCCTGTTTGGTTTCTAAAAGTTCATGGACTACTAAAAGTTCCTGATCTAAAACTTTTAGCCTCACACTGTTTGGTTTCAGAGACTAGAGGGACTAAAGAACATTTAATAAAGTTAACAAAGTATAAAAATACCCCCCACCTCCACCGCCCAATTCCAATACCTTCTTATGCGCCTTCTTCGCAATGTACTCCACGATCTGCTCCTCGGTGACGTCCCGGCGCCTCCGGCTTCCACTCCTCCCCCGGCGTCCGACACAGAATCCTCGCTCCCGCTGCCGTTCGCGTCACTGGATGAGGACGGGGAGTCCCTCCGGTGGCTGTGGCGGCTCCGCCTACGGCGTGGCGAGCCGCTAGAGTCCGAATCGGACGGGACGGGCTGCGCCACCGCCGCGATGACGATGGGCACCGCCGGCCCTCGCTGTCGCGGTCCCGCTTCGGCATGTCGGCGATGAGACGGAAGGTGCATAGAGTCGTGGGCACTCGCCGCTCACCGCTACTGCTGCATGCGCTCGCCCCTGCTCTGCCACTACGGGCTCGGCTCGCAGCCGCTTCCTGCTCGAGGCCGCCGAGCATGAGGCCTCCACAATCGCCGCCAAGGTCGACGCGGAGCGCAAGGCGGAGGCTACCACAGCTGCTGCCAAAGCCGCCGAGTGACGTGCGTGCCGCGGTCGTCCCGCGCGCCGCGGCCACCGGTTCGCCAGGAGGAGGAGAAGCAGGAGGGGGGCGGTGGCGAGGCCTTGCGCGGACGGTAGCGACTGCGGCGCCAAGACCTTGCACGGGCGGGGCCGGCAGCGTGGATCTAGGGTTCGTGGGCGGCGGCGAGACCTTGCGCGGGCGGGGGCCTTGCGCGGGTGCGGGCGGCGTCGGCGGCGGGCGGCTTGCGCAGGTGCGGGCGGCGGTCGGTGGCGCGAGCGAGCGGGGAGTTGGCGCAGAGGAAGGGGGAAACAGGGGGTCACCGGGTGACGGTGGTGGTGGGGAGGGGTGGGGTTCGCAGGAGTAGGCTGGAATCTGGGTCTAAAAGACCCAAAAAGCTTCTTAAGAAGGTTTTTTTCATTCTTTAGACTTAAACTAGTACCTTTTAGAGTCTTTTAGACTCTTTTGTTTGGGTTTTAGACTCATAACACCTAGCGACTTATGGAAAGACTCCGCGCTCCGCACCGCGCGGCTCGTGGAGACCCCTGTCTACCGCTCGCGATGCGTCCCTGCACCCGCGTGGCGTACCAGCTAGCTGCTCCTGCATGCCCGGCCGGATCCTCGTCTCGCTGCATCGGGGGCGGGGCTGGACCAACGCGATGAATTGGTTGCCACGTACGGCGCTGGCGTCCCGTGCATTGACGACTGACCGTCGGCCCCAGCCCCTAGTGTGCCGCTGCTCCAGCCTCGTGGGTGCATTGAAATCGACACGTGCTCACCGGGCCGCGGCAAAGCTAGCGCCAGGAGACTCTCTCGCCTCCGGCGCGGTGGCACGCACGCTGACACTGCAGCTCGCCGGTGACGCCCTGCTGCGCGTCGGATCGGACACCAGTCGCACTGTGACCGGAGCCCGGCCGCCGGTCCACCGTCCGTAACTGTTTAATGCCCTGTGGTGACCATAGGGCCATAGGCCACGGTCCACAGAGTCACAGCCCCTGCCCCGGCTCCAAAGTTGGAAGGTGTAAAGGTTTCCTGTTTCATCTGCTCTTCGCCTCCTCTGTGGACAGTGGTACCGGCCACGAGAAAATTTACAGACTTGGTGGGGTAAAAGCGGCCAGCGGTTGGTGGTGGGAGGTCCACGGCCCGAGCACATTTACGCACTGCCAGAGGGATGCGGTTTTAGCTGCCGATCAAGCACATGCTCTCGCCAAGTACCAAGGCTCCAACACGACACATGGAGCGAACAGAGGAGCGGAGAAAACGAGCGTGCCCGCCCGAGAACGAAAGGCTCGTCGTGAAAGCAAGCAACGGGGAGGGAGGATGGGGTCAAACCAGCAACAAAGAAGTACAAAAAGCCCTCGCGATCCACCCATCATGTTTGTACCCATCCCTTAACACGAGGCATCCCGAAGTATAAAACGGCCTCCCCGGGAACGCCACGCCACGGCTCTCACACCGCGCACCCCCGCGTATGAACGCGCGCGCGCGCCCACCGCACCCGCGCACACGCAGCAACAGCCCATGGCCGCCGAGCCCGGGGCGCTGGCGTTGCACGAATCCGCGAGGGCACTTGCGGCCTCGGTGCAGCCGCAGGTGGCCGCCGTGCTCTTCGTGTCCGCGGCGTGCACGGTGGCGCTCGCCGCCCTCCTGGCCGTGCTGCGGCTGCGCCCGCCGTGGTGGTGCGCGTGCCCCGTCTGCGAGGCCTACCTGACGGCGTCGTGGGCCGGCGAGTTCGACAACCTCTGCGACTGGTACGCGCACCTGCTGCGCGCCTCGCCGGCGCAGACCGTGCACGTCCACGTCCTCCGGAACGTGCTCACCGCCAACCCGGCCACCGTCGACCACATGCTGCGCGCCCGCTTTGACAACTACCCCAAGGGCGCGCCCTTCTCGGCCATCCTCGCCGACTTCCTCGGCCGCGGGATCTTCAACGTCGACGGGGACGCGTGGCTCTTCCAGCGCAAGCTCGCCGCGGCCGAGCTCGCCTCGCCGGCGCTGCACGCCTTCGCCGTGCGTGTCGTGGCCTCCGAGCTGCGGGGCCGGCTCGCCCCCCTGCTCGACTCTGCCTCCCGGGAGGGCAGGGGCCGGGTGCTCGATCTGCAGGACGTGTTCCGCCGCTTCGCCTTCGACTGCATATGCAAGATCTCTTTCGGGCTCGACCCCGGCTGCCTCGAGCTGTCGATGCCGGTGTCGTCGTTCGAGAACGCGTTCGACGTGGCCTCCACGCTCTCCGCCAGGCGCGCCACCGTGCCCATGCAGATCATCTGGAGGCTCAAGCGCTTCTTCAGCTTGGGGGACGAGAGGAAGCTCCGGGACGCGGTGCGCCTCGTCGACAGGCTCGCCGAGGAGGTCATCCGGCAGCGCCGCAAGCTCGGCGGCGTAGCCTCGGGCAGCGACCTCCTGTCGCGCTTCATGGGTTCCATCAACGACGACAAGTACCTCCGCGACATCGTCGTCAGCTTCATGCTCGCCGGCCGCGACACCGTCGCCTCGGCGCTAACCGCCTTCTTCCTGCTCCTCTCCGATCACCCGGAGGTCGCCGCGGCCATCCGGGACGAGGTCGCCCGCGTCGCCGGCGACGCCGACCGGCTCACGGCCTCCACCTTCCACAAGCTCAAGGGCATGCACTACGTGCACGCGGCACTGTACGAGAGCATGCGGCTGTTCCCGCCGGTGCAGTTCGACTCCAAGTTCGCCGCCGGCGACGACAAGCTCCCGGACGGCACGGCCGTGGCGAAGGGCACCCGGGTCACCTACCACGCCTACGCCATGGGCCGCATGGAGTCCGTGTGGGGCCCCGACTGCGGCGAGTTCCGGCCCGAGCGCTGGCTCCGGGACGGCCGGTTCGTCCCGGAGAGCCCGTACCGGTACCCCGTCTTCCAGGGCGGCGCGCGCGTGTGCATCGGCAAGGAGCTGGCCCTCATGGAGATGAAGGCCGTCATCGTCGCCGTGGTCCGGAGCTTCGACGTCGAGGCGATCGAGCGGAGCTCCCGGCGGCCCAGGTTCGCGCCGGGGCTGACCGCCACGTTCGCGGGCGGGGTACCGGTGCGAGTGCGCCGGCGAGCACGTGAGAGCGGGGACGGCCCGCCAATCTGACGAAACGGAATAAAAAACTGTTGGTGTCATCACGATTCTCCCCCCTCAACTTTGCCTGCCATCATCTTTCCCGTCCCATATTCAAAACGGAATATCGCATTGGGGGGGGGGGGTGCTAGATTATGTGACGCGCCTGTAATCCAGTGCCTGTCGATTGTCAGCGATGACTCCGTGGCCACTCGCCCCCGCCGGTGATGTGAGTGCGCCGGCGCTCGGCCGCACGGAGCAGCCGCAGACGATTAGTCAGTCTTCCATCGTCTCCACTTGAGCTACTACTAGTAGATTGGTAGTAATGGCAATAGATTCCTAGAATTGATCGGAATTGGTCGCATCATGATCCTCATCGGATTTGGAACTTTGGGTCAGACAAGGGAGGAGACGTCGCCGCGGCTGAAGCTGCTTTGCATACTTCGCCGGCGATCACTGTTCGTTCAGAAAAGAGATTGCAGGCATAAATGGAAACACGGAACAGATGCCGCCGCTTCTGAAAGGAGGGTGGGAGGAATCAAAGAAAAATATAGCGGTGGACGGAGAGATTCTCCGGTGTTGGAGTGCGGTCGTCCTCGTGGCCCAAAACCAAAGGGAACAATGCTTTGGATTTGGAGATCGCTAGCTCACCTTTCCGTGGAAAGAGAGGCGGAAATGCTCCACGTGTTTGGTGCAGGGTCCGGGCGCGGGGCGGCGGTACGCGATGGGCAGGGGGTCTGGGGCAGGGTGTTGCACGCACGCACGTACGGCTGCCTAAACAGATGCCGCTGCCCGCTGGATTCTTCTTGGCGGGAGCCCGGAGCCGCAGCCGCTGAAGGAAGGAACAAGGGCACATGTAGCCGGTTGAATTGAAGTGCTGTTGAACTGCGAGTCTTCTTTTTCCCTTGCTACAGTTAAGAGGAGGCGGAAAAAGCGACAGCTGCGCGGTTTCGTCTTCCGGCGGCGATTTCGCCGGTCCTCTCCGGCGGCCAGTCTGGCGTCGGAGAGAGAGGGCGGCCAGGAAATCATCGTGCGGTTGTACATATAGGTCTAGGGTTGTGTCTAGGTCATAGAGTTTGCCGGAGGAGAGGTGCGGCTGCTCCTGTTCGTGTGCGGTTGAAGGCGGCGGCGGCGTCCTCTCCTTCTCGGTCCGTGTTCCTTCCGTGGCTTGTCGGCGATGGCGGCGCGGCGGTGAGGATTTTGCTCCTCCAGAATCATCCGAGTGAGTCCTTCCGCTCGTTTGCTTCATGTGAGGTTGGGGTTTGTCGGGAGGGAGCTCCTCTGCGATGGGCTTTTCCGAGCGGCGTCGGCGAGACGATGGCGATGGCGGCGCAGCGGAATAATGTCTCCAGGCCTCTTCCTCGCCCCGGTGGCGTTCCACTCCGGCGCCATCGGAGGGGTCGTGGAGCTATGTACAGGAGTCCGGGGCCGGTGCTTCATCATCTCGGTCAGGTGATGCTAGTGTTGGCCTTTTTCTTTGACAAGGGTGCGGAGCAAGCTGTAGGGGTGGCGAATGGTGGTAGGCTGGATCCAGCTCTTTCTTCCCTTGGCGACGCATGTCGTCGACGGCGAGCTCTGATCCAGGGGCTGCAGGAGTTGGGGCGCAGCCCCGGTCGACGGGCAAACGCCGATGGCTTCTTCTACTGCGACTCCAAGAAAAGCCTGTGGGCGAAGGGGCTTCTCCAGTTCGTGGGGACGCACGTCTTCTTCTCCGGCGGTGATGACCGGCGGCGACGAAGTCGATTGCTGGCAGCTCGCGAAGGATCCAGGGGCTTTATTGCAATTTCTCTTTTATTTAGGGTCTTTTGTGTTGTTTGGCTGATACGGCTGCTTTTGTATCCTATACGTACGGTTCTGTATTCGTATGTGTACACGGATGTTATTCTTATCTAAGAAATACAGAAGCGTATTATAAAAAAAAAGGGCACATGTAGCCTGGGCGCCGTGGGGGCGGCGGCGTTGGATCCTCCGTCCGCACTCCGCAGGACTCCATGGTCCTGCTGCCGTCCCAGCGTGGCAGCGTGTTGTTCGCTCTCCGCATGGACCTCTTGCCAACCAGGCCGCGCGCCATCAGGACTGGCGGAGTACCACGGATGGATGAGGCATGGACCTCTCCGAAGAAGACACCTCAACGACCGAATCAAACACTCATGCACAGCATGGTAGTATCGAACAGAAACTGATTTTCATTGCATTTAGAGAAGTACAATGTGTGGCGTTCTTCAGACCCTGGGTTTGTCATTGTGCACGTCTCATTAACAAAATGACATTTGTGCTAAAAAAATATTCGTCGTTCTCACCCTGCTTCAGATCGGCAAAGTCATTATTCCGCGACAAGAAATAAAACCAAGACGGTCCATACAACATCATCACTGAGAGTATACATCTATCCCCACACTACGGACCAAACTATGTAACGAATATGACCCCATTTAGACCATTTGGAGTGATTTTGGTGATCGAGTGACAACGCAATCAACAGGACTAACGAGTTTGCGAGATCATATTTGTAGGATTTTTTAGCTCTCTTGGATGACGTCCAAACCATATCCGAGACGTCCAATGCACCGTCGAGACGAGGTGTCCAACCCACCGTAGAGATATCAAGTCGTAGTGAAAAAGCAGAGATGTTCAAATGACCGCTGCAACAAGTTAGACATATGAAGGATGAAACAGAAAACAGAGTAAGCTCAGATAATCCAACACCCCCTAGGTCGGACTATCCGACCAAAGAAGCCGGAATATCCGACGCTGGGAAAGAACAGTCAGATCAACGCTCGGAGCATCCTTCAAAGAGCTTGTTTGCCAGAATCTGAAATTTCCTTTAGGCTCGGATGATCCGATGCAGGCAAATGGGATCGTCGGACTAAGGGTCGGATTATTCACCAGAAAGCCTGTTTCTCGAGTTGGAAAATTTGCTTCAGGATCGAATAATCCGACGTGACAGATTTAGAGCGTCGGAGTAATGGTCAGATCAATGATCAGAGACGTTGTCCTGAAATTCAAATCAAACCTTCAGCACCGGATGATCCGACACAAGGTTTGAAGGCCGTCGGACTAATATGTCGGATAAATGACGTCAGCAAAAATTGCACAAGGTAACGGCTACCGTGGAGATCACTGTGGGGTCGGATCCGATGCCCTACACAGAAAAAGAATTAACGGCTCTAAACGGCTAGTTCAAATTGGATGGCTATATATATGGGTTCCTCCGGTCATTTGAAGTTTGCTGGAGTTCAGAGAAGACCCACACACATCCAAAAACATCTCCAAGCCAACCAAAAGCTCAAGTGTTCAAATCCTTAGTCCTTAGCACACAATTGAGAGAGGTAGTGCTAGGTTAGCTCCATAGTGAGTGAAAGGCAAGGTTGTGTACCTTGTGAGCTGGTTCTTGAGTGAACCAAAGTGTATCTCGGTGTGCCGGCCATCCTTGGAATCTTGGTGACTCGCCGGCACGTCTTCGACCCTCCGGCTTGGTGTGGAGCGGCGACGATAAGCTTTGTGCGGGGGACGTGGAGACCCCCTTCCTTGGAGGAGAAGCTCATTAGTGGAACCTGGGATCAAGGTGACCGTGGACTCGGTATCATCGGAAGAGACTTGGTTGCCGAGAAGCAATACTCTTTGTGAGTGTTTCAACAACGTAGATTTAGGTGTGCATTTGTAGCTAACCGAACCACGGGTTAAATCCTCGTGTCACAAGAGTTTGCGTTCTCTCATCCCTTTTTAAGCTTCCGCAATTACTTATTGCAATCTTTGTGTGTCTTTACTTTCTAGAGTAGAATCTTGATAGGATTGGCTATAGGTTGCATAACTCTTTTGAGATTAGAGTTTTTACAATAGAAGAACACTAGTTGCACATCTAGATAGGATATCTTAGTTTAATTTGTGTGCAAATAGTTAGAACTTACGGTTAAGATTTTTTGTTTGGCTAATTCACTCCCTCTCTTTTAGACTACGAGCACCCGATTCCTGACTAAAGTCTCGATCTATATGCTGTCCTCTGAAGGCGGTGACAGCTCCGATGCTAATAAAAAGGAAGCTGTCCATGTGTGCTGATGACATTCGAATCATTGTGAGGATAAGAACGGTTGAATAACATAACAACGTTCCTCTCCTCTCGGCAAGTTGTCAAAGCGTCAGGTGCTCTCAAGTTGCAAGAAGCGAAATTTGTACCCTGCAGCGCCGATCGTGACCAGCCAAGGCGACGACGCTGCAGCTACGATTTATTTGCACTTTTCAGCAGGCCCGACAAAAGAATCTTGTGACGACGGAAATGGTTGTGCATCAGCTGCTTCCTTTCGAGAGAATATCGTGGACTTTGCCTTTGAGGTCGCTGGAAGAGCCATCAATCAGTGACCACCGCGAACACTCGCTGGTTTACCGGGGCTGCGAGCAGCCTAGCAAGCGTCACCGGCTTCTGAATCCGTGTAGACCGATCGGCCGAGAAGCTAACACAGTTACAACTAGTTCTCTAGAGTGCTAGTAGCTCTCTAGCGCCGGATCACGCGTGGCGGCGTATGCCCGACACATCCGGCGGGTGTGGCGGCACCAACCGCGAGTGGTGGTGGGCGTTGTTGTACCCGGGCGTGCAATCTGATTGCACGATCGCACGATCGCACGAGGAGGCGATGGCACCGGCCTTGGCCTGGTTCCCGGTGGGCGCGCGATCGCTCGATGGCGTGGATGCGGAACCTAATTCGGCGCGGCGATTTGACCCCCGCCCGGGCCGGCCCCCGTGCCGGCAGCCGTGCGAACCGAATCTACCCTGCTACGGCACGATAGATTTGCAATTTTACCCTCTTTCGCTGTGAGAACGTTGCTCATGGTGACAATGGATGGCGACGGGAAGACACTACGGTGGCATGGCGAGATTCCCTCGGGATCGTGGTGCGTGATTGCTTTTCTCTGGCTGGGTGTGTAGCTGTGTATAGGTGCGATCGTGAAAGCCGCAGATTTCGTTGACGGTTCTTCGCTTCGTCTCCACCCTAGGATATGTTTATAAGTTGTATGCCCTAAGAGAACATATCGGATGGAAACCACAATCTTCGTAAAAATTCGTGCAAACCACGATAAGAAAAATCGTCTAAATTCATCAAATAAAATCACACATGTAGATGATAAATACACAACTTTGTAAAATATTTTGTCTAAACTCGACTTCGTTTGTGAGATATAAAAATAACAACACAAACGAAGTCGAGTTTGAACAAGATATTTTACAACGTTCTCTATCATCATATCATCTACATGTGTGATTTTTTGGTGAATTTAGACGACTTTTTTTTGTTATGGTTTGCACGGTTTTCTCGAGAATTGTGGTTTTCACCAAATATGTTTCCATGCAATAAACATAGCTGAATCTCATCTTTGGTGTGGTGGAGTTGTGCAGATGCCACTAAACCACCACACCAAAAGTTTAAATCCTCGTGACCACGTCAAATCACCTTAAATAAATAACCTAAGCAAAAAAGTTACCTTTAAGTAAATAAAACAAACGCTGAAAATGCGAAATGCAATCAGGCCCAATTGTTTCTTTATGTTAGGGCGGGCCTATGAACTATGAATACAATATTGCCTTAGAAACATAGGGGGCCCATGAGTTGCAACTGCAAACTCGGTTTCACAAGTTTATTCGGCCCATCTGCTGATTATTCTAGCAAATCTACCCTGTTCGCGCGGCGCTTGGCCTCTTGGGAGGGCTCCGGTCAGCCACTGTTCATCTACTGGTGACTACTGTTTACTGGAGCGGAGCCAGCCACAAATTGTTGGCTCCGGTGGCTCCAACCTTCCTTAGGTTGACTGTAGCGCGGAGCCGATGCGGCCGGAGCGCCTAATTCGCGTCCGCCACGGCGCCACCACGCTGCCTCCTCCTCCACCCCCTTCCGAGAATCCGAGTTCAGACCTCGGATCGAACAAACCCCTGCTCCCCTCGTTCGCTCAATAATCCCCAGCAGCCGCCAGCCGCCTCGTCGGCAGCGTACGGCCCGCTTCTCGTCGGCGCAACACACCCACTTCCCCACCCCTAGCTTATTCATTCGGCGCCGCCGCTTCCTCCGCCGCAAGCATCCCGCGCCTCAGTCCGCCACCGCCTCTGCAGCGACCTCCCAGGGCCTCCCGCCCCCCCACCTCGCCGGCGATGGCCGCGCCTCCGGAGGCGCCGCCCCAGCCGGAAGATTGTGAGGGGAAGGATGGCGTTCAGGTGTGCCTTTTCGACGAGTCAGCAGATGGGTTCTCCAGAACGGTGCGTGCCATCTCGGAGCTCGCCGACTTAGAACCCGAACCAGATTTCCCTGACGCGGAAGTCGAGCGGCTTGCCTCGTCAATAACGTTCCTCAGGTGAAAACCGCTCCCCTGGCTTCCTCTGCCCCGACACTCGATCACTGCGATGGAATTGGCATTTTTCAGTTGTTGGCGTGACGACAGTAGAGTAGCTTGGACAGGATTTTATAGTATCGTAGTCCTGATGCTGTATAGAGAGTAGCTTGGGCAGAATTTTGTAGTATCATAGACCTGATGATGTTTGATGTACAGAGTCTTGTGCCCGCAACTTTCTGTCTCACTTGTGATCTTCCAATAAAATTGATGTGCAGAGCTTTTACGCGTTAGTAAAAACGATGTATGTTCATGTTTGATGGAGTTTGGTTAATTGATACTATATGCGAGAATGCAAAGCTTGTAGATTTGGAATATATGACGTCCCCTGGAGCGCCTGGTTGTGAAAGTGTGATAAGACATGTTTTGATGCAGCTCTATTGTCCCCCAAGAACACTGTTCATTTTGGGTCAAGCAAGCCAAAGCGGGTGTAGTCATACTTGGCCCTGTTAATTAGGAGTTGATAAAAATATCTTAGTTGTGCTGAATGTTTCTTCGTGTTAATTATCACAATAAAAGCATGATTATTAGTTTTGTTAGAGGCCTGTATGTTACTTACTCAAATTAGATTTTTTCTGCAGCCACAAGCTCTTTGAAATATAAAAAGATGCAGGGGTTACATCTGCTTTCTCCTTTCCTTTCAAAACGGGCTATTGTTGATCTCTGGTTTGGTATCATGATATCTGCAAAATTAAGTCATCACTCATTTGTCTCTTTGTCTTCAGAGAATGGAGGCACTTCTCTTATGAGTCAAAAGATGTAAGTTTCAATTCTGGCATCGAGTCAGCTTCATCAAGAGATGGCATGCACAGTATAATCTTACCACAATTTTCATCTGCAACTGTTCCCCGGGTCAGTGAAAGTAAACTCTAATATTGTTTTTAGCATTATTTATGTCTGACACTGGAAGAGTTAGTATTATTTCAGCTGATACTTTGTCTCCCCTTGGTCTTATAATAATCAATACAGGTCACACAGCAGGAAGATCGGAGGGATAATACAGTCAGGTGTCCCTCCCCCCCCCCCCCCCAACCCCTCCCTCTCCCAACAGGCCAACACACACACACTACCAAAACCAACTCCTGCAAACAGTAGTTTAGAATAGGTCACATTGTTGCGGCACATGTGTTTAATATCCCATGCTCTTAGTATCTTCATACATAGACCACTGAAGATTAACCTTTTTGTTGAACTGTTTTCTAGATAAATATAATAAATACTCTCTTGGTCCAGAACATTATCTCGTTCAATACTGCAGAGTACCTTATGATCTATTCTTACTTGTGAGTAGCCGAACCATGAAGTCACTTGATAAAATGATGAAACTCTTCATCTTCAACAGCAGCAAATTCTAATATTATGACGAAAATACCTCTAGTATCTTTCATTTGCACCATTTCTCCTTGTTCTTCATTAATTTGAGTTTGAGAGTGCCATGACTTTGTGAGAATAGCTATTAAAATCAGCCAGCCACCCTCTTTCACTTATCTCTATAGTTGATTATCCATGTAATGTTATAGAACTATCTTGATTGAACTGTGATAAAATGTCTTTAATTTTGCAGCTTTGATTTTATTTTATTTGCTGGGGGAAATGTCTGGGCCTTGGACTGGTGCCCAAGGTTGTGCGACAAGCCTGGCTCTTCTATAAACTGTGAGGTTGTGGCCTTGATAACCATGAGCTAGTAGTTAAGCTTTAAATGGACTGTGAAAACCTATGCAGCACGGATACGGATACGCGTATCGGTATCAGAAGGATACGGATACGCGGATACGGCAATTTTCTAAAAAACCCGATACGCGGATACGTTTTACTATTTTCTTTAAATAAATAAATAATGGTACATATTAAATTTGTGAAAGTAGTAAAGTAGTAAATTACCTTGCAATAGCAATTACTAGCCAAAGCAAAGACCAAAAGCAAAATCGACCGAAAATAGAAATAGGAGATCGCCTCAGACCTCAGTCAATAGACCAAGCCCAAATAAACCTATATGAGCCTACTCAGAACAACTATATAAAAAGAAAACTCTACTCTATCTTTCTCCACACCGTCCGCCGCCCCTTCCCTCCTCCTCCTCCTGCTCCCACCCCCGCCCCTCCCCTCCTGCTCCCACCCCCGCCCCTCCCCTCCTGCTCCGGCCCTCCTTCCCCTCCCGCCCCCGCCCCCGCCCCCGCCCCCGCCCCTCCCCTCCTGCTCCGGCCGCCGCACGGGGCCAGTCCGCTCCAGATCCGGCGGCGGCGCGGCTCCTCTCCCTCTCCCCCGAGTGATGGCGGGCTGGCGGCGGCTCCTCCCTCTCCTCTCCCTCGAGCTCGGGCGGATCCGGCGGCGCACGGCTCCTCTCCCTCTCCCTCGAGCGACGGCGGCGGCGGCTCTTCTCCCTTGAGCTCGAGCTCGGCCGGCGCTCGGGGAGGCTGATCCGGCGGCGGAGCGGGGCCGCAGCGGTGCGGGGACGCGGTGGCAACGGCGGAGCGAGGCCGCGGCGGTGCGGGGACGCGGCGGTGCGGGGACGCGGCGGAGCGGGGCCGGCGTGCGTGTGCAGCCATGCGAGGCGTCGCCGCATCGGGACATCGAGGCAGGGGAGCGTTGGCTTCTTGTTGGGCTGGGCCGTATCCGAACTGGGCCGAGACGTATCCATTCATGAGTTTCCGGCCCAACTAAACTGGGATACGCGGATACGGCGTGGATACGTATCCTGGCCGTATCCCGCGCGTATCCGTGTCGGATACGTATCCGATACGGGATACGCATGCCACCTGCCGTATCCGTGTTTCTGAGGTGAAAACTTTAAATTTGTCTGAAAGGCACCATTTTGTTATCCAGTACCCAGGAAAATAACACCTGCCATGACATGGCAAGTAGCTCCTGAGCTCACCAGTCAATGATACATTGGGGCATGAGTCTACTTCCAATGCATAGCATAAGACTGACATGTCACAAGGAGAGCATTATTATTTTTTTCTCAAATGAGATCATCAAATTGTTTTTGTAGAAATATCCCCTTCCAATGCTCATTATCATATCATTTTTCCCTAGGTTCCTAAAGTGAATTAAATACTGTATGTATTGTACACAAATCCTTCTTATGATACACTACAATGTAAGTCCATAAAGTTTCCTAATATTGGATTATCAAACACAAGCGATTTCTTAAATAAGATACTGCTTTCACCTCTCTCATTAATTGATTGTCATGTCAACAAAAAAACAATCCTATGTGACACATATGATACTACCTGTTGGAAGTAGCTTGAGTGTTAATTTATTAAGTGCAAACATACTCCCTCGGTCCCAAAAAAACAAGTACTTCTAGGATTCAATATTTATCCCAAAAAACAAGTCATCTTACCCTATTTATAAAGTGCATGTGCATACAAGAATCAATTAGTGCCAAATATGGGCAATAAATAGGGGCAGACATGGTCATTTTACCTTTTTTGTTAATTTGTCCTAGAATTCTTAGGATGACTTTTTTTTGGGACGGAGGGAGTATATCTTTAAACCCTGTAATTATTTTCTTGAGTGTATCTTTTTTGCACAGGATGAGTACACAGGTGCACTTATACAAAATTTTTTTTGTCAATAGCAGTTATGCTAATAGTTCTATTTTCATTTCAGTCCTAATTGAAAGGGTACTTTGAACTTATGAAAAGTAAGTAATACCAAAATGTTAATTGGAGCTCATAATCTTATTTCATGTATTCTGTCCTTTGCAGTATCTTGCTGTTTCTGCTCACCCTCCTGGTTCTTCTTACCATAAAATTGGTATGCCCTTGACGGGGAGAGGTATGATTCAAATTTGGTGTCTCTTAGCACCATTTGAAGATGCACATTCTCGTCGGCCACTGGACGCATGCAATGGTATTAGTCGAAGAGGAAGGCCTAGAAAAATACCAGATGGGACTAATTCTGTTGGTTGTTCATCCAACCCACCAAAGCCAAGGGGGAGGCCAAGAAAGAGACCTTATAATGATCAGTTGGAACCTGTTCCAAAAAGACCAAGGGGCAGACCGAGAAAAAATCCGCTGCCAGTTGCTAAATTGGAAGATTCATCCCAAAATAGTGGATGCCAGGATATCGTTCTTTTTGATCCTCTTGCCACTTCAAAAGGTATTCCAGATGACCTTCCATTGGCTTATGTCATCCCAACCACGAAGTCAGAGAAATCAGCTCCAAAAATAGGTAGAGGGCGACCTAGGAAAAATCCAAGCGACAAATTGGCAGGTTCATGTGCCGCTGTATCAAACGAAGATGTGCGTACAGAACCATCTCCAACCTCTGCAATCTGTTCAAAACCAAAGAGACCACGTGGGAGGCCCAGAAAGTATCCGGTTCCAATCAATGATAAATCTGTTTCTGGTGCTGATTTTGATTTAGGACAAGAGACAACTTGTCAGCCTGTTTCATTAAATGGCAGCTTGAACCACACTGTTTGCACAGAGTTTAATGCCATACCTAGGAAAAATCCTAGTGACAAACTGATAGGTTCATCTTGCGCTGTATCAAAAGATGTGTGTATAGAGCCATCTCCAACAACTTCAATCTGTGCAAAACCAAAGAGACCACACGGGAGGCCACGAAAGCATCCGGTTCCAATCAATGATACATCTGTTTCAGGCGCTGATGTTGGTTTAGGGCAAGAGACAACTTGTCAGCCTGTTTCATTTAGCAGCAGTTTGGACCACACTGTTTGCACAGAGTTCAATGGTAATTTAAGTATTGTTGCAGTTGATGATGCTGCATTGCCTGTTATTCACAAACTGACCAGTTCGCCAGACACTGTAGTAAAAGAAAATGCATCCATAGAATCTCCAGCAATTTCAACCCGTAAGCAACCAAAGAGGACACGGGTGAGGCCTCGAAAATATTCAGACACTGATATTGAATTAGGGAAGGATACAATTGGTCGGTCTGTTTCATCTGGATGCAGTTTGGACTACATAGCTCGCACAGAGTTCAACTCTAATTTGAGTATTGTTGCGGTTGATGCAGCATCACTATTTACATCCTCATCAACTGCAATTTTTGAGAAGTCAAAAGGTCAGAGGAGTAGAGCACAAAATAAGAAGAAAACAATTCCATATGAACTATTTTCCCCAGTGGTTTCTGGTGTTGAACCACGGAGCATGGGTTCCAGAGAAACTATTCCGAATGGTCCAATCGCCTCTGTTGAAAATACTTTGATATCTGCACAGAACATGGTATCAGTGACAAGTGACCTTTGTTCTGCTAACATGTTAAACTCTTATGACAATGTACATAAAGGCGCTCTTTCAGGTGATTTTGTACAGCCCATCCACATTTCACCTAAATCAAGACAGTCAAGTTGTAGGAGGGGAAGAGGAAGGCCTAAAAGGAATCCGCTTTCTGTTGGAACTAGTTCTTTAGTGGCTTGTGGTGCCAGCTCCACAAAGATGACATCTGTACTGACTAGTTCAGATAATCTCACATCTTTGAGTAAGTGTGATAGAGAATTTATAGCAAGTAATCTTGGTTCAATTGGTTCAAATGGGTGTGGTATTGAGAAATCCAGTGTTTGCTTGGGTGTTGTATCATCTGATGCTGTATCACCAAGACATGGCTTATACAATGCAAATTGTAAGGAAGAATCAAGTACCAAAAGAGGAAGCAGATCCAGAAAGAAGCCCATTTCAACTGAGCACAGTCATTTTACAGATTTTAATGGCAAAGAGCAAAAAATGCAGACAAATCTAAAGTCAAGTGATCCTGTGGTCTTGGTTGAAAATTGTATGAAAGGACCGTGCCCTAGAAAAGGTGGGGGGCAACCTCAAAGGATACCTGCTTCAAATGAGAGTAATGGCACATCTGTTTGTGGTGAAACACACACAATGGAGAGATTTTCCACATCTATGACTACTGCATCACCTAGAAGTGAAGACATGGCTGATGAGGCTGGTTTGATCCAGTCTAACAATGGAATTGTTGGTTGTGAAGGCATGAAAGTAAATGAAAGCAGTACCTCCAATGCTACTTCTGATTGTAATGAAAATGCACAAGCAAATCAAGCTGCACCCAGTTTCAAGAACAGTGATAGGGTTATTGATGAAGTGGAAGCTACAGAACTAGTACCACTCAAGCAACCAAGGGAAGATGACAATATGTTTGGTTGTGCAGAAAACTCAAACTCTTCTCCAGTCCCAAAAGACATTGCTCTACCAAGGGTTGTCTTGTGTTTAGCTCACAACGGCAAAGTTGCTTCGGATATCAAATGGAAGCCTCCTCTACTAAGTCAGCCTGAACAGAAATCACGCATGGGTTTCCTTGCGGTATTGTTGGGGAATGGCTCCCTTGAAGTGTGAGTTATGGAACCTGTTGCTATTCTAGAACATCGTTTTTATTTGCTACATCATCGCACTCATACTTAAACTCATTGTTGTGCATAGGTGGGAAGTTCCATCACCATGCATGATCCAGAAAATATACCCCCCCTCTAAGGTGGAGGGTTCTGACCCTCGTTTTCTAAAGCTACAACCTGTATTTAGGTCTGTCAAAGTGAAGTGCGGGAACAGACAAAGGTATTGTAACATATTTTAGCTATATATATGATTGATACTTTTGCTGATAAAGCTAGATGTCAGGTTTTTTACTTTCTGCTATATTCCTCAGCCTGAATATTCCTTTTGAAGCCATTACCTCTTTATAATGGTAAACAGCGTTCCCTTGACAGTTGATTGGTCGCCTTCTCCACCTCATGATATGATATTGGCGGGTTGTCATGATGGAACGGTATATTTTCTTCTAGTAGAGAATTGTTTCCTTAGCTCAAACCCTGTGACCTTTAAATCTTATTTTAAGCTTCAGTTCTGAAAGTTTGATGGTTGTATTTCTATGTTCTAGGTTGCTTTATGGAACTTCTCAACAAACCTGTCATCACAAGGTAATTAGATAGCTTCCTTTTTCAAGGCTTTGTACAACTTCTCTTTTCTCTGGAATTGGCCACTTTACCAGTTTGATAATAACTATATTCCTGAACTGCATATTTCTCATTTGATATTGATTTTGATTAAAGTTAGCCACTTTTTCTACTGAATGCGCAGATTCAAAACCTTTTATGTGTGTCACTGCTGAATCTGTTCCCATTAGAGCTCTTTCTTGGGCACCTTATATAAGGTACTGTGCAGTATTATTCTTCTCTTCCATTTTAAAAGCCAATCCAGTCCTAACTTTAATCTTTTCAACAGTGAGAACATAAATATCTTTGTTACTGCTGGAGATGATGGTCTAAAGTTTTGGGATTTAAGGTTTGTACATAAATATCTTTGTTATATGAACATGTGTCCTTGGAGGCTTATCTCAGCTCATGTGTTTGATCTTTTTTGTTAAAATCTCACTGAGCAGAAATCTATTGAATCAAGTCTCCTATACTTTCCTCATTCTCTGCCCATGCCTCTGATTCTATGAACTGAAAAAAAACATCTCAATAGCTCTAAGCTCATATTGAACAATCATGTTCATCTTCATACTTTGTTTTGAGATATTTGAGGTGAACAAGTAAATAACACACCAAATGCATAGACTATGTTATTCTCAAAAGGACTATTGTTGTTTATAAGAACCCAATGTAATTGGTACTGGTAAAGTTTGCGTGTGTCAACTGAAGCTTCTTCAAAAGCATTATACTCATTAGGTGTGATACTGTAAATTCTTGTTACAGTTTGTATCTGTCTTGGAAGTATAAGGGGGCAACCTTTACAGGAAGAAAAACAAACTGGATAACCTTGACTCATAATATGTCTTTAGTTCTTTCAACAATCTACTACCATTTTTCCAGGATAGTCTTAGTACTGTATGCTGAAATTATTTGTGCTGGTTTAAATTAAGTTTGATGGAAAATCTCATGAGTTTGGTCGCACTACAAAATGGACTTCTTTTCAGTAACCTTAGCAAATTAACTCTTGGGTTCCTTAACTTCGTTTGAAGTTTTGGAGAGCTCTTCCTCTTTGACATTTGTGCATGCACACTTGCATTTGTTTTTTGTTTTCTTCTTTCGCTGAACTGTGATATTTGATTACTGATGATTTTCATGCCATGAAACTCTTTTGCAGAGATCCGTACCGTCCTCTTTGGGAGCTAACTACTGCTCCAAGGGCTGTATTAAGTGTTCAGTGGTTGAAGGATGGAAGGTAGTACTTAGTTTGATTAAAGAGTATATCTGTAAAGAAAACCCATTGGCACAAAGTTGCTTTGCTTCATGGCTGGAAACAATGTCATTAACTTCGGTCTCTACTCTCTAGGCACTGATTGAACTTAGCTTTTTTCCTCGACTTAATTTTCTTGTTTTTCTTGTTATTAAACACTTAGTAGAAATGGATTTATTTTTGTCATTATGCAATACATGAATGTGCTATAAGTTTTTCAGCTTGCATTATTTACATGGTTTTAAGTATTAATGCTTTAGCATGCCCATGCACCTTCTATATTATCCAATACTTGCTCCCTTTGTTGGGCAGGAACTTCATTCACCCATTCACTGCAAGTTCATTGATCTAACTCACAAGTCAAAGCATCACTAAATGTTGTTCATGCATTAAACATAATGTGACTAAATAAGGTACAATGTTTTTGTTTTTTTTTCCTTGAGGGGATTCTGGAATATGAGAGGATCATCACCTTACGTTTATTCCTATGTGGATCTTCTATCACCTGCAACTGCAAGCATCGGATAACCTAGTTAGGGCGTTCTCTTTTATCAATGTGGTAGGGTATCTTTGTATTCGGTTCTGTAGGACACATGGTTCTTACAGCGGTAAGGCGAGGTGCGGCGAGTCACCACCACCCAGACAGTGTGAATAAAAAAACTTCTATTGTTAGTATCTCTTACTACCTCCGTTCTTTATTGTTTGACTTTACATCAAATATTAAGGGATGGAGGGAGTACTTGATAAGGACCTTATAGTTTTCTCGAGAAAATGAACAGTGCAATTTACTTAGGCTACTGTTGTCTTATTAACTGCGGTTTACATTGATTGGCTAGCACTTTCCAGCTGGAGAACCATTTGTGATGCTTAGGTGGTACAGGAGAATTCTATGTACCACATTTCTGTTTATATGAGGCTACTGGATTTTTTTTCTTTTTTCTGCTAGAATAATTATGCTAATGTTTTATTTATTATCAAATGTTTTCAGGGGGATTCTCATCTCAATGGAAGATGGTACACTGAAATTTCTGAGCTTGCCCCGGATTGCAAATGATGTTCCAGCCACTGGAAGGCCATTTGTTGGAACAAAAACTCAGGGTGTTGCAACTTATCAGTTGTCAGAATATTTGATTTGGAGTGTCCATGCCTCAGACACTACAGGTACATTTAGTAATCATCTCTGTCACAACAATTTCCATATCCTTCGTAATCGGTACTGAATAACAAAGTTCCTAAAAAGTAGCAGTCAGTTTGGAGGAATTATTATCGTATAATTTAAATGTAGTGTCAGTATCACTTGTGTTTTTTGTCTAAATATCATGGATGGACTTGGTGCTAATTGAAATTTAAGCAGGTCTCCCTGCTACCAGTAGTTACTGGTTTAGTTCTCATGAAATTATCAGTTCGCTATTTCATAGTTGATAGGTTAGATTTGTAGAACTTTTCACCAGTAAACAAGTTACAGGTGCACTCTCTAGTGCACAAGAAACCCCTTTTAATTTGTTTCCCTTTTATACATGTGGTGTCACGGCAGTGCGCCCGTGCCGCAGTGATTGTAGAGGGTACCCGCAGCCGCTGCGCTGCTGGTTTCCTGCCCGTGTTGCTGGTAGCTGTCGCTGGGAAGGCGACGTTTCAGCAGGAAGATGAGAACTGGAAGAAGGAGATGGGAAAGTAGATTGTAATCTGGCTTGTTTATTCCTTCTCCTTCGTGGCTTATAAATAGTCCAGGATTACAACGACCAACACATGAACAAACTCAAACAAACTCTTAACAACCATCCTATAATCTTGCTAACAAACGAATCTAGACTCAACTGACTACAAGACTGCCAAACTAACTCCACGAGCTGTTGCTGGAGGCGCCACCCGGAGCATGCAGTCGTCGCCGGCGGTACTGAATACCGCCCATGACATGTTTGGATATTACGCAACAGTTTAGCTTGGGGGGGGGGGGGGGGGGGGGGGGGGCACGAGCATTGCCTTCCAAAATGCACGTGCAGCTGAGGGCTGCAAGGTTGATGAATGCCAGAGAGCTCATTGGATGTTGGCCGTCCATGTTTGTGAAAACAACAACTAAAAGCATGACATCAAAAGCAAAAATGGTCCCCAAATCAGAATAACAAAGGAGTCCATACAGCATAGAGGGATTCAAATCCAAGCAATTGGAGACCTAGGAGCCTTGTTGTTGGCTGCAAGTCTGTGATAGGTCAATTACACTGATGAGTCCATTGCCTTCGTAGTGGACTTGTCGATGATGCCGATGAGTATATCAGATTAATGGCTCGATGCGATCACTAGTGAGCGTTCCCTCCTTGTTGAATCAGCTGCGAAGAGGAAGTTGGAGACGGCTGCACGAATAGATCTCTTTGTCGTCGCTGATTAGATCGCGGCCACTGATGGGATTGCTGCGATCTCCAGGTTGGATCGCCGCCGCCACTGCTGATTTCTTCATCCTCGTCATCCTTTGGTCATTGCTAGTGAGCATTACGCTCATCGATGTCACTGAGTGGGATCACTGATGACCTCCCATCCTCATCATATGATCTTGCTTGAGCAGCGGATATGATCTGAACATTTTTTGTGTCGCCTCATGAGGTCTTTTTTATTTTACTGGTGTATGGGGCTTGGGCTCTGTATTTTACACTAATTTCTGTCAGAAAAATAGGCTTCCAAACAGCCTGTTACCTGAAATCACTACCAGACATAAAGGTGGATGAACTGTTCCAGTAGCTTTCCAAAATAGCAGCTGCTGTCTCTTTTTAGAATCAGGAGCGTAGCTTGTTACCTGATTGTTGGTTGCCTGTCTGCGGCCCCTCAGTGTCAAATTTGTAGTGATCCTAATATTTGTTTGCTGATGACAGGTTGTGCTGCTTACTGTGGGGCAGATGGTACTGCTGTGTGCTTCCAGGTAATCCTTCTATGTGACATTATGGGCATCATTTCTTGTCGTTCTGAGTTCAGTGCTCTAAACAAACACTCAACTTGCTGTAGCTTACTCCAAGGTTCTGGGAGAAGGAACCTGGGCGGAACCGTGTTCCTTATTTCCTTTGTGGATCATTATCAGAGGAGGGAGGAAATATTAAGATTGGCAGCGGGCAGCAAATGTCTCCATTACCAAATGTTCCAGTGGTGAACAAAAAGAGTACAAAACCGTGCCAAAATATAGTTCAGGGCCTCCCTGCAAGCAATGTCACTGGCCCACCGGTATGCCAGCTTAACACCCCCACAGGAAACAGGGATATTGTAAATCCAGAACTTGGCGATGATCAAGATGATGGCCATAGTGAAGAACAAGGAACAAGTGCTGTAAATCCAGAACTTGCTGATGATCAAGATGATGGACACAGCAAAGAACAAGGAGCAGGTGCTGTAAATCCAGAACTTGGTGATGACCAAGGTGGACACAGTGAAGAACCAGGAGCAGGTGCAATAGTTTTAGCTGGTCCTACAGAGCAAGATGATGCTTACTCGTTGAACTTCAAGGGTGGTGAATCCCCTAAAGACTTCGAGGTCTTCCCTCCCAAATCTGTTGCATTGCATCGAGTGCGGTGGAACGTGAACAAAGGTAGCGAGAGATGGCTGTGCTATGGAGGTGCTGCAGGCATCATACGGTGTCAGAGGATCTAGAGACAAGGGCACATTTGGGCACGCTCCCCGTGAAACAGGACAATATGCTTACATCCATAATAACTGATGGTAGGTTCTGTTGTATTCTTTCTGCTACTTATGACCTGATCACCTAGGTTTGTTTTCTTGGTTGTGCCAAACTGTTATGTAATCATGTAATTATGCCAGAGAACCAATACAACAGATTTTCCTATCTTAGGACCTCGCGGGGGTGCTATGTAGCATAGAATAGAAGCCATCGGTTCTGACTTCAATACATTGGACCTGGTTAGAAGTCCCGGTTGTGACACTAGTACCAGTGCATGTGAACCGTCTTTGAAATAAGCGAGTATGATTCCATTTCGGGAGGAGAAGAACATCATAGTGCTGATTATTTAGCGGTCTGATGGAATTTCATTTCTTGCTGATTGTTTAGCATTTTAGTGGTCTGATGGAATTTCATTTATTAGTGCTAGTGATTCTTGAGCTACACGGTGGGACCGTGTCTGGTTTCCCAGGAATTCTCAGTTTCAGGCGTAGCTCTCTCGTGGCTCTATTGAAAGTTCCAGGATTCTGAGCTTGTTTTCTCTCAGCAGACTAGCTTTTGTTATGCGGCACTGTCCTTCTTGACTGGGCCATTTGAGAAGTCAAAAAACCTCCTGCCAATTTCCTCAAAGCAATTTTTTTTCCGCACTTTGGGTGAAGTATCATCATGCACAATCGTTTCAAAGTGTATGGAACAAGGCTCCAGCGCAGAATAACTTGTCAACCCGAGAATCCCTTATCCTTTTTTTAAGATAAATTTACCAATAATTCAACGAACTGACAAATGTACAACCTCCTCGGGCTGCTAACAAGAGCTGACAGCCTCAAACTTGTTGGCATCCGTCACATCAATGTAGCATACACGAATACAATCCTTCCGCTTTCGGGGAAAAAAGGTTGGCCTTCTCAGTCGCTCCAGTTATCCTCATCAGCTGCAGAAAGCCCATGCCGCTTCTCATCATCTTCCTGTACAATTTAAGACTTAAAGTAGTGTCAATTCGTCTAAGATAGCTTAAGCCATATTTTCCTTAAAATCGTGAGAGAGTAGAGCTTGCCAGGCAAACCCAACAAAAAGGGCTTACAGAGCACCAAGTGACAGATGATATATATACTATACCATTTCAGTAAAAGCTGGAGTTGATGGAGACCATACAAGAATTTGTCTATCATTGCTGCCAGTATAAAGTTCCTGCATTCCTGAACACTTAGAAACATAGTAGATATTGAAACATTCACGCCAAAAATATGATAATTAACAAGCAAACTTACTTGGTCCTGTTCACTATAGTAGCAGCAATTCACAAGCTCGTAGTGACCCCGGAATGCCCGAAATGTCGTACCAGACCATAAATTGTATGCCTAATCATATATATACATATATAACAGTAAAATGTGAACCCCGAAATTATTTGAGAGTTAAACTGACAAGCTAACAGACAGCAACACACCTTGATGCTTGCCATGCATGGAACAAATGCAAGTGATGGATCATCAGTGACTGCTAATTGCAACGGCTTGCCAGTCTGCAATCGCATAGCTTCAAAATTGACCAAAGTGTTGCATCCTGAATCGATGTCCCATAGTCTTAAACGAGAATCAGATCCTAAAGGAAAGGATAATCTTGTCTTAGTAGCAGCTTTTATACTGACAATATTAGTGCATATTAATCCTTGTAGGTATAATATGCCAATGAGTGACAAACGATAAACAACAGACAACACTTTAAAACAATTATAACTCAAGTTCGCATACCTGAGCTAAGTAGGTACATCCCATCTTTAGTTGTTCGTAATCCAGTAACAGCACCATAATGAGATGTTGCACGGTTTTGACTGGATGATAAACCAGGATGCAATCTCTGTTGCAAATGTCCATGTATCAGATTTTGACATTTGCGCATTGTTGGTGAGTTCTTCTTAGAATTTCCGGTCCTTTTGTGAGGTAAGCTCCTTGTGGAAGTTGAAGGTCCTATGGAATCAATGTGATCCTGCTTAAGATGAAAAATAAGTAGCATTGATGATTAAACCTTGCTTTTAATTATTTGGATTATCTCCAAGTCCAGTACAGAACACATTGCAGTATTAGATGCTTAGAGCACTAAGGCCCATCTATATATGCTGAAACTTGTACGCTATTGAATTCCAGTGTAACAGACAGATTTGTAAAGGATGTAAACTACTATCTGAAGGTCATATCATAACTCTCTTTTAGCACTCTGGTCAGGTTCTCTTGAGAAAGATTGCAAATAGAAGAGCAAACAATAACAATGGGGGAGAGTGAACATACATTCTCTGTTGTGCTTTCAAGAAGAGGAGATCTCCTTCCAAGCTGAGACTGTGATTGATCAAGAACACGAAAGCATCCAGCTCTCCTGATGTCCCAGAAACGTATTGCCCCGTCGCAGCCACCACTCATCAAAACCCACTCACTTGAGGCAGACCACTCCAAGGACATGATGCCATCTAAGATGATGGGCGGAGATAAGAAGGTACCATACAAGCAAAAAAGGAATATTTTCATCACCACATTTGCATTAAGAAACTAACTAACCACGGTGACCGGACAATGTGTGGGTAAATGCTCCAGAAGCTATGTCACACAGACGGACCTGAACATCTGCGCTCCCAGTAGCGATAAGCATGTGCGTTGTTGCAATTGGAGACATGGCTGCAGTGAACACTTTACCAGGCATCTTAAAATCCATGACGACCTGAGAAAACAAAATGATGCACACAAAGTTCAGAACATCAGGATCGCAAAACAGGCAGGATTAACAGAGACTGTGGTAACTGAGAAATCCAGGCACATACTTGAGTCGAATTGGTATCCCAAACTTTGACGTACTGATCAAAGGATGCTGTGACGAACAGCCCGGTATCCACAGGATACCAAACTGCCGCCGAAATGGCGAACTTGTGGCCATTCTGGTGCTGCTTGTCCACAAGCAGTATGTGCCTGTGCTTCGCTATGAAGCCGGTTTCGTACTCGGTCGCGTTCCACACATCGAATACAGCGGCCGACCCATCCGATGCCCCGGAGAGCAGGTATCTCCCCTCTGTCAAATCAACCTGAGCATATTGTCAGATTAGACACCAGCGAACGCGAGCGACTACTCATAGCGTAACAAAGGGCCCATGATTCGGTGTTGATTACAGATTTGATGTGTTTCTCGACAAGGTCAGCAAGGAAATCCATATGGATGGAGGCAATGGTTAACGAACTAACTGCGGCTCATTGAACCGAGCGGGGAGGCGAGGGAGGAGAAGCGGGGGACCTGTAGCGAGTTGACGGCGCCGTGGTGCGGGGTGGCGAACTCCTTGCGGTTGGAGAGCGCGAGCGAGGCCGCGCGGCGCGCCCGGGCGGCGGCCTCGAACCTCCGGGCGCGCAGCTCCCCGCGCTCCCTCCCCCTCACCTTCTCCAGCCACATCCAAACCGGCCCGCTCCCGGTCGTGCCTGCTGCCTCTGCGGTGACGCGCGTGCAGCGACGGCGACCGCGGCAGGACGAGGGCCGCCGCGGCCGGGTGGGTTGTGGTCGCCGCTGCGCTGACCGACGTGGAAGGGATCAGCTGTTACTCTCGGAAGCTTCCATTGAATTCGGCAGTTATACCCCGATCCAGATTCCGATGGATTTTACTGGCAAGTATTGACGCGAGCGGCAAGTCACGCGATCTCGTGCTCGAGGAGGTCTCGAGTGGAAGAAGCCTTGTTGGAAGTTGTCATCGCCCAGCTAAAGCGGAGTTTGAGCCTTTACGTTAGGATACTCCGGTAGCGAATTCGCAACATTGGGCCCACAAAGGCAGGCCCAGAAAGCAGGTCCGGTATCAGATTCGTAGGCGGTTTTTTCTTTTTTATATTTTTTAAAAATTAAAATTTCAAAAATATATGTCCGTTTTCAAATATTTCAAAAATATACCCCGGTCGCCCTCCCATAGAGCGACAGGCCCAATGTGTAATTTTTTTTTTCAAATTTGCAACGAAGTCCCTGGAGAGAAAAAAAAAGGCGGGGGACCTGTCGCCCCCCAACGGGCGACAGGCCCCCCCTTTTTTTTCTCGGACTTTTATTTTTGCAGGGACCTATTTTGAGCTATTCGAGCGTGTATTCGTCATCATCGTCGGCAAGATCTCGGCCGCTAACTCCTACCGCACGTTACTTGTCCTTCATTAAATCACGAAAAAAAAAATCGCAAGAACTTCCCTTATTTCACGAGTATTATGGAACCCACAAACATAATAAGTTCACATAAATAATATCTATAAAAACAAATAACAAGTAACCTACCACAATCATAAACATCGGATACAAATAAGCGGTCCACAGCTATCTCATTACAAATAAACATCATATACATCTAACCACCCCTAGGGCGTCGGACCCTCTTAGCCCTCTGCTGGGCACGGACATGTCCCTCGGAGTAGGTGAGAACATCCGGAGACCTCACCTGTCGCTCAGGACGCGCAAGGGGCTGCGGTGTCTGCTGCTGAGAGATCCCAAGTGGTGCTCCTCCTAGCTGTGAATACCCCAAGACATCGAGGTCACCTTGCGCGGCAGGCTCTTCTGGACTCAAGCTGTCGAAGTCGTCTAAGGTGAATGTCTGGCGCCCGCATCGGGGTAGAATCCTACGCAAAAAATATGGATGTTAGCGTACGCTCGTATATTTCGTAATGACATGTAGAAACCGAAATACAAAACATAAATTAACCTGTGCACGCCGGTATCTGTGGCCCCGGTACCATCCCTGGATACGGTCCGCCAACTGGTGTTGTCCCTCTAAACATTCCAGTATGGCCGAACGCAGTAGCTGGATCGTATCTTGTATGTGATATTAGTAAATATGTAGGAGCACTTGATGTAATTTTAAAGAGATATGTACGTTATCTGTACTTGGGAAGAACTGCGACGTCGGCCCGTGTATGGTCGACGGACACGGGAACGACGACGACGCCTGAGACGACCCGTGGCTGTCTTCGTACTGCACACGGCTTCCGAAGTTGTGCGTTACCTGACGCAACTGATCACGCTGCCTCGTCCATGCCTCTATCTGCTCAAACTGGGTCATTGGGGATCCGGCATGTACCCTCGTCAGGTAAGTCGAGCAGTCCGTCTCCATCATGTTGCAAAGGCGAAACTGCATCAATTCAGTAAAGTTACAAACACATGAATTATCTTATGAATATGATTATATATATGCAAATATGATCAAGAGACTCACCGCGCCAGCTAGTGCCTCCACGTGGTGCCGGGCATAGCCATCCTGAGGCCTCGCCTGGTGTGGCTGCGGGTGAGTGTCAACAAAAACCAGACGAGCCCGAGTCCGGGGTAAGTACCAGGTGAGGTAAGCCCTAAAGGAGCTATCTGTGTGTGGTCCTGTTGGATGGACCAAGTGCTCGTCTGCCTGTTCCCATTGGTCCACCCACGGCTGGATCTGGGTGAGCCAATCATCAGAGCACGGCAAGCCACTCCTTGACAACCTACAAAGTGGACCACGAAGAATCGTTAGAATCGACACGAATGTATGAGCCAAGTTCATTCATAATTACCTGTGGTCCTTCACTAGCTCTGCACTCAACTGATCAAGCATCTGCCAAAATGCATTGAATTTTCTCTGTTGATTTTGGGTGCACAACCTCTTAAACAGGTTCTTAAGATCCTTGTTCTTGAAGTGTTCATAGAAGTTTGCACCCATATGCCTAATGCACCACCTGTTTTGGACATCAGGCCATAATGGAGGCGTTGTCGCAGTTCCACATTGCAATTTCAGTATTGATTGCAGGATACCTGCATGCCTATCACTAATAAGGCACACATCTGGACGTGCAGCAACAACATGATTCTTCACTCGTTCAAGGAACCAATACCAACTGTCTATGTTCTCATTCTCAATAAATGCAAATGCGAGCGGAACAATTTGGTTGTTACAATCTACACCGATTGCGGTGAGTATCTGACATTTATACCTTCCAGTCAAAAATGTGCCATCAATGCAGATCACCGGAAGACAAAACTGAAATGCTCTAACAGAAGCACCTATGCAAAAGAAGGCTCGTTGCATAATTCTTTGTCCCCTAGTCACGGCTGGTAAAATGTATGTGTCATAAAAGCTTCCAGGATTTCTAGCAGCAACCTGGGATAACATACGAGGTAGGTTATCATATGATGCCTCGTATGTGCCGAACCGTATCTCGAACACCCTTTGTTTAGCCCGCCATGCCTTCAAATAACTGATGGTGTACTGGTAAGTCTGCTCAATGTGTCGAATAATCATTTTTGGCTCATAATTTAGGTTGTCCATAATAAACCCATACATTTGCTTTGCAACAAAGTCGCATGATATATTGCGATGCGAGGGAATAACTTCTGACAGCAAACAAGTGTGCTCTGTGACAATGGAACATTTCCAGTTTGACTTCCATTTTCCCTTGAATGCATGTACTCGCCATGGACATCCAGCATTCACACACTTCACCTCATATTCTTTACTGGCAGACTTCACGACTCTGAATTCTCGTTTCAATGAGATTGCCCATAGTCTCACAGCATCTTCTACGACTTCAATGTTTGGATATGTTGCACCTTGCACTACCTCATTCCCTCTGTACTCCCACTCCTGATTTCGTACATCTTCTGCGATATGACTGCCAAAACCATGCTCTTTCCACTCTTTTGGCAATAAGTACTGCTCGTCATCAGATGAGTCCTCATATTCTTCCATCTCTATTGCGGTTTGGTCTTCTGCCTCCATCTCGTCCACAATGCTATGTATCCTCTCTCCCTCATCAGCAAGGCCATGTGGTCCCATGTTTTGGTTCTCTGTCTCTTCTGACTCATCTTGCTCAACATAATTGGTCTCTCTTCGAATACTCGGAGTTCCTTGATCTGCACAATGTTGGATTTCATTTTGTTTCTTATCCCGGATTTGAACAAGAATGGCCAGAGGCCACCCACGCTCTAGAGCTGCTTGCATGTACTTCTGCCAGTCATCAGTGCTGTGTATCATCATTAATTCCCATAATTCACTTTCTACCTCCCAATTAACAAGAGACTGGACAGTGATCACATGTGTCAACGGATCAACATGGAACCCACGCTGCAGCCACTTACATATGGAACCAAAACTCCTTTCCAGAGGTTTATCTATGCCGCTAGATGTGCGCTTAAAGGCAGAAAGATCTACTCCATTTGGCCCATACATAACATTGTATTCACCATAAAATACTTGAAACTGTATTTTGCTCGACATATCTGTATATCACATAATACTTATCGAGTTATACTCTTTACTTCACTACCTTATTCAATAATCCGTAAAAACTAAGTATGGAATTCAACTATAATGTATAAGTATTCATAACTACGTGATGACTCTCGAATTCTATACTGCATATGCCAAATTCTATTCTAAATCATAATTAATTTATAAACATATCTCTAATAGCACTGCAATTGTAATAATAAATGCGTAGAACTAATTTTCTAAACTAATTTACTACTACATAACTACAAACTAAAGTATCATTGAACTCCTACTTAAATGGATCTACTATAGCACTAATTAAATTAAATTACTCATATTTAAATACGTAGTACTTAAATATAACAATATTTAAACTAAATGTACTAACCTGCAGATCACAAGTGTTGAATCCGGCAGGGCTTCGCCGCTTTCCTTCTCCTCACTCCTCTTTTTTTTTCTGGATTTTTGGTGGAATTTTCGGGCTCAAATGAGGAGGGAAGGGGAGGGCTGTGGCTTTTATATGGGGGGAGACCCCGGTCGCCCGCGGGGGGGGGGGGGGGGGGGGGCGACAGGCCCCCTGCCGCGACTGTGGGCCGGGCCCAGCGGCGGTCGCCCGTGGGCCGGGCGACAGGCCCCTATCGCCCCCCCACGGGCGACAGGGCTTTTTTTTTTCCTCCAGGGACTTCGTTGCAAATTTGAAAAAAAAAATACACATTGGGCCTGTCGCCCTATGGGAGGGCGACCGGGGTATATTTTTGAAATTTTTGAAAACGGACATATATTTTTGAAATTTTAATTTTTTAAAATATAAAAAAGAAAAAAAGTTCGTTTCGTTGGATCAGGGCGGCCCAAACTAGGGCTTGGGATTAGGCCAGAGCAAGCCGGCCTTCCCCCTTCTCGGCTTCTTCCCCCTTTCCCCCTGACGACCCGACCGCCTCCTTCCTTCCGCCAAACCGAAGCGCGCGGCGTGCCTGCTTGGCTGCTTCGCAGGAGTTCGTCCCTTCTTCTCGACATCCATATCCTCGCCTCCAGTGGCCCGGTGTGGAGTGGGATCCATTTGGAATCGGATTGATTTCCCCTTTCGCTGGTAAGGAAACCCTAGCCCGCTTCGATGGATCCCTTTAAGATTGTTTCTGTTCTTCGAAATCTATCCGGTGGATGCAATACGTTCATCCATTGCATCGATCCATGAATCCATCCATCCGGATTGTGCCGATTCGTTTATTTTCCAGAAACTTTGAGGTTCGACGGAACACCCCGTGCCGGCGTGCCCCATGTCGAGTCCGCACCTAGGGTTTAGGAACGCCTGCTTGATTCTGATGCCGTCGACTTTAGGTTTAGGAACCCCTCATGTTATGATGGGTTATGGTTACAAAGACATGTCATGTTTTTTGTGAATTAGAGCTGAGCGAGCGTGATTGGCATTATGTCATGGCGCAGTTCTATTGTGGACAATTAATTCTTGTGCTATGTAGCATTCAGTACTGTTTCCTAGTGGTCAAACCCTTCGATCTCATACTTGAGGTATTAGGTAGCACACTGGTTTTAGTCTGATGGCGTCTGGCTTTCATCAATGCGTTAACTTTCAAGCTCTACACTGTGAATCCATGCTCATTGCTGATTTTATAAAGTATTGATTAGATTTATTGAAGAGTATGCTTACCCAAGTGTTATGTTGAGCCTTATGCTTACTCCATGGTCATGTTTTCTCAGATTTGTGTTCTCTAGACATTCCATAAACCAGCATGCCAAAGATAAAGACAAGCCGTGTTTCGTATCCGGAAGGATGGGAGCTTATTGAACCAACAATCCGTGAGTTGGATGCCAAAATGAGAGAAGGTATGCACAGACATTATTTTATTCGAGGCACTCATTACTGAAATCAATTGATATTTGGAGCATATAATTGTACTAATACTTTGTGCTCATGCAGCTGAAAATGATCCACATGATGGGAAGAGGAAGTGTGAAGCTCTCTGGCCCATTTTCCGTATTTCTCATCAAAGGAGCCGCTACATATATGATCTTTACTACAGAAGGAAGGAGATATCACAGAAGCTTTATGAGTTTTGCCTGGACCAGGGTTATGCAGACCGCAATCTGATTGCGAAGTGGAAAAAGGTAGGTCCGTAGGTATCCTTGGTCCATATGTATTGTATATTGTTTACTGCTCGGTTAGTTATTTGGCTACAATAGATTATCTTCTTTTTTTGGGGAGGGTGGGAGGGAGGGATGTTAATCTCCTCATGTTCTGCAATCAGTTGGTAGATTTATTTAGTGGAAATGATGCATAGATATTTTGTATGCAAAATTGCATTATAGATATCAAATTATTACACTTCATTTCTAAATGTGAGATTTATATAGCTTACATGATAGACTGCAGTAGCCACTGATGCATGGCTTGGCTTTTCTGTACACTAGAATGAACCTTATGTTGGTCCCTGCAATCAAGGGCCAGGTAAGCAACCTGGTCACCTTCCTCTCCCTTTCTTTGGCTCCAAGGTAGAAGAAGAGCTGAGCTCTTCTGCACACACATACACTTTGCTGTCTGCTCTCTGCGCTGGCTGAGAGCTGAACACTAGAATGTGGCAAGAATGAACTGTCTTTTTTCATTGCATTGCATTCATATTTATACACCATTGCTACCTACTCTAAGGTGCTACCAGTTATGGCTAATAACTTCTATCACTATCTGAACATTAGTGGCCTAGAGCCATAAGTCAACAAAGGCTGCAAGTCAACAAAGGCTGCTAGCAAACTGCAGACTTCCTTGACCAAAATCAGAAAAGGGACAGCTGCAGATTAAGTCTTACATTACTTCTCCTAATCCTGCTGCTAGCCCTGGACCTCATCCATGCCGATCATCTTCCTCAATTCCGAGAACCGAAGACGCCCGAGCGACTTGGTGAGGATGTCAGCGAGTTGCCGTCCGGTGTCGACGAACTTGATGACAAGGTGCCCCCCATCGACGCAGTCCCGAAGAAAATGGAACTTCACATCGATATGCTTGCTTCGGTCGTGAAAGACGGGGTTCTTTGCCAGCGCAATGGCCGGCTGGTTGTCCACCTTGAGTGCTGGCGGGCGAGCTTCAACGCCAGTGAGCTCACCCAACAGCCGGCGCAGCCAAACGACTTGGCACGCCGCGGTGGCCGCTGCAATGTACTCCGATTCACAGGTTGACAGCGCCACCACCTTCTGCTTCAGTGACTGCCAAGCCACCTGTGGTGCTCTTCCGTCCATCCACATCTCCAGTCATGTCCGCATCGCTGAATGCCGTCAGCTGAAGCCCGCCGTGCCTGGGGAAGACGACGCCCATGTCCAGAGAGCCCTGGACATAGCGCAGCACCCGCTTGACCGCTGTCCAGTGGTCCTCCCGCGGGTCTTCGAGGAAACGGCTCACATACCCGACTGCGAACGTGATGTCTGGCCGCGTATGCGTCAGCCACCGCAGCCCGCCGACGATGCTCCGGTAACGCGTTGCGTCCACCCTCGCCGCCGTGCTGTTCTTCGACAGCTTGATCCGCTCCTCCATTGGCGTTGCCATGGGCTTGCAGCCCGTCATCCCGGCCTGCTCCAGCAGCTTGAGCGCATAGGCGCGCTGGCCCAGCTTGATGGAGTCCCTCCCCTGCTTTACCTCGATGCCGAGGTAGTAGGAGAGTGCGCCGAGATTGCTCATTTTGAAACGAGCCGCCATCTCGCATTTGAACGCTTCAATGTCCTGCGCCCGAGCTCCGGTGACGATCAGGTCGTCCACGTACACGCCGACGATGAGCTCTTCCTTCCCCCGTCGTCGTGTGTACAGCGCATGCTCGGTGGCGCAGCGTGCGAACCCAAGCTCACCCATGGTGGTGTCGAGCTTGGCGTTCCACGCCCTGGGAGCTTGGCGCAGCCCATACAGAGCCTTCCGCAGCCGGAGCACCTTGTGCTCTGCCCCCGGCACCGCGAAGCCCGGCGCCTGCTTGACGTAGACCTTCTCCTCCAGGTCGCCGTTCAAGAACGCCGATTTGACGTCGAGGTGATGGACCTGCCAGTCCTTTGCCGCCGCAAGAGCTAGCAGCAACCGCACCGACTCCATCCGAGCCACCGGTGCGAACACCTCGAAATCAATCCCTTCACGGTGCACAAATCCACGGGCAACGAGCCGAGCCTTGTGCTTGACAATGGCGCCGCGCTCGTCCCGCTTTACCTTGTAGACCCATTTCAGGCCAATCGGCCGGCATCCCGTCGGCGGATCGACCAGCTCCCAGGTGCGGTTGTCCTCGATTGACCGCATCTCCTCCATCATGGCCTTCCGCCAGTCCGCGTCACGCTCCGCAACCGCGAACGTGGCCGGCTCCTCCGCGCTCATGAGCATGAGCTCTGGATCGGTGAGACGCGAGGCCAGCCCCGGCAGCTCTGCATCACCGATTACGTCGTCCACTCGCCTGAATCGGAGCTCCTCTCCGTCGTGGTAGGCATCCACGAACTCCGAGTAGGAGGACGGGGGGGATGCGAACTAAGGATCCGCCGCCGCTGTCGGGGTCCCCTGTTCTGGAAAAACAGGGGAGGCTGGGGACGCTGAACTCGCCGCGCCAGGACTTGGCGGAACCTCCGCCGTGCCAGGACTTGGAGGCTCCACCGCCTCCGCTTCTTGCTCCTGCGCTGCCTCCTCTGCGCCACTCCGGCGCTCGATCACCAGCTGCTCGACGACGAATTCGCCCGTCAAGCCGCCGCCAGACCCCTCTGCTTCCCCTGCCGCGGGCGTGCTCCAACTCCATGCCGCCACCTCGTCAAAAATGACATCCCGGGACACCACCACCTTCCCCCGGGCTGGGTCGTAGAGCCGATAAGCCTTCGTCCCATCTTCATAGCCCAGGAACACCATCTTGGTGCTCCGATCTTCAAGCTTCCCAAGGCCTGGCTTGACGGTCTTCACGTGCCCGATGCAGCCGAACGTGCGTAGGTACGAGACGTTTGGTTTACGCCCATACCACGCCTGATACGGCGTCATCCCCTTCAGGGCCTTGGTCGGTGAGCGGTTCAAGATGAACACCGCCGTGCTCACCGCCTCGCCCCAGAATTCCGCCGGCATCGCCTTCGCCTTCATCATCGAGCGTGCCATCCCAACGATGGTTTGATTTCGCCGCTCGACTACGCCATTCTGCTGTGGCGAATATGGTGCCATCAGTTGACGCGCCACTCCCTCTCCTGCGCAGTAGCTGGCGAATTCCACCGCTGTGAACTCGCCGCCACGGTCGGTTCTGAGGACGCGCAGCCTCTTCCCGGAGTCCGCCTCTGCCCGCGCCTTGAAGCGCCTGATGGCCTCCGCCGCCTCATCTTTGCTCGTCAGGAGCTGCAGCCACATATACCGACTGCAGTCGTCCACGAGCAGGATGAAGTATCTCCGACCACCATGCGTCGTCGGCGTGATGGGCCCGCACAGGTCCCCGTGGACCAGCTGGAGCACCTCCTGCGCCCGGTACTTGGCCGCCTTTGGGAACGGCAGACGCCTCTGCTTCGCGGCCAAGCAGCTGTCGCAGAGCTCGTCGACGTGCTTGATTTGCGGCAGCCCGATCACCATCTTGCCCAGGCGTCCAAGCGCCTCAAAGCTCAAGTGGCCGAACCTCCCATGCCACAGCCATGGTTCCTCCGTGCACGCCGCCGCGAGACACACCGGCTGCTCCACCTTCAAATCCAGGAGATAAAGCCGGTTACGGGAACGTGTTACCTTGGCGAGAAGACGCCGTTCCCGGTCCCTGATGCTTAGTACTCCGGCCTTGACGAGCACCTCCGACCCGTGCTCATCCAGCTGCCCCAAGCTCACAATGTTTGAGCGCAGCTGGGGAATGTAATACACTTCCTGGAGTGCACGGTGCTCGCCGTTGCGGCACCTGAAGAGGACCGTGCCCTGCCCGCGGATGATGACCCGCGAGCCATCGCCGAACTTGACCGTCCCGGTCTTGGTTTCGTCGAGGTCAGAGAAGGCGGCCTTGCTCCCCGTCATGTGGTTGCTGGCCCCAGAGTCCAGGTACCACCTCTGCTCCAGCTCGTCGCCGACCGCGCCCAGCAACACCCGCGCCTCTGGCTCGTCAAGGTTGACGGGCTGCGGTGCAGTCCTCTGCTCCGTGTCCGCCTCCTCTGCTTCGCCATCCTTCAGCGCGCAGTACTGCACCATCAACAGCGCGTGGTCGTCGCTCTCTTCTTGAGCTAGGTGGGCCTCCTTCTCTTTCCGCTCCGGGCACTCCTTAGCCCAGTGCCCGATCTTGCCGCACTTGCGGCAGGCATCGGGGTCGAAGTTCTTTTTCCCCTTCCCGCGCGGATTCCCGCACGCCTTGTTGCCGCCGGCATACCCGCCGCGGCTTGAGGAGTTCTCCCCGGTCCGCCGCTTCATGCGCGCGTTCCACTCCTCCTCGGTGAGCAGCAACTTGCCGCTCTCCTGCCTCCGCTCCAGTGGCGCATCAGAACGCCCTTCGGCCAGGCGAAGTCGACCGACGACGTCCTCGAGCGAGACCTGATCCAGGTCCAAGGTGGCCTCGATTGTAACCGCCATCTGGCTGTACTTGGCCGGGCACGCGCGGAGCAGCTTGCAGACGACGTCCTCCTCCTCCAACTTCTTCCCCATCGTTGCCAACTGGCTTGCCAACGACTGGAGTCGGAGCGCAAAGTCCTCCACAGCCTCGCCGTGGCGGAACTTCAGGTCGTCGAAGTCCCTGCGCAGCTGCTGCGCCTTGGCCCTCTTGGCTCGATCCGAGCCAACTCGGAATGAAGCCAGCATGTCCCACGCCTCCTTCGCCGTCTTCTTGTTGCCGATGGCCTCGTGGAACTCTGGTGGCGTGGATGACAGCAGTGCGTCCATGGCCTGGACGTCTTCATCCTCTTCTTTGGTGCCGACTTCCACGGCCGTCCAGAGCTTGCGCGCCTTGAGCCGCCACTTCATCAGCACCACCCACTCGCCATAGTTGGTGCGAGTGAGCTGCGGCCAGTCCCGCGAGCTCGTCTCCCGCACCGTCCTGATCACAACCTCCGAGACATCCTTCCCCTTGTCGCCTGCACTGGATGCCGGGGAGTTTTCGCCAGCCATCGTTCAGCCGCTGGGCTAGAACGACACCGTACGGCTCTGATGCCACTTGTTGGTCCCTGCAATCATGGGCCAGGTAAGCAACCTGGTCACCTTCCTCTCCCTCTCTTTGGCTCCAAGGTAGAAGAAGAGCTGAGCTCTTCTGCACACACACATACACTATGCTGTCTGCTCTCTGCGCTGGCTGAGAGCTGAACACTAGAATGTGGCAAGAATGAATTGTCTTTTCTCATTGCATTGCATTCATATTTATACACCATTGCTACCTACTCTAAGGTGCTACCAGTTATGGCTAATAACTTCTATCACTATCTGAACATTAGTGGCCTAGAGCCATAAGTCAACAAAGGCTGCTAGCAAACTGCAGACTTCCTTGACCAAAATCAGAAAAGGGACAGCTGCAGATTAAGTCTTACACCTTAACCTATTGATTTTCATTTATGTTGGAAATTGAATATTATGACTATTACTGTCCTGCAGCTTGCAGTCCAGTCAATTGGTTTTTGTTTATGTTGGAAATTGGAGATCTTGAATTTTACCAGTTAAAATAGGTCTGTTCTACTTAGTTGACTGAAAATGAATCTATCAGGCATCCAGTATGTTCTTTTGAGTCCCCCATAATTTTCATAGTGGTGTCTGAAAATGTTTTTTTAACCTTTAGGGTGAACTAAAAGTGTCTGGAAATGGTTGACTGAAGTTAAATACTCCGTCCGGTCACACCATCATTTAGCTATTGCTATTCTTTTCCTGATCACTGGTCATATGTACCTGCTTTGGCCTTTGGCAAAAATCCAGTCAAATCTTTGAAACTTTGGCTGTTGGTAGCTTTCAAATTTTAGGTTGGAAATATAAAGCCTTTTGTAGATTTGTATTGAAAAGTAATTTAATACGTATATTGGATTCATATAGAAATGTGGTTGAATTCGCACCATGAAAACATTAAAAGGTCAAAAGCGCCCAACATTTTTTACTGCAGGTAGCTGTAGATCAAAACCTCAAAGATTGTATGTTGGATCTTAATCTTGTTTGGGACTTGGAAATGATCCGGCTGTTATAGTGTGTTCTAGATGAGTTTTAAGTAAATTTGGAATACTAAGCGATTTTGCAAAGATATATATTTGATTGAATCAGGTATTACCATTTTTTACTTTGTATAAACTAAAAGAAATTATAACAGATCCACTTTTTCCCGCTGCCTGTACAATATATTTTTTATCCATGTTTAATCTATATGTCTTGATTGCTTACTGATACATTTTGCTTTTAACCTATTGCAGCCAGGTTATGAGCGCCTTTGCTGCCTTCGGTGCATACAGACACGTGACCACAACTTTGCAACGACTTGCGTCTGCAGAGTCCCCAAGCACCTCAGGGAGGAGCAAGTGATCGAATGTGTCCATTGCGGCTGCAGGGGCTGTGCCAGCGGTGACTAATCTTGTCGTTATGCTGTTGGGTTCATGACTCATCATCTCAACCTTAACACTTGTGATCTCTCGTGAGCATGTTCCGATAAAGAGCAGCGGGTGCCTATAGAGGTGATTCGCATGAATGTATTGGTGCAACTTGTAAGCCTAGGATGCTTAATTTCTTGACGTTTGTATGTCTCTGTTATGCTCAGACTTGTTGACTTCGTATGTATGTATTATGACGATTTCACCTCATGCAGCCCATGCTGATTTACTGTTTTGTTTTTTTCTGTACATATATGAATGAGTGTGCTAATTGGATTATTCATTGTCATCTATTACCAGAGCTGTATTGTCCTTGCGAAGTGTGTATCGCGTGCCGTCGCCGCTGAAGAATGAAGACACTTCTATATTGGACGAGCTTACCGCCAAATGAATTATGGCGCCTATCGAAGTCGTCTGGAAGCATCGGTGGGATGTTTACCGAAGTACAGACGGTAATCTCAAGATCAGTCAGCTTGGCACTGACTGACAGGCAGTCAAGCAAAGATTCCAAGCGAGTGCGGGCGAGCGGCCAGCCATTCAGCCAACCAGCTGCTCATGGAGTCATGTGCCGTCCGACTCGCAGATCGTTCCCCTGCGATTGGATGTTCCATCCCACTAGCCTGGGGCGTTGGTAGTAACCGTTGGCTCCGGCTGGCCTCGCGTCGCGTTGCGCGAACACGACGAGCTGTGCTTGCCCCCGCCCGTGCCCGTCCGTCCACAGCCCTGGGTGGAAGTGGAACATCACCCGGTGGTTGGCGTCTGGACAGATTCATCCCGTACGTAAACAACCACCGCTGCCTGGGGTACAGCCCGTAAGATGCCAACACGCCACACTGGACCCGCGCCGAGTGGGTGAGGCATCGCGCTTGGAAACCGACGGCGCCGCAGCGCGACGTACGCCGCCGTGGCGGGGACGCGCCCATGGTCCTCGTGCGTGCGACCGGCGTGCCTATGTCGAGCGAGCCGGCCCGGTCAGTGTAACTACCCGCGTGTCGGTGGCCCGTTGCCGCTGCACGCTCCCCTCCCAGGAAACCGAGCGCTTCCCCTTTTTTAATGCGCGGGCAGGCGGGGCGCGGCCGCCGCTCAAAGCCGGTCACGACGCCCGCGCCGGCATGTGAGCGAGCGGGTTGTGGACTAGTGGCTGGCGGTGCTACGCGGAGCCCCGCTCCCCACGGAGAGACTTCGGTAGGCGGTAGCTAGCCTCACCGGTGCATCAGCTCCGCTCGACGTCGTGCGCGCGGGCGGATGGCGGTGGCGGACTCCACGGCCGTGACCGTCGACTTCCTCCGCGCGCGGCTGCTCTCCGAGCGGTCCGTGTCGCGCGCCGCCAAGGAGCGCGCGGACGAGCTCGCCAAGAGGGTACGTCATGGCTCCGGCCGCGCGCCAGTCGCCATGCCGTCGCGCGTTCGGACATTGATGTTGATGGATGGCATTGGCGATTCGGCATTGATTCGTGTGCGCTGCTGCGTTCAGGTCGCGGAGCTGGAGGAGCAGGTCCGGGCGGTGACGGCGCAGAGGCGGCAGGCGGAGCGGGCTGCCGACGAGGTCCTCGCCATCCTCGAGTCCCAGGGCTTCGGCGGCCACCTCTCGGACGACGACTCGGACTCCGACCAGGAGGGCGACGCCAGGAGCCGCGGCGACACGGCCCGCGCCCCGGGGGAGGAGGAGCAGGCGGCGGCGAAGTGCGAGGCGGAGGACGCGCTGTCCGGGACGGCCCAGCCCGCCGGCGGGCTGTCGTGGAAAGGCCGCAGCGTGAGCCCGCACAAGGCCACGCAGCTCAAGCACAAGGAGAGGCGGAGGAGCTACTTCTACTTGCTCTCCTCCTCCGATTCCTCGCCCAAGTACCGGATGGGGCAGTCGTGCCGCAAGAACAAGCGGCGGATAGAGCTGAGGTGCTTCTGCCTTACAATGGAGCCAACGTCAAATTCCATATGCCATCCTTGTCAGTATTCGTTCTTATCTCTTTACCTGACAAACGTGCGCTTCTGATCAGCAATGGCAGCAGATCCGCGGCACCGGAAGATGACGGTAGCGGCGCAGGGAGTCAGAAGCGGCGGCAAGATGGGTCGGACGTCACGGACGATGGCCAGGCGGACGTGAACGGCGAGGTGGTTGGAGATGAGCAGAGTTCAGGGGATGGAGGAGGTGGCCAGTACGTGATCAGGTATGAGAAGGATGGGGAGATGGAGAGGGTGCTGGAGAGGCAGGCAGAGCTGATAGGACAGTACGAGGAAGAGGAGAAAGCTCAAAGGGAGTGGGAGAAACGGTACAACGAGAACAGGAATGCAAATAAGGTACGCAACTGAAAATATTAATTTTGTACTACTGAATTTATGGTTTATTGTTGCTCTTGGTTGCTGCTACAGTAGAGTGTAATTATACTATATATGTGCGCCGTTGTAAAACGTACATGTTTTTGAGGCATCGATTCTTCCCATTTCTCATCTGTACATGCTTGGTGCCTAGTTGTGTCAAAAATGCTGCAGAGCTTAGCACTGCAATGGTTCAGAATTGGGCATTTGATTAGGCGAAGCTTACAGTTTTGCTCAATTTACTTTTGTTTTTCTTATCTGAAAAAATGTACTTTTTACAAATTTCAGGTTGGTGTGGAGGTCAAGAATAAGACATATCAGACAGATGCAAAGTCTAAATCAAGTAAAAAGGACCTCCCCACCACCACCAACCCATCTGCTCAATGTCTGCCGGATGGTTCCTTTTCAAAATCGCCCCAAAACGCATCACAAGAAACCGGTTCCCAGCGGCGTGAAGCAGGCAACGAGCCTGATCACGGTCGTGCGCCAACCTCCTCCATTTCAGCACAGGAAAGCTCCACTGTCACTAAGCAAGATGAAGACCGCGGAGACCTAATCTCAGACGGCGATTCAGGCTACAATTCGAACGCCGAGCGCTGCGCCACCAAAGCACCATCAGACTGGAGCTCGTCGCAGTTCCATGACAACACAGACAGCCAAGCTGACACGCAGCCGTATCGACCGGCGTCAAGCAACATTGCGGATATAGAGAGTGTCCTGCAGGCGCTTCAACGTGCCAGGATATCCCTAAGCGCCAAGCTGAGCAAGCCGGTTCCTCCCAGCCAGGTGACCTTGGCGCTCCCGGCACCGGGGGACGATCACAAAGACTACGACGACCTGCCGGCCAACGATGACGATAACTCGTATGGAGAAAACCTCAGCAGCTCAAGCCCAGCTCGTCAGGAGATACTGGCGCTCCCGGCACCAGAGGATTACCATGAAAGGTTGGATTGGCCACCGGAGTTGGACGGCGCTGCCATTTCACAAGCAGAGATTTTGGCGCTTCCCGCTCCAGGAGACGATTGCCGCAAGGAGATCGAGGATTACACGAAGATCCCTGTCGGCACTCCCGGTTTATTCCGGTTGCCAACAGACTCATTTCCAGTGGATGAGAAGATGTTCTCAGGTAATGCCTGCGGTTCAGGGTTTAGTTTGGGGGCAGCGGCTCTACTTGCCACCAGCATTTTCAGCAATCCTCCTGCTTCTTATGGTGCCGGGACATCAGTTCCATCTGTTTCGGGAGATGGGTCAGGGTTTTCAGCAAAGCAGCGCTGTGATCTTCAGACTCCTGCGCTTCTCCCGGTGCCTACTCCTGGTAGGTGCAACATTCCCACCCCAGATTTTACAGTTGGGTGTGCTCCTCCCCTTCCTGGAATTCCAGGACATGAGCGAGATCTGAGGAGAGCAGGGTATCTTGGGAGTGCAGATTTGTTCATGCAGCGTGGTATCGATTACACCATATCCAATAGGTGGATGTTGTAAGCTGTAGCTATACCATGTCCTTTTGTTGATGTCTTCGTTTGTTAGCATTTGTGCCATTGTGTGGCTGTGGTTCGGTAAAGCAGTATAGAAGTGTGTTCTGCAGACTGCAGTAACGTAGACTGTAGTACAGCATACCACAGCACTTCTCTGCTTGCAAGCAGAAGCACTGAGAATTGTAGTAGTGGAGACCTCAGCAACTGCAATGTTGTGGAAAGGTACTTGAGGATCAGCGAAGGTAACTTTGCACCCCACCTGGCTAGTGCGTCACCTCCTTTCGCCGAATTGGTCTGCGGTCTCCGGTTTTGCGGCACGGCACTGCAGTGTCGCAGAAAGCGCCGTTCATGATGAGTACGCTGCTCGCCTCCTCGAGCAGCCTCACTGACCTTTTTGTCCTGCCCACCATCATGAGGCTATCCACAACGGCAAGAGCAAATTTGCTCCTCATTCTCCTCGTTTCCTACGCCCCCTCACATATTTACTGTCTACAATGTGTTTACAGTGCCAAACAGTATATTTGTTCCTTCATTTCCTCTCTCCATTGTGGACGATGCTCGGAAAATCATGTGTGCCGCCACCGACGCCAGCCGCCATCATCGGTCATCGCGACCACCGCGTCCTGCCTCAAAGTCACCACCCACCTGTCGCGCACAGTCCGTTCCGTGCGTGGCGCGTGCGGGTGCGGGCGCCGGCCGGCGGGGCGTGCCGGTGCCGCTCGCCAGCGTCGGGGCGTTTGCGACTTTGGGAGCGCCGGAGCGGCCGGTGTGGCCTGTTTCTGCTGATGGCGTGCCCGGGGAAGCGGCCAGGCCACCGGTTTGACCTCAGGAAAAGCGCGGCCGCCTGGATTATTGGGTGCTTGCATTTCAAGCAATGGCCTTGTTTGGGTATGCTAGGAAACTAGCACGCACGCATCCCGAAAAAAGAATCTCGCATGTATAAAGCACTAAATGAAATTTATTTGCAAAATCTTTTTAGGGATGGGTGTAACTTTTCGCGACGGATCTAATGGCGGTAATTAATCGATGATTTGCTACAGTGATGCTACAGTAACCATCCTCTAATCGTGCGGTCAAAGGCCTCATTAGATTCTTCATGGCCACTAGCGCAGGGGTTCTGAAATTGGTTTTGTAAACTGGCTTTGTTTGACACCGTAATTAGCGGTCAAAGTTATTACTATTCACTAGCGCTACAATTGGAGCACAAACCAAACAAGGCCAATGTGGCGCCATCATTGGCATGCGAGTACGTGAGTCAGCAGTCAGCACAAGCGTACGGCTAATCCACCGATTATACGTCGATAATGATGAAGAGGCTGATGTAAAAGTTTGTAAGTTTCCTTATAGTTTGACTTGTATAACGAGTGCCCGTGACAGACAGTAACCAAGATGTCAGCTAGCAAGGGTATAGAGCTTCATGGAGAACAGTTGAGATTGAGAAGGCTAACTGAGGCGAGGGCTCCTATCTACAGTGCTAGCTGCTAGGCTCTTTTCTGTCTTCAGCTTTCACGACCTTTTTGTGTGAATAATCTGGTCAGTGTGATGAAACTAAATACTCCCTCATTCTACTATCATATAATGTAAATTTTATATGATTGGATTCGTAATCAAATATATTTTACCATGATTATAAGTTTATAACCATAAGTGATATGATATATTATAAATAAATAATCAAAGTATTATTTGGAAGACCGTACCATGTTATACTATACCTTATTATAAAATTGGAAGGAGTAACAGTTACAAGTTTGACAAGTGAGAATTATACTCGATGCGGAAGCCGACCTTAAACAATACACCTGGGGTTCATAAGTGATATGATATATTATAAATAAATAATCAAAGTATTATTTGGAAGACCGTACCATGTTATACTATACCTTATTATAAAATTGGAAGGAGGGAGTAACAGTTACAAGTTTGACAAGTGAGAATTATACTCGATGCGGAAGCCGACCTTAAACAATACACCTGGGGTTCAGATTTAGCACGGTAACCTGAATTCCCATTAGGGTTTACGCCGGTTTCTGTGGTGAGTGGTGACTACAAACCAACTGGGCAAATCAGATTTCTGGTTCATATGAACCTAAGTTAACACAAAACCAGATAGAGTTCAGGTGCAGCTCAAGTTTCATTTTACCCAGCTGTTGCCTATACAAATTGATATCTCTTAAGACCATCTAAATAACAGGAGAACAAAATCCGTCAGCGATGATATACAGCAGTCTCGAAGTATCTGAAAATCTAGATGAATCGGGACAAAATGACTAACCTAAGAAGTAATATAGGATATACACTAGCTTGGTCACGAAATAGTCAGTCATGATTAATGACTAACCACTCCCTCCACTTGAGATGTTGATCAACTTGGCCAAAGCTACAAGCTACCCAAAATTGTGCTATAGGCCAACACACTTCACCCACCTGAACGCACGTCCAATCTTGAAAGGAAGTTCATAGTCTTTCACGAAAGCTGATTCTCTCTTGGCGGCCTCTGATTCTGACCATACATACAACCCCCGCTCTTGCCGGCCACCAGGGACTGTGTTGTCAAGAATGAGAGCAACCAGAAATGCAATGACCATGTTGAGTGACAGTAACGTGTTGAGGACATAGTTCACCTGAAACGCAAGAAGATAAAGAAATTGCAGTCAAATACTCAGATATAACCAAAGGCTGTCAAAAACTCGCACCAGGAGTTGGTAGGATGGCACATGCTCGCTGTAGGATTGTATTTTTTTTCCTTATGCAAGAATAAGCTGTAATGATTTCCTAACCATATTAGGCTGGATTGTAAGTACAAGTAGATAATCTAGCCATTTAGATCTGAAGCATCATACAAATAATTCGATTTTATATTTCTTTATCATTTTCAAGTGCAAAAAAATGGAGTACTTCAAACTTGAATGTTGACCCATGTACTTCAAACTTCAAATGGTGGGGGGAGGGGGGGGGGATTCATGCTCAACAGGGCAGTAATATATATATATAATTCACGATACTTCAAACTTGAATAACCAAACATGTAATGGAGTACATCCAACATCAGATATTTTAAAAGTTTTACCCACTAGAACTATTCATGCTTGACAAATACTCAGCTGAAGCATATAATTTCCTTCAATTAGTGCCTTCATATGCTTTTTTTTTCTTTATACATTGATCGAAAGTTGAACCATAAACCTTAAATATATTCATTTGCGAAGCATATAGATGGTCAGGTTGGCATAGGAACAAGATATGTGGTTTGCCTTCCTAGGTAGCCAGTGGCGAGTTGTGTGCAGTCAAAGGCAGGCCAGCCGCAGAGGCTGGCTGGTGGCAGGAGAAATTAGCAGAAGGAAGGGGAATGGGGAGATGGAAAGATACTGGTTGGTGGTCAAGGTGAGGAACACAGAGGAGAGGGATGGTGACAGCAGGGTGGGAGGTGTGCAGGATTAGAGGCTCCTAGGCTCAACTTAGGGTTGCAGTTTCTTCATTTGCCTGGCTAACAGGCAATAATGCCCACCTTTTTTCACTGTAATGCGCATATAAAGAGCAGAATAGGATAATAAAGTATTCCATTGAAAAAAGATTGACAGTTTGAGTACATACCCCACCAGATCCGGTGTGAACAGGTCCATGAGATGCAACAATGTATGGCTGAAAGTAAGTTGGCACTGATAAGTTTGCGCTAGGATGTACACCATATTGCTGGAAGTATGAAGGAACTGATAGGGACAAGAACAAAGCCAGCCCAACTATAATACTGTTCCTGGAGCTTCCAGTGGCACTGTATCGAAGATTTGACAAGCCAAGAGCACATAGCATTGCCCACATGAAGCAAAGGAGAGCAGCAACCAAAACATCAGGAATAGAAGCAATGAACGCTCCAACTTTTCCTACAAAGGAGTAATAATAACAGTGATAAGCAAGAAGAATGCCTTTTATTCATTACTTTGATGATATTTGCTCACAGCATAAGAAATTTTTCACCAAACTGAAAATGTGAAACAAGCTTCTCACCAACTATAGAAAGAAATAGAAGTAAAATAGCACCAAATCCAACTGCTCTTCGGCTACCCATTTTAGTCACAGCAATTGTGTGTACATTCTCTGTTATCGTTGAAGACCCAACTCCTGTACCCCAAAGGCCAGCTAAGACTGTAGAGACACCTTCGACACCAATACCTCTGCTAACAACTCCAGATGTTGGTGGCCTTGTGGCCACAAACAAAGATGATGCATGGTAGGAACCAACCTAAAATTGAAAAGGCACAAGCATGTTGTTAGGAGATAGGCAAACTTTAGTCAGAAGTACATTGAAGTCAAATGGTTGTTTCTGGACTTGAAATAATGAGAAGAAATTGTTTTTTACTAAGTGAACTAGTTTCCATGCACCAAAAGTGTCGGAGAAGAAAACCAATGTCAAGTTGACCATTAGCAAGAAGTTTGCAAATGTAGGTAAGGCAATGTGCCAATGGGTAGATCTTATTCAAATAATTATTGCTAGCTTAGTCAGAGTAAAGATACCAACGGCAAGCGATGCAGATATCAAACTTCAGAGCAATCGTCAACTTACAGAATCCACAGAAGCAATAACTGATACAACACACATCACAAGGCCCATTTTCCAACTAAAAACCGGAGTGCCCCACTGCAACGGATATGGAAATCTGAACCAAGGTGGAGATCTTAAGGCATGTGAAGTGTCTACACGGCAAGATTTCATCCTCAACACATGCTTCCGACAAAAGGCTGATACATTGTTTGAGGCTGGAATATTTGCATCACAACCTTTGTAGCTATAAACTCCAGTTGCTGTGAGAACAAAAGCAATGGCCCATGTGATTCCTAATCCAAGAGGGACCTAAGGAGGAAGCATCAAGAGTTCAGAAATTAGCTTCTCATACTAACCACCATGCAGCACAAAATCACACGTGCAATCAATATTGCAAGCCAAAATCTTATTCTTACCGCATAAATAAGAAACACTCTGTAGCCGAACAACTTTATTTTCCGGAGGTACTGCCACAAGTGAAATAGATAAACGATCAGAAAAGGAAAATGTTTCATTATTCACATTATATCACACAGCATCTGAAAAGTGATTTCCTGCATACTCACAAGTGCAAAAATAACCACCATCAACAACTGCAAAATTCCCATCTCTATACATGTGCCTAATTTAGCAAAACCATAGCTGAAAAATGAAAGTCCAACAGCTGCAACTGTTGGTGAGACAACAACTGGATTTATCAACCTGAAATAAACAGATAAAGACAAAACACAAATAAGGAAGACATCACCTGAGTATTACTACTTGTCACAGTAACATATGGTGAATTGTGCAACAAAAAGACTAGGTGCATGAGTAAATGTATTCATCAGTTATAGCAAACGTGAAAAGATGTTTATGGCTGGAAACAGACTGTGTTCACTTGTAACTGTGATGACCCTTGTAGCTTTTGAGTCATCTGCGCTCGAGAATACGCCATGTGCACTGTTTCTATTGTATGGCCATGTGAAAGATGATTCTGACCATGACAAAAGACTTGAAATATTAGGCATTCAGAATGAAACTTCAGATCAAGTTTTATATTTTCTATACGAGTGCATCTCATCCAAGCTATTTTTTATTCATTCACTGCCAAGGCAATCATTTATTCGCATTAAATTGGATGGACAGGAAAATGGTTTTGTATTTATTAACAGAAATTGAGGCGCACCTTAGAAATAGTGACATGAGGCCTGTATATCCCAAGATCACTTGGAATGCACCTCCAATTATTATAGCTCCCTGCAGGTGCTTCATTATGTGCTTAAAATTCTGCAATCAAATGCAAGCTGTTAAGCTCAGTCAGGACTGCCAGAGGACCAAAACCAAGAGAACAATGCATGACTGCAACACTGGCCATGTTATAAGCACTGAAACACCATAACACAAATGAAAATATGCATACATTGTCATTGAGCCCAAAGAACTCCTGGGAGTTTATGATCGCAAGTGCAGGAGCAAGGTATACAAAGGATGGGCCCTGCACAAGAGGCAATCTCGTTCCAATGAACATGTGCAGCAATGTATTCATCCCTGTGACGAGCAACACCGTGGACACCACTGCTGCCGTGTCATCCTAATCAACACACATCCAAACAGCAGCCCTTAAGTAAAATATTCACTAAATCAGTCATACAGCATGAAATACTACAGGATCAATGCCACACTCACTGCTGAGCCACCCATTGCAGGAACCATCACGAGAGGGATCAGGATGATGGAGCCAACCATGGAGATGTAATGCTGGAATCCGTATATCACCAGAGGAACTGCAACACAGCTTAAAAACAGCTCAAATTAGCACACCGTACATCACGACCGCACGAATTAGCGCAGCACTTCACACATGCATGTTTCTCTTCCTTGATTGAGTACTTACATAATCCAGGAGAGTCACGAAGCTCGTACTTCACATGAGCCGGTCGCTCCGGCGCCTCCTCCTCCTCCTCCTGTAGCTGCGGAAGCGAGGGCGCGGCCGCCTGCCCATTCGGCCTTCCGCCATCGGAGTCCCTCCTCCGCGTCCTCGGCTGAGGAGGGGGCGGCGGGGGTTGCCGCCGCTCGCCATTTCTCGTGGCGGCAGCGGCGGCAGGAGGGGGCGGGAGGACGGAGTTGGGCCGGGCCCGCGGCGGGCCGGACTCCAGATCGGCAGGGGCCTCAACGGGGCGAGGGAGGGGGACCTGCCCGGAGTTGGGAGCGGACGCCGAAGGCAGGGACTCGCCGGAGACGCGGGACTGGAAGCCCGTGCGCTTGGCCCAGGAGAGGGGCTGCGCCTGCGGCTGCGGCGGAGGCGCCGGGGGCCAGGGCCCGGGGCGCCCGCGGCGAGGCTGCGGCAGCGCGCCGGACGCGGACGACATCGCTGGGGCGGGGTACCGCCGCCGGCAAGCGGCGGCGCTTGGGGTATGGTCCGGGCAGAGCGGGGGAGTGGCGGTGGCGGTGGCGAGGGTTTTAGCTTTTAGGGGAGCGTGATGCGGTGGGGTGGCGGAGGGCGGAGGCAGTGAGCTGGACGCCTCGGACGCGTACAAATCCGTGCGTGCGGAGGCGGAGGCGGAGATTCTGCGGACGCGGGCGGGCGGGGCCCGCCGTGTCAGAGGACGTTGCTGGGTGTGGCACTGTGGGTTCGTGCGGCGTGCGTTTGAAATCCGGGATGATAGGAGCTAAATCCCTCAATGCCATTAAAATTTTAGCTAATTTCTTGATTGTCATTGATCTCACATGTCATAGACACAAAAAAATCCATTTAATGTCATTTAGTGGCATTCAAGGGATTGGCGAAAATTTCAATGTCATTCAGGAATTAACTCGGATGATAGGGTCAGACGCGGGTCAAGTGACAGTGGTGCGTACGTGACTGCGAGGTCGTACTCGGTCGCCGTTTGGCTGCTCTTCCGTTCGGTAGCCAGTTCCTGCTCCAGGCCAATAGTATTTTCCTCTCACACCACTCCAGCCACAAGCTCCAGCTCTAGCCAGTCCAATAGTATTTTTCTCTCACACCATTTCAGCTCCAACTCCAGCATGTTGAACGCAGTTGTTGGCTTGGCACTAGCAGCCTAGCAGTAGCACGAGAGGATTAGCTTCCGCATCATCTCCACTTTACGTGGTCATCGATCGAAAATACCCCCCACTTCCTAATGAACTTCCACTGTGCTGGATTGAGATTTTTTTTGCTCTCTTGTAAAGCGAAACCTTGTTGGAAACCCATTGTTGACTCGGTATCATCATGGATAGAGAGAAATTAAAACATATAGTTAATACGGTCTTGTTTAGTTTCCATCAAAAACTTTACACATCAATCACATTAATATTTGGACACATGCATGACGTATTAAATATAGATGAAAAATATATGTTGCGAGACAAATCTTTTGAGTCTAATTAGTCCGTAATTAAACAATAAATTGATACAATAAATATGTGCTAATAACAGATTAATTAGTTTTAATAAATTTTTCTCGTAGTTTATAGACGAGTTCTATAATTAGTTTTATGATTAATCTATGTTTAATACTTTAAATGTAAAAAGATTCTATTTCAAAACTTTATCGGGAGCAACTAAACTAAGACCTACATTTGAAAGGGGGAGAACCATTAGAGCATCGTCCCCAAGTCAGAATCCATCATATAAACGTACTCTCGTAATATGCTTGAACTGAGATAAATTAATCACTTACTGATTAGTTATTAGCTCGATTTTGCTAACAGACAAGCATATGGTCTTTTTCGCAATAAAACACAGTAATTGTTCCTGTCTTCTTTTTTGGATCGATATTGTGGGCAAGCAGCCCCTATATGTTGCACATCGCGGAGAAGGATAAGAATTAAGAAGGGAGGATCAGAGGAAGAAGAGAACAATGCTATGAACAAGAGAACAAGAGAACGTCATAGTCATCACTCACCATGCTATGAAGACTTTTTTAAGATAATATGGGGCCGATTTTCATTCGGCTTTCTACTATGGGCCGCTACTACTTGGGCTATTGGGCTGGGCTCGCGGAAGGCCGGGCCTATTTCGTGTCCTACAGAAGTATGAGAAGGGCAAAATGGAGGAGACCTTTTCTTCCATTCTTATCAGTTATCACCCCAAGTGTCAAATCCAGAGAAGTCCTGACTGTTTTTGACGGGAACATGTTCTTCTTTCGCACATGATCAACGGTTGGATCAGTAACCTGGCTGCTCCGAGTTTTGCCACTGTTTTACCAGAACCCACTAATGACAGTTAGTGGATGCACTTTTTCACCGGAAATCTAAAGCTTTCGCCGCACTTTCTTGCATTTGGATTACTAGCTTTCGACAACAACGTTATCTGCTCTCCCTTCTACATTGAAAAATGCACGCTTTGCCACTCCTCTGGTAGAACAACACGGCATGCTTTCTCCTACTCCGAATTCCTACAATCTTGGCAAGTTAAAGCTGAGTGTACCCTTTAGTTGCTCTTTTGGCATAGCTTATATCAAAACAGCTCACTACAGGGAAGCCAAAGCCGGAGAAGAAAAAACCTGGCCTCAACTAGCTTTAAATTCATTTTAGCACGAGCTTATAAAATATCTTAACGCTATAGTATTTTAATTTATGTGAAATAAGTAAAGATGCAGTTAAAATAAAGCATGCCAAATAGACCCTTGTATTCGGTTGTGGTGTCACTTCATCTGGAACGGGTGATGTACACCGGTCGAATGACACTTGTTTATTTTAGTGGCGAGCAGCGTGTACCTGCAGGCACCAAGAACGTAAACGTCCCCCATTACACTATGCTCACGACCTGTGTGGCTAGCAGAGCAGCAGTATTCTATGCAAGTTATAAATCTATAACCTACTCAGCAGTGACAGACCTCCTGCATCGAAGTAGCATAGTTCTTCTTTGTTTACACGAAGCACGTGGACCCAGGCTGCTGAAACTGTTAGAAAATCGTTTCCGCAGCTGGCCTCAGTTGCCAAGCGTTGAAAAGGTCACCAGGTCGATTTTTTTTCCCAACTCAACTTGCACGCAAGTGATCACAGGACAGAGCACAAGAATAAACAGCCAGAGTCAGAACAAACTATACAATCATCATCTACAGTTTTGAATTTACGGATGCTTGGCTGTTATTCCCCATTGCTTGCCCACAGGCTGCTGCTACATCCACAAAAGACGTAGCACTGACGAGGATTTGTGCTGTTGATATGATAGCGGTCGGTACTTACCCAATACCACTACGATTGATACCCCGGCACCCATAACTGTCACACACCTCCTTCATCATAAGCAAAACATCAACGACGAAAATACGTGCCGAGTTGCCGACTGACCATTTGTTGAAGAAAAATAAGTTCGCAGAGTGTATTTAAAAAAAAAACTTTGGAGAAAACTCAGGTCGCTCGCAGTGAGCACTGCTATCTTCAGTTATCCCCTAGTAGACAGCAGGAGCATGCGTACTCCCTCCCTTCTAAAATACAAGATATTTTGGTTTTGTTATTTGAGCAAATGCATAAGAAGAGTATTAACATCTAACACATTAAATATGTAGATTATGAAAATATATTTTATAATAAAGATGATTATTCTTATTTGACATTCAAAATATTATTATTTTTTATAAATTTGATCAAATTTAGAAAAAAAATGACTTAGCAAAAATCAAAATATCTTATATTTTAGAATGGATGAGTACACACTTATACACAATGGCACGGCACACCCACATAGACTCTGCACGCTCCTCAGCCACTAGATACGCTATATACGCCTCGACCGGTCGGTCGGTCGGTCCACCCATCAACGTTGACGCTCGAGCGCTGGCTAGTGGCCGTGCCACACCTACGCGCTGCTGCAGCTCTGAACATGGATCATATGCGCGGGCGCAAGCCAACACGCATCACATGGTCGGTCGATGCCCCAAAGATAGCAAAGGCGTCGCGCAGCAGGCTTAGTTATTTTTTTCTACCATACCGGAATGGACGCCGTCCGTCGTAGTACTCGGCGCCGTCAATTCCAATCCCCGTATTTTTTTCCCCCTCCAAGTTGCAACCATTAGCTTCTGATCTGGCTGCCGTGTAACCAGTCGCGCGCCAAGGACGCTGCCGCACGGAGATCCCACGCCGCGGTGCGCGGCCCTTTCGTCCGCTCGGCTCGATGGGTGCAGATCGCGCTCGCACCAGCACCAGCACCAGCACGCACGCGGCAAGGCGCTGCGCCCATATAAGCTTAGCCGCCGGCCTCAGCTGGCTCACGCCCTGTGTGAGCTTGCAGATACTACAGGCTACAGCACGCGCAGCCGGCAGGGTCGTCGCCTCGGGCTCTCAGGCGGCTCAGCCAGAGCGACGTGCTGCTAGCTGCTCGCGTCGGCAGAAACTAGCTAGCTAGCCGGCCGGTAGCCACCCCTTCCTTCCAGCGGCATGGGGATGGAACCTGTGGCCGCGAGCCGGGAGGATGAGGAGGCCAAGAAGATGGAGGCCGGCGGCGACACCGTCGGCCAGAAGCTCGACGCCGGCGCGCTCTTCGTGCTCCAGTCCAAGGGTAAGCTACCTCGCTCGGCGTTTCTTCTCACTCCATCAACATCATCTCTCTTCTCTGCTTCACCTGCATGGCAAGCGCGCGTGTGCTCCTTGCCAACCCTCCCTCTGCAACCATCTTTGTGTTTCTTGAGGGCCGGCAAGGATCACGGCGAGGCCACTGGCTATTATTGTTCTCTCTTACGCAACCTGAGCGTGGCTCAACGCCTCAACCTGAACTAGTCAGTAGTTTTTTTTTCTTTTTTGGAAACGAACTACCAACTAGTAAAAGAATGTAAATAAAGGCTGCAAGCACACGAAAGATCGAGAAGACGATGATTATTCAACATGTTAGTATACTATTGTGATGATTTAGTTAAAGAAAAGGATCATTGATTTCATCATGCCTGGCAAATGATTTGGCCGTCCGAAGTTACTGTTCCCCCTCTGACCACAGACCACCCCCTGATCAAAAGTTCTCGAGTGAATGAATGCATGTTTGAATGCTCTTGCTCTTGCCAATCTACCCCTCTCCCTGTTTTTTTTTAAATCCCACGGCATGGCCACACCTGCACGTTTCGCCGCTTGTCCTTTTTCAACCAGGAAAGAAGAGACAAAACAAGGTGTACTTGCAATGCCCCTGCGATCCCTGCCGAAGTGTGTGCCGATGAACAACACTCCTGCATGTGCGTGGCATACCGTCTGTCTCCCAAACTAGCCTGGCCCCGCACAGAACCCACAACTAACATAACATTCGCCCTGTTCAGCGGTTCCACAAAACCGGCTGCCGGACCGCACCCAACCCGCATGAAACCGTCAACCCGAGTCTCACCCACGGGTCGGTCCCAGACCGTTCGAGAACCAGAGATCTACTCGGAACTTCTGCCGGTGTGCGGGTCGAAACCTGAAACCCGCTGAAACTCGATCTACTCGGAAAAAGGGGGCGGCGCAGCGGCGGTGGCGCGGATGCCGCGCGACGGCGTCGCTCAAGGCCTCGAGGTCGAGGCCGTGCTAGCAGCCGAGGCAGCGTGGGAGCAATGGGATGCTGCTGCCTCGATGGCTGGATGCTTCAACATGGACCTGGACTCGCCGCAGCATCTCCCGGAAGGAGGCGATGGGTCGATCTCTGCTCCCAATTCGTCTGCACTGAACAAAGTTATCTTCTATCCCTTTTGTGTTGTTCGTTCCCATCCATCTGCTCCTTTGGTTTTGTGAATTGTTGCAGCTTTAAACCCTAGCTTTGATCGACATGAATATTTCGTTCTCGTGGATTAGGATTAGATTGCTAATAAAGGGGATGGTTCCAGGGTACATGTGGATTGGGATTAGAAACGGCAGTTCTTGCTAATCCACAGTGGAAGAGTACAGACACTAGTATGATTAATTTTCATAGCCTCGTCGTGATTAAATGATGCCATCAGTATCTTTATTAAAATTGACAGCAGTCAACATAGGCATTGCCGTTTCTTGGAGGGTAAGAAGAGGCACTGAAACAATAGGTTCTGCTATTTCTGGGCAGATTAGGAAGTACTAGTATCTTCATTAAAAGGATTAGCAGAGAGCACTGTCAAATACAGGCAATGTGGCCATGCGGGTATGTCAGGGTTGTAGATGTTGCTCCTTTCCCTATAATTATACAGTTATGTTGCTTCATCATTGGAATATGCATTGCCACTTCTTGGAATATTCATTGTTTAAAATTGCAAATGAATTCAGCATTCTCTATTTCAGGATAACCTGGATGGTGAAGAACAATCTTTACAAGCACCTGCTGCAATGTCCTTAGAAGAAAGCAATCGCAGAATCAATAGGCATCATTGCCGTCTCAAGTCGAAAAGCGAAAGGGGTCAACTTCAGCGGTTAATGCTTCAAATACTATGCATATAAGCGAAACAGATCAACTTCAGCAGTCAACTACCTCTCCCACTCCGATCTCTCCAGTTCACAAAGTTGAAGCTTTAATTTGTTCACAAAGTTGGCTTCGAACATCACAAAGAAAATTAAGTGAAAGAGAGGCTGCTGAAGAGGTCCAGGCATACGAGGAGATTAGAGAAGGTATTGTTTTTGCAATTGAGGAGAAGTGTCGCCTTATGTGTGTCAAGTTACTAATAACTCCATTCCTTTTTTATATATAGAGTTTGTTTCAAAGGACTGCACTGACAAGCAACACCATGTTGGTATGTCTCTTTCTCAACTTGCTAAAGGGCTGAATAGTAGTCATTATTCATTGAGCAATATCACAGCTTGCATGTCATTACCATTATTTAACAGCTGTTGTATTAGAGATTAATGACCAAACTGTCAATTCTTTGTGATGATGCAGGTTTCATTGAGCTGGACACATAGCCTTTTGATGGAAGGCAAGAGCTCGAGGGCGATGACAAGGTTTGCCTTCCATCCTTCTTGTGTCTTCAATGATGAACACATATCTTTGTTTCTTCAGTTCATTTCGAGTCTTATTTGTTTCAGTTCAGTCAGGTCAATCTATTAGTCTGCTAGCTTAGTCAATTTCAGTTAACCGGACGGGTCGGTCATGGTTGGTAGGATGTTGTGCTCTTTAGGATTTGAATCCACCGGACAAATTTATTTGTTATGATGCAGATTTTATTGAGCTACAAAATTCTTTGTTATGTTGATTGTTATTCTATATCTTATTAGTGACAAAGCTTTTTTTTAATGTTGCAGATTTTATTGAGTTAGACATATAGCCTTTTGATGCAAGTACGAGAGTATTATGGGCTATGCGGGTCTGAAACAACATCAGTTTTGTTTATGTTTTGGTTAAGTTAAACCATTGTTGGTACCCTGCTTTCAGAAAACTTGAGTTCCATTGGCAGACATCAAATGTATTCAGCACGAACAGTTCCCTAGCCATGATGTTCTCTTTCCACACTAGGCTAAATTCTGTTAAGTTAAATTTTGAGGCTACTGATATCTTCCTGTATAAGCTGTTAAGAGGGAATAGTTTTGGCATGTACTAAAACTCATTGAACGTATGCTGCTAATTTCATCTTCTTTGTCTAAGCTGCACAAGTTTAAGAGAAGCAACTATGGATTTATTTCGTGAAGCAAACTGTGCGTAATGGCCGTGAAATGTAATTACTTTGGTAGGATTATCGTGCGTATTTATGAAGCAAACTATGCAACCTGTATATATTTGTGCAACCCGTGTAAACCCTGGAACCGTCCGTACCAACCCAACCCAATGAATTGTTTAATCCGGCAGCAACCGTTGAAAACCAACCCACTCTGGACCAGCCACGTATCTGCTTGCTTGGGTTGCAAACCCGGAAGAAACCGGCAAAGCCGGACCATGAACAGGGCGACATAACATGGCTCATTCATTTAAGATTAAAAGAAAGAAACTAGTTGAGCAGATTCAATCAATTTTTAGTCAAATGTACTTGTGAATTTCACTTGACGCATCGGATTAGTTTATCTCAAGCCTGATGCGTGTGCTCGCGCTGGCCATTCACGTCGTTGACATACTCATCACATACTAGTAGCAACATGCACCCATGTTGCATCCACACTTGGGGTCTTGGGGATTGGAGCAATAATGCTGGCAGAACTAGACCGGGAGGTTGGTCATGTACTCCTGTTTGGCAAAAATGCGTTAGCTAATCATACTCGCGGCAGTCAACAGGATCTTAACAATCAAGTGCAGGTACAGTCAGGCAGTACAAGTTGACTCGCTCGATCGCCGACGATGAGGTGCCTTTGACGAAGCAAATTTCTCTGTGATAGTGTTGGCTTGAGGTGCTCTGAATTTTGAGAAGACTTGATAGGTGGTGACGTTGCAGATTTGAAAATCAGGCGCATGTATCGGTTCAGAGATGGGATGAGTATGTGCTCTTTATATGTACACGTGTTAATCTGTGATAGTGTTGGCGTCAATCTAGGGCCAACACACGAATGCGCTTGATCGCGCGGTGAGCGACGGCACAATTGCAGCGTCGATGCTCAGACCGGTCAGACCGGTTCGCCGGTGCAGAACGGCGAAATCCAACGAACGCTCGCCCGGGAGGGACCCCGTCGGGGCAAACGCGCGTAGGGTTGCCCTAGGCTCGGCAGGCCAGATAGGGCGTCCTCAAACGCTATGGAGATGAGAGAAGAACAGCATGTTGAGGTTGGAAAAGTAGGGTAAAGATAAAGAGATAAAAGATGATAAAAAGTAGATGTATTTGATAGATTCGATTGGGTTGTCCCTTCAATCGGCCGTGACCATTTATATTTATAGGGTGGGGAAGACTTACCCCGCAAGAAATCCTGTTTACAGATCTAAATCTATTAAGAACTCTAATTGTACTCGGACTCCTCCTAGACCGGTCAGACCGGTCTGATCTACTAGTCAGACCGGTTGGTCATGCCAGACCGTCTACAGACGCATAGACCAGTCAGACCGCCTGGACATACCGGTCAGACCGGTCTGTTCAGGTTGCTGCCAATTTTGGTCGTCAACATATGCCCCCCTGTTCTTTGGCAAAGCTTGCGTGCCAAAGAACACTTTTCTGGATCAAAATTGTCTAAGGGCGACGATTAACAATGCGTCGGCCATACATTATATTTAAACATGCTAAAATAGCCGAACTAAGAGAACTAGCATGTAACAATTTCTAGATTACGATCAGCAAACTATTTCGGCTTTACATTCCTTAGCATGTTCAATAACAAAAATTTTGAGACGGCCAATGCGGCCGATTATACAAATCATAGCTTCTTGATAAAGTATAAAACTGATAATCATAATATGACAGCCAAGAATTATGACCAAACCATGGATTAAACACACCTGAATATGCAGACCATGGTACGTGCATCGACGAGATGAATGACGAAGACCAATACGATGACCGTTGATGCTTTCTTGATCTTGGTGGTAAAGAACTCCTTCGTTTGCCTTACAATTGATTGCTTTGTTCTTGCGCAGATATCTTCTTGTATTTATCCAAAAGCTCTTCAAAGATCGGCTTGATCCTATTTTTTGCACCACCAGACTTCCCAGGTTCAGACCGGTCTGACCGGTCTGACGAACCGATCAGACCGGTCCTGTCAGAACCAATATGGTTGCTCTTATCTTGCCCCCCGGCCGAACTTGAACATTGTTCGACTACATTATTAGGATCATTATTGGGGACAATTTTACTAATTGAGCTATCCGATTGCTCTTCAACAACCGGCTTCTCTTTATCTAGTGTCAAATCTGAATTTTTGTTTAATCGTCCATCTTTTTTGACACGATAAACTTGCTTGATCACCTTATGTTTCTTTTTCTGCACAGGCCGATTTTTAGGATCAAAACAGCTATTAATTGTAGGTGATGGCTTACTAATTGCCGGCTCCTTATAGGTAATATAATTTGGGCACAAATATGTAGGAAGAGACGGCATACATGAATTATAATACCACGACTGATAAAAACAGGGCATGCTATAATAAGATCCGTATGGCATATGTATAGACGACCTATATGATGAAAACGGCATTGAATTAGGAAAATTATTCGGCTGCCGATTCCGATCATGGAATTGCTGTCTTGGAGTATATCTCGAGTGTTTGGATGTTTTGACCGACTAGCATCATTTTTTTTTGGATTTATCCGGAAGATCTCCAAGAAAGGGCTTCGGCTTTTCCTTTTGATGCTTGTGACGGCCTTTGGATTCAACGGTTTTCCAAACACCAATCTCGGGTTTTTGGGCTTAACCATCTTAAGTTTTGATTTATTTTGCAAAATTCTAGATGAACCGGTTAGACCGGTCGTGGAACCGGTCAGACCGGTTGCGATGCAACCAGCATCTTTGCCTTTGTTTTGTTGCCCCCCGAGCGTTGAAGTACTAGATTTAGTCTTTGTGCTCTTGTTAGGGGATTTTGATTCAACAATTTCGGCTTGGGACGGCCGAATTGTATCTTGACAAGCAACATCAGGAAAAATTTTGCAAGAATAATTAGCCGGTTTTTCAATAGCCGACTTTTGAATAACAGGAATTAGATTTACTTTATCCACTATATCAATTAGTTCAGGTTTACCAAAGCAAATACTTGATATAGATACGATCACTATTGGATAAAAATACTTGTAGATAGTACCTTTCTCAGACCATCGTGGTATGATGGCGATCCTTTGTTCTCCATCCAGCATGAAAAACTCAGGTCGATCTGTACTCGAAGAATCTCCTGACATAGTTCAGAAGTCACCGCCATAGGTATGTCTTCAGATTGCACCATATTGCTAGGGCTTGATTTCGGTTATGCAAAACCGAAACACATTTGTCCCCAGCGGAGTCGCCAAAATATGTTGACGTCAATCTAGGGCCAACACACGAATGCGCTTGATCGCGGCGAGCGACGGCACAATTGCAGCGCCGATGCTCCGACCGGTCGGGGTAACCGGTCAGACCGGTTCGCCGGTGCAGAACGGCGAAATCCGACGAACGCTCGCCCGGGAGGGACCCCGTCGGGGCAAGCGCGCGTAGGGTTGCCCTAGGCTCGGCAGGCCAGCTAAGGCGTCCTCAGACGCTATGGAGACAAGAGAAGAACAACATGTTGAGGTTGGAAAAGTAGGGTAAAGATAAAGAGATAAAAGACGATAAAAAGTAGATGTATTTGATAGATTCGATTGGGTTGTCCCTTCAATCGGCCGTGACCCTTTATATTTATAGGGTGGGGAAGACTTACCCCGCAAAAAATCCTGTTTACAGATCTAAATCTATTAAGAACTCTAATTGTACTCGGACTCCTCCTAGACCGGTCAGACCGGTCTGATCTACCGGTCAGACCGGTTGGTCATGCCAGACCGTCTACAGACGCCTAGACCAGTCAGACCGCCTGGACATACTGGTCAGACCGGTCTGTTCAGGTTGCTGCCAATTTTGGTCATCAATAGATAGCACACGTACACGCAATCATTTAATTAAAGACTTTTTGTGATTACTAAAGGGATGTTTGGATTACAGCCGCAACTCACCATGCTACAGTGTTAGGCGGGTGTGGCGGTCACAATCCCCGCCACAACTTTGTGGCGTGGCAGAGTGCGGCCACATTCCAAACACGCTCAACACGCTCTAAATCTGAAGTTTTAGGGTTGTAGATAGATATCGAGCTTAATTTGTTCATTGCATGATGGGCATGGTGCAGGGTCATGGCTGCACTGCGGGTACCACCTGACGACGTCGATCGTGGCGCCGCCGCTTCTGAGCCTGCCGTTCGCGTTCGCGGCGCTGGGGTGGACGGCGGGGATCATCTGCCTCGTCATCGGCGCCGCCGTCACCTTCTACTCGTACAACCTCATCTCCCGCGTCCTGGAGCACCACGCGCAGCAGGGCCGCCGCCAGCTCCGCTTCAGGGACATGGCCACGGACATCCTAGGTCAGTTTCGCTCCTACTCTTCATAAACTGATGGCAGATTAGTCTTCAGGACGACACCATCATCCGAAGCAGGCAGATTGCTTGGACTCGACCCGTGATGCTTGTTGATGCTAGCCGTTGTTTTTTTTGTGTGGGGTTCCAGACTTCAAATTAAAGCACGTGGTCAACATAGTGCAGCAGATCGGTCAGAGCTTGGAGGCATCCGGTGTCGGCACACCGCGCGCAGCAGCTCCCAATAATTGATGGTACTTATTACCATTGCGTCCAAATAGAACAGTTCGTTGTCTGCTAGGCATGGTGCTCATGTAGATTACTAATTTACTAGGAGTACCGTGGCGGTCACATAAATCTCAGCATGCCTCGAGAGGACAGGGCATGTTACGTGTGCAGTTCCTCCCAACCTGTTGTATAGTCGGCCAAGCTAAGGCCCCACGCTGAAATTTTGTCTACGAAACTTACCACTTCAGTCCAGATACTGTGATCTGTAAATGCATGCCTTAGTTGCTCGAGAACGCGACTTGCAAGAAAAATACCAGCACTGGTAACTTCCCATTACCTGCAATTTGCTCCAACTGAAAGCGTATGTGATATCACATACGTACCAGACAGATAATACAGTCTGTCAGATATGAAGTCACACATACTTGATGTTGGGAAAAACCATCATCCGTGAGCGAACTCTTCGAGTGATCACACGTTTAGGATGTTTTCGGCGGCTAACCTGTTCGCTGATACGAAGTACTACCTGATAAAATTTGAATTTTGACGGTGCTGACTACTGATGAAGGGCCTGGATGGGGGAAATACTACATCGGCCCGATCCAGTTCCTGGTGTGCTTCGGAGCAGTCATCGCGTGCATTCTCCTGGCCGGCCAGAGCATGAAGGTACCGCACCCTACGCCCGGGACATCGTCCTGGAGATCTGTTATTGCATAAACAGGACAAGGCTGGTGCCTGATTCACAGGTGTGCTCCTACTTTGACTTGCAGGCGATCTACCTGCTAGCCAACCCGGGGGGCACGATCAAGCTGTACGTGTTCGTGGCCATCTTCGGCGTCTTCATGGTGATCCTGGCGCAGCTGCCGTCGTTCCACTCGCTCCGGCACGTCAACCTCATCTCCCTGCTGCTGTGCCTCGCTTACAGCTTCTGCGCCGTCGCCGGCTCCGTATACCTAGGTACTACCCTTACCATCCAAAGCCAGCATTTCAGAGATCAAAGGAAAATTCCAGTGACAAGTAACTGCTACGACAATGCGACATGACAGGAAACTCCGACAAGGCGCCCCCGAAGGACTACTCGATCACGGGTGACGCGCAGAACCGTGTGTTCGGCGTGTTCAACGCCATCGCCATCATCGCCACCACATTTGGCAACGGCATCATCCCTGAGATACAGGTACGTAGTAGCCTGATCATCAGAAGCTCTCTGAATCAAATCTAGTACTAGTCATTAGCCACGGGCGACAATGATTGTCAGCTGCAATAACTCCTGCTTGCAACCTAATATAATGTGTCTCAGGCAACTGTGGCGGCGCCGGTGACGGGGAAGATGTTCAGGGGGCTGTGCCTGTGCTACGCGGTGGTGGTCACGACCTTCTTCAGCGTGGCCATCTCGGGGTACTGGGCGGTCGGCAACCAGGCGCAGGGCACCCTGCTGAGCAACTTCATGGTGGACGGCGCGGCCGTGATCCCGGAGTGGCTCCTCCTCGTCACCCAGCTCTTCACGCTGCTGCAGCTCTCGGCGATGGGCGTGGTGTACCTGCAGCCGACCAACGAGGTCCTGGAGGGCCTCTTCTCGGACGCCAAGCAGGGGCAGTACGCGGCGCGGAACGTGGCGCCGCGGCTCGCGTCCCGCACGGCGGCCGTCGCGCTGGCCACCACCGTCGCCGCCATGGTGCCCTTCTTCGGGGACATGAACTCGCTCATCGGCGCCTTCGGGTTCCTGCCGCTCGACTTCGCCGTGCCGGCGGTGTTCTACAACGTCACGTTCAAGCCGTCCAAGAAGGGGGTCGTGTTCTGGCTCAACACGGCCATCGCCGTCGTGTTCTCGGCGCTCGCCGTGACCGCGTCCGTCGCGGCGGTGAGGCAGATCGCGCTGGACGCCAAGACCTACAAGCTTTTCGCCAACGTGTGAGGAGCTTTTGTAGTCTGCGTGCAACAGCCGATGTAGTTCGCGGGCGCTTTGTAGTCTTGCAGCGGTGTACGGTGGCTCAGGCACGCGCAAATGTGTTTTTCTGCCTGCTTACGGAGTAAACCACGAATCCAGTCTGGGGTCTCTGTCCATAAGCGAGCTAGACCGTCAAACCACGGGCAAAAGGGATCACGTACCGAATCAGCTCCAACAATCGTGATGCTCATCCTGTATGCATACGAGGAGATCACACACACACGTATTGCAATTCCTCAAGGAGGAGATCGACATGCGTTTGCGGGCCTGCGGTGCACCAGCTGTATCCTAGTTTTTTCTTATGATTATTAAGCTTTTAGAGTTCGAGTAACTATGCTTTTATGCAATGTAAGAACTTGCTTCTACTTCTACATAATATAATAGTGCTCCTGCTTTTACTTATTTAAATAATATTTACAAAACGTATTGTATGGTCTAACTTGAACTTCCTCCATCACTATAAAATACGGTTCAGTTATCATGTAAAGATAAGGTTCCAGTCATCCATATTCATCAATATAAAATGCTTTAATATTTGTCCCTGCAACATCCGTATTCATCAATATAAAGTGCTTTAATATTTGTCCCTGCAACGCATCCTTAGTATCTGAAGTTCTGAAAAACTCATGCCTGGTAAAAAATCTGAAAAGAGGCGAAGTGGAACAGCCCACTGAATTTGGAACGCGTAAGAGAAATGAAATCCTTTCCATTTTAAAAGCGGAAACTGTGTGAGTGCGTAAGCTAGCTCGCTTTACGGATTCCGAGCGCGTGCTTCACTGCTTCTCATGTCCGAGTCGATCTCAGAACTCACTTGATGCGGCTGGGGCCAACCGGCCAGTTCTCTCGCACTTCCACCGCCGACCCTGCCGCGATGTGTCCGGCCTGCGCGCCGGCACCGGCGGCGGCTCGCGGGGGCCTGGCGCTGTACGAGCTGTACAGGGCCGCGAGCCGCGCGGCGGCGCCTGCGGTGCTCCTTTGGCGGCGGCTGCAAGGGCTGGAGCACCCGACGCGGTGGCCGGAACGGCTGGGCCGGCCGTCGGCGGCGCGGCCCCGGCCGGGATCCCCGCTCGTGTGGTTCCACGCCGTGTCCCTGGGGGAGGGAATGGCCGCGCTCCCCGTCGTCCGCCACTGCGCCCGCCTCCATCCCGGCCTCCCCGTGCTCCTCACCACCACCACTCTCTCCTGATTGTAAGCTCCCGCTCACCGTTGCGAGTTCCATTTCTGAAAATTGGTATTATGCGGTCGTCCCTTGACAGCTTTGTCTGGGCTTGGATGCAGCGAAGTCATCAAGGATTTGCTCCCAGATGGTGTCATATATCAGGTGCGTTGCAGGTTGCTCGCGTAGCTTCATAGCCATGAGGCTGTGCTGGAATTAATTTAGTGAGCATTAACATTGTGTTTTGTTTTCATGTACGTGTTAATTTCTAAGTTGGGGTGGCTTTATTCGTCTGTTGACGCCTGTCCATGCCTGCCTAGGTTTTGTTTTTTCTGTCTCAAAAATCAGATAATGGATTTCCAGTTGTAGTTACTTAGATCTTACAGTACTATTACCTAACGTAAAATTTACAGGGTCATTTGTCCCCAGCTGTTAGGCTGTAATATCTCACTGTAGACTTTGAGTGAAAATTGAGAGATGAAAAGTGTAGTTTGTTTAGATGCTGGGACAAGGATTCTGGGATTCTACGTCAGAACTCAGAAGTGCTTCTTGTACAATTTCGCATGCTATGTTTACCTCCATTCCGACCTCAATTTTTTTGTGCATGTAGTTTGCTCCTCTTGACTGTCCTGATGCAATAGACAATTTTATTGGATACTGGAAGCCAAGTTTGGTACTTCTTATGGAAAGTGAACTCTGGCCAAACCTCATTATGTCTGCAGCAGAAAAAGGCGTAAGAATCTTTCTCGTAAATCTGAAGTATGATGAGATCTCTGTTCATCATCATGCTCATTTCTGATTTCTAGAATTTGGACACTTTTGTTTGATTCCGGTACCGCAAGAGCAGACCTTTTGTCTGGGCTATTCATAGTATCTGCATCGTGTTGTAGACTGTAGCTACTGATTTGCTAGGAATTACCTACTTATCTTCAGATTGCAGTCGCTCTTTTAAATGCCCGCATGTCACTGAAGTCTTTCAACCGCTGGTCCATGCCTCTAGGGTTGCCATTAGTCACTCTGATGCTCTCTAAACTATCACTTGTTGCCCCATTGGTAAGTATCAATTGTAGTGCTGACCTTACTTTGATGTACATCTGTTAATGCTCCCACCATTCATTTCCTATCAATGCAGAGTACTATTCAGGCTGTTCGTTTTCAGCTGTTACATACACCACCAGGGATTATCCATTTTGCTGGAGATTTAAAATATGGTATGCTCAATTTATGTCTAGTCTTTTCTGACATTACATTTGAAGTGAACCTATGAGTGATTTAGTTTTAAAGGTTGTCTTGGGAGCTTGGAAGATAACCAGGTTTACAAGTCAAATGATTTATAGAGCATTCATGTGATTCACATAGCTGTTGGCGATGTTAATGTTGGGGAGAATGAGGTCAACAAAATAAATGATCTTCGGAAACAGTTTAGTAATAGACCCCTCTGGATGGCTGCTTCTATTCACAGAGGTGAAGAACAAGGTAAGAACTCAGGACTGCACCTTTTCTCTGATTCATGGATGTATTGTATCAAACTTATTCCTTCTTCGAAAAAATGTAGTGTCGTTTCCCTTCTACCAAGCTGTATAAAGGAGCTGTTAGCAATTCACATTCCACAACAATGTTACTCTCTGCTGTTAGAATCTGACACCTTCAATGACAGATTTATGGTGTCATTATATAATGGTCAGAGTTGAAAGGTTGACTTGCATTTATAGTTAAAGGATAAGGCAGTCAAATATCTAGGAGTACTGACTACTGAGTCAATGGATTCGTCTGTATCCTCTAGCTTGGAATAACTTGATACTGAATTTTCTTTGTTTTAGGAGAGTCACCTCTGCCATAACTTCATTCATGTAGTTTTTTATGATCAATCTTCTGTCATATACTTAGTCTGCTTACTCTTCTGTGATTCTGTCAGTACAGTGATCAGGAAAAATGGAGTACCATTTGTGAAAGTGCATCTCAGTTATTTATTCACCCTTTTTGCATTCTTCAATGTGTATTAACCTTGAGGCATTGCATTCCCACCATATTGTGCTTGCATTCTCAACACAAAGGAAAAAAGTTTCAATTATGTGTGGGTTGTTTTAGTTCTGCTATTTGTTTTTTTTCCCCATTTCCTCTTCTTTCTTTGTGTGTGTTTGGTTAGCACCTTGTGGATCTTTTGCAAGCCAACTTTCAATATAATTGATCTTTACACGCACGTGCGGAGTGGGGGGTTGGGGGGGGGGGGGTCCCACAGTTTCATGGTAAAGAAAAAGGTTTTCAGCTTGTCACAGGGCATTGATTCCTTTTTCTTTATTTTTTCAGTCATTCTCCGGGTTCATGAAGAGTTAATCAAGATGTATCCCACTCTACTACTAATTCTTGTGCCAAGACATCCTCAGGACTGCAAGAATTTTTCCTTAGTATGTTAATGGTGCCTCTTTTGCCCCACCTCTGTAGTTTGTGAGACATTGGTCATTTGACTACTTTCTGTATCTTGTTGGATACCAAAAGTGAAAATATTGAAATGCACAAAGGTAGTTACAGGAGCAACTTGACTTCGCTGTTCGAAATTTGGATTTATTTGGCATGTAGATTATTATGCATTTTAATTTTGAGTCCCAACTCTGTTCTGGTATCAGATGGCATTCAGCGATAAATATATATATGATATGAACCCACCTAAGATACCTTTGTATGTTGTTGTAGGCTCTGAAGAAACAAGAGGTCAATTTTGTGCTGAGATCGACAAAGGAAGTGGTGTCTTCAGGCACTAGGGTATACATGGTCGACACATTAGATTTGTGCACCTCTCCTTCTGAAAGTTAGTGTGCTCTTCCTGCACAAATTGTACATGCCATTTCTGAACTAGGAATTAATGGCATAAAATACCATTGAAAGCAGGGGAATTAAGAATGCTTTACAGGGTCACTCCAGTTGCGGTTATTGGCAGTTCATTTCTACCTGGCTTAGCTGGCCATAATATTTCTGAGGCTGCTGCAGCTGGTTGTGCTGTTGTGACAGGTGAGTTGAAGGCATTGGTGTTTTATTTTTGACATTCTTCGTAAAAAAATCGCTATATCTGTATATTCATGAATTGAACTCTGGCTTGCAGGACCCCATGTTGGACACTTCTACCATATGCTGCTTGATATGTGGCAAATAAATCCTTTAGCTGTCAAGCAGGTCACGAGTTTTTGTTATGCTTTATTCCTTAGTTCAACAAAGCATCGTTCTGTGAGATTGTGATGTGACTACGTCACACCATTTGTTTGCATTATATATTTCATCACTTTCTCCTCCATAGAAATAATCGGGGAAGGTGTCCGTATAATGAGTGATAGTTTTTTTTTTTGGTTCTGGACATGCCTCTTTTCCCATTACTTATCAAAATTAGTTGGGCATGAGAAAAATCGTATTTAACAAAGGGAAGTGGTTCTTAAAATTCTTTCACAGAGTGCTTTTTTTTTTCATTCAGGTGGCTGGAGAATTCGAACTTCTGCAAGCACTAAAAGAACTGCTCGGTGATGCCGAAACTCTGGGAGCATGTCAAAGAGCTGCAAAAGATGCATTTTCCATTATGTCACATGGAGTTGTGAACCGTGTATGGAATTTAGTCTGCAGGTTCGCCATTGACTTCCGAATAGATACGTGGAACAGTTGATTTAGCAGAGCCCTACGTGGTATGCTCATGGAACCAATTTTTTCCCCTGATAGTACGATAATTGCCGTTCACCATATTATCGCTGTTGATTTATTGCAGTCCTGCAGGGACTCTGAGGAGGGGAAATGCACATGAAGACAACTGCACTGTTGAATGCGACATGCTGGTGCCTCTGGTGGCCTGTTGAGTGGTGACGAAGGACATGAACCTCAAATAAGGCCCCTACACTCACCTGAACTGAACAGTATCGCCTTGTCGTCTACTCGGTTTGCTCCTCTCAGAAATTAAAATATATTTGGATAAATTCCTCTGGGTTGCCTGTCATCCTTCTGTTTACTTGTGGCGTGGGTGATATATTTTTCGGAGTATTCTTTAGCGCCAGCCAGCAGATGATGTTTTGCAGTCCTTGTTCCTTTCTAAAATCTCCACTTTCAAGGTTGCGGGAATTTCAAGGACGATGCCAGATTTAGTGTTAGATGTCAACTGTTAACTGCATATGATTTATTAGTCGTGCTATGCGCGATTTTTATGTCCTTTTCTTATCTTGCTAAGTCCTGTTTCAGGAAGTAAGGAAAGAAGCAGAAAATGACATAATGGTTAGTATTTACAGATTCAGATTTGGGAAGACCAAAAAAAAAAAACGACGCGATGAATTATTTTTGGCCAGAAAAATGCTTCGAGTACAAACATGCATCTAAACCATTTGATGCATTCGTGATGTTTTCTATTCAAGCGATTCCAATCGTTGGATCTGCCCGCCGCACGCGCCTTCCCACGCCATGCCCGCGCGCCGGAGCAGCACCGCTGCACCGGCGGCCGAGGCCGCGCTCCTCCCGGCCCCCCTGCGCGCGGAGTCGCTGCCGCGGCACGTGGCGGTGGTGATGGACGGGAACGCGCGGTGGGCGCGCGCGCGGGGGCTGCCGTCCGCGGCCGGGCACGAGGCCGGGCGGCGCGCGCTGGAGGAGACGGTGCGGCTCTCCCGCGCCTGGGGCGTCCGCGCGCTCACCGCCTTCGCCTTCTCCCACGAGAACTGGAGCCGGCCCAAGGTACACGCCTCTCAGCTCTCGCCCGCCCGCGGTGCCACCATAGACTCCGACAGTCCGACGAGCTTGGACGGTTCATGCCTTGCTGGAATTCGCAGGTGGAGCTGGAATTCGTAATGGGGCTGTTTGAGCGGGTGATCCACGAAAGCGTCGCTGGGTTCTTGAGGTACTACGCGTCTAAGTATCACCGATACGCGATACGCCGATACGGGTACGGTACAGGTACGGTACGGGTACGGCGATACGGTGATTTTCAAAAAATAAGGATACGCCGATACGGCAAATATATATATTTTTAAAAACATAAATTGCCAAATAATTTTTGAGAACGAAATAGATAATAAACATTACATTTCCAAAAGGCCAACACACATAGCAAATGTTTAAGTTCAACCAGAAATAGCTAAATGATTAGTTCAACTTGGATGGGCCTACGTTGATGGGCTCCCGATGCTCTTTCAAATGAGGTGTTATTGGTCCAAAAGTATCGGATGGAGTATCGGACGGAGTATCGAGAATTAAATCTTTTATTTTTAAATCATAATTTCTCGATACTTCCCGATACGCGTATTGGGCCGTATCGGATACGGGTACGGCACCCATTTTGAAGTATAGGTGATTCATAGCTACGCGTTTGGGCGGCCAGTTAATAGCCTCACACTTCGGTCTGTGCTGCAGGCCCGGTCCTGAGATTTTAGTGCCCAGGGCGAAACTCAATTTAAGGCCCTTAATACAAATATATTCATGTCAAACACTTTTTAATACTAAGTATTAGATGCATATTTTCTAGACAACATAATGGTGCTAAATCTGTAAAAGAAATTAGTAATCAGAAACTAGCACAAAATCGAAGGGTACTAGATGAACGCAAGAAGAAATTTTTGCTGACTGTCTTTAAAAACTCGCACCTCAATGTATAGATTCTATTCCTCACCAATGTATAATGAATTGAGATTATCAGTGGCCAGCTGCAACGAACATGTAATATATATAATGATATGTGGTCATCAATGATATCATAGCGAAAGGGCTTGTAGCCTAATAGTTGCAAGAGCCTCAGTAGCACCTGAGGTTCTCGGTTCAACTCCCCATGGGAGCGAATATTCAGTGGTAGGCGACGTCTCGGTCTTTAAAAATGCTCATAGGGATAGAGTTTGCGTGTGTGTTCATAGGGGTGTGAGTGTGCGTGCATTGTTCTAAAAAAATAATATCATAGATCATGATAATTGTTACGTGCAGCTAGGATATACCTAGCTAGCTACCTATTCGGTCGTACTTGATTGTCGATGGCTTGATCTTGGTAACTGCGGATTAGACACATGAACATGCTTTCATGCGTTGGGTAATATGACCATGTATTGCTCATGATGTGTACTCTACATAGTATACATGTAGGGGCCCCTTGGATTCCGAGGCCCGGGGCAGGTGCACTGCTCGACCCCCCTCAGGGCCGGGCCTGCTGTGCTGGCAGGCATTCCCGATAAGATGCAGAGCATTAGAAAGCTCGGCTTCATGGAACTAGATAGGATAATGTCTAGCTATCAACTTATCCTAGATATATCAATTTCTGAATTACCAATCGATGGTATGACATTTTTGTTTCTTATATTTTACAGGGAAGGAATTTGGCTACGTGTAATCGGCGACTCCTCGAGACTGCCGGTCTCTCTACAGAAGACAGCAAGAGAAGCAGAGGAGGCCACAAGGAACAACTCCCAGCTCGACCTGACACTGGCGATAAGCTATGTGAGAACCGCCCAATTTGATACTATTTTAAACGAACCGCCGGTCATTATCATCCAGATAAGAGTTAACACGTGCTTGCTGGAGAGCGTGCCACGTGTTATCCCACATCAAGATATACGAACAACCGACACGTCATTCATCCAAAATAATATCAAATCCGGTAGTCCCGGTATGTGCTCCAACATACGCCCAGGATCAGCATATGCACACACTGTTTACAATCGAATACATCGCCAATCATCCACAAAGAGCAGTTTTACACACTTAATATTACACGTTTGATATAGGTGGGTTCAAACTTCCTTTACAAGCCTTGGGCACACGAAAGTCATATTAAACAGAAACATAAAGTTTATTGCATTTACATGCTCTCACGAAGCTCGATTACGATAAAGACTTACTAAAGTAATGACGCCTTACTCAAGGACATCATTACAGCCACCACGACCTACTCTTCCCCCGCGTTTGGATCAGCGGGGTAGAAGTGGCCGAACACCACTTCCGGCTCACCTGCAACTAGGTTTAGAAAGCAACCTGAGTACAAAAGGTACTCGCAAGACTTACGCGATTACATATACAAGGATCATGCAATGGCTCAAGTAAAAGCTTTAAGGTTAAGTAATTATTGCATCAGCATTAGCTCTCTACACTATCACCTATCAGAATTAATTAATCTTGCCCAACCCCAAACACTTTTAGTTGATTAAGAGAGTAATACAATCCATAACTGATCATAACTATAACATGAACCATTCCCAACACAATCGAAATTCTACGAGGAGTTCATGGGATAAAGAGCGTGCTCATAACCGAGAGCGCGGCAATTCGAATTGATTAAAACCTTGCAAGGGTGTACTACTTTACCCACATGACGCGAGGACCATGCGACTCACCCAACCGATCACGCCGGGCAAGGGGGGTACTCACGTCAACCGTTCCCAACAAGGCTCGATCATTGAACCCCACACCTAGATTACGAGTAGAGACTTAGTTCCACCAGGGACATCTCTAAACTTTCCTACACATAGGTCCACCTGGGGACACACTAAGCCTCTCTGCATAGCCCGTAGCCACGTATCTAGGACTGCACATCAATGATCAAGTCAAAGAAGATAATTGGCTTATCCGTACCATTATATTGGATATGTGGCAGCACGGAAAGATGCTCAAAACCGACGTCGTCCACTCGGTCCTTAATCGATCCAAGCGGACTATGCCCATGTGACTTCATTCTCTAGGCCCTAACATTCCGCTCGAATCTCGGTACTCCCACTTCATCACCACCCAAACCGAACTAGTGCGATCGAGGATTATCGGTAAGTGTGAACCTCCAAACCATTCTTGTCTAGTGAGCAAAAGAAGTATTCTAAGCAGGGCTAAGCCTCTAGTCAAGTTAAGTAATTAACTATCTAACTAGTGCCAAGAACAGGGATAACAAATCAAGGATGGATTATGCATAAAGATAGGTATGAAAATGCAATACATACATACTATACATATATAGCCCAACAATACACAAGTGGAATAGCTAAACTAAATCAGATTAGATAGGTGCAAGGAATATGCTTAGCTGCTTGCCTTGGTTAACTTCGGGCTCGACCACGAACGGGATTCCGGGTTCAGGCTCCACGGACTCGGTGGGCTCCACGGGTTCGACCTCCGACGGTTCGGTCACTAAAATGCAAGAATGTGATGCAAGAATTAAGGAATGAACTAAATAGCAAGCATAAATCATGAAATAATTTGACAATGCAGAGGACATCACAAAGAACTCATGAAAATTGATTTTGCAGCAAAAGCAGTTCCTTATAATTAATCATAAATATAATAGTTTTCAGCCACTCTAAATAAGGTAAATCAGAAAATGAATGCAAACTAAATTAAACAAATCTAAGAAAATTATCTTAGATACTAGGCATGAAAACAAAGCTAACAAAACTGGTTTTACTATTTTCTCACTTTCCAGCAAAAAGTTCTATATTAAACCATTTTCAGACAAAGTATAATAAAACAAGCTAAAACTTTGATAAACAGCAAGGAAGCATGTGAACAAGTTGCACCACTGAAAACTACACCTCACAAGGAGTCTAACAAAATTTGGTTTGGTATTTTTCGAGCAGTACACAAATAACTAAGCATTAAACTCACTTTTTCAAGATAAAACTATAGATAAATCTATAGCAAGGTAACATGAAAAAAACAATATTTTTCTTGAGTAGATCCCAACTAGAGGAATCCAACAAAACATGTTTCATAATTTTTAGAGTTATACACGAATTTCTACACATTTTGCAAGATTGCAGGAATATAAAACCTAAGAAACCGTAACAAAAACGCTAGGTACACCCGGATCCCACACCCGCAGGCGCTGACAAGTGGGGCCCGCTGGCCAGCGGCCCACCAGCCCGAGTCAAGGCCGACCAGGGGCCTTGACCGGCGGCGGGGCGCGGCCACGGCACGCTGGTGCGCGTGGTGCGCGCGGACACCGCGTGCGCGGCGCGACGCGCGCACGACACGGCAGCGTCGGCAGACGGCGGCGTGACGAAGCAAGGCCGGAGCAGGCCAGGGGAGGCGCGCACGGGAAAGAGGAGGAGGCGGTGAGCCTCACCGGCGATGGCGCAGGCAAGGAGCGGCGACGAGGAGGCGGCGCGACGGCGTTGGGCGGCTGCGGACCGAGGCGAGCGGCGGCGGCCCTGCACGGCGAGGCCCAAGACCGGGTTAGGGGCGAAATCGGAGGACGACGACGCGAGGAAGCTCCCCATGCGAGGAATCGAGGCGGCGCTCACCGGAGATGGCGAATCGCGGCGGCGACGGAGCTCGGGCCGGCGGCAACAATGGGGATTTGGGGCTAGGGTTTGCGGGGAGAAGGAGGCCGGTCGAGCGCGGACGAGGAGAGGGCGAGGGGAAGAGTGAAGGGGCGGCACGGAATGCGAGGATGACCGGCACGTGTCCCGAAGATGGACGCCGGCGACGGGCGACGCGTGCGGCGCGGCGCCGAGCAAAACAGAGGAGGAGAGGGAGAGGCTGACGAGCGGGCCCGGCGAGGAAAAATTGATTTTTTTTTCTCTGGGTTGTGACAAGCTACAGCGGGCGGAGGGACATAGTGCAAGCATGCCGGAGCCTGGAGGCTGAGCAACTTCCTGCTGTGGCAGTCGGCGTACTCGGAGCTCTTCTTCACGGACACGCTGTGGCCCGACTTCGGGGAGGACGACTACCTGGAGGCCCTGGTCTCCTTCCAGAGCAGGGAGAGGCGGTTCGGTGTCAGGAAATTGTAGCGCAGACATGAGGAAGGCGTGCTTGAACGGTCATTAGCAGGTAAGCATTGGTCCGTGGAGCATGATGGGTTTGGGGCTCATGGTGTTCGCGTGGTGCGGCTGTGTTTGTTACGACTCACAAGTCACAAATGGGGCTTGGGTTTTCTTGCAGGATGTCGTCGAACAAGATGCTTAGAAGATTACACTGTAGAGGGGAACTCGAACTAAGCATTGGAGATGGCAGATGTGAGATGTCCTTTTGTAGTGGTGCTACGCTACGCAGAAGGTGAACACTCAGTCGATTGAAATTTAACGTATCTGTCAGTCACCGATCCCAGTCATTCAATCTCCATCCAACCACTGTGGCTGTTTTCCTTGTCTGTTCTATTCTGCTGCTATTAATATTTAATTGGGCCCGCACTTTCCTGTCGAACATTACATCTTTTTAAAAGAGTTGAAGAAAAAAACAGCTATCTCATTGTATGTTCAAATTTTACACCCATTTCACACATTCAAACACCCAGTAAATACAACAAAGATAGACTATTGTGCATTTCTAACCTCAACATTTTGCCGTATAGACTGCACCAGCCTATAGCCTATTGTAGGCATGTCAGTTGATGACAGTTTTTTTTTTTCAATTTTGAACAGAGTAATGGGAGTCACGACCACTTGAACTTGTAGGAAAAGAAGGCATGGCCAAAATAGGGTCACAGGTTCCATTATAAAAAATTGAAAATCAGTAGTCAGAAATAATTCACCACAATTTCTTGATACTGGATAAGCAAGTTGATGCTTCAAAAACACGTCTATGCTAATTACATGTGCCACAAATAATTTTGAATATAGTTTAAACCAACAGAACTAGCTGATGTGAATAAGTTGTAAAACTGACAAACTAAACATCTGTTGATCATCGAATCAGAGGAGATGCATATACAATTGAATAATCAAAATATGCAACTTCTTTGCACCAGGTTCAGGAATTTTCTTAGGAATATCATCAAAACCCTGCGAAAGAACAATCTGAGTCAAAGATCAGAAGTAACAAAAGATCATTCAGAAAGTCCATTTGTAACAGTAAAGTCTACTAGGCTCATATTGTCCTAATGACACTTTTATGCTAAGTCTTTGTGAGCTTAGAAAATAATCTGAGAGAAGATGATGAAACTTCCATGCCAATGCCGATTACCATGAAATTGGTGTAAAATTAAAACCCTAGTACTAATAAAGCATCTACAATTTGGAGCAAAGATACATATGGCTGTCATCAGGATCGGGAATGTATCTCTTATCAACCCAATCTTCTATCGGTAACCATTAGCGTGGTACATTAAGCATCAGGACGAATGGTCTCGGTGTTGTCTGGGTTAAAAACATTCAGACCTCCAACCATCAGTTGTACTTACTAACCTAAACATTAGCTGGAGTTATATTGGGATTTGGAGAAAAACCAATGATTGCTTAGTAAACATTAATTCTGTAACCACCAAATACATATGACATTAAACATCCTCATTTCACATCACTCTAGAAATCATCCTCAGCTAACTGTATGTCACAGGTATAGGAAAATGATAACACAAAAACACAAGAAATTATAACAAAAAAAAACAAAAAACTTACACTGCTACATAAGGGTGTAATTCTAGTAAATGACAATAGTAATTTGTAATTAAACTATCTAAAACAGTTTTGTACGACCTTTCAAACCCTGCCAATATTTAGACAAAAAATTACATTAGAAATTATGTGACAATTCTATGACCTCAAATATTTAGACAAAAAAAGTTACACTGATATTGACAATTTTGTGACATCTCAAGTATTTAGACAAAAATTACACTAGAATTTACTATGATTTTCACAGCTTATAGTACGATGAAACTAGAACTAAATTAGGAAAATGAATTAAATTGATTTGCAACAGTTATGTGATCAAAGGATGTTGATGATACTTTTAGTGTACTTAGAGATCAGACGTTGTAAACACTACACAATATAGAGATGTAGAGCACATGCCTCCAATAGGCAGCTTAAATACTAATGATGCTAAAATAATTAATCTCTATAATACAATGAAGCCGTAGGAAATAAAAATATTGTCCAAAGCTTCAATATTTGTGCAATATGAATAACTGAATAGCTATGTGCATCAATTTAACTCTAGCACCACAATTCCACAAATATATCAGATATATATGATGATTCTAAAAACAATAGCTCAAAATGTCACCAGAAAAAAAAATTGACTCGAAAATTACACAAGAACTTCCACTAGTAAACTCTATATACAGGTCACAACAAAGTCTAGTTTCTTTCGGTATTCGACAAACAAATGGATGTGATAATCTAGGTCAACAAAATTAAATATAAGAAAAAAATACAGTTCAAGCATAATTAAATTACAGAAGTGCTAACTATGTAATTTATATATGATACATGTAACTTTTTGCATGGCTTAAAGCAAATTGCTCGATTTGGGCACCTTGAACAAATGGATGAAAAAAATAGATGCTGCCCCAAAAATATAGCTATTGAGGAGAGAAGTGGAATGCATGGTACAAAGGATGCGTATTCATTAAGATCAAAAATGAAGTTTTATACCTGAGAAATAAGACTAGAGTAGATTTATGCAAAACCAAAATTAGAAGGGAAACATATGAATCCTTAAACTGCAAGCTGTGGTTTAGAAGAAGATGGAGCAGAGGAAAACAATTGATATCAGTAACAAGTTCTGATTCTGCTAACTGAAATCAAAAGCAAACTGTTGAGAGCACAAATTTGGAAGATCAACCTTTGGTACCTTTCTTATAATAGATGGATAGGTATATCTCACTAAGGGGAGTGCTAGACTATGATTGATAGCTAGCTGCAACTTCTAGCAGCCTCCTAGTGAAGCAAAAAAAAAAATTTGTTAGTACATGATCATAAAATTGTAGATTTTTTAGAACACAATATCAGTTCACATATGATTAATAATTATATTATAAAAAGTTACAGTACAACTATATTGAAATTGCAGACATGCTTCTAGTGTAATGTTGTGTATACTGCTTGAAAGTTTTTTAAATGGAAACTAAGCTTCTAGCAAAAAACGTCACGACGACATATCCTATAATATAAATTATCACTATAAACTTTAATTTTTATTCTGAACTAAAAGAACTAGGAAGAATATATGTAAGGATAACAAAATGAAAATACATGTGAGAAAGGTACATTGTAGGAGGAAACATATACACAGTTACACACAAACTTTATACATAAATTAAAAAAATCACACTGCTAGTAAGAAGTACTAGAAATATAAAGTCATATTTACATTATTAAACTATAGTTTCAGAAATCACCAATTCCACCGGGATTAGAGTATGCATTTTTTAAACACATGATGCATCATGCAATGGGCACTGTACAACCCAAACCAATCCCCATTGATGATGCGGCATTGGATGGGAACTGCACAACCCAAACAATCCCCACCGAATTTGATCCGCTCCGCTCAACACACACAAATCACCAGCACAAACAAATCAAACATAAACACCAACAGATCAAACCAGGTATCTATGCTTTTCAATCAGGGCAACAATTAGACAACAACACGACCTTACAAAGTGACCTTCAAACAAATGCATACCAACAGGACCTATTACTACGGCTAGATCAATGTGTTGCTAGATCAAGGATGCAAGATACTATCAACATCATTAACAGACAATAGTCTACAGCTTCACATAACCACATTAACCAGTATAACAAGCTAGGCAACAACCTAGAGTAAACTCCCAAGTTCCCAAGTTGCAATACTTTCTAAGGTTATCATGAGCACCAAGAAGCTTGCCCACAGACAGGTAGACAGGTCACATCAAAACCATAACACCACACCCTGCATATATTCAAAATTTGATGATATACAAAACATAAATGATGGCATATATCAATTTGAAAAGCACACTAACATAAAATTTAGTGAAACACAAATGCAGTATCCTAGACTTCAGTATAAAAAACACAATAAACATTACATAAAAACTTTTAGGTATAAACCCTTATATTGAGAAATTATAATATAAGAATATAAAAAGGAGGCAGAGCTATAATAATATATAACTAAACATATGAAAGGCAACAAAACAACTGAAATGGTCGACAGAATGTGTAGTCGCAGATGGAAATGCATAGAAAAAAAATAGAACAATATGGTCACACAAAAACATAGCAGAAAGTAGACTTGTGGTAGAACTCAGAACAGTATGATCAAATATTTAGTATATTTTCAATTGATTACTAACATACAAATTTGTGGGGGTCAATATCCACCAAAGCAAAACTGCCTAATCATACTACTTGCTGCGCCTGCAGCTACAGCTGCTTGCCAGGTTACTTTTTTTTTTTTAAATTCCCCTGCCTCGGATGCTGCAGGAAGAGTTGGCTAGCTACAGCACCCAGCTCTTCCGAATACCCTAAAAGTAAAAAAACATATCAAAGTACCGATTAGTATCCTATATCCATGTGCAATATGACACTATATTAAACTAAAATGAACAAATGTTCATAAGAACTTCAGGGAAAAAAGTGTTATTCAGGGTTTACAACTAGGTAAATAACAACTAATAAAAATAGTAACAACAGCCTTATCACACAAAAAAACTATATAGAAAATAGTATTAATTATAATGGAGGGGGAAAAGTATTCTTATGAAATTAGAATTAAATCTGACTAAGTATAATGGTTTTAAGATTGATCTTGCAGGGAGTTGAAATGGGGAAGCTAGTATTACATACATAATAAGAACTCCTGGTGGTATGACTTAACCTTGAAAACATTAGGATTCAAATTGAAAAACCACACTGAAAGTAAAACATTAGACAAATGACCAACCTCAACATAAGCATTCATTAGAGCACAAAAGCACCCACCTTCGCCATGGAAATCAGCCTGCAATTCCCTACCACTTAGCGGACATAACAGACTATAGAATCACTGCCAACAGTGATGAGTTTTGCTATAGTTCAGGACAAATCCCACTCTACACCAAAGAACTTTATATAAAACTTTCTTGCACAGGTTGCGATCTCACCCACTCTGCCAATTGTTGGCAGCCACACACGTGTAACAGCGCCGCCTACGGAAGACATGCTGAACCTTGGTATGCGGCCATCAACGCACAGAGGCTCCTCGGGTAGCACATGGTCCATCATCGATGCCCACAGCAACAATGTCTCCCACCCTTACGGCATTTGGATATTTTGTCAAACACCTTGCGAGCAAAGATGCTAGCCCTCATGTCACTAGGACATCTACACACATATAAACACATGAGGATAGCAGGACATAAAAAATTGATGAATACACGACAGAAACCACTATATTGAGCGGTAGTTAGGACGCAATGGTGGAAAGGGAAAACCTATGAACACACAGGTCCCAAATCATGAATCCAAAGTAAAAACCAAACCCTAACACATCTAATCTCCCTCTCCCAAGGATGAATCTGATCCAATCCTCATCGTGAATCCAAAGCATAACCAAATTCCAACTAATTCCACATTCCCCTTTAATTACACTTGAAATAAAGCTCACATCATGAACCCACACGAAACCAAACGCAGCCATAGGAAAACAGCAACTAATACCTGGCTGCTTGACACCATCCATCATCGTCTCATAGATGCAAATGGTAACATGCTGTCAGAGGCCGATGAGATCGCGAGGTCGTCGGCCTCTTCGGATCACTCCATTTCGCCTTCCATTGAAGTAGATTGAGAAGGGGGAGAGAAGTCAGGAAGACACGAGAGAGAGAGAGAGAGAGAGAGCGCTCCATTCTGCTGGTAAACAGCCGCACAGACAAATGAGCTAGGTGGACCCGAGAACTGTCCGATCTGGAGCGGACCGATGAGACCGTGTGCTACAGTAATAAAAAGTATTGATGCGAACAGTACCCACAAGTACTCGCCTGTCGCCTCGTTCGGCTGGCCGGGCTGATCTGGCGTGAGAGGAAAACACTGTTGGTTGGCTGGTTGGCTGGTGGCTGGGCTGATTTGGCGTGAGAGGAAAACGCTGTTGCTGGCTGGCTGAAGCTGCCAACCAAACAAGACGACTGTTTGATTACTGTTTGCTATGGTACTACGTCGGGTGATACAGCACTACGTCGGAATACTGTACCACTAGACTCATTTTACTATTCGCATCCGTCTGCTGCAGAGGATCCGGTTCCACACCATGTACGTGTGAGTTAATCGCAGGTGTCCATCCAACATCCAACGCGTCAGGGCATCGATTGACACATAAACGAGATTTCAATCGATTGACAAGGAGCAAATCTCTAAAATCATAGAAGTAGGGAAGAAACTGCAGTAGAGACAATAGAGAGATCAAACTGCATCTCGGATCTTGATTGAGCCTGGAAGAGTAGCAAGTAGTAGCAACGGTATGATCCTAGGGTGGTAAAGGGCTCAACATTTTGAACTAGAAAATCTAAGGGCCGGATCCTAAAAGGGCCGGGCTCTAATTTTATGTAATTTTGAACTAAAAATTTTAAAGGCTTTATTGGGCTGTGAAGAGGCCACTAGGGCCATTGCCCATTACCACCCCTATATGATCCTGAGTTTGATTCATGCAACCATGGTGAGTCAGAGCACGAATGTTCGACTGACTGTAACTGGTGGCTGGTGCTAATTTGTTGTGAAAAAAATTCTGTTGGCTAGTATCTGCTATTGATTTGGTGTGAGAGAAAAACACTACTAGCTGGTTGGTCGGTAATGTCATAACAAGATACATGTCACAGAAATTGCGAATTTCTAAACTCCACAAGGTAGCTTAATGCCGAAATTTTTTAGATTCGGCTACTGTATCACTTTTATTTTTATTTGGTAATTAGTGTTTAATTATGGACTAATTAGGCTCAAAAAATTCATCTCATCATTTACAGCTAAATTGTGCAATTAGTTATCTTCTTAAACTATATTTAATACTTCATATATGCGTTCAAAAATTTGATGTGACTGAAAATTTTAAAAATTTTTGAGAACTAAACATGGCCTTTGTTGCGTTGTACTACAGCTTCCTGTGCGTTTTCGTCTATATATGTGTAAGGCTAGGAGCACTGGGAAACGGGATTTAGAGGCAAACAACGATAAACTAATTGACTGATTGTATGTCTGGAAACTAATAAAGGTATGGGCATGGCCAGAGGCAGTCTGGCACTAGGGGCCGCGGTAGACTGAAGAGTGAAGAGCATGAGGTGGGGCCGTATGGGCGGCGGTCGGGCGTCGAGTTTTCGACACGTAACCTTGGGCATGGTTCCACCGCTGACTTTAGTGCTTTTCCTGCTATGCTATTGCCAAGGATACGTGGATATCATGTTTGATCATCGACGTTATGGCCCTTCACAATCTTTTAAATCTCTGCTGTCCTTTTTCGCTCTGATGCTCATGGATTAATAGCTCGAAACCAGAGTGAAGAGGAGCCAACTTCACAATCTTTTAAATCTCTGCTGTCCTTCTTCGCATCGCAAAAAATTAAGTTAACCGAACTCGCCCAAACTGACCATCTTTTAACCACCTTCAAAAATATTGAAAAGCTCACCTTCCGAAATTTGGAACCCAAATCCACTCGCAATCAAACGAGGCAGGCACACAAACCATTGTTATATTTCTAGGATCACACAGTGCACGGATCGAGTAGGATTTCTTTCTCTTTTCTTGATCTGAGTACAAAAGGGGTCCTAGATCTAGAATATAAAGTACACAGAAAGGGAGAAGTAGAGACCATCACCACCGGCGGAGCTTGAAGCGGCCATCTCTGGTTCGTTGATGAAGATCCGCTCAAGGGCGGCGACGAGCCGTGCAGAGGCGTTGTCGGCGTAGCGCCGGAGTTGAGGACGGTGGCAGCAACGTCGATGGATCAGCGTCGATGGCGGCGGTGAGTCTTTCCACTGCTCTAGCGCTCCCTCCAGATCGGCTAGGGTTTAGAGAATATGTGGGTGAGGGTGCTAGCGGCGCGGTAAATCTCGTACCGAGTGCCTGGCCCCTCACCCCCTTTTATATGGCACTGTACAGCGGGGGCCCACCAACCATAAGGGTTGGACGCCCCGATCAGGGTGCGGATTAAGGGCCTAATAGGCCTATTAGGAAGTTGATCAATCCAACAACCATGCCCCAGATGTAGGCCGTGTTTGTTTTCACTTAATTTATAATCTAAGCGTGGCCGAGAGAAGCAAAAATTTTCTCATTTTTTTTATTCTCGCTTCTCGTAGTTCAAATTTTTAAAATGAATTACCATAAAAATAAAAATAAACGAAGCGTTTATAGTGGGATTATAATCGGAAAGATACAAGGCCGTACCAAACCAGCGGGAAGCGATAATAATCCGGGTGGCCCCCACGCGGCGCACCGAGCCAGGCGCGACACTGGAATCTAGTCACAGTCACTGACACGCCGACCCTGGCCCGGTCCGCGACGCGACTTGGTCGGCTGGGTCCGCGTGTCCGCGACCGGACCGGTGACTGGACAGAACAAACGGAACCATCCGCCCCGGCGCCTCGCCCCCCCAAAGTTCTATATAAACGCAGCCGAGACCCCCCCATCCCCGCAGCCCCCCTTTCTCTCCGCCCTCCTTCCTTCATTCCCCCCAGCCCAGACTCCAAAAACCCGCGGCTCCGCGTCTCTCCGCCGAAGCGGGAGGCGGGCAAGCGGGAGCTTCAGCCTGCGCGCGCGGGCGTGAAATTACACTCCACCCTCTCTCTTCTCGCTCCTCCGATTCCCCACTAGCGATGGCCGCGCCTCGCCCGCCGCCGCTGGGGGGCCCTGGAGGCGGGCCCGGTGGCAGCGGTGGCGCCGCCCCCGCCGCCGGGGCGCCCGCCGGGGTCAGCATGCGGATGTTCCACGGGGAGGTGTTCCTCGGCGAGATGGAGGTGTTCCCGATGAAGCAAGGGGGCGAGGGGGGCCTTCCGTTCCCCAGCAACGAGATCCGCGTCAGCCACCTCTCGCCGCCGAGCGAGAGGTGCCCGCCGCTCGCCATCCTGCAGACCATCGCGCCCTTCTCTGTGCGATGCAAGCTGCAGTCCAAGCTGATGCCTCCCCTCCCGAGCCTCCACCGCCTGTACCTCGTTTGTTTCAACGAGTTCAAGGTTTGTCCCCAATTTTTTTTTGTTTTTGAACAATCGCGTATGGGTATGTGTGGTTTTTGTCTTGATTCGAGTGTAGTCGCTATGCTCATTTGAAATCGAAGGAAAATACGTAGCTTACTGTGACCTCCTAGGACGACGACTATCCATTTACTCCATCCGTAATTCGTGGAACAAGTATCAGGAGTCGAAGCATTTTGCACATTTCAGTTTTGGTCCATCATAGGTGTCTTTGGCTTTATGTGATTGGAATTGTCATGTTCATTTGAAATTGAAGCGGAAAACGTAGCTTACTGTGGCGGTACCTGTACTTCGTGGAACAAGTATCAGATATTGAAGCATTTTTCACATTTCATTTGATAGAAGTTTTCACAGACCTAGAAGGTTTGTATAACCCTTTTATCTCAATTGTCTGTGTAGAGTGCGGTGGTAGTGGTTGGAGACGAGGAGCTGCACCTAGTGGCAATGCCGACCAAGTCGGAAAAGGCGCCGTGCTTCTGGTGCTGCTCAGCACGCTCTGGCCTCTATGCATCCTCAGTCAGGATGCTCAACCTGCGCTGCCTTGCCATTGTGTTTGATCTTGATGAGACCCTTATTGTTGCCAATACAATGAAGTCCTTCGAGGATCGGATTGAGATGCTTTCCCGCAGGATGGATGTTGAAGATGATCCTGTGAGAATAGCAGGGATGTCTGCAGAAATCAAGCGGTACATAGAGGACAAGGAGCTTCTCAAAGAATTTATAGACACAGATACAGTTACGGACAATGGCAAAATAGTTGGAACCCAAAAGGAGGAGGTTCAACCTGTGTCTGGTGGTCAGGAGCGTGTTTTTCGTCCTGTTATCAGACTGCCTGAGAGGAATGCAATTCTGACTCGTATCAATCCAGAGGTATGATATGACCTTATTCGAATGAATTCCACAAGCATTGTTGTTGGGTGTTTGGGCCTGCAATTTAGCCTTGTCTACTTCTGTGACATGATTGGTTGACCCTACTAAGTTTCTCTAGATTTAATTCAATATATGTTGTTATGAACTCAGGCACTCAGCATAACTACTCCTATATACGGAAGGTTTCAAAATTTGGGATATCTAGAGATTTAGTTCTGTCATTCAGCTTAATTATTTTATGATTACTTTACCTTTAAATGGTTATTTTATCATCTTACCCATTCGCATGATGTATTCTATTCAGATTCGTGATACCAGTGTTTTCGTGAAGCTAAGGCCTGCTTGGGAGGAGTTGAGAAGCTACCTAACAGCAAAGGGAAGAAAGAGATTTGAGGTGTATGTATGTACAATGGCTGAGAGAGATTATGCTCTTGAGATGTGGAGACTTCTTGATCCAGAAGGCAACTTGATAAATCCGCAACAGCTTTCAGAACGCATAACTTGTGTAAAGTCAGGCAAGTCTACTTGTTTCAACTATTTGGTTTTTTCCTTTCTGAATGCAACAGTGCCTTCCTTTTATTGGTATGTACTATATATTATTCGCACCCTTACAAGTAATACAGTTAGCTCCCGGTAGAGCCTGGTGCAGCGGTAGAGCCTACCGTCTGTAACCGGAAGGTCCCGGGTTCGAGTCCCAGCCTCTGCACATTTGTGTGGGTTAGGCTTGGGGCTTAAAGACAACCCTTCCCCAGACCCCGCACAGTGCGGGAAGCCTACGGCACTGGGTACGCCATTTTTTTTTACAAGTAATACAGTTAGCTCCAAATTATTACTGCATCCTCTGTGTCCCTATGTTCTCAGTGAAACTGCTAGACTAGTTCTAGAAACGTAGGGAAGTACATGAAATAGCATATAATATATTTGGATAGAATAGTGCAACTCTAACCTTCCTATCACTCTGGTCTCTGGTTTTGATCTTCCGCCGGAATTGTGCTTGATTAACCATCTATTTCATCACTTCTCTCTATTGTGTGGCAGGTTCCAAAAAGTCTCTGCAGAATGTCTTTCGAGACAGAGGATGCCATCCAAAGATGGCCATGGTAATTGATGACCGACTTAATGTTTGGGATGATAAAGATCAGCACAGGGTTCATGTTGTCCCAGCATATATTCCATACTATGCCCCACAAGCTGAGGTACTTATTTGTTTATTACTCTATATCTTGTGTTGAACATATGCCCATTCTGGAATGATATGTGTATTTGCTATAACTATTTATAGATGGCAAATGCTGTTCCAGTTCTTTGTGTTGCAAGAAATGTTGCTTGCAATGTTCGTGGTGGTTTTTTCAGGTAGGTCAATGTATGTTGTGACTTGTGATGGAAGTTCTGTATTTTAATGATATATTTCTTACTGGTTCAGTTGGGCCTTTTCTTTTCTTTTCTTTCAGAGAGTTTGATGAGAATCTACTGAGGAAAGTGTTTGAACTATTCTATGAAAATGGGTTACTGGATCTTCCATATGCACCAGATGTTGGTGACTACTTAGTCTGTGAGGTATTAATATTATGGATAAACTAATGTTCTCTCTCCAGTTTATTTTCTGTAACTTCATGCTACCTTCCAATTTTTCTACAGGATACTAATTTTGTACCAAGCAATAAAGATCAGGCTCCTATACCTGAGGGCATGAGGGGAGCTGAAGTAGAGAAGAGATTGAATGGACAGGTAAATTTTTATATCCTTTAATCCTTGTGTTGTATCGATTTTTAGGAAAAATGTTATGTAGCCTTTTTAACTAGACGATGCAAACTAATGGTCCCCTGTTTTGTTTTGAGTCTGCGGGCAAGCACTGTTTAATTGCCATCATATGGCTCCTGCAGTTTGCTTTTAGCCACTTATAACTACCTACCTTTTTACTACATTGCTTTCCAAAATGTGCTGAACTGCTGCTAGTTTTTCCTGGGACCGAATTTACACCTATATCAAAAACCCAAGTACTCTAGTCTATTCTCTTGACTAGTGGTTGTGATTGATATCTTGCCATTCAAAGTAAGCTTCAAGATGTTCAATTATTTTCCTTATTTCAGTTGTATCGGGGGGAGCAAAGGGAAGGACAGCAAATGTCATCTTCAACCCGTTCACCAGGTACCTCTCATTTCATAAATTTGGTCGTATAACTTTTGATTTTTTTTTCTTCTCCTAGCTCTTCCTGTTATCTTTTATTTATTTATTTATTAGCTCTCTAATTTTCATTGTTTTTGGATTATCATGTTAACTTGCCAAGAGGATATGGGCCTCCTTTCAGCCATTTTCCTTTGTTACTGTGCTATGTGGTGCAGCAATCCGAAAATTATTGTTCAAGAGCCTAATATTCATCTCCTAATTATTCTTGGTTATCTTTATTTTTTTAACTATTTGACATTGCATTTACTCCATAGTACTTAATATTAATGCTCGTACTCTCTTCTCGCTATGTTTAAAGCATATGAATGTTGGGCCACAGTAGGTGGTATCATTTATGTTAGTTGTGCCTGATCAGACAGCATTGCCTGGAGTCATTTCATACCATATGTGAGCTGGACTTCGTGCCTTAAGCCCTTAAGTAATTAGCTACAGGCTCTGGTTTTGATGATGAAGAAATGGCAATGTGAGGCACAGGAGGAGATAAAAATATCATAGGACCTTCTTACTTTTTCCCTCTTTCCTGAGGTCATACATCATATGATCTTTATAATCCCATTGTGAATGCATTCCTGCCTAGGATTCTTGTTCCTGACAACCTAGCCTGAACTTATATCGCATATGTTGTATAGAATCAAAACTTGGTGCTGTAAGTAATCAACTTGGATCTTTGGTCTAGATGATGAGGGGATGTCATTTCGAGGCACTGGAGCAGGTAGGAATGTCCAGCCGAATGGGGGCGCACTAGCAATAGCCCCCTCAGTATTTGTCACGGTGTTACAAGAAATTGGGCGACTATGTGACTCCAAGGTATGTATGAGCACCTTACTTTTTCAGCTTATCTTTGTTTTCTTATTTGATTCTGAAGTAATCCCCAACTATTCTCTTACAGGTGGAATTCAGATCTACTGTAAGCAATGGCAAAAGTATGCAATTTTCTGTAGAGGTTTGTATTTTGAATTTTTTGACTGGTCAGTGTTTATACCATATAGGGAACTGAGCCTAGTCCAGACTCCAGACCACCCATGTTCAAGTCCTCGTCGAAGCGAATTTGGGTGCTTATTTTCTTAATATAAAAGCCATCTAGTTCGTCCAGTGCTGGTCTAGTTTTTTTTTTAGTGTTTATACTTTATACCATATTCTGTTGTCAATAATCTGTCCATTTCAGAATTGAAAGAGTCAAAGAGCTACATTACCTTAACCACCTGAACACACATCAACAGCATTGTCATGCCAGTACTTTCGTTTTGTGATGGTTGATAAAATCTTTCATACTTGGCAAACATCATGTAGCTTCAGTGTCTCCAGCTACTCTAGAATTCACCTCACTTGAAGGCTTAGAAGCTGCTCTAGCTTAGCTTCATCTGCTAGTTTAGTTATGCATTTTTAGATTTAGGTAGCGACACTTCACATTTCTGCTTAATCATTTCAGCTTCACCTTAGTTATCTATGTTGTGTTCCAGGTTCTGTTTAGTAATGAAAAAATTGGAGTAGGCATCGGAAAAACAAGAGATGAAGCCCAAGTTCAAGCTGCTGAAAAAGCTCTCCAAAATTTGGAGAGTGAGTATATATCCCTTACATCTTGTGTACTGCAGGATTTGCTATATTCTTAAAAAAATTCGGCATTTATAATGTAATAGATTATACGTGAGCAAGCAAACATCTGGAAGCCCTAAAATATTTTCATGTTGTTTTATGGAAAACATCATTTAAGGGCCATTAAACTATTTGTGCCGGTAGACTGACTAGCAGGCGATTTGTAAATGTTGACGTTGTACTATGATTTCCTTTTATGATTGATGTGATGGAACAGCTTTCTGATCTTGGCTTATCCATCGAATTTTGGAATATGTCAACTGGTAATTTTTACCAGACTAGCTGTAGGCACATGACAAGAAATGGTTATCATGTCTGATTAATGGGCATACACATCACCCTGTCCATGGAATGTAAACCAAATATTGCAACTGGAACCCCCATTGCAATGTGAACACGCTGGTGGCAGTTAGCATGAACAAGAACGGCAGCCAACCTAAGAATGCTTAGTAACACATTATTGTGGACAGAGCAACCAGCCATTCCTTACTGCGCATGTTTAGGGGTTTTCAGCTCTGCATTTCTATCTGTACAAATTTGTGATAACAAGGATACCTTTGAGAACTTTGTTACATTTTTTTCTTGTTTGAGAGTACACAGCTAGAATTTAATGTACATTAATTTTCTTCAATGGATTGGCTTGCAGGCAGTTATTTGTCATTCGTTGCTCCTATTGCTGGAGTTCCTAACAAAGATTCAAGGAAGTCCCCAGGGAGTGGAAATGGCTTTCTGGAGGATGTTACTTGTTCAGATGTTGATATTTCCATGCACGAACCTTCTGGAAGTACATTGAAACAGGATCATTCAAATAATTTGGATAAGTTGTCATCTGTTATGAGTCTTATTAGAGAACATGTAAGTGGTTATGTTGCACTTGTCATTTCTTTGTTCATACATTATTTAAAAAAAAACTCGGTCTGCGGGGGAAATAAACCCCCGAGCATTGAATAAGAGAAGACCTCTCACACAGGCCGAGAAAACCCCCGAACCCCTACCACACCCTTACACAGGGGCGCTGTTACCCATGTGAGTGCGGGCCGGGACCTTCCTTTCGTGCTTTGGCGTGGCGGCAGGCGAGGGGATTTTTTTTAACCCCAGTCTGAAATTCCCTCCCACTGGGAGTTGAACCCAGGACCCGAGGAGTGCTATTGAGGCCACCTAACCAATCCGGCTAGGCACCCGTTCGCGTTCATACATTATTTTGACATGCTGAATTTTGTTTCCTTCATTGACTACTAATTTTTGTTTAATATTGTAGTGCTTGGACGACCAGCAAGTAGTGTTTCGAGATCAAGTCCAGAATTCTAGCCCAGCCAGAATCGAAGAATACCATTTTCAGGTTAGTTAACATTCATGCTCACATTTTTCTTAATTTTACTGGTATAGTTCTTGCATAGCAATTCATCAGGGTGTTGCATTAGTGTTCTACACTTTGGAAACACAGACCAAGTCGCACTTGCGACTGCTACCTGCTGTTAGAGTATATTAGGGATATCTCTATATTAGGTGGATTAGGATTGTATCCATATCCTACCAGATCTGTAGGAGAGGCTTCTTGCCCTCCAAGTCATGTACCCCAATATATTCAGCCCCAAGGCTCAGGCTAATACAATCCATCAATTATACCAATTCTATCACTTTCTACATGGTATCACGAGATTAGGGTTTGAGATCCTAGGCTATCTTCCGCTGCCCTAACCCTAGCGCCGCCGGCCGTCCCGCACGGCTCCCATCCAGGGCGCCCCCTCGACGGCCTCCTAGCGCGCCCCCGGGGAGGTTCCCCATGACCTCCGCCGGGGGCAGCGCCCTTCATCGCGGTGGATCGAGTTAATCCGCCGCCATCCTCGCGTCTAGCAGCAGCAGATCGTGACGTTGCTGCTGCTGATTTATTTTTGGTTAGTTTCTCTGATTTTTACTCGATCACTGATCGAGATTGAGTCGCCCACCGCCCGTCGACCGCCCTCGACCCCGTCGACCTCGCGCCTCTACTTCGACATCGGCGTCGACTTCACCGGCCTCTTCTTCGTCTTCGACATGTGACATGGTGACATGGACGGTGCCCTAGGGGACGCCCATCTGCACTGCCCTCCTCGCCGCTTCGTTCGCACGTCGACCTTCGCCGGCTCGTCGTCGCCTTCACCGATCGGGACGCCTTCACCGACTTTGCCCACCGTCATCTCGCCTCACGCTACTCGGTCTGATCAGCTGATGTGCGTGATCCACCAGGCTTCCGTGACATCCGTCCTCGTCGAGCGCGCCCTTCACCGAGCACGGAGGGCTGCCGCTGCATCGTCTCTTCGGGCAGCAGTGGCGTCACCCTGTGGTGTTCTCCGCCGTTGCTTCCTCACCGCCGTCGAGCACATCCCCGACCTCATCGTGGACTCGTCGCTGCGCACCCCGCGCATGGTCTTCGTCAAGCTGTACGAGTTCTTCGCCGTCTCTTTCGAGCGCCGCCGTCGCGTCAACCGGATCATTCGGCCTTGTGCTGGAAAATCTGGGTTCCCCTCCTCGCTTCGTCTAGCACAACCACGTCGCCAGCGTCGCCATCTCGTCCCCGACTACTTCGTCTACTCCAGCAACAGCAGGCGTTGGCATCTTCTACCTCGCCTTCTTCTGCACCTGCGACCGCCATGGAGGCCTTCTCTGCTGGTCCCTCGGCGACGGCGTCTGGTTGTGCATCCTCCCTTGCACGTCCGGTATTGGCAACACCAGTGCGTGTCCATCGTCCCCGATGCATTCCCGAGCCTGGCAAACTCGGGCATGTGTCGCCCGATGGCCTGACTGCTTCGACTTCGGCATCGCTCCCTCTACGACTGCCTCGACGCGTCGCCATCTTCGTCTCCGACGTCTTCTTCATTACGCCACCACCATGGCGCCTCCTCGTGCGCCTGCGGCTTCGTGTGCGGCTACCTCGTCTTCGGCAACCTCGACATAGCTATGTCGACCACGGCTACTCTACGTACGGCATCATCGACCATGGCTACTCGTACTCACCTCGGCTACCTCGACATCGGCACAAAGGGCTATCATCTGCTTGAGCAACCTTGTGGTTTTCCACTCCAGCCACAACATCTGCGGCGCACTGACCGTTGTGACTGCGGGGGGATGTCAGTTTATCTACTTCTCTCCAGTCTCACCGTCTGCGACGCTCCCGCTGTGACTGCGGGGGGATGTTAGAGTATATTAGGGATATCTCTATATTAGGTGGATTAGGATTGTATCCGTATGACCGTATCCTACCAGATCTGTAGGAGAGGCTTCTTGCCCTCCAAGTCATGTACCCCTATATATTCAGCCCCAAGGCTCAGACTAATACAATCCATCAATTATACCAATTCTATCACTTTCTACACCTGCCTTTGGCTCTGCTGGTTATAAGTGTAGGAACCAATATGATAAGACCTGCCAGGTCTGCTAATTGGAAAGCAGTTGTTCCGTTTCTTCAAAAACGGAAACAACAGAAGGGCAGACCTAGTGCAGTGGTAGATTCTCTCCACTTGTGGCCTGAAGGTCCTGGGTTTGAATCAGCCTCTTTGCTGAATTTCAAAAGAATTTTGCAAGGGTAAGTCTGTAAGAATTCGCTTCCCTAGACCCCCACCTTGTGGGAGCCTTCGCACTGGATATACACTTTAAAAACGGAAACACAGAGCAGTAGGAACTGGCTTGGTTATCAGTGGTGGAGCCAGACCTGAAGCTAAGGGGGTGCTAGCCAGTAATGGAAGGTGCCGTTGAGGTGTCAGACGTGACTCGGCGTCTCCAGTTTTTTCACACCTTCCTTAGCGAAGAGAAGTTCTTGTTGTTCATTTAGGAATGGATTTGCTTGTAGGAGGTCATCATGCAGTAACTGCTTAGTAGCTGCACACCTAGACGGACTACACTCAACAGCTAGCTACTTACCTCACTCAGCCTTGAAAGAAATTCTGATGGCGGGGGGGGGGGGGGGGGGGGCATGGCCCAGGTTGGGCGATACATGGCTCCGCAATGCTGGTTACCACCTGTTTTCTTGACTCGCTAAGGGTGTTGAACTGTTGATATTTGTATTCAAATTTAACTTGCCTGCAAGTATTTAACAAACCGATCTGAGTTGGATGAATTGGCCCTAGCACCTGGTGCCAGATTATTAATGCAGACAGCGTCACACTTCTTTCTATATTCTTTTGAAGGTTGAACTAGCTGGACAGATTCTTGGGAGGGGTTCTGGTTCGGACAGAGATATTGCAAAGCTTCTGGTACTATGTTTTCTGCTGTGTTTCCCTTTTTATCCTTGTACATCTGCATTCCATTGCCGTATTAAGATATTTTTTGCATCAGGAAGTGCACCAATTTTCATGCAGATGGGATCACAGTCCAGATGTCCTGTCTATGGTAGATTAGTACACAGCTTTAGGTGAAAGTGGTCTTCTGATACTTTATGTAAACCATTATCAAAATGGAGAAACAATGTTTAAGAGTTAGAACTGAGAACACGTTGCATACCTTTTATTCAGATAAAAGAATTAAAATCTCATCTTGATCTAAGTCGCTACGAATTCTTAAAATTGATTTCATGTTTCTATGTGTGTGTTTCTGCTGAGAGTTTATTACCGTCTTTACATGTCAAAACAATAGGCTCAAAAAATTCTGGCCTAGGTAATTTCTTGGGTGCCCAACTGAAACTTCAGATGTGTAAATGGTAATAAATTATACATATAATTTGCAAAGAAAACTAACTATACGTGCAGAGCATGGCACATTTTTGTGAATGGGAAATGGAGATATTACCTTCAGTGGCAGCTCGTATCCACGGAAACAAAGTGCTGCATAGCATGTGCTTGAATGTTAATCGTTTCAACGTGAAGTTTGACAAAAATAAGAAACCTTATTTGTGCAGTTTATTCCTGGTTTATGCCATACCAGTAACCGGTCAAAATGGGTATTGGGCCAGCAGTGGAATACGTAGCCTTGCATCCCACCTGCAGCCATGAAATGATGGTGCATACTATATGTGTTTCTTTCCTCTGAAAATATAGTTTCTATTAGTTTACTATGTAGCTAGGATTGTGACAAATGTAACTGAATCTGAAAACATGCCCTCAAATACACAAATAATCATTAGCATAATTACGTGATGATGTGGAGCTTTTGCAAGTCATTGGTTGCTGTGAAAGACTGTTGTGTATCAAGCACTATATTTGACTATTGTACTCTGTTATTCCTGTCCCAATGTAGTTTCAATGGTCATCATTTGTCTTGAGTATGAGCCAATTGATGAAAACTCATCCACCCCTTTTTGGTTTCAGGCTGCAGAAGAGGCATTGAAGACCTTAAAATCTACTAGTGACCCACAAATTAAGAAGTATCTGAGACCTGTAAGGTAATTTGACTGTTGCCACTTTTTGGTGTTATGAAGCTGTGTTCTCTGTTTAACTTGATTTTGTTATTTATGTAGAGTACAGAGTACCTTCTATTTATGTAGCATAGTTGTAGTTGTATCCTTCCTAGAAAGTGTCATCGTTCGACATTTTGGTTGGAATAATAAATGCTTGACGGCTTTCGCTTTGTCAGGTTTACAGTTTCCTTTTGTCCTGTGTGTTTCAGATGCAATGGCTGATCCCCACCCCCCTCTGAGCTCCGTAATCAAATGAGTTCCATATTCAAAAAGGTCGGAATGTGAGGACAGCAGCTCATTTCACCATCCCAGCTGTCTGATTTAGCAGAAGCGCAGTATCCTTTCTGTGAGTATGGTTGACATCTCACCTGGAACCCATGATATGTGCCGAACTTCAAGCACATGTTTCGTTCTGGAAAGGCTGGCTTGGAAGGTGGTATAACATAGAGGGCAGACATGGTGCTTTATGGATTCTTTTGACCATCTTCATCAAAGAATCTTCCCATGTGCAACTTATTCACATACAATTATAGATGTTCAATCTTGTTTAGGATAGTGGCATAGTTCTGTAAACAAGTAGGAATGTAGATGTCGTGGATCTAAATTGTTTCCTTGAAGGAATGAAGGATGTGATGACCCATTAACAGTTGGAGCATTAAAACTGGAATGCTTGTACTGGTTGTTCATGTTTATGTCTATTATAAACGGTGCTAAATCCTTTACATATCTTTGTGTCGCCCTTGAGGACGTTCCAGTGCTCAGGTTTGTTGAGTTATACGCTCACATCTGTTTCTCTTTTGGAGTTCGCTCTACAGATTCACCTTCTCATGGAACTGAGATTGCCAGATTGGACAGGTCGAGTCTGCCTTGATGACAAGCAGATATGAGGTTGATGGCGCTCAGCTTATTACTTACTATTTTCTAAACTAAACATACTTGCAGTAGTACTACTTGATATATGCAACACAGTGCAGGGGAAAACAGAGGTGCGGGTTTCCTGCTGCAATTGCAATCCTCAGTGCTGTCGTTCTTTGCAGCATGTAGAACTGAATACGCGAGGCACAGCTGATCTTCCAAAACAGCAGGTTTGCAACATACACATAGATTCCTGATTCTAATTTCATGTTTTTGTTGTGCCGATCTGGAAACCGAGGATCCGGAGCACCTGATGCATGGCTTTTCCGGCCCAGGCCAAGTCGTTCTCTAATATACTTGGCGGCCTATTTGCCAGCTGGGCGCCTTCCTGACACAAGCTAGTGCCATCGCCGTTGCTGCCCTTTTGTGCTACTGTTTTTGCTTCTCCACGGAGCTCTTCTAGAACCGTCTGGTCTTTGTCCAATATCAGCTGATTTTCAATAAACAGATGTGAAATGTGAGCTATATGATTCTATAAAAAAATGGTAATTCCGCGTTTACCTGTGGTTGGTTCGTTTCATTTGCTACCACCTGCAGAGGAGCATCTGCTACGACTGCTGCCACCTTATTCTTCAGGTTCTCATCCGTTGTGACGTTGTTATGTGCCAGGGTTGCACCATTGCTTCCTGCAAGGTCGTCTTGAAACATCACATCTTCCAGCCCGGTCGAGAGCTCTTCTTCCTCCGATACTTCCTGTTTCATGGCGTGATCCCAGTCTTCGTAGACGACCAAGATATTTGTAGTTTCAGTCGTCTCCAGGGTTCTGTTAGCGCCGTGCTGCCAGCAAACATGCCCCGAGGCATCTCGCAGCAAGAACTTGAACTCGATCAACTCGTTTGCCGGCAAATCCTGTCCAGCCCAAAAGCGATCGGGTCAGTCACACACGACCATGGAATGAGGAACGCGCGTGACTGAAGCTCACCGTCTTCGCCGTCCAGACGTGGTCTTCCGACCAATCCAAAGCGGTCGCCTTGCTCGGATCCCACAGGCCCAGCGCCGGGTCGTCGCCGACGACGAGGAACTGCTGCCCGAACGCGCACCGCTTCTTCAGCACGAACTTGACGCGCACCGTCTTGGCCCCGGGAACTGGCGCGATCTCTTCACAGAGAGACATGTCATCGTTAGTGCAGTGGGTTTTGCTGTCCGCGTAACGACGCCACTGCAATGGATCTGTTCTTATAGGGCGTGGAGCTCATACCGTCAGTGCCGGGGTGAGGCAGGTTTCCGGCAGGAACAATGGAGTTCGCCTCATCCTCATCCTCACGCACCTGCGCAAAAATCAATGTAGTTCTCAATTGTGCGATCGCATCAAGCGCCATCAGTACTCCCTATCGCCCGTCAGCACACGAACACAACCGACAGACGAAGCATGGGGAAACAAGCCGACGAACTACAGCGAGACGGGATCAGATTACCTCCAGCGCCACGGCGTGCTCACCCCGGGATGATTGTGCCGGGAGTGGCAACCCGACCCCGAGGGACGCGACGAGCGGCCTTCTTCGGGCGGCGGACGGCGCCGAGCCGACACCGACGACGACGCGTTCCCACGCCCGCGCGCGCGGCCTGCTGCCCGGCCGTGCCCGCGCGAGCAGACCGGCGCGGCGCGCCACGGCGGCGGCGGCTTCCATCGGCTTCGGACTCGGCGGGCGGACGCACGGCGGCCAGCCTGCACCTGCAGAGCCGAGGGAAGAGCAGCCGGCGGTAGGAGTGACACACGGCAGTGGACTCGCCTGCGGGGCCGCTGCGCTTTGGCCACTTCTTCGTGGCTTTTTTACGTGTGTGGCACGCCGATCGCGCGGGGTGGCTGTCAGGCTGTGCGGCTGTGTGGTCGTGGTGACCGTGTCAGTTAGCTCGCGGCCGGGCCGGGGCCTTCCCCCTCCCATCTTGCCCCTGGTCTCGCGTCAGGATCCCCGCGCGCGGGGGTTTCGTTTCCTGCCCGCCTGCTCCTGCCGCTCGTTGCGTCTCGGCTCGCGACCGCGCTCGCGTAGATTCATTCGCTCCGCAACTCGCCGGTGCCCTCCACGCCAGCCGCCACATACGGGTAGTCCCGAGCTCCTGTCTCTGGTTTCAATTAGCATGCCGATTAATTACGGCAGAGAGTGCTCGACAGCGGCATTACCGATTGCTTGGGTGTGAACACAAAAGCATTCTGAACGCCGTCTCAGGATACTAGGCGCAACTCAAAAAAAATGCAAAGATCAAGGAAGACATTAATCAGTAATCACACCGCTCGTTTCTAGAAAAAAACTATTCGGTTCGTGCTTGTAATACTTCGTTGTGAGAGTAACATTAGATTGTAACGGTGTGGTATGAGGAGTCCAGCGCTCCAGCGATAAATCCATCCATGTATCCAGCGACGCATGCGGAGCCAGCGTCTAGTTTCGCGAGACAAATTAATACTCCTAAAAAAACTAGTTACGCCTACTATCCGGAGACACGGAGGGAGTACGTGCCTGCGATAGATGGATCCTTGTACGTCACGAACGCGCGTGGCTTGAACAACGGGTGCAAGTTTTAGCCCTTCAAGTGCCTTCAATTCCCGCGATAGCGCTTGTTCTTGCATCATTGCATGTACACGCGCAGGGGGGGGGGGGGGGGGGAATACAGGCATGCTTACACGTCAACACAGTTACACAGGCAAGCTGAAACTGTAGGGCAAAGACCAGAGCAAATGAGCGTGAGTCCTGCCGTGTGCTGTATCCATGAGTCATGAGTGGCTCCAGTGTCACGGACAAGCTAAGCGTTCACCGCGGAACGAGATTGTGCAGGGTAACAGGCTGGTGGGCACCGGCAGTATGAGGAGAGGTAGAATTTTATATCAAATATCAAATCAATGAAAGAGACGGCATAAGGATAGCCTAGAGCTCAGTTTATTGGCAGAAGTTCACTTGGAATTTGCAGAGGTTGTCGAAATGAGAAAGACCAACTCTAAGAGGACTTCCAAATTGTTCCACATTTATAAACTGATCTGTTGTTGACTAATCGCCCACATGCGTCTTGGCAACAACTTAACTGTCGAGAACGATAGTATGATTCGGCACAACACATTACAAAGCCAGACAACCCACAGAATAGTAAGTAAGCTATCTGAACGAAGGACAGCGCCACCCAACAAAGGGCTACTGCAGCTATCTGAAAGCTGTAGCAGCTCAAATCTAAGTGATTCCGGAGGTAAAAATTTGTTTGATGCATGTGGCAGCTAGCTCCTAGTACTAATATGGCACACAGCAGAAGCATTAAGAGATTCCGGAGACAGATGTTGCTGGATGCATGTGGCATCTAACTCGTGCTAACGTGGTATACAGCGGGAGCATTAAGATATTCCCGAGGCAAATGTTGCTAACTCGTAAATTGGAGCAACCCTGGGTTTTTAAAATTGTATGAAGCACAGGAGAACATAAATTTCCATAATGTGAAAATTTTATATAAATTAACAGAATGCACGTTGACCTTCATAAAAAGGGTCGTCATAATTATGCTTGGACAATAAACTTAACCTATAAAATAACCTAGCTGCCATACTTGTATTGCATTCCTGAACCGACTGCAGACCATTTAAAATATTTTCTTTCTGAAACTTTATCAACAACCTTTAAAATATGTACTTTGGAAAACAGAAGCCATTCCGTAATTGTCTTAAAAGATACTTTTATAATTTCATAAGAGATACTTTTATAATTCCATAATTCAGTATATAGAAAACAATGGTCGACAGTATTTACCTCAGACCATGCTGTCCAAAGCATATTGTGTCTCAATCCAACTGTTGCAAATATGAGGATGAGTTTATATTATCATTTGACACCTTGAATTTAGTGTTACAATCATAGAGTAAGATAAAACCTAATCTTACTCAAATGAAATGAAAGGAAGTATCCTTTGATTCAGAGATAAGAATATAACAAGCATATTTCAGCGCAAAATAAAAAGAGATAATGATACTTGGGAAACTAACTAAGAAGAGTTGTGTTTGGAAAGATTCCCAGTAAGCATATTAGATCCCTAAGAAAAACGTGAACCAAACCCTACAATGCTGGTTGTTGATTACAGGATTACAACACAGTAGCATCGATCTTTAACATAATAATGCTGAAGTCATTAGCACATTCTACACCCAAAACATTTCCAATAGTGAGGCAGATAGCCCGTGACTTATCAGCTCAGATGCAGATATGGTGATACACCTATAAGATTATTGCTGATTCTAGCTATTTTCATAAACGGTCAACTTGATTGCCCTAAGCTAGTTTAATCTGTTTTCATCAACATGACTTTCAATGATAAATTAAGGATATGAGATCATAAAGAACACTAAAGCACATATCTTCCACTTGGAAAACAATTTCGTCGTGCCTTTCATCATAAGCTCATGCAGAAGGCAACAGTGCTAGGTTTTTCAAAAAAGAAGGCAACAGTGTTCTAGAAGTTGCTCCTGTAAACACGGCACTGATTGGAGTTCATCATGGTCATCGAAACATAGTTGGTGGAGCAGACAAGTGGCTAAGTGAGACAGTTCAATTATGGGTCAAAGCCAACGGGAGTAACAAGTAATTTCATGGATCAAAACTGATATGATATTCAAATAGCACAAGTCAAATTCAGCAAGAAAAATTGCAGTAACTTTACACATCCAATGGTGTCTCTTCACAAAATTCTAAAACAGCCAATACAAATCAATTGACCAAATAAATCAAACGGCCGTGCAGAAATTTGAACTAGTTTCATATAGGTAGCTGGAACGTAGGGTCCCTAACGGATAAGTTGCGAGAGCTAGTTGATGTAGCAATTAGGAGGCGTGTAAATATTCTATGCGTTCAAGAGACTAAATGGAAGGGCCAGAAGGCGAAGGAGGTTGAGGATACTGGCTTCAAGCTTTGGTACACGGGAGCAACTCCGGGTAGGAATGGTGTAGGCATCTTGATTGATAGGAGCCTTAAGGATAGAGTCGTAGAGGTTAGAAGGCAAGGCGACCGGATTATCCTAATCCGGTTGGTAGTTGGAGATTCGGTTTTGAATGTGATCAGTGCATATGCCCCTCAGGTAGGCCTTAGTGAGAGCACCAAGATGCAGTTCTGGGAAGATCTAGATAGTATGGTTAGTACCGTGCCTACCAGCGAGAAACTCTTCATAGGAGGAGATCTCAACGGTCATGTGGGTGCGACTAATGTAGGGTTCGAGCGAGTGCACAGGGGTTTTGGGTATGGTAGCAGGAGTCAAGAGGGGGAGGATGTGTTGAACTTCGCGTTAGCCTACGACTTGTTGATAGCGAATACCGTGTTTAAGAAGAGGGAATCCCATCTTGTGACGTTTCGTAGTGGACAACACTCGAGCCAGATCGACTTTATCCTTACTAGGAGGGAGGATAGACGTGATTGCTTAGATTGTAAGGTGATACCTGGGGAGTGTGTTGTCCCTCAACACAAGCTTGTGGTGGCGGACTTTCGTCTTCGGGTACGTGTCCACCGGGACAAATGTACCAAGATTGCGAGAACAAAGTGGTGGAAGCTTAGAGGGGAAGCGGCACAAGCGTTTAAGGAAAGGATGCTAGGTGAGGGGCCTTGGGAAGATGGAGAAGACGCAGATGACATGTGGCTAAAGATGGCAACATGTGTTCGGAAGGTGGCCTCAAAGGTGTTTGGCGTGAGTAAGTGAGGCAAACAGGAGGGGAAAGACACCTGGTGGTGGAACGACGAGGTGCAAAGGGCTATTAAGGAGAAGAAGGAGTGTTTCAAGCGTCTCCATCTTGACAAGAGTGCAGCCAACTTCGAGGGCTATAAATTAGCGAAGAGGGTTGCAAAGCGAGCTGTGAGTGTAGCAAAAGGTAAGGCGTATGATGACCTGTATCAGCGGCTAGGCACGAAAGAAGGGGAAAAGGACATTTATAGGATGGCTAGGATCCGCGAGCGGAAGACAAGGGACATCAAACAAATCAAATGCATTAAGGATGGGACAGATCGACTGCTAGTGAAGGATGATGAGATCATGGATAGATGGAGAGAGTACTTCGACAAGTTGTTTAATGGCGAGAGTGAGAGCCCTACCCTTGAGTTAGATGACTCTTTTGACGATACCAACAGACGTTTTGTGAGGAGAATTCAGGAGGTAGAGATCGGGGAGGCTTTGAAGAGGATGAAGAGAGGTAAAGCGTTGGGTCCTGATGGTATTCCCATTGAGGTGTGGAGATGCCTAGGAGATAGAGCAATAGTTTGGTTAACTAAGCTTTTTAATCTCATTTTTCGGTCAAACAAGATGCCGGAAGAATGGAGGAGAAGTATATTAGTACCTATCTTCAAAAACAAGGGCGATGTTCAAAGTTGTACTAACTACCGTGGGATTAAGCTGATGAGCCATACGATGAAGCTTTGGGAGAGGGTCATCGAGCATCGCCTAAGAAGAGGGACAAGTGTGACCCAAAACCAATTTGGGTTCATGCCTGGAAGGTCAACCATGGAGGCGATTTTCTTAATACGACAATTGATGGAGAGATATAGGGAGCAGAAGAAGGACTTGCACATGGTCTTCATTGACCTTGAGAAGGCATATGACAAAGTACCGAGAAATGTCATGTGGTGGGCTTTGGAGAAGCACAAAGTCCCAACCAAGTACATTACCCTCATTAAGGATATGTACAAAGATGCGACGACGTTTGTCCGGACATGTGATGGCAACACCACTGACTTTCCTATTAACATAGGCCTACACCAGGGGTCAGCATTGAGCCCTTATTTATTTGCTTTAGTGATGGATGAGATCACAAGGGATATACAAGGTGAGATCCCTTGGTGTATGCTCTTTGCTGATGATGTGGTGCTAGTTGACGAGAGTAGGGCAGGGGTTAATAGGAAGTTAGAGCTGTGGAGACGCACGTTAGAGTCGAAAGGGTTCAGACTTAGTAGGACCAAGACCGAGTACATGATGTGCGATTTCAGCGCGACTAGGCATGAGGGGGGAGACGTTAGTCTAGATGGGCAAGTGGCGGTCCAGAAGGATACGTTTCGGTATTTAGGATCGGTGTTACAAAAGGATGGCGACATTGATGAAGATGTTTAGGCATAGAATTTCAGCTGGCTGGTTGAAATGGCGGCAAGCTTCTGGCATCCTTTGTGACAAGAGGGTGCCACAAAAGCTAAAAGGCAAATTCTATAGGACAGCAATTCGTCCGGCGATATTATACGGTGCTGAATGTTGGCCTACAAAAAGACGACATGTGCAGCAACTGAGTGTAGCAGAGATGCGGATGTTGCGGTGGTTTTGCGGGCACACAAGGAGGGATAGAGTCCGGAACGAAGTTATTCGGGATAGGGTCGGGGTGGCATCAATTGAGGAGAAACTTACTCAGCATCGGCTGAGATGGTTTGGACATGTCCAACGAAGGCCTCCTGAGGCGCCGGTGCGTAATGGGATCCTTGAGCTAGTCGATAATGTAAAGAGGGGTAGAGGTAGACCTAAACTGACGTGGGATGAGTCGGTTAAGAGAGATCTTAAGGATTGGAACATCTCTAAAGAGATAGCTTTGGATAGGAGCGCTTGGAGACTAGCTATCAATGTGCCTGAATCTTGAATTTATTTCTTTCGGGTTTCATCTCTAGCCTACCCCAATTTGCTTGGGAAAAAAGGCTACGTTGTTGTTGTAGTATCATATCAGACAGCAAGCTATAATCCTGAACTTATTCCCCCAATGACCGAAATATTATACAAATGCACAGATCATATCCACGAAGCAAGAAGATGCAAGCGCGAAACCTAAAGGAGTAATAACATAGAGATGCTGCAGAGTTACAAGGTGTGTCCGGTCCTTGCTCACCAATCAAAAATCGAATAAATCGATCACTTCTCGCCAGGGCGGCTGTCGTAGTCGACGACCTCAGCGTCGGTGACGGAGCGGGAGTGCTGTACGATGGAGCGGCCTATGTAGTTGATCCACTCCTCCTTCTCCTTCTCGGTGTCCGCGATGAAGTACATGGTCTCGCGCGGGGTGGAGAGCTCGAAGGCGTAGGGCCGGTTGAGCACGTCCTCGGCGCCCTTGACGGTGAGGCAGGAGGCGACGGGGATGACGCCGCGGGGCACGGAGGCGCGCGTGACGGTCGAGTCCTTGAACCAGAAGAGCCTCCCTTGCTTGAGCACGAACCACCGCCGCCGCCACGTCTTGATGTACTCGCCCTGCTTGGTCAGCCAACCCACGCGCTCCGGAACACGCCAGAACTCCACGCCGCCGCCCGCTGAATCGGCGTCCGCGGACGCCGCGCCGGTGCCCATCACCGCCCGCCACAAGCTCGCCGCCATGGGTGTGGGGAATTTTGGGGATCGGATCGGGTTTGGGCGTTCGGCAAGTCGCGAGTAACCTTTTTTTTTTCTTTTCTTTTCGCGAAGAAGGGGGTTTGTTTTGGTTGGACGGCTGGTTCTGGTTGGATTATTGTCCCCGTTACAATCGAGCCGAGCGACGGGATTGGATTGCAGACTGCACTGGGCGAGCTGTTCGTATTACAGGCTTACAGAAAAAAAAACAGATTTCTTTATGACTTGACGAGCCCTTTCAGAAATGAATTTTAGTTTGCAAATCGAGTCCTTTTAGAGTTTTGAATTACAAGAACAGGTACTTACGGAGAAATAGAATATTAGATCCCCCCCTCAAATTCAATATGATTCTCATCTCTAATAACAAAAAAAAATCTTTCAGCTCAATAATTTATTGAATTTTTACATTAATTTATTGCATCGTGGTTATAATATGGATGGCTTTAGTTTGTTCCGCATGTCCATTTCTATATGTACTACTATTACATTTTGATAGTCAACACTGTTTCCTCCTAGGAAGAAACCATTGCTCTCCTTAGATCATATTTTCCCCCTCCTATTCAACTTTCCTCCATTATCTTTTGCCCTCCTTCCACCTCCATTCACGATACACGAACTTCTTCTACTGATTTCTTTCTGACCATCTCGTCATCATCCTCGTGTTTTTGCTTGTGAAGTCAACCCATTTCTCATCATCATACATGCTTATTTTTTATTATGCCACGTCACATTTTTTTCTTATTTGTGCGCCGTGCTAATCTTTGCCTACAAGCTAATCACCAACTTGTCCTTGCTCTCGATCTAACTTCCTGTGTCCCTATGCCTTTTTTATCTGTGATGATGGCCCTTCTTTAGTATTAAATCTGTATATTCTATTATCATATTTCAAAGTGGTGAAAGTGGATGAGAAAAATGAGGAAGAAGTAAAAGCTCTAAGAACAAGCACCCAGTAATAGATGGAAGCGATGGAAAGCACGCATAGGTAAAGCCCTCAAAAAAAAACACACACACACACACATGGTGGTAGTCATCTTATCATGGATGACCCTAATCATCGCACGTAAGACATTGCAATTCTATTTGCATTTTGTAAAGTTCCATCGTTACGGAATTCGCAACTCCAACCATAGATAAAGGTAAAAAGTAGGATGAGCCTATTTCCTATTTCATCCTTTTGAGGAGCATAACGGATGGAAACCATATCAGGTTTTTTGATGATATATTTTAATTGGTGTTGATTTAAGTATAATAAAATATAGAAGAGGAAGAAGGTAAATAAGGTTGGCGTATGGATATGAACCGATAAAAATATTGACTGGTGTAAGGATCACCGGGGTGTCCGACCCTAGAGGGGGAGGGGGTGAATAGGGTCGCTAATCGCTTTTCTATCCTAGGGCTCAATCTAATTGCATAAGATAAACCTAACACGTCCTACATATGCTAGTTATGACTAAGGTTTATCTATGCTACCCTCTACTTACCCCAAAAGACTTGCAACCTATAGTCAATCCTAATCAAACTAACTAGAAAAGTAAAGGTAAGCAAGAAAGAGTAAATGCGGAAATGTAATGCGGTAAGTAAAGCGGTAAGGGAGAGGATATGCAAACTCCCGTGAAGACACCAAGACACACGATTTAACGTGGTTCGGTTAGGACACCAAAGTCCCTCCCTACGTCCACGGCCACTTGCTCACAAAGAACAAGTGTGATACCGAGTCTCTTCGCTTGATCACCGTCTTGCCACGCCTCCAAGGCTCCCGACAAGCAAAGGCTAAGTGACACCAAGTCACAAAGACGAGGTCACCGCCACCGTCTATCTCGAAGCGTCACCACGGCACCGTCTTCACTATCTTGGAGCTTTAACACCAAGTAGGGGCCTCCTTCCCCGCACAAAGTGTCGTTGCCACTCCACACCAAGTCGGAGGGTCACACGACGAGTACAAGTGTTTGCTTGTCGCAGCAAGACTTCTCTCAAGGGAGCTCTCGCAAGAACTAATCCCTAATCAAGCACTAAGCACTCTAACAAGTGTGCTTAAGCCTATATGATGTACAATGAGGCTCTATGGTGGTTGGAGATGATCTTTAGCTCTAGTATACTTCTTTGAACTCCAGCACTCTCAAATGACCCAGCCTTGGGGGTATATATAGGCAGCACAAGCAAATATAGCCGTTGGAGAAAAGCTGCCAGAAAAACGCTTAACGCCGGTTAATCCGATGCTCCCCAAATCGCCATCGTCGGTTTAACCGGTGATACTAAACTGCCCACTGAAAACTAGCCGTTACGTGTACGGGCAATCAACCGACGCAATCGACCGGTGTATGTAATATTAGCGTCGGTTTAACCGGTGAGTGCAACTGTCCTCTGATCCTTGAAAAACAAACTCTCTGGACAACTGCACCGACGCCATTAACCGGTGCATCATCGGTTCATCCGATGTATGCATTTTTCTTGGTCTGCTTCTGCCATTGCACCGACGTATTCAAACTTCCCATCGTCGGTTCATCCGGTGCCAAACCCTAGCCCGCAGGCCATCTCTGTCATTGCACCGATGAGTACATTTTGCCTTACGTCGGTTTAACCGGTGATACTAAAACTCCCAGACGTGCTCAAGTCAATGCACCGACGTGTGTGATTTGCTTGGCGTCGGTTCAACCGGTGACTTGATTTCTTTTAGGTTTCAGGGCGCTGCCCTGAGACCCGCGAGGGGCGGCTCCCCCTCGACCCCCGTCCGCTAACCGGGTAGCGAAACCCCCGTAGGGGCGGCCCTTCGGGCCTAGCTTCGCCTCTCTTCTCTTTGTCATCACTTGAACCTAAAAGCCTGAGTATATCATCTAAGCAAACACATTAGTTCAAGTGTTGCGTGTGTCATTAATCGCCAAAACATTATATTGAAATATGGCATGAGAGGCCATTTTCGCTACAACTGGCAACATACTGCAATAACTATGAGCGATGTGGTTTTATTATTAGCTGGAGAGGGACTATGGAGTTATGGTACTTTTTGAAAATTTCCTTCTTGCCATTGAAAAATATAACTCATCCCTTATGTGTCATCAGATAGCATATAAGAGATTCTTTTTTTTTGTGTCTATGATATGTGGGGCTAATGACACATGAGGAATGAGTATAATTTTTAATGACATAGAAGGAATTAACACTTTTTTCTAGTGGCTTGCTAGATGCGGTGGACTATTCCTTCACTAGCTCAACATGTATTGGCTCTGCTATGAGGTGGAATTGATGAAAGATTGTTCATCATACATTTTGATACTTTGATAGATACTTCATCTTTATATACATGTACTCCCTCCTTCCTCGTTTATAAGGCACACACGCGTATCAAGATTCAAACATTTATATCTTTGACCAATAATTTAACTATTAATTTTTAATTTTTATAATGTAAATTTTATATGATTGGATTCGTGATCAAATATAGTTTACAATGATTATAAATTTATAATCATAAGTGATATAATATATAACAAATAATTGGTCAAAGTATCGTTTGGAAGACCGTGCCATGTTCCACCGTGCCTTATAAACGAGGAAGGAGGGAGTAATAGAGTTGTACAATTTATTTTTTACAATATAATCATAATTACTCCTACATAACTAAACTTTCTATCTTGGATCTGGACCTAAATCCGGTAAGTCTTTGCAGTCGCAGTTCCAATATTGCATAAAACTCTCATGCTTAATGATGTTTAGCAAATTTTCGCAAAAAAAAAAATTTTAGCAAGGCTGCAAGAGCCAAGAGGCCGGAGTTCAAAAAAAAAAGAAGCCAAGAGGCAAGAGGCAGCCTATTTCAAAATATGCCACAAAAGGCAACCAAGCCAAAGCGCGGAGAAGCGCCCCAAGCCCCCCAGAAGCCGCTCAGCCGTGGAGCCAGCGGCAAAACCACGCTAAAATCTCGCCCAAATCACCGCCGCCCCAGCCATGGCGACCTCCTTCGGTTTCGGCGGCTCCGCGGCCGCGGGCTCCACCGCCTCCTCCCCCTTCTCCTTCTCCTCCACCCCATCCGCCTTCTCCTTCTCCCAGCCGGCGGCGGCCTCCTCCCCCGCCCCCGCCTTCGGCTCATCTCTCTTCTCATCCTCCGCCGCCGCTTCCTCTGCCCCTACTTTCGGCTCCTCCCTGTTTGGGGCCTCGTCCGCCGCCGCGCCCGCCTCCACTGCAGCCTCCCCTTTCGGCTTCGGATCCACCGGATTCTCGTTCGGGCAATCCACCGCAGCCGCCTCATCGGCCGCGCCGGCCCCATCCCTTTTCGGTGCAACGGCCGCCGCATCCCCCGCCGGAACAACCCCTAGCATATTCGGCGCTGCCACCTCCGCCGCAAGCAGCCCCGGCCTCTTCGGCGCTGCCTCTGCCCCCGCAAGCAGCCCGGGCCTCTTCGGCGCGTCCGCCGCCGGCTCTGCGACGTCTACTCCGGGCCTGTTCGGCGCTACCACCTCCGCGGCAGCCACTCCGGGCCTATTTGGGGCCACCTCCGCCGCGGCGACCACACCGAGCATATTCGGGGCCACTTCCGCCGCTGCGACGACACCTAGTCTGTTCGGCGCCGCCACCTCGGCTGCGTCCACGCCAAGCCTCTTTTCCGGAGCCTCCACGGGCTTCAGCTTTGGCTCATCGGCGTCCGGCTCCACCAGTACCACGGCCGCCGCCTCGGCACCATCATTCGGCTTCTCGTTCAGCTCGGGGGCGGCCGCGTCGAGCACTGCTTCCACCACTGCATCATCACAGGCTTTAGGGTTTGGAGGCGCCACTGGCTCGTCGCTGTTCGGATCTACCACCTCTGCGCCACTCTTCAGCAGCAGCAGCACCTCTTCTCCAGCCCCAGCTGCAACCACGACACCATCCTTTGGCTTCTCTGCCTCGCCAGCAACAGCATCCGCCCCGTCCTTTGGTTTTACGCCGTCAACAGCAAGCTCGACGACGGGGAACACGGCTGCTTCCTTGTTCTCTTCTGCTTCCTCGGCTCCTACCTTTGCTTTTGCTAAGAGCACATCCGCCACTCCTACCACTCCAGTGTCCTCGCCTGCCAACAGCCTCTCCTTGGCCACTTCGCAGGCTTCACCTGCACCCTCGCTATTCTCTAATACCAGTGCAGCAGGTAGTTCATCTACCGCTACATCTGGCTTCTCCTTTGGTTCATCTTCGGCAGCTTCTACACTAACTATAGCTTCTATCTCTGCAACTGGTGCATCCACTGCGCCATCAGCTACTTCAGCTTCTGCGACATCGGGGTCATTGTTCCCTGCTGCTTCTACTAGTGGTTTCAGTTTTTCAGTAGCACCATCATCGTCATCAGCAGCGGCAGCAACAGCCACTACCACCACTGTCACAAGTGCATCTACGTCTGCAGGCATGACCACTACCTCTCCATTGACTGGAACAATAGGGTTTCCTAGTTTTAGTGTTCAAACAACCACACCAGCTTCTACCTCATCTCCAACACTGTCACTTGGTGAGCTTCCATGGATCTTCATCATCTGCAATTGTCCTTCAACCATAGTTCAATGACATTGTTAGCCATGCCTACATGCCTGGTTTGGACCAATTATCGTGCCTCCGTGCTTGGTTTAAAACATTTAAGCGTCACCCACAGAGAGTTATATTATAGCATCCGGTTTTTACAGCATAACATCTCAAATGAATCTACATTATTGTTTCGAGACCTGATATTTATCACTACCTGCACTATACTGACCCCTATGTTTGTATGTTTGCCTGTACTATAGGCCTTTCTACTACAACTGCTAGCACATCAGCCACCACCACCAGCACAAGCCAGGCAACTTCCTCAGCTGTTCAAGCTAGCAGCACAGGGTTGTAGAAGTTCTCTTGATGTATTTCTACTATTAGTTCTGGATTCTGGACTGACATTTTCATTTCCTTTCTGCTGTCTTCTGTAGTCCTGCTACTTCTACAGCTATCACTCCAGCATCTTCCCAAGCACCTAAGCTTCCATCAGAAATCGTTGGCAAAAGTGTTGAGGAGGTACTGCACTTATCTGTTTAAACTACAGTTAGTCAATTTCCACTTTGGCACTTTCTTTTCTCTGTCAGCAATGTGTTGGAGACTAGAGCAATATCTCTGCTACCTGAACATCTGATTTTTCTAATTAAGAAGCTCGACCCTATTTTTCACTCTCTAGATAAACTCACATAATTCTGTATGCTGTAGATTATTAGGGACTGGAACAATGAGCTTCAAGACCGTACTGTGAAGTTCAGGAAACATGCAACTGCAATAGCTGAATGGGACAAGAGAATTCTGCAAAATAGAAATGTTCTTATCAAGCTTGAGGTTCAGCTTTTCACTTACTATTACTTTTTTGAGCAACATGTCTAACTGTATTTACTAAGGGGCTCAAACTATCTGGCAAATTCTCATTCAAGCTCTTGTAGTTAGGTGATCAGCTTATGGCTATACATATGCTTGTGCTTATTTTAGATTGTTATTGAGTGCCATCTGTAAAATAGTGTTTAAGATAAATGATATTGACAGTGTATGCTTTGTTACGAGTAGATGGTAGCAGGCTAATTAAGCTTAGTTTGCGAAGACCTGAAGTAGGAAAATTGATGGTTTCTCATGGAATTTTAATTATCTTGGTGAAAAGTTTTGATTCAGATTACTCTATACCTTTTTGAAGATGTTTATGCAAGATTTTACTGTGATTACCTCTTTGTTGCAGGCTGAGGTGGCAAAAGTTGTTGAAACACAAACAAGCTTGGAACGCCAACTTGAGTTGATAGAAACTCATCAGCGAGAGGTTTGTGTTTCTTCTAAGTTTCTTTTTTTGTTTCCATTGCTTGCATTAACTATACTTCATCCTTTGTTATATGCTCCTGTTTGTTGGAGTATATTGAGCCCATGTATAGAGGCTCATCTAGAGGCCCATGTTTAGGAACTATATATCCCACCCTTCTAGGGTTTGGAGGAATACAAGCCAATATTCTCTCCTATCCTCTCTTCTACATGGTATCAGTTAGGGTTTTCTGGCTACTGTAGCCGCCGCCGCCGCCATGGCCGGCCGGCAGCCGGCGCCGCCGCCCTTCCCTCCCCTCTCCTCCTTCCCCTACCTCTCCTCCTCCCCTGCTCTGCAGCCCGTCGGCGCTGCCGGCTCTGCCGCTCCCCCATGCGCCTGGATCCCGAGCGCCGGCTCCTCTGCTGCTCAGCTGCCGTATGCCGCCGTTGCGCTCGCCGCCACAGGCGCAGCCGCGGGCGGGGCGGGCGCAGCAGGCGCGTGCGGCGCTCCTCTTTCCTCCTACCCCGGCATCTCCTCTGCTCCTGCTGCCCCGTGCGCCTTCCCTCCCCTTCCTCCTCTGCAGCCGCCGCCCCTGTTCTGGGCAGTGCAGCCGGCGCCCCTGCTCTGGGCGCGTGGTCGGGCGCGGGCCACTGGGGTCCTGCTCCAGCCTCCTCGCCACCTCCCCGGCCCCCCGGACCGGCTCCTTCCTCCCTCCTCACCCGCCGCCGCGATGCGGGCGACGCCGGCCCCGCCGCCGCCGCGGCGCCTCCATTCCGCGCTCCTCCTGCTCCTGCTCGTCGCCGCGGCGCTGGCGGCGCGGGCGGGGGCGGACGACCTGGCGAGCGACGGGCGGGCGCTGCTGGCGTTCCGCGACGCCGTGGGTCCGCGCCTGGCGTGGAACGCGTCGGACCCCACGGGCGCCTGCTCGTGGACGGGGGTCACCTGCGAGAGCGGCCGCGTCCCACAAACCCCCAAAACACCTCCGCACCACCGCCTCAGGGCCCTTTCACCTGCGCGCCGCCATCTCAGGGACCCTTTGCCTCTGCTCCACCGTCTCAGCTGGCATCGACCGTCG